>NC_140417.1:0-5811928 GCF_965140295.1 Lepidochelys olivacea | reverse complement strand
CAGGAAGAAATCCCAACACAAACCCAGAAGCTTGACAAGAGGTCAGGATGGGATGGATTTCTCACCACGAAATTGCCTCTGGAACTTTAGGTTAATAGATGTCTTGTAAATCTGTCAAGCCCCAGGTTATTATGGAAAGATAGAGCATCTGTGTGATCTCAGGTTGCAGCGATTACAACATCCACAGTAGAGTATATTAACACAAATCTCTGTGTTGCCTGTTGAGGACATTACAATAGCCGCATGGTTTGATTACAATATCAGGCACTGTATAAACCATACAAAAATTCACTGGTATGGTTTTTTTTTTTACCAAATCATTGTTCAGTTTAGAACCCAGTGATAATATATAAAAAACACTGGCAAACAAAGACAACCTACACCTAACCAGGTTTCAGAGTAGCAGCCGTGTTAGTCTGTATTCGCAAAAAGAAAAGGAGTACTTGTGGCATGTTAGAGACTAACCAATTTATTTGTGCATAAGCTTTCGTGAGCTACAGCTCACTTCATTGGATGCGCATCCGATGAAGTGAGCTGTAGCTCACGAAAGCTTATGCTCAAATAAATTGGTTAGTCTCTAAGGTGCCACAAGTCCTCCTTTTCTTTTTACACCTAACCAGCAATGTACATTAAAGTACCATGGGGTCATAAAAAAGAAAAAAGGTTTGGGAAGTTACTGGGGAATTCTCAAAACCACATTCAAGCCAAATGACCTTAACAGGATATTATGGGTTTCCAGATCAAACAAGCAAACAAAAAAAGCATAAAAAAATAAAAAAATACCATTGTAGACAGTCTCACTGAAGGTTCCACGTAAGATGAAGTGTAGGAAAGCATGGAAATAAAGAGCTAAGGTAATCTGAACAACCCTATTTCTGACTCGATATCTCTGCTCATCCTCCACCCAGCAACTACAACAGCAATAAAAAAATGGTTACATTACACCAACACAGTGTTCCTCTTCAACTTTGACAATATGAGTTACACGATCTTACTACATACCGGTAGTGTAATACTGGTGTATCATATTCATTGAACTAATGAAAACACCACTTACCCACTACTTGTGCCACCTAAATGACTACAGGCTATGCTCCAAACTCATCTTTCTTTCAAAAAAGAATATCTCATCACATATTAAAAGACCTACCCTGCATCCATTTTGCTTTCTGTACCCCTTCACACCACAGTTGCGAATTTTACCATATTACTCTTTTACTATCTACAGTAGCTTGTGTTGTCTGTAGTTACCAAAATCTGAATCCTCATACACTGACTGGTACCCTGCCAGGAAAATCACATTGAATTTGCAAACTTCTCAAAATTTGCAGCTGAACTAATGTATAAGGAATTTTAAAACGGCCCAGCTGCTCAAGTTCCTGACAGACAGGTGACAAAGATGTTATCGCAATGAAAAGATTTCCATATGAAAGGAGAATGAAAAACACAGATTGTTGAGTTTTGAGGGGAGATGAATCAGAGGAAATATGATAGAAATGTATAAACAATCTCAGAAAACAAAGAGCATGGGGACTATCACAGTGCAGGGCAACTGCACCTGTACTTCCCCTTGGTGGTCCAGCAAAGGCACACGCTCTCGGGCTTCAGGCTCCCAAACTGTTGCTTCTTGGGAGAAGACTCCCATCCCCATCCATCTGTATCTACCTAAGCTCTTTGGGGCAGGGACTGTCTTTTTGTTCTGTGTTTGTACAGCACCTAGCGCAATGAGGTCTTGGTTTTTGACTAGGACTCCGAGGTGCTATGGCAATACAAATAAATAATAATAAACATTTACATCATATGCACTTAAACTGTGGAACTCACTGTCACAAGATATCAGTGAGACCAAAAGCTCTCTAGGATTCAAGGAAGGATAAACATTTACCTGAATACTTAGAATAACAGTTATATTCAATGTTATACAAAATATAACAGACGGAACAAGGAGCAATGGTCTCAAGTTGCAGTGGGGGAGGTTTAGGTTGGATATTAGGAAAAACTTTTTCACTAGGAGGGTGGTGAAGCACTGGAATGCATTACCTAGGGAGCTGGTGGAATCTCCTTCCTTTGAGGTTTTTAAGGTCAGCCTTGACAAAGCCCTGGCTGGGATGATTTAGTTGGTGCTGGTCCTGCTTTGAGCAGGGGGTTGGACTAGATGACCTCCTGAGGTCCCTCCCAACCCTGATATTCTATGATTCTACGATATAAAACCTTTATGCTTCAGGGCATAAGATAATCATTAACTGTTGGGCTTTAGAAAGGAACTTCCCCTATGGACAAGAAATTCCACTATTATATATGTATATTATATATGACAGCATATCTTGCACTTTCCTCAGAAGCATATGTCACTGAACACCATTAGAGATGGAATACCAGAGTAGATGGACCACTGGGCTGGTTCAGGATGGCAATTACAAAATGCTAAGAAACATGACGTTAAATGACAGAACTAGCTGCAATATCAATGTGCTTATCATAGTGACTATATCAGGGGGAAATAAAAAGGTGTCAGGGATATAGGGCCAGAGTTCAGACTGACTGGCGTAACTCTCCATCTTCATGCTTTCCAATTTTTGTTTTTGTAAATGGCAAGCCTTAAGAATGGTCACATTCCCTTGTGGGATGGGGGGAGGGACAGTAAATTACAATATTTTTCAAGGTTCTTTGATTTAAGGTACTCATAAATTTTAAAAACCCTATCTCCACTTTAAAGTTCTGTGTCTTGGAACATAATACTCATGCTGCAACACCCAGGGCAGAAGTGATATCATTTATTTGTTTTTGTTGTTTTAAGATCATATCCTTAATGCTATTTAACACTGGTTTTATGCCTTTATAGCACGAACATTTTATTAAGCATAGGAAAAGAGCAGGCACGCACGGGTAGTCCATTAATTCTACAACAGCTCACTTGGAGCAGTAAATATATAAAAATTTGCTAGGATTCTGCAGAGTATGTTTACTACGTACTGCCTAAAATGTTACAACCAAAGTTTTAGTACACACAAAGTCTCACTCAGCCATTTTAAATTTTATTTTAAAAGAGCCCAGCAGCCAGCTGGGACGTGACAACCTAGAACTAAAAATTAATGCACATCTAGAAATAAAAACATATAACTAGTATTCAATACATTTGGGCTAATAACGTATTCTCATATTTCAGCCCACTGAGTACCATTAAAAGGAAAACGATCATCCTGCCCACCCTAAACAAAAGACCTGGCTTTATAACAGGGAATACATTAGATCTCTGACTTTTAAATTACACTGCTGGGTGCCACTAGAAAGACAGTTAAAATAAACATGTTCTTACTAGTTTATCTCCTTAATTATTAAATTGACAAAATGATACTGAATTGTACAGAAGATTGACAGGATTATAATCTATTTTTTAAAAATGTTTAACTGCTGTTCCTGTCCTCGTTAAAATAGTTTATTTAGATAATTTGTTTTGGATTCCACATTTCTGTAGGGAAACAGTTTTAATTTAACAGATTATGCTCTGTTCTCAGCACTTCCTGTGTCATGAAACCACAGTTACCACAAATAAGATACTTCTCCTCCCCCCCCAGTTAAAACTTTTTAAAATGTTAACTCCAATTTTAGACATCAACTAGGTAAACAATCATATTACTTTATAGTACATTTTAAAAAGAACTACTGTTTCAAGATACTTAGATGGTTTAGTGCAAACCTCAGCATTTTGAGTTAATAGCAAACTCAACTCCCATCTGCTTTTGAACTTTGGCCAAATCTCTCAAATGACATTTCAGAATGGCTTATGTGGGCCGTTTGCAGCAGTTAATCCCTCATTTTGAGATTATCCACTTTGATCAACTAACTCTGCAAAGGCCTTCTACACAACTTCACCAGTGTTCAACTCCACCCCTGGTAGAGTATAAACAAATTTAGAAAATGCACAAAGTATACGCCTTTTAGTTCCATGTAGTGTTAGTACGGAACTATACCAACCTTCTGCAAACTCCATGCAGATCTGGGCTCTTTGCCAATTCCTGCCTCTGAAAACTGCACAAGAAAAGTTACCCAGAGCTTTCAGCCCTGTGCAGAAAGAAAGGCTGTTCTGGAAAGCCTTCTTGTTAACTCCCATTCACATAATTTGATTGTGCTTCATTGCATCCTTGCTACTAAAGCCTTGCATCATCATTTGGGCCTGCCCACAAACTCCAAACAAGCTCCATGTTTGGGTTTATGTAACATTTGCGGCTACAGTAAAATGCACTTGAATCACAAAGGTCCTGGCAGATAAATAGTAAAACAGGAGGTGGAGTCTAACTTCATTTAATATGGTCATACCAGGAGTCCTTGCCGACGTAAATTAACCCCTCTATTTTCACAGCAACTTGTCAGAGTTTGAGAAGGCGGTACTGAAACAATTTATCACGTTGACGTGCTAATCACTTAATATCCCAATTTTCTGACAGTTTCTTTAAAGTAACCTTAGCACCCCAGGTATATTAACATTATATCACAATAAACATATAATACTTAAAACTATCTACAATTACGAAGAATATTAATACCCCAGTTTACAGCTACCATGTTTATAATACTCAAGTACAGAATGATTCTCTACAATTGCTTTGCATTCTGAATGTAAAAAATCTCAAAATCTGATTTCCTTTTACCACAGTACACCGCATTTTTTAGCATTTTCAGATTGTAGTACACGTTACACAAACCTTTTATACGCTATTTTTATGCCAAAGCTCTAAAAGAAATATATGAATTCCTTCCCCACAATTATTGTACGGGTACTAACAGGTGAAATAATGATTATACTCCTATGACTGAAGACTAACGTAGAACTAATTAATATTAAGTAATTTGCTGTTAACTCTGCCTACCACATTTAATTTTATAAGATCAATATTCAAGCATCCCATCTACATAGTAGCAGAAAGAAAAAACTTACGTCTAACAGTTTGCCAGCCAGAAGTGTGGTTAACACCTGAAGTCATGTATTTGTTTATTATTCACCCCTCCAAAGATTACTGAAATTACCTGGCTCATGCTAAATTACTAACTTCAACCCTATTTCCTGACTGGCCACTTGTAAAAGTTCAGTATACTACCTGACAGAAAAGAATACAGGAGAAGTGGTTTGTGGGTGGTTTTGTTTGGTTGTGCTTTTGTTTCTGTGTTTTATTTTAAATTATTATCGAAGCCAAGATTTCTTTTCACACATATCCAATTGCATTCAAATACATTTTACAAAAAGTAAACAACAGCTTCCGTCTTTGAAATACAAAGGTGCCCAGAGGAAAGACATCTGGCTTCTACAAGTGTCTTGATGTTGTCAGTTTACTTGTTTTACCACCAAGAATGGCTAGCAGAAGCAAGGAATAGCATCCAAGCAGCTTCCTTTTCAGGAAAGCATAGAGCCTGGGGACTACTATTCTAATCAAACAGATTAGAAACAAATAAATCAAGGCATTGCTGAAGCTCACGTCACATGTCTTGCATGTTTAAAACACCAGATAGCAATCAGTGTTTCCCTTTCCCAGGAACTTCAAGAAAGAGTGGTAAATGCTATCTGACCAATAACCACATGAAAAAACAACTTGGTATGACAAGGACATTTGCCTGGATTTTCATTGTGAAAATCTACTTCACTCCACCTATAATCCACTATTAAAATTAGTTACCAGTGGCAGATACATTTTTGGGGCTTGGTTTTGTTTGTTTGTTTTGTATTTAGTGCATAGTATTTTAGTGCGCTACCAACAATTACATTCTGGTAGTCCTCTGCTTATCTTTAGTGGTCCACAGAATTCAACTACTGTGGGGGATACCAACATTGTTGTCTTTGTCCCCTTGCCATCTTGCATTTATTTTTCTTCATTTCTGTCTATTCCCTTTAAGGAGCAGCAAGGTGAAGATCACAGAAGTGCTTTATCTGCAGAGCAGGCTACTGAGTAGGATAATGCAATCACAGTCAGTTTAATTCTAAGGCAGTGGCATTTATAAAATCATCCTGCTGCTGACTTTGGGTCGGGGAGGCGAGTGCAAAGCAGGGGCAGAGAGTGGAATTAGGAAGCATGGCGGGGTAATTTTACGTGGTGAGAAGTTTGGAAAAGGGTAATGGAATGGCAATACAATTGCTATGAGGGAAAGTGCTGTGATTTTATGCTTCTTTACATTATGCTAGCAACACACAAATTCACTACCTCAGTATATGAGCTTTTTTCACACATTTTCCATAACTCCTTCATAGCTGGCTGACATCTGGAGCATGATATGGAAGCTTCCAAGCAACTTTAAACTCTGTCTTTAGTAAATCTCTATTTATTTTGTCACAGAAGTTTGCCTTTACACTGCCCAATGTATGTCCTACAACTAAATGACATTTTAAAGGGCTTTTCTGCTAACGCAAAAAATACTGTCTGTACAATAATAAAATTGAAAAAGGCGTTGAGTTTAATTTCCTTATGATAATAAAGGTCTTAATAGGTTTTTAAGTTTCGGTTTCTAAAAATACTGTTCAAAATTCTCAAAAACATAAAAAAATAATATATTTGAGATAAACAATTTAATCTGCCAGTTAACCTAGAAATGGTCTTGTTTAGAAGCCTAAAATTAGCCCTATGTGCTGAGGTTCAGTTTGTGTGCATTCACGTCATGCTGGCCTCGAGCCCCCGCAACCAGACTCTCACTTGTCTGCTCCATTCTAGGGAGCAGGCAGTGTACTGAAAATGACAAGAATCCTGCTTTCTAAGTGTCAGCCTGCTTACAAGAATGGAGCAGACAGATAGGAGCAGGGAGAGGAAGAAACAGTGTGATGTGCTTCTGCAGAGAAAGCGAGTGCCCTGGTCTTTGTTATTGTAAGATCACCCAGCAGAGTAATGTTAATTTAAACTACACTGGAACTATAGTATTGGGAGAAAGATGGCTTCCCTTGGAGCCGCAGAGCATGAAGAAAAAACGTGCCCCCATCTCTTCACTGCGTGTGCATAGCAATACAAAAAGGGGGATGTATACCAATGCATTAATATTATTAGGCACACACGGAATACCAAATAGCATGGTAGAAAGGTTTGTATTGGCATGAGTTTTAGGATGACCACACTGCTTGTCAGTGGCAACATTATATAATGCAGATCACCTCCAAGAAATGCAAATAAAACCATTATACCACAATATATTGTATTCTGATCTTGCATACATGATGCAAAAAACTGTTTTATGAATGGTTAGAGAAAGAGCTTTAAATAAGTTTAATAGAACTATTTTTTGTATCATGCTCCCTGTAAATCGAGAGATCTTATTTACCATGTGTGCTGGTTGTGCAGCTGTTATATAATAATCTAAGAAGCTAAGTGGTAGTTACTGCATAACTATAGTGGGTTTTTAGAATTTCCTGTATGAATGTATTGATCTAACTTATACTGGGGCTCGAGGCCAGCATGATGTGAATGCACACAAACTGAACCATAGCACATAGGGCTAATGTTTCTGAAACACCTATAATGATTAAATTCAAGGAGAACTGTCCCCAAGAGGAAGATAACAGCCCCAGATAAGGACACCCCACCATACATGAAAGACAATGGGCAAAGTTTTGCAGAGCTTACATCCTCCCCACAAGCCTTGTTCTGCCAATGCTAGGAACTAACAGATCACAGGGCTATAAACTGTTAAAATAGTGACTTGGTCTTGGGGAAAGGAGGTGATCCAAAGGATTAGTAGGCCGCATTTAAAAGACTCCCCATGAAGCTGAGAGAAACGGTTTGTGAGTTAAGGAAATGGTCTAGGACAGCAGACCCCAGAGGTCTCTGTGGAGATCCATATGAAAGATATCTGGTATCTAGACAAGCATGTAGTCTGTTTAATTGTTTTAAGACTGGTTGTCTCTGAAATGCTTTTGTTGTAAATAATATTTTGCTTTAAGGAGGCTGTTTGATTTCTGGTTACCTCCACCACTGCTCCCAGAAGGAACAGAACTGCAGTGTCTGAGCTTAAGTCAGGCCTGCTGAGGTAATCACAGTGATCTGCAGCCCAGACCTGGTTGGAGAGTAGGACAATTAGATGATCCCACCCCAAGATAGAGGTGACACAGATCTAAAACTTGAGAGGGGGTGCACTCAAAGAGACTGGTGGGGGGAATGACAGGAGGTGCAGTTAGCCTGCGAACTGTGACACATGAGACCAACAGGGATCAAAAAGACCCATAAAAAAACAACACTTTCCCTTATATAAGATTTTAAAGTCTGATATCTTTTTTTCTAGAAGTGGGTGCTCCATCTTCTCCTGTGAATTCTCCCAGCCCAATAGCATAAGGTTCTGTTTCTAGTCCCTGCAGGCACATCAAACAATAGACTTTGGAAGTCATGATATTTTTATGTCTAGAAAAACTGCCACTGACCCAGGATTCAGTTTTTCCTCTCCTGGGCCTCATACAATTGTTTGTGTTTGCTTTTGTTTGTTTTTATTGATTTGTTGGGGGGTGGGTAGGTGAGGGGTGTCGAGGAGAGTGGGAGAAAAAGAGGAAACATCTCTGGCAAGTTGATTTAAAAAAAAAACAGCAGCTGCTGGGTGCTGCTCCATGTTTGGAATTAGTGTAAATCCTGGAAAGATGAATTGGGGGCCGAGAGGAGGTGTTGTGATAAATTCACTGGTATACGATCCAGTTAGATTGTTCTGCAGTGTCACATGGGTATCAACTCTGCATATGCAGGTACATTTATACAAAAATTAATTAATACTAAACACACACATCATACACACACTAGTCCTTAAAAATTGTCCTATAGATCTTTTACTATTTTCAAGGATTACAAATTTTAGGAAATAGATTTCTAGTAAATATTTTCAATCTCAGCTATTGCTGAACATTGTTACCAGGACTATCGGTTGAGAAGTAGCAAGAAGCTCACGTTCTAAATAGCTGACATGCGTCTTGCTTCCCCGTATACAAACTGGTGGATCTGCAGAGAGAGCGTGATTGCTACCAAAGATCAGCAACTGCCCCACTGCCCTATCACTATGAATCTGGGCATTATGAAGCACGCTGCCCAGAAAAACACTCCCTTCTCAACAGCAGTCAGATTCCATACTGCACAAAATATCGTGAGTGACAGTTGCTGTAATATTCATCCTGTGACTAATGTGATGCGGACACCAGGGCTTACAGTCTTATGGACACATATAAGTTACACCAACTCCCCTGAGCAACGAAGAAGCAAGGAATATTTTTAGAAGTTGATAAGAAGATAGATGGCTTTGTGGCCCAGAGGCTGGGTTGTGGCCAAGGAAGAGACAGTGCAACTACAATTTGGGGACAGGTTTGAGCAACGGTGGCTAAGAGCCACTCTCCTGATCATGGGCCATTTGTGGGCCAATATACTGCGCTGCCAGGGACCATCATGGCCAGTGGGGTTTACAGTAGGCTGGCAACCAGGACTGGCAATGGAGGGAAGAGGTGAGGTGGCCAACTCTATGCCACCTATCGGTACACCACCTACTTCCCAGAGGTGTTGTGAAGCTTGATTAATGTTTCTGAAGCACTCTATACTTCACAATTGAAAGGCACAGAAGAAGAACAAAGCCCTGAGGTAAGTGCGGACGTGGGATACTGGGAGGAAGGACGAGCAGGAGAGCGCAAGAGGGGAGCACTCCTGCCTCATACTGAGAAAGCGGGACGATTAGCGCGTTATCTTAAGTGCCTATACACAAATGCAAGAAGCCTGGGAAACAAGCAGGGAGAACTGGAAGTCCTGGCACAGTCAAGGAATTACGATGTGATTGGAATAACAGAGACTTGGTGGGATAACTCATGTGACTGGAGTACTGTCATGGATGGATATAAACTGTTCAGGAAGGACAGGCAGGGCAGAAAAGGTGGGGGAGTTGCATTGTATGTAAGAGAGCAGTATGACGGCTCAGAGCTCCGGTATGAAACTGCAGAAAAACCTGAAAGTCTCTGGATTAAGGTTAGAAGTGTGAGCAACAAGGGTGATGTTGTGGTGGGAGTCTGCTGTAGACCACCAGACAAGGGGAATGAGGTGGATGAGGTTTTCTTCCGGCAACTAACGGAAGTTACTAGATCGCAGACGCTGGTTCTCATGGGAGGCTTCAATCACCCTGATATCTGCTGGGAGAGCAATACAGTGGTGCACAGACAATCCAAGAAGTTTTTAGAAAGTGTAGGGGACAATTTCCTGGTGCAAGTGCTGGAGGAACCAACTAGGGGCAGAGCTCCTCTTGACCTGCTGCTCACAAACAGGGAAGAATTAGTAGGGGACGCAAAAGTGGATGGGAACCTGGGAGGCAGTGACCATGAGATGGTAGAGTTCAGCATCCTGACACAAAGAAGAAAGGAAAGCAGCAGAATATGGACCCTGGACTTCAGAAAAGCAGACTTTGACTCCCTCAGGGAACTGATGGGCAAGATCCCCTGGGAGAATAACATGAGGGGGAAAGGAGTCCAGGAGAGCTGGCTGTATTTTAAAGAATCCTTATTGAGGTTACAGGAACAAACCATCCCGATGTGTTGAAAGAATAGTAAATACGGCAGGCGACCAGCTTGGCTTAACAGTGAAATCCTTGCTGATCTTAAACAGAAAAAAGAAGCTTACAAGAAGTGGAAGATTGGACAAATGACCAGGGATGAGTATAAAAATATTGCTCGGGCTTGCAGGAGTGAAATCAGGAAGGCCAAATCACACCTGGAGTTGCAGCTAGCAAGAGATGTTAAGAGTAACAAGAAGGGTTTCTTTAGGTATGTTAGCAACACGAATTAAGTCAAGGAAAGTGTGGACCCCTTACTGAATGAGGGAGGCAACCTAGTGACAGAGGATGTGGAAAAAGCTAATGTACTCAATGCTTTTTTTGCCTCTGTGTTCACGAACAAGGTCAGCTCCCAGACTACTGCACTGGGCAGCACAGCATGTGGAGGAGGTGACCAGCCCTCTATGGAGAAAGAAGTGGTTCCGGACTATTTAGAAAAGCTGGACGAGCACAAGTCCATGGGGCAGGACGCGCTGCATCCGAGAGTACTAAAGGAGCTGGCAGAGGTGACTGCAGAGCCATTATCTTTGAAAACTCATGGAGATCAGGGGAGGTCCCGGACGACTGGAAAAAGGCTCTGCCCATCTTTAAAAAAGGGAAGGAGGAGGATCCAGGGAACTACAGGCCAGTCAGCCTCACCTCAGTCCCTGGAAAAATCATGGAGCAGGTCCTCAAGGAATCAATTCTGAAGCACTTAAGGGAGAGGAAAGTGATCAGGAACAGTCAGCATGGATTCACCAAGGGCAAGTCATGCCTGACTAATCTAATTGCCTTCTATGATGAGATAACTGGCTCTGTGGATGAAGGGAAAGCAGTGGATGTGTTGTTCCTTGACTTTAGCAAAGCTTTTGATTCTGTCTCCCACAGTATTCTTGCCAGCAAGTTAAAGAAGTATGGGCTGGATAAATGGACTATAAGGTGGATGGAAAACTGGTTAGATCGTCGGGCTCAACGGGTAGTGAACAATGGCTCCATGTCTAGTTGGCAGCCGGTATCAAGTGGAGTGCCCCAAGGGTCAGTCCTGGGGTCGGTTTTGTTCAATATCTTCATTAATGATCTGGAGGATGGCGTGGACTGCACCCTCAGCAAGTTTGCAGATGACACTAAACTGGGAGGAGCGGTAGATACTCTGGAGGGTAGGTTTAGGATACAGAGGGACCTAGAGAAATTAGAGGATTGGGCCAAAAGAAATCTTACGAGGTTCAACAAGGACGAGTGCAGAGTCCTACACGAAGGACGGAAGAATCCCATGCACTGCTACAGACTAGGGACCGAGGGGCTAGTCAGCAGTTCTGCAGAAAAGGACCTACGGGTTACAGTGGACGAGAAGCTGGATATGAGTCAACAGTGTGCCCTTGTTGCCAAAAGGCTAACGGCATTTTGGGCTGTATAAGTAGGGGTACTGCCAGCAGATCGAGGGACGTGATCGTTCCCCTCTATTCGACATTGGCGAGGCCTCATCTGGAGTACTGTGTCCAGTTTTGGGCCCCACACTACAAGAAGGATATGGAAAAATTGGAAAGAGTCCAGCGGAGGACAACAAAAATGATTAGGGGACTGGAACACATGACTTATGAGGAGAGGCTGAGGGAACTGGGATTGTTTAGTCTGCAGAAGAGAAGAATGAGGGGGGATTTGATAGCTGCTTTCAACTACCTGAAAGGGGGTTCCAAAGAGGACTGTTCTCAGTGGTAGCAGATGACAGAACAAGGAGTAATGGTCTCAAGTTGCAGTAGGGGAGGTTTAGGTTGGATATTAGGAAAAACTTTTTCACTAGGAGAGTGGTGAAGCACTAGAATGCGTTACCTAGGGAAGTGGTGGAATATCCTTCCTTTGAGGTTTTTAAGGTCAGGTTTGACAAAGCCCTAGCTGGGATGACTTAGTTGGGGATTGGTCCTGCTTTGAGCAGGGGGTTGGACTAGATGACCTCCTGAGGTCTCTTCCAACCCTGATATTCTATGATTCTATGAAATGAAAAGTATTACTTTAATTACTTCTTCCTCACCAATGCAGCTAACATTAAGTATATGTGGCAGATGTGGCAGTTTCCTGCAATATCTTTGGGAGACCTTACTGAATTAATTTAAGTGTCTTTGGGGACCACTCTATGAAATGAGTGGTTTATGTATTATTGTGGGCCGGGATTGTATGTAACCTCTTGGAGGGGGAGATGTGACAGATGTGAGACTGCGGGTCAAGGACTATATTGAACAAGACAAGAATGGATACTTGGAACAAAAAAGTTGTTTTTCTTGGGAATATCTAGGGGGAGGTGAATGCAAATTCCCCACCTCCGGTTATGCAAAAACTCAGCCTGCCTTTTGAAGCTATGTTCTGAGGAGAGGCCACTCTCTGATGATCCCCAGTTACAGGAGACCGAGATCTAAGTACCAAGCTGTCTAAAGGAATGACTGAACTATTCATGGTTGTTTACTGGTTCTAAAACTGAGGCAGTTATGAACTTTTAACCTGTGGGCTTTGAAGGACTGATCTACAGAGCCTAAAGTTGGGGTTGGGATGACCTCTGGTAAGCTGTTTAGCATGCGTGTAGGTTCTTTTATTGTGTTTTCTCTGTAATGCTTTTCCCTTAAAAATAAATGCGCTTGCTTATAAAGAGTTGTGCAGTATCTCATAACTGCAGGCACTATGCTGCTCATAGCCACTGGAGAGAAAGCAAAGCACAGACACTGGCCTGTTTAGATAGTCTGACTTCCTGGTATATCACAGTGTAGGTAGGGAACAGTGCAGCCTGAAAAACCCTCAGTCAGGAGGGAGAGAGATGCAGGTCTCCACCCAAGAGAGGTGACAGCTAAGGAGGTGGGAGCCTAGAGCGGGTACCTTTGTTGGACCATGAGGGTGAAATACAAGTGCAGTTGCCCTGAACTGACAGTGTATTTTAAGGGAACGGCTCCTCCACCTAGAATAAAAAAAAAACCATTAAGCCCAGAAATGTAATGATAACTTCTGTGATACAGTAATATTAGAGAACTTTAGTGTCATCCAGCTTTCCTCCTGGCAACTGCATTTATCAATAGCAGAAGAGCAATCCCCACTGTGAATATTTAAGGACATTAATAAACAATTTTTAAAGTTCATAAAAATGTATACTTCATAAGAAACTCAACTCAGCTCAAATCTAATTCTACAGTTGCCACAAATGTTCTTCAAGCCTGACTCACAAGGCTGTAGAGGTTCTTCCTTACTGAAGGGAGGTACATCCCTTAACCCACCCGCTGAAATAGCTGCATAATGTTGATTAAAGACTAAGGCCTCATCTGACTGACAGACCAGGTTCCTGGGAATTACTGAAGCCGCACTTAGGAATACATATGACCATGAATGCTATCTCCTAAGATCGGGAGAATGTTCTTTTCTGGTAGAGGTATATGAGGTATATCTAGCTGAAAGAGAAGTCTCCCATTTTAAGGGCACCCTGTATATTTCAGAGCTGTGAGCCAAATATTTCCTGACAGCACTTGCCTGTAGCGAGTGGAAGCTCAATTACATGGGAACTGCACTGCCTCGGCAGAAGCCCTACCCAGTGCCAGTTCCCAGAAATCAGGGAGTGGAATGAGAAAGTCTCCCACCACCGCAGACACAAAAGGTTTTATTTTATTAACAACTGGGGAAAAAATATTTTCAAAGCCAGTCCTTATTCCACCCCAACCTGTGAAAAAGAAATGAGTTATTAAGACACTGGAGTAACTCTTGTAGCGTGCATGACACCACGAGGGGGAGGAGGTGGAAGAGAGTTTTTTGGAGTTTCACAGTGCAGAACCCACATTATGTTCAAAAGGAAATCATATAAAACATGAAGGTGTTTTATTAAGTGACATGCTCAGTACACACCTAGCTGTTATAGAGAAGGACACATAAGGAAAACCAAAATTAGGTAATGAGTATAACGTTACTTGTTAAGATTATTAAATATTACAATATTAATTACAACTAGACATACTGTGCAAAGTTCAGAACTCTAGAAGTACTTTAGCCTCCATTGTTATTGTGACACATTTTATAGTACTACAGAAAAAGCAACAGTAGAAATTTAGAAGCCAAGCTGACAAATTTTCTTGCAATTATCTAAATAATTTGACTAAAACAGACTTGGGACCATTCCTGTAAATGGAGCCAATTGGATATTCTGAAAATGCCAATTAGTTAAACCCAAAGTGTTTTGTAAAAGCGAGCTAGAAACTGCCTGGCTCCCTGACAGCTGCCTACTGGGCTGTGGAGAGGCCTGGAATTCCAGGCTGCCCTGGGATGGAGATCCTAGGTTTCCAGAGTTTGCTGCTCCAGGGCAGCCCCATCATGCCAGGACTTGTAGGCTCCCTGCCACGGAGCTGAGAGACTGTAAGTCCTTGGAGCTGCAATTTTAACTGCAGCTCAGCTTCTCACTCCCTAGTAGGGAGCCTGGAATGCCCAGCTCACGGAGAGGCTCTAAAGATTCCCAGGTTCCCTGCTGCAGAACTGGGAGTCTAGAGATCCTGGTAAGGGCTTTCAGGGTCTGTGGCTCCCACTCCAGGGGAACCAGTTGGTCCTGGAGTCTGGAAGCCCTGGCATCCTCAGTCTGTATGCCCGGTAGAGCAGTGCCAAAGCCCCAGACCCTAGGAGCCCTGAAACTGACAAAAATGTCAATTTCACTTGGCAGCGGCTGTCCTAGGGAGCAAATTTCACTTTACAATTTTTTTTCCTCCAGGATTTCCAGTTCACAAGAAGTTTCTAAAACATTTGGTTACAATCCAATATGGAACAAAACTAAAATTTTAGAAAAATTAAAATGTCTCCCAAACCAGATATCATGAGTTATGGCCAGGTCTATCTGTAAACAAGTAATCTGCGAACAGTTTTGATGTGCTTGTGGTTCTAGTCCTCCTTCTTCCAACCTGCATTAACAGAGTAAATACTTTCTTAATATTAATTTTTCATGTATGCAATTGCCACAATGATATTGTAAGATCACATATGAGAGAAATGAAGGTGTGTGCAATTCTGACAGAGAGGGTACGATCTCAGTATTAAGTTGTCATCTACACGATGAAAAGTGATAGAAACTGTGCTGTAAACCCTGAAATGTGACTATTCCTGAGTTGCACAAGCAATCCTATTGGCTTCAATAGGACTACTTACATAAGGGTTTGCAAGATCAGTTTTAAATTACCCAATTTATTTAATCTATAGCAACAAGTGTCTTTCATTTTGGTTCACTAATCACTATAATGAGATAGTTAGAACTTTGTCGTATTTTCATAAATATTTGATCAGTTACTTAAATTATTTCCAAAGAGGTTAAGCTTTTACCAATTTTAGAAAATTATCCTGCAGAGTAAATGCTGTTCCACTTAATCATGCAAAAAGTCACACTCAGTTAATGGTACAGCTAGTTTTGGCATTAATTCTCAGTTTTCTTAATACTGTGAGTTTAAATCAGCAATAAAGGTTTACTTATTTTTTTAAGTTATGTATATAAATTACATATTTATTGATTAGCCATTTAACAATATGTTGGCAGATGATATTACATAGGAAATGCTATATACTCCCTCTTCTGGTCATACTTAAAAAACACAGTTTGTAGGCTTTAAATATAGGAAATGTGTATTAGATGTCAGTTTCTTTGTTTTTGTAAGTCTTTTCTAGGAATTAATACTGCCACTATCTGGAAGTTACTGAAAGGTCAAAGAAAACTGGTAATCAATAAATGTGTAAATAAATACTCAGTAATTTAAAAAGTCTATGTAATGCCTAATCAGAAGCTTGAAAATAAATTATTTTCTTTTCTATTTGGTATTATGACAGGGTCAGGCCAGATGGCTACAGGAGAGTAATAGAAGGCAGATATATTAGCCCCAGGTTAAGTAGGTCCCTTTTCCCTGGGTAAGGTAACAGGGAAGGTTTTTTTTTTGAAGTAACTGATTTTAATCTTGTTTTGCATTTGTATATTTTAGTTCTGTTCCTAAACATTCTCATTGGTTGGTAATCATTAAAATGTGTAAAAAGAACTGGAGTACTTGTGGCACCTTATAGACTAACAAATTTATTTGAGCATAATGTGACAGGGTCAGGCCAGATGGCTACAGGAGAGTGAAAGAAGGCAGATATATTAGCTCCAGGTTAAATAGGTCCCTTTTCCCTGGGTAAGGTAACAGGGAAGGTTCCAGAACAATCAGGAACCTTCTGGAGACAATTAAGACAGGCTGATTAGAACATCTGCAGCCAATCAAGAAGCTGCTAGAATCAATTAAGGCAGGCTAATCAGGGCACCTGGGTTTTAAAAAGGAGCTCACTTCAGTTTGTGGTGTGCGTGTGAGGAGCTGGGAGCAAGAGGCATGAGGAGCCGAGAGTGAGAATGCATACTGTTGGAGGACTGACGAGTACAAGCATCATCAGACACTAGGAGGAAGGTCCTACAGTGAGGATAAAGAAGGTGCTGGGAGGAGGCCATGGGGAAGTAGCCCAGGGAGTTGTAGCTGTTGCACAGCTGTCCCAGAAGGCACTCTAGACAGCTGTATTCCACAGGGCCCTGGGCTGGAACCCGGAGTAGAGGGCGGGCCCGGGTTCCCCCCAAACCTACCAACTCCTGGTCAGACACAGGATGAGTTTTGTCCTGGACTGTGGGTTCATGAAAATGGCCAAACTGAGGGCTGCTGTGAAGCTCCAAGATGAGCAAATCCACCAATTAGCTCAAGACCCACCAAGGTAGAGAAGGAACTTTGTCACAGTATGCATTAACTTTTTGTTGAGTTTCGACAACAGCATAACATTAATGCAGCTTTTTGGTTAGCTATGATTGTGTGTACCATTGTCAAAGATGAGAACACAGCTTTGGGAATGCTGTTTGCTTGCTGCATGGCCAGCAGAAGGAGCAAGTACGCACAAAGCATTGCTTTTTGTGTAGGCCTAGCATGAACAATTTTCCTCCCTCTAGTAACAATCCTGGACACACACATTCTGAAGTCAGAGGGCATTCCTCTCCATGCTGTTATAAAAGCATTGATACATCCTACTGATCAGAGCAAAAGCTACACCCATATCTTAAGTGCCCCTTATTTTCTAAAAAGAAAAGGAGGACTTGTGGCACCTTAGAGACTAACCAATTTATTAGAGCATAAGCTTTCGTGAGCTACAGCTCACTTCCTCAGATGCATATCGTGGAAACTGCAGCAGGCTTTATATATACACAGAGAATATGAAACAATACCTATTCCCACCCCACTGTCCTGCTGGTAATAGCTTATCTAAAGTGATTTCCAGCACAAATCCAGGTTTTCTCACCCTCCACCCCCCCACACAAATTCACTCTCCTGCTGGTGATAGCCCATCCAAAGTGACAACTCTTAAGAGTTGTCACTTTGGATGGGCTATCACCAGCAGGAGAGTGAATTTGTGTGGGGGGGTGGAGGGTGAGAAAACCTGGATTTGTGCTGGAAATCACTTTAGATAAGCTATTACCAGCAGGACAGTGGGGTGGGAATAGGTATTGTTTCATATTCTCTGTGTATATATAAAGCCTGCTGCAGTTTCCACGATATGCATCTGAGGAAGTGAGCTGTAGCTCACGAAAGCTTATGCTCTAATAAATTGGTTAGTCTCTAAGGTGCCACAAGTCCTCCTTTTCTTTTTGCAAATACAGACTAACACGGCTGCTACTCTGAAACCTTATTTTCTAAGAAGTGTTACTTAATTTTATTTCTAAAATGTTTCTTCCATAATCAACAGGAGAAAATGCACTGAAGAGAGGCACAAACAAAACCGCATACTGAAGCATTCTAGTAATAGTGTGTGTGCATACGTGTGGATATATGTACCGTCAACTTCACAGGCAATGTGCGATGAAGTGGGAGAAATATCCAAAATGGGCTCCGTGCATATAGAATTATGTAAAGTGGTGCGTTCACAAATTATGTTAATGTGATCACTTTTGCTGAAATGATTTTAAAGGAAGAAGCTGTGACAGATTTCTTATTATAATGCTCTTTCCCCTCCTTTCTTCAATATTTTTCTAAAGAGAAAATTTGCTAGTTTGTATAATTCCATCTGTTTTTTATGATTTATTTTTCTCCTTTGAGCCTATTTTCCACTAGTTTGCTTATCTTCCTCCTCACTGTATTTTCCTCTTTCACTATGTTTACTTCAGTTCTGCATTTGACACTCTGCTTTTTTTAGCTATTCCTCTTCATTTTCATGTTTCTTCCCTTCCATTTACCCTCACACTTTCACGTCCTCAAGTTTATCCACACCTATGGGGTTTTTTTGCACTTTTCTCCTCCTCCCAGACATGTCCACCCAGATTACAACCGCTGAACTGTAGCCTTGCAAGGCTCTCCTGATAAAGACTTATTTTTGCTGCTAGTGTCACCATCAGTCCTGTACCTCTTGCTCCCCTCGCTCTAGGCAGATATTGCACCTTGCTCCTACTTTCCCTCAGCACAGTAACAGTGCTGCAGGCCTGGAGAAGTGTTGTGTGGTTTGTGCATTACTCAGACACCACAATCAGAGAATATGCGAATGGCCCCTCTCTGGTGAGAAAAGGGAGATGATTGTGAGGAGAGGATTGGAAGTGAATGAGAGGAGGACAGAATCTGTGCAACATGAAACCATACATATGCATAAAAACAACTTTTTGCGGGGGGGGGGGGGAGGGGAGGAGTCTCTCTTTAACTTTGTAGTTCAATACTTAACAGTGTTTAAAGAGTTTCCCAGAATGCTCCTTTCTGGGATTATAAGTGTTGTGGTGTTCATCTGAGGTTTGCATTTCTTGGAATAGTCTACAGTCCCGAGAAACAAGCCAGGAAGTCCTTATAAACATATAACTACTTTATAGTTGGTCATGTTTCAGGATTAAACCTTTTGACAGCGTCCTTTTAATAGTGAGTCCTTGTCTGAGAGGTTTTAAACTATGGGCTACCATCCCCTCCCTCCTCTCTATGCCAGTAGGAATCCTGTTTCTTTTTCTTCTCTGGAATAAGGCTCCTCCCACCTTCCTGGCATTCCTCCCCCGAACAGGTTGCAGCTTCAAACTTCTGTGTATAGTGCTGCTCTGGGCTCCATGCCAATTCCTCCACACCTCTGGCCTACCCTCTCGATGCATGCCACCTCCTCTGGCTGGGACCCAGACTGAAGGAGTGGTTAGGAACTAGAAAGAGCCCTTACAGTGGTGAAGAAATCTTTCCAAACATACACAGCATGTAAATCGATGCAGTGTTGCTTTTCCTGAGTCTGCAGACAGCCTGAAACAACAACTCTCAGAGTGCTGTGATCTTCACCATATATCTTAATGAGGTCTAAATGATGAAACTTAATATGATGATTTAAAAGTCAATATTATTAACTATTTCAGTGCTGATCATTTTAGAATGAACAAACTAATGGGCTTAATCCCACAATCCCAAATTACTCCTTAAAACTTCCCAAGTGGGACTTTAGTTATGTGCACTTAATAGCCATGGTTTAATTTATTAAAATTGCTAACCTTTTTGTTCCTGATACTCCCTCAGTTCTGTTTAACAATATGCTGCATTTAGTTAAATTATTCCTCCTTCATGCCTAGGATTTGCTTCTCCATAGGAAGATGAAGATGACTCTTGCTTCTTCCCCCCACTTTCCCCTTTTGACCTCAACCCTGAAAAGAGAACCATCCACATGTAGTTCCAAACCGTGGGATTTAAGCAGAAGGCTCACTATGCAGGATTGGGATTTTCACTGGAAGACTTTATATCTGTACATAGTTCCTTCATTTGAAAATATTTCTCCTTCAGGTTCTCTCAGATAGAGGAGAAGATATTCTCTCTCCACTATGTTTCAGTCATTAGGTGATTTCTGCATTGCGTACTATCTGTTCGGGCAGAGTAGCATGAAATTCAATTTGCACTAACCAATCTGAGGCAAAGAGAGAAGAAAGCATACCATGGTAATTTTACATTTTAAGCATTTTAGCACATATAGTAATATGAATTACAGATTAAGCAGTAAACTGTACAATGACTTTCCTTCATTTTTAAGTTTCAAATTCAACGCTACTGTATTTTGTTATCAGATACTGCTACCAATGAGATTGCTTTATGCCTACATTCAGGGCTTGAAAAAGCCATGTGCCCACAACAGGGAAGCAGTTTTACCAGGAAACTTCCATCAACTTCTTCAAAAACTATGTTTTCTTTTAACAAAGTTTATTGCTCTTACATGGGTAAAGAAACACTTCTAAATATGAACTGACTGTGTCATTACAAATAAACACACTACACAACTACTTTATTATGTAAAACTGTAGGGGATGTGTACCTTCATTATTTTTCATCCTGGCTAGGAGGCATAGTACTTGCTAATAGGTGATGCGTGTACATTTCAAGTCCTGCCTATAACCCTGGTTTATTTCCAGTGAGTTTCTTTACAGGTGGTAGTACTTCTTTTATTTAATGATGTTCTATTTAAAAATAACTAAGTAATCACTTGAAAGATTTCTCTGAAATAAATCCCATACTAAACTCTGAACCTTTCTGGAAATATGCCAAAATGATTCTTGCAAAAGGTATAGAATTTCACATAGCTCTGCCAAGAAGAAATTTAACTAGTTGTTACTGGACCCAGAAACTAAAATCCAGCTGCTGGAAACTACTGTATTAGAATGGTCTGCATGTCTAAACGGAACCTGCTAAAGTTGCCAGTGATAATTTGCTAAATCACAGAGATTAACTTGGACTGAGTATATGTCAAATACCACCTGTGCTTATTTGACAATATGCCTGGCAGATTACTAGCCCATTCGTAAAAAACTAGAGGGTCGAGAATGTTTTGTTTTTATTATTAAACCATTACAGGAGGAGGGCTTTAGGATTACTGATATCAGTTGAAATTCCTACTATTTGTATAAAATATTTTTACATTAGTTAAGAGAGTCCTAGATGACCAGCAGGCCCTTCATTACTGAGAAAAATTAGTCAACTGCCAAACAGATTGCTAAATATAACAAAGATCCATCCGCCCAAAAGACGTAAGAGCTCATGCAATCTTCTACAAAAAAGCCCAGGTGCAATGGTTTGCGAACCAGGTTCAAAACATTCCTTTCCCATCTGTGTGAAACATTGACTTGTACACACACTCCATCTTTGACTCTGTGTATTTTTTAAACACTCTTTCTCTAAAAAAAAAAAAAAAAAAAAAGTCTAAAAGTTAACAAAATATGTATATATGACTTAAATATTGATGTCAAATTTTCAGTTTGGTCAGCTGTCAGTTCTAGTTTATAGTAACCAAATAAGGCTTTGATTTATGTTCAGTCTACAGTGTCGGAAAGGCAACCAAATATAATAGGTTATACTGAAGGTTCTGAGATACTAAGTTACATGGGATATCAGAACACACCAACTTTCTACAACATATTACAAGGGTCAGGTATAGCAACACTGATTACAATTATCTGTATAAGTAGGGGCATAGCGAGCAGATCGAGGGACGTGATCGTTCCCCTCTATTCGACATTGGTGAGGCCTCATCTGGAGTACTGTGTCCAGTTTTGGGCCCCACACTTCAAGAAGGATGTGGATAAATTGGAGAGAGTCCAGCGAAGGGCAACAAAAATGATTAGGGGACTGGAACACATGAGTTATGAGGAGAGGCTGAGGGAGCTGGGATTGTTTAGCCTGCAGAAGAGAAGAATGTGGGAGGATTTGATAGCTGCCTTCAACTACCTGAAAGGGGGTTCCAAAGAGGATGGCTCTAGACTGTTCTCAATGGTAGCAGATGACAGAACGAGGAGTAATGGTCTCAAGTTGCAGTGGGGGAGGTTTAGATTGGATATTAGGAAAAACTTTTTCACTAAGAGGGTGGTGAAACACTGGAATGCGTTACCTAGGGAGGTGGTAGAATCTCCTTCCTTAGAGGTTTTTAAGGTCAGGCTTGACAAAGCCCTGGCTGGGATGATTTAACTGGGAATTGGTCCTGCTTCGAGCAGGGGGTTGGACTAGATGACCTTCTGGGGTCCCTTCCAACCCTGATATTCTATGATTCTATCTCTGTCAAATCCAAGAAAAGTTAATGGGGTCATTTATCTTGATTAAAATCAGGGTATATCATTTCTAATCTAGGTAAAAGGGCTTGAAAAATGTACCAGACCCCCTACTAGGCAGAAGACAGAGGACTAAAACCTGCTAGTCGGACAGATACAACACCTGAATAAGTGTGAGAGTGGAGGAGGGGAAGGTAAGCTAAAGAGCCTGTGTAGTGAGACAATCAGGTGAAGCCAACTCCTGATGAGAAGCCCAATCTATAGCTTTCAGCTGCTGGGAAGAGCGCTGGTGCTGGGATTACTATTAGGATGCTGTTCTTGGACTCTATCTTTCATATCAGCCTCTAGCTAACAGGTATCTGACAATATGAAGCTCCCCTTCTCTCTGACGACTGAAAGGAGCAAGTATTTTCTGTCTCTTCTCTTCCTCCTGGCTGTGGCAAGGTTGGGTGTGTTCTTTGCTATTCTACCTCCAACCCTAGAGCTGCAAAGAGAGGATAAAGTGGTCTTTACTAGTTTATCCCTTCCACAATCTTCTTTTTTTAGGTCCTCCCTACAGAGTTTTCCAAAAGAGTAGCAATGTGAAACGGACATTCTGAACAGTTTCACTGTTGCCCACAAAACAGCAGAAGTGAAGCTGAACAGAGTCATTAATCTCATTTGTCACTGCATGCCAGAGCTATGCGAATGAGTAGAGGCACCAACCAGACATGCCTGTCTAAAGACTCAGGAACAGTATACGGTATCATTTTCTCTTTCCAATATTTAACCCTTTCGTAGCTTTTTACGATCATTCAATAATTAAACAGGCAACACCACTACAGGTCTCATTCATAGCTCTCATGATACTTTATAAGGTAGGTAACCATTATTATCCTCCATTATAGATGTAGAAACTGAGGCTCAGAGAAGTTAAGTGACTTGGCCAAAAGCACGAAGACAGTCACTAGCAAAGATTAGAATGCAGGAAGCCTTTGCTTTGCAAACCCATGTTTAAACCCACAAGAACACGCTGCTTCTCACACAACTGAGCTGCCTCCCTTCCATGGGGTCAGAAGCCAGACTAGCTACTTAGCAGGGAAGTGGCTCATTGCAGACACCTGGCTGGCAACCAGCACGGGATGGGAAAAGCCGGTGAAAGCTCTTTAACCACCACCAACAACCCAGGTGTCCCCCCCACAACCATGCACTGCTCTGGGATCTCCACTAAAAACTAAGGGAACCATGGCAATGGGTTTCACATACCACAAAGACCAGCCATGTGCTGAAGTATGTGGAACCATGAACATTAAATTTTTCAGGGGAAAAAAACCCCAAAACCAAAGAAAAAAATCCACCA
Organism: Lepidochelys olivacea; assembly: GCF_965140295.1. Lineage (NCBI taxonomy): Eukaryota > Metazoa > Chordata > Testudines > Cheloniidae > Lepidochelys > Lepidochelys olivacea. The sequence continues at coordinate 5,788,055 of NC_140417.1, read as the reverse complement.
ACTGGAACAGACGTTCAATCTTAGTCATCAGTTTAGAGTTCTCAGCTGACACCAGGAGAGCTTATAACAAGATCTGCTAGGGATGGACTGTGAGGAAAGAAGAGGAAGGAACCCAGGACAAAACCCAGGATGCCATTAGAGAGCCACAGAGAGGAGATGTTTATACACCACATAAAAGAGAGTAAGAGTCTGCAATGACTGCTGTTGAAGGAAAAGTAAAATCATGTCTGTGTCAATGGAATTTATTCAAACACAAAGAATGAGGAATCCTAAATTCTCTTCTGAGTGTAGAGCAATGTGCTTTTGACATATGTTCACCACCATATATTAAAAGTGTAGAAGACGACACAGTTTAAACAGTCTACCCAAGGATACATAAAGAAATTGTACAAAGTTTTCTGTGTGGCCAATGGCATTTTTTCCCACCCAGGACTTAAACTAATGATCACTTATTGAAGAAATGCATTTCTTCACTCTATTAAAGCAACATTTTTCTTTCAACAACAACAAGGTACCATGCATGCCAAATATGAAACTGCATTTGCAATTCAATTTTAATGATTATATTTATTCTATAACAAACACCAGTCATAACTGACAAATTACAATTTTAAATATTTTATATTTGTTTTATTGCCTCAAGTAAAATCTAATTTAGTATTATGATGATCTTTTCTTTCGCATAACAAAGAACACCCCAAATTTTAAATAGATATCTGTGTAATTATAATATTTTGCTAAAATATTAAATGTGGTATATTTTGAGTAAAAATTGTATTTCAATTTATCTAATTGCATGTGGTCTAGAAAATTTTAACATATGAACTAAAAAACCATTTCAGACTACCTTGTCTTGTAGTTTACCACAAACATGCTTTGGGAGGAAATTAGCTCATTAAGTTCAGTGACTAGTTTGTTTATCCTTCCTCTGAGAAAAGTGACATTTTGAAAGAACATATTCTACTGTGGAAACTAAAAAGCCCACCAGGACAAGCTTCAAAGAATATCAAGTACAAGCAACACACAGCACCAAAAGCTGTATAGTATTTTAAGAAACTATCTCTCAAGTAATATTCCAAAACAACAACAAAAACACGGGAAAATTTATAAAAAAGCATTACTTCACTGCCCTTGTGATTTTTCCCAAACCTGGTGAGACTCACCTTTTTTAAAAAATCCTGAAATGAAACCACAAATTACAGATTTCAGATAGAAAATCTGATCTTGAAAAATCCAAAGAAAAGTATTTTCTTCACTTTTAAACATGAGCTCAATTCCTCTATCTTGTTACTTAATATAATTTGACAATGTTTACATTTTACTTGATAAATTTTTATGTTTTCATTACTTCTATCATTTCTTCACATTAGGCATGTTGAGTCAGGTAAGTACGCTGCTGTTTGGTAATCACTAATCACCTGTCTTGTCATATTGATGAGCAGCTTTCTCATTTATTATGGTTAAGAAAAAAACAACCTCCAAATAAACTGAAAACAGAAAACAGCTAAAAGATTAGCTAGGCAGTTTCATACAGAACCATACCATCGTATGTCCTGCTCACCTTTCTGAAATTACTTAGCAAACCAAACTCTTTGAATAGTTTACGTCTCCAACCACCCTCATTTTCCTCAATCACCAATGACTCCACCCATTTCCTTTCTAAATTTCTAGACAGTTGTATTAAAGACACAAGGTGGGTGAGGTAATATCTTTTATTGGACCAACTTCTGTTCTTTCTCTCTCACCAGAAATTGGTCCAATAAAAGATATTACCTTGCCCACCTTGTCTCTTGAATATCCTGGGACCAACAAGGCTACAACTACATTGCGTAAGTAAATAATTTTATAACTTTCTTATTGTTCATAATAGCCCTGACAGACATTAACAATAACCTTGACGGCCTCATCACTGCCTTTTTAATTTATGTTAAAGTATCTATTTCTAATTTACAGATTTAAATTACAGGCTAATATTTCTTGTATCTGAAATCTTTTTGATACATGTTGTTATGCATATAATATACATACACAAGCGACAATTTAAAAAAGAAAAAAAAAAAGATAAAACCAGAAAAAATATACTCTTTTAAAATGGAAAAAAGCCAAATGTGTTTTTCACAACTCTACTTCACAGCAAACCCTTCTCTCTTAAGGTGAATGTAAAGCAAGATTCTGAACTAACATGCTTGGAAACAAATCAACTTTTTAGTCGCAAAACAAGTTCTACGCAGCTAGTGGCAATGCAAGCTTCCACACACCACCCAACTAATCTATTCACTCTTTAGGGGTGAGACAGCAATTCAGTTTCTAGGCTCACAGAATTGTTGAACTGTGTGCTGAGCATGCCAACACAGTTGTCATGCTAACAGCTATGACAGTGGTTTCTATGATGTAGAAATCTTTTTCTGAGGAACCGGAGAGAGATTGCCAACGGCTCGTCTATACTATGGGGGTTACAGCTCATAGCTACAGCCCCACAGATATGAAGCTGTAACCCTCACAGTGTAAGCACATGCAAGTACAAGAATAAATGCAAAGTACTCTACTTAGGAAAGAACAATCAGTTACACACATACAAAATGGGAAATGACTGCCTAGGAAGGAGTCCTGCAGAATGGGATCTGGGGGTCATAGTGGACCAAAAGCTAAATATGAGTCAACAGTGTAATGCTGTTGCAAAAAAAGCAAACATCCTTCTGGGATGTATTAACAGGAGTGTTGTAAGCAAGACACAAGTAATAATTCTTCACTCTACTCCGCACTGATTAGGCCTCAGCTGGAGTACTGTGTCCAGTTCTGGGTACCACATTTCAGGAAAGATGTGGACAAATTGGAGACAGTTCAGAGAAGAACAACAAAAATTATTAAAGGTCTAGAAAACATGACCTATGAGGGAAGACTGAAAAAATTACATTTGTTTAGCTGGAAGAAGAGAAGACTGAGGGGGGACATGATGATAGTTTTCAAGTACATAAAAGATTGTTACAAAGAGGAGGGAGAAAAATTATTCTTAACCTCCCAGGATAGGACAAGCAGCAACGGGCTTAAATTGCAGTGGTTTAGGTTGGACATCAGGAAAAACTTCTAACTGTCAGGGTGGTCAAGCACTGGAATAAATTGCCTAGGGAGGTTTTAGAATCCCTGACATTGGAGATTTTTAAGAACAGATTAGACAAACACCTGTCAGGGGTGGTCTAGATAATACTTAGTCCTGTCTTGAGTGCAGGGGGCTGGACTAGAAGACCTACAGAGGTCCCTTTCCGTTCTATGATTCTGTCCTTCAGCAGAGAAAGGGTTTTAGGGATATGTGCGCATGGGCATGCATATTACTCCTGGGGGAATTCTGTGCAACTGCGGCACAGCAGAAAAATCACTGGGGGGAGGGGGGTCTGGGGATGCCCTGGCCATCCAGGGATGTTAGTCCCAGCTGGAGGTCAGGAGGAGGATGGAGGCAGAGTTCCCCCTCCCCTGCATGGAGCAGCCAGAGCTGGGTCAGATCAAGCTCCAGAAACTTTCCCTGGCTGCAGGCAATTATGCCCCGTGGGGGAGGGGAGGGTAGGAGGGGAAGGAGTGAGGCGTGTGTGTGCGCGGGGGGTTTCCAGGTCCAGACGCATGGGGGTTGGGTGGACAGGGGGAGCAGCTCCTTGTACAGAGACCCCTACCCCCCACAGAGCCCCCTCCGCATTAGGAGACCTCTGCACCCAGAACCCGCACGCTGAGCCCCCAAACCACGACCCTGTCGAGCCTCAACCCCTGCATCATGAGCCCCCCACACCTGGACCTCCACCCTGCTGAGCCCCAACCAGCTGCACCCTGACCCTCCCCCACACCAAGCCCCACTCCCCCAGCCTCCCTCCCACTGAGCCCTAACCACCTTCACCTTGACCCCCCTTGTAGAGTCCTATTCCCCCTGCACCAAAAACCCCACACTGAGCTGCCTGCACCCAGATTGTTGCCACACAGAACCCTGGAATTCTTGAGGGAATTTTTCACCAAAAATTTTAAAAAAATTAAATTCTGCAAAGTTCTGCATATTTTAATTATCAAAATAACACAAACACAGTAACAATATAATCACGCCATTTTCAATTATTCTGGTAATTTATTTCAAAATACTTGTCAGCAAATAATTGAAAATGGCGTGATTATATGGTGTTATTTTGACAAATAAAATATGCAGATTTTTGCAGAATTTTAAAACCTTGTGCACAGACTATTAAATTTTTTGGTGCAGAATTCCCTCAAGAGCAGCATATGTGCAAACACATACACATTCTGTGTGTTTCAGAAGAAGGAAGTGGAGGTGAAGATGGGTTTCTCACCATCTTTTGTATTAGCACATGTTTAGAAAAAGTCTGCTAACTTTCTTTAGCACTGCATATCCAAAAATGAATACCAAAGGGTCCCAATCAAAATCCTCCATCCCTTTAAAATTGTTTACCACTCTGGAGAGTGGCAGGGGAAAGGGTCTGAAAAACTATCCACCCTTCACTCATTGACTATTTTATATGAAACTATGGAATACTTGAACTGTATAGCACTTTAGATTTTCTTAGTGGTGTACAAATACTGTATTGGTTGATGTTACCCAGACACTTCTACTAGTGTAGTTTATGCACAAAAACTTCATCTGACCAGTAAAACAAATAACAATTGATGCTTTTTAAAATAAATAAGTTTACTATTTTCAAGTGCACCATGTTTGCTCTACAGCAAAATCTGCCATTTTAGTTTTAGCTCAACTGCAATTGTATGACATTTAAAAATAGTCTTCACATATTAAGAAACATACACACACACACCCCATTTCAAAATTGGACATCGCTGATGCAGTACTTAAAGGGGGGAACATTCAAATACTTTACTAATCTCAACAAGGACCATCCTTTTGCATTCATGAACATAATTTTTAAAATAGTTAAAACATTTTGCGATGAACACAGGTTACCTTCTGATACTGCATTTACATTATAATACTGTGTGCACCATCAGCTTTAAAGATCACGAAAAGGGATAATCAAAAATTGCCAGTCTTAATCCTGATTTAACCTCACCCGTAATTATTAAAAATGGTTAAGCACTTACCATAATGTGATTGAAATGCCTGTGGTTTTACGACCTGATTACAGTGGTTACACATCACCAAATAGAAATCATCATGAGCCGGGCAAAGACCAAATATTGGCATATCTAAAACAAAAAGACAAAGGGCATATCTCTCAGCTGCTTATAATTACTGAAAAACAACTGTGTTAGATGACCACATGATGGTATCACTGAACTATCATTTATAGCACATTTCAATACATTCTGAAAGTGAGAAAAAAAACATGTGTACAAGTTAGGTTAGTCTTGAAATATTACAAACACCACATATTTTCCTTCAAAGCTAAGCATAAAATAAAACTGCTTGCTGGTAGAGGTCTACAAGCAACAATCTGATGTAGGAGTGATTATTTCATGCCATCTTCAAAAGGACAACAGAAAATCATTACATTTTGATGACATACTACAACGTAAGCTATGATTTATGTATTCAGAAAGCAGTTTAAGTTCTATTCCACTTTCTTTAAACAAACTCTAAAAGGAAGGTTGTTTTCTATTTAAAATTTTGTAACCACTTTAAATGCACAGTCATTTACCAGACAGTATAATGTGTCTAATGGTCTTATTTGTTTAACAGTGCATTATATTCCAGCCATCTGGTACCAGAGATCTGTGTAACAGGCGTACGAGGGAGAAAGAGATAAGAGTATGTCAGAGTGTGTGTGTATTTCAATGATAAACACACATACTTTCAGTCTTTTCAAGTAAAATTAATTTCTGCAATATGTTTATGAAAACCAGTTCCTTAAGAGTATTGCTTAATGTTTAAACACTTACCAGTAATTTCTTAATGCAGTGAATACAAACTCTACTGACTACAAATCTAAAAAAGTATTACATTTAAAAATGAAACCTGTGAAGTATTATCCAATTATTCAGTTAAAAAACCCAAACATATAAGTAGATAAATGCAGTCTCCTAAAGGTATGGGGCATAAAGCAATCAGTAACATTTTCAAAAAAAAATTATTCATCATTTAAATTGTTAAAAGTTGTTTTCTTACTTTAAAGAACATTAAAATAATTTGTACATTTATATGCAAATATTAAAATATAATTAAATGAAACAATTATTAATTTAACATTGACAAGAACTCTAAGTATTTTAAACATTAACATGTGTCATGGATTTTAACATATTTCATATATTTCACAGGAATTATACATTCTGGTAATTAAAGAAATTTGAATTATGTAAGAATTTAAAACAAATTTTATAACATGTAACCCTTTTCTGTGGGAATGAATATGGCCACAATCCTGCAAGATGATCTACATAGGCAGATCCCTGCACTCTTTCAGCAACCAAAACTCAGTAGGGCTCTACACAGATCAGTTGTCAGAATTAGGGCCTACATTTGTAATAAGATAAGATACTTTTAAAAGAAAGTATACTTTCTTTTAAAAAACATTTTAAAAACCACACCCTTTAACTTTTTAAAACATGTATCTGAATTTTACATTAAAATTATATAAAACAAACACCCCCATGCAATGGCTGTCATTGAAATCCCTTGTATACACAGATGTGGATAAATCAAATATGGATTGAGTATGACATCTATATTCATCTGTTTTATTTAATTTTCTCTCATATATTTATATTTTAAGTGCCTATCTAAACCATAGGTGCTTATACAGAAATTGAAATTACATTAAAAGATATGTATTATTAATAATACACTTGTAATTTGAAACATGATCAGGGTCAAACATTTTATAATTTGTGCAAATACCAAGTCTAGCTTTTACATAAACAATTTAGGATATGTCATTAGAGAAATATTTGGTAAAACATCAGGAAATAACATTTTAAATTAATGTAAACTGGGCAAAGCTCAAGCAAATATACCACACATAATAAACCAGGGGATAGACTAGATTAATAAAGAGCTATTTTCCAATACCTGCCTTCCCTGAGAAATATTACATTTCTTCATGAAAATAACTGTATATACTGAAAAAAGCCATATGGTGAGATTCTGTGACGTGCCTCAGAGACACAGCACTGAATTCTCAGCCCAGGTGGAGGGGATTGCGGATAACATGATTTTAAGCCACCTTTGTGCCCTCCTGCTTCTGGGCTTCTCTTGGAGCTAAATTTCAGAGTGGTAGCCGTGTTAGCCTGTATCAGCAAAAACAAGGAGGAGTCCTTGTGGCACCTTAGAGACTAACAAATTTATTTGGGCACAAGCTTTTGTGGGTTAAAACCCACTACATCACATGCATGGAGTGAAAAATACAGTAAGCAGTATATATACACACAGCACATGAAAAGATGAGAGTTGCCTTACCAAGTGGGGGGTCAGTGCTAAAGAGGCCAATTCAATTAAGGTGGAAGTGGCCTATTCTCAACAGTGGACCTCATCAACACCTCATCAAGAAGGGGTGAATACTATTAGCACTGACCCCCCACTTGGTAAGGCAACTCCCATCTCTTCATGTGTTGCTGTATGTGTGTTTATACACACACACACACACACCTACCTACCTACCTAACTGTATTTTTCACTCCATCCATCTGATGAAGTGGGTTTTAGCCCACGAAAGCTTATGCCCAAATAAATTTTTTGTTAGTCTCTAAGGTGCCTCAAGGACTCCTCGTTGTTCTTGGAGATAAAGAGATCCCTGGGGTAAGATGGGCAGCTCGAAGGGCCTGTTTAAGGAATGTCAGACTCCTGGGACTGCCCTGTGGGCTGCAGTGATGTGTGATATGGCTTCCACCCCCCACTTCTTCCTACCCCCAGCATGCCCCACGCCAGGGCTTGCGATGGAGTCCTTGGAAAGCAGACTTACAGCTGTGCTCCACAGTGCCTAAGTAACATATGGGAGGGAAGTGAGGTTTGATTACAATGTAGGCTTTACATCATTTAACACAGAATGTTAAAAAACTGTTGGCAATATGGGGGAAATATTGCCTATTGCTACTTATCTGGCAAGACAGAAAGGACTTCTTGACGTTATTTTGAGACACCGTCATTCTATTTAAAGTACCCTTTTATACTTATGTAGGAAATATCGAGGTGTACTTTGAAACTACAGGTGAATTATTACCTGAATGTCTCAAGGTTCATCAGAAATTTTCGCAGACAAAAATGCATTCCTGTATAAGTTTCAAACAACAGGGCAATTTTTGCATAATATGGGCATACCTTTTTCAGATTATTTCTGTGCAGAACACATGGAAGGAATATATACATAAAAGTAACATTTGGAATAAATTAGTTTTATAAATAGGCGAGAACAAAAGCACAGGACAGATTTCCCAAAGTGTGCACATTAGACTCCTGGTCTACTACACAATCATCTATCTTAGGGTTTTATACTGTTGCCCATCACCGTAATACTACAGTGCCTTCCAACAGCAAGGTCCCTAGTGAACTTCATGGAATCTCTGGCTCTTCTTAGTTTTGAGGGCAAAACTGTTCTAAGAGTATGTTTGTTTATTTTTTTGATGCTTGATTTTCTTGAAAGCTTTTTTGTGGGGGTGGTACAGTGGGTAGAACAGTATTGTGAGTGTTATTCTTGCTATGGCATCAAGGCTTTTTTGGGGAAGGTTCCGCAGCATTTCCTAAAGACAGACTCTGGATTCACTTAATCAACTCTGGAAGTTTCTTCCATAGCTGGATCCCCTCAGCCAAAAATGCTTTGTCCCCAGCTCTCCTGTACTTCATCCTAAAATTTGTGACACAGGAGGAGCACACCTGTTCCAGTGGGTCATCAATTGATTTTCAGTCTTTAATGTAACTGGGGCCACTGATCCATGAATTGCTTTGAAGATTAGGACCAAGGCCTTAAACTGGCATCTCTGGGACATCGGCACAAGCCCAATGTGCTCACTGGGAATTAACACTATCTGCCCTAAACTAAGAGAGACCCAATATTCCATCTGAATAACATTTATAGACTCATAGAAATGTAGTACTGGAAGGGGGGGTCTCAAGAAGTCATCAAGTCCAGCCCCCTGCACTGAGACAGGACCAAATAAACCTAGACCATCCCTGACAAGTGTTTATCTAACCTATTCTTTAAAATCTCCAATAATGGGGATTCCATAACCTCCCCTGAAAGCCTATTTCAGAACTTAACTATTTTTACAGTTAGAGAGAGCTTTTCCTAATATCTATGCTAAACCTCTCTTGCTGCTTCACTAGATATACTGTCCCAGTTTGACAGCAAACCATTTATAACTGCTCTTTGAGTAGTGTCTTTCAACCAGTTGTAAATCCACTTTACAGCAATTTCATCTAGATTGCATTTCCCTAGTTTGCTTATGAGAATGTAATGTGGGATTGTATTAAAAGCCTTGCTAAAAATCAAGATGTGTCACATCTACTGCTTCCTCCCATCCACTAGACCAGTAACCCAGTCAAAGAAAAAAATAAGTTGTATTTCAATTGTCCTTCATATTCTTAACATATAAGCTCCCCCAATATGGGATACTATTGACAGAATGCTCGCTTCTCCGCAAGGTGACCAGATAACAGAAAACATGGTGTTTGTACTTACTTTCGATCTCACATAAACACACACACGCTTGTTGCACCTTCCTTCTGCTCCATCTGTTCACTCTTTTGAGAGAAAAGGGTACTGAAATATACCCCTTCAGAGTAGAATTTCTAGCACTCGAAGAGCAGAGTTTGTGTGCATTTCAGTGCTCTCATTGCTTACAAGAGCAGAGCAGGGATGTAGAGTAGAAGGACTGTGCTACATGAAATTAATACAGCTGGTGCTCTGAGAATTAGGCTCTGGCAGACTCTCTTTTACAACAGCATGCTAAACACAAAATTATGCATTAAAAACTATACAACAATCTATACATTTAGATCAACCTTACACTCAGAATATTTTGAAAGTGTAGAAATATTCTGTAGCTCAAACACTTACAATTCTAACTGTGAAAATTCTAGGGAACCCGTTCGAAGGAACTGTATTAAATAAATAGAGTGATAAAGATAACAAATTCAGAGGGAACAATTTCAGTACAAAGTCAAACCAGCTGAACCGCACAAAAGGCATTCACTGTACACACAACACTCCAACCGACTTCAAGGGGAGGTACACACACAAGTCTTGCCAGCTCACACAAATCAGCTGAACTGCACTTTCACCTCAGATCATTACCACAGAAACTACTTAGATAAGAGAGTATCTAATTTAGCTTTTAAGAGCCTTTTGGAATGTTACTGTCACAAATCCAAGTGTTTCGCCACACTGTCTAGCACTTTCCCTTCATTTCTATTAGGGTCAACAAAAGGTATTTTACTAATTGTGTACGAATGGAAAAAAATTGAAGAATAGGACTAATGTACGCTATCCAAGCTGAAGGATGGGTGGAAAAAAGCATTGTAATGACGCTACTACCAAAATTATTCTCAAAATATGTATAGTGAAATCCTTCGCATTAATTATTATTTGTATTACAATATTGCCTAGACATCACAAACAAGATTGGGACACCATTGTGCTAGGCACTATACAAACATATAGCAAAAGCATCTTACAGTCTGATTGGACAAGACAGATAGACAGAGTGGGAGAAATGAAGTATTATCACCTTTTTACAAATGGGGAACTAAGGCCCAGAGAAATTAAGTGACTTGCTCAACACTGCACAGGAAGTCTGTAGAAGGGCAAGGAATTGAACCCAAATTTCCTGAGTCCCAGTTAAGAGCCCACCTACTACTGGTACGTTGGAAGAATAATTTTCTTCCCCTATTTTGGAATAATTACTACTGTGTTGTTCAAGCTTAGCAACAAGCAGTTTTCAGAGAAACTATATCTTTAGTTCAGAAGAGAAATTTAACCTATGGAATAGAGAAATAGCCATACGGTAGAATGTGTGTATTGTGCAACAAGTATATTAAATACTAGAGAACCTAGGTAATATTTTTAACAAAGACATTTCCATACCAAATATCTGCTGTGAGCTAGGGAACATGAATCCTTCATATGGCTGGTTCCCCCCCTTTTCCGCATTTAGGAGTTGCAAAATTTTGTACTGGATGATATGTAACAGGGGTGGCCAATCTGAGCCTGAAAAGGAGCCAAAATTTACCGATGTACATTGCCAAAGAGCCACAGTACTATGTCAGCAGCCCCCCATTAGCTCCCCTCCCAGCGCCTCATACCCACCGGCAGCCCCACCAATCAGTGCCTCCCCCTCCCTCCCCATCAGCTGTTTTGTGGTGTGCAGGAGGCTGGGGGGGGGGAGGAGAGGGGGAGGAGCGAGGGCACAGCAAGCTCAGGGGAGGGGGCGGGAAGGGGTGGAGTGGGAGCAGGACCTGGGGCAGAGCCAGGAGCTGAGCAGTGAGCACTCCCCGGAATCGGTGCCTAGACAAGGAGCCGCACAGTAACCTCTGAAAAGCCAGATGTGGCTCCAGAGCCCCAGGTTGGCCACCCCTGATATATAATATTATATTTTTATATCCATCTGATTTGATGCCAGACACATTCAATCTTAATTTAAAAGGATAATGCAGTTCATAGTATTTCAACAGTGCCAGTTCCAACGTATTGTTACTTTGAGCTTAAAGATGACATTTAAAAATACTTAACAGCAAAGCTCATTCCTCTCATGTGAGAGCCTTGCAACCATGATCTACACATTCATCTCAAGGCTGGGCTACTATAAATTCCTTCATCTGGGGCTGTCGGTCAAGGCCAAACAAAAAATTTCAATGTAAGGCTCCAACTTTCTTTTTTAAATAGACCTAGTATTTACATGAGGCCAATGAAGCAGCAGTATCTTTTGTCGAAGGTGGGAATCACAGGGGCTGCACTAAATCAAAGGAGACTTCAGGTGCCTTTACGTTATTATTGAAGTACATCCCGCAATCCCCGCATGCATTTCTCCTTTTCAACGTGGCTGCATTCCCTGCTGTTGCATATGTTCTTCATGAGTCAAACTTTTGCAGTGAATCTGAGAGCAGTTGTATTTGACCTACAAGTCACCCTTCAGCCTTCTCTGGGGTGGGATTATTTTAATTCTAGTGCTGTGTTTTCCTCTTAGTTTATAAGAAGTCCTCTCCCCTAGCTTCCTACTCCTGTATTCTTCATCCACTACTGAAAGAATTATCCATGTTATATGCTCAGAGATTTTCTTGACTGTACTTATTGCATTACTGCACATTTATTTCAGAAGCAAAATGCTTTATACTTGGCAAAAACCCAGTGCAGAATAATTTCTACTGAAGAGGAAAAAACACTGCTTTTGAAGGGGAAGTTTGAATTAACCCATTAAACCAAGCAGCAAGTACCCTGCGGTTCAGCAGGTTTGCTACAGCAAAGTGCTTTTGAGACTGAGCTACCATTTCTTGTCCTACATTAAGGATGTGTCATCATGTTTACATCATCTTGTGTTTTCTGCATATTTTTAGTATTCTCTTTTCAGCACCATTTCATAGGGGAAATTCATGTTCATAGTCATAAAAAGTAATAGCATTTGTGTATTCCTGCTCCATTACATATTATAGACAATACAAAAGTTTTATATATTAATGCCCAGCTTTGGCATCATTCAGCAGCTGATTCCTATCTCAATTGCACTCTGAATTCTCCATAGATTCCTTCTTTATTTCAAAATGTAATCTGAGGTCCTGGTACTAATCGTAAAGTCCTTTAACAATGGTATCTGCCATCTACGAAGACAAATTTATCATCCAAAACTGCTCCGGGTGAAACTTTCAGGTAGCTTCAATAGTGGGTCCAAAAGAGTGGAATAACCTAGTGGAAGGGATCAAAATGAGCCCTAAAATCTGACTGCTTTCAGAGACCAATGCACAAAATTCCTCTTTTTTGCAGACGTGTGCTCACTGCAGTTTAAAAACTGAGATGAGAGTGAAAAGTGAAACAGAGGAAGAGAAAGAAAAAGCAAAAGGGAAGACAAAAGGGTGGGGAAAAACTACTTCCTATTTCAGAGACTTGGTAAAAGGATACAAATCTGAAGACAGATTTAAGTATAAGCACTACCCATAAAAGTACTGCATTAATATTTCCAGATCTAACCTTTCCAGAGCTCCACCTTTCACCTTGTATGTATTTTCAGGTAAAAAGTAGCTTGTTAAGTCTAAATAAAAATGGCCAGGCCTGACTAATGTATTATTACAAATATGTTGGTGTTGGCTGCCATTTAATATACATTGGCAATGTGCATTCCACAAGCTGATGTGAACAACAAAATGTTTCAATTATCTAGAACACCCGAGTCATACAAAAAGGTGGAACAAAATGCCTTAAGTACAATACAAACCTGATATTACAGTTTGGACAGTTTTTAATCAAGTACAGTTAACTTTAGATATCTACTCACTGTAATGTAACATGGCTGGGTCACTACAAAAAGCAATTTTCCCTCTGTTGATATTACATAACATAAGAACAGCCCTAGTGGGTCAGACCAAAGGTCCATCTAACCCAGTATCCTGTATTCCAACAGTGGCCAGTGCCACGTCCCCCAGACAGAATGAACATAGCAGGTAATCATCAAGTGATCCATCTCCTGTCGCCCATTCCCAGCTTCTGGCAAACAGAGGCTAGGGACACCATCCCTGTCCATCCTGGCTAACAGCCAGTGACGGACCTATCCTCCATGAACTTATCTAGTTCTTTTTTTAACTCTGTTATGGTCTTGGCCTTCAGAGCATCCTCTGGCAAGGAGGACAACAGGTTGACTGTGCGTTGTGTGAAGAAATACTTCCTTTTATTTGTTGTAAACCTGCTGCCCATTAATTTCATTTGGTGACCCCTAGTTATTGTGTTATGAGAAGTAGTAAACACCACTTACCTACTTTCTCTACACCAGTCATGATTTTATAGACCTCAATCATATCTCCCCTTAGCCGTCTCTTTTCCAAGTTGAAAAGACCCAGTCTTATTAATTGCTCCTCATACGGAAGCCTTTCCATACCCCTAATAATTTTTGTTGCCCTTTTCTGAACCTTTTCCAATTCCAGTATATCTTTTTTGAGGCATTTATAAAGGGGTGGCTGTGACACAGTTCTTTGGGGAACATAAAAATGGGGGTGGGGGTTGTTTTGTAGTAGGTTTGCTGACTGAGAAAGGGGGCAAAGAAAGGAAAGGCTGCTGTTTTGGTTTGGTGATTATTTTTATATTGCATTTTTAGTTATGGTAAGAATACTTGATCTCAGTTGTTATATTTAAACCCAAATAAATATACGAAGGATACCAAGTACTGTAAGTCTCTCGGTCAAATGATACCCATTATATGGCCAAAAAACTATCTACACTGAGGCTAACTGCATTACTAGAACTGACCTCATAAACAACTGAATGGCATTGTTACTGACCAATATCAGTGTTCCAAAACAGAACCTTTAAGGGAAATCCTATGTCTGTAGCCAGTCTCCTGCATGTAGACATTCTATTCCTTCAACAATACCAAGTATTGCAAAGCTGGAGTTGGAGAAACAATTAATTGCATTAAAGGTAGATTCCTCCCCCCGCAAATTTAAGACAGAATTTACTGTTGTGAAAGTTGACAGGATAGAAATAACATACCTTACAATGCCTACGTTTTCCCAGGATTAAGCCATCCTGCATCCCCCAAAAAATCAGATTCCTGCCCCCCCCCACTTAAAAAAATAAGAAAGAAAAAAGGGAGCTTTGCAACATATTTTAAAGTTAAAATTACTTTCTAGGAATCCTAAACATAAACCCACAGCACTGGTTTTCTTTCAGCATTATGAGGAAATGCACATTATACTTTTTACTGCAGGATGTGAGGATACAGAATATTGAGATTTACAATTACCCTGATCTCCAAGATTTAGGATTCTTGAAAAATTTCAATATCCGGAGTACTGACAAGAGCAGAGACGCAATAAGAGAAGTGTGTCATGTATGCATGCACCTGCAATCTACAATGCAGCTGGGAGGTCTAATTAGAGGCTCAAGTGATATAAAAAGCATATATCGTATCAGCCAATAACCATTAAATATTTAGTAAAATTCTTTGAACACAAATTTTGTTATACATAATTACTTAAAAAAACCCAAAACACATTTAAAGCTATGTAATAACCATTACTAACTACTGTACTATTTTTGTTCAGATTTGTTACATTCAATTCTCCATATATTTCAATGAGCCACCTTACAAGTTACCGCCTTGTTTTGAAACTTAACATAGGTAACATTAGATTTAAATCCTTTCCACAGAACAAAAAACCGCACCACACACATTTGGTATTCTATTACATGAGGTTTTCATCAGATATTTGAGTAATGAAGATAAGTCAGCCAGTTACAAAGCATATTTCCCATTTGGTCTTTAATTACTATTCACAGAATTAATGGTATTTGAAATTTCCCTAGCTATTTTTATATAACATAGTTTATATTACATAAAAAGAGCTGCATGTACATAATAATAGTAACATATGTACACAATTTTTCATCACAGTGCATGTCAAAGAATCCATGCTGTGTCCTATATTATTTTGGATAAGGCGATCTCACAATATCATAAAGTCATTTCAGAAAAATCAGTATATTACCGTGTATTTTGTGGTAGAAAAATGTTCAATATGTACTCAATATAAATAAACACAAAAGCTCTACATTAATTTAATGTAAAGATTACAAAATTAAACTCAACAGAATTCAGGAAATAGAAATATCAAGATTTACATGCTAACATGAAATCAATCATATACAGATAATATTTTTGATTACCAGATTATTAAAATGTCTCTCTCCATGTACACACTGTGTGCTATACAGACAATCTGTCAATACGAGTACTGGTAATTAATTTTCTGATTAGATGAGTATTTAAATTTATAGTTATAATATTAATGTAGTTTTTGTACTAGATACTCTTTTGTTGTTGGCTTTTTACACAGCTGAAGCACACTGGTTTTCTTTATGGCAGCTGTGCTTTTGTAACAGGGAAAAAAAGCTAAAATTTAGAGATTACAATAAATTGCAGACTGCAGCAAAAATTACTTAGACACACTAAAAATGCAGAACAGACTTTTTCATGCTCACAGTTTTCTCTTGTCCATGATACAGGCATCATTTTTTAATTATTTTTTAAAAAAGGATTTTGATGTTTCAACATAAATATTTACAACCCTCCCTCATGCAAATCATCACAAGGGAAGTCTATGCAAGAATGGTCAATTCCCTCAATCATCCACATTACATTCAAGGGGACAGATCTGATTAGGCACTGGTAAAATCTTAGTACATACTGACTCAGCAACAGAGCAGTCGTGTTTCAAATCACTTATAGCTTTATCATTTTCCCCCCAACTGAGAGCTAGGACGATATAATGTAAACTTGACTCTCTCTTTTGTGACAGAGAAAGCTATAATATAATAATATGGCAATTAACAAATCTATTTTCTAAAGAATGTAAATTAAATAAATAAATACAGCCTTAGAAATACTGTAGTCTCTATTCTATCTCTACATAGTTGGAGCGCTTTTTACCAAATCAAATAGTCTGTATAAAAAAAGAAAAGTTAAGAATCATACCAAATGGTGATATTTATGGAACTAATTTAAGAAATCACTGAAATTTTATATTAAAAATGTCATCCATTAACACAGATTTTGGTTTGCCAGGTGTGTAATATTTATATAATATACCACATTGCGTTAGGCTTTGAACCTAACTATTTTAATCTCTTCCCTGCTGACCAGGACCGTAACTCCTGTGTGATAGCACTATGTGCCAGCATTCTCTGAAGTGTCACTTCAAAGACTATGCATCAGGAATGTGACAGAGCACCACTGGACATCACGTACCTCATACCTGAGGCAGCAAACCAGCAGTTACAAACAAGAAAAATCACAGAGGTTATTACTGATGATCTTTCAACTGGTTCTGAATTCAGATGCATTATTAAGTAATCTCATTACCTGAAAAATGCCAGTCCCCTCTGTTTCATTCCCATCCCCTGTGTACTTGAACATCAACTTCGTAAATAAAATGGATTTTGTTTTAATTAAATCTAACATGATTATAAGGTTAACATTTGCTTTCCAGTTTTCAATTAGAATGATTCAAAGAAGTTAAGTTAATTATTTTAACCAATTATAGAAGGCAATTATTGCTTACTGCATTTCTATTAGGAATTTACTTACTTTGTTTTATAGATTTACGAGAACGATATTTAATTTGATATAACTCAAGTGCCTGTACAATACTTCAATGGTGAACTGAAATATTAGTTTAAAGTATTTCCAAACTTATAAGCAGCATACTTGCCAAACAAGTATGATCAGTGAATATTTCACCAGGTTTTTTAAAAACGGTTTCCTGAACTGTGGAATCATGATGGTTGATGCCCCACTGATAGTACATTCCAGCGAGTACAGAGCTAATATCATCAGAACCTGCTGTGAAGAAGGGACTCTACCTGTGGACAAACGGTCAGCTCTGTTCAATACCACATGGTATAAAACTTTGTGTGATTCAATACCAAATATAAAACCTTAGATAAATGTGTACAAACTGAAGCAAAGCTGACCTACTTGCTCAGCGATTCAGGACAATCTTCCAGATACACTGCTGATCAGTTGTGGTATAACACCCAACTTATAGCATCCTACAGCATCTTCACCTAAGAGAAACTGTCAATTGTTGTGCTGCAACTTCAAAGATTTAAAGCGAGAAATTTAGCTTTTGCCCTTTCATCTGTTGCTTATTACGTCAGCTCCTCTCCATTCAGACTTCAGCACCACTTCCATACACTTTACAATAGCAAGGTTTTTAGCACTTTGAAATCTCTCTCTCCTAAACATTGTACATTACATTTTCTTAAAATAATGGAACCAGCTTAAGCAGAAGAGATGCCACAGACAGGGGAGTGGGAATGCCTCAGGAAGAACCACCATTGGGATATGTTTTTACATAACACGCTACTCAAAAAGGAAAAAAACCTTTGATTGTATTGTGATGTAGAAGGAAAGTCTGAAAAGGTTTGATTTTTTAAAAATTTTTTCCTGCTTGTTTTTAATTAGACATCTCAGGCTTTTGACTACCCTGTTTTTGGTGGAGGACTCTACAGATGATTAGAGAACTAGTACAATTATGACAGGATTAAATATTGAAATCTAGTAAACTGAGGGGGAATTTATTCAGATTGCATAAAGTTTTGGTTTTATTGGATATGATTAACTACTAAGAAACTCTTGACAAGCATTTGGGGGAACACCTTTCTTCCCTCGTCTAATGTTCCCTGCATCTCCAGTTGAGGGCTGAGTAAACTTCCCCTCCAGTTCTCTAGTCCTCCCATAAAAACAGGGAAGACAAAAACATATTTTAGAATTCAGAAACAAGAAAAAAAGACTTAAAATACACATTCCACCTTTACACATCATTAAGTAGAAAAGAGGCACTTTCCTCCCCTTTTATATGTCAACTTTAAGAATGGGATAGGAAACAAAATACCATAAAGTTATAGAAATGTATGGTATGACCTCAAATTGAACACAGCATTCAATTGTAGACATTTTACATCTAAAAGGACACAGCAGGAATAGAAATGAACAACAAAAATTATGAGACAGAGAAAGGCTTCCATATGCAGATTAAAGTGGATTAGGAACACCTAGTCCTCGATCCTGAGAGGTGAGTCATGCAAGTGGAGTCCTACAGAGCTCCCTAGATTTCACTGGGTCTCTGGGTGAGTGCCAGTTTCCTGAACACATAACATTGCAGGATTAGGGCCTCAATTTTTAAGGAAGTTCAAGAGGAGGTATTATATGGGTATATAAAGATCATGAATCACATTGCAAAGGACAACAAGATGCTCTGACTGACTGTGTCCAATGTAACATGGAAAAGTAAGCATATTTCTGAAGTATGAACTTGTGGAACTTACTGCCACACAATATTATTGAAAACAATGTACGCTCTGTTCGCTAGACAAAAGATAACTACAGCAAGTCATTGCTTGAATTACGCAACTTAAATTTACAACAACCTCTACAGAATGCTTTGCCTGGCATAGCTATTGTATGTGCATGCATTTTGGCATCGGTTACAGCATCTAGGTTGAGGTCCTTAGCTCAAATCTGCCTGAAGACAAGTGCAATCTATAATGGTTTCTCTCCAATGCAGGCAAGAAGTCAAAATCACCGCAGTTGAACTTGTTCAGCCAGTCTTCTGAATTCTGTCCCACAATGCAATGTTTCATATTTGGAAATTACTCATAAGCTTTTGTTTCCAGCAACAGTGCTGAGCATTTTAAGTTAGATTCTTTAAGAGTCCCAGAAAACATGGCTTATGACCACAGCAATAATGTGGCCACTGCAAAATGCTTCTGTCAAAAGCAGTGTTGCTATACAGCCACACTACACTATTGCGAGGAAAAGATGATACAATCATTTCCTGCAGTCCATATCCCTTCAACACTATTCTTAGGAGAGCAGGAACTGTTTTAGTTTAGATTCAAAAATATCTCTAAATGATCAATAAAACCCATAATTATGTGTCTCACTATCAAGTCTCCGTATTTTAATCTAAGGATATTCAAGTAGCCTGTAAATGATGCTGGTCTATTACCCAGTGGATACGTATGTCTCTGCGTCACAAAAATCATCTGTGGTACCTTTATTGACAGTGCCAGCAGTAAGGCAAGGAATTAAATTATTACAGAGACAACTATCCCCTTTCTACTCCAGAGGTGATCTGCAGGTCATAGGTGAGGTACATTGGTAGAGCAGTGCGGAGAAGTCTGTCTTTCTGCGCTGTTCCTGTTCTATTGATAGAGAACTTTTCGAGATCACTAAAATCAGATCATAAAATGCAACTGCAGATATTCTTCTGTTACATAAAAATAAAGGGGCACCGATATTCACACTTCATGACCAAAGCTGATTACCGCATGGAGTCAGAAGAAATTTTCCCCACAATATTCCACAACAGGTCACGTGCTTTTGGAGTTCCTCCTCTTCCTCTGAAAGTTCTAGCATAGGCCCTGTTTGAGTCACCATGACAAATCAGACAGCTGACTGACATAGTCAGCTACTGTATTTTAAAGAAATTTCTTCCATTTAAATCCATTTCTATAGGATAAACAAATATATATTCTGAGGGCCCTTTATCCAGCCTACATACTAAAGCAATATTTACTCAAATCAAAATTATATTGATCAGATATATTTTAGACAATATCATAATTAGAAATAAATGCATCACTCCAATAATTTAGCTACAAATAAAACAAAATGTTTAGGGCCGAACTCTGCAATCAGATGGATTAACATGGACTGCATTGACTTCCAAGTGAGAGAGATATATATAGATGTATTTACACACTGAATGTTGCCTATATTTTTTTCCTCAAAATACTGAACACAGTATACAGTAGACGTCACTTAATAGGAATGACTTATAAATGGTTGCTTTGGTTGAATGTGTCTTGTTTAACAAGCATTAAAACAGAACAAGCATTAGGGAAATGGTTTATGAAATTCTTCCTGAAACTACCTTCATGAAATCAAAGCATTCTGACTGGAAATTCATTTAAGCCTCTCCTCCCAAATATTTCCATTCAGTACCAGCAAGAAGAGGCTGCCTTCAGTCTATCTTAATGAAGGAGTGCATTTCAGTTTAAATATTTCACTCTGAAGAACAGATCCTGTATTTCAAAAAAACAGAACAGCTAAAAAGAAACTTACTGAAAGCAAAAATTATTTATATGTATTCTGTTAATACATTTTATTACTTGTGTTCTGATAGCACCTAGAGGCCCTAACAAGGTCATGGTCACATTGAAGCATACTACTTGCATGGAGGCCAGTTTAACTCCTTTAGTGCATTTCAGAATAGCTCAATTGTAAGGAAGAAAGAGACAATTTTAAGACTTTCTGGTAAAAGTGAAATAAAATTAATTAATCTGAGAGCTGCTTTCCAGAATTGTTTTACTTTGTGGATGTCCATATTAATCTAATATGTATTGAAACTGGATGACTGGAATATTTTCTGCCATATTGAAATATCCTGTCAAAAATGTAGCCATTTGTCCTCCTTTGCAGAGCCCCTGAATTAGGGAATTTGAGTTAGTATTCCTAACTCAAGTGGATCTGTTTTAAAGGGGAACAACAACATTTGGTCTAGTTTTATAGTTCAACTACTTCAACAACAACAAAAAGTCACCCATCTTTTCCCTGGTAAGTTCATTTACAACAATACCCGCTATGAAAGATGAACATAAATGGTACCCTGGCCTTTCCCTAATAAGGAGAATAACTCAGAGCGGATCCAAAGTGTTAGTCTCTTCAACTTGGAAAGTAACTATGAATTGCCTTGAGCAATTTCAATTAAACAATGCTTCAATCTCACTAAGTTGCCTTTTGATACATACTTATAATTGTTGAAAATTAACAATAAAAAACAAACACTCCAACACTGAGCAGATATAAATTATATATAAACACTTTGATATAAATTAATTCTAATATTTCCTCTACTTTTTCTGATCCATTTATAAATTACTACCAACCAAGACTACCACTGCTTGTTAGCCACTGAAATGTGGTGACTTCCCATTTGTACACTTTCTATTCACCGATGATGTTGCTATCTGTAAAGATAAAGCTAGCTATACAATATAAAGTTATGTCTGCCTCAAAATTGACACTCCTTGAAAAGTGTTATAGCAGGGCTCAGTGAATTTTCAGATTCATAACCAGACCACTTGTTGCAAAGTCCTTCCCTTGCCACAGAACTATGTTGCAGAATTTAAAACTTTAAATTTTTTAAAAAAGATATCTAGCCTCATGGTTCGGAAAATAACCTTATATGAATACAAACTGATTCAGGTTCTGTTTCTGTACATGTAACAATAGCTCTGAGGTGTCAACAGGACGACATATTTCAGTGCGCTGATTGCTGTGAAACCTAGAGATGACAATATAAGTATCATCACCGTTAATATCATTGTTCACTGCTCATCGTTTGATCACAAAGTTCTAGCTAACGAGTTTGACCCACAATCTCAAACCACCTATCACACCTACCCAGGGGCTTGATCATGCATGCTCGCTGAAGTCAATGGCAAAACTCCCTAGGACTTCTATGGTGCAGGACCAGGCCTCAAAACCCCATATATCCCTTACTCAACTGCCAGACCTCCCATTTCCCCACTGACAACTTCTCTTATGTAATTTACAGATTATCAGTACAAAAAACTGTGGCATAATGAAAACGGAGTCTGAGCAACAGCAAATAAATTGCATTTGACATAAAAAAACAAACATGGCTACAGTATTGACTGAATTATTCATTTTTCATGTTTGACTCATTGTAAACTTCCATTTTTTATTTTAACAGAAGTTGGCATAGTATTTTTGATCTGCCATTCCAGAGTGCCACAGAAGTTAGTCCAACAAACGCTCCCAGCACCTACCATTCAAAATTGTTCAAACACTGAGTTTTTAAAATGTCACAATACTTAGCACAGACTCTACAAAATCAAAGTATAAGTATTATTATTAAAGCCATTAAAAAAATAACACATTTCTTAATATAAATGTAGCTGGTGAAAGGTACCTGATACACAAAAATGAAGTTCTTTCTATTCCCAGAAAAAGGCATACCCAACAGGTTAGCAGTCCAAGTCTTCCTACACAATGCTCTGCTTCAACTCTGTTTTGGTAGGATTATAATCAAGGGCTGAGAGGACAGTTCGTTATCTATAGTGTCAGCTGAAGCTATCCTCAAGAATACAAATGGGTAACAAAGTACTTTTATAACATGGGTCTTTCCCATTAGGAAACATATTAAGACTTATAGCTCATTTCACACATACCAAACAGAATTCGAATTAGATATTTCTGATTTGTAACTCGGAGATAGTTATCCAGAATTTTCATTGACAATCCATTATGCCATACGGTCCTGTTGTACAATACTGCTGCAACCATTAAATACTTTTTTTTGCGGGGAATGGGAGAGGGAAACTGGTGGGGGGGCACATGATTCACACAATTCAGCTACCAGGATAACTTTAGATTTAAAAGCCTTCCAGCAGAGGGAAATATTGACGACTGCAATAAAACTCCCCGGCCCTTGTACGTTCATTTCTGCTGTTCTACACTAGAGAGTGAACTCACTTTACCAGGTTTTAGTATATGTTGTAGAAATCTTGCAACATATAAATATTAATTTGCTGCACCCGTTCCTTGTGCTGTCCCCTACCCCACTGCAAAAGCACTGAGAAACAGCAAAGAGGGCTTCGTACATACTGGCACCTTCCATAGTAGCTATAGCTCGTCTTCCATTCAAAAAGGAAGTATGATTTTTAGCATCTTGCAAATAAAGAGAACATTTGGACAACTAGAAGAAAAGGTGATGATTATGAATCAAATATATCTATGCTTTGGGGATGATAAAACTTTCCCCATATGTAGTCATTATAGATTTTAGGTTCTAAACTACAATTCTCCAGACTCCTTCACACGCACTTCCACTGATACACTGTGCTGCCCTCAATCCTCTGATTCTTTGCCTAAAACCTACCACTCCCATCTTCATTATTTCTTCCTTATCCCAAGTGTATCTTTGTTCCTATTAACCTATGACAAACACACCAAAATGAGAGATTGTATACTGAGCTGTTACACTTTGGTTTAGGTACTATACCAAAAACCATACATTTGAGCATTTCAGGAGCTGGGTTGTGTTCTGAGTTTGGCTGCATGGTAACTTGTTAAGTGATAAATGTCAGATCTGGCCCAAGCCTGCACTTTGGCCATTACCGCCACAGGCATGTGTGTACAGAGGAGACAAATAGAAATCACTATGTGCATCTTCTTTCCTAGGTGCATTACAATGAAAGAAATAGCTTTCAAAATCATTTTTGAAGATGGCAATTTTAGGATAACTTTTGATTGAGATGACATTTTTCTGCATTGTTTACATGTTTGATGATGATATAAATTGTTGCAGGAACACTATATTTCAATACCGTTCTCCTTTGCCTGAGCTTTTATTGTTGTTTAAGAATACAGCAGAAGCCACTGAAAAGGCAACATTTGCCAAGGATTATTGGTTATTCTAAGTATAAGGAAAATCTGTGCTAATTTCCAAATACCACTTTGTGGGAACTGTTAGCTAATGGTGACTTTTTTGATGATCACGTGTATGAAAGAGAATTTAAGCACTTATCGCTCTTGCTCCTTATAGGGTTTGAGGTACTCAGTGTCCTCGATTCCCACAGAGGCACTAGATATCTTGCAAGATCAGGCTGATATTATTATGGTGCCCCCAGAACATGCTGAGTGTTACCCAAACAGAAAGGAAGACACAGTCCTCGCTTACAATCTAACATGACATTCTCTTTGTAGCACCACAATCATCTCTTCTGCAATAATTGTAACGTCGTAATCAAATCCTGGGTTTCAAATAAGAAAAACAGGGATGGAGAGAATGAAAGTGAACACTGTAGACAACCTTATAAGTATCATCTCTGAACACAAGATTTTTCAAACTGTTTAACAGAAACACTTATGATTTTTAAAGCACCATAACTCACCTTTACAGTCCACCTGTAACTGTTTTATTATATCCAAAAGACTCACAGGCCCTTGAAACACTTTGTATGATGTCTGAATCTTAATATTCTGTTAACATAAAATGAGATATGCAGAGGAAATTTTCCTAATAAAATATTAAATGTGACTTGCAAAAGCTGTTTTTAAGACTGTTGTGCCTTTTTGCTCAGGTAGTTTATTTCAATGTAATAAAAATATACAAAAATTATTTGCAAACAAGGGCCTATCTGGCACCTTTGACATGATTTAACAAAACAAAAATAATCTCAACCCAGCAGCTCCACCAAAAAGCCCTCAAAAGAATTTGAAACCAACTCATCTCAACACTCAACTAAATAAAACTTAACTTTTTGCTTGGGCTTCCTAATCAGAACCATATCATCCAGTTTTTCCTCCAACCTGCTAATATTGTCCCAGTCTCGTTTGGATTGAGCTTCAGAGTCTGGACTATGGGTATGTTTACACTGCAATTAAAAACCCGCAGCTGGCCTTCGCCAGCTGACTTGGGCTCAGAGGGCTTGGGCGGCTGCGGGGGTCTAACTGCAGTGTACACATACACCAGTTGGATCAGGTGACATAAAAGTGTCCTAAGCACACTGAAAGCACTGCAACTAATACCCTTTAACTCACCCTCCTAGCAGCCCCATATATACAGAAAGTCCTATTGAACTTCACATGACAGCACCTTTAGGGAAGTGCAACTGCCTCAACCACCTTCTAGGAATGCTCTTCAAAGCACCAAATAGTGCCACCCAAGGCAGCACCATCCACTTCCACTGAAGTATACAGGTGATTCAGCAACACCTGACGGGGAACAGTACTGCAAGCTGCTGATAGAAAGACAGGACACCCATCAGAAAGGACACCCATCTACCAGTGGTACCAATGCAGTTCTCTTATATCCACATCTGTACCCTGATTGACAAGGAGATCTGAAGCAACTAGGTATTCTAGAGTTGTTTTGCCACAACCTTCTCTATATTATTAAACAGAAATACAAGATTCAATATTGGACAACAGTTAGCCGTATTGTGAGTGTTGACTTCTTGAGCAAATGTGACATCATAACTTCTTCATGGGCTTGTCTTCACTAGAAAATTAGGTAGCTTTAGAATAACCTTGTGGAATCATGTTAACTAGCATGGTGTTAAACATGACTTTGAAGTGGATACAGATAGCAACAAGTTGTGTTTAACATCTTGTCAGCTGGCAATGATTAAACCTATAGCACCAGTAGAGTTTAATCACAGACAGCTGACATATTAAACAAAACTTGTCCCTGTCTACGCTAATTGCAAAGTCATATTAGTGGATATGATTCCTCAGGACTGTGTTTTAATTTTCTAGTGAAGACAAGGTCTAAATAAAAATGGCATCCAGTCCTTCCCAAGGGAGGAGTTAATCTCCACTCGTAAGGACTTGGTACTTTTCCACTGGTATTACCAGACTGGAAGAACATAGATTCAGTGGACAAGTTGTGACATGAGTATTCCCAGCACTATGTCAGTGAGCGTTATTGGCTTAAACTCAATCCAATAAGACCTAACATTTGTCCCCCTCAGATCTGACTCTACTGCCACCAAGCAGACAGCTGAATCTACTCAATTTTGTCCACAAAGTAATCAGAAATTTCCTCATGATAGTAGGGACTCTAATCAGTCACTGAGTTCAATCATAGACTCATAGAATATCAGGGTTGGAAGGGACCTCAGGAGGTCATCTAGTCCAACCCCCTGCTCAAAGCAGGGCCAATCCCCAACTAAATTGGCCATTATCTTTGAAAACTCGTGGTGATCGAGGGAGGTCCCGGATGACTGGAAAAAGGCTAATGTAGTGCCCATCTCTAAAAAAGGGAAGGAGGAGGATCCAGGGAACTATAGGCCAGTCAGCCTCAACTCAGTCCCTGGAAAAATCATGGAGCAGGTCCTCAAGGAATCAATTCTGAAGCACTTAAAGGAGAGGAAAGTGATCAGGAACAGTCAGCATGGATTCACCAAGGGCAAGTCATGCCTGACTAATTTAATTGCCTTCTATGACGAGATAACTGGTTCTGTGGATGTGGGGAAAGCGGTGGACGTGTTGTTCCTTGACTTTAGCAAAGCTTTTGACACTGTCTCCCACAGTATTTTACCAGAAAGTTAAAGAAGTATGGGCTGGATGAATGCACTATAAGGTGGATGGAAAGCTGGCTAGATCATCGGGCTCAACGGGTAGTGATCAATGGCTCCATCTCTAGTTGGCAGCCTGTATCAAGTGGAGTGCCCCAAGGAACGGTCCTCGGGCCAATTTTGTTCAATATTTTCATTAATGAACTGGAGGATGGTGTGGATTGCACCCTCAGCAAGTTTGCAGATGACACTAAACTGGGAGGAGAGGTAAATACGCTGGAGGGTAGGGATAGGATACAGAGGGACCTAGAGAAATTAGAGGACTGGGCCAAAAGAAATCTGATGAGGTTCAACAAGGATAAGTGCAGAGACCTGCACTTAGGACAGAAGAATCCAATGCACTGCTACAGACTAGGGACCGAACAGCTAGGCAGCAGTTCTGCAGAAAAGGACCTACGGGTTACAGTGGATGAGAAGCTGGATATGAGTCAACAGTGTGCCCTTGTTGCCAAGAAGGCCAATGGCATTTTCGGATGTATAAGTAGGGGCACTGCCAGCAGATCGAGGGACGTGATCGTTCCCCTCTATTCAACATTGGTGAGGCCTCATTTGGAGTTCTGTGTCCAGTTTTGGGCCCCACACTACAAGAAGGATGTGGAAAAATTGGAAAGAGTCCAGCGGAGGGCAACAAAAATGATATGGGGACTGGAACACATGAGTTATGAGGAGAGGTTGAGGGAACTGGGATTGTTTAGTCTGCGGAAGAGAAGAATGAGGGGGATTTGACAGCTGCTTTCAACTACCTGAAAGGGGGTTCCAAAGAGGATGGATCTAGACTGTTCTCAGTGGTAGCAGATGATAGAACGAGGACTAATGGTCTCAAGTTGCAGTGGGGGAGGTTTAGGTTGGATATTAGGAAAAACTTTTTCACTAGGAGGGTGGTGAAACTCTGGAATGTGTTACCTAGGGAGGTGGTGGAATCTCCTTCCTTAGAAGTTTTTAAGGTCAGGCTTGACAAAACCATGGTTGGGATGATTTAATTGGGGATTGGTCCTGCTTTCAGCAGGGGATTGGACAAGATGACCTCCTGAGGTTCCTTCCAACCCTGATATTCTATGATTCTATGATATCATCCCAGCCAGGGCTTTGTCAAGCCTCACCTTAATTTTTTTTGCCTTAGATCCCTAAATGGCCCCCTCAAGGATTGAACTCACAACCCTGGGTTTAGCAGGCCAATGCTCAAACCACTGAGCTATGCCTCCCCCCACCCCCAGTCAGTTAGAAACAAATCCACTGACAGACTTTGTGGATGCTATAATGGAGACAAAGAACTTCTTCTTCAACCATGGCATAAGAATTCAAAAATTCTTTCCAAGACATCCTATTCAGCCCAAGACTTCGACCACAAATGCTGTCTTCCCTTACACTTCTTTTGTTGCAGGTCATCTGTTAACCACTGTGAACCACTGAAAAAGGCACCTAGGGACCACCCTATCAACAGAATGTGGAGAGAACGCCTAAAACGGTTCTTTTTCCAGGTATGTTTTTTCTCTTCAAAATATCAAGCGTGTCAAGCCTGGTCTTCTCTCTTTTTCTCTGGTGGAGTTCTGGGGGAAGGGGAGCCTCACATGTATAACCCTGGACTTCAGGAAAGCAGACTTCGACTCCCTCAGGGAACGGATGGCCAGGATCCCCTGGGGGACTAACTTGAAGGGGAAAGGAGTCCAGGAGAGCTGGCTGTATTTCAAGGAATCCCTGTTGAGGTTACAGGGACAAACCATCCCGATGAGTCGAAAGAATAGTAAATATGGCAGGCGACCAGCTTGGCTTAATGGTGAAATCCTAGCGGATCTTAAACATAAAAAAGAAGCTTACAAGAAGTGGAAGGTTGGACATATGACCAGGGAAGAGTATAAAAATATTGCTCGGGCATGTAGGAATGTTATCAGGAGGGCCAAATCGCACCTGGAGCTGCAGCTAGCCAGAGATGTCAAGAGTAACAAGAAGGGTTTCTTCAGGTATGTTGGCAACAAGAAGAAAGCCAAGGAATGTGTGGGCCCCTTACTGAATGAGGGAGGCAACCTAGTGACAGAGGATGTGGAAAAAGCTAATGTACTCAATGCTTTTTTTGCCTCTGTTTTCACTAACAAGGTCAGCTCCCAGACTGCTGCGCTGGGCATCACAAAATGCGGAAGAGATGGCCAGCCCTCTGTGGAGATAGAGGCGGTTAGGGACTATTTAGAAAAGCTGGACGTGCACAAGTCCATGGGGCCGGACGAGTTGCATCCGAGAGTGCTGAAGGAATTGGCGGCTGTGATTGCAGAGCCACTGGCCATTATCTTTGAAAACTCGTGGCGAACCGGGGAAGTCCCGGATGACTGGAAAAAGGCGAATGTAGTGCCAATCTTTAAAAAAGGGAAGAAGGAAGATCCTGGGAACTACAGGCCAGTCAGCCTCACCTCAGTCCCTGGAAAAATCATGGAGCAGGTCCTCAAAGAATCAATCCTGAAGCACTTGCATGAGAGGAAAGTGATCAGGAACAGCCAGCATGGATTCACCAAGGGAAGGTCATGCCTGACTAATCTAATCGCCTTTTATGATGAGATTACTGGTTCTGTGGATGAAGGGAAAGCAGTGGATGTATTGTTTCTTGACTTTAGCAAAGCTTTTGACACCGTCTCCCATAGTATTCTTGTCACCACTAAGAGGGTGGTGAAACACTGGAATGCGTTACCTAGGGAGGTGGTAGAATCTCCTTCCTTGGAGGTTTTTAAGGTCAGGCTTGACAAAGCCCTGGCTGGGATGATTTAACTGGGAATTGGTCCTGCTTTGAGCAGGGGGTTGGACTAGATGACCTTCTGGGGTCCCTTCCAACCCTGATATTCTATGATTCTATGATTCTATAATGTGTGTGCACATGCATTTATTGAAAGAACAGGGTGAAAGTATGGCACCTAATGTGTTCATCAGACATCAAAGTTAAAGTAGACATTAAAATTATTTGCTGGTGTCTGTTTTTTGTTAAACTGTCTAACCAAAATGTCTTTTCTCTTGCAATTACTCTGCCTTCGATCTTGTGATGTCATAATTCCATTAGCTCTTTTGTCACCACAGAGCATTCCAGGGTAGGCAAGACCTGAAAGTATGTAATAACCAAACAGAATTTTCTCCCCTAACCACTTTGGAAGGGTTTTATACATTGAGGAATGTTAGTGCACATATAAGCACTATATGGATGCCAATGGCAGATATCTTTAACAACTCCCCACCCACCATAGTGCTCGTATTGGTAATTACTACAATTAAATTAAAAACACTACAATAACTAAAGTTCTGTCTAAAATGAAATCAGCAAAAAGATACTCGTAAGTTTACCACTATCAGTTTCCCTATTACATGTATGTTCTTTGCCATTGCTATTTTTGTTAAAAAAAAAAAAAAAATTGTAAAATTTCAAAATGGACAGTGGATATGGAGGAGGTGGTCTGACTAACTTCCAGGCCGGTCACTGCTGCTGCTTAGAACTTTGCTGAACAGCAGCAGAGTGAAGTCAACCTAATTCTTGTCGGTTTCACTGCTGCTAAAGGGGTTCTAAACAGCAACAGTTTGCACCTTGCTGCAGCTTGTCAAAATCAGGAGCAGCAGCACTAGAGCTGTCTGCAGACTTGGAAAGACAACGCTATTTTGGTTTACGCTTGGCTCCATTTAGAAGATTCTCTTTACAACCATACATGCTAGAAACGTAACATTTTTCTCAACAAAAGCTTTAGTTTATGAAGAAGTTGATGACATTCTCCTGGGAAAGCTTCTTGTTTGCCACAGATGACTAGATTTTCCAAGCCTTGTTTACTACAACTTTAATTTATTTTTTGGAATCATTGACGTCAAATGAAAATGTAATGCATACTACAGACATGTTAGCTCCCTGCCCTCCTGTATGACAAATAAGAACCATACAATGTGTTTGATGAATTAGGTCCCCTCCTTGCATGGATACACAATTTATATCCGCTTTATATCAGCAGATATCTGCGGAGCTGCAGGGCTCTAGCGACAATGAGTGAAACCAGCAGTGCCAGGGCTAATGACCGGGCCAAGGACCACAGTGGCAAAAGCAGCAGCATGTCAGGCCCCTGCTCTGGTGTGGCTGTACCACCCCCAGCCCTGCCCGCTGGGGCAGGCACCAGGCTTACTGGCAGCTATCCCTTGTCATGCAAGTGCGTGCAAGCAGCTTGCACGCTCCCGGACAGGAGTCCCTTCCACGCAGCCCCTGCCCGCTGGCACACTCGGCCTCTGTCCCTGGCAACCGGGCCTGGATGGGAAGCAGAAGGAGAGGGACTAGTTGCTTCTCACGCCAGCTGCTCCAGGTTGCTGCTCTGTGCAACATGGCGGCTGCCTGAGATTGAGCCTAGCTGGGGAGGTGGTGGTGGGCTGCCCCCTGCCCAGGCCCGGCTACCGGAGATAGGGGCCAAATGAGCCAGAGTTCCCTCTCTCCCGCAGCATGTTTCTGGCTCATTTGGCCACTGTCCCTGGCAGCTGAGCCCAGGGAGGCCCACCTCACCAGCTAGGCTCTCAAAGGCAGCTGCTGCGCTGCAGAGAGTCAGCGAGCCGGAGTAGCCAGCTTCAACTGTGTGAGAAATGCTTCCGTCCCGCTCCCCAGCCAGGCCCAGCTGCCAGGGAGAGTGGCCAAACATGCTTGGGGGGGCAGCGGGGGGGCACATTAGGAAAAAAAGATAGACTCCCCCACTCGCAGGTAACTCTGGTGGGGCAGGGAGAGGTCAGAGGTCCTGTCCTGGTCACAGGGTTGGGGAGGGATCGCTGGGCAGAGAAGACGCGTGGGGGCAGTCACGTGTCCTTCCCTTTAGATTGTGCCCCCTCCCAGTATGGGGAGGCACGAGTCATCTATGATAAGAAGGATGAATATGAATGTTACCCTACACTGAGATTTCAAGTTCATATTGGGAAGGTAGATGAAAAGGATTAGGCTTTATGCATCATCGTGTCTGAAGGGTACCTAGTGAATACAATGCAATATGTTGTGGTTATGTCCCATGGCAAGAATCTGGTTTGCAGGGGAATTGAGTCCCTGGTTGGTTCACGGACAGTAGGTGATAAGATGTTGGGTGGATGAACTGGAGCACAGTCTGTCATATAAACCATGTAGATAAAAATAATTGTACTGAATTATTTCCAGCAAAATCTTACATGTAAAATATTGAATGTAGTGAAAAGATTTCAGTACACAGAATACTTTAAAATACAACTCTATGAGCTAAATGGTGTCTAGTCTTCACTCCCACCAGACAAAGATCTCCCAATCCAAAAGTCTGTTTGAGATCTTGGGCTCACACTCCATATCAGCTGCTGGAGTCCATGCAGTGCTTCAAAGCTCAGCATGGAAGGATACAGATCTTAAAAAGCAACAATAGACTGGGTCCACTGAGATTCTATCTTTGGTATATGTCCTTGAGGATCTGAGAACAAATGATTGTATATAGTGTGTCAACTGAAGAGAAAGGAATGGCAGCATGGACTGAGAGACAAGTAGATATCAACTGAGAGAAACGATGGTCTAGTGGTTAGGGTGCTAACCTGGGACTTACAAGTCTCAAATTCAATTCCCAGGTCTGTCAGAAACTTCCTGTGTGACCTTGGACAAGTCACTTAGGCCCAGATCCTCAAAGGTACTTAGGGGATTAAGTGCCTAAATACCATTGAGGATCTGTGCCTCAGATAATAGCACTGCCTTACCTTCTAGGAGTGCTGTGAGAATAAATATTAGAAAGATTGTCAGGCACTCAGATACTCTGGTAATGGATGGGGGGGAGGCATAGAAATACAACAGATAAGACAGAATATGGGTTTTTGGTGCAGAGGTCCAATGTTTCCAGGAGCCCAGGCACATATCAAAAGTTTCCCTGTTCAAATTTTCTAGCATGCAAAGTTTTCTCTGGCCAAAAGGTTTAGTTATAAAGTTTTCTACGTCCGCTTTGGATGATTAAATGGACATGCTAGCATTTGTTGTTGCCCATCAACTTTACAAACACTAAAGCATTAATAAAAGTATATTTTTTTCTTTTTGTTTTATTCTGAAAAGAGAGGTTCCCTCTGAACCAGGTAATATGTATTATAATCCCATCAAAAACAGGCTTAAAATTTGAATGGATTGCCAAGATAGAGGGCTGAAAATAAACAGACCTTTTAGAATCTTGACAGAACGTTGTTTTTCGCTTTAATTCTAATAGTATGTTATGAGTTTCCTTCAAATTTAGGCCCCAATCCTGCAAGTTGTTCATGAGTTTGAAGTCAATTGGCTCCATGCAGTCTCAGGGGGAAAGTTGCATGACTGAGTTTTTAGTGAAAGAGGAATCTCATTTCATCCTGACTGTTAACCTTCAAAATACAGAAACCTTAGAGGTTTGCATTTTAATACTGAAGGTAGGAAAAAAGAGGTTTGAAAATCAGCCTTAACTGATGGAGCCAGGGTTCCATTAGTTAAGGTTGCAAAGGTTTTTGATGTTTCTGTAATATTTTGCACAAACACTTAGTATAGCAGGCACAAATAATACTATTTAAGCACCTATGAAACTATCAGACCTGTGTTGAAGGAATGAACTTATAAAACATACATATACTGGGACAATGGCAGAAAGATCCCAGTGTTTTTGAGTCACATAATATGCACCCCAATGCAACTCCTATAAGGGCTGCTGCTTATTGATCTTGAACCAGTCTTTGGCAGCAAAATTCTCATAAAATTTCCAGTTGTTGCTTATAGCAGGTCGACAATACCAGCCATAGCAAGGCTCCGAGCCCTACTGTAGTCTGGCTGTAAGCTACCACTGACATTTTCAACTGTCATATAAACTACTCAAAACAGGTCCAATTGAGTCAATGTTTAACACACCCATGGCTCATATATGCTACACTTCCCAATGATAATACCACCAATGGAGCTCAACCAATGTTAGCAACATTAGAAAATTCTGAGGCCATTTCCTTGGTGTAAACAGTGTCTTTGAATTGAGACAATAAATCAAACATGAAAACCAGACTTATTACTGTTTTTTCATCTCCAGTTACAAAATTACTGACAATGTATATGCTTCACCAACTTTTGTCTACACCCGTAAACAGTATTTCTATTTGTCACGTTCAGACTGTTTATCCTTGTTCTACTGCTTGCTGTCTGTATGCCACTCCCACTGTGTATTAACAGTGTCCTACGTAATAAACATGAGGCACTGACTTGCCTGGAAAAAAAGTAGATCAGTGCTCTAGTACTAAAATAGAACTGATCACCTCAATTTAAAAAAAAAAACAAAAAAAAACAGAGGATACTGTCGAATGGTCTATGGGTGCTGCTCCCAAAGATATCATGACCCGCTAGAGACTATTTAGGGCCAAAGATCATCCATCATGCTAACCAACTAAAAACCTGGTCTGAATAATGTAAGTCAACCAGATTTATCATGATGCCTTTGGTTAAGAGTCCATTTAAAAACTTAAGACCTCCACTGAGGAACCTTAGGTACAAAACAGTGGTCTTCAAGATCTGGTGAGTTTTCTCCATATGCATGTTCTAACAACATAATTACAAGCAGGGAAACCTCTTCATGCACGTTTCTTATTAACAAATCATGCTCACCTTCTCTACAGAGTCGCATCGCTTCTCGATTTTTCCCATACTCCTTGAAACTTTCTTCCAATGCTGTTCCTTAAAAAACAAAACCCAAAGAACACCCACACGTTAGGCATCACTCTACACAGGGCTTACAGAGCGGTGGTGAGGCAGTCACCCACCAGGATACTTGCCAAAACACTGTGGGTGATCCTACACTGATATACAGGTGAGACTGGCACATACCGCTCCCTACCATAAAAACCAGCATAGCTATGAGAAGTTTCAGAGTCGCAGCCGTGTGAGTCTGTATCCGCAAAAAAAACCCAGGAGGACTTGTGGCACCTTAGAGACTAACCAATTTATTAGAGCATGAGCTTTCGTGGGTACAGCCCACTTCATCGGATGCATTGAATGGAACTTATAGGTATGAGGTACAGACAACCACTGGTCCAGCCAAGATCCTAGAGGGAAGGTGCAGGATCCCAGGGCTCACACAGTTCCCCCAACAGTGTACCTATAAAGGGTGATGCCCCACCTGAGGCTCACACAGACCTCCTCTATCAGACTATGCAGAATACCGGGGGGGCGGGGGGGAAGGAGCGGCCCCTAGGAATTACTTACACCTCCAACTGGTGCACCCGAGATCGCACGGGCCCAAGGTGCCCACCGGTATGTGTCTCTCCCGCACACCCACCAGCGCTCCCAAGATCCCAGGGATGGGGGAGGGGGAGTTTCCCGTCCCCGGGCTCACACAGACCCTCTAACCAGCGCACCCAGGATCCATCCCGGAGACAGGGGTGTTGCAGGAAACACACATTCATTCCCCCCCCCCGCAGCGTGCCCACCATCCCGGAGAGGAGGGTCCCGGCCCCGGGGCTCGCACAGATTTCCCCCAGCGGCGCGTCGCCTCCGAGGCTCCCGGGGCTCGGGCTCCCGGAGCGGTGCCCGGCTCGGGTGGCCCCTGGCCCGGGCGCTCCCGACCTCCCCGGGGAACGTGGGGGGGCGCTCTGCTCACCATCGTTTCCGTGAAGTTTAGCAGCATCGACCCAGTGGCTCCAGGGCTGCCCCAGCATCGCCTCCGGGCTGGGCAGGGACCTGCGCTCTCCGACGGTCGCCATTGCCGCTGTGGTGGCGGAGGGGCCGGGGCCGCTCTCGCCGCCGCCGCCGCCTCCTCCTCCGCCGTGCCGGGGCCGCCGCCGCCGCTGCCTGGCCGCCGCTCTGCGCTGTTCCCCTCTGACGTCACCCGCGGCCCGCGCCGACATTCTTTCCGCTGCTACAATGTAACGAGAAAAGTCAGCAGGCTCTTAAGGTGGCGCCGCTCCTTAAGGAGGCTCCGAGGTGTTACCAGCCCACAACCAGCAGGGCAGCGGGCCGCGGCCGCTATGGGCACTGACAGCGCAGAGCCAGCTTCTTCCTTGGGTTCGGGTCCCCCTTAACTTCCTACAAGCACCTAGGGGGACCCTGCAGAATCTCACCTCTGCAGTGTTCTAGGATCCTACCTCATTACCAGGGGTGTATAAGTAGGGTAGGAGATCCGGGATGGTCCCTTCCCCAGTCGCTTTTAGGTCTGGTCTTACACTGGTGGCAATAAACGCAGCTGTTCTCCTCCCACAGCCCTACAATTCCTAATCAAGACGCTGCTTTGCAAAAAGGGATGGAGGTGAAGCTCCTACAGAAACAAAGTCCACATCACCTACCCCTCCCCTCCCAAAGAAGTGAATTCTGAGAGGCAGCCTCATGGGAGGAGGTATGTGGCTGAAGAGAGGATAGAGTAGCGTCTTCATCAGCTACAAGTTTCTCATTTTAGAAATAAGTGTAACCAACATCTCCCCCTGCACAAATTGTGGTCCGATTAACATCGGTCATTTCTGCCCAGCTGCTCGTCCAGCAGCGCTCACCAGACTTCCTTAAACAGGGCGCCTCCCTCCCCACCTTAAAGTCTTCACGTCACGCCCAGGAATAGAGGCTGTATAGGAAACAAGCAGGAAACTAACCCCATGTATGTAACTCATCTTCACCCCACCTTATACATACTCCTTTCACCAGGGTCACCCAACAATCTTTCCTTAAAAGGTGCCATTTAATCTCCAATACATTTCGCATTATGTTTTTCCAGCTAGGTAGATTTACTTGTGTGAATGTCCCTTCGCCCAGACTATGATTCTTCACGACTTTACATCTGTCCATAACACACAGGAAGACACAGGCTGCCAACTTTCTACGCTCTGGGTTATTTGGGGTTAAAAGAAAGCAGCAACAGCAAGAAAAATAGTGTTCTCTTCATTTAATGAGAAAGATTTAAAGCTAAAATGATGACTAGCAAGACAAAATTATTCTAAAGAATCCTTAACTGCTTCAAGCTATGTCAGCAGCTCCACTGACCAACTGCCCAGTGACACACTGAAATTGAAGGGGCAAAACCCAGAAAAAGCTGAACTTTTAAAATAATCCTAAAAAATAACTACGAATGTATAAAACGGACTGTATTTATTCGATTGATATCGTTTTGCTTTTTACATTCCACTCAGACTACACAATTACAATAGTTTGAACAGATCAATGTCACTTTTGTTTTTACTCAGTTTTATTTCCCAGTTATTCACGCACCAATTATTGGTTGTTCACAAAACTGCTGAGCCCTGGTTTTTGATTCACAGATGTTACTGCCCAACATTTCATTTGTAATATCTTCGTTTTTTGCCTAAGCTAATAGATAATGCCGAGGGGTCTTTAATTAAGTGATCTCACTTGGGTGGTCAAGCAATTAAAAAAATTAATCATGATTAATTGCACTGTTGATCATAGAATACAATTTATTTAAATATTTTTGGATGTTTTCTACTTTTTCAGATATATTGATTTTAATTAAAACACAGAATACAAAGAGTACAGGGCTCACTTTATATTTATTTTTATTACAGATATTTTCACTGTAAAAAACAAAAGAAATCGTATTTTTCAATTCCCAAGTACTGTAGAGCAATCTCTTTATCATGAAAGTTTAACTTACAAATGTAGAATTATGTACAAAAAATAACTGCATTCAAAAATAAAACAATGTGAAACTTTAGAGCCTACAGTCCACTCAGTCCTACTTCAGGCAATCACTCAGACAAACAAACTCGGCTACAATTTGCAGGAGATAATGCTGCCCTCTTCTAGTTTACAATGTCACGTGAATGTGAGAACAGGCACATGGCACTGTTGTAACCGGCATTGCAAGAAATTTACGTGCCAGATTAAGGAACATATGAATCTTTAGTGCATCTTCAACCACCATTCCCAAGGACATATGTCGATGCTGATTACAGGTTCTGCTCGATAACGATTCAGAATAGTGTGGACCAATGCATGTTAATTTTCATCGTCTGAGTCAGATGCCACCAGCAGAAGGCTGATTTTCTTTTTCGATGGTTTGGGTTCTGTAGTTTCCGCATTGGAGTGTTGCACTTTTAAGACTTCTGAAAGAATGCTCCACACCTCATCCTCTCAGATTTTGGATTGCACTTCCGATTCTTAAACCTTTGGTGCTGTATGAATCCTCAGAAATCTCACACTGTACTTTCTTTGCATTTGTTCATTTTAAGAACACTTTTACTGCAGATTTGACAAATCTGCTGGGTCATCATCTGAGACTGTTATAACATGAAATATACGGCAGATTGCAGGTAAAACAGAACAGGAGACATACTATTCTCCTTCAAGGAATTGTCACAAATTTCATTAACGCATTATTTTTTAACGAGCATCATCAGCATGGAAGCATGTTCTCGGGAATGGTGGCCAAAGCATGAAGGGGCATATGAATGTTTATCATATCTGGCACATAAATATCTTGCAATGCCGGCTACAAAAGAGCCATGTGAACGCCTGTTCTCGCTTTCAGGTGACGTTGTAAAGAAGCAGGCAGCAGTATCTCCCGTAAATGTAAACAAACTTTTTTGTCTTAGCGATTGGCTGAACAAGAAGCAGGACTGAGTGGACTTGTAGGTTCTAAAGTTTTACATTGTTTTGTTTTTGAGTGCAGTTATGTAACAACAAAAATCTACATTTGTAAGTTACACTTTCAGGATAAAGAGATTGCACTACAGTACTTGTATGAGGTGAATTGAAAATTACTATATCATTTTTACAGTGCAAATATTTGTAATAAAGATAGTAATACAAATGAGCACTGTACACTTTGTATTCTGTGTTGTAATAGAAATCAATATATTTGAAAATGTAGAAAAACATCCAAAATATTTAATAAATTTCAATTGGTATTCTATTGTCTAACAGTGTGATTGATCGTGATTAATTTTTAAAATCGTGATTAATTTTTTGAGTTAATCACCTGAGTTAACTCCGATTAATCGACAGCCCTAGATACAAACCGTTGGTGAAAAATATTTCTGATTATTAGCAGCTTTATATGCTTGGAAGTAACCATAAGTTCTGCAAAATTAAATTCTTCTATAAACTGACTCCAAAAATATTTTTAAAATTCAGGGTCTTTTTTTTCCCCTGTGAATTAAAATGTTAAAGTAAAATGACCAATTTAAAATCATAGGCACTGATCCTGCAAAGTCTTAGACCACGTCTACATTAGCGAGCTTACAGCAGCACAGCCGTACCAACACAACTGCACCGCTGTAAGATTGCTCATGTAGCAGCTCTATGCCAACGGGAGAGAGCTCTCCCATCAACATAACATGAGCACCGGTAGCTATGTCAGCAGGAGAAGCTCTTCCACCAACATAGCACTCTCCACACCGCTTTTGTCAGAGTAACTTATGACACACTTTTGTCAGAGTACCTTATGCTGCTCAAAGGCGTGTTTTTCATACCCCGTGCGACATACTGTAACTTATACCACCGAAAGTGGCAACGTAGACAAGCCCTCAATCACATGCTTAGTCCCATTGACTTTAATCTGATTATTTACACTGCATAGAGTTAAACAGGTGTGTAAATCTTTGCAAGACTGGGGCCATGTACTATAAACGAATTTACTTACCTGTTACTTACAACATCTTAGACCCTAATCTTAACATGC
The DNA here is from genome assembly GCF_965140295.1 of Lepidochelys olivacea. Lineage (NCBI taxonomy): Eukaryota > Metazoa > Chordata > Testudines > Cheloniidae > Lepidochelys > Lepidochelys olivacea. Next base: position 5,748,646 of record NC_140417.1, on the reverse strand, counting down.
TTAACTTTAACTGCAGTGAGTAGTGCCAATGAAGTCCTGGAGCTCGCACGCAAACACTGAAGCACATGCATAACGTTCACTTATGTTGTCTTACCGAAGACAGTAGGACTACTCGTGTGAGCAATGGTACACACACATGCTTAAGTGTTTCCAGGACTGGAACTTTAGATTATTAAATGTTAAAGAATTTTAAGAATCCAATTTACCAGTCACCACTTATGCTCTTTATAAGCCTATTGTCCACATCAAATGAGTGAATAAAGTTTGTGGACAACACCTAGCTCAGAGGAGTTGTAAGCAAGGTCTTTGATAAATTTGAGAACTAGTCTGAAATCAACAAAATAAAATATAGGCAAGTGAAAAGTACTACAGTTAGAAAGGAAAAGTCAAAGGCACAAATGCAATATGGATAATAACTGGCTAGGCAGTAATATAGAAAAAAAGGATCTAGAGGTTATAGTGCATCACAAATTGAACATAAGTCAACAATGTGATGCAGTTGCAAAAAAGACTAACATTCTGGGGTGTATTAACCAGCGTGTCCCAAATAAAACACAGGAGGTAACTGTTCTTCTCTACTTGGCACTGGCCTCAACTGCAGAATTGTGTCTAGTTTTGGGTGCCACTCTTTAAGAAAGATGTGGACAAATTGGAGGAAGTCCAGAAGACAGCAACAAAAATGATAAAGAGTATAAAAACCTGACCTATAAAGCAAAGGTTAAAAAAACCTGGATATGCTTGGTCTTCAGAAAAGAAGACTGAGGGGGGACCTGATAACAGTCTTCAAATATATTAAGTATTGTTGTGAACAGGATGGTGATCAATTGTTCACCATATCCACTGAATGTAGGACAAGAAGAAATGGGCTTAATCTGCAGTAGGAAAACTTTCTAACTGAGGCTAGTTAAGTACTGGAATAGGTTACCAAGGGAGGTTGTGGAATCCCCATCACGGGGAGTTTTTTAAAAACAGGTTAGACAAACACCTGTTAGAGATGGTCTAAGTATACCATCCTGGCGGTATTCCACCTCTGACGGTCCTGCCAGGGTCAGAGGTGGAATAGATAACCTCTGGAAGTTCCTTCAAGTCCTACATTTCTATGATTCTATATTAGCAGGTCACATTCAAAACTGATATCTCATCACAAACTTAATACAGAATGTTGAGAAAGTCTTTCTTTCCTATTGGTTACTCTACTAGCATTTAACTCCTAAGAAAAGACGGGTACTACAAACAGTGAAAGCACACTGAGCTTTAGAGGACAAACAGCAATAGTGACCTCTGACTTGGATTTCTTCAGCCGTGTTAACTCAGGCTGGTAGTTCTTCCAACTGGGCCCCAATTCAGCAAACATAAACTTTATGGCCAAGAGTAGTTCCCAAATTGATGGAACTACTTGTGGTAGTAAAGTTAAGCACATGCATAAGTATTTACAGGATTGGGACCCTGGTCATTAACTGCCAGCAAACGCTCAATCTGGAGAACAATACTGTTTAAGCAACTACCCAACAGTGGTTTTCTATAATATGTAAAATGCATACATTACACTCAACATTAAGTCTGTGACATAAGCAAAAAAGCAAGGGATTCAGGTGGTAATAGATCTCAAATTCTTTCTTGAATGATGCAAAACTCTTCTTCCTGCTATAGTATCCAGGTGGGAGAAGACCCTACTGGCTTCTCTCAGGTTCACAGGGAACCTAACACCACATCATTACTGAGCTCAAATTCTTGTATATCTAGGGAAAGTATAATTCTGTCTTTTAAGTCTTGATGTTGAATGTTTCTGAGACTTGTGTCACAGCCCTTATTTGCTAACATAGTTCTGGCTTGTTATGGAGGAAGCTGTCACTGCAGTAACAGGAACAGAGGAAACTTGATCCAAAACTACCCCAACCTAAAGGCCATGTTTCCTTAAGTCATGTCTACGCTACAAAATTAAGTTGACCTAACTTATGTAGGCATACAGCTGCTACAGTAATTACATCGCTTTTTCTTGTCTACATTTTGCTCCTTGTGTCAGCAGGGCACATCCCCACCAATGCCTGTATTGACTGTACTGTCAGTGTGGGGCACTGTGGGAAGGCTCCTGAAAACCAGTAACAGTTGACATGAGCAACACAATGTCTATATCGACACTACATCGACCATGACTCTACGCCACTCTTGGAGGTGGAGGCATTAAGTTGGTGTAGTGGAGCACTTATGTTGCTGGGAGCCAAATTTAAGTATAGTCACTTCCTTAGTTAGGTCAACGTAAGCTGACTTGCGTCGACCTAATTCTCTACTGTAGACCAGATCTTAGCCATCTGCAGCAGTTTGCCTTCATAAAGGCTTTTCCACCATAAAAATGACAGTCTAATACTGACACCCTCTTTCTACTTCTAAACCCTTACAACAAACGTCCCAAACCAAAAATCCTACCCCCAAGCAGAGTTTTTATCCCAAGAAGGGAGAAGTGACAGAGATTCCATGAAGTCCACTAAGGATTTCACTATTGTTATTTGATGTTCTCAGACACTACAGTGATGAGAAACAGGATAAAACAGAGAGAGAGAGAGATCCCACCAATGACTGAATAGCACAGCCACTGCAATATGGTCTTATGGTGATTTGTTTTTAAACAACATTTCTCTCTTTTCAATGCCTCATAGAAGTATAAAATTTACCATAATGAACTGCAATGGTTTTATTGATGACGCTACAGGCTATCATCAATAAATAGTGAGCTTTTAGAACAAGGAGACGTAATTTGTCATATAAATACACAAAGAATTTATGGAATACAATCTATGCTTGTTAGTGAATTTTAGACCTTAATACTCAGTTTAGTACCATTTTCTGATATGCTTCTCCTTTTCACCAACCCTTCTTCCAAACCAATTAAAGCTCCCAGCTTTTTGAATACTATATGTTGGGTTGGACAGTTCTCTCTTGGCCTCCTTCATTTGCTGAACGGGGGCTCACACCATGCACCTTTTAGCAGAGAAGGAAATGGCAGTTGAGGGGAGGAGGATAGAAGCATGAATAATAGCACAAGAACTCTGGCATCAGATGAAATGTTGCTTAATCTTTACAAGTTGCTGTAAATGACTTAAAAGAAAACTAAGAGAAGATAGAAATATGGGACCAAATTAGTCTCATGTGTAAACAAATGCAACTCTGTTAAAGTCACTGGCATTGTGTCCCACTCACATTGTGCTGAATTTGGTGCACTCTTGATAAAAAACTTAGGATACAAGAGATCTTAGAAGTACTCCTTTCAGGGTTGAGAGCACAGTACAGGCTGTATGCTAATTCACCTTTTGGCCTCTCGAGATTGCTAGTTAGTGCTAATTGTGACAGTTTTTGTGATGAGCACTCCTGTACACTAGGAAATACACAGATACATTTCTTGTAGAACATCGAACAGTCAGTAGATGGTAATCTTTGGGCATTACCAGCCTGTACAAAACCTGAACTAGTGACTGCTTGCCAGTCCTTTGACCACCACCTTAGTGCGTACCAAGAGTGTTTTAAAAGCAAGGTGACCTCAAAGTCCAAATTTAGCGATATTAGTATTACTATCCTTCATGTCAACATTTGCTTGGTTTCTCATTAGTAGGCAGATTCTTAGCATGACAGACTCACTTACTGATGTCCTAGTTCATAGTCACAAGCATGGTAATAAATAAGGTTTCTTTTTTTTTTTTTTTGAACATTTTTGAGGGAGATAAAACAGTTTAGCCAAAAGTAAAAAAAAAAAAAAAAAAAAAAAGACAATTTTGAAACAAAATTACACGATGAACTAGCCCTTAAAAATGAACCAATACATTTGCCTATTTATCTGTTTAAAATGTTGACAAAGGTCCAGTTATTTAAACATGGTTACTGCTTTAAAATGGCTTGTGCCAATCAGTTAGACATACACATTTTTATTTATTTATTTATTGTTAACAGATCCATATATGTTGGTTGTCCTCTTTCTTGCTACTGTCTACTCTTTACACCTTGTTATTACCCGCCCCCCTCAATCAACAATGTTTTTGCTATATAGGATCCCGAGCGGGCCTAATTCTGCATGCTGGATCTCAGGCTGGCTTTTACTATACTGTTTTGAAACATTTTTCCAGTATGTCATGAATACATCAGTATTCCAGCAGAGGGAGAAGAGTGGCAGCAGAAAGAGCAATTCATCAGTTCAATGGACAAGATTACTGACTGTCAAATCAGAAACTAGGAATAATAAAGTCAGATGAGAAACTGATTTTATGGGAGCTGTAGATGGAGTGATAATTTTCTCTTTCGTGGCTTGAGCAGACCAAATGTATATACTACAAGATGAGAAAATTACCATTCTTGCACATGCGTTACTTGTTTTTCTTTCCTGAATCACTCAAGTATCATTGTTTTGAAGTATAAAAATAGTTTTGGGCAGTACTAAAAAAAGATCTGTCAATGGTTTGGGTGCGGGGGGATAATTTTGAATGCATAAATGGGGTTTGAAAAACTCACTTGCTGGGGTGATAAGGAATTTGAAACAAAAAAATCAAGTGGGCATACTGGGGCTAGGGAGCAGAGCAGCCTGAGCAAAAGGGAAAGCCTAGGAGATGAATGATGCAGGAGTCAATATTCCTTTAAGAGAAAGGGAAGGGGGACCAGTTATACCGCTAATATTTTCCTGGAGGAGGGGGCTTTACTGATGAAGCAGAGCAGACCAGGGGCTGCTGTTATTTTAGGTAGAACAGGATGCAGAAAGGAGCCTGTGGGCGGATGGGTGAACTTGTCGGGGGAAAGAGATGTATAAAAGAGAGAAAGGGTGGGCATGAAGGGTGCGTGAGAAAGCAAATGAGGGGGCGTTAAATACAGATGCATAGACAGAGAAAGATAGATCTTTGCAATAGATCTTTGCCGCATCTACAATGTGTAGGGAAAAAAGATGCACCTTGGAATTTCTAAACATATAGACACCAATTTCCTAACTCAAAAAGTGTTGCAATCAACATGGGAGAATTCTTTATTAGACCTTCTCCTAACAGATAAAGAGGAATTGCTCACAGAACTAAAAATTAATGATAGTTTCGTTACAAGTGATCATGACTTGATCACTTTTATAATGTGCAAGCAGGATAAAGACCAAACTAGTAATATATATTACTAGTTTGTGTGTATATATATATATATATATATATATATATATACATATACATACACACACACACACACACACACACACACTTACTTGACGCTTTAATGGCTTTAATTTCACAAAGCTGAAAATAATTATGAGCCAAATCAGCTGGCAGGAAAAATTTAATCAGAATAAATGTGAATGATAATTGGGCATAATTTAAGAACCCCTTACTAACGTACCCAAAAAGCCACGATCGAGGAAGAAGACTGTACTGATTAAAAAAATGATCTGGTTTAGAAGGGAAGCGAAGGCAGCTGTAAAAAATAAAAAGGTAATATATAACAGATGGAAAAAAGGGGAAATTGATAGTAATGAATGTAAATCAGAAGATAGGAATTGTAGAAAACTGATAACGGAATCCAAGGGACACAAGTAGAAGTCTATTGCTAATAGAGCTAAGGACAGAGTCTTTTAACTATATTAGGAATAAAAAGAATCCTGACAATGGTATTGGGCCAATACTATATGGATCAATAATGCAGAAAAGGCAAAAGTGTTCAATAACTATTTCTGTTCTGTATGGGCGGGGGTCAGGGGAAACAGATGATACTGTTTCATCGTATGTGATAACAACACTTTCTATCCAGCTTGTATCTCTGGAGGTTGTTAAGCACAAACTGCTAAAGTTAGACATTTTTAAACCAGAAGGGCCACATAACTTGCATCCAAAAGTTTTAAAAGAGCTCACTGGACAGTTAAATGTTGATTTTCAATCAATCCTGGAACACGGGGAAGTTCCAGAAAACCGGAAAAATGCTTATGTGCCCATTTGTTAAAAGGGTAAACAAGATAACCTGGATAATTATAGGCACATCAGCCAGACATTGATCCCAAGCAAGACAATGGAGCGGCTGATATGGGACTCAATTAATAAACAATTAAAGGAGGATAATATAATTAATACTGATCACCATGGGTTGATGGAAACTAGATCCTGTCAAACTAACTTGATATTTTTTTTAAATGAAATTACAATAAGGGTAAGGGTAGTAGCGTTGATGTAATATATTTAGGCTTCTGTAAGGTGTTGACTTAGTATCACATGAAATTTTGATTACAAAACAAGGCAGACATTCAATGAATTAAAAACTGACTAACTGATAGGTCTTAAAATGTAACTGTAAACGGGGAGTCCTCATCAAGCAAGTGTATTTCCAGAGAGGTCTGCAGGGGTCAATCTTTGGCCCTATTCTATTTAACATTTTTATCAATTACCTGGAAGAAAACATAATATCATTGCTGATAAATTTTGCAGACACATAAATTGGGGGAGTGGTAAATAACGAAGAGGTCAGGTCACTGATTCAGAGCAATTTGGAATCACTTAGTAAACTGGGTACAAGCAAACAATCTGCATTTTAATACGGATAGATGTAAATATATACATCTAGAAACAAAGAAAGTAGGCCATACTTACAAGATGGGGGAATCTCTCCTGGGAAGCAGAGACTCTGAAAAAGATTCAGGGGTTGTGGTGGATAATCAGCTCAACATGAGCTCCCAATATGACACTGTGGCCAAAAGAGCTAATGCAAGCCTTGGATGAATAAAAAAGGGGAATCTCAAGTAGGAGTACAGAGGTTATTTTAGCTCTGTAGTTGGTACAGGAGTGACCACTGCTGGAATACTTAGTCCAATTCTGGGGCCCACAATTCAAGAAGGATGTTGACAAACTGGAGAAGGTTCACAGAAGAGTCATGAGAATGATTATAGGATTAGAAAATATGACTGATAGTAATAGACTTAAGGAGATCCATTAAGGAGATCCATTTATTTATCTTGACAGAAGGTTAAAGGATGATTTCTGTAATAATCGTAAAAAAATTAAAAGCATAAAAAAGCTGGTTTGAACAGGAAAAATTAACTTAAGTAGTCTCAGCTCTTCAAATTTGTGCATAAAAGGCAAATAGAATAAATCCATCGTATTTTTAAGTTGTTTCACCATATCAAAGAAAAATACACACAAACAAGTAAAACACAATTGAAGGGGTAAAGGAGAGAAAAATTTAAGGGAGACCAGAGGATACTATCTCAAGGAATTTTGCTCCACATCATAAAATAATGCTGTTTTACCCAAGACTATATGAATATAGATAAACTGAAATTTGATCGTCAAAAAAACCAGTTAGCATCTCCCAAAGTATATCAAACACATAGATAAAAGACTCTTCTTACACAAAACCCTACTCATTCAAGTTACTTTCATATCCCCTATCTCATTGAGATAAATGAAGTCTGACTGAATGTTTGAGGTTTGACTGGTTTGCACAGAGAGCTTATTCTGGCTGTTTGGAAGGTCTCTTTACTTTTCACTGAAACCTGCATTTAACACCTGCATCTTATCAAAACATCACCAAGCTGAGTCTGGTAGCACTTCAGTCTTGCTTTGCAACCCTGTGAATATCCTGTTCTTCATGTTTCTCACATCTGAACTATGAGAATACGATGTTTAAGAAAAAAATATATAGGTAAGTATGTCACAGTACCTTTAAAGTATGGTAAAACTCTGGGTTGATTTATCAGTTGATCGTCATCTGTTTGGATTGTGGAAGCTCTCTCTGACTTACAGTCGTTTAACTCTGAAATGAAATAAAAATATATGACTACTACAATAATAGGAAATTTGCAATCTTATTTAGCTGACATTCCATAATTGCAATTTTTGCCTTGAAATATTAAAGTGCTCTAATACAATGCATTTTACCTATTTTACACCAGAGATTTAGTTTTTACAGTGAATTTAAATGTTAATATATATTGTAAACAGAGAATGTAATTCAGCATAACATGCACAACACATCTTTCAATGATAACCCACCAATTTCAGAACTAATATTTATTTAAAAATGCACCAATTTAAGTCTCAACCATCACACCAATAATATTAATTTAGATTAAAAATGTCTGTATCTAATTTAGATTCTAATCTTGCAATTAGGTGCATTGGTGTGGACTCTTATAAACATACAGAATCTGCTCCTATGTGTCTACAACAGTTGTTCTCAAACTTTTGTACTGGTGACCCCTTTCACACTGCAAGCCTTTGAGTGTGACACCCCCCGCCCCCTTATAAATTAACAACACTTTTAAATATATTTAATACTATTTTAAATGCTGGATGCAAAGCAGGGTTTGGGGTGGAGGCTGACAGCTAGCGAGCCCCCATGTAATAACCTCATGACCCCCTGAGGGGTCCCGACCCCCAGTTTGAGAACCCCTGGTCTACAGGTTCAGGGCCTTAGCAACTGTTTTTACACAAGATTTTTTTCCCTCCACAGTGCAGCTCCACCAACGGTAGCAAAGAACGGCCATTTGTGTACACTGGCCAACAGCATTTTTACCACCGTGGCATGTAACTCAGGTGCCCCATGGTGATAATTTACATGTAACATTGTTCATTATTTCACCACTGACAAATTATGTAAAAGAATGAGAGAGAGAAGCATATTAAGGCCTTATTTACATTAATCTGTTTTTAAACCAGATAATTAAACCAGTGCAAGTCTCTGCATTGACACACTTGCTTTGTTTTAAGTTATAGAAATGTAGCTACTTACAGAGAGAGCTAGCTTCCAGTAACCCTCTCTGGTGCCCATTGTGAAAGGCAGTATAGGCACCCACAATATTACTTTTCTCTTTTGTATCTGCTAGGCCAGCCTTTTTGGTTTGTATCTGCACACTGCCTAACACAATTAGGCTGGGCCCTCTAGGAACTATCATAATATAAATAATGGAATTTTATTAGGAAATAGAGAACCCTCTGCATGTAGATCTCCTCTACTCTATGTTGAAGGTTGCCTAGACGGACAAAAGAAAAAAAGTAATGTAGCCAGAAACTGTATTACCTTTCAGAATGTTCTATGGAGCAGAGACTTTTTGCCTTCTGCTTGCCTCATCAATAACCCATACACTTTTATGTAGAATAGAGTAGTTCTGCATGCAGAGGGCCCTCTATTTCCTAACAAAATTATATCATTTATATTGTGGTAGCACTTAGAAAGCCCAGGCTCTTTGTGCTAGGTACTATGGAAATATGAACCAAAAAAAGTCTATCCCCCAAAGAGCATACAAGCTTGTCTCCACTTACCGGGGGATTGACGCATGGCAATCGATCCACCGGGGGTCGATTTGGTGGGTCTAGTGAAGACCCGCTAAATCGACCACCGATCGCTCTCCCATAGACTCCAGTACTCCACCGGAATGAGAAGCATAAGGTAAGTCGACGGGAGAGTTTCTCCCGTTGACCCATCATGGTGTAGACACCGCAATATGTCCACCTAAGGCACCATCGACTCCGGATATGTTGTTCATGAAACTGGAGTTGCGTAACATAGGTTGACTTAGCCCCATAGTGTAGACCTGCCCCAAGTATAAGACAAGAGGTAAATACAACAAATATTATGGGATCAGAAGTCAGAAATGAGGTTATTATAATCAGCGTGATAAACCACGTGGTAAGCAGTTACCTAACCACTAATCAGTTTTTGTTGGTATCACAGTAGAGTTTTAAGGAAGGATTTGAAGGAGGACAATGTGGTGGCTTTACAGATTTTTATGTGCAGTTCGGACCTTCTGTACATAAGAGGTGGCAAGGAAAAAAATAAGGTACTTGTTGGGAGCTTTTACAAATGAGCAATGAAGATTGGCACAGTTCGCAGAGAATAGTGTAAAAGAGAGGACAGGGTGGGTGGACATGAGCCATGATGGGCCTTATATGAGAAAAGCATTTGGGGCTTGATGTGATGGAGATGGGGAAAACCACTGAAAAGATATAAAGAGAAGAGTAACATGGTCAAAGCACCAAGCCCTACATTTTCAAAACAGCATGTCAGGTTTTAAGCCATACATCTCCCATGAAAAAAATCAATGAAAAAGTATGGCTGCAAACTTGAAGGAATACTTTTAAAATTTGCTGTTAAAGAAAATAAAACATGAGTAATGTTGCAATTCATCGGAGCAAAAGCTAAATCCCAGACAATACATATCAGCAGTTTAAGGAGAAATATCTTTACAAGAAAGTTGTAGTTAATAAAAATCAAATCAAAAGCCCATGAAAAACATTAAAAAGCCAGGAAATTGAAAGTTAAGGTTACAAAAAACTAACATTTGAAAGTATGGAAATTCAAATTTAAGGTAGCCAAACTACTGTTGTCCCTTTTCAGACCAAGGAGACAGTCAAATTTCAGGGCACTGGGAACATTCCAGTTGGAAATAGAAACTGATGGGAGTCGGATTTTTTTTTGATACAATCTTGTTTATTTACAAGGAATGCACAAGTCCTGCTTTTCCAAATGCAGGAGGAACCAAGAATAAAAGCAGCAGTTTCCTAGCTTACAGCCCGAAGCCTTGTTAGCCAACTCCAGACCCAAAAGTACCCTCTAGCTTTTTCCAGGGCCACACTGTGCTCCCTGGGTACTCCTTGGCTTTCTGGCCTTTTGCCTTTGCCTCTCCACTCTCTATATTCTTGTCTGTTCTTAGTTTGTGTATGTTCTCACACATCCACACACACCTGGTCACAGTACCCACTGGAACAACAGCCTATTTGGTGCTAGTTTCTGGGCAGTCTCTAATAGCCCTTGTTTTAGGAGTGGCCCCTTAACTGTCTCTTACAACTATATTAAATGAAGGATGTGGTCACACACATCGGTTTGTACAAGGTTTCCAGTCAATCCATAACAAGGCACCACCCAGCTCATAAAAACAGCCCATGTCTCAGCTTTGCCAATCATCCCAATGAGGCCTAAAATGGTGACGCCCAATAACCCATCCCAAATAGAATATATATATATATATATATAATAAATTACCAATGATACAAGATTCACTATTTACAGGTATACAGTATCCTTCTGTCAGGAGAAGTTTGCATCACACGAAAGAAGTTATTCCTACCCAAATCCCTTTTGGGCTTTTCTTTCCCTGGATTTCCCTTCAGCCACCAGTGAGGGACTCCTTTCAGTCAGCCCCTGAGGAATATCTAGTGTTTCTGTGGAATTGGTTGGCTGAGGCAGACCCAGCCCATTCTGTTTGAATGGGAGACTGATCTCTGTAACAACTTTTCCAGCCTCAACTTCCACAAATAAATTCTCAGATTTAGGGGGTAGGCAGCTGAAATCCTGTCCCCCAAACTGTAAGCACTAGTATCTAGGTCTAATATGAAAGGGGTTTGAAACACAGATAAGCCAAGACAGGAGCAGTCCCAAAAGCCCTTTTCAACTTTGAAAATGCTAAACACCACCCTACTGACAAATGAAATGATTTTTTCCTTCTTCGCTATTTGCTACTTGCCAGAAACATTCAGCAAATAAACAGGGATCAGTTCTTTCAGACCCACAAGAATTTTGGCAGCTAAGGTTTCCCTGAAATCCCGGGTCTCCAAACAGGTTTTAACCACTGCCCACCACTCCTTTGCTGAAAAGCTACCACAGCATATAGCTGTTATAATGGTTTCTACCGCCTGGGGCAGGACAATTTAGTCACTGCAAACCACTTGCCTACAAACCATTTGTCCCACCTGGGCCATATCTTTAAAGGGCATTTCCACAGACTGAATTTGTAAGACATCTTTTCTGGCATTGATTACACAGTGATTAGCCATAACAAAATCCAAGCCAGTTCTGAGCTCAATCCCCATTTCAGCCACCCCAATTTCTTGTTCAAATTCCAGAGGTGCAATCTTCCACCACAATTTTCCTAAATTTTGGATGAATGCCCTGCCCCAGTCACTATGTCCATTTGAGTCCAGTTTGGCAGTTCAGTTTTGGATCCCCGGTTCCCTTGCCTTTTTTGCACGTCTTGTTTAATATCTGTTTATAATTGAGCCTGTGTCAATCACCGCTATGTTTTTTACAGCTTCTATTACACATTCAATAGCCAACCCCCCCTTATTGTTATTTAACTGCCCAGATCTAAACAAAAACTGGGGCTGATCCTAGTATCTCCACCAAACTTTACTCCCTCAGTTTGGGGTACCCCCATTTCCTGAATTGGAAGAGAGAGGTTTTCACTCGACACTTGCGACAGTCTGTCTTGGCCTGTCATAACTTCAGACAAGTACTTTTATTTGTGGCCAATTTTGTCACAATACCAGCATTTAATTGAACCGTTTCCTTTAATTTTTTGCATTACTGCCAATTTTCCTTGTTTTACAAATTATCATCAGATTTTTTTAATCATACAATAAGGTCATGAGCCACATTCGAATCCCCTCATTCATCATGCATATTTGACGCAGCGCTGTACTTACAGAGCTCATGGCGAGCAGCTTCCACCTCTGGGGCACTGCTACAAGGAAAGACTGAAGTTCTGTGGCAAATTCCATCACCTCTCACAGTGTCTTTGGCATTCTTTTGCAGATCTTGATCAGCAAGTCCAAGTCCAGCTAAGCATCCCTAAATTGGTCCACTGCCAGTGTATCCTGAAAAGCCTCAGTGGTATCAGGGTATGCCAGGAACACTAGTCTCCGCAGGTCCTCTGCCAGTTCAGGTGGGGTTTCTTCTTTCCCTCTTCTATATCTTAGCTGAGCCCTGGCTTGCTCCAATTGATGGGTAGCTCCAAACTGCCTATCAAGGGCTTGTACCAGGTCTGGACAACTCCAGGCAAGTCTACACTCAGTGCAACATCAGCACAGCTGCACCAATGCTGACAGGAGAGCACTTTCCCATCAGCAAAATTATTCCACCTCCGTGAGAGGGGACAGCGCTTAGGTCGCTATCACTTGCGTCGCTCGGGGGGGGGGTGTCTTTTTCACACCCTGAGTGACGTAAGTTACATCGACTTAAGCGGCATGTAGACCAGCCCTCAATCTCTTTTCTGGGGGGTAAATTTTGCAGCACAATCAAAGCTGGGCCACTCAAGTTGGGTGCAGTAACCCCCCTTTCAGTTCCTCGCCACAGCCATTCATTTGAACTATAATGTTGAACTGAGCCAAATAAACCTCTCAGGGAGTTTTTCCCTTGAGATAATGGCTTTTGAATTATCTGAGGTAAGACAGCATGACCTCTCCCCTCTGGGCCACTGTGGGTAACAAATGGGGTAGAAAACTGTTGTAAACATCTGGTCTTATCCAAGTCATCTGGCTGCCCCAATTCCTCATCCAGGTGCTGCCTTCCATTACAAAGGGTGACCCTTTGATTTCCTTCTGTAGCTGAATTTTTAGCTCTGTAAATCCTTGCTTCAGCTTCTCTCGGTTGGCAAGTTCCAGATTGGCCAAGGTTTGCTCAGACACCACTATTTCATGGAATAACTTCTGGTCTGTGGCAGTCAGATTGCTGGTCACCTCATCAATCCATTTTATCATTCCAGCCTGGGTGTGTTGCAGCTGGGTTTCCAGACGCTGTATAGTTGTTGCTCCAGAGATTTCACCTCCATTTGCAAGTCATCTCTGAACCCTTTCTGGCTACCTCCAGATGATTTAATTAATAGAATCATAGAATATCAGGGTTGGAAGAGACCTCAGGAGGTCATCTAGTCCAACCCCCTGCTAAAAGCAGGACCAACACCAACTAAATCATCCCAGCCAGGGCTTTGTCAAGTCTGACCTTAAAAACCTCTAATGAAGGAGATTCCACCACCTCCCTAGGTAACCCATTCCAGTGCTTCACCACCCTCCTAGTGAAACAGTGTTTCTTAATATCCAACCTAAACCTCCCCCACTGCAACTTGAGACCATTGCTCCTTGTTCTGTCATCTGCCACCACTGAGAACAGCCGAGCGCCACCCTCTTCGGAACCCCCCTTCAGGTAGTTGAAAGCAGATATCAAATCCCCCCTCACTCTTCTCTTCTGCAGACTAAACAAGCCCAGTTCCCTCAGCCTCTCCTCGTAAGTCATGTGCCCCAGCCCCCTAATAATTTTCATTGCCCTCCACAAATTCCTTTTGTGAAGCCTCCAGCTCCTGTTTTAGGTACTGTTTTAAATCCCATTGGCCGCTTGTCTGTAAGCGCCTTCATTACTTGTTCCATCTTCATTCAGGAGAAACACCAGCTCACAATCTTTCCTTGGAAATTGGATCCCATTACTAACACCAGTGTTGCCCTTTTGACTCAAGCAGCTAGTTACATTTCAGAGTCTTGAGACATTCCAGTTGGAAACAAAAATAGATGGAGTCTGGTATTTTCTTTCATGCAATCTACTTTATTTACACTCCTTGTAAATAAAAAAAAGTCCTGCTTCTCCAAATGCAGGAGAACCACAAACAAAAGGAGCAGTTTCTTAGATTACAGTCTCAAGACTCATTATGCAACATCAGACCCAAAAGCTCTCTCTAGCTTTTCCCAGGGTTACACTGTGCTCACAGACTACTGCTTGGCTTTCTTGCTTGTTCCCTCTGCCTCTCGTTCTGTTCTGCCTGTTCTCTGTGTGTTCTCTCACACACCTGGTCACAGTACCCACTGGAATCCCCCCACCCATATGGTGTTAGTTTCTGGGCAGACTCTAATAGCTCTTGTTTAGGTGTTGCCCCTTAACAGTCTCTTACAACTATCTTAAATGAAGGGTGAGTTCTCGTATCAGTTTGAATGAGGTTTTAACTCAACCTACTACAAGGTTTCACCCAGCTCATAACTCTACCTTAACGACCCTACAAACACACCATTGTCCAATCCTCCTTTATCTGCAGTTGGAAGATCGTCAAAACCGTGCATCACAAAACATATCTGCATTCTGGAACTTGATCCCCTGGTCAGTTAGCCAATGTCCAAGTTTGATGACCTTTAGGGAATACTGCAATGGCCATCTGTTTACTCAGGGATTCTTGAAGAAGGGTTTGGACATAAGGGTAGTAAAATGGCCCCAATACTGGGCTGTTTCTGGCCTCTTTCTATCACAGGAATAGTGTAACAAGGCCAGCTCTCCCGACCTGGAAAGTCCCCAAGAGCAGGGTTGGTACAATGGCCCTAAACCAGTGCCCTCTCATATCT
Source organism: Lepidochelys olivacea (assembly GCF_965140295.1). Taxonomy (NCBI): domain Eukaryota; kingdom Metazoa; phylum Chordata; order Testudines; family Cheloniidae; genus Lepidochelys; species Lepidochelys olivacea. The sequence goes on along the minus strand of NC_140417.1, from coordinate 5,733,554 downwards.
GCTCCCCACAGACTAAGGGTGTGCCAGGGCAAGAGGGCTGTTGGATGAGGGAGTTATAAGCACAGTGCAATGAACTATGGCTATTCAGGGCTGCTGGATGGTCCTTTAGGGACTACTGTAGCCCAAGAGTAAGACAGAGCATCTCTTGAGGCTGAATCAGCACCCTGCAGCCCCACAACTCTAGAGGTGCAAAAATGGAATTAGGAATATAAACAATACAAAAAAAATCAATTTATTATCCTGCCCCTTAGATAGAATATCCATTTTTACACGTACAGATTATGGACTCAAAATATAAGGACAATGTTTTAAATTGATCCCCCAAATGGAAAGTAAGACAAAATCTTGAGATTTACCTTTTATTCAGCCGCTCATGATTCCACAGTATTGTAATTTATACTAACTGAAGGTGCTTCCCATTGCGACTTGGATATTTACTGTGTATTGTTACAAACAAAGCACAATCGAATTCCCAGTGCAAAGGTACAAGATTTTTCCTCAAAATACATCAAAGTTTTTCTTAAACATTTTCATAAATATCTTTACAGATAATCAGATTGTTGCCACTAATATCTGACAGTCAACAGACGACCATCAAAATCTTTTTTGTAACTATCTCAAAATTTTGGTAATGAAAACCTATCAAGTAAATTATTCACAGTAAAGTTCACGTAAAGCATTTTTACTTGAATGTCTGCTGTTTTTATTTGTATAATTATTGTACACATGTCCAAATTTATTGTTTTTGCCCAAACAGCCAATTATATAGTTTTGCCAGTGATTTCCGCTTCATCTTCAGTAATTTTCCTTTTAATTTCTAGAGCTTACTCAACAGTAGGCAGTAAGGTTAATGCTATAATAAGATGTCTTTGCATACTTGCTTCAGCTGTTTAAGTAAGTATAAAACACAGACTAGGAAAATACATCATCATTTTGGAAACAGCGAATGAAAATCTGGTTGCAGTTTCCCCATATAAACAGGCAAGTCTACTTTATATTCTAAAGTACTGTATCTTATGGTATTATTTAAGCCACCATTTGAAGGTTCAGCACACAAACAACACTAGCAGCCAGCTAGCACAGATAAAGACAACTGAATAATATTTTTATACTTTATGGAATATTTCATTTGTGAATAACTGCAGAAAAACAAAGTGAAAATATAGTTTATATTTTTGATGCTATACGAATATTCAATGCTGATCACAACTTCTTATATCAACAACTCCTGAAGTATTCTATACAAAAGACTGTTAGGCAAACACTACTAGATTCCATGACTTTCCATATATCAATGTTAAAAAAAAACAACAAACCTTTATGCACCATTTTAAAAAAACAAAAGGAGAAAAGCACATTATGTCAAACAAGGAGTACTTAAAAAAATTAAAAACATAACCACACACACACACACACACACTTTGCAAGTGAGGGCATATCTAATCAAGACAATAGAGAGCATATGATTAGACAATTTACAAAATGTAGTATTGAGCTTCCATTCCATGTAAAAGACAGATAGTGGATTATTCAAAGTACACAGTTATGGTTACTACAAATTTAAGATTTTAAATTAGCTCTCTGGGTATATCACTATTTTAAGTTGTTGCAGATCAAAATCTGTACATTTTAAAATTACTACCTTGTAGTAATATAAATATACTAGCAATATGATATTCAGATGAATATCATCTGAAAAATTGATTTATTATTTAGGTGCTATATCACTAACCTTAAAAGAGACGTTGGTTCTTATACAGGTACATCACTGTTCTCAATGTAAACAAAGGACAGTGGCATGCACCCCAGGCTAAGGATGTCAGCATTTTTCAAACACCTTTCTGACTGTTCTATTTTATGGTGATGCAATTTGACCTACATTTTCAATGGCTAGAGACAGAGAAATACAAAAGGGAGAGATGGAGAAGAGAGACACATTTTCTGTCCTCACCCTCCATTAACGAGATCTTTGTCCCTGAAAGGAGTCTTAATAGGGAAGAGATGAGGTGAAATATCTTAGTAGTAAATTTTGAATAGAAAGCTAAAAAATGGGATGATATAAGAAAAAAATAAGATTTTTCTATGATCCTGTGCCCTCAATAAGCAAAGCAGAATGTAATGTAGAATCAGTGTTAGATGCTAGAAATAGGAAAGCTCATTTTATTCAATTAGACCTCCATCAGAAGAGATAATGGGGGCTCTTTCTTGACATACCAACACACAATCCTGGCAAAATTCCAACAATACCTAGCCCTGTTCTTTACTGTACGTGAAGTTTTCATGCAAAACTGTACTAGATCATTGTCAACTCTCACAAAGCCAGGATTTTAAGTACCACATGTATCCTGTTAGTTGGACTATGGCTAAAAATCTTTCCAGCCTAGAATTTCTTTCAACAATTACTGTGGCAGCTCATCCTCCCCTAGTGTCTACTGTCAGTTTTACCAATTTATGTCTAATTTTAATCACTTATAATCTATCCCAAAGCATGTAAAAAACCCATACTGTTTAAAGTAAAACCCACTAGCACAAATAAACTTAAGTACAGAAAACCCAGTGAAAACAATGGTACAAAACCAGGCTGTCAGTATTCAAATAATGCCCCCCTATTGTCAAGTATTCCTAAATCAGCCATATACATTCATTTAATACTAAAACATGATGTAATGAATGTGATATTTTCAGTTTAAATGGTTTGATAGTTTTACACTGAAGACAGAGAAAAAGTTTTAAATGCTTTTTCATTCTATTGTAACTAAAAATAGCTTTGCTTTTAAAATACATTTTTTCTCTTTCAGCTAAGCTATTGTAGTTGCAATGTCAGCTGCTTGCTATTATGCAGTCACTGGTGTAAAATAAAATTGGATCTTTACAGTGCAAGAGCTTTGGCTGTCATTTTTCTGCATGTCTGTAGAGTGCCAACCACCACCCTCATCCCTGGAGTGGTGGTCTTTACTACAATACGCATAAACAGTAATAAGAGAAACTGCTGTAATGCATCAAAACTAAGGGACAGGTTTTGATCTTATTTACACCATTGTAAATCCAGTGTCTTCAAAAGACATTTCTCTGGATTTACACCAATGTAAACGAGAGCAGAAGCTGGCGCTAAGTGTCGTTTTAAGCCACAAATCAATACAAAGTTTAGATTAACTTCTAGTATTGACCACTAAGGGCAGGTCTACAGCTAAAACGATGCATCACAGCTGCATTGCTGTACTGCTTTAATGGTAACTCTACTACACCAACACGAGAGCTTTGCCTGTCAGCCTGGGAGAGGTGGTTGTTGCTATGTCAATGGCAGAAGCCCTCCCATAGTACTGTCTATGCCCAGAGTTAGGTCGGTATCATTGCGTCGCTGAGGACTTTTCACACCCCTGAGCAACCTAGTTATACCGATGTAAGTTTGTAGTGTAGACCTAGCCTAAGATATTACAAGGATAACTTTCTTGTTTATGAGGGAATAGCTATATCTTGGGCTGCAAACCTCCTTGCCCAGTAGGGACTAAGTAGCTCTCTTCCTCCCTCCAGTGCTGCTGCCTCTGCTGTCATAGCAGTGTTACAGGAAACCACTCAGTGGTGGCTTGGGTGGGAAGGCAGAGAGCATCTTGGTGGGGGCAGGGAGTGAAGGGGAGAAGGTAGACTTACAGCCTACCATGCCTCAACAGAGAAAGGGCAGTAGAATCAAGGGAGGTGGACACAAGCTGGAGTAGGGAGTAAAGCAAAGATGAAGGAAAGGAATTAATTGTAAGAGGATTGGAGGGAGATGTGGAGAGAACCAGGAGGACACTGTAGAGGGAAGTCCCTGGATGTGGAGAAAGACAGGGTTGAAGGAAATACTTCCCAAATGTATGAATTCCCCATACCTCTCCAAAACAAAATTAAAGTCATATATTCCTCCACTCCTATTATCCCTCTGTCTAAATCTTCTTTATCTGGCTTTCACCAGATGAGCAAAAGTCTTGTCACCACAAAAAGTATACTATATTTTAGTTTCAAACAACTGGGTAAACAGACTTAGGAAGGAGATGCTAGGATTTTTCTGTTGTAAACACAAACTTACTTCAGTTACTCTGAAGTTTCCCTTTCTGACTCAGAGGGAAAGGGTGCAATGATTCACAGGGTTTTCTTAATTATTTTGCCCATTATTAAAACACTTTTCTTTTTGTCTGTTTCATATTCATAGTCACATGTTCTTTTGTGTTTGGTTGGTTGCTTGGTTTTTGGGGTATTCCTATTGTTTCAGGATTCTGCTTCAGTTAGAGGGAGAGAAGCTGAAGTCGTATATTTGTTGCTGTCCAACAGCTTAAAAATTCCAAGTACAAGAGCCAATCAGAGTAGAGAGAAAAAATAAATTACAGTGATCCCTCCAATCTAACTGACTAATGACTGCCAGTCAGAATATAGCAATTCACATAAAGTACTTAGTGGTTACTGAGAAAAACCATATAAAGATTACAGTCCCTAAAACCATGAGTCATGCCACCAAAATGATAGATTGATGATAGAGATTGGCTTAAATATCATGAATTCTTTTAAAAAGTTATATTTTTGCATTTAAAGTGCAGTCAGGTCATGTTTTCAAGCTTTACTCTGCAACAACAAGGGCTAGAAACTTACTTCTTTTTAAAGTAAAATGATATATATATACCTGGCCCTAGAAGCTAGGCTTATAAGAAACACACCAAATATTGTGAGACTCATGATAAAATCATGAGAACTGGCAACACTATGATTATGCAAACCACACACCCAGAACTAGAAAGCAGGGAATTGCATAACTGGGAGGGGGGAAAACATACAGTTTTACAACATAATAGCAGCATTCCAATAGTTTAGGTTGGGACAATTCCATTTCAGTAAAACACGTGTTGTAGATGAAGAAAACTAAAATGTTACTATGATGCTTCTCAATTAATCCAGCTGTTAGAGGTTTTGTTTTTTGGTATCACTTTAGAGTCTATGATCAAGAACTCCCTAGTTATGTCCACTCTAACAAAACAAAACACAACACAAAAATAACCAAAAACAAACACCCCCAGTCAAACTTATGTACATGACATTTTATGAACGCATATATGCCATGTTAAAAACTTGAATGAAAAGTTTCCTCATTAAATGAATGTTTAGTTCATAGTTTAGTAAAGCTAAATTTTAAGCCCCTGAACACAGCAGTGTCACTGCCGAAATGCTTAACCTTAACACTGATGAACCTTAACACTGATGCAGGGGAATGGACTAGATGACCTCTCAAGGTCCCTTCCAGTCCTACGATTCTATGACATTTGTGAGATTAGACATTAAATTAGTACCACAAATCTGTTTTTAAAAAGCTCAGTATCTGTATTTCATGAAATATATTCCAAAAGGCCAAAGTTTAGCAAAGTTCTTAAATATGTGAGTCGTCCCCCTGAAGTTAATAGGACTACTCACACGCTTAACAATAGACACATGCTTAAGTACTTTGCTGAATCACAGCAAAAAGGCCAAAAACATGATAAACATTTAATAACCAACTTCTAAATGCTACTCTTAATCTAGTGAAGCAATTTAATATGGCATTTAAAATCCTGTTATTGATCAAATAACTACTGGCTAGTCAGGAAAAGTATTAGAGGAAGAGAGTTCTGGTTAATCTCTCTCCTCAAAAAAAATAATAATTTGCAAATTTAACTTCATTTCATTATATGTCAATTATTCTTGGCAAATGATACACTCAAACAATACTTCCAAACTGTATAAGTACCTGCTAATACCTTGTGCAGCTAGTGCAATTATTTCTTAACACCAGAATCACTGCTATTAGTCTCCGATGAGGAAAATAGTTCACTAGTTTCTTCATTCTTCTTCTGTTCAAGGTCGAACACACTGGGAATGAAGCATTATAAAAACACTGCGAACTTCTTTACAGCTTTATCATTGTTGTAGCAGATATACCAGTTCAGTGTTATTCAGTACACTTCCTACTGACTGTTACTCCCACCAAGAAATGAACACATGCCAACGGCTGATACATTCACAGATAAAGTGGAATTAAATGGGATTAAGAAACTCACTGTTCACACGGTTAGCTATTTATGAACCAAATGATCTACCTGTAGTCTTTTGAAATCAACTATTTCTATCCCCTGTACACATGCAACCACTATAATAATTGTTCACAGAGAAATATACTTACACCACAGTTCTTCCCCACAAGGCACTGCATGAAGCCCCGTACGTTTCTCAAGCAGAAATGACAGCTTTACAATTGAACTGGATATAAAAGAGTGCAGTGATACCTAAACAAAGAGGAGGGCAGGTACTCTTAACAGGACACAGAATTTAGAGGATTAGGTGTCAAAAATAAAATGCTTAGGGAAACACAATCGTTCTTGATGTTGCTTTGATGGTCCCTCCCCCACTGACAGCTAGAATTCAATTGTTGCATTTCGCCCCCTTCCCTGATCTTGTAAAAATTTCTGAAGCATGGGCAGTTATTCTACTCAACTGGAATCAAGGAGGCAAAAAGGGAATCAGTCTCCTCAGTCACTGCCCTCCTCCCCATAACTCACTCTTCTATTTTACCCTGAAATGATGGACAACTCCATGGGCATTTCCCCACCATTAAAAAAGAAAACAAGTGGAGCAAAAAGACAAAGATCAAGAAGAGAGTACATAAATGAGGCAGAGGAATTGTAATAGAGGATGTATTAGGCCAACAGTCCTAAGGCATGTAGGTGTTAGGAGAGTTCCAGGCCCTGGATGAATAGACAAAGCACATTTTTCTTAAAATCTAGCCCATGATCTTCTTTACCCCCAATACACACACACACACACACACACCCATAAACACAATTTGTTTTTCTCCTTTTAAATTTTTCAGTGCACTGTATTTTTGAGAATCCATAAATAAAATCATTTTCATACCAGAAATATTTGATATAAAATAACAGCAGAGTATCAGGATAAAACCATGTGACAGAGCCAACATAGTGGCTATCCCTCAGGTCCTCCATCCAGCACAGGGGGATGGTCAAAAAGAAGAGAGCGCAGCCATAGAACTGCTACAATCAGCTGAACATTGTCTGCCATAACTTCCAGATGAAGCAAATGAAAGCCACACTGTTGCAACCTAAGATCAGCCTGGTGTGTCAAGGTGTAGATGTGACTTACAGCCCTCTGTATATCCCCAATCTCCCAGATCTGTGCTAGGCACAAAACAAACAGTCGTAAGGATCTGGAGCAAAGTTTATTTTAAAAAAATGGAAAGGCAAGTGTATAAATAATTAAAAATGGAAATATGGGATAAAATAATTTTCAAAAGCAAACATGGAAATCCATGATTAAGTATAAAAACCAGAAAAATGTAAAAAGCCAAGAGATAATAACTTTAAAAACAATACAAGCAAAGGTTAAATATAAATGTATACATAAAAGGCATATATATCCATTTTACAGATAGAAAACCAAAAGCACAAAAGGTGACGTGATCTGCAGCAGGCCAATGGCAGTGCCAGAACACTGCCTCCCACACAAAAATTTAAAAAAGACAAGGAAAAGGTTAAAATACAAAACAAGGAACACTAGCCTAGGATTAACAATAAAAATAGAGGCAGTGGAGATTAGGTATGTGATATAGCAACAAAAAATAGGAATTTATAATAGGTATTTTTCTCCTAAAGAAAAAAAATAAAACTAGTGTTGTGTGGAAACATCACTCTGATCACTTTGCTTGTATATGGTTTCCCTTTTTCCATTCCCTTTGGCCCTTATCCTGCAAGCTGCTCCACAAAGGCAGAGCTCTGTAATCATACAAAACGGTACGAGTGCTGCACAGTGATTCACATGCAGAGATGAGTTTACAGGACTGGGACCTTCACCTTTTCATTTATTTTTAGACCATAAGCTCCTTGGGCCAGAAACTGTTTCTATTTATATGTTTGTACAACACCTAGCACAATGGAGCTTCTACCCTGATTGGGGCCTTTGGGAGTTACTGCAATATAAATATTAACCAATAATAATAAAACAAAACTTTGTTTCCTCAGCTCTGTCAATGCACACAGATACTTGCCCTACATGCCTGCAGCTAATTAATATTTGATACCAAATCTTGAAGAGGCAGGGCAATCTGGCCAGTCAGTTTCACAAGAGTGGAAATGAGACAGTGGGTACAAGCCTGCTAAATATAGGGCATCCTTCTAATGATGTTTACCTTTCAGTTGCAGTCTAATGCCACTAAAGGCTTTGGAGAGAAAACCTGAGAAACACCTATCTCACTCAGATTTATTAGAAGTTGTAAATATGAGAACAGTTACATATGTATAATTCTTTGTCTAAGAAGGTTTTAAAAGTTCATCAGGGATGCTACCAACATATTAAATTCAAAACCAAACCAATCTTAACATTGATATAATCTAGATAGAAAAAATGTCCCAATTTTATGGGGTCCATTCTCCCAACAATGTTCTACATTTACATGCAAAAGTAATCAAAACCATACCATATTTCTATCACTTAAAAAAATCAGCAGTTTTCTAGCCAAGATAATAAAAAATTTTGTCATTATGCAAATATAAAAAGGAGTTTCCCTAGAGCAAAACTGAACATTCCTGCTGACATCACTGATGATGATGGCTGATGCACAGGGAAGAGCTGGTGAGGCACTAGAAACCAGAGAAAATGTTTATGAAGTGGAAAAGGTAACCAAGAGTAAAAGAAGAAACTTAATTTGAAAGCTTCAAAGTTATTTGCAGCAAGGCATAATCAGAAAAAAAAGTGTATATAAAATGAAGCCGATGCATCTTTTTTAAGGACGAGAAGTTTGTAAAATTCTTTATGAAAAGTATAGGGAAGAGTTCTCTCTCAACATATATTTATGAAACACAACCTCCAACAGAACATAACTGTATAGGCTACTGTGTATTATGAGGACTTTAAAAGCAATGAACAACTGTAATAGCTAGAATAAGTTATTTTCATTTGTTTATAAACAAACATTAAGTTAATTATTCAAATCTTGATCTTTAGATCCAGTGGTTACAGAAAACCATGGTATAACAAAATCTTTAGAAATTGTTTTTTATGAAGAAAAATGTCTGGAAGGCTGCTTCACTTGGCCATCAGGTGAACTTTAGGAGAACTGATCCCAAACTTTCAGACAGCTCTTCTCTGCTTTCTCATCCTAAAACAATGATAGCACTGCGGAGCATGAGTCCTGCCAGCACAATTAAGTAATACAAATATTACCTAAGGAGTAAGCCTTCTCTAACTATACTGAGTAATAACATATTTTTCTACTTCTGTAGACACCTGAAAAGACTCCTGCACACTTTGAAATATATTACTCCATTTCAGTCTTTGACTCTGCCATGGTCTCATTGTTGGCCATAATAGTCAGCCTTCAATCTCAACAACAGATACAGGAGGGTTGCACTAATTAGAGCTGCTTTTTATTATCCCTTCCCAAGCAATGAATGATATTCATATTGGGCTAAGAAGAGCATTGTGTGTATTGTCACTATATCAGAAATCTATACAGACAATTCAGTGTGTGCCTACTTGTAACCACTGTGTTCTTTTGGTAGCCTGTTAGTGAAGGAATCAGAAAGTTCCTTACACAACTGTGGTCCAAGAGATTCCATGGTATATCCAACACATTTTAAGAAAAATGTTGCAAGTCTGGGTTCTGCAAATGTAGTTTGATTCTACAAAACATGTCTACCACTCTTCATATTTTTTGCCATAATTATGACATTAACAGGACTCCATTACATATTTCAAAATGTACAATCCGTAGAAACACTGATAATTTCTCCATTATATGGACACTAACTAAGTCACATTTCTGATTTTTTGTAAACCTACTACTGTTACAAGCAACATCTAAGGCCCTGATCCTGCAATCCCTTATGTATTTGTTTAACTTCCCTATGTCCCAGTGGAACTTCTCAGCATAGTAAGGTTAAATGCGCACATTAGTGTTTACAGGATCAGGGACCAACATTTTTCTAACGTCAACATTTAAAAAGTATTTTCTCTATTTTTTCCATTTGACAGCATTTTGTGTACAGTCACTTTTGCCTGTTTGTGTGAGTCTTTCACACACAGCAACAGGGGAAGATTTTTTTTTAAATAGGAAAATTAATTGGAAGACCAAAATTAAATAAATAAAGTTGATAGGGGGGTTCAGTGTCAAATATATTGCCTGTAACTACTTTTAACTACTTAAGAAAATATATTTAGATTTCAAGTTGATGGCATCACCTTGAATAATTCTCATGAAGCAAGAGCACAGATTTATTTCATGTTATTTGTATTGTTCAGCACTAGCCTAACTTTACATATTGTCATAACCTTTAGGCAGGACTTCAAGATAAAAAAATCATTAAATAAACATAACAGCCAAAGCAATGTAAGAGTGAAATGGAAGTGAAAATATTTAAAATAAACCACAAAGTCACAGATGCATACTTGTGTTCATTCTTAATATAGTTTTGTTTTACTTTCAGCTCTTACAGGTCAACCTTTATTCATTCAAGTGTTAAAATTAAATTTCTGTCCCTTCTTTTTTTTTTTTTTTTAATCACTTCAATTATTTCTCTAACCAACATTTAGCTAAAAACAAAAACAATCTTTAAGGACAAAAAGATCTTTCAGACATCTGGTTCTCAGCCTCTTCCACTTCACATTTTAAAGAAACAAAATGTTTGTTTATACCCATACTCTACTAAAATATTTGTATAACAAAAATGCTCTTAAGTCTTCTGTAAGCCCTTAATACATGAAAAAGGATGAATATGACACACTGGGCTTAATCTTCAAGGTGTATGTCCAAACGGGGCCTAACTAGTATGAACAATTACCATGATGGCACATATATATAACCAATTAGCAAATGGTTAGTCATTTAGCTATCATGGCCATTGAATTTGCAGATTAGGTCCTCGCATGCTCATGCACTTTTACAACAAAGATCCTTTGTCAGGCTTCTTTTCTGCTAGTTTGTACAATAATTTTTTCTGTTTTATTTATCTTCACCCGTAAGCTACAGCTTTCCAAGTAGATTCTCTTTTATTTAAGTTTTTGATTTCTTATTAGACTACACTTTTAAAACCAAATTCTGGTCTCAGATGTGCATGTAAAAAACCATCCACCAAAGTCGCCAAGAGATGTAGACACGTATCTTGGGGCAGAATCTGATCTTTATATTGACTGCGCTGCTGTAGTTCATTCACACTTCTCTCTAATAACCGTAACCGCCAGCTTGCCGCTATGGAATATATATTGTTAGTGGCCTGCCACGTCTGTCCTATGTGAAGCCAGATATTCCTGCTCTGGGATATTCTGCTGGTAGTCTCTCTCAATCTCTCCTATTTTGAAGCCATTTTACTTCATATTAAATAATTAAAGAGGTACAGGGCCAGAAAGAGATGGGAATAACTCTACAGACCAATGGTTGGGGCACTCACCTGAAAGATGGGAAACCCCTGTTCAAATCCCTTCTCCCCATCTGGTAGAGGGGAGAATTGAACTGGGCTCTCCCATATCACAGGTGAGTACCATACTAGGCTAAAAGTTATAAAGGGATGTCCTCCTCCTCTCCCCAGCCCATTTTCTGCTGAGTTAGGTGTGCTTAGAGCATGCGAGATAGACAGGTGTTGCCCTGCCTTCACCTGATGTAAGGATCATCTAGGGCTTTGGTGTGAGATAGCGGTCTGGGCACCTACCTGATGCAGGAGTATGCATGGCTAGAAACAGAAAGTTAGGCTCCTAAGTGACTATCACAGCAGAAATGTAGGTGTCAAGTGAGTTTAGGTGCCTATGGGGTTAGACAGCAGCTGAACAAGGTTTTTCATGATTGCAGTGGAGCCTAAATCTGGGTTTTAGGTGCACAAGTCCCTTTGTGGATTTGGGCCTTATACACGTAAGTAGTCCCATTCACTACTCACATGTGCAAAGTTCAGTATGTGCACAAGTGCTTGCAGGGTTTGGGCTTAAGTGAGCAAATGTGGTGAGAGAAAATCTTGTGGGTCACATTCACACCAAAGTCCAGAAACTGGAGCGAGGTACTAAGATGAGGTGGCAAAAAATAGCCACAACCTACATGAGGACAAGGAATACAAGTAGTTAGTAAGAGGCAAGCATCACCCCAAAAGTAGGCAGCAATGACAACACTGGTCAGGAAGTATGTAGATCAGCACCTCTGCTAAAATATTCCAGATGGTATAATTCCAGTGAAGCCCCACCAGGTATTAAAAGCAGTGGGGGCAAAAGACCTATCTGGCTTCAAGATTAAACTCGATAAGTTTATGGAGGAGATGGTATGATGGGATAACATGATTTTGGCAATTAATTGATCTTTAAATATTCATGGTGAATAGGCCCAATGGCCTGTGATGGGATGTTAGATGGGGTGGGATCTGAGTTACTACAGAGAATTCTTTCCTGGGTATCTGGCTGGTGAATCTTGCCCATATGCTCAGGGTTCAGCTGATCGCCATACTTGGGGTTGGGAAGGAATTTTCCTCCAGGGCAGACTGGAAGAGACCCTTCCTCTGTAGCATGGGGCATGGGTCACTTGCTGGAGGATTCTCTGCATCTTGAAGTCTTTAAACCATGATCTGAGGACTTCAATAGCTGAGACATAGATGAGAGGTTTACCACAGGAGTGGGTGGGTGAGATTCTGTGTCCTGCATTGTGCAGGAGGTCAGACTAGATGATCATAACGGTCCCTTCCAACCTGAATATCTATGAATCTATAAAACTGCTATCCCCCTTCACCCAAATGGAAACCTCACATATGACAACCCAGAACCACCACCTGCCCTCATCTGGGATTTATTTTCCTTTAGATCCAAGAAATCTAGCTGCTGCAGTATAAATAACTGATGTAATTTACATCTCCCTTCACAAGCATAATTGAACTGGCCTTATATGTCCTCTGAGAAAAACCAAATTACCTTCTCCTGGTCTGTCAATATTCAATGCTTTTTAAATACCGGGTTAATCCATTTGCTATTAACATAGGTATAAGAGTGATATTTTAGCAGGCATTTAAGTAGATTCTACCTTTGGCCCACTCCTTAGAGAAAAGTCATGGCTTGAGGAGTTTCTATGTATTTTAGGATTTTATGCTGCTGTCATCACGGTATCTGAGCATTTTCGCTGCAGTACTGGAGAACCTTACAATAAGGTATTTCCATACAGAGAGTAAAGCAGCAAACCATGAACTGTGTGTGTGATCCTAGGATGCTGCCACAACTCTCACTTTATTTAGGCTGAAGCTTGAATGCTGAAACAATCTGAGAAGTCAAGATACTGCAGCATGGCATGCCAGGTCATGTTTTAGGAGAATTGTAAAGTGACTCTTCATCACTATTAACAAAAATATTATTTTATTAATAATAATTGTATCTAGGTCTTATATAGTGCTTTTCAACTGCAGACCTCAAGGTGCTTTACTTCTATTTAAAAATATCTTAAGCCAATAAAAAATTCCAAAATAAAAGATAAACCCATTTTAAATTAAAAACATGTTTATTAACACAGATTCAATATTTTCTTCCTTAATGTTCTGATGGCCTTTATTCCATCCTCCTCCCACATCATCTGGATTTCCCTTGCTATACTGAAAGATTTGTTTTAATCTTCTGGGTTTCCTTTTACTGTTGTGAGATTTTTAAAAATATATATATTTTATTAAATGTTTAAAAGCTGACTCAGAAGTTACACCATAACTCTGATTCAGCTTTCTTAAACACAGATACTGAGTCAAAGAATCTGGCCACATGATGGAAGCACCATTCAGAGCCACAAGCAGCAGCTGCTTCTGAAGGGCAAACAGCTGTTTTACCTGCAAAACTTTTCACAAAATTCCCTCAACAGTATCAACACTTATTTATTGAGTTATTTTAAATGTGATAATCATAATTTTAAATATAGTACATATATTAGGAATTATCAATGGACAAAAACATTTACAAACTGGCTCAGTGCCAACAAAGGATTCTTCCCCTGTCTTGAAGGCCACCAAACTCATGAACTGAGAGACTCAGGGAGGAGAAGTAAATTGCAGAACTGTGGACCCCACACTGAAAACACATATCCATAGTTCCCCTTCCTGTAAATCAATGGTCTTACTTGCTAGAGCACCATGACTGATCACAACTGCCACAGAATTACAAAAGAAAGAGATTATCTCAAAGATCACTGGGGCATAAACCAGTTAGAATTTTACAGGCCAAACAAACACTTTAAACTTCACCCACAAATGAACTGACAGACAGTGCAGATCACGAAACACATATGCAATGTGCTATTAACGAAAATCTCACTTAATAATGGTCAGGCAGTTACTTATGCTGGGTAAGTAATGTAGCCACTCTATCATGGCACCATCAGCCGAGACATCAAGCGCATCAACCTACCATTATAATGAAAAAGGGAGAGTCCAAGCAAAAGAGGGCTGTTTGTTCTTGAGCTCCACAGAGGCAAGACAGGGAGTTCAAGAAGAACCAAGGGTAAAGATATGAGTTACACTGTGGTCACGGGCAGTTTATCCTGTTGTAACAAAGAAGGATCTTTCAGTTCATATGGTTGTTATGAAGGGCATGCAAGAGCTGAATGAACCCATCATTAGAGAAGGACCAGTGGCAATATCACATATCTAGAAAATCTGCAGGTAATATTTTAGGATACAAAGTACAGCTTCCAGGATTTTAATTAAGCCAAAATGCTACTACCAAAAATTTCAAATGTAATGATATATTTGCTTCTGTCAGAAATGAAGATGAAGACCAATTAACTATGCACAACTCTGTAGCCCAGAACTCTGTAGGATTTGCATTATTATCTGATAATGGACATTTTTCAAGCATGATATTAAGTTCAATTTTTTTAATCAGTCATGGAAACACAGATAATAGACCAAAAACCTGACTACCACGTGGTTAATAAAACACTGGATTATTATTTTTTATTAGTAGTCCTATAGTACTGCAAAGCTTTGTACCCTCTCCCTCACTTTTATGCCCCTATTCTCTAAAAATAACGCAGCATGAGGCCTGCACAAATTCCGGAGTCCCTGCAAGCAAACTTATCTACATCCATACTGCATCCATCCATTTCTAATAAATGGTGGACTGTGAAGTATGTAAAGTCAGGGAAATTGGTACCTAAATTAAGGAATATTGTGGTATAAAAGATCACTAAAAATGCTCCATAGCAGATGGTTGTCCACTACTATGTTGTGGTCTTTAAGACATGAAAATTTTAACAAACAGAGCTTTTTGTTCCATTGGTATCTGTGTTCAGCTATAATACTAATATACTATTGAAAAGACTCAACTACTAGTATAGGGTCTAATTTTGTAGGGGTTTCTTTTGTGAGCGTGTCCTTTATGAATGGTTTCAGAGTAGCAGCCGTGTTGGTCTGTATTCGCAAAAAGAAAAGGAGTACTTGTGGTACCTTAGAGACTAACAAATTTATTTGAGCATAAGCTTTCGTGAGCTACAGCTCTCACTGATCTTGGGAGACAGGCCAGTCCTTGCTTCCAGGCATCCCCCGAACCTGAAGCAAATACTCACCAGCAACCACACACCACACAACAGAACCACTAACCCAGGAACCTATCCTTGCAACAAAGCCCGTTGCCAACTGTGCCCATATATCTATTCGGGGACATCATCATAGGGCCTAATCACATCAGCCACAATATCAGAGGCTCATTCACCTGCACATCTACCAATGTGATATATGCCATCATGTGCCAGCAATGCCCCCTGCCATGTACATTGGTCAAACTGGACAGTCTCTATGTAAAAGAATAAATGGACACAAATCAGACGTCAAGAATTATAATATTCAAAAACCAGTCGGAGAACACTTCAATCTCTCTGGTCACTCAATTACAGACCTAAAAGTGGCAATACTTCAACAAAAAAAAACTTCAAAAACAGACTCCAACGAGAGACTGCTGAATTGGAATTAATTTGCAAACTGGATACAATTAACTTAGATTTGAATAGAGACTGGGAGTGGATGGGTCATTACACAAAGTAAAACTATTTCCACATGTTTATCCCCCCCTCGCACCCTCCCCTGTTCCTCAGACATTCTTGGTTCTTGTCAACTGCTGGAAATGGCCCACCTTGATTAACACTACAAAAGGTCGTTTCCTACCCCCCCCCCCGCTCTCCTGCTCGTAATAGCTCACCTTAAGTGATCACTCTGGTTACAGTGTGTATGGTAACACCCATTGTTTCATGTTCTCTATGTACATAAATCTCCCCACTGTATTTTCCACTGAGTGCATCCGATGAAGAGAGCTCTAGCTCACAAAAGCTTATGCTCAAATAAATTTGCTAGTCTCTAAGGTGCCACAAGTCCTCCTTTTCTTTTTCCTTTATGGATGTAATTGTGCTGTTAGAGTTGCTTTACCTGTTTTGCAGGATTTCTTAAGTATTTGTTTTAATAAATGTTAGCTTTATCTTTGGTATTCTTGAAGTGTTTTTCCCTTGAAGCATTTACAATGATCACACCTGTGGGACCTGCTTTTCTTTTTCTCATTCCATGATCATATAAAATCATGTGTTATTGACCATTTTTAGCATGAATTGATGTACATAATAATGCACAAAAAGCAAAAGTGTTCAAAATATTTTGTTCTCTATTTCAAAAGAAGCTGGATGAGGTTTTCATAACTTACAATGATAACAAAATACTTTCTATTACATCAGTGACTAGGGAGAATTTTTAAATGGCATCTGATTGTTAAATATATAGGACTAGATAACATGCAACTAGGGCTGTCGACTAATCCTAGTTAACTCAAAAAAATTAATCACTATTTTAAAAAGTAATTGTGATTAATCATGGTTTTAATCACACTGTTAAACAATAGACTACCAATTGACATTTATTAAATATTTTTGGATATTTTTCTACATTTTCAGATATATAGACTTCAGCTACAACACAGAATACAAAGTGTACAGTGCTCACTTTATATTATTTTTATTACAAGTATTTGCACTGTAAAAACAATAAACAATAGTATTTTTCAATTCATCTCATTCAAGTACTGTAGTGCAATCACTTTATCGTGAAAGTGCAACTTACAAATGTAGATTTTTTTTTGTTACATAACTGCTCTCAAAAACAAAACAATGTAAAACTTTAGAGCCTACAAGTCCACTTAGTCCTACTTCTTGTCCAATCATTAAGACAAACAACTTCATTTACATTTACAGGAGATAACGTTGCCCGCTTCTTATTTACAACGTCACCTGACAGTAAGAACAGGCATTTGCATGGCACTTTTGTAGCCAGCATTGCAAGGTATTTATGTGCCAGATATGCTAAACATTCGTATGCCCCTTCATGCTTCGGCCACCATCCCAGAGGACATGCTTCCATGCTGATGACGCTCGTTAAAAAAATAATGCATTAATTAAATTTGTGACTGAACTCCTTGGGAGAGAATTGTATGCCTCCTTCTGTTTTACCCGCATTCTATCATATATTTCCATGTTATGGAAGTCTCAGATAATGACCCAGCACATTGTTTTAAGAGCATAGCTTTGACAAAACGCAAAGAAGGTACCAATGTGAGATTTCTAAAGACAGATACAGCACTCGACCCAAGGTTTAAGAATCTGAAGTGCCTTCCAAAATCTGAGAGGGTCGAGGTGTGAAGAATGCTTTCAGATGTCTTAAAAAGAGCAACACTCCGATGCGGAAACTACAGAACCCGAACAGCCAAAAAAGAAAATCAATCATCTGCTGTTGGCATCTGACTCAGATGATGAAAATGAACATGCATTGGTCTGCACTATTCTGAATAGTTATCGAGCAGAACCCGACATCAGAATGAACACATGTCCTCTGGAATGGAGGTTGAAGAGACATATGAATCTTTAGCACATCTGGCACATAAATATCTTGCGACGCCGGCTATGACAGTGCCATGAGAACACCTGTTCTCACTTTCAGATGACACTGTAAACAAGAAGCAGGCAGCATTACCTCCTGCAAATGTAAACAAACTTGTTTGTCTTAGTGGTTGGCGAAACA
This sequence comes from Lepidochelys olivacea, assembly GCF_965140295.1. Classification (NCBI taxonomy): domain Eukaryota; kingdom Metazoa; phylum Chordata; order Testudines; family Cheloniidae; genus Lepidochelys; species Lepidochelys olivacea. Next base: position 5,715,495 of record NC_140417.1, on the reverse strand, counting down.
AGAAGTAGGACTGAGTGGACTTGTACGCTCTAAAGTTTTACACTGTTTTGTTTTTGAATGCAGGTTTTTTGTACATAATTCTACATTTGTAAGTTTAACTTTCATGATAAAGAGATTGCACTACAGTATTTGAATGAGATGAATTGAAAAATACAATTTTGTTTATCGTTTTTACAGTGCAAATATTTGTAATAAAATAATAATATAAAGTGAGCACTGTACACTTTGTATTCTGTGTTGTAATTGAAATCAATATATTTGAAAATGTAGACAATATTTAAATTAATGGTATTCTATTATTGTTTAACAGCACAATTAATCACGTGATTAATTGTGGGGTTTTTTTTAAATCAGCCCTACTTGCAACCAATGAATTAGATTTCTCTAAGAAATTATTAATGAGGAATCATAACTGAAATAGTGTGATTCTAGTTGTGTCCTGCAACAATGTGTTCTTGCCCTACTACTGTTTGGCATCTTTATCAATAAGTTGGAAGAAAAATATAAAATCAGTACTGGTCGAGTTTCCTGAGGACACAAAGAATAGTGGAGTGATAAATAATGATAAGGACAAGTCAGTTCTAGAGAGTCATCTGGACCACATGGTAAACTTGGCTCATTCAAACAACATATATTTTAATACAGCCAAAAGTAAATCATAAAACACAGGAACAAAGAATGTAGGTCACACTTTCAGGATGAAGGACTCTATTCTGGAAAACAGTGATTCTAAAAAAGGATCATGCTGGATAACCAAGTGAACAGGAGTGCCCTGGGCAAGGCTGTGGCTAAAAAGGGTAATGCAATCTTTGGATGTATAAAATGGGAAATATCAAGTAGGAATAGATATATGGTATTGTCTCTGTAAAGAGCATTGGTGAGACCACTATTACTCTATCCAGTTCTGGAGTCTTCATTTCAAAAAAAGATGTTGGAAAATTGAAAATGTTTCAGAAAAGAGCTACAAGAATTACATGAATTTTGAAATCCTACCTTTCAGAGACCTAAGAAACTCAATCTTCAGCTTATCAAACAGAAAGTTTAGAAGTATCTTGATCACTGTTTATTAGTACCACAGTTTATTAGTACCCGGGGAGGAGATTTCATTTAGCAAGAAGTTCTTTAATCTATCAGACAAGATCCAATGGATGAAAGCTGAAACTAGACAAATTCAGACTGGAAATAAGGTGAATTTTTTTTTTTTTTTTTTTTTTAACAGTGAGAGTAATTAACCATTAGTACAACTTACCAAAGGATGTAGTGGATCTCCATCACTTGAAGTCTTTAAATCCAGAAACTGGATATCTTTCTAAAAAAGACATACTCTAGTCAACCAGAAGATAGGAACCCGAGACAGGAGTCACTTGGCCTGTGTTATGCGGGAGATCAGATTAGATCATCATAATGTTCTCATCTAGCCTTAAAAATCTATAAAGTAGTTAAACCAATTTAAATAGCATTTAAAATCCTGTATTTTTATTAAACAAAAGCCATTGATGGTGTAGATGTATTGATACAATTTATGATGGGGATTCAATAAACAGCAACAGACCTAAACCTTAGCCTCATTTAAGAATAGAGCTAGAGGTCGAACTACTGACATTTTCCTTTAAATCAAAGTGCTGTTAATTCAAGCGTGAGACAAAGACAGAAAACAGAGGGACATTCTAGAACCCTGAAATGTTCTATAATCAGTGATACGAAGACGAGTCACACAGACATCATTATACAATGTGAACTATTCATATGGATTGCTGGATTCTAAATTAACTTTAACCAATAAAGAAAAGTATCTAGATATCACTGTGAAGAGTTCAGTGAAAACATCTGCTAAATGGACAGAGATGATCAAAAAACAAAAAGTGCTTACACTGGATAAAGAAAGTGATAAAGAGTAATACAAATATAATATAATGCCATTATATAAATTGATTGTAGTTCCTCATTTTAAATACAGTATTCAATTCTGGTCACCTCATTCCGAAAACGGCATAGCAGAAACAGAGTCCAGAGAAGGGATACAGAAATTATTACAGTCATGGAAGGACTGAGGAGAGTTTAAAATGTTCAAGATAATGTAGATTACAGAGGAAATGAAGAAGGGGGTGGGGGATAGACAGAGGTATATAAAATGAACAGTTTAGAGAAGTTTAATCAAGCACTCTTATCTATCCTTTCTCATAATACTAGAACAAGATCAGGGTGATAGGTGCCTTAAAAAACAAAGCAGACAGTTTAACTAGAGGCAGCCAATGAAATTAAATGGCAACAAATGCAAAACTGACAAAAGGAAATGCTTCTTTTTAACCACACAAAATTAACCAGTGAACTCATTGTCATGAAGTATTATTGAGGCCCAGAACTAGCCCAATTAAAAAAAAAAAGAATTAGACACTTATATGAATAATAAGACCATCCACAATTACATAAAATAGAAAATTTAAGAGACTGAAATGACTTATCTATGCAGATTCCTCTGCTGTCACTTATCATTGTAATATCTCATAACCTAAGCTCATGCTTCAAGATGTAAACCAACCACTAATTACTTAGAACTAGGAAGAAACCAATTGTCAATTATGGGGATTCTTGTACCTTACATTGAAGAATCTGGTGCTAGACACTATAAAAACAAGATAGTGAACTGAATAGGCACTGCCCTCATTTGCCAGTATGGCAATTCCTATGTACCTATTAAAGGACAGTCTCAGGAGCAAAATGAATCCCTTGGCAAGTTCACCTTTAAACCAGGAAACTGCAAAACATTATAGTGCACACACACTTTACTGTTTCTGATATCACTTTTCAAAGAACTACAAAACATCTTTCAACAATGTCAAAACAAAAGACTGACCCTGGTGAGAAAAACAAACGTTTCTGAGCATAAAAACACAACAAGCATGTAAGTTACTTAACACGTCATGATCAAAATGAAAAGAGAAAACTATGGTAAAAAAAAATCGGTGTGCATTAGACCATCCAGACAAAGCCTACAAAAACTCTGGAAACACAGGGGTTTGTTAAAATATACCACACTAACAGTGCCACCTGTTACAGCTCACTATGCTGTTGCTGCAGCGTCAGAGCCTGTGGTTCCGCGTGCTAAAGCTCACCCTATGGCATTAACAAAACCCTAACCTCTCCATCGCCTTCATCTCCCCCCTGTGTTTTTGCTGGAACCTAGCTTGGGTCTGAAGGGAGCTGCTCTACAGAGCCATGAGGCCCTGCTAGCCAAGCTAAAACAAGAGATGGCTTCTGCCTTGGTGTGAACATCTTTAGTGTGGGCATTACTTTTGTTCCCACTGCAAACTGATACTTAGCTGGTCAGTAAAAGCGTACAAAGTGCTGGAGACAGCACCAGTCAGTGGGTGAAGAGCAATCTCAGAAACCCTGGCTTCAGTAGGGCCAGCTAGGACCCTGGAGGCATACTGCAGGATTTAGATGTCTGGTCCTTGGCACAGGCAGGGGGAAGACAGTTATTATTGTTGATACCATATTACGTTATAAAATTAACACTGACACTGTGGGATACTACCTGCTCAGAAATGAGAACAGGGTCCAATGTGGGTACTGGTCATGTGATCTCAATGAGCTAGGAGAGGGTCATTCACACCCAACCAGGAATTAGAAGTTGTAGGGGTGGCACAAATACAAGGGCGATAGTGGGAAGGGATACCGGTAGCGATGAGTAAGACAGCAGCAAAGGCAATGAGGGAAAACAATGGCCACGGCAGCCAGGAGAAGGGAAATGGAGTGAGAGCCAGAACAGTTCTAGAGAGACGTTGGTCATGCCAACACCAATGGAAAGAGCGGCACTGGTGGGGAAGGTGACATGGGGAATAACGAAAACGATCGTATCCAGGAGAATGATGGCAAAAGCAACTGCGATGAGGGAAATGGCAGCAAGAACAACATGGGAAACTGATGGCAAAAGCAACCACGTGATACCAGGGACACGATGCCAACAAGGGTGGTCGGGGCGCAGGACACGACGCCAATGCCACAGGTGACGGCGAGGGCAGCATCCAGAACATGATGCTGATGACAGTGACGAGAGGGACAGGACGCCAACAACAGTAACGAGGGAGACCACAGAGATGGCGCTGGGAACACAATGCCTGTGATGGTAACTGGGGGGGCGGGGGGAACGGCACCAGGAATACAAAGCCAGCAACACCCACGAGAGGGATGGCCTGAGGAAGACGAAGCCAGCGAGGGAGGCAGCAGAGATGGCGCTAGGACCACGATGCCAACGAGGAGGATGGCACCAGGGACACTACGCCAACATTGGCGATGGCACCAGGGACACGACGCTGAGGCCAACAATGAGAGAGACAGTTGGGATGTGGCAAGGAACGCAATGCCAAGGCCGACGACAAGGGGGACAACACCCGGGACACAATGCCGACGCCGGTGATGAAGGAGACAGCTGGGATGGGACAAGAAACACAACACCGAGGCTGACACCGAGGGGGACGACACCCAGGACACAACGCCGACGCCGGTGATGAAGAAGATGGTTGGGATGGGCAAGGAACATGACGCCGAGGCCAAAGGGGATGACACCCGGGACATGACACCCAGGCTGACGATGAGAGATACCGTTGAAATGGGGCAAGGAACACGACGCCGAGGCCGACGCCAAGGGGGACAACACCCGGGACACGCCGCCAAGCCGACAATGACTGATACAGTTGGGATGGGGCAAGGAACACAACGCCGAGGCCGAAGCCGAGGGGGACAACACACAGGACACGACACCGATGCCCTTGATGAAGGAGATGGTTAGAACGGGGCAAGAAACACGACGCTGAGGGGGACGTCGAGGGATACAGTTCGGATGGGGCAAGGGACACGCTGCCGAGGGGGACGACACCCGGGACACGACGCCGAGGGGGACGGCGAGGGACACAGTTGGGATGGGGCGAGGGGGACGCCGCCAAGGGGGACGCCGAGGGACACAGTGGGGATGGGGCGAGGGGGACACAGTTGGGATGGGTCGAAGGACACGACGCCGAGGGTGACGACAAGGGACACAGTTGGGATGGGGCGAGGGGGACGCCGCCGAGGGGGACGCCGAGGGACACAGTTGGGATGGGGCTAGGGGGACACAGTTGGGATGGGGCGAAGGACATGCCGCCAAGGGGGCCGCCGAGGGACACAGTTGGGATGGGGCGAGGGACACCACACCCGGGACACGATGCTGAGGGGGACACAGTTGGGATGGGGGGAGGGGGACGCAGCCAAGGGGGACGCCGAGGGACACAGTTGGGATGGCGCGAGGGGAACACAGTTGGGATGGGTCGAAGGACACGACGCCGAGGGGGACAGCGAGGGACACAGTGGGATGGGGCGAGAGACACCACACCCGGGACACAACGCCAAGGGGGACGGCGAGTGGGACAGTTGGGATGGGGCAAGGGACACGCCGCCGAGGGGGACGCCAAGGGACACAGTGGGATGGGGCGAGGGACACCACACCCGGGACACGATGCCGAGGGGGATGCCGAGGGACACAGTCGGGATGGGGCGAGGGGGATGCTGAGGGACACAGTCGGGATGGGGCGAGGGGGACGCCGCTGCGGGGGACGACACCCAGGACACGACGCCAAGGGGGATGGCGAGGGGGACAGTTGGGATGGGGCAAGGGACACCACACCCGGGACACGATGCCGAGGGGGACGCCGAGGGACACAGTGGGATGGGGCGAGGGACACCACACCCGGGACAAGATGCCGAGGGGGGCGGCGAGGGGGACACAGTGGGATGGGGCGAGGGAGACACAGTTGGGATGGGGCGAGGGCGACACGATGCCGGGGGGGACGGCGAGGGGGATGGGGCGAGGGGGACACGATGCCGGGGGGGGCGGCGAGGGAGACGCAGTTGGGATGGGGCGAGGGGGAAGCAGTGGGATGGGGCGAGGGCGACACGACGCCGAGGGGGGCGGCGAGGGGGACGCAGTTGGGATGGGGCGAGGGGGATACGATGCCGGGGGGGACGGCGAGGGGGATGCAGTTGGGATGGGGCGAGGGCGACACGATGCCGGGGGGGGCGGCGAGGGGGACACAGTTGGGATGGGACGAGGGCGACAAGATGCCGAGGGGGGTGGCGAGGGGGACACAGTGGGATGGGGCGAGGGCGACACGACGCCGAGGGTGGCGGCGAGGGGGACGCAGTTGGGATGGGGCGAGGGGGATACGATGCCGGGGGGGACGGCGAGGGGGATGCAGTTGGGATGGGGCGAGGGCGACACGATGCCGGGGGGGGCGGCGAGGGGGACACAGTTGGGATGGGACGAGGGCGACAAGATGCCGAGGGGGGTGGCGAGGGGGACACAGTTGGGATGGGACGAGGGGGACACGATGCCGGGGGGGGCGGCGAGGGGGACGCAGTGGGATGGGGCGAGGGGGACACAGTTGGGATGGGACGAGGGCGACACAATGCTGAGGGGGACGGCGAGGGGGACGGCGAGGGGGATGGGGCGAGAGCGACACGATGCCGAGGGGGGCGGCGAGGGGGACGCAGTTGGGATGGGGCGAGGGGGACACGATGCCGAGGGGGGCGGCGAGGGGGACGATGCCGAGGGGGAAGCAGTGGGATGGGGCGAGGGGGACAATGCCGAGGGGGGCGGCGAGGGGGATGCAGTTGGGATGGGGCGAGGGGGACACGATGCCGGGGGGGGCGGCGAGGGGGACGCAGTTGGGATGGGGCGAGGGGGACACGATGCCGGGGGGGGCGGCGAGGGGGACGATGCCGAGGGGGAAGCAGTGGGATGGGGCGAGGGGGACAATGCCGAGGGGGGCGGCGAGGGGGACGCAGTTGGGATGGGGCGAGGGGGACACGATGCCGAGGGGGGCGGCGAGGGGGACGATGCCGAGGGGGAAGCAGTGGGATGGGGCGAGGGGGACAATGCCGAGGGGGGCGGCGAGGGGGACGCAGTTGGGATGGGGCGAGGGGGACACGATGCCGGGGGGGGCGGCGAGGGGGACGCAGTGGGATGGGGCGAGGGGGACGATGCCGAGGGGGGCGGCGAGGGGGACGATGCCGGGGGGGGCGGCGAGGGGGACACGATGCCGGGGGGGGCGGCGAGGGGGACGCAGTGGGATGGGGCGAGGGGGACACGATGCCGGGGGGGGGGCGCCACCCGGGACACGCCGCCCAGGCTGGGGGCGAGGGGGCCGGCGCCAGGGAGGGCGAAGGAAGGGGCCGGGGCCGGGGGACCGGGCGCAGGCCGCGGAAGGTGACGGCGGGGGGTGAGGCAGGAGCAGGCCGGCGAGCCGGGGGGGAGCCTGGCGCCCGCCCCTCACCTGCTGAGGCGGCCCGCGGCGAGGAGGCGGCCGGTTCCGCGCGGGGTGCAGGCCTCGCCCGCCCTCTCCCCCGCCGGCCGGTGGCGCGGCAGAGCGGGGCCCCGGGTCCGCAGGGAGCAGCTCAGGCCCCAGCCTCCGCCTCCATGGCTGCCGCTTCCCCGGCTGCATTGTGGGAAGCTGACCTCACTCGCTGCCGCCCCGCCGGCTCCAGCGCCCGCCGCCGCCGCCGCCGCCATGGGGGCCGTGACCGACGGTGAGAGCCCGGCCCCGGCCTTGGACTGCCCGGGGCTGCGAGCACCCCCCTCCCCGGGCCGGGCCGGGCCGGGCCGGGCCTCCGCCTCGCGTCCAGCCCGGGGCTCCGGAGCCGGCCCAGGCCTCCCCCTTATGCACCGGGTGGAGCGGCCCGGCCCGGCCCGGCCCACACCCCAAGAGCCCGGGGCTCCAGACCCTCCCCCCCGCCGGACCCAGCCCCCCCCTCACCGCCCCCAGCCCGGGGCTCCTGACCCTCCCCCCGCCGGACCCAGCCCCCCCCTCACCGCCCCCAGCCCGGGGCTCCTGACCCTCCCCCCGCCGGACCCAGCCCCCCCCCTCACCGCCCCCCCAGCCCGGGGCTCCTGACCCTCCCCCCGCCGGACCCAGCCCCCCCCAGCCCTGGGCTCCAGATCCTCCCCCCCGCCGGACTAAGCCCCCCCCCACCGCCCCCAGCCCGGGGCTCCTGACCCTCCCCCCCGCCGGACCCAGCCCCCCCCTCACCCCCACACAGCCCGGGGCTCCTGACCCTCCCCCCCGCCGGACCCAGCCCCCCCCAGCCCTGGGCTCCTGACCCTCCCCCCCGCCGGACCCAGCCCCCCCCTCACCCCCACACAGCCCGGGGCTCCAGACCCTCCCCCCCGCCGGACCCAGCCCCCCCCTCACCGCCCCCCCAGCCCAGGGCTCCTGACCCTCCCCCCGCCGGACCCAGCCCCCCCCTCACCCCCACACAGCCCGGGGCTCCTGACCCTCCCCCCGCCGGACCCAGCCCCCCCCTCACCCCCACACAGCCCGGGGCTCCTGACCCTCCCCCCGCCGGACCCAGCCCCCCCCCAGCCCTGGGCTCCTGACCCTCCCCCCCGCCGGACCCAGCCCCCCCCTCACCGCCCCCCCAGCCCGGGGCTCCTGACCCTCCCCCCGCCGGACCCAGCCCCCCCCAGCCCTGGGCTCCTGACCCTCCCCCCCGCCGGACCCAGCCCCCCTCCTCACCCCCACACAGCCCGGGGCTCCAGACCCTCCCCCCGCCGGACCCAGCCCCCCTCCTCACCCCCACACAGCCCGGGGCTCCAGACCCTCCCCCCCGCCGGACCCAGCCCCCCCTCACCCCCACACAGCCCTGGGCTCCTGACCCTCCCCCCGCTGGACCCATCCCCCCCCATCCCCATACAGCCCTGGCCTCTGACCCTCCCCCCGTCAGACCGAGCCCCCCCCCACGCACCCCCATACAGCCCAGGGCTCCTGACCCTCCCCCCGCCTGACCCAGGCCCCCACACCCCCATACAGCCGTGGGCTCCTGACCCTCCCCCCCGGACCCAGGCCCTCCCACCCCCATACAGGCCTGGGCTTCAGCACCTCCCCCCCGCCCCCTCAGACCCAGGCCTCTCCCCCACCCCATAGAGCCCTGGGCCCTTGACTCTCCCCCCCCCCCCGACCCAGGCCTCCTCCCCATACAGCCCTGGGCTCCTGACCCTCCCCCCGGACCAGGCCCCCCCACACCCCCATACAGCCCTGGCTCCAGAACCTCTGCCCCCCCCCCCCCCACTGTAATGGGAGGGCTATAATTCAAATCAGGATATATCATAACTTGAAGCAGACTCTATCAAACCCATGACTTGTCTAATGTTAACAGAAGAGTTCATGTTTTTTTAAAAATGATCTTCCTTGTCTTTAGATGAAGTTATTCGTAAACGACTTTTAATTGATGGAGATGGTGCTGGCGACGACCGACGAATTAATTTGTTAGTGAAGAGCTTCATTAAATGGTGCAACTCTGGATCTCAAGAAGAGGGGTATTTCATTCTCTGTTTTTCATCTTTAAAGCAATGTTGTCTCCATACCAGTAGTTTAGATCCCAAAGCTTGTTTTGTTTTGAAAAACCGTGCAGTGCATCCTAAAATATATATATTTGTATTAGGCCTGTCAATTAATCACAGCTAACTCATGCGATTAACTCAAAAAATTAATCGTGATTTTAAAAAAGTAATCGCGATTAATTGCAGTTTTAATTGCACTGTTAAACCATAGAATATCAATTAACATTTATTAAATATTTTTGGATGTTTTTCTACATTTTCAAATATATTGATTTCAGTTACAAAACAGAATACGAAGTGTACAAATATTATTTTTATTACAAATATTTGCACTGTAAAAATGATAAACAAAAAAATAGTATTTTTCAGTTCACCTCATACAATACCGTAATGCAATCTCTTTATGGTGAAAGTGAAACTTGCAAATGTAGATTTTTTTTATTTTTTGGTTACGTACCTGCACTCAAAAACAAAACAGTGCAAAACATTAGAGCCTACAAGTACACTCAGTCCTGATTCTTGTTCAGCCAATCATTAAGACAAACAAGTTTGTTTACATTTACGGGAGATAATGCTGCTGGCTTCTTATTTACATCACCTGAAAGTGAGAACAGGCGTTCGCATGGCACTTTTGTGGCTGGCATTGCAAGGTATTTACATGCCAGAGATGCTAAACGTTTGTATACCGCTTCATGCTTCAGCCACCATTCCAGAGAACATGCTTCCATGCTGATGACGCTCGTTAAACGCATTTTTTTTTAATTAAATTTGTGACTAAACTCCTTGGAGGAGAATAGTATATCTCCTGCTCTGTTTTCCCACATTCTGCCATATATTTCATGTTATAGCCATCTCAGATGATGACCCAGCACATGTTGTTCATTTTAAGAACACTTTCACTGCAGATTTGACAAAACGCAAAGAAGGTAACAATGTGAGATTTCTGAAGATAGCTACAGCACTCGACCCAAGATTTAAGAATCTGAAGTGCCTTCCAAAAGCTGAGAGGAATGAAGTGTAGAACATGCTTTCAGAAGTCTTAAAAGAGCAACGCTCCGATGTGGCAAACCTGAACCTGAACCACCAAATATCAATCTTCTGTTGGTGGCATCTGACTCAGAGGATGAAAGTGAACATGCATTGGTCCACACTTCTTTGGTTTGTTATCAAGCAGAACCCCTCATTAGCATGGACACACGTCCTCTAGAATTTTGGTTGAAGCATGAAGGCACATATGGATCTTTAGCTCATCTGGAACATTAATATCTTGCGATGCCAGCTACAACAGTGCCATATGAACACCTGTTCTCATTTTCAGGTGACATTGTAAACAAGAAGGGGCAGCATTATCTCGTGCAAATGTAAACAAACTTTTTGTGTGAGCGATTGACTGAACAAGAAGTAGAACTAAGTGGACTTGTAGGCTCTAAAGTTTTACATTGTTTTATTTTTGATTGTAGTTATTTTTGTACATAATTCTACATTTGTAAATTCAACTTAATTATTGTAATTATTTTTTTTATTTAATTGACAGCCCTATTTTTGTTACATTTAAATATGGCCATGCATTTTTTACAATCTAAACCCTGCAGCAATTACATAGCTAAGATAATTAGCATCATGTAGCCATTTTTTGCCAGTTGTGTGATATTGGTATTTTATTTAAAGCCCCAGATCTTGGAGTCAAGTGATTAGATGAGAATATCTACTTTCATTTTTTTTTAAGTAACTATCTAGCCCTCATTGGTGTAGAGAAAAGTTTGTACTTTAAGAACTCAAAAACCAGAAGGCAAACAAAAATCCCTTTTAAAAAAATCTCATAATTTAAATGAATGATTTTTTTTTTGAAGGCCTGGCTTTTTTTAATGTTTTGGGTTGGTAATATTGAATTTATGCCATTGCTTAAGCATTATTGAGAGAAGCTCAATACTGTTATAATCTTTCTGCTGCTGCAACTGGTTTTACAGCAACCGACAGCTGTTGTAGAGGATAACTAAAAGGTGTGTCCTGGAGAAGACAGTCTGGTGCTTTTGTTCCTCTGTAAAAAATATATGTCAAAGAAAAAGCCCATTAAATTAACTCCATTCAAAATGAAGGGGAGGGCTTTATTAGAGAGAACACTATAAAACTAGATGCTTGGAGGAAGTTGTCTTTTGTATGACTGTATGAGCATTCCCCAGAAAGAGTGTTCAGGGCAAGGCTTTGTAAAATAGAATTGACAAAGTAATCCATATTGCAAATCAAATCTATTCAAAGTAGACACAAGTTTTAAATTAAATCATTAACCATTGGAGAACATCTCCATAGAACTTCAGTGGTCTGACTTGTGAAGAATTGCATTTATGCTAGAGGTCTGCAAACACAACAAAGGAATCCTATGTGAAAATGTGACGCACTTTAAATAAACCTGCATCTTCCACTTACCAAAATAAGCATCTGATAGCTGTGATGGAAAGCAGGAGTCAGTGGAGCAAGGAACTTGCTTTACAATAAATATTTCTGTACTATTCCATTGTTATACTATCATTAGATATAAATTCCCCTATAAAATTATGTATCTGCTTTCTACAAAGAGATATAAGCTCTTTGGGGCAGAAATCCTGTCCTCATATGCATGTTTATAGGAGGAGCACCATGGAACTCTAATCCAAGTAGGACCTCTGAATATTACTGTAATATAAATATTAAATACTAATCTCAGTGGATAAGCAGTCTTCTCTAATGAGACACTTAGATTCACCCATGGATTGTGTCTATTATGTTAATGCCCATTTGGCCTCTTGAAAATAAACTGAAAAATGTAATGCTTTAGTTAACCACTATGGTATATGTATAATTAAATTTTCAAGAATTATACATTAAATGTTTGGAATATTACATTTCTTCAATTGCTGTTATATTTCATGAGATATTTGGTCTTTCATGGCATTGTAATAGTAAATAAAAAAATTTTCATGGAAATGTTTAACTGCTTAATAACAACTTGTCCACCTTTAGCTACAGCCAGTACCAACGCATGCTGAGCACTTTATCACAATGTGAATTTTCAATGGGAAAAACTCTGCTTGTCTATGATATGAACCTCAGAGAAATGGAGAACTATGAAAAAATCTACAAAGACATAGGTAAAGAGAACTAAACTTACTGAGTATTGTCGTAACATCTGTAAGGCAGTCCAGTGTTAAAATTCGAGACAATTTCTGGCAAAGATTTAGCATAATTTGTCTACTGTTTCTGCAAATATATGTATTTCAATTTTTAATGAAAAACACCCATGCACAGGCTTTGAGCATCCTGCTAGTATTTAAAATACAAATTCAAAATGCACAAGGGAATAAGCATTTCCCGTGGAGGCCATAGGTTTGAAGTCAGTTGCCTTCTGTGATACTGTAGTTTAGAAAATTGGCTTATTGACACTTGAGTACTTTTGAATCAAATACTGTACCGCTTACCTTTGGGGATTTTTATTAATTTGTTTTGTTTTGGGTATTTTTTGTAAAGAAAATAGTATAGCCGCAGCACATGAGAAAATAGCTGAATGCAAAAAGCAGATCCTGCAAGCAAAAAGAATCCGAAAAAATCGCCAAGGTAAGGTTTTACTTTAGGTGGAGCAAATGCCTGTACCTAAAGTTGCCTAACTATTTCAAAATCTAAAAGGTCTTTTATTAATACTTACAACTTTTGGTTTTAGATTTGTCAGTTTTGCTCATTGTCCAATTTCAGTGAAGGGGTTGGAATGGGTGGGAAGAGGTGGAGTGAGGCAGGGCAGCTGGGGCGGGTGGTGGTTAGTGGTGCGGCCCTCTGGCCAATATACTACTACTCATGTGGCCCTTGTGGTCATTTGAGTTTGAGACCCCTGGTCTGCACAGTAGTGAAAAATTACTAGATTCGATAAACTACCTACCATTGTCTTATGGGCCCAACCCTACAAACACTTAATCCCGAGCATGGTGCTTTCCACTATGAGTAGTCCTATTGACTGGATCACGCTTTAGAAATCCTTACCCAGAAGAATTTAAAAGTTTGCTTTTTTTCCTTTTCAGAATATGATGCATTGGCTAAAGTAATACAGCACCATCCAGACAGGCATGAAACATTAAAGTAAGTATAGAGCTGACTGAAATGAACATAAGCCAACAGCTGTTCCATCACTTAACATAAATCATTCATCTTATTTTGGATCTTCAGCATTTAAATTAGTTACTACATATTGTAGAGGTTTAGTTTATTAATTAACCTACTCTGCAAAATATTTTTGCTCATTCATGACCTGCTTCTATTCTTGCAACATGAAACCAAGTAATGTAATTTGTTCTGTGTTTTGGAAACAAACTTACTTTTACATCTCATAAGTGTTATGAGCAGCAGAACTAGACTTAACCATTTATGGAGATTCTTTCTATATTGTTAATTGCTATGGAAAACGTTCTGGCTACACAGGTTTTTGCACAGTTGCTGTGTATGCAAAAAACCCTTTAGTCATTTTTTCATTTGTAATCTGCACTTGTCCAAACTTTGCACACCATACCTATTCTAATGGACCTTAGATCGTTTGTTTAATATTGAGGGTGAGATAATTGTAAGCTAATTCAGTACTGTTCATTAAATATCCCAGTTAACGCTCATTGCTTAGAAAATAGTGTCTCTTCGTTAAAATGATGTTCACTTGATTTTATAACAAACATTTAAAAGTTAAGTTTTTTATACTACTTCTGGTGGAGGTTTTCGTACACCATTTTCTTCATTTGCTGCAATGTGTCTGTGTTTAAAGTTTGGTATGTGGTGATTTTCTTTTAACACGTTTATTCCTTAATATTTTAATTAACCTCCATGCATTTCTGTTCAAAAGTATTGCTATTATTTTGTATTTGAAATGTTATTCATATATTATACTTAATGGGTGAAACTCAGATCTACAGGCTGGTGAAGTCTCGGGCCAAACTCACTGGGGACAGGTTGATCAGAAAAAGAGGTGTAATGGCAAAGTAATGTGACTGTCACAAGTTTGGAATTCAGTAGTTGTGCAGAACATGTAACATACATGCAAAAGGCATGCAATAAATAAGTAGCAGGAAAGCCCCTGCTACTTTGTTTTACATCTTCCTAGTATCAGAGGGGTAGCTGTGTTAGTCTGTATCCTCAAAAACAACGAGGAGTCTGGTGGCACCTTAGAGACCAACAGATTTATTTGGGCATAAGCTTTCATGGGTAAAAAAACACTTCTTCAGATCATAGAATCATAGAATATCAGGGTTGGAAGGGACCCCAGAAGGTCATTTAGTCCAACCCCCTGCTCAAAGCAGGACCAATTCCCAGTTAAATCATCCCAGCCAGGGCTTTGTCAAGCCTGACCTTAAAAACCTCTAAGGAAGGAGATTCTACCACCTCCCTAGGTAACGCATTCCAGTGTTTCACCACCCTCTTAGTGAAAAAGTTTTTCCTAATATCCAATCTAAACCTCCCCCACTGCAACTTGAGACCATTACTCCTCGTTCTGTCATCTGCTACCATTGAGAACAGTCTAGAGCCATCCTCTTTGGAACCCCCTTTCAGGTAGTTGAAAGCAGCTATCAAATCCCCCCTCATTCTTCTCTTCTGCAGGCTAAACAATCCCAGCTCCCTCAGCCTCTCCTCATAACTCATGTGTTCCAGTCCCCTAATCATTTTTGTTGCCCTTCACTGGACTCTCTCCAATTTATCCACATCCTTCTTGAAGTGTGGGGCCCAAAACTGGACACAGTACTCCAGATGAGGCCTCACCAATGTCGAATAGAGGGGAACGATCACGTCCCTCGATCTGCTCGCTATGCCCCTACTTATACATCCCAAAATGCCATTGGCCTTCTTGGCAACAAGGGCACACTGCTGACTCATATCCAGCTTCTCGTCCACTGTCACCCCTAGGTCCTTTTCCGCAGAACTGCTGCCTAGCCATTCGGTCCCTAGTCTGTAGCTGTGCATTGGGTTCTTCCGTCCTAAGTGCAGGACCCTGCACTTATCCTTATTGAACCTCATCAGATTTCTTTTGGCCCAATCCTCCAATTTGTCTAGGTCTTTCTGTATCCTATCCCTCCCCTCCAGCGTATCTACCACTCCTCCCAGTTTAGTATCATCCGCAAATTTGCTGAGAGTGCAATCCACACCATCCTCCAGATCATTTATGAAGATATTGAACAAAACCGGCCCCAGGACCGACCCTTGGGGTACTCCACTTGATACCGGCTGCCAACTAGATATGGAGCCATTGATCACTACCTGTTGAGCCCGACAATCTAGCCAGCTTTCTACCCACCTTGTAGTGCATTCATCCAGCCCATACTTCCTTAACTTGCTGACAAGAATACTGTGGGAGACGGTGTCAAAAGCTTTGCTAAAGTCAAGAAACAATACATCCACTGCTTTCCCTTCATCCACAGAACCAGTAATCTCATCATAAAAGGCAATTAGATTAGTCAGGCATGACCTTCTCTTGGTGAATCCATGCTGGCTATTCCTGATCACTTTCCTCTCATGCAAGTGCTTCAGGATTGATTCTTTGAGGACCTGCTCCATGATTTTTCCAGGGACTGAAGTGAGGCTGACTGGCCTGTAGTTCCCAGGATCCTCCTTCTTCCCTTTTTTAAAGATTGGCACTACATTAGCCTTTTTCCAGTCATCCGGGACTTCCCCGGTTCGCCACGAGTTTTCAAAGATAATGGCCAATGGCTCTGCAATCACAGCCGCCAATTCCTTCAGCACTCTCGGATGCAACTCGTCCGGCCCCATGGACTTGTGCACGTCCAGCTTTTCTAAATAGTCCCTAACCACCTCTATCTCCACAGAGGGCTGGCCATCTCTTCCCCATTTTGTGATGCCCAGCGCAGCAGTCTGGGAGCTGACCTTGTTAGTGAAAACAGAGGCGAAAAAAGCATTGAGTACATTAGCTTTTTCCACATCCTCTGTCACTAGGTTGCCTCCCTCATTCAGTAAGGGGCCCACACATTCCTTGGCTTTCTTCTTGTTGCCAACATACCTGAAGAAACCCTTCTTGTTACTCTTGACATCTCTGGCTAGCTGCAGCTCCAGGTGCGATTTGGCCCTCCTGATATCATTCCTACATGCCCGAGCAATATTTTTATACTCTTCCCTGGTCATATGTCCTACCTTCCACTCTTTGTAAGCTTCTTTTTATGTTTAAGATCCGCTAGGATTTCACCATTAAGCCAAGCTGGTCGCCTGCCATATTTACTATTCTTTCGACACATCGGGATGGTTTGTCCCTGTAACCTCAACAGGGATTCCTTGAAATACAGCCAGCTCTCCTGGACTCCTTTCCCCTTCAAGTTAGTCCCCCAGGGGATCCTGGCCATCCGTTCCCTGAGGGAGTCGAAGTCTGCTTTCCTGAAGTCCAGGGTCCGTATCCTGCTGCTTACCTTTCTTCCCTGCGTCAGGATCCTGAACTCAACCAACTCATGGTCACTGCCTCCCAGATTCCCATCCACTTTTGCTTCCCCCACTAATTCTACCCGGTTTGTGAGCAGCAGGTCAAGAAAAGCGCCCCCCCTAGTTGGCTCCTCTAGCACTTGCACCAGGAAATTGTCCCCTACGCTTTCCAAAAACTTCCTGGATTGTCTATGCGCCGCTGTATTGCTCTCCCAGCAGATATCAGGAAAATTAAAGTCACCCATGAGAATCAGGGCATGCGATCTAGTAGCTTCCGTGAGCTGCCGGAAGAAAGCCTCATCTACCTCATCCCCCTGGTCCGGTGGTCTATAGCAGACTCCCACCACTACATCACTCTTGTTGCACACACTTCTAAACTTAATCCAGAGACACTCAGGTTTTTCTGCAGTTTCGTACCGGAGCTTTGAGCAGTCATACTGCTCCCTTACATACAGGGCTACTCCCCCACCTTTTCTGCCCTGCCTGTCCTTCCTGAACAGTTTATAACCATCCATGACAGTACTCCAGACATGTGAGTTATCCCACCAAGTCTCTGTTATTCCGATCACGTCATAGTTCCTTGACATCACCAGGACCTCCAGTTCTCCCTGCTTGTTTCCAAGGCTTTGTGCATTTGTATATAAGCACTTGAGATAACCTGTTGATCGCCCCTCATTCCCAGTATGAGGCAGGAGCCCTCCCCTCACAGACATTCCTTCCTGTGCTTCCTCCCGGTATCCCGCTTTCCCACTTACCTCAGGGCTTTGGTCTCCTTCCCCCGGTGAACCTAGTTTAAAGCCCTCCTCACTAGGTTAGCCAGCCTGCTGGCAAAGATGCTCTTCCCTCTCTTCGTAAGATGGAGCCCGTCTCTGCCCAGCACTCCTCCTTCATGGAACACCATCCCATGGTCAAAGAAACCAAAGCCTTCTCTCCGACACCACCTGCGTAGCCATTCGTTGACTTCCACGATTCGACGCTCCCTACCTAGGCCTTTTCCTTCCACGGGGAGGATGGACGAGAACACCACTTGCGCCTCCAACTCCTTTATCCTTCTTCCTAGAGCCACATAGTCCGCAGTGATCCGCTCAAGGTCATTCTTGGCAGTATCATTGGTGCCCAGGTGGAGAAGCAGGAAGGGGTAGCGATCCGAGGGCTTGATGAGTCTCGGCAGTCTCTCCGTCACATCGCGAATCTTAGCCCCTGGCAAGCAGCAGACTTCTCGGTTTTCCCGGTCAGGGCGGCAGATAGATGACTCAGTCCCCCGGAGGAGAGAGTCCCCGACCACCACCACCCGCCTTCTCCTCTTGGGAGTGGTGGTCGTGGAACTCCCAACCTCAAGACATAGCATCTCATGCCTTCCAACCAGCGGAGTCTCCTTCTGCTTTCTCGCCCCAGACATATCATCTGGTCCACTCTCTGCAACGATACCTGTGGAGAGAACATGAAAGCGGTTAGTTACCTGTGTCTGTGTTACTGGAACGCGGACATTCCGCTTACCTCTTCTGGAGATCACATGTTGCCAAGCTTCTTCACTGGCCTCTTGGCTCCTCTGTGCAACCTGCTCTATATCTGTAGAGCTTTGTGCCCTTAGAAGCCTATCCTGAGTTTTGTCCAGGAAATCCTCCGTTTCTCGTATGCAACGCAGGGTTGTTATCTGTTGCTCCAGACCTTCAATCTTCTCTTCCAATATGGAGATGCATGGAGTGATCCTGTTAGCGCCTTTTCCTACAATGGCCCCACCTGCTCAGTTTATAAATTACTATCTTGCACCGCTAGTTATTTCCCAATCAGGCAATTTACACCTTCTAGCTGTCCAACTTACCCTACCTGTAACTTACACCACTGGTTATGTGATTGCTGAATGTGGACCAAAATCTGTAAAATTGGATACTTAGTACTGATCAAGGAGGAGGATCAGTTTTGACTTCACAATCTCAAATGTTGTAGCACTGTCTTCAACTACATTTTTGCTCCTCTGAACTTGATTAATGATGACAGTCGCAGGGTGGGAACACTATAGTTTAGTGTTCTCACTTGAATATTACTTATACTTACATATTTGATTTGCTCTGGCCACCTGTCTTTAAATTACAAAGGGAAGCTGTCATTCCATGTTCCATGATTTTCTATATCAAATGGAAGATCTATAATTGTCTGACTTCAGAAAATACAACTACTAGAATAATGTTTTTGAGCTAGTGAGAACATTTCGTTTAAAATCTGCAGCATACAAATTTCCTATTTAACCAGTTATGTGCCACTCATCAATAGAAAGCTCATAATGTGTAGATGTCAAAAGTGGCTTTAGTTTTTCAAATAAATCAGCTGGAACAGTTAAAAGGTCATGTATATTTCTTGGAAGGAAGCCACTCTATTTACCTTACACGTCGCTCATCTGAGCACAAGTGTCCTTAGCAAATCCATAGATAGCAGCAATAGTATTGATCAAGTTTGATTTTCTGCCCTTTCCTTTACTTCATTTCCTCTTCCTATTATTTGTATTACAGGAATACATAGAGGCCTTACTATGGGGTAGCCATCTTATGTATTACACCCTGTACAAATACACCGGAAGAGAGAGTCCCTGCTCTGAACAATGTATGCTCTAAACAAGAGAGACAGACTAGGGCTATGAGAGAGGATTAGTATCTCAATTATACAGGTGGGGAACTGGGACATAGAGACTGAATGACTTGCTCAAGTTAATATAGTAAGAACATGGTAAGAATTGAACCAAGGTCTCCTAAATCCCAGTCCAGTGCCCTAACCACCAAGATCATATTGCATAAGAACAGCCATACTGGATCAGACCAAAGATCAGACCAGTATCCTGTCTTCCAACAGTGGCCAATGCTAGGTGCTTCAGAGGGAATGAACAGAACAGGTAATCATCAAGTGATCCATCCCCTGTCACTCATTCCCAGCTTCTGGCAAACAGAGGCTAGGGACACCATCCGTGCCCATCCTGGCTAATAGCCACTGACGGACCTATCCTCCATGAACTTATCTAGTTCTTTTTTGAACCCTGTTATAGTCTTGGCCTTCACAACATCCTCTGGCAAGGAGTTCCACAGTTTGACTGTGCATTGTGTGAAAAAATATTTCCTTTTGTTTGTTTTAAACCTGCTGCCTATTTGCTCTCTTGTTTCTGAAGGATGCTTACAGAAATTGCTACAAAGCCAAATACTACAAGCCGAGAACCACCAATCTTAAATCAGGAGACTTCTTGTATGAAAGGCTCTCAGCTAATGAAACATAACTGTTTTCTTGGTACTCTTAATCACTGCAGAAGCTGGAGAAAAATTGGTCAGGAAAAAGGTCCTGGTTTATTGTCATACACAGGTCATATGGCACAATGGAACAAAAAAGTCTAGAAAAATAATTTATTGACAGTATGGTATTAGAACTAGCTGTTCCAAATACTAGAGCAGGCAAGAGGAGAGACTATTTTTGACTTAATCGTCATAGATTTGAAGAGTGGAAGAGACCTGCAATCCTCTAGCCTGCCCCCGGCTATAACATGGTCCATAGAACTTCCCCAAAATAATTCCTAGAGTACCTTTTAGAAAAACATCCAGACTTGATTTAAAAATTGTCGGTGATGGAGAATCCACCACGACCCTTGGGGTGTTGTTCCAGTAGTTAATTATTCTCACTATTAATTTATGCCTTTTCCAATCTGAATTGTCTAGCTTTCATTTCCAGCCATTGGATTGTGTTACACCTTTCTCTGTTAAATTGAAGAGCCTGCTATTAAATACTTGTTACCTATGTACGTACCTATAGTCTGTAAGTAAGTCATCCCTTAAACTTCTCTTTAAGCTACATAGACTCAAAGACCTCATCACTCTAGGGCATGTTTTCTAATCCTGTAATCATTCTCATGGCTCTTCTCTGAAACCGCTCCAATTTATCTACATCCTTCTTGAATTGAAAGCACCACAACTGGACACAGTATTCCACCAGTGGTCACAACAATGCCAAATATAGAGGTAACAAACAGGGAAATCTCAAGTAGGAGTAGAGAGATTATGTATCCTAGGATCACATTTGCTCTTTTGACCTCAGAGTCAAACTGGGACTTCATGTTCAGCTAAGCATCCATCATAACGTCCAAATCTTTTTCGGATGCACTGCTTCCAAGGCTAGAGTCCCCCATCCTGTAACTTTGGCCTACATTCTTGTTCCTAGATGTATATACTTATATTTAGCCATATTAAAATCCATATTGTTTGTTAAGTCAGCTAAACTGGGCATAAGCACACACGAGTTAATTCAAGAAGTGACAGTAAGTGAGCTAAGTAACGGTGACCACAATATAATTAGATTCTACATCCAAAGCACAGGTAGACTACTAAAAAGTGACACTAAACTTTAGAAAAGGAGATTTCAATAGAGAGAGGAGGTAAGTCAAAAAGGCCCTAGAGTGAAAAGTAAAGGAAGTAAAAATCCCTAGACGTAATTTGGATGCAGCTTAGAAAAATTGTAAGTCTCAAGTCATGTACTGCTGAACAAAAAGGAAACTGGGAATGCAAGGTGTAAACCATTGTGGCTGAATGGTAAAGTTCAAGAGGCTGTTCAAGTCAAGGAGGTAGCCTTCAAAATCCGGAAAATCTAACCCTAATGAAACCAACAGTGCCTGGGGCTCTGAGGCACCATGATAATACTGCTAATAATAAAACAGGAGCGTGAATTACAGCAGGCACTAAAAAAGAAGGAAATTAGAGGGGCCAAAGAGGAGTCTGAAGAGTAAATAGCTCACTGGGTAAAACAACAGTATAGTGGAAACAGGAAGCCTGCAAAAGAATCAGTGGGCTAAAAGGAGCAATTAAGGAAAATGAAGACATTGGTGAGCAGATAATTGACTTCTTTCTATCAGTCTTCACCACAGACAGTGTTGGGTAAATTTCTGCCCCAGACCTGATATTTCCTGGTGGTAAAGATGAGTTACTGTCATAGATTTGATGTGGTGGAAGAGGGGTAGTGGAGCAAATAAATAATTTAAAATGCAGTAAGTCACTACGTCGATGGTATATATCCAAGAGTTTAGACGAAGCAGCTCAGCTATTTCATACCTAAGCTAACAAAAATTTGTAAATCTCTCATTAAAAAAGCTAATGTTCCAAAGTATTGCAAAGTGGCAAATGTTGTACCCATATTTTAAAGACCCTAGGGATGATCTGTGTAATTATAGACCTGTAAAGAATAAAAAAGAACCGGTTGACAATTTAATTAGACTTGCAAAAGGCCTTCAACAAGGTCCCCCACAAGAGGCTACTAGAGAAGCTAAGTACTTATAGGTGAGAAGAAAAGTATTATCTCGAATCAAAAACTGTCAGAGAGAAAACAAAGAGTAGGATTAAATGGTCAGCTTTTATCATGGCAAAAGGTTAACAGCGGGGGTCTCCCAGGGCTGGACTAGGTCCAGTATTTAATATACCTGGAAAGTGGGGGAGGGTGAGTAGAGAGGTAACAAAATGTGCAGATGACAAAGTTATTCAAGATAGTCAGGACCGGAGAAGACCATGAGGAACTTGAAAAAGACCTAAACAAGCTAGGTGAATGAGCAACATGATGGCAGATAAAATTCAATGTTGATAAAGGCAATTGAAAGGGAAAAAAATGTAAACTACTTACCTCTTATGGGGTTCTAAATTAACTGCATCAACCCAGGAAAGGGACCTGGGACATCACTGTACACTGCCTAATGGAGACCAACTGCTGTCAGAGAAAACAAAATGTTAGGAAGCATAAGGAATGAGATGGAGATAAATACTGAAAACATTATCCTGCCTTTGTATTAGTCAGTGGTGCACTCTCCTAGCAATACTGGTCACCTGATCTCAAAAAGAATATCATAGAACTGAAAGAGGTTCAGAGAAGAGTGACAAACATGACCAAAGGCCTGTAAAAACTCTCCAGTGAAAAGTGGTTGAAGAGGCTGGGATTGCTTGCCTTTGAAAGGAGATGTATCTGAGGGGACATTACAAAAGTACATAAAATAATGAGTGTTATAGAGAAGGTAGAGCAGGAGCTTCTATTCTCCCATATAGTGCAAGAATAGGGGGGCACTTTAAGAGGTAGGAAATTCAAAATCAACAAAAGGAAATACTTTTTCACACTTCTTAAGCTGTGGCACTCATTGCTACAAGAAGTCACTGAGGCCAAGAATTTAACAAGATTAAAAAAAAGTATATGGATTAAGAATATCCAGAGTTATAATTAATGATGTCACCATTTTTTTGCAAGGAATATTAAACCTTGTGCTTTGGGGCTTAAGCCAATTTCTAACTGCTAGAGAGTGGGGTGAGACCTAATGGCAGGGGGTGGCAGATTATTCCACATATGCCTATTGCACGGTTCTTATGCTATCTCCTAAAGCATCTGGTTCCAGCTACTATCAGAGATGGGATACTGAACTAGATGGGCTGTTGGGCTGATCCAGTTCTTGTGTTCCTATATGGTTATTTTTTATATGCTCCACTGTGCCCTTCTGTTAGTGGTCTTGTAAGACACAGGAGTTGATGAAGTAGTGCATTCATGTGAAAATATCAGGGGTATCTTGCGGAATTTGTTTCTCCCATTTCCAGGCATTTTTAATCAGGCAATCTAGTATTTTAGCAAAGCCATAGAGAACGATTCAGTTATTTTTAATAATTCACAGAAAGTGTGTGTAATTCGTTACCTCACTGTTTGTACTATGACAGTTGTTGGAATTTATTTGCAGGCAGCTAGAAGCTTTGGGAAAAGAACTTCAACATCTTTCTCACATTAAAGAAAATGTTGAAGATAAGGTAGGGGTATTCTTTTATTTTGGTATTTATATTTATATTCATATGAACATAATTATGAGAAATCTACTGAAAGTTTCATAGTTCATGTATATACTCACTTAATTGGCCATACTTTAGTTGGTGGATTGTGTTCTTTGTCATTCTAGCTGGAGTTGAGACGAAAGCAGTTCCATGTGCTTCTGAGTACCATCCATGAACTTCAGCAAACTTTGGAAAGTAAGTCGTTCCTAAATGAAAATATATGGGGCCAAATCCTCCTCAGCTTACTCCTGACTAGTTCTGTTACAGCCAGTGAGGCTATTTCCATGAGTAAGGGGAGCAGAATGTCTTTTTTCCAATTAGCTTATACAAAGTAATGCATTGAAATTATTTAAATTATAGTTGTATCTGTATTTCCTATATTAAACTACTGCATTCAGCACTACTTAAGTCAGAGAATCTTTATTTAAAATAAAAAAAAAAGTCCTCTCAAACATTATTCTAGGAGCCAGCTATGATGGAGTAGAGTAGGGTCAAACCTATCTGCAGCTAACAAACTCCTTATAAATCTTTCATCGTTTTTAATAAACTCCTTTGAAATGTGATTGTAAAAATAGCGACATAGCTGTTACCCTTCAGAGCCACATATAAAAATATGTTCATAAATATTTGTTGAACTAACCAAAAATGGTCTCTGTATCTAGGTTACTGATATGGCTCCCATTTCTGTAGTGGTGGACATCTCAATCTTTAGTGTATTTATGCTCACAACACCCCTGTGACATAGGTAAATTAATAGGGAACCAAGGTCCAGAGCGACTGAGTGACTTTTCCAAGGACATGCAGGAAGTCTGTGGCAGAGAAGGAAATTGAATGTGGGTCTCCTGACTCCCATGCCAGCACCCTAACCACTAGACAGTTCTTTCTGATATAATCTTCATATAGTATACTCTAAAGCCAGATCTATACCTATTCCAAACAAGACATTCAGTCTTGGAAAGACGGGAACATATCTGGTATAACTAAGGCTACCATTTTATCATGGAAGTTTTTAATAAATTTCACAGCAGAGGTGCAGATGAAAAGCATTAAATGAGTCAGGTATTAGTAGTGCTATGGTAAAAGAGTTCAGAATGTGAGAAGCCACCAATAAGCAAGGACGTTACTAATAGAAGCTAATACTTAAACTTGGTGCATTGATATTACAGGATCTTACATATACAGATACACACACACTAATTGCTGTAGTAGCTGAAACGGGGCAAATGTCAGCCTTAGCTTTGAATTAGTGTTTTCCCTTTTTTGTGTCACAGTCTTAGTTACTTAATATTTTGTATAATGCAGTGCTAAACCACAGATCTAAGCCCACTAACACAAAACATTTTTAACTGGGATCACATTCTCCAGTACAGTTTATATAAAAATATCAAGTCTAATCTGAGCATGTTTGATTAACAGACACAATCTAAATTTCAGATGATGAAAAACTTTCAGAAGCAGAGGAATCCCAAGAAACTCACATGGAAGCAGAGACTAAACAGTAGACCGATTTTGGACATACCCAAGAATTTCCACAGCTCTTGAACTTTCTTTAAGAAATAAAACCTTGCTGCCACTTCTGTGAATTTGTATGACTTCTATTTTTTTAATACAAAAATACTTGTTTTGTTAGTGCTACAGTAAAACAGTTACTGATCTGTAAAAAGCCTTCATAGACAAAGCGTGGACAGGCACTGTATTTGGTTTAATACAAAAAGCGTTATATTTTGTGAACTAGGAAAATATTTTAGGCTTTTAAGTTGCAGTGTGAGAAACGTTTCTGTACAGTAATCAGCTAAAATGATAACACAATGTTGGCAATAAAACGTGTTTACAAATAATTTTCTCTTTTTTTTCCTTTTCTTTTCTTTTTAAGGCTAAAGACCTAGATTTAGCAGTAAAGTATTAAGGCCCTGATCTTGCATTGAACTTACCAGTCAATATTCCTGTGCCTGCATGCAGTCACAGTCATGCCGGTAGCCTCTACCCATATGCAGGCATACACACGAGTGGACCCAGATGCAGGTTTGGAATCTAAGTGTGGACCAAATGGTTTACTTGTAGTCTTCCAGGGTAGCAGCTATGTGTAGTATATTTTAGAACCCGCCAATGAAAGTTAGTAATTACTCCTTCGTTTCAAATACACTATAAACTTTAAGAATCCTCTCACATTAGTATATGAAAGTTGGCGCACCAACAGCTTTAAATCACTAACATCTTAAGGTGTGTCTATTCAGCAGTTTACTGTGCAGCGAGCGGGAGTGTAAACAGACAGCCTGTCATGCTCTAACGGGCCACATGGACCCTGCTACCACACAATTAAAAGGTCCCTGGTGCACTTTGATCTGCTCGACTTTGAAATGGAAGTAGATCAAAGCACACTGGGGACCTTTTAGTGCACAGCAGCAGGGTCCACATGGCCAGTTAGTGCACAGCAGGCTCATACTGTAGATTTACACCCCAATTTGCTGCAAACTAGCTGTCCATATAGACAAGCCTTTATTGTAGTACGACTATTTATTGGTATTGTAGTAGTGCCTAGGAGCCAGGTGTCCAGGCCCCATGGTGCTATGCTGCCACAACGTAAACACAACCAAATTACAACCAAAACCCACAGTGCTTACGGGCTAAGGCCTGGTCTACACTGGGGGGGGGGGGATCGATCTAAGATATGCAACTTCAGCTACGAGAATAGCGTAGCTGAAGTCGACGTATCTTAGATAAACTTAGAATCACTTACTTGGTGTCCTCGCGGCACGGGATTGACGGCCACCGCTCCCACGTTGACTCCGCTTCCGCCTCTCACCCTGGCGGAGTTCCGGAGTTGACAGCAGAGCGATCGAGGATCAATTTATCGCGTCTACACTAGACGTGATAAATCGATCCCCGATAGATCGATCACTACCCGCTGATCCGGGTAGTGTAGATGTGGCCTAAGTAACCTACTTCATTTAATTGAAATGTTTGATTACCACACTTAAGGATGGAGAGGATCT
Source organism: Lepidochelys olivacea (assembly GCF_965140295.1). Lineage (NCBI taxonomy): Eukaryota > Metazoa > Chordata > Testudines > Cheloniidae > Lepidochelys > Lepidochelys olivacea. The sequence goes on along the minus strand of NC_140417.1, from coordinate 5,688,895 downwards.
AATACAATTAGCATTCAGAGTCGGTCCTGCTTTAACTATATCAACAGTAATTGAAAGTTTACTGACTTTAAAAAAATCTATAATATACAGTACATAACCTCAGTTATTTGTAATATAATATAAAATCCAATATATTAGCTGACATGGAAATCAGTCAGTCAATTACAAGTGCTTCCACTCATTCTCTCCTTGCAGAAATTAAATTTATCTTTATCAATGAGTATTCTAGGAGAACCTTATCAAATGCGGCGTTAATGAACCTGACTCTTCCTCCTGAGTTAGTATAGAGCAAACATCCCAGTATAGCATTTGAGGGTTCTATTCTAGAGGCTGTCTTGATCTTGTGTGATTGCTGAAGGGGTCATGGCACTTTTTTCAAGAGTAAAAGTGTTAACCGTGGTGTTGTGGCCAAATTCCAACTTTTGTAATGACATTCTGCTTGTTTAGTTTTCTTCTGTAGCTTGTAGGATAAAATATTTGATTTCTGTCCAAAACCATTACATAATGTTAATTACCATATAACATTCTGTTTCCAGCTGCTTTTTAGAAGTTACTAATGTAAAACATACACAGTAGAACTTTAACTTGCAATATTGACTGGATTAGCTATTGTTGATTACTAGTCAGAACAAATTACTCTTTCAGGTAGTGTCTCTTTTAAAAAAAAATTGCATCTGACTTGGTTTTGTTCTTTAATTTGCAAAATTCAGTATAGTTCAGTTATTGTTACCTCACAGTATATGAATTAGTAAGTATTCTGTAGCATATTGTGAAAGAGCAACAAAGATTAGTAAGAAACTTCACTTCTCCGACTGGTTTTTGAAACACTTCAATCTCTCTGGTCACTCGATTACAGACCTAAAAGTCACAATTCTTCAACAAAAAAACTTCAAAACCAGACTCCAATGAGAGGCTGCTGATTTGGAATTAATTTGCAAACTGGACACTATTAAATTAGGCTTGAATAAAGACTGGGCATGGATGTGTCATTAGACAAAGTAAAACTATTTCCCCATGTTTATTCACCCCCCAACCCTCGCCCACTGTTCCTCACACATTCTTGTCAACTGCTGGAAATGGCCCACCTTGATTATCACTACGAAAGTTTTTTTTTCTCTCCTGCTGGTAATAGCTCACCTTACCTGATCACTCTGGTTACAGTGTGTATGGTAACATCCATTGTTTCATGTTCTCTGTGTATATAAAATCTCCCCCACTGTATTTTCCACTGCATGCATCCAATGAAGTGAGCTGTAGCTCACGAAAGCTTATGCCCAAATAAATTTGTTAGTCTCTAAGGTGTCCTCCCTTAATATTGAAATAGTTACCTTCCAAGAAAATCAGGAGTCCCTATTTAAGTCATCTGCAAAAGGTTGGTGGGGATAAAGAGCCACCATGTTATAACTGGATTTAGTTAGGGAGAGTTAGTGTCACAGTTAAGATAACCAACTGATTGCTCCATTTATTGTGGTTTCAAATAGTACTGTGTTAAAGTATACTAGGGAACTTTTAGTGTGCAAGAGCAGCGTCCACACAGGCCAGTGTGCACTAGAATTTACACCACTGCAGTGCAAACTACCACACCGTGTAGACAAACCTTAAACTGACTTCAGTGGCATCAGTCTTTTAGCAACACATTCCAGTTCCAGTCTGCCATTAATATCCTGGGACTATGTAGTTGAGACCCCCTTATTCTTCTGATTGAATTCCTCCTTCTGTGAACGGTTTAAGCACAGATGGCAGATACTGTCCATTGTGATGTTGCTTATCTGAGTGGCTTCCACATGTACAAATATAAATTGCACTTGGGATCCCAGCTACACACTATACTACAATTTTTCTAAATAGAGATTATTCCTACCATTCTAGCCGCTTTTTGTGCCGCTCTCTCTGAGCTGGTAGACTGTATGCTGCCATGGTACTACGTCCCAGTTCCACCATCACATGGACATTGAATACCAAACAGAGGAGACACCAGCAGAGCGATTTTTAGAAGGGATAAAGCTGATATTTCCCACATTAGGGGGGTTTGTTTTTAAATTAAAAAATAAGTTATTGTATTCTACTGCAAACTGCATAGGGCGCAATTTGAATATAAGGCCTCGATTGGGAACATGGGCAGAATTTTTAACTTGGAAAGAAGAACAAGCATGTGATGTAACTTCATGCACGGACAGAATAAGCGGTCATGGTGACACCAGTGTCCAGTGATACAGTCTCTGCCCCTTTGTGAATCTATGGTAACTTGAAGCTACATCTAAGAAAATTGCAAAAACATAGGCTTAAGATACGTGGCGCAGCACTAGAGAGATTACTAATTATTTTTATTACAGATACCTGCATTTGAAGCTTTCCAGCTGTCACACCTGAATGGTACTGCACCTTCTGCTCATTCTTCTTCTTTTTGAGGCCTAGAAAGTTTCTCCTCTTTTTTGACAAATAAGGAACCTGAAAACAAAAAGTGTATTCAGACAAGGCTAGCTAGTGTGGCTTTGGGAGGTATAAAATTAATTATTTTTGTTTTATGGAATCTGTAATTTGTATTTCTTATAACCTGGGAAATACCCAATATGTTAAAAATCATTAGACACCGAATATGCAGCATTGAGAGAAAGCAAGTCACCAATAGAAAAATTTGTTCTTATTCCTCCCTCATCTTCCTATTTTCAAGCATTTGTTCTTGGTTTACCTTGACCTGCCACTGCTGAAACTCTGATTCATAATTTAGGGCTAAATCATGCTATAACCTTGAAGCAGCTGGCACAAGGAGATGGGAGACTCGCAGTCTTCCACTGCTTTACCTCCATGGCACCTTGCATGTATGGTGGGGTATCTCAAACCAGCCTACCGCAAAGCACTTCTGGTTATTGTTTACTACTCCTCTCCAGTGAAGTAATTGAAACATGTTCAGTTGCTGTTCATAACGTGGCACGTACACATGATCTTGCGTAGGGGCTAAACATACCCCTTATCCTCCAGCTAAGCCCCTTGCAGTCTACGGTCTATGCAGGTAGGTACATTAGTTGGGTTGTCATGGCAGTGTGCTATGACAGCATCCCACTTGACTATTTGAGCAGGAGTTTAAAGGTCCTTATACCATTTCCATCAACTCACTGTGTTTGGCAGTCTTAGGTGGTAGTAACTGTCCTTTTTGGAGAAGAGAGAGGAGGTTAGTTGAGATGGGTTAGAAAACAAAAACAAGACTAACACTCAAAAGGGAAAAGAAAAGAACAGCAAAGATAGAAAATGGAACTTCGGTCTCTGGTTTTGGCTCTCACTGTTGGAAAAACACCAGCATAGCACATGCTCTTATCAGCCACTCTGAGACCTGGCAAACTGGTAACAGCAGTGGGCTGTTTAAGGCATTGCTTTTAGCTGCTTCCTTCTGGTCACAGGCTTACAGCAGTGTTGCAAAATATGCAGTCTTAGGTGGCTAAGCCAGAATCTTATTAAACAGAAGACAAAAGGAGAGATATTGGAAAGAAATGAAGTAAGGTGGGGAAGGAAAAAGGATACACCGAAGGGGGCAGGGAAAGAGATGAAGTCTCATATTTCAGGTGGTGTTTTGGAATTTAGTCTATGCTGGTGGAGATAGCAGTATCATCTGGGTCTCTCTCTCTGGTCCAGTCTGGTCGGGGCATCTTTCATGATTAGGACAAAGACGGTCCGGGATCCCAGGAGACGATGGGGATGGCAGCCAGGATGGTGAAGCTCGCTCCTTCCCCTTCTTTAGTCTTTCAGTCAGCCAGTGTTGAGGGAGCCAGCTTTTCCCCAAAGTCTCTTTTTGAGGACCCCAAAAAGGGGGGTGATGGGAATAGCCCATCTCCTCATTATTTTGGCCCAGTTTCCAACACACCAATTTTAGTTAGCTGATTTCTGATTCCATGCTTTTCTTCTTTACCAAGCATGGTTTTAAATTCAGTCATCAAGTTACATCAGTCAGCCTTTTTGTTTGGACTAATTCAAAGCTCTCTTGCATTTGCTTATTTTCCCCATCAATATTTGTTGTTATCAGTTACTGTGACATTTTATAAACTTTCACTCACTTCTTACAGTTGAGCTCACAATTAGGGCAAGCTTGTAGGCCCAATTATCGCAACAGGCCCCCTAGTCTATTCTTCTCCCAGGGCCCTTGCTACTCTCTCGCTCACACAATCTCCCCTTTTGGAGCTGTTCCACTTTGTATAAGTAAATATTCATCTGGCCACAGAGAGAGTTTAAATAGAATTTTTGTTTTCTGGCCAGCTCTAATCATTGGCAACCCAGGGAAGATCAAAGCTATCCAAGTGCAGGCCTATCATCAGGGGTAACCAGTAGGTGGCACTGATCTCCACTCATTCCCCACAGCTAGAGCTTGTGAAATGAAAGCAGTTTTTCCTGGAACATTTCACACTCTCTCTGTATGTTTCCCAAAGGAACCATCTTTAAATTTATTTATTTGTAAGCATTTTTGTCAAAAGTTTTGACAAACTTGACAAAACTTTGACAAAAGTTTTGTCAAAAGTCAAAAGTTTCGTTTTGAAGTTTTTCCATGTTTGATTTTCCCATTCCCACCCTCCTCCACTATCATTTTTCCACTGAAGAAAAAAATGGAAGATTTTGAAAAAGTGTTTTTCGTGAAAAATTCGGATTTTGAAGAGACCCTTTTCTGACAAAGTTATTTGGCCCAGTTTGTGGCCTCCTCCAGCCCAGCCAGGGGCATTCAGAATCCCTGCTCCTCTGCTTCTAGTCCAGGGGTTCTCAAACTGTGGGTCGTGACCCCTCAGGGGTGGCAAGGTTATTACATGGCAGGTCACAAGCTGTCAGCCTCCACCCCAAACCTTGCTTCGCCTCCAGCATTTATAATAAATGTGCTAAATGTAAAAACAGTGTTTTTAATTTAGAAGGGGCGGGGGGGAGGATTGCCCTCAGAGGCTTGCTGTGTGAAAGGGGTCACCAACGCAAAAGTTGGAGAACCCCTGCCCTAGTCCTCTGTGCGGCTGCCTCTACCCCACTGCAGCAGGCTGCTCTCCGCCTCCCACCCCCGCTGGCTGACTGCTTGCTGCCAGGAGTCCCCTTGCTGGTCAAGATATAAAGAAGGATCTCATGGGTGGCTGAGCAGAACAGACAGGGTCTTCCCATGTGGGAGCTCGGAAGGGGAGTTTACAGGGGCAAGGAATTGGATTAGGAAAATATTCTGGGTCTGAGCCTCCAATCAGCCAAATCTCCCATTGACTTCAATGGGGCCTGCACACACAATTTAATAAAAGCCGTTTATTTGAGTTGTCTGACCATCATCAAAATGTTACCTTTTGGAATTCAGTTGTCAGAGATGTCACCGACCAGTGTCTCATGGTTTGTCTTGCTCTCACAACCGTGGTTTCCCCAGTTATCCTCTCTGCTTGTTCCTCCATGACATTCACATCTAGCTGGATGGATGCTTTGAAAGAAAAAGAGATGGAGAGAGTTTAGAAACATCACAGTGCAGTTTCTGAGCTAGAGACGGACAGCTGGAAGCTCAGCCAACATAAAGTAATTTGTGTTTTTTATATCCTCCTCTTCTCTTGCTTCAGTTCTTCCTATGCTCTGACACACACACACTGGAAACTTGGAGGCTGGCAGTTCTAATGCTGGACAAGCTCAGTGAAACCTTTCTTTACTTACTAATCCCTTTCAGGGACAGTGCTGGTGATCGACCTCCTCTATCTTCTGCTCTCGTTCCAGTAGCCAAACTCACTCACGTCCCATTGCTAACATCAGGAGCTTCTTGATAGAAACTGACTCTGTGTGTTATTTTCAGAAGGTGTGTCACATATGTTACCTGTCAGCTCTGTGTTCTTGGGGAACTAGGGCGCAGTATCCAGCCTGTCTGACTCACAAAGGACACGCCCCCTCCCCCCCAGCCTCTCGTTGAATCAAAACTGATCAGAAGAAAGGCTTACAAAAAGCAATGGAAAGGCCGAGGGAGTCACACGTAAACCCCTCCAGACAAGGGTGACAGGGTTAAGGCAACTCCCCTAGCCACATTTGCATCAAAGATGGGCCAGGAAAGCATCTCTATTAGCATACAGAATGGAGAACAGAGATTCCAAGGCAAGAACCGCACTGAACTCTGGGACCAGAAAAGCAGGGAAGCACTGCATGATGCGGGATCTCTGCTCCAGATGTTAATGAACCTACGCCTGCACACACCCAGCTCAGTGGTTATCAGACCAATTCTAGCAATAAATCCTTTCATGGTATCCAAAACACTGAAGCTGCCTGATTGCATTGTGAGCCCCCTGGAAGGAACACCGCCCATAGCCAGGAATGATCCGTTCCTATTGTCTAGCCTGAACAAAACAACTTGGGTATATTCCCTTGAGCCATCAGTTTACCCATAAACAAATCTAGTGTTCTCCCTTGAATCATTGTTGTTTCCCTATAAAAACCCCTACCCATGCTCAAGTAAGTGTTCTGATGCCTGGATCCAAAATCTGCATCAGTTCCATTGGGACTTCATCTTCTCCTGACTGACTGTGCTGGGGACTCTGCCTGTCTCCAGCACTCCAGACCTTCAGCCACCATCACCACCTAGGAACCCCGACCAGTTCAAGCTTCATGGAGTGGTGAGAACTCATCCCTCTCTCTCTCTCTCTCTCTCTGTTTTTCCCCCCTACTCTAGGTATAGCTTTCTAACCCTGACTTGTGTGATCAGTTATAGTTTTCTTGTATGGTTATTACCTGGCAATAAATAACTTTTATGGTTAAGCTGGTTGCTTCCCTCTCTCTCTCTCTCTCTCTCTCTTTTGTGTTTTTGGCTTCCCCATTTGCTCTAACTAAGCTAAAGATCCCTGTAGTGCCCAAAAATCTGGTGGGGTTTGCTCATCAAGTGGGTTACTACCAGAACAATTGTAATGTGAAAGTGGTGATAAGGATGTGCTGAACCTGGGACATATGAGGGTGACAGCTTGGAAGTGCTGTTCAACCCAGCCTGCTGAGTCCAGGGCATACAAGGGGTCAGCTTGGGAGTACTGATTGACCCGGTCCACTCAGATGCGCTCTGTTAATGTGTATGTGTGTGTTCATCTGATTCTGGGGCTGGAGGACCCCTGCCCTGGGGAACCTAGGTCCTGCAGGATGGCTCCATTGGGAGGGAACTTGCAGCAGGGAGAAGTAGAGCTCCGTATGAGAACACAGGTCACACAAGCAGTACACGGACAGAATTACAGAACCCCCACCCCCGATTAGTAACCCTGGTAAATGAGCATACCCCACAGTAAACCTGGTAACATATAGGACTAGGTTCAGGATTTACAGCTCCAGCCTGCAATGCTATAAACGGAGCAAATTCAGACTATTTATGAACCTCAGACACGTCAGGTAGCAAGCATGTTCTCTTTTGGTATTCTCAGCAGGAAGACGGGTCGCTCAATGCAAGGTAATTGCCGGAAGCTTGAATGCCTCTATAAGTGGCTGATTTTTGCAGTAGAATGGGATTGGTTTAAAAGGAAATAATTTCAGCAGGAAAATGTCATTTAAAAAGCTACTAGGTTCAGACTGTTTGTCATAAAGATTCCTGGAGCTTTCCCCAAACCCCCTCTTTTGGCCTTCAAACAATCCCCCCCGACCCACATCACCACCAGAAGCAAGATCCCTGCAGACCCGGATACACCAACTCAAAGCAGCAGCAGACCCTGCCAGAACAGATGCAAAACCTGCAGACATATCTCCACTACTGTGATGATCAATAGCCCCCACATCACCAGTGGAGCAGTCCTGATATTTTAAGTGCAGGTATTCTGCCCCTTATAGGCATGGGAACTATGGGTGTGGGGGTGCTGCAGCACCCCCAGGTTTTACACGGGGCTCTGCTCCCTCCAGCCCCACGCCTGGGACTCTGCGCCCATCCCCAGCAGCGGCCCCAGCCTTGGCCATCTCACCCCTGTCCATGTCCCCCACTCCCAGAGCCGCAGTCCTGCTCCCACCCCCACACAGACAGGAGTAAGGAGGGGCACGCGGTAAAAAGGGGGCTTTGCAGTTTCGCCGGCTTTCAGCACCCCAACTATAAAAATTGTTTCAGGGCCACTGGTGTCCCTGCTGCCGTGGCCCGGCACGTATGGAGCGTGCAAGGTCATGCTGTGTGGAGGAAGTCATTTTGAGAATAAAATGGCTTCCTCCCTGAGGCGTCCTCCCTGGTATGCCGTTCCAGCATGACCCGGTTCCACTACAGTACAACACACCTTTCAAGATCTGTGGCTCCTACACACGCCTATCACAACCTCCTGTGGTGTACCTCATCCAGTGCCCTAAATGCCCCAACAACTATGGGGGCGATCCCAGACAAGCTGAATGAACTCGCATGGAAAAGCGATAAAAGACAAAAAAACACCATATCACCCGTGGGCAAAGACTTTCCACAAAGCGAGCGCTCCATCTATCAGTCCTCGGCCTCAGAAAATCTGCAGCTCGCCCCCTTCAAAAGGCAAGCTTTGGAACTTAGGGCTCGTCTACACGGTCACTTACTTTGGTATAAATAATCCATACCCCTGAGCGATGTAAGTTACACCAACCTAAGTGCTGGTATGGCCAGCACTATATCGGCGGGAGAGCATCTCTCACCAGAACAGCTCCCGGTGCTGGCGGAGGTGGAGTGATTGAGTTGACGGGAGAGCTCTCCCCCGCCGCCTTAGAGCGCCTTCACGAGAGGCGTTACAGCTGCATTGGTGCTGCTGTATTGCTTCTAGGGTAGACTAGCCCTGCAATTCACACCTGCTAATCACCAAAAGCAGACTCAGTAGGGACATTGGCTTCATGTCTCATTGCAACACTCTCATACACCTGCCTGCTAATTCTCAATGGCCAGCCACCTCAAACCCCTTTTGCATCCAACTTTTTTTGCCTGCTCCCTTTCAAGTAGCCTCCTACAACATGGGTCACCGCTAACGCTTAACAATCTGTCCCCACTGGTATTTGGCTCAAATGCTGATTTCCTTCCCGAGACCTGAAGAGCTCTGTGTAGCTCAAACGTTTGTACCTTCAACCAACAGCAGAAAGCCCAATAAGAGAGATTACCCCTCCTACCTTGTCTGTCTCATACGCTGGGCCCAACATGGCAAACATCTACATTAGACATCAAGTCAATTCAGAGACAGAAAAGATCACCGAATCATAGAATATCAAGGTTGGAAGGGACCTCAGGAGGTCGTCTAATCCAACCCTCTGCTCAAGGCAGGAGATCTTATTGACATAATCCAGCCTGTTTCCTCTAAATGCAAAGGAGAGTTCCTATCTAGATGACAGGCCAGATATTAACTCCTCTTTTCCTAATTTTTTTTCTTCAGATCAGGAATTTGGGGTAATCTGTGGCAGATGCTGGGGACTGACAAGGAAGGATGTAGCTGCAGCTGGGCCAATCTGCTATGGAGAAGTATGTGCAATTGTGTGCTAGCTGGAGGGGGGCTTAATAGGTGTGTCTGCGGGGAGCTGCTCAGCTCAGAAGACCTGGTTCTGCTCCAGAGAAGCTTGCAGCTCAGCGGGAGCACTGCAATAGTTAAAAGCACAGAATCAGGTGACAAGATCACCGAGGGCCAAACCGGGCCCGGTGAGGGTGCTTTGCACAGCACTCTTAAAGCTGGCCCTGAGCCTGGCCAAAGCGCTGTCCTCTCTGGGGTTTCCCAGGTGCTGCAACAGGCCCCTTGGGGACACAAGTTTAGGGCCACACATTTAAAAATCAGGTTCCCCTAGCTTTGTCACTAGAATGCCTCAGGACAGCTAAAACCAAGTTATATTTTTTAAAATCAGATTCATATTGTCATTTATGCATCACTAACACCTTTACCACCACCACCACCTCCTCCTCTTCTTTTTGCAAGAAAGGCTTAGGCACCTACCTTCTGGAGAGGAGTCCCAGCTGTGAGTCCCGAGTGCAGAGAGGCACCTCCCTCCAGTCCACAGTCAAGCTCCTAAGTCCCTTTGAGGGGCAGGGTTTAGGCCTCACACCCTCTCCTTGGCATTTCCAGGTGGCTAATTTAGGCTCCTCCCTGCTGAGCACGCTGACTGCACCTAACTCTCCCCATGCATTGTATAGGGAGCCTGGGTACCTAGCTCAGGGCAGTAGGTTCCCTGGGGCAGCAGGACACCTAGGAGTTAGGTGTTGCAATGCTGAGTCTACGTCCCATGTGTGGCTCTAGTGCTAAGTGCCATGGTCGCTTTGAAAAGAGAACTCCTCCTACACCTTTGAAAGTTTTCCTCAGAGCCTACCTGACGGGCACAAAACCCCCTGGCAGTGTCCCTGGAAACCCATACTGATGGATCCTACAGTTGATCTCATCCCCAAACCCCAGGTTTGTCGAGTTGTAGTTATTAACAGCATAACATGGTTTGTTTACAGAATCACCTCTAGAAGTGAAGGTTGAATTGTAGACCAGCCCTGCTGGTTTCTTGGAATGAAAGGGTGCTGCTATTAGTCAGCGACTACACTTTATTCAGCAAAGTTGCCATGCAGTATCAAACAGCATATCTGATGGAAGCCTGCAAGATCTTGCACCAGTTCTGCAGTGTGCATAAGAAGGACCATTGGTCTGGCCTAGTATGGTCAGTCTAGCCCAGGATCCTGTCGTCCAGCAGTGGCTAGCATCAGATGCATCAGAGGGAGTGAACAGAACAGGGCAATTATCGAGTGATCCATCCCCGGTCATCCAGTCCCAGCATCTGGCAGTCAGAGGCTTAGGGACACCCAAAGCATGGGGTAGCCCCCTCTGAAAACCCTGCACCATTTTTCAGAGAAACAGTGCTAAAACTTTGATCTAAAGTGTGCACATGTAAACATTAAACTCAGAACTTCTACTACATTTTAGTACAGTTAACAAATCTGAAGATTTCTGGGGCTTCTGAAAGGTCCGTATTTGTTTCAGAGCCATGTTAGCTCTCATGAATGAGTCCTGTATTTCTCGGACACACTCAGAAGACCTGGTTCTGCTACAGAGAAGAAAATCCATCTCTGAGGTTAATGAGGGGGTGGAATTGAGGCACAGAGACTGCAGGACTGAGCCCTCATTCAATAATAAATTACCATTCTGAGAAAGATTCCAGGTTCTCATTTTTGGAAATCCTCTGGGAGATGGCAACTCCTTAATTATTTTTGGAAGACGTCTGTGTACTCCAGAAAAGTCCCCTGCTCTGTAGCTGGTTAGATTTACAGGGCCGTCATCATGTAGCTTGAGTTTTTTAATGTGTTTTTCAATAGGACAGAAGCATTTTTCCCATTGTTGTCTTCGTGTGCATCATAAAACCTTTTTTCTCATTTTCACAGATTTCAAGACAACCTGAGTCACTTCCACTGGAGGAGTCATCTTCTTTGGTATCAAGAGATTTCGTTTCAGTAAGAGTAGACACAGCTCTGTACCACCTGAGACAAAGAAAAATTATTAGTAATTACATGCAGTAAATATAGAATTCAAATACCTTGCGTCTGACACAAAGGGTTTTTTTAAAGTCCTATGAGGAGTCCGGTGGCACCTTAAAGACTAAGAAGAAGTGGTTTTTTTACCCACAAATGCTTATGCCCAAATAAATCTGTTAGTCTTTAAGGTGCCACTGGACTCCTCGTTGTTTTTGTGGATACAGACTAACATGGCTAGCTCCTGATACTTAAAAGTCCCATGTCTAACATTGGGCCTAACCCTTACAAGAGCTGAGCATCTACACAACCCATTAATGGGTGACATGCTGGCCCCCTTGAAATTACTGGGACAGCCACTAAACTTCAATGGGCTTTTTGCTCATTTTCTCCTATTATGGCCTATTGAAAATGTAATGACCATAGAGAAGTTTTAAATGACTAAAAGGTGGGAAGAAAATAAATGTTCACCTCTGACATCCCCACAAATACTAATATACCAGAAACCCAGCACGTTGTATTTCAATCCAGCACCATTTTTTTCTTCTGTGAAATATGGTGAACACAGAAAAGGAGTTTTTAAAGTGAGGCGATGTTTTGCAAGTTGGTCGGAAGTTCACTTCTGAAAAGTTTTCTAACATTTTTCACACAGAATCTCTCCGGGCTAGCAAAATGCCAACATTTCTCTTTTGTTCGGTTGATCTGCTGCCAAGGAGAATAATTGCCTTTCAGTACTTTGGGTGTGGGAGTTGGGGAAGCACTTAAGCATGTACTTAAGCAGTGACTTCAATGGAATTTAAGTGCTTTGTTGAATCAGAGCCCTACTGGGGAAGATATAACTATATATGAAGTGGTTTGTAAAAACCCCACACTAAGGAAAGCAAGAACTGGGCTCACTAGGAGCTAGCAGAATGCTGAGGAAGAGGGAAGTACTTGCCCATACCATGCAGTCAGGAAGCAAGAACTAGGAAACTACTTAAAAAAAGATTCATAACGCCATGTCTACATGAGGACACTTGAGAAATCTGAATTAACTTTTTAAGTGGATTAGTTAAACTGCACTAAACCCCTGTGTGAGCACTTCCAGATAGAATTAAAGTTGCTTTAATTTGGTTTTAACTGAATTAAGGCCACTTCAATTCTGAATAAGTATCCACACAGGGATTTAATGCAGTTCATTGATCCACTTTAAATTCACACCTTTAGTTAATTCAGATTAATTTTACCAGAGATTCCTTAAGGCCCTTGTCTACATGGGAAAGTTATACGGGAATAAAAGGGGCTTATATCTGTATAAGCTCTTTTGGGGCGTATAAGCTAAGGCCAGGGCCGGCTCTAGGTTTTTTGCCGCCCCAAGCAAAAAATTTGCTGTCCCAAGCTCCAAAAGCGCCCCTGGGATTGTGCAGCCCCATGCACGTGCTTGCTTTGCTGGTGTCTAGGGCCGGTGCTGGCTAAGGCTGTTTGTTTCCTTTCCTGCTGACTCAACCTTAGGCAATGTGTTTCTTGCTGAGTTTGGGCCAGGCTGAAGCAAACGCTTGACCTGGCTGCACATTCAGAAGTATTTCCTCAAGGCTCTACACAGAGGTACGTTCACCTCACCAGGGCAGAATGCAGTATCGTGTTGCTTTCTCTCCCCACCGCCCCTTTCCATTACCTGACAGCCTGGGCCACAATACTCTTAGTCATTCTGATGTTCATTTACATTTCCAAAAAAAAAAAAAAAAAGAACCCTAGGGGCAGAGTGAAGGTTGAGGAGTTGGTGCTAGTCAGATGGGAAGGGAAAGGTTTAAATGCAGTGAGAACTGGCTAGGTCTTTTACCTGTTTATCACCAGGCATTTTAATGTCTAGGGGGGTTGGAAGATGGATCATTTTTGTGGGTTTTTTTAAAAAAAGTAATGTTGGGAGCTAGTTGAATTCCCCTGATGCACATGGTCAGCACGAACTCTTTTGTAGCCAAGTTGTTTCTCTGTGAATTTAGCGAAGTCCTGGTAGTCGCTTAAACCTCACCTCTGCCACGGTGGCTACAAATATCTTCGTAGTGGTCAGGCAGCTGGTGTGCACTGAGACCACAGCTTCTGATGCTGGCCAGGGTTGTCTCATTGTCTTCCCCACGTCCACCCCGTCTGTCTGATGTGGCCAATGGTTGTCTCCTGTCTTCTCCTTAGGTTGTAAGCTCTCTGCGGCAGGGACTATCTTTCTATTCCACGTCTGTACAGGGGTTCCCATCCGTGCCCGAGTTTAAGTGCTACCACAATACACATGAAAAGTAATCATGCCACAAAAAAATTCTGTATTGATTGCAATAGGACAGTAAATACATATAGTGTTTAATGAGCGATGAACTATTGGTTGTTACATGTGAGTAATCACAACATCTCCCCTACCTTTGTCTGTGGCATTGAATATTTTTAAGTTATACCTTAAAAATAATAAAACATATTTTGATCATCCCAGTCCTTTTGCTTATGACGTGGAGACAAAAATATCTAATCCCAACTCAATATGTAAGTTTATTATTAAGTCTAAAACCCTTTCAGGCAGGAAGCAAAGAGATCTGTGTTGTTTGAATTAAAGCATTCCAGATAACATCTGCAATTTTGTACGAGCTAGATTTTCTCCGATTACCTTGTATGCATTCTCAATGCCTTAACTCAGTGGGGATTTTCCATTTGTTTTAAAGCATGAGCTGAAAATTGTATAATGACTTTCTCCCTTTAAAGACCAATGCATCAAACATACTATGCCCTGTTTCAAAGTATTATAGCCATCCTCTTGTGTTTTACCAGATCACAATTTATAGCTGTATTGAAGTCATCAGTATTACTTACTTTTCAATCCCATTTTTCTTTTTGATTTGCTGTATTTTATCATTGTGTGCCCCTTTTCTGTAGCTCCTAAAAGAGTCGGAAACATGCATTTGCCTATGGTGCATAGTTAGTTCACTGCAAGCTAATTGACTAGTTTAGATTCTCAGCATCCTAATAGCGACACTTTTAGACTGTCCAATCAATTTGCAGATGTTGAAGTGGGTGCTTCTGTCTCAGACCTTCTTTTAGCCAAGTTTCAGGAATTTCATCTCCGTTCACTTGCACGTATTAGGTTCATCGCTACGAGAAATGTCCTGCTTGAGGTAACTTAGGGGTGATAATAAAGACGTTTGTCAGAGCTATGAGAAATGCCATGATGTGCGGCTAAACATTTTGTGGTGAATTCCTTACCCAGTAAGTGAACAACACTTTAGTAGGACAGCAATTTCTCCCCCTGACGATTTACACCCAGGGCAGCTAGCCTGAGCTGTTGCTTGCCACGGTCCATGCTACCATGACTCCATTCCAATTTTTAGTGAGCTAACTCAATGAGAACTAGTGTGGGTGTGCTACTCGAGATAGGAATCACATCCCTAGCTACAAGCATAGACAGAACCTGACACACCCCTCCCACCACCCCTCATCCTGGGACTTAAGAGGGGCTCTTCCAAAGAGAAAGCCTGCCTAGGGTTTCACAGATTTTACCAAAGTAATAGCTAAGATACCCAGAAAGTCTTCACCCCTATGGCTGCACAGCAGCTCGGAGGTGTGATCTCCAGCCTGGGTAGACAGACTCATACTAACATGTGGACTAGCAGCATGGACGCCACTGCATGGGCAGCATCTTAGGCTAGCCGCCAAGCTTGAACCCAGGGGCCGAGCAGCTAGTTCTAGCTTCACCTGGGCAAGTCTCTCTGCTTTGGGAATCAGACCTCCCATCTTGGATCTTGAGAAGTACACAAAGCCCAGACCTGTTTGGTGCAGCCTGGAGAGACAAGAGTCTGACCTTGTACCACAGAAAAACATTCAGAAGGGAAAAAAGGGACATAGATCTCTTCTTCAGTAAAGATGTTGGGCAGGAAGGGATGGCCTCAGGATGCTATAGGCCTCTTCCAAAAGATTAGCTCCCTTCTGGAAGGAAAGCTGAGAACCCTCAGACCCCCCTTCAAGATTTCGAGAGTGTGGAGAGAGAAGGTGGAGACGGGGGTTGTTTCAGAGAGAGAGAACCAAGGATCAGGTCAAGGTGCCCCTGGAGGGACAGAGCTGGGTCCAAGACCAGTGCCTGCAGATATTGCTAGAAGACCATTAGGAATCAACATTAGTCAATTAGCTGAAAACGAAGTAGCCAGGAGGGAAAGCACCTCTCAGGTGATTGGAGCGGGGCCTCAATACCTCTGCAAAGCGACCTTCACTAAAGCCACCTTTCTGAGACTCACACAGCCTGGAGGGCCCGATCCTATTGCTGCAGCCCCACTAAAGCCAATGAGCTGACCAGTTTTGCCATTTCTCAAGGGTCGAATGCAAATACCCCAGGACTCAGGATAAAAATCCTGAGGGCTGGCAACATTACACAATGCTAATTTACACCAGCTAAGGATCTGGACCTCAGTTTTCAACAATGCTCTATAAACCTTGCAGTTTGGTTTCCTGGGGCAGGAAGTCCGCAAGCATCTGCTGGAAGATTTATTTCCAGTAAAAAATATTTTAAGAGAAGAATAACAAAATTACACATCCAGAGGGAAGAAATTGTGATGTCTCCGGTATGTGCCTTACTGCTCCCCCCCAAAAAACATACCCCCGCACTATCCAGCAAGCCGTACACCTCCTTCCTGAAGAAGTCTAAAATAAAGTTGATGGGACATTAGGCTTGCTGGCGAAAAGAATAGCTGATGTGGGGAGCAAGGAGAGTTTTTAGCCATACGTATTTAGCTACCTACTCTGTGTCTACACATGCCTCATGTACCAAGCCACAAACACAAGATCAGTCAGAGCAGAAGCTGAATGTGAATATTTCACACAACTCAAAACCAGAGTAACTGGCCAAAGCCCTGGCGTAACAATTACCATCAAGTTTCAGCGTAGCAGCCGTGTTAGTCTGTATTCGCAAAAAGAACAGGAGGACTTGTGGCACCTTAGAGACGAACCAATTTATTTAAGCATAAGCTTTCGTGAGCTACATACATCAATGGTCTCTGGTTTAGGAGTAAGCATGCATTGGCACATCAATGCCAGCAGATGGCAGCAGAGGTTAACGATATTTTTCCATTGTTGCAGGCTGTTCCCTGGTGTTTTCTTTTAACACATATATGCTTGTTAATATTCATGAATATTTAGTTTTATTACAGTTCAGTCCTGCCCATTACCTGCTATTCATATATTTAATCTGAATCGTATACAAGTCCTGTATTCTGATTCTGTTTTTCCTAGCTTTTCTGCTTTCCTTTAGGGAAAATGCATAATGCATGTTATTCTGACCGGCAGTTGGTGTTGTGCTGGCTTTTAGTGTGAATAAAAGGCAGAACAGTTTAAGAATTATAGTGATAGTTGACTTTTCCGGGACACTTTACTTACATTCACGACTCGTCCCTTTGAAGTCAATGGAACTGTTTTCCAGCAAAGGGTTACATTTATCTGCACAGGATCACACCCTTTATACCTACAAAGAGCTTTGCTGAAGTACAGTAGGTACAGGCTGAGGTAGAGCTGCATGACAATGGAGATATTGTCCTTTTTGCCCTAAGGCAAATTTTTACAGTTATGAAGATACTACAAGTTCTTTACCATCCCCACAGAGCGGACAGGATCTAGGTTCTCCTCTGAAAGCTCCACCCACAGAAAACTGTGGATTTGACGAGTGTTTCCATGATAAGACCTTTGTTAGTCTGTAAAGCCCCGAGCATGCTGTGAACACAACATAAATGTTAAGTAAGAATAACCCCCATAGCTAGATGAAGGGCCTACTTTTGCCAGCACTTAAGCACATGCATAACTTTGCTCTTGAGTAGTCCTATGTGGGAGAGGGCGTGGAATAAAAACTGTGCCATTTGTGGCTGGCATCCTTTCAGTTTGGGACCACTCCAATACAGGCTTTGCAATGCAATGTTAACAGCACCTGGCTGAGAGATGCTGAACTAGTTAAATTGAATGAGAGCTCTGTGATATTTTTAATAGAAACGATACAGAGACAGCAGGGATATACATTTAAAAATTGTTCTTGTATTTAGGAAAAATATTTATGCCTTGCCAATTTGTAATCAGGATAATGTAAAATTTATCTCTGTGGGAAAAGGATCAGGCCTTAAAGAATAAAATTTCAGTTGTTTAACACTATAGTGTTACATCATAGGTACATAGGAAATAACACACTGTACTTTATGCAACGAATTAGCGTCATTAGCACACTCTTTTGGCACAAGACATAGCATATAAGTTATCAACTAGCAGGTCAAGTTGTTTGCTAATGACTTTTCAATGTCTCTTACATAAAATGTGCTATTTAACTTAAATCTCATTTTACACTAAATCAAGTGCAATTAATCTGTTGAGTTTAAGCTGCTGTGTAGAATTTTGTGTCAGCAAGTATTCCAAGTCAAATATTTTCCTGTAATATTGTATTTCACAAAAAAACACAAAAACAACCCCCCCACATCCGACACCCACAAACAAAGCAGTGTAAACTTGTAATCACTAACTATTTATGTAGCAAGTGTAGCTGACAACTGTACACAGAGCACCTGGAAACAATGTTGTCCAGATCAACATTTCCTTCTAATATTGTGGAATTGTTATGTTCACTTTTGATTGACTTTCCATCCGGTAAATTGAAATACACATATAATCAACCCAATCAGTGGGAAACATTTAGAATTATGTTTCACATGCATCTTCTTTGGTTGGACACCCCTCCACGTCAGTATCCAGATGTTTTGATTCACGTGCTATGAATCTGATTAAACCGATTTAATGTGAAATAGAATTGATCTAAGAATATTAATTAATGAAAAGTTACTTTGGTAAATTTTTATGATTAGAAGCATTCAAAGCAGAAAACCTTTGCTAGTATGAATATGCATGTCAGGGGATATCTTAAAGTGGCTACAAGAATAAGATACTTCTAGATTTCAGGAGTGTTGACTAGACAATCCTCTCAAGAGAGCTAATTCTTTTATTTACTTTTGTAAATCACAGATAGGCTGAAGTCTCTGGAATTAAGAAAAATACTTGGGTATTTCTTCAGTTTCCTAATTCTCAAACTACGGCCCTTTGCAGCAGGCCTCACTTGAGCAAATTCCCCAGCTGTGGGACTAAATAAGGAAGGTCTCCAGGATTAACATCCTAAAGCAGAGTGATGTGCTATTCAATGTGAACATCAGAGTCTGGGCCAGCATGAACACCACAGGAAACTATGGAAAAACCAAACAAAAGCCAAATAAAATAAAATGCATCATGAACGATTTCATAGAATACAAAATCGTGCGTTGGTACAGTCCACTCTGACTAGCTGCTGAAAGTGTAGCTTAAGTACTACCAATTTGCAAAGAAGGATGGCAACAAAAGAGAAGCAATGGACCTGTTTGTGATCCTATACACTTGTATATGGTGAGTGTGTTAGAAAAATCTGGTCTTAGCAAAGCTACTAATGACAAACAAGCCCTGTAATACAGAGCAGTTGTGTACAGTATATTTGTTACAATAGAGCTGTGGGTTTCGGGATTTTTAAAATTATTTTTTGGACCTTTAATTAATTAAGATTCAAGGAGATACTGTAAAAGACAGCTAAAGCATTATTTGGCTAAGTAGGTGGGCTTGTGAATTTAAATCATGCATAAGTTCTTTGTGCTGATTTTCCCCTCCGCCTCCTGAGCCAGCAGATTTTATCTGCTTGTTTTCATAAGCACAAAACAATGACAAAGGACCTGATTCTCTGCTCACTTACATCAGGGCAAGTCAGAAAAAGCCCATGTAATTCCACTGGCTTCAACATAGTAAACAGTTAGTGTAAACGAGAGGAGAGTCAGACCCCACAACTCAAACTCCAGATGCAAGAAGGTACACAGAGAAATTTGCAGAACTTTAGAAAGCAGCCAGCAGTTCTAAAGTGCAAGAACTGGCTTGAAAAATCCAATGTATATACTAAGGTATAGGGCATGAATTCCCTAAAAGAAGTCCCAGTCCATACCAAGTGACCTGTACCCATTACATAATCCACACCCTCAGGGTTTGTTATTGTGTTCTTTAAGGTTACTTTTATAACAACAATAATGACCTCAGTCCAGACCAATCCACAAAGACAAATGGCCAACTGCAATTAATGAGCTAAGATAGATCATCAGCTCCTCTCAGGCCATGTCTATACTACAAAATTACATGCACCAAACTTACATTGGCATTCAGCCACCATAGTTATTAAAAAGAAAAGGAGGACTTGTGGCACCTTAGAGACTAACCGATTTATTAGAGCATAAGCTTTCGTGAGCTACAGCTCACTTCCTCAGATGCATATCGTGGAAACTGCAGCAGGCTTTATATATACACAGAGAATATGAAACAATTCTGTGTATATATAAAGCCTGCTGCAGTTTCCACGATATGCATCTGAGGAAGTGAGCTGTAGCTCACGAAAGCTTATGCTCTAATAAATCGGTTAGTCTCTAAGGTGCCACAAGTCCTCCTTTTCTTTTTGCGAATACAGACTAACACGGCTGCTACTCTGAAACCTGTCATAGTTATTAAATCACTTGTGTCTTTGCACACTTGGCTCTTTGTGTCGGCCGTGTGTGTCCTCACCAGGAACGCTTGTACCGATTGTGTTGTCAGTAGTGGGGTCTTGTGGGACAGCTCCTGAAAGCCGGTTACAGTGAAAGTAAACAATGCAGTGTCTACACAAATATTGCATTGACCTGTAACTCTAAGCTGCTCGGGGAGGCGATGTTATTAGGTCAGCGTAGAGAGAAGCTTATGTTGGTGGGAGCCAAATTTAAGTGAAGACACTTTCACAACTAGGCTGACCAAAGCGTGTAGTGTAGACCAGGCCGCAGTCAGTGATTAATTCCCTGAAAGTACTGCTTCCTCCTGCAAAACCCTGGGACATATTCTCAGCTCGATCTTCAGGGACATCAGTCTGCAATGCTCACGTGATTAAGGGCCCTCTAGCAATGAAGGCACATGACTAAAACCCAGTTTTCACTTCACACCACTTCCCTGTGCTCTCTCCATTTCCTGTGGCCTTGTCTACACTAGAAACTAATACCTCTCAAAGACTATACTGCTATAGTTGTTTTATAGTTATTCATGCAAGGGAAGGGGAATAAGCGAGATGGTACCCAGCACCCAGAGGTGAACGTAAGCCGCTACGCCCCAGTATGGCATACTGGCAAGATCCGCTGCACCGTACTGGGGGTGCAATTTAAAGGGCCTGGGGCTCCTAGCAATGGCTGGGGTAGCGGCTGCAGGACTCTGGCAGCTATTTAAAGGGCCTGGGGCTCCCCTGCTTCTACCGCCCGGGCCCTTTAAATAGCCACTGGAGCCCCGCCACCCCTACTCCAGGGCTCCCACGGCTATTTAAAGGACCGGGGCGGTAGAAGCAGGGGAGCCGCAGGCCCTTTAAATAGCCCCCGGAGCCCTGGGGTAGCGGGGACTCCAGGGGCTATTTAAAGGGCTGGGATTCAGCTGCCTCTGTGGCCCTGGTCCTTTAAATAGCCGCTGGAGCCCCGCCGCTTCCCCAGGGCTCCGGCGGCTATTTAAAGGGCCGGGGCGGTAGAAGAGGGGAGCCCCGGGCCCTTTAAATAGCCGCCGGAGCCCCGGGCTGCTGCTGCTACCCCGGTGAGGGGGGGGTACTTACCTTACAGGGTGGGCTGGCTCTGACCCCCCCAACCCTGCCCCTCTGCCCTTGGCCCCGCCCCTTCCGGGGGCCAGAGCTGGCCCCAGCGTACCGGTAAGTCACTCGACTTACTTTCACCCCTGCCAGCACCTTTTTGTCAGTAAGACTGTGCCCACACCTAGAGCTGTATCTGTACGGTGTACCTGTCCCAGTAAAACTGGCACATCCCTAACTGAAATTATTTCAGTACAAAAACTGTGTGCAGACCTGATCCAAGGCCGCAAGCAAGCAAGGTTAACAATGTTTTAAAATTCTATTCACCTGTATTTTAAGACTCCTCGGTACTACAGAAACCAGCCTGTTGGGTGAATCCGAAACTGATTTACTGCATATACAATCATCACGGCGAATGGCATGCAGTAAACATCTTGTCAGAAGTGTTTTTGGTGAGAACTGATGGACTGAATTAAACAGGAGACAAAACTAGTCATTGAGGCTGAACCTAGCAGGAAAGGATAACACTGATGTATGGGGGTTGCATAAACATCTAGCAAAGAGGAAACCAGGAGCAGATTTACCAGGAAACAAACCATGTGGTGGCATGGAGCCCCCAAAAACAGGGTCCCCCCAAAATGCAGGACAAATCTTATCTGACAACCTGCCCCTGAGCCCTGGCCAGTGGCTCATCAGGGCTCAGGCAGGCTGTCTGCATGCTGTGGCTGGTGGCCCCACACCGCTCCCAGAAGCGGCTGGCTGCTGGCACGTCTCTGTGTGCCCCTGGCAGGGGCGGAGGGAGGTGGCTCTGCACACTGCCCCTGCCCTGGGCAGCGCACAGAGACCTGCTCCCCCCTCACCCCAAGGGGCGTGCAGAGACGTGCCAGCAGCAGGGCTAAGGAGGCTCCCTGCCTGCTCTGCCTCCCTCGCTCTGCACCGCATCGCTCCCAGAAGCGTCCGGCATGTCCCTGTGGCCCCTGAGGGGGTGTGTGTGTCTTCACGCGCTGCCCCCACCCTGAGCACCGACTCTGTAGCTCCCATTGGCTGGGAACTGCGGCCAATGAGAGCTGTGGGGGGCGGCGCCTGGGGAGACCCCGGGACCTCCCCTGCCTAGGAGCCGCTGCCGGGGGGGGGGATTGTATGTGCCAGTAGCTTTGGAAGCTGCACCACCCGAGGTACGAACCGCCCCCGACCCTGTCCCACACCCCAACCTCCTGCCCCAGCCCAGAGCCCGCACCCCACATCCAAACTCCCTCCCAGAGCCCAACCCCTGCACCCCCTCCTCCACCCCAACCCCCTGCCCCAGTCAAGGTACCTCACTTTATTTTCATTTACTTCCCATTACTTGGAGGAGGATGAAATAAAAAAAGAATGAAAAATCGGGGCGGAGGGAGAGGGCGATACAAAAAAACGTTCTTTTTCTTGGCTGGCTCCCGAGGGGGGATGGGCGGGGGGGCCCTGAAAATGAAGCTGTGCACATGGCCCCACTAACTCTAAATCTGCCACTGGAAGGAAGAGTGAAAAGATTACAGAACACAACCCAGTATAAAAGCCCAAACCAACTCCACAACCCGACGGACAGAAAAAGGGATGGACTGGCAGGAACACAGTTTTCGTAGACTGTAAAGACAGAAGGGACCATTGCATGTACTCTGATCTCAACAGTGCAGCAGGTGACAAGTAGTACAATATTCCCCAAGTGCATAATGGCCAGGGGGGTAGGAACAATGGTAATGATGGTGGGGGGTCTACTGGGACTTCTCCTGGCTCCTGCTGGTGGCTTCTGAGCTAGTGTTCGAGCTGCGTCACAGTGTGTATCTATGCGAGGTGTGGTTCTGATGCAGAGATTGGCTAATGCCATGCTCCCAGACAGTATGTACTGGCAATGGACTAACAATGTCATTTGCAAACAGAAATGGGCTGGAGAATAAGGTGCTTTTGGAAGGTAAGAGGGCAGGGGCAAAAGTCTTAAACATTTTTCAAATGAGCTTTTTTCCAGTTCTGGAAAAACTAAGTGAAAGGAGACAAATAAGAGGGATATTTACTGTTTGAATTGATTCACCCCATGCAATGACTTATGGATGGAAATGTTGGCCAAGATTAAGAAAAGAAAGCCTAAAGTTAAAGGTACCTACATAATTTTCCCAAGTAATGAGCACATAACAGCTCTCACTGAAAGTCAGTGGACACTGTTCGGTTTTCAGCACTTTTGAAAAGTTATTTGGGTCTCTTGTGAGCTAGATGCACAGAAGGATTTGGTACCACGGCAATGCACAAGATCCCTTCCCCGCCACTGAACCAAGTAGGTGTCTAACTTTTCTTGGTGCTTATATTTCCAATGTAAAAGTTCCCTAGGTTAAGTTTTTGCAGTAAAAAGGACCCAAGGCACCTTTGTTTCTGCTTCTCCTCTCTAGGCATCTGGATGCCTGTTTTCTGCCTAAGCTGCAGTGCAAAGGCATTCCTCCACCTAACTGGCCTGCAGGACCTGATCCTTATTATAAAAAGTCTCTATCTGGGCCCTTGAGAAAGCAAGTATAAGAATGAGCCTACAGCCTGTTAGGTAGAGCTCTCAGCCAGGATCCAGGAGATCCAGAACCTAGTACCCCTGACCCAGTATGTCAATCTAGCCCAGTATCCCGTCTTCCAACAGTAGCCAGTTCCAGTTGCTTCAGAGGGAATGAACAGAACAGGGCAATTATTGAGTGATCTATCCCATCATCCAGTCCCAGCATGTGGCAGTCAGAGGTTTAGGGACAACCAGAGCATGGGGTTGCCTCCCTGTCCATGTTGGCTAATAACCTCATTGAGGATAGGCCTATCAATGGCTTTCTAATTCCTTTTGGAACCCAGTTATTCTTTTGGGCTTCACAACATCCCCTGGCAACGAGTTCTGCAGGCTGACTGTGTGTTGTGTAAAGAAATGCTTCCTTGTGTTTGTTTTAAACCGGCTGCCTGTACATTCCATTGGGTGCCCCCTGGTTCTTGTGTTATGTGGATGCTTAAGAGGTGAGAATTGCAAGCACAGACAGGTGCACAAGTTCAGGCTGCATAGCGGCCTCTAGCTCGGTGACAGGGGCAGGACTCAGCAAACACCCCTCTTGTCAGCATCTCCCACTGGCTAGCTTAGGTGGCTCCCACCTAGCAGGCTGGCTTTTGTGGAGTACGTTCTAAGATGTCTCTCTCCTCCCATCCATTGTATAGGAGGCCTGGGAACCTTAACTCAGGCTTTATGAAGTGCAGGGTTGGGCCTGTGATTTTCTATGCTGAGCATTGTAACGTGTAAGTCCCTTTGTGCATCCAGGCCTCTGACCCTAATTTTAGGCTCCCTTTTTAAAGATCTTGGCCCAATGCTTAAAATGCACTTTCACTTCAGGAAAGCCAGCGTTAATCTCATGCCCTAGTTTGCTGCAATTTGTCCCCATAAAATTGCTAAATAGGTGTATCTGGCAGCTATAGGTTTTCTAGCATCGCTTAATTTAACTAGAGCAAATCCTTGGCCTCCGGCAGAAAATGCACCAGAGCGTACAGGAGTTATCACCACAGCCACTGTTTCTCTTCACAACTGTTTACCTGGAGGGATGGTTACTGTTAATGCTAACCCAGCAGTATAGCCATTTATTGGAATCCCGAAGCTACAAATCAATGGGAAGCATGTATATGTGGGACATGGATATGTGTGTGCTTTGTCATGTCTCTCTTGCTTAAAACATAGCTCAATAACTATGTTGCACTTAGAGCTGGAGATTTTATTTTTTTTTTTTTGGCCAGTGGTTTCTTTGCTGGAAGTTGCTCATTGAGGTCAACCAAAACTGTTTGCATACTTGGGTTGAATTCAGCAGATTTCCCCCCCTTTTTGGCAGAAACTTTCAGAAAAAAGTCAAACACATTTGTATTGACATTTTCAAAAAGTGAAATATTTCGACTGTTTCAAAATGATGTTTTATTTGAAAATTTAGCTCAATTTGACAGCAACAAAAAAAGCAATAAAAGCCACATACAAAACAAAACAAAAAAAAGAAAGAAAAAGAAGAGCCAGCTTTTGTTTCAATGAGAAAAAAAAAAAGTTTAAAAAGTTCATTTCAGCTTAACCCAAAATAATTTTCTTCCTGGATTGTTTGGTTTGGCCACCAGACACACAGAGCAATTATTCACCAAGCTCTACTCATGCTGTATGTTCAGGTCAACTCTGACATACGCTTTAAATGGTCAAGGAAGCAAAATAAAGTGTATTTTAGGGTCACCGGGTTCCAAACCTGCAATCAAAGGAGCACCTATCAGAATGAATACAAAAACATGCATCTTTTGCTGTCATGTTTCCTTTATCATGCCAGTAGCCACTAACACCCTGTGACATCAGTGATGATGTGTGAACGCACCAAATGGTCCTATTAAATATATGTTGTTGGGAGAAACTGAGTAGATTTTATATAAATCAATTCCACAGAGAAAATAGAGCCAAAGAAAGTGAGCAAATAACCCCTGTAACTATTTATCTTGACATTTCAAGATGTGTTAGAAAGTTAATTTACCTTCCTATTTTTGTGTCATCCTATCATTATCCATTGTTAAGTTTCCTTCCTTTGCTTGTTTGCTTTACAATTACTCATCCAATTGAGGAGGGGGAATTGGGCAGCCAGTCAAGCGAGAGAATAGCAATTTCACAGAGAAACAACAGTAATGGACTGAAATGAACTGATTATATAGATACATCAATGTAAATGAGACAAGAGACAGTCCAGTTATATAATCTTCAAATTGCTACCTGTCTGTTGCTCTGATTGCGATTAGCCACGTAAGTTGTACTGAGAATACAGAACAAGAAAATGAACTGAAGAGACCCATTTTGGATCCAACCCTGTTCCTATTAATTTCAATGGCAAAACTTTCATTGGCTTAAAAAGGAGCAGGTCCTCTGTGTTTACTCTAGTACGGTAGACCACATTGGCTGTGGACTGAAGCAAAATAAAAGGTGAAGGAAAGCTCTTACTTTTCTGTATACAGAATTTCAAAATATATTTCCCTGACTTTCCTGTAAAGTTAAGTAGAAATGCAGGAGGTCAAGATTTTAAAGATGTACTCATACCGCAAAATACATTACTTGATTTCAACTTTCTTATATTGTACCTGTTCTCTCTTGGCCAGTTCATCACCCAAGCTGGATTTTGAAATAATTGCTCTTTATCTTTCACCAGTATTAGAAGTGACTACTCAGGGAAGTTCAGCTTCTTGGACAATCTTTGTTCAGATTGTCAAAGTCAACCTGACCAAAGTATGAAGAACTTACATGTAACGTTCAATAGGCGTGTATAACATGGTTGCAATGCGCTTGATTCTGATCTCACATTTGTGAGAATCAGGAATAACGTTATTCAAATCAATGATGTGCAATGGTATGAGAAGAGAATCAGGCTCTCAGAGTTCAACAATAATTTGTTTGGAATAAGCAAACACACGGCAAGTTTGTTCCTTACCTGAAAGCTAATGTTCTGCAAAGGACTCCCCCAGTCAGGAACACTGGGCTACTCTATTGCTTTCCTTTGACCCAGGTAATCCATCCAATCAGTCCTTCTGAAGTTTTGGCACCCAGCATCACCATAGTCTTGATCATACTTCCCTATCCTTTAGATGGCAAAGTTGGAGGTGCCTTTCTCATAGGGGAAGTGTGTATGTGGGGGGTTGATTCAGATGCTTAGTTGGTTAGATGCTTGCTGTTATCTTCTGGCTTAGCTCCACAGTCTACATTTGGACCTGTGCAGACTCTGGAATGAATGCTGGAGCTGACAAGAGACCTTATATTGGCCCCAGTACGAAGATGAAGGCTAAGAAGAGTAAAGGTTTCAGTACAGCACTAGGGAACTTCTTTTATTCCTGATGGCTTTAACTAGGGCACTCCTGTAGATTGTCTCTCTCTCTTCCTCCCTCCACTGGTGGGAGGAAGCAACATGGCATGACTTAGTCTGGAAGTCAGTTTCTCAGTGTCCCGCAATGTGCAAGGTTATTACTCAGGGGACAAGATGCTGCATTCAGTCTGGTTTCTTGCATCACACAAAACTTGGCATCACCCATAGGGTCTGAGAAATTCAGATTCTTGATGTGCCTCTTTGGGCATATTCCCTTGCATGTCCTTGGCAAGCCAAACACCTAGGGCAGTGCAATTATGGCTGTTGCAGAACTATATGCCATGTGTTTCAACACAAGCTGATGGCTCCTTGAACAATTGGCTCCACATTGCACTCACGTGTCTAAGGGATATTGTCCCTTAGAAGAAGTGGCTCCTGACCAGTCCCAGGGAGCATGCCCCATAGTCTTGGGGCTAATCCGGTCATTCTCATCAATCCCTGGTGGTCTCTTTAATATCTAAATCAATTTGAACACAGTCTCCCTCTACCTCCAAGGAGCTGGAGAAACCCCTGGTCCTTCTCTAGGGGCCATGGCCAACTGCTGGGAAGAACAGAGGGCGAGTGACTTTTTGCAGTAGAGAGTAATCTCTTACATGGGAGTGCTCTGTGAAAGTGCTGTACGCAAGGAAGTGGGTGGGGAGAGAGGGGAAACAGGAGAGAGGTGCTGGTCCAGGAAATGGGACCGCAGTGACCACGCAACAGCTTGCCTGGGGGGACATCTTGATGCAAACTCCTTTCTTTCCCTGTGAGCCTTGACCAAGAGCTGTGTCCACGAGGAGGAGTCAGGCTAGACAGCTAGAAGGGGCTGGGAGCCCCTCACATGCTTACTGTGGTGTCACCTGGATGCTGGTTTTACTTCACACCAAGTGCCTGGCCAGAGAAGCCCAGTGGCCTTTTGGCATCAAGATGGGCAGAAAATGCTGGTGGATGACAGCAGATTTAGCTGGGGTTGGTCCTGCTTTGAGTGGGGGGTTGGACTAGATGACCTCCTGTGGTCTCTTCCAACCCTGATATTCTATGATTCTGTTTTGTTGGTTTTGCCAGCTGGGCCCTTACCTCTTCTCCTTTGGGCCTTCAGAACAGCTACAGCTCTGAAACAAAGCCCTGCAGTGGGCGAGCCAGGTGGAGGTACAGCTCTGACTGCTGGAAGGAAATGCTGATAGGGTCCTAGGCCACAGATGAACCCACCTGTTAGCCAGACTGCGGGAGCCCTATGCACAGTTACCATGCTATCCCTCCTCAGCTGATGGCGACGGGTACAGCTGGTTCAGTTAGGCTACGACAGGTTGCACCAGCTGAAGATTAGCTCATTTATTTTCGAAGTAAACCCAATAGCCATACAAGTCTCTGGGCGGGTTTTGCAATAGCTGGATAGGCTTTCTGACAACAGGCACTGAAAGATGCTATTGAATCTAGCCCCGTCTATCTCACTTCAGTTAGCCCATTGGCTGGACCCTGTCACACTGATTTCCATTAGGCCATTCTACATCTCTCTTTGGAACCCACGCTTTCTGCTGTCCACTGCTGACCTGGCCAGTCCCTTCTGCACCCATGTTACCATCGTAGGATCACATGCTCCATTCTGGCAGCTCTTCCCTTGCTCCTTGGAGAAGCCCCAGACCAAAGATCCTCTCTACTCCCTCAACCCTCCCCAAGTCACGACCACCTCCATCCAGCACTTCCCCCCACATGCAGCTCCCTGCTGGCACACTAACGACCCGTCACGGAGAGGTACCACATGAATCTTAGTGGTGGAGTAGTTTTTATGAAGCAATGCTGCTAGATCTATAGAGAAAGTATCGTCTGTTTGTGCAGTAAGTGCACCTTATTAAAAATGGATCCTATGGATAGCTCATAGCACTTTCATCTACTCTGTTTTTAAATATACCCTAAGAGCCTGATCCTGCCATCAATCCACCCTCAGTGCTCCCATAGTCCTGAGCAGGAATTGCAACCGGGCACACTGGCAAGGATTTCAAGCGTTGCTGCGTAGGCCTGGCAAGGGACTCCACAGATGATTCTATAGTATGGTTGCACAATGGTGCCTGGTTGATGTTACAGTCTCTCCTCTTCCCATGCCTCCCTGTTTGCAAGTGACATACGGTGGGCCCTGACTACCCTCCTGGAGGCTTTTCTCAGCTAGAAAGAATCACCCTGAAGCGCTCCAGGAATTCAGAGAGGATGTGACACTGAATTCTCAACTGTGCCCAGGTCATTTTTTACTGCAGTTGCTGAAGGTGGTATTGCAGAGGAGCTCCTTGTCACTAGCCACTTTTCCAATCACCACCAAGGAGCCAGAAGCAGCTGCTTTAAAGATAATGTACAGTAACTGTTTTGAATGAGAAATTAAAATACACTGAAAGTGACGTTACTTTAATGGGGTTGTAGTTACAAAAGTTTGCTCCTGCAGTGAAGTATTTGTTAAGAAATAGACCTGTGGTGGATAATGTCCTACTAGAGCTGATATTTTAAAAATATGGATCATCAATGCTTACCTCTTTTATAGCACTTATCAGTAGATTGCACTATACAGAGGAGGTCAATATCATCAACCCCACTTTACAGATGGGGAAACTGAGGCTCAGGGAGGGCAAAAGTGACTTGTTCAAGGTCATCCATCCAATCTGGAAGAACTGAGAAAGATCCAAGGTCTTCAGAGTCCTAGTCTAGTGCTCTGACCACTAGGACACACAGCCTCCAAAGCATCCAAGTAATAGGGGCCAAATCTTGCAAGCAACCATCTTCCCACTCCCTGTGAGACTAGGGGCAAGGACTGTAGGATTTAACCCAACAAGTTTAGGTTTCTGCCCTCCCTTTAATTTAGACAAAGTGATAGAGAGATTAAAGAAAATCCTTCTAGCAGTTTTGCAATTTCCCCACAGGATAATGGAAGATGGATAGAATGTCGAATGAAAGAGAGAAACCCAGCACCCAGCTACCCCTCTGATACCAGCACTTATGTCAGCTTAACTCCACCAATGTCCACAGAGCCATCCTCACTGCCAGTGGTGTGAGAAGAGAAGACGGGCCTTAACGTTTCTTGGGTCAGATCCTTGGCTGGCATCAACCCACTTCGGTGGAGCTATGCCAATTTGAACAAGATGGGCATCTGACCATGCAGTTTCTTTCTTACTGAGAGAGATGTCGTATTTGACCAGAACCGTGCATTGTTTTAAGCACTGTGCATTTCTCTGGCAGGTAGACTGACAGGGCATGAAATGATCACAGTCTTATTGAGAATATTTTTCTCTGGTATCTCCAAACGAAACAATTAGTCATGTTCTTCATCAGAAGGCTAAACAACGATAATGAATGGTACTGTAGCAATGCCTATAATTAAGGAACTGTTTGCATTTTAATTATTAACGGCTATCTTCAGATGTTGATAATTCAGCTATAAAACGAACATTAAAACAAGTTTGGCAGTTTCTGAGCTATGGAATAGTTAAAGTTTAATTTTTCATAGAATCACAGAAATGTAGGGAATGGACCTCAAGGGATTGTCTAGTGCTGGCCCCTGCTCTGAGGCAGGATTAAGTATTATTCTTGACATGGGTTTCCCAAACTGAGAGTTGGGACCCCTCAGGGGGTCGCAAGGATATTACATGGGGGGTCGCGAGCTGTCAGCCTCCACCCCAAACCTCGTTTTGCCTCCAGCATTTATAATGGTGTTAAATATATAAAAAAGGGTTTTTAATTTATAAGTGTGTGGGGGGGTCGCTCTCAGAGGCTTGCTATGTGAAAGGAGTCACCAGCAGAAAAGTTTGAGAGCCACTGTTCTAGACCATCCCTGACAGTTGTTTGTCTAACTTGTTCTTTAAAACCTCCCCAGGTAATTTGTTCCAGTGCTTATCTACAGTTAGGTAGTTTTTCCTCATGTCTGACCTAAATCTTCCTTACTACAATTTTGCATATATGCGCATGCTCATGGCTTGTGCTTTGCTTTTTTATAAACTTTGGAGAAATTTAAACTAACCTCATCAGTTAAGTGTTTGGATGGAGCATTAGTCTGAGGCATAATGATTCGGAACAGTGTATGTTTAAGTTTGCATGACTCCCTTGGAAGGAAGGTGAGCCCAATTCTGCTCTCACTTACAATGGTGCAAGTGTGAGGAGAATTGGTGCCAGTGCAAATAAGAGCTGATGCCAAATACAAGAGTTTGAAAATTATCTCGGTGTAAACCTGTGGTCCCTCAAACTGTGAGGCACACCCCACTAGGGAGGCATGGGGGAATGTTTTGGGAGGGCATGCCAGGGGCCGGGACAGCCCCCACGGCAGGCAGAAAGGGAGCACCACCCAGCCCCACTCTGCTTCCGGCTCTTCTCTGGCCCTACTCCCAACTGTGGCCTTATTCCTGGCTCTGTCTCCTGACTGTGGTTCCGGTGCGGGCCACAGACAGAGGTAAGGGAGGGCACAACGTAAAAAGTTAGGGACCACTGGTGTAAACTCCAAAACAGCAAGAAATTCAGCTAAGACTGAAAGCTGCCCTGACTTTATGGGGTGAATTTTGCTCTGACTGTGGGCACAGGGTAGCACAAAATCTGACCCTACAGTCTTCATTTATGGAAGTAATGCAGGAGAAAGTAAACAAATAAAAGGGATGATCTAAAGCAGAAAATCCATGCTAATACTATGGCCTTCCAGCTCGATTACAGTTGGCTAGGTTTCATTCTGAGCATATCTGAACACAGGGCCACATTCTGCAATCTGTTACTCAGGTGAGTAGCCCAAAAGAAATCCTTCACAGTCAAAGGTTGCAGGATTGGGCCCATAGGCCAATTACAAGTTAGAATAATATACAAGTTATCTCATCCACAAGGTGGCATACAAGTTCATAATATACATTAATCAACAATAGCTAAAATGCTGTAGTTAAAGTTCTCTATAGAGCCTCAAATGGTAATAATGAATACTTAATGCTTCTTTAGCATTTTACATCTTCAAAGCTCTGAGCAAACTTAATTCAGGTAATATCTAGACCACTCAAGTCCCATAAATGAGATGTGACAAGTGACAGTGGAGATTTTGTGTAGTTAGTTACTACCTGCGATCTGAATCAGACGCAATGTATTGAACGTTTTATCATTGTTTAAAAACTAACACAGTAAAAACTTTTGCTAATTCAATTATTCACTTTCTAACACAAAATCCATACAGCTTGTCACAAATAACTAGTATCATATAACTTTTAAATCTGAATATTCGCAGAATCAAAACTGTTGAATGACAAGCTGAAGAAAAGAAAGAATATTGTTTTTTTAAGATGCAGCTCGGCAGAGATTAAATCACTCTGGAATATTTGTTTGCATGAGTACTTACATCCTCTAGGCATACTCTGTGCAATGCTGCTAAGTATGCAAGACGAAACAGCTAAGACCAAAGAACTGACCTGCCTTTATAGTCAATGACAGAGGACACTACTTACTCTCAAAGCAAGGCTTTATTTTAGCCTCATTTCCAGCAAGTCTGCTTGGGGTAGACCAGTGGTTCTCAACCTGTGGCCCACGGGCTGTTTGCAGCCCAATCAGCACAGAGCTGCAGCCCGTGTGACACCCTGAGGGCCATACAGATAGCTTTGAATGGGGCCCACATAACACACTGTGGACCATATATGCAGCCCACAATGGCAAATAGGTTGAGAACCACTGGGGTAGACACTGCATAGATAGTTCTGTCCCTTTAAGAGGACAAGTCAAACCTCCTTAGCATCAGTCTAGGTTAAAAAGAAACAAAAATTGGTTGAGGCCCTGTATGAAAGGAGAGGCCAACACCTCTTTGGCTCAGTTGCAAATCAAGCCAGGTGTGACCAGAGACTGGGACGATGGGCTATTCGTTTGCACTGAAGGCTGCAGGAAGCTCATTTGCATTGTAAACCACAGGAGACTGCAAGGTTTCAGCTCCCTGGTGGACACAGCCCAGGTGGGCTTCCTGACTTTGAAGACAGAGATAAGCTTTGGGGATAGAGGAACTGCTGAAAGACTTGGGGGGAATCCATCACCTGAGAGAACATAGAAGCCAGCGCTTTGTACCCATGAAAGATGGGTCCTCCTAAAACCAGGCTGGAGAAAGCTGACAACGTGGTGTGAGTAAGAAATTGTTAGGCAATGCCGTATCTTGTTAGAATTACATTTAAGACACTTGAAAGCGTGTTATTTTTGTTTTGTTGGTAACCCTTTCACAACTCTTACTCTT
Organism: Lepidochelys olivacea; assembly: GCF_965140295.1. Classification (NCBI taxonomy): domain Eukaryota; kingdom Metazoa; phylum Chordata; order Testudines; family Cheloniidae; genus Lepidochelys; species Lepidochelys olivacea. Next base: position 5,655,821 of record NC_140417.1, on the reverse strand, counting down.
GACTGAACTCAAGTAAAGCTATGTTCTTTGTTAATAAACTTATTCTTGGTTTTACTACAAACCACCTCACTGCAGTGTATTCAGGTGGGGCATATAACCCCAGCTGGGCTAACAAACTGTTGTGTGTACTGGCTCTTGGAGTACCTCAGCGAGTGTCCAGCCAGAGGGACTGGACACTGCAGGGGAGATTATTTGGGGGAGACTCAGGACTGGAAGGGTTGTTGGGGTCACCCTGCCAGGAGTAACCGGGCTGGCGGAAGCCAGGGTGAGACCATTGTGTTGTGAGCAGGCTGCTGGGGTCAGGATTCTAAAGCAAAGCTGCACAACATGGAGGTAGGACAGGTGGCGAGAGAACTGCTTCCTGGTGTGGGTGAACCCCCCAAAGCATCCGACGCTGATTAGGGCTGGCTGAAAAGCGAGGATTCTGTTTCATAGAAAATGTCGAGGCTTCACCATTGGTTTTAGATCAGTATGAAAATGAGACACTGAAATTTTTCATGAAAAACATGAGACAGACTGTCTATCCTAAAAGAGCCAATAGCTCTGTGCTTAGAGCACTCATCTGGGAGCCCCAGGTTCAGGTCCTGGCTCTCAGCCTGGCAGAGCACATCCAGAAATTCCATCCTGGACCTGAGAAAGTTTTAAGGAAATTGATAGATTTCTGTGAAGAGTTTGGTGTTTTCCAACAAAAAACAGGCAGAAATATTCCTGACTAGCTCTGGTTTCAATCCAGCAAGACACCTTTAAAGCAAGGAGCAATCCCACTGGACTTTACCATATTACGTATTTAGTGCTGCCCAAATTTAAATAGGAGTTCCCAGGACTAGCTGGCTTCATTCACCCCACTGTGGGTTTGTGCACTGGTCAGGGACTCCTCTCCCTCCAAACGTGGGGAGAATTCTAGACAGGCCAAAGGCTTGTCTCAAAGCTTTTGTTCCATGGAAGCTAAGTAAGGGCAGGGAAAAGGATGCTAAATTCCCATTAGAAATTATTGGGGAATGGGCTCCCAAATACACTAGATGCCTTTGAAAAAAATATCTCTCTCAGCTCTTAGGTGATAATACGCTGGGTTTCATATCTACCATTGCGCATGTACCCAATACTTTCCCCAAAATAAGTTATATTATTTCTGCAAGGAGATCAAGGAACAGACATGGAAGGATCTATTGTTATTGTCAGCCGCCTGCTGAGTCAGACACAGAGGAAGACAGGTTTACTGCTCCAAGGAGTTTAACATCTATTCTAACAGACTATTCTTCCTGCTGAACATGAGCATAGGGGCCGAAATGGTCATGTGGACTGACGGGCTATACTAGGAATGGGTTTACAATCTTATTACCCTGCATCTGGCCTGTGGGGAAACAGATCTTCAGCTTTGAGTGTACTGATTCCTGAACAATATACTGGGGGAGGAGGGGAATTACTGACTGTCACCCTAGGACGCATTTTCCAGTCCTCACGTGGGCAATCCCACTGTGGAGTTCAGGGAGAGTATTGCCTGGGAACAGCCTCTAGGATGAGATGGGAAAGGCCCCACTTCCAGGTATTGTTGATGATCAAAGGATGGCTAAGCCAGTTCAGTAGTGATTGCAAGCCACTTAAGATCACTCGTTAATCTTATGAACATTCATTCAGATAGCTTCTTAAGCAATTCAGCTGCCTGACAGCCTTTACATTGCCTAGCAACCATGCCAGCCACACTGCAGATGTCAGAACCTGGTAACTACCAGCAAAATTCTTTGTATAAGAAGATAAAAAATAAGGAAAAAGCTGTGGCTATAAACTCAAGTTCTCACCTCATGTTTTAGAAACAGTGTCTGGCATTTTAAAGGTGGATAAAATGATTGCAGGAGAGGTACCCAAGAGTATCTGTTAACAGATCCGCACAGGTAAACTATTGTTCCAACATAAAGCTCTGTTGACTTAAAGGAGACACCACCACCACCACCCCCACCGCTTAAAACAAGGGATTCGCCATGCAGAGATGATTACAGAAACAAGGCCTTCAGTTTTAGTGGGTCTTTTATTTTGTTTGTTTGGTGGCCAAAGAAAACCTTTGTCAAAACCCAATTGTTCACTCAGCTCTAGCTTTTAGCCACGGCCATAGGTTCAGATATCTTGTCCTCACCCTTACGTCTTTACAGGAATGACTCAGCCGGTATTTCCGATCTAGCCTTCTACTGCACCTAGTCACTTCCGCTCCTCTAATGACTCCAGCCTAGATGCCCCCTTTGTCATCTTCGCTCACTCCTGTCTCGGTGCCTTCCTCCATTCATGGAATTCCCATCTCATGTCACGTCCCCAGCTTCAGTCAAGTCCCTCCTGAAGACTCTTCCTTCCCAACATCAACCGGAACAGCTAACTCCCTCCTCTGGGTTTCCCAGAGTTGGCTCATTTCAGGTTTTGTACAGCATCAAGATCTTGCTGAGGTTTATTAAACAGCAGCAGCAACTGGTTCACTACAATTGCTGAAACAAAGTCTCTCAAGGTTGCCAAATTTGCCAGTCTCATGGGGTCAGATTTTCAAAGAAATTTAAACACCCAAAGATGAGCTTAACATAAGAACGGCCTTACTGGGTCAGATCAATGGTTAATCTAGCCCAGTATCCCATCTTCCAACAGTGGCTGATGCCAGATGCTTCAGAGGGAATGAACAGAACAGGGTCATTAGCGAGAGAGCCATGTCCTGGCATCCAATCCCAGCTTCTAGCAGTCAGAGGTTTAGGGACACCCAGAGCATGGGGTTGTATCCCTGACCATCTTGGCTAAGAGCTATAGATAACCCTATCCTCCATGAGTTTATCCAGTCCTTTTTTGAACCCAGTTATACTTTGGGCTACACAACATCCCCTGAAACAAGTTCCACTGGTTGACTGTGTGTTGTGTAAAGAAATGCTTCCTTGTGTGTATTTTTTAAACTGCTGTCTATACATTTCATTGAGTGACCCCTGGTTCTTGTGTTACGTGAAGGGCTAAATAACACTTCCCTAGTCACTGTCTCCACACCACTCAAGATTCCATAGACCTCTGTCATATCCCCCTTACTCGTCTCTTTTCTAAGATGACCAGTCCCAGTCTTCTTAATCTCTCCTCATATGGAAGCAGATTAGGCACCTAAATCCCTGCTTAGGCACTCTTGAAAATAGGTGCCTATCTCTATCTTTTAGATGCCTAAACAACTCTGAACATCTGGCCATAGTAATCACTGTGTATATGCATGTTCCTCAGGGCAGGGACTGGCTTTTTGTTCCACATTTGAATGGTGCCTAGCACAATGGGTTTCTGGTCTGTGACTGCAGCTCCTAAGTGCTATGATGATACAAATAAATAATGCTTTAAAAAATAAAGCAATAGGCCAATTTACAATACCCTTCCTCACACAAATAGGACATTTATTCATGGGCTGGCCCATTGATTTCAGTAGGATACTGCTGGTATAAAAGTACTCTTCAATATGTGTGAGGATATCACAGTCTGGCCCTCATTTTAAGCCTTAGGAGTACCTTTATTTACTTCTACAGTATGATGCCTATGCCTTTATCAAACTTCAGAATATCAGCTGGGATTTCTTACATAAGAACGGCCATACTGGGTCAGACCAAGGGTCCAACTAGCCCAGTTTCCTGTCTTCCAACAGTGGCCAGTGCCAGGTGCCCCAGAAGGAATGAACAGAACAGGTAATCATCAGGTGATCCATCCCCTGTCGCTCATTCCCAGCTTCTGGCAAACAGAGGCTAGGGACACCATTCCTGCCCATCCTGGCTAATAGCCATTGATGGACCTATCCTCCATGAATTTATCTAGTTGTTTTTTGAACCCTGTTATGGTCTTGGCCTTCACAACATCCTCTGGCAAGGAGTTCCACAGGTTGACTGTGCATTGTGTGAAGAAATACTTCCTTTTGTTTGTTTTAAACCTGCTGCCTATTAATTTCAATCTTGCACTAGAATATACAAATGTTTCACACAGGGCTACGTTAAAGAGCTCATTACTGAACAAGTACGCTGATATTAATTCTGACATAATTAATTGTAACAATTTTATACAGGCATATACTAATTTTGTTGGTATTTACAGTGCTTTTGTGAGATAACTGCCATTAAAATCTATACATTTTTAAATTCAGTTTGCTCACTAGAATGTTCTAAGAGACATTTCTGCCAAGTCTCCTCTTAAACAGATATAATCCTAGTCCATATGAAGAGGTCAGTAAAGGGTGGGAGAAAGGACATGAGACCAGAACCTCAGCTAGTGCAAAGTGGTGTGGCTCCACCAGAATCATTAGAACTATGCCGATTTATACCCACTCAGAATAGCCCCGCTACAGAAAAGGAACTGAACTATTCAATCGAGCAGCAAGGTGGCAGAATCCAGCCCACAGCAACTAAATACAAAGCTCTCACTATATGACGGTGACATTTTGACTGGTCCCAGCAATTTCCCTCACCCATCCCAAACCTATTCCTCCCCCCCCCCAAGGAATTTTACGGGAAGGCAGAATTTCACCGCACTAACCCAGGCATCTGGAAGTATTTCACTCCATTTCCAGTTAAGTTACTGGGGTCGGGGGGCGGGAGATCTGTCAGTAGATTGGTTTAACAGAACCAGCCACTCATGGACTAAATATTAAGACAGGTCCACCTTATGGGCGCCCATTTTGGTTTTGCTTATAGGGGTGTGTCCCCTGGGGAGGTTAGCAGTGGTACCGGCTCCCACAGCAGAACCCATCACTTGAAGACGCTGAACACTCGCAGTGGGAGCTGAGAAGGCACCCCACGGGAGCACAGAATTGGGCCCAAAGGTTTATTCCCCCCGCCCCAGGTGGGCATTTATACAGTGCATCCTGGTAGTAAGCCAATCAGCTGCTATCCAGTTTAACTAACTGGACACAATAACCACTAATATGATTTCTCATCGTCTGGAGCACTGGACTGGGATTCAGAAGACCTGGGTTCTATTCCTGGCTTAGCCACAGACTTTGGGCAATGTCACTTCGTGGCCCTGCGCCTCCTTTGTCCCAGCTATAAAGAATGGGCATAACAATACCGACCTCCTATGTAACGCATTTTGAGATCTACTGATAAGAACTAATTATTAATACCCAAGGAAAACGGGACTTTCTATTTCTGCTTAGATCACACGGTCCAGAATCTGATCCCCTTAGGCACAATGAGTAGGGCCTTGCCCCATGAGTAGTTGCACTGAAGTTAGTAGGATTGTTTTTGCAGCAAAGCACAAGTAAGGAAGGATTGAACAATCCTCTCCTGGATGAGTCAGAGTTAACCACTCATTTCTTATTACTGTACGCAGCCAAGGGATTTTACACAAATCATTTCACAACACCAAATTGCTACAGCATTTGCCACCAGATTTAGTTTTTCATATTATTGGAACTTCGACTGTTTTTAGTGAAGAATTTGCTTGCAGCTTAGAAACAGGTTCAGTGACCCTGATAACAAGATACAGGCTTTTAAAGGGTAAATTTTATTAAATAATATATCTTGTTATTTAACTGTCTGGCACTTTAACTTAAAAAAAATATTTTTTTTAGACATTAAGGGAAGCCTGCGTATGCACACAGGAGTGTTTGTAATGCCTGTCTCTCCCCTAATTGTCTAGTACCACAGCAGAGATTTTACCAAGGGGCCAAGAGTTTTCTATTGAGGATACTGAGGCAATTTCTACAACAGCACCTTTTGATCTGGATTGAAGAAAGAGAGAGAAAGGTAAGTGGAACTATGCTAGGTACAATATTGCTGGCCAAAGCTTCCTTCTCATTCAGGAAAATGTCCACTGAAAGACCCAAATCCTGAGGCTTTCAGTCTGTGTTTATCATCTTTTCTAAAATGCCTTTATGGAGACACACCGTGGTACTGGTAACCAGAGAGCCTTGCAGTGGACTGTGGAACGTTCATACATTCTGATGCAGGTGCGCCCAGACAGTAGCAGAGAAATCATGTGGCTGGATGCCTCCCACAAAGCTTCATACGGCGCATCTGTGGCTCAGGCCCAGAGCTTTTCTGACCCACTCCATGGGTCAGTCAACTGCACAGCCAGTTCTTTCAGGGCTAAGGGGATCACTCCTACACAGATATGGCCCCTTGTCTGGCCCTACATACATGTAATATACAAACTATAAACACCCTTCCCCCATTTTTATGTTATGCACAGATGGGGTCAGACCTTTAACAGTTTAGAAATAGGATCATCCTTGCCTTACCTGTATGTCATCTACTGAGTGATGAACCACCAGATTAAAGCTCAAGGCTTTTTTGTGGCAAGTTTTAAAGTGTAGTCCTCATATAACAAGACTATGAGATTTTGTTCTGTCTTCCCAGCTATGATCTGGAATTTATTTAAGCTGTGCTACTGTGGACTCTTTGTTTTGGGAAACAATACCCCTCCCTCTCACAGAAGGGCTTCACATTAAGTGGAGAATCTCTATAACCAGAGGGGTAATTTGCACATTGCAATGCATGAATGGATTCAGGACCTCCATTCTGCTTCACTCTAGGTGCTTCGCTCTTGGGGGGGAGGGATAGCTCAGTGGTTTGCACATTGGCCTGCTAAACCCAGGGTTGTGAGTTCAATCCTTGAGGGGGCCATTTAGGGATCTGGGCCAAAAATTGGGGATTGGTCCTGCTTTGAGCAGGGGGGTTGGACTAGGTGAGGTCCCTTCCAACCCTGATATTCTATGATACTGCAAGATATTAGAGAGGTTAAATGTTATAAATATGCTGTCACCAGAAGAGGTTCAGCATTGAGTTATACATTAAGGGTGCCAACACTGATTGAAAAAGTTAAAGATTCCTTCTATTGTTATTGGTTATTTCCTATATTTTGAGATCACAAATGTCCATGGATTGATCGATTTTAAAGGATATAAGGGACAAATGTGACTTCATAACTGAGGCCACAGAATTTCACCCAGGAATTCCTGCACTGAGCACAATAGCTTGTGGTTGAATTAGAGCATATATTTTAGAGAGACATCTCTCAACTATCCTGGGACCAACACAGTCACCAACACTGCATACAACATATTTTAGAGACATCCAGTCTTGATTGAAAGACTCCAAGTGAGGGACTGGTAAACTGTTCTACAAGTTAATTATCCTCCCTAAGACAAATGTTTATTACTTCCAGTTTCGTTTTTTAAAGTGCAGCTTTCCACTGGTTCTGGCTATGCTTTGCCTCTGAGCCTGAAATTGACTTGCAGTCAATTTGTGGCTTGCAGGAGAGATCTCATAGGACAGTAAGCAAAGTCTGCATCATGAAGACGACTCCCTTGGTTATATCAAAGGTAGAGCTGGTCCGGAAATTGAAAAATGCTGATTTGTCAAAACCAAAACTGTTTTTGCAAAACAGGGTCAGTTTCAATGAGTCTCCCAACATGAAAAAAGTATCAAAATTGTTTGGAATGATTCATTTTGACATTTTCAATATAAAAAACCACTGGTTTAGTGATTTTTCATTTTGAAATTTAAGCTAGTTACTGAACAAAAGGTGAAAGAAAAAAGGTCAAAATCAAAACAAAATGTTTTCAAATGATCAGAATTAAGTTTTTTTGATTGACCTGAACTGAGAAAATCTTTCCATGAAAGATTTTGCAAAAATTTCAGCTCTTCATCTCAGATTGGGACAGCCAAAATTTTCAACCTCAAAAATATTTGTGTGATGGGAAAACCATTTCCCACCCAGCTGTAGTGGCTTGGCAGCACAAAATGGCCATAATGGATGGCAGCAATCCAGCCTCTATTTTGGTAGAATTTGGACTTCAAACCTAGTAGAGATTAAAAATACTCAGATGAAATTCTTCCCAGTGCCTGAAATATTTCTATACTCAGTTTATACCTAATGAAAGCATCCACTCCAACGATAAGACGGTACCTTTTCCGTAACTGGTGTTCTTCGAGACGTGTTGCTCGTCTCCATTCCATATTAGGTGTGTTTGTGCTCGCCACATGCACCGGTGCCGGAATTTTTTCCCTCAGCAGTATCCATAGAGGATCGGCTCTGGTGCCCCCTGGAGTGACACCACAGGACGCGGTGTAAGGGGCATCACTGGCTTCTCCCAGCCTCAGTTCTTTCTTGCCTCAGTGACGGTGCTGGAACATCTGCTGCTTCAGAGAGTGTTGATTCCTTCCCTGTTCTTGCACATTTTGAAATCCTCTAAAATAGTTATGCATAGTTAGTAGTTTTCTTAGTTACTATTAGTAGTAGTTCTCAGACTCGTCGTTAGTCCCGAACGGGACCCCGCCGGGGGTCAGGGCGTGCCCCGGTCCTCAGGCTTGAAGCCTTGCGATCGCTGCAAACGGCCTAGGCCCATCAGTGATCCACATACCAGCTGCCTAAGGTGCTTAGGCAAGGGGCACATAAGTGACAAGTGCTGGATCTTCAAGTCCTTCAAACCTAGGATGAAGAAGGAGCACGGTATCCAGCTAAGAGCGCTCCTAATGGAGTCGGCACTCACTCCGGCATCAGAGCAGCCGTGTTGTTTTGAGCAACAATAAATCTGCATATGTTAATAATACTACACCCAAAATAGAACAGCAGCTCCCCTAAGAGGTGTGTCACACTAACCTACTGTGCTGACCATGAACCCTGGGGGGCTCACATGTACTTCCTGTGTTGCTAGTCAAGTGGGTAGGAACACTAATGAGTTCATCAGGTAAACGTTGTTTGTCATTTTATTTTTGATATTAAATTAGGAATGTTACTATTTTCCACTGAATAGCGTTTGATAAGATTTGGCCAAAATCTACCCTTTTGTTGCTCTTGGAAAGACTGGGTTATTTTACATCCTCATAATCTGTGTTGGGCATTTGCTCCACACCACAGATGCATCAAATATCACAGACAATGAACCTGGTTCTCCCCTTAGGCACACTGGTGTAAGGTCCTAACACTGCACCGGGGGGTGCAGGAAGGGGCAGTGCTGAACTGGAACATCGGGGCTAGATGCTACACCATTTAAGACAATGGGCATCTGAACGGTAGCTTCGGTGGGCTCAGGGTTGAACCCAAACCCCATAACACCTATGAATGTCACGCTTACACTGATCTAAAACTGGTGTCAGTGAGATCAAAATGAGTCTTTTTCATAACCCGACTCATCACTTGCTTTACTGTGTTTTCGTAGAACCATGAAACTATCTCAATTGAGATTTGCCAAGAAATACCTACTAGGTATTAAATTCAACAAGCCGGATTCTGAGTTGCTGTAAGTCACCAGAGGTCCACTGATGACAGCAGAAATACATCAGTTTACTTCAGTTGAGGATCTGGCCCCATATCTGTTGAACGGATGGTGACATATTAGCATTTACATAGCTGATGGGCATTAACGGAGGATAATTACAGCTATGGCTAGAATACCCATTTCTTTGACATTTTAATGGCTTCTCTTTAATTAGCTATAGGGGCACTGAGGTTACTGCAAATAGTTCAGTTGTTGCTGAGCTGAAATGTCACAACCAGGATGTCTCCCCAGATGTGCTTCACTGTCAGCCCAACAGCGGGCCACTCGGCGCTGGGAAACGCTTTGAACGGGTCCCAGGGGTTGAAAATTCCGGTTGGGTGAGTAGTTTTATGAGCAATGCCAGAGACATGAAGTAAGTGGTGATGGGGCACAAACGTCACGTGTGCCCCCTTGCAGCACCTGTGAATACTCTCTCTCAGTTCCTGCCCCACAGCCCCTCATCCTACGGCCTATCCGGCCATAATGTCAGCTTAGCCCTCTGGCCAGGTGACCTCAATGCATCCAGCCCCTGCCAGGCTAAAGGAGTCCTCCAAACACCAAGACTCAAAAGGTGTGCAGCAAAGGAATCTTCCGTCCAGCCAGGCTATACCTCCAGTCCCTGTTTCTGTACATAACTGCCAGCCCTTATGGCCTGGCTCTGCACCCTGCAGATGGCCCGTTCAGGTCCAGACACAATCTTCCTGGCTCAAGCCTACCTTTCAGCCTCGAGGTCTCTTTGGCCTCAGTCCCCAGCCAGTTCCCTGCTTCCCAGCAAGCACCCTTCCCCTTCCCAGTCTCAAATGCTGAACTTCCCGCTAAGACCAAACCCAACACAGATGCAATGGGTGTGGTAACCTCAGCCCAAGTCTGGACTTCAACCCTTTCTAGTCCAGGATGTCTCCCCACAGTCACATAAGGATACAGCTGGTAGCCATCCCCCAAAGGAGACAGAACTAAGGCTCAGACAGGTCTGGGTGAATGGGCTGGTACCTCTCAGACATCATGGGGACAAAATTTGGCACTGGGACTACCTTTTAATGAAAGGAGTAGAAGGAGCAAGAGAAAGTCTACAGGGAGTTGCATGGCCCAGTCATGTGAGGCTAGTTCCCCGGGAGGGGACGGCGGGGGCAGGGGGTTCTGCCATCCCTAACACCTGGCTTGGGACTCTCATCAGCTCAAGATAATTTTTTTGTGGTTTGTTTTCACTGAATGAGTTCACAAAATTTTTACTCTCATCAGCGGAAACAAGCTCTGGCTAACTGGAGTCAGTCGAAAAAACATTGATAGAACAGTTTTCTGTTGTAAAATGCAGTTCCATCGAAGCTGAAGTGCTTCACAAAATCACATTAATTTCACTGACGTGTTTTAGAAACAAAAAGGGGGGGAAAGTTGAAACTCCCCATTGCAACATTTTCAGAGCCTCAGGGTCTGATTTTTTCTTTCCAAATGGGTTTTGTTTCAAAGGTTTTTTTTAAAGTTTGTATCATAATAAAATAAAAATGCTAAATTGAAATCAGTTGTTTTGATTTTCATCATTGTTATTGTCGAAATAAAAAAACACTGAATTGATCTGAAATGAAATTGTTAGAAATTTTCTGTCATTGAGAATTTTGAAACTTTTGGGTTTCTTTCTAAACTGGAACAAAACTGTATTTCAAGCTCTCAAAATACTCTAAGAAACAGAAATTTCTGAAAAGATTGTATTTTTTTTAAAGTAAGAATACACAATTGCCTTGTATAGTGTCTAGATAATTGTATAATTTTTAACAATTTATAATGATCTCAAATATTGAAAGTAATTTTCTCTGATGGAGTTTGACAGCGTTGTGGATCCAGAGTTGGCAAAAGCTTTTGAGTGAAAAGGAATTCTGTAAATTGCAAATAATTTTTCAGAAGAGCAGATTTAAAACACAAACTAAAGTTCCTTCACATTGTGCTGTAAATCACAAGGGAAACATAATTCATTTACAATAGCTTTCAGCTAGAAAACTTGGCAGTCTTTCAGCAAGTTTCATAATTGCTCTATTTTAAACTTCATCTTGAAGATACTCAAGATAGCTTTTAGTTTTATTGAAAGGTTAATTTCACACCTACAGAAAAATATCTGCTTTCCACTCAATTAAACAGAGTGTTAAGTGTGAAAATTACATAGTCTCTTCACATGAATGTGCAACGTTTGTTGCATTTTTAACCCTCATTGCTTTTTAGACTTCCATAGCAGAACTGAGGAAGAGTAGGCAGTACACTAGTATTGCCTTCTTCTTACCGTTATTGGCAACAAAGCTTGTTGCTCATACCTTACCATGAGAGAATGGTCCCGTACAGTTTAATATTATTCCTTGATGGGAACTACAAGACAGAGTCAGTGCATGATAATTACAGCACTGAGACCGCAGAGTTGTGGGTCTCAGTAACAGGCCGATGAAAAGTCCACAATACGAAGTGATGCTCATGCGAATCCACGTGGTACAAAGAGGGTATGTGAATCCAGATTAGAACAAGAGTAGGCATGAGCAATTTCCCAAAATACCAGTACTAGCTGGCAATCGCTTTGGGGTTCACATCCTTTGGCAGTGTGAGGTATCAGAATGAATAAGGGCTCAGTGGGAATGAGGACTTACCGACCCGCTCATCCAAGTGGTTGTCTCTCCGGGTCAGATCTAGGCAGACTGAGATGTGGAGTTTTTAATCTGCTGCTGCTCATACCACACTAGTGGCACCTGCAGCCATACATGTTACATGCATGCCATTGGCAGGAGCAGGGCTGTCCAGAGGGGCGGGGAAGGGAGGGCAAAGGGGCAGGCTCCTCATCTGAGAGAGCTCCCAAACTGAGTGGCACTGTAACCCTGTGTGCCGGGTCACAAGACCAGTCAGTGCAATTCGGTCAGGCAGCCCCTTGGGCACAGCCGGGGCAAACGCGAGTGGTGCCATGCTAAGTGAAAGGGATTCAGTTGTGCACGCCATGTGAAAAATGTCCAAGAGCACCCCGGTACTATGCAATCCCTGTCATGTGGATTTCCGTTAGCAAACCTTTTGTGAAGCCAGCACTTCCATAAGAATTAATGGAAGGAGTTGGTGTTCCGGATGTTCTGCTACGTCTCAGGCAGGATTTTCCAACCCGTGTCAGAGCAAGAGAGTGTGCGTCGGTGCATAGCTTTCTCCACGTGTCTACACAACCTCGGGGGCGTGGCAAAGATGCAGGCTTGCATCTTTCTGTCAGGTTATCGACTGAGTATTAGGACTTGCTGCTCCACATGTTGGAATCAAGATTTGTCAAGAAGAAGTGTTCACCAACCAAGACAACACCGACTTGCTTTTAGGGAAGCAAGAGAATTTCATCCCTGCCTTCCTGGACTATGGGGTTGAACATCTCCTGGCAGAAGACCATGGTCTAGAACCTCAGAGCTGGGCCACTGTGATGGGGTCCACTCACTGAAGGTTTGGCACCTCCTCCTGATCGTTCTGGCAAATAGCTCGGCAGATCAATGCCCTCCCCTAGGGTCAGCCCCCACCAGTTTCTTCTCTGCAGCCCCTCTCTCATTCCAGGAACCAGTGTCCTCTTTGTGACTCAACCCTCTGTCCAGTCACTGCTGTGGTTTCCCCTTCCAGGGGAGCGTGTATTAAGGTTCCTGCTCTTCAGCAGTCTCAGGCAGTCCTCTGGGTTTGCCAGTCTCTTAATTTCCTCCTCCAGAGAGTTACTTTAGGCGACTCATCTCTGTAGCCCTCCAAACACTCCTCCCTTCTCCCAGGGCATGACTGCAGACTTCCTCCTGCCCCCTCCTCTGCTTCCAATTTCCTGGCTTTTGTAGAAGCCCTGTCTGTCCCTCACAGGTGAGCTTCTCTCTAATCAGCTGCCTTCAGCCTAAAGCTCCCCCTGTTTGCAGCCTACTTAGCTCTTTCAGGGCCAGTGCGGGGAGCATACCTCATCACAGCCACCGGAACCCCTGGTGCAGGTGAGGTCAAAATACCGGTGGGGAACAAGAGCGTAGATGAGTTCATCTATCTAGGCTGCAAGCAAAGTTCAAAGAGTTGCAACAAATGAGATAAGTCTCGTTGCCTCCTGTATGAAGTTCATGGACGTAAAAACATTTTGTGCTGAGATGAGTTTGGATTTATCAAATTTGCGAACTACCTGCATTGCTATATGGGTCAGAAAACTGGACCTTCTTACAAGCAGACATGGAATGTCTTTAGCTATTCCAAATGCACAGTCAGAGCCAAATCTTGAGCATAAAAGTGCATTTAAGTTTGATCTTTATTCAGGGATTGTAGTATTTCAGCCACAATACCATCCTGCCCAGCTGCTTTACCTCACTTTGTACTTTTTAGCACTCTTTCTAGTTCCCAAAGTGTAATATGTGGTGATTTTCATTCTCTTCCAATTTTTCAGGATAATCGAAAAGTTCCTTCACACAGTCTATCCATCTTTCCAGGATGCTGTTTGGATTTGTCACCTGAATGGCTAGAAGACGCAATGAAATTGAAGAATTTGAAGTCAGACAGAACCACAAAGAGATTAATTGCACCATAAAAAGAACCATGGGACAAATAAAGAAGTCAAGAAAAAGAATTAGCTGTACTAAAACTGACGATGGCAGAGAAGAGACTGGGTGGCAGAAAATGAGCCAGGAAAGTGAAAGGGTTAGAAACCAAGGAGAGATGAAGAGCAGAGACCTAAGCGCCAGAGGTGTGGGGGAAAGAGAGAGAAGGGGTGGGCAACTCAATAAAAAACCGTAATGGTGAAGAACCAGGGACTGGTGTGGAAGGGAAATGAGAAGGCGCAAATGCTAAAAGCAAGGTGGGCTAAGATGGCAGACATGGATGGGTGGCTGGGGAAAGGGAAAGAAGTAGCAGCTGGTTAGATGAGCGAATCACTGAGTAGCCAACTAGCAAGAGGTTAACAGCCAGCCACTGAGTTAAACAACAGCCTCCTTGGTTCCACTGGAAGAGAACTATGGCTTGCCTTGGTGTGGCTGGTAGCAGAGGGATGATTTAATTGATTTTATTTTGCTTACTGGTAAAACCAATAGCCAGGTGAGTCAGGATGGGAGCAAGGGAGGTCTGGGAGGCAGGTCTTCTGTGGGCAGGAGGTGTTTACATATACAATGAAGGATCACCGTATCACAAGGAATGGGGAGGGGACATTCTGTGCCATGTGCCTACACGGCTAGGGGTGAGTTATGGATGTTGTTTCTTTGGGGGTTGGCAAAAACTCCCCATGTGGCTGGTACTATTTTCAAGTTACTTTGGCAATAGTCTGTGCTTATGCTATAAAAGAACAGTTTAGACACACTTGTGAGTTTGTCCTGATATTGGTGGGATTGCACTAATGTGAAACCATGTGTGAGGTTAGAATGAGGCCCATTCTGTCTACTGTATTTTGTGATTCTTGAGCACAAGAAGCCTTCCTGAAGCACTGGGCCACCCAACAGAAATGTTTCAGCTCTGAACTGCCCAAATCCGTCCCCTTGTTCAAAAGCCAACAACCTCTTTCCTCAAATACAGACACTGCACCATGGGGGCTGTCACAGGTTTTGTTTCAAACTTTGCTGGGATTATGTTAACGTGTCATGTTCAAACCGCTGCCGCTCTTTTTGTCCCGGTGTGACGAAGTGGGCCTGTTCTTAATGTTTCCTCCGAATATTGTGGGGGTGCCTCAGTTTCCCCTATGCAGTTCTTAAGTATCTAGGTGGTGGGGTAAGGGTGTATGATCATTGCAGAGCCCTAGAGGGCAGGTGTGTGCAGGGGTCTGGACACAGAGAATGGCCGACACCCTGTTTCCTGGCAACTGATGGCCTGGGCCCTTCCCCCCCTGCAAGGTGAGAGCTGAAGGGTTGGAGAACAAAGGAATAAGGTGACCACCTGGCCCAGGAAAGGAACAAAGCCCAGAGGAGGAGGGGCTGGAGGGAGTTTCAGTTTGGGGCTGGCTGGGACATGGAGTGAAGTGCAGACGTGGTTGTCTGGCTCACTGGCCCCCAAAATGGACCCAGCTGAGGGGTCCCGTTCTCTGCACCTGCAAGCTCTGTTTTAGACCATGTTCCTGTCGTCTAATAAACCTTCTGTTTTACTGGCTGGCTGAGAGTCACGTCTGAATGCGAAGTTGGGGTGCCGGACCCTCTGGCTTCCCCAGGAGCCCCGCCTGAGCGGACTCGCTGGGGGAAGCGCACGGAGGGGCAGAGGATGCTGAATGCTCCGAGGTCAGACCCAGGAAGGTGGAAGCTGTGTGAGCTGTGTGTCCTGAAGACAGGCTGCTCACAGAAAGGCGACTGCCCCAGAGTCCTGACTGGCTTCATGGGGAGCAGTTCCAGAGCATCGCCCAGGGACTCCGTGACACCCGGGTCCATAAAAGTGAAGTCTGAACAGAGTTATTTTCATGAAGAATTGATCCAGCTTTGCTATCTGGTGAAAACTGCTGCATAACTTTACCAGGTGTTAGTGCAAAAATAATTCATCCTGTAATGCACAGATAAGTACCTGTTGTCTAGTTTGAGAGCCGACATTCAATCTAAAAATGCTTTGCGTTCCAGTATTAATCACACTGCCTCATGCAGTCCTACAGGGACAAAGAAAATCAACAGCAGACAAGTTACTTTCAGGGACATGACAACAGCCAAATGAGAGCTGTAGTTTATAGGCAGAACTCTCATTCTTTTCAGAACAGATTACTGCTTCAGTGTGGACAGGCAAGGATTTGATCCAGAATAGATACCTGGGAACTAGACAAGTACGGACAGACTGGCTCAATGATTTTAGGAGATAGTTTGACTCTTCTCCAATGACAAGGAGACAACTCATTCAGAGCTGCCTTTATTCTAGTCACCACAGAACCAGCACACAGATTTTTATTTCCCTTTCACTCTGCGTTGCACTTGAAGGACCAGAGTTGGGGGAGGAACTCAGTAAAAAACGATCGTGGTAAACCGTGCATTGGGAGAGATGCATCACCTCAAAGCAAATTCAAGGAAACTCTGTGCCTCGTGTTCTGGTGCACAGAGGGACAGTGCAGAAATGGCACATCCTTTGGGACGGCACAGCCTGCCACCTAGCCATCTAAGGTACTTCTGTAGTCACCATTGTCATAGACTGAGAGTACCTCATGACCGTCAGAACGCCGCCGTGAGATAGCACTACCAAGTTATCTATTTTAGTGATATAGAGGCCCAGAGAGACCAAGGCCCAGCTCCACAAAGATCTGAACTTTCCTGCTAATAAATCGAACGTCAAAGCTTTCAGCTTGGAAAAGAGACAACTAAGGGGGGCTATGACAGAGGTCTATGAAATCATGACTGGTGTTATTTACTCCTCCTAGCACAAGAACTAAGAGCTACCAAAGGAAATTAATAGGCAGCAGGTTTAAAACAAACAAAAGGAAGTATTTTTTCCACACAACGCACAGTCAACCTGTGGAACTCCTTGCCAGAGAATGTTGGGAAGGCCAAGACTAGATAAATTCATGGAGGATAGGTCCATCAATGGCTATTAGCCAGGATGGGCAGGAATGGTGTCCCTATCCTCTGTTTGCCAGAAGCTGGGAATGGATCACTGGATGATTACCTGTTCTGTTAATTCCCTCTGGGACACCTGGCATTGGCCATTGTTGGAAGACAAGATACAGGGCTAGATGGACCTTTGGTCTGACCCACTATGGCCATTCCTATTGTAGCTTAAATATCTTTGTGCGTCCCAGGGTCACACTGGAAGTCTGATACGGCAGGGAATTGAACCTGGGTTTCCCAGGTCACGGACTGTTGGCCTCGCTACTGCACCATCCTTCTGTGGGAGTAGTAGGAACTAGAGTCCCTCCTCCTTCAGATGACGTGCTCCCCAGGATTGCCCACAGGAAGCTGTCTCAGTGAGTTCTGGGACTGTCATTGTGAAAGGCCAGGTGTTGGTTGGTTTTGCAATGAAATTATTCTACGGTCACAGTTTTGATGTAAAACTAGGTGGGACATGGTAGTTTGCTTAGAGATTTTGGGTTCAGCTTCCCCTGAAACTAGTGGCCAGGAGTTTGTGAACCCCTGTGGTTAGAAAGCAAAGGAAATGTTTGCATGAACTCTTGAGATGTGAAACCACCAGTTTGGTAGATCAAGTACCAATGCCTAGTCCTGTCTTAACCACTAGGAAAAAACCCACCCCCTCCAAAATTCCCCCATAATAAAAAGAAATCCTACATTATTCCAGCTGTTGTCAACTCCCTATCAACCTGGTTTATCACAAACATTTTAATATATTTTGGATGCATTAACAACTCAGAATGTGATCTGTGACCTGAAATATACATTTAGTTGTTTTGGAGCATCTATACTGCAAGGCATGTATTATAATGAATAGTGAACCAGAGTTACAGAGCAATGATGCTGTTGGGATTCCCTCCGAGACCATTTCCATTCAGCTTATCCAGAACACCTTGTCCAGTTTTGGGAGAACACTTCATCCAGTTCTCTGGGATCCAAAACACTTAAGTTTGACTTTGGATTTTGTCAATCAGATTCCTTTATTTGGAATACAGCAAAGCTATGCTGAGTTGATCAGACTCAAGCGAAGGGGGTGGGTATAGGCCGTACTGCACATCCAAAATCAAGACCACCTCTTCCTTTATAGACATGTACACCACACATTTTTGGCTTGGCTTGGTTATTTTGCAGGAACCAATCCCTGGACAGCATGCTCGGTCCATGTGCTGTTCACCCCGAACCTGATCTTTACATTCCAGGTTTATCTTGTTCATAGGATTTAGGACGGAAGAACCCAATGCACAGCTACAGACTAGGGACCGAATGGCTAGGCAGCAGTTCTGCAGAAAAGGACCTAGGGGTGACAGTGGACGAGAAGCTGGATATGAGTCAGCAGTGTGCCCTTGTTGCCAAGAAGGCCAATGGCATTTTGGGATGTATAAGTAGGGGCATAGCGAGCAGATCGAGGGACGTGATCGTTCCCCTCTATTCGACATTGGTGAGGCCTCATCTGGAGTACTGTGTCCAGTTTTGGGCCCCACACTTCAAGAAGGATGTGGATAAATTGGAGAGAGTCCAGCGAAGGGCAACAAAAATGATTAGGGGACTGGAACACATGAGTTATGAGGAGAGGCTGAGGGAGCTGGGATTGTTTAGCCTGCAGAAGAGAAGAATGAGGGGGGATTTGATAGCTGCTTTCAACTACCTGAAAGGGGGTTCCAAAGAGGATGGCTCTAGACTGTTCTCAATGGTAGCAGATGACAGAACGAGGAGTAATGGTCTCAAGTTGCAGTGGGGGAGGTTTAGATTGGATATTAGGAAAAACTTTTTCACTAAGAGGGTGGTGAAACACTGGAATGCGTTACCTAGGGAGGTGGTAGAATCTCCTTCCTTAGAGGTTTTTAAGGTCAGGCTTGACAAAGCCCTGGCTGGGATGATTTAACTGGGAATTGGTCCTGCTTTGAGCAGGGGGTTGGACTAGATGACCTTCTGGGGTCCCTTCCAACCCTGATATTCTATGATTCTATGATTCTATAGGCCCAAGCATCAAGGTGTTGCTGCTTATCTTAGCTAGCCCAGGCATCCTGACTCCAGCGTACTGTTTGTCAAGCTGCTGTTTACAACTTAACCTTCCATTCACCTTCCCAGTTCTGCCCACTAAGCAATGAGGCAAGTTACTGATGTCAAGCCAGGCCTACAGGTGTTAGTACAGGGGGGACTCTATAAATGCAATAAGACTTCAGGATGAAATAGCATCCTTGCAACTGACATGTACTCCAGGCCCAGGAAAGAATAAACTGGATGCTAGCAGAATAAGCCTCAACCTTTTCCTCATCCGCTGTGGGACAGGGACCACAGAACTACATGAGCGAATGTAACTTATTACTGTGAAAAGATGAGCAGCCCATTCCCCCTGCTCCCCACTCTTCTTTTCCAGTTTTGTGGCTCAATGGGTAACAGTGAACCAAGGGAGTTGGAGCCATGGCTGATGCTTCAAGGAGCTCCTTGTGGCTGTTTGTCAGGTCAGATACAATATGAGCTGATCTACAGCTCACTTGGTATTTCAGAATGTCGGGGGGCGGTTGTTGTGTCTCAGGTTATGGGGACCATTTAATTCATACTTGCCGACACGGGATTAATGTAATAAAAGGAACAGGTTTACTGATTAGAAGTTACAAGCCTGACGGTGTGTACTTATCTATCCCAGCATGCAGTGATGCTGCACCAAACCAGTGACAGAATGTGCGGGGACAGGCAGATATTCCAGATGCAGGTCCCCAAGCCACCTTCTCCCCTTAACTGGTTTCCATCTCTCTTTTGGAGGGGGCGGAGTGAGGCTTTTCAGGGTCTTTTGTGCTTTGGATGGAGTTCTGCTGATAGTAGTGATCACTACTACAATCTGTATATGTGCCATCTTCAAGTAATGAACGTTACCCAATGGGGCCCCAGCTCTGCACCAGTGAAGTCAATGGAAGCTTTACCACGGTCTTCAATGGGAGCAAGATCAGGACATTACTGCCTATCCTGAGTCCAGGGACTACTGGCAATACCATGGTAAAGTTAATGACTGGAAACTGCAAAACTCTAAGTAGTTTTTGATATCTGAGTTGCCTCAGTTTCCCCACACACTTATGGCTAGTCTGCACTACACAGGCTCTGCCGATGCAGCCATATCAGCAGAGCGCCCTAGTACTGAGGCCGTGTATGCCAACAGGAGACTTTCTGAGGGTGTCATAACACCACCTCCCTCTTATTAACTACAATAACTAAGCTGACGGAAGCACTGCGGGCTTTGCCAACATAGCTCTGTCGGCTAGGGGGTGTGGGTTTTCCACACTTCTGACTGACACAGCGATGCTGCCAAGGTTTGCAGACCTTGGAATAGGAAACAACTGTGGTTCCTTAGGGCTCGTCTACACTAGAAGTGTTGTGCACTGTAGCGCGTCTGGGAAAGTGGCAGCCAGCACATCCCTTGGCCCACGCTACTTCCTGCAGCCCCCATTGGCCTGGAGCAGCGAACCGCGGCCAGTGGGAGCCGCGATTGGCTGAACCTGCAGACATGGCATGTAAACAAACTGGCCCAGCCCGCCGGGGGCTTACCCTGGCGGGCCATATGCCAAAGGTTGCCGATCCCTGCTTCATGCCAATGGGAGAGAGCTCTCCCATTGGCATAATAAAACCCCTTCCGTGAGCGCCGGTAGCTATGTCGGAGGGAGAAGCTCTCCCACCGACATAGCGCGTATGGTTTATTCACACCCCTAGGCAACATAAGCTGTCGTGTAGACATAGCTTAGATCCCCCCATCTGGAAACAGCTGGCAAATGTATCTTATAAGAGCAACTACTTACCGCCTGTGTGAAAATAAGCTTCCTCTCTGAGAGCTATCAGCACTGCAAGGCTCCTAGCAGAGACAGAGACTGAGCTCTGCAGTTGTGCTTTTGGACAGCTGCCTGAGTGCTGAATAAAGGCTCCTGTAATTTGGCTGAGTTAATAAAAAGTTGAGGAAAGTTAAATCATCTCTCCAGGGTGTTCTTACAGGAGACAAACATAACAGGGTACCCCTGTGAATGTCGCAGGTGAAGCTCCATTACTCATCTAAGAGGCAGATAACCTTTACATTGCAGTCTGGCATTCAGTCACTGACATTTTAGAATCATTGATACTTTCGACTTTTCACTGTGCATTAGCACACTATTCTCCCCGTTTGGAGATATCTAATTAAGAAAACTGCGACAAGCCACTAATGATGGCCATCACACATTTCAAATCAATCCTGTTCCTCTTGTCAGCATGCAGTGTTGCAGCTTACGCATTGTGAAAAGGGCCCTGAGCCAGAGAAAGATACACTGTAGACTCCACTGACCTCCTGTCATTAAGCACAGCTAAAGTTTGCAGCAAAAACAATCAGAAATTCATTTGCCGTCAGCCTCGTTTCAGAGCCTTTAGATTCTGATGTGGTTCAGTGGAGTCCCCCTCATCTGGTTTATCCCTAGCGATCAAGCACATAGTCACTGTGGAATCTACCGCTCCCATTTCTCAAAAAAAAATGTTACCTGCTATAGAAATTATTGTAAAAGTCTTTGGTACCAGGATGACATTTTGTGCAACAGATTTTTTGGCCTTTGGGTAACTAAGGACAAACCTTGTTGGTATTTGTACAGGTTTCAGAGTTGAAACCTCTACATCACAGCATCGCCTATTTCAGCTAATAGGGCAGGGAGCTGCTGAACTTCCCCAGGGAAAGAACGACCAGATTGGAGAGACTTTATCATTGGAAACAAAATGGAGGAATTAACAATCATCGGGTGGAAACCTGCCTGAATAAGCCCAGATGTAGTATTGCTGAGGGATCGCAGTTGGGGGAAATTATATATTAGATCATCTGTGGAGTTTATAAGCTCCTGAAAGCCATAAATGTTGGTGTCAATATAACAGGCTGGAGACACATGCCCAGAAGTTTTTACGTCCATATTCGTAGCCTGTTTTTCCCCTAAATGTAAACTTTAATGTACGATTGTTGGTTGGCCATTGTTGGTTGGTCCTGCTTTGAGCAGGGGGTTGGACTAGATGACCTCCCGAGGTCCCTTACAACCCTGATAGTCTATGATTCTATGATAAAGAGCGTAGGGAGGCTGAGCAAAGTGGCTGTACTAAGCTGGAGGGAGCAACTCTCACTTTTGACAGCCGATGTTTCAACCTTTATGCTGCATTAATACCCGTGACAACATGGCTGTCAGGGCCTGAGACAGTTTTGTTGGCTAAAACTCATTAAACAGGATCTGGTGATTTCAGTGTCTCCAAATCAGAGGCCTCATACCCAACTCCACAGCATCACCTCCATGGCCCAGAATGAACTTGTGTTGATAGCTGGGAGGCGATGGGTTCCCCACTAACCGAGGCTCTCATATGCCCCTGTCTCATGTGGATCCTGAACCAGAAGACCTCCATGAGAGGAAGGATGGTCTGGTCCCTGCCCCTTCACAATCTGTGTGACTGTGGGCATGTCACTTAGACTGACTCTGCCTCAGTTCTCCATCTATAAAATGGGTACAACAACACTGCCCTAGTTCACAGGGGAGAGGATAAATACATTGAAGATTGTGAAGTGCTCAGGTAATGAGAGCTACATAAGTACTTAAGACAGAGGGACACATAGGCAAGAGGAATGGTAGCACATGGTGGCTCATTCCTTTCTTTCCATGCTGGGGAGACACACAATACAGCTGGGCTATAGCAAAACTGTAATGCCCACAATAACTTAATTTACAAAGCTCGTATGTCGCCTGGCCTCAAACCACTGCAGCTAAAAAAAACCCACCCCATAGTTCTGAAATTCAAACAACTTTTTAAAGCAAAATGTTTAATACACTTGATTTCATATTATACAAGAAGTACAAGCTCCGAATGGCTGTGGGCAGTGCAGCATTGAAACTGGCATCTGCAGCGTCAAGAGAAGAGAGAAGTGTCAGCTTGTAGCATCAAAAGCATAATTCACAGATATCTAGCTAAGTAGTAAATAGTCACACCAAGGAGTTAAGCTTTTAGCTGTGCAAGGCCTGTAAATTATAGCTTTTTGCAGTCAGTGAATCTACGATGAAGATTCATGTTGTCTACAGAACATGCATGGTGCACAAAGGCAAATCATAAACTATAACTATATGATCCATGGGCTCATTCGTTTTTCTTCAATCCTTGAACGGGTTACAACGAACACTGAAGAAAAGAACGATAAACCACCAGCATGCAAGTCACCTCTGTATAAGGCAATCACCGCTGACAATGTTACTTTTGGGCCAAACGTCAACACCTTTTGGCTTAGTTGCCATGACACAGACTCAAGAGACTCTACAATATGGTTTGGGATAGTATCTGATAAAGGCTTTTGTATTTGCTGCAGCTGGAACCCAGCTACTGATTGCTTCTAAAGGAAGCATTTTTACCTCTTCTATTTCAAACGGTAATGTTCATGTGGCCTTTCAGAAAATCAACACACTGAAGATTAGTCCATATTAATAGTGCTAATTCATTTGCTCTGTATTATCTGTATTTATTGATCATGTGCCCTTTGCCAAGCATCTGAGGGCCTGGGCATGGTTTATACACATAGTGAATGTTAATCAGTTCCCAAAAGAATGCCTTCAACAGGCAGCATTTAGAGATATCATGGAGGGCACCTTGTAGCATTCATGATATCTTCCCCAAACCAATGTTCAATGCAAAAGAAAAGGCATGGCCCAGTCTAATGGCAACCTGTGTTGCCAACTAGCACAAGTCTGAAGTACTAAACACACATCCCACAACCCAAACACATTCCTGGAGGGCCCCATCTCAGTAACATAGATAGGAAAACCCTTCCCAGACACCTTCCATCACACAGCTGGAGGTACAGTCTCTGCAGGCTCCCCTTTTCCTTTATGGGTTTCAAGTGATGCCAAGGAGTCTTTCCATGCACTTGTCTGGAAAAATTCCTGAGTTCTGCATGCAACACATAAATGCTTCTGCTTCCTCCACAAGCTTCAAGGAGAGACAGAAAACAGGCAAAGGAGACGCACGTTAAACCTACCAATGATTATTTTATCATTGACTCCATCCTGTATGATGGACGTTGGCGTCACTCGCGCCTTTTATTGTCATTGACCCCCGTGCAAAGGGGATGTAAAATGCTACGGCGGTAGAATGGTAGCACCGGGCACCCACTGCACAGTGGCTTTAGTGCCTTGCCAAGGTGCTGGGCAATGGAGAATCAGACTCTCTCTCTTTACTTAACAATCTTTAGAAGTGTGTTTCTATCCTGCATATTCAGCAAATGAGTTTTCAGATTTAGAGACTGAACAGAATGTTTTAGGCTTACAGGACATTACGGACTTCAGGCTGCAGAAGACATCATAAAATATGTCACAATATGCTGAGGAAAATTAAAGTTCTGGAGAGATTAATTTTTTTTCCTTTTAGGCAAAACAACAATCATTTTGCCTTTGTCCCAGCCCGGGGTTCCAATACACCGAAACTAACTGGGAAAAACACTTACCTGTGAAGCTGAGGCTGAATTTTAGGAGTGCTACCGCCTTGTGGTTAACAGTGTTGATGACAACCTGTACCACAGGACGGCTGTCCGGCCCATGACAGGGACTGTCGTTATGGTCAGACACCTGATTAGAACTAATACGCTGCCTCTACCAAGAACAAGTTTTGAAGTAAGTCCAGCTGACACGTCATTGTAGTACAGTAGCAACACTGGGCTTCGGAAGGATTTGAAAGAAAAATGACATTACCAAGGGGCAAATTGTTTGATGGGCTGAACATTCTTAGGGCACGTCTACACGGATCTGCAGTCACAAAGGTGTGATTTTTAAGCACACTAATTGATCCCTGGGACCCAGCCAGGGCACTTTAACATAGCTCTGTTTCAAACAGGGCTACATTAAAGAGCGCTAGGAAACTTTTAGCGAACACCAACAGGGTCTACACAGACCAATTAGTGCAAACCATGGTAGAGCACTTACAAATCACAGCCCTGGAGTGTGCATTGTTCGTCTGTGTAGACAAGCCCTTTAGTCCCGAGTTATCAGACAGGGTACATCATGGAGCAGAACAAGTGCCATAGCAAAGGGCCATTCTATGATGACTTCAGGAAGAGAGATGGAGTCACAGATTTAAAAAGGCTGCATACGGTAAACCTAATTATTTGTATTCTGGTATTGCAGAGTGGCCTCTGCTCCACTGTGCTCGGCAAACCACACACACACACGCTTCTTGCCTAGAGGAGTTTATAGTCTAAGTAAAAGAAAGTCTTTGTTGAAGATACTAGAGACCACAGAGAGTTAAATCCAACCTTATGTATTGGATCGGCACAAGGCCTAGGCATATGAGGGGCTTACATGGGTCTTTGGGGGTGCACAGACCTTGCAATTAATTGGCACAGGGGGTGCATTGCATGCACCACACGTATTCGCTGCTCTGGATGTTTGATGCCCCAGGTACCCCAGTGAGAGGTTGTGATGGGGTATGTACAGGGTGTTCCACTCACTGCTGGGCTTGCGCCACCTTCTGATCACTCCGGGGATTAGCTCTCGAGGCCGACACCCCTCTCCACAGTTTGCATGCCGTCACTCCAGCTCTGGTCTGCAGCTTCTCTTGCTCCAGGATCCTCAGCGTCTCCTTCGTGACTTAGCCCTCCAGCTAGGTCACTCAGTGTTCCCCCTCCTGGGGTACAGTCCATCACCAGTCTTAGGCAGTCCTCCCATTCACTTCCATGCCCTCAGTGGCTGGTAGGGGGACCTGGGCCCAACCTCTACTCTGGGTTCCAGTCCAGGGACCCTCAACCCAGCAGTTCTAGGTTTTCATCTCTCAGCCTTCACTGCTCCTTCCTTGGCCTGCTACCTACACTTTTGTTTCTTCTCCTGTCACGGGGGTGTACCAGCTCAAACCTTCCTCCCTCTTCCCTGCCTTCCTGCAGCCTTTCCCAGCAGCCTCTGCCTGTTGCCATCTACCTGGCTTTATATAGGCCCCACCTGTTTCTGTACAAGTGAGCCTGTTCCTCTAACTAGGGCTTCTTCTCAGCCTTGAATCTACAAAGTTAATTGGCCCATGTGGCCTCCATTAACCCCATCACACCCGCACACAGGGCCTGAAGGGTTAATATGGGCCTGAGGGACCAGTTAGAGTACCGGACTGCACCTGGAGGGAGAGCCAAGCCTGAGTGAACAAGAAGCCCAGCTGAGCAGGAGTAGGCTGGATTATAAAGTCAAGAAGTTTTTAGCAGAAAGGGGCTCCAGGAAGAGCCTTTGCAGTCAATCTGTGGGAGCAGAGAGAAGGGGAGGTGTCAACCCAAGAGGAAATTAGCCCTGGAAGAAGGATCAACCCCAGAGGAGTTGTGGGGAAAGGAAGCCTGAGAGGATTAGGTAGGAAAAGCCCAGGGAAACAGCAGCAAGGGGTAGGACCACTGCTCCCTCTACGCTGTGCAAGTGTGCGCATACACACAGATCCTAAACCCCGCGCACACGGCAAAACACTGCATGCACAAACATTTGCACAGAAGAAATTTTTTGCACACACGGCCTGTCAAAAATTAGAGGGGACATTGGGCAGGACTGCTACATGTTCTTGACTGCCCTCTATTAACTATTTACATAAAACATTAATTAATGCTAGGAGGTTGTCTAGATATCCACACACCTCTCTCATGTATCGATCACTCCTGTACACATCACATTTAACACCATCCTGGGGCACTGGTTCAACAAGAACTCAGAGGGAAAAGTGGCACCTGCTGAAAGACCAATGCCATGTATTGAAGTCGCCCCTTGGAGGTCTATTGCAAGAACTGATCAGGCCTGAGTCACGCTAGCTGATGGGGGTTCTGAAGGGCATTCAGCCCAAGGTGACATGGCTGCAGGCACACTGAAGTAGAATCATGGCAAAGATTTACAGCAATCAAGCCATCTTCAAAGTCTGGATTATCCATACTTCGTGAACTGGCTACCCCTCCAACGTGATCAGATCAAAAATAAAGATCTGAAATCAAGTCTGGGTGTTGTGGGGTGAAGTCTGTCATGTCTATGAAAAAGATTTCTGTGGATGATTTCTCTAGGTACGATTATTTACTATAGTTGGATATGTTGTACTGCACGGTTTACATTAGAGACCTGCTCAGACTGAGCAGGGAGAATTTGACTGGACACTGACGAGACTAGTCACTGAGCATCACCTCCAAGTAGTAACTGGCTGTTCAGAATTCTCAATTTGTAACATATTTTTATTCACCACAAAAAAGTTATACACCTTTACCCACTCTGCATGTAGATGTATCTTTAAATGCTAAATTCATTTTATGGACAGCCAGTCATTTGCTGACAATATATCTTTTCAGATAATAGGAACACAGCAATACTGCTGCCCTGTTGAAGCAAATCTTTCTAGAAATGCAATTGTCTTTGGATGACTGGATCTCAGTTTACACTATTAAAGAACATTCTGATAAATAGTTTAAAAAGACAAATTGACATTTTCATTGCGTTCTTAATAGAGCATCATCATCACCACTGATACACGTTCCTAGAGGTAACTCAGGAAGCTGTCCCGTGTAGTAACCAAAAGAGACTTCATTTCTAGATATACAGTAAATAAAAACGAACACATTTCATGTTCATTCAACACTGAACACTAGTCCAAAGACAACACTCCATTTCCACTGAGTGCAAGAAATGAGATGGTAGATGGTCAGAATCCAAATAAGAGAAACTCAGCATTTTTCTCAGCCCTAGATCTGGTATTTTAAATTTGCCAACCACAGATTTCTTTAAGGGAATACTGGGCTCTTGGGGCAAGCAAGTCACACAAGAGGAGATTCTAGCTCAAAGCCATTTTTAGTTTCAGACCCAAGGACTACAGGCTTGACCCAAACAAAGATACTTTTATAACAACATAGGACTCGATTTTAGGGTATGTTGCAGGTCACACAATTCAGTAAGAAATCTTCTCTGATGTAACATCAGTCAAAGAGTGTTAGGCTGGATGCTGAGTTAACTATTCATGCTGCCTGTGGAGCAGTCTGGGAAGGATACGGACTTGTGGGTAAAATCTTCCTGCTGCTCTGAGGAGGGGGTTTCTCCCTGGCACAACATATGACTGACATGCTGGCCCAGTGTGTTGGGGAAGGTAGAGCCGAGGCTCCGCACCTTTTACCCACCTACTCAAAGTGGTGGTGGGAGAACACAGTTCCTCTGCAGAGCCATCTTCCTCTCCCACAGGTATATATATTACAGCACCCTGGGGGGCGGGGGGTGTCAGTGTAACAAGGCCAAATCAAACAGGGTGGATGTAGCCTATTCCCAACAATTGACAAGAAGGGGCAAATGTCAACAGAGGGATAATTACTTTTTTTAGTGCTAACGAGGGTGGATGTGGCCCATTCCCAACAGTTGACGAGAAGGTGTCAACAGAGGGAAATTTACTTTTTGTATTGACCCAGCCACTCCCAGTCTTTATTCAGGCCTAATTTGATGGTGTCAAGTTTGCAAATTAATCCCAGTTCTGCAGTGTCTTGTTGAAGTCTGGTTTTGAAGTTTTTTTTGTTGAAGAATGGCCACTTTTAAGGCTGTTATTGAGTGTCCAGGGAGATTGAAGTGCTCTCCTATGGAAATGTGGCTGCCATTCAACCAAACCACAGAGCACACAATTTTCCTGAAGCATTCCAGAAACAGAGCATTCAGCCACACAGGGAGAAGCCGGCTTTATTTTTAACATTGGTTTTGCAAGTGTAAAGAACTGATTAGTGCACGTCTACCGCTGCCTTCTACTAGATGGATTCAGAACTGCTCTACTGTGTGTCACAGCCCTTAAGTTAACACCAAGTCAAACTCCTTTCATTCAAGCAACAGACCTATACTTCCAGAGCAGTTGTCTCCTCTGAAGTGATGTGCAACATGGTGACAACCCAGAAGTCCAAGAACGCTATTTTTTTGTTAATTCTTACAGCGATAGTGTAATGGTTGCATTGTGTCCACCATAGACAAAAAAATATATATTCTCATTTTTAGATGCCAGATATTCATCATGCACCAGGAAAGTGCAAACCTGCCCTGGAGTGGCACAGATCCACCCCTTGCCCCAGGCTGCTTGCATACTGCACTAGCAAGTGGGATGGTGTAGTCATGTCTCCCCCTACAGCCAGCCAGCTTGGCTATGTGGTGTGGAGAGGTTTGGGGGCCCGACCCTTCTTCTAACTCCTCCATTTAGCGTGGCATAGACCCATAGGGTACCCGGAGTGAACAGTCCCTGTGCTCAGAGACAGTGATTGTGCATGGTGCTGGCACAGATGGGTGAGGGGCAGCAAAAAAAGCAACTGCCATCCTCCTCAACAGAGCTGCAATTCAGTCCACGGCTAACACCTGCTGATCATTTTCAGTTTTGTGAGTATCTTGAATAGTCCGTGCTAGCCTGCAGAGATTCAGTGATGGGAAGAGGCCTGTAAGATTTACATTAATGATCAGCAAACTAAAGGGTTCCTGCATGTGCCTTAGCTACCGAATTGCCATTTAGTACGTCAGTCCATAAACTAAAGTGGCCCCCACTAAGGCTCAAACACATCTAGTTGCAAGACACCATTCGATATACAGCGTGACTTTATTTTGAATAGGTTTACACAATTGTCGGACAAGACAACACAGTCAGTGGCGCAAAGACATTGTACTCCGAATACATTAAAGACCTTTGGCCAGTAAATCGGCACGGCTGCAGCACAATGAGGAACTGTACGGCTTTACGCCAGCTGAGGACCTGGCCCATTCAGGGAGAGGGAAGTTCCGTGGTAAGCTGCACTGAAGATGGGCTTTGTGAAGGGATAGAGGGTTGATGGTACATAGAGGAGCTATAGAAAAAGGCTACTCTAAAGAGCAGGTGCCGGGAAACAGTTGCATAGCTTTGGGCTATTCTAGAAAGGTTAACACAGCATCCCCCCTACATACAGGAGGCAAGATCTGCAGTGGGGACGGCTCTCACCACGAGATCTGTGAGACTGCAAGAGAAAGGACTCAGAAGAAGAGGGCCAGTCTTGATGCGCTATTCGCTGTATCTTAAAGGAGGATACCCAACAATGTTTCACAGATACGAAGCACAAGAAGAGCAAGAGGCATTGCAGTCAAGGCTGACATTCTTCCCCAAACCACTTCCCCCTGACGTTCCCCTTTAACAACAAGCTCTAACGGTCCTGTACACCAAGGGCTGCTATGTGCTTTCCCATTGCCTGGAAACCCTGGATGTCAAAGCTGATCCCTCCCAGAATGCACCTCACTGGTGATTCACTAACTCTCCCTTCCTGGCTCAGTGCTCCAGGTCCTCTCTTTAGCCTCCCCTACCCACTTGTCTAGAGGTATCACAAAACCCCATTCTTTTCCACTGGGAAAAAATAGAAGGAGGAATTTTATTACAACATTTTTCATTTAAAATTTTCATTTTGATTTTTGAAAACTAACCTATTTTGGGGCTTGAGTTTTAGTTACTAGATTTTTCCCTCCCCTCTACTTTTGGCCCCAAGTTCAGTAAAATGAATGAAGGCCAGGGTAAGGTAGGTTCTTCACTTTTTCCACCCTCTTGAACTTCTCCAACGCAGATAAAGTTACGGAGCAGCAAAAGGAAAACAAAATATTGTGGTTCTGCAACTCTGGAACCTACCCACAGTTTGTTCAGAGGGCCAAAAAAGGAGAGAAAAGGGAAAAAATCCCAAATATTGATTTTCTTTTTTTTTTTTTGGTTTTCAAAAACTGAAGTTTGAATTTCAATTAAAAAATTCCCACAGAAAAAAAAAATCGAGAAGTGCCATTTTTCCCATTAAAATTTTCCTTATCAATGAAACCCCATTTGTTGGCACGAAAACTAGTTGACTGAAAATTTTCAGCCACCTGTTCACTTGACCATTCCACTCAAGTCCATCCCCTTGTGATGGTGGACAAGAGTGTTGAGGCTGTGAGCCAATGAGAAGGCTCTGATGTGAAAACATGCTAACATGGGGATGTCAAGCTACCATCTGAACCCTTCCTTTGACCAGAGCAATGACGCCTCCCCAGACCAGGCAGTCTACCATACTCTTACTGGCATAAGAATCTAAAGCACTCATTTTTGGGTCTTTTTTTATTTTAACAGGTAATTATACAAATCCCAGACCCCTCCCTGAAGAATCATTAGCTAATGGCTAACAGAGAGCTTATTTTGGAGATGCATTTTTCTGCTCACTTTAGCATATGTCAGATGGGTTTGCTGGCAAATATTTGGCTCTCACAGTGCACACCTGTTACAGGTAGTCTCTTGGGAAGAACTAGATCATTTTTCTGATGCAGTTAAAATTCAGCTGCTTATTACAGACAAAATGGCAAAACAGCAAAACTAATTTCCAAAAAGGAACACTGCTGTTTTTATATAGAAAAGAAACATCTTTCTCTTATAATAAATTCATTATATTAAAGTAGGAGATATTGTGAATGCTGGATAGGATGGAGAAATCATTCAAAAGGCACCTGCAAGGGTTGGAAATGCCAATTTTTTAGTGAGGTTTGTTTTGCAACTTTCTGGTACCAGCTGAGGGTACAGAAATACTAAGATCTGAGCAAAGCTGATCTTATGGCATTTCCAGCTGTACCAACAACATCTAGCGCTAGAAGTCTCACGAGAGAAGCAGTTCTTCAAAGATTTCCAGGCTAGAGCTGGAGAACAAAGAAGTTGGGATAGGATCATAGAATATTAGGGTTGGAAGAGACCTCAGGAGGTCATCTAGTCCAATCCCCTGCTTTGAGCAAGGCCACCACCAACTAAATCATCCCAGCTAAGGCTTTGTCAAGCCAAAAACCTTTAAGGATGAAAATTCCACCATCTCCCTAGATAACCCATTCCAGTGTTTCACCACACTCCTAGTGAAATAGTGTTTCCTAATATCCAACCTAGACCGCCCCCACTACATCTTGAGACCATTGCTTCTTGTTCTGTCATCTGCCACCACTGAGAAGATGACATTAAGCAACAACACAGAACCTATGGACTGTTGGAGAACTTGTGTGACATTAGTCAGAGACTACTAAGCCATCCCTGTGAGTAAATGGGCCACTTCCACAGTTCAAAAGGACTCATGAAACCTAGTCTACTCACCAGCCGCTGCCCACAGAACCCAAAGGTAGCTGTCTGTTGGCCCTCAGAGCACAGTGTGCAGTCAAACTTTGTTAGACAAATTTTGTCATGGCCATGCAACGAATCATGGAGACAGACAATAACACTCCCTTAGCTACAACAGTTCATTGATCTACCCATATGGTGAGCATGTGCGTGTGTTGCTTTTAAATTAGCATAAAGAACCCAAATGTTATAGATTATGGTGATGGATGCCACAGACATTTGAAAAATAAAACCAGCTCAGCTTATTTAAACATTTAGCCCACTGATACAGACCCTGTTTTATTATTTAAACCAACAGATTAAATATTTTAATTCACGTGAAAGTCCTCATTCAAATCTTGGCAGGAATCTCATGTTTCAATGTAGGGAGCACAAAAATCAATCCAGCAGAAACATATTCCCTGCTCATTCAGCAGAACAAGGGCATTTTTACTCTCTCCAGCATCCTTTCAGCAGAGTCCTCTCTTTTAATTTTAAACTCTCATTGCACAGTGGAAGGCAAGTGAGGAGGGCACAAGATAGTCTTAAATTGGACATTGGTTTGGATGTGTGTTTTCCTTATGCAAAACCGTTCAGATGGGCACAGCTCCTCAGCTGGCGTAAATTGATGTCAGTGAAGCTGTGCTGATTTGCACCAGCTGAGGAACTGCCCCCCCCCTTTTTTTTTAAGCACTGTGGATCAGATTCTCCATTTTGAGCCACTGGAAATGTGGAATGGAGCAGCAGTGAGTCGAGTCCAGTGTTCCATCGTGTCCCAATAGTCCTGCATTGCTGCGTCTTCACCTACTTTGTATGATCATTAAATAATGCATTTGGTTCCTTTTGTCGTGATGAAAACTTGTTGGACAAATTTCCCACATCCTTCTTAAAACCCATCAACTCTTCTACATATCCAGATTTCACTAGTTGGAACACCTGGGAGCTGAACGCCTGCCTTTCATTTTCCACTGGAATTTACGAAGGGAAAGCCATGGCACATCTTGCTGTAAAGCAATAACATTAGCCCATGTGATACAGAAGAGATTATTTTAAGGTTTTGCTGTGACTTCAGTTTGCTAATTCTAAGTTAAAGAAAACTAGACCTGAATCCAAAATGCTGCACTGCTTCAGACTCATCAAATCACTCCAGAAATGCTAAAAAATGTATCAAAAGGACGTCAGTGTGTTTTTCTAAAAGCACTGACTCCTATGTCTTTTGGCTCCAATTTTTCAAGAGTCTAATTATTCTGAGTGCATCCTTTTGCACGTTGCCTATGTGTAACCCTTCTGCCCGTCAGAGTTGGCAGCAACAAGGGCCGGGTTCAATATCTAGGGGTTCCATTCCAATAACACAATGCAAACCGGCTCGAGCCCCCACCCAGTGACCTGGGACCAATATATACCACCCCCGCTGGGCGCCTCCAAGAGGCAATACTTCCCCTCTCGCAAGCACATAGTCTGAGTGTAGCAAAAGTCTTTTAATAACAGAGAGAAACAATGTGGCATTATGTTGGGGAAACACCACCAACAGGATTCATAACACAACCCATGAGCAAAAACAACCCCACCCCAGGCAAATTGGGGCATGCCCTTTTCCCTTTGGTTCTTGAGTCCAGCAACCCCAAATCACCCAAAGTCCCAAAAGTCCAATGCCCCAAAAGTCTCTGTCCCTGGTCAGGGCAGCCCCAGAGTTCGAAAGTTTATCGGCGGAGCTTTACCTCCCAATCTGGGTGGAAATGGGACAGGGGTAAGAGGCACCTTACGTGATCTGAAGCTGACCGCCCCATAGCTCCATAGCGGCGCTCCGCTCCGCCAGCCGCCCCACGAACTCCTTCGCTCAGCTGCGCTCCGCTCCGCCAGCCGCCCCACGAACTCCTTCACTCAGCTGCGCTCCGCTCCGCCAGCCGCCCCATGAACTCCTTCACTCAGCTCCACGGCCCACAAGCAGCTCCTGCCATCCACACACTGCTCCGCGTCAAACTGCTTCACCAGCCGTCCCGCAAATTGCTCCACAATATATCTTCAGGCTCCCCCACTACTTAACACAACACTCAGTGATTTCAGCTCTTAGGTGAATTCAGCTTATAGTAGGGGAGCCCCAGTGCTGGTGCACTGTCAGCCCAAAGTGAGCTCAGCAGCCTATAACTAGACTTCTAATGAAATCAAAATTAGCTCTGATATTCCACAGTGGAGAGAGGAGGAAGTGCAATCAGCATGTAAGGCCCTCACCAAGGGGCCCATGCCACCAAGTATTAATACTTGTCCCCAGCCTCTCTCCATTCACACAGTTTTGGAACCCATGACCCTTGCCTAGCGAGTGCTACTTAGTTGATGGTGAATCCCTCCATCATAACAAAAGGCCACGTACAGTTCCAAGCACAGTTCCCATAATCAGGGTAATAGCAATTTATTCTTCCTGCCCCAATAACAGAGACACTGGGGATCCCACAGCAGCCAAAGTGACCATTTGGGCAGCTATGGTCTCATTCTAGGCGTGGTGGGTGTGCCTATGCAAATGAGATCGGCCCCTGAAGTTCTTTTCCACAACTTGCCACACCTCACCACCAGATGTCAGGGTGGAGCTCATCCTGACACTGCTTACATCTGGAAGACACAGCAATAGTGATGTACAGATTGTCCTCACGTGCCTCCAATACGTTGGTTGTGCCAATGGAGTTCCTCTCCATCTTGTAGTCCCTGGGGAGCAGTGGCCCCTTTGTGTCCAGGCTGAAAGTCCTTGGGGACTTTAACATTCCTGCAGTCAATGACTCTTCTAAGTTAGCCCAAGAACCAGGTAGTTTCTGTCTCAACAGGTAAAGTTGGGCACAGTCTGGGTCCTGTCCTGGGCATGGAAAATAGGGCTAACATTGTTATCATGCTCAGAGTGTCATCTCCTTTGGTTTGAGGTCAGCCAGGCCCACCTTTGGTCCTGTTAGGCAGACCACCCATTTTATTGGTTCACCCTTTTATTCTGTCCAGAGCTATCAATACAATAGCTCTTAAACATACACAAACTCTTCCTAAGCAATGAAATCCTGGTCCTGTTGACTTCAAAACTCCCATTGTTTTCACTGAGGCCAGGATTTCACTCAAGGTGGGTGACCCATGACAGGTGAACAACGAAGGAAGGAATCTAAGGATCCAGTGACAGACATTGTGGGCTGAACTTGCCTTCATAGTGTTTAGAATTTTGGAAGATTTATGCCGGATATTCTAGGGGCCAACAGGGCAAAGCAGCCTTAACGGGCCCCGTTTGTGTGGCTGGCCTCCTCACTTCTGGTCTGATTTCACTCTCATTTACACCAGCGTAAGCCAGGAGTAGAGCCGCTGAATTCAGCAGGAAGCAAAGATGGATAAAGCAGTTTGGACACACAGAAGAAGCCAAGGATTTAAAAAAAGAAAAGGAGTACTTGTGGCACCTTAGAGACTAACAAATTTATTTGAGCATGAGCTTTCTGAATGCATCCGATGAAGTGAGCTGTAGCTCACGAAAGCTTATGCTCAAATAAATTTGTTAGTCTCTAAGGTGCCACAAGAATTCCTTTTCTTTTTGCGAATACAGACTAACACGGCTGCTACTCTGAAACCAAGGATTTAAAATAACCCATAGACAAAATTTTAAAAACCCCATAATCTGCAAATGGTACAAAAAATAGCCTCCCCGAACTAAATGGGCCGATAATCACATCCACACCTTCCCTCCCCATCACTTCCTCGATCCCGCCAACCTGATTCCATTATCTTCCACACCAATGTCACCGAGAGCAGAACTTGACCCGAGCCGTAGTCTCTGTGCTGTGCACAACTTAGGGACCCACATGGCCCTCCTCATCACAGTGTCTGAGCACCTCACAGTCAATAATTCAAAGCAATGAACAGATCAAGCCCCAGATTTTGATCTGTGCAAATACCATAAGAGCTGGACTCCGCTGGGGCCATGCAGAAGCCCAGGAACAAAACATTCTCAGCTAAGGGGTTCTGGCAACGGAACAACCTTCCAGAGGAGATCAGATGAACCCAGCATTACAAAGCCTTCCTCCTTGAGAGAGCCTTTCCACCATAAGTGACCCACACAATTCAAGCACTGCATTTATTCCCAGCCCCCAAACAACCTACTCCAAGCAGAGTTCTCACACTGTGAAGGAAGAAACACCAGAGATGCCATTAAATCCACTTGGAACTTTGCTATTGATTTTACATGGAAGGCACTCAGACACCACGGGACGTTATCTCCATAGCACCTGTGTGAAGCAGGGAAGTATTATACCCATATACAGATGGGGAACAGAGAGAGGCACAGGGCAGATTAAGTGGCTTGCCCAAGGACACAGACGAAGTCTGTGACTGAGATGGGAATTCAGCTAGGTCTTTGAGGCCTAAGTGCTCTATCCTCTAGGCCAGCCTGCTAATTCATGCTGGTGGTCCACTGCCTGACCTGGCTTCCTATTTGAGGTAATACTCAGGGTATTGGTTTAGATCCAAATAGTTTCCATTATGGATACTTAGCTTATGTCTACATTGCACACTTAGCCCAGGCTCTGACTTGGGCTCAAACCTAAGCCCTGCTTCAATCAAAGTCAAATCAGTTTGACTTGGACCAGTAAGCAGTCAGGTCCTAGGTCCCTGCTGGAGGGGGAGGAAAGTGAGTCAGAGCCAAACTTCTACTGTGACTCGGGACTAAGCTCCGTCATTTTGTAGTATGGATGCAGCTCTAGCCGCAGACCCAAATCAGAAGTTCTGCACAGTGCAGTTATGGATGCAAAAGCCCAGCAATTGTAAACCCAGGTTTATAATGCAGTGTGGATGCTCAAGTGTGGGCTTGAAAACAGTGAGTCCACAAGTCCATGTCTCACAAAACGGAGTTGACAATGCTGTTGGGATTCTCTCTGGCACCTTTTCCATTAGGCTCATCCAAAACAACTTCATTAAGTTCTGGGAGAACACTTCATCCAGTGCTCTGGGATTCAAAACACTCAAGTTGACTCTGGATTTCGTCACTCCGGTTCCTTTATACTGCATACAGCACAGCTGTGCTGAGTTGATCAGACTCAAGCAGAGGGGGTGGGTATAAAACATGCCAACATCCAGTTACAGACCACATCTTCCTTTCTAGACATTTACACATTACATTGTATTGGCTATATATTATACCACACATTTTTGACTTGGCTTGGTCACTTTGCAGGAGCCAGTCCCTGGAGAGCATGCTGTGTCCATGTTCTGTTCACCTGGAACCTGATCTTTACATTCCAGGCTTATCTTGTCTGTAGTCACTAGCATCAAGATGTTGCTGCTTATCTTAGCTAGCCAAGGCATCCTGACTCCAGCGTACCGTTTGTCAAGCCGCTGTTTGCAACTTAGCCTTCCATTCACCTTCCTCCCCACTAAGAAATGAGGCAAGTTACTTACGTCAAGCCAGGCCTACAAATGCAATGCAGACACAACTTGGGATTTTCAGACATGTTGGCCACCCACAGCTCCAACTACAGTCAATGGGAATTGCAGGTGCTCGACCCCTCTGAAAAAATCCCAGACAAAATCCCTTAAAGACTGCCTCATCTCCTTGCATTATTACCTGTGGCTCTCCAATGGACAAGTCAGTGGGCCAACAGTCGTTAGGCTTGTCCATTGGAGAGCAGAGGGTTTTTACTGAAGGGACCTTGAGTCTAGAACTCTTCCCTCCCCTTCATGTCCAACAGAATCCAAATTTGCTGAACTTCAGGGCATGTGACAAAGACTCTCTCTTGAAGTTGCGTGTAAGTCAGTGGGTAAGAAATATTTTAATTCCATTGGCATTGCTTCAGGTATGACAAGTATTTAAGGGTTATTTTTAGAAAAATTAAGGAAAAAAAACCACACGGTGGTAAATTCCAACCATTCTATCCCACGCGCGAAGCTGAAATATTTCTCGTCAGTGTGCATTCAACATTAACTTAGGGTGCTTGTTAAAATTTCTGTTTTGTTTGGCCTTGCTGCTGGCAATTATGTATGCAAATTGCATCTCACTTTGGATTCTGTATTCAGCTTAGCCCACTCCAAATGCTAAAGAGTCAAAAAAACAAAAACAAACCCCCACAGAATGCAATCAGGAGATTAGCCAATATGGGCACAACTTAAAGCTTTTTCCTCCAAGGAATTCGCTAGTAATTTTAGATTATGTGCTGCGCTGAGCCACACATTCCAAAAAGGAACGTTTAGAGAAATGAGTAAAGGCAAATTCATTGGGACAGTCCAGGCTTGGGAGAACACATCAGATGATAAACTTAGAGAGCCATTGTTGATACTAGACTAATGCTAAATACGACATGATCTGCTTATTAATGTCAAGTTTTATATAGAAACTGTTCTTCCTTAATGAATATGGTAATTTTTTGCCAGATGGAAATGAATGATCTCATCCATATAATTCAGTTGTATATGGAATGAGGTATTAATATTAGAAATTGCTATGTTGAACATTGTATGATCTGTTTTTAATTTGAGTTCTTTATTACAGTTTGTTCTTGCTGCCTAATGAAGTGTGTCAGTGAAAGAATCAGACCATTTCTTCCAGCATGAGATGAGTTGAATATGTAGGAAATTTCTTGTAGAACTAACCATTTTACTATTTCTTTCTTTAATTAGACTAAAGTCTATGAAATTCTTACTGCAGAGGACAGATCCTTAGCCAGGGTAAATAGTCTCAGCTTCAACTGACCTAAGGACTCAGATCCAGCCAAAGATCTGCTTCCAGACCTGGTTACATACCTTGAATGTACGCTAACATTTCCAGTTGCACACAGAGTTAAACCATGTTATACAGGGACGGCTTCTGCAATCTGTATTAATGTGTGTAGTCCCAATGAGATTCCTCATTCTTTCATTCATAGATTCCCAGGCCAGAAAGGATCACTGTGATAATCTAGTCTGACCTCCTGAGGCCAGAGAACTTCCCCAAAATAATCCTTAGAGCAGATCTTTTAGAAAAACAGCCAATCTTGATTTAAAAACTGCCAGTGACGGAGAATCCAGCATGACGTTTGGTAAGCCACTCCAATTATTAAGAACTCTCACTGTTAAAAGTTTATGCGTTATTTCCATTCTAAATTTGCCTAACTTCAACTTCCAGCCATTGGATCATGTTACATCTTGCAGGAGGCAAGACTACAGAATCCAGCCCTTAATGTAGCAGATACATACTAATTCAGTTGACTCTGGGGTCGAGCAAATGATCTGCTGGGTTTGGAAAATGAATCAGTCCATGCAGAATTTAATGTAACAGCCTGTGTGTTCAGGGTGAGCCCCAGAGTCCCAGCCCTAACTCTTCCGCTTATTAAAAAAAACAAAACAAAAAACCCAAACCAAACCAGCCTGACGTTTTCAGTGGTGGAATGAGGATTCCCCCCCAGCTTCTCTCCTTTTGTCAATTTCCTCCTCTCCCTCTTTGGATACACTGCTAATCCTTGGACTGTTTAATGCTGCCATGCAACAGCACAGCAGTCCCAAACTTTTGAAGGTTGTGCCCCCCCCCGTTATCCCTGTCTGCACCCCCAATCCCCCCAGAGCCGGGTCACAGCTGGGGGATGGGTCTGGGGCCAGGAGCAGGGCTGCAGCCAGGGGCTGAGGCTGAGGTGGGAGTGGAGATGTAGTCGGGCGGCGGTGGGGGCCGGCAGCTGGGCCCACGGCCAGGTACGGCTCCACTCCTGGCCCCACCCCCAGCCTCAGACCTGGGCCAGGAACAGAGCCGTGGCCAGGGGCCGAGGCTGGGGATGGGGCCAGGCATGGGGCTGGGAGCAGGACCGGAGCAGAGCTGGGGGCGGGGAGGGGCTGGGTGTGCTCCCTCCCCGCACCTCATGGGGGCTGGCCTGGGCCCCATCGTGCTCCCCGGATGTTCCTCTGTGCCGCCCTAGGGGTTGCGCCCCACGGTTTGGGACAAGAGGGTTGCACTCTGAGGACATGTTGCTGCTGATGTACACTTACTGGACTCTCCGCCTCAGTCTCTCCTCCTTCGCTTTTTCTTTTTGCAGGGGTGGGCAGGAGTAAATAGAGCAACCACAAGATTATCCACTATCAAAAACGATAGAGAAACAGTGCATTCCAGAGAGACCACGGCCAGGCCTCATCGTGCTAGGCCTTGCCCACGACCTCGGTCCTTGCCCCTGATTTAACGATCTAATCCGCTGAGGCAAACAAAGGGTGGGAAGGGCAAACACAGGCACTGAGCTGAAGTGATGTGCCCCCCAAAGGGTGACACAATCGGTGTGCACCCAGCTCACCTGAGTCCTTTGCCAGCGTCCTCAGCAAGGTACCACCCTGCCTCTTGTGCTGGCACAACACCGACGATTGTAGGCTCGAGAACTCTCCGTGTCTCGGTCACAGGTCTCTCCGTACGTGTTGGTTTCAGACGGTTGGCCCAGCCACCAGCACGCATAGTGAATCTCTAGCACTTGGTGCATCTCTGCCATTTTGTTTCCTAAGCTGGAGTAGCCACACGGGCGTTAGCATTTTACCAGGGCAAAGAGCTGTCCCAACTCTGGCGGGCACTCCATGACGGACAGTGTATCTCGCAAGCCCTGGGGTGTTTCATCCCCAGACAAGCCATCCAGAAAATATACAGTAAAGTACGTTTTGCAACAATGATCATTTACCACTTGTTCTCTATTGATCCAACCACTCATGTGGCAGGAGGCCAGCTGGCCCCTGCATGTTGTCAACGGCTTAGCGAGGATGTCAGAGTGCAGCACGGTTTGAGTTTGTAAATTTAAGCCGAAGTTTGGACTCCGATCCTGCAAGCTGCTCTGCACAAGCAGGCTTCTGTCCCCACCAGGAGCCCCACTGACATCGACGGGGGTCCACCCAGTCTGATTGGGGGGAGGGATTAAACACAAATATACCGGACGAGACTTACTAGCCTCTAGTCTGAAGGCTCCTGAACGCCCATTGATTTCTGCAAGTAGAACCACCAC
Organism: Lepidochelys olivacea; assembly: GCF_965140295.1. Lineage (NCBI taxonomy): Eukaryota > Metazoa > Chordata > Testudines > Cheloniidae > Lepidochelys > Lepidochelys olivacea. Next base: position 5,615,043 of record NC_140417.1, on the reverse strand, counting down.
CAGATCAGGCCCTTGTGCTCCTCCAGGCACAAAGGCCAAGCAGTTGCTCACAGCTAGGAGCTAGATGAAGAGACCAATAAAATGGAGACAGCATGGGAGTGAAGTCCCTCGGACACCATGTGCATCGCCCTAGAGCTCGGAGAACAAAATGGCCACGTGACTGCCCAGGAGCGTGCCAAGAAACACGTAGAGGCAGAACATCAGACTTCCGTAGCTATGAGCAGTACTGTGAACATTTAACAGACGCTGCCCTCCAGTGAGGGCCCGCTGCAGATCTGGGGGTGCAATGAGTGGGGGTGCTAAAGGAACAAACTCTCCCACCGTTGTCCCCCCGCCCCCGTTAATCCTTCTTAATGGAGATGGTTGGGGCCCTTCTTGTGTAGCTCTGGAACTGGATTGCCGCTTCCTGAGTGTCCCCTTGTGGGGAGAGTTCCCTCAGGAGCAGCCTCCCTCTCTTCTGCCCCTTCAGGGCCCCTGAAGCGGGATCAGGGGCTTGCCCCACTCTGCGCGGCTTCTGGAAGCAGCAGCGTGTCCCCACTCTGGCTCCTACATGTAGGGGCAGCCAAGGGGCTCTGCACACTGCCCCCGGCCCAACCACCGCCCGCACAGTTCCCATTGGCCTGGAACCATGGCTGATGGGAGCTGCAGGGGCAGTGCCTGTAGACGGGGCAGTGTGCAGAGCTGTCTGGCTGCGCCTCCCAGTAGGAGCTGGAAGGGGGTCGTGCTGCTGCTTCCAGGAGCTGCTTGAGGTAAGCGCCGCCTGGAGCCTTCCCCCCAACCTCCTGCCCCAGCCCTGATCCCCCTCCTGCCCTCCAACCCCCTCGATCCCAGCCCGGAGCACCCTCCTGCACCCCAAACCCCTCATCCCCAGCCCCACCCCAGAGCCTGGAACCCCAGCCGGAGCCCTCCTCCACACCAACCCCCTGCCCAGCCCGGAGCCCCCTCCCGCACCCTGAACTCCTCATTTCTGGCCCCACCCCAGAGCCCGCACCCCCCCGTCCCCTGCACCCCAACCCCAATTTCATGAGCATTCATGGCCAGCCATACAATTTCCATGTCTAGATCTGGCCCTCAAGCCAAAAAGCTTGCCTGCCCCTGCTCTAAAGTATAATACTTTGGAAATAGTGTAATTTCAGCACAAAATAGTAAGCTCATAAGACAATGCATTACCCATGTTGCCCTCTGATCTGTTCGGATGCTCTTGAACAGGGTCCCTAAAATGAAGCCAGGGTTTAAATGCTGCCCAAGTTGCTCAAAAGTGTGAGCCATAGCTGCACTGTCATCCTGCCTTGAGGCAGGAGATGGCCAGCTGTAATCATTCCTGTTGGATTCATGCAGCAAGAAATGCACCTCGCAAGAAGACACAAAGGTAAGCTGTTACAGCGGGGGGTGCGTGTGTGTTGTTTCCCTTTTGAAAAGAGCAAAGCATACACTTGCAGCCCAAGTGGCTTATTTTAGGTTAAAGAAAATAACAAAGAACTAATTTAAAAAGAGGGAGCAAGCAGAAGGTCGGTCTCAGTCAAGACGATTCCCTAACCTCCCGAGCAGGCAGGTTCTCTATGCCATTCTGTAGGTTTTTATGCTGAAAGGGGTGATTTGATGCAGGATTTTGTCCGCAAGAAGTTAAAAATATATGTATGTAAAATCAAAATATATTTCGTTAATAGCTCAACCTGGAAGTAACTTGACCATTACATTTTTATTTAACAAAGTATTCCAGTTAAAAGTGCAGTGCCCAGCATAGAGAATCAGAGCAACACAGGCCAGAGCGCACATTGAATCTTTGCTAAAACGTTTGTGCAAAATTATCTGCATCTTGAATTCAGACCCTGGGCTCCTGGCAAGAAGTTCAACTCAGAACAGAATGGGCAGGTATCACCTGCTGACTCCATGGGGGCCAGCATGAAATGTGTTGTCCGCTATGCAAAAGAGCCTGCTCTGATTAGAGATGGGCCCAAATTGGATTTTCAAAGCCCTCCTCATTCCTGGGGGCTTGGGCCACCTCATTACAGAGCTGAGGCCAGCTGTGCAGTGTGTGTTCAGATCTGCACTGAGATTCCACACACACACACACACACACCTGGCCAAACGGTGGGTGAATTTCATATCTGGGGGAGGAAGGGTTGGCTAGCCTTGACGGGCGTGGCCTCGTTGGTAGCCTCAGGAGAGAAGCTGAATAGGCATGGAGGCTGTGCCGCCCTCTCGCACTCGAAGGGATGTGATCCCTCCAGATAAGGCAAGAGGCACGTTGACTGGGCAGTTTGCGGGACGCCTGCCTTTCTGGGCACAGAGGACTTTACTCCCCAAAATGATTGATGAGCATAAAAGAAGGAGTCCAGAGGCAGGCAGCAATGGTATTCTCCTGACCCACGTGGCTTGAAATTATCCCAACCAGTCACCAGATGGCAGCAGACAACATAGGGTGCAACATAATCAAGTCAAGCAGTCAACGCATAGGCCCTGGCCCTGCAATGGACTTTGAACAGGCAGACCGCTGTGCTCACGTGGACCCCCACTGATGTCAGGGGGACTCCACGCAGTTGCACGATCCACCTGCACCAAGCTCATGGCAGGCTCGGGTCCACAGTCCTTATCTCCGCTCTTACACCCAGGCCGTTGCAGCACAACTTCCTGGTGTAAGTGATGTCTTGCCTCTCTGCAAAATGATAACACTTCAGTAGGGTTGCCAGGCATCTGGTTTTCGACCATAACACCTGGTCGAAAAGGGACCCTGGTGGCTCCAGTTGGCTCCACTGACCAGGCCGTTACCAGTCTGGAGGGCGACGCAGTGCGGCTCCCGGAAGTGGCCGCGAGGTCCCTGTGGCCCCTAGGTGTGTGGGCGGCCTGGGAGGCTCCATACACCATCCCTGCTCGAGTGCCAGCTGCATAGCGCCCACTGGCCGGGAACCGGGACCAATGGGAGCTGCGGGGGCGGCACCTGTGGGTGCGAGGGTAGCGCACGGAGCCTCCCTGGCCGCCCATCTGCCCAGGGGCTGCAGGGACCTGGCGGCCACTTCCTGGGAGCCGCGGCAAGTGCCACTGGAACCCCTCACCCCTCCCGCACCTCAACCCCCTGCCCTGGCCCGGAGTCCCCTCCTGCACCCCAAACCCCTCATCCCTGGCCCCACCCCAGAGCCTGCACCCCCAGCTGGAGCCCTCACCCACCTCCCACAGCCCAACCCCCTGCCCCAGCCTGGAGTCCCCCCCCACCCCAACCCACTGCCCCAGTCCTGAGCCCCCTCCTGCACCCCAAACCCCTCATCCCTGGCCCCACCCCAGAGCCTGCACCCCCAGCTGGAGCCCTCACCCACCTCCCACAGCCCAACCCCCTGCCCCAGCCTGGAGTCCCCCCCCACCCCAACCCACTGCCCCAGTCCTGAGCCCCCTCCTGCACCCCAAACCCCTCATCCCTGGCCCCACCCCAGAGCCTGCACCCCCAGCTGGAGCCCTCACCCACCTCCCACACCCAACCCCCTGCCCCAGCCTGGAGTCCCCCCCCACACCCCATGCACACCCCAACCCACTGCCCCAGTCCTGAGCCCCCTCCTGTACCCCAAACCCCCTCATCCCCGGCCCCACCCAAGAGGCCATATCCCCAGCTGGAGCCCTCACCCCCCCGCCTGCACTCCAACCCCCTACCCCCTCCCAGAGTCCCCTCCTCCACCCAAACTCCCTCCCGGAGCCTGCACCCTGCACCTGCTCACACACCTCAACCCCCTGCGCCGGCCTGGAGCCCCCTCCTGTACCCTAAACCCTTCATCCGTGGCCCCACCCCAGAGCCTGCACCCCCAGCTGTCTTAGCTCTGTTGACTTCCACAGAGCTATGACAATCTGCACCAGCTGAGGATCTGCCCCATTGAGTGAAATCCTGACCCCACACAGACATCAAATTCCCATTCACTTTGATAGGGCCAGGACTACTTGAATCTCAGGGAAAGAACTTCTGCTGTTTGGGTAAAATAAGACGTTGGCTTTACAAAATCTCCCCAAAGATGAGCCCCATTTGAAAAGTCCTGCCTAAGGAATGCAGTTGACTGTGTCACGATGAGCTTCTAGAGCTGAAGAATTAAACTCAGGTAAAAGCTTCTCCGGTAACCACCCGGAGATATGCTAAAAATAAGCTGAGTTTTCCCTTGTGGCCACTGAAACACCTGGGCATTTTTTTAGCTACACTCACTGACCAGCACCCTGAGTCCTTTGGCATATGGAGTGTGAACAGAAAACTATTGAGAAGCGTTTGTCGGAGAAAGATGTCAGACAAGAAGTGCCTGCTGCATAATGCACTGCTTGCTGCACGCTCGCGCCTGCATTTCTCTGGCTGAGTTCCGGGGAGAAAATGGAAATTCTATTTTCCTGGCAGCCAGCTGAACACATGAAGTCTGTACTGTCACAGGGATTAGCGGCTGCGGCTGGTACAGACTTAGCAATTTACAACATCTCAGAAACCAGCTTGGTAATGAGGAGGGTGACAATAGATGTCGCTCCATTGATCAAATATTTGTAAGTGGAAGATGAAGAGTCCTAACATAAACATAAGCTGAGTCCTAACATAAACCTCTACTTTGAAAGTGCAAATAATTGCAGGTATAATTCAGACTTCTCAGGGCGGTACTTAGAATCAGATCCAACTCCCACTGACATCAGTGCAAAGACTCCCGTTGGCTTCCTTGGGAACTGGATCAACCCCTTTAACCTTCCGATGTCCCAGATTGTGGCTGCAGTTATTTACATCAGCAAAGTGCAGTTGCAAAAAAAAACCAGGTCAGGTTTTTAAACATCTGCTCTGAATGCTGCATGAGCCTCTTTTTACCCGAGTAGATCTGGAGGGATTCTATATTGATGTGCTAGTGATGTAAGCAGAAGAAGCTGTATGTTACATCCACTTAGACCCTCTCTAGATTCCCTAGCACTTACTTGGGTTTACTTAGTTTAGAATAAATGTATGGGCTCTAATCCTCTGCGATGTGAAATCAATGGCAAGACTCCTATTGTCTTCAATAGGATCAAGACCAGATCTTAAATGAAACATGACAGGAGCCTTTTAAGCAAGATAAGCTTTTAAGCAGCCTCCTGAGGATCCAGCTTCATGCACTGCGTGTGTCAGGTCAGGCATCTAAGCTGTCAGACCGGAGCACTCTGGGCAACCACAAAAAGTCCAAGTTCACACAAGCACACCCTCTGTAGCAAAGCTGCATAGCTGCCCACAGCCATAACTGTACTAGGAGTGCTTGCTCTTATGGCCAGTGGGCACCACATACGAATGGCCGTAGTGAATCAGACCAATGGTCCATCTAGCCCAGTATCCTGTCTCCAACAGCAGCGAGTACCAGAACTTCAGGAGACATGTACTGAACAAGGCAGCTGGAGAGATCCACCACTATGTTTCCCTTCTACGTTCTGGCAGTCAGAAGTTCAAGGTCACCCTGAGCATAGGGTTTCATCTCTGACAACCTTAGCTAATAGCCAGTGATGGACCTATCCACCATGAACGTACCTAATTCTTTTTTGAACCCACTTATATGTTTGGCCTGCACAACATCCCCTGGCAATGAGTTCGACAGGTTAATTGTGTGTTGCGTGAAGAAATACTTCCTCTTGTTTCTATTAAACCCTCTGCCCTAAATCTAGTTCCTAAAACCTTATTCCCCCCCCCGCCCCCCATTAGAACCAAAGGTCAACAATGAATGGGCTATTTTTTTCTCTTTTTCTGCTTAATGAAAGCAAGAATAGGGCGAGGCTAAATCGTTATCTCTTGTCTCTTCCAGACCTGGAAAGAGAAAATTAGGAGGTTGTAATGGCTTTGTTGGCTCTGTCACCAGAGTGCTCTTTTAAGGATGTGTCAAGATCTTGTAGAGAAATCTCTTTTGTTTCCAATTCCTCCTTTAGAAACTTTCCCCATGTAAAAATTGAAAAATTGACCGTAGAACTGGAGTTTGGACGTGTTTTCTGTACCCTACCGTACCGGGCTGTTTAAAAAGCTGTGGATTTTCTATGGTGTGTGGGAGAGTGGGTGTTTTAATAAGCTCTATATTGAGTGTGAACTAGAGCCTCAGTTGGTATGACTCAGCACAGAAACATCCTTATGTTGAGGATCTGGCCCTAATTAAGCACAGAGCTGGGTGGTTGGTGTAAGTTTCAATAGACAACCTTTTAAAGAAGCCCTCTCCCACCCACTTGTTGGGCAGTTGTTAGCATGGTCATTTTCAGATCATAAAGCAACCGATTTAAACTCAGGTTTCGGAGTAGCAGCCGTATTAGTATGTATCCGCAAAAAGAACAGGAGTACTTGTGGCACCTTAGAGACTAACAAATTTATTTGAGCATAAGCTTTCGTGAGCTACAGCTCACTTCATCGGATGCATGCAGTGGAAAATACAGTAGGGAGATTTTATATACACAGAGAGCATGAAACAATGGGTGTTTTTAATTACTTTGAAAAAAAGTTCACAGAAAACATCATTTTCTCTCGTTACAGTGTGTATGGTAACACCCATTGTTTCATGTTCTCTGTGTATATAAAACCTCCCTACTGTATTTTCCACTGCATGCGTCCAATGAAGTGAGCTGTAGCTCACGAAAGCTTATGCTCAAATAAATTTGTTAATCTGTAAGGTTCAACAAGTACTCCTGTTCTTTTTGATTTAAACTCAGTTATCATTCTTGAGTACATGATAATTGAGATGAGACGGAGCACGCCGTGGAGAGTCAGGTTATCTGGGGTCCATTTAGAACATTATCTCTGTCTCATGGCGCACAATGGAATAGGTCACCTGACCTCTCCATGGGCTAGTTTTTCCCCAGTGAAGATAAGAACAGCCATACTGGGCCACACCAATGCTACATCTAGCCCAGTGTCCTGTCTGCCATCAGGCCAATGCTGGATGCTTCAGAGGGAATGAACAGAACAGGGCAGTTATCAAGTGATTCATCCCCTGTCATCCTGGAAGGTTTAGGGACATCCAGCGCATGGGGTTGCACCCCTGAATGTCTTGGCTAAGAGCTGTTGATGGACCTATCCTCCATGAACGTATCTAGTTCTTTTCTGAACCCGGTTGTTGGCCTTCACAACATCCCCTGGCAACAGGTTCCACTGGATTGACTGTGTGTTGTGTGAAAAAGTACTTCCTGGTGTTTGTTTTAAACCTACTGTCTGTTAATGTCATTGGGTGACCCCTGGTGGTTGTGTTATGTGAAGGGGTAAATAACGCTTCCTTATTCTCTTTCTCCACACCATCATATCTCCCCCATTAGTTTCTTTTCTAAGCCGAATAGTCCCGGTTTAGTCTCTCCTCACGTGGAAGCTGTTCCATATCCCTCATCATTTCTGTTGCCCTCTATACCTTTTCCTATTCTAATATATGTATTTGAGATGGGGCAACCAGAACTGTATACAGTATTCAAGATCCAGGGGTATGACGGATTTACACAGTGGCATTATGAGATTTTCTGTTTTTTTATCTACCCCTTTCCTAATGGTTCCTAACATTGTTTGCTTTGTTGACTGCTGCTGCACAATGAGTGGATGTTTTCAGAGAACTATCTACAATGATTCCAAGATCTATTTCTTGAGTGGATAGTGCAGGTCCATTAATTCCAAGCCCTTTGATGGAACGTGCTATTTAAAAGTGCTAAGATTTAGTCATTATTATTATTATATACATGATCAAATGGAAATTCCTTCTAGGCTTTTAGGAGTGGAAGGTTCTACCATGTGTAAGTTGTAGAGATAGTTGGAAAATGATGTTTTCTGTGAACATTTTTTCAAAGTAATTAAAAAACGCTGAGGAAAATTCTCAAGGAAATTTTCCATTTTTTAAACAAAAAAATAGAAAATGGATTGTTTTCCCAAATCTGAAAAAAATATTTGTAGGTATTAGTGCATGCAAATATTTGCCATTTATCCCTGTTTTCCCACTTCCCTTATGTACACAGCTCTTCCTTTCAGTCTCTGCTGGGAGGACAGCTCATTTCGTGGTTCTGACATTTCTGATCTCCTGCAGGAGGTCTGACATCAGAGCGAGGCTGAGGAGCAAGATCATGAAATCTTCAAAATCAATTTTGTTGTCTTTATCCTCGTCCAGGGCAGAAATGATTTCCTGGTATTTTGGTTTGCTTTCTTGGCCCTGTGGAGAATTTTAATAAAAAAGTTTTTAACACAAAATTCCTTTTTTCCAGCATCTTCTTGAAAATAGCAAAACATTTATGTAAATGTTGATACATTTTCCTGCCTTTCTATCCATCCATCCATCCATCCATCCAGGTTCTTATAATCATGCCTGTCATTGCAATTTCTGCATGTCTCACAGGAAATTAATACATTCTAAGGCCAGAAGGGACCACTGTGAACATCTAGTCTGGCCTCCAGGGTAACACCGGCCACAGAACTTTCCTTAATGAATTTCTGTATAAACTACAGCAGATCTTTTAGAAAAACATCCAATCTAGATATTAAAATTTCCACTGATGCAGAATTCACTACAAAACTTGAGAAGTTGTCCAGTGGTTAATTACACTTGCTGTGAATAATTTGCACCTTATTTCTAGTCTAAATTTGTCTAGCTTTTAACAACAAACCACTGGAGCTTCTTATACCTTTAAGAAAAGGAGTACTTGTGGCACCTTAGAGACTAACCAATTTATTTGAGCATAAGCTTTCGTGAGCTACAGCTCACTTCATCGGATGCATACTGTGGAAAATACAGAAGGTGTTTTTATACACACAAACCATGAAAAAATGGGTGTTTATCACTACAAAAGGTTTTCTCTCCCCCCACCTTACTCTCCTGCTGGTAATAGCTTATCTAAAGTGATCACTCTCCTTACAATGTGTATGATAATCAAGGTGGGCCATTTCCAGCACAAATCCAGGGTTTAATAAGAACATCTGAGGAACATGGGGAGGAGGGGGGGATAATAAAACAAGGGGAAATAGGTTACTTTTTATAATGAATCAGCCATTCCCAGTCTCTAGTCAAGCCTAAATTAATTGTATCCAATTTGCAAATTAATTGCAATTCAGCAGTCTTTCATTGGAGTCTGTTTTCGAAGTTTTTTTGTTGAAGGATAGTCACTTTGAGATCAGAAATCGAGTGACCAGAGAGATTGAAGTGTTCTCTGACTGGTTTATGAATGTTATAATTCTTGACATCTGATTTGTATACCTTTGTCTGCCAGATGTACAGACCTGTATTACCAAATTTCTGTTTTCCATATAGGTACTTACAAACTATAATCAAGTCACACCGTAACCTTTTTCTTTGATAAGCTAAATAGTTGGAGCTCCATCAGTCTTTCCTGATCTCCGTGGGACCTCACTTGAAATAGACCCCCTCAGTCATTCCCCATTACAATTAAATGTTGAGGCACATCAGTTACCCAGTTTTCAATGCATTTAATGTGTCCCATGTTGACTTTGTATTATTCTAGTTCATTAATCAAATGAACTTGTGTGGTACCAAGTCAAATGCCTTACAGAAAACTATGTACAGTAAAAACTGTTATCCAGCACTCTACCAAGTGGAAAGCTCTATAAACTGGCATTTTTGATCTTCAATGAAAGTCCGATTTATAGTCCTGTTGGTGCGAGGCCAGCAGGCTCCCTAACTGGCTCCGTGTGGCTCCCCGCAAATGGCAACATGTCCCTGCTGCTCCTAGGTGGAGGCGTGGCTAGGCAGCTCTGCACACTGCCCCCAGCCCAAGTGCCAGCCCCGCAGCTCCCATTGGCTGGGAACCGTGCCCAATGGGAGCTGCTGGGGCAGTGCCTTCGGGAGGAGGACAGCGACAAGTCTCTGTTTGCGGGGAGCTGCCCAAGGTGAGCGCCACCTGGATCTGGCACCACGAAACCCCTCCCGCACCCCAACCCTGTGCCCCGAGCCCTCTCCCGCACCCAAACTCCCGCCCAGAGCTCATGCCCCACACTCCCTCCCGCACCCCAACCCCCAGCCCTGAGCCCCCTCCCACACCCAAACTCTCTCCCTCTTAGTTAACTGCAATTTTTTACTCGCCAGCACCCCGACTCCCGCAACATGCCAGATACCAAAGCTGTTACTGTATATTACATCAAAGCTATTACTTTTATCAACCAAACTTGTAATCCAAAGAAGATATCAACTTAGACTGATAGGGCCTATTTTTCATAAACCTGGCATTCATTATACTATTCTCCTTTAGTTCTTTATTAATCAAGTCCTGTATCAGCCTTTTCATCATTTTGGCCAGGATTGATGTCAGACTGACAAGTCTTTTTAACTATTGGCACATTCGCTTTCTTCTGGTCCTTTAGGACGCCCCCATTGTCCATTGAAAAATTCCCGTTAAAAGTCCAAAGAGCTCTGTGGCCAGCTCTTTTAAAAGTCTGGGATGCAAATTAACTGAATCTGCTCATTTAAACATTTCTGACTTTAGTAGCTGCTCATATTCCTGACTTACTATTTTCCATCATCATCATCATAGGATATGAATACATAAACTGCCTATTTTTAAATATAGGACAGAAATATTTATTGAACACTTCTGCTTCTTCTGCATTATTATTGACAATTCTACTATTTCTATCTAATGATGTACCAGCACCGTTGTTAGGATTCTTTTGTTCCTAATATACTTAAAATATTCCTTTTTTTGTCCTTAACTTTGCTGGCCAGGAGTGCTGAGGAAAATCCAATCTTTATTTCTTAAGCGTGGATAATTCATGAGTAGTGCATGTTAGAGCAGCCAATAGGCTGCTCGAAACTGTGCCCAGTGCTGGTGCCAGATGAAGAATCAAGAAGCTTTATCTGGCCCTCCAACAGCCTCCCCTCTCTTCTGCACCCAATGGAAGCTGTGTGCATCATGGAATCCGGCCCTATGTATTTAGAACCCATATGAAATAATATATTCTTCCCTTATTTCAACCTCCACTGAGTTCCTTTCCTCCTCTCATACTGTGTTTTTATTCCAGACAGAGCTAGCAAGGTTGGGATGACAAGATCCCCTGTAGAGCTGTCAGTAACACTCTCAAAAAGAGGTGCTGATAACATGGTGCTTTCAGCTCTCCGTCTCCTAGAGAGATCATTTATGCCTCTGCAATTTATCTGGCGTCAGCTGCTCTGGGGGTCTAAGTCTGATTCTCATGTCAGGTGTTTATGATGTAATGGCAGATGCAGCATTAAACGTGTGTGCATTTCTTCCTGCCACAAATACCCAGTATCCAGTCTTTGTCTGAGCCCTTGTAATTGTGCTACATTCCAGATGGAAATGCAGGCAGATACTTTAACCATGGTTTTTCAATTTCTTGCCCTGTGTTGCATACGGAGGTGGCCAAGAATACAGACAAGGAATCCATCAACAATGTATTTACATAGTCATTAAAATCTCACTGGGGATTTGCAAGGTGACAATATGCACGTTGTATCTGCAGCCTCCAAAATGCCTTCCCACGCTGAGGAATAATTTGTTTGGTCGTTAGGTGAAAGGCAGACACGGGGCAAAGGGTTCGCCCGGAAAGGAGATTGGAAGTTGGATAGTTCAGTTTGTCCAATGCATGTTTCATGCTTCCAAGTATGCAAGTTGGCTGCGATTGCGCGAACGGTGCACAATAAAAACATCTTGACCGGCAATGACAAAAGGGGCTGACCTGTCCTAAAGGTGAACTTGCACAGGGCTGGGCTCTGGACACCTGCTCGACATGCTTTTCTTACCTGTATGAAATTCATAAACTGGGTTTGCAGCAGGGTTTTGGTTTCCGCTTTGCTGAGTTTGCCATCGGGGTCAGCAGAGTTGTTGTAAACCAAGGCCACGGTAGCAAATGCTTTCTCCAGGTCTGAGCCTTTCCCGAGAGCTATGGGAAGAAGACGACACATACAAAGGTTTGCAATATTATTGAAAATGCTGTGCTAGAAACAGCCCTAGTGTCAGGAATGAGAGCCTGCAGCGGTGCCTGCCGAATCACAAGTGCCGCTGGGCCACAGCTGAACAGTGCTCACCTCTGTAGATTCTCTGCCTTCCTGTGCTTGCCTGACTCCAAGCTCTGCTTCTGCCCTGCACCCAGCCGTGTTCCACTCCTGTCCCAGCCTTGCTCCTGCCTTCCCTGACTCCCGGTAATCTGGTTCTGACCCTCGCCTCTGATTCCTGGCTCCAGCTCTATCTCAACTCTGGGCTCTGGCATTTGGACTGACTCTGGTTCTGACCGTTGGCCCTGGTTCCTGGTTCTCACCAGCAGGCCTGATTCCGGCTCTGAATTGGTCTCCTGACCCTCAGCTGGTGTAAATCAGTGTAGCTCCGTGAAAGTAATAAATCTCTGACAATTTGTACCACCTGAGGATCTGGCCCAGAATTTATTACAAGCGAGGTACCAACATGCACTATGCCCTGCCAAAATTTCAATGCACCCTACCACTGAGATTTTATGCTATGAATAAATATAAAACAAAAGCACTAACAAAAAGTGAGCCAGGTATAACCAGTGCTGTGGGTCTAGGTCACTGGGTCTGTTAGTTCAAAAACTGCAGCAGACTTAAACGTGGTCCAGCCACTGGCGGGGGTGGGATGGGGGGACACAGAGAGCCACTCAGTGTAGCGGGGTTACACAGGCATAGCACTAATTATGTACGGCTGGATTCTCTTATGTTATACCTAGGGCCAGTGACAATTTTTCCAATGAAACTGTTTTTTGATGGAAAATTGAGTTTTTGACCAAACAGAATTTTCCGTGGAAGGTGTCTGCTTTCTGCAGGAAATCTTGATTTTTTTCCATTGAAGAACTAAATATCTTTTGACTAAAAATGTAAATATTATGATTCTGAAATGCTGCTATGATGCCTCATGGAAGTTGTGGTCAGGTGCCTTTTGCTCCCTGTCTCCTCTATGGGGCATGCTCCTCAGTTGGACTTCATCTCCCAGGATGCACTGTAGCCATGCGACAGCCACAATGTACCGCCTCCCTTCCCCAATGTGGGGCATCATGGGAGATGTAGTCTGAGGAGGGATCCCAGTCTCCAGAGGAGAATGGGCGCATGAGGTGCCCAAACTGCAACTCCAGTGAGGCCCCAGGGTGGCATCTCAGAATTGAAATATTTGGTCTTAGCCAAAATATTTTGACAGAGGATTTTTCACCAAAAACTCAAAGTTCATCATGGCAAAAAGCCCATTTTCTGACCTGTCGTTTCCCACCTGCCCCTCACTCTGCCCTCCCGTCTGGGTTTTGTCCCAGTTCTGCAGAGCAGGGACTAGCTCTTCCGGTGAGTCTGTGCAAAGCACGTTGTAGATGCCACTGTAATACAGACGTACAGGCAGGGTGAAATTCACCCCTGCGCCGAGAGCCTGGGCTTCACATACACTCTCCTTGTAAAACTTAAGTGGTGCCGGGGTCTGAGCTGGCCCCCTACCCTGCGGCAAATGCTGCCCACTGCTGGGCAGTATTGTCTAGGGACGGGCAGAGAATGGAAACATTCAGGCAGAGGAGGTGTAACTTCTAAGCATGGGGTAAATCCTGGGAACTACTGAGTGTATTCAACTCCCAGCTAGATCAACGGGCTAAATCCCAAAGACCTGGGTCCACCTTGAGGGCCCGATCATGCCCCAGAGATGTGGGCAGACCTTGGCTCCCCATTTCTAAAGTAGAGCCCATGACCTCAAGAGGCAGCAGCTCTGCTTCTCCTGTCCCCTGAGGTGGGCTCCCTATAGGTTTGCAGGAGGGAAGGGGCAAGCCGGAGGTAGGACAAGGTGCGAGATGCAGTCGTCCCCCGCCCCATGTTCCCTGAGCCTGGGCAGATCCCCCCTGGAAGCATAACACAGTCTGGGGTTAATTACATTTCCATGCCCCCATCACTCTGCAATGGAGATCCCTCTAAAAGGGGCGTCCCGTTCTGCTGTCCGCAAAAGCCCCAGCAGTGAAGGGCAGAGGACTCACTCACAACCCTTCCAATAATATTTGCCATTGGCTGTGGCCTGAGCAGTGGGATTTTGGGGTCGCCACTAAATTTCCATTATTTCCTGCTGTTGATGTTTTTTGTCTTGAAAATCAGAACCCAAAAGGATTAAGGAACTGTGTGGAGTCGGTCTCCTTACCTTTCACAGAAGCCAGCTGCTTGGATATAGGTAGGCTGGTAACAAGAGGGAAGAAATGCTGTTACACTGGTGAACCTTGTGTGACTAGTTCCTTCATAAACTAACTGACTCATTTCTACTCATTTTATTCCATTCCACAGACTGTATCATAGGGCTCCTCAAAGAGGAATGAGTTTCCTCCAGAGTGGAAAGATCAATATTCTTACAAACTACTATCACAAAATAATCCAACAACAATGGACTTTTTCTGATTCTCAGACTCAGCTTCTGGCCCATCGTTTGTATGAAATATGAAATAAGTGGAACAAACTGTAACACAGTGGCTCTCCACTTTTTCAGACGACTGTACCCTTTCAGGAGTCTGATTTGTCTTGCGTATCCCCAAGTTCCACCTGACTTAAAACCAACCTGCTTACAAAACCAGACATAAAAATACAAAAGTGCCACAGCCCACTAGTGCTGAAAAATTGCTTATTCTCCTTTTTACCATATAATTATAAAATACATCAAGTGGAATATAAGTATTGTACTTAGATTTCAGTGTATAGAGAGCAGTATAAACAAGTCATTGTCTGTTTGAAATTTTAGTTTGTACTGACTTCGCTAGTGCTTTGTAGATAGCCCTGTGTAAAACTAGGCAAATCTCTAGATGAGTTGATGGACCCGGTGGAAGACCTCTGCGTACCCCCGGGGGACACGTACCCTGGTTGAGAACCACTGGATGCTCATTTTCATTTTCAAAGCATGAAAGTACGACAGCAATTGTAAGTGTTCAGACTTGGTTTGGAGTGCACCCTGGAGAAATACAGTAGGTCTATGCACTTTCCACTCTGTACCATTCCCACTTCTGGAGCGCAGCATATGTGGTTTTTATTTTTACCAGAAGTCATTTTGGTGAGAAGGGCTCTTCCTACGTTCTATTAAAATTTAAAGCATGATTACTTTTGCTAAAGTGCTGGAAACTAATTATAGATGAGCCATCATGCTGTGGAATCCATCTCTTGTGATGGATATAGACAAATCTGTCTGCATAATGAACTTTAAGACAAATGTCAGATTGTTAAAGAACAAAATTTTCACTTACCGTTTGGGCATGTTTGCGGTAGCTGAAGTTGTTTTTTGGGTGGGAGCAGCACCGGTTTGATTTATGGAATATAGTTTTGAGTTCTGAGTGCTAGGAGTACAGCCACACATCCTTCACAATAGCCTTGTTGTTTATGATCTCTAAGCAACTCAAGTAATTGCAAACAGATGAATTCAAACTCCCTGCTGTGAAAGGGAAAGAGCACACAGCCTGGCTTCAGCATGCCCCATCAATAATGTAAATGCCACTTGGTGAAGCTAGCTAAATAAATCAGTCTGGAGCAGCCTGTTTGAGACAATGGAGAGGTATCGGAAAGTAGAAGTTGCTGTTTATTTTATATAAGACTAAGAGGAAGTGAACTGGATTCAATGGGGGCCTGAACCATGGGAATCTTCCCATTGACTTTAAAGGTCTTTGATGTACTCTTTTGGTACTGACTACATCAGTATGAACTACATACCTTTTAGTTTGCGCCAGCAGGCTCTATATGGGGGAGTTAGAGCGCTCTGTAATTCATAACCCCCGTAGATCAGTCTGCAGCACTGTGTAGACAAGCCGTAAATGTTCAATGCCAGGCTTCAATTAGACCAGCTTAGCAGGAGTTAAACTATACTGATTTGTCTACACTGGAGATTTATCGTGTGTTAGCTAACATCTTGTAATAACATACTTTTAAATCCTAATCAAGACAAGGCCACAGACTTTTTTGCAGCAGGTCTAATGTAAAGGTGCCTTTAGAACACTTGTGGCAAATTTGTGTGTAGACGCTTGTCATGCCAAGGACTAGTCATGCTGTTCAGCGCACACACACTCTCCAGGAATGATCAGGCTCTGAGCTCTCCTCCTTCTTCAGGAAAAAGTTTCAAAGTGAGCTGAAACTAACTGAGCATCAAGCTCTCCTGAGCTATCCTGCATGACAGACACCATGTCAGTGGTCACTGTGCTAGCATGAAAAGGAACGAACTTGGCAGTTGTAAGCACACCTACCATCTACTCAACCTCCTTTTGACATCCTGAGTCCAGGTTTGATGGCATCGATTTACCACAAAGTGGTCCCTTCTCACATACGTGCCACTGAAACTTGTCCCTGAAGTCCTCTTGTTCTCCAGAATAAATGGCACCAGACTGGTTTAGCCTTTTAAAGTAACAGTATTCATGTGAATGCAGTGCTTTGTGTTCTCAAGGTGCTGGGCAAACGTTAACTGGTCAACACTAACAACACCTCCGAGGCAAGTAAGCAGGAATCGTGGGCTTGATTCTCTGCTGCCCGCAGCAGACCCTGAGCTCAGCACACAGCAGGACCACCAACATGGAACCAGTTCTGACTTCTGGATTCTCTGGCCCAGCGCAGGTGAGAGCATCCTGGGGGCTGCTCCAACTTGTGCCAGCTGACAACAGTATCTAAGGGAGCGTGCACCCCCTGAACACAGCTGGAGGGCAGCAGGTTCCAGCCACACCTCCTCCCCATTTCCTGGCATGCCCCCTGTGGTAGAGGCTGTGAGACAAGTGGAGTAGATGCTGTTAATTCTCCATCTGTGCCCACTAGGGTCTCCCCCACACTAAGGGCACCCCCAGCAGGGGAATTAGGGCCAGATTCTGTCCCTTTGTGTACAGGAGATAGAAGAGGTCAGAGAACCTCTTTCATTACCTCCATTTCCCAAACAAGGAAACAAAGCCACAGCACTGGGTCAGCTGCACTTCGTGTGGACACTGGATAATTTTCCTAGTGTGGACAAGGCTGGGGAGGTTAAGTAACTTTTCCAAGGCCACACAGTGAGTCATTGTCATACACGGGATTAGACCACCTCCTAGGCCAGTGGTTGTACCCTAGAGCATGCGGCCTTTCTAATAATTTTTTCCACACTGTGGTAGGAGGAGGTGTTCTGTCTTTTCTTAGGCTTCTTGCAAAATAGCATCTAAGAGTAATCCTGTGTTTCATTTAGACTGTAGCGGATGGTCTCCGCTTCCAAAAAATCACAGAGCCACATGACAGCTCAATCCCCACTCTCAGAACGCCTCTTAACTCCGTTGTGTCTCAGCATGACTGCTGATATTTGAAAATACACTGGCACACATTGCACATTTCTTGTCAAAGTTCTCCAAAAATTGCTTTGAGCATGGCTCTGTCTGCTTGACCTATGAGCCTATAGGCTTATACCTGAAAGTCCTATAGGTCCTTCCCCCTCTAAGATTGGACAGTGAATAGGATGGCTTCAACAATTTCCAACTCACTTTTCCTGCTAAGGGGTAAAATACCAATGACAAAACTACCCAGAATGAGACTTTATGGAACAGGACAGTCAAAGGAGACTGCAACAGATGGCCGAGAGAATTAAAATGTTTTCCTCATTCAGAAGAAACTAAATTACTGAAGCATAATGACTAAGGATGTTCACCACCTTACTGTTCTTGGATTTTAAGTATCTTAAAAAGCCTGGGAAAAGAGAACCCCTAATTTTCCATCTAAGAGTGTCATTACTCAGACAACTCTGAGCCTCTTTTGAAAGGTTTAAGCTGTCTTACCTCTCCAGTGCATTCTTCGGGATTGGCTCATGAATAAAACAGAGCCATAATTGCAGTGACGCAGCCAAATCACATATAATCAATGCTCATTATCCCATCAATTAACACACTAAAATTAAACAAGAGTTAGGGTTTAGTAATCTGCCATCAGTTAAAAAACAAAACAAAAAAGCAAAACACCTTTCTCATGGTGAAGCAATAATTTGCTTTTTCATCTCTAGGACCATAAAACAAGGCATCAAATGTTTTACAGCTTGGTTAATGTGCAAGAAGTTAAGAACATTTTGGTCTTAGAGTCCAGGGCAAAAATATGGATGGAAACGGGAAACTTGATGCACGTATCTCAGCTGCAACAAGCGTCTGGAGAGCAAAGGCAGCCCTTCGCATGCTTGCTTTTTGTAATCTGTAGATTTGACTCTGCATACCTCGAGGATCCTCATTTGTATTACCTTGGCTCCCCAGTCCTCAGGATGATCTGAACTCCGGCAGTGACAGTGAGTAACTTCCCTGTTGGGTGAGAAATGAGTTGAAACAGACATGGGATACGTTATCCGGGATACATTATCCAGGTAGAATGTATCAACAAGCATTGGCAACCCGAGTTGAAGTGGGATATAAAGGGCGAGCCCCTGCCTGGAGGTGAATTTCACCCCAAATGTGCAATAGCAGACCCCCCAGAACACAACTCCGATATGCACCACTTCTTGCTACTCATTCCCTGACCTGCATGGCTTCAAGACAGGTTTTTCACGACCTCTACTTGTCATCTTTGCACATGCTAATGGACTGTTCCCGTATGCTGGTCATCCACGGACATGTGCTCCCAATGTATCCAGCGCAAACCAGACCCCATGCAAACCAAAAAAAAAAAAGAAAGCATGTAGACAGAGATGACTGGTTCATTCCCACAGTAACTCCTGTGATTCTCCTGCTACCTCTCCTGCTTACTCACCTTCCTCTGCCTCAGAGCAAGGAGGGCCCACGTGTGCAGTGTCAAAACACTGCTTGCTACGTCCCCGGTGCCCCAAACCCTAGACTGATTCACCCACTAATCTCTGTTTGCCCCCATATTCACAGCTCCTCTCAAATTCAGGTAAAGTGTGTGGGGGGGGGAGGGTGTGCACCCAACCACAGAGGCTGCCTCATTTGGCCTGGGAGGGCTGGCCTAGCAGTTAATGGAGGGCTTCTCCACCCCCTGACATAGGCCAGTCAATGCCGCACTGGCTTGCACGTGACCAAATCGGCCCTGTATCACTCTGACAATGGATGGTGTGCCACCAACCTCTGAGCTCACCTTCCCCACCATTTTGGCCCATCTCTTCTACCATGCTGTCTCTAGAGGTAGCCAATGCTGGTCAAAGGAAGATGAAAAATCTCTATAATGTAGCAACCATGCCATGTTGTATTTGGGTGAAAAATCCATGTCTGCATGCCGCAAGCAATCAATTCATACTCTGCAGCATGAGATTTAATTACTCTTAGCTTGCACAGAGTAGCTGCAAATGTTGTTAGGGCTCATGGCACTTTCCACCTCTATTTAAAATTCAGCCAGAAGTAGTTGACATTTTGTAAACACATAATTGAAATACACAGATAAACAACTGAAAGAGGGCAACTCTGTGACCCGGGCATGAACTAACAGGTTTCTTCCATCTATCGTGTCTGTGATTCTGTGTTAAGGATATATATGCAAACTTAAATATTGAAGAGAAAACACAAATCTTTTTTAAATGATCAGATTTCACAATATTAAGCAACTTTCTGTCGAAGTATTTTGTTCAGGCTTTAAACCCAGATACACACACACATACGGCACGTAAGAATATACTTGTGTATATATACACATTATTCTGTTTTACACAGCTATCTTGATTTCTAGCTATACTGTAATGTGCAAATCATTCATTATTATTGACTGGACAAGTTTTAGCAGATTTCACATGCCCACAATAATGCACACACAAACACATGACTGCATAAATTATTCATGCAATCATTTAAATTAATTGCAGCTGCAAAAGACCAGGCTATGAAGTTTCTTCTTGGCATTCTCCCAGAGGTGTTTCCTTTTTTATACACTAAAGAATTCCAAATCTTCATGTTGGTCTACATTTCTAATACAATATGTACCATGTCATGAGAGTCCTGAATTCTATGGCGTTGAACTCAACAATACCTATAAACATGCATGGGCTTGCCCAGGTTTGGGAGGGAGTATATTTTGAGTAAAGACTAACAGCTTAGTAGATATCATTACAGCTACCACTAAAATTTAAAGCCCAAACAAGAATAATGGATTTGGCAGGGCTTCCCTTTTCCTAATGCCTTCAGACTTTCTAGCCCTGACATCTCTTCAATCAAAACATAGTTGTGTAGTCTTATGGGAGCAGAAATGCTGCTAAATTGCAGCCAAGAAGGTAATATATTAGGGTTTTTTTGGTAAGGGGAATTTCATTCTCATTGGGATCTTATCTTCATATGAACGAATGAATTCTATTAGTATGGATTATTATAAAATGTACCATTGTTAAGAGTAGTTTGATTTTAATAATAATTGTTGTGGCTATTTAAAATAATCTTCCTTCCTTTCACTACTAAAATAAATACAGGATATGACATTATTTGCTTAGGTCATCTCTTGGGTTGAGACTTGTAAATACTTATTTACAGGTGCCAAAGTTGATGTCTCATATGTAGGTCCAAATCTTCTTGAAGTTTGTGTAATTTTCTAGATACGGTGGCCAGGTGTCCAGTTTTCGACCGGAACACCGGTTCGAAAAGGGACCCTGACGGATCAAGTCATCACTGATGACTGGGTCATTAAAAGTCCAGTTGGCATGAGGCTGGCTCTGTGCAGCTCCCTGGAAACGATGACATATCCCTGCAGCCCCTAGGCAGAAGTATTGCCAGGGGGCTCTGCATGCTGCCCCCGCCCTGAGCACCAGCTCCGCAGCTCTCATTGCGTGGGAATTCCCCACTACATGCCAACCCCCTGCCCCAGCCTGGAGCACCCTTCCACATCCTGACCCCCTCATTTCTGGCCCCAGAGCATGCACCCCCAACCAGAGCCCTCCCTCCCGCACCCCAACTCCCAGTCCCAGCCCGGTGAAAATGAATGAGTTGGTGACGGTGGGGGGAGAGCAAGCGACAGAGGGAGGTGGGATGGAGTGAGTGGGGGTGGAACCTCAGAGAAGGGGCAGAGTGGGGCAGGGCCTTGCGGAAGGGGTGGGGCAGGGGTGGGGCAAGGGTGTTCGGTTTTGTGTGATTATAAAGTTGGCAACCCTATTTCTACAGCATTCTTTTTATATATTTACCAAACATTTCATCAACAGATTTTTTTAAAATGGAATTAAAAAAAAATTCTGGTGGAAACTGTTTTGATAAAACAAAATTCTCCTGCAAGGTTTGCAACCCAAGTATTGCAGCCAAAGCATGAGAAGCTGAAAGTGATATTGACCAGAGCAGGTACACTTAATGTTTCTACTACTCTACACTTTGAAATACATTATATATCCTCAAAATGGGAAAACCATTAGAAGTAGATCTTTAAGTGCACCCATTATATAAAAACTGGTCCACTTATCCCAATGGTCTAGCATATGTCTTTAATCCCTTCACCAGTGTGTACATCTCCCCCTCCCCTTTGGTGAACGGAATCAGACCTGCTAAATTATTTGTGAATTTTCTCGTGTTCTGTTTGCTGGCCTAAAAAGAGGACACAGGATCCAATTCTGCGAGCACTAATGGTGATTTGCCTTTAGCTCATGTGGTTGAACCCTGTGTTACTAGAACAAACAATCCAGAGTCCTATCCCCTGTCTGCATACATGTAATTTAGCTGATGACCGTTGCACCTATATGTACATAGCCACAGCTTGTTACACGCCAAGTGGCAGCAATTCACTAAAGTCTGTATCCACTGACTTTCTGGTTTCCCCTGGAATCAAGCACAGAACAACTGGAGTCAGAGCTTTGGTCCGGTATAGTCTGAGCCATGGCTTTGGGGATCCATTCTTGGCTGGAAGCTGAATCTGTTCTGGATTTTTAACATGCGTTCGATCAGCACGTACTAGTTAATTTCAAAGGGACTCTACGCGTGTGGGAAATTCTCACTGACATCAATGAATGCTATTCAGCAGGAGAATGGACACCCTTTTAATAACCAGATCCTGCAAACACATACAGAACTTTGTACGTGAGTGGTCCTACTGAATTCAAGGGGACTATCAATCTATAAGTAGGTTGGGGACTGAATTTTTTTTTTTTTTTTACAATATTGATGGATGCTATCAACGTTTATTTAAGTTTTTATTTTATCAATGTAAATTTTCAGTTGCGGGAAATTATGGTGCAGGGCGTCAGACAATTATTTAATGACAATAGACACTGAGATTCAAAAAGTTAAATCTTTATAATGGTTAAAACCCAACGCATCAACTTCACATTTCAAAACATCCATAGTAAATATCCTAAAATCAGACTCTGGGAAGTTCTCAAGCTGCATTTTTCATACTTGGCCTATCCGTAAATTTTGATGACCAATGTCAATATTTTGTCATTGGTTTGTGTGTGGGTAGGGTGAAACTGATGTTTACCAACATTTACTGATAGGCTAGGCTTGGAAGGACTCTACTTATGCATTGCCCTTAAATTGTTAAAGGGCTTGTATGACAGAGCATATTATAGAAATGCTGTTGGCATTGTAATATTTTCCCGTCTAGGAAGCTGTTTAAATGGCATGTTGGGAGAGGGTTTCAGGTTGGACTGCTACGCAAAGGAAAGTCACTTCATCTTTAAAAACAAATGGATTATGAGCATCCTGACAGAAGGAGGGCAAAGTTGCTGGGAGACGTAGGGTACAAAAATACTCACAGGACAATCATTTTCCAGTAAGTGGTTTATTTCTCAAAGTACCGTTTTGGGCCACTCCACCCCTGTGTTCTGTGTTCCTCACCCCAAACAAACCAGAGTGGCAGCTCAGGAACATTTGCCTTTCGGCTGCCATTGCTCTTTTCTAGCTCATCGCTGGAGGCTTCATCCTACTCCTACTGGCAAAACTCCCAGAATCAGGGCCTGACTCCTTCCTTTGCAGGGCACTCATTCACCTTCACTACCAGAGCCTGCATAATAATGATCAAAGGATCATGACTGTATTAATGTAGTTGTGTGCAGTGGGCTGAGGAGGTGGTTTATGAGTTCATTTTGGGAACAGCAAGTGCATTGTTGAAAGGTT
This sequence comes from Lepidochelys olivacea, assembly GCF_965140295.1. Classification (NCBI taxonomy): domain Eukaryota; kingdom Metazoa; phylum Chordata; order Testudines; family Cheloniidae; genus Lepidochelys; species Lepidochelys olivacea. The sequence continues at coordinate 5,592,158 of NC_140417.1, read as the reverse complement.
TGCCATTTACTTCCATCCATCATGAACAGACACATTATATATCTCCATTGCAATGATCACTCTTCTGCATAAACCATCTTCCCTTCTGATTGAAACACACCCCTCCTGAAGTCAAGCAACTCAGACTTGGCAGTCAAATTCTGGAGGATGGAGTCATGGTGAGCATGCGTCTCCCTGAGAAGTGATAATGTCTTCTTGTGGGCTAAACTACTCATTTGATGCTCTTTGGTTTTCTTCTATAATCTGGTTAACTCCAGGTCTTCCACATTCCAGAAACAGGACTTTCAAGCTTGTTCTCACTTCCCAAGCATAACAGTGCTCTAGTATTTACCTTTTCTGAAAGAATTCTGATGGTCTTTGTGATGGGGACCACTTCGCCAAATGGAAATACAAATGACTGCACCACCTGGGACACCAGTAGAGCTGTGCATCAGGAATCAGACCCGTTTGGGATTAGCGGAGAATCCCACCGTGTATCAGTTGAGCACTTTTGCCCACACAATCCTCCCTGAATTCGCTCTTCAGAAATATGTACGTGTAGTTCTGAGAGTGGAATTTAGCTCTGTGGTCATTAATGATTCAATTATTAATGAAGCCCACTGCAGAAGACAAAGCAGGTGAAATGTCATTTTGAAAAGCTATTAGAATCAGTCTCTGTCTGAGGGGAAAAGTCATTTCTCATTTCAAGTCCAGACACCTTTCAGAATACGGCATATCACTTTGGACCAAATTCTGCTCTGTAACCCATGGTTGTAGAGTGCTCTGACCCATGGAGCCGGTGGAGAATCCTAATGAATTCAGGCACCAAACTCGCTTAGACTCATTTGAAAATATCGGGTGTAAGGTGTAAATGCACACACCACTCTTTGGTACAATTATTCAGCTACATAATTCACCTGTTAAAACCCCACCCCCAAAGCATTTTATTAAAGGAAATTTGGGGGAAAAAAATCTCTTTACTGGAAATACATCACTGAACTGGTTCTTAGGCATGTGCCAGTAGCCTTCAGAAGAGCAAATTTCTGTTAAAGAAAAAGACACACAAGGGTGAAAATGTAAATAAAGAAAATGGCAGCGAACGGCAATGACAAGTATTCCCCATACCACTAAAACTTAATGTTGATGCACTGAAAACGTTACATTAGATATATAGTTCAGATAAGGAATGATGTGTCAAGCTGCTGTCGATATTAATCTTGAAATGTAGTTTATTCCTGATGTTGGAAGGATTCCAGAAGGAAAAAGCTACAGTGTTTCCTCAAAGGAAGGAATAAAATATATGTTAGGGGAATGTATAAGTTAAGGAGCACATCCATTCCAGAGAGAGAGTTTTGAATCAATCTGGTTTAAAAGAAGTAGACTGAAGGACTTAAAGGTTTATGACACAGTGGACTATAGAACCACTAGATAGGTATACAATGAAAGGGAAATATTTGAGATAGGCATGAAACAGACTCAGAGGACTATTATTATTTGAGGTGTTTTTTAAAAATCTCTAATATTAACTGTGGTGCTCTGGAGATACTGCATGTGGCAGAATAAAGACAGATGCATGCAACGGCTTCTTTCATCAATACATCAGAGACTTTGCCAGGCATAAATACAGAGCTAGATCTCAGTTTTAAACAACTCTTTTTAATTCATAGGATATGCAAATTGGGAATAATTAGGCTACTTGGGTCAAACGCTTACGCGATGAATCCATCCACAGAACCTCAGCATCTCCTTGCGTCTCGCTTGTTACCCAACCTTTATGATTTATCACAGGCCAACTCAGTGCCAAGCAGAAGACAAGATATAACCACTGATCTGCAGAGATTTATGGGAATAAAGAAAATATCCGACTAGGCTTATGGGCTGCCCTGCGAATGCAGGAGGCATAGTTGGCCTCCTGGTTTTTGTACTGCTCCGGGAAGTAAATTCCATTTCTCTGCTCGGTTCTCAATATACTGTAGGAGGCGGGGGGTAGAGTCAAGGCTCTGCTCCCTCCTCCCTCCAGACTAACTGTGCTAGAGAGGGGAATGTAGTACCTTTGCACAGCCTGCTGCCCCTGGCATGCCAGAAGCAGTGGTACAATGTACCCGACCACAGAGTGTGTCCCTAAATGGCAGCAAAAGGCCACTGGAGCCTTGTTCTTCCTTTGCTTAGCTTTATAGCTGGTGGACAATACAAATGTTGGAGAATTTGCATGGGAAAGACAAGGGAATTTTAGCCACCCGGATTCAATGGAGTTACTGCGGATTTATACCCATCACGACGAAGAGCAAAAAACTCAGGCCTTATACATAGATCCCAGAGCCAAAAGAGACCATAGTGATCATCTAGTCTGACCACTTGTGTAACACAGGCCAGGGAACTGCCCCAAAGTCATTCCTAGAGCAGATTGTTTAGAAAAACATCCCATCTTGATTTAAAAATCGTCAGTGATGGAGAATCCAGACCTTGGGTAGTTGTTCCAGTTGTTAATTACTCTCACTGCCTTATTTCCAATCCGAATTGTCTAGCTTTACCTTCCAGCCACTGGACTACGTTAGACCTCTCTCTCTAGATTGGAGAGCCCATTAGGAAATATTTGTTTCCCATGTAGATACTTACAAGACTTGATCACAGTCTATATTTTATTTCTCTAGAACTCCTACGTTGCACCTCCTGCTTCTCCAGTGTTAAGCCAGGCCTGCCCTAGAAGTCTGTGCTGAAACCCCATTGTAGACAGAGCCTCAGGAATCCTCACCCAGTGTGGGAGGGAATCAGCAATCTCTGTGTCTCTGCTCCCCATGCTCCAGGCCCCACAGCTCCCTCTGTCTATGAGGGCTGGAAACAGGGCCAGCCCAGGGTGAGGCAGGGGAGATGCCCATCGCTACCCAGGTGGAGGGCTAACGCATCCAGGGGTTACTCTCTGCAGCTCTCATTTTGCTGGGATAACCTGCCGTTTAAGCGGATGTGTGGTGGGGGGAGGGGAGCAGCTCTGGAAGGCAGGGAGTTGGGCAAGGCTGCAGGGAGCCCAGGGGCAAGCATCGAGGCACACACGTGGCCTTGGGCTTTGAGACACAAGCACTGCCTGCTACTTGGAGGGAAAAGGAGTGTGTGGGGAGGGAAGGGGATAAAAGCCTCCATGTTGTAATAATACAAACATGTCTAACGGCTAGGATAGCGGAGAAATGGGCAACAAAGAGAAACACACAGGAAGGATTATAAATGAGCAGGAAGGACTGCCCTGAACATCAAGGGACATGTATGCTTCAAGGCTGACCTAGTTATTTAACTAATTAGCAGATACACCCACTAATAACGCAGTGGGAAAGAAATCCGTCCGCACACAGTCCTGTCTGTGTGCACACAGCGTGCACACAGGACTTTGAAGAGGAAGCTGGAGTTTACAGAGCCATTTATTTGCCTTGCATTAGGAAACACCAAACTCAGTGTTTTTTCTCCTGATGCTCCCCTGGGATGTAACTGGCCCTATACCATGACTTTAACACAAAGGGAATGTTCCTGCATATTCTCCAGTTGTAACACATACAAATGCATGCATGGATTTTTGTTTTCATTTTTGCGGTTGCTATATTATATTCATCAGAGAAGATAGAGAGGGAAAAAACTTATTGGACCTTGCAACCCACACGCCTGACCATGAAACTATTGTCCCCAGGCAGAGGATGTATCAGATACCAATCAACTCATTATGGCTAAACACTATTAAAGAGCCTGTATATCCTACTCCTTCCTTGAATATATTACTGTATAAGTTCTTTTTTGAGCATGGATATGTTGTTTGGTTCTATTACTAAGTCATTCCCTCAGTTCTGTTTTTCAGATGAAAATGTTTGCCCATCCTGGCTAATAGCCATTGATGGATCTGTCGTCCATGAACTTATCTAGCTCTTTTTGAACCCTGTTATAGACTTGGCCCCCACAACATCCTCTGGCAAGGAGTTCCATAGGTTGACTGCATTGTATGAAAAAATACTTCTTTTTGTCTGTTTTAAACCTTCTGCCTATTAATTTCATTTGGTGACTCCTAGTTATTGTGTTATGAGAAGGAGTAAATAACACTTCCTTATTTATTTTCTCCACACTAGTCATGATTTTATAGACCTCTATCATATTCCCCTTAGTCGTCTCTTTTCCAAGCTGAAAAGTCCCAGTCTTATTAATTTCTCCTCATCTGCCAGCCGTTCCATACCCCTCATCATTTTGGTTGCCCTTTTCTGAACCTTTTCCAATTCCAATATGTCTGTTTTACATTTAAGGGCGCTCAGGACAGAAAGTCACAAGTGCCTAGAGACAGTCTCTCCCCCAGTTCAAGAAACTGGGGGGCACCAAACTAAAGGGGCAAAGCTGGAAGATCACCCCCCCCCACACACACACACAGTCCAGTTTTTTGTTTTGTTCTGGACAATTAAACAACACAGTACTGATTTATTAATACTTGGAGAGAGAAAGAGAGAGAGAGACACACACACACACAGAAATTGGACTGTATACGTTAAAATTGGGTATTTTTATGTTGTGACACTGACTTACCAGAAATGAATCATGTCTCCAAATGTATGTCTGTACAATCCTTGTAAAAATCTTGGAAAATACTCAAAATGAGAATTATTTTACACTGTTATAATACCACCATACTCTTCAAATGTACATTGTATGCATTAACTTTATTAGGGTCAAATAGATATCACAATATAGATCCATCCACTGAGTAGCCATAAACTGGTTACAACAATCATATAAGACTATGCTGTTTTATGCTTTTAACATTACAGCTCATACAATATTATAGACGGATACACTTTTATTTAGAAATGCAGATGATCAGTTTCGATTATGATGCTGTGTTTCAGGCTTCAAACTGAGTAAGAAAAGAGAGTTTAGGGTGACCCTTTTGGCTACACAGAATCCCATGTACTGTAAGAAGCAAAGTCCAAATCTTCAGTGAAGCGATGCCAATTTACACCTGCTAGGAATCTGACCTCTATATATTTTAAGATGAGGTTTTTTAGATTTTGCCAGTTTCCTAACATTTACTGATAGCACCAAAACCATTATTCAAAACCAGCATTCACCATAATGATGGAACAGAAGTGTCATTTAATGATTTTCAAATGGCATCGATAGAAATATTTCCATCCGGAATAAAGGAATAATTACGCTTTGTAATGCTGACTAACAATGATCTATGTCCTTGCCATGTTTTGTTAAATTAAGTACATGACACATGGCATATTTTTCACATGGTTTTGGTTACTGATATCTGCACCTCTGTTATCCTAATTAAATAAATATCTTTGTAAACATATAACACAGTTACTTGGTCCTTAGTTTTCACAGCTCACGTTAAAATTTTCACAAAACATCAATAGAAATAGTGATTTATAGAATGAATACTGAGCTTAGTTAACCGGAATAAACATTGGTCAGGTACCATTTATGCTACTGAATGCTCTCTCAAGGAAAAACATTTTAGTTACAAAGCATTCAGAACTTGGGTAAGCCATATACCCAATTCTGCAAAATATATAAAATATACATACATTTTCTTAAACATACATTTAACAAAAAAAGGAGTGGCAGAAATTGAAAAGTTCCATATACAGGGTCCAAAACATTCTGTTGGTGTGAAACTGCTTATCCATGCACTAAGTCACACAGGAACTGGTTAATCAAAATAATAATTAAAAAAATTCCTCTGGAAAAAATATACTAAAAACAAACGCTCTAAAGCATTACAAACAGGCAGTCTTGAAAATTTAGGAGTAATGTTACATGCATCATGATATACTGAATAATCTTTAGAAATCAGAATAAAACACTTCTGTTTCTCACCAAAATGCAGAAGAAAAATTCTATTCTACTTCATTATGTTATGCATATTACACAATACAGACTTAAGGCTACAAAATGCTTTTACCATTTTAGTACACATACAAACTACCATAAAGTTATCTATACAATACATACAACAATACTTCAGTTCACCACCTGTGATGAATACATCATCATCAGTTGTCTAGTGACAAAAATAACAAACTAGCCACCACCATCTGCTTCAATAGGTACCATTAGATCTTTGATTTACATTACATACTCTCTTGGAGTATTAATTTATTTAAACTTTCTTTACAAATCTGGTGCCACTGAAACCTAGTGTTGTTACACTGTCTACATATAAGGGGTGTAGGAATGCAAATTCTGTGAATGCTAAATTTGATTGGCAAATGAGGTGGGCCCACTCTGATTATAGCTCTGTTGCTGGCCATATTCACCCACTTGGCCATAGTTGGCTTGTTGGCCAAAGCCTGCAGGTTGGTTATATCCTCCAGTTGGACCATAGTTGTCTTGATTATAACCACCTTGGTTATAGCTGCTTGATTGTTTCTCCATGGTGTCTGGAGGGTGCCTCTGGCCTGAGGAATGCCACCCAGTCTCCTTAAAAACAAACCAAATATTTCCTGCCCAGAGAATAAAGTTCAAGAATCCAAAGACCTAAACAAGAATCAAAGCAATTCATGAGTACAAAGGCATGATTTTTGTGGCCCAGTATATATGTAATGTTCAGCTTTATCCAATACACTTCTTTTAATGAAATGAGCAAAGGCAATTTAAAGACAACCCTTCCCAAAAGGCTCAGGAAGCTACATGCTCAGCTGTGAAACAGGGGTCCATGCCTACCCCAAAATAGTCAAGGACTGAGGCTGTAAAGCCCATCTTTTTGCCCAGTTAGCTAAACCAGTTGGGGCTTGATGGGGATGGTGGTTTATAGGGGATGGGAGTTGGGAGGGAAAGCCTTGCCTATTTTGTTGGGTTGGTGGTTGAAGGTTTTGCTGTCGTCTTTGTAATATTAATTAGTGTTAGAGGCACTCATAATTTGCTGAAACTTAAACTTTGTATGGGAACGGGCCAGTCTGACAAATTTCAATTTTTTTTTTATGTGTCAAAATGTTCTCCCCCCACCCACCCTCGCCCTTTTCTAAATGAACAGTCCTGCTTCTCGCTTTGAAATGACTTGGCTTAGGAATTCAAAGTAAAAATTAAAGCCAAAATCGAAACAAAATTTCAATTGACCCAACCTGAATAGAGAAAAAAATGTCTAAATCGTGAACATTTTGCCAGGGCAGGAAGACCATTTTCCTCCCAGCTCTACATAAGACAAAGACAGAGTGTTTCTTTTTCAACATGTGATGGTAGATTGAAGCTGAAAGCAAAGAGACCCTTCATGGCCCCCAGGAAAGGCAGTGCGAGCGTGCACCGTACTAATTCCGGATTTTGTGTCTCATCCCGATGCTGCCGCTGCAGCCACCTTTGCTGGGCTTTGATGTTCCATCTGCAGAGCTCATTGCCGCTGAAGAAAACGCCTTTGCAGGAGAAGGCAATACACAAGCAGATACTGAATTACTGGTGGGGTGTATGGAAGGGTGCTCTTATGGACGGTCTGGCTTAGATCCTGGATGCATGGGGATGAGCATCCAGATGGATAGATAAGCAAAAGCTGGAGTGTCAAAGGAAGGGAAATGGCTTGTTGGCGGTTCAAAATTTAGCTAAGCATTGGAACCTTGGTCCGGAAGATCTTTGGTGCAGGGGCCATATCTACCTCGGTATGGCATAAATATTCCGCACATTAGAGCACCACACATGTGGGATATACATTCATAAAATCACATTTATTTTATAGGTGTATTCCCAATGTTCACTTCCAAAGCGAGCTGACTGTTGAATGAAACTACCTGTAAGTCAGTCTATAATTTTTCTCCATGGTAACTATCTCAGTGAGGCAGCATTTTCAGTCAAATCACTGGCAACATTTTAGGAACTTCCAAAGAAGCCAGTGGACCTACATTGATTTATACCAGCTGAGGATGTGGCCCAATCTGTATGTCTGGAGAGCTGAAAATACGTGCACACACTTTCATTGCCTGACAGTAAAAAAAATAAACAGATCTACTTACAACCGAAGTATTTAAGCTTGACATAACAGGGCTGCGCACAGGCATGCATTTGTTAGACTGCTGTTTGCAAGCCGACATCAGTAATAGCACTTCGTCTGGATCAGTAGCAACCTTTACATCAGACAGTCCCTTGGCCCAAGCAGACGAACCCACCAGCCACAAGAAGGAGAAGACCACTGTCACGATGAAGTCCTGTAAAACCAGATGAGACAAAAGCATTAGATAGATGGGTCAACTGGGCAGCGAAAGCATCAGAGGAAATGTATCAACAAATCAAACTTCAGATTATAGGACAGAAAGAGAGCTTTGTATTTCCTGGAAATAATATGGTGGTCTTAACCCACAGACAGAATTTTCAAAAGTGCTCATTGCCCCCAATTAGGTAGAGACTTTCAGTCCCTGGAAAAATCATGGAGCAGGTCCTCAAGGAATCAATTTTGAAGCATTTAGAGGAGAGGAAAGTGATCAGGAACAGTCAGCATGGATTCACCAAGGGAAGGTCATGCTGGACTAGCCTAATTGCTTTCTATGATTAGATAACTGGATCTGTGGATGAGGGGAAAGCAGTGGACATGTTATTCCTTGACTTTAGCAAAGCTTTTGATCCGGTCTCCCACAGTATTCTTGCCAGCAAGTTAAAGAAGTATGGGCTGGATAAATGGATGATAAGGTGGATAGAAAGCTGGCTAGATCATCAGGCTCAACAGGTAGTGATCAATGGCTCCATGTCTAGTTGGCAGCCGGTATCAAGCGGAGTGCCCCAAGGGTCAGTCCTGGGACCGATTTTGTTCAATATCTTCATTAATGATCTGGAGGATGGTGTGGATTGCACCCTCAGCAAGGTTGCAGATGACACTAAACTGGGAAGAGTGGTAGATAGGCTGGAGGGTAGGGATAAGATACAGAGGGACGATTGGAATTAGAAGATTGGGCCAAAAGAAATCTGATGAGGTTCAACAAGGACAAGTGCAGAGTCCTGCACTTAGGACGGAAGACCCCCATGCACTGCTACAGACTAGGGACTGAGTGGCTAGTCAGCAGGTCTGCAGAAAAGGACCTAGGGGTGACAGTGAACGAGAAGCTGGATATGCGTCAACAGTGTGCCCTTGTTGCCAAGAAGGCCAATGACATTTTAGGCTGTATAAGCAGGAGCATTGACAGCAGATTGAGGGACGTGATCGTTCCCCTCTAATCGACATTGGTGAGGCCTCATCTGGAGTACTGTGTCCAGTTTTGGGCCCCACTCTACAAGAAGGATGTGGAAAAATTGGAAAGAGTCCAGCGGAGGGCAACAAAATGATTAGGGGGCTGGAGCACATGATTTATGAAGAGAGGCTGAGGGAACTGGGATTATTTAGTCTGCAGAAGAGAAGAATGAGGGGGGATTTGATAGCTGCTTTCAGCTACCTGAAGGGGGGTTCCAAAGAGGATGGCTCTAGACTGTTCTCAGTGGTAGCAGATGACAGAACGAGGAGTAATGGTCTCAAGTTGCAGTGGGGGAGGTTTAGGTTGGATATTAGGAAAAACTTTTTCACTAGGAGGGTGGTGAAGCGTTACCTAGGGAGGTGGTGGAATCTCCTTCCTTAGAGGTTTTTAAGGTCAGGCTTGACAAAGCCCTGGCTGGGATGATTTAGTGGCGGATTGATCCTGCTTTGAGCAGAGGGTTGGACTAGATGACCTCCTGAGGTCCCTTCCAACCCTGATATTCTATGATTCAATGAAATGAGCACAGATCCAATTTAAGTTTCTAAGTAAGTGGCCAGATTTTCAGAAGAATCTATCCAGCCTGCTGGATGCTGAACTATCTTGAAAATCTGTCCCTCAGTGTCACAATGCAGGCTGCTGGGTGGTGAGTGAATTTGTAAATCTGGCCCTGATTTAGATGTAAGAGCTGAACTCTCAGTCTGGCCATACAAGCAGTTCCACAAAATGCTTATTCATTTTAGCTCAGTTACCATATGCTGTGTGCTTAGGGGTTCCTTTGCAAAATGCTGTCATTGTGCATCAGTGTTTCAGCTGAGCGCCCTCTGAAGCTGACTAGCCCGTTACTACTAGGAACAGCAAACCAACCAAACAAAAACGTTCCAAGGGCTTGATTCTGCAAGGTACCAAGCACCATTACCTACTTCCTGTCAATGTGAGGCCACAAGAGAATGAACTTCAGGGCTTTATGAGTCTCACTAATGACCGAAACTGCATTTATTCTGAACTGCTTTGCCAGTTTTCTGTTATGGATATGCCTATACACATACACACTCTCACTTTTTACAGGAACAAGTGACCAAACTCTATTGCTACTGTGTGGGTCTCGGGAGGAAAAAAAAGTGTTATTTTTCAAGCTTTTTATGTCCTGCTAAAACTAAGGAGCCATTCTACTGTCACTGTTCATCCCATCTGTCAGTCTGCAGCAGATGGTTGACGTGTTGCGAGTCTAACGCACAACTCATTACATGATTGTGTCTCGGTATCCCACCATCTCCCATGCAGGCTGCTTTCCCTCTCTTGCCCTTTCGCCTCCCTCCGGCCTTAACCTATAAGGGAGATATGACTGGACATGAAAGAACGCAATACAAAGTGCAGTATGGTGGGCTGACATGCAAAGCATAAGTGATTTTTAAATTTAGAGGAGGGTCACCTCCTCAGTAGCGCCCCCCCCCCCCGTGTCCTTTTAACACTGGAAGCCACTCAAATCCCTAAGCCACCCTTACAAGAAATAATGAGGAAGCGATTTCTTCACCCTCACAAACAGGATTAAATTTACTGCACCTCAATAGAATGCCAAAAGCTAGCTACATTTTTTTAATGGCAAACCTTTCTGACACATACAGGACTGCAGCAGCTAAATGGCCACGCTACAATGCTTTGATTTACACTGACCTTGCTTCTTGCTACCAAGAGGAATTCTCTTGACACTTGTGTTACGGAATTGATGACAAATATATCAACACCCAGGGGCTTCATGGTGGGTAAAAACGCTGGGCCTGAGAGCAATTCATTTATTCTCAAGCAAAAGATGTTATTCTTTGAAGCTTAAGTGGTAAAAAACCCCCACACTCTAGCTCCTATGGGTATGGTTTAAAGGCAAACATCTTCCTGAAAAATCGTAACTGGGGCTGAAACTGGTGAGATAATTGCTAAATTGACATTTAGTACAACTTGCATTTTATTTACTGAGGTCCACTCTTACAGGGCCTGGTATGTAATCTAATTGCACACCAAAATTGCACATAAAATGTCACATGGGGTTCCAATCCAAGCCTTTTTTATTAAGCATAATTTGTTTTTCTTAATTCTGCCAGAATTTTAATACCTTGGAAATTAAATCAAGCCGAGGAAGTCAAGGGGTTTTTTTTAATAACATTGGGTAGAAATCTGAGGCGGGTAGAAGCAAATTGAGTGAAACTAACTTGATAATGAAGATTAAGCTTGCTAAGAAAGGAAAGCTTAACAACTGGCAAAGCACTTCATGCAGGTGCCTCCAGCCAGAGACTTTTCAGAGCTAGTGTAGTGTTCACTATCAATCAGGTGTGTTGGCTAATCCCTTTCCTTTCTCTAGCGTCATTTGGAACAAGAGCGGACAACACAGTCAGCTGAAATGTGCTGGATCCCTGAGCTGCAGTTTGTCGAATCCTGTGCGATTGTTCTGCAGCGGCACAGATGCTTTGGATTGGGAATGTATTAACACAAACAGGTTTTAAGCCGGTGCAGGCTAACCGTGATTTGGTCAAACGTCACTCTACAGCAGGTGGTACAAAGGGCAAGGCAGTCCGAGGTTGTAAAATGAGACCCCGATCTAGGGAGAGGGATACAGAAAAATGCCGCTCCAAACTGGGGCACAGAGCATGGGGAGAAAACGTACAGGAGGACAGGCACAACAGCCAGAAGGAGAATGTCAGAAGGTGGGGCTCTGGGAACCAGGGTGCTGAGTAAAAACCATTGCCCCATTCTAAATACCAGAAAAGGTGAGTCATGCCTGAAGCCAAACAGATTGTCTACATTGCAGGCCAAGAGGGTAATACAATGTGTGTTTTAATTGACACCTTTAGCAGGCCACAGAAGAGAGGCAGGTCCCAGCGTCCTTGGAGACCAGGATGCAAGGTCCCAAGACTTTGAAGACATGACTAGCTGGGTAGAAAGGAACAATTGCGTAAGTAGAACAACCTTATGTCTACCAAAGGTTTGTCAGTCTGGGCTGACCTTTGTGGTTTTGGCTAGAACCTGAACCCACTCTGATTTCAAGTGGGTTTGGGCTTCTGGCTGAATGTTTGCACAGCTCCAGGAGGAGCAGAGCTACAAGATAACAACATGCTGAAAATAAGAGAGAATTTCAAGCTAAGTTATTCTTGAGTTTAATGCTTAGCATGAAGATTTCTCCTTCGTAGTTAAAGCCTGAGTTTCTGCATTCTAAAACAAATCTTACATTTTGAATGTTTAATATCCCCTGAGCAATTTTTTTCTTTGGAACAAAATAAGCGTTTTTAGTAGCTAGCCCTCAACGATGTCTATGGATCACTCCAACGTGTATTGTTGCATGGTTACCGTTCACTCATCATTGCAAAGTTTCTCTCTCAAATCTCAGCTCATACACTCGGCTGTTTTCCAGCAGGTGCCTTTGGGAAAGAGGCAAGTGCTGCACAGTCTGGGAAAGCAGAAATCTTGAATTAAAATATACTGGGCAGATCCAAGAGGGTAATGTTAAGAATTGCATTTAATATTCATAGCACAATAGTTTGTTGTCTGGTTCTGAGTTTGGCAAAAAAATTCCTAATTGGAGCACTTTTATGACATTTTATTTTTTTTCAATGAAATTTTACATGATTTATCTTTTCTATTATGACTGAGAAACATTTTTTGGTGTCAAACTTGTGCCGCATTACTGTTTTTCAAATTTCAAGTTGCACTGCAATCGTTGTTGTGATTGATCACATTAGTCTCATAGTATTGATTCTGGGTCCCTTGCTGTCTAAATTGAGCTCAGGTGGCTAAGAGGGTTAGGAGAAGTTACTGTGAATGAATTTCTCAGAGGAAGTATCTGAATTTGGTGAGCTCTGAGTCAGTCAACAACAACAGAAGCTCTCCCATTGGTCTTCCCACCCCCCACCCCAGCCCAAAATAGCCAAAGATCGCTACCACAGCACTTCCTTGTGAAATTTGGAAAATGCAAAATTTCAACTTGAAACTGGAACTTATTAGAACCATTTCAGAGAGAGAGAGAGATGCAAAAACCACACAAATTGAACCGACAAAAAACTGTAGAACATCCTCCACCCATTGTACCAACCCTAGCAAGTTTGTCTAAGTTTTATGTGCAATTCAGTACCTGCTCATTACATGCATTTAACTCTCCTTTATCCATCTCACAAAGAAAAACGTATCACTCTTAACTGCAAAGAGACAGTAACTCTCCCTTGTTTTCAAGAAAAGCTTTTAGATTCTCTGTAGCATTTCCATTCATTAGTGCCCACTCCATAGATGTCTTGGTTTGACAAAATATATGTAAATATTTACAACACATCAGGGAGCACCTGTTTAAGTTGAAGATGCTAAATTCCATTTGCTCCCTGTTAATCTACTGACATGCAACTTGCATGCACACACACAGGACCACATCTTTAGCGGGTGCCAATCAGCATGGCTCTATTGAAGCTACACCAATTCATAATAGTTGTAGATCTCTCCCAGGTGCTCCAATCTGTTTACAATCATGCCACATAGACTATGCTTCACCAGGACGAACAGCAATTGATGCTCAATCTTTGTAGCCTTAATCCTTTCCGTGTGGATGGATCTCACTATCGTGTTAGCACACATGGTGCAAACAGCCCTCCAGCTCCTGTCCCACAGTGCAATGATCAGTGTGGAGATGGCCTGATTCCTAGGACGCCTCAATGAAAACTCAGCCTCTGTTTATTGGTTAATGGTGTGGAAGTTTGTTGCCAGCATGTACTAGAGGATAAAACCTTAAAATGAGCTGTCATAGGAGTGACTATGGCATTCACCCCACTGCCCTCAAAATACAAGAACAAGAGCATCTCTCAAACCAATGGCAGTCAAATTCACAAACGCTACTTTGCCATGAGTGTTGCCACCTTCCACACTTCAGTGTTGCGGGAGGTCACCAAGTCTGATGGCATCGAGGGATACTTTGATGAACAACAGCAACATTTGTACCTATGTATGTTAAGATAGGCTCAATCACATAGCAGACTTTAGAGCATATGCATAAGAATGGTCACACTGGGTCCATCTAGCCCAGTATCCTGTCTGCCGACAGTGGCCAGTGCCAGGTGCCCCAGAGGGAATGAACAGAACAGGTAATGATTAAGTGATCCATCCCCTGTTTCCCATTCCCTGCTTTTGGCAAATAGAGGCTAGGGACACCATCCCTGCCCATCCCGGCTAATCGCCATTGATGGACCTCTCCTCCATGAACTTATCTAGTTCTTTTTTTGAACCCTGTTATAGACTTGGCCTTCACAACATCCTCTGGCAAGGATTGCCTTTCCATTCATTTCCAGAATACACACGTTCCTTCAGCCATACAAAGTGCCCCTTGTCTGGAGACAAAGTTAGCTCTATATTAGCATGTTCCAGTTTGGGGTGTAAACGTTCTCCTTTAGTACAATGGGGACAATAGTATTACCCTTCTCCCAGCCTATTTCTTGTGTATTTAGACTGTAAATTCTTCAGGGCTCGGGCAATTTCTTATGAAATAGAAGTGTAGGACAACGGGGCCCTGATCTTGGTATCATGGTTGGGGCCTCTGGGCACTGCTGTAATTCAAATGAATGAAAAATAACAATGCCTACCAGCACTTCCCTTTGAGGTGCTCCCCTGAACAAAAGATGTGACTCAGCTCTAAATTATAGCTTCCTTGCGGACACTTGGAAACCAGGCTTCCCTTGGGCGTAGATTCTTGCTTAAAGTTCTAGGACTGCATATGAGGTTTTTCTGTATTTATCAGAATGTCAGACTATTACTTGGATTTGAAAATTCATATTTACTAACCAATTGTCCTTAGAATGGATGTTCCGCACTCTCTCTCATTGTTCTTAGATTCAATAAGGAAGCACAATTTCAACCTCTACTGAAAGGTTTGCAATGTGCAAGGTAACACAATCCATTTTTCAGACTACTTTTTGAAAAACGGTAACAAACTATTCGGAAAATAAATGTACAGCCCCCTACTGCACATGATCACATTCCTCAATGCCAAAAGTCACAGCTACACATGTCTTCACCTTCCCTTCTGTTAACCTTTAAAAGAAGCCTGTAAGCCTTTTTTTTTTTTAATTTCAGGTAATACATTGGCTACCTGTTTTTCCTCCTGTCATATAATACTGTTCTGAAAATACTTCCTGGATTGGTGAATTCCCCCCACATAAATCTGACCATGCTGGAGAGACATCACTTCTAGATCTGGCATAAGGTTTTCTACGAGATTTATATGCTTAGGGATAAGCAAAGGCTTGGAGCGGATTTGACAGAGTCTGAAAAACGATTTCCCCCTCAGTCAAAATTGATGCCTGTCTATCAGCAAATTCTCAGGATGAGGAAGCCCCTGAACCAGAGTATAAAGTTAAAGGAAAAGAAGTCCAGAGAGCTGGCTATATCCTTTTTGCCTTTTCACTGATGGAGCTTGCTAGCAGCCTGCCATATTCTGGTATGGAAACTCGCAAAGTTCTGAGGGATCAGCGACGAGGAAAATGAAGACTTTCCAGACTCTGCCTTTGGCCTGCAAGATGGGCATTTGTCTGTTCTTTCTCTTGCCCCTGCCCAAAGTAAATCTGCATTTTACTTGTTTTAAGCTATGGGTAACTGAAGCTTGGACAAGAGTGTAACTTCTTTGAATAGTAAAATAAAATAATACTTCAGGTGTGATGATTTAGCTCTGTGATGATAAACCATGATAGTTTGGAACATTAAGAATCTGACAGATACAGTTGGAACCTTCTTGGTTCGAAGAGACGACGCACATTCTATTCTAATAAAGCACGCAGTAAAACAGTCTTGTGTTTTAAAAACGAAATGACAAATGCGGATTGGAAATGTCACATTGAAATGCACAGACTCCTTAAGTTGGTTGGTAGCTTTCATTTTCGTTTTAATTGTAAAGAGGCGATCATTGTTTTGTGTATTTGTTTTCTTCTCTGGATGTTTATGGGAATTCTTACTGATTTCTAAACTACAAAAGGAGGACAAAGTTTACAAATATGCAGCAGAGGATACCTTGTGAGGAAGAGAAAAATAGACAGTATTGTTTTAAATGGACATATTTGTAATTGTTACATACCATATGTAGAATACCAAATAACCTCCTGTTTGTTTTAATTATTCACTGAATTCCAGAGACTAAGGAAAGACCTCATCCTTTTGCATTTGGAAACTTACATCCACTAATTTTTATGTGTATTATCAATGGGATGTATCCACTGATCACTTTGTATGTGAGAAGTCTCTCTTCAGTTTTGTAATTGTTTTCATAGCCTGCATCAGTATCAGTTTTCTAATGCTCTTAGTAATTTGTGCAGTGATTGTAATTGATTTGAATATTAAAGTTACATTCAAGGATAATTACATGTATGTGATTTTTTAGGATGACCTATAACTCTCCCCCAGAAAACAGTAAAAGCAGATGAAGATACAATGTAATATAGCTGTCACATTACATATTCTAAGTGGTGTACACATGGAGAAGCTTGTGAAGAAAAACAAGACGATGGAGTGATAGCTACTGACTGATGCAGATTATGAATGTCCCCCAAACAGTTTCCCATTCAGGACTTGATGGAAATATCCCATTGCCTACCCCACATTCCCAAAAGCTTTGTATGGCTTAATTGGATTGGTTCCTACCTGCTTCTCAATGACTGAGAGTATATAGTTTTTCAGTACATTATTGAAATAGATGAGACTGGAATGCATTACAATTATCCAGCCTGATTCTGATCTCAGACCAGTGTATGTCAGGAGCGACTCCCTGCAAGATAATAGAGTCACTCCACTGTAATGTGCTCAGAAACAGGGCCATCAGCCTCAGATTAGATACCTGCCCTGAGTAATGGATGTCTCAGAAAATTACTTTTTTTTTTTTTTTTTGGTAAATCTCAGAATGAGACTCTATGCCCATTAGAGTCCAGGTCACCTGTGTAATTAATTCCTTTAAAAATATTCCTGGCTGTTGAATACTAATCTGTCACTCAAATAGCTTTTCCTTTATATTTGTTCCCCTACTTTTTCATTCCTTGAGATGGACCCAGACTTATATTTAGAATGTGCATGTTATTTAGGATTTTGAAAGAAAATGAAGTTCATCTGCAGAGTCAAATGTGACTGATGCTTATAATTAATTATTAACAAACAGCTCAGTACATACTGTGCATACTTATTACATCCAAAAAACTATGTTAAAAGAACATTGCGGTTGCAAAGTCAAGCACCCAAAAGTCAGGAAATGCCAGAATTAAGACTGCTCTTGTCCCCTCTGCCCTGTCTTCTGCTCCCTTTACTCCTGTCCCCCAGTCATGGCTCTCTTTCCAATCCCTGCTCCCTCTCCCCTTCCTCTTTTTCTCCCATCTGCATTTGAGTCAGGTAGCTCCCGCCTTCTCTGCCACACTGTCTGGGTGGGGGCCTGCATTGAGAGAAAGGAGAGACAGGCTCCCTGCTTTCAGTTCCTGTGCCCGGTACCACAGAGGCCAGGAGTCAGAGGAAACAATTACAGGGAAAATCCAGCACAGCCTTGGCTAGAGCCTGCTCAATTGCTCTGTGAGGATAAGCCCAAGTTCAGTGTGGTCAGCATGCAGGAGCTGAGGGGGGACAGAGCATACTTAGTGCAGAAGGAATCTATATAAGATTCTAGGATTGTCACCGGGTGTCACTCTGAAGCCCAGAATGTCTGTTGAGTCTGTGTGAAGCAATGGAAAGCGCAACAAGCTTAGCTGAGAACAATTTTGTCTAGGTTATCACCAACTTGAATCATCCCTGGGATTGGCAGTCTGTTACTCTCCCATTTTAAGTTCTCAGGCATTTTGCCTTTACAAACTACACGTGTACATTGTACAGCTACAGTAAGGTATGTATCTATTCTATGCCACAAGTCTTAGACCACTCAGAGATAGCTCAACCAATCACAAACCCTAACTCTACAGCAAGCAACAATTTCATTGGCTGCATGAAGGAAACGGCACAGATGGTGGATTACTTTGTGCCTCTGTGTGACACGGCACAGGCTTTCAGACACTGGCACAAGTCCACGTAGACAATTTCAGACAATTTAGCTGTCAATCACTCACAAGTCTCTACTGAGTAGGTGCAAACTGAGATTTTTCAGAGGCTTATAGCTTGGTCCAATGTGGGCATATCTTCAAAGGAGTGACAAAAAGCACAACCCTGACCCCAGGCAGTGCTAGAGCGTCTCAATGAAATGGCTGTACGAATTTTTTTAACATGGAAAAACAATGTATTTTTCCAAAACATTGTTCTCAGAAGCAATTGAACCAGTAGTGCTGAAACTTTTCAAAAAAGTTCAACCTTAGGCAGACGCCTTGCATGGAAAATTTCAACCTAAATGGTTAAAATTTGGTAGAGTAATAAGTCACTGAAAACAGGGGCTTATAATGGAAACTTTACTGATAGGCATCACTACCTGCATTGTCTTTAACATTATCAACAGACTGGTGGCAGAGGGAACTGAAATCTTCCGTTATTGGAAATATTGAATCCCAATAATGCTTGATTTCTTACTGTTCTGTCCTTTTCAAGAAAATATAAGCTTCGATTAAAGTGATGTTTATTGAGAACCTAACACCCAAACATGTATATTTGTACAAATAATTTATACTATCTAATGATTTCTGGGTTGTCACGGTAATAAAGATTGCTTTTTCATACTATTTAAAACCTTTAATTACCAAAATATATGCTATGTAATTTTCTTGTTCCTGCAAGGAATTAAAATATTGAATTTGTTCTATTGATACTATACTTTACTTTAAATTAGGCTCAATGCAATTTGATTCCCTGGCAGTGCTCCTATTGTCTATTTCAGGGTTTCTGTCCTTTTTTTAAAATTTCGAGTGACACAGCTTTTCCCCATTTTTCCTATAGAATTTATTTTAAAACCCTGAAAAAAGAAAAAAGCAGCTCCCTGAAGCATGAAGTTTAAAGGCGGGAGTAATCACAGAATGAACAAATGTCAATTCAAGAGTGAGAGTGAAGTTTAAAAGGGGTGGGGGTTTTTGTTCAAGGTCAGGCTGGGATCAGGGACAAGAACAAAGGTGAAGACTGAAATCATGATCATCTTCTACCTGCAGGAGCAGGAAAAAAATGCATTATAGAAATGGCACTAGGAGTGCCTGTCCCCGGTGATTAGAGGAAATAACTGACAATTGCTCTATGTATCTCTAGTGATGTGAACAGGAGGCCTCTTAGATTGCTTCATCGCTGTTCAGAACATTCTAGAGTTGTAGAATAATGGTCTTTGGGAGGATCAGCATCTCAGGGATCAAAGGTAGCCATACATCTGGATAGATCTTCCTGGATACTACATTCCTCTGCAACATCAACCTGCAGCTGAAAGGTGTGTTACAGGCTTTTCACTGCCAGTATTTCACCGTTATATGGGCTACATGGACTTGTGCCATAAAGGATACTGGTTTGCACTTTTAACTTTCATACTGGGAAGTAAACTCAAATGATATAGGCCCTTGAATGAGGTCTGGCTATGCCTGCTTTTTCTTCCTTTGTAGATTCTGCCTCTTGGGCTCTCTGTTTTGATGATATTTTGCCATTGTACAGAGCAGGGATTTTAATGTCTTCCCTCCACTTGTCTTCCTATGTCTGCCTTCTTTTGGAACCAGTAGATGGTTAGGGGGAGCAACTAGGCCTGAAGGTGAAAAGAACGGAGACTAACTGGCCACCTGATTGCTGACGTTCTTTTGCTTCTTTGTGCCTTACCACTCCACTAACTCCTTCAGGTAGAGATGTTTTAAATTACTGTCTCTCAAAATCACTTCTCTTTTCCACTGGGCTTAGTGACTGAGGCATTACTTCCATTTTCTCCCTCTCACTTGGAGAGGTGGCAGATTCTCCACAATTGACTAGGAGATGTGTTTCTGGCTGAAATGGGAAGGGAAGGGTTACTCGGTGTTGATTTGTGCCACCCAGGTTATCTCTGTAATAGAAATTGGTCTCTCCAACCTGTAGAGAAGATTAAGAACTAGTTTGTTTTCTTTGAGGAAACCTCTTCAGGAATTCTCTGTTGCCAGCATCCAAACACTCCCAATCAATCTCATTGCATGTACAAATTATTAATTTTATTATTTATTTATATTATGGTAGTGCCTAGGAACTCTGGTCTTGGACCAGAGCCCATTGTGGTAGGCGCTGCACAAACACAGAACATAAAGACAGTCTGTGCCCCAAGGAGCTGGACAGATGGATAGAGACAGGCAGGGAAGTACAAGTACTCAGTGAGATAACCAAGAGGGTCAATAATTGTCTGCATAATTTTGTAATGGTTACTATGCTCCCAACCATGCTGTGTAAATGGACAGGACAGTTAAAAGTTGCATTTAATGATATTTCCAAGAGAAAAAATCTCAGCAAGTTACTAGAACTTCTCTGAAATTTTCATGTGTATTCATTATTAAGATACCCAGCAAGATGTGATGCTCCAATGACACTTCATAACAATATTCAGCACCAACAGCTGGTTACATCTTTAAAACACCGTGCAAATGGACGGCTTAATATTTAGAACACCCATATGAGTAATGGAAATTATCCTTGTTTTACAGATGGAAAAACTGTGAACAACAACTTTAGCCACAGAAGCCTATTAAATTTAACCCCTGGACTCCATTACAATTGGTTAAATAGAACACAGTGAATTAATACTAAACTGTTACCCGTGACTGCATCACGGATTTTGAATGAATTTTGGAAGCAATATGGCAGTGATATTCTTAACAGTAAAATATCATGCAAAAACAAACTACATGGTATTCTGAGATTTTAGTATGATTTTTCCACTCTCCTTGTGTAAGTTATTTTCTGTGGTGATTGGAGTTGGTCAAAAAATGTGAATTATTTTCCACAACAAAATTGAAACCAAAATTTTTCATTTTGTTCAGATTTTTTCCTGTGGAATATTCAGATTTCTGATTAAGCAACTTGAAATAAAAAAGTACTTAATTCAAATAAAATCAAATGGAATCAAAGCAAAAAATGTTTGGATTTCGCTTTTTTTTTTAAGGGATTTCCCCTCCTTCTCCCTCACCTTTTCCAGTAAATGTTTTGCCCTCCAGTGTGAAAAGAGGAAAAGGAGAGACAAAAACCCCAAACCCAAAACACTTGCATTTTTATTTCATTAGATGGGAATTGAAACTAATATTTTTTTTATTTTAAAACAATTTGTCAAAATGTTGGAAATTCTGAATGTTGCAAAAAAGTTGAATAGCTCAAAATAGACATTTTTTTTAAGAAAAATTTTTCAGCCAGCACTAAAAAGACATTAATGCTACCTTCCCATTTTTCTTCTTTCATTACTTTTATTCTAGATATTTCCTTTAATAGGTACATCCCTTCTATATTGGCAATTTATAGTATTTTGCTTTTATTTACCTTGTGTTTTTATTATGCATGTAAAACTATGAGTCATTGTAGAAACAGTTCTGAACCAAATAGCCTGGATCCCTCCCCCCGCCAGCCTCAATGAACTTTAGGGCATTTGAAATCCAGAGCTAAATTTTTTCCCTTAAGCTCCTCTCTAATTTAATTGTTCTCCGTAGCCTTATGTTTCACAACTCACCCTAGTATATCTTTTTTCTCCTCTACAATCTTTGGAGGGAAGAATTCTATATGTTAATAAGGAGACAAGACACAAGTGGGTTCCCATAAAAGCTTGCACATTCACAGAACCAATTAAATGAGAGTGTAGCGTGAGGCTCAAACATGCAGAGATTATCTGAATAAACAGACCAAAGTGCATCTCACGATTCATGATGCATTCAAGTGCAAATGAAACCCAGGAAGAAAAGGATCCTAAAAGACTGATTTATTATGAAGTGGTTATTTAATAGCCATTGATTTTTATTCTGACCTCACAAGAATCAATCTTTGTAGAGAAACAACCACAGCTATGGTGCACTGAAGCAGCAGCTACAAAATGCTGTTAGCTTAAATAGGGGGATAAACTAAGACCCAGTATGGAACTGTGCACCTGAGTATGGGGAACTCAGCATGGAGGACAGTGTGATGCTGCAGAACCAGCCCCAGAAACATTCCACAAATAATGTGACAAAACCCCATCCCAGGGAGCAAAATATTTCTAGCTGACTACACAGTAGCTTAGGCCCCTGTCGCATTCTCAACACATCTACAGCAAATAATGGTCTAAAATTTAGATGTAGATGTAGCTGCTAAATCATCAAACAAGGTGTCTTCAGGGTTAAACTTGGATTCCAAGGCATCATTTTAGTGGCCTGTTAGGGTCACTCTAAGGGGATCTGTATTGCTCCTAGAGATTTATTTTCTCCCTCTGCTTTTCCGCCTGCCTACTTCTTCCTGGCCTCAGCAGTCTCTCCTTCCCAGAGCATCCATTCACCACTACCCCACCTTCCACCAGTAGCTTCACACTAAGGACCCAATCCTGAAAACACTTACAACACAATTGAAAAGTCTCATTGAAGTCAACGGGCATAATGTACCACACATACTCACAGGATTGAGACCAAATTATATTTATATGGGCCATGTGTTTCCATCATCCCTATTCTCATGGTCCCAAATGATTAAATCAACATTAAAGTATCAGAGTCAAGAGCTGCACAAGGAAGTGGAACACTCATCAATTCTCCAACAAGACAACAAACACAAGCACCAAAAATCTAACAGGAAAAAGACAGATTTGAGGACACTGAAAATTTCCACTTACAATTAGAGGCCCCCTGTTGTTTTCACGATATTTGTTCTGGAAGAAAATGTAAACAACAGTGGCTGCCAAGGAATAGAGGAAAGCAAAGACCGCGATAGTGACGAAGAATTCTGCAGAAGAAGAGAAGTCCCCTATTAGCGAGAGCGTTTCTCGTCGTTTGCCTTCGCAGGTGGGAGCATCAAAATTCACCTGATGCAACCTAAAAAATCCAAGACAGGAGAGGTGAATTGAAAAGGCCTAGGCATTTGTTACCTACTAGTGACATGGTTACATCCGAGCTGTATTTTCATTGCTTTAAATGCTGACATATATAAGTCTCAATCCTATAAACACTTGTGTGTGTAAGCAGTCCCATTGATTGAGTTCAGTGGAGCTTTTCACACGCTTAAGGTTACTCATATGTGAACATAAGAATGGCCATATTGGGTCAGACCAAAGGTCCTTCCAGCCCAGTATCCTGTCTGCCGACAGTGGCCAAGGTCAGGTGCCCCAGAGGGAGTGAACCTAACAGGTAATGATCTAGTGATCTCTCTCCTGCCATCCGTCTCCACCCTCTGGCAATCGGAGGCTACGGACACCATTCCTAGGGACACCATATGTGGAAGTGTTTGCAGGATTGGGAACGGAATCACATAAATTAAAGCCTTTAAATCAACTGCATCATAAACAAATATTAGCTTTAAGTAAGAATATTTCAACATTTTTGCACAAACATCTGAGATAATGGTGAAGTCCTATGGGGAAAAGTAAAATTTACTCTTGTTCATCTAAGCAATAAAACCCAGATTTTTCACTTTTGCAATCATTAAGGAGAGGAAACATTACAAAACTGGGTGACTCTTGATTTCTTGAGAACAATTAATTCAGCACAAAAATTGCTTGCAATCTAATCCAGAATGAAAGACAAAGACCGTGCAGTTTGCTGGTTTAATAAATCATTCAAGCAAGCTCAGGTCTTGAGTTCAGCTCTGTAAATTGCATAGTGGATCTTTCACTCATGACTGTGTGATATGTGGCATTTTAACATAAAAGGCTTTTAAAATGGGGACACCATTCCTAGGGACACCATATGCAGCAGAAAATCTGTGTGTGTGAGAGAGTGCACAAACCAGTCACTACTGACTCAGCTCTAAATTGCACCAGCATTTCCCATGAAGAGATTGTCCCCTCTGTTCAGCCAATACCACCTGCCTCGAATCATGCCATGGAAAGATGTTTGCAAGCCCAGGAAGAAGCACATTGTGAGCCAACACTCCCCCTGGCTTGATGCATTGGGTTCTGTTATCCAACACTGGCATGAACAGAGGTTAAGGTTGGGACTGTGTGTGGGGGGGGTTATTTTTAATATTACCGCTTCCCAACAAAGGCCAGTTAAAAGATCTCCCCATGGTTTGGGAAGCCAATCAATCTCCCCTCGCCATTCCGCTCCAAAATCATCTGTGTCACAGCCGATCTGGAACACTGGAAAGTGTCAACTGGCACTCAACTCCGAACACTTACGTAGCTGTAGCTCTATTCCCATCACCGCCCCGTGGCAAGGACTCAGGCACCAAGTATTTGAAGAGATTCCATTAAGCAGAAAATCCAGTCCTTGATGCCGCTGTGCAGGGGCCGCTCTGACTGGCTGACAGGGGCTGTGCTGAATGTCAGACAGACTTCTAGCTTTCCCAGCCTGCCTCAGGAAAGCCAAAGAGCCCCCTTTCTTGCAGCATGAAAAGGTGACCCTATGATATGATATACTCCAGAATACTCTCCCCCAAAGAACTCCACACATAGGGCTAGCCCACAGCAAAGAAGAAACAGACTAACAAGGCACTATGGTGTGAGTAGCTCATGGAATGGAATGTAGCCCAATGTAAAGAGAAATGGTAAGAGATGCCTCGACTTTAATGGTCCCAGACTGCAAGTCACCACCACAACAACTGGGTTTAGACAGAAACCGAATCCCGTTAACTCAGTGTCTTATAGTAACTTGGAAATCAAACAGCATTAGAATGCAGGAACAGAGCACCAGGCAGAAGTAATGCTGCACGAAGAGCTGGCACAACCATGGCTGTATGCCCTAGTCTGTTACATAGGAAGGGGGCTCTGGGGTAATAGATATTGGGCGGTTAGGAAAGCTAATCTAATGAACACAACCGAAGAGCAGATTAAGGAGGGCACAGCAGAGGTGCAGATACAATTCTGAGGGTCTAGGAAAGGTGGAGGGGACAGAGCTATTACAGAGGTACCAGCAATTTCCAAAAGCGGTTATGATCTGAAACTAAGAAAGGGCTGAGCCTCTGGGAGACATTCCTTAGCATTGCGGGTAATTAACGTGTGGAACTGAGTGTCAAAGGTAACAGCAGTCATGAATATATTTGTAACTAAAGAGAATTAGGCCCTTAGAGGAAAACAAGGGATCCAAAGTAGAACTCTCCCACGGCAGATTAATGGACATTAGTGGATTGCATGGCTTTTTCCTCTTGTAAGCCAAACAAAACCTAACTACATGCACAGAAGGAACACTCTCATTGGCTGATGCATAAAGATATTTACTTGCTGCAGACATATTCTTCACTGAGCTCCTGCTGCTATAACCTTGGGATGGCTAAAATAATTCATTTGTCTCCTTAGATTGCAGCATTCTGGAGATATACAGTAACAGACGCTCTTGTCCCCCATCAGCCAACAAAGTCTGATTAAAACTGAATATATAAGAGAGATACTGAACATATTCAGACAGTTTTCTGACTTGCTTTTAAAGCTTCCTGTCTCTATTATGCAAACATTTTTCATCAAGGCTTATGGTCTTCCCCTGGAAAAATAAAGCATCTCCTAGTGCCTGTCTCTGGGATTTTGCAAGTCCTGGAGACAAAAGGTTTTGTTTTTTTAAAACATAACCAGGGTTAGAATGTTCCCAAGGTGGCCTGGCCATGCACAGAAAAATAATCTCCAGCCAGCAACCAGCAATAAACACGTCCCTTGCACACCTTTGCTTATGTACCGTACCTATCCAGAAGGCACACTGGAAATAAAGACTTGATTCAAAGCCTATTCGAATCAACAGGAATCTTTGCATTGATCTCAGTGGGCTCTGGATCAGCTATTAAGCATGACCATCCTCTCATTCCACAAGCAGGGTACATTTGTTAAACGTGCTAGGCTGACATTCTTAGAGGGGAAATCCTTTATTTATCCATAGAACAGGAACAGCACAGTAGCTGCTCTCCAAGCTTCCTTGATGGTATTTTGCCAATGTATCTTAATTGTGATCTACTCAGGGGAACCACTACTAGGAATAGTTCAGTCTCCAATGCCCATTTGGTCCTCAGCCCCTCTGACCCTGACAGCAAAGTTGCCAGTTATTTATCTAAGCTCAGTTTCCTGAATGCTTGTCTAGGACTTTATGGGTCTGAAATACTGCAGGAAATATTGTTATATCTCAAATATGACTCTGAAGCAACTGTGGTGATGTTTTAATGACAACCACTGAGGGAGTTTGATGCATATATTTACCAGCTGGGCAGAGCGAAGGCTTTGTCCTCTAATGGTGAAGAATGAAATTATTAAGAGACTGGCTTTGCTCTGAGGATCGGAGCCATCTGGGTAGTTTTTATGCTAACACCTGTTAAACAGACTTGCAAAGACACAAGACCATGACTTGTAAATTTCACTTCAGCCCCAGCATTAGCTTTTTAAGCATCATGGAACTGTGCTTTATTAAACCATGAAGAAAAAGAAAGAATGAAGAGGTAATATTAGCAGTCTGCTGACATTTTATCATTTTAAAATATGTATCCAGCTCTTTCTTTTCCTCTTGCAGTCCCGAAATAACATTTTGAGGCAATTAACCTGGGTAGCAAACAGCTGACCAAAGGTAAAGTAACTAAAGGACATGATTCTCACCACATTTAAGGATCAGTCCTGCAAAGTTTCCTCCAGTGCATCTCAAGCTGGGTGCCTGATCCTCAGCTGGTGCGAATCAATTTCACGTCATTGAAGTCTGACGATCTGGCCCTGAGTCTCTCAAAATGATTTTTGCAAGCCTGATGGGATTTTTGAAAACTAATTGATATAATTTCTCTTTTATACCCCCCATTAACCCTTACTGTGTCCTTTGATCTGACCCATGATAGGCCTGAAGCTTTTGTTTTAAATTTCTAATCCCTGCATCTCTCTGGCAGTACCTTCCTGGCCAAGTGTCTTACAGAGATACTGGATACACTGTGATCACACCAGCCTTCTTTCATTACCTTATTTTTACTCATGAGCTTCTATGTTTAGATTTTCCGAGCCCCTAAGAGAGCCTGCAGTAATTGGTGCCACTTGTGGCCACTTAACCTCAGCCCAAACCAGCAATCTATAGATCAGCTGTGCAGAAGGGCTCAAAAATAGACCATGACTCAGTCCTAGCAGGAGGAAGATAGATAATCCTCACATATAGGTGGTTAGGCAGGATTATTACCATTGCAGGATTTGTTCTGGATGTTCAAAATAAAAAAAAAAGAGTCCTACAAAAAATGGAAACTAGGTCAAATTACAAAGTATGAATATAAACAATTAACACAAGTATGTAGGGACAAAATTAGAAAGGCCACGGCACAAACTAGATCAAACTATCTAAAGATATAAAAGGTAACAAGTAAACATTCTACAAATACATTAGAAGCAAAAGGAAGACCAAGGACGGGGCAGGCCCATTACTCAATAAGGGGGGGAAACAATAACAGAAAATGGGGAAATGGCAGAGGTGCTTAATGACTTCATTTTGGTTTTCACCAAGAAGGTTGGTAGTGCCTGGACGTCTAACGTAGTTCATGCCAGTGAAAATGAGGTAGGATCAGAAGAGGCTAAAATAGGGAAAGGACAAGTTAAAAATTACTTGGACAAGTTTGGACCTGATGAAATGCATCCTGAAATACTCAAGGAGCTGACTGAGGAGATATCTGAGCCATTAGCTATTATCTTTGAAAAGTCATGGAAGACGGGAGAGATTCCAGAAGATTGGAAAGGGACAAATATAGTGCAAATCTATAAAAAGGGAAATAAGGACAACCCAGGGAATTAGACCAGTCAGCTTAACTTCTGTACCCAGAAAGATAATGGCGCAAATAATTAAGCAATCAATTTGTAAACATCTAGAAGATAATAAGCTGATAAGTAACAGTGAGCATGGATTTGTCAAAAATAAATCATGTCAAACCAACCTGATAGCTTTCTTTGACAGGGTAACAAGCCCTTGTGGATAAGGGGGAAGTGGTAGACGTGGTATATCTTGATTTTAGTAAAGCTTTTGATACTGTCCTGCTTGACCATCTCATAAATAAACTAGGGAAATGCAACCTAGATGGAGCTACTATAAGGTGGGTGCATAACTGGTTGGAAAACCATTCCCAGAGAGTAGTTATCAGTGGTTCACAGTCATGCTGGAAGGGTATAACGATTGGGGTCCCGGAGGCATCGGTTCTGGGTCTGGTTCTGTTCAATATCTTCATCAATGATTTAGATAATGGCATAGAGAGTACACTTATAAAGTTTGAGGACAATACCAAGCTGGGAGGGGTCGTGAGTGCCTTGGAGAATAGGATTAAAATGCAAAATGATCTGGACAAACTGGAGAAATAGTCTGAAGTAAATAGGATGAAATTCAATAAGGACAAATGCAAAGTACTCCACTTCGGATGAAACGATCAGCTGCACACATACAAAATACGGAATGACTGCCTAGGAAAGAGTACTGCAGAAAGGGATCTGGGGGTCATAGTGGACCACAAGCTAAATATAAGTCAACAGTGTAACACTTGCAAAAAAAGCAATCATCATTCTGGAATGTATTAGCAGGAGTGTTGTAAGCAAGGCATGAGAAGTAATTCTTCCACTCTATTCTGCTCTGATTAGGCCTCAACTGAAGTATTGTGTCCAGTTCTGGGCACCACATTTCAGGAAGGATGTGGACAAATTCAAGAGAGTCCAGAGAAGACCAACAAAAATGACAGAAGGTCTAGAAAACATGACCTATGAGGGGAGATTGAAAAAATTGGGTTTGTTTAGTCTGGAGAAGAGAAGACTGAGAGGGGACATGATCACAGTTTTCAGTATGTAAAAGGTTGTTACAAGGAGGAGGAAGAAAAAAAATTGTTTTTCTTAAACTCTGAGGATAGGACAAGAAGCAATGGGCTTAAATTGCAGCCAGGAAGGTTTAGGTTGGACATTAGGAAAAACTTCCTAACTGTCAGGGTGGTTAAGCACTGGAATTGCCTAGGGAGGTTGTGGAATCTCCGTCACTGGAGATTTTTAAGAGCAGGTTAAACAAACACCTGTCAGGAATGGTCTAGATAATTAGTCCTGCCACGAGTGCAGGGCACTGGTCTAGATGACCTCTCGAGGTCCCTCCCAGTTCTATGATTCTATTATTCTATATTTGTTAAATTGGAACAGGGCCCAGGTGAAAAATAAAGAGTTGGGGTTATCAACCAGGATCACCCTCTACCCACCCCTTAATGATATTTTCTTGTGTTAGGCTGGGAGCTCCAAACTCTTCTCTAATGTCCTACCACTGCTGGATGCCTGATTCAGCTTTTCTGGGGATAACATTGCTTCTCAGTGACTCACAAAGACATTTTGTCCATCTCTTCCTTTTGCTTTTGCTGCGTCTCTGCCTGCCCTTCTATTTTCTATTCATCCCCCATTGCTTCTGATCTCCGGTCTCTCTACCCAGCCCACCTCTCCCTCTTCTCATCAGTCTTCTCCCTCAGTTCTTCCTCCACTCAACCTCCCCTTTCTGCTTTTTCTAACAACCTCTTGCACCTTACCCTCTCTTGTAACTCTCTTGTTCCCATCTCCTAAGTCCAAGGAGCAGCTCACTGGCAGCACCACCAACATTCAGTGCTACCTGTCCTAGTAAGTCAATGTGCCAAGGCCACAAAGTCAAGTTCAACCTGGCATGAATTTTACTTGCAAACATTAGTATAAGCAGCTGTGAACTGCCCTCTTTTCTTCTATGACATACTTGCGTTTGTTGACTGCTGCTAAATATGTGTCTGACAGGGAAAACATCACTGCATGTGACTTGTTGCTCATACATCTATAGAACAACACTGGATGGAGAAAGGAGGTGGCTGAGAGAGGCTGTAGGGGAAAAGAATGGCGCAGTAACATTTCTCCTTTTCTCTTTCTATCCTTGGAGTCCGTAATTTCTGTAATTCATTTCTTCTTTCTGCTCCAGCAGCGCTAGCAAAGTCCAGTGAAACACTCGGCACACATCAAACTCAATGAAGGCAGAGATGCCGATAAAAGACACAGCCCCCAGTTCTGTCTTGCGAAGTCCCAGCAACCTCCCAATAAATTCCTTCCACCCAACGTTGCAAATTCACGTGAGCAATTGTTTTCAGGCAGAGGATGGGTCTGAACTGAAACGCCAGATCAAAACACCCCTAAACGTTGGTGTAACGAAGTTCTGATTCGTACCTGAACTTAGCATCCAGGCTCCATTTCTAAATGCACTGAACTGAAAGCCCAGCTCCAACAGCTCCTGAAACTTTGAGGCTTGGACCCATCTTTCTTTCCAGCTGTTGCTAAGTATCCTCCCCTGTAGTTCCTATGCAGGAAAATCTCCAGCTGTCTTCAACAGTTTTGCTCAGAGGATGAGGCCCATAAGTGTGCCGTGTGGAGTAAGAGAACCAGAAAAAACCCAGTTTCAAAGCCTGCCTGTGATGAAGCAATGACAAATTTCAGATGGTTGATCTGACACCACACCGACCTGGCTCGTTCACAGTTTAATCGCTTTGTCACTGTTCAGCGCCACAATCCATCTTTTATTTCGTTTTAAACTTCATGACAATTTGAGGTTCACCTCTTGTGTGTGCACGTGGGCTAGTTCTCTCCCTTTCAGACAGAGAGCTCTCTAGCATCAGAATGGACAGGAGAAGACTGCAATTTGAAAGTATTCACAGCCCTAACAACTATTCTTTGCAGCGTCTTGCTGTCTCATTAAACTCAGCCACGCATAAAAACAGGTACGCCGCTCTGCTTGGTGAATTTGTCAGGCACATTGCTGGTCTGTGTTAGCAAGACAGATTCGCACTGATTGCTGGGTAGCTCAAGTAAAAATTACTCTCCACTTCAGAAATAAAAGCTCTTAATTGGGAAAAAGTGATTCACTAAAGATGACAGAAATTTCCTTTCCCCACGCAAATAAGAATGGATACTCTTCAAGGTAGAGACTGTCTGTATCTTGTGTCTCTCACAGCACCAAACGCATTGTTGGTGTTTAATAAATAAGCATTAATAATGATTAATGAGAACCTGCCTTTATATCCTGTAAAATGCATAGCAGAGTGAGATTAACCTTATGGTTTATTGTTATCACAGCATAGTACCCCCAAGAACATCAAGTAACTGAATCATAGAATATCAGGGTTGGAAGGGACCTCAGGAGTTCATCTAGTCCAACCCCCTGCTCAGACTTGTCTCTCTTGACCACTACAAGCCAAGGTTTCTCTTTCTGATTTCTTTTACATGAGTGTAAATTTGTAATAAGCCCACTGACGGCAATACAGGTGTAAACCTTGAGTGAGATCAGACACTCAGACCCTAAGTTTTATATCCTTTTTCCCCTTCAGCTTTGCAAACTAAGTTGTCATGAGAAATGTGATGACAAGACAGCTATAACGTCCAGCTTGAAAATATCACAAAGGGGCCCCTTGGGTATTTTGGATTCTGCCTTGTGCTGCAATAGTAAAGCACTGCTGTCTTTTCAGACACTCACTATATGTCCCTAGGAAACAAGAGTTTGGAGGTAGGAGCACAGAATAAGGGTTATCACTCCTGCATACAGTTTGTGGGATGCTTGTGAGATCTTTCCATTTGAATGCCCCTCTTTCAAGCTACCTTTGCATTGTGAGGTTTCAAGACACCTTCAGTGCGGAAAGTGGCAGCATCAAAGGGACCCCATTCCTTATTTAGTTGGAGGCTGTTTTAAGGTGAGTTGTCCCCTGCTCATGAATGAGCATCTCTTTGACATTCACTCTTACTGATCCCCTCTTATAACCAATAAACCTCACACGGGAGCTGATTCAGGAAACATCCTTGTTCAGCTAAGCATCTGACCATGGGCTTAACTTTGATGTTGAAGGCACTGCAGCATGTGGTTAAAGTTAAGCACGTGTTTAGGGGGTTCTGCCGAATAGAGAAGAATCTTAAGTGCTTTCCTGAGTCAGGGCAATGATCTGTTCCTAGTAAAAAGAAAAAATATGAACTTTTTTCTGCCTGGGAAATTCTGAATTAGGGGTATTTTCTCCATTTCATTACTGGAAATGAGCAGAAAAGCAGACACTTCAATACAGACATCTTGATGCCACTATATACTTTGATAAGTTGTCCTATTTTCTTAAAATAACAGCTTACAAACTGGCCAACACACAATGCATGACATCCATACACACAATGTGACACCCTGTCGAAGGGAAAGCCTGCTCTGTAGCGCCTCCTGCTGAGCCAGTGTGGTGCTGTACATACTTCCTTCCTCAGTGTCCCTTCCCAGGAAGCCAACCATTCCACTTGAGGTACTTTGGATGCTTGATTCAATCGTATCCTCCTTGTTTATTACAAAAGCTCCTACAAAAAAAAAAAAGGCCATAACAAAGAGTCTCAAATAACAAAAGGTACTTCTGGCTTTCAGGGTTCCTCCCACGCCAGCTCTCTAAGCTCTGTTTCCAGTCCGTTGTCTCTGCCTTTAAGTCTCTCCTCATGGCAGAAGCCCAGGCTCTCCTCCCGGAGCTGAGAGGCAATTTATCTCATTCCGCTAGCCCCACATAGTGCTCAGGCTCAGAAAGGTCGGCAGCCTTCCGCTGCTGGTGTCTGCTCCCTGCTAACCCAGGTGCTGCAGGAGCCTTCTTACTCCCATCAGTGTCTGCACGCATTGGCCCTGCTATAAAGGAGGAGGCAGGATTTATATTGGATTCTCTTCCTAGCTCATTCCTTATTAGCTGAGTGAGAAGAGAGCCCAGCACCACCCCCGCTGCAAGGCTCCTGGGCCCAGGCCCTGGTGATTCCTTCTGAATGCCAGGTCTTCCCGGACTCCTTTCCCCTCTCCCCATATTTCCTCAGGCTGTGTGTAGCAGACCACCCAAACTCTTGAAGCGCCATGCCATGTGTAAGACTAACCAGTAGGCTGTACTGCTCTTAAGGGGCAGACTACCCCATCACACACCCACCCATTGTTCTTGCTCTGGTCCAAAAATCCCCATGGAAAAACAATGTTAAATTTTCTTCCTCGCATTTGTGCTTTATTTCCTCCCCATTGTTTGTTGCTATCTGCTACACCCATTGTCAGTTTTCTTTGCCATTTTAAACAGAAGGAAGTATTAACAGCAATGCGACCAGACCAACCACCAGGAAAAAAGAGAGAGAGTTCTGGAAACGAGTTATTGCAGTAGCAATTCTTGTAGGAACGTGTGGTGAGATCAGAGGTGGAAGTAAGCCGGTACGCCCCAGTACGGCGTACCGGTAAGAGCCAGTGCGCCATACCAGGACCAGCTTTCAGAGAGGGCAATTTAAAGCCCTGGGGTAGCTGCGGCAGCAGGGCTGCGGTGGGGATTTAAAGAGCCCTGGAGCCCCAGCCACTGCTACCTCTCCCCCCCGGCCCTTTAAATCTCGGCCTGACCCCTGCTGCCCGAGCCCCGGGGTAGCGGCGGCAGGGCTCTGGCGGGGATTTAAAGGTCCCCGGAGCAGTAGCGGTGGCTGGAGCTCTGGGGCCATTTAAATCCCCGCCAGAGCCCTGCTGCCCGAGCCCCAGCGTGGTGGTGGGGGGCGGCTCTGGAGGGGATTTAAAGAGCTCCGGAGCTCCAGCCACCCCATTGCCCTGGCCCTTTAAATCCCCGCCGGAGCCCTGCTGCCAAAGCCCTGGGGTTGCGGCGGTGGGGCTCCGGCGGGCATTTAAAGGGCTGGGGCAGTAGTGGCGGCTGGAGCCCCGGGGCCCTTTAAATCCCTGATGGAGCCCGGCCACCGCGATCCCCGGGCTCGGGCAGCAGGGCTCCAGCAGGGATTTAAAGGGCTCGGGGCTCCGGCAGCTGCTACCACAGCAGAGCCCCAGGCCCTTTAAACCTCTGCCAGAGCGCAGAGCAGAGGTAGTGGTGGCAGCCAGGAGCCCCCAGGGCTCCTCAGTGATTTAAAGGGCCCGGGGCTCTGCTGCGGTAGCTGGAGCCCTGGGCCCTTTAAATCGCCCCCGAGCCCCGGGGCTCCCAGCCGCCTCTGCAGCTGGTAGCTCGGGGGTGATTTAAAGGGCTTGGGGCTCCCAGGTGCCACAACCACAGCTGGATCCCTGGCCCTTTAAATCAAGATTTAAAGGACCTGGGGATTTAAGGCCCTGCCTCTTCCGGTTGAGGCCAGACCCCCTGCTCAGGACTCTGGCGTACCAGTAAGTCCTCTAACTTACTTTCACCCCTGGGTGAGATGTTTCCTTTAGGCTGGTAATCTCTCAAAAGGGGACGTGCTGTTCTGAAATACAAAAGTCATCTCCTGAAATGAATAGAATCCATACAGCTCCCAGTCCCTGGTGAGATAAGAGACCAAAAAAAAAAAAAAACCCCAACACATTTTTTAATGGTCTACATTTTTCTAGTGAACAAAGGAACAAAGTAAAGAAACTTCTTTTAGATACATTAGGAAATAATTAAGTTCTCAGCACTTCCTCCTGAGCATGCTGATTTGTTCTGCAGACAATGGACTTCAGCCATTCTTTCTCTGAGAAATTGTGCATATAGAGAAGCAGTGCATCTTACAAAGGTGCTGAATATTAAATCTTTCATCAACTCCATTTGAAGAATATTTGCAGAAGTGGGCATATGCTGACCTTACATCTGTTAGCCATTCCTCTAATGGACTAAATCATGTTCCCAGAAACAGCTTCTTATATATACACCACTTTGATGAAGAAAAAATACTTTAAAAGTGCTCCAAGATCCAAGATCCTTCCTGTCTGGGAAGGAATGGTCTCCACTCTTCTGAAATCCCCAAGAATTTATTCTTTTCCATAGTCAACATCTTCTGAAGCACCAATGTTTCCCACATGGTTCTCCAAAGGGAAAGCAAAGGAGAGTATGTTCTTAACCAAGCAGGAAAGTATGTTCTTCCAGCAACATCAGAAAGGCCATCTGATAGCAGCAAGCCAAGAAGCAGGTTCTATTATAGTAATAAGGAGGGTAGAGGGAGCCGACTAGCAGCCACTGATAAGAGGTGAGGTCAATGAGCACTGTAGCTTATTTGTGATTATTATCTGGAGTTTTTATGAACCCTGTTGGTTCCTGCAATTAGCCAGATTAGGCTCAGG
Organism: Lepidochelys olivacea; assembly: GCF_965140295.1. Taxonomy (NCBI): domain Eukaryota; kingdom Metazoa; phylum Chordata; order Testudines; family Cheloniidae; genus Lepidochelys; species Lepidochelys olivacea. Next base: position 5,556,967 of record NC_140417.1, on the reverse strand, counting down.
TTTGCTCTTTTGTGGAAGAGTAACATTTGAACAGCAATGAAGCGGAGATCTTTTGTTCACTATGATTGGAATCCCTAGCATACACCTCACTCCTGTTCTAAAGTTTAGCCTTTGAAGAGGGATTCCTTACAATGCGGGAAATCTTTAATTGCAGAACTGAAGCAATAATAAGAGCTTCCAGAAGGTACTCTTAAATAATGTGGATACTTGCATACGGAGCTTTACTACGAAGTGTGGACTATTCCATTGTTCCTACCATTCTGTGTCCACTTCCCATCAATTCTAACCTTTATCCAGTGACTTCCACTCACCCCACTTACTTCTCAGGATCAAGAAGCTGTCAGGTAGGATCTATTTTCAAAGAAAGATGATATCTTAATACTGCATGTGATCTTTTCAAAGTCTTTCAGAGTTAAAGTTCTCTTTGCCCTTTCAGGGTCAAACATCTACAGTACAAGATGGAGCAGAGGATTCTGTGAAGGTGTGGTGTGGTTAAGCAAACAGATTAAAGATAAAAGGGCAGGGCAAGGGTATTTGGCTTTGTGTGAGTAGAAAGTTGGCAAACCTAATCTACCTTATGCCATATACACATCACTGCTAAAACTGGCCCAATGCCTTTTGTGAATACAGGACAGAAAAAATCAAGTGTCACTTAAGAACTTGATCCAGTTGCTACAGATTTGGCCCCTTGTATTTTTTTAAACTGTTCACTGTCATCACTGTCAAGAGATGTTCACTTTTAAAATCCTTTCATAACTTTTACTAAGGTCTTCCCAGGGTTACGCAAAATCACAAGCAGCCCTGCTTCAGACATCAGCTTCACTACATGCCCGATCCTGAAAATACTTGCACATATGCATCACACACCTGCTGAAATGTTTGTAGGGCCAGGCCCTTACATCAATCCTAAAAATCTCATTCTTATTACAGCTGGCTTTAGGGATTTAAAAGGGTTCCACTTCCCTAGAATGCTGTCAGAAAGCATTCTGGTTTAATTGTGTTTGGTGTATTGGTGTAATTCCACAGCAGACACTATATAAAAAAATGTAATATGCCACTGGCAATTTATCTGGAAAAGCTTTACTAAAAGTGTATTCTCTGTTGGGTTATTTCTAGTCATAATACTGGAAAATATTTTCCTCTCTCACATGTTTTCAGTTTCCTGACTCGTTAGTTTCCCGGCCCTTGCTCATGGCAATTGTGCAAACATTTGATCAATGCAATTTTTGTTGAAGTTCTGTTTTTAATGAGACAATCTGTTATTCACATGTTCTGTGCTGTATATGCCACTGTGGGATAAATGGGTTATTTCTGTATAAAGTCAATGATTAAGCAGTGGGCAGACGGTGACTGCTGCTTGTGACACTAAACACCATTGTTTCACTGCTGCCATGTCCTCTACCCTGTCCCCTCTGCTTTCTCCACCTCTTGTCTCTCACCTTATGCTAAGCTTTTGGAGGCAAAAACCGCGCTAGTTCCATGGGGCCTCAATCACTGACTGGGACCTGTAGATGCCACTGCTACGCAAAACAACAACAACTACAATCAATTCTAATTGCATGCAAGGAAACAATTTATTTCTACCAGCCTGCAAAAGCCTTTAGTCACTGTTGGTATTTTTGCAGTATCTCAGTCCCATCGGAAATAGAGCCTGAAACAAAATAAAAGGCAAGAAGGGTTCTGTTTTGCTCCTTGTACAGACATTTACAATGGGGCAAAGAGGGTATAAAACTCTCGCCGGTCAAAGTTCTCCTCTCACTTCCAGGGGCAGCGGCACCATATATACACTCTGCACACACTTTGCACAGGTGTGTATTACTAGTGTGGGGTGTGTGTGTGTGGAGAATCAGGCTTTCTGTAGCGTATAGGAACAAGGACAGGGAATCAAGGACTATCACAAACCCTCACCACTTTCCACTCCAAGTGCAAGGCATATTTCCACTAAACCCTACCAAAACAAGACACTCCACTCCACACGCTTCTCCCTCTGGGAAGAGGATAAGCGTGTGAGCCCTTGAGTGGTGCTCACTGTAATCTGTGTTTTAGAAGCCATCAGAAACCGGCCAGGACTGCAGCGTGTATGTACCTACTCCTTCCATGTCTGTGGTGTTCGTAGTCCACTGCTGACAATGATGACAATATTGTCGCAGTTCTCATCTCTGGCTGTGCATATGACTCCGAAGTCCGAACCCTTGGCCTCAGTGACGTCTGTATCCAGGATGTTTGATGATGCAGCTCTGTGGCGTGCAGCCTGGAGATGATTTTGTCAATCCCGCTCAAACCTGTTACATGCTGATCTTGTCAGAGAGCAACACTAAGTCCTGTTCTGAACCATTTGCTCAAATTCTTTGGGATTGATGCCAGCCCACTGGAGACTGCTCTTCAGATGATCTTTGAAGTGCTTATGCGGACGACCCTTCTTTCTTTTGCCCTGACTCTGCTCCTCATACAGGATCTGTTTTGAGAGGCGGTGGTCTTCCATTCTGATGACATGTTCGGTCCACCTCAGTTGCGCTCTCGGTAGCATTTCCTCAATGCTGGTTGTGTTTGCTCTCTCAAGGATCTTAATATTGGTCATTCTGTCCTGTCAGTGAAAGCTCATTAGTGAGCAGAGGGAGCATATATGAAATTGCTATGGCTGTTTAATGTGACGTGTATAGCGAGTCCACGTCTCAGATCCATACGGGAGAAATGTTAGAATCACTGCACTATAGAGCCTCAATTTGGTGGAGAGAATGTTGTGTTGGTTCAGGACTTTTGTTTGGAGTCGGCCTGGCTTTACTAATTCTGAAGGAAATTTCCTTACCAAGGGAACTGTCACTCAAGATGATGCTGCCCAAATACTTGAACTGATCCACATTTTTCAGCTGTGTACCTTGGATGAAGATGGCCGGCACTGGGGCATTGGAATGAGGTGCTGGATGGAACAAGACCTCTGTCTTCCCGAGGCTGATGGTGAGGCCAAAGAGCTGGGGTGCTTCAGAAAAATCTATCAATAATGTCCGGAAGGTCGTCATGTCTATGGGCCATCAAGGTGCAGTCATCTGCAAAAAGTGCCTCAACGAGATGTCTCTCCAGCATCTTGGTCTTAGCATTGAGTCTTTGAAGGTCTTTTGAAGGGTCCTATGAAAGAGGGAGCCATGAAGTCAGCAGCAGATGTATATCCCCTGATCCAAGTCCCTTGTGGCTGAGGACACGTGCAAAGAACATGTTGAACAGTACTGGAGCAAATACGCAGCTTTGCTTCACTCCATTTGAACACGTCAGGAAAGTCACCACTGGCAAGCACTTGCACTGTCTTGTGGTCCTGGAACAGATGGATGATTTGTAGGAACCTTCTTGGGCAGCCCAGTTTATGTAAAATAGCCCATAGACCCTCTCCATTGACCGTATCAAAAGCTTTGGTCAAATCAATGAAAACTACATAGAGGTCCATTTTCTACTCTAAACATTTTCCCTTACAACAAAGATCATGTCCATAGTGCTGCGACCTGGTCTGAATCCACACTGCGCTTTTGGTAGAGTCTCCTCAGATATGTTTGCAATGAGTCTGTTCAGTAGGATGCAAGCTAGTATTTTCCCTGCTGCACAGAGGAGAGCAAAGCCTCTGTAATTTCTGCAGTCAGCTTTGCTGCCTTTGTTTTTGAAGTGATACAATAATAGCATCTTTGAAGTCTTGTGGCATTTCTTTTTCCTTCCAAATGCTACTCAAGATGTCATGAAACACCTCAGTAGCCTTTGGGCCTGCTACTTTATATAATTCTGCTAGAATACCATCCTTTCTGGATGTTGATGGCTTTTATAACTTCCACAACTGATGGAGGGAGGTTGAGATCCTCTTTGATGGGTTTCCGTATGAGTATATATTTAGCAAATACATTTCATGGCATATGGCTGTCCTATAGTCCCCTGGCTGAGTATGGCATTACGGGTACTTCCTGCCTCAGTGTCCTTCCCTGAGGTGGGTCTCCACAGCTCTGCACACACCAGTTTGTGCTGCAGGTGTGGATTAGCCCCCGAGTCAACTCACAAACAAAACTTGACCACTTCTGGAGTAGCAGAAGTCCAACTAAACATCCAGACAAACAAAAAGGTTCTTCTGCCCATCAGGGGCTTCTCTCCAGCCTGCCTCTGGGCCCTATTCCCAGTCCCTTTCTGGGCTACCTGTGAGAGTCTTTCTGGCTCTGGGAGAGAGCACTGGGCCCCCAGGTTGGTTCTCCGGTGTACCATTCTCAGCCCCTGCTGGGCTGTGTTCTTTGCATCCTTTGCTGCTCCAGTATAGAGCACTGGGTCCTGAGGCCGGTTCCCATGGAATACTATTCTGCAGACCCTGGCTCAGGGCTTTCCACAGAAACCAGCCAGCCATTGGTGGTTCCACTCCTCAGACCGATCTTTCTCAACCATTTTATAAGGCCCAAATGTCCATTAAGCTGTCACCTGGTCCTCCTTAGACTCACCCCCTCAGGCTGGGAAGCAACTAATTAATTACAGCACAGGTATAGCTGGCCCCATCACCCCATAAAGGGACCAGTCACCACGTGACACTTGCTTATTTGGAATCCAACTGTGCCCATTTGGTTGCCACATATTATGTTTGTTACCTAAAGAGCAACAGACACAACATCCCCAATGCTTAAGATCAGCCATATAAGCACCTCGTGGAATTTGTAACATTACTTTGTTCTCTGTTAAATGAGGGCCAGGTCCTCACGCAAGTCCAATGCATGCTCACCAGACCTGAGTGCAATGCACAGATGCCTTTAACTCTCTTCAATGCTCCCCTGATCCTTGAACCACTCTGTGCAAGGACTCTCCTCTGGTGCAAATTACAGGAGCTTGAAGGCCGCTCTAACTTGTGCCTCCAGCGACAGTCCCAAGGGGCCAATCCAGCTCCTGGAATTGGCAGGTCTCGGCCACCTCAGCCACCCAGCTGCAGGGAAGGGAATGGTGCAGTCTGTTCTATGGTAACTGTGGATCCCTTTATGCAAGCACGATCCTACTGTGGTCAGATCAGCCTCAATAGGACAGAGCGGTTCAGGACTTTGAGTGTAAATTCACAGAGCACTCTCTCACAGACGTCAAGGAGGAAGAAAAACACTGGCTATATTTTCGTGTCTGTCCCCCCTCCCGATCTCAACGTCTATATATTATCTCAAAATCTAGCACTGATGCCCAAAGCAAAACACCACCAGTTGTTATGCGTGGCCTCGGCAAGATTGAGCTTCACGGTGGTCGACCCAGCAGAGCAAAACCCAATCCCCAGATTATCCCAATTTTATTATGGTGACAGTCATGAGGTGGCACAGAGACAGTCAAGTTCTTTTTCTTAGCGTGTGGGCCGTATGCTGCCCTTGAAGACAGTACCTGCTGTGTCACTGTTCATTTTGTTATACATATTTTGTGGGGGGAACTGTTGCAAAGAGCACAGGAGTTTGCTCTGTGTATTCATCTCTGCTTCCCAAGAACCAGGTTTTGGCGTCTGGGCTGAGATTTCTGAACGAGGAGTTTGCCTACATGCTGTTAGACCCCCTCTGCATATAGTGTAACTCCGATAATTTACATTAAGAAAATATCCAGACTTCGCATCACTGATTTCACCTTACATGTCATCTCTGAGTGCCTCACACACGTTAATGAATTTATCCTATAAATACCCCTGTGAGGCAGTTTTTTTACAAATGGGGAACTTTGGCACAGAGACTCTACGGCCCGAAGTTTTAAACATATTTAGGCATTGCTGGGCTCAGCATTACAATGCTTATTTGATTTAAATGCCTCAATCTCCTTTTCAAAAGGGATTTAGGCACTTAGGACCCAAAATCCCATTGATGGATGATGGGATTAGGTACCGAAGTGCCCAAGACCCTTTTGAAAAGGAGATTGAGGTTTTTAAATCAGTTAGTTGTTGCAGTGCTGGGTGTAGCAACACCTAAATACTTCTAAAAATCTGGGCCTAAGTGATTTATGAGGTGACACAGGAAGACTGTAGCAGAGTCAGGAGTTTAACTCAGGTCTCCCAAATCCCAGTCCTGCGATTTAGCACAAGACCAGTTTTCCTCCTCTGTCCTGACAGGTGAAGTTGGTTCCAACTAAGAAATAATCAGAGATCCAGTACCACCAACCAATCAAAAAACCTTTGCCAAACAGCAAATGCTACAGTTGTAGGGAAAATAAATGACCAGGCTTTGAAAAGGACACTGCAGAGAATGATGAATAATACAAAGGAAGTCATCAGAAAAGCAGTTGAGTCAAACATTCTGTTTCTTCGGGGGGAGGGGGTGGTCAACATCTTGTACAATAAATCACACTTCAAGTTTGCAGTGAGTCCAGCCAACACTTTGAGCACTGCTGCTTTCACTCACAAAGCTTTGCACCACCTGAGTCTCACCTTATGATTCAGATTTGAATGAGCCAAAAAAAACCCAAAAAACAAAAAACCTAACCCCCGTTGAAGTGAAACTCAGCCCTAACCACTGTGGTTTTCCTGGTGCTCGGCCAGAACCATGTTTCCACTCAAAATCCTTTGCCAGCCTATGGGAAAAAGGAGGAGTTCACTTGGAATTGGGCCTAGGTTTAGAAAACAGAAATTTTAGCACCAAGAGGAGCTCAGATGAGCTTGAAATTAATTAAAACACAGCAACGGTCTATCCTGAAACGTTGTATTTTAAATGCAATTTAAAAAACAACAACGTAAGTTCCTGAGAACTTTAACCAATTAGTTTTAGACCCCTGCACAAGTTTACAAGAATCCCAATAAAAGTTAATTTTGTTCCCAGCAAACTTTCATATTTCTTCTTAGGGAAGAGATGAGCAGGGTGAGCATAGGACACTGTCGATGCCAAAGACAGGACTTTTTTGGTCTTTTGTTTTGTCTACAGGTAGCACATGGATAAATTGCAGTCAGAATAGTTGAACTCAAGCACTGCTGGAAGAAGGCATCAAGGCTCAGATCCTCAAAGGTATTTAGGCACTTAGCACCTATTATACCAAAGGGAGTTAGACACTTAAATACCTTTAAGGGTCTGGCCTGAAATGCCACAACAATTACCTAGGAATCCAGGAGCAGTACTAGATTTCATAAAAGAATGTGGCCATATTAGCAAAGATCATACATACACTCCCAGTAATCTGTTAACTGTGGATAGAAATATTGATATATTTCACTAAACCATAGGCAAATAAGTTCAAGCCTGAGCCATGGGTAACAGCAGAACAGACCAAAAACATCTTGTGAAAGCTTTCCAAATGGGTCCATAGACTCTTCTAGATTTGGAATCCGTATTCTAGAGAAGCACTGTGAACACATACTTTGAAGGAAGATGGAAAAGGGGGAGAATTTGTTCAATTACTCACTACATTGACACTACATAATCTCAATGGGAATTCAGTCAAATCCCAACCAAAGTAAAGGAGGCAGGAATGTTTTCTGCATTGGCTGCCTATGTTCTGGCATTGAAGTCAGGGCTTGAAATGTTCAAAAATATTCTAGAAAAGAGTAGTATTACAAAGTGTAAAAAAATCTGCAAGAGAAGTAACTTTGAAAAAAAGTCTTGCTTTCAGAAAAAAATTCCGTGTGGCAGGCATAGATAAAACCCGACGACATGCAGAATGCCACAGAGACCCTGCATGAATATATATTAAAATGGAAATGGGGAAAGAGCTGAATACATTAATAAATCCAAGGATTACTTACACTTTAAGAATCAACTATATGTAAAGCCTTAGTGAAGGCTCCTCTGGCCCCAAAACAGCGTAAAGAAGCATAAAATACCATGTCAATTAAGAGAAAGAAGCCAGTGTGGAACAATAGTGTCGCAATTCATCAAAAATGCAATTGCTGCGGGTACAACAGAGGAGCCTACAATTTAGTGCTGATTTAAGAATCCAAATGTTCCTTCCTTTGCCACAAAACAGTACCTGTAGAATGTTGCTACCACTCTCCTTCCCATTCACTTCAGAGTCAGTTACGTGTTAAAGGAGTCTCCTGAGTGTGTATGTGTAACACCAACAGACCCTGGTCATCCACGGGCAGGATCGAACCTGGAACCACTGGAGCTTAGTGCATGAGCCTCTACTGCATGAGCTAAAAGCCATATGGCTGGTGGGCCGTACCGGGTCTCTTGGTGTTACAAGTGGGGGCTCATGCAGGATTTCAACTGGTAAGTCTCTGAAGCTTGGGACATGCTTCCTCAGCTAGGGGAAGTATGTAACCCAAACAAATCCTGGCTGTGGTGTTCTGTCCAATCTAGTGGCACCCAGACCACTTGGAGAGAGAGATTAATGAATCTGCTTTACAGCCTTAGTTAACAAGTAGAGGTTAATGTATTAAGCTCCAGAGGTCCCAGGTTCGATCCTGCCTGCCGACGACCGGGGTCTGTCGGTGTTACATATGTACATCAAGTGATACTCTTCACTGGGATAGGGAGGCTGCTCTTCAAATTTAGTAGCAAGACAGTTACTGATGAGCCTTAGAGATCTGTAAAGCATGGACAGCCCTTTACTAAGGCTCCAATTCAGCAAAGCACTCCACATACATGCTTAGCTCTTAAGCATGTGCTTAACTTGAAACTACCCTGATGTTCAAGTACCCCTCAGCCTCCAGTAGTTTAAACAGCCCCTTTCCCAGAGCTCCAACCTTGTCATTGCACTGAGTTTATGGCTGACCTCTTCAGGGAAACTTGACAGTGAAAGCAAAGAGACACATGGGCTTTGTAAGGCTTCCCCAAAACCAATCAGTCTCTACTTGATATATCACAAGATATATACAGATCTAGACCGAACAATAAGCCAGCCATTTGCCTGCCTCAGTTTCCTCACCACTCTGGAGTGTTCTTTGTGTTGAAGTCAGAGTCCCCAAGAAGTCCAGGATCCCCTCTCCTGTGCATGGCTTCTCCTCCAAATCATGGAGTCTCCCTCTCTCCTGGGCAGCCAGTCTCCTCCCTCCACGCTTGGTCCTGCAGTTCAAAAGGACCCGTCTGCTATGACAGTACGGCCCTCTCTTCCTCCTTCCTGGCCAAGCTTCCTGTGTCTGCAAGTCCCGCAGAGCCTCTCTGCTCTGAACCCCTTCCCCTTCCAGCTAATTGGGTTGGACTGGTTTCTCTGGGCTTCAGCCACGAATTTTCCAGAGCGGCTTCCGCCATCAAGCTTTAACGCCACTCCAATTTCCCTGGTCTGGGAGACACACTCTACAGTCTTGACAGCAAATGGTGGTTTCCACACACATTGAGGCATTCAATGATACAGCAATTGGACAGCCAACAGAATTTATACATTGTACACACACAGATTCCACAAATCATCACAGTCAAAAACAAAGGGCCAGATTCTCAACTGGTGGAAATCCGTGTAGCCTCATTGAAGTTGATGAACGTTGACATTGACTTCAAGAGTGCTATGTTGACTTACACGAGTTGCAAATCTGACCACCAGGTTGTTGTTAAAGGCTGCAACCACACATAGAAAAACACGTCAGTACTTTTCAATGCCCTATTAAAAAAATAAAACCTTCCCCTCTTTCCAATAATACCATACATAACCAAAGTATGTGACTCAGAGTTAAATGAAAAGAAGCATAAACTAATACTTATGTCTTCTTGTGGGAAAACCAAGATACTGAAGACTCAAGTTGGCTTTGTATTATTAGGCTACATTAAAACGAATAGGGAATTGCTAAAATGTCACAATTAGAGCAGCATGAACCCAGAAGAATTCTCCTCCTGAGCTTGGCACAGTGGGATGCCACATTATGGTCTTTATTCACTTCACTTCCAGTTTGTACTACAGCTATTAAAAAAAAGGCCTGGTTAGGCAAATCTGTCTATCTACAGAGGGCCAAAATTAGGCATAAAAGGCATTGCTGAGAGCACAATATGAAGCTGCATGGTGGATGAAGATAATAAAAGCAGTGACCTATTCCTAAATGCCTATACTAACTGTATATAATTATGCAGTAGAGCTCAAGATCTCCAGCTTTACTGATCTATTATTGAACACAAAGCCTTGAAGGATTGGATGTTACGTCAATGGGCATAGTTCAGAGGTGATAGGTAAGGAGGTCACACCTTGGTAAGCAGGTTTAAAGGAGACTTTTACAGATTGATAGAGGCTAGAAGGAACCATTATGATCTAGTCTGACCTCCAGCACAGCGCAGGCTAGAGCGCTTCAGCCAGTGAAGTTCCTACATCCAGCCCGATAACTTGTGTTTGTGCTACAGCATATCATTTAAAAAGAGATCCCAGCTTCATTTAAAGACTTCAAGTCACAGAGACTCCATCACGTCCTTTGGTAAGTTGCTCTACTGGTTAATTGCCCTCTCTGTTAAAAATAATGCAACTTATTTCTGTTCTGAATTTGTCTTGAGGCTTGTCTAGACGAGGACAATTTGCACAGGTGTAACACGACACCTACTGTAGACCCATTGCACCGGTCAACTACTGGGGTAAGCCACACCAATGGAGGCCCCCTCGTACACTGGCACTGCTATCCCAGTGCAAGCCCCCTCATCCCCCTACCCCTGCCATCCCTCAAACCCAGGGCCTGAGCACAAAAGGCCTGATTCTCCCCTGCCTTGTACAATCTCTTAAACCTGTGCAAAGTGAGTAACTCACCATTCTGATTTGGTATAATGACTGCACAAAGTGCCAGGCAAATGAGAATGAAACTCAAAGGAAGCAGGAAGATTGTGAGTCAAAGCAGTGGGTGGCCTATTTGAACATACACGGCTAGTTTTTCTGCTGCTACAACTCTCTCTTATGGTCCTTCATCCTGTAAATTACACCAGTTAGACATGGCTTCCCTAACATTCACTTACTGGTCTGTAAACTTACACGTTCTGTCTTTCACTATTACTAATTGACACCACTCGCACTAGGATCCCTGCTTATATCATTGCTCACAGAAGGAGATACCACCATAATACAAGAAGCAATGCTGATCATGTCCAAAGGAGGTAGAGTTACACAGCCTTTAAGTTTTCCAACGGTCAGAAAAATACATTTTTTAAGCAGAGGCGGAAATCCCCTTAACAGAAATGTGCTCTATTAAATCCCAGTACAGTGGCTAAATCTATGGGTCATACAATGAAAGCATTTTACTAATAAATGGAAGGTCTATTTTATAGAGATGTAGGGGGAAATATTTCCCCAAGCCCTCTTCTTCTTTCACCATTATCCTGCATGCTTCTTGCTGGTAGAATTTAGTCACTTAAAAAAGTCAACTTCCTCTTTGCTTATCAATAGATCTGAGAAAATAATTGAATTTTATGAAAAAAAACCCCAACATTTTGTTTTGAAAAAAAAATTTCAAAGTGAAACGCTGCAACCGTTTGTTTTCAAAATACCAGAACAAAATCTCTAGACATTTCCAAATTCTTTTTTCCTGCTGAAATTTGCCAAATTCAGCCCAAACTCACACACAGTTTCAGTGTGCCCCCCAAAATGTGTTTTATGATTAATTGACTATTTGCCGAAAATTTTCACCCAACTCTATGTATTAATCATCATCTCCCTCATCTCCAGCCATTACATTACCATTATGGCTAACAGCTCCTTTTCTCTGATACTGCCCCGTTCTCTACACTCTGCCACTATCCATCCCTTCCCCCAACCCTAATTCCCAAATCTACACTGCTCAGCAAAGTGGTTGAAGAAACAGCCCTTTCTCACCGCTCCAGGTACCACGACAAACCACTCCCCTCTTTGGATTTATGGTGGGTGCAGCATTTGGTTTCCTCAGCCTTTTCATCGGAGTCATCTTATTTCTACCCTCATCCCTAACTACCCTTTAATGTTGAGGAGGCTCGGCTGTACATCGGGATATACTTTAACCTCTTGAATAACCGTTCACATTCACCCTAACTGCTCATCTTGGCCAAGCAAACCTCTGGCTTCATCTCAGATACCTTCAGCTAAATGCCTTAAAGGCAGAACTGCTTCTTATCAGCAAGAGGAACATCTTCAAACACTACAAAATCTTCGCTGATTCCACCCTCGCTTGCCTCCACTGCTTTAATTTATTCACTGGGCAATGGGCCAGGTCCTGGCCCATGCTATGGCTGCTTCTTTCTGCTACTTCAGCAATGCCACAAAACTGGCTTATGCAGGCAGCTTAGGATTCCCCAGTGTGGAATGGCCGGTGTTGAGCAAAGTGGATTCTCTGTTACCCCCCTGCAAACCAGTTCTCCCAGATCTGTCTCTGCATAAAGGTTTTGCACTTGTTTCATTCATTTGTCATGGCTCTAAATTGAGACAGACAAGGTGGGGGAGGTAATATCTTTTATTGGACCAGCTTCTGTTGGTGAGAGAGACGAGCTTTCTAGTTCCACAGAGCTCTTCAAAGAGACCAGCAGAAGTTGATCCAGTAAAAGATATGACCTCACCCACATTGTTTCTCTCATATCCTGGGACCGACACAGCTACAACTACACTGCAAACATGCTTCTGAGGTGACATTTCTGCAACTATTCTCTCGATGGCCAGGATCATACACTCAGAAATAATTCTCTGCAAAGAGATACCGCTCTTAATTTTAAAAATAATAATTTAGTGGGTCAAATACATCAAGACCTTTATGCAGGTCTTCTAGATACCCACAGATTAGCAGAACAAATGATCCCCTAACAATCTGTCAAATTCAAAAGCATCAATAAAAAAGCCAACAAAACTTTTATAAAAGGGATTTCATTTGGAAGAAGAGAAACCTAAAAACAAAATGGTTCATTTTGGGACAGAAAATAGGCTTTTTGAAAAGAAGATTGTTTAAAAATGCATTGGTTAGCCACAGTTTCCCTGATGATAATCTGTGGCTTCTGATCTGGCAATCAGGCCTGGGTTCCGTATTTCAATAGAAATATTAGTCCAGCCGTTATGTGCCGACAAGCTTTAACTTTAAGCAAGCAAACAAGCAAACTTTAAAGGGTGCTCAGCCAGGAATTTTTTATTCAAATGAGATACTCAGAAAGAATGAATGAAAAAGACAGAGCTTTCTGTTCTTTGACTTCATAAACTGACACAGGATTATTTGGAGAGGCACTGAATATTTCACTGGAAAGATATTAAAGCATGAGGACCAGGGCCGGCTTTAGGTTTTTTGCCACCTCAAGCAAAAAAAATTTTTGTCTGCCCCTGACCCCAGCCCTAGGCTCCCCCCCCACACCTCCCTGCTGCCCCAGCCCTGGGCTCTCCCCCCAATACCCGCACCCCTTGCCACCCCAGCTCTGGGTTCCCCCACTTCCTCCCCACCAGTGCCCTCCCCCCCACACTGCTGCCCCAGCCCTGGGTCACTGGTAATTCGCTCCCAGGGTGGGTCATCAGCATCCTGCACATGACACTAGCAGGGGCGGAGGCTGTATCCCCCCCTACTCCTTCCCAGCACCCGGGGGGGCCCTGACTCCGCCCACTCCCCCCTCACCTCTAGCCGGTCCGGCTCTGGCAGGGTAGGGGTAAGCAGTGGGGCTCCCGGGCCACACCTCAGCCCAGGGTCCCTCCAGCCGGGGCTCCGGCCTCCAGGACTGGCTGGGAATTGGGAGGGCAGAGCTGGGGGGACCGCCCCAGCAGGGGGCTGAGAAGCCGGGGCAGGGCAGCCCCAGAGGAAGCATCCGGTGTGGAGCGGAGCCCCGGAGAGCAGGATGCGGGCCTCGCACGGCCGTGCCCCGGGCACCAGTCCCCTCTATGGCCCCGCTGCTGCTCCTGGCCGTCCTGTCACAGCCCCTGGGCGGCTCAGGCTGCTCCACCCAGCCCTGCAGGCGGCTCCGTGTGCCCCACAGGGGTGGCTCCCAGCCCGAGCGTCCCGCGCTCCACATGCCGGAGCCCGCCGGATGGCTCGGCCGCGGCCGGCGGCGCAAACCACAGCAGCCCCAAGGCGCCCCCCACGTATGACTCACTGCTGCTGCTGGACCCCAGTCCCGGGGCCAGCTTTTGCCACCCACTGTGGCTCTTCCACCTGGACTTTGGCGTCAGTTTGGGGGCCGGGACAGCATCTGCTTGGGTAAGCGCCCACAGGGCCAGCCCCCAAGCCAATAAATAAATAAATAAAAGGGTGGCCCGAATGCCGCCCTGCAAATGTGCTGCCCCAAAGTACCCGCTTGCTTTGCTGGTGCCTCGAGCCAGTCTCGATGAGGACAAACATTAATGCTGTTTTGTTCACTGCTGTGATGCATAGAAATGGTAATGGAAAAAACATCACATTCCCCTTACATCAGCTTCCCGGGCCTTCCACAACAGCCGGGTGACAATCAACATCTCCATCTCGCTAGTAAGCATGGCCCAACCCTGCAAGCATTTATGCACATGCTGAGCTTTAACCTTGACTTCAGTGGGGCTATGTGGATCAGCGTTCTCGTCACACTCCCCGTCAGTACCTGGCCTGGCCCAGGGAAGCAAATGATCCAATCAGCGGACTAAATCCGGAGATGAATCCCGATCACGTGCCACCTGAGGTACGTTGCACATATGCTAAGACGACGACTAGTGTTGTAATTTAAGCATGTGCTCTTCTGGGCCAATATTTTCAAAACCTTGCAGGATCGAATCCATAGTGCAACCAGCAGGTGCTAAAATAAATGTCTGTACACTACTTAACTCGAGGGTGTCCCTGGATTACAAGGGTTGGGCTACTGCAATCCCATAGTTGAAAATGAAGGAGTTTATAGGTCCAGGATCTGACTCAATAGTTAACAGGCAGTACCTTTAAATTATCATATTGAAACGTATCCTCCCTCCTTCTTGGGAAGGAGCACTCACAAGGATGATTTGCAATATGTTTCATTACATAACACATTATACTCCTCTCCTGCTTTTCCTTTGTGCCTTCTGATAAACAGTGGGTTTTTTCCTATTTCAAAGTTTTATTTTAAACACGGACTAGGGCAGGGTAAAAGACTCTTCCTCTATCAGTGCAGCTAATACTGGGTGCTGGAGAGAGCTTTTCAGATAAACAGGATTTAAATTAAAAAAGCCTTAGCCCACGGAGCAGCAGCTTCCTCAGAAGAGCAGCAGATGGGGTGAGGGTGGGCTCCTGAGAGGAGCAGAGGTGGGTGTCATAACAGGGAGGTAGGAAGGAGAGGCAGCCATATTTGCTGTGCACACAGGAATGTGGAGTTTTGGTTCACTAGCCAATCATTTGGCATGAAACAGCTATGCAGTTATTATGCACATTTCTGCACTCTGATTGGCTAATGACCCTTAGCCAGCCAGAGCACAGAGATTTGCATATTATATGTTTATTGAGATATAACCGCAGTCGTTATTCAGGTCAGTTCCCCATCAGCCACAGTGCTGGGATTTGCATACGTGAGAGATAATCATACTGTTGTGGGTTATTAACCCCTAGCATCCCTGTATGCCGATTGGCTGAGTTAATCCCATTTTAGTACCATATACATTATTGCATTGCATTTTTGCTATGAGAAAAGTTTTATTAAATCAGCAGCTGAGAAAGCCTGATCATTTCAATGCGACTTTGCCACTTACAAGAAAAAACACATTAAACACATTTTGTTATGTGGACAATTATGAAGTAACAGTGTTCAGCACAAAGTTAGTAATTCAGAAATATGTTATGTAGGTGACAATGGGTGTAGCAACTTTGAAAGGGCTTCATCTGTATATTGATCAAATGCACTCTAAACCATGAACACCAGTAGTAAATATCTGCCTATCAGGGCTTATTATTCAAACAGCGGATTTCAAAGTGACACTGATGAATAGCAAAATGCATTACAAAATGTAGTTGGAATCTGAAAAAATAATGTAAAAACAGGATTAAAAATGGCAACCTTGGCAGGTTCTTAGCTGCAGAGAAATAGTGCTTCCAGGCACCAGGATAATTGGGTAAATTAAAACCAGAATGATAATCAGCTGCTTAGACTAGCAGAAATAATTCTGAGTAGGTGGTTTGTAAATACCAGGGAGGAGGTCCTGCTAGGGATGTCAAAACGATAAGAATCTGTACTGAAGTTTACCTAGTGCTAGTTATAACTATACAGTACTATTGCACCTTGTGTGGCATGGCATTGTATGCAAATTCTTCTTCAGAAATGAGTTTGTAAATCTCTTGAAATGCACAGATGTGAACCTCTGGGGGTAATTCAGGTGCGAAGTAGATGCAGCTGTAGCTCACGAAAGCTCAAGCTCAGATAAATTGGTTCGTCTCTAAGGTGCCACAAGTCCTCCTTTTCTTTTGGCGAATACAGACTAACACGGCTGCTACTCTGAAACCTGTTAATGTAGTTTCTGTATTTCATTTCCTAGTTTGAAAATTAGACTCCAGCAAATTCATTTTTTATAATACGTAACATGGCGAACAGAAATCAAAGAGTAACTTCCTAACTGCATGTTGATAGGATCCCCAATTCACTGCATAGCTCTAAACAGCTACAGAGTCTGCCAAGGAGTCAAAGAGGGGAAGTAGTCTTCAGTTACTCCATGGGAGGAAGGAGTTTGGCCAGTGAACTGGGGACAGAAGATAGAGAAGGGAGAAGGAAAGAGACTAGGGAAATAGTGACAGGGTCTGGGAGCAAGCAGACTGTAGTTGTTGGACATCAGGTCCCTGAGCTGGAACCCAGATTAGTGGGTTGGCCTGGGTTTCCCTACCAGCTGCTGGGAAAGTGGCACAGCACTGGAAGACTGTCTGGATTGGCATGCGGACAGCTGAGCCGGCAGGACTTTGAAACCCTGGAACGGGAGGACTACACAGTGACATGGCTAGAGGAACGAGTCATAAAGAGGAAGCACTGCAAGTCCTGGAGAGCAAGGAGGAACGTGGCGGGACCAACCATCAGAAGGGGAGTGTCAGACCTGAATGGAGCTAATCCCCGGACGACAAGCCCTGGGTTTGCAGTAGTTCTGCCTGGGTTCCATACTTATTCCTAAACTTCCTACTCACTGGAGGGGAGTGGTTCAGAGGCAGAAAAGGGAGTTGGATGCACAACTTCCAGTGCATTTGGGTACCCAACTCTCTTTTGTTTCCCTGAAAATCTTCGGAACCTTCTCTAGTGTGAGCATGTTGGGTAAAATTTTCAAAAGCATCTAAGTGGCTTAAGAGCCAAAATCTCATCCAAAGGGCCTAAGGGCCAGACTTTAAAAAGGCCACTAAAGATGTAATGAGGCACCTCATAGGTGGTTTTGAACATCCCTCTAGGCATCTATCTGCATATTTAGGCACCAATGGCACAGATTTTTAAGGGTATTTAGCCCTAGCTGCACTAAACATTGCAACCCCAGCTGATTTAGGAGACAAAATTCATTATCAAAAGTGATTTAGGCACTTATTCTAAATCCCATAAACTGGCAATGGGATTTTGGCTCCTATGTGCCTAAATCCCTGAAGAAATGAGATTTAGGCTTCTAAATCAGCTAGGTGTTATCATGCTGAGCACAGCGCCCTTAGTGCCTAAATCACTTCTGAAAATCAGACAGGCCCCTAAATCACTTGGGAACTTTTGGAAATGTTATCCTCTTATCAACTTCAAACCACTTTAATACATTTACAAAACTTGTTACGCTCCTTACTTTGAAATCTCATCTTTTCTGATGAGAAGCTGGCCAGCAGAAGCCCGCAAAGCCAGATCCTGCTTGCCTTTCTTGGGCAATGAGTCTCAATTTTTGTTTGTTTAAAGCTGTTCACATTTACCCCTTAAAAACTCAACAGCCTAGGCCTGGTTGCTGTAACTTCCGAGAACAAGAGTGAAAAATCCTGCAATAGGAAGGAAAGCATCTGCTAAACCCTCTGCATGCTTGTATCGCTTCGAGTTAAGTTGCAAGGCAGATTTTTAAAATGACAGCTCTCCCTTATTCAAATGTTCCAGTGCTACAGTTGACAGCCATGACAGTTATAAGCACAGCCAGGATCTGTGCGGCTTCTCTCATTTCTGACTTTCACCCACACCTCCTTCAGTTGTCGGCTAATGATCAGAAATCAGAAGGCAGCTTGATAAAAACTGCTGTGTGAATATAGACATATTCAGTCATGGACACACAAGGGAACAAACAGTGGGAAATTCACCCTGCTTGCACAAAGCCCACATTCTTTGGGGTGCAGGTTAGGGATCTGAAATAAGATCTGAGTGGGTGGACGCCTACTGAGTCCCATAGAAGTTAGTGGTCAGAGTTCTGCCTGTGTAGATCAAATTGCAGAATCAGGTTTGCAAGAGAATGGAAGAAAGAGCCATGAAAATAAATGAGAGCTCAGGAAGCAGATCGCTTGCCATTGCTTCAAGAGTTGCATTAGCCATCTTGACAGCCTGTACAAAGGCACTTTATCTCATCGCTTGACATGAGCATTAAAGAGAAAGGAGAAAGGAAACGCTTGTGAATAACAGGCATAATAGGAAAGACTAGTTAAGTGAAACATAACTGACTTCCAGTGGAAGCACAGGGACAGATTTTCAAAGTTAGTAGCTGAGACTGTGTGCATATATTTCTGAGTACCTAATTTATGTATGCAAATACTTGATCTTTGCACACAAGTGTCTCGTTTGCAAAAACACTTTGAGTATCTTCAGTATCTGTCCTAAGATTCTCCTTCGATAAATGACATCTCCCTTCTGATGTGGAACTACATACTTGTAAGTCCTATAATTTAAGTAATTCTATTAGATTTCCTTGCTACAGTGGCATCCTATTGACAAGTTGTCCTTCATATTTGTTAGAAAGGTACAATTACTCAGTAGTTATTTGCAAATTAATTGCCATTTCCTAATGAACAATAATACAGTATACCTGGTTGTTTTCTTCCCAAAGCAATACTCTACATTCCACTTATAGTGCCAATCGATACTTAATTACCATTTAGTGTTAACTTTTAAAATAAAATAATGTTTTATAATAATCTAAATTAAAAGCTCTTTACTACGGTTACTTCTATAATAAATGCTGGTGAAATGACCTATTTGAAAGCGAATCACATTATAAACTCACATAACTCAATTTTCAGAGCTCATCTCATGCATACTAAAAAGATGTTAAAGGCTGTGCAGAACAGTAAAAGAAAAAAACCCATTTGTATAAAGGAAATACGATTCTTTGGAGTAATATAAATATACCATAAATTAACAGCAATTCAAGAAATCACCAACAGCGTGCATAGTTTGGATGATGTTATATCTCAGTTAGCGCTGTAAAGGTGAACCCATTATTTCTGGTCTATGCATAATGAAATCCTAAGCAAAACAGCATGTAATTTCTAGAAGCAATATAACAATTTCCGATAAGGTCATGGTGTACTTAATTTGAGACTGGGCTACACATTCTTCATTGTTCTTGTCATCTCAAGATTTCTTAAAGAGTATAGTTGTCTAGAAATGCAGTACAGGTTCCTAGAGTGGCCCTCAGTCATATTTTAAAAGTGATGTTGGGGGCGTCATGTTCACTCAAAGTTGTACAGAATTAGAATCCTTAGCAGCATGTGCATTTTTTCAATTTTAAACGTTTTTTTGCCCCACTCTGTCTTTCTTGTGTTTAGAGTTTGCAGTGTTATTGTAGCTATGTTGGTTCCAGGATATAAGAGAAAGAAGGTGAGTGAGATATTTTATTGGACCAATTTCTGTTGGTGGCAAAGGCAGTGTAGCTCAAAAGCTTGTCTCTGTCTCTTCCGTCCATGCAAGTTGGTCCAATAAAAATATTATCTCACCCACCTTCTTCCTCTTATATTTAGGGTAAGATTTTTAAAAGTATCTAAGTGATTAGGGAGCCTAAATCCCATTTTCAAAAGGGATTTAGAGCCAGATTTTAGATGCCGAAAGATGCAGATAGATGCCTAGTGGGATTTTCAGAAGTACCCAAACACCTAACTTCCATTAGAATAACCTGTTCAAGTGCTTTTGAAAATTGCATTTAGGCACCTAAATACCTTTGAAAATCTGGCCCTTAGGAGCTTAAGTCCCATTGATTTTTCAGTGAGTCTTAAGCTCTTAAGTTGCTTTTTAAAATGGGACAGGCTTCTATGTCACTTAAGTGCTTCTGAAAATGCTACCCTTATTGTCCAAAACTTTCTGAAAGAGGTACCCGATCCAAAGCCTGTAATCAATGAGAGTCTTCCCACTGTTGACAGGAGGATTCAGATCAGGTCCCAGGTGAGCTGCATCCCTGAATATGAACGGTCAAGAACCAAAATGGATTACCTGAAAGGATAGGCAAAAGCTATGTCAATGCTGAGGTCGCTCTCTGACTTGTTTGCACAGTCCACGCTGAGCCGCAGGCCTCCAGAATAACCACCGCATGTTGCAAATGCAAAGATTGCAAAAAGCTGTCAAAAACAAATGACATTTTCATTTTACTTCAGCGACAAGAACAACTGTATCTATACAGCGGTTTTCTTGACTGAGTCAGAGGTCGCTGCCCAAGAAACTCGCTCAGATTATCAATAAGGCAGAGTGGTCAAGAACATCTGGGTTTTAATACAAACAGACTGGTTATTCTGAATAGTAATAGGAAGTGAATTCCATAATTAAGAGGAATAATTATAAGCTTCTCTTGCTCTCAGTGCCAAAAATTACAACCAGGCAATTTAGACCTTAGTTTAGACTAAGAACATATGGAGAAAGAATGAAGATTGACCAAGTACAACAGACCATTTTAAACTTTAAATATAAATAAAATCACTGCAAAATGTTCTCAGGAGCCAGTATAGGGATTTCGAAGGAGTGACACAAAGGCAGACACATGGTTCATGTAGATATATTGACACAACATGCAAAATATGTTATCACATTATCCTTCATTAGTTTTTAATGAAGCTACATATGACTTTGAATAAAAGACTAACATGATTTATTAGTTTTTGGAATCATTATTGTAATCTTAGATAAATGAGCAGATGCAATAAATCAATACTAAAGTAAAAGGGAAACAAAGCAAGTTACAGAATAAATTCAACAGTCCAACGAGGCCTGGGCAAAAAGTAAGGTGGTTCAAATCCAGGTTCAATTTCATCTTAATTCCCGAAGACGCGTGCCTACTTGTATGGCGGAGGTCGCAGTGCTATTGGTTTTCTTTTTTGCTCCATCTCGGTTTTAAATCTAGGAGGACAAGGCTGCCATGGGTTTTGCAATTGTCCATTTAGGATGCTTTGCGAACACACCACTTGACATGGACATGGGTCAGGCACTTGATTCTATTTTTGTCCCTTCTATAAAAATAAATAAATAAATAAATAAATATCACATTCTGAGCCAAATTTTGCTCTGACTCACACCAGTATAAATCTGGAGTAATTCCACTCATTTTAATGGAGTTACTCCAGATCTACACTAGTGTAAATGAGAGTGGAATTTGGCTGCCTAGATTATGTCACGTTCATATTAACAATGAAATAAACGATGGGTCAGTGACGAAGGAGGAATACAAGCATAGCACACACGTCACGTAAAGCAGAGCCTGTCCTGAAGCACTGAAATGACAGATGTGGGCCACAACAGGAAAAGTAAATTTGAGGCAGAATGAAAGAACGATGGCTGCATTAAAGACAGAGAGGCAGGATACAGAAAACTAGAGCATACTGTAACCCATCCAAGGCAAAAGACCCTAATAAGTGCTGTCAATACCAGCTGTATACCTTCACCCCACCAACCACTCCAATTCATGGCACAATCACAGCCAAACTGGGAGTTGCATTATCCTCCTCTGTCTTCAGGTTTCCTTAATATACGTGTATATTTTTGCCACCTGTTGCCAGATTACCGTTCCTGAGCATTTGGAATGGAAAAAGCTTTTTGCTGGCACAAGATGATTTGCTGGGGGTGACTCAGAACAAAGCCAAGCCACAGTGTTTGTACAGACAATTGAGATTGTATGGGAAGGAAGCACTCAACACAAGAGGAACAAAGCTGAAGTACGAGGTCAGTGATAATTGGAGAGACTGGCTGCTAGACAGGTGAACATTCTGGCCTTTTCCCACATAAGTAATATTTTGTGCTCAATGGCATGGAAGATATGTAGAGCCCAATCCTAGGACTTTGCAACGTGGCAGTAAGAGCAAGGTAACTCCTTGAAGTCAGATGTGTCAGACCTACACTGGACAGACAGATGGACTGACTAACATAACTGTAGGAAATTTAGGGGTGGAATGGCAGATGGGGATCCTGACCCATTCCCCCAGCAGCCCTCTATGGATCTTGCTTCCCCCTCTCTTTTCTCCCCTGAAGCCATGCTACGCCATTCTAGGGCAGCTGTGTCACTCCTGCAGGAGGAAAGAGGAGGGTGGGCACTGGGACCCCAATCTAATAAAAACCAAATGAGCAATGGCACCTAGGTGTGGCTGGGGGAGGGCCTGCAGAGGGCCCGCAAACTTCTGCTCGTTCCCCGCCCTCATCACCATGGAGACGGGGTAGACTCCAGTTCCATTTTGGAGATCCCTGTTAGGAACGACGCAGTCACTTCAGTCACTCCAAATGATTGACAGGACCTGACCCCTCACGTTCCCCCGAAGTTATGTGTGTGACATGTGGGCCCTGCATCCGTGGAGTCAGCCCAGCCCATATAGAACCAAGGCCTACAGGAGGGAGAGGGACAAGACTGCCTAGCCACAGGCCTCAAGTAGAAGCGGGGGAGGAATGGGTACACTATCAGGGCCCAGTCCAAAGGGGGCAGCTAGGCAGAGGGCCACAAGCCCATCACCATGAGAAAAAAAATCCAGGCCAAATTGTGGCCATTTGGTTTGATTCAATGTTATTTATATAATCTGAGTATGTTTTCATCAAGGACAGGTCCATCAATGGCTATTAGCCAAGATGGTCAGGGACACAACTCTATGCTCTGGGTGTCCCTAGCCTCTGACTGCCAGAAGCTGGGAATGGGCAACAGGGGAGGGATCACTCGATAATTGCCCTGATCTGGTCATTCCCTCTGGGGCACCTGGCACTGGCTGCTGTCGGAAGACAGGATACTGGGCTAGATGGACCACTGGTCTGATCCAGCCTGGCCGTTCTTATGTTCTATGTCTGTGGGATAGGGGCCAGTGTTATGAGTTTGCCCTGGGCCCGGCATAATGAGTCTGGCCTCCCAACAAACCTAGTGTGAAGGCTTACCGCTCTTAAAGTGAGAGCTCTCTGGGGCGGAGACTTTGTATTGTTCATTTGCACAGTACAATGGAGCCCTGATTGTAGTCTGTAGGAGCTATCCCAATAGAAATAATAAATAAGGCATGACTCCTCACATGGCAGCGTCTGTACAACACACTTCTACTTAAATCCTAGTGGGATTTCAGTCAGCGATGGGTGGGAGCTGAAAGGAAAATCTATAAGGGGCAATGATAATTAAAATCCAGAGAAAGCGTTTAAAGCCAAATCAAAACACAAAAATCCGCAGCTATAGCAGGTGGCATTCCAGTAAATTTGCAATGACCGTTGTTAAAATGGAGTCCCTATAGTGAAGGGGGTTGAGACATTCTCTTCATGCCAGTGTGATAGCCACCATCTTGGCCATCACAACAGAGAATGAACAAGGGGCCTCCAGAACTAAAACCACACGCTGCTGTAGCTTGAGCTAAGGAGCCAGGGCTCCCTAGCTGGGCCTGTATCAGGCTCCTATTTTTTGTGGACTATGCACAGCGGGGAACCCGTAACACTCACTCATAGGTATCCCAATGCTAGCATACACTATGTTCTTCTGTTTCCCCACAGCATTATTAAGTACTTGTTACATGCCAGCAGTGTCCTTGGCCCTGCCTGCACAAGACAAAAAGGACAGACAGGCCCTACTCAAAAAGCTTGAGATCAGTGGGAGTTAAATGCCTAGGCACTTTTGAAAATCCCACTAAACATCTACCTACATCTTCAGGCACCGGAATTTAAAAATCTGGCCCTTGGCTCCTCTGTCTTAGCACCCCATCTGTAAAAGGGGGATAATGGCATTTCCCTGCCTTACAGGGTTGCGGTGAGGATAAATACATTAAAAAGATTATGGGACGTTCAGACACTAAGCTAATGGGACCATATAAGTACTGTAGATAAGAAGATAATTCTAAAACAATATTATTAATTCACTTACTTTTGGGCAAAGTCTTTAGAAATTTACCTCTGCTATGATGCCCACAGAACCCTGCCATCTGACCGCAGATAGGCTAGTGATGAACAACTACTGTTTACCGTACCACATTAGCATATTCCACCATTACCTTGCCATCCCCTCCTGCAGTTCTCTTACCCGATCTCTGATGCAATATTATAAATGTTTTGGGGCAGAAACAGTCTTTTTTGTTAAAGGCCTGTAAAGCACCTCGTATAATGGAGCCCTGATACAGGCCTCCAGCTGCCACTGTGTTCTGAATAATGAACAACAGTAATAGAAAGGCATAATACAACATTTATTCAATCGCTTTTTAAATGTCAGGTTGGCTAACAACCTAAGTGGGTAAAAGCTGAGATTTGCTGTGTATTAGCCTGTTAAATATTTATCCCAAAACTATAAATGTTGCTACTGTAACTCGAATAATAGGCCTTGATAGTAAATGAGGTCAAACATTTCCTTTGTAAAGAGGAGTTATTCTGCACTTGGAACTAATTGAATTCCATACAGAATAGCAATGGAAATTGGGATTAATCATTCTGTTTTAATTTGTAAGGCAAAGTCAGAAAACAATACATTTAAGAAGAACGGGAAATACCGGAGCTGAGCAGCTTTCTGGCCTAATTAATGAAGTTGTAAATGCAACTATTTTGCAGATATGCAGGGGGCCACAAAGATTAATAGACCCTAATAAATAAAGAGGGAGCTAAAGGAGTGCAGGAAGAGATAGCCCTGCTCTGAATACACAGTAGCATCTCCTCCATTTCCCTGGCAACTGGGCTGCTCTGTATTTGGGGCACGGAGTTCAAAGAAATGAACACATTGAAGGTATATCTGTTTTGCTAAAGCTTTATCAGATAGTATACACCTATGCCATTTAAACTCAAGGAGCCCCTTTTAATCAAGGGGTGACTTGAGGACAATCTATAAGTATCTACAGGGGGAGCAAATATTTAATAATGGGCTCTTCAGTATAACAGACAAAAGGTCTAACACAATTCAATGGCTGGAAGTTCAAGCTAGACATATTCAGACTGGAAATAAGGTGTACATTTTTAACAGGGAGAGTAATTAACCATGACCAAGATCACTGACCATTTTAAAATCATGATTGGATGTTTTTCTAAAAGATCTGCTCTAGGAATCATTTTGGGGAAGTTCTGTGGCTTGTGTTCTACAGGAGGTCAGACTAGATGGTCACATCCTGGTTCCTTCTGGCCTTGGGATCTATGAAACTATAAATCTCTTCATAGAGAATTTGCCACCCACAACTACAATTACTACTACTCAGGAGGGAGCAGTAACCTTCCTTTTCCTCTACGCTGTCTCCTCTCCTCTCCTGTTTTGATGCCTTCTCTTCAGTGGCAGAGTTTGTGTAGGCTACCCCTGAATTTGTGCAGCCTCTTTAAATTCCTTATCCATCCAGGTCCAAGCCTAAGAACGCTGCAGGCTAGTTCCTATGCCTGCCTGTTACATCCAGCAGCCTTCTGGGCTTGCTCAGAAGCCTGGGGGAGGTTATGGACATGGGTTCCCGGCCACAGGTGAAAAGACAGCTGAATAGGGCTCTGCATGTCTGACTTTACAGAAGGCTCATCAAAAGCTGGGACTTGCCCTGACACTTCCTATTGCTTTGTCTCTTGATGTGCGGGGGTCGTCTATATGCTAACACCTTGAACTCATAGAAGCTAACAAAAGCACAGCTGGTCTGGAGGCAGCAGCAGGAAATATACAAACAGCACCTTTTGGGAGACGCTCTACATGTCACATGGCAGACGGGAAGAACAGAGGCTCTCAACAATAGATATTTCCCCCTGGGTTTCGTGACAAACTTGTAAGCATTGTTTTCTTTTTGTTCAAACGCTTCTTTGTCCCTTTTTTGCTTTCACTGCTTTCTGCTGTCAGCTGAGTACATTATGTATTAAACCAAGATTTACCCATCAGGTTTTGCCTGTGCTGTAATTTTGCAAGCATACTGTACTTTTATTATAGGTAGATTTGTGTAAATTGCAGCTGTAAACCCAGCAATGGGAACTTGATGGACCAGATTCAATAAAAACGCCATCTGGAAAATAATTTTATTGAACCTGGCCCCTCTGACATAGAAAAGTTTATTGGCAAAAGTCATGTTTCATTATGCTCCTATTTACTTCCTACCCATAAATCCACACGTACCAATATTCCCATCTGTGCTATGCATGCATGCCATATTTCCTCTTGAAATTAAATACATCTTCTTCCGACCACATAGTTGCAATGAGCAACTATGGACTAGACTGTGTCCTTAGGCTCAGCCTTGAGCAAGAAGCGATGGGGAAGCAGCACGGCTCCAGGAGGAATAATGACTCAGAGGGTCACACACCATGCAATCATGAAGTACAAAGGGGGTGGCTTACTGCTCAGTTTGTGCCCACTCAGCCTAGCGGCTGATACATGGGAGAGATGAGGCTCCACCGATTTCTGGCAGCTCTCCACCGCCTCCCCAGTTGCTACGTGTGAAGGAGCAGCTACAAAGCTGCACCACACAGGACCCGGCCTGTGGCCACACAGGTGGGGAGGTCATTGCCGTACGTTTCCTGATTAGCCATACTAGGGAGAGTCACACTCTCTTATGTCAGGTTTCAGAGTAGCAGCCGTGTTAGTCTGTATTCGCAAGAAGAACAGGAGGACTTGTGGCACCTTAGAGACGAACCAATTTATTTGAGCATGAGCTTTCGTGAGCTACAGCTCACTTCATATAGCTCCCTGTGGCTGAAGAAGCCATAAGCAGCAGGAGGAATCAGGTGAACAGCTGCCCTGAGTCAAAAATGTTCCCTTCTCGGGACAGCACAAGCGAGCAATAGCTGCCCTTGAGAGGGCCTGAGCATCAGACTGAGAGGGAGCCTGGCCTCGTTCAGCCATGCTGTCACTGCTGGGGAGGGGGCCAGAGCACCGTTGACTGAATGGGAGACTGTGTACATAGAGTGTGTCCTAGAGTTTGGGCCTTAAAGGGGCCACCAGATCACCAAGTTTGACCTCCACTATCTCACAGGCCACCAAACACCACCCAGCACCCATGCACCAAGCTCAGCAACCTGAATTAGACTAAAGCCCTCAGGAAACTCGGTTATTGCATGCCACAGAGAGCATGGCCTACATGGGTGGTATTTCCCACACTTCTCAGTGTCCGAGAGTATAATATGCCACGCCACACACCACTAGCCCACTTATTCCAAGGGGAAATTATTTGTATTACAGTCGCATTCATGAACCCTAAATGAGATCAGGGCCTTACTGTGCAAGGCACTGCACATACACACAGTGAAAGAGAGTCCCTGCCCCAAAACACTTACACTCTAAATAGATGGGGGGGAGAAAGGAAGGATTATTATTCCCATTTCACAGATGGAGAACTGAGGCACAGAAAGATTAAGTGATTTGCCCAAGGTCATGCAGGAAGTCTGTGGCAGAACTATGACTGAAACTGGAGCTGCTGAATCCCAATTCTTAACCACAAGACCATGCTTCTTGCCTCTTTCAAAAGGCAGCACATCTCGGATGCTCAGCGAGGTGGTGGTTAGAACATGTTCTTCTATGAGTCTCCCCTTCTCTTTGTTTTGTCACCCCCCCCCACTCCCTCCACAATCTGAGGCCTTCACCTGTGTAAACTCCACTGTAAAAATCTCCAGGTAGTGACTATCGTATGTTATCCCTGGAAAGTGTTATAACACTATGTAAAACGAATAATTATCTGGTGCCTAGTGAATAGACTGTAATGAACAATACACTTCCAGCACTCATTTTACTCCATCTTTTAAAGATCCATTTGTTACTAATTGCTGTGGGGGAAAAGCCACACAACAAACCATTGACTTCTCACAGTCATATTAGGCCAAGCTTAGGAGATGCCAGGGTTCAATAGCTGATTTACTTGGATCAACTGGAAGCACTTAGAATTTTCTTCTATTCTGAGATCAGACCATATGTTCAACAGGAGGACAATCCAGCCTCTCATTTTGCTCCTGCAATCCACTGCACTCGGGTTTACATAATACTCAGAAATATTATTTGCCAGTGCAATGACAGACATCAGGTGGCGATCAGTCTGATGTGGGGACACAAACATTTGTAGTTACCAGTCAAACGTTCTGAAAGTTCAGAATTTCAAATATTTGATTCACAGCGAGAGGGGGCAGATATTGAAAATGTAGGTCTGAAGTCCTACCAGTATGTAAGAAAGTTAGCATTTTCCTATCACTTGCCCCCCGCCCCAACACCCAACCTTCACTCATCCTGCCATCCCGTGTTTAAAAAAAGAGGGGTAGGGGGGATATATTACCCTCTTTCCAAAAAAAAGTCTTCAAGGTCTGCTGAATTATGAGAGCTTTTTTTCAGTCAAACCATTAGAAGATGTACAAATTTCTGACGTTTCTCAAGTTAAAAGGCTTATGTAGAGCATGTGGCAGCTAAAACATCCTATTATGAAGCTAACTGCCATTTAAAAATTGATGAAACATTTATATAAACCACTGGATTTTTGCACACATAGGTTTCTTTTATGCAAGAGTCCATGTGATAGCTCTAACTTTGACGGTCTTATCAGTTCTTTGAGGTGCAACATCTAGTGATGGAGCCCTACCCACATGAAATGTGAAGAGGAAAGCAGGTCTCTGTATACACCCAAATCCTCCCAAGTGGAAAGGTAAGGTTCCAGCTTTATCTGCTAATCTTGGCTTCCTGCTCTCCCAGAAAAGCTAAAACTCTCATATTTGACCTTAAAGTTGTTCAGCTTCATCTAGACTAGAGGAATCACTCCCTGGCATCTTCATTCAGTGCCTTCTTCATTAGACAGCATGTTCCTAGGCCACCTTTCTTTCCCAACTGTTCAGTTGATCATAACTTGCCTCTCAGGCTGTGGTTTCCGACTCTGAGGAGCTCTGCTAACATCAGGGGTTCATGGACCACTGTCTGAGAACCCTAATCTGAACTGGATGAGGTCCACACCAAGCTATGCCAACAGGTACTTACTTCTTCAGTGTTTGAAATTAAATGAAAACCAGAGATTACAAGCAATGCAATAACAATCATGAGAACCATCAAGAGCTGTTTCCCTCGCCCCCCCCCCCACACACACTCTGATCACACTGGTGCAGCTTTGGTACCACTTTCACCATAACAAGACCGGCCTTTAAAACTTGCACTTTGTGCTAAAGGAGCTAAAATTGAATGGAACCCCTTCCACCAGATGACTCCCTTTCCCTTAAAACTGGAAAGCAAAAGGGGCCACAACCATTTTTAATAGCAACATATTAAATATTTGCACCTTTTCATTAACGTTATCTATTTAAAGTGTTTTACAACAAACACACTTTCTGGCATGATGATCAAAAAATATTCCCTTTTCCCAGTTCTCTATAATAAAGAGATTACAAAATGTTTGGCAAATTTTGTACTGCCTAACAACTTCCAATAGGGCTACAAGAGAATAAGTCAGAAGAGTATATCGCTCAAAAAGTTTCCCTTTGTGCATTGGAAACACTTAGCTCTACCGTGTGGCTTTCAGAGGACACTGTATAACTCACAGTGTATCTTGATTAAGTTAGGATTTGTTTAAAGTAAATATAAAGACAATTCAACTGAAGATAGTAATGGGAAGATTCAAAAGCACGGCGCAAATATATGGTGAAACATTTAAACATCCCAAAATGTCACTGATGAAAGATTAAAGAGTGCCTTCTGATCTAAATCTCTGCCTGTTCCCTTTTTAAACGCTGGCACTTTTCCCATGCCAATCCGAGATGTGCACTTCCTGGAATCACTTATCCCACAAGCAGGGCAGATGATCAGATTATTGACTTTGGGATTCCTAATTATATAAACTTGACTGGTTGATAAATTAGAGCTAGCTAACATGATCACATTTGTACAGTGCTGGGAGGGGGATGATTGATAAGAATTATCTTCCTCCCACTGTTATCCACATAGATTGCTGAGATTATTTCCCACTAGGATAAAAATTAAGAGTTACAGGAACCGTCGACTAAATGCCTGGATTTAGCATCCCATCTTTAAACAAACAGCAACATTATGGACAAAAATTGTTTTGGTGAAAGCATTGGTCTGAGTACCTCTCATTAATGGGAATTTGCAATATCAGGGGCTTCATAAATCTAAAGCAATTGTTTTATTTCATTATTTCATAATGATCAATTTCAGAGTTTCGAGGACACTCCTCTGAAAATGCTGGTGTTGCCCATTGTTAGAGAGAGGATACCAGACTAGATTGTCCCGTTAGCTGATCACATCTGGCAATTCTTATACTTCTATGATCATTCTATTGCATGAACTGCATTAAAACAATTATAGTAAGCCACTCTAGAACATAGGTTAGGTTTAAAGTAAAAGGCCAAGACTTTCCAAAAGTGAGATACCCAACCTCTGAAAAAAATCAAGCATCCAGAAATGGAGGCACCAGAAATCAGTCATTTTCCGATAATTTTGGGCAAATGCTTTAGAACAGAAGCGCTTTCTAGAGAGTAGAACATTCTCCTGTAGACCCAGGAATCTCAGTAACTACACACACTAACCCAGGGTTAGATAAGCAAGGTAATGTTTCATCAGGGTGCATTTAAACAGATTCTGATTCTCACACTAACAAGTTACATTGCACTCACACTGAGGCCCCTCTACATTTCTAGGGCATGTTAAAGTGGCCTTAGCAAAAATGAGACTCGAGTACATAATTCCAAGATAATGATATGGGGCCAGATCCTGAGTGCTGAGTGTCCTCAGCTCACATTAGATACCAGTGTCAGGTCAATGGGAATCTCAAAGGAGATGCTCAGCAACTTACACATCAGGTCCATACTGGGCTGGATTGTCTTCTATACCTGTTAGCTTGGTGTGAGTGCTACTCTAGTGGAACATCTCCTCAACTCAACTCCTTTTGTGC
Organism: Lepidochelys olivacea; assembly: GCF_965140295.1. Classification (NCBI taxonomy): domain Eukaryota; kingdom Metazoa; phylum Chordata; order Testudines; family Cheloniidae; genus Lepidochelys; species Lepidochelys olivacea. Next base: position 5,526,039 of record NC_140417.1, on the reverse strand, counting down.
TCCAAGAGCTGACTCCATTGCATGTTCTTCCCCCTCTGCTTGGGGCCCAACTGAGGTTCCCCACCTGTGAGGGAGCAGCTCTGTGAGCAACCAGGATCCGAGCAGGGTAGCAAAACCTTGCCAGCCTATTGAATACAATACAGCTTGGAGCTATACTAACTAGGTTACATCTACCCTTGGAGCTAGGGGTGGGATTCCCTGCTCGCATGGCCATAGTAGACTCATTGAACTAGTGCACTAAATAGAGGAGTGCAGCCGCGGTAGCTTGCCAAGACCAGCCATCGCAGGTAAAAGCCTGCCTGGACCCCATGACTACATACTCGGGGCAGCTAGCTCATGCCACGGCTCATTGCTGTCTGTACTTATACTATTTTTAGCAAGCTAGAACAAGTATGTCTACACGGGTTGGGACTCACACCCTAGCTTCAAGTGAACATGTAGCCCATGTCCTTGGTCCTCTCCCTAGCTGGGGGACCTAGCAAATAGAAGCCATGACCTCTAGGGGGCAGTGCAGCTGTTCAACAGGGCAGAGGCCCTTCCTTCTAGGTACCCCACAAAGCTGGGAGAACTTGCCAGCTGCAAACTCTGCTGATCATTCTATGGTCATTGTCAAAGGCCCCTTACGTCAAAACAGTGACTCATGTTTCATGCCCAGAGAGGGGAGAAAAGTGCCCACTTATTCATCCATGCTGGTTACCTGTATTGCAGGTGACAGTGTAGGGGACAGCATAGTTTCTGCAGGGCGATTTCTCTCTCTCCCACATAGTAAAGCCTTAACCCCTTCCTCCTTCCCTCAACACACAGGCCAGCACTACTAAGTCAGCACAGATGTATTAGGACGGGTGCAGATTACATCCCCATTGAGGCGAGGGACCATTTTGTGATCTTAATGCACCCCCAGTGCAGGGAACCACAATACTGTCTCTGAGCTAACTACGTGCTACTCCTTACTCCAGCCTTCAGTGCTGTAAATTTTAAAATGAAAAAATATTTAATTTGGTTCTTAATGGAAGGATGATGGGACTAAAGTTGGGGATGGTCTAAGGGAGGAAAGATGTTACAATAATTTAGCATTACTCTACTTTAATCCCAAGAAGAGAATTTTCTCTTTTCCTTTGAAGAAAATCATCTTTCCTAATCATCTTTCATTGATTATTCTAAAAAACCCATTTACCTCCCCCACAGAATGATATACTAGTCCTCTCTCATTATACTTTAATAGAATAAAACCCAGCTGTACACTAGAAGATTAGATATGCAGTCTTTGAGGTAAAGAATATTGTTCCTTCAGACGGCCAGACAGAACTCTCTGTATCGCTTTTCCTATTAAGTTCAAAATGTAATGTAAGCTAATGAGATACATTTCATCATTCTGTATTTGATGGGCCAGCCATAAAATTGAATGTTAATGCTAAGGTGGCAGTATACACAGAAGAGTTAATATGCAGACAATAAAGGCATACTTAGAACATATCCTAAGAACATCTTAGTCTTACGGAAATTAAAAGTTGTCATAAAACAAACCTAGTTAAATTACAAAATATGTATAAAACAATAAGCTGTTTCAGTCCTTTCCCTAACATATATAAAACGCTCACATTACCCGAGGACTTGTACAAGCTCGTGCTCTATTTTCTTCCCTTTCCTGCACTAGTGGCTTTCTACCCAGACACCAACACAGTTTTCCAAAAACCCCAGATCTATTGACACACATTGTAGATATATTTAGGAGTACAGGAGATAACTACCATATATACAGGTTTTAGAGTAGCAGCCGGGTTAGTCTGTAAACGCAAAAAGAAAAGGAGGACTTGTGGCACCTTAGAGACTAACCAATTTATTTGAGTATAAGCTTTCGTGAGCTACAGCTCAGTTCATCGGATACATTTTGCATCCAATAAAGTGAGCTGTAGCTCACGAAAGCTCATGCTCAAATAAATTGGTTAGTCTCTAAGGTGCCACAAGTCCTCCTTTTCTTTTTACCATATACAGTGATTCCATTGGTAATTATGCTGGGGTATTCCACAATGCGTTGGAATTGAAGTGTTCAAAGAATGAAGTTCATTGTTTTTCAAGACATGAAGCACGGTAGAAGTTACAGCTCTTCCCATGCAATCGCGACAAGCACCTCCTTGTGTACTGCTCTTTAAAAAGATGAAAGCAAGGGTTAAACACTGTAGATTTGCACAGTTAGCTGCTGAATACCTGAGGTCTCGATGCACACCAGGAACAGGAATGCTTCGGTGGAGCAATAAAATTATTCTGGAAGCTGAAAACTTTTCCAAGCGCTGGTGCAGACCAGTGACCCAAAAGAAAAAAATTCATGTACATTGCTGGAGTCTGTGTTAGGGCTAAGTCTGAAATATTGCACCTTCCATCCCACCAAGCCTGCTGCAATGTGGCCATTTTGGGTGGGTGGGGGGGTCAGTGCAGCCCCCAAGTAGCAAGATTTTTCCATTTGCAGTTACTTCTGGCCTTCTGATGAATGACTGCTGCATTCTGCCTGCGCATTCGCTATTTTAAACTGTCCAAGTAGGCATCCAAAAGGCCTCTGAATTGGTAGCACCATCCTTCTGCTTGTACATTAGCCTGAGCACGAGATATTAGCCTCCCATGCAGCAAATGCAAAGGGAAAGATCGTCTCCTAGGCCACTCCCAGCCAGTCACAAACATCCTGGAGCCCTCCTGGACCAGAACTGCAAATGGAAATCTGCATTGGATCCAAGTTACTTCTAGTGTGCAGTGTTTTCTCCTTCTGGGGTGTTCGTAGGGATCTCACATTATGGCAGAATTGAATCCACCATTTGTGAAACTCCCTGGGTGCTTTGGAATGAAAAGTATGATAGAAAGCTAAAATATCATGATTGTGGATGGCTAGCACAACGCTAAGGGCTGAATAAAACCCAAATATATCCATAGGTTTCAGAGTAACAGCCGTGTTAGTCTGTATTCACAAAAAGAAAAGGAGTACTTGTGGCACCTTAGAGACTAACCAATTTATTTGAGCATGAGCTGTCCTTCTTGCATAAATCCAAATCCCGTGGATGACAGCTGGATGTGACAGCAGTTTGTAAATATCTGAAAGTTGTAAACGTTGGAGAGGCATAAAGCGCTGTTCAGGATGCCACAAGAAAGGATGAGGAGTAATGGTATCAAATTGCTCACAAACCTTATCTGGCAATGTAGAATGGAATAAAATATTTTCTTGTTATTATCTTAAGAATGTGACTATGTCTACCAAGAACAATTCTGGAAACTCCATTACTGGGAACAGACACAAAATAGGCTAACTAAGGCACTAGGTGAATATCCAGGAAGGAGAGCGCTAAATACTGTTAGACTCACTACAGGCCCTGTCAGCTTTTTCCCATATCTAGAGCCAGATTTCCAAAACATGGTTGCAGCAGTTGCACCTGCAGAAATGAGTGCATGCCATTTCCATGCACCAAACCCTACATTTTTGTGCACAAACTGGCATCTGCACTTGAAGATAGGGAGTTATGCAGGTACTTCCCAGTTTGGGCATCTGATCAGTGCGGGGGGGGGTTTGAGAGCACAGCTGCTCTACCAAGTTTTGGGAATACAGCAACAGTGTGGGTTTCATTAGTGTTATACAGCTGTGCTTTTGGAAAGTCCGGTAGGCAGATAATGTCCCCAGGGAATGGAAACTGATGGGTGCTAGAATCACTTCATTATCTATTTTTCTTTGTTCTCTCCATTAGCTTCTTTTCATCTTGTCCAGCATTATCTTGTAGTTTTGTTAAAATTTGATACCAGCAAATGTACAGAACAGAAATGATGGGCAGTGTTACATTAACTAGAAAATGCGACCGTACTAATCTCTGATGACTATAAGACATAGCATGGGTGAAAGAAAGAAAAAAACTCCCAGAGTCCCAATGGACTAAAAAGTTATGATTACAGGAAAGGCCTCTGTCCTTCAATCACAGTGCATTATTTATGATCTAATTATTGCTTATTGGCAACCTTAAATTATACTTCAGCAAAGATATTTCTGGATGAGTGAGAGGGAATTAACCTCACTATTGTCCTGTCGGACCACCATGGCAGGGCATATTAGAAGCCATTAATATCTTCCTTTTAGCTGTTAGCATTACTGAGTTGGACAGCTTAGTGGCTTGGTGTTGTTTGCTTTTTTCCATTTTTCCCCCATTTATCAAGAAATGTATCATTTGACATTTTTTCCTTTTATCAAGAAAGCTTACGACAATGTATGTAGATTACATATATGGGGTCAAGGAATCTAGAACTAGATTAAAATGCAGAACATGACCTCTGCATAAATAGCTTTGTGTTAATAAAATGGTACTGTAGGTACAGCCCCTTTCACCTGAAGATCTCAAAATGCTCTACAATCATTAAAACAATTGGACTTCCAAATAGCCCTATGACATATCTGCCAAGATTCATAGATTCCAAGGTGAGAAGAGACAATTGTGATCATCTAGCGTGACCTCCAGTGTATCACAGGCCAGAAAACTTCCTAAATTAATTCCTAGAACTTTTAGAAAAGCATCCAACCTCGATTTAAAATAGGTTGTGACAAGGTTCCTCCTTTGCCTTGGTGGGTCCTGCGCTTATTGGCGGATTTGCTCACCTCAGAGATTCACGGCAGTCCTCAGTTTGGCCACTTTTGCTAGTGGCTCAAACCTGCCGTTCACTCAGCTAACCTCATCACTGGCCAGCCTGGGAGAAAGGAAGGAGAACAATCTCCGCAGTCTCTGCTGATCCACTATGTGGGTCAGGGAACAGCCCAGAGACCTTCCCCTCTGGTGGAACCCACAGTTCAGGTCAACTCCTCCTGTGTCTGACCAGGAGTTGGGAGGTTTGGGGGGAACCTGGGCCCGCCCTCTACTCCGGGTTCCAGCCCAGGCTCCTGTGGACTGCAGCTGTCTAGAGTGCTTCCTGGAACAGCTGTGCGACAGCTACAACTCCCTGGGCTACTTCCCCATGGCCTCTTCCCAACACCTTCTTTATCCTCACCATAGGACCGTCCTCCTGGTGTCTGATAATGCTTGTACTCCTCAGTCCTCCAGTAGTACGCCATCTCACTCTCAGCTCCTAGTGCCTCTAGCTCCTCACACGCATGCCACAAACTGAAGTGAGGTCCTTTTTAAACTCAGATGCCCTGATTAGCCAGCCTGCCCTAATTGATTTTAGCAGCTTCTTAATTGGCTCCAGGTGTCCTAATTAGCCTACCTACCTGAATTTGTTCCAGCAAGTCCCTTCTTGTTCTGGAACTGCCCCTGTTACCTTACCCAGGGAAAATGGACCTGATTAATCTGGAACTAATATATCTGCCTTCTAACACTCTCCTGTAGCCATCTGGCCTGACCCTGTCACATAGGTCAGTGACGGAAAATCCACCCTGATCTTTGGTCAATTGTTCCTACAGTTAATTACTTTCACAGTTAGAAATTTACACCGGGTTTCCAGTCTGAATTTGCCAAGTGATACTCATCCTCCAGTGAGAGATTGGAGTCCCCAACTCTGGCAATGTTTTCATGAGTCTTACGATAGCTGCAGGGCTGACTGAGTAAAGGTATGCATGTTAACAGGGTGTGCTGGGGCACTGCTGAAAGAGGGCAGAGTTAAGGTTGCCTGTGCAATCTTAAATCTCATTTCCTGGTTTTCAGAAGTTTGAGTTTTATTCTACAAGAGGACAACATAGCACCAAAGCAATCTTAACCCTGCGTTCATGGAGTGTTTTGCCATCTTGCCACCCCCTAATTATCCCTCCCCTCCCACAAAGCATTCACACGTCTAATTCCACACCCACACCCCAAAAGGACTCTGAGGGGTGCAGGCAGATTGGGGTGCCCTGGCAGAGCTGTGGGATACTCTGCACCTCCCTCAGCTGAGCACCCAACCTCTCCCTTACCACCCATCCCAACTACCTTCCTCACCTCACTGCTGTCTGTAATGGCATGGCACCCACCTCTCATGAGTGCCCCCTTCTGGTTGGGTGTGTCTGCACTTCTCTCAGTTTATGGTGACTCATTCTGGCAGTTTCTAGGGACTCAGCCCTCCCGCCAAGTCACTCACAGTCTGTACAGAACATAATTCAAAACAGACCCCTTTCAGGGTATTAGTCCAACAATGTCTTTAAGTGCTCCTTGCCCTGCTAGGGGGCCATGCGGTAAGGGGCCAGGCTTCTAGGGCTTCCTCCCTGGACACTCTTCATCAATTCTGGTCTGTTCTGAGTCCATCTGGGCTTCTTATCAGTTCAGATTCCCTTCTGCAGGCTTATCACTGTCCAATTGTGGGTCACTTCCCCAGTGGCTTATGGGGGTAAGCAGGTCCACGCACTACTCTGGGTCCCAGCCCAGGGACACTAACAGTGGCAGTACATGCTGCCGTGTCCCTTTAACTAAAGTGCTTTCAGTTTCCCCTGGGCCACTTCCCCACAGCCCCAGCCTTCACCAGTGCTTCATCCTTACCTCGGGGCTCTTCTGTGTTCAGGCCCAGAAGCTAGCCAGGAGCTCTCTCTCACTCCCCTGGTCCTTGCCAGAACTGAGCTGTCCATGGTTCTGCAGTTCCCTTTGGTCAGCCAGGAGCACCAACTGCACTCCTTACTGAGTCTGATCTGCACTGCGGCTCCTTTTGTTAAGGCCCGGCTTGACAAAGCCCCAGCTGGGATGATTCAGTTGGGGTTGGTCCTGCTTTGAGCAGGGGGTTGGAGTAGATGACCTCCTGAGGTCTCTTCCAACTCTAATCCTCTATTATTCTATTATTCCTTTTATGTTAACCTGCAACCCTGATTGGTTAGTCCCTTGCAGCACCCCCAGATTGGCTGCTTCCTGGGCAGTCTCTCTAGGTAGCCTGAAGGACTTAGCACTGCTCCTTTCCTGAGATGGGTCTGGCAGGACCCTGAAGCCTCCAGCAGGAGGCCTCTGAGCCTAGTGCACTCCTCATACAACCCACATCCCTCTCCCTATGTTCCCCCGCTGCTCCACCCCCTATTATTCCTCTCTTCCCAGGAAGCATTCACATGACTAGTTCCCCCCCCAAAAAATACTTTGATTATATTCCCCCCCAACCTAAAATTGCCACCCATAACTCACAAATTGTAGCAACTTCCAGTTACTCAGTTTAAAACACCTTTTGTCTTGTCAGGTGGGGACTTATGATTAACTTGCCCGTAGGCTATGTCCACACTTAAGATGCTACAGCCGCATAGCTGCACCGCTGTAGCACTTCAGTGTAGCCTCTCGCTACAAGGATAGGAGGGGTTCTCCCATTGACAAAGTTAATCCATCCCCTCAAGAGGCAGTGGCTAGGTCATTCTTCCATCAATTGATTCATCCATCAATTAGTGCTGTCTACACCAGGGATTAGGCTGGCACAACTATGTCTCTAAAGGGTGTGGATTTTGGGTGTAGTTACGCTGATGTAAATTTCCAAAATAGAACACCCTTTAGATGTTAATGGGAGGGTGAGTTTACAACAGTCAAGTGGTCTGATTCATCCAGTCATTGGTTCCTCTCTTTTAACAGTATAAGGGCTGGTCTACACTAGAAAATTAGATGAAGCCAGCTATGATGCTCAGGGGTGTGAAAAAAAATCAACACCCCCGAGAGACGTAGCAATATAGATCTAACTCCCCCCAGTGAGACAGCACTAGGATACCAAAATAATTCTTCTGTCAACCTAGCTACCCCCTCCTGGGGAGGTGGATTAACTACAGTGACGGGAGAAACCCTCTCATTGTTTGCAGTGAGTGTCTACATTGACGTGCTACAATGACACAGGTTGCAGCCTTTTAGGGTAGACGGTCTCAGGCAGCAGAAGTAAACGGGGGGGGGGGCGCTATAACTCAGAAATCCGGGTCAAATGACCCACATTTGGACCATTAACACTACCCCATACCTCCATGACATACTCCAAATTTCAAAGCAATCCAATTAACCGTTCAGATTGTAGAGCACTTAAGAGTCAAGCTTTAGTTTAAAGCATATAAAATGGGAGGAATGGAAGTCCTCTCGCCAATTCTCTGTATTGGCAAATACACAGTGTAAAAAGGTACAGTCTGTTAAATGTAGTGTTCAGTTTGGGTTCCCCAAAGATTTAGTGAGTGCCATGCACTACCTTGGGTGAAACTCAGTCTCAGACCAGTTTGTCCCACAGCTCATAAGTAGTTTGATCTCTAGCTCAATGGGGGAGGGGAAGACCACTAGAACCATTTTTTAAAAAATCATTATCTCCAGAACCCTTCAGTCAAATGACTCCAAATTTGGGTCACTAACCCTACCCTGAGTCTTCCTAAGGCACACCAAAATTTCAAAGAACTCCAACTAAGAATGTTGATTTTATTAGAGGACTTATAAAGGTTGATCTTAAACAGATGTCGTGATGCAACCCTAACTACTCCCACACCACTATAATTATAGCGGTTCTCTAGCAGATGATTATGATCAGCTGAATTCCACCCTAAGGCTGAATAACATGAGAAGCACGGGACTTCCCTGACTGTCTGAGACCAGACTGGGAACAGTCAATGAAGTTATTTCAAGTGTCCAAGGGCAGTGAGGGAGTAACAGAATACTCTTCTTGCCTGAACTGATAGCCAAGTTCATTGCTCCTCAAGGACAATGTGCTGCCAACAATGGATATCCCATTGATGTCAGCGGATGTCATATGTGCGGAAAAAGGATATGATTGCAAATGAATAAATACCCTGAAGCAAACCCCAAGTACAAAGCCAAATTAGCAGATGCCTCCATTATTTGGAGGACTTCTATTTTCAAATAAGGGTTAAGAATTTCAAACGGCAGGACCAAGTGCTCCCCCACACAGTGACCACAATGGGTCTAACTCACTGACTCCTTTTCCGGCACCCTAGATCTTTGTGAGAAGGGTTTCATCGCTCCCCAATGTCCCTTCAGCTCTCTACAGAAGAACACCTCTCAGGACAAAGTGTTCCTCTCCAATCCGAAATACAACTCAAAACCATGCCTGCCACGCAGACCAGCCTCATGAATGGATCTCCCCGTGTGGCTGGTTTGAATGGTGCTCACTGTAAGATTATCGCCACCATGCCCATTATTAAGCCAGAGAGGTTAAATCTAGAGGTGTGCAAAACATCCAACTTGAACCTTGCATTCACTCAAGATCAGCTTGATTCCAATTGAGACCGCAGCTCAGCAGTGCGCCAGGCCTGGGAGCATCTCAGCAAATCTGCATACGTCTTTGTTCTGTCTGTTCTAAGGCTGGCTGCTCACGGGCAGCGACATGGCAGAGTCCAGAAAGTTGCCTGGGATATGGCCATTTCCCTTAACTCTGGAGAGTTGAACCTGGTCCCAGGTAGTCTAGGGGGCTAGGTGGAAGCCATGTGACCGTCTCGGTCACAGAAAGGCTGGGTGTAGCTGATCTCTCTGATCCAGTTGAAAATAAGGAAACGAACAGGTTAAACCAGAATGGGTAGATTATCCCACTGACAGGAATGGCTGCGTGTGCTGGTGAAGGACGCAGAGAGAGGGGGAAAGGGCAAAGAGTGAAGTGCTATTTTGTTTTTTGCCTTTTGCAAAATCTCCGCAACCAGCTCAGTCAAAATGGAAACAATTTTTCAGGGCACAGGCCGCGCACAGAAACTCAGCAGCAGAGCTTGGCATGTGTGTCTACCCGTGGCCTGGTATTATTAACTCCATCGGTTAGTGGACACACATATACCACGGAGAGCGCTCTGGCGGTGTCCATTCTGCACCCGCGTTCCCATGACATAAGGAGCACTTCTCCGTTCAGACTCTAGAACATGGCACTTGTCCTGCCCCGCCAGGTCAGCTGAGCTGCAGGGTCAATATTCACAACAGCCCTGTGCTGGATGCAGGGAAGGACAGAACTGAAACCTGCTAATAAAATACAGGCACCTGAAGCCACTCACAACAACATTAACACGCTATAAAGGCTTGGATTCTCCTCTGTATCCATACTGTGCTTAGCACAGAAAAAACCCTGCACCATGGGAACTCCCTGCTGGCCAGCAATGGCCCGAGCTGTGCAAAGTGACAATCTGGGCCTAAGTCTTTTAAAACCTTCCTCAAGAGGTTGCCCAAAGTGGGGATCAAAGGCCCCCTCTCTCTGCAGCACACAGGACCAAAGCCAAGAGTGGGTGGCAGGGTGCTGGTGTCCTACACAGTCATTGCAGGGATAGTGACTAGCCCCACAACAGCAATCTGGGTATGCTTGCAATACCCTTGTATTCCACCTGCTGCACATTGGTCATGACACAGAAGTATCTAGCGCATGCCGGTTGCATGATTTCTTCCCCTCTCCTGACACTGAGAATCATCAGTAGAACGTGTTAAGCACGTTCATGGAATGTGACTCCAGCCCTCCCATCATGCTGGCACCAAGCACAGGAGTGCCAGAGTTTGGGAGTGTTCTCTAGGTTTTACAGGCAAAGCTTCCCTGACTCCTGGCTTTGTATACCCATAAAACAGAGCAACTGGGAGGTGAAGCTTGAGGCTTGAGACAGCAACTCAGTGCACCATTATTAATACCTTCAATTAGGGGAACCTATTTCAGCCGTATCTCATTGCTCTTATCATTTTTGAAGCCCCAAAAGCACTGATTTCCGGCAATGATTTCCAGAGGTTAATTCTGCATATGTGAAAAGAACTCTTCCCTTTTAGCAGTTTTCACAGAGTTTAAGGTCAGAAGGGACCACCAGATCATCTGTCTGACCTCCTGTATATCACAGGCCATTGAATTTCACTCATTTACTCCAATATTGAGCCCAATAACTTGAGTTTTGGCTAAAGCACATCTTCCTGGAAGGCATCTGGTCTTGATCTGAAGATATCAAGAGACAGAGAATCCACCAATTCCCATGGTAGTTAAAATTTTGTGCCTTATTTCAAATTTATATTTGCTGGCTTTTTTTTTTTTATTTTGCCACCTTTCCATTTCATTGACTGTCCCCTTGTTCTTGGGTGAAGAGAGAGAGTCTTGAGCTACTTCCTTTAAACCATTCAGCATTCTGTATATTTTTATCATGGCCCCTTTGGGGGTCATGGATCAGTGTTCACATTGCACTCTTTGTCGGTACCTGGCCCAGCCCAGGGATGCTAATGATCTAACCAGCAGACCAAATTCAGTGATGAGAATATGTTTCAAGCAAAGAAAATTTTGCAAAATTTGCAAAACTTTTTTCCTCCTGTATATCTCAGCCCCTCCTTCATCCACTCCGCAAAGAGATTTTCATTCTTTTCACTCTCAATATTGCCTTGTAAAGCTCAAAACTTGACTAATTTTTAAACAGAATGATACTAAGAATAATGGGGTTCTTAAAAATTGGAAAAGTTCCTTTTATCCCCTGCTTTTGAGGCATTATATACTGCCTGCTTACGTCACCCCTATATCCTCCACAGCTTCATCCTCACGACTTTTCTCCTAACACATCTTCTTGGGCTCATTCTCTTTCCACAGATTTTTATTCAGGTTTAATATTTAAAGTCGGGGGAGGAAGAAAAATCCTGCGGCTACAATAGCTTGTGAACACAAGAAATATGGCAAACCTCCCACCCTCACTTGAATTCTCCCTAATTCTATTATCATTTTTACTTTCTGTTTTGAAATATTTGCAATCTCAAATAATCAGACTTCCTTTTATTTATTTTTACTGCTAACAGTCGTGCATTTTCTTTGCTGCTTCCCGATATGCTTCAACTCTTGCCAGATATGGGAAAGAGCAAGAACTTGTTTAAAACCAATAATGTGTCAATATGGGCTTCTCTGCAATTGAGCATGCTGTAAATTCAGATACAGAGAAGAGCTAATTATAGTGGTTCTCACTAAGAGAAGATGATAGCCAGTGAGACACTTATTAGCACTTATTATTTGCCTTATGGTACCATCTAGAGGCCCTGATCAGGGACCCATTGTTCTAGGCACTGTACATACTAAAAGATATTACTATGAAATTGACCCATTTTAAGTGAAATGTGCAAATACGTGGTTTTTCTTCCATCAGTTTCTGGTTTGTTAATGCCACAACAGGAGGCTGAGTTATCTATCTAAGGCGGAATACCTAGCCTGATGGTCCCACGGTCAGGAAGCACAGAGAGGGTTAAAGCCACCTAGCTGGACTGGGTGCATAAAAGCCAGAACCCCAGGATCTGGGCACAAAATGTATATACTGACAGTATCATTCAACACTCAGGTGAAACTCCTATTGATGCTAACAAGGATCTTTCCTACACACCGACTCTACGCAAGTGTGATCACCTTTTTACCCTAATCTTCAACTCCCTCGTATGAAATCAGTCAGTTAATGAGTTGTTGGTGCCCAGATGTTAAAGGCTTGTGAGTGTATTGCAGTGCATCAGCTTTGTTTATGCCAAAGTGCTTGGGAAGGTTATTGACAGTTGTGTTCATTTTAAAATTAACTCACCTGATAAATATACCAAGCTTCAACGATGTCTCAGGCCTTCGACAAAACTGGGATGTTGAACATGATGAGAGGGGAACACAGAAGGGAGAGGACTTTTATAGCACCCTGAAATCTCTGTGGGCCCAATCCTGCACTCCCACTTATTGAAGTCAAGAGGAGTTCAGGAGGCACTTAAGGACTGAATTCCACCCCATGGGACGTGCACTGTCCACCTTTGCAAATGAAGGTCAAGTGGGTGCTAGAAAGAAAATCGAAACAAAACATGAAAACAATGTACAAAAATAAGGACGTATTGAACAGTTTCACTAGCCTAGGTAGGTATGTGTATACACACCGTATGTGTGTATATCATACACACAACACAGGGGAGCTCCTGCAGGGCCAATGGTACTCCACCTCACACCAACATATGGGGCAGGAGATAGTTGCCACCGTCTTCCCCAGGCTGTCTATAGAGTGTGTGTGTCGTGTATGGCTGGGGTGAGAATGCACATGATGGGGTGTTGCCAGATAAACGTTTTATCTGCATGCTTCCTTGACAGCTGCATTACTCAGGATTAATGGAGCCAGGAGTGAATTATGCTTCTGATCCCATACAGGAGCCCATGAAACCTTAATTGCACACAACATTTATTATTTGTGTTGTGGAAGCAATTAGAGGGCCCCGTCAGAGATCGGGGCTCTGTTGTGCTGGGTGCCAAACAAACATACAAATGTCCCAACCTGAGGTCCCAATCCAAGGCCTTGATCCTGTAATAAGAACTCCATGGGGGCACAGGGTCTGTTCATGTGGAATCCATGCAGGATTGGGGCCTAAGGGCCCAATCCTCCAAACACTTATGCATGTAAATAACTTACTCAATAGAAATACTACCAATTTCAATGGGACTAATGCACAAGAGTCACATTACTCACCTACCTAAATGTTTCCAGGATAAGGCCCTGCCTGCTGTGTATGCCTCACATTGTAGGGAACAATTATCTGAGGAATTGTAGAGTTGAATGTTTTGCTATTGGTATTGTTTGCATCTCACCAGGCTCCTTTAGTTACCACGCAGTTGGTTGGACAGGCATCAGGGGAACAGAAAACCTAACTAAAACTTTAGAAACCTCCACAAATTGCCCAAATACTTCCCCTCCTCCCCCCATGCAATCAGCGAGAGAAAGCGTGACTCTCACAATCCCAATGGCATAAACTTCACATTTATATTTTGGATGGACTGAAGTATTGAGCTGTTAAGATGGTCCTGATCTAGGACTGAATCCTGATCTGCACTTCAGCCCAGGGGAATTTTGGGGGAAAGAAAGTAATATTTTTCCTGGCAGCTGCTAAAAACCACTTAGAAGTTTGAAAAATGAGAAGCATTCACAGTGGGGATAGATTAGCGGGAAGCAGACCCAGCCCCCCCAACTGTTTGCCAGTAGATAAAGATGAAGCACTGTCAGAGATTACAGTGGCAAGAGTGAAATGTGCTGGACCACACAGATAAATTAAAGGCTGAGCAACAAGTCACTAACACTGGATATTATATATCCAAGAGCGCCGAAGGAAGGGAAGAGCAAAGCGGCTGAGCCGTTAGCAAAACTATACAATCTCATTAAAATCAGCCACTGTGCTGGAAGAATAGATACACACACATATGGTTATGTATGCACACCCATCATTATACATATATGTCTATATAGCCATATCTCTCTCTATAATGCTACAGATCGCCAGAAGCATGTGTGAGCAAGTACATGATGGTGTGGAGTGCTATACAGGTTTTAAAGGATGAATTTGGGATGGTAAAGAATGTGGTGACTGACCAAGCCATGAGCGAGCTGTGCAAGCCATCTGAAAGCGGGCCAATAATACCTCTATAGGACTCCACTCCTTCATTATTCAGGATATGCCACATATCTTATAGAAACACTCATTTAGCACGGCTTCACAGACTTAAAAAATGATGCGTTGGACCACGTCTTTTGAACCCCAGCCCTTGGAAACCCAGGTGGCTTAGTAGCCAGCTGTAAAGGGCTCAGTGAGAGCCATGAAAACCAACCCAGAGAGCTTTTCTGTACATAAATTCTCGTGACTTTCACTTGATAGAGTAGCCAGTGGCTGAATAGGAATTAATTATCTTTTGACCCCTATATATATCCCTGGAGGACAGGGCTGCACCGAATTCGTGGAGCTTACTCTAATGCTACCCCTGCTACTGCTGTTCTTTGTATAGAGATCCTCAGAGAACAGGGCTCTCAATCGGGTGTGTTTCATGAGCCTTATATTCAAAGTAAAGGATAAGCCGAGAACCCCCACTGTGATTAGATATTAGACATTTGATCCTAAGCTCTAGATATCCTTGCTTCTGAGGGTATTCAAAGTGCCAACCATGTCTGATGTTTCACATCACCAAGACTTTCCCCCCCGATTGCCACCCAATGTTCTCTTTGAATATTACCTTTTTGGTTCACCTGGCTTTCTGCAGCTTGTACATGATTTGTGCTACTGACCCTTCCCTAGCAGAAGAAACATAGCGATTCTGAAAAAAGTGACTGGATATTTATTTTGATATACACCATCTTCTACAACCTTAAGAAATGAGTCTTCTTGTACAGAAAGAGTGCAGTTATGGGAAAACGGGCAGCAGGTATAAATGTACACAGTATTTATAAATTGCTAACAGGCTAAATATTCAAAAGTGACTAAGAATGGTATACACTGAATCATTTTCAAAAGGAATCAAATCTGATTGGGTTTGCCCAGCTTTTGCTTGTATTTTTCAGTGTCCTATACACGACATCATTTCTCTTGTTAAATGTAAAGGAATGTGTCCTTACAATTGCATTATTCCAAATCAATAGCAAACCCTACAGCTCTGAGTACAAGTGGCACAGTGGCAACCTTCGGAAATTAATATTGATTTCTGCGTATGCAGGGGAAGAAGGAATGAGTAACAAATTCATCCTGAAAAACGTTTAAATAGCTTCAAAAGCAGATTCTGAGATTGCAAAGCATTTATTGCCTAATTGAATTTCTTTTCTGAAAGAGCTCACCTGAGACTAATAGACAGTATCTTAAACTTTCACTACTAATATATAACCTCACCTATGATTATCTGACATCCTATCAAACTCTGCTTTCATTTCCATTACCAGAATCCCTCCCTATGACTGATATCATGATAGTAATGAGCTTATACCAGAACTAATATTTTGATATTACAAACATGTATTTCTTCATACATATTCTTATGACAGCAATCAATCTGTAGCTGTATAACAATTATCAGGACTTTTTCAAGACTTTTGGGACACTAAGCATCAAATGAAGAATGACTCATATTTAGCTAATTCTAATATGAAAGAGTCATGGGACCAATGCATGAATTAATTTAATGCTACAAATTCAGACGTTTACCATGCACCCTCATCAATCCAATAATGGTGAACATTTTTTTATCTTGCTTAGGTACATGGGCATCATCACTGTTTATATTGCCCCATCCAAGTACATGGCACTTTACAGACAAATAAAAAGACAATGTCTTCTTATTTACAGGTGAGCAAGGAGGTATATGAATAAGACAGAATGCTAAGGAATGAGGCAATCATTGCTATTCACAAGCTGGAGCCGGGAAAGCAACAGTATACCAACTTGTGTAATGACCTTACACTCTGCAAGAAGAAAGCTGTCTGGCTATTTCCTTTAAAGATTACCTTAGTTTTCATTAATACATTTGTAAAATCAGCAACACCTCCTTGCTAATCAACAATATTTTTCTTACATATTCACAAAAGTACAGTCTGGTATTCACATGCTTCAGTTCAATCAGTATTAACCAGTTCCTAATGGTTTAAAAAAATAAACCCAAAAAAACCCTCAAGCGCAGCTGCACTATTTTTTAAAGACTCTTCGATTTGAAATGCCAAAAGTAAAATGCTCAATCACAATCCCTTCCCTATTACAACCTCACTCCCTCTACATTATAATGAAGTGCAGAATAAGTTTTCCAACATAGTTTTCCCCACTATGAGAAGCAAAATATAAAATGGAAATATCTTCATGTACATGAATTTCAGGAGAAGCACAGATCAGTGGGGGTCAGAATGTGAATGAAAAGAAACCAAACCTGATATAACTGGAGGTTTCAAAATCATCTAACCCCCCCCCCAAACAGTACAGTTACACACACACATTTATATAAACTTACCGGAGCAAATATCACCATACACATTTACAAAAGGATTTATAATCCAACTTCCCTCTCCTGAAATAAAGCAAAGGTTGTCTCATACTAAAAATAAAGGCTCCCAAAAAGCTTCTCAGTAGAGAGAGCACCAGCTCCTTGTCTCTCTTTTTATGAAGCAAATAAGGAGAGCAAGAAAATCAATGCTGAGAGAAAGTGAGATGATATACCAATCAGGCAGCAGCCTCAACCTTATTTGCAGGGGGATGGCAAAATGGTCATATTATTAGACAATGACTACACACAGGCTAAGTAAAGAAATTGAATACTTTCCCCTTGGTGGGAAGAAGAATGCTTTGTTGTGGTGTAGTTACCACTATGGTGTGCTATAAAATGTAGCTCATTACTCACCATAGTAAATGCAGGATTGCTTTTTTTTTTTTTATTTATTTAAATGAACATGCTATAGGAAAGAAGCTTTCTCTCTTCTCTACTGGGTTTGTGCTAAGACTGAAGATTGATTCAGATCAATGATATTTTAAAAAGAGCACTTGGTAGGAGTCATGATGTTGTTAATGGGGCACTTTGGATATTTACTGTATCTAGACAGATCTATATTCTGTCGATCTGCACAGATTCTCGTGTACATTAAATACATAGAGGAGCCCAGTCGTGAAAGTGCTGAGCACCTCCAATCCTCCTGGGCTTTAATGGGTGTTGAGGTTGTCCAGTACATTACAGGGTTGATAGAACTTATTTTTTCTTGACAGCTTCTCTTTGGTATAAGAAAAGTAGGAAAAAGTTCTATTCAATTCATTGTCCAAAACCTGAAATATTAATCCCGTACCTGTGCCAACCAGATAAAGGGGGAAAGATAGCAAGATTGTATATTAATTACATCTGATAAACACATTGAGACCAGCTCACAGATTGGATACATGGGATTTTTATAGCACTTCCATGGAATTCTCTTGGAAAGAGGAACACGATGTACATCTACACTGCAATAAAATACCTATGACAGAACTGCGGCTGGCCCGGGTCAGCTGACTCGAGCTCGGGCTGTGAAGCTGAAAATTGCAGTGTAGACATTTGGGCTTGGGCAGAAGTCCAGGGTCCCAAACCCTGCAATGAGGGTGGGTCTGAGGGCCCAGGCTCCAGCCAACCCCGAACGTCTACGCTGCTATTTTTAGCCCTGCAGCCTGAGCCATGAGCCTGAGTCAATTGACCCAGGCTCTGAGACCTGGTGCCACACATTTTATTGCAACGTAGCCGTACCCGTAGTTCCCCATGCCTTGCAGCACCGGGCTCTGTCCCTCCACAGCTCACCATTCTTTGGCCTAAACATCAGTTCCTCACATTTGTTCCCTCTCCGCAGTTAAACAATGGGCAAAAGAAAAACCAGCCCATAGCAGTGGAACTTGCTACACTGAGCATTTTATTTTATCCCTTGCTGGTTAACCTTTGACAGGCTAAGTATAAAGCACCCGTGTATCTTGTCTTTTTGGGCAAAGGACTTGGTTCATTGCTTAGTGTGTGGGGGTGATTCTTCAACCGTTCACCTTGTATTGTCATTTATACCAGTGCATAGTGGGTGTAAAGTGCTCCCAGATCACAACAGTGGCATTTTGCACCGACTCCAATACTGAATGGCCCTTTTTGCATGCTTCTCCTCCATCTCGCACAAGGGCCTACCACTCCCTGAACCTTCGTATCTGAAGTCTTCACTGTACACTGCAATAAACATACGCTGACACATGCTCCTGTGACTTTATAGAAAAACAAGGCAAATTAATACAAGAAAACACACTCTTTTATTTGAGGACAAGAGATGCATTATTATATTTCACATAGAGACGTCAACTGTGTGACAACAAGTCTGCAAAGCTAGATTGAAACCCATTTGCTTTCAAAAGCTGGACAGGAGAAAGTTCCAGCACAGGGGAGGCATTGGGCTAGATTCTGTTGTGTTCCACCAGTGCAACTCGACTACTGAAGACACTGAGAGCAGAATTTGAGCTACCATACTTTGGCCATTGATTTTACATCAGTATAACCCCACTAACTTCCCAGGGTGGGTTTGGATTTACACTGGTAGGGATGAGAAGAGAAGCAGACCTTCTCTTTATTGGGACATTCTAGAGGACAAAAATGAAGGAGGTTGCCCTAATTGGATGATTAGATTTAAGCTACTCCAGCCATGCACTCTCTCACAGGCCTGATCTTAAGCCAAACCCAAACACAGTGGATACCCAAAAGTTCGTTGTAAGGTAGGTATTTTGCCTACCAGACCTTTCCATGTTAATGTGAGTGATGCTGCAGTCTGTAATGTTGCCCTTTCGGCGAGCATGGCCCATGAAGGTACATGAAGGTTCTAATCTGGAGCAATGGATTACATACTGAGTGAATACAGGTTTTGACAAGGACCTAAACAGTGCAAACGCAGAAAGTGCATTCTTACTTAACTAGACAAGTGGTCATTTTAGGACATGAAAGTAGTGGGTGTTGGGGAACAATTCTTTCCTTTCCCCTCCACCCATAGGAGTTTGGGGCTTTATCACTTCTCTGTGTTTCAGAGATGGCAAGGCAGGAAAGAGCGAGGGAAGTAGAAATTATATATGACCCATTTTGTATGAACGTAACCACATTGAGGCATAGTGCCAATGCACTGTATCCACTAACGAACGCACACAGGACAATACATAAATGGTGTTGTATATGGCATTCAAGATGGACTGAAAATGAAGCAGCTTCCCTTCAATATGAACAGCACAGTAATAAAGTGCAACACAGGGATATTCAATACGATGTGAAAAGATGACCCAGGAACACATAAAAGTTACCATCCAAAATCCCCACTGTAACTGAACGGGGAATAATCCATGTCCTTCCATTACTATTTATGAAGCTCTCTCTGCCACTCCACCTCATACACAGTTGTTCAAGGCTTTTGGAGGATACCTAGTCTCTTGGGTTAATTGAACTCCCAGCTGAGATCTCTTGCTTGTGCATGCTCTTTTCCACGATGATCATGAACAACTCAGTTTTCTTGATAGTATGAAAACTGGTTGCATTTTAAAATGCTTTGGTACATCTTACAGCTAGACTCCTGTTGCTTCATGGAAAGGCATAAGAAATCTCATAGTGGACCGTTATGGAATGAACTGTTTCTAGGGAAAGGCCTTCCAGCCCCTGCCAGTTAGTGGTTGGCATTGTATTCCTTCTCAATATCCCATCGAAGACTAACTCAGCTGGAAATATTGTGAGAATGCTCCTCTTTATATGACTTCTCCAGACAGAGCTGTCCCGCCCATATAACAGACTGGGGCAACTTCCCTGGGCCCCATGCTTTGGAGGCCCCCACGCTTTTGGGGGGGAATGCCACGGGGAGGCCAGGGTGGCCCAGGAGGCTAGCAGGGGGGGCCTGGTGCAGGCAGCAGGGGTCAGATCTGCACCCCGAACTCACCGGTCTGGGCATTTATTTCTTGCCCGCAGCCCCCTAGGCTCGGGCTCAGTCTCGGCGGCTGCAGCAGGAAGCAAGCTGGCCCCAGCCCACTCCTGCTCTGCTGGCTCCCGGCGTTGCCTGACACCGCAGAGTCCTAGCACCCCCCAACCACTAGTGCCAGGGCAGGCTGACCCTGACCCTGCCCTTCCACCTCAGACGGACCCTTCCCTTTTCCAGAAGGACCCTCTACCAGCACAGGGGGCTCCCTCGCCCCTAGCACAGGTGAGTGCCAGCCAGTAGTCTCCATCATCCCTCGCCCGTCGCCCAGCACTGGTGTCCCCCCAGTGCCCCACACCTCCCGCTTCCACTGCCCTTTCTCCTCTATCCAGGCACTGGGTGGTGTTCTTCAATGCCACCTTCAGACCAGCACCAGCTCTTATCACCCCCTGCCTCAGGGTCCTCCTTGCCTTTCAGCTCTCCAGCCTTGGGGTCCCCCTCCCTGCAGTACCAAGACCTGGGGTCCCACAACTCTGTTCTCTCTACCACCCACCAGGACTAGGGTCATCCATCTGCTTTTCTGCCTCCTAGCCCCCTCCCATCCACCAGAGAAAATAGATCTTAGATCCCCTCCTCCATGCTGGAGGGTCCTGGTTCTCCAGCATTAGGGCACATATAGGCTCTCCAAGAGCCACCCAGTTCCAGAGACATGAACTCTCAGTGTTGCAAATGTGTAATTACAGTTTTAAAAAATCCACGGAGGGTAGCGAGACCATGGGCACCTGGGAAGTGAGTTTGCTGCAAGGAAGTCCAGGAAGGTGGATTTGAGAATGCAAGCGGTGCGACACTAATTGTGATTGGTGTTTTTTTTTTTTAATTATATGAACTTCATTTTAATTATAAAAAAGAACTACAATATAATATAACAACATTATAATTATTCAGCTGGGTGCTATCAATATTTAACCTGCGGCCAGGAGCTGCCCTTGAAGTTCACTGTAACCAGATTTCACCTGTATAAAAATGTTAAGGGGGGCCCCATACAGGCTGATTTGCCCCTGGCCCCGCACCCCCCTAGGGACAGCCCTGTCTCCAGATAATGTTATGTTCAGGACAGATGCCCCAGAAAACAAACAAACACACACACATATACTGTTAAGGAGGCATTTTTCAATGGCTTCCTCTTGCCCAATTTTAAGTTAAACTCTGGAAAAAACCCATGAAATTCCATTACATTTGAAACTTCAAGCCTGAAAAAGCTCAGACCCATTCTTGTAATATGATCCCAACTCAGTGTCAGTTTTCCCTGGGGTGAGAGGTTCCCCCGCTCTAGGTTGTTTCACAAGATACAGATCAGTATTACACAGGGAAATTCTTGGAGGAGAAAGTTTATTTGGACTGTAAGTTCCTTATTTAGACCACAGTGCTTCCAGGGAATCTGCTAGCAGGGCTCCAGCATCCAAGCAGAGTCTCACTGAAGCTCCCATTTCAGGACGGGGAGCCTTTGGTTGTAGGTTCCTTGGGTCAGTTACCATAAACCTAAAAATGCTCCTCTTAAAGTCACTGGGAGCTTTGTCACTGATTTCAATGCATCTGGGATAACACCCCTTGCCTCCTTCCCGGCCTGTGTAGTACCTAGCACATTGTAGATGCTCGGCTATTACGTCAAACTATCACATGATCTCCTTGACTTTCTGGATCCACTGTGTGAAAGTCTGAGATACCATGCCTGAAATATATACAAACACTGAGCCATTTGCCTCAGAGGGTTAAAGGAGGTTGCAGTCAGCTAAAAGAATCGGCTGATGTCTCAGCCTCGGCCATGAAAATAATGGGGCGAAAGAATTAGTTCACTGAGAATCGCTGGTGCAAATAACCTGTGAGCCTACAGAATATTAAAGCAGATTCTCATCATGGTGGGATGTATTTCCATACTTCCGTTTTGATTTTTATTTAAATTTTGCAAAGACGTTAAAATTAATTAAGTCTGAGCTACAACTGGAAATCATTTGCCTTTCTGTTAGAAATGGGATCTTTCTTAAGGAACATTCCCCCATTCATTTCTATATGCAAACATCACAGAGAGTTGATCAATCTCTAGCTTGTTTCAGAAGTTTGCAATGCTAATGAGAAAACCAATTTCGACATATTATGTAAGCTGAAGTCTGCGGTAGAGATTCTTGGCATGCCAGATGTAACCACAGACACCCTCACGGATCCACTTTAAAAGCATTTGTAAATGAGCATGTTGAGTGAGCATTAGGGGGACCGATTCAGTTGACTTGAGTGGCGTTACTCCTGATTTACACCAGTGAAAGAGAGTCAAGCCCTAGATTCAAAACAGTAGTGGCAATCTGCGACGTGACCACACTTTCGTTCTAGATGGCGCTTGGAAAAGGTTTGGGAGACAATCTAGTGGATTGCATACAATTTTACAGAACCCTTTAGGGTACTTCTATACTGCAAAAAAACCAAAGCCAAACTAAACCCAAGAAGTGAGCCACGGAGCCTGGACCTACAGATCTGGGCTTAAGTTATGGTGCTGAAGATAGCTAGGTAGCTGTTCCAGCTCAGGCTCTGAAGCCCAGTGAGGGGGGGGAGGGTTCAGAGCCCGAGCTGAAACAGCAGTAAGGCAATTTTTAGCAGGGTAACGCAAGCCCCGCAAACTCCAGCTCGTAGACTCAAGCGCCGAGACTCGTTGCCACAGGTTTGGTTTTGCTGTTTAATTTTTTTTTAAACAGCCTAGACGTACCCTTAGAGTCTGGACACCAAAAATCCTGCCCAAAGGACTGGGTGGTAGAAGGAGGAATTGCTCTGAGGGTAGGTGAATGCAGCAGTTCATTGTGGTTACAAAGAGGACTCGGGGGGAAGGGTATGGGGGGGAGGGGGACAGACATTTATTTTGAGGTTTGCCCCCTTGATCCAGAGCTAGGGGCAGGAAAGTGAATTAAAATCAACGTGCATTGAAAAGGACCTACTTGAGTAGAACTGGATTTAATGGACGCAAAGGGGGTTAAAATCAAATCTCTCATCTGCACCATCCAAACCATTTACTTGTGGCCCAAAAATGGTATATTCTTGCCAACCAATATAAAAAAGCAGCTGTAAATGTATACTGGCATGTACCCTTCCCCATACCTCTGATTCAGAGCGACTCCAGAGTGACTTGTGGATTTAGGATTAAAACACCGATTTAAAGTTGAAACCTGAAGTTTATGACATGGAAAAGAAATATATATATATACACATATAGAGAGAGTTGTGCTACATTGTCACACTCATGGATACCACTGAACCTGGGACCATGAATCTTAATCAGAATATTGGCTGCATGTGTCAAAGATCCCATCAGGAACCACTCAAAAGGAGACCTGGCAGTTGATCCCGTCAGCATCCTATTGCAATGTCAAGTACCAAAAAATCATTAATCACACCTTGTTCTTTTGTGTTATTCAGCAAAGAGGGAAAAAATACTTTCTGCCTCAAGCCAGCCATCTTATCATGAGCTTTAAATCTTGATTGTTCTTCTGGTCCCTTCCCTTTATACTGCTTAGAGCTTTGAATTTATAAGCTGTTGAAATTGTGCTGGCTCATCAAGTTCTGCTCTAAATTCCAAACTACGCAATTGTTAAAATAATTCATAGTTTTAACACTGCTACTGGTACAACAGAGAATTGAATGTCGAGACACAAAATATTAAGAGAGAACCCTTAAGTAACAAGGAGAGCAGCCAAAGCACAGGCAGCAATCGGGACAGAAAAACCACAGGAAGAGGAGATGCCCACACAGCTGTAGACTGCATATTCTTCAGTGCAAACACCACAACACTCAATCTCCGCAAGAAAGCAGCAGTTGTTTGGGTGGGGTTATAAAGGTAAGGCAGCAGCCCTAGCGCCATTGCAGATATTCCTGGGGATGATAATGCTGGACTGGTATGAGTCCAACTTCTCTTGGGCTGACGTTTATATCAGTGTAAACCATCCTCACTGCTGGTATCTTGGTGGACAGTCTCAGGGAAGAGGTCAAGGAGTGACCTGGCATTGAGGCTCGACTGGGCTTAAGGAAGAAGCAATAGTGTGGAGCGCAGCCCTTGTCTTGTCTCCTAAAAGCAGAGGAAGAGCTCCCATTTCTCTGCCTTGCTGAGGGGAGGTGCATTCCCCAACTGCTCCCCACCCCTCCCTCCCCGCTCAGATGGCGTGCTGAGAACATCTTCTTCATCCATGGTTCAAGTAGCTGGAGACTGGACCTCCACTTACAGGGAGCGCCTCCAGGATCAGAGAAGCAGCCCAACAAGCTCAACAACACCCGTGCCGCCTCCATCTATTCATGCTGTTCTGTGCAGACTGCAGTCGACAGAGCTGTCCACCAGGTACCTTTCCACTGCACTAAATTCACTGCCCCTCTAAACAGGGAAAAAATCATCCCTTTCCATTAGTGCACTGAATTTAATTGACTTGGCATATTTGCAAGTAAGGGAGATAACTTGTGGCCTACAAATTCTTGAACAGAGGACAGGATTGAGTGGGAATGGGTGTGCTAACTCCTGGCCAAAAAAAAGTGTATTTAGGAGGATTTTTGAGGAGTTCCAGAAAATAGGATTTAGGAGCATGGCTAATCTCTCCACTTATTTTAATGGACTTGGAATTATTTTTGTGGCACGTACCCATCAAAATCTAGCAGATAATCAGCATAAATAGATTTGAAAACCTACCCATGTCAATCTGAACATCCACTGTATTTCTGAAGTTCAAAACAGTGCCACCGACACCTCATTATTATGGTTTTGCTCCAAAATTTTGCCTAGCCCGTTCCCATAATTAAGTCCCTTCTCTGTATTTCTTAAACTTTTGGCATTTTAAAAAACAACCTGGAGGCCAAACAAGCAGAGGGCGGATGAAAACCATGTGGAATAAGAATTAATCAGATCCATTTCTATTGTATTTTCCTGAAGGTATTTAAAAGTAAAAAACCGAATTATTGTCAACTGTACTTTAAGTTTTCAGCGATGTAGCCAGCAGAAAGCTGTTATTAAAACTACTGTATAATTGCCTCCTTTACTCTCCTTCCCACATGAGCAGCATTATTTTACTCACAGCCAAAATCTCACAGTATTGGCTTCATAACAGAGCCTGTCAATCAGATGCCACCAGATGATACCAGAAAAAGAAAAAAACCTAGCAAGAAGCTGTGTCTCTTCTCCCCTCTCCCCCCATGCTATTGGGGCTCAGCCTCGCCTTTTATATACCCACTAGCACCCCAGCTCAGCAATGCTCTTCCAACTGGGCTGAAGTCCC
Organism: Lepidochelys olivacea; assembly: GCF_965140295.1. Taxonomy (NCBI): domain Eukaryota; kingdom Metazoa; phylum Chordata; order Testudines; family Cheloniidae; genus Lepidochelys; species Lepidochelys olivacea. The sequence goes on along the minus strand of NC_140417.1, from coordinate 5,500,719 downwards.
ACGGACTCCAGCTGGACTTCATTTCACTCACGGGCTTTGCTGAATCGGGGCATAAGAAAAAAAAATTGGTGTTATTCTCCCACGATTAGAGTAGTATCTCACGCACAAACCCATGCTTAGGCATCTGAATCCAAATAATGGGCCTGAAATCCCTGGGACCTGTGTGCGCTCAGCGTCCCCGGAAACCAGGCCACTTATTAGGTGCCTTCATGGTGTGTTAGCTCTTTACACGCTCCAGTTTGAAAGTTGTGGCCCTTGTTCAGAGTCATGCCTGCTTCTTAACTATTAAGCCAGCCTTTCTCCCTCTGCTAAATCTCAGGCCTACAGCTCCCATCCAGCCAGTAGGTTTTGCTGCTGGAAGCCAGGAAGTCTTACTTCCCCTGTGGACAATATTATATATCCTTCACCCCGACCCTGACCCTTCATTTCTTGCATGCCCAAAACTCCCCCTGCAAAACAGGTGTGAGAGATTGGGCTGGGTTGTGGCTCTCCAGAGAGATACCACAGCATTCTACCTGAGTGACCCCAGTTGCCAACTACAGCAGAAGGCAGTTTTTGGAGTCATTACGCACTGGAAAATCTCCATTCACTGGGGTGACAGGAGAGCACAGAGGGTCGGAGTCTATAACCAAATCCACATCTTCTATCCGATGCTGCTTTTATCTGCTCTGCCTCTCAGCTATGCCATCAGGTAATCTGACTGAGTCTGTGTTCCAATTGCCTGCACACTGCTTCGATTAAGACAACAACCCTGTACCGGTGTTGCTCTCTGGTGGGCACAGAAGGAAATTACTAACAAGTCATGAATGAGAAAGAGAAGGCAGAATCTCCGGCAGATGGGCACCACCTGCTGTTAAAGCACGTGGAGTCACGGAGCAGGGCGGAAGGTCAAAGGCCTGAGCTCGAGAGAGACACTGGCATAGCCAGTGCACACATTGCTTCATGAATCTGGAAGGCTCGTAGCAACAGAGAGAGAACTAGGACATGATCATAGTCTGCTTTATACGTGGGAGCCACAGCAGACAAAAGGCAGACCTGACCCGGGCCACCAGGCATTTATCCAGTCAGTGTCCCAGGTGAGGGGGCCAGTTTATCAACCCTTGTGTGAGATCAGGACAAGCTGAAAAAGAGCAGTTCACTGTGTCAAGCCAGCGTCCCTCAGATGGGGCAAGTAAGAATAATGAGCTCCACACATCCCCGACCTCCAACATGGGGAGAGGAGAGGCATATCCCCCGACCCCTGGTGGAGGTTCAAAGAAAGGAGATCTGCACTCTTCCACTGGCAGGGCCGGAAAAGAGGAACTGGGAGCACGGGCAGGAGCTTCCCCATCCCCGTTAAAAGGAGCCCTTGTTCTTTGTGTGGGTGATGGACGGCTGAATGAACAACGGTCACCTGGCCTGGAGCCTGGCTGCTGCTGTTTTGGAGCTCCCTAGTGGCCGGTGCACTGGAGCAACTGCCTTGCAGAGATCCTACATCTGGAAGATGGCAGTGCTATGCAGTCAAATGAACAGCTTTGAATGACGGGTGGAACCGGGACAGAGGTTAAGTCACTTTGATTTTGCTTACTCTGGGTGGGTCAGGAGTGACAGAGCCCATCCCCGCAAAGAAATGAGGCATCTTGTACCAATTTGCGGGGGCAAGATTTAGAAAAACTTCACCCAGCTTGTTAAAAAGTTTAAGCCAAAGCCCCTTCTGCTGAGTGACCAGCTCCTGAATGGCCACACCACAATGGGGCACGTGCCTTGGCAGCATTAAAGGAGCACCTGATTCATAAGTGAGACTGAGCTATTCTAAAGGACGCTTAGTTAGGCTCCCATCATGCAAAGTGTTCTCCACACACTTAACTTTATGTACTGCAAGTAGCCTCAGGGTAGCCACCAGCATGACTCACAGTGTACAAAGTTAAACACGCACTGGTTTGCACACACACAAGGCTTGGAGCCTTACTCACCTTTGGTTTAGCTCCCATATTACACACATGCTGTTTTCAGCTCTTTTTCTTTCACTGGGTTATTTTTTCCCCCTTCCCAGTCCTCACAACTTATTATTTTATCCTTTGCTAGAAGAATTCCGCTCTCCATGTCAGTCTAATGTCCGCGGGACAAGCAGAGGACTCCATGCTGCCCTTGGGTACACCCAGGCCATTCACCATGGCTACAGCTGAGACTGCACAGCTGGAATTAGTCTCAATACCGTGGATACGTACAGTCAGTGGACCTTTCCCTCCGGCGGCCAAGTGTCCTGGGCATATGCACATAGCTGAAACGAGGCCTGCGACAATTTCCTGCCAGATCCTTGAAAACTCTTAGTGAATTAAGTTTAAATCTCTTTGGAGTCCATTGTATTAAACACAAAGGTTCTGTGTTATTCTGGGCCTGGATTGCATGTCACTTTGGGGGAGGATAGGATGTGAACCCTGGGAAGTGTTATTAACATCAAAGGACTGCACTGAACAATGGGCCAAACAAGAACAGGCTTTTGGGACAAATAGTGTCACGTGGTTTGCTTGGGGAATCTTTATGGGGAGGTGAATACAAATTACCCACCTCCAGTTATGCAAAAACACAGCTTTGGAAGCTACGCCCTGAGGAGAGGGACACTGGCCACTGATTACCTGTTCCTGGAGTCTGAAGATCAAAGGCCCAAATTGTATAAAGGAAAGACTGAATATTCATGGGCGTGCTAGTTCTGGGCTCAGGCTGTTGTGAACTGGTCAACACTCTGTGGGATTTGAAGGACTGTGTCCTAGCAGAGCCCTGGTGAAGCTGGTGGTGATCTCTGGTAAGATTATTAGCACATGTGTAGGTTCTTTTGTGTTGTTTGATATGTTTTCTCGGTAACGCTTTCACCTTAAGAATAAATGTGCTTGCTTCAGAAGGCAACCACAGCTGTTCACAGCCTTCAGCGAGAAAGCAAAACACAGGCAGTTTGGCTTGCTGGGGAATAACAGAGTGTGGGCAGGGAACTGTGCAGCCTGGAAAGACCCTGGTGAGGAGGGAGAGAGAGACAGATCTCAGCCCAACAGAGGTGCCAGCTGAGAAGCCTGGCGTGGGTGCCCTTGAGCGACCACAGAGGAGGAATACCAATGCAGTTGCCCTGGCCTGTGACAGGGCAGCCCATGGACAGATGCTCCATCAGCTGAACCAAACAAAAGGAGCCAGCTGATTGAGCCAACAGGGCCTGCAGGCTCGTCTTCGCTGGGACTATCTCTCGCCTAGAGACAGTGAGCCCTCGCACCATCTGTCTCTGGGGAAGGGTGAGAGAGCCTCCTGCCTCCCCCCTGCTCAGGACAGCAGGGTAGGAAGCTACGATCTCTGGTCTAACAGAATGTCACTCATGGGGCCGGCCCAAAGCTTTTGACAGATAGGATTTTATCACAGACCCTAACGGTGCGGGTTAACTAACCCAAAGGTTAAGGCCTAAATATGTCCTTACACAACAGACGAAGCTCTCTACCAGGACAGGTGCTCTCAACCTCCACCCCAAGAAAACCAAAATGGTTTAAAAGGGCGTTTAACCCTTGCAGGCTGCATTAGGATCAGGATCCTTGCCCTGTCCCCACTCCCTGTTTCCAGACACCTGCAGCGTTTCAAGCACTAACCTCAGAGAGAGTTACTTACAGGTTCCTCGGGAAGGACCGACTGCTGAGCGTCAGGACGGAGCCGAAACATGCAGCAAGTCTGCAGGAAGAGCACCGCATGCTTCTCTGCCTGTATGGGTTTTCTGTAAAGGTAAGTTTGGGGGTATTTAAACTTCAGCGCTTCATCACGTAACTAACAAAATGAACATTAACGGATGTGGCCCATGGATCTGCTCACCAGGAGTTCAAAGCCTCACACTTACCTTTCCAAACAACTCGGCCATTGAGCTGCCCGGGGCAGGCCGAGCCGTACCACCTGACTTCGGCCCACTGACACCACCACTATTCTGGAACGGGGAAGGAAGGAGGAAGGTTGCCATTGAGACAAGCAGCAGTCACTGGCTGAGAGACACAGGGACGTTCTTTGGACATTTGTGAGGATCCTTTGATTCTCTCCTAGGTCAGAGTGTCAGGTGGGAAGAAGAGGAGGAGAGAATTGTTGGGGTGGAAAGGGAAAACTGGATCAGCCAGGGCACCTGGATGGCAACAAGAGGATGAATGGGAGTGGCTGGGCTGTAAAAACTAGCCAACAAAACCCAAGTAATGCTCGAGGATTTGGACCAGCCTTTTCTAAAGGGGTCACTGCTGCTGCATGCTCCATTTTTGCCCAGGCTAACTCTCAAGTTGGACACACAACCACATCTGTGGCCACTTTGGAAAACGGTGGCCTTAAGGTATGAACTGCATATGCCTTGGGGCTGGAAGTTCAAAGTGGTGAGCACTTCCTGAGAGTTCCTGATTCCCCACACCTCCCACAGGCCTTGGGGTTTGCACTGTGTCCATGCAGATGGAAAACTCATCTTCATGTTCCTCTGTGGAGTACCTAGGGTGCTTGTCTGCTATCTAGGTAAGAAATAAAAGTCCCCGGCTACCCCTTGGTGCTCTTCCTGTTGTGGCATCATGTGTTTCAGGAACACCCTGGCATTCAGCAGCAGATCCTTAAAGAGGAGCCTGAAAAGGGAAAACACAGTATCTGTAACCACCAGAATAATCAAAGTCACTCTAACCAGAGGCATCAACTCCGTGGGTGCTCTAGGGCTGGAGCACCCATAGGAAAAAATAGTGGGTGCTCAGCACCCAACCGTGGCCCCTCCAGTGAGCTCCTCCCCCCCCCCCCCCCGTGTCTCCCACCTGCTAGTGATCAGCTGTTCAGAGGCATGCAGGAGGCGCTGCGGGGGGTGGGGGGGAGGAGAGGGGCAGGAAGAGGCTGGGGTGGGTGAGGCCTTGGCGAAAAGGGTGGAATGGAGCAACGCCTGGGGCAGAGCAGGGGGAGTGGGGTTGAGCACCCCTGGGGAAATTAGAAAGTCAGCGCCTCTGATCCTAACCCTTCAAACTTCTTTGTAAGGGCTTGAGCTTGTGTGAAAGTTTGGGTTGGTTTGTCTGACTTTACCTATCCCAAGAATTAAGTCTTGCAAATGAAACGGTGAAAATGTAAAGGCCTATTGTTTCAATCAGAGAGACAAGATGGGGGAGGTAATATCTTTTATTAGACCAGCTTCTGTCAATGAGAGAGACAAAAAAGCTTGTCTCCCCAATAGAAGCTGGTCCAATAAAAGATATTACATCCCCCACCTTGTTTCTCTAATGTCCTGGGACCAACACGGCTACAACACTGCATGCAACCGTGTAAGATATCGTTTCAGTTTAAATGTTCAATGAAAAACAGTTCACGTTAAGATTAAATCTGGTTAGAACCGGGATTATGAACATGAAAGCAAACCATTTCTCTTGCCACATGCTTTTCATTCAACCTTTCCGAAGCAATAAAAGAAGCCATCTAAGAGACTGTTGTCTTTCCTGGATGTAAGGAATTAGGAAATGTTGTATTTGCAGCTGGGTGGGAAACCTTTACCATTGAGCACCCTAGAGAAACTGAGTTCTTGCCTGAAGGAGGAAGGGAAGTAGGCGTGCGGTGATGGCTAGGACATTCAGTGAAAGGCTAGATCTTCCTAGGAAGCAGGCAGATGGGAGTGTGGCATTGAAAAGCCATGACAGACCTGAGGAGGGTACAGGACCTGGACACAGCAATGAGTTCGATGTCTATTTCAATTCTATGCACGACATCACTGCCCTATATATTGTACTATCATGAAATGCAAGGGCGTGTGTTAAACTCATCGGGCGGAATCCTGTACAGTGCTGATGTATGGGAAATCCAACCATCTCCCGGCGACAGAACAATGTAACCTGGTCAAAAGGAAAGGAAGGATCTACCTGGTCACCAACAGCATAAGCCTCTCAAGTAGTATCAACAGTAGGATCAGATGCAGGAGACCTGTATGTCCCCTGTGAATGAAGGGGAATGACGTATTTTTTTATGTTTGTGAGTTAGCGATGGTCCAAGTTCTTAAGGGGGAACATTTCCTGGAGGGTCTTTTTCCTATTAAACAGTCGGTTTGTCCAAGTTCAACCATCGTAGATTTTCAATGCAAATAATTTCACTGCTGTTAGACTTGTGCACATGTCAGTAGGTATAATATTCAAGAGTTTCCTGTTATTTCATGAAGATAAGGACCCTGAGAAAATTCACAGTACAGTACTGGGATTATAGGGACCACCACATTCCAAGAATCCCTGGGAAAGATTTTATACTGTGAAAGGACATACAATACATTAGATCTGAGCAAATCATTTACAGTACAATAACATAATCAACAAATTGTTCTTTTCTGCATGTGACTTGCCAGTGATTTTTGTGATTTCTTATGCAAAATTATTCTGCAAATAATTCTTGGCCTAGAGATTACTTGGGAGCTGTTTATTCAGATTATATGATAAACAACACCTCCCACTTTTCAGCTATGTTTAATCAGACACCCAGGTTGTATGGTATTGATTCTGTTCCCTGACTGTATAAGCGTAACTGTTAGTCCTGGTCTACACTTAAAAATTAGATTGACCTAGCTACATCACTCAGGGCTATGAAAGATTTCACAGCTTGGAGTGTCATAGTTAAATCAAACCAATCCTCATGTAAATGTGGCTAGGTCGATGGAAGAATTCTTCTGTCAAGCTACAGGTTTCAGAGTAACAGCTGTGTTAGTCTATATTTGCAAAAAGAAAAGGAGTACTTGTGGCACCTTAGAGACTAACCAATTTATTTGAGCATGAGCTTTCGTGAGCTACAGCTCACTTCATCGGATGCATACCGTGGAAACTGCAGCAGACTTTATATACACACAGAGATCATAAAACAATACCTCCTCCCACCCCACTGTCCTGCTGGTAATAGCTTATCTAAAGTGATCATCAAGTTGGGCCATTTCCAGCACAAATCCAGGTTTTCTCACCCTCCACCCCCCCACACACAAACTCACTCTCCTGCTGGTAATAGCCCATCCAAAGTGACCACTCTCTACACAATGTGCATGATAATCAAGGTGGGCCATTTCCTGCACAAATCCAGGTTCTCTCACCCCCTCACCCCCCTCCAAAAACCACACACACAAACTCACTCTCCTGCTGGTAATAGCTCATCCAAAGTGACCACTCTCCCTACAATGTGCATGGTAATCAAGGTGGGCCATTTCCAGCACAGATCCAGGTTTTCTCACCCCCCCCCACCCCCATACACACACAAACTCACTCTCCTGCTGGCAATAGCTCATCCAAAGTGACCACTCTCCAAGTTTAAATCCAAGTTTAACCAGAACGTCTGGGGGCAGGGGGGGGTTAGGAAAAACCAAGGGGAAATAGGCTACCTTGCATAATGACTTAGCCACTCCCAGTCTCTATTTAAGCCTAAATTAAGCTAGTTGCCGCCTCTTGGAGAAATGGAAAAACCCCTACCCCTTCCGTCAATGTCAGAAGTGTCTAACTGCAGTGCTGTACCTGTGCCAGCAGAAACATGGCCTTAGAATCTGGTTTAGGGTGTGAAATATAAAATTCCCTTTCTGCTAATATTATCTCAGACTCACTCAAAATTCTGTTTCCATGAAAATTTCCGGCAATGAATGTAAAAACCAACACCAAATGCACCTGAAAACAAACAAAGCAAGTTCAAAGTGGTTTTGAAAGGAAAGATGGGCTTGTGTGCAGCACATCTATCTGTGCCTCACTTTCCCACTGGTAAACAAGGGATAACAATCCTTATTCTCACCAACTTTTGCCTGTCTATATTTTGAGACTGGGACTGCCTCTTACTGTATGTATCTCTGTGCAATCCCCAGCACGATGGGCCCTTGATTTTGGTAGGGGTCTCTTAGTGCTACGGGAATGTGGACAATAATGTTCTTTGATTGAATATTTGCAAACAGTTTCACTCAGCTCTTCAAGATATACAGAATCCACACAGGTTATTTTTTAGGCTGTGTAAACTTTGACAAGATTTTGTGTGGTTCATGTTAAAGCCTATAGTTTGCTTTTCTCCCAAACAAAAGAGTTTCTACATACAGCACTAAAGAGTTTCTCTTTGTCCTCTCTGCCCTTCTGCTGTTGGAGGAGCAGCCCAATACTTTCCCCCTGGCTAGGAGCAGAATATATAGTTTGTTCAGAGACTGCTATTTATACTGCTGTGTTGCTTGACCTAGAGGCATCTACTCTTAGTGGAGAACTGTTGAGGTCATCAAAGGTATCCTCTCCATGTCTGTTCTCCACTGCTCCAGAGAACTCCCCTAATGAAGTCTTCTGCGTCATACTCACATACATATTATCACTGCAAACAGGATGGACAAAAAGTGTTTGGGTTTTTTTTTTTTTTTTAAAGAACTGTATTATTAATTTTATTAACCCAGCTAATAAAGTTGCCAATGACAAAATATACAGAACTAGAAAGGAAATTCTGGGGCTGTTAATGCTTGTTTAAATTGAATATTTAGTTGGAGAAGTGTATCTTGAGTGTTAGCTCCAGGAGAGCTCTGCTGGATTCTGTAAGCCTTGGGAAGTGAAGTGTTCATTTCCACACAATGTCTGGTTTTAAAGTACTGACCTGCTCTGAAGATTGACTATGTAAACTGCCATCCTTTTACGCACTAGACTGTTCCCCAGGCATCTTCAGAGTCAGTGGAGTTACTTTACTAAGGGCCCAATCTTACAAACCCTTAGGTGCGCGCATGACTTTACTTGGGCAAGTAGTACTCTTGAAGTCAGCGCAACTGGTCACCTGAGTAAAGTTAGTCATGTACAAGTTTACAGAATTAGGCCCTAAAATTAAAGTTTTACTCCCACCAGGACTATAGAACAGAGAACAACCTGGATCCTTTTCTGTTTTGTGTGTTATTCACGGAAGAGTTAATCAAGTACCAAGTGCAGAATCTTTAATGTTGTTGAGCATGAGCCAGAAAGACTGAAGCTGGGCTCTTTCAGATCCCAGGCTGAAAGTTCGCAGGGCTGGAAATTGGAAGGCTACTTTTCACTTGTTAACCGAGCATGTGAGATCTGGAAGTCATGAAGACACAATGGTCACGGATCCTCCAGTGCTGTTTTTTTCTACACCCTTCCATGAGACATCGGGTGATAACTAAGGAATGGAGTAAAGCAGAACATATTGCACCAATGCCAAAGCATTTCCCCTACTTTCTCCAATATGCAGCTATTCTTGCAGCTACTCAGTAATTACAATGAGCCACTTTTGCAGTTCTTTGTATCCCAGTGTAGCTTTGCTTCACTATAATTTCTTTAGTAAAAAAAGAGTACCTTCCTTTTCCCCTGAAAGCGATTAGCATGTCGTTCACATAACTCTTTGGATGTAAATCGAGCTATACCCACCAGCTACTCAAAAAGTACATAATCACTATAATTACTGCTGGCATCTAATTAACATTCAACTTCCTCTCTACAGCAACTACAGCTGGACAACCCATTTATTTCAGGCTAAAACTAATAGTCTCTATTATTTCTCACCACACTTAGCAGCCCACCTGTGTCCAACTTAGCATAAGTTTTAACTTGGCAAGTGACAAAGACAATGATGTGGAATGAGTCGACCCACCCCCCCTTAAGTGCTATACGATTTCCGACTGAAATGGATTATACAACAAATGTGAGTACTGATATCAATTTCCACTAATTATACAGCTGCTTGTTGTATTGGTTCCCTTGACCATGCCTCTGAGAAAGTAAACAGATGTGCTTACACTGAATTGCCCACTGCCTTCTTCAATATTCAAGGCTTGATTCAGTAGATGAAAAATACTGCCTTCCGAGCTGCCGAGTGCTGAGCACAGGGGCGAATACATCCAGAAGAAAGGTCAGTCTAGCTTGGAAGACAACAGGGGTGGTGAGGGGGGAACAGACGAGCGCTGTACTGGGAGTAGCAACGCTGCACATGGAAGGAGAAGAGAATGTAAATATGTCTAACCGCTTCGCATTCTAAACACATTCATTTAGCACTGCACAACTGCAGCTGGGCAGGAATTCCAAATGCTGGAGTAATTCCCCCGCATGTCTCGCTAAGGGTCTGTCTACACTGCAATTAAACACCCACGGCGGACCCATGCCAGCTGAGTCAGGCTCGTAGGGTTCAGGCTAATGGGCTGTTTAACTGCAGTGTAGATGCTCGCCTGAGCTCTGGGACCCTCCTATCTTGCAGGGTCCTAGACCCTGGGCTCCAATCTGAGCCTGAACGTCTACACCGCAATTACACAGCCCCTTAGCCCAAGCCCTGGGAGCCTGAGTGAGCTGGCACAGGCCAGCTGCAGGTTTTTAACTGCAGTGTAGACGTATCCTAAGAAAAGATACAGACTGAGCCAGGTCTGGCCCCTCTCTTTGTTTTCATTGTACTGAGAACTCCCCTAAACCAATGGACTCCTGGAGGCAGAGGGACTCCACTAATGTCTGCCTCATTTTTAGAGCAAGGGCAGGGATGAACCTGTCAAGATTGAAGTACTCTTTCACCTAATAATAAAGACACCCATGGGACTTATATGGTCAGTAGCATGTCCACAACCCCTCCCATGGCCTGTAGCAGGAGCAGGTTGGTTAGCTGCCTGGGACTGAGGTCTTTTTCTTCCATCCGCACGTAGCTCTTATGGGCAAGGCCTTTTGAACACAGGCTTTGTTTATGGGATGAGGATTTGGGTCTTTGCGACATCGGTGCATACTGAACTTTGAAGATGGAGCCACGAACAAGGACATGGACTGTGCCTGGGTGGTACCTGTATGTAAAATGGACCAGCAAACATTCATTTGTTTTCTGCTTACAAGGTGTATCTCTGGTACTAGTGGAAAAGATAGCTCAAAGGGTCCGCGCATTGGGGAACTGTTGGGTCCTGCCTGTTTTGAGTGCATTAATAAACCCAGTTGGAGGTTAGAAGATTGTAGCATGATTTGGTAGTATTTAAAGGGTCCCAACTACTCTGATAAGACTCACAATGTTTTACTGGGGTCAGAGAACAGGCATTACTGTGCTTATGTGGATCATCCAGCTGGTGGAAAGGGAGGTAGGAAGAGGTGACAAACTGGGGAGACATGCAGGAGCAAAGTGGGAGAAACAAAACCCAATTCCCTTTCCAGCCTCCAGCTAGAACGTGGCAGCTCTGCATGTAGGATCTACTCAAGCTGGGCTAGATCCCGGGATGCAGGGCTCCAGTGACATCGACGAGGCTATGCCAACATCGACCAGCTAAGGATCTGGCCTACTCCACTTGCCTATTTTTACCTGCCATCAAGCACAAGAAACCAGGTCTTCCTTCCCCCCTCCAGGTCCCACCCCCAGTACAGACTCCCATAAAGCTGTTGATTGCCATGAGCTGGTGCGCCTCTTTGAATGGAAAAGGCAGAAGGCCAGTCACCACATCTCCTTGCCGTCTGCACTTGGAATGCCCTTGCGTGCTCTGCTGCAGAACATCCTCACAACAAAGAGCCTGCCTGTATCCAGAGTGCACGTGAGGGGGGTGCAGGGAGAGGAGAGCTGTTGCGGAGACCTGTGAATCAACACTAAATGATTCTGGCCAATGCATAAGGACAACAGGACTCCTGGGCAACACAAGAAATAGCCCAGTAAAATCAGTCACTCTCTCCAAGAGCCAAGCAGGTAGCAATACAACTCCACTGGCATGTCCTACACCAGCTAGCACCCCGTTGGATATGGAAACTCACTACTCCTTGGTTTGTCTCACTCCACATGATTTAACTGGGAATTGGTCCTGCTTCGAGCGGGGGGTTGGACTAGATGACCTTCTGGGGTCCCTTCCCACCCTGATAGTCTAGGATTCTATGAACTTGGACCCTTACCACTCTGACTTTCCAGCTCCAGGCAGACAGTGGTAGCTACTATTTTGTTCACTGGTTTAGGACGGTGCATTTGGGTCGCAAGTCCCATTGCTCTTGTTCACGTTCTTTCACAAGCTCTTATTTATCCAGCAAAGAATTATTTATGGGGATGAAGTAGCACAGTAACTGAAAGGCTGATGCAGACTGCTCATGGTCTCGGCCTCATAAATGACTCCCTGAGACATTAAAAAAAAAAATCTTTGGAAAAACCAACAAAACACTAGAACTTGTGCACACCCCTGGAGTGGTTACTGCAGTAAAAGCAAAGGACTGTACTCAGGGACCTCCAACGTTAAAACAGCTTTCACTGGCTGGTCTGTTCATTCCAACAAATATACCAGACTTTTCTGGCTACCCAGGATGAAACTGGGATGTTTCTACCGGGATATTTCCACCGAAGACCACAACAATTTACAATAGGTCAGTACACTGGGCCCCCTGCTCTAGTCATCAGAGCAAGAGACTGGATATCAGGACTCCTGGATTCTATTCCCAATTCTGCCTCTAACTCTCAGCGTGATCTTGAGTAAATCACCTAACCTCCCTCTGTGTCTCAGTTTCCCCAAATGTAAAAAGGGTACACTGTGCAGAACGGTTGACAGGTAACGTGCTTTAAAATAACTGGATGACAGAAGCAATTGTAAAGACCCCATGAACAGATTCAGCAGCAGTAGCTGAATCTGGACCCTTCAGCGTAGACCTGTTCTGTTTGAGTTAGCTTTATTAGCTAGTGGGACTAATTACCACAGGGCTGACCAGCCATTAGAGGTTGATGCCACGCACATTGCCAGTATGTTAATACTTTACACTATTGGTTATCAATATTGTGAGTGTGCAAGAACAAAGGGGAAGGAATTGACACAGTTATACAGCATCTGGGATACAAAACCTGGCTATTTTTAATAGTCTGGCAGCTTCACTCTGCACAAGCATCACTCATACATGTAATAAGTCGAGCTGACAACTCCTCCCCATCTTTGCACATGGGGCAGATGCAAAGCTCTTGAATGATGAGGACAGCATATGAGATGTAGATGCTTTTCTTCACCATCAAGCCCCTCTCTTTATTCATATCAGCTCGGGGCAGCCCTTATCGTGAGACGTGGCTGGGGTTTACAGGTAAGACAGAACATAGAGGCTTGCCTTCTGAGCAGAGTGGGACAACGTGAATCCCGGACCCCTGTGTTGCATGCCACCCCCTGGCTCTGGCTACACACTTGATATGAGATTGTGTTCAAGGTGCTAAGAGCAATCTTCACGGTCCAGGGCTCCTTTTCCCTTCTGTTCCGTCTCCACCCTCATTTCCTGATGGGACATGGTGGTTGTCAGAAGCTGGAGCCCAGCTGTCCTGGGTCAGAAAAGGTGATTTAAATTGCAGGTTCCAGCACTTGCTCCTTCTGTCAGAGCCTGAATCTGGTAAGCGCAGGTCATGCTCCAAGGCTTTTGACTAATCCAACTTTCTTTCACTAGACACTTTGGAGGAGGCAAGCTGCTATGACGAGTGGAACACTGGATGCGAGTTTGTTGTGCTGTGTTTTAAGAGGGTTGCACAGTGTTTTATCACTATCATGGCAGGCCCTACAGGACATAACAATACAATGCAGTCTATTTTCTTTCATGAGAATTGGTTGTAATTAATCTAAGGTAAAAATCACAATTTCAAGTGGAGCCCAAACTCCCTGTTTCCCTGGCACTGCCCAAGTAAACAGGAGAGAGTCACACAACTCATGGCCAGCAGTCTCTGCTCAGACCCGCAGGATCCCAAATACTCAGGGTGCTGGGGATCAGGATTGGGGAGCATTTAAAAGATTCTGTTACCAGAAATGATTATGGGGGAAGAGAAATAGCTAGACAGAAACCCTGATGGTATTCTAAAGATAGCACTCGTTTTAGGAGTAGAAAAGTTTTCTGGGTCAGATTGCAAAAGAGGCTAGTGTGGTTAAGAAGAGTTGGATTTAAGCCATTGCAGCTCAGTGCCTCAGTTTCCCTATCCGCAAAAGGGGGGAGGATAACCCTTCCTTTCTCTCACCCTTTGTCTGTCTTGTCTACCTAACTCGCAAGCTGTTCGGGACTGACATTTTTTTCTTGGTGTGTGTGTACACCTAACACAACAGAGTCACTGTTATTATTCATTTATATTACTATAGCACCTAAGATCTCCAGTCATGGAGCAGGACCCTGTCTCAATTGGTGCTTCTAGGTATTACTGTAATATAGGGAATTAACACAGACTGCCTCGCTCAGCAGGTGAAGGATACATACAATAGGAAGCCTTTTCCCTTCCATCATGCTCTTTAAGAAGGAGGAGTCCACATTTGGGCAATTCAGCTAGCCAGAGGCAAAGCAGGAGGGCGTGCTGAACATGGAGGCTCAAGACAGCTAACCAAGCTGGTACTGCACTACCCGTGCTTGTAGCTAAACATCTCACCAGCTGCAAAAGTTCATTTGCAAATGGACAAATGTGCCATGTAGATTTCTTCACTTCTAAACAGACACTCAGCCCCACGGGGGGCTCTCCCCTGCTAGGGAGCCCATGGAACTCCCATTAGCTACAATGGGAGTCATGTGGGCAGATCTGATGGGATAATGGAAGTCCTTCTTGACCTGGACTGACTGCAGTTTACAAACCTTGCAGGTTTCTGCTTCTGATGTTTACTTCCTCATCTGTCATTATGCACAAAAGCCCGGGCTCCTGCTGCTAGCAGGAGTGTAACATTTTTATTGCAACTTTGTGACATCCTTCTTGTTCAGCATCATTCAGCAGTTTGGGGTCAGATCTGCAGCTGATGGAGCTGTGCTAATCTGGCCCCCTCCTCAGTTTCAAATCCCATTCCTACCATTCAAAACTCCCTTATTGTCTTCCCCGTGCAGACAGTGTGCCTTATCTTATTAGGTTATTGTGTAAGTCTGGCTAACAATGAGGATTAGAGGAAAGACGACTCATGTAGAAAAGTAACTGTCCCAGAATCGATCAGACTCCTTCAGAAACAACATACTGCACTGTGCAATAAACACTTGGCCCCACACAGCTTGTTATGATGGTTCTTTGCGACAATCCCTTCTGAGAGAGAGAAAAGAAGAGGGTTACAAAGCCTAACTCAGAGCACAGAACATTAGCAGTTTGTGCCAGAGTGTTTGAGCAGTGGATTTTCCATGCTGGATAAAAACTTATCAGCTTTAATGTGTGATTACAGTGGAGGAAACTAACAAATGGTTCTTTATATTGTGCTTCAGCTCTCGCTCATTTTTGCCCCTCGCACAACTAGTTCATCCCACATTTCTTCGCTTTTCCTCTGCCCAAAGAGGAATTTTTTTTGCAGAATATGCTAATTATTATTATAATCCCTACACAAGCTGCTTCAACAAGAAACTACCCAATTAATGAATGCTAGGTTGAGTGAGGTTTGGAGACAGCACTCTTCCTTTATCTAGTTATACTCACTTAAAAAATGGCAGGTAATTGTATTTATCTGACTATTTTCATTTCCCCACATCCTTTGGCTGTTGCTTGTGTTTTTAGCCTGTACTTTTTCTGGGGCAAAGCCTGTCCCATGCTATGGGCTAATGTGCAATTCTTACGTTGCTGAGCAGCAATGGCGTCAATGGGACCGCTTGCGTGACAATAAATCCTAGATTTATAAAAAGAAAAGGAGGACTTGTGGCACCTTAGAGACTAACCAATTTATCTGAGCATAAGCTGTAGCTCAAATAAATTTGTTAGTCCTTTTCTTTTTGAGAATACAGACTAACACGGCTGCTACTCTGAAACCTAGATTTTTAAAAGGTATTTCAGCACTGCTGGGCTCAAAGTTGCAACACCTTTCTGATTTAAGAGCCTAAGTCTCATTTTAAAAAAGATTTAGGCACTTAGGAGCCTAAATCCCACTGACAAAGTGCCTAAATTTTGAAAATGAGACAGACACTGGCATTGAGTGCAGCAGCAGCTAAATACCTTTAAAAATCTGGGCCAAACTGCTTGCCTACATGTGCAGTGTAGTCCTATGTGGTTGACAGTATCTAGCACAATGGTGGGACATTTGGGAGCATCAGGTGCCACTGCATCAGGATCAGGGCATCATTCTGCTGGACGCTGTAAAAATGTAGGACTAGATTGCAGAACAGTGATACATAATATAGAGCCCTTGGCATGGCACTCCAGAGAAATGTCGAGGAGTTTCTAGTCTAACTCAGACCTAGCCCTGCATGCTCTTCAGGGCCTGGGATGGAGTCATCCTGTGTGTTTGGAGTGCAACATGATGGGTGTTACCAGACTACGAAGAATAGATAATTAGCAAGGGATGAGAGTCGACTAATGACCAGGAGAGTAGAAAAGTCGAGAGTCCCACAATCATGAGATCCTGTGTCCATCTTTTAGTTATTTCTTGAGAAGACACAGTTTAGGTCAGCCCTAGGCTGAGGAAGTGGGTCTAGAGGAGAGGGCAGAAGGAGGAGACCGCTCACATGGCACAAAGGTCCCTGGGGGATATTCCCGGCATCGGGGAGCTGCACTGGAGATGGCACAGCATGGCACATGGCAGGAGTCGTTCAGGGAAGCAACAAGTAAAAGCATAGGGGGCCTAAACCAATGCCCACTGAAATCAACAGAAAGACTCCCACTGACTTCAACTGGGATTAGACACCTGCCCTCACAGGAGCATCAAATGAAGTGCTCTGCAAACTCAGATCCAACTGTCCTGGTCATCGTCTCATTTCAGATTCCTGGCTCATAGCTTGGAAAGGCTTCCCCTAGTGATACAGCTACCATGGCGGGTTCCATGCACTCTCTGGTCTACCGTGAAAATCCCTGGATTGAAAACCGTTTGCTCACATGTGTCAATGGGATAGGGAACTAGGGACCAAACTCAGTTGTGACATGAGTCAACATTTCCCAAATGGTGGGTGCGGACCCACCAGTGGAGTCATGAGAAGATTCTAGATGGGTCACGGGGCTCTAGGCAAACAAACACTTCTCTGATTGGCAGTGCAACCCATGTGCTGGGTTCAGAAGAGCCACTAGTTGGTTGCCTTACTAAAAAAGTTTAGAACCACTGATGTAAGTGGATGTAGTTCCCCTTCATTGCTACGTTTGTCTTCCATGGAAGACAAGTTGCACCTGTTTAGTCCCGGGCTATATTTAGTCCCATGGTCCACTGGTCAGCGCCTTCCCCTTACCTATTCTTGATTTAATAGCAATAGCTGCATGAAGCTTCTGCTGTGGCCCAGGGGTGCTGACACTATCCGAGCATCTGGTTCTTAGAAACCCCAAAACTCACAGCAAAACTGAGCTAAAGCCATTAACCACATGACTAGGTTCTCTCTTGCTCTCATAAATCAGAACGGGTTTGCTTTGCACATGGCTTTGGTTCACCTTTTTTGCAAACAAAAACAAGTTAGTCAACTTTTTTGCAAACAAATCTCATGTAAGTTTTAGGTTTGTAACTAAAATTGTAAACAAATGAGTGAATTTTTTAAGAAGTGTGGCACAAGGGCCCACCCTTCCACACTGGTTGGCAGAACATTAAGGCTGATGCCACATCTAGTTCCAAACTAATTTTCTTTGGAGAGAATCAGCTACTGCACTGAGATTAGATTAATTTATTTTACCAGCTGGTAGATTACTCTGACTGCTGTAACAGCTGTCGAGGTTACAAGTCACTTGGGGTTGGGCCATGGTAACAGGACGATGGAGAAAATGCATAAAAAGTTACATGAGGCCAGCAAAGTCATCTGATCATTTAGAAGAGAACTCATTTCATCACTGGAGCTGGTAAATCTCTCTCGCTCTCAAAATAAAAAAATCAAGGCTAAGTAAACAATGAGTCTCAGATGATGGAGAGGTGTGTGGGTAAGTAATAAATGTAAAAATAATCCCAATATGTTATCACCCGCCAAAGATTAATTCTAACCAAAGGAGAAATCATAATGCTAATATTCAGTGTATAACAATTTAACAAAGATAAGGCCTAAACAACATAAAGAATGCAACAAACCAACAAAACCAACAGCATTAAATCTGAAGTGTCCCAAACTGCCCTACATATTTGAACACACAACAATTCATAGGCACAACCCAAAAGAACATGAAAACTCTGCTCTTGGGTACTTGGATGAACACATCAGGTAGCCATGTGCCTAAATACTTACTTTTCACATGCAAATTCCCATTAGAAATCACAAATGCAAGATTTGTATGGGGAACTTTCGAGCACAGAGTTTAGAAGCCTCAGCTGAACATTTGCATTTTAAAATTGAGATGGACATTTCATTCTTAAACTACCCTGACGGCCTAGGTGCTGAAGTATGCTGCAGGGTGGTATGTAATGCAACTTTAAAATCACCAACTGTCTGAATGCCTATGAAGTCTCCAAGCATACCAAGGGTGCTGGTGGGTGAAGTTAAGACTAGACTAGTGCTAGGAAGAATGAGGAGGAGTGAGGGAAAAAAAAGTCCTTTAGTCACTAATGCATACAGAAATAACCGAATATGCATAAGGAGCAGGTCTAGGATGTAAGAAGTGACTTTCAGAGTCACTTTTCAGAGAACTGTTTTCATTCCTGCACTTCCTGATCTTCCAATATATTTCGTTTTATGTTCTGCAAATGAAATGCCCCATTTCCATAGAGAATGAGAAGGTATTTCCAAACATTTAGTTTTCCAACTAATAAATAAAGGTAAAGTCACATCTCAAACATCTTTTATAACAGCTATAATGGCTTGTTGATTGTTTTTTGCCAGACAATGACTTTAAACATGGTCTAGTAAAGACCTTTAAAGTTTCCAACTTCTTAGGCTTCTACTGTTACACAATATCCTGCAACTGCCTTGTCATGTTCTCATTTACAACTTTTTCCCTATTTTCATTTTTTATTTGATATCAGAGAAAGCTAAAATGAGGCATTAGATCAAAGGAAGTGATTTCATTGGAGATGATAGGTTTTGCGTAGCTCTCCAAAGTTCTACCGTTGCCTGAAGATATTTTACTGTAGGAAAGATCTTTAATTTTCCAGGCTGTCAGTTTCACTTACAACTGATAATTATAGTTGTAAGAAGGACTTTCAGGTAAGAACCAGAAATGACTTTCCAGCATAAAACTTAGTTGCATCAACTTAGTGTTGTGCATCAGAGAATTCAAGGGAGTTTGAGGCCTGTTTGGAGCCAGCCATTGCACTTGGAATGGATGACACTTACACCATAGTTCAGAGTAGTTGATATTGAAAGTATACCTTTCTGTACCAACAAAAAAAAAAAAGTTTTTAGCAAAAAGGACAATGGAAAAATCTTGGCAATGCTGAACATTTCATTCAGTCACATAATTCACATTCATTTAGTCTTTTCTTTAAATGCTCTTATTATGCTTTTAAGTACAAATCACTGGCTCAGAACATAACTCAGTCACACAAGAAATTTATAACATCACAAAGTTTGATAATATATTATAACAGTAGAAGGCTATTGTGATGGGGCATCTGCCCCACACTGGGCTCTAAGGGGTTAAGAGAAGCCCCTAGGGAGGATGTGCACAAGGCAGCCAATCAGAGAAGGGCTGAGAGGGGCAGCCAATCAGGGCCCAGCAGGCCCATATAAGAAGAGCTGCAGGGCAAAGCAGCTTCAGTAGGTGCCTGGAGCTTGAGGAGCGAAGCTCAGGCTCCTAGCAGGAGGAAGGCATGCCAGCACCCTGGACAGCACAGTGCTGCCAGCAAGGACCAGGGAAGCTAGGGAGAGCTCACTGCTAGCTGCTAAAACTGGCAGGCTGAAGCCCTGAGGTAAGGCCAAAGAAGGTGCTGGGGGCCATGGGGAAGTGGCCCAGGGAAATGAATGGAGGATTCGGAGGGGATGTAGCAAATGGCTGCCATCTCCAGGGTTCCTGGGCTGGGACCTAAAGTAGTGGGCAGCCCCCCCACCCATGCCACTGAGGAAGTGGCCAAACAATGGGCTGCAGTTGCCACTGGGGGAAGTGACTGGACGGCGGACTGCAGGTCCTGGGATGCAGAAGTGATGGCCATGAGGCTAGCAGCGCTAATCCCCGGGACAGCCAGCAGGAGGCACTGCAGTGGTGAGTTGCTCCCCTGTCACAGTTATCAAGCAGCAGTACTAGATGTGCTCACAAGAGATGGAGCCAAGTGAAAAAAATCTGGATCCATATTTTGGCTCCTGTAGCAGATTCCCTCCCACCCGCACCCTCCCACTCCATTATAGAAGTAGCAGCTGCTCATGATATTCTGATACAGTTCCAGATTCCAAAGGTCACCCCCTTCCCAGTTCAGGGGAGTTTGATTCTAGAGTTTGGTTTCAGCCATCTCTAGCATTAATAGTGTTGCACTCCAAATAGTAGGTCAAATTCACTCATATGCAGGTCTACACAAGACTTAAGCCCAAGTGACTTAAATGAATCTTGCTAGACAACAAGGGGTGCAAAGGCCTTTGCTGCCCTCTGCACATAAAGGGTGAATTTATGAAAAACCAAGTGTCATATTACGTCTTCATTACGACACACAGCAAGACTTGGGTGATGGGGGAAGAATAGACCAGCGATTACGAGACATAGGATGAGAACTGGCCCACTAAATACACACAAAAGACTTTAAAATTAGATGCAGAAGTTTTTCTACTTAAACATAAAATGGAAACAAAAAGGATATTCAGTGAGTAACATTTTCAACACATGTATAAGAGCTTCAGGCTATTTAATATTGCACAGCAAGTTCCCACATTAACACTGCACAGGATAGGGGGAAACTGGAGCACAAAATAGCAGTTCACATAAAAAGCCGTTAAATGAAGGATTCAGATTCCATCCACAGGCCCATAACACCCTCAGTAATTCTTTAGTCATTTAGCCTGTGGGAATTCTCTGACTCATTTCTTCCAGTTCCTGCTTTGATTTTCTTTGGAGAGCTGTTATCCTGAAAGGGCAAAGTTCAGTAACCAATCCGAGCTTGGACTAGCGTAGTGATGCTTCAGCAAGTTCAGCAAAGACTTTTTTTAAAATAAGATTCTGTTCTTTCATTTTGAGTTACGACTCTCAAAGCTCAGACAGGAAAATAGCTTTAAAAACTCTCGTATTTGAGGTTCCCCTCTAGAGTTCTGTTTTGGATACATTTTGTTTCAGTCATAGGTCAGGAATCTTCACTTCTGCCAGGAAGGCTCTCTACACCCACTCAAAGGGAGAGGTAATTCTACCACTCGTACGACTGTGTCTTCCAGAAATGGAACGGCAGAGTCCTCTTTATCGAGCGAGATTCATCCAGAAATCTCACATTCCAACAGCATAAAATCATAGAAATGTAGGATTGGAAGGGACCTCTATAGGTCGTCTGTCCAGTCCCTCAGAGACTTTCGAACATTTCAACCCTCCTTGCAAGACTGGAATACCTTTTACCTCTAACTGCTCTTCCACACTACAGGTTATGCTGTAACTTGTACGTTCTAACTTGTTTCACTAACCCTGAGCAACGTGTGATGCGGCATCTCCTTGACATGCTGCTGTGTTCGCTTTCCCCGGCAACGCCGCAAACTTTAGCTCAGAGCTTGAACAATTAAATTGTGTGCAACCTATTTTATCAGGGAGGGATTTCAACCATTTCTCTAATGGCATCGGCTAGGTCTAGCATTACAGATGGGACACGCTGTGGCCAATGAAGGAACAAAATGGTGCTTTCAGCCTGGCCTGAATTCTTTGATCAGTGGATTTTTTTAGGTCTGCTTCACTCATCTTAAGCTTAGTATTTAGGCATCTCCAGCAGCTTCCAGTAGCAGTTACAGTATGTTATCATCATTTCTTCACTTGGTATTATAAACATAGAACAAAGCAGGATCTTCTCCAAAGACCTGGCCCTCCCAGTATTGGGGAACACCCTGCAGCCTCATCCTTAACCACCTCACCCACTCTATTTCAGGGGTTAAACAGTTTTAAAATAATTACAGCTAGAATTTTCCAAAGTGTCTAAGTGACCTAGGAACATAAGCCCTATTTTCAAAAGTGACCAAAGGCCATAGGAGCTAGTGAAAGCCAGTGGGAGTTAGGTTCCTACATGCTACATCACTTTTAATGGAATGGAAAAGTAGGTGTTTTTTGAAAACGTTACCATAAGGGTGAAATTCACCCCTGTGCAGAGAGCTAGCCTGAGACTTAAGCACCAATTAACTTTTATTTAAGCTCTAAAGATAGATCTCAAGTGATGTCTAGTCCTTGGGCTGTTTTTGGTGAAAGAAATCCTGTGAGCAGAACAGAGATAAAAGAGCTGTAAGCCAGTTAAATGGTGTGGTAATATCAGTTATGCTCTGCTCTGGCCAATGCAGGAAGGAGGAGCAGAAACACTGGAAACAGGACACCTGCTGGCCTGGAGAGATTTCCATATGAGGATCAAGCTGTAGAGACCACTTTGCTGCTCCTCTGAGCAGCAGCGAAGCCCATCCCCACTTAGCACTAGCTATAGGGCACAGTATACATGCCGGGTGAGGGGACGGACTTGTCATCCAATCCATATCTTGGGGATATGCTGCGCAAGAGGACATTAACCAATCGCTAGGCAGTTTCTTGACTTACGGCAAGATCCTCCTGTACGGCATGAATATGGGGATGCAGTTCCCTGCTACCGCCCCTCCTCTTTGGCACATCAGCACAGGGGAGGAGAGAGCACTCGGCCTGTCTACAGAATGCTGGGTATGTCTGAGTTGGAGCTTCAGGTTCCTACACGTTGGGTTTGATCCTGTACCAATGAAGTCAATGGGAGCTTTATATCCTGGCAACACTTGGGGTCCTAAACCAAGATCAGGGCTCCATTGTGCTAGGTACTGTTGTGACATACCAGGATGCAATCCATACGAGAGGGGAGCTGTGTCACCCCTGCCGTACAACCTTGGGTGCCTCGCAATGCCTTGCTCGAGCAGCTCCCACCTGGGCTGCTCACAAACAGCCTTACAGCAAGCAAGCCACACCGATGCGTGTCTGGGTAGCTGCAGCCTGCACCCTGGGTCTCTCCTTTAAGGGAATAATATGCCAGTTTATTACCTTAAATAGAGTTACCCAGACACATTGGATTAGATAAAACAGTAAAACAAGTTTAACTACAAAGGTAGATTTTAAGCGAGTACACATAATGAGACTTAAGAGTCATAAATGGTCATAAGAAAATAAAGATAAATGTTTATTAGTATTTACTTAAGAAACTAGCTTAGTTGCAAAGCAAAATCACCACATGCTCCAGCAGATTACTGGCCAAACTTCCAGGTCAGGACCCCTCCCCCAGAATCCAAGGGCTGGTTCCTTTAGTTTTCTCAGGTGTGGAGAATGAGGTGGGCAGGGAGAGAACGGGGGAGGGAGCGGCTTGGTTTCTCCCTCCTTTTTATAGTTCCTCTCTTGAAAAAAAAATTTCCGGCGGAGACCCAGGAGACGGTCTCTGTAGAAGGATATTCCCCGCTGGGTTTTTTTTCTCCTCAGCTGTTTGAACTTCCTTCACATACAATGTTGCAACACATTACCAGGACAATACTGAAAAAGCAAATGATGAGTTTTCAAATGATACAAGGCATCTTCTGCAGTGTAGTTGTTGCCATATCGGTCCCAGGATATTAGAGGGACAAGGTAAGGGAGGAAATATTAGACCAACTTCTGACCAATAAAAGTATTATCACCTACCTTTTGTCGCAAGGCGTACATTGTACAAAGATCATTACAATAGCCTGCAGGATGTGAACACAGGAGTGTATTTCCTCACAACTGTAGAGAAAGTCCCTGCCCTAAAGAGCTTACAATCTAAATAGACAAGACAAAGGGTAGAAGAAAAGGAGGATTTATCGTCCCCCATTTTACAGAAGGGGAACTGAGGCAAGGAGAGAAGTAGTTACTTGCCCAAGAATTGTACCCAGATGTCCTAAGTGCAAGCTCAATACCTTAACTGCAAAACCATCCTTCCTTCAGGAGAGAGAGCCACAGAAGGATAACAGCTCCAGCAAAGAGACTGAGGACAAAATTAAACCCAGCAAGTTTTAAAACTGCTTTCAAATATTTGTGGTATCCGCTAATGCACGTTGATGTGAATCTTGCCTGATTTGTTGCCATGATGCTATACAGATAAACAAACATCACCACCTTTCAAGGTCTGCAAAGGTGTGGAGAGTGGTATGGACTGCAATTTCTCTGTAGCTTTGTGCAAACTACAGTACCAAATGGCAATTTCATACAGTCTCCCTGAATGGAAAACCAGAATGATGGCTAGGGAACTTTTCAGCAAACTCCTTTGAACAAGAAACTATTTTTTTGCATTCAAGGATTACAGAGGAATTGGCAGCACTGCTATCATAGATCAAGTTCCAGCAATGTCTCATGTTTGTGCTGTGAAAGTCGAGCGTTCCTTTTCTGTATCATCTGCAAACTCCTATACCAAAGAATTACAGTAACCGTTGAAGTTGTGTTGTCAAGTAGTTATGGTTCTAACTGAAAGTTAAAATGTACTATACGTGTACATAGTGTATTGTTAATTATGTCCAGACTTGGCAGAATTTGATTTTTTTACAATATAATTTCAATGGATATCAGTTTATTTTTGAGCATTTCCCGCCTCCCCTCCATTTTTATCAATTTACATTTTCCCAGTTGAGCAACGTTCTGGTGGGGCAGACAATCTTTTAATGACAATAGATGCTGAGATTCAAAAAGTTAAAACTTTATAACTGTTAACACAAATGCTCAGCATCACATGTCAAAATACACCAAGTAAATGTCCTTAAATCAAACTCCAGTATCGTACACGTAGCATTTTTCTTACTTTGCCTATCAGAACATTTTGATTATCAGTGGAAATATTTGTGTTGGTTTGTGTGTATCCAGTGAAATCAAACATTTACTGATAATCTCATCCTTCCAAGCCGAATGACATCTGGCACACTATGGAGAAATGTTTAAAACCCTCTATATGTAGAGGGCTTCAACCCAACCCTGATGGGACCCGGTTACTAGTGTCAAGTCTGGGTGGGGTAGGATAGGAAAACAACCAGATCCACTCGGGCTTGGGTCGGCTCTCCTCCTGTCCTTGGGGCTGGCACTAAGACTGTATGCCCTTCCTCTGCCAGCTGCTGCCACCTCTCTGCTGTGTGTGCACGCGCACTGAGGGGAGTTGCAACCCCCCCACCCTGGAGCACACACAGCACAGCAGGGGGCGGTAGCGAGCAGAAACAGGGCACACAGCCACTGATACGAGCCGTCGCCGCAATGCCAACCCCATGGGCAGGAGATGGCACTGCTGACTCAGGTCAGGGTTGGGTTGGAAAATCCTCTCAAGCTTGGGTCTGGGTGGGTCAGGTCTAATAATTAGGCCAAGCAGACCTCTATTTTTAAGTGAAAATCCTACATGCTTCATAATGTAATATTAAAATAAACTAAATGGAAACAAATGTTTTCAGTCTTGGCCTGCAAGCAAACCTCATGAACCACAAGAAAGAAGAGAAAACTACTGAGGATTTGATGGACAGAATCAAGCAACTCCTTGGTTGGCCTTGTACTTCTCTAAATGGAGGTCAAGAAAACAACACAGACACCAGAAATCTTTCATTAATTATAAGTCAGGTTGTAAGGAAATACATCATGTGCATTGGCTTTAAAAAAAAAATCAAGATTAAAACTACCCCAGTTTTGACAAGAGTACCTACAATAGCTAACAAGACCACATGAATACATACATAGTAAATGCCAGAAACTACGTGAATTGGCCACATTATTGTAGTTTATCATTCTCTGAAGCTCATAGGGAAATTTTGAAAGCATCAAGTGGGAAATTGCAAGTGTCCTGTTAATGTCAGCTGGCTTTCGGGATAGACCTCCCCAAGGTGCCACTTTGATAGCCCACCAGTCAAATGCTGTTAGCACAACACCACACATTTTATGTGGCTCTTACCATAAAATGGTTTTAGAGGCTCCGAAAATCGTGTTTTCTGATAAGCCAGGAGTTAATAGCTGCACATCTGGCACACAACAACATTTCTGATTCAGAAAATGTGAAGATACCTGCATACACTGCATCCGAAAGGCATCCATGACCTCTGCTGGAATGTGGGGAAACTGCAACTTTAAAATGAAAAAAAAAAATTTGCCACAACCGATTAAAACACACGGCAGTTACTTTTGAAAGTCATTCAATCTAGATTTTTTTGGGAAGAGTTACAGTGCCAGAGTGCAATGAAGTGAAGGTAGATTATTATTTGTGTTATGGTAGTGTGAAGGAGCCCAGTCACGGACCAGGATTCTACTGTGCTCGGCACTGTACAAACAAAGAACAAAAAGGTCCCAAAGAGCTTACAATTTAAGTATGAGACAAAAGATGGATACAGACAGATGGGGGAGT
Source organism: Lepidochelys olivacea (assembly GCF_965140295.1). Classification (NCBI taxonomy): domain Eukaryota; kingdom Metazoa; phylum Chordata; order Testudines; family Cheloniidae; genus Lepidochelys; species Lepidochelys olivacea. The sequence continues at coordinate 5,474,528 of NC_140417.1, read as the reverse complement.
ACACGGAAACAAACAATGAGACAGTATTGGTCTCCATAGTAGACAGTGGACTCTGCACACCAGCAGCCAAACACTCATGGAGTTTTTTGTAGCCTTCACGGCAAAGGAGCCAAACTCTGTGGAAACGTACAAAATTCACAACATTACATTCAACATGGGATGCGCTTAGGTGTAAGGGACAAAAATGATACTGCAGCCAGAGAAGTTAAAATAAATCTTCAGAGTAGGGCTGTATTAAAGTTTTCCATCAAATGTCCTTTTTTAGAAACATCAATTTGGGATTTTCCTGGAATGAACTTTCTGCAGAATTTTTTTAAAACACAAAAAACTGAAAATGCTCAAAACAAACCCGGTTTGTGCAAAATCCAAACAAGTTTGATTGCGGTGCTTCATGCTGCCATTTTCCTCAATGGGAGAGCTCCTTGGCCAGACTATATCTCCTGCCATGTGCCACTCCCTCTGTCCAAGAGAGATACCGTCCAACCAGAGATACTGGCCTGTCGAGAATGACAGCTGGAGACATCCCAGGGAGCACTGCAGCAGCACTTCCGAATCAAAATATTTAGGATTTTGACCAAAAAAATTGGGTATTTGAATAAGAAATCCACATTTTAAAGACAGCTGTACCTCGAGCTACAGTTCAGTTTCAGACACTTTCTTCAGTGCTGGCTTTAAGCCACTGGGAATTCAACATAAGAGCAAAGCAACTCAGAACACTTGGTAAAAGACAACACGAGAGACCACAGGCACCGACTTCATCTGTTCCCAGGGGATGCTCGACCCCCCACTCTGCCCCAGGCTTCACCCCCACTCCGCTCCATCCCCCAAGCCCCTTCTTCCCACCCCCGCTCCTTCCCAGGCCCCGCCCCCAATCCACCCCTCCCCCCAAATCCCCATCCCACCCTGCATCTTCCCACCCCCTCCCCGCCTTTTCCTGCCCCCACTCCTCCCCCCGCCAGCACACTGCGGAACAGCTGATAGCAGCAGGTGGGAGGTGCCGGGAAGGAGGGGGAAGGAGTGAATCTGGAGTGTACTTGGAATGTCGATGAAAACTGTAGAACAGCCCGTGCTTTCATATACTCTCCATGTTGTGTATTATTCTTCTCTTAATTCTTGCACTTCATAATGAAAAAATAAAATCTGGCTTGGCTTAGTGACCTCGCTGATGTTGTGATGTGTTCCCTGCTGTTTGGGACAGCCTCACTGAAAGGGGGGGTTGCAGACTTCACATGCTCAGGATTAGACTGTCACAGGTGCTCAGCCCCTACACCTAGGGCCTGATTTTCAGAAGAACTCAGCTGCCATTTAGGCACCTAAAAGGCAGCCCAATTTTGGAAGCTGCTGAGTGCTGAATTCTTTGGAAAGAGCAAGTAGGGCCACAGAGCCCTTCTGAAAATTCCAGCCTCAGTGTCTGGGATCAGCTTATAAGCACCTCGCTGCCAGAGTATATAAAATACAGACATCTGATGACCTCCGAGAAGTCTGACCATGTGTGTGGCATGATGCAGCGATGGCTATATACAGAAGAGAGGGAATTTAAAGAGCCCTGCTTAAAGCACCTCCATCCAGTCATGGCTTAGGACCAGGAGGGTTTTGGCATGGACAGACACCTTCAGCAGAGCTGACTGTAAGCAGAGCAAAAAGATAGAGAGCAAAGCTATTGGAAAGTTTCTTACCTTCATATATTTCTTCTCTGATATATAAAACAAGGCTATTCACCAATCCTCCATCCACCGTACGTGTCCTCCCGCAGGCCACCACGGGGAAGGGCTGAGACACTCATCACATTTTCATAACGGATCAACCCTTTATTGTCTATCATGAATTATTCTATATGTCCAGCAACTGATTTGGGTAAACAATCAATTTGACCAACAAATTTTAAGTCTTTCTGTTCACAAACAGGATTGTGATCTTCTCCAATATACTCACCATTCTAAATTACTGGCAGAATGAGTCTAGCAAGTTATACTTGGCCAGTCACCTGTTCATGAGCATTACATTGAGAACATTTAAAATTCCAAATCTGGGCTGCTTTGGTTGGACACAAGGTCTCCACTACATTTCTCTTCCCTAATTCATTTTCTAAAAGCACAAAATTAAGACTTAAGCTTCTGTGGGAACACTCCAAACATATGATACACAGTCCTGTGGAATACTGGGGTAGGTTATCACCTCAGCACAGGGGGGTTTTTTTTTGTTTAAAGTTACCTGTACCAATTGTCTTCTGTCAGAGTAGGTCAGGCTCTCTTCCTTGTATTCCTTGAGATTTTCATGTTGAGCCTCATTATACTAATATTCTGTTTGAGTTGCTGAGATTCCTCAAAGTCTCACATACGCTCCTGGATGTGCAGTAAGGCCTCATCTCTCGTGGTGCATTAGTATTACGTTTGCACCCACTGGCTCCCAATGAGATCGGGGTCCCACTGTGCTAGATGCTGGACAGAGAAAATCCCAGTGCTGAAAGGGTTACATCCCAAGTAGGAGATTTACTTGTTATCAACACTCAGTGATGCAACATGAAACTGCTCGGAATGGCTTATCCATTTTGGCCACGCTAATTTGCCAGTGCAGAGAAACTTTTGGGAAGAGTTACAGGGAAAGTTAGCTGTACTGCTCTTCAAAAGAAATGTCTGTTCCTTTACGAGCGCTTTGTTTTAAAGTTTTTTTCTTCCCAGTCTGTTCCTTTAATGCAGCTTGGTGGGGAGCTTGGGGAATAGATGAGCGAGACAAGGGGGGGAAGAATTGATGGCGCTCTCTCATGGGTGCTGCAATAGGAAAATGCAGCAAATGTGGGGAGTTTCCTCCCTTCTTCACGCCTTCAATGTACCCCATGGGCTATGGCGTTGGTACACAGAATGAGATTTGTCCAATAGCGAAGCCCATTTTTCAGAGACATCTTCACTATAAGCATCATTTGCAACATGCACCTTGCAATGCATTGAAAGACAGTGGGGTCTTTTTGCACTGTATTAAAAGCCATTAAAACATCAACATTACTTCACAGTCTGCAGGAGTATCTCCTAGCCTGCGTATAGGGAAATCCAGAGGTTCTCAGATGCTGCTATCTGGTAAGTGCAGAGGACAGCAATCTGATTTTGTAATGGGGGCATTTCACTTCACACCTCGTTGAGTTTCCCCATATTCAAGTTCATTGTAAGTGGGGTTTTATTCACTGATTGATGCAAACAAATGCTGCTTTGGTTACATCCTCGGTCAGCTCTTTTATGATAAGAGGCTCACATTCACAATGCAGTCAATTCATCCCATTGATGACATCAAACTTATTTAGGAAAAAAAAAACATATTCCAAACTGAGACTTACATTATTCATATGTTCCTTCACTGTTTAAAGTGACTGCAAATGAAGCCAGAGCAAACAGAATGTCAGAGAAACAGATAAACCTCCTAATGGCCGACATCTGCAAAACACCCCTCAAATTAAGACTGAGTTTGGATCCATTTACATCATGGCAAAGTATGCAATTATGACTCAGCTGATTTCAGCACCAGCCTAAAGCACATGGTTTTCAGAAGCGAAGGTTTCTTTCTTTGGAAGCTTTTCAGGGTCCTGATTCTCCATTACAGACATCTGTAACAAATTAAACTGTGCATTTGTTATTCCCAAGCACTAAGAATAATATCCTCTGTCTGACTAAACAAATCTCACTATTACTTAAGAGACACTACAGAATAAATATTACATTTCCAAACTCCACATCTTAGCACCGATACCCATCCAGTTCCTTAGGAGTGCAGAGTTTGCAGAGATCTCAGCTTCCACTTAGCCCTTCCTCCCCCCTCCCAAAATGGATAGATTTTCAAAAAAGTCCAGCACATTGTTACAATGGAAGCTGAATGCTTTAAAAATGTGGTCCTGTTTTCTGGGTGCCAAATATTTGAAATTCTGGTCCTTGGAGACTGATTCAGGCCTCGGATTTGTAATATTTTCTATATATCTTTCAAATCTACAGTTATGGACAACAGTAGGCTTTGCATGATGGATGTCTATACCGCAGGTTAGAACATGCTCTTCGCAGTTTGCAATTGCTTTAAAGAGATGTTGCACAGATAATACCGATAGCTCCGTTATTTTTAGGTAATATACGATGATCTGTTAGTATGTGCAGTCCAGCATAGAGAATGCATATACTTTTTAATGTGGCTAATAACTCAGTTTATGAGCAGATAAACATAATCCATCATTCACTGTAAGTTTATCTGCCCTCTGCAGGGCTAGGATAGGAACCTACAGCTATTGGGGAATGGAGGGGGGCAATTGAAAAAATTGCTAAACACACTGTCCATGTCAGAGAGCAGCCACGCCATAAAAGCATGCTGCAAGCGGTCCTCCCCTCCACCAGAACTTGGCAGAAAAATCCCCAACACCCTTTTCGTACTCACTTTGGGTGCATATCTCAATTAATCAGTTTACCAGCAGGAGCAACGGTGGAAACAGCAAATATTAACTGAAAAGTGTAGATAGCAAGTTTCAGACTCTGAATCGCTAGTATGTGCAGATGCCTGATTCCCTTAGGAGTTGTGCAGCCCTCGGAGGCTAGTGCATGCCTGCCCCAGCCTGCTCCCCAAGCGGCAGTAGTGACCAGGGAAATTTCCGAGAAGAAATAACCCATTACCAAGAAAAGCCTGCCACCAAGAGCTGCTGCCCCCAGTTCTGGCTTCCACAGAGCCCCAAAATCAAAGGATTTGGAGTGATGAGAAGACTCTGCTTGCTCCCTTCCACCTGTTCATGGCTGTGTCTGCCACACTTTGGATTTCTCCCCACCACGTACAGGAGCGGAGCAGGAGGCCCTACAAATGGGCATTATTGGTCATTATTGTTATTATTACGTGTATTGTGGCAAGGCTTGCAGGCACCTGTCAGGATCAGGGCCTCCTTACGCTAGGTGCTGCACAAGTGCAGGAAGAGACTTGTGCTGAAGTGCTTACAATCTAATCCAATTATGTCTACATTCTGTTGTCACTTACGTTGACCATGCGCGTCATGGACATTACCATTTTAGGAGATTAGTGGGACACTGGCAACAAACAGTCACTTTTACTCGTAAGTTACCGGCATTTTAAGAAAGGGGAAGAGGAATGTCAGCCCATCTCCAGTGCGATTGAAATGTATTGTTGCCATTTCCATCTGCATTCCATTAAAAACCAGTTCATACTGAAACAAGGCACATGGTCAGAATTTTAACAGCGACCCTCGTGTAGTTCACGAAAAAATGCACTACCTGAGTTCAGCACTTTAATGCTGTTGAAGTGTGCAGTGTGGAAATATAACCTTCATACCTAAGAAATCATGCACAAAATGAGGGGTTAGCTCAGCATTCCCCTAATGAGTCCCCTCCCTCAACAAACACTTTTAGCATCAACTGAGTCAGTTAAACTTGGGGGTTGTCCCAAAGAATCATCTCACTAACCTTCCCCCGAGCTCTATGTGCAGCTCTGGGATAGTGGATTGACAGGAATTGTTTATATTGGGGTGAATGGTTGATTGGGCAACTTGTTTTTCAACAGGCCTGTTCAAAAGTGCTAAAAAACTGTCCTCATCTGGCTGTTCAGTAGGAGAGCAAAAATATTCTGCAGATAGGCATGAATTGTGGCGATTGTATTGGCCTTTAAAAAAAGATTCTGTACAAGCAGGGTGGGTTTGATTACTGACAGCATAAAAATCCCCAGGAGACTCTTTATCGGCATATGAATACTAAGGGTATGTCTTCACTACCCGCCGGATGGGTGGGCAGCGATCGATCCAGCGGGGATCGATTTATCGCGTCTAGTCTAGAGGCGATAAATCGAGCCCCGAGCGCTCTGCCATCGACTCCTGTAATCCAGCGCCGCGAGAGGTGCGGGCAGAGTCGACGAGGGAGCGGCACCAGTCGACTCACCGTAGTGAAGACACCGCGGTGAGTAGGTCTAAGTACGTCGACTTCAGCTACGTTATTCACGTAGCTGAAATCGACTTCAGCTGAAGTTATTCACGTAGCTGAAGTTGCGTAACTTAGATCGATCCCCCCCTGGTGTAGACCAGGGCTAAGACAACTCAAATTCAAGGCCTACTCTTCTTGACTGTCTCTTTTCACCTCCAGGCAGCTACAAACATCTGTAGACTCCCCACTCCCTTCCCAATTTTCTTTCCTTTGTGGCTGGAAGATGTAAGCATCTTAAAAAGGTTACATAAGGCAGTAAATATTCATTATACAAACATTTGCTTTTGCATGTCTTTTTACATAAATACAAAATGTTTATAGACACGATTTTCACATTGAATATTCTTAACTACTGAGTGTAGTCTCATTAGCATAATGCAGCTACGCTGTGCATGTGCAATACAGATTAATCCACTTTACACATCAGAGTCTCATCGGGTGAATTTCATCTCTGGACAGTGGACTACCATAAAGCCTATGGACCATTTAAATCCCACTTAGGTCCTACTGGAAGACCTATGGACCTAAGTGGGACAGGATGGGGCCCCATCTACATAGGGCTGAATTTCATCACAGTGCATGCATGCTGAAAGCGAATGGTTATACGCGCCTTAAAAACCGACTTGATTGTAAGGGGAATCCAATTGTCGGTCAATAGTTTTGAGGCATTCAGACACCTCAGCAGGCCCTATACACGGGTGTGAATAGCACAAAATTAGATTTTTTTCCATTCTTTGTGCGTACTCCCCACAAAAATACGAGCAACTGAATTTTACCAATAAAAGTGTCTGTACGTCCACAATCAAATACACACAGATAAATACAGAATGTTAATGTTCTGCCACGAAGTACTTCAACCCAGTTTTCTCCATTCATTGGTGGGTGGGTGGGTCCATTGTGTGTGTAGGAGTTTGTGAGCAGCCCCACATGAACAGGGTGTGTGAGGGTCTGGGGGGAAAAAGGGGAGACATTGGAAACATTCTCCCAGTGAGTAATTTGTTTCAAATTATGCACTCAGCTCTAACCTCTGCATAGGCTGTGTTTTTATAGCCTCATTATTAAACCTCTCCCTCTTATGTCTATTTAGGATGACCAGATACCAAGTGTGAAAAATCAGGACACTTTTTGGGGAGGGGGATAGCTGTGTCTCTAAGACAAAGCCCCTAATATCGGGACATCTAGTCACCCTACATAAGCATAGCCGGGGGGAGGGGCGGGCAGGGGAAGTCTCCCATATATTCGATCCAGGCTTTTTTCAAAATCTGACATTAACGTCTTCCTATTGAGATATCAGAGACCTCAGGGCCCTGTCACTGCTTTTGGTATCAGTTTGCAGAGACATAGCTACAAAGCCATTGTATTCGGGCACAAGGACACTCCCTGAGGGGTTAGGCACTGACAAGTGTAGAAGATATTAGTGGATGAGCATGCTATTATTTTTAAGAGACCTAGTACCCCAATATCTCCCCCAGTAGAATTCATAATTCACCACTGAGATAAATATAAATGTGATTTATCTAAGCCAGTATACCTCTGGTGTTTACATATCTGAGGTTAGACTCAGCAGTTTGTAAATCTTCCTCACATGTCTTCTTTTACAGGAAAGACACTCAATGAGCAACTGGAGCACTCATCTGAATTCAAACAGCTAGGAACATGCATGGGCAATCTCAGATACATAATCTTTCCTATGCACACATTATAAATAATCATGCAGAAGTCAATATTCTGTTACTGCTACCTACCATTACCTAGCTCTCAAAACACACCAGGTTTTGCTTCTGCAAAACCCTTGACATAAATATCGTTTACTTCATTTTATCCTCACCAATAAACAATAATACATTTTGTGGAAGTGAATGCAAAGGGATCCATTCGTGAAACTGGGTCAACCAAAAAGTATACATGTTTTTTCTGAAAGATAACTACTACAGGGCATTATATAGTCTACCACCAGGTGTCACCAAATTATTGCATAATATTGATCAAGTTTTCTAGTGTGCCTTTACAGGAGCCATTATGTCAGGTTCTTATCTGCCACACGTACAAATAGCAAGCAATACAAAAAAAACTTATCTAATTTAAGAAATTTTGGGGGTTTATTTTAAATATTTTTCATTATTTGAGCGTCCAGAAAGCTACTTTATTGGCTGTTTATTTTTGTTCATGCCCCGTTACTCTGATTTTTCACCATTTATAAAAGGAATAAAAGAACCAATCCATTTGTTTTAGTTACCTGCCAGGGGACTGAGGAAGCTCAACTAATTGTTGGAACGCACTATGTCACAGGTTCTAAATAAGCGCAATGGAAAACAGAGCCCAAGTTTCATGGTTCTGACTGGAGTTAGTGTCCCCAAAGTTCCCCCACGCACTCATCTTCTATTTCAAAGTATTTTTTGTTATTGTCAAGGCACGCCCTCCCCCCATGATGTTAACACACTGACCTCTTTCTTCAACCATACTTGTTATCTGGCTTGCCTCAAAACCCTCCTGTGAGGTGGGCAAGTATTATTAGCCCTGCTTTACAAGGGGAAACTGAGGCAGAGAGGTTACAGTTCAGATTTCCAAAGGGCCTCATTTTGGTGCCCACTTTTAGGAGATTGTCAGAGGTGCAGAACACCTACAGCCCCAGTTGTGAAAGTTGGGTCCTAAGTGCCTAAAGCCAGGCATAGCACCCTCACCCACAAAGTTAAGGGGCACTTCAGAAAAATTTGGTGTTAAGTGACCAACTGTCCTCAAATCTACACTGTGTGTGCGGTCATTGCTACTTCCAGTACAAACCAAGCTTCAAACACAAAGAGCCAAAACAGCAACAGATGGGATCGCTGAATACAGGAAAAGCAATGACCGGAAAAGAAAAAGTATCTTTTGGATATTCTTCTCTATTAGTCCACAGGTGACCTTTCTAAAAACCAAGCCACATCATCAACGGAAGAGAAGGTATTATTAGCCGCATGGGTAACCTGCAAAGATGGCAGTAGCAGAGGAGGTAAAATTTTCCAGTCTGTACTAACACAGGGAGAAAAAACGAAGGAGTGTCATATATGAAAGAGGCCCCATGGCACTAATTCTGGGCATGCTGCCATAGCACTAACTGCCTAAAGAGACAGCCACACGGAGACTATTTTGAAGATGATCAGTGAGGAAACATTTTTTCAGTATCCTGGGCTCTGTCTTGTCAGATGAAAGATGCTCCCTGTAGGGGCTCAGAACTATTTGTTTGTTCAGTTCCGATCTAGGCTGCCATGGATAAAAAATTTTATCTGGGGCTGTAACTTCTTTCCTGGTCAATAATCCCTACATTCCCTTGCTGAAGGGAGTGAAATCTTGCAGAACAGCTTGTGCTCGGACAAACCTGGGACACTGGAATATGCTAATGTTTCTCCTCCCAGAAGCAGGGTTTTTTTCCTTTGAATAGAAATCCTGTCAGCCTCAAAGAAAGGAGGCTTGTCACTCATCTCTTGAGCGAAAGTAAATTTCTTTCTGTGGCTAATACCGCATTGCTGGTGAAAGGCACTGGTAAGGTCAGGAGCAGTTCTGCCCACACCACTTTAGAAGACACACCCATGGAGACTAGAAAGTTTTGCAGACCTCACACACAGATGGTGAATTACTGAAACAGATATGAAACCACAAATAACCTAACTATGGGTCACTGCCTACAGAAATGCTTCCCTTCTGAAGGGCAACCTTGACCAACTTTCCCAAGCCCCCTGTGACAAGTTTAAACTAAGTTCTACACCAAGAGACTTGAAAATTTCTGTAATAGCTGCATGTACATATAAAATCTTCTCAGGATTTGATGAATTAAATATGGAATGAGTAATTCAATCTGTTCAAGCAATAAAAACTTGTCTGTATTCATTATGAAGATGTTATGCAGGCACAAAACGTGAAACACACTATCGGCATTTGCAATACATTCTAGCTGCGTTGTAGAAAACATTTGGGGGGGGGTACCTGGAGGCTCGGGTTCCTGAAAACCAGAGCTTCCGAGAGCCAGAAAGCCATAGATGGTGGTTTGTGATTGTAGGAGACGCGCCTTGACGGAATGGTAACAGTGGTATGGATATCAATGTAATGATACAGATATCAACGTTTTCAGTTCATCTATCATTAGGTTTGAGTGTGTGCGTTCAGACAAAAGTGTGCAGTTACACTTGTTTCAGTCTACCTACCGACTCGGGAATGTACTTAAGCTACTTTTACACTTGGAAGATTCTCACACAAACCCATAAAGGGCTAGAACCATTTATTGTGATGAAAAGTGAGACTGCTGCACCAATTCTGTAGCAAGATGCGGATTCCACAGCAAACACCACTCCCCTGGTGCCAGGGACGAGCTGGCACCCTGACTTTGGCTATGTCAACACGTGTTACAGGATTGGGGCCTTTGTGCATACTAAGCATATAAATTATTAAAAATCTGATCAGAGCAAACTTCTTCTCCAGATTCACATCTCAGCGTGCGCTACATGCATAAAACCAGGAAACAGGCGTTTCATCTCAACTGGGGCCTCTCGATCCTACTATAATTCAAATATAGATCATAGACTCATAGATTAGGGTTGGAAGAGACCTCAGGAGGTCATTTAGTCCAACCCCCTGCTCAAAGCAGGACCAACCCCAACTAACTCATCCCAGCCAGGGCTTTGTCAAGCTGGGCCTTAAAAACCTCTAAGGATGGAGATTCCACCACCTCCCTAGGTAACGTATTCCTATCAACTCCTAAATCATATTGTGTTTTATTGGTGCTGTGTTATGTCAAGCCGAGCACTGTGATAATATGCCCCTAAATCAAACAGCATTACAATGTTATTGTGTCAATCTAACATACGACAATTAAGCAGCTTTCATATGTTAACAGTTTGGAATCAGATTAATGTTGTATTAGGCTAATAGCGTTGACTCTGATTAATCCAGATCAGTTGCTCAGCTCCATTACTTCAGATTTGTTTTTAATTTGATCCATAGCTAGTGAGTGGAACATCCCACACTCCTAGGCTAGGTACTCACGAACCCTTTCAAATACTCAGGCTTGTGGATAAGTTGAGCACAGCCTAACCAGCCTGACTATACAATGCAAAACTAAACCCTCTAATCCTGTATGATGAGATTTTCATGCTGTATTACTGTAGGGGACGCCACAAGAAGAGAAGCTGCATCCGTGCAGCAGGGTCCTGAAGCACTTTTCCACACGTGAAAACACCAGCAATTCTTAAACAGCTTAACACACTGAGGAACATTTTTAAACCATGCACCCAAATGACATCTGCAAAATACACGTCAGACTGTACACGAGGCTACTGTTGGGCATGTTTGCACAAGTACATGCTTCCAACTGCATGAATAACACCTCTTGCCCATTACCTGGTGCCTGCGTTGCCCTGTGATTTTGAACGTCTGGCCTTGTGTTCCCCACATCAATAGAGTGTTGTATGGCAAGACTTATACACGCACATCTCCTAACAAAAGCTTAAAAATCAGCTCAAAACACAGGGTTTTCATAACACTGAGGTCTTTGAACTGGGTGATTATAGTTTCTCTTTATCTCCAGTCTCCGCAACTCCGCAATGTATCTTCCAGCTGGAAGCTGTAGGCTTACCCTTAAGGGTAGAGCACACATGGGGAAACAAAGACTCTTATCTTGTTACTGAACTGAGCTGGGATTTAATGTAGCCAGTAGTTAGCAAAGTCCAAGTTGTTCACATTCTATCGAAGTCAGCCTGGCAGCCCTAGAACAAATCCACAGTGGAGCAATGGGGCTCCAGGGGGCAATTCCATACAGGCTTTGAAACCCAAAGCTGAAATTTTTAAGTTTGGGTGCCTATGCCTGGTCATCTGAAGCCATGTAAAAAGTCAGTGGGTGCTCAGCGTCTCTCAGAGTCAGTCAGCCCGCTTTTACGGATGTGATTAAATATGGGGTACACACCCTGGTCTGAAAATTAGGCCACATACAATAATGCTCCTGTTTAACATTGCAAAACACGGTATTGTTCAGTATAGTTATATGTAGTGTAAAACTGCAGAAGATATTTGACATAAAGGGCTGGGGGAGGTAAAAAACACCAAGCTTTACATCAATGGCAATATTGCCTGCAGAAAGGACTACAGAGCTTGGAAGAAGAAAGTCCGAGCTCAGAACAGGCTGGATCAGCTGCCATCTCACAGCACTGTAACTGGGGTAAAAACACAGGCCTATGATTAGGGGTGAGGTCTCCAATAGTAGATGGCCCACAGCAGAGAATCTGCAACGAAAGTTTCAAAGTCAACTAAAGGAGTTAAGGGCCTAACTCCCCCAGTCTTTCAGGGAGAGCTGGCCACCAAACTCCCAGAGATGTTTTTAAAAATGCCTCCCTGGGGGTTTGCCAGATTACATCCAACACACCTTTCCCTTCTTGCTTAGGCTGCTAATTTAGATATCTTGGCAACAGTTTGAATGCATAGGTCCCTTTGGAGTCAACACCGTTGACTGAGCAGACTGGTTAAGCAATGTGATCTGGATCCCTTCCCCGAAGGCAATTCCTATCAGTGCCAAAAAGCTGCTCTAAGTTTTTGAATGGTCTAGGCATCCTAAGTCTGCGCCTAAACTGTATTGGTTGGGGAAAGCATTACTACTATGACCTGAAATGATGTATCTTAGTAGGGCATTGGCTATTCACAAAGCTTCACTGTAAAGGGTAGAGATGTCAAAACATATTAATGTTTCTGAGCATTACAGATCAAAATGCTGAATAATTTGCTGCAAAAGGCAGCCCTAGGAGTTATTTACCAATCATAACTCCAATAGGATTCTCTGTTGAAATGCTAGACGTTCAGGAATTGTGCTACGCCTGCCTAGTTTAAAAACCCAACAACAGGGGGTGTTCCTACTAAAACCCCCATTCTGGCCCACCTTTACAGTATAGATTAAAAAAAAAATCTTGAATTTAAATTGATCCAGTCACCATTATTACTCACATTAGGAAAAAGGCCTGGCACCACACAACTTGATTGCTTTCTGCAAAGCTTCTGATTTGTTCTACTTAAATTTTGACGTAGAAAAATGCCTGGGCAGGACCATGAGATCAGCATTCACTACTCAGAAACACAGGTCGGAATTGTCAAAAGCATTTTTTGCTTCAAAGTCACTTGAGCGCTTTTAAAACACTGCCGCATAGTTGAAAGACAGGAGGTAAATCAGACTAAGAGCGTCCACACTTTTTGCCCCAGATGACGTTAACTTTTTAAACAAATTCAACAGGTGTAGCTCTGAATATGAACAAAGCCCAATATTATTTTCTTAAGCCAAACCTTCATTCAGTCAGGATGAATAAACCGGGGCTAGTTTGGATTTCCATTTTCTGACTAGTTACATGTTTTGCTACTTATAAGACACCCTGCTACTAAGAAATGCCCATTTATCAGGGTTTGCTGGAATAATTTAATTCATCGCAGGCTTTTGGAGACCAATTTAGGGGTTCAGAATTCCGAACACCCTAGTCACATGACATTCTGCCATACAGCTGCTATTTATGATGAACTGGAATCCTCAGTACTGCACTGGGTCTTGAGCTAAGACAGCATAAATCCATTTCCACTCCGCTGATGGGGCCGGGGGAACAAAACCTCTGCTCAGAAACATTGCAAGCAAAAAGTCATGCAATGAACTGCCCGTGATAAAATGACATGGAGCTGATGGATTTTTAAGGCTGCTAGTAAAGTTAAATCAAAAAATATTTTTAAAATGTTGGATGCTGGTGTCTTTTCAAAGGATGCAGCTCAGTAAATAAAAACAGTCCCATTTATCTGCTTTCGACGTAGAGCAAGCTAATTATTTTTGTTAAGCTTCAGTAATATATAGACCAGGATTTGAAATGTAAACGATACAGCATGTTATATTAAAGAGAAATTAAATCTCAGGCACTGTACAAGCCCATCTTAACATTAGATCTGATGGAGTAAAACACAGAAGAAACAAGCCATAAATCTCTTCCTTTCTGCTGGTATTTACAATGGTCAATAGCAAATGACATGAAAGCCATGCTCACAGAAACTTCCCTTCAAGAGCAGATTCAGTGGCATTTTATTAACATGGATTTGCTGTATGATTTAAAACCAAACACAAGACACATAAGTAACAGCTATGCTGATCAGTACAGCAACCTATCCACGTTTCATTGGATTCAGACAGCTTAAGACAGGTCCTCTAAAGGCTAAAGGTATGATTTTGGTACAGAAACTTAGTAAATTTCATGACATTGGGGGGGAAATAAAAGGCATGGAAAAGTCACCTGGGGGAGGGAGGAGGCTGAAAAGCGAGCCTGCCACACACTCCCGCTTCCCCCACAGGGTCATGCCCAGCTCCCTGCTGAAGGTGTCGCAATCTGGAGCACAGGGTCACAGCAGAGGTATAGACGCACCAAACCTGAGTGGCACTGTGGACCCATGCCCCATGTTACAACGCCCCTCAGTTTGGGGGGCCTAATCAAATGTGCCTTTTTACAGCCATTTCCAAGATTTTCCCGATTTTATTCTAATTCATGATCTAAGAAACCAAGACCAATGGAAGGAGAAGGACTGAGCCCAGGCTGAGAAGGTATCTGGCCTGTGAAAGAAATACCTGGAGTTTTAAGCTGCAAGTAAGAGAAGCTTGCCTTCAAGAACCTCTGCAATCTGCCTAAAACATCATTTAGGGTGAGAAATTACTACTTGTAACCAGTTTCTGTAGTATTTTAAGATTACATTGTGTTTTTATTTACTGGGTAATCTGCTTTGATCTGTTTGCTAACCCTTATAATCACTTAAAATCTATCTTTGGTAGTTAATAAACTTGCTTTTGTTTTCTCTAAAACCAGTTTGTGGAATTCCTAACTGGGAGGCAAAAAGCTGTGCATATCTTACACAAGAATGGCCAGACTGGGTCAGACCAAGGGTCCATCCAGCCCAGTGTCCTGTCTACCGACAGTGGCCAAAGCCAGGTGCCCCAGAGGGAATGAACAAAATACGTAATCATCAAGTGATCCATCCCCTGTTGCCCATTCCCAGCTTTTGGCAAACAGAGGCTAGGGACACCATCCCTGTTCATCCTGGCTAATAGCCATTGATGGACCTATCCTGCATGAATTTATCTAGTTCTTTTTTGAACCCTGTTATAGTCTTGGCCTTCACAACATCCTCTGGCAAGGAGTTCTACAGGTTGACTGTGCATTGTGTGAAAAAAAATACTTCCTTTTGTTTGTTTTAAATTAGTTGACTATTCCCCCACATTAATGGAGGGAGCAAATTTTATGAGCCTACTCTGTACAGTTCTCTGTGCCATGCAAAATACAACACAATTTTGGGTTTGCACTCCAGAGGGGCTGTACATTTGAATGCTAGGCAGTTCTTTAACTGAGCTTTCCCATGCAGTGCTGATCTCAGCATCTGTGTGAAATTGCAGCTGGGTATGTCCCTACCTGTGTGTGTATGCTGGAAGGAGGCTTGAGAGCCTGTCACAGCAGCACAGTGTAAAGGGAACCCAGGCTGGTGGCTCATGCCAGCTCAGTGGGACCCCAGTTCCAAGTGGCATCCCGGGGGGAACCCATCACACATAGTTTCTCTGAACCATTTTTTGATTTTGTCTTTATGTGATTCCATAGTTCTTTGCTGTTAAGCAGATCAAACCATATTTTCCACTGAGATTGTGACAATAGTGTCAGCAGCCTGTAATCTGTCAAGTCCCTCAAACTTCCTTCAAGTTGCTTTTGTAAATTTAGTGCCTCACTGCAGTCTCTTTTTGTGTAAAACACATGCTATGTTTTGATCAGTCCTCCTCATGCTTCGTGCAAATTTAAACATTCTTATGCTAATTAGATGCAGATGTGGAGAGACAATTTCCTGAGCATTCTACCAAGTGTAACTGCAATGCTAGGCCCTCAATCCGCCTTCCATCAACCAAATAAGAGGCTGATTGACGGTTGGCCGTGGAAGAATTTTTTTTAAAACTTCCACAATAGGCTGTAGGGCTGTATTAGGCAATTTCTTTCTCAATATTGTTTAAATAGTGCTGAACAGCCACACCTAGGACATTTAGAATTACTGCACCTGAGAAGTTCTCATCTTCCATGGTTTATTTTTTTGTCAGAGGAAATGGAGGAAATTTTTTTACAGTCTCTAATCTTGGACAGCATCATCAGAAGTTGTATGCAATATTCAGACAGCTCATCAATAGCATTCAGTTACAATTCATGTTTCTCTGGCCACATTCAGGTAATTTCTTATCTTCTTTTAGTTGTTCCTTCAATTTTTCAGCTATTGGTTCACATGGTCTTCATACTCAATCTAGTAGTGGACCTGCAAGTGTAAATCTGTCTGGAGAAATATGTTGAGGACAAAAGGTGTTTTGTTGATTTCTTTGCAATGTTCGTGCTGTGCTAGACTGAAAGCCACGTGGATAGTGTAAGACACATGAAAAGAGAATCCAGAGCTCTAATGTCAACAACTTTCAAATGAATGTTAACTTCATGTAAATATTGTTAAGTTTAAAGAAGATGGAAAAAATAGTCTGGGATTCCTTCCCCTTTAAAGATGGAACAAAGGATTCTTCTTCTAAAAACACTTGCTATTCGACCACGAGGCAGGCTCACGAGTGAGCAGAAAACAGATTTCCACCATTGATTTTTCCATCAACAGAGAGCACAACCACAATGATGCCTCTCATTCGACTCTACTAAGTAAAGCTTAGTTGTTCCTCCTGATCATAGGGAGAAAGAAAGTTCAGACAGTCAGGGATAAGAGAAATACCATCCAACTTGCTTTACATTCTCTATTCCGACTAGCCTGGCTCAAACTTGAAATGCACTTGAGCCCCCAAAGTTCAGAGGCTGAGTAAGAGTTCAAACAGCCGCCTGCATTCTCACCAGTGCAGCACAAACTCAGACTCTTGCATTTATATTTGAACTTGAAGGTTTCATAATTACCCTGAAATACTTACTTAAGTGTTGCTAGCATTTGGGTAATGCTAGGGAACTGCCATCACAATAGCACAAGAAAAATCTGTAACCAAACATTTACCTGTACTGTAGTTCACATCGGGAACCTTAGCTGGAGCCAGGAGACATAGGCCTTATTCTCAGCTCTCTCCTACATTAACTGTGTAAGTCAAAATCTCTGTGCCTCAATTTCCCCATTTGTGAAATAGGAATAATAGGGACCTATTCTGTGAAGTTTATTTTGTTTGCAAAGTGCTTCAAACGTCTTGGATAGAAGGTGCTAAAAAAATTGCAAAATATTAATATTAGCCCTTACTGCAGAGTTCTCATCTGCAGCTTACTTACAAATGAAGAATTTGCAGCCTGTTTTGACACCTGTACTTTTTGAATGTTGAGAACATTCAACTAGCTCTACTGTACAACAACCGCACTGGCGGGTCTGTGGTACCCAGCACATTAATACTTAAAAAAAAAAAAAAAAAAAAGGCAAAATAAATAATTTCCTTGCAAATGTTGCAAGCCTGAGTCAGCACTCTTATCGTGACTGTATAAGATTAACCAAAGCTCTGAATGTCACAGGCTAGCCTCTCACATGCAACAGGAATGTTTTCTAGGAGACAGCAAGTATGGCCATAAATCTGTATCGTATAATTTGATTCATAATCCAATATACAGAGAGGAGTTAGAGTTATTGACAATTCAATCCTTTTGACATTTTTGTAATTCACTTCACAAATAAATACAAATACATTATAAAATAAATGTTCAACTCTGAGAAAAGCCACAGTTAATTGCTCTCACTAACCCCAGCTGGAGGCATTACATTGCCTCAAATACAATGTTTACCTTCAGGTTTCTAAATTATTCAAGCTTGCTACTGTTTTTCTGAAGCCTCAGCATGGTATTTATTTTCAGAATTAGCAGTTTCTTTTCTTAGTTACCTGCAGTTGTCTTCTAGCACTGATCCTCTTGTACGTTGCGGAGAGTAATGGGAGCCAAGGTAGGCAACAGGCATAATTTATTATTTGTATTAAAGGAGCAGCTAGAAGCCCATACTAAGACTTGGGTCTCATTTTGCTGGGCACTATACTGTTACCCACTTATAGCACCCCGCCTATACCTTACCAAGGGCTCAAGGCGTGACCCATCAATTTAGGCACCCCACCCTTTCCCTTCCAAGGCCTCAGGGTGTAAGGCACCCATCCTTACCTAGGGGGCTCAGGAAGAAACCTGGTCAATTTAAGTACCTGCCTTTTCCCTTGGGGCTCAGGGCTCTGTGGATCTGCAGAAGTTGTGCTCTAAACATCTATTTATTAGCAACACACAGAATACGGCTACCAAGCAAATCTCTTGTGCTCACCACTCCCACCATATAGACAAATTTCACCCGCTGGCCAGTCAGGATCCACTCATCTGGGCGTTCCCGTTGATGCCTCTGCCCATCCCAGTCGTGCAGAGGGGTCAGAGTTCCAGCAGCTTGATGCTGAACTGTAGTCCAGAAACTATTCCCAGCGAGCATTGTTTTTCATTTACATTAGACAGGTAAAACTAGTTCCCTTCTTAAATTTACTAAAACTATCACATGATCCCACACTCCTAAATAACCAAAAATGTAACCAATTACGCACTGGCATGTATGTGTCCTCGTTCCTGCCCAAGTTCTTTACATTTTATTGTTCATGCCCGAATTGTAACTTAATTGGGACCTTCTCTATTTGTGCAGATGGTCAGCATAAAACACTGGTCAGAGCTTATCTTACCATTTGTTGAGTCTCTTTCTGTATCCTCCTTAATTTCCCCGCATCTTTACCACCTGGGTGGCTATAACTCTCGTTAGGGACACTCCTGAGGTGGGGGTGCTTTATCAGCAGCAAAACATTCCTTTTTTCAATTTTAGTGGTGAACTACCTGAGTTTCACCCAAGGCTGGTATAATGCACACAGGCGAGAGTTTGATCAGGTCTCAGGCCTACAATCAAACATATGGTAAGAGACAGCTCCCGTCCTGAACGTCTACACTGATGAGACAGAGGGTGGGAAGGGAAACAGAGGTAGAGAGTTGAAGTGACCTTCCCTTGGTCACTCATCTGGGCAACAGCAGAGCTGGGTATTGTGTTTCCAGTCTCATGTCCTATCTACTAGTCAATGCCACCAACCCATTTCCATGTGCACAGAAGAGAGCTTGATAAGGTGTTTGAATATTCTCCTGACCAAGGCCTGCTGGCAGAAGTGAAACTAAGGGCTTTGTACAAAGCACTCTCTCTCTCAAGCATCACAAACAAACAGGTAATCTACTTACCCTCAGTGGGGATGGGACTGACACATTATTGCAATGGCTCCCCCTTCCCCCTCGCATCCACACTAGCTGACAAAGCCAGGTTAGAAAACTCTGTCTGGAACCATATTTAAGTAGAGCCGACATGCTTGTCTATAAATAGGTAAAAGGCCCAATGTAGACAGGACTGACAATCCAGCCAGCACACGAGGGCAAACTTTTACCTTGAAGAAAAGGGCCAGAGTAGGGAATATCCAGAGAGCAGGCAGGAACCTATCCAGAGAGCAGGCAGGAACCTTGGTTGCTTTTCCAGCTCAAAGTACCCTGCATAGTAAGCTGAATGGTCTTCAATTTAGCTGTCTTGGAAGAGAAATGGATGAACTGAGCTACTGAGATCTGAACCAGTTTCTAGAAAGTCAAATTTTCCCATATGCTGTGATTAGCCACTAAGCCATCCCAACACATTATTGTAGGTCCGCTATATTTCATTGAGAAAAATGTGGTCCTAATTAGGAAGCGCTCTGTGTTTACTCTCTCTAGCTGATTGCCACAGATTCTTCTTGTGGTCCACGCTATTTGCCTATACTTTAGCCACTGGTTGAACCTCTTAGACCTTAAATCCAGTTCTGAACTACTTACCAGCATTTAGGTTCCTCCCACTTAACTCCTTAGCTGTTAAATAACTGGTTGGTAGTTAAATTGCTACAGTAGCAACCTCATCATGTCTTAAAACCCATCAACCCCGCTGTCTCAAATGCTATTCAGATTTTATTCCTCTTCCAACATAAAGGTATTTTCATTGAATGCTGTGGAACGATCTGGTGGAATCTTTTAACAGCACAACACTAACCCAGCACTTCCACTGGCATTGAGAGTTTATTAAAATGTAACCCAATAACTGATGGAAACATCTTACAGAAAAAGTTAGACAAAGAGCTACCCAGCCTTATAAAAATACCCAGGGTCTGAAGGCAGTTTTAAATCCAGATCAGAAGTTTCCCGCAGATTGGGAGAGTTTATATTTTTGCTTCATTCCTGACATTCAAGGTGGTTGGGCTTATCAGAGTTGTAGAGATTGCCCCAGGGAAGGTGGTAACTATAGGCAGCCATGAGATACCTAGAGTAGTATTCCATTGTTCCCAATTTTCAGAAGTAAGTATGCCTTAACTGGTAGCTGTCTCCCTGGCTGCTTAGCCCAAGGTCAGAAGTCACAGGGATACCTTTCCTGCGGGGAGGGTGTGACAGAATGTACATGTGTGTTCACATTAATGGACACACTCTACTGTCATAATTTTTGTATGGAATATGCCTTGTAAGGTATCATTTTAGAACTCAATTTGCTGATCAGTATTGTCCTGGTAAAATGTGTGACAACTTTGTATGTGAAGTTATAAGATTCCCCTATAGGATGTTAGCACCACATGTTCCAAACCCTACAGCCTCGTCCAAACAAAAGTTGACAAATAGTTCTGTCCTAAACAAAGGAATATGTGCTCTGCTTAATTTGCATTTAAATGGTAAACAGAGTCATCATTCAGGAAGGGAAAACAAAGGAAGTTCAAACAGGTGAAAAAAACCAGCAGAGACTATCTTTCCACATAGACTCTCTCTCCTGGGTCTCAGCTGGAAGTGTTTTTCAAGAGGGGAACTGAAGTTATAAAAAGGAGAGGAAAAACACCCTAAGGCACTCACGCTCCCCACCCCCATCCCCACCACCCATTGCATTCATTGCACCTGAAGCAGCCATTGGACTCTGGGGAAGGAGTCCTAACCTAAGAAGTGGTCAGTCAGACTGCTGACAGCATATGGTGAGAAAACTTTGCTTTGAATCCAATCTAGTTTGTTAAGTTAGGCACCAGTCAGCATTTTATCTTTCTTTTTCTTGCAACTATTTCTGACTTTTACACCTCACTGCTTGTACTTGCTTCAAATCACTTTGTAGTTAATATACTTGTTTTACTGTTTGATCTAATCCAGTGTGTTCAGGTTGAAGTGTCTGGATACCTCCGTTTGGGTTAACAAGTTGTGTGCGTATTATTCCTTTAAAGGAATAAGGGACTTAACCTATTTGTACTGTCCAGCAGAGGGCTGGGCCATACAAGACCCACTGTTCTGGGGGAAGAGCAGGGACTGGGAGTGTGTTGGGGACACCCTGCTGCATAACCCAGGCTGGTAAGAGCCAAGGTGCACTGCCGGCTGGAGGCTACAGCAGCAAGGCATTGTAAAAAGCACCCGAGTTACAGGGCATGGGTGACAGCTACTCACCATGGCACAATCCAGACCAGTATGTCTCAGAGGGGTCTTTCAATAGCTCCAGCTCTTTCCTGTAAGATGGAAGTTGTTGGTTCTCTTCCCCAGGTGACAAACATATGTCCAGATACTGAGCTGTGTGGTTAAAACACCTTTGTACCCAGGGTGACCAGATAACAAGTGTGAAAAAGGGGGTAATAGGCTCCTACATAAGACAAAGCCCTGAAAATATCAGGACTGTCCCTATAACATCAGGACATCTGGTGACCCCATTTGAACCTCCCTTCCCTCACCCCAATCTTGGGCCCTCCTGGCAAAAGTTCAGCTCAGTGCCAAACCATATTAGTGCAATAGTATTTTGGCTCTGCCCCAATTCTTTCCTACATTTCCTCAGAGTACATCTACAGGGAACCACGACCCTATTTGCTAGCAGAATAAGGAGGAGCGTTTTTGCAAAAACACAAACATTTGAATTTGTAATTTGTAATAAGTAGCTGTACCTTTTGCTGTAAAAGCTACAAGGAGTATATGGCCATCATGTTTTAATCCATGTTCCTTTCTTCCAGGTGTCCGTTTTTATTACTTCATAGCCATTAAAGAAATACAGGGATTCCAAGTTCAATTTTAAACTTCTACGTAACCTTGGCGATGCTGTTAGCCTAAGGAAAGGCGACACTTGACTCCCATCCGTGCAATTCATTTCGGCACTGCAGAATCAACATTCTGCCAACCAATTTTATAATGTATCACAGCATTTGAAACAATTAGTCACACCTACAATCAAAAGAGCAAGGTTTTGCAACACAGTATTTAGTAAAGATGTCTGTCTTAAGTCAAACTAGCAGCCATATTTTATTTGAAAAGCATGTAAACAAATCTGGCACATTCATTATAAAAAAAAAACAAAAAAAACCTGTGTACCTAGCATGTTCATCACATTTAATATATTTCATCTCTCCGCCCCCATGCTCCATGGAGACAAGTTAATCACAGCTAACCATCTGGTAATCTTCAGCCCAGTCTGCTACAGAATGCTAGGTAGCAGCTGTAGTCAGAGCTATGTCTTCCATTCACACTAAATAGAAGGCAGGAACAGCTGCTTGGCCAGCATTTTTCAGTGAGGGCTCTCTCTCTTTTTAGTATTCCTGGCTTCTCTTTCCCTTCAGCTCTAGATTCTTGTTAATGAGATTTCACATTGTCACTTTTAATCCCCGCCATCCCGCACACGTGCACACACACACACAAAAACCTCAACAACAAATAATTAGTGAAGCCAGAAATGCTGTTTCCAATTGCCAGATGTTTATATGATGTATCTGCTTTGAGCAGCCTCTTTGAGGGCAGGGACTATGTCCATCTCTATATGTATTGTGTGCCTAGAATAATGGGGCCTCGATCCCTGCCTGGGACCTCTAGGAGCTACAGCAACACAAATATCAGCAAGCAGTCATCTTACCTATATGACTGCATTGTCTTCCTGCCTGTACAGGATTGTAGAATGCCCACTCAGTCTCAGGGGGTACCAGAGTTTCAGGGACTATACTGTTAAAGTAGGGATTTTTTAAAAATGGGCACAATAATTTCTCAGTAAACCATACAACCAGGTTTTCCTACAGATTTTTGTTTTGTGTCATATGCAAAGTACCACAGCATGAGTTTTCCCTCTCCCTGCGGACTGTGGCAAAGGGCATATGTCAAAGAGCCTGTTATCTCCCGGAGACTGGGTTAATTCACACCTGCTTATGTTTTTCAGATTGAGGCAGTTTCTGAAAAACTTACCTTTTCCTCCATTTGAATTCTTCTAGGACTGTTCAGCTTAGGAAAGAGGAGACAGCTAAGGGGGCATAAGATAGAGGTCTATAAAGTCATGAATGGCATGGAGAAAGTGAATAGGGAAGTGTTATTTACCTCTACTTGACATACAACAAGAACTAGAGGTGACATGATGAAATTAATGGACAGCATGTTAAAAACACACACACACACACACACACAAAGAAGTACTTCTTCACACAACACACAATCAACCCATGGAACTTGTTGCCCTGGAATGTAGCAAAGGCTGAAAGTATAAATGGGTTCAACTAAGAATTACATGAGTTCATGCAGGATAGGTCCATCAATAGCTGTTAGCCAAGATGGTCAGGGGTGCAACTCCATGCTCTGCAATCCCCAAGCCTCTGACTGCTAGAAGCTGGGACTGGATGACAGGGATGTATCACTTGATACATTGCCCTTTTCTGTTGATTCCTTCTGAAGCATCTGGCATTGGCCACTGTCAGAAGACAGGATACCGGGCTAGATGGACCATTGGTCTGATCCAGTATGTCTGTTCTTATGTTCTTCTCCTTCAACATACTTCTGCTTGCACACAAAATAGATGAGCAACTGCTAGAAGGAGCTTCCAATTCCATAACAACTGATCATCCTTCCTTAGAGGCAAAAGTACCAGCATCAGCAATGCACCAATCCCAGCAGCTCCTGGTTCATAAAGCAGGTTGAGCCTCCGGAGCCAAGTTCACTCACGTGACAGCTACCTGCCAAACGGACTTTTTTTTGTAATATAGACATATACATCCACACACACACACACACAGGCAGTGAGTAAAGTAGGTAACTTCACTTTATGGCACACTACAGTGGCAGCCGTTAAAAAGTCAACATTTACCGAACATTACCACGCCATTACTACAGATCTGTCTTTAAGAAAAGAGGAAAAAACGGTGTCAATCTAAGATACCATTATATAGTCGATACTATCAAAAGCTGGCTTTTTAAAAACAACCACCACTCCATGCTGTCAAGGTTCCTCCCCCACTCTGAACGCTATGGTACAGATGTGGGGACCTGCATGAAAACCTCCTAAGCTTATCTTTACCAGCTTAGGTCAAAACTTCCCCAAGGTACAAAATATTCCACCCTTTGTCCTTGGACTGGCCGCTACCACCACCAAACAAATACTGGTTACTGGGGAAGAGCTGTTTGGAAACGTCTTTCCCCCCAAATACTTCCCAAAACCTTGCACCCCACTTCCTGGACAAGGTTTGGTAAAAAGCCTCACCAATTTGCCTAGGTGACTACAGACCCAGACCCTTGGATCTTAAGAACAATGAACAATCCTCCCAACACTTGCACCCCCCCCTTTCCTGGGAAATGTTGGATAAAAAGCCTCACTAATTTGCATAGGTGACCACAGACCCAAACCCTTGGATCTGAGAACAATGAAAAAGCATTCAGTTTTCTTACAAGACGACTTTTAATAGAAATAGGAGTAAATAGAAGTAAAGAAATCCCCTCTGTAAAATCAGGATAGTAGATACCTTACAGGGTAATTAGATTCAAAACATAGAGAATCCCTCTAGGCAAAAACTTAAGTTACAAAAAAGATACACAGACAGAAATAGTTATTCTATTCAGTACAATTCTTTTCTCAGCCATTTAAAGAAATCATAATCTAACACATACCTAGCTAGATTACTTACTAAAAGTTCTAAGACTCCATTCCTGTTCTGTCCCCAGCAAAAAAGCATACCAATAGACAGAGACCCTTTGTTTCTCTCCCTCCTCCCAGCTTTTGAAAGTATCTTGTCTCCTCATTGGTCATTTTGGTCAGGTGCCAGCGAGGTTACCTTTAACTTCTTAACCCTTTACAGGTGAGAGGAGTTTTCCCCTGGCCAGGGGGGATTTCAAAGGGGTTTACCCTTCCCTTTGTATTTATGACACATGCCCTACTCTAGGATCCTGTTGTCTAGTAGTGGGTATTAAATTAATCCATATTTTGTATGTGGCACTCTTAAATCATATTCTCTTTATGTGGCCTTTTCCAATATTTAACCAAGAACTTTCTTCAGCTCAAGCGATATGCTACTTTTGTAAGGCTGTTCAGAATGCTATATGCAAGAAAATCCCCAGATGCATCTATCCACATACTGAGTAAAAGAATCTGGCATTTTAAACCTATTAATCAGGAAGCATTATATATATAGTGGGTGCTGCATAGTGAAATGGACATCAGCCTGCTAACATTGACAACATAGAAGACTCATATTTGACTCCTGAAAGCAAAAAATGCCCAAAATCCAGCATGATCAAATGTTATAATTATTAATTATATAGTTGCAGGGAGGTAAAGTATTGTCTGTGCAGATCAGTAATTTTTCCATAATGGAAAGATGAGAATATTTTCAGTACAGAACAATGTCAAGAAAGGTTTAGATAATCCTGCATTTCTAAGCTACCAAGAATTTACCATTTAACTTCCAAGAGTTTGCCATGAGCCCAAAAAAAATTAGATGACAGGTTAGCATTTAATCTAGCATAGAAGAAAACACAAAATATGTCAAAGTGGATTTTTTTTAAAGATTCAAAATGGTATAGAAACTTGTATAACAAAACAGCTCTAGGACAATCAATGCTGTCAAAATGATATAGTTCTTTTCTGCTTTGTATTATGTATACACATGCATAAAAGTGTAACAAACATGCTACTTTTAAGAGCTTTTAGATGAGGGAGCAATGCAATTTTAATTGTAACCTCTAAATGAATACCAATTTCCCCTGATCCCTGTAGCATCCAATGATGGCTAGAGAATCTGTTGTTATTTTTTCTTCAGCAAATTAGAGAATAAAATATGTGTCCACTTGAATCCGTCTTTGGACCCTGGATACAACATTTGAAATCCCCATGTAGAGAGATGAGCAGATATACACATCCCCAAGTCAATAACCAGGAAGGAATTTTACCAAGACTGTTCTCATCCTGAAAATGAGAGCGGGAGGGAAAGCGTAATTAACATGCCTAGGAAGGAGTACTGCGGAAAGGGATCTGAGAGTCATAGTAGACCACAAGCTAAATGAGAGTCAACATTGTAACGCTGTTGCAAAAAAAGCAAACATCCTTCTGGGATGTATTAGCAAGAGCGTTGTAAGCAAGACACAAGAAGTAATTCTTCCGCTCTACTCCGCACTGATTAGGCCTCAACTGGAGTACTGTGTCCAGTTCTGGGCGCCACATTTCAGGAAAGATGTGGACAAATTGGAGAGAGTCCAGAGAAGAGCAACAAAAATTATTAAAGGTCTAGAAAACATGACCTAAGAAGTGAGGTGTAGCTGTAGCTCACGAAAGCTCATGCTCAAATAAATTTGTTAGTCTCTAAGGCGCCACAAGTCCTCCTTTTCTTTTTATGACCTATGAGAGAAGATTGAAAAAATTGGGTTTGTTTAGTCTGGAAAATAGAAGACTGAGAGGGGACATACGAACAGTTTTCAAGTACATAAAAAGGTACAAGAAGGAGGAAGAAAAATTGTTTTTCTTAACCTCTGAGGATAGGACAAGAAGCAATGGGCTTAAATTGCAGCAAGGGAGGTTTAGGTTGGACATTAGGAAAAACTTCCTGTCAGGGTGGTTAAACACTGGAATAAATTGCCTAGGGAGGTTGTGGAATCTTCATCATTGGAGATTTTTAAGAGTCCGTTAGACAAACACCTGTCAGGGATGGTCTAGATAATTAGTCCTGCCACGAGTGCAGGGGACTGGACTAGATGACCTCTCAAGGTCCCTTCCAGTTCTGTGATTCTCTGAGGGCAAACGAGGGTGAAAGGTGATAAGCATAGATGATCGATTTCATAAACACTGAAAATGCTTTAAAACAGATTTCTGCCCCCGAAGTAATGATAGGATAGATTCTGCCACCGTCACACTGAATAATACTTCATTCCCATTGAATGACATGGGACAAATTGCAGACTTAGGGTACTCACTCAATCAGTAAGGGACTCACGAACAGGCCCTATATGGGGAGCTTATTCTGTCTGCAGTTCAGTACTAGATTCTGCAAAATTTAGTTGAAGCATTCTTTGAGTGCATTGTTTTTTCCTGCGGTCCACCAAAAAAACAACAACAACCTATCCATTAAAAATATACAACACTGAACAACAACAACATTCAAGGCTTGAGGAGCTAATCCGGTTTTATGCTGTGTTACAAGTAAAAGTAACCCAGTTAATCTATACATTATACGAATGGCCCTTGGCTCTCAAGACATCTGCCCTCTTCCAGATCTTCAAACCGCCTAAGAACTTGGGTGTTCCACGGTTCACTGCATAACATCATATATGTTACACCACCCTTCTATGCCGAAGCTGCACATGAATGATTTTGATCCAAGCTACTATGAGCCAAAACAATGGCACAAAACTTTTATTCTACTGAAGCTAAGAGATTCTTTCCAATCATCCAGCCCCTATAAACTTGTGGGTGTAAAAGCTAAGCCTTAGAGCCAAAACCGTCAAACATTATCCAAAGAAATAGTTATTGTACTACTCTAATCATTGGTTGCTATTAACAGAAGTAAAAGAGAGACTACAAAGAACAAATTTGTCTGCTGCTCTTTCACTACAGCACTCCACACAGCCTTGTGCCCAGAGCCAAAAGGACAGTCTCTCTTCTGATAAGGAAACGTTTCCCAGAATCTTTACTTGTGTTCCAACACAAAGATTCAAGTTGCGTTACATTTAAAACACAGACAGTGACCTACAAGACCCTGTTATATTTAGCAAAACTTTATTTCGCTTTAAAACCTTTATGCCAGGTGAAATCCATTATTTCGCAAAGCATTGAATTCAGCGTAGACTCTGACAGATGTACATATCAGGCATTATGTGCACGGAAGTGAGCACACATCAGCACATGCACTTGTCAAAATGGGAGCCTGGTCTCAAATAAAAAGCAAAATTTCCAATATGCAAACTCATGAGTCCCAAAGTGTGTATGACAAAACCTAAGTGATTAATATTTCAGCTCTTGTTTTGTCACCAAACACCTAGTCGTTTGGCTAAAAACCTTACCTACCAAATGCTAGGATGGTAGATATTTATAGTAATGAGTCAAGGGGAGTTTTGCAGAATTTGGCCCAAAGTAAGCAGTTCACTTAGCTGGAAACCTAAATGAATAAGTAACAGCTTAACTTCTATACATGTCCCACTAAACAATACTGTCAGCCAACTCAAAACCTACTAGATGTGATGCAGTGTGATGTTTTTTGAACCCTAGTTGCTCATTATGAAACATGCCAAATAAATAACTGCAGCATCCTTATTTGATTAAGGAAAGTGAATGTGTTACAAGACTCAAAATACAATTTGTGCCTGGCTTTCATATACATTCCTAATCAGTTTGTGAATCACAAGTCACAATTTGCTTAAAATTACACCTTTTCTACTAATTTGCTATGATTAAGAGAGCATTTATGCTCTTTATGTCCCTTAATTTTGGTGCTATATATTTTTAAGATTGTATATGCATCTATCAGAGTGTAGAAGAAAGGTGGTAATCTATTTTTTTCCTTTTGCCTAATACAAAGTTAAAGATCTCGACCAAATCTGTGTGTCCTGGCTTGTAGTCTCTGCACACACCCATGATATGAACTCTCCCTTGCGCTGAAGATTCAACAACATAGAATCAGGAGCAGACAGAGGCATTTTGCCAGCCAGAGCAGAAAGATGTTTTTGGCACCTCCAAGAGCAGTTGAGAAAAAAAAAATTGGTTAAGTGGTACAGTGACCCTGGAATTTGGCGCCAGGGCAACCACCCTGCTTATCTGCCCCTAGAACGAGCCCTGCACAGGACACTGAAGGATGGATCAATTCCTGGTTAACTTGAAAGGTTGCACGGGGCTGAGGTTGGGAAGAAAGAGCTGGGACACCCCTACAATCACTCAGTCCATCAGATGCTAAAGAAAATGTCACCTGCAGGAAACTCCTGCTTGCCCAATCCCATACAACACCAAAAACTCTCTATCACCCAATGGATACGTTTCTGTCCTGCTTGTATCTGCCTCTTCCTGAACATTAAACTACACAGGGGGCTACTATTCCACTGTAGACATGCTAAGCTGTCACCTAGACTAGGAAAAGGTTTAGGCTCCTGAAGTCTCATTAATGAGTTACCCAATTGCTAATTCAAAGGTTAGTGGCTCCTAGCACTGAAGTAGTAAAAACCACACACACACACACACCTCCCCTCCCCCCTCCCGCCCCAACCTCAGGGCCTGATTTTGCAAAACTCCCAAACATGCACATCCTGTACATGACCCCATGGCAGTCATAAGCAGAAATCGAACCCAGGACCTCTCTTGCTACAGTCATGAGCTACAGGCCTGATCCAAAGCTCAGGGCAACGGAAAGAATTAATTGGCACAGTTCGTTATCAGATCAGGATCACTCTCCAACTGATTCAAGCTTTGGATCATGGTATTGCCAGTCCACTGCTCCTGAAGACTTGCTACAGAGCACAACGCCTTTTCAAATGGCTTCCAGACCCACCACAGTGGGCTTCATTATATTCAGCATCTGAAGCAGAAAATATTTACGGAGATATTTTAACTCCTCAGGCCAGTCACTTATATTTGCTGAATTAGACATTGCAACTGCATTTGTGGGAGCAACTGAGGAACAGTAGTGAACAAAAACCTTGTTTTAAATAGGTCACGCCTATAAAATATTTTATAATTACACCCAACAGATATGCTTGCACGTCCAATGAGTAATACAGGTTACTTGCAATGAGAGCACCTGAATCTGCTTAATCAAAGCTTACTTTGTCCCAGCAAAGGCTAATTGGCTCCCATAATGCATCATCTAGCAGAAACTAACATTACCGCAGGCTTCACCAACAATTAGTTGGCAGAAAATCCCAATTTATTCTGGTAACAGAGGTTTTACCTCAGGGTTTTCTTTGGCCACATAATCAGGTGATTCATCAGTAGCCCATCCCATGCCCTCCAGTTACTGTCGCCACGGATAAGAAGATGGATAGCCAAAGGGGACATGAACAGACCATAATTTGAGGAATGCTTTTTTGGAACTGAATGATACAGAATGAGTTTTATGGGTTGTTTTATTTTTGAGATAAAGTATAAAATAGCAACTAATTAATAAACTGCCGTGAGTAATGCAATCCCAATAATGCAAAATAATTGATAGAAACAAGCACTCCCCCTTAGCTAGCTATCACTCTGTTTTGCAAAACTCAAGGCCAATTTCCCCATTGTAACCCAAGAGAAGAGCCCTTCCTTATCTGGGCTTCATGTTTTATCTGGTGCATTTATTATATACTAAGCGGTGGGCTTTCAGCAAAGGAGTGGCCCAACCCTGCAGCTCATAGATGCAAACTGCATCCATAAAGGGTGCTCACATTTTTAGGTAATGACACATACAAACGTTAAGTGGTGACGACATCTGATTTTGCACGCGTACTCAGGTAGACCTTCACTCAGTGACCTGGGAGCACAAAAAAATGCAAGTCCGGTTTGTCTCTGGAAAAGGAACTCTGACATTTTGAAACGCTCCCTTAAATTTTGTCAGTAAGCAACCGGCCTTGAATTGTACATTTTGGCAGTTGAAAGACCAAAACGTAGCTTTAAGGCCTGATCCAAAACGCAGTTCAAAACAATAAAAAGACTTCAGTGGGACTTGGATCCTCTCCTTAAAGCAGGTGTTCGAATTTGAATATCTGAATGTAATTTGCATAGAGCAATACAATACAGCAGTATATTAACTAATGATCAGCCAGTAATGAACATAATATTAAAAATGAATTACAGAGGGTAATTGGTGATATAAGAAATTAATCTAACTGGGCTGCGAGAACCCTGAAAATGAAAAGGCCACAAGTTTTTCCCGGTGCTTCCACAAATCCCCTTCTGTCAATATTCTAACAGAAAAGGGCGACTAGCTGGAAAGTGTATGGAAATGACAGAGTATTTGTGGGAAGAGAATTCTGAATTTAAGGGCAATGATTTGTGCCGAATCATAGAAAGATGGCGATTCTCAACCTGCGTCATCTGGGACGTGAAAACCCCACCCCGTTTTCTTGGTTTTTCTTCCTGTGAGGACAGGATGAGTGAACAAACATGTGACAGATGTCTAGTCACCATGCTTAATGTGCTAAAGGAAGGTGCCCAGATACTACACTGATGAGTGCGGTATAAGAACCTATATGAAAAAGAAGATTATACAGGTGACACTGGGCCCCAGCACCCATGTACTGTGCCTCCCTGTATTCCATGTGCACAAAGGGACTCGGACCTAAGCCTCCAGGTGCTACACCAAAACAATTAGCCACAGTTCTGAAGTAAATGCTGCTAGAAGGCCCTGCTTCAGCAAGGTACTTAGGAACATCTGTACCTTTAAGCACATAGGTTCAGGGCTCTCCTGGGAACTGCAGCAGGGAAAGGAGCAGAACGTGGGGCCAGCAGGCGGCCCCATGCTGGCAGCGGTATCACCCCTAGCCCTGTTCTCTGGTGCAGCTGGCTGCTGTACAGGTGGAGGAGACCAGGCGTGGAAGCAGACCCACCAGGAGGAGGACAGACGGAGCCCGGCTCCCAGTAAGGGGAGTGGATCATGGGGAGGGGACGCGAGGAGAGCATGAGGGTCCTGGGCTGGGCTGGACTCACACGGAGGGTCACGTGAGGAGGTCACGTGGCCCCGGTGGGGGAAGGGCGGGGGGGGCAGCATACCAGTAAGAAATGGATTCCACTTGCACCACTGGATATGCACATGCTTAAGTTTCACACGAATTTAAGCTTCTCACTGAACTGGTGCCTCAGGTTCCTTCAGGACTCCGTGGTGACTGAGTGAGAAGGGCTGGACATCACACTATCATGATATAAAAGCAATTTAATGTTTTTCTATGTGCCATACAAATGGACTCCCAAAGAACTGATGCTGACCTCCTTTATACAGGTGAGAGCCCTGGAGGACCCATGTCCTCTGGTCATCCACAGAAGGTGCAGTGCAGGTCTCCCCAGACTGGCCCATTTATTGCTCTTTTTGAATTCTTTGTATTGCAGTAGTGCCATCAGAGTCACACTGAGCTAAAGACCTGCCCCAGAGAGCTTACAATCTAAACAGACAACACAAACAATGGGAGGGAAACTGAGGCACAAAGAAGAAAAGTGACTTGCCCAAGATCACCCAACAGGCTGGTGGCAGAGCCAGAAAGAGAACCCACTTTCTGCATATCTGCCCAGTGCTACATCCACTAGACCACACCCCCTTCAGGCCTGCATGCAGGGAACGGCCTCCAGCAGTCAGCAAAACTCTATCTCATTACCAGTTCTTGGAGCCATCAACATTTGTGGCCCAAGGTTTCCAACTACAAAACCCAGATGAAGTGGTTAAAAATAAATGAAAGTCTATTTTTGTGCGACAAAAGACCAGCTAAGTAAGAGTCCACTGTCTGCCTATAAATCCAGAAATATGCCAGACCTGTGCGATTAAGACCATATGTTTGCTAGATGATAAGCCTTTCATTTTTTCTAGTAGACATTGGAAATAGAGCACAGGAAGATTAATCCTCCTGGGGGAAGAGAGAGACTGACTAATTTCTCTGCATTTAGATGTAATAATTGAGCAGACTGATTCTTCCACTTTGTTCCTTACCATTATAACGAAATAATTAAGAAAAGTTCAACAAAATACTTAAAAAAGCTAATTTCGCATTGTTTCATCAAATATGTTCCAGCTGAAACCCAGAAAGAGTTTTAAGCTGCAAACATACACACACACACCCCGTTTTTCATATTTATCTAATTCATCAGAGAGGAACTTCCGGCTGTAAGAAGCTGGCACTGCTTCCACTTCATCCTCTGCCAATCACAATTTTTAAAAGCAACATACATGAGAAGTATTTGGTGGGCCTGGTATATTAATTCCTTTATTATGCTTTCATGTCAGGCGTGCTTCAAAGGGTGATTGTGGAGAGATGAAGGCCTCTAAAAGTTAAGAATGAGTAAGGCACAATTGTAATTCACGTCACGTTGCACAGGCTTTTAGGCATCCAAAAGGCCACGCAGGAAAAATATTTGTTAGATGAGGCGTTATTTCTGATTAAGAGCCTCCCATTTAGAATTCATGGATGATATTGCAGTAACAGTACTAAACTCTATTCTAGAGCATCGTGAAAGGGCAGCCACGGTCTGTGTCCTTTTATATAGGAAGACGACCAAAGGTTTCAATAAAAGTGTAAAATTGTACATGAAGGGCCCAGTCCCATCTCTGGATCTGCCCAGGCAGGACTGTACTCCCAAGCAGAGTTCCACTGAGGCCAATGAGACTCCTCACAGCTGCAGGGGTCTGCCCAAATGGAACAGATTAGAGAATCAGGGCCTGAATGTAGCCATCTTGGCTGACATATCAGGGATCGCCAGTGCTCAAAGCATGAGCTGTTACAGCTTGAACAAAAGAGCCATATCCTCCGCAGCTCAGACACACAGAGAGGGACCTCTAACACACACACTCACCAGTGGCTTACATATGCTTAGAATCGATAGGTTACCCTGCATTATGAGCAATATGGAGATCTCTCAGCAGCCACAGCATAATATTTAATTGTTTTAGGGGGTGACTGAAGACATGAAAAGTGTGGGCAAAATTCTCTCCCAGAAAAACCTTTAAGTCATTTAAAATTGAAGAGCATTCCCTAATGGGATTTTATTAACATGCATCCGATGAAATAGGCTGTAGCCCACGAAAGCTTATGCTCAAATAAATTTTTTGTTAGTCTCTAAGGTGCCACAAGTACTCCTGTTAATTCTCCAGTTTATCACAATGCTCTGATCTCTGCAGCATGGGCCAGATGTAAATAATTTTTAGCACTTATGTATCAAATGTCCTTTTTAAAATATTAATCCTTGTATAAACACAGGGAAACTGTGACGCTTATACATTTTAATGTGCACTTGCTTTGAAAATTAGAAAATGAATGTAAGTTTTCATCATTCAGCCTCGCTGACCCAAAAGTATAATTTTCTACCTGCTGAGGGGCAAAGGAGATAAGAACCCAAAGCAAACAGCAAGAAAACTTTGCAAAAATTATAAACACTACATATAATCCATTTCTTTAGCAGATTGTTCCATGATTCTGCATTTGTGAGAAACAATTTACAGCACCAGGTTCGTGAGATATATGGGTGTTTAGGTCTAAAGTGAGGCATACCCTTTCTGCAAAGAGGACCCCTTGCTACAGATTGCAATCAGTGGAGCACCTGGACTCACACCCAACTAAATTTCAGCCTCCGGTGAATTTCTTTTCTTTTACGGAGGAAAATTGGTCCATTACCATTTACTTATTTCTACATAGTCTATTAACTAGTGACATTTAGCAGTCATATGTTAGATCTCACAGTTTATCTGACAATAGGGACCGACATTTATGATTAAATACTTCGAACTGAAACCTTAGATGCGTCTACCTCTTGGGAGGAACAGACATCTGAGGAATGAATGTCTGTGATCTTCATATTCTCCTTAGAATGAAAGGGATATGGAGTTGGTCTGTAGGAGTCACGTGCACACTTTTCACTTGGAATATTTTTAAATCCTGAGATTTAGCATTGATCTAAGTCCAGAAAGCATGCGGGCCTCCCATCTTACCAAGAGACTACAGTATACTACCATCTTTTGATATGACCCTGCAATTTAAAGGAGCAACAGATGGGTAATGCCATTCCTCAAAATTTACTCAGGGAGATGGAGGGGCAATTCTAGGTACTTATAAAAGGAAATAAGATTGATAAACACCTACCATATCCCCTTATTACATAGTTGCAGAAGTGTGGGAAAGTGAAAATTTAGCAGGTTGACGCAAATAGACTATATAGGCACCTTCCCCAGGAAAATAAATTGTATGTTTCAAGCAACAAAACACTAGAGAATGTCCTATAAAAACAAACGGCAATCAAAATTAAAACCCTATCTTTTCAGAAATTCAGAAGTAGAACTGAATTTTTCTGTCAGGCAGATATTTTTCATTGAAAAATACCAATTCAGGTGGATGGAAATATTTGCTAATTTGTGGCAAATTTGCCAAATTGTTACCGGGGGTGTTAGAAAAAAATTGAGACATTTCATACGTTTGTGTCAAATTCTAGATCAATTTTAATTTTTAAAAAAAGTTAAAACAAAAACTAAACATATTGGATTGAACAAAGCTTCTCGGTCAACTCCAAATTCGTTTGATTTTTCACTTGACCTACCTACCACGAAGTCAGTTATTTGCACAGCTCTATTCACTCCTAACAGAATTACGCATTTTAACAAGAACTAGCAATTTGAAAAGATGCTGTCAAGGTTGTTGGGCCATAGACTTAATGCATCTTGACAGCAGCCATTGTCTGGACTGTAACTTTGTGTTTCGTCCTGCAACCAGTCCATTCAAAGTTTATTAGCCAGCCTGTGTGTCAGCTTAACAAACAAAGCCTACACATGTGTCATGGGCAACAATTGGCCAACACAGTATGGACTGAATGAAGGACCTCCAGTGCCAAAAGCAGAGGTCGCCACAGCTTGACCTCGGGTGCCAGGCACTGTAGCTGGTCTCCAACATGCTCTGTGGATTAGGCAGAATAAAGGAGATGCAACAAATGCTGACCAGTGGGTTAGCCAGGTACCACATTCACTCTTCTCTCACCAACTACCAAACACGTACAGGCAATTTATTGTTGATGGGCCTTATCACTCTCCCATGGTTGTGGATAGGGAACAAAATTGCATTGGGACAGCAGTACAGAGGGGGGAAATAACTGCATGTAACACCTCCTCAGAGCTTACCTGCTTCCTACCCCTCCATACCTCTAACACAACATGGCCACTATGTAACACAAAGGGTGGTGGGGATGCCCTGAGCGTGGGGGAGGAGGGAAACAGCAGCCACTAAGCAGCACGCTCCCTTCCCATATCTTAAGACATAATACAAAAACTAGGCAGGAGTATACTCTCCCTCTGCAGCTTCCACCCCATTGGTCAGGGCATAAGTGCTGGGCAAGGATGGGGACTGGGTCAGTGCCATCCTGGCAAGAGAAACAGTCTGGCCATTGCTGGGTGCTGGGGAGGAGCACAGATGGGCTTATTGTCTTTCTGGATCTGCCGATTTTAGCCTTGTAAACACAAAAGGGAGAGTTTCTTTGATTACTTTCTGCCTTTGATTTCAAAAAGTAAATTAAGGGTGATTGATCAGTTATGAGAGGGTAAATTCTGACAGCTCCCTGGGTTACAAGGCCCTGAGCCAGCTCCTTTTAAGTCAGTGAGGGCTGGATGGACCCCGGGAGTGCTAGAATTCCCTATGAAAGTTACTTGGGTTTGAAAGCACAGACCCGTAGCCCCCGAAGCCTCCAGACTGAGCTGACCTAAATTAGCAGAGAACTGCAGCACCACCCTTAGCCAGCACCGAATTGGATTATTTTAGTTCATTTTTCCATCCATAAAAAGGTCCTTCAAAAGCCTCTTTCCACAGTCCAGTATTTATTTCCTTCAGCGCTTCAGCCCAATGAGGCCCCTCAGCAAACAGCATGAGAACACACTTGCCATAAACAAAACCTCTCCAGCTCCAAAGAAAAAGGAAACAGCCCCCGCTTGCTGTTTTCCTTGTGATAACCAAGAGCTGTGCAAGATGCAAAATGTAAATCAGTTTCCATTTGGACATTTCTATCTGTTTCCCCTCAGCAGCTTTCAGGAGAGTGGTCTTGAAATTACACAGCTGTAGGATTTTTCTTCCCAGCTTTCAACACACAGGCATCATAGAGACCATTAGCAATTTACAGCTTGAAGAGCACATCCTGCAACCTTCACATGCCACGCTTGGAGTCAGCTCGGACATTAAGGTTACTCTATGTTGCATTATACAGTGGCAAATTAAGCATCCATAGAACCGGAAGCATATAACTGTAGCAGGAGAAAAACTGCTTCGGGGAAGGCACTAGCCCGATGTTTCACCCAATGGCTGAATTAGGTGCTTCAGATGGGCTAAACGCTTTGCTTCACCAGCTCCCCGCAAATGGCCAGTCTCTGGGACAAGTGCAGTTGGGTGCCGCACCACCAGCCCACAGCTGGGAAGCCCGAGAAATACCAGCACCTGAGAGAGTCCCACCGTGGACAGACTCAAGTAGCCAAGAGGCTGCAGCTGACAAACACAAGTGCAGTGAAATCTGTACAAAGCGCTACCCTTACTAGGCAAGCTTCTGTCTTGAGACCACCTGTAGTGGGTGGGTAGGAGGGAGCCTCACCCCACCCCACCCCACCACAATTTGGGCAGCTTACAGAATCCTTCCCCAGGTTGTGGCACACCATAGAATCATAGAATCATAGAATATCAGGGTTGGAAGGGACCCCAGAAGGTCATCTAGTCCAACCCCCTGCTCAAAGCAGGACCAATTCCCAGTTAAATAATCCCAGCCAGGGCTTTGTCAAGCCTGACCTTAAAAACCTCTAATGAAGGAGATTCTACCACCTCCCTAGGTAACGCATTCCAGTGTTTCACCACCCTCTTAGTGAAAAAGTTTTTCCTAATATCCAATCCAAACCTCCCCCACTGCAACTTGAGACCATTACTCCTCGTTCTGTCATCTGCTACCATTGAGAACAGTCTAGAGCCATCCTCTTTGGAACCCCCTTTCAGGTAGTTGAAAGCAGCTATCAAATCCCCCCTCATTCTTCTCTTCTGCAGGCTAAACAATCCCAGCTCCCTCAGCCTCTCCTCATAACTCATGTGTTCCAGTCCCCTAATCATTTTTGTTGCCCTTCGCTGGACTCTCTCCAATTTATCCACATCCTTCTTGAAGTGTGGGGCCCAAAACTGGACACAGTACTCCAGATGAGGCCTCACCAATGTCGAATAGAGGGGAACGATCACGTCCCTCGATCTGCTCGCTATGCCCCTACTTATACATCCCAAAATGCCATTGGCCTTCTTGGCAACAAGGGCACACTGCTGACTCATATCCAGCTTCTCGTCCACTGTCACCCCTAGGTCCTTTTCTGCAGAACTGCTGCCTAGCCATTCGGTCCCTAGTCTGTAGCTGTGCATTGGGTTCTTCCGTCCTAATTGCAGGACCCTGCACTTATCCTTATTGAACCTCATCAGATTCCTTTTGGCCCAATCTTCCAATTGGTCTAGGTCCTTCTGTATCCTATCCCTCCCCTCCAGCGTATCTACCACTCCTCCCAGTTTAGTATCATCCGCAAATTTGCTGAGAGTGCAATCCACACCATCCTCCAGATCATTTATGAAGATATTGAATAAAACCGGCCCCAGGACCGACCCTTGGGGCACTCCACTTGATACCGGCTGCCAACTAGACATGGAGCCATTGATCACTACCTGTTGAGCCCGACAATCTAGCCAGCTTTCTACCCACCTTATAGTGCATTCATCCAGCCCATACTTCCTTAACTTGCTGACAAGAATACTATGGGAGACCGTGTCAAAAGCTTTGCTAAAGTCAAGAAACAATACATCCACTGCTTTCCCTTCACCCACAGAACCAGTAATCTCATCATAAAAGGCGATTAGATTAGTCAGGCATGACCTTCCCTTGGTGAATCCATGCTGGCTGTTCCTGATCACTTTCCTCTCATGCAAGTGCTTCAGGATTGATTCTTTGAGGACCTGCTCCATGATTTTTCCAGGGACTGAGGTGAGGCTGACTGGCCTGTAGTTCCCAGGATCTTCCTTCTTCCCTTTTTTAAAGATTGGCACTACATTAGCCTTTTTCCAGTCATCCGGGACTTCCCCGGTTCGCCAGGAGTTTTCAAAGATAATGGCCAGGGATTCTCCAAACACGTCCCCCTCCCCCAACCTGTGAGAGGGAGAATCAGAGTAAAAGACAAAAGGTGGTCAGCTTGTCGGTCAGCCTTTTTGTCTCCCCTTCAGGGTTTGGCTTATCTGCAGGCTGATCAGAGTTAGCGTCTGCCTCCAGCCCCTCCTTTATACCCGGTCCATACAATCTCATGGACAGCAGGGTCTGCAAATGTCTCTCTCTTCGCTGAGCTGTCCCTGAAGCCAGCAGTCTTCCCCTCACTCACCAGTCTTCCTGCAGCAGGCTTTCCCTTTTTAAGCCTCCTCTCTCCAGGCGGCAGGAGCCTTACAGGTGTGTCGTTAGTGATGGCTGAACCCATGAAAACTCGTTAGCCTGCTCTCTACTATTGTGTGTGCCCCCTCACACCTCCACAAGGTATCTCGAAGTGTACAAAGCACACTTCCACTCTCTGTTATCCTTTCATGTTATTCCTATAAGTGGTCACTAAAGAGATTTCACTGTGGCTTCAGCCAATTTGCTGTGCAAAGCTCCCAAGTAATGTTAACCACAGACATCTGGCAACTGATTTGCATCCACCCTCCCACTCTAAAAACAGAGCTATCAAAGGCTGTCAGTGTGTTTTAACAGCCATTAGTTTCAGAGTTAGCAATAGCTGTCAGTGTAGGGTGAATGTAGACAGCCATCCTCTGATCTCTCTCGTCTCTTTCTGACGACACGCTAGTCTCTAAGGGAGGAGCTGCAGGAGATATCTTACTTGCTTGACTCTCTCCTGGTGTTATATACTGTGTACACAACCATTGCTTCTGTGGTCAAACTTCCACTACCTTGTTTTCTGAAAAAACAATGCAGCCAATTGAATATGATGTGCTAAAATTCTAGAAAAAGTTATTTGCTAGCTGTAGATCTAAACGTAACAAAGAGTCAGGAACAGTCTCAAAATGGAAGGGGACTAAAGAACTGAAGAGATAACAGGGATCTTATCTTTGAGGCCGTATGTACTTTTCAGAAACACCATTCCCAAGTAACATACCGGCATGCCTGTGTCTAGCAAATATAGTTCTAGAACAATACTATGATGCCTTTAATGCTTCTCCTCCACACAACATCATACAAATTTGTAACAGTAAATAGAATCTAACATTGAGCTAGAACTGGATTGCTATCTGCTATTTAGCCAATATTTATAACACACACACGCGTAACTGCTGTCAAATTGTGTATCAATGTTAAATAAATGGCACTGTTAGAGAAACAATGACAGATGTAATGATGCTGAAGAGTGTAATCTATTCTAATTTATGAGAATTTATTTCCTTCATCTGGAGCCCTATTCAGCAGAGAAGGTCGAAAACATCCCGAAGTGCTTGGTGGATGTGAAAATCGCTAGAATCTCTTTCAAATGAAGCAGACTGCTCTTATGCCCAAAGCAGAACCAAAGCTTTAGAGTAGCTGGTCTGGGGGGTTTCCCAGTTGTTTACTTAGAGAATGCTCGACAATAGAGCAAAGGGATGTGTAGGTTTAACCACATTTCTTTTGCTTGGCTTTAATTTCATCATACTTTGTGCTGGTAAAGCCTGCGGAGGCTTTCTGGGACTTTAATGCTCTCTGGGACAGAACCCTCGTAAGCTTCTAAGGCACAATTTCCAGAAGAGTAAAGCAAGTGTAAATGGAAGTATTCTTTCTGCGACTGAGCTAATTTTGGCATCAGTGCTAAGTGATAGCGCATCTGGGGGAACCACCAAGAGGTTTTTAGCATGTTTTAAGCACCTTAACTTGTGTAAGATCATAAACTCCCTGACCACTTGGACTTAGATGCTTAATTCTAAGTGTTGATTTACAAAGCCTAAATATACAATAAGATCACAGCTACGTTTATGTGCCTAAAGACAATCCAACTGCAGCCTTGCCATGGACTCAGCTGTTTTGCGTATGAGCAATATGAGGAAACAGACCAGGAGCCCACTGTGTTAGGTGCTGTGCAGTCAATGAGGCAGCTCTGTGCCACCTCCCCCTCAATCCTTGCTTGGCTCTAGAAGGCATGGCCGAAGCAGCTCTGCACTCGAGCAACCCCTAGCTACTGGAACGGCCCTTTGCGGGCTGTGGCAGACTGCACAACTTAAAGCTGCCCTCAGGCTACCCCTAAGTTGCTAACCAGAGCTGGTCTGGCACATCAAGGACCATTTTCATGTCAGTTCTGATGGTCAGATGTAGGAGTGATGAGAAGGTTCCGTCACAGGCCATCTTCTGTTGTGTAACAAGCTATAACTTACCTACCTTTATCTAACTCCTTCCCAGATACTAATACACCTTATTATGATTTGTTGCTCCCTTGAGACTATCAGAATATTCTTTTATGTCAAGCAACATATCAATGGACTCTTACAGCTTTTAGTTCTGCTTCCAAATCAGATGAACGAGTTATTGGATACTATACAATATTTTATTGCTGCTAACATAAAGTATTATTTAAAAACATGTAACACACCAGGGAGCTTATATAAAGTTACTGACCTGTGGCCATAAAATAAATTAAATGCAATTCAGAATTTATATCATGTATTTTGCTTTACCTATTGGCAGTGAAGGTATATGGTCCTCCTGCCCTAAATCAGACTAGCACTGGAGAATATGACAACTGAAGTTACACACCTGCTGGACTAGGATATGTTACTGTCTCTTTAGTTTCATCCCTCATAGTCATGAACACCAGAGTTACAAACTGACCTGTCAACCACACACCTCATTTGGAACCAGAAGTATGCAATCAAGAAGCAGCAGAGACAAAAAAAAAAAAAAAAAGAAAGCAAATACAGTACAGTACTGTGTTAAACGTAAACTACTAAAAAAATAAAGGGAAAATTAAAAAAAGACTTGACAAAGTAAGGAAACTCTTTCTGTGCTTGTTTCGTTTGAATTAAGATGGTTAAAAGCAGCATTTTTCTTTTGCATAGTGAAGTTTCAAAGCTGTATTAATTCAATGTTGTAAACATTTGAAAGAACAACCAGAACGTTTTGTTCAGAGTTACAAACATTTCAGTTATGAACAAGCTCCATTCTGCAGGTGTTCCTGACTCGGAGGTTCTACTGTACTACGTTTTATTAACATAATGACTGGACTCAGGGTGAAATTCACCAAGGTTGCAGAAGGCAACATAAGGACTGCCATCATATTTAAGCCCTGTATATGGGCCTGCACAATCCCTACATACTGTAGAAAGTTATCAGATCCTGGCAGAAGGCTGAGATGGAAGGAAGTCAAGGGACAGGCCACAACATTCACATTTACCCAGCTCCAATAGCTCCAACACCAGATCCCACCGATGCAGATGGGCGGCGGTTTGACAGAAATGGTAGCAACTGGGGAATGTGTAAATCCTGTTCAACAGCCGAGGGTTGTGGGGGCAGAAAACCTCAATGTCCCTGCCCCTCCCTTCTCCATCCACAAAGAGCCAGAGTACCTGGGTATCTGTAAGAGGAGTGAATTTCACCCTAAATTCATTTGACTTTTATCTTCATTCTAACATACAGCAGCACTGACTATGGTGTGCAGCTTTGTAACAAAAGCTTCAGACTTCCAAGGCTGCCATCCCTCACAATTCTATCGTGAGTCACACAATAGCTGGCGTTTTTCTTAATGCCTCAGCTCTTGGAGGCATATTATTAGATGAGAATTCCAGTTCTCTTTTACATGTATGCTCTTCCAGCCCTCATGGCTGAGAAGGAAAGCTTGGAAACAGAACCCAAACACACTCTGAAGAGTCAAACCTGAAGGCAAATAAAGAGAATGCAAAATGGATTTTTTGTTTTTAATCTCAAGATTTTAATGCCAATCTCATGGTTTTTAACAATTGGGGTTGGTCACACTGGACTTCCCCTCAATCTTTGTGCCCTCTTTCGTAAAGCTGGTGACAGTTGGGCTGTGGGAGACAGGACACAGCACACACAAGAAAGATCACATGAGACATATTAACCACCGGAACAATTTACCAAGGGCCCTGGTGGATTCTCCATCACTGACAATTTTTAAATCAAGACTGGAAGTTTTGCTAAAATATCTGCCCTAGGAATTATGTTGGGGAAGTTCTGTGATCTATGTTCTACATGATCACAATGACAGGTTTCAGAGTAATTGCCGTGTTAGTCTGTATTCACAAAAAGAAAAGGAGTACTTGTGGCACCTTAGAGACTAACCAATTTAT
This sequence comes from Lepidochelys olivacea, assembly GCF_965140295.1. Taxonomy (NCBI): domain Eukaryota; kingdom Metazoa; phylum Chordata; order Testudines; family Cheloniidae; genus Lepidochelys; species Lepidochelys olivacea. The sequence goes on along the minus strand of NC_140417.1, from coordinate 5,431,318 downwards.
TTGAGCATAAGCTTTCGTAAACTACAGCTCACTTCATCGGATCCAGTGACCTGTAGCTCACGAAAGCGTATGCTCAAATAAATTGGTTAGTCTCTAAGGTGCCACAAGTCCTCCTGTTCTTTTTATGATCACAATGGTGTCTTCCGGCCTTGTAATCTATGAATATTGTGTGGGCAGCTGCATGATATGAGGATTCTCCAGATTCTACTGTCCTGCTTTTTGTAACTCCACTGTGTGTAGCATGGTAAAAAATAATAATAATAAAAAAATCAAATATCCCACGCAGTTTCCCCAGTGAGGCATATGCTTGTCCTTAGAACAGGCACTAGTGGACTGCAGACAGGGGGGCTCAATTACATAACATCTCTGTGACTTTCTCTAAAGCAGCAGAATTCTTGTTATGTGGCAAGCTGAGCTTTCCCCGCATATGTTGGCCCGCCCTGAAGCCAGCATCGATTATCTTTCAGAGCTAGACCAATCTGAAAACACAGATTCTGTGCTGGACCTGGTGCTCTTATTGTAGAGCGAACTGCCATGAATGAGAGCAGTGGGAACATAGAAAACCCAGTGAATTGAGGTAGCAGGCCAGGTAGTACCTAACACAAGCAATTCCCTTCTATTGACTTTGAATTATGCTGGTTCCAAAATGCTCTGAAAAGCACCTGCTCTGACCATGTAAAGGTTGGGCACACGTTACAGTCAAAGATCTAAAGCATCTGAATGCAATTCATTCTCCTCTATAGGCAGGTGTCCCTAATCTCCCATGATGCACCATGGTCAGGGATTCCCATGATATACCACCTCCCCTCTCCAAGAAGGGAAACCATCGTGCATCATGGGAGATGTAGTCCAACCAGGGAGCCTACAGAGAACAGGCGCATGACACACCCAAACTATGAGTCCCACCGCAGCAGCATTCCCAAAGTAAAAAATTTCAGTTTTAGTTGAAATATTGTGTTCCAGTGGAAATATTCTGGTACTCAAATTTTGACCAAAAAACTGACATTTTCCATAGAAAAATCTAGACAAAAAATTAATTATTTTTCAGTTTGTTTAAAATTTTCCGGCTGGGGGAGGGGAGGGAAAAAACATTTACCGACACCCCTTTTTAATCCAGCTGGAGCCTTCATGCCACTGTGTCTAGTCCCTAAAAGCCAGTTACAGGCCATATCACCCCACCCTACCCTACCCCACTCCCAAGAACTTTTTCTTTCAGTTTCCACATTCCCCGTTCCCCTGCCTCTCTCAAACCACAGCCACTTGCAAACCCAGCTCATGGAAATGGGGAAACCCATTATAATACAGTTCTTTGCTATTAAAGTTTAACACATTGCTGGAGGGCTTATTTCTCTTCCTTTATTTGCAAAGGCTGCTCATCAATGGAGCTGAAGATGCAGGGTACTAACTCGTCACTTGGTGAATTTAGCCCTTTTCTGCCCATGTGCGCATTACTTACAAACAGATTGAGGTTTTTACTAATTGGCTCACAGTTTGAAGTAGCCATGTTAATTTTTCTGTGCGAACAGATTCCAGCCTGTGGAATACCCTCAAACTGTCCACTGAGAGGATTCAATAGACAAGCTGGTCATCAAAGTCACATGGTGTTGTTTCTGTCCCACACTTGGATGACCTACATTTATAAATTGCTTCCACTGGAAATGAATTTTGTTTCACAGATAAGCCAATCTCGGCTCTGGGCCTGAAATCTTTTCACAAAAAAATCGTATAAACAGAACTTCTTCTTTCAGCAACACTCATAAAAAGAGGACCAAATGTGGTCAAAGTGAATGTCTACTAAAGCCTTGTCTACACTACACAATTTTGTCAACAAGTCAGCTTTCATCGACAAAACAGTGGAGGTGTACACACTGAAATGCAGAGCCATGAAATTGAAAAGAAAGCCATCTCCTGGCTCCCCAGCCAGTTTCCCGGCTTGGGCTGGTGCCCAGACTCCCTGCTCCCCGGTGGGAACCATGCTGCCCCCTGGGGTCCCAGCTCCCCGCTCCAGGCTGGGAGCATGGCAGCCAACCAGACTCTGGGCGCAGATCTCTGTGCCGGAGACAAGAAGCCCCAGGCAGCTTCCCACTCCCCCACTGCCAGCTGGGAGCAGGAAGGCGAGAAGCCATGGGCGGGGGGGGCAGCTGGGCTCCTGGTGGGGAGCTGCGTTGAACTGAGGGGACTCCCAGTCCCCCCCACTGCCCCTCTTCATTCGGTGGAAGCGCTCCTAGTGAGGACACACACCACTGACAGAAGGGTAGTGTGGACATCAGCCACAGCAGTAATTAATGTGGTCGCTGTAAGTCGACCTAACATAGGTCGACTTAAGACTGTCGTGTAGAAATAGCCATAGAAGTCTCCAAAACATTCATGAATAGTTTCTCTGTATGCACCTATCTCTAGTCATCAGTTTGAAAGGTCATTTTGTGCTACAGTCAATGCTTGGCAGAGTGCATCTTCTGCACTTTAAGAACCATTCACACTCAAATGCATCCCCGCTTCTTTATGCAAGATTAGCATAAAATACTGTTCTAACACACTAAGTGACACTGCATGTATCAGCTCGCTGAGATCAAAGAGACACAGCAGCAAAGAATTAATTAAAATGTTAAAATTAAGCAGGAAGGCGCCTATTGTTTAATCTGTTAGCAGGCATCTTATTTGAAAGTGGGATCGAAATTCGAGTCATATGCTCTTGCCCTCCTTGTAGATGATAATCATGAGGGCTTTGCTGGATTTATCAGAAGCTGGATTTAAAAAACACACATTTGCCTTTGATTTTGGAGGGATATATTCAAATTACAGGCCCCAAATAGTGATTGTGGAAACTGCCTAATTTTAAAACACTTTTCATTCATTAATAAATATTTATATGGTAGCAGCCGCCAAAGCCTCCAAGGACGATTAAGGTCCCATTGTACAGGGTGCTGTACAAACACAGAAGCAGTCCCTGATGCAGAGCGTTTGCCGTCTCAAACATGGGGCTGTGACTCTACTGAATCTAACTCTTCCCCACAATCTGAGGTGTAGTTCCCCCAGGATTGTACACCCCCCGCCCCCCATCTGTCATTGACATGAACATCCTCCCCTGGTGGTTCTGTACAGTCCAAACTTCTAACCACTTACCACTCTTGCTCTGGGCTGGAGTGTGGTGATTGAATACCTGTTCAGATTCAACACTAGTTCACTGCCAGAGTAAACATGTGATTTTTTTTCTTTTAATCTCTACCTAAACACCCAGCTAAATGCAGGAAGCGTTATCCTTCAAGGCAGGATATTTCTCTCCTTGTGCCCAACACAGAAGATGTGTCCTCAGCTGGATAATTCCTCATCACCAGGGGCCCCATCCTACTTGAATCAAAGGACTCACTGGTTTGGGCGGTGAGCTTCATTGTGGGCACCCACTCAGCACTCAAAGAAGTGCCTAGAACCTTCTATGAACAAGACCCCGGTACAGACTGTGCATGTGTGGGGTCAAGGTTCCCTTCACAAGTTGCTCTTGCTTAGAGAATGGGGGGGCCGGGTGGGAGGTCAAGGCTCCCTTCACAAGTCGCTCTTGCTTGCACCCCGGATGAGTTTATGCCAGCTGTCGGAATGCGGAAACATTTCTTCACTTAGACGTTTGAATGACAGTGATCAAATCACTTTCACACATTACAGCCCTGGCCCTGCACAGCCATTACTGTCACATCAGAGCCTTATCCAGAATTTTGTACCACCCTACGTCCAGTGCAGAGTTTCATTAAAGTGAACACTAAGACAAAGGCAAAAGAACAACAGTAACCATTGTGCTGCTGGTGAAGAGGAGAATAAATCCTGGTGGAGAGTTATATGGATTTATGGTGGACACAAACTACATCTAATGGCTTTAACTGGCTGGAGATGAACTACAAAGCTAAAAAAAAAGTGTGTTTGTGCTCTTGTTGTGTTTATTAATGATGCAGGGTCCACTAGACACTTCCCTACTCTGCCAGTGACCTACTGTGTGATCTTGGGCTAGTCACTTGTGTCTCTATCATTCAGTTTCCCCAGCTGCATAATGGGGACAATAGAGAGATAAGGTGGGGGAGGTAATATATTTTACTGGACCAACTTCTCTTGGGGAGACAAGTTTTCGAGCTTACAAACAGCTCTTCTTCAGACAAGCTTGAAAGCTTGTGTCTCTCACCAACAGAAGTTGATCTAGTAAAAGATATCACCTCACCCACCTTGTCTAGTATCCTGGGACCAATATGGCTACCACAGCACAGCGGACAACAACGGGGATAATGCTACCTTCTGCCCTTTGTGAAGCGTTTTAAAAATCTAAGGATGAATAAAGCACTATATAAAAGCCCTTGTAACCAACACGTCAAAGTGAGTCACATCCCCCTTCAGTGCCCAACGCACAGATGATGCGTGTGTTATAACCCCCACATACAGAGCCTGCTTCTGACACTCTAGCTGTAGAGGCTGATGCGTGTTGCTACAGAGGGCCCTGGGTCAATCCCTGGGCATGGATAACAAGGCGTCTGTCATGCACAAACTTCAACTTTTTTATTTTGTAATTTTATTTTCTCCATTTTTTTTAATATTAAAAACATCAAACCTTGATTTCCATGTTTTATTTTTGCAAGAGGATGCTTTGGCAGTAGGAGGGACTAGGACAACATAAAGTAACTTCTCCAAACTGACAGGGGAGGTTAAACCAGCACCTTCAATACCAGAAGCATGAGCCTCTACCACTTGAGCTAAAGAACAAACTCCCTGCAGTAGAAGCACGAGCAGACTCATAGACCTCTGCTGTGAACTAGCTAATATAGTGGACAGAGAAAAACCCACATTCTTTTAGTGCAACACCACAATATGACACCACAGACTGAAGCCTGAGCTACAACCTTCCCAGTCCTCCTCTGAGAACAGAGAAGACTGTTTGGAGCCCATTGTTTTGAATGTGTATTTTAATTAGAAACCTCATCGCCTCCAATTCCCAAACAGTTGGGAGAAAAACTCTCTCTGAAAGACTCAGAATCCCGCAGGCTCATTTGGGGGCTGAGAGCAGTGGCTCCTCCAGTTTCAATCCAGATAGATAAAACCATCCCACTCCATTTCTTCTGTGCTCTAGTGAAAACAAGGAAGTCGGGACTTAATATTGCAGCTATTTCTAAGGCTAAACACAAGGAGAAAATAAACTTTGGAACAAAACGTTTGAGTCCAACTCTATGCACTGTAAAGGAGCGGAAAAGGGCACGCTAAAAATGTTCATTTGCTGTTGACCTTTCAGCCAAGGAGCTTTAAACCTGTCACACGCAGGGGAGAAAAAAGGATAATATTTAGTGCCTGCCGCTAGAACAACAGCTGCTTCTGACCATCCGACTTTTATTCCATGCCCCACGTGCAGTTCCACTACTACTGACAAATGTCAGACCAGGAGGGGCTGGGCTTTGAGTCCAGCGTTCCTGGAAACACTATGTTTGTTGGCCATATAGGAACGTAAAGCACAAGGTGTTTCTTGGAGTATTACAACTTGCACTCTGAGCACAACTTGGACTCTGAGCATGTGCATCATTAGCAGGGACAATAATATGTGCCATGTGTCAGCCATGAGCCACCTACAATCACAAGAAAATAACAGCAGTGAAGACTGCCTTATGGGTTTTTCAGGAGGCATAACACAAGCTAATTAACTCATGGACTGGCAAGGAAGATTAATACACTTCTACTATGGGCCTTGATTCCGTCAGGGGAACATCTGGATGCAGATTCCCCAAAGCCCACCTCAAGCCAGGAATGCAGTGGCTCAGGTTGCTCACCACCTCTCTCTCTCCAGGCATTACAAGAATGCACAATAAAGAGAGATACCTGAATAGAGGTCAATAGTTAGGCAATAGATAAGGTGCCAGCAGAAGGCACTCAAGGACATTGAGTGCAGAGCATTTTACATATAGCTGTTAATACCTGGCTCAAAGCTGACTGAGCCCGGAAAGGAAGAGACAAGGTGAAGGCGTCTGGCAAGTCTTCTGATACAGCATGTTTCCCAACTAGCTTTCCACAGTACACAGCAAATCCTGCTGCATCCCAGTTCAGAGATGCTGCTCCCATGATCTCTCCTACATCCGGGGTGTGACTCAGGAACTACATGCTTGCCTAACTCCTTACGGCAATAAAAAGAGATGATGGAAACAATCAATATGTAACACACACATACAGCCAAATCCCACTCAGATATCCAATTGCTGCATAAGAAGATCTGAGCTTCGGTTTATAATTTCAAACCACAGAAACGGTAGATTTGCATCATCCAAGGAATTTCACATTAAGGCAAAGCATTAACATTAGCAGAAAAGGAGGCTAAAACGCCACTAGAATATAACCAATATTTTTTAAAAAAATTCAAAACTCCACTGGAGTGCCACTATAGATCTTCCTCTCAGGTATAAAAAAATCTTAAGGATTTTAGACAGGATTCCTCTCTTGGTGAAAGTCTGGGGGAATTTTCTCCCTCAATACTTTGCTTTCATGTATTTCTAAAGGAATATTCTACTTGAACGTCTGCAGCGCTTTCTGGTATTTCTCATGGAATAAAGATCGAGTTGACAGGCCAGCAGTGTCGCAAGGCAATCAGATCCGATTTATTTCTAACTTTGGTTCTGGATGTGTACACTTCCTGTCTTCTGAAACGGCCTGAACCTAATGAGAGCTTTATGTTCCACAGATTTCTGCTCCCGCATCTTGGTCTAATGCTCCAGGTTAAATACCATGTCATTCAAGAGATATGGGGCCTGATTCCCCTTTCACATACACTTAGGGTGACCAGATGTCCCTTTTTTAAAGGGACAGTCCCATTTTGGGGGACTTTTTGTTATATAGGCACCTGTTACTCCCCACCCTCTGTCCCGTTTTTTCACAGTTGCTATCTGGTCACCCTACATACACTGGACATTACACCACTGACTTACACCTGTATAGCATAAGGACCATCTCACGTACTTGGTGGACTTGCTAGACTTCAGTTTGTTTAATATGGTACCTAGGACAGCACGGACTCTGAAGGATGTAAGCATGCAACTATTTAACTCTGTCTTGGAAAGCTACGCGCATTAGTGCGCATGGACCTCCAAGCACATGCTCAAGCTGGGCTTTGTACACGCACCTGTAATCCATGTGCCTAATAGGGAGAATTGTCTCTAAGAGACCCATTGTGGGGAGGTAGGAGTGAGTTGCGTCTGGGTCATTGTTGCTAGGCAGATTTAGCACTCCACATCCAGAAGCTGCTGGATTTGGATGTGGTAGTTTTGGGTCTGGTCCAATAGGTTCACTGGTGCCGGGGTCAGGCTCTGTCAGACCACACAGCCAGGGCAGCTGCTTTGCAGAAGGCCATGTGACCTGTGTGAGTTGGAAGAAGCTGAGCGCAGGAGCAGGAAGCAGGCTGTTGTCCCTAACCCTGAAGCATTTTGCAGCAGGGTTTTCTTTAAATCTATACACTTAATTGAGCGGTTGGTTAATCCGTCAGCTGACTGGCTAGCCGTGATTTCAGGAGAGGAAGAGTCTGCCTGGATTCCATGAAGATTCCTACAAGCAAGTGGAGGGAAGATGTTGTTTTAGATTTGGTGGCCAAAGACTCTAACTGAGACTTAGATGAACTAACCCTAAGCTTTTGGGAACTCTCCGTTTCTTCTCACTGTGTTTCTGTGGGGACTGAACTGTTCAGATTTTAATTTGTTTTCTTTATTTATGTTTATGTATAACTGTGAAGATAATGTGTGTGGATTATAAAATAGCTATGTTATGCTGTGAAAATTAGATTATTAATTTGTTTATCATAAGACTTTATAAAGTTATTTAATTGAATTCATTTCTTTAGTTCCTTTTGGGACTTGAATGTGGGGAGACTGACCCTGTGCAGTCCTTGCTGAAAATCCTTAAAAGCCCGAACTCTGGGTCTCCAGCTACTTTTCTTATGGGAGTTGGGGGTTTTAGGCATCGGCGAAGGGCGATGAAGCGAACTCTAGCCCACTCAAAGGTTACTAGCTAGGATTAGAAAAGTAATATGTGCACACAAATCAGACACTCGGCTGTGTGTGCACAGTTACGCATGATCTGCTAACGAAGAAATAAATAGTTCTTTATTTATACCGTGTGGTACTTCTTTGGGAAAACTTCCTTAGGTGAATGTATCCTATTGCCAAACTTATTACAATACAATATTTTGCATCACAATTAGAGCCACTGAAAAATCCATAATTATATACGCACTCTAAGCACCTGCTCAAAGGGGGCGGGGGGAAGGTTCCAGTCATTCTGATTAAGAAAGTAAAATCTTCTAAATGTGAAAAAGCTTCTTCTGACAAAATGGTGCCCAAAACAGCCATAAGAGTAAATAATGCAGAGTAAATGAAGCAATAATTTACAGTTTGCCAAAGTTCAGCACTCTGCCAAATAAAACCACGCTGTCACGACCTTAGCAACTACGTCACGTTTTGCAATACATATGCCATTCTTAACAAGACACCTTAGAAGCAGCACATCCACACAGCATGTTGTGTGATCTTTTGTACTTTTTACAGTAATTTTAGAGACACTAGCGGAAGATTAAAATATATGAGTTATATGTACCCTTGTTTCGAAGTTATGTTACTGACCAAACAGAAAGGTGGCTATGCGCTATTTTATGTATTGTTTTACAGTCTACGATGTTTAACGGCCTCTGATACAAAAGGGGAAAGACTGAATTTGCCTGTGTGTGGAACTGAATGTTAGGATGCCCACAGTACTGTACCTGGGACAGTATCACGTGCTTTCTGTACCACCACGTGATTGCTTCAGCAAAAAGGGACTAGAGAGTTCCTTTCTCTAGGACAGATGTACATACAGAGGCTGGGGGAAATGATACCTTCTCTTTGGATTGCTAGGCGACTCACTACACAAAAAACGTTAACGTAACCAGAGTTACCACGGCCTTCAAGTCAGGGATCCAGAACTCAGGTTTCCAATCGTAACAGTAGCAGCTTGCTCACTGAGCAAAGCTTCTCTGGCATCCCAGCCTTCCCCAGCCCTTTGTGCAGGATCTGCACCCACAGATGTCAATTTGTAAGGCTTTTTACCCAGTGGCTGAAATCATGCAGACGTCAATGTATAGGAAAGAAATGGCTGAAGCATCTCCCCGATACAAATTGGCAAGAATACTTCTGATACACATTACTGTAGTGTGTCTAATGACACAGTTCTCTGCCCCCATGCCTCTTCATTGAAAGTCAAATCATTTTTGCTCTTCCCTTCACAGACTCTTGACTTGCATATATAATAAACATTTAGCATTAATCAGTCTCTCTCCCCAGCCCCTATTTTGAGTGCTTAGAACATTCACACACACATGGTGATAATACCAGCTTTTCTTCCATCACAAAGAAGCCTCACCAAAAACCGATCTCACCCGTTTCAATGACAAATGCCTACCGAAGCAAACAGGGACCACATAACTCCAAAGAGTTTCCTATTTTGTGCAGCAGTGTTTCATGGCTCTGTGGTTATGGCACTTACTGAGATGTGGGAGACTCAGATGAGTGTTTCAACCCTCTGCCCCAAATACACTTCATCCTGGACCTGAGAAACCTTCTTAATGGAAGATTCATCAAACCTGATAAGACCCCTCAAAAAATTCACAACCAGCTCTATTTATAAAGTTATTAGGAGTCACAGGGGGCATTATTATAGATGATCTGGTTAGTTCTGTCATTAAAGGCAGGGAGTTAGCTATTCAAAGAAATGCTTATTATCAGCTGCAATGCATTTCGTTTTAGATGCAGAGCATATCACCGGTAAAGGATGATCTTTCCTAGTCTTTATTTGATTGATTATTTCCTTACATATGGTTGCTGCCTACAGGTTATATCCACAAAAGGAAAGAGGAATGTAGCTAACTCTAGCAGACTGTTTGTCTCAGTCCTCCCATTATACGTTTTTCTGTTGGACGCTGAGAATCATATTTTGACTCTCTGATGAACACTATCAAAAACAGTTTCAAAGACTTTGTATTTCAAGACAGAAAGCAATAAAGTAAACAACTGTGCTCTCCATTGATGAAAGCACTTTAAGTTCCCATCTCAAGAGAGATGAAATAATATAGCAAATACTGAAGGGAAAAGGCATCTGTATCCAGACTATTTTAATTTTAGTCTCTAAGGTGCTACAAATACTCCTCGTTGGTTTTAATTTTAAAGTTACTGAAGGAATTAAATCAATACTGATCCCACTGTCTCTTGTCAACCGTACTTTTGTGTTTAATTTAATTAATTGATTAAATGCTAAAAGACAACCACTCAGACCAGAAATCACATGCCTCCAATTTATGTTCAAGTCATCAAAAAAAAAAAAAGTAATTTGAAATCCATAAAACCTATTTTGTCCAGGCTCACTTTGTAACACTAACTTTCAGAGGAGAAAAAAATAGCACAGCTCTTATCGGCAAGATCTGAGTAAAGTCCAACTTCTTCCCTTCAAGTTAATACACAGAGTTAGACTACGTTAACATGTGCAGTACTGCCAGCCCCACACATTCAAACATTGTGAGATTATCATAGAAAAGAGATTATATCACTCATGGATTTGCAGTTCTTTTATTTGTCTTCCAGTGTTTGAACCTTGAGAGTTTGCATCTTCAAGTTTTTCTCTGCTACCATGAAGGCTAGAAATGTACTATTTTTTAAAGTGAAAGCTGAGAGTCTCATGTAATCACATGACTCCAGGAGCTGAGGCTTTAAGAAAAGCACTAAATATCCAGAGAGTTGGCAACCCTGCATGTGTTCTTATTGCTTTTACCTCCTTTACCCCAATCCTATCTATGGACTGTAACAACAACTTGTTCCATCTTGTCTTAAATTAGATTATGAGCTCTTCATGGTATAGGTCAGGGGTTCTCAAACTGGGGTCGGGGTTGCGAGGTTATTACATGGGGGGTCACGAGCTGTCAGCTTCCACCCCAAACCCCACTTTGCCTCCAGCATTTATAATGGAGTTAAATATATAAAAGTGTGTTTTTAATTTATAAGGGGGGTTGCACTCAGAGGCTTGCTATGTGAAAGGGGTCACCAGTACAAAAGTTTGAGAACCACTGGTATAGGTGGTCTTTTAATGTACTTTGACACCACCTAGCATAATAGGGTCCCGATTTTAAATGGAGAACCCTGCTACCGGCCCCTCTCAAATAATAAAAATAATACATGTGGAAGAGTTTCTACCCGCAGGCCACTGGGATCCTGGTTTGAGCGTTGGGTGAAGCTGTATGCAAGAGTTACAGTGCCAATTATCAGGACTAGGTCTGTTCTTAGGGCCTGGTGCCACAAGAGGCTGAGCCCATGGTTCAAGACATTCAATGTGCTTAAAACCTATTGAAGTTAATGGGATTTGAGGTTTCTCTCACCTTTAACGGTATATATAAAGCTTTTGTAAAATAACGCATGATTTTAGGGAGTTTCCATAGCAAAGGGTGACAGTGCTGTCTAAACAGCAACAGCAGGTGGCTACTAGAACAATCGGGCTCAGTTCACAGCTCTGCCAGTGACTCACCGTGTGCCCTTTGTCGAGTCATTTAAGCACGCTAAGAGAGAACCCTTAGTACATTCTTCAAGGCTTTACAATCAACATGACATTATGCCATGCTGCCTATAAGCAATCAACCAGGTAATGATGCTTAGTCAGAGCGACTCATGTGACACTGACATAATTATATTCAAGTACTGTACATGGTTTCATAGTCACTTTTAAAACGGAACAATGTAACACTGGCAAACGAGGTGCCAGCTTATGCCAAGGTCCCTGTGCCTCACCTGGATACTGACAAACACATAGCTGGAATGAGTCTGGCTCACCCAGGTATAGGTATTGTTAAAACAGGTATTAGAATTATAAAAATGTGCTCATTGTTTAGACTTGATTGAATGTTTGTAAATTGCTGCCTACATTAATCTCACTTATGACATCTGTATCCCACGTTACAAGGTAATAGCTGAGCATTTCATAGAATCATAGAATATCAGGGTTGGAAGGGACCCCAGAAGGTCATCTAGTCCAATCCCCTGCTCGAAGCAGGACCAATTCCCAGTTAAATCATCCCAGCCAGGGCTTTGTCAAGCCTGACCTTAAAAACCTCTAAGGAAGGAGATTCTACCACCTCCCTAGGTAACGCATTCCAGTGTTTCACCACCCTCTTAGTGAAAAAGTTTTTCCTAATATCCAATCTAAACCTCCCCCACTGCAACTTGAGACCATTACTCCTCGTTCTGTCATCTGCTACCATTGAGAACAGTCTAGAGCCATCCTCTTTGGAACCCCCTTTCAGGTAGTTGAAAGCAGCTATCAAATCCCCCCTCATTCTTCTCTTCTGCAGGCTAAACAATCCCAGCTCCCTCAGCCTCTCCTCATAACTCATGTGTTCTAGACCCCTAATCATTTTTGTTGCCCTTCACTGGACTCTCTCCAATTTATCCACATCCTTCTTGTAGTGTGGGGCCCAAAACTGGACACAGTACTCCAGATGAGGCCTCACCAATGTCGAATAGAGGGGAACGATCACATCCCTCGATCTGCTCGCTATGCCCCTACTTATACATCCCAAAATGCCATTGGCCTTCTTGGCAACAAGGGCACACTGCTGACTCATATCCAGCTTCTCGTCCACTGTCACCCCTAGGTCCTTTTCCGCAGAACTGCTGCCTAGCCATTCGGTCCCTAGTCTGTAGCGGTGCATTGGATTCTTCCATCCTAAGTGCAGGACCCTGCACTTATCCTTATTGAACCTCATCAGATTTCTTTTGGCCCAATCCTCCAATTTGTCTAGGTCCTTCTATATCCTATCCCTCCCCTCCAGCGTATCTACCACTCCTCCCAGTTTAGTAAATTTGCATTGTCAGCCTCCGTGACGGGGCAAATCACTAGACCGCAAAGGGGCATGAATGAGTGTGAAATGCTGGCTTTCCAACAGAAGGCATTAGGTCCTGCCCCACACAAAAGACCCATCAACACCAGACAAACTATTGTTGGATCATATTAAAGAAGTTCTGTATTAAAATCACAAATGAGTTTGATTCCCCAGAGTTTAAATTCCAGGGTATTACTAATTAAGAGGTCTCTTGGTTTTTGGTACTCTTTCTCTCCCTCTATGTGTGAAACTTGCAAGCTGCTAACTGTGTTAGTACATTCTAAGACCAAGTCTGTTCTCAAAGCAGTTCACAGAGAGAGAGACTCAAAACAATACTCTAACAACAGAAACAGCACCCAGAGACTCCCCGCCCTTTTGTTGTATTAACAATTGTGATTAAAATAGAGATAGAGGATGTATGTGGATGGATGCTTGGTGTGGATAATAACTGAATGATCAGGGAGGTGCCAGCCTAAGAATCCAGTGTCCATCGGCTGAAGAAGGCGTCAAGTGGAAATAACCAGAGGACCCCACCCGGAGGGCAGACTGGAATCCACCCAACAGCCTCAAGAATGGGAGAACCAAAGAACAAGATAACATCTTGGAGCCTTCAGGAATGTGCTATCTGCTGATTGATTCAGCAACAGCATGATGAAGCAATTCCCATAGACTGGCATAGGAAGAAATTCCCATAAAAATAGACTCTAAAAAGTGAGAACTTTGGGGTCTGATTCTGCAAACCAACTTCCAGGAGCATCAGATGAGCATCTGACAAGGCCCTGCTCCCTCCTCATGTCCAGGCCACCTGGCCAGTGACTTGGCATGAGCAACTCTAAGGCTGGTAACTATGATAACAACCTTGCAGAACCTGTGTGTGTGGGTGTGTATGTGTGTGTGGGTGTGTTTGTATGAATGAATGTGTGAATAAATATGAGATTGAATGGAATGTTATAGCTATAACTAACTGCTTACTATGATTCTTTCTGTATTCACAATAAATGTGGTATTTTGCCTTTTTCCCTTTAATAAGATCCTGCTGGTTTTTATTTTATTGGTACAACACTATTGCCGAACATCAGAGGACAAAAGACTTTGTTGATTGTTCTTTCTCCCTGAGTGCTCCCCCCCCCCCATGAAGAGGAGAGGTGCAAGTGGATTCTTCCCATCCGCTAAGTTTGCAACGCAAAACCGAAGGAGGGAAGGAATAAAAAGCCCTAGCAAGGAGGAACTGTATCTCTATGCTGCTTGGACTCTCCAGGGCAAGATTTTCTAGGCCTAAACAAGAGATCCTCAGTGTTAAGCCTGGGGTAGCCCTAGGACATAGAGTTTGCTTATTATACAAGCTTCTATTACCTTTTGAAACTTAAAACTGTAACTCATTTGTGTGTGCATGTTTACCTGCTTTAACCTTTAAAAGATTCTTACTTCCTTTTCCTAGTTAATGGATCTTTAGATAGATTATGATAGGATTTGCTACAAGCATCATCTTTGGTGTGAGGTCTAAGAAGCAACTGACCTGGGTAAGTGACTAGTCCTTTGGGACTGGGAGCACCCTGAATAGTATCGTGACTTTTGGTGAAAGGAACCAGCCCTCAGAGAGACAAGCTTACCTGGGTAGCAAGATAGACCGGAGTACCCAAGGGGACTGTCTGTGACTCCACATTAAGGCTGTTATAGTGTGTGAGGGATTTACACTTGATAATTGGTTGGTGAAATCTAAGTGTAGAACTCACAACCAGTTTAGTGTTTGCACCCTGCTTCTTATTACTTATGCTTTTGAGCCACTAAAGGACAGCTTGACACATGTTCTATTGTATCCCTCTCCCTGACCCTGCCTGTGTCAGATCTGTGGGGAAGGGGCCACAGCTTCACAACCTTTAGTCAGGGCCTAATTCATAACGGAGTATCTGGCTGCTAGTGTAGTGTAAGCATCACCAGGCAGACAACAAGGCTACGTTAAAACCTCTGCTCTAAATGCATGAGGGTCAAATATCCCTCTTCTGGCCCTGACTAGGGATGGATTTAGGGGCAGACGACTGCTATTTTTGTTGTTAGCGACAAAAGGGAAAATAGAATGTTTGACATGTTTCCAGTATTCCATATGCAGATTTGTTTGTCACTAACCTCCTAGAATGTTCTGGACCTTTATAGAACCTTGTGAAACCTTCCAGACTTTGAGAACTACATTTTCCCTGAGCCTCCACTGTTGTCAGCCAGGCCCTCCCGGGTATTTAAGGTGAATGGCTTCACCAATCAGTCAGTGAGATATAAGAACGAAGTGATGTGAGAGCCCAGCTGCGATATTATGAACCTTGTTTTATTGTGTAATTGTGAAAGTCTACTTGTGTTTTAAGACTTGAAGAGTGTGAGTAGCTACTAATAAAGGACATATTTAATGAGACGCCAGAGATCTCTATCGAACCCCTATCTATGCAACACTATAAAAGACATACCGTTACTTCTTGGCATGAATAAATACAGATTACCAGATCCTAGCGTGCAAATGTATGGTCTTATATGACAGTGATAAATCATACATGTAAAAACCATGCAAAGTCGTGAAATGGGCTACAAATGCAATAAAAAGATAAGGTATTCAGAAGTTTAACAAATGGGCGGTGGGGGACTGAAGATGCTCCTCACTTGGTATGCCATTTGGCCTGGCCCCAACCCTGGCAAATCCCTGCATCTATGTGTAGCCCTGCTGACCTCAACAATTCTGTGCTGCGGTCCATCTGACACAGTTCCCATTACAGGCCCTCCATTTGTAAGTTCCCCATTTGCAAAGATCAGGTGGTTGGATAGCTTCCTTATTGGAAGGCAGAAATCAAACTCGCACAGGGAAATGTAAAGGATGGCTTGAGGCTGCTTTAAAAACTATGGGTCTATAATACAGTCTGTAGAATAACTTGCTATCCAGAAATGTCTTAATTAAAACAGATGCTAACCTTTACCTCATGACCCAAAGTATCCAGGATGACATGTTTTTCTAGGCCCATCTCTCCTGATGGCTTTTCAGGACACACTTGGTAGCATTCAGCTCCGATGTCCTTTCGTATATCAAGCAAAACAATCTGACTAAAACACTCTATGGGTCAGCTGACTAACAGCATTGAGCAGGGCTTAAATTCTCAGAGTATTTCCTCCCCCCCTTCTACACCCCCCCACCCGCATTCCTCCTGCCCCCAGCATGCTATAAAACTCCACAGGGGTTGAAAATATTTACCGGCACTCCGCTCTGGACAGCTTCAGCTGAATTTACGTCTTGTCACTGAGACAAAAGCAAGGCTGTTGCTACCAGTCTGTCAAGAGCTTTAACTTTGTATCATAGATCTATGTAATGTTTGCAAGGCATAATCAAAAGGCTACAGAGTCAAGGCAAATGTGACTTGTGACAGACTGATAGAAGCAGCCTTGCCCTGGCTCTGCATGCTGACCAATCAGCTGACCAATGGAGTGCTGAAGATGACTTGGGAATTGGAATGCACAATTCCCATTAGAAATTGGGCAGGTTGGATGTCCAGTTGCCCTGTACAGCTTTGCAAATCTCAGCCACATATAATAAAGATGCTCATATATAATGATTATCTAAACTCATAAATCCTGTACTTCATTTTAAAGATCTCAGGTTCACTAAGCATTTTAATGTCCAAATGCCAATTGTCTCATCCAAAACACCTAGTGATCATTTTTCAGAACATTACAGTGTGGGCAGATTAAAATACCCATTCTGATTTACATTGCAGGGTTTTCTGTCACTAATTAACAGGCTGTAAAAATACCAATTAAACAAACATCGATGTAACCCTACCAGTAGCAATGTTGGGAGGTGGGTTTACACGCTGAGCACTTTTGAAAATCTGGCCTTATGATTTGTCCTTTAGTGTAAATGACTTAGTCCCTCCCTGGTAAAAACAGCACCTGCTTACTCTAGGGGAGTATCAACACCAGGCTTTTTCTGTCAAAAATGGCCCCACTGTTGCCACCATATGAGTGTAGAAAGGGCTCCAGGTAGCCAGGTGCTGTCTATATCCTGTTCAGATCAGGAAGGTACTTAGCACCTTCTCTACATTAGGGCTCTTACGTGGGAAGCTGAACTGGTGGGAAAACTCAGAAATAAGCCTAGTGTAGACAAGGCTAACATGACACTTGATTCTCCAGACTTGAGTTTACGACGTCGGCTTTAAAAACAACAATATAAATGTGAAAAGAAAAGGAGTACTTGTGGCACCTTAGAGACTAACAAATTTATTTGAGCCCAAGGCAATCATAGCACCCTGGGCTCCTAAACCTGCAGCAATTTCACTGTTTGGGTGTAGATATTAAAAATGATACTTTGACTCATACTGTTTTTTATAGATAGAATTATAAAAAAGTCAAGAAGTTACTTCACGTTTGAGGATGAACTTTTGCATGCGCTGTAGCAAATGACAGAGAAAAAGCAGAAATCCGTCAAGACTTGGCTAACATTAAGAAGTACTTTGGAAAAACCTTGTATTTACAAATAATTCTGCCTACAATAATGCCATATATTTTTGTGTATATACACATGCACCATATATATGGGTGTGAGCATATATGTGTCTATATCTATATTGAGAGAAAATTCTGCTTTTCCTTGCCTCCTAACTTGTTTGTTGTTGGCAGAAACACATGTACGAGAGCCATTTCTCAGTTGACTGGCAATGCTCTGTTTGTGACATCGCAACTGGCTGCTGAGGCTTGCAATGAGAGAAATAAGCAGCAGAAACAGATGAATCCTTAAGAAACAAATATCCTCTTTTCATGCAAATGTTTCTAACAACAACAAACAAGGGAAGAAAGAACAACAGACAGAACTGCTTTTAGAGAAGTCTTTCCAACATTTTGACACTAGCTCAAAAAAGTGAAATATATAAAATCCAGACAGTGCAACTCTTAATTGTCTTACTACACAAAGAATTATATATCTGTCAATGTTATAATGTTACTGTTCTGTACTGGCAGTAATATCCACCTCCATTGCTTAATAGTTCAAGTCTCTTGCAAACCTCTTTTCTCATCTTTCTTTTATTGGACCTAAATCAATTTAGTCTCTAAATCCCCTGAATCCATAATTTTGCTTGAAATGAGATTACAAAGCAGCTGATGATGTACATGAGAAATATAAATAAAAATATATTACACACAGACTTGCATCGCTATCCAGAGAAATCAGCCCTTTTTAAAATGCTTCCTTTTGCAACATTATCTCTTTAGATGTTTGGTGCTGATCAAAAGATGATACTGGAAAACAGAGAGAAACCACACATCAGTACACTTTGGGTAAGTTTCTCCTGCATCAGTCTCCTACCGCCCTGCTTTTCAAGGTCTGTGTCCTCCTCTTAGAAAAGATTGGCATGTAAGCTGAATTTTGCCCAGCTGTGTGGTGTTTTTTTGATGTGGACATAGAAGGTTGTGACACTAAACCCATTCCACCAGTGACCTAGATTTATAAATATTTGTGCTTACTTCTCCAGTGGTGATGGGGCTGTAGGTTTGCTAGCCCTTCCAAAAGCTCTGTGGCAATCAGTATTTATAATAAATATAGTTACTGATTATCATGAATTTAGCCTATAAACTGTTCTCTCTAGGGGCCTAACTGACAGCAATGAAAGGCTGTGACTGGACTACATTTAAAATGTGCTCATCTGAACTTTTGACTGCTGTATCTGGCACAGTAAAACAGAGAGGCCTGTTTCTAAATATCAAGGGTGTTTAATTCCCTCTGTCTGCCATAAGATCAAGACAAAGTCATCTCAGTAAATAAACGTAACACCTTGTGTTTCTACAGCACTGTCCACGCTGAAGGATTCCCAAAGCTCTTTATGAACAGATAGACAGGATTGACTTCCTATATCAGCGTGTTATTCTTTTCTTTATCATCTTTGTTGTAAAAATCAAACCCCTTCCCCAGAATGCAGACGCTTCTGCGATGAAACATGGCAGCTGCTCAATATCCCACAGTAACACCACACGATCAGTAAGAGCAGGAAGCGAAGAACACCATTTCTCCACAGAAAAATCATATGCACAAATGCAATTTCTGGCTCGAGTGGGACATATTTAGGCAGAAGGGGCGGGGTGGGGGAGAGGAAAGGAGTTTGGTACTTTTTTTTGCTTCTTTATGATATATAAAGAGCTTTTCCCCACCTCGGTATGTTTCCTACTACTTTTTCACTTTAGAAACTGAAACCTGGTCTCTCCTGGAACACCCCTTCTGACTGGAAAACTAGTGGGATTATGACATCACAAAAGAGGAACAAATGACAGGGGGAGTGATTTGCTAGTCAGGCTGCTTAAAATTCTATTTTCAGAATATTTCTTTAAATAAACACACGCCTACTTGGCTAATCTGAGCAACATTTTGGGAGAAAAGGATGTTTGTGGTTAAGATTCCCAGTGCCTGTTCAATTCAATGGTGAGAAAGCTCAGCGCACAAAAAGATATCTGATTCAGCAAAATCAGGAAAGAACAGACTTGACATTTCTTAATATTGCTAAGGTTAAAAAAAACAACACAATCAGGAAAAAGCTATGAGTTTTGTGGTTGCTGAGAAAAAGTTTAGGCCTACTTTACACGTCATAAAGGAGCAAAAAGGCGGCATCAGAAAATTATTTAAATTTTCTTTTGAAATCTTTAAAAAAATACTTTAAAGTTCAATTTATTGCATTACAATTCCACTATCAAATCTCCAACACACAACACTGGATAGGCCTCCTTATAGTTTATGACTATAAAGTCCTGAAAAACTCATCACTACCAACATGAGCAGCTTTGATGAATTCCACTGTGGTCAGCACTTTTTGCATAAAACAAAAATCACTCACACGCCATTCAACATCCAAAATGAAACAGCTGTAAATCCAGCAATTAGCGCTGTACTTTGACTGTTCTGATCAAGTGCCGCTGTGGAATTTGAGAGCTGCCACAGAATCTGCAGGAGTGCTTGGTTTTAAAATTAAAGTGCTTAACAAATGAATGTTCAGAAGAGGTGGGGAATAAAAGAGAGTGCAGACGCACTAGGAGGGCAGGGAGAAAGGACTGCAAGGGGAGATGCAGAGAGGAGCGAAAAGATTGGGGGGGGAGGCAAACTGGGAAAAGCAGAAAAATGGATCATATGAAAGGTTTTTAAAATCATCCACACTCTTTTAAACATCAGATACTGAACAGCACTTTCAGTTTCACATACATCTATTTAGAATGAACAATTATTTCCCAACCCCTCTGACATGTTAGCAAAAGATTACAGTTTGCCCACTCTCTCAATGCATAAAGCTCCCTTTAATCCAGTGTACTTCAATGGAGTCAAGAGATGTCTCTCTATAACACTCATATGCTGGCAAGAACACAGGATACCAGGGAAAGAGTTCCACACCCTTGTTTTGCATGTCACCCGTGACCACAAGAGCTTGCTGTCATATGTTAGTGCTGGCTGGTTTGCCCTAGAGAATGAAGTCCACTCTTTAGTCATAGCACAAATTCAGCACTGAGAGCAGCAGTGCAGGCTTCCACTCACTGCCCGAAGAACCTAATGGATGGAGAGGAACCATCTCGTGAAACTGGGAGGCCCAGTTTCTAGACCGAGTTGGTCCTTGCTTGGGAGCTGTACGGAGACCGCCAAGAAAGGGGGGCAAGTTTTATGATGAGGACACTTGTCCATAAGGAACTGGACGAAGAGCCCCGACTCATTTCCCACAGGCCTCCAGACAGCCATCAGAGGAGGGTCATTTTGGTCAATACCACAAGGGAAGCTGTAAGCTGTACACACAGCTTAGATACCAATGTTTCCAGTTCACAACTACAGTAAGCTTTGAAAACAAGTCGTAATGATTGAAAGCACCAAAAGCCTCCCATTGTTTATCCCCTGGCTGGCCTAAATTATCCATATAAAAAATGGGGTCAGGAGTGACATTATAACAGGGACACACGACCGCCCATTACATTTAATACCCATTCAGCAAGAGAAAACACCCTTTCCTTAAAAATTTCACAGGTGCCCAGGCCCTGCTAACAAACTGATGCAGGCAGGACTCCCTGCCCCTGCCATACAAAACCTGATGTTCCAAGTTCCCCAGAAATCCAGAAGCACTAATGCTTAGCATGGCTGTTACAGACACATACAAGAGCAGAGCGCCTCTTGAGAATCATTGCAGAGAATGTCCCCAAGCAGCACAGAGCAATATGAATACATATTCTTCCAGCACATTGAAATGCTGGATTCAGAAACACTATATCGAATTTGCAATTTGAATATAAAAATGCACGAAACAGCAAAATATACCTCTTCAAAGGAGATTGCTATATCCCACTACATGTTAATCTACACACACATGTATAACACACAAACATACATGTATCTGACATTTACCAGCCACTCAGCGTTAGGCGAATGTGATTAATCCTACATGACATGCTCTGAACTTTCCCTTCAGACAGCCTCTCCTCCTCCTTCAGACCTACTGGCAGTGGGTGTCATTTGACCTGCAGATTTCACTCTGAATAACGATCAGAGAAACAGTGGCCACTAACCCATTATTTGCCTCCTTTGCAGCTCAGCCTAGAGACAAATTTGCTAAATGTACAATAAAGATTTTTTTTAATGGAGAATGGAAAAAAACAACACAATTCTCCCTCCCCTTCTATTTGTGTGCAAGGATCTGGGGGGCAGGGAAGGAGACGACAGCCAAAGAGCGGAGCCAAAGGGGAGGGTGCTAGAATCCAAAGAACTTTGCAGCTAGGGTGACGGGGGAAGCTAGCTGGGATGGTGTGAGCTACCCCAGCCCAGCCCCTATTTCCTTTCCCCCTTGCTGTCTCCCCCTCATTTCCAAGTCTCCTTTGTCCATCGCTACCCGTTTCCTTAGCTCGCTGCGAGGGGGAACATGTGCACGCAGCCGCCTGTTCTGTGTTTACACTTTTGGAAAGTCTCTGCCTCCACCCTCCCACTCCAGCATGGCTGGAGGAGGCGATCCAGGCTGTGCCCCCCCCGAGACAGAAGGGCTTCGGCGCATACACACCGACCACTGCGCCTTCAACATGGCCAGGAGTCCATGGCCAGGAACTGGAAGAACACAACAGCACTCGGCGTGCCAGGGTCGGAGCTAGCTGATGAGCACCAAGCCCACCGCCGAGGCACGTCTCTCCCTCCCCAAGCCCCGGGGAAACGGGGAGACCGCGCGGCAGGGGCTTCTCCAGCAGGGGACCGGCCCCCGGCACACGAACCGGCACCAGCGCCGGCAAACGCCTCGCCCGCTCCAGGCACTTGGGAGCCAGCTGCAGCCCCCAGCCCCATTGCAAGCCCCTCGCCCAACCAGGGCGCATCCTCTGCCCTGCGCGGCGCGCCCCAGCCAGCTCCTCCGACTCACCCATTCCAGCGCCCGCAGGAAAGCCAGCGGCTCCTTCACCGCCCGGAAGGTGCCCGTGGAGGCGAGCTAGGGAGAAAGCAAACACAAGACGGGATCATGGAGCAGACCGAGAGCCAGCCCCGGCCCGGGCCCTTGCCCCAAGCCGCCTCTTCCCGTACCTGGTTCACCGCCTCCATCGCTGCTCCGAAGCCTCTGCCCCCGACGCCCAAAAGTTCACTGCCCTCCCCGGCTAGCGCGTCAAGGCGCCCAGGCGCCGCTGCGCGCAGAGGCCGCTTGGAGACCGCTGCGCGCCCGGAGAAGCCACCCAGGAGCCGGGGCTGGAGCCGGGCGCTGCGCTCCCTCCACACGGGCACGCCGGGCTGAGGCACACGCCAGCCTTGCGCGCTGGGCGGAGGCAAGGGAGGGGCGGGCCGGGCGCCTCTGCCCCGCCTTCCCGGGCATGGGAGCGCTGGGCTGGGGAGGCCAGGGCGCGCCCCGGGGCCCGCGCGGAGAGGCGAGCAGCTAAGGAGGGGCGCTGCCCGGGAGGGGCTGGGGTGGCAGTGGGCATGGGGCTCAGAGGGGGAAGGAGCCGAGCTGAGGAGCGAGGGGAGCCGGGGTGGGGATGTGAGTTTGGGGCGGGAGGCTGTCGGGTTACAGAGCCTGGGGCAGGGTGGAGGGAAAGGTCCCCGCAGGGCTGAGAGGGGCTAAGGGGAGCCCGAGCGATGGGGGCACGAAGGGATGGGGTGCAGGGGACCAGCTGATGGCTTAGGGCACACTATGGAGTTGGGAAGCCGGCGAAGGTGCCGGTGGCTCTGAACCGGGGAGTTCCAAGCGGCTGGCGGGGTGCAGCCCCGTTCCAGGGGACCTAGAGGGCAGCTGCATTGATGCCGACAGGGCTCTGGAGCTTTGAGGCATTTGTGAGGCTCCTTTTCAACCCAAAAAACCCAATCGCAAACTGACCCGTCTATTAACCCCCCACCTTTGCCAAAGAGACACGGACCACCTGGTCCCCGATCCTGCAAACGCACAGCGGGCTTAGTCCCCGGAGTTCAACGGCCTTACAGAACACCATTCTCCAGCCGTGGAACTGGCTGAAAAATTATTTAAAAAATGGTTTTAAAATTAAAAATATTTTCACAAAAACATGTTGAGGGATTATTTTAGCTGTCCAGTTTGTGTGTCTTTGGGCGTTTGTCAGAACATCCCTCCCATTTTTAAAATTTGTTTCTCCAATTGTTTTTCTCCTCCTTCAGTCCCCCCGCAAATCACTGGACATGCATTTTTACTTGCAAAAGGAGAAAAGGTGAAGGGAGGGGAAGGTAAAAGAAGGAGGCGGCGGAAGGGGAAAAGGAGAGAAAAAGCAAAGTGAAAACAACCACCGTCAGTGAGTCTTGTCAGAAAATCTGACAATTATTTCTTTGCGTGGAAAAAAATTCAAGAAAAAACGTTCCCAGATCTTAGCATCTTTCCACCAGTTCTAGCCATCGGTGTTAAAAATCTTCAAGGAACCTGCTCCCTTAACACACAATCTGTCATTTAAAAAGCGAGATGCAAGATAATTCCCCACCCCAGAGCACATTCTACATTAGACCCCATGAAACATAAATTTATGTGGCAACGGAATTGTTATGCCATCCTACCAGTTGCAGAGACCCACACTGGCATTTTTGTAACATTTGCTTGACAGCAGAACAACGGGCTTGGCATTATTTCCTAACATAGCCTTAATAATATATCATTGCCATAACCTGGCATTGAGAGCATTTCCCATTTGTCTTTCATCCTTTACATCACCCTCTCACACTGACAGAGTTTCATTTCCTTTTGACATGAAGAACATCACAGTGGGAACTTTGTGATGGAATTATGTCCTGCTAAAGTGAAGGATAAAGAGAAGGTGGGGCAGGGTGGGGGCGAAGCATCTTATTACATAACAACTGCAGGTGCTCTGCAGCTAGCATTTCCAGGTTTAGGCCCCAATCCAGGAAACATTTATGCACATGCTTTATTTAACTACCACAAATTGTCTCAGTAGGAATGCTGGTATAGTTAAGCACATTCAGTGTCTGGGCCTCCATCTGGGCCTTAAGTACATTTCCAAGCATTTTCATTTTTTAAATACCTGAAGCTGTTACTCCACATAAGGAGCTAATCATAATCAAAAGTTTAAATCAGTAATTTGGTTAGCCTTTTCCAGTCTAGAGCTGTAAAAAAACAAATAAATACAGAAACTGCATTAAAAACATAGTTTTAGAAAGTCTAGGAATCAAGAACAGTTTAGGGGGGTAACTGAATTGCTCAGAGCCTAATGGTAATTTTACACAGAGTCTTTCATCCAAAGGTCATCAATTTATATCTGAGCCAGATCTGTAGCATGCAACAGAAGTGGGAAAAAAATTCATCAAAACATTTTTTTCAAATGCAAAATAACTTTTACCCAAATTAAAATTTTAAAGAAAAAAATGTATATATATATATATATACACACACATATATATATATATATATACACACACACACACACATACATACACACACACACACTTCTATTCTTTCTTCCTAGTGAAAAAAACAAGGAGAGAGAGCACATGTGTGTGAGAGGTTAAAAACTGAAAAAGATTTTAGTTTTCTTTTAATAATAAAACTGAAAAATCCACAGAATTTTTTTTTCATTCAAAAATTTCAATGAAAAATATAGAGCATTTTTGAGGGACTCTAGTGATCAGACAGATGCTGGCTGTTTGGTTGTACAGGTGAAATGAATTAGTGGTCTTAAGCCAAAATGCACCATCACCACGTGACATTCTTTGTTGGTAATCTCAATGTAGCTGCAACAGAATGAACGTGCAGAGAGATGCAAGTTATCCTCCGACTCCTAGACATTGTATCTCCAGGCCAGTGTGGAGGTGCTTTGGTAGATTAATGTGAGGACCTTGCCCCAGACCTGACAAAGAAATAGGGCCACTGTATGTAAAGAGCTAGCACATTGTCCTTCTTCCTTCAGAGGTTTCCAATTCCATCCCAAGATCATAGCCTAGATAACACCTCAGATGTCATCTAAAGATTTGTACTAGTTTGCACTAATATAAATGACTGCCCAGACTGCTAGTTCTGACATTTCCATTCTACTTACCGGTACTTACTATTTAGAGTAGCTTTCATGGTACCTTTCCTTTAATAGAGTAGTTTTCACAGAGAATAGTTTATAAATTGGAGATTTGTTGAATCGATTTAGGTTCACATAATTCCAAAAATGGAGGATAAAAATAATACTGAAATGTTTAACAGAGGGGCAGTTGAAAATCAGGATGAACCTGTGATGGATAGAGAAAGATCATTTCTCACAATCACAATTTGACCTGGGTAATTTAGGCTGGGATTTTCAAAGGAGGGAGTTAAGTGGCCAACTCCATTTGACTATCAGTGGAATTCAGACACCTACCTTCCTTAGCCTCTTGCAAATCCCATCCTTAACAGACACTCCTGTAATTTATTACCAATACACTTGGCTACAGTTTTCAGAGATTATACATGGCACATTGAAGAAAAGCTGGGCCATCTGGAAGAAATACAGGATTATTTTGCTTCCTGCTTTTTTAATTTTTTATGCTTGCATTTTGATTTACATATGCAAGTGCTTTTGTCTTTTTCTTTTTTTAAAAAATTTTCTTCCCTTATGACCTAATGGCATTTGTGGCTCATGATCATTTGATGCTATTTCAGCACAGAGCCAGTTCATGGTCAGATCTCTCTTTGAATGGAAATCCTCAGATGAACATGGCACCAATGGACCAGTCTGGTTATGGACCAATATCTGCCCTATCCTTTATTGAGTCTTCCAGATGGCTGTTAGCACATTCTGCCACATTGAAACACAAATGCTTTTTTTGGCTTTCACAGCTGCTCTCTTTGCACACAAAACCTTAGACATCTTAGCAGTAGAAATGTCTCACTGGCTTTAAAGCTCCCAATCTAAATCTTATTCTACTAATGACACCTCAAATTCAAGAAACAAAGACCCACGCCTTTTGATACTACATTAAAAAAAAAAATCTCAAACCTGCATTCAAACAAGCAAATGTGCAAGGTCTGCAATTGGAAACTCTGAAGGGGAGAGTAAGGATCTAGAGACTAAAATTAGGTTTGCGCTAAATTATATTCCACTGCGTTTTCACACCTGTATGACTGTGCTTGGTAAGCAGTGCCTCCCAAAAATGCAGAAGAGGTGCAATTATAAATCTTTGTGATAAAGGGTAGAGAGACTAAAGAGGTTAAAAAAATGTTTCAGAGGGATGAAACCTCTTTCACCGGGTCATCAAAACCATGGAGCGCACCTCTCAAAGATTACATTCACAATACAGGGACAACAATTCTTGTGCTCCACCTTTCTTATCCAACCAATATGCTTGTTCGCTCCTTCACAAAACAGAGTAATAAGAAAACTGCCAATGCCAGCTTGCAATTACTCTGGGTGTAAAAAATCACAATCAGGTCGTTGTTTTCTTCTCTCTCTTCTTTCTTTGTGTAAGAAATCAAGGTCAATTTAAAATGGCAGAAATGCAGATATTAGCGGTTTAAGAGTTAAACATACCAACTTAAGAACCATGGACTTGTTTGTCTAGGCAAAAATAGTGATCAGCCCCATCTACAGAACTCGGCAAGCCCATACCTCGTTCTCTTGAATGGCAGAACAAACAAAACACTAATTCAGGAAGAATTTTTTAACGCCCGGCTTGACAAAGCCTTGGCTGGGATGATTTAGTTGGTGTTGTTCCAGTTTAGAGCTGGGGATGGGACTAGATGACCTCCTGAGGTCTCTTCCAACCCTCTATTCTGTGATTCTATAAGAACTTCCACAACTAATGCCATTATAAGACAATCCAAAAGATGGACAAACAGGTCAAGAGAGGCCTTTTTGTCAACATGTACAGTGATGTCTGACTCCCACACTCCCACCATGGCATGGTTTCCTCCCGCAGCTTTATTCCTTCCATAGGACTGCCCAGAAGAGGAAGCAAAAGGGGCAGTTTGCCCCAGGCCCCCCATTTGAGTGGGCCACTGAACCAAGTGGTGTTGCAACCTGGCACAAGGGGCAACGCTACTCACATTTGGCCTGGTGGCCCCTCCATCAAGGGGCTACCAAGCCAAACCTGAGTGGTGCTGCAACTCCACCCGCCAGGTCACAATGCCCAAAGTGGGAAGCCAGACCCAGCCCTGTGGGACAGGAGCAGCTGCTGCAGGGTGCATGCCGTGCAGGCTCATGCTTCAATGGTCCACCTCCCCACAGTCATAATTCTAATGGAAGGGCAGATTCAGACTTCGCCCCGGGCTCCTAAAAACCTCTCTGTGGCTCTGCCCTGCAGGATCACGTGCTAGATCCCCACATGTCCGGACTCCCCCTTGCTGCCCCAATGGTGTGTGTACTGCTAGCAACCCCTTTCTCAGCAGCAGTGCAAAAGCAGCATGCTCGGGTGGCCGTAAAGGGAAGGTAAAGCGCACAGGTGTCGTGGGCTGAAGCCTGAAAGACGAGAAGACTGAGGAAGCAACGGAGAAGCTGGTGGAGAGGACAGCTGTGATGCACAGTTTACAGCAAAGTGGATTCTTGACTAGGTGACCAGACATCCCGATAAAATCAGAACCGTCCTGATATTTAACTCTTTGTTCCGTGTCCCGACCGATGTGCGATCGGGACACCGTTTGTCTCGATACTGTAGGGCTGCCAGGCATCCGGTTGGCATCAGGCTGGCAGGCTCCCTACCCGGATCCATGGCAACATCTCCCTCTGGGTCCTAGGTGCAGGGAGGGCTGGGAGGCTCTGCGTGCTGCCCTCGCCATGAGGGCCAGCTCTGCAGCTCCCATTGGCTGGGAACTGTGGCCAATGGGAGTTGCGAGGTGACTCCTGGGGGCAAGGCAGCACACAGAGCTGCCTGGCTGCGCCTCTGCCTAGGACCCAGAGGGAGATGTTGCTAATTCCGGGGAGCTGCCTGAGGTAAGCGCCTCCCAGAGCCTGCACTCCCTCCCGCAACCCCCTCCCACTGTCCCAGCCCTGAGCCCCCTCCCACACCCAAACTCCCTCCCCGAGTCAGCACCCCAACCCCCCGCTGCAGCCCTGAGACACCCCCCTTGCAGCAGGGGACAGAGCCACGGCCGTGCGCCCCTGACCCATGGCTTGAGGGGCAGGGCAGAGCTGGGGCCATGTGCCCTCCTCATAGCTTCCTACGGCTGTGCGTCCCCCTCCTCCATGGTTCCAGTGGGGGCTGTGAGCCTGTGGCTGCTACCCTCCCCACATGTGTCCTGATATTTTACTCTTGTGATCTGGTCACTCTATTCTTGACTGCTGTGCAGCGAAGTGCAGAAAGCAGATCAGACAGGCCACCTAAGCAGTTATCAGCGTGGGATGGTAATGAGAGGATTATCTAGGGCTTGAGACAGAATGGTACTTCACTGAGAGGGTTAACCAATTGGCCAGTATTTAGTGGAGCTTGATTAGAGGCCTGCTAAAGTCTTTCAGAGCTGGGTCTGGGTTGGGATCCAAACTTTGGCAGAGGCCGGCTCCGGCTTTCGAAGACTTCACCGGGAACTGAAGTTAGCTTCAGAACCTGGCCTAGGCAGAGGCCTCTTCCAAGCTGCAAAGGCTGTGTTCAGCCTGGAGACATGGCAGAGAGCTGCATCAGCCTAGAAAGTTTTTTTTTTTAACCTGGAGAAAGGCTTGTTCTAACTTACTTTACCAGGGATCTACATTGTTTTGATGTTCCAAAGGGAATTTTGGTAACATTAAAACACTATTTTTGGACCCAATATTAAAAGTAGCAGATGTATATTTTCCCTCTATTCTTTAGATGATCCCGAGGTCTTTTCTGCTTTTTTTTTTCCTTCCCCATATTCTTGTATTTCCAGTATTGAATCTATGACTTGATTGCTATGTGATAGGGCAAATCCATCAACGATCGCCATCCATAGTGGCATTGCATCGGTAGAGACGGGCACTGAGGAAGACCAGATGGTTATAGCAAGCTGAAACTCACTGGTGGATGTAATATCAGTGCTGTGTTGGGGGCAGTTGTGTATGGTCTGAGGTCTTACACACACACATTCGGGGAACCATATGGTGCTTAGCACACCAGATGGTTCTAGTGTAGACTAGGACTAAGTCTCACACTCTCCCTTGTCACTCTTTTCAGGATCCATACTGATGAGGATCATTATGCCCTTTGTGGGTCTCAGTTATCAAATTTGTTCACCATGTATTATCTCTTGGCAGATGCCCAAGAAGGAAAGGAAGTTTTTTTTTTTTAAAAAGCTGTACATCTAGTCGCTATCAGAAGTGATTAGATTAAAATATTTCTCTGTAGCATGTTCTGCCTCAGCAATAGGAGTGTCTGAACCTTCACCTCATGCCCCAGCAACGAACAGATACATTTAGACCCTGTTTGAGCCACAGGAGTTAGAGACGGATCCATAGATTGCAAAGCCAGCAGGGAACATTGTAATTGTCTAGTCTGACCCCCTGTATGACACAGGGCACAAAGCTTTCCCCAACTAATTCCCAGGAAAAGACCTGTTAGCTCACTCACCCATCTGACTGTCTTTGTGGATTGTTTCTATGGCTGTGTTTTGTCTGAATGACAAGTCCAGCCCCAAAGCTACCTGCAGCCCCCCACAAACATTTGCTTTTGGGGCAAATAGGAATTCCACCTCCAGTAGCCAAATAGGGCGCTTGGGCTGCTGCACAGGAGGTTGTGTAGAGACTTCAGTAACCTCTGCTCTGGCAATCCAAGAAAAACTCATGTGAAGAGACTGAGCCGGTGGGAGCTGGTTATAGCATGGAAGTGGCACTCACAGCTGTGGAGGTTGCATTCTGCAGCCTTTCTTCATGAATGACCCTCTTCATGCTGTGAGAGGAAAGGTAACAGGGGACGGTTGCCCATAGTATGAATATACGCTCTAGCTCAACCAGACATGATTGGGCTTGCTGGCAGAGTCGATGCATGGGGTTCTTTGGCCTGTATTATGCAGGTCAGACTTAATGATCATAATGTCTCTCCCGGGCTTAACGCCTGTGACCATACGAAGTAAGGAATAGCTGCTCCAGTATTCGTTTCAAGCGTCTTTCAGTAGAAATACAATGACTCCAGAACAGCTTCAGGAGGGTTTTCTCTTGATGCCATGGTTGCTAAGGCCAAATACAAGCCCCCCCTCTCCACCCCCTTACAAAATTGGATGTGCTTTTGACAACAACTCAGTCACTCTAAGTAACTTTTTGGAAAATTATGTGAGGAGCCGTCAATAGTTATACATTTGTATTCAATATGTGTAACACAGCAAATACCTGTGTAAAATAGAAGGTGTCTTACTATCACAGAGACAATCTGCAATCGGAAATTTACTAATACCAACCGACATCCTGTAAATACTGAAATAGGAAGATGCAGATTTGCCAACATACCTCTACAAAAAACAAAAACAACCAAAAAAACAAAGCCAAAAGACCACCAGCAATACAGATCTGGTAGGAAACCATTGTTCGTTCCTCAGACATAGTCACGTATCTCTGAATTTAAATAATTCTCAGTAAAGTGTTGTTTTCCAATAAAATGCTTTATGCATATAAAATGGCCCCAAATGGAGTCATTAACTGCCTTCAAGTGAAAAGGTGTCCAGTGAAGTAAGAGACCCCAAAGTATTGCAACATAACAGCTACAACTTAGAACTAGAAACAGTCAGAACACAGACAAATGTTGGCTTTGGCGCAAAACAGCTTGGAAAAAAGGACAAACAGTTACTTAATGAATCAGTGGTTAGAATTCAAATGGGTTAAATGACAATTATTTTGGAGCAGAGGAGGAAAAGGCATCTTTAGCATGTGGCATGTGCCATTCTGGCACCTCTGGCAGAAACTAAAGCATTTAATTTTCATTGCTATATTCAGTATAGCTTCTTTTAAGAAACATTACAAGGCAGTCAGATTTCTCATGATGTCTCTTTATTCTGTTTCATGATGTATTTACAGGCAAACATCATTCTTACAAGAGTCTCGGAGGATACCCGAAGCATTTGTAAAATTGAGGGCAGATGCCATTGCTTGCTATTAGCCTTAGGGATACCAAGGTATTTTGGTTAACAGGGAGTTGATTGGAAGCTCTTTGGGTCACAGAATGTCTTTTTGTTCTGTGTTTGTACACACCTAACACAACGGTCCATGACCGGGGCTCTGGGCACTACAATATTATAAATAGAAAATCAGCACTTGAACTATACCCAAGTGCACAAGTTCAGAGCAAACATTTTCAAAAGTTATATAGCAAAACTTGCCTATTTCCTTATAGCACGGAAAACAGACATTGCAAGTGAGATTAATGCATGCAGCAATTTACCAGCATTTCATGGAGTGTAAACACTAAATATATTCTTATAAGACGAATACCGATTTTGAGCAAAACTAACATACAGGTGAACTGGTCTGGTCTCCACCTATAAGAGTCCCCATTCTTCGCTAATGCCTGCAGCCTGGGCAAGAGCTGGCCTCTGGCCTGCCAGTGTCACAAATAGTCTCAAAAAAAAAAAAAAGAAGGACTTGTGGCACCTTAGAGACTAACCAATTTATTTGAGCATGAGCTTTCGTGAGCTACAGCTCACTTCATCGGATGCAAATAGTCTCCAGATTTTTTCTTCTTCCAACTGCATAGGAAAACCTAGAATAGCCATATCAGTTTTTCTTTGGTAACTCAATATAGGGTTCAGGTGAAATTAAGTGGAAAGTGACACCATAAATCATTTTTCAAAATCCAAAGAAGGCTTGCTTGAAGTTTAGTTTTGGACAAAGATTGAGGTCAGTTTTTTTTTTTAATTCAATTTCCCCTTCCCTATTAAAAATCCAACCCCTTGTCTAGATCAATCACATCCTTTTAGATATTAGCTCCCAGATTATATTATTCCAGTACTTTAAACAGGAGCATTCTGTAATTAGTAAATTTCAGCAAATTTAGCTAAAAAAACCCCTCTACTACCGCAAAGCAAAAATTAATGCTACTATTTCTTTTTAGTAAAATCAGGCTAAATTTCAAACTAAGCAATCACAATACCACTGTATAATTATCACTTAGCAAAGCCAGATGCCGCAAACAATGTATTACTGTTAATCAAATGCCCTCATTAAAGGCACTAGAATATAATTGACCACCAGCCATATTTAAGTTGGGTTAGGTTTTCCATATCAGAATACAAAAAACAAGAACAGTGTGTCTGGGCAAGCAACCCGTGAACATAAACTCCAGTAACACAGACAGTCATATTCTCTTTCATTCCAAAATGTTTCTCTGAATTCTCAAAGGGACTCTGTCAAGGTTGGTAGCCTCAAATGTGACCTACTTTTTTTTGTTTAATCTCTTAGCCAAAGCAAAAGTTTAAATGCTATGCTTTCTTTAAAGAGAGAAAATGAATTTCAGCAGACTAGCACTGAGAGGCAGCAGATCCACTTGTGCAATGGAGGGAGCAAAGAATTGTTCATTTGCACAGGGCTAGGCACAAGAGGATGGAGAGTGCACAGATCTTTGCTTCCCTTGGAGTCATGCAGAGGCCAAGCATTTCCCCTCAGTCCTTGCTCACTGAAAACAAAATACAACCTTGTGTGGGAAGCCAGCATAAGGCCTTTGCATTACTTTAGCCTTGAGGCTGTGGTCATGCAGAGAGCTCTGCATGGCGGGACCTGCACACATAAATCATCAACAGAGCTCTTCCCGGGATTTGGGTTTAGGTGGCAGTGGTCCTTTGCACAGGGCTGAATTCAATGTTGGAAGTAGGACTGACTAACACTGGAGCAGGGCCAAAGCCTCACCCTTTGCTCCCAGCCCTATCAAAGGGCACAGCAACAGCCACCGCTGTGGACTTGTTAAAAGAATCAGACACAGATAAAGCTGCACGCACTCCCCTCAGCACCCCAAGAGAATATGTCTGATCTCCCAAGCTGCGACCAGGGTAAGCCGCCTCAGCCACCCCTCCCATCTGTGGTTTGAAGCCAAGATCTAGACCTAAGATCTGGACTAGGGACTTCCAGCTGTAGCAACGGAGTGAGAAGAGTCACAAATCGCTTGGAGGCCTTTTTGTTAAACTATTTTCCAAACAGTTGCTTATTCTATGGAGTGCAGCACAGAGAGCACAAGGCACCTAGCAAGGAATTATTGTATAGGAATCTGATCTTCACTCTTTGGACAAGCAGACACCGGTGGCCAAAATTCAGCTCTCTGTTACACTCATGCAACCCTGAGTCCAGCATGGTTCCACTGGTATAACAGCAAAATTGGTGGCCCAGTGCTGAGCCTGGGACCTGGGAGACCCGATTTAATTCCCTGTTCCTCAACAGATTTCCTGCATTACCTTGGGCAAGTTACTTAGGGCATGGCTACACTTGCAGGTGTACGGTGCTTTGAGTTAAACCAGCCTTCGTAAAGCGCAGTAAGGAAAGCGCTGCAGTCTGTCCACACTGACAGATACAAGGCCACTGGCGTGGCCACATTAGCAGCTCTTGCAACGGCCAGAGAGCAGTGCATTGTGGTAGCTATCCCAGCATGCAACTGGCTGCAAAGTGCTTTTCAAATGGGGGATTGGGGTGGAGTGTGACGGAGAATGTGGGGGGAGGGGGGGGGCCCAAGAGCATATCAGCATGT
This sequence comes from Lepidochelys olivacea, assembly GCF_965140295.1. Classification (NCBI taxonomy): domain Eukaryota; kingdom Metazoa; phylum Chordata; order Testudines; family Cheloniidae; genus Lepidochelys; species Lepidochelys olivacea. Next base: position 5,397,401 of record NC_140417.1, on the reverse strand, counting down.
GTCTTGTAAGTTCAGACAGCAGAAGATCCCCCCCCACACAGCATTCCACGCTAATGGTTGCTTTGTCCCGGAGCAGATAAGCAGCCGGCTGTCAGAAACGGAGCTTTCAAAGGGCCTATCCGCATTCCTGCAGCGATTCCAAAACAATGACAAGAGTGGCCACTTGACTTAAGGGGATTATGGGAAGTTTCCAGAGGCTGATTGGAGACCAGTAGTGCAACACCTCGATCACACTGAGGCCCGGGTGTTTCAGCCAATGCGCAACAAGCGTTCATCTTCTCGCCCAGGTGGAGTACCCGGAGCGCTCTAGCCGTGGAGTCAGAGCGCTCTACGAGCCTTGCCAGTGTGGACAGGGAGTGAGCTAGGGCACCCGGGTCTGCTTTAATGCGCTCTAACTCTCAAGTGTAGCCAAGGCCTTAGGCTCTGATCCTCAAAGGTGTTTAGGCTCCTCACATCCATTATTTCACTGCAAGTTAGGAGCCTAAGTGCTTTCAGGATTTGGGCCTTCATGCCTCAGTTCCACATCTGTAAAATGTGGATAACAGTATTTCCCTACTTGTTGCGAAGATAGCTTGTGAGGTGCTTGGAGACTACAGTAATGAAGGCCAGAGCAGTATTTAAGATAGGCAGGTAGAAAGGATTTGGCTGTTGTTGCCGAGCTCTGTTGTCCGCATTATCCAGTAACGCTCAAATACACAATTAGCTTCTTTTCAAGTGGCATAGGGCAGCACGGAAAATGGACTGCAAAAGGGAAAAATCATGGATTTTGAGAAGTAAGGTTTCAAAAACACTTGACAGGCATGTTAGGCGCCCCACCACTGTGGCCTTAACTGTATGTAATTAATTTGTTATGAGACAATGCTTCTATTTCTCATGCATCAGCTACAGTTTCCCAGCTGCATTCACAAGCCTTTGGTTTCATGGAGCAACTAACTGCTGTATGTCTTCAGGTATCAGTAAGTAGCTCTGCTTGATTTAACTTCAGATTCTGCTCACAAACTGAATTACTTGCCTGTTCATCTAGAGGGCAGATGATCAGCAGTGCCTCAGAATTGAAGACTTATTATCTATCATGGGGAAGATTACTTAACCAATAGACGGCTGCTAAAAAAGACACCACAAGAGACATTCCTTTTCATATGAATTAACATGACATTTAGTTCTCTCTGAACTGCTCATCCTGACTGCCCATCCCTTCACTGTAGCTAAAGCTATAATCCACTCAGCTACAGGAGACAGGAAGACACTTCATTTATTTACATTGAGGAAGGATGGTCTTGTGGATAAGGCACTGGGATAGCACTCTGGGGTCAAGTCCTAGATTTGCTACTGACTGTGTGATCTTTGGTAAATCACTCTGCCTGTCCCCATTGGTAAAAATAGGGATAACACTACTTTGTTTCATCATGTAATCTGTCTTGCTTTAGTTTGTAGACTCTCTAGGGCAGGGACTGTCTCTTATAATATTTGAACAGAGCTTAGCACACCAGGGCCTCACCTCAGCTGGAGCCACTAGGTGCTACTGGAATTCAGATAAAGAATACCTCTGAAAGGCATGCACGGGGGGTTGTCATTTGTATAATGGGTAGCAATATTTTTCTGAAGGAAAGAAACTTCAGCTCTGAGAATTCCTGTAGAACAGCATGTAGCAAGGTATGACCAGAGGTAGCACACATGAAAACTAGTCCAGGGTAGCAGGAAAGAGACAGCTTACATTTTTTTTGCACGTCATATTAAGAGCATGAGGGTGAACAAGGAATCCCCAATTGCCTGACCAAACATTTTTGCAAACTGTAGAAAAAGGGGTAGAAAACTTGCATGATTTGCCATGTTAGTAGTTTTAAATGAAGGTGAGGTACTTACTAAGGTAAAAAAAAAGATGTAAACAAAGGAAGATTGATCTAATAGGGACCTAGTTTGTGCTCTTAGCACAAACATCAGAGGCCTTATGGATGGAGGAAGAGGAGGGGTCAAACTTTGCCTCACTCCTACTTAATTATCTAAATTCATCTGAAGCTGGATGCTTGGGGACTGTCTGCAGTAAGATGTATTTGTGATCCAACACTGCTCTGAACCAGTATTTGCACTTTGCCACAGCAACATTAAAGCCTTGCAACTGGCGCATGGGTTCACAAATCTTTTCCAAACTCAGTATGTCCAGTCGTTGTTCCACCTGGGGCCACTGTCATAACTAAGGAAACGAGAATGGAATTTAAGTTGGGAAAACATTTTGGCATGCAAGAGTGAGAGGCAAAGCCTGAATTACTCTGTGAAGGGGGTTTGGGGCACACGTGCTCAGTAAGCCTTGAAAGATAAAGGGCCAAAAAGTCCCCACCAATTTATCTATTTACAAAGGGGCTGAAAGAAGAGGAAAACTTGTTCCTTTCACCCAAGCTTCATCAAAGGGAGGAAATTTGAGTCACCATCACTTCTTTCAGTGAATCCCTTTGTGCCAGCAGTGGGGCTCCAGCATGGAAGGGGTGGGGGGAGGGACAGCTGAGAGCCCATCATCTTACGCCAAACCTGCCGGTTTAAGGCAGCACCAACCCTGTCAGCATTATTATTTCTGTTATGGTGGCAATTAGAGGTGCCAACCAATTGTACATGCACAGCAAGACAATCCCTCCACTTCAGAGTTTAAAAGTGAAGCAGACAATACAAAAAGTGGGAAAATGGAATCATCACCACTCCCATTTCACACTTCAGGACCCAAGGTCACACAGGAAATACATGGCAGAGGCGGGAAATGAACCCAGCTCTTTTATGTGCCAAGCCAATGCCTTGCCCACAAAGCTGTCCCTCCTCTCAGGCAGGAGCCTAGTATGAGAAAGGCCTTACTCGGAATTAGTTTCTTGATTCCATTAAGCTAAGTCAGTAAGGCTTTGAGGTTGGGATTTAATGGATGTTCACAGAAGATTTAAAAAGGAAAAAAAAACATAAGGAGAACAAACCAATTTATCACTTTTACTTGTCAAATGATAACCAGATATTTGTAGCAGGTTCATTGAGAGGGTGATTAATTAATCAATCAAGCATACACCACAAGATTGTCATACAAAATACCCCATCTGGAATTCAGCTAGATGGAAAATTCAGCAACATGGCTCAAAACAGTTTCCAAAAGCCATTTCCTATTGGTGGGAGCTCAGTGAACAGTCATTTGTTTAACAAGATTGGAAATGGCTTCTATGATTTATTTTGAATGGCCTCATTCCCTGACTTCAAAGTAAAAGGGATCTTACCTGGAATCCCATCTAGCTGCTGGGGGAGCCAGGGTGGTTGTTTAGAGTAGAGGCAGGGGCGTGTGCACAAATTTAACTTTGATGCCTTTTGTGGGGGCAAGAGGGTTCTGTGCCCCCCTGCTGGGCCTGAGGCAGAACTCACTCTTCCCTCCCTGCCCCTGACTCCAGCAGGAAATCGCTCCGCCCCCACTTCCCTGCAGCCCTGGGGCTGGAGGAGTTCTGTGCCCTTGATTATTGGGGAGCCATGTGGCCCCCATATGCATGCCCCTGAGTAGAGGGAAAGCTGAAGTGAAAGCCACAAGACGGATGGTTAAATGAAGCAAGAGATAGTAGTACAAGGCATCCTGGGGAGGAGAGATGAGTGAAGTGAAAACAAGGAGGCAAATGGATCAGAGACGAGGAAGGTACCAGTAGAAGGGAAGGGAGACTGGAAGCAGGAGGAAGGCCCAGTCTAGAGATTGTAGGTGCACCATTAAAAGCTACAGAAGAGCTTCAAAAATGAAGGATGGAGTTTTATAAAGGAAGCTCCACCCACAGGTAGAGCTAAGGGGCAGAGTTAAGGACTTCATATATAGATCTCTGGGGAGGGCAGCCTTTGGTTTGGTATGGCAGGGGGGAGAATGGGGAATTGCTGGGTGGACTTGGAGAAGCTAGTTTTCAGAACAGGTACCCTGAATCCACAGAGCCATCATTTTGGAGGGGCCTGTTTCATGGTCTGTTGATTATGTATTTATTACTTAGGACTTCCCCTTCACTCCTCTCAGGTTTAATAGGTTCTTTTTCCAAGATAATGCCCAGTCTTATTAGACTCTCTCTTCAGTTGGGAACTGCAATATGCATGATTGAAATACTCACATTTAGGAAAAGCCTTCTGCCTTTGCAATAGTTTTATTGACACAATTAATAAAGTTACAAACAGTCCAACCCAGCAACATTAAGAGACAATATGGAATGTGTGTCTGAGGATCCATATACTCACATCATCCCTTTCAAAAGGACAGGAAGTGTTAGTCATCCTCACCACCATTATCACCAGCGGTCACCATCCTGGCATCTCCCAAGGCACACTGGTTTGGATAGAAGGTTACTAGGCCTTTTACCTTACCTTATTAGCCTATATGTCAATTAGTTACCAGGTCACTCTTGTGGCCAGGTATCTACTGACGTTCCTAACTTGAGATATTTTAAGTTAATATAAACTGGCATCCTGTAGTTTCCTGTCAGCTGTTTAGTTATTACAGCATTATATCTTGTGATATAATATGATTTAGGTCAGTGGTTCCCAAACTTGTTCCACCGCCTGTGCGGTGAAAGCCCCTGGCAGGCCACGCCGGTTTGTTTACCTGCCGCATCCGCAGGTTCAGCCGATCGCGGCTCCCAGTGGCCGCGGTTCACTGCTCCAGGCCAACGGGAGCTGCTGGAAGCGGCGGGGCCTGCTCCAGGCCAACGGGAGCTGCTGGAAGCGGCGGCCAATACGTCCCTCAGCCCACGCCACTTCCAGGAGCTCCCATTGGCCTGAACCACGGCCACTGGGAGCCGTGATTGGCCGAACCTGCGGACGTCGCAGGTAAACAAACCAGCCCAGCCCACCAGGGTCTTTCTCCGCACAAGCAGCAGAACAAGTTTGGGAACCACTGATTTAGGCTTACCTCTGGTTAGCTGCTTATGCTAATGGTTTTGGGCCTTTTGCCTGGTTTAGTTAAACTATTGTCTTACAGGCCTTGTAGGCTCATTACATTCCTGCCTTAACTTAGCCCCCAGCCTCACCTAGCAAATATTTATACTTATAGGCTGCCAGTCAAAGAGGTGAAGACACAATGGACCAAATCAAAATACATCTGGACCTCTCGAGTGTGTCTCACTTTAGTCCCAGTGACACCCATTTCCCTAGACATCCATTTCTAGGTATCACTAGAAATCATTTACCTCAGAAATAAAGAATCACAAAACTGAGGCTCTAGAAAGAGTTAACTTATACTACTAGAGGGAACCCCATAGCATTTTAATTTTTCTTGCATGAATTTTTTTTGGTCTCATTCTGGGTCTTTGTCACCTATTGCCTCCCATGTCTGGGCCTCAGTTTGTTGGGAGGAATGAAAAACACCTTACCTTCTCTAGGTCTGATGGAGTCTAGAGGAAGGGAATTCTGATTCCAAAAGCATATGCAAACTTGAAAAAAAAAAAAACCCACCATCTCAGGATTTTCAGGCTGGTGTCTACTGCTGTTATCCCAGTATCTCAGTCAGGAGGGAAACCACTAGAACAGGGTCTAACTTAGACACCAGAATTTGGTGGGCCTAAGGGGACAAGAGAAAGTAAGGTAAGCGTTGCTCCCTGCTCAGCGGCATCCTCTTCAGGACAGTCCTCATCTGCTTCAGGACCCACCAGCAGTGCCCATCGCTTCAATCTCACCCCTATCTGCTTCCCCAAGCCTGTGCAGCACTGCTCTATCTAAGGTACTGCTCCTTTTGTCAGGAGCCAGCCTTTCTCCCTTGCTGGCTAGGGAGTGATTACCTTCTCCCTAGCTGGGCAGCCTTTATATAGGACCTAGCCCGGTCGTGGTTGGCTGCGACTTCCTCTGCCCTGATTGGCTCTCCCCAGGCATTCACTGATTGGCTGCTGGTCCAAGCAGCCTCTCTGGCCTGGTTCAGCCCTTTTTCTCAGGGGGTGGGGCTCTGCCCCACCACAGGGACTCTTTCAATATGTACAGATTTTTCTTTTTTGCAACATGGATTTTAACATGAATCTCCTCCTCCTCTGTCCAGCAGCCTGCTATAGTATTGTGAGCTAGTCATGCAAAATAGTCATACTCGAATGAAAACTTGCCTGGTTTGGGGTTTTGTTACAAACTTGAAGCTCAGTCCAGGTTAAAGGAAATTGAAGTGAGATGAGCGACCTCAGGACACTTTATACTTTCATCAAGTTCAGGGGTTCTCAAACTGGGAGTCAGGGCCCCTCAGGGGGTCACGAGGTTATTACATGGGGGGTTGCGAGCTGTCAGCCTCCACCCCAAACCCTGCTTTGCCTCCAGCATTTTTAATGGCGTTAAATACGGTAAAAAAAAATTTAATTGGGGAGGTGGGGGGGGGGGGGGCTTGCTATGCGAAAGTGGTCACCAGTACAAAAGTTTGAGAACCACTGATCAAGTTGAAATTATATGATGAAACTTTGAATGTTTTATGATTTCACCACGGGGAGGTTTTGACTGTGTTTTACTGAGCTGTGAGTGTTTAAACCCAACGCATGTGACCTTTTTATGGACAGAAACTCTCTATGTACAGTCTACCAGGGCGTGTGTGTCAATTTCTGGCTACCCTTGGCAATTCCTGAGTATTATTAATATAAACAGAGTCACAGACACTGGATGCTATATCATCATGTTAGAGGGTCCTACATGTCCCTGACCTGATGGCTCTATATTCCCTTAATAAGGCCCCGTGTTTAGCACAAAGCACTTTGTACTTCTGGATCCAAAATCATATATGGGAAAATATATAGGCCAGGTCTAGGATTCTCACTCCATTTCCTTTGTAGCACTCCTGCTGTGCAAAAGATTCATGTGGTCAGATTTTAGCATCAGAAAGGACCACTGCAAACGGACTAGTCGATTTGCATTGTGTAACTGAACAAAATGGAAAAAGTTAAATGGAGCGTAAATTAGATTTTTAAAATTCTTTGTTTTAACAATCTAAGGTATTAACAGCAACAAAAGTAAGGAAATGGATACATATGTGTACATAATAGATGTAACATTTTACTTGTCATTGTTCCTTTTAAGTCCATAAGGAAAGATAAATAAATACTGATCTCTGCCATAGCCACAGAGCAGAGAAAGGACTCATACAAATGAGCTCCCACTCCATATTACTCTTCATTCTCAGTGCTTTTAAACTTCCCCACATACAGCCTCATAGACCACATGACTTATTTCAGCTCAGATCTTTGAGGTCATGGTAATTGACATGAAAAGGTTGACATGAAGTGCATTTTTGGTATGATGTATTAGTTTAAACGCACAGCAATATAGGCTGCTTATCCGAGAACTGAGGAGAGCCATGTATAGTAGCTATATTAAATGTTCCATTTATTTAAATAATTGGATTCATTTAGAAAGATATTGTTTAGGCAATTAAAAGCACTTCTAAAAATTATTTCAAAACATGTTAATTTTCCTTTATCTGAAATAACAGAGGACAGGTTGCTTTGTTTTAACAAACTCTCTAAGAATTATCAGGCACTTTAATAAATCTAAGCTATTTAGTGAAGAAAAATCAAATCTCCTCCTCAGCGTTTCTAAAGGGTATAGTGTTTCTTTGATTAAAAATGTTAACAATAATGGGAATTACATGCATGCAGTGAGAAAAATCAAGACATTTAAGGAGCATTTTCAGAACGTTCTACTCATCAGACTAAGATGAAAATCCTGTTCGTAGTGTCAATAGGAACATAGTATGGATATTTTTCTTGTTTGAATACCTTGTGGATTCAATTCTCCCAGATCAGCTAAACCAATGTCGAAGAGGACCATGATTTTATTAACTGATTAAAAAAGAAAAACATTGTGGAATGCAAAACAAAAACCAAACAAATAAAAACCACTTTATCCAAGAGATGTGCTCTTTTTAGACCAAAAAATGGTGTTATTGGGGATTGTAAGAGTTGTATTTAAGATATTTATATTTCAGATATTATTCCATGTGTTTTCAGAGTTTTTTTAGCTTTGCAAAAGTACAAATTGGGTCCACATCCATAATAAATCAAAAAATAAGGTTTTAATATCTTGCGCTTACAACAAATCAATACCCACCGCATTCTGGAATTGCTTTCTACTGTCTGTGTCTTTTAACAATAATCCAAAATGAAGATGAAATGCTAATTCCATTTTAGCAATCAGCTATTGTGACTGAGTCTTGTTTATGCTAAGGTCCCTTTACACCACTCTGGCAGAGGGCCTTTAAATGGGAGTAACTTACTGGAGCAGTGTAAAGGGAACTTAGTATATCAGCCCTTATAGCAAAGCGTAGCAGTAAGAAAAAAACACTTCTTGTTCCATGGTGACGAGAGTAATTTTTGCATATAATTGCCTGATTATATGCATATTTACATGTTAATCTGGGCTGGCAAAACTATCCAGTGTGCACAGTGAAAATCAGGGATGCCTAAGCATTTATAAATATTCATTTGCTGTTTGGAACTAGTATAATTTGTCATGGCAGCTATTTTTAGTTGAACTTCCTCTAAATTGACATCACATTGACTTGACAAGCCTGGCAACAAATAATCATTATCGGTCTTGTTTCTCTGTTGCTCAGGAAAACACTGCAGGGTTGGAGAGATGCACTTTTCACCTTTAGTTTCTAAATGGTCTGTGTGTTTGCAGGGGTGGGGGCACATGTATCTAAGAGGAAATTAAGAGATGGTATTCCCTAATGCTGGCGATAATGAAATCTGGGGCCGAGAGGCTGTCACACAGGGATCGCTTTGCAGCAGTGTCCTCTGAGCAGATATGATATTGCTTTGCAAACACTGTTTTTAGACTGACTATTAAGATCGCAATTTGCGATCAAATTTCCCGGAGGGCACTTTTGGCTTTAGTCACTGCCAGGGATAGATGAAGGTACACAGGGATCTGGAAGCAAACACATTTCAGACCTTTCAGGACAGACACTTCTGTCACTATCGTGTTAATTTCACCAGTAAACCCCCCCCCCCCCCATTGCCTTCATCTAGTCAAATGCACTAGGGGCCTGATCCAAAGGCATTGAAATCAATGAAATGACTCCCATTGACTTCAGTGGGCTTTGGATCAGGCCCTATATCCCCCTCCCCCCCAAGACCTTTAATTCATAATGTTAAAATTCATCAGGGTAAGGTATTTAGACTTTAAGCAATTAGTGTCAGGGACTGCCTCTTCCAGCACATTTGGACAACACCGAGGACAACAGGGTCCTGACCTTGATTTGGGGCCTCTAAGCAAATCTGGATTACAAATAGACCAACCCCCCATTTTGAAATTAAACAGCTGTTTGCCTCATGGCCCCTGATTGTGGCTGTTAGCAAGTGGTGATGTATAAGAAAATCGCCTCCATCCCAAGCTCCACACCCCCTGGTTATCCTCATCAAAACCAAGAGTTTACGCCCTACTGCTACATGGCTGTGATGTGCGAGCAGGATAGCAGACTCTTTGGCTCTTCCTTGAGGATTCATAGTCTTAAGGAGACTCCAGTTAATAGCACACTGAATCCTGCTTTCTCTTGGGGAAAGGCTGCTAGTATTAGCATTCTCTCTAGCCCATTTTCTTGTTCTCCTTATTCTCTCATTGCCACTGCATTGAAGGGTGCAGAACCATAACCCCAAGCAGAAGGGGGAAATACAGAAAGGCCTGATTCTGATCCCAAAAGGGTATAAATCAGGAGCATTTCCACTGAGATTAATGGAATTTCACTGGCATAACAGCAGTGCAAATGAAAGCAGATTGTCCCAGGCCTGATGTCTTTTTCAGGCAGTGGCTCAGTTATGAGAGGATGCTGCTGCCTGTGGACAATGCAAACTTCTTTCCTCACCAGCCTGCTGCAAATGCCTTGGCTTTGGAATGAATTCCCATTCTGATCATTGCAGGGCCACCTGCCGTGACTAGTAGCCTTGAAATTTTGTTTTCCAATTTCAGTACTGCCAACCCTAAGTATTCAAGGGCAATGTGTCAGGCAACCCAGAATCATGAGAGGTGCAAAAATAAAAATAAACCAGGGGTTCTTTTTATTTGCCTTCTGGTTTGGGAGCATTTAGGATGCACTGGAGGTCAAGTTTAAGCTTTTTTTTTTGGATCCCTGGGGGCTAGAAACTGAAAGCAGAGATTCTCATTGAAATCATAGAATATCAGGGTTGGAAGGGACCTCAAGAGGTCATCTAGTCCAACCCCCTGCTCAAAGCAGGACTGATCCCCAATTAAATCATCCCAGCCAGGGCTTTGTCAAGCCTGACCTTAAAAATTTCCCTTGACTCCAGCATCCGGGGCTTTCAGAAAAGCATCAGATATCATGAGACTTGTGATAAAAGGGTAAAAACTGAGTTCATAGAATGTTTCTACCTGAGGTGATGGACACCCCTCATGAGCACCTCCTGTTGGTTGGGTGTGAACCTGCACTCTCTCTCTCCTTGTGGTGTGAGCTGTCACCCTCTGGCTAAGTCACACAGTCAAATGCACAAATGAACAAACCCTTTCCCAGGTAAGGGGTCCAGCAGGGCCTGTCCCTTTGCCATTGGTAATATCTGCAGCCCTGTCTCTGGCTCAGTTCTCAGCCCCTTCTGGGCTAGCTTTAAGTCCGTGTCTACCCTGGTATAGAGTAGTGACCCCAGGACTTTTTCCATGGAGACTCTAAGTCTTTTAGCCATTCTCTGGTGCCCCTTTAAGACCTGCCCGTCACTTGGCCTCTAAACAAGCCTTATCCCCTTCTTGGGCCTTTGGCCACTCTGCCAGTGGGGGGTCCTGACCCAGGAATCCTATAAATAACAGCCACATGCTGCTTCCTGCAATAGGTGCTGCTGCTACTCCCTGGGACACTTCCCACATAGCCCCTTCCTCCTCTTGGGTTCTCTGTCTGTTCCCTGTTTAAGCAGGGTCTCTTCCAGGTCTCCTTGCCTGGAGAGTTTCTTAGTCTCTGTCCTGATTTCTCAGGGTCTTCTCTCAGGCTTCTTTGCCCACAGACCTTGTAACAGTCCTGTCCCTGCTTGACCAGGGTTTCTCCCAGTCTCTTTACCTGTGGAGGTTCACAGTCCCTTACTCCTTCTTCACCCTTCTGATCCCAACCAGCAACTGAACTGCTCAGGCCCCACAGCGCCTTTTAACTGAGCCTGCTGCGCTCTGATTGGTTGCTTCCCTGCAGCCTTTCTAGGCAGGCCTGGAGGACCCACCTTCACTGCTCCTTTTCTGGGGGCTGGGTGTGGTAGGACCACAATGCCTCCAGCAGAGGGCCTCTAAGGGCATGGTATATCCCATCACACTACCTCATAGAGTTGCAACCTAAATATTTATTGGATGTCTAGCTGATTTTACCTTTAATTTTTCCTTGTCACATTCCCTTCATGTAATGGTACTAAGACTAGGGTGACCAGATAGCAAGTGTGAAAAATCGGGACAGGAGGTGGATGAAGAACTCATGATTTTTGTTTATACGAAGCACGAGTGATTTTCTTCAGACAATGCTCACGATCATGCCATACATAAAGTCATGCTTTTTTAATATATAATTACACATTGTATAGTTAAGACATGAAAACATCTTTTTGGATCTGTGTTTTTTAAAGACCACCCACTTCACCTGTGTCCATTACCATAAACTCAAAGAGGATGACTGCAAATATCTGATACATACCTCAGCCGTATACCATAATCCAGGATCATGAATTTACATTGTCTAACCATAGTATTTCTCCACAATCTGTTGCACAACTGTTAATTCCTGATGTTTTCAATTACTAGAAATATGAGTGAATTAAAACATGACATTTGGTAGGATTGACTTTGTTGCAGGATAATGCCTTTTGCTGGTTGGTCAAACGTCAAGGCAAAACTGGAGAGGTTTATTTTTAAAGCAGGAGACAATGCCAGAGAATCAGTGCTCTATGCCAAAGATTTTGCTTCTGTTATACCAAGGCAGGCTGTTGTGAACTATACAATGGCATTATAAAGTGAAAGAGAGAGGACAGGACTGGGTGCTTCAGTCCACAACATGAGAAAGGAAGATCTTGTGGTGAAGGCACTGGACTGGGATTCAGGAGATATCATTTTAGTTCCTAGCTTTGTCACAGACTTCCTGGGTGATCCTGAGTCACTTAATCTTTCCGTTCTTCAGCTTCCCAACAGGGAAAATACTCCCTTTCTCCCACCCTTGGTCTGTTGTGTCTATTGAAACAACCCCTTCGAGACATGGGGTGAGGGGGACGATGGTCTATCTCATTCTATGTGTCTGTATAGTGCCTAGCATAATGGGATCTCAGATGTGTCTTCTAGGCATACCTATAGAAGTATTTGTTATGGCAGGAGTGTGAGAGAGATCATGAAAGATTCCTGTCCTTGTCATTGGTTTTATTTCATCTGAAAGTGATCCCCCCCCCCACAACTTTTTTGCTTATCATCGTGGTCTCATGGCGCTTGCTCTCCAGTAATGAGAGGCATTTTGACAACGCTTGGCGCTCAGGAGCTTAATTATGTCTAAGGATAAGCCAAGCTCTTCAAAGGAGGATTTTCCTATTTCAAACCGCAACGATCCAGCCCTAAAGACGAGTGAGGAACTGCTTCAATTTCCTAACCTAGATCTAATTCACCATCGAACTTACGTCTGTAACAGCTTCCATTAGAAGATAGAGATTATGGCTGGTGCCATTCAGAGTATGGAAATGAGACACAATAGAATACCTTGTCAGGGATAAATTGGTGGCTGCTGTGACTGAACGATAATAAATCCTTGGCATCTGAGGTGGATGAACTGGACAATAAACCTTGAATTTGGTCTCTGTCTGGCTGGAGTCCCTGAAGGAGCAGAAGCAGTGAACTGAGAACTATATTTTGTCCTCCCATCAGGGAAGCTCAGTGCAGTTGAACCTTGCCAGAGCACATTTGCATTTGTTCTTTTGCTGGCTATAAGAAAAGTTGGATCCTTTATCCCACTGTGTATTTTTAGAGACTTGTTACCTACTAGGATGAGGAGTCTTGGGGTCCAATCCTACTTCCATCGTTCTCCCCACTCCTAAATGGGCCCTTAGTCTCAAAGGCACCAGGACCGCTACCAATTTAGGATAGAGATTGAAAGGTGGGCCCAGATTACAGGCCTGCAGCTCTGGCTGACAGATAGAGCTGAGGCCTTGTGTCTGTCAGGCCTAGGGTTAAATTCCCTTTGCTATATCCTGCTATCCGTAACCTAAAAGGCACTGAAGAGTCCTACTCTGTTCTATAGCCCATCCCATCTCTGAGCCTCACCAAAGGAGGTCCAGGCGTTTGGAGAGTGAAATCTGCGCATGGTGGGTCAGCACAAAGTTTAGGGACTACACAAGGCGGGGGGGAGGGGAGTCAGATGACTGAATGGTCACACAGGTTCACATGTTGGTGTGACCGGGAGGCAGGGCAGGGGAGAGACAATGGATTTCAGTTTACGTGCCTCCAGTGGCCAACATTGCTCTGTACAGCTGGCATGGAGGTGGGGCAGCTACTGTCCCAGCCCACAGACAGTAGGTGGAGGATGGATCCAGCTCCCTGCACAGGCCTTTGAGTCCTAATTTTTCACCTGGCTGCCTGGCCAGTCAGATCTCACTTGTATATCCAGGCCCCGAATGACCATTGAAACAGAGCTACTTAACAATACATGGACCCTACTCATCCTGGCTAATAGCCATTGATGGACCTATCCGCCATGAATTTATCTAGTTCTTTTTGAACCCTGTTATAATCTTGGCCTTCACAACATCCTCTGGCAAAGAGCTTCACATGTTGCCTATGCATTGTGTGAAAAAGTACTTCCTTTTGTTTGTTTTAAACCTGATGCCTATTTATTTCAATTGGTGACCCCAAGTTCTTGTGTTATGAGAAGGAGTAAATAACAATTCCTTAACTACTTTCTCCACACCAGTCATGATTTTGTAGACTTCTATCATATCCCCCCTTAGTCGTCTCTTTTCCAAGCTGAAAAGTCCCAGTTTTATTAATCTCTCCTCATACGGAAGCTGTTTCATACCCCTAATAATTTTTGTCGCCTTTTTCTGAAGCTTTTCCAATTCCAGTATATCTTTTTTGAGATGGGGTGACCACATCTACACACAGTATTCGAGATGTGGGCTTACTATGGATTTATATAGAGGCAATGTGATACTTGTCCCCAGGCTGGCAACTTTTCCTTTGGAGTAGGATAGGGTCTGTTTTGGATTGCATCAATATAAATGAATTCCCAGGCCTACAGGTCGGTATCTTCTCTGGGAGTTTGCTCAGTTTGCAGAAATTGTCATTTGCCTGTGTTTCTAATAGAATCCTGGGAACTACAGGCCAGTCAGCCTCACCTCAGTCCCTGGAAAAATCATGGAGCAGGTCCTCAAGGAATCAATTCTGAAGCACTTAGAGGAGAGGAAAGTGATCAGGAACACTCAGCATGGATTCACCAACGGCAAGTCATGCCAGACTAATCTAATTGCCTTCTAAGACGAGATAACTGGCTCTGTGGATGAGAGGAAAGCAGTGGACATGTTGTTCCTTGACTTTAGCAAAGCTTTTGACACTGTCTCCCACAGTATTCTTGCCAGCAAGTTAAAGAAGTATGGGCTGGATGAATGGACTATAAGGTGGATAGAAAGTTGTCTAGATTGTCGGGCTCAACGGGTAGTGATCAATGGCTCCATGTCTAGTTGGCAGCCGGTATCAAGTGGAGTGCCCCAAGGGTCGGTCCTCAGGCCGGTTTTGTTCAATATCTTCATAAATGATCTGGAGGATGGTATGGATTGCACCCTCAGCAAGTTTGCAGATGACACTCAACTGGGAGGAGAGATAGATACACTGGAGGGTAGGGATAGGATACAGAGGGCCCTAGACAAATGAGAGGATTGGGCCAAAAGAAATCTGATGAGGTTCAACAAGGAGAAGTGCAGAGTCCTGCACTTAGGACGGAAGAATCCCATGCACCGCTACAGACTAGGGACCGAATGACTCGGCAGCAGTTCTGCAGAAAAGGACCTAGGGGTTACAGTGGATGAGAAACTGGATATGAGTCAGCAGTGTGCCCTTGTTGCCAAGAAGGCCAATGGCATTTTGGGATGTATATGTAGGGATATTGCCAGCAGATTGAGGGACGTGATCGTTCCCCTCTATTCGACATTGGTGAGGCCTCATCTGGAGTAGTGTGTCCAGTTTTGGGCCCCACACTACAAGAAGGATGTGGAAAAATTGGAAAGAGTCCAGCGGAGGGCAACAAAAATGAGTAGGGGACTGGAACACATGAGTTATGAGGAGAGGCTGAGGGAACTGGGATTGTTTAGTCTGCGGAAGAGAAGAATGAGGGGGGATTTGATAACTGCTTTCAACTACCTGAAAGGGGGTTCCAGAGAGGATGGTTCTAGACTGTTCTCAGTGGTAGCAGATGACAGAACGAGGAGTAATGGTCTCAAGTTGCAGTGGGGGAGGTTTAGGTTGGATATTAGGAAAAAAATTTTCACTAGGAGAGTGGTGAAACACTGGAATGCGTTACCTAGGGAGGTGGTGGAATCTCCTTCCTTAGAAGTTTTTAAGGTAAGGCTTGACAACACCCTGGCTGGGATGATTTAGTTGGGGATTGGTCCTGCTTTGAGACTAGATGACCTCCAGGGGGTTGGACTAGATGAGGTCCCTTCGAACCCTGATATTCTATGATTCCTGTACAACCTTGGACAAGTCACTTAGTCCCTCAATTCCCAGTGTATATGATGGGGTAATAGCACTGCCCTACCTCACAGGGATGTCGTGAATTTAAATATATTAAAGATTCTGAGGTACTATGCTAATGGGGGGCCAGATAAGTACCTTGGACAGATATGATTCTGTATTTATGAAGAAGGTGTGTGTGTAGTTACATTGTGTAAAGTTGTGAGCTTTAATATCAACCATAAAAATTAATGGAACTACCAAATTCTGCCTATTCAAACCCCTACTTACTTTAAGGAAGGATGCCTGTTTGCATCTTAGAGGGCAGAAATCGTTGCCATTTTAAAACATATGAATGAGTTGATTTATATTTCTGTATATTTTGCATCTCTAATGAGATATATAAACACCACCACCCTGGCCTCTGGGAACCAAATTGCTGGTGATTTTTTTGATTTTTCCAAAAAAAAAAAAAAGAGTAAAATGTTTTTGAAATTTCAAAATTCCAAAGAAATTAAAAACGTCACATTTGGGGGTGAAATTTTTAATTTTTTTTCAAGCAGCTATAGCTCTGGTGGCGATATTTTGGATTTACAAAAAAAAATGGAATTTTTTTCCAAACTAAACAACCAAGTAAAATATTGTGGGGGGGAAATATTGGCATTTTTTAAACTTTTTTTTTAACCAGTCCTACTGAGTCTATGTACAAAACATCAAACAATCCACACCATGTATTAATTCAATCGGTGAGCTATTTACACTGCTTACTGCCATGCTCCTCAGTCAAAAGCTGACAGTTCATATACAGCCTTGTCTTAACAACCAGAGAAATACCGGGTGGTGGCTTCAACTAGCGTAAGATAACATAGCTCCACTGACTTCAATATATACAGAAGAGTCTATGTTATACTTTATTATCCCTGTTGTAATTGGATGGAAGCCCATTGACTTCAATGTATGCAGATACCTTCGGTGTACTGACTTTATTAGTGGCTAAAGTTTTGTCCATCACAATAAAAAAAACCTTTTGAGTCAACTACAGTCAGCCAAAAAGGAACACAAATATTCACTTTGGTATAATAATAAGATAGTACTATCGCATTATCCCAGGGAAAAAATGGCTCACTGTTTAATATTTAAGAAGTTATTCCTATGAGCCTCTTTGTGAAAGGTTTGAAAGTAGCTTTTCACAAGCAAAACACTTTTGTTCCCTTGGGATAACATTTGGTAATCAAGTGTTTTGAGTGTAGCTCTTAGCACTGTTTCCAAAACGACCTGCATAATTAAATTATCTGAAGTCTGCTGTAATTAGGAGAGTGCATTTAATGACTATTCAAGCCTCTCATTGTTCAGAATGAGACAGAAAGATCTTTTGTTGGAATTTTCTTTTTAATTGTCTAAAGACTCATCCAGAAGATGGTGCCACAATTCTGTCTGTAACATAAATAGCAGACCAGAAAAGGAATCTTTGTTGTAGAAAATATCAGAAAATTAATACTAAATAGAAATTAAGAGGTAAACGTGTTTCCAAGGGCAGCTCAAAGCCCAGATGCTAACAATTAGTCAGTGTGAAGGCTCATTCCAAACTGGGGCAATGTATCATTATTGCCTTTGCTCTATATCGCTCCAGGCAAGGTCAGCCAGCACGACAAGAAAGACAAAAAATACTGCTGCTATCTTCCATCCAACAATACAGACAACTCTTGCAGTGTTTATTAAACTCCCAATGCTGAGCAGCATCAAATCATCAAGCATTATCAATAAGATAAGCATGATATAAAGCTCTTCTTAGTGCTTTCTGGGGCTACCGTGGAAGTAGGAAGTTGCAGGTCAAAATCGAACATTTTGCTGTTTTCCCGTGGTTAAGGATGGGTGACATTTCTAAGGCTTTGTCTCACTGAAGGACACATCGTCTAAGTCTATAGATCCCTGCAACCAGAGTAAATAACTTGATTTCCATTTCACAACTCTTTGCATTAAAGCCCGGCAAATTAATTAATTAATTAAAGGTAGCTACCAAACAAAAAACCTTCACTCCAACCAAAATCATACATGTAATTTTTTTTCTTCTGTTACAATTTTCTGTTTGTCTGAGGTCTCTGCTATGTAGTTCAAGCAATTTGTCATCCAATTAGCCTGATGAAGCATACAGAAGTCATTTGAACTATAAATTTTCTGCAGGCAAAATAAAATGCAAACAAGAAGAGCTTCCTGTGCCTGCCAAAGTGATGATACTTGGAATACAAATAAGAAAAAGCCATGCTGACAGCAAAAGCTATTTTTATATTCTGTCACTGGCTCCTAGGCATAGCAGTTGGAACAGGACTGCATCTGTATTCTCGAACCCAAATACACGGTGTAGTCATAAGTGAAGTGCATGTTTTACAGAATAGCTCTTTCATCACAATGAAAGGATGTATTGCATGTAAGATGGATGCTGATGCAGCTCACACTCAAGCTGTATGTTTACTGTTCAGGACAACCTTGACTGAGAAGCTAAACAGAAAAAAAACTCCCAACATTTAAGTGCAGCCGAGGGGTGTGTTTCTGCCTTGTAGGGAGAACCAGTTGGGGGGAAGTCCTCTCTTGCTGCAGCGAATCAGTGTACTCGACAACATCACAATCCACGCATGGACTCTCTCAGGAAGGAAGGGGCCTCCGGAGAATCGGAATCCAGCCCTCTGAAGTTGGCAGATAAGCTAGAATGGTAACTTTATGGGTATCTTCCTTTACTTTACTTTCGATCCTGTAACTAGCTCACCCATTAACTATATCCTCATTAATTCGTTTAATAAAAAGATGCCTTTACTTCCTGAATTTCTTTGGAAATAAACATATTACACAACAGGAAAACATCTGAGGCAATCACTTAGGCAACAAGTCATTTAACAGCCAAGTATTATTATGCATTACTTGTTAACCCCCAGCAATGTGCACAACCCATTTTGCAGCTAGCAAAAGGCAAGCTTATTATTAATTATTTGTATTACTGTAGCATCTCGGAGCCCCAGTCCTGGTTGCCAACATCAAGTCACACCGACATAGTAACTCGCTAGGCTTGCACACAGCACCAAGTGTGCTACTGAATCAGAGTAAGGCCTTGAGCCTGCAAACACTGACTCCCCTGCATAGTCCTACAGAGTCATGTGAGACGAGCTATTCGAGTGGTGGCTAGATTGGAGCCTCAGTTTGCCATTATTCTAGTGATGGAGGCATGGGATTGAACTGGCTCCCAAGCCATCATTCCCATAAGGTAGCTGTGTGGCTCACAAGGTGGCTAATGGAGAGTGGATTTTGCAGGATGACGTCATTCAAGGGGGCCCGATTGTGCCTGGCTATTCCAGGAGTGGAAATAAAGGTTGAGGGGAAGGTCACAAGAAGCTCCTATCTCCCAGCTTTCTGTGTAGCAGCTGCATTGTGATGGCTGCATTGTGTTGGGAGTCACCAAAAGGAGGTGGGGCCAGACATACAGGCAGTAGAAAGCAGCACCGAGCCCTGCATGCCAAGGAGCTCATTAAAGACAATCAGAGCTAAAAGAAGATAGACTGGGAAAGCACTTTTCATTTGAGACAAGAAAAACCTTGGAAACCTTGAAAGCCTGGCCCCCAAAGGGCTCAAACATCAGAATGGAAATCAAAAGGACCCCAACATTTATTCTTTGGCTTAAAAAAAATCACAAGATTTTTTTTTAAATCTCATGAGTTTTGGAGGTGACACAATTTTTGGAGGTACAATGGGATAGGCCGTACTGCACTGATGATCTTGCCAGACCCTCGTACTCTAAATAAAAGGCAAGCTCAGAATACTTTAACTGTTGTGCCAAGATTTCTCTGACTCACAGGGTGGTCACCGTCCACCTCTCCACCACTAACTCAGACGTCTGCAGTGACTTCTTTGTTCTGCATCCAGCTCTGATGTAAGCCTTTCTTGCTGGGTAAGGACCATGACCTAGACCTCAGCATTCTGCCTGGCCCCTCCACATGGCAAAGCAATTTGGAATTGGCTCTGGCACCTGGTATCTTCTGGAAGCGTTTCCCAGGATTTAGGGGAATTTGACCTCTCTGCCCACCATCACATTGGACTTGACAGATACATGAGGATATACACTAAGCACAAATGTTACAGAAACATGACTGAGCCCCTCAGTAGCAGGTGTTTGTGGGCCGCAGCTGGGGAAGAGAGAGCATGGTCAGAGCTGCCCTATATCTTGGGTTGTTGGCTGCTATGTTGGCTCCTTGAGGCTGTGGGTTGCTCTTGCAAGTGAGAGCAGCCTTCAAGTTTCTCTAAGTTATGTCATGGGACTTGACTGGCACACACCCTGCCCACGATCAAAAGGAGCTCAAAAGTGCCTGAAAGCCATCTTTGGGAACCCCTTGCTGAGCTACGGTATGCACTTCTTAGTCAAGCATCTGGGCTATCCAACACAACAAGAGAGTCTTAAAAACACCCAATTCTCCTGCACCAGTTTCATACCAGATTAACTCCATTGACATCAGTGTAGGTACTCCTGATTTACACCAACGAAAGTGTGACCAGAATCAGGCCCTGTATTATTGAACTAAATAATACTAAAGGCTCAGATGAGTGTGTAAATCTATGTGCAAATGGAAACAGAAAATCGGAATGTTTTCTGGATACAATATGGTCTGGCTAGTGGAGACATTCAAATTTAGGGACTCTTTATAGTTGTCTATGGCGCTGTTGTAATGTGCTCTTCAGGAGAACCAAGTCTGCTGTAAACTAATTGTTAGGAAAATGTCATTGTAAGCCTAGGAAATTTAATTATTTTGATTGCAAAATGAGCAGCTACCCGTGCAGTTCTGAAAGGTAGTTCTCCAAAAATCTGAGTGTATAAAGTCATTTATGTTCCTCATAAGTCAGGAGGTATTTTATTATTCCTGCACAGTTAGTTGACCACTATTTAATAGATGACAATGTTTTGCTACTGTTTAAAGTTGATGTTAACTAGCATTTTTAATTCGCACCTATTGGATTAGGAGACAATAGATGGCTAGCCTGGTATACACAGCAATAGATTTTGAAATGCCATCAGGCTGCGATCATCTCTGGTTTTGTACATTTGCTCACTGTAGAAGTGCTTAAAGAAATCATGTCTCTGTCTCGGCAACTCCTCTCATAACCACACGAGCGGTTTCCAATATGGTTTGTGTGGTGAATGCCATTAACAAGCCACATTTACGAGCCCCCAGTCAGTGGTAGAAATAACAAGGCCCAATCATGCCGCTCTGATCCACATACTGAGCACACCACACACTCTGCATTGGTCTCCCGTTCCCTTGTGGAAGGGGCTCAGTGCTCCTATGGAGGCTGTTCTGCCAATAAAGTAATCCATTTGAGGGGACGGGGTGGGCCCAGGGAGGAGTGGCCAGCCAATAGGCCACTTTTCTGTATCCTCCCCTTACAGTAGTGGGACTCCAGGGGCAGGTACAAATCAGGAGAGTCCATGCTGACAAGGAGTAAGGTGACAAGTGCTGTGGGGGCACAGAACCTCTGTGTGGATCATCCATCCCTGTCCCCCTACTGATCTCTAGGATTGTCAGAGCTGGGGTGGTGTGTGGGCATGTCCCACAGTCTTCTGGGGCAGGGAGGGGCAAACCACGCACACGCTAACCCAATGAGTGGGGGGATATTGCAGATATTTCCTCCCTCTTAGCCCGCTCCTATGGATTTTCCCACAGGAAGGGGCAATTGGGTCCCTAATCATTTCCTGTTCTCCACCCATGGGAAATCTGAGACACAGCCACTGCGTGGTAACTGCTTGCCACAGCTGATGTTTCAGAAGTGACCACTGTATGATTTAAGCTTCACCCACAAGTGCCTGATATGCTTTGGTTTGATATGGTCTCTGAATAATCTGCTTCCCCCAAAAGCCACATGCATCCCCACAATCCCGAGTCACTGTTAATTTCAGAAGGCACCACAGGCCTGAGTTTTCAGAGGTGCTGAACACCTGCAGGTCCAGCTGATTTCACTTAGTTGTGGGTGCCCAGCCCTTCTGAAACCCTGACCCCACCGTGTTAATGGCCTGATTGTCTAAAATCCTCAACACGCAGTAGCTGCCATTAACGACTGATGTATTTCATGCTACCATGCTGGGGTTTTGTCCCCCTCTAGTGATCAAATCACGGAAGAGATTTATGACTCTGTTCCTCCCCCGAGGTATTCCTTTAGCTCATGCTGTGAGGTCTGGAGCTAAAGGTCCTGGGTTCTAGCAGCCAGCAGTGCGATTGAAATCAATGGGGAAGCCCCTAAATGGGATCTGAGCTCTTCTGAAAATGTAACCCTACATTTTGCAATTAGCGGCTGCAAAGATTAAATGTAGACTCATCTGCATATTGTTTTTTTGTTTAACTATTGAAGCCCATGCACTTCTTACATTGATACATTGTAAAAACCACAATGCAATATAAGCAGACTCCGAAATATTGTTCAGAGGAGGTGTTAAATGACGGAAAAAACGAGAAGTTATTGTCTGAGCTGTTGAATAGGTCAGATGGCTCAAGGTAGAATGCCAAGTTTCTCCTTTGTAGCCATGGTTCAGTTCCCATCATTGGCAGCGTGAGCTGCATGCACATGTGTCCAAATCCAAAATGTGCCATGCCTAGCCTCCTGCTGGGCTGATGTGGGAAATTAATTAGCTGCCTGGGGTGAGCATTTGGCATCTGTTTGACATAGTCAGTCATGGGGCTCTTGCGGTTACGAGAGCTTATCTTTCAAAGGAGGTGTCTGCTCAAGCGGAATTGTTTAGGGATTATCTCCTAATATTAAAGACATTTTTGATGACTCTAGAGGCAATACAGGAGAAGCCTGATGTCTCAGAGGTAGCTTCCTGAATCTTATTGAAGATCAGGTCAGATTGCTGGACTCTTGCACATTGAGTGGGCTAAGGTCATTGGAGACGTGCATGCCCAGATTGCAAGCTTTTGTGTTTCTCAGCAGGAATGAAGGAGAAGCATCAGCAGTCTCTGCAAGGCGTACTGGCCTCAGCCAGCTCAGTGGTAAGTGTGGGAATAACCATCCAGGACTGAGGGGTGGAAAATGGAGGAAACTGTCCTTAGGGCTTTGGACAATTACGTGGAAAATCACCTCCTCTGACTTGGGCATAAAATGCAAAACAAGAATGCATGATGGTTGTGTGTGTTGTGATGACACTTTCAGAAAGCTCAGAAAGTAAAAGATCTCCAGGTGGACACCAAAGCCTACGTTCTGTCCCGTGTCATTCTGGGACATACGGGCAATGGGTGTTGGCCACACAGCCATCCAGCCTGTGTAGAAAGCAAGTCAACCCACTCTGTAATGCCCTCCCCCCCACCAAATGAAAAGAACAACAACAAAACTAATAATCCTGCATGGTAGGGAATGGTGGAGCTGCTGGAGAGGCTATGTAAATAACCAGTCTAGCAAAGGGCTTTGTACCTAGCGCCTGGACATTTTCCACAGAAAATAGATTGGCAACAGCAAATTTCCTTCGGGGCTTCAGAGAGTCTTTGTTTCTTCTCCCTTATTGGTTTGTAGAAAGCACTGATTGGACTAGGGTTTCTTTTTGGGTGTGAGGGAGAAAGAGTGGCTGATGGTGTGAATATCATTCTGGTTATGGTGGAAGAGATTCATCACAGTGAAAAGTTTTGCAGCATTTCTTAAAGATGATCAGGCTCCTATGCTTTACAAGCCTCTGTCCTCAGTCATCTCCCTGTCTTGGGGTGGGAGCTGATCCAGCCTGAGGGCTGGAGTTATCCTCATGCATAACCTAAGTAGGGGAGGTAGGCAGGTCCCAGACAGTCCATTTTCACTGTCTTTTTTAAACCCCGGGTGGTGGTGTGGGAGCAAAGGAGGCTCCACCAGCCTTCCACAGTCTCTGGAGAGCGTTGCTGGGGAGTGGCTCCGGCCAGAGACACCTCCATTGCTGTAGCATGTGCAGTTCCCCTAAGTGTGGGAGAGGTTCCATTCTCCCTTGCAGCTCTTGGTTTGGGGGAATTTGGAGGGCAAACTCTTTGACCTGAGCGGCTTTTATTTCCTCCTCAGTAACAGGGCTGTTTGCTGAGAGACTTTGATTTCACACATGTTGACACTTTAAAATGGTTTTGTGGACAGCTGAAGAGAAGACCCAGCCCCCTGAGTTAGGTCCAGTAGAGACAGGCTGCCAGGGAATGGGGGATAGCCTCAGGAAGTTTTGGACTTGGTGTGAAAGCACTTGATTTCCATGGGACCCTATGAGATTTGAGGGCTGAACACAGTGTGTGTGTGTGAGAGAGAGAGAGAGAGAGAGAGAGAGAGACCACGTCCAACAGAAGACTTTGGAGGGAATTCTGGGGCCCCTTTCTCCAGACTTAGACTTTTAAAAATAAACAAATCATTTTAAATTATTAAATCACAAGGAACTGAACCCCACTAGAACTCATCTAGTTAAAAAGAAAAACAAACTGAATTCAGGGCAATGATATTAAATCCCACTCTTCATCTTATTATCAAATGGGGTCAGGAGTAAAATATTCTAGTAAAAAAACCTCAAGTCATGTTTCTCATAATCCAGTCTCTGTATACAAGAAGGTTGAACTTTTTTTTTTCCTTTACCCAACACTTGCTTTGCTGGCTGCTTGGCATCTGTTTATACCATGTGGTATTCTGGCAAATGTAGGACAGTCACTCAAACAGAAACTGACTAGGGAAAGCGATCATCGCCTATATTTTAGCTTTATCTACACCCACGAACAGTACTGGTAGCAGATAACTTCCCTGGAGTAAACGTATGGTACATACAGTAATATATTCCCTGGAGTGAGGAAGGAACCAGAGAAGAGAATTTTGACTCAGGACAGGTTGCAAAGTGACCATCTAGCCCTAAATGTTGGGGAACTGATGGGGTTAAGCAGAATTATAGTTCAGAGCTCTGAACTATAAATCTCTTCTATTTCTGAAATGTACCTTGCACAGGTTTGAGTGGAAGGGGAAAAAATCCACTTCCAAAGTATTAGCAGTGACTTTTCCTTTATCACTAGGATTTTACCCTGCAGGAGAAGAGAAGGAAGGAGGCAGAGTTAACGTCACGGATAAAATTCAAGCCCAAACCTAATTTTCATGCTCTACTTATTGTGGTGGATCAGAGGTCTTGCCTGGGATCCTTAGGAATGTGAAGAATAGCAGTGAACATATTAAAGCGGAAAGAAAAGGAGGACTTGTGGCCCCTTAGAGACTAACACATTTATCTGAGCATAAGCTTTCGTGAGCTACAGCTCACTTCATTGGATGCATTCAGTGGAAATTGAAGCAGAGAAACTGTTGCATATTTTCCCTTGTCTAAATGTAAAGCACACATAGTATGCTCCTTTTAGACTGAAATTGGTTTAGCATCTGATCACGAAAGACTTGTATGTTTTACCCCTGTTGTGACTAGCATTTTAGGAGCAGAGGTCACCTGCTACACAGCAAATGGAATGGAAGGCTGGTTCTCCAACAGTGTCAGCTGGTGTAGCCCATTACCAGAGCATGCCTAAAACAGCATGGGCTAGATCCTCAGCTGGTGCCAAGCAACACAGCTCCATCGGCCTGCATAGAAATATACATCTTCCTCCACTCCCCAGCTACCAAAATGGCATCAGTCAACTGCCTCTGCTTTGGTTTTGCATCACGTGGCACTGGTGTGAAGGACAACCATAGAATCACAGGACTGGAAGGGACCTGGAGAGGTCGTCTAGTCCAGTCCCCTGCACTCATGGCAGGACTAAGTATTATCTAGACCACCCCTGACAGGTGTTTATCCAACCTGCTCTTAAAAATCTCCAGTGATGAAGATTCCACAACCTCCCTAGGCAATGGAGAAGGAGACCCCGTGTCTTCCTTGTATAGGGGCTCTTTGTGACTCTTTCCTGCTTAATTACTGCCTGCTGGATATTTGGCTGATTTCCCGCATATGGGAGAATATCAGGGGAAGCATGCAAACCTACATACAGTTTTTGTACTGTTATAACTACTACAATTAGGGCAGTGGGTCCCAAACTGGGGTTCTTGAACCCCTGGGGGTTCACAGAACATTACAGGGAGTTCGCCAGAAAAATTTCACTCATGGTGACCACAGGACCCCGGGCATTGGAGGCACCAGGTGGGACCCGGTTGCTGGGCAGACAGCCCAAGCCCCAGGGAGAGCAGTTTGGGCTGGCAGCCCAAGCCCTGCCCCCATCAGTGGGGGAGCTGGCAGACCAAACCCCAGCGCTCCACGCAGGGCTGGCAGACCAAGCCCCAGGGAGAGCGGGGCCGGGCAGTTGGGGCTGGCAGCCCGAGCCCCGGTGGAGCTCAGCTGACCGGGGCGGTCAACGGGGTCCAGCAGCCGGAGCCCCACAGAGTGCGGAGCCGGCAGCCCAGAGCCCAGCTCAGGGCCAGTAGCCTTAGCCCTGTGGTGAGCAGGGCAGCAGCTGAGACCCCAGCCGCGCAGGTGGCAACTCGGAGCCCGTCCTTGTCAAACAGGGGAAGTTGGCATCGAGGGCAGAGTGAGCAGGGGCCACGCTGTACATGGGGGTGGTCCAAGCTAATTTGTCCCTCGGAGGGCATCCTCGTAGGGACAGACCTCGTGTCAGAAGAAGAGCTGTTTGCGAGCCAAACCAGCCTGAAGCATGCTGTAGCCCGTGTAGCAGTGTTAAGGTGCCTCAGTAATTGTCATTCTCTCTGGAGTGTGTTTTGCTTCAGGGAGACTTGAGTGAATCTTCTCATTTTCTAGTTTGTGGGTTGTTAGCAGTCTCTCGGTGTTGTTTTTATTAGAACTTTTGTACACAAGTTCAATGGATAAGTGACTGAAAAAGGAAAGTGTAAAGACACAAGAATCAGCTAGTGTTTCCTCAAGTCCGCACCCTGGAAAATCTAAGTCTAATGATCATGATGGTCCTGGAAAGTCACTTAGAAAGAAAAGAAAATATGACAATGATTATATAAAATATGGCTTTACATGCACTGGTGATCAAGAACATCCAGTACCACTGTGTGTGATTTGTGGTGATGTTCTAGCAAACAGCAGCCTCAAGCCTTCTCTACTTCGGCGCCATTTAGAAACTAGGCATCCTGCACACCTCGACAAGCCTGTTGATTTTTTCAAGCAAAAATTAGCTGAGAGGAAAAGTGACATTACCAGTTTTATATCCAAAGCAAGTACCGATAATGAAAATGCACTTGAAGCATCATACTGCGTGAGCTACCGAGTAGCAAAAGCATCAGAAGCCCATACCATAGCAGAGAGCTTGATTGGTCCATGTATAAAAGATGTCGTTCATTGCATGCTCAGAGAAAAGGCTGCAAAAAGGATTGACATGGTACCTTTGTCCAATAATACGTTGTCAGGAAGAATTAATGACATGTCAAATAATGTAGAGACCACAATTATACATAGAGTGAAAAATAGTCCAGATTATGCTATACAGTTGGATGAATCAACTGATGTAGCTAATCTAGCTATTTTGCTACTGTTTGTATGTTATGTGAATGAAGGTCTGGTTGAAGAAGTCTTCTTGTTTTGCTGACCACTGGAAGAACGTACAACTGGAGAAGATATCTTCAATCTGACGAACGCATATTTTCAAGAAAAGGAAATAGATTGGTCTCGTTGCCTAGGCATTTGCACTGATGGGGCCACATCAGTGACAGGGAAGTATACTGGATTTGTAGCTTGAACAAAAAAGGTTGCATCAAAAGTCTCTTGGACTCATTGCAGCATCCATAGACAAGCCCTCGCAACAAAACGCATGCCTGAGGGACTGAAGGAAGTGCTGGAGAATACAGTGAAAATGGTGAATTTCATAAAATCACGGCCAACAAATTCCAGAATATTTCACGTATTTTGTGAAGAAATGGGCAATACACACAATTGTCTGTTGACCCATACTGAAGTTAGATGGCTCACAGAGGGCAAAATCCTTGTGCGTGTGTTTGAACTTAGAATGGAAATCTTAGTTTTTTTTCCACCAGCCATCCTTTCCACCTTGCCAGCTGTATGGAAAATAATGTCTGGCTCCAGATCCTAGCTTATTTAGCAGATATTTTCTCAAGAATTAATGACCTAAATTTATCTCTTCAAGGCCTCAATATAACAGTTTTCAGTGTGCAAGGGTGAGTTGATTCCTTGATAAAGAAGTTGTAGTTCTGGGAAAGTTGGTCAGAAAAATTCAAACTGAGTGTTTCAGTAATCTTCATGACTTCCTGGCAGAACAAACTTCAGCTGGATCAGTGCACTAAAACCAATATAACTGAACACTTAAAAGGACTTTGCACAACTTTCAGGGAATACTTTCCAGCTATGTCAGGCGACAATGACTGGATTCGCAACCCTTTTGATGATACCAGTTTCTCGACACAGATATTGAACGCGGAGGAAAAAGAGAAATGAGATCTCCTGTGATTATGAACTGAAAAGGAGTTTCAGAAATCTGTCATTGATCAACTTTTAGCTGAGTTTAAGAAATGAGTACCCCCTTTCTGGCAGAAAAAGCTGCTGCAGTTTTGTTACCATTTTCAGCAACATCCTTATGCGAGAAAACGTTTTCCTCGTATGCACATCTGAAAACCAAATACAGAAACAGACTTGATGCTGAACCAGACCTGAGACTATCTTTCTCCAGTGGTTCCGGACTTCCAAGAGCTATGCAGAGCTAAGCAAGCGCATCCATCACACTGAGGACATTTAAACTTAAATCCCTGGAAAATATTCGTTTTTAGGAGGGGGTTCATGGGTTGTTAAAGTTTGGGAACCACTGAGTTAAGGGGATGATTTTCACCAATATAGTCTCACCGGTACAAACTCTAGTGTGGTTGAGTGACACCAGTTTAAAGGTGCCATATACTGGTCTAACTTATTGCCCTTTCCATATAGGAATGAGCTATACTAGTGTAAGCAAATTTACACCAGCATCACAGCATCCCCATTAGGGGGTGTTGCACTACTTTACTAATTGAGTATATACTTAAAGCGCTGGGTGTAGGGGACCAAAGTGGGTGAACTACTCCCCAAGGAGCACGACGCATTCCTCCAACAGGGGTATTACCCCTCCCTAATGCTCCCCCTACAGTGCAGGGATCCTAACATCTCTGCTATATGGTTCTGAGACGTGGACTCTTTATAGCCGGCACATTAAACAGCTTGAGTAATTTCACATGCGCTTCCTCTGCTCACTAATGAGCTTTCACTGCCAGGACAGAATGACCAATATTAAAGGTCCTTGAGAGAGCAAACACAACCAGCATCGAGGAAATGCTACTGAGAGCATAACTTAGGTGGACCAGACATGTCATCAGAATGGAAGACCACTGCCTCCCAAAACAGATCCTGTATGGGGAGCTGAAGCAGGGCAAAAGGAAGAAGGGTCGTCCGCATAAGCACTTCAAAAATAATCTGAAGAGCAGTCTCCAGTGGGCTGGCATCAATCTCAATCAAATGGCTCAGAACAGGTCTTAGTGGCACTCTCCGACAAGATCAGCATGCGACAGGTTCAAGCAGGACTGACAAAGTCGTCTCCAGGCTGCACGTGAAAGGCGCCACAGAGCTGCATCATCAAACATCACGGATACGGACTTCCCATGGCCTCAGTGCAGCCAACTCTGCATCAGGGTTCAGACTTCAGAGTCCTATGCACAGCCATAGATGAGAATTGTGACAATATCGTCATTGCCAGCAATGGACTACTGCTGCTACTTAAAGGAATACAACTTTGGGGATTTCCACACTCCACTCTGGAGGAATGACTGAAGCAGGTGTTGACACACCCCAGCGAGCGCTGATTTAGATTCAAGCTAGCTCAGATATGTCTACATCTGCTGCCCCTCCCCCTGCCAACTGGAGTGTAGACAGACCCCTAAAAGACACTGCTTCCCTGGTACCTTTCAGTGTTTGCAATTGGGTGGGGCAGAGCATGTGATTCCATCTCTAGAGAAGGAGCAGTAGAAGGTCATCACATAGCAGCGCTGAGCAGCTGCTTCCTAAGAGAGAGAACTGCTTGCAGGAGGGAGTAGTCTGTGGCTGCAGAGCCTTCCTGGGCTACATACCTGAAGATGCAATTTTCTGCCGGACAGATCCCAGAGGTTGAAATTCATCCTTGTAGAGGGGGGGTCCATCAAAAACCTGTGCACAGATTAACTCTGATTTAAGTCCCACTATGGGCCTTAAAATAGGACGTAAGTGGTGCTATCAGCCTTGGGCTGGAGCCCTGCACTGGATGATGGGGCAAAAAAGAAAAATATGTAATTCTTTACACTTTTTAAAAAAGGAGTGATTTGCCCCAAAGCCAGTGAAGATGAATACACTGATTGGCAATCTCTTGGGATGATCATTCTGATGTTTAGAATGAGGTGGCCATTCATTTTCACTTTCCAGCATCCAGCTGGGTGGCCCCAGGGGAACGAAAACTTCTATAAATCAAAAATGAACTAAAAACTAGCGATAGTGCCTGCGCTCCTAGCCTAGTGAGGTTTGTCTGTCGGGGAAAAGGGCCTCACTTGGTAAGTTAATGTTGGAGCTTGCAGAGTCGACGCCAGCGAGGTTATCCTCGGCTTGCTCTCCGCTGTACGCTGACTTTACTCCTCATTCCATGAGCCACGAGCACATCATCGGAGGTGAACTGAATTTCATCTAGTGGCTATTGGAGCCTCCATTAATTGCAGAGCTGCCTTTTGTTTTGTGACCTCTGGTTGCCATTCCAGGGGGTGAGCATTGCAGGCATTGTGTGAAGTGGGGCCACATTTACAGGTGGGCAATTTCTGTGGTCACCTTATTCATTGTGTTCCCCAGTGTGGGGCTCAGGACAAAAGTCACCATGTAGCGCTGGAGAGGATAAAGAGGCCCTCATAGTCAGGATTTAAGAAACGGAAGACTTGACTTTCTGCGGCAGAATGGATTTTCCCTCTGGGCTGTCTCATGCCAAGGCAGAAGCAAATCAGCTGTGTGTCAGCTGATCTTCTTTTCTTTGGGCTGCTGCATTTATTTGCATGGGAGAGGGAATTTTTAGACTGAAATTGAATGTAACAGAAGGTGCTGAGAACAGAAAATAATTACCTGATTCAATCAGCTCGACAGAGTTGCCTCTGAAGCAACCTTTGAAAGCTACTTGCCAGGGAAAATCCCTAACTGAGAGTAAGGTTTTGATCATATTGTTAATCATAAATAGATTCACATTGGTTCAGTCTAAATACAGCCCCCAGGATTGCTAGAATCATGATATAAGTTACTTTGTGTCAGCGCCATATTTCCTTCCCTCAGAGAGATACACAGAAAAGGGAAACTCTGCTTGAAATCCTCTCACATCATTTCCCCTACATCCTTCCTTCCACAGAGAGGGGTTGAAATCTTGCACTGGGGGGAGAGGGTGAGTCCTTAGGAGGAGAGAACCAGCAGATCTTGGGCAGTTTAGTAGAGTAGGCTGAATTTATAAACCAGTGTCAGCCTCTTCCCCAGGAGTTTTATACAGGGTCACCTAGGCACCACTTAAGCTCTCACAATGGGGCTAAGAGTGAGAATCATAGAATATCAGGGTTGGAAGGGACCCCAGAAGGTCATCTAGTCCAACCCCCTGCTCGAAGCAGGACCAATTCCCAGTTAAATCATCCCAGCCAGGGCTTTGTCAAGCCTGACCTTAAAAACTTCTAAGGAAGGAGATTCTACCACCTCCCTAGGTAACGCATTCCAGTGTTTCACCACCCTCCTAGTGAAAAAGTTTTTCCTAATATCCAATCTAAACCTCCCCCACTGCAACTTGAAGGGTCATAGGACTTGTGCTGGTCCTCTGCATGGGGGTGCGTTTCACCTGGAGTGCTCCTGTCTTAACATGCCTTTTGCTTGCTTTTATTGCAACTGGAATCACCCCTGCTAGGTACCATTCCAAACAGCGTGTAAGGAGATGGTGTGGCTGGCAGGACAGAGCCCTGGACTGAGAGGTAACAGACCTGGGCACTAGTCCAGGCTGTGCAACTGTCCAGCTGTCTAACTGTGGGCTAGTCACGTCCCCTTTGTCTTGTCTCTTTCTGCTTGTTAACTCTTCAGGGCAGGAGCGGTCTCACGCTGTGTGTTTGTGCGGTGCCAGCACAATGGTGTCCTGATCTTGGTTGGTTGTAGGCATCATCATCATCATAAATAATGTGTGTGTGAAATGAAGCCCTGGACAAGAAAAATACTGAATCTTCCAACGTTAAACAGCCCACCTCCTATAAACAATGGTACACAGAGCAGGAAACTTATACCGAGTCCTCTTCAGTTCCTGCTGACTCAGTTTCACTATGTGAAAAGTGACTACTTCCCAAGTCAGACCTTTTTGTTTTAGAGATAGTGTGTAAAACTTAAATTGGCCAAATGCCCTGCATAACATTCAGTGGCATTTTTTGAAAGCCAAAGGCAATCCTCCAGTTGTTAAAGTGCTGTGTGTAACATAAGGAAATTACATACATGATTATTTAAATATCCCTCTTGTCTCTTTCAATGGAAGATCACTGCTAATCTGGTTGTCTTTTCCCTTGCAATTTATTCAATTACCACTTGATGGGGCCGAATGTCCTACTTTCCTTTTGTGAGAGAGACAGTTACACTGTGATGCTCAGTGAAATAAATGTTGCAAGTTGCAGTGGGGGAGGTTTAGATTGGATATTAGGAAAAACTTTTTCACTAAGAGGGTGGTGAAACACTGGAATGCGTTACCTAGGGAGGTGGTAGAATCTCCTTCCTTAGAGGTTTTTAAGGTCAGGCTTGACAAAGCCCTGGCTGGGATGATTTAACTGGGAATTGGTCCTGCTTTGAGCAGGGGGTTGGACTAGATGACCTTCTGGGGTCCCTTCCAACCCTGATATTCTATGATTCTATGAAATGTACCTTATAGATTTACATTATTCACATGCTGCCTTGCAAAATAAGTCTATATATTTTCAGTGAGATACATTCATGATTCTTAATAACCAAATGATAAGATAGAAGAGAAATCAGATTTGTCCTATAGAGGACAAATGAGTTTAGGGATCCTCAAATTCAAAGGACTACAATCCCTGCAACCCATACTCATTCTGCATTCATGCTCAGGGAACACCGTTAAAATAATACAAATGGCCTAATTTATACCTAAGAGCGGTTTAAAGTGAAACCCCATTTAAGGCCAGATGAATGCAGGCACTACGGGCCCATGCCTAGGGCCTCAGCTCTCTGGGTCATGTGATCACATCTGGAACTCAAGGTTTTATTTAAAGTTAAAATTAAGGAGGACTCTAGGCCATGAGGTTGCGAAGCAGAGCTTGGAAATGTGACCCAAGTAGGTCACATTGACGCAGTGATATTATTTATTATTCTGTTACCCTCATGTTGGAAATAATTTCACCATGACTCCTAGAAAGCTTCACTTTTTAGACACTAATAACCAAGTGATGTCGTTGTTGGTTATTGGAGCTTTGCTAAAGCCAGCTGAAGCAGTGTAGTGCTGCACTCTGCTCTCTTCAAGGTCCCCCCTCCCCCCCAACTACTGGACTAAGCATTTATTTACTGCACCTGGTGCCCAATTAACTATGTTTTCTTTATTGGTGTTGCTTAGAATGAACCTTAAATAAGATAAAACTGGTATTTCCAGGGTCACTCTAAGTTTAACACAGACAATTCCTCTTTGTCATGATCTCACTCTTTTTGGTCACATGCTTTGGGCCTCTCACTCATCTTAAAATTCAGTTTAAAAATCATAGTTCACCCCTATTCCTACAGGGAGCACTTGGGAGACTTAATCACAGACCGAGACCCCTTGTGCTAGGTGCCGTAGAAAGTCAGGTGGAAAAGACGGTCTCTGTTCCCGAGAACCCCTCTTCACTGCAGCGTTAGCTCATAGTAGAGCCTGAATGGTGACCCTAACCCAGCTCCTGGCCACACACAAAAGTCTCTAGCTTGAGTCAGGTGGTGCTTTGAACTCACGTCACCCGGCCCGGTGGGTCGGAGAGATGTGGAAGCCCTCGTGCTCCTGGCGCTGGAACTAGTGATATAGTGGGGACCCAGCTACTCTCTGTTGCTAATCCAGTCTCCGTGTGGCTGGGGTGTTCTGCAGGGTGGCTGCTCTCACCCGGGCTAGGTGGATTTGAGAGGAGTTAGTGTGAATGTAGATAACTCGAGCTCACTCTGCCGTGAAGACCCAGCCTTAGTCTGCACAAAGCCTGGAAGAGGTCTGGGGGAGGAGAGAAATGGCTGCAAGTGAAACCCACTGCTCTGTGCGTGGCAGGAGAGGAAAGATCCGTGGGCTCGGCCCGCCCGAGCCGATGAGTAGATACACACACTCCTGGGCTACGCACTGGCTAAGTACCCCGCCCACTGCCATTCCCCGCCTTTCTGGGGTGGGAGGGCACCTGGGCTGTCTCCAATAAGGGAGTGGGGGTCTGTGATGGGGCACTCGACTCACCGCAGGGGCATCCTCTCGTAGCCATTCTGGGGATTAGCTCTGTGCGACCGAAGCCCCTTCCCACGGTTGCACTGTGCCACGCTCTGTCGCCTCCACCGTCTGGGTCTCCTGTTTTGTTCCAGGAGCCACTGTCTCCTCTTTGTGACTCAACCCGCTGGCCAGGTCACTCAGCACATACCCCCCTTCTGGAGTACCAAAGTCCTCCACACAACTGGTCTCAGGAAGTCTTCTCTGGCACTGTCCTGATGGTGTCACTTCCCCAGTGGCCAATAGGGGAATCCAGGCCTGCCCACTAATCTGAGGTCCAGTTCAGTGCAGGGTTTCGCTGGACTCCTTCCTATGGCTTCTGGTTCCTCCCCCCCATGTACCAGCTCCAGCTCCCTCCTCGCAGGGAGTAACTGCAGACTACTGAACCCCGTAGCCTCAAACATATCCCCAGGGAGTGACTGCAGCCTACTGCGCTGCTGCCAGCTTCCTGGCTTTATAAGCCCAACCCGGACTTCATAGGCAAATTAGGCTTTAGCACCCTCCGGCTTTCCTCCAGGTACAGCCTATAAGTTAACTGGCCTAACTCACCCCTTCAGGCCTTGTGTGGAGTAGACATTCTGTCACCGTGTCCCTCCTGCCTCTTCTGGGTGGGAAGAGGCCCTCATGCTGCTCTTTTGAGGGAGAGGGTCCCCCTGCCACCATCGCTCCAGGTGGCCCAGAAGTTGAGCTGAAGGGGGGCCCATGTCATGCTGTGCCTAGGGTCACAGATTCCCTCAGCCCAGCTCTTGACCCCATCCTTCACCAGCTCTCTTGTGTCTGGGTATTGCAGGAAACTTTACTCTCAGTCTGGGGCAGCTGGGTGAAATGTAATCGTCTGTGACATACTGGAGGTCAAACTAGACTAGATGATGTAATGTTCTATTCTGGCCTTCAACTCTGTGAATCTATGGAAAGGAATCTTTTCATCTTGTATTTCTTCTTTCCCTAAAAAGCAAAATGAATCAGTGGAAACTGAGTGGTCCACAGGCCTATCAGCCCCAACAAGTGTATGGTTTTTAAAGTTCTGGGCGTGCATTCATCACCGGAGTTAGCAATGGCTGAACTTCCCCCGGTGTGGGTTGGAGAAGAAAGGAGACATGGATGTTTATCTGAACCTTTCGAGCGAGTAATATTTTTCTAGGAATCACATGAAAACAGGCTGTTTTGTCTGAGTTAACACAAGAACAGTTCTGGGCTAGATCCCAGTTGGGGTAAATCAATGGAGCACCAGCTGAGGAGCTGGTTTCTTTAGATTGTAAGCTCTTCAAAGCAGGGATCACTTCTGTGTTTGTGCAATATCCGGCACAATAGGGCCTCATTCCTGATTGGGGCCTTGTGTCCATACCAGAATATAAATATTCCATCTTAACGGTCCAGGATCAATCACTGTAGTTTGGCATTTCAGTTCCAATTCCCAACAAATCAGGAAGAGCAAAGGAGAAGGAAAATAGGCTTTAAACAAAGGTATATAAACTTGTCTGAGTCCCCCAAGAAGGTTCAGCTTTGGCTGGAAAGGTTTGGAGGAAAGGGAATGATTAATTAGTTTGTTAACCAAAAAAAAAAAAAAATCAGTCCATGCTGAATATTTTACTCTATTCCATTTATCTTCTTCCTACATCATGACAGTCCCACAGATTCCATTGGAGTCTGGACTATGATGATCCTGTTTGAGCTACTCTGAAACACTGTTTCGATGGCCAAAGGGCTGTTACGTCACAGAGAATGCAAAAATACATTCTCCCTCCCTTAAGCAACGTATGGGGATTTGCTTTCTATAGGCCCAATTTATCAAATTGAGAGCTGTTTAAATACTCAGATACATAGAGATAGACAAGCTGAGTGAATTGTTAAATACATATAGACTGGTTTCAGAGTAACAGCCGTGTTAGTCTGTATTCGCAAAAAGAAAAGGAGTACTTGTGGCACCTTAGAGTAACCAATTGGCTAGTCTCTAAGGTGCCACAAGTACTCCTTTTCTTTTTGTAAATACATAATTTAGTCAATGAATTTGGCCCCCATTTCTGCTGCTATAATCACAGAAAAGTACGGCTGAAGGGAGCTCACGAGATCCTCTAGGCCAGCCCCCCTTGTTAAGGCAGTTCCAAGTAAACCTAGGTCATCCTTGACAGGGGTTTGGTCCAACCGTTTTTTAAAAACCTCCAGTGTCAGGGATTCCAAAGCCTCCCTTGGAAACCTATGCTGGTGCTTAACTACTCTTATAATTAGAAAGCTTTTCCTAATATCTAACCTACGCCTCTCTTGCTGCAGACTAAGATTATTACTTCTTGCCCTACCTTCAATGGACATAGAGAACAATTGTTCACCACACTCATTATAACAACTCTTAACAGCCTGCACGTATGTTATCAGGTTCCCACTCAGACTTCTTTTCTCCAGACTAAACATGCCCAGGTTTTTCCACCTTTTCTCAGAGGTCAGGTTTTCTAAAACTTTTGATAGTTGTTGTTCTCCTCTGGACTCTCTCCAGTTTGTCCACATCTTTCCTAGAACTGGACACAGCTCTTCAGCTGAGGCCTCACCAGCACCAAGCAGAGTGAGACAATTAGCTTCTGTGTCTTACATACCACAATCTTGTTAACACACTCCAGAATGATTGTAGCCTTTTCCCCCCCAACTGCATCACATTATCTCATATTCAGTTGGTGATCTACTGTAACCCCCTGACTATTTTCAGCAGCACTACTGGGGACCAGTTATTCCCCAGTTTGTAACTGCATTTGATTTTTCCTTCCTAAATGTAGTACTTCACACTTGTCTTCACTGACTTTCATCTCGTTGATTTCAGGCCAATTCTCTAATTTGTCAAGGTCATTTTTAATTCTAATCCTACCCTGCAAAGTGCTTGCAGCCCCTCCCAGCTTGGTATCACCTGCTGATTCTATAAGCATACTCTCCACTATGTTATCCAAGTCATTAATGAAAACATGGAATAGTACTGGACCTAGGACTGACCCCTGCGTGAACCCCTCCGAGTAGGATAGTGAACCATTGATAAATGTTCTCTGAATAGGGTCTTCCAACCAGTCACACACACACACACACACACACACACACACACCCCTTATAGTAACTGCATCCAGACAACATTTCATGTATCATCTACCAGGATGTCACAATTTCTCTAATTGTGTTCATTGTTCCACTTTATTCCATTATTTTTCTCTCTCTCTGGATTGACCACAAGTAGCACTCATGCTGAGAAATGATAATTAGAAAAATTATGTTCTCAACCCTGATTGTGAAATTCATATTTACACTTGTGACTTTGAAATGTGCTTCCCCTGAACATTCATGCCAGTAACACTCAGTCACTCAAAGGCTCACTCATTAGCTTGTCTCTGTAGCTGCCAATCTCAGCAGGGCATTCCATTATGGACTCTGAAGTGCTCGTATCAGGAGGGTTTGAGTTATTCCCCCTCCCCCAATTCAAAAACAGCTTGAATACTTTCAGTCCTTTGTTTTCTGCTGAAGGAGACAAACAGGGACTCGAGAAAAAGTAACAGCATTTGGAAATAATTCTGTTTGATCATGTGAAGAGCTCTCGGAGCCTCAAAGGTACTCAATAAAAAGCAAATATTTCATTAGGTAGTGCTCTAACCTACTGTCTCCTTGGCTGAACTAGCAAGTGTACAAGAGTTACATGATACATTAATGAACAGGTAGCTACTGGAGGGCCTCAAGAGAAATGCATTCAGAAAGGCAAACATTGTACTGTGGGATTCATTTTGCATGAGATGATTTCAGCACGGTCATTTGTCCTGACCTGTGACTTTGATATATAGGCTTGCTTCAGCCTGGAGTAGCACTCCTCACTCTCGCGGCCAGGTTGCCCCCTTCCAGCGGTGTCAGAAAGTCAATATGCCCGCTGGAAGCTCATTGCCAGTATGACTTGTGGCTGCACAATTGCCAAATAACAGTTCAGATCTCTAGGAGGAGCGCTCAGCACACCAGTCAGATGGTAGCCCGGCCTTCTGGCTGTGGTGAACAATAGTCTTTTGGTTCCGGCTCTCTGGGTAGGGCGGAGCAGCTAGGCAGTCCATAGCCTTCAGCCTTTTGGCTGGGGCAAGCAACAACAGTTTCGGATTCCAGCCTTCTAGGTAGGTGGACCAATTAGACAGTCTATAGCCCTCAGCCTTCTGACTGGGGCACACAACAATAGTCTATAGTTTAGGCCTTCTAGCCAAAGGGAAGCATGCAGCCAGCCCCATGCATAGGGAGCTGGTGGCAGGGGTATCTGGGCCCACCCTGCTCCGCTGGGTCCCAGCCCAAGGCCCTAGCAGCAGTGGGTGATCCCGCCACGGAATCAGCAGGGAAATGTAAGGTCACTGCCTTGTGTCCCAACAGCACAACTGGATCAATGTTGGGTTTCCCTGGATTACTTCCTACTGCTGCTTGTTGCTGCTCCATCATCTAGGCCCTGGCTCGCAGGCTCTTGGTCAGGCTGTTCGACCTGCAGCAGGAGTCTCCCTACGGGTTAGGGGAGCAGGCATATACCTGACACAGGTGTTGGTATATAATACTCTTGTCATAAAGGGAAGGGTAAACCCCTTTAAAATCCCTCCTGGCCAGAGGAAAAATCCTCTCACCTGTAAAGGGTTAAGAAGCTAAAGGTAGCCTCGCTGGCACCTGACCAAAAATGACCAATGAGGAGACAAGCTACTTTCAAAAGCTGGGAGGAGGGAGAGAAACAAAGGGTCTGTGTGTCTGTCTATATGCTGCTTTTGCCGGGGATAGACCAGGAATGGAGTCTTAGAACTTTTAGTAAGTAATCTAGCTAGGTATGTGTTAGATTAGGATTTCTTTAAATGGCTGAGAAAAGGATTGTGCTGAATAGAATGACTATTTCTGTCTGTATTTTTTTTAACTTAAGGTTTTGCCTAGAGGGATTCTCTGTGTTTTGAATCTAGTTACCCTGTAAGGTATCTACCATCCTGATTTTACAGAGGTGATTCCTTTACCTCTATTTCTATTAGAAGTCTTCTTTTAAGAAAACTGAATGTTTTTTCATTGTTCTCAGATCCAAGGATTTGGGTCTGTGGTCACCTATGCAAATTGGTGAGGATTTTTACCAAACCTTTCCCAGGAAGTGGGGTGCAAGGGTTGGGAGGATTTTGGGGGGAAAGACTTGTCCAGACTACATTTCCCAGTAAACCCAGTTAGAGTTTGGTGGTGGCATTGGTTATTCCAAGGACAAAGGATAAAATTAACTTGTACCTTGGGGAAGTTTTAACCTAAGCTGGTAAAAGTAAGCTTAGGAGGCTTTCATGCAGGTCCCCACATCTGTACCCTAGAGTTCAGAATGGGGGAGGAACCTTGACAACTCTAAATACTCTTTATTGCGTACCAAATAAACCTCACTCACTCCACATTCATACCCCAAGCATATGACACCAGAGTCTGAAGGTCAGAATGAAGACCCGATGGCCTGTCAAGGTTCAGGGAGCCAGCATTACCATATCTTGATTCAAACAGGGCTTTGGATCCATGAATGACTCCAAATTGCAAGTGTATCAAACATCTTTTTAGAATCCATTCTGTCACGTCATCAATTGTTTGGGCCCTTCACCCACAATTTCAAAGAGACAGTTCCGGGCAAATTGCCATAACCCAAGATGTGTACAAACAGTTCCAGGCAAAATCATTAATATGAATAATATAAGGATAGGCTGTAGCATTCAATTTAGAAGAGCTGTAACACTGGGAGACCATCCTTTAAAAACATCATTCCAAAATTCCCTCCGATTCAAATCAACTGCCATTAAAGAATCAGCTGTAATATGTCTGGTGACCTGCGCCCTGGGATTAGTCACCGGTTGTATTTCTCTGGTCAATAACCCTGACATTCTCCTTAACAGGTAATCCCAGGCTTTATGTAATCTGCCCTGGATAGCACCTTTATGGGTCTTTGACCTATCTCTTTCCTTAGGAACATAATAAATCACGTACCAGCCAGTGTGCTTCTGGCTGCCTGTCCAAAGCACTTTTCACTCCAACCAATGCCTGTCTAATCTCTCCAGTGGTAGCTGCCCTGATTCACTCACATTTAACTTCTCCATTCCTCTAACTCTGCCCACTGTATTAGCCATGTGGCTAGATTTTTCATATTCACTGGGCCTAATGACTTTGCCACCAACTGTAGGTCTGACGAACTCACAGGAATTATTTGTGTCTGTTCTGACTGTATATCCCCCGCTGCATCCTTAATGGTTAATCACTGCTACACACTTTTCTGGCTTATTCTCTCCCGACCAGTTTCTTATTTCTTCCCTCAACTTAGTATAAGCCTCTCTAGAGGCTTTTCCTTTTGGCCCCCTCCCCCGGTGGGTCAAGATCCTCCAGATCCTCTCCCTACCAAATATCTCCATGCCACTTTTCACTGAAATCCCAATCTCCGTTGTTTCCTTGGCACACAGCCACCACTTGAAGTCCCTTCATTTTCAATTCTCTCTTAAATGATGCAATGGTTTTCTGGCATCAACTGTGATAAGCACTTACAATCCCCTCTTCCTTAGTCAGTTCTCAAATTAACTCCTTCATTCCTATCACTTGAAGTTCTAATTTATCCTTATCTGTCTGTAGCGAAGCAAAGACTCACCAGTGCGGCGCCTCCTGTTGGTCATCTGGGGGCTGAAGAGCTAAATCCCAAGAGCACCCTCTGCTAGCCGATGTCTTGCTTGCTTCAGGCCCTCCATGTCCCTCCTGGACCCCGGTGCCCCTTACCCTGGGGTTCTGCCCTGTGCAGTACCCCCGCTCTGGGTCTCCCCTCCCAGGGGAACCCCCAACCCTCTACCCCCACCTTGCCTCAGTGGCTATTGCCAGTCATCATTTAGCTCCTGCTCACTGGGGCAGACTGCAGTCTGTAAACCACTCATCACTGGCAAGGGGGTCGGACCAGCTGCCTCTGCCTAACCCCAGGCTGCACCTCTGTAGCCCCAGTACCTTTGTAGGCCTTCACCAAGGCCTGCAGCCTGGGGGTTTACCAGGCTGGAGCGCCCCAGCTCCTCTTGCCTTTCTCCAGCACTGCTCCATGTCAAGTACCTTGCTCTTAGGCAGCTAGCCCTTCCCATGCTAGAGTAAGACTCCTCAGCTCCTGGCTCACAGCCCCTTTATAGGGCCAGCTGTGGCCTGATTAAGCTGGCCACACCTGTGGTCAGCTGCTCCCTCAGCTGCTTTCACTCCTTTTCCCAGCTGCAGCCCTCTCCAGGGCTGCTTTTAACCCCCTGCTTATCAGAGTTGGGCAGCCACCCTACTACACTGCCTTAATCTTTTTTTTTTTGTTTTTCTTTTCTTTTTTCTTTTCCAGTTCCCAATTTTGTTTCCCCATTTGTTCTAACTGGGTTTGCATTTTTTGTGCCTGCCACACTTCCCGCTCCAAATTTTCCTGGCAAGTTTTAGAGTTATCTTGTAATGCCTGTAACCCCGCATAGATTCCCCCCTTATATACAATTGGCTTTTTTACAGCCTGCCACAACAGCCACACTGCGGGCATTTGTTTTTTCCTGGCATTAGGCTTATAAAGGTGTACATATTTCTCAAATATGTTTTCTAAGGTATCAGCTGTTACATCAGGTTCCACTGCACCGTCCACCCAAGGGCACGTCCCAAATGCAATAATCTCCTTCTCTAACAGAAAAGGGGCTTTAACTTCAGTCCACTGGGGTGTCCTCCCACCCCTGTACTTTTCTTCTTAAGCAGTGTTTTAAACATTGCTACAATAACCCCGTGTGCACACTCTCACTCACTGTAACACTAGTTCCCCATGTTGTATCTCCCTCACCATGTTTTTTTCCCCTCACAAATTCCACAAATAAGGAGTCACCCTTATTTAATATAAATGAGGATTCCCCCAACACTGTAAGACCCCCGTCTCAGAATCGGGCACTCCTTAATATCTCTCCACTCCTCTCCGCAATTCTCCACCAAGTGTTAGACCTGCAGTAGGAGTCTCCCTACGGGATAGGGGAGCAGGGAGCTATCGGACACAGTGTTCGTATATAATACTCTAAATACTCTGTATTGCTTACAAATTCTCGCTTCGGTTGTCAACACGCAACTCACGTCAAGCACACTTCATCCACACTAGGCCTCAAATGGCCTATAACGCCTTACATGGATTATATACGGATATATAGATATAGATAGATATCCCAGCGGGGTGGCTCTTCCTCTGGTCCCTCCCAGCGTTGTCCATCTCCTGGGGCAGTGGATTGCTGGTCTTCTCCAAGGCCAGTCCTGGACCCTGCTCAGGGCTCAGCTCTCTGGGAGGGACATCTGCCTCCTTCCCTGGTTTGGCCACAATTGAGTTGTAGGGCCCTACTCTTTTACTTCCTGTCCCACCCCTGCATTCCAGCCAGGGTGTGGGGCAGGCTTAGCTGCACCCACCAGAGGGAGTTAACCCCCTCTGCATTGGAGTAAGGCCACTCCAACTCACTATGCGGGGCCTTAGTACAGCAGTGGACCATGGTGTATTTTGTATGCAAGTGGACACAGGTTCAAATCGAGTCTAATCCGTCTGAGCCAATGGGCATTCTCTCCCGACTACCATGGGAAGTGGTGCATCTCCATCCCTTGAAATCTGGCTGGCTGTCGGAAGGCGTGTTTTGGTCAGATACTCATGTATTGAGCCCAATAGCTTGTATCTGGATGAAATTCCATAGCTTGGGTTATGCAGGAAGTCATACGAGATGATCTGATGGACGCTACTGCCCTTAAAAGCGATGAAGAAAGCTGCAAACTCGGGCAGGCATTTTTCATCAAAGAGCATTGCCTCTGAGCTTGGAGTGGAATTCCCTACTGTTTTTAGTTATTGTAGTTATTGAATTAAAGGTTGTCTATAGGTGCCAGCCAAGACTGAGGCCCCATGTACTAGGCACCCCACAGAGACTGAGTGTATGTTTATACTGCCATCAAAGGTGAGTGTGCAGCTCAGGCTGGCAAACTCATACTAGCGTTAATTTAACTCAAATGGCTACAAATAGCAGCGAAGACATGGTGGCATGGCACAGACTGCGGTGCCAGCCAGCAGCACGAATAGAGACCCAGGTTTCCAGAGGGCTCATATAGCGCTGAGGTCCTGAGTTTAGCTAGCCAGATTAAAGGTAGCTGGTATGCCTGTCCAAGCAGCAATCACATCACAGCTGTGATGGCAGTGTCAACATACCCTAAAAGTGACAGTTCTGCCCTCAATAGACAAGACAAAGGATGAGGCACAACCCTACTGGTACTTGAGAGATCATTAAAACTGAGCCAGTACCATCCAGAATTATTTATGATGCTCACTCCCATTTAGAAATGAATTTGCTTTTGCCCTGCTTGCATTCTTTGGCACCAGTTCTGCAAGTGGATCCAGCTGAATCTTTTTCCCCATGTGGTAACAGGTCAACATGCCACTTCAATTATTTCCTCCAATACTCATTACCTTGCAGCAGTCAACAAGGAATTTCATTGAGATTTCAGAGCAGGAGGAGAAAGGATCACAATAACCCTAAACATCCCCCCTGCATTCATATTAGATCGCAGTGCTGATGGGGAAAGACATTCAGGGGCTCTGTATGTGAATGATGCTATAAGAGAGCAAGAGCAATACGAATTGACTAAAACAATGAAGATAGTAGTGGGGCTTTACTGTAATTCAACTTCATGCATATGGGTTAAACAGAACAAGGGATAGCTCTAATGTGGGCTCGGGTTCCAGTTGCCAATGGCAGAAATGAGCAACACAGAAGATTAAACAAACAGATTTGCCTGGGGTGTTGAGGATGAGCCTCCTGTGATTTCCCATGGTGAATCAAATAACGTTAGCATCCAAGATTAGGAGATGAGATCTTCAGATGCAGTTTAGGGAATAGCTGTGCGGCTTAAAAGTCAAATGAGATCTTTCCTGCAGATTGCCAGAGCTAAGGAGAAAAATTAAGAGAATTGGCATAAATAAGAAGTGGCAGATTTAATACAAAGGAGTGCAGGGTTTGGTTGTTTAACTGTCAGGCACAGT
Organism: Lepidochelys olivacea; assembly: GCF_965140295.1. Classification (NCBI taxonomy): domain Eukaryota; kingdom Metazoa; phylum Chordata; order Testudines; family Cheloniidae; genus Lepidochelys; species Lepidochelys olivacea. The sequence goes on along the minus strand of NC_140417.1, from coordinate 5,353,346 downwards.
AAGGAGATATCTGCAGTATACGCTCTGGACATGGAAATATATGTGTGCCTTTGTCATGGGGCTGGAAATGCAGCCTGCTTTAGAAAGACCAGAACAGAGGATCGGGAGATGCCAGGGACATTTGCCCAGCCCTAAACCTGCCAGGGAAAGAGCCGTCCCTTCCAATCACAAGCCTGAAAATAATAACTTCTAGATGCAGCGGTTAAGCACAGATGTAGTATGCTGCTCTCAGTTTTGGTCTATTGCCACCTTTAGGGCCCTGCCAAATTCACAGTCCATTTTGGTCAATTTTGTGGTCATAGGATTTTTTAAATAGTCAATTTTGTGGTTTCAGATGTTTACATCTGAAATTTCCTGGTGTTGTAACCGTGAGGGTCCCAACCCAAAAGGGGGTTGTCAAGGTTCCTTCCCCACTCTGAACTCTAGGGTACAGATGTGGGGACCTGCATGAAAACCTCCTAAGCTTACTTTTACCAGCTTAGGTTAAAACTTCCCCAAGGTACAAACTATTTTACCCTTGGACTTCCACTGCCACCACCAAACTTTATCTGGGTTCCTGAAAAAACACGGTTTGGACACATCTTTCCCCCCAAAATCCTCCCAACCCTTGCACCCCACTTCCTGGGAAAGGTTTGGTAAAAATCCTCACCAATTTGCATAGGTGACCACAGACCCAAACCCTTGGATCTTAGAACAATGAAAAAGCATTCAGTTTTCTTACAAGAAGACTTTTAATAGAAGTAAAAAAGAAATCACTTCTGTAAAATCAGGATGGTAGATACCTTACAGGGTAATTAGATTCAAACATAGAGAATCCCTCTAGGCAAAAAAGTTACAAAAAAGACACACAGACAGGAATAGTCATTCTATTCAGCACAGCTATTTTCTCAGCTATTTAAAGAAATCATAATCTAACACATACCTAGCTAGATTACTTACTAAATTCTAAGACTCCATTCCTGTTCTGTCCCCGGCAAAAGCAGCATATAGACAGACACAGACCCTTTGTTTTTCTCCCTCCTCCCAGCTTTTGAAAGTATCTTGTCTCCTCATTGGTCATTTTGGTCAGGTGCCAACGAGGTTACTTTTAGCTTCTTAACCCTTTACAGGTGAGAGGATTTTTCCTCTGGCCAGGAGGGATTTTAAAGGGGTTTACTCTTCCCTTTATATTTATGACAGGGGTCATGTGAGGGGTCGCAAAACTGTTGTAAGGGGGTCACGGAATTGCCACCCTCACTTCTGCACTGCCTTCAGAGCTGGGCTTGGAGCACAGCAACCACGGAGCTTCCTGCTGCTGCGGGAGGTACCCAGAGGTGGGTCTGATCTCTCCCCAACAGCAGCCATGCATGGAAAGAGGAAGTCCTGTCCTTCCTCAGCCCCACTAGGACTAGCAGCTGGAGCCTGGTGCACAGGAGGAGGCCCCGCTGGGGCACCCCAGCCCTACCCATCCCTCCCCCTCTACAATAGCTAGATTTCATGGGGGAGCTCTGATTTTACGGTCCGTGACACGTTTTTCACGGCCGTGAATTTGGTAGGGCCCTAGTCATCTGTATCTTAAAAGCAGCTGGTACAGCACATTCAAGGATTAGAAAGCAAAATCCTTCAGATTCTGCTGAGCTTGTTCCCTACCTATCCCTCCTCGGCACAGTTGTGGCTGCCTTTTATCTGACAGAAGAGGGTTCTGGGAGCAGCTGGGGTGAGGGGAGCCACAACGGGAGGGTGAATTGTTCTGCCATGAGAGCTGAAGACGCTCTTATCCGCACCCGGCAGCCCAATCCATCCATATTCATTTCATTCCAAATCATTTTGATTTGCTGAGTGTCAGGAGAGCTAACAAAGGGCTCCTCTTTGAAGGAAGTGACAATCATTTCCCTCTTTTCTCGTCTTAAGAAACTTCAGAAACAAGGGAATCTCTCCCTTCCCCCTCCTCCGGCTTTCTTATTTTCTAGCCGGGGATGACGAACGAAGCTAATCAGAGGAGTAAATGTTCCTGGCAACGTTATTCTGGGAAGTGGCTGATGCATGTGGAGTGACTGAACATGTCGAAGATCCCAAAGGGGTTGATAATGATTTGGGGAGTGTGCATCCAGACTGAAAGCTATGCCCGCTAGAGAGGCTTTAATAATAAAATCCATCGGGAGATCCCAAAGTGCTTCATAAGCATTAGTGAGAGAGGCAGGTTATTATCCCTGTTTCAATCAGGTGCACATGGAAGCACAGAAACATTTCAGTTTCCCAACAAGTTTCCCAGGGTGTGCGTCATGCACGGAGGAGCTGCCCGTAGGCACCTGCAAAGCCACCTCATGTCCTCCTTCGAACTCTCCTTTGCCTTGATGCCAACGTATATCTTGACAGTGATAAGGCAGCTGGTGTGTTGAGATCACTGCTTATTGTGCTGACCTGTACTGTCTCATTGTTCCCTTGTGCTCCGTCTGCAGCATCCACCTGATGTCTACACAATCGCACTTAGATTGCAGGTTCTTTGCACCCAGCACAACAGGACCCTAGCTAGTAGCTGCTATGGTAACACAAACAATAAATAACAAGGTCACACAGGAAGTCTGTGTTAGAACTGGAAATACAACTCAGCGTTCCTTGATTATCAGGCCTGAGCCTTAATGACAAAAACAGCCTCACTAACAGGCCATTACTGCTTTTTCGTGGGTTACGGCCCTGATCCAGCAAACACTTATGCATGTGCTTAACTTTCAACACGAGTAGTCCCACTGAAATGAGTGGGACTGTTCACATTTATAAGTGTTTGCAGGTCTGGCGACTTACTCTGTGTTCCTCAACATTCTTGATCCTTTTTTTCTGACTGAAGGTTACTGCAGCATCAGTGGATGGGAGAGGGGACCAGAAAAATTGTTTGGGGGCAGGAAGAATCAAAGGGGTCATTTACATGCCCCAAGTGTGTTCAAGATTTGCCCTTCAGTCCCTTTGGGCCTGTTTTTCACCGCCCCCCAGTGCCTCGCTAAGCAGCTGCCCAACTTGTGTCCACGGCACAAATCTCTAATTCCCAGAAACTGAGCACACCTAGTTCATGGCCATTTGGCCTAGTGCATAGCTGGTTTACAGGTCTGCATAATGTAAAGCCCTGGGGATCTGACACTAAGTGAAATAACAGACTGCTTTCTAAAAGTCCAGTTACAGAAACCAAGGCATCACTTTACTGTACACAACTGATGATCCAAAGGACCGTGATTAATGCGAGGCACTCAGACCTTCTCTGTTCTACTTGCCCCTAAAATTCAATGTTCTACAAAGGAAAAGAAAACATCTTACAAATATGAACCAGGCACCATTTTGTTCAGCTCCCCCTAGGTGAAGAAAATGGCAGCATGGGAAAGCAAACCCTCAAAATGACTCGCAGGATGTGTATCTCAGCCTGCACAGAGTTGGCGCCACTGTCAAGGAGAAAATAATTGTGATCAAACTCACTGGAACACACGTTTGCAAGTGCCAAACGATGGGAAAGGCATCATGCCAAACCTTTATGGAACAGCAGCGTAAGGCTGGTGCCAATTACTAAATAATTGTCAGCTTGATAATGGGATCTTCTTTGGCTGTCCCTATGCTAATGATTTGTATAATGATGAATGTCTTTTAAGACATGTTTATCATGATAAGGATAGCTGTTGTGTATTTTAGAAGTTTTCTGTTGTTTACAATGTTGTATTCCCAGTGACTCAATGGGAGAAGACTTGGGCCCAAGCTTTATATTACAGTATATTATAACTTTATTTTATCTATGCTTCCACTGATTCTGTATTAATTATTCCATTAAAATACCTGCATCTGACAAAGTGTTTGCAGTAACCAGTGCTTGAGCAATACAGTTGATTAGGGTATTCATATAGTATATCCACATTCCAGTCTTAAACCTCCAGTATCAAAGGCTTTGTAGCCTAGCAGATGAAGGATCAGCCTTACATTTTAAAAGGAACTGGGTGGGATTTTAAAAAATGGCCAGCATAGGCTGAATTGAGAAGCCATGGCAAAGCTCCCATTGAAAATCAGCGGGAGAAGATTTATGCCAGCATTGAGTGCTCTTGAAAATCTCATTCGCTGCATTCAAGGTCTGGTCCAAAAACCAGGGAAATCAGTAAGTGCCTTTGCATTACCTTAAATTGGCTTTGGGTCAGGTCTTGAAATCCCACTTGGAATGTAATGGATGGTGAGAGCACTTGACTGGGAATGAGCAGCTGTGGGTTCTAAGCTTAGCTCTTCCATGGACCCCCTCGGGCCTTGGACATGTTATTGAGCGGCAAACAACCACCAGCGGCCAGCCAGGTTACTCATACTGGGCAGTGAGCAGAAGATTTTCCCTTTGTCAAGATGCCTTCATTTTTCTCCATTTACCTCCCTGATAGGCATGTTGTGAGGCAGAATTCACTGGGAGCTGGGCGAATGCTGCCCAAAATACCCAGGAATTTTCATTATGAAATTGAAATGAATTTGCTCTGATTGCATTCGTGCTGCTTTTGTGGGAGCTTTCCATGGACATTATAAGTGAATGAGGTGACTGGCAGGGATGTCCTTAAAAAGCCCAGCCCTCACTCATGTTAGCATGAGTGAGACCCGCAGGACTGGAAGCCATGAAAAATATCATAGCGTGAATCCGCCACCATTTCTGTGGGTTAAATGAAAGGCTCTGAATTATTGACACAGGTTTTTACAGTGTGGCTCTGAATGAACAGGTTCTGAGATGGGGGTTGGCAAAGTGAGCCACCGGAGACCTGCCTACGTTTAAGCATGTGAATTAGTCCCATTGAAGTTAATGGGGTTATGCAGGTGCTTAAGTACTTGCTGAACAGAGGCCTGAGGGATAGATTTCACCTCAAGGACTGACAACGGCATTTAGGCCCCATGTCAGCAAAGCACTTGCTTAAGACCCACTGAAGTCACCAGGACTTAAGTATGTGCTTAAAGTTAGGTACATACTTAAGTGCTTTTCTGAATCAAGGCAGTGGCTAATATAGTGCTGCTACAGGCATATCAAAATGCAACCTGTTTTCTCACTGCTCAGTTGGAAGCAAATTCCTCCAACCACCTTCAGCCCCAGGAAGCGCTTATCCCACATGGAATCCTGCACCACGAGGGGGGATCCACCCTACGAAACTATACAAGCCAGTGCTGAGGATAATGCGGTCTCAGGAAGTAGCCCTATGGAGAGTGTTCAGACCATTTGGATTCACTAGAGAGTGAATTAAACAAATAGTAACAAAGAAGGAGAATTGTGTAGCAGCCAGCTGTGTGCTACTGGCCAATTCTGAACCAGTGAAGCCAAAGGGAGTTTTGTCACTGATTTCAGTGGAAGCAGGAGCAGGCCTAAAATTTGCCATTTCCATTTGTCAGTGAGCTCTTGAAATCTTTGGATTGGTGGGAAATCACTAGCTCTGTGTAAACAGCCTCTTTCCCAATGCAAAGCCTGGGAGCACGGCTTTCAGCTCTGCTTCACTCCTCCAGAACATCAGTGACTGTGGTGTAGCAAAGAGCCCTTGAGTGGTGGGAAACTGGCGGGACTGAAATACAACAGTTCAATAATGGAGCTGCAGTGTGGGTTTGCCAGGGATTTGTACTCAGCACAGCAAGTCTTCTGTATCTGGGAGCATCGCATATGAGCTTTTCCCTGTTAGACTCACATCCCTTATGGAGACGGCTGCTTTTGGGCAGTCTCTATTGACTGCCACACCCAAAGCATTAGCAGAAACCAGCGTGAACTGTCTTTGATCAGTTGCTACAGGGAAATAGGAAACGTTGGATTTTTTGGAAAATTGTAATATGACGTCTGTCTGTCTACAAAATGGAGCAAAACCAGAAATTAGGGGTGAGGGTCTGTGGCTGCAAAGGACAAGAGAACTGCCGTGAATTTAAACACACTGGTTTGTTAATTGGAAGCTGAAACGAAAACCTGAAACTAAGAGGGGAGATAATCTGCTTGATTTTAAATGTTAGCCAACTTGGGTGGTAAATTTCTGCTGGCAGAGGAATGGCAATAGGAGAGCAATAGGAATTTTAGACTTGGTCAGTTATGCTGTCTGCACCTAAAGCGCTGAAGCAGGATCCAGGCATAATTTAGTGTAAAAACGTGCTGCTTGTGATCTGAAAGTTCTCCTTTGGCTAAGAAGCTCGGAAAGCTAATTAACCCCCCCTTTTTGCTTAGAAGATTTTTCTGCCTTTTCTTATCTAATAAGACCCCACATTACATCAATATTGTGCAGATGCATCATTCGACTCCCTTACAGAACATGAGAGATCATTGCTGCCACAAATACTGGTGGAGACAATTCAGAGCTATGTCGTGGAAGTTAGGAGCCATCAGAAAAGTCTGTGCATTACTGACTTGAAAAGGGAAAGGCGGGAGAGAGGGAGAATACAGGTCTGCCCAGGATCCCAGCAGAAGTGGGTGTGTCCCGACCTCAGGACTTTTCTCCTGCTGCCCAGCTAGAGTATTCTACTTCTCTGTCAGCCACCACACCCATCTGAGCACACAAGGCACTAGCATGCTGGACTAGCCGTCCATGGGCACATTTACCAGGTTTCTGCACACAAATACAGGCTTGTGAGGCGCTCAGGCAGAAGCAGCTGCAAATGCTGTGCGTAGAACTGAGTGAAACCCTGATTTTTTCAGTTCAGAGGTCAGTCATTGGGTGCACTCACCACTAGCGGCGCCTCCTGCTGGCCATTAGCTCTGCCAGGCATTGTACTCCCCCTCCGATGGTGTCTTCCCCAACGCTGTCTCGCCCTGCGACGCCTCTCACTCCAGGGACTGCAGTCTCCTCTTCGTGGCTTGGCCCTTCGGCCAAGTCACTAAGGTCTTCCCCTTCCGGGGAATTAAAAGTCTTTCCAGACCCGCTGGCTGGTGGGAGTCTCCAATGCCCTGTGCCACTGCCCAGTGGCTGACAGGGGAACCCAGGCTCGCCCTCTACACTGAGTTTTAGCCCACTGACCCTACAACAAACAGCCAAGGTCTCTGTACCACCCAACCCCTTGCTGCTGTTTCCTTGAGCTTCTTCCTACTTATCTGGCTTTCCCCTTTGTGTTTGTCCATCTCCAAACTCCCTCCACTCAGGGAGTGGCTGCAGCCTACTTCCCTGCCTTCCTGAAGCCCCTTGTCTGTACCCAGCTTCCTGGCTCCTCCTCCAGGTGTAGTCTGGGGAGTTAATTGGCCTGCCTGGCCATTTTAACCCCTTCCAATCCTATGTGGGGTGAACACCCCGTCACAGGTCCAAACCGGAAAAATAATTAACAATTTTTTTTTGTTATTTTGGGTCAACCCAAAGCAGAACGTTTTGGGGTTTTCTCTAAAAATGTTTGTTTTGGGTCATATGAAATGTTTCATTCAACCCAAAATGGATTTTTGAAGGGGAACAGGGTCATTTCATTTAGTTATTTTAAAAAAAAAATAAACTAGCTAAATTTCAAAATGAAATGTCATTTTGAAATACAAAGTCAAAATGTTTTGTTTTACCCTTAATTTTTTTTTCTGAAATGATTTGCCAAATTTTTACCTGAATTTGTGAATAGTTTTGGTTGACCCAAAACTGCATTTTTCAGTGGATAAACTATTCATCCAAAAATCTTCATCCATCTCTAATTGTGCATGCGTTTTTAGAAGCCTACTAGAAATTTAGCTTTCTGTCTCCAAATTCCCTTTGGCAATTCAAATCCCTCTAGCTCAGGTACTGAAACCTGAGATTTTTGATGGAACTTTTTGCTAAAACACAAACACTCAACTATTTCAAAATACCAAAGCAATGGAACACCTTAGACAACATCTTCAGAAACTCTGATTTTCTGTGGATTTCCTCTGATCTAGTTTTATATATTTGAGGTCCACTTTAAGTAGCACTAACTATTTGATCTCCATTGAAACACTGGTACTCTTTAATGTGATGTGTAATTTGGACTAGAATGTTTAGTTCTGCCATTAGATTTGTTTTTTTTATTTTCACCATCAGACCTCTAAATACCATATCACTGTCACCACTGTACACCTTCTCCTCTAATCCCAAAATAACCTGAGATTTAACAGACTTCTAATTTCTGAAATGAAAGGAATCATTTCTTGTTCAGAAGGTTGCCTTTGAGAAATGGATGGTTTTGTGGCTTTAAACTGCAAGGTTACAGGGGTCACCAAGATGAATCCAAATTAAAAACCCCTCTCCAGGGAAGAATTAGCATGCTCATATAACCCAGGCAATCAAGTCATGGGCCTCTTAGCCTCAGGCACACATTACAGAAGAAAATCGATGGACAGCAGGAAGACATTTAGGTAAATTCCAGGTGGGCTTGTGTTGAAATCTTAAAATGCCAAAGGAATTTTACTGATCTTCACGTGAAAACAAGGATCTGAATGGGGACTGAATAAATTGAGTGCTACTTGCTCAGGAATTGATTGAAGTCTACTAGCAAAGCAACACAGTTCCAGCAACTGACGGGATGGAAGAAAAAACAAACAGTGAGTTAGTGCCTTTTGGCGTTGTAAGGTGGAAAGCAGTGGAAAAAGAAAGCCTTCAGGTTCTGCACACTGACACTTGGATGCTCTCACTCCCACTCCAAGCTGGATTTGAATGGGAATTGAAATCTTAAACATTCCTCACATCTCAGCCCAAGTCAACGCAAAGGAGGGGAATGTGTGACCTGCCAGACAGCTGCCAGGGCTGTTTTTTGTGCATTGAGCATGTGATTTACCACCATCTGCTGATCACCTAAATAACAATGAGAAAACCTGGCTGCAACTGGTGCACAGAGCATTGATCACCTGAGAACCAGGAGGCTGGCATAACAGAAGAATGAAAGAAGGACAAATTTTCAATGTAGCCACTGTCCCATTAATTGGCCACAGCATTTCAGAAGAGGTTAATACGGTGGGCCAGTCCCACAATCCACACTCAGACAAAATCTCCACTGTCAGCATTGCCCATGTATTTCTTTGAGCTGGTGGTTACCCGTAAGTACTTCTGTGTAGTCATTGTCTTTCCTGTAGCACGCATCGTGGAAATAACTTGCCCCTTCCTCCCATAGACAGATCAATGGAAAGAGCTAGCTAAGCTATCATCCCCGGTGATAAGCCTTGCGCTGTCAAAGCAGAATCTCAAACTCCACTGGCTGGAGTCTTCCACTGAGGCAACTAATTAAACAAGATGCACTAATTAAATCTCACGCTCACATTCTCCTGTCTAGGCCAGAATCCTTGGTCAGACTACATCTTCTGTGACACACCCGGGTCTCCTCTCTTGATGAGGAAAGGTGGTCCATTACAGCAGATTCCTGGCTGTGGTGCATCATGGGACATGAAGTCCACCTGGGGAGCCTATAGAGATGAATGCATTTCAGAATTGAAATATTTCCAATTTTTTTCAGCTTTATTTTAGTTTTTGACCCAAAACTGAAAAATTCCAGTTTTCAGCTAAGTTAAAAAAATGTCTATGGAAAACAGACACTTTTTGAGGAAAAAAAATCATTTAATCAAACGCCAACGTTTTGGGGGCGAGGGCAGTATCCTCATATATGTGCATAAAATTCCTATCATGTTGATGTGTAGACTCCATCACAGTGCAAATTAATAATAACCTTATAGCACGAAGCATAACACTGGCTGGAAATCCTTAGAATAGCAAAGCTAAATGGGGTGAGTTAGAGACAGAGAATCAGTTTTAACTTGGAATTTCTTTGCCTTTCTGATTTATGTCAGACGCTAAATGTGGTCTGAACATCAGCTACTTTCCTGGTGTATTGTAGTTGCCCTGAGTGCATAAAAGGGTATAATCATGCTTCCTCTTAATGGTTATCACAGCTGGTTAGTACGCTCTTTGAGACCTCTTTAGCATGTCAATATCACTGCAAGATATTGAGACAGTATCACAATGAAAACATTTTTTTAAAAAAAGGTTAATAAAATGATACATGATAGAAAAAAAGTGCAGAGGAGAAATATCGTGTGTGTGTGTGAGAGAGGTTTTTGCATACAATATTGAAAGGGAGCACGGTTCCTTATAACCCACCTCTGTGCAGGAGGCGAAAGGCCCATGCCTTCAGTATAACCTCCACCTGATTAAGTCTGGCCACACTTGTCTAGTTCAGGGCCTATTATTCTGGTAATAAAGCAAGTGACAAGCTGCTTCAGTGAGTTCTGCTCCATTTCAACAAATAATGGAGTCTCTCCTGATCAGGGCTGCTTGTTTATCTGTGTGCAGGGTTGATGCTCTAGAGTGAGAACAACATGCTCCAAGGTCATTTTAATTGCAGATCATTTCAACAGAAAGGTGGGGAGTGGGGAGAGAGAACGAACATACTGAACAGTTGTAAAACTGAGTAATAAATTCTGGTACCCGAACTTGATTCAGGTTTTAAATGTATTCTCCTTTATTTATGGATTTTTTGTCTTTGCTGAATTATTTGATGTTTATAATACAAATAGTGCATCATAGAATAAATAGGCTCCGGATCCAGACCCCATTATGCCAGGTGCTGTACAGACACAAAGAAAGACAATCCCTGCCCTGATGAGCTTGCAAACTAAGGCCCCGATCCTGTTGTGCACCAGCAGACCTCTTCCTTCTGTGGAGCTCCATTTTGGTCACTGAAGGAAGAAGCTAGCCTTTAAAGATTACCTGAGTTACCAGGCCTGGAGGTAAGAGCCAGCCGTTGTGGCTTGTTAAGCTGCTGCCAGGTAGAGCTGACAGATGTCTCCTAATAGCGGGAAGTCATAAAAAGAAACACAGGGGTGTCACAGCTCCACCTAAGGGCCAACCCAGGAGACTCCCAAACTAGATCCTAGTTAGAGGAAAGACGGAATTGGAGAGTTATTCACCTGGCTTGCACTGAGGAGGCCTAGGGACTGTGATCACAATTTTGCTTGTGTACTCCAGCTAGACTCGTGGCTGAAGGAAGCAGAGCCTTTCATTTTGTAGACTCCTAAACTAGGTGGAAGTAAACTGCCCTGTGCGATGCTGGCAGACCAGTTGTGAGCTCATGCCTAGGCCTCACTGAACGCTGACAAATGCAGAGCTGGAAACCAGCCTGGCTTGCCTGTGTATTTAGCATTGTTAAATAGGCATTAGAGTTATAAAAGTGTTTTGACTTTATGAAATGCTTGTGAGTAGCATCAATCTCACTTATAATATCTGGTTTCAGAGTAAGAGCCGTGTTAGTCTGTATTCGCAAAAAGAAAAGGAGTACTTGTGGCACCTTAGAGACTAACTAATTTATTTGAGCATGAGCTTTCGTGAGCTACAGCTCACTTCATCGGATGCATACCGTGGAAACTGCAGCCGACTTTATATACACACAGAGAATATGAAACAATACCTCCTCCCACCCCACTGTCCTGCTGGTAACAGCTTATCTAAAGTGATCATCAAGTTGGGCCATTTCCAGCACAAATCCAGGTTTTCTCACCCTCCACCCCCCCACACAAATTCACTCTCCTGCTGGTGATAGCCCATCCAAAGTGACAACTCTCTACACAATGTGCATGATAATCAAGGTGGGCCATTTCCTGCACAAATCCAGGTTCTCTCCCCACCCCCCAAAAAACCCACTCTCCTGTTGGTAATAGCTTATCTAAAGTGATCACTCTCCTTACAATGTGTATGATAATCAAGGTGGGCCATTTCCAGCACAAATCCAGGTTTTCTCCCCACCCCCCAAAAAACCCACTCTCCTGTTGGTAATAGCTTATCTAAAGTGATCACTCTCCTTACAATGTGTATGATAATCAGTATGCCAACATTTTTATGGCTGACTTAGAACAACGCTTCCTAAGCTCTCGTCCCCTAACGCCCCTACTCTACTTGCGCTATATTGATGACATCTTCATCATCTAGACCCATGGAAAAGAAGCCCTTGAGGAATTCCACCATGATTTCAACAATTTCCATCCCACCATCAACCTCAGCCTGGTCCAGTCCACACAAGAGATCCACTTCCTGGACACTACAGTGCTAATAAACAATGGTCACATAAACACCACCCTATACCGGAAACCTAGTGGCGTTCTGTTATTTTCTTTGTTAGGCCTGTCCTGTAGTAGGTAACTTCTGGGAACTCTTCTGGCTCTATCAATCTGTTTCTTTACTTCCTCCAACCCCTCAGACAGAGACAAACACCTACAAGATCTCTGTCAAGCTTTCTTACAACGACAATACCCACCTGCGGAAGTGAAGAAACAGATTGATAGAGCCAGAAGAGTTCCCAGAAGTCACCTACTACAGGACAGGCCTAACAAAGAAAATAACAGAACGCCACTAGCCGTCACCTTCAGCCCCCAACTAAAACCCCTCCAACGCATTATTAAGGATCTACAACCTATCCTAAAGGATGACCCAACACTCTCACAAATCTTGGGAGACAGGCCAGTCCTTGCCTACAGACAGCCCCACAACCTGAAGCAAATACTCACCAACAACCACATACCACACAACAGAACCACTAACCCAGGAACTTATCCTTGCAACAAAGCCCGTTGCCAACTGTGCCCACATATCTATTCAGGGGACACCATCACAGGGCCTAATAACATCAGCCATACTATCAGAGGCTCGTTCACCTGCACATCCACCAATGTGATATATGCCATCATGTGCCAGCAATGCCCCTCTGCCATTTACATTGGTCAAACTGGACAGTCTCTACGTAAAAGAATAAATGGACACAAATCAGATGTCAAGAATTATAACATTCATAAACCAGTCGGAGAATGCTTCAATCTCTCTGGTCACGCAATCACAGACATGAAGGTCGCTATCTTAAAACAAAAAATCTTCAAATCCAGACTCCAGCGAGAAACTGCTGAATTGGAATTCATTTGCAAATTGGATACTATTAATTTAGGCTTAAATAGAGACTGGGAGTGGCTAAGTCATTATGCAAGGTAGCCTATTTCCCCTTGTTTTTTCCTAACCCCTCCCCCAGATGTTCTGGGTTAACTTGGATTTAAACTTGGAGAGTGGTCAGTTTGGATGAGCTATTACCAGCAGGAGAGTGAGTTTGTGTGTGTATGGGGGGGGGGGGGTGAGAAAACCTGGATTTGTGCTGGAAATGGCCCACCTTGATTATCATGCACATTGTAGGGAGAGTGGTCACTTTGGATGAGCTATTACCTGCAGGATAGTGAGTTTGTGTGTGTGGTTTTTGGGAGAGGGGTGAGGGGGTGAGAGAACCTGGATTTGTGCAGGAAATGGCCCAACTTGATTATCATGCACATTGTGTAGAGAGTTGTCACTTTGGATGGGCTATCACCAGCAGGAGAGTGAATTTGTGTGGGGGGGTGGAGGGTGAGAAAACCTGGATTTGTGCTGGAAATGGCCCAACTTGATGATCACTTTAGATAAGTTATTACCAGCAGGACAGTGGAGTGGGAGGAGGTATTGTTTCATATTCTCTGTGTGTATATAAAGTCTGCTGCAGTTTCCACGGTATGCATCCGATGAAGTGGGCTGTAGCTCACGAAAGCTCATGCTCAAATAAATTGGTTAGTCTCTAAGGTGCCACAAGTACTCCTTTTCTTTTTACTTATAATATCTGTGTCCCATGATATAAGATTAATATTAAGTGATTGTCTGTAACTATAAAAATGTTTTTTTAGGGGGAAGGGGAGTGTTACAGTTTTAGATCAGTCAGGGGAGAAGCATTACCAAGTGCAAAATGCTAGAGGAGACCTGCACAAACACTTGTCCCATCAGCTTGAGCTCTGGGAGAAAGGAATAATAATCCCTGTCAAGAAGAAATTGTTATCCCTGTGTTGCTTGAACTTCAGGGAGAGGGCAACACTTGTAAGCATAAGCGAGGGATCCCCAGCTGTTTTGCTTGCATTAGCCCTAAGGGACATATAGAGCTTACACATTAGCAGCTTCTATTACTTTTTGCAACCTAAGACCATAACTCATTTGTGAGGGTATGTTTACCTGCTTTAATCTTGTAAATAACATTTCTTTTTCCTAGTTAATAAATCTTTGGTCAGTTCATTATAGTGTAACCTCCATGGAGATGCCCTAGATTCCTGGGGCTCGGTCTGCTGGCAGCTCAGGGAGCAGCACACTGTCCCTGGTAGGGATGGGGAGCCATGGCAGACTCAGAGTCTGCCCGGCAACCACTAGGGAGTGAGAGGCCCTTCCCAGGAAGTCCAGGAAAGGGGAGAAGCCATTTTGGAGTCAGTCTGGAGCCAGCCAGGGCAAGGGCAGGACTGGCTGTGCGGGGAGCTGGGGAGTCCCAGGCCTGCATGACTGGCTGTGCGGGGAGCTGGGGAGTCCCAGGCCTGCATGCAGGGTTCCCCCTGAGAACTGCCCTCTAGGGACCTGACAGCAGATCCCTCAGCTGGGCTTTTCCCTTCTCCACTGATGACTCCCAGTTTGTAGAGTTTTGCTGGGAAACTTCCCCAGCCAGGCTGAGTTCGCCCTCCAGCTCCCTAGGTGAGCCCAGACACCACGTGGCCAGCTCTGCTCTGGTTGCTAGTCCCGGGCTGGTGCCTGCTGTGAGTGTGTCTGGACACTGGGCTAGGAGGCTACAGTTTGGATTTTAGTACAGTTGTGTAATCTGCACCTTGAGCCAATCCTGGGACCGAAGCAGCCTGACTCCTGCCTGAAGAGGCTCCCTGCCAGCAGAGATCAGCCCCTCTGCGGTGACCGAGGAGTCCAGAGTCATCTCTGAACCTGAGGATCATTCATGGAGTTTGTGAGTGCACCCTCTTTTAGTTAGTCAGTCAGGGAAATTGTTTTGGGGACCCCCTATGCCCTGTACTGTGTCCTCAATCCAGGGAGTAGGGGCTTGGGGATTTTATAACCTGCTGCGTATTAAACCTGTGGAGGCATTTACCACCTTATCCTACTTGTGAGTCCTTTGGGCTGTAGTGAACCCAGTCGGCCACATTGCTAAACCACTGCAGAGAAGATATCATGGTCATAGGTCATCAAAAGCCCCAACAACATACGTGCACCAATGGGACACTAACCTTACATTTGCTACATCAGGTCCTGTGACTGGGGAAAGTCACGGGTATTATCAGTGTGGGCACTGGTGACCCTAAGAATAGTGTTTTACCCTGTTCTATTTGTCTCCTGTTTAATATAATTACTGTGTTGAATACATTGTATGTGTTTGTGTTACATCTTGGGAGTCTCCAACTACCTGGCAAGTAAGTGGGTGTTACCCTGTGGTTAGAATTTTCCTCCCAAGCTGCCCTAGTGACCCTGCCAGGAAGGAGCGAGGGGGGTGGAGGTACTACCGAATAAATTCATAGGGAAAAATAAAGAAGATAACACCCTGCTGAGTGGGTGGCAGGATCCAGAAGAACCCAGACCTGTTCAACAAAACGTGTAAGCAGACTGGCATTAAAGAAGGTAACTCGGCGGAGAGTGGGCACTACAATAGAATTGGCTACAAGTATTGTCTTTGGTGTGAGATATGAGTTGCAACTGACCTGGGGTAAGTGATTGGTCTTTTGGGACTGGGAGTGACCTGAATATTGTTGTGATGTTTGGTATAAGGGACCATCTGTTACAATGGCAAGCTTGTCTGGGTGGCAAGATAGACTAGAGTACCCAAGTGGACTGTTTGTGACTCCATGGTAAGGCTGTTATAGTGCTTGAGGAGTTCAAACTTGATAATTAGTTAGTGAAATCTAAGTGTAGACCTCACAACCAATTGGGGGCTTGTGCCCAGCTTCTTAACAGTCTGCCCTGAGGTTGGGACTCATGATCATAGAATATCAGGGTTGGAAGGGACCTCAGGAGGTCATCTAGTCCCCTAATCATGAACCACTCCAGATAGTATGACACCCTGTATTGGTTTTGTTTATTTGGACTTATGGCCAAAGAAGGCTGCCCCATGATGCTTCAGTTTCTTTCTAGCTGATATTAAATTCCTCCCCCCCCCATTTTGGGGCATGAATTAAAGGGGCAATGACTGGTGACCTTTTAAAGAACTATTGTACCACCCAATCGGTGTAGTTTTCAACAACACAAATTCTACATGAAGAAAACTTTGCATGTGCAGTCCAAGATTAGTGAGAACAAGAAATCTCAGGAGTAACAGTGAGTGACAGTAGCAGAAGGAATTACAGGGATTCAGGAAGAGAAATGAGTAGAGAATTACACATGAAACACAGTCAGAACCAGCAGTGCAAGACATAACAGCAAGAGGAGACTATTTAGAGGAAGAAGCTAAGGAAGCTGTATTGAAAGACAATGAGAAAACTAAAGGAGAAAATTCAAAGACACTAGGGGTGGAAAGACAGTGGCCAGAGTGGTAGAGTGAATATCCAAGAAAGTGGTAAATATCCTGAAAGGTGAAAAAGAGAGGATACAGCCAGAAGAATGCCTACAGCAGTCAGCAACTCTTAAGCATGCTAGTCAATTGCAAGATTTGTTGCCCAGACTATGCCAAGATAAATTGAGTTACTGCACAGTTACCAGTTTATCACCTAGGGAATGAATCCAAGTGGAGTAAGAGTGGAGTTATAGCCAGTGTGGAAACATACAGCTGAGGGGAAGATTGGCAGGTAGTCTGCATATGTGCCTTCCTCCTCACTGCTTGATTGTATTTGCTGTTACATAGAGATTGGCAGCATCATGTGTGAAATGGGAAGGGGCCTTGCTGAGGAGACTCAGGAAAAAGAGTCTAATGAAACAAGTGCAGATAAATGATATTGGAGCAGTGAAGAAAGCAGGAAGTAGAACACAGGCATGATGATGACAAAGAATAGTTTTACTCATTATGTAATTTTAGTATGTTCTGCTTCACAACACATTTTAAAAGGTCTCTGTCTTCAAAAGCTCAATTTACATCAACGAAATGAAGAGGTGGACAGTTCAGACCCAAACAGTGGGTGAGTTTCCTGGTAAGGTGAAGCACATCAGAAAAAAATGTGTTTAAGAAGGATAGTAAAAAAAGGGGCCTGGTGGCTAATGGAAACTGGGAGGATGGTCCAAGAATAACTCCAGTGTGGGATAAGAAAGCGTGAAGCTGGGAGTATGTTAAGAAGTCTAAGAGGGCACTTAGAAGATGAAGAACCTGGAGATTAAGAGCAGGTATAAGATTAAATAAAAGTAAAGATGTAAAAGAAACCAGAGTCCTGGAGGCCAGGCCTTTAAAGGAATCGTACAATGACCCTCCAGCAATGATCATGTTGTAGAGAAACAAAGGATTGGTGCTCCCTCACCCACCCACCAGCAAGATGGTGGCAATTGTCCAATGGTAGCTCCTGCGGTGATGGCCAGTCAGCCCTAGTGGTCAGAGCAATGACAGCATCAGATACCAAGCTGAAGGTCAAAGCCAGAGAGAGGGTCAGGTGCCAGGCTTGGGGGTCAGGCCAGGAAGCAGGAACTGGGAGCAGGAGGGAATACAGGGCTCAGGAATCAAGTAAGCAGGAGGGGGTCTGCAGTCATATCCAGACAAAGATTCCTCTAGGTGCTCAGACAGCTTCCTGTTGGTATTTCCTGGTTTATATAGTACTCCTTAGCCAATTGGGGGGCTGGATGTTACCCCCAGTTGGGAGCTTTGGGGAAAGGCCCTCTGCAAGCTAGCCCTTCCCTGGATCCTTCCCTAGATATTCTGCTGAGCTGCTGCATGGCAAGTTATGGCCTGAGCGCTGCCTGGGGACCCATGGGCCTGGGTTCAAGGGCTGTGACCCCTCATGTCTCCCTAGTGAAGGGGAGCAATGACATTGCCTTTAGCCCCAGGTCCTAGCAGGCTGCCTGGTTGGCCATGCGACTTGAAAGACTCAGTCACGTTAGGGAAACTTGCTCTGGAATTCTGTGCCCTTGCTCCTCCTGCCTGGGGGCCCTGCCTCACAGAATGGCCTCAGGGGCCTCCAGGGATGTAGACATGGCATTAGCCATGCTGATTGCCGGTGTCAATGAATGGGGTTTCAGGCGATGTTGTGATGTCTCTAACATCACAGCACCCAACAGGGGCTCCTTGGCTCTTCAGTACAAGAAAATTGACTGCTGCCCTATTTGCAACCTGCTGGGCTTCTGAAGACACCCTCATGGTGCAGGGTTTCTGCACATATACTTCCAGGAAGTTGTGGCTGTGTCAGCCTGTACATGGGGTGCTGCCCTCCAGCGTACCCCCTGGTGGCCCTGCAGGTACGTTTTACTCAGCACCCCACGGGTTCTTTCCATCAGTTATCTAGACTGAGGCGGGTTCAGAACATGTTTCCTGTTTGTGGAGTCTGATTTCTTAAGTTCTACAAAGCGAAACTTGCTTCATGAGTCACCCCAGTTCACCCTGGCCTGAGTCCATGTAAGAGTCCTGGCCAGTTCTCCTCCCAGTTCAGGAGACTCCTCAGGGTTCTTCCTGGAGCTGGGGTGTGCTCAAAACAGGAGTCCTCCATTCTCCTCCTTGGAGCTGGCTTGTGAGTTGGCCAGCTGTAGGGTCTTAGCTGGCTTCTCCCTCAGCTGGCCCTTTTACCTGTTAGTCCTTAGGCTCAGCAGGCCAGCCTTCTCCTGCTGATGTCTGCCTTGCTACAAAGGAGGAGGTTGCATTTATGCTGGTCCCTTTCTCCCGCCTCATCCCCAGTCGGTTGGGTAAGAGGGGAGCCTTGACCCACCCTTTCTGTCCTGTCTGGTCATTCAACGCTCCTTCAACAATGGGTAAGTCTGAGCCCTTTATTTAATTTATAAACAAGTGAAAAATAGGCTGCCCAGCTGCAAACATACAGGATGGAGTGAGATTCGGAGATCCACATGCTGGAACTGAGAGAGCTGAGATTTTGCGAAGCAAGTACTGATTGCGGTTGTAAGTTGGCACGATGGGAGGTCTGCAACATCTGCCAGCAGCAAACAGTCCGCAACCTCTTTAGTGATGGAGCAGCTAGGATACTCTGTATCACTGGGACCTGGCTGGATGACTCTGTGAGCCCTGTACTAGTGCGCCTTTCCCCTCTGGGATACTCAATACGTCACAGACTCCAACAGGAAAAGAAGACAAGAGGCACTGCACTCGTCTTCTCTGCCAATATCAAATGCAGAGGAGGTGCCTGAGGCAGAATGAGTTCATTAGAATTAATTTATCAGACAAAAGAAACCAGATCTAAAGCTAGCATCGATTTTATGCTCATTTTCAGACCATCTTGGACAAAAGGATTCAGAAAGGAGATCACTGATACCTTGTCAACAGTGGTGTTGAAATACCTCAGACTTGTCGTGGGAGGTTTCAACATGCATGTCAACTAGGTCACAGGTGGAAAAGCTCCAAAACTCATCTCCTCATTTGCCTCCATAGGACTTTCACAGGAGATTTCTAGTCCAACCCATGCAGTCGGTCATACCCTAGTCCCGATCTTCAGCCTAGATATCAAAACCGAGGCCATCACAACCCAGCCACTGCCTTGGACAGACCATCAACTCACGGATTCCACCAAATTTCAAGGCATGCTAAACGGCTGCAGCTCTCCATCCACAGAACAAGAGTCAAGGACCTGATGAATTATCATTCTACGCTAGCTTTGACCATCAACACACTGGCTCCCAAATCATCCCTCCTTCCCCATTGCCCCACACAGATCTTCATTGTTTTGTGACATCCTGCAGCGGAGGAACAGGAGGAAGCGTGAGGTGGTGAAAACTCCAGAGCTGATGGTAGAGAAAAAAGGCTGATACATACAGGATGAAACATAATGAATTTCGCCAAGTCTGATGCTAAAGGCTTTATTACAGGCCATGACAGCCTTCCTTTCAGCCTGCACTGAAGCAGCCAAATTCCATCCCCATGGAGCAATCCAGAATGGCTCCTGAGTGCCTACAGCCTGCATCAGAACCAAGTACATTCAGGAAGCCTTCCCAAACAACCTTGCTCCAGCCCATCTGTACTCCCAAAGTTCAGAATTCCTTCATCAAGAAGTTTTGGACACCCTGAAGGAGCCTTGAGCCAAGACTTGTGAATTAATCAATTCAGTCCGTAATTAAGAAGTGCTCCTCTGTTTCTCACGAACGCTAAGCAAATCACATAGCAGCATCCAAGAGAAACACTTTCTGCTGTCTCTGGCTGGCTGGAGGACTCTATTCCATCTTGGCAAATGACCACCTGGCCTGAGTTATTTACGTCTTTGTCACCTCTTGGCTGGGCTACAGCATCACAATATACCCAGTCAAGAAGTCTACAACACTTAAGAAACTCCAACTAGTGCAGAACGTTGCAGCACGTCTCCTCAGCACCACAGGCTACAGAGGAATATAAAACCTGTCCTCTGCTCCCTACCCAGTTCAAGGTCTTGGTCCTTATCTGCAAGGTTGCTCCATGACTTGGATCCAGGGTATTTTTAATGATCACCTAAGGCTCTAGGATGAAGACTCTGGTCAACAACTTCACCCAGTCATAATAAAACTTTCTACAATAAGATGAAAGCTCATCTGTGCAGGAGACACCCTTCTCTGGGGCTGGTTTGAGACTGTGGAATGAACTCTGGCAGGAACTATCAGAAACCTTCCACTCAAATATCAGGACCAGGTACACTTCTTTGACCTGCCTTCTCTAACATAATCATATAGCAACGTATGTGTAATAAGTATATTAAAAAAATTCCAAATCAAAACACACTACAGTACACATTTCTCCCCCTTGGGAAGAGAAAGAGAACAAACACCACATGACAGACATTAGTCACATTGCTTAACACAAGACTGGAAGGCGCTCAGATACTACAGTGATAAGTGCAGGATAAATCTTTATATAGCATAGAATAGAGGTATGGAAAGGGGATGCATGCACACTAGTATCTGGAAGGCAGGAGTCTAGTGTCCAAAGAGTTGCCTGGGTGGCTATTGAAATACACTGAGAGCTACAGTCTTATAGGTTTCAGAGTAACAGCCGTGTTAGTCTGTATTCGCAAAAAGAAAAGGAGTACTTGTGGCACCTTAGAGACTAACCAATTTATTCACCGATGACGTGAGCTGTAGCCCACGAAAGCTCATGCTCAAATAAATTGGTTAGTCTCTAAGGTGCCCCAAGTAGTCTTATAGAGACAATCTGTACTGAGCTCACTTCGATTGGTGCTAAAAAAAAAAACCTGGTACAAAGTGCTCAGGAAGGATGATAACAACTTTGCCTAACAGGAAGAGTGGGTAGGAAAGGTAGGCAGCTAAAGGATTCTTGTAAAAGGACATTGGTGACTGTGGAGTTTAATCATATTTTTAATTATGTGAGTATGAATTCTGAATTGAGTGAAGATGGCTGCATGTTTCTGGGAACAGTACTAAGCGGAGCCATCAGTGAGAAGAGATGAAGTCACTGAGGTACAGCAAAGAACGAAAGAACAAGTACATCCAGAAAAGCACCCCTAAAATGAACAACTGCTCTGAAAAGTGACTACAAATAATAGCATTGTGGGTTTCCATGTTTCTTGTGTCTCAATTTCCATATCCAATTTTCTCACTTACAAATAAAGTGCTTTCCCTCTTCTTCCCCCCCCCCCACCCCCAAATCCAGCTGTAAGCCCTGCAAATTCAGCCTTGAATCCCAAAGTCAAGCTTGATTTTCTCCTTAATCCCTGGTAATAAAGGGCCTATGCACCAAACAATGCTGTAACCCAGTGGTCAGTGTGTGCTGTCCCCAATCCACAGAGGATGCAAGTCTGTTCCAGGCCCAGTTGCAGACCCTGGCTCTGTAGTTCAAGCTGTAGAGACTCTCACTTTCAGTCTTTGCTCAGTCCCCAGAGTACTAACCAAGATGGAGGCTGTCTCTAAGCCCCATCCCTTTCGCTGAGGGAAAGAGCATCTTCTTCACTAAGGTTACCCCTTTTTGGTCCTCCTCCCTCTTTGCAAAGTTCTGTGGGTAAAGATGAAAGAAACTGTATAAACGTAATATACTGGTGCCTCATACATCCATAATCAGAAACCAAATCTTCTCTCAGGAGGTGCAGGACATAACCAGAAACTTTTTAGTAGGAAGTCCTATGTTGACAGATGTAAAACATTTTCTATGTGGGCCGCACAGAGGAATCTATCACCTGTGTAAGTACCTGTCCCAGACATTTTAGACTATTTGCTGTATCTCAAGAAATTGGGACTGTTACTAAACTCAGAGCTCATCCATCAGTTGAAGCGATATTTCACATTCCAGTAGAGGGGGTCTTTTCTGTATGCTCTACAGACAAGACGTTGCTATATTTTATCTATAAGTTTAAATATTACTCTTACAGGACCACTCATTTAATATTTTGCTTGCAGTGTTGGTCCCAGGATTTGAGAGAGACAAGGTGGGTGAGTGAGGTAATATCTATTATTGGCTCAGCTGCTGTTGGTGGAAGGGACAACTTTCAAGCTTCACAGAGTTCATGAGGAAGAGAGAGAGAGATTTAACAGATTATTTTAATAGATTATAAAGACAGAAGAGACCATTATGATCATCTAATCCAGCATTTCCCCAACTGTGTTCTGCGGAACACTGGTGTTCCTCATGATGTGAATAGGTGTTCTGTGAAAGAATCGTAATTTTAAAGAAGGGTCTTGCACTTGATTTTTGTACTACTTTATACGCACTTTCCAGTTAGAAATTTAGTTCAAGTTATTTTAAATTTGTATTTTTGCTTTGTTTTATAAAATAAAATATATTTGAGCATAAATAATGCAATTTTTTATTTGAAAACCAAATGACTACAAAATAATATTAGAAGTATTCCGTAAATGAACCAGGTGTTCCATGGCCAAAAAAGTTTGGGAAACGCTGATTTAATCTAATCTCCTGCATAAACCATAGAATTTCACTGACTAGTTCCTATATCAAGCTAATAACGTCTACATCTTTTATGAAGTCAAATTTTTTCTCATCTGTGCACTGCTTATACAAGTAAAGAAGGCAGAATTTGCCCCAAAATTCTCCTCTACCCATGGATTGTGGGACCTCAAGAGTTCTTGTGAGTCATTCCCTATATCCTTAGTCAGAAGCCTCCTCAATCTATTTGTTTTCATTAGACACCATCAAATTTTAGATGTGAAAATTCTATAACCAAAGAGGTAGGCGACAGCTATGCAAATTCCACAATTCCACAGCGGAGGCAATTGATACGTGATGATACCTGCAATAAATATTGCATAAAGCAAGCCCAGTATTCACAGTTCTGTATCATCCCAGATGAAGCTGATATGAAAATGGTAGTTATATCTTTTCAAGTGTTTGTCAGAGGAGGCTGACTGTCACTCCTTAGAAGCTGAATGTGGGTAAGCATGGCTTGAGATGCAGTGCGTTATGGAAAGTATTTAAATTTAGTTTGGATTTTTTTGAGATGTGTTGCTAAGTCTCCCAGTGGAGCACTTCTTCCAGTAGAAAAAAATAATAATGTATTTTTAGGAATGTTGTGGTATTTTGCACTTTGTTGTTCCGTGAAGCTATTTTGGATGGCACAATTTGCTACTGGTGTGAACAGACCCTTCTACTGAATTTTTAAAAATGTTTCAGGGGTAGACAGCTGTGACATTCTGGGGTTCACACAGACCAGTGAGGGGTTCTGTCACTGCCTGCCCCATAACCTTGGGGTGCCTTTATGTTGTGCTGCTATGGCTCAGATCCCTGATACCGGTAGCCAGCCCACAAGTTCAATGTCCTCACCCTGGCTTCCACCAGCTTAGTTGCTGCCAGCAGGGTGACACCAACAGCCCTTCCAGTCCCAATTTTCCCAGATACATCCTCCCCAAATTCTTAACTGCCAGACACTTGAACTGTTCCCCTCTGGTCTGTCATCCCTGAAGGCATGAACCCAGCCCCAGTTATCAGTTCACTTTGGCATGCACACTCCACGCAGTTTGCACAGCAGAGACCTGCTTGGGTAAAAATAAACAAAGTTTATTTAATAGAAAAAGCACAGATCCCATGATTAAATAGTAAGAGAACAAACATATACAAGTGACACAGAAAACAAATAGAGAGACAACCTCAGACTTCACCCTTCCATATTAGATAAAATCCCATTTCTAATACGTTACCTATTGCCTTTGGACCATTTTCCATCATGACCCCTAGCTTTAGAGAGGGATCCAGCGTTTCAGGGACAGCTTCCTGCCTAGAGGCTGTCCTTCAGTTTCCCCCTGCCTTTCAGCCAGACCCCTTCCATTTTGCATTGAAAGTGGGGAAATCCCCAGTTGTCTCAGTGGCTTTCCATTAACTTTAGTGGCCCATCATTGTCTCTTCCTGAGTTGTCCAAAGAATACTTACTTCAGTCTGGTTTTGTGGAAACACTTGGCTCGGGAGGTGCCTCTCCCTGTCTGATCGCGCGCTGTCCTGCTGTGTGATGGAGCAGACGTTTGAGCACAGGTCTCTATATACACAAAGACACAGATTCCTAAGCACAGTCTGTATACGTAGCTCATAATGCTTATTAAATGTAGAACATTACAAGCATTCATAAAAGACCTTACTCAAGTTTTCAGAGCAAAACATTGTACGCAGTTCATTCAAACTGCTTATTCCTTGGGGTGGTTGGACCCTGCTTGTCACAATAGTATTTTAAGGATTCTGCTTTATTGTGTCCTTTTTAAAAAAGGCAGTTTCCTTTCCTCATGGCTGCTCAGAGTTCCACTCTCAAGCAATCTGTGAGAGAGCAGAAGTGGTCTGCAGTGTTTATGGCAGCATTATGTAACCTCTTTGAAATTTAGTAGGTGAAAATGAGTGAGTTACATCTGAAAGGCTCAGAATCCGTACAACTGCATTCGCCTTGATGGCAATGCATGTGCTAATGAACGTCTTACACTTATTTGCAAGATGTGAAATCCAATATTAGCAGTGTTACAGATAACAGAATACAGCAGGTGGCTCAGAATCCTAGCTGAGCCCTGTAATGACTGCTGGAAAAGGCTGAATTAGCTAAAGGAGAACTTCGTGTCTCCTTCACAACAAATTAAACAATAAGCAGGGTATGCTTTTTAAGGTTTGGAAAGGTTCCCCTCAGTGCTTCTAAAACACACTCTGTACTCATGAAAATAAATAATTAATTAATTAAAGGTGACCTGCAAAGATTTTTTTTTTAATGGCTTTGTGCCCTTCTTTCTGATGGATAAAGAAGGCCTGGATAGTGTTGGTTTTTTTTTTTTTTTACCCCACAAATATTTCCGCATGTTTATTTCAGTAGAAATATCAAGTCAAATCTACTCTGGCTTTGCTGGAGGATCTCTGGGCGGTCCCTGATGTTTACTGTGAACTCTATCACCTTAACTGGAGACATACATACGAACTGTCAAACTCAATCAGGCTCATTGTTCAGTACCCTGTCTCTGACACTGGCCAGCACCAGATGTTTCAATGGAAGTTGCTAGAAGTCCCGCAATAGACCGATGTAAGATAACCTGCCCTCTATTGAAATCTCATCCTAATCCCTAATAGATCCATGAATGCTTTCTCTGCGGCATCTGTTCACTTCACCATGTCTGGACCCTGGGCTTTTATCAGGTCTGTCAGGGGACTCGCTCTGGTAGCAAAATGGGGAATAAATCGTCGGTAGTACCCCACCACACCCAGGAATGCCTGGACTTGCTTTTTCCGATTTTGGATAGCCTCTAGTTTGTTTAGTTGGGGCTTGACCATGCCCCTTCCTACAATGTAGCCAAGGTATTTAGCCTCGGCTAGTCCTATAGCACGCTTGGCTGGGTTGCCTGTGAGGCTGGCCTGTCTTAGCGTGTCCAGAACCGCTTCCACCTTTCCTAAGTGGGTTTCCCAGTCGGGGGTGTGAATAATCACATCATCCAGGTATGCCGCTGCATAACTGGTATGGGGCCGTAGGAGCTTGTCCATAAGACGCTGGAAGGTGGCAGGTGCCCCATGCAATCCAAAAGGAAGAACAATATATTGAAACTGGTATAGAGAGTGCCATCTTTTCTTTCGCATCTTTGGCAAGGGGAATCTGCCAGTATCCCTTTGTTAAATCAAGGGTGGTCAAAAATCGGGCATTGCCCAGGCAGTCAACTAACTCATCAATACGGGGTATGGGGTATGCATCACCCAATCCCCTGGTTGGAACTGTTGGACTTTTGCCTGGCGATTGTAATGGGTTCACTGGGCCTCCTGCGCCTTTTCCAAATGTTCCCGTACAATAGGGGTGACCCGGGCTATCAATTCTTGTATCTGCAACACATGGTCAATTATATTTCTCCCCTCATTGGGTTCCTCTTCCCAGATTTCTTTTGCAATATCCCGTATGCCACGGGGGTGACATCCGTATAATAATTCAAAGGGGGAAAACCCAGTTGAGGCCTGAGGTACCTCCCAGATTGCAAACATAAGGTAGGGTAGTAGGGTGTCCCAATCCTTCCCGTCTCGACTTACCACTTTCCTTATCATTGCCTTGAGGGTTTGGTTAAACCTTTTTACCAGCCCATCGGTCTGCGGATGATGGACTGAAGTTCTCAGGGTATGTATATGGAGCAGCGTACAGAGGTCCTTCATTAGCTTTGACATAAATGGGGTACCTTGGTCTGTTAATACCTCCTTTGGTAGCCCCACTCGGGCAAAGATCCCCCCAACTCTTTAGCTATCGTTTTAGAGGCCATGTTCCGCAGGGGGCCGGCTTCTGGGTAGCGAGTAGCATAATCCAGAACGACAAGTATATATTGGTGGCCCTGGGCTGTCTTCTCCAAGGATCCCACTCAATCCATGGCTATTCGCTCGAAGGGGACCTCTTTGATGGGAAGGGGTACTAAAGGTGCCCTCAAGTGGGGACGGGGACTGTGCAGCTGACACTCCGGGCAGGACGCACAGTACCTCCTTACTTCTTCATATACTCTGAGCCAGAAGAGTCCCGCTTGGACTTACAAACAAGCCTTGTCCCCTTCTCAGGGCTTAGGCTACTTCTTCAATGAGGGCCATGAAGAGCCAGGTACATCTCATCACAGGAAGCCATTTGTGTTGCTTCCTTGTTGTTTTTCCCCACAGCCTACAAAACTAAGTTAGATCAATATGGTCACACAGGAAATCTTATAACCCAATATACAGTAACTTTCCCTCACTGACTAGTCATATAAAACATTCATAAAATACAGATAAAAAGCATTCATATAAAGCAGTCATATAAAGCATTCATAAAAACAGTATTCATAATGTTATTACAGATCAGTTCCATTTCTGTCACATTAGTATGGAACCAGGAAGCACCCTGCCACTGAATCTTTAACAAAGGTTAACCTTTAGCCAAAGTGTCAATTAGTCATTGATGCTGAACTGCACATTAGTTCTTTTAGATGAAAGATTTAAATAATGTGCGCCAACATATATACACACATGGGCCAAGATGGAATCCATTCAATGCACAAAATCACTCTTTTTGCATATGCAAATTTTTGTACAAGCAAAACTACAGAAGTCTGTTCAGAAGCTAGATTAAACTCTCTGAAAATGAGCCTATTTAGTAGAGTTTTTACTTATTTAATATCCTTTCTGTTGATTATATAATTGATATGGTCCTTGGCTTTCAGAAGTGTCTTTATATTTTATTTTGCAAACTATAGTATTGGGATTTTGTGCTTGCTCTCAGTTTTTACAGTGATCAGTTTTTGCCCAACTTGTCAGAGGAAAATCTTTCAAAACATTCAGTATCTTTTTTTACATTTTACTTTTTATGAAGACATTCATGCTGCAATTAAATTCTGATACGTCTCATAAGGTGAGCTTAACAATTATCTCTCTTTTTATTGTGTTTCCATAAAACTGCCTTAAGGTCATTCATTGCAAATCTTTGGTAACCAAATATTTTCCTAACTGAGAATTGGTATGTCCCTTCTTGTGATGTGCTGTCCTCAGTTTGGATCAATTTGTTCACTGGTTTTATCTTTAAAATTAATTATCTGATGAACACTTGTGGTAATTGAACTCAGTGTCCTGACAGTATTTCTTGGCAGCACCAAAGATAAAAGTATAATTTTATCTGACATACTGTAGATAAAACCACCAGCTTGCTAGAAAACTCCTTCTCATATCTGTCAATATTGTGTTGGCTACAGTTGTCTGTGCCTGCCCTGTGCTAGGTGGGTGGAGTTCCCATCTTTCCCTGAACAGAACCCATCACGCTGCATTTACACCCAATTTGCCACCTTACCGGTCACTCAGATGATTATAAAAATATAAACCTCAGACTATGCTTTCCTCCCTAAACTGGGCTGTTCCTAAGGGTTCCTGTAGTGTCCTCTGTGCTGTAGACTCTAGCTCCCTCTTTCCAAAGAGCCTTTGTTACTTTCTCTATATAAAAGGTGGAGTCACATCAGTGAGCTAGTCAGCATCTTGCTGCTGGGTTGCAACATCTGCTAATAGAGCCCTCTGCTCTGCTGTTACATCTGCACTATAGCTATGCAGCATGTGTCCATCAAAAATAGATTACTTGGTGGGTTACAAAGGGACATTCTGTGACATGTTGGATCATTCAGTTGTTGAGGGTACAAAAATTATGACACTGGCACCATAGGCCCCAAACAGTGATCACCGCCCCTTTGCTCTAGGTGGTGGTGTAAAGAGAGAACAGACAGCCCATCCCCTAAAGTGCCTGCAATCTTGGTTGTATGACAGGTAAAGTTCAGGTCCAATTATGTTTCAATATGGCATAGAAGTATCACTTCTTTGATTTCTTCCACATTATGTTTAATATGCAATTGGTCACCAACATTTTTTCACTGTTTAGAAAGATAATACTTTTCTTAGCAGAATTAGGCTTTGTTTTCACTGCAAAAAGGGTGGGGGTGTTTATAGCAGGATAACTAATGTGCGTTTGCTCAGTGGGTCTCAGCCTTTCCACACTGCTGCACCCCTTTCAGGAGTCTGAAGCCTAAGCCCCGCTGCCTGGAGCTGAAGCATGTAAATTAGCTTTGTGCAACCCCCTGTGGCCTGGGTCCCTGGGCAGTTGCTCTGCTTGCCACCCCCTAATGCCAGCCCTGCACTTTTGACTCCCCCAAACCCATCCTCCCCCAGGTTGAAAAACACTGATCTAGATGAGTTGATGTACCCCTTGGAAGACCTCTCCATATCCCCAGGGGTACCCCTACCCCTGGTTTAGAACTACTCCATTAGCTGTCCCATTGTAAAATCCTGTTAAAGAAAAGTCACTTGCAGTTTTTACCATGAAGCAGCTGGGTGAGGTTAGCATTATACCCTCTCCCGAGGTTGACCTCACCTAGCTACCTTGAGGTATAACTACGGGTGCACATTACTTATCCCATTGTAAAAACGATACAGTACTTTTGGGGGAAGTGACCACAAAACCATGATTCATAGAATCATAGAAGATTGGAGTTGGAAGAGACCTCAGGAGGTCCTCTAGTCCAAACCCCCATGGAATAGGGAAGGAATATTGCTAAACGTAGTAGAATTTTTCAGAAGTTAGAACAAAGTGCTCTTAGGTTTAAAAAAGTACTGCAGGAGGCAATGGAACGTACTCTACATTTTAAGAGGGTCTGTGAGAAACAACAAGGAATTTTGTATGTATAAAATTTCAGAATGTGCCTCACCACCTCGGAGCATTTCAAAGATTTAATTTATGTACTAAACATTTCTAAATGTTCCCCTTTAAGATTTTGCATAGTCTATGTAAGATTGCACAGAATTTTACTGCAAAAAAATTGGGCTGTAGATACATACTGTCCTTGCTTCCTTTCCACCAGATCAAATGATCGCACCATGGATCTACATATAATATAAAGCTGTAATGTCAAGGAAAGACAGGAATTACTGTAACACATGCTAAACAGTAAATAGGAGGAGTATAGAATGAAAAATAGCCCCAAAGTATTACACTTTAGAAACAGTAGGGGGCGCCAAAAGTCTAGTAAATATTTTGGAAAGCACTCTGTCTGCATTGTCATATATTGTAATAAAAATTCTTTCCACACGGAAATATAAAAGCAATGAAATCTTCGAAGGATTATAAGAAATTGAAATAGTTCTTAAAGAAACTTTATATGGCATTTAGAAGAGTTGAAAATATTTCCTGGAATCATTAAGCACTGAAATAGATAGCTAACACAATTGCAGTTTCCATTGGACTGCATATTTTCTGCAAATTTAATTTGTAATTTTTAAAAATTGATTTGTATGGAGCTTCCAAATGTTTGATGTATGTGGCTGAAACCACTACGGACAATAGTAGGCCTACCAAATCAAAGTCACAGCGATCTATCTTTTTTCGAGGCACTTGCTATCTTATGCACAATTCAGACTTTTTCTGTAGTTCCCTTCAGTTATTAATTTTTGCCTTGAGGAGGAAGAAGAACTCTGTGGGACAAGGTTTGGTAAATCATGGACCAGTGTGCGAGTTTAAATGCAAGCATACAATCCCAAACACTTCATTAATTGATAATATAATCTAGAGAGGAGGGATAGTTGTAGAAACGCTGGTTCATTTACCAACGGCGGAATATTCATGGAAAAGAAGAGCATCTGAGCTTACGTTCCTTCTGGCTGAGGAGTTAACTTACCCCTTCAAAGTTCTGGCAGGACTTGCAATATGGGACTGATTATTGTTTCTCTGCATTCCCGTAGCATCTAGAGACCCCAGTGGAGATCAGGGCCCTATTGTGCTGCCAACATTGTACATACAGTAACTGACACACCTTGCCTCGGAGGCTTGCATTCCATGCCACTCTTCTGACATTATGGGCAATATACCTTGCTGGCAAAACCCCATCCACCTCAGTGGAGTTACACCAGCAGAGAAGGTGAGTGTGTGCACGTGTGGGCATACTGGAGTTTTGCGTCTGGCCACTGGATGTGAAAAAAGATCAGTGATAAGTATTTAGCAAGGGAAAAGCTATCTAAGGTACTTACATGGTGCCCGTTGCCATAGGATCCGAGAATTTCACAATCCTTAATATAGTTATTTATCGTCACAACACCCCTGCAAGTTAGGGCAGGGCTGTTATTTCTATTTTGCACATTGGGAACTGAGGCACAGGGAGACTATAGCCCAGTGGGAGTTAGGTGTTTAAATATCTTTGAGGGTCTGGGCCTAAGCAACTTGCTAAGGTCAGACAGCAAGTCTGTAGTGGAGCAGGGAATCAAACCCAGGTCTCCCCACTTCCCAGGTAGCACCCTAAACACCAGGCCATCTTTCTTTTAAGGAGAAGCTCGCCTTCCTTTGGCTTTCCTCTATGTTTATTAAGCTCATTATTTTGGTTTAAATACTTAAATCAGGGGAGCTGCTTCCTCTCCCTGCCATGCAGGCCGAGCCCTGGATATGTATTTAGCCTGCTACTCTCCGTACTGGGTTTATAACTAGGCTAATCACTGGTCTCGCTCCGTGGGAGGTTCGGGGTTTTAGTCCCACCTTAGTATTGCAAGGGTAACGTTGACTCTTGTCTCTCCCCCATCCCCTCAGTGGCTGATGTCACATAACTGCAAATGAGCCCAACTCTAGCCAAGCCTCTCTGCCAGCCTAGTCTTTCTGCACTGAATCTGCCTAGAGAATTTATGAGGGTTCTATGAAACTTTTAATGCCTTTTCTGATTAAAAAGTGATTTAGGTGACAATTTAAAAACAAATCACCCCTGTTTTTACTGAATGAATTAATAGAGTGTCAACTAAATCAGAATTATTAAAGCCTGAACTTGTCAAGCAGCAGTTCAGGGCCTGATTCTGCCTACTTGCTGTGGAATTAAGTCTAATCTTACATTATGGGGCTAGCACCAGTGGTCCTCAGCCTACATACTGTAGACGTGTCGATAGTCTATTGCAGCACCCATGCATGGGGAATGTGGTCAGTGATTGCCTGCAGTGTGGATCTGCTGGCCATTCCTCTGTTTTTTCTCTTCCCCACAAGACCCATCCACCCTCCGGTGGTTTGACAGACTAAGCTGTGTTACATGAAGGATGGGGCATAGCCCCACTCCCTCTCCATTTCCACGTCCTCACTGTTTCTTGGTTGTAATCTTCATGCTACTTGATGTACGAGATGGTCCCTAACCCTTTACTGCTTGTCATCAACAGATGCCTTCTTAATGACCAACTATGATTGTGAAGCACAGATGTGCCCTGTTACACCTTGTCACTTCTGCAGTGCTTTCCTCTCTCACTTGATGTTATGAACTAATAATTAAAGGTTTATATTTTTAGCAGCTTGATGCAATTTAAGGACAATTTGTTATGACATTCCTTAATGTTAGCTTCACCTTGCAGCAATTAACCCAGGCTGATGACTAGCCAATTAGTGGTGGTTTTATTCTTAATCTTAAAATGACAATTAGATTAAAAATGTATAGATGGCAAAAATTAACTTCCTTTTTGTGTTACAGGTACCAGTACCTCTTAAATTATTATGAATGAACAAACTGAAAATCTGTTACTCTTCACTATTGATGCTGTTTTTCAATTTTAGTCTGGGCAAAGAAAGTAGTTTAATCAGTTTTTATTTTATGGTCAGTAGTGAGTCAGTTTCACTTTCTGGTTCTCACGCACTAGCATTAATTATTAATGTAATCATCTGTATCTTGGTAGCACTTAGCTCCTTTCATGGACCAGGACCCCATTGTGCTAGACGCTGTACAAACACAGGACACAAAGACAGTCCCTGCCCCAAGGAATTTATAATCTGTCGCAATGATGGCTTTGCAAAAAAATACACAGGAATGGTGGTGTCATTATTTTACAGAAATTATCTCCAGAATCCCTTTCTATTGCTTTTAGGTCTTGGTCTGGGGTCAAATTTGACTGTCAGATTCTCTGTAAAATAAGAATTCTAAAGAGGAATTGTAGGGTCTTATTCTGCTCTTATTTCCTGTTATGTAAATCAGGAGTAACTTCATTGCAGTCAAAGGAATGTTATCAGTATATTGGCAAATCAATACCAAACAGTCCCCAAAAGTTCATTCATCTGAGATTATGACTGATTATTGTTATGGCTTCCAACTGGCCAGGAAGCTCTACACTGCAGGAATGGATTATCTCATTGTTGGGAGAGAAGGCGATTGGCACAGAGACAACATGCAGGTGTATGCTTGGACAGGAATGTCAGATGGCAAAAATAAAATGCCGATTATAGCCCTCCAAACTCCAACAGAGAATTTGAGTCAAATCTTCAGAAAGACCACACGCTTGCTCCCGTTCCCATCAACTGCAGTGGTGTAGGATTGCATTCTATCTCTCTCAGTTTCTTCTAACGCTGTTCCGCATTCTATATGGATCCAAATCCAGCAAAACACTCCAGTAGTCCCATTCATTCAGTGTGGCTACCCCCATGCCTAAAGTTAAGAATGTGCTTAAGTGCTTTGCTGGACTGGTGCCTATGCCGGGGGTTGTGAAATCTCTCGTCAATCCCACTGCCTTAGTTGCTCTGCAATGGGAAAGAGAGCCCAACTTCCTAAACAGCAAGGCCAAATTCAGTTATGGTAGGAGTAGACAGGACTCCTATTTACCTCATTTCCTATGTCAGGGGTGAATTTGATCAAGGAACTCAAGTGTCTTCTGTTAACAGCCCATGAAGTTGAATCTGATTCTGTAGTAGCTGTTAGAGTTCTGTCTCGGATATTTATTTAAATAAAATGATTAGTTGGATGTTTTTACTTACTTGGTCATATTTTTACTTAGAGCCCCAAAGTATGAACAACACTCTGCAAAACATGTGAAGGAAAAGCAGGGATTGCGCCCCGCGGAGTCCACAATCTGAAATTCAATGCATATTGACTGGCAGAAGGCACAGGGCCAATTCTGGGAAGGAGGGCAGCCTAGAAAGGCTCTGCCCTGTGGGTTTTTAGGAAGGGACTGAAGGAAGAGTGGGACGGCACACACATAGCAGCTCTTATGATTCTGGTTATGGTTTCTCCTGAGGAGGAAATCCTGATGATGCTTTGGTATTAGATTCACAGCTTATTTAGGGTTAGGATGCTGGCTGCTGTTGCACCTGTTGAACAGCTTATGATCTGTCCCTTGTCACAAGCAAGTAAAGCAAGCTCATCGTTATCCATTGCATTCAAAGGGAAGGATTTATGGTTCTACTTCGAAAGGTTGATTAAAGCAGATCACAAAGTCACATCACAGCTAATCCATGCCCTGTGTTGAGACCAGCATCTTGAATTTCCCTTCCCTATCGCTGAGGTCTGGCAGAATCCGTCTCTTCCTGTGCCTGTAATGCGTGGAACGCTATACTGGAGTGGTTTTATTCTGCACATCTCTCTCCCGGTGGATTTAATCTTCTGTGAGGATAAACACCTTTAGCGGGTCTGAAGAAATGTTCACAAGTTTAAAAAAAAAAAGAAGCTCTGGACAACTGTCAATGACACAGCAATTACGCACAGTACATCATTGTTTTTTAACCTACAGTTGCTTGTGGCTCTCTTGAGAGATCTGCGTCCGAGCATGTGTGTAGCTCTCCAGAGTTATGTCACGGGCAAGGACCCTCTTTCGCTCACAGCAAACGCTTGCAGAACTGCACAAGTGAAACTCCAGCACCAAAGAGTTTAACTTGTTTGTACAAAATGTTTTCACTAATTCCTTAGGAGCTTTGTTTGTCCTGCAATTGTTTAACTTGATGGTACCAGGATTAGCTATCATCAGCATTCCTTCATTTCCAGGGGGAAATTCTGCCTTCTACAAGAGACCTAAGCCAAGATTTTGAAGGTATTTAGATTTTATTGCACTCAGGAGTGCAATGCCTAACTCATTTAAGAGCCTGCATTTCATTTTCAAAAGGGATTTAGGCACCCGGGAACTGAAATTCCATTGCCAATCAACAGGGCTGGATTTAGGGACAGGTGATCCAGGTGACAGGGTGCTGGGCTTGAGGAGTGCCAGGCTCAGGATGCTATTTTTGTTAGCAAGAAAAGGGAAAATAGAATGTTTGAAGTAGAATGTTTCAGGTATTCAGTATGTGGATTCATTTTTCACTAACCTCCTAGAATATTCTGGACCTTTATAGAATCTCATGTAACCTTCCAGACTTTTAAAGTCATGAAATGGGCTACAAATGCAATAAAAATAAGTTATTCTAAAGTTTAACAAATGGAGGGTGAGGGAGAGATGCTTTTCATCTGGGGTGCCATTTGGTCTAAGGCCAGCCCTGCCAATCAATGGGATTTAGTCACTTAGGACCCAAAATCAGTTTTGAAAATCAGATTTAGGCTCCTAAACCAGTTAGGTGTTGCAACACTGAATGCAGCAATACCTGTTCTCAGTTTGTTCCCCCTGGGGAAGCTGGGTTTTCTGAAAACACCTCCACTCACTGTGTGGCTGGGTCCAATTGCTACACTTCTCCCTGGTGTCTTTGTTACAGGGCTGTAAAATGGCAGATGAAATTCAGTGTTGATTAATGTACACTGGAAAACATAATCCCAACTATAAATTAGCTGTTACCACTCAAGAACGAATTCCTGGTGTCATCGTGGATAGTTCTCTGAAAACATCCACTCAATGTGCAGCTGCCGTCAAAAAAAAAAACTAACAAGCTGGAGCGCGCTCAGCTCACCGTCACTGTACGTCTCCTGGGTGCTGCTGGCAGATGCAATACTGCATGGCTACACAGCAGCAGCTCCTTGCCTTCGCCACAGACGGTGCAGTAGGACTGATAGCTGTCATACGTCTCCTGGGTGCTCCTGGCAGACCTATGTGAGGTCGATCAGGGGTGCCTGGACAGACATGGCTATTCTTCTCTTAAAACACCAAATGGGAGCCAGAGACTCCACGTCATTCTCTTCTTTAAGTTTCGTCTCATGGAGATTCAGTCCTACCTGGAATATCATGTGAGCTGGAGGCTTCTGCCTCAGGTTGCTCTCCCAGCCGGCAGCACTGCACAGTTGCACCTACCCCAGCCTAAGCCTTACTCCCATGGCTTATGAAGCCTGGACAGTAGTAAGGAGCAGTTCAACTATAGGCTGAGCAAGTGCAGAATGGTGGTAGAATGTGCCTTTGGACATTCAAAAGCTCGCTGGTGCTGTTTGCTGACTAGGTCAAACCTCAGTGCAACCAACATTCCCATTGTTATTGCTGCTTGCTGCGTGCTCCATAATATCTGAGAGAGTAAGGGAGAAACATTTATGGCGGGGTGGGAGGTTGAGGCAAATCGCCTGGCATCCGATTTTGAGCAGCCAGACACCAGGGCGATTAGAAGAGCACAGCAAGGCGCGCTGCGCATCAGAGAGGTTTTGAAAACCAGTTTCATGACTGGCCAGGCTTCAGTGTGACAGTTGTGCTTCTCCTTGATGCAAACCTGCCCCCTTTGTTGATTTTAATTCCTTTTAAGCCAACCACCCTCCCCGCTTCGAAATAAAGTAACTATTGTTTTGAAACCATGCATTCTTTCTTTATTTTTTTAAAAAAAGAGATAACTGACAAGGTGGCCTGGGTGGGGTGGGGTGGGGGAGGAAGGAAGGACAAGGCCACATTGCTTATTGTAGCCACACTAAAAATCTAACTGTTTGACAGCCTTCTGTTGCTTGGGCCATCCTCTGGAGTGGAGTGGTTGGGTGCCCAGAGCCGCCCCTCACCCCCACGTTCTTGGGCTTCTGGGTGAGGAGGCTATGGAACATAGGGAGGAGGGTAGGTGGTTATACAGTGGATGCAGTGGTGGTCTGTGCTCTCGTTGGCTTTCCTGCAGCTCCAACAGACGCTTCATCATGTCAATTTGCTCCCCCATTAGCTTCAGCATCGCGACCTGCCTCTGCTCTTTGTGCTCACATAATTCTTTCCTGGCCTCTGCCACTCAATGCCTCCATACATTAAGCTGTGCCCTATCAGTGTGGGAGGACTGCATGAACTTGGAAAAATATGTCATCGCAAGTGTGGGGGTTTTTCTTTTCCCCTTCTAATCTGTGATAACCTCAGGGACGGAGATGACAGGGGGAGCGTAGAAACATTCAATACTCTACAATTCTTGGGGGACTGCATGGTCACCTGTGCTGCTGAGTTCCCCATGCTGACCAAACAGGAAATGAAAATCAAAAGTTCCTAGTGCTTTTCCTGTGTACCTGGCTAGTGCATCGGAGTTCAAAGTGCTGGTCAGAGCTCACAATGGAGCACTCTGGGATAGCTCCTGGAGGCCAATACTGTCGATTTGCGTCCGCACTACCCCAAATTTGACCCAGCAAGGTCGATTTTAGCGCTACTCCCTTTGTTGGGGAGGAGTACAGAAGTCGATTTTAAAGCCCTTTAGGTCGATGGAACGTGGTTAGTTGTGTGGATGCAGTCATTTTTAAATTGACCTAACATGGCTAAATTCGACCTAACCCCGTAGTGTAGACCAGGCCATAGTCAACCAGTGGAACTCATTGTCAGGGGATGTCATGAAGGCCCAAAGTATAATTGGGTTCAGCAGAGAATTAGATAAGTTCATGGAAGATAAGTCCATCAATAGCTATTAGCCAAGATGGTCAGGGATGCAACCCCATGCACTGGGTGTCCCTAGGCCTCTGACTGATGGATGACAGGGGATGGATCACTCAGTGATTGTCCTGTTCTGTTCATTCCCTCTGAAGCAACTGGCACCGCCCACGGTTGGAAGACAGGATACTGGCATCCCACGCTGTCGGATGAACCCTTGGTCTGACCCAGTATGGCTGTTCTTACATTCTTGTGTTCTCTTCTTCCACCTCTTCCCCCATATTTGCCCAACATGTGTTTCGAGAGTCTTCAATGCATTCCCTAGCAGGCTCATTACATGATAGTGGAATTAGTGGTGTGACGTTTGTTTTTCTCTGATGAGAGGCCAGCTCAGATTATGGGACAAAGCTATATGAGAGAGAGAGAACGGGGAGGGGTATTTTCTAGAAGGCTCAGTGTTGGTTTGACTTTCCCTTCAGAGTCAATGGGGAATTTTACCACTGACTTCAATGGGAAGAGAGTGAACAGTGATCCCTGTTGAAAATCCTTTGTGGGGTTTCTGTAACAGATATATCTGTGTGTATGTGTAATTAGTAACTAGATCTGTTATGGCTGTTACCAGCTGCTACCCTCATGCCACTAATAAGAAGTTGGGTAAGCTGTCCTGTCCCCTTGAACATGCAGGTCAGGCATTCAGTACTTAAGCAAATGTGTCTAAAAGTCTGACCTCCTGAGATTGGTTCAAGTCTGTTAATGTTTCATATGACTTCCAAAGTCAAGAGAAATAATGTACAGCTGTCAGAAAAGGGGATCCTGTGAAGAACAGCTCCCAAACTGCCATCTTATTAAGCTGACCTCTGTAAAGCATTTCCGACGTAAAGCAATACCTTTAAACTCTTGGTATTTGGCGAGTTTCTCAAATGGATTGGTGGACTGTGTGTGGTGGTTTGATCTCAGGGTGATTGCCCTAGAAATTCAAATCAATGAATTGCCAAGACAGGTGCGTTACTCTAGGCCAAAGCCCTGGATGAAGCACCAGAGAGCTGCGGACAAAGTACTCTAGGTCAAGGGCATCCAACTATGGAACAAACTTCCAAAGCAGAGTAGGGAAATTCAGAGTCTGTGTTTGGAAACGCTGCAGAACCTTTGCCTGTGGAAAAAGCCTTGAGACCACAGCAAGAATGACACTCACAGTATTGAAACCCTCATCTTCCCATTGCTATCCCCAGCCAAAACCACCTCACATAAACAAATCATCCAGAAGGGAGAAGAACCAGAGACTCCATTGGGGACTTTGCTAGTGCAAGACATTCAGATACAATCGTGATGGGATCTATAAGACAGACAGAAAATATGAGCTTTCTAAAGAGTGAACCAGCTCAATCATACAAGCTGAAAGCTTAACACCAGCAGCATCCCAAACTACACATGCTCAACAAGAACAATAGCAATAGTATCCATTAGAGGATGCTTCCTAGCTCTGGGCCCTTTGTTTCGATCAAGAATATTAGTCTTTTGCCACCGACAAAGATTTCTAATGCTGCAGCAGTTACTTGTATGTGCACTGTAGTTTTTTTTACAACTCTCCAGCTGCTTCAGTGACCTACTTTGGGTTTAAAATACCCTTATTAGCAACACAGTAATGTTATTTGGCCTTTTTACAGCAT
Source organism: Lepidochelys olivacea (assembly GCF_965140295.1). NCBI lineage: Eukaryota > Metazoa > Chordata > Testudines > Cheloniidae > Lepidochelys > Lepidochelys olivacea. Next base: position 5,314,467 of record NC_140417.1, on the reverse strand, counting down.
GATTTGTCTTGAAGGCACTTTACAAGCATTAACTAATTTTCACAATGGACCTGAGATGCAGGTAATTAACCAGACCAGGTTGGAAAATGTTGTCTAAAAAGGAAAGTGGTTCTTCCCTGTATTATCCAGCCAGTTTGGGTACTTTAGTATTTTCTCCATTTTGTAGACAGGGAAGCAGAGGCAGGGAAGTTAAGATGGAGTAAATGTCTCAGTGCTATGCTCAGATTACATCTGCTCCCAAGAAACTGCATTTGTGCAATGCAGCCTTCAGGGTTGCGCACCGGGGATTGGGTGCATGCCCCACCTGGACCCTGACTGGTGCTGCTGTTGTGAGTGTACCCCTTCTCATCACCTATTGCAAGGGTAGAACCACCACTGAGGCCATTCTTTTTGTTAAAAAAAACCAGGAGGACTTGTGGCACCATAGAGACTAACAAATTTATTAGAGCATAAGCTTTCGTGGGCTTTTTGTTGTGATTCTGCGTTAACTATTCCTGGTGATATGATTTAATGAAATGGTCGAGAAGTTTATAAAGCAAATGAATGCCTTTTCAAAATGATGGGGGATTGAGGCCGATTTGAGAAGCTGGATCAAATCTCACTTGAAAAAATGAGAAGAATGTTCTAGTTTGGCCAAAAATTCTTTGCAAAGAAAGTGAGAGAAGTCTCTGGGGACCCAACCTGTGGGAGAGAACCTAGCCCATGCTACCCCATGCATGCCACCTGTGAAAATAACTGGTCACTACCATCCTGTAATAAAGGCATGGCCAAACATTGTTCTATACCCTTTGCTTGGCAGCAGATAACACTCTCCAAGGAACCCTTGTGAATCTGGTTCTTTTGATAAGAATATAGGAATTTCGTAAAGAAGGGAGTTGCTCCCCATTCTAACTGCCTTGCTGTTATCTAAGACCAGGTAGATCATTCCGTGGTTCCCTGCACAGCAATAAGACCCTTTGCTGTTCATTCTTTTGGACCAATATATATTCAGTATGTTATCAACTCCTAATCAAGCATCAAGTGCTTTGGAATAGAATTGGTGCAATGGGCTGTATCTGGCCTTAGTGGCTCCCTAGAGGAGGCCCTGTGGTCCTACTTCACCCCACCCCAAGAAGCAGCAATGTGGGAGGAAGATGGGTCCTCCAGACTTGCCTAAAGAAGTCTTTCTGGAGTCTGGAGCAGCCTTCTTGGAAACTACAGTGACCTGGTCCTAGAATGGGTAGCGACAGCCAATCAGAATCCAGCAGGCTAAGATAAAAGGAGTTGCAGGAGCCTATCAGGGCAGGCCTGTGCTGGTCTTTGGCCAAGGGAGCCTGAGGACTAGCCAGGGTTTACCTCTGGCAGCATTTGCCAGGGTTCACAGGGACCTAAGGTAAGGGTGACGATAAGGGACCAGGTGGGAAGAGGCCTAGGGAGGTGGCTGAACTGAGCAGTGCCTGGCTGCAGTTTATAGAGTCTTTGGGTTGAACGCAGAGTAGAGGGCAGGCCCATGTTCCTTCACAGGCCACCGGCAAAGTGGCTTAAACCGCCGGAAGGGGGAACAAGCCTAACCTAAGCCCCAAGAAGGGGACAGGGCTCATTTGCAAGCCCAAGCAAAGGGGAGAATTTAAGGGGCTCAAAGCTGGGGCTGAAGACTGCTGAGGACAGACTGTTTATTTGATGGACACTTTGCTACCCTAGAAAGTGTTTCTTTTGACCTTGTGACCTGCCTGGGGGGGTGCCACTGAAGACCCGCCACCTGAGGTTGAAAACCTGAGTGGGGGGATGTGTGTGCAAGGAGCAGGAAAAGGACTGCAGCACTGCATCCAACCACCAGGAGGTGCTCAAGAGGTGAGCAGCCCTCTTCCCAATTGAGTGTAATGAAATACATGTCGTCGTATGGTTCAGAAGAATGTAAAGAAAACTGGCCAGTGTAACACAATCTAGTCTCTACCCTTGCAATTGGAGCCACACAGCGCCCCATTGAAATCCCAGGGGTTCCATGAAGGTGCAAGGTACCAGCTGCATGTGTGTGGTTGCAAGATCAGGGCCATGATAATTAGATCATCCTTGTTGTGGACCAGTCCTGCAAAACCGCACTCAATAGGTAGATCTATTAAAGTCAGCTGTATGACTCGGGTAAGCACTGCTGGATTGGACTGTATAATTTTAAGTATCAGGTAATCAGGACATGGAAAATAGGCCTTTATTCTTATGTAGCAGGGAAATATCTCCTCTCTGGTCTGTGCATTCTCCTGACATGCTGCCTGAGGAGGTGGTTTGACTTTGGAACAGACTCACATTTCCAGTAGTAGCTCTTCAGAATCACATTGGTCATGGTTTTGGTGCAATGAGCCAGCTTTACTTCCAAGCACACATTGGAAAAAGGTAGGACCTAAATTCCATTTGAATTTCCTGGAGTGAAAGTTAGCCTGGAAGTTATGTGCTTCTTGGCTTACTGCTGCCTTGCGACTCCCTGCAGGTTGTGAAGAAAATGACTTTAAGAAATGCACTGTACAGCATTGTATCCCATTTCAAACAGCCAGTAAGTAGGGCACTTCCCATAGCAGCACGTCCTCTACCTGAATTAGTTGCGGCTGAAAGGACAGGTCGAGCATTTTCATTTGCCTCTGCGGAGAGGCTGTAATGACCCCTTTATGATAAATGAAAATGCTCACTAAGTCTGTAAATGCTTTTGAGGGAGGCTGGTGTGTTTATCATATGAATGATTACATGCCGTTTCTGCTGTTGCTGAAGTCCTGAGGCAGCAAGGGAAAGAGGCGGACGTCAAATAGAGTAATAGGGTGCCATCTCTCCTTCCAGTGAGAGTACAGAACAGAATCGCCAATCCTAGTAGGGACAACAAACGGAGGTGTTCGGAAGGAAGTTGGTGGGTGAAGTGGTTAGCTTTGTTTTGTTAATCTTAACTGGAGATTGAGTAGGTGGACAGACAGGATGGGGAACTTTACATGGTCTTCTGGAACGTTCTAGTCGCATATGTGACTTCATAATTGTCTGCATGGCTTTTGCTGTGAATTGAAATAATTAAACTAGAATGGGAAATTACTCACCTTGTCATTCTGCTTTTTTGAACATACCCATCATCACATGACTCCCACTGCCTCTAGCAAGAACTCCCAAAGCTTTGAAAAGATTTGAAGGATCGCTCCGATCCCTCCCCTCTCACATCAATGACTATTAGCCCGGATGGGCAGGGATGCAAAACCAAGCTTTGAAGTGTCCCTAGCTTCTGTTTGCCAGAAGCTGGGAATGGGCGACGGGATAGATCACTTGATGATTCCCTGTTCTGTTCATTCCCTCTGGGGCCCCTGGCACCAGCCAGTGTTGGAAGACAGGATACTGGGCTAGATGGACCATTGGTCTGACCCAATATGGTCGTTCTTATCAGCAGATGGAATGCTGCATCCAATGTGAGTGATATAATGCCCCTTCAACTCCTGACTCCTTTTTCGAGGGAAAGCGTCAACACGTATTAGCAGCTCCCCAGCCTGACCCCCTGTGAAAGAACTGCAGAGAAGAATTACTACTCTGGATTTATACCCACACACTTCAGAGCACAATATGTCCAGTTACTTTATTCCCTATGAACCTGTTGGTTTTAAAGGCCAGGGGAACTGCTTAAAAATGTTAGAAACAGCTGGCAAGCTACATAGTGCAAACCGCTCATCTTAATATCCTTGTTATCTTCTTCTACCTCCCATACCCTACACATTTGATTCATCCACCCGTTGTCTTGTCGGTAACTGAGACTGTTAACTCATTGCAGCAAGGACTATATTTTTACGTGGGTAGAGCATCAAGTGCAGTGGCAGACTGACCCTTGATTGGGGCTTTTAATAATAATAAATTAATTGTCTCTTCTTTAAAGACACCATTTTCACAAGATTCTCACTCTCAGACAGTAGTTTAAGTGGTGTTCTATGTAATAAAAAGCCATAAAGATACACTGCACAATAATATTACTTAGATCTTATGTAGGTTTTTTTTCATTTATAGATCTCCAAATACGTTCCAGAGGTGGGCAAGCATTATTACACCCACTTTGCAAAGAAGGAAAGTGCAGCATAGAGAGGATGAGTTGTCCAAACTCAGGCACTGAAGAAAATATAGCTCTGCGCTCAGGAAACAATCAGAAAGTCATATCTTTTTGTAGTTTTAATAGAATCATAGAAGATCAGGGTTGAAAGAGACCTCAGGAGGTCATCTAGTTCAATCCCCTGCTCAAAGCAGGATCAACACCAACTAAATCATCCCAGCCAGGGCTTTGTCAAGCTGGGCCTTAAAAACCTCTATGGATGGAGATTCCACCACCTCCCTAGGTAACCCATTCTAGTGCTTCACCACCCTCCTAGTGAAATAGTGTTTCCTAATATCCAGCCTAGACCGCCCCAACTGCAACTTGAGACCATTGCTCCTTGTTCTGTCATCTACCACCACTGAGAACAGCCAAGCTCCATCTTCTTTGGAACCCCCCTGCAGGTAGTTGAAAGCAGCTATCAAATCCCCCCTCACTCTTCTCTTCTGCAGACTAAATAAGTCCAGTCCCCTCAGCCTCTCCTTGTAAGTCACGTGCCCCAGCTCCTTAATCATTTTCGTTGCCCTCCCCTGGACTCTCTCCAGTTTGTCCACATCCTTTCTGTAGTGCAGACCCCAAAACTGGATGCAATGCTCCAGATGTGGCCTCACCAGTGCCAAACAGAGGGGAATAATCACTTCCCTCGATCTGTTGTCAATGCTCCTACTAATGCAGCCCAATATGCTGTTAGCCTTCTTGGCAACAAGGGCACACTGTTGACTCAGATCCAGCTTCTCATCCGCTGTAATCCCCAGGTCCTTCTCTGCAGAACTGCTGCTTAGCTAGTCGGTCCCCAGCCGGTAGCAGTGCATGGGATTCTTCCATCCTAAGTGCAGGACTCTGCGCTTGTCCTTGTTGAACCTCAGATTTCTTTTTGCCCAATCCTACAATTTGTCTAGGTCACTCTGGACCCTATTCCTAGCCTCCAGCGTATCTACCTCTCCCCCCAAGGGATGGCTTGTGCTTCTAAATAGCATGAGACATTCACACATAGTAGATCATTTTCTGAAGCCCTGCAGTGTCTTACTAGCTGAAATCCCATATTCAAAAGTGATGTAGACAGTGATAGTAAATGGGTCTTGTGCTTCTGAGACTTAGATCCCTAAGTCACTTGGCACTCATGAACTTCGTTACCCAAAATCTCAAAAACGCAGCCCTGATTTAAAAGAAGAAAAACTTTCAAACTTAAAGATGGAGAACCAAATCTCTCGGGCAAGGGACTGACTGGGCTCCTCTACTTCTGAAGGCAGGTTTTTTCAGGCTTGAGTAGTCAGCCTGAAGTTGACACTTAGAGTCAGAATGCAAATAGTATTAGTCTGTAAATCTATGACTGTCGCAGATCCCCAGGGTCAGTGTGATGCCCCAACTTTGGGACAGTCTCTTGGAGGGGAACCCCTTCAATGTGCCAGCCCCCCAATTGGTCTCACTCTTCCTCCAGATGGCTTACCTACCTCCTTAGACTGAACCTCCAGGGCTCTAGCATTCTTGCCTCACACCGTAAGCTCTTTTCAGCGAGTCCAGCTGAGAGAAACCCCTGGGAGAGACTTGTCCTCGCTTTAGGAATTAATGCACCTCACCCAGCATTTGCAATGCCACTCAAATAGCACTGTCACAGCAGTCGGGTTTATTAGTGACCCGGCGCACAGCACTGGAGTCTTTAGGTTAGCACAGAGAAATGAAAGTGGAGGCGTGCCCAAAGAAACAAAATGTTAGAGGGGCCTCAAAGGCCATTCGTCTGTCCTAGGCAAAGAGCCCAAGGAAACGTTCACATCAGGCTTGGGGAGAAGGACCTCGCTGAGACAAGTAGATAGCTCCAGTGGGACTGTAGTGCTAATTAAACAGAAAACGTGAAATAAGGTAGATGCTCAGCCAGTCTAGCATAAAGACCATTCACTATGTCACCAGGAAATTATCACCCACTAATGAGACCAAACACAGTGGCAGTCAGGGCAGGAGAGGACCATTATCCACATCACATTACACACACACACCCCACAGAGAGCTTATTAGTGGGGGGAAACCCCATAGAAACAGCTATCCACTTTTGGGGTGGCAACATAAAGAGGCCTAGCTAGCTGGAGAATGAACAAACTGCCACGTGGCGACAGGTGGCTCAGGAGCACTGAGGCAGTCTCCTTGCATTGCTTGGATTTCGTGTGGGTTAGACTGACAGGAGAGAGCTAATGATGCTGATGTCTAAAAGAGACAAACCTCTGGGCTAGACAGTGAGGCATGGGGGCTCTCGTGTGAGCAGGCAGAGCTACTTGGAGGGGGCAGTGCAACTCTCACCTGGGGCTTGCTCACTCTGCTGCCTGTGGATCAACAGATCTCCACTGCACAATTGACAAGTGGTGTGGGTCTGTGTGTGTGTCTCTCTCTCTATATGCCTCTTTCTTTGGAGGGGTTACCAGGTCAGGCCACTCCCCCATCCAAGAAGGGGAGAGCTTCTGGAGATGGTAGTTGGTCTGACAGTCTGTCATTTCCCCCGCCAGCCCTCCAAGGCATCAAACTGGGACCCTATCAGACTCCACTGCTAGCATTTCCTGCTGGGATTATGAATCTTATGAGATCTTGGGCAGTTCCTGGGCAAGCTGAGGTCTGAAATTCATGCTTTATTGGGCATTATTATATGGAACTGCCGGAAGGTATCACGCATTCCTTCCTAAGTGAGGCCGACAGTGTCTGGGGGCTGGACAGCCAGTGGGGAGAGATCCAGGCTAAATAAATGAATAGACAGAGAGCAGGTAGAAACACACTCCATCCTCCTGAATGGGAAAAAAGAGTAAAAAACGAATAAGAGGAGGGAAACCTATGCTTGCAAAACCGGTTTCTCCTTTACCCTAGGTCTCATGAGAGCCCAGCCCCCAAGAAGTTAGCCAGCTAGGGATGGAACAGACCCATTGCAACTCTTAAATAATCAACAAGTGTGTTAACGTCCAGTGGAAGACATGGTGTCATCTTAACCCCCAGGTGCACCAGTGAGGTGAAGCTAAGTCAATAGATAAACAAAAGTGCCAATTAAAATGCCTCATCTTTTTCATGATAAGTATAGCAATAATTAAACCATCTGCTTTAATAGATGTGTAATGTAGGAGGGGACCAAATACCTATTGGCAGATCTCAAGCCTTCTAGAATGTCTGAACACATTTCACCAATGCAAACAAGCATATTTGCACTTAATCGGAGCAGTATTTGAATATATAAATTAAAAACTTACAACCCTAAGTTGGAATCCATTAGGAATCATCATAGATCATTGTAAAGGCTTGAAAGCTCACATGGCACATCTTGTAGTAAGAAAAATGATGGCTGCCTAATAATACTAACTGCTTAGCAAACATAATGGAAATGAGCAGAGAGTGTTGAATGCTTAATACTGCTCCTTTGCAAGTGTTAAAGGCTGCTTAAAATAATGTGGGTAGGCAGCTGAAGGTTTGCCAGCTTCTTTGAGAAGAAGGTAAGAAATAGAATGTTCAATTATGCATTTCGGGGTCTGGAGAATCCGGTTAAACGCTTCCAGAGGATGACAGGTAACTGTTGAAAATCTACATTTACCTATTCCCCCCTGTAGGCAAGCAAAATATATAGTCACCCTAATCTTTTGCTCTGTGGAAACACGGGTTTATCACATTTTCTTCTTGCTGTTTCCCATTGGAAGGCAATTCAACAAAGAGCTCCGGAGGAGGACAGCAGTGTTCCTCTCCTTGATTAAAAAACCCATCTAGAGCTGGCAGCAAACTAGCCTTCTATTGGCAGGGATTATTTAGCCCATCACTGTTCCCATTGCAAGTGCTGGGTTTCATGTCAGCATTTACTGCATTGTCTGGGGGCAGGAATCCTTGTGGATGTAATTTTGGAGAGAGTTTCAAACTGGTTACAATTTTCACTTGGGTGTGAGTGAAAACGCAATGCTCCTGAATGGTGGTGGATGTCAGCGCTGGAGAATGATGCCCCATAGGAGTACAACAGGTACTATATGGCACAGATAGCAGCAGCAGAAACTTCCTCACTTTGCCACCCTAGGTAGCCCAGCTCCAAGCCCAGAGACATGTTAATTTATATGACCCATCCGTTCCTTGGCCTTTCTGCCCAGACTGCCAGCAACTGGTTTGTTTAGGATTTGAACCAAAGCCTACTGAAGCTGATGGAAGGATTCTCTTTGCTGTGGCAGGCATTTGTCTTGTAGCCACTTGGCCAATGGGAGTTGGGCAGAGAGAACCAAATTCATAACATCACTAAGCAACCAGCAGATTGTAACGATGGTCCATCAGCTCTAGCCTGGGCTGGATTTGCCCAGAGTTAAAAGGTTTGGGGCCAGATTTTCTGCTGCATCCCACCTTTGCTGGATGTAACCCAGAGGGGGACCTAGTTATGGTTCCCCAGTTCTGTAGCCAGCCCTGGGTGCAGGTTAGAGTGGCCTGAGGGCTGATCTGTTTTCATTTGGCTGTGGTCCCCTAGGGGCCACGTAGCAGCTGGGGGTTGCTCAAGAACTTCACACTTGGGTCAACCCCCTGCCTGTCCCTTCCTCACCCCGAATGGTGCTCTGTGCCAGGGACCGCAGGAAGCAAGACGTGCTGATTTTCTGAGGGCTGGAGATTCCCCAGTGCTGTGGGTTATGCCAGCTGGGGATTTGCCAATGCCAGGAGTATCCCCAGCAAGGAATATCTGCTCCCCTTGCACTACCTGAGCAATGCAAAGGGAACAAAGCAGCGCAGAGTCTTAAACATACCCTCCATTTAACTCCTTTTTAGGACTATTCCTAAACAGGTGCTGGTTGGTCACTGGTGCTAGATAAAGTACAAATAAGAGCTGAACGGAAATCAGCAGCGGTGCTGCGAAGCTGCCATTTTCTGTGCTAATTCCAGCATAGCCATGCTTGAAAGACTGTCAGGCAGGCAGGTGACATTGCATGTTAGGGATAGCAGTGACAGGATTACTCAGCTCCAATTAATGGAGGGAGCTGCAGTGGGGGTGGGGGGCGGGGAGTTGCGTGGGTGGAGAAAGAGAAGAAAATAACAGACAGACAAAAGTCCTGAAGTTGAGATCTCTTGAGCACCCCAGGGATTTCTCCTCCTGCTACGTCCCCTGGCAGATTTGCTCTAAAGTAAGCCCAGTGCTGCTATTGTTACTTTCCATGACAGCCATGTTCCTCTGAGATGCCCTGTTCTTACGAGTAAAACAGCTCTTGCTATTGCAGCTCTTCCTGCTTCAGCTAGGGTTGCCTGGTCCCTTGCCTCACATGGCAGTGAGTTGCCAACAGCTACAAACCTGACTGGTTCTCTCTCCCTAGGTTCTTGTGGTTCCTCGCCTAGTCCCTGTAGAACCTGCAAAGCTCACATATGAATGGATTTATTGTCACAAGATTCCTGGGAGGTAAGGAATTACTACCTCCATTTTAGAGATGGAGGACTGAGTCACAGAGAGACCAAGCACTTGCCCGGGGATACCCACAGAGGCTATGGCAAAAAATTGAATCCAGCGCTCTTAAAGCCCAGTCCTGAGACTTACCCACAAAACCGTTCTTTCCTCTCCCATCTGACTGCTACCACCATTGATTTAGCATGTCACACATCTGTACTGCTTCCACTGCACTTTGCTTTGGCATCATACAGTGATCCCCTAGATTGTGGGGGGTTTTGAACACTGAGAACAGAGAATGTGCTTTCCATCAGGGACTGTCACAACCAGCATGTCTCTGCTGCCCACTCAGAAAATATGCCAGGAGTGTTCCCTCTGCCTACTCTGGCTGGTCCTATTGAGTGCCTGGAACAAGGTGAACGTTCTTGGACTGAAATTTCTATAGCTCGTTTGTTCCCCAGATATACGACACAAGGGGTCACTTCAGTAGCATGACAGCATATCACAGTTAATGGAGATTTCTTAAAGGCCATGGGTGGGCAGTGTTATGCCCCCTCCCCAAAAGAATGAAAACATAAGCAGTGAAGAAAAAAGGTCTATTTCCCAACAATCATTTTAATGAACCACTGAAAATTGACCATGTGTTTTCCCAGGAAGGAGTCTATTAGGGCTGCACCTGCTGGCTGAGGATGAGGGGAAGAAAGAAAAGAAAAAGAGGAGTGCAACGCTTGCAGCCAATTGGTTTACAGAACTGTGGAAAAGAAACTGGGGCCCTGTAGTAGGTTAAAGGCTGGGTCTGGAGAGGGCCAGCTCACCTCACTTGGTCTCTGGACTGGGCTTGCTGTTGCGGGGGAATCGGTGAGGCCTGTTAAAGTATGGCTCAAGTCAGCACTCAGGTGGAGCTGCAAATAGTCAATCAGCCTAGGCTCTGGGTCAGGGCTGGGCGGGAAACAAAGTCACTTGGCCCTAGGCCTGCAACCAAAGTCAGTTAACTCAGGCTTTCATTCGGCTAGCGTGTGGGAGGGGGCCTGGCCCTCCCACACCACTGCAGACCGGCCCTCCCACACCACTGCATCCCGGCCCAGGTTCCTAAAGGTGGCAGATGGGTCTGCCACCGTGTCAGTGGGGATCCAAGCCGCAACACACTGACTCACCCTCTGCCCCACCACCTCACTGCAGGGCAAAAGCCCCAAGCCTCACCAAGCACCCGCTGGGCCCTGGAGTTTTTATAGCATGTTAGGGAGGGGGACTCCAGGAAATAATCTATGAGAATTTAATCCCTGATTGCACTGGTGTAACTGAGCAGAATCTGTTCTTATGTATTTTAGTACAGTGTATATTGTACCACTGTGCTTATGACTCTATGGTCTGTATGCAGTATTTTGATGTGATTGATGCTTTCCAGTAAAGAAATTAGCGCATTCTGAGAGCCAGATTGTGAGAAGCGAGAGAGTGCACTGCCAGCCACCCATGAATCAGCTGACCAAGTGTTGTTGCACTTAATTTTGGGGTTCAGCCACCATTCATAAAGACTAGAGATTTCCAGGAAGGGATGCTGCATGGAACAACACTTAAAGGTCTTGATGTGTTTTAGTGTTCTAGTTTTAATTACCAGGCTCTGATACCAGGGTTTCTCTCCAGTTCCCAGGCTGTTTGTTGAATATGGGGGGCTGTGTGCTGGATTGGTATGATGGATGTCCTCATTCAAATTCAGCTTTTTAATCAGTGTGTTTATAGAACGTGGACTCGGAAAGAGGTCACGGCATAAGCAGCAGTATCTTTATCGGTGTTTTATTATCATTCTTTTTCCTTGTGGTGTTTGCTTATAGTTAACTTTGATAAAGACAAAAGAATCCCTGGGCCACATATGAGTCTACTTTGTAAAGTGGCTGGGCCTTGTGATAAAATATTTTAAAGGGCAAATAGGTTGAGGGCCTGACCAAAAGCCCTGTGAAAGCAATGAGTCTGTCTTTGTGTTGGCCTTTGGATCAGACCCTCCGCTCAGCTTAATTATGATTAAGAGGGTGCTGATTGCCACTGCATGGTTGAAGGATATAAGCATTGTGGAGAGAAAGGAATGGTTTAGCCTAATGCCCAGGTATAATCAGAGAACAGGGATGAAATGGAGTCTGAATATCAGGGAAAGCATTCTGTCTGTGAAGTTGGTTTGACCAGAGGATAGACTCCCAAGGGAAGGGTTTGAAGGCCTACTGCTTGCGTCATTTAAACATAACCTGGGCAAGACAAATGAGACTATAAGGTAGGACACTTACTGTGACCTGATAGACATTTTATCCCACTACGTTCTGTTATTAAAGCACCTCTGTGCTGCCGACATTCTTCAATCATCTACAGAAGCCTTGGAAAAGTGTGTCTACAGTAGGACTGATCTACTGTGGGACTGCAGCCATCTTTCCTTGGAGATTGCTAGGATTGGGAAGCTGCCCCCTTCTTGGGCCCCTTTCCTCACCACAGCAAAAGCATGCCAAGGAAACTCTGATTTGAACCTTGTAGACTATCTGAGCCTGCGGTCCTACTCCTGTCAGCTTTGGACGGGGTAGGCTGAAAATGGAAGTACGACAGGAAGTGATGCTCAGCTGTTGAATGCATGAAGAAACCTGGATATTTTTAATGGTTCCTTTTATTTACAGGTTAAAAATGTAATCACTGTTCACATTAAAGCAATGTTCGGTGAAAGTGAAATGAAAGGATTCCGATGGTCACCTTCCAAACTGACTTCCACATTCAGATGCCAAACCACTTCCTTTGTCACAAATTGGATCAGTTCATCACCATGTTGACTGCATCCTGCGTTTACTAGTAATTGTCTATATTTATTATATTCATAAAAGTTGGAGGAAAGCATTATCAGTGTTTTGATGGCTGTGGGTATATATTTGCTCTACAGTTAGATGAAGCTGTTCCACTCCAGTTCTACCACCCTTCATTGTGGGAGTAGAAGTCATCCCAGTGGAGAATGCTAACTCATAGGCACCACTTAAGTCTTTGCTTTGAGTGCTTAAGTGGCGAATTGGCTTGGTACTGGCGTGAATTTCACCTGTAGGTTAACGCTTCACAACATAGGTACTGTAGTTGATGTAAGAGAGGGTGGAAGAAGTAGGCTACTGCTTATTAACTGAAATTACATTTTACTTGAAACCAATATAGCCATGCTACAGTACTCTGGTAATTTTCTCAACCTTTCACATGCTTATGACAGCTTTTATTTCCATTTGTCTTTAGTTTCAGGGATGGAGTTTTCTTACTGACAGTTGACCCTGTTTTCACCCTTCAGACGAATCTGTCACAGTTTGTTAATAGACATCAAGAGATAACAGAAGAAAAGCTGCATATTACAAAGGCATGCAGTACCCTTTATGGGCCAGCTGCTCTGCTGGTGTAATTCCACTGGTTTCAGTGGGACTGTGCCTATTTACAGTAGCTCAGGATTTGACTCTATAAATTCAGTTTTCCCTTTCATGCAATCTGCTTCACAAGAAAATAGGTCTGTCAAGGATCTGATCCTTACACAGCACCCTCTTGGGGGGGTTGACAGGTTCGTTCATTCACTTGGGTCCAGTGGGGTGTGCATGACAGCATTCTGGTAGTGATGAGTTCTCGGCCCTCCAGCTGCATCCTTCTGGGTACTTCCCACCTTTTGGAGGCCCAGAGACCAAACTAACAACTCAGCAAAAGAAAATAGAGAAAGAAACATACAGATAGTCCCAGCCAGGACACTGGCCTCTTTTCCTTCCTGGACAGATCATAGTTCAACTCAAAGTCTGCTGGTTGTCCAGAAAAATTATAGAATATGGACTCCTTTTGACACGGGAGTTGGATTATTTTTTAGGCACAGGCGTAGGCTCTCCTCACTCCCAGGCCTTTTCCTGATAGCTGGGAACTCAGCACTCTGCTGCCTGATGTGGAATGTCCTCCTTTTAAAGTTCTCCATTCCTGGCATGAGCTTGTCGATGCATCAGAATGGGACTGCTCCAGCCCAGAGCAGCACCTTAATCCCTTCCAGGCTTACCTCATGCCAAACTAAGGATGAAAATGGAGTATGTCACTTGTGCTTGAAAGGTGGAAAAAGTTAATGAAACCGAAAAACTGATGGCTAGTATGGCATTATCATGTGCAATAAAAATAGCTTAATTGAGTATAGTAATGAATAAATGAAACTAAAAAGCACTGGCCACTCAATTTTAATTACTATAATGGTCATGTCTAAAATGCAGTATGGTTTCTCAACTACATTTCTATATTTTGCAAAGTAATTGTATCTTGAAACAGCTTTCCAGCACTAAGATTCTTACATAGTGTATATATATGATTTAAACATGGAAAGTTGTTCAAGTCCTGGCTACAAAGGAATTATATTATTTCAGAAAATACTGGCCAGGTAATTTCTTTTGATTAAGAGATAAAGTGAAGTCCTCCTTCAGCTCAGGCATAGATCCAGCAAAGCACTTAAACACATGTAAACTTTAAGCCAATGAGGAGCCCATCTGAGGTCACATGGGACTTCTCCCATAGAAGTTTCTTTTCCTGCTAGATGTGGTTGACTCTAGTGCAGTGAGGTCTTGTGTATGACCAGTAACTCATTCATTTGTGTTTAATTTGGAAACTAAAATCCCAACAACTCTCCAAGGGCCCATTTTTTAAAATAAGCTGTGTATCCCAAGCTCAATTTAAAACATGCTTGATGTTTAATCATTGAATTTTAGTCTCTTCAGTACTTCTTTCATTGTGCTGCGTTATTGTGTGTAAAGCATGTAGAGTCATAGGAAAGATGCAGGACACAGTAAACTCATGAATAATTCTGAAAAACATGACTTTCTTCCATTGTAGGTTAATGGATCCCAGAGGGCAAGGCCTGCTTTAGAATGGAGGCCAAGGCCCCAATCCTGTAAGCTGCTCTCTATAGACTGATCCCTGTACCTGCCCCCTGAAATCTTGCAGGATCAGGGCCTAACTGATACTCTAGATTAAATGGCTAATTCTGTGTCTTTCCTGGCAAGAGTAATACTTGGTAGAGAAGGAAGATAAAAAGATTAGAGCTGGCAAAAAATGGAATGTCTGTCCTATGGAAAAAACTGGCAGTTTGAAATTTGTTTCAATACCAAATCAGAGTGAAATTTCAAAATTTCCTACAAAAGAGAAACAAAAACACACCATTTTGATTCCAAAACTTGGAAAGGTTTTGTTTTGATAATGTCAAAAAATATAAAATAGAGTACACATCATTAATTGTAATATTTATATCTGTAAGTCCAATGAAATTGGAAAGGCAAAATGAGATATTTTTACCCTATTGAAATGAAACTTTTGACACATCAAAAGCACCACATTCCCACAAAATGTTTCAATTTTGATAAAACAGTGTTTCCCCATGGAAAATAGTTCTAATTTTTTTTGACCAGCTCTAAAAGGAAATTCATAGCCTCCTCTGAAGGTAAAGCTCTGAACTGTGTATCCAAAATTTTTGTTCTGTTCCTCATTCACTACTGAGTATGACAAAACAATTCCCAACTTAGTTAATAGACAATAATTGGGGTAATAGAGGGGCCATAGTAAAGAGAAGCGAAGCCCCTTCCAGTCTTAATGTTGCAGTCTCAATGGACTGAATAAATGTTTATGAAATTTTGTTAATATACATTATTATCAGCCTCTGCTTTCTGACCTGTGGTCTATAGTGCAAGTGAGATACCTAGCATGATGTCTTTACACAAACTTAAATGCAAATACTGAGGTGAACCTAAAACTTTTTAAAGGTTCAGATCAGGTTAAAAAAAAGTGACCCCTTTTGCCCTGGCTCTCCTGTTACATCAAGTCCAGATCTATCTCTGAAGTCTGAGCAGCTCTGACAATCATTATATACATTTTACTACCATAGTGCATAATAATCAATAATTCAGTAGTGTAATTTACTTGTATATCACATGGCCCTGCTTACACTTTAATATCCAACTTGTTACTGTCCAGCAATCTATTAGAGTGCATATTGATTTTTCAGTTGTGTTGAAAAGCAGTGTTGAGTTGAAACTACAGAGCTTCTTAGAATTGGCCTCTTTGCTTTTACTTCTGTGGGCATTAAGATTTGCGAGAGCAAAGGAAATAACTGCATTAGAAAACACTGAAGTAATTCATTCATCCACAGTCTTAAATGTGGGAGACTGTACAAATTTCTCCAGATGTCCTATCAGTTATCTCAAAGTTGACTTGATCAGACCACTCTCTCGAGGAGGTGAGGGCAACTCAGGCTCTCTGGTAACTTATTTCTGGATCTTGCTGTGAGCCGATTGCACAGGTTGTAGTCATTAGTATGTGGGAGTCTCGGGAGGATGATAACTACAGGACAGTAGGGGCTATAAGGTAAAGTTCTTAACACAAAAAAGCACACACACCCTCAACATGGAGGCCCATAAGTGAAATGGAAGAGTTTATTTTTTATTCCCCTTTATTCAAGTAGAACTTATTTTCTCTTTCTAGATTTCTTATAAACCAACTAGTGAACAAGGAGAACCATAGTGGGTTTGTTCAATCAGGGGACATTAAAGGGAAGGAACAAATACTGAAGTAAAGATTCTTTGGACTAGAGCTATGCTAACAGTTTTCAAAATTAGCTATCAATTCTCCCCTCCTTATATATATTATATACACGCACACACACGCACACAGTTGAACCAAAAATGAATTTTGATAAGTCAAAAATATCATTTCAAGTCAAACAAAATATTCACAATGACCCTGTAACAGGGTCACACTCCCCTCTTGCAAAGCACCCCTGGCCAAGTGTGTGTACCTGCACTCTCTCTCTGTGGTGGTTCTTCAGTGACTCAGGCCTCGGGCCAAGTCATACAGCCTGTCTGTGAGATCATAGACTGTCAGGGTTGGAAGGGACCTCAGGAGGTCATCTAGTCCAACCCCCTGCTCAAAGCAGGGCCAATCCCCAATTATATCATCCCAGCCAGGGCTTTGTCAAGCCTGACCTTAAAAACTTCTAAGGAAGGAGATTCTACCACCTCCCTAGGTAACGCATTCCAGTGTTTCACCACCCTCCTAGTGGAAAAGTTTTTCCTAATATCCAACCTAAACCTCCCCCACTGGAACTTGAGACCATTGCTCCTTGTCCTGTCCTCTTCTACCACTGAGAATAGTCTAGAACCATCCTCTGGAACCACCTCAGGTAGTTGAAAGCAGCTATCAAATCCCCCCTCATTCTTCTCTTCTGCAGACTAAACAATCCCAGTTCCCTCAGCCTCTCCTCATAAGTCATGTGTTCCAGACCCCTAATCATTTTTGTTGCCCTTCGCTGGACTCTCTCCAATTTATCCACATCCTTCTTGTAGTGTGGGGCCCAAAACTGGACACAGTACTCCAAATGAGGCCTCACCAATGCCAAATAGAGGGGGACGATCACATCCCTTGATCTACTCGCTATGCCTCTACTTATACATCCCAAAATGCCATTGGCCTTCTTGGCAACAAGGGCACACTGCTGACTCATATCCAGCTTCTCGTCCACTGTCACCCCTAGGTCCTTTTCTGCAGAACTGCTGCCTAGCCATTCGGTCCCTAGTCTGTAGCGGTGCATTGGGTTCTTCCGTCCTAAGTGCAGGACCCTGCATTTATCCTTATTGAACCTCATCAGATTTCTTTTGGCCCAATCCTCCAATTTGTCTAGGTCCCTCTGTATTGTATTCCTGCCCTCCAGCGTATCTACCACTCCTCCTAGTTTAGTATCATCCGCAAATTTGCTGAGGGTGTAATCCACACCATCCTCCAGATCATTTATGAAGATATTGAACAAAACCGGCCCCAGGACTGACCCCTGGGGCACTCCACTTGACACCAGCTGCCAACTAGACATGGAGCCATTGATCACTACCCGTTGAGCCCGACAATCTAGCCAACTTTCTACCCACCTTATAGTGCATTCATCCAGCCCATACTTCTTTAACTTGATCAAAGCAAAGCAAACCCCTTTCAGGGTACAAGTCCAAGAGGGGCTTCTGTTTGTCCCTGCTCTGGACTAGAGCAGTGTGCCAGGACTCCTTCCCTAGAGGCAGTATCTTCACCCTTTCTGGCCTCAGCTCTTCACCTGGGCCACTACAGTTTAGCCCCCTTCTGGGTTGCCTCAAAGTCTAGGCCACTTTGCCAGTGGTGGTGAGGGGACCCAAGCCCACTCTTTAATCTAGGTCCCAGCCCAGGGACCCTATAAATAGCAGCCATTCACAATGTCCCTTTAAATAAACTGCATTGCTGCTATAATTCCCTAGGCTCCTTCCCCATGGCTCCTGCACATTCCTCACCTTAGAGCCTTGTCCTCATGTAGTCCCAGAAGCCAGCCTGGAGCACCATCCACTCTCCTTCAGCTCTAGTAGGGAACTGAACTCACTCTGGACCTGCAGCTCTTCTTATACTGACTTGCTGGGCCCTGATTGGCTGCGTCCCACACAGCTACTCTAGGCAGCTTGGAGGACCTTTCTACTGCTCTTTCCTGGAGCAGGGTGTGGCAGGGCCATAAGGCCTCCAGCAGGGGGCCTCAGGGCCTCGTCCACCCAATCACAGATCCCAACATATTTTTGTTTCAATTTCAAGTATTCTAGTATGGTTTTCAATTTTTTTTTAAATGGGAATCATTTTGAAGTCAAGGGGAGAGGAGCGGAACTGGGATTTGACATGAACAATTCAATAAACTAACATGAATTTCAGTGTCACCAAATCTGCTTCCCACCTGCTTCTCCACCGCAAAGAGTTTCACATGAAAATTTTTGCCCTGCTCTAGTTGGTACGCAATTAAAAATCCCCTTCTGCATCCCCAGACAATCCACTCCCTACTAATGTTAGTTCTGTAGAAGCTCTAATGACTGACCAAGTTAAATGGATAGTTTTCCATTGCCTGCTATGTTAAATGGAGGGTGCTGCAGCTAGATCTGACAATGGAGTGATAACTGAAATAACAGCTTCAGGTTTCTTTGAAAGTAACAGATGCTAACTGTGGCTTTCAGGGTAGCACTTTTTTCTTTCAAAACATGTTCTAACCTGACAAGTCACATGCTTGCGCAGCTCAGTTTAGCTTAATAAACAAGTCTCCGTTAAGACAGAAGTGAAGGCTCCCTTTATTCTTTCAGTGGTGTGGAAGAGAGATGAGCACTTCAAGAGGGCATTTAGGTTAGGGCCTAAAGGAGCAAGTCAACCGGCTCCCACTGGATGTTGATTTTGTAATATGTAATGACTGTCAGAAAATAAATAAGTAAAATAGGAAGTCAATGGACTGACCCCAGAGCTAAAGCTGATCAGTGGTTCAGTTATGACTTGGAGAGACTATTAGAGAGACAAGTGTGGGAGGGGGAAGGTAATATCTTTTAATGGACCAACTTCTGTAGGTGAGAGAGACTGGGTTTTGAACCACACAGAGCTCTTTGCCCCGAAGAAGAGGTCTGTGTGACTCGAAGGCTTGTCTCTCTCACCAGCAGAAGTTGGCCCTATAAAAGATATGACGTCAACCCTCCCCCGCACCCGCCAGTACATTGGGACCAACACAGCTACAACTACGCTGTCCCATGGGGAGCTTATGTTTAAAAGGTCAGATTGGTAGGGACCTTGGGGTATTTTTGCCTTCCTCTGCAGCACAGGGAGAGGATCACCTGCTAGGACAATCTGGGCCTATCCTGTCTAATCAATTTCCTGACATCACAGGGCACTACTCTCTTCCCTGTTCTCTGCCTGCAGCACACAACGGTTGAATCTCTTGAGGGCTGAAATGCTTTAGTCTAACCCAAGTCATTGGACCCCTCATAGGGATTAGGGGTGAAATCAGTGGCCTGTGCTCTCAAAGAGGTCAGACGCGATGATCTAACAGTCCTTTCTGGCCTTCTTAAACTTTATGGAACTATGAAACTTAACATAAAAATATATTGATGGAGACAGTATTTTTCATAAAGCCCCATCTAGGGAGTGTAAATACATTATAACAGAATGACTTAGCAGCTGTAATTTTGGGGTCTGCTTTTAAAGGATGTCAGTGAGTGTTGGGAGCCCCGTTCTATTTGGCTGTTTTGGGGATCCAAAGCATAAATCCTAGGAGAGCAGGAAGGAACTCCAGTTTGCTGTATGGTACTGTCTTATTCCTTTTATACGATGAACTGTCGCTTTGTAGAATGAACAATTTGAATTATTATTTATTATTTGTGTTATTGTAGTACTTCAGAGCCCTATCCATAGGCCAGGCCCTCATGATGCCAGGCGCACCAAAACAAAAACGCAGTCCCTGCCCCAAGGAGCTTGCAATCTAAGTGTAAGACAAGAGACAACAGATGGATAGAGACAGTACAGTACAGAGTACACAGAAACCATGTGCCATGGCCTACTATGAGCAAGTAGGGCCATGGGGTTCAAGATCAGGGCTGAGGCTGGGTGGCAGGTGGGCATTGTTGATGGTCACGGTTGGGGAGCAGCTGGGCCTCACTGAGAGATCAGGGCAGGGTATTTGCCTGAAGGGCAAACTAGTTTATTTAGTCCATCGTGCAGCCAACTTAGCAGCTAGAATATCAGTCCATTGGAGGATGGCAATTGGTAAACAAGCGAGAGGCAGGCTGGTCAATGTAGGTAGCAGGCAGATCCAGGAATGAAGGTACAAGCAGGTAAGAAGACTGGCTTGGGAAGCAGGTGTTTGGTCTCAAAGGGGTCTGGGCAGCAACAGGCATAAGAGTTGCTCAGAGAAGAGGTGGAGCAGGACCAGGAAGCTTTATACTAAATTGTGTCCAATCAACTGCTAATCACCTGATCCTGCTGAGTTGGCTGATGCAGCCTCTGGCTGTGGGGTATTGGCTGCAGTTCCTTTGTCCAACCTTGCAGTGTGGTGGTGCAGACGGTAAGGCTCTTGCTTGGCAACCCTGTGGACCTGGGTCTGAGATCTGCACTGGCAATATTGGTCAGCATAGAGTCAGAAATGTAGGGGATGGTAGGGACCTCAAGAAGTCATCAAGTCCAGCCCCCTGTGCTGAGACAGGACCAAGTGTACCTAGACCATCCCTGTTCTTAAAAACCTTCACTGATGGGGATTCCACAACCCTCCTTGGAAGCCTATTCCAGAGATTAACCACCCTTAGAGTTAGAAAGTTTCCCCTAATCTCCCTTGCTGCAGATTAAACCCATTACTTCTTGTCCTACCTTCAGTGGACATGAGAACAATTGATCACTATCCTCTTTATAACAGCATGGTATACAGTGGTCTCTGCATACCAGCACCCTAACTGTGATCCACTTCTTTGTAGACCTCATGGGAAAGGAATATTTTAAGGAATGGGGAGCCAAGCGTGAGGGGCAGCATGAGAGAAAGCACAAAAGTGCTTGTTTGCAAATTTAACAAGTAGGCGAGGGAGGCTGGCACCACAGGCCAATTGGAGCTGGGATTTGACACCTTCTAGAAAATGAGATATGACATGTACGGAGGGATTGGCCATGAAGGACCTTCAAAGTGAAGACAAATAACTTATATTTGATTGACAGAGGAGTGGGAGCTAGGTGAGGGATTCAGGGAGAGGGGTACGACAATGATCTTTGCAGCAGTCTTCTAAATGGATATGAGTGGGGGTGAGACTGCATTTGTCAAGGTCAGAGACAAGGATGTTGCTGTAATTGAGGCACGAGATGATGAGGGCTTGGATGTTAGCCCTCCAGAAAGGAGTGAGATTCAGGGAAAACAGATTATCCCAAGCCTTTGGACAAAGAGGGTGTTTTTAGAAAAAGCCACTTCTCCTTATAGGACTTGAGACAGTTCATTGGGGGGTGTAATGGTGAATTTGCACACATATAACTTATTACTGCAATTTGACACCTTTCTGCTATTGCAGAGGTGGAGTCTTGTAGTTGACTTATAGATAGAGGGGAAAATTCTCAGGGTGAAGTTCACAGTTGACAGAGGGCTAGTAAAAGGCTTACAGACTGTTAATCCCACTTGAGCTCTAGGCTTTACAAAATATTACTTTTGAATTTCGAAAGAATCTGAGTTCTTGACCACAGCTTTTGGATCATCTTCAGTTACTTCTACTGACTTACCAGTGCACAATTTATACCATTCTTTGTTACTTCTGAATTTGACTCGCTGGGTTGCATGGGTCTAATTGAAGACAGCGTTTGAGTCATGGTGTTGGTCAGTTTGGCAATCAGTCAGAGGGCAAGATTCCCAAAGACAATTTTGTAATGCCTAAAAATAAATGGGGGAGCCATTTTATGTAAAATATTAAGTCAATGGAATTACACCAGGAATGAATCCTGTACGTGGACTGTAGAGGTTCAGTTGTGACTGGAGGAGGCTATAGTTCATGTTAAGTTGTATCTATGAAGCTGTTAATTTTCATAAAGCTCCATTTTGGGAGAGCAGTTATATTACAACACAATGATTTAGGAGCTGTAATTTTGGGGAGTGTTTTTAATATGCTATGCTAGCTCATCCTCGTTAATTATTAAAATTGCCCTCAAATTGAAGACACCCTGGAACTGAAACACAATTAAAAATTAAAGCTTTTTTTAACCACAGCATCAATTCAAAGCAGAATGAAATTACATTTTTTTAAAGTACACAGACTGTAAAGTCTCAGGGCCATGGTGATATATTCTCCAAGATACAGCATGCAAAGTACTTTTGTTCTCACTTCCTTCTCCTTCCCACCCCCGCAAATCTGAATAGACATTTAAAATATTATCACAGTCTC
The DNA here is from genome assembly GCF_965140295.1 of Lepidochelys olivacea. Taxonomy (NCBI): domain Eukaryota; kingdom Metazoa; phylum Chordata; order Testudines; family Cheloniidae; genus Lepidochelys; species Lepidochelys olivacea. The sequence goes on along the minus strand of NC_140417.1, from coordinate 5,292,314 downwards.
TAATGAACAACAGTGTGAAGTATAATGACCCCCATCAACAGGTCATAGTCAGAGAATGAATCCTGGACCTCCAGCGTTAAAAGCACATGCTTTTATGAGTAAAAAGAGTAACATCAGTCACTGATAGCTCAAGAAGTTTATTATGAGAACCAGCCACTAGAGGGAGACATGTAACATATACTCAAACAGTGAGTGCCCTATTGTTTTATGGGAATTGTTAGAGTTGCAAAATGCTTCAGGTGGCAAATCTTTCTCCAAAGATTATTTTACTTCAACAAATCTGGAGAGGCATAAAGCTCTGAGATGATCTAGAGAGGTGACTGCTGGCTATTTGAGGAAAAGATGGCTGTTTGGCATTGAAGTAAATGAGACAATTACCCTAGCCCTTTGGTTTGTATTGAAAGTGTGTTTGGTTTGTTAAATTTTGCCGGTACCATTTTGTGGATATTTTAAATGTAGCCAGTACCATTTTGTGGATAATCTGACTTGCCTGAAATGCTTTAGGCTGGATTCTTGGCACTTGGACCTGATCGATAAGGAAGAGAGGGAGCTGGTGTTTCTAAGTTACAGTGAGGGATATGCTAGGAGTCGGGACTAACTAAGGCAGCAGACACAGTGACCAGATCATTCATCTTCCTTACAGTTGTTGTTCGTCTTTTGAGCTGCTCCCAGCAGTGGAGCCACTTCACTTCCCCAGGTGTTTTGCAAAGCTACTAGACTCCAGCTGCCTCTGTTCCTTGCCGACTAAGTCTTGCCTTTCTAAGGGTAGCCTGGAGTCCTGGGGCTCCCTGACAACCCTGTACCCCAGAGAGCCAGTATATCTTCTCATACAGTACATTGTTCAAAAGCTGTTGAGCTCCCTCCAGAGGTAACTGAAGTGGGGTGTGTGTGTATTTGTGTTACACAGATATAGAGTTATATGTAAATAACATGTATGAGTAGTATGCATAATATCTATATATATAGCCAAATTATTCCTTTGGATACACAAACGTAACTTCTCTTGTCTCTAATGGAGAATTTATATGCAAATCCAAGGGAAGGATTTGGCCAACTTTGTAATTTGCTATGTAAACTTAAGATGTTGTTTGCTTAGTTGTGCAAAATGAGTCTAGAGCTGCGAGACATTTTCTAGCTCCCCAAGAGGGTTTATACTATAAATTGAACCGTTATGTCATAATCCCAGGCCACTTGGAATGCTTTGTGTATCAGGATTCTTCAGCGCTCACCATTTAATTTGACTCCAGGGAAACTGCCGCGGAATACGTAATGAGAAGATATACACCTGCCTATTTACACAACTACTTTTTAAAATGTAAACATTTAAATACAGAGCACAAATCCCAACTGAATTTGTCGTGTTCAGCTGAACCAGCCTGTTGTTAAAAATAGACTCTGACTATGCAAGCCATGTGAATCCAGTTCAAATTCTTGGTGAACTTTGGATCCTGGGCTATGTTTGAGAATCTTCAAGGGTTTATTACTATTAATTATTATTATTATTTTATTGCTGTAGCAGTTAGAAATTGCAGCCTGGGATCAGGGACCTTGCATGTTAGATGCTGTACCTGACAAGCATGGATGAGAGTGTAGAAAAAAATCACAGCAGATGACTTTTCTGCACTGTCTCCACATCAACAGTAAAAACAAAACATAGAACAAAGGAAGGTTCATCCCACCTCCCAGCCCCTTTTTTGGAAACATAATGCCACCAGTAAACTTTAATCTCAGTGCTGCTTGCCCAGAAGAGAACAACAATAATAACTCTTTCCAAAGCCATTACAAAGCTAGGAGAAACAACAAAACTTTCCAAAGGTTTTGCCATCTATTTCAAACTTGCCACCACATAAGTCAGCAAAAATGGCACCTCAGAACTGCTCCTTCTACTGACCAGCCTGTTTCTACTAATACATTGATTAGAAACGAAATGGTTACACTTTGACGCGACGGTCCCTTGCTATAGGCTCTGAACAGGGATTGACCTCCAGATCGCTCCATCCAGCAGTATGAGCTGCTACTGCTTGAGCTAGAGGATCAATCCAAGAGCTGTTCAAAAAATGCCAACTAACTTTCATGGGAATTTTATTAAAAAAAAAAATTCCCCCAAATTTGAAGTCAAAATTTTTTTCAATGAAATATTGAACCAGAAAATGTTAAGTTTTTCATTTAAAAATGTGGGTTTTTCATTTTTAAGCATGGCTTTTGGTTTACAAGAAAAAATTTTGTAAAAAAATTTTGACCAGCTCTTGGAAACTCCCTTGTGTGGCGGCTATGGCAGACTCCTTAACTCCTTCTGTGGACCAGCCACTACAGGGGGATACACTGCAGTGATGTGGGTTGCAGAGATGTTGTTTCAAATATTATAATTAGAATATCCAGTTGGTGTCTTCTCTCTGAATTACCTCTAAGAGGTGCATTAGCCTCCAGAGTTACTCCATAATCACAGCATTCTTTCCCTGAATTGTGCCTTCTACCCATTTGCATAGATTGAAAAGATCTTCAAGACAGGGAGCCCATCTTTATCTGCATTATAAACCACTGGGCACTTCTATGCTACTGCAAAAATAATACTATCATTATTAAGTCTGGTAAAAAAAAAATTTCTGTTGCATTTGTTTAACGGAAAACTGGATTTTAGACAAATCAAAATTTTTCACAAAAAAATGTCTGCCTTCCTTGAAACAAAAATATATATATATAAGTCAAACACAAAAACCAAAACAGTTTTTCAACAAAAAGTTGAAATAAAATTTTGATAAAAAGGAAAAAATATTTTGTCAAAATTTTGAACAGGTAAAAATCCCATTTTCTGACCAACTCTCATAATTCATTATAATAATAAAATAATTTGATGATATCATCTTTAGATATAAGAATTTATCAAACACCTCACCCAGAGCCAAGTGAGTAACTCAACATTTTCTGTGAATATTTCCTCAAATAAAATAATGAACTTGCTTCTCCTGTGTTCTCCTTTCTTTTGGGAAAATATTTGCACACATGGAAGTTCAGCCTTCTTATGCCATCAAAATCGGGCCTATGAGGGACTTACGTGGCACACAGAGCTTGTGCCAATATTCTGTAAATAATCTGGAGTAACAAGTAAATCTGAGAAAATTGTGATCTCATCTGGGAAAAACTCAGGATCAGCGAAAGAGGCAAAACTCGCTGAATAAATGATTCTCTGTTCACTCATCTCTAACCTCGGCTCCACTTCGGCATTTACTCAGTCTCAAAATGTTTATTGCTATATATGCTCTGACATCATGAATGTCTATTAATAAACATTCAATAAACTGGAATGGATTTCCTGCTCAGGATGAATGAGTAGGATGGACAAAAACTTAGGAAAGCCAGGATGGAAGGCAAGGCTCCTCTAGCTAATGCAACATAATCTCTCCCAGATACATTGGGACACTCATCCTTGATCTACCTCCAGTCATGGTGAACTGCAAGCCCATGGTCTATTATCATTGGCTATAGCAGTGACCCATACAATATCTTCTCTTACGTTGTGATGTTGCTTAGTGGCACAGCCCTGTAATGTGATGCTTCTGCATTGTGTTGCCATCATGCAGCATTCTTGTGCAGTGATGTTGTGTTGGAGCCTCATGGATTCCGTTCCATTCCATGATGCAGCTGTATTGTCCAGTGATGATCTATTCCAGAGCCCTGACCAGGTATTTGGAACAACCCAAGAGGAGACCAAAGAATCTCAGGTTTACCCTGAGCCCAGTGCATGCCTTTGCTATTCATGTGAGTAAAAAGTAGCCCCAGGACTAAGAATTTCCAGGAACCGGTCTTTATCGTTCTCTGTACAGGTGTTCATAGAATCATAGAAGATTAGGGTTGGAAGAGACCTCAGGAGATCATCTAGTTCAACCCCCTGCTCAAAGCAGGACCAACCCCAACTAAATCATCCCAGCCCGGATGTTGTCAAGAAGAGCTAGACCTTAATATCTGTTCTCAGTGCTTTGATTCAAGGAGAGCTTCTTATCTACCAAGCCAGTTTGCGGTCGCTTCATCAGTGAAGAGCAGAGCCCTCAGCCACCATCAGATCTGGTCAGAGGGCAGTCATCAGTGATGTGGAGCTGAGCAACCCGGGACACAACAACTCATCATATGATGGATGACATCTTTATATATTAACTATTTGTCTGTCCTTCATTTCTATGACTTTATATGACCATCATATGGCCCCACTTTCACTTAGTTTTATAAAAGGCCTCAATTCAGCAAGTACTTAGGCATGTGCTTTACTTTAAGCATATGTTTAAAGCCTATATTAACTCCAGTGGGACTTAAACATGTGCTTAAGTGTTTGCTGGATTGAGGCATAAACAAGCTCTGAAGCAAGAAACTTACTTAGGCTCCCGGTACCTACCACATAATGCTTTTTAGACTCACTATACTAACCATCACAGCAAGTTCAACTTTTATGTTTTATAACACTGCTGCTTTGATGGATGCAATGGAGTAAATTTTTAGTTTGGTGCATGGGAAATTAGTATACAATTCCCATTCATAATAACAATAATAATTTCCCTGAGTGAGTCTAATAAAATAACAGGGAGAAACTATAATCATTAATCTGTCTGTTGATCCAGACTCTAGCCAGTATCAAAAAAATAAGTCATTTAAATTACAAAACCTTTGGAAATGCAGCAAGCTAGTAACCATAAATCACTGTATCTGTTTTTCAGTCCAGCTGTGTTACAGGTACACTAGAGTGGCACCCACCAGCTTTGCTGTGGCAAAGTCTTTGTCAGCATTACCATTATTAAATCCAGTTTTCAGAGGGTTTATAACTTGACTGTGAAAATGTACTCCAGGCTCAAACTTGACATTTAAAGTGTCAGCTAAGAAGAGATTAATTTTTTCAAATTCATTCTGAAGTCCATGTGGCTGGTGTTAAGTCCTGTGAAAACAAATTGAAGAGAGGTTTGACAGGTTGGGATGCTTTCAAAAATCAGAAATTTTTTCAGGCTCTTTGGTTACTTTTTAAAAAATAAGGCTTCTGAGCTCCCTTATTCTGGTGTAAATCAAACCAACTCCTTTCATTTCAATGGAGTTACTCTGGATTTATACTGGTGTAAATCAGGTGTGGTTGCTGAGCAGTTAAATTGCTTGGCTACAGCCCTGAAGGGTTTGGGTTTGCAACTCACACTGAAAGGCCCCCTGTAGTTCTCCTAGATGCACAATAGGTACCTGATCCATAGAGGTAGGGCAGGCAAAGGTTATTGGACGTTACGCTGGTCACATCACTCCCAGGCCCTTGTGTACCAGTGACGTGTTAACTATGTCAGCCCCAAGGAGGCATTGGGTCAGGGGAACTTGACTTTGAAATGAGGTTAGAATCAGACCAATATATTGAATTTCCAAATTCAATATTTCCATATTCAATCACTGCGCGTGTAAAGAGTTGCCACTATATCTACTTAACATAACGTACATGCAGGGAAATGTTAATGTGAGTGACAGAGCTACCTAGGCCACTGGATGTATCCTTATTTAACAGGGTTGGGAATTGGGAGACCTGGGTTCAATCCCTTGCTATCTCACAGACATTCTCTGAAAGACACTTAGGCCCAGAAACTCAAAGGTATAAAGGCATCTAACTCCCATTGGTTTCAATGGGAGTTAGGTACCTAAATACCTTTGTGGATCTGGTCTTTCGTCTCGGTGCCTCAGTTCCCATATGTGCAGAGAGGATAACAGTACTTATCCTCACACACCCCTGTGAGATGGAGAAATACATTAAAGATTGCAAGGTGCTCAGACCCTACACGGGAGCCACTGTAGTATCTATGATTGATAGAGTCAGCAAGATCTTTACACACATGAGTAGTGCCAGTGAGTTTGATGGGAGTATGCAAGTGTTTAAGTAGTTTGCTCAAGTGGTTGGTTTTCAGTCCAAAGCCCCACATTACTGAGGGCCCTGACTAGTTCCCACAGGGAGTTTTGTCCCTTACTTTGATGAAAGCAGAATCAAGCATTGATTCAAATGGAAAGGCCTAACTTGTTTCAGTGGGAGTTGGATGAGGCTTGTAGAGAGTGACAAGATATGAGTTTTTATAGAGCTAAGCAACATTTTTTGTCCAAAACATGTTTTTGATGAAAAATGCAGATTCAGAACAACAAAACATTGAGTAAATTCATATCAAATTAAATGAATTTTTTTCTGGTCAGGGAAAACAACAAATCCTCAAAACTCAAAGCATTTTATCGCCACATTTTTAAAATGAAAGTTTTTTATTTTTCAATTTGAAATGACATTGCATTTTGAAAGCTACTTCTCTTTGTTTTTTTTTTAAATGTTATAAAAAAAAACACTAAAAATGAAATGGTCCAATAAAATGTTTATTTCAACCCAAAACAATGTGCAGACATACCCATAATTTTTACTTCTTCATTTTGAGTCAACCCAAAACTATTTTTTTCACTTTTTTGTTTTTTCCCTGTTTGTCACATGCATTTTCTGCAATATCCTGGATAAACGTTACTGAATTAAATTTAATATCTTTCGAGGTCCATTGTATTAAAATACAATTGTTTGGGTATTGTATGTAAATTCTCTAGGAGATGTGACTAATGTAAACCTCGGGAAATGTTAGGAACTTGAAAGGACATTTTGAAACAATGTGAACTGTTAGTTACGTGGGTTTCTTGGGAAGTCTGTGGTGGGGAGGGGGAGATGCTAATGTGACTCCTTCAGTTCTGAAAGAACTCAGCCATTTCAAGCTTCTCCCTTGGGAGGGGACCCAACATCTGGCTGTTTGTTCATGGTTTTTCAAATTCCCCAAACTATGTAAAGGACTCACTCACAGATTTATGGGAGTGCTTGTTCTGAGCAAAGGCTGTTATGAACTTAAAATCACAGGAAAACCCTTGTGCAGGATTTGAAGGGCTGTTCACATGCCAGAGGCCATATTAGAGTTGGGGTGATCTCTGGAAGGCTTATTACATGTGTGTAGGTTCTTTTATAGTTTTTTTTTAAATCTTTTCTCTACATTGCTTGTACCTTAAGAATAAAATTTGCTTAGAAAGAGCTGTGCGGTAGATTAACTCTGGTAATTACACTGTTAACCATTTCTGAAGAGAAGGCAAAAGAAGCTTGCTTAGGCAGTCTGTCCTTTGCTAGGGAAATCACAGTGTAGGCAGGGAACTGTGCAGCTTGGAAAAACCCCAGTCAGAAGGGAGAGAAGTGATGGTAGCCTGGAGTTGGTGCCCTTGCTGGACGGTAGAGGGGGAACACAGGTTCAGTTGCCCTGTCCTATGACATGGCCATTGAATTGATAAATTGATCATGCATGCAGCTCTAGCTTTGTAGGGCATTTCCTGTGGTCCAGTGGCCTGGGACTCTGCAGGCCATCATTCTTCTATTCTTTTATGTAGCATAGGGTGTTGAAAAAGGAGAATAAATTCCAACCTTTGGAACTCCATGTCTCCAAGTAAACTGGAAACATTGTGAATGCCAGAGCCCCATCCTTATTCTTGTGAGGCCTTTGCTTTATTAATGCTGTGATAGCTTGAGTTAACAAGGGAGTTTCCAGGCCAGAGCCTCAGGAGGCATCTAGAAGAAAGAAGCAATAACTATGAACAGGAGAGACGAGAGAGGCAGACAGACACAGGAAGATATGACAATAATGAAGATCAGGAAGAGGTGACGTTCCATTTGTCAAATTTGATTACTTTGTTGCATACTGACTCTTAGTTTATTTTTACTGATAAAACCTTCTTGTGTTGTAATCTAGACAGAACTATTAAATAAAGACACTCCAAGTGACATATACACCTGATTTACTTTCTCCGCAGCCTGTGGAGGGGAGCCTCATAGCCTGGGTCGGCCTGGGTCAGCAGACTTGGGGTTGAGGGGCTGGCGGTAGTGCTCTAAAAATAGCTGAGTACACAGCGCTTTGAAGTTGCAGGTCTGGCTCTGAACTCTAGTCTTCGCCCTAGGTTTCAGAGTCCAAGCTTCCGCCCGAGATGCAACTTCAGGGTGCTGTTTACACAGCTATTTTTGGAGCACTGGTGTGAGCCCTGCTAGCCCAAGTCTGCTGACCCGGGCTCAGAGGCTCGCTTCCGTGGGCTGTGCAGAGATACCCATAATGGCCCCTAAACATGAAGCAACACCCTGTAGATGGAGCAAAATCTTGGCCACATTGAAGTTAATGGCAAAGCTCCCACTGCAGCAGAGCCAGGATCTGACCCCCTGTTTGTATGTCTACACACACTTCATCTTCTGTCTCCCATTACACAAATTTACAGCACCGTGACAACCTAGATTCTTACAAGCTCCTCTTTCCTTAATACTTAGTGCAACAAAATGGGCTGGCCTACGACTCTGTGTTTCCTTTTAAAAAACAAATTATCCTTCTAACTGAAATTCTTGTTGCTCAAGGATGTTCCCTAATTTAAATTCCTAAACTTAATTCAGCTACTACTTGTAAGCAGCCCAGGTGCGATATGAGGGCTGTATTTTACTTCCTGTCCTTGTTAATGAATGATCTCATTTAGCCAAAGCAAATATAGATGACAAGCTAAGTTTTTCTCTACTGGGTGTTTAAATTTTTTAAGACGCAGAATGATAGTAAGGATCATGTAGAGCCAAACACATCTGTCAGGCATCGCGTTTGTCACTACAGAGACAAGGCACATCAATCTGTCCGGATGGCTGTGCCTACCTGAAATACTTGGCAATAATCAGTCAGTGGAAAAATCAGGAAGCACAGTCGACAGTTGTAGAATTTGCACCTTCATCCTTGGAAGAGTGAAAACAGTGTATTTTTGCACCTATCTATCAGCTATTTTTGGTTGCACACATTGTCTCTGCTGGAATGATCTGATATTTCCTTTCGCCCTGATAACAATGACAACCTGCACAAAAGAATGTTGACAGCTCTCTGAGTAGCCAGGTAGGCTGGGGCCTCGAGGGAGATTGTCAGAAATTGTAAGCTAAGATTTTATTTGTCATTAATGTGATAGTAGCACCAGAGGCCACTGCTGAGATCAGGGTCCGATTTTGCTAGCCAATGTATAGATACATCGCAAGAGGCAGTCTCTGCCCCAGAGAGCTTACTATCTAAATAGACAAGACAGACAGCTGATTAATAGCTGCATGTTTGCAGATAGGGAGCTATGTTACAGACAGATTAAATAACTGCCCAAGGAAAGTCTGTGGCAGAACCCAGTCACTGAACCTAGACCACCTCGGCTGCAGACCAGTGTAGTAACTACAAGACCAGAACTCTTTTCAGTTTGGACTCTTGTATATTCCTAGAAAACCTCCTGTTCTAATCGACAGCTGCCACTTGTAAGGCAGAGTGGGCCATGTTCTCCGCTGGCGTCTACTTAAGTAGCCCCATTGAAGTTGATGGAGCCACATCAGTTTGCACTGGGTGAGGATATGTCTCTTAATTTCCAAATGTGGCATGAATTTAGTAGCACTTTTCTATCATGGACATTTAACAGAGTTTCCCGAAAGCCTGCAAGGAATATACAGAGTGTTCTTTGTGCCTGGGAATTGATGTGCACAAATTCTGGTAAGACTAAGGAGAATAATATGCTTAAATCCCTATGTGTTATGATGAGAATATACCTCCGAAAGGTAGTACTATTGGTACCTTGTCCTATCAGAGTAATGCCTGACCATTGATACCCTGGGGAGAATGAGGGAGTATTATTTCTTATGAATATTGTGTGCACCATATTTGTTTACCTACTTGATATTCTCCTGCTTGACTGCATGAAGTTAAATCAAAGGAGACGGTTAGGAGGAAACAGAGAGGAAATGAAATAAGGACAGAGCTAAGGCACCTCCAAGGAGAATACTGAGAGCCTTAAGGGAGCAATGGGGGAGCTATTAATTAGGAAATGCCCAGCTGCCAGATGCTGGCTGGGCTACCAGGTTTACTGCTCTCAGGCCAGGGCCTAGGCTCAACAGGGGCAGGAAATGCTTAAAGGCCCTTATCTAGAGTGGCTGCCAGCGAGTCTGTGTCAGAGACGCCCTGCGGGAATGCTGCAAGGGCTGTCTGTCTCTCCCAGGCCAGGAGTAGAGGTGTCTGGTCTGAGGAGAACTGCCCTCAAAGAAAGAATGAAGGTCAGCTCAGAGCCAGCCCTGTTGGTGTCTTGTCCCCTGCCTCTGCATGCTATGTATGTACCCTTGGGGGAAGGCACAAATAATACTTTGTTTTGAAGGAGCTGGTTTTGAGTCACTTTAGTCAGTCCCAGGCCACAGGCTCCCAGAGGAAAAGGGCTTAGGTGTGCCAGGAACTTTGGGCCTGACATGTTATCATGGGGCCTGCAGCCCAAAGACGCAGTCTGAGTGATAGGATATGGTTCCACCCAGGGAAGGATGAAGGTGGTGAATCTGTCCCCAGAGCTCTAACATACAGCCCTGTAACCTGGTAAACCACATTGGTTTAACTGAGGAAAGGATCTGTGCCAGCTTCTGTCCTGGTGGAGGCCTCTTACATCACAAAATATCTGTAATCTTCACTGTGACCAGAGTGTCCACAGGGAGCCAGTGAAGCCTAAAAAGCGGGTGGCTGTGACCAGGCGATGCACAGGGAATTGCAACCCCTACTCAGCCTCCAGTGGAGAATTACAGCTGACACCTCCTGGCAGAAGCCTTACAAGAGGGAAGGTAGCAGCAACCCGCCATTGTCCTCTCTGAGGGTCCCCTATAACTTCCTGTAACGCCTAGAGCAGCAGTTCTCAAACTGGGGTCTGCGGACCCCTGGGGGTCCACAGGGGTACTCCGGGGGTCCATGAGTCATGTCCGGGGACGCCGGCCCTGCTGATCAACTCCTCCCCCTCCCTCCCAGTGCTTCCTGCATGCCGTGGAACAGCTGTTCAGCGGCGTGCAGGTGGCGCTGGGAGAGAAGGGGAGGAGCTGGGATGGGGTGCGCTGAGGGGGGGGGCAGAAAGAGGCAGGGAAGAGGAAGGGCAGGGGTGAAGTGGGAGTGGGAACAGGTGGGGTGGGGGCGGGGCATTTGGGGAAGGGGTGGAGTGGGGGCAGGGCCTGGAGCTGAGCGGGGATTGAGCACTTCTGGGAAAAATTAGAAGCTAGCTTGTGGGGGGTCCTCAGGTTGCTAAAGTTTGAGAACCGCTGATCTAGAGTCAGTCTAGCCTTAGGCCCTCTCAGTGACAAGCAAACCCCAAAAGCTTTGGTTCAGATTTGAGGCCAAAGTTGACAAGGCTCTGTGTAGTGTATCTGCAGAATTGGCCTGGGATTCTCTTTCTTGTGATATCTGGCTCTACCTGCATCAAAACAAACTGAACTGTCAGGATGTTTCATCTCTGTCCCTTCTGGGGCCACATGGAACCAGGGAAGAAAGAAAGGACGAAAAGTTAAAACGGGCAAAAGAAACTTTTCTGAACTCTCACAAAGCGATCAGATCCAAGTTTAGGTGGAACTTCAGATCGGTTCTTATTTTATCCGAACTGGCCTGTCCACTTCAATCTAGTTCATTTAAAAAAAATGCTGCTCCACATTGCATCAAATGCTTTAATATCCTTGCCTTGTTGTCCTTTGCTTTGGTGTCTCTTTCCTGGTGTGTTTTCAGTATAATGTTTCCTACCGCAGTATTGCTGATGCAGCGCAAGGCTGTGGTCTTTGGCAGCATCTGGCAAGTCAGCTTTGAACACAAGGCCAAGTTTGTTACTGGTGTGCTGACAGGTTCCTCTACATCAATATGTTGATTTTAAAATTCTGATTTTCACGTAAAAAGCCTCCCATGGCCCAGCTATAAGGGTGTGAAGTGCAGGACACAGAACTTTTATGTCCAGGCCCCAGTCACCTGACATGAGTCAGGATGAAAGGTTAATACCCTTGTCTCATGGTATTTAACACTATCTCATTCATCTTAGCTTGCTGCAGTGTTTATTCCAGCAAGCTTCTGGATCAGGTCTTCCATTAGTGGCTAAGAACAGACTTTAAGTCTGGGATTTATACATGTTACTGGGAACCCATCTCACACTCTCTCTCTCTCTCGCTTAAAATACAGGACTTTTTTCCTTGGTGCATCACTGAGAATGGTCCCCTGCATTTGGCAGTTGGCATCTTACAATGGGTTGGTGACTTGTTGGGCGAGATATCAGTGAGACAGAGCATTATCGCTACTCTGTTTTATTCACACTAGGTACATGTCCTGTTTGCACCGAAGAAAGGTGGTAACAAGAGCATCAATCCCCCTCCCCAGACTATGCAGTCTAGAGAAACTCAGCAGATGTACAGCTGTGTCCCGAACCTTTGACGAGAAGTTTCTCTTTCTGCCTTTCTCGCTCTGAATCCAGCATTCTAAGCCTTCTACTATAGCCCAGAAACACCCGGCCCAAAACTCTACCCTGTCACCAAACGGCCTCTTTTATTCTCAGTCTTGGCCATGGGTTAGTTCAGTTGGACTTGGACACAAAACACCTTCTCTTGTTCTCTCCAGCCAGTATGCTGCACAATGCATGTCCAGCACCTTGTCCTACCATAGCCAAAGTTCACAGTGGCTGGGCCTCCTGGATTCTGTCCCCAGACAAAAGAGTGTGCCCATGACTACCCAAGTATTCCTTTGTGACCATGCTCATGTAAGGCAATTTTTGTCAAAGGCTTACTTGGCTTAATCCCTTCATGGCAAGTTTCTATCCTTCGCCCAATAATCCAACAATACACGTTTGCCATAACAATATACAGCTCCCAGTGAAGTCTGTTCAGCTGTCCTTTAATATAGGATTGTGACGTTGAGGCTGGCATGATAACTCACCCTCCAGATTACATTGTACAATCAGCTTGTAGAATATTGCTTCTGATTGCTTTTGGCTCCTAAGTGTATTATCTTGCTTGGACTTCAGCTTCATTTAAAATCAGTTTGTTGGGCTTATGTGCCTGTGCTCTTTCCTCACACCTGGTCCCATGTATCCAGTTTTGTTAGATCAGAAAATTAAATTACTTTGAGCATTATCCTTTACTAATACAAACCCTTGTCCAGCCCACATTATACTGGGAGGAGTGGTAGATACGCTGGAGGGTAGGGATAGGATACAGAGGGACCTAGACAAATTAGAGGATTGGGCTAAAAGAAATCTGATGAGGTTCAACAAGGACAAGTGCAGAGTCCTGCACTTAGGAAGGAAGAATCCCATGGACCGCTACAGACTAGGGACCAAGTGGCTAGGCAGCAATTCTGCAGAAAAGGACCTAGGGGTAACGGTGGATGAGAAGCTGGATATGAGTCAACAGTGTGTCCTTGTAGCCAAGAAGGCTACCCGCATTTTGGGCTGTATAAGTAGGGGTATTGCCAGCAGATCGCGGGACGTACCATTCCCCTCTATTTGGCATTGGTGAGGCCTCACCTGGAGTACTGTGTCCGGTTTTGGAACCCACACTACAAGAAGGATGTGGAAAAATTGGAAAGAGTCCAGCGGAGGGCAACAAAAATGATTATGGGACTGGAGCACATGATTTATGAGGAGAGGCTGAGGGAACTGGGATTATTTAGTCTGCAGAAGAGAAGAATAGGGGGGATTTGATAGCTGCTTTCAACTACCTGAAAGGGGGTTCCAAAGAGGATGGAGCTAGACTGTTCTTAGTGGTACCAGATGATAGAACAAGGAGTAATGGTCTCAAGTTCCAGTGGGGGAGGTTTAGGTTGGATATTAGGAAAAACTTTTTCACTAGGGGGGTGGTGAAGCACTGAAATGGGTTACCTAGGGTGGTGGTGGAATCTCCTTCCTTACAGGTTTTTAAGGTCAGGCTTGACAAAGCCCTGGCTGGGATGATTTAGTTGGGGACTGGTCCTGCTTTGAGCAGGGGGTTGGACTAGATACCTCCCGAGGTCCCTTCCAACCCTGATAGTCTGTATCTCTGCTCCTTGGACTATACTCTTTATTGATATCCCTCTTATGTTGCCAATTTTTTTCTTACTTTATAAATCATCCTGCATGGTTCAGTATCAAATGCTTCCCTGAAATCCTGATAAATGATGTCCTCCATTTTATACTTATTTACCAATGATGGAATGTAATCAGAGAATTCAGACACATCTGTCAGGCATGAGCCTCTTCCCAGGAATGCAGCTGTCACTCAGTATATCTCAATGATATCAACCGTAGGCTTGGAGATGATCAGTTCTGCTGCAAACTGACCTTGTTCTTGCTATCCATGGTGCATAACTGAATACCTCTCCTAAGGACTCCAGTTTCACAGCATGAAAAACAAAGGGGTGAGGAGTTTGAAAGAAGCTGCTGAGGAGCCAGAATTCCTTTATAAAAACCAAAAAAAAATCAACCAGAAATCTTGGTAGGATGAATCCATGTACTACAACCACGGTTCTATAAATCCCACAGGGGAGCTGGGATAAGAACATTTTGTTTCAGCTTCAGAACCACAGGGCTCACGTAGCTGATTCAAAGGAGAAAGCCTTCAGCTGGCAGCAGTATCTGGTTCCTATCCTTTGGGTAGGCCATCCGCTAGAGGGAAACGCTGCCCACACCAGGCTCACTTAACCCCAAGTATGTCAGTGGAGAAATTTGCAAGAAAAAAATGTAATCAAATGTGGGACTCTGGTCTGAGATGTGGAAGTGCAACAGCTGCTTTGATTGGTGCTCCTTTGGCTGAGATGAAACCCGCAATTCATTCATTTTTGTTATTGGTCCACAAAGTCTCATCTCTTTTGCAATGAGCTGAATGGCCTAGAAACTACCACTTTTCCAGTAACAAAATTGGGTAGCTCTTAATCTGGTATTTACACTTACTGTCTGCCCCTATCCCCCATTGGTCTGTATGAAAGCAGTAATAAACCTAGATACTAAAAATCGAGTTTTCTTCTTAAATTTTCTCCTTTGCCGCAGTGCAATAATTAAAAGCAAAATGAAACAAAAATTTATTTTTGTAGGACCTATAAAAACACAGAGACCCACCCCTTCTGTGTGGATTATTTCCTAGCTGAATATTAGAAACTGAGTGTCAGCACATGGAGTTTCCTTCTAGTTCTTCCATTTGTGTGGGGTAGGTCTGCCTTTCTCCTACACATTTTCCCGTCCTCTAGATACAGTTCCTCAAGACTGGTATGGACTCAGTGGGGGAAAACCAGAAAGCTGGCCAGCAGAGGGCAAGGATAGTCTTGTTGTGAAGGCACTGGCTTGTGACTTAGAGCTGGGTAGAATTCCCAGCTCTTACGCAGCCTTTGTGTGGGCCTTGGCAAGTCACTTAGTCTCTCTGTGCAAAATGGGGATAGTCATACTTCCGTACTCAACGGGGAAGTGGAGAGGATACACTCATTAGCACAGATCCTCAGCTGGCGCACGCAGGCATAGTTTCATTGAAGTCAGTGGAGGTAAGCTGATTTGTACTAGCTGAGGATTTGGTATTCATGAGGTGCTTAGATACTGGTATTCATGAGGTGCTTAGTTACTATGGTGATAGGGATCTGGTAAATACCCAGATAGGTGAGCCTAAATTATTTAATATTTATATTACAATAGTTCCCAGAGGCCACATGTGTGGTATTGTGCCAGCCCTTACAAAGGCACAGTCCCTACCCCAAAGAGCATATCCAAAACTGCCTTCCTCTGCAGGGCACTCAGTAGTGGTGGCTAGGTGATAACTTTTAACTCAGTCTTCATTTCAAACCTGTTTAGCCTGTGAAGATAAAAAAATTTCAGTTGCTTCCAACAAATCTTGAGCAGCCAAGATAAAACCCTTCTCTACCAAGCAGGCAACTGGGGTGAATGACCCTGATGGCAATGAGTCTTTCTTCAAAGAAACTAGAAACCTGTAATTTTGATGACTGGAAGAGCCATTCTTCACCCTATTCTTCATCATCATTCCATCCCTGTTTCCCACCCCACACATCTTCCCTTGCATGTTCTACCAGTGCATTCACACCAGCTGCCTGCTCCCTCCTCATGCCAAGTTTGAAACCAGCACTGTATCAAGCCAGTTCTTCTCACACAGTGCCGTGATCAGCTGCCAAACAGTGGGAGGAGGCAGAGCTGAAGTAGCAGGTCAGAGCTCTGAAGGGATAGCCTAGATTTATATTAAAATGCCTGTACAGTGAGAGAGACAGAACAGGGCATAGCGCTAAGATGGAGAACTTGCTAATGCTTTGCTTTCTGCTCTGCCAGAGACAATGAGTCGTCAGCTATTGAACCATGTGTATTGTCTGTTTATGGTGGTGATGTAATTTCCACCAGCCACAGAACATGTTCAGCATGAGAGTTTTTGCATTTTAATGCACTTCGGTGCATCAGCTGAACTGGGTAAGTACAGCCCAGTGCATCACTGTGTTGGGAGAGGGACCTCAGCATTTCAGTGGAAGGCTGATGCAGAGATGCTGGAGTGGAGAGTCAGCAGTGGAGCAGTTAAAGGAGAGCCTTCTCTGACATAGTGTAGCAGGATCGGCACCCACCTCTCGCAAGCACTTCCCTCCGGTGGGGTGTGTCTGCATTCTTTAAACCAGTCCCAGCCCTGGTATTGGGTTGTACCACTTCCTCCCTGGAGGAAATGGTTTTGCCCTCTTAGTCTGTTCTGGCCCCAGCTGACCAATTAATCTCCTTCTGGAGATTTACTGCTGGCCAACTGTAGGCCTTTCCCCAGTGGCCTATGAGGGGGACCCAGGCCAACCCACTACTCCAGGTCCCAGCCCAGGCAACCAAAGAAAAACAGCCATATGCTACCAAGTCCCTTTACCAAAACTGCCTTCACTTCCCAGGGCCACATCCCCACAGCCCCAGCCTTCACCGACACCACACCCTTAGCACACGGCCCTTCTAAGCTCAGGCCCAGCAGCCAGCCAGCAGCTCTTCCTCACTCCCCAAGTCCCTACTTGCACTGAGCTGTCCATTGTGCTGCCATTTCCTTTGACGGGCCGACCGGCCAGGAGCACCAGTTGTACCTCTTTAACTCCAGCAAGGAACTGGCTGTCACTGTTGCTCCTTTTTATTTGGCCTCCTGGCTCCTGATTGGCTGCTTCCCCTGCAGCCACTCTAGCCCACTTGGAGGACCTCTCTTCTGCTCCTCTCTGGGACAGGGTGTGGCAGGACACTGAGGCCCCCAGCAGGGGTCTCTGGGCCTAGTCCACCCTGTCACACATGGCAAACACAGACCGTGGAATCTTGAAAGCACTGCTGTGGTCATTCTAGTGTGATTTGATGATTTACATTGTAAACAATCAACTTGTGTGCAAGGTGGCCAGTCGTGGTAGGGAAGGAAATGCCATCTGTATCCTCGCGTGGCAACTCTTGCTCACAGAAGCCTGACTCTTCTGTATACTCCTGCATCTAGCAATGTCACTTAGATAGTTACTCCCCAGAAACGCCTAAACTATGCAGAGAATCCAAGAGGCAGATAGTCCAATTTATATATTTTTCCTCTCTGCTCGGTCAGCATCATAAAATGAAAAAACAAAACAAAAAAAACACTTTGCCCATTTGCTGCGGTGCGTGATATCTTGGGTCTTACAGAAGGCATCCCCATCAAATCCTGGAATTATCCCAGCAACAACAACTAAAGGCAGAAATGCTGTAAGAAATGGGAAGCCTCATTTCCTACCTGCTGAAAAAGCTGCCAACTTCCACCTTTATCTTTTATCCTTGCAAGTCTCTACTGAAACCATTTTTGTTCAGCTGCCTTGAGAAAAGTAGTGAGTTGGACAGCAGACTCAGCAGCCATAGAGTCAGAGGAACCAAAGCAGAATTCTCAGACAGCCTTTTCTTTGCTTTAACCCAGTACTTTGAAGAGATGGTGTCGCATCCCTATCCACGTCAGATTGATTTTCTAGCCCTAAACTGACTGCGAAGGAATCTGGCTGTGTGAGAAAGAGGCTAAATCAATTACGCTATTAGGTCCAAATGAAGGGATGCCCCAGCTAGGAGAAGAAGCAGCTGAATTAACACACCAACTGAGAGGCCAGCTGTCCATATCTATAAAAGGAGGATAAGGACAACCCAGGGAATTATAGACCAGTAAGTTTAACTTCGGTACCCCGAAAGATAATGGGGTAAATAATTAAGCAATCAATTTGTAAGCACCTAGAAGATAAAGTGATAAGTAACAGTCAACATGGATTTGTCAAGAACAAATCATGTCAAACCAACCACATATCCTTCTTTGACAGGGTAACAAGCCTTGTGGATGGGGGGGAAGCAGCAGATGTGATATATCTTAACTTTAGTAAGGCTTTTGGTGCTGTTTCACATGAGCTTGTCATAAGCAAACTAGGGAATATAGCCTGGAGAAACCTATTGTAAGGTGAGTGCACACTGATTGGAAAAGCATACTCAGAGAGCAGTTATCAATGGTTCACAGTCAAGCAGGAAAAGCATATTGAGTAGGGTCCCGCAGGGATCTGTTCCGGGTCCAGTTCTATTCAATATCTTAATAAATGGTTTGCATACTGGCACAGAGAGTACACGTATAAAGTATGTGAGCGATACCAAGCTGGGAGGGGTTGCAAGTGCTTTGGAGGACAGGATTAGAATTCACAATGATCTTGACAAGCTGGAGAAATGGTCTGAAATAAATAGGATGCATTCAGTAAGAGCAACTGCAAAATATTACACAAAATGGGTAATGTCTGCCTAGGAAGGAGTGCTGCAGAAGAGGACCTGGGGGTTATAGTACGTCACAGACTAAATATGAGTTGACAACGTAATACTGTTGTACAGAAAGCAAACATCATCTGGAATGCATTAGCGGGAGAGTTGTAAGCAAGACCTGAGAAATAATTCTTCCACTCTGTTCAACACTGAAAAGCCTCAGTTCAGTTCTGGGCTCTGTCGAGGACCAGACCAGCTAGGATCAGCTGCGGACCGGCTTCCTGATTAATTGCATTGCTAGCAAACCAATGAGCCTAGCTGCACTGCCTTGGAACTGACAGAATGGCCACAAACCCTGATTGGCTGCTGATTTTGAAGCCCTGCCTATAAGCTTGGCCCCCGCAGCAGATCAGTAGGTACCATGCCTGCAGCTGCGCTTGCCCTTGTTCAGGTCTCTGCTCTTGCTTTTTTCCAGCTCCTGCTACCCTCTAGCTTTTGGCTTTGATCCCTGGCTCTGCCTCTGGTTGACCCTCCATTCTGGCATTTGGCTTCTGTCTCTCAGGTACTGACCCTTGGCTGGACCCAGCTCTAACCAGTAGGCTGAACTCTTGCTTCCACCCCTAGGCCTGACTGCCCATGGCCAGTTGGCTACAGAACCACACTTCAGGAAAGATGTGGACAAACTGGAGAAAATCCAGAGGAGAGCAACAAAAATGATTAAAGGTCTAGAAAACATGGCTTACAAGGAAAGATTGAAAAAAATGTGTTTGTTTAGTCTGCAGAAGAGAAGATGGAGAGGGGACATGATAACAGTCTTCAAGTCCATAGAAGCTTGTTATAAAAAGGAGGGTAATAAATTGTTCTCCTTAATCACAGAGGACAGGACAAGAAGTAATGGTCTTAAATTGCAGAAAGGGAGATTTAGGTCAGACATTAGAAAAAACTTCCTAACTGTCAGGGTAGTTAAGCACTGGAACAAATTACCTGGGAAGGTTGTAGAATTGCCAGCATTTGGAGGTTTTTAAGAACAGGTTGGACAAACCCCTGTCAAGGACGGTCTAGATAATACTTCGTCCCGCCTCAGTGCAGAAGACTGGATTAGATGACCTGTCAAAGTCCCTTCCAATCCTGCATTTCTATGAGTCTATGAAATGTGTACAGTAGCCAAGAAGGTATTTTAAAAAAAATGACATAGGACAAATTTAAGATGAAGATTTCAGAACAGTACTACGAGCTGCAAATATAGTCCCAAAATAAGTAGTAAAGGTTACATTAAAAATGAAGGAGCAATGTAAAGGATGCAGAATTCTACACCCAAATCAACTTAAGCAGCTGAAGCAGCTCAAGTTCAGTGAAAGACAAAGATTAAAACAAACAAATTAACTCTGACAACAGAAGACAATGTAATGTGATTGACAAATTGTTTGACAGAACGGCACTGCAGACCAGATACATCATTGCATGTGGAATTAGCCCACTTAAAGTCAATCAGTTTGAAGAATTACTAGATTAGTAGGTCTGGATTTGGGCAGAGACATAAATTAAAAAGGACTTGCAAGGCTATATATTACCATAATGACTGTATTCATTCACCAGACATCTCAGAGACATTGAAAAAAAAGAGCTAAGCCATTGCACAGGGATATGGAAAAATTAGCCATGTTCATTTCAGATCAAAGCAAAATGCAGGCTGATTTTATCTATGCTGATCACATACACAGAAGAACTTTTTGCTTTTCAATGATTCATCAAAAAGCTTTTAGCCATCATTATAGACTGTTTGCAGTAGGTTTGGCTTTTACTGAAAGCTGGTCAGTGCCACTCCTGGAATATAGTATGTATCAAGGGACTGTATCATATTAATATGAGGAACTTAGGAATTCACATCCCCTTTCTTTGAAAAGTCACTTCACCAGTCACTACCCAGGTGGGTAGGAGCTGGGTGGTGATTACAAAGCCAGGAAGTTTGTAGCAGAAAGGGACTGCAGAGAAAGAGAGTCAGACAGTCTGCAGTCACTTTCTGGGGGATAAAAGAAATAGGAAGCAGGCCAGAGAGGCAGCAAGGAGACTGGGGGAGTAAACCTCAGTTGCTAGCTACAGGGTATCTGCGCTGGAACCCAGAGAGGAGAGGGGGTCTGGATTCCCCTACCAACTTCAGAGACAGGTAGGGTAAAAGTGACTGAAGTGTAACCTGGGTAGAGGGCCAACTTGCGTGAAGAGGTACCACAGAGCAACCGTCAGCAGACGGTGCCATATGGGGAAACGGCTGCTACACCTTGCCTGGCCACAGGGAGGTGTTCCAGCAAGGAGTAAACCCCTTTGCAGATAGATAGATAATAAGTCACATCCTGAGTAACCCTGGGCAAGTCAATCATAGAATATCAGGGTAGGAAGGGACCTCAGGAGGTCATCTAGTCCAACCCCCTGCTCAAAGCAAGACCAATCCCCAATTTTTGCCCCAGATCCTTAAATGGCCCCCTCAAGGACTGAACTCACAACCCTGGGTTTAAGAGGCCAATGCTCAAACCACTGAGCTATCCCTTCCCCCATTTCTCTGTGCCTCTGTACAATGGCACTGCCCTACCTCCCAGGGGGGTGTGAAGAGAAGTGCATTAAAGTTAGTGAGGAGCTCAGATACTACAGTATAGGCGCCATCCAAATATCATAGCTAGTCCACATGAGTAAGGCAGCAAGGCAAACCTGAAGTTCAGTCAATGAAAGAATTGATTACGTACAAGAAGAAAACCTGTGCACTCAGCTCCGCCCACCCTGGCCCAACAGAGATAATTAAGCATGATGATCAGTCCAGAAATGGCAGGTATAATTCAGAAGGGGATTGAAAATTGAATGCTGGTCCTGACACCCACTCCGCTTCTCTTAACAGCACACTCCTTCACCAGCATTAGCATCCTCATCTTACTGGCTTGCTGTTTTACTGTGTTTATCCTATTTCTTTCTTCCTTCTGTGTGGGTGTGTGTGTTTGTTTTAAGCATATGCACTTTTCACACTTTGATCCTGATCCAAATCCCAGAGTGTGACAGGGTGCCACCCCCTGCTGGATGTCCAAGGGACCAGCTCTGCTAGCCAGTGCACCCTCTTCTGGTGGTGTCTCACTGCTGTCACTTCTGCTCCAGGGACCCACGTCACTCCCAGAACTATGGCATCCTCTTCATGACACAGCCCGCTGACTGTGCCGCACTCTGTGCTCCCCACCCCTTCCAGGGGAATATACTGAGGTCTGACAGTCCAGCCACTTCTCTCGCTGGCAGCTGCAGTCCACTGTCCCAGGGCTGCTTCCCATGCAGCTCCAGCACTTCTTGTTCCCTTACCTCAGGGTATCAGCCTGTAGGGCCTAGCTGCCAGCCAGGAGCTCTCGCTAGCTCCCCCAGTCCCTGCTTGCAGCACTGCTCTGCCCCAGATGCTGGTGCTCCTTCCTCCTGCTAGGAGCCTAGTCTTCTCCCCTCAAGCTCCAATCAGCTGCTAACCAATGCTCTGCCCTGCAGCCCTTCTTATATGAACCTGCCGGGCCATGACTGGCTGCTCCTCTCAGCCTCTTTCTAATTGGCTGCCTCCAGCGCAGCCTCCCTAGGGCTGCTGTTAACCCCTTTTCTGCCAGTGTGGGGCAGCACTCACATGGTAATTAACGGAAAGATTCCAGCTGACTTAAATGGATTTTGGATCAGGCCATTATTTGGCTGAAAAAACCATTACTAACTTCTTATAACTTTTCATTTTGGAGAATAGTTGCTCCTAGAGTGACCCACTCCAAAGAGAACTTTTTTATTTTCTTTTTGACTTCCTGACACAACCATGCCACTTCAATATTACAGTAGCCAACCCATGACAAGTGGAGATGAATGGACTTGTGCCGTTAGCGTTGCAATTCAAAGCCATGATAGCGATCCCAGCCCTGCAATACTAAATGGCGCTGCAGACAAGCTGGGACGCTCATCTAGCTTGCACGTTGCAGGAATGTGTTCCTCTTTAAATATGCTCTCCTCTTGACATACTACAGCAATTTCGTGCTGAATATCCAATATGCCAAGATTAATAACTAGGGAAAGGCTCATAAAAACTTAAACAATGTAGCGTAGCTAAGGGTAGGGCAGCTGTGACCTGAATTAATATCTCTACCACTGAAAGTTAAACTGCAACAATTTATCTCTGGTACTTATATGGCCCTTGTCAGTGTAGTACCTGAGGGTGTGTCTACACTAGAAATGTAAGTCACCTTTATATTAGGTTGGCTTAGAGCCACTGCAGTAACTACTAAATTGGCGCATGTCGACGCCACCCTCCTTGGGTCAGTGGTATGTGTAGTCACCAGGAGCGGCAGTGTGGGGAACTGAGAGCCCACTCTCTCAGCTCTGCTGGCAGCTCCCTGCTGGGAACCTGGCTGCCCCACAGGCTCCCAGTAGGTTACCCCTGCCTCCGTTCCCCGCTAGGAACTGGGGGAAGTCGCCCAGGGCCTCTTGCCCTAGGAGGGGGCCCAGTTGCCCCGGCACCTCAGTTCCCCCTGCCCGCTCCCCACCAGGCCATGAAATTGACAAGGCTGCCCAGCTCCTGATGGGAAGCGGGATGGGGAGCTGCCAGGGCTTCTTGCCCCAGCTCCCAGCTGGGAGCAGGATCCAGCCAGGCTCTAGTTGCCCTTCTTTCTTGTCAATTTCCTGGCTACTGCCCTGAAATTGACAAGACAGCCAACAGTCAGTGTAAGGGGCACAGACACTGCAGCACCCTAACTACACCCACACAAGCCGTAGGCCTCTTGTGGAGGTGGAGATCTGTAGTAGTGCAGCAGCAGGAAGACTGTAGTGTAGACACTGACATAATTAGGTCAACGTAAATCAGCTTATGTCAACCTAACTGTGTAGTGTAGACCAGCCCTGAATGTCTTTAATTTATTTGCCCTCTCACTGCACCTGTGAGGTAGCCTTTTACAGAGCAGGGACTGAAGCACTAAGTGACTTGCTCAAGGTCACCCAGGAAGTTTGTGGCAGAGAAGGGACTTTGCCCTCTGTTCCCCAAGAGCTAGGTTAGTGCCCCAACCAATGCACCCACCTTCTTCTTAGCATAACTTTTCAGTGGTCAAGGACTGCCCCACTGATCCACACTCACCATGCTAATGCTGACATTTAAGGGAAATAACTTTTTGTGCTTCAAAAGCCAGGTCCTTCGAAGTACTGAGCCCCCATTGGCTTCAACTTCTTGGGGGCCTGAGTGTATTCAGCACCTTCAAAAGATTGGACCCTACACTCTAGTCACTCAAATGAAAAGATCACTTCCCACTTTTCAGCTACACCATGGCAGACAGCAAGGACAGAAACAATTCTTTGTATCATTTTTCACTGTTGCCCCTGACTAATGAGAACTCAAACAGAAAACAGCTGCAGGAAATTTTTCATCTGTTGTGGTCCCCTCTCTTGTGTCTGTAACTAGCTGCAGTGGAAAATGAGAAGCAGAAAGGTAGAGGGATACCAATGTAGCGTGGACAAAAATGTGTGCAGGATTAGATTGACTGTAGTTGGGTTTACAGGCCCTGGATGAAAGAGATTTGCAGCAATTTTGCAATGAAATTAACATAGTTGTTCCTCCAAAGTGAACACAGTATTCCTTGGACAGTCTTAAGAGTAGTTAAGGTCAGTATAGGCAGTATTCAGACAATGGGCTCAGTCCTAAAGTACACAGAAGTTTACCTAAGTAAGGAATTTGGAATTGCACTCAGTACTAGTAGAAATGTTTACTAGTTTAAAGATAAAGTCTGACCTCCAAGTTTTCAGCATGGCAACAATTTATCCTAACTCATTTTTACAGATAAGTCTGTGTGTGTGTATGAATGTATATTTTTAGTGTCTTTTTAGTTCAGGAGATGTCTAGAGCTTTGGCCTATAGGGAGCAATAAATATAAATAAAGCTCTAAATATGGTACCTGTTACAAATGCTAAGGCACACTACTGATACAGAATAATAGGGGAAGCAGTGTTTCCCATGGGTAGAGCACGAAAATGGGAATCCATAGACCTGGGTTTAATTCCTGACTCTGCTACTGCCTTGCTGTGTGTTCTGTGGCTCAGCTTCTTCATCTGTAAAATGGAGATAATACTGGCCTTTTTAAAGAGCTTGGGAAGCTACAGAGAGAAGATGCTAACTCCTTGCTCAGCCCTTGCACTGGTGTAATGAAGCAGGAGTGGGAAAGCTGAGGCTCCAAACAAGAACTCAGGGGAAGGTCAAGGAGCTCTATGAAAAGCTTAATCTGAGCATTAGTAGGGAGAGTACCTCAGTAAAGACGGAGTTCCATATTCGGTAGCTATTAGGCTGGGCTGTAGCCTTCTTTACTACATAAAATGGAGTTATGTAATTTTGTGCCCAGGGAGACATTTTATAAAGACACAGACAAATAGACAAAGGGCCCAGTGAGCAGGATAACTTTCTCCAGGAGAGACCCTCAGCTCTGGAACAAGCTCCGCGCCGCCATTTTAAATAGCCTTGGTCTGTCTTCCTTCATTTGTGTTGCTGTAGAGGGAGGGTTTGATGGAAGCTGGTTTGAGGCGAAGGTGATGGAGTTCTCTGTTTTGCTGGCTGGTTATAGTTTAGTTCTTATAGTGTGCCTGAAGTTTTGGCTAAGGCCCCATTTTACTTCTGTACAAATCTAAAGAAAATAAAATGATTGATACCAACTTATTGTTTCTCTTTTTCGAAAGTGATACCTTCCAACCTCAGCATAAAGCCTTGGGAGGCCAATTGTCATGGTGAAGGTGTAGTTTGGTAGTTCTGGTGGACCAAGGGGGTTCTCCTTTAGTGTCCTTGCAGAGCAACAAAAGTGTAAAGTGCTGTGATATGAGGGGACATTGCTTGTCGCATTCACTTAATAAGATCTGAAAATGTTGTGAACTAGGCTTAATCTAACGCACACAGCTGACCATAACAGTCAGTGACAACTATATAAGTGACACCACCTCTCCCCACAGCAGAAGATGTCAGGAAAAGTAAGTGGCTGCTGAGTTGTCAAGAAGCATGTGAGAATCTCCTAAAGGAAGGAGGCATTACTTTCTATATTCACTCCCCCCCCCCCCCCCGTATCTTAGCTTCACACACTGCAGCTATTAGGGCTGAGTAGGTGAGATAATTCTGCAAGAGATTAAACGTGGAAAAGGTGGTGACCTGGAAAATACTTGATGTGTTTCCTTGCATTAGAAACTATTTTTCCAGACATTTTACAGGGATGGTTTTTTAGGCTAAATCATATTTTTTAGAGATGAGTCTGATTCCAGTGCCCAAACCTGACCCCTCTATGTTGCCATCTATACCATCTCTGTGGATCTCGAGAGTACGTGAGAGCGTGAAAACAACTTGCCAAGGGAAAAGCCATGTTTTACCTGGGCCTGGATCAAAACTGCTGAGCCCCAAACTGTACCCACCACAGAGTCTCACACAGTGTAAAAATCTAAGTAGAATAAAAGAGGGGCAGGTCTTTCCATCTGATTCAAGAGTCTTTATTTAGGGTTCTTTGTGTTAACAATGATGTTCTTTGACTGCTCTGTTCCTCTGATGCTGAGTAAATGGTTAGCAGCATGTAATCCCATGGAGAAATCTGCTATCGACAGTTCTATTTCAAGATAATAGGGTGCTGGGCTAGAATCAGCAAAATGTAGCTTCATGTAGAAATCAAAGACATGAGATGTACATTACAATATTCAAACACCTTGGTTTGAATCAAAGAAGGATAAAGATAAGCAAGTTTCAAAGGGATATTAATTAGATTGTAAATAAGAGTCTTGAGTTTTAATAAACAGCTCTGGCTGATCCCCAAGTTGAGAACTGTTATGTTCTTCACATGAAATTTCAACCTGGGAAGATGGCTGGAGAGTGATCAATGTTTATTTTAATCTGTAGTTAATACAAAAGAGAAAATCTTATAGGGTCCTGCGTATAGCTGGTTCCAAGCCAACTTCACTGGCTTTATTATTATTGTCATAATATTGTTCACCATAGCTAGACAGAACACCTGTTCAGTTTTTCAGCAAGAAGGAAATTGTTGTGACCCAAAAGAGACCCGCTTTGCAGAGAGTCTCCAGAGAGCCTGTGTATTTGTATAGACACTGTAAGTGTTTAATTTGCATTCCAAGAATTGTGTTATACTTGCATAGTCTCCGCTCAAGCTCTGGAAAAGCTTGCTGCCGGTGAACTATAGTTGCCAGGCACAATAGCTGAGTGTTGCCAATGATAAGTATCAGGAATATTTGTTTAAATTTATTATAAATTCCTGAATCTTTGAGAAGGCAGCAATTAAGTTTGATTCTGAAAAAGGTAATTTAAGGGGAAGGATGTTATGAAGCCAGGAGACAGGTCCATGGTTGACTTTTACCAAGCCAAACAGCAACAGGGACATTTAAGTAACAGCAGCGTTTCATAGGACAGGTAAGAAAGAATTGAGCCTGTGCCTATAATTTATGTAGGGAGATACATCTTTGGCAAGAAATTATACTTATTTACATGCATCAACAAGATGTGAGGGGTGGCATTTCCAAAAGCACTCAGTCTCGGCAAAATTCTGCCCTCACTGAAGTCATAGAATCATAGAATCATAGAATATCAGGGTTGGAAGGGACCCCAGTAGGTCATCTAGTCCAACCCCCTGCTCAAAGCAGGACCAATTCCCAGTTAAATCATCCCAGCCAGGGTTTTGTCAAGCCTGACCTTAAAAACCTCTAAGGAAGGAGATTCTACCACCTCCCTAGGTAACGCATTCCAGTGTTTCACCACCCTCTTAGTGAAAAAGTTTTTCCTAATATCCAATCTAAACCTCCCCCACTGCAACTTGAGACCATTACTCCTTGTTCTGTCATCTGCTACCATTGAGAACAGTCTAGAGCCATCCTCTTTGGAACCCCCTTTCAGGTAGTTGAAAGCAGCTATCAAATCCCCCCTCATTCTTCTCTTCTGCAGGCTAAACAATCCCAGCTCCCTCAGCCTCTCCTCATAACTCATGTGTTCCAGTCCCCTAATCATTTTTGTTGCCCTTCGCTGGACTCTCTCCAATTTATCCACATCCTTCTTGAAGTGTGGGGCCCAAAACTGGACACAGTACTCCAGATGAGGCCTCACCAATGTCGAATAGAGGGGAACGATCACGTCCCTCGATCTGCTCGCTATGCCCCTACTTATACATCCCAAAATGCCATTGGCCTTCTTGGCAACAAGGGCACACTGCTGACTCATATCCAGCTTCTCGTCCACTGTCACCCCTAGGTCCTTTTCCGCAGAACTGCTGCCTAGCCATTCGGTCCCTAGTCTGTAGCTGTGCATTGGGTTCTTCCGTCCTAAGTGCAGGACCCTGCACTTATCCTTATTGAACCTCATCAGATTTCTTTTGGCCCAATCCTCCAATTTGTCTAGGTCCTTATGTATCCTATCCCTCCCCTCCAGCGTATCTACCACTCCTCCCAGTTTAGTATCATCCGCAAATTTGCTGAGAGTGCAATCCACACCATCCTCCAGATCATTTATGAAGATATTGAACAAAACCGGCCCCAGGACCGACCCTTGGGGCACTCCACTTGATACCGGCTGCCAACTAGACATGGAGCCATTGATCACTACCCGTTGAGCCCGACAATCTAGCCAGCTTTCTACCCACCTTATAGTGCATTCATCAATGGAAGTCAGTGGCTTCCATTGTTCCTCAAAGTTTTAGGTGCTCAAGAGGGGATTTTAGACTGTAGGTCTGACTGGAAGGGTGGTCTGGGGACTGGGAGACCTGGGCTCAGTTCCTGTCTCTGCCACTAACTCCCAGTGTGAGCTTGGGCAAGTCTCTTTGATCCCCCTGTGCCTAAGTCCTCCATCCGTAAGATGAGGAGCGCAGCGCTCCCTGACTGTACAGGATAGATACATTAAAGATTGCCTGGTGCTCAGTGTCGTCCGATGTTCGGCTGCGTGTGTGTTCTCCCGGCTGTCCTAGCTCTGCGCAGATAGCTGGCGCAGCAGTTCCGGAGCGAACCGCCCAATGACCACAAAATCCATTCAGGTGCAAAGGCGCTTGGTCGGGTTTATTGTCAGCAAAGCACGGTCCTAGTTCCCTGGATCAATGTCTACAGTTACACTAGTACATGCACATCTGTGACCATGGACGCAGCTTAGTCAGTGGCGGGGCTTTTCACTGCCCCCTCAGCTGGACAAAGACGCTCCCTCTGAGATACAGCTTTATACACCAATACAAACAAGTTACGTATCACCCTTGACATATCAGGGTGCCACCGATTGCCTTGTACCTGTAGGTTCGATCAAAACATCTCGATTCATCATGCTGTCATCCTGACCTTCTCCTTAAGATGGGTCAGTGTGTTCCTGTTGTCTTTGGGGAACGTGTTTATTGGCATGGTCTGGTACCACCCTTCTGGAATGTGTTTGCGTGAGTGCTTTGTGCCTCGCATCTCTTAGGAATATGTGTTTTTGCAATATCAGCCCTATGCTTGCCAAATTCTGTGAGCAGGGCCTGCCTCTTGCTCACAACTTAACCTTGCTGATATAAAGCAAAGTTTTGACTACTTTAGCCCAGGCCTCGCACTAGGCCTCTGATACAAAGCCTTATGTTTCAGGCCCTCTTCCTACTACACTCAGCTACTATGCTAATGGTGGCCATCCCTACCTCAGATAGGCAGAGCGGCACCTGGTGCCAACTGGGGCTCAGTTAAAGTTCCTCCAAATGACAAACTCATAGGGCCAAATTCTTATTGCTACTCTTCCCCCTCATGCCACTTGGGGTGCAAATGTCCCAGAATCTGGCTGTAATGGAAGGGAGCTCTCTGCTGGTATAAGCTGGAAAACTGGGATCTTCTGCCAGCCACCAGCATCCCCAATGATGTCAAGGAAGGCGGGGGGACATATGCTAACACAGGGAAGCCACATGATCAGGGAATGGTAGCTGGCTCTCAGGGCTTGGATGCAGGGAGGAATCTGGCCCCTACTGTATGTGTAAAAATAATCTAGTAAATACACTTGGGCCACAGAGATTGATAAATGTGTTGATGTTGCCTGCTATCTTCCATACGATAGTCGAGTCTTCCTGATGTAGCCCTAGAGTAACCTCTAGTCAAGTAGTGCAACATTGGCGGTAGTGGATAAACAGGACATGACAAGTGTTGCTCTTGTGTGGCTTTGCCAGAGCGTTGATGCTCAGAATTGTTCCCTGAAAATTGTCCAGCTGGGTTCCCTGCAAGTTGGGAATGTGAGCCCATCCCCCGCAAGGGCATCGATAGTATATTTCTTTTCAATCATAATAAGCCAAACCTCTCACGCAGTAACCGTGAAAAGTGGGTTCACATACACTGTTGAGAGCTGTTATAAACTCCCCCAAAGAAACCAAAGCAGGACTCTCCTAGCCTGGAGTGTAGTGACTGTGTGCATGGGAGGATCCATGAGCATGGATGTAACATATGAAACTGAGTGAGTGGTAACAGGCCAAAACACAGATAAAATCAGTACTGAATTACCGTGTCTGCATCCTTTGGAACATAACTGCTGTACTGGGTCAGACCTAAGGTCCATCTGGGCCAGTATCCTGTCTCTGTCCTGTAAGTGGCCAGAAGCAGATGCTTTCGAGGAAGGTTTAAGAACCCTGCAGTAGAATATGGGGCATAATCTGCCCCCCATATTATGTTTTACCCTGATCTGATAGTTAGAGATTGGCGTAAGCCCTGACGAGACTAATGTTCCTTCCAACATTTGTTAGTATTGATTATAATTTTGAATATTCTGGTTACCCATATAAATGTCTAGTCTCTTTTTTAATCTTGTTAAGTTCTTGGCATCCACATTTTCCTGTGGCAGTGAGTTCCACAGCTTGGTTACATATTGTGCAAAAAAGTATTTCATTCCCATGTTCTTGTCCTGTGATCTGCCTGAGCCACCTGCTCAAGTACAAATGTCACTCAACTACACCACATTCAGCTTGAGGTTCTCTTAAAAAGGCATCTTTTAAAAAGTGGAAGTCAAATCCTAGTGAGGTAAATAGAAAGGAGCATAAACACTGCCAAATTAAATGTAAAAATGTAATAACAAAAGCGAAAGAGGAGTTTGAAGAACAGCTAGCCAAAAACTCAAAAGGTAATAACAAAATGTTTTTTAAGTACATCAGAAGCAGGAAGCCTGCTAAACAACCTGGATGATCGAGATACAAAAGGAGCACTTAAAAACGATAAAATCATTGCAGAGAAACTAAATGAATTCTTTGCGTCAGTCTTCATGGCTGAGGATGTTAGGGAGATTCCCAAACCTGAGCCGTCTGTTGTAGGTGACAAACCTGAGGAATTGTCACAGATTGAAGTGACACTAGAGGAGGTTTTGGAATTAATTGAGAAACTTAACAGTAACAAGTCGCTGGGACCAGATGGCATTCACTCAAGAGTTCTGAAAGAACTCAAATATGAAATTGCGAAACTATTAACTATGGTTTGTAACCTGTTCTTTAAATCAGCTACTGTACCCAATGACTGGAAGATAGCTAATGTAATGCCAATATTTAAGAAGGGCTCTAGAGGTGATCCTGGCAATTACAGACTGGTAAGTCTAATGTCAGTACCGGGAAAATTAGTTGAAACAATAGTAAAGAATAAAATTGTCAGACACATAGAAGAACATAAATTGTTGCGCAAAAGTCAACATGGTTTCTGTAAAGGGAGATCATGTCTTACTAATCTATTAGAGTTCTTTGAGGGGGTCAACAAACATGTGGATAAGGGGGATCCAGTGGACATAGTGTACTTAGATTTCCAGAAAGCCTTTGATAAGATTTCCAGAAAGCCTTTGATAAGATCCCTCACCAAAGTCTCTTATGTAAATTAAGCTGTCATGGGATAAGAGGGAAGATCCTTTCATGGATTGAGAACTGGTTAAAAGACAGGGAACAAAGGATAGGAATAAATGGTAAATTTTCAGAATGGAGAGGGGTAACTAGTGGTGTTCTCCAAGGGTCAGTCCTAGAACCAATCCTATTCAACCTATTCATAAATGATCTGGAGAAAGGCATAAACAGCGAGGTGGCAAAGTTTGCAGATGATACTAAACTGCTCAAGATAGTTAAGTCTGTGAAGAACTTCAAAAAGATATCACAAAACTAAGTGATTGTGCAACAAAATAGCAAATGAAATGTAATGTGGATAAATGTAAAGTAATGCACATTGGAAAAAATAACCCCAGTTATACATACAATATGATGGGGGCTAATTTAGGTACAACTAATCAGGAGAAAGATCTTGGAGTCATTGTGGATAGTTCTCTGAAGATGTCCACGCAGTGTGCAGCGGCAGTCAAAAAAGCAAACGGGATGTTAGGAATCATTGAAAAAGGGATAGAAAATAAGACGGAGAATATCTTATTGCCCTTATATAAATCCATGGTATGCCCACATCTTGAATACTGCGTACAGATGTGGTCCCCTCATCTCAAAAAAGATATACTGGCATTGGAAAAGGTTCAGAAAAGGGCAACTAAAATGATTAGGGGTTTGGAACGGGTCCCGTGTGAGGAGAGATTAAAGAAGCTAGGACTTTTCAGCTTGGAAAAGAGGAGACTAAGGGGGGATAGGGTAAAGATCTATAAAATCATGAGTGGTGTGGAGAAAGTGAATAAGGAAAAGTTATTTACTTGTTCCCATAATATAAGAACTAGGGGCCATCAAATGAAATTAATGGGCAGCAGGTTTAAAACAAATAAAAGGAAGTTCTTCTTCACTCAGCGCACAGTCAATCTGTGGAACTCCTTGCCTGAGGAGGTTGTGAAGGCTAGGACTATAACAGGGTTTAAAAAAGAACTGGATAAATTTATGGAAGTTAAGTCCATTAATGGCTATGAGCCAGGATGGGTAAGGAATGGTGTCCCTAGCCTCTGTTTGTCAGAGGGTGGAGATGGATAGCAGGAGAGAGATCACTAGATCATTACCTGTTAGGTTCACTCCCTCTGGGGCACCTGGCATTGGCCACTGTCATTAGACAGGATACTGGGCTGGATGGACCTTTGGTCTGACCCAGTATGGCCGTTCTTATGTTATGTTCTCTCTGCTTCTTGTTGATCTTCCTTTCTTGGCTCATCCGCTGCTGCCGCTCGGCATCTCATGCTCCCCATTCTCCCCCTTGCCATCTCTGTGCATCCAAGTCATTGTGCTGCACTCCTAAAGGGTCTTTCCACTCTACCCATAACTCTCCCTTCCACCTTTTGCTCCCTGCCTGACCTCTGCAGATCTTGATTGTGTCTGACACCAGCTCGGCCCGCTGTCTTCTTGCCTCTAACAGAGCTGGCCCTCCTCGTGGTCCTACCAGAAGCTGTGGTGGCTGCTGCAGGCCCTGGGGAGAACAGGAAGGCAGCTCCCCACCCCCAGTACATCAGCTGCTGTCTTTTCACCACCACAGTCACCCAGTCAATTCTATATATCACCTATTTAAAACCAAAAAGTACACAGTTGCAATTAATCCTCCTGCCTCTTGATACTGGTGTCTGTCACTAACTGAAGGTTCACTGGACTATGCATCCCCTGGAGAATTATATCAGCTGAATTGTTCACTTAGTCATTGAAGAAAAGGTCATCTGTGCTCCAGTTCACTGCTGCTGGTGTATCGGGAACTATTGATCATGTAAAGCACACTACACATCATCTCGACCAGCCAATTACTTTGGGTTTATTGTCTGTAAAGCTGGCCAAGGTCTCTGCAAATCAATTTAACGTGGGTCAAAAAAATAAAGTACTTCTTCACCTGACGCACTGCTTGTGGAATTCTGTGCAGGGGGATGTTGTGGAGGCCAAAAGTATAAGTGGGCTCAAAAAAGAATGAGGTAATTTCATGGAGGACAGGTCCATCAGTGGCTACTAGCCAAGATGGTCAGGGATTCAACCCCATGCTGTGGGTGTCCCTGAACCTCCAACTGCCAGAACATGGGACTGGACGACAGGGGATGGATCATTCGATAATTGCCCTGTTCTGTTCACTCCCTTTGAATTCTCTGGCACTGGTCACTGTCGGAAGACAGGATACTGGCTAGATGGATTGTTGATCTGATCCAGTATGGCCATTCTTATGTAATAATTCAAGTTTGCACGGGTGCTTGAAGAGCCATATACTTGGTAGCAAAGATCTGACATTTTTTCCCAGCTCCTAGTAATATCTGTTGAAACCAGATTATTTTCACTATCAGTTACTATCATAGTTATTTATTATTGGTGCAGCACACCTGTATGATCTTACAATCTAAAGAGGCAACATTCATTTAAAAGCAGTGGTAATGAATGTGGAGCTGAGCTCATCTTGTTAGTTCACAGTTGTCCTTTGCATGTTTTTCTACTTCATCTTGTTTACAATTTTTAGTCTTCTCTTAGCTAGCACTTCTCTATAGCAGAAGTACAGCAGCTAGACCAATAACTTCTTGTTTCATAGGCTATATATGCTGCATGCTTTACTTTTGCTGCCAACATAATTATTCTGAAAGTAAGAAAGATGATCAGGTCTATGGTCACATTTTGACCAAAGTTGAACATGTGTATGGGTTGTGATCAGAGACAGGGGAAACCATTTTCACATTGCAAACTTTAACAGAAAACTGAAACGTTTCTCATGTTTGGAAAAATCTGACCAACTTCTCTACTCTTTTTCCTCTTTCTTTGTTCCTCCCCTGCCATTTTCACGCATCCCTTCCTGGTTCATGCTTGGAGTGGAAAATGGAGAAGGATTGACTCTTAAAAGGAAAGCTAGTGTAAATGTATTTCTGGGCCAAGCACACACAACCTTGTGAGATGGTCTGTTTGTGGAGGGCTTCAGATTCAATGCTTCTTCAGATTGACGGGGCCAGTGCCTTTTCCCAGAGGAGCCATTGACAGATTTGCTGTTGGCTTCCATGGCGGTTAGGAACGGCTCCCACAATGGTCAGCTCCTTTGGACAAGCATTCAAGCTTTTGGTTGCTCATTCATAGCAAGCCAAACTTTGGAAGTTGTTAAGGTCCATCATTCATTACTAGTTAGTGTAATTCCGTAGGTGTTTGTCCCTTTGGTGAAATAATAAGAAAGCTCTGTTATGCTTAGCGAATTAGCATCTACTTATGGCGAATTAGCATCTGCTTATGCAGTATTGGCCAGGTTTGTCCCAAATTAAATGTTCTAGCAGTTCTGGAAGCACATTGGGCCCTAAAATGGCTCAGTCAAAGTCCCACTGATGTCAATGCAAGCTTTTCAGTTGACTTGAATGGGAGATGGCTCAGGCTCCAAACATATTGTTTCACATACATACACACACAGTTAGACAAATATTTAACACACAGAAAAAACATCAGTTTGGTACAGTGTACTGCAACACCAGCATTAAGACATTAAGACACCCTAATGCGAATACTAATCATTCACCACTTAAAATCCCAGCTAGGCTCACTGAAGAGACTGCGAGGGTAAGGCTAATATTCAGCTCTAAATCACTCCACTTGTTGAACTGCCTTAATATGGACTTTGGAGCTTACTTTCAGGCACCAATTTTTGAAATAATTGGCCTTAGCTAACAAGAAATGAATCTCTCCTGAAGCTGTGGGAGCATAAACGATCACCTGTTGTAGATACTCAGGTTGAGATTTAAGTTTAAAACGCCTCCTCTTCCTGCAAAAGCTGGGCCAGACACATTTAGTGACAGGTTTCCGAGTAGCAGTCGTGTTAGTCTGTATTCGCAAAAAGAAAAGGAGGACTTGTGGCACCTTAGAGACTAACCAATTTATTTGAGCATAAACTTTCGTGAGCTACAGCTCACTTCATTGGATGCATTCAGTGGAAAATACAGTGAGGAGATTTATATACACAGAGAACTGAAACAATGCGTGTTACCATACACACTGTAAAGAGAGTGATCACTTAAGGTGAGCTATTACCAGCAGGAGAGCAGGGGAGGGGGGGTGCTTTTTGTAGTGATAATCAAGGTGGGCCATTTCCAGCAGTTGACAAGAACGTCTGAGGAACAGTGGGGGGTGGGGGATAAACATGGGAAATAGTTTTACTTTGTGTAATGACCCATCCACTCCCAGTCTCTATTCAAACCTAAGTTAATTGTATCCAGTTTGCAAATTAATTCCAATTCAGCAGTCTCTCATTGGAGTCTGTTTTTGAAGTTTTTTTGTTGAAGTATTGCCACTTTTAGGTCTGTAATCGAGTGACCAAAGAGATTGAAGTGTTCTCCGACTGGTTTATGACTGTTATAATTCTTGACATCCAATGTGTGTCCATTTATTCTTTTACGTAGAGACTGTCCAGTTTGACCAATGTACATGGCAGAGGGGTATTGCTGGCACATGATGGCATATATCACATTGGTGGATGTGCAGGTGAACGAGCCTCTGATGGTGTGGCTGATGTGATTAGGCCCTCTGATGGTGTCCCCTGAATAGATATGTGGGCACAGTTGGCAACGGGCTTTGTTGCAAGGATAGGTTCCTGGGTTAGTGGTTCTGGTGTGTGGTTGCTGGTGAGTATTTGCTTCAGGTTGGGGGACTGTCTGTAAGCAAGGACTGACCTGTCTCCCAAGATTTGTGAGAGTGATGGGTCGTCCTTCAGGATAGGTTGTAGATCCTTGATGATACGTTGGAGAGGTTTTAGTTGGGGGCTGAAGGTGATGGCTAGTGGCGTTCTGTTATTTTCTTTGTTGGGTCTGTCCTGTAGTAGGTGACTTCTGGGTACTCTTCTGGCTCTGTCAATCTGTTTCTTCACTTCAGCAGGTGGGTACTGTAGTTGTAAGAATGCTTGATAGAGATCTTGTAGGTGTTTGTCTCTGTCTGAGCGGTTGGAGCAAATGCGGTTGTATTGTAGAGCTTGGCTGTAGACAATGGATTGTGTGGTCTGGTCTGGATGAAAGCTGGAGGCATGTAGGTAGGCATAGCGGTCAGTAGGTTTCTGGTATAGGGTGGTGTTTATGTGACCATCGCTTATTAGCACCGTAGTGTCCAGGAAGTGGATCTCTTGTGTGGACTGGTCCAGGCTGAGGTTGATGGTGGGATGGAAATTGTTGAAATCATGGTGGAATTCTTCCAGGGCTTCTTTTCCATGGGTCCAGATGATGAAGATGTCATCAATGTAGCGCAAATAGAGTAGGGGCATTAGGGGACGAGAGCTGAGGAAGCGTTGTTCTAAGTTTTTAAGGTCAGGCTTGACAAAGCCCTGGCTGGGATGATTTAATTGGGGATTGGTCCTGCTTTGAGCAGGGGGTTGGACTAGATGACCTCCTGAGGTCCCTTCCAACCCTGATATTCTATGATTCTATGATTCTAAGTCAGCCATAAAAATGATGAGTTGGCACATTTAGTGAGTGTACCAACTCATCCCAACCTTGCTCAATCCCATGCACAAGCTATTTTTAGAAGTGGATTAAGTGCTAGTTCTAGAGGGTAATTCAAATTGTTATTTAAATGCTTGTCAGGACAAGTCAATGATCAAAGTGAAACAAATGCTCTTGTATTAAAGGAACATCTAAATGCAAAATTATAAGGACAGTTATCCCTGACCTATTTAAATGTTTTTGGCCTCAGGCAGCAAGTTTCAGATGAACGGAAACACATGATAACCTCCAAATTAGATTCACCTTCACAATGCTAAATCTACTCCAGGAGCCAGAGGTATATTTAGTTAACTCTTGTCAAATAACCTCCCTCCGTGTGTTTATATTTTAAGAAACAACTCTATTATACATAGCAGCAGCGCAATACGTTAACAGAAGAGCAATAAGTAAGGCATACGTGTGAGTTACTGATGCTTTTTCTGAATCTTATCTATCTTTCTTACCCTTGAGATGCAGCAGCTTGGTAATGTATCAGATTTCCTGAGTAAGCATAAAGATGAACTTCAGGCTAGAACTTCAGAAGGAAAAATAATAGCAGTAGAAATGTGAACTACATTCCAACAGTGCATGAGGTTATCGATATAAATGTCTGCAAGTGGCTCTTCCTGCCACCTCTGTCTAATTATCCTAGGGATTTGTGACACTATGACTTTTCAGTGTAAACAGTTGGGCCAACACTTTCAAACTTTGGTGTCTAAACTTAGGCCCCTAAATCCATGTTTAGGTACCTAAATAAGATTTTCAAAGGCCCTGAGCACTTGTATCTCAATTTCAGCCTTGAAATTTTGGCCTTAATTGAGTACAATTCTGTGACATTTTTTTTTACTCCCGTTGAAAGCAGTAGAACTGCTCACAGAGGAAGGTAGTACTCAGTGTAAGTAACTGTGGCAGTATCAGCCTGTTTATGAGGAGAATATGGGCTGTGACGGTTTAGATGATACGTTTTTACTCGAAAGAAGAATACATTAGATTACATTTTTCTGGCTGAAGAAATAACGGGTCAGATCTTCAGCTAGTGTACTCTGGGGTGGCTCCATAGAATCATAAATTTTGTAGGGCTGGAAGAGAGCTCAAGAAGCCATTAAGTCCATCCCCCTTCACGGAGGTAGGCCCAAGTAAACCTAGACCATCCCTGACAGGTGTTTGTCTAACCTGTTCTAAAAACCTGCAGTGATGGTAATTCCTTAACCTCGGTCAGACGCCTGTTCCAGATTTTAACTACCCTTATCGTTGGGAAGCTTTTCCTAATATCTAACCTAAATCCCCCTTACTGCAGTTTAAGCCCATTACTTATTGTCTTATCTTCAGTGCATATGGAGAAATATTGCTCCTCATCCTCTATATAACAGCCCTTAACATATGTGCAGGCTGTTATTAGGTTTCTCCTCAGTCTTCTTTTCTCAAGAATAAACATGCCCAGTTTTTTTAACCTTCCCTCATCAGTCAGATTTTCTGTACCTTTGATCATATTTGTTGCTTTCCTCTGGACTCTCTCCAATTTGTCTACAGCTTTCCTAAAGTGTGGCACCCAGAACCGGACACAATGCTCCAGCTGGGGCCTCGCCAGTACCAAGCAGAGCAGGACAATTGCCTCCCGTCTCTTCCATACAACACCTCTGTTAATACTGCCCAGCAGGATATCAGCCTTTGTCACAACTGCATCACACTGTTGACTCATATTCAATTTGTGATGCACTGTTACCCCCCAGAGCCTTTCCAGCAGTACTGTCACCTAGCCAGTTACACTCGTACGTGGGACTCAGCCTGCTTCTGGCCTTTGGATGCTACCACAATGTAAATGTTAAATAAAAATCATAGCATATCAGGGTTGGAAGGGACCTCAGGAGATCATCTAGTCCAACCCCCTGCTTAAAGCAGGACCAATCCCCAATTTTTGCCCCAATCCCTAAATGGCCACCTCAAGGATTGAACTCACAACCCTGCATTTAGCAGGCTAATGCTCAAACGACTCATCCGTCCCATCCCGCCCCCCCCCCCCCTTGGAGCCAGGCCAATTTGCACCAGCCAGTGATTGCCCCAAATATCTCACGATAAAGCATGGAAAGATGGTAGAGAAAACATTGCAAATACTTTCAGTACACCTCACGTTGATTGTTGTTGTTATCCTGCAAGCAAAGGATATGCTCAGCACTGCACAGCTATGGACAGAGACAATGCCCTGAAAAGCTTAAAGGCAACCCAGTTACCAGCAAGACTGATGAGGTTATTATTTATATAGAGCTATAGGTGTGGAACGCACTTTAGAGGCAAACATAAAGATAAGTTCCCTAGAAAGACTTCCACTCAGTTCAAAGGGCTTTGGTTTAGGACCTAAGAGTGCATCTGCAGCTGCAGCTGGGAGCGTTCCTCCTAGCCTGGGTAGGCAGACTTGGGCTAGCTCTGCTCCAGCTAGCATGCTAAAAATAGCAGCGTGGACATTGTGGCATGGGCGACAGCTCGGAGTCCAAACTCGCCCTTCCCACTCGGTCTGATCTCAGGTGGCTATCCTGAGCCCATGCCGGAGCGTCCACACTGCTATTTTTAACATGCCAGCTCGAGCAGAGCTAAAGCGAGTCTGCCTAACCAGTCTGGGAATCACACCTCCCAGCTGCAGCATGGACACCCATTCAGGTCTAAATATCAGACATATGAGGCATGCAGAATATGTATATGATTCAATATATATACTTAAGACATATTGCCTATAAAACTTCTATTAAAGCCTCACATTTGAAGTGGTGCTTTACAATCATATATATAACATATTCATGCACAAACACATACTCTGTACTTGGTGTGTTAATGCTGAGACACCTCGGGGAAGAAGTATGCTTTAGCTCATTAATCTATGACATTTTTATATCATTTAAGTGCTATAAAAAGAAGCTTAGACCATTCACAGTGGATATGTATTACAGAATTATAAACAGCATTATTCAGTAATGGCTAAGATTTAGGGAAATTATCTCCACAGTCTCTGGAATCCTCCCTTAAAATGATGAAGAGAGAGACCATAGCACCAAAACAAATTCTCTAGCTGTGAAATCTTACTGTCTAACTCCGTTGCTCCCCGCTTCAAATCAGCCAGTGTTTCACTAGGATATTATAAATTTTGGTATTTATCTGTGATGTTCAGAGAATGTATCTTATTTGTTCACATTAGCACTCCTGAGTTCCAGACAGGATCTGAACTGCAGCCTCCAAAATTCAACGAGAAAGATTTCCCTTCTTTTGTTTCCAACTGGAAACAGACACAGGAGAAAGTTACCTTGAGTTTTCCAATCCAGCATCCAGACTCTGCATTAGGAGCTGAGCTGGTTGGGAATCTTTAGACCAAACATTTTTTACTGGCAAATGCTGAGTCATTGAAACTTAAACTTTTCATGGGAAAGGGTTGGTTTTGACAAAATTCTTGAGCCAAAAAAGGTGGAAATTATCTTTTGAAATTGTTGAAATAACATGTTTGAACACTTTCAAAGTGGAAAAAATCTGATTTTCTGGGTCAAAACAATTTTTTTGCTTAGAAATGTAACCTAATTATAGCAAAAATAATATTAAAAACAGTCAATCAAAATGCTTAATTTTGAAATTATCACAGTGAAATATTTCAGTTGACCAGAAGTGAATTTTTGGATTTCTAGTTCACAAAATGTTTTGAGATTTTGTTCTGATTTGGGATGGGAAATTTTTTTTACGTCACCATGTTTGCAGGATGGGAAAATTTTTGGAGGTTTGTTCATGGCTAACCCTCACCTGATCCTGAAAAAGCCCCCATATCAATATGAGTGCTTGAGAATCAGAAAAGGTCCCTAGCTGTAAAATTTGGATCCTGATCTTAATTCCAGTCCTACCCTCAAATGTTACGGATGTAAGAATCCAGAGTCTTGGTTCAGACCATTACAGAGATAGAAACCAGACATAATAACCAGTTCAGCTGGTGCAAATCATCATAACTCCATTAATTTCAGTGGAGCTCTGCCAGTTTAGATCAACTGAGGATTTGGCCCAAATTTTGGATCTGGGTTCAGACTATGACGCCATAAACACCTTCCCCACATGCACAACTCGTTAGAGGCTGTTTAGCTCTGGGGTTTGGTCTAAAATGAATGATAACCTGGATATGTATAATAAATAGAATGATCTTGGAACACTTGTGGATTAATATTAAACAAAAGTGCTAACACACAATGGGCTTTCCTCTATGAGAAAGGAATGCAAGACTGCGGCTGGTATGTTTAGCATCCTGAAGGCATTCTGGCCTGGTTAGTTATTGACAGCAATGGAAATGTGAAGAAGGAAGGAAGAAAGCTGGGAGGGGTGGGGGATGATACCTAAAATAGGGACCGATGTGCCAGTTTCCTCTAGAGGAATGACAGGAGGGAGAGAGTTTTCATTAATGTATAACTGGCATTCCTCTACTTTTGAATTTAAACAAATATCCTAATGATAATTACAGAATGTCTATATTTATAGCAAGCCATGTAGACAATAGCGTCATTTGTTAATTCTTCTATTGGGGAACAAATTCAATCATCATCCCTGGCTCTCTTCATTACAATTTGAAAGTAGATAACCAATGAAA
The DNA here is from genome assembly GCF_965140295.1 of Lepidochelys olivacea. NCBI lineage: Eukaryota > Metazoa > Chordata > Testudines > Cheloniidae > Lepidochelys > Lepidochelys olivacea. The sequence continues at coordinate 5,250,858 of NC_140417.1, read as the reverse complement.
AGCAATGTCATTTCCCAGCCGTGAGTATCAGAATTAAGGCTAAGTGAGGGCAACCAGGGGAAAATGGGGAGGAAGAGTTACAAACAGAGCAAATGAGAGCCAGACCCATTCTAGTTTCTACTATCTGCACCAGCTAAAGCCACTGGAAAGATCAAAGATAATCCTGAGAATCACATTCCTGTGTGGAATATTTTGCTGGATCTAAACTCAACATTTCAGACTCATTGGAATTATATTAAAATAAATACATTTTAAAATGCTAATTATTGTGGGTTTTTTTTAAAAAACCTACCAGAAAATAGATGGAAACAGGGAAAACACCACCACAATGTGATTAATTCTCTGGCTTGTGCTGAGCAGGAACTCAGACTAGATGGTCTCATCTGGCCTTAAAAATCTATGAAATATGCACCTGATCTGAATTGCTGCAAACAATGTTTCCACTTTGTTTTCTATCATCTGTTCCTCCATTGTCTGTTGTTGAGTGCTGTCATGTTTATCTGTCTAACGGAGAACACCAGCTCCCTAGACCCAGGAGCTTTCCAGCTTCTGTCCACACCGGTGGAGCTAGATAGATAATAGTGATGGTAATACTTAGTTACCTGCTTCACATGGGAGTTGTGCGAGTTACTTCTTGTTTGTAAAGTGGTTTAAAATGGAAAAGCTCTATGGAAGTGCAAAGGACAGGATTTTTTAAATCTCCTACCCACACCAAAATTGGTTTAATGCCTAGAACTTGAATGTATAGTAACTAGCATTAGGGGGCAAACATAGGTTCACAGGTTTCAAGATTCAGAAGGCACCATTATGACTGTCTGACTTCCTGCATAACACAGGACATGGAACACCACCCAGTAATTCCTGCATCAAACCCAATGCTATGTGATTTAGCTGGAGCATGGCTTTTAGAAATGCATCTGTGAAGAAGGAGAGAGAGAGTTGTGTTGTTTTTATGAATATTATGTGGACCTCAATTTACCTGCTTGGTATAATTTTGTCTGACTAGAGTTGAATTGAAAGGGGCTGTTATGCAAAGAAGCAGGAAGCAAGACAATGGTCAGAGATAAGACAACTCTGGATAAACAACCCGGGACAATGACTGGCCCATTAGATGAGGAAGATGCCCCTCCCAGGCCCCAGACCAGTGTTACAGAGTTCTTGCACCTAGCTCACAGCCTAAGATCCAAAGGACAATGAACCTGCCTAGAGAAGGAGAAGTGGGTGGTTAGCAGCCACTCTGGGGGAGCCTCTCTGGCAGAGACACACAGAAAGAGGCAGAGGATACAGCAGCTTAGGAGGATGTGCCTGAGGCAGCTGGGCTCATTTACGCTTTGCGAGAAGTCATGAGCTTTCGGCAAGACTCAGGCAGACAAACCTTTTGTGGTCCTATCCCTTGCCTCTGCTTACCATGTACCTTTGGGTGAATGGACAGTATCTCTGAACGGAAGGAGCTGTTTTGACACACTTTAATCGGGCAGCAGTCACAGGCTCCCAAAGAGACTTGTGTGGCAGATACCAAATACAGTTGGGGCTGTATTGCTAATACAGTTAGAAACAGGGGAGGCTGCCATCCTTGGTTCCAGTGGTAGGACCACAGGTCCGTCTCCCCACCCCCCCGAGACCGATGAAGGAAGCAACACTTGTCATCTGAGGCATGCGCTAGTGAGGGACTGCAAGGGGGTATAAGGCACCGTGACATACAGTGGAATTAGAGGGTGCTGTAGGTGACCCAGTCTAAAGTGAGTTGAAATGCAGAATTCCACTCTGGGAGGAGTGTAGGTAGAAAGAGAGTGACTATGGGAGAAACTGGGGGAGAGATCACAGGTGCAGCTGGCCCTGGAGTCATCACAGCGTCCAATCGGGATTTAAAAATAGAACTAGTCAAAATTTTTCTGTCAAAACTTTTTTTTCCCCGCAGTGGAAAATGGGGGAATTTCAGTGAAATGGAATTTTTTGCAAAACAATTTCTGTTTTTTGTTGAAAATGTTTGAGGTTTCACTGAAAATCTGAAATCCTGAAAATTAAAAACATTTCTGTTTGAATCCACAAAGATGTGCGGATTTGCTGATTATTTTCTAGTTTCTTTTAATGGCCTTGGGCATGAATGGAATTGAGGAAAGTACTTAAGGAAAGTGATTCTCAGGAATCTCCTCCACCAGCATTGCAACAGTCTTACAGAAGCATTCTAATTCTTAGTAGAAGTAACAAGCAGAGACATCTGTGGCCAGAGTGCTCCATTGATCCTGATGTCCTTGATAATGGACCAGAAGAGTCCGGTTGAGCCCTGGCTAGCTCACTGGGAGTACCACGGCTAATGGATCCGTAATGAAAGCTATAGATGTTAGCAGTGAGTGCTCCTTCCTAACAGACAACATCTTACAATTTTCATAGCAGCCAAAAAGATTCAGATACCAAATTTGTACTAAAATTAATCATCCAAAATTCAGCATCCACAACTGCGGGACAACTTTGGAAATCTCAGCCACTGATTTTTTGGCATGCACTGTAGGTGATTTTCACCTGTTGGTGGAAGAGTTGTAGGAGGCCTCCATGCCGTGGGACCCTCTGATGTAACCGAGCAGGAAACTTAGGTGAGTTTGTGGTAGAGTGACTGTGCAGGATGGCCTGTATATCCCATGTGTCCCACGATGTAGCTTGTGTGCTAGCTGGGAATATGCCAATATGGATGGTGGGTCAAGGAAAGACCCAGAATGGGGACCGTTCTATTCATGTTTATCAGAACCAGTGTTTGGAACTGTACCACCAAAGGGTCATGGTCTCTAAGGCCAGAACATGGGATGGAACTGCAGAGGTGGAGGGACTATGGACTTGCCCCCTTTACAGGTTGTGGATGGATTCTGACCTCTCCAAGTTGTGGAATTCCCCAACCAAGGCCCATCTACTCAGGGGCTGGTGAAACTGACCATGTGTGAATAACCTTGATAGCATACTGAACAGCAAATAATTTTTTAATATATTTTCAATCCTCATTTCAATCAATCACCTCTGTCAATACAAGTGAGAAATAGACATTTTAATTCGTTATGATGCTTTTATTCTTTAATGTCCTGTTACACAAGCGTAGCTGTCTTCTTTGTTCCACCTATTCAAAGCCAATGACTGGATCATCCTTTGATGTTTTGTTTTCTATTTATATAAAATAGCTTTTATTTTTTCTAAAGATTGTTTCTGTGATTTAAAAATACTGTTCCTGGAGTGGGATCCATACATTATCTAACCATAACACTTTAAATATCAGATAACTAACTTGCTTGGTAATACTCTTGCAAATAAAGGATATTAATTTACCCACAACTTTCTGATGGGTTTCTAGTTTATATATAGTATTCTTTTATAATGGGTGAGAGATAGGGGCATTACCTTCAGCTGGGAAGCATTAATATCAATATATTCATACAGAAGATCCCCGAAAGTATTAAAACTACTTCTTTAGCTCTGAAATGCTAATTTTTTATGTTTGTCATCACTCCCTGAATGATGTTAGGGGTGAAATAGACACTGGTTCCAGAAATTAGTCGTTTTGGTTAGTGCCCTGGAAAGAGGATATAGTGGGTAATAAACTGAACATTCTTTGCTATGAAGAGAAATGCGGGAAGGAGAGAACGCTGATCTTGCATCCCGAAGAAGGTGGCCTCTGATGATGGCATATATACTGCAGCAGAGACAAAGCAGGGCCTGGGTAACCTCTACTCGCTCTTTAGAGGTTACTTTGCAGTCAGTCATTGTGTCCCATGTTCCTGTGATGCGACACGTCACCTGCCTTTGCAGAATCTATCAACAAGGTTATCTAATGATAGTGCTTTTATTGATATTTATAATGGTTACAGAAGAGGACACTTTGTGGAAAATCTGCTAGAATCAGTTAAAAATAGCAACTGAACTGCAAGATTGAGAGAAAGAGGTTTAAGGAATCTTAAAAGAACTGCTAATTCATGCTTGCAAGCAGTTAATTTCCAGCCCTCAGCTGTCTAATTGTCATTATCAATTTCATGCTTTTTTAAATGACTCTGTTAGATGATGTGATGTTTAAACTAATGATGCCAAGGGTGAAAAAACACCTACATTTTGGAAATGTCCATTTGTTTACTGAATGTCTAATTATTATCAGATTATTTTTTTAACATAATCTAACTTTTTTCAGAGTTAAGTTTTATTCATGTTTTGACTTTCTTGAAATCATAATAGCTTCCAAGTTAAATAGTACTTTCATCTTGTATTTAACATTTGGCAACCTTGGAATTCTTTAATCTGCATCTTAATAAAGTGCCAGTGGATGCTATGTAAAATGAATAGTGATTTCACACTCTTTCTTCACTAAGATAAAAGCATTAATGGAGTCCTAGCACAGTAAGTGAATTTATTATTAGAGGATGACATTTCTGAATAGCAAATAATGGGCCTCAAGCAATGACTTGGAGTGGTTTCTGGAGCTATCAGAGGGAGAACTGTAGTCACAAGTTCAGTGCTGCAGTAATCCCTGAACTTGACAGCTGCATGGACTGCCCCACAGTTTTGAACTGCTGTTCAAAAGAAAATCTTTTATAGTCCTGGAAATGAATGTTAAGCAGTGTCTTGGACTTGAGATGTAAACTAGTCCATAAATAAGTGGAAGAAAACATTAATGACGGACTTCTATATTTAGTAATGGTCTAACGGTCCTTTTCTGTCTGAAAATTGTTTCCCCTCTGTTCCAGTTTATTTAAGTATAAAAACGTATTGCAATGCATGTGTCCCATTCCTCTGCAATAAAAGAAACTCTGCATATATAACTCTCAGTGCTACAGGTTCATCCCTGGCACATATGTGCACACTTGCATTCACCAGAAAGAAGTTTCATTTTACAAATAGCCTTAGAGATGATAAGTGACTCCAGTTAAATAGGATACGGAAAGGTGTCAAATAAATATTGCTCTCAAGGACCTCTTTCAGCTCAAGTGGCCTTGGAGATTTGTCTAGAGTGAAATTTACTAGCAATGACTTGGAGTCCTCACCTGCCTGGCAAAACTACTGGGAAATCTCTAGTTGTGAAAATGTTCAGCTAATAATGTCCATTTCTTCTTTCATTGGCCTTCTTTATTTCAGAGATCAAAATTATGAAAAATATGTGAGGAAAGATTACAAGAGCCCTTTGGGAAAGCTTAAAAATGTTCCTTGCTGCACATCTGGCAGGAATATATATGAAAGAAGACACAGAGAATGAGCTTGCAAGTTTAAGGCCCTAAATAATTTTACAAATGTCGACTGATGCATACATTTATTTTACAGAGTTTCAAAATAATTTTTAGTTCTTTTACAACATTATATATCCTACAGCACTTTGAAGGGAAAGCAGAAGTCTTGATAAATGAGCTCACCTTGTGTGTGATATGGTATATAGCTGGTCATGTGGTACAGGGCGGGCTTAACTGCTTTTAAAGGTGGAAGAATACAATCCAAAAGGAAACAAACCCCGAACAGCAGTGTTAGATATTAGGAACAAGGCTCTGATTCAGCAAAGAACTTAACTTTTAGCACATTCATAAATCTCTTTGACTGGAGTGGGATGCAAGCACATGCTTAAATGTTAAGCGCTATGTTGAATAGGGACTTACATCCTGAGACTAAGGAGTTCCATGGAAAAACCTCCACTGATTTCAGTGAGACCATAATTTGTCCTTAAGCAATACATTTGTCTAATAGTCTAACAAGGATAAAAAGGGGTTAAGGTCCAGCTATAGAGTCTGCCTTTCTCTGTCAAGTTGTAGCAGTCGAGCGTTAAGTGCTGGAGGTCCCTAGTTCAGTCCTTGGTGTCAGCCAAGATGGCAGCTGTCGCGTAAGTGGGGGTTCCATGCTTCGTGCATTGGGGCCTTTTAAAGACCCTTAGAGAGTTGTTAGTGTAGAAAATGAGCATGGCCATTGTCTCACCTCCCTCCTGCACTTCCTCTTTCTGTCTGCAAATTGTCCCCTGCCTTTGTTCCAGCTTTTCTCTGTCCACCTTTATCCTCCATAAAACAGGTCTGCTACAGGTCACAGTTCTGTCAGCCTAAGTGCTCAGAAATCATGAGTCAGGCCTCAAATAAATCATCATAAGGCCTTAAAAATCATGACCAAGTGCCTTTGACTTATAAGAGGGCTTGTTTCCCCTGTTCTCCTTGTTGATTACTGTAGGCTGAAACAGAAAGAAGCAAATGCTACTGTGTACCAGAAGACCACAATTAAAAGACAGACAGTGATTTTGCTGCGCTGTTACAGAATGAATGAAATGGATTGAGTATTCCAGGCTATGCTCAGTGTGACATTGCGGTAAGACTCAACAGTTTAGCCTCCTCCTGTTCCACTTTCCAGCAAAAAAGAAAAAAAAATCGCTAAAGAAGGCTGTTAAGGATACTTTCCCTTAGATAAAAGGAAGGATAAACCAATATTTGTGATTCTCTGGTACTATTAAGGAAAGAGCTGTGTAGAAATTGTAAACCATGTTCTTAATAGGGTCTCTTGAGGAGGATGTGTCAAGAGTCATTAAGCAGCAAGGTGCTTTAATATAGGTGATTCAGGGAACCTGAAGTCTTTAGACTCTGCAGGCCAGGTGCTCAGTGAGAACCTCAAGGGGCAAAAAGCCCGATCATCATCCACTACCAGGTCAAAGATAGAGGCTGGAGAGAGCAGCCAGTTGATTCCTGAAGGTTGAGCAGCTACTGCTGGGAAGGGACAGCAGCTTCTCCCAGTGCTCCTGCCTTGCATCCTGGTAGTAGTGTTCCCGAGGCTACAAGGGGAGGCGACTCCCCTAGCTCCTCCCGGTAGCAATGGAGCTGATTCCAGCACGTCACTTAAAAACCACAGGGAGCGTATTTCTGATTCATCATCAAATAGGCATTTTCTCCTTAACACGGTCACCCTTGAGGGCCCCAAGAGGGCTGCAGGGTGGATGCCACTGCTCTAAGCACACCTAAAACTACTGGCTCTCTAGCAAAACCCTGCTCCCGTGACAGAAACTGCAGCGTGTTGATGCTAAATCCTACCATGAGCCTAGCCCAGCAGGGTTTGCACTGCTCTGCTTTGGCCATTTAAAAAAAAATAGATTATACTCAGCAGAGCAGCAATAAGCAAGACTTCCGGTTACAAAGAGATACACTGCAGTACGGATCACAAACTCATTCATGCTCTTCTGCTTCCCATTGGTGTTTAATTGTTAAATTATTTGAATATTCTCCTTCTCTTTCTCCTCTGGGCCTTGCACCGTGCTGCTGAAATGTATCATTATACAACAACCTCCAGCTATCTTTCTTCGGAAGGCTCATGGTAACCCAGATGTGTCACATGAAAAGAAAAGTTTTGCCTACAACAGCTGTAAATGTTTCTGCCTCATGCATAAAGGAAAAAAACCACACTGATTCATCCTCAGATGAGGATAAGCCCAGAAATAAGCACTTTCAGCATGTGGCATAAGGGAAAACTTTCACTGATTTCATATTCAAAGACTGTTGCCATTTAAAAAATATTGTAATAATTAAGAGGGAGATTAAAAAATAAAACACCTAAAGGATTTAGGACAACAAAACCCACTGAAAATCATGGGATTTCAGCTCCTAAATCCATTAGATTCTTTTAAAAAGAAAAGGAGTACTTGTGGCACCTTAGAGACTAACCAATTTATTTGAGCATGAGCTTTCGTGAGCTACAGCTCACTTCATCGGATGCATACCGTGGAAACTGCAGAAGACATTATATACACAGAGACCATGAAACAATACCTCCTCCCACCCCACTGTCCTGCTGGTAATAGCTTATCTAAAGTGATCATCAAGTTGGGCCATTTCCAGCACAAATCCAGGTTTTCTCACCCCCCCACCCCCCTCCAAAAACCACACACACAAACTCACTCTCCTGCTGGTAATAGCTTATCCAAAGTGACCACTCTCCTCACAATGTGTATGAAAATCAAGGTGGGCCATTTCCAGCACAAATACAGGTTTTCTCACCCCCCACCCCCTTTTTTCAAAAAAACACACACACAAAAAGAAAAGGAGGACTTGTGGCAGCTTAGAGACTAACCAATTTATTTGAGCATGAGCTTTCGTGAGCTACAGCTCCGAAAGCTCATGCTCAAATAAATTGGTTAGTCGCTAAGGTGCCACAAGTCCTCCTTTTCTTTTTGCGAATACAGACTAACACAGCTGTTACTCTGAAACCTTAGATTCTTTTGAAACTCATCTCCCAAAATTGGTGGTGGATATATCCACATGCAAAGATATTGTCAGTTGTTGTTACAGATTCTATCCTTCTCCATACAAAGGAGAATGGTGCAGTAGCACTGAGCATGGCATATAATTCCTACATATGAAGTAAAATAAACTAGAAATACTACTAAGAAAATACCAAGTAAATATAACACAGATCTCACACATATCCCTTTACAGAGCACAGATATATGAGGTAAACAGCATAATGAACGATGCAGTGAGAGAAATAAAAATTGTACTTAAAGTAGTATTCATAGATAGAAGAAATATCACAGTGAACAGCCACGTGAAAAAACAAAATTAAGAATCTGATCCAAAGCTTATTGAAATCAATGGGATCTTTTCAGTGAACGGGCTTTGGATTTGCCCCTAAATGAATTCCCTTATCCATTCTGATGGACATCATAAATAAATTAGCTAATTGGAATAGTAAAAGAAAATATGACAGCTTGAAAGTAGCTTTCCAAACTTAATTTTGTCCAGTGTAAACATATATTCTTTTGTCATTTGCTAAGTAGTTTGCATAAGTAAAGCTACAAGAAGATTTTTGAAGAACCACGTTATCATCCGCTATAGTTTCTAGTTCCCACTGTGAGTTGTGCATTATCATAAATAATGACTCTATGATCCTGTTCATCAAAGAGTATTACTGACAGCTCTGACCCTCAGGAGATACCTCTCTTAAAAAAAAATTGGCTTTTCAACAGATTAGTCAAGAGTTCCCTCACCCCCCAAAAAACCTGTATTATATTAAAGGTAAATCCCTAAATCCACCACAAACAATTCTTGTTTAAGGAGCTAAATATTGTGCTTATTTAAATCACAATTTGGATTTTATTCAGGGCTGTCTAATAGTTTATTCTGTTCTAAGAGTAGATAGGGATGACTAGCAATTATTCATATTGGATGTTTGGGTTACAGTAAATATACCCTTTAGGCAGTTTCTGATATCACAGTAAATCATTGCATTGTGAATTTGCATGAAGAGACAGCTCACTTTCACCTCTGCTCGATTTCTTGAAGGAGACACAATTCTGAGCTCCTCAAGCAGGCCAGTAAATACAAGGGCTTCAGACCTTGGTTCACGCACTGCCTCTCCGAAAAAGAAAGCAGTCACCTACCAAAACTGATTTGTGAGGCTGCAGGGGAAAGGTTTAGTTACGTTCATGGAAAAAAAATGGTCCATCCGTATGCACTTTGGATTGCAAGTTCTTTTGCATTCATGACATCACTTATCCTGTCAGAATATTTACACACTCTTTGACTGAGGTCTGACTTGGTGTGTTCTGGAACTCAGCTTTTGGTTTACTAGCATAAAGATCAAAAGCAGTCAAGATCAAAGGGTGAAGTTGTAAGAAAGAGGAGACTGCTTTGCTTTTGGGGTGTGAGAGTAGACTACGAAGTCCTTATATAATGCCTTCTGCTCTTCTACTGAGCATTCTGATGAGTCCCAAAAACTTCTCTATTATGTCCTGTGGGCATAGTTAACTGTGAAAAAGGGGTGGGAAACTCACAGAGAAACATTCTTTTGGAAGGTTCAAATGTTCCTTGTCTTTGCTCAGCTTCTTTCCCATTAAATGGCAGGGAGAACTCAGACACCTTTACCTGTCTGCTTTTATGCTTGTGTAACACACTTAAGCATGCTGTATCCATTTCTAGTGAGCCACATGAAGGAGAAAAGCCTGCTACTGCTACCAGCTAATGGAGTTACTCTTTTAGCTCAGGCTTTTAGTGCTGAAAACCTGGATTTTAAACCCTGCTGGTGACCAGTGGAGGAGAGTTTTTATACTTGCTGTAAAAATTGTTTCATTTTGACATTTAGAAATGAACTTTTTCAACTTTTTAATTCAAAACAAATGTTTGTTTTGAAATTACCTTTAATTTTAAGTTTTTTAAAATTGAAAAGAAAAAGAAATCCTCCAAATGGCAATGAAACATTTCGTTCAACTTGAAACACATTTTTTTTCAACTTTGGAAGTGGCCAAAAGTTCAAACACACCTTGTTAACCTAAATGATTTTTTCCCAATTTTTCAGAATTACCAACAAACTGAAAAATCAATCCCACAGCTCTAGTTCATGCTACAGTGGTGGGTTTAGTTTCATTCATATGTTTCATGTCCTGTGACATTCCCTCCAGATTTCTGACCTGGATTTTAGAACAATCACAGATGGGACAGCAGAGAGCCCTTCAGTTATGCCATGGGCTCACTGTATACTTCTGGCGTTTGGTTAGTATTGTATGAGTACCCATTCCATGCAGAAATGATCATAAGAATGGCCATATTGGGTCAGCCCAAAGGTCCATCTAGCCAAGTATCCATCTTCTGACAGTGGCCAGGGCCAGGTGCCCCAGAGGGAATAAACAGAACAGGTAATCATCAAGTGATACATCCCCTGACATCCAGTCCCAGCCTCTGGTAATCAGAGGTTTAGGGACACCCAGAGCATGAGTTTGCATCCTTGACCTCTTTGGCTAATGGCCATTGATGGATCTATCCTCCATGAACTTACCTAATTCTTTGTTGAACCCTGTTATACTTTTGGCCTTCACAGGATTCCAGTATAACTTGTCTCACTCCAGAGTTGCAATGCTTTGGCCTGGTACACTCCTAGTGCACTGGGAACACTACAATGTTGTTTGATTTACTAGTCTGGAGAGACAGCAATCAAATTGACTGTGTGATTAAAAAACTCCACTGCTAAAGTAGCATGACTGCGGGGATGTCTTGAATGATTATCAAGGAAGGAAAGAGATGAAATCACAAAGGGCAAAGGAAGAGCATGGATTATGCCGCTGCGTAACATTTTGCAAGCATCCATCCTTCTGTCCATTTTGAAATTCTTTCTTGTCTGTTTTCTCTCAGTGGTCATGGAGAGCATAAAAAAAATAAATGAGATGCTTGATTTCTACTAAATTTATTTGAGCATAAGCTTTTGTGAGCTACAGCTGAATGCATCCGATGAAGTGAGCTGTAGCTCACAAAAGCTTATGCTCAAATAAATTGGTTAGTCTCTAAGGTGCCACAAGTCCTCTGTTCTTTTTGCGGATACAGACTAACACGGCTGGTACTCTGAAACTTGATTTCTACCAGGAGATGGAATTCCCGTGACATTCCTGCAGGCCAGTGATTTTAAAAGCCATTTGAGAAAAGCCTTTTCCTTCAGGCTTTTGGCTTGTTGACTGGCTACTCCGTCATTGGGAGTGAAAAATAACTGGCCTGAAGCACATCTCTTGCTAACATTTATATTCCTAGAAGAGGATTTTAAGAAGGATTTTAAGCAAAATACTCCAAATCCGCCTCAAATTTGCTATTGCCTGTTCCCTTAAACCATTTCCAAATCCAGACCATACTAATGAAATCTTTCCTATTAACTGCGAGGTTCAAAGCTCAGACTTTGGGCTTTGAGCCTTTTCCCACTGAAGTCAACATTAGCATTGCCATTGTCTTCCATGACAGCAAAGAGAGGTAATGTGCCCCAGTGCTTAGGGTACTAAATGGAGACTCAGGAGCCATCTGGTCTATTCTTGGCTCTGCCACCAATCTTCTGAGTGACCTTGGACAGGTCACTTCCTTTCTCCTTCTTTCTCCAGCTAGTCTATTTAGTGTGGAAGCTCCTTAGGGCAGATGCTGCTTCTTACTCTGTGGGTGTACAGTTTCTTGCACAATGGGGCTCTGGTCTCATTGGGACCTCTAAGTGCTACCCTAATAGATATAATTGCATGGGCCCTGACTCTTTTAAAAGAAAATTAGTAATTTATTTTGCAAGGAGCAAGTGAAGCATGTAAACTTCATTAATTAGGATCCTGTGGTGGGAAATTTCAGCTGACTGAGAGTGTGGGCAAAATTAGAGAGAGAGAATAATTTTGGAGTAAGAAATTTAAATCCTTGGACAAAAGGAGTCTCCTACCTAATATTTTGAATCCCACATGAAGACATGTGGGCAGTCCAAATGCAGAATTTCTCCCTTTGTTAGCTACCCACACACATGCTAGATAAATAATATGTAGAACCACCACCTGACAATCATCAAAAGACATTTACATCATTATGAAGCACACAAATTCTCGAGAAGGGTGAGATGAGCCCTGCAAAGCAACAAGACAAGTGGCTGGGGCAGAGGCATGCCGATCCTGTAGGTGAGAGCTAGACCTTGGGCACCAGAAAGATAATTTATCCAGCTGTCCGGGAATCTATCAGCACCAGCACTGTAAGGTTCTGCAGAGCCACTTCGCCAGAGCTAGGACTCAGCCCAGAAACTCCAAGAATCAGAAAATCACTCAGATATGTTTGTGAAACATTAACTGGCAACACTTCACTTGTGTCCTTTTTACTTTGAGCTATCAAATGTGAAGCCTTCTTAAAAAAAAATAGAAAACTGTGTTTCATCATGTCACTGGGGAGTTAAGGAAAACCTGGTGTATTAATTAGACTTTCTTGCAATTGAATCAATCACTTCTCAAGGCTTTGGCTGGAAATGTAGCAATTAATCTAATACAATCTAATACAATCTAATCAATTAATCTGAAAAAAAGACCCATATGAATGTTTCCTGTTAGCAGGCAAGGAATCTTGGATGTGGTTACCAGTATCATTACTATTATTTATTGCTTTACAATGCACCTTGCAAGTGACTGCACCATCTCAGCAACAAACCAAGACAGGGTATTAGGCCATCCAAAAACTGACTGGGATAAATGAATGCTTTAATTCTGATCTGAAAACCAAACCATAGGCACAAAGATTAAGGGGGAGCATATTCCACCAGTTGGGGACAGATGATGTAACAGGTAAAGAATCCAATCAACATCATAAGGGATCAGCTAGCATATAAATCAAATTACATTGTTTAGATCACGAGGAACCAGAGAATGGAGCACTTTAGACTTAATCAATGCATGTTTAAATGTAATCCTCGGGCTAACCGGCAGATGAAGTAACACCTTAGATAAAGATGATGGCATAGTAAGGAAAAATAAAAGTCCTTGTGATCTGAACTTATTGTAGGAGGAAGAGGGAAGACATGTTAACAACAAAAATGTAGAGTACTATTCTGCCCACGTGCACAAGAATGTGAGTGCCTTTTCATTTTGGAAAGGTTAAGGAGTGGCCGGGTAGCTACATAATTTTGTTAGATTGCCAAAATGAACAGTAACAGAAACTGGCATCAAAAAAGGCATCGAAGTTGCTAATGTGAGGCCCCACACATAGGGCCCAATCCAGTACCCGTTGAAGTCAATGGGGGTCCCATCAGGTTGCATGGCCTTTGGATCAGGCCCCTCCAGAAGAGGAATGGATTGAGCTCCCCGAAGTGAGTGACATTTCATTCTGGCAAAATCTCCGCTTATTCCTTAGTGGGGAGTGTTAGATGTTTTGAAAGAGTCAGGAAGTTGGTTTGAGAGAACAGGGCATCAGAAGCCTGGAGATGACTCTTTTGTGAAAGGGAAGGGACGAAATGAGGTTTCATTGCACACCCCAGAAATAGGTGAACTAGTTCACACCAAAACAAAATTGGAATCACCTGGAATTTTGGCCCCATATTGGAATCAAATCCAAACCCACATCTTAATCCCTTCCCCTTCTTGAAATCCAAACAAGTTTTAGGCCCCAGTCCTACCACGTGAGCCACAAGGAAAGCCCTAAGTACCCATGTGGTTCTCCTTGCAGGATCAAGGCCTTATTTACATTTCTCTTTCTAATTTTCTCTTCCGAATTTTGCATTCAGTCTTCCATGATTTAGCCTTTGCCGTTGTCAGCGTTGAAACATTTTATGAACAGTTACTGACGATAGTTTTATTTCTCTTCCTGATGTATGAAAGAGGTATTGGGGCTGCTGGAAACAAGCCAGCTTTGCTATAAGACAGTTCCAGGAGAGATCTCCAGCAATGTGCAGTATTCAGTAACCACTTTATCCACACTGCCTCGCTAATGCATCGTCTTGACACTACCTCAATATACTGTAAATTACTTTTATAGGAAAGGCAGGTTGATTGATAGTTCCAAGTGAAACTAAGTTCGGTTGGGCACCTCCATTCCCTGCAATTTCCTGCTACCTAATAGGTTAACATTTTGCATGTTAACCTTTTCATTCCATCTTATAATGCCATTGCACCCAAAAGCTAAAACTTTCAGAAGAACTTACAAATTTATGCTGGCTGATAACTGCAATGCAAAGATCTCATAGAACAAAAAGCTGTATTATGTACCTTTACTGAGGCTGTTCATTTATTTGTTGACCAGGCTTTAAAAAAAACATCTGTCCACCTATAGCCACGTACATTCTTGCTTGCAGCACATCTTTATTAGGCTGGTGAATGGGAAGTTGTTAAAATGAGCTTGTCAGGGAGGTTGCAGGTTGCTAGGACCTAGCTGGGGAGTTACAATGCAACTGAGGGAGATCATAGGTCATGGAGAGGTTATAAGTGTTCAGATGTGCTGTGGACAAACTGCCATGCTTTTCAAACTGTTGACATTAATCCATCATGTGTATGTAATGCCTTAGAAGCCTTGATACTTTCCTGATGTTCTTATTAAGGAGAAGGATCTCTCTAGCAACATGCGTTTTTGCAGCAGGAGACTCTCCAGACTACTAAATGCACTTTGTGTATTCTCGTTAGTTAAAAAATGGAGAATATGGGCAATATCATAAATATTCTGAAATATAGCTTCACTGCTATCTGTTTTTGCCTAATTTTTAGGCATTGCTGACGGGTGAGGTGATCAGTACATTTCAGCAATTTAATTATTGTGTATTCATTTCACAGCTTGGAAGGCTCATAAGATAGCTCCCCTTTTATAGCAAAATACTTAATATCTGCTTGGTTCAAATGGTGATTTGTGCTCATAATGAAATCCATCTGTCTTAGGCTTCTCTGTAGCTTCTGTCACTATAGTACCTAAGAGCCCAAACCAAAGCAGTTAGTGGGAATCTTTTCATTGATTTCAAAGGGCTGTGAATCAGGCCCTAAATGTTGAGTCTAGTTCCGTAGGAAATAAGAGCAATATATAAACATCGATCTCTCTCTCTCTCTCTCTAATTTGGGAAAAGAAACGTTTCCTCTTATGTTATCATTTTTACAGAACACATATATTGTTTAATATCATGTTACTGACTTCTGTTTATCACGCCTTGTGGATATAATTTGATATGTGTGCATAATTTAAGGGCAGAAGTCACATTTTTGAATGAAACCATCACACAGGCATCATCGACTCTGGCTGTGACTAAGCTTTCAGAACCATTGGTGTTAGAAGTCCTTCCTTACATAGAGTGAGGTGACTGGTCCCATTATATCTAGAAATGGAAAGGTATGGAGATGATGGAGAGGACTCAGGGTAATAAAGCCACAGATATATGGATGAACAAGCAGGTATCATGGTCCCACAATGAAGCCTGTCCAGCACAGCCTACAGAATATGTGTAATAGTCTTTTTTGGTAATTCAGACTGTCCAGTAAATTATTTTTAAATTGTTTTTCTCAGATAAAAATATGAAAACCAGCTCAGCAAGGATTTATGGCAATGAATCTTCTGGTGTAGAAGTCCCCAAGCTTTACCATAGCACAGACCACATCTTTACGTACAGATTGTCTCATGGACTTCCATTTCCATTCACAGATTCACAGACCAAGTCCCCTCACATTCATAATCCCACAACATCCCTGTGCCAAGTACAGCAACCACGTACATTGATAAGCAACATTAGGAAAGTGTGTAGCGTCTTGTTTTCATAAGCCCTGAGCACCCAGCTCTCACTGAGTTCAGCTGGTGTTTGAGTCCTCAGTACTTCTGAAAAATCAGGACCTATCAATGGATTTTTGGTTTGTTCAGGGAAAAAATGTTTTATCCTTTTGCAAAAAAAAAAAAAGGCAATGTGCTGCTTTCTCTCCTCAGTTCGTCTCCTCCACATATCTCAGCTGGAAACAAGAAGAGCCGCCGGAACCATGGACTGCTATTTGAGAACCTCTATTTAATGGACTATGGATAACCAAGCTTCTTAAGCTTGTTGTATTTGCAGTGTGATGATGGAGTCACAACCAAAGTATCACTTCTCCCCTTTGTTCTCTTGTTCACATGCATTTCAATCATTCCCAAAGCACCAGATAATGATACCGTGAAAGAACCTTTGAAGGAAAACCAGTCCTTAGGATCGAGCAGTGTCCCCCTGCCAGCTGTATACAGTAATTCTGCCAAGCCCACTGTGGTGTAAGCATGAACCTACTTCTTTGCATGAACATCCACTAGCTATACAGCAAGGCAGAGGACACTGTTATTGTTACCATCATACCCAGAAGCCTCCATCAGGACTGGAACCCCATTGTGCTGGATATGGTTTAGGCCTGTATGAAAAGGCAGCAGCAGGGAAAGTGGGCCTTAATGGATTAGGAGTATTTCCTCCCATTTTAGAGGCACTGTACCACAAAGACAAGGGCTCAAAACCTCAGACAATTAGAGTTTGATATCTGGCTGAATTAGATTTGCTCATCCATTACATTTGAAAGGGGGGGGAAGCCCCAGCTGCTGCTAAGAATGGTAATAACAGAAACTTGTACTTGGTGCTCCTGAGCGTTTTGCCTCACCTTAAGCTATGCTCAGCACAACATTTACAATATTTGGGCCAGAACCTAAGCTAGGGTAAACCAGCCAGTGACTTCAATTTAGCTGCACTGATATAAAGTAACAGGGGATCTGGCCTTTTAATATTTCCAGCTTTAAAAACAATAAAGACTTCATGCTCTAACAGCTTATAATTTATTTGTAATTTCCTTAACAGCAAGAAGCCATTAGTTGTACATTACGTGATTCTATAGCTCTGCAACGCTGTAATTTATTAGGTACTTCTATGGTATTGCTATTTATTGTTATTGCTGTATTTATTACCATTCTAATGATTATTTATATTGTTCTATTTGTTTTATATACTAAGAACTTCAGTGTAATAGCATCTGTGGAAAGACTCGTTGAGGCCAAGTCTAGCACATGTTCCATGAGCACAGGAGTCAATGCTGTACGTGTTTCAAATGCTAAACCCTCTATGCTCTAGCACTTTGGGGGTTCCTGGTGCCATGGATGCAAAGAGCCAGACTGGGCTCCTTTTATTATTATTTATTTGTTATGTATATTGTCGTAACACATTGGAGCCCCCATCATGGACCAGGACCCTCATTGTGCTGTACAAACTCAGAACAAAAAGATGATCCCAGTATCTCAGTTCCTTACTGCATCTGTCTCTCACTTGGAAGAGCATAGAATGTACAATCCTGTAGGGTTAGGGTTAAACTGTCCCCAATGTCTTGGGCAATGTTGGGGGGGAGGGTTAGCTCAGTGGTTTGAGCATTGGCCTGCTAAATCCAGGGTTGTGAGTTCAATCCTTGAGGGGGCCATTTAGGGATCTAAGGCAAAAATTGGGGATTGGTCCTGCTTTGAGCAGGGGGTTGGACTAGATGACCTCCTGAGGTCCCTCCCAACCCTGATAGTCTATGATTCTAATGTCCAGTGACCTATTTGGACATTCCTCTGCCTGGCTATTGTCCTATCAAGCCACATCCTAGCCGCTCTGCAAGCTATAGACTGTAAGGTCCCTGTCTAGACACCCACTAGAGTATTCTACAACTAAGGGTTGCTGCTCCCAGCCTAATCTACCTGTGTACCAATCCACAGGCTGCGTATACGTAGGGCTTCCTCAGGGTGTGGGTATCTGATGGGGGATTGTTTTAAGAGGGATTTAGATTCATGTTGGATTGATTTGTCCCAGTTCCCTAGGAGAGTTGAGAAATGCACACAGCTAATAAAGAATTTTGGATGAGCTCTGTCATAAATATAAAGGGAAGGGTAAACCCCTCTGAAATCCCTCCTGGCCAGGGGAAAGCTCCTCTCACCTGTAAAGGGTTAAGAAGCTAAAGGTAACCTCACTGGCACCTGACCAAAATGACCAATGAGGAGACAAGATACTTTCAAAAGCTGGGAGGAGGGAGAGAAACAAAGGGTCTGTGTCTGTCTGTAGTCGTTTTTGCCAGGGACAGAACAGGAATGGAGTCTTAGAACTTTTAGTAAGTAATCTAGCTAGGTATGTGTTAGATTATGATTTCTTTAAATGGCTGAGAAAAGAATTGTGCTGAATAGAATAACTATTTCTGTCTGTGTATCTTTTTTGTAACTTAAGGTTTTGCCTAGAGGGGTTCTCTATGTTTTTGAATCTAATTACCCTGTAAGATATCTACCATCCTGATTTTACAGGGGGGATTTCTTTATTTTTATTTACTTCTATTTTTTTATTAAAAGTCTTCTTGTAAAAAACTGAATGCTTTTTCATTGTTCTCAGACCCAAGGGTTTGGGTCTGTGGTCACCTATGCAAATTGGTGAGGCTTTTTATCCAATATTTCCCAGGAAACGGGGGGTGCAAGTGTTGGGAGGATTGTTCATTGTTCTTAAGATCCAAGGGTCTGGGTCTGTAGTCACCTAGGCAAATTGGTGAGGCTTTTTACCAAACCTTGTCCAGGAAGTGGGGGGCAAGGTTTTGGGAAGTATTTTGGGGGGAAGGACGCGTCCAAACAGCTCTTCCCCAGTAACCAGTATTAGTTTGGTGGTGGTAGCGGCCAGTCCAAGGACAACGGGTGTAATATTTTGTACTTTGGGGAAGTTTTGACCTAAGCTGGTAAAGATAAGCTTAGGAGGTTTTTCATGCAGGTCCCCACATCTGTACCCTAGAGTTCAGAGTGGGGGAGGAACCTTGACAAGCTCATTCTGCTCTGAGTGAGAGGGGATGGTGCCGATAGGAATGGGAACCCCTCCCACAGCAAGCGGGACCCTCAGGAGAGAGCATTATGCCCTTTGGATGGGGTGACAGACCTGTGAGTCTGGAGGGTGGGAGGCAGATCAGGAGGAGATTCTGAGGAACTTCACCTCTTTTCTTAAACAGAATTGTGGCATTTGGGAGAATGTTTTAGCCCTCCATGAGCGGGGCTCAGAGTAACCATCTGGCTCGCTCCTTACACTACTGTTGCAAAGTTTGCCTTGACAGGATTAGATTAAATCCCACCACTTCATGCAATTGACACTGCATCCCGCTATCAACCTGTGGCCATTGGCAATGGTTCAACGCACTGTATGCTAAAGATCATAGAATCAAATCATAGAATATTAGGGTTGGAAGGGACCTCAGGAGGTCATCTAGTCCAACCCCCTGCTCAAAGCTGGACCAAACTCCAATTTTTGCCCCAGATCCCTAAATGGCCCCCTCAAGGATTGAACTCACAACCCTGGATTTAGCAGGCCAATGCTCAAACCACTGAGCTATCCCTCCCCCCTGCTTGGACACTTTTGATTTCAAATCAGCTGAAGGATAGTTTCAGACACTTTTTATTTTCTGTGGGAAGTTATATCAGGAAAAGCCCCCTCTCCCCCCCGAAAATGCACAGCAGTTCATTGACATTTATACAGCATAATTTAAACACAACCCCTGAGCTGTCCCCTGATTCACACCTCCAGCTTTTACTGCTCAGAGCAGCTAGAGTTACAGCTGCCCATAGATAGCTGAACTCTAATGCATTGCTTCCGATTGCTAATCAGTTAGCTTTGCATAATTGATTCTTGGCCCTTCCATTTATTGTCAGTTGAATCAACCTTATTGACTGAGTGGCTGAGCTTAATGGAAATTTTGGATGTTGCTACCACAACTGTTAACTCTTAGAAAGCTGAGACGTGCGTGCTTGGAAAGTGTATAAAGCTGCTATACTCACTGTCAGCCTTCCCTAAAGATCTCTGTCTCTCTGAGTCGGACCCAGCAGCAGGTCCCTCATTCCAATCTCCACAAGAGCTTCAACCCCCTTTC
This sequence comes from Lepidochelys olivacea, assembly GCF_965140295.1. Classification (NCBI taxonomy): domain Eukaryota; kingdom Metazoa; phylum Chordata; order Testudines; family Cheloniidae; genus Lepidochelys; species Lepidochelys olivacea. The sequence continues at coordinate 5,230,790 of NC_140417.1, read as the reverse complement.
AGCTCCATTCCTCTTCCCTGCCACTCATCCTTCTGCTGACAGTTTCCTCCTCCCCCCAGTGCTCTCTGCTGTGTCCCTTCCTGCCTCCCCCTGGCTAGGCAAACCCACCGGATGCTCTTTCTGCCATGAGTATTCTGCACCCGAGGGTGGCCGCTCTCAGCCTTATTTCTCCGTGGCCCACTGCCCAGGCTGACTATCCATAGGGTTTTCTGCGAGTTAGGTTGGGAACAGGAAGTGGGGTAGTCAGGTGAGATATTCAACACACCCCAGGAATGAGGGATGGGTTTTAACAGCAGGGCAAGAGCTCTACTCTCTGATAATTTATTGTACAAATTCAGTGTATAACAGGCTTCCACCTAGCTCTAGTCTTAGCTGAGCTGGGGTTGTCTAGTGGCTGCAGCTATTTGACTGTGAAGTACAATACTGTGGGAACACTATTGAATTGAAGGTCCCATGGTATATGGTCTGCAAGAAGTCTGTGTAGTAATTCACTTGTCAGCTGATATCTGGGTTTCTGTACTTAGATTTTGTCCCTTTTTACAAGAGGAAAATAGATTTTTTAAAGCCTCTACTGAGGAAGCAGCACGATTGTGCACAGAAGTCATGCCAAGATGTGCAGGGGACTGTAGACAAGTGGTCACCTCATGGCACCCCCTGGTGGCCTCATGACAGGCCTGCACGCGTCCCCTTACCTCAGTTTCCCTTCTTGGATCCCTGAATAAACACAACACAAGGGTGTTTCCAGTCCCATCACGACAGCTATCCTTAGGGTCTGCTTTATTAACTTAGGTTTCAGAGTAACAGCCGTGTTAGTCTGTATTTGCAAAAAGAAAAGGAAGACTTGTGGCACCTTAGAGACTAACCAATTTATTTGAGCATAAGCTTTCGTGAGCTACAGCTCACTTCATCGGATGCATACTGTGGAAAATACAGAAGACGTTTTTATACACACAAACCATGAAAAAATGGGTGATTATCACTACAAAAGGTTTTCTCTCCCCCCACCCCACTCTCCTGCTGGTAATAGCTTATGTAAAGTGATCGCTCTCCTTACAATAAAAAGGAATACTTGTGGCACCTTAGAGACTAACCAATTTATTTCCACGGTATGCATCCGATGAAGTGAGCTGTAGCTCACGAAAGCTCATGCTCAAATAAATTGGTTAGTCTCTAAGGTGCCACAAGTACTCCTTTTCTTTTTGAGAATACAGACTAACACGGCTGTTACTCTGAAACCTCTCCTTACAATGTGTATGATAATCAAGGTGGGCCATTTCCAGCACAAAGCCAGGTTTTCTCCCCCCCACCCCCAACCCCACACACAAACCCACTCTCCTGTTGGTAATAGCTTATCTAAAGTGATCACTCTCCTTCCAATGTGTATGATAATCAAGGTGGGCCATTTCCAGCACAAATCCAGGGTTTAACAAGAACGTCTGAGAAAGGGGAGGTGGGGTAGGAAAAAACAAGGGGAAATAGGTTACCTTGCATAATGACTTAGCCACTCCCAGTCTCTATTCAAGCCTAAGTTAATTGCATCCAATTTGCAAATGAATTCCAATTCAGCAGTCTCTCGCTGGAGTCTGGATTTGAAGTTTTTCTGTTGCAATATTTTTCTGTTGCAACTTTCATGGCTGTAATCGCGTGACCAGAGAGATTGAAGTGTTCTCCGACTGGTTTATGAATGTTATAATTCTTGACATCTGATTTGTGTCTATTTATTCTTTTACGTAGAGACTGTCCAGTTTGACCAATGTAAATGGCAGAGGGGAATTGCTGGCACATGATGGCATATATCACATTGGTAGATGTGCAGGTGAACGAGCCTCTGATAGTGTGGCTGATGTGATTAGGCCCTGTGATGGTGTCCCCTGAATAAATATGTGGGCACAGCTGGCAACGGGCTTTGTTGCAAGGATAGGTTCCTGGGTTAGTGGTTCTGTTGTGTGGTATGTGGTTGCTGGTGAGTATTCGCTTCAGGTGGGGGGCTGTCTGTAGGCAAGGACTGACCTGTCTCCCAAGATTTGTGAGACTGTTGGGTCATCCTTCAGGATAGGTTGTAGATCTTTGATAATGCGTTGGAGGGGTTTTAGTTGGGGGCTGAAGGTGACGGCTAGTGGCGTTCTGTTATTTTCTTTGTTAGGCCTGTCCTGTAATAGGTGACTTCTGGGAACTCTTCTGGCTCTATCAATCTGTTTTGTCACTTCTGCAGGTGGGTATTGTAGTTGTAAGAATGCTTGATAGAGATCTTGTAGGTCTCTGACTGAGGGGTTGGAGCAAATGCAGTTGTATCGCAGAGCTTGGCTGTAGACAATGGATCGTGTGGTGTGGTCAGGGTGAAAGCTGGAGGCAAGTAGGTAGGCATAGCGGTCAGTAGGTTTCCGGTATAGGGTGGTGTTTATGTGACCATTGTTTATTAGCACTGTAGTGTCCAGGAAGTGGATCTCTTGTGTAGACTGGACCAGGCTGAGGTTGATGGTGGGATGGAAATTGTTGAAATCATGGTGGAATTCCTCAAGGGCTTCTTTTCCATGGGTCCAGATGATGAAGATGTCATCAATATAGAGCAAGTAGAGTAGGGGCGTTAGGGGACGAGAGCTGAGGAAGCGTTGTTCTAAGTCAGCCATAAAAATGTTGGCATACTGATTATCATACACATTGTAAGGAGAGTGATCACTTTAGATAAGCTATTACCAACAGGAGAGTGGGTTTTTTGGGGGGTGGGGGGTGGGGAGAAAACCTGGATTTGTGCTGGAAATGGCCTACCTTGATTATCATACACATTGTAAGGAGTGTGATCACTTTACATAAGCTGTTGCCAGCAGGAGAGTGGGGTGGGGGGAGAGAAAACCTTTTGTAGTGATAATCACCCATTTTTTCATGGTTTGTATGTATAAAAACGTCTTCTGTATTTTCCACAGTATGCATCCGATGAAGTGAGCTGTAGCTCACGAAAGCTTATGCTCAAATAAATTGGTTAGTCTCTAAGGTGCCACAAGTACTCCTTTTCTTTTTATTAACTTAAAGTTCAGAACTAAATACAAACGTCTTCTCTCCTCCCTGCTCTGGTCAGAGTCCTTCCTGCCTTAGCAGGCCACTCCCAGCCCTTCCTAGCTGGAGCAATGCCCCTGTCTCAGGGTCTTCCGTGCAGGAGCCTCTCTCATTCTCTGCAGCCTCCTGAGCTCCCCCCTTATTGCAGCCAGCTTCTGCTCTTTAAAGGGAATTGCTGGATTCCTCTCAAATGGGGCTCACTCTGTAATCAGATTGACTTGGCCCCAGATTGACTCTGCAGCCCCTGGGACGGGCCACCCTCTTACAGGGATACTGTCTGCAGTGTAGGGGAGCTATCATGTTTGAGCCCATGAGCCCAGGGAGTCCTCCACTCCACAAACCTACAGCATAGGCAGGACACCCCTGAGGACTCTGCCAATGCAGAAGTGCACATGTAATTACTAAAGGGTACAAAGATGGCTCGACATGTATAAATCAATGGGCAACTGTCATATTTAAAGTGGTGACAAGCTGTTGCCATAGTTACCTGTTATTTTATGGAACCTTTCGGCAACACCATTGCAAAGAGTGACGGCTGACATGCGTTACCTCGCATGTCTTGGGCCCAAAATATATGCATGGACCCTTTCATTTGGATGAAAGTTTTGTGCAGATTAGGTTTAGAAAACAGTTGAAAATCCTGATGTGGTCCATCCAGGTTGTGTGTTATCAACTCCCTAAACAATTTCTGTCCATTTCTGTGTTTAAAGTTATCTAAACTCATATAGTTCATTTCTGATGATGAAATGCTTATCTGACCTCTTACTGAAGATCTTCATTTTTTACCCAGGAAAAAGAAAGTCAAAGTGAAATTCTTCAGAGTATTTTTCCTTTCTAGGGTTGGACTCCAGGCAAAATGTATCCCTATTTTTTTATAGTTGTGAGCTAATTGCTGTGTACATTGCTGAGAACGAACTCCAAGAATGAAACTAACTAAAAATCTATCCATGTGGACCTCACCCATGTGATTATTGTTATTAATTGAGGCTTATTTTACCATACCTTTGCTGAATGACAGTGTATCTCTTGTTTTATGCAATAACAACAAAAAAGATGGAAACCTCCGAGATGAGAGACATGAAGTCAATTTGTTGGGAAGTTAATAAATCCATCGCAGACTACTGATGGTTAAAAATCAACTAGTACAGAATCACTCGGATGTCGGTGGTTTTTCAACATACCCTACACTATTTTCACATTATTTTCCTAAAATTGCAATCTCAGTATTTTGTATGGTGTTTTTTAAAGACATAATTATTTGTAGCTATGATTGTCCTAGAGGAAAAGCTGACAAGGTAGCCTTTATGATAAATTACAGTGCACAAGCTTTTTGGCCCTAAAAAGATCCTTTGTTCAAGTGTATGGTTTTAAATTAAAGGACATAGAGCAATATACAACTTCGACTTTTTGATCATAAAAACTGGAAGGCACATATCGGACCTTTGTTCCATGATTATTATACCTATTGACACCAAATTAAGTTCCAAGTATGGGGTGAGGGGAAAACAGCCCCTAAATTTGAATTATCAAGAGTATATTTGACAACAATACACTGTAACGATTATCTCTTGTTCTCTATTATAAATGAGCATGACAGTGCTACTCAAACTCCTTGAAAGCTAGGTCAAGCAACATGTATTTGACAGCAAATTACATTTCCTTATGAAGAGAAAGAACAGAGTTAAGCTCTAGAATTTCTGCTTTTTTTTCCATGCCTCCTCCTACCCCTCTCTTAGTTTTCAGATGAGAAGATACGTGGCAAAAGGATGTTCTGCTTCAAGTTTACGTTGTTCCTTGGCCATTTCATTAGGGTGATAAATATATTATATGAGAAAGTAGAAGCTGTATGGATCACTCGGTTTATTTTCTCTACACATAGCATGCATCATCATGATATCCACATAACCATCACCTTAAGTCAAAAGAATCTTGATTTTGGTATTCATGAGTTTGAACACCAGGGGTTTCTGACATGGGCTCAAAATTGAAAGTGAAAGTTCAATTTTTGTCTGTTTTTAAGATTAAAATAAGGCAAACCCACCAAGTTTTGCATCTTGACCCAGCTTCATTCCCAGTTTTGCTTAGTCTTCTTGGAAAGTCGTGTTTCTTGGTGAATCGTGACTTTCACAGGAGGTTTTGTGTTTTCTTGTGAAATTTTCACACAGCTCTAATCTAAAATTTGTGAAAGACAAATCTCCACAGAGGTCATATTAGAAAAATAATCTCTCTCTCTAATCTCAATGTGGAAAATACATTTTCTTAGAACATTTCCTTCTCTGTGGCTGTTAGAAACAGCAAAGACACGTTGTCATTCAAATATGAATGTGCCTGGCATTACAATGAGTAGCAGAACATGTATGTTCCAGATGAGATTAATGCATTCATATTAGGTTTCTTTCATTTGATTTCTTACACTGGATTATTAAAGTTAATGGACCAATCTTGTATTTTACAGAGCAATGAATTAATCAAAGACATGTTTTACATGAATCATGGGCTAGTTATATGGGGCCAGATCCAAGTCACTGTTGATTTCAATGAATTCTGAATTAGCTCCTGGTAAACTGTGAAGTTGAGTGGATGTGGATCACAATTTCTGCAAAGTTCTGGGAGTTTGAACCCAGGGTTTAACTTGGCCAGTTGTAGGGAAAGGAACCTGCTGCAAATCTCAGATCTGAAATGTTTCAGTCTGTGGGGCTGGGGGTGAACCTGGGAGTTTAGATTTGAGGACATCATTTTGGGGGCCTGACCGCGCACATCTTTTTCAGTCAGAACTCCCAAAGTGCCTTTGATAGGAGTTGTGGCTAGGGAAGGAGTCTAGAACTGGGCCCTCTGGGTGGTTACTTAAAATTTTCTTTTCAGAAGTTCTGAGCACCCCTAGCTCCAGCTATACAGGGGCTGCAAGTGCTCCTCTCCAGCTAAAACCAGGGAGCTTGAAGTCAGCTACAAAGCATACATTGACTTCCTTATGGTGTGTATTTTTAAAGACATGGAGTGAAATCCTGGCCTTGTTGAAAAAACTCCCATTAGCTTAACCTATCCTCCCTAAAAAAGGCTAAAATCCTTCTCCTGTTTTTTGTATATATATACAACTTAACCCTAACAAAGACACAGTCGTTAGTTTCTAAGCTTATGTTGGGTACATAAGAATTAAAGGAGTGAATTTAAGCAGGGCTAATTTTAGAAGCAGACTTTTCACACTTACTATTGTGCCGGAACACCACATGACTCAAAGAAATCCAGTAGGTAAGCAGCTGAGGAAAAAAAGTCTATTTTTATATTTGAGAAAGTTATATAAGTGTTTGCTCATTAAGAAAGGTGTTTGCCTGCCATTCTGCCACATTAAAAAAAATACACACACACACATTAAAATAGGGCATATTTGGAAAGACCTGAAAATTAAAATTAGACTCACTCAGAGTTGCCCATTCCATAAAAGACCTTCTAAGAAATTTTTGCTGGCCCTGGCAGCATTTACAGTTAAAATCCAGTGTTAAGTCTGAAAACAGAGTGAGAAATGTGTTGGCTTTTACATAGCACAAGTTGACAGTGATACCTCCTTTGCTAACAAAATCTCTCAAGCATCTGAAAATTATTAAGGATCTGGTTCTTTGTTTTCTGGTTTTAAAGCTGTAAAAATAATTTGTTCCATATCCTCAGCTGGGGCTGCACCAGTTATAAATAACCAGTTGACCAGCGAGAGAGGTGTGGTATAAACCCCAAAGGTTTTGACTTTATGTTAATATTTACCAGTAATAATGGAAAAGCCTTCAGAAAATACAGCTGCATTTTGCGTGCCTTTTCCAAGCCACTGGAGAAAAAATACAGTTGGTTACAACAGCAGCATACATTGCTCCCTGCGGCATTGTGGGAGTCGCATACTGCTCCTCCAAGACAAATGTCCTCCAGTATGCCAGGGGAAAGGGGCTAGCCAGCAATCTGCCTTTACTCACTAACTAGAGGACAATACCAGGAAGAGGTGATGGGGAGCTGATGTCTCAAATCACATGACTGTTTGGCGAAGGGGAATTGTTTGGGACCACAAGAATATGTGGTCAGTGGGGTTTTTATCATTTTTTTCTGCATGATGGTGCTTCAGCTGGTTTGTTAACCATCCTTATGAAAAAGAAAAGGAGTACTTGTGGCACCTTAGAAATTAACTAATTTATTAGCTCACTTCATCGGATGCTTATGCTCTAATAAATTTGTTAGTCTCTAAAGTGCCACAAGTACTCCTTTTCTTTTTGCGTATACAGACTAACATGGCTGCCATCCTTATTAAATAGCTGTTATCATTCTTTATATTAAAGGGTATTTTCCAAATAGTGTATAAAGAATTAAAAGATATTTTAATAAATGGCTACTCAGTTGTTATAGAGTCCAGGAGATCAATGAGTTGCTTATACCCATTTATATCACCTTGTATTGATGCACTTTATTACTATCGATAACATTTACTCTTCATGTCTGTAGCAGGCTTTTAACATCTTATCATAAATATATACCCTTAATATAAAATATGATCTTTGTTGTTATGGAACGAAAGAACATGCCAAGGCATCAGCTCTTGGGTGCCTTCAATATCCTTTTAACTGATGTGTGTCTGCTCAGCCCGAATTATTGGCAAGAAGGTGTTAAATGGTTTTTTTTTAAAGGGCTGTTGCTATTGAATCAGCATGAGTGGCCTTTCCAGTTCAAGAGTTTTTCTTCCTTGTATTTTCTGGCCATCAGTTGTCCAGGCTAAGTGAAAATGTCGCCACTTCTCACATCCCTTATCATTATGGATTTGAGACCATTCGCCCTGACACCGGTAAATCTAGCCATCTTCAGAATTAGTCTTTTTCTTCCTTTTTTTATGGATTCATTTACTTATTTCTCTTTGTTCTGATCCATTCCATTTGATAATTAATTGCATTAATTCTAGCTGATTCTCTTCAAACATAGGGAATTTATATGAATGAATGATATTTTTCCAGTGCAGAATAACAAAAATTGCTAAAGGCTTTGGCCAAGTTGCTAGCAGTGATAAATGTAATTTTCTATCAGCTTGTAGATACTATTCAAGAATTCATCAATTAGAAGAAATCTGTTCTTTGCAAGACAGATGAAAATCCTCTGAAACTTCTGTAAATCTCTTTCCGCTAAATGGCACCCTTTGTTTAAGAGGACTTTGCTAGGAATAGTATTAAACTTTTGTTTCGCTTTAGAAAGAGAAACTGCCTTTTGTGGAGCATCCAGGGTTTTCAGATCTCTTAGTTCTTGTTGTCCTTTTGCTCAGAGATTCTTAATCTGTGGCCTTTTGCTGACAGATTCTTAATCTATGTCATTCTATATTTGTAGTTTTATTGTTTCATCTCTTAGAGCTTTGCAATCCTCGGCCTATCTGCTTTTCTGTGGATACTTGTAGCAGTGAAATGCATGTGATGAAAGCACCTGTAATATTAGACAGAATTACAACATGGTATATGAAGGAACACTATTGCTAATGTTCTCTTCCTACCCTATGATCACCCTTAAAATCCAACCACAATCTCATGGGGGTCTTTCTTTAATGTACCTCTGGCCTTTTTTCCTGGCCTTGATAAAGTCTTAAAATGGATGCAAGCTGTAGATTTCCTTTCCCTTAAAGTTTCACAGTCTGCTCTTTACAAGTCACGATATGCTTCATTTGGTTGCAGTTTGCATATGTCAGTTGATTTCCCAACCAGTCTAAACTATATTTTCTTCTCAAGCGACCTATGGAACTCTCATAATCGCAAATACATCTGAGATCGCTATCATTCTATTATACTCTCACTGGAGCCAATAAAACGCAGATCGCTTAAGAGCTGAAGACACACTCGTTCTCTGTGAAATAGCCCAGTGGGAGTGATGCTAAGAACATTTGCACTCTATCACTTTGCACTTGAATCACCATCCTACAATGAGGACGAGAAATAGGAAATCCAGTTAGGTTTCTGAAGATACTTTTGCTGAATTTGAATAAGGGTCTCCGTTTTTCACAGCCTAGTGGTACAGGTTTTACATTACTCTTGTTTCTGCTGGCACTGACAAAGACGTCAAGATGCAAGACAAGTCACCCCCAGATTTCCAAAGGAAACTCCCATCAGTGCCTTTCCTATATAATATAAGTAGACCCCTCTTTATTTACATTGCAAAATCTGGGGAACTTTTGAGCTCATGGAAGTGAATGGCTAATGACACTTGTTTAAGGCATGATACATATTAATAATAACATTATCTAGCTGATGTAGTGCTTTTCAATAGATCGCCAAACACTTTACAGAGGAGGTCATCTTTATTCCTGTCTTCCGAATGGGGAAAAGTGCGATGAAGTGACTTGCCCAAGGTTACCTAGCAGGTTAGGGTCAGACCTGGGACTAGAAGCCGGGTCACCCAAGTTCCAGTCCAGTGCATTATCCACTAGGCCACACTGCCTCCTCAAGTTTTCCCACCCTGCTAATGCACCACAATCCCATATTATTTCAGCCCTGGTTCTGAGACATGCTATAGGTTTTTTCAGTTGTGTTGTATTGAGCAGCAATTCAGGCCCTGAGACCACAAAGCACTTCACCATTAGCTTATCTTTACTTGCCCATCTGGCTATTTTGGGGTGGGGGAGGGGTCCTCTTTTTTGTTCTCACTTTTTGCAAAAAACTTGAAAGGCCTTTATTTCATCCCACTACAGAATGGGAAAATTTCTGATTCCTTGAAAATGTCCATGGGATAGGAAAACTGTTGTCCCCCCCACACCATGTTCTCAGGGGCTCTCTTCCTCAGATTATCTCTTCCTTTCTATTTCTTTTATTTCCTTTTTTGCTCCATCTTTTCTCTCCTATTTCCTTCCCTGCCTGCTTCAGTGTGTTGTGCTCTATTAAGTAGACCTAAAGTATCAGATCATTGAATCTGACTGAAAAAAATAAAAACCTCTTGCTGCATCTTGTGTTATTTTTATTCAGACAGACAGAAAGCCCTTGTGTTTTGTGCTTTGTAATCATCATGCCTCTATAGAAATCCATGGTATGCCCACATCTCAAATACTGTATGCCGATCTGGTAGCCCCATCTCAAAAAAGATATACTGGAACTGAAAAGGTACAGAGAAGTACAACAAAAATTATTAGGGGTATGGAACAGCTTCTGTATGAGGAGAGACTAAAAAGACTGGGACTTTTCAGCTTGGAAAAGAGACAACTAAGGGGCAATATGATGATGATGATGATGATGACATGAAAATCATGACTGGTGTGGAGACAGTAAATAAGGAAGTATTATTTACTTCTCCACATAGCACAAGAACTAGAGGTCACCCAATGAAATGAATAGGCAGCAGGTTTGAAACAAACAAAATGAAGTATTCATACAATGCATAATCAACCTGTGGAACTCCTTGCCATGGGATGTCATGAAGGCCAAAACTATAACAGGGTTCAAAAAAGAACTAGATAAGTTCTGGGAGGAGTGGTCCATCAATGGCTATTAGTCAGGATAGGCACGGATGCAGCACCGTGCTCTGAGTGTCCCTAGCCTCTGTTTGCCAGAAGGTGGGAGTGGATGACAGGGGATGGATCACTTGATGATTACCTGTTCTGTTCATTCCCTCTGAAGCACCTAGCATTGTCCATTGTCAGAAGACAGCATACTGGGCTAGATGGACCATTGATGTGATCCAGTATGGCCATTATTATGTATGTTGTTGTGTAACGGTCTTCCCTCCGAATCTGTGCATTGTACAATAAAACTTAAGTTAAAAAAACCAACAATTTGCAATTTAGTAATTACGCCCAATGGAAATAAAGATGCTTAATAGGCCTTTAAACTAATTACTCATTTATGGTTTGGATTGTTCTTCCAGAGAACATTTTAACATGTAGTTAACAGAATCCATGCTCACAGCATGTGAGGTGTGGCAGATGGATAAAAGTGCCATGGTCCCTGTATAAAGCCACTGCAGATGCAGGGTGTTAATTGAGGAGTAAGGGAACCTAAATCGTGGAATGCGTGGGTTAAGGTCTTCTGGTGAAGAGGCAGTATATCCTCTGAGTGCTAATCTGCAATAATGCCAAACCGTCTTTCATGCCTCAGTGCTCCAGGCTTTGGTACCAAGAAGAAGGAGAATCACTCCAGTCTGATGCTGCTGCATACATTGATGCTGGGTTTTTTTAGAAGCTTAAGGAAATTAGGCTCCCATGCCTTTTTCATTTGAAACCCCCAGCCTTGCCTTGTAAAGAATTGTGCATTCATCGTTGCTCTGTGGATCAATCTGTGCATTAGGTAGTTGGAATCAATGATAGACAGTTCTTGCTGGGCATACTTGTGTGTACATGTTGGGGAGAGCAGCATGCCAATGAGGCCATTTCGCCTCCCTGATTCTAAGGCTGGTTCATCCTTTGGAGCAGCCATGGGGCTGGTCTAAGCTACTCCTGCTGGTAAAGGTGCCAGCTCACAGCAAAGGAAAGCTGGAACACTCTGGTCTCTCTCCTTTCCTAGCCCAGCAGAGAGACTGGGAGACAGCTGCTCCAGCTGGGGATCCCCTCGCACTGGAGGAGTCTTCCGCTGCTGAGATCCAGGGAGTTTCCGGCCTCTTTGTGCTTTTAGAGCAGGCCAGAGAGTCTGGCCCTTAGTTTGGTGATTATTACCCCATTGCACTTGGAGGAAAACCAGTACTAACTTGCAGAAGTAAACATCTAGCAGATGCCAAAGTCACAGTCACACTACTGTAAATGTATACATAGTAACCAGATGCTCTGGTGACAGGTTTGGAAAGTGGCAGTGGAGAAAGCCAGCGTCTGTTTGTTCCCATCTGTCTGGGAGGGAGAACAGAAAATGAAAGTTTCTTCTGCGGTGCTCCTGGCCCTCTTCTATATCCTGGAGAGATGGAGGTGTAGAAAATGTCATAATGTGCTGGTAGGTACGCATCCATCTTGACCTGTTTTTCAGGAGGAAAAGGAAAAACATTAAACTGGATCTATGCAGGGGCCTGTGGAATGACAGAGAAGAAGTTTTTGTCTTGCAATGAAAAGGAAATAGTTGTAGACTTGTAACCCCCGTTTATGCTGCAGCATTTGATTTTGTATCTCCAAAGAAAGCAGAAGAGGGGGAGGAGACATGGATTTTAGTTGGATGCTTTGTGTGTCCGCACATGGGCAGGGCAGGGCAACCTAGGCTATGTCTACACTCGAAGGCTTTGCTGGTATTGTTTATTCCGGTGTACTTATACCAGCAAGTTGCTCCTAGCAGGGTAATAGTTATAGCAGCTACAGCTGGGGAATAACTGATTTCTCACATTGCTAGCTGTACTGAAAAATTGGGGGGAAATTGTTTTGGGTATAACAAAACTTTGTTTCGTTTTCGAGCTTTTAATTTTAAAAAAGATTGAAGTATACGTTCAAATGAAAAGTGTTTTCAAATCAAAAAATTAGAACACTTCATTTTGAAAGTGTCGAATCAAAATGTTTCTGTGTTTTGGGGAAAAAAAATTAGTTTCTTTTTTCCAATCAAAGCTATCTGGTGAATTTGACACCAGTTTGCAAAATGTTTCAGTTCACTCAAATCTGCATATTTTTGGCGAAAAAAAAAGTTTTGGATAAAAATGTGTTCACTACTCCAATCCACCAGCCTCCAGTTCCACACAGCAGTAGGCCTCAGGAATAAGTGAAATGTGAAAAGGGTGAGAATCAGAAGAGGGTGGGTTGCGTGGAGGAGGTCTAATAATCTAGTAATCTTTATACTTTCCATTAACCCCAGCAGACTAAATTCTGTTCTTCCATGGTGGAAGAAGACTGCCCTAGCACCAACTAGCTTCAGGTTACTTCTGTCTTCCTTTTCGGGGAATGTCTAGACTGCAGTCATGGGGTGTGACTCCCACTCAGGTAGACTTACCTGAGCTAGCTTTAATTTACCTAATTTGGATCCCAGAGCAGTGCCGCCGTAGGAGCACAGGTTTTAGCATAGGGTGGACAAGCCCACCTGAATCCCTGGGTTATTACACTTGGGGCTAGCCCGTGCTGCAGATCTGCCTCACTACTGCAGGAGATCTAGCTAGCTAGATCAAAGCTAACTCGGGTATGTCTGCATAAACTGCAGTCACCCCCTGTGATTTCAGGACAGACATACCCTCAGACTCCAGCCCCATATCCTTTCCAAAAGGACACTGAATTTACCTGGGGCATTTCCCTGTGTGCTTGTTTTTGGCATTGTTTTTGAAAAACAGAAATTCTAGGGCCAGATTCCAGTGTGTGGGCCACTCGCTCAACGCCATTGGACCAGATTCAGACACTGGTTTAAATGAGTGCAGTTTGATGTATTTGAGTGACATTGCACCTGTTTATGCCAGATCTGAAGACCCTAAAGCCCAAACTGATCCTGCACTAGGATCCTCTAATGTGATCCACTGTGCCTGCACAGAGTCCCACTGAAGTCAACAGGACTCTGCACAGGCCACACTAGCAGATCCTGATGTGAGATCCAGGCATTTACTTGCATGTATGTCTTTTGGAGGGAGGCGGAGCAGATGGGACTAACACTAGGTCATTGGTTTAAATCTGGTTCAAGTCATTAGTGGCCAACCGCAGTTGACATAGGCTGGTTGTTGGTGGAATGAGTTGGTGGTCTCTGTCCAGTTCCTGGTGGGTAGGTATGTCCAACACCACAACCTTCATTCCCTCTGACAATAAAGGCCCTCTTGATGATAGACTGATCTGTTCTGAAAGCAGCGTGGGAGCTAGTTCCTGTGGTACAAGATAAAGGCCCATGGGTGGGGTATGGACCAAAGCTTGCACTATATCTGCCTGTGCAGTACATACGCTGGGAATACAGGATTCGGACTCCTTTCTAAGGCTGACAATGAGGTTTAAAAAAGTCATTGAAATCTCCAGTTATAATACTAAGTCTGACTGGTGCGCTCTATGTTAGATTGTGTAGATGGAGACAATGGCAATGTTTCTAGACAATTAACAATGCCTCCTTGCATGGTCTTAAGGAAATAAATGCCAAAGTCTATTACACAAGAACTATTTAAATTACTGGTAAAACAGTTTGATGTTGCCCTCTGGAATGTAGATAGCTTGGTATTTTATTTCAATAGGGATGCTAAGATTGCTTTCAGATATTTAAATGATAAAAATATTGCTTCACATAATATGCTTTTAATTTATGAAGCTCTCACTTCTTCATCTTAATCACTGATGAGTAAGTGGGGTTTTTTTTCCCTTTAGTAATTCATGCTTTCATTCCACATTGCTCTGGGATGTGACTTTTATTTTGCAAAGAAATACTTTAAAAAAAACCCAAAACATTTGGCTCTCACTGATCTGACTCTTACCTGTAAATGATATAAATGCATGTTTAATTAGTCGTTAAAAAGTCTTCACACTAAGCTTCTTAATTAATTGTGATTTGCCTATTGACTTAATGTCCTTTAAAATTATACCACAGTAGATGTGATCGCAATTTCCAGATGCAATTTCATTGTTTACCCTATAGAGATTTTTCACCAAGTAATTTAAAAACGAACAGTTCCTGTTAGGTAACAGCAATCCACGGGCAAAATGATCACTTGCAGGTCAGCTTTAACACTGCTTTCTCCAGGCGAAAACAAGTTAGGCACCTAGCACTTTTGAAAATCCCAGTAGAGCCTATCTGCATTGTTAGATTCCTAACAGCCTGCAAATATCTGGTCTGAAGGACCTAAAAATCAAGTATGGAGATGTCTAAATGCCATGAAGTGCAACTGCATTCAGCTGCATCTGCACCTTCCTCTATTTGGGCACAACATCCGAGGCCAAGTTTTAAAAATCAGCCATCCAAATTACAGTGCATCTACCTGCAGTTCCTTTAAAACGCCATCACCAGATTTCAAACTCTCTGCCCATGGACATGGGAAAAGTGTGGACCTGATGATACTGTTTCAAACTAGAGCAGTGCTCTGTCCAAGTATCCACACAGTCTCAAGTCTATGAAATATACTGATGAGCAGGCCACATGTTGTTGGATACTGCATAAAGTTTTGCGGATAGTTGTTAGCAGTTAGTCATTAACTTTAAAAACTTGATACTTGTGTGTCAATTCAGCACATAAGTCACCAGAAACCAGGACATTCAAGCAGGCTGAAAACAAAAGTTCATTTCTTCACCCCTTGTTTGAATATCTACTTTCAAATAACAGCCTCACTCAATTGTTCAAGCCGTGTCCTTTATCCACCAGAGGCAGTCTGTTGTGGGAGTTAACCGTAAAAAAGATAGTTCCTTAATTTACCTGTCACCATGGGGAAGGACTGTTGTGAAGAACGTTATGGCTTCTCTGACCTGATTTTTATACAGTGAAAGTAACGAAAAGGATGTAAAGGAGGTACCATTGTATTTATAGAAGGCAAAGAGGAACATAGAAATTGCCCCCCACCCCTCCTACACACACACATCCATCTAGCCCAGAATACTGTCTCTGAAAGTGGCCAGAAGCAGGTAATTCAGAGGAAGGTCTAAGAACCCCGTGGTTGGCAGATGTGGCATAATCTGCCCCCACAAAGGTCTCATTCTAATAATTAGGGATTGTCTTATACACTGAAGCACGAGATTTTTATTCCTTCCCAAACTCTTTGTTTCCATTAACTGTTATGTGTATGTAAAGCACTAGAATTACAAAATGACCAGTCCCCTTACAGTTTAGGGGCCCGGTCTTAACTCTTAAGCAAATAGGCCTTCCTCACACATTGGTTTCAGGGGAACTTCCCCTTGTGAATGATTGCTCAAATGAATAAAGGTTTGCAGGATCAGGCTCTAAGGTTTATTAATCTGTACTTCAAAGCAAGTATAATCCATGCTGCCTGGCATGCAAGCAGAAATGGGACCTTCAGAGCTAAAAGCATGAGCCACCACTGTTTGAACTAAAGGAGTAACTCCTCTATCTGATAGCAGTAGTAGGGTCATCTGAACCTCTTCTATGTACAAGCCACCAGCCGGGGACATACACCCCAACTCTGCTGCTGTAAATTATGTTAAGTGTAACCAGCTGGCCAGCAGGTGTTTTGCACCCTTCACTAAAACCAATCTACAGAGGATATTATAGCTCTCAGCTAGGCCGCCTGGCTCCTTAGCTCAAGCTCCAGCCATTCATGAGCTCCTCTCTTGAGGCGTCTCCAATTTGATCCCTAGTGTCAGCTAGCTGTCACCTAGGCACTCTACAAAGATCCATATTCATGGAGGGCCTGAGCTCATACTCCTGTGAGTTGCACATGAGTGGGGCAGTGAATGCAGGAGGGTGCCCATACAGACCAGATGCCCTTTCCTTCTGAAATGGAAATCTGTGAATACTGATTAATTCCATTTGATTTCCGCAATACAGGATTAGAGCCTCTCTGGAGTTTCAGCAAGTTTCTGGTCATTGATGCAGGAATGATTGCCAGGGGAAAATGTCAATCTAATCCCAGAGAACCCGGAAACAAAATTAAACATAATTTACAATGATCTATTAAGTCTTCTCTCAAAGTCCTTTTCTTATGAGAATTTTTAGAACACCATGAAGAAAAGTAGCTAGTAAAATCTTTATGAAACAGGAAAGGGCCTGATTTTTACCACAGAAAATAGTTACCTTTTTACAATCTAATCAAACCTTTTATAGGATTGTAACAATTTACAACTATCAATTTGCTATTAGAGGAAGAGACCTCAGCATCCATATCCTTCTCTACATCTAAAAATCTCAAACCAAATCCCTGTACTAATAAGGCTACCAAAACATTCCTCTCATATATGATCACATTTATCATAACAGGAGTAAAATTCAAAAGACTGGAAGAGAAAAAGGGCTGTAGTGACATTTCCTGAATACACAGACCATCAGGTGTTCTTGCAAGGAGTAAATTAAAATGAAGCCTTTAAAACTGTGTCACACAAGACAATAAAATGTTCTTATGTCCCTGAAAAAAACTGAGATGTAATAAAACAGAACTCAGATATGTCTCACTGCACCACACTCCCTGTAGCGTATCAAATATCTTTAATATCGAGAAGTCTTAAAAGAAAAATCCTGTTTGCCTTCTCCCTCCCCCCACACCCACTTGAGAACAGTTGATGACTTCAACACTGAAGCCAGTAAATTGGATTTTAGACATTAGGAGGCTGCTATCAGACATATGATCTGAAAGTAGCCTGAGATTATAAATCAAAGGAATCAGTCTGATGAGAAGCCGACTTTCATATTGGGCTCCTTAGGCTAAACATTAATATGTTTACCCAAGGAGGCCAGCTGTTGACTAGCATAAGTGCTTCTAAAAGGAAGCCTTTCTTATTTTATTTATTACGCAGCTATACAGCTCACTCTTTAAGTCTTTATCCTCCATATGCAGCAGAGCTGTGAATTAGCACAGAAAATGCTCTTGAAAGATTTCTTCTCTTTTTCTTCCCATTCCTTAATGAACGATTAGCCCCAGAATGCAGCCATTATTGTGTCCACGACATGCACAGGCACTAGAAAATTACAATGGCAAAAGGAACAGAATAGTTTTTGCTGCTGTAGGATGTATAAAAGGCAGTTGCTAAGGCAAGAACAGAGGCTGAAGAGGAATTATACAGAAAGCTGGAGGAAGAGGATGGCAGGAAATTTTGGGTTGGCGAAAAAGAGGAGCAATGAAACATAAGATATGCAGAAATCTTTGTGTGAAGAATGGGAACTGTGTGGTGACTAACTCTAAAGAGGTGGTTGAGGTATGGAAAAAACATTGTGAAAGGCTGTTAAATGAGAAGAGAGAGTTGCAAGTGCAAGCGTTGCTGAGAATTATAGAGAAACCTGAAAAGCTATTGGTGTCTATAGAGCAGGTAGAAGCAGCACCGAATCAGATGAAGACTGGTGAAGTAGTTGGTGACGATGAGATAACTGTTGATATGATCAAGGCTGTTGGACATAGTGCGGTAAAGTGGCTTCATAGATTACTATGAGTTTGCTGGGATCAAGCAAGGGTACCAGATGCCTGGAGAACAGGACTCTTTGGAAGGGGAAGGGTGATGCAAATCATCCACACAGGGTCCTATAAGGGCGTCACTTTGTTGTCAGCCTCTCAAAATCCTTGAGAGAGTTTTGGAGGCAAGGCTGAGGTGCAAGGTGGAGGAAAAAGTAGGAGAAGAGTAACATGGCTTTAGGAAGTGAAAGCGTGGTATAGATGCAATATTTGCCATGAGACAGAAGTTTGAAAGAATGATAAATGGAGGCTGTAACTTCTATTTATTGATCTTGAGAAAGCGTATGAGTTGGCTCTGCAGGACCTGGTATTCGGAGTATGGAGATGCATGGGAGGGGGGCTGCACAAAGTGGAGATGATAGAGGAGTATCAAGGGTCAAGTGCTAAGGGGGTAACAAACCATGGAATTGCAAAGAGTTTTGAGGTGATGGTGGGACGGAGACAAGGCAGTTGCTGAGTCCACTTCTCTTTATCCTAGGTATGGAGTTAATTAGTAGGAGAAGCAAGTCTGTCGAGAGACAGAGAAAACTAATGGATGCTGATGGTCTGGCCCTTTTGGCTGTCAGCAAAAAGGAATGGCTAAATATGGTATATCAGAGTGGACATCTGTGTTTCAGGACCAGGGTTTGAAGGTAAAACACAAAGGAAACTGAAGTTATGCAAGTAGGGAAGGTGGAAGAAGAACTGTTGATTGAAGTTCAAGGACAGAAGCTGAAGCAGAAGAAAGAATCTGTGCACTTTGGAAGTTCACGTAGTGCCTCTGGGGAGAGATCTGGAGAAATCAAAAGAAGAACCCAATGTGCATGGGCGGTAGTGAGAAAGGTGGCAGGAGTACCATGGCACTGGCAATTAAGTAACAAACAGAAAAGAAAAGCATATGCTGTGTGTGTTTGTCCCTGCCTGTTCTGTGGTTTGGAAACAGTGGATCTTACTGAAATGGAAGAAAAGAAGATAGAGGTTGCACAAAATACTATACAGTGGAGAATGGCAGGCAAGCAGATGGAAGACAGAGTGGACGGAATTAGGGGGAAGATGATTTGGGATTCTCATTGATAGGCTGGAGGGTGCACTTTTGAAGTGGGCTGTTCATGGGAGAAGAATGACCTGCAAAGAAAGCCTGTGGGGAAGAGGACAGTAAGAAAGAACATGGAAGACTGAGGGTACGATGGAAAGATGCTGCCAAAAGAAGTTTGAAGAGAAAAGGGCTAGAACTCCAAAATCTATGAACCCATGCCAGGGACCAGGAGTGGCAAAGAAGCATGGTGGTACGTTCAACCCTAGATAAAGGGGACAAGGAGTCGAGACATGAAGTGTGCTTCTGTGGGCTGTATAAAAAGTGACTGACTGCTTCACTTCAAAAAATTGGCTTGTTTTTCACATTAGAAATATCACATTTTTTCTATCCTGGGAGACTAGAAAACCAGTGGAATTATAACATCACAAGAGATTGACATCAGAGCACTAGAGAGGGAAAGGGATTTTAATCAGATTGTTTAAAACTCTTTGAGCAGTTTTTTTAACATCTATTAAAAGCAAACTCCTGGCTGAGTTCCACCTTGTATTCAATTTAACAGAATGAACACAACTCAGATTCTTTAATGAAGCAAACATCAGTGGATTATTTTTCCCTAAATTAGAATCCTGAACTGCAGTGAAAGATGTAATAGCAAATGTGTCCATAAATTTATCAAGGGTAACTCTCTTGATTAACATTAATAGACCTTTCATAGATTCATAGATACTAAGGTCAGAAGGGACCGTTATGATCATCTAGTCCGACCTCCTGCACAACACAGGCCACAGAATCTCACCCACCCACTCCTGCGAAAAACCTCTCACCTATGTCTGAGCTATTGAAGTCCTCAAATCGTGGTTTAAAGACTTCAAGGAGCAGATTCGGGTCTTCCATGGGTTCTTTCCTGTGTCTTTATGCTCCCATTAAGTAGGAACTAGTCCCCGTATGCTTTGCAGACTAGAGGCTTTAAAAAAAAAAACTCCAGCAATTTAATTTGCTTCCATGTTCAAATCCTCATTATCTTCTCTTCAGATATTTCACTCCCCAGTTCTAAGAGGTGAGACCAGTTAATTTTACTGTACCTTCTGCTTCCCTCAACTAATCACTTCCTTCTGACATCCCCTAAAGTCTTTCTAGTAGGCAAATTGTGCCTCTCCATTCTCACTGTGCTCATGTGAGGGCCATATAACAAGAATACAGATAAATTAAATAGAAAAACACAGTCCCCTGTATTTACCAGAAGTCTTCTGTATTCTGATATTTCTAAGATTGAATAAGTTATCAGCACCTTATGACGAGATTTGTTATGCTCCTATTTAAATAAACAGCAACAAAACCTTTGGACCTTTAAAGCTAAACTATAAACATTTTAGAGATGTGTCAAACTGGAAATCAAGCCCCAGGCATTCTTTTACATTTGATGAAAACTTTCTGCAGATTATGGCTTTCACTCTGAGACCTGGAAATTCTTAGACTGCTGTGCAAGATACGAAAATGTTATTTTCCTTTCCACTGACAGCTTGTTTTTCTGCATCATTTACTTCTTCAAACAATGCTTTGAAAAAAGGAACTCTGATGATTGTTTTCCGATGAAAAATGACAATTCTTGTGGAACCTGTACAACCACATTGACAGGAAACCTGTAATTTCTAGGTGAAATCTTTTCCTTTAGGGGCTAAAAGATGAGTCCCAAAATCTATTGCAAACATACAGAACAAAAGAGAAATAATTTCATAGGTGTCACTGGTTTCAACAGATTCATGACATGTCATGGAAAAGCTACATGATGCATAATTCATGGAAGGATATATTCTTTGCTGGATTCTTGGAATAATCAGTATCTTTCATCCCACACCTAGTGTATTTCCTCTTTCTTTCTCACAAAAAAAGGTAGGGGTGAGATGGTAATGGGGTGTGGGATTTTGTGAAAACTCAAGGACTTTTTGTTTTGAGTTTTGTAAAATTTTAAGGTTTTATACAATAGTTTTCCCATTAAGTGGAAAAGTTGTGTTTCAAGGAAATATACATTGCTGACTAAATGGAAGCTTGCACAATAGAAACCATTACAATTATTGCTGTATTTCTACTGTAAGACAACCAGAGACATTGAGAAAAGTCAGAAGTCTGGAGAACTGAAAATAAGGCACAAATCTTTAAAAAGGGAGTAGTGTAGTGGATTCTCCATCACTTGATGTCTTTACATGAAGACGGAATGCCTTTCTAAAAGATTGTGCCCTGGTTCAATGACAAGTTATTGGATTCATTACAAGAATTACTGAGTGAAATTCTATTGCCTGTATTATAGAATCATAGTAATGGACCTCAAGAGGTCGTCTCGTCCATTCTCTCACATTGAGGCAGGATGAAGTATATCTAGGACATCCCTGGCATTTGTTTTCTAACCTGTTCTTAAAAACCACTCCCATGTCTTACATATGACACTTCTATTAATACACCCCAGAATCATAGAATCATAGAATATCAGTGTTGGAAGGGACTTCAGGAGGTCATCTAGTCCAACCCCCTGCTCAAAGCAGGACCAATCCCCAGTTTTTGCCCCCATCCCTAAATGGCCCCCTCAAGGATTGAACTCACAACCCTGGGTTTAGCAGGCCAATGCTCAAACCACTGAGCAGAAGTCAGACAAGATT
The DNA here is from genome assembly GCF_965140295.1 of Lepidochelys olivacea. NCBI lineage: Eukaryota > Metazoa > Chordata > Testudines > Cheloniidae > Lepidochelys > Lepidochelys olivacea. The sequence goes on along the minus strand of NC_140417.1, from coordinate 5,209,121 downwards.
ATCAAAATGGTCCTTCCTGGCCTTAGAATCGATGTGGTCAGAACACACCTCATCTCAGAGACAAGTGGAACTCAGTCCTCAAAAGTGGGAAGCTCTAATCTAAATCTGGACCCAACAATTTGCGTGGGCTCTAACTCAAGGTGAGCTCCCCCATACCTAATGCAAAAGAAAATAGCAGATGGTGGTTGTTAAACTATGACTTTGGGTGATGCTGATAGAGTTGTTGGCTTTTACCTTAACTATATTAAATGTTGGGTATTTATATCACAGATGAGTAGCGGATCCCTGGGCAGACAGTGGGTGGGGAGGGGCGGAAAATAGGCTGAATCTTGGCTGTTCCTCCTCCACTTACTGACCAGAGCAGCTAAGCTGGTACTGGCCACCAGGAAATGACTGCCCTCCCTCAGGAACAAGCACAAAAGCAGGGAGGGAATGGCGCCCCCCAGGAATGCCCCTGATGCACAAATCCCCCTAAGGTTACTTCTGGGGTGGAGCAGCTCACGCACTAGTCCTGGTTCAGGGCTCTGCCTACAGTCAGAGCCTAAGAGACTTGTCTTACACTGAGAGGTACTTTACTTCATGAATGGTCCTGTTGGGACTACTCAGAGTGTGTCAGAGTGGGAGAATATGGCTCTAAATTAGAGAGTGTGGCCTATGGCTTGTAAAACAACATTGCACAGCCTCGTGGCAAAACCGTTGCAATTTCGGGTTGTTTGCTTTTTACAGCGAGTGCAATTAAAAACGCTGAACGATTGGTCTGTCATGCTCAGAGCTGGGCTCTGTCCTCAGATTTTATTGCCACATTCTACCTCCTGTCTGTGGCAACCAACCATTACACTGCATTGCAATGAACACAAGCAAAAGGCAATACAAATGTTTTCCCCTACTTCATTACACAGAAATGAGTTATTTTGCACCCAAGAGGTGAGAAGGAAAATCGGGAGGTGCGTATGTACTATATTACTGCGTCTGACTGCAACTGGTGGAAAAATACTGAAAACAAGTCTCGCTGGCTGATGCACAGGAAGTTTTCACTTCCTGTAATTGATTGCTAGCTGGCAAAACCACAAAGCATCGATATTAGTTCTGTAGTCGGCATACCAAACAAATGTTCTTGTAATAATTTTCTGCTGGTTACGTCTGAAGAATTAAATTGAGTGCTCAGCCCGGCTTCCAGTTACACGGGTGTATTTGACTGCTTCTATATCTTGTGAAAAATCTACTGCGTGGGAGTGAGCTGGTTAGTAAGATTATTTTGAGCACCAAAGAAGCAGCTGACATAGGACTGGAAGGGACTCCAGGGTCACCAGGTCCAATCCCCTGCTACTGCAGGCCCCCCTGTGGTATCATCCCATTTATGAACGTATCAATTTATCAAGCACCAGTGTGTCTGAAGGCAGAATCATGTACTCCGGGGTCCTATCATCTGCTGAAATATAGATATTATGCCCAGTAGAAGATTGTTTAGATTATTCTGTGAAGAAAGAGCACCAGATGCCATTCCCAAGCAGTGGTGAGGCCATTGCTCTTCATGCTAACAGCCTCACCAGCTGTTATCCAATCCTTCAGGCTCTGATCCAGCAAAGCACTTAAACACATGGTGAACTTTAAGCATGAGTAGTTTCACTGATTTCCATTTAGGGGGTGGGTGATTGAGAAAGTGCTGTTGGAGTGTCTCCAGTCACACCTTCATCTCACTGATATCCTCCTCCCTCATCCTTGTGCCATGATTTCTCCTGGTACCAAATGGAAAGAAACTGGAATGTGCTCTTTAAAATTACAACTGTTAAATCTAAAATAATCTGCATTTATAGCTAGGGATAGCAGAATCTGTTCTCATATATTTAGAACTCAAAATCCACAGTGTATTCCACTGAGCAAAACTTTGTGAATGTTTCTTAGGGGATAATTCTCCATTAAATACCCATAAATCCTGCTATCGCAGTCCAGGATGATCCATTTTAACTATTGTTTTATTCATTTCATAGATTTCATAGATTCCAAGGCCAGAAGGATCATTAATGATCATCTGGTCTGACCTCCTGTATAACACAGGCCATAGATCTTCCCCAAAATAATCCTTAGAGCCATTCTTTTAGAAGAAACATCCTAGTCTGATTTAAAAATGGTCACGGATGGAGAATCCACTATGATTATTGGTTAATTGTTCCAATGGTTAATTATTCTCACTATTAAAAATGTACGCCTTATTTCCAGTCTGAATTTGTCTAGCTTCAATTTCCAGCCATTAGATCATGTTATACCCTTTCTGCTAGACTGAAGAATCCATTATTAAATATTTATTCCCCATGCAGGTACTGATAGACTGTAATCAAGTCACCCCTTAACCTTCTCTTTATTAAGCTAAATGGATTGATTTCCTTGAGTCACTATCAGTCATGTTTTCTTATCCTCTAGTCATTCTCATGGCTCTTCTGTGAACCCTCTCCAATTTATCAACATCTTTCTTGAATTGTGGGCACCAGAACCGGACACAGTATTCCAGCAGTGGTCACTCCAGTACCAAATATGGAGGTCAAATAACCTCTGTACTCCTACTCGAGATTCTCTTGTTTATGCATCCAAGGATCTCATTAGCTCTTTTGGCCACAGTGTTACCCTGGGAGCCCATGTTCAGCTGATTATCCACCACAACCCCCAAATCTTTTTCAGAGTCTCTGCTTCCCGGGAGAGAGTCCCACATCTAGTAAGTATGTTCTACAATCATACTTACTAGATGATTACCCCCCATGGACTAGAGAGTTACAATGGACTAGAGAGTCCCCCCATCTAGTAAGTATGATCTACAATCTTTGTTTCCAGATGTATACATTTACATTTAGCCATAGTAAAATGCAGATTGTTTGCTTATGCCTAGTTTACCAAATGATCCAGATCACTCTATATTAATAACTGGCCTCTTCATTATTTACCACTCCCCCAATTTATGTGTCATGTGCAAACGTTATCAGTGATAATTTTATGTTTCCAGGTGTCTGATAAAAATATTAAAGAGTGTAGGGCCAAGAATCGATCCCTGTGGCCCCCACTAGAAACATCCCTGCTTGATGATGATTCTCCATTTACAATTGCATTTTGAAACCTATCTGTTAGCCAGATTTTTATTCATTTAATGTGTGCCATGGTCAGTTTATATTCTAGTTTTCTAATAGTTGTGTGGTACCAAGTCAAATGCTTTGCAGAAGTCTAGTATAGTACATCAACATAAATACCTTTATGAACCAAACTTTATAATCTCATTTAAAAAAGATATCAAGTTAGTTTTTTTTTCAAGTTCGTTTTTGTTCCTAATATACTTTAAAAAAACCTCCTTATTTTCCTTAACTTGTCCTATATAGTTACTGTTGAATACTTTTATAGTAGCAGCTAGAGGCCCAAATCTAGATCAGAGTCCCATTGTGCCAAGCACTGTACAAACACATCTGAAGATAGTCCTTGCTCCAATGAGCTTACAGTATAATAGAGCTTGATTTAGTGGGTAAAAGTAGAAATTGAGCTACATACTAACACAGCAGCCATAATAGTTTTGGATGCTTTTTATTAACTTTTCCTTAGATTTTGTTATTAAGAGCTCTGGAGTGGATTAAAACGTGCACCCTTTAATGATTCTTTATCCTTATTTATAAGCTGAGTGTGACACTGACAAGATGCTTTTATGTCTAAAAGGACTAATCAGAAGGAGGACATTTACTCCATTTACTGGAAAAGAAAAGGCAATACTAGGAGGTGGGTACAGTGACAGCTCCCATCTGTCTCCAGTAAGGCTCCTTCAATCTTCATTCTTTTCAGGTGAGAGAAGATGCGGCTGGGTAGTCACTGAAGAGTAACAAAGACCATCTCAAGGATGGTTTGTTCCCCAGTGAGTGCTGGTTCTTCATCCCAGATGGTACACTATGGATCCCACCAGCACTATCATACGTACCAGAAAAGCCTCAAGAAGAGCAACTGCAATGACAAAATCAGTACTAAAGGGGGAACCAATTATAAGTATACATTCAAAAGAGATCAGTAAACACTTAATTGTTCCAGTGGGATGTCCCAAGAGGAATCCCAAGAGGATGTCCGTGATGCACTGCAGTCTGAAGAAGCACATTGCCTCCCCAGAACACCCTGCTTGTGCCATGGGTGGGGGGAAATGATTTGTGACACCCCTTTTTAGGGTGCAGCATACTAGCCCTGCTCAGCCAGCCAGTGCTGCTGGCCGATATGTCAAACCAATAGTGTTGCCATTTTTTGGAACGGATCCGTATGATCCAGCAAGACATAAGAGATGGGTTTCTTCCAGGGTGACTATTTTGAGTTCCTCAATTTAATTCTATTTATTTAATAGAAATAATAGAAATTACCTGAGCAAATTTTCTGTCTCGGATATGCTAGGCACACGTGATTGTGAGTAGAGCTCAGCACAGACTCAATTTTTCAGTTCTGGGGCTGAAATCAGTTCAGTTTGAACTGAAAATCTATATTTGTGAAAATTTTCATTGAATCAAATACTCAGTTTTGTTTGTTTTCAATAAACTGAAATGTTTTGGTTTGTCCTGAAATGAACTTTTTTCCAATTTTTTGTTTCATCCGTTTTAATTGGCCAAATGTCAAACCAGAACACCATTTCAAAATGACAAGTTGAAACAAAATGTTTTAAAATTTTCAAAACAAAGCATTTTAACCAAAAAAAATGAAAATGAAAGATTTTGACTCTGTTGATTATTTCTTCATTTTTTTCAGACATAAACTATTTGTCAAATTTCACTCAAATTCAAGAATAGTTTCAAACACCCAAAATGCATTTTTCAATTAAAATACTATTAACTGAAAACTAAATACCCACCTTTAATTGTGAACACAGCTGTGCAAATGGCTGTTTGTACAGCAGATCTCTTTGATCTAGAACCTAGTTTGGGTCATGCACATTTCCCAGAGGCATGGCCGGGTTTGCAGATGATGCATGCACATAAATGGAGGCTGGTTTAAGACTGGCTAAAAATGTGTCCCTCTGAGTCATTCTGTCACTGGATGGATACTGAGCCTTTGACAAAGAATATATATATATATATATATAAATACATATATATATACACAAGATATATGCAACTGTTGTCTTTAATGTCTATGACCTTGCATGTGACTTTTTAGGTTTAAATAATTCTTGTGAACAAACTATAAACTCCTGAAAACAGAGGTGTGTGATAGAAATGCCAACACACCCTTACGTACAGCATCATATGTGGTGATGCTATAATAAACATTCTGAAGAGGAGCACCAGTTATTTTAAATTGCTTTCCTCTCTTCAGTCCCAGAACTCCGATCACTTGCAAATTGAAGTGTTCTTAAAAACTTAAAGCACTCCATTAATTTTAAATTGCCATACACTGCACAAGCCCAGAACCTGCTTCATTTCCAAACCAAAGCACTACTGAAAATGTGAAGCACTACAATTACTTTAAATCACTGTTTCTAATATGTGAGGTCAAAATCCATTTTGTGTGTGTGTGTTTTTGTTGTTGATATTTTGTCTTGCAAATGCACTGAACAGAGGAGAGAGACAAAAAATCTTTGGCCCATTAGGGAAAAAGGTTATAAAAATAGATTTTTTTTCAATTTGTTAAAATAAAGAAGCGGCAACTTTGTTTAAGCATTTCAGTCACATGCAAAGAGTGACTAGAAAATGGCTTTTTTTCCATACCTCATTTAGAAGGAGAAACATGTACACTATGTTGTTCCAAAGTTTCTGACAACTGTATTAACTTCTCAGCAGATAAGTCTGCACTATCCCTTGCTGTGCATCCTCTTTTTTCTGCTTTTCACCTCCCTTGTCTGCCCATAATAGTATAGTCAAGCTAGAACCTCAGTGTAAACATCTGATAGCACTCGGGTGCTGCTGGATATCAGTTATCTCCTGTGAGCCAGATGCATAGTAAAATTTACTAGATCAGACTGAAACGGCAATAAGGTTTTTCCACTGAAAAATGGCAAAGAGATTCTGATAAACGTTTTAATAAAACTCTGTGTAAAGGAAAGTGAATGGAAGACTTGTAAAAGGCCCAACAGCACTGAAGAGTTCACTTGCATGCATAGAAGAAATACTACAAGGCTAGTAACACAGCAATCTTTCCCCACAATCCCCGATGATCTACTCTTCATGATACCTGATCAAATGGGGCATGATAGTTCAATCTCCAGGTCCATTCAGTCCTTGACCACCCAGATGGGATGATCATGTCCAAATCCATCAGTTAGCCCCCAGCTGCACTGATGTTTTCCGCACTGTGTACATCTATCCCATGGGGAATTACCAACTCACTACTGAAGCTGGTAGAATTCTTTTCAAATTTCATAGATTTTAAGGTCAGATGGCACCTCTTGTATAACAACACAGGCCATTGAATCGTATCCAGTTGCTCCTGCGTTCAGCCCCATAGTTTGTGTTTGACTTTCAAATTCTAAACAAATAAATGTGGAAAATTTAGATTTTCAATCAACTACAGAGTCAAAGATTTTCAAAATTTCCAAAACTTTTCAAATTGAAAAAAACGCAAAGGAAAAGTTTGAAAATATTTTTGCAAAAATGTTCCCCTTATTTTCCAATCCGCTCTACTCGTTAAACACAGACCACAGAATGGTCTTCTGATACAAACAGCTTTTAGGCCCTGATGCAGCAAAGCACTTAAGTCTGAGCTTAACTTTAAACACTTTAGTCCCATTGATTTTGAACAGGATGAATTACAAGCTTAAAGTTAAGCATATGCTTAGCTGCTTTGCTGGATGAGGGCTTGGGAGCAGAATCTGAGCTCAGGAACACCATCCAGTGAAGTCAATGGAGTCACTCTGAATTTATGTGGGTATAACTCCAATCAGACTCTGGCACCTGGCTGCGTTTGAATCACAAAGCCCTGAAAAATTTGCTAAATTGTTCCTTACTCTACCTTCAGGTGCACTGTAAAATCCACTGTGTACCTTCTTTATATGTTACAGACCTTTTTAATTATTGCACCAAATATCTATGGAGTTCTTCCTCCTACAGACATGTTGCACCACTGCTTTTCCTATGCGAACTCCACTCCAGTCAGGATGGGGGAAAATACAGTTTACTGGGCGATATTTGGCTTACGTATATATCTTTCTGAGCATGTTCAGATGGGAACAAAAGACAGTGCAATTTACTGACACATTTATGAGCGTCTGCCATGCAGTGTAACATGCAGGTTTGGCGATCATTGAACAAAATGTGCCCCATTTAATTGCAGGGTTGCTATGGACAAGATAATTAAATGTAAATGAGCTCCAAGGTACGGGTCTATGACAGTTTCCTAGCATGGGCTCAGAGCCTTTTTAAGCAAGAGCAAGCAAGAGCTTGGGGGGAGGCATAGCTCAGTAGTTTGAGCATTGGCCAGCTAAACCCAGGGTTGTGAGTTCAATCGTTGAGGGGGCCATTTAGGGATCTGGGGCAAAAATTGGGGATTGGTCCTGCTGGCAGTTGGACTAGATGACCTCCTGAGGTCCCTTCCAACCCTGATATTCTATGATTCACTAAGGCAGTAATCAAAGCTAAAACTACACACCTCTTTGCTTCATGCCAGGGTTGGACCCATCTAGATACACAGTATTGGGAAATGTATATGTATGCTTTTTAATTCATATTTTCTTATACATTAATATGAACAGGGAATCTCTTATTGAAAGACCATCACTGTTTTTCATATTCTTAAAAGGCCTGATTCTGCCACCCTTACTTGCACCGAGGAGCAGCTACTCATGCAAGCCATCCCACCAAGTTCATTTCTGACTGATTGGGGCCAGGGGTGTTCAGCCCCGGAGCAGAAAGGACTGCAGTCTAGCTCAGGTTCACTTGCAGAGCCAATGGGTCTCCTTGCTTGAGAAGTGAATGTGAGACAGGGTTGCAGAATTAGGACCCAAGCGTGTACATTGGTAGGGTAATGAACAGATTTTGTTTTAGCTGAAGTTCTGCTTATTCTGGAGAGGAGGGTTGGTTTGGGGATTGAGGACTCTGTGGCTTCTAGCTTTTCACAAATAAAACACACCAGCCTGCAAAGCTGTGTTGATATCACTGGCTCCTGGACCAGCAGCAAATTACTCCTCCCTGAGAGTGGGGAAGCAGGGAGGGATTTGTGCCTCAGAGGGGTCTGTCTGGATAACATTGTCTCCTTCGTAGGGCAGTCCAGTTTGCACAGCCCCCCATGCTCAAGGCTCTGTGGAAAGGCAGCAGCTGACCGACAGTTAATACTGCAGCAGAGAAATTTGCCTCCTCCACCCAGCAGGCATGTGGAACATGAATGCAGGAAATAAATCGTGGTGCAAAACCTGGGTGCTTTTTGTTTTCAGTGCGATGGCTATTGCTAGCGTCAGTTTCTCACAGACAAAAGCAGCGTGGCGCAGGGCTTAGTCCAAGCTGGCAGCCGTTTCTGTGCTCCTGTTTTCAGAGCAGAGTGTTGCTGACGTTGGGCATGTTTCATTAGCACTAAATGCAAGACAAGTCTCTGAATTCCTCAGAAAAATATCTGTTCTTTACAGGGAACCCACCTACAAAACACTGCCTAGTAATGCCCCCTGGCTCCAAAACCTGTGGTTGTCCCCCACCCTCACTGGGAGCTGTAGGGGAGCAGGAGGGAGTGGCAGCCTTTACTGCTTGCTCCTTATGCTGCTTAGCTGCCATGGGGAGACCAGGGGCTACTCACCCCATCCTCCCTTTTGCACGTAAGCAGGCAGGGTGGGGATGACAGGGTGTGGAAGCAGCAGGATCCCTGGTCCCATCCAGTGGCCAGAATAGCTGAGGACGTGCACAGAGGAAATTAAGCTTCTACCTGCAAAGAAGAGAATAACTCACTCTTTCTCTAGGGCCAGGGGGGAGCAGAGGAGGAGAGGCGGAGTCACAGTCAGTTCCCTGGCCTATTCCTGGGGTGTAACCTGCCCTTAATCAAGGCAGCTTGTGAGATTACAGTCTAGGTCACTGTGAGCAGCTGCTGTTTGCACGCTGACGCTCCCTCTCTCCCCGTTGTGCGTGTGACACCACCGCCTTTCCCTCTCACTGGCTACAGAGCGATGTCACGTTTCCTGAGTCACAAGCCTGGCACAGTCATGCCCTGAGGAGCCGGTTGTCACCCTTCCCTTCTGACCGGGAAGCTGGGCTGCCAAGCGCCCCCCCTTGGGATGTGCATAGAGTGGTTTGTTGGACCAGGCCTGACATTCCCAGACAGTGGCGTTTCAAAGTCTCCCACGGGTGCCACCGTTAGCGTGAGTCAGCGTTAGCAGACGCGGAGCCTCCTGGAAGTGCCGATTCCGTGCAATGAGGAGGCAGATGGTGGTGCAGCTGCAGAAGGAACCTTCTAAAGAGCATCAAGATGGGGAAAGGCCAGTGGGCAGGTGGGAGTTAATGCCACTTCCCGACAACAGAACGTTCCAGTTTTGCTGCGAGTGACACAGCCTGAGGGGAAACAATTGCACCAGCTGAGCGCCCAGCAGGACCCACTCGTAGCTGTAGTGCAGACAGTCTGAGAGCTTTGGACAAAAGTTGCTGGAAGTGCAGCGAAACGGAGGTGGGGGTGCGGGTAGAAATCCAATGTCATTTTTCAAGAGGGTGCTTAGGGAGGTAGCTAGCTCCGTAGACAATTGAGACTCTCTAACAGCATCCCATCAAAAGGCAAATGCCTGCTAAGATGTATTTGCAGCATTAACACGGTGTGTATTATCTAGCTGCGGAATGACCCAAACCTGCTGCTGCTTCTTGCTGTAAGTCAGACTCTGATACCCATATTCACATGCCAGATATTTTCCATCTGGTGGGGCAGGCAGGGGAAATCTAAGGCTTTAAACAGATATTTAGTTTACCTGCTGAAACAAGATGTGAACATCTCGCCACTGCGTCACTGAAATATCGCCGGCTGGTAAGGTGCGGCTGTCCATATATCTGTCCTCTACCCATTTTAGGAGTCCCAAAGACTACGTTGCCCAGGCACAGTGTTAAGCTCAAGAGAAGAGCATTTCGAAGAGGGCAAGTCCCTCTGAAGAAGAAAGTCTATTGCCTTCCAGCACAGCAGCGCTTTGGGAAGTTTATTGGCTTGTGCCAGACAATCTGATGGTCACTCTTGTGCCAGTGACACGTATTGGCACTGCAGTGAGGACGGGGCTCAGAAGCTCACGGGGATCCTATATCACCCATACAAGCTGTTTTCAGCTGACACCTGCAAAATGAAGCACCCATTTGGAACTGCAATGCAGAGGAAGTACAGTGTAAAGATTCTGCTGCAAACAGCCCCGAACAGGGTGTCTCAATACGGTGGAAATATTGAGCAGAACAAAGAACTGTTAATGAGTTTCCATTGACAAATAGTTCTAAACTAGATAACTAGCAAGACAGACTCAACGTTATAGGCGCTGTTCCCGCATCAGAATTGCTACTACCTATCAGCACGATTTGCCCAGGCCCCGGACAGTTTATGATTGATGGGAGCACATACACTACGGGAATTGTATGAACTACTCCATAGCAAGTGACCTTGTTCAGACTGCCTCCCCACACCCCCAAATAACAAATTCTGTGATGCGTTTGCCATTCACGATGTAACTGTGAGCTTGGAGCCTAGTACCGAGAACACTGTGTAGCCAAGATGGATGGCCTACTTAATCTCCAGCGTAAAACAAGACAGCCTAACATTTAGAATAGTTAGTATGCCAGAAGCAAAGCAAGCTCGGAAAATGTCAGTGTTTGTACTGAATTGTGTCACATCAGCTGCACACAGTAATCTGTGATACCAGTCTAAGAGCTTTACTGGGGTGAGGTCCTCGCATCAGAGGAAGGGTCAAGTAGAAGAGGTGTTCAGGTGCAAGACCAGCTACAAACACTGCTTTCGTGGCACGTCCTGTGCAATAGTGCGGCTCAGCTGAAAGATTGCAGCCCCATTGTCCTGGGCGTGTGAATGCATCAGGCGAAGTAAAGAGCAGATTTACAACCCACATATCACGCTCATTGAATGAGATCCATAATTCTGCGCCTTGTTTGCCCATATGGCTTCTAGTTGTCACTCCAAGCCTCACTGCAACCTACAGGTGCTATAAAGCTGCTGCAAAGACACAGAAGCATAAGACGTTGTGATGTATTGAACTCAGCCTATTCCTGGGGGAGGAGCGCTGCACCGCCTGATTCAGCAAGGGGATGGGAGGGCAGCACAGTGTGGGATCAGTTATTCTCTCCAATCTCCCTCTAACTGTAGCAAAGAGTCGGGCTATGGGGAAATGAAGGATGCTTGCTCCTGGGCTGAGAGTCCTGAAGCAGAGCAAGGTCCAGGGCTCTCAGGCTGAGGAAAGACAGTTTTTCCTCTGCTTATGCTTTTCATAGACTCATAGAATATCAGGGTTGGAAGGGACCTCAGGAGGTCATCTAGTCCAACCCCCTGCTCAAAGCAGGGCCAATCCCCAACTAAGCAGGACCAATCCCCAACTAATGACCAATCCCCAACACATCTGCACGCAGTATTGTGACTGCCGCTGCACATAGAATCATAGAATCATAGACTCATAGAATATCAGGGTTGGAAGGGACCTCAGGAGGTCATCTAGTCCAACCCCCTGCTCAAAGCAGGGCCAATCCCCAACTAAGCAGGACCAATCCCCAACTAATGACCAATCCCCAACACATCTGCACGCAGTATTGTGACTGCCGCTGCACATAGAATCATAGAATCATAGACTCATAGAATATCAGGGTTGGAAGGGACCTCAGGAGGTCATCTAATCCAACCCCCTGCTCAAAGCAGGACCGATCCCCAACTAAATCACTAAATCCCCAACTAATAACTTTTCTTTCCCCTCCTGTTGGTTTGGCTTAGCCCTTAAAGTGGCAGGACACTAGGGGTATGTCTGTACTACCCGCCGGATGGGTGGGCAGCGATCGATCCAGCGGAGGGGTCGATTTATCGCATCTAGTATAGACGCAATAAGTTGACCCCCGAGCGCTCTGCCATCGACTCCTGTACTCCAGCGCCACGAGAGGCGCAGGCAGAGTCAACGGGGGAGCGGCACCAGTCGACTCACCGTAGTGAAGACACCGCGGTGAGTAGGTCTAAGTACGTCGACTTCAGCCACGTTATTCACATAGCTGAAGTTGTGTAACTTAGATTGATGTACCCCCCCCCCCAGTGTAGGTCAGGCCTAGGTTTTGTTAGTTGGAGGATCTAGCCTTGCTTGTGCAATATGACCCCTGATCTTCACTGGGGACAGTTATAACCAGGATACTGAACTTCTGGCCTGAAAATAATACATAACTGTGCAATACAAAATAAAAATGTTTTGTAATCAAAGTGCAAATTCTTGACTGCAGTGGCAGCAATTGACCAGCAGCCACTAAGAAATGCTTGGCTGGAACAGTCTGTGTCCGATAGTAAATGCAAACCTCAAAATGACTTATGTGCATAAAAGAAAATAAAAAATACTTATGTGAGAATGTGTTCTGAGCTCTCTGTCCATTAAATAGCTCACCTGGCATTGGTTTCCCTGATTTTTTTACAGTAATGGGTTTTTTTTACAAAATAAATAATTCAGCAATTAAAAAAAATAAATAAAAACCACCACTTTTAGATTCCAGATGTGACTTTCAACTATTTAGATTTTTATCCTTTATAAAGTCACTGTTTCCATCACAGGACTATGGCGTCACAACTGGTTCTGCAATGCAATTCGTTGAGTGGTCAACTTTAATCTCCAGCTGTAACAGCCTTCAAGCACATTTGCATGCATCTCTCCTCTGTTAGAGGGAAATCCGTTATTTAAGGTACGCTCTGCCTTTAGGCTCAGTTCTCTCCACTAGTGTTCAGTTTGGAATAAGAAAAAGAAAGAACAATTTGTTTCTGTCCAAAAAGTGCTTCCCCTTTGGGGTTTAGCATTGTCATAACGCTTTTTTTCTGGGCTAATCTCAATAATACATTAAGGCTCAACTTCAAACCAATGAGAACAGCATATTTTCTCTAGACCCAGCCTTTGTAGGTGCATTAAGACTGAGTGTCAACAGCTGAGGGAAACACATGCCTCTGGAAACTCAGGTGTACTCAGCTCAAGGGAACTCGTGCCACACGTCCACACTGATGCCTATTTCAGTGCATAACACATAGCTGTTGTTAATAAAGGTGCAAAGACTTTGAAGGGGAATCTTCACAGAGGGACAGCTATCTTGTAGCGGAGTGAAATCCAGTCTCCTCCTGCATCTCTTCTAGCACAGACCAGTGCTTAAATGGGAACAATTGGACCCTAAAGAGTTGCCCCTTCCCATGCCACCAGCTTGGACTGGGAAAATTGAGACGGAGATGCATTTCCTACTATATTCAACTGCAACGTGCAAAAGTCCCTTTGGTTCAACATGCTTCCTAGAGCAGCCACTCCACAAGAGGAAGGATGGTGTGGGGCTTACAGCCTTCGCCTGCCACTTGGGAGACCTGAGTTCAGTCCCCTGATGTGCCGCAGACTTCCTCTGTGGATTTTGGACAAGCCAATCTCTCTGTGCCTCAGTTTCCCATCTGCTCAGTGGGGAGAACAGCCCTTCCCTACCACCCAGGAGTGCACAGGAGATAAAGACTGTGAGGAGCTCAGCTACCGTGGCGAGAGGGGACATAGAAGTGTGGAAGCTAGCTTAGAAAGAGTGGGGCATCCCAGGGGTACATAACATCTGTCTGTGGAACATGCAAAACTCTGAAGTGGAAATGATTCTTTCTGGGACTCTACAGTGGTAACTCATTGACCTGAGGCTGCCACGGATCCATAGCAATTGATTTAGGGCTCCGACGACCAGCGAGAAAGGATGGTCCGGGGGGTAGGTAGCTATCCTAGAACTTGGGAAATTCCCAAGTCATTTACCCCCCCCCTCAGTAAATTGAAGATAATCGTACCACCCAGGGATGTTGTGACTGAAGACTGGGCACTGCTATGGTGGTGTGGGACATCTCTGGACCTTAAATAACGTTTGTTCCCATTATTCAGAGTGACTTTAATTGTGTTTATTCAGAAAAAAAATGTTTATTTAAATGTACCTTGTTCTAAGGGCCACATCCTGGCCCCAGCTGGGCAGTGGGCAGGGACCTGGTGAGGGAAGGAGTCCTTCAGCTTCTCAACAGCCTTGGGAGAGAAGCCTTAGTGTATACATGTAGCCATGGCTCCGTACCATGCCCCTCACCCAGCTAGCTCCCCACTCCTCTCCATGATGCCAGGCAGGCAGGCCCCAGGGGCGGGGTTTACTTGACAGTGCAAAGGGGGCATTCAGACTGGGCTTCCTGTCCAGGCCGTACCAATTGCATTATACCCAGCTCCCTGCAGGACTGGCTTTTCCCTTAAGTCAACACTAACAATTAGCGACCTAAAGGGCATCTGAAGCAAATTGCTCAGATGCAAATACGTCCCCAGGAGCTTCACAATCCATCAGTTAAAAGAAGAAACGTCCATCATTATCGCGCGGAGGCCAAAAGGGTGAAAAATCATTAGCTGTGCCAGGCTCCTATGTGACGAGCACTGTGCTACTTCAGTCTTTGATCACAGAGAAAATGAAACTCCCTCTGTGGAGACATGGGGGAGGGGAGGAGATGGTGAAACCGGCTAGAATATAAAACAGCAAAGTGCACTCCGGAGATGAGGCAATTATTTTTCTACAATTACTGCACTTGTTAGTAGCCCAGTTAGGTTCTGTAAAAGCCTCACGTCTCAGAATTCCAAGCACTTATGAGTATAAACTGAGCCAAACCTGTAGCTTGCCCTGGGTGATTATGAAGTGAACAAGACTGGTTCAGCCTCAGACTCAAGGCAACATCAGCTACCCTGCCCTTTGCTTGATCCCATTGACACCCCTTTGGCTGGAAAGACAGAGCAAGTACCATGAATGCAGCAGGGGGCGCACAGCATGTGCTGCTGGATGAGCCAACCACATTCTGATCTTCTATTGATTCATAGATTTTAAGGCCAGAAGCAAACCATTCTGATAATCTGGTCTGACCTCCTGCAGAACACAGGGCAGTGTTAATTCCTACTTCAAGCCCAATAGCTGTGGTTGAGCTAGAGGAGAACTTTTCAATAAACAGCTGATCTTAATTTAAAAACCAGTGATGCAGAATCCCCCAAGACCCTTGGTAAGTTGTTCAGTGGTTAATTACCTTGTGAAATTTCTAAAGATAGCTATAGCACTCAACTCAAGATTTAAGAATCTGAAGTTCCTTCCAAAATCTGAGAGGGATAAGGTGTGGAGCATGCTTTCAGAATTCTTAAAAGAGCAACACTCTGATGCAGAAACTACAGAACCCAAACCACCAAAAAAGAAAATCAACCTTCTGCTGGTGGCATCTGACTTAGATGAAGCAAATGAACATTCATCAGTCCGCTCTGCTTTGGATCGTTATTCAGCAGAACCCGTCATCAGCATGAATGCATGTCCTCTGGAATGGTGGTTGAAGCCTCAGGGGACATATGAATCTTTAGCGAATCTGGCATGTAAATATCTTGCAACCCTGGCTACAACAGTGCCATGCAAAAGCCTGTTCTTACTTTCAGGTGACATTGTAACAAGAAGCAGGCAGCATTATCTTCTGCAAATGTAAACAAACTTGTTTGTCTGAATGATTGGCTGAACAAGAAGTAGGACTGATTGGACTGGTAGGATCTAAAGTTTTACATTGTTTTATTTTTGAATGCAGGTTTTTTTGGACATTATCATGAAAGTTGAACTTACAAATGTAAAATTCAGAGATTGCACTACAGTACTTGTATTAGGTGAATTGAAAAATACTCTTTCTTTTGTTTTTTACAGTGCAAATATTTATAATAAAAAATAAATATAAACCAAGCACTGAACACTTTGTGTTCTGTGTTGTAATTGAAATCAAATATTTGAAAATGAAGAAAACATCCAAAAATATTTCAATAAATGGTATCCTATTATTGTTTAACAGCACGATTAATCGTAATTATTTTTTTAATCGCTTGACAGCCCTACTTCCTACTCAAGATTCCACTGCGTATACACCGATGGATTGCATCAGACCTTTTAGCCACAGTATTGCACTAGGAGCTCATGTTTCAGCTGTATGTGCTACTGTCACACAATTACCAGTGTCTGCATTGAAACAGCTAAGTTTCACACCCTAACTTTGCAAACCCTCCCATTTCACAAGGTTCTGAAACAAAGCAGCCAAGGTTTTCTCCAAGAGGACTTTTTGCCTGCATGGATCTTTTGCTGAACCTGATCAGATTCTTGAAAACAAATTCTGAAACAAACAGATTCTGGAAAACAAAAAACCAGAACCAAGTGTGGTGTGTTGAAATGTTGGGTGTTGCTGTGAATAATGTGCACTGATATCCCGGTCAGTTTCATACCAAGAAACTAAGTACAATGGGAGTTTCTTTTGCCTGAAGTGTTTCCTATTATATTCAAACAATCTCCACCCCATCCAAATCCCCTCTACCAGAAGTACAAACAGTTTTAAGATGAGTGGATGGAAGACTTCCTTCCCACCACATTAGCAAAATGGTGGACCGCTTCAGCACTGCCTGACATTTTGGATCAAGTTTCCCCAGGTGTATTCACAGGACACTGATAGGTCTAGCAATTGGAAACAGACCAAAACCAAAGCTACTGAAGAGCTGAACAGTGAAAAATCTGGTGGCATCACATTTGCTGGGAAGTACTTTGCAAAGTAGTTGGCTAGTGACCAGGCTCTGAATTACTGTGCTGTGTCTCCACAGTCTGCATGAGCATCACTGTGACAGGAAACCTCACTGGGTCAGAACAGCATTGCCTAGGCTAGATTCCAAGAGGGGTCTCTCCTTACAGTTGTTTCCTGCCAGTGTTTATAACAGCCCCAAGTATTTCTGTTCTAACCCCCACAGAGGACAGACTAGAGCTGGGAATGGGGATTAAAAAATGACAGAGCAATGGGTGTGATGTGATGTGATGTGTGTGAGCATGAGTGTAGGGGAGCAGGGGTTTTGCTCTTCTCCTTGCTGCCCTGTCGCATATGTCCCAAAGGGCCCAGCCCGCAACTCGCCTGTGGGACTGTCAGGACCGTCACTCAGCTGGGTGAATGCTCATACTGTTAGCCCTTCCATCCGAACCTGACCGCCGTTCAACTAGCAGGCGGAGTCACAAATGCTGGGTCTGGGAATGAGGCTGGCCGCCTCTGAACTATGCAACGCCCCTGACAACCTGTCACTCACCAGGGTTCCAGGGAGGTGCTGGGAGTATGGCGCACAGCTGGGATGCACAGGTCCTATCGGCCTCCATGCCTTGGTGGCTAGGAGGCCTGGCAGTTGCCCTCTCTTTTCACCTGAATGCACAGGCGGATAGGAATGCCATTTCTCACAGCTGGGATGGAACTCTGCCCAGGAGTGTTCCCTGTTGAGAGCAGGTTAAAACAATGGGAATTGGAACCAAACCTAACTTTCATTCCCATTGAGCATTCTCCCAGAGTCTCGTTTGCAAGGGCAAACACAAGCCAAGTACAGAGGCAACACAAAATACCCAAAACTTGGTTTAGTAGCTTCGCTCTTTTTCTGCATTGCACCACCAACAATGATCTGTAGGAGGCACAGCCATAGAGGCACACAGTAAATGCATACACATGGGCACAGCTTACCTTTAAAAGCAAACAAAAGAAATATGAAAAATGTGGATTCCATTCTCCATTGTCTCAATAATCAGGCCAGGAGTGTCCAGATTTGACTTTTTCTGAATGAGGTTACTTTGCCCCTCAATGGTCATTCTCAACTGGACAGGACACATCTGGTTTTTTGCCTCTGTTCATGTGTTCAGGAAAACAGACTGGCTTTCTGGGGTCTTTTGATGGCCATTTTAGACATGTCACTAGGAGCCAAATGCTACACTCTGAGCCACACTGTGGTGTTCATCATTTGGCTTTATTTTATTATGAGTTGAAGGGACTGACAGGTGCCTGTTGACTTAATTGAGAATCTGCTGGGATACTGGTAGCAGAGCACACAGATGCATGGCTTGACCAAAAACTGGTGATATTAGCAAAAATAATGACAACTCATCTGATCCTATAGAGTGCATATGTACTATTGCTTGTCTCGTGCTGTATGAACACTTACGGAATTAGAGCCATGTTTTCAAGGGATCAGTACCTACCATGCTGAGCGCTCTTGAAAAATCTATCCCATGGTATACGGTTGGTCTGTACTATCAGCTCCAACAAGTGGCCATTCGGAAGATGTGTTGAACTTAAGTCACAATGCCAGACACAGGTAAGCTAATTTCAGCTTTCCAGCCACCTCCACAGATGTGCACGCAGAGTCTTCTGGCTGTGAATTTTGCACATCTCTTGGCTAAATCGAGTTCCAAATGCAAAATCTAGCATGCATGGGTATCATGTGGATTTGTGCCATCCACTTCAGGTGCTTAAATCAGTAAGTGAGCTCCAAAGAGACAAGAAGACAGTGCTGTGATAGAGTCATTCCTGTTTGAATATTCTTCGTGCTACTTAAAGGATATTTTCATCCGATTCCCCTCACACCAACAGTCTGAATTTTAAAAGGATAAAAAGCAGGTCTCGGCATGAATAAATGCAGCAATAATGTTATCTCCTTGAGAAACTTCAGGCTTCTGGCACTTGGACAGCAAGGGGAGAGCTAAACCTAGGTGCTAAGGAAGTGGCTCTCCCTTAACTATTTTGTAGTACCACGTATTGTTGTTATTCTGATGGGCTGTAAGCCCTGCAGTGGCGCAAAAAGAATTAAAGGAACCTGGTAGTGCTAGTAGCCTGAGGACACCCGGGGAGAGTGTGGCCAGGTGAAGGGGGTGGACTTAACAAAGAAGAGAAAAGCTCAGTTGGGACAGATCCTGGGGAGAGGATGTAATGAGTTCCTCTGTAGTAGGAAGAGAGCCTGAGATATAAGTCCTTGTATCAGAGGCCTGGTATGAGTTCTGAAGCCTGGGCTAAAGTAGTGGTCAAAGCTTTGCTAGTATAAAGCAAAGTCAGGCTGTGAACGAGAGGCCGGCCCTGCTCACAGAATCTGGCAAGAACAGGGCTGATATTGCAGAAACACGCATTCTTAAGAAGTGCGAGGCACAGAACACACACACACAAGCACATTCCAAAAGGGTGGTACCAGAATACCGCATACCGAGAATGGTACAAACAACTCCCCCCCCCCACACACACACACACACAAGATAACAAGAACACACTGACCCCTCCTAAAGATGAGGTCAGGATGACAGTGTGATGGATAGAGATGTTCTGATCAAACCAACATGGACAAGGTAATGGGTGGTAGTTAACCACATCAGGGGGCAGTGACTAACCAGGTCAGCAGGGCGATACGTCACTTGTTTGTATTGGTGTATGAAACAGAATCTCAGAGGGAGTGTCTCTGGCCAGCCTTGGGGGGCAGTGGAAAGTCCCGCCACTGACTCAGCTTCCCCAGAGCCCTCTTTGGAGCGGAGGGCTGGGCATTTTGGATTCATTGGCCAAAAGGATCATGGGATCCAAAGTGTGCTCTTGACAGAGAGCAAATAAATACATGAGCAGCATAACATATAATCGACTAGCTGCAGTGACCTCTAAAGCATAGATGCTGGAACTAGGGGTGCGGAGGGTGTTGCCGCACCCCCTGGCTTGAAGCGGTTTCCATCATATACGGGGTTTATAGTTTGGTTCAATGGCTCTCAGTACCCCCACTATAAAAATTGTTCCAGCACTCCTGCTCTAAAGCCGGAGACAGAATTGATTAAATGTACACTTCCCTGCTACTTAACCAAGGCCAATAAATCATAATCATGACTGTCTATGCTCCATTTTATTGGCGATTTCCTATGGAAATAAAAGCCAGCATGGATGTGATCCAGGAAGGTACTCAGTGGGAAAGCATGGCTTGGAAAGTCAGGCCCAATGGATCACACTTTGCTGTTTAAAAAGTTTCCTCCCTGTAAGTCTATCCCTGGCAACTCAAAGTTGTGTGCGCAATGGGGAATGCATGCGTTGGAAGGATGGATTGTCACTTAAAGTGCTTTCACGTGACTTGGAACCAGACTGAAATAGTCTTACACAGGGGGGTGGGGAGAGATCCTCCTGCCCAACAGAGTTCCTTGGGGGATCGGGGCTGCCAACAGTACAAGACTGTAATCAGTGGGTGTGCTTGAGCAATCAGCTCCCTGCTTTAAAAGCGGGGAGGTGTGGAGCAGAGTGCTCTCTCTGAGAGCCCCTTGGCTCTGAAACACAATCCTCCACCTCCAGCTTACTTCCTAGGTCTGAACCCCACCCCCACCCCGTGTTGTCCTTTACCTAAGGCAGATCTATCACCTTGGATATTTGGTAAGAGGTGAAAGGCCAGGGGCACTGGGGAGAGGGGGCTGGGAGAATGAAGATTTATGCTTTCTCTGGCTTGCTGGTTTATTCTGCGAGACTGTTCGAGACAGGAGAGGGATTCTATTTTCCTTTGGATCCTTCCTTTATGTTTTAAAAGTTTGCATTGGGGTTCATAGTGGGCATTTCACAAACTGAAACAGACAAAGTGACGACGTTTTAGAACAATTTGCAGACCAGGGAGAACTTCAGCGTTGTCCCCAGGTTAAAAATGGTTGTTTGCACAGCAGAATCATCCCAGCTTGGTGCGGGGGCTAATTTTCCTCTCACTTATCCTATTACATTGTAGATGGTGCTGTGATCAGGGAGATCAGTGTGGAGCATCAACTGGCTCCCTGCCCTAAATGGCTTGCCAACTGGAGTGCATCCAGCAAAGACTCATGCACATGGGTAACTTTACGGATACAAGTAGTTCCAATGCGTAAACCTTTGCAGGACAGTGTCTGAAGGGTGAAATCCAATCTACCTGCATAATGTCCACGCAATCAGACTCTCTCAGGTGCAGGTGGTGGGGGAGATGAAATCTACCCACCAATGCAAGGCTAATGAGTGGAACAGCTGTTGCAGCCATGGCCATCCACTCTAGTTGCATGGGGTGCTGGGGACATGGATCTTTTTAAAGGTGGATGTGATGGGACATCCGCTCCACACTGGCTTGGCAGGGGTTAAGGTGGCCAGACAGGCTAATTAACTCCCCCAGGATGCACCTGGAGCCAGGGAGCTGGCCACTGATTAGGAGTAGGCTCAGCTATGCTGGACCAGGCGGGGCTCAGTTCATAGCCAGGTAGCCGAGGGCAGGTAAAGGGGCTGCAGGAAGCAATCAGTCCCTGAGTGGAGGGAGTTAAGAAGCAGGCAAACCCAGAGAGGGGAGCAGCCAGTAATGTAGGAAGAAGCCCATGGGAACAGCCGTGAGGACTAAGGAGATATAGGCCTTGGGTGCTGGTTGTAGGGTCCCTGGGCTGGACCCTGGTGTAGAGGGCAGGCCTGGGTTCCCCGACTGGCCACTGGGAGACACCAGCCAGAGAGCAGGGTCTGGAAAGCCTTTCAACTCCCTGGAAGGGGAGGACTTTAGTGACCTGGCCAGAGGCCTAGCCACAAAGAGGAAGCTGCAGATCCAGCTGTGAGCAGAGCAGCAGAGTCAGACGAGACAGGGGAAGACACCACTGGAGGGAGAGCGCAGGCAGGCAGAGCTGATCCCTAGGATGGCCAGCAGGAGGCGCCATGAGCAGTGAGTGAAGTCCACTCTGCGACAGTGGATCTCATTACCCCACTTATGGTCTGACCCCCATTATGGCCTTCTGCAACTCTCTGTCTGGGCCTGGTGCCAGAACCCTTACCGCAGCATGGGGCGGGGGAAAGTAGGGGGAATACAGTTGCACTGCCCACACTTCCCTTCCCCCATGCAGCTTTATTATGGCTCGCTACACTGGGGGCCAGTTTTCCACACAACACAGTGAGGACTCCCTTTGGGCCCCGATCCTGCTTATGCATGTAACTTTGTGTATAGAAATCAGTGGAGTTACTCAGGCACATACTGGCCCTTAGCAGTTTAAATTATATATTGCTTTAAAATTATTCTCCCCCCCCCTTCCCCCCCAAAAAATGCTGGCGATATTCAGTGTGTTCCTAATTGAAGAGGTTTGTTATGTATATAATTAAATTATGTCCCATTTTAATATGATTCTCCCTTAAGCCACAAGTTTTTCCATGCCAAGTACATTTACAAAACCTCTAAAAAGTGTATTAATAATGTGGAGGAAAAACCTATCTTTAATACAAATAAGTGTCCAGGCATTATGTGCTTAAGAACATAAATGAAGAGAGGTGTCAGGCCTTCAGAGTGTACATGCAGTGTTTGCATTTTGCAGAAATTGGATCATTGCTTAATGATCGCTGTCAGCCATCTTCTAGTTTGGGTTAATGTGTATGTTAAGAGGGGCCTTTCTCAAGGCCCTCTAGATATCTATAAATCACAGTCAGCATCAATTGCGTTTTTTCCCCTGCGGCTCACAAAAAGGTTTGATGACTCAGCTGTTTTCGCTGACTTGCTAAGTGCCAAGTCATCACTTCAGATGTCCTGGCTGTCCAATCACATGCATGGCTGCACATACAGTTCGGCTAGCTCTTTCAGGCAAGCTAGTTGCAGTTGTGATTCATGGGCAGGAGGAGGACAAATGAAAAACATAAACCAAAAAATAAAAGGACAAATGCTAAGAGAAACAGACTGCAGCCATCTTATGAATGGGCTCAAGCAAATGGGGAGGAGTAAGGAATTAGGGTATGACAAGCATTCCAAGAAGGCAAATGGTCGGGCAATAATGATGACACTGTTAAAAGGAAAAGCTGGGACTGGGAAAAACATTAAAGATACTGAACAGAAATCAATGTGATTACTACTATCCTGGTCAGCTCCAGGGACCTTCAGAATGAAGGTCATAAGCATCTACTGCATGAGCTAAAAGACCGCACCTCCAACACGTAGCAGAGTCCTGTCCTCTGTGGATCTGACCCAGCAATAGACTGGATAGAGCTGTGAGAACTGCAAATTCCCACCTTCCCGGTAGTCACATTTGCAACGGATTTTGCTTTGGCTCTGCTCCCATCCCTCAGATGTTTACTATCCCGAGCCTTTCATATGGCTGAGCGTTACTGGCTGGAATGTTTGCAGAAAGTGAGTTTCAAAGTTACGTGTGTGACTCATGGAAAGTGAAGGTTCTATTTGCCTTGTGAGTGAGTTCCCACTGGAAGTGCTGAGCACTTATCCACTCAGGGCACGGAAACAATTCCATGTTTTCAACACAACTAGCCAACAGACTGGAAGAGCTGGTATCTAGTATTTGCAGGCAATGTGTCTGTGATCAAGAGTTAAAGTGGTTTACAAAGTCCACCATCAGATCATTTAAAATACTGAATAAATTCAGAGAAATCACAATCTGCTTGAAGATATTATGAAAGCAGAAGAAGAGGCCAAATTCACTGGTACATTTTTGTTGTTGTCATTGTCAATGATTCACCCAGCATTAGGAATGATACATAAACTGACAACAGAATGAGTAGTGACTTGTCTGAGATGAATTAGCAGGGTACTTCAGAGAAGGAGAATAATTTCATTTACAGGATGCTGGGACCTAGTCATGGCCATATGTTCATAAAATAAAAGCGATCTTTCCCTACTCACCTACTCACTGACCCAATAAGGTTACAATGTGAAGGGAAGAGAAAATATCAAAGGAAAGTGGCTTAGTAGTGGCTTTCTTTCTCCTGTTTGATATAATCATTGGAAGAATCTTAACAGATTGGACAGGGGAGGAGACTGTAGGCTGGGAATAGAGACGGCTGCTTTCATAGTTCCTGTTTACCATTTGCTTTGTGTACTTCTACAAAGAGACACATGATTGTCCAGGTGTGGAAAATTGATAATAGAAGAAAGGGACAACTCTACATTCACCTAGATATACAGAGAAGAGATTAAGGAATCCAGACAACAAACGAAATGAATGATCTGAGAGTGAGAGACTAATGAAGCTCAATCTATTTAGTTTATCCAAAAGATGGTTAAGAGGCAACTTGGTCATGGTCTGCAAAGGAAAATATCTCTGCTAGAAGAGGGCTCTTAGTCTAGTAGACAAAAGCATAACAAGATGCAAGGGTTGGAAAATGAAGTTAGACAAACAGACTAGAAATAACGTGCAAATTTTTTTAACAGGGAGGGTGAGAAGGGGGTGTGCACCCCACACAGGGGAGGAATGGGTTAATGCAGGCTTGAGAGGCTAATTATGCTATCTAGCTGCTCCTAGAGGGTGAGCAAAATTTTATTGAAGATGAAGCCCTACTGAGGGAGGAGCTGGATGGAGACTATCATAAGAGGAAGCCCAGATTAGAAAGGGGTTGCTGGGAGATGGGGAGGAACTCTGCAGTCACTCTCTGGGACTGGAGAGTAGAGAGACTGGGTCAAGTAAAAATCGCAGAGGGAGAGTTGGCCCTGGACTCCTCTCCTGAGTACTGAAGTCTGGTGAGAGGCCAGGAGAGTCACGAAGCAGCTACCAGGATGGACCAAGTGCCAAAGGTGAGCCCTGATCAAAGGGCAGGATTTGGACTTCCAGAGAAAGCAAGCCCTGGGAGAATGTTTAAGAGAAACTGTGGATAACAAGTCAAGTCTGAGGAGGGCAGAAGCTGGGTTAAGTTGTAATTTTGGGTCTTAATGGGGGGATTCCAGGAGCAAGTCCTGGCCTTGAAAGCATGGTATAAACTAGAGAGACTGTGGGGAAAAGACCTGTAAAAGGCTAGGGCAGAAAGATGCCCAGTGTAGTAGCAGGGGTGAGTCTGAGTAGACAGACCTTGCCTGCTAACTACAGGATCCCTGGGCTGGAACCTAAAGGAGTGGGAAGGTCTGATTTCCCTACCAGCCACTAGTGAGGTGGTGGGAGGCCAGGGAAGAGACAAGAGTGGCAGAGAACCCCGAGAGAAGAGCGTGAGAACCACTGGGACCAGAGCTGGAGCCGAAGACCTTTTTGTAAAGACATCTGGACTGTTATTTGTTAGACTTCTGTTACACTGAAAAGACTCAGACTCAACCATGATCCAGCCAAGCTATGGGAGGAGAGACCACCACAGGCTGGAGCAACCATCAGCAGGGGGCACCAGAGAGGAGAGCCTTCTACGTCACACCATGTCCAGCCATGAGGAGGCATTTTAGCGGTGAGTCTACTTCTTGACAGAGGACAATTAACCACTGGAACAAATTACCTAGGGACGTGGTAGGTTCTCCATCACCAGATGCGAGACTTTTCTGAAAGATATGTCCTACCACAGTGGTTTTCAACCTTTTTTCATTTGCAGATCCCTAAAACATTTCAATGGAGGTGTGGACCCCTCTGTAAATCTTAAATGTAGTCTGCAGACCCCCAGGGGGTCTGTGGACCACAGGTTGAAAACCACAGTTTGTGAAGTTTTGGTCACACAGAAATCTATAAAAACGCAGTTCCTCTCCAAGAACTCACTTTGCTTTGCCATGCTAATTCACCTTTAGTGTCTGCAGTGATTGACACTTTAATGCACTCTCACGATAGTGCTGAAGTGTCTATAGATTTCTGAAGGGAAAACACAGTACAAGCCTATTCCTAGACAGCAGGCTCCAGTAATACAAAGTGCTGACTCGTTCAGAGATTGTGCAGTCTGTTGACATATTTTTTGCGGCTATAGTAATTCACAATGAAGTGTTGCTTACTTTCTCCTTGCACTTTGAGCCATAGGAGTTTAGCTGATGCTACAGTCTTTTTTGAGCCACTTTAAATCCAGCAAGCATTAACTCTTCACTGGGCATAAGCATGCACTCCTTTTCCTCTCTGCCAATGCTGGCTTCCTTCTGTGATGCTTTAACTGCTTAAACTGAAAAAGCAGAAATTTGTAGGCTGTTTAGTTGTCTTATTTAAATAAAATGTAGCACTAAAATAGCACCATGATAGTCCTTAGACAGGATTCAGCAGGGACTACATTAAAAATCAGCCCAAACAATCCTGGAGTCTCATTGTTGTAGGGGCTGTATTAGCTAACCAAAGTGGTATAGTGGCTGGAGCCCTAGACTAAGAGACAAAAGAGCCACTTGTGTAACGGGTGATACTGGGCAAGTTACTTCCTATGCCTCAGTTTCCTCATCTGTAAAATAGGGATAGTGATATGGACCCTCCCCCCTTAAAAAGTGCTTTGAGACATACAGAAGAAAATTGCTAGATAAGAGGTAGATATTTATTATTACGCTATGTCTGATGTGAGCTGGTAGCAGCTGCCACCCCCCACTGTCCTGTCTGAAGTGAAAGAACCTATTCTAAATTCAGGTGGACAAGAGCTTTTTTTAAAGAACAATAAAGGAAACTTGGCAAGAAAATGCCTACTTCAACGCTCTGTTGCTTCCAATAAAACATACAACTTAGTCAGTGGCAATGCAGAGAATTAATTACTGCTGTTTCTCTGCATCATTAGTTTCATCACCTGTGTAACTTTGCTGGAAAGATTTTGCGGTATTCTAGACTCATGGATCCTATGTTACATAATGCTGTATAGAAGGAGTTAAATCCATCCGTAGTGTAAAGCTATTGATTTCAGTGGCGTTAGACCTGGGATGAATAGGATCCAAGGTGCCCCCTACTGTGGAACTATCCATGGTGCTGATGTTTACTCCTGCTCCCCAATGTCAGCGTATTTTCTGTCTCTGAATGTTCATACATAAGAACGGCCACACTGGGTCAGACCAAAGGTCCATCCAGCCCAGTGTCCTGTCTTCCGACAGTGGCCAATGCCAGGTGCCGCAGAGGGAATGAACAGAAGAGGTAATCACCAAGTGATCCATTCCCAGCTTCCACATCACCTGTATTAGGGTGTCAAGCATTGAGTATGAGATTTGGGGTCAAATATTAAGAAATTATAAAATGGACAAGATAAGAGAATCTGAAGAGAATATTCTTCCCTTCATTTACATGGGTAGCTTCCATTAGAGTTAATGAGCGTCATACTCAGCTGCATTGCACCTTGTAAAAGGTATTTACAACTGCACAAACAGGGTGCTGAATACTACTGAATCATCACCCATTGGTGCAAACACTCTTGCCAGTGTCTGCTTCAGCAGACCTTGGTGCTTGGCCTTTTCCTGTGAATTTTTGTCCCGAACCCACTTGAGATGAGGCCAACTTGTTTGTGTTCAGCTATTATTGGGAGAGGACGCTGAATAATGAAGGTACCTTTCCAAAGATGCTAGTCTGCATTGAACAGCTGAAAGGTTTCATGTCGCCCTTCCCAGGCCACTCTGACTCAAAGTTCAGAAAGCCACTGCTGCAAGAGTGCAGAAAGACATGTGTCGTTCTTTGCATGTATGTGGCACCTTGCATCTAGGGAACTCAAAGCACTTTACATGTAATAGTTCACTAATTAAGCATCCATAATCTCCCGTGAAGCAGGTATTTTTCTAGTTTTGAATTGGAAAACTGTGGCATGGAGAGATTAAACCCCTTGCCCAAAGTCATATAACAAACCAGTGATAGTGTTGGGAGGAATAGAACTCAGGAGTCCTGGCTCACACTCCTGTACTTGTACCACTGAACTAATACCATCTCTCTCTCCTCCACATTCTCAGCTCCCCAAAGCCACCTGATAAGCACATTCTCTTAGCTAAAATCCAATAGAGCTATAGCAGCATGAAGCTGCAGTACCATAGTGGTGATTCTTTCCCAAAATACTCACAATAGTATTTTTAACAAAAAAAAGTGTGATTTGCATGAAAAATTACTTATAACACGAATCTTTTGTAGATAGCAGATTGTCCTACTGATCGCACTGTATTACCCCAATGGATATATTCAGATCATAGGTGCTAAAAGAGAAAGTTGCTATTATTTTCTGTGTTATATGATGATTTCTAGGTTACTGAAATAAATATCACATCTCAGACCAAGGTGGATGGATGTTTGTTTATTCTTCATCTAGGTTATCCTCAGCAGCTAATCTTTGTAGATCCTGGTGGTAGCAATGAAAAATTGTGCTTTGAGACATGCTCCAAGAAAATCTTTCCACAGAAATTTCATTTTCTGCGGTGCAGCTTTTGACAGCTGCCTACCTTATCTCCAGCAAAATCAGCCAAATCATCACTCGAAACAGCTGAGAAGTGTCAGTCTGGGACAGTTGGGACCACAGCTGTGGAACTGGAAAAGCTATACTGATTTGATTTTCCATGCACTCTCGCTCCAGAACATATGTGCAGTCTAAAAGGGAATTGTTTTACTCTAAGACTGAAGACAAATAGCAAAACTGTCCTATCCATTTGGTTGGGGAAGGGGCACGAGCGAGAATGGACACAAAGACGCCAACCAAAATAAGGCCGTGCTTCCAGAGAAGAATGGACAGTCGTCTTTGGATTCTCTGGCAAAAATGCAAATTTGAACATTCCTCCAAGATTTATTGCTTGCATTTCTCTGGATCTTGGTATGGTCAGAAATCCAACCATCTTACTCCTGGCAGATTAGAGATGGCAAAGTCAGCCAGGCTGTGTTAGAATGTGGGGAAACAGATAACATACCTTAAATCTCTCTCTGCAAATGCGAAGCAAGTAAGAGAATCCTCTAGTCAAGGTCATTTATTCTACAGGGGAAACAGAGTAGACTCAAGGCATATAGACAGTCGTTGATACAAGCACAGGAGCTACTTTGCTGCTGTGTGACTCCAGGATTGTGCTGGCATTGCTCCGCTGGTGAAACAAGCCTTGCCTGAGCTGCTGTAACTCTATCGCCCCTTACATGGAATCCCCGCATGGAACCTTAGGAGAACTAAACACTGGTAGTTCTACGTCCTCCATTCCCACACTTCCACAGGGCAATGCCAGGGGTCCGAGAGGTGCTATTCCACCGTACAAAGAGCTGTCTGCAAATCACTGTTCTGAACTGGCTTTAAAAAAAAAACACCCTTCACTGGGTTGGCGTTTGTCATTTCCATGTCATAAAATCAGCCTTTCAAACCTACCAGCCGGGTCTTGATCCTTTGTGTGCTGTCTGCAGCAGTGCAGTGTTTCCATTTCAGCTGGATCAATGTTGCAAAAGACCCCGTAAGGAGAATAGTTGACCCTCTGCTCTCTGGAAATGCATAGCATTGAGTGTCTCATGAAACTTTACTGAGTCTGCGTGGAGAGCCAGTCAAAATGCAACAATGCCCTCCATCAAATCACTCCCCTAAAGTCACCTCTTCCATACTGTATAGAGGAAATTGCAACCTGATAACAGCAAGGCAGGGAGCCAGCTGTGATTTGCACTCCTGATTGGATAAGGACAATGCATACCCTATTATCTTTGTTACTCAGTTTCTCCGCCCCGACCTACTTGTCTGTCTCATCCACCAGTTATAATTGATTTTCTCTAGGATTGATTGGGGAATGGTTTTCCTGTGAGAGTTTTCCACATTTCAAAAAACATTCTGTCTCAAATTTTCATGAACCAAAAATCCAATAAAATTTTCTGTTCAGGTCAATCCAACCATTTTGTGTAGATCACTTCAAACTGTTTTGTTTCAATTTTGAGCATTTTCCTTTGCTTAGCCTTATGTCGTGTAGTGTAAATTTGCAACAATTTCTAAACAGAAAGTCATTTTGACTTGAAAATCCAGAATGTTCTGGTTCAACAACCTCAGATCCTCTTTTACCAAAAACACTGTGAGTCAGGTGTCTCATAAAACTCAGTATTGTTGCCAACAGTGTCAGTTTTGATGAATAGTCCTTTTTCAGCAAAAAAAAATTCATTGAAAGATTCCCAACCAGTTCTTGCCTTTTCAGACAGCAAGTTTTGGGGCAGAGTCTGTCCTTTACCATTTTTTGTACAGCCCGCAGCACAATGGGACCCTGATCTGGCTGGCCTCTAGGTGCTTCCATCATATAAATGTTCAATAATGATATTACAAACCCTTTGACATGTTCTCCAAAAAGTGAGGATTTCTCTTCTTATAAACTGGTACTCCTATAATTAAACACCGTGAGGCAGACTTTCCCTAGATGGCACCTACCACAGCCTGGAGCCTTGCACCAGTCAAGGAAATCACCACAACCAGGCAGACAATGTTTCTGCTGTCATAGGGAGCCCAGCTTTACAGTCTGCAGAGGCCCCGTAGCAGCCCTGCAGACAGAAGCTGCATGAGGTATGCACTGAATTAGGACATCTCCTAGGTAGGATGTGCTCCCTGGAATATGCCAACCAATTCTGGACTGTGATAGGCTGCTGTGGGCCCTCCCCAGGACCAGAGATGCCAGCTGCTTTCCTCGGCTGCTTCTCCCCACTGGCGGGTCGCTCCTGAGTGCTGGAGGCTTCTCCAGGGCCCATGCCATCTTCCAGCAGCACAGACTTTGGGGTGAATGAGGGCCCGGTTCTGAGCTGTGTGACCTTGCTCAGAGACACCTGGCAAAAACTGAAGGAGCAATTCCTGCTCAAACACTGCACCTCGAACTGGGCCTAGAGAGCTCCTGGCTCTGAAACTGACTCAGGCAAATGGAGATCACCTTGCATTGTGTCCTGGAAGTGAGAAACGAGGGCGCCACCCAAGACACCAACACAGAATTGCTCCAACATCGAATTGCAAACCCTAGGGTGCACTAAATAACACTGTTGCATGCACCCAGAAGTACTTGTCAGCCTAAGCATATAGCGCTTCAGGCTGAGCCATGAGTTAGGGGGCAGGTGTGGCTGCATTGACCCAGGCGAAGCTCCAGCAAGAAACTGGGGTTCAGAGTCACGGTTCCTACCCTGCTTCCCTCTTGCTCTGGGGTGGGGGGATGTACAGGCCCACAGCTTCCCATGCAACTCTCACAGCCTGGCCACCACTAGGCAGCTCATCCCGGCAGTGAGGAGCTAGCAGAACTCTGACCCCTCCCAGAGGCACCGCCCACGAGGATCCTGACTGGGGAACAATGCCTGGCCCCACAGATTGGCCAGACCAGATTATTTAAACCAGGAGGCACAAGAAATTGTCAGGGCAACTGAGACTTCCTGATTGGATGCTGCACTGGCTCTGGTCCTTGGCTTGGTTCCTGGCCGCTGATTATGGCCCTGACCACTAGGTCAGATTGCCTGTGTCCCAGTCATGATGGGGGAGTAAGTTACAGTACCCCTATTTAGGATGCAGTTTACTGTTTCTTTCATCCATGACTTGTTCAAAGGGGAGTGCGGGAGGGCAGAGACCCATGGTTCCACCCATCCCCCACCCCTTTGCATGCTGGATGATCATGCTGTCCTGCCCACAAGCCTCCACTGTTCTCCTCTCCATGCCCACGGCTGCAGTCTGGGTGACCCTAACACGTTACACAGGCTGGATGGGAGAGCCTGTACTCCTATGCTGGTCTAACCCAAAGAGGGGATTCTGTATGCTGGTCAGTGGCACCAAGCAAGCTGTGATCAGATCCAAACCTCTGAAGTCATGCATTATTGATCAACAGTTTCATTATAAGATGTCTAAAGTAGTAACAGGTGATGCCAAGTCTCTTCAAACGCAGCTTTCAGTTAAACAACCAACGAATGCAGCTGCAGCCAAAAGCTCCTAGAAGATGATTACACAGAGTACTTTGCATGTGGTATGGAGAGTAGGCCAGATGCTGCCAAATGACAGCAGTAAACGTTTAGCCTGAGGCAGGACTGCAGGTGATAGGCAACACAATTGCAGGCACTGCACTAAGCAGCTTTAGGCTGTTGCCCTGGCATATGAGGTTTCGGAGCCTTTTATGAATATGGAAAGCAAAGGGTTAGGAATCGAAAGCAGAAGTGGAGATATTCTCTGTACCTTCAGTACCACCAAGTGCCATATAGACGAGCTGCTTAATATATTAAAGAGAAACTACCTGGTGTTTTGAGAATAAAAAGAGCACAGCCTGTTGGTTAAAGTGCAGGATCAGAAATCAGCTCTTCCCAGTGCTACCATACTCTTTGTAGGAAGTTTTTAACTATGCTGGGTTCACTCCTGTCCCCATTCAAGTCAGTGGAAAAACTCCTGTTAACTGCAATGATGCAGAATCCTAGGCTTTCTGCACCTCGATTTACCCATCTATAAAAAGGGATAAGATTTCTTCCCTGACTCTTTCGTCCTCAGACATTTGGAAATGGTTCATATTTTCCCTTTTCCCTGAAGTTGACATCTCACTTCATTTTGCACCGTCACTGATGACTGGGAATAGGCCATGTCTGGCTCTCTGTCACGGGGTTCATTCACTGCTGGCAGTGCCTCTGGCTGGCCACCCTGGGGATCAGCCCCAGCCAAGTGTTGCCCCCTCCCCTGTCTCTCCTGTTGTCTTCTCATCCTAAGGATCCCTCTCGCTCCAGGAACCGCAGCCTCCTCTTCATGACTCAGCCCTCTGGCCAGGTCATCATACCTGTTCCCCTCTCCTGGGGTATCAAAGTCCCTCTTGACAAGTGGGCTCAGGCAGTCGGCCTGCTCACTGCCCCACTGGTGCTACTTCATCAGCAGCTGTTAGGGAGACCTGGGCCTGTCCTCTACTCTGGGTCCCGGCTCAGACCTCGTTGATTTTCCTCTGAGCCCTGCCTACCTCTCTGGCTCTCCTCTTTCTCTGGGCATGCCAAGCACACTCCTTCCTCCCAGGAAGTAGCTGAAGACTTCTTCCCTCTAGCCCGTTCTGTTGCCAGCTTCCTGTTCTGTATAGGCCCCACCTGTTCCTGCCC
This sequence comes from Lepidochelys olivacea, assembly GCF_965140295.1. Lineage (NCBI taxonomy): Eukaryota > Metazoa > Chordata > Testudines > Cheloniidae > Lepidochelys > Lepidochelys olivacea. The sequence continues at coordinate 5,176,545 of NC_140417.1, read as the reverse complement.
AGCTGAGCCTGTTCTACTTAAATCCCTGCTCCCTGTCTCCTTCATGTGCAGCCTAGGCAGTTAATTGGTCCACTTAGCCATCTTAACCCTTCCAGGCCTTGTGTGGGGTGAATACCACATCACACTTAGCTAGCTTTACACCTGCACGGCAGCAAACCCTGTGAAAACACTTGCCATAATTAGCTGGGCCTACTTTCTGGATTATCTGCCAGAGTGGTGATATTTAAGCAGAAAGGGAGGGGGAGGAATATTTCCCATATGGAGGACACCCCCCCCCCACAGTGGCAACATGACAAAATATATAGTGTTGGCTAAATCAATACAAATACAACAAAAGACAAATTAGCTAGACATGTAAAAATGTTACATAGTCGCACCACATTCCTATATGACATCCGATCAGAAGCATGCCACAAAGCCCTTTAAACAGTGAATTTTCCTAGATGCATTATAATGTGAAGGTAGGATGAACTACAACCCCATCAGTTCACACTATGCTCTCATTGGATCTGATCAGCTATTCAAGGTCAAGATGGGGTCTTTGTACAGAATGCCTCAAAAGAAAACCCCAGTACAGCAGGGCTGGTGATTAAATGGCATTCTTCCCTTTGAGTGGGTACCAAACCAATGACTCAGTATGTCGTTAAGAGTAGGCCTTTCATTTGTATGAGATATAAGCAGAGGTCTTGACCACTTCCGCTTACTAAAGATCCCATAGCGGTTTGGTTAATTACACTTTTCCAGCAGTTTCCATCAGAAGAGGTATCTGTGTTGTTTAGTGTTGCTGGGAGATATTAAGCAGCTGCTGCATTTCAGCTGACTAGTGGCCACGCTTTTGTGGAAGGCAGAGAGATTTAGGCAGGTGGAATGTATTCAACAGAGCTGGGGGAACACTGTCGAAACTTTGCCACAAATATTCAGTGGAGTTGTTAGCTTTCCACAAACACTCATGCATTTGAATTTTGCTAGCCTGAACATTTGTGGAAAGCAGTCTTTAAGCTTGCTCCCTTGGATATTTATTCACAGCCAATTTCTGGCTTGCCCACTCAAATATTTGTGAAAGTAAATTTTAATTTTCCTTTCTGTGAGCATTGTTGCAGTCAGCCTGCACTGGCAGTTACGTGGATTGTATCTGAGGACAAAAATTGCCGTGTGATTTATCTCACCATGCACAATTAAGCAACATCGCTCTGATTGTGAATTATAAATAGCCAGCTCCAATTGTAACTGAATAATATCAAGCACATTAAAGAAAACAACAATCCAGTGATTAGGACCTGAACCATCTCTCATTAAATTAAATGGCCCTTAATATACATTATGCGAACAGGAAAAAAACAATGTGGCTTGCTCTATAGTGGGTTGAAAAAACCTGAAAATGTTCAACAAAAATTTTTCAGTGAAACTAGAATTTTTTTGTCATACTTGAAATTCAGAAATCTATGACCAGCTTAGCTTTAGCAACTGTAAAGTCCAGCCCATGCCTGGTTCTCCCATCACACCAGTTTTATCTAGTACAGTGGTTCTCAAAGCCAGTCTGCTACTTGTTCAGGGAAAGCACCTGGCACGCCGGACTGGTTTGTTTACCTGCTGCTTCCGCAGATTCGGCCAATTGCTGCTCCCACTGGCCATAGTTCGCCGCTCCAAGCCAATGGGGGCTGCGGGGAGGGCGGCCAGCATGTCCCTTGGCCTGCACCATGGCAGGTAAACAAACCGGTTTACCTGGTGCAACACTGAAGTAAACCCCTCCTGAAACCTGACCCTCTTTCTCCAGTTCTGCTCATCATACTACCGATTACACCAATAATTATTACACCGTAGTTTTTCTTTACACAAGCCATTTTGCTTCTTGATAATATTTAGGCAATTGCTGTTGAATTTCTATCTCCCCCCAATAAAACTAAAGTCATTGCAGTGTTCCTGTGAATCATATAAAATGTTGCATATGGGAGGAATTTATTTACTGCCAAGTGATCTGACCATTTCAATCATTTAAAGAAGACTGAAAATTAATAGTATCCCACGTTCAATGCACAGTGTCATTTTTTTTAATAATAGGTTCACAGTATAGCTATTTACTTGCTATTATTATACTCTTATCCTCCAATTATACATTAAAATAACCCTCATCAATGCCGAATTCAGCAATTCCAATGTTAGGAAATTACAGTGCTTCGTACCATCACAGAATCAAGGGGGTTTTGCAAGGGAGAAAGTTCTTCATCTAAAAGGAAGGCTACAGCTTAGAACAGGGGTGGCCAACCTGGGGCTCAGGAGCCACGTGCGGCTCTTCAGAGGTTACTGTGCGGCTCCTTGTCTAGGCACCGACTCCGGGGCCGGAGCTACAGGTGCCAACTTTCCAATGTGCCGGGGGGTGCTCACTGCTCAACCCCTGGCTCTGCCCCAGGCCCTGCCCCCACTCATCCCTTCCTGCCCCCTTCCCTCAGCCTGCCATGCCCTCACTCCTCTCCCCCGCCCACCTCCCGAGCTTCCTGCACACCACAAAATAGGTGATCGGGAGGTGTGGGGGGTGCTGATCGGCGGGGCCGCCAGTGGGCAGGAGACGCTGGGAGCCGGGGGGACGGGGTGGGGAGCTGATGGGGGGCTGCTGACCTATTACTGTGGCACTTTGGCAATGTACATTGGTAAATTCTGGCTCCTTCTCAGGCTCAGGTTGGCCACCCCTGAACAAAGAATACCTTAGAGCTGATAGAAAAGGAGGACTTGTGGCACCTTAGAGACTAACAAATTTATTTGAGCATGAGCTTTCGTGAGCTACAGCTCACTTCATCGGATGCATCGAAAGCTTATGCTCAAATAAATGGGTTAGTCTCTAAGGTGCCACAAGTCCTCCTGTTTTTTTGCGAATACAGACTAACACGGCTGCTCCTCTGAAACCTGTCATTAGAGCTGATAATAAGTACTCAAGCGGCACAAGAATGGCTTGGAAGGGATCCAAGCCAATGCTTTTAAAGCCGACATCAAACTCCAAATTCTATGTCTGCTGTTATGTGATCTCATGTACAAAGATGGCAGGTCACTTGGAAGGCGGAAAATTCTGCAGCTCAGCATCTTTGGTGTTAGTAAATTAGAAAATCAAAGTGGAATCAAACTATCAAAGGATGTTGCCACGGGGCAGAGCGATGAACAATATTGCCATACATTAACGTGTTTAAAAGGGAGAAATTCATCTGGCTGTTTCCTTACCAGCTAATGAATGTGATTAGTGAGCATTGCTAAACTATGATAAATGCTGTACCATACATCACGTTGCACGTTCAAATCTCTTTCTCTATCAGAATATGGGGAGCTGTATGAATAGGTCATTTTAATTAGATCACTTTTAGTAACTGACAATGCCTTTGGTGTTACTTGCCAGCCAGTGTATATTAGAGGCATCTGATCCAGGTAAGACCTTCAAAATTCAGGCTGAATGGTTTCAACAGAATATAGAGTTTCTAAACTCTATATTAAGGAGGTATTTCTCATTATTACCTTTGATTCTGTGCTCCTTCTTCCATTCCCCAAGATGTACTAAAGCCTTCAAGTTGGCTTTGGGCCCCCTGTTAGAAGGAATAATTTCTTTTTAACATGGGGCTAGATTGTGCCTTGGACTCCATGTCCACATGGGGAAGTAAAAGCCCCCTGCACAGACAACCCACATTCTAGGGCTGGGGTCACAGGGGCGGGGCATGCTTGCCATAGCAGCTGTATGAAGATGGATAAGAAATGGAGCGTGAGAGCCTTTATCCCACCTTCTCAATATGCTGCCCAGCTCAGACAAGTAGGGCATAGGAGGGTGGGGGGAGAGGGTTTCTAAATTACAACTGTCAGGGTTCCCTCTCCACTCTGAACTCTAGGGTACAGATGTGGGGACCCGCATGAAAGACCTCCTAAGCTTATTTCTACCAGCTTAGGTTAAAAACTTCCCCAAGGCACAAATCCTTCCTTGTCCTTGGATGGGTTCTGCTGCCACCACCAAATGAGTTAGACAAAGATTCAGGAAAAGGACCACTTGGCGTTCCTGTTTCCCTAAAATATCCCCCAAGCCCCTTCACCTGTTTTCCTGGAGAGGCTTGAGAATAATCTACCAACCAAATAGGCAAAACAGGTTCTTAAAAAACAAAACTTTATTATAAAAAAAAAAGTAAAAGAAGCACCTCTGTAACATCAGGATGGAAGGTAGCTTTAGAGGGTAATTAGATTTAAAACATAGAGGATTCCCCTTGAGGCAAAACCTTAAAGTTGCAAAAAAACAGGGATAAACCTCCCTCTTAGCACAGGGAAAATTCACAAGCTAAAAACAAAAGATAATCTAACGTGCCTTGCCTTATTCACTTACTCTTTTTGCAATATTGAGACTCATTTTAGAATGGTTTTAGGAGAAGAAGTTTTTTGTCCTTATGCTTCTCTGGTTCCCCAGAGAACACACAAACAAAGAGCACAAACAAAGCTGCCCCGCCCCCACCCGATTTAAAGGTATCTTCTTTCCTCATTGGTCCTTTTGGTCAGGTGCCAACCAGGTTATTTGATCTTCTTAACCCCTTACAGGTAAGGAGGAATTTTAGGCTACCCTTCGCTGTATGGTTATGACAACAACCAACTAACTGTGATATCTTAAAAAGAAAATAACCCCCATTTTTCTTCACTAACATTCCAAATTAGCCTCAGGTCCTCAGGTTCTAGCAGCACCCACAAATGAAATTGGAGTTCAGAGTCCACCAGCATTTGTATTTTAATTCCCTGTTGTCAGGTTTAAAACCAAAATATGCTCCCAGATGAAGCTTGGGGTGGAAATTTACCATCTTCGGGTCGAGTGACTCTTGTATAAGTTACAAGAGAAACAACGAAAATAGAAGTTTGGTGGTTTCAAATATCTTTGCCCTGCTGTAGCTTGAAAGAGACCTTTCTTTTGTTAATAGTCTCTCAGTGCATACACACCAAAAATAAGAAAGAACAGCCATAAGGGTAGAGAAAAGAAAAAGCACAGACCCAGTGATTAAAGGCACAGTTTGGGTATCACATACAACAACAAACAGATAACATACAACCAGGTCATGACACCATCAAAATATTAAGACAGTTCAAGCAGCTGACCAGTTTCTTTGGTTCATTCAGATTAGGGTCTCTGTCCAGATCATCAAGGGAAACCAATGGAAGTTAGGGGACTAAATATCTTTGAGGTATTTCAAAGGTATGTTCTGTATGGTCACTAAATGGCTGCCCAGAATACAGGGTTAACTTCAAGCAGGCTCTTTGAAGTCTCAAATAAATTACATTAAAAATATGGGCTTTTTTTGAAAGCAGATGACATTCTTATTTTTATAATCCCCTATGTTCATCGGCTTATAACTGTCTGAAATCTTATCCTTTGGGGATGCCCACAGAGGAATTTCTTCTAAAATACATTCAGCTGGTCTTGAGTTATTCAGAAGTGAAAAAAATATACTTTTCCGCCCAGTATTTTAAGACGTTCATGATATTTTCAATATGATTGGGCGTGAGGGGAAGGGAGAAGCCAGCTATACTTTACAGACTTGATTCTGTTAGGATGAGACTTTAATGGCACCAGCTTGTCCTCTGTAGGGTTCCTTTGTTGAGTTTTTTTGCACCTGTTTCTGTTGCACCTTGGGCTGGCCACTGTTGGAGACAGGAGACTGAATTAGATGGACTCTGGTCCGTTTTCATTCCTGCGTTCCACTGGAAGTCAATAGCAACATTCCCACTGACTTAAAAGGGAGCAGGATGGACTGTGATCCCCACTGAGGAGAGGGTCCTTTGCTACAATTCTGACAGAGAGGGTTACAAATCAAGACACCGCAAGCAATTGCAGTATCACTTAGGAGCATGTGGCATCTGCTATCGCACTGCTGTAAAATGCTCTCTCAGCCGGCTGGTATTTGTGTAGAATTGTTTATATTTAAGCAGAGTACATGCTGTGCATTTAAATCACTTTCACGCTAAATTTGGAATAAGAATCATTAAATATTTATTGCACGCTTAACACACTGCTTAAGTGTCCTACTTACTGATATTACATATTAATTTACATAGATTTTGCAGTATTAGTAATGCATTTATTTAAAAGGTGGCTCTGAAGCATTTATTATGAGTGTGAATAAAAAACTTTTAAGATTCAGCTTTGCAGAGGAACATGCTAGAGCTAATCCCTCTAAACCTGAAAAGGAAAAAGTGACCTGTGTAAAGTACAATTCAGTGGCTGATAATTACAGACGCAAGCACAAGCTGGAAGCTTCCAGTGATCTAGTGAAGGCCAAGAAACTGAGGCCTTACAAATACAGTCATTTCAAAGCCTATAAGAAATCACTAGTTACTTTCTGAGCAGTAGGAGTACAGTATATTCATAGAAGCAATTGCTCAGCAACAGCATAATTACTACTGAATCAATTACTTCCCACTGCAGTTTAGTTCATGGAAACTTGATGGCTGATAGAGGAACTCCACAAGTGTTTTGATGGCAGTGACCTAGAAGGATCCTAATCAGGGTTTTGCAATAACTGAATTCAAGAAATAATCAATCTCAGGGTTTACACAAGACCCAGCACACAGATCTTTTGTGGTTATCTCCAGCCAGACTGCTGGCAGAGCAGGTGCATTTAATAAAGTTCCTGGTTCCTCTCCTTGACAATAAGACTCAGTCCTTTTTTAATTATTGGTTCACAGTAACCTGGGGCTAACACCAATCAAACAGCAAAATAACCATTCAATCCTGTTGATGCCATTAGAGAAAACACTGAAGAGGTTTTACTGATGATCCTGACCTGGATGTGGCACTGAGAGTCTAGCAGTAAAGCTGAAACTCTGCAGTGCTAGATTCTGCGGCGTGACTGCAAATATTCAGACTGTTTTCTTAAAGGGTTTGAGAATTTTTTTTATATTTGGGTTTATTGAATCTCATGTGGATTGTTTATCATGTCCAACAGAAGGGCCAGATTTGGGGATAAGTATTTTGATTTGGGAGTTCTGCAGAATGGACTATCTTACTTCTGCACCTGCCTGCAGTCGTCATCCAGCAATACCCCTGGTGCCCTGGATCCCGTTGAGATGATGACCAATAGCCTGAAAGAAATGGCATCAGAAAAAGAGTAGGAGAAAAACTGGTAACAAATTCCAGAAAACATAACCAATAGTTTGGGTATTATCTTTAATATATACAATTTCTGGCAGCAGAAACAAAGATTTACACGCAATTGCAGAAGATAACCTAATGCTCTGGTTGACTCTTTTCAGTCCACCTCTGGCATTACCAAGATCCCCATAGCAGTTGTGCTGTTTTTGAGTGTCATTACCAATTGCCCAACTAAAAACACAATCAACAACACCAGCAAACGCAGCAGCTACAACAAATATAAATACAATTCCATGATGTAACAAGAAAGCTTAACTTGTTGGTGAATTGAGAGTTCAAAATCTTATTGATAAAATTGGGTTCCAGCTGCCATCAAGGCTCTGGTTGTCCTTGCAGGTGAAAATCGGGAGTAGAGAACAGCATAAAGCATTGACAAGTAGGATGAGGCTGATTGGGAAAAACCCAGAAATCTGGTGAATGGATTTGAGTAACGGAACTTTCCAGCATCTACAAACATGTTTCTCACAAATAAGAGGTGACCTCATTTCAAGCTTCATTGAGTTACTGGCAACATTTTCAGTGAAAGGTATTTACAATTATCTTAGCATTTTACTAATCTCTAGCGTATAACTAGAGCATTGGAGAAAGCAGATAAAATTTCCTATTCATTATCCAAAAGGAAATAATGTTGCCAAAAGCTCACTCTTGCCTGCTCTAGAGTGTCTGTGACAGAAGATCCTGCTGCAATAATTTATAACACTGTGGAACTAGCTTTGGTGCATGGGCACATTCCTGCTTATTGAAGCCACTCAGCCTTGACAAGACCAGAGATCAATTGTCTTATAGAAATTACAAACTACCATTAGCTTTGAAAGTTCAACAAAGAGATGGAGTTAGCCAGTCACATGGCAATGCAGATGTGGAATGGAGGTTTGGTGACTTTTCTTATTTTTGATACGATAAAAGATGGCACTTAGCATCCTCCTGGTTGGCCTTTGATACGAGTCTTCGCTAAAGAACAGAAACCCTATTCTCTGACAAATGCCAACATGGGGTAGGAGGCAGGAGACAAACTAGCGATCGCAGCAAGTGAGAGATCAGGAGCGAAGCCAGGTCAGGATGCCAGGAAATCAAGCCAGGGAGTGGGAGCAGGAGGCATAAGGTACACAGTCCAGAGCAGGGTGGATCCCAATATTGAGACAGCTTCTTGCTCCTGACTTAAATAGGGCCAGCGGGCCAATAGGACTTCACCAATAGGACATTGGGGTGAAACCTCAAACTGGGGCTGGGCTTCGTAGATCCTGGGTCAGCAGTTGTCAGCATTGGAAGGTTGAAGCATGGCTGCTGCTATAGACCTGGGTTCAAGGCCTGTGGGTCATGACAATTATATTGCATCACTTACATAGTTCCCAAAGAGTGCCAGGCACATCACAGCCATGCAATGGTTACTGATCCCCTTTCCACTTCTGGGAAAGGTACCAATGGGGTTGGTGAAGCACATCACTCTGAGCAGTCTGGCAGCTCATCTTTGCCTCTGGGACTGTGATTGCTTAAAGTACCACGAAGCTGGCCACTTCCTTGAGGCACCTATTCGGAAGTCAAAGATGTGGGCTTTTGAGGCGGATGTTAGATTGATCATTCAGAAATGGGTAGTGCTGGACCTTCTCTGCTGCTGCATCTGTAAGGCCTTTGACCTTGCACTCATTGTGAATTGTGATATTGACTACCAGGGTTTTCGATCCTTGCCAATATTATAGATGAGACTCTCTCAGCTCTTTATCAGTTCAGAGCAGGGGCTCCTGATAGATTTCCCACTCTTGCTGTCTGGCCTGCCTGGTTGGGATTTCACCGGGCTTGTTGTGCTGCTAGCAGGCCTCCTGAACCACGAGGCATTGTCCCAAGGTGTGGGAGCGGGTCTCATACTTAACAGAACAGCGTCTGTATCAAATATCACAGCTCTGACTTTGTCTCACTGAGCTTGAGAGCTGTGATGAACTGGTGATCTTTGAAGCTCTTGTGACATCTTTACCTATCGTTGCCGGATATCATTGTGAAAGTGCTGGACCCCATGCTTTGGCAAGGAAGCTTTTTCCACTGAAGGAATTCTGCATCTCTCCATTTGCAAGGGACAAGGTATTTCACCCTGGCAGCTGTCCTTTCTCACTTGTTTCAGGGTCCTGCGAGCTCTCTGACATGTCTAGCTTATCAGAGATCATTATTGGAGAACTTATGATGGATGCCCTGCTCTCCTTCTCAACAGCCACAGTTTCTTGAATGTCTCCTCAATGCCATTTGCCATCATTCTGTATTAGGCTTGTCATCCCTGGAGTGGATGATTCTATGCAACTGCCTCATGTGAAGAGATAGTGAGGCTGGTGAATCTCACCACCTCAAGGCCTCCATACCTCAATCTACGTCAGCTATTGCTGGTGTTGGCTGTCTGATGAAGTGACTCCTTCATTGCCCTCCTGATAGTATCATCAAGGGAAGAAGGCAAAGTTCTCTTGAAATGAGTAGGGTCAGCCAGGTAGATAACCCATGGTACAGTGACCACATTCAGTATGTCCAATTTCTGCCATGTTTTGAGAGGGCTAATCCTCTTAGTTAGGGTTGATCCCCTCTAACCTGGTATCAAGTTTATTGTGCAGTGCCAGATTGGAGAGCCTGATCCATGGATCTACCTTCACCATGGAGTCTTGCGCAGACTCTCCTGGAATTATTGTGTTGAGCCCATTGGTACCTACTTTCCAAATCTCAGAGTTGTTCATGACAGGAGAATTATGAGCGGGGCTGAAGAAGACCGCATGATGCTTCCTGGCTTGTGCCTTTGGGCCATGCAGCCTGCAGAAGTACTCCACAATGCTGATGTTTTTGTTCACACCTTCTCACAAGTTACTGAACAGAACCAGATCATCAGTGGAGGCCAGAGCTGGTATTCATTGTTGGATTGAGATTGCTTTACTCAGCAGATGGGTCTACCAATCTTTATTAAGGCAAAACACTCAGTGATCAGTTACTTACAAGTGGGAAGCTCATCAGGACAATCTCTTCACTGTCACCTCCATCTCCAGACAATACAGCTTCAACCTCCCTTTGTTACACAAACTTATTTATAACTTTTTTGTTATCTTTTCTTGTACCTATGTATTAATCTCTCATTTCCATCTCCTGCCCTGCCAGTACAGGTTTAGTGTTAATTCCAACCAGCCTTTTCTAGCTTTTTAGTTACTTTATCTTTCCTTTTTTCTCACAAACATGATTGCTCTGCAATTTCTTACACATACGCAGTTCTATTTCTGCTTACCCTGTCAAATGTTATCAGAACAGACTCTTAAAATTCACAGCAGGCTTCTCTCAGGCCTAAATATGCTGTATAAAAATCCACTTCCTCCTTCCCCTCACAGAGATATCAGAGGATCCAAGTGCTAGGTTAAATCTGAGGGGAGTCATTGGGTCACTGTGCTTGACACCAGCTTTGATATTGATAGCAGATGGTTGATTCCACAGGCAGGATGCTGCCAGGATTCCCCAGTCACTAACACTAGGATCCCAAGACTCGGATTAAATAGCTGGCAGAATATGAGAGAATACACGAGAACAGCGCTGTTTTAACATATTCTGTTGTTTGGCAGATACAGCAATCTGTATAATGCGGTTCCCAAGAAACTGGGATTGTCCTCCATTCTATTTTAGGAGCTAGTGAGATAAATAATTCTAGTGTACACCAAGATTTCAATTTCCTTGCTATAAATTAGTATTATTACCAAGAGGCAATATTTCACACTGCCATTCTGCAGCCAACTGGCCTTTATGCATAAAACAAAGCATGCGTTGCTTGAACCTGCTTACTCCATGCACTGATGGTTAATTTTCTCAGCTGCTTTTCTTTTTTGTCCACACAGCTGCTAGATGGCATGGTATAAATTGCCCTGCATCACATAATCAGATGGAGGTAGCCAGCCACATGGCAATGCAGATGTGGAATGGAGGTTTGGTGGCTTTTCTTATTTTTTATACAATAAACAGTTAAAAGACGGTAAGCGATTAAAAGACAGCAAATCTTGTCACGCATGAAGTATTTAGTTCCCATTACTCATTCAGTCTACGCAAGGTTCAACGCTTTCCTCTTTGTCTTTCAGATGCTGTCAAACCTTGGTGTCTGTTGCTTGTTTTATTACCTTGAAAGTCTTCTTTAAGTAATATTTTCATAGTTTTCTTTCATTCTTTCTTGTTTCTCATTTTTATCATTGTTTGAAAAATCTCAGTTATGCCCAAGAGTTTTATTTTAAAAATACAGATGAGTAAACATTTCTCATTTAGATGAGATTGCATGCTGTTAATTTTCTTCTGAAATTCCTGGGTTGGGTATGGGGTGGCTGGGAGGGTAAATGGAAAAGATGATTACATATAAATGTTTGGCTTCTGATAGGTTGGTGTAGGAGAGGAACTAATCACCTATCTTCAAGCCTTGGGGATCCTTAACTAGCTTCTTCATGCAGGTTCTTGCTTATAGGGGGCCTGGGAATCACCATGAATATACAAACACCCAGCTTCCTCTGTCCATATCCAACTTCCTCACCCTCATAATATTAGGGTGCCTTTCCTTGATAGGCTTGCATATTAATCCCTATTGACTCATTACCATATTGCTAAAGCAAATTTGTGGTTAGACATCTGCCAGAGATCCTATCCTAAAGTATCCAAGTTTAGTATCAGTTCAATATTCCTACAGTTGCCTCGTCTCATTTTGTGCCAACTTTTCCCTTAAGCAAGCTATTCCCAGTTCCCCAAAACTCTAGGATGACCATTTGGGTCACTTTATCTGTGCTAAAGGTCATAAGTCTATGCTTCACTTATGCTAACTTGCTTAAGTCTTCTGGATGTAGGGCTGTAGGTTCCTTGCGTTCCTGCTACGTAAAATAGGGCTCCAACTATTTCACATTGCCCCTTTGGCCGTTTGTACCTCCTTGTTATCACTGGCTAGTTGGACAATCCCTGAACAATCCTAATGAAAAAGTGAGTCTTTTATCTTGTGGTCCATTTAGTTCAACATCAATAACACAAAATGTGTTGCTATAATAAATCTCACTACTGGTCCCTTGTCTATCACGGCAGTATATTTTCCGTGCACTCCCAACAGATTTCTTAAGCACCAGGCTATTTCTGCACCAGTCTTTAGCAGGAAAAACTGCAGAAATAAGGCATAAAGTAATTGAATTCAGATGTGCATTAAACAAAGAGTCTGGGATTAGTGAAGAATCCATTCAATACTAACCTTGTTTATAAATCTGTCATCCTCCAAAATTCACAGCTACATTAAGTACCATGTGACCTCAGACAGCTCTTCGATAGGGCTAAATATGACAGGAGAAATACTTTATCATATGCTTTCGTTACTTTAGAGTCTGTTTTACTTTCTCACCTCCACTCATACATGCACACAAATTTTACAGAGGAGTGAATTGTGTCCTGCAAAATGGAAATAACTGAAATTTTTCACAAAATAGTTTTCTGTTTTTTGACCAACTACACCAAGTTATTTGGCATCAGTTGTGGCCTCATTTATGCAGCTGCCACTCTTACAGCATGGAAGAGGAGAAATTGACATTGTTATCTCCTTTGGGATAGATCATGCAATCCTGTGTGTATATTTAATCAATTGCTCATTGTTTGTAGAGCAAATATAACCAGGCGCTTGGAATCATGTATTCTAACACAGTGTACATTTTATGTTACTTTAACAGCTAAGAAACCTGGAAATGTAGACTCTTTATAACTAGTAATTGTTCTAGAAAGCTATTTAGAAGGGGTGATTCGTTTGTGATGCTAGGAACAAATATATAGGGTTAAATTTCTGAAACCTTTCTGCTTAGGACTGAATATACTCAAAAGGGCAGTAGTTCCAACTAGATTCAAGACCCCCTGTTACTCAATTTACATTAAATCCGACAAACTGGGATACCACAATGCTATCGATCAACAGGTATTGTTTTAGCAACCTCAGTGACTGAAGAGAAATATACACCAATATAATATCAAAAGGTACTTAGTTAATGCTTTCATTTGTGTGCATCTGACTGGTCCTACTGCGTAAGTATACAATTGCCCATCATGAAAAATAACCATTGAAAGTTACACATCCATAATTATTATAGCACCACTCCCACGGCTCTCTTTTCTGAGCAGTGCAAGAAGAGGCATGCCTCTATATCGGGACATACTGGCTCCCGTTAATGACATATTTTAGATTGATTTCTTTGTGCAAAAATCACATGTGCGGGCCTTTTACATTTTTGACGGGGATCTATTCCATGAAAATTCTCCCCTGCAAAGTTCCAGGCGAATATAGGCCTGGGGCTAAATTCTTAGGTGTTAACTTTCATCTCTCTACTGCTCTGGTCATGGTAGCAGCTGGATTACATGAGCAGATATTTAGGTAGCGAGGCAGGCAGGCATTAGCAAAGCTCAGTTATGTCTAGCCAGCAGGAGGGGTCATCCTGGTGCACCGGGTACAATGAAAGGCACTCTATGATAGGGGAGTAACAGTCTTCCATTGCAAGTATTCATTTCTGTTGAATAGTGGGTGTAAACATTTGACTAGCTACTCCAAAGACATTGCCTTTCTGTCTTGTTCTGAACAGAGTGGGGGACAAGGCTAGAACTTTATGAAATGCAGTAAAGAAGCCCTGTTTTCTCATGGGAGTGGCTTAAATCCTACTTTTTCACTGCTGAAATTGGTGCACAGGCTAAATACGAGGTCCTTGAAAGTCATGGGCTGATCTGGCCATCTGTATGTGGGAGTGGGACATTCCATTAGGGCACTGGAAATGGGCACAACTATCCTGTAGCACCCCCTTCAGGCCAGAGTGTGGCTCTGCTATTGCCTGCCTTAGTTTCCCTTTCAGTGAGATAACGGTTGGTACATGTCAACAGTCCACAAAAAGAAGCCAAACACGCTAAGTAACATCAGTGGCTCTTTAATGGAGCCTTCTTAAAAGGGCATTTAAACAATAGTTTAAGGCTCTTATCTCAGAGCCCCCATCTGGGCTACTCGGAACTTCAGAGTCCCCAAACACCACTCGTTGGATCTGATCCGACCAATCTTTGGAGAGCTGGCCTCCCTTGGCAGTTGTGCAGCTTCTTTAGCAGTTAGTTTCCACTTTCCGTAGCGGCAAGACCTTCTGCTGGAAGACCCAGACCTCTCTGCTGCCTGGAGCCTCCCCCGCTGCATGTTCAGGGTCAGCCAGTGGTAGTCACACACACTCTCACCTTGCAACGTCCTGCTGCTCTTCAGAAGTCTTATAACATAGAAAAAAGAAAGCTCTCTGCTTTCTAATGGGATAAGCAGCTCTTTTATAATATTACTATGCACTGAAAAGCTACTTCAAGTGGCTTTTGTTCAGTTTATTTTTTCTCTCCTTCCAAGTCCTGGACAGTGGGCCTCATGGCAATGAGGTTTTGTAGGTGGAAGATGTGAAAAATAACACCAATCTGAAAAACTAAAATTCTCTAGAAACATTTCTAAAATAGTTTTCTGTAAAGTACTAACTCCATGATGGTGGGAGGGGGGGTGTAGAGAAAGGATTTGATTGACATTCATTTGGAATTATCAGTAGTTGTAATCATGTTTATTACGGTATTGCCTAACAACCAGCCAAGATTGGCACCCCATTGTGCTAGGCGCTGTACAAAGACAGAGTAAAAAAAAACGAGGCGTCCTTGTGGCACCTTAGAGACTAACAAATTTAACTGGACATAAGCTTTCATGGGCTAGAACCCACTTCATCAGATGTAGGAAGTAAAAGATACAGGAGCAGGTATAAATACATGAAGACATAAAGAAATAAAGACAGAGCAGTAGACTGCCCATACCCTGTAAAGCTTACAGTCTGAATAGACGGATACAGTTTTGGGGAAGGGGTAGAACACACAAGCAGAGTGAACAATGTGATGGTGGCAAACATCACATTAGTTGCGTGAGTTTTTGCGGGGTGAGTTTAGTTAGGAGAAGAATAAGCTAAATGGAAAGAAAAATGAAGTGAGAGAAGACACTGAAAGAGGTGGGTGGGAGAGATTAAAGGGTAAGTGGTTACTCACCTAGCTAATAATACATCATCCCAAATTCATCCTGATCAACCCCTTATCGCACCCCACCCCATCACATGTTCCCTGCCTCTCTAGCTGGATACACACATATCTAGATCTGTATCTGAAGGGTATGGGGCACTCTTGAAGACATGCCCTAAACATTCAATGTATGGCTTTAAATTTGGGGAGGGGGGACCAGCCTTCATGAAGCATTCACCCAAAATTTGCATCTTTGCTATATAGGTGGGCACATTCTGAGCGCTGTGGTTCACCCTCACGTGTATTTTGCAACTAGTTTGTGACCGTCTCATCTGACCTGGTTACAGCAAACATGGCTGAGTTGTGTTTGCATATGGACAGTTTTCAAAATACAAACCGTGCATCAGCCATATGCAGGCCCCCTGGTACACTATGCAAGGGGAAGGCAGAGTTTGAGGGGGTTGCACTGAAGGAAGCATATCCAATGCTTAATTTGTGCCACGCTTGCCAGGGATACCTCTAGGCTCGGCAGCTCATAGACCTGGTACCTGTGAGCTTGCTGCATCAGTTATGCAGGTAAAAAAATTGAATACGCTCTGGCACTTCTTTCATTACAAATTAAGCACAGGGCACATCACCTGCATGAAGCTGAGCTTTGCTCCTTCTTTCTGTGGTACTTATAAGACCCCCCCATTACTATAGGATCTGATCAGCAGATTCCTCTTCTCTGAGGCAGGGCACGGCTATCATCCCCCCTTTACGGATGGGGAACTGTGGCATAGAGACCGCTAAGTGACTTGCTCCACCTCAAACCAGAAGTCTGTGATAGAGGGCACTAAGCTAGTGCTCTGACACTGGACTATCTGTCCTCTCTACGGCAAGTGTCTGTGGCCAGTATGCAGAGAGTAGAGGTAGACAGAGCAGCGGCAGGCAAGGACAGAGAGCAGTGAGGGACCAGCTGTTGGGATGTGCACAGCCCCATCCTCTCCCTCACTCCTTTCAGAGAGCACGTTGCAGCCGCAGTGGCTATGACAGCCTTGGAGTTGGATTAACTGTCTTGAAGCTAGTTGGGCTGGCAGCAGAACTTGAGGAACTGGCCAACAAGGGCAAATTTCGGAGGCGTTCCCTGATGAAAGCATTAGATAGTTAGGAGGATCCATATGGTTGTTAACAGCTTTACTTGCAGCAATGTCAAGTCCCTGGTGTTTAAGTACAGCTTACAATATTTATTTAAATTACAGAATGTGCAATAGTGGGACCCACTAGATTCACTGTCAGTGAGTTGCTAGTTAATGATCTAAAGAGGAAAAATATAACAACGGATTCACTCGGGGCCTGGTTGTGCCACCCTCATTCACAGGAAGGCTAAAGTATGACGTGGACTACATGCCTGCACAGGAGAGTAAGAACCTCTGTGTGCCCCTGAATGGTCTATCTGGGTTTTGACTCGAAGCACGGACCCACTTCCTCCCTCCCCAGAGGAGGTGGGTGCAGAGAGATGGAGAGTAGGAAGAGCTTTGGCTCCAACCCCACTTACAGGCTGGTGCAGCTGAGTTGATGCAGGATATTCTGTCATTTGTTGTTGGCACCAGACAGCAGCAAATGACTTCATTCCCACCCCCCACCCCACCCCACCCCATGCTAGAACAAAGATGAAGCAGGGCAGGAACTGTGCCTCTGAAGGGCTTGCTGTGAGTCACCTCCCGAGGCTGCTCCTGGGTTGGAGCACCTTACGCACAATCCCTGGATCAGCGTCATGCTTCAAGTCCACATCTAGCTCGCCGAGCAACCCCTTGCTAGACATGCAGCTCCACTGATGGCACAAGGCCCTTGATTTGCATCACCACCTACCTCCACCCCGTCTCTTCATCCTTATCCCAGCACATTTACGAAGATAGAGCTGCATCTTGAAATGACATATAATGAGAATAGACTATGGCTTAATTGTGATAATCAATACACTGAGACTATCTAATGGGGAATCTTAGTCAGCCAGTGCCCGCTGGTTTCACACTGACTAACCGTTCCTATCCTGATCATAACAACTGATGCTGCATCAAACCATGGTCTACAGCAGTCTTTTATCTGGAAGCATTTCCACCCATTGCAGTTCCTGTGGCATGCTGATGCAGGGGAAGTGGGAGAGAGACGGCTGATAATTGTACCTCTGGGTCATGAAGACCTGCTCTGATCAGATTTAGACACAAAAGTATCCTTAACTAAGCTTTCTTATGTGACATTTCAAAGATGGTTGAAATTGCAATGATCCTAGTTCAGGTGTGATGACAGAAAGTGCTATGTTAATTGTAAACTCGCATATACAACCCAGTTCTATAGTGCATCTCATTTACCACCACCTCACAGGCTGTAATACCATGTGCAAGAGTATGCTGATATTGGAGGTGAAGTCTCAGAACATTGCATTTAACGCAATTTAAGGAAATCAGATTAGTTGATCGTAATGGTCCTTTCCAGCCTTAAAATCTAGGAGTCCAATGCAGCCAAGGGAAAATAACTGGGATCACGGTGGCTTACTTCAGTTGGTTGAAACTTTGTCTGCAATTAATCTACTCCAAGGTCTCATTATTTCCGTGGCTTTAACCACCAGCTCTGTGCTCATGTTCTATGGGCTGGCTTTGAGTGGAGAGAAGAGAATGGTGTGGGGATTTCTTGCGTGAACTGCTCACCTGCAAATGTCATCATTTGAAGTTGTTCTCTATTGCTCTGAATGAAATATTAGATCCTGATCCCGTAATCGAATCCACTAGCAAGGAGCTCTGAGCCTGTCTAGAGCCCTGCAGCAGCAAGCATTCACTCCAGCACATCCAGTTGCAGGACTGAGGCCTCTATATGAACTCATTGAGGCTCTTGCTTTGACACAGCAATGTGTATAAGACAGGGTTGTGAGTGAACGCTTCCTCTTCTGTTAATTGTTATTGTTATAGGCATGAGAGAGATGCGGTTGTGGAGAAGACATCCAAACAATGGCACACCTCGTGAACCATGGCACTCTAAGATCCTTCTCCAGGGGGACAGCCTTGGTAGATTCCATGTCACTGCAAGCTACAGAGTGGATGACAAATTTGGATGTCGACCTTTATTGTTGGTATTCAGGTTGGTATATGAATGAAGAAGGGCTAATCCAGAGTAAAGTATGGGGCTCTCTACTGCCTTCAGGTATAGTTCATACCTGTTACCTCCTCGTCCAGCAATAGGCAGGGTGGTTTCTGAGCTGGGTTGGGGAGATGGAAGGGTTTTGAGTGGGATCAGGTGAGGTGCTGAGCCATATGGAAGACTGGTTGGAGGGAGAAAAAGAGGTTTCAGAGTTGGGGCAGTGGTTCTGAGAATTGGGTAGGAAGTGGGATATTCTGGGCCTGCTGAGGTCATACGAAAGGAAGGAGTGCTGAGCACTGGAGGAAGGATAGGATGTAGAATTGCCACCTTAGAAAACTCCAAATCATTAGGGACATTTGTTGTTGTGTAAATATGCTATTTAAATTAGCTCATTTGCATTTTTGTGATTGATAAGCATATAACCCTAAACTTCTGATTTTACAACTGTTATTCTTGGATTTAGTGCTGGTGAAAGGCTACGGTGAAGGAAGCCTGCTGTTTATCGACACGGAAACAGCATGCAAGCTGCCCCCATGCACTGCCCTGCCCCAGGATGTCTCAACGCTTGAATGGGGAGAGGGTGACAGGACAGTCTCCCCGGCTCAGGAAGTCCCCAGGACAGTCTCCCCGGCTCAGGAAGTTCTTGGCCTTGCAGCTGAGTTTGCCAGAGAGTGCAAAGTATAGTGGTGAGTTTGTGATGTGGGAGTTGCAACTGAACCCCAACTGCCCCCCACCATCTGCTCCGCCCCACCCCAGGAATGAAAGAGGCTCCCCCTGTTGGTACAATTTGATGTTGCACTCTGTTCCTCTAACCAGCCAGCCAAATGCTAACATTCAGCCTGACAACTGAACTTCTCTGGTCAGAATGAGCGGGAGGGCACGGGGCATTTCCTTGAACATGGGGCCTGTCTCGATGAAGTGGGGACAGGTAACAACCCAAGTGGGAGGAGGTTTGGGGGTTGGTGGGATTGGGCTGGAGGGAGATGAGTTGGTTTAGGCTGAGTTGGGTTGGCTGAATTGAGTGCATGGGAGAAATGAGGTGTGTGTGTGTGTGTGTTTCCTCCACTCTGTCTTGGACTGTGCTGTGTCTTGTTTTGCACCGTGAATGGAGGAGGGCGGTGGAAGAGGAAACAGAGGGATCCCTCTATTTCCACTTTCCGAGTTCCCCCACAAAACACCCTTCCCTAGGACACCCCCACTCACCCACCAGTATTTTTTCACTTGGGACACCTGGGCAAGCTGCAAGAGAAGACGATGGTGTGGGGTTGGGTGGCTCTGGAAGGCAGTGAGGGCTCGGCTACCTGCAGCCTGCCACTAGCCATCATGCTGCTGAGTGACCCCCAGCCACCTAAACTGGTTTTAGGGCCAGTTTAGGAGGCAGGGCAAAGTAACTACACTGCACCAGCGATACCAAAGCCTGTTTGGGCTGTACATTTCTATTCATCTGCTCCCCAGATTTCCTGCCCCATATCCCCACCGCTGCTCTGCTCCTCTCCTCTCCCTGTCTCTCAACGCTGCTCCTCCACCTCCTGCATCTGCTGCTCCTTCCTACCCTCTGGATTTGCCCCTAGTGGCCCCTGCAGAATCTACCTCTCCATCCTCCAGGCCCCCTATCTGTCCCTCCATCCTCCCTATTTGCCTCTGCAACCCCCCATCTGCCCCTCCAGCCCCCTATCCGCCCCCCTCCTCTGCCAACCCCTTTCTTTCCCTCCATCTCCCTGAAACCCCCATCTACTCCTCTAGCCCCCATCCGCCCCTCCCTCCCTTGCCAACCCCTTTCTTCCTTTCCATCTCCCTGCAATCCCCATCTACCCCTCCAGCCCCCTATCCGCCCCATCTCCCTGCAATCCCCATCTGCCCCTCCAGCCCCCTATCCGCCCCATCTCCCTGCAACCCCCCATCTGCCCCTCCAGCCCCCTATCCGCCCCATCTCCCTGCAATCCCCATCTGCCCCTCCAGCCCCCTATCCGCCCCATCTCCCTGCAACCCCCCATCTGCCCCTCCAGCCCCCTATCCGCCCCATCTCCCTGCAATCCCCATCTACCCCTCCAGCCCCCTATCCGCCCCATCTCCCTGCAATCCCCATCTGCCCCTCCAGCCCCCTATCCGCCCCATCTCCCTGCAACCCCCATCTGCCCCTCCAGCCCCCTATCCGCTCCATCTCCCTGCAATCCCCATCTGCCCCTCCAGCCCCCTATCCGCCCCATCTCCCTGCAACCCCCATCTGCCCCTCCAGCCCCCTATCCGCCCCATCTCCCTGCAACCCCCATCTGCCCCTCCCCCCGGGCACCGCCTGCTCCCCCCGATCGGGGCACGCGCAGGGCACGGGGCCGAGGGCGGCCGCTTCCCTTGGCTCACGGGCACGAGCCCCGCCGGGGCGGGCGCGCGGCGGAGGGCCGGGCCGGGCCGGGCCGGGGTGGGGGGAGGAGGAGGGAGGGAAGCGGCGCGGGCATGCGCCGCGGGAGGCCGGGGAGGGGCGGGGGGAGCGCGCGGCGGTGGCTGCCCCCCCGCCGCGTCCCGCCGCGCGCCGCTCCAGCACCCTGGTCAGCGCCCGGGCTCGCGCGCGGCGCCGCTGAGCCGCGCCGGGCAGGGCAGGGTTAACGCGGGGCGGGGCCACGTCGCCGCTCGCCCCCCCCACCCCCTCCGCCCCCCCACGCCCCGCCCCGCCCCGCCCCGCCGGGGAAGATGCCTCCTTCGCTCCCCGCCGCGGCCGCAGCTGGCCGCCGCCGAGCATCGTCCTTCCGCGGGGCGGCCGCCTGCCGCTGAGCCCGGGCGCTGCGTCGCGAAGCCCCCACCGGGGCTTGGGCGCGGCGAGCCCGGGGCGAGCCGGCCGGCGGCGCCAGCCAGCCAGCCCGCGAGCGAGCGAGCCAGCCCGGGGGCTTTGGGCGCCCCATGCCCCGGGCCGCCGCCGCCTGACCCGCAGTCGCCTCAGGCGCCTCAGTCGCCCGGCCGCGCCCCGCCGCGCCCCGCCGCCGGCGGCATGCTGGACCCGTCGTCCAGCGAGGAGGAGTCGGAGGAGCTGGTGGAGGAGGAGAGCGGCAAGGAGGTGCTGGCCCCGGCCCCGGCCCCGCCCGGCGCTCGCCTCTCGCCCAGCCGCACCGGCGAGAGCCCCGGGCCGGGGGCCGGGCTGCGGGCCGGCGGCGGCGGCGGAGGGGCCGGCGGCGGCGGGGCCGGCGGCGGCGCCCGGCCCGCCAGCCCCAGCCCGTCGGTGGTGAGCGAGAAGGAGAAGGAAGAGCTCGAGCGGCTGCAGAAGGAGGAGGAGGAGCGGAAGCGGCGGCTGCAGCTCTATGTCTTCGTGATGCGCTGCATCGCCTACCCCTTCAACGCCAAGCAGCCCACCGACATGGCCCGCCGGCAGCAGAAGGTGGGGGCCGGGGGGCCAGGCCCGCAGGAGGGAGGGAGAGGGTGGGTGGGGGGGTGTGTGTGTGTGTGTGGGGGGGGGGGGAGCAGCCGTGCCGGGGAGGGGGGGCACTGCCCTTGCCAAGGGGAGGGTCCGGGTGGCACCCCCGGGTGCCTGGCGCAAGGCTGCGGTGGGGCCGGCAGGGCAGGAGGTGGCGAGCAGCGGCTGAGGGTGCCCGGCTGCGCCAGGGCTGGGAGCGTCTTGCGGCAGCCGCCGGGGGCTCAGGAGGGGCCCAGCCGGAGGCCCCCGTTGCCCAGGGTTCGGGGCGTGGGGAGGCGGCTGGGCTCACCCTGCATTGCCCTGCTCAAGAGGCAGCCCCAGCGGGCACCTTGCATGCAGCAGCTGGGCCAAGGTGGAGAGGGAGCGGGGAAAGAGGCAGCGGGGGGAAAACAGGAATGGAAGACGGGGAAAGTAAAGGAGCCCTGGGTATCAAGAGCCCACCTTGGCTCCCTCCTTGCTGCACCCGCTGCCCTGGTGGTGGTGACACTGGAAATGGACCAACCCCGCTTCCCGTCAGATGGCCCATGGCCCTTCTGTCTGCCTCTTCCCTGTGCCATATGTAACCGCAAATATTGCCAGGGTCCCCTTGGCTTTTTAAACAGTCATAACATTGCTGCTAATAATAATGATGAGAGAGAGGGACCCAGGCAATGATCCCATTCCCTTGCACCTCTCTGTCTTTCTCCCTAGCCTTCCTGTTCCAAGTGCGTCAGGTGTGCCAAACTCAGGGAAGCAGCCCAGCCACTGATCTAAGAGATCTAAGCAAAGGTTACTTTGCCCCAGTTGCTTACGGTGCTTGTACTGCTGTGAGCTCCCATTATTGCATCAAAGCTTTTGTGTTCCTGCTGGAGGAGTCCCAGCCTTCAGCCATCTCCGTGCTGCTTTGATGTCTAACAATAACAAACCATGCTTCACATCAAATTCAGCTCACTTGTTTTCTTTTGAAACCCGTCATTAAAAACTGCACCACTGATGATTTTTGCATAATTCCTTGACTGATTATCGCAAAGTTGGGTTTTGAAAAACATCACCGGCCATAGCCCTGATGGAAATTCTAAAATGCACAAAAATGCCTGTATTTAAATAACGTTAAGGCCCACAAAAGTTCTGATAAATTCAAAAGCAATTAAAATACATTGGTTGCGTATATACGTATGTTACATTGCAAAGGAAGTATTTACCCTGTGGCCAGTCAAGTTGTTGGGGGAGTATAAACTTAAATGTTTTTTAAACACTGCTTTAATTTACCCACGCATAATAAAGATGTTTTCTTCGGATGCATTGCACTCCAATGTACGTTCAGATACATACGAATCTTTGCAAAGATGCATCTGAAGATTAGATATTCTCTTTATGCGGTGTCCAGATTGTAAAGTTTAGAATCTTGGCCATTTAAAGATTTACACACACACACCCCTAAAAAATTACAGGAGATTTAACTGTACTGTTAAATATTTGCTTGTTAAATTTATATTCTACCTAATTCAAAGTGGTGGTTGAGCTACATGGTACATGTAACTGTGTTCAAAAGAATTAACATAAACGTTTGTGTTTGCACTGTCATTGTATTTTTATATATCCTCTCTCTTTATTTCTCTGTTGTAAAGCACTTCAGAATCAACCTAGAAACTTGTATTCTAAGTTTCAGCCTGTAGTAAATGTTTATGGCCAAGTTACAAATATGTTACTAATTACCAACTGAAGAATATATGAAAATAGAGCTTTAAAATGAAAGTGCTGACACAACATTAACTATACCCTTGTGAATGCGTCACTACAATACAGCAGTATATAGCACTTCCAGACAAAAGAGTAGGAAAGAACACCTCAGAACTGGAGTCTAAATCAGGAGGTACAATGCTGCAGTGAATTAAAAGAAGTGTTATTGACTCTTCCAGTTATGGTGGATTTATCTGCTAGTTCTCCTTCTGCCAGATTACAGACCAATACAGCAGTCTGGGTTTTGGAGGGCAGTTAATTCCCACAGGCACAGAATGCATTTCAGTCAAATGCAGCTGACTTTCTTCTCAAAGCAGTCTGAGTAGAGAGAGAATGGGACATGACTATCTGGAATGTCTGCCTGCTTTTTTCCCCCCTGTTATTTAATTAAGTTTATTGCCACTGTAGTTTTGGACCTGATTCTGTTTTGCGTTGACAAAGCATCTGTATAAACCAGAAAGATTTCAGGAGTAAACACCGTTCATTCAGTCTGGTCGCACCACAAAGCTATTATTAGTCATTGGTGCAAGAGGAGGTAGAAATGAATATCTGGACCACAAATAATCTGTAGGTAATACAGAGCAATCATTGAATGGTCCTGTGCTTTTGTTGGTTGGGTGAAAT
Source organism: Lepidochelys olivacea (assembly GCF_965140295.1). Taxonomy (NCBI): domain Eukaryota; kingdom Metazoa; phylum Chordata; order Testudines; family Cheloniidae; genus Lepidochelys; species Lepidochelys olivacea. The sequence continues at coordinate 5,152,531 of NC_140417.1, read as the reverse complement.
GTGGTGGTGGTGATACAGCTAGATTTTTATATCATGGGGTTTTTATTGCAACTCTTCTAGTAGGCTGTGGACCTATTTTTAGTTTTGCCACCCTGTTTCCTTTAGAATTTCTCCACATTAGAAAAAAAGAGGTGGGGAATGTAAAGTAATCACTAGGTTTTTGTGTAGCTGCAAAAGGAAAAACTGGATTTCAGTTAAAGGTGAATTGCTAATAGAAATTAGCTTTCCACAGGAACCTAAAATATTTTGGTGATCTGAAAATTAACGTAGAGCAGGAATAAATCCTATTACATGAAAAAAATATTGCACCAACAAGAAAAGAAGAAAGGAAGAGAGGAAAAAAGGCAAAACAGGGAAAAAAGCCTATAGAGGCAGCACAGGTGAAACAAATAAGTGGAAGTAGTAGGGGGGCAATGATAAAGTGGAATACAGAAAAGGGGTATCAGGAAGTTAAAACAGGAGTACAGAAGAAAGTGAATCACTTTCTGTCAAGAAGAAAAATGTGAGAAAACATATTTGGCCTATTTATGCAAGTAGTAAAACAACTGTCAAAATAAATGAGTTGCAGTGCGTTTAAAAATAATCTCCTATCCTATAATAAGAGTTTGGGAAATTGAAGAATCTCTGTTGTTTTCCTTGACTGTATGTAACTGTTTTTGAAAGTAAACTTTCTGTTTTTTTACTGTATATTCCTCAACTGTGTTGTCCCAGAGGTTCCCTGGGATGGAGGCTAGACTCTCGGCTCAGGCAAAAAACTCCCATTGACTTCAATGCAAGGATTGCCTGAGCAAGGAGTTAATGACTGGACCACAGGTGAACATAGATGCTGGATCTTGGGGTGCTACTGCACCCCCTGGCTTGAAAGGATTTCCATCGTAGACTGGGTTTACAGCTCTCGGCCCCCCCACTATAAAAATTGTTTCAGTATCCCTGAATGCGAACTGTCGTTATCCTGACAGATTTTTGTAGAAAAGGGAAGGTACTGTGTTTGGTGTTTTCCTGTCTCATTTGCCTATGGTGTATCATTAGTGAGAGAACAAAATGGGGAGCAAGTTGGACTCATTCCCTGTCTGGCCAGTCGGGGTTGGATGTTTGTCATGATAGTGTTGCTAGATTTAAGTCTTTATGGAAACTTTCTATTCATTCATGTGTTTGTTTAGAAGGACTTTGGAGGTCCTGACTCAAAAACATGTGCTTTGAGACAAATTGGGACATAACAAATACATTTTCGTTCCTAGAAGAAAAATGATTCATTTGTTCAAATTCTTACTGGATCGGTTTCCCTATTTTACAGGAGATTGATCCACCACTTTCTTTTTTACGTGCAGTTTGCATTTTACCCCTTAAAAAGTTTGACGTCTGGAAAGGAGTTGACCAGGTTTTACAAAATGATAGTTTTTAAGCGGCAAGCCTCCTCTCCTCCCGTATTGATCAGAGTTTAGAGTAAACCCTCTTCATCTTTTCTCAGAAGGATGCACCAGGCCAGGCAGGAACTGTGTCACACTAGGACGAGCAGGAGTGTTAGTATAAGGAAGAGGTTTGCTGAAAGGGTAATAAGAGAAGGGTTTGCTTCATTACACGCACAGGGGGCCCTGGTGATTTTATTGGAGTGGATTAGAGAACAAAGGAAATTAAATATTTCATCTTGCAAGAACTTTGTCGGCCCTTAGCTTGATGAATGCAGACAGGAAAGTGCTGTGTTACTAAGGGACTGCCTCCCACTTTAGATACTCTGTGGTAAATTCCGTACATCTTATAGAACTATATAGAAACCCTAATGAGTCTGATCCTGCAGTCCTCACTCGGGCAAAAATCCACATGATTTCAATGGCAGTTCCATTGGACTGCGTTCTGCTAGATCAGGCATGATATTTAGGCAGCTGCAGCTGTGATGATTGAACAGTGTTAGGGCAGCAGGGAACCACTAAGTAGGAAATACTTAGGCCGTTAGGCTGCAGTCCTGAAATGGCAGGATTATCGAAGGTGCTGTGTAATCTCCCTGGGTTGGGCCCTTCATTGCCAATGAAAACGGGTTTAGAACATAATTCTGGTGGGCTGGATGGAACCATTAGGCTCAGCCCAGAGTAAGGGGCACTGCACACCGTACGCTGCATGTTCCTCAGGTTAGGCCAGGAGGAACCTTGGGGGCAAGGGAGTACTTTGCCTCAGCCCTTTTCAAGAGACGGCACGCTCCCCTCCTTCCACCCACTCAGCTCTGCGGGGGCCACAACTTGCTTTTGGTGGGTGTGAAAGGCAGAGCCCCTGCTCTCCCCCACTGTTTCCAGAGTACAGCCCATTTAAATGGGAGCAACATAAAACTCAGGATGTGCCATGTTGTATGGGGTCTCTTCAAAGTGCCTGGGCTGCTTGCCACCTCTTTCTGTTGTTTCCTGCAACCTTAGAAATAATTTTTAAAGAAAAAGAGGTAAATTGATTTCAATGACATTCAGACAAGCTGCAAACTCAAGGTCTTGTGTACGCTATTTGGACATTAAAGATCCCAGGTACTTTTCTGAAGAGTTGGGGTTTGCCCCCACCCCATCACTTCTCCCACCACCAATGTGCAGGTATGTGTTATATAATGTCTGGCTGCCATCCTCCACCCCAGAGGTGGCTGCATTACAGTAGTGTGGTATCTGTACACTGTAGTTGCTATTTATATAGCACCATGGATGTGCATAGTGATCTAGGAATAGAAAATGTAAGTTGTGAATTGTTTTGGGGCCCTTCAAGGTGAAAGGAACTATATAAGTATAGGATAGTCATATTGGCAAGATAATTATATGCAGTTGTGATAAATTATAATAGCAAAGCAAAGAATCTCATGGGAATGTATGAATGCACAGCCTTAGATGACTGTGCAATGCAGTCAGTAGAGCAAGTATTCCCTGTTTATGCTACAGTCAAATACGCTCTATTTCAAACTCCAAGAGGAATTCTATCTAATGCTGCCCCCCATAGGATCCTATTTTCAAATCATTGATTCTCGATCGGTTTTAGGGACACAGAAAGGTGTTTATCAATATATTCAGACCTAGATTAACGTCTTTATACTTTCATTTATTTGCTACATATGACCTTCACTTTAGTAGATACGGATATCTGTGGTTTAACTGTAAATCTGATTCACATTATTTTAATGTTCTAGAGGGCATTTATATTTGTTAGAGGCTTACCTCAGACTTTTTTGCCTTTGCTTTAGCTCTTATTTGATTGTTGGGAGAAGAGTTAAACATGGCATTTTCCTGCACCCAGTTGAGCATGAATAATATAAATCCTTTGCCGAGGCCCATGAAGGGTAGAGGAGTCAGATGGCATATATCAATTTAGGAGGGATTTGTTCGCGGCTTCAGTCCAGGCTGTTGCTTTTTTCCTATGAAACCCCTGATCTCTTGCCCCCTTCTTTCAGCCTAGCTGTGTTCCCTGGCACATGTCTGAGGCCAGCTGGGTACACTTTTGATAAGATGCTAGCTAACGCTTCCCTCAGAGCCAGAGAGCACCCCCTCCACGACACCTTGAAACCAAAGCCCCAAATACTTGAGGCTAAACTGGAGACGCGGTATAGCTCAGCTCATTCATTTGAACAAGCATAAGGCGAGTGAAAGATGGATGGATGTTGTCAGGGTTATCAATACCACATGTTCTGTGTCTTATTTAGAAAGCAGCAATGTGAAGGACTCTTTAGTTTGTTCTAAAATGTAATGAATCCATTAGGCGAGACATTAAAATTAATGAATATGTTAACAGTGGTATTAAACAGACGGCTGTGTTTTTATGCAATGTAGGTGAACAGGCAAAAGGGAAATCTAGAGATATTGTCATTTCATAACCGTATAATATTGTAGTGGAAAAAATTGAGGGCTTGATTCAGATTACTGTGAATTACTCATTCAGTAGAGCTACTCTGGGTTGATATCGGTGTATTTGAAATCCTAGCTGGTCCTGTGTGTTATGTGATGATGTAAGGTACTTTATTATTGGTCTGGCCCCCCTTCAACACAGCACCTAAGCATCAGTTTAAGAAGAAGCACTTACCTATTTGTTGAATAAGGATGGGTTTATGCCCATGCTTAAAGTTAAGTATGTGCGTAAGCTGAATCAGGGCCTGTAAGGCCAGCTAAAATACACTTTAAATATCAGCTTCTGTTTTTCATGCATAAATTCAGACTGCTATAATAACTGAGAAAATAGCAAAGCTCGTGCAATGTCTGGCGTAACTAAATATTCCGTGGCTTTCCCAGACAGCATTGTAGATCCTGCAAGAAAACCCTTCCACCATTCGTATGTGAATAGACTTACTGAAGACACCGATATATTGTGCTTCTTGGACTGCACCGCGAGCAAGGGATGCTGTGAAGCTGCCCTGCACCAGCAGCAGCCTTTGGATGGCATTGTGACTTGGTGTCGGATTCCTCCCGTCTCTCCACTCTTGTTCTGGGGACGGAAGTAGTGTACTGCAGCTCTTGAAAGGAGCTGCTTACTTCCCTTCATACCCCAGTCAGCTCCTCTGACCAGCTGCTAGCAGCAATCCCTTGGAGTTTGAGGATGATTGTCTTCCATAGAATGAGAGCCAGTTATTTCTGGTGGATCCAAAGGTGGCAAACGAGACTGATCCAGGATCCACAGATCTTGTCACCGTTGGGGCAGACATTTCCCTGTGGAAGGAGCAGATCTGAATGGTTGAGTTGGACTGCAGCACGTTCTTTCCTCCTTTCCAATTTCTCTGTTTCCTTTTGTCTTTGTTGGATCTTGACATACTGGGATCCCTGCTACAAGGTCCTTTTCCATTTTTGTAGGTTGAGGGCTTAGGTTTCCCATGAGTTAACATCAATATTGCACTTCTTCATGTTGGCTTTGCGGGTGTCTTTGAAGCTGGCCCGCATGTGGGAGGTAAAACCAGTGTTCCATTCACTTCCTGTCTGGTCTTTGACCTCTTTACTCCCTGGGAGGAGCATCTACACCATAGCTCTTGTGTTCTGCAAGGAAATGTGTCCAAGATCCAAGTGACCCTGATACGGCCATGCAGGCAGATGAGAGGGAGCCGTTATGCCTCGGTGCAGCTGTGTTAGAGGTATTCGCAGTCTAGCTCATCATGATTACTCACACAATTAAGGCTGCAGGACTGCTTTAGATTGGTGTCTAGTATTCTGCTGAAGAAACCCTGAGACTAGTCATCCAAGGTTATGTCTGTTGCAAAGTTCACTCAGGTGGTCAGCGCTAGGATCTGAGCAACCGGATTATCCTAGCCTGGTTGTGAGCGTCCACACTGCAAAGCTGCTCTTGAGTTACTGCATCTACCCTTATGCTGCATTCACCTTGTGTGGTGCCAGGACTTCTGGGATCAGAGCCTATGGTTCTTAGCACTGCAGTAAACTGAGATGCTCTCAGTGAAGACAAGTTGTCAGTGTGAAGAAGAATCACTGCTTGGAATGCGTTTACCTGGGAGAGGAAATGCAGTATGTTTGCAATCTGGATCTGTGCAGAGTGAGAGAAAATATGAATACTGAATGCAAAGTAGTTCCTGGAACACACAAAGAATCAATAGTTTCACTTAAAAACGCCTATAATTTATTTTGCTGGCACCTTGTCTTAATTTAATTTGAGGGTATATTAAATATTTGTCATACTTAGGCTTTTTTTTACACTTTGTAGATTATTAAGAAGAGATTAAATATCTTATAAACCTGTTATTCATTTGTCTGTTTGAGATTTGTGGGTTGCAGGTCAGTGGTCCAAGACTATTGCCAGCATCTCTGTGAATTATTAATTGAATACGTGTGGAATCTCTCAGCCCAGAGACCTTACTTAACTAACAGTTGTGGGGACTCTTGGGATGGTTCAGTTTAGTTTGGCGGTTAAGTCTACCTTTATGCATAGCAAGACTATAAATAGTATTTTTAGTCTAGACGCTCTCCCTAAAGCAGTTTGCCTTTTGCATAACTTGTAATTTCTTCTGCTGAACTATGCATGACTATTTCATTCCAGCAGAAAGTGGTCTGCAGTAATTTACCTGTATAGTATTTGTGTTGTATTTGATGCAGTCTTACTCTTTTTTTATAGGTTATGTCAAAGGAAAATATAATTACTGCTTTATTAAAAGCACTTAGTAGCAGAAACATCAGCCAGTCAGAATCATGGTATTAGGTTTCAGTGACACATTATCCTTTCATTTGCGAGAGATGCTACAAAATTCATGTTAAAGCAGTCTCCATTTTTCTTGTTCTGAAAGTGCCATTGTGATATTACCCAGGGCATAGGCACCGACTCCATGGGTGCTCCAGCCCTGAAACACCCACAGAAAAAAATAAGTGGGTGCTCAGTGGCCATGGGCAGCCAGCTTCCCCCAGCCCCCAGCATCTGCCGGTGGCCCTGCCAATCACCTCCTCTCCCTCCCTCTCAGCGCCTGCCATGATCAGCTATTTCATGGCATGCAGGAGGCTCTGGGGGTGGGGAGGAGCAGGGCCGGGGTGCCCTCAGAGGAGGAGATGGAGCTAGGTGGGAAGAGGTGGGGCAGAAAGAGGTGGGGTGGAGACTTGGGGGAAGGGGGTAAGTGGGGGTGGGGCCGGAGGCAAAGCAGGGGGTTGAAATCTCTGGGGCTCGGAGGAAGCCGGCGCCTGTGACCCAGGATACAATCTGGACTGTTGAACAGCTTTGTCTCCTCAATTCTCCAACTGGGAGTGTCTTTTACATAGTTTCTATGTGAGAGCGACCACTCCTGGTCTGTTCACACACAGCCTCTAGCATGTAATTCACTCCTAGCTGTACTGTATGAGTGCTGTTGCCAGCCACTCTTGAGTTACACTGCAGAGCAACACCAACAAATTCCCAGTCCCAGACTCCCCCCGCCCCCCCCCCCAGAAATAAGAAGGGCCATGCTGGGTCAGACCAAAGGTCCATCTAGCCCAGTATCCTGTCTACCGACAGTGGCCAATGCCAGATGCCCCAGAGGGAATGAACAGAATGGTAATCAAGTGATCCATCCCCTGTCGCCCATTCCCAGCTTCTGGCAAACAGAGGGTAGGGACACTGTTCCTGCCCATCTTGGCTAATAGCCACTGATGGACCTATCCTCCATGAATTTATCTAGTTCTTTTTTTAACCCTGTTATAGTCTTGGCCTTCACAACATCCTCTGGCAAGGAGCTCCACAGGTTGACTGTGTGTTGTGTGAAAAAATACTTCCATTTGTTTGCTTTAAACCTGCTGCCATTAATTTCATTTGATGACCCTAGTTCTTGTGTTATGACAAGGAGTAAATAATATCTCATTTACTTTCTCCACACTAGTCATGATTTTATAGACCTCTATCATATCCCCCCTTAGTCGTCTCTTTTCCAAGCTGAAAAGTCCCAGCCTTATTAATCTCTCCTCATATGGAAGCTGTTCCATACCCCTAATAATTTTTGTTGCCCTTTTTGGTACCGGTACCATTTCCAATTCCAGTATATCTTTGTTGAGATGGGGTGACCACATCTGCACACAGTATTCAAGATGTGGGCGTCCCATGGATTTATATAGAGGCAACATGATATTTTCGGTCCTATTATCTATCCCTCTTGTGCCCCAACCCTCTGCCCCGCACCCCCTCCCGTGATGCAACTCCCAGTCCCGAGCCCCCTCCCACACCCAAACTCCCTCCCTCTTAGTTAACCGGAATTTTTTACCTACCGGTTCCTCCTCCCCCCCCCCACCCCCATTACCCCATTATGCAGGATAAAAAAGCTTTTACTGTAATATCTAACTTAATAAGCTAAGTGAATTCAAAGCATAAGTCTCTCTCACCACATGCTTCAGCAGGTTTTTCTGGCTGAATTCCTTTCAGACAGGATTTCTCCCTCCGTCCAAAGCTGTTTTTGTTCCACAGGTGTTGTGGCTACCATGGGTAGAGAGAAAGGGAGGAAAAACTTGGGGCATCTGTTCTTCAATATACTTTTTTTTCCTTTTTCTTTGAGAGTCCTCTAGCTGGGGTTCAGGAGACAGAAAGCTGTTTCTTTGCCAAGATGTACATTTCTCGCTCACAACCTTTTTCATGCCAAAGAATGACCACTTACCCAGGGGATGGTCCATTTGATGTTGTTTACATCTGGTTGAGGCATCAGTTTGCCTTTTGTCTCTGAGGAACTGGTTTTTTGACTGCTTTTCTAAACTTGGAACATGTCTCAGTATTGTCATACAGTAGAATTTTATAACTTTACATACAGTATTGCCACATATATTTTACTAGGACAATAATGATCACCAAATTATGAGTTTTCAAATGATTCCTCACTAGGTATACTTTGTACAAAATTTATCATGGTCTTGTAAAAGAGATGAACATAGGGATACAGATTGTCACAGCTGGCAATAACTTAGTTCACAGAAGTATGCAGTAAACATCCTATAATTGCTTAATTACATAATCCCAGTTGATATACTAAATCAATAAAGATGAAAGGTGAAATCCTGGACCCACTGATGTCGATGGGAATCTTGCCATTGACTTCATTGGAGCCAGGATTTTGCCCACAAAACACTGTCTAGGAGTGAGGAGATCTTATATTTTTCAAAATTAAGATTGCATAAGATGGATACAATTTACTTACAAATTGCTGGAGAAAGGACATTCCATGGTGTGGGTACCACCAGTTTGGACCAGTGGGTAAATCCTCTGTAACCCTCCATCAGATGGGTGGTAGCCAATCCAGATGCAGGGTTGCTGCCCCACTTCTTCTCCTACGTCACCGGGAGCTTTCTGCTAAGATACCATCTGTCTTCCCAGGTCTTTGCAGAACCTAGACCAACATGGAAGGAGTGAGGACAAAAGACCTTTTTCCAGAAAAAGGCAGGGGAAAAGGGCAGAAAATGCTCTTGAGTCTCTCTGCTGCATCCCTCATCAGTGAGTCTGTTCTGCCCATTGTGCACCCCCTTCCTCTGGAGCCTCATACAAGAATGCCAGGTCTGAGCAGAGCCTTGGGTGGCTCTGAACTGGGTGACTGATCTCTGCTTTGGCAGCTCCCTGCAGATAGTGGAGGCCAGCCGAACAGCTCCCAAGTCCTCCTGGATACTCAAGAACTTCAAGAGGACAATGGGAGCTCATACAGTGACAAGCTGGAGGTGTCACCTTAACTACATCCCCATACCCTCAAGTCTTTTCTCATCTGTGGTACTCAGGCATCCCTAGTACATCCATTGGACTGCAGCCCCGAGAGTGGCTCATATAAGACTGAGTTCCTGCTTCAACTGTCCTGTGAGTCCTAAAGAGTATTTGCAAAAAGAAAAGGAGTACTTGTGGCACCTTAGAGACTAACCAATTTATTTGAGCATGAGCTTTCGTGAGCTACAGCTCACTTCATCGGATGCATACCGTGGAAACTGCAGCAGACTTTATATACGCACAGAGAATATGAAACAATACCTCCTCCCACCCCACTGTCCTGCTGGTAATAGCTTATCTAAAGTGATCATCAAGTTGGGCCATTTCCAGCACAAATCCAGGTTTTCTCACCCTCCACCCCCCCACACAAATTCACTCTCCTGCTGGTGATAGCCCATCCAAAGTGACAACTCTCTACACAATGTGCATGATAATCAAGTTGGGCCATTTCCTGCACAAATCCAGGTTCTCACCCCCTCACCCCCCTCCCAAAAACCACACGCACAAACTCACTCTCCTGCTGGTAATAGCTCATCCAAAGTGACCACTCTCCCTACAATGTGCATGGTAATCAAGGTGGGCCATGTCCAGCACAAATCCAGGCTCTCTCACCCCCCCCCTTTTTTTTCCCCAGGGACACACACACACACACACACACACAAACTCACTCTCCTGCTGGTAATAGCTCATCCAAACTGACCACTCTCCAAGTTTAAATCCAAGTTAAACCAGAACGTCTGGGGCGGGGTAGGAAAAAACAAGGGGAAATAGGCAAGGTAGCCTATTTCCCCTTGTTTTTTCCTACCCCCCCCCCCCCCCCAGACGTTCTGGTTTAACTTGGATTTAAACTTGGAGAGTGGTCAGTTTGGATGAGCTATTACCAGCAGGAGAGTGAGTTTGTGTGTGTATGGGGGTGGGGGGGTGAGAGAGCCTGGATTTGTGCTGGACATGGCCCACCTTGATGATCACTTTAGATAAGCTATTACCAGCAGGACAGTGGGGTGGGAGGAGGTATTGTTTCATATTCTCTGTGTGTATATAAAGTCTGCTGCAGTTTCCACAGCATCCGATGAAGTGAGCTGTAGCTCACGAAAGCTCATGCTCAAATAAATTGATTCGTCTCTAAGGTGCCACAAGTACTCCTTTTCTTTTTGCGAATACAGACTAACACGGCTGTTACTCTGAAACCTAAAGAGTTTTGTTATTAAGTGCTGTCAGCGTATTTGACGCTTTCCAAGAGACACAAGGAAACGATGCCTGCCATGCCCTGAGGACCTTACGGTCTAAACAGATGTTCCGCTCAGAGAAGTTCTGTAATGTCTTAGCCCATTTAGCGAACAGGAATGTGAAAAATGACTTTGTTTTACTCAGCGAGGCTTATAAGATGGCCTCTAATCACAGGCTTTGCTGCATCCTACCGCACTTCCCTCCTCTCTATTAATGATTTCAGAGTCATTCTTTTTCTCCTTATCTTCTGGTCAATCTCACCTGGTCTCTTGCTAGCAGCGATAACTGTAATGAAACCTGCCTTTCAGTTCAGGGTTACATTCTTCTCCACCTCGGAATGAATCTGAAGAAAGTAAAGCCAGACAAATCAACCGAGCTATGACAATTTGCAGATGGAGTTATGATGCTGAGGATCTGCCCATACACTGTCCGCTGACCAACGATGGCTCCAATGAACTGCAGTTTCCTCAAAGCTGAGCAACCTATTCTCCTAAAAATGTAGGTCCTGATCTTGCAGAGAGCCGGCTGTGGGCATGCAGACCCCTGCCCCAGTGCAGAGCATCCTCCAGTGAGGGTTTGCACTCAGAGCCCCATTAGGGGCCTTACCTAGCCCATTTTGGAGACTGGCTTAGTTGGTCAGAGAGCAGACTGAAAACAGCCTGCTCGGGAAGTGCTATGTGATAAGGTTGGACTTGGGCGAGTAGGCTTGTCATTCTGTCTTCATTTTTAAACATTTGTTCTAAATGGTATTTTGAAAAATGTGCATATAAGAGGGGGTCATAGTAATTGTGCCAAGGCTTTTGCTGAGGACCCACACGCCATAACTCTGACAGGAGTCAGTGGAAGATGAGAATGCTCGGTGCCTCTGAAAATCAGGTCCTGCTGGTAATTCATGGGACAGCTGCAGCCAGGGCAACCACATTCTTCTTCACCCAGCCCCACTCACGTGTCCCAGCCCTGTGGTGGAGGGACACCCCTGTAGGAGGAAGGTTGTTTTTGTTGTCCAGTCCTTGTCCTCTCTGCTAATACTGCCAGTCAGGCTGCTAACTGCAATAGTGGACTCCTGTCTTATTTGTTTCATATCTTTTGAGGATCTAGGCCTATGTCCTTCGCGTTTGCCCATCATCTATTACATGGTGGGTGCCACTGGAAACAGATGATGATCCTCGTCTTCCAATGACCCGTTCATTTCACACAGGGTACTGGGCAACAGCCAGATGGTGATTTTCAGCTTTATCAACATAGGCCAGATTGGAACTGGTGAATTAGAGGCCGAAAGCTTTTGTATACCTTTTTAACAACATCTGTCCTTGTCCACCTGTTTTGCCAGCTTCTTGCACAACCCCCTTTCTACCTACTTCCGTGCAGCACCCTCTACATAGTGGGTCATCCTTGAGGTCCCTACCACTTTACCTTTAAGTTGCACTTATAGACCCACTTCTGCCATGCTGTCTGTCGTGAATGCTGCATATAACTGGCCTTTTGTTTCTCTTCCCCTAATCTCTGTGTATTTGTCCAGCCATTATTCAGGCGTGAGCTTCTCGGAGCAGGACTTTGTCAGGTGTTTGAAAAGCCCCTGCTATGAAGTGGGCACTATAACAAATAAAGAATATTCTCTGCATTGCTCAGTCCCACTAAACATGGTACTTGTGAAGCACATGTTGGTATGTTGGCTGGTGAAAAATGTGATTCCCTTGAAGAAATGATTTTACGCCTCTACTGCCAGACCTTCGTTTTTAAGCTGCTTAAGCGCAGGTCTACAATGCTGAGGCTTCGGTTATTGTATTTTTCACATGCAAAGGTATGTGTGTTTGTGTGTGACAAATAGACAATGAAGATTCTGGCTGTCTGATGGAAATATTTCCATGTTTTGGCAGAAGTACCCCAAAGTGAATCAAATCGTTATGTTCAGTGAGACAATTTTCACGCTGCTCTATTTATAGCACATGCAATTATTGTGAACACATCCCAGACCTCTAATTGCCTTTTTATTACTGTTTAGCACTGTGTCAAAGTTATCTGAACACTCTTGCCTTGCTTTCTCATTAACTCTTGTGGGTTTTTTGTGTTTCGACTTTCCTCCTCGACTGCATCAAATTCAAGCTTTTCGTCCTTGCCTTCAAGGCCCTGCCGAACTCTGCCAGTCACTGCTTGTTCACCCTTGTCCCTTTCACATCACTGGCCTGGGTGCCCTGTGCTCTACCAATGATGCCATCTTGATGTGCCATTTGTACCTTCCTCCTGCACACGTTTGCACTTCCTTCCATGCTCAGCCCTTATGAGGGAGGCACCCTTCCTGTAACTGCTCTGCAAAACCACTAACCTCTTCACCGTCAAGTTCCTCCTGAAGGCCTGCTCACGATGGGTACAAGCACCTAACTAGCTGATGGTAAAGCTATAGGTTATTTGAGAGTGGCCTGAATATCTTTACAGGTACATCCTGTGGATGCCACTCAGTAGCTATCCTGATATTAACAACTTCTAGTTAATTGCAGCAATTTACTGGGAATCCAACCTATCCCATCCCGTTGACTTTAAAGTTAATAGGTTTTGGACATTGGCCACAGCATGCCACTTGATGAACACTTGTTTTGGACACAGGCTTGCGAGGCTGCAGCCAGGGAAGGAAGCAGTGGGACATGCCTGCCCTGACTGCAGCTCCATAAACTCCCTGTGCTCTGGAGACTGCACAGGTAATAAGGGGCTAGGGTGTCTGAATCCCTGCCCAACAGGGAAGCCTCTGCCAGCATCCTGGTGCTGTGGGGAGGGCAGGAGCAAGGAGCGGGGCTGGAACCCGGGTGCCAGGGCTTTTGTGGGGATGCAGAGGGGTCTGCATAGTTGCACAGTACTTCTTGCTGCCGCCCTGCCCTGCCCACAGCCTCCCCACTGGGCATGCTACCATGCAGTGCCATGGGCCCCCAGTTCCCCCACTCCACTGCCCGCTTCCTCTCCATGTGGAAAGCCCCGGGATCTATAGCCCCCCACTCCACTGCTCTGCCCACAGGCAGGTTTGAGGGGCTGCAGCCATGGAGGGCATGGCCCAGGCTGCAGCCCCACAAACCTGCCTTCCCCTTATTAGCAACTGCAGGATAATGGCACCTTGTTGCTGGCAACTGAAGGGTTGCTAATAAGCGGAATCCACTGCATATAAACAGGACAAGACCAATTGTCCCCAGACCACTTGATTTGTGTGGTGTGCTGTGCTCCTTTCCCCTGCCTTCCATCTGGCTGTCAGTTTGTTTTGTCATTTAAAAGCGTAAGCCCTCTTTGGAGCAGGAAATAGAGCCCACATCCTCAGTGGGATTTCGGTGCCTACCTCTCATCTCGGCTTTGTGTTTGTACATCCGCTAGCACATTGTGGGTGCTATTGGAAGCAAATAATAATCCACTCTTGGGTTTGGACGCCTACGGCTTTTGAGAGTTTATAGTCTCTTTTTTTAATGGTTTTCTTTAAAATTTAGCCTTGTTGTTCAGCAGTTGTGTATCATGAATTGTTTAAGTTAATTATCTCCCCAGGTTCTTGCTCTTTCAGTGTCATTCGGAATTTTACTGCCCTCCTCTTTTGCAGTGAATAACCCATGTAGCTCTGAATCATCGGCAAATGTAATCATGTGGTTTTAAGTTTGTTCTTCCAGGTCAGCAATACATAAAATAAAATCAAACCAGTCTTAATACTAGTCCATGTGGCTCCCTCTTAGGCACCTGGCTGTGTTTTGAAGTGCTTCCTAGCCTTAGGTATCCAAGGCACTCAGCCTTAATAGCTTACCTATTGACTATATAGATAAATTACCCACAGTTTGAGAGTTTCTGATACAGTGTCACATAAAACTTTAATGTCCAAAACGTGGCCCTGTCAGCCTGATCACATTAAGCATGATCTCACTTCTATGAATCCATGATGACCGTTCTTAGTTAAATTCAAGCCTTCAGCTTTCTCAAGGTCACCAGTTCAGAGGCAAATGGAGTGTACAGTGAATTCAACATTCCCATCCTCATCCAGACCTGGCTCAGCTGAAAGTTATCTAACAGTAAACTCTGACCCTGTTTCTGTAGTGTCGCCCGAACAGTTACCAATGAGCAGACTCAAGCCAAGGGCTGAATTAATTAGCTAGATAGCAAATTGCTAAATCAGAACAGTCATCGCGTAGGCTTCTTGTGATGTTTGCTAATACCAATGGTTTCTTTTCCGTAAGTGTGTGGGGCACATTTCACTGCTGCACTGTATTACTCTAGCACAAAGTGAATGCAAAGACCAACACGGAATGGATAGCATTTTGCATATGCTTTTTAGTGTAAATGACTACACAAAGCCTAGGGTGGGGCAGGATCAGACCCTTAAAGTTAATGCTTTAAATAAAGAGTAACTTTTTGTGGCACTCAGTGAATTACAGTAATGTGAGAGCAGTGGGTTCAGCAGTTGGGATGCTGGTGTGGGTTTCAGTTAACTTCGGTTCAGTTTCCTGATTTTCCTGGGTGACTAGGGCAATTCACTGAGCTTCTGTGCCTCTGTTTCCCCTCTGTGAAATGGGATAAGATTCTTCTACCTCACGGGAGGGGTGTGAGGCTAAATCAAGTAAGGATTGTGAGGGGCTCAGGTATAACAGCAATGGGGCTGCGTAGGTACCCAGGAATGATAGAATCAGACCCAGTAAATAGGAATATGTTCCAGAGTCTGTTATCTGAACTAAACATCCCTGCATTGCCCCTTCGGTGACTTACTGTGTCCTCTGAGCAATGTCTGCAGCTGCTGCCTCTTATTATAAGACAGCTAATACAGCCATGCATAATTCATGATTACAAGTTGTACACGCTTGATGATAAAGAGAGCTGATGTTTAATTTACACACAACCTCATGGTGCCTTATGTAGGTCTTCAAATGTATGCAAACAATAGCCATGGTAAAAGGAGGTGAAAGGAAAAGTGTATTCAAAGTGACACTGTGCTGGAGAATTGCAGTGAAAGATTTGGGGCCTAGTCCTCAAGTTTCCATTTACATACAGTTCTTATCAAGTTCAGATAGCAGGATCATCTGGATGAAAGCTAATTTTAGCAGCTCAGATAAAATGCCATTATCCTGATGCATTAAGAATTTTTTATTTAAACACATGCTTTAAACTTAAACAATCCCCCTCCTTCAGTTTCTCCCCCAAAGTCACATTTTTGACTTGGTTCTCAACAGTAACTCTGCCGCTGGCAACCTATGTTGATGCCACTAAAAATCCCCAGATTCCCTTCCAGAATGGCTGAATATTGAGGGGTACATATGGTACTGGTCATACTGTAGGGTTATGTGCTTGCCTGGTGGGGAATGGCTGTGGGGGCAGTGGTCTCAAGATAGTCTCCCACACTTTCTTCTCATTAAAAGCCACTCTGTCCCTCCTATTCCATGAGGTCAAACCTCTGTATTTGTGGAGGGGCCATGCCAGAAAACCATCTGCTCTCTATGGTGGTATGAACCAGCAGTGATTTCCTGGTGGGGAACAGTGCTAAGCCAGTCAGCCTTATCTCACACAGGGTCACCTTCCATGTTTTGAGGCCTTCCCTCCCCCTACCATGGGAAGTGGGCTGGAGGCCATGCCAACACGGTTCTTGTGGGAGCCGTATTTCCTGGGTGAGATTGGATTCCAGAGAGGAACTGTACTTTTTAGCCTTTGGTGGGGGGACACAGAAAAAGAAGGAAAATCAGGTTAAAGCATTTGAAATGTCAGGTATTAAGCAAGGCTTTCATTTTAACATCATCCCTCATTCCCTATCTCCAGATGGAGAGAGTCTTTAGTAGGACAGTCTTTTAGATGGTATTAAAGATGGGAAAAGAGAGGAAGTTAGTTGAAGTGGGCTGGAGCTGTTATTGGTGTGGAGTCGGCTCCCATTTCCTAGAAGACAAAACGAGACAAACTCTCAAAAGAACAGCAAAGATAAAGAATGCAGCTTCTATCTCTGGTGCTGACTCCCACTTGAAGCCTAGCTGCTGGAAAAACACAGGCCTACCTAGTAACCGCTCTGAGACCTGGCAAACTTGTACTAGCATCGGGCAGTTTAGGGCACTGTTTTTAGCTGCCTTTTTGGTTACAGGCTCACAGTAGTGTTGGGGGGGAAAAGAAGTCTTGGCCGGCTAAAGCCAGACTCTTATTAGACACAGAGCAAAAAGAGGGGGGAGGGAGCGGGGGGAGAAGAAATAAGGTGGGGAAGGAAAAGAACACATGGGTGTGGGGAGACAGACTATCATCCCAGGTGGTGATTGCCACCTCCTCCAGCTGAACCCCAATGTCATTTGGCTTCCTCTGTCTGACCTGGTCTGATCCAGTCAGGGACATCTCTCAGGATTGGGATGGAGGTCTGGGGTCCCAGAAGACGGTGGGGGTGACCACCATGATGGTAAAGCTCACTCCTTCCTTTATTTCAGATAGACCGCTTTTCCCCCAAAGTCTCTTTTTGAGCACCCCAAGAGAGTGATGGGTGGAATAGCCCATCCCCTCGTTATTTTGTCAACCAGTGAGGCCTAATTTCTGACACACCAAGTTTGGTTTATTAGTTTTGGGTTCCACACTTTTCTTGATTACCAGGTATGGTCTAAAAATATTCTTAAGTTATATTAGTAAAGCTTTTGTGTTTAGACTAACTTAGTTGTTTTGTTTTTCACTTCTACTAAGCTTTACAAGCAATTTAATGTAACAGTCTAAGTTCGACTTTTGTTACCTTTTCCTGTTAACATTTATTGTTGGGGTTATTGTGGTGCTTCATGAACTTTCATTTACTTTTTACAGCTGAGCTTACAATTACAGTTTGTAGGCCCAACTGTTACAACGGGTAGCAAGTCGAGCCTGAAATAGTGAGTCCCATACAGTTCTCTTGTTTCACGGTGGTGTAGGGAGGAGCAAGAGAGACAATCAAATATCCTTTACATCTCTTCCAACTATCCTGGAGTGGGACCTGGCCGAACATTGTCTCTGGTATGATGCTAAATAAGAAGCACAAGCTTGCTTGAAGATTCGTCCACGGCCCTTCTGTCGTCTTCCATCATCCACATCCTTTTGCTCCATATCTCCAGCTGCTGTATAGTGGTGTGCATGTGTTCTTGGCTTTTGCATGATCAAGACCCAGTGCCTTGTCATCCTGTAGGTCGCACTGAATTAACATCTGCAGTGATCACTGTTCGCTATTGAAAGCGTTGCTTCCAGTTATTGCTGCCTGACATGAGATGGTATGCCCAATTGCATGACAGCTTTGAAGATAATGTGTCGCCACTGAGGAGGAAGCAGCTCCTGGATATCCAACTCCATTTCATTTTGGGGCTAAAGCCTGGGAGTTGTAAATACATCCAAGGGGAGAGTTTGTCACTAGCAATTCAACACTCGGCAGGTTTTCTTCCAGAGAGTAGCATAGAGAATGACCTCTTTGTTTGGTTTTTAGTGTAGTGTAATACCAAGAAGGTAAAATACTGATTTTATTGCTGTTCCTTTCTATTTACTTAAATACTACAGAACAATTTATTTACTCACGAAAGGAAGCTCCAAAAACCAACCAACTACGAACCGTTGGGCCTAATTCTCTGCTGCCTGGCACCTTGTGCTGTCATTCACATGTCCATGCCAAATGAGTGTGACTCAGGAAAGCACATAAACAGGTGCTTAAGTCCATCCTTCCTCTGGACAGCACTTGCTGTTCTGAATGAGGCTGCTTTCCTGAATTGGGGCCTGAGTGCTGAATGGGTGTGAAGTGCTGCCAAATCTGAATTTGTAGCATTTTTCACTCCCCTTGTACGTGGCTAGATGAGGTGCAGGGCCACAGGGAATTGAGCCTGCTGATATTAGAAGTGCAGAAAGTGCAGTATTAAGTGGACAGACAGACTCCTCTCTCACATCCACTTTAAACCAGTGTAACTCCATTGCCTTCAGTGTAATTGAGAGGCGAATCAGTCTCCGTTCTTCTTATCAGCCAGATTTATATGATTCAGTGGCCAGCAAGAAGCAGATGGCTCACTAGTTCTATGCCCTTTAGTTTTATTACTGCAGGTCTGGGAGATAGTTTAAAGCTGCTCCAGTAGTTAGGCATATCAGCTTAGTCTGTCTCGTGTTGTGATGTCAGGTGGTGGTTTTATATTTCATATATGTTCAGACTAAGCAAATCTTGATTTTTTTTTCATCAAAAGCTAATGCTGAAAGATGACACTGATCTTTTTTGTGTTTTCTTAAACTTAATGCAAGGAGAGAGAGTGAAACAATAACTGTAGTACGATTTTTCTACCTGTGACTTGGAAGAACAGATAGATTACTCCTTTAAAAAAAAAAAAATCTGATTACTTGTAGTACAAAGCTTTGACCTGTAGCCAAGGTGAAATTTCTTATACATATTTGTTTTGAGGGGGAAAGGGGAAGACGCTTTTGGAAAAAGATTAAGGCATGTCAGACTGCAGCTGTCATTTCAAATAGACACCAGAACACACATCATTCAGACTTCAGTTTATTTCAAGGTGAGAGTAAAAAGGATTTAATCCACTTTGAGATTGTTGAAATCCTTATGTGCATTATTTATGTTTAGTCCGTTATGCTTGCTAAGTACTGTTTGGTGTAAAGTTGAAATTGTATGGGAATATCTTCCAGGGATATTTTTGTCATGCATTAAAAGCTTTGCAGTCTACAGTTATTTGAGTGAACAAATATTCTATGTAATGGAAATAATCAGTAGATGATGAAATAATGACTTTTAAAGCTGCAGATGTGATGGCAATTCTCCAACTTCTTATGTCCTTGATTGAGTTATTTATTTTATTTTTGGATGGGATATTAATAGGTAAATAGTGCATGAGCCTCAAAAATGCAATTAACAGTGTTGGGGGACCATTCAAAATATCTTAGATGCAATCATCTAAACATATCTTCCAAGGTTTAAATCCACGGTCTTCAGATTACAGTACACATATATATCCATTACAGAGGCCTAAATGGACGTATAGAGCAAAACTCCCACCCTTACTAATACCCTGTATTCAGTGATGAGCTGCCAGAAGCTGAAGAACCGGTTCCTTCAGTTGCTCCAGGTCTTCGGCGGCACGTCCTTCAGTCGCTCCGGGACATGCCGCCGAAGGCTCTGAGCGAGTGAAGGACCCGCCGCCGAAGTGCCACCGAATGCTCGGAGTACTGCCGGGTGAGTAAAAATTCACAGGGGAGCCTCCCCAGGCGGGATGGATAGGACGGTCCCCGGGGCAGCATGTGGCCTGTGAGCCGGAGTTTGCCCAACCATTTAACAACTGGTTCTAAACCGGCTTCAAAATGTAACAACCGGTTTGCGTGAACCGGCTCCAGCTCACCACTGCCTGTATTAGCCCACTGAAGTTAATTGGGTTGGATGGGAACAGAATATACCCACAGTATATGTTTGTGTGGGGGGGGTTCCCTTTGTTCACACTTAAAGTGTTTCTGCCAGTGTTAAAGCTTTCACTAGTTTAAAATACCTCTAATGGGGAATACCAGTAAAAATTTCAGACTGCTAGAAACTTTTAACCCCCAGTCCTGCAGTTGAATCCAAGCATATGTGATCTTGCCTGTGAGTACAAGGATCTCTCCACATGGATCAAATTGCAGGATAAGATCTTGTGTGCCAGTTATATGCGTACTTACAAACTATGGTGTTCCCACGTACAAAAATATACAATGCACACCTATCAAATGCATTGACATCAATGGGACATAAGCATATTCATAAGCATAATCATGGAGCAGGTCCTCAAAGAATCAATCCTGAAGCACTTGCATGAGAGGACAGTGATCAGGAACAGCCAGCATGGATTCACCAAGGGAAGGTCATGCCTGACTAATCTAATCGCCTTTTATGATGAGATTACTGGTTCTGTGGATGAAGGGAAAGCAGTGGATGTATTGTTTCTTGACTTTAGCAAGGCTTTTGACACGGTCTCCCACAGTATTATTGTCAGCAAGTTAAGGAAGTATGGGCTGGATGAATGCACTATAAGGTGGGTAGAAAGCTGGCTAGATCGTCGGGCTCAACGGGTAGTGATCAATGGCTCCATGTCTAGTTGGCAGCCGGTATCAAGTGGAGTACCCCAAGGGTCGGTCCTGGGGCTGGTTTTGTTCAATATCTTCATAAATGATCTGGAGGATGGTGTGGATTGCACTCTCAGCAAATTTGCGGATGATACTAAACTGGGAGGAGTGGTAGATAGGATACAGAAGGACCTAGACAAATTGGAGGATTGGGCCAAAAGAAATCTGATGAGGTTCAATAAAGATAAGTGCAGGGTCCTGCACTTAGGACGGAAGAACCCAATGCACAGCTACAGACTAGGGACCGAATGGCTAGGCAGCAGTTCTGCGGAAAAGGACCTAAGGGTGACAGTGGACGAGAAGCTGGATATGAGTCAGCAATGTGCCCTTGTTGCCAAGAAGGCCAATGGGATTTTGGGATGTATAAGTAGGGGAATAGCGAGCAGATCGAGGGACGTGATTGTTCCCCTCTATTCGACATTGGTGAGGCCTCATCTGGAGTACTGTGTCCAGTTTTGGGCCCCACACTTCAAGAAGGATGTGGATAAATTGGAGAGAGTCCAGCGAAGGGCAACAAAAATGATTAGGGGACTGGAACACATGAGTTATGAGGAGAGGCTGAGGGAGCTGGGATTGTTTAGCCTGCAGAAGAGAAGAATGAGGGGGGATTTGATAGCTGCTTTCAACTACCTGAAAGGGGGTTCCAAAGAGGATGGATCTAGACTGTTCTCAATGGTAGCAGATGACAGAACGAGGAGCACTGGTCTCAAGTTGCAGTGGGGGAGGTTTAGATTGGATATTAGGAAAAACTTTTTCACTAAGAGGGTGGTGAAACACTGGAATGCGTTACCTAGGGAGGTGGTAGAATCTCCTTCCTGAGAGGTTTTTAAGGTCAGGCTTGACAAAGCCCTGGCTGGGATGATTTAACTGGGAATTGGTCCTGCTTCGAGCAGGGGGTTGGACTAGATGACCTTCTGGGGTCCCTTCCAACCCTGATATTCTATGATTCTATGATATGCTGAAGTGCTGTCCAGAATTGGGGCCAATGTGAGCACATGTGGCATAGGCTGATTAGATCTAACTTCAGTACATTCAGATTAAATCAGCCTTCCTTAAATGGGAAAGATTTAAAAATCTGCTGCTCACCCTCAGAGGAAGAATAGATACAATTTAGTGCAATGTGTCAGAATGGACAAATTCTCAAAATTGTTGAATGGACAAGATCAAGTCAGAGTTGGGGAGGAGAGGGCGAATTGCTGCTTGTCTTTGAATATATCCTCCTTATGCAACAGAGTTTGGAACCAAGATAGTTAAAGCACCAGGCTTACACAGCAGTATTAAATGTAATGAAATAGGTTGTCCCCCAAAACTTAGGAAGTGGAGGAATGAACTGCCCCAGTGGAGCCTTGCAACTCACATGATGTAAACCTTAAAAGTTTGTTTTTTCTCTCCTTGGTTTTAAAGGGTGAGTGGAAGAATTTTGGCAGTGGGAAAACTTTTTTTAGTTATGTTGTTTTTCTGTTTTAAGAGGTAAAAATAAAGGCAGTTAAAGATGTTAGAAAAGGCCAGCTAAGAGAGAGATCAGAATTCTACTCTATATGTTGTATATAAAGCTTCAAAAGTACCTCGTCTTTTTCTGCAGTATATATGTTGCTATTCTTTCTGCCTTCTCAACAAACCTAAATGAAATCAGATTAATGACCCCTTCCATAAAACATCTCCTTTTAAAACACCATGTACAAAGTCACAGACATTTATGTAGCAAAGCTGACTTGATTTGAAAAATGGCCTGTCTGGGTTGATTGCTTATAAGGTTTGTCAGTGGTGTTTCTAGGCTTGCCATGTACTATCTTCGTACTGTAAGTGGCTGTGTTTGGTGTCCTAACTACACGCGATAAGGTTGTTGTGGGTTTGGTTTTTTTTTTATTTGCAGGCCAGAGTTTTGAAACATGGATGACTAAGCTGTGCTTTGATACTGAGTTGAAGGGTTCTACAGAAAAGAAAAAGAGAAAGTTAAGCAGCGAAATCCATAGTTAGGCCTCTAAGAGCTGGTCTTTGCACAAACTGACGCTGAAATAACTAAACTGGCTTTCATTCATCCCTTTTCTCATGTCCGCACAAGTCCGTGTGGGGCTGCTCTTATTTTTGAATAAAAGTTCCCTATTTTGGTTTTGCTTTCGTTGTTTGTCTTCTCTCCCCCTCCCCCGTCTCTTTCTTTTACTGTGGCTTGATTTCCAAAGGTGCTGAGCATTTGCAGTTCCCACTGGTATAATTCAGTAACCCAGAAGTGGTGGTGTGACTGGTGCCTTATGCAATGCCAGAATATCTGCCACCAGGTTGTGCTCCTTATGTCCCATGTGACATTTAACTTCTGCTTTAGAATGGATTGGGTGCCCGATCCTGCTCCCATTGACTTGGGTAGCAGCAGGATCAGGTGCTTCTTGTCTTTTATTTTCCTCTTTCTGTAAACTCCGCATTGCAGACAGCTTCCTTGATATCATTGGAGTGATGCCAGTTGACACCAGCTGCGGATCTGGCCCTGAAATTTTAAATTACACCCGCAAATCGAGTTTGGTGATACTCTGCTCTGGCTGTTACCATCTGCTACAGCTAATTGTGTTGTCAACACAGTGGTAAATTCTGCCTATAAATAGAAGACAGAAGGGAAAATTCTGGCCCCAATGAAGTCAATGGCAGTGTTCCCGTTGACGGTGGGGAGGCCAGGATTTCAATTTAGTGTGTAAGAGCTATGCTGCATTCCTAGAGGGCGGGGAGTGATAGTGCAATTGGTGACTACTGGTGTCATTTGTGTGAAAGGTCACAATAAGGTAGCCTAAACTATTGTGGAGAAAAATGAGCAATCTCTGGAGTGCTGACCTAACACTGGCTTCATCTCATGTTTCAATTATGATGATGATGATCCTCATTGCTCTGTGAAATTTATTAAAGGAAAGAATGGGCCAGGCAGTGTGCTCCTTTCAAAAATGAGATGGCCCCCATGCAATGCATTCATCTGTATGGTCTGGGGTCATGTCTTATGAAGTAAGTGCCAACTCCTGAGTGCTATGTTGGTAAGGTAACTGGGCAGGTGAGTGATTCCAACACCTCTAGCAGGGAATGAGAGTCATTTATTATAAACCGTGACATTTCTGTTGTACGTACAGGATTTTTTCCTCACATTTCATTTGAGGTTTTATTTTTAAAGAGAAGACGTACTGGAAAACTATCCTGAATGTTCCAGTAGAAGAAAAACATCTTTCTCTGCTATGCCATGTTGGGATCAAAAATTGCATTCTAGAAAAAAGAATGACTCTGCTTTTAAATTGGTTTTAAAATGTGCATGCCAATAGGTGTATGGCGCCATACGTATTCAGCTTAATGGCACAGCTATGATTCACTACCAGCTGATTAGATTATTTGTGTTAGTACATTTGAATAATATTTCACTAACTCCTCATCAGTGGTCACAGAGGCCAACAGCCCTTATGGAGAGGACTCTTTAGTTAGTTCATGCCATTCTGACTAAAGGATCAAGTTAAACTTTTGATCCCCTTCCTTCCCTTGCTTTCCTTAGAGGCTGAGGTTTTGCCCCTTTCGGGATGACTTGTGTGACATTCACAAGCAGTCAAAAGCCAGTAAAAGTAGATCGACCGACCAAAGACTATGTAGATGAAATTCTACTGCAGAAAATGCATAGCATCTAGTCTCCAGATCAGCTACTGCAGAGGTGGAGAGGTGCATCTGGAGTTAGCTGCTGTGCACAAAGCAGAAGCCCTTTCTTTCTAGAGAATGCATCGTCTCCATTGCAGCTTTCCCCTGGTTCCCAGAACTGGCTCGGTACAAAGGACAATGTATGCTTCACCACCACCACCACCCCCCATAAAGCTGTGTTAACAGCTGGCACTTCCCTCCTGAGTACCAAGAGGAAATAATTTCTGCCGGAGGGAGATCTATCCCGAAGCTACCACTAGGGAATGACACAGCTGTGTGCCTAACACACCTAATTGAACCCGGAGTATGGACCTCTGCAGTTTAGCTCATCATGTGCATGATACTGGTGCGTGTGACTGTAAAGCCTGCCAGTGGATGGCAGCTGTGGGAAAGGACCATTATAAAGCTTCATGTGGCAAGAAAGGGTTTTTGAAATCAAGACGGGCTCTCTTTCTAACAGATGTGCTCTAGCTCAGGCGGGCATTGTGGGCTTGATGTAGGAACCACCTGATCAATTCTAGGGCCTGTGTTTAGCAGGTCAGACTTGATCAGTGTTCCCAAACTTTAACAACCTGTGAACCTCTTTCACTAAAATGTCAAGTCTCGCAAACCCCCTCCTAAAAATGAATATTTCCAGGGATTTTCTCCTTTACCTGGGTATAAATTATAAAAGCAGTGATCTTGGAAATATAAAATTAGTGTTTGACATGCTTATTACACACTATTTATTCTTAATTTATCATTACAGTATTTTAATTACATTATGAAAACGGCAACATTCTTTCAAGATCTCACTTTCGTGAGCTTGTATCGCTTTGAATAAGCCTGTTTATAAGGCAAGGCTCCTATGTTTCGTCAAGGAGTATCAGCTGTGAAGCAGCCTGAAGGTATCTAAGAAGCCAACTCAAAGTTTCTCCTACACAAGCATTCAGGTCTTGAGCTGTCCAGGCAAACAACAAACATTACAACAAAGCTTAAACTTGTTCTTCATAATCATTTTAAAAACAATACTAGCTGCCTGTTGAATTTTAAAAACAGCAAAAAAAATCCACTTCCCTTTCCATTTCTTATAAGGAGTCTTGAAGTTTAAATCTCCTCAGTGTAACAGATATGCTTGCTTTGATATGCTTAGCTCTTGGAAGTCCAGGGGCTCCGGGCTGCTGGCCCCGTGCTGCCTGGGGTCCCTATGGACAGCTCTGTCCGCCATTAGGGAATTTTCCCCCGAGAACTCCCTGCAACATTTTGTGAACCCCCAGGGGTTCACAAACCCCAGCTTGGGAACCACTGCACTAGATGAATATAATGGACCATTCAGGCCTTAACATCTATGAATCTCTTGTACAGTTGGGTATCTAGAATACTGATGCCGCCCTTCCTCTGAAATAGATTGATAAAGACTGTGTAGATGAGATGCTGTGTATTTTTTGCAGTAGAATTTCATCTTCCTCTGAAAGACTTTTTCCTTACCAGCCTCTTGAATCATTACTAGTGACAGGAGACCGTTCCAGGTTGAAAACTTGGACCCATTGCATTCAGTGGGAGTTTTGCCATTGCTTTTACTGGGATCAGGATTTCAGCCTCATAGTTTTTGCTCTTGCTGAACATTTAGATGTCTGGATTTGTATCCCATTTATCCCAAACCTTTGCTCTCCCCTCAGGTCATTGCTCCTAGCATTACCACAACAGGCCCAGTGACTTTTCTTCTCTGCATTCCTTATGACTCCCTTTATGCCAACAGTAGTTTGACCTCCTCCCTTTCTCCCTAACCTGTTGTGTGTTTTATTTGTGAGGGTTGGCGTGTTAGACTTAGCAGACTAGTACTTCCCTCCGATGTTTGATATTGTTTCCAGGTGGTGAGTTGCACTGTTGTAGACTTTGATTCTTCTTCTTCATGACCAGGGGGTCTGATATAGCGGAACCCAATGCATCTCTTTCATGAAGAGGAACCAAGAACCGGGTATCTCTTCTGTAAAATTGAACTGAGCATCATCTCTGCTTCCTTAGTGACCCATACTGAGCTGACTTTTTCAAATTATGTGATCCTCTGGAGCTGGGATCCAAGAGTGCACTATGTCACTGGTAGACAAGTTCCTCCTTCCCACCCTGTGACATTGGCAACCTGAAAGAAATGATAGTTTGCATATCTTCAGAATACAGATTTATACTGCTGAGGCTGTGCATAGGGATCGTGTTGGTCCATAGGCCTGGCTTTTTCTTAGACTCATCATATAGAAATAGTTTGCAAAATTATTTTGAAACTTCCCAGCAGGAAGGGGCTTTGTTTTTCTTAATAGAACATTCTTGCTAGAACTTCTTGTAACATTGGGGGTTGGACTAGATGACCTTCTGGGGTCCCTTCCAACCCTGATATTCTATGATTCTATGCCTGCTAGGCACACTGAGTGCCTGTATCTAGACTGGGTGGTTGTAAACATAACTTCACCTGAATCATGGTGTCATGTGATTTTTATGCATCTACTAGAACAGTGGTTCTCAAACTTTTTATTTTCTTGGACTACTTGAAAATTGCTGATGGTCTCAGCGGAGCACTTAATGATCTTTCTAATTGTTTGTACCGTTAGCTAACTATTGTAAAGCGCTTTGGGTAAAAGTGCTATATAAAAAAAACCCTTATTAATAATTAACCTTTTTTGTTCTACAAATAAAAGCACACAACTCATATTTTAATATCCGTAGTCTTACCTTTCTAATGTGATGGATGTGCCCTCTCTTCCCCCCGCCACAGAGCGGAAGCTGGGGAGGAGGGCTGTCTCTCCCCGGCAGCCGCAGCCCTGGAGCTGGGGAAAGTCACCTCCTTTCTCTGGCCGCTGCAGCCGTGCATGTCCCAAATTCCCCCCACCCCTTCTTCTCACCCCACTGCCCCCTCCTACCTACCCCCTATTTCTCCCCCTCCCAAGGCCACCACCTCACCTTAGGTATGCATCTTCTCCAAGGTCCAGGCACCCAATTAGTGGAGCCACGCCTTCACGGCTAAACTAGGTGGGTGGCCCTTCATTCTTGAGTGTGGCCACCTCGGCATGCGCCTTAGAGGAAACTGTCTGCGGACCCCCTGAATGGAGCTTGCGGACCACAGTTTGAGAACCTCTGTACTAGAAGCTATAGCATATAGGTATGCTGTCAGCTAGTTCAAGTTGGATATCCCTTAAAAACTCGTAAAACTCCTAGCTGTCTCTGGCAGTTTAGCATGGAAATGAGGAAGAAAGGGGAAACGCTCATCAGGCAAAAGATAAAAGAATATCCGCTATCGCTCACACAACAGCAAGCAAACCTGGTTTGAATCTGTGCAGTCCGCCAGTCCAGTTGCACCACAGCAGCTGTGAGCAGGGATAAAGCCAGAGGTCAAAGGTTCATGGCCACCAGAGACTCGGTGGAATGGATTGGTATCTGTGCTGAGTGTGCTGCAACATTTGAGAAATGTAGCTAATGCGAAGGACTGAGTGATTATTTGGTACCGACAGTTCTCATTGTGCCGCAGACTTGTCTACTGAGAGAATTATTTTCCCCTGGAGTTGCAACGAGCCCTTCACCAGCGATTGAGACGCTGACGAACCAGTCAATGTAATTCCACTTGGAACAAGCTCACCAACTTCTTGCCGTTTTTGCCAGTAAAGCTCAAGATGGAAAGCGAGCCTGAAAGCGGCCAGTATTTCTACTTGGAGAGTCTGTGTTTTTCTGTTCTTTTTGTTTTTGTTTTGAATCAGGGACTGAAAACAGCCAGGAAGAGGCATTATTTTCATCCTGCAGCAAAAATAGCATCTCTAATTGCTGCCCCCCCTTCTTAGAGAAATATCCATTGATTTTAACAATATCTCCTTAGGCTTGCACACTTAAGGAGCTATTAAAAGTTGCAAAAAGGCCTAGACACCAGGTGGGTTTTTCTAAGCACTTACAAAGCAAATTCTCTCTACCATTCCACTGGAGGGGAGGAGCTCCGGGCACTCATGCATTTAATGGCCCTGAGTGCACTCTGGACCCCAAACTGAGAGGGAGAGCTTTCATCTCATGTGGAATCATAGACAGTTAAAGCAAAACATTCCAGGATTTAAAGTGTGTGGGGGACACCTCAGATATACTTTCATAGCCTTTCTTACAGAGCTTGGGCATGATGATCATCACTTGTGCTTTTGGCGGCCTAGATTCTCAGCCTGGGTTAAATCCACCCTCTAGTTTAGGAGGCAGAGAAGAGCTCAGGAAAGATGAGAGAGTGGAGCAAGTGTGCAATGTGCTCTGGTGAGCCTCTGCTGGGCCACCTTTTCCTAGAGGGTCATCCCAGCTGGCATAAGCTAGAGCAACCACAGGGCTGCTCTGAGGTATGCTGAGGGCTGGTTCTGCCTTCAGTTAGCCCCATGATGAGGGAAGGTAGAAAGGTGCCTTAGAGCCACATTTGCCCCCTTTCCTTCACTAGTTGTGTTGAGTGTGATCCACCATTTGATGTTTAATGAGTTTCATAACCTTCTGTTAAGTAACTCTGCTTCTGTTTTTGCACATTTCTGTACAGAAGGGTAACTGGCCAATACCTATTTTTAGTAAATATGTGGATCTTCCTTTTTATTTCTCTCACTAGCAGCCTCCTCGATCCTTCTCTATAAGGATATCCTCTAATTATGGTTAATTACTACTATGTGGATGAGTGCTGTATTGTAGCCCATCCTGCTAACAGTCATTGTTTTATAGAAATATGAAATGTCACTTTATCTTCCCTCCAAGCATATCAGAGTGCTGCGTAGACATTAATAATCTAATTTTCCCAGCACCTTCTGTGATGGTAAGTAAATGTTACTGGCTCACTTTTGGAGATGGAAGAATGGAGGTATAGAAAGGTTGTCACTTGCCCAGGATTACACAGGAGTCCTGAGTTCTTCTGGGTGCCAGTTCCATGCTTGGTCAACAGGACTATTTTCCTGTCCCAACTTGCTCCCTGTGTATATTCCCTAGTATTACCAGCTTGATGTATTTTCATAGCTAAGAAGCATCCAAGAAGACCTAATTACCACTATTGATTTGTGTTCATGAATTAATTAGTAGCCCCCTCTACACGTCTGGTTCAGAAATGGACTAACGCTGTTTCTCAGCAGGGTGAACAGTAGTAGGTAGTTTTTTTTTTATTTTTCCTTTTCAACTTTTTGTGTAACTATTAGGCTGCACAGCACACACAATTTAGAACAAGAAAAGACTATGTGTAGGCAACTGGGAGGGCTGGTACTGCCTTGCGTGGTCCTTGAGGGAGAAGGGTGCAAAGTTGTACACTTTTTGGGGCTTGCAAAATTCCAGAACCAACATCCATTTGTTTTGAAAACTTTCTTTGGAGTTTGATAAGTGGGTTTTTTCAGTAGTGAAGATCCTTTCATGTAGTTCCTTTGCGTGGGAGCCATGTTCAATGATTCTGTATGTACCTTTTCTACTCTAGGACAAGTAGAAAGGCCAGGAAAAATTATGTATTCACTATAATACCTAGCATTTATACAGTAACTCCTCACTTAACGTTGTAGTTATGTTCCTGAAAAATGCAACTTTAAGTGAAATGATGTTAAGCAAATCCAATTTCCCCATAAGAAATAATGTAAATGGGGCGGGGGGTTAGGTTCCAGGGAAGTGAGGTTTTTTTGTTTTTTTTTTTGCCAGACAAAAGGCATTATATACATTTTAAACAATTTTAAACAAGCAATTTAATACAGGTATAAGTTTTTTAAACAGAGGTGGTGCCCCTGCCTTACCCTACATAGGCACAGCTCACTTGGCCCTGGAGACAATGAGGCAGGCAAGGAGGCTGAAGGTGCTGTAGGCCAGGAGAAGCACGTTGCACAGCAGCAGCGTCAGCTTCCCCTACTCTGCAAGAACCAGGGGTGGGGGGGCTCAACCCTCAGCCTGTCCTCTCCCCCACCCCCACCTTCTCCCCCTTTACTTCACATGCTGCGTCCTCGCTCCTCCCCTCCCTTTTAAATGCTGCCAGCCAGTTGATTTGCCGCAGGCAGGGGGCGAGGGGGGAGGCACACAGAGTCCTTGCTCCTACCTCCTGCCTCCAAAATGCCGCAAGCTAGCTGATTGCCGCGGGCAGGAGGCGGGGGGAGGAGGGGGAAGGCGCTGATCTGCGGGGTCTGCCGGCAGGCGGGAGGCGCTGTGGGGAGGCTGTCAGCTGTGGAGAAAGCAGGCAGCCAAACAATGTAAGAGTGGAGCATTGCACAACTTTAAACGAGCATGTTCCCTAATTGATCAGCAATGTAACAACGTTAACTGGGACGACTTTAAGTGAGGGGTTACTGTATTGTACACGCTCTCGGAAGATCTCAAAGCACTGTTAGGTGTTGACACTTGAATGATAATATTTAATAAAGAGCTCTTGCATTGGACTTTTCATCTGTAAGTCACAAAGTGCTCCCCATTTTACAGATGAGGAAACTGAGGCACAGAGGGGGGAAGTGACTTGCCCAAGGTCATTCAGCAGGCCAGTGGCAGAGCCAGGACTTAGAACTGAAGTCTCCTGAATCCCAGTCTGTAGCGCTAGCCACCAGGCAACATTGCCTCCCAGCTCATGAGGCAGATATGGTAACTATTATCTCCATTTTCCAGATGGAGAAAATGAAGCCTTGAGAGGAAATCCACCAGGTTGTTGGAACTGGCCATTGGTTGTAAGGGCCAAAGGTCACAATAGGGTAAACAACTGCTGGAGACCTTTATGGCTTACGAGGCAAGAAAACCACAAGGACTGAGGGCTGCCAGCTAATGGTTGATGTGAGGTATGGTCCTATATAGGTAATGAATACAATAAGACTACAGCTAGAGGCCTTTAAATTAAAATGTGGCTTTGTGAGTCTTATTGGCAGAGCTTGCAGATGATGATGGCCCCTCAGCTCAGCAGTGATAAGAGGACAGGCTTATGATATCTTTTATTCTAGTTCTGTAGTCTTAAAACTGTCGTACACTTTAGAGGAGGGGGAAGAGGTTCAGAATTATGGAAGTTCGTCACATTATTATGGTGGGGAACTTTTTTAGAAAGCCCAGAAGCAGAGGGGAGTTTGTGCAACACCTCATGATCTTCCACCTGGCTTCCATTGTTTAATGTGTGCAGAAACACACTGTGACAGTTAATGAAAATCCATTTGGCCTGTAAGTCCGATAACTGCTTATGTTTTCAATAGCAATCCTTGCTGCACTAGGTAGGAAAAGTTCGTTACACATTAAAACAAGTTCCTTTTGTAAACTTTCACCCATTAAAATATGTTGCTTGTGTCTATTATTAAAGCCAAGAATCTACACTGTTATCCCATTCAGATGCTGCGCATCATTTGAATCCTTTAAAATAAGGCAGAGATCCATTTTATTTTTTGTAAAAAGAAAAGGAGTACTTGTGGCATCTTAGAGACTAACTCTATGGTGCCACAAGTACTGCTTTTCTTTTTGCGAATACAGACTAACACGGCTGTTACTCTGAAACCTTTATTTTTTGTGTGTGTGATAGGATTTGTGCAATAATTCCTTCTCCTTTGGCTAGTGCTTCTCAATGAGCAATATACTATTTTCGTGTCTGTGTGTTCGTGTTCAACTTAGTTTGACACACCAATATTAATTAAATTACTTGTGAAGGATCCTGTTTATTTTCTGTCTTGCTGTCAAAATACATCTTGACATCAAACCTGTTAAGTGATATGGTTAGAAAGGTATTTTTCAGTGTAGAGCAAGCCTGTTATTTTGTTCCTTATGTCCTGTGTTGTATTTAAATTAGACTGAAAATAGTTGTGATTTTTGGCTTCAAATTTGGCTAGGGTCACGTTACTGAAAGGAAATGCTGCATGATAAAATTTGAGTTAATCGGATTTATAATCCTTTGGCAGCAGAGTCATTTTACCAAGTGTACTGTATTTTTATTTATTTATTTTTAAATACCACATCAAGCTACTTGGTAGAACTGGACAGGGGCCAAGAGGTCAGAGTTCAACTAAGCCCCATTTTTCCCCCTGGGAATGTCTAGGGTTCCATGTGAAAAGGTGGACTGTTCAAACATAGCGCAGTGGTTATGTTCAGGCTTGGAAGGGTTAGATTTTTTTGGTAAGGGTCCGTGAATGTTGATTTCACCACGCACGTGCACACACAGGAAAAAAACTATTTCCATTGACAATAATAGAAATTTACAGGTAGGCAAAATAAGAAAAGTACGGTGATTTAGACTTCTGTCTGAGGCTTATCACAGGACTGGCAGGGACCTCGAGAGGTCTCTAGCCTAGCCCCCCTGCGTTCATGGCAGGACTAAGTATTATCTAAACCATCCCTGCTAGGTTTTTGGGGATTTTTAAGAGCAGGTTAGACAATGATGGAGAGTCTGCAACCTCCCAAGGCAATTTATTCCAGTGCTTCACCACCCTGACAGTTAGGAAGTTTTTCCTGGTGTCCAGCATAAACCTCCCTGGCTGCAATTTAAGCCCATTGCTTCCTGTCCTCGGAGGTTAAGAACAATTTTTCTCCCTCCTCGTTGTAACAACCTTTTATGTACTTGAAAACTGTTCTCATGTCCCCGCTCAGTCTTCTCTTTTCCAGACTAAACAAACCCAGTTTTTTTCAATCTTCCCTCATAGGTCATGTTTTCTAGGCCTTTAATCATTTTTATTGCTCTTCTCTGGACTTCCTTCAGTTTGTCCACATCTTTCCTGAAATGTGGTGCCCAGAACTGGACACAGTATTCCAGTTGAGGCCTAATCAGCGCAGAGTAGAGCGGAAGAATTACTACTTGTGTCTTGTTTACAACACTCCTGCTAATACATCCCAGAATGGGGTTTGCTTTTTTTGCAACAGTGTTACACTGACTCATATTTAGCTTGTGATCCACTATGACCACCAGATCCCTTTCTGCAGTACTGGCAGTCATTTCCCATTTTGACAGGTTTCAGAGTAGCAGCCGTGTTAGTCTGTATTCGCAAAAAGAAAGGGACTATTTTCCATTTTGTATGCATGCAACTGATTGTTCCTTCCTAAGTGGAGTACTTTGTATTGTCCTTATTGAATTTCATCCTATTTACTTCAGACCATTTCTCCAGTGTGTCCAGATCATTTTGAGTTTTAATTCTATCCTCCAAAGCACTTGCAACCCCTCCCAGCTTGGTATTGTCCGCAAACTTTATAAGTGTACAGTGTACTCTCTCTGCCATTATATAAATCATTGATGAAGATATTGAACAGAACCGGACCCAAAACTGATCCCTGTGGGACCCCTCGTTATGCCCGTCCAGCATGGCTGTGAACCACTGATTACTACTTTCTGGGAATGATTTTCCAACCAGTTTTGTATCCACCTTATAGTAGCTTCATCTAGCTTGTTACAAATCAGCTAGCGAGTGAATGGTAAAACCAGGTATGATTTGTTGATTTAAGGATATTTACTCTGTGAATTCTGACACACGATATTGACAATTTGTGTATTAAGTTATAAAGCTTTACCTTTTCGCATCTCAGCATTTACTGTCTTTAAATAATTGTTTGAGCCCCTCTCCTATAATTTTGTGCAACTGTGAAAATTTAAATAGATAAAAATAAACATTGATATTATCCATCACAATTACATATTAAAAAATAATTCAATTCTGCCAAGCCAAGTTAGATTGTATCAACAAACAGGCAGGTGTCACGAATCACATGGGCCTGATTCTGCTCCCATAGAAATTAAAGCCAAAACTTCCATTGACTTCAGTGGGAACAGGATCAGGTCTGGCCTTTTTCATAGAATATCAGGGCTGGAAGGGACCTCAGGAGGTCATCTAGTCCAACCCCCTGCTCAAAGCAGGACCAATCCCCAATTTTTGCCCCAGATCTGTAAATGGCCCCCTCATTTTGAAATGCAGCCACTGGCATGATCAGTGGGGATCAAATCAGAGACTTGAGCCTTTTTTTAAAACAAAAACAAAAAATGATTTAATTTAGGTTCCTAGAAACCTGTTTAGGCACTGATGTCAAGTGGCCTGATACTCAAAAGAACACCCAGCAGCTCCTGTTAATTTAGCTTAATATTCAGCTCCTATTTTTGAAAATCTCTGCCTAAATTTCAAGTTCTTCAGCACTTAATTTGTGGTTATTTTCGTACAATTCCCTGCCCTAATGAAAAATCTTCCTTCTACTTCCTTATGGGAAGTGTTTTCTCCTCACTTATCTATTCGTGACTTGTTAGAGTAATATATCCTGAAATGCAGGGTCAGTCTGTATCCACTCTTCAGTGTGCATATGGCAAAAAAGTGAAGAGACTGGGGAGAATGGAAAATAAATACTCCTCAAATTGCTTTTACTTTTCCTCATTTAACACCCCCTCCCACCTATTATAGGAAAGAGTTAATTATCCCAGTACATAGTTTACTAGCTTTTTCCCCTAACAAAGATGATGTTAGTAATACAGATGGTTGCACTGCTGACTGTGGCGTGGCTTTGTTTGAGACCTGTTGCTGCAATAACTCGTAACAGAGATACAGTTAGAAACTGTTTTATTTAAATTTAGTTTTCATAGCTATCAAGTTGCTTTATCAAGTAGCTGCTTTGCTGGCATTCTGGAAAGAGCATAAGATTAATAATAGTCATGCCTCTTTTAAGAACATCTTGGCTTTCCTGGTACAAAATATAGCTAGGGAGTTTTACTTATGATTTTTGGGATTGCTTGGTTATTGCATTCTCTTCCACAGAGAATGAATGTGCTTTTCTCAGAACATTCCTCTGTTTCCCGGTCTTTGGTCAAGGATAAACTTACCACATTTCAGAACCTGGCTTTGTAATTCATCATATGGCAAATTTCAGTAAAA
Organism: Lepidochelys olivacea; assembly: GCF_965140295.1. Classification (NCBI taxonomy): domain Eukaryota; kingdom Metazoa; phylum Chordata; order Testudines; family Cheloniidae; genus Lepidochelys; species Lepidochelys olivacea. The sequence continues at coordinate 5,117,666 of NC_140417.1, read as the reverse complement.
GCTAGTGTGTGAACTGATTCAGTGAGCTCTCCTAGCACAGAGTCCCACTGATTTAAAGAGGGCTCCATGAGGGCTCCATGAGGGCCATACTAAGGACAGGGGCCATCGTTTTTACAGGTTTTGATTGAGAACGAATACCCAAATGCTTGCAGTGTTGTAGTTTTGCTGGTGCCAGAGGACAAGGTGGGTGAGGTAAAGTCTTTTATTGGACCAAGTTCTGGTGGTGAAGGAGACAAGCTTTCAATCTACACAGAGCTCTTCTTCGGGTCACCCTAATGCTTATAATGTAACATGCTCTATAAACAATTAAGGATTGATTTTTCCTTTCACCTAGTTAGGGCTGCGTTAATGTCCATCTAGGAAAATCAGCTACTGCACAGATTATTAGAAATGCATTGCCACCATCTGCATACGTCCCAAAATGTTCTGAGGTCGGGAACATTTGAATGACAGCAATTGCTATCGGTACGACGAGTTTGTATTTAGTTCTCTGTGTTGCAATCCCTCTAATCTAATCCAGTTGTTTCCTTCATGCATTATTTAGAGTCTGATAGGAGCGGTAGCTGGAGGCAGAAAAATGTCCGAGTACAGGGGCTGAAAGCACCGAATATCTGTTGACGTTACAGTCAGGAACGTGAACCTGCAGTCAGTAAAATCCATGCAGGTCCAGAGGCTGACAGGCTGATAGATGGAGACCCTGGGAAGGCAACCGGTTGCAAATGAAATGGTAATTGCTTTCCCCACTCCGAATCAAATCTTCTCTGAGGCGATTATACAGATTAAAGCTTTCCACTGAAACGTACCAGAATAAATATAGTCTGCACTTCTCGCAGGGACCACTGCAGAACATGGACTGTCTACCAGCTGGGTGATTACAGCTTTATAGGGAGCAGGGGGCTGCATTAGAATTCATTCTAACTGCCGCATACTGCTGCAGCATTTTGTAGAACTGAAAAAAGGGGAGGGGAAAAAACAAACAAACCCTCTGTCATGGAGCTATATCTGGCCTTATTAGGTGTGTTTGACTCTTCCTCTGTCTAGGCTTGAATGGAGGGTGGGGCATCATGCAATGAGGTCAGTGGTCATGTGAGCAAGGATTGGCAAACTGGACCCTAAAGCATGTCAAAATCCTCCGATGGACATGCTACACGGAGTGCTAAGGCTAGTCAAGTGGGTTAATATTCTCATTCATGCCGCAGGTTTTAAATACAATTTTACAGCTGGGTCGCGGTAACCTATTTGAAGCTGGCTGGGATGGTAGGTTGGGGGAGTTTCCTGGAACAGGGCTTTCAGGGGGCTGGCGAGAGAAACCTAGTATTTGGCTCTCCAAAGCACTGCTAAAAATGCTGAAAGTGGTGCTCGAGGGTAGTGGCAGCATGCTAACGCTCTTAGGAAAATGGCTTAATCTACCAGGGCTGTGCGGTTTAAAGAGTGTTACGTTACAGTGTTTCCCAAAACAAAAGAGGAGCCGTTCTGTGCCAGTGGCTAGCGGCCTTTCCAGTGCAACTGAGGGGCAGCCCTGGATGTGCAGGAGGCACAAAATCATTTTCTTTGCTTATCGCCGCATGATTTAACTACCTGGCATTGTTGGTGCTTGGTTGGGTTTATATGCTAGCTAACTGTGAGCTCTGTGTGTGCGTGGTAATCACACAGCGCAAATTACAGATCCCGAACGCATGGGAGTCACAAGTGTGAGAGCCGCAAAGGGGTTTTATTTCTAACAAGATCCCTTCCAGAGACGAGAAGATAAATGTGGGGAGAAGAGCAGGCCCAGATGAGCAGGTAGTAAAAGAAGGCTTTGTAAATGGGCAGGTAAGGCACCTCTCTGAATATCGTATGGCATGGCAATATGGAGAGCGATATCTTATCTGTGCTCCACTCATGAAGGGTCGCTCACCGGTCCAAAGCCCATCGAAGTTCCTGGAAAACTGATGTGGAGAGTGGCAGGGTCATAACGCTTCCTCCTCACTGCCCTCTGCCTGGAGCACAGAGAGCAGGCCCTGCACCACCCAAGCATGGACACTTCATCTGTGATAGCCGTGCAAGGAAGCTCCTTGTGTGCCCGTCCCTCTGACGGGAGCATCCCTGTAGGGTTCTGTCACAATCTGGCCCTGAATATACAGGATAGGTTGTAAGCATGTCAGCGCTTTGGGGCAGGCACCAGCTTTTTGCTCTGTGTTGATATTGTACCCAGCACAGTGGGGTCCGGGTTCAGGACTAGGTGTCACGGGGCAGCTGCCTTTTATGGGGAGTTAGGGTCCCATCTGCCTGTGACTGCCTTATGAAGGCCCTGCCTGTGGGGAATTGGCTGCCACAGGTGGCTGATTAGCCCCTGGAGCTAATAAAGGTTACTCAAGCTCAGTGAGAGGGGAACTTCAAAGGGAGAGGAGCTCACAGAGGAAGCCTGAGCCAGAGGGCTGAGCAGGAAGTCTGGATGGGGAGCTTTCTAGGGAACCCACCAGACCAGGGAGCCTGTTTAGAGGTGCTTCTATAGAGGGGGGCCTCTCAGACTGAGGGCTGCACTTAGGCATCCAAGAGGACTTGGTCTCAGATAGGAATCTCCCAGAAACCATCTGAAGCTTGGCCTGGCAAGGATCACCTGCTGTCCCCGGAGAAGAGTTGCAGTGGACGGACTTCCCCAGACCCATAAATGCAGAGAAAGAACTTGTTCTACTAGGAGCAAGAGGCCTAATGCCAGAACAGAGACTGGAATTGGGAGGATGCCTGGGGAAGAGTGTAGATAGCAAGCAAGCACAGGACTCAAGTCAGGGACAGATGGACTAAGAATGACCGAGTCACCCAGCTGAGACCTTGGGGTGAAGGTTTTGTGTATGTTCGGTGTTGGCTTTTCTGTTAATAAATGAGACCCCCCATCAATGGGTGCTCTTTAGTATCTAGTCTGTCTAGACTTGTTGATACACAATTTTATTATTAGTTTCCCTCGCGTAGGGTAAGACAAAGAACCCCTTTGTGCTTGCATGGCTGTGAATTAGATAGAACTGCAGCGGTTTGAGTAGAACAGAGTGTTGGAAAGGCACAACCACTTCCTTTCAATAATGCTCTGGATTATGAAAATGATCCTAATAATGCAGAATGTCAGTTGGGACCAAATAATGATAAAACACCCTTCATTTCTCTCCCCCCGCACCCCCCGCAATCAATTTTTATTGGCTCATGGTTAATTAGCTTATTAGAGGAAGAATCCAGCCATTCATAGCCTTTATTGGTTGGTGCTTCAGACATAATTTTTGATTTAGTAGATGAAAGATGATCTTAGCATAGTTATTGATACAATTTTAGTAAATGATAACGCCAAACTTCCAGGATAAAATGATCTGAGTGGCTGCCAACAGAGCATTAGTGAAAAATAATTATGGGAAAATTGGGCTGGATCCTGAGACCCAGCTATTTTGATAGGAATTGCAAGTACTAAGCCCCTCTCAGGGCTTCACTCAGGTTCAGTAGTTTACACTATAAACAACCTAACAAGTTTAATCACCTTCTTATTAAACAACTTCATAAAGAAAGCAATCTTGGCCCTGGAGTTAGCCTGCTAGGGCTCCATCCCCTTTCATTGGATGGACATTCCATACTTGGCTCTTTGTCTAGTGGGATAAAAATTCATATTTGTGTTTGAGCCGAATTGTAACTGTTTGGAAACTAGTTTGCATCTCCAAAGTTATACCCTCAATCCTTGCAAGCAAAAACTTCAGAAACAGTAACAAAGGCATTTCCATGTGGGCACAGAAATTTATTTCTCAGCGTGCTGCAAAATATAGCACAATGATTGTCGAAATTCTAGCAATTTAACTAGTATGCACTATAGGAAAAAAATTTGATTTATTTAATGATGCTGAAATGGAACACTTAGCCCTGGTCTACACTACAAGTTTAGGTCGAATTTAGCAGCGTTAGATCGATTTAACCCTGCACCTGTCCACATGACGAAGCCATTTTTGTCAACTTAAAGGGCTCTTAAAATCTATTTCTGTGCTCCTCCCCGACAAGGGGATTCGCGCTGAAATTGACATTGCCAGGTCGAATTTGTGGTAGTGCGGACACAATTCGACGGTATTGGCCTCCGGGAGCTATCCCAGAGTGCTCCATTGTGACCGCTCTGGACAGCACTTTCAACTCAGATGCACTAGCCAGATACACAGGAAAAGCCCTGGGAGCTTTTGAATTTCATTTCCTGTTTGGCTAGCGTGGTGAGCTCATCAGCACAGGTGATCATGCAGTCCCAGAATCGCAAAAGAGCTCCAGCATGGACCGAACAGGAGGTACTGGATCTGATCGCTATATGAGGAGATGAATCCGTGCTATCAGAACTCCGATCCAAAAGACGAAATGCCAATATATGCGCCAAAATCTCCAAGGGCATGATGGACATGCTACAACAGGGACCTACAGCAGTGCCTCGTGAAAATTAAGGAGCTCAAGCAAGCCTACCAAAGAGGCAGACGGCCGCTCCGGGTCAGAGCCCCAGACTTGCCGCTTCTGTGATGAGCTGCGTGCAATTCTACAGAGTACTCCTACTAGTACCCCACCCCTGTACTTGGACACCTGCAAGGGAGGAGTCTCATGCAACAGGCATGAGGATTTTGGGGACGAGGAGGAGGATAGCACACAGCAGGCAAGCAGAGAAACCATTCTCCCCGACAGCCAGGAACTGTTTATCACCCTAGAGCCAATACCCTTCCAACCTTCCCAAGGCGGGCTCCCGGACCAAGAAGCCGGAGAAGGCACCTCTGGTGAGTGTACCTTTGTGAATATAATACATGGGTTAAAAGCAAGTGTGTTCAATGATTAATTTGCCCTGAAGACTTGGCCAACCCAATGGGTGCTTGGTATGGGAAAGGAGGGCGCTGCTGTTTGAAACCATTCCCACATGTTATGAAGGTTGAAGAAGCCGAAAGGCTGTTGCTTACCATGGCTGACTGAAAGCTGAATTCGGTTGTCCGGCCCTGCATGTGTGATCTCTCTCACACCAAACCGGTAGGCCCTCAATATAAAAGGCAAAATGCGACCTTGTACCGAAAGCACGTGTGCTATGTAATGTTAACAGGTTGGTTCACCGTGAAAGAGTCTACCCATTGTTCTCTAAAATGTCTTTAAATACTACTCTCCCTTTTTTTTCCTCTCACAGCTGCAAATGTTTCCACACTCCCCTATCATCTCCGTCCCAGAGGCTAGCGCAGGCGAAAAAAAACTCACTTGCGAGGAAATGTTCTCTGGGCTCATGCAGTCCTCCCGCACTGAAAGAGCTCAGCAGAATGCGTGGAGGCAAACAAGGTTAGAGTCCAGGAGAGCAGAAAATGAACGTGAGGACAGGAGGGACGCGTGAGAGGACAGATGGCTGGAGCAACAGGAGAGGTGGCAGCAGCACTATGAGAGGAGGCAGGCTGCAATGCTGAGGCTACTGGAGGATCAAACTGATATGCTCTGGCATATGGTGGAGCTGAAGGAAAGGCAGCAGGAGCACAGACCACCGCTGCAGCCCCTGTGTAACCACCCACCCTCCTCCCCAAGTTCCACAGCCTCCTCACCCAGATGCTCAAGAACACGGTGGGGGGGGACCCTCCGCGTATCCAACCACTCCACCCTAGAGGACTGCCCAAGCAACAGAAGGCTGGCATTCAATAAGTTTTGAAGTGCAGTGTGGCCTTGTCCTTCTCTCCTCCCCTCATCCACCACCACACCCAGTGCTTCCCTCCTTCCTCACCCCTCCTGGGCTACCTGGGCAGTTATCCCCCTATTTGTGTGATGAATTAATAAAGAATGCATGATTTTGCAACAACAATGACTTTATTGCCTTTTTCATTGGTGAGCGAAGGGGGGAGGGTGGTTGGCTTACAGGGAAGTAGAGTGAACCAAGGGGCTGGGTTTTCATCAAGGAGAAACAAACAACTGTCACGCTGTAGCCTGGCCAGTCATGAAACTGGTTTTCAAAGGTTCTCTGATGCGCAGCACACCCTGCTGTGCTCTTCTAATCATCCTGGTGTCTGGCTGCGCGTAATCAGTGGCCAGGCGATCTGCCTCAATCTTTCACCCCTCCATAAACGTCTCCCCCTTACTCTCACAGATAGTGTGGAGCACACAAGCAGCAATAACAATGGGAATATTGGTTTCGCTGAGGTCTAACCGAGTCAGTAAACTGCACCAGCGCGCCTTTAAACATCCAAATGCACATTCTACCACCATTCTGCATTTGCTCAGCCTGTAGTTGAACAGCTCCTTACTACTGTCCAGGGTGCCTGTGTATGGCTTCATGAGCCATGGCATTAAGGGGTAGGCTGGGTCCCCAAGGATAGTATAGGCATTTCAACATCCCCAATGGTTATTTTCTGGTCTGAGAAGTAAATCCCTTCCTGTAGCTGTTCAAACAGACCAGAGTTCCTGAAGATGCAAGTGTCATGTACTTTTCCCGGCCATCCCAAGTTGATGTTGGTGAAACATCCCTTGTGATCCCACCAGTGCTTGCAGCACCATTGAAAAGTACCCCTTGCCGTTTATGTACTGGCTGCCAAGGTGGCCCGGTCCCAAGATAGGGATATGCGTTCCGTCTATCGCCCCACCACGTTTAGGAAATCCCGTTGCAGCAAAGCCATCCACTATGAGCTGCACGTTTCCCAGAGTCACTACCCTTGATAGCAGCAGCTCAGTGATTGTGTTGGCTACTTGGATCACAGCAGTCCCCATAGTAGATTTGCCCACTCCAAACTGATTCCCGACTGACCGGTAGCTGTCTGGCATTGAAAGCTTCCATAGGGCTATTGCCACTTGCTTATGAACTGTGAGGGCTGCTCTCATCTTGGTAGTCTTGTGCTTCAGGGCAGGGGAAAGCAAGTCACAAAGTTCCATGAAAGTGCCTTACGCATGTGAAAGTTTTTCAGCAACTGGGAATCATCCCAGACCCGCAACACTATGTGGTCCCACCAGTCTGTGCTTGTTTCCTGGGCCTGGAATCGACATTCCATGGCATGAGCCTGCCCCATTGCCACCAGGATGTCCAAATTGCCAGGGCCCGTGCTTTGAGAGAAGTCTGTGTCCATGTCCTTATCACTCTCATTACCACGCTGCCGTTGCCGCCTCCACCTGCTTTTGCAGGTTCTGGTTCTGCACATACTGCAGGATAATGCGCAAGGTGTTTACAATGCTCATAACTGCTACGGTGATCTGATCAGGCTCCATGCTTGCCGTGGTATGGCGTCTGCAGGAGAGCAGAGTTGCAGCAGAAGTGGTGCAGGACAACGGTTAGCACCACGCACGTTTCCTGAGGAAGAACACATCTACCCAGGAGCCCATGACCGACAACATGGAGAAATTCACTTTTGAGACAATAGCAGCAGAGGAGAGTTGCAGCGGAAGCGGTGTATGACGACGGTTAGCAGCACCCAGGAGGACCAGAATGGATCCCCCGAGCTGCAGGAGTGCAGAGTTGCAGCAGAAGCGGTGGATGACGATGGTTAGCAGACCTACTGCACCGTCTGCAGCCAGCAGCACCCAGGACACAACAGCGGCGGTGTCGGTGAGCTGAGCGGCCTGCACGCTTGCTGTGGTATGGCATCTGCGTGGAAAAAAGGCGCAAAATGATTGTCTGCCATTGCTTTCACAGAGGGAGGGGCAACTGAGGACATGTACCCAAAACCACCTGCGACAATGTTTTTGCCCCATCAGGCATTGGGAGCTTAACCCAGAATTCCAATGCGTGGCAGAGACTGCAGGAACAGGGATAGCTACCCACAGTGCACTGCTCTGTAAGTCAATGCTAGCGACGGTAGTGAGGACACACTCCGCCAACTTAATGCGCTTAGTGTGGACATACACAATAGACTGTAAAATCGATTTCTAAAAATCGACTTCTATAATATCGACCTAATTTCGTAGTGTAGACATACCATTAGTGTAGTAGCCCACTTATTCCAGTAGTCTGTAGTGGAGGAAGGTGAACATGTGTCATTGTACACCTGAAAAATTGTGCTGTGGGATTGGGGGATGGAGATTTCTTCTGGACCACAGCCAGTGATCAACTGGTTCGCGGAATCATGTGAATTAATAGTAATTGCTATCGTTATTTTTGCTTATTCCTATTTAATCGTATTTTGAATCTTGCTGTCATTTTGCTTCAGTACTCTACAATGATGAATTGTGTCAAGCAGTTTTTCCTTTTATCCACTGCCCCTTCATTTTGTGTGTCCTCTGGTTCTCCTATTTTGTGACAAGGTAGAAACAGGCCTTTTCTCTAGCACTCAAGCTTTTATAATAATAATTTAATTTTTAAAGGGGATCTGAGTGTACATTAAAATAAACTAACCCCAGAAAATGTCAAGGGTCAACAAGACGCCATCCCAGACTAAAGCACACAAACCAGTGTGTAGCATCTTAACAAATGGCATACAACAGTTAATAATAAACTCCCAAAGGAAATTTAAAAAGCTGTCTGTAATATCTCCTCTTCCGGCTTGCTCCTGCAAACGAAATAATCGAAGAGCCGAACCCTAATGTTTTGGAGGAGAGGGACCTCAGACAAGTTTTAAAAGATTTGGTTTAAGTTTTTAGAAACCTTTGTAATTCCCTAGTGGATGGAAACCAAGATGGCGCACTCCTTTCCCCTCCCTATCTCCGCCTTCACCGTTACGTTTCTATTCTCCTGCCTTTCTATTTTTTTCTGTTTTCCCCTTATATTGAGGGTAGGAGCAATTCAATTATATGTATGTAAATGTACATATGTATGTGTATATAACAGGGGTGGCCAAATTTACTGACCCTCAGAGTCGCATACAATAATCTTCAGAAGTTCGACAGCCACAAGACATGCACAACCTACCCCATGCGGGGCTAAAGTCCTGAGACTTTCTTCCCCGTAGGGCAGAAGCCCCAAGTTCCCCCTCCCCACAGTTTCGTAGGTGAAGAATGGTGGATGTGGGGGTTCCAAGGGTTGCACTTTAAGTGTAAAAGAGGCACATGTGGCTCACAAGCTGCTGTTTGGCCATGCTTGATCTATAATTTAAAAGAGAGTTAAGCCATTTACTCTTTACTGACATACTGGGATCTTTGCTTGAGTAAAGGGCTGCAGGATTTGTTCCCTCATCTGTGAGCTCTTTCCCCTTTTTAAGACTCCTACCACGGCCTTCCCATATAATGCAGTTGCCAAAATAATTCTTTTAGTAGTACTAAATGTGTTAAGTTACAAGCGTAATAGCAAACCTTTTTTTCTGCATTGAAATTTTGGATCATGAGTGGAGACTGACTGAAGTCCATGTTCAGTTGTTTAAAGCAAGACACTTTTAAATAAAAAAGAAATGATAGCCAAGTGGCTGCGTATTGAGAAGGAAATACAAGCAGGTTCTTTACCCTTGGGTGGTGAGAAGGAAAAAAAAAATTAAACATTTAAAGTATTTTCAGTTCAAAATAGAGCCTCAAAACAATCCCTGATCTAAACCCCCTCAACTCTGAATCTAGATCCAGGTATTGCAAATGGATCTTCTTTTAATAATAGACTCAATGAAAATCCGTGATCAGGAAACATTTGAGGTGTCTGAGGACCAGATCTGAGCTTTGCATCCTACCTCCGTCTCTAGTTCAACTATTAAACGAAATGATGTTTTTACATATGGCTCCTACCGAGAAGTTCAAATGCATTCAGCTGGGAGCTAGGGAGCCTTTTTTTGTCAGTCCCTCTTTGTTGCTATATCGTTATGCTCCTCCTAGTTACAGAGCAGAGCACTTTTATTCGAAGCCCCTTTGGGGGCTGAAATCTGTCATGTTCATTTTGAGGACAGAAAAGTACCCCCTGCCCCACTCCAGTACTTAAAGAAAAACATTATGTCCAATCTCTGACAGTAACCACAATCAGCTGATGCAGACACAGATGCAATAAACCCTGTAAGTGGTTCCACCCAGCCTGCCTCCGGGGATCAATTCCTCTTGAATGCCAGAGGTTAGAAGCAGCGTGGCTTCTATCCCTTGCAGTGCTCCTATTGATTTGTTAATCTTTTCTATTCTAACTCAGCATAGCCTTGTTATCCCTGTAAGCATCCAATCCTTCTCTCAATCCTGTTCAGCTCTATGCCTCCATGTCGTCCCTTGGCAGTTTTCTATACCTGCTAGAGAGAGTGTTTCGAACTGTGAAAATACTGTGAGTAGCTAACTGCTGTACTTGAGCTCTCAGAGGAGTTTTTATACTTCCTCCACTGTCCGTGCATGAATTCCCATTAACGCTAACGGAAATTACACTCGAGCATCAGCTGCAGAACAGACCACACCTGGTGCTCCGCACGGTGTGACAGTGGGACTGTGCAGGATTAACATGAACGGAAGCATAGAGGTAATTCAGGCTGCACCTCGGCTCTAATTGGTGTCTAATCTCAGTGTAGACAGACCCTTTACCATCTCTGTTCTCTGGAAAAAAGAAAAGGAGTACTTGTGGCACCTTAGAGACTAACCAGTTTATTTTAGCATAAGCTTTCGTGAACTACAGCTCACGAAAGCTTATGCGCAGATAAATTGGTTAGTCTTTAAGGTGCCACAAGTACTCCTTTTTCTCTTTGCGGATACAGACTAAGACGGCTGCTACTCTGAAACCTGTTCTCTGGAAGCTTCCCCCAGGGCTTTTCTGCTTTTGGGGAGGAGACTCCCCCTTCCCCCACCCTCCTTTCTCAGTTGTTGCAAGCAGCATGGAGCAACTGTCTCTCACAGGACAACCCTGTCTCTAGGGTCATGTTCATTGTCAGGGCTTCTGCTGGACTTTTTGATTCTTTCTTTCTCCTTCCCTCACCTGTCTCCCTGGGGTCTTTGGAGAAGATGTTTGTTTTGTTGCTCTTGCTGTGTTCTGACTCTGACACCATGCTTGAGGACAGAGACCCAGGACACAGCATGAGGCTAAAGGAGCGAGTGCTTTATTTCCTGTCAGTGCAGGCCTTTTAATCCTGGGTTACAAAAGGCCCCCTGGTAGCCTCTGAAATGTAGTGGCTCTTAGCAGCATCCTAGCACTCCCCGCATTGCAGAGTCCTCTTTTCCCACCAACTGGTGTTTCTCTCCTCCCTGAAGCAGCTGCTCTTGCAGCGCACTGATTGTATCCAAGATGGAGAGAGTGTACTTTGCTTCAGGAGGCGGCCTTGATTAATGATGGCCTTGAACACTACTTTGTGTGCCATTTCTGCAATATGCCAACTTGCCACAAGTTTTCACAGACGTGCAGTACACATAAGTTTGGTAGGGGGACTAATCAGAACAGTTGCCAGTCAGACATTTGAGTGACACCTTCAGGTAAACACAGATGTCCCTTAAATCACTTCATTTCCAAGTTCTCACTCCTGCAGCCCTTACTCAGGCAAAAGTGAAGGTCTGGTATGTGGCTCGTAAATGACATACTGTTAAATGTCTTTCTTTACAGATTGGCTGAGGTTTTTATGGCATTTGGATGCAGCCAAACCAATACGGATGGAAATGCATGGGAGTTGATGGGACTGCACATGTGCGTTAAGTTGAGCACAAGAATCCATCTTTTCAGGATTGGGACTGTAGTCGGGGGAAACTCCATCAAGGCTCTGACTATTGAATTATAAATCCAGTATCAATCTTATCCATCAAAGATGGAGAGAGCGAGGGGGAAACGAGGCAGTAAGAGCCATGGCCCAAGGCACCACATTTACTTTTAGGGATGCCTCTCCTTTTGTATTTTTGGCTTTCATAATTTGTTATTACTTCAGTGGGATTTGGGGACTGGAGAGGAGCGGCAGTAATAGGAAAGCTGTAGGCACATTCCAGCACAGCTGCCTTTTTCAAAGGAATAATTTTGTTTTGTGTTCGGCTCTTATTTATGCCTAGATCTGCATACGCTTCTCTAAAATGATATGCTCCAAATTCACCATAGACCGTCTGGTTCTTTCTTTGTGCTTCCGATACTGCAGTGACAACTCTATTACATCTGGTATAATAGATGGAAATCTTTTTTTTCCCTCCTTCAGTTAGCACTGTACTTTTGTGTACTCAGTGCACATCCTGTTTGCATATGTTGATTTTATGTTCTTTCAGACAATGCTAAAGAGAGAATAAAAAATGTGAGAAGTTTTTGCCCCCTTTAAACCTGAGGAGGAAAAAGACAACTTCTCTTTTTTGTGAGACTCTCTGCCTCCAATGAAATAGTTATGATGCTTAAACTTGCCGGCAGCATTTTGCTGCTTCAAAAAGAAAATGAATTGTTGGCAAACTCTCTCCTAGCCAAAGTAAGATACCATTGGGAGGGTCTGATTTACTCACTTCGGCAGGAAATGTTGTGGGGGAGGAAGAGGTTCAATATGATCCTCTTTTTTTTTTTTTTTTTTTTAAATCTAGAAATCCGTTCCATTCTGTCTTGACTGCTTGATTCAGCCTCTTTCAAAAGTGCCACCCAAGGAAGATTGCTTATCCTTTTACCAGTTTAGAGTGATGTTTTGCTCCTTAAGTCTTCCTTAAAATCATGGATGTTTTTTTCATTTGACTTCCACAGAATTTTCACAAAACTAGGGGAGGTTTCAGACTGTACAGTTTGAACATAGGTATATTCTCAGGGAGGAAAAATTAGTGCCCTTCAGAGTGGGCCCAGTCAGGAAGAGAAATGTGGGCCAGAATTAGGTTTGCATTTTTCCCCTCCCAATTCCTATCTACTTTACAGATGGCAATCATCTGTTCCTGCGGCCAGTGATTTCACTGCCCTTCCAATGCAGGGCATATATGTTAGGGACAATGTAAGAGGGAACACACCTGATTCAGGAAGGTGCACAAACTTGGAAGATGAGGTATGCTCGAGGAGTTCTGCATCTTGAGTCTCCAGTCATTCATACATGGCTGCTGCTCAGTAGGAACTTTAAAAAGAAAAAAAAAGTGACATGAAGAGGAGAATCAAGGATTAGTAATAACAAAGGGAAGGAAAATAACTATTAATGGCAGAATCATACATCTGCGGGCCGTTAATCTTTGTTACCAAATCAGATAAGAAGTTGCTTTTCAAGGTCTAGGCTGTTGATTTTAGTTTTGCAGATTGCAGTGACCGTAATGGCTCCGTATGTCTGATAGCATGGGAGTCTTGAGAGACACGTATGCTACACTGCACATTAATTGGGGGAAAAGATTAATTTATTAATTAACTTATTAATTGGGGGAAAAGATTAATGTAAGCACCACTCTGAAAAAAATATTAGAAACTGGAGCTGAATAACTTAACTGCTCGAATAGGAAGAGATTTCCTAGCATTGATGTAAAATGATGCGATTAGTCTGGCTGTGTTATAGTAGCACCAACTGGTGCCTCAGTGAGGTAGCTTAAGGGTATGTCATCATTTCTGTTGCAAACTTTTGTTTTTGGGCTTTAGAACTCCACTGGAGAAAGCCTGTTCCAGTCTACAAATCGGCATTTAAAGTCTCTGCCAAGCAGGACATTTATTTCAGCCTTTTATAGCTGGATTTTCAGTTCCAGCAGCATGTTTTAAAAAAATCAGCAAAATACTGTGGAAGCATTATTGATGGAAGCTGTGACTGTATCCATTTAAAAGACTAGTTTTGACTGGAAAATGAGAATGTGGTGACTGCTTACTGTCAGTTAATAGGAAAACCTATGTTAAAAAATAAACGGCTCAAACTAAGTGAGTTCAAAAGTTCTGTCTTACATACATACATGGCCCCATCACCATAGTATCTGTCTGAGGTATTGAGCCTTACCACATCCCACTTTAACTGAGGCATGGAGAGACAAAGTGGAAGCATGTGGCAAAGAAGAGAATTTCACCTGGTCCTCCTGAGTAGACCTGGGTGAAATTTTTCAGCCCCAATATTGTTTTTGCCAAAAAAAAAAAATGCAATTTGAGTCAAACAAAACATTGAACAAGCCATATTGATTTCAGCTGATTGTTTTGGTTGAAAGCAAAAAAGAAAAAATGTCCGAAATGTCAAACTGCCTTGATGTTTCTGAAACAGGACGTCTGGATTTTTCAAACTACATTTGCCAAAGAGAATTAGGCTCCATTCACAAAAACCAAGGGGGAGATGGTGCTTCTGCTCTCTTATATTTAATAGTCTAATGATTAGGGCACTCACCTAGTATGAAGGGAGCCCAGCGTTAAATCTCCACTATGAAGCGGGGACTTAAACCCACATCTCAGATGAGGCCCCTAGCCACTGGACTATGGAATATGTCCATCTCTCTTGTGGAAGCAGGGACTGGAACCTAGGTGTCCCCTCTACCAGAGAGTACCCTTTTTTTGTTCTCTCTCTCTCGACTGTTTGTTTCTACTCCTCAATCATTTTTGGGAATCTAGCCTTTCATTTCCTTTGCTTTTTTTAAAAAAGATGCCTGAAACAAAATGTTTCATTTCAGCTTGAACAAAACGTTTGGTTTGAGCCCAACTTAAATTTTTCCAACTTTTTTATTTCCCAAAATTTACTTTTGGCTTGATCCAAATAGATTTTTTTTCTTTGATTTTTCACACGCCCCCCCCCACCCCCAACCGAGCTGAGAGTGAACTGAAAAATCCGTTCTGGGACTCTGACTAGCACCTTACCCATTGGATCATTCTCCCTCCCTCTGTTGATCCTTACAGTGCATAGCAATTACTTTGAAGATTAATACCAATTAGTATTATTATAAAAGTGCTATACAATAATCCACATGGCATCCCTGTGGATGATAGGAAAGTACTGTTAAGTTTTAATTGTTTGTCAGGAGGTTGGGGAGCAAACAGTGTGTATTCCTGAGGTAACCTAACAGGGCTGTTTGCTGCTTTGATTTATTGGTTGAAACCAATTATTTTTATGATGGTTTTTTGCCGCTGGGTGGTCAGTCATCATTTGCAATTGTCAGTCTAATTAATTTCTAGGACTCCCAGGACTTTTTACACAGGCTTTCTTCATTGTTATTTAAATCTAAAGATACAATAATATCCCTATTTTTGCAAATGGTTCAACAGAGAGATTAAATGACTTGCTCCGCAAACACTGATAGAAAAAGGGCTCAGGATTCCATGGTTTCCAGTCCTGTGCATCATCCATTAGATCAGACTGCCTTTCCCCATAGATCCATAAAATATAATGGTTACTGGAGGTTCTACCCTGAAAATATTCAATGGGAAGGAAGTATACATTGTAGTGGGTTCATAGCACAGTTTGCCTTTGACTTTTTCCAAGGGAACTAGAGAGATGACCCGTAACTTTCTTCAGCTCCACACAGTAACCCTTTAGCATACAATGTACCATGCTCTTCACACATGAAAGCAAGTAACATAATGTTTTGGAAGCCATGTCATGTCAGCACTCATAAACTTCATGAGACTGTGCTTTATTTTTCACCCAAAGAAAAACAGAGAAAAATACATAAGGTGATATTATATGCCTGACTTAACTTGCAGACAAATAAGGGAAGCGCAAGTTGAGATGGAAACTCTTTGCTTGACCCATTTTCTTGTCCTAAATATTTTGGGAGGTCTCAAAACAATGGGCAGTTTTAGCTGTCACATCTGCTGCATTACAGAGGTCTGCATGTAGGTTAAACAGCAAGCCCATTTACAGTGCATACAGAAGATAGCTACTTAATCAGTTCAGCTGCAAACTTCACATTCTTCCTATCAAAATATCTCACATGGGGCTGATATACAGGGCTTGCACAGGAATTCAAGTTCATAGCTGTCATTTTCTCTTCCTCCCTTTTACCGTCCTTCTCTTCTCTTTTTTTTATTTATGACCCCATGGTCTGACCCTTTTCTTCTTGACCCCACCCTTCAATTTCTTTGTATCACTATCCCCTCCCCTTCTCCTTGCCCCTTTGTAGCCTTTTTTTCTATTTTGCATGTTTTTGTGCATGTCAAACCTCAGCCATAACATTGCATCAGTGCGGTCTTGCCATTTATTTCCTTGTTATTATTTTATGTAGTTCTTTAAAGGAAAAGTGTGTGTGTGAGACTGCAGTGTTAAATATGTGTCTATGTTAATGTGTGGTGTAGGATAGACCCACTCATGTGGTTTTGGCTGAAATCATGACGTGGAGAAAAATTGGGTGCAATTTGTTGAGCTTCAAAATATGTTGGGTCTTTGCACTAGACGGGGTCCAAACTCTCTGGAGTGTTAAAAGATGGAGCTGGACCCTGATTCAACATCCTGAGCCTATTTCTAACTTGTAGCTTAAGTGAATCCATTCCCAAGTTGATGGAACTGTGGTCCAGCTAACTAGTTTAATTAGCCAATCTAACAGAGCATGACAGGGCAGAGGCCATTTTGTTAGCAAGCAGTAAAGCTGTTGATTCAGTGGGTTCCTACTGAAGGTGGTGGTTAAACGGTTCAATAACTCTTGTTTCCTGTGAGTCAGAAGAAAGGAACATTAGAGGATTCATTTCCAATTGATTCATACTCTATTCAAATTGGAGCAGCCATGCCTAGTTAAAACCACAAAGCGAATAGATTGAAATAGTGATTTGTAGCATCTTCCAAACAGTGAGATCTGGTGCCAAAATGGCTGGTTTATTTATTTTTTTTTTTTTATTTTAACCATTCTGCTGTAAAAGCAAATACGATAAAACAGCAATGCATAACACACTTTATATCCATCAGCAGGCGCATACTTAGACCCCAGTCCTGCAGTCAGATCCTTGTGGGTGGAACCATGTTCCCACATGTTGTCCCAATGGGTTCACCCATGCAGAGCTAATTGCAGGATCAAGGTCCAGTGTAAAGGGAGTATATGCTGTCATTGACATCAGTTCCCAACAAGGACAGTGCTTTTAATCCCCCTTTCAACAGACTGTAAATATTAGCATTACATATTTATTAAGCAAGCAAATCCCTGTTCAAAAAATCCCTGTTAAAGTGCAATTCTGCTCTGAAAAGTGATTGTGGAACAATAGCATCCTGGGGTTCAACTTTGATTTTGTGACTTTAGGTCAGATGTGCTTAATTTGTAATACCAGTTGGGTTCTTTTCTTTTCACACCAGTAATAGAGGTACTGCAGGTGAAGGTAAGCTCTGAGAGTCTGCTCCTGCCCCCCTGTAAATCAGTAGTAAGGCTCCCGTTGATTTCTGAGAGATGGATCATGTCCCAGTTCTGTTAATGATGTGCATGCAGGAATAGCATCCAAATCACTTTTTAAACTGTTGGCTCTGCAGTACTAATAGGAAGCAGTAAAACCTTCGAGTCACTAAAGATATGACTGAATATACACAAGGGGTGAAATTCATTTTCCATTGCAGTCAGTGGCAAAGCCAACTCCCATGCACTTCAGTGGGGTCAGAATTTTGCCCAAGGAGCTATGCTGAGTAAAATTTACCATTGTTGGAAATCACTTTTCAGAGGAAAAATGCAACAAAAACGAATACCCACAGAAATACTCCCGAGGAAGAGAAGAATAGGAAGAAAAGACACCTGGACTTGACCGAACGCACTCTCTCCCATGTGATGGACGTGGGGCTGCCTGTAATCATTTAGGAATATTATATGTTCCATTACTTTGCGTGATTATTATTGTGGTGTTTGCTGTGTGGATATAACAGGTTAATTCAGGCGGAAGTTGACTGCACAGATGCTAGAAGGGAAACAATGATCTGGCTAAGCTGTTCTACAGGCACCTGAGACAATGCAGAAAACGAACCTCTTTGAAGTCTATCCCCATCCCCCAAATGTGTGGCCCAAACTGGTTTAACCAGATGCAAGAGTCACAGGAGAAAACAAAGGACTTGGCTCTGCTTATAAAGGGATGTGCTCCCTGAAGCGGGGGAGAGTGGGCGTTGAGCTAAGGGCTGAATTAAGATTGGGATGTCTGGAGTAAAATAGGCTGATTTATGTTTCTAGGTAAGATAGATATACGTGTAGCTTCTTTATTGTGTTAAAATCCTTTTTTTCTCCCTTCTTTTGTGATGCTTTGTTCCTACTGTTAAGAGTAAACAGTACTTTGTTTGGGTCATGGGTCACAGCACCCAAAGGGAAGAGTTGCAGGTGCCCGAACCTAGCTCATCTTGCTGAGAAATCCTGGATGGCGCACGGGGCAGGAGCCCAGGGACCCATTCTAAGAGTGGAGACTGATGGGATTCCATCCCCATAAGAGGTGAAGGTATTGTCTTCCAACACATGAGGGATGCTGGGGAGGGGTCAAAGGAGCAGCTAGCCCTGTAACCATGACAACCTAGTATCACATCTTCTAGATTTTAAATGTGTGTCAGTTGTCTTTTAAAACATGACCTGCAACATTTCTCCATGTTGAAATAAGTTGTCACATTCTGCATTTAATATATTGGGTTTCTGGCACAAAGGTTTATGCATGTCCATGTCACCCCAAATTTACCTTTCCATCATATGAAAAGTAAGGGCTAGATTCACTGGTATGCCCTGGCTGCTTTGCGCTGCTCCAGTGACGCACATCAGACTCTCTACTGATGGATCTGACCCTAAATGGTTTGCATTTAATAATGCAACTGAGATCAACTTCTTAAAGTTTGTTTTCTTTACTGTAGATTCACAGATTCCAAAGCCAGAAGGGATCTGTGTGATTATCTAGTCTGACTGCCTGTATAGCACAGGCCAGAGACCTGCCCCAAAATCATTCCTACAGATGATCTTCTAGAAGAACATCCAATCTTGATTTAAAAATTGTCAATGACAGAGAATCTACCACAACCCTGGGTAAATTGTTCCATTGGCTAATTACTTTCACTGTTAAAAATATATGGCCTATTTTCACTCTGAGTTTGTCTACCTTCCACTTCCAACCATTGGATTGTGTTATACTTATCTCTAGTAGATTGAAGAGCTCATTATTAAATATTTGTTCCCCATGTGGATACTTAGACTGTAATCAAGTTGCCCCTTAACCTTCTCTTTGTTACGCTAAATAGACTGAGCTTCTTGAGACTGTCACTGTAAGGCAGGTTTTCTAATCCTTTAATCATTCTCTTGGCTCTTCTGTGAACCCTCCTCAATTTATCAACATCTTTTTTGAATTGTGGGCACCAAAACTGGATAGAGTATTTCAGCAATAGTCTCACCAGTGTCAAATATAGAGGTAAAATAATATCTCTACTCCTACTTGAGATTCCCCTCTTTATGCATCCCAGAATTGCATTAGCTCTTTGGGCCACACACACTAACACTGGGAACTCATGATCAGCTCATTATCCACAACTCCCAAATCTTTTTCAGAGTCACTGCTTCTCAGGATAGTTTCCCATTGTGTAAGTAGGGCCTACATTCTTTGTTCCCAGATGTATACATTTACAATTAGCTGTGCTAAAACACACATTGTTTGCTTGTACCCAGTTTACCAAGGGATCCAGACACTCTGAATCAGTGACCTGTCCTCTTCATTATTTACTACTCCCCCAATTTGTGTCATTTTGCAAACTTTATCAGTGATAACTTTAACTTTTCTTCCATGTCACTGATAAAAATGTTAAATAATTTAGGTCCAAGAACCAATCTCTGTGGGACCCACTGGAGACACCAACCTGATGATGGTTCCCTTTTACAATTACATTTTGAGACTTATAGTTAGCCAATCTTTAATCCATTTAACTTGTGCCATGTTAATGTTGTTTCATTCTAGTTTTTTAATCAAAATGTTGTGTGGTATCAAGTCAAATGCCTTACAGAAGTCTAAGTATATTACATCAACACTATTACTTTTATCAACCAAACTTGTATTCTCTTCCAAGTAAGATATCAGGTTAGTTTGACAGGATGTGTTCTGCATTAACCCAGGTTGAATTGCATTAATTACTTGGGTCATCCCATTTACCCTTTATAAAAACTGGCACAATATTAGCTTTTTTCCCAGTCTTCTGGAACTTCCTCAGTGTTCCAAGTCTTATTGAAAATCAAAATTAACAGTCCAGCAAACTCCACAACCAGCTCTTTTAAAACTCTTGGGCGCAAGTTATGCGGACCTGCTGATTTAAAAATATCTGACTTTTAGTAGCTTCTGTTTAACACCCTGCAGAGATATTAATGGAATGGAAAGAATGTTGTCATTGCCATCTGAGTCTGCATCATCTGTTTTTCCCCCAAATACAGAACAGAAATACTTATTGACAGAGCATGAGCCAGGTTTTATTACATCAAATGAGGAGTTATTTTCAAATAGTTAAATGAGAAGACACCATGTTCACCTCTTTCACCAACTGTACAGCCGGTTGGTGTGGATATTTACAAGAATAACTAGGCTTTGCAGATCAAGTGGCATCTGTGTTCTTGGGGCCCAATCCCATGCCCAATGAAGAGAGTTGGAAGACTTCCATTGACTCCAATGGGCTTTGGATCAGGCCCCTTGAGGGCTCCATAGGGAGATGTGCTGATGACTCTGAAGCTGCTCCTAGATTAATTATGTGATTGGGCTGCTGCCAGTAACTGAAGATGCCTCATTCTTCTGAACATCAATTTATTTTGGCTTATCTAGAGTTATGAACTATTTTCAGTCTTAGAATACTGTTGTGAACCAGTTCTTTGATGTAACGTGTGGATCTTTTATGATTAAAAAGGAGAATTTCCAATGTCTAATTGGCTTTATGTTCAAATCTACATACTGCTCCTAATTAGAGTTCAGCAAAAAAATAAAAGTTTGGTGGCACTGAAACATTTAGCAAATTTATGTCAATTTTACCAAATTGCTTGTTTTGGGGAGAAAAAAAATCTGAAAAAATAAAAATATTTTAAAAATGAAATGATTTTTTTTCAGTTTGAAATGACTGTTTGTTTCAAAATTTCCTTTTAATTTTACTTTAAACTGCAAAAATATTTTAGAATACCCAAAATAAAAAACAAACTATGTTTTATCAAACAAAATATTTTATTTGACCTGAAATGGGGGTGTGTGTAGCTTTTTGGTTTTGGTGGGGGTGTCTTTTTTTATTTTTGGAGGAGGGGGTGCTCATCAAATTTTAAAATTTTCTTTTTTGGTCTGACCCAAAACAAAGTTTTAGTCCACTTTTTGAAATTGCCAACAAACTAAAAAAATCCATATTTGCCCAGGTCGTCTCCTTGTATTTGTTCTATCCTGATATTCTGCTATGCTATTTAGTATTCGCATATGAAAAAAATGCCAAATTAAATATTTTCTGCAGTGCCTGTAAAAGGCCTTTGGCATGCATTGTAAAGTAGCAAGTATATCTGGAATAAGCAATGCTAGGCATAAAAACATGCTTTTCATTGTCTTAAGAGTTCCATTAGCGGATTCAGAATGCTGAGGGTAGCATTTAGCCAGATTGTTTGACACCAGAATTATACTTCCTTATGTGTATTCACCTTTAGTTCATTATATGAATTTATTTTTCTTTATTGGTTTTGAAAGTGTCACTCCTCAGTGAAATGGACAGCTTGGTTTGACAGCAGGGCATGTCATATTTCTTTCTAAATTAACTTAGCACTAAGTAATGTTTTGCCTTCCTCTAAGATCAAAGGTATGTTTTTATTAATCAGGTAAAGCTAGAAAGCCTCTGTTTGCAGATGAGTATGCAGTAGAATAACATACTGGCTCTCTGCCATATTTGTCCATAACTCATTTTAGTAATGGTTTACTTAGGTTCCAGCTTTTTATTTAAAAAATGTAAAACTGGGGGGAAGTTCACACTTACTGACCACTGAGTAGTGTCTTGGTGTAACACTGACATACCCCAGGTAGGATTGAACCTGGGACCTCTGGAGCTAAAAGCCTCTTGCCCCTTTGCTAAGGCTGGAGCAGACTCATTTGGACTGAATGGTGGGTTCGTCATGGGCAGAAAAGAATGGGTGTCAGAGGAGATGCATCAGGCAGTCACCCCTGTTTGAACCCAGGCCTATATCAAACACCATAAATGTGTGGCGTGAACTGATCCAGCCTCTGCCAAGAGAGAACTAGAGGCTGTTCTCAGGTGCTGATCCATCCTCTAGTTATGTGCTGCTTTGGGAGATCCCAAGTGACGGTTATGACATGGACAGCCTCACAGAGAGGAAATGGGCAGCTAGAGAACACTTCCCTGTGTATTGTAACCTCCTTGGGGGCAAGGGCCACGGTTTCCTCTTCTCTTTTTGCAGCACTGAGCACACTAATGGCATTCGAGAAGCAGTAATAGCAATAACGATGTATGTAGCCTGTATAACATGGAAAAACCCCACACAGCCAGGATTCTGATTAGCGAAAAAGAGAGATGCGCAAGCTGTGAAACTATACTTGTTGGTGTAAAGGTAACGAGAGAGCTGTTAAGAGGCTGTGTTTTTCTGTATGCTAATCTATGGTACATTAACTGTGTGGCTCCTGTCTAGCCGCTCAAGGGACAGCATATGGAGGTTTGAGTATTCTGTTGTGGGTGCGTTATTGGATGTGGTCCTTCAGCTCAAGCAGTAGAGAATTATGCTTTTAGATCCAAGGATCTAAGGTTCAGTCCCTGCAAGTGACCTATCCAAGATACCATTGCTGTATTTTTCTACAGTTCACATTGAATAATATTTTAAAACCATAGAAGGAATAGAATGAGCCTTGTCTGTGTGATGCCCAAAGAGACTCCAATCCAGTGTTAGGCGCAGCATTGTTGTTCAACAGCACAGTGAGTAATGGAATTGCAAACAGTGACCAATTGCTGCTTGTGAAAAATATTGTTTGGGGTTTGACCGTGAGGGATCTTCCCTGCTAAGAAATACAGCAAACGAAGAGCCTCCATTGCTCACTGATAATATCGGAGGTGGTAAAGAATGCTGGGCAAAGATTAAGAAGCTGCTGCTATGCTAGACCGGTGGCCTAGTTTGGCGTGCTTTGTGCTGCTGTGGAGGCAGATGTGGCCAGCCTCACACTTTGCAGGCAGAGTTTTCTACCCCTCTGGTCTTGTGAGTTTTCTACCCCTCTGGTCTTGTGAGTTTTCTACCCCTCTGGTCTTGTGAGTTTTCTACCCCTCTGGTCTTGTGAGTTTTTTGTCATGCTGTCCGAGTGTGAGATTAAGTCAGCTTGCAAGCTGCTAGATCAGTGCAGGCCTGCAGCTCGTTAAGGACCCAGCTGGTGCTTGAGGTGCTTGTGCCTAAAACCGAACTGTGGGAGAACATGAATTCCTGCTGCCTGGGATGGAACAGTACTTAATAGAGTTCCTTGAAGGCCCTATATCACTATAGCACTTAACACGAGCATTGCTGGTGGGCTCGGTCAGCAGTGTGTGAGCTGATCCAGACTATAAAGCAGGCGACTGAAACCCTGCTAATAAAATGACATAGGGCTTGATCCCACATGTGTGCTTGGCTTTACTTCTCTACCAGAAAGCAGCACTTTGTGGAGCTAGCAAACAAACTAGCCCAGCCATAAGAGGCTAGGGACGATAGTAGACATGTTTGTGGAATAACGCCTGCCAGCTGATCGAGAAATGATGCTGATAGGCTCTAGGCAGAGTCCAACCCTGTCTTCGCGTGGGGATGACGGTGGAGAGTGGGGTGCATCAGCACAGGGAAGGAGCGGGACTGGCTTTCACTGTCTAATGCTGTGGTCATAGAGCCAGTTCGGCTCCCAGCTCCTTTTGGCTTGCTGCATTGTTGCAGAAAAAATGTTATGTGGATTTGTTCCCTAAATCAGAGCTGCCCAGTGGAAGCATTAGTGACCTGGGACCACATGGCAGAATCACCGAGACCGCAGATGCTGTGCAACAAGAGTACACAGCACGCTGCATGCAAACTCTAAAGGGGCAACCCAATGCTTGAGTTAGACAGGTCTTTGGCAGCTCCTGGGAGCGATGCTTATACCCTACCCTAGCCCTGCCACTGTGGCGTCCCTAAGACAATACTTTACAGGGCCTGCCAACAACCCCTGAAAGCCCAGGCTAATTCCTAGCCAGGATTCAGCTGCAGCCCAGGGAAGAACTACCAGCTGAGAGCTAATTAAGCATAGTTGGGCCTATGAAGGGTGTTTGCCTCAGTGAGAGATGGGGGCTTGTGCTGAAGAGAATTGAGGATGAGGTAGTTTGGAGAAACCTCAAAGGTATCCTGCATGACCTGTGTGTGTGTGTGTGTATGTATATATGTGTGTGTATATATATATATATATATATATATATATATATATATATATATATATATATATATTTTAAGTTTAGCTGCATTTTTTCCAAGTAGTAAAGACCTGTGGCAGCCTGGCGTCAATGTGGATTAATTTAGCACCATCCACTTTAACCCTGCTTGGAGTGTGAGACTGTGTGTTTAAATCAGAGCCTCTGGTGAGCTTTCCTCTCTTGTTGCTCTGTCCCCTGGGTGTTGTGAAAATGAGAAATGCTGACTCTGGGGTTAAACCACTGCTTGCTCTGGAGATGCAGGGGCGTTCTGAGCGTGGAACTGCTACTTTGTGAGTTTTAACCAAGCTCCTATGTTTCTGGAGCAACAAGGATGTGTGATATGTATCATTAGACTAGATAAAGAGCTGTGAGGTCAAAAAAATAACACTTCTACTTGTTAGAGACAAAGTGGGAGAGGTAATATCTTCTATTGGACCAACTGTGGTTGGTGAGAGAGACGAGCTTTTGAGCTACACAGAATGGGAAAAGTACACCAAATGTCACAACTAAATACAAGGTGTAACAGATTGTAAAGCATAAGTAATTAACACACATTTGAAGAGACCATTAACACTTCTGCAGTCAGAAGACAAAAAAGAGGAGTCAGTGGCTTACAGATTGTAATAAACCATAAATCCAGTGTCTTTAATAAGACCATGATTTTTAGTGCATAGCGAAGTTATGAACTTTAGCTCCCAGGATTGTCCATTTGAAGGTTTCGTTTCAGGGCAAGGCCTGAGAGGTCAGTGTGGGAGTGATCACCCTGTGAAAAGTGTTCACCCACAGGTGATAGAAAAATGATAAAAGACAAAAGCACCCTATGTGGGTTCATTCAAGAGCATAGTGATGTCTGGTTTCACTCACATAGTTACGTGGGTTTGTAGTGCACTGGATGAGGTACACCACATGGTGTGATAGTCATGTGTAGCTTCTGAGTGCTGGTCCCTATGTGTATTCCAGTATGTCCTCTGTACAGCTAACAAAACGAGAACCGCTTTTGTGTTGCAATTGGGGGCAGGCAGCATCTTTGAAATGCTGAGCAGCTCCTGGGAGCTGTTGAGTTTAGCAGGAGTCATAGGTTGCAAATGAGCCCAATTCTCCACTTGCACAGGGGAAGTTCTGTTGAAGTCCATTGAGGATACTGTTGAGCGAGAGGAGTCCTGCTCGACAGGTATTGTGAACTCCCAGCGCCCCTAGCATCTTGGATGGCAAAGCCCAAAGGAAGAAAGTGCAGCTCCATTTGTACACACAATGTATATAAAGATCGTATTTATTAGCAGGATGTGGGCCGTTTGCAATGACATTGAAAAGGCAAGCTGACAGCACTGCATGTTTAACTTTGGTAAAATCAGGGATCTTCTGGCACCAATTTGAAACAGCCATACTCTGCTGCTGGATTACCATATACCAAAGGGTTACTAACCTGCTTCAGCAGCCAGCAGGGGCTGTGAATGCACAGAGTTATAACATGAAGTACACGCGAGAGAGATCATGACATCACCCTATAGGAAAAACTTGGGCCCTATGGAAATGCCAGTCTTTAGCTGGAGCTTCAACTTCCAACCATTGGATCTTGTTGTACCTTTTTGCCTGCTAGATTGAAGTGTCCACTGTCAAATGTGTTCCCCAGGTAGATGCTTACAGACTGATCAAGTCACACCTTAACCTTCTCTTCGTTAGGCTAAATAGCAAGGATGATTTAGGATGATTGGTTGTGACTATGTGACAGAGAATTTGAGAACTAGAAAGAGACAAAAGAAGCAAATCTCCTTGTCAGCATACACAGACACAGTGCTGCTGCTGAAATATGCTCTACCACAGACTTTGTGTAGAGAAATGGACATGCCAGCTTGGTATCCCTGGAAAGACAAATAGTGTCTGTCAGAAATGGAAGCTCTTCAGCACTGTAGTGGGGTGTACCAGACCCTCTGAGGCTTCCTGCCGTTGACCCAGAAAGGGGCAGAGGAGAGGGTTCTCCAAGCTGCCTAGAGTGGCTGTGTGGGACACAGCCGATCAGGGCCGAGCAGGCTAGTATAAGAAGAGCTGCAGGGTCAGAGTGAGGTCAGTTCCTTGCTGGAGCTGGAGGAGTGTAGGTGCTGGCTGACTGTGGGAGCTTCAGGACCTGGGACAGAGCAGTGCTGGTAGAAGCCAGGGAGAGCAAGAAGGCATTCTGGGGCGGTTGCTGGCACTAAATCAGGACAACGCCCTGAGGTAAGGGTGAAGAAAATGCCAGGCCACGGGGAAGTGGCCCAGGGAATTAGAGCAGTGGTGTGGCTTAGATAGAGACATGGCAGATGGCTGTTATCTACAGGGTCCCTGGGCTGGGACCAGGAGCAGTGGGTGGGTCCAGGTCCTCCTGCCCCCATTAGCCACTGGGGGAAGTGGCCTGGCCTTTGAGGCACCCTAGAAGGGCAACTGAACTCTTTAGTGGCCCAGCAGGAGAGCTAGGGCATGAAACACCCAGAGAGGGCGTGGACATTGCCTCTGGGGGGAAGCCCTGGAGTGCAGCTTGATACCAGGGCCGAGACCGTTGCTAGACTACAGGACTAATTAAGGACCTAAGCTCAAGGAGGGCTACAGGGAGAGAAAGTGTAGGCCTGCACACACTTGATCAGGGGGTGCTAGTGAGAGGTGAGTGCATTCCATTGCAAACACAGTGAGCCCTCTTTGGTAATAAGTGTAAAATGTGTCTGAAACGAGGATATTAAGAGGATCAGATCAGGCTGTTAAGCAGTCAGAAAAGACTTGCTGAGACTTACCAAGAACAATTAGAACTGGAAGGCACTGAGAAGTTGCTAGTGAGGAGCAAAGTGTGAGAAAACCATCTTCCTGGGATGTGGTGTAAGGAGAGCAATGTTGTTGCTGATCTAATTTAAGATACAGCACATGGGTTAATATTATTCACTTATCGTTGGCTTTGTGCTGACAATATATTTGGCATCGTGAACAATGGAAACCTCAGAAGAGCTTAAAATATCGAAGATAAACATACAGGGTCCGATTCTCATTTACACTCTGGCCTCTTTATTCTGCCAGAATGCTATAATGAGGCCTTAGTGTAAAAGAGAATTGGGCCCATAGAAGAGAGAACACACCGGAAATTCCAAAGGAAGAATACCTTTGTCTATTCTATTCTGTTTCAGTTTGTATAGTGTGCCCGTCACTTGGGTATCTGGGCATCTTCCAGTGACACACTGGTGGAGTTTACTTTGTGAACTATCAGCATCAATGGCCTTATTGTGGGCTTTGCAAAAGTCTTTAGGAGAGAGTTGGATAATAGTGTAATAGTAGGAAGCTCTGGTTTGAACTGGCCTTACTCCCTGGCAGTCAGTGGGGTAGACACCAGAGCTGGGTTTGGCTGAGGAGTTTTGTGGGGGAGGTATAACTCTTACAGAGTGCTTTGGAGGGCACGTCCACAAGATGGCTGCTGAGTTAAAGCTTCCACAGTCAGTAAACCTGGAGCATGTATGCAATGGTTTGATGTTAACATACTTGTCTCTGTGCAAGAAACTGCCCTTTAAAGAGAATAGGTGGCACATATTTGGGGTCTTACACTGAAAGTATAATAAAAAATGATTGTGAAATTACAGTAGTTTTAGATCAGGACTTTAAGGAGGGGAACTCATCCTGTATCCGTATTAAGAGTAGCTTGTCATCTGTGTTCCTAGTTTATTCTAATTTAATCAATTTAAGAAGATATATGTCCATTGGTAAAGTGATATATAAAGAAACACAGGTGCAGTTTGTGCACTGGAAGTTTGGATCACTGGAAGTTTTCAATGAGAATGTGGCTGCTGCATGATTTGTTCTTGTGAGTTTTAATTCAGTTGCAGTAGGTAAGAGGTTAATGAATGCTCTTATTCCAGCTATGGGCTGAGGAAATCATGCATTGATTTGACCTTTGATCAGCAGTGATTATCCTGATTATCTTACACCCTATACGCAATTAGGTATATGGCTGCATCTAGCCTCTCTGATCTCCTAAATGAGCATGCGTTCTAAATCCTTGCGATTCACTGTCATTACTGCAGTTTGTGAAGATCAAACTAGGCTCTGACTGTCCTTGCAATGGATAATTATCACTTTGTTAGAACAGGTGATCTGCCTTTGATTTTTATCCTTCTGAGTCCTGGGGAATAGAAGTAGAAGCTGGAAATATATGTTAAAGGTTAGTTTTGAGATGTGTAAATAGAGCCCAAGGCTTCATTCTCTGCCAACTTAGCAGACTTTGTGGTTCCTGGAAGCAACAGTGCTGAAGAGTGAAGGCAGCCTGCTGACTGTGCTGTTAACAGTACTTCTTACAGGGCAATGGTCAAAGGCAGGTGGTATTAGGAGACTGCAAGAGCATGCCGCAGCTCATATAAATAGTAACAGTCTGTTATGTACCTAATTGCACATTGGGAATGAAGACCTGCTTCCTGTTGTTACTGCACTTGTCTGGCTGCTGGGAAAATAACCAAGCAGTGCACATGGAGTCTGCGGCAACAGACAGTTCAGCTCTCTGTAATCCCTCATTTTGATCCTTTGCAGCCTGCTGCAAGGCATGCAGGGTGGTGGTGACACAATGCAGGTGCGAGGGGTAGCTCTTTGTGGGTGCAGTTCATGAAAAGCACTAGGCGTGGTCTTATGCACCGAGCCATCGTAAATCTCAGTCCCCCTGCCAGCCTGCTGCTTTATGGATGGGCTCATGGGATGAAAAAGCTTGGCGGTAGTGCAGCAGTGTTCTCGGTAATGCAGGACTGAACACCCTGAAGAACAGACCTCACGCCTGCCTGAGGGTCACGCTCTGTGAGGCTGTATCAAAAGCCCAGTTTCTGTCTGCCCGGGATAACTGCATAGGTTCCTGGCCCAAGCAGGACACTCCCCTTCCCCCCAACCCTAGGTCATCTGCAGCTGAGGCCAGATGTGAAGGATGCTCAGCACCCAGCCATTCCCATTGTGGCCCACAGTGTGCTATGCTGACTTGAAAATCTGGCCCTGTGTGTCACTAGGAAATCCAGTACTAAACCATATCTGCTCCTTTGCTTGAATTTCTCTCACATTGCGATTCTGTTACAAGCACAACATAATGATGCTCTCCTGTAACTCAGAGCTGCGTTTTACCTGATAGTTGTTGTTGCATTATTTTCTGTAGGGATTGCAGCATCTCATGGATACGTGACGATCAAGAGCATGTCATAATGTTGCTTTTCAATTGCACCATGCCGCATACTGTAGGTTGTGGCCTTCCAGATTTGAATAGCCGTGTGCTTTTGGTGTCAGTGTGGGGACAGGCCATTAAATACTGCTACTTCCTCTGACCTCTTGTATGCAATAATTTTCATTCTGCTTACACTCACATGTGGAGCTCTGAAACTGTTTTTAAAACAAAGAAGGTAAAAGCTGCAGAGCTTGGATCTAGGACTGAACTTCCCCGAAACTTGAGGCAGTTTAGAGCTATGCTCTTGGTTTGTGCTGCATCTGTATTATAGGTTCTTTTTAATTGATATCAGTAATTTTATGTTATTGTTTTATCACTTGCCCACAGTGGTAAATGAACACGACTCATTCTGCAGTAGAGCCAGCTTGTAGTGAACTCAAATATAGTAACTCCATGTACAGTGAGGCATCTTGGAAGAGAAGTCCTGGATTGGTTAAACAGATTGCAAGGTGCAATATGTAATTCTGCTTGCAGGGAAGCTATTTTTTTTGAAAAATTACTTCCCTTTATTATGGTTCTGCTATGGATGAGTGTCCACCATTCATTGATTTGTGACCCACAACTCTTCAACGTATGACCCCAAATCAGTGTTATGGCCCTGTGTGGCAGGTTTTGCATTTGATTTTCTCAGTCAACTAAAAACTGTGTAAAAATCACATGTAGTCAGAGCTTCTAGCTGATTAGTCATCCTATGCAGAATTCTCCACATTTCATTACGGTCTGCTTAAGCTGAACACATGAAATTTCATTCTTGATATGCTTAATGCACCCAGAGACACATGTATAGCAAGTGCTCAGGGCTGAGTTGTTTCAACTGGGTCACCCACATCTCGTTTCTGGGGTCGCTAAGCAAGTGTGTAGGACTAAATGTGTGTATCTGGGCTAACTTGCTTTAGAGAAGGTGGTAGGAAGGCCGCTCTTCTCAAACCTATAATCAATTCCATTTTTCCTGGATATGCATGTGTGGTTCCAAGATCCAAACTGGGCATTTTGTACTTAAAATATTTTATAGCGAATATTTATTTTATTACATCTCGTTCGAATCCGAAAATCAATTTATGCAAATCTGGCAATCTACAATACCTGTAAAATGAAGCAGTGGCTATTAGTGCTTTCCCTGTCGCCATCCAATAATGCGAATGATCTAATGGCTGTGTGTGTTCATAGTGGTAGTGAATGCTCCAAAAAGGAGTAATGAGGGATGGAAAAGTGACAGAAGACTAATGAATATGGTAATAAGAACATTCAACTTGTCACTACTAAATATGGCCATCTATTTATTTCTCTTCTTACAATTCTGGCACACTTTTATAGAGCTACATTTGGATCCCATTAAATCTATTGAAGTTCCAACCAGTTCGGTGGGGTTGTACTGGTGCAACAGAGCAAAACTTGACCCAAGTCCTGCCAAGATAGCCTAGAACACAGATGTGACAGTATTGATTTGAATTGGAATTGTTTCAGTGGAGCAGTTATTCTGTTTTAATGCCACTTGTAAGCACACTATGGAAGACCACTAAGCGAAAAATGTTTTTTTGTATTGGCCTCTTCTAAGTCCTTACTGGATCTGCTCAGCAAGATAGAGGTTATTTTTGTGTAGCTGATCATATTGCTGTGAATAAATATACCAAAATAATGTATCTGGACCAGATTTCACAAAGCATTTAAATGTGCTTATTTTGAGCGCATGGAAATCAATGGCACTACTCGTGCTTAAAGTTAAGCCTCTGCTTAAGTATTTAGCTGACTATGGACCTCAGTGTTCAAGTTGGGAATCTCTGAAGAGGCACATTATAGGTTGGTTTAGATAGTGCTGCTGTTGAAATAAACCAAGGGCAGCAGATAGGTTTAGCTGATTCTTTTGTCTTCTCAAACTTAATGGGGTTCTGCTGCTCAGGCATGTTAAGCAATCTGATTCGGGAACTACAGTCGACAGGACGGCTGCTCAGATGCATACGTGCTTTGCTGAATCAGGGCGTACATCCCATGCATTATTTGGTTCGACTTATCTGATCCTGGAGAATCTGGCATTAAGCCTGGGATGCTGGTTAGAATGTTTCTTTCCTGTCACCAACTTATGCGTTATTTTTTTCTGAATTAGTTAATGCCGATCTGAGCTGGGGGGGGGTGGGATTTCCACATACAATCCATAAAATTTTCAGAATGTTTATTTTTTCTGCCTTCTATACTAGAAGGTAGAAAATCCCACAGCCCTGCCCCATGCATGGCGTTAAAGGGTTATTGACAGCGGGAGGTCAGCAGCTGTCCAAATGGCAGTTAATTAGCTCTTTGCTAATAGAAGTTGCTAGAACCAAGCATGAACAGCAGGGCAGAGATTTCCTTCATTTACAGTAATGATTTTGCCTTCCAGAAGGGCCTCGTGCAACAAAGCACTCTGCCATCTGTAGGACCCAAATCTAGGGACTGAGCTCAGTCTCTAGAGCTGGGAATAATGTTGAGGAAGAATTCATCAAAAGGTTTGATCTTGAAGTTATGGTGCTGGATTGGAAACTGGGGGGGGGATCTGGGTTCAATTCCTGGCTCTGCCATGCATTCCCTGTGTGACAGTGGCCAAGTTGTTTGGGGCTGTCTGGGTTCAGATTTGACCTGGTCTAACTAGTACAGACTCCTGGGTGGACAGTTTGGTTTGAGCGTGCTTTATTTCAGTGGAGCTTAAACTTGTTCCTAACTTGTTCAATTTAAGCTGCTCCAAAATAAGGTTGACTTAAACTGAAATGAGGGTTCACGCAGCCTTTTGCACCATCTTAAAGCCAGTTTAATGCCACACCTGTATTTAAGCTGGTGCAGCTCTGCATGTCGGCAAGCCCTCAATTGCCCCGTGCCTCAATTCTCCATCTATAAAATGGGGATAATAATCCTTCCTCTCTCCCACTCCTTGCCTGTTTAGACTGTGAGCTCTTCATGGTAATACAGGTACTGCCTTTTTCTGTGTGTTTGTAGCAGCAAGGGGACCTGGCATTTGATGGTTTCCTCTAGGTGCTGCTTTAATACAAATTAATAAATATGCCACAACTCAAGCTAACATTAAGCACCAAGGAACTGTGTCTGACAACCAACACAGGGAACTTGTGGTTGGGAGAATTTAAAAGGCGCGCACACAAAATCAAATACCCAAAGTGTGGTCAACCCAGTTTTTCCTTTCCCTGTGTGGGTTGTGTTCAAACACATTTTCTTGTTTACTTAGGCTTATGGAAGATGAAATTCCTTCATCGGTCATCTGTTTCCTTGGCACTTCAAAAGCTAAATCGAATATGAAAGCAATCTAATTTTCAGTTAGAAATTGACTTTTTCTTGATGATATTCATAGCTGTGGAAAGAGGAAAAGGATCAATAAACCAGTGCTATTTTGCAGCCTGGGGGGAAAAATGAGAACATTAAGGTGTTATTAAGCAACAGTGCACATGTGATGGGATTGAAAAAAGGGGGCCCTCCCTCCCCCCACAACTGTGTGCTTTAAAAAAAGAAACCCACAACTCTAATAAGGAAAATTCCAATGACGCCTTTATGGTGCCCCCTGGAGTAATTAACAATGCATGAGATGAATGCTGTTAGTCTCCAGAAATGTCAGGCAACATCACTCACTTTGAAGGTAGTTCCACCAATCTCCTGTGTTAAGTGTGGAGCAGAAACTACTTTTGTAGTAACTGAACAAAATGAGCCTTTTGGAAATCGCTGTGAGAGGCAATGTGCTACAAATTGAAAATTAATAAAGTTCTCTGACAAAATTATCTAAAAAATACAAAACCAAACCAGTATGTGGCACTTGCCCCCCCCCTAAAATGCAACATTAAAAGTGAAGATGCAGCATGTCCAGTGCTGAGTTAGTGTATTTTCTAATCTCAGAATCTCTCTGCTCCAAGTACATCTTCCTCTGGTGTATCAGGATGTGTATTTGTCTGCTGAATTTCTTTCTTTCTTTTTTAATGGCTTTTCCTGGGTCCTAACCTCCATCTCTTGGTATAATTTCATTGTCCCTCACTGATGTTAATAACAGCTTCCAGTTTAGTATCATCTACAATTTTTAATCAATGTGCTGTTTGTTAATAATCTGGGGGAGGGGTAAAGAGTGGGATCCTCGAAGGTACATCGGCATCTAGGTTGTGGTTTTAGGCACTGCTGCAATTCCCCAAAGCTCCCACTCAACTGCCATCAAACTCTGTCAGCACCTAACCTCACTTGGTACCTAAGGTGTTTGTGTGCGGGGCAGAGGGATGGTGGGAGAGGGTTTCCTCTGAGCATGCACACTGCAACCTCCATCTCGACACCCAGGTATCTGTCGCCTGCCGGAGCATGTGCAGTACTGCCTCATGGTAGGCGTTCAGGCACTTATCTCCCATCTGTGCCCTGGAGCCATTACAAACCAGGGAAGAGTGGTGTTTGGCTCCCTAAGTCACATGCAGAGGGCTGATCCAGTAGGCATGTTCAGAGGCTGCCTGCCAGATCGGGTCTCGCAGGTGAGTTCACACTACAGCTAGGAGGTGGGGGGACAGGAAGGCTTAGCCTTATAACCTTTAACCTAGTGGTTAGGGTACTCACTTGGGCTATGGGAGACCCCCCTCACCCTGGTTCAAGTCCCCCCTCCTCCTGAAGAGAAGAACAGGGATCTGACACATCTCAGGTGAGTGCCCTAAGCACTGGGTCTCCCTCAATCTCTCCTATTGAAGCTGTTCCACTTTAATTAAACAATTGACTGATTAACTATTAATTGGGCCAGAAAAGGAGTTAGAATGACTCTGTAACTAGGAGCCTCCCACATCCTGGATGAGTACCCTGTCCACTAGGCTCAAGGTTACAAGGGAGTTTCTTCTGTCCCCCAATTCCATTTTGTTTCAGGCCCCATGCACAACTTAGGCAGCCAAATGGCTTCTCACCCCCTTCACCCCCCGGTCATGAATCAGAGCAGAGATGGCCGCCTCCTTGCAGCCTTGTCTTAGGTGCCTGTCTCTGGGAGAGGGGTGGATCTTAGCGCACACCCCACATGTCGGCATCTCCCATTGGTAAGCTTAGGTGGGTCCCCGCCTAGTGTGCTGGCTTTGTGGATCCCATTCTTTGGCAGCTCTCGTGCTCTCCCCATTCATGGTGTAGGGGGTTTCAGAGTAACAGCCGTGTTAGTCTGTATTCTCAAAAAGAAAAGGAGGACTTGTGGCACCTTAGAGACTAGTGTAACTTGGCTTTGTGGAGTGCAAGGGTGTTCCTCTGACTTTTCTAGGCACCTAGAAGATGGGCCTTGCAATCCTGCGCATACTAGCACCTAAGTCCCATCGTGGATCCCACCAATGTGCTTGATAGAAACAGATCTAACAGCATTTCCCCTGGCGCTTTGCTGGTCTTTTGCTCGTACGCTGTCTTTGTGGCTGATCCTTTGGCCAGTTTTCAATCTATTTTTTAGTACTTCCATCCACGTCAAACCAAACAAATTTGTCAACCTTTGGAAATACTGTCTCAGGCCTGATGATGTAATGGGCTGCTGACGGAACTTGTTGCCAGCTTGAGCACTAGGTTTTTTTTTTTTTTTTAAAAACGGAATAACTAATAAACTTACCCAGGTTTGATTGAGTTTCCTTGAGAGCTGTGAACTCTGAATTGTCACTAGTCACCTAACCTGTATTTACCCATTTCAGCAGAACTCTCCACTGAACTAATTTTCACTCAATTACCAGTGTGGTAGGTTCTAAGATGCTGCATAACTGTACAGGGCTCCTGCTGATGTGCTCAAGTTTCAGGAGCTAGAACCCTGAATAGACAGAGCTATGTTTGCTGATTTCAGGTCAAGTGCTCCAACCCCAAGGAATGAAAGGGTTCATTTGAGCCTAATGTTTCGTTCTTGTTTGTTAAAGACAAAAGCTAGGAAATGGCTACATTTATACTAGACACCATGTATGTTGCTGTGTTTGGAGCAGGGTGGGCCAGCTGCTTATAGCTTTCTCCCCTTCCCATCGCTCAAAGGTAAATGCAGATTTGTTTCTAATTTTCCAAAATAAGCAATGACATCCCTTGCTTTAGTTTTTTTGTAAAGCAATTTTCCCATAGCACTAGAATAAACCAAACGAGATAGTCACACTGCATTTTCTTCACCCATTCACCTTGCTCACCATGACATTCCAAAACTAATTACCGCCATTCATAATATTCCTTAGCTAACCACATTCACACCTTGTGAGTTGTTATCTAGCCTCTGTTATACTGATGTCCACATTTTCTAAGTGTTCCCTCACCTACATTTTATCAGTAGCTGTATCTAATGGGCCTTCATTACTACTTAATAGTCTGTATCTCTCTGCTTTATTGTTATTTTGAAGTGAGATTTTTAAAATCCAGTTTGGTAACTTGGCCATTTTAGAACCATCATTACTGTGATTCCCTCTTACATGTTGAATAGGTCTGTTCTCTACATTGTAGTTCCTTCTCCCACTGGTATATTTGTACAAACTCTTCTGATTTTTCTCAGTGCCTTTTGTTGACAGTAACTCATCTTGCTTTTCATAATGTCCTTATCTTTTCTCTTGAAGACTTAATAAGCCACATATATTTTGTTTAGTTCGCTCTCCCTTATTTAGATTCTTTCTAATCCTCAAATTCTGGAGAAGTCACCCAGCTATCTCAACCTGCCAACCTTCTGCTTCATAATGTTTCTGTTGCTCTTGTAATCATCATTGGACTCATCAGTGTACACATGACATCTTAAGGAATCATCTCTCTGGATTTTAGTTATTCCCTCACTAGCTTATATTATTCATTAAGAACATAAGAACAGCCACACTAGGTCAGACCAATGGGCCTTCTAGCCCAGTATCCTATCTTCCGACAGTGGCCAGTGCCAGATGCTTCAGAGAAATGAACAGAACAGAGAAACTATTGAGTGATCCATCCTCTGTCATCCAATCCCAACTTCTGACAGAGGTTTAGGGACACCCAGAGCATGGAGTTGCTTCCCTGACCGTCTTGGCTAATAGCCATTGATGGACCTATGCTCCGTGAATTTATCTAGTTCTTTTTTAATCCAGATATGTTCATTGAATCCAGTTATACTTCAGTATTTATAATTAGCATTATTTCCAGTTAATCTTTTATTTCTCTTGCCCCTCGCATTTGAATAAACTCAATTTTGAAATGCTCTTTTATTATTGCCCTATCCAGCTTTTGATGATGATCAGAAAATAAAGGCAAGGGTTGGTTGCTTATACACCTCTACCCCGATATAATGCAGTCCTCAGGAGCCAAAAAATCTTACCACGTTGTAGGTGAAACCACGTTATACTGAACTTGCTTTCGCCTCGAGCATTTCCATTATTAATAGTCACTTCCCGCCCCCGACTGACCCCTCAGAACCCCCGACCCATCCAAACCCCTCCCCCCATTCCCTGACCACTGACTGCCCCGACCCCTATCCACACCCCCACCTCCTGACAGGCCCCCTGGGACTCCCACGCCCTATCCAATGCCCCTGTCCCCTGACTGCCCTGCCCCCAGAACCAACCCCCCCATCCCCTGACTGCTCCGAGACCCTCTGCCCCTTATCCAACCCCTCAGCCCTGGCCCACCACCCTTAACATGTCACTCAGAGAAGCGTGTTGGAGCCAGATGCGTTGATCCGCCGGAGCGCGCAGCCCCGCCCGCCCCACAGAGAGCGCCGCTTTACTGCATTCTATCTGAATTCATGTTATATCGGGTCGCGTTGTATCGGGGTCAAGGTGTACATTGTATTAATTACACAATAGGTGGCCGGTCCTGGGGCTGGTCTACAAACAGATTTTTGTACCCATTTAACTCCGTTTAGACATGAATACAGTTAAATCAGTGCAACCTCATTCGTGTGGATTCAGTTATACTGGTAGAAAGGTGTTTATAGCTTGTTTCAGTGTACCAGTTGGGATTTGGTTAGCGTTTGGGGTTGTATCAATTTTAAACTCCGTTTCTAAACTGATGTAGTTAGAGCTGTACAAAAACTGTGTGCTGGTTGCCTTAAGGCCACAATAAGCCTGCTGTAAGCTTCCTGTTGATGTCTCTGGGCCAGAATCAGTGGAACTATGCCATGAACTGTGGCTTTAAAGTTATGTCAGCTGTAGATGGATCAGAAAATGGTCTGACAGTTAAAATGGCTTGATCTGTGCTGATTTGGGGTTCAAAAGGTGTGCAAAATGAATGTAATTTAAATGCTTTTTCTTTCAACAGGTATCAGTAGAGTGAAAATTGTTGTCTAAACAAAGTTTATGGTCAAGCCTATTCTAACTTGGGTTTAAAGGTGCAAAACTGCTTCTACAATAGGTGCTAAGTGGTGTTGCAAATTCAGTCCTAAGTGGGCCAAATTGTATAACTGTATTTCTACCAAAAAAAAAAATCCTACTTTCTTTCCTAGTCAAGGTCCTAAGATCACCTTCGAACTCCAAGTGTAAATTATGTTGTGGTTTGTGTCACCACTGAACCTGGCCAATATCCTGCGGGGGGGCTTAGTTTGACATTTCACTTACCTGCTAAACCTTCCAAAATGCTTTTGGGCAATAAAGAAAAACAGCTGCAGTCCTTGATACCTGCACATGTACCCTGATTCCTGCACCTTCATGTGTATCTTCATCATAAGCAAAGGATGGAGTGTCTGTCATTCTGTGGCAATGCTGAAGCCAAAGTTGAAAGGACAAACCACTAAGACCCAGACCCCAAAAGGTATTTAGATGTCCAGCTCCCATTGACTTCAATGGAAGCTAAGAGCATAAATACCCTTTTTGAGGATCAGGGCTTAATAGGTAGGATTCTCGATGTCCAGCTTAGTTTTGCCCTGTTATAGTCTCCTCCTGCAGTTGTGTAGCATACTTTTACCAGATGCTCTTGTAAAGAGTTTTCCCTAAAACAAATTCAGTACTTAACTATTTAGTGCATACATTTTAATCAACATTTTATCTTAAACAACAAGAGGAAAGAAAACTAGAAAAAAGTGAGTTGAAAAAATCAAGATTGTTCCAGGTGATTCATATTACAGGTGGTTAAGTAGTTCTGTTCAGAAAATTCCCAATTTGGAAGAGGTAGCAATTGTGTGCATTTTGTGTTGGAAAGAAAATGTGGATGTAGCGGGTTGTTGCCCAGAATTATTTCAGATGTTCTTAGGAGTGGCTAACAGCATGAATATACTTGCCAGGATGAAGGGGTTTGTAGCTTATTCAACCTCTATTATTGCAATAGGCAAAAGACCATGTGGTAGAGGTTTGCCTCATGGTTGCACTGGTATGGAGCAAGGGTGACCAGCTGTTACAAGATAGAATATTATATAAGGTTATTTATTTGGTTATTTTAATTCCATCATTTCCATTTTGCTAACTAATCTCTTTTCACTTGAAATGTCTTTGCAGATAAGCAAGCAGCAGCTCCAGATAGTCAAGGATCGATTCCAAGCATTTCTCAATGGAGAGACGCAGATTGTGGCTGATGAAGCTTTTATTAATGCAGTCCAAAGTTATTTTGA
The DNA here is from genome assembly GCF_965140295.1 of Lepidochelys olivacea. NCBI lineage: Eukaryota > Metazoa > Chordata > Testudines > Cheloniidae > Lepidochelys > Lepidochelys olivacea. Next base: position 5,078,986 of record NC_140417.1, on the reverse strand, counting down.
GGTAAGGCGTGATGGTGAGGCAATTGTTGGGCATGAAATATACAAATGAGCACAGCTCACAACGATGTCTTATGAACAAGTGTTGCATGGCCTTTTCTGCATTAATAGTCCCATCCAAATTTCTTTGGATATGCTTGGACAGCCAACAAATAAACTCAGTGCTATTTAAACCAAATCTCCCAAAATATTTTAAAGAAAATTAAATTATAGTTCAACAGTTAAACCATCTGTGTTAAGTTTAGTGCCATGCTAAATGTGTACTCCTGCATAATGTATCTAAATACTTCACGTTCTTACTCTTGCGTTAAATTCTGTCCTAATGGATACCTCCACATTGCTGTTGAGGTCAGTTGGGCCAAATTCTCCCCTCCATTCAGCCCAGTGGTATGTGTAGAGAAATATTAGGGATGAATGTAGCCCACTGGGGTGACGTGGAATGTAGAAAAGAGAGAATATGGCTCTTTGAGGGTACTGTCATAATGTATGTGGTGACCCAATAAGAATAGCAAAGGCCTTGAAAAGCTTTACATATTGCAATAGAGGGAGTCGTGTCTCATTCAGAGATGACACAGATTACTTGCTAATGACAACCACAAAGACTTCAATGCCCCAAATGCTTCAGTAAAATTAGTCAAAAGATAAAATTTATAAATATTTTATTGACAGCCACTAATAGTACTTAATAATACACTTACAATCCTGTTACAATTCAGAAAATGTTTTGTTGGGGGCATTTTAAGGCCGTAAAATCACATCTATCCTTCCACTCCCTGCTAATATTTGTTCTAACTAGCTATTTATACATTAAAGGGACATTGACCACGTTGGCTACTTCAGATTTCACTTACCTATTTTTTCCTGTTAACAAATTTACATTTCCTACTTTTTTCGGCATATTCCCCAGTCTACCAGCATATATGCACATTGCATATATGAACTGTTTGAACAGCAATTCTTCCTTTGTGTTTTTTTTTTCCAACCAATCCAGTAATCCAGCTCTCATGAGTAACTTTGTAATAACTATAGCTGGTTGGTAACTTTTTTGACAGAAAATGCACTTTCTGCAAAATCAAAATTTTCCATTTGGAAAACTGACTTGGCTGAAATATTTCGTTTTGGGTAGGTTCAACCCAAATTGGAATAGTTAATTTAGTAACTGACCCAAAATGTTCAGCTGTTTTGAAATGAAAAATGTCAATGATTATTTATTAGCTGTATTACCATGACACTTAGGAGCCCTATTCATGGAGCAGAACCCCATTGTGCTAGGCACTGTACAAACACAGAAAAAGAGTATACCTGCTCCAAAGAGCTTACAATCAAAGTATAAGACAAGAGGAGACAGATGGATATAGACTCGGGTTGCCAACTTTTTAATTGTACAAAACTGAACACCCTAGCTCCTCCCCTTCCCCGAGGTCCTCTCCCCCAGTCATTACATTTCCCCCTCCGTCGATGGCTCGCTATCCCCCACCCTCACTCACTTGGGCTGGGGAAGAGGGTTAGGGTGCGGGAGGGGGTGAGGGCTCTAGCTGAGGGTGCGGGCCCTGGGATGGGGCCAGAAATGAGGGGTGCAGGATGGGGCTGTGGGCTGGGGCAGGGGATTGGGGTGTAGGAGGGAGTACAGGCTCTGGGGTGTGGCTGGGGATGAGGGTTTGGGGTGCAGGAGGGGGCTTCAGGTTTGAGGGGGCTTGGGGCCTGGGCTTATCTCCAGCAGCTCCCAATCAGCGGCGTAGCAGGTAGGCTAAGGCAGGCTTCCTGCCTGTCCCGACTCCCCGCTGGACAGCAGATGTAGCCAGCAGCAGGTCCAGCTCCTAGACGGAGGCGCAGCAGGCAGCTCCACACGCTGCTCTTGTCCGCAGGCGCCATCCCTGCAGCTCCGAATGTCTGTGGTTCCCAGCCAATGGGAGTTCAGAGTTGGTGCTTGTGGCAGGGGCAACGAGCAGAGCCCTGTGGGCATCTCCCATCTAGGAGCTGGACCTGCTGGCCACTTCCGAGGCGCAGCGTGGTGCCAGGATAGGTAGGGACTAGCCTGCCTTAGCCCCACAGCATCGCTGACCGGGCTTTTAACAGCCCGGTCAGCATCTGTGAGGGTCCCTTTTCGAGCGGGTGTTCCGGCTGAAAACCAGACACCAGACAGCACCAGAAAAGAAGTGAGGCCATATTGATAAGCATAATAGGCAGCGGTCTCAGCATACCATCAGTCTAAGAAAACAGGGAACTGCATTTCCCTATCAGCACGTTGCCTTCTAGGAGTTGTCATTCCAGCCCCCATTGTCAGAGCCACCCTTAAGATTTATGGTGCCGTACGTAGTCTTATTAAACTGGTGCTCCTATGCCTGACTTGCTCTTAGCAACACAAACGTAATCTTACAGTGCTGGAAAACTTGTCACATGCACTTTATTAAAACCAATTTAAACAAATTAAGCACACTATAATGCTAATGGACTATACTTCTACTAAAGTAGTAGCGCTATGGAAACCATTCTGATTTGATAGAATGATACAAATATATATATTTTTTTAAATTTTGTCAACATTATATTGGAAATTTCTATGAAGAGGTATTGAAACAAGGATTTGTTTTTAATTAAAAGCAATCTTTCTGCCTTTATAGGCTGCAAAATCAGTAATAATCTCATCATATGACAAAGACAAAGTGATGTCTTTTTCGATTGCAAGAATAGCAAGACCAGTCAAGTGTTCCTGACTCATTGTAGAGTGGAGATAGTTTTTAATGAGCTTTAGTTTTGAGAAACTCCATTCTCCTGATGCTACTGTTACAGGAATTGTCAGTAGAATACACGTGGCAATGTACACATAACAAGTTTGCTGGTATGAATAAACTGTACAGTCTCCATCACAGACTTTGCATGTGGCACCATTGATGACGACGTACTCAATTTTGTACAGTTCAAGTCCATTTAAATCAAAACTATCAATGTGCTTCAAGAGGCTCTCTAGGTTCTTGCACTTCTCATTAGCTGCTCTTGTTTTCCTATTTTGTTGAATTTAGTTATGTCATTCAAAACCCCAGACTGTTCATGGTGTGCTCATAAGGTATTAAACCTTTCATGAACCGCAGATACTGCTTTATCCATCACAACATTAGAAAATTCAACCTCAAATTTCTTTTCTGGATCTTCTATGAGCTCATCTGCTCCTTCATATTCCACTTGCCATTTTTTCCTCTAAACTCTCGTCATGGTGGACATGGAAATTTTGGTTCTACACCAAGTGCCTCTGCAAACTCTCTGGCTGTAACCAGTGCTGCTTTCAATCCAGTTTCTCTGTATTTCAATAAAAAAGTCTTGTGTTTAGTAACGTAAGAGTTGAATCAAGCTGCATCGCTGGACTCTGCATTATTTTGCTTATTCTTGTTAAAATCTCAAGTGTGTCATACCAGATTATGGCAGATGTTAGACACTTGAAGTTGGATATTTCTGAGGCCAATGATTGTGCTTCACTTTTGGCTTTTGGATCTCTGGCTTCTTCAGAAATAACAATCAGTGCTTCATAAACTTCGCTTTCCCAGTGTGTCTCAGATAGAGGCTTTGACATGTGCTTTGAATATTTGAATTCGGAGTCGGTGCTTGGGGCGGGAGCAGCGAGTGGAGCCCTGTGGCCCCCATCCCCCCTGTCATAAATATAAAGGGAAGGGTAAACCCCTTTGAAATCCCTCCTGGCCAGGGGAAAGCTCCTCTCACCTGCAAAGGGTTAAGAAGCTAAAGGTAACCTTGCTGGCACCTGACCAAAATGACCAATGAGGAGACAAGATACTTTCAAAAGCTGGGAGGAGGGAGAGAAACAAAGGGTCTGGGTCTGTCTGTATGCTGCTCTTGCCAGGGACAGAACAGGAATGGAGTCTTAGAACTTTTAGTAAGTAATCTAGGTAGGTATGTGTTAGATTATGATTTCTTTAAATGGCTGAGAAAAGAATTGTGCTGAATAGAATAACTATTTCTGTCTGTGTATCTTTTTTGTAACTTAAGGTTTTGCCTAGAGGGGTTCTCTATGTTTTTGAATCTAATTACCCTGTAAGATATCTACCATCCTGATTTTACAGGGGGGGTTTCTTTATTTCTATTTACTTCTATTTTTTATTAAAAGTCTTCTTGTAAAACACTGAATGCTTTTTCATTGTTCTCAGATCCAAGGGTTTGGGTCTGTGGTCACCTATGCAAATTGGTGAGGCTTTTTATCCAACATTTCCCAGGAAAGGGGGGGGTGCAAGTGTTGGGAGGATTGTTCATTGTTCTTAAGATCCAAGGGTCAGGGTCTGTAGTCACCTAGGCAAATTGGTGAGGCTTTTTACCAAACCTTGTCCAGGAAGTGGGGTGCAAGGTTTTGGGAAGTATTTTGGGGGGAAGGACGCGTCCAAACAGCTCTTCCCCAGTAACCAGTATTAGTTTGGTGGTGGTAGCGGCCAGTCCAAGGATAACGGGTGTAATATTTTGTACCTTGGGGAAGTTTTGACCTAAGCTGGTAAAGATAAGCTTAGGAGGTTTTTCATGCAGGTCCCCACATCTGTACCCTAGAGTTCAGAGTGGGGGAGGAACCTTGACACCCCCTACCTAGGAGCCGGTCCTACAGGCTGCTTCTGGGGTACAGCGCGGTTCGTTGAGTGGAAGCTGAAAAGAGCACGTAAATACATTGCAGCAAACCAAAAAAAAGAAATAGCTTCTACAGAAGACTTGGCCATATCACACAAAATCATATTAAGGCTGTGGCATGCACATGGAACAAAAAAGGCTCGTGGATTTTCTGCCAGCAATCCAGCTTGCACACCAGAAATGCATCCTCTCACATTGGTACCATTATCGTAGCCTTGTCCTCTAATGTTCATTACGGACAATCCAATTAGTTTTAGTTCATTAAGGAGAGCTTGAAGTCCAAAACCTGTAGTGTCCTCTACTTCTAAAAATGTGATAAATGATTCCTTAACTGTAATCTCTGCTGAATCACTAATGTCGACAAATCTCACTACTAATGACATCTGTTCTTGATGATTTATGACCGGAGTGCAATCTAGAATTATGGCAAAATATTTTGCCAAAGAAACAATTTTGTCTCACTTTACCACTCATTAGCATGATCAGTTCATTTTGAATTGCTGGTCCCAAATAGCGGTCATGTATTTTCATTTACTCTTCAGAGATGTTCATTCATCACGGTCAGATTTTCCCAGCAGTTGTAGAAGACCCCAAAAATTGCCATTTTGGGGCTAGTATAATTTCTCAACGCTTCCTCTAAAAGCAAGATCGTTTGATAGATATTGAACAATAGATAATAGACGTTCAAGAACATGACGCCAATGCTGCTTCTCTGGCTCCAGCAATCTTTGATTTGGACGTCAAGAGTTATCTGATTTTTTTTTTTTTTAACCTTCCACTCAGCTCACATCATTTGTGCATACTTTCAATGTGGTGGTATGCCTCTTCATGTTGTAGTAACATGTGACTAAGATTTTGCCAATCTTTAATACCCACGGTTGCTATGTTAAAATTGTAACTGTTGAAAATCTTTCATGGGAAACAAAATACAGCATCCTTGCATTTAGAGTACACAAGCCACTGTCTGTTGACAATTTCACCGATAGAAAGTCTTTTGTAGTAATTGTTTTCTGTGAATTTCCTACCTCTGATGTCCTTAGGATATTCAAGACCTTCTATTCTCACAGGGCCTTTCTCAAGTATAATGGTGCATAATTTGTTTAAAGATTGCGGCCATGCACCAGTGTCCTCTATATCCCATGCTAGTACAGTTTCAACTGTTTTGTGTCTGCATCTGTTTAAAATGATTGTTCCGTGTTTTCTTGAGTTCCTTGAGCTTTGTCTGCATAAAAATTTTCTTCAGCAGTTACCTGATGATCTCTATCAACTTCGTTGTTTTCATGATGTACAAACTTAAGTATAGAACCCTTCTATGCTTGTATAGCTAATTCTATTTCATCTTTCCGTTTTCTTTTTTGCGACCCAGAAAGTTGTTTTCAATATGACATAACTATGACGACAACTTCATTTTTTGAAAGAAAACTGTTTAAATTACTGTCAGATTATCAGAAATATTATTTAAAATAACTAATATAGGATAGACGTGAGTCTGTGACCTTGAGCTAGTGCGGAGGCACCTCAAAGGCTCTGCACCCTGGCTGAGACACAATAGAGTTGGAAGCCCGTGTCATTTTTACAAAGTCACTTTTTAGTTTTAAATGTGTAGTGGACATCAGTCTTAATGTTAGTTACAACTCTCTGTCAACCTTATACTGTAACTAGATCAATGGCATTATCCAGTTTAATAAGCTGGGTTTCCAAGCAGCGGGAAAATAGAACCCTAGTTTTATTCCTAGGTAAAGCACAAAGGGACCAAAATGAAGCCAGCACAGAATCATCTCATCTAGATTAAGGTAGGACGGAAATGTTACTATCCACTAAAATTAGTGCAGCATGGACAGACAAGCTAATTTGTTTTTCCAACCTAATATGCCCTTGTTACACAAGGACCCTCTCCAGGTTTTGTCACTCATCCTTTCTGATAAACAATGTCAATTATGACTCTGAACTTCCATCACCAGTTCATTGTACACAGACAACTGAGTAATCAGATGCTGATAACTTCTGATCACTTGCAATCTTGACTGGATATCAGAGCACTGTGTTAGCAGCACGACTGCCTGAAGAACCACTCTTTTCCATCAAGAGCTTATTCAGAAAAAAAAAAATTCTTTGAGCTATTTCTGTGTTGCACCCACACCTCTAAGCTCTGCCGGTTCATACGTCTGACCTTAATATTGTCCAGTCCGTAAATTGTGCCTTATATTTGTTTGGAAAGAGGTTGGCAATAGCACCACGTTTTAGGCACGGCCAGAAATACATGATAAATCCGTGCCTCTAAAGTTCCATCAAACACTGACATTTTCACAGCTCTAGCCTGATCTGCTGCACGGATTCTTCACAAGGAAGTGTCCCTGGCCTTTTTAACTCCTATTAATCAGGTATTTACTCTGACAGTTGGACAAAATATTGTGAAAACCTAAGACATTGGCTGCCCAACCTGTGGGCTGGCAAAAATTATACTGACTCGCTAGAAAAAAAGCAAGAGAATCTTAGTACGATATATGGTCACTCTCTACACTAGTCAGGAGATGAGCATATTACAGTTGTTGGAGGGCCCTGTTTAGCAGTAACAGGGCTAGAGGAAAGCCTGTCAACAGGAGAAGAATGCGCATTACACAGGAGCAGCAAAAGGATATCACTGGAGCTGGTGCCACCCGGCCCGCCTCACCTCACACCAGCCGGGAGAGAGTCGCACAGGTGAGTTTCCCCCGCCCCTTCCCAGAGACCTCAGCAGAACCCTCCCTCAGAATGCACCACCGCGCCGGTGCATTTGGCTCTGCGACCCGAGCCTGCTCTGACCTGCCTGCTGTCCCGCCCGGCAGTGGTGCCCTGCGCAGCCCCCTATGCCTAAGGACGGCCCTGCCCGTCGTCTCCCATGCCTGGAAGACTACATTTCCCATACACAAATATGCTGATACCTCTCCAGCCAAGGTACATAGTGCATCAGGGGAGTCACATGAGTCTGGGTGCATTTGGGGAGATGTGGTTTGGGAGCCTGATGCCTCCATTCTCCTCTCTGAGCCAGGCTCCCTGGCCTGACTGGCTCCCACAATACACATAAACCCATGCGACTCCTTTGCTTCACCACACAGCTCAATCAGAGGCCAGTCAGCCCCATTGCCTTATGGGAAATGTAGTCCTCTAGGGAGCCCAGCCTATAGGAGAAATTAGGGCCAGAACTGTTTGTGTTTGTGAGTTCAGGGTATGTCTGGGCTACGGTAGAACAGCTACAGCACTGCAGCGGTGCCACTGTAGTGTAGACGCACCCTACCTCGGTGGAAGGGGTTTTTCCATCAATGTCGTTAATCCATCTCTCCAAGAGGTGGCAGCTAGGTCCTGGAGGAGCTCTTTTGTTAACCAAGCTCCTCTGTAATGGGGATTAGGTCAACCTAACTACATCGTCTGGGGCATAAAATTTTTCACAGCCTTGCCACTGTAGCCAGGCTGATCTAATTTTCAGAGTAGGTCTCAGAAATTTAGTAAGGGACAGAGCCGTGGAACTGGCTTCAGTTTGGCAGTCTGTAGGTGTGGTGAATGGGCCTGAATCTCATCTCGCACTGGTTTTACATCAAGCAAATCCATCATCTCCTGCTGCTCTCATCAGGCCTGATTCTCCTTTTGCCTAAAGGAGTATACTTTACATGCTGAGGGGATGTGCGGTGTGGGCATACTCGCTAAATCTGTCTTATCATATAGCCTACAAAATGTTCGCTTATTTGTTTTTCCCAGCCGCACCCTCCTTCCTGCTTCCTCTGAGCGAAAGTTACTTATTGTACAAACTAATGGCCTTTTACTGAAAATCGATGGCAAAATTCCCATAGAATTCAATGGCATAGGAACAGACCCTCAGGGACTATCAGAACAATGCAGGTTCCACTGCTTTATCAGTTACACTTCAAGTATAAAATGGGCTGATCAGAAGATGGATGTAACTTGCATCCTCCTTCGTTTTTTCCTTTTCAGAAACCATCCCCACTTTTCCAGGAAAATATGTAAGATTCTATAATGGGGATTGCTGTGTTTTTTATATGAGTGCTTGAAATTGCCTTGATGGATGCAAGATTTCATAGATACTTCACAAGGCAGTTAGTTTGATCTTGCATGGGTTTAATAGTTCAGTTGTTTGTGTTGCACAGTGGCCTCAAAATGATCTAGTGGCACAATTAGTGATTAGGAGTCCAATTAATGTAATAGAAAACAGTACGACGTGGCTGGCCTGGTTGATCCAACGTGTTTTCCTTGCAGTGAGCTTTATAATTGGTTACTCTGTTGCATTTGAAAACACTTTTATACATAGTCCTTAAGAAACCAAAAACTGCTCAGAGGGATTGACATCAGTTGTTTTGAGCAGATTACAAAAATGACTCTAATTTAGTCTGATGCAATTTTGACTTTTCTGTTGTATTAAATGGAGAGTTGAAAATTGCCTATAACTGAGCGACCATATAGCATATAGTAACTTTAATAAGGCATCCCTTCAGCAAATGTGTTGAATAATGGGGTTGGTTTTTTTCCAGTTGTCAAATGATAGAAAACAGTTGGAAGGCAATAAAAGAATTAATGTGAAACTGGGGACAAGTTCACCCAATAATACTCATACGTTTAATTCATATCATTTGCACAATTCCAAGGCCATAAACCATAATTAGGAAACATACTGCTCTAATTATAAAAAGAAAAGGAGGACTTGTGGCACCTTAGAGACTAACCAATTTATTTGAGCATAAGCTTTCGTGAGCTACAGCTCACTTCATTGGATGCACTGGATGAAGTGAGCTGTAGCTCACGAAAGCTTATGCTCAAATAAATTGGTTAGTCTAAGGTGCCACAAGTACTCCTTTTCTTTTTGTGAATACAGACTAACACGGCTGCTTCTCTGAAACCTGCTCTAATTATGTTCCTTTTGAAAGAAAAGTAATATTTTGACAATTAACTAGATTTGGTAATGAATAGTCTTCATTGTACTAATTAGTCTTTAGGATTAATCACCATTAAATCCGTAGTTGTTGACATGTTGTCATTTAGTACAGTGGATGTCTTTATAACCTCACTTTGTACATTTCAGTCTAGCAGTAAACCAGGGCACAATTCCATATGATTCTAGCTTCACATGTTTACATCCACATACAGAATGTATATTAATGGTTGTGTAAAATACATAATGATGCAAAGCTGGGAGTGTTTATATTGTCCAACCTCCATACCCGTGCTTAAATTTGAGGGCTGTTAATTCAAGGATGTAAGCAGATCAAATCAGTCAGGGTAAAACGCACGGAGAGACTAGAAGACTCGAGAGTTCAAAATCAGCATCCTGAGTTGCTGCTGGAAATGAATTGTAAGCAAGTGCAGATGCCACAGTGTACTGTGAATGTTGTGCTCTCTGAGAAATATCACTGTGGGCAGTCTGTGGGCTCTTGCTGGAGTTTGAGTGATTATTCCGGTGAATTTGGGATTATTGGCAAAATTTCACGTTTTCCTCCTGAATGGTCTCTGGGTACTGTAACAGGAGTTTTCAGTCTCTCTGTATGTAAATAGCTAGTTAGATTAGATGGCACTAAAGAACATACAGCTCTGGTCATAGCTTTTGGAGGACCACTGAAACTTCTTGTGCACTGCAAATGGCTTTCTTTGTGCAGCTCTTAACACAGATTTTCACACCCTTCCTCTGAAGGGAAGAAGGACTTGTCAGAAGGGGGATTGATTTATCTGAGCAGCGTAATTTATTTTTATCAGCCTTCCTGCTAATCGTCTTTCTCTCTCCAAGCTACTCACCATAAAAGGTGAAGATCTAGAATGGTTTATAAATTGTTGAAGTGGAGAAAAATTCAATGGTAAAACCTTGAAGAGAATTTAAACTCCCATGCATGATAGCAAAGGGCAGCAACTGCGGTTGTGCAGGGAAACATATAATTCATCCCTGGTTTAGCTTTGCTGAATTGGTCTAATGATCCCAGCTCTCTCTCTTCTCTAGGCAGATAGGAACAGAGTAATTTTCATCCCTCATCCGAAAAGGTATTACCAGGGGATTGTCAGTTTATCACTGCTTCATTGAACACATGCTCTTGGAGAGAATGTTTCCAAGATGGCAGTGGGATTTAAGACACGCTTAACTGATTGTTTAGATGGGACTGACTGTGAGAGGAAAAAAACAGACTATTTAAACCCAGCTGTGAGGAAAAAGAAGGGGGGAAGATGCTGTGAAGTTATTTGCAGTTTCTCTCCACTTCTTTGTTGAAATCTTGTTCTGACCAGCTCCAGCATACAGTAGATTTTGCTTATTAGTCACTCCTTGTTTGCCAGCAAAAAGTTGCCATTATCCTACAGTTGCTAATAAGGAGAAGGCAGGTTTGTGCGGCTGCAGCTGGGGGAAGAAGTTCTGAGATAGGCCTCTCCTGGCTGCAGCCGTGCAAACCTGCCTGCGGGAAGGGCAGCATCGGGGTGGGGACTGCAGTCTGGATGCTTGAGCTTTCTGCAGAGAGCAGGGGCCAATGGAGCTGTATGGTATCTCTCCCTGCACTCTCTGGGGTCAGGGCTCAGCACGTCCCAGCTCTTCCTTCCCTGGCTGCAGCCCCAAAGAGTGCAGGAGAAATACCATCTCTGGAATCTCTGGAATCATCACCTCCAACACCTCCTTCCCTGGCCGGAGCCATGCAAATATGCCTGCAGCTGGGGCTTTTCTTCCAAAACAAGTTTTCAGTAGGTGGCATGCGATTGCCAATATCAGAATCCCTTTCCCATTAAAGTCAATGGGACAGGATTGGTTCCTGGCAAAATGTTGCTATTAAGTGGAAATTACACTTAATAGCAACCTCAATATTAACAATCTACTGTACTTGTAACTGACCTGTCTAAAAATATACATTTTAGCTTCTAATAATTTAGCTTCCAGCAAACACTTGAACAAAACCTACAGAACTGACAATCCTTTGTTCCTTTGCAGATAGGCACCCACACAGGTTCCACTGATGTGGCCATACTGCTAAAGTGAGAGCAAAGAACCTGTCATGGACATTACTACATTTCACACAATCTATTGCTGTGCTCTGGTACGGCAGGTTTTAACCTTCTGTACAAAAACCCCTTGGTTATGCAAGTAATTCACTGTCTGTTGTTCCTACAAAGGAAGCCTGTTTCTCTCTCTCTCTCGCCATCCTGACCAACCGGGCAGATGAGAAAGTGTACACAGGAAAGATGTTTTCCACCACCCCGAAACAATCTTTTCACTGGTACCTCTTGGGTTATTGCCACATACCAATCTGCCAGGCAAGCACCTCAGTTCTACTGCATGTTGCCACCCACTCCTGTTCAACTGTAAGTGCTCTGCACTTCCATAGAGCTTTAGGCTGGAGCTGGTCGGTCTTTTTACACGGAAACAGTTGTTCGATGGAAAATGCAGTTTCCACTGGGGGGGAGGGATGTTTTGCTGGCTTTTTTTTTAATTATATATAAATATTCTGTCAGTGAAAATGGAAACAAAATATTTTGTTTCAGGTCAGTTTGACACTGAACTGCATCTACCTATATGGCAGTGGTGCCTTATGGGAGTTGTAGATCAGGCACTTACTTGACCTTATTCTCTCCTCTGAGCCAGGTACCTTGACCAGACTACATGAGACAATGCAATCTCCCTTCTGATTGAGCTGTGTGGTGCATCCTGGGAGTCACATGGCTGCCACATAGTCTGGCCAGTGAGTCCAGCCCATAGGGAAGAATAAGAGCACCAGGCACCCAAACTACATCACATGTGAGGCTCTCTGACACCTGAGGTCGATGCAGTTGAATGTCAGACTGACTTGAAACAAAATGTTTCAACATCTCCAAGCCGCAGTTTTTCAGAATTTTGTTATGCAAAAAATTTTAATACTTCAGGTTTTGTTTTCATCCTGAATCAGGGTGAAAACCAAGGTTGAAATAGAAAAATTGCCTGTGTGGTACAAATTCCAAATTTTTTACTCCACTTTACTCATGGTTTGGTCAAGATTTGCAGAAAGCTAATCTCATGGCAAGTAGGAGTTGTGCAGCATTGCCTGGGAGTGAGGAAACTGTAGTTCAGGAATATCCAGCACCCAAGTCAGTCCGTTAAATGCAGGATGTGTTTATCAAACAGCTAATTGAGCAGCACAAAACTCACTGATCGTAAAGAATTTATGAAGGCTACATTCAAAACTTATGAACCATGTAAGGAAGAATCTAATCAAATGATACATGTCACTTTCAATTCACTGTCGAATCTGCTTGCTATATTTTTGTTAACAGGGCCTTGGAGAGTAGAGTAGAAAATAGGGCACAAACCTTTTGAATGTAACTTCTACACCGTAATATGGCTTGTTAAGCATTGGCCTGGAGTACAATGCAATTTGGCAGAAGTGTACCAAATGCATTATTAATATTCAGGTTGCGTTGGAACTGGATCCTAAAATAAACTGGATGGCTGGGATATTTTGTGCTTGAAAGTTGACAGGCACCTTCTTAATATACAAAACTAGCTTGTGTTTTATGATGTCTGAAAAAGACATCTAGACCCACTTCTTCAGAGGTATTGAGCCACAATCCTTTGAGGATCTGGGCCATAGTACCTCAAAGGGACTGGATTCCCATCAATTCAGCTTGTATCCAAATCACTGTTGCCAAGGTCCAATAGGAAGATTGTGTATATAATGTGAGAGTGCCCTAAAAATTAAAAAACAAAACAAAAAAAAAAAAACACCCTGGCCAACAGATTTTTTTACACTCCTTGATGAAACAGCATACCCCAGTTCTGTGATACTTCAAATGCCAAACTACACTCACCGCCTCACATTAAAAATCTGAACATTAATTAAAAATGTAATTGCTGTTTATGCTTAAGGGCACTGTGGAGACTTTGAGCAAATGAAAAAAATGCTTTAACTTTTATGGAAGAGCCAGAGAAACTACAACAGGGCTGGGTATGCTTTTCCCATGGCTATGGCATGGTCAGGATACTCTGCATCTGACCCAAACTGAACTCAAAAGCAATGTCACAGCTACCTTGAAACAGCCCTCCTTTCTAAACGCCCTGAATGCCCACTGTGTCTGTTCCTTTTACCTTTTTTTTTAATTATAGCCTTTAAATGGAGATCTGTGTTTGGAGTTTATACCAGGGACAGTAACAACTAGTAGTTCCTATGACACTACCTCCTTGTTTTACCAGTGGGGAAACTGAGGCACGGGGGGGCAGTGAGTTGCCTGTGGTCATCCAGCAGACCAGTAGCAGAGCTGGGAATAGACCCCATGTCTGAGTTTCAGGTCACTGGATCACACTGCTTCCCTGATTGAGTTTGGTTCCTGGCATGTGTGTCTGGCTCTTAGCAAGGAGTTGTAAAGTGTAGACCCCAAAAAACAATAAGCACCACACCTGCTCCTGGATTCACGAGGTGGTGCTTTAGTATCCAGTGTTCCCCCAGAGCAAGGCCAGCTCCCAAGGGGTTAGAAGGAAAGCTCTTTTTTCCCCTCTACTATGTGCCTCCAGACCAGGGACTATGGCCATGCCCCTTGCCCACACAGCTTAGGGTGGAAGCCACCCAAAAGGCCATATGGAAGAAATGGTCCCAGTCTGCTGCCTCTGCACATACCAGCGGATCTAGGCAGCCACAGAGGGTGGTACATGTTGTATCCTCTGAAGGGGGGATGCAGCAGGCAGGCTCCCTGTCCAGTGGGGAGCTCCAGAGGGAGGCGCTGCCCATTTGATTAGCTCCATGCACCACTCTGGGCAGCATTGCCTGGCCCAGTGGCACCATGTGCTGCTCGCTCTCCTTTGGCTGCAGCTGCTGTTACTATGCAAGGAGCATCAGCTGAGTGCTTAACACAGGCATGTCCTTTAGGGAGGCCTGTGATCACCTTTGCCTGCAACAGCTGATGGACGGACAGGCCGTTAACACCTCTCCCATAGCAGCATGTACCAAGCACAAGCCTTCTGCCATAGGGACCCAGTCTGGTCCATAGCATGTGTCTATAGTCATTCTTTCTACCTACTGAGCTCCTCTGCTGGATTGTCTCTTGGTGTCTTTATAGCTCTCTGCAAACTGCAGCTAAACATTGCACCCAAACGAAGTCATCTCCAAATGAATAACCTGGGGCTGGCTCCCTTAGGGAAGATGATGTCTGTCAGTTGGAAATTTAGGGTATGTCTACACAGCAGTCGGGAGGTGTGATTGCAGCTTGTGTAGCCATTCCCAAGCTATCTAGTCCTAACCACCCATGATCCTGGGTATGTACACATCCCATGCCACCATGGCTTTAGTGCTATTGGTTCTCAAGCGAGAGCAAAGGTAACTTGGGTGTGTCTACACTTGGTGCAGTCACACCTCCCAACTGCAGTGCAGACACCCTTATATAAAGGAGCATGGTGAGGAACTTGTTTATGACAAACACAAACAAGTTGGCTTTCAACAGAGTGAGGGTGGTGGTGGATAAATCAGACCAGCTGACTAATCCACTGTTCGTTTTTATCTAGAGACTATTCTGTATTGCTGCCTATTTCCCACGGTCATTTCTCTTGAATGTCCCTTCAGTTTACATTTATACATTAGAAATCCACATACCCAACACTGTGGTTGGATAGCCTGAAGAATCACAGGATTTGCTTTGTGAATGGGGGAAACTTCTTTTTTAGTCAATCTGGAAACTTTATCACTGACCATCCCAGCACAGGACATAACCAGTATTACAGGTTTGAAAGGTTTCTCTGAACATTCCTATGCAGTGTTAACATGCAGCTTAATCAGTTCTCTGCATTTTGTCCCCTCACCAAAATTCTGTCCTGGCAGAATGAAAGGGGAATAGATTAAATGTGGGGAGCCTGTGGGGTGTTTGCTATCATTGCTCTTCCTTGTTCTGGTTCTGTGGAAGTGGCCATGGTCTCTCCCGTCATTTGACTTGGGCACGTGTGATCAATAATTTTATGAAGAAAGAGGGCTTTTTTCATACTATACCAGCTTGATTTATGGTAATCTCTACAGCACTGCCATCAGATGAAAAGTCTAGTGAACCGCGCAGGCTGTGGCGGGGGGGTTGCAAAACGTCTGTGATGCTGTAGAAATATTGCAAACGCCACTGGGACAAGCAGACTTCACAAATGGCAGTGCAGGGAGCCAACACCTTTTAGCTGATGGGCTTTCCACAGCCTGGCCACACACGGCTCAGCTGGCTTAGCATAGATACACAGTAGAGTAGAGATTGGACATTTTGAATATAGGCTGCAAGACTTTCTCAGCCTTTCTCCTGTTCACGGGATTCTTTGTTCAAAATGTTTTCAGTGGAAGTCGGAAGAAAATTATGCGAGTTCTAAAATATCTGTTAGAAAGTGAGTTTTCCTTGCAAGGATCCTGCAATGGAACAAAGGACTGAAGCCTAATCACCTAGCTCATGCTGCCACTCCCACAGCAGTCACTGGGATTACTCATGTGCAACTGGCAAACGGGAACTGGCTTCAAATGCATCACACTTCTGTATCCCCTCAGTAAAAGCACTTCTCCGTGAACAGGTGTGAGCCATTATGGCCTGGCTGTTACCTGGACACTGATATAATTCTGACCCGGTAATGACCAGGCATAGCTGCTGCCATTTAGCCATCCAGGTACCTGATTACATCTGTACTTACTCATACCCATTACCTTTTTCCATTGTTAATCATAAAACTGAAAAATCCTGGATGTAAGTCATACTTTAAATGGCCATTTTACACAGGAATTGGTTTAATGGGTGTTTTGTGGAACTGTTCACATGTGGATGAAATTTAATGTATTAACTAGCTGAAAACCTTCATTTCATTTCTGCTACTTTGCTGTTACCTGCTCAGTAGCTGATAGAGAGACCGAGAGTTGTAACTGCAAGGCCTAGGGTTTGTCAATGGACATGACAATAGGAATAGCTGACTTGCACAGTGAAAGAGGTGTTTGGTTTTCTTTTAATAAATGCTGACATATACACCCATTAGAACTTTGCAGCGATCATTCTTTCTCAGCCGGCCTTATTCATACTGGACATCCCAGAAGCCACTGAGTTCACGGCTTATTTTCCAAAGAAACATGCACCGTCTTCGTGACAAACCAGTTTTCCATTGCCCTTGTGTCAGCATCTCTTCGTACCTCCCCAATTCCCTTCTCTGTCTCACTTGCTGCATTCATCATTTTCTGATGTCCAGCGCCTCCAACCCCTATGTCCTTTATGGATTACCTCCTGCCTTGACCAGCTGATCACAAATCTGTGCTGGTCAAAGCAGACCTCTTGAAATGCTGCATTTTTCTAAGGCATTTAGTTCCCCTTGCTCTGAGGGTTGCCTAAAAACTGTCACTTTGTTAATTGGAATGAAGAATAAATGTAACCTCATTTCACCAGCGAGAAGGTCACACTGCGAGTCCCTTCACCAGCCCTGCCCTTGGCTGACTCGCCACAAGCTAAACGCTCTTATCGTTCACAGATAGGCTGTATAAGTAAAAATCACAGTGTCCACTGGTGAACTTCCAGTGCAGAATCAGTGCCATTTCAAGTCCCCTTTCACCCTGCTGCTGATGTTACCCAGCCAAAAAAGGCAAAGCTGGGAGACGGGTTAGTGAGCGTGCCCTGGACATGCGTAACTCTGGGACCGGAGTCTGGCCTGGGCTCAGCATGTGTGTAAGGAGGCAGCAGGCTCTCTGACTCTCTCTCCCCAGCACTTACACACCCACGACAAGCACCGTGCTCTTTATGGACTAAAGCCCAACCCCCTTCCCTGACAGATGCATGTGAGAACATAAGCACATCAAACAGCTGGGAATGTTCTGAATGCCACGCTTGAAACACTGTGGAGTGGTATTAAAAACCTCCCAAGTCCTCGGGTCATCCCCGAGGTCTTTAATTATTGAGAGCTCATAGCTACCCCTAGCTGCCTGCACAGCTTCCTCCCACTGTGCTGTACTCCTGTCGTCCTCTGCTTCATGAATTAAAACAGCCGTTTGTTCTCTCCAGGCAGCCGTAGCACTGTGGCTCTCGTATGGGGAGGGTGGAAAGGAGTCTTTCTCCATCTCCCCTACCTTGCTGTTCACATGGCGTTCCCTGCTCTCCATGGGCTTGTGATGTTTTGACCCTTTCTTGTAGCAGGGAGAATATTCTCATCTAATACCTGGTCTGCTCGTTTTATCTACCCCCCGCCCCAACTTATGTTGTGCTGGGCTTTGCAATAATCTCTTTATAACATGAGACTGAATCAAAATGCACCCTGGGTGTAACAGCCTCTGTTTCAATGGAGTTACACGTTGGCGGTGGGGATAAGAGGCCAGGGGAAGCCAAGCCGCCCCACCAGCCTCATCCTCTTCTCCTGAAGCCCCGCCTCTTCCCCTCCCTGCTCCACCAACATGGGAGCCTCGCGGGAGGGAGTGAAGAGGTAAGTATGAGCGACCAGCCGAATGGCAGGTGGGTGGGCAGGGAGGTCCAGGGGTGGGGGTAAAGAGGTACATGAGAGGCCGGATGGCTCAGTGGGCGGAGGGAAGAGGCATGAGCGGGGCGGAAGAGAAGGGGGTGATGAGGTGTGCACATGATTGGGGGGAACCTCATGGAGGGGGTGAAGAGGCATGGGCATGGAGGGCCTCTGGGAGGGGGTGGAAAGGGGTTGGGCAGAGCATGGGCAGGGCTTCTGGGGGAGGAGGCTGAGTCGGGGTGGGTCTCAGGGCAGGGCCCTGGTCCGAGAGTGCGCCACCTTCCCAAATGGAGGAGTCACATGCCGCCCATGGAGTTACAACAGGAATGATTTTGCCCTTTTCTGACTATGGCTGTAGAATATACTGCTTTTTTTATTTTAATTGATTTTTTTATCATACGTGATGTTTCTGAGTTAGCCATTGGTTTACAAAGATCAGAAGCTTTTCCCCCATCTTTTGCTCTGTTTCGCCTCTTGGTCTAGAAGGTTTGACCACGATACTGCAATGTTGCTTATGGTCTAAGTAGGAGGGATAAAATCTCAGCATATGAGAGCTTCTGGAGACACTTTTGCCAATGCACGATTTCTTTGAGAAGGCATTCTTTAAGCACAACTACCTTTACGTAAATAATTCAGCTCCTACATGCAGCATCGCGTCTCTCTTGCTATCTCAGCAGGACACTCTGCTGAGGTCTGCTTCAGTTCAGTAGTCACTTCCTTTAGAGAGAGGGATAAGTTGATGTCATGATGTATGGAATCCAAGTCTGCCTTAAACCAAGTTGGGTTTATTCTAGAATCTACCCATACAGACTTCCACCCAGCTTGAGCTGCAGCTTTGTCTTCCCTCTTTACTGGGATATAGTCCCTTGTCAGCTGCGCAAGAGAGTGTCTGAATAACATACCGCAAGTAAACGTATCTCATTACAATTGGCAGCCGTTTTAAAAACCTGAACCAGTGAGGGCCTGGAAAGAGTGTTGAACAGAACTTTGTCATGCAGGATATGGGACTAAAGCCAACTTCAGGGACCAAGGCTGGAACTCAGATGAATGCTATGGAGATTTCAGAGCTGTCCATTCCAGCTGTGTCATCTGTTAATGAGATCTCAAAGCTTCCAGCAATTTTCAGTTCAGCCACCACTCATTAGGGTGAATGCCATCACCTCACACACCTTCAAAGACAGAGATGTATTTTTTTGCCCCGAGGGAGGGATCTGTGTGAGCGATTCTCTCCTGGGTGGATTCTTCTCCTTCATCCTTTAATCTCTCCCATCTCTGTGGGGAAGGGGTCAGTGCTGACAGGAGGTGCCTAGGAATGGAAGAGCGTAAAGAGATGTTTTTAATGTAGTAGCTATCACACCACCAGACACTTTTCATCTTTATTGCTTGCCCTCTCCCTGCTCATGCAGACAGATAAAACAAAGCCCACTGTGAAACATGAGAGATGTGAAACCATTACAGATCGGCTGCTAGCCCTTACCTAGTGCTATGGATTCAACCAAGTGGCCAGCTCTGAAGTAGTGTCCTGTCTCTGGAGTCAATTATTTTAATTAAAAAATTATTGTGACTGCACACAGCAGGCAACAGTGACCTATCTGTGGAGTCCTTTCTGTTCTGGGGTTAGGGCTGGGAAGGGGAGCTGGATGCCCAGCTTGCATGCTGAGATTGTACTAATGGATGGAAGGTTGGTGTTCTCGTTCAGGGTGCAGTAGCTCTGTTGCTGCTACGAGACAGTGTTGTATCCCAGCCGCATTCCAGCCCCCAGGATGCTTCTCTCTGTTAGTCATCAGGTTATTACCATGTGTTAAAATTACATTTAAAATACGTACTGGTTAAAGGAGCCAAATAGCAAGGATCACGTTAAGATTTTAGGGCAGCGTAATCCCAGAGTAACCACACAGAAGTCAAGGGAGAAAGCAAAGGTGGTGTAGTGCGCACGTGCCCACAAACACCACATGGACCAATGGATGTAAATCCGCATTACTCCATGGACTTTTTTTTATACCAGCTGAGGGATCTGGCCCTGTATGGCCAGGATTTAGCCAAGTGATAAATTTCAGAGCCGTGCAACAGAGAAATTTTATCCTGCACGTTTTGACTGCTTCACCTGCCAACTGACATACACATCTCCCCCCGCGTTGCTCTAAAATTCCAAACACCTGAGCAGCTCTAAACCACTGCTCTCATTGTGGCGTGTCGGAGGACTGGCAACTCATTAGACTGGTGTAAACAACCTAACTCCATTGATTTCAGTGGCGTTAGTCCAGGTTTACACTGACAGCAGAATTTGGTTGGATGACTGTAGGTACACAATAGCTCTTTCGTTACAACAGAAGCTAGAACTAAAATACACTCCTGCATCCTGAGCAGTATTTATGTATTCGGTGCAATATGACTATGACGTTAGGTGAAGTCCTGATTACATCAAAATGTTTTTGCTTAGTGGTCTGGCTTTGTTACATCTCAAAGTCCAGACGTGACCTAGTCTAGCAGCGCTTGACTGCTGCATGGGGATTTGGAAAGTATTGTATAAATAAGTTAGCTTCAGGGCCTGCAGAGCTTCATATAGACAAACCGGGTTTTAATGATACTTTACAGTAATTGGCGACTACAGAATGGAGTCACTTTTTTTTTCCCCTGCCTCTCTCTCTCCTTGCAGGTGTTTCTAAAAAGTGATCGTGTGGCCCGGATGGTGCAGAGCGGGGGTTGCTCTGCAAATGACTCCCGAGAAGTTTTCAAGAAGCACATTGAGAAGAGGGTGCGCAGCCTGCCTGAGATTGACGGCCTCAGCAAGGAAACGGTTCTCAGCTCTTGGATGGCAAAATTTGACGCTATTTACCGTGGTGAAGAGGACCCACGCAAACAGCAGGCCAGGATGACTGCCAGTGCTGCCTCAGAGCTGATCCTCAGCAAGGAACAGCTGTACGAAATGTTCCAGAACATCTTGGGAATCAAGAAATTTGAGCATCAGCTGCTGTACAATGCATGTCAGGTAAGGGTCCCTCCCTGTCTTCCGGGATCGAGTCTTTAATGGTACCTCATGTGCCATTTTGCTGTCATTATCTTTGCCTTTGTACTGCCAGATTGCCAGTATAGAGGGGAAGCGCATTTCTGTGCATCTGTAGGAAATCATATTAGTATTTGAATTTCAGATGCACAAGGGGTGAACATTTTACGCAAATTTGCTTGTTGAGATGGTGCTGGATTGTCTGTGACCTGTGCACTGTTGTGAAGCTAATAAGGCTAAGCAATAACCAAATCCTACTATTCTCACTCATGCCTGACCCCAGTGGGACCATTCCATGAGTTAAGGGACACAGGATTCACTCCCTGATCCTTACTGCTTGTGGTACTACTGGTACTCTGGGTGTCCACTCCATTCTTCTCCGTCCCTCTGCCTGCATGTAAAGGGACAGTGGGTGATGAAGAGGGGGCGGTAATGCATGGTGGGGTATGGAGGGAGGTGAGACAAGGGGAGAAACAAATGGAATTGGAAGGAGATCACGCTTGTAGGCTTTAAATTCGAGCTCAGGCAGCTCTCTGTTCCTCTGTATGAGAATTTGCTCTAGGAGTGATTTTGGGGAACTTCTCTGGCCTGTGCTCTACCAGAGGCCAGACTACACGATCATGATGCTCCCTTCTGGCTTTACAATCTATGAACCGTTTGAGGTTCACTGACCATTGTTTGAAGCTTTGCTGTGGTCCATCCAACTTGTAATTGCATCTCCTTTGTCTGAACCACCCTGGTTTGATTAACTATGGCTTTGTCTTCACTGCTAAAAGAGGTGAGTTTTTACTGCAGGATAACTAACTCAGGTTCCCTATCCTACTGTAAAATCCTAGTGAGGACAAGGCATGTGTAGTGTTTATCACAAGGTAACTGGGTGAGGTCAGCCACGGGCAAGGTACAGTGCTGTCCTCACCTAGCTACCTCGTGATAAACACCACAGGTGCCTCATCTCTGCTAGGGTTGTACAGCGGGACAGCTAACCCATATTCCTTATCTCCTAATTCCCCCATCTTTTTGGCAGTGCAGACTTAACGTTAGATGGAATATTTAGGGATCCTCTGAATTCAGACTGCAACAGGGATCAGGAGGACACTCACTACAGAGTAAAAATATCCTCCAACCTATTTCCAAGGAAGACTGAGATCTTGGCCTCCCCACTTCATGGAGAACAAAATGATTTTTATCAGTTTCTTCCCTCGTTTTGGTAATTTCTGCCCAGTAAAGATGAATTTTGCACCATTTTCTGTTCTTCTAGTTCAGATGATCACTGGAGCCAGTTCTGCTGTCCATTCCCCCGCCCTCAATTGCAATTCTTTGCATTTCCATTTTCAAGACGGGGGTTATATTTTGGCCCATGTTTACCCCTCCTGACTAAATTAATTCTCTTGTTTTCCCCCCTTTTTCATGATAGTCATTTAAAAAAAGAAAAAAAAAGAGGGAGAGAAATGTGTGACAATGAAAAAGGATCTAATTGGCATTACAGCTCTGGTTAGTAACATGGCTTCTTGGCAGAGACCCTACCGAAGAAGGACTTAAGTAGCAAATGAGCAGGGCAACCCAAAGCATATCCTGGTTCAGGGTGTACTCTGCTGTCCCATGACCACAGGGCCGTAAATATGTAACCCAATAAGACTTGGCAGATTTCCTTTGTGTGCTGAAGTGCTTCTGACCACTAAAAATGGCACAAAGGGTATGTGGTTTTCTGATTAGTCTTGAGTTGTCTCAAGGAGCAGGAAATGCTCCAGAAAATGGCAGAAAATGATTATTTTCACTATAAGACCCATGGTGATGGGCCCGGGATTCTTTGTAAATTTCTATGGGTATCATCAATCCCTAAACTCTGTGTGTGTCTGTGGCTGTGATAACAATGCATGGAATAACTATTGTAAGACATGTTTCTCAAGGAAAATAGTTTCTCAGATTGATGAGTAGTTGAGAGGCAAACTGAATTACCCAGACTGTTGTTTTTTCTTGCAGCAGTGTTCTCAGATACATCTGAACAATGTTTTTTCCTTGTCCCTCAGTGTTGATCCATCGACCTTGGAAAGGGAGTTACTTTCCAAGTGACTTCAGCATAAAGTTAGCTTGCCCAAGTAGGAAGTTTAGCATTTGTTTTTATTAACCTGTGTCATAAATATAAAGGGAGGGGTAAACACCTTTAAATCCCTCCTGGCCAGAGGAAAAACCCTTTCACCTGTAAGGGTTAAGAAGCTAGGATAACCTCGCTGGCACCTGACCAAAATGACCAATGAGGAGACAAGATACTTTCAAAGCTGGAGGGGGGGAGAAAACAAAGGGTTCTCTCTGTCTGTGTGATGGTTTTGCTGGGAACAGAACAGGAATGGAGTCTTAGAACTTAGTAAGTAATCTAGCTAGATATGTGTTAGATTCTGTTTTGTTTAAATGACTGATAAAATAAGTTGTGCTGAATGGAACGTATATTCCTATTTTTGTGTCTTTTTGTAACTTAAGGTTTTGCCTAGAGGGATTTTCTATGTTTTGAATCTAATTACACTGTAAGGTATTTACCATCCTGATTTTACAGAGGTGATTCGTCTACTTCAATTAAAATTCTTCTCTTAAGAACCTGATTGCTTTTTCATTGTTCTTAAGATCCAAGGGTTTGGGTCTTTGTTCACCTATGCAAATTGGTGGGGATTTTTATCAAGCCTTCCCCAGGAAAGGGGGTGTAGGGTTTGGGAGGATTTTGGGGGGAAAGACGTTTCCAAGTGGGCTCTTTTCCTGTTTTATATTTGTTAGACACTTGGTGGTGGCAGCAATAAAGTCCAAGGGCAAAAGGTAAAATAGTTTGTACCTTGGGGAAGTTTTAACCTAAGCTGGTAAAAATAAGTTCAGGGGGTTTTTCATGCAGGTCCCCACATCTAGAGTTCAGAGTGGGGAAGGAACCTTGACAAACCTGTATTTCCATTCATTCTAGCCTACTTTCTCTCCCTGGATAATCCCTTGTTGTTTAGGAACACTAGTTAATGCACTCACTCTGGATTGATGGAGCAGATAGCTACTTGTAAGACAGCATTGCTGCCCAGTACCCACCTGCTAGGAGATGCAAAAAGCAGTGTACTCTGTAGCATTTCCCACAGCCTGAGAGTGACATCTGAACAAAGATCCCTGCTCCAGTTGGATTGATGAGTGACACTACCAAGGTCATGCCTGAATCTGGGTTTCCTGAGTGGACAGCTTTACTCATAAGCTTCCACTGCACAGCTAAACTATCTGAAATCATTGTGGCCAACCCCATGCATTTAGAAGTCTTGTCATGCCTCCCCTAACCCCCAAAATCATGAGATTGGCTTAAAAATCTACAGTGCGAGATGATCAGCAAGCCATGCAAACAGTCATTTAGTGTGCCAGTGATCAGGCCAGAAAAAAGGGAGAGAGTTGGATTATAAACCCAAATGCACGTGATTTACCTCTGAATGCCGGAAACTGCCAATGCTGTCACTGCTGCACTAGCCGAAGGATCGTCAAGTGGCTTGCCAGTTCCTGTTGTGGGTC
This sequence comes from Lepidochelys olivacea, assembly GCF_965140295.1. Classification (NCBI taxonomy): domain Eukaryota; kingdom Metazoa; phylum Chordata; order Testudines; family Cheloniidae; genus Lepidochelys; species Lepidochelys olivacea. Next base: position 5,054,432 of record NC_140417.1, on the reverse strand, counting down.
AGACACCAGGCCTCCTTTATAGCCAACTGCCAGTCTGGGCTTTTGACACGTGTGGACGCTGCAGACTGTCTGGAAGGCAGTCCTAAACCGGACTTAAATTGGGCAGGAGGCACCTTTAACTGAGGCACTGACGTTAGTCATCCTGACTCCTGGTTACCCTGCATGGCAACAGCCAGTGAAGGTGTGTACACCTCCATTTGCATTAGCCACCCAGTTCCTGCCTGCACCTCATCCTCCAGCCCACCCTTGCCTTAGGAACTTCTGTCACATGCATCGAAGTGTAAATTACCCTTCCATCTCACATACGGGCCCCAGGCGACTCTGTTGGCTACATTTAATCCTTGCTGCACTACCGTAGGTCAGTGAAAGCCCATGATGTGTGACAGTCTTTCTGACTGGGGGGAGGAGTATACTGCTATGAGTCAGAGCCAATGCCGTACCAATTGCAAATGGCTAGCTGAGCTCCTGTCCTGCATTCGATATTCCCTGAAGTCAGCTTGTTAGTTTTACTGCAAGAAGGAAAGACTGTGTTTGTTTCATCCCTCCTTTGTAATCCTCACTGAAGAAGCAAAGGTGCAGCTAGGCTTTTGAGAGAGGTGTATTTTTTAAATTGAACCTGTGAATGCTACAGTGAGTTACTTTGCTGTTTGTAATAGCTGTATGGTAACCCTCAGAACTATACAAAGGGAAGGCACCTTATATAAAGCTCCACTTGGAAATCTCCAAGCTTGTAGCATTGGTCCTAGTCAGAAATAGTGGAGCTGTTCCATAAGTGTCTCTGTGAAGTTCAGACTGCGCAGTTTGAAATGATGATGCCCCTGAATCTGAATTTGGATGTTTTCTGTTGTAATTCTCCAGGTGTGAAGCTTGGCCTAGAGCTGCTGTCAACAGATCTTGAGATGGTTTTTATTTTCCCCTTTCCCCATTCATCTCCTGCACTTGCTTCTTGTTTCCTATAGCCACTGTTTAGGAGACCGCACAGTCAGCCAGAAGATGAGTGCTGTGAGGTGCTAGTGAACCACCTCACGTGAACCCACATCTCGCACGAGTTCCCTTATTTCCCAGCATTTCAAACTACCCGCCTCCTTTGCTTTGAGAGACTTATGGTGTCCCGCACACAGAGCGTTTGTGGTAAACAAAGACATGATGCTACTTACAACGTGCCAACAGCACATAAACCAGAGCCTGATCTGAGCTGCAGCAGGTTGGACATGCCCAGCTCTGGATTGCAGTGTACAGAGTGGCCCCTTGATTCTCTAGCCACACCCAGCACCCTTAGATAACAGCAGGGGCTCCACATGGCCCTGTATTATGGAACCTTCCCTGCTAGTTGGATCTTCTTTCAGAGCCTGCTGGCTGCCAGGGTCATTAGTGAGACATTTACATTACCACTGAGCAGTGCCAGAGACTCTCACTGCCACCCCACTGCTATGCACCCCTCAGACTCCGTATACTACCTCTAAATCTTTCTCTCCCTCTCGGGCTGCGAGACGCTAGAGGTGCAGATCAGTCAGCAATCCCGTAACAGTGTAGAGCGCAGTGGCTCTGACATGGGTGCCTATCCTCTGAGCCCTTTAGGTGTTCTGTTCCATGCATATGAAACTGGTGGACAAGGGGAATATTGGAGCAAGCCTCAAATGAGTGTTTTAAACATTTCTTCCTTGCACTGTACATAGCAGAAACCCCAGGGATGGAATCCTGAGGGTCCCTGCATGGACTTTTGGCTAAGGAGACTTTTCTTGGAGGCTTGTTTTAGTTTTTGATCCCCGTCTCTGTGATCAGACTGTGGAGCAAGGAGACATGCTTTTGGAGCCAAATTATCCTCTAAATTCAAGCTTTGTCTTTGGTAGGTATTTTAACTAGCTATCAGCAGAGCTGCCTGAGTGCAAACTTCTAGTATGCACAATCGCTGCCAGGATAAACAGTGCACCAGTGCTTGAAACCGGGGAAAGCAGCACTGGCCCTCATAATTGGGGTGAATCCCCAATGCAGACAACATCTTGTACTGGTGATCACCTGGAACCAGTCCCTTGCAGTAGTAGAGATACAGCAGCACAAGTGAGGAGAAAGTGTCTCCCAGGACAAAAATAAAACTGCATGCACGTTAGAATTTTTTTTGCTTGGATAGGAAGATCAGAATTGCCAGATTGTGTCAGCCCCATGGTCCACCTAGCCCTCTGACAGTGGTCAGCACCCGTGCTTTAGAGGACAGAAATCCTGCAGTAGGCAGTGATGGCATGATCTATCCTAAGAGAACGTTTCCTCCTGACTGCAAATAGTTCAGGGTTGGCGTAAGCCCTGAAGCAGGAAGGTTTCTCTCCTTTCCTGATCTCTTGTTTCTTTGTTAATGCTTCCTACTAAAACTGGGTGTTCTTGTGGCCCATGGGAGACTTTGAAAGGTGCAAGTGGGAGTTAAGTGCTTAGTTCCCATTGACTTTTTGCTGGAAACCATGCACTCAAGTGTCCCTAGTGCCTCAGAAAGTCTCCCCTGGGTAGCCTGCCTGAATGCTGCTGAACTCATGTTTGTGTGTTGTGTGTTGTGTTCGTTGTTTAAGTCTGACACCAATTAGCGAGAGAGAGACCTGCCAACATTTGAAAACTATAAATAGAGACCTTCAGAGAGAGAGCTGAGATACATCCTGTAACACCACTGACATGCCTTGGGTTCGGGGAGTCTCTGGAGACAGTGTGAGGGGAAACAAAAGATGTTTTGCGTCTATAAATAAAGGGTGTATGTGTGGAGGTAATATTTGTACAGCTGTTTCAGATGGAATGACCCATCACAATATGGACAATTAGTACATTTTAAAATGCATTCCCTGATACCCCTGTTTATTTTCCATTAATTTTCGTTCAGCTCTTTTCATTTTCACTAGTATGCCAGTCTGAGAAGTGATCTTTGTACGCCCTTCTGCCAGCCCATCAGCCTTCCCTTAGAAATTATCCGGACAAGCTTGCTGAGCAGGTAGGTTTCCGAAGACCCCTCAGCCCTGTCTGTGGAGTGATATTTGCCCCATGTAGCACCTTTTTATGGGCTTCCGTGCAGTTGGCCTATTTGTAGGTAAATTGCTAATTGGATTCCATCAGGCTGTATTGTTTCAATCCTAGTCTGTCTAAGCATTGCACTGCTTCCTAGCTAAAACATACCAATTCTGTCTGTGGTTGAAACTGATACACACTGAGTTAGATTAGCATGGTCAGACTCTCTTGTCTCATCAAAGTTAATTGGAAATATAACTTTAATCTTTCTCTAAGTAACCTGATTGAAGTATCTATTGGCTGTTTCCTATGACTAAAACAGTATACACATTTTTAATTGCTAATATACGAATGTGCAGTAAATAAATTTTTTTAAAGTGTGTATGCGTGCCACATTTCACTGGCATTTTTCTGGATGCACTGAAAAAATAGTAACCTTCACACGAGAGCACTGAAGGCTCACACTGCGCGTGTGTGCATAATTAATCATGCATGTGCCTCTACTGAATATGGACCACTCCTGCTCTTAGATGCCACCGCAGAATCTGACTCGCGCGTGCGCTCGCGCTCTCTCGCTCTCTCTCTCTCTCTCTCTCTGAAAAGTGCGGCAGGAATGTTTGGCAGCCATAATGCTGCCACCATTGCAGGCTTTGCTCTGTAACTGATCAAGCTAAATAAAGCTACATCTTAATGTTGAAAATGGAGGTAACAATGTAGTTTTCGCCTGTGGTTTAAGTAACGCACAATATACTCAAAAGCTATTTTGACTTGAACTTATCTGATGCCTAGGTACTGGTATTAGAAAACTATTTATCTCCCTGATCGGCTTTCTGAATTTCTGTGTTCTTTTCAGAACCCTCAGTATATTGCCACTTATGCAGTTAGAGAGACAAGTGGGTGAGGTAATATCTTTTATCAGACCAACTTCTGTGGGTGAGAGAGAGAGAGAAATTTTTGAGCTTACACAGCTTTCCTTCTATCTCCTAGACCTTGTGTGTGTCTAATATCCTGGGACCAGCCTGGCGACAAAACTGCAGACAACTAATGCAGTTAATGATTCATCCCTCATGCTTAGAAAAGCTAATCAGATCTGCTTATGATATTGTTTTAGGTAATTTTTGTGACCGGTATAGTGGCATCAGAGTGAACTGTATGCTGCAGACTTAGAGACTACTCCCTAAGATCTTTCTTTCGTATCCACCCTGACAAAATGCATTATGGAGTTCAGCCTCTAGAATTAGGGATTAGAATTAACAATTTGGTGCCAGTGTGTCCAACGCTCTGGGAACAGAGTCCTAGTGCATCAGGAAATCCTCACTCTCGGTGCCAAGAGCCTCGTTACGCAAGCAGATATTGCCCCAGATGTATCCAAGACAAAGCCAAGGAAATAACTGCCATGTTGACAAATCTGCCCTGTCTTACTGCCCTCCTTTCTTTCCTTGCAAAGGAATGTAATAACTATCATATTTTGCACATTGCTCACACCTTTCATCTGACCATTTTGATGTGCTCTAGAAGGGTGGTTAAGTATAACTGCCCCCATGTTAAAGACAAAGAAACTGAGTCCTGTGGTGGTTAAATGATTTCCTAAGGGTCAGCAAACACAAAGGCAGGTCCAGGGATAGAACCCAGTTCTCTGAGTTTCTAGTTCAACATATAGCTGCTAGATCATGCTGCCTTCCCTGACCCTATTTCAGGTGGGCTTGGAAATATATTTCAGGCTTTCTTTTGCTGTTGAAGTATGCCAAGTGGTAGCTACTAATGCTAATCTGAGAAATGTGCTGTGTGAATTTTTGCTTCTGTCTGTAGTATTGATCCTTTTTTTGCTTAAGCAAAATGACATGGTTTTCAAAGGAAATGTTCTGGTTTTTGAGCACTTAGAAGTATATTCTCCCTTTAATTCGTGCACAGAGCTTGCAATGATATGAATGGTAGTTAAACAAGCGAATACTACATCCCTCAGAGTATATCCCTTTGTGATTCCCATTGCATCTAGATGTGTAGACTGCAACATACATACTGTAGAAAAAATCCTGAGCAGGGAATGAATCCACTTGGCCATACAATGCAAACACTGGAGTCTTAAGGGACATTCCCACCTTGAATATTGTATTCCTGTCTGAAAACCTCATGCCTGACTCCTAGCACAAGAACAGGAGGACATTTGATAACACTGAAAGGTGGCAAATTCAAAATTCATAGAAGGAAATATTTTTCCACATAATGTATAATTGGACTGTGGAATTCATTCCCCCAAGATGCTACTGAGGCCAAAAACTTCACAAGATTCATGAAAGGATTGGACATCTCTGGATAGTGAGGCAATCCATAGAATTGTTATAATTTAATACTAACAAATTTTGGAAGGGATATTAAACCTCATGCTTCAGGTTTTAAGACAATCTCTGACTACTAGGGATTGGGAAGAGATCTAATGTGGAGAGCATATTATTCCACCTCTGCAAGATTTCTTTTCCCTTCTTCTGCAGCATTTGGTGCTGGCCACTGTCAGAGATGGGATACTGGAATAGGTAGACCATAGGTCAGGGGTCCAGTCTGGCAATTACAATGTACCTTCTGTTGTTTCCATACCTAATGTTACTGTAATTGATGTATAGCACTGAATTAAACACATTTTTCCCCCTTGATTTGTTTCCTTTGTGCATTTGAAAGCCCTTTTTATAGTCCATTTCAGTGTCTCCCCTCTATAAACATGTAAATCCCAGTCCTGCAATCAGGTCTGGCCCTGTGTCCACATGCCCGTTGCATCCATGGGGCCTCTTCAGCTTTCCCCTTGTAGAAAGACCCTTATAAGCATCAGTGGGAGAGCAGAAAAATCCATAGACTAAACCATTTTTTAGAACAACTTTTAAATAAAAATTTCAGACCATCCCATTTAAAGGGTGCTCTGTCAGAAACTGGCCTCTTAGTCAGGGCTGAAGACTTAGCCTATTTAATCCTGAAACAAAAGGAGGGTAAATCTCACGCACTATCCCTAGCGAGTGTCTTTTAGATATCAATATTGCATGTTGTTTTTCCTTTGATCGTCACATGGACATAAAAAGCTTAATGTTACAGCACCCCAGGAATATGTTGGCGGTGAAGAGGTATTTAAAAAGACTTGCCTAGTTTTTCTCTAAAGCAAACATTGGCTGGGGCCCTGGCAACATGCTTGTTGAGGGAACCCAACTGATCTTTCTAATGTAGCCTGAAAGCTGGAGCCAATGTCTTGCTCTGAGATAACCTGTCACTTGCTCCACATCTGTGCCGGCTGGGCTGTGGTTGATTACTGCAGGGCACAAAGGGGGCTGTAGCAGATGCAGTGTGTTATACCTCTCCAACCCAACGTTGCCTTTGTGGAGTCCCACTGTGTATGAACATACTAGTCATACCCCCAAAATGCCAACTCTCACTTCCTCCTACCACCACTCCTACCCTGCTACAGTGCCAAGAGCCCTTGGAGGGAGGATCCTGTGAATGAGGCCTAAATATTTGGGCCTAAAACAGGTTCACACCAATGGGCACTTTCAGCTACATGGGGGCAGTGTGGCAGAGTTGATCCACTCCATGTTGGAACTCTGGGAGGAGATGCTGATTAATTCATGCTGACTGTCTCTTTTTATCTCCACCTGGATATAAAGGAAGTGGACGTAGCTCTTTACTCAGAAGGAACTAGGACTTGGGGGAAGGAAGCCTCTGCAGAGAAAATTTAGACACAGCCAAGCTTTGGGAGGAAATGTAGATGCGAGTTTAACAAGAAAGGCAAATCCCAGGCAGGGGACAAGGCTGGACCAATTAGGGTGAGTGGAATCCTGGCCCCAGTGAAATCAATGTCAACATTCCCACTGACTTCAGTTGGGTCGGGATTTTACCTAGCAAGTGTAGATTTTGTTCAGAGCAAGGTAGGAACTCCAGCAGACGTATGCCTCTAAGAGTGCGTTTTCACCGTGGATTATTCTGCTGCCTTACTGTGACCTGCTGTTAATTATGTCATAGAATCACAGAATATCAGGGTTGGAAGGGACCTCAGGAGGTCATCTAGTCCAACCCCCTGCTCAAAGCAGGACCAGTCCCCAACTAAATCATCCCAGCCAGGGCTTTTGTCAAGCCTGTCCTTAAAAATATCTAAGGAAGGAGATTCCACCACCTCCCTAGGTAACGCATTCCAGTGTTTCACCACCCTCCTACTGAAAAAGTTTTTCCTAATATCCAACCTAAACCTCCCCCACTGCAACTTGAGACCATTACTCCTTGTTCTGTCATCTGCCACCACTGAGAACAGTCTAGATCCATCCTCTTTGGAACCCCCTTTCAGGTAGTTGAAAGCAGCTATCAAATCCCCCCTCATTCTTCTCTTCTGAAGACTAAACATCCCCAGTTCCCTCAGCCTCTCCTCATAAGTCATGTGTTCCAGTCCCCTAATCAGTTTTGTTGCCCTCCGCTGGACTCTTTCCAATTTTTCCACATCCTTCTTGTAGTGTGGGACCCAAAACTGGACACAGTACTCCAGATGAGGCCTCACCAATGTCGATTAGAGGGGAACGATCACGTCTCTCAATCTGCTGGCAGTGCCCCTACTTATACATTCCAAAATGCCATTGGCCTCCTTGGCAACAAGGGCACACTGTTGACTCATATCCAGCTTCTCGTCCACTGTAACCCCTAGGTCCTTTTCTGCAGAACTGCTGCCTAGCCACTTGGTCCTAGTCTGTAGCGGTGCATGGGATTCTTTCGTCCTAAGTGCAGGACTCTGCACTTGTCCTTGTTGAACCTCATCAGATTTCTTTTGGCCCAATCCTCCAATTTGTCTAGGTCCCTCTGTATCCTATCCCTACTCTCCAGCGTATCTACCTCTCCTCCCAGTTGAGTGTCATCTGCAAACTTGCTGAGGGTGCAGTCCACACCATCCTCCAGATCATTTATGAAGATATTGAACAAAACGGCCTGAGGACCGACCCTTGGGGCACTCCACTTGTTACCGGCTGCCAACTAGACATGGAGCCATTGATCACTACCCATTGAGCCCGACAATCTAGCCAACTTTCTACCCACCTTATAGTGCATTCATCCAGCCCATACTACTTTAACTTGCTGACAAGAATACTGTGGGAGACCGTGTCAAATGCTTTGCTAAAGTCAAGGAACAGCATGTCCAGCACTTTCCCCTCATCCACAGAGCCAGTTATCTCATCATGGAAAGCATGTCATGGAAAACATATGTCATGGGAAGCATATTTTTTATTCACTTCTGGAGGATATTTTTATGTAAAGGAAGGATTATTTCTAAAGAGACTTTTTATTTTTAACACTATATCCCTAAGCAGTATTATAGGAGTATTCGTAATGTAATGGAAGCGATGCCTTGGAGTCTGCACATATAACCAAAACAAACGAGATTGATGTGGTTGGAAAGGTTTTGAGAAAACAAAGAGATGAAATTACATTACAGTGAAATAATGATGGATTTGTCTAACAACTTTCTGACACGAAATTTTCAAATAGTGCACAGAGTCTAATAGTTTTGCATATTCACATCTTTTCCTGCAGAGATGGTTTACTCCAATTGTGACAGTCTAAGAATAAAGCATCTGGGCTCCTACTGAAGAATTCTGTGTCTGTGTGTGTGTCTGTGTGTGTGTGTGTTCGCGCGTGCGTAAGACAGATGTTGTATAGTGTTTTGAGAGGAAGGGATGGTCTTGTGTGTCAGGCCCAGAACTCAGAGCCAGGAGACTTGGGCTGAATTCTTGGTTCTACCTTAAAATTCCTCTGTAACCTTGGAGAACTTAGTTAGGGCCAGATTTTCAACAGAGTTTAACCCCCATTGTGATGCTGCAGTTGGAGGCTGAGCTGTTTTGAAAATGTGGCCCTGGCAGTCTGATTTTTTTCAAAGGCACTGATAACTCGCAGTTCCCACTGTCTTCCATGATAGCTGTGTCCTTGGCGTTTCTGAACATCAGGTGGTGTTAACCTTTGCCATGGTTTCCCTATCTGTAAAATGGGGATATATTTATCTACCTCATTTATGTATTGAAAGTCCAGGAAAACCAATGAATGTGAAGCAGACTGAGAAATGACAGGTTATTGCAAATTACTTCTTAGATTAATCTTTTTATTCTGAATCTGAACTCCAGGTACCTGTAATCACCAGAATTCTTTCATTTTTCCTACTACAGAAAAAGCAGTATGTTGGCATGGTTCTTATTACCCATTACCAGCAGGAGAGTGAGTTTGTGTGTGTATGGGGGTGGGGGGGATGTGAGAACCTGGATTTATGCAGGAAATAGCCCAGCTTGATTGTCATGCACATTGTGTAAAGAGTTGTCACTTTGGATGGGCTATCACCAGCAGGAGAGTGAATTTGTGTGGGGGGGTGGAGGGTGAGAAAACCTGGATTTGTGCTGGAAATCACTTTAGATAAGCTATTACCAGCAGGACAGTGGGGTGGGAATAGGTATTGTTTCATATTCTCTGTGTATATATAAAGCCTGCTGCAGTTTCCACGATATGCATCTGAGGAAGTGAGCTGTAGCTCACGAAAGCTTATGCTCTAATAAATTGGTTAGTCTCTAAGGTGCCACAAGTCCTCCTTTTCTTTTTGCCATTACTGACTGTGGCTGAAATTGGTTTCAGGCACTCATTTTCTAAATGTATGATTAAAAAGCTTATCAAATATTTTTCTTTGCAGACCCCAAGCATGGCATATACATTTCTCTAAAATACCAGTGTTATAATTCCAGTAGACATGAAATTTAAAACGAAGGGTAGAGCCTGTATCCCTTACTCACTGAATATTACATACTAGAACATGCCCTAGGTAGTGTTCTTTCACATTCTATCCTGTCAACCTCAGTGTTAGGTAAAATAGCTCTGTAGAATGTAAGTATGTGTATACAGTGTATATATATCACAAACACAATGAGGTGCATCCCTATCTAGTGGCTAGTCCACATAGCAAGATAAAAGCTTACTATTGCTACCAGCGAATGGAATTATTCCTTTAGCTCAAGTGCTAGGAGCCTGTGCCTTTTAGATCTGAAGGCATTGAGCTCGAGTCCTGCTGACTAGAGCTGGCCTAAAATCGGACTTTTCATCCCATGGCAAATTCAGGTATTTTTGACATTTCTTTTCATCCCGAATCAGTATCAAAAGCTAAAGTACATATATAAAAAATTCCTGGAACAGAAAGTCCAAAAAAATTTCAATTCAGAAATGTCAAAACAAATATTTAAGTATTCTCTCCCAATTAAAATATTTTATTTTGGCTTGACTCAGCATTAATATGCATTCTTCTGAGCAACTATGATGTGGGGGAGTTGTAGTTTGGTTGTTTTGTGCCCCCTTTCTCCTCTATGAGCCAGGCAGCTTGGCTGGACTACATCTTCCATGATGCACCATAGGAGTTCAGCAAGGAGGGGACTGTGATGCATCATGGGAGATGTCCAGTCAGGGTGCTCGGCTGGTAAAGGAGAATAGGGACATGAACCCTGTGAGGCACTGCAGCATCTGACACAGATTAAAGTGAAACTGATACCCCACCCCAAAATAACCCATTTTGATTCAGTTTGAAAGATTGAAGTGTTTTGATGTGGATCTACCTTACCTGAAATTAAGCATATAGTTTAGATTTTTCCCAACAGAAAATCAAATTTCAGCAAAATCGGAGTTTTCCAGTGGAAAATTTCAATTTTTCAGCAACTACATTTACCATTGGAAAAAGCTCTTTGGTGGAAGATTTTCAGCCAACTGAAGTGCTACTGTCTCAGGCAGGAGTCATTACACATGCTTCAGATATTTCAGATCTATCCATCTTTGTGCACATCTCTGGGTATCTTTATTTCCCATCTGCATCTCCGTAATAACAGACAAAATAGGCATTTGTTATTTTTTACATACCTTGGTGGCTGCTCACCTGCATTTTCAGGTGACTTTTTGGCCTTACCCTATGTACCAAAGAGCTTTATTGCATTGAAGAAGAAAGAATTAACATTTTTTGAACGCTCTAAAATTAACATATCGAAAATACATATTTTTTTTACATGAAAGGAATGATTTTTAAGTTTACACATTACAAACTTTAACTCTGCCGGTACTATCGTTTTGAACACTAATGGCCTCTTTAGTGACCCCTCTGAAATGAGATCTGTCTCAGTGTAGTACCCAGGGGAAAAGTAGCCAACTCACAAAAAGCAGCACATCCTTGGCACTAACCGAGACTGGCCTATTGGCCCACTTTCCTCAGGGAGGCCAAGTTTTGAAATGACTATGAAAAGCCCTAGATATGTTCCATCCGGACTATTCAGGAGGCAAGACAGGAAAGCTTGATCTTCTGTTACTTGTGATGCACTAGGTCTGTGGAGAGAGTTTCAGGTTGGAAGGGACCACCAGATCATCCAGACCTGTGGCTCTCAAACTTTTGTACGGGTGACCCCTTTCACATAGAAAGTCTCTGCGTGTGACCCCCCCTTATAAATTAAAAACATTTTTTCTATATTTAACACCATTATAAATGATGGAGGCAAAGCAGGGTTTGGGGTGGAGATTGACAGCTTGCGACCCCCCCCATGTAATAACCTTGTGACCCCCTGAGGGATCCCGATCTCCAGTTTGAGAACCCCTGATCCAGACTGACTGCATTTTTTTTGTAAAGTTATCTGGGAATGGAGGATTAGGGTTCTTTAGGGGTCACAGGCTACTAATCACCACCCAGCACCCACTCACCAAGCCAACAACCAGAAGTAGACCAAAATGGTACAGCCCTCAGGAGCACACGTGCCAGCTTCCTCTCGGCCCCGAGGATGCTCAACACCCCGCTCCATCCCTGGCCCCACCTCCTTCTCCCAAGCCCCCACCGCTGCCCCGCCTCTTCCCACCCCCCCGCCTCTTCCTGCCCAGTTCTGCCCCCTTCTCCAAGTGTGCCCCATTCCCACTCTTCTCCCACCCAGCCCGAGTGCCTCCTGCACTCTGCAAAACCGCTGATCACGGCAGGTGGAAGCACTGGTAGGGAGCGGGAGGAGTTGATCACAAAGCCACTAGTGGATGGGAGGCGCTGGAGGGGAAGGCAGGGGAGCTGGCTGTCCATGGGTGCGCCTATACTCTGGAGACTAAACAACTGTGAGTCACAGGCAGAGAACAGGATAAACCAAGGACTTTAGTCTGCACAGCTGTCCAGCTAGCATCTTCACAACCACGATCTTGATTCCCTCCCTTTGTCTCTGTCTCTTAAAGTCACATGAGTCCTTACTATTGCTGAGTCTATTGTGTTAAAAAAAAAAATCCCACACACCTTGGCCGACATGCTTTTAAAATAATCACTAGTTCCAACCCTTTCAGCACCACCCTCTGTTTGTGGTAATTCAATATTTATTTCCATGGAAACGGGAATGGCAGCCTGAAGCCTTCCTCAGGGTTGTAATTACTCTTGTTGCTTTCAATGGCTGAGGCTCAGCATGCTTGTCAGCACCGGGGTAGCTTTGAAAGCTGGTTTGGAGGTTAAATTGAAAATGGAAAGTCCTGGGTGAACGGATGAAATTGCCTTTTATGATCTTTTTTTTTTGTAAAGTTATCTGGGAAAATGGGGGATTAGGGTTCTTCAGCGTTTATTATTTAGAAGTAATGTTGGTGCACACCTGAGAGGTGTCCGAAAGGTGGAGAACGGAGAGTCCAGTTTACAGGCTTTATTTTATCACTCTAGTTAGCTTTTTCCACTGGTAGCTGCCCAGTTTTGGAAACGGAGGCCCAAGGTTTGTATGTAAAAATGTACACGAGGAAGTAGATCAATTACCAGCGTTGATCAGTCACTTGGGTTCCTGCATGCAAAGGGGTTCTCTGTCTGATAGCAGTGTGGCCCTTAAAGTGTGATTCTTCTCTGCTAAGTGACTGTGTAAAATTATCACGGTGGTTTCCATGTTTGTGTGTCAATTCTTTCCCGTCAAATATGTTCAGTTTACCAAGACTTTAATAATAATAAAAAAAAAAAAAAAAAGGAGAAAGGGGTTCCCGCTGGCAGTTACACTGATGCATGCTTAGCTCTGAGAGTCCAGCCTGGGTTCTTTCCTGCCTTCACAGCATTTGCGTGTCATGAATAGACCTAGACAAAGCGGGTCAAGTTTAAAGAGGGACCTAGGTTTGTGAGGGAGGGACCTGTGGTGGGATATAAACAGCAGAGCCTCCATGTGTTTAATAAAGCTTTGTGGATTGGAGCTCTCCCATTTTACTTTTAGCTAAGGAAACAACTCCCACCAGTAATAGAGTACAGCAGGTCAGTTTGGACCCTGAGGCTATGCCACTCATACCGCTGCAGCCAGGCCCCTTTTGTCACACACTAGTTCGAGCAGAACTAGTGCTTGTCTGTCTGCCTGAGCTGGGGCTTATGCCTCCCAGCTACTGTGTAGACCTACCCTTAGTGACACTTGTGTATCCCCCTTGTTTTCAGCGGGTTTGCACACGTGAGTGGCTGGAGCTTGGTGAACAGTTGTACTGTTGATGGACTTGGCTCACAGAATCTTAGCTAGGCTAGTTTGTGAGAGCAGAGCGGAGTAGATGGCAGTAATCCCTTGCCTGTCTCAGCAGGGATAACCGAGTAGACAACTGGAGCAGAGCTGTCAGGTAAGAAGGTGCCATTTGTACATAGACACTTTTCAGAGCAGGACTACATTTCAGTAGTTTAAGGGCTCTCTCCTTCTGCTGTGTATGACATATAAAGCATGTGTGCATGCATGCAGTCACTGGCTGCTGGGTAATCTATTATGTTCTGCAGCATAATGGACAGAGCGTAATCTCTGCTCCCCTAATTATATTTGAAGCAAATTAGCTTGTCCATTAGCCAAAATAAATCTGATGTAGCATAATATGGAGTTCTCCAGTGATGGTTGATCAATAACTCATGTGAAGAATAGCCAAATGCTGCTGAGCAGATGTTCATAGCTGAGACATGGTCAATTAAACTTGTTTGAGATACTTTAATTTCATCAGAGGGTTTTTAACTCCTTCCTTTACCCGCTGGGGATGTGTGGTTTTTGTGCAGTGGGAAGCTGGGCTCGGGTTCTGCTGTGGACTCAGTCTTCTGGGTTTTGGATTTGCTCTAGAAACTGAATTAGAGCACCTGAAATAAATGAGACACTAAGGGAAAAAATGATAATGGCACACATGTTACAGTAATAAAGACACCCAGCTTCTAGCATCAAACAGGGGTATTTATTGGAAAGAGGAAAGCTGTTGTGCTTCTGTGCTGTGTCTTTCCCAGGCTATCTCCTTCAGAGAGAGAGAGAGAGTGGATGCATCCCCACAGCATAGACAAACTTCACTGTTCTCCCAGTGAAGCCTGAGACTCTGTGCATGGTGCTGGAATTCTCTCTTCTGATTATTGGTCTATTTCCACATCTCTGTATTCCACTGTGGCATGTGGGTCAATATCCAGACAGTATGTGGATATGAAGGGGAGCCTTGATTCGTGCTCTCTGCTTTTCTGGGGAATGGCTTGAATGCTCAGTGTCCCATATGCACAAGTTTGGAGATGGATTTCATTCCTAAATTGCAGCTGAAATTCACTAGGTCTCCCCAGCCAAAATGAGTGCTCAGTGGTAATTGTTCACATCTGATCTACCTTGCTTTTTCCACCCTATTCCGTTCAGGTTTTTCCACCATTATCACCATGGTACCCATCCCCTATATGTAACCTATTGCTAGCCTATCAGGAGAATGTGACCCATGGAGTTGTATTACTTGTTTTCTACCAGCCTAATGAAAAGAGGGAGTTCTGAGTACCCACTGCAGTAATTTTAGAAGAGATTGACTTAAAAAGGCTCTGAAGTATAATAACTATAGAGCAGCTCAGCTAACCAGTAAAAGTTAGCACTGTGGGGGGGCGGGAAGCTCACCAGTAACCGCTGTCTTGGTGCATTTCAAGCATCACGTTAAAATTGAATTGAAAACTGTTGTGCTTCATCTTCAACTTCAAAAGTAAAACCCGACCTACACGGCACCTCTGATAGTAGCAGAGACTTTAAAATTCAGATTCAGGGTGATTTTTTTAACATTAATTCTCAAGGCAATCGTTGTTGGTTTTTTCAAATATTTATTTATTTATTTATTGCTGGAGTGATCCTCTCCTAACCATACAGGCTTTCTATAATATCCACAGTTCAAAGTTTGAATTACCATCAAGATGGCTCTTCAATTTTATTTTTTTCTAAATGTTCCCATATATGCTCTTCCTCCTCCTGTTTTCAAGCTGAAAAGGGGACATAAAACAAAAGAAGACATACACTGTAAAATTCAAATGCCTTGACATTTTCAGTCTCTCTTAATCTCTCTAGTCAGAGACTTACAATGCTTTTTTCCCAATCTATTGGTAGGATTTCCCTATTTCCTCACCAGATTTATTTTTAATCAAATCAGAAGCACCATTTCAGATGGATATTTATGAACACGGTTCTTCCATTTCAGGAAGGAGAAGCTGTGCTATAAATTCCTGACACTAGGTAATAGCTTTTGGGGAAAGAAAGAATGATAATTTTGCAAGTGCCCAGTCCAGAGTAGGGAATCTGCCTGCTGAAATTACCATATGCAGAGGATCAAAGAGCTTGAGGAGAGGACAAGTTTTAAAACTTGAATTATGAGATGAGAGAACTGCTTTGGAAGTGTTGGAATGCCTCTGATCACACGTATCAGTTCAGTGGAATGTAGAGATGTGGAAATAGACCAGAACCCAGAAGAGAGAATTCTGGCACTGTGTAAAAGGATGATAGGACCACACCTGACGCTGCTGTGCAGGACGGATGCTGAAGAAGTGGGGAAGTACTGACAAGGGCTGGAGAAAGAATAAAGGTTCTTCAGGGGCATTAAGTGTGCCAGGTTGGGAAAACTGTTCTTTAAATTCACTAGTTAAAGAGGAGATTTGAGGAGGTTATAATTGAGGCCCAGAATAGGAAATGATAGGTATATGCCCCGAAATTACTAGTGAGAAGGGTCATAATTAAAAACTAGAGGGAGTGGATAGAAAAGAGACATTTTCTCTAAGCTTCTTTATGCTTATTAAAGGATAATTGAAGTGCAGAATGGGCTCTTAGATTTGCAACAATAAATACACTGAAATAGATTTTAAAAGGAAAAACAATTTCCAGGTTCAAAACACGAGACAGGCAGGTTGCGATTCAGCGGAGTCCCACACTGTTACTGTGGTAGACTTCTTGGCTGGTGCTGTGTGAAAAATTCTGGGCGCCAAATTGTCATTTACCTTTCACAACAAAGTTGCCAGGGGTGTTGCTGGATTAGTCACGGAGCTCCTCCGTTCCAAGTCAGTGGGAGGGAGAAAAGAAAGAGAACCTTCAAACATATCATAATGTAGCTGAGCTTCATTGGGCAAAGGCGGCCCCCTCGGACAGTGCAAGGATGAGGCAGGATTTGGAGGGGCCAAAGGATCTAGCTTTATAATATTCAATATAGGTTCTTATTCCACCTCCATCGTTATAGTATTTGAGCATCTTCCCGTCATGCACTGTGCTATGTGACTAATGTTTCTCACATGTGGTTCATTATTTCTCTCCTTCTCTGGGCTTTCGTATGTGGTGGGAACACTCTGGGTTGTTCCACCCATTAGGGAAAGGATCCCTTATTCCCAGCAGAGATACACAGGCTCGGGGTGGGGACTCTTGCCTTAGGTATGTTGTTATAGCCTCCTCACAAGCAAACTACCAGGTCAAGTTACACATCTGGGATGTTGCCATTCCATAAACCCAAGCTGGACATGGTTCATCATTGGGCACTAGGGGCCTGAATCACAAAAAGACAGTGTCATGTACTTTAGGAAAGATCCACGGTAATTTAATAATAATCTGCAGAGTCAAGCAATTAACTGACACCAACAGGAGGTAATGGAACAGATCTTGTATTTAGAACAAGCATTCCCTTGCTTTCCATTGGTGTCGGTGGTGTCATTGCTGAGAGAGAATTTGGCCTTAGAGGTGAATTATTTCAAACAGTGCCTCATTTCCTTGTGAGGAAGAGTTCAAATCCCTGTATCTGTAATGCAAGCTGCAGGGTGAAAAAGCCAATGAATGCCACAAGGTGTGAACTGTGTGTTCTGTTAGCAATATGTTAGCAAAGCCAATTTTCACTCCTCTCTTTGCATTCTCCCTGACCAAACATGGCCAGCAGGAGGCCAAACAAAGAAATGACTTTTACCCTTTACTCCCTGAAAGCATGGAAAGATGCAGAATTATTAGTAGTAGCATTCTGTGTTCCCCCATACATGGTCCTGCCAAACAAGTTGGGAAGCACTCAGAGACCGAAGGGATGTTACCCAGACCCATCTCCTTTTCAGCAATTGAGCATTGACCAGGAAAGAATCCATAACAGTGCTATGGAAGGCTAGAATATTCCGTAATGCATAACTGGTGCATACTCCTGCCCTGTATTAGCTTTTTTCTTTTAACATGGAATGCGATGCAGCAGTGAAAAAATTAAATTGTGTGTTCAGGTCTTTTAATTTAGTTTTGCATTCTGTGTGAGACTGTTAACCTTCGGCAGCACTTTGCTCCTCCTCTCCCCATTTTATACTAACGTACTGTAGTTTTACTGGGTGAATTGTCAGTGACGAGCAAGGAATGTTGTTTTAAAAATATCAATAGTCTTATGCTGGTATAAGGAGATCTTTTGTTGGCATAGATAATCCACCTCCCCAGATGATATAAACTATAATGGCAAAATGAGACTTTCTTCCCACCTCCAACCAACATAACTGTGCTAACGACACTTTGTAGTGTAGACGTGACCTAAGAAATAGGAGTTTTCCGTTGATCTGCATTGGCCTCAGATCACTCTTTCAGCTTTCTTTTTATGACGAAATAGAGAAATAATTTTTTTGATACATCCCATCCCATAGAGAGTATTTTAAAAATTTTCTATCAAGTATTTTACAAAGTCTTTTTGTTTCTCCAGCAAAGTGGTAAAAGTGGTTTCTGGGTGATGGTTGCTTATTTCCCACTGTCCATATTGTGTTCACTCTTCCAGAAAATAGAACTATTGAATATCTGTCAAATAATACAGAAATATGGACAGCCTAAAAGAATGAAATGTACAGAGGTTGGAAGGGGGAAAGAGTTCAGTTTATAAAACTACATCCTGTTTTGAATGCAGTACACAACATGATTGTAGTGCCAATCTTTAAAAAAGGGAAGGAGGAGGATCCTGGGAACTACAGGCCAGTCAAACCTCACCTCAGTCCCCGGAAAAATCATGGAGCAGGTCCTCAGAAAATCAATCCTGAAGCACTTACATGAGAGGAAAGTGATCAGGAACAGTCAGCATGGATTCACCAAGGGAAGGTCATGCCTGACTAATCTAATCGCCTTCTATGATGAGATTACTGGTTCTGTGGATGAAGGGAAAGCAGTGGATGTATTGTTTCTTGACTTTAGCAAAGCTTTTTGACACAGTCTCCCACAGTATTCTTGTCAGCAAGTTAAAGAAGTATGGGCTGGATGAATGCACTATAAGGTGGGTAGAAAGTTGGCTAGATTGTCGGGCTCAACGGGTAGTGATCAATGGTTCCATGTCTAGTTGGCAGCCGGTGTCAAGTGGAGTGCCCCAGGGGTCGGTCCTGGGACCGGTTTTGTTCAATATCTTCATAAATGATCTGGAGGATGATGTGGATTCACTCTCAGCAAATTTGCGGATGATACTAAATTAGGAGGAGTGGTAGATACACTGGAGGGCAGGGATAGGATACAGAGGGACCTAGACAAATTGGAGGATTGGGCCAAAAGAAATCTGATGAGGTTCAATAAGGATAAGTGTAGAGTCCTGCACTTAGGACGGAAGAACCAAATGCACCGCTACAGACTAGGGACCAAATGGCTAGGCAGCAGTTCTGCAGAAAAGGACCTGGGGGTGACAGTGGACGAGAAGCTGGATATGAGTCAGCAGTGTGCCCTTCTTGCCAAGAAGGCCAATGGCATTTTTGGCACGTATAAGTAGGGGCATAGCGAGCAGATCGAGGGACGTGATCGTCCCCCTCTATTCGAGATTGGTGAGGCCTCATCTGGAGTACTGTGTCCAGTTTTGGGCCCCACACTACAAGAAAGATGTGGAAAAATTGGAAAGAGTCCAGCGAAGGGCAACAAAAATGATTAGGGGACTGGAACACATGAGTTATGAGGAGAGGCTGAGGGAACTGGGATTGTTTAGTCTGCAGAAGAGAAGAATGAGGGGGGATTTGATAGCTGCTTTCAACTACCTGAAAGGTGGATCCAAAGAGGATGGTTCTAGACTATTCTCAGTGGTGGAAGAGGACAGGACAAGGAGTAATGGTCTCAAGTTGCAGTGGGGGAGGTTTAGATTGGATATTGGGAAAAACTTTTTCAGTAGGAGGGTGGTGAAACACTGGAATGCGTTACCTAGGGAGGTGGTAGAATCTCCTTCCTTAGAAGTTTTTAAGGTCAGGCTTGACGAAGCCCTGGCTGGGATGATTTAGTTGGGGATTGGTCCTGCTTTGAGCAGGGGGTTGGACTAGATGACCTCCTGAGGTCCCTTCCAACCCTGATATTCTATGATTCTATGTCATTTTAATTTAGACAAGTTCAAAGTTGCATGGCTTAGGCGGAGGACAGAGCAGAATAAATGGAAAATAAAATTAGGTGAACCCATCAATCTTGCATCTAAAACAATGCTAAAATAAAAGCTGAGAGTAAGCATATTTGCTGGGAGGAATGGGAAATCTCAGCAATTGTTTCTCCTAAAGGATATCCCTGCAGGGCTGCCTTTGCATCTCTCCAAAACGACTGTAACTCAGGAAGCAACCAGCAAACTAGATTTCATGTCATTACAAATGCGCTGTTTTAGTAACCACAGAGCACGCAAGCCACCTCTTATAGCTTTTTCAATATTAAACTTTCATACTCAAAATATTATGCGTTGGTGATTGAACAGTCTCCTTCTACTTGTGCATGTGAGTCGCCCAATGAGGGATTGGAGCGTGAGTTAAATGTGGGCTTTGATGTAAGCAAACGTCCGATGTAGTGAACTAAAGAATCCCTTACCACGACACTACAGCTGTTAAAAAATCATACAGAGAATGGACCAGACTCCAGCATGCATGTTCAAGTGTGTTCTCTGCAGTAGAGTGGTGGTTGCTGGCAGGGTGAGAACTCCCTGGGACATTTTTCACATGTTATTTGCCATTGTCCCAATATTAGAAATGTTTGGCCAAGGGTCCGAGATATAGTTTGCAATGATAAGTTGCCAGCTGAGAGAGTGAGCGAGCTGTTTACTACATGATTTTTCATCATTTCCATGGGACTGCAAAGTCTTTTCATAAAATGTCTGCAATCGATGGACCTTGGCCATGCAATGGAGAGGGGAAACTCATGCATCCCACTGCTTCATGATGGGCATGTCGACACAATAATTGCTGGAAAAGAGCCTGGTGTTTATAAGATTAATGACAAAAGTGAAAAGAATTTCATGGGGTGCAGGAAAAGTGTGTTTCTGACCTACTGTGCAGATGAGGTATATAAGGGGTGCTGTACATCCAGCTGGCATTTTGATTTCTGTGGAGTGTGTTGGCCCTTAGTTTATACTATGCAGAGTTTGGTGGTGGTGTGAAATGAAGACATTTTATATAAGTTAGGGTTACAGTTAAGGTGGGATAGGGAAGGATGATGGAAGTGGCAATACACTGCATTACACAGCAGCTGCTGGCAGATGACCGGTACGGGTTGGGTGGACAGATGAAACGGAGCATGTATCCTACTGGAGAGTCTTGAAATCAGAAGGTAGATCCTCATGCTGGTGACATTTCTTTTAGGTGTAAGCATTCCAGAATTACGGCAGAAGGGGGAGGGAAACAGACTCTGCACTCCTACAAAATGTATTATGAAGTGGTGATAGCATTTTGCTGTCCTCTCATGAGCATGTGCCAAGGTTACTGACATCAATAATAGAGGGGGCTCTCTTAGGGGAGACTGACGAGGCCACTAAAGCTATGGATGGTTAAAGGTTAATACACAGGTTTTCTGTATTCAGCTACTAGGCATGCACTTGCCCTGAATTATGATGGCAAACCATGCGTGCGGCTTCTATCCATTGCCTGACAATGGCTTACCTTTGCTTCTGTATTGGAACAGGAGGGATATTCTACAGGGAGCTGTATACTTAAAGCCTTATCCCTTTGACCCACATAAAGAGAATGCGCACCAATTGGAGCTTTTCATCTGCATGGCTTGGGAGGGGCTGAGAGTTTCCCTGCTCATGGGTTGAGTGCACAACTTTGTCTGCTCAGCTTCTACTGAGTTTATAACATAGCAAGCTCGTTTTCAGTCTCGTTGTTTTCAGAGAAGATGGAGAAATCTTGTGGATAGCGATGATTTGGTTTAAAATAATAATACAGGAGGGAAGAATGTTCTGTCATTTTTTTTCTTCCCTCTATACCTTTATCCTGATGATATTTAAGCAGGTTTGCTGGCAATCTAATGTCTAATGCAACTGAAGAGAGCACAGGGAAAGAGGCAAATACCTTGCACACCTTTATTCAAAATCAGGTCCTGGTTTATGAAATATTTGTACGACTGAGTTTTATTAGAAATGCTTCAATGGCAGAACAGTTTTACTGAATCAGCTGACGCCAGCTCCATATGGTGGAAATGTCACGATGCATGCATAGTATTTTTGACATCATTCTAAATTTCCACTATTTCTCTGTCGTTCCTGAAACATGCAGCTCTCATAAATGGAAAGATGTGCAGTGTAAAATTTGCAAATATCTCAAACATTCCTTACTGTAGTATTTTTTTCACCACTATTGATCATTGTCTTCTAATTGCTCAGTTTGATTATTTTTATTCTTCTGTGTATATATATTTTCTGTTTTTAACTAAGAGTAGCATAAGTGCCAGATCCTCAAATAGCAGCAACCCAGCCACGCACCTGAGTTTTTGAACAATTCTACTTTAAAAAAAAAAAGTGAATTTGCCTGTTTGGATTAAATCTTACCTTTCCCCCTCTGATTTGGGTTTCTACTCCCCCACATTGTGCATAATTATTCCCAGCCAAAAATCCAGATGGCTAAATAGCAATTTCATGTAAATGAGGTGGAAAAGCTGTGTCTGCCACTGTCTAAATTATTCAAAAATAGTCTTGTGGAAGGTAGCAAATATCTGGTCAGAAGATGCACCCTGTTTTCAGCGGGGGAAAGAGATTTAATTTGAAATATTATAAGAGAAGTAAAACAAGTTATACAGTATCAAAGATATGTATCTAGAATTGATGATAAGCAAAGGGCGTTATCAGCAGTAGGATTTTGGGAAAGGAACTAATTACAGAAAGGCTGGAAACAGTATCTTGCAACATCCTTGCATTGTTTTTAAAGAGACAGGTGTCGTTGCTTCAAGACTTAGACAGTGGCTTCCTTTGGGGAGCCCCTCTTGACAAGCTAGGTCTTAGCAAACTGTATCTAGTAGGGAACCTGCAGATCCCATGTATTCTTGCAATGCTTTGTTCCTCCCCTTGCTTCCCTACTGCCAGCAGTGTGACTCCTGGTTTTTCTTATTATCATTAAACTATAGGCAATCATTCAGGGCCATTGCTTGGTCAATCTGTTCCTCCTTTATGGGTTGATTTAAAAAAAAAAAACAGCTGAGAATGTCCTGAAGTCAGTAGGAGAAGGTTTATTTTACCGGATGAAAATAGCAAAAGAAGCTAAAATACATAAAAAGAGATAATTGGGATCATTAAACTTTGCCATCAGAATGACAGTCACTGCCATATCCATTGTATGTCTAAAAAAGGCCAGCTCAAGAGATTTTCATCCTAAGTATACCATCAAGTGCATTTAAATCCAATGTGAGATGGTTGGCCTACATTAAAGCTGCAGCATTTTAAATAGTGATCTCAGTAAAATGAAATGATCCTCAGAACTGACTCATTCTATTGGACAAGCTAAATACCCGGTATTTGATATTTACCCGGTAATATTATTACATAAACGTGAATAGGGACCATTGAGGGGTCAGGGCTCTGGGCTCCAGCATGTTAGCAGCTACCCAAACAATCTGCGCCAAAGAATTTACAGTGTCGTAACCCACATGAAACAACTTGGAGGACGAGGCAACAGTGAAACAAGCCTTTTTAGCTCAGTGAGTATTGTGCTATGTTAGTGGGCCATGACCGGAGATCACTCAATAGTCATGTGGGCCTATCATAAGTTATTGGATGCTAAACACAAATTAGAGGTGGTTAACACCCGTTCAAAGATATTAATGATTATTGGGTATTTACTAACAAATCCCGTTTGGTACTAATACATCCCATCCCATTCAAGAGGAGGAATTCTGATCAAAGGAAGGAAATCAAAGTGATGGCAGGGAATATTGGTCAGCAGTAAAAGAGAAAATTCCATTTGAATCCTGTAGAAGCCCAAAGGGTAGCAATAAATCTCTTCAATAACATTAAGTTCTGTGCAATAGGAAATCAACAGGGACAAACCTCTATTTGATATGAATAAGACACTGACAAGCATCCCTCACGGGGACATTATTAACCCATAAGAGAAGAGCAACAAATTAAGAGGCAAGGCTAAAAACAGCTCACCCTATAACACACATCCGTTACCCTTCACAATCCATTTTACAATCTGCTCTTGGACTGTCTCCAGAGTCTGACACTTTCTAGACTCCCCTCTTACCATCCATGCCACTGAATAAAAAAACATTCTCCTGGACTCGATGTCTGCTTCCTGTTGCTGTAGGCCAGAGGTCTGTAATCTCTGCAGAACATTTTGCCAACTGTCTGATATCTTCGCACAAAAGAGCCACCTGAGGAGCATATATGACACAGAATCATAGAAATTAGAGAGAAGACCAGTTAGGTGATTTATCCACCCTTCCTTGCTGACTCTGGATTGCTCCCTACAGTATATTGTACCGGGTTTTATCTGTTGTGATTTAACTGATTTAATGACACTCCCACCACATTCCTGAGCAGGTGTCTCCAGAGTCTCATAGATGACACTATTAGCAAACATTTCATAATAATCTGCCTGAACTGAGTTTGGTATGTCTTTTGGTATGAACTTTTAGGGTATGTCTACACTGCAGGTGAAGGTATGTTGCACCACAGGTGGGCACATCATTCTAGCTTTAATCTTGCAAGCATAGTGAACAATAGTAGCGAAGGTGTGGCTGTATGGGCTAGCAACCAGAGAATGTACCCAGGATCCTTGGTGGGTTGTACTCTGGGTTAGCCTGTGTCACCTTGTCTACACTCCTGTTGCTAGCTTCAGTCTAGCTAACACAAGTATGACTACACATGCTGCAGTCACACCTTCACTTGCACTATAGACATTCCCTACATTATACTTGTTTTGGCCACCTGAACAAGTCCCACTTTGTACAGTAAACTGGGTAGAATTTGATACGGGCTCTGAGCAACCAGCACTTCCCTCTCTCTGTGTAGGCTACAGCAGAGGGAAGTTCTGAGCAGGGTCTTGGAGGAGGATTAGGAGGTGGCTTATGGTTTTTGGGAGTTTTTCCCACTCGAAAAGAGACATCATGGGACAAAGCTTAAAGGTTCTTGTGGGGGGAAGTGGACAAGCAGATCTAAACTGTCATGATGGACTGGAGGTGGGAGTAGACCATGCAATAAGATAATAGGTTGTATAGAAAGGGTGGGGCTAGCTTATAGAGGACTACAGAGGTTATGGCAAGAAGTTTGTGATGAATGCAGTGGAGGAGGAGGAGCCAAGGGAGAGACTTAGAACAGAGTGGCATAGTGACTGGCTGGGGAGATATTAGCAGCAGCACAGAACTTGAGGGTGTTGAGGAGCCAGGCATAGAGGCCAGAGAGCAGGAGACTGCAGTAGCTAGCTAGCTGCCAAACAATCCAGCCACGGGTGAGAGTTTTGGTTCTCTGAGATGTGTAGGGAAAAGTGCCAAGATTTAGATTGTGTTTCGATATGTGAATCAGAAATGAGGACAGTGTCACAAAAGAAGCGGAGACTACAGAATTGAGCACTGGAGAGGAGGAGGGCACTTTCTACCAGGATAGAGAAAGATGTGGTGGGGAGGAGGGCTTGGGGAGATAGATCAGGAGCTCAGTTTTGACCAGGGTAAGTGTCAAGTGCCAGCTACACATTGATGCAGAAATGTCAAGACAGGCTAAGATTTTAGTTTGGAAGGAGGGAGACAAATCCCAAATAGTGACTTTTGAAAAGAAGGGCTTGGGGGGAATGGCAAATACCAGTTGAGCATGAGTGGGATGCTTTGGGTAAGAGGGCAAACTCGATCCTTGGCTGTATAAGCATGGGAACTTGAGGTAGGGATAGGGAGGTGGTGTGACCTCTGTACATGGCAGTGGTGAGACCATTACTGGATACTGCATCCAGTTTTGGTGTCCATACCTCAAGAACAGGTTCAGAAAAAGAGTTTTAAGAGTGATTTGAGGTCTGGAAAACTTGCCATCTTTTGAGAGACTAAAGCAGCTCAAGCTATTTAATTTATCCAAGAGATGGTTACATGGTGACTTGATCATGGTCTAGGAGTACCTACATAGGAGAAGAGATTTCTGCTAGTAAATGGTTCTTTGATCTAACAGCCAGAGGCAAAGGAGAAGGCCAAAAATGGAGGGATCCACACTCAGAGAGAGAGAAAAGACCTACCAAACGAGACATTGATACACAGGAATAACGTATTAATCTGTGGTTTCAGAGTAGCAGCTGTGTTAGTCTGTATCCGCAAAAAGAAAAGGAGTACTTCTGGCACCTTAGAAACTAACCAATTTATTTGAGCGTAAGCTTTCGCGAACTAGGCATCAGTTCATGCTATCACAAAGAGTTCTTGTGGGGGATATTTTAATTAAACCCAACTTGTTTCCAACCTAGTAAATCGACTGCTGCATAATTCCACCCTTGTGTTGATTTCAGAGAGATCCTCAGTGAGAAGTCATTCTAAAGGAGAAGTCATTGGGCATTTCTGTTAGATTTTTGTTTGTGTTGATGGCACTGCTCTTTTCACTTTAGGAAAGGGCACCATGAAGTGTTCCTAAACAGTAACAGATTGCTATGTGAACACAAGGGCAAATACACAGGGAGTAAAGATCTCCTTTTAGACTGGAATACTAACCAGCTGCACCTCCTCCATGCCGAGTAGCTCTTTCCTGACTCTGTGATGAACACTTAGGTTCTCCGCTGTGCCCATTTTCCCCCACTCTCCATTTCTCTTCCTCTTCTCAGCTCATTTATCAGATACACCAGGAAACCTCTCAGTGAACCATGCTGTTTCCTCACACCATTCTGTTCATTCTACCTGTAAAGGAGCACATTTGGCACAGATGTGAAAACTATGGTTTGGTGTAACAGTGCTACAGACAGACCCAGGAGGGTTGGAGCTGTGAAGTGTGTGTGTGTGTGTGTGTTGTTTTCAAGTGGAATATGGAAAATGATTTTAAATGAATATTTGTTATATTTTAGGAACATACTATGCAGAGCATGCGTGTGTGACATTTATAATGCACGTGGTCTTCTGTTCTGGGCCAACCGTGGGGCAATCTTCTACAGACAATGGATCAGAGTTTAAGGAGTGGCTGCACAAATGTCTGCGAAGCTGTTGGGGTGGGGAGCTCTGCCTCAGCTCTGATGGCAGGCAAGCCAAGGGCTGGGCTAAAGGCTGGGTGAGAGGGAAAAGATTGCCCAGTAGCTAGGGTGCTGGCCAGGGACTTGGGAGACCCAAGTTCAGTTTCGTGTTTTGCCACAGACTTCCTGTGTGACCTTGGCAAAATCCCTTAGTCTCTCTGTGCCTCAGTGCTGCATCTTTATAGCAGGGATATTGGCAGTGTGCTGAGGATAAATCCAATAAAGAGTATGAGCTGCTCAGGTACGACAGTGAGCAGAGATCATCAGTATCTGTCCTTATGAAGAACCAGTGTTGGGGAACCCCCTACAGGAGGGGAGTGAGAGGCAGTTGCCGCTTCTCCAACCCTTAGACTGAACTTATGTCCAAGGAGCGTTCTCACCCTGCAGCCTACCTGTAAATTGTGGATAAACTGCATGTCCCCCATCTAGCCCTATTTGATCCTTTGCACAGGGCCCATTTACTGTGTTTGGGTCTGTGCTGGGAGGAGTGAATTTCACTTATTCACATTTGATGAAACTATATGTAGACACAATGAACATCAAAATGTACTCGGTGCGACCTGGTAGCTGTGGAATAAGCTAGGGGGTCTCCGTTCAGCGGACAGTTGCGAACTTTGGAAAAACCACCAACAAAAGAGGCCGCCGGAGAGAGTCTCGGAGCAAAGGCCACCTCGCCCCATTGGTGGAACTGTATGGAGAAGGTTTCTCATGCTGTACCTGCCCTGCAGACAAACAAGGGACCTTGACTTCCAGTGCTATCAGTGTGATGGGGGATGAAATGGAGGTGGCAATGGGAAAGGAAGGGTCCAACACGGAGGGAGTCCCTGTGGGAGGTAGGGTCTGCCTGTAGTGGTCCTGAGATTTTGGTGGCTCTGTGCCCTGATTAGGCTTAATTCATCCCCAAAAGTATCGTCGTTCTGCATTTTTCACACAATCCAGGTACTTTTGATCATCTTGAAGGAAAAATAGCATCAAGCTGCGGATTTCTTTCCACTGTTCTTGGGCTATTGAGCAAAACTTCTCATGAAGCCATTAGAGAAAAATCACTTCCCACTGCAACCAAATTAAGGACATTTCAGATTTCAGGGACAGATTCTAACCACAGTTATCCCTATGGAAATCTGGAGTAAATCCATTTAAATCAATGGACATACTGTGAATTTACAGAAGTGTAGAGGTCTCCAGAATCTGTCTCTAAGATCTCAAACAATATTATACTGGTTGCATGGCTGTACAATGCAGACAACTTTCAACATATAAATATTAAGTTTCTTAGGACACTCTTGTAGTTTTAAAACATTCACACAACCTGTTTGTCAGTGTGCCACCTAAGTCATCTGATGCTGGTGTGTTCCATTAGTGACCGCTGGCCAAATGCCTTTTGGGTTTGACTAGCATGCATGTCTGTGTGAGTGTGTCATTGCTCAAGGAGCTCATCCATTAAATGGCTCCCTAATAAGGCAGGTACCTCTTTCTCTCTGGAGTTCCATGCAGCTACCGAATGGTTAGACTCTGTTGCTAAAAAGCACAGTGGTGAAGGCAGTGGAGGTAAAATCTGTTAGATACGTGACTCCGAACCTGGACTGTGCTCATGCTGCTTACAGGAAGAGAATGATGGGTTTATTAGCAATAGCTGTCTTCACTACTCACGGAGGGCCCATTCTGGGTGCTGGCACAAGTGAGTAGGGTATGTCACCCCCTTATTCTCTTGTGCAGGGGTGACACCACAGCTTCCTGTGTGCAGGGGGGAAGCAGTCTGCATGGACCCATTATGCCCCCGCATTGTGAAGATGGGAGGGGACTTGGTGGGGCTGAGTCAAGGCTCCGCCCCATGCCTTGTGGTGCAGTTACTGTTGCATTTGTGAGCCTGCCCGGCACTGGGTATATGCCTATCACAATTTACTCCCTCCTCAGAGTAGCAGGGAGATTGTGACTGCTTACACAGCGATGTGCTACCTCTTGCTGAAGGAAGATCCCAGATTGGTGTCCAGCCTTAAGAAAAGCTGCAGTCTTCATTTCTGGTTAAATTACAGCTTTTCTGTAAGCCCCGAGGGAGCATACCAGGAACCAGGTTATGATTTAGAGCCACAGTCTGATCCCCAGTTTTCCCCCTTGCTGTTGTAGGAGTATGTATTCTGTGGAGGTAGGTAATCTGTGCCAGCCATATACCAGGTGCAGATTACTTCCCCAGCTGGATGTGGGGCAGGGGCAGCCAAGGCACTACCTGCTCCCTGCCCATTGCAAGAGGGGAAAATCAGTCCTCATAGAGGCTGCTCTCTTCTGCTGTTTCTGATGATATAAGCAGTGAGAATTGGTATGTAAGAGAACGCTTCAAACCCTGCTACTCCCGTGCATGGGTGTGAGCAATGCTCACAATCTGGCCCATAAGTAGTGTTCCATGTTTTCAGTTTTTATTTGTTTAAAAAAAAATTACAGAAACTTTTCAGTGTTTATTTTCCAAACATTCCAAAAATCAGGGGAAATTACGGGGAAAAAGAAAAACTTTTGTAATATACACATTTGAAACTTTTTTTAATGTACATATTGTGTCTCTCTCAAAGCTAGTAGTTTTTCCAGAAATCCTGGTTTGCATACAGTCGCTTAATTTTCTTCAAAGTATGCTGAGCCTCTTGCTGTCTTGGAGGTAGTCCAACTTCAAAAAATATGCACTCTACATCAATACATCCAGGGCGTATACTCCAAGCTCACTGTGCCACTTTGCTGAAGTCAGAAAGTGTGTCTTGATGACCGTTCCAAAAAGCCAGCACAGCCAGTTTCACATTGGCAGGGTTAGGCAAGTTCGTGTAAGTAGTATATTCCCCTTTCAGATCTGAAATTTCATCTCTAGTGGCAAATGGTTGAAACACTCTGGAATAATGGTTGTAGTCTGCTGCAAAATTCACCTTGAGGTGAAACACCTGGATGACATTCCAGAAAGAATCTTCGGCACCCAATACTTTGGGGTTCAGATTATGGGTCATGGTTGTCTCCCATTTTTCGCTGAGCGTTGTGTTTAAAGGTTTAGAATTTTTTTTTGGTTTTCTCATGTTCCGGGGTGAAAAGGATTTCCAGATACAGTTGGGTTTTCTCATATGTTTCTCCTGCAGCTTTTGTTCTCAATTCAGCTGAGTTTTTGGTTGTCAGGATCCAGTAAAGTCTGTATTGGCAACCATATTGGCAGTGGTCTGCGAAGATTCCACTGTTTTCTGTGTGCCATGTAGATTCCAAGTTTTTAACAATGAACATAAGCTCAGTATGCAGAATCTGACAGTCATTCTGGTTATTTGCCAGTCTCTTCAGAGTTTCTGCTTTAGAACCAACAAACTCAAGATGATCTAGGAGACTCATTAATACAGTCCACGTGTTATTTACATGGCAGGGAGCAAAGTACAAGCTCATCCACCAATGTGGCACAACAGGGGTAGGTAATCAGCAGTTAGCTCTGGACTCGTCTCACACTGTGTAAAACAAAGCCTTCAACTTGTTTTGCGTGATTGAAAATGGCCCTTAATCCAATGATACAAGATTTCTTGTCTTTCATTTCTTCTGTAGCAGTAGCTGCTGACAGCGCAATGTTAATCAGATGAGCAGGACAGGACTGAGTTTAATCTTCCAGGAAAACTCAGCTATGAAGGAAGCAGAATCTGTGTTAGTTGTGGCCACATTTTTCCCAAGTTAGTTGGTACACCTCAAACCTGTCAGTTATTGACGTGTCAACAAAACGGGTGTCAGCAGAGGGAATGAATGTCACGTCAGCACAAAACAGTGCAGTTTTATTCACTTTGAAATAAAAAAATAAAACAAAAGGCCAAGAATCGGACGGTCCAAAGCATCAGGAGACTTGTCAAAAATGAGACTAGACACCACATTTCCATCAATTCGTTCCATCAGTTTAGATACTAAAGCATTGCCATTTTCTTTCAGATACTTATGAGTGAGGTTTTCTGCATTAGGAAGGGGTTTTCCTGTTGGACAGTATTGCCGGACAAAGTCACCAATAGGCCCTGCAATTAACAGTGGTTGTCTGCGAAACAAAGATCATGCAAAAATTCATTAAGGCAATCGTGCTATGTCCTTTCTTTCATTAAATCCCTGGCGAAAGCTCCTGATATTGACTGCTTAGCCCAAAGCTCACTTTCTTCCTTAAGCCTCTAGTGTTGCTTGCTTTTGACGTGCTCCTTTGTTCTGTCAGCTTAATACTCAATGCTGCAGAACTTGCGGTGCAATGCATCCTCTTCATTCCCATCTTTACTTTCCCTGAAGATTTCTAAGCACCGATTTTCTTGTTGGTATTAGGCCTAGATTTGCATTTTCACCCCATGTTTACCTTTTTACCTTATCTTATCTGTAGAGGATTGATTGATTAAATTCAGCACTGCACTAAACGGCTGCAAAGAGGGGGTCAGCGTCTCCTTATAAGCCAGTCATAGCGCAATATTAACATGGTTTGATTTTTTTTCCCAACCTCCACCTTGTGTGTGTTCTGTTTTTTACACTGAGACACTGCTTCAGTCTCAGAGCTCCAGGACACAACAATCGTGTAAAGCATCAGTGCTTAACAAAAATAAGTACCCGGAAAAAAATGAGCGGTGTAAATCAGTAAAAACAGAACTCATTTCATTAAAAAAAAAAACCCTGGTAATTTATCAGTGAAAATCGGTAAAAACTGAAAACGTGGAACGCTACCCATTAGGTCATAGACACGTAATTTGATTTTATAATTCCCAGACCATTGTATGGGCACCTGTTTTGCTTCCATAGATCTAAATAAATAAACTACTTGAGACGAAGTGACCTGCGAAAGGAAAATGATTTCAGGTCGGCATTTCCTATTGGCATGCCACCACACTCTCCCAGCAAGCAGCAGCATTCAAAGGTACGTGTCGTGCCACAGGGGTTTTAACTAGCTGATTGGCTACATCAAAATACCGCGACAGCACTATCTGCACAGGATTACACGCCAGAGAAGAAGAAAGCTAAACCCCTGTGGAAAGGTTTTAACTGTTTTCTTTTTAATCTTTTGATTCTCTTTTAAAATGAGTGACTTAAAAATTCAACCAAAAATGCAAGAGATGGGTGAATACACTACACGTATACAAGGCAAATCTGTACACGATAGGTAAACTGTGCTCTTTTGTCCCTAGTGCAGATCTCTGTTGCATATTCTGCACTCTTGCATACCGTGTCCCTGTGTAAAACTCACTCGCTGACCTCAATGCTAAGCTAAGCAAACATTCTGAGAACCAGGACTCCATCCCAAGAGGAAATGAAGGCGTTGCCTGGGGGCCTGGCCTATACTAAGCTGCAGGGAAAGAGAGTTAAAAGCCAGTGGAGGAAGAATTGACTTGTGAGTGAGAAACTGAGAGTCAGGACACCTGGGTTCTGTTTCCATTTCTGTCACAAATTCCTTGTCATGACAGAGATGAGGGCAGAACTCGTGACTGGAGCAGGCTGAGTCAGGTTACCGCAAGATCAGAGTCTGGGAAAGGCCAGAGGGTGGACTGAGAGTCAGGTGTCAGGAGACCAGACCAGGTTACCAGAAAATCAGGGTCAGGCACTAGGTTATAGACAGCAATCGAAGAGCAGAGTGGAGGAGAGTCGAGGGTTGATTACAAGCAGGGGTCTGGAGCAGAGACAGGCGGGCAGTCTGTGGTGTTGCTCAGACAGCTTTCCATCATGGCTTCCTGGTTTAACTACTGGTATTGGCCAATCAGGGCTGTGAGGGGCTGCCACTCCACTCCTGCTTGGAGGGACTTCCTGCTGAGCCCGGTTTCACAGGGTCCTCCTGTGGGAGCCCAGCCAAAGCTTCCTGTGGCTATGCAGAGGTGTCAGTGGCCCAGACCTCCCATGGTCCCACCTTCCACCCTGGCCGGTTCTAACACTCCTTGGGTGAGCCACTTAACCTCTCTGGCCCAGATCCTCAAAGGTATTTAGGCACCTAATTTCCATTGAAATCAGGAATACCTTTGAGGCTCTAGGCCTCTGTGCCTCAATATCTTCCTCCGTAAGATGGGGATAACACTTACCGACCTCACAGGGCTGTTGCAAGGGTTGATTAATGTTTGTAAAGGGCTATAAATGGTACTATACAAGTGCTGCATACAGTGGTATTAATTTTGTTTTAAAGAGCCATAAGCATTCAACAGTATGTTGGCTCAATTTGTCATCTTGAGGCAATTCTTAATCATGTGTTTCAATCTACCTCAGGTACCTTAGCTATTTCCTAGTACTGTGAAAGCACTAGGCCTCCAGGATTTCAAGATAACAGCAGTGATTGTTTCCTTAACAAGCATTCTTTGCAAAAGGAAAAAGTGCTGTGAGTGCAAGTTATTTGCATACACACATGCGGAAAACAGTTAGATAATTTGAAATGCTTTAATGTAACAATGCTCTTCATACAGCAGGCTATTAATGACAGTGAGATTGATTGACTACATTTCATTTTCTATTGCCATTACCTACTGTCTCTATTTAAATTGGCTTATGTTAACAGCAAACCTATTTAACTCTGCAATCCTGAATTTTTAGATAATTAGTTTGCAACTGCAAATCACTTAGTGATATTTGTAATTATTTTTGAATAAATATTTGTAATGTTGCTTAATATCTTCCATCAGACAAGAGGCAAAGAAATCTTGGAAATCAGAATGTTGTTGCCATTCTTTCCCTGGGTGGTATGAGATGGAGAAGCCTGACTGTTCTCTTGGCAAAGGAACCTTTGCCTTATAGAGCTGATACATCAGAGATCAAGGTCAACAGAAAGAAAGGGGGTACTTGTGGCACCTTAGAGACTAACCAATTTATTTGAGCATAAGCTTTCGTGAGCTACAGCTCACTTTATCGGATACAAGGAGAGTGATCACTTAAGATGAGCTGTTACCAGCAGGAGAGTGGGGTGCGGGACGAGAGAACCTTTTGAAGTATAATCAAGGTGGGCAATTTCCAGGAGTTAACAAGAACGTCTGAGGAACAGTGCGGGGGGGGGGAGGAATAAACAAGGGGAAATAGTTTTATTTTGTATAATGACTCAACCCCTCCCAGTCTCTATTCAAGCCTAAGTTAATTGTATCCAATTTGCAAATTAATTCCAATTCAGCAGTCTCTCGGAGTTTGTTTCTGAAGTTTTTTTGTTGAAGAATAGTCACTTTTAGGTCAGAAATCAAGTGACCAGAGAGATTGAAGTGTTCTCCGTCTGGTTTATGAATGTTAGGTTTCAGAGTAACAGCTGTGTTAGTCTGTATTCGCAAAAAAAGAAAAGGAGTACTTGTGGCACCTTAGAGACTAACCAATTTATTTGAGCATAAGCTTTCGTGAGCTACAGCTCACTTCATCGGATGCCGTAGCTCACGAAAGCTTATGCTCAAATAAATTGGTTAGTCTCTAACGTGCCACAAGTACTCCTTTTCTTTTTGCGAATACAGACTAACATGGCTGCTACTCTGAAAAAAGGTCAACAGAGTGTCTTTGCGCAGCAGAGTCCATTAGATAAAGCGATCTCTGATATTACATATATCACAGTATCAAACACACTGAGCCTAGAGTTGGTTGTGCAGATTGAATTCAGTGGCTGTCTGGCCAGGGTGCACAAAATGAAGAACTTGGGCATAGCTGTAATTTAAATTGTTGGCTGAAGTGTACTGGATTATGCTTAGAGGCCTTGAAGGCCAAAAGAAGAACAGGCAATCCCCTTCCACTCCAGTATCCTAGTAAGACCCACTAGGTTCCCCAGACAGAAAAACATAACACCCCCAACCCCATTATTCCTCCCCTCACCCCAGCCAAGCTGACGCATGCTCATATTTTCTCTCTGGACGCTGGCAGTTCGGTGCTGCACTTTGTCATTCATCTAGGAAAAGCAGCACCAGGGTCCGTAAGGTGAATGAACAGTCCCAAGCAGTTTAAGTAATCACAGAACAGTGGTGGGCAACCTGCAGCCCGCGGGCCGCACGCGTCCCATCAGGGTCATCCACTGGCAGGCCGTGAGACAGTCTGTTTACGTTGACCGCCTGTAGGCACGGCCGCCTGCAGCTTCCAGTGGCCACGGTTCGTCGTTCCCAGCCAATGGGAGCTGCGGGCAGCTGTGCCCGCAGATGGTCAATGTAAACAACCTGTCTCGCGGCCAGCCAGCGGGTTACCTTGAGGGGACACGTGTTGCCCACCACTGTCACAGAATCACAGAAATACAGGACTGGAAGAGATCTCAATAGGTCATCTAGTCCAGTCCCCTACACTGAGGTAGGACCAAGGATGATTTAACTGGGAATTGGTCCTGCTTTGAGCAGGGGGTTGGACTAGATGACCTTCTGGGGTCCCTTCCAACCCTGATATTCTATGATTCTATGAAGTAAACCTAGATCCTCCCTGACAGGTGTTTGTCTAACCTGTTCATAAGAACCTCCAGTGATAATTCCACAACCTCCCTAGGCAACTTGTTCCAGAGTTTAACTACCCTGACAGTTAGGAAGTTTTTCTCAATGTCTGACCTAAATCTCCCTTGCTGCAATTTAAGCCCCATTATGTCTTGTCCTGCAATGTTCCCTTGTTTTGTGTTTCTCCATTGAAATCATGTGTGAACTTACTAATTCAGACACTTCCTGGCACTGTTTATTTCTGAAGCCCTGAAGGAGGCAAACAGAGCCTGCCTCATTCCCTGCCTTTGAGGCAGCAAAATCATGGGCCACACACCCAGGCTGTTTTCTCTTCTCTCTCCCCCTCCCCACCATAGCATCACCACCTGGGATATGGCACTGTTTGCACTGAATGTGAAGCAGAGTCAAAACTGGGTGTCATCTGTGCCCTGCTGGAAATTCTACCAGCTTTCCTAATGGTGACATGCTGGGGGAGAGAGAATCTCGAGACCTTAAGCAAGTGAGTAACCCACTCAAGTCAGTGGGGCTACTGGCATGCTTAAAGCTAGGCACTTAATTAATAACCTACTGACCCAGTATCTCAGTCAGAGGGTTTCAGTAGTGGAAGAATATTTACCCATAACAACCAGCTGGGTTTGGTCTGAGGGGAAGGCCTGAGCCACTTCAGGGGATTTCCATGCCTGTTAGTTTGAAAAGCTGACCCTGTGTGTTACCCTCTGATTGTGAGGTTTCAGAATTTCAAAAATGGGACAGTGGGTAACTGTTGGCCAGTTGCCTAGTATCCGTCAGACGAGGAACCATCCACATGACTCCTTTGACGTAACAGAAGTCAAGTAATAGTGATAAAACATTAGCACGGTGCCAGCATTTCCAGCTTCACAAATGTGTTTGTGTAATGATCATCACATTGGTCATAACTGGGGATTGAACCCCAGGCCTCCATCCTCCACAGCTTGTGCTAAAGGCCTTGTCACTTAGATGAGAACTAAGCAGTCATATCCTCTGTGGGTCAGGCACATAGGGGGATGCATTGAACAGTGGGTTACACTTACTTTGCTTCCATTTTTGTTGTCAGTACGTGCTTCTGCTCTGCAGAGGCCTCCATCTTCATGCCAAAGCATTTTGTTCCACTGATGAAGCAATATGGTTTTATATATATGTGTAACATGTGCAAGATAATCAGATTGCTTGTTGGCTGTTCCTCTTTGCTGGTGAAAGTTTATTATTCAGCCAGTCAGGAGCAAATGTATCATAGAAGGTGCAGGACCCTCACTGGAGAACTTGTCTC
Source organism: Lepidochelys olivacea (assembly GCF_965140295.1). Taxonomy (NCBI): domain Eukaryota; kingdom Metazoa; phylum Chordata; order Testudines; family Cheloniidae; genus Lepidochelys; species Lepidochelys olivacea. The sequence goes on along the minus strand of NC_140417.1, from coordinate 5,018,176 downwards.
ATCAGCTGAAGGAACTTTTCCATTTCCAGTACCTCCTACCTCTAACATACCCTACTCTGTTTAAGACGGGCTTCTTCTAAACGTGCTATGTTTTTTGTCCTATGTTCTCCTGTTCCAACCGCCCCCCCTTGTTACCTCTGTGTCACCCCCCCCCTTACCTCTGTGTCCAGTTCAACTCTCCTCATATCCTTACTCTTAATGCTAATGCCAGACCACCTTGGGATGTTATCACATAGCGTTAAACTACATGTGACAGCCTCTTTTCAATCCAGCCCCACATCAGGTGGAATGCATTCATATTTTGTTAGTCTTCCAGAGAATGTAGCATTTCTAGTTTTGATTCTGATAGGACAGTATGTGTGGATTACTTTTTTGTTTTAGCCCTGATCAGAGCCCTCTATTTCTGGTGGTTGGAACCTTCATCAGATAATTCCTAATTTTAGACTAATATGCAAACTGTTTAAAAAAAAATTGTAAACCTACACTGTCACAGGACCACTCTCTCCTATTTTAGCATAAATGTCTTGGCTGTCCCATAACATTTATTTTTTGTTAAGTGCTTTGGCTTTACTTCAACATTTGCATAACAGCAGGAGACCTTTATCCCAGGAAAATATTCTATCCCTTGATATTGTCTCTCAACAATAAATATATTTTTCAACATTAAGTGTGTAGTCTTTTTTCACTTAAATTTCTGAGTTCAAGGGTGTGTTCAGAGTAGGCAACGGGAAGGATAACAACTCAACCAGTGCCATTTCTTTCATTGGTTAGATAACGTCTGGAAAAAAAATAAGGGCTTTTGTGAAAACCCCAATATGAAGCTGGTGCAGTAGGTAATCAAATTCTATTGTTGTGGTTAATAATATTGCTTCTGTTAGAACTGGGAAATTACGTCCTACCTAAATTTAACTAAAACTTTGGAATGCTGTGAAATCTCAGCAAGCCCTCAGAGAACTCAGAGGAAGATAAAGTAATAATTTTTAATTGGCATTATGAAAGTTTTTTGTTTTGATTATTATTATCTTGATGAAAGGCACTTATAAATTCAGTGTCTCTGCTCTGAAATTAGATAAATGATATTTGTTTGTACGAACGTAACAATCATATTAGGTCAGACCACTGGGTTTTCAAACTCTGGGTCATGTCCCCGCAGGGTTAGCTGCTGGCTGACCGGAGACACTTTGTTTACCTGCGGCATCTGCCAATGGGAGCTGTGGGAAGTGTGAAGTACTTCCTTTTGTTTGTTTTTAAACCTGCTGCCTATTAATTTCATTGGATGACCCCTAATTCTTGTGTTATGTGAAGGGATAAATAACACTTCCCTAGTCACTTTCTCCACACCAGCCATGATTTTATGGACCTCTATCATATCCCATCTGCCTCCGGTCATCTCTTTTCTAAGATGAACAGTCTGTCTTTTTAATCTCTCCTCATATGGAAGCTGTTCTATACCCCTCATCATTTTCATTCTCCTTCTCTGAACCTTTTCAATTCGAATGAATCTTTTTTCAGATGGAACAGCCAGAATGGCTCACAGAGTTCATGGTGTGAGTGTGGATTTCTATAGCAGCATTATGATTTTTTCTGTCTTATTATGCATCCCTTACCTAATGGTTCCTAACATTCGGTTAGCTTTTTTTGACTGCTGCTGCACATTGCAGGGATGTTTTCCGAGAGCTATCTACAATGACTCCAAGATCTCTTTCTTGAGTGATAACAGCTGATTTAGACCCCATCATTTTGTATGTATACTTGGAATTGTTTTCCAGTGTGCATCACTTTGTACTTATCTACATTGAATTTTATCTGCCATTTTGTTGCCCAGTCACCCAGCTGTATGAGATCCTCTTCTGATACAAGATACCAGATGACGTGACATAAGGAACAAATGCCACTGCTCCCACTTCAGACTTTGGTCTAGTGGATACGTTTGCCAGAGCAGCTGCTGGTGCTGTCTGTATTTGTGCCTGGTATTTTACTGGCTGCACTAAAACCACCAATTGTAGGTGTGCAGCGAGAATCTAGCCCCACATGTAAAACAAGCATAAAAGACTGGCCTGTCATCAGTCACTTTCTTGGAATACCCACCTGCTGAAGTGAAAAAACAGATTGACAGAGCCAGTAGAGTACCCAGAAGTCACCTACTACAGGACAGGCCCAACAAAGAAAATAAGAGAACTCTACTAGCTGTCACCTTCAGCCCCCCAGCTAAAACCTCTCCAGCGCATCATCAAAGATTTACAACCTATCCTGAAAAATGATCCCTCACTCTCACAGATCTTGGGAGACAGACCAGTCCTCACTTACAGACAGCCCCCCAACCTGAAGCAAATACTCTCCAGCAACCACACAACAGAACCACTAACCCAGGAACCTATCCTTGCAACAAAGCCCAATGCCAACTGTGTCCACATATTCAAGTGACACCGTCATAGGACCTAATCACATTAGCCACGCCATCAGAGGCTCGTTTACCTGCACATCTACCAGTGTGATATATGCCAGCAATGCCCCTCTGTCATGTACATTGGCCAAACTGGACAGTCTCTATGCAAAAGAATAAATGGACACAAATCTGACATCAGGAATCGTAACATTCAAAAACCGGTAGGAGAACGCTTCAGCCTCTCTGGCCACTCAGTAAAAGATTTAAGGGTGGCAATTTTGCAACAGAAAAGCTTCAAAAACAGACTCCAATGAGAAACTGCTGAACTTGAATTAGTATGCAAACTGGATACCATTAATCTGGGTTTGAACAGAGACTGGGAGTGGCTGGGTCATTACACACACTGAATCTATTTCCCCATGTTAAGTATCCTCACACCTTCTTGTCAACTGTCTAAATGGGCCATCTTGATTATCGCCACAAAAAATTTTTTTCTCCTGCTAATAGCTCATCTTAATTAATTAGCCTCTCACAGTTTGTATGGCAACTTCCACCTTCTCTGTGTATGTATGTGTATGTATATATACTACTTACTATATGTTCCATTCTATGCATCTGATGAAGTGGGCTGTAGCCCATGAAAGCTTATGCTCTAATAAATTTGTTAGTCTCTAAGGCGCCACAAGTACTCCTGTTCTTTTTGCGGATACGGGCTAACACAGCTGCTACTCTGAAACCTTTCTTGGAATTGTCACTGTGATGGATGGTGGCTGGCAGGTGTGTTGTAAAAGAGATATGGTTGATAGTGGTGGCAAGTGCTGGGGGAATACTTCTGCGAAGGACCTAACTATCACCTTCTGAACACCGCTCTTTGCTACTTAAGAAATGAAGTGTAATCCAAATGTCAAGCTGAGTCCAACTCATTATTGGTGGTAGTGATCATACACATCATATGATCGTTGAAGAATAGTGATGTTGCTAGTGGCAATAAGATGAGAGAGGAAATGCTAATGGATGAGGTGTGGAGTCACATGATGGCCAGACATGCAGATGATTGGTCAGAGTGGGACAGTGAGTTGGGCGGCTTAACTTACTGCTTCAAATAACCAGAAATCCTATTGCATAATATTCGTAAGGGGAAGCATCCATGCATTTTGCTCTGCTGCAGTGGTTTCTTCAGACACTGGGTTCCAATAGCAGTATTTCTTGATATGTGGCCAAATTCTGATGTCATTACTTGGGGCTTTTGCACTTGTTTAACTTAAGTTGTGATTTCAAACTGTTTTAATTAAAAAAAAATGGTGCAGGGCTTGTCTACACAGAAACTATTACTGGTTTAATTAAACCAGTGTAGTGAAATTGGTTTAGTTAAACCAGTGCTAACCCTAGTGTAAATAGTCTTACTTAAACCTGTTCCCAGTTGACTTAAGCTAAGCTAAAAAAGGCAGCCTTCTACCACAGTAAGAGCATCGACATGGGTTTGGACTAGTTTAACTGTATCACGCCTTTGGTTATACCAGTGCAACTTTCCTGTGTAAACAAAGTCTTATTTCAGTTTATGCCAGACAGTGATGGAGTGGACTAGGCCCAGAGGCCCCCTGCTAGAGGCCTCAGGATCCTTCCACACCCATCCCAGGAAAACAGTAGTAGAGGAGTCCTCCAAGCTGCATAGAGAGGCTGCATGGGATGCAGCCAACCTGGGAAAAGCTGCGAAGGGTAGCCAATCCAAGGGTTGCAGTCTACTGTAAAAGGAGCTGTGGTGCAGACCAGAGTCATTTGCTGCTTGGAGCTTGAGGAGTGCCGCTCCGGTGATGCCGCCGTCCTTCAGACTGCGAGGCAGATCAGTGCTGGCAAGGGCCAGAGGAATGAGAGAGCCCCTGGCTGGCTGCTGGACCTGAATGTAGAAGGGACCTGAGGTGAGGGTGAAGTATTGGTGAAGGCTGAAGCCCCAGGGAAGTGGCCCAGAGAACTGAAAGCAGTTTAGTTAAAGGTACATGGAGGCAGATGGCTGCTATTCTTCAGGTCCCTGGGTTGGGACCCAGAGTAGTAGGAGGGCCGCTGTGGAAGTGACCTACAATTGGACAGTAATAAACCCCCAGAAGGGGATCTGAACTGTTAGGAGGCCAAACAGACCAGAGTGGGCGAAGAGCCTCTAGGGAGGAAGCCCTGGGGGCACGGCTCCCTACCAGGGCCAGGAGTGCTTAAAGGCTTTGTTGGGCTAATACCCTGAAAGGGGTCTGAGTTGTGTCCCATATAATCAGAAACTGCCAGAGAAGCTGCCAGAAGGGGTCACCACAGACTGAAAAAGGAATGGCAGAAACACCCCCGAATAAGGGGGTGCTTGCGAGAGGTGGGTATCACCCTGTTACATAGACCTATTTTGGTTTTAGTTTAAATCCATTCCTAATCTATTAGAAATTGACTTAATCAAAATAAGCCTGGTTTAAACTGAAATAAGAATATTCACCCTGCCTTCTGCACCACTTTAATGAAACCATTTTAAAATCTAATTCAAGTAAAACAATGCAGCTTTCTTCTGTACACATGGCTTCAGTTCTCACGGCAATGGATGGAAATTTTGCTACGGATTTGTCTGGAAGCAGGATCAGGCCCTCAGTCCTTATCCATCTTATAAACCTATTTTGCAGTGTTTCTAGTGGACCTGGAGCCAACCCAGCTGCTTTGGCTTCCATCTCTTTCTATCGGCCCTATTGACAATGGCAGCAGGAATACAAATAGCTGACAAATAGCACTTGTTAACTGATGTTGCTTGCACGTCACTTCTGTGCGTATTAAAACAAAACAATGCTTATTGCATTTTGTTAATCAATGACAGAAAGAGGGGTTTGAAGACAGCAGACAATTTGAATATGGAACATGCTTTCTAAAGGGATATAAGAACAGCCATACTGGGTCAGATCAGTGGTCCATATAGCCCAGTATCCTGTCTTCTGACAGTGGCCAGTGCCAGATGCTTCAGAGGGAATGAACAGAACAGGACAATTTTCAAGTGACCCATCCAGTCCCAGCTTCTGACAATCAGAGGCTTAAGAATACCGAGAACATGGGATTGGATACCTGACCATATTGGCTAATAGCTATTGATTGACCTATTCTCCATGAACTTATCTAGTTTTTTTTTAACCCAGTTATACTTTTGGCCTTCACAACATCCCCTAGTAATGAGGTCCACATTTTGACTGTACATTGGGTGAAGCAGTATTTCCTTATGTTTTGTTTTAAATTTGCTGGATATTGATATCCCCAGGTCCTTGTTATGTGAAGGGGTAGATAACGCTTTTTCTCCACACCATTCATGATTTTATAGACCTCTATCATCTCTCTCCATCAGTCATCTCTTTTCTAAGAGTAACACTCCCGGTCTTTTTAATCTCTTCATATAGAAGTTGTTCCGTACCCCTAATAATTTTTTTTGCCCTTCTCTACACTTTTTCCAATTCTAATGTATCTTCACTGAGATACAGAACCAGAACAGCATGCGGTATTCAAGATGTGGGCCTACCATGGATTTATATAGTAGTACTATGATAATTTTTGTCTCATTATGTATTCCTTTCCTAATGGATCCTAACATTGTCTGCTTTTTTTTGACTAGCACTACACATTAAGCAGATGTTTTCAGAGAGCTATCCACGATGATTCCAAGATTTCTTTCTTGAGTGGTTGATTTAGACACCATCATTTTGTATGTATAGTTGGGATTACGTTTTCCAGTGTGCATTACTTTGCATTTATCAGCATTGAATTTCATCTGCCATTTTGTTGCCCAGTCACCCAGCTTTGTGAGTCTTCGCAGTCTGCTTTGGACTTTACCATCTTGAGTACTTCTGTATGGTCTACAACCTTTGCCACCTCACTGTTTGCCCCTTTTTCCAGATCATTTATGAATACGTTGAACATCACAGGTCCCTGTACAGATCTGTAGGGGGCCCTGCTATTTACCTCTCTCCACTGTGAAAACTAAACATTTATTCCTAATTTTGGTTTTTCGATCTTTTTAACCAGTTACTGATCCGTGAGAGGATCTTCCCTCTTCTCCCATGCTGGATTACTTTAAGAGGCTTTGATGAGGGACCCTGTCAAAAGCTTTCTGAAATTCAAAAAATACTGTATCCTCTAGATCACCTTTGTCCATATGTTTGTTAACCCCCTCAAAGAATTCTAATAGAGTGGTGAGACATGATTTTCCTTTTCAAGAAGCCGTGTTGACTCTTCCCTAATATATTGTGTTCATCTGTGTCTGATCATTTTCGTTTTTACTATAGTTTCACCCAATTTGCCTAATACTGAAGTTAGGCTTACCAGCCTGTAATTACCAGGATCTCCTTTGGAGCCTTTTTAGAAAATTGATGTTACATTTGCTATCCTTCAGTCACTTGGTATAGAGGCTGATTTTTAAAAGAGAGGTTACATACTACGGTTGGTAGTTCTAAAGGAACACAAACACGAAACTGTAGAACTCTTGGGTGAGTACCATCTGGTCCTGGTGACTTATTACTGTTTTGTTTTTTATCGATTTGTTCCAAAACCACCTCTATTGACATCTCAATCTGGGATGGTTCCTCAGATTTGTCACCTAAAAAGAATGGCTCAGGTGTGAGAATCTCCCTCACATCCTCTGCAATGAAGATCAATGCAAATAATCATTTAGCTTCTCCACAGGTGCTCATTTAGCACCTTGATTGTCCAGTAGCCCGACTGATTGTTTGGCAGACTTCCTGCTTCTGTTGTACTTAAAAAAATTTCTGTTTAGTTTTCTGTCTTTTGCTAGTTGCTCTTACACGTCTTCAGGGCCTTTTTAAGAAAGGTCAGATTTTAGACCTAAGCAAATTGAGAGGGGTTTTTTTAATGTAGAACTGTGTGAAGTCTGAATGGTTCACTCAAAGCACATACGTAAGTGAATGAGGGATATGAAAATATTTACATCTTTCATGAACAGCAACCTAAATGGGGGCACTCTGCTTGCTGAGGTTTCGACCTCTAGAACATCAGTTCTCCTGAACTCTCTAACATTAACGCTACAGAATTAGAAACCTGGCCAGATCCCCCTCTCTCAGAGGCAGATCCCCCTCTCTCAGGTTGAATGTGAAGGCATCCTTCCAGTCAGTGGCCACATTTGGAGAATGGCCGTCTTTGGGGTTCTCAGGCTAGGATGGTAGAATCCATTTATGTGTATGTAATCTCCATGGATACCTCAAATCAGTTGCTGACCAGCTGAAGAGAAATTTGAAGGCCAAGGGCTACATTTTTTGGTGGTCTTTATGCAGGCTTTGCAAAAGGAGGAGACCCTTCATTCTTCTGTAGCCTGATCTATAGTATGGATTACTTTGACTAATTACCCACCCCAATGTGAGGGTTTACGCCTACGTTAATCTGTGAGGGTCCCACCTCAAGATTGAGAGGTTCCCAGTAGAAGGGGAACCCCATGGTGCACAACAGAGTCTACCCAGTGCTCTTTGTGTAATTACTTTTAGTAGCCAGACACACACACTGCAATCTAGTCAAGGAGAGAGAACAATACACGGTGTTTAGCATTTGCATTGCTTGTGTCGTCCCTTGTGGAGAAACCCAGAGAGTCAGTCATTATCATCATCATTCTTCCCACCACCAGTTGTCATCCTGGCATCTCCCCAGGCACGCAGGCCAGGATACGGCTTTTATAATGTGTTCTGCTGACGCCCACCAGGTTCAAACTTATTTATGAAGGTTTCAATCCCTGTTCCTTATTTGAACTTTCACACCCCACTACATTTGGGGTGCCCTGGTTTTCATAGGCTAACTTGTTAGTTCTCCATATACTCATTAACATTTATGTCACTCAGTCACAGTAACAACTTGTGGTTAGCACATTGCTGATACCCGAAGTCTGCAGAATACTCTAATCAGCTTTAACTGGTTCATAACAATATATATTTCCTAACTATCAGCAGTTTAACACAGCTATTCCTGAGACTATTTCATCTTGCGATATTTGGCATCTCTTGTTGGCTGACATGAGTCTATCCAGTCTTTAGGTCTGAGGCATTATTGGCTAAGCTAAATATCTTACAAGCCTGAGGCCTGTAGGCCCTATGTTAAAACATTAACTTCTTATATTTCACCTCTACGTTCTAAATATATCTAAGATCTTTTATCCTTGACTACACTTCCTTCCCTCTCCACGACTCCCCCAGTTATGTGGCTCTGTAAGGTGGGGGAAGGGCAAGCCATAATTGTGCCCTTATTGACCAAACTCTATGATGATGTTTGAGGCTTGCGCTTGACTTAGAGTTTATGCAGAGTGGATAGCATTAAAATAATTGAGTGCCAATATTAGGCATCATGATCATGTTTCAAATTTCACGTGGGAGTGTGCAGATTTTTCTGATTATTCCATTTATCTTAAAATCCATCTTGCTATCTGCATAATTTTAGAAACACGTATTTATTTTATAGGACAGACTCCTGATTACAGCCTGAACTTTTTCCAAGAGAGAGTTTCTTCTTTTCAATATCTGTATTTTTTTTCAAATGTATTTTAGCTTTTTTAATGGATAAAAGCATTCATACATACTGATCAGTAGTCAGGACATAACATCCATGACTTCTGGCTCAATAGCTATACATCCATACATGTATGGTAACACCCATAAGATTAGAGTGCTGATGTCAATAGTGGAAGACTCTGTCACCATTAAATTATATACTGCTCCCCTAGTCATCCTCCTAAGGATGAAGCCTGTGGGGGGAAAAAAGGTCTGAAGGACACCTGACCTCTGTCAGAGGAGTGAGGCTTTAGCAATCTCCATGCTGTAGCCAAGTATGATCTATGAACCAGCAAAACAGCTGCTCTCCTCTGCGACAATGCAGATCACAAAACACACAGTGAAGCCCTTTAGAGCTAGAGATAAAGCATTCTCAGGTGAGGGGAACCAGCTGTTGCACAGTCTTCCAGAGATCAAGCTCGTCCAGAGTCTGATTGTCTTTAGAATACACTGCCAAACCACCTCCTTCAAAAAGGCCTGTCCACCGTAAGAATGATACATTCGGCCATCCTGTAGTCAAGCCACAATGCTATTCTAGTACTATGTTGTAGTTGAGCCAGGAGAATGTGCATAATACCCACCCTCCACTGTGTACCCTGATCCTCTTCACCCCACAGCCCCCAGGTGAAGGCTGCATCCAGTGGCATCACTTCCTTCAGCTGCTCATGCTTCAGTGCTCCTGATAAGAGCTGGGGCAGCAGTGCACAGGGCTGCACGATTACCAAGGCAACCAAGGGGTTTTGGGAAAGACTTCTTTCAGGATGTGGTCCCTGTCCAGTGTGGTTTGTAATTGTTTTTAATGATACCCCACATGGGTTCCATATGTTGGGCATATACAGGGTTTTTCCCCCCATGTCCATTAAAATGAACATTTAAACTGCCAGATTAGCTATTCAAAATCATAGTTTATTGTGCAGTGCAGTAAAAAACATGAAATGTTTTGTCAGATATTGATTCGAATTTCACCTTGGAATCCTAGTGTAACAGATGAACTATAAAGAAAAAATCTGACCAAATCACCTGAACACTGCAGGCCCCGTTGTACCGTGGGCTATATGTCCTTGGAGTGGGGCTTACAGGGCACATACGTGAGGTACTGGCCCTCCGCATAGGAGTGCCTTTCACCCTTGTACAATGCCATAATACCTGAGTAATCAGTCCCTTCTTTTTGTTCCACGCTCCAGTGTCTGCAGCTAGATGATTGGTGACCAGTACGTCCCTGGAATGATTTTAAATTGGAATTCTGGGGCTCCAGAAGTGCTTTAAATATAACTTCAAAGAATGTTCCTTTAGGAGAGTGGTATCTTGCTTTCCCAGTCCAACCCCAACTACTCTTTAAATGCCTTTGAAAATGTACAGAAGAGCAGGCAACATCTACTTTCTCCACTCTCTCTTTCTGTTTTGTTGAATGTAATATTTATCTTGATGTATTGTTGCTCATAAATATGTAACCTTCACGTAATTCACTTGAAAATTTTCTGCTAGAATTGCTTCCCGCCCCCCAGCAGCAGCAGAGAACAATCTGTCCTTGCGAAGGGACAAACATGGAATGCTCCCAACTCGATTAATGATTTAGATCAGAATGAAGAATTCCCCTAGATTTCATTTACAATGCCATACACAGGGCTTTGTTCCCCGATCTTCCTCCCATGCCACAGGCACATGCTGATTGGTGAATGGAATATTGGGGGCTTGGCAGTGGGTAGCCAGATGTGAAGTTGCAAGGGTGAAAGGATCTGAGGAGCTCTCCCACTCATGCAGGCACCGTGGCAGTCCCTAAACAGACCAGCGATGTGGGGTCAGATTGGCTACAGCTTCTTGTGACAGCAGGTGAGAGTGAACCAAAGAAGGAAGACCTTGCCAGAAATCACGACCCATGTGGTGGCAGGAGCCCCAGGCCTATTGCCCATGATTGGCCAGCCACCAGACTAGTGAGTCGTCTTTGAGCCCCTGATCTTGGCAAGAGGGACTGGCCCAAAACTTCCTTCCTGCTCAGGCTTTGTCAGCTTCCCCAATGGGCAGAATACACGTCACCAACAGCACCTGCGGCTCCGTTCCCCAGCACCCAAGTGGCATCGCTTTGGGAAAGCACCTTCTCCCCTCACCCAGTGGAAGGTGAAGCATTTGGCATATGCAAAAACGCAGTGCCACTGGTAGGCTTCAGCCAGGTTAGGACCTGCCTAGCAGGTAAAAGCCATGCCGGAGCGTCTGTCTAGGGTGCAGGGCACAATAGTGTATGTATGTAGTTTATTTATTTATTTATTTATTACTACAATGGCATCCTGGGCAGGAGATGACCAAGTTCCTTGTGCCGTGAGCAGAGAGATGCCTGCCAGTTTACAGGTAAGCAGTAGCTCTCTGTACAGCTGCCATCTCTCTGCCAGTGCCGTTTCACTTTGCACCTAACTGAAAGGTAACCTAACTCCTGGAAGTGGCACCATCTGGCTGTGATGCCACAGTGCCACTGGAAAAAACAAACAGATTCACTGGTGCAGCGTAGAGATGGGCCTTCTAGGGAGCAATTCAGCTACCTAAAGGATGCTTCCTGCACAGCATGAAGAGCCACTGTTTCCCCACCGACACTCTACTAAAATTGCTACTTGGTATATTCAAAACTAATGATTTGAGGAAAAGCTAATTTAACTGCTAATTTAATTTTACCCCAGAGAAGCAGGATTTACTTTACTATTTTCAGAAACATCATGGAAATCTGCATACTAGTGTGATTAAACAAGCATTTATAGACCCTCTTTCTAGAATAGGTAGGTAAAATTGAGCTAATTTAGGTTTCAAATGTTCAAACCTGCTAAGACGACCTATGTTCTGGCATGTATTAACTTAATGTCTTCTAGAGGGCTTGGGCAGACAAAGCTGTAGATAAAATGTGGAAATATAGCGGCTGTACCTTCTATCATTAGCATTCAGGAAGGGTGGACCAACCGCCTCAGTCTCGGGAATATTTTTATTGTAGGATCCAGGCACAGCCCTAAAGCTTGTGAACTGTGAAATAAGATTTCAATTATTAAAGAAAGAAACATCAGCCTCTACAACATTGTGCAAGTCCCCTGTGCCACCTTAAATAGCTCACTCTAGTACCTTCTGATTATTTTCTTACTGCAGGGTTAGTTCATTAGGTGATATGGATGCTTGCTGGTATAACAAAAATAACCAATGGTCTGCAGCTACTTAACTAACAGCCAGTAGTGTGTGGCCTTATTTGTGAATGATTTACACATCGCAGAAGGTCAGATTTTGCATAGCTAATTGGAAAATTACATACAGCTCTTCTCCAGCAAAACTTACATGTAGTCAATGTTTGTCAGCTCAGTGGATGATGAAATGCTTGGTCAGAATGCAGAAGGAGTTGTGCAATCCAGAGAGGCGGTGGTGAATTGTAAGAAAAGTGAATGAGACAGCACAACGATTACTAACTGGCAAATCTAATGGGGCTGTGTGTAATTCCCAAGCAGAGCTAGTCAAATGATAGTTGATGAGTAACTTATTCCATTAATTTTAAAATAAATTATACTGAATGGCTTTTTCCCAGCTTATGAAACCAGTTGGATACGTGTCCATTATGTTTGCTGAATTCTCTATTTGACAGTTTTAAAAAAATTGAAATGAAATAACCAATGAATAATCTTCTCCATGCACAAACTTCATTTCATGGAATTTTGCTGGAAATATTTTCCCTGATTTGCCTGACTTTGACCCTTTCCCAAAGTTGTGTGCAATGACAGTTTTTGTCTAGTCAACATGAGGCTTGCAAGTATTCAGGGTGGCTGCTGCCTTTGCTCAGAAGAGGGCCCCAGTTTTGCTCATTTTGATTTGAAAATTGGTCTCTTCTGCTCAGAATCTCAGTCATTTCCTCTGCAGGTGGGCCTGCTGTTGCTTGAAAATGTTGTGTACCTTAGCAAAAGTCTAAGATAAACTGGAAATATTTTCGAATTCTGTCAATTTAGAGAAGTTTTGCATTTCATCATCAATATTTTGATTACTCTAAACCTGAGACTATTTCCAGGGACTCTAAGTTAAAGGTACCCTTCGGCAACTTTTTAATGATGCTACTTGTATTGAAGAGCAGAAAAACTTTTGGTAAAATTACTAGTGACGGTAGTGGGTAGTATAACAGAAATTATGCTGAATCAAGGTCTTCTTGAAAGGTTCATAAAAAGACGTGCACTAGTTAAAACTTTTTTTCTCGTGACACCGGAAAAGGTTGACTTCTTTTTCTGCCTCTTTTTATACTATGATTACTGTGGTCAATTTGAAAAAAATCCTACTCCCTACAGTTATTCCCATATCTCCCTGTCTCTGTTGTGCCTGGCCATGGATTTAGTACAGGATATTGATGCTTGCAGGTAAGGTTTTGTAGGATTCCCTTTCAAGATTCTAGAGCTCTGGAGCAGTGGGCAGCATTTGATATTTCTCTGAACTAGTATTTTCTTATTTTGGGATGGAAATTTTTCTTTCCTGATGTTGGCACACACAGACACACCCCTGATCTGCTGCATGGGACCTACTAGATCTTGGACTGGGGGAGGTGACAGTGCAGTGGCTACGTGCCTGATATCTCCCCTTCCCACTGTGAGTGAGGGGTTAGGGAGCAGGCAGTCATGGCTCCCCCCACCACCACATGGAGCAGCTAGTAGGGATAATAAAGTATATTTGCTGTCCATGGGGAGGGGGTCCCTGCAGCATTGTGCTTTCTGGAGGCTCATCATGGTGCTCCATCCATGCAACATGCCATTCTCAGGGCTGAGTCAAATGCCTGAGTCTGAGCCTTGGGGAGCAAAGGAAAATACTTCCTTCCTGGTGTACGAATGCTGGCAAATGGGTATCATCTGTCAATAAAGTTCTTTAAAATACATTCAATGGAGGGCTGGTATAAATGCCGCTGTTATGGCCTTGTTAAAGCATAATGAAGATGAAAGATGACAAAACTAGCTACCCCCAAATCTCATTCCGGCTGTGTTGCACACTGGATCCTCAGCTCTTAAATCAAGAAGCTATTTTTCCTCTGAGGCTCATTTGTGTCCTAGATTTCTGTGTATTGCAATAGGCATTTCTTTGACAAAAAAAAAAACCCCAGAGCCCTGCAAAAAATATTTTTTTACAATTCTTTACCAGCTATTATTATCTGCCTTCTCTAATAGATAGCTTGTCAGCATGGTGTCCAGAGAATAGGACTTGCACTTCTAATTCTCTGCGTACTGTTCAGAAAACGTCCCTTGAATATTTTAAGTGGTAAGAGTCTACATCCAGATGAGCTGATAACAGTGCAAGGCCCCTTACATAAGCCTGATGACACAGAGGTCTATAACACATCGAAACTTCCATTCTTTCTCCTTTTTCCTCCTCGTCATTTCAAATCCCAAAACAGCTGGCACTACTAGGGTTGGAATTTACTGTGCAGAGGATTAACACATTAGGAAAGTATTAGTGACTTAAGCTACCAAGACAGCTTAACATCTTTCACATTTCCAATTTTAAGAGAAAATTCAACATCCTACCTGACTGGGGGGTCGTCAAAAATTAAAAATTTAGATCCCCAGTTTTTATGAGCACAGCATCAATGGTATTCCAGGACGTCATGTACAGTTCACAATGCAGAATATATTACAGTGTGTCCTTCTGTCTTATGTCAAAAACAGCCTGCTTTATCTCTGGGAGCAGTGGCTTTCTGATAAGAAACCAAGGGCTGCCAGGAAACGTATCAATTCAGAAGGCATGCATTTGATTTTTTTTTTTATAGCCTTCAGCACTCTATGGTGTCAGCTACTATAAATTGCTAGACTACGTTGACTTACAGATTAATTATTAATTAAAAGAAGCTTATGAATTTTTCAGTTTTTTTCTCATTGTACATTACCAAGTCAAACCACCTTTTACTAGCAAAAAGATCCCTCTAAAAGCCCTACATCAAAGCTGCAAATTGTCACCCGTATTGTTATCTTGTTCAGCACAGATTTACATTGTGTTTACCTTGAAATATTTAATCAACCATTTGCTGAGTTAGATGGCACATGTCATGGTTGAGTGGTAAGCACCATAAAACTTTTTCTTTGAAGCCTTTGGGTATTGTGGTTGCATGATTTGCCATTTGTATGGTGGTGGTTCAGAGAATATTAATGTTCCAAAAAGCACAACCCAATCTGCAGTATGTAGGTTGATTATTAAATGCATACAAGCCTGTACTTAGCATCACAGCCATAGAAGCAGTACAGTTGATGAATATCTTCTTAAAATGGTTGTTAGTAGTATGTTAAACTACTGTGTTGATAAGACCTTTAGTTTAAATTGGTGAAATTCAGCTCTCTGCAATGAGTCAGCATAAGGCCGGTGCCTCACTGAAATAGGGCTTACTCAAGGGAACTACGTCTCAAGATGGTCATAGGCTTTATGCTGCCCCTATGCACGGGGTGAATTTCACCCAAAGGGACTTGGGTAAGTGCGGCTTCATTATATAATGGTGGGTGTATTATTGTTCTCACACAACTAAAAAAATTGACCATTTTCTTCTGTATACATCTAAATTTGACTAAATTCACAGATTCACTATAATCCCTTTTATTAAAAAAAGCAAACTAAGAAAAAGAACTGGACTTGAAACCTGCCAGTTCTGCTTGTAGCTGGTGTGTGTGAGAGTGTTACTCTTGCTACTAACCTTGTCTTCCTTTCACCAGCCTCCCTCTAATCTTCTATATCAGCTTGACTGGATCCAGTATTTAACTAGATAACAAACTGTTCAGACCGTGGATTCTTTTTCATTCTCTTTGTACAGCACCTGGCTCAGTCAGGCCTTCATCTTCATTGGGATCTCTAGGTACTGCTGTAATAAAAAGAACAATAATAATAATGATGTTCCTTGCCTGCCTTTTATATCTTGTATTCCTTGATAGTAATGCTGTTGTATTTGGCAGCCTACAAGACTGCCATGCTTAAGATATATAGGGGGTTGTGCCAGATATACCAGGCATTTGCTGCCCCCTACTGGAGGTCCCACAGCCTTGCACAGCCCACCCTATGATGCTGTCCTTGTGGAAAAGAGCAGTGAGTTTGGGCCAACAGGGGTTGCCTATAGAAACCTCCTAGGATTGGCTATTTGTTGGTCCTCCAGTGGCTAAAAGGTTCAGGAGCAAGAAGAAGCCAATCCTAGGACCCCAGCAGGCCAGTTAAAAAAAAAAGCTGGCTGTTCCTTTTAAAGGCAGTTCTGGGTGAGGCTGCGACAGCAAAGGAAGGTTCTCCCTGTCTTAACCTAACAAACGTGGCCGGGTCATGGGTCAGTGATGGAGTGTTTTATGTTATGGACTTTAGTGTTCAGGTGGCCATTTTGAGTCAAGTGTTAATTTATTTCCTGTAACGTGAAGGTGAGCTTTCTCTGCAGACCCCCAGCTCAGGCGAGTCCATGATATAGTCCTGGACATACCCATTCTTCAGAGACAGAGAGGGAATAGAACACTTTAGTTGTTGCCTCTCTTGGATTTCCCAGCGCTCTGTCTCCTGAAAGACTATTTTTTAATGTCTGATCCTGCACCACTGAAATGCATGGGAGTGTTTGCCATGGATATCAATGAGCACAGAGTCAACCCTGAGACTGTACGCGCTCCAGGTTCAAGGGCTGTTTTCATCTTTGTCTCTTGTACAGCATCACTTATGTTGTTCTGATTAAGCAAATTACTGTTTGCAACGATCCACAAGCTGCTATGATAATTTGTAAAAAGCGGAGGTACTGCATCGCCAACGTCTTATATTCAAAAGTAGTGCAAGGCGCACTTGCTGCTGGCTTGTATGGTTGGAGACAGTAGTGTAGACGGTGTTTGTCACATCTAAGTTGTATATTTTAAATGCCAGGCTAATAATTGAAGAATATATCTGTATGTTTCATCTTTTTAATAAAAATCCTTCTAGTTCATCATGAGGATATTTCTAATTGTGTTGCTCATTATGATAATTTCAGGCCTAAATATTTAAGGATGCACAACACTTCACTTGAAGTGTGGTATTGTTGTCTTACTTTCCTAGTATTTACATAAGAGCATCATCTATTTAAACAACATTCTGCATTGGTGAGGCCACATCTGGAGTATTGCGACCAGTTTTGGGGCCCCCCACTACAGAAAGGATGTGGACAAATTGGAGAGAGTCCAGTGGAGGGCAACAAAAATGATCAGGGAGCTGGGGCACATGACTTGCAAGGAAAGGCTGAGGGAACTGGGCTTGTTTAGTCTACAGAAGAGAAGAGTGGGGGGTGGGGGAATTTGATAGCAGCCTTCAACTACCTGAAGGGGGGTTCCGAAGAGGATGGAGCTCGGCTGTTCTCAGTGGTAGCAGATGACAGAACAAGGAGCAATGGTCTCAAGTTGCAGTGGGGGAGGTCTAGGTTGGAAATTAGGAAACAGTATTTCACTAGGAGGGTGGTGAAGCACTGGAATGAGTTACCTAGGGAGGTGGTAGAATCTCCATCTGTAGAGGCTTTTAAGCCCTTGACGAAGCCCTGGCTGGGATGATTTAGTTGGTGTTGGTCCCGCTTTGAGCAGGGGGTTGGACTAGATGACCTTCTGAGGTCTCTTCTAACCCTAATCTTCCATGATTCTGTGAACAAATAGAATGGAAGAGTCAAATCAGTTCTTACACTTCTCAACGTCTTACGTGTTATGAATCAGAGCTTGCTTATGCTATTGACAAAATCTAATGTTAAAAGCTAACAGAGCCTGTGTAGCTCTGGGATTGTCAGCTGGTTTGTATCCAGCCCCATCTTCAACCATCGTAATTAAGGTCTGACTGCCAAATCAGCATTACTGCTGCTGATTTTAAAAAAGCAGAAAGCGCAGTCATAGCTTGATTTTGTTTTTCAGAAATAGGTTGGGTTTGAAGAGCTTTCTTCCCTCTCTCGTTTTAAAAAGTCTGAGATGCATGTCATGAAGAGGGAATAAATATGGTGCTCTGATAGCCTCTCCAGTCACTTTTTTGACTACAACTGCACTTTGATGGGTTTTTTTTTTTGTCTGCAACAACAAAGCCGTTGCTAGAGCATTTAAGCTGGGATCAGTGGTGGCCTGTTATTTTTAATTGATGAAAACCCAGATTAACTCCAATGAAGTTCCTTCTCGTTTTCACTGATATAACTGAGATCAGAATCTTGGCTGATCACCTTAAAACATAAAGCATGGTTCAGGATGTGCACGTGTCTTAGTAGCAAACTGAACAGTATAAGACTTGAAACTGGTTTGATTCAGATTTCTTTACTGCTTCATCTTAGTGTTGCACTCCATATTGTTTAAAATAGTTCAGGTTAAATTACTAGTGGTTGTTTTCCTTCTCCTCTGACTTTTCTTCCTCCTCCTAAAGTGCAGTGTCTTTTATTCACGATGTCCCTAAAGTACAGAAGTTGAGTTTGCCACATTCTCGTGGTAAGTGCGACTCAGTGTCATAGACTCCAACTTTGAATGCTAATTGGCAAGGTTGTCATAATGAAGAGGCTTTATTAATAACCTGAAACAGTTCTTGAGTAGGGTTTATAAATTGTCGAGGGTGTATCAATTGTCCACAATCATAGGATGGATTGTTACTAAAGTCCTCCTTATGTCAGTAACCTCCTTTTAAAAAAATATTGCATCCAGTCAAAGAATATTTCAAAAATAGTTTGTATATAAGCCAATCTTTTTTGCCAGATTCTTTTACTGTAAAGGAACAGTCAACATTTGGTAACTACAAATAAATGTACCCTGCTGTACATTCAGATGCAGACAACTCTGGTTCTGATACATTTTTGTTCCTAGTTTGAGTCAAATCTACATATTTTTAAACTTTTAACAACAGTAGCACCAAGGTAAATCTCTCGTCAGCGCAAACGGAAAGAAATAATGGCATGTGTGGATAGACGTAAGAAAAGACCCAATATGCAACTAGGCAGTTGTGTAATGAGCAGATTAGAATTGGAAATTGAGCATGTCCTGTATTTCTGACATGTTGCTGAAAAAAAAAACTGGCATATGTGACATATCTTATGTACACTGAGATTTATAATACTTTTTCAGACTTAATTGACTGGGGCAACCTTATGATTTATATCTTTGCTTTATTCATAGCATACCCATAAAAAGTCATAATGCAGAACCAGACTAATTCAGTTTTTCTTTGACCTTGTAAATCATTTATATATTTGGCTGTCAGTTTTTGAATACAAAGTATGCATACATACTGCAGAAAATAAATTGCTGACTCTTTAGCTAAGAAATTGGGCTTTGATTGCTATTCCGGGATAGTTTCCAGTCACCAGATTGTTCAATATTGCTTGGATAACTTATTTTACATTAAGAAAAGGATGCATCTGATGAAGTGAGCTGTAGCTCACGAAAGCTTATGCTCAAATAAATTGCTTAGTCTCTAAGGTGCCACAAGTACTCCTTTTCTTTTTGCAAATACAGACTAACACGGCTGCTACTCTGAAACCTGTCATTATTTTACATTAACTGTTTAACTGTGTTTCACAAGCAAATTACGTTTCAACATTCCCGATCTAGGATCAGTGCCCTCGTTAGCACTAGTCCTTACTCTACAAGGAGAAAGACTTCTACTGTATTTGGTAAACTAAGGCCATGTCTACACTATGGGTTCTACAGCAACACATCTGTGGTGCTGTAGCTATGTTGCTGTAGCACTGGAGTGTAGATGCTTGCTACAGTGATGGAAGGGGTTTTTCTGTAGCTGTAATCCACCTCTCTGAGTGGCAGTAGCTAGGTTGATGGAAAAGTTCTTCCACTTACCTAGCCATGTCTACACTCAGGGATAGGTTGGCATAGCTACGGTTAACTTAG
Organism: Lepidochelys olivacea; assembly: GCF_965140295.1. Classification (NCBI taxonomy): domain Eukaryota; kingdom Metazoa; phylum Chordata; order Testudines; family Cheloniidae; genus Lepidochelys; species Lepidochelys olivacea. Next base: position 4,998,425 of record NC_140417.1, on the reverse strand, counting down.
CAATGTTAACCTAGCAATGTTAACCTAACGTTTCAGTGTAGACCAGGCCTAAGTTTCACTACTATTATGCTACAGACTAGTTCTGGATAAGTTTTCAAAGAATGAGTGGTAGCCATGGAGCTGCCATGTTATTGGGAGTCAAGTACTTTAAAAGCTTGCATAATGTTTTAAAATTGTAAGGATGTGTGGCTCTTCATATCGCTTTGTTCAACTGGTCATGGCAACGCTTCCTTTTAAAAAAGGAATGCTTTACCCTCCAGATCAGGACTGAGAATGCTGCTGTGGATGTAACCTCATAACACAAATAATTTCCCTAGTCATATCCTTCCTTTCACAAGAGAGGTTCACACTGTTTTCTCCAGCTGCGGCGTTACTGGAAAATGCCTGCAAAATCCTGATAGTCTAGAAAGTGCTGTTGTCAGGCATTGTGCTGGCTTATTAGCATATTAGAAGGACAGCTCTCCTAGAAGGCAGCATCCTTGATTTCTAAATTTAGAATGCGGGTTACTTGGGGTAATGTGATCAACCTCAATTACTGTCACTCAAATCGAACTTGGAATAACAATTCCTGTTTCAGAGTTCTAAAGGAAATGGGAACTTGGCGTGGTACATTTCCCACATTTAACGGAGCTGCTCTGAAAGAGTCTGTCCAGTCTAGTGGAAGCAAGTCCACACAATGCATTTGTTAAGGGGGAAGGTATTTGGGGAACGTGGTGCAGCAGGGAGGGTTTAACAAAGTGTCACAGACGGCCTGATCCTGAGAGGAGCTGGGCTCCCACAGCTCCTATTGGTTTCAGGACCATAGCCCCATAGTGCTTTCCTATAAGAATCCAGAGCAACACTGTGCTGAGTTCTGATCTTAAAAGACCAAATTATGAAATAATTGGCACAGCCACAGGGAATGGAGTACAAATAATCCTGAGCCAAGGGTCATTGACAGGAACAGAAATACTCTCATTGGCTTCAGTGAGCTTTGGATCAGGCCAACGATGCTTAGCAGGTTTGTTGCTTGTGTTAAATCAGTGACTCAGGCCTTTCAGTTGTATCAGAAATATATATTCCCTCAATGGCAGCTGTAATGACTAAACTCTCTGGGAAATCAGACCTACTAAAGCACATCAGCATACCTACACATGCATACATATCTGAGGGGAAAAGAAATGTTTAAGTTATGCAAGGAGACAATAGGAAGGAAACTATGGCATACCTGTCTGTTCAGTTTTTTTGATGGCATATTGCAAATACATTCAAACCTAAGCGCTGCTATCTAGTCATATTGGGAATTGAAACTAGAATGGTTGCTGTAGCTGTAACTTTCCAGACTGCACTGCGCCAGGCAAGTGGTTGCTCTGTGGAGTAATTTGTCTCTGGAGAAGGATAATACATAGGGAGATAGTTACAGAAACTCTAATCCAGGTTATAAAATTGCTTTGTGAGAATCTGTGACTGACAGCACTAGTGGTACAATGTCTTAAGGTGATGTTGCTTTCCGACAGGCAGAACAGGTCACTCTGACCATCATTGTTAGAAGAGCCAAATAGCAAGACAAGATAATGGCTAGGAGAAAGAAAACCCTAATTTAAATGTGGTTGACTTCAGTAAAAGTTGGAGGGGGTTGATAAGTTATTTCTTACAAGAGATAAAAAGTGACATTGGTACTGTCACGGAACGAATATCATGGTCCTGGATATTAGTTTTTGTTTCCCCAGTCTCCTAAACAGATACTACTAATAAACTGAGACAGGAGACTCCGTTTCCACTTGCATTAAGGGATATTTACAAAAGAGAGATGAACCAGAACAGTATTGAAGTGTTTAATGTTGCAGAGCTGGATGACACTCCTGTATCTGGTCAAAAGAAACGTTGCTACCAGCACTCCTACTTCCCATTGTCGATTTGAAGTTTTCAGGTTCCTGCTGTGTCTCAACTTCCCCGAAGGAGTTTAAACTGTCGTTATAGTTGGGAAAGTGTCTATAAAGTCAGCATAAAGTTGGGCATTTGACTGGTCCAAAAATACTTGGTCACTGACCAGTCAAATCTTGGTCAAATAGTGTCGAATAATGTCAAAAATGGTCAAACCCTTTAAAGCAGTAATTTATTAGAACAGTAATAAAGAGTAAGATTCTCTGGTCTCCTGTAGGTTTAGCCTTGGATAAATATTTGCCTAATTATTTAAAAAAAAAAGTGACTTAACTGAGTTTGAGCTCAGAATAAGGCAAAATACAATGAAATTAAGTTCTTAAAAATGAAAGAATAATTATTACCCTTTTAGCAATGGCTGGTTTAGCATTTAAATACAAACATTAAGACTGAACATTTGCAAATGAAAAAAACGAAGTTAAAATGCAATAAAACATTTCAATTATAAAAAAAACCTCCTCTTTAAGTGCACTTATGGTAGGTAGGCAGCAGGCCAGCTCCTCAAGTTCCTTGCTTTTCATTATCTCTTTCTTTAACAGCTTCAGTTGTTTCATCTATATCTTTATCATCATCATTTTAATGCGCTTTGTAAACGGCTATGTGCATTGGTGGCCTTGTATACAAATAAAGACACACACCCCCATGCAGTGTTCTGTTCTAGAAGATTCCAGCGAATCAAGAGGCTCAACTTTCAGTTAGTTCATCTTTTTCCCATCAGATGGCCTGAGCACATAGTAAAGTGAGTGATCGAGACATTTAAGTAAGCTTGCTAACAATCAGAAAGGTAGGCCACCACCTACATAAGGTCATTCTTGCTGAAATATTTGATTATATTTGACTGTGGTGAAATAGGCAGGTAGCTGACTGGCCAGTTAACTGGCTTGCCAAGCCTTATTTGGCACCTTCTTATTCCTCTTATCAGGGATGGATTTACACTTTACGTGCCGCAAGGCACAGCATCTTCAGTGCTTCCGCCTACAGCTGACCTTCGTGTTTTCTGTTTAAAAAAAAAAATGAAACTTTTAACTCTTAGGCATCTGTAGACCGCTGGTGCCCCTAAGCACATGCCTACTGTACCTAACTGGAAATCCGGTCCTGCCTCCTGTATGCTCCTTTTGGGTCTGATTCTGATTTCACTTACACTTGTACCAATGCTGAAGATAATGGACTTACCCCAGAGTTACACTGATGTAAGAGAGAGTTAGCCCCTGTGTGTCATAGAAACCTGCTGGAACTGCGTGCTTAACTGTCACATGCAACTCCTTCCTCCTTCCTGTCAGAGCTTTCAGAGTCAGTGCAACTCTTCCTCCTTCCTGTCAGAGCTTTCAGAGTCAGTGCAGGATTCCACGCAGCGGACTGTGAAAAGATCTCGCCCTTGAACACTTCAGCTAATTGGTGATGTAGATTGGCTGTAGTGAGGGTTATGGTCTTAAGGAAAAAGAGAGAGAGAGAGAGGACACACAACAGCATTGCAATGCAAACTAATGGCCTTAAGAATTCTCAAGGGCTGGTTAAGCCAGTGTGTGTCGAGGTGAATATTGTGTACACTTGCATATAGCGCACAACAAATAGAAAAGCACAGCTATACTTTCACTGTTATGATCCCTGCACGCTAGGAAGTTATTTCCTGTATGACACGGTAGTGAAGCCCTTACCCAATCTTTATTCAGTCCAAATTGCTACGGAAGTCAGTAGATTCAAGAACTTTTAATATAATGGGCCAAATCCTCAGCTGGTGTAAACCAGGACTGCTTCAGTAACTTCAGTGGATGCACAAGGGCTGAGGGGCTAGCCTAGTGTTTATGTAAATGTGGATATTACAGTGAAATTTTAAATTCCCTAGGAAATATTATGCATGAATCACAAAGGTATTGATATAATCCTTCAAACAATAACACATCAGAGTATCCTCTTTTATTTCTCTCTCTTAATCTGTTAAGACTCTTTTTGAATCTATTATCTATGCTTTTTATTGCCAGTAAAATGAAACTGGTGCCCAATGTGGCCCACTCAGAATAGCCTCAGAACTTGGGACCAAATCACTGGGACATTTGCCTCATGAAAGACTTCAGGACTGAGCCTCTGCTTTTAACTGCTTAGGGAAAGAGCCGTGCTGAAAACAGTACGTTGTGTCCATGGAAATCTGTGATGGGACATCTAACTTCAACAAATGTGTAAATAAAAATAATGGAAAAGGTAGCTACTCTTTTACCTACCCCTACATATCTTAGTGGTTTATAACAGTACTGATGACCTTTGGGTAGAGTGCTTTCAGGCGTCTGCTAACCAGCCACATTCTAGGCCCTTGGCTTCACCTCCCGCCATTAGTCATTAGCTGCCATTAAATGCCCTCCCCATCGGTCACAGTTGGTTAATTAAAATCTCCAACAGACCAAATTGATCTGACACAAGGGACACTGCAAGGCACTTAAAGCAATAATAAAATGCAATGGAAACTTCAAGAGCAGCCTGTCACATCCTCTGCTGAACAAACTGGAACCCTGGTCACCACAGCTTTTCCTTGTATTTTTAGACCAAACAAGAACCTGGAGCACTCGCTGTGCATAATAGTTGCAATGGCAGTACTGATGAGAGTCCAGAGCATGAATCCCTAGCTTGTATTCCAGAACCTGAAGCTAAAAATGAACAATTGGAGGAAGAGGACAAGATGCTAAAGGAATAGGATGTTGCTATGTCCTTGAAAGTAGGGGGGGTTAGCAAATGTAGTGAAAGCCTGAAAAATAAAAGGGACGGTGAAGTGTGTTTTGGAGTTATTGTCCTCCTCAGCAAAACATCCTCCTTTCCCCTTTATATAGGTACAGATATCTTCTGATGATGTAGGTTGACGTGCTACGTAAAGGCATGCCGCCATTACTGTCAGGAATCTGTACAGGAGGCTAGTGCATTCCAGAACTGTGCCTTTGGGTTCCCCAGGAGCCTGAATGAAGCCTAAAATGTTGACCCATAGGTAAGACAACTAATGAAGAAAGCATAATGTGAAAAGGCAGGGTAGACTTTGCCCTAGAAGCAAGGAAATTTGGGCATTAGAGCATACACTAAGTTTATCTCCAGTGAATTCCCACCATGCCTCATGTGTAAGGCTAAGATTTTGGCATGGGTATTTTTAGTAAAAGTCACTGACAGGACGTGGTCAATAAACAATAAATCATGGAAGCTGGAGCCCCACTGCTCAGGGCTGACAGCCCAAGCCCTGCCATGCGGGGCTGAAGTTGCAAAGGTCACATAAAATCACATAATCTGATCGACTCAGCCTTATTCATGTGCCTCTGTGAGACCAACTCTATGTCCCCATTTGCTCCTCTCTGCTGCCCTCTGCAGTAGTGCTGGTTTTCCCACATCAGTGAACGTAGAACTGGCCCAGCAGCCCAGGGGGCTTCATATATCTGTCCACGACGGAATTTCTACTCACAGAGGTAGCTACGTGGGCATCTAATGCAATCTGACAAAATGCATTCAACCGAGCATGTTTGTTTAAAGAATTTTTGGAAAAATGAATCAATATGCGCGTGTACCGTGCCTTGCACAAGGGGCTGGACCTTGATTGGTGCCTGTCACAGCTAGCACAATACAAATGTTAAATAATAATGTAATGAAGTCATACGCTCTGAGAAGCTGAACAAGCTTTTCCTGGGTGGTGCTATGGTGGCCTTTTTTCATCCTAAAAATCCTCAGTTTACCTTTTTTCTGTTTTGCCACACAGCTGGATAATCCAGATGAGCAAGCAGCGCAGATCAGACGAGAGTTAGATGGACGCCTTCAAATGGCAGATCAAATTGCCAAGGTAAGAAAACTCTAACTAGTAACTGGCACATACATAGCTCCATGGAGCCACCATGCACCCCTCTTCTCAGGGCCTGCTCCTCAGGGATGCTGAGCCCCCACAGCTCCCAGTGAAATTAGTGGGATCAACAGGCACTCTGTGTTTCTTAGTGTCAGGCCCCAAATTCCTTTTGGGGGATGAGTGTGGGCGCTGGAGAGGTGATGTTGGAAATGGCACTCTGAGGTGTTTGGGTTTCTTCCCTAGAAGCAGCTATTTTGTTAGGAGCTGGGGTTGGTTCCTCTGTTTGTTTCTTTCCCTGCCAGTAGGTAACTTCCCTCAATGACTCCAGATTTGCTAGTGCACACAGAACCACATTTGGCCAAATATCAGCACTGAGCGAGGGTGGATTGGCACTCTCCTGGCCTAGTGTCAGACTCCTGTCTGGGACAATCCCCTCCTCGCGTGTTACAGTGGAATTGCCTTTGATATCTCTCCAGTGCAGCAGGCCCATGAGCCCTCCCTCAAAACTAACCTTGGCAACAAAGCATCTGGAACCACACCACTCCGCTGGGGCAGACTGTCACCACACCACAGCTTGCTGAAGCAAGTCATTTCTCTGTTTGGTATCAGGGTAGCTCTCTCAGAGTTTCAGGTGACCTAAAAAGGATAATAGCTCTGGGAGCTTTGCCACGGACTTCACTGGGGCCAGGATTTCACCTCTGATTTTGCCAAAGCTCCTGAGACTTATATCAAACCCCAAATGTGAACGGCATAACTTGTTTGCTCTGCAGCACCATGCTCAGTACCTCTGTGATCTAACTGAAATGTTGCAATCAATAGTCAGGACAGGATACCCCATGAGAAGAAAAGAGAAAAACAGAAAACCTAGTAGAAATCTAATCAGCAAACTAAATACACTTCAATTCAAGATGCAAACAACAAATCAGAACTCCCCACCTCCACCAGCAGCCAGTGTTGTGAAAAAGCTGGTTTTGCCCTTTCCCGCCAAATATACGGAATAAATGCAGACTGCCAAATGCAGACTGCCAGCATATCTCCAGCCCCGTCAGTGGCACTCAGGTGGGTTCCTCGTTCCCGAGGATAAACACCCATGCACGCTCCTCTTTGCAAACACAGAAAAGTCAGTCTCTTTATATATTTGGTAAAAATCTGACACTGTCAAAGCCCTCCCATATCAGTGGGCAAATAAGACTCCATACTTTCCTGACAGGGCCAGATAATAAAATAATCCTGAATGGATTTTACAAGACAGATTTGATCAACACCCCTGCCACAAAATGAATGGCCAATTCTGACCCCCTCTGGTTTATTCTAGAGAAGAAAAGACACACTATGAGTCCCTCCATGATAAACTGTAATTCCCTGAAGTATAAATGTCGTTATTGTACCAGAATTTTGAAGCTTTCTACAAGGAATGCAATCTTGAAGCTGCTTCTAAGTAAAGTATTTTGAGATCATTGGGAGTAAAGTATGTATTTGTAGTCTATTATTAATTATTTAGCAGCAGCACTTGTGGGTACATCACATCCTTACAGATTGCTTTGCATTTTTCAAAGCACTGTACCAACCTTCATCACTGCATCCTTGGGAGGGTAGCTGGTATGATCCCTATTTTACAGATGGAGAGAATGAGCTGTCTGAGAGCCACATGGCAAGTTAGTGGCAGATAGATCATCAAAACTGACTCTTCTTCCCCTCTTTTAGATCGGGGTGGCCTATTATTTTAAGGAAAATATTGAACCGTCTCTTTTTTCTTTAAGAGAAACTCTACATGAAGTATTGTCAGCATCTAAGGTTTTGAGAATGTTAGCTGGGTATTTGGGTATTGATTCAAGAGGTTCTACCTATTTATTTATTTATTTAACTTTATGTTTACTACATTTTTGAATGAGGGCAGTACTATTTATAACTCACTGGCAGTCAGCAGAGGATGCAACTGCACGAGTTATATTTGCAAACATAAATATACCATTTTCATTTCCCCCAAGGACAGTAAAACATAAACAAGCTGCTACCAGGCCTATGAGACTAGGCCATGTGAAAGCTCCTAAAACAAATATATTCTGAAACTTCCCTTTTGCAGGCTCAACTTTCAAAATGCAGCTTTGGAGCATGGAGGGAAATTGTATTTGAAACCAGCATACCAGTCATGGTAGTATATTCAGTACATATTATTACTTAATCCCTTTACCACGATTGCTGCTAGCCACCAATTTAGCATATCAAAATCCTACAGCAGCTGCATACTAAAATACTTGCTATTCTCACAACTCCATGGATGCTGCTTTTTGTTGGCATCCAGATGATTTTCTGGATCCTTCTCTATAGTTTCTGCACAAAGTTAGTTTCTGTGCTCACGTATCACAGCCGGTAATTCAGTTCCAGGCTAGTCTTTAGTTTTATGAAAAGAAAAATCTCTAATTTACTGGTCCATGTTGCAGAATTGTATCATGCACGGTGATTGATTGTGCACTAAATCGATGCACTAAAAAGTACTTTGCAGCACCAAGATGCCCATCACTGAGTTTCAGTTATAATGGTAGATTAACTCATCATATAAGAAATTAAAGTTAGGATATTTTCAATTAAGATGTGGTGGAAGCTGTGCGGTCTAGTAGGACCAAGTGGCAGGAGTGCCCCAGTGCTGTTGTCTTTGCTGAGCCACTTAATGGCCAGCTATGGGACTTTGAATAAGTTATTTGCCCAGGATCACTCAGTAACCTGATCCACACACTGGAACGCTCGAGCAGAGCTGTGTCTTTTCTTCTGCCCAGGACAGCTCAAATGCAGCTTTTGGTGTTCAGTGGAGTCCTGCTTTGGGCCCCACTTCAGCAAAGCACCTACGCATGTGCTTAAAATCAGCTGAACTTAAGGACTGACTTAAAGTTAAGCACATGGTTCAAATGCTCTGCTGAATGGGGATGGATTGCTGCACCTGGGTTTTGGACCAAATTTCCCGCATATTAAATGAAAGCAGGATTATGGCTGGCAGTCTCATTGCACCAAGCCAGAGGTATATATTTCAGCACAGTTGAGAGCATCTCGCCCTATGTGGTTCCCACTTTCCCCAGGTGGGCTTGAAAAAACTGCAGGGAGGAGCCAGCCAGAGACTCGAGCCAGTAGGAGCAAATTCAGAAGTAGCCCAAGCAGGGATCTTGCAATGCTAGTGAAGTCCAAGAATTTGAGTTTTGACTGGGCTTTCTCTGCCCTGTGCCAGTTGGCTGTTTGCTCTAATCCTCTCCTGCTGCATCCCTCATAGTCTCTCTTCACCACAGATTCATCCCACACCTGCCCTCCTTCCTCTTCTCCTTGCTCTGTCCCCCTTCCCTTCAATGTCCCCGCTCCCTTTTTCTTCTTTCCATTTAGCTGGTCTCCTCCTAACCAAATCCTGCTCACTCACCCCCACAAAAAAAATCCTAGAACTACCATGCCATTTGCAGCCCTCACATTGTTCACTCTGCCTGTGTTAGACCACTTCTCCCACCCTGTGTCTGGCCTGTTTAGATTGTAAGCTCTTTAGGACAGGGACAGTCTATTAGTGTGTTTGTACAGGGCCATTTAGTCTGCAGAAGAGAAGAGTTAGGGGGGATTTGATAGCAGTCTTCAACTACCTGAAGGGAGGTTCCAAAGAAGATGGAGCTCGGCTGTTCTCAGGGGTGGCAGATGACAGAACAAGAAGCAATGGTCTCAAGTTGCAGTGGGGGAGGTCTAGGTTGGATATTAGGAAACACTATTTCACTAGGAGGACAGTGAAGCACTGGAATGGGTTACCTAGGGACGTGGTGGAATCTCCATTCTTGGAGGTTTTTAAGGCCTGGCCTGACAAAGTTGAGGTTGGCCTGATTTAGTTGAGGTTGGCCCTTCTTTGAACAGGAGGTTGGACTAGATGACGACCTGAGGTCTCTTCCAACCCTAATCTTCTATGATTCTAGCACAGTGCCGCCCCCACTCTTGGTTGTCTCGTAGGCAATGAACACAATTAATTATATAATTTATGTCCTGTCCCTGTATTTGGGGTTTAAGGTTAATAGTTTAGGGCAAAATTCTCTTTCGAGCACACAGCCTAGATGGAGGGGAGTGCTATGGAAGGGATGGAATCCTCCTGCCAGACGACTCCCCACTCACGGGGCTATAACAGCCTTCCCCCTGTTGCATCCACCCCTTCACAGGTGGGAGGTCTGGGGTATGAATCATGTGTTTCTATGAGCCAGGCACAATGGAGCCCCAGGCCTGATTAAGGCCTTTGGGTGATACCATCATAATCATAATGGAGTCTATCGCTGAGAATCCGTTGGCTGCAGTCCTGCCCCTCTTCCAGTCAGTCCCCTTGTGCGAGAGCAGTGGGAGCCTTCCTACATGGGGCTCACTCCTTTCTGCTCTCTCTGCTTCACCCCAGTGCTATCCATCCCTGCCATCCTGCCTCAGCTCGCTAACTCCCACCCAGACATCTCATCTGCTGTATCATCACCTGCTACTTCTGCCTTCTCACACCCACCTGTGTCATTATCTCAGCCTCCCACTGCTCCCCAGACAGCTCATGAAAGGGCAGAGTCCCCACCGGTTCTCAGCACCGTACACATGCGCCGTCAGTATCAGAAGCTCAGGCCCCATCCCACAGTTTTCTATTAGTATTTAAAGGAACAAACGTGCACGTTTCTGGGCTGCTTTATTCCTCTTACCTCCCCTTTAGCCTTAGAGACTCCTCCTGTCCTTTTTCTTTGACTTGGACTTAGTGAGACTCACCTGGTCCTCCTGTCAGGATGAGTCAACATCTGCATCTCCATATAATGTCCTAAAACCTGATAACCTAACACACAGATAAATCCATCTTGCCCCACTTCCAAAGTGCCTCAACTCTCCACCCTCAACATCGGTCCTGCTCACCCCACTTGCCAGCCATCTATTGACCCTCCCACCACCCCATGAATATCTATCCAATTTGTTCCTCCTCTGAGCTGCCTCACACACACACCCCAGATTTCCAACCTGTCTCACAGATGTGTCCACCCACTTCAGTGGAAGTCTCGTCTGAACAAGAACTACAGGGTTTGGGCCTTGATGGAGAAGCTACTGGTAACAAATAGTGAGCTTTTGTTTCTGATAGTTACTGCATTTGAAATGTGATGTATGGAAGCAGTTCAGAAGGTGGTACTTTGGGAGAGATGAGTAGTGCAGGGACGGGACATTAAATGTTTGAGCATCAGAGCTTTCAAAAATATCTCCCACCATTTAAAAAACATTGGGATTTTTTTTATGGGTGGTCTGTCTTATGTAATGCTCGGGCCATCAAACAACACGATTAGATAGTTTGATTTTGGCCAGGAATAATTTACTTGAGAGGATAGTTTCTGACAATGGAGATTTGAGGTTGAAGGCTGCATTTTAATTGCCTGGCACAAGTGTTGCTTTGATATGTGTTTGTAATGAATAAACCATTGAGTACTCTCTGATACACTCTGCCAGGCTGTGTTGCTGTTTGTATTTCTTCTACAGCCTTAAGAAGGTTTCTTGGCAGAAACATGGTCTTGTTTTCTTTTCCAGGGTGCATTTTATGAACCTCTTTTTATGGTGTCATTATGAACTGTCAGCCCTTGAGTAAGAAGATATTTCTCAAGTCGTCTCCACAGTTCTGTTTTTAGAGCTTTTTCTGGAAGTGAACTCTGACCAGATAGCATATGCCTCGCACAGTTACTGGTGCCCCCTATAAAACAGTCAAAAGCAGAGATGAGTTAGGGGGATGGACAGAAGCATCAGATGTCTTACAACAGTCCTGGAATTAGAGGCTCATTTCTTCGAAGGGGATGGATAGTCCTGGATTTGGATCCTTGGGTAGTAAAATAATAAAACATTGCCAAGCAACCTTTTACTGACAATGTCGATGGCTTTTTAATTCATGAGCTGCTGGCCAGAGGTGTTGGAACTATTTGTGTAGTGGGGATGCTGAGAGCCATTGAACCAAACTGCAAACCCTGTTTAAAATGACAACCACTTCAAGCCAGGGGGTGCCGCACCCCCCTCTGCACCCCAAGCTCCAGCCCCTATGCTGCTGGCACCAGAGGCGGCACCTAGGGGGCTTGCAGGGGCTGTAGTCACCCCAAAATGTGCCTTAGCTACCCCCTGGAGCAGCCGCCACTTGCCAGCCGCCCAGCTTTGAAGGCAGAGGGGAGAGAGTGGTGGCTGCTGGCCAGGCGCCCAGCTCAGTCAGTGGCAGCTGCACCAGCGGCAGAAGCACAGGAGTAAGCCTGGGAAGGAGTCTGGGGGGCCTGAGAGCAGCCCCGGCTCCACCGTGCTGCCCAGGGCAGGTTGAAGGTCCGGGACTCCCCACAGCTGCCTGGACTGACTCACCCTGACTCCTGGGCCTTGCCCCCATGGCCGCTGCTCCCTGGGCTGTTAGAGGGGAGGGAGGGGAGGGGCAGAATTTAGGAGGAGCAGGGGGCGAGGCCTCACGGCAAGTGGGGACACAGCCTCCCCAATTTTCTGTCTAGCCCACCTCAGCTCCCCTCCCCCTCCACAGGGAAGAGGCTGGCGCCGCCCCTGGCTGGCACCCATTTCGGTCACTGAAGTTGTACCGAATGAATCTGGGGGTAGATTCTGGTCTGTTGTCACTAATTTAGGAAACACTTAGGGACAGATTTTCAAAAGAGCTCAGAGCCAGATTGTAAATGTTCAGTACCTGCCGTGGTGTTGGGATAACGTTTCCAAAAGCACCTATCTCCCATTCTCAAACGTGACTTTCGCACGTAGGAGCTGTTGGAAATCAGTGGGATTAGGGTTCTTAAGTCATTTAGGGATGGGTATGTCTACACTGACAAAACAAAAAACCCTCCATGGCAGTGAGTCTCAAAGCCTGGGTCAGCTGACTCAGGGCTAAACGTAGCCGTGCAGGCTTTACTACTCAGGGTGGGGGGGTCTCAGATCCTGGGCTGGAGACTGACCTGGCATGTCTACGCTGCTATTTCTAGCCCTGGAGTGCGAGCCAGAGTCAGTTGACCCGGGTCTGACACTCACTGCCATGGGTTTTTTGTTGTTTTTGCGGTGTAGACATATCCTTATGTGCATTTGAAAGTTTTACCGCAGGTCCCCAGCACCCACACGCTACCATTGTGACAACGGGCTGAACTCCTGAAAATCTAGCCACCCACTGAAATGCCTAGATGGAAGCTGAGCTCTCTTTTGACATTAGGCCTCAAGTGCAGGTTTCGAGGCCTTCTGAAAATCTTGGCCTGAAAGAAAGATTGCCCTTTGAATTACCTGCCTGGCCAGTTTGCTGCAAAGAAATTGCAGGGAAGGTGCTGAGGGGACTAGAATCATTCACTGCTTCATTTCCTGCCAGTGTTTATTCCTCATTTAGTTAATGCCTTAGCAGCAGGCCCTGCCCACTCCTAGCCCAGGTGGGGTAGGGAGTGGAACGGGTATGTGTCCCAGGGGTTTGTGAAGCCTGCAGGGAGCCCACATGGAGTCCCCATGCCCCTTCTGAGCTACGGAGCTCTGCCGGAGCTGCATATGCCCTGGCAGGCAGGTGAGACCCAGGGCTGGCGGATCTGTACAAACCCTTCTCCTGCGATGGATGAGAATGAGGTGGGGGGGAGGCTGTGTGGGCTACTGCTGCCCCGAGGCCTATCCTGCCTGCCCCATGGGAGGGAATACTTGGTTAGCCCAGGCTGCTGCCCATTGCTTGGGTTCAGTGCAGCAACCAGGACTTAGGCCTTAGGATCCTGAGCTTGTAACTGGGATGAAGCTTAGTCGGTCACCTCTAAACTCCCATCCCACGGTAGCAGTGCCCAGGGCCTAGATCCCCATTCGCACTTCAGAACCATAATGAGACAACCAGGGGGTGTTGAAGAAAACAGCTGGGAGATCTGGAGTCAAAGCCTAGGTGACATCGCAAGTGAAATTGACAGCCTCGCCCAAATCACTGACAAATATTTACCGACATATACAAACCCAACCCCCAGCAGGGCACAGCTGGCAATGCCTTGTAGCCAATGCACTGGCCTGGCACTGCGGAGATCAGGATTCAGCTCCTGGCTCTATTGCAGACTCTGGGTGACCTTGGAGAAATCACTTCAGTGCCTCAGTCCCACCTGTGTAAAAAGGGGACAATAATCCTTTTGAACCCTTCTGTGAGGGCGTTGTGAGAATAAATCCTGGTGTGTTTGTGCTACAGGTGCTATGCAGCTAGATAGGAAATTCCCAAGGCATATTGGAGCATTGCAGATCGTGATAAAGGTGAAATGACAGAGCTGCATGTAGGAGAAGATGCTTCTGGTGCACATGCCAGCTGGGCCCATGCAGAGTAGAGCCCTGCAACCTGACACCACTTGACTACTAGCGTTGGGTTCAGGTTGTGCGTGAAAAACAACCCAAGGCTCTCTGAGTCAGATCGTCTGTGATCACCTCCTCCTGCCCATGGGGTCAGCACAGTAGCTGCCTGTCCCGCTCCTGCTGGCTGTCGCCACCTCTCTCAGCTCTGCGTGGGCTGCAGAGCGAGTGTGCTAACCAGTCGCAGCACCTCACACACAGCACAACAAGGCACCGGTGGACAGGAGGAGCAGCACATACAGCCGCCTCCACGACAACCCCACACGCAGAGACCCATCACGGGCCAAGGGAGTGGGAAGTGCCCAACGGGCCAAGCCCCAAGGACAAGTCCGCAGCCCTGACACAGTGTCTCATGCAAGTGTCGGGTTTGGGTCAATTCTGAAAATATCACGAGGCTCTTGGGTTAGGTTCGGGTTGGTTGTGCTCGGCTCTGGTTTGCATCCTAGTTGGACTTTAAAATTAGGCCTGAGCAGACCTCTATGGAGGAGTCTGTCGTTTGAATGAGGGGATAAAAACCAGGGTGCCATTCCTTCGCTTGTGTAAATTTGGTGACGCTCCATTTACTTCAGTGTAGCTATGGCAACACACACCAATTGCGGATGTGGGCCAGGGCGTGTATACTGCTGAGGCATGTATATAGGAGACAAGCTGTATTAACAGATAATGAATGTGAAACTGAGAAATGCATCCAGGAAGCTACAGTTTATCACATAAATTCCAGGCGCTGATTCAGCCAGTTGCTAAAGGTAATGTATCCATCCAAGGGGCTTGGGAGACAGCCAAGATGGTGGATGGTGGTAGTTCTCATGCAAGGCACTTTCCAGCTGCATGTGGAGGCATAACCAGATTGCTCAAGAGACTCTTGACTGTCCATTAAATCTTAACACATTTTTCTTGTTGTTTTAATCCAAGGAGCGCAAATTTCCGAAATTTGTATCCAAAGAAATGGAAAACATGTTTATCGAGGAGTTGAAGTCTTCTGTCAATCTGCTGATGGCAAACTTGGAAAGCATGCCAGTGTCCAAAGGAGGTTCTGAGTTCAAGTTACAGAAGCTAAAACGCAGCCACAACACCTCAATAATTGACCTGGGAGAAGAAAATGAAAACCAGCTTTCAAAGTCAGATGTTGTGCTGTCTTTCTCCTTGGAGGTAAAAGCTACAAACTGTCTCCATTTGAACATATAATGTGCTGAATTAGTGTGATTAAGAATCACACCAATCAATACCTAGCCAGTTTGAGCCATGAGAGTAGATATTAAAATAACAGCTTGAGGGGCAGAGATCAGTAAAAGGATCTCCTAATCCGCAAGAGGGGCTTTGTTCCTAAAAGGGAAGAATTATAAAATGCTTTTACCAAGGTTCATAATGTGCCCTTTCAGATTTCTCCCAGTCTTGTTAGAATAATCTGTGGAGATTATACTAATGTGAAATTCAAGGTAGTTTGTATCAAGTCAGTAGTGTAATTACACTCAAACAGTAGTGTAATTAACTAGCATCTTCACAGTGTCGCAATGTTTTTACCAAGTGTAGAAACCATGAGCTAAATTCATCCACAGGGCAACTCCACTGAAATTGGGTGGAATTAATCCAGGGACTAATCTGGCTGCCTCATTTCTCTATGCTTCCTAAAAACACACTATTTCAGGGAACTGCAAAGTTTCATTCTCTTTGCTTTTTTGCAATAGCAGGATTATGTGGGTTTTTTAAATCAAAAATAGAACTTCTGGGATAGAAATATTCATCAGTGTAATTTCATAGAGACTTTATTACTGGTTCCTAAACTACTAAAACCTTGTACTTTAGGTGTCTTTGCGTTTGATTATTGCTAAGTAGAGATTTCACTTTATTCGTCAGAGAGACAAGGTGGCCAAGGTAATATCTTTTATTGGACCAATTTCTGTTGGTGAGAGAAACAAGCTTTTGAGCATACACAGAGCGGACCTGAAAAAGGTGTAAAATGAGAGGATTTATATTTACCGTTTCCTCCATACTTGTCTATTGTGTTTTCTGCTAAATATCCCCTTTGCCGTGTAAGTTACACCAATTTTCACCATTACCCCAATTTAACGGCATGCAACTTACACGACTGTTTACAATATCACTGAATTCAGCTTTTAAAATATTTAAGGTAATATTGGCTTCACGATATTCATAATATTCAGTTCAGCTGTATTGGAAATTGGGTTGTGTATGAACCCAGGGCTCATGTCTTTGATGTAGACATCAAACATGGCATAACTAGTATGTGTACAGGTACCAAGAAACAGTGAAATGTCACAAAGCACTAGACCTACTTGTAGGAAAATTATGTGACGTTCATAAACAAGCTGTTTGTGACCGTGTTGTTCAACGTGTTTATCCCTACTGAAACCGATTCAGAGGGAATTGTAAGTGGAGCTTTGAAGTTCTAGAGGGTGAGCAATCCATTCCTATGCACAAAACATTTGTGCAGTAGAAGTTTGGCCAAGAAACATTGATTCATCAGAGAATCTGCAGAGATCTCTGTACATATGAGAGAATCTGCAGGCGAATGACAATGCATCAGGGAATACATAGAATGGAATTTGAAATTTTAATTTATCCATGGCATATCTAGTTATAAGAAGAACAGAAACATCCATGTGATTTTTTAATGAAGACACATTGTTAACATGATGATTCATCAACATTAAAAGAAGAAAAAAGAAATTCCTTCTAAAAAGTTTTGGTAAGACAGACATAAGGTTGGAAATTATATATTCTGTGTTGTAAATAAACACATGCATCATCCTACTGGACTTCCTGTGTAATGATGCTCATTGGTGAGTCATCTACAGGGACTGAACCTGGGATCTCTGGACCTAAACACATAAGCTTCTCCTGTTTCAGCTAAGGGATCAGTTCCATTAGCTCGAAGTAGCAGACTGATAAGTCTCTATGTGGCCTTGCCACTGGAAAGGAACAGAGAGCCACATTGTGCTAGTGTGGGTCAGGCAAAGAACTGGGATTGACAGAATTTGCAAAAATATTAGCAGAAGGTGAGTCCAATCTGCAGCGCTCATAGTGGTATGGATTGTTGATGTTTTGTGAGTGGCTTGTTTGGATCTCAGCCCCAACAAGACTTATTTATTGGTCTTACTGTGTTGTGAAGTTGAAGGCATTCAGAACCCCCCAAGAGCAGACCCATATCATATCTATTTGGGCAGTTTCCCTGATGAAAGAGCTTCAGCTGAAAGAGCTAATTCGCTGTTGTGTTGCTCAGTACTTTCCTTACACTTCCTCTCTTCACTCCGTAGGTTGTCATAATGGAAGTGCAGGGTCTAAAATCCTTAGCTCCAAACCGCATCGTTTATTGCACTATGGAAGTAGAAGGCGGAGAGAAACTGCAGACTGACCAAGCAGAAGCTTCGAAACCAACGTAAGTTTCTCTCGCTCTCCTGCATGTTCTTCTCTGCTCCGTTGCTGCACTGTTCTCATGAAAAGTAAATAAATGTGGAGAACTTAGATTCATAAATGTATAGCTATCAAGGCCAGAAGGGATCATTAGAACTTGCATAGGGAAAGCTTCCTTCATTTATTTCCCGATGAGAAACATACAAAGCTTCACCCTACACCCAGTGAACAACAGGTAGCCGCAGTTCTGCAAAGCCCATGAACACAGTCCCGTTGAAGATAATGGAACTTAAATGTGTGCTTAGAGTTAAGTATGTGATTAAGTGCTTTGCTAAATAGGGATGGAGGTTAAGCATGTGCATAAAGTTAAATGTGTGTGTGAGTGTTTATTTGATCTGGGGCTGTTTTGGGTATCCATCATCTCATCCTTCCTGTCGTGTCTGTGGAAGTATTCTAGGAAAGAAAAACAAGAATGATGGAAAAGGAACTCCCTTTTGAATGGCAGCCTTAATGAAGAGAGGAGGGGAACTGAAAAGCATAGGTGTGGGGGCGGGGAGTCTCTAAAATACTTTCAAGAAACATTGGTGGGGAACAGAAGAAAGGGAGCCTGAACAGAAGTTAGTGATGGGTGAGAAGCTGCAGGGACAACAGCTGGGGAGGTGAGAGAGAATGTGTCACATGTGATGGATGTTAGTCATGTCACTTGCTGCACGACTGGAGCGTACTCAGGTGCTGCGGTGATGCGTTATAAAGACCTACATCGACTAGAGAGAGGGAAGAAGATAAAAGAAAAGCGGGAGAGAGGAAAGAGGGTGCATTTTAGCATCCTTTCATTTTCTCTTCACTTTTTACTCCTTTTGTGCCTCCATGTCCCCACTCTACCTCCTCCTCTTCCCTTTCTCTGACACCCCCTGTTCCCAATCTCATCTGTTGGTCTTTTCTTGCCTCTTAAGCAAGGTGGCGGGCGCCAGTTTGGAGAATGATGGAAAGAACGCGCTTTCTAGTCCAGGGCCCCAGAGAGCGATTGGAGAAAACCTGTGTGTGAAAGAGAGAGGCCAGGATTCCAGAGCTTGGCTCGGCTCGGTGCTGTGCTGAGGTCTCGAGCACCTGGTGTGGAGTTGTGTGCCGCTGCAATCTGTTGGCTCGCGAAAGGAAAATTCAGTTTGGTTAAATGGGGCTAGATGTGAACCACCAAAGGGAATGCCCTCTCCCTGCTACCGTCTTCCCACCCTCCTCTTTGCTGTTCTCTGCTCCTCTCCTCTGCAAGACCTAGACCCACCCCACTCTCCCCTTCCACCCAGTGCCCCATGCTTCATTCCATCAAGGGGCTGCTGGGGCTGGTGACAGGGAGGTGACGACTATTATCATGGGAGATAAGTCTTTTCTTACATGCCTCTGAATCTAAATCCTGACCGGCAGCACCCCCTGCTATTCTAGTCCTGAGTGGGAAGATTGGCTAGGTGTGCAAACCTTCTCTGTCGGCTGGGCCCTGAGAGTCTCAAAAGCAGGCAGAACTCGTACCAAAACTGCTGATGAAAATCCCAGTGGCGTGAGGTAAACATTTTGCACAGCTCTGATTGGCAAAGTTTGAGGGACAAAAAGATCCAACAGTGTTTTCCCGAGGATTTTCAGAAGGGGCCAAGACAAAATTCCCTCCGGACTCTCCATACCAGGAAATACCCAGACAGATCCTACAGTGTCAGCTCGAAGCCTCCTCATTTTTTAAATACAACTTTTCTCCTCTGCAAACCATTACTTACGTTGCAAAACAAGACTTCCAGCGCCTGCAACCAAAATCAAATCCGTAAGTGGCTGTGTGAGGACGTAGTGAGCAGGGTCCGCAGGGTACATACATCATCAGCACTGAACAGCTTTCTTGGATTAATCTTGGCCTCACATCAGCAGCTATCAGAGTTTCAGTCTCCCTGCCCAATAGGGAATCCTGAATTCGTTCACCCAGCCTAGCTACCCAGTTACCTATCCGGCACGTTAGTATGCATTTTGGGTGTTTTATAGCACAAATATTCAACAAAGAAGCAGAAAAGATGGTGTGTTATGTGCCATTTCACACGGGCCAGTTTCACTCTGGGGTGGGCTGTTAGACTGTAAACACTACTGCCGTCAGGGTAGTGGAAGCCACCAGAGAGCCGCAGGTATTTAAGCAGGCTACCGTGTCACACATGCAAAGGACAGCTCAGGCTACCTCACTGGAGTCCGGTGTTCAGCACCGACTGACGCTAGCTGCACATGCTGGCAACGCGTGGTATAAAAGCTGCTTCAGCTTTTGGGATAACTTGAGTCACTGACCCGTGGTTCTGTCACTCATGAGTAATGTGACCGTCCCAAACTCATGCTGATGAAATCTTTCTACTAGACCATTGTGTGTATGTGTCTGTATATTGGTTCTTCGACATATGTCTGTGCAGAGTTTTCAAAATGGGTTCCTAAGGCATTTAAATAAGAAGCCAGCTCCCATTGGAACTTCTGGCTGCTTGGCATTTTTGAAAATCGGGCCACTCACTCAGGTCCCTGAACTGGGATTGAGGAGTCAAACTTGAGGCTCCCATTTTTGAAAGGCTTGGAGCTAGAGCAGCATCTTTCTTTGGAGAGAAAGAGATCCTCATCTTGCATGTGAGGCTCTTCCCGTCTGTGAGCACTAACCACTAATACTCTTGCTCTCAGATGAGTGTACAGGTAAGCACATTTTTCACTCTGTGTCCGTTATCCAGAAGTGCCTTGCCTTTAGCATTGTATGTACTGTAGCAAAGTGATACAAAGCAGCTGCGATTGCCTTAGCTGAATCCACCTACATATGCACTTTTATTACCCATGACTACCATTGTTTCCAGCATGTTCACTGCATACCAAAAGCTCTTATATGTTTTTCTCCTCTTCACTGGATGCCATTTGTAGACAGAGATTTAAAAAAAAAAGATCCCTCAGCTGAAGCCCAGTTGCCATTAGCCTAGTGATCAATATGATGTCCATCAAGTTTTTATGGTAGCTGTACTCCTACTGCAATCTGATTTCCTCTACTGCTAACTAAAACCTTGTCCCAGCCTGTGTTTTCCGTTTCCTTGTCTCCGGTTGCTTCCATCCCTCTGGCAGTTAGGAGCAGCGTTCCCTCTAATTTTTTATATCCACGTGCAGAATAAATTTTATGTGCACCAATATGGAGGTGATATGTGGCAGTGTTGGGGCTGAGGGGTTCGGAGTGTGGGAGGGGGCTCAGGGCTGGTGCAGAGGGTTGGGGTGAGGGTTCCTGCTGGTGGTGCGGGCTCCAGCATGGGGCCAGGGATGAGGGGTTCAGGGTGTGGGAGGGGGCTCAAGAGCTGGGGCAAAGAGTTGCGGTGCGGGGGGGGTGAGGGCTCCAGCTGGGGGAGCAGACTCTAGGGTGGGGCGTTTGAGAGCAGGCTGCCCCAGGGCTGGAGCCAGAGGACTCTCCACAGCCCTCTCCCCGCCGTCAGCAGCTCCGGGGAAGTAGCCCCCCTTCTCCCCACCGGCAGCAGGAGCTCCAGGGCTCGAGGAGAGGCCCACGGCAGCCCTGCACACCCCAACTTGCTCCCCTCCCCTCCTCAGTCCCAGCCCACTCCCTACCTCCCTCCTCTCCAGGCCCCCGTGGCTGCCTGCCTGCGCATCCCTTTATAGCCTGCTGTGTGGCCACACAGCTTAGAGGGAACTTACGCAGTGGGGTACTCCTAACCTATGTCCCACATTTTCTGTATTGGTTCCTTGCAAGTGATGGTTAGAAAACCCAGTGACCCTTCTGTAACCCTTCATACAATTCCTTAGTTTGCTGAGAGGATATCCTAGACCTCTTTTAATCCCTGCTTTTTCAGATGTAATGGTGACTGTCAGGTCTTCCCTGTTAATGATGTAGCATCTGTATTAATGTCGAAGGAGAAAATGATTTTGTGACTTTTGCTTGCTAATTTTTGGGATTAGTCATTTTGAAGCCATATCCATTTGGATGAAAGACAGTTTTCTCCTTTGATTCACTAGAGAATCTTGGCACTTTTTAAATGAAATTCAAACTGAACAGCTTTACTGGGTAAAGGTCAGAACCTGAGTCATGCTAGGAGGCCAACTTTTCCTCTGATTTCCAAATCATCAGATTTTCTTTCTCCAGAGAGCATCACAAATCCCAGTGGAGGGATGAGGAAGATGAACTAGATGACCTCATAAGTCAGTTCCGTCTCATATTTCTATGGCTTTAAGATGAGTTCCAAGCACACCATTTTCTGTAGATGATCGTGCCACAATGATAGTTACAAAGGCTAAAGAAAACAAAGCTGAAAATCATTGCTTGAACTAGAACTGAAAAAAGAACAGGAGTACTTGTGGCGCCTTAGAGACTAACAAATTTATTAGAGCATAACCTTTCGTGGGCTACAGCCCACTTCATCGGATGCATAGAATGAAACATATAGTAAGATATATATATATATATACACACTCTTCTGGCTCTGTCAATGAAGTGAAAAAACAGATTGACAGAGCCAGAAGAGTACACAGAAGTCACCTACTACAGGAAAAGAAAATAACAGAATGCCACTAGCTGTCACCTTCAGCCACCAACTAAAACCTCTCCAGCGCATCATCAAAGATTTACAGCCTATCCTGAAAAATGATCCCTCACTCTCACAGATCTTGGGAGACAGAGCAGTCCTCACTTACAGACAGCCCCCCAACCTGAAGCAAATACTCTCCAGCAACCACACAACAAAAACACTAACCCAGGAACCTATCCTTGCAACAAAGCCCGGTGCCAACTCTGTCCACATATTTATTCAAGTGACACCGTCATAGGACCTAATCAGATTAGCCACGCCATCAGGGGCTCATTCACCTGCACATCTACCAATGTGATATATGCCATCATGTGCCAGCAATGCCCCCTGCCATGTACATTGGCCAAACTGGACAGTCTCTACGCAAAAGAATAAATGGACACAAATCTGACATCAAGAATCATAACATTAAAAAACCGGTAGGAGAACTCTTCATCCTCTCTGGCCACTCAGTAACAGATTTAAGGGTGGCAATTTTGCAACAGAAAAGCTTCAAAAACAGACTCCAATGAGAAACTGCTGAACTTGAGTTAATATGCAAACTAGATACCATTGACTTGGGTTTGAATAGAGACTGGGAGTAGCTGGGTCATTACACATATTGAATCTATTTCCCTAAGTTAAGTATCCTCACACCTTCTTGTCAACTGTCTAGATGGGCCATCTTGATTATCACTACAAAAGTTTTTTTCTCCTGCTGATAATAGCTCATCTGAACTAATTAGCCTCTCACAGTTTGTATGGTAACTTCCAACTTATCTGTATGTATATATATTTTTTATATATATATATCTTACTATATGTTCCATTCTGTGCATCCGATGAAGTGGGCTGTAGCCCATGAAAGCTTATGCTCTAATAAATTTGTTAGTCTCTAAGGTACCACAAGTACTCCTGTTCTTTTTGCGGATACAGACTATCATGGCTGCTACTCTGAAACCTGTCATCATAGAAGCTGAAAGTTTCAAATCACACTCTGCATCTGTACACAAATAATATAGCAAACACACCTTTCCAGACTGATTTTCCAAGACTTTTAAGGAGGTAACAACAAAAATAGGCATTTTCTTCTGACTTTTTTTGAGCTAATTTGGGTTGCCCAAATATGATGCAAGTTCAGATGTTAAAACCTTGTATATGATGTAAGAATTATAAGGGTTTTGTAATGTGAAGCTTTCAGCAAGTTTCTTATCTGAGCAAAAAAGCATCGTCCTAGAGGTTTAGATCACAGTCCTGCAAACTCCTTCATATGTATCCCCTCTGAAGTCAATGCATGAAATCCTGGTCCATCTGAAGTCAATGGCAAAACTCCCACTGGCTTCAATGCAGAGAGGATTTCACCAATGTGACAAAATAAAAATCATTCTCCTTCGAGAGATGTACCTGTGGGTGTTCCACTCCAGGTGTTGGTATGCTCCTGTGCTTTCGCTCAGAGATTTTTTCAGCAGTACCCACACAGGCCGTGCAGGCACACTGCCTGCCTCGCACGCCAACCATGCCTCAATAGTGCGTGTGCATGGCCGGGCTCCTCAGTTCCTTCTCTTCCGTCCCCGGCCTGAGACAGAGCTGAGCTTAGACTGGCTCAAAATTTTTTCGTTTTGGCTAGTTTAGTTAGTTTCTACACAGTTTTACCCAGTAATTAGATAAATTTGAACTCTCCTTTCCCCGTTCTCTCCAACAATAACAAAAGTGTTTTCCCTTCCCGTTTTTCCTGTCCGTTAGTTAGACAGTTCATACTATGCCTGGCTCACCAGGTTTTAAGAGATGCATTACATGCAGAGATGCCATTCCTATCTCGGACGGCCACTCTCAATGTGCTCACTGTTTGGGGGAGTTCACTGTTAAAGGCTAGGGCATGAAAGGACAGAGACCTGAGGCTCAATTAATCTCAATGGAGAAGTGCCTCAGACCTCCCTCCAACCCAGGTGCGGAGTCCTCCTCAAGACAAAGTCCACCTAGGTCAGCAAATAATTAAAAAACAAAAAAGATGGCCACTTTCTTCACCTCACAGAGACCAACCACTTTCCAAATGGTCTCCGAGCAGGTCTGTCTCGTTGGTGCCGACTGCTCCGCGGCTCAGTAAATACGACGTTCCGGGCACCTCCAGCACCATCCGTATCCCAGTTGCTGCCGATGCGCACTGCTTCGGTGCCAAGGCTTCAGGCTTAAAGTTGCCTGCCTCTTCTCATATTCCAAGGACCTTCCACCCTGGTATGGACACCATGGGTGGGATCACTGGAAAGTGGCATTGCTGGATCTTGTGGAGACACCATAGTGACCAACTCAGCCCCAGAAGAGGTGACATCAGATCTCCTCCTGAGCCTATGTACATTTCTGCGACTGAAGGACAAGAACAACCTGCACACGGAAAAGGGAGCACCTGACACCTCTCTGACCAATAACTCATCCCATCATCTGAGGTGACCAGATGTCCCGATTTTTATAGGCACAGTCTCGATATTTGGGGCTTTTTTAAATATGGGTTCCTATTACCTCCCACCCCCGTCCCGATTTTTCACATTTGCTATCTGGTCACCATACCCTCACCAGATGAGACTATTACCCCCCCACCTCCAACAACAACTGTTGATTTTACTCATTTTCACAACTTCTTCAAAAGAGTGGTGGACGCACTCAGGATTACTCTGGAAGAGGTGTTGAAAAATCAGCATGAGCCGACCGACATATTACAACCTTCCAGCGCATCCAAGATGGCCTTCCCTATTCACGCAGCCATTATGGACCCTGCCAAGAATATCTGGCAAACACTAGCCACTATAACACCTGTTTGCAGACACGCAGACCGGAAATACTGTGTCCCATCCAAGGGCTCAGAGTTCCTTTTCATACACCCAGCACCACATTCACTGATAGATGAAGCAGCCAACCAAAGGAACAAACAGCAGCATTCCCAGTCCACCCCCTTTGGGAAGGACAGTAAAAGACTAGACATACTTAGCCGAAAAGTTTATGCATCATCTACACTGCAATTCAGGGTGGCTAATTACGCGACCCTACTGGCCAAATATGACCACAGAAATTATGGGAAACTCATAGACTTTATTAATGATATCCCAGAGACAAGAGAGAACAATTCAAAGCGGTAGTCTCTGAGGGACAAATTATTTCTAGCACAGCACTACAGGCTGCCCTCAATGCGGCTGACATGGCTGCCAGGTCCACCGCGACAGCCGTCATGCATCAGGCTTCATGGTTTACATTATCTTCTTTCCCACGCAAGATTCAAAATACCATGGAAGATCTCCACTTCTGTGGAGAGAAGTAATTCGCTACAAAGACCAACAAAGTGTTGCACACCATGAAGGACTCCAGAGCAACTCTCAGATCCCTAGGCCCACACACCATCGACTAGAAGGAGACAATATAGGTATCAGCCTTATCAACGCCCATGATATCTGGCCTACACTCAATGATACCGCAAGCCATATGATCAACAATGCCAGAGACGTAGGCACCAGCGAAGCCGTCGGCACCGTCTCAACCCCCTCCACCTAACGAGCAGATTTGAAGCCTTGGTCAAGGGTACAGAAGACCTCTCACCCACTCCAGCACTCATACTACCTACCCAGTTTTTGGGACACAGTTTGCTCCCTTTCTGCCACAATTGGCAGGCCATCGCTACGGACAAATGGGCACTAGAGGTCGTCAGAATTTTTTCAGTCACCTTGAGTGGAGCACCCACAGGGACATCTCTTGAAGGAGAAGAGGAGGTTCCTCATCTGGGCAGTAACTGACGTTCTTCAAGAGGAGTGTCCCTGTGGGTGCTCCACTACCCACCCTCTCTGTTGGAGAGAAGGAACTGAGGCGCCCAGTCGTGCATGTGCACTATTGAGGCACAGCTGGCGCGTGAGGCCTGTGCGGGCACTGCTGTAAAAATCTCAGAGCGAAAACGCAGGAGCGCACCGACACCGGAGTGGAACACCCACAGGGACACATCTCCTACCTCAGTTACTGCACAGATGAGGAACCTCCTCTTCATGTGAGTAAAAATTCTCAAGGTAAGGGCCTGCTATCCATTACACATGAAGCAAAATGTTCACCTTTGCTGCTGATTCACAAGAGAAGTTTGCCATAGACATTATTTTATCTTGTGGTTTTGTTTGCCAGCTTGCTCTAGCTAGAAAATGTGCTTTCTTCAAAGAAGGCAAAGATGATGCAGCATCCATCATTTTAATTTAAGATTTCATTAATGTTTTAATTGTTTTATGTTCTTATGTTTTGAGTTGCTGTTGACCTTGAAAGTGTGTGTGTGTGTATATAAATTTATATATATATGTGTATGTGTGTGTGTATATGTATATATAAAAAAAATAAAAAATTAACTATTACATCTTTAAGAAAAAACAAAATGGAGGTTGCATGGGATTTGTACTTTTCATCAAGGACCGAAATACAGATGCCATTGATTATCAGCATTCCAACCTGAATGAACTAGAATCTTATTTCCACAGGGCATGTTTCTGTTACCGTATTAAAAGTAACTGGCAGCAGACTTCTGAATCCGCACAGATACAAGTGTGGGATCAGGGTTGTATTCCATAAGCGTTAATTTCCATTCTGAAGACATAAAAGATGCTGCTACTCTTCCAGCTTTGCCTGGTTCTGTGCCAGGAAAATATGAATATTCAGTAATCTGTATCAAAACAATACAGTTGAAAGTCTCCTTCTAGTTGATGGTATGTGGATGCCTACAGTTGAAAGTAAGGAAATATTCTCAGAGAGTGCCCACCAACCAGGCTTACTTTCCAGAAATAGTTTTAAATCCATCTCAGAGGGGGAAAATAGCAGAGAGAAAGAAGAAAATTTTTCTTGGAATTTTCTTGGAAGAAAATTTCCATAAGAATCTGCAGTACCTACAATTTTAGGTATTTTTGCTGCTTCAGTGGAGTTAGTCAAGATCCATTTATAGGAGACTGTTTGTACCCATTTTGAAAAGTGCACTTGTATAGTACTGGTCTGCACATACTGTGTTAGCTTAGGCAGCCCTTACTTGAACGAGGAGTCCTTTCTCATGCAAGTATTTTCACTGACCTCAAAAGGAGGTTCTCCTGGGAGCGTTACTTGTAAAACTAAGGGTTGCAGGATTGGGCTCTTTACTTGGATTATTTTACACCATAATGAAATGCAGCGTCTGGGCATAGAGCCATCCACCCTTAGGAAACTCCAGCTAGTACAAAATGCTGCAGTGCTTCTCCTCAGCAACACGAGCTCCGCAAGCTCATTGCACCCATCCTCTGCTCTTTACACTGGCTTCCCATAGCATCTCAAATCAAGTTCAGGGTCTTGGTCCTTCTCTTCAAGGTGCTCCCTGACCTGGCCCCAGGATAGCCAGAAGAGCCTACAGCTCCAGGATGGGTACTGTGGTCAACAGCTCCTGCTCCAAGACTGTGGAATGAACTCCCAAAGGAACTAAGGACCATCGCAAACCCCGCCACCTTTCACTCCACGTGCCAGGGGCATTTCTTTGACTTGCCTTCTGTAGCATATACCCAGAGCAGCCTGGACATTTTAAAAAAACAAAACAAAAACCACCCTATGAACGTAAAACACTCCACTGCATCTTCTCCTGGAGAGGGGATGAGAGAGAGAATGAACCTCAAGTGACTGATGTTAGTCCTTTTCCTCAAAGCACTACTGGAAGGCATTCAGCTACTACGGCGATGAGGATGGTGTAAGAACCTATATTGAATAGAATAGTCCCCAGTGCATTTTAAAAGGATACCACGCTATGGAAACAGATGCAATTTCTGGTATTCATCAATAATCCAGATATGCCAGGTTTCATCTGTTTACGGAATTAGAGCCCAATCCTCAAAGGGGTCAAATGCCTTTTTTTGAGGTTCTGAGCTTCCTGAGCTCTCCTTGAGGTCATGGGGCGCTGGAGTTGCTTTTGTACTTTTTACTGTATGGAAAACATTCTAAAAAACGCAACCGTTCTGCAAGGGACTAGAACAGAGAAGAAACATGTAACTAGCCTCCCGAAGAAATATTCTCTTCTTAACCTCCATACGTGGACAACCGCTTTCTGTATGCTTTGATACCAGACTGTGTACGTCATTTTCCCCCTACAAACACCAGGAATTTCAGTCCTTAACTGCAAGAAAGGGCCATCTGTAAAACCTGAACCAGTAAGTTTTAACTTCTTAAGCAGTCAGCCTTTTTATATGCATGGTATTTCGTTCTGCTTTAAGGATGTGTAAAACCACAGCAAAGTCTCTCTTACAAACTACAGTGTAAAGTGCAGGTAGATGGAAACCATGCCCTCCTATACAAGAGTCTCTCTGGGTTTAGTAACATACATCCCAAAACACATTGCTCAGAAGCAAAATTGTCTACCAAGAATTAAGTGCAATGTAAATTCCTTGTGCTCATGAGAAAACTGCTTATCTGCTCTGAAAATGAAGGCCACTGTCTCAAATTTAAATTATAAATAACATCTAGCTCCAAGCTGACTGAAATCCAATTTACCCATGATCTTGCAGGCTGTGCAGGGCCACAGAAGACTACGTTTCTCAAGTAGCTGTTAGAGAGACAAGATGAGTGAGGTAATACCTTTTACTGGACCAGGGGAGAGAGACAAGGTTTCAAGCTATACAGAGCTCTTCTTCAGGTAGTTGTTGTCATTCCGAGAAAAATTATATTTGAACCAGCAGGATTAATTTGAAAACTTGAACTTTTATTCGGGTGACCAGGGGCAGGAGATGAGGAGAGGGATTGGAGGGAGAAGGCACAGGGGGATATGATAATGTAAAATGTTTGGGTTTAGTTAACAATGCCTTTGGGAGTTGCTGTCTGTTATATGTGGGCACACCCTTCTAATGCCTACGTTCATTGTCTTGACAATCTATGTGATCTTATAGTGAAGTGGGGGGTGTTGGTTATTTGGCTTACACTACTGTCTATGGGTTCTTATCAGTGCTCCTTGTTCGGAGCACCCCACACACACACACACACACCCCCACACAGCAATCCCTGATCCAAAGAGTTTACAGAGAGGGATTTTCCAAAGCCCTCACGTAACTCTGCTCACATTGGACTCAAAAGGAGATCTACCCTTGCAACAGTCCTGTTTGGTGACGTAAGTAGCAATGTTGAAGGGTAAAATTTTCAAAAGCATATAAGTCACTTAGGAGCCAAAGTCCCATTGAAAGTGAGTTGGGACTTTGGCTCCTAAGTCACTTAGGGTATAGTTGCACAGCAAAGAAAAACCTGTGGCTGGCCAATGCCAGCTGGTTTGGGCTTGGGCTGTTTCATTGCTGTGTAGACTTCCGAGCTCTGGGACCCTCCCACCTTGCAGGGTCCTAGAGCCTGGGCACCGGCCCAAGCCCAGGATGAAACACAGCAATAAAATAGCCCCGTGGCCTGATCCAGCTAGCACGGCCCAGCGGCGGGTGTCTAGTTGCTGTGTAGACATATCTTTAGGTCTGTACTGTGCTCAGAACTGTGATTGCTGCTTGGTATGCATACCATGCTAGCTCTAGCTAGCAGAGCTAAAAGTAGCAATGAAGATGCGGTCCAAGCCCACTGGAGACCCCGCTATTTATTGCCAAGTCCTCTGGGGACTATCCCAAATCTACTGGGATTTTGACTGGTGTTTGCATGGAGACTCTACTTTGCACTGCTACCCAGCACTGTAGTAGCTGAACTCCTTATGTGTAAAATCAATAGCAAAGTCCTGAGCAGACTTGACAAAGTCTCTGGTACAGCTCTCTTCTTGGGTCAAAAGTCTGCTTGGCGTAGGGTGATGGTTTTCTTTTTAGTTTTGTTTTTATGTGTGGGGTTGCAGTCTGGGAATAGCTGGGTAAAAATTCCCTATCCTACAACCTGCCTAATAGCTCCACATCTGAGGAGACTACTTTGGGGAATAACTTTTCACTTGATCTGGCCTGTGGTTAAATGTAACCCACCCTTTGGTAGCACAGTGGGAAATTCATGTTTGGGATTAGTTTGCTAGAAAAGCCCCCATGGCCTGATGTGGGAGATGGACAGGTCTCACGTAATGCATTCTGTGTAAAACAATCCTATTTGGACTATGGGAAAATCCCCTGTAGCTGGTAACATACTTCAGCACCCCCAAATAGTTAAATTCCACATCTTATGAGGTCTTTAATTTTCAGAGTTGAGCCCAAGGCTAAATTCTGTGCCTGGCTTCACTTGTAATTGAATAATCATGTCTGCAGGTATAACTTATAATCCACTCAAAAGAGTAATTGTCTGAGAATGTATATGCCTAGAGTCCTCTCTGCACCTTTCAAATAGTGAATTAAATCCCTCTAAAATCCAAGAGGCCCCTGGCTATCTTAAGAGCCTCATGGGCTTGCTTACCACAGAGGTCTGGAGTGGAGAGAATGAAATTTGAAGTTTGATGGGCCTTATTCTCCTCTTGCTTACCCCAGCATGAATCAGGAGTCACTCCATTTTACTCAGCAGAGCCACTCAGATATGAAACTGGAGTGACTGAGAGGAGAATCAGGCCACGCTGAATGTGGGTTTAAACCATGTTACCCCTTTTTGACCCAAGTGGTGAGCCGGTTTTCAGGGTCTATTGGGTTATTTCCATTAGGAGAACAAATTATGTTGGAGTGAGGTATTTCTCTGCGCAATCCTTTTAATTTCAAAGAATGTACAAAGTCCTGTGTCCCTGAACACTAGGAATCAGATAAGACACACACACACACACACACACACACACAATTTGTTACAGGTCAAACTACCAGGCCATCTCTGCTCCTTCTTTTTGGGTAGGTCTACACTGCAATTAAACATCTGTGGCTGGCCTGTGTCAGCGGGTTCAAGCTTGTGGTGCTTGGGCTGCCGGTCTGTACAGTGGCAGTGTAGACATTTGGGCTGGAGCTGTGAGAACCCCTCCCCACACCTCAGGGTCCCAGAGCCTGGTGTCCAGCCCAAGCCTGAAGTCTACACCGCAGTTGTACAGCCCCCCAGCCTCGGTCAGTTGGCATGGGCCAAGTGTGGGTGTTTAGGCATACCTTTGTGTCCTGTGAACCCTTTATCAGCTGTAGCAGCCTTTCCTTGTCACTCTTTACAGACTACATTGTTTATCGCTTTTGAAATATTTCAACCACTTTCCACCCATTCCTCTTTCCCTCCCTAGTTTTATGGGCCACGCTGATTCCGTTCCAGGAGAAAGGGGAGCACTTCTTAGCCTTCCTTACCTTTCTGCTCCTTCCTCTATTAGCTTGCAAGGGGCTCAGCTGCCTAGGGTGCTTATCTCTTATTTCACCAAGTACCTTTCATTTTGCTCACTGCACCAAGTTTCCTCTCTAAGCTTATCACCTGCCTAGGGTCTTGGTTTTCAGACTCATATGCAGCAGCTTACAGAGTCCACTGTCTGACCTTGAGCATTTATAAGACTCCACATCTTCTTTCTTTAACTCCATTCCTTGAAAATCACCTGTTGGGTAATGGAGTTTGTCAGCAAAGTTGAATTTCCCAACTCTCAGGGAATTTCCCATAGGGGTTGCTCTTCTCTATAGCAATAGAAAATCTGTTTTTGTCATGAGTTCAGGAAGTTGAGTCCCCCACCCCAGCTCCTGAATTTTAAAAGGACCTAATGTAACTTTGCTTCGCTGTGAACGGATGATTAAAATGTTCCATAGCGGTCAATACTCTCCGACTATGGTCAGAGGAGGGTGATGCTGCGGATGTCAGGTAATAATGCAATATGAATTAGGTCCTTTTGTGATAACATAAATAAATTCTCCACCCAGTGCAGGACTAATACACTAAACTCCAGGGAGCAGTACCAATGTAATTCAGAGGAGAATTTGGCCAGTTACATGAGTTTGTTTTCACTGCAACAGTTAACTAGAGTTACTCCACTCAAGCTAGCCCAGCTCAAGTGAGAGCAGCACTCAAGGGACACAGAGGTTTTGTCTGCTGCAATAAAAGACCTGGAGCTGGCCCAGGTCAGCTGACTAAGCTCATGGGACTATACAATTGCAGTATAGATGTTCAGGCTCCCAGTTGGGGTCTGGCGTCTGAGTCCCTGTGAGGGGAGAGGGTCTCAGAGCCTGAGCTCCCGCCCAAGCCTGAATGTTTACACTGCAGTGTTATAGCCCTGCAGCCTGATCGCCCTGAGCCTGGGTCAGCTGATCAGGGCTGTAAGACTCGGTGCCACTGGGGTTTTTATCACAGTGTGGACATACCCCAAGTGATTGGATTAGCAGCTGATGATTTCTTGTAATTCAAGATAAGCTCCAGTTTCTTGAACTTCAAACCCCACCACCACCATCAGCTCCCAAAGGGCCAGCTAGCTACATGACTTGAGCTAGAGATTTTTGTGCGTGGACAGGAGTCAGGTTAGGGGCAAAACTCAAGTTATACCTTGAGCTAACAATGCAGGGAAGACAAACCCAAGAACTTCGTAATTCTGTTTGTCCTGATGTTACCAAGGGCACTATTTTGGTTCCTGCTTATGGTACTTTGAGTGAATCACAGAGACCAAATTCCACTGTCCACACAGTGCAGCTGATTTTATATCTTCGTAACCTAGTCCCAGGTGACTGCTTGGGCCTGTTAAGATCTAATGTTCAAAGCTACCAGAGGAAGCCTTTGCATTTAACAACACCAACAAGTCATATTGGTTCTATAAAACCCAGGAACTGTGACACATATCCTTGAGTGCCACCTACTGATACCTTATCTATTAGGTAACAATTCTGTAAAGATTCTGTAGCAGTTCTGTCACAGGATGTGCCCCCATATGCTGCAACTGTTCAAGCAACCAGTTCTGCTAAGCGAGGTGCTTTGGATACCCAGCTGTTCTCCCTGGTTCTAACAATAACATGGCAAGGGCAGAGAAAAGGGCTCAAACTGAGCGGGGGCAGGGAGTAGCCAGAGCGCCTTTTGCCAGCATGCCCTCTCACCAAACCTGAAGGCTTTTAATAAATCCTGTTTTCAATCCTTTGTTTTTGTTGTGCAAGGTACAACATAAGTATTCTTCACTATTTCCCTACCAAAGCCCGTCAGAAGGGTGTGGTTGTGTATTTAAATAATAATTTAAATTTATATTTGCTTTCATAGAGAAGCCCTAAGCAGAATTCACAACTTTGGATAAAACCAAATCAGTAGAAAAATAAAAACTGAGGCTTGCTTCCCCCCTTTCTACAGTTTACTTAAATGTTAATTTAAAATGAATTGCCTTAAATGCGCAAAATAATTGGATTACCATTCCAGTTGCATAGTTTCATTTAAGAGCTTTACAGACGTTTGCAGTTCTGTTTCATTCGGCGTCATGAGGAGCCTTCTGAAAAGGTGAAGATTGACAGTGGGAGAGGTTTATTTTCACCTAGAATTGGGTGACTGGTCTGATTAAAAATGACGAGGAAATCACAGTACTCTTGAAAGAAAGAAAAAAAAAAAAAAGGTTTCCAAATCTGGCAAAATGATATTCAGTCCACCTCAAAGAGAGACAGATCCAATCACCTGCAAAGCAAGGTCAAAGGCAACTGTGCTTAATTCAAGATAAATGGTGGGAGAATGTAGCCGAAGACACTCGGTGGTATGCGGAAACAAATGAAACAAAGAAGGTCTTTGATTCTTTGAAGCTAGTCTATGGACCTTCAAAGGTGGGCACAGGTTAGCTCATGATGGCTGATGGCAGGACAGTCATCAAAGATAAACGTGGCATGGAACAGAGATGGGTTGAACATTTCAGCCACCTACTGAACAGACAATCTTCAATTGAAGCAAGTGCTACTAATCAGATACCTCAAAAGCCAGTTCAGTATCACCTTGACTCACCACCCTCACGTGAAGAAATAGAAAAGACAACCAGTTTGATGAGCTCAGGAAAGTCCTTGGGCAGAGATAGAATACCGGCAGAAATATATAAATCTTCAGGTCCAAAGATGGTAACAGCACTCCAGAGGATCCTTAGTGACATCCGGGACAACGAAGAAATGCCACAAGACTTCAAAGATGCCACAATTATTCCTTTATTTAAAAATAAAGGCAGCAAAATGATCAGTGAGCAGCTTACTAAGCTCAAGGTCAGGGAGACTTTTCCTCGTCTTCTAAGAGCAGTGCTGACCAGCACTGTACTCCTTCCAGGACGCAGAATGGAGCAGGTCCATGTAATTGCTCCCCAGTACTAGGGCCGGCTCCAGCGTTTTTGCCTCCCCAAGCGGCAAAAAAAAAAAAAAAAAAAAAAACCTTGCCACCAAACACAGAGACGGAGTGATGGTGCGGCCGCTGAATTGCCGCCAGTGACCGAAGAAGAGTCGCATCCCCGCTGCTGAAATGCGCTC
Source organism: Lepidochelys olivacea (assembly GCF_965140295.1). Lineage (NCBI taxonomy): Eukaryota > Metazoa > Chordata > Testudines > Cheloniidae > Lepidochelys > Lepidochelys olivacea. Next base: position 4,964,148 of record NC_140417.1, on the reverse strand, counting down.
TGACGGAGTGGCCGACAAATTCCCACCGGATTGCCGCACCAGAGCCCGACGTCCTGCCACCCCTTTCCATTTGCTGCCCCAGGCACCAGCTTGGTTCGCTGGTGCCTGGAGCCGGCCCTGCCCCATACCATGCTGAGACAAGCGAGAGCCTGTACTTTTTGCTCTTCAGTTCTAGCCATGCGGCCTCCATTGAGTTCAGTACTGATAATGTCAGCACCAGCTGTCACATTGCAGGGTTCAATCCAGACCAGTGAGAGGTTGTCACCTCCTGCCCCGTAACCCTGGGTGCCTAATAGTGCTTTGGTGTTGAAGCTCCCAACCTAGAGTGCTCAGAAACGGCCTGACAGCATGCAGGTCACATCCTGAGTGTCTTCTCTGAGCTTTACCTTCATTGTTATTCCCTGGAAGTAGAATTGTCACTTTTCAGGAGACTTGTCATTTTCTTCAGGTTTTTTCCTAAGAAAATACTCCTCCTTGTTTTGGCTCGAGAGCAGAATGTTACCTTCCCCATACAGGGGGAACTGTATAATTAATAGTGTCTCTGTCTGAGTTTGTATATGACAAAGGTAACTCATGAATATGTTGTATGGGAGATTTTTCTGATGGAGGTTGGGCCAGCTAGTTCCTTTCCAAAATAATATATAAGGCCAGATTGTGACACCCTCACTCACAATGGTTGCTTCCTAACTGCACAGATAGTTCCAGTGGTGTCAGTGGGGCCTCTCGTGAACTAATGTGCTATTCAGCCTGCGTGTGGATATCAAAATTTGGCCTGCAGTAAGTGGTCTGTACTGTTGGGTTTACACTATCACTTTTTAATTGGGCAGGGTAATTTTAGAGTAGTGGAATGTAACGCTTTCCATTTTGTTGGCACTGGGGATGCAGTGCATATCTGTCCACAAATCCATCCAATTTGGGGTTTTGCTGAATCGGTCAGATGGACGTTGCTATAAACAGGTGAATCTCTGATTACCCACCTGATTGTGACCTTTGGAATCTGCCCTGCTAATGATGTACCCTGGCTGGTCAGTCTGTGTAAAAATTTTCAAAGTACCTAAGAGACAAGTCCCATTTCCCAATGTGACTTAGGCACTTAGAATCCATTAAAACCCAATGGGGTTTAGGCTCATAGGGCCAGATTTTTAAATGGGTTTAAGTGCCTAAAGGATGCAGATATGTGGGTAGTGGGATTTTCAGAATTAAAATCAAGGGAAACTATGTGCTTAGGCCTAGATTTTTAACATTATTTCGGTGGTGCTGCCTTCAGCATTGCAGTGCCTAACTGATTTTGGAGACTAAATCTTATTTTCAAAAGAGATTTAGACACTTATGAGTCAAAATCCCATTGACATTTGGGACAATGCCAATGGTCTGAGCATGATTAAAGCTTACATCCAGTGCATTGGTGGCATCCTATGACTTGGTGTATGGTACTTTAGTATAGCAGGACTTCCTGCTTACATTCAGGAGGAGCTGAGTACCCTTGCTGAGAATTCTTCTGCTTTTCTATAGCTCCTCATGCTTCCACTGGCAATGGGGAAGTCAGGCATCCCTATCCCTACTCTGTCTTTCCAAGAGCATAAGGCATTTCTTTATAGCCCTGGTAGATTGTGAGATATTGGACCTCTATAATATTGATATTACTGTGCATATACTGGTTGTTTTAGGTAAGTTTGTAGTGGTTTCAAAAGTATACTAGTTCTAACATTTCTCTCCCCCTTTGGTGTGTACTCCTTGTAACTAAGGGCTTCTCTACACACTGAGTTAGTCCCCATGAGGGGGGTGTAAATTCTAGTGCACGCGATCAAGTTGTACGCTAACTGGCCTGTGGGGATGTTAATGTAGCACTGTTTGCAATGGGACTACATTAATGTGCACTAGGGAACTTTTAATGCTCGTCATCAGGGTCCTCATGGGCTAGTTAGTGCATAATACAGTAGCACGCACTGGAATTTTCATCCCTCTAGTGTGGGCTAACTCACGGTGTAAGCAAGCCCCTAGATACCCTGGTTTTTCACACAGTGGAATACCAAAAACTCCTGGGATCTCTCAAGCATTTCTAAAATATTTATTTTGGGGAAAGTATGTGACATACTGGGTACAGGGTAGTGTCATGGGTGCTGGAACAAGGGGTGCTGAGGGTGCTGTCTCTCTGTCTGGCTTGAAAGTAGCGATAAGAACCCAAATACATGGTTTACACGTTCAGCACCCCCACTATAAAAATTGTTTCAGCACGACTGGCTGGTGTGGTTTGAGATAGAGATTTTATTGGCATCTGTTTAAGATAATCTCCGTCAAGCCACTCTCGAGTAATATGACCATCCCACACTCCTGCTGATGAAAATGCATACCTGTCATATGTTCACTGTATATCTCACGTGCACTCTGATATATTAGCTAGGCACACTGTTTAAAATCCTTACTTATAAGTCAGCCCTTCCAGCCAGCCCCTTAATTGTTTTTAAGGTGCCCAGAGCTGCACACCGTATGCTCTTTGTGGAGCACAGTACCTTCTCTCAGCCCAGGATTAGGTACTACTGCACAGACATCCTGAAAGTAGAGTGCATGGGTTTGGCTTGTTTAGACTTGATTCCTTTTGTTCATCTCGCAGTGCCTGATTCACTTTTGCATTTTTTTAGTCTTGGCTACTTCCCAAGTATTTTTCTCCCATTTTCTCCCTGGTTTGGGTGGTTATTCCCCAGATGCATCACCTCACATCTACCCAGATGTTGTATCTTATTTCCTGCCCATGTTTTCAGCCTCTCCAAGGGCTTGTCTACATACAGAACTGTTGTCAGTATAGCTATGTTGGCATAGCTACCTTGAGCCCCCTAGTGGATATACAGCGTATGCCAACATAAGGAGTTCTGCCGGCATAGCTATACCACTTCCCCAAGCAATATGAGCTAAGTCACCAGTCTTCCGTCAGCATAGTTGCATCTACACGGAGGGGAACGGGGGTTACTCTTAGCCACCATAACTACACTGGCAAAACCTTGCAGTGTAAACCAAAGAGCCTGATCCAAAATCCCTGACAGAATCCCATTGACCTCTGTGGGCTTTGAATCAGGCCTGAAGTGCAGTTAGTTTGTTTTTCAGCATCTGTACGTGAGCTACACGACCCTCTCAGTTCAGTGTCCCCTGCAGAGCTAATTAATGTCCTGTTTCTCTGGCTTCCATATTATTAATACATTGCTAAATAAAAACGGGCCTAGCAACAATCCCTGCTGAGCCCCAGCAGAGCTTTCTTACACACTGGAGAATTGCCATTTATGATTGTCCTTCGCCTAGGGCCCTTCAGCTATTTTTCAGTATATGTGACAGTGCTCACACCCTACCTATTGTGAGTTAATTTTATGCCAGTCAGATCCAAGAGGCAACATAACAATCACTTGACTAAAATACATCTGTCGCACTGCTTTTTATCTGTGACACTTTTAAAAGGGGTGGGAGAGATCTTGCGGCTGTCAGGGCAGAAAGGGGATTGAATAAGTGGAAATAGTTGGTGAATTAAGCAACTGCAGGATAAAGAAAAGTAAACTCTTCTTTTTTTGAGGGTCACAAGAAAAAATCCTTAGATCAAGCTGGTTTAGGTTCAGTCTTGTCACTTTTAATCATGGTGCTGCTTTTAAAAAATGAAATTAATCTCCATCTTAAACTCCACCATGCAAAGATCTGCACAGCACACGTCTGGTTAGAAGAGCCAACTCAAGCATGTGTGCAAAGGTCCCCAGTTGGTTGTTTGTTTATTGAGCATTGTGTACAACCAGGGCATATTATTATTTAAAGAGGGATACTGTAATTAATATTGCAGACTAGCATAGGGAAATATACCCTAAGAAAAATCATGCTTCAGAAGATCATTACGGGGCCTATTCCTTACATGAGCAAAGAGCCCAGGACACGTGCAGCAGGAGAAGCCTGTGCCTGCAGATCTGTCCTTAGGGAGTGCAGAAAGGGAGGGTGGGGTTTCTGTGGTATCTATATGCTTTCCCACTGGAGCCCCTCCAGGGGGTTCTGGCAGGGTGGGTACAGAGGGGTCAGAGAAGGACAGGGAGTGTCCTTGCCAGATTCTCCATGCAGCCTATGAGATCTTCTGGGAGAGGCAGGGAAGAACTGGCACAAAAGACAGTATCTGCAGCAACCTGTGCTGCCGCCAAACTCCATAGTCAGGAACACATGTTAAGAGGGAGCAGAAGATACTTGGCTTTGACAGATCTCCAAGATCTATGGGAAGCAAACTTTGCAATTTTGGAAGAGTCTGGAGAAAGCTCTGTAAGTGCAAACTCATGCAGGTTTAGGGGTTACTGAGCCCTGAGATCACTGCAGTGACCAGAGAACCAGCATGAGCTATGAATGTATCTCAGAGCCGGAAACTGGGAACTCCAGAATTGTAATACGTGTCTGCTGCTGCTGTTTGGCCAGGGACATCCCCTGCCATTGTTTCCTGTGGGGTGATACTTACCTACCTCACAGGGGTGCCATGAAGATTATTTAGTGGATGTTCATGTATCACTTGGAAAATATAAAGCATCGCAGAAGAGCCAAGCAGTAGCATTCCTCTGACTATTTTAGTTTAGAATTGGTAGTGGAATGATACCCAATTTGGTTCTGTGTTGGGTTTATAACCATGAAATATTCTACTACCAAACCAGTCAAGAAGTTGTTCATTAGCAGGATTGGGATTTTAATGGTGTGAAAACAGTAACTTATTTACCTTTTGTGAATGGGATTTTTCCCTCTTTTTCAGTGAGGAGGCCCCTGTCATACACAGTTGAGACTTGGTGCATGGGTATGAAAACCCCCCAAAACCTCAGCAAGCTCTTCAGATCATGGTCTGGATAGTCAGTGTCAGCAGCCAGGCTCTAATCAGAAACAACATTTTCCTAGTAGAGTTTTATTTTCCTCTGGGAATTTTTTTTTCCTGCATTGGCAACAGGATTTTATTTTAAAAATGTAGTGAAAGGGAATGCTGGGCTGTAATTCAGCTGTGCGGTACATAGGAATAATATTGTATGTGGTATAGAATAGTATGTGGTAGCAACTGCAGCTGGTAAATGCACATAGGCCAGTTTTGTGGGATGACTTTCTCTTGAACCGGTTACATCTTCCTTTCCTTTAGCTGAGCTTCTCTCCTAAATTGCAATGTCATAACAAGAAAAGGAGTACTTGTGGCACCTTAGAGACTAACCAATTTATTTGAGCATAAGCTTTCGTGAGCTACAGCTCATTTCATCGGATGCATACTGTGGAAACTGCAGAAGACATTATATACACAGAGACCATGAAACAATACCTCCTCCCACCCCACTCTCCTGCTGGTAATAGCTTATCTAAAGTGATCACTCTCCTTACAATGAGTATGATAATCAAGTTGAGCCATTTCCAGCACAAATCCAGGTTTTCTCACCCCCTGCCCCTTTTTCCAAAAACCACACACACAAACTCCCTCTCCTGCTGGTAATAGCTTATCCAAAGTGACCACTCTCCCTACAATGTGCATGATAATCAAGGTGGGCCATTTCCAGCACAAATCCAGGTTTTCTCACCCCCCCACCATACACACACAAACTCATTCTCCTGCTGGTAATAGTTCATCCAAAGTGACCACTCTCCCTACAATGTGCATGATAATCAAGGTGGGCCATTTCCAGCACAAATCCAGGTTCTCTCTCACACACCCCCAAACTCACTCTCCTGCTGGCAATAGCTCATCCAAACTGACCACTCTCCTTACAATGTGTATGATAATCAAGGTGGGCCATTTCCAGCATAAATCCAAGTTTAACCAGAACGTCGGGGGGGGTAGGAAAAAACAAGGGGAAATAGGCTACCTTGCATAATGACTTAGCTATTCCCAGTCTCTATTTAAGCCTAAATTAATAGTATCCAATTTGCAAATGAATTCCAATTCAGCAGTTTCTCGCTGGAGTCTGGATTTGAAGTTTTTTTGTTTTAAGATAGCGACCTTCATGTCTGTAATTGCGTGACCAGAGAGATTGAAGTGTTCTCCGACTGGTTTATGAATGTTATAATTCTTGACATCTGATTTGTGTCCATTTATTCTTTTACGTAGAGACTGTCCAGTTTGACCAATGTACATGGCAGAGGGGCATTGCTGGCACATGATGGCATATATCACATTGGTGGATGTGCAGGTGAACGAGCCTCTGATAGTGTGGCTGATGTTATTAGGCCCTGTGATGGTGTCCCCTGAATAGATATGCGGGCACAGTTGGCAACGGGCTTTGTTACAAGGATAGGTTCCTGGGTTAGTGGTTCTGTTGTGTGGTATGTGGTTGTTGGTGAGTATTTGCTTCAGTTTGGGGGGCTGTCTGTAGGCAAGGACTGGCCTGTCTCCCAAGATTTGTGAGAGTGTTGGGTCATCCTTCAGGATAGGTTGTAGATCCTTAATAATGCGTTGGAGGGGTTTTAGTTGAGGGCTGAAGGTGACGGCTAGTGGCGTTCTGTTATTTTCTTTGTTAGGCCTGTCCTGTAGTAGGTGACTTCTGGGAACTCTTCTGGCTCTATCAATCTGTTTCTTCACTTCCGCAGATGGGTATTGTAGTTGTAAGAATGCTTGATAGAGATCTTGTAGGTGTTAGTCTCTGTCTGAGGGGTTGGAGCAAATGTGGTTGTATCGCAGAGCTTGGCTGTAGACGATGGATCATGTGGTGTGGTCAGGGTGAAAGCTGGAGGCATGTAGGTAGGAATAGCGGTCAGTAGGTTTCCGGTATAGGGTGGTGTTTATGTGACCATCGTTTATTAGCACTGTAGTGTCCAGAAAGTGTATCTCTTGTGTGGACTGGACCAGGCTGAGGTTGATGGTGGGATGGAAATGGTTGAAATCATGGTGGAATTCCTCAAGGGCTTCTTTTCCATGGGTCCAGATGATGAAGATGTCATCAATATAGCGCAAGTAGAGTAGGGGCGTTAGGGGACGAGAGCTGAGGAAGCGTTGTTCTAAATCAGCCATAAAAATGTTGGCATACTGTGGGGCCATGCGGGTACCCATAGCAGTGCCGCTGATCTGAAGGTATACATTGTCCCCAAATGTAAAATAGTTATGGGTAAGGACAAAGTCACAAAGTTCAGCCACCAGGTTAACCGTGACATTATCGGGGATAGTGTTCTTGATGGCTTGTAGTCCATCTTTGTGTGGAATGTTGGTGTAGAGGGCTTCTACATCCATAGTGGCCAGGATGGTGTTATCAGGAAGATCACCGATGGATTGAAGTTTCCTCAGGAAATCAGTGGTGTCTCGAAGGTAGCTGGGAGTGCTGGTAGCGTAGGGCCTGAGGAGGGAGTCTACATAGCCAGACAATCCTGCTGTCAGGGTGCCAATGCCTGAGATGATGGGGCGCCCAGGATTTCCAGGTTTATGGATCTTAGGTAGTAGATAGAATATCCCAGGTCGGGGTTCCAGGGGTGTGTCTGTGCGGATTTGATCTTATGCTTTTTCAGGAAGTTTCTTGAGCAAATGCTGTAGTTGCTTTTGGTAACTCTCAGTGGGATCATAGGGTAATGGCTTGTAGAAAGTGGTGTTGGAGAGCTGCCGAGCAGCCTCTTGTTCATATTCCGACCTATTCATGATGACAACAGCACCTCCTTTGTCAGCCTTTTTGATTATGATGTTAGAGTTGTTTCTGAGGCTGTGGATGGCATTGTGTTCTGCACGGCTGAGGTTATGGGGCAAGTGATGCTGCTTTTCCACAATTTCAGCCCGTGCACGTCGGCGGAAGCATTCTATGTAGAAGTCCAGTCTGCTGTTTCGACCTTCAGGAGGAGTCCACCTAGAATCCGTCTTTTTGTAATGTTGGTAGGGAGGCCTCTGTGGATTAGTATGTTGTTCAGAGGTATTTTTGAAATATTCCTTGAGTCGGAGACGTCGAAAATAGGATTCTAGGTCACCACAGAACTGTATCATGTTCGTGGGGGTGGAGAGGCAGAAGGAGAGGCCCCAAGATAGGACAGCTTCTTCTGCTGGGCTGAGAGTATAGGTGGATAGGTTAATAATATTGCTGGGTGGGGGTTGAGGGAACCATTGCTGTGGCCCCTTGTGGCATGTAGTAGTTTAGAAAGTTTAGTGTCCTTTTTCTTTTGTAGAGAAGCAAAGTGTGTGTTGTAAATGGCTTGTCTAGTTTTAGTAAATTCCAGCCACGAGGAAGTTTGTGTGGAAGGTTGGTTTTTTATGAGAGTATCCATTTTTGAGAGCTCATTCTTAATCTTTCCCTGTTTGCTGTAGAGGATGTTGATCAGGTGGTTCCGCAGTTTCTTTGAGAGCGTGTGGCACAAGCTGTCAGCATAGTCTGTGTGGTATGTAGATTGTAATGGATTTTTTACCTTCAGTCCTTTTGGTACGATGTCCATCTGTTTGCATTTGGAAAGGAAGATGATATCTGTCTGTATCTGTACAAGTTTTTTCATGCAGTTGATAGATTTCCACTCCATACGGCTAAATGCAGTGCCTTGCATAATGACAGGTTTCAGAGTAACAGCCGTGTTAGTCTGTATTCGCAAAAAGAAAAGGAGGACTTGTGGCACCTTAGAGACTAACCAATTTATTTGAGCATAAGCTTTCGTGAGCTACAGCTCACTTCATCGGATGCATACTGTGGAAACTGCAGAAGACATTATATACACAGAGACCATGAAACAATACCTCCTCCCACCCCACTCTCCTGCTGGTAATAGCTTATCTAAAGTGATCACTCTCCTTACAATGTGTATGAAAATCAAGGTGGGCCATTTCCAGCACAAATCCAGGTTTTCTCACACACACCCCCAAAACACACACCCCCAAACTCACTCTCCTGCTGGTAATAACTTATCCAAAGTGACCACTCTCCCTACAATGTGCATGATAATCAAGGTGGGCCATTTCCAGCACAAATCCAGGTTTTCTCACACACCCCCCTCAAACTCACTCTCCTGCTGGCAATAGCTCATCCAAACTGACCACTCTCCTTACAATGTATATGATAATCAAGGTGGGCCATTTCCAGCATAAATCCAAGTTTAACCAGAACGTCTGGGGGGGTGGGGGGTAGGAAAAAAAGGGGAAATAGGCTACCTTGAATAATGACTTAGCCACTCCCAGTGGCCCACCTTGATTTTCATACACATTGTAAGGAGAGTGGTCACTTTGGATAAGCTACTACCAGCAGGAGAGGGAGTTTGTGTGTGTGTTTTTTGGAAAAAGGGGCGGGGGGGTGAGAAAACCTGGATTTGTGCTGGAAATGGCCCACCTTGATTATCTTACTCATTGTAAGGAGAGTGATCACTTTAGATAAGCTATTACCAGCAGCAGAGTGGGGTGGGAGGAGGTATTGTTTCATGGTCTCTGTGTATATAATGTCTTCTGCAGTTTCCACAGTATGCATCCGATGAAGTGAGCTGTAGCTCACGAAAGCTTATGCTCAAATAAATTGGTTAGTCTCTAAGGTGCCACAAGTACTCCTTTTCTTTTTGCGAATACAGACTAACACGGCTGTTACTCTGAAATGTCATAACAGTAAACATGAAAGCAGAGCACGTAAGGAACAGTGACATTTAAACAGTATTAAATAATAGTGCCATTATTATTTGTTTAAATATATAGTTGATTGGTGAAAACATTGCTATAGATGGTCTTAGAAGTCAGATGAAAAATTTTGCAGCAAAATGCAGTCAGGAAATACACCTGAGAGTACTGTTGTTCAGTCCTGGAGATACAGCCATTGCTGCTTTTAGGGGCCTAAGAGAAACCATCTGCGGCTCTGTTTGGCCATCTAGTGGCTTAAAGGTGTTATGTAATTTAATTCATCAGCAGTCCTCTGCGTAAACCTTTACTGTACCGTGTTCAGTAAATAGTTAAACTGAAAATGATTTATATGCCAAGACACTGCAGTTTATTTATGGTAAAGATCACTGTTTTTCAAACTCATATAGACAGTTGTCCCAGATAAAATGTACAACTAATGGTACATAGGGAAAGATAAAGGTAGCACAGTCAAGTACAAATGAGGTCAAAGCTGCTATTGTCCAATAAGCCATAATAGATATTAGGCTCCTACCTCAATAATGGCAGGTCCTAGTTTGAAAGAATCATTTGAGGCTTTATTATATTCTCCATAAAGGTCATCATATATTTTCTGCATCACATACTTTTAGTATGCTGTGCTCATATTTCATGTGACATTAGCTAGATGGTATCAGTGATTCATCATGCTGTCCCCATGATTCAGGCCTGTAGGAATCACTCCACCTGGTCTATGCAGACATGGGGGTTATGGTCTATCTCAGCTATTGTCAGGACAGTTGTAGTTCATGGGATGTTTTCACGTTGTTGTCCAGATTTACCAAAATATCAACTACTTTAAAAAAAAAAAAAAAAAAAAAAAGTATATTTTCTTCTGCAGTGCGGGAGTATTGATCACATTCAGCACTTGAAGAAAGATGGCTAACACTCTGACCTTGCAGAGCAGAATTATCAGCATTGTTTGCTCTCAGCAGAATTGCTATGTAGCTCAGCCATGAGCAGACCCAGGCTCAGTAGGCGGGAATGACACTATTCTGAGGAGCTATGGGTCTGATCAAAAGCCCATCAAAGTCATTCCACTGACCTCAGCCAGCTTTGCATCAGGCCTTGTCAGAACAGTGAGTTGTTAGTCAATTATTTGTAGAGCGGGAGCGCTTGGAGGCCCCAGCCAAGGTCTTATGTTCTAGAGACAAATAAAATGTTCCACGCTGTGATCCATGCTCACAGTTGGACTTTTGTGCGACAGAGGGAGTGTGAGGTCATGCTGACACCGAGAGGGAAAGAGACAAAAGTGAACAAAAACAGTGCCCATTGCCAATCTCCATCTGATCATGTTGGTCTTGTTTGGGAAATGAGCAAAGGCCAAGAGCTTTACGTACTGTGGGATGATTCTCTGGGAAGGCTAGCAGGCGTGGAGAAGGAAACTATGCTAACATGGATTCGGAACTGTACATGCTTCTTATCAGGGAAAGAAGTAACTTGATTTTAACACCTGATTCTTGTTTTACAGTTAAACACTGGGTTTCACACATGCAGAGACAGAGGTTTAATATGTTCATTTTGGTTTAGTTTCAAACCCTCTTGCCGTGTTGGTGGGTGAACACAGGGTGTCTCTCTCCTTCCCATTGAAGAACCAGGCTTCCTTTTTTCAAATTGACGTGCTTTGGCCCCTGCCTGTCACCTTAATTTCTCTTCAGGAAAGCAGTCCTTCAGAATGCTGTATAATAAAAACAAGGGCTGTGGGGTGGACAAGTCATTCCCTTGGGTGCTCATGGCTGACAGCCCTAATCCTTGCGGTGGGCCCTGCAGTCCTTTGACATGCAGAATCAGAACTTGGCTCAGAACATCCCATAAAATCACCACAAGGATAGAAATGGCATGAGGTTATGCCAAAGGGCTGCAAAAAAAGCTCCATGCGGTCTTATTTTTTTAGTTAAAGTTGAGGACTCAGCACTGCAGGGAATAGGGCCCTGACTGCATTTTTGTGCTTGTATTTCTATACAGCACAATATCACGTTTCAATGTAAATCTTTTGGACTCTTTTTAAAATAATGATGTCTTCTCTTAATTGAGATGGTGTGCTTGTTAAAATAATTCTTTGGTTCTAACTCTTCAAATCAGCATTTCCGGAGGCATAACCTAGCCATAGAAAAATACAGACCCTTTCCTGACTGTACATGCGTCTCTATTATAAATTGCCAAAACTGATCTATTTTTATATCAGGACTCATTACACATGACTTGTGATCTCAGTGAAATTGCATTTCATTGTGGTGCACTGGAGCAAGTCTCTTGAGTCAGTGTGTATGTGGCCTAGATCCAGTCTTTTTTCTTGCAGAGTCACAATGTCTTTTTAAAAAATTGAATTATTTTCTTAATATTTTCTGTAATCCCGGAGACAAAATAAAAATCCATCTATCATAGCTACAAAACAGTACTTTCCAGAAATCTTTGGAAACACAAGGGTTTTTTTACCTTAAGAGACCTGATCATTTTTTGTCATCCAGCTCTGTGCATCTTGACTTCCTGCCTGGGACATCCATTGCAAACACATTCATAGGGTCACAGCGCCATCTTTGATGCTTAATCTAACCATTCGTATTCTCAAGTGAAACAGCTATTCAAAGAAAAACAAGACATGTCCAGTCACAGCTACTCTAGGTTTTAAAAGCTGGCATTTAGTGAATGTTTTATGACTTAGATGATGCGTGGAAATATACAAGCAATCATTTTCTATAATGAAATTATCATCTGCATCTTAATGTAATTAAGTTAATGACCACACTGCCCTGAATTTTCCTGATGACTGATACGCCAAGGAAAGCGGCGTTCACTGTGTTATAGTGAGCTGTTGCTGCATATATTTCTGATGGGCAGCTTTATGAAAGTCCAGAAAGTGATCTCTCTGACCAAAAAACTATAGGCAATCGGACAACATTTTTGTGCACTTAGCTATAGTTATGAGTAAAAGTTTTTACATACTTGGAAGACCTAAAACACTAGAGACCATTAGGTTCAAGTCTTATGTGGGGAGATAAGGAATAAATTGAAGCAGAGCATCCTTTATCGGACAGAATGTTCACGGGAACTGGATCGAGACTACGGCGCTCACTATAACAATGAACAAGAATGACAAGAGATTTATCCATGATCAGAACAAGATTGCAGTTCTGCAGAGTACTTAAGCATGAGCCTAACTTCAAGCATGTAAGTAGTCACATTGAAATCAATGGGATTAACCACAGGCTCAAGACCCTGGATGAATTGGGACCAATATGCAAAACTTATCCCCTAATTTTCTCTCAATAAATTATTTACACACGCACACAGATGCATACAACATGCTCACAAACATACACTAGCAAAAGATATTTGTTGAGCTGTTTTCCCTACGTAAATAGAGAGAAATTACTTGTAAATATGCAGGGAGTACTCAGATTCCAGGGTGATATGTCATATAAGTACCTAGAAAAATGGATTGTAGGAGACGGGGGATTAGGGTCATTTCCCCCCAAATTCAAGCACTGAATTTGTCCTATAAAGGTATTCTGCCTGACAGTGGAGAAACAGGCTTCTAAGACAAAACCAGAGTCCTCTGGTACGAACTTCAGTAAGAGAAGCATGGAATGCCTATTGAGTCCACTGGGTTGCATCAACATCTCAAGTGAAATGCTTTTGTACAGTAAACCCCACAAAAGTATAATATAATGGCATGTATGGTATTCTAGCCAATGGCGAATTTGCATAACAGAGCTTAACTCTTAGCTCTATTAGAGGAACAATATTTTACCTCTTTGATTAGAGTCCCAAGGGAGTGATTTAATACAATAAGAATGAATTCATTACTTCTTTTTATAATAAGCAAAACTGATTTTGGCTGTAGCCTGCACTATGGAATCCCAACAAAACAACCAAGTCCAAGGGTGTTTTCTCAGGCAGATAATTTCATAGTTAAAATGGCTCCACAGTTATAGTGCAAAGACTGAAAGTTTTGCTTCAGGAAATGCGACAGCTTTCAGTCCATTTTGAATTGGCAGAGGGGTAGTTGCAGTCGATCAAAATGCCCTTTGATTTCTTACAAGAATTTTCATCAAAACGCATTCTGATTTTTGCAAGACTTCAAAGGGCAGTACATTATACCTGTAAAAGGCCTGTCAAATTTTGCTCCAACCACAGACATGCATAAGGAAGGAATTTCACAGTGGCTGAATCTGCTTCCACTCACAACTTACATTCTTTTTCCATGAAATGTGAATATCAGTTTAAAAGTGATTCTGTGTACTTGGGAGGATGGCAGGAAATGATGGACCAGCCAGCTGCGCGGACAGGTGCATGGAATATTATTCATTCACAATGCAAAGCTCCTGGTCTGGTAGTAAACTCTAGGGGCTGGCTGTTAAACTGACTCAGACATAAATTAAAGTTGATGACTGATGCTGAGCAAGTGGTTCAGTAAACTTAATGCAAATCTGGTCAGTGTACAAGCCTTCCTCAATATAGAATCATAGGACTGGAAGGGACCTTGAGAGTTCATCTTGGCCAGTCCCCTGTATTCCTGGCAGGACTAAGTATTATCTAGACCATCCCTGACAGGTGTTTGTCTAACCTGGTTTTAAAAATCTCTAGTGATGGAGATTCCACAACCTCCCTAGTCAATTTATTCTGGTGCTTAACCAGCCTGACAGGAAGCTTTTCCTAATGTCCAAACTAAACCTCCCTTGCTGCAATTTAAGCCCATTGCTGCTTGTCCTATCCACAGAGGTTAAGAAAAAAAATTTTTCTCCCTCCTCCTTGTAACAACCTTTTATGTACTTGAAACTGTTCTCATGTCCCCTCTCAGTCTTTTCTTCTACAGACTAAACAAACCCATTCGTTTCAATCTTCCCTCATAGCTCATGTTTTCTAGACCTTTAATCATTTTTGTTGCTCTTCTTTGTGGACTGTAAACCTCAGTTCATGATCACCCATTCCCTACCCCAAGCTCCCCTAGTCCTCCTTAACTTTCGTCCATGTGTATCTGACCACCATAGAGAGCCGTCTGTGTGGTCATATAAAGGGGAGAATGGCACCAGGGAAGCCAAAAGTGGGTCGACCTTTTCTCCCTTCATCTGTCCTGGAAGGCTGAGATCCTTGTCAGAGTGTGTGCTTGTGTGAGAAAGAAAGAGAAAGGGCTCCTCTATACACAGATCTGTGGGGCATCATCTGGCCACAGTTAGGGCACATCTACGGCCATGGGAAAAAATCACACTGGGGAGGCAAAGAAGAAAATCCTGTGCAGGACTGGAAGGAAAGTGATAAATTGAGGCACCAAAAGTAAGCCAGAAAAACATCAGGCCCATTGGAGAGATCCAGGTTCATCAGAACTCTGAGAAGTAAGGCCTTTATAAAAAATCATCATTGGTTGTATGTATCTCATGCTCTGCTTTGGCCTCTTGTTCTTGAGCAGACAAGATCCTGGTACAATAGGGCACAATCCTGTTGGCCCCCTGGTGCTACCACAATAATAAAACTCAGTGATAAACAATTCTGCATCTTAGAATCATTTGTCTTCATCAAAATCACACCAAAAAAATTAATTTACAACAATATCATCTACACTATCCCAGAATGAAACTCTGAAGCTTATGCTCCGGCTTTCAGTGGTCCCTTCGAAGGCTCAAGTGTGTGTTCGTTGACTGTGTTGTTGGATTGCTCAAAGATGTTGGGAAAGTTTCACGCTCCCTGGAAAAGGGCTTTTAAAAGAGAAATAATGAAGCAGAAAACACACACTCCTAGTCAATAACTGATAGAGATACAATGAGGGGCTACAGGTAATGCTGGGTCAGGTGCACCTTCTGATGTTCCATGAACATTGATAGTTATGAATAAGGACCGAGATACTCTTTCCCCACCCCACCCTGTAAGGCCAGATAAAATTTTATTGCAAGAATCTTGCCAATAGGCTTTCAACCCTCCTGCAGCCCTGATATTTGAACATGTTTGTTTTTAGTGATATTTTTGGATATTTCTGCACAGTGTTATTTCCCTTAATTATAATGTTGGAGGCAGCTTTTAAATTTCAGTCTACATTTTAACAGTCCAATTATCTTTTTTTATAATCTGCAAAGTCGCTTGACAAGTCACTACAAAAAGTCTTTACATTTCACTAGCCTAGGGGATAAAGCATCTTTAAAAGCATGATGTGAAACTATAGTTAAAAGATAACCTGGTGGAATGTGTGTGTTCCAAAGTGGATTCATCCATGAGACTTGCACTATGTTCGAAGACTGAGGAGCAGCAATGGAAGGGCCACCTTCAGCTGCTTACTCCTTTATGCCACCAGCACATGGCCAAACAGCCTTATTGGGCAATAGCCATCTGTTCTTGCCAGAGCCTCCAAGGACCAATAACTGCTGCAGAGGACCAGATTCTGGGCTAAATTATGCCAGTGACTCCACTGAATTAAGTGCAATTACTCTTGATATATACTGGTATGATTTGGACCAGAATCATGCCCAGAAGTTTAAGTCTCCCAGAAACTCAATAATGAGCTAACTAGGGGGATGTTAAGTAGTAGAGCACAACTCCATAGATCCCAGAGAGAAGCCTTCACCCTGGGCTAAGCAAAATACTCCCCAAATGAGCCCCTGTGTAGGTGAGCACAGATATCCTCAAAGAGACAACGAACTGAACAACACAGCAGCATAAAGAGCACACGGATTTAACGGTTTGGTCCCTCCAGGACCTCCGCTATGTTTTTGAATGGTGAAATGGAAAAGTGAGTTACAAAAGGGAAGTCTTACAGCAGTACAGTGGAGGGGTAGCAGAAGGACACCGCAGCAGCAGAGGACAGAGCTGCAGGAACACAAGACGGGCCCAGGGTGAAGCAAGGGGGAAACACTGGAGTAGCAGAAAAAGCAGTAGAGGCTCATCCAGGAATTGGAGGAGGCAGTGAAACAACAGCACAGAAGATTCAGGGATAGGGTGACCAGGTAGCAAATGTGAAAAACTGGGCCACTTTTTTTTTCCTTTGGAGTGGGGGTATAGTTGTGTACCTAAGACTAAGCCCCTAATATCAGGACGGTCCCGGTAATATCAGGATGTCTGGTCACCCCATTCAGGAAGCAGCAGAAGAATCTTCGGAACATACTCCAAGATTGAGACATTTGAAAAATAGGATCATATAATTAAACTCCTGCATCCTATCTAGGCACTTACATTAAGTTACCCAATTTTCAAAAGTGCGGAACTTTCAGCAACTCCCACTGAAGTCAGTGGGAATTGTTGGGTGCTCAGCACTTTTAAAATCTGCCCCCCAACCCCCATTTAGGTGACTAAATATAGATTAGCAAACTATCTTTAGCCAAATTTTTTTGCCTATCTTGCTCAAGACATTCAGCATTGTTCCTAGCATCACAATTATAGGCATCACAGAATCAGAGCTCCTAAAAATAAATCACGCTTCAGCACTCATCTAAAATGTTGAACAAAACACAAAGGACAGAGCATGGAATAGGTGCATTTCACAAATCAAAGGAGATAAAATAAATCTTGTATCACTTGAAACATGTCAGCAGGAATGGAGTAAGTGCTGCAACTTGTCACTCAATCAAAATCCTCAGTTGTTCTGCTCTTATTTAATCAGATCTTAATTTAGATAAAATATTATAATGTATTTTTTATTCTTTATTAAGCATTATCTGTACACTACCCCACTTTCCTTATTTATTTCAAATGCACGGTGCAGCTCCATTGGAATCAAAGTTCTGAAATCAGTGGAGCAACACTAATATATACCAGTTGAGAATCTGATCATGAGATCTTATATTTCTTCACTGTAAGCATCAAACAATATTTTCTGCATTGGAAAGTTACCAGGAAGAATAATAAATATCCCCCATCTTGTTCACAAAGTAGCACGGTTTTCTGCTATGCTCCATTCAGAGTATCATTTCCTATGACTTGGCTTTTTTAGTTCTGCACTTTCAGTACAGCCCTTATTAAGTGAGTCATTTTCTTGGTAGATTTTGCTCTGAAATTTTCCAACTAGATGGCACACTATACCACCCAGTGTAAGTGCACTTAATCTTTTATGCTGATGCATCAAAGTGCCAAAAGTGTCTGGCAGCAAAGGTTTGGAATAAGTTATCTATAGCACCGTAGTTCCAAGAGCATCCCAAAGTATTAAAGCTTTCTCATGTGGAATCTGTCAGTGATTCAATAAATGTTTTAAACATGAGGAGCAGGAAATGGCCTTATTTTCTGCTTTTAGCTTAAAACCACAGACTATTATTTATGTTTGCTCCTTTTCCAAAAAGAAATGATGCATTGTTACCAACCGGGAAACTTAAGAAGTCAGTGGATGAATGTGCTTTGGGGGAAAGTGGGGGAAAAAAGTAAGAACACCTGTATATTTTCATAGCATCTGCTTTACAGAACTCATATCTCTGTTTACTATTAAAAGCCTCTTATTTGCTGAAGCATTCCCAGACCATATGTTATCAGCAAATGTTACTAACCAAATACAAACAGTAATTTTCATTAGGTTTCCTTCATGAGAACAACAGCATTAGCCACAGAGGGAATAAACCTTTCTAAATGTCAGTAAACATACACAGCAAACCTTTGACAACACTGTGGTACATACACATTCATGCTCAGTAATGCCAAGAAAATATCCACGTCAGTAAAATAAAAATGCTTTGAAACTGGATTTAGTGCAGGTTGAAGCTGATACATCATTAGTTGCCATAGTGATGTTCAGCATAAGGGCATAATTCATGTGAGTGAAATATGACTTGCATTCATTCTAAGGACACAGTTCATATGCACTGCGTATTAGATTGTGGTTCATAACGTTAGCTTCAGACCACTAACAAGGTAGTAGCGTCTTTCCAGAGACAGAAAGAACAATAATTTTGTGGCTACCAGAAAAAGTTATTAATAGCCAAATGAGCTACAGCTAAAATAGTTAATTCTTTTGGGCTCCATATTCAGAACCCATTTTACACGCTACAGGGATCTCACACTCAATCAATTCTGCGATGCTATTCCCTTGGCACAAAGCTCATTGTCATAGCACATATTTATGCATTAATGAATTCAGAACAAACGTATCCTGTCAAAAATATATATTTGCCATATAGATGGAAAAAAACAACAACCCGTGGCCAACACTTCCAAACCTGGGTGTCTAGACTTAAGGCACCTGAATCTCCCCTGCCTCAGAGACTTCGTTGGGAGCTGTTGGGTGCTCAGCTAACCTGAAAATCAGCCCACGTGTTTGGGAATTCAGTAGGATTTAGTTGTATATGCTCTTATGGGCCACAGGCAGAACTTTACATCAATAAAGTGCCACCAAATGTGATATATACTTTCAGCTCCCGTGCTTGGAAAATGTGGGCCCTTAGCTAAACTTGTACAGCAAAGACACCACCCATAAGCTATGCTGCCATCCAGATGGAGCCAAAAGTGCTTTCCTCACATCCCTAAATCACATTGGAGCATCCATTTACCCCGATAGCCCCTATCCTTCCACGTACACAGTGGCTGACTTCCATTTCATGGAGTAGAGCCACACCATCTCTTAATCTCATGCCATGAAATCAGCAGACAGAATGTGCTGAAGTTAGGGTGTCCAGGATGTGATGACTCCCCAGGTCCTTTGCTCTGGAGCACCACTAGGAGAGGCCACTTACATTACCCAACCCAAGGTTTCCTCAGCTGCCTTTGACATAGCCTGATTTAATCATCATTTCTATTCATCTCCAGTTTGTAAGCTCCTCTAGAGAAAACACTTCTACCTGTGACCTTACAATAGAGAACAAAGACACTAATACTCATGAGAATGCATTCAGTGCTTTCATTCATATGCTTCTGTATGTGGCAGAGTCTACAAAATCTCTATTTAAGATATAACAGTGAGCTTTCTCCCATTATTAGTCTTGTAACTTGATCTAGCCATTATGTTGAAGCCTGTGATTTCTATAAATAATGAATAAGCATAACTCTGATTCATATCTCTGTGCCAGAAATCTCTGTACCTGGATAACTTGCTAGGCCTGTCAACAGACTAATAGCAGAGCATGTAGAGAATGGTTTGGTTTAGATGGGATTGACATTTAAAAAAATTATATGTGATCAAGTCTAGTAGACTTTAAAAAAAAATGTATCTTTTTTTTTTCTCTCACTGCTCCCCACACATTCACCTGCCAGTTAACAGACAAGAAACATAATGATCAGAATATCCAAATCTACTTTTATTTCTGAGATAGGCAAACTGTTCTCGTAAAGGGAATCATTGCAGTTGTGTTGTTATGTATTATTTGCATTACAGTAGCACATAGAAACCAATCAAAATTGGGGCTTCATTGTGCAAGGTACTGGACAAACACATAGTGAGAGACAGTCTCTGCCCTAAAGAGCTCACAAACTAAATAAAACCTCTATTATATACCAAGCTGGGAGGCATTGCAAATGCTTTGGAGGATAGGATTATAATTCAAAATGATCTGGACAAACTGGAGAAATGGTCTGAAGTAAATAGGATGAAATTCAAAAAGGACAAATGCAAAGTACTCCACTGAGGAAGGAACAGTCAGTTGCACACACATAAAATGGGAAATGACTGCCTAGGAAGGAGTACTGCGGAAAGGGATCTGAGAGTCATAGTAGACCACAAGCTAAATGAGAGTCAACATTGTAACGCTGTTGCAAAAAAAGCAAACATCCTTCTGGGATGTATTAGCAAGAGCGTTGTAAGCAAGACACAAGAAGTAATTCTTCCGCTCTACTCCACTCTGATTAGGCCTCAACTGGAGTATTGTGTCCAGTTCTGGGAGCCACATTTCAGGAAAGATGTGGACAAACTGGAGAAAGTCCAAAGAGGTTATGGAGAAAAGGTTAGGTTAAGGAGAAAAGATGATAAAGCCTAGGGCTATATTGCTTGTCTCCCATCCCCTCCATGGTGAGTATTCCGCTTTGAGGGGACTACTGGGAGCAGACATGGTCAGGAGTCCCTTGCAAATCAGCTGCCAGGAATTGGAGAGGGAAGGGGGGTTGCAGAGCCTGCCTCCGATTTCCCCTTTCTTCCCTTCCTCTGTTGAGTTCTGGGTGGACCCATAGCCTGTGTGTGTGTATGTGTGAGAGAGAGGGGAGTGATGAGGGAGGAGCATCCCTGAGGGGAATACTTCAATTGCCAACTTTCACTATTTTGTTGTTTTTTTCTTAAAGCTCTAGCTTCTGGACTCATGCGACAATGTGAGAATCTCAGCTTCCATTAAAAAATAAAATACATTTCTGGCCCTGGTTGCAAGGAAAAGCTTGAAAATGTGCATTCTAAAGGCACAAGCACCAGAAGGCAAATAAACAGAACCCCAAAATTATTCTTGTAAAATCTCATGGTTTTTAAGGAAGTCTCATGATTTTGGAGGCCTGACTCATAACTTTTGACCATGTGGGATGGGCAATACTGTTTTTTTTCCCCATGGATGTTACCGTAGGAAGAGGTAAGTCAGCCCTATATAGAACATCAAGAAACATGCAGTAAAATGCTATTAAAATTTAAAAGAAGGCACAAATTCATATTTCAGTTCTTTTTGTTCTGTACCCTACTGAATCTGTATTTGTTTAGAGCATTTATCCCAATCCTGCAAAGGAATAACTTTAACTTTACTCAGTTATGTCAGTGCGGCTACTCATGTGAGTAACGTTACTCATGTACCTGTTTGAATGATCCAGGTCTAAGTCACCTACACAGGAGTGCAACTGTTGAACAGACTTTGTGTCACAAATTTCATTAGCCTGTGGTCTTTCTAAATCAAAGCTGAATTTTATAAGAGTTCTGAGAAATGTCACATGCATATTCCTCTTGATAGCCAAAGCCAAAATGCACTGCCATGTGCTAATGGGGAGAAGCAACTGCAGTCAAGATTAGATTCGTGTATTGATTTTGTTATTCAGAGGGGCAAGGTCTTTGATGCTCATATAAACAGTCTGTTCAGTGTTCTGCAGGGTTTTGTAAACCAATCTGAGCATGTGAAAAACATCAAAAGTTACAGGAAGGATTAGCAATGGGCCCCAAATGGTTTGTGCTTCTCCTCAGAGATCCACAGGTTGTGATTGCTAATTAAGGAGTGCAAGGGAATTCAAGAAAATGCCCTTATCAAAGAGACAAAAGCTGGATCTGTCTTCACAGTCATTGTGTAATACAACACGGTTTTCATACTAAAATAAGACATTTAGGTCTTTTAGTATTTCCCTTAATAATAAGGCACAGTAACTCATTTCATGGTAGTATTGCCTAAAACTAACTGATGTTCTTGCTTCCATGAGCATTAGTTTGTTCTATTAGATTATTCTGGTTTTATTTGCATTACAGTACCAGGAGTTTGGCTGGCGTTTCCACAAACATTCACGGACATGAGCTATTTCTGTATCTCTAACACTTAAAGGCTGGGCTGGGGTCATTGTTTCTGATAATCAAATGCACAGCTGCAGTCCTGGGCAAAAGGAGAACACACAGTGTGCCGATCGACTGGATGGTTGACTGTTGATCTGAAGTGTTCATTGGCACGCACCAGCTGTTGAACTGCTTCCAGATGATACAGCCTGTTTCTTCCAGAAGGGTGCACTACAAAAAGGCTCGATGCACCCTAGTGATTCACTGGTGTGGGTCGGATTGACTAGACAGTGATTAGAGCAGCAGCAAGCTGTTTACCAGAGATCTGAGACTCAGGTGAGCCAACCCTCCTTTGAATCACATGAATAATCAACCATATCTCTTCTTGCCTCCTGTGGCTCATACCCAGTGTGCTGTAGCTTGCTGTCACAGCTAAGATGTCAGCTAACTGTGTTTATGCCCCTCATGAGACTTTAGATGAATTCCTACAAAATCTCATGTTAAGGGGCACCCTTTCCTGATATTGATCCACAGGATATTTCTGGAGTCATTTCTGGAGTCTGCATTGGGCCAATAACACTGCCACTAATACTTATCACCATTTGCTACATATTTTCTCAGTATAGGAAATAATTCTAAATGTTACAGGTGAGTGCCTGCATATACGTTTGAGTAGATTTGTGAGGGAACAGAAAAACTTGAATGACATGAAAAATCTCTAAAAATAAGTAGAGACTAATAAGACTGAGACATTCTTGGATACTTCATAGCAATAATAGTTGTAGATGGAGCTAATTAATTAAGATTGATCTGTAATACCCATTATAAGACCCTGTCTTCATTTGCTGTGGAAAAAATACTATGTGATCATATAATTAAAGACTTATCCTAATACATACATCCAAAGCTGATGGTGAAGAGTTACAAAGGGATGTCACTGAAGTGGGTGACAGGGCAACAAAATGGCAGATGAAATTCAGTGTTGATAAGTGCAAGGTAATGGACACTGGAAAAAATAATCCCAGCTTTTTTGATGATGGGTCTAAATTAGCTGTTACCACTCAAGAAAGAGATCTTATAGTCATTGTGGGTTCTTCTCTGAAAATGTCCACTCAGTGTTCAGCTAACAGAATGTTAGAAACCATTAGGAAAGGGACAGATAATAAAACAGAAAATATCATAACGCCATTTTGTAAATCTGTGGTACATAGGGTGACCAGATAACAAGTATGAAAAATCGGGACGGGGGTGGGGTATGGGGTAACAGGTACCTATATAATACAAAGCCCCAAATATTGGGAGAGTCCCTATTAAATTGGGACATCTGATCACCCTAGTGGTAGACCCACACCTTCAATTCCTGTGCAGTTCTAGGCTCCCCATCTCGAAAAATTTATAGAGGACAGCAAAAATTACATGGGGTATGAACAGCTTCCATATGAGGAGAGATTAAAAAGACTGGGTCTGTTCAGCTTTAAAGAAGAAACAACTAAGGGGGAGGATACGAGAGAGGTCTATAAAATCATGAATGGTCTGGAGAAAGTGAATAAGGAAGTGTTATTACAACAAACAAAAGCAAGTATTTCTTCACACAATATGCAATCAAGCTGTGGAACTCATAGCCAGGGGATGTTGTGAAGGCCAGAAGTATAACTGGGTTCAAAAAAGTATTAGATAAGTTCGTGAAGGATAGGTCCATCAATGGCTATTAGTCAAGATGTCCAGGGATGCTCTGAGTGTCTCTAAAGCTCTGACAGCCAGAAGCTGGGACTCAACAACAGGGGATGGATCACTCGATAGTTGCCCTTTTGTGCTCATTCCCTCTGGAGCATCTGGCATTGGCCACTGTCAGAAGACAAGATACTGGGCTAGGTGGACGATTCATCTGACCCAGTACGGCCATTCTGATGTTTGTAAGGGGGCTGAAGTAAGGTTGTCTGTGCAACCTTAACTCTAGCATGTCCTAACTTTTGAGCGCTTGAGTCTGCAACCTTAATAATCTTTTAATGTCATTTTTTGGATATAATTTTACATAGTCCTTCAATAATATTTCTGCAAACTTCTTTGGAATCAGTTATGTCACTATAGAATAGTGGTATAAGAGGTAGAGTTGTACAGATAGACTTCTTCTGTAAAAAAGGTGATTTCTAATAAAACAACTTTTCTTACTAGTTAGACAAGTCCATTCCAGTTTCTCACTGTCAGCAATAGTGACTATGTACTTTGGTGCAGTTTTCAAAAAATAAGCTCACTTATAACACCAAGGCTCATTTAGATTACAATGGGAGCACTTCTCAGAGCTCGCTGATACCTTGAGGTAGGTTAAAGCAGGTGGCTGCTCAAACACTGTTGATGCAGGAGAAAGAACATTTTAAAGTGACAATTTCCTAAAAACATTCCAAAAACATGGTTTGTGCAGTGTCTCTAATACAGCTGATCTCTGTGGCAGCCAAACTTCCTCCATCAATTCTCTCAGGATCCACAACCTAGTTCCTGGAAAAGCGAAGTGTCTTTCTGATAATAGATTTACAACTAAAATCCACCACTGAGTAGGACCCAAAATAAGAGGTGCAGCCATGAGTGACCCATGTAAAACTGCACACACATTATGGCTGAAATCTCATCTAATCTATCACTCAGTTCTGAAAGTTGCAACCTTTATCTCCAGCCTGTTTTAATAATCCGTCATCACTAAAAATTACACACAACTGTTAACGCTTTGTTAAATCAGGTATAATTTGCAGCATGTTTTTGACCATCCAGCTGATGTTTATCACTACTTATTTGCCTTTTTTGATACAAGAAATGTAGCAGTTCTATAGCCATGGAACAGGCTGCTACTTCTCTGCAAACAGGATATAGATGTGAAAGTTTGAAATATCCCATATGGCAAGAAAGCTCTTAGAAAGCAATTTTCAGATTGCAGGCTTAAGGAGAGCCACTCCTGAAAACTCATCTATGTGCATTAGTGACATCAGTTTATCCTATGATAACTGCATCATTCACAGTCACTGTATATTTGAGAGGACACTGGTCTCCCCCGTGAAATCTGAATAGTACTGGGGGTAAAAGCACACAAAGAACCAGATTTCACAAGGAGTGGGGGGACCAGATTTCACGGTCTGTGACACATTTTTGATGACAGTGAATTTGGTAGGGCTCTACATATTCATGTTAGGAGGAAAAAGCTACGTGAATTAAGAGTCAACTAGTGTAACTAAACACATTTTGAAGTTCAAGATCTTTATCTCTTTGGTGTTTAATTTTCATGCCTTTGAACTTCCTGGTTTCTGCTGAAACTGGAAGCAGAAGGCTATTCTTGCAATAGTTCCAAACTGGAATGAACCAGACAGAACCAGCAGGTTGACAAGAAAAGCCCATTCATACAAAGTTGCCAGCCCAATGGATTTCCTAAAATTAACTTTGGATAAGCATCCAGAGTCAAACATTTGAATGTTTTTCTTCAACTAACTTCTAAATCTTTTGAGATTTTCTTGTTCCAGTTCCTTGCCAGGTGACAGAACAGAGCAGACAGATCATACAGGGTTATGATGCAAAGTGCATGTATGTGCCAGCAAGCCTGAGGGCGTGTTTACATAGAGACATGCAAGAAAATTAATCCAAATTAACTAGAGGTGTGAATTTAAAATGGATTAGTTAAACCCCTTTGTGAATAGTCTTCAGAATTAAAGTGCCCTTAATTCAGTTTATTTTAATTCACTTCCAAAATTATTTAAGCTAAATTGATTTAAGGCCATTTGAATTCTGAATAAAAATGTTCACAGAGGAATTTAATGCAGTTTAAGTAATCCACTTTAAAAGATAATTCAGATGATCTTTCCTGAGTATCCACATGTAGACAAACCTTAGAAAACTCAGTGACCTACCCAGTGGGATTTTTACTAATATTGTAGCCTCAGTTTCAGAAAACTGGTAGATTTTTCCAGAGAGAAAGTGGGAAAATAATGTTGTTAAAGTATGTGAAATGTTGGGCCTGTCATTCTTGACACTGTCTGTTTCAGGAAAATAGCAATAATATGGATACTTTGTCAGGATTTATTGACCTTTGTCTGCTATATTAAGCAGAAGAGACAAAAGGGAACTGCCTACTTTAGCAACAGCAATTGCACTGACTTTTTAAAAATGGGAGCACAGTTGTAAAGTTCCTGAGACAAAATTAAATGAGCTGTGAAAATACTGAAAATCCATTCTACCTATGATGAAAAGTTTCCCATCTGTCCAAAATCTGGAGAGAGAAAAACCGGCCGAGCACACATTAAGCACAATTAAATGGAGAAAGTTGTGCAGTAGAACTTCATTAAATCTCTGTCCACTAATCTGTAAACCCAGTAATTCCCACACAGACCCCCGTGGACTCACCTTACAAAGATCAGTAACAGAAACAGAGCTGTGGTGAAGTCTCCCATTACTAAGAATTTGACTTTGGTTCAGGCTCTTATATGCTCTCCAGCCCCAAGTAAGTTAATGGGGGTTGTATAAATCAGGGAAATATTTGTTGCAGTGTATTTACTAGTATTCTGTAAATCATGAATAGCTATAACTAAATTGCACATATTAAAATGAATGAAGGCAGCACACTTTATAGTGGGATAACCATGATTCGCTGGTTACTCAGTAGTTCACAAATTGTTATGATCTACAGTGGGTTTAGCAAGATTCTGCTGAATGTTGAGGGAGAAAGCCACATGCTCTGTGAAATTAGTTCGTGTTGTCTGCATACCCATAGATCGTTCTGTGACTGCAGAACTTTAGGGAGTAATATAAAGGCTGGTTGGCTATGGGGTTTGTTTATGATATATGGGATATTTAACCTTTAGGTCGCTGTTTTCAAACCCAGGTTACCATTTGATGGATGATTAGCAGACTTTGTGTAATGAATTAGTGGTCTCCATCCAGTTCTTACTTGGATAGGCCTCCATATCCTCAAAATCAGCACACCTTGGCATCCTTGTTTGCAGTTCCAGCTAACCTTGCTCAGAGGTGACCACTCTGGTTTAAGGCTGGAGCCTATGGATGGGCAATGTGTGGGAGCTTGCACTGCTGCTACGAACTCTGAACCTGTTTTATGGATAAACAGAGCTGGCAGGGCTCATACCGAAGTAATTCTGGGAATGCAAAATTAACTTTCAACAAAAGATAAAAAGAGCAAGATACAATAGGTAAGAGTAGAACAACAGATAGAAAGCATTACAGACATTGTGTCTAGAGAGCCAGTATCCTTCTAGTCTATAACTACGCTACAAACTTTTACTGCAGGCTGATTATTGGGCTTTGTTTTATTAATTGGCAAACTAGATGTAAATAAATAAAGTTCTCTTCAAACTTGATTTTGTATTACTTCCACATACTCCATTGTCTTCCAGGAAGAGCCAGTGCGACATTTCTGAGAATCTATTTTGCATTTTCCTAGCAAGTTAATTAACACATTGTCACTCACACAGTTGTATCACTTATGTGTGTGTGTGTGTGTATGCCAGACAGTGACATCCAACATTAACCATTTACACGCCCAGGTGACAGCACAACTGTCCTGCTTGTGTTTCTAAACATTTCCCTGTGGTTGTGTTCACAGCTGGGGCACTCAAGGTGACTTTACCACAACGCACGCACTTCCTGCAGTGAAGGTGAAGCTGTTTACAGAGAGCACCGGAGTGCTGGCTTTAGAAGACAAAGAACTTGGGCGGGTAAGAAAAATCTCCACTTTAATGATGTCTCTCTAGGTCTGTTGATGAGGTTAAGAAAATATCTGTGGAAGCAAGCAGAGCATTTTGTGATTCCAAGACACACAGCAAAAGAGGGCATGGTGAACACACTCTCTCTCCGCAACAGTGTTGGAAACTGATGCAGTTCATACGTTGTTTTTGGTGTTAGCTTTTAATGGCAGTAGTTCAGCTGGCGAAGCACACAGAACAAATGCAGAATGTCTTTTGTGTGATATTAGCAGTCCTGGATCCCTTAGAAGTGCACACCGCTGAGGGAAAAAAGACAGAGATTCTTTTAAAGCAGAAAAAGGGGTTTAAGGCTAGGCAAATGAGTGTGAGGCTGCTTTCATATACACATGACATTCACTCCAGCACTTGGGGAAAATAGCATTAAAGGGGCTGATTTGCATTACCTATTCACCAGGGTGAAATCCTGACTCCATTGAAGCCAGTGGCAAAATTCATGTTGGCTTCAGTGAGTCCAGGACTTCACCCTAGGAGATGAAATATTGCATTACATATGGGAGGTGGATTTCATCTGCCAGTGCCCTCATCAGTAAAGGATTCAGATTCCCTGGCTTTGGCTACAGAACCTCTGATGACCCCTTCCTCCCCTGTCACGTCCCCAACCTTCCCCCGCAGTCACGGCTGTTCTTAATCTGGATTCCACTCTTTGTGGTTGTGTCCACTAGTGCCATTCCCATGGAGAGCACTTGACACGTCAGTGTGTCCGTGCCTCTAATCGCTTTCATCACCCTTCTTGTTTCTGTTTTTGAGCTAGGATGACTTCCAGGTGAGGATGTCCCATTGCTTTATGCAGTGGCATTCTAATATTCTCGGTCCTGTTTTCAAAACTCATTCTTTAAACGTTCGAACATGGCGCCTTCTTTTGTGACAATAACTGCCTGCCGAGCAGAGCCCTTCGCTGAGCCGTCCACGGTGACAAGCAGCTCTTTCTCCTGCGTGGGTACAGTTGGTTCAGACCCCAGTTGCTTTGTTGCTTTCGTTTCAACTGAAGAACTGTGATTTCCTTGCCAGGTGGCAATTGTGAGCAGTGTTGAATTTGCCAGGCTTGGAAAGGAATTAGCAGTGCTTGTTGTACAAAACCTTTTTCAGGCTCTGCCTTGTCCCCAGTTACTTCTGTAATGCTGATGAGCCAGCCCCACTGCTTCAGCGTCATTCTGAGTCCATCTGGGAGTTACAGCTCCTTTTTAGCTTCCCAAACCCAAATGGTACTGGCCAGTGCTGACGAACACAGAGGGTGACATGGTAATTTCCTTTGGAGTACGTCCACCAGCACTTCTTAGCCAGCTGCACTTCAAAGAGGCACTCGGTATGCCTGAAACTGCCTTCTTCTGTCTAGTGATGGTGCTTGTCTGGTTGGGCTGCTTTGGGATTTGTTTTTGTTCAAACAACTAAATCTTGAGCGTATTAAGCCCCTGATTTAGCTGTTCAAATTGACACAAACCTGTCTGAGCTGATGAGGGAAGACAGCAGAGTCTCAAAGGCAAAGGGAACTAATGCAGTTCTGTACACAAAAACATCCATGCCTAGCTGCCCTTTAAGAAGTGTTTTGTGGTCTGCCAGACATTTACAATTCTCGTTTTCTCTGGCAATAGCTGAATTGGGAACTGGCTGACACTTCCAATTTAACTGTTTCAGTTGACAGTGAGAGCTGGAAAATACCCGCAAGCCTTAAATTGCTGCTCCCGGGGCCGTGTTAGACTCATGGGGTGAAATCCTGGCCCTGTTGAAGTCCATGGCAATGTTCCCACTGATTTCAGTGGGGACAGGGTTTCACCCACGGAGGGCAGCAAGGTCAATAAAATATAAGAACACTAAGTAAATTTTTTTAATGAGAACAATTTTAAAATACATCAAAACAGAGGGTCATAAAAGTACTTACCAGGAGGCTACTTTCCTCAAAAGCAGATGTTTTACTGGAAAGGAAATCAGAGGTTTCTGTCTGCATCAAAGCTGGGGTGGAGGATTTCTGGTCCTTATTCCTTAATACCAAGCTGTGTGGAGAGGGGGGTTCCCTATGCCCCATTGTACTGGAGGCTTTGGGAGATGGTGTGGCAGATCCCCCAATCACATGTCGATGTTACTGCAACAGTCAGGTTGCAGGATGACCCACAGATCAGCTCTGCTCTCCTCCAAGGCCCTGCAAGGAGGACTCCGCCCCAAGTGAACACCCTACCCCTATCCAAAGCCCAGCCACTTGGGCATGACACAGGAGAAAGGTTCTTCCCCTGGAAATAGAGAACAGATATTTATAACACTATCCCTGCTGCCATTTTACTGCCAAATGCCAAAAACTTCCTTTGAAAAGGATTTTATTTTTAAAAAGTGATTGGAAATGAAAGAGCATGATAACAGCACTAAGAAATCAGGGCCAAACTTCAGGGATGCTGGAATCAAACCTTTCAAAGAATAATGCATGCTCTGCTAGTGTTGCTCAGTTAATCCATATAAATAATACAGTTTTGTAATCATACCAGTGAAGTTTGCATGCATGATTAAATATAAAAGATGAATCTAGTGGGTAAAATTCAGTATGTATAACATTAAAAAAGGTGATGAATGAGGGCCTGATCCAAAATACATTACAGTTGACGGTTGATTTCAATAAGATTTGGATCAAATCCAAAAGGAGTAAGTGAACTGGGGTATCAGTGTCAATGGAATTTTGGTCTCAATGCAGAAAAAATAAATTGTAGTTTGTTGTATCAGCAGTAAATCTGAAGCTCGGTGGAGTATAAAAAAGGGTGATAAACTGGGTTGGTATTTGGAAGTTGCATGGAATAATACTAGTCAGGAATAAATGATAGAAACACCATAAGTAATGAGGGTGAATACTGCCAGTTATAAAGAGAATTTGCTTGCCTGTAGGCTAATATATTATGAGGAGATGCATGTCACTGCCCAACAGTGGAGACTTTAATGAATTTTAACATGCATTGGTGAGAGTCACAAGAACAGAATGAAAGCAAAACAACACAAACCAATAAAGTATGAAAATGAAAAGATCAATAGACCGAAGTTTATGCATCAGGAATGGAGAAAGAGAGACATTTCAATACAGAGAATAGTTGCGAAATTACTGAGCCTTTAGCCACACACATCTAAATGTACTGTAATAATTGGGAATAAATTACATGAAGGGATAGAGGTGGAGTCACTAGGCAGAAATGAAATATTGTTCTCCCAGAAAGTAGTGACAGGCTTGCTCTTTCTATTCTTCCTTATCTGAGAGGCACTGTCCTTTCTAAACAGTGGACCATTGCTTGTCTGCAATCCATGGCCCAGTTATCATCGATGTCAATGAAAATTCCAAGCACACACAGAGCGTAAAATATTAAGTATTAAATGCCAGGATAATGGGTGTAGAATAAGCAAATGGACAAAAAGATCCTTTTGAAGAATTTTCAGAATTCTTAGACTTACCAGGTCATGACCTCAGCCGGTATAAACCGGCAAATCTCCACTGCAGCCAGTGAAATTCCACTGATTTACACCAGTTGAGGGTCTGGACCATCATCTCTTCCCTGCTGGAGGCGGAAGTGAGAGATGCCGAAAAGGTTATAAACCTTTTGCAACAACTGATATCTTGGCATCTGGTATGAATATGCACCGCTATAGGAATATGCCAGATGTTTTTTATGTGCATTTTAATTTCCAGCCCTGTGTTCAGTCAGGAAGCATAGAACATAGAAGGTGAACTATTGATTAAATTCAACCCATAATTGATTGCTCCAAAAGAGGATGTATGCTCAGACTCACAAAGGGAATGGGGGACTCTTTGAAGACCCCTGACAACAAATTGACCTGTCTGAAATTTTGCCTGCTGCCTCTCATCCCACTAGGTAAAAAGAAAAAAAAAAGTTGGGGGTGGGGTGAAATTTTATATGAATTTCACTTTTCCACCTTTTGTTTTTAATCTCATTGTGTGTTTAGAATGGCTGGAAACTGCAACATTGTTCCTTTAGAGAGACAAGGGGGGGAGGTGACATCTTTTATTGGACCAGCTTCTGTGGGTGAGAGCGAGAGAGGAGCTTTTGAGCCCCACAGGGCTCTGCTTCAGGTCTCCGAAGTGGGTCCAATAAAAGATACTGCCTCAGCCCCACACCTTGTTCTTTAATATCCTGGCATTGACACGGCCGCCACTACGCTGCAACATTATTACCTTGTTTTGTGTGTCGCAGAGAAGTCCCTTGCCGGGGAGGCAGCGTAGCTGGGAGTTAAAACGATGTAAATAGCTGTTTGTACATGAGGTACGCACCTGCAGTAATTTGACCTCAGAGGCGATCTGAAAGGAGCCAGACTCAGACACTGACAGGAGCCTGGTGCAGAAAAGAATGGGAGTGGTAGCCAGCTAGCTATCTGAGAACTTCAAGGAAGAGGGATTGTTGTTGGGGCATATATATGTAACAGAGACAAACCAAAGTGCTTACAAAAGCTATAATTTAATGATCCAAAAGCCTGCAGTTGGGAAGTGTTTGTAATTCTTCAATTAATGTAATTTTGTCCTAAGTCTTATACAAATAACAATGAGTCAAGGACATACATCTGCTGAACATGTCTCTCCAGTTGTCTCAGATGAGTTCTAAAGGAGCTCCGACTTCTGCATTTCTGCTTAGCTCTGGTCATTTTCTTAACCTCATCCCACCCCATATGTCAGTTTTGTCATCTAATTGGTTCCTGTATGTCATTTAGGTTGTGAGCTCTCTAGGGCACGAACTGCCCTTTTTGTTACATTTCTGTGTAGTTCCTAGCTCCACGGGTCCCTGAGTTTTGACAGAAGTTCCTAGTAATATTATTACTATTAATAAAAGACTTTTTACCAGTAATAATCTTTATTCTTTTCTCTTCTATTGTGTAAGCTTTACTCCTTAAACTATTTAATAAAATCTTATTAATAATAGTTAATAATAATTAATAGTTAATAATATCATACATTTAAACGATTTAACCTAGATCACCAATTAATTAGTTATTTAACAAGGTTGTTCATGACCACCAGGTATTAGCTTCCCCATTCTAATAACAAATGCACCAAACCAAAACACTGGTCTCTAGTAGATATTTCCCATTCTTCCTTATCTTCTGCTTTGAAGGGTAAATAATATATAAAGTGCCCACACTGTAAATAGAATTACAGGCAAAAAAAAAGTATGTTAAAAGAACATGAAGGTTGCAAAGCCAAGCACTCAAAAATTAGGATATGCCATAAGAATGCACGGGCACCCTTAATTAACTTGGCCTCCTCGTGTGTATGCATTATGTGTGTAATTGCATGATCTCTTGCTACTATTCCCCTGAATCTCTGAGTCTCTCCTCTCATCCTGTTCCTTACCCACTTCTACATTCAAGTCAGGATCCTCCTCCTCCTCCGCACTGCCTGGGCACTAGCAAGAGAAACACTGAGAACACGGCTCCCTATTCTCAGGTCCTGTGTTCGACATCATTGCAGCCTCCAGTGGGTATGAAGAGCATTTGTAGGGAAAGCCCTGCTCAGTACCTTCAGCTACTCTGACGGGATGGCATACATTGATTCCAGTCAGCATGTAGGAGCTGCAAAGGGATGGAGCAGGCCCAGTAGGGTGCAGACAGAATTGTCATAGAATTTAGCTGGCAAACTTTAATAAGTCTTTACTGAGCGTGTGCTAACTGAGATTTTTTCAAAGGCTCATAATTGTGCCAAATGTGGGCAAATTTTCCCAGGGCAGCAAAAGGCACATCCTTAATGCTAGAGTGACTTCTTGGCCAAATTTTAAGTCCCTGTTCCAAAGCATTTTTAATTAAAACTTCCCTGAGGCAGCCACCCAGCATGGAAAATTTCAACCCGAACTTTTGGCAAAGTTGTAAGCAACTGAAAACAGGGTATCCTAATGGAGAAAGTCTGGCAATGTTAGCTACTTGCTCCACCTGTATTGTCAGTATGAACTGCCCTGGAGCCTGAGTTATCTGTGAAACTGTGAATTCTTTTGCCTTAATCTTTTCTCAGATGATTTAAAGATGGAAAAATACTGACAATGGTAAATGTCACATATCGTGACCACATGCAATTAAATTTTTCAGGACACTGAGAATAATTATGCAGTAGCGAGAGCAGCCAAGGAGATACAATATAAATTAATCCCAAAATAATAAAATTTAACTTAAAATATGGTGAGTGAAATCCTGCCCCTAATGAAGTCAATAGGAATGTATTTTAATTTCCTGTTAAAACCAATGTAATGGGTCATTTCTCTCCTTCACCATTGCTATCTTTGTTATGTGCAGGTGGTTCTTCACCCTACTCCGAATAGTCCAAAACAATCAGAGTGGCACAAAATGACTGTTTCCAAAAACTGCCCAGATCAAGATCTAAAGATCAAACTTGCAGTCCGAATGGATAAACCTCAAAACATGAAGCATTCTGGGTAAGTGCTTTGTTTTGTTCTGAATCAGTTGGGTTTGAGTTTGGATTTTATTACTTGAGCATGACAGGAATGGAGAGAGACTGTTTTATTCTCCAGTTCGCAGACGGATGAAGTAGGCATAAATATAGAAATGGAGCTAGTTCACTCATTTGCAGTGCACGTTACATATTTTAGCATAATCCTTTTAATATGCTTATGTGCATCAACCTAACAATTTAAATCCTTAAGCAGTACTCCTGAAGAAATGACTAAGGATTTTATTTTCTCTGTTAGAAAATAACCAGTGAGATGCTCTGGTCTTTTATTTCAACATCAGTATCATTTCCCAATTTATTCTGTTTCTTCCTACTTTGAATTCTCAGAACCACCAAACAATGGGCTTTCTGCTTGAGGTATACACCAAGGATGAAGATGAACTGTTAGCATCATTATTTATATAGGGATGTACAATGCTTCACAATTGTAGAATTACATAGATTTCATCTAGGGTTAAACATGAAGGTATAAATAGGAGTAATGGGATGGAATTTAAAGACATTAAAAGTTATACCTGAATATCAGAGAGAACCTCCCAACAGAGATATCCTAAGCCATGGAATAGTCTCTTGAGGGAATGTTGGAATGCCCCATTGACTGAGACTTCGAAAAGTACAATAGACACAGCAGACAGATGTGTCTGGCGGATGTGATTGCGGAGCCATTGTCCATTATCTTTGAAAACTCATGGTGATCCGGGGAAGTCCCGGACGACTGGAAAAAGGCTAATGTAGTGCCCATCTTTAAAAAAGGGAAGAAGGAGGATCCTGGGAACTACAGGCCAGTCAGCCCCACCTCAGTCCCCGGAAAAATCATGGAGCAGGTCCCCAGGAATCAATTCTGAAGCACTTAGATGAGAGGAAAGTGATCAGGAACAGTCAGCATGGATTCACCAAGGGCAAGTCATGCCTGACTAATCTAATTGCCTTCTATGACGAGATAACTGGTTCTGTGGATGAAGGGAAAGCAGTGGACGTGTTGTTCCTTGACTTTAGCAAAGCTTTTGACACTGTCTCCCACAGTGTTCTTGCCAGCAAGTTAAAGAAGTATGGGCTGGATGAATGCACTATAAGGTGGGTAGAAAGTTGGCTAGATTGTCGGGCTCAATGGGTAGTGATCAATGGCTCCATGTCTAGTTGGCAGCCAGTATCAAGTGGAGTGCCCCAAGGGTTGGTCCTGGGGCCGGTTTTATTCAATATCTTCATAAATGATCTGCAGGATGATGTGGATTGCACCCTCAGCAAGTTTGCAGACGACACTAAACTGGGAGGAGTGGTAGATATGCTGGAAAGTAGGGATAGGATACAGAGGGACCTAGACAAATTGGAGGATTGGGCCAAAAGAAATCTGATGAGGTTCAACAAGGACAAGTGCAGAGTCCTGCACTTAGGACAGAAGAACCCCATGCACCGCTACAGACTAGGGACCAAATGGCTTGGCAGCAGTTCTGCAGAAAAGGACCTAGGGGTTACAGTGGACGAGAAACTAGATATGAGTCAACAGTGTGCCCTTGTTGCCAAGAAGGCCAATGGCATTTTGGGCTGTATAAGTAGGGGCATTGCCAGCAGATCGAGGGACGTGATCGTTCCCCTCTATTCGACATTGGTGAGGCCTCATCTGGAATACTGTGTCCAGTTTTGGGCCCCACACTACAAGAAGGATGTGGAAAAATTGGAGAGAGTCCAGCGGAGGGCCACAAAAATGGTTAGGGGACTGGAACACATGACTTATGAGGGGAGGCTGAGGGAACTGGGATTGTTTAGTCTACAGAAGAGAAGAACAAGGGGGGATTTGATAGCTGCTTTCAACTACCTGAAAGGTGGTTCCAAAGAGGATGGATCTAGACTATTCTCAGTGGTAGCGGAGGACAGGACAAGGAGTAATGATCTCAAGTTGCAGTGGGGGAGATTTAGGTTGGATATCAGGAAAAACTTTTTCAGTAGGAGGGTGGTGAAACACTGGAATGCGTTACCTAGGGCGGTGGTGGAATCTTCTTCCTTCAAAGTTTTTAAGGTCAGGCTTGACAAAGCCCTGGCTGGGATGATTTAATTGGGGATCGGTCCTACTTTGAGCAGGGGGTTGGACTAGATGACCTCCTGAGGTCCCTTCCAAACCTGATATTCTGTGATTCTATGACACTAGAAAACTACAATAGGGAAAATGTTCTTTGTTGGCACGGAAATGGGCTAGATGACCTAACTGGCTTCTTCCATCTTTTGGGCCCAGATCTTCCACTCACATTGAAACAGTGGGAGTTGTGTGTTGTTTCTGAGCACAGAAAATGAGCTCTTCCTCTCATGATTCCATAAACCGTATGCACTTCAGCCAATCCTGAGCTGGCCAATTCAAACTCATTTAACAAAGAAGAATAATTCCTCGTCCTTTACTTTCTCAGATAGGCAGATAAGCACATTCCCCATACTACCAGATTATAAACCAGATCAGCTCTAGGAGGATATAACGAGATGTTTATTTCTATAGCTACAAAAATTATTTATTTTCATAAAGTTTTGCATCATAATTGATAGATGGATCAAACCACTCATCCTTTTTCCTTTGTCTTCCTCCACCTTGTTTGTCTGTCCAGTAGTGAGGTCAGGATCCCTAGCCACATTTGGAACATAGTTGGCCATCACAGGATTCCAGAAATTATCTGTAGAGGATATTCTTTCATCAGTCATATTTGTTTGCAGCTTCTGATGGCAACTGGACTGAATAGCTCTGGCTTTGGTCATGCTTTTTTGGTCTAATGTTTGATTTAGAAGGTGTTGATTAAAATTATTTACTTTAAAATATTGGTTCGTTGCAATATCTACCCTTGGAGCCTGATCCGGAACCCACTGAAATGAATCAGAACCTTTCCATGGACTTCAGTGGGGATGTGAATCAATCCCTACAGCTTCATTGCAGAGAATCTGTGTTAAAGATGTTAGCTAAATATTGTACAGTTCCATTGGTGTATGTCTGGTTGACCACACTGGAATTACTCTGGATTTATAGTGGCATAACTGAGAGCAGAATCTGGCCAAAGTCTTTATTAGAATGTGCTTCTATTCACCACTCACATCCTGGCATGCCACTTTGTTGTGCAATACATTTAGGTTGTCAATCAATGATTTGACTGTTCAAATACAGAACAACTAAAAACAGCATGTTGCAGTCCTTGTCAGCACGGAAGTCTTGCAATGTTTCACTGCTGACACTTGTTGACAAAACAGCATTTAATTATGAGAAATCAGTTATATGTTGGGATTTTAACTTTTGATTTTTTTTAATTAGCTGAAACAGGAAATCTCTATGCAGAAGGACCCAGAGTGATTCTCAATCTTAGTGTAGAACCTACACCTTTATACGTTACCAGGTGTGAAATCCTGAATCCACTGAAGCCAATGGCAAAGCTCCCTTTGACTTAAAAGGATCCAGGATTTTAGAAGGTTTATTTTACTTGTTTGCATATTAATTTATGTTGAGGTCACAAGTTTGCTAATACTAAATCATAACATTTCTTTTACGGTGCCTAATGAAACAGGGTTACCTGTGGGATGAATGGGCAGAAACCATTCTACCTTTGCACCTAATGGCCTGAATACATCTATATAAGGATATGAGAAACCTCCCATTAAAATCAATGGAAAAGCTCCCATTAACTACAGTACCATTTAGATCAGCATGTATAGATGAAGCAAAAGTAACTCACGGGACTTTTGATTATATTCTTTGAATGCTTTTTGACGCCTGATACTGTTCATTTCAACCAACATCTTGATATTAAAATTCTGTTAATTGGCTGGTATGCACTGAAGTCTGAAACTGTGCACATTTTATGTAAGAGTCACAGAGTCAGATCCCAGGTTCCCATTTGAGACGATGACAAAGTTCCCATTGGCTCCAATGGCAGCAGAATTGGGCTCTATGTTTTTGTTTCATAAACCAAGACCCCACTACCCAGGTTAGCATATCATGTAGAATTGTGCGTGTACCACAATGGAAGCCTGTACATTTGCAAAGAGTAAGTGTTCATATGGGGTCGCTTTTGACAGACAGGACTACCAGGATAACAGAAAATTACTATCTATGTATTTATTGGTGCAGAAAAAAGGCAAAGGTGTCAGATATCTTGAGAAAAACATGTTGATACAGTACACCACAGTCCCGTTGAATAAAACCGGTAAACCACACTGGATGATGTCTCTGTGTTTATTATTATTATTATTATTATAACGACTACTATTATGTTTGCCAGTGTCTTTATTATGGATTGCAATGGCAGCTACAGCAGGTGCTCCATCACGGAGATTAAGCACAAAATTAGTTTTAAAAGCCCTAATTCTTCCTTTATAGGCGTGATGAATTCACTTCCTTATTAGAGAGAGTTCATTTCATCTGAGTTATGGTAACCAGGTAGATGTCTAGAAATTCGCCTTAAATTTATCAACCAGGTGATTTAGTTGAGTCAGTTTGAATTCTACAGTCCCAGTTTTTGATGTTTTGAGTAACCCTTCTGTTTGACAGCTCCCCTCAACAAAATGGGTTTGTAAAGGCTAGAAAGTAATGTTAAGGTGTTTCCAAGATCTTCCACTGCAAATATCATCTGTTCCCACTTGACTGTACAGTAGCTGTTCTGTAAAGTTAAAGGACTCCTATAGTCAATAACTCCAAAAATGTCCTTTTCTAATTCACACGGCCAACTTCTTTGAGTTGTACAGCTTTTATAGCAGATCAGATCACTTATGCTCCTTACACTCATCCTTACTATTTATTTTTTTCTTTTAAAGAACAAAAAAACAAAAAAGGGAGAGAAAGTTATGCTGAATAGGTACATTTTGCCTTTTTAAAACATGGCCATAAAAATAGACAGTAATATGAAATTCTCTGAATAAATCATCCCACAAAGAGCTGATAGTGTGAATCCCTGAAGGTTGGTTTCTGGAATTGCCTGCTTGTGTTAGTTCTGGATCCTATTATGTCATCAATATTCCTCTGAAATTTGATCACAGTGGGCCTGATTCTGCTGTCACTTAAGGCCCAGTCCAATGCTCATTGAAGTCTAGGGAAGGACTTCCATTGTCTCCTACAAATTTTGGATCAAGCCCTTTATCATGTTTAACTCCTGATTTACACCAGAGTAATCAAGAGGCGAATCAGCCCCTTCATGTTTGAGAGTTAGCAGATAATGAAATCAAGGCAATTATTGTACATAACACACATTTTCCTGCTTTCATTTTACCAGTTCTCCATTTAAGAGATTTATAGCACATTGGAGATTATGTAAATGTTCCCTGACATTAATAATGAGTCTATAATAGCTTTCTATGTTGCTATCTTTACAGCTTATTTTGACAGTAGAAATCACAAACGTGTTCTTTGCTAACTGTGCATAGTTTGAGACCCTTGTAATTCTTCCTGGTTTTGTGTTGACTTCCTTGCCGAGCTGTGGAGCAATGACACTAAAAAGCAATAGGAGAATAAGCAGTATGTGTGTACTGAATTCAGCTATTCTGTATTTTTTTCCCTAGATACTTATGGGCCATTGGTAAAAACGTTTGGAAGAGATGGAAGAAAAGGTTCTTTGTGCTGGTCCAGGTAACAT
Organism: Lepidochelys olivacea; assembly: GCF_965140295.1. Classification (NCBI taxonomy): domain Eukaryota; kingdom Metazoa; phylum Chordata; order Testudines; family Cheloniidae; genus Lepidochelys; species Lepidochelys olivacea. The sequence continues at coordinate 4,924,475 of NC_140417.1, read as the reverse complement.
TTCAGCTAAAAATTAGTGTTAAATTTAAGACTGTTCAGTGGATTTAAGTTTGTTTTCATAATAATTTTAATTTTAACACTAATTGGTGGTATTGTAAAATCTGTTCTCATAATAATCTGATTTTTTTATAAAACATTTTCTAAAGTATCATTTGGGTGGCAGTGGGGTTCTCGACTTTCTCATAGAGCAAAAGTTCTGAAGGAAAATAGCCTCTTGAGGACACATCAGCTCGCAACCTCCAAATCCAATTCCATAGCATTCCTGCAGCTACCATGGTGTTTGGTAACATGAGGAAGTAATATTAGGGCAGGGTTACTGAGATAAGCAGAAATAAATTCACTCTACTGTGATCTGTGCTATTGGGTGAAGATTCTCCATTTTGTACCTGTGGGATGAAATTCTGGCTCCTCTGAAGTCAATGGAAACTTTACCATTGTCAATCATGGGGCTCGTGTTTTACCCAGATGTTTATCTCCTCTCCCTGCGTTTAAGCCATCACCGTGATCAGTACTGAACATCCTCTCATTCAGCCCTTACTGGTCACTGTGCAATGTCAGTCACAGCTTCAGGACTCTATGCACTCTGGCTAGACAAAGCAGCTGGAAACCTAGCATATCCAGCTCCACTGACGATTCCCCCAGTGGAGTGGACATGTCTAAGAAAAATGAAGTGTGGGCCAGGGTGGATTTGGGGTGTAGCCATGCCCATATGTTGCCTCTGGAGCTGTTGTCAGGTGTAAGTTAGAACAGCCCTGAAGTGAACCACTAAGGTAGAAAAAAGCCATCATGGGCCATGGTCCTGTGCTGAGAACAGCTTGGCCAGACCAGAGAATCCAGGCCAGAGAGAGAGAGAGAATGTAAGGCCTGATTCTGATTTCATTTACCCCAGTGCAGATCAGGAGTAATCAAGTTAATGGGTGTAATCTTGCTCCCATTGAAGTCAGTGGCAAACTTTCAGCAGGGTTAGGATTTCACTCCATGTGTGGAACTGGTGGATTTGATTCTCATTTTGCACAAAGTTTCAAATTTCAGTCTGAATTCCATTGCCTCTGCCGTTTGACTTAATACTCTTGTACATTTTAAGGCGGGGACAAAAATGGATTACAACTTCCATGTCCTGCCGCTCACTCATTTATGTGTATAAATCTTAATTTAAAAAGAGGTCATTCTGCTTTGGTGCTAGTCAATGTTTTCATTAGTAACTCTGATAATGGAATGAAGAGTATGCTCATAAAATTTGCGGACTACACCAAGCTGGACGGGGTGCAAGCACTTTGGTGGGAAAGAGTAGAATTCAAAATGACCTTAACAAAACTGGAGAAATGTCCTGAATTCAACAAGATTAAATTCAGTAAAGATAAAAGGGAAAAGTACTTCACTTAAGAAGGAAAAATCCAATGCACAGCTACACAATGATAAATAACTGGATGGGTGGCATTATGGCTGAAAAGGATCTGGGGGTTGTAGTGGATCAAAAATTGAATCTGAGTCAACACTGATGCAGTGGCCAATATAATTCTGGGGTGTGTTAACAGGAGTGTCATGTGTAAGACACGGGTGCTGAAAGTCCTGCTCTACTTGGCACTGATGAGGCCTCAGCTGGAGTACAGTGTCCAGTTCTGGGCCCACACTTTAGGAACAATGTGGACATATTGGAGAGAGTCCAGGGGAGAGCAACAAAAATAATAAAAGGTTTAGAAAACCGGACCTCTGAGGAAAGGTTAAAAAACTGGACATGTTTAGTCTTAAGAAAAGAAGGAGGAACCTGATAACAGTCTTCAAATATGTTAAGGGCTGTTATGAAGAGGACAGTGATCAGTTGTTCTCCATGTCAACTGAAGGTAAGACCAGAAGTAGTGGGCTCAATGTACAGCAAGGGAAACACTTTCTAATTCTAAGGTTAGTGGAACAGGCTTCTGAGGGAGGTTGTGGCATCCCCGTCACTGGAGGTTTTAAGAACAAGTTGGGCAAACACCTGCTTCTGCCTCAGTACAAAGGGCTGGACTTGATGCCATCTTGAGACCCCATCCAGCCCTGCGTTGCTGTGATTCTATGGCACATTGTTAAAAATGCCAGTTTACACAAAAATGCCAGCTGGCGGAACTGCAGCAGGGTTAAACCAGCAGAGAGAGGATTGCTTAGCATTGTCACTGCAGACAAAGCCACACTGGTTTCGATGGTAATTGGGAGCCCTTGGTATCTTGCAGGAAGTACTCAGTAGGTCACAGGGCTGGGCTCTCAGAAATTAAAGCTTAAACTGTTTCAGGCTTAATTGCTGATAAAGGAAACTACTATGTCAAGGCATTTGGGGAGAGAACAAAGCATTCGTAATGACTCTCTATGTGCAGAAGACACAGAAACATATGCATAGCTAATATGATGGTAAATATTTTAGGGTGCTGTTTTCTATATTATATTATTTCTGAATTAACAACCATATGGCAATATAATTGACAGTGAAGCAATTGGATTTTCCGTTAGCACTGAATTATACTTATCAATTCAAACTTTGTCTCTTCTTTTCTTGTGCACTGGAATTCCCCAAACTAAACGCCTTACTCAGAGAGGTAGCTCTTAATCCAGGGACTCTCTCTCCTTCCTTGCAAGCTCCTCTGGGCAGGTGCCTTTGACACGGCTTGGAAAGCAAGGTCTGGGCATTATTAGAAATAAATAAATTAAGAATAATTGTGGGTAAGCATTTGCAGGGTTGGACCCTAATCTCCTCATCTAATGAGAAAACCCAATCCCATTTGTCTCACACTGAGTCCTTCTTCTGATCCTTTCTAACTCATTATAATTATTTGTATGATTTTTGGATTTTGTGTATTCCTTAGCATGAATTTCACTACTAATCACATATGCGGGCATCCCATATGTGAGAGCATGACTTAAACACATGAAGCCAGGCCACCTTTTCTAATGTTACTAGGTCTTTATTCTTCAAATGGCATGAGTAAGATCATAATTTGGCCTAGTGGGACAGTTTGCTTGAGTAAGGCAAGCAGGATTTAGCCGCTGAGAAAATGGTACTTCTGTAGTCAGTCTCAGAAATTCCCGCTGCCGTAACAACTGCTCTGTTATGTCACTTTGTTAATGTGAAATGTTCTGCTGTATGTCAAATATAAACAACAAATGCACACTGTCCTGTCCCTTAGGTGTAGCTCAGGCCCACTGAACTTGTCAGCAGGCAATACAGATAGAATAAAAATATTTTGATCTCCGTAAGTTTGTCATTTGCTTTTCATGGGATGCTAAGGATGGCTGCTGTATTAACACTGATTGGAAGCAAAGGCACTGGTTGGTGCCTGTAATTCACTGGATTCTGCTAAATGTACTGAGCGTGATAATGGTTAATTATATAGAGAATGAAGGATGGGGAGCAGGGACTCATGAGGGTAGACACCTGTTGTGGGGTTCTGCAGAGTCTCCAGAAACATTCAAAACATACCTGTGTCTTTTGATGCAACATCTAGTTAGGATGGGTCTTATGTACCATATATATTGTTGGGCGAGAGGGAGAGGCGTCCTTGACCTGTCTTCCCTTCTGCTGGTTATATTTAGCCATGTGGGGAGGATTAGACTTCATATCTGAGTTTATATGTGTGGGTTGTAATTTTAATGTTTCTAAAGGACTCCAAGAGAAGGATAGAGGATCTTTTAAGCAGTGGTCCTGCCATTGGATCAGCATGGGTGCAAGGAGCTGCCTATATGGCTACAACTGCAATGCCCAATTGTGGCATTTTTTAATTTTATATAAATCCGAACGAATCAATAAAAATGGTTGCCTTCTATTATTCTGTCCTCTCCCTTTCCTCTCCCCCCCACCACTTTGCTCCTTCTTTTGCTTCTCCTCTCCCCTCCTTTCACATCCAGTGTATGCTGCCAGTGCAGCTTCAGCCCCACCATAAGTAATTTTTACTATGGGTTCTGAGAGCAGTTAAGCTATTTCCCTCTCCATTTGGAGGGGAGAGCAAATCACAGGCATGATGTCACAGGAGAAATTCGCAGGGGTGGTATTACTGCCACGTATTAGCCCTTTGTTCAGCAGGTGGTCGGGTGTTTCATGGATTGCAGGTATTTATTAGAGTGCTTGATGCACATCTGGTATGTTTCATATGGGATAAAAAGTGGCTGCCATTCAGCAGAATGGCATATTGCACAGGAAGTCAGACGGAGATGCTTTCCAGGAGGCAAGTCTACTTTCAGCTGTCTTCAGGGTGAAAGTGCAGTTATGATATTACTCACATTTAAAAATGTGAGAGGAGAGTAATAATTCATTTATAGTTCGGCTAAAACAATCATTTCCATTTTTTTGCTGGGGCTCTCTGCGTATAAGTGCTCAGATATTTCAGTGATGAGGGCTATGAAAGTACCTAAATGGATGGATAGATCAATGATTAGCTGGTGTGTAGAGGAGAAAGAGTTCCTGTGCTCAGTTTCTATGCTTTGTGTATTGTCCTCTCTAATATACACGCCCCTTCAGTGTGCAGGTGTGTGTCACTGGCTCTGCTAACACACCTCCATGTATTAGAGGACAGGATTGAAGCCAATAGATACAATTTTCTCTTGAGTGTGTCGCCCACCCCCCCTTCTAGCACGTGCCACCCTTTCAGATGAGCAGCAGAAGAGCAGAATACTGATTAGATGTAAATTACATGGCAGAGACTCCTTACTTGCCTCATTTTAAATTCCAAGATATGCAGTGCGAAAGTGATGGCAGAATATGGCCCTAAGGTTGGATGGAAACAACCTCGCAAGTGAGGAAACTGCTTGGTAAAGTCAATTCTAATGCCAGTGGCTGTGGTAAGCAATGAAAGCTTTTAGATCAAAGCTTTTTTACCATGGCTGGTGGAAAAAGGTAGTGCGCATTCATCCTAGTGTATATGAGACCATCACTCTCTCTATAAATGTCTCCTAACTGGCTGCTTCAGCTAAATGTACTCAGCATGCAAATTTCAACCAGCTGGCTGCTGTGGTCCTTGAGAGGCAATATAAAATGCTTAGAGCATGCAGAGCTGGAATTCGTGTATAGCATACAGTAATGCACTGCAGGACATAGTGAAATGAACAGGAGTTAATACTCACGTTGGTTTTGTTGGCTACAATAGAAAATTCACAATTGATTGTAATTCGTGAGGATAAGAGAATTAATTCCTTTGAAATTTCAGACTGAATCTATTTTTGTCATGTTTCAGAGTAGCAGCCATGTTAGTCTGTATGCGCAAAAAGAACAGGAGGACTTGTGGCACCTTAGAGACTAACAAATTTATTTGAGCATAAGCTTTCGTGAGCTACAGCTGACTTATTTGTTAGTCTCTAAGGTGCCACAAATACGTCTTTTATTTTTGTCATGTCATCTTCGCGATAACCCCATTTTGATTCTCTGGCAGCGTGTGGGAAGTAACACTTTACAGTACCTGGATGACATGTCTGCCGTGTAGCTTGAAGCCATTTTCAACTGATTGGGTCTGATGACGTTTGTAGAACATTTTGGAACCAGATCAACTTGCTGTAGATTAAAAACATTTGCAGTGTCTGTGCCTGGATCTATACTTCTAGTGACAGACTCCCTAAACTCACTATAATTTAGACTAACGGTGACAGCTCCTGCTTTCAGCAAAACTCCGTTGATTCTGGGTAAGAGAAGATGAAATAAGCATTTGGCCATTCCCAATAACTAATAGTACTTAAAAATAATTCCATAAAAACAGAATACTTTAAACAGACATCCTGGCTCATCACGGTAGAATTCTGACGGTAAGGGTCCAAGTACGCAACTCTTACTTGTCTAGATTGGTGTGAGTGGCACGACGTGCCTAGATTTCCTGGATCCAAATCTGCCCTTGGGAACACACTCTCACAACTCCTATGAAAAAGTTAATGTGCTTGTTATGTGTGGTAGGTAGGATTGCTACCTTTAAACATTTAGAAATTGAATGTAAAGAGTAATTTATTGATATCTGACATTTTGTTCTGGTCTGTAGTGTTTTTTAGGTTAAGATAGAGTGTCCATTATGTTAATTTATGTCAGTAAAGTGCTTGGAAGTCAATATAGCTATCTGGAACCAGAGGACTAAAATCTTCTGTCACTGTAGAAAACTGTACTGCAGCCAGAAGTATTTTAATACGGTTTCTGTCCGCTTGGAAGAAAATATTTGTTGTTAGTATAGAAATGGTCCATTTAGGAATTCCTCATTGTCCCTTCAGTAGTGAGGAACCGGGATGAAACTGAATAAGCTGTGTTGTACTCAAAGTGAGGTACAGAAATGAACAGGTATGTACAAAGTTCTAGGAAAAGTGGTGTCAGACAGAAATTAAAAACAGTACTGATGAATATACATGCGTCCCATTTATTAATTATTAAAACAATACACCTGGTGAAGGAATACAGTGAAACGAATAAGTAAAATCTAATTTGCCAATCTAAAATCATTGACCCTTGTCATTTTTCTCCTGTTTTCTCTGTTTTCCCTTTTCTTGTTCTTTGTCCCTTTTTCTCTCTCACCTTTTGTTCTTCTTCTTTTCTTACCTGCTTCTTACTAAAAGGAATATTCCTCTCCATGTTGTGTCTCCCTCTCATCCCCCATCCCTGTCTGTTCTTTCCCTCTTCTCCCCTCTTGTACCTCTCAGCTTTGGTTCTGTGTGAACCTTGGAGGCTGTCAAGTGAATCTTGTGTGTTAGTCATTCCTCTTGGCAGCCCACTCACAAACCTCCATGCAGAGTAGACCACTGGTAAGCTCGGAGAGGTTAGAGGCTGATGTAGACAAGGTGCAATCTCCATCCAATTCTGCAGTGCAATCCAATGGAGAAGACATCTGTGGCTACACAAGAGACAATGAGGATTCTCTTCCCTCACCCAGACACCCCAAAGAAAAAAAGCTGCATCCAGACATCCCCGTGGGTTTAAAAATAGTAACCCCCATTTCCATTCCTGCAGATGGCCCAGTCTGACCCTCTGAAATGAACCTTGAATATAAATCTCCCAGTAAGCTAGTTTTTAAAGATTCATTCTTAGACTGTGTGTGATGATCCCATCCCTAATGGAATAGAAAGATTCACAGTTTATCGCTAGATGTGGTGTCAGCTTGTTTCTGAACCCAGGGGTAAATACTTTAGGGCCAGCACTTGTGCATAGACAGATCCTTTTGTTGCAATCCTTCGTCTCATCTACCTGAGCTGTTTTAAATGTGAATATTCTGTACTGCTTCTGCACAGTTAATAATTTTACTGAATAGCATTGACAGCATATTACTGTCTCATCTGATACCAGTGAGACCTTGACATGCCATCTTCCAGGAACCTTAAAATAAGAGTGACTAGTGTATTCATACTGAGTTTGGCATCGTTGGGAGCTTTATGGAAGTTCCATGATTATATTCTTACAAGCCTATTCTCCTCCCCGTGGCATTAGAGAGGATTTCTGCAGTAACTCCCAGGAGACTTATGGAAGAGAGCAAACCAACCCTGCATCTACACACAGGCATTGCACTGGTTTAACTAAGGTGGGATACTGCACTAATTAAGCTTAAACCTTTTTGACTTTGAGTGTAGACACTCTTATGCTAGTTTGAACATGGCTTACATATGTGTAGCTTATATCTGTTAAATAATACAATGGGGCAGGCTACACCAATATAAGCTCAGTTTAAACCCATGGAAGAGTGTCCACACACAAAGCTGAAGTGGTTTAAGTTTGCTTGGTACAACATCACACCTTTACCTAAACCAACATAACTTTCTGTGTGGAGCAGACCTTGGTGAGATTTCATGAAAATGCATTTACTTGCAATACAGTATAACTTTATTACACAGTTCTACATTAGGCTGTCCTCTGACCTCTCTACTTCTGAGTATTGTCCTGCCTTTAAAAGCGCTTTATAGTTCCGGTGCTACTTAAAGGTATATCTGCACTGCATTTGGAGAGGTGATTGCATGTAGACATGTGCCCAAGCTAGCTTTACTCTCGTCGATGCAGTACCAGTAGCCGTGAAAGCACAGCAGCATGGGCCTTAGCGCGGGCTGCACAAGACCACCCAGGATCCTGGGTACTTGGGCAGCTAGCCTGTGCTGGAGTCCACGATGCTTCACAACTGTTGGTGCTCCCTCTCGCTAGATTAAACCTCGCTTGGGTGTGTCTGTGCCCTGCTGCAATCACGCCTCCAACTGCTCCGTAGACAAGCTTTAGGTCTCTGACCTCGTCTCTTTTTATGGTGTCGCCCCTCTTGTTCCCTGTGTTCTCTGTCAACACTTTTACTTAGACAGCCTCTCCATTACTGTACACCAGGAAACATCCATCAGCTCCCCCAAAGTGACTTTTTAAAACTACTTATTCCATGAAGCTTTCCAGTCATTCTGTTTGTTTTTACTGTGCCTTGTACTTACTCATGCCTTTAGACAGTAAACTTTTCAAGGGAGGGACTTATTTCTAGGGAGGTGGTGGAATCTCCTTCCTTAGAAGTTTTTAAGGTCAGGCTTGACAAAGCCCTGGCTGGGATGATTTAATTGAGGATGGGTCCTGCTTTTGAGCAGGGGGTTGGACTAGATGACCTCCTGAGGTCCCTTCCAACCCTGATATTCTATGATTCTATGATTCTTGGCACCCTTCGTCTATTGCATAGCCCTTTATTCACTTACAGTGCTATATAAATCATATTTTAAACTTGTCCAGAGGACAGTGGCTTTTGGACACTTCTGTTTTCATTTGACTCATCTTACTTTTCCTGCCATATGACATGTAACCTCTCTCTGATGTAAATTAACCCTATGGTAAGTGCTCAAAAACCTGTTATACCACCAATATAAACCATTCGCTACATTAAAAATTAAAAAAAAAATCAAATAGGAGATGAGTGAAAACCTGTAGACTAAGATTTGGGCTTGAATTTTAAAAATATCTCTCTCAATTACAGTACCATAACATGGAAAAATATTTTTTTGGTTATGTCAGGCTGAGAAAAGCAAGGTTATTGGAGTTCAAAGGTAATAAAAAAAACCCTTAATCTTACCAAAATTTCTTGTTAGAGCTCCATCTGTGGTTCGGAACATTCTACTTATCAAGAACAGAGATCATGAAGTATTAAAACATGTAATTTCACTGTTGTTACAAGAAATTTTACCTTGAATCAGTAGAATGGGAGTGGTGATATTATTTATATAATATTGTAAAATTAGAAATACTGACTAAAGTGTGTATATGTGTGTGTGTATATAGTTGATTTGGCTAGTTTTTTACTGGGAATGAAGAATAGTTTCTGTGTCCAAGAACTCTGAGATGCAATATATGTTTAGTAAAGAGATCCTGAAAATCAGCACCCACTTTCTGGGTTAGAGAAGTTTCAGAGTAACAGCCGTGTTAGTCTGTATTCGCAAAAAGAAAAGGAGTACTTGTGGCACCTTAGCGACTAACCAATTTATTTGAGCATGAGCTTTCGTGAGCTACAGCTCACTGCATCGGATGCATACTGTGGAAACTGCAGAAGACATTATATACACACAGAGACCATGAAACAATACCTCCTCCCACCCCACTATCCTGCTGGTAATAGCTTATCTAAAGTAATCATCAAGTTGGGCCATTTCCAGCACAAATCCAGGTTTTCTCACCCTCTGCCCCCCCCCCCACACACACACAAACTCACTCTCCTGCTGGTAATAGCCCATCCAAAGTGACCACTCTCTTCACAATGTGTATGATAATCGAGGTGGGCCATTTCCTGCACAAATCCAGGTTCTCTCACTCCCTCACCCCCCTCCAAAAACCACACACACAAACTCACTCTCCCTACAATGTGCATGATAATCAAGGTGGGCCATTTCCAGCACAAATCCAGGTTTTCTCACCCCCCCCACCTCCACCCCACAAACTCACTCTCCTGCTGGTAATAGCCCATCCAAAGTGACCACTCTCTTCACAATAAGAAAAGGAGTACTTGTGGCACCTTAGAGACTAACCAATTTATTTGAGCATGAGCATCCGATGAAGTGAGCTGTAGCTCACGAAAGCTTATGCTCAAATAAATTGGTTAGTCTCTAAGGTGCCACAAGTCCTCCTTTTCTTTTTGCGAATACAGACTAACACGGCTGTTACTCTGAAACATCTCTTCACAATGTGTATGATAATCAAGGTGGGCCATTTCCTGCACAAATCCAGGTTCTCTCACCCCCTCACCCCCCTTGAGGTGTGTGTGTGGTTTTTGGAGGGGGGTGAGGGGGTGAGAGAACCTGGATTTGTGCAGGAAATGGTCCACCTTGATTATCATACATATTGTGAAGAGAGTGGTCACTTTGGATGGGCTATTACCAGCAGGAGAGTGAGTTTGTGCGTGGGGCGGCGGAGGGTGAGAAAACCTGGATTTGTGCTGGAAATGGCCCAACTTGATGATTACTTTAGATAAGCTATTACCAGCAGGACAGTGGGGCGGGAGGAGGTATTGTTTCATGGTCTCTGTGTGTATATAATGTCTTCTGCAGTTTCCACGGTATGCATCCGATGAAGTGAGCTGTAGCTCACGAAAGCTCATGCTCAAATAAATTGGTTAGTCTCTAAGGTGCCACAAGTACTCCTTTTCTTTTTGGGTTAGAGAAGATATTCTGTACTAGAGAAGCGTTGTTGTCTGTTGCTATAACGGCTGCAGGAAATAAACACAAGTTGTATCGCTAGAGGTTGATGTTAGATTAAAATTGAATCACTCCAAATTTAAATTTTTCTTGAGATCCCTAATTTCAGAAGGGAACTACTTGTAGAGTAATACAATTCTCATTATTGTCATGAAGTAATTGGGAGCTGCCAATGGTAAACAATCAGTAATAAATTCAGCAGTGCGTCCAGGAGGTGGCGGCATTCTACCACATGTAAAGTACAACTGATGGAAAAATAAAAGCAAGAGTGCTCTAAATGCTGTGTTTGAACTGATTGAACTGACTGAAAAATAATGAACTGATTGAAAAAAATGAACTGATGGAAAAATAAATGCAAGAGTGCTCTGAAAGCTGTGTTTGTCGGCACTAAGGTTAATGTTAAATGTATTATTGTTTTTACAGCCTTTTTCATTATTGAATAGCTATGAAGGCTGAGTACATAATTTCAATCAAAGTTCATGCCACGTGCTTATGTCTAGTATGAGTCTGAAAACAATATATGTTGATCGTTGCTCAGTATTCTTACTGGTGGTAGTAAGCATTGCACTTAACAGGTCACTAGTATCTGTCTTTTAATCTTATTCCCACAAATGTGGGGGCTTTAGATTTTTATGAACTGTTCCTGAGAATAAGTTGCCATAATGAAAAAAGAAAAGGAGTACTTGTGGCACCTTAGAGACTAACCAATTTATTTGAGCATGAGCTTTCGTGAACTACAGCTCACTTCATCGGATGCATACCGTGGAAACTGCAGAAGACATTATATACACACAGAGACCATGAAACAATACCTCCTCCCACCCCACTGTCCTGCTGGTAATAGCTTATCTAAAGTGATCATCAAGGTGGGCCATTTCCAGCACAAATCCAGGTTTTCTCACCCTCCCCCCCCACACACACACACAAACTCACTCTCCTGCTGGTAATAGCCTATCCAAAGTGACCACTCTCCCTACAATGTGCATGATAATCAAGGTGGGCCATTTCCAGCACAAATCCAGGTTTTCTCACCCCCCACCCCCATACACACACAAACTCACTCTCCTGCTGATAATAGCTTACCAGCAGGAGAGTGAGTTTGTGTGTGTATGGGGGTGGGGGGTGAGAAAACCTGGATTTGTGCTGGAAATGGCCCACCTTGATTATCATTCACATTGTAGGGAGAGTGGTCACTTTGGATAGGCTATTACCAGCAGGAGAGTGAGTTTGTGGGGGGGGGGGGAGCGGAGGGTGAGAAAACCTGGATTTGTGCTGGAAATGGCTCAACTTGATGATCACTTTAGATAAGCTATTACCAGCAGGACAGTGGGGCGGGAGGAGGTATTGTTTCATGGTCTCTGTGTGTATATAATGTCTTCTGCAGTTTCCACGGTATGCATCCGATGAAGTGAGCTGTAGCTCACGAAAGCTCATGCTCAAATAAATTGGTTAGTCTGTAAGGTGCCACAAGTCCTCCTTTTCTTTTTGTGAATACAGACTAACACGGCTGTTACTCTGAAACTTGCCATAATGAAAAATTCTTATGAGTGCATGACAGTACTTAACACGAACCAGTAGAGGGCAGCAGTGTATCGAGCAGTGATTGAGCAGTGATCTAACCTGCTTGCAAGTAGTTTCATGTCTACAGCTTTAAATAAATCACATTTTATGAGCGATAGATGCCACAAAAATACATGCTGCATGTATATTTATACTAGAGCAATGTCTCTGTCGTTTGGAGGCAAATCTCTTTTCTGCTTGGCTGCCATGGATCGCGAACACTTGCGCACACACCATCTTTCAAGGTGTTTCCGCACTTCCAAAAAATGACAAACATGATCCATTAAGATAAGAGTTTTAAAGAACCACATGAAGTCAAAGTTTCATCCAGAAGTCAACAAAATGTCTAAACTCATAAAATTATGTAAGGAATCCAGGCTCTGACACAACCTTAACAAAGTCATTTGCAATAATTTGACAATAAATTTCCCTGTAAGTTCCTAGCCTAAAGCACAGAGAATCCTTTGCTTTCTAACAGTCTTCTTTCAGACATTCCAGATTTTAAAATGCTAAGTACAAGTTGGGTCTTGATGCAGCCTGATGGCCTCCTAAAGGCAATTTGAGAGCTGACAGAGATCCCGGAAGCTGAAAAGGCTTCCATCAAGAACTTGACATTGAATGTATCGTGTCATACAGATGGTAACTCAGAGGAGTGAGAGCTGCCATTTACAGCACCGATGACAACAACTGCAGAGATCAGTGGGATTTTAAGATTGCTTTAATATGACTGGCACCTAGCAATTTAGCTCACATTGTTTGTGACAGGGTGTCACTCTGGCACTTGTCTGAGATGAATGGTAGAGTTTTTAAAGCATGTAACTTCCTCTTTTGGGGAAATAAAAAAACATATGTATCAATGCAGAGAATTAGGAATCAGCTGTAAAAGAATGTGTAAGAAAATGTTTTGCTAAGCATGTTAAAGTCATAGTCTGGCAACGATCAATAAGAAAATAAAATCTCCTTCTTGATCAGTAAATGAGGATATGCCCTGTGCAAAACTCCAGTTATTGAACATCATTTGTAAGCATTTACACTTAGAATCTCCCTGTTGTGGTAGCATGGTGCCATGTTAGCTTTGTGGTTTTCTTCAGGTTAGTCAATACACATTTGCTATGTGCAGTTACCGGGAGAAAAAAGCTGAGCCTCAAGAACTACTGCAACTTGACGGATACACGGTGGACTACACTGACCCACAGCCAGGTATGAGGAAAGGTGACAGGTTTTTGCTAAGAGATGAAGCTTGTCAAATTTATGAAACTGCAAAATATAGCTACAAAATCAGATCCTTGTTTTTCTATCTTTGTGACTGGTTGTCTTATACATACGTTTGTGTTTATACTGATCGTTATCTATTCAAAACTTGAAAACCACACAGCCTCTAAGTTGATTTGGGGAAACCGGCTGAAGATGAAATATTATCAAATTTCTTTCTTAATGGCACAGAGGCTGGCATTTTCACAGGAACCTAAGTGGGTTAGGTATTCCCAGTGAAACCAGTAGGAACTGAGTTTCTAACTGAGCTAGTCTCCTTTGAAAATCCCAGCCTAAATCTTCAGATTATTCTCCATTAACTGACACACACACACACACACACATACACCCCTCCTATGCCAACCAATGTACCTTTTTTCATTATAAAAAAAATACTTACAAGACCAGAGTATCATTTTCACTGATCAGGCTTTTCCAGGGCCTTTCCTGTACCTGTTTGTGTACACAACAGTCCACTTCCTGATCCCTGTTCTCATGTGGAGTAGCACCACACCTTACTGATTTCCATGGGACTACTTGTCAAGGACAGTGCTACTCAGCATGAGTATCGGGATCTGGTTCTCTGTGATGAGTAGTGGCCCTGCATTCCAATGGGAGCAGACCAGATATGCTACTTTGGGCTGTTGGAAGCTCAGCTGTTCTCCAAAGATGACCAGCTCAGCTTTGTGAAGAACTAGGAAGGACCACACCACTCTAAGCGTGAAATCAGGGCCACAGCAGTGTCAGTAAAACTCCCATTGGATTAAATGGGTCTGGGATTGTCCAGATCGAGATTACTGAAGACAGAGGACTGCATGTATTCGTCCCTCCTAAATGGGCTTCAGCAAGTCGCCAGAAAATAGATGCCAAGGGTCTGATTCTGTTACTCCAGGTTTACACTGTTGTAACTGAGGTCAGAACCTGGCCCCAAATTAGGGAGCGAGAAAGAAACAAACATTCACCCCCTGGAAAAGAGAAATGAATGAAGCCCTGTCCCCACCCCGAGTCTCATTTCGAAGATGAGAATTGGTAGTGGGTTCTATTTAAGGGCTCGGCAGTTCACGGGAGTTTTGCTTGAAAAAAGACTACAGCACCTGGCCCAAACAGCTGGGGTCAAGAGAAGGGCTGGTAAATGTTACATATAACTGACATCTAGCTTCTGTAAAAACAATCTAATGCTCCATTTTAATGTTAAGATCAAGCAGTTTGAAAAGTTTCTTAAACCCTTTGACACACATTGTGCTCCCAGGAACACCAGTGCAGCTTGTTGACTCTCCAGTCCATCGAGGTCTACTGGAGTAACTGAGCGCATCTGATACACACACACATGGACATAGATATCCAATGTGTCACCTAGGGAGGTGCTGAATTCTCCATTACTGGCCGTCTTTACATCAAGATTGGATGTTACTTTTTAAAAGGAATGTTTTAGCTCAGTGGGCTGAAAGCAGGAATCATTGGGTGAAATTCTACACCCCGTGTTATGCAGGATGATCTGTTCTGCTGATAAGCTCTGTGAATCTGTGTTACCATGTTAAAATATTTTGTTTTTTCTCCTGCCAGGTTTGGAGGGTGGCAGAACATTTTTCAATGCAGTGAAAGAAGGAGACACAGTGATTTTTGCAAGCGATGATGAACAGGACCGTATCCTGTGGGTCCAAGCCATGTACCGGGCCACCGGCCAGTCCCACAAACCTGTGCCACCGACCCAAGTTCAAAAGCTTAATGCTAAGGGAGGAAATGTGCCCCAGCTAGATGCCCCAATCTCTCAATTTTGTAAGTAAATAAAGTTCTCCTAGACAGCAGAAGTCTCTGATGGAAAGAGTTTCTGCACTGATGTGAATAAATATTCGGTCACAAACTTCCAACTTTTTGAAATATTTTTTTGTGATTTCTAAGCTGCTTTTACATCAGTGAATTCATAACCAGTTAACCTTGTGTTTGACCCACAATCAAACCCAAGAAACAAATTATGTGGAGAAATTGTAAAATGAGTATCTTAAAGTGCAATACTTGATAGAAGAGAGATTCTGGGAGAAACATTTTCAGTAGGGCTGAAGCCCAATCTCCTCTTTTACGGGAATGCTTTTCCCATCCATGAGAAGAAAGTCACAGGTCCAGATCAGCAAACTTGATTTGCACCTGAGGTCAGGTACCTAGAGGTGCAAGTGCCCAGATTTACACCTGCAATTTAATTGCACATTCAAAAACATAGGTACAAATTGTGAAGGTGGAAAACGCACCCACAAAAGGAGACTCCCTGTTGAAAACTTAAACTATGGGAAAGCATATGGCATTTTTAATAGGTTGCTTTTACAGATCTGGTAGATGTGAATTTTCATCTTATAACTCTTGATTGTCTGCACACGCTGTGCGTTTGTTCATAGTTTGCTTAATTTTATATTTAGCATGATTCTTTTTGTCTTCTCACTATGATTTGATTTTAAACTAAACAAAAAATCCATTATTTAAACAATCATAAGAAGCCAACACAAGTCAAAAAAGATGAATGAGGTGGATATTTTTTTGGGAACAGATCTTAGTACCACCTTTCACAGCTCTTAATTGTGGACGTGTATCTCGCTTTAACTTCAACAAGAATTATTCATGTGCTATCAAGAAGAGACTGAAACCATTAGGTAAAATAAGGAAAAGACCATAAATTCCTCAGGAAATTCTTCTAATTAAATCAACTTTACATTTAAAATTGCAGAGCCATTAAAATAGTATCCATAGAACTGTAATTGTTTTGAATATTTTGGCATGATCAAGGAATTTAGAACTATATTTTCCATACATGGTGAAATCTATTTAGGGTTAAGATAATTTGGGCTTTTTTAAAAAAAATCAGGATTTAATATACTAGTCTCAGGATTTAGAAGAACTATATTTCCAGTCCCCAGAGAATACAGTTGTGGGACATGTAGGACATGTGGGCTATTGGACCTCTTTTACTATGCTTCATATGCTTGCATATTTTGGACTCTTCTCTGCACCGCATAGCTCGTGTCCCCTTACAACATGAATGAGAACATAGTATGGTACACCTTGGTCAATGCATATTAAGTGTTTTCCTTTCTGTGGTCCTGCTCCTGACCTTACAGAGTCAAAATTCCCATTGACCTGCGGGGTCATTGACTTAACTAAGGACTGAAGGATTGGACCCTAGAATGGCATGGGGCCATGAAAGAGAGTATAGATAACTGGCTAAAAGGAGCATCTTACACGGAGGGAGATTTAACCCACACGGCTAGTGCTTATTCAATAGGTCTGTTCGGGGCATGGTGATCTTGGTGCAATCACAAGGATCATATTTTCACCCACTTGAATTGTTTGTCAAAAGGTTTTTCAAAATCCCGTCCTCCTTGCATCCGTTTGTGGGGCAACACTTTGTTGGTCAGTAGCCATTTTCATAAGTGTCAAGTATCTCCAGCAAGGAAGAGGGATGAAGCAAGGAGCTGAGTGTGGCTCCCTTATGCTAGGGCTGGTTCAGTGCCAGGTCTGGCACATTATAGGGCAGCCTCAGAGCTACTAGCTGGTAACATCCTGTAAGGGGCTGCCTGTTAGCATGATTGCTATAGACTGGCAGCACTCCGGACACACCCCTTCTCTTCCCAACGTAACCCTATCCCAGACCTGGCATTAGAGCTGGCGATGGCAGCCGAGGAGTCTTCTGGGGGGAGGGAATCTGGGGGAGGGAATCTGGCCCATCTCTTTGCAGGTCCCCGTTCTCAGACACATTTATCCTTAACAAATGTACACTAATCAGAGGCACTTGCAGTAGGCCTTTCCCACAACCTTACAGGGACTGAAGACAAAGACTATCAAGTGGTGTAACTAAGAGCCACACTCTGCCCATGGTCAGGGCCCGCATCCTGTCCTGTGTGACCTCAGCAACCAAGGGGCTGAGTAAGCAGTACTGTACCCACTGTACTTATAGGTAAACTGAGATGGAGAGAGGTTCAGCGATTTGCCTGTGACTGAGTGGCAGGGTCAGGAACAGAACACAGGAGTCCTAGCTTCTTCTAACCATTACACAACCCTCCATCAAAGACTTGGGCCGCGCCCCTTTATTCTCCCATGTTCCGTATATTCCTGTATACTATCCATACATAAAGCTGTAGAAACTCCACAAGTCTGAACTTGCACTTTCCTTCTCATTCTTCCACCGAGGCTGGGTTCTCTCCTCTCCCTCCCACCTCAAGAAGCCAGGATCTTAAACCCCTAAATTCATCCTCTGTGATCAAGTAGAGTAAAGAGCCAGCCATGCAGAGCCCTCTGTTCTTCTCAGGTCCTTGGTCCATCCTCATCAGCTTAGAACCGGAAGCCTTTGGCCTCTATGCTACCACCAAGACTCGTTAGCAGAATGGTTTCCACACAACTTTTTCTGTTATTGGAGCCCCTTACTGCTAAAGTAGCTAAAAATCTCATCAAGGAGGTCATTCCAAAGTGCAGAGTCCGGAACCCAGACAAACTTCTGCTTTTTTCTTCCACGGTATCTAGATGAACGGCTCTTCCTACACAAGTGACTAGGGGAAAGAGGAAAACATGCCAGAGCCCAGATTCATCCACGCATTTCAGCTGATCTCTGCTGATGGCAGAAGTAAGGAACTAGGACCAATAGCTTATATTTGTATGCCTGTATATTAGTGTATGTTCTGTGGACAGAATACTGCGCTCATTTAAAAGATCATTGGGTAGTAAAATACATGCAGCTTAAGTCATAAAAAAGAAGAAGAGGGTCCTTCATGCACACATGATGTTCATACAGTCAAGTGTTTTGATTATAGATAGAGATCTGGATTAAACCTTTTAAATTCTAAAAATTAAGTATTGCATTTTAAAAGGGGTTTTGATTTGCTGGGGTGGGTTGTTTTATTTGTTTTGTTGCCTGCAGAAAGGTAAGGACTATTGTTAAGCACTGTATTCTTGTGCATTTAACTATATACCTTGCAGATCTTAGTTTTTCTTGCTTATTATAGTGTAAAGGTCTTGGCAAACGAAGCACTTGCAGGAAAGTAAATATTAAAGCCGTTTCTCTATAAGTTGTTTTGTTATTGCTTTCATGGACAGAGTAAGCCGCTTAAAGATGGTAAAACTATTTTATGTTATACACACACACACACACACACACAAATCCAACACTCCAGTCTTGTTATGTAGCTGTCTGTTAAACAGAAACTTGAGAACAACACATTTTGCAGTGGGGAAACTTGGGAGTAATACTGAATTCATTTGGTTCCCACCTAATTTGACTTAGCAAATATAAACTTTATGCATTACTCAACTTGTCTTCTAACTGGCTAGCAACACTTGACTTTGAAATAAACAAACAGCTCTAAGCAAGAGGGGAGTGTATTTTTTGTGCAATTTAAATATTGGAAAAAAATAGATCCTGCTATTCATTAATTTGTGTATGACTCTACAATCCCTTTTATGTGGGTGAAACTGCACCTTTGAGATTGAGAATTTCTGCTTTTTTTATTGTTGTTTTGCTACAATTTAGAAGAATAAAATACACTAACACAAAGCTCTACTTGTTCTCAAATATTTGCATTTATAAGAGAAAAATCCCAAAGCCATGCTTGTTTACTGTTGAAATGATGTACAGTACTGTAGTTAATAATGCTGCCAAGATATATTACACCCTTTGGCAATATATTAAGCTTCATAAAAGTGGTCACTTGTATGGGAGTACCAATCTTTGTCCATTCTATGTCAGTAGTACATTAAACCCCCCAAAAATCATACTCAGCTTTCATTTTTTGAAAAAAATTTCTTTTAAACGTTAAAGATTGGTCAGTAATTGTTTTACATACCACTTGTGATTATACTTCATTTTTAATGTGTGTTATATTTAATGGCTGTTAACCACATCATATACCAAGAGTTGGCTGTTTTGAGATTGTAATTATTTGTTCCAACATAATAAATGGCTAGGTTTATTGAGCTTCATAAGAAATTTTCAGCTGTAAGTGTCGTTGTTCTTTTTGGGGATTTTTTTAAAGTTTTCTTTTTCATTCTTTGCTTGAACCCAAGTACTTTAGCGCTAGGTTAGGGTTCCTGTCTGCTTTCCTGAGCCTTGTTGCTAGTCTTTATGTTATTCTGGTTTGTTCCTTCTTACCCTGCTAACTTCTAGCTGGACTCAAGGGTAAGTGCTTCCCTGTAGCTAGCACAGCTCAGATAATCAGACTAGATTATCTGACATATGCAATGTGCTTATTTTTCACTTAAATCTTTCTCATGTTTAGATTTTGTAGTAAAACTTTCCATGTTATTTTCCTGAATTTAGGTTTGAAATGTAAGTTTCCATACTGAAATTAGGATGCATGTGATGTTTGCATAATTGCCTTCTCTCCCTGGCTTTCACATTGGCATCAAGTGATCCTCTTAGTAAAGCCAATCATTAACATTTCCTATTTTTCATTCCAAGACGTAAATATTAATTAACATCACAATAAATCTGTAAATAATGCCTTTTTTTGTTTCATGGAATTTACATCTAGTTGACTGCTTAATGCCTGAAAACAGATCATTTTGCACTCTATCATTTTTTTCCGTTCCAATTATTAGCATGGTGTACTGCACCAGTAGTGTGGGGGTAACCATGGACACCTCAAAGAATAGAAAGGTAGGGTAGTAAACCTGAAGAGGCCTAACTGAGCAAGACAAGGTGTGCTTCAAAGAAACAAATCTCAAAACAGAAAGACATTCCTTGCACATCCAAGCATGAGTCTTCATGGCTTGACAGTTTCTGATCATGTAAAATCAAGAGTGGGTTATTCTGAAAGCAAACTGTAGCTCTTTGTTTACTCTAGATATTTCCAGACAGGAAAGACAATACACTATGAGTTAAAATAGTTTAGTCACAGTAGGGACTCTTCCGATTCCCAAAAACAAATATACATGAATGTTTAGCATGTGGTCTCAAATGTCATTCTTCTATCAAAGAAATGTTTTTTTAAATATAATAAATTAAGAAAATTGCTATAAGAGCTTTTTAATCCTCTTTTTGTTATTTTCCTATAAAGATACTTATTTAAACAGAAAGATAATAGTTTAAACTTGTGGAATACAAATGTTTTCCTCAGTTATTTGTTCAATCTTAAATAAAATATACACTGTACTAATTCTTTATTCATGTTTAAAATGCTGTTCCTCAAACACATGGTGAGTGCACACTTTACTTAAGAGGGAGTAGAAGCTGTTGGTTGTGAGAGCTGGCAAATATGTATCTGGAGTATTCTGAATGCAATTATGAGAAGGAGCAGGTGGTATCTACCCTCCTGAGCATTAAACAATACTCCTTTTTTTTTCTTGCATAAATGTACCCCCAGGTTGCAGGCAGAATTTCTTTACCCCTTCTTACTCCTTTACTGCTTTTTCTTTTCTTTTGTCTTTTAACATTTTTTGGATGTCTGATGAGGATTCTGATCCAACTTTGCCACACAATGTTGACTTGGTAGAAATTAAGGATTTTAACACTTTTGAAAGAAAGAAAGAAAGAAAGAAAGAAAGAAAGAAAGAAAGAAAGAAAGAAAGAAAGAAAGAAAGAAAGAATGTATGAATTTGGGTCTGATGTGCTTTAATTGCTTTATTTATATATATATATATATATATATATATATATATATATATATATATATAAAATAAATTTTATATATATCATGAGAACACTGTGTCTTCTTGTATTGTCAACTTGCAGATGCTACATTGCAGGAATGCAGTATTAAAATATTAATTCACTTCTCACATAACTTGCATGCATTTAAAATAGACTATAAATCACTTTTTTGTGCTTTAAAAAGCACGAGTGACTTATTAAAAACAGTTGAATATTTCCCCATAATTAAATTCAAAATATTTTCAAAAACAGTTAAAAACATATTTTATCCTAGAATTAGCTTTTCTCTAAAATCTAATTTTTACTTATTCTGTGAACCACTTGGTTTTATCACATATTATAAACTGTAATTCGCTTAACTACTGAACCTTGGATAACTTAGATTTCATTTCAAGATGTAATATAATTAATAATTTACAGTAAAATGCTTTACTCACTATTAAATCTTTAAAATGAAGTTGTAAAATATGTTTTCATATCCAGTAGAGGGAAAAGTAAAACCAAGTAAGAAAAAGTGTGACAGAATATTCTCATTATTTAAAACAGCAGGAACAATACTGAAAATGAGCTCTTGTAACTTTGGGCTTGAAGGTAACTTTATTCACCTGAGTAGTCCCATTGCTCTCGATGGGTTAGGTGAGTAAAGCTACATGCATAGGTGTTTGCAGAGAGGGGCATAATCATGGTAAAATTTGAAATATTAATTGGATTAACTTTTGATCAGTGGCAACATTATATCATACATAAAGAGGAAGGGACACAAAAAGCATTGCCAGAAATTCAGTAAGAAACAACAATATGGTGCTTTAAGTCCTATTTTATTTATTTATTTATTTATTTGACTAGAACACTAGCAGCGTGAGCTCGTGTTTTCAGTTCTACAGATTCAAGCAAAACTCGGTTCCTAGGCACTTTCTTTTGGTGTTTTGTTAACAAGTAGTCATTCTGCGAGTGTCTGTAAGTTCTATTTAATCTATGAGACCATGGAGAAATTTAGCTGTTCCTCAAAGCATGCAGTCAACTGTGTGGCACAACACAATGGGCAGGGAGTTCGCCTGCAGTTTTGCTTGCCCTCTCTCCCACTGTTGTGCATAGCTGAAGAAGAGTTAAGTTACTGAAAAACTTAGCGTTGTAGTCTGACCATGCCAATAAAGACTCTTCTAGAAATATCTGTAAATGAATAGCTGCCATCAATCATTGTCATTCCTTTATTTCATGTCTCCTGATGAGGTTGACTAGTGTCATTGTTTGTTACCGTCCAAACCACATCTTCATTCTTGTAATGTCAAGCAGATATGACAAGTACACATTTTCCAGATGAGTAAGATACAAAGTCACCTTTTAATTTACAGTTTTATAAACAAATGTGTTGTAAAATTTACTGGATGTTCAGTTGCCCTTGGTACTCAAACAAAGTCACTCATTACTGAAAATAAATAATTTGGAGTCAGAAATTCTTACAATAAAATGGCTACCCATAGCCTTTTATAACAAGAATTCTTTTATGGAGCTTGTCCCCAGTTGTGAACTGCAGCAGTCTTAACAGAATCTGCCTAAATTCTTACTGTAGCAAAAGACACCAGGGGGAAAAAAAACCACAAAACCAAAAACACAAATAGCAAGAAAGAGATGTTTGACCTTTTTGTCTGTTGCTTTCAATTGACTGTTGTAAATAACAGAAGGACTGCCCTAATAGAACAGAGTGGTGGGGCATTTTTTTCCTTTTTTTTTTTTTAATATATCTATGTCTTGCTAACATTGACAGATTTTTAAGACTGTGACTTCAAACATATATACAAAATATGTGTTTGACAGAGAATCACAGTAAGGATAGCTAAGGCAGACAAGATAGACATGCCGGTTTTTTGTAATGCTACAAGTAGAATAAAATAAAATTGCAATAAGAGAAATGTATTAAGAAGGGCAATCATGTAAATTTCAGAGTTTAGTGTTAAAGGCAACAGCATATAGTTTTCAAGAAAGAAGGTTAATAGAGTTTGTGATGCCAGTATAACTTTAGTCAGTCTAAGATGTAAAACAACTTTTTTTGGCCTGTAGCATAATTTTGTCTTGGGGCCTTGAATAAAGAAGTGCCAACTAACTTGGCAAAGTACCTTGGAAAGGGATTGTAAATTACAGAAACAGCACATAACACTCTCTCTTTCTTTTTATTTAATTATCATTGTTATAAGAACAGATTAGAGTCATAAGGCCAAACAACTGATTTATTAAAAGTGTCTACAAATTATATGTACAATTTGGGTGTGAGTTTGAGCCATCTACCTTTATTTTGTAATTTGCTTAAAAGCACATTCAAATGGTACAAACTGTTTATTTGGAAAGATGACTGTTTTATATTAAAAAAAATCATTATTTTACATGAAGATGTAGTTGTTACTTTAAAATCGTGAATGCCTGTCTGAGGCGGTTGGGGCAATGTATTTATGCTTTGCTTTTTCCTAGATAGGCAAATGTTTTTGGTATAATTGGCTTCTAAAATTCAGCTTTAGGAATAATTTTTTTAAAAAATCAAGATACAAAAGCAAATTGCAGATTGAGTGATGCATTTATTTTGTAATATAAAATAATTCAGTAAGCGAAGGCAAGCTTAGTGTAGGGTTGTAATTATTTTATCTACTGAGACATATCCTAAATGGTCCAGAGAATTCTGAGCAGCTAGACCAGTGCAATATTTTTATTTAAGTTAAATATGTGTGTGTGTAACATGCAGTTGAATCATTTTCCAAAGACATCTCCAATTCAAATCCCATTTGATTTTCACGAAAGACCTCCTCTTGAAAACATAATTTCCTCATTTCTGAATTTAGATCCAAGATGGTGGTTTGTGTGCACCTGACTCTGCAGTCCTACTACACAAAACAACTACAGAACATGATGAGTGGTTTTGTGGAGACGAGAGCTGCAGCACTGAGCCATGATGAGGACTGCTGTCGAGAAGCTTACTTTCTGTGCCAGAAATGGTCACATTTTAAATAATTTTAATGAGCAGAACTCATGCAAATTGCCCTTCTTTGGAATACATCTTGGTCAGTCAAGCTCATAAAATACCATGTACAGTAACTGTCTCTTCATGCGGTCATTCTGAGCCAGTGAGATCTTTGGAGTAATAGAGTGGGTTTCAAGTGGGTACATACTTGGGAGCTGGGTACGGCATTGCTTTGCAAAGACTAGTTAAAGTAAAACTGTCTTTGCGTTCAATTTACCACAGTGCAGTGGACTTTGGCAAGAGCCTACTGATCACTTAACTTCATGGGCTGTGCCTAGGGACCTGTATGGGTCCTCTGCTGTCGGGTGTAGATTGCTTATAAACTTATATTTGATCAGAGAGGTCTCTAAAATCATGAGCAGATCCTTAGCTCCATTGAAGTCGGTTAAACTATGAGATTAACACAATCTGAGGATCTGCCTCATGTCCCCTTCGTGAACAGAAATTGAAGGATATCCCAGATGAGTGTGAAAGGGAGAAAGTAGCAGTAATTTATAGTTAAATGTTTTCTAGCAGATCAGTTTAAAGAGGTTCAACAAAAAAAGAGGGAAATGGCCCTTAAAACTTCCAGTTGGGTTACTCAAGGCTGAGAAAGTATCCTCTTTGCTGAACAACAAGATTGACAGTGCACTCTGGCTCATAATTGAAAAGTAATAAAATATCTGAGCAGAACTGGCAAATTAAGGCCTCCAGCCAGTTTGTCAGCTTGCAGTCTACTCTAGGGAATTTGAGAGCAGCAATCTATTAAAAAAAGCCTTGATATATCTGTTAAAATTGTAAAGCTATTTTATGGGCACTAGAATGTGGAATTGAAAACAGCAGATACAAAACCTTTAGTAGTGTATTCATATTAATCAAATCGATCTTGGCCCAGAGGGACAGAGATGATGGGGCATAATCTGTCAAAATAGATAGAAACCAGCCTATTGGTGTGTTGATAGTGTGCTACAATGAGAGACCCAAGCTTGGGGTGCACTTTAGATCCTATGCCATAGGCTGGTGGAGACTAAATGTGTCATGGAGGTGATGCGCTAATTCTCCATGTTGCGGAGGCTGCCCCACCCCTCAGAGCCAACACACACTAGCTAATTCGTAGGCAGCATCAACTCTAAATGGACCTGCTGTTTCATCTCCATGCTGGATGCATGGCGTCACAGAGGGGGAAAACCAGTTGGGGGTAAGGTAAGAGGCAGATAGATGGCAAATGGGAATCTTTATGTTGAACAAAATAGAAAAAATTAGCCCCAGTACTGTAGAATACGTTCTAAACCACAATGGCTGTTCAGCAGATTTCTAATCAAAATGATTACAAGCGCCTGCTGAATTAAGTATTGCTCACAGTTAATTGAAATGTTACGTTTTGAATCGATGTTGTCATTCTGATGGGCAATGCTATCAAGATATTTAACTGCAGAATATCGAGAAAAACGTAGACAGTGCCTTCTATAATAGATGTAATATCTATGGGTTTAGACATTCCCAAGACATCTTGTAAAATGACACCATCTTTCATAGGTTAATGTTAAATATTTAATTAATCTTATATTTAACTGAATACTTTGCTTCCATTTAAGTCTTACTTTTGTTTTTTTTTTAAGTTGCATATTTTTGTGTTTTATAGGAAAGGGTTAGTTTGCTTTAGAAACAAATATAAATACCAAATTATTACTAAGAAACACTAAATTTTAATTGACTGTGGTTTTGTGCTCTTTCAGCCTCCGTAATTGTTTCAAGACCACACAGTTCCCCTAGGACTTGTAAACAGAGTGAGATTTAACCCTGCTCTATTTGTGAGGGATTTGGCGAGAACCCATGTAGCAGGAAACTTGAGTAAATGCAAAAGGAGAGTGAAAAGTGTCTTTTAACTCAGTCGTTCCCCATAGAACAAAGCTACTGCCTAGGCATCCCTTCTTGGCCCCACCTACACTGAATATTTTGTCTTGTTTCCACTGGTGAATTTACTATAATTTTAGTTATATATGTTGAGATTAATTAGTTAGCCCCTAGGAGTTTATGCCGATAGACATCACCCACATCAGAAAAGTGTGAAGATGTTGAGGCTATTAATTCACAAAAGATGGCAGCTCATAATCCTAGCAGAGTGAATTCTGTCTGTCTGTTGAAATGGCTAACTGAATCTGCACGGTATCAGGCTACTTCCTCCGTGACAACAAACTACATCTCAATTTAACTTATCAGCAATGCTTAAATGAGCATCTTTTTATTTCGTTGAGGTAGCATTTAAAAACTGTTGTAAAAAAATCTGAGATTGGGAGAGACAAATATTGGCATTTTGATGCAAAAATTATAGATGGTTTTATATCTAGAAAGCCTAGTAAATTTAGAGAAATTGCTACAGACATAACTTTACTAGAATGGCAGAATCTATTATATAATTAATTTCAAATAACTAAATAGGAGTTAATTTACTTTTGCAAGCCAAAAATCTGTTAGCTTATTGTGTTTTGTAAGATACAGAATAAGTTATTGGGTTTGTGTTCTGTTTTTAAATACAGAATAAATGCACTATAATGAGCAGTTGACAAGATGTTAATTCTAAAAGCTTTGGCCTGAATGCAATAAGATAGTCAAAATGTGATGCAAGTTGACAATGGGAGGTGAAGAATATATTTTTGGGAAATAAAAATGAATGGCAATATAGGGGAAGAGAATTATTTAGCTTTCATGCTTCATGGTGTATATTTTTCTCTCTCGTGTGTATGTCAAATAAAATGTGCTATATTTCTCTAAATTGTGTCTTTCTCTATATGTATAAATGAACAGATGCAGATAGAGCTCAAAAGCATGGCATGGATGAATTTATCTCTTCCAACCCCTGTAACTTTGACCACGCTTCACTCTTTGAGATGGTTCAGCGCCTCACTTTGGACCACAGACTTAATGATTCGTATTCTTGTCTGGCAAGTATATTCTTTGGTCTATAGTGATATAAACACCAGGAAAGAAAGTCAGAGCTAGTGCAAGTGGGTGCTGCTCCCATGTTGCCTGAGGAGTTGTCCCTGCTTTTGCCAGCTCTGAATTTGGTCCCCCAAAGGTATTTGTTTTTAAGAGGCAATAACTTACTGTTCTACTGCAGTAGCAATTTTGTGTTATAATTTATATTCACACTTTTTATAACGTTAGCTCCTGCAAAGGCAAACTCACAGCTGGAGAAATATTGTAGACTGCCGCAATGATATTTTGCAGTTTGCACCATTGCCCTACAGAATTTTACAGATGACGGTACAGGAGAAAAATCAATAGGTATGGTCCCATCCCCCTTGTCAGTGTAGTTACACCAGAATACATGTACCCCAGTATTTGTATGTACTTATGAGTCGGGTTCCAAGCAGCTAACAGTTTGCTCTGTCTGAGAAGTTACCAAATGTTGGGCATGATCCTGTAATCTATATTCATTCAGGAGTCCTATTGTCGGGATCACTCACATGAGAAAGGATTGCAGGATCTGGTACCACTGATTAAACAGAAAAAAATATTAAGATTGTCCGAATATGACTTGTCTTTGTTATTTGGCTGCAAAGTGCTCAGCCCAATGGGCCCCTGATCTTTGATTGCAGTTCCTTGGTTCTACGATAATACAAATAAATACTAATGTACAGGAGTTGTACAGTGGATTTCTAGAATGAACAGTAACTTACAGTGTTTGAAATGCTAGAAGAGCCAGAGCCCTTAGAAGTCAGTGGGAGCCTTTCCATAGGCTTGAGTGGTCTTTGTATCAGGCCCAATATGCAGATAGCATTCTAGAGGGGTTAGATCCTGATCCCACCTGAGTGCACACTTTGCCCAGCAGCAGGACAACTTGGGTCTCCCATTGCAAATGATGCACGGAAGTCTCAGTAGAAGAGTTAACTCTTCATGTAGATGGAATGTTTGGTGGGCCAAAAATCTTCACCTTCTACCAAGGGCATAAGCTCTGAAATTCAGCTTGTATTGTACTTTCTTGTATTGGAAGCAAGTGATACTCCTGTAAAGCACCCAGAGGTTGTCATTAGGATTAAACATTTTTTTTTCACCTAGCCAGTACCTCTACACCACAGGGCTCTCTTCTGTTTTGTCAGTGACCTATACCCATCTTACCGCATCCAGGAACTCCTCTTCTGCAATGGACTAAGGGGATGGTAGATTGACTCACAGCTGAGGGAGAAGCATGGAAGCCATTACTGACAATGTCTCTCTTCAAGAGGAAAGCTGCCAGCCACACGTTTTATTAAAGAGGTGTCTGGGCCCTTGCTTAAGAAGCCACTAGAGCGATGGGGCTCGTATAAGCACTAAGGCACATGGATCTTTGGAGCTTAGTCTCATCATTTATCTCAAACCTCCCCATTTCAAGGAATGTGGTGATGGACCCTTTCTGACCACACTTGGATTCCACAGGTTTCTGTCCTTCCTTTCAGTGTGGCTTCACACCTGGCTGTGGAACTGTGTTTACCTCAGAGATTGATTTACTTCATAAAAAGGGACTGTGTTGACCTTATTAGCTCCGTAAGCAGCTTTTGATGCCATTGGCTGTAAGGTTTTGTTGACTTGTCTGGGCAGTGTTGTCGGAATGGCTCTTCAGTAGCTTCCCCCTTTCCTTTCCAAATGGTTCCAGAAGGGTGATGGGCAATGGCTCTTCCTCCCATAGGACTTCAGTGTGCAGGGTGCTGCAGAATTCTTCGTTTGTCACCTCTGTTGTTCAGTGTGTGCGAATGTTGACTGGCACTGCAGGAGAAGGTGGTGAGAAAGATAGACAGAGAACGATACTCAGTTTTGTCCCCTTTCCACTGAACCCAGATTCCACAGTCCCAGTCTTCTAGGACAGGTATCTGTATGAAAACAACCTGGCTGTGACCCATTTCCGATAAGACAGAAATTATGCTTGTTGGCACAGAGAAGCATTTAAGGAAAAGGAGCAGGAGTGTTGCCCGTGCCATTTATTGAGTGCATCTACCCACCGTTCCCCAAAGGATACACGGTTATGGCCATAGGGTCCTCTTGCTACTGGATTTTCAATTAGGATCGCTGCCTTTAATCTTCTGGCCAGGAGACTGCAGCTGTACCTCCCTAATGTTGAGCTCATGGAAGTACCCATGGCTTTGGTACCTTCAGCTTGGACACTTGCCTTTTGCTTAGGGGTACGCTTGAAATTTTACACAGAAACTGGATGCCTCCATTCTCCCCCTTTGGAACATGCTCCTTACATGGCCCACTTCTCCCAGGATGCCCCTGCAACCACCAAATCCCCACAATGCACCACACTACTCAGTCAAAATAGAGATTGTGTTACATAATGGGAAAGGCAGTCTACCAGGAATCCCAGACCATTGGAGACAGTGAAGGGCCTGAACTACAACTCCCATGAGGCAATTCACCACAATAGGGTTTAATGTGAAACCTATTTGAAACTAAATATTTTTTTTTTTTGTTTTTCTCAATGGAAAAAAAGAAAAATTTCAGCAGAATCTAAGTCCCATGGAGAGTTTCAATTTTGCAGAAACTCCATTGTCCATTAACAAAAAATGTAAACTGTACATATGGAAAATTCCTGAGCACCATCTCTATAACTGATGCCAAGTGTGCCCTTTCCATTTCCTGAGTGGTGCCTGCTACTCTTAGCATTTCTGTCTAGGCTTCTCATTCGCTTCTGGGTGCAATTCGAGTTGTTGTTGATGAGAATCATTAGAACGCTCAGAGGTCTAGAGTGCAGATACATTCGGTCACGTTATACCCCATCACAGCTGCCAAGATCAGCTGGGAGACCTTCTGACAGTTTGAACACTGCATGGCTGGCCTGAGGTGCGAGGCCCAGACATGTACACTCTGGTGCATAAGGCAAAAACCCAGTAGGGGGCCAGGAGCTGCCTGAGGGTGTGAGGGAATGCATGTAAAAAAGCTACCAGTCTTTCAGTAATGTGTCCTACAAATCCAGGATCCTATGCTGGGGCTGGACAGAGAGCAGCATATGCTACCACTTTGTAGCTATACCAGAAGAGGAACAAAGGAGAAAGCTACCACCACCGCATGCCTCTGTACTCCGTTCCCCACTGTTTTTAAAGAAATACAGCTTTGCTTGGGAGTAAGTGCTTTTCCTCTCCCAGTTCTGCAAGGGTTCTTCCCCCCTCTTGCTAGATTGGAGGAGCCTGCTGCCCAACCTACAGCTGTTATGGGAGGACACCCCATTTGTCGTCCTCCTGACTGCCATGCATCCACTTTGATTTGGGGAAGACGACATCTTCAGACAAGTGGGCCCCTCTTCAGCGCCCCATCTGAGCTCTGGTTTTGGAATCGTCAGCTAGGGAATCGTGTTATGAGGCTGTGCACTGAGTCCCTGTAAGACTCTTTCCAGGGTTTCTGTCATTCTGCTGTGGAAGAGGCTGCCCCCAGCTACAATGCTCAGCGTCTTTCCTCCTGTCATGCCCAGGAGCCTGGGACGCTGCTCTGAAAGAGAGAGTGAGCAGCACTCTCTCTATTTTATGGAATAAAGAGCAACCTCCGGAGCTGCAGGCCGTGAAAGGTTCATGAAGCTTCCACAGGCTTCACAGCCAGGAAACCAAGTCTGGATAACTCCCTGGGCCCAATCCTGTCATCTTTTTCCGGCCATAACTCCCTGGGTGAAATCCTGGCCCCATTGAACTCAATTGGAGTCTCTTCTCTGACTTCAGTGAGGCCTGGATCTCTCCCCACCTGAAGGATCAGATCCATTGTAGGACATTCATTGCATTGCTACGACATGAATCGTAATTGCGGCAGCACCTCCTGCTCGGCCTGGCTTCAGGCTAGCCACTGCCTCAGGAACCCCCAGCCTTCCAGCCTGGTTCACTTTCAGTTGTGACATGGGCATCTGGCTACACCATTAAGGAAAAAGTCCACTCCTGCCAGGGTAGCCACACCCAAAACAAAACATCTTCCGCCCAGTCTCAAGCTGTCTCTCCTTCCTGAGGGTCTGTCTTCTCTCTTCAACCCCTCCTGGGCTCATGTGAGACCATCCCTGCTCTCTCTTGAGAGTCACTGCTCAAGAGAATCATAGAATTGTATGATTCTCTTGAGCAGTGACACTCAGCACTTCCTACCTGGAGTCTCCCTTCTCTCTCGGCACTTCTGCAGGATTCTGTCTAATCTCCACCCCTGAAGGCGTCTGATTTACCACCTGACCTGCCTGTCATGTGACTTTGCCCATTTTCTCTACCTGGGGAAGATGAGCTAAGTGTGCCACAGGTGGGGCTGACCACAGTCGCCTTGTGACAATGCCTCAAAAGCCACACATATATCTTTCAAGTTAATTCTTATCCTCTCTTCTGGTTTCCTCTTCTACAAAGTCCTCAGTTTTGCGGCGGGGGTGGGGAAGGAGAGGAGGATAAAAGATCAACGTATGTAACAAAGGGAAACAGAGAAAGACAAGGAAATTGACTTTTACCCTGGGCTCAAGGACCAATAAAGACCAATTGAAACAAGGACTTCTACAGGCATCTCTTCTGCATTGTTCTGTACCTTAATTTTCTGGTGATCCCAGTAATAAAATGAACTGTATCTATTTCCTATATCTATGATTTTCCCCCTCATTATTTCAGTGCTTTTTTCAATCTGTTTTGGAGTTGGCCCAACAAGGATGAGCAAATCCCTTTCTATGTCTTTTGACTGAGCTCTTAATTGATATTTCTTCAACTCTTTTCAAAGCAGCTATTTTGGCATCTAGAAAAGATTTGGTGTCATCTGAGTGGTAGAAAATATATTTTAATCTTTCACAGCAGCGTTGTTTCTAAGATGTAGCATTTGGGGTAGCAGATGGGGTGGCAAAGAAGTTGCCTATAGGGGCAGTGCACTGCCTCAACCACTCTCCCGCCCGCTGCAGGAACTTTTAAATTAAAAGAGGAAAGACTTTGCAGTTTGATGCATTCCAGAAATGTATCTTACCAATTGTTTAGCACCCAAATTTCCATATAAATATTGCTGGGTTTGCAGCATTTTGAAAGGGTTCTATAAGAAAATTCTTATTCTAGCTAATGACTTCACAGACTGGTGCTGAATGTTCTACCTTAGTTGTCCCCAAAGAGTCTAATCCGAGTGGCTCCTCACGGAAATGAGGGAAATGTGAATCTTCCGGTTCTAATACTGTAGAACCTTGTTTGTGTGTCTTTGGTACATTCCTGTACTTGCCAGATATGGAGATAAAAGTCATTACTGAATAATTATCTGCTCTAACCAGGGGAAGAGCATAATACAAATCTCCCCCACAACAGTGTTGTAAATATTTTGTGCTATTTTGCTCTACAAGTCTTTGGTTACCCTTAAAGATAAAAGAATTTTCTAACGATAAATACCGAGTCCTCACATTAACTAGAATAGTTGAAACATTTTTCAGCATTTTGAATTACATTTTTCTTAAATGTTACTCTAATGCTTTTTCATTGCAATTATCCCGTGTATTATTTGAGTTAGGAATGACAGGGCCCACTCCCTTGTCTTTTGCCAACCATTAGGTTTGCATTGTCTAGAAGAACAATGGAGCATTACATCTCCAAATCAAATAACTCTTGTGTTTAACAACCTCTATTTAAAATCAAGTCTCTTTATTTCTAAACAGGGCTGGTTCAGTCCTGGCCAAGTATTTGTGCTAGATGAGTATTGTGCACGAAATGGAGTCAGAGGCTGTCACAGACATCTCTGCTACCTCAAAGATTTACTGGAACGAGCAGAAAGCGGAGCTATGATTGACCCCACCTTGCTTCACTACAGCTTTGCCTTTTGTGCATCACATGTTCATGGCAACAGGTAAGGGATCATTTATATCTAGCAACTAAATGCCAGCAAGGGATGACTTTTTAAAATGTGGGTTTCCTTGGATAATGCACAACAATCCCCAACTTGTTTTCATACTGGATGTTTGGCAGCAGCTCTTCTGATGGCATAATTGCTTTGTTTGTTTGTTTCTTTACTTGTTCAAATGAAAGCAATAAAAATGTGCATACAGAATCCAAAATGATCATTTTTAACTTTTCTGCTCAGAAAACTCAAGATACACTTCTTGTTAATGTATATTTGGATGCCTAACTGAAATCTGTATCATTGTCATACATGCATAAATGGATATAAAGAATGTATTACATTGATTTTAATTAATGTACTAGAGCATCCAACAAGTTACCACAGGTAGCATTTTTGCCAGTGCCTGAGTTCCACTTTCAAATGTGATTTAGGCACCTAGGAGCCTACATCCAATTGAAAGTTGGCTCCTAACTTGCTTAAGCATTGTTGAAAATTTCCCCCCACATCTTATTGTTGTTGCAGAGCAATTTCAAGTTCATAGTTTGCTTGTTTTCTTCTCTCAAATGTGGCAAACATACTGTGGCAAAAAGTGTCACTGTGCTACGTTTCCTTTTCTATATTGTTTTATTGACAGCTAGAGTAGCTGTTGCAGCTTCTTGCATTGAGGTTGTTTTCCAAGTTGCATTATATACTCTGAAATGTCGCACTCTATTCTGCATATGCTACTGAATAACAGAGTGTTACAAAATAATTATGTGTTTTTGTAAACTCTCCGTTAAACATCATCCAGAATTATGATACACATTGTCTGGATTTTATATTTTGAGACTGCCATGCGATACACAGTTAATTTTATATGTCTTGTCATGGAAACAGAGTATTTAGTTTCTTGTTTTCTTTTTAGTTCTGACTTCCTTTTGCAAGTTTGTATCTTTTGGTGTTTATTATTTGGTTTCAGTTTTGTTTTCTTTCATTTATTTTTTCATGCTTTCTTCTGCTTCTTTCACTTTTGTTGCTGGCTTTATCCTGTGCATTTAAACTCATCCCAACCATTCCCCAAAGTCAACAAATTACAGAGTTACTTGGTGGGTCACAACCAAATGCAGACGGCGAGGGGGGCAAAATGTTGAATCCCTCTGCCACTGAAGTGGAGACAAAAAAGGATTCCAAAAAGGAGTCCAAAAAAAGGAAAGATTCCAAATCCCAGCCGAATCCAGAGCCGAAAAGGTAAGAGAGAGAGAGAGACCAATGCACAGAATTGTATTCTGTAATATATAATAACTTTTCAATCACTGAGCACACTGGGCACTTTGCGTTTACCATATTTACAGGGCTCTGAAGCTTTTGAAAAGGCAGATTTAATAATATGATAGTAAAAGAGCATCCAGCAATTTGGGGAACCAGTGAGTTTGTGATTTTTCAAATGTGTATTAGAAATAGAGTATTCAAAAATTACCTAAACAGAGAGGATACCAGTGAAATAAGAGTGCCTATCACTACAAGGTTATTAAGGGCAGTTCTCTGCTCTTTAATACTAATTCCACTATCCACAGGATGCATTACTGCAGAAACCTAACTCTGTTTTGAGGATATATAGGGCCTGATTGAAAATGCACTGAAGTAAATCGGAGCTTTGCATTTTACTTTATTGGACTTTGGATCATACTTTACAGCAGCCAAGGGTTCAGATTTTGATTTTCTTATTCCCATGTAACTCTGTTGATTCCAGTGTAAATGAGAGCAGAATCTGACCACTGTGAGTATGTCAACAGCAGGGACATATTAAACTTGCCAACTGTAGACTGCTATTCTATCCTGTTGTGTCGAGGGAATAGTAAATGGGGAGGGATGTGCTGAATTAAAAACAATGGGCAAGATGTGGCAATCTGTTAACTCATTTTTTGTCTGCACAGTGCCTCGCACAATGGGGTCCCAATTTTGGATGAGGCTCTGGTACTATTGTAAGACAAATAATAAATAATACAAAATGGATATCTCTAAACAAGCTGGGTTTTTTAGTAACACTAGACTAGTCCCATACCATGGATTGATTGTGGTGTTAAGCTTTCTTTTGCTCTAACGAGACCATTTGCCATACATCTGACTTAGAAACCAAAGACTGAGTGTCTTACCTAGGGACATGTTATGTTCTCCAGAACTTGTCATTTTTGAGTCAAGATTGAATGTCTTTCTGACGCCTGTGCTCTAGTTCAAACAGAAGTTATGGGCTTGATGAAGACATTATTGGAATTATTGGGTGAGGTTCTCTGACCTGCGTTATGGAGAAAGTCAGACTGGATTGTCACAGTAGTCCTTCCTGGGCCTAAAAAAATCTGTAAATCTGTATCTTTAATTTATTATTATGGCTCAGGCAGAAATCAGAGTATCTAAGTTCCTTAGATTCCTTGTTGTGATTCCTTTTTGAAAGAATCTTCAGGCTATGTGCATGATTTGTTTTAGAGCCAGGCTAGACTGACGCAGCTGGGGAAAACTGTTACTTATTTATGTGCTACCTAATCACCAGTTACCAGTGTATTTGTGTGTATAAAGCCACTCTATCTTTGACAGTCTTGTGGAAGTAGACAGTCTCCTTTTCCCACCTTTCATTTGTTGCTTGTTTTCTTAGGTCTTACACCTGCAGTCTGTTCTACCTAGGCAGAGCCTTAGCTTATTGCAGGGTCAAAGCCTTACCTTGTAAGCTCTTTGAGGTAGGCATCATGTCTTGCTCTGTGATTGTACTTAGAAAAGACAGCACTTAGAAAAATGGGAACCCATCTAGGCTTGGAACCTTTGAGCAATGTTGTACTAGAAATACTACTAATAATAAATAACATCGTTATTTGTGCGCCCAGCTCTTTGGGAAAAGGTATCATTTGAACATACACATTAAAATGTATATGGTCAATATCTTTGCTATTTAACAAAAACATATTACTTTTGTCATAAACCCGGATATATTAATTGAACTTTCTTTAGAAACTGGACATTACGTCACTTTTAGAGGGCAAAAAAAAACAACTGGTGGTTTAGCTTTCTCGGGAATGAGGTTGGCTGTCAGTCAGACTATGCCACTCCAGTCATGAAGGTCGAATAGAGAGAGAATTCTGTGTGGCTATCAATCTCCTATATTAGCAATAGACAGTGATGGAGCAGAGGTGGGTTGTCTGTTTGTATTGTGTTTGTGTCAGGTCAGACAGTGAGACAACAGTAGCTTGCAGTCAGTGAGAAAGTGCAGAGAGAATGTGATTCAGATGTTCAGGACAGCCTGAAGGTCGGGACTGACAGAATGACAGGCCATCATAGAGAAGAAACTAACTAGCTGCTGTCCAGGGTCCTGCTTCCTTAATACTGCCTTGTTATCTGATCAGTGTCAGTGCAGGACAGGAACAAAGCGGCTGCTGTTAAAAATACACCTCTAGCTTTGCTGTGACCTTATTGCCATATCATGTGAAATGGTCAAAAACCAATATGGGTGATATTTCCAACCACTACTGCAGTCTGTTTCCCCTTTACCTCGACTTTTTTTTTAAGGTGATGAGTTGTTAGACCTTTGAAAGCTCGAAATACCTACTCCAAAGGGACACTATAAATCATTGCCATCTGCAAAATAGAATCCATTAATTTCTCTGTTAATTTTACCCATACTTTAAAAATAAAAAGTGACAGTTAATTGCAGTTTTTTATCCCAGGTTTTGCCTTCTGCAGACATCTGTATGCATGATAGATGGGAGTGTCATAGATATACATACCAATCATGACTGTGCAAAGCCTACTAACCCTAGTTACCATAACTAATTACAGTTCACTGAAATTAAGGAAATTAGTGATGGTACTTCTTCCCTGTACTTAAGGATGCAACATTAGTGGATGCCTTAAAAAGTTCCACCAATTTGAAAGATTTTACCAGTTCTAATGGAAATCTGGTAGAAATCATTCAAATTGGTAGAATTTTGTAAAGGCACACCCATTTGGATCTATTTGCTTTAGATACTTATGTGGACCCCATTACAGTAGTATTGACCATCTCACAGTCCATTAATGTAATTATCCTTACAACACCCTATGAGACAAGGAAGTGCCATTATCCCTGTTTTGCAGATGGATAACAAAGGCACAGACAGACAACGTGATTTGCACAAAGTTCCACAGGAAGTGTCTGGTGAATCGGGGACTTGAACCCACGTCTCAGGCTGGTGCCTTAACCAGTGCACCATTCTACCTCTCCCTTTTTAAGAGTTCCCTACTTAGGGTTTTATTCCTTGACTATAAACACAGCTGTTGCTGATTGACCCATGTAAAAACAAAAATGGTTTTTAAAAATAAAATTGGTTAGAGTGGGCAAAAAAATTGCTGCTTTTGTGGTTTTATATACCTTTTTGTCCTAGTATATTGAAAATTTAATTCCAGATTTGTGTAAAAATTAAGGACTGGATTAGTGGATGTTGAGCCCATCACCACTTGAACTTCATATTGAATCTGGTCCAAGTTGGTGGTGAGGGAACATTGTGATTATCTGGCAGCTGGTCAGTGATCTGTGTGAAATGAGCTGGTGTTCGGTCCAGTTTCTCAGTCCCATCACCAAACATCCACACGATCAATTATCTCACTATAATTTGCCCAGTTTTTGCACATAGGTGGATTGGTGCACTGTCCTTCCCATAGTCACTGTTTCACAAACACTAAATTCACTTTCAAAATGAAATCAAAATTGGCATCCCCTGCATCTGTTGCCTTTGCAGATTGTCAACTGTTGTCAGACTCCAGAACTATTACCATTCTGAAGTAGTTTGTGGAACTTGTGGAATTAAATATCTGCATTACATTTTAGAGCTTTCTCAATTATGTCTCCTTAATATTTGGTTTATATCGCACAACAAAAATTTCATAGAGCTGGTTGAAAAATGGGAAAGAGTTTTTTCAAATTTTTCATGAAGAAACGTCATAGAAATTTCAAAAACTTTCAACCAGCTCCAGACATTCATAACATCTCTGTTTGCTCTCTTTGGAGATTATATTCATTCTTTGATTAATCGATCGATAGTGGGCACTAACACATGTTGTATCAGAGAGCCATAGGTTAACAAAACCATACTACAGGTAATACCATACTTTTTATTAATTCCTGGATCCATGTATTAGCCAGAGCCATAATAGGAATGTATTGACACAGAACATGTTACTGATGTCTTCAAAACATAGTCTGTTGTATAGGCTGAGATGATGCATTATGCCAGTGATCCCCCGATAAATAGTATCGTGTTACATGCTGACATGATACATTGCCATGGGTATACGAGAGGAAGATGTGCCAGTGGAGCATCCACGCAGTCCGAGCATGGTTCTTTGGGGATGCATGTTGCACTTGAGACAGAGTGAGCCATGACTCAGCTCTGCATATCCACAAAGCACCAAAGCCTGGACTGAAATGAAGAGAAAAGAGAAGTGTAATAAAAGCCAAAGCTATAGTAATGAAATGGGCTGTCTTTTTATTATTGTCCCATGTGGCTGATTAAGGTTGGGCCACATAGCTACGTTAAAAGTCCTCTTAAGAAAAAATACAGAAAAAAAGAACTATACAATCTTGAGGATAGAATATAAATTCACAGGAGCAAGAGGGATTGAATGAGGTTGAAACTTAATGGCCAACCCTTTAAAGGGAGTTCCAGTGCAGTTGGTGGGACACTCTGCAGATGTATGGGTTTGTCTGTAGGGCTGCCTTTATACCATTAGTGCCTTGGACTATAAATCCCATAATAGTCTGTGATGCTAGATGTAAGATATGTCTTGCACCTGACTGCAAAGGCCTGAGTTGAAGATAGCATCTGTCTTATCTTAGATTTGCCTTTTGTTAGTTAAAATCAGATTATTTCCATTATTTTTGACATGCTTTATTTTATCATCTCTGATGTGTGTGAAACACATGCAGAGATTTGGTTACTGCATCTAAAGAGTATTTTCTCCAATGATAAAGCTTAAAGTAGTTAAGCATAAAAGGTGGAAGAGATGATTTTTTTTTTTATTTATAAGCCTCTTCGTTTTTCAGACAGGCTAATGTCAAAGAGATTAACCCAAAGGAGCTATACTGTAGATTTATAATTGCATACAAATGCATGTTATTGCTTCATATATTAGTCTTTGTTAAAAATGATTTTGATATATTTGTTTTAGCAGCATAACTAGCCCTGAGGGCCTCCGGGTATAATTAGAAAAGGGCATGGTGGGGGAGGTGTGGCTTGCAGAATGAAGCATTGGCCTTAGGATCACAGGTCCTAATTATAATTTATAATTAACCCTGTGATTTGCACAACAGTCTAAACTAAGGAAAGAAAATCTTTTTGCAGTTTGACATGAAAATGTGTGTGTTTGTTTTTTAATTTCACAGCCTGCTTTTTTGGTTGTTTTCATACTTTAAAAACGAAAAGTTGAAGAAAAATAGGGAACTCGACATCGATGGAAGAATAGCATGTAAAACTTTTCCCGTGAAATATTTATGTTAAGCACTGACAAATCTGCAGGTGATAACATACGTCTGTAACAAAAAGAGTTATCCCTGAAAACGTGTGTTTTGGGATTGCTAAATATAAATTTATAAATAATGGGTTTTTTTAAATTTCTGCCCTCCCCCCACTATTTAAACCAGACTCCTCTAATTTGCCTGGCAGGATCAATATAGGATCAGATGAAAATCTGTTACCATTCAAATCGGAGGCATTTATGTTGTATGTTGATGTAAATCCATAGAAAGAAAGAGACATAGATACTCTGTGTGTGTGTGTGTACACATTTATATTTAAATACAATGTAGGTGCAGCATTTCTTTCACTGTTTCTCTCCTACCACTCCTGCTACTGTCTACCCCAGTGTAATATAAATCTTACATGGCCACTGTGAATGTGTGTGTTAGTTTTCTACAATTGTGTTTTAGCTAAAATGTAATGTGCAAATTTTGTTTGCTGAAGGAAGCTGTGATTCCATATATAAATTAAACATCCAGTATAGAGTTGATGGGAAGCCTTTGTTAAATAAAAAGAGGTAATACCAGCATGAATAAGAAAATTAATTCATGAGATTTCACCTTCTTTTGAGAATATCTTTAAGAACCATCAGTAGTGCATGTTCTGACAAGGGAATTATCTAGAACACAGAAGTGAATGTAACATTATAGAGAGGATAGCTTATAAAACCCTTAGTTTGCGTAGCAAATGGAAAAATAAATATGCTTCAAAATTATTCAGTTTTCAAATATATTTGACTAATGTTTTATTTTAATTAGGTTTCAGAAATTATCACGTTAATAAATTAGGTGCAGGGCTTTTGATGGCGTTTTTATATAGTTCTGTCAATATCCTTGCATTTGTCGCTAATTAATGAGTTCCTAATGCTTCAGCTTCTGGGGAGATGAGCAACAAAAATTAACATAACTAGTAAATCTGAAGATGTGCAGCTGGGTTATAGTATTTGAAATTTGACAAAACCATTGGAAGTATTATTGTTTGTGACATGGCTCAAGATGGGAGATTGTGAGGAGAGTAAAGATGACAGAACTGGTGCTAACCACTGTGACAACAACTTGAAAAGCAGCCGACATGACATCTTTCCTATCATGCTGCCGAAAATGTCAACTTTGTGAAGGACAGTGAGAAAATGGTTTGCCGAAAATTTGAAAGGTAGATTCAAGAGATGCTCATCATGTCAGATGTAATATAGTCCACAGCTGTTTGAGAAAGGAAGTCCTTGCAGTTGTGATGGCTCCCAGTTGGCAGGCCCTTCCAGACATCCGTGCGGCTCCAAAAATGGCTACAGTTGACCTGTAGATTGTCTCAAGTTTGTAGTAGAATGAGATGCAAGGGTGAGCTATTGTTTATCTAGCATGCAGTTTTGTAGAACGATGTAAGGTACATAAGGTAACTTTTTAATTGTCTTAAAATGGCTGAATTTGGCATTGTGTCTTCTGTTAAAGATCAAGAAAAATCAAGGCCTAACTATTTATGACCGAAGCATGGTGAATATTTGAAATATATATATATAGTCTGTGTGTAGCTAGATAGTTACATTTTTGTCTCAGCACAAACCGTTTGGACATTATAACTTAACTTAGATGAGTTGTGGATATATATTAACTCTAGTCCAACGAGGTTTGGACCCAGCCATGTGTCCACATAGAGTTTCTAACAGTGTCAGTGCTTTAGACTGAAAACTGCCAGAGCACTGAAAATTTAGGCTGCCACTCCAAATTGTAATGACGCAGTTGTGCCAAAGCATTGTAAGTGTCTGAAATTGGTGTTGCCTGGCAAGTGCTAAAATAACTAGATCAGACAGAATTAAAGCCTGATTCAGAGCCTGTTGAACTCAGTGGAAATATTTCAGTGGCTTCAAATGGGTTTGGATCAACCCTACATACAACTCTGGACGCTGTCCCACTGAAGACAGTGGAAAATGCGCTGGGACTTTAAATTGAGTGCCCCTTGCTGGGTTAAACAGTATGCAGTGATATTTTACATTAATAATTTGAATTAAAAGAGGGGCTGAAAATTTATAAAACTAGTATTTTTTAACTGAGAAGCCTCTTGGCACATGTACTATTCCCTAGAAAATAAGTCTGCATTTAAACTCTTGAGTCTTCTGTGGCCTTTTCAGTAAATCTTTTACTCTGAGGGCTATTAACCCAACAAATGGTAGCATAATTTTCAGAATTTTTCCAGTTCATCAGCATATTGTTCCTATTTCGGGCTCTTTACAGTCAAAGTATTGTGGCTACATCATTTGTCAGTTGCTGATACAATTGACCTTAATGAAACTCTATGAGCTATATGGATTTTGTACATCTCTGCGGATGTGCACTCAAAACTCATATGAGGGCTTCAATCCTGTCCTTTGACATAGAGTATTTATCATGGAGTATCTTGAAAAATCTGCCACTCTACTGGCAAGCAAACTAGATTCCCCCATGTACACAGCAGTGCTGACATGCATAACTGATGGCATGAACATGATCTGAATCTGAATACTAATTATTTCTAGGATTTTGGATCAAAAATATACTAACCATGTTCAGTGGCTGTGTTTTAAAATCAATGTATAACTGGATTTACCTGGCTTACCTGCTTCTTCAAAATAACTAGACCTAATTGTGTACTAATGAGACCAAATCCATTCTTCCAGAATTGTTTAATAAATGTGTTTTCCAGCTAAAATTTTATATTCCACAGTTCAGCCTAAATAAAAATTTTACAGCTGAGCTTGGCAAATAAATGATAGGAGATTCTTATGGAAATGCTGATTAAATTTAAAGATATCCACTGTCATCTGGGCCTTTTAATATGTCCAGGTTATAAGTGTTATTTAATGTAGCTTTAGCACTTACATATAATGAAAAGAAAATCAATTAAGATTGTGTTAGCATCTCTGTTTGGATTTGTTAAGAGAACTTTTTACCTGTGTTCTAACAGCAAAACTAATATTTATGATATTAAGAGGTTTCTGCATCTGAGGTCAGTGAAACATGACTGTACAGATTGTAATTTTTCTTTTAGTTTAGGGCCTTTTGATTCTTTAAAAGGAAAATAAAGCTAACCAATTAACCCCTGACAGGAGGTTTGTTAGAAGCTGTGTAATCCCTTGCCAAGCCTTTTGTATTACCAAACTAGTCTAGTACTAAGGATTTACACAG
Source organism: Lepidochelys olivacea (assembly GCF_965140295.1). Classification (NCBI taxonomy): domain Eukaryota; kingdom Metazoa; phylum Chordata; order Testudines; family Cheloniidae; genus Lepidochelys; species Lepidochelys olivacea. The sequence continues at coordinate 4,881,984 of NC_140417.1, read as the reverse complement.
TTTAAGCTGAACACTGGAGGAGGCCTTTAAGTAAGAACATTTGTTCAATTTTAAGACAAATGTTACCTAAAGAGAGAGACTGCTGGTATAGGCTACACAGTAATACACAAATCTGTATGCTTTGCCTGTCAATAATAGAAACTAGTGATGTTTATTGTCTGAGTTGCTGATTTCTTTGGTGAATGGATTAGACTAGCCCTCTACCCAATTCAGAGATTATGCTGTGGCGTGTATTTCTCTGGTGCGGGGGAGAAGGTGGTATGTGTGCAGAGGATGCTGATTTCTGCTCACACATTGGTACAAATCAGGAGTCAGTTTAAATCAGCAGAGTTACAAAGATGTAAAAATAGAACGTGAGCACAATGAGGCATGGGGACTGTCCATATTATCTATCACCATTACAGGTGAAGAATGGAAGAGATGATTGCTTGCGCACTGTGCTCTGTGAAAGATGGAAAATACCCCAAAGTCGCTACTTGTGGCTGCCTTATTCATAATGCAGTCCTGTGCATTACTGAAATAATAAAAGTGTAACAAATTTTCATTGAAGCACTGCTTTGATGGAATGTGTTACTTTTAACGAAATTCTTAAATTCCTGTAAAAGGACATTATTTTTGAAAATGCAAAATGTATATTGATCTTAGAGCATATATTTCTGTTTGTGCTCCTTCCTTTTACATGATAAAATGTTATAACGTGATTCAGTGGACATGAATGAGTGCTGTATTTTTATATTCTATTTGTATGTGAGTTTATCATGATTATACTTTCATGCTGTGAACCATATTTTAAATTTGATAAATGTGAATATGATTATTTCTGTAGAAATGAATAACATATTGAGCCAGACAGGACTTATACGCAGTCCTTACTTAATGAAAATTCCCATTGTAGTATTTATATATTTGTCTGTGTATATATATACACACATATATGTGTGTGTATTTTTAGAGAGAACTACATTTTTCCAGGTTTTTCTGCAGTAAACAAAAATATAGTGATTTCACTCTTTAAAAACATGCATATCGTAATTTTAAAATGAGTATATTTTATTCTGAGATATGCTTTCTAAACAGTCATGCTGCTTTACCCATTAGTGCTTCTTTGCATGGCATATGCAGTGTATCCTGGATCTAAGAGTTGATGACATGCATTTCCAAAAATTGCAATATCTTGTTTGCTGTACAGATGACTTACCAGGGTCATGAGGTGAAGCTTGAGTCATTCATGGCATTTTTCCTTCAGGCCTGATGGAATAGGAACTGTAACTGTAGAAGAGAAAGAACGTTTTGAAGAAATCAAGGAGCGGCTCCGCTTGCTTCTGGAGAATCAGATCACCCATTTTAGGTAAAGGCAGAGGCTCTTGGTTTAAAGTGAGAGAGGATGCATTTCCTCAAGACTCCATCCCATAAAAGATGAGTCTTTTAGATTTCAAAGGTTGCAGCTTATTATAATTCTGCATAAGTAATATGCACAGAGTAAAATAACTTGGTACATTAGGGTGCCAAAACTTGCAGCTGCAGAAGACATGAATATGTTCATAGCTGATAAACAGAAGGCTTAACCTTTTAAAGGTATTTCAACTCAGCTTGCCCACATAGGCACAGCAACAAGAAGAGGACTCATATTTGACAAATAATTCTAAGCAAATAATTAAAGACCCTGTGATCTTATTTCTTCCTCTTTCCCATCCCCTCCTGCTTACTGCATTCTGCTATCTACTCCCATCTCTTCCTAGTACAAAGAAAGGCAGGGTTTTTTTCATGGATGGTTTAATTTTGGGAATAATGGATATCACCATTTGGTTTTCCCTGTGATTGAAGCATAGGGATATATCCTCCAGGCTCTGGAGCACATCATGGAGAGTATTTCTGAGATTTCCTAACAATCCCACTGAGGTACCTAATCAAAATTACTCTTTCAGGCCTTGATCCAGACTCTTGGGCCCTCATGACACCACTTGAAGGGTAGGGGCCTAATTCAGGGAAGCAAGAACAAAGCTCTCGCCCCGCCACCCAGTCTTTCTTATCAGATCACTCTTAAGCCTATTGGTATATTTGCCCATGTGCATTTGAGTTAATCTTTAAAATTGGGTTTTTTGCTAGGTACTGCTTTCCATTTGGCCGACCTGAAGGTGCTTTGAAAGCTACTCTATCCCTACTGGAAAGGGTAAGCATCACAATAACAAAGGCAGGTTAAAATTCCTATGTTCTTATTCAATCATATAGTAGAGTTTACATGGCAATTATATTTATGCATGGATATACACACAAATTGAATTAGATCACATTACAGCATCCGTTCGTTCACGGGCATGAGTAGATTTTGGAGGGGGATTACACCCTGTAATGCAGTGTACAGAAAATTCTAAATATTGTGAATTATGGGCCTAATTCTCTAGCCAGTTAAACCAGTTTTGTGTCCCAAGATGATGCAAATTAAGGAACACGGATTCAATGGAATTATGCTGGCATAAAACTGGTGTAATGGGGTGATGAATCAGACCCTTTAAATTTAATTGTTGGAAACTTGTCTGAAGAAATAACAGTTCTAAAAAGCTTCATGTCGCTGAGTAAAGTAGGTGCTTGCAGAAAGGGTACCTGTAGTAATGCCGCAGTGGCAGCTTTGGTTCGGTGGGGTCTGAACCTACGGCTTCTGGATCTAAAGGTGTGAGTTTCTACTGCTTGATCAAAAGAATCAAGTGCACTCGGTCTTTTAAACTTTACTATGTAGGCTGGCCACTAGAGGTGAGCCACATAGAGTAAAATAGCCACACTGGGTTAGTGTTGGGTACTCATATGTTTGTCGAACAAACAAAAAAAGATCAATGGTGTGTGTGTTTGGTGCCACATCAAATCAGTTTTTCTTATGTCCAGGTTCTGATGAAAGACATAGTTACTCCTGTCCCTCAAGAGGAGGTAAAAACAGTCATCCGTAAATGCTTGGAGCAAGCTGCTTTAGTCAACTATACTAGACTATCAGAGTATGCCAAAATTGAAGGTAAGGCAATTACTTTATGGTGTTAAAATGTTACTGTGTTTCTATGTGGAAACTACCGCTAGCGGTTATTTAAAACAATGAATTAACTATTTATTTGCTTGACAATAAAACTGAAGTCAAAGGGAATATGGAATTGGCTGGGAAATGTATTTGTGGTGTTTGTTTTGTTTGTTTTTTAAGAATTAAGAGCAGAGGTTAGCGAAATATTTCTTTTTCTAGGAAAAAGATGAAATGGTTAACAGAATCATGGCTTCTTCTGAGCACTAGTGCGTTTGGCCAGTTGTACAACAATCGTACTCGTGTCTTTGTTTTAAAAAAAATTAGAAGTACGTGGGATGTCATGTTTGTAGCTGAAAAGGATAATGCTGCTAATTGCTTGTGACAGTGGAGTTCAGAGAACAACCAAAATATAAGAAGCTAAGAAATGTTTTATCTCTGCTTAATTGTTTGTAGCCAACTTAAAATGTCTTTTTCTGGGATGTGTTTCACTGCTTTTGCTTTGTGAATAGTGGAAGTCATCAGTTGATCCCATTCTTGCATCAGATTTCTTTCTTGTCACTCTAAATCCAGCATAGCTGATATCATTGACCTTTTAAGTTATGGGGGAATAATAACTGGTGACCAGAGACACATGTAGCCATCAAAAAGACATTTTAAAACTTGCTGGAGGATATGTGTTTTGTTGGAGCTCGATGATCAGCTAGTTCTTCACATGTTAATCAGATTTCATTGTTACCTTGTTGGCTGCTATACAGCAATTCGAAACTCCTACACAACTTTACAAGTGCTTGTAACTGAAAGCTGTATGTTCAAAAAGAATTGTTTTATTCTGGATTTTGGTCTTCTGTTGTGTGTGAAATATAAAGTTTTACTAAAGCTAGATTCACATTATATGCCTCTAAGACATTACTGAAAGAAAAAAAAATCACCATCTGATTTGTTCCTAGCCCTTGTTTATATGAGGGCATGGGTTATTACATGTCAAATTTTCTAGGTTCTGTACATGGTGTGTCCTCTCTTTTTCTATTTTTTCTGTCTGACAATGCAAATTGTGTACCAGTGGTAATGAATTCATTGTTATGCATCCAGTGAGAAACACTTAAGAATTGGGCACTAAAAGGATGTTTATCAACTCTTGACTTGGTAATGAGTGACGAAAATAGAGAAGGATTGAAGGTTTAATAAGCACTGTATTATCAGGCAATTTATCGAAGTACTCAACTTCACAGGATATGTTAATTGGTGTATTCTGTAAAATGCAATGTTGAAATAGACTTGACGAGGACGGAGGAGGACTCAGAATCAAAAAGCAACTTTTGTTTTGATGGATGCTTCTACCAAATGCTGGCTTCCCTAGGTCTCTGTGTAAATATCACTAACCTGTTGGTAAGATTTGCTCTCTTCTTTCAGATAAATCTATGCAAAAACAAACTTTATGATCTGTAAGTAAAAATGCATTCACTTCCAAAGTAGAACAGTTAGTGTGTACTTTCCTTTTGTGCCTCAATTCTTCTTGGTTGTGTTAATTATCTGCCCTCTTTTTCGCACTGTGACTTTTAGGTCTGGGAATACTTTGAAGCAACAAACTTTTTTTTTTCCAGCTACCTTTTCCGAGAAATACTTCATTCCACACTACCTGCTCTCCTCTGCTTCTCTCCTTCCTTATTTGTGATTGGCCACAGCCACTTTTCTATATTGTCTCTATAAAAGTGGTTGTGACACCAATTTCAAAGCATGCTGGGATTGTTAATTCAAACAACCCAACATCCGCCAGCTGCATGCATCAGGTTTTCTCTCATGAGCATAGTCCACAACAAGCTAACATAGTTTGTAAAAAATAAATTTTCTACATGTGATGCATTTCTCTGTACAAATATGATTTTGACATTAAAAAGCTTCTATTTGAATAGCCAAACATTTAAGAAATACTTGTAACCACTGAGGAAATACCAGTCGCAGCATTGCTTGAGGCTATGTTTATGAAGAAATACCTGTAAAAGCCTTAGATACTGAAGGCTAAAATCCTTAGTATCTTGGAGCCTTAAATCAATAGAATTCTATTTCCCTTTATTCATGATGTTTTGATCATTATATTCTTGCAAACAATTCAAAATAAACCTTTAGAATCATGGTCGCAACCTCTTTTGTGACTCATGGGCATGCTGAATGGTTAATCCAGTAGATCTCCAATTTTAAATCTCCTTTTTTTTCTTTTATTCTGTGTGTATCCCAAAATACTCTACAGCTATTTTCCTTTTAAGCTAATGTAAAGTTTTCCTCTGACCTATGACCTATAACCTCTTTACCTCTGACCTAAGCCTCTTGCATGCCCAAATCCTCTTTTATAGGGAAAAAGAGAGAAATGTATGAGCATCCTGTCTTCTGCTTGGCCTCTCAAGTGATGGATTTAACCATTCGTGAGTACCTACCACCCTCCTCTCCATGCTGTCTTCACTCTTTCTGTTTTCATTACTTCAAGAAAATCCAGATCCAAACCAACTCACTTTCCTTGCTTCAAGTCTTTTAGCATTGGCTTGTCTGTTGCTTCTGTCTGTGAAACCCAGTGTGAGAAGTCCAGTCACTTTTTATCAGCCTAAAACAGGTTAGACAATTAAGCCATTTGTTTGTGATAAACTCAGATTGTCCGTAAGTTTTTTCAGTTATTCTTTATGTCTGTGACCTGAATGCATTTTTACTTTGCTTCTGTGTAACCCCAATTTGTAAAGTGCTTTTGTCACTGGTACACAATCAAAAGGTAGCAGCTACACTGGGGAACAATGAGCTAGAGGTCAGATAAAGGACATTTGGAAAAAGCCATCCCTTTTCCTGTGTATAAGATCTTTAAACAATCCTGTGTATAAGATCATATGAAGCTGTCCTTTCTCTGTACATCAGATCTTACATGTCTTCTGTCTGTTATCTCTCAAGCAGAAATGCTTTACTTGTTCTCTTTCTAGATTTTATTTATTCTTTTACACCAAGCTCTGGGTGGAACATATGAAGTTGTTGCTTGGTGAGCTCTTGTATGTTCTCAGAGCTTAGTTCACTAAGTTTACTAATTTTCTATTTGTGCAGCATTTTCTTTCACCTCTGTGAAAGGAGTCTTTTTTGGTGATACCATGCTTCGTGGTGGTGGGAGTCACGGGGCAACTTATTTTCTTTTCAAATGTCATATATCACACATAACTGGGGGGCATTTTGGTCCACTTGCTCATTAATCCTGCATATCTGTTCTTGTTTCTCTCTTTTCTCTCCTTGTTGCTCTCTCTCTTTCATATAGAGAATCAAAAGGATGCAGGTGAACAATTGTATATGTATTATAAATTGCTAGGACTGTTGAGTTATATTTATCTTTGTTTTCCTTTCATAGCTCCTTAAGATATGTACTCCTATAAACTGAAGGTGGAGTTGCAATAATACTTAAGGAGTTAATTTGTGCTGTCTTAACATACATACTATCTTTTACTTCTCCCTTAAGATACAGTGTAGAGCAGAAGTATTTCATAGTGAAGGTACAACCTAATATGGAGGTTTATTTATACTGAAGAGAAAGTTTCTTGTTTTCCAAAGGAACAAAAACAAATTTTTGGCAGAAAAATGTTTGGATGATTTGGCCGTTAGTGTAAATCACCTGATAAGCACATTTATAACTAAACTAATCTTCATTTTTGTTTTTCATATCTTCTGTTTTATGCCCTATTGGGGGAAAATGGTTTCTTTGTTAATGTGTAACTAACACTACAGATAGATCAAAGTTGTGTTTGTCTTTTTTGTTCGTAACATGTTGGTAACATGTAATGAAACAAGAATGCAGGTCAGATAAATACTATTAAAATGGACTTCTTCTCAGTAGTGATTCTGGAGTTGCAACATGCCAATGTGTTCATTACTGTTACACAGCAGGATCCTTAGTTTGAAAGTTCTTGAGATCTGAACAGTTAGGGATTTTTCCTAAGTCATTATTTATGTGTTGTGGAAATACACTTGATTTCAAAACCTGTTTCCAGAAAGAAATTGGTTTTAAAAAGAAATATAGCATCTTGGGCCAAGTTCCGCTCTGGGTTCCGTGGGTGCCTCTTTCACTAATAGCATTAGGAGTGGCCCCTCTGTAACTTTGGCCCAGTATCTTTTTTTGTTTTTTGTTATATTTGTGGTATTGGTAACAGGCCCTAGTAGCAACAACAACAAAAATGAATTGTTCAGAAAACAAAGCATGGATTTTCTCTTTAAATAAGTCCGCAAGAAACAGCAAAAAAAAAAAAGTAGTGTATGATAATTTCAGGTGCACCCATTACAAATAATTACATTGGATTTAATTGAGCACAGATCCCAGTGTATCAGTAAAATAAGAACAATGGCCATCATCTTTTTAGGACCCGACACAGACTTATGACATGGTTAATATCAGGGAAATTAGGTGGGGCATTTCGGAGGGCCCCATTTACCTAAAACACACAGGTTTATAAAAAGAAAAGGAGGACTTGTGGCACCTTAGAGACTAACCAATTTATTTGAGCATAAGCTTTCGTGAGCTACAGCTCACTTCATCGGATGCATACTGTGGAAAATACAGAAGATGTTTTTATACACACAGACCATGAAAAAATGGGTGTTTATCACTACAGAAGGTTTTCTCTCCCCCACCCTACTCTCCTGCTGGTAATAGCTTATCTAAAGTGGTCACTCTCCTTACAATGTGTATGATAATCAAGGTGGGCCATTTCCAGCACAAATCCAGGTTTCCCCCCCACCCCACCCCACTCTTCTATTGGTAATAGCTTATCTAAAGTGATCACTCTCCTTACAATGTGTATGATAATCAAGGTGGGCCATTTCCAGCACAAATCCAGGTTTTCTCCCCCCCCCACCCCACTCCACCCAACACTCTCACAAATCTTGGGAGACAGGCCAGTCCTTGCCTACAGACAGCCCCCCAACCTGAAGCAAATACTCACCAGCAACCACATACCACACAACAGAACCACTAACCCAGGAACCTATCCTTGCAACAAAGCCCGTTGCCAACTGTGCCCACATATCTATTCAGGGGACACCATCACAGGGCCTAATAACTTCAGCCACACAATCAGAGGCTCGTTCACCTGCACATCTACCAATGTGATATATGCCATCATGTGCCAGCAATGCCCCCTTGCCTTGTATATTGGTCAAACTGGACAGTCTCTACGTAAAAGAATAAATGGATACAAATCAGATGTCAGGAATAATAACATTCATATATCAGTCGGAGAACACTTCAGTCTCCCTGGTCACGGGATTACAGACATGAAAGTTGCGATATTACAACCGTAAAACTTCAGAAACAGACTCCAAAGAGAGATTGCTGAATTGGAATTAATTTGCAAATTGGATACAATTAATTTAGGCTTGAATAGAGACTGGGAATGGTTGATTCATTATAAAAAGTAACCTATTTCCCCTTGTTTATTCCTCCCTTCCACCCTCCCCCACTGTTCCTCAGATGTTCTTGTTAAACACTGGATTTGTGCTGGAAATGGCCCACCTTGATTATCATACACATTGTAAGGAGAGTGATCACTTTAGATAAGCTATTACCAGCAGGAGAGTGGGGTGGAGGGAGAGAAAACCTTTTGTAGTGATAAACACCCATTTTTTCATGGTCTGTGTGTATAAAAACATCTTTTGTATTTTCCACGGTATGCATCCGATGAAGTGAGCTGTAGCTCACAAAAGCTTATGCTCAGATAAATTGGTTAGTCTCTAAGGTGCCACAAGTACTCCTTTTCTTTTTGCGAATACAGACTAACACGGCTGTTACTCTGAAACACAGGTTTATGTTGCTTGAACCCAGCGAAGGACACACAGAGCCAAATCCTATTTCCCTTATGGAACCCTGACCTATTTTGACTAAATTGGGGCCAAATGTGAATGCTACTGCTCTGTTTATGTTGTTTCTTTCTCTCGAGCAAGAATAAAATTGAGATACTGAAAATAGCTGCATAAACCTACCCCCACACCCTGCCCCAAACATCACCCCCATGCATTTCCTGCCTCCTTCCCAAAGTGCACCTAGCCTCTCCTCTTCCCTTTAGTGTTCTATTTAAAACCACACATTATTTCTAAAGAGAATAATTTGCTAAAACAATTCAGGATTAATAATCTGTGTTAATTATTAATAAGACAAAAAGTACTAACACTCAGATTAAGGAGTTCGAAACCCTGGAAGGGTTTCCCTCTGGCTATTTACAGAAATAGAGAATTCATTGTTCCTTTAGAAAAGAATTGCTGTAGACTAGTATCCCGGAAGTACAGGAACTGTGAAATGCAGGGCAGTCATCAAAGAAGTGCTGAGGATTTAAAGGGCCCGATTCTCATTTACACCAACACCATGTGACACTGCTAGAGTGATGTAAAAGTGGCTTTATTGCAAATGGAAATCCAGGCCAGGGTTTTTAGATTGTTTTACTTGGCAATTAATAGTTTGCAATAACTTACTTCTCCAGTTTTTTTGGACACAGTACTCGTATAATTCTGTATGGGTTTGGTCTTTGGTACTTGGTTCTTCTGAGGAGGACAGTGGAGGTGAGAAAAGGAGGAGAGCAGGTGGCCGTAGCAAATGGCAACAAGTGTGTTTGATGCAGACGCAGCAGGAGAATGAGACATGGGCATGAATGATGCAGTTAAAGGTCAGCCGCAACTTCATGAATGTGACAGCACAGCCTGGTCCAATGCACTATAAAGGGAATAGGCTACTGTTAACCTCACCCCATCCCCTTGATCCTCCTCTTGTCCAAGGAAGCAAGGTTCCAACGAATGGGTTCTTCACTGTGTCCACAGTATGCAAACACACTCCCCCACTGCCCAGACCAACCCCTGTCCAAGGGTGACACGTATTGTTAATGGTCTCTGCAAACCAGACTCCTGTGCAGGCTCACCTCCATAGCAGTAGCAATGGTAAATCAGCATAAAACCATTCCTGCCGCTTTTGGTGATCAGCTGAAGCTCAAAGCACATGGGGCTGAGAGAAGATTGGCACCAGTCCAAATGGTGCCAAGAGGTGGGAGCACCCTTTTTATGCCCCACCGTGTGGGGCAGAGGGGGAGCCAGTGGTGACCCCAGCAGAGCACCTAAACTGCCCAGTCTGGGCATCATGGTGGAGGGGAAGAGGCTCCCCAGGGCAGCCAAGAAGAGAAATGAGCAGCATAGAAAGAGAAGTATCGGGGGGAGCCGTGTTAGTCTGTATCCACGAAAACAACAAGGAGTCTGGTGGCACCTTAAAGACTAACAGATTTATTTGGGCATTCCCCAAATAAATCTGTTAGTCTTTAAGGTGCCACCAGCTCCTTGTTCTTTTTATAGAAAGACAGGCAGCCCTGCTCTTCCTTCCCCCAATCCAACAAGATCCCCGAGGGGAAGGGACGTCACTTCCTGCCAGTCCCATCAAGCCCCCATTCCCATGGCCAGAGCAGGTGTTTCTTTTGCTTTCTGCTGTTGGGCAGGAGTGGAATAGCATTTGCGCTTACTCTAGGAGTCTATGTTCCAAAAAGCCGGGAGGACTCTCTGGTGTCATGGCTCCTGTTTATCTGCACATGGGATTACTGTTCAGAGCTGTTTCATAGCTGAGTCAATACAAATTTCTTCAGTTCCCAGTGAGCTTGATCCAAAGTTAATAGAAAGACTGCCCATCCACTTTAATGGGCATTGGCTCTCGCCCCAAGATGGGAGACAACATATAAATGGGTGACTCTTATCTGCAGCTTCTGATTAGCCTTTGCCAAGATTCTTGACAGCGGCATTGTATCCTTGAACTAACAGGTTGGTTCCTGGAGGCCTCCTATCTCCAAGCCACAAACCAACACCAATTTATAATCCAACTCCTAAGATTTTTTTTTTTTTACTTAAAATACTCCCAGTCTCCGTGTAACAGAAGAAACCTCATCCCCTCCGCCAACGTTTTCCTGTTATTGCGTCTGTTCTTTATTCTTTAAGACTCTCACTGGTCACTTAGGGGAATCCCATTAAAGACTTCCCCCAATGTTTAATGTCAGTGGATTGTCCCCTGTGCAGAGGGCAGTCGTGGCTAGCGATGAGGAGTCAATGGTTCCAAGCCCCACCAAGTGAATCCCATCTCCTTTTCTTCTTCAAAACAGCCTTGTGACAGATGCTGTGCCTCTCCCCTTCTCTCCAGCAGCACAAAGCTGGCCGAAAGTTTTCCATACAACTGTTTTTCGATGGAAAACTGGATTTTCAACTACACACTTTTTTTTTTTTTGTGACAAGTGTCCGCTTTCCACAGCGTTTTCTTTTCCATGCACACACAGCCCCCAGAACTGAACTGTCTTCACGTTTCGGTCAAAGCCAAAGTACTTCAAATCAGATATTCTGCTATGGTGACCCATGGGATCTGTAGTCCAATTTCCTCATGTCCCCATTCTCCTTGTGGGCAGGGCTCCCCAGCCAGTCTCTGTCTCCCAGGATGCATCTCCTCACCCACCAATAGGGGAGACCGTGGAACATTGTGTGAAATGTAGTCTGAACAATGGGCCTGGCCTATAGAAGAGAATGGGGGCATGATGCACCCAAACTTATAACTCCCACAATATACTCTGGTGGCATTTCAGAACCCAACTCTTTCCATTTTTGTTCGAAATACTTAAGTTTTTTATATTTTTCCCCAAAAAAGTCAAGATTTTCAGAGGAGAAGGATAACAAAATTTCTAACCAGCTCTTCAGCAAACAGTGGGTTGGTGGAAGGGACAAGTATTTGGAAACATCTAGCTCCTACAATGCAGCGCCCTAGGATGTGGTCGTGAGGGGAAGGTTGGTGGCCTCTAGCCCCTGAGATACCTCCAGACTCTCAGGAGCAGCAGGGGCCCAGAACTGAGGCAGAGGGAGGGATGAGGAGGGCCAGCCTGTGATTTCAGAGAGGCATTGGCCAGGGGCTAGTGCCCTGGTGAGGAGTTGAAAGGAGTGCAAGGACCCACAAGAAGGGAGAGGGTAGGGAGTGGATGGGGCTTGCCTGCTCATTTTCTAGAGCAGTGGGGGTAGGAATTACAGCCCAGGAGCTATTGGGGCTAGGGCAGGATGCATTTATCAGTGGGGCGGGGGAAAGCCCCAAATCATTTAGTCACTGATGTTATTAGGAAGTCCAGAACTGATTTTGTATGGGGAGGGTGGGCTCAGAACTATATTTTTAGGGAAGTGGGGAGGAGATGTAATTGGCAGACTCTACACTTCTTTGGGGCACCATCCAGCGCCGACGAGGCTAAGCGTGAGGCCTAAGCACCACTTGAGTGCCACCTGAGTCCTCAAAATAGGACTTGGGGCACTGGGGCCTAGTGCTGACCCTAAACCCTGGGCTGCATATCCCCCTTCCTGAGCTTGCTCGTTGTATTCCCGCCATGTCACCAGAGATAACTGTATTCTGTGTGTTGGCAGGCGGATAGGCGTGATCTCATAGTCTGCGTGAATCGTGTTGGGCAGGAGGGCTAGACCATCCTGAGCTGAATGGCATGGGACCATCACAAGGGAGCCTGGCAGACCTCAAGCATTATTGGTCTCCACTAATGTGAGTCCCGGAATGTCTCGCAATTCAGCGCTCACAGAGTCAAATGTGTAAGGCATTCATTTGAGAGAAATCCGACCGCTGAGAAGCGCAGAAGAAGCCATTTTGCCAAACCCATTTTTTATAATTACAGCTGGGGGGATACTGTGCAATGATTTTTAACAAGTATTAGCATCTTTAAATGAATTCCCTTCAGCCATTCTCACTCCCCTTCTGCAGTCGCTAAGCAATACAGTTTTACCGGTATGGCTGTTCATGGGTCTCATACTCAGAAGTTGCATGCGTAACCCACATGCCTCCTGGGTGAGGTGTTCTGTCCCATCTAGTGGCACTCAGATCACTTAAAGAGAGAGATTAATGAGTCTGCTCTACAGCCGTAGCTAAGGGCCATGTGACTTTTAGCTCATGCAGTAGCAGCTCACGCATTTAGCTCCAGAGGTCCCAGGTTCAATCCTGCCCGACGACGACAGGGGTCTGTCAGTGTTACACATACACAAATCCATCACCCTGCTTTGAAGGGTGTACCATCTCTAGTGATAGCATCCAAGAAATATTACAGAAAGTATGTACCCAAAATAATGGTGCCTTTTTTTTTTAATGTGTGTGTTACACTAGTTGCTGTATACAGCATACTGGGAGCAAACCCTGCAATCTTTACTCACCTAGGTAATTCATGTTCTTACAAGTAGTCCAATAGCCAGACTAGGCCCTGGTGCTGTTCTATAAATTTCTTATTTGTCCAGCTAATAGCTGGGAGGCAACAATTTGCCAGATAGTGAGTGAGTAACACCTAGCTGCTGCCTTTCCGTTAATAACTCAGGTTTGTAAGTCAGTTGGACACACATTAATGAACAATATAAAATACTTCTCATGTTAACGCAAATTAATACTGAAATGGAATAAAAAAAAACAATGGGGAAGAAAAGGTGTTGGCGGAAATCAAAGTGAAACTTAATCTGACACACTAAAAAAAATGTGCAGTTGTACTGTTGAATTTAGTGAACATTGTAATGTTAAAGCATCCAGAGCTGTTCTTCTAGCAAATTTCTGGTGCTAAATATTAACCCAAAAACTTAAAGGAATCAAATAAGATTGTACATGTATAACTATCTGGGAGTCACATCCAGCAAAGCGCTTAAGCTCATGTGTAACTTTAAGTACCTAAGTAGTGGCATTGAAAGTCATGGGACTACTTGTGTGCTTTAAGTTTAGCATGTGCTTAAGTGCTTTTTTTTGGATCAGGGCCAAAAAAAAAATTTAATTTCCTTACATTACAATCATAGGGCCAGCAAAGATGGAAGTAACACAAAAAGTCTCAGTCTAGAATAGAAATAGTGATGAGATTTCTTCCTGCTGATCCAAAAGGTAAGAGAAACCATTACAGCTAAGCCATTCCCGGCTGCTGTGATGAGGTTCCAGCCCTCCGGACGCAGGTTTACTCAGACTTCAAGCAAAAGCCCAGGATTTGGCTCTTGAAAAGTAAAATAAAATAAAATGAAAGCATCGAACGCTTGGTGAGTCAGTGAGTTGTTTGGCCTCATCATAATGAACCTGCCTTCATACATGACACTCTCCATCACGTGTTACAATTGGGCATGGTCGTTTGTCCCCATGAGAAGGCTACAGTAGTGGTATGCTGGGTAGGATTGAAGTGTATTTGGTGGAATGAGAAATCTCTCACACACCCACTGGGACAATTTGCTGACAACCACGGAACAAAAGTCTCTTTTAAGTTGTCTCATGTATATTTTAATAGTCACTTGCTAAGGCCTGCAGCGTTAACGATCTTTTCATACACTGCCTTCTTTCTTTTCTCCTCTTCTGCTTTTGACGCTTCCACAAAAATAGAAAACCATTGAGGTTGCACTCGCCAGGCCTGTTCAACAGCTGTAGGATCCAGATGCCAATAAAGCCTAAAATGTATTTTTCATCTGGGTATTGTAGGCATCTAGGTCTGGAGCAATCCATAGATATTTCAGCAGCTGGCAGTGCAATAGCTGAAACATATCTAGGTTTATGCAGGGTTAGATTACTGCAGGATTTGAACTGCCTGCTTCTCCTGGACGCAGTTTTCCTCTGGCTTTGGTACTGTTCTGAAAAACTGTCTATCTCTCTGACATGCCAGTCACATTATGGGAACCAAACAGATTAAATTGTACAGAGAGGTGTTACCATGACATGGCTAATGGATGTATCTGGGAGCCAAGGTATAGTAGCTATCTTTTAGATTTACTCCCCATCCTGGGATCCTTATGCAAACTTCCTTTTGTAATGTTTTGCTGTGAAATAGTCTCTTTAAATATGTGAGCTGAACTTAAGGGCCATCAGTATGTAGCTGAGTTGACTTCCTGTTGAAATGTTGAATCAGAATGAAAATATGTAGTATCATTCCCTAAAGGCATATAATTTTCACTAAGTGGGGGGTGTAAGGAACATTTCTGAGAAAGGGGCCCTTCTGGTAGATGACAAATGAGGACCAAGTTGTTTCTGAAGTTGATTGAATAGATTTGTTTCAACTGTTAGCAGAAAAAACTAATATTTTTAAGATGAGGCTCTACATTAAATCATTTAACATCTTAAAGGCGTGCAGGGCATGTGTGTCTCAAACTTCTACTCTTTAATGGATGGTTTATCAGGATAGATGTTTCTATACCCTATTAATTTCTATAACACTATCAGAATTAAAAACAACCACAAATCCACTTTGTCTAAAGAAGCAGCCAAACTAATTTACCCCTTCCCTCCCCCCTTGGAAAATGCAAGCAAAATGGAAAGAACTTTTGGCAACAGAATGTCCAGATAAATATGCCAGATTCCTTACAAACAAAATAATTAAAATAGTCACAGTACAGTACTTGGGCTATTAAAAGGTGTTATTAAATATAACAGTAACTATAGCACCAGTATATTCATCATATATGATTTGTCTATGTGTATGCAGAAGGAAAGGCTATTTTCATAGAATTTTTGCTATGCTGATATTGTAAACTATATGACAGATGGGTCAAGTCCTGATTGCAGTATTCTAACATTTGGAATAGCAAGTAACATATTTGATAGAGCTGGCAAGTTTTATATATGATTCAACCCAGAATATAAAAGCCACTAGAATTCCAAGTTGAAAATAATTAAATGAGCTGGAAACAATCAGAAAGCACACATTTTTAAAAGTGACAGATTTTTTTCCATGTTTAAATTGCATGAAGAATGCAAGAATATGTTATAGCTCCCTTTCACCAACAATGGTGTTTAAGTCTAAAATCTGTAATTGGTCTTTGCAAAGCAATTAATTCCTATGTTCATTGTTTCCATATTAAACCTCACAATAGGCATTGGGGCACCTTCAATAGGAGAACCTTTCTTACCATTATAGGGTGCAAAAACCAGGCAATATTATTTCAGATTTCTCACACACAGCTATAAGTTTTAATTATCATACTAAACTCCTCCTTTTTGCGCTTGGCTACATGAAATGCAATTAGCATTCCACTGGATTTTAAGCATCTTGATTGCAAAGCACTGTAATGTCATAGAATCTGATGACTTCTAAAATGTTTGTCGTCAAATGGTGTTATAATTGTGTAATACTTCAAGTAACGATGAGGAGCTTATTCCATTTCTGTTTTATCATTTCTGCTTGCTTTTCTTTCAAAGTTTACATCTTTTAGTCACTGTTTATGATGTCATATGTCTCTTTACTTTTGGTGTGTCTCTCTCCATCACTGACAAACAGCTCGTCCAGCTAAGCCTAAGCCACCGGCTGGGCCATCACGATCCACTCAAACTCAGCCTAACATAATAAATCAGATGCTCAAAGGCATACCTAGACAAACACCAAGTACTGTAACCATTTTTCCTTTCTTTTATTCAACTGTCTTCTAGTTTAGTGTTTTTTCGTTGTTTTAGCTTAGTTTAATATTAGGAAGCTAGTTCTACAGTAAGGATTTTTTAAACTATCTAGCACAACAATATAGGCTTTTAGAGACGTAGAAATAGCAGTATTTATTTCAGAATGTCCACATTTTTTGTCTAGCAATGTCTGACATATGCAACATTTTCAAATATCAACGTCAGCACAAAATAACATTGTTGTTGCATAACATTTTGCATGATAACGATGAATATGTATGAGCTTTAAACGATGTTGTATCAAATGTTTGATAAGTATATGGTATACGTTTCATTTAACTGTCAGTGCTCCAGCTATCTCAACAGAATATTCTGATGTATAGTAACTTACCCAGGGAAATATTTAAAATAAGGGGAAAAAAAAGATTGACATCTGTTGGCTGCCAAAGTTGATAAAGCAAAATATTTTCTTTAAAGACAGCATCTCTGAGCAGTTGTTCTTATTAACACTTTTGTCATTTAGTTGTGTTTGAGAGCAGATCCCTGCCACGAATGAAAGAACAAACCATACCGGGATTTATACCGCTCACATTGCAGTCAATGTCAAAGCTCCCGTTGACTTCAGTGCTGTGGGAAAAGCACCCATGTATTTTGGAAGGTTTTTGTGACCTGTTATTGCACAAAAGAAAAACACTGTCTCTGCTGAGATGTTTGCATGGATAAAAGAAAGAATGAGAAGTTAATAATGAGCTCTCCATTCAGTATTTGCCTTCAGAAAATATTTGAAGGGAAACATGGGGAAAACTTTTCAAACTGGGGCAGGGGATAGGGTGACCAGACAGGTAAGTGTGAAAAATCGGGACGGGTTGGGGGATACTAAGACAAAGACCCAAATACCGGGACTGTCCCTATAAAATCGGGGCATCTGGTCACCCTAGAAGGGGATGACCCTAAAGTCCATATTTATTTATTTATATTTAAAGTCCAACCCATCAGAACATCTGCACAAAAACTGCTTCACAGTATTGGGGCCTTTGGTGCTACATAAACAGAAATGATCTGATTTTTAAAGGAACCGAACATCTATTGCTCCCATTGATTTCAGATTTAGATGCTCATCACTTTTTTAAAACTCAAGGCACCGACATAGATGCCTAACTGAGGATTTAGGTCCTTAATTTTAGGCTTCCGATATTGAAAATTTTGGCCATTGTTTTTAATGAGAAACCATTTAACTATAGGGATGTGTTCAAAAAAAGTTTCAGGCCTGTTACAGTCAACATAAAAACTCCCATAGGCTTCAGAGGGGCCAAAACAGCATCCATAATTCTTGCAGGCACTGATTCAGCAAAGCACTTACGTTTGTGCTTAACTTTAAGTTCATGTTTGAGTCAATCAGATACGACTAGAAGGAGTTAGGCAACCAGCTCCAGTTGAATTTCAGCTGATTCCCTCCGGCTCCTCTGAAAATCCCAGTCTTGTGCCTTACTAAATAGGGATGGACCTAAACATGTGTATATTAAGAGCTTTGCTGAATTGGGGATTAGTTAAACTGCATTTACACCACTTTAATTCTGTAAGGCCTGGTCTACACCTAAAAGTTAGGTCAACATAACTACAGCTGTGTTTCAGGGCCATATGCACTATAGTTCTACAGCCTAACCCCCAAGGTAGAAGCAGCTTGGCTGATGGAAGAATGCTTCCATCACCCTACATACTGTTGCTCAGGGAGATGGAGTTCCTACAGTGACGGGAAACCCCTCTGTCCCTGTTGGAAGCATCCGCGGGACGGCACTACAGCAGTATAGCCACGGCGCCATGGTGCTGCCCCTGTAGCCCCTCTAGTGCTGGCATGGCTTTAGGGTACCCGCAGAGGGGTTTTAATGCAGTTTAACTAATCCACTTTAAATTCACATGTTTAGTGAATTCGAATTAACTTTCCTGAGTGTTCCCATGTAGACGAGCCCTAAGTCAGTTTTTCACAGCTGTGAGCCACCAGTTTTTGTTCTTAGGGACCCATCTCATTGGCTGTGTCTACACTACAGGCCTTACAGTAGCCTCTCTATGCTGATAGGAGAGAGCTCTCCCATTGACATAATTAATCGCAGTGAGCAGCAGTAGCCATGTCGGCAGGAGAGCGCTGTCCACACCAGTGCTTTTGTCTGTGAAACTTATATCAGTCAGAGGGGTGTGTTTTTCACACCCCTGACTGACGAAAGTTTTACCGACAAAAGTGCTAGTGTAGAAAGAGCCACTGTTGCATTTGGCCAGCTCCTTGGAATCTTTCACTGATATCTGGATTATTAATGAGTGGTGGGGTTTATATATTTATTTATTCAGATTTCTAATGAAATATTCCGAAAGGTGTTTGTCTACTATACATAACATTTAATATATTGATGCATAAGCATTAGTATATTGATGCACGTAAGCATGAGGTTGACTTCATTTTAGAAGGTTTGGAGAACACCGCAAGATAGTATGAAATAGCTCTGTGTTTTCTCCACCTTGCTTCGGTATTTGAACTGTGTGATTTATTTAAGGGATTTTATGCTTTAAAGTTGAATATGTTTTCCCATAAAACTGTACCTATAAACACATGGTCTGATTTACCACTGTGTCCTTCCAACTTTACTCAAGCATAACTCCCCTGTTTTCAGTGTAGTTACATCCAGGAGTCACCAGTGGTGAATTGGACCCGCAATTTTTATTCTATATAGTTGGACCCATGTATAAAGTTTCAGCAAGTTTGACATTTCTTTTTATGGAGTTCAGCATTCCCCATTATATATATATTTATATAAGTAATATCTCTTAAATGGGTAAAAATCTTTCAGAACAGTAGAATCTTTTTAAGCACACCCACTGTATATCATGGAAATTAATGTATCACTGTTATATTCAACAGCTTATTTTTTTAAAAGCTCCATTTAAGTGAAACTCTAAAAAGTATGTGTACATCAAATATAAAATAGTACAGTCTACCCAGAAAGATACATATTTTCATCTGCTAATAGAGAGATGCTGTCTCTATGGAATTTGCTATTCTCATTTGAATTAATAAAGTGTCACCAACTCAAAATGGAAAGTAAAACAATTCATACAGTATTTTGAAATTCAGAGCTGGAGCACTGTTTTCATAGTACAAATAACAAATGTGGCTTTACAGTTTGCTCAGTACTAATTATAGAGCATTTAACACTTGCATGAAAAGATTTTTAGAGTTATTAACTATTATGGGACTTTTTCCACTTCATCTGTTGCCCATACATCTAGCCTCTCATATTTCACTCCATTTTAACTCAAGTTCTTGTACTGCAGAAAATGTAGGCCGGTTAGTCACTCCTGCCAAAAAGCTAGAAGATACAATACGTCTGGCAGAACTGGTAATTGAAGTTCTACAGCAGAATGAAGAGCACCATGCAGAGGTGAGCAGCAGGCTCTAGCCTGGCTTTGGACAGGGTCTTGTTGATTTTGGATAGCTTTGTTCATTTCGCTGTGGTGAATGTTGAACCGCACCACGTGGTTTCATATCACTGTTAAAGCCACCTGGTCTTCTTAAATAACAGTGACAAAATATAATTACAGAAAAAATAAACTTGGGGAAGTCAGGTTTTAGAGGAGGGGAGGAGTTAAGCAAAATTGGCCAAATTCTGTTCTCGTCTACATGTGTGCATCCTTTCACACAGGTGTCAGTGAGAGCTGAATCTGGCCAACCCACCTGGCTAATCACAATTTAAAGTCTGTCCACTTTCAAGAAGGGTCACGGGTTTCCAACAAGTCATGTTTATATTTCAAGCATAATGAAATGAATCAGTTTCAGCCTCATCCAAACAGCGTTCACTTGTCACCATTCAGCACTGTAGCAAAGAAAAAGCACCACAAAGGTTCAAGCTATTTTTGGTCTGTTTCTTTCTCTATAAAATTCTTTTAACAATTTTGTTTTTGTTTTTTACTTGTGTCATTGAATATGATGATCTTTTACTCACTGTGGCTTTTCAGTCAGCTACTCCTTCCTCGGCCTGTTTGGAGTATCCTGGTTGTGGGTTGCTGTGGCTGAAATGAATAGTTCTCTGTTACTGAATATATAGGTTATCCAATACTTAGCAAAATGAAAAATAGCTTTATTCTTCAAAGCCGTCTAGCAGAAAGATTCTTGTTTTAATGAGACTTTTAAACAGGGAATCCATATCTCACTAAGTCCAAAATATATGAGCACCTCAGTATCATAGGTCTTGATCTTGTGACCACTTGAACATGTGAGTAATTGCATTGAGGTGTACAACCTCATTGATGAGATGTCATGAGATTTCCATCTCGGTGGAACTACTCACATGAGTAAAGTCACACGTGTGTAAGTGTATACAGGATCTGGCCCTTAGTTCTCTGCAAATCCAGTACTCTTTGATAATTCTTGTAAAGCTGATCATTTTAAAACTCAGATTTAACAATTATTTGTTTATAACTTCAGTATTGTTACAATCATTCACTATTTTCTCTTCTCCTTCACATTTTTATATATATATATATATTGCATTAAAAAATTTGATAAATAAAGTCACAATCACCGAAAAAAATCATTCTGATGTATATTAAATTTACAGTACAATCTAACTTATTTCTACAACACAACCATCCACGAGTCCCAACTAATGCCTGATTGCATATTTAAATTTCCTCCCTGTTTTTCTACTGTTCATTCAATCTTGGATGATCCTGGCAGGGGAAAGAGGTATGTGACTAAACTGAATGAAATGAGTCACCTCCTGTCATATTTCGTGCATGCCCTCTCGGTGCCATGTTTCCTAATGGGATTTTACCTGGGTTATCCTTGCTTTGTAACTTTGATCCAAGGAATGTAACAGCAACTTCAGAGTAACTGCTTGTGGAATTGGTAGCCCTCCACAGAGGGGTAAACGTGGGACAGTATCCAAGTCCAAGCATGTAACAATGAGTATATTTTACAAGCACTGCAGTTACATCCCAACACAACCCTACCTGCCTGGAATCTTTCCTCAGCCTGTTGTTACCTATGTTGTTCTGCATTTACCTAATCTATAGTACACCATTGCAATTATGAAATAAGTAATAAACAGGGTGATAATAGTCTTCCTTTAATTTTGTCTGTGTGTGTACTGTACTAGATATACAGTATTTATATAGAGAGAGAGAATATACTGTGGTGAAGAGTGAAATAATCTTTATTTTCGTTTATTTGGGAGAATAGCTGTATGAGTTTGAAAGAGCAGAATGCCACAGAGCTACATGTAAATTGGGATAGACTATCTACAGAAAATAATACTTTATTCCACTCATCACCGTCATATATTCTATGTGCACACTGTAAGGAAAGAACTCTTTTGATGCTCGTTATTTATATAATGGCAACATGTTGTGAGGCAAGTGGCTATAATGCTGGGCCCGTGTTCTGTCCGCTACATTGAGAAGATGAAAATATGTGTCATGGTTTCGGAACACAAGGGTTTCATCAGAGACCGCATGTTTGTGGCAATAGGAGGAGAACATGTATACTCTGCTCCTACTTTGGATGATGATCTGAAAAGGTGACATTCATCCCTGTCCAGAGGGCCAACACAGAGTCTTATTTTGAGGGGTCTAAGGGTCTGTCTACACTGCAATTAGACACTCGCATCTGGCCCGTGCCAGCTGACTTGGGCTCACGCAACCTGGGCTAAGGGGCTGTTTAATTGTAGTGTAGATGGTCAGGCTCCACCTGTAGCCCAAGCTCTGGGACCCTCCCATCTCTCAGGGACCCTCCCATCTCTCAGGGACCCTCCCATCTCTCAGGGACCCTCCCATCTCTCTGGGACCCTCCCATCTCTCAGGGACCCTCCCATCTCTCTGGGACCCTCCCATCTCTCTGGGACCCTCCCATCTCTCAGGGACCCTCCCATCTCTCAGGGACCCTCCCATCTCTCTGGGACCCTCCCATCTCTCTGGGACCCTCCCATCTCTCAGGGACCCTCCCATCTCTCTGGGACCCTCCCATCTCTCAGGGACCCTCCCATCTCTCAGGGACCCTCCCATCTCTCTGGGACCCTCCCATCTCTCAGGGACCCTCCCATCTCTCTGGGACCCTCCCATCTCTCAGGGACCCTCCCATCTCTCTGGGACCCTCCCATCTCTCAGGGACCCTCCCATCTCTCAGGGACCCTCCCATCTCTCTGGGACCCTCCCATCTCTCAGGGACCCTCCCATCTCTCTGGGACCCTCCCATCTCTCAGGGACCCTCCCATCTCTCTGGGACCCTCCCATCTCTCTGGGACCCTCCCATCTCTCAGGGACCCTCCCATCTCTCTGGGACCCTCCCATCTCTCAGGGACCCTCCCATCTCTCTGGGACCCTCCCATCTCTCAGGGACCCTCCCATCTCTCAGGGACCCTCCCATCTCTCTGGGACCCTCCCATCTCTCAGGGACCCTCCCATCTCTCTGGGACCCTCCCATCTCTCAGGGACCCTCCCATCTCTCTGGGACCCTCCCATCTCTCAGGGACCCTCCCATCTCTCTGGGACCCTCCCATCTCTCAGGGACCCTCCCATCTCTCTGGGACCCTCCCATCTCTCAGGGACCCTCCCATCTCTCTGGGACCCTCCCATCTCTCTGGGACCCTCCCATCTCTCTGGGACCCTCCCGTCTCTCTGGGACCCTCCCGTCTCTCTGGGACCCTCCCATCTCTCAGGGACCCTCCCATCTCTCTGGGACCCTCCCGTCTCTCTGGGACCCTCCCGTCTCTCAGGGACCCTCCCGTCTCTCTGGGACCCTCCCGTCTCTCTGGGACCCTCCCGTCTCTCTGGGACCCTCCCGTCTCTCAGGGACCCTCCCATCTCTCAGGGACCCTCCCGTCTCTCTGGGACCCTCCCGTCTCTCTGGGACCCTCCCGTCTCTCTGGGACCCTCCCGTCTCTCAGGGACCCTCCCATCTCTCTGGGACCCTCCCATCTCTCAGGGACCCTCCCATCTCTCAGGGACCCTCCCATCTCTCTGGGACCCTCCCATCTCTCAGGGACCCTCCCATCTCTCAGGGACCCTCCCATCTCTCAGGGACCCTCCCATCTCTCTGGGACCCTCCCATCTCTCTGGGACCCTCCCATCTCTCAGGGACCCTCCCATCTCTCAGGGACCCTCCCATCTCTCTGGGACCCTCCCATCTCTCTGGGACCCTCCCATCTCTCAGGGACCCTCCCATCTCTCAGGGACCCTCCCATCTCTCAGGGACCCTCCCATCTCTCTGGGTCCTAAATCCTGGGCTCCAGCCTGAGCCCAAACGTCTACACCACAATTAAACTGTCCCTTAGCCCAAGCCCAAATCAGCTGGCGCAGGCCAGACATGAGTGTCTAATTGCTGCGTAGACATACCCTAAGTGGGACTTAAGTCGTGCACAGGAATTGTGCTGACCACCGTCCCTAGGGTGAATTTCACCCCAATGAGGAAAACAATAGGTTGAATGTGGTTTTATCATGTCGCTTTTATGGTATGTACAACTATATCCACATTGTTTCCTTTGTTATTGTGCAATATCTTGTTGAGATTTCATGAAATTTTGCAAAATAACTGCATTTTACTCAAAGGAGATACCTGCAGGGATATTTATATGTAAGCTCAGTTATCAGGAGTGTTACACACTGTGACATTTTAGAAATGTCTTCTCAGTATTTTATATATGTTTGAATAAAATCTTCATGGTTAAATTCATCAGCTACTAGATTTTCTGTCTTATATCAACGTAACTAAATCTACCTTAAGGGTTTTGTTAGTCTCTAAGGTGCCACAAGTACTCCTCGTTTTTTTTGCTGATACAGACTAACACGGCTACCACTCTGAAACTTGTGGGCTTAATTACTCCAAATGAGTTTTCATAGGCATTTTTTTTTCTATTTACCTGGAGTTAGTAAAGACCACCCACAACTTGATAGAGCAGGAGTATTTGTGGCACCTTAGAGACTAACCAATTTATTTGAGCATAAGCTTTCGTGAGCTACAGCTCACTTCATCGGATGCATACTGTGGAAAATACAGAAGATATTTTTATACACACAAACCATGAAAAAAATGGGTGTTTATCACTACAAAAGGTTTTCTCTCCCCCTACCCCACTCTCCTGATGGTAATAGCTTATGTAAAGTGATCACTCTCCTTACAATGTGTATGATAATCAAGGTGGACCATTTCCAGCACAAATCCAGGTTTTCTCCCCACCCCCCCCCCACACACAAACCCACTCTCCTGTTGGTAATAGCTTATCTAAAGTGATCACTCTCCTTACAATGACAGGTTTCAGAGTAACAGCCGTGTTAGTCTGTATTTGCAAAAAGAAAAGGAGGACTTGTGGCACCTTAGAGACTAACCAATTTATTTGAGCATAAGCTTTTGTGAGCTACAGGTAAAGCGAGGGAGTGATCACTTTAGATAAGCTATTACCAACAGGAGAGTGGGTGGGGAGAAAACCTGGATTTGTGCTGGAAATGGCCCACCTTGATTATCATACACATTGTAAGGAGAGTGATCACTTTAGATAAGCTATTACGAACAGGAGAGTGGGTTTGTGTGTGTGTGTTGGGTGGGGGGGGGGGAGAAAACCTGGATTTGTGCTGGAAATGGCCCACCTTGATTATCATACACATTGTAAGGAGAAAGAAAAGGAGGACTTGTGGCACCTTAGAGACTAACAAATTTGAGCATAAGCTTTCATGAGCTACAGCTCACTTCATCGGATGCATCAGCCTTTTGTTCTAGCATGTGAATGCATGTAAACATGCCACCAATACACATTACAAACTCATAAAAGAAATCTGAGAGCCCCCAAATGACCACTACCCTATGGAAAAATGTTGAAAAATATTAACATGGACAAATTATGTTTTATTAAGTTGTTTTTGTTAGTCACAATAAGAAATAAAGTTGCCCAGACAAAAGTGCAGAAGAAACTTCCATTGTACAGTATGTACACGACTATAATACATGAGAGCTTAGATGAATGTCATTTCTCTCATCAGGTGTCTCCAAAGTTGATTCTCCTCCACATGGAAGAATGATTGTAAATGTCATAAGACCTAATCCTTCATGTATTTTTAATCTTGCCCTCTCTCTCTCTCTATGTATATGTATGTATATGTATATATGTATTTTAACTCTTTGAAGATATGCATATATACATGTGTACCTGTGTGTAAGATATACAATATGAGGTGTGTTTTTATAGAAAGCACACTTTTTTCCTTAAATCATATTGAAACAAAGCAGGTAAGTAGATGGTTGCTAAAATAGAAAGAGATTTTTGAGTGATGAAATGTTACTTCTCTCATTTCAAGAAATTAGTGCCGAGCTGTGAAGGGGGTGGGGGAATCCCAGACATGAATTGGATAATTATGAAGGTAGAATTTAATAATTCCAGCAGAAATATAAGTATGACTATGTTTTTCAGAAGTGATCACATAATTTTCTTGTTAATTTCTTTTTAAAAAGTTCTTTCTCATGAAAGCAGGTTTTCTTGCAGGACTCTTAAATAAATATCTTCGGATTTGTTGGAGAAAATATTCTTCGCCCCCCAAAAATAGTGATTTTGTTCATCTTCATGGACAAAGTTACTAACAGGATTCTTAGCACTCAGAGCCATTTACTAATAACTTGGCAAGGGTACAGCATTTTATGTTCTTAAGGTCTAGCCAGAAAAAATCTAGCATCGCAAGTATCAACTCTTCCAAACTAGTTTTTAAAAAAAAATTGTTTTAAAGGGACACTGTCAACCACCATAGCTTTTAAGATTTTTATCTTTGGAGAAAATTTGAGTAGACGTTGAAAGCAGAATTGATTCCTGCCCCTTTTGCTTCAGTTGATCTCGCTGCTCAAGAATATTATGTAAAAATATCCAACCCACCATCACATCAAAGCAGCATTTTCACATCTCTCTCTCTCTCTCTCTCTCTCTCTCTCCCTTTTAGACATGAACCCCAGAGAGATCAGCTAACAGCACTGGTTCACACTCAGTTGTGCTGAGTGGCCTTGCATTGTTCATGGCAGTCGTAGAATAACTACTCAGCAAACACAGTAGCAAAAGTCCAAGACTGTCTTTGCATCTGACCCTGGGCTTACTGAATATCCAGGGGGGGCAGATTTTTTTTCAGTGATGGCACGCCTGCTTCCCTCCGAGTGCGGGAAATGGTGCTATGATGCACCAGTGGAAGGGCTAAGGGGACACCTTCTGATCCCTCATTCCCCAGTGCTGGCACGCAAGGCAGGCCACACTTATACAATTAGGATTGTACTGAAGATTATTTCTTTGTATACACTCCATCTACAGATTATCTTAACTCTACATGCAGCCCTCTTACACAGTGGACCTGATTCTTTACTCTTTCCCACTGGTTTTATGCTGGTGTGACTCTGTTGAGGTCAGTGGAGTTAGAGTGGCATAAAATTGGGATAGTGAAATGGACACTCAGTCCCATAGCTTCCGATGAAGTGAGCTGTAGCTCACGAAAGCTCATGCTCAAATAAAATGGTTAGTCTCTAAGGTGCCACAAGTACTCCTTTTCTTTTTGCGAATACAGACTAACACGGCTGTTACTCTGAAACCTCCCATAGCTTTGTAGCTTGTGTATCTGGAAGCTGAGTACAAGGGAGACCAAATGGGAAATTGTTCAAGGGATTCTGCCATTGGCAGGAATGTTGTTACGAGGTACAGGTCCCTATGTATGGCAAAACACCCTCCTTAGTCTAATGGATGATGACTGTTAGGCTCTGCAACATTCTAAAACAAGCTGAATAATAAGGATTAATGAACAAATGCTGCTGTCATTGATGTGAGTGGCAGAACTTCAATGCATGCAAGATCGAGCCCTAAGAAAGATAGAAGTCCATTCTGCCCATTCACATCTGCCAGAAACTTCCTTCCAGGTGGCAAAAATACATATTCCTGGCTGACAGGTTCTCTTTAAACTGACACATTCATTCTCAGTCTTCTTTGTTCCACCTTTCTAGTCTGGTGCCTATTTATTAGGTTTCCTTCTCTTGGAAAGTAAGGGATGATATTTCTTAGGTAGACACTTTAAATCTTTGAGTAGTTTCCTATCACCTAAAAATTACTGCACACGGTCCAATTGACAGCACCGCTCATACTGCATGTTCCCAGCCAGAAGTGATTACTAAACACGCATGCATGCGTTTGAAACACATTCGCATCTGAGCCATGTACGATGTGAATGTCACTTCAGAGAACCTGTACAGTGAATTTTAAGGACCCATGTGCATGAAAATGAGTTACTTCACTGATATTTTTTGGTTTTCAAGTTTATATATGTTTCCTACCTCAGTAAAGTCCTGGCTTGATTTTGATGTTTTAATACTGGTATCCTGACATGTCAATAACATTGTTCTGAAATTGGTTATAAACATTTTCATAATAAGTGGCATTGTAAATAATGCTAGTAAGTTTAAAGAGCTTTATACCTAACCATGTAAAATGAAAGGTGCTGTAGTAATTTTTACTGGTGATGTTTGAAATATTTCTAGATAAGAGATTTTAGGAAAGACTATGAAAGTGCAGGCTTCTAGCATTTCAAGATGAACAGTAATAGCAAATCCAAATACATTTAAAAAACATTGAAAAATGTAGCAGAAAACCCACAAACACAGTGAAGAAACTCCCAGATTTCTATACCTTACAATAAGAACTAGTTAACTCCTCCCGTAAATAGCATGATTCGAGAAAAATGTTAGTGAGTTATTGTAAATTGAACAGACATACCTCCTCTGTCATGTTACAACTGATTAGTCTTACAGTGCAGTTCTGAATATATGCTCTCTGAGACATTTCTGTATCAAAATGGTAGGTGCATAATTTATGTGATTTGCACTGTATATGCCATGGCTAACATTTAAAAGCACTGTTCTCTTTACAATAAAGCTGATTTTCCCTGGGATGCACATTTGTTTTTAAGATAAATGGTCTCATCTCACTGACTGTGCTTTAATAGGACTAATACATTTCTTTATTATTGTTTTTTTTTTTCTACCAAATTTTAAGGCCTTTGCATGGTGGTCAGACTTAATGGTTGAACATGCAGAAACCTTCCTGTCACTGTTTGCGGTGGATATGGATGCTGCATTAGAGCTGCAAGCCCCAGACACGTGGGACAGCTTTCCACTATTTCAGCTCCTAAATGATTTCCTCCGTCCTGACTGTATGTATTGTATTTTGACCATGTATTTTTGATAGGGCAAGTCTGCCAGGTTATTGATGCTATTTCTGGCCTTTCCATACTTTACAGCAAACCAGTATGGGGTGGGACTTTAAAACAAATGTATCATTTAAATTTTGTGATTGCCCTAGGGGGAAATTGCTGCTTATATCGTTTATTTATTTTACTTTAATATAAAAAACAAAACCTTCTTTTCCTGCCTTTCATTTGCTCAGGAATTTGTTTTAAGTAAAGATAAATTCCTGTTCAAAGTCTGGGAGTGGAACTTCTGTAATGTCCTATTCACTCAGGTTCCGTGGTGGTGAGTGCATAATCGATGATTAGTAAATTACTGTTATTTTCATTAAGCATTTCTACCTGCACCATATTTTACAAATTATGGAGTCCCCCCGTCCCAAAGAGTTTAATAAAAGGAAAGGAAAGACATCTGGGTTTTATATTAAGTAAAATAAATGATATAAGGTTGCGTTATACGCAAGAGAAATGCAAAGAAGCAAGGTTAACAGTGTTCAAGGATTGAACTGTTTTCTTTCCTATCATGTTACATGCTGGTAGGACAGGTGAGATTTCCAGAAGCGCCCCTTATCAGCCTAACTCTGCTCCCGTTGAAGCCAATGATGTTAATTCCTGTTAACAGCAATGGGAGCAGAATTAGGCCAATTCTGAGTGCTCTTGGAAATCCCACGCAGTGCCATCCAGTCCCATCCAACCCATGTTAGTAAATTAGGCCCCAATCTTACAAAAAGAGCCTATTGCAGGATCAGGGCTTTAATTAGCTTCTTAAGACATGCCTAATGAGTATTGAGGTCCTTCATAAGAGAAAAACAGTTTCCTGAATAAGAGTAGTGATTCTCTAATGAAGCACTGATTTCCCAGCCTGCACAGGCCGTGTTGTTTACCACACTCTCGTTTCATTTGTACTCTTTTTATAACAGCAAATAGTGCGTAATTATTTTGTTATATCTAAGTTTGAAACTAATGGAGAAGAGCTACTCTTTGATTGTTCCAGTTAAGAGCTCAATTGTGCTGTATTTATCACAGATCTTGGTGATTCAGGACTCCCAATGCAAACTCCAGTTATGAAATTTCTTCATATTAGCCAGCGTATTCATTGTGTAATAAAATGCCACTGCTTGTGGGTTGTTACAGAGGGTTTAGTAACAATTGTTTCTTACTATACTTTTATTTATCTGTTCTAGATAATTTGTGCAATGGAAAATTCCACAAACACCTTCAAGACCTGTTTGCTCCACTTGTTGTTAGATATGTCGATCTGATGGAGTCCTCAATTGCACAATCAATTCACAGGGGCTTTGAGCGGGAATCATGGGAGCCAGTAAAGTAAGGAAATCTCCTTTGATACAATCGGAGTTTGGGTGCAAATGGATGGAGATTCATACAGAGATTCATACAGAGTAAAAAATAGATTGGACGTTCAGCAAATGCCTTATATTTTCTAGTACCATACTAAAAATATATGGCCTAATTTGTTAAGGGTTTTAAAGGTTTATGAAAGAAACAATATGTGATTTTTTTTTAGTGCAATGCTGAGTTAAGTTGAACACGTTAGCTGTGCAAATGGAAATATGAGAAACGTGAAATCCTCTCATTTTGCTTGGCTTTTTCAATCTTACTACCCAATTGAAAAAGCCTTTTCTAATGCTGCTCTTAAATGCAAATAGCTTCTTTTCAGAACAAAAACCTTGCTTTACTGTGTTCAGTCCATCCCTATACGTTAGGTGGGTCACTATTGCAATTTTTATTCCAAAAACTCACTTTTTTCCACCCACCCTGTGAAGGGATAATGCAGAAATGTGCTTCGTCAGTTCAGCACCACTGCTGATCGCTGGATTGATTTTTTTTAAATGCAATCTGTGAAGGGCACCAGCTCAAGATACTGCTTTAAAGCTATGCGCTTTCAGAAATAAACATCTTTAAACCAGGTTGCGAGGAGGTCCTGGAAGTACCTGCCCTAAAGGGAAACTTGGTGTGCTATAAAACTACTGTAGAGCAGAAATTAGTGCCAAAAGTATCAGGGAAGATTTGAGCAGAACTGTTTACTGATCTCATAGAAGTGATAACTTAAAACTAAGAAATAAAGGTACTGAGAGACCAAACTCTTAGCCTAAAATCTGTGCAATTTTGAGAATATAAAGTCCTTTAAAACAATGGCAATTTTATAGTATAATTATTACATCTTAAGTTTCTAAGCATTGCAGAATACTGTCATGCTTGTTCCAAGGCATGGTTACTACTATGAAGGACGTGTATCCTTTAAAAAAAATTAAAAGAGTAAGCTGAAAGATATCCAGTATAGGA
Organism: Lepidochelys olivacea; assembly: GCF_965140295.1. Classification (NCBI taxonomy): domain Eukaryota; kingdom Metazoa; phylum Chordata; order Testudines; family Cheloniidae; genus Lepidochelys; species Lepidochelys olivacea. The sequence goes on along the minus strand of NC_140417.1, from coordinate 4,851,049 downwards.
TATTGTTCTTCTCTGAAAAGTTACTATGTAAAAGGGTGTGTGTTGTTCGGTGTTTTCCATGCCAAACAGAGATTCCATACCAGTTAAAAGAGATTTTGTGCTGACAGTCAGCCCTCCAAACTCAACCTGGAGATGATTGTCCAGGATGGTTCTTTCTTTCTAGTACATCACCACCAGCAGTAAAAGTTTTGTATGCCAAATTAGGCCCTAATTTACACCTGTGCAATCCCTCTTTTCAGTCATCTATCCCTTTTACAGAGGGATAAATGACTGCAACTCAGTATTCCATTATGTTGATACAAGAGAAGGAATAGAATCCAGCCCACTTTCCCTTTGCTCTCTTTGCTGTCTTGGCTTTGCAGTGTTAACAGGATTAAAAACACTAAAATTCATTTTTGTCTCTAAAATAAGCACACCTAACTCTGAAAATACACAGGAAATTGATCTTTGAGTGGCAAAATGCCATTTTTACATAATAATTTCTTCAGATAGAACTGCATTTCAAAGTTAGCATTAGCTTTAATTTTACAGCATGACTTTAGTAATAGTTATGTTATTAAATTGGTGCAATCATTTCATGTAACCATACTACTTAACCATGCATTTGACAAATAATTAACTCCTGTTATTTTATTTCTTTTAAATCAAAAACTTGAATATGTTTAAAAAAATGAATATTCTTGGTTTTAACTAACCTTAGACACAGAGTCTATAGATTTATATAAATGTATGGTTTTGTGACAACGTTTCGGGTTTTGAAATGTTTTCTCAATTTTTTTTGATATGTAGAACATAATCACTTTCAGAATTAAAGTAGGGAGTTTCTGGTATGTTAATGCTATAATTTTAATGTATCCTTCAAGTTATGAAAACTTCTTTTCTTAGTCTGATATTGCACTTTGAGCAGCCTTTATCAGGGAATGCTGTGTACCTTACATTAACAAACTAAATAGTATCTGTGTCATAGAGTGGACTGGGATGCTTTAAAGTGCTTTGACACAGAGAATGCATTCTGTTCATGGAAAGCTTATGTTCCTTTAGTGAAAACATGCATTTTAATAATTTTTTTCACTAGCAGATATTTCGTTCTTAATTTACCAGAGAGAGAGAGAGTTGTTAAAGATAACTCATTGGGATTTGACATAAGGCCAGTGAACATATCTATGCAAAACATAGAGTACAATATGCACTGCATGAAGGAAAATAGGGAATCTCATTCCAATCTTACTGATGATCGTTTGGGGCATGGTTCAGAACTAGATGTTAAGGAATCTTCTTTCTGTCTCATGGGCAGGCAGCGTGCTATTCTTTACCAGACTGGATGATTTCCTAGAAGATCTGCTCTAGGAATTATTTTGGGGAAGTTCCCTGCCTATGTTCTACAGGAGGTCAGACTAGATAATCACAATGGTCCCTTCTGGCCTTGGAATCTATGAATCCAGAATAAACCTGCTAGCAGACTCAACGTAACAGATGTATTTTACTTACTCTCCCCAACTCCATCACATACCTCCTCTCTCAGCTACCCATTCACACTATCAGACAGTTGATTTCTTTGGGCTATTTTTCCTATTTTGTAGCTCTACTGAGGTAACAATTGGTAACCACCACTTCATATTTTCCAGATGAGTGCACGATATTGTTTGTATACTGATCTTTGCCTGTTTTTACATTCACGAGAAAGACTGAAAGAAATAGCATTCTATACTGCAGCAGCGCAAAAGACACTAACTTGACCTTCTCCTGTTGCACTATTGCGTAGTAATGTAGCAACAACAATGGAAATGATACTGCTAAAAACATAAAACATCTTTGCCCTTGGAAAATTCTGGACAGCTTTACTCAGCTTTGAAGAAAGGCTTTCAACTTGGCCTGAAGAAGTGAAGTAGAATACATGGCTACAGCTATCCTGCTTTAGATCTTTACATCAAATTGTGAGAGTGAAATCCCATTACCTCATGACAGCCAGGAAATTATTCCACAGCATGGTCTCTTTAAAAGGCTTCTTGATGCTCATGCTTGCAATCAAGGCTGAAGTATGTATTCCTATATAACCTGACCAGATGCAGTAGAAGAGCATGTCATCGTTATATTTTCATTGCTGGAAACTGTTCACCTTATGCTACGACTAGCTGGGTATAGAATCATATAAACAGTAAGATAGAGGCCACTGAATATTGAAAACACTGAAGAAAAAATGTCCACATAATTTGCTCAGGAGGGCTGTGTAATCTGACTCTTTTGCACAAGCTCTGCATAGCCATAGAACTTATAAGCATGGGTTACCTGCCCTGTAACAGGTTGCACAGCTGGTATGCTGTGCAAAACTATGCAGAGAAAATGAAACAAAGTGAAACAGGAAACCCTATCACAGAGAGTGTCAGTTAAATCTGTTTCCAGAATGGTTTAGTATATGAAGTCAGGTGAGAGGCGGATTCATGCCCTTAGCTTTTTTTCCCACTAGTTTCCCTGTGTGAGCTCTGAAATACATAGCAACCACCAGACACCTAAATGTATACTACAGTATATGCAGAGAACTTAGCAGATGAAGTCCTCTTGAGCAGACGGTCAGGTAATGACCACTGTTGCCCTTTTGAGTTGGTTTGGTAGGAAATTGTACAAATCTCTTCTGGGACACCTGAATGACCAGAAAAGTATCTTCTGTAACATTGTAGATGTCACTGGATTTTAGTACAAGAAGATCAGTCTCAGCACTTCTTTTCAATTTGCAAGTTGAATTTGTATAATGAAAACCCAACCAAATGGCCACGCTTTATTAAGGATTCATTGGTAAGCAGATTATAAAAGGAAAATAAGATGTTGTAATAAATGATCCATCAATTATTATAGATTGTTATAGAGTCCAACAGGTTGCTTATAACTTAATCTCTCCCTGCTTCTGTTCCCCATCTGTAAAATGGGGCTAATAACCTTAAAGGGTGTTCTAGTGGGTGGAGCACTGGACTGTGACTCGGGAGATATGGTTTCTGTTCCTAGCTCTGCCACTGGCCCAGTGGGTGAACTTGGACAAGTCACTTCCCTGCTTTGTGCCTCAGTTTCCCTATCTGTAAATTGGGGATAATGATACTGACCCCCTTTGTTAATGCTTTGTGATCTACTGAGGAAAGATGCGCTATACAAGAGCTAGATATTGTTAGGATAACTATGACTTATAACTGTCTACAACGCTTTATACTGCTGTACCCATATCCATCCAAACACATACTGCTCATGATGTTAACATTTGTTAACCCTTTATAAACTATTTATAAATGTATCCTTAATATATTAATATAACGTGACCAATTAAACAGCATGTCAGCAAGTCAGACAGAACAGGCCAGGTTGTCCTGCCAGAGAGATGTCCTGGGAAAAAGTGGCCTGCCAGGAAAAAGTTCTTGTAGGTGTATATTATTTCCAGTTACCAAACTGGACTTCAAGCCACAGACAGAGCACAGATTTTGCGACTAACTTCACTAATATGCCCCTAGTACTGAAGCCTTTGTAGAAAGACTACCCCTTGGATTGGTTCAGCATATACAGTAATCAAATAGAATTTCTAGAGGAATCAGAGGAACAGCTGATCTAGCTGATCAGTAAGTCATTTCAGGGTACCTGTGGGAACTGAACGTTTAAGCACCAACAAGTCTCTAAGTTGTTTACATGTTCTGTACCTAGGTGGGCTAACTCAATAAAAACATCATGATTTCTGGCCACTATGTTATATCAATTGCATAGTATGGCATTTATTATGTAGTTTCTCATGCATTTTTACTTGTTTTCTGTGGTCAATACTACAACAGGAAAAGTGAACTTTTTACTTTATTTTCGTTGGGTACATTACCATGATGCCATTAGCCACTCATAGTGTGGCTGTCGTCAGGTTTTTATAGCTAGACCATGGAGGTATGAATTGTAGAAATGTAGAAAATAGAAAAAATTGGGAGCAAATAGAAGAACAATGCAAAATGAGCTGAACAATCTGACAGAACTTCCCTTGTCACATACATTAGGCCCAGTTCTGAAACTGAATCCTCATAGACCAACTAACCCTCTAACACTAATGGTCTGAGTGTCACCTCCCTCAGACTGGGTGGGACTGGGGCCACATTTGGCATCTTGTATTAGAATAGATATGGGCTGATTTTTAGAAGCAGCTTCCCAGTTTGTTCCTGTCATTTTATGGCCTGAGTAAATGCAGACATAAATATTTATGGATGATATTGATGTCATTTACAGATCTAGCTACCTGATTGCAGCTGCAAATCAGATAATTAGATGTGTAAATGACAGGTTTCAGAGTAACAGCCGTGTTAGTCTGTATTCGCAAAAAGAAAAGGAGGACTTGTGGCACCTTAGACACTAACCAATTTATTTGAGCATAAGCTTTTGTGAGCTACAGCTCACTTCATCGGATGCATACTGTGGAAAATTCAGAAGATGTTTTTATACACACAAATCATGAAAAAATGGGTGTTTTATCACTACAAAAGGTTTTCTCTCCCCACCCCCACCCCCACTCTCCTGCTGGTAATAGCTTATGAAAAGTGATCACTCTCCTTACAATGTGTATGATAATCAAGGTGGGCCATTTCCAGCACAAATCCAGGTTTTCTTCCCCCCCCCCCACCTCTCCCCAAAAACAAACCCACTCTCCTGTTGGTAATAGCTTATCTAAAGTGATCGCTCTCCTTACAATGTGTATGATAATCAAGTTGGGCCATTTCCAGCACAAATCCAGGTTTTCTTCCCCCCCCCCACCTCTCCCCAAAAACAAACCCACTCTCCTGTTGGTAATAGCTTATCTAAAGTGATCACTCTCCTTACAATGTGTATGATAATCAAGGTGGGCCATTTCCAGCACAAATCCAGGGTTTAACAAGAACATCTGAGGAATGGGGGGGGGCATGGGCACATATGCCATCATGTGCAAGCAGTGCCCCTCTGCCATGTACATTGGTCAAACTGGACAGTCTCTACGTAAAAGAATAAATAGACACAAATCAGATGTCAAGAATTATAACATTCATAAACCAGTCGGAGAACACTTCAATCTCTCTGGTCACGCGATTACAGACATGAAAGTTGTGATATTACAACAGAAAAAATTTCAAATCCAAACTCCAGCGAGAGACTGTTGAATTGAAATTCATTTGCAAATTGGATACAATTAACTTAGGCTTGAATAGAGACTGGGAGTGGCTAAGTTATTATGCAAGGTAACCTATTTCTCCTTGTTTTTTCCTCTCCCCCCCCCCCCCAGACGTTCTTGTTAAACCCTGGATTTGTGCTGGAAATGGCCCAGCTTGATTATCATACACATTGTAAGGAGAGTGGTCACTTTAGATAAGCTATTACCAGCAGGAGAGTGGGTTTGTGGGGGGAGGTATTTTTTCATGCTTCGTGTGTATAAAAAGATCTTCTACACTTTCCACAGTATGCATCCGATGAAGTGAGCTGTAGCTCACGAAAGCTCATGCTCAAATAAATTGGTTAGTCTCTAAGGTGCCACAAGTACTCCTTTTCTTTTTGCTATTTCCCCTTGTTTTCCTAACCAACCCCCCCTCCCCCGTCCATTCCTCAGACGTTCTTGTTAAACCCTGGATTTGTGCTGGAAATGGCCCACCTTGATTATCATACACATTGTAAGGAGAGTGATCACTTTACATAAGCTATTACCAGCAGGAGAGCTGGGGGGGGGAAACCTTTTGTAGTGATAAAACACCCATTTTTTCATGATTTGTGTGTATAAAAGCATCTTCTGAATTTTCCACAGTATGCATCTGATGAAGTGAGCTGTAGCTCACAAAAGCTTATGCTCAAATAAATTGGTTAGTCTCTAAGGTGCCACAAGTACTCCTTTTCTAGATGTGTAAATGAGATCAGTTGCACCTGAAAAATAGTGAATGCAAAGGAGGAGGCTTCTTTCAAAATCAGCCCCTGTATGTTAACATTACACTACATACACTTGTCACGGAGTTTGGGGGAGTCCAGGCCCTGCACCCCTCTTCCTGGGATTCACTGAGACTCTCAGCCAGCCAGTAAAACAGAAGTTTTGTTGGACAAGAGGAACACAGTCCGAAACAGAGCTTATGGGTACAACCAGGACCCCTCAGTCAAGTCCTTCTGGGGGAGCAGGGAGCTTAGACCCCAGCCCTGGGGTTCCCTGCGTGCCTCCACCCAGCCTCAAACTGAAAACTAAACCCCCCAGCAAGCTCTCTCCTGCAGCCTCTGTTCACATTCCTGGGCAGAGGTGTTACCTTCCCCTCCCCTTCCTGGCTCAGGTGACAGGCTCTCAGGTCTCCCATCCCCAGGGCACATTCCCAGGTCAACACTCCCCTCTCCCTGCTGCATTACATCGTCACAACACTACATTATTTTGCTGTTAAAAGTTGTAACTTATCCTTGCAAGGGCCACAAAGCATCAGCAAAATATTGTGTTGTGTAAAAGATGTATGTTTAAATGTGAATGCAGTAAGAATTTTCTGTGGAAAATCATTTTACTAACACAGTGTTTAATGAATATGACACTAAGTATCTTCTTGAATTTTTGGTATTAAAAACAAAGGTGTTTTTTTTTATTTATGTGTTCACCATTTGTCTAATCTCTTTCAGTTGCTCTTCCTTACACATTTATATGTTATCCATCCCTTGCTATTTTTGATTTATTCAATATCAATATTAACTACACAGACTACCATCCCTAAAGATCTAACAATTTCTCAGTCATTATGAAATATGTGTATCATCTGAAAATCATCTTCACTTTAAGAGGCATATATGCATCTGAATGGAAACTGGATGGTTTTGTTTCATGAGAAGGCTCATATATATATAAATATTTCATTCATAAGGAGAACAATCAGATAGTGTTAAGTGAAATTTACCAGAAACATAAAGAAATCAGAAAGCATCTTTTTCACCCCAAAATGACATTAGACTGTATTTTCCCCTAGAGGTGGGACTGTGTTCAAAAGTTAAGAATGAAACTCCAAGTCATTCTGCCTCTTGGCTATGTAGCCAATGCCTTGAAATGCAGTTACTGGCTGATTCTTGTAAGGATACATTTTAAATGTGTTCTTGCATCAGCAATTTCATATCCAGTATTGTTGATGGAATTATGTGTATCTTTGTTTTCTGATATAATAAGATTGACCATAAGAAATGCAGCTCAAAAATGTATTTACGCCTATAGAAAATTGCTAATATAATAATCCATTGGAAGAGGAGAACATGAAATTATATAGTTTTGCAGGATGGCCGTTAAAGCTGCCCAGAAGACAATAGCAATATACGGAGTGGAAGAGACCTTCCAAAGCAGAGTTCTGGAATGATCATCCTACGTGTTCATATTGCTGAGCGAGATGATTGAGGCTGGATTAATTTTTAAAAATCTCATATTCTTTAGAGGCTAAGTGCCTAAAACTGCATGAATTCTAAGTCAATGGCAAAGTGTCCTCTGACTGCACTGTTACAGAAGTAAGCACTAAATCTGGTGTCCTGACTTAGGTTTTACTGTCTCCTTACTCAAACTCCCAGTGGGAATAAAGACACAATAAAAATTGAGCCAGGACTTCTGGATTTGCCTCTGAAATGAGGCTGTGAAGAATTTTTTTGGTTTATGCCATAATATGCTAAAGGCAGAAAGAGAGAGATTTCTGAAAATGACTTATTGCTTGTTGATCAGATAGCACAAGGAATAAACTTCCCAAATTCTGCATCTTCCAGATACCAAAACCCCATGTTCATATAAAATATTGTTATGATGAGATGCTTTTAAAATATGGTTATAACTATTTTATCAATGTAGGGATATTAAAATATTTTGGATGTTTTGGAAATTATGGGCATGAAGCGTACATTGTTTCTGGAAAGCATATTACATTGAACCACCTTGTATTTGATAGACTAAATCATTTTTTAAAAGTTCTCTTTCATGTAATCATTACATGTGCATCTTGAGAATGCTATTAAATTCATAATGCCCAGCTATATATACATCCTTCAGAAATTAACCATTGAGTACATCTCATGGCCCCATTTCCAATTGGGAAACAGTCACACACAAACCTCATGCTAATTAATCAGGATCTGTTCATAATTCTCTGCATACCACACTGAAAACATACACTTAGATGTCAGTGCACATTATAAAGTGTTCCTCCTCTCCGATCGTTAGGCCATGATCTAGCAAACAGGTACACACAGGGATATTCTTGCACCTGTTGAGCCCCACAAGGTTCTGCATGCATGGATATAGTTGCAAGATTGGAATCTTTCTCTTCTGGTTGGTGGAACAGCGTGCATGTGCTCCAAATGAAAACATATCTTTAATGTTTGGAGTGAGCAGGGTAAATGGGAAGTTTTCATTAAGGATAAAAGCCTGGCTCCATTGAGTTCTATGGCAAAACTCCCACTGATTTCAGCGGAGCCAGGATTTCACCCTCAGTGTTTACTATTTTGAACCCTGTTTCCAAGTCAAAACCTTTAAAATTCCTGATAGGTCTTTCAGTGTAGCTGTTTCATATATCCATCCAATCTAAATGTTGATATAGGAATTCAGATTTGCTTGCTCCTGGTATATTTTTAAATTAAAAGCTACTTTCTGTGCTCTGACATTGTATCAGGACCTGTGAATTAAGTTTATTTTATGTGGGTGTTTGAGTAGTTTGTTAATTTGCAGCTTTTAATTTTTTTAGGTAACTTGCTTTTTATTTCAGACTAAAAAAAAATAACCGCACTTAAGCCTCCCATATTCATGCTTCTTTCTGAAATGGTTTGCTTTCGTTTTTTGACTGTTGTCTTGCTGTGAACTTTGCAGATTTGTTTATGAGTGTCACGTGCTTCTGCTACATCTGCATTGTCACTGTTATGGTATTTTTCTTTCTGTCTGTTTCTTCCACAGGAGTTTAACAAGTAATCTGCCCAATGTGAATCTACCAAATGTGAATCTCCCTAAAGTACCAAATCTACCAGTTAACATCCCACTAGGCATCCCACAAATGCCTAGCTTTTCTGCACCGTCATGGATGGCTGCTATATATGATTCTGAGTGTGTATTGAGTTCACATTAGATCTCATTTAAATTTAACGTAATCTTGGCATGGATATGTGTTGTTTGTTTCTGTGCATTATATATAACTTTAAAAGAGTGACAGAGATAGATAATTAGATATTTTACTAAATGAGGCAACCCTTATGTATATCTGGCATGTACATTAGAAGTTTTTATAAATATTGAGACTTTGTCTTACGCCCGCTGGAAGCTTGAGCAAGCATCTCACTTCACAAAATAATTGTTGACAGTGGGCTGTAGTCCTGTTGGAGTATAAACTACAGTACGTAAAATTTGAGCTGACATGTCTCAAAAGATAGGAAGAACCAACTGCAGTGCAAGTTGACTAATTTCCATGGACCAGATGTAGATCTAAAAGTGAGTTTTATTTTTCTGCAAGTTCCTTATTGCCTGGAATTCTTGTACAATATTGCAAACAAAAGGGGGAGGCATCTATAAGGCATCTTATGCATGACATGGGGAGCCCAATGGTAACTGACTTCTAGAACCACCATCCCAGCCTCAATACTTAAAAATCATTTTGAATGTCTTGAATCAAACGTAGGAAATCAAACAGGGCCCAAGTCACTAGTATGTAATAACTAGTGCTTTGGGTTCCTATGCCTAACACAAGTTTGTTAACCTTGTTACTGTCCTATGATGTAGGATACATACTCAATGAAGAGGCATGATAGATGCATGTTTTTCAGTGTAGGTCATGTGACTTCTGTAATTATGGTGGGTCCCCCTTAACAGTCATAGTCATTGAGTAGTGCCAGAGATCGGTACCCAAAGGGATAAACGAAGCTGTCACTGAGTGTTGGGCCATCATTCTAATAACATTTACTAGCATGAAAATTGAGACTTTCTAAGTTCTCAGTTCAAATTGCTGAACTTTACTTAGTGTTACACTGCAGAAGGATTGTCTCAGCCAGTCAAACCACAGGGATACTGGACAGTTACTGAGCCACCCATGTCCTGTTGTTTTTTGACAGCCATGCAGTATGCACACCCTGGTGCTTTGACTCAGAAATCTGCACCCATCTCCTACTGCTAACATGTACCTCACTTCTCATGAACTCCCACCTCCCAGCTGCCTTCCTGCTCCTTATAACCCACCTTCCTCCTGAGGAAAGTTCAAAGTCACCAGCACCACCCAAGAGGGCCGCTTCGTTTTAATAAATGCTTCTTGTATTCTCTCCCCACTCCCTCACTCCTTCTGTGACCATCCATTCCCCATCCTTTCTTCCCTCTTAAAAGCTGAAAGGGGAGAAATGTCAGGCCATGCCATGCCAGTCCAGAAAAGCACCAAGGCCCCAATTCATGAAAGGATTCCACTGTAGGAAGGTTAATGTTAAGCACATGCTTACATACTTCTCTGAATCATGTCCTACAACACGTGTCAGTTTACGCACATGAGTACTGTGGAAGTCAGTAAGGCTACACATGTGCTTAACGTTAAACCTGTGCTTTCAGCAAAGCTTTTTATGTTGCTAAGGGTTGGGATCCCCAGAATAACTCGCCAAGCATCAGGGTACATCTGCACAGCAGCTGGGAAATGTAATTCCCAGCTCGGGTGGACGTACCCACGCTAGCACCTACATATAGCAGTACGTCCACAGTGGCATGGGTGATGGCTCAGTCTAACCACCCAAGTACCAAACCCCCCATCCCTCTGGGTAGGTGCTTTCCCTAAGAGGGGGAAAGTGAGGCAGTGTTAAAATTGGTGCTAGGTTCACTTACCTCAGCGGTGTGCTATACACAGCCTGGCAAACCAGTACTCAGAGCAATCTAAATTAGGGTCACCAGACGTTCCGATTTTATAGCGACAGTCCCAATTTTGGGGGTGCTTCTTCTTCTATAGGTGCCTTTTACCCCCCCAGCCCCGTCCCGATTTTTCATGCTTGCTGTCTGGTTACCCTAATCTAAGTTAAACTTGAAAACAAATAAAGTCTGTCAAAACTATGTCATGCTTTCATCTTTTTCTTATACCAGAGCTGCTGATAGGTTGCCATGCTTATTGATTTATTTAAATATTTATATTTAACAAAAAATTGTCACTTTACCCAAAGACAAAAAGTCTCACATTAACAATAAACGTCGACCTTTTATTCGGCAGGAAGGGTGGTAGAGAGGGGGCAATGGTCCAGGTACAGGAAGCTACACTTAATTTACATCTACACCTGGATTCTACTGAATATGCTCTATAGCACGGGTATCATTTTGGAAAGCAATACTAATGAACTGGAGGCAAAGCAAATGATCTTTTATATTCAAAAAAATTGAAATATTAGAGTAATTTGTGTTTCAAAGAAATACAACTCATATTCATGCTAAGTTGGCTGTATTGAAGGCTAGATTAGGCAGTATCTGTAAATAATACTTGAAAGTTTGTATTACTTTTTTCTCTGTGCATGCTCTGTGATCTTGTTTTTGAAAAGATAAGAATCAAGACATGACAGTAAAGTTGACAATCATCTTTAATAAAACTAAGGCTTAAGTGTGAAAGGCATTTTGCAAATTTCTATGTGATCAAAGTAATTTTGGTGCTATTGCACGAACAATGAACAGTTCATTTTGGACATAACATAGAATATTATTTTCCTCCCAGGAAAACCTAATAATGAGCTGTTCAAAAGAAGAAAAAAATACGGAGAGTAATTTTTTTGAAAATTCTGAAACCAGATGGGTGTCATAATGTTGTTGTAATAAATACCAATTATTGCATTCATGTGTATTTAATTATTTAAAACATAAATTCATGCAGTTCCAAAACTGGGCTTAGATTAGAAAAAGTTTAATTATTCTTAAGCATAGGTCTGAAACAGAAGAAACTACAAATGCAGATAGGTTGACTCAGGGGGCTGTGCTATGGAAGTTACACAAAATAGTTTTTTGACTCAAGATGCCATTTAAGGAAATGCCTGATTCTCTATCTTTTCAGTGTCCCAGTTCCCTTGTACCCACTCACCGTTCATTATAAAGGACTTGTTTTAGTGTTACCTCTCCCTTAGTGTCAGATACATCTGTTCCTACTTCTGAGCTGATTCGTTCTTTAAATTGTTACCTTTGTTAGCACAAGCCCTCACAGGACCCCTCTAGCATGTTGGGAATATGGTTTTCACCTGGCAGTAGCCATGTATGCATCAGCTATATTTTCCTCTGTAGCATTAACTCAATGCAGCTGGCATCTGTCACAATAGAAACACCCTTCCTCATCTGTTTCTATAGACGATGTCAGCACAAGTGATAATGCATGGTGTGTTAACATCTTATCAATTACTGTGTTAGCATTAGTGGTATGCGAGGAGGGGGTTAAAGCTCTTGAAGATCTCTTGGTAATTGTCATGAAAAAAAGAGAGAGAGCAAAAAGGGTTATAGATAAATTTTTCTGCACCAACAAAACACAATCCAGGCCTGTATTTTATTCTGTAAGTGGAGGTTTTAGACACAATTATAGTTGAAAAGAACCAAAGTAGCTACACACAACGAGCCCGAAGCGTCCCATCTGTGCACAGGAGTGGGTAAGACTATGCACTTTGGAAAGAATTCAGACTTTTGCAACTGACCAAAGACATTGCAAAAAAATAGAAATTTAAAAAAAAAAGTAAAAATCTGTTGCCCTGTAGTTGCCTTCACAAAAGGCTGATCTGTGAGATGTGGAGTAGTTACCCTGACCAAAACTCTTTCACATGAGATGTCTCGTGTTTCTAGTTCAATTGCTTTACCCTGATTTTTTTCCAGCTGTTCAAGAGATAAGGTGTGTCCTCGCTCACCACTTGTTAGCACTGTCCTTTACCTGGTAATGTTGGGGAAAAAAATTAAAAATACGTCATTTGAAGGGAAAAAATGCATGAAACCCTAAATTTGAATAACTGCATACATTCATGTACTGTAGTTATTGTCAGTCAAGGGTTTTCTACCACAAATGTTAGCCTTAATTTTGAATAATCACATATGTCCGTGTGGTTATTAGCTAAGGCTGAATTTTACCATACACAGTTTCTCCAGTTAATGTGCGTAATTCATAATTTTGTCTTATCATCTGGTCTGGAAAGATTTGTGAGTTATAACAGCAAGGTAGACTAGGCAAATGTATGGTAAAACTCAAAAGCCTGATGATGGAGATTACCCAGCATTGTTCTGTGTATTAAGCCACTGTATGCCCTCAACTTGTACAAGAATGGTCTCCACATCAGGTTTCCAATAGTATGGTCCTGGGTATGACTTCTGTTTTCATTTTACCCTGCCAGCAATGGATCGGGAACCTCTGAAGATCTGTTTTGGAAACTTGATGCCCTACAGACCTTCATTCGGGATTTACACTGGCCTGAGGAAGAATTTGGAAAGCACCTAGAACAGCGTCTAAAACTTATGGCAAGTGACATGATCGAGTCTTGTGTTAAGAGGTACGTCTGAACAACGGAACCGGAAGGGTCTCTAACAGCAGATCACAAGAAATAGTCAGGGGCGGGGGGTTACCCTATCTTATTGGAAATGAGGGGGCCGTACTTTACCTTTTAGCTTGACTTCAGCCATTATTCTTTTTAAGCCCTAATTTGTTTCCATCCAGCACAGGCTTGGTGGTAGCACACTTTTTATCTCTGCAAATTATTGACCTCTAAAAGGCAACGTCTTTTAAATGTAGTCTCTAGTGAATGCCTATTCCCAATAAGGCAACAAACCCCGCTCAAGTCAGGCTTTCTCTGCTGTTGTTTATTGTGCGCCTCCTCTGGAGTCAGGTCTGGGTAACACATTAGGGCGCGGGAGAGCTGAATGCTGTAGAATTAGCCATGTGTGCTATCTCAGCACCCACATGAAGTGACCGACAAAGGAGATTGTGCCATTCAGAGAACCAGTCAGGCTTTCCGGCTGCCTTTGATTGAAAAAGTCATCACCGCTAATGCCACCTCGTACGATAACACGCCTGCAGAGCCTCGGAAACAGAGCACACACCTTAAAGGAACTCTTAGGACTATGTTAACAGTAGTCATTTTGGTAAGGAAACATCAAGGCTATCTTGTCACGCTACCCACAATTGTTTCCGGTTGGTTTCAGAAGGAGGTGATGGGGGTGGGGAGAAAGAAATGAACTGCGCATCCTCTGTCAGGAAAAAAGCAAATGGCAAAAGAACAGGTAGAGAGGCAGATGAAAGCCACAGCAGGTATGTGCAAGGATCAGGGGGGTGCAGGTGGCTCTGTGCCACCATTGTCTGGCTGTCCTGCAAGTGCAAACGTGATTTATTTTTCTCTAATGGATCCACAACCTCCCCATCCACGAAGTGCAGAGATTTGGGCTCAGAAGTTGGAACGCAGAACGGGCAGTTACAGGGTTGCTACTGCTGCTGTGAAATAAAACACAGCATTCAGAGATTTGGATTAAAGGCCAGAGCCCACAGCTTTTATTGAAATACAATAACTCCCACGGCTGGTTATCTGGCACCCAATTAGCCCTGCAGTGCCAGGTAATGTTAAAATTTGAGGAGAGCCATCCTGTCATGGACTGGCTGGGATGATTTAGTGGGTGTTGGTCCTGCATTGAGCAGGGGTTTGGACTTGATGACCTCCCAAGGTCTCTTCCAACCCTATGATTCTGTGACACCAAAGAGATGCATTTTCCCATGCTACAGTCCCCAAACTATCCCAGCCTCTGGGAGGAACATGATTCCTCTGTGCCCAGAGAGCCTCTCCCCCACAGCGTGTGGCAGCCAGGCCCTCCTCCATGCTCTTTGTTGTTCCTTCCACCATTTTCAGCACATCTCTTCTGAACCCTGCGCAGCCATTTTACAGGAGGTGGCTCTGCCAGCTTTTGCCTTCTCAAGCTGAGCTCAGCCAGGGCCCTTTTAAGGTGCATGAATTGACAGCAAACACCCCAGTCTTTGTAGCATTGTGCAAGGGAATTTATCCTGATCTGCACCACTGAGGGCTAAGGTGCCAACTTCCCTTTCTGCAGCCAAGGTGGGACCTGCCTTTGGGCATCAGTGCTTCATTCTTCTGTGTCAACCTGCAGGAGGTTCTGGGCGAAGGCGGTAGAGAAAACGTATCTGTGCAGTGGCAGGAAAAAACTCTTTCCCAATCCCCGATACTGTGATCAGATTCATCCTGAGCCTGTGGGCGAGGACCAATCTGAATAATCTCAAGCTCATGAAGTCAGTCGTCCCCCAGAACTCAATGTCCAACTTCCCTTCTATTAACACCATTAAAAGGTCCCTTTTCAGATCTCCAGGGAGGACGAGTAGGAAGCACTGCAAGCTGCCAGTGAGGGAGTGAGAATGGCCACTGCTCTCAGTAGCAGCCTCTTTTAGCCCTTGCCAGTCTGGGGAGAGGCAATTTGCATCCATCTGTAAAAGGGCGACCCAGCCTCTTGCTGCCAATTCCACTGCCATGTCGCAGGAAGGCCAAAGCAGCCAGCATGGTCAACCTCCCCCACCATAGCAAAACAAACAAGGAAAAGGGAAAAAGAGAGGAAGACGTGAGATGCCCACAGCCTGCATTAATTTCCCAGCACTATCCCCCAGGTCACAGCAGGGTCTGTTCCCATAGAGGTACAGATCTTCATTCTCATGTAAACCTTTGGGTATTGATAAAGATTCCTTCCTGATCATCCAAAAGGCATGTTTAACTGTCAAGTTAGTGAAGTCTCTTATTCTGATGCAAACTGCACAATAGGTCATAAAGATTTGTTAATTATGTTGTGCCTTCTTTAAAGGTCTTGAGATGATTGTGATACCTGTGGCATTAGAAAAGCTAATGTTTCTTGCTCTGCCAGTATATTGTCTGATATAAATGCTAAAGGAGGACTTGTGGCACCTTAGAGACTAACCAATTTATTTGAGCATGAGCTTTCATGAGCTACAGCTCACTTCATTGAATGCATAAAAGTGGAAAATGCAGTGATGATGTTTTTATACACACAGATCATGAAAAAATGGGTGTTTTATCACTACAAAAGGTTTTCTCTCCCCCCACCCCACACTCCTGCTGGTAATAGCTTATGTAAAGTGATCATACACATTGTAAAGAGAGGTTTCAGAGTAACAGCCGTGTTAGTCTGTATTCGCAAAAAGAAAAGGAGTACTTGTGGCACCTTAGAGACTAACCAATTTATTTGAGCATGAGCTTTCGTGAGCTACAGCTCACTTCATCGGATGCATACCGTGGAAACTGCAGAAGACATTATATACACACAGAGACCATGAAACAATACCTCCTCCCGCCCCACTGTCCTGCTCGTAATAGCTTATCTAAAGTGATCATAAAGTTGGGCCATTTCCAGCACAAATCCAGGTTTTCTTACCCTCCCCCCCCCCACACACACACACAAACTCACTCTCCTGCTAGTAATAGCCCATCCAAAGTGACCACTCTCTTCACAATGTGTATGATAATCAAATTGGGCCATTTCCTGCACAAATCCAGGTTCTCTCACTCCCTCACCCCCCTCCAAAAACCACACACACAAACTCACTCTTCTGCTGGTAATAGGTGCCACTTTGGATAAGCTATTACCAGCAGGAGAGTGAGTTTGGGGGGCGGGGTGAGAAAACCTGGATTTGTGCTGGAAATGGCCCACCTTGATTATCATGCACATTGTAGGGAGAGTGGTCATTTTGGATAAGCTATTACCAGCAGGAGAGTGAGTTTGTGTGGCAGGGGCGGGGAGAAAACCTGGATTTGTGCTGGAAATGGCCCAACTTGATTATCATACACATTGTAAGGAGAGTGATCACTTTAGATAAGCTATTACCAGCAGGAGAGTGGGGTGGGAAGAGGTATTGTTTCATGGTCTCTGTGTATATAATGTCTTCTCCAGTTTCCACAGTATGCGTCCGATGAAGTGAGCTGTAGCTCATGAAAGCTTATGCTCAAATAAATTGGTTAGTCTCTAAGGTGCCACAAGTACTCCTTTTCTTTTTGCACTTTAGATAAGCTATTACCAACAGGAGAGTGGGTTTGTTTTGCCGGGGGAGAGGAGGAGAGAAAACGTGGATTTGTGCTGGAAATGGCCCACCTGGATTATCATACACATTGTAAGGAGAGTGATCACTTTACATAAGCTATTACCAGCGGGAGAGTGGGGTGGGGGGGAGAGAAAACCTTTTGTAGTGATAAACAGCCATTTTTTCATGATTTGTGTGTATAAAAACAAACATCTTCTGCATTTTCCACAGCATGCATCCGATGAAGTGAGCTGTAGCTCACAAAATCTTATGCTCAGATAAATGGGTTAGTCTCTAAGGTGCCACAAGTCCTCCTTTTCTTTTTTCTGATATAAATGCTGAGTGTCTTAAGTTGTTTCCATTGTCTGACTCTGTTCTCTAAGAGCAAACTGAAAATAGATGCATCGGTCTGAACCTCTAGCTAGCATTATATAAGCTGTAAATATTACACTAAGGAAATAACTAGGTGGAGTTTAGCGGTTCTACACTGCAGAAACATTGTAGGATTATTCCTGAAGAAGGATAGCTGCTGGCTTGCTGCTCAGTCTTTTTAGCAGTAAAGAGGATTCTTCTTGAGCTGGATTTCTGTGCTTCTCCATGCTTTTGCTTTGACTTGGCTCACCTACCAGCATGTGTCCATGAAATACAGCACTCTGCTCTTTATTGGCCATTCAGTGTGCCTCCCGGCTCCATTACCATGACATTTCTTTTCTCTTTCTTTAAAAAAAACTAACCCTTCCATTGCTATACCTTGGGGAGTATCTTGGGGTATTCTGTACCTCAGAATACTTCTGTTATATGCTTTAGTGTCCCTTTTAAATACATTTCCTGTAATGAGAGAACAGTTCATGATGATGCTTTAGAAGTGGGACTGATCATGCTCATCTTTCCAGGCAGACGCAAAACCATGGTCCTGATCGTTTAAAGATTCCATCACCTTGCGTCAACATCAGGGTGCTAACCCCTGTGCTCTGGCTAATGTCTGGTAATGGTAATTACATCAGGCCAATCCACTTCTGGCGTAAGCCAATGATGCTGTGCTCCCTGCTTACACCAACTGTGAATTTGGCTCCTTCTCTCAACCTGTATTTCCCTATCAGTTTCAGTTTGACATGGTATTTTTCTTGACTTCTTCCTCTAACCTACAGCTCACTCTTGCCGTGCACTATTGAACAGCTGCCACATTTCACAAGTGGCTGCATCTCAGTGTGGGGGAAATGAGCTCCCCTATCAAGACCCTGTCTCTGTTATCAGATCCAAGCTGGCAGCCCCATGTGCTCATACAGATCTGATTACAGATCAGGAGCTTCATTTATAGATATCAGCCTACATTTCCATAGCCCTTTCTGATCCTTGAAGGTCAAAGGTATTATGGGTAATTGATATTATTCATTGTTTCTAATTCCAGGCGCCTATATTAATTTGTTGATACAGGCCCACTGATGTCGTGATTCTGTGTTGTGTTTCTAATAATTAATAGAGTACTCCCTTAACTACAAAGTCCCTCTAACATTTTGCATTCAGAGAATTCAGGAATCAGAGGACATTACTCATTATGCTAAAAGTGTTCCTAATACGAAATACTTGAGCCACTTATGGCCCAGTAAGTATTTAAAAATTATTGTCAACCAATCTGGCAGTCTTTAGTCAGACAAAACTCTTATGGAAATAAAAAATGTAACTCCCACTCAAATTTTAACTGAATAATTATACACATGCTCTATTTTACATCTGACTTTTTGTAAAGGTATCCTGGTACATGTGTGTTTGTTTTTCAAAGAAACAACTTCTAGGAACATTTGTAAAATCAAAGAAAGATTCAGCCAAGCAAAAACACTTTGAAAAGATAGAATTGCACTAATCCAGTAGTGGCCTTCCAGTTAAGCAATTAACAGGTTTGTATCAGCTGTGTTTAGTATTCAGAGTAACAGCCATGTTAGTCTGTCTTTGCAAAAAGAAAAGGAGTACTTGTGGCACCTTAGAGACAAACCAATTTATTTGAGCATGAGCTTTCGTGAGCTACAGCTCACTTCATCGGATGCATACCGTGGAAACTGCAGTAGACATTATATACACACAGAGACCATGAAACAATACCCCCTCCCACCCCACTGTCCTGCTGATAATAGCTTATCTAAAGTGATCATCAAGTTGGGCCATTTCCAGCACAAATCCAGGTTTTCTCACCCTCCGCCCCCCCACACACAAACTCACTCTCCTGCTGGTAATAGCCCATCCAAAGTGACCACTCTCTTCACAATGTGCATGATAATCAAGGTGGGCCATTTCCTGCACAAATCCAGGTTCTCTCACCCCCTCACCCCCCTCCAGAAACCACACACACAAACTCACTCTCCTACTGGTAATAGCTTATCCAAAGTGACCACTCTCCCTACAATGTGCATGATAATCAAGGTGGGCCATTTCCAGCATAAATCCAGGTTTTCTCACCCTCCCACCCCCATACACACACAAACTCACTCTCCTGCTGGCAATAGCTCATCCAAACTGACCACTCTCCAAGTTTAAATCCAAGTTTAACCAGAACGTCTGGGGGCGGGGGTAGGAAAAAACAAGGGGAAATAGGCTACCTTGCATAATGACTTAGCCACTCCCAGTAAGTCATTAAGCAAGGTAGCCTATTTCCCCTTGTTTTTTCCTAAACCCCCCCCCCCAACGTTCTGGTTAAACTTGGATTTATGCTGGAAATGGCCCACCTTGATTATCTCTGACTGGTTTATGAATGTTATAATTCTTGACATCTGATTTCTGTCCATTTATTCTTTTACGTAGAGACTGTCCAGTTTGACCAATGTACATGGCAGAGGGGCATTGCTGGCACATGATGGCATATATCACATTGGTGGATGTGCAGGTGAACGAGCCTCTGATAGTGTGGCTTACGTAGTCTCTACGTAAAAGAATAAATGGACACAAATCAGATGTCAAGAATTATAACATTCATAAACCAGTCGGAGAACACTTCAATCTCTCTGGTCACGCAATCACAGACATGAAGGTCGCTATCTTACAACAAAAAAACTTCAAATTCAGACTCCAGCGAGAAACTGCTGAATTGGAATTCATTTGCAAATTGGATACTATTAATTTAGGCTTAAATAGAGACTGGGAGTGGCTAAGTCATTATGCAAGGTAGCCTATTTCCCCTTGCTTTTTCCTACCCCCTCCCCCAGACGTTCTGGTTAAACTTGGATTTAAACTTGGAGAGTGGTCAGTTTGGATGAGCTATTGCCAGCAGGAGAGTGAGTTTGTGTGTGTGTGTGTGTGTGTGTGTGTGTGTGTGTGTGTTCCCCGGGGGGGATGGGGTGAGAAAGCCTGGATCTGTGCTGGAAATGACCCACCTTGATTACCATGCACATTGTAGGGAGAGTGGTCACTTTGGATGAGCTATTACCAGCAGGAGAGTGAGTTTGTGTGTGTGGTTTTTGGAGGGGGGTGAGGGGGTGAGAGAACCTGGATTTGTGCAGGAAATGGCCCACCTTGATTATCATACATATTGTGAAGAGAGTGGTCATTTTTGATGGGCTGTTACCAGCAGGAAAGTGAGTTGGGGGGGGGGGGCGGAGGGTGAGAAAACCTGGATTTGTGCTGGAAATGGCCCAACTTGATGATCACTTTAGATAAGCTATTACCAGCAGGAGAGTGGGGTGGGAGGAGGTATTGTTTCATGGTCTCTGTGTGTATATAATGTCTACTGCAGTTTCCACGGTATGCATCCGATGAAGTGAGCTGTAGCTCACGAAAGCTCATGCTCAAATAAATTGGTTAGTCTCTAAGGTGTGCCACAAGTACTCCTTGTGTTTAGTATTGTGTACCAATAGACAGAATTTCCTTTAATTCATCACGTTTACTGTTTGATTATATTTCAACCGCAGGTATAAATTATCCAAAACAGTCCAAATTATGGGTGTTCACTTTTAACGCTTCTATATGTAATCTCATCACACTGTTTACCAAGTATGAGAAAGCAGTAGTTTCTCTGAGACCATTACACACTTTATCCGTAGCACAGAGTGTTTCTTTTTAAATTGGAAAATCATTTTTAGTACAACACATTTGAAATAATTGTATTCTACCATTTATGGTCTTTTCCTACTTTCTTTAATAGAACCAGGATTGCATTTGAAGTAAAGCTGCAAAAAACCAGTCGATCAACAGATTTCCGAGTCCCTCAGTCAATATGCACCATGTTTAATGTTATGGTTGATGCCAAAGCTCAGTCAACAAAACTTTGCAGTATGGAAATGGGCCAAGAGGTAAAAATGCAAATTATTTTTTATATAATTTAGAGAAAACTTAATGAATTTTCCCATCTCCTATTCTGCTAGTTTCAGAAACATTCTAACCATTGTGGATTTTAGCCTTCTGTATAGAGTATGCCAATGAATATTCAGGGTCTCTCCATCAAATAAATCTATCTAATGGATATGGACATTCAGAATTCCAGTCATTTAGTAGTGATGGTTGGCAAGGATTGTGATGTGTGTAAGCTACCTTTAAAGCCTGCTGATGCATGATGAACATGTTTATTGAGTCATTAACTCCACCTTGGAGCCATATCTTTGCCAAAAAGCTGGGTATTTACATGTAGTCACCAGATTTATAAGATATGACTATTTTGAGTAGACAAACAGGAAGAAAACAAAAATATTAAACTGTTTGTTTTGTTAAAAAGACATCTTCCTAAAATACATTTGAATTCCACCTGATTTGACTTCCTTGAATATTGACTGAAATCAGCAAGTTTTATTATCCCAATTGTCCAGGTTCTTAATGACTCAAGGTTTCAAAAACAATCCAGTTTTGACCACTTGCTAATCTATTTTGTTCGTTGTAGATACATTGTTGCAGCTTGAAATTTCCATATTTAATATTCAAAGTAGAAAGACATGCTAAATTGGGCTAGATTGAATGCATCATCATGATCCTTGTGCTCCTATGGCTTTAAGCCAAGTTATATTTTCATATATCAGGCTCGAATCAGAGCTATTGCTTGGAACTCCTATTTTGTTGCCAATGGGGGTCTCCTAGATAAGATCTTCCACTACAGCTTTACATGTTCGGAATATATAATAAATCATTGCAAGTTGTTTGTTCTTTTTAATTATTTACCTCACTCTGATCTATAATCCTCTTTAAGGGTCTGACCCAAAGCTCATTCGAGTCAGTGGGAATTTGGCTTTGGGTCAGGCCCATTGTCCTTTATATTTTTATGTTTTCAGTTGTAGCATTTTGTTTGTGACAGTCTCTTTTGGGGGACGAGGGGTTTCAAGCTTCTGATGGTTGAGTTTCTTTCCTCAGCCACCTATCCAATTTAGGGCACGTACTAAACGGACTCTCGTCAGCCCAAGACATGACTATTAGGCTGGTTGGTGGAATCACAACATTTCCGCTCCCTAGTTGTTTCTTCATTCTTGCTCTCCTCCTTTATCCCCCTAGTTCTTCAACCCGACAACAGCCATGCTGGCCCCTTCCTATCAGCCAGCAGGGTGAGGGTTGCAATGCTAACACCTTCATCTACTCTCCGACACACTGCAAATCACGCACTAAACCTTAGGGCAGTGTTTCCCAAACTAGGGATGCCACTTGTGCAGGGAAAGCCCCTGGTGGGCCCGGCCGGTTTGTTTACCTGCTGCGTCCGCAGGTTCGGCCGATCGCGGCTCCCACTGGCCGCGGTTCGCTGTCCCCGGCCAATGGGGGCTGCAGGAAGCGACGTGGGCTGAGGGACTTACTGGCCGCTGCTTCCCACAGCCCCCATTGGCCGGGCACAGCGAACCGCGGCCAGTGGGAGCCGCGATCGGCTGAACCTGCGGACGCAGCAGGTAAACAAACCGGCCTGGCCCGCCAGGGGCTTTCCCTGAACAAGCGGCATCCCGAGTTTGGGAAACACTGCCCTATTGAATTAAATTAGGGGGAGGAGTGACATTTCTGAGATCAGGCCAACTCCCACAGTACATGGGATACTACAGGGCTAGCTAGTTATGTTAATCACAATGGTCAAGTCTGTTACCCAGTAATATGGGGATCTGATAGCATTGGCTAAATCCAGAAGTGCTGGCGGGAGTTGTGTGTATTTCCTCATACACCCTTCGATACGGCAGTTTCCTTTGAACTCTGTGTGTCAGTGCATGATGGAGGCCACCAGACGCATTTGGCCTTTGGCCTGGGACAAATCGAAGATCTTCAGAGATCAAAGCCCTGCGTTCAACCCACTTAGCCACTCAGCTCTTCTCAGTTGCGCCAAGAGTGAGCGTAAGTCTCTGGAAATCTTTGTGTGCTTCTTTGAGAAGGTATTTGGTATATTAGCTTGGAGATAACATAAGTATGGTGTGAAACAGCAGTTGCTGTGCTAGGATGTTTTTAACAAATAGCTGCACTAATAGACCTGTAAATCAGATGTAAATTAACAGTGCACACGTTCCTGTTTAGGGCTGCACTACTCAGACACCCTCCTTTAGCTTTGCTTCTTTTTAATGAATTTCCCTGCCCTCATCTTGACCTTCTCTGCTCATACCACTCCATTTTGGGGGCTACCTCCCCTCCTCTTGAAGTTGTGCGAACCTCTGGCTTGAACCATTTATATTTGGAGGATGAAAAGGGTTGATAAAGATTAAAATATGAGAGTGTGTGTGTGTGCGTGTGTTTGTAATTGTTGTATCCAGAAATGCTACTCCAGCTATTCCATTCCAATTCTAAGCTAAACTCAGAGACTATCATCAAATAGACTAAAAACATGTAACCACCAAATTGGAAACCGGATATCAATTTGGCCTCCTCATACCCCGTTATAATGCACTGTAGGTGAAGTTCTCCCCAATGCACATGGCCATGTAAGGTTTCACTAAGTCTTTCTTAACTCCTTAAAAAGGGCTTTAAGTGGTTCAAAGGTTTTGTGCTGAACTCCTCCTGCACAGGGGTGAATTTCTCTCCATGAACAGCTCATGAATAGTCCTTAGATTCAATGTGTATCTAAAATCTGTTCATCCAACAACAAATAGCAAACAAGTTCATACAAATTATGATCTGTTGGCAGGCTGTTCCCCCAAAAAAGGGGTAAAATTGTCAAATAAATTGTTCAAATGTCATAGTTTGCGCAGCTCTAGTCAAAGTAGACACTGCTTGGAAACATACCATCAATTTTTATCTTAGTGAAAGCCACACACTAGTACAGACAGACTCTTTTGAGCTATGATTTGACCTGACTTTTAGCATTTTTACCTACAAGCCCTTTCTTTTAAAACTATCTTAAGTTGCATTCACTTTATATTAACAGACATACAAATTGTTTGACGCATTTTAAAAGTATTACTCGATTGAAAACATACCCATCGTCTCATTTCCCTGTCCTTATATCTAAAAGCAGCTGTTAAAACATTTGGTAAACATACTTTACCATCTTAAATATTTATTTTTTCTCTGAATTTTTAATACATCAATTGATATACATTTATGTATTAAATGTTTCTCAGTTGGTCTAGTATGTTTTTATTTAATACCCAAGGTCAGATGGTCCTAACAGAAATACAGCATACCCACAATCTGTTACATGACAAGGCAAAATATACATCACGTGAAGTCAAGTGGAGTAATTTTAGTGTAGAAATTGTGGATTTTATTCATTTATCTAATAGCGAATTGTGATTAACTCTCTCAAAAGTTTTTGTTAAATTGAATGAAAAAGATCAATTATTTGACCTCAAACCAGATGCATTCTCATAAGAAATGTCAGGATCTGTAGAATATGAAACCAACTTTTGCAAAAGAAGCATTTTCTTAGAAATCCTTTTGTGCCAGATCCAGAACACAACCTTTTCCTAGCTGGGTAATTATTTACAAAGGGAGGGTCAAATGGATTTCCACCTTCAGTTTCAGGATGGAATCTCTAGTCGGTAAAGCCAGTAACGCAAGAGCTTTGGCAGTAGAGGTATGCCAATATATTACATGCAGGTGACATTTCCCAATCATTTTTGCCAGGTTTCTCAGAAATGCTTTGTATTTCAGAAGCCCCAGGCCTGGACTGTACTGCAGCCACTGCATGGTGCATGGCCAGCACTAAGCAGCCCTAAATCCAACCTTGCCTGCCATGGGACGAACACCAGAGGCAGGGATCATCTGTCTTAGAGCTTCTTATACCTTCCCTGCAACCACCTTAGGGAGCAAGGCCAGGAGAAAGACGACATGGCCAACTCCATTTTGTGCTTCCTGCCTGCCATCGTGCCCCCTTGGGGGCACTGCCAATCTTACAGCGGGAGACCAGCCAGGAGTATGGCATCCTCAGAAGCAGTGGAGGACAAAGGTGGCTTAAAGCATTCCCCTCTCCTAAGCTGAGCTGGGGTGTGCAGAGCTGGTCATGGCCCAGGATTGGGCTGCTGTGGCCAGGGCTTTGATAAACAGGGCGAGTTTGACCTAAAAACCTAAGAGGCCAAATGCCGACTCGGTGTTAAGGTTTGGCTCCAGTGGAATTCCACTTATGCCAGCTCTGAATTCGGCCTCCTGTGTTCAGAATGAGGAGCAGCCTCCACCACTGGACAGCAGCTGCGGGAGTCCCATGCCCCTCCTGACAGCAGCCGCGATGGATGTTCTGCCACTTAGAAAGTCATTTACCTTCTCGGGCTCCATGTTAGTGCTCTCCATGCACTTCTTATTTGCTTTGTTAACAAGCTTTTAGTTGAAAATAGATTTGCCAGTACTTTTCACACTGTATTTTTTTACACACACCTAGCCATTCTTTTAGTGAAAACCCATGATTTATCCCATGAGAATGAACAGCAACAAACTTCACCCCCCCACACACATCTCCAGCAAACAAAACTCCTTCATTAAAATAATGTGCTAAATGAGGCAAATGAAGTATGTCTTTTGGGCTAATATGCAAGACCTAAAATTGAGTGGATGGAACTTTGACTTAAACTCAGTACCTCACCATTTACAATGGGCCATGCCTTCAAAAAGCCCATGTGCGCTTCTGTGCACACCCAGCTTGTCATTGGTGAGCTCCAGCACCGACGTGACGAGTCTTGCTTTGCATTTTCCCATGTAATCCCACTCTCTCTGCACACGCTGGAGTTGAGTTAGGTGTGCACGGAGTCACGCTCAAAAACTAGTGCACGTGCCCAAATTCCATAGCTCTGTTAGTGTCTATAGCATTTGATGGAAGCTTCATTGTTCTGCACTTACTTGGCAGTGCGCACGCCCCCAAAAGGGTTACATCCTCCGAGTTGCTTCCACTAGGGTGTGCTGACACTATTTGCAACACTGGTGTGCTGCTCCCCGGCAGTGCTCCACCAGTCATCCGCCACCCTTAGTAAACCTCTGCAAACATGGTCGTGGCTGCTGGAGATACAGAGATCCCGCATGGGGAAATTGCAGCAGAAAGGAGAGCGTACATTCCCGCAGGAAAGAGATGGAGAAACTTTACACCTCAGGAGGAAGGATGCAGAGGAGGTGGACAAGTCTCTACCTCCCAAAATGAAACTGAGCAGTAATAGTTATTCTGAAGATCACAAACAAGGGAGATGGCACCCCCGCCTCCAGCAAGCATGGAAAGAACTTCTCGGATTCTGCCTATGGATCGTACTGCCATTGCTTACTGCTGGAAGCACTTCTCCCGGACAGCCGCTAGCCCCTGCTCAGACGAGATCTGACGCACACTGCGTTCTGTTTCTCAAATGGCTGTCAGACTTGGGGGATGTTTGGGACAGATCAGTGGGGCCTAGGTCAGACGCCCCCTTGCCAGCCTATAGCTGTATCAGGCAGGTGCAAGCAGACACTTCTGCTGTCTGTGGCTTTAATTCACCATCCTCTCAATACCTTTCCTTCCTCCAACCTCAAGCTCCAGCACCCAATCAGACTCCCTTTCCACCACCTCCTATTCTGCCTGCACCATGCCGACTCACAGCACTGCTGTGCTCCATCAGACCCTCAGCTGCACTTCCCAGCTTCATCGTCCTCTCGCTGCCTTCTCCGCTCCACATGGCACCGGGCCAGTTTCTCTCCCAGATGTGGGTGGAGCCTTCCCCACCCATACGGGAGTTGTCACATTCCACAGATGCCTTCTGCTCTGTTTCCAGGACTTCCCAACAGATAGAAGATGCAGTCAAGGGGAGGAGAACATGGAGAAAACTCCACCCCTCCAGATACATGCCGAAATCCATTCCTATTCACCATCACTTCATACAGATCCTGGTCCAAGATGGGGGATGCACCCTCTGGATTCAACCAAGCTCCTCTGGGTGCACCTTTGTGCTCAGCAGTTGCAGCTGCCTTTCCTGATTGGTGTGAGATCTCCAGATTTTAAAGTAGGCCAAATAGGTTCTGATGAGTAAGTGAAATGTAGCTACTGTGACAAAGTTCCTGCTCTGCCTTGGTGGGTCCTGCACTTATTGGCGGATTTGTTCCCCTCAGAGGTTCACAGCAGCCCTCACTTTGGTGGCTCAAATCTGCCATTCACTCAGATGGATCCGGGGAACAGGCCAGGGACCTTCCCCTCTAGTGGAACCTACAGTCCAGTTCAACTCCTCAGGTATCAAGTAGGGAGTTGGAGGGATGGAGGGAACCCGGGCCCGCCCTCTACTCCGGCTTCCAGCCCAGGGCCCTGTGGATTGAAGCTGTCTACAGTGGCTCCTGTAACAGCTGCTTGACAGCTACAACTCCCTGGACTACTTCCCCACGGCCTCCTCCCGACACCTTCTTTATTCTCACTGCAGGACCTTCCTCCTGATGTCTCATAATGCTTGTACTTCTCAGTCTTCCAGTAGTAGGCCTTCTCACTCTCAGCTTCTTGCGCCTCTTGCTCCCAGCTCCTGTACGCACACCACAAACTGAAGTGAGCTCCTTTTTAAACCCAGGTGCCCTGATTAGCCTGCCTTAATTGATTCTAGCAGCTTCTTGATTGGCTGCAGATGTTCTAATCAACCTGTCTGCCTTGATTGTTTCCAGAAAGTTCCTGATTGTTCTGGAACCTTCCCTGTTACCTTATCCAGGGAAAAGGGACCTATTTAACCTGGGGCTAATATATCTGCCTTCTATCACTCTCCTGTAGCCATCTGGCCTGACCCTGTCACACTACATATATAAGAATATTTGTCATGTAACTATAGTTACTATAAGGCATTGATACAGATTTTGGACCCACAAAGCAGGACATTGAAACAAAAATTCTTCAGGAGGCAAATGTTCGTTTGTAGAAAAATAGTTTTTGCCACTAAATTCCCCCAGCCACTAAATTGCCCATATGGAAGTGGGCAAGCACCACCCTGGTATTTGGGGCTCTCATCTTCATTTGGTCTGTCTCCATGGTTCAGCCAAATGCTCACTCTATTACTTCTTAATCTGGCTTGTGAGGAATGCTAGATTTTGGGTGCACCACTTGACACAACTGCCCTAGTCCAGTGCCAAGACTGATAATCTCAAGTCCAGTCCTTAATTCAGTTCACCTACATTGAAACTCAGCTGTAACATTTTACATATTGTTGCTGTCTGGCTTCCAAGTACAATGAAAACAAGTCCTTGTACTTTGTCATCGGAGACGTACAGAATGTATTCTGTGCAAGATCATTTCCTCCTCCCCCGCTTTTGCCTCCTAAAAATATTACAGGTAACGATCTCTGGTATTTCAGTTAAATGAGTTTTTATTCATGTTTCATTTCCCATTGCTTATTGTTTCTGTGCAAGCTGCTGCTTTTTTCATGGCCCCATTGAATTAGGTCCCCTTTTTTAAAAAAAAATTATGTTATTTATTATTTATTTTTATGTGTTCTTTTTCCTGTTTTCTGCACCTTCCTCTTAATTTCTGTCCCCAATCATCTGAAAGTTTGCTAAAGAGTGGGTAAGTGTGTCCTACATTTTTTTTCTTTTTTCCAAGTTCCTGTAATCACATGTTATTGTTTTATTGGAAAAGAAAATATAGAGCAGCTCAAACTACCTAGTAAATAGAAACTACTTAGTAAATGTTGAGGGACCAGTGTCCAACACTTTTAATTGCCCTCATGGCCTTTGTTTTCCCAAAGCATGATTAGTGTTTACAGCAGATTTGTCTCTTTCAATGTCATTTGATGTTAACCTTTTAAAACAATATTAGTGCAAACAAGGGACTAAGATCAATGCTTTACATTTTTTATTTAAAAATCAAATGTTTTATGTTGGAAAATATATATTTTTCAGTTTATTGAAGATAAGAATATGCTGTAGCTTTTTGATAATTAAATCCTCTAACTGAAGTTTTTCTACATTAGCCAAAAAATGTTTTGTATCTATTATAGCCAGACCACCTTGAACTGTGGTTGCATCAAAGCTCAAAAGCTAAGTGAGGTTTGGTCCAGTTGGTATTGGACGGGAGGTGCCGTGGAAAAACCTTGGTGCTCCAAGGACTGGTACTGGTCAATCAGTAGGTTTCCTGGGCACCAGTGCTGAACCAGTGGGCCAGAATGGTACTAGCAGGGTGGTACTGTGCTGATGGAGGTGCATGAGACGAAACACAGATCTTGATTCTGTTATGATCATGAAGGCATCAATTCAACAAGCATTTAAACAAGTGCTTAACTTTAAGCACTTGCTTCTGTGCCACTTAACTTGAACGCGTGCTAAAGGTCTGTGTCCACTGCGTCTGGAAATGAGCTTCCCAGCCCAGCACCACTGACTTGCACTAGTAGGCCTTGCACTAGTGCACTAAAAACAGCTGTTTAGACACCCCCGGCTTCAGAGCCCAGGCTCCAGCCTGAGCTGCAATGTCAAAGCAACATCTGCACAGCTATTCTTAGCGTGCTCACTCAAAACCCTGCTAGCCCACGTCTCGGGACCCAGGCTGGGAGCTCAGTCCCAGAGGCAGCACAGCCATACCCCAAGTGCTTTGCTGAAACGGAGCCTAACAGATTCTATAGCACAGGTGCTGCAGCGTTCCTCAAATGGTTCGGGATATTCCAGTTACGGCCTCTTTTCTTTCAAATGTCACCCTTACCATTCCTTCTGCAGAAGGCCATCACTGCCTTTCCTAAGCTCCAAGGGGGCGTGGCTGTGCCCTGGGAAAATTGCCACATTCTATCCCAGTGATGGCTGCATTTCAATAGGCAGTTAAATTATTCCTTTATAAAATGAATTAGTTAACATTGGTACAACACTGTAGAAAGCCCTAGGTGTAGTAAGTATTATATTTGTACACATGGGATATAAGGGCCAAAGACCCCCCTCTGACACACACGTTTAGTTCCTATCAGTGTTTAATTTCATAGAATCATAGAATATCAGGGTTGGAAGGGACCTCAGGAGGTCATCTAGTCCAACCCCCTGCTCAAAGCAGGACCAATCCCCAACTAAATCATCCCAGCCATGATTTTCTAGGGCTGAGCCCCGGCACCTCTGGGCTTGGCAGTTCATGGCTCCAGCACCTCTGGGCTTGCTGCATCAGGTATGAATGTAAAAAAAAATTGCTTGAGCCCTGGCACCAAATTAAGCACTGGCTTCTGTTGGTGTCAGTGAAGCTGCGTGCATATTTCAGAGGTTTGCCCATGCTTTGGAAGTGCGATCAGATTCTTCTGAATTAAAAATCCTGTATAAATGTAAGTGATTACGATCCACATCAGTGGAGCAGAGGGTAATAAACTGCTTGTTTCTTAGCTGATACTATTACAAATTCTATTTACCAAAGGAAGAGGCTAATAATCACAGTGCCATCACTTGGATCAATGCTAATATTTACCTCTGCCTTTTCTCTTTTTTTTTTTCTTAGCACCAGTACCATTCAAAAATAGATGAACTAATTGAAGAAACAGTCAAAGAAATGATAACACTCTTAGTGGCAAAGGTAACCTTCGGCTTCAGGTGAAATGATTCACTGTTAACATCACTTTTTTTTATATGTGCATTTCCATTAAAATGTGACACATTAAGAAGTTGAATTGGCTTATTGTTTCTCGCGGGAAAGATTGTGTATCACTCATTCCTTTCATCATGACTCTCTGATGATTGGGAGTTGCCTGGAATACAATACGCCGTTGAGCAGGATTGACAAACGGGGCCAAAAAAATACACAGTTTTTTAAGGAGGCATCTATGGATTTGTGTCCACCATCTTGTGTTCACAGACACCCACAGTCACGCACACAAACTGCACTCACTAGGGGGTGCTATTACATACTGATAGAAGGATTTCCCTCTGCATAGACCATGAAGACATCTGTCCCATTGACACACCAAACGCATGCAAAAAGTTGTCCTCATAAAATGTATTCTTGTTTGTAGGGGCTGTTTTGAGGCTCATTTAACAAGTTGGTCAATGATGTTGTGGTACCAGGAAACATTCCAAGATGTCTATTTAGGTTGTGAGCTCTTTGGGACTCTACAGGCATATGAAAAGGAGTACTTGTGGCACCTTAGAGACTAACCAATTTATTTGAGCATAAGCTTCCGTGAGCTACAGCTCACTTCATCGGATGCATACTGTGGAAAATACAGGAGATGTTTTTATACACACAGACCATGTATAAAAACAGCTTCTGTATTTTCCACAGTATGCATCTGATGAAGTGAGCTGTAGCTCACGAAAGCTTATACTCAAATAAATTGGTTAGTCTCTAAGGTGCCACAAGTCCTCCTTTTCTTTTTGCGAATACAGACTAACACGGCTGTTACTCTGAAACCTGTCTACATGCATATGCAGCATCTAGCATGGTTCTGATCTTGGTTGGGGCAGTCTATGGCATTATGGTGCCAAGAAACACATTACAAAATATGTTCACTTGTATGGAAATTGATTTTTAATGAGAGTGGTCCGATATTTCAGATGCTTAAATTTAGATGTGCTCATCTCTCAGCTCTGAAATATCATGGCGATAAATACTAGGATAGATACATAAGTAGGTAGGATACATGTCCAAACTGCTTGTTCTCTAGTTTCAAACTGAGAGCAATATTGCAACCCAGATGTCAGCCATTACTGTTACTCAATGTGAAGACCTTTAAACATAGTCTCCCAACATATGCCAGTCTGAGTCTCCAGCAAGACAGACCACATGGCACCTCCTTGATCCCTCTCACTGGGAGCATGAGCCATCTGACCTCCCCTCTTAGGAGCGGGTGTTCATTGGCTCCCACTAGAGGGAGCACAAGCTCTCCAACATTACCCAGAAAGGAGACAAGGTTACCAATATCATCCGAGTGATTTATATCATTAGAGGTAAGCTGTGTAGTGCCAAAAAAGGTTTGTGACATTCATTCTTTGCTTAAATGCTATGCAAGACATGGTTCTGAACTTAGAGCGCAGGTTATCGGTTATAGACAATCTGAGCTTGGTCCTGCTCTCACTTACATCATTGTAAACCTTGATTTTGTTGGCATTAATCCTGATTTAACCCATTATAAATTAGATCAGAATCTCTCCCTCTATGTTTAAAAGTGACTGAAATATTTTCCTTTTCAATAGTTTGTCACCATTCTGGAAGGAGTCCTGGCCAAACTGTCCAGATATGATGAAGGGACATTGTTTTCTTCTTTTTTGTCATTTACTGTAAGTAGAGAAAATCTGTTTCTTTTGTTTTTTTGTTTGGTTTCCTATGTTTTACTGTAAACTCATTCAGGTCTTCTAATAGATTATTTGGGGAATAACCCTTTCTTTCTATCCTATTTTAACACTGTAAGAGCTCAAAAAATAAGCAAACAGCTTACTACATACACACAAAGCTTAACGTAAATAGCTGATAACACTGGATTACCATGCTATAATAAAGTTAAAAGATATTCAAACACCATATTGTAGGAGAAAGGAAGAGTCTGGAGCACTGGGGCTGGCGCAAGACCTGAGGCCTGAACTAGAGGCTGTGAACCAAAGTCAGGCCATGTATTAAAGCAGATCCTTACAAGTTTACTGTCCGGAACATGAACTTGGCAAAGTTGCTGCTAGTGTTACTAAAACATAGGCACTCCTAAGAAGTACCAGGCAGTAGATATTTGCATGTATACATTACAGAAGGCTAGTACAAATACACCCCAGTCTAGTACAAGGTAAGATAGTTTGACAGAATAATGAATAGCAGTGTTTTGTCCAAAATATCAGGAACAAGGTACAAGGGGAGGTAACAAACAGATGACATGAAAAGTGTGTAGTAGCACGTAACTTGTTTGTCTCGTTCTATAAGTGTTGCGGTACCTCGCCTTAATCCTTTATGTGGCCAAGGAGACAACAGAAACTCCCACTGCTGACTGAGCCTCCCCTTGCCACAGGGCACTCATATTAATGTACTTGTGCAAGTTGTGTGAGTTGTTAGGACTGTGCGTTGAGGGCAATAAACCTGGCCCAGTGCCTTTGTCACCCAACTGTACCTATGGTCTTTCTCTATGAGTAACATCGAGGTCTGCTGAGCTAGCAGGCTGCGGTCTCTGCTAGTGCTAATAACGCCGGAGCTCCAAGGACAGAAGTACTGAGCAGCTGTAACAGCTTAGGAGCCTTGAGAGCATGCCTCAGCAACAACATTCCACCTTTCTACACGTTAGGTGTTGGAGCTACTCTTCCGAGCAACATTTGAAGGGAATGGGGATTGCACTATTTGTCTAACTTTCATAGTCAAAAGAAGGGTTATCACATATGTGTTTCAAACCCTACCATCATTAGCAGCTGTGGTGCACGTTTCAAGAAGCAATATAATGTGAAACTTGGACAGTCCCATATTGCTTCTGAAAGAAGAGAGGATAGGAAAATAATGGCATGAGGGTATAAATTCTCAGCATTGTGCACCGAGCCTCTGAAACCACATTTCATTTCTAAGAAACATCGCAGAGCTAAAACACTGCTTCTCCCACTGAACGTTGACCTGTAACGTTGACTGCTTTTCTGCAACAGAATGGATGTGAATGGTATTCTTGTATGAATACAGTTTACAAATCTTGTCGTGTTAGCAACTAAGTTTTATCAGTGCCAAGCTGTATTACCCATTTGTTTTGATAACTGCAGAGGAAAGACACACAAGGGCCAATTTTCAAAGGTCCTCTGAAAATGGACCCCATAAGATTTGCAAGGACATCTCTTTGCAACACTAAAACTTTTCATGTGGGCTTAAAAACAGGTTTTATGTTTTTGACCTGATGACCTGTTGAGGTCCCTTCCAGCCCTTCATTTCTATTTTTCTGTGACTCTATTTCTACTCCCAAATGGCTGCACAAATACCTCCTTTGCACCTACCTATGTGTGTGAATAATTTTGTGAATGTGCTTTGGAAACTTCTTTGAAAATCTGGCCCATCAGGCCCCATTACAAACACACGTAAAGCCTCTGTATCTTGTAATCACTAGTAATTCAACTGAGAGTGGGCAGGAGACCTCACGCTCATTACCATTACACATTATCAATATTCTCACATGTAGAGTTCATTCCATGACCTAATAGTACTGGTATGACCTCTCATTCCACAGGCCTCTATGAAATCATTTAAGTATGAATTTCATGTCTCGGCCAGATTTCCCTGGACCAGGATTTGTATTCTCCCATCTCAAATTTCTGGGAATTTTAGAAGAAGTAAGACCACGTACAGCTCCCACTCATCTCGTTGTCACCAGCACAGCTCCCTCGGTGTCACTGACCTTGGTGGGACTGTAGAGTCGTGTTTGCTGTGAAGAGATCTTCCGCAATATCTTGCAGTTGATTCATCACGAACTGACTGTCCCTGTAAACTCAGGCATGCGTGCCTTCTCCCTTCTCTTTTGTTTAACTCTGTGAGACTAATCCCCCCTTTCTTTGTGTTTCGGTGGTTCTTTGTCCCATGTTCCCTTGTCCTGTTGCTTCCCCCTCACTGCCCTAGAATCCCCTTGAACACACCAGTGTCGTTAGAACAAAACCACGGGCAGCGTTCGTTTTCAGCAGGAGTCCCTCTCTTGCAGAGAGGGGTGGCGGGCTGAGGCTGGCTGTCTTCCTTCATCTGAGTGCGCCTTGCAGAAGAGTCTGAGCGTGCTCCTGTGCCAACGGCAGAGGTTGTGGAGGCGGCAGATTTTCAGGCATCGGAAGAGCCAGCGTCAGCCTGGGTAGACAGTGCAATGTGCAATTCTTCCTTCTCTGCGAATCCCAGCTGCTCCTTGGTGGATGCTGCATCTCTCACACCACATCACACTGTTTACACTGAATGGTTTGGCGTGTGCTGTTCCCTTCTACTGCTGTGTGAATGGAATCCCTATCTCCATGTCGGAATTGCCAAGAGCAATGGGAGGAGGAAGGATATTTGGATTTCGACCAAGTGGCTGCGGCTTGATTAAGCCGTGGAACTGTACGCAGGATGACTACTGGGAGGCAACCTGTCCTGGCAGCTGTGGAAGGGGAGAAGGCAATGGCCACCCCAAGCTGTCACCAGCATTCCCCATTTTCGATGTCTAAAAACCAAACCGGGCTTAACTTACCCTCTTAAAACCAAGGCTTGCCGCCCTGTGCCAGCTGCTGCATGAAGAAACCACTGACTCTCACGTGAGATCTCGGGTCTTCTCGCAAAGCCTCTCCCCTGTGCTCCGAAGGAGGTTTGGTGCAATTTGTAGAGAAATGGGAAAAACCCCAATGTCTTTGTGTTTGGATAAACCAGCCAGCACCACCCAATATACTTATTGTCCCTTCAACCTGTGCCCACTGCCATGGATGTCACTAGGCTTCAGGCTAGCTGATGTACCCTATCTATATCGGTACAATCAGCTCTCAGCCCACATGGAGAACCCACAGTGAACACATCTGCTGTGACATCCAAGAGATGCACGCTGTCGGGATGAAAGAGTCTGGGGCAGCCATGGACAATGCTTTCATGCTTCAGCACCGAGCCCTCAGCTGCATGGGCAAATGATCTCATAACGCAGTAAATGCCCCCAACCTTCTCCCAGGCAAGCCTTGAAACCATGCAGGGTTGGAACTCAGACCATACCTGTGGATTGGATGGAAAGAGGAGTCTCGGGTCTCTGGAGAAGGATGGGCATGTTGGATATGCACCAGTAAAGAATTAATGCAGACAGGTAGTTCCCTAGCAGCATTGTTCTAAAGGTGTAGGGTTGATTAAAGCGTGGTGAGGTGGGCAGTGCAAACTGGCCAGAGGTGCAGGGCACCTTTGCACCCCACTGAGAATAACACAGGCCCTGGCTGGCTGAAAATACTAATAATTTTGAAGCTGCGGGAGAACAGGGAGCAAGTTTGGTGGCAGTAGCAGGAGGGACAAAGCAGGGAGAGCCTGTTGAGACACAGTGACCCAGCAAGTGGAGGATGGCTTAGGCTGATCAGCTGGTGGGGAAGTGGGTGCTGGCATGCACTGGCAATGCTGATGCTGTGGGCAGGGAAGGGTGTCTGCAGGAAGAGTATTGGTGCAGGGGAGATCTCCTGACCACCGGTCAGATGTAAGCACGGCCAAGCACAGGTCTTAGGAGGGAGGCCAGGGGGAAAGGAAAGTTATATCCAGGAGGAAGTTGAGGAGCAGGGAGGCCAGGGGGAAAGGAGAGTTATATCCAGGAGGAAGTTCAGGATCAGTGAAGCCTTCCTGGACACTGCTCAGTTGTAGCATGTCAAGGGGACAGGAGAATGATCTGTCCAGGAGGGCAGGGGAGCTTGGGTATTCCCCCAAATCAAGCGTGGTTCCCCGGCAACAGTGGCCAAGGAGTGGAAGGCAGTAAACAAGGGGAAACCCCCAAAGGCTGCACGTCAGGGATCGGTTCTGGGTCTGGTTCTGTTCAATATCTTCCTCAATGAGTTAGATAATGGCATAGAGAGAACACTTATAAGGTTTGTGGACGATACCAAGCTAGGAGGGGTTGCAAGTGCTTTGGAGGGTAGGATTATAGTTCAAAATGATCTGGACAAACTGGAGAAATGGGCTGAAGTAAACAGGATGGAATTCAATAAGGACAAATGCAAAGTACTCCACTTAGGAAGGAACAATCAGTTGCACACATACAAAATGGGAAATGACTGCCTAGGAAGGAGTACTGCGGCAAGGGATCTGGGGGTCATAGTGGATCACAAGCTAAATATGAGTCAACAGTGTAACGCTGTTGCAAAAAAAGCGAACATCATTCTGGAATGTATTAGCAGGAGTACTGTAAGCAAGACACAAGAAGTAATTCTTCCGCTCTCCTCCGCGCTGATTAGGCCTCAACTGGAGTATTGTGACCAGTTCTGGGCGCCACATTTCAGGAAAGATGTGGACAAATTGGAGAAAGTCTAGAGAAGAGCAACAACAATTATTAAAGGTCTAGAAAACATGACCTATGAGGGATGATTGAAAAAATTGGGTTTGTTTAGTCTGGAAAGGAGAAGACTGAGAGGGAACATGATCACAGTTTTCAAATAGATAAAAGGTTGTTACAAGGACGAGGGAGAAGAATTGTTCTTCTTAACCTCTGAGGATAGGACGAGAAGCAATGGGCTTAAATTGCAGCACGGGCGGTTTAGGTTGGACATTAGGAAAAACTTCCGAGCTGTCAGTGGTTCGGCACTGGCATAAATTGCCCAGGGAGGCTGTGGAATCTCCATCATTGGGGATTTTGAAGAGCAGGTGGGACAAACACCTGTCAGGGACGGTCTAGATAATACTTAGTCCTGCCATGATGACCTCTCGAGGTCCCTTCCAGTTCTGTGATTTTATGATCAATAAGGAGGGTGGATGAGCTGGCTGCTCTTAGCAGAGAACCCCAGTGCAGAGCAGCAACAATGTGCATCTGACAGCAGGGAGGGGTGGGCAGGAAATGTCCCCGTGCCACCTTTATTGTGTTAGGCTGTGACTGAGGACAGCGCTAAAGCACTTGCTTCACATAGTCACTGAAATCCTGCTCTGGTAGAGAGAGCTCCTGAATCGGGGTTTGAGAGAGTTTAGAGGTATTCTAATGAAGCTGTTTCCCATACCCCCAGCATGGGGGTGGGCCCAGTCCTGCACTGCGCGGAGCTTCTTCGACGCCCACTGGCCTCACTGGGGCACTCCTCACGCTGCAGGATTGAGCTGTATCTTCTTGGGCAGGGAAGGTGCCTGTTTTCTGTGTGTGGTATTTGCAATGACAGAAAGAGAAGCTATCGCTCATTGCAGCAGAGTAGTGCTGCCTGCCGTGTCCTTGCCCTGTGTGAACAAATAAAACAAAGCGCTGTGATCCAAGCATTTTAATTCTAGGAAGCAGCAATCTTCCTCCCCCTCCTACCAACTCCTTCCAGCTTATGTTTTCCAGTCTCAGAAATGGCATGTGCTCCGGGGTCTTCTGACAGACAGTTTTATCACCTAGTAGGAAATCCTTATTTTCAATTCTTGCCTTGAAATTCAATATTAACTTAATACATCAGCTGTAAAGTTCTCACTAGCCGCCTCATTATAAAGAGCTTCAGAATGAAAATATCCTTCTACATTTGGCCAGGCTTTTTTTTTTTTTTTTTTTACAGTCAAATGTTTCTCAGTGTCGGCAGCCCAGTCGTTTGATGGGCATCTGTCTGTGACGTTCCACTGAGTCACAAGCAATGGCAGGTGTTTACTCTGGATGGCCTCTTTCATTGAGCAGCAAAGAATTACAGCGATGTTAATTAAAACTAAAGAGCGTATATTGCCCAAGGGGGAGATGGAAAAGATCTCATCTTTGTTCTTCACAAATTTTTATGGTAAACTGAGACATTTCAGGGAAAAATCACATTTCTGAAAAACTGCAGCCTAGCAAAATTCGCACGCCGTCTGGTTGTTTGGAAACTTCACTAAATGTAGCCAAATCTTACTTTAGAGAAAAACAAGTCATTATTCACTTTGTTTTTAAAAAAAAAAAAAAAAAGACTTAGCTTTTTCTGGGTGGAGGGGAGATTGTGGAAGGAAGACTGAATTATTTTCATTACATCTTTCCTTGGGGAGGAAGGATGGTCCCATGATTAGATGCTAGTCCAAGATTTAAGACAACCAGGTTCAAGTCCCTGGTCAATGGGAGACTCCCTTTGGGTACGTCTACACAGCCCGCAGCCCTGAGCCATCGAACCCAGGTCGGCAAAGTCGGGCTAGCGCTGCTGTGCTGAAAATAGCTATGCGGCAGCTCAGGCTCCAGTCGGCTCCTTCATCTGTCCAAGTCAATGGCAAAGTTTCCATTGCCACCCGCGGTGCTGGAGCCAGCTCATTGGTTGACCAGTGGGGACTGTAGCACCATCCTATCTCCGCAGGGGGTGGTGAGGATGAATACACTGAAGATTGTGAAGTGCGGCAGGCCATGTCAATACCACAGAGAGACCGAACCATTTATTTTTGCTGTAGTTCCGTGTCTTGTCACTTCTGGCATTTCTTTTTATGAGTTTCAGTCCTTAAAGCCAGAAGGGCTCATTCCGCACATCCATTCAGAGCCTCCTGGACGATGCAGGCCAGAGAACCTCACTCAGTAATTCCTGCATCGAACCCACTGGTACAGCTAGAGCTGTTTCACTTGTCATTTTAAACTTTTAAAAGGACTGCAGGTGACTCTTGTGCCCATTTTGAGATCTGGTGGGCTGGCTTTTTGTGTCCTTATAATTGTACCCAGGTAGTTCCAGGCCCACTAGTGGGGTTTTTAAAATATCCAGGGCTTGCCCCTGTTCTTTCACCCCAGTTTGGGTGTCTCAGTGCTGAAAATGCTTGAAATGTTACCCTCAGCAGTCACCACTGCTCTGGTCTTTTGTATCGCCTCGTTTTGCTTAATTTTTCACACACACGCACCTCACACACTCCATACAAATACATCCACCCACTCACACATTCTGTCTCACACATACAGTCAGCCCCTCATTCAGGACACATAATTTATTCATCCCAAGATGCAACTGTGTGCGTGTTATATTTAGGCTG
Organism: Lepidochelys olivacea; assembly: GCF_965140295.1. Taxonomy (NCBI): domain Eukaryota; kingdom Metazoa; phylum Chordata; order Testudines; family Cheloniidae; genus Lepidochelys; species Lepidochelys olivacea. The sequence continues at coordinate 4,811,263 of NC_140417.1, read as the reverse complement.
TTTTAATGGTAGCTTTAGAAATATTTAAAAAGCAGGTGAGCTTTTACACCCAAACAAGGATGGTGAGCCCGTGCTTATCCTAATTAAAAGCATAAGCTTCATGGAAGATCTCAGCTGTGAGCCTTCCCTTATGATACGGTTGTAAGAGGGTCTCTCTCTATCCAGCTTGGAATTGCTCAGGTTGAAAAGTTGAACCTGAAACTCATGGAGCTCTTGTATCCTTTGCCAGCTATGGCTGACATACAGGCTTACACGTTATGTATTATGAAGGGCAGCAGAGAAGTAGCAAGTGTTTTGGGTCTTGTAATTGTCAGATATCTGGAAACGTACCACAGCCTCCAGATTGTCAACATGATCTTTAAATGTGAGCTTTGAAGAGGAGAACATAAGAAAATTATCCAATGGACTGTTGGCATCCTGAAAGGCAGGAATGCGCCTTGATCATAACCTTTAGGGCTGTCCCCAGACTACACACGCTCTGCAACCTATGGATTTGCCCTGTAATCCTCTTCAATGTCAGGGCCAGTTGAGAGGAAGAAAAAAGATCTCCCCATCCAGACACCAGCAGCAAAAGCAGAGTGGAAAAACATGGGTGCCCCCTTCAGCAGCTTGGGACCCTACTCTTGCATCGTGCTCTACAAATGGAAAAGCCATCCCTGCCATTTGTCATGCAAGCTGGTTAAAAAAGCCAAGTAAAGGATAAACATCATCCCCCACTCCCAGAGAGGGGCTAAGGATTGTGTGAGTTCCGATAGAAAGATGCATTATTGTTCACTTATATTTAGCTTTTCCCTCAGCGTTTTTCATACTCCGACAGCTCTTCTTTCCTGGAACTGATTGCAAAATCTCTGAGGCAGAAGCTGTTGAAATGGAAGCTGCACACATTGAAGCTACTTGTGGTGGGATTGTCAGTTTCTGCCACTATGTTTTTCATTAAATTTTAATTTAAATTAGGGCTGTCAAGTGATTAAAAAAATTAATCATGATTAATCGCATTGTTAAACAATAATAGAATACGGTTTGTGAATGTTTTTCTACATTTTCAAATATATTGATTTCAGTTACAACACAGAATACAAAGTGGACGGTGCTCATTTATATTTATTTTTTATTACAAATATTTTCCCTGTAAAAACAAAACAAAGAGTATTTTTCAATTCCCCCATTACAAGTACTGTAGTGCAATCTCTTTATCATGAAAGTTGAACTTACAAATGTAGAATTATGTACAAAAAATAACTTTGCATTGTAAAATAAAACATTGTAAAATAAAACTTTAGAGCCTACAAGTCCATGCAATTCTGCTTCAGTCAATCACTCAGACACACAAACTTGGTTACAATTTGCAGGAGATAATGCTGCCTGCTTCTTGTTTACAGTGTCACCTGAAAGTGAGAACAGGCATTTGCATGCCACTGTTGTAGCTGGCATCACAAGATATTTATATGCCAGATGCGCTAAACATTCATATGTCCCTCCATCTTCAACCACCATTCCACAGGACATGTGTCCGTGCTGATGAAGGGTTCTGCTCAATAACGATCCAAAGCAGGGCAGACCGATGCATGTTCATTTTCATCATCTGAGTCAGATGCCACCAGCAGAAGGTTGATTTTCTTTTTTTGGTGGTTCGGGTTCTATAGTTTCCGCTTCTGAGTGTTGCTCTTTTTAGACTTCTGAAAGCATGCGCCACACCTCGTCCCTCTCAGATTTTGGAAGGCACTTCAGATTCTTAAACCTTGGGTCGAGTGCTGTAGCTATTTTTAGAAATCTCACATTGGTATCTTCTTTGCGTTTTATCAAGTCTGCTGTGAAAGTGTTCTTAAAACAAACATGTGCTGGGTCATCATCCGAGATGGCTATAACATGAAATATATGCAGAATGTGGGTAAAACAGAGCCGAAGACAAACAGTTCTCCCCCAAGGAGTTCAGTTACAAATGTAATTAGCGCATTATTTTTTAACGAGCATCATCAGCATGGAAGCATGGAATGGTGGCCGAAGCATGGAGGGGCATATGAATCTTTAGCATGTCTGGCACATAAATACCTTGCAGTGTTACAAAAGTGCCATGCCAACGCCTGTTCTCACTTTCAGGTGACATTGTAAATAAGAAGCAGGCAGCAGCATCTCCTGTAAATGTAAACAAACTTGTTTGTCTTGGCAATTGGCTGAACAAGAAGTAGGACTGAGTGGACTGTAGGCTCTAAAGTTTTACATTGTTTTGTTTTGAGTGCAGTTGTGTAACACAAAAAATCTACATTTGTAAGTTGCAATTTCATGATAAAGAGATTGCACTACAGTACTTCTATGAGGTGAATTGAAAAATAGGAGTTCTTTTGTTTATCATTTTACAGTGCAAATATTTGTAATAAAAATAACAATATAAAGTGAGTCCTGTACACTTTGTATTCTGTGTTGTAATAGAAATCAATATCCAAAAATATTTAATAAATTTCATTGGTATTCTATTGTTTAACAGTGTGATTAATTGCAATTAATTTTTTTGAGTTAATTGCGGGAGCTAACTGTGATTAATTGGCAGCCCTAATTTAAATGTAACTTAAACTTTTGCATGAGCTTAGTCCCAGCTTGTCAGCTCTGAACTCCTCTGTCTGTGTGCCGAGGGCAGTCACAGTGCAGGCTTGCCTGGGCCTCCTCATCCACATGCCTCAGTGCTGTATTGGATGGAGAGTATTTGCATGCCTTGGCTGGCAGGGCTGGATCTGCCAGCAAGGGCTCCAGTGGTCTTGGATTTCCTTAGGATGTGGACAGTTGTTTACGTTGAACTGGAATGAGGCCATCAAGTTGTCATGCTGTGGTAACAACTTTTGGCTACTAGGTTTGCACTGATTCCACTGCCAATCCCTTGGGCCATCCATTCCTCCCAAAAACTGTTCACAAAAATACATTCCCCTGTCCTATTTCCAGTCACGTTAGCCAGCCAGCCTCCAGGACTCCTGTGTGTGCCCCAGCTCCACACCCCCACTCCGCTTGTCTGGGTACAACCTCCTCAGTGACCTAGGAGTTGTGTAGCTGAGGATACCTGCCTTAGCCACATAGATTAAAATCTGACTCATGTGGCATGAGAGTTGGGAACAAGGCCCTGCTTATTGGCAGCATTAAGCCCCCAGAGAAATAATGAAGTATCTACATTTCTGTAGGCCTTTTCCAGAATCCCTGTACTTCCCCCTGCTCATGGAGAAAAAGGAGAAGGAAAACTCCCACACCATCATCTGCTGCAATTTGTGCCTTAGCGACAGTAAAGCCACCCCTCTTGGGTTTTTCTTTTTAAACCACCTCTTTGAAACAGGAAATATATTGCTTTAGCATCAATTTTTCAATCAGCATCAAGTTGTACTAATGTTATCTGTAGATATTATTGTATGTATTAAACATCAACATTAGTCTGAAGTCTAGTTTTTTTCCTTTACAGGTGAAGGCGGCTTCCAAATACGTCGATGTACCTGTAAGCACAATTTAAACATTGCCTTCTGTCTTAATAATTTGCATTGTGGTTTGGTTTGACTGCACATGTAACAACCCCTCAATGTGGGTTGTCAGCTGCTATTGACCCCAGGACTTTCAGAGTGATAAGCAGAGGATTCTAACACTTGAGCTGAAAGGAGGACCTGCGGTAGCTGGTGTCAATATTAAACATTTATCCTATGGAGATCTGCAACTAGGCAGGGATACGTAACTAATGGACTTCACATAGTATCAGATAGGTACCGTATTTACACAAGGAACTTGGGTCACTACAAAAAATAACAGTGCATTCTGTAATCTTTTTATGTTTTATCGTTTTTTTCATTGAAATTTGCATATATAAAATAGAGTGTAATTTCAGAGAGAAAAGTCTAGAACGTGTTAGAGCTGAGCCAAAACATATCTAGCACACATGCTAGCCTGTTTTATTTTTATTCTTCTAATTGCTGGTATATTTTACACTTTCAGAAAATGCTTTTTGTTTTAAGTATAGGGAAATGGTGGTAAGTTATCAGTGTGTGTATATGGGAAACAGTGTTGTTGAAAATAAAAAATAACCAAATTTGCTCACGTTTACAGTTGTTAAAGAAAAATTGTACATTGGCTCCTCTAATTAGAGCTTAACACATAAGGAAGAAAGCCCTTCGAGATCTTAGATACAGCGCTTAGGTTGCCAGAAATTTACATTTAAATTGAGTTTAAGTGCAGTATATGAATGCTAGTTGGAGTTAGGGATTACTACTGGTAAATGAGGTTACATTTACAGACAGACTTTATGCTGAGTATTTACAAATAAAAACAAGTTTAGACTTAAATACATCAATCCAAATTCTGCACTCAGCCACACCAGTGTAAACTAACATAACTCCACAGAAATCAATGAAATGTACAAGTGGCCTTGAAAACATGCCAGGTTAGCTAGACAGGGTTACTTCAGTGTGTGTGTGACACACACCTCTTACTATGGAGGTGATACCCATGCGATAAATTGCAGAGTAATGTGATAAATTTGTTGTGCACCTAGGGTCTTACTCTAACATTCCAACCCTCTGAGGATCTTCAATCTTCAAATAGCCGCTTCTAAAAAATCAACCTGGCTGAGGGTATGTCTGGGGGTGTGATTCGCAGCTCGAGGAGACATACTCACACGGGCATGGCTCAAGCTAGCGCACTAAAAACCAAATGTAGCCATGACTCGCCACCCCAAATACGCACCTCGAGTCTCTGGTGGGCACACCCTTGGGGGAGTTAGCCCCTCCTGCCTCTCGCGCTGCTGCAGCGGCCTTCTAGTTTGAGCACACTAGCTCAATCAGAACTAGTGTGAGTAACGCATCCCCAGCTCCAAGTGTAGGTAACCCCAGAGAAGTGTTTCCATCTCCTTACCCCAGATGTGGAATTCCCCTCCCAAAGTACACCTGCCTTGGGTCCAGTATGGACAAGATTCAGTCCCAGGCAAGTAAGAACATTTCTCTGCATAAAAATGTCCTGGCTTTAAAGTTTGGTGTCTCATGGCCCTTGAGGAATAGAAGTGGGCCATTTATAACACTGGGAAGGGGCAGCTTTTAGCCTCCCAGTGGAACTCAGCAGTCACCTGCATGTAGAAGAGCTTGAGATGTCTGACCTTAAAAATGTCTAGGCTTCTAAGTTACTGAGGCACATTTGGCAGTTTCAGCTGCTATGACTTCAGATACAGAAAAGCTTTTCAGGGGGCTGTCGGACTCCCTCAGAGCCCTGCCCAGTTGGACTGCCAGTGAGTATGGCATTCCGAGGTGGAGGGTTACAAGAAAGAGTCCCAGTAAAATAGTATATAACTCTCAAACATTTCCAAAATAGATTTTCCTGTAAAATAAACGATGATGTCATGTAGTATCAAGGGTTTCTTGGCATTCCTTTGGGATGCCTTGCACAGTGCTCATGGCTTACCCTATGTGAGCAGTTCACTCCAACCTCATTTTAAATAAAACCTCTACACCCCACCATCAGCTCTTCTACACACACGTCCACCAATATACTTGTGCACGTGTGTGACCACATATTTGGGAGTGTTACCTGGACTCTGTTTTGTTTCAATTTTATGATCGCTCACTAAATATTACAACTAAATATTACAAGTGGTAATAATTACAACTGGTCCGATTAAGATTTGTCCACAGCGAGATGGTGCTGGATTCCATATTTCAACCTGTAATTAAGGTAGCTATGAAGAGCCTTTCTCTTTCCAGATCAGAAAATTAAGGGGCAAAATGCTCCTTGAAGAGTTCAAACAGCCCAGTTGTGTTTTCAAGGTAGAGAATGGAAAAGAAACATCAGAGCTACAACACCTCTTACAACATTGTCATTAATGTGCATTTTGTGTGATTGTATAGCAAAGCCAGCATCACATGGAGAGGACTGAGCTGTTCAGGAGGCATAAGGAAATAGATTTAAAATAACCCTTTATTCATAGATGTTTAGCTGATACATACTACCGTTTTGTGTGTGTGAAATGAGATGACACAATATATCTGCATGTAAATGTCAAAGAACAATATCTAACTGAAAGAAAGACTGTGTATTTTTGAGAAGAGTTCTCTGTGAATATAGGCTGCCACTTGTATCACAATGTGTCCTGAAGCTGGGAATCCATCGTTTAGTTAATATGGGCCAGATTATACTCACACACAGGTTTAATATTGGTGGAACCCCATTAACTTAGATGGAGTTAGCCTTCCTTTTCACCAGTGTAAGCAAAAGCAGCATCCACAGTAGCAGTGAGCCACAGTATCTCTAGGTGAAGTGCAGAGAAAACCATATTTGATTATGGGTTCCTTCTTTGGGAAAAGAGAACATATCCTGTTATTGAGCAGATAAGCCATCACTTACATCTAATTTCAGAAACTTGTTTTGTATCAAAAAACTGCAACACTTTTAGTGCCACCATGAAACTGGCACAATCAGCATGCTGAACATTGCTTCAAAGTATAACACTTGACTACTGCCGCATTTGTGTTGTCCTCACTGGTTTTCAAATTAATACCTTGTCATTGTTTCAGTAGGTGTTAAGAAATGTTACTGGCATCCCAAGGGCCAAGCATTGGCCCTTTGCTTGATAATTGTTTGCTTTATATTAAAAAACTACTTCCCCACTGCTTTCCAAACGGTCCTCATTTTCACCCTGGAAATTACACAGAAGTGTTAACTAACTTCAATTTACAGTGGCTGACAATCACATCTTAGAGAGAACCGATACTTTGTGATCTGAGGTAAATCACAGTAATGAAAACTAATGACACTCGTTATTAACCAACTTACAATGTGCCATGGAAATTTAAGGTTCTGTGGCAGGTCTTGTAATGACTCATGTTACAGTATTTTAATGGGTTTCCTTTGAGATCAGTTTGATTTCAACATATCAAGCAGTGTGAACTCAAAGGGTTTTTTAGTATATTTGTCCCTCTCCATCTACTTCAGTTGCAGCTTCCTTTAAAGAAAATATCAAAAGTATCACTGCCTTTCACAAATCTAATGTACTTATAAGTTAAGGTTTAAAACCAATGAATATATGTGGCGATATGTACAGATATAGCTATAGCTGTAAGTATCCTAGAAATGTAGCACTGATTTAGACATGTTGGGAAATTAGCTGATTTATGATTTAACTAGTTTATTTTAAAATATAAGTCTATGTTCAAACTAAAGTCTAAGTTCTAAACAACAAAGAAATGTGATTTTGGTGTGAATAATAAAATGTTCATTGCTTACTGCACACCTTCTCGCACCTTAGGAGAGGAAACAAGAGACTAGGGCTGGGTGTTAGCTTTCTAACTTCATAGAACAGAGGGTTTGCATATAGAAGGTGACACTGAAAAACCGCCGCGTGATTTGTTGTTTCATTAATTAGGTCAACAATACCAAACATAGCATGAGAACTTCCTGGCATCAGTGTGTCAAGGAAAGGCTTTATTCATCTGAGTAGCTTCCCTCTAGGCAAAATAAGCAAGCGAGATAGTGTGTTTGCATGATCTTGTGCTGCACAGGCTGCATAGACAGAGTGGCTCGTTGGCTCTGCGGCATACAAAGCAGCCAGCCGTGGTATCACCCAAGTGTACCGTAGGTATCCACGGGGAGTGTGGTGCACAACAACAGTTTAAGGACAGCAGGGAGCTTGAGGAGAGAAACAACAGCAACAGGATTACATAAAGGAGCTGCCTTATATGAAGATGTTTATGTTTTTCTTTCTCTCTCTTCTTTTCTTCCATACAGAAGCCGGGGATGGATGTTGCTGATGCCTATGTGACATTTGTTCGCCACTCTCAGGATGTCTTGCGTGATAAGGTCAATGAGGAGATGTATATAGAAAGGTTATTTGATGTAAGTAAATGCCTTCTCCTCCTTGGAAACCAAGCAGGAGACTCCCCCAAAATGTGACAAAATAAGACAGGAGGATAAGTCACATTTTGAGAAAATTGATTGGTTATAGATTACAAAACAAAAAATCTTTCCTTTCCTTCTGACTAAGGCTCTTATCTGCTGTCCGCCTGCTCTAACTCTGTACTCTGATCTGCTGTGTCCTGGTCTTTATGTGTGTGGTTTGTAAGATAACAGCATCTTTTAAGCCAATACTTACTACGTTAAGTTTGTGAGAAATCTTCCTATAAGAGGAACATCTTGGTCATTGTTCTTAACATTAAAATCCGAGGCAATTTTATGACAGATGTGTTAGTCGGGGACCATCTCTTTGGTATGTTAAATTAATTGTTTCTGACTGCCCAGCACTCAAAACTTGAAAATGAACTCTGCTACATTTTTATATTTTAAAATAATAACCAAAAGGTAGCTGATAAAATCTGTGTTTTCATGCTTCAGAAGGACTATGTTGTGCACCAGATGTAAAAGCTATAATATGGTCTCCCTGGAGAAAATGGGATGGTTGCTCTAGTCAAAAGGACACAGATTTTTCGGGAGTTTTGTCCCCTTCCCACTCCGCCCCCTGCGCCAAATAATTGATAACCTGTAAAAGAGAACATTGACCTTGATGCCCAGCAGCCTACATTTACATTTATTTATTTATTATTATTATTCACATGCAACATATGAATGCATGTTAACTGATGTACCTGTCTCTCTCTCTGTTGCTTTTGTTGTGTGACACACTTTCTGTCCTTGTAGCTATTGTTCCCTGAAGGTTTTATGTTTATGGCAAGCACTTAACATTAGTGTTTCAGTCTCTTCTAGGATCTTTGTTTATATATTGATTTCTGTGACTGTGTGAAACAGCTTACATTCAAACTTTCTTGTCTTTCACCTCTCAGCAACTCATTCTTCAGTCTTCTGGCTCTAGAATTTTAATAACTTTATATGCTTTGTTTACTTACTCATTTGCTTCCACAGTGTGTAGGGAAGGCTTTTTTTTCCCCAATCAAACGCCTTCTTTACTTGATATTCTTCTTTCTTCACATTACCTTTCCCTTAGAAACCTCTTCTTACTTTGTAATTCCCACTCTTTCTTTCACTGATATCCTATCAGATTAAAATGGAACTTATCTCTCATGTCAAATGTTTTATCACATTATATCAAGTGGCATGAATTAGAGTCAAATAATCTTCCTGTGTACATCTACTAGCATGGCCCATATCCACTGAGAATGCCTCATTCATGCATAAAGCACACTAGTGACTCCTTAATGCTCTATGCGTGCTCAGTCTTCAAAGAATGTAAAGCACAGAGTGCGAGATATAAATCCAGTAAGCACTGAAAAAAGGACACAGTCACTTCTATTTTGCAGCAGGTCCACTAGTGCATTGCATATCTATGTTGAATTTTATTCCAAAAGCAGTAAATTTTCAGAGATTAACTGGATTGTTCTTTTCAATGCCTTAGTTGCCTTTCCTTTGATCAGTTTCTTAAGATTTGCAGTTGTGTGGTTTTTAGAACTTTGTGTCATTAGCTCAAACTCTAAAAATCTATAACTGACCTGGGTATTTATTATCATACTTCGGATCATAAGACCATATTGTGGTTAAATTAGCAATTAAAAAAAATAAGAATAACCTGTAGAAGGCAAAAGTACAGAATTGCTCCTCATCTTCCCCCCCCCCACACACACACACACATTTTTCATAAACTATACTTTTCCTAACCTGTTAGGCAGGTAAATGATAAAGGATTGTATTAATGGTAATAAATCCTATAATATTTACATTTCTACATATATTTTTACATAACTGCGTGCAGCTGTCAAGGCATTGTGGAAGAGCAATTCACTTTTTGCTCTGATGCGTTAGCAATTCAGTTCTGGGACCAAATCCTGCTAACCTCATTCCTCTGTGTCTCACTCAAATGTATCTCCTCACATGAGTAAGGTGCACAGGAGTGGATCCTTTATTTAGGTATATGGAATTAGAATGCACTAGACTTTCAAAGGTAGCAATCTTAATTATTTAAAACTCTGTTTTAGCTCTCACTGTTGCAAAATGGTTTCAGAAAGAAATGCATATTTCCCAAGTTGAGCCCTAAGATAAAGGACAAGGTGGTGACCTCACTGACTGAACTCGTAAGTGCAGAACAATTAAATTGGGGCCCAATCCTGCACACCCTTAATACTGGGCACAGTGGTGAATGCTGGGTGATGGATAGCATGGTTCCCAGTGGTGAAGGGGTTCAGGATGGGGCCCTTCAATGTTAATTCACAGAAATCTCCATCACCTAGAAATGGTTTGTTGCAGTATCTGTCATTGAATTCTCCACATGCTGGGTTTCTACACTTTAGCAGCACAGCATCAGGTTGTGAACATTTTGGATTGTTTCAGTCAGTTTTCCTAAGTGTGCCCGGACCTCCACCCTATGGAAGTTGGTGATAAACGCCCATGGATTTTAAAGGGGGCAGCGTCACATCCATATTTTTTCTTTTCTTTTGTTTTCGTATACAGACATCTTGGTCCAGGCTTTACTCTCGGTTAGGCCCATGCAGCCAGACTTTGGCCGCTTTAGCTCACTGCGTTGTTCTGAAGCATGAGTAATAAAGCAAACCTGGTTGTGTATAAAACCTAGAATATTCTTAAAGTATTCAGCCCTTAATTTCATGGAACTAAACATTGTGGCCAACTAGTTTTATTTATCTTCTTCGTTAATCCCAGTGATCGATTTCTATAAAACTGTCAGGTTTGTCAAGGCTGTTTTTTTGGGTCCAGCAGGTACAATTTTAAGAAAGATGGAGAATGAATAATCAACATTTATATTATAAAATGGAAATATCCTTTTAAAAATATGTGGGGGCTGATTCTGCTCTCATGGTGTCAGTATATTTCAGGAGTGACACTCTTGCGGTCTGTGGAGTCGCAGCAGTGTGAGTGAGGCCAGAGTCCGATCAGAATTTGAAATCTGGACAGAGACATCAATTAACATTTTGCATGTCACAGCCTCAACTGGGATAAATAAACATAGCTCAATTTACCTTAATGCAGCTACGCCTATTTATTCCAGCTGAGAATCTGGCCCTACATTTTTAGTGTATCGTGTTAACTCCCTTGCCATGTGTAGGGACCAGGCCAAAATCTTCCTTGTCACATGTGTGCTGCGACCCCATTGATTTCAGTGGGATTTCAGGATTGTCAAGAAGGATATAGGGATAGATCCTCCTTCCATGCAAGTCACTGGAAAAACTCCCATTGACTTGACTGGTGCAAAATCAAGCCCATAATTTGGTCCATTACATGTTCTATTTTTTTGTAGCACCTGGGGTTTTTTGGTTCCTCCCTCTTCTCACCTGGTATTTCCATTTATTTGCTCTGTTTGTTTTCTACCATTAAAAAAGGCTGGATACGTTTAGTTATACCATGTTCCCGACAATAGCTGAGGTAATATTCTTAGTGCTCATTCTGTCAGTACTTGCATAGCAGAACTGTGCTCTTTGGTGGATATTGGTGCTTGCAGAAGATTAAAATGTAGAGCACACGGCAAGATTAAGATAATCTCCTTTATTCTATAAATTAGTCAGTTTTTTCCCTGCAGTAAAGTCATCATCTTAATTTTTAATATCTGCATTCTCTGGGTCATTAAAGGAACAGATTGTGAAATTCTGCTGGTAATCAAAAGCTAACTAGGATTTTTTATTATTTTATTTTTAAACGGTGCTTATTTGCTGCAGATTAACGTGATTTATTTATTTGGCCTGCCCCACTAAACTGGTAATATTTGTTTAGGGAGACAAGGAGGGTGAGGTAATATCTTTTATTGGACCAAGAAGAGCTCTATGTGGCTCGAAAGTTTGCGTCTCTCCCCAACAGAAGTTGATCCAGTAAAAGATATTACCCCAGCTGCCTTGTCTCTCTGTTATCCTGGGACTGACACGGCTACAACTACACTGCATACAATATTTTTTAAAGCTACAATACTGTAACACGGCCCACTGGTACAAAGAACTAGTAAGAGAAGAATTTAAGAACGGTTTATTGACATGCGTTCACGCTCTTTGTTTATGTGCATGTCTCTGTCTGTTTGTGTGGTTTAAAAAATTGTATGATGCTTTGAAAAAAGAGGTTGCAATCTCAGTTTAGTGTAATAGTTTGCAATTTTGTCTCTGAATGGTAATTTTTGACATATTTGATTGTTTCAAATAGGAAGCATGGGCCAGATGGGCTTGAGGTATGTCATGGACCTGAAAAAAGGGGACTGATCTTGCAGTCCTAGAGGCCAGTCCTGTGTGGTTCTGAGCCCTCTCAACTGAGGGCACTCAGCATCTCTTTGGACCAGGCCCCTACACAGCCAGAATTCCCTCTGAGGCCAATGAGAGATTTGCCTACAAAGTTTAGTGCCTTTCAGGATGATAGTTTACAGATTTACATCCGCACTCATAGTTTATGTATTTTCCAGCCAATCAGAACCTATCTGATCACAAAACTATATGGTGGACCTATATTGATATTCTAATTGATATTCTAATTGATATTCTAATCACCAGCCTTGCTTTTGCCTAACTGGCAAAATACTGATGTCTTTGGTCACAGTGTACAAAAGCTAGTGTACAAAAGGCTGTTGAATGTAGAGAAAGCAACCATGGTTCCTGTGAATTTCAGGGTATTGATGCAAACCTCTGAAGTCCATAAATAGTGCAGATGGTATTTTTTCTTTCTCATGATTAATTCAATATCTTACCCAAAAAAAACCCCAAAACATGCTTTTGATATGAGAGATCAAATGATCAAGAGAAGCTCCTAAGATTGCAAGATCTAAACAAAAATTAATTTATTTTTTTCCTCCATGTACTTCTTGAAGACACAAGCCTGAGTAGAAGATAAGGATTAAAACAGATGTGCTTAGTGCTAGTTCATCTGCTTAAATTTGGCAGTCTCTGAGATCAGTGATTAAAAAGCCATCTCTAACTTTGATGAAATCCACTGCACTGGTAATATGTGTCTTTGATAGCTTTCTTATGGGCCTCATGTCCGCCTAAACCGGACATAGAAAACATTGGACTGGAGATGATACATGGATTATATGGGTCAATTATACACTTAATCTGCCTTCTGGGGATTAAATGTGCATAGATTGACTCTGTATTTGGCTTGTCCTTGGCAGTTATCAGATCAGTAAGGTTGCCCTTACTGAAAAGTCTGGTAAGAACTTAATCATGCAGTGATATGGTCCTGATGATGCAGTCGTAGTTACAGTGCTAACTGCTCTGTACTTTTGCAGAAGGCTTGAATACCATTTTACTGTCACATTATACATTCAGCTGCCTCTGAACTCTATGTGCAGACAGTAATAGCCTGGATATTTGTTGTTAAAGGAGTGGTTTAAAATACCTTCAGGAAGCCTCTTTGTATTTGCAAGAAAAATTAGGGTGTTTTTATGTTGACACACAGAGGCAAATTGAAATCAGTGGGTTTGAGGGATGTAGATGAGGAAGCTAGGGAGGGAGGGCAGATTAAGACAGTCACTCCCATGGTTGCCTGTCGGGGAGAGGATCTTCAGCTTTGATGGGACAGTCACCCCAGCACCCAGCATCTGCATTTGGAGGCTCCGACGCAGCTCTTCAAGATGGGGCCATTCTGCCAGGGAGATCCCAAAGCACCTCATGCTGGAATATCAGGGGAGGTGCTGCCTTCCCCACCTCCGTACACTGGATAGGGGCCCAGAATGGGGATCAAGAGACCTGGGTCCTATTCCCAGCCTTGCCATTGAGTCCCGGTGTGATCTTAGCCAAGTCAGCTCAGCTCCCTGCACCTCAGCTCCATCATCTCTGATACAGGGATCAGGCTTGTCCACTGGCAAAGTGCTTTGTGCAATGCATCCCAAGTAGATATGGCAACAGGAGTAGACATCCATGCCCATGAGTCCAGCTGGAGCACAGCTCCTGAGAGCTCTGAGCTCCTGAGGATGCATGAGACAGGATTTGGTCCCATATTTTTAAAATGCAGTTATACCAAATATGAATTGATTCTTGAACGTAAAACGTACCAAGTCAATACAAGTCGGAATTGAAGGAGCACTGAAGTTTAAAAAAGAAACCTTGGCACAAATTACTATTGGACCCCAGTTCAGCAGTTAGCACTGACGTCCATGGGACTCCTCATATGCTTCAAGTTATGCACGTGCCCAAGCACCCTGCTGAACCAGCACTTCGTATACTCCTAAATATGTGAAAACAGCGGGGAGTCCGGCGGCACCTTAAAGGCTCCTTGTTGTTTTTGTGGCTACAGACTAACCCGGCTACCCCTCTGATACGTGCCTAACTATATGGAAATTTGCAGAGGTGATATTGACAGCGACAGAAGAAGCTAATGCAGCTGATTGAACCTTAGAAAATAGCTACTTTTCTTCCTGCACAGCCAGACTGCTCGCTGGGGCACCAGTTCCCCTACTTCCATCCTGAGACAGCCTCCCTATGCTGTTCCTTCTTCAGCTGCTTTTGTCTTAAAAAAAAAAAAAAAAAAGTCAATTTTGAAGTGAAGAAAATAAAGCAAATTGGCCTTGGGAAATACTGCACAAATTAAGCATGTCTTTAAAAGGGTTACTTTTAATGCAGCCCTTGTTTTTTCAGTGAAGGCATAATGTTTGAATCAGTTGAAGTCAAGTCAATTGAATTTTTTACTCAAAGAAAGGAGAGTCAGATTGCAGGTACTGTGCTTCATGGCGGTTGAGTAAAACCGTAAAGTACATTGTGGTGGAAAATATTGTCTGTATACAGTTATTGCTGCCTTGGGGAAGAAGAATATTGTATACCCTCCTTTATTAACAAGTGGGGGGGGGAGTTACCCAACAAAAAGGCATGTTTCAAACCCACATGCAGGGTCATGCTATTTCACAGCTGACCCCTTCATCTTTTGGAGTTCATATGCAAAGCATGTTTTTAAAAAAGGACAAGAGGTGTTTAATAGGCTTATTAATCATGGGAAAAGGAAAGAGAAGACCTATTTTCTTACTATTCCTGCCCACAAGCTGCCCAAGGTAGTGAGGACTTGTTCTGGAATAGGGTCTTACCTTATAAATGTATTCCGTTAACCAGGTTCATTCTTTCATGAAGTATTCATTTAAGTAGGTTTCACTTAATTTATTTTAGGGAGCCTCTTAATAAAATAAGTCCTAGATCTGTCACTGGATTTTACATGTGTTTAAGAGTTTTTCCTTCTAAATGTCTTTATCAGAACAGCTTTTAATGTTTCAGTAGACATTTGGTGAAGACAGTTAATTTGTTTTCTTTTCCAGAGGAGATTGTTCCATTAATCATTCTAAGAAGTCAGACTGATTGCTCTGTTACTTTAAGGTCAGCATACTCTTGCTAACATGATCTGCACAGTGCTTTTTAGTGTTGAAGAATATTCTTTTTATGGCAGAATGGAAGCAACAGACTATTTATTTTGCCATTAAAAAAATATCCAAGGTACATTTTGTGGAAGGAATATTGTCACGTTGCATTACAGAAGACAAATTGTCCTAAATTCTGAAATGAGAGGTCAGTTAGCTTAACAACATAGTCTTTCCTGCTTAGCCAACATAGATTGTTGGATTAGAGCTGTATGTACATATTTATCACTGTGCAATATATGCAAGTCACGTAGGACCAGATTATTAAAGTTATGCAGATAGTGAGATTTTCAAAAGTGCCTGGGTACCTAACTCCCATTGCTGGGGGCAACTGCGAGGGGTAAGGTGGCTGGCCACCTTAGGCCCCAGTTGAATTTTCAAGAGCACCTATCCGCTGCTTTTAAATACCTTTGAAAATCTGGCCCTTAAGATACTGTGAGATCTGCTTGTCTATTTTTATTTAACAGTTGTTTTTAACTAATTTGAGCTTCCAGTTGGTGGTTAGTCTAGAATGAGAACCTAGGTGTTCAATCTTGCATTTCTTGTTACCTCAAAAGCCCCACTGATTTCAACTGAAATTTTGAGAGCATAAGGAAAGCACAACTAGGTCAAAGTTTAAGTGTGAAGATAGCAGGAGTGTTGTGTGTAAAACACGGGAGGTAATTGTCCTGCTGTATTGGGCCTGGTAAGGCTCAGCTGGAGAGCTGTGTCCAGTTCTGGGCACCACACTTTAGGGAAGATGTGGACAAATTGGAGAGAGTCCAGAAAAGAGCAACCAAAACGATCAAAGGTTTAGAAAACCTGACCTATGAGGAAAGGCTAAAACAATTGGGCATGTTTAGTCTTGAGAAAAGAAGACTGATGGGGACTCTGATAAGCTTCAAATATGTGAGAAAATATTTTAGCATTGGAATCTGAGGCTTTGTAGATAAGTCAGTGGCAAAATGAACAGTTCCGTTTTCCCCCTAAATCCCATATTCCACTGGGCAAATCCTTTTTCCACCCCACTCCTTTGTGTGCATAGAAGTCCCAGCATGCAGTGGGACAGCTACACATGGAGAACAGAGAGTTCCCATGTGCAGCACAGAGTCGGTTTTTCCAGGGCAAGTCTGGGGAGAACCAGAGCAGGAGCTCAGCAGGTGGGTCTTTGACTATCCAGATCTGTTGACCTAACCTCATGCACGTTTGTCTGGGATAGTAGGAGAAGGATCTGCTGCAGGGCTGAGGCAACAGCTGTCATCGCAGAGTGGTCCACTGCCTTCCCCTGGCATTTGGAGCAGGATCTTATACCCCCGCTGTTTGCTGGGATGAGGATTGGGCCCGCTGCATTAACAACGGGGGATTGTTTGTTGTCCAATAGCTTCTTCATGCCTCGTTCCCTTTTCTCTCTGCAGTCCAGTCCCCCACAATTGCTCTCAGGGTAGCGAGTGAGCCAGTGGTGCATGTTAGATTAGCGGTTATAGGCCACTTCATTTCTCTTGGTCGGCAGTTTTTTTCTTTCCCCAAGATTCCTTTAAACCTCACCCTGCACTTATGATATCAGCGTACAAAAATGCTTACCAAGAGCTGGCAAAGAAATATCTTTTTTCTGTCCTGAAGTCCCATGTACGATACAGGGGATCCTTTTCTCCCCATTCACTCTTTTCCAGTTCACAGTTAATACCTAGGCAGCCTTTAACTACACTTTCTGGCATGTGCAGGCTATACAAGAGAACTCAATGAAAGGTTCCCAACTCCAGTTTGTGACGTCTTTTGATTCAGTTCTAGTGTTAAAATCTAAAAAACCCTGTACAATTAAAGTATTGTATGACATACATTGCATCTTATTAATCAACATTACATCCAATTATACTGTCATTGTATTATATTGCTTTGACAAAGGGCTGGGCTCTTTACAAAAATGTTACGTAGCTATTATGTTTAACCAGGTTCTTTATATGGGAACCTCGGTTTAAAATGTCAACATCTTTTCTTTACAAAAAAAATTTAAAAAACACAAGTGGAGACTACTTCAAATGCAGAAAACAGTATTGCAATCTATATTTCACCTTTTTTATGCAAAAATTATTTTATCAAAATTGCAAATAATGCAAAATTTGGGTGGGGGGGGCAAAATCCTTCGGGGCAATGATAACTTGTGTATAAAATGTCATGATACAAGCACTGTGAATTTTTGCACAGTTGTATCCGCTTGGGAGGAAGAGAAAGGACAGGTACCCAAGAGCAAAGCATGTCAGTACACCCAGGCCACGTTTAGGGCCAGATCCTGTAAACACGCACCACTTTACTCATCCGAGTAGTCCTATTGACTGGGGTAGATAACCAGCATTGACTTTGGTGGGTCTACACGTGTGAGTAGAGTTACCCATGAGCATTTGTAATGCAAGAGGACCCCCTACACACACATAGGTGCTCCAGCTATTCCCTGGATGTAATGACTCCCTCAATGACAACCCACAAGCTATTTTTTAACACCCAAATCCTGCAACTCTCCCTACTGGCAGACCCCTCCACCCGCAGGGAGCCAGGGCTGTCTGGCCAGTTGCATATTGGAGTCTGAGGCCATCTGGTTGCAACAAGTGAGTGTATTGGATCCCCATGTCTTTTGCACCTCTGCACGGGCTTCTTTTTAAGAATTAAACATGTTTCCAACTGCGTTCTTCTCACCTTCAAATCCTACAGGCAATGGATTTTGGCCAGGAGAAGAGTTATGAATCTTTAATGGCCAGGACTTTAGTTTTACATGTCATCAGAAAAACAGCATCTTCTTCAGCACAACCACACCAGGCTAGGTGATTGGTTCCATCATAACTCAGAAGAATGCCACCTTCTCAGGCCCTGTCCCTACAAACTCATGTGGGTTTAACTTTACTCACCAGAGTCATCCCACTGACTTCAGTGAGCTTTGGCTCCGGCCCTGTCATGTGGTGGGGTTCCCTCACTCTGGACTCCTCACTGCCAGCAGTCCTCACGCATTCCTGCATAGGTTCACCACGGTGTGCTTTATGTACAATGGGCTATACAAGTCCTTGTCCTCACATGACATAAGGCTTTGACCTTCTCCCTAGGTGCAGAGGGAAAGAGGGGAGATCTCCCCTCCATGAGAGCCTGGGCTGCTCTGGCCCTTCCTTCGGGCCTTCCCCTCTTTCCCCTTTCTCTTCCTGTATCTCTTTCACCTGTCCTTAGCTGAGGAGCTGAATCACCTTAATTGTTTAATCACCTGGTGTTTAGCCAGTTATCTCCTCAGTTTGGCCCATGTGGGGATGCTTATGAAGTGCACAGAGAGATGAGTCCACCTTAGGCTACTCTCAGTCTGTGACCGGCCCCTTCCTACAGTAAGTCGCTTTTTCCTTTGACATCCCCCATCCAAGTCCTGTTCAGACTGGTCACTGCTTCCGTTACTGGCTCTAAGGAGATGACAGTCCCAGGTGGTGAGACTTCACGATGCTGAGCTAGATGGGACTTGCGTGGCTAAATCCTATGCAACTATTTGGAAATGTAGAGGAAACTATATGGTTTACGAATTGTGTGAATAAATATAAAGCTCAGATTGTTTTCACAACTGTCACACAACAGCTTGGTGGTGAAGGTGCAGGAGTTAATGCCTCCCGTTGGCTTTTTTTAAACTCTGTTGAAATCCGTGCTTGGATGACGTTAAGGAACTGAATGGCTTCAGAGGCAGTATAATTTGGAGTTAAGGAGCTGTAACCCATCCCAGAGTGCTTAGGTGTTGTACTACAAAATGTATTCTAATTGTTAATTAATTGTATGCAGCACAGAGCCCTAAATGCAGAGGCTCTTTATGAATGAAATTATTCGTATGTTTACGATTTATTTATAACGTAAGTGCGAGACCATATATGCATACAAAATACAAAGCAAAAAAACCCCCAGATTAGAGACATCTTTTTCCATTAATAATAGTGGGAGTTGCTTGTGTAATCTCATAAACACTGCACTGAACATTTACAATCAACAAGTCCATTTGCTAGAGACACCAGGAAGTTCTACATGGACCTTCCGTTAGCACTGACGGGAACGATATGCAAGAGACCCCCTTCAAACCAAACTTAAACCCAGTTAAGGGTGAAACTCCATCCTTAACTCACCCTCTTGCTGAGGTCCTCAAACAGTGGGTGATCTTAGCTACCATATGTACTGCAAAAAGCCTGCCCTACTTAAACACAACTGTGTGTGAGTTTCAGCTTTCACTCTGAATTTCCTTCCTTGTTGTGTCTAAGGCATTCCGTTTACATTATTCAAACAATGTTTTTGTGATTTCTTTTGAGAAAGATGATGTAATTTAACACCATTTACATCCTAGACAAATGATTAATAGTTCAGGGTAGAGGCTTGATCCTATTATGTAAGGCTGACACTGTGGTATTATTAAATAATAATACAAATGATTTTAATATCAAGCCCCTTTGACTTTATACCCTGCCCACATAGTTAAGCTTTCAATGTGAATGAGATTTCACAGCCAAGGAATAATACAGGGAAAAAACAATCAGAAGTTACAGAGCAGCGGGGTCGTAGGAACTATTCTAAATGTAGATGCAGTGAAATCATTATAGTATTATTAAAAAAAAATCTTTGCTGAAATGTAAATCTGTAGTCTTAGCAAAGCACGTCAGTCACTTGTTTAAACCAAGGTTCATTATTATTATTGCTTATGCTGTACCATAGATGTGCATGGTGCTTTAACAATATAATGGTAATAAATAAAAACATAGCACTACCATTTAGCACTTACTGAGCTAAATGTTAGCAAAAAATAATAGAAGGCATATTGCTTATCCAGAGGAAAATTTGCCACTAATATAGGACCCTATCCTGCAAAATCTTTACTTACTGAAGTCCTCGCTCTTGTGAGCAAGGTACTGTTTGCTGTTCTATAGTTTCTTAAATAGGGCGTGTACCCAAAGTATTTCTGAATTGTGCATTCTGTTTCTGAACGTAACCAAGTCAGAAATCCCTACTAGAAGGTAAGCTAGCAAATCACAACTTGTTGCCAGAAAAAAACCCAGTTATCAACTTTTATATTTTGAAAGAAACAACACATAAAAAAATAGTGTGAGCTATAAAATAATGTGTTTTATAATAGAAAGACAGCTGTCTCTGCATACTCTTTTGGTTATGCCTTGTTATTGTGTGGTCTATGGTGGTATACAGAAAGGCAGCCGCCTTTTTAAGTACTCGGTAGACTATTTAGTTACTCAGAGATCAGATACCCTTATTGTCTGGTCCATGGTGGTATAACAGAAAGATCGCTATTTATCTGTTCATTCTTGATAGTGCCTGTGATTTTATAGCCTGTGATGATAGTCGTGGAGAATTTAATGTGTACGATATTGGTGTATCTCCAATTGTTTGTGAACATCAGACGTTTTGAAACCTGGTTGTAATCAAGGAATATAAGCATAAGCTTGAAAGGCTAAAGAGCAGAAAGACCCGCACATAAATGCTATTATGTACTTAATGAGGCAGGGTTTAAAAAAAAAAAGAATCAGCCACACAAGTTGGTTTTATCAAAGAAAATGTATAAATAACGACCAGTGATTCAAGCTGCTGTACAAAGAAAAAGCAGGGACTTCACTTGTGGCATTCAGACAATCGTATTTACTACACTAATCTTTTTGGCTTAGAGATTGACAATCAATATATTATTATCAACAAGCATTAGCACACACAAAAAGCTTCCATTTCTCTTTAACCATGTCCGTAAATCCTTTAAATTTAATTAAAACTGGCCAGTCTTCCCAATAGTGCAAATTACACTTAAAATAATATTAAATATTTGTACTGGGTGAAGACAAAAGTGTTGGCTTGTGCAGTTTGTTGAAAACGCACACACACACACACACACACACACAGACGGGAAAAAAATTGAGCTAATCAAAGTTAAAATAAAGTCTCTCTCCCTCTCTCTCTCTCTCCCAAGACTACTGTCTATAACATGTTGTTCCTTATAGAAAGTGGGATATGGTGGCATTTGCTTGATTAACTTGCTCGACAAAAGTGACAGCTGCTGTGGGTGCATGTAGATAAGCTGCACGGCACAGTTCCGCCTTTGTACATCTGTCAGCAAAAAAGGAAGAATAAAGAGTGAAAAGAGGCAAATTGGTCCCAAAAGGCAATCCATTCAACTTAGGAGGTTCGCTCTATTCAAGCACTCACTGTGAATCTCAAGTACTAGGTAGCTTATTCAATTTCATTCATTCTTTAGAATGAACCCACAAGTGTTTAATTTCTTATTCTGCCCTATAAAAGGGGGAGCTTTTTTATTGGAAGCATTAATTGTAAGACTAGCTGATCAGTGCTTACAACATTAACTCATCATTAATTTTCTGTTTAACTAATTTTGGGATCTGTAACGTGGTAACTTCTCTCTGACTTCTTGGATTGCTCCCTGAAAAATCCAAAAATATTCCGACATTCAGCTCTCTGAACCTGGATCTCTGCCGAGGAGAGTGAAGACTGCAGGCCAGATCCTCAGTAGGTGTAAATCATCCTAGGCCACTGACTTCATTGTTTGCATTGCTGTAGCACCTGGGAACCCCAGTCATGGGCCAAGACACCATTACGTTAGGTGCTGTACAAACACATGGAGCTTCATCGATTTACACTGGCTGGAGGAGTCATCCCTACGTGTGCCTGGTTACACAGACAGGTTTCCTGGCTCAGAAGGGTAATCTTACTGGTGGTGAATCTTCTGCAGAAGAGTTACTCAGAGATCAGCTTCCTAATGAAGTGTGGGGAGGGGGGAAGGCCTGCAAGCATGGCAGCCTGCAATAATAATAATAATTAATAGCAAAATATGGGTTTCCTTGAGAAACTGGAAGGAAAGTTTATGATCTAGGTCAGGGGTCAGCAGCCTTTCAGAAGCGGTGTGCCAAGTCTTCATTTATTCACTCTAATTTAAGGATTCACGTGCCGATAAAACATTTTAACGATTTTAGAAGGTCTCTTTCTATAAGTCTATAATAGATAACTAAACTATTGTTGTATGTAAAAGTAAAAAAGTACGGTTTTTAAAATGTTTAAGAAGCTTCGTTTAAAATTAAATTAAAAGGCAGAGCCCCCCGGACCGGTGGCCAGGACCCGGGCAGTGTGAGTGCTGCTGAAAATCCGCTCGCATGCTGCCTTTGGCACACGTGCCATAGCTTGCCGACCCCTGATCTAGTGGGAGGGGCACTAATGTGTGGGTAGGTCTCAGCAGGGCAGAGAAGTTTCTCTTTTTGTGGCAGAAGATTCTCTGTTCCCATCTTCTAATTGACGCTGGAGGATTATTGTTAAATTCATGCGTCTTGTGGGCCAGCAGCTCTTTTCATCCACACCAGTCTATGCCACCATCCTACTCCGCAACTTAGCTGCAGTCTTACTCTCTCTCGTCTAGGCACTCCTAATGTGCCCTTCACTGTGGTGCCTAGGATTCCCCTACCGTCCCCTGGGAAAGTGGCACAGTCTGGGCATTGGAGCGGAAGACTGCTTGAGACACTTTGTCCAGAAGGACTTTGAGTCCCCAGAAGAGGAAAACTATAATGACCTGGCTGGAAGGCCCAGACAAGAAAGGGGACCGATCAAGTCAGAGAGAGGGAGACAGCCCAGGGGGCGTGCAACCAAAGGAGGGCGCATCTGACTGGTTGAGAGCTAATCCCCTGGTGCACCACAAGGAGGCGCCCCAGCGGTGAGTAGTTACACTTCCGCAAAAAATAAGACAGTTGTTCCCATAATGCTGTAGCCTCAGCTTAGAGCAAGGGCTAGATCTGCTGGTGTGGCTAAGCTCTGTTCAGTGCAGGATGTGGGGAGGGGGAGGCCCCTCCGATCCAGTTTTGCACCCTGTTGCAACTTAGAGCAGCATCAGGACAGAGCAGGGCCAAAGATCTGACCCCATGGGTTGCTATCAAACCCAGATCTCTTGCATGGTGGTGCCCTGGATACCAACTGCGGCAATGGGCTAGCCCAGAACTGAACTTCTTTAAAATGAGCATGTGTGAAATGTAATGTTCCTGATTTTCCACCCACTCACACTTATCATCATCTACACCTGGGCAAAACCAGTGTAAACCCCACCTCTACCACTGGTAATGTTCTACATCCAATTTGCTTAGGTGTAAATGACTAGGCAAGGGTGAAGGTAGTGGAGACTCACTCTGCTACTGAGGTGCACGCCTTGGGTTTTAAAGGTTACTTGGTAAATTTTGCTTTGGTGAAGTTTTGCACAGGAAGTCACATGATTTTGCAAGTGACACTTTTCTACAAAGATAAAGGTGTGAAAGATGTATCAGTCACGCACTGGGCAGTTACCGTTTGGATCAGTCACTTTTGCAAAGTTATTACATTATGTCGTTCCCAGAATACACTGTGAGTTGTCACTTGTCTCCTGTTGAAGTAGGAGAGCCAGTTCAGCTGTCTAGCGGTAGCACAATGTGCTACCATGCACAACGCTAAGTGTGAGACGACGGCTCAGTCCGTCACATCTGGGCTGGTGGGTCTGCAAAACAATATGGAGCCAGCATGCCCTGTCACAGTGGGCAGGGAAAAGCCATGTTGCTCCTCAGCAAGCCCCGCTTAGGGGACTGAGAAGGAACACTGAGAGTGCCCACAAGAACCTGTACCCAGAGGAACTGTACAGGGACTTGAGGGCGGGGTAATGAAGCAAGTTTGAGGGGAAACCCTTGAAGCTCAGGGGACCCCAGACGGCCAGAAGTGGCTTCACTCTTGTGCCATTCTCAATGTCGACATTTCCAGTATTCTCTTGTGTAATAAGCTGAATGCAGAGGATGAGCCAGGTTAGCTCACAGAATCAAATACTGTATCCTGCCTCTGACAATACCATGTGCCTGATGTTTCAGAAGATAGTGAGAACCTTCCATAATGCACCTGGCCATTAGTGTCTATGGTGGTGGGGTGCAAAACCTTTCCTTACCCCTATAGCGATCAATTGATGGCCTGAAGCATGAGGTTTTGCAGTCCCTATCTTAGTATTCTTAACTATAAATGTTCTTATATAATTGGTTTTAAAGGACCTGGTCTTCAGAATTTAGGTGTGTGTGCATCTGAGTTTAGCGCAGATTTGCACACCAAGTTTGCATACTCCAGGTGCAAGGCTCCGATTCGTATGCTACATGGCTAGGTAGGTGTGGCATGAAAGAACAACTTGTGGATTGTTGTAGACTCGTGTAGCAAAGTAATGTGCATACCAAGTAAGTTCTCAATCGTGTGCAGACTTGATTACTAAAAAACAGGTTTGGGAGTTATCCAGGACTGCAGAGGTACGTTCCCTCATAAGGGGAAAATGAAATGTAGCTTCCCTGAACCATTGTGACAGCCTTAAAGGTGGAATTTGACCATCTCTTCTCCCTCCATACATTTGCTGATATCCGGATCCAATTTACATTCTTATATGGGGTCAGATCCTCAGCTGGTGTAAATCAGTATAGCTCCGTTGACTTGAGTGGAGGACCTGTCTCAGTGAGTGGAGAATAGGCACGAGTGTATGGCCGATCAAAGAAAAGTACCAAACTATTTGGGAAGGGGCTGTTGTTTCCCAGCAAATTCACATGTTGGGTTAGCAACAAAACCCATGGCCAGACGTGAGCACGCTCCTCTTGTGTGCCCAGGTGCGCGGCCTCCTTATTTTGTGTTGCTTTTATGCTGGGTGTCGCGGAGGCAGCCTCCCGATGCAGAATCCGTTACCTTCGGAACACCTTGAATTCAAAGGCTCGCTCGGCAGCCTCCTGTCAGCGTTTCAAAACCAGTTCATGTGCCAGACAAAAAGAAGGGGCAGCCTGTGGTCAGCGTTTTCCAGGCCCTGGTATGTCACAGTTCTAAACAGATTTGAATTGCTTGGATTGGTTCTGGTTGGAAAGCAAGGACTGAAATCGGGGTCATAGGTGAGAGTTACTATGGTAATTGAGTAGTATCACCAGTAGTTTTGCTCTCATGAGCATTAAAGCACATAATAAAGGACAAACAACAGTGGTTAAAGCAAGCAGGTAGGATTACTATGTTCTTTTGTCAGAAGTATATAATGTCTTGTAGTCAGTTTTAAAGACTTCTCAACCCCCAGATCCCCCCCAGCAGTCACCTGCTGAGTAATTTTGTATGCTTAATCTGTAGCCCTTAACTACAAGCTTTCTGCTAATTTGAGGCAAATGGGTAGTTTTGACACTAAATAGGGCAGTAAAGATTCCCTGACCTAGAAAACCTCCATTCTGAGACACTGAGAGCAGAAAATATTCTTTCAGCATCCTTGTAAGACGTTTTGAATGACACAAACTAGCTTTGACTAAACCATGCTGAAGCCTCCGATTAATGGTTTGCAAAAACTTGCCGCACATCCCTGCTGCAACTTCCCCCATAAAACTTGTCACTTCAGATTGCCATCAGCCACCACAACAATAATCATTCCATGCCTATTGCTAATTGCAAGCACAGCTGAGGCTCAGCGGGGTGCTCTTGCACAGTCCCAGGCCTTTACACCAGCCGCAATCTGTTGTGTGGCACTTGTTCACACACAAAAACTACCCGCAAAGGCAGAAAGAGGCAGAGTCACTGGTTTCTTGTAATCCCCCTGCTACCCTGCTGACAGCCCAGCCCCATAAGCATTCCTGGTTTTGTCCTCCCCTTTACAAAAGCTGAAATGACCTTAAGCTACTAGTATGTGAGTTTTTGAATGAAGAATACAACTCCTTCAGGTGCATTAAAAAGCAGTGCTGCATCTGGCTTATGAGATTCTGTTGGCAGCACCCCTGGGGTGAACTGTGGCTTCCTGTAACATGTAAAATATGAGTGTGAACTCCAGGTTCATGGCAAGGAACAGGAGGTCATGCTTCCATTCAGACCGCACTGAAGAGAACGGGAGTTTGCAGATGTTCTTGGGTATGTGTAACGACACCACCTCCCCAAACGCACAGGAACCCAGCGCGGTTTTTGATAAAACGTGCCGCCGTCTGTGTGTTACTTGCAGATTTATTCATATCAATTTTTGCCGTTTATATATTCAGAGACAAGCCTGCTATTTCAACAGCTCCATAGCTCAGCCTCAAAACTCTCCTCTTCCAGGCATTAAACCTAGTGCTCCGGCTGGCGGGGAGGTTGTCACGGTAACGGTCAAAGCCTGCCAGAGGTCATGCTTCAGCACCCTCTACTGGGTCCCTTCCGGAGATTCAGAATCTGCCTACTCCTTCCCTGGCAAGAGGTGCAGTCAGGGCTGCTGTGAAAGAAAGGGGGCTGGATAATGGTAGACTGCAAGAGCAACTGGAATCCTTCGGGTGCTTCCTGAAGCTGCCAACTGCAGTGTCCAGTTACTGCCAGTGGGGCTGTTCCTGAAATTCTTGCTGCGAAAAGAACTTAGTTTTTAATTCATGCCTCGCTGAGGTAAAACGGCCACTGAAATGGGCAAGGTCTGAGCCGAAACAAAGTCGGGACTCCAGGATCTGACTCAGTGGGAGTTTTGCTTGAGCGAGTAACTTATGAAAGGGAAGAGCCCCATTGGGGGATAGTATTCTTGGCCTGATTGGGCAAGGAAAAGCTTGGATGCCCAGTGTCAAAGTATCAGATGGATTGTTTACAGCAAAGCCAAATATAAATATATTCATAATAGCGAGACGCCAACAGTGCGATGCAGCGATTAAGTAGCCTTACGTTAGGAAGTCAGTGTTGCATAATTGATGGCTTAGCCTTGGTAAACAGATCCTTCTAATGCATTTTAGAAATATGCATGGGTGTTAGGAGCGTAATTGTTCTGTGTAGTTTTCAATAAGCAAACAAAAGCATTACTTGAGCAGTGTTATCCAGGTTCCGCTGAGTTACCTCCCACCCAATGGGTTCTGTGAGCATAAACACATAATAATAAACATAATTTGTTATGATTGTGTATGAAATGCTCTGAGAAAAGGTTGCTATAATTTTTGAAGGATTTTTATTATGTACAACAACTGAACCGGCAGAAGAAACTATTTATTTCATATCGCAACAGGACTTTGTCTCTTGTGTCTAAGATCACATTTCTGTTTGGCAAGGCGAGATTAGTTGTAAAAAATATATATATAGTCATGTGGAAATGTTAACATCTTTGTGTTAGGCATGAAATCAGAAATCGTCTTCCTTCTAATAACACATTGTCTCTAGTGATTGTTTCAGTATCTATTTCACTTACAGCTTACTCTGTTTTTATGCATATGCAAAGCTTAGATGCAGCAATTGAAGAATGCTATATTAAATCTAAAAAAATTGATAGATGTGATTTTTTTTTAAAATCAGGATAAATGTATTAACGGATATGTCTTGAATTGTACCTCATTTATAACTTACAGTATTGAAATTCTTGTGAAGTTGATTGCTTAGCCTTGGTGAACAGATCATTTTAATGCATTTAAGAAATGCACATGACATGTAGGTCTTATGTTTTAAAGATCTGCATGGTTGATGTTTTATTAGCAAATGCTTTTCTACCCATGGGAGGAGAGGGGGACAGCATTTGGATCCTGAGTCAGGGTCCAGTTTGAACTTCCCCAGTGTCCTGGGTGTTTGAATACATTGTCTTTAGTAGATAATTTAGCTTCATTTGTTTTGTGTTTCCAAAGACTCACATGAAATGCTGATGGAAAGAGGGGGATCAAATGTAGGTTGGCAAACTCAACAGCAAAACTGCCAACCCTGTTAGAAGAGTGTTGGAAGTCACTGGTATTTTGTGGTGATTATATTGCGTGGACTGTAATGATAATTGGTTTGGTGAGTAAATAACTGATAGGTGTTTTTGTTTTTTAAAGATTGAATAGGCCACGAATTCACCTTCAGTGTCCTTATGGTTCTGCGCCTTGCTGGGAACCTAGCAAGTTAATTTGGTCCTTCTAGGGGCTGCCATCTTGGTTGGTCTAGCTCTTTGTTTCAGCTGATACTGTGGAAGTTCTGTCCTTTCAAGGCTGAGGTTGTTGTTTTTATTGAATAGTTAGACACACAAAGGCTTGCACGCTACATTACAGACAAATATAAAGACTGTTCCTTGCCCCCAAGAGACTCACACTCATTTAGACTTAACGCAAGAGGCGGCAATAAACAAAGGAAGGTGGATTGTGTATGGAAAGAATGAGATACAGCGGTGGAAGGTCATAAGATGTTCTTAATGCTTCATGCTCATCTGCTCTCTAGGTGTTGTTTTTAATACGTTAGTAAAACTTGGGGATAGTCTCCAAACAGGGCAGGGATGGAAGCCTAACTCAAAGAAATGAGCCTTTAAGGAGGCATTTAAAGGAGGGGATTGATATTTTCTGGTGCGCAGGGTCAGGGGTGGGTGATGGCAGCCAGAGGTCATGGCTCACTTGAACCAAGGGCTTGAGCCATTTGAAGAAATGAAACCACCTTCGTCTTTAAAGTTTCTTTACAGTTTCATATTTTGGGGCATGGGGTTGCAATGAATCCTGAGCAGACATTCCCTGTCTATCAGAGAAATGACATTAGCATAGATTCATAGAATGAGGCCCTCACCCCTCTCTGGCCACTGTATGCGTGACAAAAGGGCCGGAGTGGCATAAAGCGGACCCGGTTGTGCTGGGGGAGAATTGCTCTGCTGCAAGCACTTTGGAAGACAGCCATAAAGTTGCCTCTGAGGACCCCTTCCAAGCCTTGGCCTAGGACGCATGCAGGGAATGGGACTGAGGGCAGGAGAGGTGCGCTGGTGCCTGGCAGCACAGCAGTCCATAGCGCAGCCGGGGAGATCCCAGAGTTGTCTGAAGCAGCCCTTGGCGTAGCCCAAGATTACAAGGGCACAAAAGTGGGTTCGTGCGCCATAACCTCCATTCCCTTGGGCTGGGAGACCTGTGCGGCGCTTCTTAGAGAATCAGAAGCTCACCCATCCATTTTAAGGCCTGAGGCATCATTGTGATCATCCAGTCTGATCCCCTGCATAGCACAGGCCAGAGGATTTCCCCTAGGGATTCCCCATCAAGCCCATAAATTCTGACCAAGCTACAGCATAGCTGTAAGACATCCAGTCTGATGTAGACTCCAATTGACAAAGACTCCACCACACCCTTAGGTAAGTTGCTCCAATGGTTAATTACCCTCCCTGTAAAAAAGATGTCTTATTTCCAGTCAGAATTGGTCTAGCTTCAGATCCCAGTCATTGGATCTTGGTAGCTCTTTGTCTGCTAGCCTAAAACGCCCTCCACTATCAGTAATCTCCTCCCCAGGTTGCGTACAATATAGACACCGAGTGAAAAAATAACTCCCCTGTCTTTTCACTGGCCGATCTTCTGTTCCTTTATCCCCACCTATTGCGAACAAGAAGTTTGTAAAGCTAAGCGCAAAGCATCTCTATGTTCTGGAGAAGTTCTTTGTCAGGCAACGTCAGCCCTGGATTTCGGCTCTGTCCCATGGGAGTGTGCAGCTCATCCCCATCGGTGGAGGGGATGGGAGCCTTGTGCATGTAGAGCCCCTGGACTTGTCTCCTAGATGCCCATGGATGCCCGTCTGTCTGGCTATACAATGGAATTTGGGCAGGAAATGGAGCTATGGACAGCTGCACCCTGCCTGTGATGTCATTCCCATCTGATCCCTGGGATAGTCACGTACCCTACCAGCAGATAATGCTGCTTGAGGTAGGCTCACCTGGGAGAACCACTACTAAGTCTTCTCCCCTGGAGAACGCAGGAGCCATAAAGTCCTTTCCCCTGCCTGGGCCACTGCCCTTTCTCCAGGGTAGGGATGCCCACAGTCACTCCTGTGATTGCAGGGCTTTAGCCACACCCACTCTAGGTAGTGAAAGGGAGGGTCTGGGAAACGTGGACCCCACCTCTTGCCCATACTCCAGCCCTGTTCACTCCATCCTCAGCTTTGCACTTCACTCTTCCCTCAGCCTTCCTCCTACCCTGGCTCACCTGCTTTCCCAGCCGCTCCACTGGCTCATTTCCCCATCCCCTTTCAGCTGGAAACCCCACTGCAGGTCCCACTCAGACCACAGTCCCCTTCACACTGGGGAGCCCAACCAGCAGACTACAGCTCCCTCTGTGTTTCTGTTCCCACTGAAAGGCAGGGACCTGCCTCTTATTTCCTGCTTCCCCTTCCCAGCAGGCCTTGCTCTCAGTCTATAGTCAGTCACATGTTCTGCGAGGAAATCTGGCACCTTGAACTGGAATCATAGAATCATAGAATATCAGGGTTGGAAGGGACCTCAGGAGGTCATCTAGTCCAACCCCCTGCTCAAAGCAGGACCAATCCCCAATTTATGCCACAAATCCCTAAATGGCCCCCTCAGGGATTGAACTCACAACCCTGGGTTTAGCAGGCCAATGCTCAAACCACTGAGCTATCCCTCCCCCCTAACTTTGGTCCAGTTTTTTTAATCAAGAAAATCACTTTCTAAAGCAAAGCAAAGGGATTTGACTCCCCACCTGCCAATAGAGGGCATGATCCAGGAGACCTTTGAACTCAGTCGAAAGACTCTGCAGAAGGGCTGCCTAGTCCCAGTGTTTTACAGTCCGTAGCTCTAACCAGCCACGCCATGGCTCACCCACTTGTTCTCCTAGCGATAGTAAAGGAACAAATTAAAATGAACCTGGTGCCCTAGGCAAAGTAGCTCCTTCGCACCACCTTTAGCCTGGTCTGCTGGGTCCAAACGGACTCCCTGGGGTGAATCAGACAATGTGCCGATCATGTGCTGCTTCTGGTGGATGTTGTGAGGCAGCCTGCACCCAGGAACATACTAGGAATGTGGGAAGGGGTCCGAGCCATAGATTGCCCCGACAAGTAGCCTTACTACTAATCTCTCACAGCTTCTAGGCACCGCGCAATGAGCCTGTGCAGGAAACCTCCGGTTTCTTCCATAGAAAACAGTCCATACAAACAATTAGCACACGGCAGGTTGGCTTGCTACCTGCTTTTTCAAACAGAAGAGGCTAAATGTCTCTCTGAAAAGCAGCTAAATCTGTCGTCCAAGGAGATCCTGGAGTTGGGGCTAGACAGTAGAGGGAGTGGGTACGGGTAGAGAGTGAAAGTGGGGAGAGGTGCCTCTCTTAGCTACTTCAGTGAGATCATAGGATCCTGTCAGACTAGCTAGAGAGGGTAAATGTGGGGCTACTGGAAGCCTTTCATTTAATCAGCCAAATGAATGTTATAAGGTATTCATATTCAGGGTACCCAGCACACAGAGGTTAATGTTTCCCAGATCACTAGACAGTAATTAAGTGCAGTATAATGAACATAGGACACCGGGATTTGAACTACCTGGTTCTCTCTGGGTTTAATTGGCTGAATGAGTCTGTCACTTTGTCAGCATGCTGCTGAGCTGTGTCTCGGAGCCTAGCCAGGGAAGAAGATGTTTTAATTATAAAAAGTTCAAAACAAAAAACAGGCCCTTTGCATTCTTTCAAGTACATCTTCACCGAGTTCTGCTCAGCCCTCATTGGAGATTGCTGCTAATTGGCATGTTAATTACAGGTCAGCCTGACAGCAGTCTTAAAACAAAAAGAGAAGGAGTACTTGTGGCACCTTAGAGACTAACCAATTTATTTGAGCATGAGCTTTCGTGAGCTACAGCTCACTTCATCAGATGCGTGCCGTGGAAACTGCAGCAGACTTTATATATACACAGAGAATATGAAAAAATACCTCCTCCCACCCCACTGTCCAGCTGGTAATAGCTTATCTAAAGTGATCATCAGATGGGCCATTTCCAGCACAAATCCAGGTTTTCTCACCCTCCACCCCCCCACACAAATTCACTCTCCTGCTGGTGATAGCTCATCCAAAGTGACAACTCTTTACACAATGTGCATGATAATAAAGTTGGGCCGTTTCCTGCACAAATCCAGATTCTCTCACCCCCTCAACCCCCTCCCAAAAACCACACACACAAACTCACTATCCTGCTGGTAATAGCTCATCCAAAGTGACCATTCTCCCTACAATGTGCATAATTAAGGTGGGCCATTTCCAGCACAAATCCAGGTTTTCTCACATCCCCCCCACCCCCATGTGTGTGTGTGTGTGTATGGGGGTGGGGGAGATGTGAGAAAACCTGGATTTGTGCTGGAAATGGCCCACCTTAATTATGCACATTGTAGGGAGAATGGTCACTTTGGATGAGCTATTACCAGCAGGATAGTGAGTTTGTGTGTGTGGTTTTTGGGAGGGGGGTGAGGGGGTGAGAGAACCTGGATTTGTGCAGGAAATGGCCCAACTTTATTATCATGCACATTGTGTAAAGAGTTGTCACTTTGGATGGGCTATCACCAGCAGGAGAGTGAATTTGTGTGGGGGGTGGAGGGTGAGAAAACCTGGATTTGTGCTGGAAATGGCCCACCTGATGATCACTTTAGATAAGCTATTACCAGCTGGACAGCGGGGTGGGAGGAGGTATTTTTTCATATTCTCTGTGTATATATAAAGTCTGCTGCAGTTTCCACGGCATGCATCTGATGAAGTGAGCTGTAGCTCACGAAAGCTTATGCTCAAATAAATTGGTTAGTCTCTAAGGTGCCACAAGTACTCCTTTTCTTTTTGCGAATACAGACTAACACAGCTGTTACTCTGAAACCAGTCTTAAAACACACCTCTGCTGTGATGCCTACAAAACACTTGACCCTGGTTAGGCTGAAGGGTTACAGGAAACAAAACTGATAGAATGGGTTAAACCAGGGGATGCAAGTTAAGTTGGGAAGCAGAAACTGAATTATAAATGTGGAAAAGCTGCCCTGTGCCCAAAGGCCCCAGGGAGAATGGAAACATCCTACGGAGGCAGAGCTGGAGCAAGGTTACAATTGACTTGGGACAGAAAACCTCCCCTTGAGTCGGGGAAAGGAGTGGACGCCGGGCCAGGGTACAATGAATAGGGAGTGGTCTGACTACAGGACCTCTTGAGCCCTTTCTCAGCTACCTCAGAGATCCTCTGCAGATTCAGCAGCTGGGGAAGTTCTGTGGCTCCCTGGGTTAGGAACTCAATGACTGGTCTGTACTGATCTCTGCGAAGCTGGAGAGGGACACCCAGATGCCGTGGTGAGGGGTGCCCAGGAAAGAACCTCAATAAGTAGGTGAGGAGGAGCTAGATGAGGGAAGTCGTCCCATCAACACAGGGAAATGTAGTGCAAGAGACCCATTTAAAGGTGTATTCGGGGGCAGTTATGGTCAGGAAGCCTTTGAACGCACAGTACCTCCAGCGGCCATCTTCACCAGGCACCAATAGGAGCTGAGTGGTGAGAGGGAGAAGCATGGGGCATGTGCATATATCCCTGAGAGAAACAAGTTGAGGGGGTTTTACTTCTCGCTGTCCCCTGTTTCTTCCATGAGGACACATTCCCCTGCAGAGGGAAAATTCATAGGAGAGGCCACAGGTTTCCATTGCCCTAGGCGTAAGGAGGAACGGGGGTCCCATGACTGGTAGCAAAGTCTGGAGTAGGCGGTCAGAATGAGGCACCAGGTTAGACTCCACACTTCTTGCCTCTAGCGCCCTCTGTGGCTATGACGTGTCTCGATTGCCTGCTGTTTGGTCGGAGTACAGATCTGCAAAACCCAACCCCAGCATGATCCATTAATATTAAAGAGGGAATTTTGTTAGTGCTGAAATGTGCAAGTTATACTAACATGGGCCTGACCCTGTGCTTTTTTACCCTAGTTTTACACCAGAGTAACTACATTGAAATCAACAGAGGATCTCTAGCGTAAAGCTGGTGGGACAGAGGGAGGAATCAGGCATCAGTGCCTTGGTCAATTTTCATTTTTTCCCTTTGCAATTAACTTTTTTTTTGGGGGGGGGGTTGTTTTTGTGAGTGTCTGATGAACTTAGAGGTCTGGCTGGGAGAACAGCAAACCTCAAAGGATGATGTCCAAAGAGGGCTAAAAAAGAGAGTTTCACTAATGGGGACATAATCGAAGAACTGAACTGCCTCGTTCTGCTTTACAAGAGAAATAGAAATGTCAGCCCAAGTTTGAAGTCACATTGACAAAAGATGTGAATGCCCAACAGACACCCTGTCTTAGGGAGGGTTGGAGTGGGGAGGGGAGAGCATTAAAAGCATTTTCAACTAGCACTTGTTTAAATTTCCACTCGTCTCTGGTGCACGTATTGGCACACGTGAAAAGTCATAGTACAGCGTGATGTGTGCGCATCCTGTGTGTGTGAGAGAGAAGTTGTGTGTGCATATCCCTCTGCACAAGCAACTTCTGAATTCAGTTTCAGTTGGTCTTTTGATAATACAAAGTGGAATGAAAACTGGTGACATTTTAAGATTTGATTTTTTTCCCCCTTTTTATCCTGCCGTTTGGGAGCGTTGCTCAGTCATATGTCTCCGAGTGAGATGGATGAATATCGGAGCAGTGCTCTAACCCCATAGCCCACCAGAGACTTCTTGCTCTGCAGGGGCGGCAGTCTGCCGTGACAGCTGCGAGCATTTTTCACAGACGAGAAGCAAAAGTTCAGCCCCTTGAGGGGAGCTATAATTTCAACATCTTGAAATTAGCTGTTTTTGCTATATGCTTTTCCATCTTTAGCATTGTTGAGACTGGAGCAGACAGGGCAGCCAGTGCTGTATGCTCTTATGACAGGTATCCTAGCCCTGCAGTTACCATGTACTGATATGATCAGGTTGTATTAGAATCCCCTAGTACATACAGTCTGCTCCCTTTAGGGAATCAGAGACCTCCTACAGCGGATTGGGTGTGAAATTTCAAAGAAGGTAAGTGGCAAAGAAATCACTGGGTTTGATGTGGTTAGTGGCAGGGTCATGGTGGAACAGCTGTAAGAAAAGCATTGGGATAAAACTGGCATCCTGGCTGGCAAATCAAATCATTGGCAAAGGTGGTACTGCCCACCCTTCCTGTGGAAAAGCCAGCCATGCTGTTGCTCTCCGTTACCATCCAGAGATGTTCCTTGTTGAGGCGACTGTGGATGGATGAGTTGTGCTAAAAGTCTGTAGTCCTGTGGTGCATGTTTTATTTAATAATCCCTTTTTGGGGGTGAGAGGGGGAGAATCTGATTATGAAAAAGAAATGCTCATTCATTGAAATTCTGCTTTTAAAAAAATTCCCTAGTAATCCTGTCATAGTCATTTAACAGGTTGGCAAATAGAAAAGGTCAGTCCTGATTGTATATGCCTGTTCGCAGATTGTGTTTATTCATGATACTCATGGGATGTGTTTGCTGGAGAACTCTTGTCTCTCTTGCAGCAATGGTATACCAGCTCCATGAATGTCATTTGCACCTGGTTAACAGACCGCATGGACCTGCAGCTTCACATTTACCAACTGAAAACTCTTATTAGGATGGTAAAGGTAATAATTTTTATGTGACTTTGCAAACCTCTTAGCATTCGAAGCACTGTGTGTGGTAGGTTTTCTTAGAGGAAATGTATTCTGTAGCCAAGCAAGTAAATCATTAATTAGAACAGTTTATATTAGGTGCATATGAGGATACTGTAAGTACAAAAATTAATCAAAGGGAATTTGAGACAGATACAGATTAGAAAAATACTTTGCACAATTATAAAGTAGTTATTTACACTGCAAGGGGGGAAATATATTATTGACATTTAACCCTAATTCTACAATAAACATTCCAAAAATTGACTTTTTTATGTGCAAACATGTTGATCCTACCAATTAATCCTTTTTAACTTGGGGTTTAATTTTAAAAAATTCCAACATTTGGTTGAAGGGAAATATTTACTCCCCAAAATCTGTAAGTATGTCTTGTGCTTATTGTCAGAATGCAAATCATGATTGTTCTCGTAGTTAACTGAATTAGTTTCTTTTACAATGGGTGTATACAATCAGCAATAAGGGATCACAAACGTGAGATAACATACCCTGAAAGTGGCATTTTTTTCCTGTGCATGCGTGCGTGTCTTGGACTAATGATAATTATTTCAGTGTGAAATCACAGTGGTTTACGTGAAATAAGATCACAGAAGGGGGTAAATACGTTTTTTGATCATTTTAGGTTCTATCTGATGCTTTTTGGCCTAGTGGTTTAAAATGTTTTGTCTTTTCCTCTACACCAAGAACAAATCAAAGCATAACGAAATTACAACTGAAATGTGCTAAATGTACTTTTCATAGATTGGAGCAATAGGCACCAGCAAATAATCTCTATTTGTTAATTCGCTGAGGAATTTTTTTTTCTGGGTTTATTTTCTTTTAAAGCCAATATTGCTTTGGGTAGCTGCTAGAACTAATTTGAGCATGTTCTTGTCCACAAGTAACTACCTCACCCAGTTCCTGGTTTATAGTGTGTTATTAAATTAATGGTGTTACTACCGGAGTCTTACCTCACAGAGATCAATCAAGAAGGCTCTAAACCTAAATTCAGATACAAAGAGGTTAATTTTAATTCTTAACTACCCAGGAAACTTCTGTAACTTACCAATAGCTGCAGACGGTGGAAGGAGGGGAAGATATAAACATATACACGTATGCACAGTGTGTTTGTTTTTGACATATATATTCAGTGTCTCTAATGTGCAGGACATACTTGTCAACAAGATTTGAATTTTGTAGATAGGAGTATTTATTTTAAAATATTTTCATTTCACTGGAGTAGAGTTTTGGAACCATGTAACCATGTCTCTATCTGATACGGGGTTTTTATTTTATGAGGAAAAATAACTACGTATTGCAGCAATACATTGCCAAGGGAAACAGGATACATCCCAATTTACTTTGCAGCTTGTGCATCGTTAACACAGTGGGCACCGATCCTGAAGTCCTTACTCAGGCAAAACTCCCGTTGAAGTGGCCAAAAGTGGCCAGAGTCTCATTTACACAAAGGCCACTTCCTATTTCTCTGTCAGTATAAAGGGGGCACAAGTTACAGTTACACCCACTGCAAGGCATCGCTGCATTGCCTCCGCCATGTCAAATGCCCTTC
This sequence comes from Lepidochelys olivacea, assembly GCF_965140295.1. Taxonomy (NCBI): domain Eukaryota; kingdom Metazoa; phylum Chordata; order Testudines; family Cheloniidae; genus Lepidochelys; species Lepidochelys olivacea. Next base: position 4,774,124 of record NC_140417.1, on the reverse strand, counting down.
ATGTCCGTGATGTCAGTGGAGTATGTCCATTGACGTTAATGGCCCAGTGATGCAGGACCAGGTCCTTTGTTTGATGCCTCTTAAAATGAAGCATGAGAAATTTGTGTTTGGGGAATTAAACTTGACTTTGTGCTGTTTGTCTCTCCCTCCCAACACGTCACTTCCATCCTAGAAAACCTATAGAGATTTCCGATTGCAAGGAGTGCTGGACTCCACCCTAAACAGCAAAACCTATGACACCGTGCGAAACCGGCTGACTGTAGAAGAAGCCACAGCATCAGTTAGTGAAGGCGGAGGTCTACAGGGAATCACAATGAAGGACAGTGATGAAGAAGATGAAGAGGATGATTAGATAATTCTGGTCTAGAGGCCCACGTGGTGGTGGCTTCTTCACCAGTGCATGTACCTAGTCTATTGTTCAGTTAGCCACATTAGGAATTTTTCTGTCCGCTCTAAATACCCATGAGAAGTTTACCAATACAATTGCCATTTTAGCTGTGTGGTAATAAGATTAGCACCTCTGTTTGATTCATTGGTTTCCTAATTTCATATCTATATGTTCATAAGCAATATGGAGCACCATTGTTTAATACTGTTAATGGAAAACTACATAGAATACATGCTAGGTGTGTCCCTGTTATAATTAAAGTTTAAACAATGCTTCATTAATGTACTGTATATACATTGATGGTAAATTGTTGTGAAGATGAGTGAATCAAGTACTTTCATTTCTTTGTTTCTCTTCTGTGGATGCCAGCTGCTTAAAATTAATAAAAACAGCTTTGTTTTTAAAAGAAAACTGAGGCTGTTACAAATGAGTTTTTTGTTCTCTGTTCATTTTTTAAAAATCCAGTTGTTTGAATCATTCTGTATCCCAGTTAATAAACCATGTGCTTCTCCTTAAAGATACAGTTAACTCCAGAGAGTGTATGTACCAATGGATTAGTAATTCTGATTGCCACAACAGGTAAATCCTGGCATAATGGATATATCCATGCCATGGAACAGTCCAAAGCAGTTGTTTTATGTCACCATTTGCCCCTCTAAATGTTTACATCTTGTTCGTTTCAAGTATCTGTGTATGTAAAAAGGCGACTTTACTTACAATCTTAGATTATAAAAAAGTGTTTATAATAATATAGGAACTTTTATTCCAGTAGACTGTTATCATAACTTAAATTCCTTTGTTTCACAATGTTTTTATCTATATGTCATGTACATTGCATTTTGACCAGTAACTGCATGTCCCTGATTTCCCCCTCCAGAAGCTGTGTAAAATAGTGGATCCATTTTGCTTTGGCCTTTTATAAGCCAACAGTTGTAAAAGTGTGGGAACTGTGGCTTTTCAATAAATAACTATTCAGATGTCCTGAGAATAAACTATGGAGTCGTTTTATGTCTGCCTTAGAAAAAAATGACAAGCTAAGATGTAAGAGTCCCTTCCCCCACCCCCTTCCAGAATAAACATGGTTTGGGGGGGCGGTTCCATGAGGGTGTTTCTACAGTTTATTGATTTAAGTAGATTGTTTTCTACTTCACTTCAAAGATCAAGGTGAGGAAGACATTAATAAGCACCCGTTCCAGACCAGGACCATACTCTATCTTCCCCAGGTAACAGGTGGAAATTCACAAAGGTAGTTAGGTGCCCAAGTTCCATTGATTTCAATGGGAGTTGGGGACCTAAATACTTTTATGAGTCTCACCTTAGGAGTTCCCAGCATCACCTTGGCAGTTAGTCCTGCTTTTTCTTGCACACACCACCTTGTGATCCATTGTTTTGGGGGCTAGCAGATGGTTTGTTCTTAAAAGTGGTTGCAGTTGTTCTGATGGTTACATGGTAATTGGCCTTTCCTAACACTTATCAAGGGCCTCCAGTTGTATTTTAACCTTCCTTCGCAGTGCTCAAAAAATCTGGTAGGAATTAAGAGTGCATGTTGCATGATGAACCTCTTAACTGAAGTTAAAACATGATGCCCTGATGGAAAGCTCCTTAGACTCAAAGTTTTACCGGCAAATTTAGTAGTGTTTCCCCTTCGATCTCTCACACAGTCTAATCAGACTCAAAATGCTCGGATGGAGAAAGCTGAATGAAGCCTAACACATACGTTTATGTCGCTGGCAGTGCAGTTTTAGCTGTGTCAGTCCCAGGCTATTAGAGAGACAAGGGAATGAGGAGCATCTTTCATAGGACTGTCGGTTGGTGGAGGAGACAGGCTTTCGACCTTCACAGAGCTCTTGACCTGAAGATGAAAGCTTATTTCTCTCTCTCACCAAAAGATGCTGGTCCAATAAACAGGCATTCAGCCTCTATGAATACTTAAAGCACGGGTGGGTGTAAATATCCATGTGCAGGCTGTAACTGAACTGAATGGACCTTGCCGTCCACTGTCAGGGGCACAGGGTTTTGACAAGCTCAGATCTATAGGTGGAAATCAAAACAGGCTTATCAGACAGGTAAAGAGCTGGCACTCACGGATGGGCCCCTACTAAATTCATCGGAGCCTTGGTTTCATGCTGCACGCTTTCCAATCACTTTCTAAGGGAGTCACAGAAGCAAACCAGTCCCCCCCTCGCATCATGCCCCCACACAACTGGGGAGGAGGTGCCCTGTTATAGCCAATGGCTCAGGATGTCGGAGGCATGTTTTCAGCCTTCTTCTAACCGATGTGAAACAGGGACTTACACCCAGGTTTTCTCTCTCGCCGGTGAGTGCCCTAACCACTAGCCTACTGGGTTGTTTTTTAATCAGTCTCTCCTGTTGAAGCTGTTCCACCTTGTATTCAGTAGTAATTGGGCCTGTGACCACGAGAGACTGACCCTGTAGCCTGGTGGGTAAGGCACTCACCTGGGAGGTGGGAGAGGCAGGTGTGAGTCTCTGCTCCAGTGAATGTCCAGTTATTGATAGAAAGTGGGAAAGCTCCCCTGAGAGAGAGAGCCTCCAGCACGCACTCCCCTCTGCCTGGCCATCTTCCGCGCTTTCCAGCTCAGCACTCTGGCCACTGGGCTGTTGGGGTGCGTGGTCTCTCAGGGCTGGGGCTTGGCCATGGAGCAGCCTCGCGGTAGCATTGCACAGGCCCCCTGGCAGAAGCTTAGGGGACTTCCACCAGTGGGAACTCAGCCTCCTAAGGGGGTAGGCAACAGCTGAACAGTGTTCTGTCAGTTGCACCTAAAAGTGGTTGCAAAGTGCCTATGTCCCTGTGTGAAACTCACCCTACAGGTCTTGACCAAGGACACACAGAGCCAGGGCCTGAACGCAGCTCTCCCAGGCCGGTGCCTTCACCACACGGTTCCCATATAGTCCTTCCTTGGCTGAAGCGGGCAGCCGCCGTCCCTGAGGAGCTTCTGCTGGGCAGGTGGCTCAGGCAAGACCCACACCTATGGAGGCGAGATTGCATCTGGCACAAACAGGCAGGAAATGCCACAGCCACACTGGCAAAACCCTTGTCCTTGTGTAATGTGAGACACCAGATGGGTCAGCAGCAGGGACTGACTCTGGGAGCTCTGGCTCTAGGAGCCGCGTCTGCCTGGCCTTAGCTTGAAGGCTGGTGCTGACATACAACGCTGTAGCTGGGGCCGGGCACTGGAGGTGGACAGGGAGCCACAGTACATTAGAGTGGGTTACATATGCCGAAGGAACCTCAGGCGAACAGGGTAAAAATCTCTCATTGTTTCTTTTCTTTTTTTTAATGATGCGGAACCAGGTGTTTTTAAACCCCGGAGACATCCAAGCAGCTCCTTGCGTCTGATGGGCCGAATTCCCATATACCAGAGACGCTACTGTGGGGATTTTTCCTCCAGTGACTAGGGCACAGCCCCTTAAGCTTGTTGGGAAAGCCAGACTTGGGCCTGGTCGGCGTCTAAAGAACATTTCAACCCAAAACCTAACCCAGCCCTGCCCCCCGACCCAGCTAACCCCCTTCCTACCATGTCAGTAGAGAAACCAACCTGGTTTGTGCTCCACCAGTGATTTACTCTGGGGAGGGGGGGAGTTGCACATAAAAAAGAACTGAGCAAGGTGCCAGCTGCTGGCTAACCGCTGTGGTCATGCCAACCCCACCCCCAACCAGGCCACTGTGGCAGCTGGGTTGGGCAAAGGTGGCTCTGCGTATCCGATTCGCCTCATCCCCTTTAATTATGCACAGCCTGGTTGGTGGGGTAAGTGCATGAACTGGGTGACTTGTTGGTAACAACCTCCCAGAGCTCATTGCAAACAACCAGGAGCAGAGACCCTGGAAGTGATGATTTGGGGCGGCTCCCTCAGACACACCATCTCAAAAATGGCCTGTTTCTACTTATTTGCATGTAACTCCAGGTTTAAAGCCCTCCTGGGCATAAACTACACGTGGACTAGGACTCAAACACACACAGCCTCTGGTGGGATCCTGTTACAGTCAATCTTAGCAGCTGTGCACACTTGAAAGGGGTTGATATACCAGCAAACACTCCCCCCACACACACACAGGAGAAGCTGCTTCTACCAGGAATTCTTTGGGCAGTATAACTTAACCCAGTTCCCCAACCAGAGCAAGCTATTCCAGCAAAGGGACTCTGTTTTTACCAGTATACCCTTGTCTAGCACGTCTGCCACCGTAGCTAACTGTGTTAGGGGGCAGGGGCTGGGAGAGCATCACACCCTGACCAACATCGCTATGCCAGAAAAACTTTTAAGTGCAGACCCTGCCAAAGCCTCTCCCGCCTTTATGGAAAGGCATCCAGCTAAAATAGCTTTGTTTGGCAGCGTTAATGCACGTGGCATGGATACTGGAAATGGAATCCACCATTTGTCTGACAAGTCTCAGCAGCTAGTCAGCCAATGTGTTTTACATTTCAACAGCTAGTGGTTTCGCTTCCTCGCTGTTACAATGCATCTGCCCTGGCCCAGGGGCATCTTAAACATTGCAGTTTTGGTCCTCAGTGAGGCAGAAAGGCAGAGATTTCCAAGTAAAAGGAAAATGGGTGTCCTGAAGCATAAAAAAAAATGCATGGATGAAGCAAAGATTGTTGGCATGTAGCTTTTTTTAAAAATGCAAAAATGACACCTCTGGGCTAGTGTGAGCCACTTTGGGTTGTTTTTGTGTTTAGTTGGGGTTTTTTTTTAATAAACCAACATAGGATTAAAGAATCAGCTACCAAAGCAAAAAATGTTCCTGTAATGACCAAGCAAAAAGTGACCCAAAGTAAAACACAGCCTTGTGTTTTCACATTTCACAGTTATTTCACAATTCACTGCAGCTGTTTTTCTGCCGCCTGATATTGACACATCTCAAGGCTGCAAAGCTCTGAGCCTTTCTGCTAGCTCCATGACTCAGCAGCTGTTGGTCAAGTGGCTGGACAGAGGCAGCATGCTGGACTGAGCCCATCTCAAGCTGATCACCTTGAAAAGTCCCTTTTAACCCTTCCCAAAATATAAACCTTCTCTGGGTTTCAGAAGGGGAGAACTGGATGCTGTAGAAACTCGCTGATGTCTAAGATTGCATATAAAATGAGTATAATTGTGCTTAGTTTATCAAGGCAAGCTCTAGATCTGTTTAAATAATAAATAAAAGATTTAATATAGCACCTCAACCCAGTGTATTTCAATGTACAGCCTTCATTCAAGCTTGTTTAGTTTCTTTAACTAAACATGCTGCGATTTCCACCCCCCCTCCTCATCCCCCACCACCTTCATAGGAGAGGTGGATTGCATCTAAAATTGTAAAGCTGCGTTTGTTGAACTATGCAAAGCACGGCTGGGGGGAGGGGGAAGTGCAGAGATTATATGCAATCTGCCAGGAGAGTTCTGTGCCATGATCAAAACGCCTTGCAGGTCAAAACAAAGGAAAACACTGCAACAAATTAGTCACAGGCAGTAGCTAATATGGAGATCAAAAGATTAAAATTAATACATGCAACAACGAGCTAGCCAGAGTAATGGGAACACTTAAGAAGATTAAGTCAATGACAGGGGCCAGAAGTATAAAAATAAGATTTTGATTATATTGTAAAATTTGAGAGTGCAAAAAGCAACTGTAAACACGGCATATTTCACTCTGCCCATCATAGACATCTTGGCTCATTTCCTATGCGAGGAATACAGTTGTTGAAATAAACAAACATATTATGACTCAACTGTTCAATCTGAAAACAAACCAGGTGGTCAGAGCCTGAGAAGATGGAGTTTTTGGAAGTGCAGCCTTGCTGAGGAGCGTGCAGGAGAGGACAGCTGTGGTGAACAAGGCCCTAGCGCTCAAAGCAGCTGATAAAAGTTGTCCAGGCATGGCTCTCAGCTATATGAAAGAGTCACGGTGTTGGGCAGGCAGATGGGTTAATGGGTCAGAAGCTGGGCAATGATGAGGCTGTAACTACGTTTCTAGACTGAAAAGTGTTCCCAATTGCAGGAGTTCTACTCAAGAAACTGGCCTATGGCTTTCTGAGTGAATACAGGTCAGTGATTTGGTTGAGGCGATTGGCACGTTATAAGTGCTAAGGACAAGCGAGAACCCTGTAAAAGTAATAGTCACGTGTAAAATAGCTGCGTTTGCCAGCACTGACAATGCACCGAAAGGAAGACGTGGTGGAAACATGGACGTCCAGGCAAGACTGCACCACTTGTTGACGTAAAGGCATTGTCACTTCTACAGTCTAATATTTTATACGGCGTTTTTACAACCACTGTGATGCCACCAGACCCCTCCATTGAGCTGTCCACAGTGTTGCCCAGCTCGGTTTCCTGAATGGTTACTGCTCATTGAAAACCCAGCAATGCAGAGCAATAGTTCAAATGAGTTCTTAGCTTGCAAGGCATTACCTTGTATTTGTCTCCCCGCAGTTGATGCATCGGCTTGCTCACCATTCACCCAGCTTTGTCAGGGCCTCTGAAGTTCTTCAGTCGGCAACAGGCTTGACTAACCTGTTTTATGTGAGTGGGTAAACAAAAGATGTTATTTGCCAGTCTCCCTAGCACAGCCCTATTCCTCAGTTTTAAACCTGCTCCATAACAAACTGTCATCCAGCTCCAGCCTCTGTGCAATGAAGGGCCCTTCTTCCCTGCCTGTGCAAACTATGTTTGGCCAGCACTGAGCCGCTCTCCTTTGGGAAGAGAAAAGCAATGTCACCATGTCTTTTCACCTCCCAGACGCGGGGCAGACTCAGCCGCACCAAACTCTGCCCTGTCCTTGGACCTACCATTGTGATGATGATTGTCTATATATTCATAGTGGCTACATCAGAGTAACACTTAGAGCCCCGCCCCCGTCCGATACCGGGCCTGCCTTGTGCTAGGCACTGTACAAATACATGGGACATTCTGTGCCCGCCCCCCGCCCCCCCGAACTTACAGTCTAAATATTCATTAGTCCCTTAGCAAATGGGGAGCTGGGCGTGATTAAGTGATTTGCGCAAGGTCAGACAGGGAAGCTGGGGCAGAACCCAGCCATCCTAAGACCGAGGCCATGGCTTTAACCACAAGGACAGTCTCCTTCACATTCATAGATACCAAGGTTAGAAGGGACCAAGGTTAGGAGGGCATCTGGGCTGACCTCCTAACCCAGGCCGGTGCACTTTTTAATGTACCTTGCACGAGTGCCCAGAAGCCCTGTTATGGTAGGCGCTGTGCGAACACACACTGGCTGCCCCGTCCCAAAGCACTATCATTCAGCGTATGACCCACAACACACAGGTGAGCCCATGGAAACGATACTGTAGGCCAGAGGTGGCAAACTACGGCCCGCGGGACCGTTCTGCCCTGCCCCTGAGCTCCTGGCCTGGGAGACTAACCTCCCCTGCTGTCCTCCCTCCTCCGCAGCCTCAGCTTACTGCACGGCCGGCGCAATGCTCTGGGCGTCGGGGCTGCGAGCGCCTGGGGAAGTGCAGCTGCAGAGCCCGGCCAGACCCGGTGCCACCGGGGCTCCAGGCAGCGCGATAAGGGGGCAGGGAGCGGGGGGATGGATAGGGTTTGGAGCGGGCAGAAGACGGGGAACTGGGGGGTTGGATGGGGCAGGAGTCTTGGGGGGGCCTGTCAGGAAGTGGCGGGGTTGTATGGGGCAGCGGGGGGCAGTGAGGGGCAGGAGGTCCGGGGATGGTCAGGGGACAGAGAGCGGGGGTGGATGTGGGAGGCCGCACCACACATGCCGAGTAAGGGCGTCCGACGCGGGTTCCAGCCCTCCAGCCACCCGTCCCAGAGGGCCCCTTCCTTGCTGGCCTCATTGGCCAGCTCATCTGAGTAGGGCTTAGTCATATGATCGTGCATTGCCAAATCGGGGCCTTACTGTCACTGGACTCACCAGGTCCAGGAAGGAGCCCTGCACACCCGTCCACCTCATTTCAGCCCCAGCTGGCCGCTTGCTCTGCAGCCCCACGTGCCTGGGTGAGCAGTTGGCCCAGGCACCGTGTCGCAGCCTGCGGGGGGGGGGGGGTTATTTGTAGATTGTCGCCCCCCCCGTTCACTTTTTTCTTCATTTTACTCTTCTGTGTTCAGCCTGGTTTGGCTTGTCTCCTGCTCTCCCACTGGCTTCTTTCGTCTCCTTCCCATCCACCCACATGCCGCCTGGCCCGCTTGCCACGCCGCACTTCCGCTGGCCTTGCAGCTCATTGCTGCTTCGCCCAGCAAGCCAGCCGCTGCAAACCTCCCAGGGTGCTTTATCACACAGCTGAATGCAGGGGTGCTGGGACAAGCTGTATAGTGGGGTGCTGAGAGCCAGTGACCCAAACTCTCAACCCTGTCTATGATGGGAACCACTTCAAGCCGGGGGAGGGGCGGGGTGCAGCAGCAGCCCCCCAGGTCAAGCCCTGAATATTTGGCTGAATACTCCCAGCGCCGGCCGGTCACCTTGCTCTGCACGCCTCATCAGCCATGCGCTAGGTGCTGGGAAAGTGCTGAACCGGTCCCCTCACCCCAGGGCTCTCTGCTCCCACACTGCAGACAGAGCCAGGTGCTGTGGAAAAGGACTCACTGGGGTGCCAACAGCATAAAGCGAGTCCCTCACAACTTTGGCAGGGTCAGAGGCCCACAGCCGTGCCCCCTGCAGGCAGGGCAAGGGGTGGTTTGCCTCAGCACCCCCCCTCCACCCGCCATTTGAGAGCCCCCCCAAAAAAACCAAGTGGTGTTGCAACCTGGCACATGGAGGAGAGAGGGAGGGTCGCAGCAAGCGTTGCCAATTTTGGTTGGACGTATTCCTGGCGACTTACTCACATGCCATAAACTTTAATTAAAGGTTAATCTTTAATTCCTGGAGACTCCAAGCCATTCCTGGAGGTTGGCAACCCTAGTAGCAGCGCCATGCAGGTTTGGCCGGGCACCCCTCTGTTATGACGAGGGGGGGGGGTTGGGAGAGCAAACCAAATGTGCATGTGTCATGGCCTGATGCAAACCTGGGTGGCCCTGTGACCCCTGCGCCAGGGCACGCACAGCCAAATTTAGCCCAGCCCGCTCCTTCATGGCCCTTCCCTCGGTGGTCATTTTATCGACGGGTGCAGGGCCCTGAGGTTCTGATTTTACCCCAGGGCCCCAAAGACCTCTGTGGGCCTGCCTGCAGGAAACCCAATCATGCAACACCTACAGCTGCTCTTCTCTGGCACCCTTGGGAGCCCTTTACTGAGCCAGGCCGCTGCCCGGCTTCCGGACCAAGTACCTGAGCAGCGCCAGGGGCTCGGCCCGGACACCGCTGGTCACAGCCATAGAGGTGCTGCTTTGCCTGCTTTTTTTGAACGTGGTTTTCAGTAGCATGCGCATTAAACTAGTGTGTGTCAGGCCCTCCCCCAAAAAACTTCATCGGTGGGTCTAAAATAACACCTGGCGGCTGCTTTTCATTTATCTTTTAAACCTTTAAAGGGGGGGGTCACTTTGGTCACGTTTTTGAGCTTTACACCACAACAATAAGGGAGTGCATCTTAGGGGGCTGGGGTTGGTTGTGTGTTGTGGGGAAGGGCTGTGTAGTTAATTAAAGTTGAGAGTTTTCCCATAGTCACATGACTCCAGGTGCTGGGCCTTTAAGAAAACCATCAACTAGCAGGAGACACAGGATAATATCGTGTGCGACAAGGCCACTGGGTTTTGCTCTGACAAGTGGCTCGGTAGGCGCCATGGTGGGGTTCTCAGGGACGCCATGTTCACCAGGCTTGGGTTACACTGTCGGCAATGTGCCAGCTGGAAAGGAAACAGTCCAACCATTCAATGCATTTTTTCAAAAGGGGGGGGTTCAATATTTCTTTTTGAAAGGGTTTGAAATGAAAACAATTATGGGTCCCTGATTGGGGAGGGGGGGGAGTTAATTTGTGATGAAACTCCATTTTTCAACAGCAAAAAATGTAACACTTTTCTTTTTTTTAAAAAAAAGTCACACTTGGTGGCCCGTTCGGCTTGTCATGAAGGGCTGAGCCAGTCCCCCTACTCACCCCGGGCCTGGGTTGGCCTGCCAGGCACAGAGGCTGCAGCTGGCCGCACACGGGTCATGCAGGAGAGCCAGGGGCTCCTTGCTCCGTGGATGCGGGCTCCACTTTGGGCTCCCCCCTTCCCCACCACTGTGTCATGGGGCCATGGACTGACAGGTCAGCCTCTCCTCCTGACTTACCGCTGCTGTTGCTTATGGACGAACCAGCAGCGAGACCCCGGTTCACTCCCCCCCCCCCGCCCCCAGCGATGTCTGCCCGGCGGGACTAAGCAGAGCTGCCAGCTTTGCTCTCCTCTTTGGCACCGAAGACACCCAGCGCTCTCGGAAGACGTTGCCGTTTTGATCGGGGGGACACCCGGCCGCTGGCCCCGGGATCCGAGCCGTGCCGACGCCGGGCGCTGAACGGGCCCCGTTGCAACACTGGAGAGCAACGGGGCGGGGCGGGGGGGGGCCGGGGGGGGGGCTACCAAAGGGGCGGCGAAATGTGGGTGCATGAAAGCAAATGGCACGCGACGGTTTACTGGGAATCCGCGGCGCAAAGACCCCCCCGAGGCGTTTGCAGGGTGCGCGCTGCCGGCCCGTGTGAAGGAGCGCAAAGACGGGTAACAAACCCGTGCCCCCCCACCCCCCCCCAGGGACTTGTATGAAGGAAACTTTTAACCCCACACTAAAGCGAGGGCGATTAGCTCCCGGGTGCAGCTGATCTTCTGACACGGGCAGTTAGTATCTTGTTGCATTTGTCCTTTAAAAGGGGTGACAACGGACACGACGCGGGGGGCTTCCTGCCCCGGGGGCGCTTGCCGAGTCGATCCGACAACCCCCCCCCCGGCTTGCTTCATTTGCGGCTGAGGCTTTACCCGTGTGCCCAGACCAAGCCAACCAAGCGCCCCCAGCGCGGCCCAGCCGAGGACCGGGGGACTTGCTCCTGGCCCCAGCCTTTCCTTGCCAGTTCAGCAGCAGGGGGACGCTGTGGGCTAACCTAGGGGGCCCAAGGCCAGCTCCTGGTTTTATTTTGGGGAAGAGCGGAAGCCCCGTGCGGCTCGAAATCCATCCACAGCCCTTTGGGTTTGGTTAGCGGGGATGGGGGCGAGTAACGTTCCGCCTCGCAGGGTGTAACAGCCACCAACACCTGCCAAAAGCCACATGCCCCTTGCCTGGCTCGCTGTCTCCCTAGAAGCCCGTTCAGTAGCCCCCGCTTTGCGCCAGAAGAAAACACAAGTAACAAGCACAGCCCGCCCCGTCCCCCTTTTGCGTGCGGGAGCGGAGCGCCCTGCGGATAACTGTCCCCAGCCTCCACCCCGGAGTTTAAGAAGCTGCCGAGTTAAATAAATAGGAGGATCCTAAATTATCTAGCAGGGGACCACAGGTCCAGCCCACCAGGCAGCCACACCGCTGCTAATGCGGGAGGGGGCGAGATCACAGCCCCCTCGGCCGCATGGAAAGCGAGGGACGGGTGAACGGGGTCCGTCCGCTCGCGCTGGCAAATTGCGGGAGTCGGTTTTTTTATCGATTCTCTTTCCCGGTCCTCAGCGCGGAAATCGGGGTGGTGATGCCGCAGCCTCCCTTCGCGTGAGTCCAACCCCGGGGAGCCACAGGCGGGCAGGTCTGTGGAGCGAAGAAGGAGATTTCGTTTGGGGGCCTAGAAGGGACATCAAATAGCAAAGCAGAAGCTGCTTTCTAGGCAAGGCTGATCCGGGCTGGCTCGATTCGGAGCAGAGCCCCCACGCCGGTGCCGTCTCTGCCTCGCCCCAAGCGCTGGCCGCGCTGCACCGGCTTAAGGACAACAGAGAGGCGGGCTGACCTGCAATGAAACCCGTTCATTACTCAGGTCCCTGCTTCTCTGTCTCCCCTCAATATCGCCCAGCATCCGACGGCTGTGCTGAAAACCAGCCTGGGAGGGTTTTGCTTTTCCAGCTCGTGCCTTTTCTTTTCCACCCCATCTGCTTAGGCAGATAGTGGAGAAAAGAGATTGGACACCAAAAGTGAGGCCCGGGCTTCCTGTCACTGTCTGATAGCCCCCCCTTCCCCCACAAGCTGCCCCCCGGGACGGGGTTTGCTTCGCAGCCAGGGACTCTACAGGAATGTCTTTGCAGCAGTAACCTGCATGGACCATTTCACCCATGGGTCGCCCCTGCCAGCGGCTTATAGCCAAATGCTTCACGAATTGGGTTGGTTGTGGCGAAAGAACCAACTTCTCGGGGCCAAAAAGAGCCCGGTCCGAGCCTAGCACTAGATCGCCGGCCGGTAACTTTTCCTTGCACAACGTCGGAATCAATGCCCTTTTTTAAGCCAAAAAAGCTCGTCCCCCTTTCATACCCACCTCCCTCCTCGGTGGCTGCAAAACTGGAAATATTGACACCCAAGAGGCGAACGTGAGGGGCGCTAAAAATAAGTCACCCGTTGAAAATAGCGATTTGCATTTTCAGATCGCAGGTGGCCGGTGAGTAGCGAGACTGGAGCGCAAAAGAAAAACCCTAAATCCCCCCGTTTTCCTCTGACACCCCTGCCTAATTTCTGCAAACCCCTGAAGTCGTGTCGGTTGTTGAAATGCCAGGAGGGAACCACAATGCGCAGTGAGAAGAACACAAAGCCGTCTACACGGCGATTCCCCACGCGGTTAATGCCGCAGTTTCCACGGCATGCATCCGATGAAGTGAGCGGTAGCTCAGGAAAGCTCATGCTCAAATAAATTGGTTAGTCTCTAAGGCGCCACAAGTCCTCCTTTTCTTTTTACTGACCCAGTCGGTTTCCCTGCGCTGAAGGCACGAGGGGCGGCTGGAAATAATCTTTTCCAGTTAAATCTCACGCCCTGCGCGGAGAATTGCACCGCTCGTGCCCTGGAGTGGAGCAGACCCCAAAAGGTTAGCGCCTGCCTGGCCTTTCCGGCAGGACCAAATTAATAAATAATAATGACGATCATTCAGCGTCGGGTTTAGCAAGGGAAAAGACGTATCAGGGCGAGGGCGGGAGGGCGACGGGGGCAGCTCTCTGCAGGTCCCCCACAGTTACCATCCTTTCCCCGCCTGGCAGAAGAGGAATCCATAAAGGCAGCCTCCAGCTGTGCGGAAACTTGCAATGTCAATTAAAACCCTGAGCCCCCGGCCCTGGGTTCCAGCTGGATCCGAACGCAGGCGGGGAAGTTCTGTGTCCCTTGGGCACGTCCTGGGTATGCCAGGGCTTGGGCTGGGAGGCTGGGGAGGGGTTGACTTGAGCTCCTGGTGGCTCGGCTGCCTTTCCTTGGGGCTGGGGGGGGGGGGGGTGAGAAGCCAGATCTAATGGGGGAGGGCAGGATACAAGAGCCTCCCGGGGGGCAAGTTATGATCCTCTGCTGCGCAAAACCCGTTGTCCACCGGGGCAGGCGCCACTCCCCGGGCACGGGTGAGGCAGCGAAAACCAGGTGTCACCAGAGCTTTGAGCCTTTGGCCCCTGATGCGAACTGATCAAAATCCCCCTCCCTGCCCCGGTTTGTCTAGCGGCTCCGCTGGATCCGCCACTAGCTCCCGCGCTCACCCTGCCTGGGCCAGGGGCCAGGGGCCAGGGGCCAGCCCCAGCTCTGGCCCGAAAGCAGCAGCGACGGTGAGCGCCGCCTCTCCGGCTGGAGCGTCTTTGGGCATCGCTGACAACGCTCCTGGTGTCTCCCGGCGGGCAGGGGGCTGGCGGGGGGCTTCGTGTCTGCCCTGGTTCCTTCCCACCCAGGGATTTTGCAAGATGGGGGGTTGGGGACAAGGACTCTGACCTGACTGAGGGGCTCCCAGGGGCGAAAAGGCTCCACTTGTAGGGGGAACATGCCCGGCTCTTATTTCTGCCTCCTTGTGGGCCAGGAGCCTCCTGACCCAGGGGCTCCCCCCGGGAGCTCTTTGCCCCCACGTGCTGGGGCGCGGCATGGGGCGGGGAGAGCGCAGGGGCTCGGAGTGGAGAACCGGGACCCTTTGCAAAGCCAGCTCCAAAGTGACCGTCGCCCCGAGAGAGGGAGACAGCGCTGCCAGGCAGGAGGGGGACCCCTCAGCCCCCCCAGCCCCCCCAGCCCCGCCCACGCCTCTCCGGGAGCTGGGCCACAAGTGCCCCTCAGCTCCAGTTACCCTCTGGCCAGATCTGCTCCCTGGAAGCAGCCTCTCCCCACCAGGCCACAGCGGCAGCCCTCGCCCGAGGGGAAAGGCCGCAGGGGGGGTCCCCCGGCAAGACAAGCTACCTCCCGGGGCTGCCACCCGCCCACGCTGGCAGGCGGCTGGATCCAGCAGCCTGCAGGGATCATGGCAGCTCCTGGGAGGACAAAGTTGTTCCTCCCGCGGCTCTGGGCCACCCCGCTTCTTAACCTGGCATTTGGCTGTCCCTCCAGCCCTTCCTAGGGGGCTGCCCCGGATTCCCTGAGCCCCTGGGGGTGCGCTGTCCCTGGCAGAGCGAACCCGCTTCCTCCGGAGCAGAAGCTGCCTTGAGAGCAGGCTCGTATGGAATTGGTTCTGCACTGCCTGGGGTTGGTCTCTGCAGCCATAGAAAAGATTATTCCTTGTGCCGATCACATCCCTCCAGAGGGTCACCCTTCCCTCCCCTAAATCCTCGGGCTCAGGTCCCAGCCAAGCCAACCCCCCGCACCGCGCCTGGGATCTCTCGGGGGGTTGCAGCAATCCCGGGCTCTGAATTCTTTGAACGCCCCTTCGATTCTGTGCGTTGGCCTGGGTTCGCCTTTTGTGTGCCGGGGGTTCAGCTGTTTGGGGAGAGGGGACGGAACAGGCCGGATCTGCGCATTTCTCGCACCTCCAAGGCCAGCTAGCCTGGTAGCAAAAAGCCACAGGAGTGCGATGCAGAGGGAGCTTTGCTTCCGCAGGAGCTGCATGCGGGAGGAACAGAAGAAACCCTTTCCATGAAGGGGGGAGGGGGTTACAACTTAAAAAAATGAAGCCAGTGAAGAAGGGAAAGACAATAATCAGGAAAAGGAGAGAAAGCGAGCAAAAGACTGGGCCGTTTGGTGCCAGGGAAATGGTGCCTCCGGTTTCTTGCACCGGTTCCCCAGCTCCCCCCCCCCCCGTTCTCTTGCCTGAAATCGTCTCGTTTACAGAAAATATTTGTTTGCACTATTTGTTGGTACCGGAGTTAATTGCTCGATGTGTTAGCGCGGAGTAAGCTGGATAAAAGTCGGCTCAGTGTGTATTGTGTGGGTGAGCTGTTGAGCTGTGCTTGAATCAACTGCAATCAGGGTTAGCTGGCGACTAATTAACGTGTGAGTGGCAAGGTGTAAAACAGTTCCCAACCCTCCCCTCCCTGGAATCTGCCGGCGAGGAGGAGAAGTTTGCGGAGGCTAATTAAATACTTGGCTAAAGCCCGCGCGCTTTGGGGAGAGCGGCGCGTTAGCCAGGGCTTGTTTTGACCCACGTTTTCTCTCCGGCCGCTCCGCAGTAGGGAGCGGGCCCATTGGGATGCAGGGGAAGATGGCGAATGAAGCCGGGAGGAGAGAAGGTGGGGTGAGAAAGGGCCATGTGCCCCCATGGGGCAGGGCTCCAGGGAGGATGCCCTTCCGACAGGAGCCAAGCTGGAGGCAGCTTGGCTTCGGCTGCCCTTTACCCAAGGCTTAAGTGTGTAATGAAAGAGAAGCCGGGACTCGAACAATAATTTTTAAGTTCACCAAGGATGCACCAAGCCCAGCGGTGCCAGGGCTCAGCCTTGGCACAAAATCAGCACTGCCTTTGGCCTGGCTTGGCCTGGGGTTAGCTGCCCAGCTGTTTTCAGAAATAACTGGGGGCGAGGGAATCCGGCTCGGGGATTTTTTTTATTTTAAATCTACTTTCCTAGCTGCCTGCAGCATCCAGCTCAAGCCAGGCCAATGCCCCCTTCCCCTGGCTCTGCGCGCTCCCTTCCCCTAACCTGACCGCTCAGAGCCGGGCTAGCAAGAAAGGGAAGCTGGGCTAAAATTAACCACCGCCCCCCCAGGGCCCTTTTCCCCGAGCGGAGAGGGGCTGCTTCCCCCGAGAGACCCCTTCAGCCCCCTCGGAGCGCAGTGCCGGCCGAGGAGCGAGCTGGCCTGCCCCCTGCGTGCGGACGAGCCCTCCAGCCCGATCTTCTCGCCCCTCGGCCGCTTTGCAGCCTCCAGACCGCTCTTTGAGCGGCCTTTGTTCCCCGGGCTTGTTGTGGTTCGCAGGTGAAATAGGCTGTCTGCAAACAGCTGAATTCAAACGGCCCCGCTGGAAAAGGGGGCCTTTGTCAGCAGGACACAAAACGCTGAATTCCTCTAAACTTTCTTAGGCGTGCTGGAGGGGGGGGAGTGAGGGGGGGATATAGGGGCCTTTTCATGGCTTGCTTTACCTCTGGCCAGGCTAAATCTCTCCCCCTTCCCAAGCTCTCTCTGATAATCCTTCCCTTTATTTTAGAAACATACAAAACCAGGTTCCACGCCGCGCTATAGTGGCGCCCAGTGAAAGAGAACTGAGCAGCTCTGAAGCGGTGGAGGAAAATTGGTTCTGCTGAATAGCCCCAAAGAGGGGGCGAGCGCTTAATCAGGGCAGGGGAGGCTCTGCCCTGGCAGCCAGGCCCCCGTAAACAGGTGGCAATTGGGCCCTCAGTTAGACAAGCAGCAAAGTCCCTAGAGCTGAGGTCTGTAAAGCCCCCCTCGCGATCAAATCGTTGTCGTTAAAAGCGAAGCAAAACCAAAGCAGAGACGCCCCACCGTTGCAATGAGGTAGTGTGGCTTCTAAACGAAATTCAGCTGATGAAAAGGGGGCGAGTCACCAGCCCCAAAGCAGAGGGTCCTTCATCCCAGTGGGGCACCGCTCAGAGCAGGAAATTTGCAAAACCCCTTCTCAGGCGGGCGATGCCCCGTTTCAGACGCAAAAGCCCCAGCCCGGTCTGATGCGCTGGCCACGCCGGACCAGTGTATTGAAGGTTAATCGCCGCGTTACACGGGGAGGAGAATTAAACTTAGTTTAATTAACATTAATACACCGCCCTAATTAATGGGCTGGCTATTAATTTCGACATGCCGGGGAGGCTCGCAGAGAAGTGACAATTTATTAATGATCTGCAATGGAGCGGAGCGCAGATGGGTTGCCAGAATAACTCGAGCATGCTTGTGTGGGGGGGGGGTGTGCGTTTTTTAAACAACCCTCCTCCTTTTTTTTTTAAAGTCCTGCCGCTCCCTCCCAGTGGCTTTTCTAACCCGAGTACTCACTACCGCGCTTCTTTCCACCCGACTTGTGAATCGCACTTGCCTTCTAATTTGCCACATGCAAAACGATTCCTCTGCTTTGCAAGTTGCTTTTGCTTCCCCCCCCCCCTCCTTCGCCTTAAAGGCTGGCGGATAAATTCTGTGCCTTAAACTGGCAGGAGGGAAGGAGGCGGCCCGCTGCACCTCAGCCCGGCTCTGGGGCTCGGGGAGGCTGCACCGTGGCCTCCCCATGTCATTCTGCTTGAAGTGACTTCGTGTGATGTCAGCTTTCAATGTCAGAGGCAGCGAGCTGACGCTCGGGAAGATGTTGGCTATCAAAATGTGACCGTGTGGCCACTCTGCGCTGCTGGGAGGCGTCTCGTCGGTGCTGGGCAAAGGTAACTCATCCCCGCGCGGGCTGGACCCTCCCCGCCCCGGCTCGAACAGCGCCCGGGCGAGCTGGGGCTCCGGAGCCCGGCGGGGTGGGTGGTGGGGCTCTGGTTTGGAGGTTACTTTGGTGTGTTCCGGGTAATGAGCATTAAGCGGGTGTCCCCCCGCCCCGGGGCCATTGTTCTCGGGTAGGGTCATTTGAAGAGGCGGGGGGGAGGGGGAGCAAGGTGCTTATTAAGTTGATTTGTCTCCTGGCTTTTCTGGAATGCAGAGCTGGGACCGGGAGCGCCCAGCCGGGCTCGCTGCTCGCCTCCTGCCAGCCATGGCGAGCTCGGCGGCCGTGGAGACGGTCATGCCCTCCGCCTGCCCGCGCCACGACGGCAGGAGCGGCGCCTCCAACCCCTCCAAGACGCTGGCCTTCTCCATCGAAAGGATCATGGCCAAGGGCGCCGAGCCCAAGCCGGCCTTCGAGCCCAGGCCAGGCGGGCTGGAGCCCGAGCCGGGCAAGAAGATCCTCAGCCTCTGCCCGCCGCTCCCGTGCGTGCTCCCCGTCCAGCCGCTGGCCTACGAGGTGCACTCCAAGGCGCTGCTCAGCTACTCCGAGCTCTGGAAGGGCAGCGCCCTGCGGGGCCCGGCCGGGCTGTGCAAAGCCAACTGCGGTGCGTGCTGCAAGGCGGAGCTCGGCCTCGGGCACTCGCTGCTGCCGGCCAGCCGAGTCATCAAGCCCCAGGCCATCAGCCAGGCGGCGGGGATGCCGGCCCACGGCTCCGTGTACTACTTCAACTACCTGGACTCCGCGTACCACCCCTCCGAGCTGCTCCCCGGCCAGCTCTTCCCGGCCAGCCTGCTGGGCGCCCAGCCCCCGGCCGGCCTCTCGGCGCACCACAAACTCTTCCTGCTGGAGAACGCCAAGCTGGCCGGGCTGGCGCCGGAGAAGTTCCCCAGCGCCCAGTACCCCCACAAGGAGCGGCTCCCCGGCCAGCTGGACCAGGTGATGAAGGAGAACACGGCCCTGGCCGGGGAGAGGAACGGGGTGAAAAGCCACAGCAAAGTCAGCAGCTCCGCAGACGGCAAGCCCAAGAATTTCACCTGCGAAGTGTGTGGCAAGGTAAGGGGGGCCCTGTCCCGGGGCAGCCCAGCTCTGGGGTTCACCAGGCCGCCCTCCTGGTTGTTTTTTAGGGCAAAGCTGGGCCCTGGAGTTGCACCTTCCGGGGAACAGCCCAGGCGCATCCGTGGGGGGCCGGGAGAGGAGACAGGGCCCCAGCGCCCCTCGCCTGAAACGCTTCCCCTGTGTTTCCTCCTAGGTCTTCAACGCCCACTACAATTTAACTCGCCACATGCCGGTCCACACGGGGGCCCGGCCGTTCGTCTGCAAAGTTTGTGGCAAGGGCTTCCGGCAGGCCAGCACCCTGTGCAGGCACAAAATTATCCACACGCAGGTACGTGCCGGGCTTGCCTTTCGTTTCCCAACAAAATCAAGTTGTTCTTGTTTTATATTTTTATTATTTTACAGACGTGGTAACCGAGCGAGGGTCCCAAGCCAGGGGCCTCGCAGGGCTGGGACTCTGAACGTGAAGGAGGGCAAGATTTCCACACGTTTCTGCATGTATTTCTTCTCCTTGTCTTTCCCCAGGAAAAACCTCACAAATGTAACCAATGCGGCAAAGCTTTCAACAGGAGCTCCACGCTAAACACGCACATTAGGATCCACGCCGGCTACAAACCTTTCGTGTGTGAATTTTGTGGAAAGGGGTTTCACCAAAAAGGTATTTTAAAAACATCCATCGCCTCGTGTTTTTGTTTTGTTTTGTTTTGTTTTTAATTTAAAGTATCTGCCCGAGGTTCCAGCCAGGCAAAGCAATGCGGGAGAACGGAGAGGCTCGTTTTCCTAACCCCGCTTCAAATCCTTGTCCGCTTGATCTAAGCGGGAGGAAATGATTTGGGGAAACGAAGTCTCCCCACTGGACCCAGCAGAATAACGCCCAGCTGCCCACAACGTTCGGGGCGGGCTCAGCCGTATATAGCAAGACATGGAGGCGCTCCGCTGGGGCGGGGGACAAAGGGGTTATTAGAAGGGGGACCCCAGCAGTGTCCCGCGTGGCCAATCGAGGCTTAAAGCGGAGCTCCAGGTTGCCCCGGAAGGCAGCCACCAAGCCGGGCAGTTTACACACGTATTTCATCTGTTCGCTCTGCGTTTGGGTCTCCCTCCCGCTGGTGGAGTGTAACAGAAGGAACCATCCCCGGTGCAGACAAGTTTCGGAAGAGCCTTTCTCTTCCAGGGATTTTCCCTGCGAGGCGGGCCGCGGCCCGGCGAATTCCTGACGGTCTTCACTAAATGCGTCTTTCTTTCTTTCTTTCTTTCTTTCTTTCTATGAAGTGCCATTTCGGGGGCCCTTATCCAGGTTCCTCCGTTTGCCCTGGGTCAGGACACTGACCCGGCCTCTAATTTTGTAACGTGTCAGTTGTACGCTGCTCGGCTTTGATGCAAAGGGAGTCTGACACCTCCTTGACTCCCCCTTGCAGGACGCCTCCTAATGAAGTCTTGCGGCGCGAGCCTTTCCTGCAGCGGGGCAGAGCGGTGGAGCCCCAGCCCTCGGGGACCCCACGAGTAACCGCATTTCCCCTTTCCCCCCTTCTCCCGCGCGTAGGAAATTACAAGAACCACAAACTGACCCACAGCGGGGAGAAGCAGTACAAATGCACCGTCTGCAACAAAGCCTTTCACCAGGTCTATAACTTGACTTTCCACATGCACACCCACAACGACAAGAAACCCTTCACGTGCGGCGCCTGCGGCAAGGGCTTTTGCAGAAACTTTGATTTAAAGAAGCACGTCCGCAAGCTCCACGACAGCGCGACCCCGACGAAAGAGCTGCCCAGGAGTTTGCAAAGCTAAAAGCTCCTTTCGGCCCGCCGAGATTTCAGCCTGGTTCCCAGAGCCCGCGCTCTCTCCCAACCCGCCGCTTGCTCTAAAAACCAGCGTAGCAGGCGCCTAGCCCCCTGGATTCCGAGTCGCATTTGTATATAAGAGGAAACTTATTTAAAACTTCTTTGCCACTCGGCTCCTGGGATTTGGTTGTCTTGAGTTGAAGGGGGAAGAGGGGTTTGTTTTCACCTAACTTCTCCCAAGGGCCCACCTGTACAATATGTGCCGGCAGAGCAGTCTTTATATATGTCTGTAAAATTAAATTCTAATGTACAATCGAATAAGGAATATACATACATACATATATATATATATGGGATAATAAAAAGTCAATTCGGAGTCTTTTTTCGCCTTTTACAAAAGCTTCTACAGATACTTGAATCGTTTAACAAAAAAAATTCCAGGAAGGGAACCCACCCGAGCGGTGCGGAGTCGATTCAGTGTCAACTCGGATTTCGTTCTGCTGTGGAAATGGCTGCGCGGCTCGCGTTTTGGTTCGATTCTGGCACTTTAGGCAAGGGTGGGGGGGGGGAGATGACCACGGTTTGCTTGTAGCAGAAGCCGGAGTGAGAAATAAAACGCGAGATGCGAAGGAGCTTTTAAGAGCTGCAAGAAATAGTAAACCAGCCGAGAAAGGGCCCGAACCTGATCTCACCGCGCTCAGTGGCTCGAGATGGGAGGAAATCACCTGTTTGCTTAACTGCTTCTTCCCCGGGCTAGTCTCCCCCTTCCCCTCTTCAGGGAGGGGGACAGGACTGTGTCGGAAAGCGAAGCTTTGCCATCGCCCTTGCCCGGGGACGCCGCGGTGCGAAGCGCCCGGCGCAGCCCCTAGAAGTGCGACCGGCCGCTCCGGCCCGTGTAACGACTTTCCACCCAACATTGCGTGGGAAACGGCTCGGTCCCCTTCCCCCTGTTTTATGAAAGGGGTCGGCTTTGTTTTTGTTGGGGGGGGGGGGGTGGGAAGCCGAGACAGGCCGGGGAAGAAAGTTAAAAATACATGAAGGCAGGCAGCGAAATGAAACACAACCGCAGCGCGGACACACCGCGGCCGCGGCGCCTACTCCACATCTCCCCCTGCCCCGCGCTCGGAGGCGCTTAGGGACACGCCGGAGCGGGCACCGCGGGCTCTCCCTACTACTGGCAGGAGGAGTTCGGCCTGAAGATGGAAGACAAGCGCGGCTTTCCAGAACGTCACCTTTTGGTCCCTCCATTAAGGCGCATTTAAGCCCGTTTCCTGAATGGCTATCTTTGCCCTGAATGCTGATGAACTGATCTCACGCTTGCTTTCTGAGTAATGACCCAAATTAAGAGAGAAAACACAGACCCTTCAAACCGCATTACATTAATCTAATCACTCCCAGCAGGGCCCAGCAACCCCTTTTTGATCAGAATATGGATAATCAAGCCCTTGGATTACACTAACTGCGCCCTTCCCCTCTCCCCCTTCCCTCCTCCCAGACTCTTAATATACAAGTGTCTATTCTGCCCACGTCGGGAGGAACAATATTATTCTAGCGGGGAAGGGAAACTCAGCCGGCCGGGCCTGTGCGTGCCGCTCAATCCAAGCTCGCCAATGAACACGCGAGCGAGCAGGGCACCAAATGGCTGGGGGCCGCTTTAGCGGAGGTTCACCCCCCCGCCTTAATTGAGTGGCTAAATGCGGGCAGGCGAGGAGCCCCCTGCATACCGCCCCGCTTGCTCCAGAGGGGCCCGGGGGGGCGCGTGATCAGATTTCCAAGGGGGCTTGCCATTGTTGTTTTTATTGTGGGAACGCGACAAAGTTCACCGATTTTAAGGCCACAAGCATCTTCCAACGGGGGCTATGCAGGGGGCCAGGCCAGGGGATTTCGCCGGTGCTGCCTCCTAAGGTCACTTTGCCTTAGAAGTGGCTGCAGGATTCATATTAATTTTCAGTTACAAAACCCGGCTCAGAAAAATGTCTCTAAATCTTAACACACACACACCCCCGCTGCAGGGATTCCTGCTCCCTAGAGGAGGTGCCGAGCCTGAGAGCGGGTCCCTTGACCCCACCGCGGGGAACATTTTAGGGCCTTTAGGGCCATTAGCTTGAGTCCCAGGCTCTGGCGAAGCGCTGGGCCACCCGGACTTAGAGTCACTGCAGACAGGAGCTGGGAGCGGTGTTTGATTGAACTTCAGCAAAAGTTCTCCCCCTTCCAAGTCAGCCGGGGGGGGGGGGGGAACACCTCTGCCAGGCGGAGGGCTTCAGGGCAGCACCGGGGTGCATTGCTCACCTCTGGGACAGCGGATTCCCAGCTGGGGGCTTTTCCACACCCCGCTCCGGCTGGTGTCCCTCTTCCTCGCCAGCGGGATCTGACTCTAAGGGCTGATCCTGCTCCCGGGAGGGGGGGGGGTTGCCGGCGGTTCAAGGGGAGCAGGATGGGCCCAGCTCTCTAGACGCTGGATCTAGCTTTCAAGACGCTGGGTCTGAGGGTCAAGCCCCAGCACCACTGGGAAGGGCTTGGAGACTGTCTTAAATGGTTTCAGAGTAACAGCGGTATTAGTCTGTATTCGCAAAAGGAAAAGGAAGAATTGTGACACCTTAGAGACTAACCAATTTATTTGAGCATGAGCTTCCCTGAGCTACAGCTCACTCACGAAAGCTCATGCTCAAATAAATTGGTTAGTCTCTAAGGTGTCACAATTCCTCCTTTTCTTTTTGCGAATACAGACTAACACGGCTGCTACTCCGAAACTTATCTAAAGTGATCACTCTCCTTACAATGTGCATGATAATCAAAACGGGCCATTTCCAGCCATTGTAAGGAGAGTGATCACTTTAGATAAGCTATTACCAACAGGAGAGTGGGTTTGGGCCGCGGGGAGAAAACCTGGATTTGTGCTGGAAATGGCCCACCTTGATTATCATGCACATTGTAAGGAGAGGTTTCAGAGTAACAGCCCTGTTAGTCTGTATTCGCAAAAAGAAAAGGAGTACTTGTGGCACCTTAGAGACTAACCAATTTATTTGAGCATGAGCTTTCGTGAGCTACAGCTCACTTCATCGGATGCATACCGTGGAAACTGCAGCAGACTTTATTTATACACAGAGAATATGAAACAATACCTCCTCCCACCCCACTGTCCTGCTGGTAATAGCTTATCTAAAGTGATCATCAGGTGGGCCATTTCCAGCACAAATCCAGGTTTTCTCACCCTCCACCCCCCCACACACAAATTCACTCTCCTGCTGGTGATAGCCCATCCAAAGTAGGGAGAATGGTCACTTTGGATGAGCTATTACCAGCAGGATAGTGAGTTTGTGTGTGTGGTTTTTGGGAGGGGGTTGAGGGGGTGAGAGAACCTGGATTTGTGCAGGAAATGGCCCAACTTTATTATCATGCACATTGTGTAAAGAGTTGTCACTTTGGATGGGCTATTACCAGCAGGAGAGTGAGTTTGTGTGGGGGGGGGGGTGGAGGGTGAGAAAACCTGGATTTGTGCTGGAAATGGCCCACCTGATGATCACTTTAGATAAGCTATTACCAGCTGGACAGTGGGGTGGGAGGAGGTATTGGTTCATATTCTCTGTGTATAAATAAAGTCTGCTGCAGTTTCCACGGTATGCATCCGATGAAGTGAGCTGTAGCTCACGAAAGCTCATGCTCAAATAAATTGGTTAGTCTCTAAGGTGCCACAAGTACTCCTTTTCTTTTTGTCTTAAATGGGTGACTCCTTTTGACCGGGCCCTGTCCTCTGCAGGAGCGGGCAAGAGGGGCAGCAGGCTTCCTTTGCCCCCCAGAGAGGCGAGGCCCAGCGGGCTGCAGGGCCTGGCGGCGGGTGGGTCAAAACCAGGAGGTGGTGACACAAGAATAGGCGTCCCCACTAGTAATTTGCGAGGCCCCTAAAGCCAAAATGTGCATCGTAATTGCTCCTTTCTGCAGTATCGCTCCAGCCCCGGGGATGGGAAGCGCCTGGCTCCTAGGGGGCTGGCAGCGCAGGAAGGCAGCCTGCTTGCCCACGAGGTCCAAGAAGACTGGCGCAGGGGGCTGCTTTGCCAGTGCCCTGCATTGCCCCTACTTCCTTCATATGATGCGTCTCCCGGCTCAATCAGCCAGCCTGGTCCCCTGGCCTGGGGGTGGGTGGGGTGTGAATCAACAGGTATCGGAGCAGCCAGCTACCTGCCTGCACCTGGGGGCGGGGGGGGGGGGCTGCAGACGCCTTTCCCGGAGGTGTTACTCTCCTGGTTCTCGCTCGCATCACACGCCACGATTTGAAAGGCTGCTGCCTGCTTTTAACGCCCGCCTCTGTCCCGGTTACCCCTGGGGAGGGGACGTCGCGCAGCGGGGTGGAACCGCGGCGCCTGCAGCAGCCAGCCCCTGCCCGGCCACGCAAGCTCTCAGCCTCCGGCCCGGCCTAGCCCCGCGGAGCAGCAGTGGGAGAGCCGCGCGTGTGAACAGGCCGCTTCGGAGTGACTTTCATTCCCTCACAAGGAATGTTAAGGGGCGAGATCCGGATTCCCATTGAAGGCCCGCCGGCTGCGGGGAGCAAGGTCGAGTCCTGATCGATTTAGGAGGAGTTTAAAGGGACTGAGGGAGGGGGGCCGATTATCTCTATTAGCGGCATCAGCAGCGCCCGCTTGCTCCCCGCTAAAGAGCCAGATCTTCACACGCCTCTAGGCGCTCGGGACCAGCTGGGTGCGGAGCCTGATCTTCGCCAAGGGCCGGGGCTGGCCGGAAGGCAAGTCTGACATTGACCGGGGCATACCGCCCCCACTGCGGTCACCCGCTAGTCCGGGGGGCGGGGTATGTTCACACACACACACGAGACTCCAATTATCTCCCCCCCCCGCAAGATGTTGCTGCTGTCCATGACTGCTCACACTTCAGCACTCTTGCCAGCAAGCCTCAAATCATAATAATAATACAAACACTCAGCCATGAACACAACAGCTTGAGCAGGCCCGCTACTTTATTTTTTGGGGGAGGGGGGTTAGAGGTACTTCTATGTAAAGTGACACTAAAGTAGCCAGCATTCCCCCCCCCCCGTGTGCTCCATTTGCCTTGCTGCTGAGGAGAGGGGGTGCTATCCCCCACGTGCTAATTCCAGCCTAACACCTGCCCCCCCCCAGAAGATGAGAAGGGGGGGCAGGTGTGTGGAGCAGCAGGGGGAGGCCAGCGGGCTGGAGAGATGCACTGGGAAGCGACCAACCCAAAGGCAGATGCGTTGCCCTTTTCCCTGCACTCCGCTCTCCAAATGTCTGAGCAACCGGTTTGCTGCTAGAAACATGTTAATTGCCAGCGGAGCTCATTAAGGCATGCACATGCAAAACACAGCGAGGGAGATTAAATGGACAAAAGCGCAATAATGAACTGTCAACAATCGAGCCCATCTACACGACCAGCAGCACTCAAGAATGAGGCATTGGGAGGCAACAAAGGATTGTCTGGGACAGGAAGAAAGGACGACCTAGACTTTTGTTTAGTCAACACAATTGATTACAAATGAGAGATTAACAGGATAGCTCCAGAGTTTTTTTGAAGGAGGCAGAAGAGAAAAGTCCAATTAAGTCCACCGAATGTTAACTACATTGATTTCCACGGCCAGCCCCAAAGAAATTCTCATTAAACCATCCCTGGCGATCCCTTTTGGAAAGTAATTTGTCTCCCTGATGGAGCAGAGAAAGGGAGCCCTGTAAAGAGAAAGAAGCGCTAGTTCTTGGCACAATGCGCTTAGGAGACACACTGGAAAGAGCCAAAGGGGGAGTTAATGAGCATCTGACAAGCCGCTTGGATTCAGGCCTGGAGAGCAGTGATGAAAAGATGGAATTGGCCAACAACTATTCTTTATATCAAACATAAAAAGGCCAATCTGAAACAGGGCTGCTTAAAGCTGGTGGGGAAGAAAAGCAAGGCCCCCACTGGGGCTGGAGTGGAGAGCTCAGCTGCCCCATTGGGATGGAAAATGTATTGGCATGTCCTCTCCCCTCCAGGCCCTGGCTGGACATTATGGCCCTTAGCTAAGCTCCACCAGGTCAGTCAATAGCGAGCCTTCCCAGCTGGCCTAGGGATGGAGATCTCTGGTCCGCTTTCCTGCCTCCTGCCAGTGCTGGGAGGGCAGGTGATGCCAGCTGAACGCATCACTTATTTCTGAACCGTTGTAAGAAGCGAGACCCAGCCACAGCCACCAGGCCAATCCCTCCCTTGCAGCAGGTCCCAGAAAGCGTCTCCTCCTGGCAGGAGCTCCTGCTGCCAGCCTCAGCGCAGTAGCTCCAGAGCACAGGAGCTTGCAGGGAAGCCTAGCTGTGTCACAGTCCCTCCTCTCTTAGAGCACGTCAAGACAAGGAAAAAAGTGTGTTTTAAACACATTAGCAGATGTGTTAAAATCCTACTTTCAGTTCAAGGTAGTTGCAGTTTTAACACTTGTTAATTGGTATAGAGAAATCCCAGAGTTAACTTGGACCAGCTAACACCTAGGACTGCCTTGTTTCCCAAGGATTTTGACACATTAACTCATCCATTAATAAAAAGAAAAGGAGGACTTGTGGCACCTTAGAGACTAACCAATTTATTTGAGCATAAGCTTTCGTGAGCTACAGCTCACTTCATCGGATGCATACCGTGGAAACTGCAGAAGACATTATATACACACAGAGACCATGAAACAATACCTCCTCCCACCCCACTGTCTTGCTCGTAATAGCTTATCTAAAGTGATCATAAAGTTGGGCCATTTCCAGCACAAATCCAGGTTTTCTTACCCTCCGCCCCCCCCCCCACACACACAAACTCACTCTCCTGCTGGTAATAGCCCATCCAAAGTGACCACTCTCTTCACAATGTGTATGATAATCAAGGTGGGCCATTTCCTGCACAAATCCAGGTTCTCTCACCCCCTCACCCCCCTCCAAAAACCACACACACAAACTCACTCTCCTGCTGGTAATAGCTGGTGTTAGTCTAGGTAATAGTAATAGGTAATAGCTGGTGTTAGACTAACATGGCTGTTACTCTGTGTGTATATAATGTCTTCTGCAGTTTCCATGGTATGCATCCGATGAAGTGAGCTGTAGCTCACGAAAGCTTATGCTCAAATAAATTGGTTAGTCTCTAAGGTGCCACAAGTACTCCTTTTCTTTTTGCGAATACAGACTAACACGGCTGCTACTCTGAAACCTGCCATTAATAAAACACCTTGTTTCCCTAATGAAGACATGGTCAAATCTGCACAAGTTTACCTGAACTAGCAGGATCATAGGGTCTCATTCAGCCTGCTAAAATTGGGCTGACCTGTGTCTACACCAGTGTAGAGTGAAGTTTTCAATTAAGATAGCTCAAGGTAACAATTAAAAATAAATAAGCTTTTTTCCTAGTCTAGACAAGTCCAGCGTGGGCACCCTTATATCAGTTTAGAACTGGTTTATATTGATTTTGGCCTAAGTCAGTATTGACTTTGGTTTAGAAACGGCCTATCCAGTTAGCTTAAGTCAATAGGAGGCTCAATTCATAAGCCCCTTTAAAACCAATTTGTCCACAGACACATTAGGGGTTTGCAGCAGTTTAACTAGTTAAATCTGTGTGTGCAGACAATGTCTTTAAGGAGCCCTTGTATAATTTTCCATGAAGCATTCTGGTTTAGGAAATATCACTGTTTTTTTCCTGGGTGTCTTATAATGAGACCGAAAAACCAGAGTTCCAGACAGGTGTCTGTAATAAACTGACGATTATTTCTAATGTGGTGAAAGTAAGAATCATATAAGCTGCCCTTTGACTACTTCAGCTGTGCGCTGAATTATGGGGTGAAATCCTGGCCCAGCTGATGTCCTAAACACGGAGTAACTTCAGAGCACCACCAGTTTGGCATTTAGAGGATGCAAACCTACTTCCCACAAATACAAAAATATCAGAGGCTTCAGGGCATAAAACTGATCTGTGAACTGATGAGAGTTAGGAAGAATCGACCCAGGGACCCTCTAGCGGCAGCCTCTCTCTGCCCTTCTTCCTTCCCCTCTTGTCTGCTCAGTTTCCCTGGGCCACTTCCCCTTTGGCAAGAATCCTGCAATGGCAAACTAGGGACAGGTTCACTGGTTTTCATAAAAAGAAAAGGAGTATTTGTGGCACCTTAGAGACTAACCAATCTATTTGAGCATAAGCTTTCCTGAGCTACAGCTCACTTCATTCGATGTATACTGTGGAAAATACAGAAGACGTTTTTATACACACAAACCATGAAAAAATGGGTGTTTATCACTACAAAAGGTTTTCTCTCCCCCCACCCCACTCTCCTGCTGGTAATAGCTTATCTAAAGTGATCACTCTCCTTACAATGTGTATGATAATCATATGATAAGGTGGGCCATTACCAGCACAAATCCAGGTTTTCTCCCCACCGCCTCCCCCCAAACCCACTCTCCTGTTGGTAATAGCTTATCTAACGTGATCACTCTCCTTACAATGTGTATGATAATCAAGGTGGGCCATTTCCAGCACAAATCCAGGGTTTAACAAGGGGGGGGTGGTAGGGGGGAGAAAACCTGTGGGCTCTGCCGCCACCCTGCGAGCCGACCCAGAGAAGCAGGCAGAGCCCCGGGTGGGCTGAACCCCCACCTGCGGGGGATGGCTCCATGGGCAGCCACAGGAGCGCCCCGCTACCTCCCTGCGCTGAGCTGTGCTCGCCTCCCCTGGCTGCTGGGTCCTTGCAAAGCAGCGGGCTGCGATCCCAGCTACCAGGGCCAGGCTTGGGTACCTCCCTGTCTCCCCAGGAGCCCGGGGGGGGGGTGGTGTCTGTGCTCCTAACCCTATGTTCTACTATACAGGCGCGGGGCGGCAGCAGAGCCCAGCGTGAAACATGGGGGTGCTGCAGCCCCCCCGGCCCCCTTGTTCCCTTGCCTATGTGTTGGGGCCCTGTCGTTGGGGGTCCCAGGCCACGGCATGTGTTGGGGTAAATCCGCTCCTGCCGCTATTTCTGCTCTAAGGTTTCAGAGATCCGGTAACCAGAACCAAACAGGATGCCAGGGAAGACATCGGATGGATTTACCTAATGGCATTTTCAATCCCGTTCCTTATGCAGCCGAGTATTTGCCTTACACTGAACAGAGCTGTTCATTGAGCTGTCCGCAGCTAGAGCTTTTCCATGCCTGATTACAGCTAGTTTAGTTACTGACATTTTACCAAAGAAAAACACGATTGTAGGCTAAACCCAACAGAGACGTAAGCAGTTTGTTGTTCCCAGTGTGTATTACTTTGCATTTGTCAATGCTGCCCACTCGCCTGGCTTGGTTAGGTCTCTCCCAAGCCCCTCAGAGGCTTCTCTGGTCTTGGTAAGTTTAAATAATTTAGTGTCAGCTGCCAATTTTGCAATTTTCCTCTCCTATATTGAACTACTGGCCCCTGTACAGATGCCTGAGGTGTGCCCCTTAGCCTTTTGCAACATTCAAATTGCCCACATATTCTCACACTTTGTTTTCACATAGCCAGTTTCTGATCCATGATAGTGCTTTGCCTCACACGCCATGACTACTAATCTAATGCTTTCCTCCCATTCCCCCTTCATCCCTTGTTTTCCCTTCCAGATCTCATTTTGTGACATCTGCTCTCCCCCCGCCCCCGCACTGCCTAGGGACAGAGCAGACACATACCTGTCTCGCCCTCCCACATACCACACACACACCTCTGCCCTCCCACAGAACACATGGACGTCTGCTCGGGCACTGGCCACACTCTGGGGCTGGCACGAGACTCTAGCAGGGACAAGGGAACTGGCCTAGCAAGATGGGAGGAGGAATATTTTAAAGGCAGCGAGGAGGGGAAGGGGGACTATAGAGCTAGCTGTGACCTGTGTAAGTTCGACAAGCTCTATGGGAGAGCTGCCCTTTTGACGTTTATCAAAACCCTATTTCCCCTTGTTTATTCCTCCTCCTCCCCACTGTTCCTCAGACGTTCTTGTTAAACTCTGGATTTGTGCTGGAAATGGCCCACCTTGATTATCATACACATTGTAAGGAGAGTGATCACTTTAGATAAGCTATTACCAGCAGGAGAGTGGGGTGGGGGGAGAGAAAACCTTTTGTAGTGATAAACATCCATTTTTTCATGGTCTGTGTGTATACAGATTGATAGAGCCAGAAGAGTTCCCAAAAGTCACCTACTACTGGACAGGCCTAACAAAGAAAATAACAGAACGCCACTAGCCATCACCTTCAGCCCCCAACTAAAACACCTCCAACGCATTATCAAGGATCTACAACCTATCCTGAAGGATGACCCAACACTCTCACAAATCTTGGGAGACAGGCCAGTCCTTGCCTACAGACAGCCCCCCACCTGAAGCGAATACTCACCAGCAACCACATACCACACAACAGACCCACTAACCCAGGAACCTATCCTTGCAACAAAGCCCGTTGCCAACTATGCCCACATATCTATTCAGGGGACACCATCACAGGGCCTAATCACATCAGCCACACTATCAGAGGCTCGTTCACCTGCACATCCACCAATGTGGTATATGTCATCATGTGCCAGCAATGCCCCTCTGCCATGTACATTGGTCAAACTGGACAGTCTCTACGTAAAAGAATAAATGGACACAAATCAGATGTCAAGAATTATAACATTCATAAACCAGTTGGAGAACACTTCAATCTCTCTGGTCACGCGATTACAGACATGAAAGTTGCGATATTACAACAGAAAAACTTCAAATCCAGACTCCAGCGAGAGACTGCTGAATTGGAATTAATTTGCAAACTGGATACAATTAACTTAGGTTTGAATAGAGACTGGGAGTGGCTAAGTCATTATCCAAGGTAACCTATTTCCCCTTATTTTCCTAACCGTCCCCCCCCAGACATTCTTGTTAAACCCTGGATTTGTGCTGGAAATGGCCCACCTTGATTATCATACACATTGTAAGGAGACTGATCACTTTACATAAGCTATTACCAGCAGAAGAGTGGGGTGGGGGGAGAGAAAACCTTTTGTAGTGATTAACACCCATTTTTTCATGATTTGTGTGTATAAAAACAAACATCTTCTGTATTTTCCACAATATGCATCCGATGAAGTGAGCTGGAGCTCACGAAAGCTCATGCTCAAATAAATTGGTTAGTCTCTAAGGTGCCACAAGTACTCCTTTTCTTTTTGACTGATGGAGGTTTCTATGGCAGTGGGGACCTTTAACCATTCAATTCCAGATGTTCTAACAGCTGGTGTGTTGTGGATTCTGTTTTGGTAAAGAACTTAACAGTGGGTGGCATAGTTCCATAGAGATTAAGGCCAGAAGGGGCCATTAGATCATCTAGTCCGATCTGTCTATCGCAGGCCATTGAATTTAATCCAGAAGCCCCTATACTGAGCCCAGGGACTTTAGACAGACCAAAGCATTTCAGCCCTCAAAACACCAAACGGTTGTGTGCCAGAGGCAGAGAGCAGGGGAGAGGGTGATGCCACCAAAGCACACGGATTGCCACTGAAACATGGCCATGCGTAAGTCGTTTTAACAGCATTCTGTATCTCTGATTTCCCCAGGGCTTTTTGAACCAGACATTTAAGTCAGGCTGGTGTATAAGGTCCAGAGGAGAAGCAGCCTACTCTGCCAATCTTCTGAGGCCCACCAAAGTGGCCCCCTTCTCCTTTTCTGCAGGACTATTGAAGGGGAGGGGGGAAAAGGGAAAACCGATTGCTTCAGGATTTATAGCTAGAGAACTTTAAATGCTTAAAAATTTCCCATCGATCAGGATCTTTGCCTTTCCCGATCTCTCCCTCCCATGCCCCCAGCTTCCCTTCACACACCTCAATGCTTCTCTCAATCCACTATACCCTTCCATGTTCCCCGTCTCCCAATTCTAGGAATCCCTACACATCCTAGTCCCCTACCCCCCCTTCAGCCCCCTTTCCTACCCCTCCGCACACACCTTCTTCCTGTCTTCCCCACAATGCCCTGTTTCAAATAGCACAGCACCAGGCCCCTTCCCCCCCTATCCCCAGTCTACACGCTTCCCCGTCAGCACCTCCTCCCCATTTCATCCTGTCTTCCCTGTGCATAAGCTACGCCTGGTGTCAGGAGTGGGTCGATTCAGAGCTGAAACCATTTCAAAGTAATTGCAACCCTTACCCTGCACACACACGAAACCAGCTCTGGACAAGCATCGCCCAGGCTGTACTCACAAGTAGCAAAGAGAGACAAAACACTGCAGCCTGAAAACTATACACGGATGCCCTGTGGGCAGAACATTTCTCCACTCTGTCTTCATGCACAGAGAAATAGAGCTGGGGCTTTCTTCAGCCTGGGTCAAGCCCCTGCCCAGCAAACCACTTTCTTTAGCCTATGAAGCAGGGTGGAGGGAGGAATCGACATACCGGGTCTAGTGCAAGCAGGATCATTTCCCCAGCTCTTCCTGATCCCTTGCATTAGACAACCATTTTCTTTCCCCTACCAAGCCCCTCCCACACCATTCTACTGGCCCCTTACATCCCTGCTTTAATGAGCTCATAGTTAACCCATTTGCTGCTTGCCTTAGTGTGGAACATCACAAGCTATTTTAATGTTTTCATTATTAGCATAAAGCTTTGTAATTTTGCCACTAACGGAAGCTACTAAAAGCCACTTCTCCTCAGCAAGGCGAACAAAACAAATCTGTAGTTTCTAGGCCAAGCTACTTTGGAAATATTGGGAGCCAAAGAAAATTAGAACATTTTCCAAAAGTGAACTTCAGGCAAATTTTCAAAACACTGTGCCTTTAAAACTTCTGTTCAGCTCTGAATTTGACTTCCCGGGAACACTCTACCCTGAGATGAAATGCAGCATGTGACATTTCAGGAAAATCAGTTTCCTTCTAGGGAGGCTGGAGCACCTACCACTTTCTTTATTAATCCCAAATTTTAGAGCTGTGGCTTGACTCTTTTAGGCCCTGAGCTTGTGAAAACTTCACACACTTTATGAACTGTGAATGGCTGACTCCAGTGGGATTACTCAGTGTGTAAAATTAAGCACATGCATAAGTGTTTGCAAGATTGGTGCCTTAGTCAATAATAGAAAGTGTAATAAGGGTAGCTACTGTTCTCTGATACTACACTTGCTGGAAAGCATTCATTAAAATGGCAGATGCCACTTTGAGTGATACAAAAGTAATTGACAGGTTTCAGAGTAACAGCCGTGTTAGTCTGTCTTCGCAAAAAGAAAAGGAGTACTTGTGGCACCTTAGAGACTAACCAATTTTCGGGGTGGGGTGGGGTGAGAAAGCCTGGATTTGTCCTGGAAATGGCCCACCTTGATTACCATGCACATTGTAGGGAGAGTGGTCACTTTGGATAAGCTATTACCAGCAGGAGAGTGAGTTTGTGTGTGTATGGGGGTGGGGGGGGGGGTGAGAAAACCTGGATTTGTGCTGGAAATGGCCCACCTTGATTATCATGCACATTGTAGGGAGAGTGGTCACTTTGGATGAGCTATTACCAGCAGGAGAGTGAGTTTGTGTGCAGGGGGGCGGAGGGTGAGAAAACCTGGATTTGTGCTGGAAATGGCCCAACTTGATGATCACTTTAGATAAGCTATTACCAGCAGGACAGTGGGGTGGGAGGAGGTATTGTTTCATGGTCTCTGTGTATATAATGTCTTCTGCAGTTTCCACAGTATGCATCCGATGAAGTGAGCTGTAGCTCACGAAAGCTCATGCTCAAATAAATTGGTTAGTCTCTAAGGTGCCACAAGTCCTCCTTTTCTTTTTACAAAAGTAATTGATTGGCCCTATTCCCAATCACTGAATGAAGATACTGAAAGAGTGGCAGGTATTTCTAAAATCTCCTTGGATTTCACCTTTTAAAGAAGATTACGATTATAATATATAATTTTGCCAACAGCCCAATTGGTGATGAGGGTCTCAGTGCAGTTGGCACTGTACAAGGACGTAGCAAAAAGACAGAGCCTGCCCCAAAGAGCTCACAAGCTGGTTATGAGATGGAACAGGAGGAGGAGACAACAGGAGCAGAATGAGATAATAGTAAAGGAAGCAAGTTTTCGTACAGGAAGCTGTCTCACCATCTTTGTGTGTGTGTATGTTGATGGCTAGAGTAGAATACATTGGATTAATGAGAAACCCCAAAAGTGATGTGCTCCTAGTGAATACAGGTTTGTATATATATATAACAATGTCCACATTATTGTAACATTGGAGGTCTACCTAGGAAAGGAGCACAGTGAAAAGAAAATCCTAGGTTTGATAGATCAATCCATCTCTGGGCTGAAGAACTAATGACTTAAGTTAGGATATCTTCGTATATCAGCAGAAATTGGTATTTGTGCAGCTTGTACAAGAGGCTGTGGGTGCTTTGCACCAGCACAACCACAGAAAGGGTTAAAGACCTAGGTCCAGATCCTCAAACCTGCTAAGGCTCAATGGAAGTTCAAAGCCTAACCACCTTTGAGGCTCTGGGCCTTTGTAACCCACAACATCGTGCTCAGTCAGTGACACTGCATGGGTTAACCGTGGGCAGAATTTGGCTGTAAAGCATGCAGGTATTTTAAATTCACAGAGAGCACCTAGGATCCTTTACAATCGTTTCTCCAAAATCCCACTAACTGTCATATATTCTATTTCCTTCCCCGCTGGTGCCCCTTGCCAAGATATTTTGCATAAATAGAAGCTTTCTAATTTATAATCAGCCTCCTTCTGATTCATTATATTAATGATTTGGGATGTCACCAAGATTGGATTGTGGCATCACTGAATGAATCCAGCAGGATTATAAAGGAAGAAAAGCACAAATGTACTCACAACACCTTGGCAATCAGAAACTAAGGGAAAGGAAACATGAAGAACACAACAATGTAGAGAAGCAGTGGCTCTTTAAATAATTCTAAATGCACCTCAGAGACAACAGAGAAAAACTGTGGCAGACTTCATTCAGACACAAACCAGTTTGTATGGATTAGGTCTCTCACATTATTATGCAAAAAGAAAAGGAGGACTTGTGGCACCTTAGAGACTAACCAATTTATTTGAGCATAAGCTTTCGTTGGTTTTAAATTGGTTAGTCTCTAAGGTGCCACAAGTCCTCCTTTTCTTTTTGCGAATTACAGACTAACACGGCTGTTACTCTGAAACCTCACATTATTATGGGCATTTATTTCCAGGGAAGCACAATGACAAGCTAATCTACTGTTTCCTTTGAATTATCGTTGCTATTAAGTGATCACAAATATACAAAGATTTCTTTAGTTTGCTTTATTTTTTTTGGCATTGAGTTTGTGTCTGGCCCAGAACATTTTACTTTCCTTTGAAATATAAACGTTCCCCTATTTGTTCCATAGTTTAGACCTTCAATGAGCCTGCTCTGTCTCATTTCAAAGTTCCAGAAAAATGAAGGAGTAATGCTCCTTTTATAGCATCTTGGCTTTGAGCTTTCTTAAGCCTCATGTGTCTAACTTAGAGCAATTCCATCCTCTCAGATAACCAGTTGCTTCTGTTGTAAGAAAAGTCTTTGAGCAGAGGCAAAAACACATATTTTGTGGCCAACGCAAGGGGAAGCATGCAGTTTGGATAGAAATTTAAACAAAGCTGCAGGCATGCAATTCACTTAAGCAAATTAGCCACCAGAATCTATTATAGAGCAACAGTCAAAGAGCTTTGAATGACCCTACTGGGAACATATACACACTAATAATTGCAGATATAGAAATATAAGCCTGGAAACAAAAACTGTTTTGTGACACAGCTGGGTCTATTTGACAGGTACTCATTGACTGTGGGCTTAAGCTATAAACTGACCAAAGAAACAGTGATTAATTTAAAGGAGAATAAAAATTATTTTTATTAATTTACAATATATTTACAAAACAATCATATGAAATCTGGCTGGGCTTGTATTTCTTTCAAGAGCACGATGTAAACAAACTTCTTGGTATTCCGTGGCCTTTCAAATAGGGGCCTTTGGTAAGTGCTATGATTAGGAATCAGGAGAAAGAACAAACCCAATAATTTTTAAGATCATTAAGAATTAAGGAAGGAAGGAATTAAGAATAATTCCTAGGTGAAAAGTTATGAAAGGCGATGATTAAATTCATTATTACTACATATGTAATATAGATCAGTGACAAACTCCTGTGATGTGGATCTCACAAAAAACAACCAGAAGATTATATATGCCCTGGGTGCAGGTTACAGCATTCTCAAGAGCTTTTTTAGCATTGTTTTTGAAAGAATAACAAATTCCCAATGTAAATGGTACTACATATTGCAAAGACAAAAACTTCACACTGCAGGAGGATCCAAAAAGGAATTGTTCTTGCATCTGTATCTTCCACAGGGGCATTTTAAAAATCCATATCCATATCTTGCTGGTAAGATGACACCTTAGATAATCAAATACTTAATTGTGTTGTTGTGAAACAAAAATGTGAATCCATAGATCACCTCCACTTTAGGTTTGGCAAGAATATGGGATTTCTTAGCAATAAACTTCTGAAATTCTGATCTCCATACAGCAGTTTAACTTTTTCAATTCAGCGTCAAATGAGAACTCAGGAGAAGGAATATTATTTTAAACAAGCAATTTTTTTTTTTGCAGCTGGTCTCTTGTATGTGTATTT
Organism: Lepidochelys olivacea; assembly: GCF_965140295.1. Lineage (NCBI taxonomy): Eukaryota > Metazoa > Chordata > Testudines > Cheloniidae > Lepidochelys > Lepidochelys olivacea. The sequence continues at coordinate 4,736,761 of NC_140417.1, read as the reverse complement.
ACTGGGCCAAACTCAGCACTGCTTTGCACTTCAAACAACCCCCGTTAAATCAGTGGGATTGCCTTACTGGTCTTTTGGAGCCAGAATAGCTCCTTTTCTACTGTAAGCTATACATCTGACATAACATAAGAATACACAAAAGTAATCATTTTGCCATGTGGATCACTCCTTACTGCAACTTTAAAAACACGTTTTCCCTGGATCTGGTCTTTGGATACATAAGACATATTTATGAAATTTGTTCGCTCTATTTTAAAATCGCATAACTGCTTTAAATCTTTAGAGAATTCCTAAGGCTAAGTAATATCTTGTATCTTAGCTGTACATGTACTGAATTATTAAAATAATATGAATATTTTAAAAACTTTAGTTTTGTAGTAAATAATTTTTAAGGGCTACATTTTCAGAAGCAATTTCTAAGATTACACTCAATTTCAGAGTCAGATTTTTAAAATATTGTTTAATGCACAGAAGTCCAAACTGAGCATTTAGACATCTAACTACTTGAATTGCATGCACAAAAGCAGTTTGAGCATCACACCCATGTGCGTGTGTGTGTGTGTAAAACTGCAGTCTCCAGTGTAGAATCTAGCTCGAAGCCTGAATGAAAATATGGTCTTGAATATAAACCACCATGGATGCAATGCAACTAAAATTTAATAAAAACTCTTATTTTATAAATATCTTATACGAAAATAACAAAAGGCTCGAGAAAGTATTCAGGAATAAGGAATTTCTCATCCCAAAGAAATACCTAACTGCACTGCTTTCCCCAGTGATCAAGAAAAGTATACAGCTAAGGAAATGTGGTGGTGGAGGTGACGACGTGGGCATGAATCAGGCTGTGTTCTTAGGTCAGTACAATGGTTACTCATCAGAACATAAACTTAACAAATAAGGTGATTCAGTATTCCTTCTTATGAGACACACAAGCGCTAATCCACACACAGTAAAGTCATTTGTTTTCCCCATTGCTTTTCTCAATTAAGAATATTTTTCAGCCAGGAGCTTGTCATGGACTATGTGGCTTAAGTTGTAGTACTAGCAGTAAAAGGACCAGAAGGGAGAACCTGAGAGAACAGCATTTAGGGCAGCATGTGCTGAGTGAAAAAGCACTTACGAACTGAAAGGAAACTACATGGGCTAACTAAAAAAAATAAAAGGTGATGCGGGGTCAGAGATGTGGCTGACTACTTGGAATCATATGTTCCAAATAATGGCCCTGGCTCAGGACAGCATCCCTATGGCCCACCTTGATTACCATGCACATTGTAGGGAGAGTGGTCGCTTTGGATGAGCTATTACCAGCAGGAGAGTGAGTTTGTGTGTGTATGGGGGTGGGGAGGTGAGAAAACCTGGATTTGTGCTGGAAATGGCCCACCTTGATTATCATGCACATTGTAGGGAGAGTGGTCACTTTGGATAAGCTATTACCAGCAGGAGAGTGAGTTTGTGTGTGTGGTTTTTGGAGGGGGGTGAGGTGGTGAGAGAACCAGGATTTGTGCAGGAAATGGCCCACCTTGATTATCATACACATTGTGAAGAGAGTGGTCACTTTGGATGGGCTATTACCAGCAGGAGAGTGAGTTTGTGTGTGGGGGGGCGGAGGGTGAGAAAACCTGGATTTGTGCTGGAAATGGCCCAACTTGATGATCACTTTAGATAAGCTATTACCAGCAGGAGAGTGAGTTTGTGTGTGTATGGGGTTGGGGGGGTGGGAAAACCTGGATTTGTGCTGGAAATGGCCCACCTTGATTATCATGCACATTGTAGGGAGAATGGTCACTTTAGATAAGCTATTACCAGCAGGAGAGTGGGGTGGGAGGAGGTATTGTTTCATGGTCTCTCTGTGTATATAATGTCTTCTGCAGTATCCACGGTATGCATCCGATGAAGTGAGCTGTAGCTCACGAAAGCTCATGCTCAAATAAATTGGTTAGTCTCTAAGGTGCCACAAGTACTCCTTTTCTTTTTGCGAAGACAGACTAACACGGCTATTACTCTGAAACCTATTCAGGACCACATTTAAGCACAGGCTTAAATCCCACTGGAGTCAGTAAGACTTAAGCACATGCTTAAAGTTAGGCAACATTCCAGTGCTGTCTTGAATCAGGGCCAAGATACACGGCAACTTAAGGCACACAGGACCAACAGTAACCCTAGCAATATATTAGGGTGGTTGACAAGGTCTATTAAGTGCTGCATGAGCGACAGCATGATTGTCCTCAGTGCTGACAATAGGCCCTGAGCTCTGCGATCAAGCGAAGGAGAGAGAATCACCCCTATTTGTTCATCTCAGATGCCCTCCGGTTTGCCTCTCTGCCCCATTTCCTTTATTGTTCCACGTGGTCCATGTACAATCTCTGTATGTGCTAATTTCTTACCACTTTGGGTTACAGTGGTACAAGCAGTAACGTGCCCTCTTTTGCCTTCTCAGTTCAGGATGCTTTCCTCCTGTTCTTGTTCTATGGATTTTCCTGAATTGAATAGATATATTTCCTTACAATTTTCCATGCACTAGCGTAGCTGTACTTCCGCTGCTTCCAAGACCATACCCTCTGAACAATATGGAATTTCAATTTCCTAAGTCTCTGAAGGGAGGATGAGTTTAGCATCATCAGTATTGTTTTCAATTTAAGCTTCAACGTTCTGCACACTATAAAATCCTTACTGAATTACAATCCAAAAGACCTAGTTTGGTTTAATTGATTGAAATTAACTAAAATAAATGAATGTTAAAATATCTGGAGCTGTTAACTACATAAATCAGACATCCTAAGTCTGGGAATGTGATTCTCTCCCTGAATCAACATTTCACAATTTCACCATGTGTTTAGTTGTCATTTTCAGATTAACTGAAATAGATATAAATTTCACTGTGGTTGAATACTACTTCATTATTTTCAAATTTCAGGGAGAGACTGTCAAAAGCACGAATGGGAGGTAGGAACTTAACTCCCATCCTCTTTCATTGGGAGCTTCTAAGGGGGCCTCTGAGGGTACGTGTACACAGCAAAGAAAAACCTGAAGCTGGCCCGTTCCAGGTGATTCGGACTCATGGGGTTCAGATTGCAGAGCTGTTTAACTGCTATGTAGCCTTCGGAGAGCCTCCCACCTTGAACGGTCCTGAGTCTGGGCTCCATCCTGAGTCCAGATGTCTACACAGCAGTGAAACAGCCTGCAGCATGAGCCCCACAAGCCCAGGTCAGCTGGCACGGGCCAGACACGGGTGTCTAGTTGCTGAATAGACATACTCTGGGAATTTGTACCAGCTCGGGCCTTGGCGACAAGATAGGCAGTGGAAATGCTTACTTTGTGAATCCTGCTGGGCCTTAGGCATGAGCTTGCTGAACAGCTTGGTGGTATCAGGACTTAAGGTGGATTTGCGCTTGAGCACCAACAGAAACGTCAGCACCCATGGAATTTAGGCACCTACTGGGTGGGGCAGCAGCTGACCACAAATTTAAGGATCTCAATTTTCAAGTTGGGCACATGCAATTAGTTATCTAAATGCTTTTGTGGATGTTGCCCTGAAAGTCTGTGGCAAGGCAGGGAATTGAATCCCGGTCTCTTGCTGCTGAACTAACCACTGACTCATCCTTCCTCTTTGGGAACCTAACTTCCTTTGCCCCTTTCAAAAAGCTCCCCTTTGATGTATAAAAATTGTTCCTTTTCTATCACTTCTGCATCTGGCTGGATTTACAATTTCAGAACTGAAAATCTGTACACACTACTGTAAAATCGACGGTATGGCTGAGAATCACTTTGTAATCTTATAGAACAAAATATTACCAATTTGTCTTTGTGACAGAACAATGAGTAGGTATAAAATTGCAACAGTCTCTATGCCAGTTTTTTTTAAGCTTTCTGCTTCTAAGATGAAAGCCTAATTTGATATTTTTGTAGTTATATAACAGTTCTAATATTTTGTGACATTTTGTATTGTGACACTATAGATGGAATTGTCATCGGACTGACACCCTTTACTGTTTATTCCTTAATTACAACTGTTAACAACACTGCAGAGAAGCGTGCTAATCTGCCATCACATATTTTGAAAACAACGTTATTGTTACAAACACCAACACCCACTCAACAGGATATGTCTAACATGGCAGTTTCTGTAAAAACTTATCAGTTTAATGGACATTTCAATAGAAAAAGTTTCATATAAACTTTGAACATGTAAAATCATTTTAAAGTGCAGCTAGGGGGAATTTTTTTTTGGGTGAATCTTTGAGTGATTTAAATTCAGCAAACTAAGAGCCTGATCTAGCAGAAAATAGCTTCTGCAGGTGTTGGCCCTTGCAAACTGTTCAGACTTCCTGTGGTCTCCAGCTGGAGAGGCTGCTCCCTATTTTGAGGGGCAATGAATTCCTCACTAACAGCCAGTCAGCACTGGATAATTAAATCCTATTCGATTAATTAAATTCACATAATGCTCTAGGTGCAAAATTCAGAAGGTGCACCTTCCTTATGGAGCAGTGTAAAGAGCTGTGACACTTATGCAGAGGTTGGTCATGGAGTAGAAGAAAGGTGCTGTTAGATCATACACCCATAACACAAAAATCAGATAAAGGGACAAGGTTACCCCCCCCGCTCCAAACTTAATGGGGAGGTAGGGGAAAGACAAACCCCTAACAGCAAATAAGGGGGTGAGGGCTCATCATTCCTAATAGTTCCTGGTAATTAATTTGGTTAGCCTATAGCTGACTGGAGTGGTTTGTGTGGCCCCATTTCATAACTATGTACATGAATTCTTCTTGCCCTAGGGAAGTAGTAACCACCCTTTATTGAAATTGGTTTCTATTGATCCTCTTGACTCAAATCCCATTCTAGAGGAAACCCCCCCCCCAACGTCCACCATGCTTCCTTGCTATGGAAGAGTGAAAAAGCACAAAGACTTCTAAGTAATTTACTTGAAAAGATTTCTCTCCGAATTCGGCCTTTCAATATATACAAACATGAGGAAGCAATGGACGGTGACTCCCAGGCACACTAATTTATCAAGGGGTTAGCCTCAGACTGTAAGCTATCTGGGGCAGGGACTGTCTTTTTGTTCTCTATTTGTACAGCACCTAGCACAGTGGAGTCCTGTGACGAAGGCTCCTAGGCACTCAGAGAATACAAATAATTAACAATATGCAAGCAAAAAAACACCGGCTGGCCTTCCATGTTTGTAGGCAGAGGCTGAGAAACTGTCCTCAATCTGCGATAGAAAGCAAGCGCCCCCCCCTTCTTATTCCAGTATCTGTGATCTTTGGGATGCTCAGTTGGGCTGACTTTCTGTCTGGTTCCTCCCCACCTCCCATGCCCTAATCCATAAATTGTGTCTCTGGCTTACATTAACAAAATGAAAGTGACACAAAGCAATAGCTTAAAACTACAAAGGAAACATGGTCAAAATATAATCCTAATGTTTGTTACTTCAATGTCTGTAAAATGAACTTCATGGCTGGATTCAACCCAAATTCGCATTGGCTTCTGCTTTCGCAAACCAGGCACAGAACCTAATATGGGAAGTCTGCAGCAGTGGTTAATGGAACAGAAATTGCAATTGCTTATGGGCAAGACCAACACAGCCCCTCGCCATCCTCCTCCCCCCTAAAAAAATCAGTGTCACTGACATGGTCAGGGAAAACAGGGGACATAAAGATTAAATATGTGCCCTCTCCACCCTTTACCACTGGGCTCCTATAGAGGATACCAGCCATAAACTAAAGCTTTCCCCTCAGCCTGATGTAAATTGCCTGCCTTTCCCAGAATAAATTCCCCCCATGGCCAAGGAGGTTCAAGAAAATAAAGGTAGATTCATATAGAAGGTACTTAAAAATACAAAAGTGAAGGATTATACATAACCTAAAATTCTTGTCATCTTAAAGAGGCTATTGTACTGGTGGGCTTCCATAGACCAGTGTCTAACTTCTGATCTTATAAAGTGACTTTCAAGAAGGACTGTTCCTCCCACCAGGAGAAATGTTATTCTGTGCCTCCTCAAGCTGGCAGACTACAGTTTAGCTGAACTCTTCCACACAGATACAACTGGAAAAAAACCCATCAAACATGATTCATTTTCATATACATAAATTTAAATGGCAATTTAATGGCCTGACACACTGTTGTCCGTATAGCATTATTTTGCCCATTGAAGTCAAAGGTTTTCTCTTTATCTTTGTGCAGCTCCTTCTGGGTGACTTATGTTATACTTTGTAGATTTCTTTTTCTTAAAACCAACAGGCATTTGTGCTCTTCCTAAAAGAAACTGCTCCCACTTAGGAATAGATTCTTCTACTGATGCCCAATAGAGAGTCTAAGAAAGATATGATACAACAATAAGCAATTTAACTTTGCTTCACAATTTAATCTATCAATCAATTTTTCACAAAACACCACACACATACAATGTGTTATTAAAGCTTGCCTTACGTGTGAAGCAATTCAGAAAAGGCTGAACTATTTGGATACCAAAATTCCAACCCCTCACTTAAACAATGTAACAGAAGTTGGCAGGATTTCACCTTCTAGAGTAAAAAGAAAAGGAGTACTTGTGGCACCTTAGAGACGAACCAATTTATTTGAGCATAAGCTTTCGTGAGTTACAGCTCACTTCATCGGATGCATACTGTGGAAACAGCAGAAGACATTATATACACAGAGACCATGAAACAATACCTCCTCCCACTGTCCTGCTGGTAATAGCTTATCTAAAGTGATCACTCTCCTTACAATGAAAATCAAGTTGGGCCATTTCCAGCACAAATCCAGGTTTTCTCACCCTCCGCCCCCCCCCCCCAAACTCACTCTCCTGCTGGTAATAGCCCATCTAAAGTGACCACTCTCTTTACAATGTGTATGATGACAATGTGTATGATGACCCACCTTATCATACACATTGTAAAGAGAGTGGTCACTTTGGATGGGCTATTACCAGCAGGAGAGTGAGTTTGTGGGGGGGGGGGCTGGAGGGGGGTGAGAAAACCTGGATTTGTGCTGGAAATGGCCCAACTTGATGATCATTGTAAGGAGAGTGATCACTTTAGATAAGCTATTACCAGCAGGAGAGTGGGGTGGGAGGAGGTATTGTTTCATGGTCTCTGTGTATATAATGTCTTCTGCAGTTTCCACAATATGCATCCGATGAAGTGAGCTGTAGCTCACGAAAGCTTATGCTCAAATAAATTGGTTCGTCTCTAAGGTGCCACAAGTACTCCTTTTCTTTTTGCAAATACAGACTAGCACGGCTGTTACTCTGAAACCTTTTAGAGTAAGTTATGCAGTGATGGAATGTGCCCTCCTGTGGTGGATAATATATTAGAAAGGGAACTCATGATGATAGGATTCATGTTCATGGAATTGTAGTCATGTTTCTATAAAACAAACATTTTCTAGAGCCTAAATATTATTACAATCATAGTTTAGCAGTATTTAAGATAAAAATAAATTTGCTGTTTAATGCTATCAACAAACAAGTAGTGCATTAATTTGAGGATGGCTCAAAAATATTTGTGAGCTAAATTTTGCAATGAATAAATCCATGATAATGTAATTGGTTCCAGTACTTAGCTCAAGAAAGACAACTGCACAACCAGCTATCCTGTGGTCTAAGAAACAGAATGGTAGCCAGAAGTTCCTGATTTCTAACTACAGCTCTGACATGCACTTGTTCTAGGGTCTTGGGCAATGTTCCCTCTAATTTTTGACAGGCCGTGTGCGCAAAAAAATGTCTTCTGTGCAAATTTTTGATGAGCTGTGTGCACAAAACATTTCTTCTGTGCAAATTGTGCTTCTGTGCAAATTTTTGTGCATGCAGTGTTTCACCATGTGCGTGGGGTTTAGGATCTGTGTGTGCACGCACACATGCACAGCTTAGAGGGAAGAGTGGTCTTGGGTAAGAGGTGTAACTTCTGGGTCTCAGTTTTTCCAACTGAAGAACAGAGATAAAATTCCCCATTTTCACAAGGACATCCTGAGCAATATTTGTTAATGCTTATGGATGAAATCATACAATTGATACTACAGGCCACAAAAATACTTTAGTTAAGAGTTGGAGACACAGGTCCAGATTTAGCAAATAATGTGCTTAAACTTTAAGCATACTCTTAAATGCTTTGTTCAATAGGGACCTATATTTACCTGGAAATTGCTTTTTCAGCAAAACATTTGTACAGATTTTGAACACATATATTTAGGCTTTTTTAAAAAAGAAAAATCAATTTTTATTTACCTAAATACATATTTTAATGCACATATGAGATACATCATAAATTGCTTCTTTGGAAGTGCTGGACTATTGGGTAACTATTTTGGTTCATATGTGTAACTCATATACACAGTTTCTATACATCATTTAGAAAATATGTATTTACGCAATAGATCTTGTTTGAAATTTTATGTGCAACCACATGAATCTGTACTTGGACTGCTAAGTTAAGGCGGCATTATAATCAACTGTGAAAATCAGTGTTGATACACATATGTATTAAGGCCATGTGTTAAATATCCTTTGAAAGTTTTACTGGAAGGAATGTGGACAGTCAATTTTGTCAGGTTTCAGAGTAACAGCCGTGTTAGTCTGTATTCGCAAAAAGAAAAGGAGTACTTGTGGCACCTTAGACACTAACCAATTCATTTGAGCATAAACTTTCGTGAGCTACAGCTCACTTCATCGGATGCATACTGTGGAAAGTACAGAAGATGTTTTTATACACACAAACCATGAAAAAATGGGTGTTTTTCTCTCCCCCAACCCCACTCTCCTGCTGGTAATTGCTAGGATATAGATATTCAGGCCTGTCTGTAAAGGCCTATACTCTAAGAATTTAGGTGTATTCTTATGACTTGGCTAATTATAGAGGTATAAAAGAAAGAATCAAAATCACTATCTGCTGGTGTAAGGGCCTTCTCTTACTGTGACAGTCTGAGGCCCTGTTCTTAGGCTAAGGCCTTTGGCTAAGCAGCAGAGGCAGCCATAAGCTGGGAAGCGAACAGTCACATCCTCACATTCCAAACTAGTCATATTGAAATAAGGTGCTATTGGGCTGTTAGGCACTATCAGGACAGGATTGTATTCCTATCACCTCCAGAGAAAGGGAAGTGCCTAGAAAATGTAAAAGGAAACTTAGTTTGATAGCATCCTGTCTGGCAAGAACTCACTTATCAATAGCTGGGATGTGAAATCCTCACTTCTGTATTGTCTTGTCATTATAGTTCCCACTTTGCTATTGTTTGTCTGTATAATCTCTGTCTGGTTCTGTGATTGTTCCTGTCTGCTGTATAATTAATTTTGCTGGGTGTAAACTAATTAAGGTGGTGGGATATAATTGGTTACATAATCATGTTATGATATGTTAGGACTGGTTAGTTAAATTTCAGGAAAATGATTGGTTAAGGTATAGCTAAGCAGAACTCAAGTTTTACTATATAATCTGTAGTCAATGAGGAAGTGGGTGGGGGAGATGGGAATGGGGGTAAGAAAATTGGAATCATGTTTTGCTAAAGGGGGAAAGGGAACAGGGAATGGGAGTAAGGAAGTTGGAATCATGTTTGGCTAAGGGTAGGAATGGGAACAGGGACACAGGTGTAAGGCTCTGTGGTGTCAGAGCTGGGAAGAAGGATACTAAGGAAGGAAACTGGGATCATGCTTGCTGGAAGTTCACCCCAATAAACATCGAATTGTTTGCACCTTTGGACTTTGGGTATTGTTGCTCTCTGTTCATGCGAGAAGGACCAGGGAAGTAAGTGGGTGAAGGAATAAGCTCCCTAACAGTAATAGTTTATCTAAAGTGATCATTCTCCTTACAAATGTGTATGATAATCAAGGTGGGCCATTTCCAGCACAAATCCAGGTTTTCTCCCCACCCACGCAATTACAGACATGAAAGTTGGGATATTACAACAGAAAAACTTCAAAACCAGACTCTAGCAAGAGACTGCTGAATTGGAATTTGTGCTGGAAATGGCCCACCTTGATGATCATACACATTGTAAGGAGAATGATCACTTTAGATAAGCTATTACCAGCAGGAGAGTGGGGTGGGGGGAGAGAAAACCTTTTGTAGTGATAAACACCCATTTTTTCATGGTTTGTGTGTATAAAAACATCTTCTGAATTTTCCACAGTATGCATCCGATGAAGTGAGCTGTAGCTCACGAAAGCTTATGCTCAAATAAATTGGTTAGTCTCTAAGGTGCCACAAGTACTCCTTTTCTTTTAGACAATTTTGTATATGAAAGATATTTTTTCTTTCCTGCTATTTAGTGCCCTCTCCTTAAAAATATAAAAGATTAAATATGTGAAATTTTTCCTTGAAATCGTAACACCACTCTTCTGCATCTCACACAATTGGGTGGGAAGGATGAAGGCAAAAGTCAACACTGTTTCTATCAATAGTCACTATGAATTATCTGACTTTTGTCCATTTTATCCACACTGTAAAGGTATCTACACCCGATTTTTTTAAATCTGTACTGTTTTGTGTAATTGATACGAGATTTGTTCCGCAGAATTTACTATGCAATGGTATGTAATGCTTCATAGTGACTGAACCAGTACTGGAAATGTCAAAACTCTCTGGCATATGGGACTTCAGGCCTAATACAGACAGATGTTGCTAAAACAGAGCTGAGCTAGTACAGTCCATGAATAAGTGACAACTGTTTTAAATTATTAAGGACTAAAACTGTATTTGCGGCACACAAGCAGGCATTTATGACTTATGTAATCAGCATATCTCAGGGATAAATTTAGGCCTGGTCCTGCAAACACTTAGCTGTAGCACATGCATAGTCCTACTGAACTCCATGGAATTACGCCTGTGCACAAGTGTTTGCAGGATCATTCCCTTAGTATGACAGACTCAGCATAAATAGCTTTGTTCCATTTCTTCACTTTTAAGTAATTTGTCAGCTACCAGCATTAACTTTGTTTGCAAGTTGCAACTTAAAATATACTTTAAACTTTAATGCTATTTAACATTTCATTAATATAATCAACTCACTTTAAACAGCTTCATTTCCTGAGGAACTGTGTAGTATACAGTATCTAAATTTGAATTTTGCATCTGATTTTTATTTCGGTGGATGAGGGGAAGATAAGTCATATTTAGTGCCCAACAAATCCAAAAAAGTGAGTGCATCACATCCCTATTTATTTTAAAGTGATATGACCATTAAAATAGCATGCTGTCACATCTGTCACTGTAACAGAAATTTTTGAAGTATAGTTTGGTACAATTTTTTTCTTCTACTAAACACTCAGGACTTCAGGATATTAACTGAATGATGGCACTCACTATAATCAGGGCCCCATGTATTTCACCATGGCAGAGTTCACCCTTTTCTGCAGACTTGTGCTCCAGAACCTCAATTTTAATTTAAAAAAAAATTTGCTTTTGCTATTGTGGTTGGAAAGAAAACCGTGAAAATGTGAACTAACTGTGACTGCTACAGTGATATTTTCACATGTTCCCAACCACCCTTACACAATAGCTCTGACAGGTGTGAACTTCCCCATTCATCTTTATGGGCCGTTGACTCAAACATAAAAATGACAATCTGTGGTGTATTTAAAACTGGAAATGTAAAGACAAAGTAAGGTAAGTTGAATTTAATATAAAAAAACGCTAAAGGGGCTGTTATGATCCTTAAATTATTCATTTTCATATTTAATTAAATAAAAAGCTCCAGTCAAAAAATATCTGAATCTGCTAGAGAATTTCCCCTAGGCTACAGCAGAATCTAAGGACCTTAGCCCAGAATTTAGGTTCAGCCAACTGCACAGTACACAGGCCCTTGGCTATACCAGTCAATTTCAAAATCAATTATTTTTACTTTACGAATATGCTTCAGAAAAAAAAGGGAACTATTTTGTACATAGCAAGTGAAAGGATGGAGTTTATTTCAGGACTTACTTCAAGCTTAACAATATCAGGATGTGGCTGTAGGTGTACTCTTGCTTGCAACCTCTTTTCTGCTGCTTCTATATCCTGTTTAAAATAACAGTTTGACAAGTTACAGGTGACATTAACAGGCAATATATATTTAATTGCCTTTTAAGTGAACTTATTTCTCCTAAGAAGCACTGGATTTGATATCCCTGGAATTGAAATCTTCTGTTTAGCCATAGATCCTGCAGCCTCTTATTTTTGACAATAACACTAATATATTGGAGGTTTTGCAGGAGCCTTTCTTGCATTTCCTGGCTGTAAGAATTATTTTCTTTGCCAGAAGTGTTCTGACAGACAGCACCTACTACATATTTAATCTCTCCATACACAAAGGTAATTTATAGTTAGACTATGTTCCTCATGACAATACAGAAAAAAAGGAGCGTGGTATTCGCTGTGCTGAGTAGATGAACTGAAGCATGTATTCTATCTACTGTAGCTTTAAAGTAACTAAGCAAATTTGTTCAAGATCTCGTCTTCCCCAAGACAAAGATGACTTGCTAATATGCATGCATAACATGTGCACAAAAATGTAGAGATGCAGCAAGCTGTTCACCAGACATTCAAACTCGGATGAGAACACACCTCTCTTAGATTTCTTGTAAAATCTGCACATGGGCTTCCACTTGCCCAGTAGACATGTGTTGGGTTCACAGAGGCCTAGACTCAATTTGAAAAGACTCTTTTAAATTGTAACCCTTTCTTGCAGGCTTAGTTCCACAGCCAAGCACTGAAGAGACCGAGTGCAGGGCTTTCGGGCAGATGAAGAGATAGAAAGGGGCATGGGAGATGGGTGTGAAGGAGCCAAAGCAGAACGGGGGGTGGGGAGGGAAGCATAGCAGATGGCAGAGTTGGGAGCAGAAAGCAGGTGTGAAGAGTACAACATAAAAAATAAATGAGTGAGGAAATTCCCCAAAGGGACTTCCCAAAGATATACTACTCAGAACAGTGAGATTCTGAAGGAGCAGGTCTACAGGAGAACCCAAACACAATTACTCATATTGAGTAGTAGTCAATTGCAGAATCTGGCCTAAAATTAGTGTAGAGCATGATTAAAAGAAACTAATAGTTCTTCGCAGAAAGTTCTAAGCTAAAATCAAGTTACAATGTTTATCTTTATTTAAAATGAATGAAAATGTATTAATATTTGGACTGGTTTTATAGCATATTTATAGTGATTTTACTGTATGCAGATAGAAGAGAATAAGATTGAAAATATCATCCAAGCAGTTTTTTGTTTGGTCTTTCTACAGTTTTATCAGTGAACCTAGTGCTTGTTTGAGGTGGCTAACTGATCTCTGTGGAAGGATCGTATAAGGTGCTACGCTACTTAAATCCTGGGATTGATAGGTGGAGCACATCACAGTAACGGAAGGCTGCCTTTTCGCATTAAGGAGAGGTCACAGGACCAGAATTAAGTACAATGGACAAAAAACAAACAGGATTAGGGGTGCAGATCATAAGGTCGAAATGAGGGAATGAGAAAGGGACATGGAACAAATGACACAGGGGCACCATTTCAGATTTTGGTGGGGGAGGAGGGGACTTTAACTGTGGTTCCAGGGGCTACTCAGGCATCTAAAAACTCTAGGTTTGTTTTTTTTTGCAGATAATAATTTAGAAATTAGCTGATAGGAGCACTGTATCTAATTTCTACATAAAAAGAGAGGATTAAATAAATATTAGACCCACTCAGCTCTAATACTAACATGTTCTCATATCTTGTGTCAAGTCACTTCTTAAGGGACACTGGTTAGGTTTAAAACTGTAATGTATATTCTTTGTTACTAACTCTTGAATACAACTGAAACAATTGTAGAAAAATCCAGATTACTTTCTATCACTTTTTTGCAGTTCATCAAGCTTGGAATAGATCATTTAACTTGGGAAACATCCTACTAGGGCAAGGCCCCGAGAGTTTAGAATACATCTGCCGGGGCTCTAGGGGTGTTACCTCACTACTACTAATAGACTAGAAAGGGACTTCAAACAGGAGTGAAACTGACACTTTTCAGTCACTTTCATAGTATTGCCAACCCCAAATGTTCAAAAATCATGAATCAGGCTCACCAAAAATCAAGAGATTATGTAAAAATGACAGCTTTGGGGTTCTTTTTATTTGCCTTTTGGTTTTTGAGCCTTTAGGGTGTATTGGGGTCACATATTTAAGTTTTCTCCACAGCCATAAGGGCTAGAAACTTCATTTTTCTTTCAGAATGAAGGCTGAAATCATCATATATCCACTTGACTCCAGGAGCTGGGACTTTAAGGAAAGCAATTAGCATGAGACTCATGACAAAATCATGAGATTTGGCAACACTGCTTTTACTTCTGTTTAAGGGCTAGTTACTTTCCAGAAGGCTCTTAAATGCAACACTACAGTGATTGAGTTGCAGTTCTCACAGGAGACTATTTAAAACCAAACAGCAAGAGAAGTCTATATTTTAAAGTTGAGAAAAAAAACCTGACACTTCTGAGGTATATCAGGGCCACTGCAGGCAGGAAAGGAAAATAAACAGGCACCGGAGCTCTGGGCAGCTCTTCCTCTAGAAAGAAAGTTGGAGAGTCAAATCTTCTCGTCCTTAATCTAGTAAAACTTCTATTGTCAGCAGTGCCTTCACTCACATATATCAATATGTGCTTAATAACTATACATTTCATACTTAAATATCTGAGCCATCTTATCCAGGGCTACACATTTCATACACATTGGCTCAGGAACTATATTTTCTGGCATGTTCTGAACAGTGCTGAGCACCACAGATAATGCCCAGTGAATAATACAAATCATGACAGTAATTGTCAACTTTATGGACTCTGTGGATGCAATTTCTGTTTTGTTCTGGAATTGGCCTGGATACAGTTGAAACCATAAGAATTGGAGGCATAAACACATCCGATACTTATACAACACTTTCCGATTCCTTCCTTTTCTGGAACTCAGAACAAAAAATGACGAAACAGAGTGGTTTTTAGTTAAAATGTAAAATTGCATAGCAGCCATGGCTTGACAACACTACAAAGTCAAGTTCTCTGTGTATGCACAGGTATACCATTAACAGCACCAGGCAAGCTCCCCCACACTTCACCAACATGCCTTTGCCATGGCCTGGAGCAATTACCTGTCATGGCAAAAAGGTGGATCAGTCTCCATTCAGTCCTGTCTATTTGGGTTTTTATGCACCACAGTCCCCTCAGAGCATTTTACTCCCCCTATGACTTCTTCCTACAAGTATTTACACAGGAAGGTGCAAAACAGACCAAGATCACTATCTCTGTGGCTACTTAATTTTGATACAGGAATGTTTATGTAGGAAATAAATTACTTTCAGCCAAGGGAAAACAGCTGTTGTACACATTTTAGTAGAAAAGGTCACATTGGCATGGCCTAGATATCAGATGTGTCTTTTTGTTGCTCCACTCCAGTTTGTATATTTGTAGTCTATTGTAATTCAGAAAACTGATTTAAATGACAGACAGTGAAAGAAATTTTTGCTGGAAGGTGCAATACGCCTTGGAAAAAAACTGAGGCCACTGAAAAATTAGATGGCACCTTTGCATGTAGCTGGTGGCTAGAAGGTGCCTGTTGTGGCATTTTTATTTTTTAAAAGTCTGGTGTTGGGAATTTACATTTTCTAATTCTCTCCAATTTATCTGAAGTCAGCAGCGTAAACACCTTTGACAAGTAAAACAGAATCTAGGATACTACAATATTAAGCACTAGTCTATCCCATAACCCTGTTTAAAATGGCCAGGACTACAAGAAAAACAGTTCAAGTCCCTTCCCAGAGGTAAAAATGGAAATTCTGATGCATACATCACTATTATGGGGCCAAATTCAGATGTCATTTACACTCGTATAATCCAGACTTACACCACCATATATGAGATCAGAATTTGGCCCAAATTTTATGCTAAAATGCTCGCTCTGTTACATCACACATCCTAAACTTTATACTTTATGGTCTATACTAAATATCACAGTAATACATTAAGATTTATGAATAACAAGGAAGAGAACAGAAAATACTACATACATGGGCAACTGGAGGGATCACTTGATGATTCCCTGTTTTATTCTTTCCCTCTGGGGCACCTGGAATTGGCCACTGTTGGAAGAGAAAAGGAGTACTTGTGGCACCTTAGAGACTAACCAATTTATTTGAGCATGAGCTTTCCTGAGCTACAGCTCACTTCATTGGATGCATACCGTGGAAACTGCAGCAGACATTATATACACACAGAGATCATGAACCAATACCTCCTCCCACCCCACTGTCCTGCTGGTAATAACTTATCTAAAGTGATCATCAAGTTGGGCCATTTCCAGCACAAATCCAGGTTTTCTCACCCTCCGCCCCCCCCCCCCACACACACAAACTCATTCTCCTGCTGGTAATAGCCCATCCAAAGTGACAACTCTCTTCACAATGTGCATGGTAATCAAGGTGGGCCATGTCCAGCACAAATCCAGGCTCTCACCCCGCCCCTTTTTTTTTTCCCCAGGGACACACACACACACACACACACAAACTCACTCTCCTGCTGGCAATAGCTCATCCAAATTGACCACTCTCCAAGTTTAAATCCAAGTTAAACCAGAACGTCGGGGGGGGGGGTAGGAAAAAACAAGGGGAAATAGGTTTGAATAGAGACTGGGAGTGGCTAAGTCATTATGCAAGGTAGCCTAAGTTAATTGTATCCAATTTGCAAATGAATTCCAATTCAGTAGTCTCTCGCTGGAGTCTGGATTTGAAGTTTTTCTGTTGTAATATCGCAACTTTCATGTCTGTAATCGCGTGACCAGAGAGATTGAAGTGTTCTCCAACTGGTTTATGAATGTTATAATTCTTGACATCTGATTTGTGTCCATTTATTCTTTTACGTAGAGACTGTCCAGTTTGACCAATGTAAATGGCAGAGGGGAATTGCTGGCACATGATGGCATATATCACATTGGTGGATGTGCAGGTGAACGAGCCTCTGATAGTGTGGCTGATGTTATTAGGCCCTGTGATGGTGTCCCCTGAATAGATATGTGGGCACAGTTGGCAACGGGCTTTGTTGCAAGGATAAGTTCCTGGGTTAGTGGTTCTGTTGTGTGGTATGTGGTTGCTGGTGAATATTTGCTTCAGGTTGGGGGGCTGTCTGTAGGCAAGGACTGGCCTGTCTCCCAAGATTTGTGAGAGTGTTGGGTCATCCTTCAGGATAGGTTGTAGATCCTTAATAATGCATTGGAGGGGTTTTAGTTGGGGGCTGAAGGTGACGGCTAGTGGCGTTCTGTTATTTTCTTTGTTAGGCCTGTCCTGTAGTAGGTGACTTCTGGGAACTCTTCTGGCTCTATCAATCTGTTTCTTCACTTCCGCAGGTGGGTATTGTAGTTGTAAGAAAGCTTGACAGAGATCTTGTAGGTGTTTGTCTCTGTCTGAGGAGTTGGAGCAAATGCGGTTGTATCGCAGAGCTTGGCTGTAGACGATGGATCGTGTGGTGTGGTCAGGGTGAAAGCTGGAGGCATGTAGGTAGGAATAGCGGTCAGTAGGTTTCCGGTATAGGGTGGTGTTTATGTGACCATTGTTTATTAGCACTGTAGTGTCCAGGAAGTGGATCTCTTGTGTGGACTGGACCAGCCTGAGGTTGATGGTGGGATGGAAGTTGTTGAAATCATGGTGGAATTCCTCAAGGGCTTCTTTTCCATGGGTCCAGATGATGAAGATGTCATCAATATAGCGCAAGTAGAGTAGGGGCTTTAGGGGACGAGAGCTGAGGAAACGTTGTTCTAAATCAGCCATAAAAATGTTGGCATACTGTGGGGCCATGCGGGTACCCACAGCAGTGCCGCTGATCTGAAGGTATACATTGTCCCCAAATGTAAAATAGTTATGGGTAAGGACAAAGTCCAGCCACCAGGTTAGCCGTGACATTATCGGGGATAGTGTTCTTGACGGCTTGTAGTCCATCTTTGTGTGGAATGTTGGTGTAGAGGGCTTCTACATCCATAGTGGCCAGGATGGTGTTATCAGGAAGATCACCGATGGATTGAAGTTTCCTCAGGAAGTCAGTGGTGTCTCGAAGGTAGCTGGGAGTGCTGGTAGCGTAGGGCCTGAGGAGGAAGTCTACATAGCCAGACAATCCTGCTGTCAGGGTGCTAATGCCTGAGATGATGGGGCGCCCAGGATTTCCAGGTTTATAGATCTTGGGTAGTAGATAGAATATCCCAGGTCGGAATTCCAGGGATGTGTCTGTGCGGGTTTGATCTTGTGCTTTTTCAGGAAGTTTCTTGAGCAAATGCTAAAGCAATTACAGACTCCAGCGAGAAACTGCTGAATTGGAATTCATTTGCAAATTGGATACTATTAATTTAGGCTTAAATAGAGACTGGGAGTGGCTAAGTCATTATGCAAGGTAGCCTATTTCCCCTTGTTTTTTCCTCCCCCCCCCCCCGACGTTCTGGTTAAACTTGGATTTAAACTTGGAGAGTGGTCAGTTTGGATGAGCTATTGCCAGCAGGAGAGTGAGTTTGTGTGTGTGTGTGTGTGTTCCCGGGAAAAAAAAAGGGGGTGTGTGAGAAAGCCTGGATTTGTGCTGGACATGGCCCACCTTGATTATCATGCACATTGTAGGGAGAGTGGTCACTTTGGATGAGCTATTACCAGCAGGAGAATGAGTTTGTGTGGGGGGTGTGGAGGGTTAGAAAACCTGGATTTGTGCTGGAAATGGCCCAACTTGATGATCACTTTAGATAAGCTATTACCAGCAGGACAGTGGGGTGGGAGGAGGTATTGTTTCATGATCTCTGTGTGTATCATGTCTGCTGCAGTTTCCACGGTATGCATCCGATGAAGTGAGCTGTAGCTCAGGAAAGCTCATGCTCAAATAAATTGGTTAGTCTCTAAGGTGCCACAAGTACTCCTTTTCTTTTTGCTAATACAGACTAACACGGCTTGTTACTCTGAAACCTGTCAGAAGAGAGGATACTGGGCTAGATGGACCTTTCGTCTGACCCAGTATAGCTGTTCTTATGTACATATGTGCAAGGTGGCCAAGTTAACAGTGCAGTAGTACTACTAAGTGTCTTCAGAGCTATCTCAGCACTTATTAAATACAGCACCTAAGCAAGGTGTTTAATCCAAGGCCTGAATGAACATTCTTAAACCTCACAACGCCTCCTTTAAACATGTTCGGGGGAAACATACTCTAACACAATTGTATAAAAATGCTGAATTAAATCTTTAAAATCCATTTTCTTCAAATTTCATTTTCCCCCTCTTACTCAATAAGGATTATAAAGCAAGCTAAGTTTGAAGTTTCTAGCTTCAGCCATTTTTGAGCTATGTGAGCATAAAATTTCAATTGGCAGAAAGGGAGAGCGTAAGGGGTTTTTTTTTTATGTTCACATAAAACTGAATTAATTTTATTTGCATTTCTGTTTTTTCTAAGTTTAAGCAAAAATCAACACCTCATCATGTCCGTGTATTTTTGAGTAGGCCAAATCAACAACTCCCCACATGGTAACTGTGAAATGTACAGTGCCTGGTATCAGGAACAATATTCTGAAGCTGGCACATAAATATGAACCGTTTTTTCAAGGCTCTAATATATTATTCTGCATGGATCTCTTTCCTGTTTTATTTTGTTATCAGAAAGCATCTGCAGTACTGCATGTCTGTTAAAGCTAGTATAAAATTAATATATCTAGACTTATTTATGCTGCTTTATCCTGCCAGACTATTTGTTTTGATGGTCATACATATGTTTTTATTTCTTCTATGAACACTAATGTTTTTGACACTTGAAAGAAATCATTTTGAGGAATATGATAGTAGATGGCAAATATCCTGCATAACTTCAAGACTACATATTTTTGCTATAGGTTTACATTAAATATCAATAACATTTACTATCATAATGAGCTTGTTTCAGTATGCACAAATGTAATCTGCATTTATTATGCTTGTCAACAAATAAGTGCTAATTTGAACCTTGTTTATAAAAACACATATGGAGAAGAATTATGGGGGAAATATAATGGGGGAAATTTGCCACCTCTGTACAAAGTCTGGGTATTCAGGCTCTAGATGAGTGACACACAGAGGGCTTGGGGAGGCCAAATCTACACATCAGCTGTTTCAGACCAAGGCTGGAATAGCAGCCACACCCATTCCAGAGGGTTTTGGCGTCACTGGACCCACAATCCCACCCCTATCCTATCCCCAATGTGACCTTATATGGGACCAGTGTGGAGATCCTGTCTTTAGCACATATCAGGTACACAGGCACCTTTGACTGGCAATTCTGCCTGTAGTCTCCAGTTGTGCAGCCTCTGTTTGGGACTTAAGTAGGCTGGAGGGCCTTGCAACACAGTTGAGTTTCATTCAAACTGCAGATGTGTCAAGTCTTGCCCCAGCACACACAGCTTGGCCAGAAATTTTTTCACAAAGATGAATCTTTTCACTTTCTAGAATGAAAAATTTGAGTTCTTGTCCCAATGGACACAGGAGGACATTCTGGCTGTACACGAGATAAAAATATGATTTTATTTTGTACAGCATCTTTCATACAAATGAGAGTCCAAAACACTGTGCCATATTAGACAGTAGAATTAAATAATAAGCAACAGCAAAGAGAGAGGGCATGTGCACGGAGGAAATAACCTACTTTTAAGTGATGTTCTATGAAGATATTCTTAGTAACAGACCCCCACTTTACAACGTGCTCTTGTGTTAGAGGGCAAGGGGAGACCTCTTCAGGTTCAAAATTCTAAGCTGTTGGTTCCAGCAGGGCGTATCACATGTCAGTCCCTGCAACCAAAATAAGAGCCTTCTATTGACCTAATTACCAGTTCCCCTTGAGGAAGAAGCCGAGATATATGCAGAATTTAAAAGTATACAGGAAGGTTACAGAACCCCTAACTCTGAAAAGTGCAGAATGGATGAGTAGGTGATCTGTCATAACATGTTCTAATCAAAGCAATTAAAGGGAAGTAATTTTCCCTTCTCCATAGAGGTGACAGATCCCCACCCTTGGAGACTAAAATGTTCCAGGGATGTCTTTATAAAACAAAGACACAATGTCACTGAACAAGATACTGCAACATCCAGTAGAAAAACAAGGTGAATATACCTTGAACAATAACAGTAAATATGTGTGTGCTGGACAAAGGTGATTTTAATAGGTTTTATACTCTTTTTCATTAAAAAAAGGAGGAAATGAAAAGATTTCTTTTGAACAACCCCCCCCAAAATCAGACATCTCAAAAATAAAAAGCTGCTAACTGGGAAAACTGCTAACTGGGAAAACTGCAAAAATAAAAAACTGCTAACTGGTCATCCAGAGGTACTGACTTTCTCATTTCCCTGGGGAGTGCTCGATCCCTGCTCTGCCCCAGGCCCCGCCCTCACTCCACCCCTTCTTCCAAAACCCAACCCAACTCCAATCCACCTCGCCCCGCCTCTTCCCGCCCCCTCCCCTGAGTGCGCCCCACCCTCGCTCCGCCTCTTCCTGACTCCGCCACACCACCTCCTGCTGAACAGCTGATCACCAGTGGGCGGGAAGCACTGGGGGGGAGGGGAAGAGGGAGGAGCTTATCAGCAGGGCTGCTGAGCACCCACTTTTTTTTTTTCTCTGGGGGTCAGCGCCTATTGGTCTTTCAATCAAATTTTAACTCCGGACTTGAGATTGCATCTAAGCAACAGTTTTTCATGAGTATTTGGAGAAATGTGGATTTGATGGGCAATCTCCTGGATGGATACAGAACAAAGATGGCAGAGGAAAAGACTGCTCTTGTTTCAAATGGGGCTTAGCATGATCTTAGAATTGTAAGCCTGTCTGCAAAGAAAGATTCAGTAATCAGCCTTTTAGAATCAGTTTACTTGGGATAGGTCTACACAGCAATAAAACACCCTGTCAACTGACTTGGGCTCACAGGGCTCAGGCTGCAGGACTATAAAATTGCAGTATAGCTATTCAGGCTCAGGCTGGAACCCATCAGGCTCTCATGAGAAGGGTGTGTGAAACAGTTAGTGAGGTCCCAGGTTACAAAGACTTCTTATTTAATACATTTTGCACAAGTTCCAGAATCAGGACCCTAATATTATAAAATTAACCTGAAAAACTAAGACACAAATGTTTTTAGCCTGTAATCTATGTAAAACTGCATTTCACAATGTGCCACTTGACAGTCACAGAAACTTACACTTAAAAGTGCTGCATTTCTTTTATAAGCTGCATCAGCTGCTTGTGTTTGCGACATCTTTTCAGTCTTTTTGTCTCCTAGATGATTCTCCATCTGCTGTAGCAATACCGATCTCTGAGAGAGTCTACAAAGGAAAATATTTTAATAAGTGGGCAGAACACTTTGCACAGTAGCTAGAAAATAATAACCTTTTACCTTAACCAATTCTTTTGAAATTATAGGCCTAATTATGCCTGTTTCAGTGTGGGTGTGCTGAGGGAGGAAGAAAGTACAGGCAGACCCTTCCCGCTGTGTTCCCATGCAGTGAGGCAGACATAATGCTGCAATCAGCAGTGCTCATACATGAAGGGGGCTCACAAGCACTGAGTATCTCAGATGATGTGTGGCAGGAGGGGTTGAGGTAGTATAGGCACAGCACCACCCCTGCAAGTGCTCAGAAGCCAACACTGAGAGGAGAATGAGTAATATGTTTTCTGCAAGAAACGTAGCAAGAGTCAAAGAGCTCCCTGTAGAGTCCCCAGAGACCATTATACTTCTTGCCATATGCACTCATATTCCCTCCAGATACCTCCACTCAGGTGGTACTTGTGAGCCATCCTTACATGAGCCTTAGATTTTCAGATGTCTCATTTTAAACTAACCTATAAAACTCAACCTTACCCACAAGTGCTAATCTAGATAGACTCTGTTGTCACATAAGTTAGTAAATGATGGATGTGGTATAAGATGCACGTGATCATAAAATTTTGTTTGTACTGCAGCCAGAGTACCCCACCATTCTGCGAACAGCTGAACGGAATTCACTCAATGTAGCTGCATTTACTTACACTAGACGTGAACGTGACCCATGATTTTCAGAACAATTATTCTTTGTCAGTTTTCCCAGTCTGCAGCAACAGTACTCATCCAATGAAGTGAGCTGTAGCTCACGAAAGCTTATGCTCAAATAAATTGGTTAGTCTCTAAGGTGCCACAAGTACTCCTCACCTTAACTGATCACTCTTGTTATAGTGTGTATGGTAATACCCATTGTTTCATGTACTCTGTGTGTATATATATATATCTTCCTACTGTATTTTCTACTGCATGCATCCGATGAAGTGGGTTTTAGCCCACGAAAGCTTATGCTCAAATAAATGTGTTAGTCTCTAAGGTGCCACAAGTACTCCTGTTCTTTTCACTTTACAAGCTGAGTTAACCGTGAACTGAAGATGTATTGATATTTTAGAAATCAAAATGTGAAGAAAATACTATATTGAACTGAAACCACAAGTTGAGTTTTGGATGGCAGAACTCAAGCTACTTGAGTTGGAATTTAGTCAGGATACTGAGGTTAAAGGTCAGGTCCCCAGTTCTGCAGCTCATCTGGAAGACAACAGCATTGGCAGCACTGATCTCCCTTGTGGCAGACTGGGATACTGATTCAGTAGTTTTCAAAGGAAGAGTGCCCCCTATCGAACCACCAACCCCTTGTTTCAGCACTTAAATATTCTGTGGAGGTCTCCCATCCACATACTCATCAGCCAGTCCTGCATAGTTTGAGAGCTTTGGGAAGATCATAGCACAAGTTGCTACAACACAGGCCACAATCCTGAAACAAGTACTTACATCTTGTCATGTCTTCTAGCAAGCTGAACTTCTTGTGCTAAGTAGGATGCCATCTTTGATTACTTAACTAACTGCCAACTTTACTCTATTAAAGAAAACAAAGGAAAGTTAAAATTATTCCTCCAAAGATATACATGAATACTTATCTTTTAAGTATTTAAGAATGTTGCATATTAGACAGACCTAGTTACATGCAGGGCAGCTTCCTACCTGACTAAGCAACTTTTTTTTAAAAAAAAAGTGAAATTGGAGCTGTGTACAACACTATATAGATAATAGCACTACTGGATACTTTACTTGTTCAAAACACTGTATATACACATTACTAACTCGTGCTTACATCTCCTCTTGAATCTCATTAAACCCATTTTACCTACTAGAGAATGGCGGCACAAAGGCTTGATTTTCAGCTATGCAAGCTGAATGTGCATTTACGTGCCTCTACTATAGTAAAATGCTCATGCAAACTATGCATATACAAAGACTATTTAGATTAAGACCATGAGAAAAATACTAGTTTAGAGACACTGGAAAAAAGATGCATCCCTATTTAAACATATAGATAATTTAAAACAGTCGAATTATGGTAATTCATTTTATATACATGTAATTTACTATGTTATATAAAAATGGAGTGAAATCAGCACAGTCCCTCTGCTGTATAAATCAGAGGATGAAGAATTACACAAATGGTAGAATCTAAATCTAATTGTGGGGGTTATAATGAAACACCAAAAAACAATGTCCATATTGTCTGCTCTGCATGGAGCTTAAAGCTTTCCCCCCCAAAGACTAAGGTCTATCCTATTCTGTGGTCAGTTGTTTACCAAGCTCCACCTCAAAAGAGTCTGCATTACTCTAAAGTGCTTTGGGATCCAGCAGAATGAAAGTCACTAGGTATTCATAAAACGATGAACACAACTGTGCGCAGCAGATATCTGGGGGAATAAAAATATCAAGAGTCTGAACCAGCTAGAGCAATCCCACCCCACCCTCTAAATTTGCACGCACACAATATACTGCCAATTATCCGGATAGCATGGGCAAAGCGGATGTTATTCAGACAACTCGGGGGAAGAGAGCCTTTCAGCAGCGACACCGCCACGGGCTTGTCCTCCACCTCACAAGCCTGGCCAGAGCGTGTGTGTGTGTCCACTGCTCTGTTCAGGCCTCTGTATTATCGACCCCCCCTAACGTGAGCTCACAGGTGACAAGGAAAGGATTCAGATAATGGGGAAAACGGGACTCACCCCCATAGACAAATATTTTACCATGGGGGGTGGGGCGGACGGACAGGGAGCTGTTGCCCTCCCACAGGGCAAGCCTGAAGCAGCGGCAGAATTGGCCGGACTGGAGCTGCCCCCCAGGCAAGTCACACTGTGGCTCTGCCTTTTGCAATGACTCCTGATCGACACCAAGGGCATCCTCCTTGAAGGTCCTCAGTGGATGCGGCAGGGGGAGGAGAACGGGCCAAATCACACTCTTCCCCCCCCCCCCCAGTAATAAACGTGAGGTACTGGCGGTGCTGGGGGGGGGGCACCTGCTGGCTGGGCCCAGCGCTGTCCTTGCCAACGGCCATAAACCTGGTGCCAGAGCCCCGGGCTCCTCCCCACCCAGGCACTGGAAGCCCCCAGCAGTGCTCTGCCCGCACGGGAAAACAGAGCCCCCCCCCCCTCAGGCCCAGCACCCCCATAGGGGACATCGATGGCGGGGGGGGGGGAGGGGAGGTGACACGTCGAGCGCCTCAAGGCCCAGTGGGCGGGAAAGGCGCGAGGGCGGCGCTCGCGCCCGATCAGCCGCCGGGGGCCGGGGCACGCGCACGAGCAGGGGCGAGCCCCTGGGCTTCGGCACCTGAGGCTTCGCCATCCTCCTCTGCGGCTCGACCACTGCGTGCGGGAGGAGGGGGCCCACGGGACGTACCACTCCGCGCAGGGCCGAGCGTGCCGCCCAGCAGCGCCCCCTTCGGCTCGTCCGAGCCCTGCGGCCCACTGTCCACTTACCGTCACGCGGCCGGCGCGGCACCATGGAGACGGCAGGAAAGGAGGGGGCGCCGCTCCCTGCCATTGGTCCCTTCACCTCGGTGGGCGGGCTCAGGCCCTGGGCCGGGTCAGGTGCCTCCCTGCCTTCGCCGCCGTGATTGGAGAAGAGCGGGGTCGGTAACCAATCACATGCGGAGGGCGGCCCTCGGGGCCACACGGGAACATGGGGAGGGAGGGGATTGGAAGGCGAGAAGGTCCCTGTTTCCAGCCCCGCCCCTTTGCCACGGGGGCTCTGCGGCTTCCCTCGTTATCCGGCCCCAACCGCCGGGGTCAGTCAGACCTGCGCCTCCCCCTCCCCCGAGCCTTGCCCCGTGTCAGACCCCTCCTGCCCCCCCGTCAGTCAGATCCACCCCCCCATCATTCGCTCCTGCCCCTCCCCCCACTCAGCCCTGCCCCATGTCAGACCCCTCCTGCCCCCCCGTCAGTCAGATCCACCCCCCCATCATTCGCTCCTGCCCCTCCCCCCACTCAGCCCTGCCCCATGTCAGACCCCTCCTGCCCCCCAGTCAGTCAGATCCACCCCCCCATCATTCGCTCCTGCCCCTCCCCCTCCACTCAGTCCTGTCCCCCAGTCAGACCCCTCCTGCTCCCCCAGTCAGTCAGATCCACCCCCCCATCATTCGCTCCTGCCCCTCCCCCCACTTAGCCCTGCCCCGAGTCAGACCCCTCCTGCCCCCCAGTCAGTCAGATCCACCCCCCCATCATTCGCTCCTGCCCCTCCCCCTCCACTCAGTCCTGCCCCATGTCAGACCCCTCCTGCCCCCCGTCAGTCAGATCCACCCCCCCATCATTCGCTCCTGCCCCTCCCCCTCCACTCAGTCCTGTCCCCCAGTCAGACCCCTCCTGCTCCCCCAGTCAGTCAGATCCACCCCCCCATCATTCGCTCCTGCCCCTCCCCCCACTTAGCCCTGCCCCGAGTCAGACCCCTCCTGCCCCCCAGTCAGTCAGATCCACCCCCCCATCATTCGCTCCTGCCCCTCCCCCTCCACTCAGTCCTGTCCCCCAGTCAGACCCCTCCTGCTCCCCCGTCAGTCAGATCCACCCCCTCATCATTCGCTCCTGCCCCTCCCCCCACTCAGCCCTGCCCCGAGTCAGACCCCTCCTGCCCCCCAGTCAGTCAGATCCACCTCCCCATCATTCACTCCTGCCCCTCCCCCTCCACTCAGTCCTGCCCCGTGTCAGACCCCTCCTGCCCCCCCGTCAGTCAGATCCACCCCCCCATCATTCGCTCCTGCCCCTCCCCCCACTTAGCCTTGCCCCGTGTCAGACCCCTCCTGCCCCCCCGTCAGTCAGAATCACCCCCCATCATTCGCTCCTGCCCCTCCCCCCACTCAGCCCTGCCCCGAGTCAGACCCCTCCTGCCCCCCAGTCAGTCAGATCCACCCCCCCATCATTCGCTCCTGCCCCTCCCCCCACTTAGCCTTGCCCCGAGTCAGACCCCTCCTGCCCCCCAGTCAGTCAGATCCACTCCCCCATCATTCGCTCCTGCCCCTCCCCCTCCACTCAGTCCTGTCCCCCAGTCAGACCCCTCCTGCTCCCCTGTCAGTCAGATCCACCCCCCCATCATTCGCTCCTGCCCCTCCCCCCACTTAGCCCTGCCCCGAGTCAGACCCCTCCTGCCCCCCAGTCAGTCAGATCCACCCCCCCATCATTCGCTCCTGCCCCTCCCCCCACTCAGCCCTGCCCCGAGTCAGACCCCTCCTGCCCCCCAGTCAGTCAGATCCACCTCCCCATCATTCACTCCTGCCCCTCCCCCTCCACTCAGTCCTGCCCCACAGTCAGACCCCTCCTGCCCCCCCGTCAGTCAGATCCACCCCCCCATCATTCGCTCCTGCCCCTCCCCCCACTCAGCCCTGCCCCATGTCAGACCCCTCCTGCCCCCCGTCAGTCAGATCCACCCCCATCATTCACTCCTGCCCCTCCCCCTCCACTCAGTCCTGCCCCACAGTCAGACCCCTCCTGCCCCCCCGTCAGTCAGATCCACCCCCCCATCATTCGCTCCTGCCCCTCCCCCCACTCAGTCCTGCCCCCCAGTCAGTCAGATCCACCTCCCCATCATTCACTCCTGCCCCTCCCCCTCCACTCAGTCCTGTCCCCCAGTCAGACCCCTCCTGCTCCCCAGTCAGTGAGATCCACCCCCCCATCATTCGCTCCTGCCCCATGTCAGACCCCTCCTGCCCCATGTCAGACCCCTCCTGCTCCCCAGTCAGTCAGATCCACCCCCCCATCATTCGCTCCTGCCCCATGTCAGACCCCTCCTGCCCCCCAGTCAGTCAAATCAACCCCCACTTCTCCAAGGCCCCACCCCTCTCACTCCAGCCCCCTCCCTCCGTCGCTCGATCTCCCCCACCCTCACTCACTTTCACTGGGCTGGTGCAGAGGGTTGGGGTGCAGGAGGGGATGTGGGGTGAAAGCTCTGGGAGGGGGTGTGGGTGCTGGAGGGGGCTCCAAGCTGGTTCAGGAGGTTGGGGTGCGGAAGGGTTGTGGTGTGCGGCCTCTGGTCAGGCGGCACTTACCTCGGGCGGTTCCTGAGTGGTGGCCCAGTGGGGCTAAGGCAGGCTTCCTGCCTGCTCTGGCCCCGCGCTGCTCCCAGAAGTGGCCGGCCTGTCAGGCCCCTGGGAGCGGGGAGGGCAGGGGGTCTCCGCTCGCTGCCCGTGCCCCGAGTGCTGACTCCACAACTCCCGTTGGCCAGGAACTGCGGCCAATGGGAGCTGCAGGGGCAGAGCCTGCCTCAGCCCCGCTGCGCCACTGACCGGGAGCTGCCGGAGTTAAGCAGGGTCGGGGGCTCTGTGCGCCACCTCCTCTGTGCGCTGCTCCCAGAAGCAGCCAGTATCTGTGGCAGCCTCGGGGGGGTGAGGGGGGGCTCCATGCTCTGCCCTTGCCTGCAGGCACCACCCCTGCAGCTCCCATTGGCCACAGTTCCCAGACAATGGCAGCTGTGGAGTTGGCCCTCGAGGCGCA
Organism: Lepidochelys olivacea; assembly: GCF_965140295.1. Lineage (NCBI taxonomy): Eukaryota > Metazoa > Chordata > Testudines > Cheloniidae > Lepidochelys > Lepidochelys olivacea. The sequence goes on along the minus strand of NC_140417.1, from coordinate 4,708,016 downwards.
GGCAGCGAGCGGAGACCCCTGCCTCCACCTGCTCAGGGGCCGCAGAGATGTGCTGGCCACTTCCGGGAGCAACATGGGGCCAGGGCATACAGGGAGCCTGCCTCACCCCTGCTGTGCCACCGGACTTCTAGCTGCTAAAATCTCTCAGATCGGCTTTCATAGCCTCCGGGAGATTAAGCCCGCTTCAGGGAGACTCCTGGCAAAACCGGAAGGGTTGGCAACCCCATCCCTCAGTTCTACCCCCAGTCAGTCAGATCAACTCCTCATCATTCGCTCCTGTCCTGTCCCTCCCCCTCTCCAGTGAGTCCTGCCCCTTGTCAGACCCCTCCTGCACCCTCAGTGAGACCCCTGTATCATTTATTCCTCCCCTGCCCTGGTCAGTCCTGCCCCATAGTCAGTGAGATCCACCCCTCATTCACTCCTGCCCCTGTCCTGCCTCATCCCCCAATCAGTTCGGTCCTGCCCCATAGTCATTGAAATCTACCCCCACCAATCATTCTTGCCCTCCCCTAATTAGTCAGTCCTGCCCCTCCCTCAGTCAGATCTACCCCAACTTCACTCCTGCCCCTCCCCTCCCCCACTCAGTCCTGTCTCCAAGTCAGATGGACCTGCCCTTCCTCTCCCCCCAATAGCTCAGCCTTCCTTGTAGGGTTGCCAATTTTGGTTGGATGTATTCCTGGAAATTTCACCACATGCCATAATCTTTAATGAAAGATTAATCTTTAAATCCTGGAGATTCCAGACCAGAGGTGGGCAAACTTTTTGGCCTGAGGGCCACGTCGGGGAACAGAAATTGTATCGCAGGCCATGAATGCTCTCAAAATTGGGGTTGGGGTGTGGGAGCGGTGAGGGCTCTGGTTGGGGGTGCGGGCTATGGGGTGGGGCTGGGTATGAGGAGTTTTAGGTGCAGGAGGATGCTCTGGGCTGGGACCAAGGGATTCAGAGAGCAGGAGGGGGATCAGGGCGGCAGAGTGCAGGAAGGAGTGCAGGTTCCAGCTGGGGGTGCGGACTGTGCGGTGGGGGTGGGGATGAGAGGTTTGGAGTGCAGGAGGGTGGTCTGTGCTGGGATCGAGGGCTTTGGAGAGTGGGAGGGGGATCAGGGCTGGGGTGTGGAGAGAGGCTCAGGGATGCAGGCTCCGAACGGCGCTTACCTCAAGCAGCTCCTGGAAGCAGTGTCATGTCCCTTCTCCGGCTTCTACGTGTGGAGCGGCCTCTGACCCTCAGAGCAGGGCCATGTGGCTGCTTCCACGAGCTGCGTGGTGTGGCCCCTGACCTGGTGCCCTGGAGCAGTACCATGCCGTGGCTTCCGGGAGCCGTGTGGTGCGGTCCCCAACCTGGCGCCCCGGCTGGAGTGCCGGAACAGGGCAAATCCCAGATCCCGCTCTCCAGTGGGAGCTCACAGGCCAGCTTAAAAGAGCCTCTGGCCCGCGGGCCAAAATTTGCCCACACCTGCTCCAGACCAATCTTGGAGGGTTGGCAACCTTACTTCCTTGGCAGCTTAGGATCCCTGACGTCACGAGCATGTGGCTGGAGCTTTTTTAAACATAGGTGTGGAGTCAAGTCCTGACTACCAGGGGAATGGGATTGCTTGGGGGGAGGGGCGGAGAAGGGAGACTGCAAGAGAACTTTTAAATCTCAGCAAAATTCTTCACCATGGGGCAGAGAGGCTTTAAAAGCTGCCTTAAGCCAGTCTGCTCCATCCAGCCCAAAATAGACTCTACAGCTGCTGATCCATAGAGGCTTCGCAAACTTTGTGTGCTTTGCAGTCTCAGAAGACTCTGCCTGTTCCAAAAGGGGATGGACCCCTTAAGAGCAGCATCATGTTTACAGTTATGACCCTGATCCCACAATTGGATCTACCAGTGTGGACACTTGTGCTGGGTGGAGCCTCACTGGGGCATCAGGGCCTCTGCAATACATGGATGTTCAAGCGTGTCCCCTTCCCCAAAGTGGAATCACAGACTCCACTCACTTGGCTACAATGCTATGGGAATGTCCCTCAATGATACATATTTATGTGTGAAGCACACTGTTATTTATCTACACAAGATGCCATCTTAGGTAATTCTGTATGTAACTGTTCCTATATATTATAGCCAAATTCTGAGTATGCACTTGCAACTTCCTCAATGGAGTGCGTACATCTGAGGGCAGAATTTGTCCCAAGGTGTTAAAATAATCTCTAATTAAATAGGTTTCAGAGTAACAGCCGTGTTAGTCTGTATTCGCAAAAAGAAAAGGAGTACTTGTGGCACCTTAGAGATTAACCAATTTATTTGAGCATGAGCTTTCGTGAGCTACAGCTCACTTCATTGGATGCATACTGTGGAAACTGCAGAAGACATTATATACACACAGAGACCATGAAACAATACCTCCTCCCACCCCACTGTCCTGCTGGTAATAGCTTATCTAAAGTGATCATCAAGTTGGGCCATTTCCAGCACAAATCCAGGTTTTCTCACCCTCCGACCCCCCCCCCCCCACAAACTCACTCTCCTGCTGGTAATAGCCCATCCAAAGTGACCACTCTCTTCACAATGTGTATGATAATCAAGGTGGGCCATTTCCTGCACAAATCCAGGTTCTCTCACTCCCTCACCCCCCTCCAAAAACCACACACACAAACTCACTCTCCTGCTGGTAATAGCTTATCCAAAGTGACCACTCTCCCTACAATGTACATGATAATCAACAAATGGATTTGTGCTGGAAATGGCCCACCTTGATTATCATGCACATTGTGAAGAGAGTGGTCACTTTGGATGGGCTATTACCAGCAAGAAATTGAGTTTGTGGGGGCGGGGGGGCGGAGGGTGAGAAAACCTGGATTTGTGCTGGAAATGGCCCAACTTGATGATCACTTTAGATAAGCTATTACCAGCAGGAGAGTGGGGTGGGAGGAGGTATTGTTTCATGGTCTCTGTGTATATAATGTCTTCTGCAGTTTCCACGGTATGCATCCGATGAAGTGAGCTGTAGCTCACGGAAGCTCATGCTCAAATAAATTGGTTAGTCTCTAAGGTGCCACAAGTCCTCCTTTTCTTTTTTCTAATTAAATAATTACTAAGGCTGACCCAAATTCTCTAGAATCCTAAATTTGGCTATAAGAACAAGTAAGTTTTTAAAAGACAATGTAACCCACATTTCTTCATGCATATTTTGTTTTATTTCTTGGACATAATAAAAACAACAAGACCTAATCCAACTACAGTTTAAAATCTTATTCATTTTTCATGATTGTCTGTTAGATTTATACACATTTTCAGCTGCAAGTGATTTCCAGAGTTGGTCTTTACAACTGAAACAGTTTGTATTCTTAGTGTCTTTTTATATGTTCTCTGAACCCAGTCTTTAAGATGTCTCATCACAAGCCTTTCTTACTGCAGAAGTTTTCTTTGTTAGGTCTGCTTTGGTCTCTGTCTCCTTTCTGTTCTGTTCATTCAAATTCTATTCTCTTCATTTAAGTAATTAAGTAGAAGTTCTTTAAAGCAGTTGTTAATTTACCGAAGTCTATTACAACATTATGGAAGAGGAATAGTTAGTTCTTAGTTTAAAATGTTTTTTTCATTACTGTCACTTGCAATATGGAATTAGATGAAGACCTTTTTATAGCATATTTGGAGGAGGAGGAAGGGCCTGATCAGTTCTCATTAAGTCAATGGCAAAACTCTCACTGAATTCAGTAAGGGAGCAGGATCTATCACGCCCTACAAAATCTGTGTCTTTTTCAGCTTTCAGCAATGCCAGTTCTCTCCCGTAGGTGGCAGGGATCCTTCTTTGTTGTAGTGTTCAATGAATTTAAAAAAGAATGCTGACAATAGAATTTTGGTTTAAATAAGCCCAAAATGTCTTCTAACAGAATCATAATAAATATGCCATTTATAGAAAGAAGGCAAAAATAGTTTAAATTAAGTCTGTGGAGGCAGGTCTCTTATGTTATCCAGTGCTTCAGTGTAACAACAGCAGAAACAAGATGGAAATAATAATTTCCTAATTATTACTTTGTAGTTGAGAAAAAAATTATGTCCATGTATAGCAGATCAGAATCTACTTTCATATTTAATATTTTTCTCTTTTACTTGAATTGGACTTTTACTATTCAAATACTGTTTGTGAATCAAGGAACAGGTTAGCCCATATCTAAGCTTGTCAAGAATACAAGCTTTAAATTGTGAAGCAGTTTATTGTAATGAGAGAAAAAAGAAAATGATTAGTAACAAATAGAAGTCCCAGATCCTCAGACTGTTCTGAATGGGCAGATCCTTCCACATGTAAAGAACCCCACTGAAGTCAATGAGGCTCCCACACACGGATCTACACATTCTTTAAGGCCCCAATTCAACAAATACATTAAGCACCTAACTAACTTTAAGCACATGAGGAGTCCCAGTGACTACAGCATCTGCTCAAGTACTTTCTATGTCAATGCATAAATATAGCAGATTCTTTTGAATACTGTATATTGTCTCTTGTCTAAGCTTTCAATTATGCTTCATGGAGTCACATTGCTGAACATTCAAAAGTTTTAAAAGATGTCATGACGTTCTATTTTTGAAGAAAGTTTGTCTTCTTTTCAGTTACACACATTTTTTTCCCCAAGTGAATTTAATATTTATAGGAGGTACCAGACTGACAGTCCTGAAACTGAAATCCTCCATGCATGGTCAGCAGCATTCCTAGCTTCTCCACCCATCAGTATGCCTCAGCTCTTAGGGTGAGGCGAGTCAGTCACTGGTCTCTCTGATGAGACTGCCAACAAGCGTGCAAATTGTGGGAATGGGATTTTGCTGTAGAACCACCTAATTTCACACAAGCAATGCTGAACCTATATTAGAATCAGAGGATGTATCTGAGTTGGTATTACTTTACTACAATTTGATAATTATCATTTTAATTTAATGGATCTGATGAAAATATGAAAGTTGTCAACTATGTGTCAAAGTGTGTTCATTTCTTGGATACACTGAACCTCAACAAACAGATTTACTTTTGTTTTAGGTAAATTCTTACTTGTGAAAATAAAAAAAAATTGATTAAAATAATAGATTAATTAAAAAAAAATTGGGTACTTGTAAGTTAGGCACTTACATCTATGGTAGCTCCAAGTAAGGCTCTTACATCAGTATTTACTGCCCAGCCCAGCAGACACTACTGAGTGTATATGAGCACTACTGAGCAGATATGATAGTATCATTGGAGTTTGTAGGAGCCCTTAGGCACTGCGATCCAGTCCCCACTGAAGTTGGTGGGTGCTTATATGGAATAAGGTGCTTACCTTTAGGCACCAAAGTGTGAGAATTTTGGCCATAGGTTCTCTCTCCACTCACAGTTCTGTCTTAATGTAAAAACTTAGGTTGAAAAGTGGACCATTAGAAGAGAAATTGGTTAAATTAAACACTAGATGGCACTTAAACACAACTAACAAGGGCACAGCAGTTTAAAATAATCGTAACACAAAAACAGTAAAATATTCTGTTGTAACATGCAGTTAATTATAGTCTCAAAATGATGTCTTGGATTGATATTACTAAACAAACATGTATAAAATGTAATTACAAACAAATGAAATAAATAGTGTAGGCCCATAATTGCAAGATATGTTTTTTACTTGTAATAATGGTGCATGCCTGCGTGCAGTTTATATAGCTAGTATTTTATTTTGTCAGTTTTATTAACATTTAGTGCAGTATAGTGCAGTTTTATGTGCTTTTATTTACCAGTACCAATTTATATCATGTCAGTTTTTGAAAATATTTTTTTTAATGTATTTGGATATTCAATAAGAGTTTGGCAAGGGAAGAACCACTATAAAATGAAAACCCAGTTTAAAATCTGTTTTAAATATTAATAAATATCTTGGGTACCTCTTTCACTGGGAGCTTTTCTTTTTCCTTCCTCCTTTGCCCCTTTGGGATTGTTCACTTCTGTTGCTATAGTAGTTTTTAATATCTTGTTGGCTGCCAGAAATCTATCTGTCCATATGCATTTCTAAAGTGCTGTCACTTTTTAAATGTATCCAGGCTGTGGGACAATAAGAGCCATGGAATCCTATCATACCAGCTTGTGGCCATCATCTTGGATTCTGTCAGTTCTCCCGATCATCTGTTGGAGTTGATGAAGGTATGTAGCAATTCAGCAACCTGGACAAGGACTGGCCCAAGGTTAAATGGATTATGTTGCAGTTTCTGACCAATAATAAGCAGGAGGCTGCAGTACTTTACAACAAGGGCTGTGGATGCAAGGAATGCCTATGTAAGCATGCTTCAAGTGCAGGAGCAGAGTAATGAGGAAACAAATCCAGGAGGTGCAAGAACTGAATCCTTGCACCTGCACTTGCCCCTTGCTTTCCATCACACAAGGAGCCATAACCTGGCACTTAATCTAAATGCTGGGAGGGTTCGCATCACATTACATTCAAGGTTAAGAATACTTGGCATTTTGTTTCAAGTAGAGATGTATCATTATATTAAGAAAAGAGAAATTCAGGCAGAACGTTAGGAAGATCTTTGACAGTGAAATTTTTTATGCTGCGTAATAGTCTCCCAAGAGTGGCTGGGAAATATGAACTAGGCTGGACAAAGCGCAAGACAACCTATTGTCAGGCCAATTCTGTATTGTCAAGGGGGTGTAATATGTGGCCTAGCAATACTTTCTATCTTTTATTTCTATGAAGTAGCTAGCTCTGTTTGGGGACTGAATGCAACCCCTGAGTAATAACAGTAGGCCCATTCAGTCTTTAAAAGAAGACTAAAAATCTGTAGGCCTCGGTTGAATTTAACAAACGTACAGGTAGTAAAATGTTTTACAAGTAATTATAGAAAGTATTTACAGTAATTAGCTTGGATTTAATCACTTCTCAGCAGGTTAGGACTGTAAATTACAGATTTATTTCAAATTCCTGTTGCCTGTTTCCCCTAACCTGATCATAGGAAACATAATACATACAAAATACTTGGAAATTCTCCATTCTCTATTCATATTTTGAAGCATGCGGGATGGTGGTGATACTTAGCATGCATCTTGCAAATAATGTTCACTTTAGCACTGTGGGCTAAATATGCTTACATTATGCCTGTGAGTAATTAGTTTCATTGCATCCTGCAAGAGTAGCCACATGAATAAGACAAGCAGAAGTGACCCTTTGATTAAAATTGCCCACAAACTTCGTTGATGCTTTGGTCTATTTTTTGTTTGAGAATGCTAATATGCTCACATACACTTTGAATAACTACATTAAGACCCAGATTTTAATATGCATGATGGGTAAGGTACTACTCCATTCATAGAATAGGATTATACCCATCATGAGTAAGAGTATCACAGTCTGGCCCAAGAGTAACATTTAACCATTATGGAATTATGACACACACAAACAGAAAGTACTTGGTATTTTTAAAATATGCAAATATGTGGCTATTCTGCTGTCCAATGTTAATAGCTTGACTTTTACTGTAAGTGGGTCTAGAAAAAATAACATTTTCACAATTCTGGTGTGATCTAGTTCTAAGCAGAATTCTCAGCTACTTCAGCTTCCATCTCTAGTTTATTACCAGCTATTACCAGCAGGAGAGTGAGTTTGTGTGTGTATGGGGGTGGGGGGGATCTGAGAAAACCTGGATTTGTGCAGGAAATAGCCCAACTTGATTATCATGCACATTGTGTGGAGAGTTGTCACTTTGGATGGGCTATCACCAGCAGGAGAGTGAATTTGTGTGGGGGGGTGAGAAAACCTGGATTTGTGCTGGAAATGGCCCACCTGATGATCACTTTAGATAAGCTATTACCAGCAGGACAGTGGGGTGGGAGGAGGTATTGTTTCATATTCTCTGTGTATATATAAAGTCTGCTGCAGTTTCCACGGTATGCATCCGATGAAGTGAGCTGTAGCTCACGAAAGCTCATGCTCAAATAAATTGGTTAGTCTCTAAGGTGCCACAAGTACTCCTTTTCTTTTTGCGAATACAGACTAACACGGCTGTTACTCTGAAACCTGTCATCTCTAGTTTCTTATCTGTACAATCCTGACCAGGAATGCTCTCTATTTCAGATGTCAATTTAGTTTTTGAATGTTTTTATTAGGAATTTCTTCAATCACTGAGAGAAATTACAGAGGCAACAGAGTTTCTCTTGTTGCATAACACATTGACAACAAAAGTAACTGAACTTGCAAAAAAAGTCAGCCTCCAATAAACCTTTTCACGAGGTTGTTCTCATGAGAGTTCAGTTTTTCATTTTAACCAAAAAATGCCTCGTTTTAAAGGCAGGTCGATCAATCTTCCTAGAAAAGTTTAATAAATGACTTTTCCCCTTACCAAACTTAGTCTTTTGTTGAACTATTTGAGTTCCCATTAAAGCTTCACAAAAATGTGCCTTCTATTATATTTCCTCTAATAGATTGCTCAGACTTATACCTATAATAAATTTGTCAGTTTAGCTTCATTGAATTCTGGACTCCTAGATCCTGCCACAGCAGATTATAAATCTAAGCATTTCTAAGCCCTTTCAAGTATCTTTACCCCTTCTTTAAACACACTTTATGTACTCAGCAATTCAGTAGAAATAACCTGTCAGAGTGATTCTTCTGAGTTACTTCTTTCTGAGATAGTCTAGTGGTTTGAGCAGGGGAACTGGAAAACCTGGGTTCTGTTCCTACCTCTGCCGCTAGCTGCATAGCCAGGGCCAAATCATTTATGCCAGCATTTTTAAAAGTTTCTTCTAATTGGAGATGCCCAACTTGAGACACTGAAGCAATTAAATAACTTTAAGGCTCTGGACCTATCTCCCATTGATTAAGACAAAGAGCAAAAACCAAACCCACAACATCTCACTTATAGTATGTCCCAGTATTAATTTCAGGCACCTACTACCTTTATGAATCACCCCCGATGTATGTCCTCTTCTCTTCCTTTTAAGTCTGCCTCTAGATTGTAAGCTCTTCAGGACAAAGACTTTACCTTTATCATTTGACTGTACATCAATATGCCCATTTATAGGACTATGTAAGTAATATATGGCAATATAATACAGCAAAAATACACATTGTATGACAAAGAATTCTGTCGTGTTGTATTGTAGGTAGGAGCAGGGAGAAGAGAGTCAAGTGTGGCTTTAATAAGAGATAGTGTTTTATTAAACCTAGTCTGCACAATTTCCAAGTGTAGTGAATCCTACAGATAATGCTTTCAGTGCCTTATAATCTCCTCTCTTTTAGCTTTAGAAACACTTGAAAAGCCCAGTGAGCTCTAACCGTACATTTTAACTGGAGGACACAGTGGACTCCCTGAACCTCTCTGCCTGCTGAGAGAATTATTTTCTTGGCTCTCTGTTAGCCTACAATATGCTTCTTTTTAGTAATTCAATGTAGGCTTGATTTTTCTTCCTTATTCTCTTTGATTCCAACCTTGGCCTAGTTCTTCTGCTTGTTCTCCTTGACCATGGATTGGACCATTTCCTTCTTGTTGGCTTTAATTCAGGCTTCTCTCTCTCTCTCTCTTTTTTATTTTTTGCCTATAGTTTGGCTTTTTTTTTTCTCTCTCTTTGACTTTATTTTGCTTGTTTCTCTTTTTCTGGGTTTAAAACAAATTACTAAAGAAAAAACAAAAAAAAAGATTTTCTTTCAGCCTGGCTGGGCCATGCATGCACTATATAACAGGCCTGTCTCCTCCTGGTTCTCAGCTCTGTAATTGGTTTGCAGCTATGTTATCTTGGTTGCAACTGTTCAGCAGGAGTCTCCCTGGACTGCTTTAACTTTTCTGCGTATCAAGCAGTGCTTTGTGGCAGCTGGCCCACAGTCCTTTAGAAGAGTTGGTCAGCTGACCTCACATGTGGCAGACCCTTATGACTGATGGTGGGAATGATAGTATCATTGCAGTGAATATTTTAATAAACTAACAGCCTTTGAAACAACTTGAAAGCTAGAGTTCAAATTTACCTGACTTTTTGTGCCTCCAGCTATGAAGAGAGATTGAGAGGAACAATCAACAACAACTCACATAACATAGAACTTTTACCGTCAGCTTTGATTTACCTGCCAAGTCAGCCTGCTTGTGGCTGACACAGATGCAATGTAGGTGCATTTTATATATATATATATATATATATATATATATATATGTTCTATTCAAACACAGGAAGTAGAATGGGCTTGCTGTTGTTGTTTTTACTGTGTGGTGAAAGTTCATTTTGGCTGCACGGAATGTCTAATGTAAACTAGTGTTTGCTCTGATGGCAATATGAGCTTTATATTACAAAGTCCGACATTACATTACTTGTGGTTGGCTGTTTCTCTGAACCTCTGCTCATAGCCGAAGGCACAGAAAGGCAGGTAAATTTAAGTTGTCTTTCAAATGCTGTCAGTTTAAACTATTAAAACAACAGGAAGTTGTAACAATATTCTCAGATTGCCCAGGTGGATATATAAGACCTCCTTGTATAGTAGCTCTGTAAGTGATGAGAGATATGTACAGTGTTGTAGAACCAAGGCCCTAACATAGCTGGATAGACCATTAGTACCTCTCCTGATAACATCGGGGTCAAGGCATGGTGTTCTTGAGATTTATGTTTCACTCCAGAGATGACCTAGTCCTGGTGATTTTCTTTGCAAAAATGAAGCAATCACCTCATTAAGGGAACATTATGATAAAAAAATTCTAAATGATGAGAAAACTACAATCCTTAGGAGTATTCATTTATTGTCCATTAAACAGTATTAGAGAGAGAATTGAGCAACAAATGACCAGATCCTTCACTCACAGTGTTAATGGGGCAGAGTTCCACAGAAGTTTATGGAACTTCTTCAATTTACATCAGCTGAGGATTTGCCCAAAAGTTTTTAGCTAAAAAATTAATTGTAGTTGAAGAAAGTGAAATGACACCCGCTTATATAGGCTACCAAGGAATCTGGATTTAAAATGTGGGATTGTAATATAATTCAAAGTAGTTAGTAATATGCACTGAACTTCATATTCAGGAGATAGGTTGTCTCTCTATGGGTGACTAATGTCTCAGAGTAATTTATGATATCATTTAAAGTCATGTATGCCTAATTAAAATGCTATATATCCAGTCCCAACTAAAATATATAGCTCATGAATTTTATCTACTTTGAATTGAATTAGATTGTTATATTTAGGTTCTCTTGAAGGGAAAATTATCTCTGGCATAAAGGAGGCACAGACAACTAAAGGAAAGGGCTACCAAGTTCCTGGTCATGTACAAGGAGAGATACTGTGGTTTCTGCTCATAAGTGGTGCCACAGAGAGTGGTCAAAAATTCAGCAAAGCAACCTGGTGGTAACAAGATGCCACCACAAAATGTAACCCTGAATGTAATTCACCTATTTACGTAATCATTACTTTTTAATAAAGTGATCAAGTTAAAAATATAATTTAAATGTAATTCTGATAACAAAAGGACATTTCTAATTTACCCTAGAAATGTCACCTGACTATTTATCATGTATTCCTGAAAAATAATCTGATTAGCTTTTGACAAGTCTCCCATTAGAGCTATGGCATGGAATTGTGAACTATAGACTCATTTAAAGTTAGGAAGGGGAAGAAGAACACAAAGGAGTCAAGAGTCCATTATATATAAAGAATAGGGTGTATGTGTGTGTATATATTTAAATAAAAAGCAAATTAAATTCATTTGGTTTAATATAGTTGGAATTGCAAAACTCAAGTAATATCTATGCAGATAGTCATCCCTACTAGAACTAAGTTGAGCCACTAGGAACCTTCTTTATAGGACTGTAGCGACAGTTCCCTCAGCTTCAATCAATCGGCCAACTCCACCTTTCCAGGGTGCCCCTTCACTTTTGCCCTTTTGGTGTGTCTCTGTGGATACGTCTACATTGCAGCCGGGAGCATGCTCAGGTTAGCCACATGCGTACAAACCCACCTGGACCTCCTGGTATATACTTGGGTAAGCCACCACCCATACTACCCCCCAGCTACACTGTGTTCTTTAGAACGCTAGCTTTAGCAGAGCTAGTGTGTCTATCTTCCGAAGCTGGGAAGCATGCTCCCACCTGTAGTGTAGACTGTGTGTGTTAACCATTGAAAGCAGTGTACCACACTGGGCCCTGATCCTGCAATATGCTTGGCACAGGAGGCCCTCTGCACCTGTGAAGAGCCCTACTCAGTGGGCGTCTGCACAGCTGCAGAGTTCCACCATTAGAGAGGTCATTGTGGGATCAGAACCTTCCTTTCCCCTGGCCAGGAGAACCCCAATAATGAGGAACATAAATTGGAAGATAACAAGTAAATATTTGGCAGTTTCCCACTCCTCAATGGACAGCTGCAGTGCTGCGTTCCTAGCATCAGGTGGTGCAGTGGAAAGGTATAAATAGCAGCACTTGCGCCAACTACTGCTGTATCTAAAGGAAATGGAGAACAAACAAAGGAGAAAATAAATACTCCCCCTGAGATAAGAGTGCTCAGGTCTCTACTCTTTGTAATGGAAGGACAGAGGGAAATCAGCACAGCAGGGTACACTTTGGCCCGAGTTCCCTTTAGTGCTTTCCCCTTGAGGTGCGTGTCTTGCCCGCAGCAATGGAGGGCTCCATCACAAGTAGGGAATGTAACTGAAAAGTAATGTGAATCCTCAAAAGGAACCTGAGGTACCCACCTTTCTGTGAAAATGCAATAATCCCTGAAGATACCATGAAGGAGCACAGAAGGCAAGGACTGACTGAGTCACCTCTTTCATTAAACAGATCAGTATGAGGATGACTCACTATAACATTCTCACGGGTTGGCGAAATGATTCTCTGAGAAACCTTGATATTCTTTCACCATAGAAGGCACGTTTTCCACTAAGGGACCATGTATTTGCTAAGTCCAAATGAGCTCTGATAAAGCAAGAGGATTTCTTTCTTTCTTTCTTTCTTTCTTTCTTTCTTTCTTTCTTTCTTTCTTTCTTTCTTTCTTTCTTTCTTTCTTTCTTTCTTTCTTTCTTTCTTTCTTTCTTTCTTTCTTTCTTCTGATTTTTATTTTGCTTATGTGTGTTTGGCACGATATGAGGAAATACCCTAGTATAAGAATCATCCTTGAGCACTGGCAATTTATGATCTCATTGGCATGTTCTCCTTCGCTCCTTGAAATAATCTGTGTTTGATGATTGCTCGGTGACAAAATACATTTACTTTTAGGAAAGCAATGTGATTAGTTTTTGGTAAACAACTCTGAAATGATACTCAGAAAAAAAAGTATCTAGGAGTCATGAGATTTAGATAGAAAAATATTGTAACTGGGGGAAAAAACCTGTTTACTTTGGGGGAAAATCCTAAAGGGTAATTGTATTACTGGCTGTCTGCTAGTTCAAAATGTCTGAGTGATTAGCAAACTAAACTTAATGTAAATACTAAAATTATATGTAATGATTTTCATTTTAAGGTCTGAAAATGCTTTACAAAGGTGAGTATTATCTCCATTTTTAGATGCAAAAAATGAGGTACCAAGTGGTTGGGAAAAAGACAGGTACCTTTTCCGTAACTGGTGTTCTTCAAGATGTGTTGCTCATGTCCATTCCATTGTCGATATGTGCACTCGCCACGTGCACCGATGCCAGAAGTTTGTCCCTCAGCAATATCCGTAGGAGACCGGCTCTGGCACTGTCTGGAGTGGCGCCTGTGTGGTACAGTATAAGGAGTGTTGCCGGCTCCCCCCACCCTCAGTTCCTTCTTGCTGGAAACTCCGACAGTGGGGAAGGAGGGTGGGTTGTGGAATGGACATGAACAACACATCTTGAAGAACACCAGTTACAGGAAAGGTAACGGTCTTTTCTTCTTCGAGTACTTGCTCACATCCATTCCATATTAGGTGACTCCCAAGCAGAACCCCTGGAGGTGGATAGAAGTTCACGGACGTGTAGATTGCAACACAGCTCTGCCAAACCCAGTGTTGTCTCTGGCCTGCTGAGTGATGGCATAATGAGCGATAAATGTGTGGAGAGGACCACACTGCAGCTCTACAGATGGCCTGGATAGGGATGTGGACCAGGAAGGCCGCTGAAGACGCCTGCGCTCCCATTGAGTGGGCTCTGACAATCGGCCATGGCGGAACCCCCACCAGGTCATAACAGGTCCTTATGCAAGAGGTGATCCCATTGGAAATCCCCTGCAAGGACACCAGATGACCCTTCATCCTAGCCTCTGTAGTGATGCAGAGTTGAATTGATTTTTGGAAAGGCTTGGTACATTCTAAGTAGAAAGCCAAGGCCCTCCAGACATTCAGGGCATGAAGACACCTCTCCTCACTGGTCTTGTGCAGTTTGGGACAGAACACCAGGAGGAAGATGTCCTGGTTCATATGGAAGGTGGAGACCATCTTTGGCAGGAAGGCTGGGTGGGGCCACAACTCATGAGGAACTTCTTCCACTGCACCCAGTTGTAGTAACCCCTTTACCTCCTGTGCAGGTGGGAATAGGGGGTAGAAAGGATCTGGAGGGTATAACCCTGTTTCACTGTGCTGAGGACCCATTGGTCCGAGGTTATAGCCATCTAGGCGGGGAGGAAGAGGGAGAGGCAGTTGGAGAACACATGGAAGGATGGATCCAGGGAATAGTCTGGTAGGTCGCCCTCAAGTGCACCCTCAAAAGGACCATTTGGTCCCCTGCTTATTACGGTTGAGCCCAACTGGGAAAAAGGTGGAGGCGGGTGGCTGGGATGGCGCTTGTAGCCCTTTGCTCATTTGTGGGGCTGGTTCTGCTGAGGCTGGCTCCCCTGGCCTTGTGGCTGCTGCAGTTTGAATCGCTTATGCGCTAGGGCTGTGACGTAGAGACCCAGGGTTTTTAGGTTGGTGCGGGAGTCCTTGAGGAAAGGTAAATGGCTCTCTGTTTGCTCTGCAAATAGGCCCTAGCCATCGAAGGGCAGGTTCTACAATGACTGCTGGGCCTCAGTGGACAACCCAGATAGGAGCAGCCAAAAGACTCGTTCCATGGAGATAGCAGAAGCCATGGTGCGGTCAGCATCTGATGCTGCCTGGAGGCCCACCCTGGCCTTGGTCATGCCCTCATCGAGGATCTCTCGGAACTCCTTCTTGGAAGCCTCAGAGAGCGACCCTTCAAACTTGGCCATGGCTTGCCACATATTGAAGTCATATTGGCCAAGGAGGGCTTGGTGGTTGGCCACTCTCAGTGGAAGGCTGGAAGACGAATAAATCTTATGTTCAAAGAGATCCAACCTCCTTGAGTCTTTAGTTTTGGGGGTGGCCCCGGGTTGTCCCTGCCTCTCCTTGTGGTTAACCGCCTCAACCACAAGGGAATTGAGGGCAGGGTGACAGTATCGGTACTCATGTCCTTTGGTTGGCACGAAGTACTTACATTCGGCCCTTTTAGAGGTAGGGGGCAGGGAAGAGGGGGTCTGCCAAGGGCATTAGTGATCTTAGAAACCCCTTCATGAAGGGGCCACCCTGGTGGGAGTTGAGGAGCAGAGGACATCAAACAGAGAGCCTGAGGGCTCTTCCAATTCCTCTGCCTGAAGCCCCAGGTTAGAAGCGACCCTCTTCAAAAGTTTCTGGTGCTCCTTGGCATCATCCTGAAGAACTGGGTGAGGGGGACTCATGATAGCCTCTTCTGGCAATGACAAGGACAATGGCGGTGCCGCGGGACCCTCCACATCCATGGGTGGGTCCAGCAGCTTGCTTCCCTGGGTCTTCCTGGACCTGTTGGACCCTGAAGTCTCCAGCATTGAAGGGGGATGGGATACTGAGGCCGCTGGCCTCTCTGAGGCTCCGGACACCAATTGGGCAGCCTCAGAAGGCTGGGTGAACCCCCAAGAGTTTCATGGGGCCGGCCATTCCACTTGGGGCAATGGGACAGGTTTTGGTGCTGATAATGTAGTTGGCCCCATTGGTGCCGGGGCTTGTCCCCCAGTCAGGGAACCTAGTTTTGCTCAAAATAGGTATTAGTCTTATAAGAATGCATTTAGCGTAGATTTTGTGAAATAACTAAGTCGGTACATGCATTAATCTCACTTGTAATGTCTGAATTCCATGCTATAACAAAATAGTCAGTTTTGCTTTATAACTTTGAAAATGTTTGCTCTGAACTTGTGAACCCAGGCGTGGGAATTGTCCCTCCCCTGCTTATCCAGAAGGAGTATCAAAATCAGATGGGCCATAAGGAATATCGCAATACAAAGGCTTGGTTAATGGCCCTACCGCACCTTGGAAATGCTATGTGCAACGAAGCTCATCCTGTGGACTTGGAAGCTGAATGAAGGAAATGAAACAAAGTCACAGGAAAATTTTCCATCTCTCATCACTGTTTGAACTCTGACAGGGCCAGAGACTTTAATCTGAAGCCAGAGATCCCCAGGGGTTACCCCTGAGTCTGCCCTGAAAGACACTTTGAATTGACAGATCACTACAATTCTGTCACTCTTGGGATTTAGATGGTAACTCATTTGTGTCATTTCTTGACACCTTAAATGACTGCTTCTTGAACCCACAAGAGGAGAGGCAATTCTTGATTTAGTCTTAAGTGGAGCACAATGTGATGGTGCCCCCCATAAGCTTTATGGAAATATGCTTATGAACGTATATATGACATAACTAGAATATGTTTTATGCTACATATACCATGTAACATATCTCTGTAAAGGTTATGATCTACTGAATCTATTAATCCTATTTGTATGCATGTGTCATTGTTGTATTCGGAGTTATGAATATCGGCTGTATACTTGTCTGATTTTCAATAACCTTAGTAAGGCATTTGGTCAGATTCTTTAGATAGGAATTTGCAAAGTTAAGTGCCCAATCAAGAAGCATTTAACAAACAATGGATGTTAGAAGGCTCCAATCCACATAAGAAGTCTTCCTGGAGACATTCAAGATACCATGTGGGCAATGGCTGCTGCCTGTAAAAACTGTGAGCCATGCATGAACATGTGACTTGCCCAGGTGACTCCAGAACTCCATCTTGGAGCTGAACTTTGCATAGGAGAGAGGAGGGGGTCTCCGCCCACAAGATAAAGTCTATTTAAACCCCTGGGAGACCCCTCCATTTTGTCTTCACTGGCTCAAGAGTTAGCCTCTCCACCCCCAAGGATACCTGAAAGAAACTAGAACAAAGGACGGTAACAGGGGATGTGAGTGATTACTGGAGCCAGACTAGACGGAGACTAGTCTGTAAAAGGAAGCTTATTGGGTGAGGTTTTTATCTGTATTCAGTTTTATTACTGTACTAGACTTAAGACTTGCATGTTTTATTTTATTTTGCTTGGTAATTCACTTTGTTCTGTCTGCTATTGCTTGGAACCCTTAAATCCTACTTTCTGTATTGAATAAAATCACTTTTTACTTATTAATTAATCCAGAGTATGTATTAATACCTGGGGAGGCAAATACTTCCTAAGTTGCTTTCAGTTAGTCTGCAGCTTTGGGGCATGTGGTTCAGACCCTGGGTCTGTATTGGGCCAGACTGGCGTGTCTGGCTCAACAAGACAGGGTGCTGGAGTCCCAAGATGGCAGAGAAAGCAGGGGCAAAAGTAGTCTTGGCACATCAGTTGGCAGCCCCCACGGGGTTTCTGTGATCCAACCCGTCACACACAGGATCTGGTCCAAGAGGTGACTATAGCTGAACCGCTTGGTAATAGTGACCATAATATAATTAAATTTAACATCTCTGTGGTGGGGAAAACACCACAGCAGCCCAACACTGTAACATTTAATTTCAGAAAGGGGAACAACACAAAAATGAGGAGGTTAGATAAACGGAAATTAAAAGGTACAATGCCAAAAGTGAAATCTCTGCGAGCTGCTTGGAAACTTTTTAAAGACACTATAATCGAGGCTTAAATGTACACCCCAAATTAAAAAACATAGTAAGAGAACCAAAAAAGTGCCACCATGGCTAAACAGCGAAGTAAAAGAAGCAGTGAGAGGCAAAAAGACATCCTTTAAAAAGTGGAAGTTAAATCCTAGTGAGGAAAATAGAAAGGAACATAAACTCTGGCAAATGAAGTGTAAAAATATAATTAGGAAGGCCAAAAAAGAATTTGAGGAACAGTTAGCCAAAGACTCAAAAAGTAATAGCAATTTTTTTTTAAAAGCACATCAGAAGCAGGAAGCCTGCTAAACAATCAGTGGGGCCACTGGATGATTGAGATGCTAAAGGAGAACTCAAGGACGATAAGGCCATTGCAGAGAAACTAAATTAATTCTTTGCATCGGTCTTCATGGCTGAGGATGTGAGGGAGATTCCCAAACCTGAGCCATTCTTTTAGGTGACAAATCTGAGGAACTGTCCCAGACTGAGGTGTCACTAGAGGAGGTTTTGGAACAAATTGATAAACTAAACAGTAATAAGTCACCAGGACCAGATGGTATTCACTCAAGTGTTCTGAAGGAACTCAGTTGTGAAATTGCAGGACTACTAACTGTGGTATGTAACCTATCATTTAAATCAGCTTCTGTACCAAATGACTGGAGGAGAGCTAATGTGACGCCAATTTTTAAAAAGGTGATCCTGGCAGTTATAGGCCAGTAAGCCTGACTTCAGTACCGGGCAAACTGGTTGAAATTATACTAAACAACAAAACTGTCAGACACATAGATGAACATAATTTGTTGGGGAATAGTCAACGTGGTTTTTGCTGACAACTTTCTCATGCCCAAGTCTTCACTGAGGATGCTGTGCACTGACCCAGTGCTGATGCCCACAGTCTCAGCTATGTGCCTGACAGTTGATCTTCTGTCCCTCTTGTGGACTGCATCAACTCCCTTTGGAGGGGTAGCCTCTCTGGCACATTCCTGATCTTGGCTCGTCCTCAGGGCTGCTTATCCCTCACCTAAATTCAGCAGCCCCATTTTTGACTGTGGCATATGAAGGGTCAGTTTTGCCACCGTGTCCTCACGGATTTCCTCTGGGGTCTAGCCTTTCTTATGGACGCAGCCGATCACCACTCAGATTTCATTCTTCTCCATTTCTCAAATCTTTGGTGACTGATTCACTTCCACATGTCCTTGTACAAGTTCTGCACACATGAAAAATGTTGGCTTCTAACAAAGAAACACATCAAAATAGCCGTACTTTGACCTGTGAAATCTGTTGGGCCCTAGCATGTCATTAAATAGGGCAGGCTAGAGACTTTCTGAATGAGCCTTGTAGGTGCTACAGATGGTTACAAGCACATCACTAGATGATGTTATGGCACAGTAATAAGCAACTTGTTGAATTCTGTATCCATCTATAGCTATTGATTAGCTATTTATTAAAACATCTGTTAATCATTTATTAACTCTTTATTTATTTATTTGTAAATGGACTTTTAATATAAAGTGTGACCATAATGGGTGTATAATATAAACTCACTGCCTTGTTAATACTGTACTTTAGTTAATACTGTACTGTCTTCCATCTCTAGCTTATGTTTGTCTGAGTCTGAGGAGGTGGATGACAAATACATGGAGTATAGAGTTCAAATGGGAGTAGAGATTAAGCTCTGGTTTAGTTTCTGCTCTAAAAATACATTTTTGTTTCTAAATAGACATCTCAATTTTTCATGCTGGACAAGGACTATAGCAGGACCACAAAGGTGGGTTGCTGCTGCAGTGCACAATGTCAACACAAAAACCTGTTTGCTGAGGTAAGTTAGGTTAGCTATAAATATAAACTATTTTCTGTGACATACAGTAAGTGTGAATCTTTGGCAATGATTCACATCCACTGCAACAACCCCTCTATATGAATCAAAAACAAATCACAAAACTGTTTATAGCTATTTCAGCAGGGTGTCTTAATGGTGCAATATGCTCCTATATGTGGTCGGTGCTTGAAGCCCACCTTGGAATGTGGTCTTCATTGCTCAGATACCATGATGATTTGCGCAACTATTTTAAAGCCAAATAAAGTAGTTCTTTTG
This sequence comes from Lepidochelys olivacea, assembly GCF_965140295.1. Taxonomy (NCBI): domain Eukaryota; kingdom Metazoa; phylum Chordata; order Testudines; family Cheloniidae; genus Lepidochelys; species Lepidochelys olivacea. The sequence continues at coordinate 4,688,143 of NC_140417.1, read as the reverse complement.
AATGACTAACTTCAGACACCTTGAACGGGGCCTGACTGATGTTCAGAAATACTAAAAAACTGCCCTCTGAAATTCATGACCTGAGTTCTCTCAAGTTGGGCACCCAAAATAATTAATCATTCTTGAAAATGTAGGCCTACATCCATCATAGTTACTTTTTATAATGCTTCATTTTAAAACTTATTTGTAGCCTACTTTTGTGTGTGATAAAAATAAATACAGAATTCTGCAATTAAGAGCCTTGTTAAAAAAACAAGCTGAAATAAATATCCATGTATTGGGAATTGTGTGGCTATTAAGTTCAGAAAGTACACAGAAGTGCAATTGGTAAGTGATAAGGGTGAGCTTACATAAGAGGTTCTGGGTTTCGTCACATAATTTCCAAACCCAGAATGATAGAATTGTCTTTGGCTTTAGAATTTGCCATATCAAAACCCATGACCTTAGATAGACTTAGGAGAATATGAACAAGACAGTTTTGAGGAAGCTAATATTCTTTTCAGAATTGTTTTCCTAGCCCTTACAAGTTTTCTAGGGTTAACAGAATACCTGTTTGCTACTGATCATGTCCTCTTTCAGAAGTACCCATCTTTTACCATCTGAGTCAGCCCATCTATAGACAAGAAAGTTTTTACTCAGGAAACTAGTTTATCCCCTGATATTACTGACAGTAGATAGAATGAAAAGCCTATTGAGTTTTCAAAGTGCATTCATTAAATTGGAGCTAATATCCAAGATTAAGGTTATGACTGCTGAGAATGTAACCTATTGGAATAAAATTAGTTTAAAAGGCAGGGGAAAAAATAGTCACCACCTAGCACCCTTTCATTGTGGAGATTGGCTATTAGTAGCTTTATTGTAGAAACTATTCTAAAGAATATAGATTTTTTTATAATGGGCATCAAATTACTTGGCTGGCTGTGTTAAAAGCAAGATCTCCACTTCAGAAACTCTATTTTGGGCTTGCCAACCCATGAGAAGGAAATGCGACTGAGCACAGGCAATGTAAAATGTTAACATTGCATTAAGAGACCGTAGGCTATTGTGCCCCTTTAACGCACAAGTGTCTTTTAGAGCAAGGAATCAAACAGGAATATTCATTATATGGAAAGTTAACGCATCACCCTTACCACTGAGGATGGTTGAGAGGAGGTTTAGGAAACTCAATGAAGATTGTAGCCTCTGTAATGCAGGCAAGCTGTGGAATAACAGTGCTGACGACATTTAATCCAGTGTCTGAAGATTAATATAACCTTTCTAGAGAGTGCTTGTTGGACCTGCTAAGTAGGAAATAGTGCAACCAAACCTTTACACTACACCTTGGCAAGGTAGCACCACATAGTCTGAAATGCAAGTACAGTGGCAGTCCCAGGATGCAGATGAAATACAGCCTAGGGTTCCACAGAGAATCGATTAGGCTGACTGGGGCACTGATCCTCAAAGGAAGAGAAGGGATCAGGAAGTGTCTCAGATAGAAAGTAGTGGGGGATTGTACTGGAGGCTGAAATTCACCCCTGTGCGGTGGGCCGGCACAAAGTCTATGCATCACTAAGGTCCCACTAAAGCCCATAGGACCTAAAGGCAGGAGCAGAGAAACTGGGGTCATATGGCACAAATAAGACAAAACTTGGCTAGTTTTCCTTACTTGAAATCTCGAGTGTAATTTGCATAAATTTATGCCAGTTGTATTTAATCGGCTTGCCCGTTTGTATCCTAATATCTTTCTATTTGGCAAACCTTTTCTATGACAAAGGCTGTTAGGTTTAATTTGTCTTATTGATTATTACATCCTTAATCTTCCTGATTTTCAACAAAACAATGTATTCTCACATCATGAGAACTAATGTTACAGTGAAGCCTTCCCTTATTCACATTAACAACTGAGAGACCCATCATGAATAACTGAGATTTGTGAATTAGCCAGGGGATATGCACAAAGCAAAGATACCACCTTGCAAAAGGTACTCTGTTCATCTGACAAGTTTAGTTTGAATTATTTATATGTCCTAGAGCACTTGTAGAGCTTCTCCCAGTATATTTTGTAAAAGTCACGAAGCCGTAGTCATCTGAGACTTTCCTATAGCGATCCATTATTAAAGCTTTGATACAATGTTAGGGGGCTGTTTTCTGGGCATGCATTCTGCGTAGTGCAGATTAGCAAGGTAGAGCTTAATGCACTAAAATTCTTTTACTCAAGTATTCCGCAAGGAGCCAATTTAGTATATTACTATTGTTCCCAGATACAATGTATAACAAAACGGGCGGTTGCAAGACAGACAGAAGTGCCATGCATGGGCCAGTTGGGAAAATATTCCTTGTGCAGATATTTGTGAGCTTTTCATAATTATAGCAACCTGCATAAGAACAATTTGTTTTTTGTTACATTTGATCATTAATAATTAACACTCTAATCTTAGATTAATAATGAAATACAGTACTCTGATACGGTTATATATTTGAGGCAATATATCACCATTAGGAGATTAGTAATGTTTTCCAGCTGTATACAAAATCTATATCCTGATACCAGCTAGCCTCCATCCACTTCCTCTGAAAAAAGATTTACTTAGAGCCAATTTCACAGGCTGCAATGAATTTACAGTTCGCTAAAAGGCAGGCAAAGGCACAACATGTGTCGAACACGTTCAAAGTAAGAGGTTATCTAAAAAATTGGATTTAAGTAATAAGGACGCTTATTTGAAGCCCTTAAATTCAGAAGGAAGATCTTTCTGTAACCTATGCTACTGAATTTGTAAGGCCCTTTGTGAATGTTTTCCCCACTTATAGCCTTTTTTGCAGTCTGAAGAGCTCGTATTAAGTAAGCACGAGGTTACTGTCTCCACATGTTACAAAGTCGGATCATCGTTTCTATAGCCAGTAGCAGAATGTGTTCAAGGTAACTATCTGAACCCTTTCCCTGCATGGCTTCTTTTCTGTATAGAACTCACAACAATTAAAAACTAGACAGTGGATAATTTGGTATTTTTTAGTTGTATTTGACAATTATGCACATGACACTTTAATAGACAGTGGGTGCCATTAAAAACTGGACACTCCTCATACACAGTAAATGTCCATTTTTCTAGTGGCATGGTTAAAAATATCTCATACTTTAAAAAGAGCTATGTTCGATAGTATTTGTCTTTACACTCATACACTTTATATCAGGGTGGATTAGGGTAAAGGCAAGGCAGCTGTTTTCTATATATATTCTATCTATGTATAAGGTACCCAGTATCCACCTGGGGTGGGGGAAGGAGAGAGAGAAAACAGATAACTAAACATCTCTGTCAAATAATTACAATCTCTTTGGAGAGACTGCACTCCAGGACACCCCAATGATAGTCACAGCTCAGAAAATGAGCCATTTATTTAATCTGCCAGTGGACAAATATATACCACAGGACAGTCTAATTCCTCTTTAGAATGAGGGTGGTAATTTGAGCACTAGTTTTAGCTTGTCATGGAAATAATGTGTTAGGATATAGATATTCAGGCCTGTCTGTAAAGGCCTGTACTTTAAGAATTTAGGTGTATTCTTATCACTTGGCTAGTTATAGAGGTATAAAAGAAAGAATCAAAATCACTGTCTGCTGGTGTAACGGCCTTCTCTTACTGTGACAGTCTAAGGCCCTGTGCTTAGGCTAAGGCCTTTGGCTAAGCAGCAGAGGCAGCCATAAGCTAGGAAGCGAACAGTCACATCCTCACATTCCAAACTAATCACATTGAAATAAGGTGCCATTGGGCTGTTAGGAATACAATCCTGTCCTGATAGCGCCTGTCACCTCCAGAGAAAGGGAAGTGCCTAGAAAATGTAAAAGGAAACTTAGTTTGATAGCATCCTGTCTGGCAAGAACTCACTTATCAATAGCTGGGATGTGAAATCCTCACTTCTGTATTGTCTTGTCATGGCCCACCTTGATTATCATGCACATTGTAGGGAGAGTGGTCACTTTGGATAAGCTATTACCAGCAGGAGAGTGAGTTTTTGTGTGTGTGTTTTTTTTAAAAAAAGGGGGTGGGGGGGTGAGAAAACCTGTATTTGTGCTGGAAATGGCCCACCTTGATTTTCATACACATTGTGAGGAGAATGGTCACTTTGGATAAGCTATTACCAGCAGGAGAGTGAGTTTGTGTGTGTGGTTTTTGGAGGGGGGTGGGGGAGTGAGAAAACCTGGATTTGTGCTGGAAATGGCCCAACTTGATGATCACTTTAGATAAGCTAAAAGAAAAGGAGTACTTGTGGCACCTTGGAGACTAACCAATTTATTTGAGCATAAGCTTTCGATGCATCCGATGAAGTGAGCTGTAGCTCACGAAAGCTCATGCTCAAATAAATTGGTTAGTCTCTAAGGTGCCACAAGTACTCCTTTTCTTTTTGTGAATACAGACTAACACGGCTGTTACTCTGAAACTTGTCATTATAGTTCCCACTTTGCTATTGTTTGTCTGTATAATCTCTGTCTGGTTCTGTGATTGTTCCTGTCTGCTGTATAATTAATTTTGCTGGGTGTAAACTAATTAAGGTGGTGGGATATAATTAGTTACATAATCATGTCAAAAGAAAAGGAATACTTGTGGCACCTTAGAGACTAACCAATTTATTTGAGCATAAGCTTTCGTGAGCTACAGCTCACTTCATCGGATGCATCGAAAGCTTATGCTCAAATAAATTGGTTAGTCTCTAAGGTGCCACAAATACTCCTTTTCTTTTTATAATCATGTTACAATATGTTAGGATTGGTTAGTTAAATTTCAGGAAAATGATTGATTAAGGTATAGCAAAGCAGTACTCAAGTTTTATTATATAGCCTGCAGTCAATCAGGAAGTGAGTGGGTGTGTGTGTGTGTGTGGGGAAAATGGGAACAGGGAATGTGGGTAAGGAAATTGGAATCATGTTTTGCTAAAGGGGGACATAGGAACAGGGAATGGGGGTAAGGAAATTGGAATCATGTTTTGCTAAAGGGGGAGATGGGAACAGGGAATGTGGGTAAGGAAATTGGAATCCTGTTTGGCTAAGGGCAGGAATGGGAACAAGGACACAGGTGTAAGGCTCTGTGGTGTCAGAGCTGGAAAGGAGACACTAAGGAAGGAAACTGGAATCATGCTTGCTGGAAGTTCACCCCAATAAACATCGAATTGTTTGCACCTTTGGACTTCGAGGATTGTTGCTCTCTGTTCATGCGAGAAGGACCAGGGAAGGAAGCGGGTGAAGGAATAAGCCCTGTAACATAATGGATACTTTCTTTTTTGGTGCTCAACATAAGGAAATTTGAAAGATGGTATGTAGCATTTTCCACCTGTAGATCTCAAAGTGCTTTAATAATAAGGAGGCTAAAATATAATTATCCCCATTTTGCAGTTAGGGAAACAGAGGCAGAGAGAGATACAAAGTACGTTCTTTGTTTGATGGTCTCAGTGCATTCCCACTTACGGGACATAGCTCCTTTAGTGTCCCGCTATGGATCTGTGTAACAAAGCAATGGCCCACTGTGGAGTGGGGGATACCTGAACACTTTTGTGCTAAGAAGATGTAATTGTCATCCATATAGGGGAGTACACATCCTTGACCAGCTCAGTTCCTTCTCCACCACTGCAGCCAGCGCGAAGCCTAACCCTAAATTATGTTTCCTGGGGAGGTGGCTAATTCACACCCCTGAGCAATGTCAACTTAAGCTGTAGTGTAGCCATAGCCTTTCAAGGTGCTAATGCAAGGGGACATTATCCCATCTCTCTCCGAGGGGGACTAGTATGCAACTCTCAACCTAAAGGATGTTTACTTGTGGGTGGCAATAAACCCCACCCACTTCAAACCTCGCTGGTTCTGTGTGGGGACAAATCACTTCCAATTTTGCGTCCTCCCTTTTGGTCTGTGCACTGCATGGAGGATCTTCATAAATGCCTCTTGGTAGGTGGAGCATCTCAAACTCAAGGGTATATTCGTTTATCCTTACCTAGATGACTGGTTCCTCAGAACTAGCTCCCACCAGGCTCTCTCCTCCGCAGTTCAATGCTTCCTGCAGTCCCACCAGTTATTGATGAACTGGGAGAAGGCCTCTCTACAAGCCACACAAAGGATCACCGTTATCAGGATGGCTCTAGACTACACTCAAGCCCGGGCTTTTCTTCCTGAAGAGAGATTCCAAAGACAGGGGAATCCCTGATAACGCTCAGGGATCAACCTGTGCAGCCAACACTGTTCTTCCTAAGACTCCTAGGTCTCATAGCCTCTTCAACTGATGTTGCACGTTTCGCTTATCTGCAAAGGAGGCCCCCTACAACAGTGGGTATTCGCTCATCACACACCCGGTGTATACAGTCTGAAAAGGAAGCTTGGCCATGTCTCCCCACTGTATTCCAAGGAGTATTGTTCACTCCTCCATCCCTTACTGCTACAGTCAGCTCAGATGCCTCCAACATAGGTTGGGGTGCTCATTGTCAGGACCTTTGTACACATGGTCACTGGATCACCTGGGAGTCCAGATTCCACATCAGTGTTCTGGGACTCAGGGCTGGGAGATGGGCTCAAAAGGCCTTCCACCTGTCAATACAGTATCGCATAATTCAGGTGTTCACAGCTAATACCACAACCATGTACTACATCAGTACTGGAGGGAGCACATTTCATAATCTAATCACGCAAGGAATGTGCATGTGACCTGATGATGTATCATCAAATTTGGCCCTTTATAGCATAACAGCCCTGGACCTACTAGGGACATATTAATTAAGGGCTAAATTCCGCTGTGTAATGGTGTATCGAGGATGGGTGTGTAGCAGGAGAAGGGGGCATAAGAAGATATTCCCCTCACCTATTTGCAGAAGCCGTGGGATAAGCTGGCTTCTTAATGCTTAAAGTGATGGAAAAGAAGCTTCTCAACTGTGCCAACCTACACTCTGTGATCCCCAGTGGGGCATGGCCTTGGAGTTAATTCACCACAAGGAATCCTTCTCTAGCTGGTGGAATTGTTTCTGCAGAGGACACGCTGGTTGGCAGCTCTGTTCGCCTTTACTGTGCCAGCCAGGGCAGGTTTTGTTCTAAGGCATTAAATGATGAAAGAGAAAAATCTCAGATGCTAATCCGAGTTCAGGAAGAAAAATACCCAGAGGTTGATCCTGTGTGTTGCTGAACGTCCCATCAGATGGTAGGTGATGATCAGACCGAAGAAGCCACAAACTATTGTTTCAGGATGTTCTCTTCCAATTGGTCTTTTGCTGGGGCAGCCCAGCAAGCACTAATTGCAGGGCATGGCCCGCTTCTACAGGACAATCAGGAAGCCCATTCCCTCTAGCAGAGTAACCACCCTGGCAGCCTCTTTACAAGTGAGGCTTTCTCAGACAGACCGTTGGTCCTAGTCCGCAGACTGGCGGAGAGAGCGATAGCCAGGACATCTCCGCTGTTCCCTAACCTAGTGATCAAGTTGGTCATCTGAGGCATAGCTTTCCTCACTCAGCAAGGGGGCTGAAGAATCCCATGGCCTCCCAGAGACAGGGTCTGCACAGAGCCACGCAGACTTCTGCTGATGTGTTACCGTCTTAAATGGCTACACAATATTAAGTGTATGTACAGAATAGAGATCAGGTCACCTGCAGCTGAAATGCATTAGCACAAAATAACTCTGCTCAGCTGTTTAGGAGCAGAACTGAAGAACACCATCGGGAGAGTTAGGCAAATGGAGTTGAATTACCCACACTGGAATTTGGTCAATACGCGATCCAGGAAAGATTGGTTTGTGAAATGTCGCTTCTTAAAGCATTACAGAGTCAGAAAGACAAGACAAGCATGGACTGGCAACAGGCAGGAAACAGAAATCACGAGTGATTTTACAGCCGGTGTTGACATCCCAGCGCAGCAAGCATTGTATGGTGCTCGATGTGGCTAAGTAATAGGGTTAAGACACTACGCACTTATCAGAATTATTTTTACATTGAAACTATTTTACCTTAATCTCATTTCAGAAGAATGGCACTATTATTTGTGACTGCTAGGAGGTGCTGGAATTTTTAAAGGCAAACCTCATTAGCTTCTTATGACAAGAAGTTGGGATTTCCTGATGCTGGCAATTAATTCAGGCTTAACATTACTAGTGGGAAGTGTTGGTAAATCACTGCTTGTGGGGCCAAAGTATTACTGTGTGTTTCCGATTTTCATAAGTTTCTGCAGACATTTTTCATACAGAACGTGAATGCAAAAACCGTAACATTCTTGCACAACACTTTCCTTTCTAATACTCCCAGCATCACCCTGGTTTTTTCACATAATCTGGTAGCACAAGATGCGCTGAACTATAAAGGGTACAAGGGATTCCACAACACAACTGGGTCACCAGTCTAAGGCTCAATACTGAATTTGATTAGGAGATGGATAACTAGAAGAAAAGGGTCCACTTTCTCTCTCTGCACCACACGGCCAGCCCAGTTTACCTTGTATCCTGGTATACTTTGTTTGCATGATGTGTGTGCAGATCTGGCTGTGAGTCAGGTTTCCACAACAGTGCTTCTGTCACATATTCAAACTATAACTTGTCCAGATGGGTCTCTGTTTAGCATTTGTTGTCTGTCATGTGTCTTATTCCATCTGTTCAATTTGGGATGGACTGCCTAGCCATTTTCTAGCCAAAGAGACAATATAGCATGATAGTGACTGAGATTAGCATTATGGGGCAAATGCCACAGCTGTTTCTAAAATTCCAGGCTCCAAACAGCATTGCTGAGATACAAGCCTGATCTTACATTTCAGGTCCTCTGCTATTTACTGCTTTTCACCACTCTGACATGAAACGGGGGCTTTGTGCCACCATTTCTTCTCTTACCTGTGACTTACAGTCACAAGTTGTATGTAGCTCACCAACAGATGCTGCAGCATTCTGTCGCAGCTTAGGGCAGGTGTGACCAGGTGTCAGGAGACCTGGGCTTTATTCCCAACTCTGCCGCTACTTCACAACCCCTCTGTTTTTCAGTCTCCCCCTCTCTAGACTACTGAAATACAAATGTTTGAGGTGTAAAATTCAGCAATTCAGAACCCCAGAGTCCTAAAAAGCTGTTGACTAACTGGGCTTTGAAAATGTCAGTCAGTAATTGTAGTTTATGCATGTGATTTCTCTGGATGAGAGATGTTGACATAGGAACCAGCCTGGTGCTTGCATCTGAAGCTGCCAACATAATTTTTAACCTCTGTGGCAACAGAACAGCTGCAATATCTATACAGCAGGTACTAATGTACTATAATCTACAACTGCCAGGAGTGGAACTGCCGGAGATTGTCCCCAGAAGCCCAAGAGATTGCTCCACGACCATTAAAAAGGTGGCACAAGCACTGAATAGATACAAGCAGCAGAGAAGAGGAAATACTGAAATGGTTGCAAAAGGTGCACAACCCCCAGCTCCACTAATGGGAACCATTGGCTACAACCATGCGTGTGCATGTGTGATCTTAAAAACATTCCACCTACTTTTTTTATTTTAAAAAGATATTTTGAAGCCGAAACAACCATTAGCCATAAGGAAAGAGCGTAGTGCTGGGCCGGAGCTTGAAGTCCTTACACTCTGAGTCTGCCAACACATACATTAATTCACTCACATGTCCAGTCTCATTGACCTCAATAGGACTAGTCACATGAGTGAAGTTACTCAGGGGTGCAGGGATTTGCTGAATCAGGGCCCTTATTCTTTCTCACTGAAGTCAATGGAGATTTTATCTGAGTAGGGATTACAGGATCAGGGCCTTCAGCAGACGAACACTCCTCCTCTAATGAAATATACACCTAAACTTTGGTATTTTGTACAAATCTGGTAGAAATAACAAAGAAGTCTGTAAAATACATCAAAAACCATACTTTATTTTATGTATAGCAATACAATTTACATATTAAATAACACTATAATAGAATGATTTGATATAGTTTTAAACATAACAAAAAGGAGATTTTCAAGTTACAAAAAAACCAAAACCCAAAACAAACAAAAAACCCCCTAAAACCAAAAACAAAACAAAAAGCAATCAAAAAATAACTTCCCAAAACCAAACACCAATTCTCCCCCCTCCCCCCGGAATGGATCAATGAGACGAACTTCTCCAATGGCTGACTAAGTCTAATTCCTATTGCACACACACTGACAATGGAATTGAAAGAAAATCCAACTTTCACAATCACTGCCCCCAAAGAAAAAACATGTGTTGAATTCTTTTTGGAATGTGATGATCGTGTTTCACTACTTCAATACACAGAAAGTATGTCTTCACATGTCCACCACAAAAAAACTATGAAGGAGTTGAAACTAGAAAAAAATTAGCTTTATATGAAAATATAAAATTCTATGATTATATACCATAGATACAAAGTTCCCAGAAGATGCTTACCCAAGCAACAAAATATTTACAGTTTTAAGGATTTCTGCTATTTCAAAATGAAGGAAAAGGAACTATGAGTAGATGTGAATGCTTAGTTCTTTAGAAACAATGGCTGCTTGCTAGTTTCAAACGTTCTAACAAAACAAACAAACAAAAAAGTCACTACCCCAAATGTTGGAGAGTTGTGACATTTTATAAAATTGACTATCTCCTCTTTTGGAGACATGCTTATTCTTAAAACTCAAGACATTTTTCTTGAAATTAATTATCTTCTGTAGAAAATGCTTCCCTTTGCAAATATTTAACAAAAATACTAAAAACAGTTTAACAGCAAAGATAAAGTCGAGGCCAAATCTCTTCATTACAGTTCCTTCTCTTCCTCTCTCCATTTTGTGTGCCTTCTCCTTAGATAAGCAAAGTCAATGAAGTTTACATTGTTAGAATGGCAACAAAGAGAGAAAGTGGGGGAAATAAAAGCAATGCAGTGGACTAACAATTATGCCTTTTTGCCTTCATATAAAAATTCACTGGCACCATTTGAACATAAACTTCAGAACACAGGAGTTGATGGCAGAAGAGAATGAATTTGAGAGCATGACTGCAAAATATTTTAGACTCCTACATTTTATTATTTTTTCTTTAAATTAAGATTTTTTTTTCTGAGAATTAGTAATAGGTATCTTTGGTAAAAACTGATATCTATATTTTAACTTTCAAATAAAATGCATCTGTTGAAAAAAACAGAAAAGGATGAACAACAAGGCAGCTGTGCTGTGTCATTAGAAAGGTTGTTTTTCTAGTGTTCCAACAGATCACTCTGAGGGAAGCAATTCAAGCAATCAGGTATTTGAAAAAGGATTGAAACCTTGCTGATCCAGTAAATAAATCCAGTAACACAGAATGGATCCACAGGAGAGGAATAAAAGATCAGAAGCAAACACAAAGAATAAACTTTAGCCTTTTTTTTTTTGTTTCCAAAAGTCATATTTAGAAACAGAAATGTTAAGGACAAATGAATGAAGGTCCAGAACGAAGGTTCTTTAGCCCTGGGTCCTGCACACACTTGTTCAATGTGTTTAACTGGACACGTGCGAATAGTGCCACTGACTTTAACAGAACGACTCACGTGTGTAAAGTTTAACGTGTTGGTAAGTGTCTGATGGATCGGGGCTTTAGACGGAGAATGCCACTGATTTTTGGATGTTGTTAACAGAGAGCAGCTTTTGCAGAAATTCTCGGTCATTACTAAGGACTCCGTTCATAAAAGCCCTGTACTTCTCTCGCCTGGTCTCCCGGCCGAATACCCTTATAAAAGATGGGGAAATAACATTTTCTAGAAAGCGTGTGTGCACACACACCCGAAAACACACACACTCATTTGCAATCCATTATTCCCCTTTCCCTTTAGCGCAAGTGGTGAGGACCATTGTTTACAGCCAAGCAATGCTTAAATTCCTCCTAATTTGCAGACTTGCACATCCTTCGAGAATTTCCAATGTGTGAAAGGCATCACAATTATATTGTAATAATGATTGAAATGTCATCACAACGTGTGTAGGGGCAGAGTGGTGACAGCAAAAATGTGCCAGTTTGTTGCCCTGCACGTGTGGGACTTGATTTTGGTGAGACAGACAAATGCCAGCATCTCAGCATACCTCTCTGAGTAAGGATCTGTTAACATATGTTCAGTCACACGCAGCCCCAGGGAAACAGGTGCAAATCTTGTTAAGTCAGTAGAATTGCAGCTGCTTGAATGAATGAATTTGGCCCATGCACTCTTATTTCTGACCTTTGCATGGAACTCCTATCCCCACCCACCCTCACGGACAACATGACATTGCCATCCTGCTGGCTATTTCACAGTTGAACATAATAGTAATACACTTCTTGATTCCCATGAGAAAAAAAAGCAAGGGAAAAGTCAAGACATCCATCACAGTTATTTCCCCATGGGTTAAGCCCTGTGTAAGTGTTTCAGGTATGGGAGAATGCTTATACAAATGCATGGGTTTCAAAAACATTCATCAACATTCAGCCCTGTTCCCATATGTCATCTGACTTTAAAAAAAAATGGCACAAATGTAAGGAACCAGCCCAAGAAGAGCGGGGCAGTGTCTCATTAAAACAGTCCACTTCCACTCTGCTTCTGCCTCCCCCAAACCACACTGAAATGAAGAGTAACTTATTACTAAATGGACTGAACAAATTCAACTCTCTAAATACCTCTGTTAATCTGCAAGCCATTTTGTTCTTGCCAGGACCTGAATTATATCCCCCCCAGGAACTCAAATCTTTCAGATGTGAGCTGATCAGTCTTTCCGTGCCAAGAGCTGGAATTTCCCGGTGCAGCGGCCATTGCCAGCAATGGGTGCACTGAAGCGTCCGGCACCAGCGCAGACTGGCAAATTAACTTCGCTTGGAAGGCTCTCAGCCCCAGCCTACGCAGTGTGGACAGCAATACTTGAAATGTGCTTGAAGGATTCCTGTTTTTGAAGAGATTGGAAAGCCAATCTGAACTCTTAGCAGATTAGACTGGCTGACCCCTGAGTGCTGAGCTGCCTAATGCTAGCTATTGATGGGCGCTCCACAGCACTAGCGCTGAAGGGTTATTCTGAGTCATCTTGACATTTTTTTATTTGAATCAGTTCCTTGGTGCTGGACATGGGATTTTCTGATAGAAAACACGAACGTATTATGCATCGCTGTGTGGTATCAGCAGCTATTTTGGACCGCTAGTATCAAGAGGTTAAATAAATTCAGATAAATTCAAGGTAATGACATAGTTGTTACTGTTGAAATTTTTCAAATGCTTAGAAAACTGGATGAACCAGGTCTGTCAGCATGAAGAAATCTTTCCATCATTAAAAATAAAGGGCCAGCTGCTCTGCCTGTGTAACGTAGCATAGCTGCATTCAGATCAGTGAAGCTACACTGATTTACACCAACTGAAGTTCACTTAAATGTCCTTTCGTATGAAAATGCACAGAATCACTAGTTTATCTCTAACCCGCCAGAAACCCAAATTAATAATTCAACCAAAGAAGTGGGTTTGCCTGTCAGATGCTTACATCCGAGTGAGGGTGTATTGAAAACAGGAAGAAAACCCATGGTTTTACATGTAAGTGAAAAATATGCTGTAATATTTTGACAGCAAGTCCTGAAACATTACAGTGCCCTTTTTGTTTGGTTGGAATTTAAAACTAATGAAAATAAATCTCTATATAAGGGATAATGCCTTTAAATCTACACCAAACATCCAAACTATCAAATTAACACATCCAATTTTAGAGCAAACCATACCTATTTAGCAAAGCTGTTATGGACGTGCTTAGCTTTAAGCAGTTGCTTAAGGGTTTTGCTAGATAGGGATGGACTTAAGTACTTTGCTCAACTGGGATCAAAATACACAAGATTAGGGAACCAATGAGGGATTACACCTAAGTGCTCAAGATAACAACACTGTTTAAATAACGTAATTTGGGGAAAATGTTTGATTTATGTGGGAGGGAGAATGGAATCAAGAGGTTTGTACTAAATAATTAGTTTGGCAAAAAATAAAAGCGGAAGAATGTACTTTTATAGGTAGTTATTTTTATTAGTTTGCTTCACCAGTAAATATGGATCAGTACTTTATGTTTTAGCACTAAAATATGAAAATTACACACCTGTAAAAATGGCATCTAACAGTTATGAAATTAAGAAACGCCTGTCTTCGCCATGTGACATACCATTAGGTGTGAGGTCCTGTTCAAGAAATAGTAAGGAAATTAATGTGTTTAAAAGATTGAATAGCTTAGTAATGTAAAATATTGCTACCTTCATGTGTCTGAAAACAGACCTATTTTAGATTGTAGCAGAGTTTTCACTGAATTCGCTATGATGAAAATAAAAAATAACACACTTTCCCATATGGTGGTTTTAAAATCTAAAACTGACATTTTTATTCTGAATAATTGGGGAAGCTTTGAAGCTGTAATGTCAAAATCCGTGACTGTGTCCCAGGTATGAGTTGTTCTTTACGTTTTTTGAATGTAATTTTATGTGTTCCATGTGAAGCAATTCATAGGCCTCCAAGTATACAAAAGCAGAATCTGAAACAATACAAAAGCAATTGTTTCAGCTCCATGAGGCTATTCTACCTTCACTGTAGCTAGTAATCACCTGCCACATTGTATCAAGAAAGGATGAATATTGCTTATCCACTGAACTGGAATACAGAAGACCTACAACAATTAAAATTAAAGCAATAAATATTAGGAGTCTGAAGGGGTGCAGTATTTCTTGTAGAAAGAATCTATCTGGTCTAGCATTCAAGATTTAAGATTCAAGGGTCACTGTAGTTAACAAAACTTCACTGCATTTAAACTAAAAAGTAACGTTTGCTGTCATGGAATGTCAGGGCTTGCTTTTGTAGTAGAATATTATAGGCAGTAACACTGATCATATAGTGCAAACTAGAGAAAATGGCGGTACGCTGTGTGAAAGAAACAGAGGTGCGAATGCTCAGTAGGCTACCATTAAGACATAAAATGGCAAAAAATAAATATAAAAACTTTTATCAGTGTAAAAAAGTAATTGGGTTATTGTATAACCTAGAGTCTGGCAAAAAAGGCCTCAAAAAAGTTCACTCCGTCTTCAGAAGTTCTACAAATGAAGTGCCTTTTCAAGATTCCAATTAGACAAGAGACTCCATGCTTTCTGCAGGATCCGGTTCATCACTGACCATCACAGCGCCATTTTTGTCCAGTGTCATGGGACCATTTCCATTTTCCTTAGTGCTCACCAAGCTTAGCATTGCTTTATAAAGAAACTGGTACTGTTCCTGGAATGAAAAGGACAAATGGTTTCAATCCCCATGCTGTTTAAGAGAATGCATTTCTGCTTTGCATTTTCAGTGTAGCTGGTCATGAAGAGTCATCAGAATGAACCCATTATTTTAACATGAAATGCATGGGGCCAGTAAAACCACCAATATGAGTATAATTGGTAAATGTGGTCAAGAAATTCAGTAACAGATCATGCTCAACTAATGTACTTCATAGGCATGCTGCCATGTTTTCAAATTCTTATAGAATATTTATTTACTTTCATCTTGCTGTCTTCTCTACCCAGTCAATGCTACCATATCAAGCCAGTATTTAAACTATAGAGTTAAAATCCTCCCATATTCAGAGGACATAACAAGCAATTGTTGTTAACACGTGAAAGCATTAAGATGTTACAGAGTAGGAAGCAGTAGGTTTGTCAGTTTTGTCAGTTTAATTCATACAAATCTGGATCCTAAAGATAGCAAAGAAGACTATCTGGTGAGCAACCAAACACAGCACATGTAATACTGCCTTATATTCAGGGTGACTCAGGGTGACTCTTACAGGAACTGATCCAGTGTTGTCTGGAGTCTTCCCACTGATTTCAAAGGCATTGGGTCAGGCCAGAAATGCACTTGTGAAGTACATTATGTAACGTGCAAGAAACTGTACGGCTTATCAGGGTAAACTTAAGAAGCCCTCTGCTAACTTTCTAGTAATCAGGGCTTCCTTCCAGTTACACCATTTTCTTTTTTCCTCCTTCATTTCATTGTTATGTGTACCTTTAACAACACTGTAAAATTTATGCGCAATGACTATGTAAAATGACAGTCAGAATGGCGGTGATTTCATGATCTTTGTGTATATTGGCTCTGAGAATATAAACAGACACTAACTACAGATGTCGGGCTAGATTCTCAGATGGCACCTTGGGGGCAGGAGTGGGTGAAGAAGACAGTTATGGCTCCCTGATTCTGGGTCTTAGTCTGGGGGTTACTCTGAACTACATCAACTGGCTATGGTTAGATAGGGTGACTAGACAGCAACTGTGCAAAAATGGGACAGGTGGTGGAGGGTAATAGGAGCCTATATAAGAAAAAGTCCCAAAAAACGGGACTGTCCCTATAAAAATGGGACATCTGGTCACCCTATGGTTAGGGACGACCAGACAAAGACAGCTGAAGTGCAGTGCGTTGTGTCCCAGTCTCCCCTCTGTCCCCTATGCTGGGACTGTGTCTATACCCATGGGGGACTCTGACATGTTTTCAGTGCAGAGGGAGTGGAGTGACTCCCAGAATCAGGCCCATTATTTCACTAGGGCTCCCTCTCTTTGGTTCTGCTGAAGCTGTAGTAGCACTGGGTTGGGATTATTTTCTGAATGTGCTTAATGTACTGAGAGCCTGTGTGGGAGCCTCGGAGATGCATGAAAACACAAACAGGCCCATTAAGCAACTTCCATTGCTTGGCAGTAGAGGCAACAAGGCTTGGTAATGGACACCACGTTGTGTGCGTGTTTTAATTCAAGTTTTACTTGTCAGCACAAGCCTTATAAGGATCAGTTTTATCCTCCACTGAAAGACTTACAATGTCTGTAAATACTCCAGGCCGCATAAGATTGATCATCTTTGCCACTTGGAAAACATCGACAGCATTTTCATTCTCCAGTTGTTGGGACAGGGTGGTCAGGGCACACAGCGTTCCGGCTGACACAGCTCCATACCTGCAAACCACAACACTGTCACGGTCAGATGTACAGAGGTGAACCTGGGCGCCTTGGCAAATTGCCACGGAGCTTTGATTCAGGCTTATTCAAGTGCTATAGACACCGTTTTCTTTATTTTTTATAAATACTGAATGCTCTACTCTATATGGGCGAAGAAGTCATTTTTAGCCATTTTAATGGAAAAGCAGCACTAACCATATACGGGCTATTTTGAGCTAACTGTGGTTTCCAATTTAAAGAACCATATCAACAAAATAATGTGAACCATTTAAAAATACCCTGCTTGGACTGCACAAAAGCAGAGTTAAATTTCACATGCTGTTTGCGTAGAAGCGTTTCCATTATGTTCGAGTGTATTTTACAGTACATTTGTGGGAACTCAAGCAAATCACAAGCCATTACAACCAAAACGAACGTAGTTCTTCCTCTCCCTCTGACAATTAGGTAAGACCGTCGAAGGCTATGTCTGCACTACGCACCTTTCAGCAACGCAGCTGTGTGGCTACAGCCATGCTGCTAAAAGGTGTGCAGCATAGCCACTGTTTGTTGGCAGGAGAGAGCCTCCCCACCAACAAAAAACTTCCCCCCCCAAAGAGCGGCAGTAGCTTTGACAGCAAGAGAGCTCTCCCGCCGACAAAGCGCTGTTCACATCGGCGCTTTTCATTGGCAAAACTTTTGTCAATCGGGGGTTGGGGGGGTGTTTCACACCCCTAAAGGACAAAAGTTTTGCCAATGAAAGTCCAGTGTAAACAAAGCCTAAGATGGATACTAAGTGCCCAAGAGTCAATGACAAACATCTCATTAACACCCTTCAATTGAGCTAGGGCTTGTTTGTAGGCAAAAGGCTGCACTTCTGGGTGTGGCTCAAATATAAAGGCGTTCAAGAAATGCTACTGATACCGATTCACTGGAGGCACCCAATCAGAAATTTAGCAATGGCCTGTGACCTGCGGGCAACGCAGAATCTGTTTGTGAGATACCAGAGTCAGGTCAAATGTCTGTGCCAGGATTGCTGGTATGGAGCAAGCTCCAGCCATGTCCATGCCCATAGCAACAAACCCATGGCAAAGAAACGCAAAGACTATGTTAAAAGAATGTTAAGAACTCAAGCCAACCTTGACTCTGCTTCCCCTTCTATGTTTGTATTGTGATACAGTCTTTAACAACAGGATTACATGCTATTATTTCCACAGGATCGCTGCCTCATTGTAATATGACTAAACACAACACTGCTTCGGTGATTTCCAAAGATAACTGCAAACGGAATTTAGTCAAAAGTGAGGCACCTCGCCTCAGGGCTTGTCTACACTACTGCTCCTGGTCAAACTAAGATACGCAACTTCAGCTACCTGAATAGCGTAGCTGAAGTCGACGTACTTAGATCTACTTACTGCGGTGTCTTCACTGCGGTAAGTCAACAGCTGACGCTCTCCCATCGACTCCACATGCACTTCTCATTCTGGTGGGGTACCAGAATCAACGGGAGAGCGCTCAATGGTTGATTTATCGTGTCTAGTCTAGATGCGATAAATCGACCCCCGCTGGATCGATCGCTGCCTGCCGATCCGGTGGGTAGTGTAGACAAGCCCTCAGTCAGCATGGGCTTTGCCTTATTCACCTCTGAACTGCACACCAAACGAGGCATGGCTCGTTGTCCTTATGGGTTAAGGACAACATAGGTGCCTAAAGGGAGACACCTAAATGCCTATTTAAGGCACTAATGGGCTGATTTTTAGAGAGGCTGATTACCTACAGCGCTCAGTGTCCTGAATGGGAGCTGTTGTGTGCTCAACATCTCGGACAATCAGACCACAAAATCCTTAATTTGGTGCATAAATATAGGCAGCCAAAATTTGAAAATTTGGGTGTAAATTGTTAGTGTTTAACATGAGGTTTGTAGGTGGAGTTCCAGAACTTTTTAGAAATGTTTCTTCATCAAGTTGTCTACCAAGTACTTCCTAAATCCCACTTAAATTTAGTATTTGCAAATCCATACAATTGGGATTAATCTGCAGTTGTAATTATTAGTGGATTATTGGATGCGGCTGTTGCACATACTAAAGGGAGATTTTCATTTTCAGCTACATTTGCTCAGCCTCCAAATCAAAGGTGCAATACACATTATATGCTAGGCATAAAAATAAAAATCACTGACTACGACAAATAAACCAAAAAAGCAATTTACAGAAAAAAGTAACTCAGCGCTTTTAGAATCACAGTTTTGAGGATTTGTTTTGGGTTTTTTTTCTGGGAGGGTGGGAGGGGGGAGCCTAGCATGAAATACCCAAATCAATAATGGTTCTAATTTTGTAAAGCATAATCTTGAATAATGCAAGAGCAGCAAAACGGCACTACAGACTAGCCCAAGCATTAATATTAAAACTAGCCTCAAATTAATAAAAGCTGCCAAAACCCAACAGAGCTTACACTATGCATTAGTGAGGCAGAAAGGGAGAAAAACCACTTGCCCAGGCCCAAGTCACTCTTTGTAGGAGTTTGTCATGAGAAACTGTCGCAGTAGCAATACAGGGGACGTTAACGGAAAGGTTACTTTGCAGCAGCAGAATATTAACAGGCGATTTTACATCTCAGTCGTCAGCCTGACACTGAAATATCAGTGTATGGTAATGCTTTTGCAAAATAAGTAAGACCTCAAAGATTTCCCCATTAGCTCCAATGTATCTTGCTGCAACAGTGACTAAAGATCGTGGGTAGTCTAATGGCTCTCACAACAGTTCTTCAAAGTGGTTCCCAGACTAAGAGTTTACCCTGCATGGGCTTCCTTGGGACTTAAGTGGTGCATAGTTCTTGTGCTGGTCCCCTGCACGGTGGTGAATTTCTCCCTCTGAAAAGAGCTGTTGTGGGGCTGTCAGGCACTAGGCTCTGCTTTACAACCAGCATCATCTATAATCAGCTGTTGAATTGTTACTGGGCACACAAACGTGTGGTTGCTTTGCAGAACTATTTGTTAGAAAGCAGCGACACCTCTTGCGGGGGTGGGTGTTTCCTTCTCATCCAGCTGATGTCAAGCTGGCTCCACAGAATGGTTGTAGGAACTGGGGAAAATAAACCCTCTATAAACAAACCTCAGCTTCTGTGGCACAAATGATCCTTGCTGAGCATCTTGAGAACCAGCGGAACTGGACTTGTTCAATCCTACTTACATACTGTCGAAGTAAAGCCCTATGTGATAGGTGGCACATTAGACCTAAATTATTACAGGAGTCCTGGGAGTGGTTTTGAAACTGGTTTCATAAAAAAAACCAACTCTGGAGTCTGGTCTAAATTATGGCTCTCATGGGGTTTAAAGCCATTAGAATTTGGGGGCGGGGGGAGTTTCAGGGCGAGTTTCCCCAGTGCAGAGCAGTCCAACGTGCATGCAGAGCAGACCTCAGATTTTAGGGTCTGGCCTGAAAGCCCCAAACATAATAAACTGCGTTAAACTCAATTTATTTGCCTTTGAAGCATGATTGGGTGCAATTCAGGGAGCCTAAGTACTTTGATCCTGGTGCTTAGGCCATGAAAACCCATCCTCTCCAGAGAGGTGAGGACATTTTCCTCCATCTACACCCTTATCCAGCATAATATTTCTTTTACAACCTGTATGTAAATGAGAGAAGGCAGGTGACATACTCATCATGAACAATGGTGGGGCCATCCCTTGTTAAGGCCTCTTCCTTGATTACATTGATAAGTTCAAAGGTACTGCTTATAGGGGCATCTGGGTTTGGCCATTTGGGACACTGAAAGTGGCGTACTTCCAGAACGTAGTCATCCTGAAACGAAAAACCATCCTGTCATTAGCCATTTTAACTCCACATTCATACACTTAGGGATGCTGAGGCTTGATAGCGGGACATTCCTCCCCATTCTGCCCGTCAATGAAAGAAACGAGAGGGGGCAGAAATGGAAACAGTATTCTCATCTCCCGGCAGGTCACTACGTAATACGTGGATGTGTGCATCATCCACACCTATGTGCAACTCTACTGTCGATGCGCCCCAGACCGCTGCGTATTCAGCTGTGCAGCAAGCTGACCAATCCTGGGACAGATAGGCTGGCACACAGGTGGGGGCCACAGAGGTGACACACAGCACTTTCTCCCAATCCTCTCTCTTGGTAGCTGACTATGGACCCTACGCTTCCCTCCCTCCCCGAGGGCGGCATTAACCATGGTGCTGCTCCTCCTACACAAGAAGAAAGCACAGCCAGGAACAAATCCCAGAATTGTTTCAAAGTCACCGGATCCTCTCTCTCTTTGAAGGGGTCCGTGGTGGGGAGAGGAAGTTGAGTCCTACTCTCTGTAGAGGCAAGTTAGATGGATGGTTCTCAACCTTTTTTCATTTGCAGGCCCCTGGAGGTGTGGACCCCTTTGGAAAGCACCGACATAGTCTGCGGACACCCAGGGGTCTGTGGATTACAGGTTCCAAGCCACTGTTCTATGGTAATGACAACCTTTCGCAAACCCTTTAGACATAGTCTGCAGACCCCCCAGGAGTGTGCAGATCACCGGCTGAGAACCACTGAGATAGATCACAGAGCTCTTGGTCCTGAAGCTCTCCGAGAGAACCAGGGTGTGTTGGTGTGTAGCATTTCTGGGTAGTCTTCCATAAATCTCTTTATGTCCGTGGTACAGCAAGTGCCTGTGTGATCCTTGCCCCTGCCTGTGTGATAACACAATGCTCCCCTCTCCCTAACTGCTATGGGGGGGAACCTCCTGCCTGCTGGACAGCGCTCCACTCCCTATCCCCTCTCCATTTCAGAGCCATCACTCAACAGCCTGCAGGCTGTGTAGCCCCTGTGAGATTCCACTAGTTGCCATTCAGCAACACAAAACCCTCCCTGGCACTGTGATGCAGAGGCAGGCAATGTGCATGCAGTGACCCCTTCTAGTCACCCCCTGTGGAGAGGGGAAGACATTATCCAGCCATGCCATGGCTCTGTAGTTGCCCACGCAGGAGTCAGTGAGATCTGGGTGAATGCAGAGCACAGCCAAGCTGTGCAGCTCTGGCATCTCAGAGGCACCAGGGAGCAGGTTTTGGCCCATACTAAATAATTTTGAATATAATGAAATATTTAATTGTTTAAATATTTTCCATTTCAATTCAGGGCCCACCTCCACATAGGTCTTTCTTAGTCCACTGGCCTCTTCAGCATCTCTAATATTCAAAGGGCAGCTGGTCAAACAAGAGAAGAGCGACCAAAGGTATCCATACTAAAAAGGCTACCAAAGGCTTGTAACAATATCTTCTTCCCTGCAGCTAAATACATCTGCCATTGTGATATCAGTCAAAGAGTAGGTGTTGTCGCTCAATATAAATGTGGTTCAGCAAATGCAGAGCCACCATCATCGCTTCAAAACAATTCATTTATAAAATCTGAATTTATAAAAGGGGAAATGGGACACTGCATCTCAGTGTCTTTTAAAAAATAAGTCAATCAACTACCGTGACTGCTGCATGAAAAACAAACCTCCTGACTTTGGAATCAGATAAGCAGAGATGAAATGCTCTAGCCTAGCCATCTAGAGAACTGGAATGCTGATAAGCAATCTTCTTGGAAGTGAAAGACTTGGAAAACTAACGTTTGGGGAGTGAGAAGGAAAAGGAACCGAGAGCAATATCCTTCCCCCTGTACCGGGCACACAGGCAATATATTTACAAGTAAATCCTCCTGAAAATCATTTGCAAACTCTGTCTTATTGCAAAGTTTAACTGAAGGCACTAACGTGTTAGGTGAAAGGCAGAGCCCAAATGCACCTATTGTGGGGGTTCACTTTACCTGGGTCGCTTCAAGGATAAAGTCATGGATGATAATTTGCTCTTCATTAGAGAGGCACAGTCTGTCTTTGCTGATTAGGGTCACGGTAAAGGCCTCACAGTTCATGGATTCCTCGCGACTTGGCCAGTATACAAACTCGTCTTCTGCCTGGGGGAATAAAACAAGCAGATCACCGCAGTCCTCCAAATAGCTTATTTTACACATGACTGAAAAATCCAGTGGATCCAAAAACTGATTTGATAGATAGATATGACCAGAAAGTGATCCTTAAAACTGTTTGAGTCTAAAAGAGATTTATTATAGTAGTCAGCAAGCCTCAAGTAATCCTTCCTGTGCCTCCCAAATAGTGCAAGTCTGCTTTTTAATTGGTTTCAGAGGGAAATGGTTATTTTAGTTAACTTACACTTAACCTTTATGTAGACACAAGCTTTCCCAGACTACACCACCTGCTGTCTACCCAGTACATTACTCCCTTTCTTTTGCAGTCAGGTCAGGTACCTGTTTAGAAACACGCAGTGAACTTTAGAAATTGTTTGCTATTGTCTTTAATTCCTATCTATCTTGGTCTCATCCAAACCTGATACTGTCAGGGGAGAGATTCTGACTGACTTTATTGTGCTTTGGATCAGAACACTGTAAGTTGTCATATCTAGGTGTTGAAATTTCATGAACTGAGAAAAAGAAACCCAAACATTCCTAACCCTGAGGAAAACAGCAGGTCAGCTTAATTCTCTGTAAACTTTAGGCTACAGCAAAAACCGTCTACGGAAGAAGCAAGGGTAAATTCTAAATAAAAAGAGCACAGTGATGGGGAAAAAAGGATTAAGAGTTTCAGTACTTTTAATAATAACCAGCTGTAGATTATACTATCAAGAAAATGGTTTTTGAAAAACAACTGTGCACCCTAAGTCACTGATCCAAAGGATGGAAGGAATAGTAGACCCAAGGGCCGTGCCTGTTCTTGGATTCAGGGACGTATGGCACACACCATCATAAGCACAGAAGCTAATTTAACATACTACATGGCATTGCTTGCCTGTGTCTCCGAGGACAAGATCAGGCAAATTGTTTTTCCTTCTGAAAAAAACATGAACCATTATCCTCTGCAGCTATGAATCGATTTTCTCCCTCTGTGGCCCAGGGCAAGACTTTCAATGATACTTAGGCTTCCAAGTGCTTATGTCTGTTTTGAAAACGGGACTTAGGCTCCCGTCACTCAGGTGCTTCTCGAAAGGTTGCCTTCAGTCTACAGAACGATATTCAAACAGTCCCTAATATCATTGATTGTTCCGTAGTAATTTCACCCTTCTTCCTCAGACTAAACTCACTCAGACACAGTAGTCAGTCTGCATTGTCATCTTTCTTTCAGCTCTGTATGTTCAGCTTCACCCACATTGACATTAAACATGTCACAAAGTTTGTGCCAAATTCCGGCGCCTGTTTCCAGGGCAACCCCCACCACCCTCAACACAACAGAGGCAGAATCTGGCACTATGTGTCCTTCCAAGATGATTTGCCTTCCAAGGTATTTTCCTATCAAGCCAAGTGTCACCTCTCCCAGTTATATCATAATCAGAACTGTTCAGCAGCATTGCTTCATTTTCACCAGACACTCTCTCTTTTCATCAATTCTTTTTGACTTGATAGTGCTTATCTGAACGCTCTTTCCCTGGGAATTCCTGCTGATCCCTTTAATCTCACCGCACTAAGGAAGAATATAAACATAGCAGCCCTCACAACCACTCTTTTCTTGTAACGAATACCATTATTTCCCTATCATTCTCAGCCACACTTTAGTCAGGCACATATGAGAAAAATCAACTGTTCAGACCTTAATGCCTTTCAGCACTCCTTCTTCTTCAGCATATGCCGGTTAACCTGAAAGCTATCATTAACCCTTCACCTGTCTCACCTCCAACACTTCAATTCTCCCTCTCTTTTATTTCCATTTATATCCCCATATACAACCACAACTGCTTTCCCCTTCAATCAGAAATAATGTATTTATCCTCTCTTTGATCTCCTTAACCTTAGGTCCCCCCGAGCAAACTAATAACTACACTCTTGTCTCTGTTACCACTTGCTGTCCTTAACCTTAGCCCCCGGCAAATGAATAACTTCATTGTTCCCATCCTTTCCATCACATGGGCCACAAACACATAGCACAGAGTCTTAAACTATCATTTTTGCTCTGCTCTGAGGAAGCTGTATGATTTCCTTCAGTGCATTAGGAATTCAGTCCAGGCAGGATACACTAGTTGAGGTTACCTTTCACCTACAGGAGGATACTATGATTTGAAAGAGAGCAACGACATGGTTGACAGTAACAAGCTTGCTGCATGAACCCAGATTTAAGTATATGGCTCAAAATTAGCTATATTTTCAATGGAAACATAACCAGCCTGCATGAGTGACCCAATTCCTGCACCCTGCTATGCTCAATAATTGAAGTATAGTACATACATAGTTAAGTGTTTAACTTACCAAGCTCTGGTTGTCTGGCAGCATGACAATGATCTGTGCATTGTGATCCCAGATCATTCGCCAGAAGTCTTTAGTTGTATGTGGAAGAGGATGCTGGGTTATGATGAACTCATTGCTCCTGTAGTAACCCTTATAAAGCAAAGACAAAACCACACCGTCCCTTATTGCACCGAGTACTTTTAAAGCCTGACATTTTATTTATAGGAACAGATAATGTTTTGACTACAGCTGAAAACATTCTGAACAACTTTAATTTTTTCCTGTGCTATTATTAATATTTCTACACAAACCATTTTCACTCTGAGTACATTTCCACTTCTCAGAGTCCCTGCTGTTTTCATTTACTCTTAATGCCAATATTTATTTGAGTGCATGTAATGGAAAAATTCATTCCATAAAAATGCTTTGCATAATTTAAATATTTTAGACAATGATATTTTATTAAAGATAGTTGAAAGTTTTACATTATGAAATGTGTTAAAACTTCATCTTTTATACTCAATCATTATATGCAAAATTAAGACAATTGTAGGAATCTGGTACTTAGCACCTTTCAGTTGATTTTGCTCTATATTTAAGTGCTGACTTTCTCACCATGATATAAGAGGCATTAATGTAATCAGTTCCCTTCATTCCAGGCAGTGGCGCGAGACCCACCCTAGCACGTTCAGCTATAAGATGAAAAAAATGATCACAGTCTGGTCATGGCATGGTGCAGAAAGCATGAATTTCTGAGATGACTTTAACAAATCAGATCTAACACAAATCCCATCTCCCCCAGCAGCAGGCCCGCACTTTAACTGTGATAAAGCATTGCCAGCCAAAGCAGAATATAAAATGAAAAGTTGTACAATATTCCTAAAAGGACGAAGTAATTTCAGGAATCAGATTTTACTATAGCAAAGATTTTCACAGCAGGCTGAATGATCAAATAACAGCCTATACAGTGATGGCAGGGGATTTCAGATAATTCTTGACTACAGTGTTCTATTTGCCTCCAGTTGCACACAAAACCATCTGATTTATTTTGCTTCTCCCGTCTTTTTCCAGCATTGCTTTATGACCATTTCGCTGACCTTGGGGCAAGCAGGCAGCTGTCTCCACAGCTGAGGCAATCCCTGTTGATTAGTCACCCAAGGACATACATAACTCCCTCAACACATTCTGTTTCCTCCGAAGAAATGTAGTTTATATTCAAAGTCCCCCAGTTTTTTTGGGGAGTGCTTGATACTGTGCTACTTACTGAGCCATCCAAATGTGGTAATTTACGCAGAGTAGCAACACTACCAAACAATCAACTTCAATTGCATTGCGAGATATTATCCGAGTACAGAGATGCAAACATGATTGCATTACTGTGATTTCCTAGATAAAAATTCTGCCCCACCCCACCCCATATAATTATTCAAAAACTTGAACTCTTCAGATTAACATTTTGCTTGGACAATGCATTATGCTGACACCATCACCAGGTCCTTTTGCTCAGTTTCACCATAGTAATTTCTAAAGACAAGATATCTTTGGCTGAACAAAACACAACCATTCTCCTTCCTGGCAGCTACGCCTCTTCATGCATAACCAACAGAATTCAACACAAAAAGTTACGCTAAGCAATAATCAAACCAAAGAGTTGATCTTACATGGCACAACTGATGAGTTTCTGTTCTTCTCTTTGTTGCAGTCTTTCTGAGCACTGAAGCATTCCACATATTTAGCATTACACTGAGTAACCAGCTGAAAGAAAATAAGTAGAAACTGGTTTGACGAAGTTCTCATAGCCCTCAAAATGAAGAGGAAAGTTTTTCCTTGGCAGCTCCTAGAAAAATACACCACTGGAAGAACAAGCTGTATGGTCAGATTTGCTTAAAGTACTCAAAATGCCAATAGGAATCATCTTCTTCATAAAATATATGAATGCTTATTGGATACTAAGGTCTCCACAGATCTCAGCTTTGGCACATATCAACATGAAATTCCATTCCAAGTTGATTTTCACAGAACAGTCTAGATTTAGTTACTTTTGACAATTTATTCTGAAGCCCTGCAGGGATGTTTAGCCCAGTAGCAGGTCTCAGGGAAAAAAAAAACAACAAAAGCAAGCCTCTGTCTCTCTCTCCCTTTTTAAATTGAAACAAGCTCATGCCTAAGGAAGTTTATTTACTGCTGTGGCCTATTGTGAGCCCAAAATGCTTCCAGCTGAAACCAGCCATCTTGGGGCACCTTCTGCAGTCTGCCAGGTTCTCTTTGTGCCGCTTCTGTGGCACAGAATGAAGCTGAGGTGGCAGGAGATTTGTCCTGGAGTATCCCCCTGTGTGGGGAAAATCACCGCTAGTGCAAATCTGGTGAAGGTGGCTCTGGACTTTCTGGACCAGAACTCCACTGCTCAGTATAAGGGGAGGTAGGGAATGTGAAGCAGGCGGTCAGGGGGAGGACAGAGGGAGTGGCAGATCGAGGCTCCTTTATGCCTAATTCTCCACAGGGAGAAGTCAAAGCAGCTTTAATTTGTGCTGGGACCAGGTGGTGAAAAATCAGGGAATGGTGACTGGTATTTTGTCAGTGCCAACTCTCCGCTGAGCCGGAGCTCTGCTCCAGCCCAGTGGACAATCAAGCTCCTTATATCTGCTTCTGCAGGATGAAATACCCCGGAGGCATTTGAAGTTTGATGTACCTTATGGAAAAGGAAAGACAAAAGGGAAAGAAAATTGTGCAGATACACTGCACTCCTTTTGTACCATTATCCTCCTCTGAGAGCAGCGCTTCTGATGTTACACAGTTATTATATCAAGAGTAATTACAATGGGTCGATGCTGTTGGAAGCAAAAGTATGTTGTCAATATTGGAGCTGGTCCTAAACCTTGTTTTTCCCCGCCACAAAAATAATTTCAAATGAAAAATTTTCATTTTAAATTTTTTGTGGGAAAATTTCTAAACAAAATTAAATGAATATTTCACTTACATTTTGATTAAAAACTATGTTTTGATTTGGTTTTTGAAAAAACAATTTTTAAAAAAAATTTCAATTTTTTATTTTCTCCCTTTTCTCCTTTTTTATTTATTTTGCCAGCTAAAGCAATAGAATGAATGATGCTGAAGGGTATTGTTTTGTTTTTTCTTTCAATTTTTTTCCTCTATTTTTCCTTTTCCCACTCTAACTTTTCAAAACTTCCTCAACTTTGGAAGTTTCAGAGTGCCAGAGTTTCTTTTTACTCTTCTGTAATTTTTCCCAGAGATGGCGAAGATTTGAAATTTTGCAGAGTGGGGAAAAAGGTAAAAAGTGCATGGGAAAAATGGAATAAAACCTGTACATTATTAATTTTATTGCTTTGAGTGGCAAAAAAGGAAAGAAGAAGGGGAACATTAAAATTTCAAATTCTCAAAAACTGAAATGAAAAGTTTTGAAATTTCTCACTAAAAAAAATTCAAAATTTAGCTGACAACATTTTCATGTGATTTTATATTCAACAAAACCCCATTTTTTAGCTGGAAAAGATTCTGGTTGAAAATTTTTGACCAGCTCTATTCATTAAAATATCAACAAGAGAATAGCAGTTTAGCAATCTCATTAAAGAGATCCCTCGATCAGATACACAATGGGCATTAAATTAAATGGGGAGGCACTGGTATATTCTGCCTAACGATCGATTTGGCTCTCTACATGTATGTAGAGGCAGAGGCAGATTACGCTATTGTGGGGCCCTGGGCCAGAGCAAGTGGGGGCCCCGCTTCACCCCTTTTGCCTGCAGGCCCCTTCCCGTTCCTGCTGCAGATCGGGGTCTGGGCGTGGGGGTAGCAGGGCAAGCCCCGGTGCCGTGACCCCGCTCTCCAGCAGGAGCGCCGGACAGGCAGAGTGGGTCGGGGCAGTGCCCATTTTTCCAGGGGTCCCCAATTGGCTGGGGCTCCTGAGCACAGACCCTGTTGGCCCAGTGGCTAATCCTCCACTGTGTGGAGGTTCTAGCCACGTGATAAACGGTTGTACCTTGGGACAAACTGCAGAACCTTGTGATAAAATACCATTTAGCATCCTTGATTACCAGACCTGCACTATCCCATCCCCATCAGGGCTATTACAAACCTCTGAACATCTTGAAACAGCCACCATTTAAAAAAGAAAAAAAAACCCTATAAGACAAAGCTTTCCCCCTTCGCTCAGAACTCTCACTCCAGAACCAAGTGCTGTGTCCCCCATTTGCCAATTAATCCTTCTCTACTGATATTCCAAACCTCTAAGTAACATCAAAGAGCTGCCAATATTCACCCAGGGCAAAATTTTCAAACATATAAAAGTGACGTAGGCCTGGTCTACACTTACGTTGGTTTCAGAGTAGCAGCCGTGTTAGTCTGTATTCGCAAAAAGAACAGGAGGACTTGTGGCACCTTAGAGACTAACCAATTTATTTGAGCATGAGCTTTCATGAGCTACAGCTCACTTCATCGGCTGCATCGGCGAGAAAGGCAGCTGTGTCCACCCTTGTCACTGCACTCTGTAGCTACATGCAGCAGCGAAAGGCTCCAGTGGGGAGAGACAGTGGGGAAAGAAGCTGCTCCCCCTACCAGAGCCTTTTCCTGCTGCCGGAGCCTTTCACTATGGTGAGGACAAGCTCTGGCAGGGAGACATTACACTGCTAAAAATAGAGAGCAGTGCAGGATGTAAATCCTAGGGTTCAGGTGTAGGGCATGCTACTTGCCTAAGCCATACCTCACTGTCTACACTGCTGTTTACACCCGTGCTAGCTGGGCATGCGGTGTCTATGCTTCACCTGCTGTCCTAGTGTAGACATACCTTTAGGAGCTAAAGTCCCAATTTCAAAAGCTCCTAACTTACTGGTACCTAACTTACTGAAGTGTTTTGGTAAATCGCAGTAGGTGCCTATGTGCTTTTTTAGGTGCTTTCATCCCTTTATACATCTGGCCCTTAGGAGTCTCATTGGGACATAGGCTTCTAAGCATCTAAGTCACTTTTTAAAATGGGACTTAGGTGGCTAAGACACTTAGGGTATGTCTACACTAAAAAATAAACCACCTGCAGCTGGCCCCGGTCAGCTGACTCAGGCTTGTGGGGCTATAAAATTGCAGTGTAGACATTTGGACTCATGCTGTAGTCTGGGATCTGAGACAGTGCAAGCAGGGAGGGTCCCAGAACCCAGGCTCCAGCCCAAGCCCAAATGTCCACACAATAATTTATAGCCCCGAAACCCAAGCCCCATGACCCTGAGTCAGCTGACCTGGGCCAGCTGCGGTTGTTGTACTGCATTGTAGACATACCCTTCAGTATTTCTGAATTTGTTGCCATCACTCTCTAAAAAACATTTTTATAGTTATTATTTACCACTTGGAAAAAATCTCAACATTTTTCTGTGCTGATTTTTTTCTCCTCGTGCAATTTTTTTTATTTGGTTGTTAAGCACCTGAATGCTACAGAAACCCAGAGTCTCACCAGGGAATTCAGGAAATGGGCTATTCACTTTTTGAATCATTTGGCACCTGGTTTAATTTGTTTAACGAGTTCATGTCTTTAGCTGGTATTTGTCTGAGGGAGTTTATCTGTGAAAACAGGGTCTGCACAGATTCACCTAACGACACACAGTAACACAAAGTAGTTTTAAATGTGTATCTAAAATGTAATCAGAAAATCTTAAATGGCTGGAGGCTTTTAATTCTTAAATGTGGGAAAACAGCAAACTTTTTAAATGATGAAAATTATCTGTAATGTATTCCTGGAAAAGCGACAGCTGTAACAGCTGGGTTTTTTTTTAGAGTCTCAAGAAAACTAATTTATCCCGTATGTACAATACTGACATTTTTAATTGTGCTAACAACAACCATTTCCATTTGTTTTAACTGGAGATGGGTCTGAGACACCAAGTTTGGATCCTGATCTAGATCGAAAACTAATCAAATCTAAGGAGTGTTTGGATTCACCATTTTGGTTCAAGCTCCTTACAGAATGAGGGGTCAGCAGCATAGTTCAAATGAGTGCCCAACTCTCTCTTCACACCAGTTTTACCCTAGTATAACTCCATTGACTTCAATAGCATTAGTCCTGATTTACATCACTGTAACTAAGGGTGTTCAATCTGAAACTTGCCCAAAATTCAGGGGTGCTTGGACCCAGCGTTTTGGTTCAGGTTCCTCTAGTTCTGCCGATTAGATATGATAGCAAAGACTCTCCATGTGATAAAAGATCGGGAGCTGTGGGGGTGAAATCACTCCTGATGCCTGATAAACCTTTACCTTGAATTGTTTCTCTAGTCGTGTCTTTCCTCCTATTCCAGGTATAAGAATGGTGTTAACATAACTATGCAGCTGGTTTGCAGATACTTCAGTCTCCTTCCCAAGGATGGCTTCCAGCAAGGCATCATGAATAAAAATGTACTGCTCCTAGAAAGGCCAGAGCAAGCAGTTTAAGAGTTAGGAGACAATTACACGGAGCAGAGTCATAAATGAAGGCGGACAGCACACTGAAGGAAATAGTTACATTTCCTTTTTACAGCAAGCTCACTCTATAAATACTGCTCAGACTGGAGTATACATTCACGAGTATAATCTCAACAACACTTAAGAAGTCAAGGGAGGGATCAAAAGTTTCTGGTCTTGAAAAAAGACATTCCAAGTCACCAAAACGCCAGCTGAAACGTATTCCACATTGAGAGAGAGGTAACTGAAAAACCTATTTCCTTTTTGATCGCATCATAAAAACGAACACTGCTTTGAATTCAGTATCACTCCAGCCTTTACCTCTGTTTGAACGAGGTAGTTGCGCTGTGTCCTGATGTGTTTCAGGAAACCCAGGACGTTAACTGTGCTTTTGTCTTTTATCTGCTGCAGCATGCTGTCTATCACAATGTAGGTCCCCGTTCTGCCCACACCAGCACTGCAAAGGACAGGAAAGAAACCCTGATAATTCCGCTGTATGAAATTAAATGTTAGCAATGGCAAAACAGAGTTCCTACATTTCTGTCCCCAAATTTTATTAGAACACCTTGACCCTCCTGATCATTAAAGCCCTTAAATAACATGTTACATGCATTCTAGGATTTTAATCACATGAAAATGTGTGCTTATTTTAGCTATGTTTCCAAATGTTTGTTTCCTTTTCCCTCCCTAGCTTCCTTCTGAGGACAACTGCAGCGATGCCCCCTGCTGAGTGTAAGTGCTAACACCAGTCATTGCAGGTGAAACTCTATGCAGGAAGTCAGACTAGATGACCATTATGGTCATACGATGGTTATTCTGACCTTAACATCTGGGAGAGCTCCCCCATTGCTAGCACTGGGTGTTCTATTCATAGCAAATAACGTAGCCACAGAATTTACTTGCTTTTCCTGTATGAAAATTATCATAGAATCATAGAATATCAGGGCTGGAAGGGACCTCAGGAGGTCATCTAGTCCAACTCCCTGCTGAAAGCAGGACCAATCCCCAACTAAATCATCCCAGACAGGGCTTTGTCAAGCCTGACCTTAAAAACTTCTAAGGAAGGAGATTCTACCACCTCCTTAGGTAACGCATTCCAGTGTTTCACCACCCTCCTAGTGAAAAAGTTTTTCCTAATATCCGACTTAAATCTCCCGCACTGCAACTTGAGACCATTACTCCTTGTTCTGTCATCAGCTACCACTGAGAACAGTCTAGAGCCATCCTCTTTGGAGCCCCCTTTCAGGTAGTTGAAAGCAGCTATCAAATCCCCCCTGACTCTTCTCTTCCATAGACTAAACATCCCCAGTTCCCTCAGCCTCTCCTCATAAATCATGTGTTCCAGTCCCCGCATCATTTTTGTTGCCCTCCGCTGGACTCTTTCCAATTTTTCCACATCCTTCTTGTCGTGTGGGGCCCAAAACTGGACACAGTACTCCAGATGAGGCCTCACCAGTGTCGAATAGAGGGGAACGATCACGTCTCTCGATCGGCTGGTCGAGACTATTATCTTATCTGCGACCAGACTATTTCCCAAGAACTGTTTGCCATACAATCAACGCTAACATCTTTCAGACCATGGCTGGTTTGCAAACTAATTCCTTAACTAGGTCTTTGATTATTCGTTAATCTTTATTCACAGAGCATGACTGGTCAGCCTAGAGCAACACGGTATCGTTACTCCCTGGTTGGGTGGCTGGAATTTTCTAAACAAACCTTAGAAATGTCTAGTGCAAACAGCTCGTATGTGGAATTGTGCATGTGCTTTGCCAGCACCTTTGTTTGCATCTGAAATTCCCCCCTGTGTAGGCACCTTGCAGAAGACTGATGCATCACTGCTTGGATGAAGTGGTTCAAAGGCTTTGCACTGAGATGAGTTTCATTTTGCTTTGAATTGTTGTGTTAATCATCTGTTGTGTTAATCATCTGTTGTATTTGCTTGTTAATAAGAACCCACCTACATTACCTGTTGCGTCCCAGGTGTGCTTTCCATGCCCTAGTTAACCAGAGGTGCCGTACCTGCAGTGTACAAGCACGGGTCCCATTTCCGGGGTCCTGGCGGCTGAAGATCTCCTCACAAAGGTCAGCACAGGCAGAGCGTATTCTGGCACTCCCATGTCAGGCCACTGTGTATAGTGATACTGAATAACCGTTCGCTCGTTCTGTCGCCCTTTGGGGTTTCCTTTCTGACCCTGTATGTAAAACGTACCCAACAAGGAGATAAATATTAGGAAAGGGCAGGCTTGGAACTTCTTCAGACTCTATCAACATGTTCAAACAAGCATGTGTCAGCTGAGACTAAAATGGAGACGTGCCCCTGCTCCCCAGGCTCTGCCTCTTGTTTGATGCAGACAGAGTCCCTGGCAAGAAATGCACAGGAGAGCGGGGAAAACAATAGCCATGAGAACTCCCCCGATGGAGAAGAAACACTGCACAGCTCCCCACTGTGGGTACAGGCAATGCAGTGTAAATGCTCTTGCCAGATATCCAGTAACCCAAGTTTCACGTAGTTATTTCTCACCAGCCAGCTACTGAAAGTTGTACACATAGCAGGCAAGACCCCTTGGCTTTGCTGGCATGATGCTTTCACTTAACAAGCCATACAGGAAATTAACATGAACAGAGGGGGCTCACTCACCTTTTTCATTTTTGTGTTCCTGACTGTGAAACGGCGGACGGTGTAGCAGGCATGTACCTTTGTGCTCTTCAATGTGACTATAATGTTGCCGTATTCCTCGCTATTCTCCGTTGGCCAGTACTGATCACATTTTCTCTGAATAAAGGGAGAATTAGATGGCTTGGGGTCATTTTGGTTTTATTAAAAACGTATTTAAAGTTTATTAGAAAGGGTAAAAAATCATGCCTAGTAATTTGTATCTCCGCTCTGGTATTTACACACTATATAGCAAGACGTTATTTGTGTATTTAAAGCTAATGGGTCAAATTCTGCCCATTCATGAATCAGAAGGCAGGATTTAATTCACTATATTAAATAGAAAAGGGTAGCCATTAACAAGCTACATAGTCCCTTACTCTTCCTTTTTCCACGAGGTTTGTAATCATGATAATGATTCCAGTATTTTGTTCCCAAATCATTCTCCAGAAATCTTCAAATGTAGACTTTAAAGGTCCCTGGGTAGCAATATAGGCTTTTGCTTTGTTGTAACCCTTCAAAGAAAACCAAAATGCAAAGTAAGATGAAAGCAGCAGCAAGGCAGATGTATTAATAATTTACAGGTAACAAAGAGAGGTGCCTTTCCTGTTCTGAATATTTGAGGAGTTTGTAGCAGGAGTCCAGGGGAAGTCAGAAAACACAAACACTTCATAAGGAGCAATTGGATAGATATCCCCTTTTATGAATGTATTACAATGAGAGAGGAGAAAAAATATTCAAACAACTTACATCAACATAATTAGCATTAATGTAGTCACTGTGCTTAGAATCTTTTCCTGGAGAAGGCCTTAGTTTCACCCTACTGTGATCATCTATGAGAAAAAACAGCAGAGAAGCACGAAGGGAAAGTACATTAAAAATAATGCAGGTAAACCATCCTATTTCCTAGCTATTTATGGGTGATATTCACTTTGCCTGCACATAATCTGTGGAAACTGACTTTACGGTGATGGAAAGGGAAGGATCTGCTCTCATGGATCTGATTGCAGGATCACAACCCTGGGCTGTACACAAATGGGGGGTGGTTTTTTTTTTTTTTTTTAGTATGTGACAGCGTCCCTTTAAGAAGGAGGAGTAGGTGCGTTAGGAGTAGGGGGACCTATTGAAGGACCGCCCCCTTACCGTAGTATCTGAAAAAAGAAAAGGAGTACTTGTGGCACCTTAGGGACTAACCAATTTATTTGAGCATAAGCTTTCGTGAGCTACAGCTCACTTCATTGGATGCATACTGTGGAAACTACAGAAGACATTATATACACAGAGACCATGAAACAATACCTCCTCCCATCCCACTCTCCTGCTGGTAATAGCTTATCTAAAGTGATCACTCTCCTTACAATGTGTATGATAATCAAGTTGGGCCATTTCCAGCACAAAAATCCAGGTTTTCTCACCCTCCGCCACCCCCCCCCCCCACATACAAACTCACTCTCCTGCTGGTAATAGCCCATCCAAAGTGACCACTCTCTTTACAATGTGTATGATAATCAAGGTGGGCCATTTCCAGCACAAATCCAGGTTTTCTAACCCCCTCCCTCCCTTTTCCAAAAACCACACACACAAACTCACTCTCCTGCTGGTAATAGCTTATCCAAAGTGACCACTCTCCCTACAGTGTGCATGATAATCAAGGTGGGCCATTTCCAGCACAAATCCAGGTTTTCTCACCTCATGGGGGTGGGGGGGGATGCTCAAATAAATTGGTTAGTCTCTAAGGTGCCACAAGTACTCCTTTTCTTTTTGCGAATATAGACTAACACGGCTGTTACTCTGAAAATTGTAAAGAGAGTGGTTACTTTGGATGGGCTATTACCAGCAGGAGAGTGAGTTTGTGTGTGTGGGGGCGGAGGGTGAGAAAACCTGGATTTGTGCTGGAAATGGCCCAACTTGATTATCATACACATTGTAAGGAGAGCGATCACTTTAGATAAGCTATTACCAGCAGGAGAGTGGGATGGGAGGAGGTATTGTTTCATGGTCTCTGTGTATATAATGTCTTCTGCAGTTTCCACAGTATGCATCCGATGAAGTGAGCTGTAGCTCACGAAAGCTTATGCTCAAATAAATTGGTTAGTCTCTAAGGTGCCGCAAGTACTCCTTTTCTTTTTGCTAATACAGACTAACACGGCTGTTACTCTGAAACCCGTAGTATCTGAGTGCCTGTAAGGTCTCTCCACTCCCATGGTGTCTTCCAAGACCCACCCTAACCACTGGGCCATCCTCTCTCTCGGAGGATGTAAGTCAGAGGGTTGTATTTTTTATACAATTAAAATCATGCTGGATTTGTCCCATTTGCGTTTGGTGTTCTTGAGTGCAAAACTCTGCATTGTTCCCTTTACAGGAGCAGGAATTCAGTACTGTTATACAATATGTGTTGACTGCCAATCTCCCATCAGTTCTACATGAGAGATGACAACAGAGAAAGTTATTCCACCTCCCAGCTCAGACTCAGAATAATTTGCAGTCCTGAAACAGACTTCAGCTTTGCAATTCTCCGAAGGATGATGAGAGAGACCTGCAATGTGCTAAGAAGGTCATTGTTTGTCCAAGTCGCTCTCTCTCGTGGAGCAGTTTGAAATGTGACAGACATACCAATCTCAGCTTTAGCATATTTGGGAAGATAAATGAATCCCAAGGATCATCAATAAAACACTTTGATCCACCACACATCTCCCTTAAGTCGTTTTTCAGATTAGCATATAGAGTTCTGCCAGTAATTTGATCTTAATTATTCAGTTGCATTGTCTTATGCAGGACTGCTACTTTTGTAAGCTAAACTTACAATATCTAACACCTAACTGTCAACGTTTTCCCAATAAAAAGTGTGGGTGAAACCCTGGCCCCATTGAAGTCAATCGCAAAACTCATATAGACTTCAACAAGACTAGAATTGTAATTGTCAATTGCTGTCCCTCTCTGATTAAAATTAATTTTAAGCAACCTGGGTTTTCCTCTCATGCACTGACCTTCTTAGAACAGAGGGCCTTGTACAATTTATGTACTGTATTTACTGTAAATGCTTACTCACATGCTAAAATGTTGATGTATCTGTTCTTGTGCTTGTTATCTGGGTGATTGGAATGTTCTGCTGTGATGTTCATGTCGGCTGTACAGCGTTGCACTTCCTAGTGACAAAATTATTCAGACGGAAAATACATAAATACAAAAACATTGTTTGTCTCATTTTACAACAACAGCTCTTTGCAAACATGTTTAAACATCAAATTTTAATTGTTTGATTTATTTTAATCTTTTAATGTAATTCTTGTAATCTTTTAATGTAGTCCAGTAAGACACATTCTGTTCAAATCAGGGATGTTAACTGAGTCCTGGTCTCTGATTACAGAATCAGATCTCCTGAATGGGTAGAATTCACCCCTCTGCAAAGATCAGTGAAAGGCCTATGGACTAGAGCTGGTCGGATTAGGGTTTTCTCTCCCCCACAGAAAATGTTGACAAATTTAGTTTTCAAAAAATATTTCAATTCAAAATGGCACCACTGATAGAAGTCTAGGGTGATCAGATGTCCCAGTTTTATAGGGACAGTCCCAATTTTTGGGTCTTTTTCTTATATAGGCTCCTATTACCCTCCACCCCCGTCCTGATTTTTCACATTTGCTGTCTGGTCACTCTATAGAAGTCATAGTTTACGTGCTTTTCTCCTCTGTCAGCTGAGCTTTCTAGACAGCCTACATCTCCCAGGATGCACCAGTTTCTACTCTCTTGACGAGAAGGGGTGTGTCATAGGAGTCACTGGCCATGGTGCATCACGGGAGATGTAGTCCAAAATATAATTTAATTAGAAAATTTTTGACCAGCCCTACTGTGTACCCATTTATGTTGCCGTCAAAATATGGCTTTAAAGGAATGTAAGTGATGTAGTGGTCATTTGTTAGCTTTTTGCACAGGAATGACTTCAATCTAATTTTTTAAAACTAGATCTGATGTTTATGAAAAGTACATTAAATACAACTGATGGCAATGACTGAAGAGTAAAAACAATTTTTTTGAAAGAAAAATGTAATGTTATCCATGTTTAGGTCCATATATTTAGGCAATTCATCTCATTTATATAACATAACAAGGGTAAGAGGTACAAAGGGATTTATGTGCCTCAAAATGCAGAGAGCTGCCTACTGGAGTTT
The DNA here is from genome assembly GCF_965140295.1 of Lepidochelys olivacea. NCBI lineage: Eukaryota > Metazoa > Chordata > Testudines > Cheloniidae > Lepidochelys > Lepidochelys olivacea. The sequence continues at coordinate 4,649,762 of NC_140417.1, read as the reverse complement.
ACAAAAATATCTAAGTAGTTTAGGTGCCTGACTCCTACTGACTTTCAGTTCTCAGCATAATTCTAGCACGCACAATTACACCATACAATGTGGGTCTGTTAAAACAGCAGAGTGGGTGTCTTCTCCTCACAGCATTAGCATAGCAGAGATTTGCCTTCTGCCAGATTCAGCTAAAGAGTTACAAGGTTTCAGAGGATGTCTTGCAGACTTCGCCAGTCTGACATGTCCCTGTCCTAATCTGGGATGATATTTAAACCAATTAACTCATAGGCAATATCACGTTCAAGGTAGACTTTCTTTCATGTGCTTAATCACAATCTCAAAATGTTACCACTCTTTTACATCCAGAAAAAAGATCCTAATGACAAAGTTAAGAGCTTAGCATCTTAGCATTAACATTGTTATTCCATTTCTTTCCACACTTTTTGAAAATAGTTCAATGCATGTTTGTATAAATACTTGTGGAAGAAACTATGTTTATAAAGATTTTTGTGGGCCCAAGAAATCCCTTCCCAAAACCCAATTCTCCCCAAGGTTATGGGGTGCCAAATTAATTTGTACTAGAGGCTTAAAAAACCACCGTATAGAACCTGCCTAGTAAAGGAAGTCATTAGCAGTGCACAGCTGCTACAAAGATAGGAGCTAAGTGACAGAGAAAATTATCAAGAGAAATGCTATACAAACAGCAGATGTAACAGAGTTCAGAATTATGCAGACATTTCACAAAGGGGTTGCATAGTAATTCTGATATTTTCCACAGCATTTCCATTTTAAAAGCGCAAAGTATTCTAAATCCAAGTACATTTTGTGGCTTTATATTCACAAGGCGCTCCCCAGTGAACAGTTGCCTTTCTTGCTTTTCCATAGGGAGGAACATACTACAGTCAAGGGGATGATCTCAGCAAAGACAAAGAAATCCGGCTGAATCATCAGCTGGTTTAAATGGACAGAATTTCATTTCTAGCAAGGAAAAGAATTTTTCATATGAATGTGTGCACTTTTTCTAATTCTGCCTTGCAGCGCCAGTATGCAGAAGACGGGAGGAGTATGCTCACTTCCAGTGCTCTGGTTATACAATAGGAAACATCAGTTCAGTCTAAACCACAGTTGGAAAACTGATGATCCTTTTTGTTGCATTTTAGACTTCTAGATCGTGTCATTCCTCTATGATTGTATGGCACTCATCATTTTTTTTAAATTCTTTATGTTCATTACGAACCTTTTAAAAACGGTTATTAGTGTCCCAACATTTACAGAAAACTCCTGCAGAATTTAATAGAGAAGAATCCAATAGTGTTCTACAGAGAGTACTCTAAAGAGCTGTCGAATTTAATAGAGAATTATATCCTTGCTAAGGAATTCTCCATGATGATTTAAATACTGCATTGTAAATGTATCACTTTCTATTAACTTCTATAGGATTTTTCCAGAAGGGAATGATTTATAAGGTTAATCACTTTAATTAACCTTTTTTATGTTTCCCTTAAAAGTACTGGAGGAGTTGGAATAATGCCACTATAGCCTCAGCTCCGGAAATGGGAAATTTCCAATCGTAATCTCCTTATGGTAGAGGGGGTTAACACTCACTGAGTGGCAAATACAGCTCTGGGGACTGAGTGGTATAAGTGATCAACCCTAAAAAGTGCCAGTGGCTAACTTGGCAGACAAGTGTTGAGGGTAGGGCAGCTTTTTGCCCCGAGAGGTGGAAATGGCGCTCAGATTATCTACCAATACATCCACCAATGTGATATATGCCATCATGTGCCAGCAATGCCCCTCTGCCATGGACATTGGCCAAACCAGACAGTCTCTACGTAAAAGAATAAAATGGACACAAATCAGACGTCAAGAGTTATAACATTCAAAAACCAGTCGGAGAACACTTCAATCTCTTTGGTCACTCGATTACAGACCTAAAAGTGGCAATTCTTCAACAAAAAAACTTCAAAAACAGACTCCAATGAGACACTGCTGAATTGGAATTAATTTGCAAACTGGATACAATTAACTTAGGCTTGAATAAAGACTGGGAGTGGATGGGTCATTACACAAAGCAAAACTATTTCCCCATGTTTATTCCCCTCCCCCCACACCGTTCCTCATACGTTCTTGTCAACTGCTGGAAATGGCCCACCTTGATTATCACTACAAAAGATCTCCGCCCCCCCCAGCTCTCCTGCTGGTAATAGCTCACCTTAAGTGATCACTCTGGTTACAATGTGTACGGTAACACCCATTGTTTCATGTTCTCTGTGTATATAAATCTCCCCACTCTATTTTCCACTGAATGCATCCGATGAAGTGAGCTGTAGCTCACGAAAGCTTATGCTCAAATAAATTGGTTAGTCTCTAAGGTGCCACAAGTACTCCTTTTCTTTTTGCGGATACAGACTAAGCCGGCTGCCACTCTGAAACCTCTCAGATTTGGGTGGATCAGGCTTGGAAGCTTTGGATGGCAGCTGATTGAGAAGGTAAACTCTGAATGAAAACCGCCATGGGGCCAGCAAAGTGGCCAGTACCAGTGGGCTACTTAGTTCCTAGGTTCTTCGTGTATTATGGATTCTTCATGCTCCAGTCATTTAAAACCTGCTACCACATCGGGGATAGCTGATGTGCCCTCTTGCAGGCAACAGCAACACATTAGGCAAGACCTGGAAATTGCAGCGTGGAATGTAGGTTCACTAACAGGTAGGTCAGGAGAGATGGCAATGACTGGAAGGAAAATCCATATACTATGTCTCCAGGAAATTAGGTGGTGTGGATGCAAAAGTAAAATCTTGAAAGGTGGATTTAACATTTTTTGGCCTGGAGGAAAAAGAAAATGAATGGAGTAGCTACTATTGTGACCCCAGAGATTGCTCAGGGTGTCATGAGGGTAGAAAGAAGAGACCGACTGACAGCACTATGGCTGATGACAGAGAGTAGGGTTATGTGTGATGTCAGCATATGCTGTGCAATGAGATCGACCGATGGAAGAGAAGAAGAGCATTAGCAATGAGCTAGCAGAGTTTGTGGTTATGAGTGACAGTATCATCTTGTTAGTGGTTGGGGGTGATATGAACTTGCTGTCCATGAAAGGGGTGGTGGGTAAATTTGGCTTTGATAAAAGAAATGCAGAAGGAGAGAAGTGGGTTGAGTGATGTTTGTTCTACGGATTTTCAGTGGTGAATACATGGTTTGAAAATAAGAGAATCCCACACGGTGACATTCTACAGCAGAAAAAGTAAAACCCAAGTAGACAATATTTTGATAAGAAGAGAAACACATGAAAAAGGTGAAAGCTATAAAGGTTACACTGAGTGAATATGTGCCAGAACAAGGTAAGGTATTAATAGCTAAAATCTGACGGCAATTTGAGATAACAGGAAAGAAGATGAAATTGAGGAAGAAATTGCATTGGTGGTTTTGTAAGAGGGAGAGGGGGAGAAAGGAAGAGTTCTGCCAAAAAGTAAAGGAAGGCTTTCATGCTTTGCCAACAACAGTGAAGTCATTAAGCCATTGGAAGTAACATGAGGCAGAGATGAGGCACTTTCAGAGAACAAGCTGGTGGTGGAAGTCACATCTATAAGAGAAGTTAAAAAGAATAAAGAATTATTCAAAGAGTTTGAGGCAGCAGGTCATGATAATGAGAATACAAAATTCATACAAACAGGCAAAAAAAGAGGCTAAGAAGGCAGTTGCCAAGGCAAGAGTGGATGCTTGGGAGGAATTATACAGAAAGCTGGAGAAGATGATAGCAGGAAATTGGTTTGGGGGTTGTTAAAAGAGAGAAACAATGAAATACAAGATTTGAAGAAATCTGTGTGTGAAGGACGGGAACTGTGTGGTGACTAACCCTAAAGAGGTGGTTGAAGTACAAAAAAAAAATTGCCAAAGGCTGCTAAATGAGAAGAAGGAGTTGCAAATGCAAGCACCACCAACAATTATGGAGAAACCTCAAAAGGTATCGATCGCAGTAGAGGAGGCAGAAGCAGCACCGAAGGAGATGAAGACCGGTCAAGATGATATGATCAAGGGAGTTGGACATACTGGAGCAAAGTGGCTTCACAGATGACTATGGGTTTGCTGGGATCAGGCAAGGATATCAGATGACAGGAGAATGGGATTGATAGTACCTCTTCGGAAGGGTAAGGGTAATGCAAATAATCCAAACACTTATCGGGGCATCACCTGTTAAGTCAGCGTCTCAAAGTCCTTGAGAAAGTTTTGGAGGCATGGTTGAGGTGCAAGGTGGAGGAAAATAAAGAAGAGGAGCAACATGGCTTTCGGCAGCAAAGGCGTAGTATAAACACAATATTTGCAATGAGACAGAAGTGTGAAAGAACGATAAATGGAGAATATTACTGCTATGTAGCTTTTATGGATCTTGAGAAAGCATATGAGTTGGTTCTGCAGGAGCTGATGTTTGGAATATTGAGATGGGTGGATGGGAGGGAGACTTGAAGAAGTGGAGATGATAGAGGAGCTGTATCGAGGGCCAAGAGCTAAGCTGGCCAAGAGCTAACAATACATGGAATTTCAGCGCGTTTTGAGGTGACTGTGGAACTGAGACAAGGCAGATGGTGAGTCCACTTCTCTTCACCCTAGTTATGGAGTTAATTAGTAGGAGAAACAAGCCTGCGGGGAGACAGAGAAAACTAATGTATACGGATGGTTTGGCCCTTTTGGCTGACAGGAAAGAGAAACTGATAAATATGGTATCAGAGTGGGCATCTCTGGCTGAAAATCATGGTTTGAAGGTAACACAGAAAGAAAACTGAAGTTATGCAAGTAGGAAAGGTGGCTGAAGAAGTACTCATTGAAGATTCAGGAGAGAAGCTGAATCAGAAAAGGAACTTGTGCACTTGGGAAGTACTCCTAGTGCCACCTGAGAAAGATCTGCAGAATTGAAAAGAAGAACCCGAATGGCAGGAGTTCTGTGGGACTGGCAGTTAAGTAACAAACAGAAAGGAAAAGCATATGCTGCGTGTGTTTGTCCCTGCCTGCTCTATGGTTTGGAAATGGCGGGTCTTACAGAGATGGAAGAAAAGAAGATACAGGTAAGTGTGGTGAATGGCAGGCAAGTGGAGGGTAGTCACAGTGCACACGGTAGAAATTAGAGAAAAGATTAACATGGGACTCTCAGTGATGGATGGGCTGGAGAGCACATATTTGAGGTGGACTGGAGATGCGATAAAAATGGGAGAAGAATGACCAGCAAAGAAAGCATTGGAAGAAGAGGACAGCAAGAAGGATGCGGAAGACCAAGTGTACGATGGAAAGACTGTGTCAAGAGATGTCTGAAGAGAAAAGAACTGGAACTCCAAAACCTACAAACCATGCCATGAACCAAAAGGAGTGGCGAAGAACTGTGAGTATCTCTGAGTTGGGAAGTGAAGTGACTATTTTCTTAACCACACTATGCTCCCAGATGGCTAACAAAAAGTTAGTAGAGAGGTGAGGTCATGCATAAGCTGGTGACAAACATGGCCATGGAACAAGAGGTCTGACACAGTGAGAGCTGATTATTTGAAGATGTCTTTTCTTAACACTTAAAACTTGAAGAGAATGTTACTGCCTTTGAACTAAACAAAATGGAGACTGAAGTCCTCTGCCTATCCAGGGTACAAATAACCCCTAGAGGCAAAACTCCCCGACACCACCTTCCTGCCAATATGCCACGACTTTTTTTTCTTATGGGATAGGTTAAAGGAGAGAGGGCAGTGTAGTCTCCAGGCCCTGTCTGCTGAGAGTGTGATTGGGGTTTTGTGATGTGGGCATCCTCCTCTAAGAACTGGACTGAGGACATCAGTTTGTCTCCCATAGGCCACCAAACAAAGACCCGATATTCCCAAGGAATAGCACTGGTGTCACTGAAAGACTACAAGAGCTCTGGTTCTTTCTCTACAATAGGAACTCTTCTTCTGGCACAAGTTTCCCTAAGCTGCCTCAGTCACACCAGCAGCATGGGACAGTCATTATTATTATTTTCATTACAGTAGCATTCATGTGTTTTCCAACATATAGCGAGACACAGTCCCTGCCTCAAAGAGCTGGCAGTCTCAGGAAACACGTGGCAAAGGGATAAAAAAATCAACTGTTTCTAAAAATATAATGATCATTTCTCTCTAAATGTCCCGCTTAGATGGCTAACTTCCTACAGGATTCACGGTAGAAATGGATCTTGAGGAAGTGTTTTAAGGAGGACAGTTGCCTTATGAACTAGTTCAGGGAGGGTGTTCCCTGCAGAAGGGGCAGTGTGGGAAAAAGTACAAAACCAGTTGTCTGAGAAGTACACAGATGAGATGAGGAGATCAGGGCTGACAGAGCCAGTGGAAGGGAAGACATGGTAAGAGATAGCATCAGAAATGTAGGTAGGAGCACAGTGATGAAAGGCCTTGAAGGAGAGAATAAGAAACCTAAAATGGGGTGGAAAATCCAGTGGAGAATCGAAAAGGAGTGTGACATTCTCAGAATGGCAGGCAGCATAGATGATCTTAGCAGCTACATTTCTCATGAGATGTTGTGGGTGTCGCAGAGGCCAGGGACAAAAGGTTGCAGTCGACGAGACAGGAGATGATGTAGGTAGATACAGTAGGACTCTAGTTACTTATCCTCTCAAAATGCCCATTCTGCAGGTTCTAATGCCTACATTATTCTGCTGCTCTATGTAAAACACCATTAATTTGGGGCCAAATAAATCCTGACATCCTTACTCTGTGTTTTCACTCAGGTAAACTCCACTATCAGTTTGACTGTGTAAGGAGTAAGAACTTCAGGTTTTAGCTGAAAGGATTCTTGTTGGCTTATTGTGATCAATGGGGTCTGGAGCATTTTTTAAAAATTCTCCTCCGTCTCTTTTTATTTAATTTAATTCAGTCTAGCTAATGTACTGGTGTCTTTGATGTTTAACGTCTCAGAACACACTAGTGTTTGAAGATCAATGGATAATTCTCTTGTTGTGTCCTTTTTAACTTATTGACAACTCAAGAACCCAAAGTATCTGGGTTCAATCAACCGTTACTTACTGTAAGAAATGTTATATTCAGTGCTATAATGGCTAGTTTAGCTTTTAATTATGTGGTCCACGCAAATAGTAATTGGGAATTAATATACCAAGGTTTAATGACTCATTTTCATTGCCTTTCCGAAACAAGTTACAGATTAGTTTTTTTAACCTCAAAGAATTTTCACAAAATTTAAGCGTAAAATCGAATCGCTACATATCTGGTAACGTGAACTAATGAGCGAAAAGTTTCACTGGAATGGCTGATTGTGAACCCAGTCTTTTGACTTGAATTCTGTGGGCATTACATGTCTCCCATTATTTCAGGTCAGTTGCCTTCCTATCATCAGGAGATTTTTAGGCATATGAACAACGATCGGGAGGCTACGTGAGTAGATTAAAGGAGCTTTATTTACAGGCATATATAAAAAAAGATCAGTAGTTATGTTTGAAAATTATTTTGGTATGTTGAGGATGAAAGCAACGAGTTCATTCATCACTAAGATCATTTTTATCATTGCCCCAAAATCATAGGACTCTTGTCTGCCAACTTTTTGTAATTCTTGCAGCGGGTCCTGCCTTATCCCGGCAAAGGCTAAGAGGACGTATTGATACTCACACAGTAGCTTGCAAGAATCTAGCAATAGGTATAGCATAGACTGTTTTAAGAATCTAGCACAGGTATAAATCCTTCAATAACATTAGACAGAGGGGTGGTTGGGGATAGTCTATACAGAAGCAGGGACAAAACAAACTACACAAGCTAATATAGAAGTGATAATAGGCAGTGAGACAACCATCCTCACATTCACTGTCTCGTTACATTTGCTTGTTGCATTTTCTCTTTCATTAGCGCATGAGCTCTTAGGAGCAGGTCAACCCGCCTGTTTGTACAGCGCTGAACACAATGGGGCCCTCATCTGGATCAAGGCGTTCAGGTGCTACCATAATATACACAATTAGTAAGAGAAAGTCCAGGATTTGGGCTACCCTTCTGTACTGTTTCCCTTGAATTTTGTTTGTGAATTTACAAAAACTGTTTCCTGGGGTTAAACATTCAAACTAGGTAACGAGAATATTGGATTTCAGGAAGAGTCTATGATGGAATATGGATTCTCCTCCATCAGGTAGCATCACAGTACCTGCATCTTTGGTCTTTCCAGTCTATCCCTAAGAAGATCAATACAATATGGAAATGCACAGACTGGGATATTAAAATGTTAATCCTTGACTGTAGCAGCTTTTGGCCAGGTCTACACTTAAAACTTTTGCTGGTATAGAAATATTAGTTAGGAGTGTGATTTTTTCTCTTTAATGACATTTTTATACTGGCAAAAGCCCTAGCGTCGATGCAAGTCTACCAGCAAAATCCTGTCTTTGGCTGTGTCTACGATAGGAGGGTGTGCCGATACAATTATCCTAGCATAGTTATCCTGGCAAACCTCTTCTAGTGTAGACTAGGCCTTAGGGCCAGATCCTCAAAGACAGTTAGGTGTCTAACTCCCATTGACATCAGGAAAAGTTTGGGAACACAGGGATTTCTCAATCTTCAACAGAGCTCTTCAGAAACATTATGGATCACCGTATAATAAAGATTCAGTGACACCCAAACTGCAACAGCTGCAAGGACAAAGTTAGCAGATCTGTGCCACATCTCAAAAGATATGGATTTATGCTGTTTTCTTATATTTCAGAGCTTTCTGAGAAGGTGTCACTAGAGCATAAAGATATTTTCAATTTATGTGGCGAGGGAGGTGGACAGGCTGCCTTCAGTTCAGCTGGCCTGCTCAGACTCCAAATTGGCAGTGAATCACCATCCCCATGTGTCTACCGGCAGCAGACAGGCCTGAGAAGTTTACATTTACCCAATCTAATCTTTCCAGCAGCAGGGCTGACCCACCCACTAAAGAACTGGAGGTGGCAAATAAAATTATCTATGAAATCCAAATAGTGTATTATGCTATAAAAATTCATAGCTGGCTCTTTGGAGACTTCCTGATCTAATATCCCTTTCTTAGAGCCAAAGGACACAGCTATGCTAACAAAACTCACTGTCTTACTCTAGTAATAGGCCCAACTGAGGATAGAAAGAGAAGGTCCCTTGTGGGAGAAGGAGCTTCACTCTAGGAGGAGGCAGAGAGCTATCTATTGCCTCATATATACAGGAGCTCTCAGGGCCAAATCCAGCAACACCCCAGAGAGTCTGATTGGGCTCCTTTTTCCCCCCACCCCCGAGTGGGCTGGAATGGCCTGCTGATTTACATACTTGCAGAAGCACCTCCCAAAATCCCTGGCAGCATACCACAGAGCATTGCTGCAAGGTACATGGGGTATGGGGCACCCAAATCCTACTCCAAAGATGCAGTGTAGACACAATGGACCAGATGCAATCTAGGACGTCTGTGCCATAGGGAAAAGGTGCTGGAGCGGTTTCTTAAGTAGCAATGCAACAAGGGCTTTGCATCCCATTGGATTTCACAGGAATTTTATTCATTTATATTCTTCAGAATTGGAGCAAGACCAGAAATCCTACTTTAGAAAGTTCAAGAGGAGGTTCAGAAAGCACCATGGACAACCATCCACTGTGGGCATCAGTTTAAAAGGCTGTTTTGTTGGTCAATCAGATTCTGGACTTTAATTTCTAGTTACTTCAAAAATAATAAATTTATTGTTCTCAAGGTTAACCTTAACCATTCTCTCTACGTAAGAAAGACTAGCTAACTAGACAATAAAGCGTCGACTTGCAGTATGATTCCCTGTTGGGAATATGGATGTACTTTGGATCTACCTTCCAGGGAAGCTTGTGAGTTCAAAGTCCTTTTCTTCTTTCACATAAAATGCTCCCCAAGCATATTCACAAAATATTTCAATGTAATTACAGCTCATTTTAAGAGAGAGGCAATTTTGAGTATTGGGACACTTTGCTTCCAAAGGAATGCTCCTCATATAAGGAAGCTCCCAATACAACTCAAGGCAAGCTCCCAAAAACACAGGAGAGGATTTATACCAAAAAGATTAATCAAACATAACACAACTTGTGCCTTCTACACAGGGCGGACCTCAAGTGTTCCCAGCATGCTCATTTCCCTCTTCAGTTTATTTCACAAAGACACAAAGGGGAAAAACTTCCTACTGCAGAATTTTTGAAGCTACTCCGGGACCTCCTCTCACACTCAAATGTCCCCATCCACGAAGAGGGCTGTCTCTCTTTGCAAAACTTACTCTTTTTCCTGTGCGGGGTACAACTATTTCAGAGTCCAGGCTCCTGTTTTCTCTTTTTCCAATTTCATTTTCCAGCAGAAGGTAAAGTTTTCAAAAACACCTAAGTGACTTAAGAACATGAGTCCCATGTTTAGACATGACTTAGACACTAAGGAGGCTGAATCACTCTGACTGTCAATGAGATATAGGCTCCTAAGACACAAAGCCACTTCTGAAAATGGGACTTAAGACTTCTAAGTCACTTAGGTGCTTCTGAAAATATTACCCTGTGTTCTTATCGAACCACCCCACCCTCCTTATCCTCTCACACCAGTGTAAATCACGAGCAATTCCACTGATGTCTAAGGAGAATCAGGTCCCTTCATGAGTCAACAAGAGACCTTATGCCACAAAAGGACCTTATGCCACAACTGCATCAACCCATTATCTTTTCAAGATGATCATTCCACCTCTCTTTCAGGAGAAGAGATTCCATTTTTACTTGTTCTTAAGGAAACCTGGGCCAAATTCTGTTCTCTCTTACATCAGTATAAATTTGGAGTAACTATACTGACTTTAAAGGAATTACTCCAGATATACACCAGGGCAGAGAGCAGGATTTGGCCTAGGGAGTAAGTACTCCACAAAGAAAATTAATTCCCTTCATAGGAGACTGTGAACTCCCAAGAAGAGAACTAATTGGCTCTCTCTCCTGACGAGCTACCGTGGGGCAGCAGTCACAGAGGGGAGTTCCAGTACGAAGGGAAGAAAAGGGCTAACACCGCAGTGTTTTCCTCTGCCGAAAACACAGGTGGAAGCTGTCCAACGTTTGTTAATAGCAATGACTGTGAGACAGCTGAAGCAAAGCCCATATTAAGTCAGATCAAGTTTACAGATGTGTAGCTGATTATTTTGAATAATTAAATGGTGTCAAACCCAGCTGTGATGAATAGCACTGGGGGCTCAATTCATAAATAATTGAGAAGACTGAGTCGCATTTGATCATTCTGATCAAATTCTACTCTCTGGAGGATAAATGTTTGTCCTGAATACCATCAACATTGTTAAATGCCTCAATATTCCTGCTCAGTCATCCAGCCAGCAGCCAATTGAACTAAATCACTTTAACACCTCACCCATTTGCCGTTCTCATGAATACAAAATGTCTATGACTTACACAATAGTTTCTGAGTATCAGACAATGCAGCCACTCACACAGACTGCAACCAAACAGAGGCAGTAAATGTTTTAAATGATCCCATAAAAGACAATTCCTGCATATAGCCTTGTCTTTATTGCATTCAGCGACGAGGCTTTAGATATGAGACCACCAATTTTGTTCCGTTGTTGTGTTTGTAACTACAGCTGTCTTTATGATCCATCCATAACAGTTTAAAATAGGCATATACTGATGAATATCACCCAGTGTGGTCCCACTGTGCCCTCCATGGAGGAAATGCCACAGCTGCATACCATTGACCAGATTTCTCAGCTGAAAATACCTCTTAAGGGCCAATATTTCCAACCTCAATTGTGAACTGATTGAAAGGAACTCCTGTTAACGCTAGCTACAGAATAACTGTTCTCACTCAGTAGTGCCTGGGACTACAACCCTTACTCGCACCCACTAGGGCTTACTCCTGTGAGTAGTTCCATGGGCATCACTGAGGCTACCTATGTTACTCAGCATGTGTAACAATTGCAGGTTCAATCCCTTATTGATCGCTAAGCTCCAAAACCTGTTTGTTACTAGGTGTAGAATACATAAGTGTCATGTATCTGGACTTCGAGAGAGAAAGGGCTGTATTCTAATTTCAGTTTCACTCTGATGGAGGTGTTCCGGATTTACACTGGTGTAACTCTAATCAGAATCTGGTCTAGATATTTTAAAATATTCGCATAATATAAATACTGTGGGCCAACCGGGAAGCCCTAACTCACTTTTCACTCTGACAAAAAGCCCAATGACTCCAGTGGGAGTTTTTGTGAGTAAGGAGTGAGTAGAAAACTGAATAAGGACTTTGGGATCTGGCCCAACATAAACAGGTAAGAACAGCAATTTCCGTGTCCCTGTTTAACGTTGCTTACTAAGGGGCAGATTCTACCACCCTAGCTCACCCGGAATCGTACCTTACTCTTCCTGGGCAATTCAAGAAGTAAGGTATTATTTAGTGTGAGCGATGGTAGCAAACCCTGGCCCATTGTGACTGGAATAAACTACAGCTTGTCCCTTACTGTGAGTACACAGAATGTTTAGTTATGCTAGGAAAAGGCTATTTCTTTAAAGGTTAATGAAACTTACCTCAAAGTCTTCTGAGAAGCCATGTTGGTTATTAGAATAGAGCTCACTGATATGTTTAACAAACTGTTTGACAGGAATGGCTTCCATATCATCTGTAGGAAGAGAAAGATATTCAGAGTTGCTAGGCCATGTTTTTTCTGTAAATATGCCTGATATGTTTCATATCTGAGACTGTGAGATCCATAACTCCATCTTCAACCTCAGGTCATAGAATATTTTACATGTGCTTTATTGGAGTTCTCGAGTGGCATGGTTTGTACTGTATATACTTACAAGAAATCCTAGCATATCTGTTACCGATATCTGGGTGCAACTGTTCACACAACATACTTAATCCTAGATATTACAAATATGAGTAGTGTTTTTGGCCTTGTAATGCATTTTTTCAGAGCTATCCTTTAGCCCAAAGTTACAGTACCATTTTGTCAATTATACTTTTGGGAGAATTTTAATTGGGGGTATTTTAAAAACAAAAGTAGCTGTGAGTTCTCAGATAAGGAGACCGTCGAACGCCGGAGCAGTTTTGTGGCCACACATTTTTTAAGAGTCACAGAATCGCCACACAAAAGACAAAGTATACGTTAAAAAATGGCCCTTGTACCACTGCTGACAGCTCCTGACTCAGCAGTGACACAGGTGTATTTCCCGGAGTGGAGGAATTTCTCCTTTTTAATTTACAGTACAGTAGTATCCCAGTGAATCTGTAATGAAATACTATACGAGCATCATTAACATTCACTTGGAGCAAAAGACCAGCTGAGGCAGTGTCATTTGAGTTTTCTCTTCACTCCAAACACTGTTCCTAACATGGCACAGTCACCCCACCGGACTGCTAACCACAGAACAATTTCTATTCAGTACGGCAATAAATCATGAACCCTTTGAATGATGAAGAAACCAAAGGTCTTGACTGATGCAATAAAAACCCCAGGACATTTCCTGAAAGAAGTTCCTCGGAAATCAAGACATCATCAAAAACCAGGACAGTCCTGGTAAGACTGGGCTGTAGGGGTACCCTCCACAGGCAGGGCTTGTCTTGAGGAACAATTAGCGCGCGGCAAACTGGCTGTAAATCTGCAGCACTTTGAGGCTACATCTACACTACAGCACGATGCAGCTGTGCGCTGTAATGCTTCCGGGGGGAGATACTCTGAGCCGACGGGAAAGAGCGCTCCCATTGGCTCAATGACTCCTGCCTCTGCGAGAGGGAGTAGCTACATTCCCACCAACACAGTGCAAGCTACACCGGCACTTAGTTCGGTGTAACTTACGTCACTCAGCGGTGCGGATTATTCACACCCCCGAGCGACGTAAATTATACCAAAGTAACCGGTAGCGCAGATAAGGTCTGAGTACCTGTGTGGAACCTGCTACCTTGAGCTAAAAGCTCTCTAATGTGCATTGACCTAATCCTATTTCAGAGTGGAGTAAGACTTTGTCTACACTACAGGTTACTTTGGTATAATTTACGTCGCTCAGGGGTGTGACTAATCCACACCGCTGAGTGATGTAAGTTACACTTACTTAAATGCTGGTGTAGACAGCTTCTCTTGCTGACATAGCTACCACCTCTCATGGAGGCAGGAGTTAGTAACGGGAGAGCTCCCTCCTGTCTCCACCACAAGGACAAGCTATGCCAATGCAGCTGTGACGTTGTAAGTGCCGTAGCATAGATGTAGCCTCAATCAAAGCACACTGGGAGTTTGTGCGTGTGGTAGCAGGGTCCACATGCACAAACAGTGTGTGACTCTACAGATTTACAGCCCAGCTGCTCTGTTCATGGAGACAAGCCCTCGTATTTCTGGGGTCTCAATGTTGGTACATTCACCACTTCAATTGGTAAAATCCCTGTGCTTTCAGGGCGTAATTAGTTAATGCTTGCAAATTGGCATTTTGAAAATGTAATGCAGAGCAACACAAGTGTGATTATTTTCAGCATGTGCAATAACGTATTGCCCGATGTTTGATTGCATCATTCAAGGCATTATTAGACATTTATGTATTTTATCTAATGTCCTTCTGAAGATTACATGTGGCTTATGTTCACTTCAGGTACCTGTGATGTGTTTTTTCTCCCATATGGTTTTTTGCTACAGCTGCAGTATTTTCTACATTCTCCTGCTTTTCAAAAATATCTGTGTTACGATGGAAAAAAATCCAAATATTGCTATCGGTATTCAGCAAAATTTTAAGATAAACAAAGAGACATGTAATATTTACTATATTCGGAGTGAAAGATCTCTGGCAAACTACTAAACCACGAAGCAATCACCTATGCTTTTTTTAGCACAGGGTACCAATATACAGTATGCGTAAATGAGGTTCTACTTTGGCAAGAATTTTATAGATCCAACCCTGAAAACCTGATTTTTCTCTGGTTGATGGCAGTTACTAATGACCGTGTCATTACTTCTCTGCCTCCATTTTCTCAAGTAAGGCTTTGGGGGAGCTTTTTGCATCCACTGACATTTTCAAATTTGAATCAGCCTGAGAGGAAAATATTCTCTTTCTTCTATTTTATTAACAGGGGCAATTGTTTAAAATGTATTTATAATCTGATCACCTCATCCTGGGAATTTCGAACATTGAGAACATTTGATAAGAGTACGATCATTTTAGCAAAAGGCCTTAGAATATTGCGAGCAATTTACAATATTTAAATACCAACAATGGTATATTATAATATTAGAATATAATAGTATTTCATTAAGATACATTTATGTTTCTACAGCCAAGACATTCAGGAATTCAGGGATCACAGGGACAGTAGTGCCAACAGTATGTAAAAAAATCTTCCCACTCCTGCAAAGTAAAGTACGTCCCGAGCTGCCGAGAAAACAGCCGGTGCTGTATTAAGGATTTCACATAATACAAAAATCACAGGGAAAATGCTGTTATTATTTATTTGTCCTGTACTAGAGCCCAGAGACTGAGCTGAGATCAGGGGCCCACTGCATCAGATCAGGGTGTCAAATTAAATTTTGCAGAAACTCCATTTTTAATTATGGTCGTTGCCCTGGCATACATTTAGGATGACAAACTCCCTTCCATCTTCTGAATTCCCACGGATTTCAATGAGCATTTGGTACCAAAGATCAAGGACAGAATATGGTCATTATGTGTTAACTAAGCTGTTAGCTATCATTATTGCTCAGTGACAAAGTATCCTCACCTTTAGAACCACAACTAATTCTGCTCTTTCTTTTTCTTCCTTCTCCATGCAGCTTTCTCTGACTCTTTCCTCCTTCCCTCTTGTTGTCTCTCTCCTCCTCTCTTCCCTCTGTATGTTCTCTACTATAGCAACTCCCAAGTCCCTCCATGGGCTTCACCCCCACCCAGTTTCCCATCCTATTTGATAAAACGATCAGCAATGAAATAGTTAATAATGCTGATGTGACGCAGATGAACATCACAATGAGAATAATGGGGGAGGGGGGAGTTCACACTTCCAGAGCTACTGTTTCCGCCTGCCTGCAGACTCAAGAAAACAGCACTGTAACCGTTGCACGTGCTTAGCATTTGAAAGCCTAACTTCTCCGCCATGAAGGTTAGAAACTTAATAAAATAAAACAAAGGGTTAGATTCTATAGAATCTGAATATGCCATGGAAGAGGGGGAGGGTTCATAAATACATGGAGTGGGCTGGATCTGGCATGGGCCAGGTGTTTAACACCTCTGTGCTAGGCACCGTACAGACGCATAGTAAGAGACTCAGACTTAAAGGCCAGAAGGGACCGTTATGATCATCTAGTCTGATCTCCTGCACATTGCAGGTCAAGAACCCCATCTACCCACAGAACAGACCCATAACCTCTGGCTGATTTCAGAGTAACAGCCGTGTTAGTCTGTATTCGCAAAAAGAAAAGGAGTACTTGTGGCACCTTAGAGACTAACCAATTTATTTGAGCATAAGTTTTCATGAGCTACAGCATCCAATGAAGTGAGCTGTAGCTCATGAAAGCTTATGCTCAAATAAATTGGTTAGTCTCTAAGGTGCCACAAGTACTCCTTTTCTTTTTGCGAACCTCTGGCTAAGTTACTGAAGTCCGCAAATCTTGATTTAAAGTCATCAAGTTACAGAGAATCCACCATTTACTCTAGCTCAGACCAGCAAGTGACCCATGCCCCATGCTGCAGAGGAAGGTGAAACTCCTCACAGGGTCTCTGCCAATCTGTCCCGGGGAAAATTCCTTCTCAACCCCAAATATGATGATCAGTTAGACCCTGAGCATGTGGGTGAGACCCAGCAGTCAGACATGTGGGAAAGAATTCTCTGTAGTAACTCAGAGCCCTCCTTGGCTGTTGGAGATATTTTCCAATGGCCATATGTCATTGCAGGAACCCTTGTCAACTATCCCGTCAATGAACTTATTGAGCTCTGTCTTGAAACAAACTATGTTTTTTGCCCCACTATTCCCCTTGGAAGGCTGTTCCAGAACTTCACCACTCTGATGGTTAGAAACCTTCGTCTAATTTCAAGCCTAAACTTGTTGATGGGTAGTTTATATCCATTTGTTCTTGTGCCAGCCTCGGCCCTTAACTTCTCTCCCTCCCTGGTGTTTAGCCCTCTGACATATTTATAAGAGCAATCATAGCTCCCCTTGGCCTTTGTTTTGTTAGGCTAAACAAGCCAAGCTCCTTAAGTCTTCTCTCATAAGGCAGGCTAAATAGACAAGATAGGCAAACTGAATCCAGAATCCTTCTTCCCAGTCCATAAATACACCTTCATTCTCCCTGACATACAAAAGACAGCCATGATACTAAAGATATTTAACCTGACATGGAGTAGTTTGGCAAGGCCTTCAGGTACATTATCTAAATTTGATGCCGTGTGCTAGAAGGTATCCTTCTGATTTCTGGCTCTCTTCTTAAATGGAGCTGGCACAAATTAATGTAACGTAGGGCCATATTTCGCCCATCTGTAGTGCCCCCAAAACCTCCTAGTCAGGAGCATGAATTAACCTAGTTGGGGAGGGTGTGTTTTTGGCCACACGTGGCTTGGGAGATCTGTGCTAAAACACATACTGTACTAACATGGCACATTGTTCTCTGAAGGCATTTGCTCTGATGGTGACTGTCTAATCTGAAGAATCTTTCCTTAAACCTTTTCAAACAAAACATACTAATGTAACTGGATACATGAAAAGTTCTTTTTTCTTGCAGGTATCTTCAGTCACGAGGCTATGGTTATGCTTCTCTTCCATCTTAAGACAAATGAGCCTCAGAGACCATAACTCTTCTAGTCAATGGAAGAGATTAATGGAATCCTATAATAGCTAATTAGGAGCCCTAATGCTCAATGCATATTCCCTTTTGCACGGTTTATTTTTTCCCAGCCTAAAACCACACTGACATTTGTTAATGTCAATATACTGTACACTTTCTACCAGACCTCCAGTTTATTCAAAGGGAGGAAATGTTTTAAAAATGTGCCTGCATAACTAATTGCAAGTGCAAAGATGACAGTTCTTTATGGCACAGACGCAGCCCTCTGTTACACCAGTGTGAACAGAACTAGCCTGGTTTTACACCAGTATAAAATGTGAGCACAATCTCTCATGTTAATTTTCACTGGGAAACCCCTTGCTTTCCATGGTAGTGTAAAATGAGGTAAGCATGGGTAAAGATCTCTGGGTTAGAAGGATTTATAATCAGAGACTGCTCCAGTAGTCTGATGGAAGTGCCACATGTTACTGCCTGGGATATTCAAATCGGAGGCAAACTGGATCCATCCCTCCCTGGCCAGCAGGATCTGGGATTGCTCCAGGAGTGACTCCAGTTGCTCTATAGTGACCATGTATTCAACTCTGGAGTGAGGTTGAGAGGCTCTGTAGGGAGCTACCATATACATGGGCATTATGATGCAGAATGAATTTGAGAGAGGCATAATGCAACTTGCTTCCCCCCACAAAAGGGGTCGGCCTTGCTAACATGAAAAACCATTCATTTTTCACCTACGAAAGGGCAAGAGACAACCAACATGGCATGTGCAGTACGTTCCTTCAGGAATCAATATGTTCAGAATATTTTAAAACTATAATGCTGGTACGGGTTCCTATTTAAAAGGCTGTATAATTAGCAATGTGATTAGGAAGGAATCTTTCATCTATGTCCTGCCTAATAAACTTGCTCTGATACTTACTCTAAAGTAATCAGGGTCAATTAAAAAAAACAGGGATATCGTATCAGACGTGGCACCTTCACAGAATAAGATCTCTGATTCATTTGTAACCGGAGAGCTCAACAGATGGTTTAATGGTATTGGATTGGAATAGACATTTTGGGTCCTGAGTGAACCCAGAAGGTCAAAATCAAAGTGACGCCTGACACTCCTCGTTTCTAGTTAGGATTCTTGTTGGAGTTCTGGTGCTTCTCATGGTCCCAACCAGAAGTCCAGCACCCAAATCAGGAACTGTTCATGAGAGGGAGCACCCTGGCCTCAACCCTGTTTTCAAGTGCTTTCTTTTTTCAGTTATAATCTTGAATTGACCTTCTAAGTCAGCTGTGCTTCCCGTCTCTTTGGTGTTGTTTTTAAAAGCCAGATATACTCTTTATCGTAGTTCACCAAACTGTATTGATTTTGTTTGTTACTGAGAGATTCAATTTTGCTCTCCAGTCTTCCAAACTTGACAAATGCCACGAAGTCACAGAACTAGCAAACTTCTGGAGATATAGCCACTCATTTGCTTCACTGTTACGTGTCCTTCTGACTCACCTTGTGACGTCTCCCAGTGGAGGTAACCATTTGCTCTCACACCACGGAAACGCCTCTCTTCTCTCTCAGTGATGCTGCCTCTCTAGCATCTAACCTAAAAATGTGTCCTCATAGCTCTCATCTTACACAGAAGAGTTTTACTGAGACACTGGAAAGAGGCACCTCCATTACCAGTCTTGTAGTGGGAATTGGATTTAACATCTAGCCTCACAACAGGGAAAAAAGTCACCTCTCTAGGGGACTCTCCTTGCAGCCCTGAGAGAGATTTCAACACTATAAAAGCCTCTTTTTGATCACGTTATTGTAGGGCCATGTGGCCCAGTTTGGTGGGATGACACATGATGTCCCCTCTTCTGCCTCTCATCTGCTTTCCCTTCCATGTTCTACTGCCTTCTTCAAGTCCCTCTCATTCTCCTTCCTCCTCGTTTCTCATTCCATAGGGACGGATAGGTGTTAACTGCACATCGCTAAGCTACGCCCCAATACGGTGAGGTGCTCTCTCAGTTTCACTTTCTATTGGCAGGTTTCAGAGTAACAGCCGTGTCAGTCTGTATTCGCAAAAAGAAAAGGAGGACTTGTGGCACCTTAGAGACTGACCAATTTATTTGAGCATAAATTTTCGTGAGCTACAGCTCACTTCATTGGATGCATCTGATGAAGTGAGCTGTAGCTCACGAAAGCTTATGCTCTAATAAATTGGTCAGTCTCTAAGGTGCCACAAGTACTCCTTCACTTTCTATTGTGTTTTCCCTAAATAATGAAAAATACCTCAGGACAACCGGAAACTTTAAATGTTTCCCACCGGTTGCTGCTTTCTCTTACACCGCAAGGTTTCTCTGTGTAGACTTTCTCCAACCAGCAACTTCTGTACCTGAAAAAACCTTGTTGTGAAAAAACCAAGTTCAAAAACCTTTATAGAATAAATCACTGCCCCTCCCCCCCAAATCACTGCTGTTATTTAACCTACACTATGTTGCTTAATCACAAAGTTGGTTCCCAATGCTATCTCCTCTGAGAGGGCCTTATATACTTTATTTTTGTTTGTTTGTTTGTTTGTTGGAAGGGCCATAATGCTAACGTTGGGTGTGATTCCAG
This sequence comes from Lepidochelys olivacea, assembly GCF_965140295.1. Taxonomy (NCBI): domain Eukaryota; kingdom Metazoa; phylum Chordata; order Testudines; family Cheloniidae; genus Lepidochelys; species Lepidochelys olivacea. Next base: position 4,629,464 of record NC_140417.1, on the reverse strand, counting down.
CAATAGTTTTACTAAGTCCCGGGTTTTAGTTAAATGCTCTGGGGGCTTCACAATGTTTAATTTCAAAGAGAGATGGGCAGAAGAACTCCTGATAGTGCAAGATATACCTAGCCTTGTATCTAACATGTGTAGCATCTTGTATCACTGCGTATGTCAGAAAACTGAGTCCCTAAAAGTCAGTTATAGGAAAGGGGGTAAACTAAATTTACACACTATATTACATATTAAGTACATGACACAGAGCAATAATGGAAACTTGCTTTTACATATACAGACCACAGCTGAATTAGCTGTGTAACTTGCAGTTGAGATAGCTTCACAGTTAACCACTGCACTGTCTGAATTGCATCTAACACAGGAAATGCTGCTGGTAGAAAAGAACTGTGTATAGGTGCTGATGTATTGTTAATTACACACCTTGGGTCAAATCCTGGCCCCACTGTCTTCCGTAAAATCAAGATTTCACCCCTCAGACAGACAAGAGCTTATATAAAAAGGTCTAAGTCTATAAAGATACCTTGCACCATTTTAACAATACAGGTATAAGAACGGAAGAATTTGCATCTAAGGCTGCGAAAAACGATATTAGAAATGGGACTGGTCCTGTAACTGATAACTGTACTGTAAAGCGGACACACAGGGGAGTTGACATTTCATGTGCAATCTTAGTGCCAGCACTATCTAGTTTTGAGTATTTGTGCATTCTGGCTCTGAATAGTCTCTAAAACTTTCGTTTTATGTTTAAGTCTAGTTGCCGTGTACGTATGCGTGGGTGCAGTACATTTAGTTCAGCGACAGAATGACTTGACTTGTTAAAGCTTTTAAAATAAGGAGGATTAGAAGTGTTAGCATATCCCTCGGAATTCTGCAGTTGTCTGATAGATCATATTTTCTTGCAATACAAAAAGAGCCAGAAAGAGTAGGCAACTTGTTTTGGGTAAAATAAAGTCACAGAAGTGGCTATAATATTTCTAAACTACCAGTGGACATTTTCTAGACAGATCATATCTGCATAAATAATAAAATAGGGCAACACAGCTGGTGTCATCCCCAGAGTTTGAGCTACATGCTGAAAACCCTTTAAATGTTGGCACCCTGCTGAAGTCAGTGACCTTAGAATTATTAAGATAAATTATAATTCTTGAGAGCCTCGTATCAGGGGGCACAATTACTTTTTGACTTTTATGTTATTCAAATTGTAAGCATTAACTAATTATTATTGGTTTTTAAACAATGTCTTTCAAAATGAAAGAAGCAAAAAAAGATCTAAGATGAAAATATTCACACTCAGGGTCTTGATGTTTCAGCATATTGGAAATATTGCACAAAATACCTTTCAGCAAAACTATTATCTACATTTTATAATCAAATCAAATGAAGACTGGGGCAGATTTCTGATACAGCAGTAATGCCTAATAAAAGCATAAAAAGAAAAGCAGAATATGTGAAATAAGACATGCAGTACTGCAGTTATATTAATCTCACTTATTTAAAGATTTAATCTAATATAGCACTATTAACCATATGCCAATCACAAACAGGAAGGACAACGATAATTACAAAAATTATACACGTCATAATGAAATCTGAATTTTAAAACTGCATGTAAAATCTTAGATTAGGGCTTCATTAATTATAAATGAAACAGCAACCCAACTGATCTTTTCCTTTTGAAGCAGAAAGGAGCAACCGAATCCATTGTACTAACTTCAGCTCAATAGAATGAAATCATGTAAGCTTTCTATTAGCATACACATTAAGCATTATTTTATTAACTTTATAAGCATGGGACAGATCTCATTATTATTTATTATGTGTATTATTGTAGCCGCTAGGACTATGACCCCATTGTGCTAGGCACTGTACAAACATCGAAATTGGACATTTAAAATTAAGCATATGCATAAGTGTATGCTGTATTGGGGACTTAATATTTGAAAGCAAGTACTGAATTTTTCTTCCCAGCCTACAGTCATTCTTGGATTTGTTTAAAGCATTTAGGTTTATTACTAGCTGTGTTTACATGTATTAGTCTTACTTGAACATCATATAAATGTTATACACACTCTCCAAGGACTTGATAGTGCATTTCTTGCACAACAAGCTGACTATCCTTTTTAGACACATCACAGAAAGGTGAAGCAGTTTTCTTTCATTGTGGCTACAGCATGAATATGGAGGAAGTAATATTAAAACACGAAGGGCCAGACTCTTATCCCCTTACTTATACTGAGTGGCACTTTACTTCAAGAGCGATCCTATCGATTTCAGTTGGACTATTTGTTTAGCAAGGTATTACTCAACATAAGTCATGGTGTCAGAACATGCGACCAAAGTATTTTTAAATGCAGAACTGTGCTCGTTACTAGAATAAATTTGCATTTTCATTTCTACTTGAAATATGTTCCAGGGACGTAAATCAAGAAGGAAGACATTTTTTGCAAGTTTCAGTGTTGTACTTTTCTGCTTGTGGGATGGGTCGTAGGCAGTGTTCCCTCTAATTTTTCCCATGCATGTGCGGAATGAATTTTGTTATGTGCACCAATATGGAGGTGATGTGCGCCACATCTCCATATTGGTTCACATAATAAAATTCACGTGGCGGGGTGGGGCCAAGGGGTTTGGAGTGTGGGAGGGGCTTACAGGGCTGGGGGAGAGGTTTGAGGTTCGGTGGGGGGTGAGGGCTCCGGCTGATGGTGCAGACTCTGGGATGGGGCCAGGGATGAAGGGATAGGGTGCAGGCTGCTCCGGGGCTACAGCGGGGAGAGAGGACTCTCCCCAGCTCTCTCTGCCCACAGCAGCACCTGGGCTGGAAGGGAGAAGCACCTCCTCCCGTTGCAGCAGCTCCGGGGCTGGGGCCACAGGCGAGGCCGCCTCTCCCACAGCCGCAGCAGGTCTGGGCCAGGGCTGGGTTGGGGCCGGGAGGAGGGACGCATCTGAGTGCCTGTGCGGTGCTGAATAGGCTGCTGCAGGGCCACGCAGCTTAGAGGGAATTTAGGTTGTAGGATCTACACTGACTACCACGCCTCCAAGAACCAGTTACTGAAGGTAAGTAACCGTGCTTTCTTATGCAAGCATGTGGCAATGTGAATCCCACTGCAGGTGCCTGGAAAGCAGTGTCCTCCCTGGATGATGGGAGGGAGGGGTTCCAGCTGTATCTGCTGAACAGTGGTTGCAGTACTGTTCTCGTGAACTTGGTGCCTTGGCCTGGCAGCCATGTCACAAGCGTAATGCTTCACAAAAGTCAGTGTGTTACTCCACATTACAGCTTGACACAACTCAGAAATAGGCAGGCTGCTGAAGCTGGTGACAGACGCAGCCTGTGATCGGGTGGAGTATGCCTGGATGCTCAAAGGGAAAGGCTCACCCGCCAGAGATGATAGCAGGTGGAAATGCAGTGTGTGATACACTTGGAAGTTCTGTGACAAGACGGCATAACCTTTGGATGAGTCAGAAATGGCCAGAGAGAAAGCAAAGTGGCTTGGTCCTACTATGGTAATGTGCGTAGAGCTTGGGATATATCCTAGGTCGTGACTTCCTTCTCTCTCAGTGTCGAGTGTGGCCTTGGGAAGAAGACTGTCAAGGTAACTTATTATTTTAGGTGAAAGTCCAAGGCCACTTCAGGGTTGAACTTGGGGGGGGGGTGTCCCTATGAAAGACTGCGTAAGGAGGTCCTGCCATAAGAGCATTTAAGAGGACATGGAGAGTTTGCTGACTCTGTGAGCCAGCAGAAAGAGCATTTAATGGAGCATTCTGATAGTAATTCAAAGGGAAAAACCCAAGAGCTTCAGGAAGACAGCACTGAGGTCCCATGAGGGAACTGGGTCTATAATTGTAAGTTAAGTATGAAGGAGGCCTACAAGGAATTTAGATACTGTTGAGTGTGAGAAGATCAAATACAACCATACCAAGAGTGATACATCAATATTGCCACCAAGTTGACTTCTGAGAGAACTGAATGACAGTCCCGCCTGTTCCTAGATCATCTTTGGAATTGGTGCCTCCACTGGTCCAGATTGTTTTGGACTGCCCATATGGAAAATAATTTCCATTGTGAGGAGAAAATGTTCCTGGAGGACAGATTCCTGCTTAGTATGAGAATGTTTTGGACACGAAAGGAGCAGGCTCTCTCAGTGCTGCTCCATCAGCCAACATCCAAACCATCATGTACAACCACCGCAGGCTTGGGTGCAAGGTCTAACCTTGGTTCTGAGATATTATGTCTGGGCAGGCCTGTAGGTCTCATGGACATCTGTAGCATTATGATAGCCTCTTATCGGTTGAGATATTTTTGGCTACCAGGATGACTGTACTCTAAGCCCTCCTGATCTTGGACACAATCCTCGGGATCAAAGAAATTGGTGGGAAGGCATACAGGAGTCCTTGAGATCACCAGAGAAGAAAGGTGTCTGGCAACAAGCCCAGACTCACACCTCCTCTGGAACAAAAGTTCATGCATTTGGTATTGTCCTTTATGATGAAAAAGTCTATCATGGAGTTCCCATAGATGTAATAGGAAGTCTATGATATGCTCCTTCAGTGACCACTTGTGGTTGGTCACTGTGTGCCTGCTTAAGAACTCTGCTGGGTCATTGCTGACCTCAGGGAGATGCAGAGCCAGTGGGGTTATCCCATGTTGATGTTACCACTTCTAGAACTGGATGGCCTCCTGGGAAGGAGGTGATGAGCAGCTGTTTGTTATAGAATGCATCACTGATGTGTTGTCTGTCAGGATTTGCACCACAGAGTTCCGCAGAACAGATAGGAACCCTGTGCAGGCTAGTCTGAAGGCTCTCAGCACCTGGATAACCTGAAATCACATCCTTGTGTTTGCAGGTGGAATGAGGCAAGGTGGCTTTTGAACGTAGTGCAAACTTGAGTGGATCTGATGCGTCTCACAATCATACCGTCAAATTTGCTCGCATACCGTGGGAGCAGGGTGCATTGTGAAGTAGGAGGCAGGCTGGCATCTTCTGCCATACTTCAGTCTGTTCTTGGTCTGGTAGTCAGGATGCTTGTGTTGGGAGGATGGAATCCACAGCCTTGACTGAGACTAGGGCCAGGACGGTTTGTGGTAAGGAGGCTTTAGAATCTTTAAACATGTGCAGAGCACTATCTGTCTGCCAGGGCACGGAGCTCTTCAGCAAGAACAAAAGATCCTCAATTGTGGCCCGTACCTGATGTTTGGTGCCATAAGGTTCTGTGGATTGTCACTGTGGTGGCCACAGCTCTTGCCACGGTGTCGGAGGTGTCTGTTGCAGTGCTCTCTTGGCCATCTGCTGACTTTCCTTTATTATGTCTCTGATTCTATGCTCAGCACAATCTCTGCTGGTGCCAAACTTTGCTGGATGACACTGGCTTGTCCACTGGCAGGATCTTGGACCTTGTCTCCTCATAGGCTGATGACACCTTCACAGATTGTTCCAGAAGGTGTAATTTAAGCCTTACATCTTGTGACTTACACAGCAGAAAACGAAAAGCTCTCCAAGCATCTGCTAGGAATGTGCACTTCCCCGGAACAGAATAGGCACCTGCTAGCTCCATCTTTTAAGGGGACCAGTCCATAAGAGGATGGGCAGGGTTTGAAGCCACAATGTTAGGGGGCCTTGATACAGAGACAGTTTGTATGGGGCGAGAGTTCTAACCATCAGTCAAAATGGGTTGACAGGGTCACCGCAATTGCAGATGAAGGTCATCAAAGGAGTTTTGAAGAAATTCAGAAGGTTTAGCTGAAGCTAACCACGAGCAGGCTGGACACTCACCAGATTCCGTCTCACTGTCATGGGTGGGAAGAAACCCATTACCGCTTTGCCCTCACACAGGAAGAAACGTGGAGGCACAGGACACACGCACAGCCCTGACAGTCCTTGCTACTCAAGAAATCTCTGGTCTCGTGTACCTGAGGCACATGTGCACCTCCTGTGGGGTTCAAACGGATACATACTTGAAGAAGCAGCATGTTTACATCAGAACCATATCTACTGATGACTTAAAAATGGATTATGTTATTTATGAACTCTATCACCCATTGAAAAAACTCTGATGCAATCAAAGGCAAAGAATTAACCAGAAAACACCTGATTAGCAAATATCAGTATAGTCTGAGGCCTGAGAACATTGATGTTATCACTAATGGATTTCTTAAACTGGATTTCTTAAACCCTGCCCCGTAAATTCAATATGGGATACAAAGTGACTGGCATCACAACTGAGACATTCCTACTCAGACCAGAAACTTTGAAGAACATCTGGCTTAATAGTTTTAGGTTAACTAACAGCCTCAATCTGCCAGTCATTATGGTAATTTGGACTATGGTAAAATTGGTCAGGTAGTTATAGTCTCTTAAATTTGGCCATAGAGCTAAGCATGCATTTTACTAATCCTTCAGGGGTTTCTGTAGTGAGCTCAGAAACTAAAGGCTTGATCCTAGGTCCTACTGAGGCCAATGACAAAACTCCTATTTCCAGGATAGGAATTCTTAAACTCCTGGGGCCTCATCAGGAGATCATGCAAGTCAATAGAAGCCCCAGAAGAACAGCTCACTACACGGGAAGAAAAAGCTATGAAATACTTGATCAAGGAAGAAGAGGGTGTGATAGAAATGGAAGAAGTGCCTACCATGAAGCTCCACTGGCTGCTGTCACTTGCATGTTACATCAATGATACCTTTGTTTTGCTTTACTGACTCAGATCTTGTGGGCCTGCCTTTTGACTACAGAAGTGTTATTCCAGAGCAGGTTTTGCGTGGTTTGCAATCATGACTGAGAATTCTAGGCAAAACCTGCCTTTAGAGGATTAGCTGTTCCTGTTAGTTGTTGGGCCATACCACAAGAGGACAAGCACAGAAATGCCATCAGCAACTTGCAGCAGATGCCGACCCACTTGAAAAACAGGAAAAGGAATGGAAACAGGAAACATTTACCATGAGGTCTTGCCATGACTAGATGTTTGTAACAAAGAGCTCCACAGAAAGACGACATGATCCAAAATTCACTGATTGAGGAAATGATGACAAAAAATTAGCAAGGTGGCAGGTGTGTTTAAGAAATCTGCCATTCAATTATAGGTACATTACACCCTTGGGGGCAGATCCTAAATCAGACTCATGCTGAGTTTAGATTCAGACATCACTTGTAATAGCCAGAGGGTGACTCAGTTAATGATCTCTCCTTTATCCTATGTTTCTCTAGATCAAGCAGTACAGATAATTATGAATTATGATAAGGGCTTTACATTTCAGGGCAAAATTTGCATAGATAAGAGGATGCCTATGGGTTAGGCGGTTTCATGCTCAATAATTAAGTAAATTTCATCAGAGGGAAGTGAGGCAGAAAATGGGTAAAGTCACTCCTCTGTTAGATGATTTTTCTGCTTGTGGACCTGCAAAGCTCTATTCTTATGATAGAAGCTACCGATGGTATATTAAGAGGTTGCCAGTGATTTTAGAGCTCTGAGAGCAGAGGAAACAGTCAGTCTTGGCAAAGCTGTTACACATTTTCAGACACATTGAGCTAAATTGCTTTCAATTGAGCTCTGTATGTGCAACTGAGAGTGGAATTTGGTCCACTAAATCCAAGGAAATAGATGCATAGCTCCATGGGGATATAGTTAAATATGCCTTGGGTATCAGAAGCTAATAAGGTTACTTTGCAGAACTCACTTTTGTGAAAATGCCACTTATATTTTACTTCCAGGATCAATATGGCAAGTAAGATTTTCTCACGCTCTCTGCCAGTTCCTAGCAGAAAAAGTTCAAAAGCAGCATCTTTTCATCAGAATTACGGGTGAATCACAGGAGGATTTTGCTGTTCAACCTTTTTAAAGCATTTTAGTGGGACGGCTATGTGGGAGCTGTAACTGATATCAGAAGAGAAATGGCCCCTGTTAGCAGGTAGACTGGGAGAGGTGGGAGCAGGTCTTTTCTATCACTGTGGAAGTGTTTAGATGAGGTCTGGACCATCCCAGTGGACTAAGTAGCCATTTTCATGCTACATATCTATTTTCCTGCTGGAGGAAATGGAGTCTAGTGGTTAGTGCACAGGGTTTAGCATTCCTGAGCTCTATTCCCAGCTCAGCTACTGACTTGCTACGTCACATTAGACAGGTCACCTGTGGACAGATTTTCAATTATTTAGGCACCTATCCGCATCTTCATATGCCTAATTATCTCTTCAAATCTGACCCAGAACGACTATGTGCCTCAGTTTACCCTGTAAAATAGGCTTGCTGCCCCCTTCTTCATCGAGGTGTTGCAAGGATTAATTAATTCACATGCATAAAGTGCTTAAAGTTCCTCAGGTGGAAGCCACTATATAAAGCGCTAGTTATTAATATTATTATACCTAGTACACCTGTGGGTTGAACATATTCACTGAGATATCCCCCCCACATCAGCGGAGATACCATTCTTCACCAAATTTAGCAAGCTCTCTTTATATGAATGTATTTGATGAAGAAAAGCATCAGCAGATCGGGACGGACATTGGGAGAAAAATCCACCACAAATCAAGTGTTCAGGTGTCTCCCCTCTTTGAGGCTCTGGTGGCTTTAATGGAGCTCAAGGGTCTTTTCACAATTGATTTTTTTTTACAATGGGCCGTCCCAGCTGGCGAAGGAAAGGGTTGGTTTTCGGTGTGTCAGGATGTCAGCCTTCCATGCCGCTCCGTGACGATGAAGCCACTCCCAAGTGGTCTAATGATGGCACAGTCCATATACAGAGATGGCTTCATTAACCAGTGTTATTATTTGTATTACCACCGTGCCAAGGAGCCCTAGTCATGAGCCAGGACCCCACTGTTCAAGTCTGAGCAATATCTAACTATACATGCTGGGCCCCCCTTTCCTCAGCACCCTGCCCCCAACTCTCAGTCATCCCAGATTCTGACACCTCCCCTCTCAACCCGACCATCACCCCAAAATTATGCTGACCACCTGATGCCCCTGCAAAGCCCCACTGGCCCGCCATATCCCAGCTCACTCTCCATGCCTTTCACACCCACCAATACTCCCACCCCACAGTGATGCTGCCTGGTGCACCAAGGAGCCAAGGCAGCAGTGCCAAGCCCTTCTTGTCCTCCTTCCTGCCCCTAGCTCCCCTTCTCCTGCCTGCACCCCATTTCCCCTTCTCCACATATCCCCTCACAGCCTTATTCAACTCTCCCCTTGTGCAGCCCCGGATTTCCATCTCCTCCACATCAGCTTGGCTGCCCAGCCAGTCTCAGGGACTCTGCTGAGCAAAGCCAGTGAAGGAGGAGACAGGTTAGAAACACTGCAGAACAGAACTAGCTGGCAGAAGTGAACAGTCCCAGGGCTTTTCCTAGCAGAGAACAAGTACTGAATGAGAGGAATGTGTCTCTCTCTCTTCAACTGGGGCTTTAGAATCTGTACTGTCCCTGGGCCAGTGTGCAAATGTCTCTGTGTTTGGAGCTTGTCAGGACTCTGGTTCTTTAGCCAGGGGATCCCTAAAGAACATGGGAGAATTTCAACAAGGTCTTGTCTTCAAATGTTTCCTCTACCACAGTTATTAAATATTAGACCAAGAAAATATTAGAGACAATTCTACTATTTCATGTACTTAGAATTGGAAAAGGTACAGAGAAGGGCAGCAAAAATTATTAGGAACACGGAACAGCGTCCGTATGAAGAGAGATTAAAAAGACTGGAACTGTTCAGCTTAGAAAAGAGACAACTGAGGGGGGACATGATAGAGGTCTATAAAATCATGAATGGGATAGAGAAAGTGAATAAGGAAATGTTATTTACTCCTTTACATAACAAACTAGGGGTCATCCAATATAATGAATAGACAGCAAGTTTAAAACAAACATAAGGAAGTAGTTCTTCACACTAGGTACCATCAACCTGTGAAACTTATTGCTAGGGGATGTTGTGAAGGCCAAAACTATAATGGGGTTTAAAAAAGAATTAGATAAGTTCCTGGTGGATAGGTCTATCAAGGACTAGCCAAGATGGTCAGGGATACAACCTCTTGCTCTGGGTGTCCCTAAATCTCTGACTGCTAGAAGCTGGGACTGGATGACTGGGAATGGATCACTCGACAAATTGCCCTGTTCTGGTCATTCCCTCTGAAGCATCTGTCACTGGCCACTGTCAGAAGACAGGATACTGAGCTATATGGACCATTCATCTGATCCAATAGGACTGTTCTGATGTACTCATATATTCCCATTACCTCAGCCCCACAATCTTTAATATATTTATCTGCGCAGCATGCCTGTGAGGTAGGGCAATGCTATTATCCCCATTAGAGAGACTGCTGATGCTTTCCCCTTTCCAGTGAGTGTATTTCTCCAGTGTATCTTGTCCTAGTGTGCCTCAGGCATCTTTGAAAGTTTTAGTTAAGATTCATGTAATAGATGCAGTCAGAATCCTAGAGCTGCCAAACCACGACAGAAAATGAGAAGGAAACAACGGAAAGATACGTCATCATGTCACAACAAACAGACAATCCTTTGTGAAACTAATGTCACTATAACATGTTGTATATTTTAGTTCTGTAAATGAGACTGAATAATACCAAACAAGGTAGCAACTGCAAAGTCCATTCCAACATCATGAAACTTTAAAGTTTCCTTGTCATCGTCACTGAAGGGGTAAAGAATTCTGTGCGAACGATGATACCTGGAAATACCCCAAGAAAATGACCCGGAGCCAATATCTGCTCTCAGCTCCACTTCAGTGTAACTGGGAGAAGAATTTGGCCTTTGGTATCTTGAATATTACAACTATAACAAACGGCTGATACTTTTGGTGCTTTACATATATGCAATTCCCCTTCCCTTCCCTTATAACAGTGAAGGCCAAATCTGCACCTGGTGTAAATGAGAGCAGTCCTACCATCCTGAGCTAAAGCCAGTGGAGTTGCTTACGCCAGACTCCATAATTGGACCTGAAGCTGTATTCAGTTCTAGACTGGATGCCCTGCACTTCTATTTTTAAAAGACATCACTTTTGTTTTTGACATTTTAAAAAGTTATTCTGGAACTTTTAGTTGAAACCATTTGGGTGAATTATCTGATGAATGCACAATATTTTCATGGTGAAAGTCAAACTGCAAAGCAAGTTAATTTTCATGAACCAGCATGGACATTGCAAACTTCTGTAAAGACTTAAAAGGAAAATTGCAATCTTGTCACAAACACAACTCTGTTGCATCCACATAATTAAACTAGAACCTGTCCATCAAAAGTGTGAATTCATTCAGTGATTAACTGGAGGCTTGGCCTGCCTTACCTGGGATAGGTATAATGGGAATACTCTCATTAGGGACCACTCGAGGTGAGCTGCTGTCTTCCACGTAGAAATGAGCTGTCTGAAAACACTTTCTGTTAAAGGAACAGAAAAAGTTAAATGCTATGAAAAATAGCATATAAAAATGCAGTGAAGAACTTTTGCACATGTTCTGCCTTTCCATTTCTAGTTACATACTGTCAGATAAAGAAAAGGAGGACTTGTGGCACCTTAGAGACTAACAAATTTATTTGAGCATAAGCTTTCGTGAGCTACAGCTCACTTCATCGGATGTTACAGCTTTAAATGCTTGTTAGTGAAAACACATGTAAGCTGTATGTAATTCTATTTGTGCTTTCAGTATGACTTTAATTCACTGATACCTAACCACCGCCCCCACCCCCTTTTAGGAGCATACTATTGCAAAGTATTAGTTCACATTAAATTAAGTGCCAAAAGTTTACTATTTGAAATATTCTAGATTTCAAATACACAATTCAGAAAGAAACATACACAGCCCTATGGATCATACACAGTCCTATGGATCAGTTCTCAAATCAAAACTAGGGTAAAATGTTTCAAGGGAATATGCACAGACTGTAAAACTTTATGCTGTGTAACAGTGGGCAGTATCTAACACAAAATATGTAACGGCTGCATGATACCCCATTGCTGTTATGAAAGTTACAGTTTCAACAGTAACAAACTTTATTTCTATAAGCCCTAAACCTGTACAATCCTCTTCATATCCTCCGGCTAACACTGAATCGCAGCTGCTGGTATAGAAAATCCAATAGATGCTTAGTTTGGGCCCCAAAAGCTGTCTCTGAAAAGGCCCAAGACGACAAGTCAAATGCTAGAAACCCTGCAAGGAGGTCTTAAATCCACCTGGATGTTTTTACCTGTATTTAATGCAAAGCAGAGAGCACAAGCTGGTCATCATAGAGAAGGCACTGAGCAGATGAGAATCAAGAGATGCAAGAAGCTTCTGCATGGTGATGTTAACTGAGGCAGGGTTTTCCAACATCCGCGTCACTGCTCATTGCTGACTTAATGAGCTGCTTGAGGCTGGAACTGAATATTTAATGAGCCTTGCTCAGTGTGAGCAGCTATTGTGATGAGAGAAGGGTCTGCTCTCATCTGTCAGGGGCTCTTAACAATAGCCTTGACCTACCATAAAGATCCCTCTTACTGCAGCTCTGAATGAACCCCTCCTCAACACCTGTATGGAGTTGGAACACAGCCCTGATTCACTGCTCCTGTATGGGAATTGTTTCTCCTGCTGAAAGATATTTGCTTGTAACTTTCTGCCTTGTCATATGCTTTTCTCTAATTCTGGACATTGTGTTCTGCATAGAAAGCCCACTCTCTATAGCCTGTTTTGCTGACATTGTCAAACTAATTTATGCTTCCATTGTTTCATCACAGATGCAAACCACAGCGCTAAGAAGTCACTGAAAATAGCCAACAATGCTTTAAGGCAAAACAGGTCTCGAAAAGAACCTAAGCTCCCCACAGGTCCATGTTTGCACAGCAGCACAATACTAGTTATGGCACTTTGTAAATACTAAAAGTATATGACAAGTAAGCCTCACATATGCTAATGATTATGCAACCAGAAAAGATCACATTTCACAGCATGGTGTGGTTTTCTTGAACTGGGTCTTTTTTTCAGGGAGAGTGTCTTGTACCATCTTAGAGTTATTTATATGGTAAGCATACTTTGCTAGGGAACACCATAGTGTGAAATCATACTCGAGACTCCCAGATGCATGACATATTGTGTGACATTTAAAGGAATTAGTTCATTTCCCTCCTCTCCTCCTCAACTCTGCTGCCTTTTTTAAAAAAAAAAAAAGCAAAAAGGGAATTCCTTTATTTTTTGGTAGCCTTTTCTTTGGACAATGCGCACCCTGGGGGCATAGAGCAGAATAAATCAGTCACACACAAGGGGAGAAAGTATGAATATGAAACAGGCAAAACATTCACGGTTTTGATGCCTTCAGGACTTCTTTCCCTTGAGTAAATTCTACAGAAAATCTATGGAGCGGTCTCCTGGTAACTGAGGCCTTAAGAACACATATAATTTTCCACATAGCAGTTTAATAAAGATAGACTTTTTAATTTATTGATCCCAGGTGGTTTTTTTTGGGATGGAGGGTGAGGGGGGGTTTGGACTTATGACACATACAAAATGGTATTCTTTTTTATTCATTTATTTATTCTCTTCTCTCATATGCAAAAAACAAACAAAAAACCCATTGCATTGTTTTTTATATCACCACAAGAGAATCATTTAATAAAAATATGAAATTGCTTAATTCTATAGCCTAATTACGTTGTGTGATGTGCGTAATGCACATATATAATAATAGACTAAATATGCAGTAACATCTCAGTACAGTGTAATATATACAGGGATTAGTAATAACATATTAATCATATAGTAGAGTTTGCTGCTGTAATTTATGCAATTGACAAATCTGTATTTCTCTTTCTTAGATGGCTATTTATAGCTGTCATTGAAAACATCATTATGACACAACCAGGTAATGAGCCAAGTGCTTTGCCTAATTACAAATATATCACACTACAACGCAGTGTGTGTGTGTGTGTGTGTGTGTGTAACTGTAGGCATGGTATTACACATACATAATACTGTATAGCATTTGCTTATTACAGCACTTCCTGGTAGCAAACACTGAAATTAAAAAGAAAAGGAGGACTTGTGGCACCTTAGAGACTAACCAATTTATTTGAACATCAGCTTTCGTGAGCTACAGCTCACTTCATCAGCTCATGAAAGCTTATGCTCAAATAAATTGTTTAGTCTCTAAGGTGCCACAAGTCCTCCTTTTCTTTTTGTGAATACAGACTAACACGGCTGCTACTCTGAAAACTGAAATTAAAGTTAGCTGCAGGCTTCCCTTGTAATCCCTTTTTCACATGCTCGTAACTTTCTAAAAAACTCCTTTTCAGTTTTATCTTTTCAAATTTAGGGTTTGTCTACACATGAAACACTACAGCTACACCACTGCCATGCCTCCGTGTAGACACTACTGAGGCTGATGGGAGGGGTTCTCCCGCTGAAGTAGGTACTCCACCTCCCTGAGAGGCAGTAGCTAGGCGATGGAAGAATTCTTCTGTCAGCCTAGCACTGTCTACACCGGGTTAGGTCGGCTTAACTGTGTTGCTCAGGAGAGTGGATTTTTCACACGCCTTAGCAATATAGCTGGGTCAACCTAATTCTTTTTTAGTAGACCAGGCCTTAGTCTCAGCTAATTTGGTGAGAAGGGAGAGGGGAAGTTTGATGAAAGTCCATTCACCCATTTCAGGTCGGCAAAGGTGATACAAATACACCTTTTCCTCTGCAAGGAGGCTTTTAGTGACATAGTAACATCAATGCTGAAACTTTACAGATGGCTAGAACTCAATGAGGCTATTCTCCAGACTGATCTGTCAAAAAAATCCCATACAAAATAAATGAATAATTTCGAAAGAATGCGTTTTACAAACTCACAATATGAACTCTCCATAAAGATCAGGTTATTAGGCCAGTTCCGTGGCTTCTCATAAATCTCCTTTGTGGAGCTACAGCATGGGGTTATAGCTACCTTAATGCAGTCACTTATCCCTCCCCCCGGTAGAGGGGGCATTCTGTGGTCCCCTGTGGGTTTGATGGGGCAGAGCATGCTAAGCTTTAGTGATTGTGGCCAGAGGAGCAGCCGTTTGGACAACGTTCCCTCTAATTTTTCCTATCCAATGAATTTTGTTACGTGCACCAATGTGGAGGTGATCAGTGGCGGGGGTGGGGCTGAGGGGTTCGGGTGTAGAAGGGGGCTCAGGGCTAGGGTGACCAGATGTCCCAATTTTATAGGGACAGTCCCAATTTTTGGGTCTTTTTCTTATATAGGCTCCTATTAACCCCCAACCCCTGTCCCGATTTTCACACTTGCTGTCTGGTCACCCTACTCAGGGCTGGGGCAGAGGGTTGCAGTGAGAGGGGTGAGGGTTCTGGCTGGGGGTGCAGTCTGTGGGGTGGGCCTGGGGATGAGGGGTTTGAGGTGCAGACTGCCTCCCCTCAACCCTCTTTCCTGCAGCCTCTCCACACCACAGCAGCTCTGGGGCTGGGAAGGAAAGGCGTTTCTCCTTGCCGTGCAGCAGCCGGGGAAATCACCACAGCCCCCCATGCCCCAAGCTCCTCCATCAACTCACCCCCGGCCCCCGCGTGCAGTGCAAAGGTGCCCTCCTGTGCTGCCGCACAGGTGCACACCTTAGAGGGAAGGTAGCATTTGGGGACCATTATCTATTGTTGAAAGTTAGAGCAGCCTCTACAATAAGAGAGAGTCCCTGCCCCAAACAGTCCAAGGGTCTGTACTGAGCAGAGGGGTCAAATGACTTGCCCTAGCTCACACAATAGGTCAGAGCTAGGCACAGAACCCAGGGCTCCTAAGTCCTCGTTCAAAGTCCTAGCCCCAGTGTTTGCAGGACCGATAATTGCCAGCTGAATGTTACACTACTTGTAGATTTGCTAGGGAAACCGAAAGTGTGACTGATACACAAGGTTTACGCCAGCCACTTTTCCTGACAGCTGGAAGCAGTGTTCTGCGAATTAGCAACTGAGCTTTGGCAAAGGCATAAATTATTGCTACAAGCCTTACTGAAATGCGAGTTCCGAATGACAGAAGTGATTCTACAGCAGTGCTTTAAAGCAAAGCAAATCATCTTCTTAATTTTAATGCCACAAAATTCCAGGCAGCCCGCATGCTTGCTGCAAAGTACCCAGGACTCTGTTGCCTTTGAAACAAAATCAGTGTGCAGTGAAGCAGACTCCTCCTCTGAGCCCGATATGCGTTTTTGGGCTGCTTTTCCCTGCGGCATACACATAATGTCCCAGAGAGCAGACACATCATTGTCACATATGGGGCAAAGATGCAGAAAGTCATACTCTGTGAGACTAACATCTCCACAGGAAGGGAATGGTGGGAGTGTTTGCCACGGTAAGATTATGTTTTTGGAAAGTTTTTCCCCCTAATATCCTTTTGAAGAGAGCAACAGTCAAATATGATTAATGCACCGTAATGGAATGCAGTGTTCAGGGTAACACTGCCTTATTCTTGCACCACACACATAAAAGTCTGCCAAGGTGTTACGTGCTCGTTCCAAGGTGGATAGAAAGCTGGCTAGATTGTGGGGCTCCACGGGTAGTGATCAATGGCTCCATGTCTAGTTGGCAGCCAGTATCAAGCGGAGAGCTCCAGGGGTCGGTCCTGGGGCCAGTTTTGTTCAACATCTTTATAAATGATCTGGATGATGGGATGGGTTGCACCCTGAGCAAGTTTGTGGATGACACTAAGCTGGGGGGAGAGGTAGATATGCTGGAGGGTAGGGATAGGGTCCAGAGTGACCTAGACAAATTAGAAGATTGGGCCAAAAGAAATCTAATGAGGTTCAACAAGGACAACTGCAGAGTCATGCACTGAGGACAAAAGAATCCCATGCACCTCTACAGGCTGGGGACTGGCTGGCTAAACAGCAGTTCTGCAGAAAAGGACCTGGGGATTACAGTGGATGAGAAGCTGGATACGAGTCAGCAGTGTGCCCTTGTTGCCAAGAAGGCCAACAGCATACTGGGCTGCATTAGTAGGAGCATTGACAACAGATTGAGGGAAGTGATTATTCCCCTCCATTCAGCACTGGTGAGGCCACATCCAGAGTATTGCATCCAGTTTTGGGCCCCCCACTACAGAAAGGATGTGGACAAATTGGAGAGAGTCCAGTTGAGGGCAACGAAAATGATCAAGGGGCTGGGGCACATGACTTACGAGGAGAGGCTGAGGGATCTGGGCTTGTTTAGTTTGAAGAAGAGAAGAATGAGGGGGGATTTGATAGCAGCCTTCAACTACCTGAAGGGGGGTTTCAAAGAGGATGGAGCTCGGCTGTTCTTAGTGGTGGTAGATGACAGAACAAGGTGCAACGGTCTCAAGTTGCAGTGGGGGAGGTCTAGGTTGGATATTAGGAAACACTATTTCACTAGGAGGGTGGTGAAGCACTGGAATGGGTTACCTAGGGAGGTGGTGGAATCTCCATCCTTAGAGGTTTTTAAGGCCCGGCTTGAAAAAGCCCTGGCTGGGATGATTTAGTTGGGGTTGGTCCTGCTTTGAGCAGGGGGTTGGACTAGATGATCTCCCGAGGTTTCTTCCAACCCTAATCTTCTATGATTCTATTATCTTTGCTTAGCAAAATAAATTATTTGAGACTTTATACAAATCAAAACATGACTCGTAAGATTTTAAAGTGCAAAAATATGCTTCTTTGATTATCAATCGATAAACCACAAGCAGCTACAATTCTATTCTATTCTCATCTAAAAGCAAGGTGGAGCACTCGATCAGCATAATGACCCAGACATAAGAATGCTCTTTATTTTCTTGCAGATGACACAGGTTATCTTCCTAGGACCTAACTCGGCCCTCCAGGACAAACACACAGCTCCCACTGAAATTAATGGGAGCACGGGGAATAGAGACGAGGGCAGCCTCTGGTGCTTAGTCCATTGTACTCTGAGCATCTTCAGCTCCTAGCTGAAGGGGAAGGGAGCTGCATTGCTCAGAACCAGCTGATCTGGACGGATTAAGAAGAGGGTGTAGAAACTGCTAAAGAAAAACAGGGATCTGTATGAAGATTCTAGAGCTAAGATTAAAGAGTAACAGATTAAAATGGCTCCTAAGTCAGGGATAGTGATAGGGTTGCCAACTTTCTCATCGCACAAAACTCAACACCCCTGCCCCGCCCCTTCTCTGAGGCTCCACCCCCGCTCGCTCCATCCTTCCCTCCCTCCGTTGCTCGCTGTCCCCCACCCTCATTCATGTTCACCAGGCTGGGGCAGGGGGTTGCAGTGTTGGGAGGGGGGTGATGGCTCCGGCTGGGGGTGCAGGCTCTGGGGTGGGGCCGGGCATGAGGGGTTCAAAGTGTGGGAGAGGGCTCCAGACTGGGGCAGAGGTGCAGGGGGAGGCGAAGACTCTGGCTGGGGGTGCAGGCTGTGGGGTGGGGATGGGGATGAGGGGTTTGGTGTGCAGGAGGGGGCTCTGGGCTGGGGCAAAGGGTTGGGGTGTGGATGGGTGCAGGCTCCGGAAGGAAGTTTAGGTGCGGGAGGGGACTCCGGGCTGGGGCAGGGGTTGGGGTGCGGGAGGGGACGAGAGATCCAGGGTCACCCCTCCGCAGTGGGCATTTGTCAGTGTCACCATCAAAATTGGCAACGACTTCTCAGAAAAGATCCTCAGACTGCGAAAGAGCAGAAATGCTGCAAATCAGGACTAAGTCACTGGCAAACCAGAGTATGGGAGCCTGGACAACAACTGCCTGCAGTCTGCAAAGCTCTAGCCAGGGTCATCACTCACTGACTTTTATGAGCAATAAAACTGACTCCAGCATTAAGAAAAGAAAAAAAAAGCCCCAGAGGGACAGAGAAAACACAGAAGCAAAACCAATGTCCTGAATATTAACAAGTGATTAGTGAGGAGCTGTAATTTTACACTCATCTTTTCACTATATGCTAAGGAGTATCTGCACTCCCCTCCTTCATTTTCATTTTCTGAGAGTATTTTTCTTCCAATATTTTCCAGGCTTAAAAAAAAAATAATAATAAAAAATACCATCCTGCAGCTCAACAGCAGAATGATATAAGAAGCTGGAAGTACATGCACTCTGAAGAAACCTCCTCCAAACAGAAACAGAAAGATATCAGATACTAGACAGGTAACACAGAGAATGCTGCCTTCACATACAAACTGTGGAATGATGTAAACCTGGCAATGTATAAAACAAAGAGCGAATATAGTGCTGGAACAAGAGGAAAATTTCCCACTACATCTACATAAGGCTGGTTCTCCTGGGTCTCTCTCATGAAGATGATTTTCCTTCTCCTCACAAACTAATTTCTGCCTGTTATTCTTTTCTTGTTGCAGCCGTGTTGGTCCCAGGATACTAGAGAGACAAGTTGGTCGAGATATTATCTTTATTGGACTAACTTCTGTTGGTGAGAGAGACAAGCTTCTGAGCTTACACAGAGCTCTTCTTCAGGGCTGGGAAATCACCTTTGTTTTTCAGCTCCGTGTAAACCTGAAAGCTTGTCTCTCTCACCAACAGAAGTTGGTCCAATAAAAGATATCACCTCCCCCACCTTGTCTTTCTTGTGCAGTGTTGATTAGAAGAGGCCAATACAGTATCTGAACAGAGTGTGCCAAGGCTCTGGAATCTTTGTCTATATACAATGGCATAAAAATAGACTATCCCTTTCGCTACACTTCCTATGGGTATTTCCTTACAGTAGCAAGTTGTTACACACCCAATTAGTCCCACTGAAGTGAATGGGACTCCTTGGCTGAGTACATGTTCACTAAGGTGGCCTGTCTGGCCCTATGTTTGTAAAATGGATGTTCTGTTAGATAGAGCAGGCATTTCTAGTACTCCTTGTATAATTATTTCACTAATGGCTAACCTTCTCTCTCTCTCTGTCAGCATGCTGAAAAAATTACACCAGTCCGCATAACAAACACTTGAGAGAATACATAACACTTGATCATTTAGACCAGTTCCTCTGCTTTTCCCAAGCCCTCTGGTCATTCAGAATCACACAAGCTCTGCTAATCACCTTTCCACAGATGGAAAGAAAAGCTACACTTTTCACAATTAAGAGGAAAGCACTTTGTGGAAAAGACAACCACTGTTAAAAGATATTAGGCAATCAGAATGAAGTAACCTAAAAACATTTTACAGTGCTCATTAACTGGGTACCCCTTTTGCTGATATGAAAATTTCTTCAGTGTATGTTAAGAAATGTATCTTGTTTACCTAGTAATTAAAAAAAACATTTTGGTGATTCAATTAGCATCTATGCCTTTACTGGTTTCAGAGTAACAGCCGTGTTAGTCTGTATTCGCAAAAAGAAAAGGAGTACTTGCCTTTACTGTCACTCTTCTATTCAAAAGCAATCATAAAGTTGCTAAACAGGTTTAACATTTGTGGGTTTTATACAGACATTGAAAGTATTTGAAGAAGCATGCAGATCACTTTCTCAGTGGAGGAGTAGCTCATCATGCCATTTCCAGAGGCCATAAGAAACAAGCCATTTGATGCCTATCAAATAGGCAAGCAAGGTCATTTTTTCTGCCCCAAACAGGTGCATGGTTTGTGTGTTCAAAATATACACATATGGGTGCGAAAAAGGAATTGGGCATGAAAAATGCACCACTGTTGTGCACAGTGTTGAAGTGAAAGATTTATAGGTGTGCAGCATTCACTTCCTGTGTGACATAGAAAAGGAGTACTTGTGGCACCTTAGAGACTAACCAATTTATTAGAGCATAAGCTTTCGTGAGCTACAGCTCAGCTCACGAAAGCTTATGCTCTAATAAATTGGTTAGTCTCTAAGGTGCCACAAGTACTCCTTTTCTTTTTGCGAATACAGACTAACACGGCTGTTACTCTGAAACATGTGTGACATAGGTCTCTCATCCAACACGGGGCGAACAAAGTAATTCATATTAACAGTAGAAGTGTATTATGTTGAAGTGATACATCACACAGCAGAGTTATTTTTACTGTGGATCCTTTCTAGAAAGAACGGTAGCTAAGTATGGAAGTTACTTTTA
Source organism: Lepidochelys olivacea (assembly GCF_965140295.1). Classification (NCBI taxonomy): domain Eukaryota; kingdom Metazoa; phylum Chordata; order Testudines; family Cheloniidae; genus Lepidochelys; species Lepidochelys olivacea. Next base: position 4,608,560 of record NC_140417.1, on the reverse strand, counting down.
TTTAAATATAAAGATTCTTATTTCGTGGATTACCCTGCTAGCAAGACAGCAGAGGATGGCACAGCATCTTATCACACACCTTCTCCGAATCATATACACTCAATGCTACAGAAGTGAAAAGTGGGATAGCCTTCTATAGTTTGTGTCTGCTTATCAGAGCCCTGCTGTTCTCTGCCTCAAGCACTGCTGCACATGTCTTTGCTGCACAAGGTAAATGTCAGTGGTAGCTAGCGTGTAGAAGGGAGGGAATAAAACAAGGGGCTAAGAGGAAGTGGGTGAGAATTAAAGATAGGGTCCATTTGAAAGAATACATCAAAGGTTAAAACTTTCCACCTGAAAAAACAACTTGGCAATCAGGAGTTGTGATTTTTTGGCAGAGAACGATAGTTGACTTAGGGTATGTCTACATTACCGGCTGGATCGACGGGCAGCAATTGATTCAGCGGGGGTCGATTTAACGCATCTAGTCTAGACGCAATAAATCGACTGCCAAGCGTTCTCCCGTCGCACCAGGGAGAGAGGTGCAGGCGGAGTCGACGGGGAAGCATCAGCTGTCGACTTACCACAGTGAAGACAGCGTGGTAAGTAGATCTAAGTATGTCGACTTCAGCTGTTATTCATTTAGCTGAAGTTGTGTAACTTAGATCGATTTCGCCCCCCGTGTAGACCAGGCCTTAGTATGTAACTCCTGCCGGCTTGGCGTGGCACTCTGCCCCCCTCTAGTGGTGGCTAGGCCAGCTAGAGATTGATGAGCCTGCTATAGCCTTGGCTAAGAGAAATGTGTCTTTTAGCTCAGGCAGTAGAGGCTTGTGCATTAAGCTCAAGAGATCCCAGGTTTGATTCCTGCTGCTGCTGACCCACAAGGGGCATTGGCGTTATAAGTGGTGGTCCGTACTACGTCTCTTAGCCAAGGCTGCAGCAGGCTCATCAATCTCTAGCTGGCCTAGTCACCACTAGAGGGAGACAGAGTGCCACACCGAGCAGGCATGGGTTACAAGTATTTACAGTCTATTGCAGAGGTGTCCATGTTAAAAACAAAGGATTCATTTGCAAACCTTGCTCCCCTGATGCCAACAGATTATACAGAATAACCTTAGCCTGTAAACTCCTTTGGCCGAGGGCTGTCTTCCTTTATGTAGTGTACAGTGCAGAACACAGTCAGCAATAAACATTTATAAAAAGGTATTGAAGTGGTTAAACAGCTTCAGAAAGCATGACACATGCACAAAAGACTTGATTTCACAAACCCTCCCCCATTCCTAACATCGTCAGATGTTCAACCAAAAAGTGTCCAGGTGGCCAATGATGTAATGCATTTACAAAGCTCTTCAACTGCAAATTGTAAGTGGATAAATCTTAGTTTAACCCATTTTCCATGCTTCCTTCTCCCATCTTTCTAGTGTCCCCTGAGAACAGCTAAGGCAATTGGGAAATCTTATTTGTGATGACACTAACCCTTGTAACACTTGGTAACTAATTACTATCTTTGTGACCTTTGACAGAGCCAGAAGAGTCAGAATTTCCCCCAGTTTTAATCAATAGCTTGCAACATCTGTGTTGATTACACTCAGCAGTTTCACATGTGACCGAGGAGATTTTCTCTTCAGTATGCTCTCAGGCACATACATTGCCACTCAGAGGATTTAGACGAGAAAGCAGGGTTTAAAAATCTATGGGCAGCATTTTAACAGCATCTTTAAAAATGGGGTATAGGTAAGGTACTAAAAAGCGTATCGGCACTCACATTTTTCTCTCTGAGCCACAGATGTATTTAGTGCAATGGGTATGTATATGTTGCAAAGCTAGCAACTGCCTAGCTACTGTATCTTCTACACTGTATATTACTGGTTAAAATGGTGAGAGATTCAGTTATCCAAGCAAATGATAGCTTACGTAGTTCATTAAAATGTTCAGTTCTAACACCCTGACTACAGCAGGGTATCAGAAAGTAGCCTAAAACTTTTCTAAATGGCAGCGATATTTTCCTCCAAGTGAAGAACTGTACAGTAATTGCAAGAACTCCTGTGACCAATGAAGACTCTCTCTGTGCAGGCCCCAAACACACCTGTTTGCAAGAGTTGGGTCTTATTTTGCCACACCAGCAACAGAATGAGCTTGTGTGACTCATACACAGTGGCTAGTTTTATAAAGATATCCAATGAGACATACCTTAGAATAAGAGGAAAACTAAGTCTAAATTTAAAGTACATATGGCCCAGGTCCAAAAACTGGGTGCATTCTTTTCATGTTTTAATTCACAAACTCTGATTCACTGGGGCCAGAAGCTTTCCTATAAAAATTGCAATTCAGAAGAGGCTTGTTAACAGTGAGTAGCAGAGACTGCTTTTCTGCTTGGAACATGCACCTGAAAACAGTAAATGCTTCCAAAATACAAGAGACCTGCTTTTCCGGCCGGAAGGATTATCCTTTCTTTAAATTACAATAAGAAAACAGAACAGTTACTGGATATTTATTTGAAGTGTCCCTTGGGTGATCACCAAACCAGCTTTAGGATCTAGACATGCATGCAACTAAATGTACTGAAAATTTAGTTCTCATCTTGCCCTTAGGTATTGGCCGTTTTTAACTGGAACTCACAAATTCTTAAATTTGTTTAGTATAATTAACCATACAATGGGAAGGTAGTTCCCTCTTTCTTTCTAGACTGGAAAGATACATTTGCTGATGGGAGTCAAGATGGATAGATGACTGGGAAAATCTTCCCAAGACTATTTTGGCATATTTCAAGTTCAGACTATTTAGGGCAGGTTTTTCTTTTTTGAGTGATGTGAATAATATGGAAAGTCTTTATTGTTTGCCTTTTACATAGAAAAGGGAATTTCAAAATTTTTTTGGAAAATCCTATAGCTTCTTATTAAAATTTGGTTCCAAATGTACTGAGAAGATCCTTTGATCAATATAACACAAGAGTAGCAGATGCCAAAAGAAAAGAACAGCAGATATTTAGTACCTGACAGACAGAGTTGATGGGGACACAAGAAATACAACATTTAATGCTAGTACTCCAGTAAGAAAATTTACAAAATCTGCTCCTCACACTGAAGGACAGAGTTTTTGGTATCCAGATAGTCTTCTTTCCACATCCATGTCTGTAGAAGCCGAGATTTGTGCAGGGACAGATAACAAACCTCATATTTTATAGGGGTCTCTGAGGCAGAGGTCTGGGGAATCATTAAATCTCTTCAGTGATCAGTACATTTGGAGATTCTGTTCCTAATGGTGCTGATATATTATTGACTCTTCACAATTCTAGCTAAGCCAGAGGTATAACTGAGGAGACACTTTTAATTAAGGTTTCAGAGTAACAGCCGTGTTAGTCTGTATTCGCAAAAAGAAAAGGAGTACTTGTGGCACCTTAGAGACTAACCAATTTATTTGAGCATAAGCTTTCGTGAGCTATAGCTCACTTCATCGGATGCCTACTGTGGAAAATACAGAAGATGTTTTTATACACACAAACCATGAAAAAATGGGTGTTTATCACTACAAAAGGTTTTCTCTCCCCCCACCCCACTCTCCTGCTGGTAATAGCTTATCTAAAGTGATCACTCTCCTTACAATGTGCATGATAATCAAGGTGGGCCATTTCCAGCACAAATCCAGGGTTTAAGAAGAACGTCTGAGCCTCCCCTGGGATAGAGCTTGGGGTGTGCTATAGACCGCCGGGATCTAATTTGGATATGGATAGAGCCCTTTTTAATGTTTTTAATAAAGTAAATACTAATGGAAACTGTGTGATCATGGGAGACTTTAACTTCCCAGATATAGACTGGAGGACGAGTGCTAGTAATAATAATAGGGCTCAGATTTTCCTAGATGCGATAGCTGATGGATTCCTTAAGAAAGTAGTTGCTGAACCAACTAGCGGGGATGCCATTTTAGATTTGGTTTTGGTGAGTAGTGAGGACCTCATAGAAGAAATGGTTGTAGGGGATAATCTTGGCTCAAGTGATCATGAGCTAATTCAGTTCAAACTGAACGGAAGGATTAATAAAAATAAATCTGCAGCTAGGGTTTTTGATTTCAAAAGGGCTGACTTTCAAAAATTAAGGAAATTAGTTAGGGAAGTGGATTGGACTGAAGAATTTATGTATCTAAAGGTAGAGGAGGCCTGGGATTATTTTAAATCAAAGCTGCAGAAGCTATCGGAAGCCTGCATCCCAAGTAAGGGGAAAAAAATCATAGGCAGGAGTTGTAGACCAAGCTGGATGAGCAAGCATCTCAGAGAGGTGATTAAGAAAAAGCAGAAAGCATATAGGGAGTGGAATAAGGGAGGGATCAGCAAGGAAAGCTACCTTATTGAGGTCAGAACATGTAGGGATAAAGTGAGACAGGCTAAAAGTCAAGTAGAGTTGGACCTTGCAAAGGGAATTAAAACCAATATAAATAAGAAGAAAACAAAGAAAGAAGAAGTGGGACCGCTAAACACTGAGGATGGAGTGGAGGTCAAGGATAATCTAGGCATGGCCCAATATCTAAACAAATACTTTGCCTCAGTCTTTAATAAGGCTAAAGAGGATCTTAGGGATAATGGTAGCATGACAAATGGGAATGAGGATACAGAGGTAGACATCACCCTATTTGAGGTAGAAGCGAAACTCAAACAGCTTAATGGGACTAAATCAGGGGGCCCAGATAATCTTCATCCAAGAATATTAAAGGAATTGGCACAAGAAATTGCAAGCCCATTAGCAAGAATTTTTAATGAATCTGTAAACTCAGGGGTTGTACAGTATGATTGGAGAATTGCTAACATAGTTCCTATTTTTAAGAAAGGGAAAAAAAGTGATCCGGGTAATTATAGGCCTGTTAGTTTGACATCTTTAGTATGCAAGGTCTTGGAAAAAATTTTGAAGGAGAAGGTAGTTAAGGACATTGAAGTCAATGGTAAATGGGACAAAATACAACATGGTTTTACAAAAGGTAGATCGTGCCAAAGCAACCTGATCTCCTTCTTTGAGAAAGTAACAGATTTTTTAGACAAAGGAAACGCAGTGGATCTAATTTACCTAGATTTTAGTAAGGCATTTGATACTGTGCCACATGGGGAATTATTAGTTAAATTGGATAAGATGGGGATCAATAGGAAAATTGAAAGGTGGATAAGGAATTGGTTAAAGGGGAGACTACAACGGGTCCTACTGAAAGGTGAACTGTCAGGCTGGAGGGGGTTACCAGTGGAGTTCCTCAAGGATCGGTTTTGGGACCAATCTTATTTAATCTTTTTATTACTGATCTTGGCACAAAAAGTGGGAGTGTGCTAATAAAGTTTGCGGATGATAAAAAGCTGGGAAGTATTGCCAATTTAGAGAAGGACAGGGATACCCTACAGGAAGATCTGGATGACCTTGTAAACTGGAGTAATAGTAATAGGATGAAATTTAATAGTGAGAAGTGTAAGGTTATGCATTTAGGGATTAATAACAAGAATTTTAGTTATAAGCTAGGGACGCATCAATTAGAAATAACGGAGGAGGAAAAGGACCTTGGAGTATTGGTTGATCATAGGATGACTATGAGCCGCCAATGTGATATGGCTGTGAAAAAAGCTAATGCGGTCTTGGGATGCATCAGGAGAGGTATTTCCAGGAGGGATAAGGGGGTTTTAGTACCATTATACAAGGCACTGGTGAGACCTCATCTGGAATACTGTGTGCAGTTGTGGTCTCCCATGTTTAAGAAGGATGAATTCAAACTGGAACAGGTACAGAGAAGGGCTACGAGGATGATCCGAGGAATGGAAAACTTGTCTTATGAAAGGAGACTCAGGGAGCTTGGCTTGTTTAGCCTAACTAAAAGAAGGTTGAGGGGAGATATGATTGCTCTCTATAAATATATCAGAGGGATAAATACCAGAGAGGGAGAGGAATTATTTAAGCTCTGTACCAATGTAGACACAAGAACAAATGGAAATAAACTGGCCACTAGGAAATTTAGACTAGAAATTAGACGAAGGTTTTTAACCATCAGAGGAGTGAAGTTTTGGAATAGCCTTCCAAGGGAAGCAGTGGGGGCAAAAGATCTATCTGGCTTTAAGATTAAACTCGATAAGTTTATGGAGGAGATGGTATGATGGGATAACATGGTTTTGGTAATTAAATATTCATAAATAGGCCCAATGGCCTGTGATGGGCTATTAGATGGGGTGAGATCCGAGTTACCCAGGAAAGAATTTTCTGTAGTATCTGGCTGATGAATCTTGCCCATATGCTCAGGGTTTAGCTGATTGCCATATTTGGGGTCGGGAAGGAATTTTCCTCCAGGGCAGATTGGAAGAGGCCCTGGAGGTTTTTCGCCTTCCTCTGTAGCATGGGGCACGGGTCACTTGCTGGAGGATTCTCTGCTCCTTGAAGTCTTTAAACTACGATTTGAGGACTTCAATAGCACAGATATAGGTGTGAGGGGTTTTTTTTGTAGGAGTGGGTGGGTGAAATTCTGTGGCCTGCGTTGTGCAGGAGGTCAGACTAGATGATCATAATGGTCCCTTCTGACCTAAATATCTATGAATCTATGAAACTGGGAGTGGCTAAGTTATTATGCAAGGTAACCTATTTCCCCTTGTTTTTCCTATCCCACCCCTCTTCCTCAGACGTTTCTTGTTAAACCCTGGATTTGTGCTGGAAATGGCCCACCCTGATTATCACACACATTGTAAGGAGAGTGATCACTTTAGATAAGCTATTACCAGCAGGAGAGTGGGGTGGGGGGAGAGAAAACCTTTTGTAGTGATAAACACCCATTTTTTCATGGTTTGTGTGTATAAAAACATCTTCTGTATTTTCCACAGTATGCATCTGATGAAGTGAGCTGTAGCTCACGAAAGCTTATGCTCATATAAATTGGTTAGTCTCTAAGGTGCCACAAGTCCTCCTTTACTTTTAATTAAGGCGTTTCTTGTATTCTAAGGTTAACAAGTGTAACGAGGAAACACAAATATCAGACACACCACAATAACTTAGTGCTCAATGAAACATTGTGGGGGGAATATTGAGCCATAGCCTCAGCTGTTTTAAACTGGTGTAGCTTCACTGAAGCCAGCAGATCACTGCTGATTTACAAAAGCTAAGGGTCTGCCCAATAGCTTTAGTAGTCGATAGGGCAACTGCTCCTTACATGGATTTTTCTAAACAAATAAACAAACCCCACAAACAGCAGCAATCCTCTAATACAAATCCAAAAGATTTTAGGTTCATTACACCAGAAAGATCAAATGAATACAAAAAAAGTGTAAGCATTATTAAAGCTAAGTGTAATTAAGAAGAATGGGCAAATGAAGACAATGCTTATTTGGACTTACCCACTTTCCCAGACCTAATAAACATTGGCCAGATAATTTTCCAATAAAAAAAATTCTAGAAATTTTATAACCAAGTGTTTTTGCTGATACTTTAATTCCTCAAGAGGCACTGGTGACTGTACTATCTCAGTCAAAGATCAAGAATGAGTTTGAAAAAGACGGCACAGAGTGAGAAGGGAGAATAACATTTTTCAAAATATTTATAAAAAGGAAAAAAGAAACAAGAAACATCTTTAAAGTTTCAGAGCTATCCCTTCATTCAAAATGCTGTGAGTATTCCTGTTAAGGGAAAAGATGTTTGTTATGCAAAAGGATTGAAAGATCAAGGAACATCATTAAATATTACAGTGGGATTTAGAAACATGTATTAACAGACCCCCTGATTGTCAAGAAAAGTCAAGAATTTTCAAGTTCGTAGTAGAGGATAGTCTGCCTTTCGGAGATCAGTGTAACAGTCAAAATTAAACTGAGGACTGGAAACTACTTTCATACCCAGATCAATTCTGTTTTGAGCAGAGATACAATGTGCACAGATAATGCATTAGCTTCCATTTGCCTTAATCTGTGTTTTGAAACATCTAATAAAAAGAATCATCATATTGAAATGAATATTCTGATTAAAGATAAAACTGAGTTTCAGATGAGTGAGATACAAGATAGGAAACTCAAGTCATTTCCATTAATTACCAATAGGGCTGTCTGTGTTTAGATCCCTTATCAACAGACCCTCTTTAATATGTTTTCTGTTCATATTTGCAGAACATAGGCGAGTAGGCTTTATTCTACTTTATTCTGACTGATTTCTTAAATCTCTGCTCCTTTAATTTTAACACTGGTTACTGTAGCACTGTCTCAAGATTGGGGGGTAAAAAGCAGTATACGCTGGAGGCTGCATTTTAACAAGAAACACGTGAATGTTTCTGAATGTTAGTGTTAAAAAGAGAGCCAGTGGGCCAGGTACCTCTTATTGCTCTCCACTAGAGAACTGGGAATAGTCACTTGGTTTCAGAAATCTTTTCCATTCACCCCACATAAAGTGATCTCTGACCCTAAAGGCAGATATAATTTTGTCCATTATTTTTTTGGTTTCTGATCCTTATTCTATTTTGTAATACCTATGACCCTAATAATCTTGTTCGTGATGTCTTCCCCTGCTCATCTGTATGTGCTCTCCACATTCTTATGTAATCTCTGGTAGCAATTTTAGTACTGTTTGGTGGAGAGGTTAGATTATAGCCCTGCGACCAATAGAGTGATAACAATTATTAAGGCTGTTACACCCATTCTAAGGAATACCATCTAACTGATACATAGCCTTTGCACAGCTGTAGTCTTCTGTTCATGATTTTACTAAGTGATCCACTCCATCAATTTTCACCTCTGTTGAAGTCTTGGAAACTCAGTAACTTTTTCCCTCAAGTTTTATACCTGTGCCTTAAACTGAGGAATTTTGCAAGATGAAGCCTGTATAAAACACAGATTAAATACAGAAACATTTTACCATTCTCTCTGATAGCTGTGTCTCAGACTTTTGATTTCAGGTCTGTGATTTCTTGTCTAGATCACTCAAGTGTGAAATACCTTTTGACCCATTTATTTGTCTTCTAGCTGATTACAGCCAACTTGACAGGATGGATAAATCAACTTGGTGATTTTTGTCACATGCTTTATTTATAGCACAGAAAGTTATACTTCCACAATGGACTCGAAAAAGCCGTCCAGACACTGAGCTCTTTTACTCTAACATTATTGCATGCTATGGCTTTAAATATCATTTGTTGGACCAATTCTTTGCAGAGGTCCAGGAAGTCTGAGAGTTGTCTAATGAACTCTTATCAGAGGAACTTCAGTAATTCTCGCTATTAGAAAAATATTGTAGATACTGCTCATTTTAGGAGGATTTTTTTAAAATTTAATCTGGGTATTTTTAATGTGTCACAGTTCTTTGCAATTTGCACCCACTTACCTCTGTTTGTGACCAATTTGTACCTACTCCTGGAGGAATTCTGTGCCACTGCACGATGCAGAATTTTGCAGAAATTAACACTGTGTGCGCAGAACTTCCTTTCCCCCACAGAAAGGGGCTGCAGTGCTGCTGGCAGCTACTAGGGGCTACTGGATCCAGCAGACCCAGCTCGGACATAGAAAACACTGCCAGGGGGAGGGGGAAAGGAGCTAGAGGGCTCCTGGCAGCTGCAGTTCCCAGCATGCTCTGAGGGAAGGAGAGGGCCGCAAGCAGGAAACTCTATGGAAGCCTGGGACCAAGCATCAGGCTGTTTCTCCCTCTGGATCCCTGGGCTCTGGGGGAGAGAGGGTGGGTGTCTGGACTGGGGGAGCCCCCATGGCTGGGCTCTGAGGGGAAAGGGGTGTGGGTATCTGGGCAAGGGGGGATATGGCTGGGCTCTGGAGGGAAAGGGGGCAGAGAAACAGGAACTGGGTTGTCATAGGGGTTTCTTTAACTCTCTGCTCCTGGGGGAATTTTTGTGTGTGTGCCTGTATTGTTACAGACATACTTGCTGACAGATACTTTGAAATAAATTACCCAAATAACTGAAACTGGTGTGATGCAGTGTTATTTTGATAAATAAAATCTGCAGAATTTTAAAATATTTATTTTTTTGGCACAGAATTTTTAAATTTTTGGCGCAGAATGCCCCCAGGAGTATTATACCAAGGGGGGACTTTTGTCACTAATTATGACACCACTGTGTTTGGCCCAGACACATCCAAGGGACTTGCACCCAGTTACTCCAGGTTGCATTTGGGCACATGTCCACAAATCTGTAGTTGCAGATCACAATTGATTTTTTTTTAAACCATGAACACACTGCAGTTTGGAAAGGGAGCAATTATTGTGCTCACTTATGAAAGGACAAATTGAACAGCTTTTATATGAGCAAGCAAACCCTGTCACATCAGCACAAGATGTTCAGTGCCAGATAATTTCAGCTGACTAACAAATGAATCTTTTTTTCACAAGGATGTGTGGTGGAATATGGTGTGTTTAATTAACATATTTTTTTTTGTTGGCAAACAAACTCACTCTCTCCTGTTCCAATGCACCAATGAGATGTGATGTTCTCAGGGCAGAGAGAAAAGGTACACACACCCCCACAATAACACAGTCACTGTATGCGGATGTATGGAAATGATAAAGCGTTCACCTTCCGCAATAGGGAGTGCTCTTGTGCCTGGGGGTGGGTTTGGCTTATGGGAAGAGGAATGGTGTTACTGTCATGCTTTCTTTTTCGGGGTCTTGCTAGGGTGAGGGAGGAGCTTTGAGCACAGGGCTCCTTGGGGGAAGATATTGAATCAGAACTCTCCCCAGCTGTCTTGACCACTACCTGCAGTCAGCTAGTGCTGCCTTCCCACTTTTTGGGCACCGTTGAGCGAGGCTTGTGGGTGCTCAAACTTACACCAGGCGTCGGCAGCTGCACACATGGGGCACTAAGGTGATTTAAAGCCACTTTTGCTGACCCTTTGTTCCTGTGTGGAGCACAAGAATGGATGAACTAGGAATCCGGCCTCTTATATCTTGAGAACTCCCTACCCTCCCTTATAACAGTGGTAGGCAGGATCTACCTGTTTCTGCCTTCAAAGGAGAAGTTATTTTCAAGGCTCAGCTACACCTTGTTATCCTCCACTGCAGCAAGGAAGTCTAGGGCTTCCTCCCTTAAGTTATCACAGCTCAAGGAGGCATTGCCAGATGAGAGTCAGAACATCTTCTATGAAATCCCTGTTGGAGTTTACCCCAAATTCCAGCACCACGGTCTTCCGAAAGGCATAAGTGTCCCCCTCATTGTTTAGAAATTTCTCAGAGAAATTCCAAGTTCATAGAAATGCAGGACTGAAAGGGATCTCAAGAGGTCATCCGGCACTCATGGCAGGACTAAGTATTACCTACACCCTCCCTGACAGGGGTCAGGGCCGGCTCTACAGTTTTGGCCGCTCCAAGCAGTGAAAAAAATCGCCGCCGCGGCCGGCAAAGGGAAGAAGCTGCCACCGAATTGCCGCCGCAGCCGGAGGAACTGCTGCTCCACGCACCTGCTTGGAACGCGGGTGCCCGGAGCTGGCCCTGACAGGGGTTTGTCTAACCGGCTATTAAAAACCTCCAATGATGGAGGTTCCACAACCTCCCTGGGAAATTTGTTCCAGTGCTTAACTACCTTGAGGAAGTTTTTTCTAATGTCTAATCTAAACCTCCTTTCCTGCAATGTAAGCCCAAGAATGTGTTTAGGCAAGATTGGGCTCAGTGTTTAGTTTTGCATCTGCCAAGCTCACCTGTGTTGGCCACCAGAGCTTTCAAACGAATCCATCCACATAAAATGGACATTACCAATAAAAGAATCAGCAGTGAAATTGTTAATGTTAGCACTGGGCTTCAGAATTAAGCCCCTTTTGAGAAGACTGCAAGGTAAAAGGACATTTCTCTCGAGAGATGTAGAAAGTGAATTGGCTTGCACTCTGAAGGAGATCTCCAAAACCAAATGAAAACTTAAAATCTGCAATCTTGCAACACCACAATCCATAGGAATCTTCCATCCATAATAAAACATGGAATTTTCATTTCCCAATGGCCCTGCCTATGGGTTTGTATTATAAATAGTAGTGAAATATGAGCGTTCCTCATACCTTCAAACGTGCCCAGTTGTTTCTCAAGCAGAATGCGACAGAGAAGGAGGAGATTACGTATTCAGATGTTGTGAGATAAAGTAGCCGCTCTGAATGTACACAAAATATTATTCTTGTCCTCAGCTAGAAAATTCTGTGCATCTGGTATAAAACTATACTGCAGGGACAACAAGCTTCCTTTCTGGTAGACTTCATCGATTGCTTTAAACTATACAATGGGGAACTTGTTCCATGTAGTTTTGTAGATAACAAAAACAGTGATACTAAACTCTAAACCTCTGTTTCTACAAACATTCAAATGAATTCCCTTTTATCTTTCTTCACGGATTTTTGAGAAGGCCCATACGCTCCAAGAGCAGATGTAAATTAACATATAGGCCTTGCAATGCAGTAGGCATTTTCTCACTGTAATGGCATAAGAACGTTCTTTGCCATCACATTTTTTATTAATCAGAGCACACATGGCATCTCCAAGTGTAATCATCATTCAGGGGTCACCCCGACATGAGCCCTGGCAAATCAACAGGCAACTGAAGTCATGTAACTCTAACACCACTTCCTAGTCCCTTTTCTTCCCATAGCATGTTATCATAAACAGATTGTTTCCACCTTCACTACAGTCCGTGGAGGATGGAGGGACCTGGAAGCAAGGACTCTGAAAATCTGCTTCCTTGTGGCAATTTCTATGATTCTGGTATGAGGACTAAAGATTTTCAGGTTCAGGGCAAAAACCAATCATGAACTAGGGATGGGCCAGATGCATTGTGGGGCCCCATCAGCATGGCCATTCAAGGACTTCTAGTCACCTCAGCCCCCACATTAAGCATTGCTGTCCTCAGGAATGAAATTTTTTTGGTATTCTCTCTCCTTCAAGCAATCTGCATTAGGGCTTTAATTAAGCTTCTCTTTTCCAGGAGAGCTGAATTCACATTTTGAACACATCGTGAGTGGAGTGGTTTCTGAAGTGCCCAATCATCTCTGAAGAGACACTAAGGGCCTGGTACCAGCTACTTATTCAGAGATCATAATCATTACAATAAATGTCAGAAAGAAAGACTGGATTTACCCTACTGACTGTAGCCAAGTACTACACATAAGTTGGCTCAGTGGTGATAAATGTCACGTTTACAATAGGTTTTTTAACATGAAAGTCCATAATTTGCTTCCCAGGGACCTAAGCTTCATTATCTGGAGACTTAAACACATTTACTGAAGTCTAATGAATAGAATTAACACATCATTTAAACAGGGACTAATATGTATGCAAATTAGAAAAAGTTAAAAAAATAACAGTTTAGCCCACAGTTTCAGAAAATGTAGATTGCATCCTTACAAAATATGAATTTTTGTAATTCACTGTCTCAGTATCTTCATATCTATGTTATCAAATTAGATGCTCTGCATGTGAACAATAGGTTGCATTAAGCCCATTTCAATTTTATATTTAAACTTGAAATTATAAAATAGATTATATTGAAACATGAATTACATAAATGCTAATTAAATACTTAATTAAATGACCAAAATAAATAGGCAGACCAAACAGGGCTAATTTCCATTTGCAAATTTCCCTAATTACTATATTTTCCTTTGGAAAACGGAAATTGTATTTCATGACTGAGAAAAGTGAATCATTTATTCCTTGCCCATTTGGTTTTTTTTTTTACATTTTAATTTTTTTAAGTGTCTTGGAATTGATCTCAAAGAGAGATAATTAATCTTCCTGGGTAAATAGGTATAGTATTAAATTAAATATCACCAGAATCAAATTATGGCTGATTTCCACATGCAAATTATGTTACTTAATAAAGTTTCTTTAATAAGAAAAAAAACCCTGAATTATTATGAAACATGAGTAACTGCTATCAAATCCGATGGGTGTGTGTCACCCTAAATATCACAAAACATGTTCAAAACAGGTCTGTAAACTAAATGCCACTGATATTTTATCAGAGATTCAACTCCCCCAAAAGGGAAAAGGCAAGGGTACAAGACAAACATATAGTCATTAGGAAACTGGGGAATTCAACCATTAGCTGAGACGACAAGTAGGATTTCTTCTTATGCAAAGTCCAAAAAGAGCTTGTTGAAGAAGATACAGATTGAAAGAAAAGCCCTTCAGGGCTAAAGACAGTGAAGAGAGTGGTGAGAAATAGTTCATCTGGATGAAGATGAAGCCTGTAATGATGCCAAGGTCAGGAGATTCTTGTTTTGCTGCTGTGTAAATGCCGGTCATGCAAGATAAAGAAGCCTAGAGTCAGCTTTAACTTTCGCACCCAGCTTCGCTAAAGTTTTGGAGAACAGGACGCATGAACAACCACCTCTGACACTCCAAAACCAGTGCAGTACTGAGGTGCACAAAAAATACAAATGGGGAATGTAAATGAGACTGGTATATATAATCCCTCCTTAGAACTCTCCTTTGCCATGATTTCTACAAAAAAAACTTGACAACGGTTAGGTCACTGGTGTGCAGAGACCATTCCCCATCATGCTGACCAATACTGTCTCATTGTTTTCTTGTATTCCCTCATCGGTCTGTCTGGATCCATCTGTTGTCTCTTGTCTTATACTGAGAGTGTAAGCTTTTTAGGGCATGGACTGTCATTTGGTTCTGTATTTCTACAATGGAGTCTGGTCCATGACTGGGGCTCCTTGGTGCTATGAGTGAGAGAGAGAAAGAGAGAAAGAAAGAGCGAGGAAGCTTTTATTAAAATAATTCAAAACCCAAGAAAATGAAGGATATGAGGTAGGACTAGGACAATACTTCCAGAGGTTTTGTTTTGCATCTGTAATATGGACACCAAGTAGCAATGAATGTTACCATGATTAGGAACTGAGTACTTCTGATTAGAAAACATAGGAGAGTAAACTATTGTAGCGTGTATTACCCTTATCCAATCACAACCTTCCTCCAGCATCATTAGTTTGTAATGTCATTGGCTGACAGCAGCAGAAGAATAGATACTATCCAAGCAGCAGTCTTGGAAAGTTCCCCTTTTTCCAGTTCTCTCCCTGCATCCTCTGTTATCTCTTTTAGCACCTGTGCTTCCATGCTTCTCTTACCAACATGGGCTAAGCAGGAGGGATGAAACTGTTAGTGCAGGTGGCTTTCAGAAATGCTCTCAGATTCTAGATGCCAGTTACCCCTCTGGCATGCAACTGCCCCATCTCTACATGAAATCCTCAAGCCCTGTGCTTAATTTGTGCCAGGGCTGAGCCCCGGCACATCTGGACTTGCTGCATCACTTATGAATGTAAAAAAATGGCTAGCGCCCTGGCACCTAGTTCCTCAAGCCCTAGCACCTCTTACAAATTAACAACTGCTCAAGCCTGACAACTGAAGAAACCCTGGTTAAAAAAACACAGATTCTATTGTTGCTAAAATGGCGAGAATGGCCATTTTAACTTCCCAGGATGGGTTGAGAGAGCTTTTTATTCCCTCCTGCAGCCTTGCAAAGTGCTAAGCTCATATTCAGAGCACAAAGCCCTGTGCTAATACTCCATATTTATGAACAGAGGTGGATTCAATTTTCCATGTACTGTGAGCGACTCACCCCAATCCAGAGCCCATGAAAGGCCCTCTGTATTGGACACTGGACCCATATTAGCACACAAGGGGTGGGGGAGGGCCCGCAGTACACTGCGAATGGAACATAGATAGAATTTCCGGATCTCTGCAGCCCTGCACAGCAGGGCCCGGCACGGGCCTAGAACGGGCCTAGAATGTTGGGGACCATGAGAAGTGGGCTGGAGATATGGGGTGGAGCACTGTGGTCTAGTGATTAAGGTACTCTACTGGGATTGAGGTCACAGGTGTATTATTCCTGGCTCAGCCACTCAGCTGCTGTGGGATGTTGAGGCATATCACTTTCCCCTCTGTGCTTCCTCCTCCCACCCTTTGTCTGCCTTCTCTGTTTGGACTGCAAGCTCTTTGGGACAGAGACTGTCTCTTGGTATACGTATGCACAGGGAACTGGGCTTGTTTAGTCTGCAGAAGAGAAGAGTGAGGGGGGATTTGATAGCAGCCTTCAACTACCTGAAGGGGGGTTCCACAGAGGATGGAGCTCGGCTGTTCTTGGTGGTGGCAGATGACAGAACAAGGAGAAATGGTCTCAAGTTGCAGTGGGGGAGGTTTAGGTTGGATATTAGGAAACACTATTTCACTAGGAGGGTGATGAAGCACTGGAATGGGTTACCTAGGGCGGTGGTGGAATCTCCATCCTTAGAGGTTTTTAAGGCCCGGCTTGACAAAGCCCTGGCTGGGATGATTTAGTTGGGGTTGGTCCTGCTTTGAGCAGGGGGTTGGACTAGATGACCTCCTGAGGTCTCTTCCAACCCTAATCTTCTATGACTCTATGATTGTATATTGAGAAAGGAAGCTTTAAGATAAGATCACTCTTGTTCTTGATTATTTCATCCAGCGGTCTGATCCATTCTATGCATTCAGCTAGGTATACTAATTGATTGATTTGAACATTCCTAACCCTATAATTTCATACCCAGAGTGCCTCATGGTGTGAAACTAACTAGTGTTAACATTACTCTGAATGTTGCTATGGGATTGAGAATATGGCCCTTAGATGATTACACTTTACAGTTACATGGAGAGGACGAAAACATGATTTATCTGGCAGCTTCTGTTATCTCACTGTTTTACAATAAATGTATACTGGGACCTCAGGATGCATCTACTTGTATTATCGGATGTTTCATTCACAGTTCTTCCAGGAGAGTACTACCTGACTGAAACTGATCTGTTTATGAGACACCATATTATACAAATAGAGAGACTCTTTAGAGCATCACATAAAAGTATATAACCCAGAAACAGCTCAAACAAGGATGGGGTAATAAACTGTTCCTTGGAGCAGGGGAGAGAAAGGGGCTATACGGTCGTTTTTTTCTTATTTGCAAAATGTTTTTATCTTAAAAAATAATATAAATATTTCACAAAAGAGTCACAATGACAGTTAATAATCTTTTTTAAATGGCCCATTTTCTCATCATCCTTTTAAAAAGTCCCACTTTATATTAAGGTTGAATTTAAAAAGAGTTTAAAAAGGGTAAATAAATGAGTAATAGATGTTTTAATAAATACTCAATTGACTTAACTTGTTATAGCGTCCAATACGGTTATAACCATGCCTTATGGCCTGCTATGACACCTTAATCATCAGCATCACATATTATGCATGTCCGAAACTCACTGTTTGTTAACGCTTTATAAACCAGCTATAAATAGAACCTTAATATGAAGTTTGACCATTTTAAAGATAATGAATCAAACTTATCGGTGGTGTAACCCCTCTGACTTCAAGAGGGTTACTGCAGAAATGAATCTGGCATATATAACAGGTGATTTCAGAATAAGAATTCTGAATGAACAAATTTGGTTAATTTCACATACATACATACATAGTGAGTAAATCACCCCAGGCATTAAAAACTCCCCACCCAACCTGTACCGCCCTCACCTGCTCCCCTTCTCTGTTCTCTCCCCAGAAGGTGGCACTTCATGGAAACGTCGGGGTAAGCCCTTGGACTTTATTTTGTTACACTCTCTAAATAAAAAGAGACAAGAAGTGTATAAACAGGGTTTTTCAGACTGGCTGACAACAATTCTGTATGAGTTCAATTGAGTGATCTACATGGGAAAAAAAAAGACACACATCCTCCCATTCAAATGATATCTCTGAATTTCTCTGCTCTTGTCAGACCCATTTTTAAATAACAAAGTTAAAAAGAACACAATACAATATTTTACATTGTCAGATTCTTTGCGGAGACAGACAAAAGGAATTATAAATAGCTGTTAAATCCTGTCTGCCACTATAAAATTTACTATTGTATAAAATTCACTCTATAGTCATGTTAAATATTTTATTATTAAATATGCATCAACATCTTTTGAATAAGAGCCTATCTAAAACTACTCAAGCCAATGGAAGAGCTCCCACTGACTTCAGTGATCTTTCTCCTTAAAGTCCCTGGGGACAAGAAATTCACATAAATGATCTAAGGTTCTGAAAGTCATAAGAGTGTAATGGACATATTGGGTCAGATCCACAGTCTATCTAGTCCAGTATCCTGTTTTCTGACGTGGCTGGTGCCAGATGCTTCCAAGGAAATGAACAGAATAGGGCAATTATTGATTGATCCCATCCCCTGTCATCCATCCCAACTTCTGGCAGTCAGAGGCTTAGATGCACTCAGAGCATGGGGTTGAATGCCTGACCATCTTGGCTAATAGCCACTAACAGACCTCTTATCCTCCATGAATTTATCGAATTCTTTTTTGAACCAAGTTATACTTTTGGCCTTCATAGTATCCTCTAACAACAAATTCCGCAGGTTGACTGTGTGCTGTGTGAAGAAGTACTTCCTTGTGTTTGTTTAAAACCTGCTGCCTATTAATTCTTGTAATTGCCAGGTTCGCCTCGGGCACCTTTTTTTTTAAAAAAAATCAACATTTAAAAAGTCTGTTCTGTTTTTTCCTTTAAGCAACATACCATCCAGGATCTGACCAGCTGGAATGACTTAAAAACAGGATTTTTCTTCCTAGGGTAATATTAAAAACTGTCTACAGCATATGGAATAGAGGAACCAAGACTGCTTTTATTCAGTCATCTGGTTTATTTGAGGCTTAATTCTGAGTCCTTTTAACACTTAACATGCTGCATCTCTTTTGCAAGCATGGTTACATATAACAATATCTGCAATATCATACAATTTCATCATCCTCATCCTTTCCCTCAGGATGCTGCTAATTCCTTTCTCTTTTCATCTAGAATGCTGCTGCTCTTTCTAGGACGTCCGCAGCTGGCACTCACTGTAGACAATGCCAGGTACAGTAACAAGCAGAATCAGAGTTTTAGACAATACCTGGAGGCTCTAATAAGCAGCAGCTGTACCAAGCTCTCTTTCTCTTTGTTACTTCAAATAATCACATCTATAACCTGTCTCTGCTTTCAGGCTACCAATCACTGTAGAACAGATCAAATGAAACAAACTCAGAACAAATTTGGTTTCCATCAACCAATGGGTTTCGTGACACAGTAGCTACATGCCACAGTGAAAGGCAGGCTCTGTCCACATTGCAGTGTGTCACTTTGCTCAGCAGTGAACGGCTCTGGCAGAGGCAGGCAGCAGGGAAAGGCAGCCTATGGCAGTGGGGAGTGGCCAGAGCCTTTCTCCGCTGCTGGAGCTTTTCACTTCAGTGGAAAAAGACTCCAGCAGAAGGGAGGTAGCAGGATACTGCACTGCTAAAAACAGCAGTATAGACGTGGAAAGTACTGCTTCAGGGTATAGAGAACCATGTAGGGAACAGACCCTAGGGTTTTGATGTTTGTGCTTTACTCGCCTAAGCAGTACCTCATTGTCCACTCTGCTCTTGCTACCTGTGCCAGCTGGGTGTGCAGTGTCTACTCTGCACGCTGACTAAGTGTAGACATACCTTTTGTGCCCTTTAACTTAATACACTTTCAAGTGTATGTACAAAGGCACTCTTAGCATGGAGTGAGTGTCCACACAGGGAGTTAGTAATTAATGTCCAGGCATTCTCCCTGTGTAGACAAGCCTTCAGTTACACATCCATCCACCTTGGTTAGATACATCCTGCTCTTGTTTACTTGGCATAAATGTGGAGTTACTCCACATGTACACTGGGACAAATGGGAGGTGAATCCATCCCACCCCAGTGAGCTCTGCGAATCAGATTCACCTCCCATTTGCCTCAGAATACAGAGGAAACAGTGATTTGGCTCAGAATACAGAGGAAACAGTGATTTGGAAATGCAATTAAATACATTTGAGAACATATTTAGAACTAAACAAATTTTCAGTCATGCAGGGCAGGTGTTGAAGCAAATTCAAAAACCTGACACAGTCGGATCATGCTAACACCAGCATAAATGTGGAGTTACTACTGAATTTAATAGAATTACTCAGGTTTACAATAGGATGAGAGCAGAATCTGTCCCACAGTATCTTGAGATGAGTAAATAATAATTTCTGCACTTAAAGTTCCTAAACAGGTTTTTGAAAACCTGTATATAAATAACTAAAGATACTAGTTGCTGAATTTTCTAGACTTCTTCACAGTTCCAGAAATGTCAACTAATGAGTTTTCTCTTTCTAAAGTTCTGGGTGTCTTGGCTTGGCAAAGCCCTCTTCATCTCTCCCACCTACCTTAAAAAAAAAAAAAAAGAACAATACATTTTGTTTGTTAAAGACACACATGATCATCACACTGTCTAATGGGAAAACTGACAGCTCTTGTAATTCTTACCTAAATAGCTTGCAGGGAAAAGTAAAACTAAAGTGGCTTAAACAAATGCAGAAATAACAGAAGGGGACAATTTTCCAGCTCTCTCTCTCTCTCCCCCCCACACACTCACTCCAGTATGTTTAAAAAGCAACCTTTTTACAGATCATCCAGTATGTTTAAAAAGCAACCTTCAGCCAGTGACTCTCTCTCTCTCTCTCTCTCCTTTTTTGTGTGGGTGGGTGGGGATCTAATGAGCATGAGTTTGTTCAAAAGCTTGAACAAATATCTCCAAGCCAATCCAGCAGCAGGGGGTCCATTACTATAACAACTGACAGCTCCATGTGAATTCTCAAAGGCCCTAAAGTAGCCATTTGGGAAATAGTTACGGAGTAAAAATTTGCAAAGGAATGGCAGTATTAGGTTTCATGTGACAGGGCCCTCGCTACACACAGCTGCCCCTCACTATGTCAGCCATTCAAGCACAAAAAAAACCATGTCACCAGCATCAGAGAGCAGCTGGGGCTCCAGAAGAGATCGTTTTTAGTTCCCCACAACAAGACTGGGATCAAACACCACAAACTAACAACGAATTGAAATAGCTGCAGCACACGGTGCTGTGGGATTACAAGATCTTTTTTTCCCCTGGCCTTCGCATTGTTCTACTCTGAAAAGCTGAAATACAGACAGAAAAGTATTTACACGAATTGTCTCATGTTGTGTCTGAAGCATGAAGAGGACTCCGAGTGATGCTAGAAACTTGAACGAGTAACCAACTGCTGCCCGGAGTTTCAAACTTAAAATGCAGCAATGACCTGCCATTGGCACAATGAGAGCTTCAGCTCTCCACGATATAGAAGAGGTAACTGATCACAGATCTGCCACACCTCAGTGAGCATGAGGATCAGAACACCAAGATATGTCCTGAGTAAGCGAGCACACTATTTCTGTATCTTTACCTCTAGTGGCACTGAAACCAAATACGACTCTTGTCTTTTACATTGTGTACGCCACGTGCAAATAAACTGTGACGTGATTCTCTGCATTGTCTAAACTGGGGAGGGAGAACGTGATGGCGAAACCTACCCAACTCCCCAGAAGGTGATGCTAGGCATCAGATGCCTCCATTTTTAATAGCTTCTCTTTCAGATGGCAGTAACGAGGTGGAAGGGCATGGCATGCGCCGCACCCCCACTGCTCCTTTGGTGAGGAATCACATGGACCAACCAAAGTGCAGGGAGGGGGGCACGATGGACCATGCCACTGCATTCTCCACACTCCATGCAGTACTTTGCACATGTAGACATGCAAAACCCACAGAGGGCTCAGACACCAAGGTGATGGGCTCAAGTATAAGGACGTAGGTAGATGCTATACTGCCAGTGCATGGAAGGAGAGAACATCTGGACATTGCTGAAGGGGGAAGTCTGGAAGGTGATTAAGGAATTGCTGGTGCAGAGGAGGCAGAAACACTGAAGCTGGGATGGTGAATCAAGAGGCAGGTTCAGTGCTGATCAATATGGGGGTAGGGAAACAGACGACAGTCTGGGAGAAAGCGAGCGTGTTTGGGCACTTGTAGGAAGTGCTTAGGCGTCCGACTGAGCTCACATCTCTTCCTATGAATGTTTCTTCTCCTCCAGCCTATGAGGCCACACACTGTGGTTCTGACCCACAGCTCTACTCTCTCCAGACTGTAACAGCATGGCTGCGGGAGGCTTTGTGCTGTCCCAACAGAACCACACCCACATTTTTATTCCTATGCCAACAAAACACACATGATTCTTAACTCACCCTCCTGGGCAAATTTTGCAAGTGCATCCACTGCACATGCTGAGACCTGCACTTGCATGTCAAAAGGATGTGTGTGGAAAACATGTAGGTACAACTTTGGAAACCCGTTGATTAGTTGTTTCCTAAGTCTTGCTGCTTCCTAACCTTTGTTAAAAATGCTAATGGTACACTTTTTGCATGATAGAAACTCAGCACTGAATTTGAATGATTACTTTTACTACACACAAATCTGTAGTTTTCCTTTGAAAAACAATGTTTGGAAAGGTTGGTCCCAGACAAGATCTGGGGCGAGGCTGGGGCAGAGAATGGAGAGAGAAAGTGTGTATGTGAGAGAGATGTAGCAGTTCTTCTTCTCATCATTTTGTTACTGCTATGGGAACATAGCAGATCATGTTTTCCAGCTAGGTTCATAGAATCATAGAATAGAATATCAGGGTTGGAAGGGACCTCAGGAGGTCATCTAGTCCAACCCCCTGCTCAAAGCAGGGCCAATCCCCAGTTTTTGCCCCAGATCCCTAAATGGCCCCCTCAAGGATTGAACTCACAACCCTGGGTTTAGCAGGCCAATGCTCAAACCACTGGGATAGCTTTGAGCAGGGGGTTGGACTTAGATGACCTCCTGAGGTCCCTTCCAACCCTGATATTCTGTTCTATGAGGTCATTCCTTCCACATACAAGGAATGTTGCCACATCTCCACCAAGGATGTTCACATATATCCACTGGTCTGTCAGATACCCACTGACATCCCAACATGCCCATACCAAACCTACACAATGGTCATTTGGATGTCACCATACTTATTATTCTGTCTCATGCCCCTAGATAATACGTGTGAAAAAGATCTCTCAATATAACTGTGTCTTTTTTTGTGAACGAAGTCCCTAGTGAAGAAATGTAGCCACATGGCAAACTGAAAATCATATACTAGTAGAATCCACGGTAAAACAGATATGTTGACCTGCATGATATCATACATGAAAAATTAATGACAGGTTTCAGAGTAACGGCCGTGTTAGTCTGTATTCGCAAAAAGAAAAGGAGTACTTGTGGCACCTTAGAGACTAACCAATTTATTCTCAAATAAATGCTCAAATAAATTGGTTAGTCTCTAAGGTGCCACAAGTACTCCTTTTCTTTTTATGAAAAATTAAGTCTTTCAAGCACAGATGTTAAAATTAATTGTAGCATTAACTATTAAGACTGTGATTCAGGAAAGCACTTATATCTGTGCTTAAGTCCATCCCAATTCAGGACACCACTTAAGCACAAGAGACAAATCTGAGAAACGGACCCTGACTGACGATATGCTGATAAATTATACAGTAATAAATCACTGGGACCAGATGGTATTCACCCAAAAGGAATACAGATATGAAATTGCAGAACTACTAACTGTGCTATGTAATCTATCACTTAAATCAGCTTCTGTACCAGACGACTGGAGGATAGCTAATGTGACACCAATTTGTAAAAAGGCTCCAGAGGTGGTGCTGACAGTTTACAGGCCAGTAAGCCTACCCTCAGAATGAGGCAAATTGGTTGAAACTACAGTAAAGAAAAGAATTATCAGACACATAGGTGAACATGATTTGTTGGGGAAGAGTCAGCATCACTTTTGTAAAGGGAAATCAT
This sequence comes from Lepidochelys olivacea, assembly GCF_965140295.1. Classification (NCBI taxonomy): domain Eukaryota; kingdom Metazoa; phylum Chordata; order Testudines; family Cheloniidae; genus Lepidochelys; species Lepidochelys olivacea. The sequence goes on along the minus strand of NC_140417.1, from coordinate 4,584,920 downwards.
GTCTCACCAATCTACTAGAATTCTCTGAGGGGGTCAACAAATATGGGACGATACAGTGTAGTTGGACTTTCAGAAAGCCTTTGACAATGTCCTTCTTTTTGCGAATACAGACTAACACGGCTGCTACTCTAAATCTCTCACCAAAGGCTCTTAAACTAAGCAACCATGAGGTAAGACGGAAGTTAAAAGACAGGAAACACAGGGTAGGAATAAATGGTCAGTTTTCAGAATGGAGAGAGGTAAAAAGCAGGGTCTCCTCAGGGATCTGTAGTGGGACCAGTGCTGTTCAACATATTCATAAATGATTTGGAAAAAGGGGTCAACAGTGAGGTGGCAAAGTTTGCAGATGATATGCAACTCAAACTACTCAAAATAGTTAAGTCCAAAGCAGACTGTGAAGAATTACAAAGGGATCTCACAAAACTAGCTGACTGGGCAACAAAATGGCAGACGTAATTCCATGTTGATAAATGCAAAGTAATGCACATTGGAAAACATAATCCCAACTATACATACAACATGATGAGGTCTAAACTAGCTGTTACCACTCAAGAAAGAAATCTTGGGAGTCATCGTGGATAGTTCACCGAAAACATCCATTCAACGTGCAGTAGCAGTCAAAAAAGCGAACAGAATGTTAGGAGCCATTAGGAAAGAGATAGATAATAAATCAGAAAATATCATCCTGCCACTATACAAATCTAGGGTACACCCATACCTTGAAAACTGTGTGCAGTTCTGGTCGCCCCATCTCAAAAAAGATATATTAGAATTAAAAAGGTACAGTGAAGGGCCACAGAAACAAAGAGGGGTATGGAACAGTTTCTACATGAGGCGAGATTAAGAAGACTGGGACTATTCAGTTTGGAAAAGAGACAATAGGAGAAATATGATAGAAGTCTATAAAATCATGACCGGTGTGGAGAAAGTGACTAGGGAAGTGTTATTTACTCCTTCACATAACACAAGAACCCGGGGAAATTAATAGGTAGCAGGTTTAAAACAAACACAAGGAAGTACTTCTTCACACCCCAACACACAGTCAACCTGTGGAACTTCATTGCCAGCGGATGTTGTGAAGGCAAAAACTATAACTGTATTCAAAAAAGAACTGGATAAGTTCATGGCGGATAGGTCCCTCAAAGGCTATTAGCCAAGAGGGTCAGGGATGTCACCTCATGCTCTCCGTGTCCCTAGTCCCTGACTGCCAGAAGCTGGGAGTGGACAACAGGGGATGGATCACTGGATGATTGCCTGATCTGTTCATTCCCTCTGGGGCACCTGGCACTGGCCACTGTCAGAAGATGGGATACTGGGCTAGATGGACCACTGGTCTGACCCAGTGTGGCCGTTCTTATGTTCTTAACTTTAAGCATATATTTCAATCTCATCGACATCAGTAGAACTTAATCATGTGCTTCCGTCACGTCCTGATAAAGGATCAGCACCTGAGGTGTTGCTGTAACACCATATCTGCATCTTACTGTATGAAAGTGGTTGCTTGAACAGTTAATTTTTGAATTAATCAGAATCTAGTGGGACTGACGTTTTAGACCAATCTTCGTAAGCAAATATTCTGCACATCTAGAATGACTGGGCACTTACTAGGTTTGAAAATGGCAATTTGTTTCACAGCAAACCGAGCAGTAAAAACAGTTGCTGTGTTCAAGTAGCTAGTTTTCAAAGTTCAATACGGAGCAACTTCAAAATAAGGTTTTTAATTAGAAGAAGAAAGTATTGTGGTTATTCCACTTTAAGGACCGACTGCATGCCAGACTAATCTAGGAGGCTGGCAGAAAGGGAAGCCTGGAAAATTCTGCAGGTTTTATTGAAAGCCATTATTAATAGTGGCTGTGCCAAGGCAAATAATATTTTGTGAAAAAATAAATGGATCTCTCAGGCGATTGGCAATGAGAGAGAGACTCTATCATCTCTAGGGCAAGGATTCAAATCCACCTTGGAAATGCTGAGCATTGTTACCAGCTGGATTGAGACCACCAACCAGTTTTTTGTGGACAACTATTGACGTCACAGAAACAGGCTCTGATTAAAATCGTTTCCTGGATGTTTCAGCAGAGGCACCAAGAGCTAAATTACCCTTTCACTTCTAGAGATGGCTGTCCCTCCAGAAAGGTGTTTTGATGCATTGTGTCAGGGCAGCGTGGGAGAAACTTGTAATGCTATTGCCCATGCTGCGCCTATTCTGTGGACAGACACAAAACTAAACGTGGGCCGTCTAACTTCAGAAAAGATGAACTCCAGACCTGAACTTGGCACTGGGCTATAGCTCCATAATGGCCCTTTGAGAGGATTGAGGACTCAATTGCGCTCAGGTGAGATTTGGCCTGATTCCTCGGTGGGAGACAATGAGTTAAGTCATCTGATGTCAGATGTGTCAGATGACCAGGAGCTGGGTCCCTGACCGAAGTGGCTGCTGGGTCTGTGTTCTGCTGCCAAAAAGGGGACAACAGCTGAGAAAGAAGGTGCCACTGCTGAAGAGGCCGAAGAAGGGAAGCTGCTAACAGAGCTCGGTCGCAGGGAGAAGAGACTACACCCTGCAAGGGGTGGACTTTTGGGATCTAGCCAGAGAGCCAAGTCACTGTAGTGACTATGCAGAGGACTGGGAACAGTTCAGCCAGTCGTCTGCTGAACTTCCCAGGCCAGTGAAAGCACAGGCTGACTGAAAAAAAAAAATGGATCCATCCCCCCTGAATTTTGGAAAAGATTGGATCGGTACCAAAACCTTTCAGCTCTGGCCCTTCTCTGTCCAAAACGTCAGTACTCAGTGCCATCAAGACGGCAGGCAAAATTTTCAAAAGTGCTTCAGTGACTTTTGAACCTACATCCCATTTTCAAAAATGACTTAGGTACTTGGAAGCCTAAGTCCTATTGACTTTCAGGGAGACTTAGATACCTAAGTCCTTTTTGAAAATGGGACTGGGTGCTTTTGAAAATGTTGCCTAGACTCTTCCAAGAGTGAGACATTCAGTAGAGACAGGAACGTTTTTAAGTACATTGAAAGTAGGTTCTCTTATTAAACTAAACAAGCAATTTTAGAAATGCTGTGAATTTGCAATATAACAGCAATATTCACTTTTCAGCAAAGTACATCAGACAAAATACAGTATCATGGGTATTCATAAGAGAAAACCCATAAAATGATCAAACAACAGCTCCACCACTGGTCTGACAGAAATCTCCCTCACTTCCAATAGGTTCCAACCCAGGCTGCAGTGTAGAGTTCAATATCGAACGGTAGCTCTCCTAGAGAACGTTCATTAGTAGTGGTAATTATAACAACAGTACTTGGCTCTTACCTAGCACTTTTCACCTGTAGATTTACAGACGAGGCTAAGCATTTTATCACTAACACACCAGTTGGGAAACAGGCCTGGCCCTGAGATATTAAGGGCCTAATCTTGCTCTCACTGAAGTCAATGAGATCTCTGCCATTGAGCTTGAGGGTACTACTATCTAACACTCAGTGGTTTGCCCAGGGTCAGACAATGAATCAATGACAGAGTGGGAAAAAGAACGCAGATCTCCTGACTCACTCAAACTCTATAGAAGGCTATTAAAAAAACCCACAGAAAAAAAGTTCCTATCGAACTTTTGCCCAAGGAAGTTAAAATCATTTCCCCCCAAGCAAAGACCATGTGATTACAAACAAGCACTGCAAGCTAGCTTTGCGCGCGGAAAGGCAACAGCTGTGTTGCTCCAGAAATCCCTCCTGAATGTAAACATATTAGCACTGTATAAACAGCTTGATTTAATAAGAAAGGCAGTACGATGTTCCTGCTTTGTCTTCAGGATCACAACGTTGACAACTGCAATAATTCAAAGGTGAATTATGGTATCCACTGAAAAGAGGGGAAAAGAAAACTCTCAAGCTATACTTGTGAATTAATTTCCTCCTCTTAGCTGAAAATGAGAAATGGATATAATTTAGTTCCTATTTAAAAATTGCTGTTGGCTAAAACTCTAAAATGTTAATTGCTTCTTAACAGTGTCTGCGTGTTTTACCCTTTTTAAACTGCTCTCTATGGCGTGGTATTGTTTTGAATAAAGGCACAAACAAAAACATCTGACAGACAATGAAAGGTCACCAGTCACATGAAATACCATTTTATTTCACTGTAAAGCTCAGAGACAAGAACTCATTGCATGTCTAAATATGTCGTGTGTTCCCAGAATAATGTAGCCATCTCCCTGCTCCTCTATGAAACAGACGTACAAAGAGGATTCTGGCATCAACATGCAGAACTAGTGACACCAAGTATCCCGCTTACCTTCACAGTTCTAATGATTGATAATACCAGTCCCACCATATAGAGGGTTAATCTGCGATAGAGTTTACTGAAATCGGCTGTGTAACCATTAACATGTCTCATGCCATATCAGGGCACAGCACGGCACACAAATTGGTTTGCTGTATGAAAAGTTAAGCGTACAGTCTCTTGCTCACATACACACACACACACACACACAGAGGTCTGGAGGCTAGAAGTATGGAATATTTCATTCAATTCTCAAAGCACAGAGAAAGGGATCCTATGCACACATAAGCACATCCAAACCTTTTGGTTTGTTCCCATCAGTACTTCTGTGACTAGCAACTGACTGTCTAGATATCCTTCCTGCAAACCAGTGTGATTATGTTCATGACTAGACTCTCACCTTCCCTCAGTATTCCTATGCTAACTGTCACTGGAACACATACTTTATTTAGCAGGAGTGGGGTACTACTGATCCAAGCACAGTCTGGATAAGCATTGTGCTAGTTTGCCTTTGCCACTCTACTAATGCCCCTCATTCCAGGCATAAAACAAGTCATCTTGTTTTAGACCTTGTGTGAACAGGCATTCCAGTCATCATGTCCACTAGCACTAAAGATCAGATTGCCAAACTCATTTTCAAATGTGAATAAAGATGTGAACCAAGGTATACACAAGTGAAATGTTAAATGATGGACTTCTCATTCCTCCTACTCCAGCAACCACAGGTTCACAATCAACACCAGTAAAGTTTCAAGCCAATTCTGTTATAATACAAAGATTGGGTTTCTGGTTGTCCTGTGGATATCTGAGGAAGCTATCAGCTCATTGTTCTGGGGTATCAGACAATGGGATTTATGCTGACATTTTATTTGCCTCTATAATAATGCAAAAAAACCTCACAAAAACCAAAGCCCGCTTTGCACTGCAGCTTCATTAAAAAAATGTTAAGACTAAGAAAATGAGTGTAAAAAAGAGGCCAAATTTGCTGGATGTATGTTGTAATGTCTTTTCTTGACTTCAGATGGTAGCAGTGCTAGAGAGAATAAAGTGACCTCCTCATTCAAAGATCAGTCATGTCACAGTCTCCATTTGTCCAATCTCCTTCAGGCAAAGGGAGTAGGAAGCACAAATTGCCCCTGCAAATCAAGAATCTCATATAGAAGTGGGACAAACCACTCTCAAATATCTCCAACTGTAAAGATTTTCTACTGAATACTATATTGAAGTTCAACACCTTAAAAGGTGGGAAAAGCTTAGAAAAACAGAGACTGTCTTCTGCTCTTTCAATTTCCAAACTGTTCCCTTCCATTTACATAATATGAAACATTTCATATATAGAACATGAAATGACAATTGCAAAGGATCAGAACAGAGTTAATTTTGTTATATATATTCACAAACAAAAAAATCTAACTCCTTATTTAGACCTCTAGATGCTAGGGCATCGATACAATGCAAACAACCAGAAGGCTTTGCTCTGCTTCAATGTTCTATTTATGTCACCTCTGTTCTCAAATCATCTAGTCTCTCAAATGCCCAAAAGTGAAAATATCAAGTTGTTTTACCCTCAAAATGCATTGCTAAAGGGTAATCCATGTCTCTTCTGAATTTTCTAATTCTCGGTAGGAGTTTCCTAATGCTTTTCTCACACAAGAACAAAGAATCGCTGGACAGGAAAAGACCACTTGGACCAACACGTCTGTCCCCTTGAGGATTATCTTTTCTTAACAACTGGTTTTTGTGCTTATACTTCAGTAGCATGTTTCTCACTCTGAAAAATCCGTCTCATACTCATTTTCATGCTATTTGCTTTGATGGCCTTATTTAGCAAATTATTCCATATGTTGCCCATTTCACTTTAAGTATTTCTTTCTGAAGACCCAGTTTATCTTAATTTCCTAACTTTTAGATTAGATTGCGTGGGTGGTTTTATTTTAAATGCCCACCAATGTAAATACGTTATTTTTCCTAAGGAAAGTGAAGAAACTGAAAAGGGCACTCAAAATGAAGTGGAACCACTTCATTGCCAATGCTCTGTACAGTCAGAAATATCACTGCATACAATTGGTGTTATAGCTCTTGTTAATTCATTCCAGAACCCTGTTTGCCTTTCTTATTGCATTTGTATACTAGTTTCATAGCCTCAAGGACTTTCATACACAAAATCTTAAATTAATTCCTACTCGGTATATATGGCATGTCTGTTAACATCTAATGCGTACCCTTCTGGTTTGGTTATTAACTCCAAATTTGTTATTTTATATTTGTTCATAAATACCTTTAGACCGATAATCACATCCATATATTTGTGCTTCATGTAGAGGTCCAAATGTATATTTTTTATGTCTAAAGTAATATTGAATCTCCTTGAGTTTTCAGTGTAGATTACATACACTGAGAGGCTCTCCATTATTGTGATGGGGTATAATGTCTGGTTTTCATAATTCTTATCAATCTGTTAACAAATGGTTTATTACTCATGCAAATTATAGAATAGACAAAGACTAGTTCCTGTGCCTTTATGCTATCAAATAAGTAACTGAATTTCAATTAAAGTCTTTCCCCATGTTTCTTCCTTGCTCTATGTAGTTTTTTGTAAGTACTGAACAAATAAAATGTTTCAAGTGACTTTTTAGGAGAGTTAAAGGAGAACGTGTTGAACCTCAGTTATATTTTAATTGTAGTCACCCATAGTATAGCCATCTCCGTTAAAAGCATTTACTAACGGTTGCTCTACAGATATTGGTGATGAAGCAGGCACTGCAATTCTACTGCATATCTTCGAGCAAAGTTTTGCTACTGCTTCAGCAAATCCAACACTAGTTTTCTCAATTACTCCTCACAGTGCCTTAGTGAAATTGTACCAAAAATACCAACGTTTCCCAAATAAAAGATATCATCTCCCAGCACCATGCACCCATTTTCCTGGATGATTCCTATTATGATTTTCTTTCAACCTCAAAGGCTTTTTTCTGAGAAGGGCCTTTTAAATCACTGTGAGATAAATGAAAAGGAGTACTTGTGGCACCTTAGAGACTAACCAATTTATTTGAGCATAAGCTTTCGTGAGCTACAGCTCACTTCAAAGTTAATCCTTAACTAAAGTTAATCCTTTGTAAATTTGTGCTCAACCATTGAAGAAAAATGGTTTAAAAGACTAACAGTGAAAACTCAAGTTCTTTTGATACAGACCCAAACCAAAACCAACACTGATACTACTGACACCAGCAATGAACATTGCACCCAAATCCAACACGCTGATCTGTGCTAGAACCCTGAAATTGCCTTTTCCCACTTCCCAGCCTTGGTTACTCCATCTAAACATCTGGGTCCCCATGACAGCAAGTGGATCTGAAACCCCTGGAGCTCTGGACTGGGATGGCAAAGATTTAACCAGTAGAGACCTGCTGTTTCCTGGACCTGCTATTTAAATCTTTCCTTTCTGGACAGGCACTCCAGGGCTTTTTGAACTAGTCATCCCTCCTGTCCTTCAGGATCCAGATTCTCTTCTAGAAAAGAAATGGTAAATTCCATAGCAGAAAAGCCTGGGCCTCTCCTCAGAGCCTGTCTTGCACAGAAGTACATGCTAAGGTAAACGCTAGCAAATAACTTTATCTCAACAGAAGACAAAAGATGCAGTGGCTTCAGGTACATCTAGAAAGATGCTTTAGAATCAAATCTGTTTTAAGGTCTAAAATGAGATGAGTTTAGTGATGCTAAACCTAGTTCCCCCATGGGGGAACTATCATCCCCATCATTAAAAACTAATATACAACTTGGCCTAACCAACAGGATCTCTTCAGAAGAGGCAATCTAAAGGGTTTGTTTTTATTGTATTTTATTCCCATAGGCTTTACTATGTGTTTTATTACAGTAGTATCTGGGCACCTCACTAATATTACAGAGCTAATCCCCAAAACACTGCTATGAGGTAGACAAGGATTATTGTCCTCAATGTACAGATGGGGAAACTGAGGCACAGAACTCTTAAGGGAATTGTCCAAGATCATACAGGGAGTCTGTGGCCAAGACAGGTCTAGAACTCAGAGCCCCGGTTCAATGAGCCTTTTTCGCAAGACCATCTTTCCCGAAGGTCAGGATTGACGTGCGTTCTTACAGTTATTTAAGGAGAGGTAATTGAGGAAACACTAGTCTGTGTTACAAGTGGTTTTGGCCATTGCTACCACTAATCTCATTTTCATGACACAAAAATTAATACACGAGACACTTGAAATAGTTAACGAATACAGCTGTCCTAACACCTCTAGAGATATCATCCATCATCGTCACAGCCAGTAAAATAAAAATTACAGAGGCATATTAAAAAGACACTCCCAACAGTCTTTTAAATCACAATCAGTTCCCAATGTAAAGGAAACGGGCTCACCTCCAGTAAACCAGCACAGCAAGAAGAAGAATGAGGCACACAAAGGTCAGGGCTGATACCACAATCAGAGGGATGATCCATTCCATTTTGCCAGGAGAAGGTCTGGTTGCCATACCGGAGCTATTCTTGTCTGCTGTAATGAACATAATCAGTACCAGTAAATAGAATGATGCTACAATGGCTACATTTATACACAAAATTAAAACTGCTGTCACTCCAGTTTCACTCCAGTTCACATGATGTGAGCAAATAATCAGAGAATGGACCTTCAAAAAAGCGAGTCGCTTAATTCTTCACTTTCATATAAGCATTACAGCATGAAAGTATGGTGCATATACAATGCCTCAACTGGATTCTACTACTGTACCTAGTTGCAATCTTAACTTTACTTACCCACAATTTTAGGGCCAGATCCTGCAAACAGGATCCAAGCGTTACTCTTACCATCATAAGTCGTTCCCCCAGCTCAATGAATTAAGAGCTCTGCTTGGTAAGTAAAGTTTGCAGGTTCATGCCCCTTGTTTGTAAGTGCTTTGGGGCAGGGAATGTGTCTTACTCTTTTACAAAGCTCTATGTAAAATTTACTTTAATGTATGCATTATTGTAATAACTGCACTTAGAAAAAACTTCAACCCATTATCAATCCAGTAGCATGTCATAATGCTCGGTGAATTGTTAAGGTCTGTTGAGTTAGTACATACGAAGGTACTTTTAGAACATTGATTATTGAAATGGGTGGACAGATGGAACCTGTTGCAATCCACTGTGGAAACCCTTACTTCTCAGGTTTTATACAAAATAAAACTATGGCAAGATCCTGGCAGCTGATATCAGGATGAGTCAGCAGAACTAACACTAGGATGATAGGGCCTTGCATACACGAAAGTAGAGGCCTCAGTCAGGTATTGGGACCTATTGTTCTAGGAACTGTATACACATATAATGACAAGAGGGACCCCGTCCCACGATAACTTACATTTTAAGGACCATTCCGTATTTCAAAAAGCCCTCTAACTTGTGCAAATTCACAAACTGTTGAAAAGTGAAACTTTTTTGCACAATAGCTTAAGTGAAAAATTATTGGGTGCAGTTTCTGTCATTCATTTTGCATTCCTTAACAAACAGCCTGCGGCTGTTCCACAAATGTCAATAAGAAGCAGCAGGGTAAGGAAGATTGTAAATGGCTTCAGATTAGAACAAAGATAGAAAAATACACACTTGACTTTTTGTTTATTCCCTCTCACCCCCGCCATGTGTTTTCTCTGACTAGAACAATTCCATGCCCTTGTTCCGTACTGTATTATCATCTCTTCTGAAACAGAAGCAAATCTTACCAGAGAAACATAATTGCCTTTTCACCATAGGTAGGCAAAACACGGATAATTGGATGTCACATAATATGAAGTCATACTCTATTTTAATAGCATTTAGATTGTACTCCTCCGTAGGCAGGAGTAAAATTCAAACAACATGGAAGTAAAGGTTAATTGTAAATGCTTTTGCCAGACGGCTGAAAACAGAGCAAGACCATAGGCTGCTGCAAGCCCAGCAAGAAATCTTTCTAGTTTTAAGAAATAGGCTGATGGAGGTAATGCCCTTTGGCAGGCAAGCCTAAATGAGGTGCTAATCAGAGGGATTTTGGGGGGAAGAGAACGTGTACTGAGTGCAGAATTGATCACAAGAGAGATGAGTAGCCAATATCATTCCTAGTCTCTAACCTCAATGAATAAAGGTTGCAGAGGGCACCGGCTTCTTGCTAACTTGTCTCAGAAACATTATTCACAGTTTTTATTTAGAACTTGTGTGCGCTATACATTAGAGCTTATAATCTATTTCACATTGTCTGCTTTAGTCATTGCAACACACTAACAGTGCACCACGATTAAGATATTTGATTTCATTTAGTAGCTGAAGCAAGAACAATCTTTTCATCAGTGGAACTCAAATCACTTTAAAAATAATTAAGCATCAAAACTCATGTGGGGGAGGGGGGGAAGGGGTACTACTGAGTGGTAGAGAAGAGCAAATTAAAACATATGGTCCATTAAAATTTACTAGGAAAGTGAAATAGCACCAGCAACCCCATGCCAGATAGAATATTACTTCACTTCTTTCCTACAAGGTGTGTGTTCCATACATGATCCTCTCCTTATGCTTCGGCATAAAAATGTATATTTCAGCTCGTATGAAATAAATTACATCCCTTAGTAAACACATCCTGACTTAGAGTTTTGACACACCGTAATTAAGTACAATACTTTTGTAATATTCATTATGTTTCTTTTATTTATTCTACTGGGGAGATTGTGCTTATCTGACCTCTCATACCTGTCTTGCCACGGATGTGAAAAAAAGAAAGAGCTCAATATGTCAAAGGTAGCACAATTCACTGATGCTGATGGCTGAGGCTGAGATTCCAAGTGGAAATGGCCAAGCAACAATCTGCCACTCGAGAGAGAAAATCAGTTTCTTGGTTTTGAAGAGAAACTTTAAGTGTTTTTAACTGCTTAAGCGATGTTTGGAGTGAACTGAAATAAAAACATCAGCGACAGTTGCTGTAAGATGAGTGTTGATGCTCGAAGACTTTAGCAGTACATCTGGACGCCAGCAGGTGCCTTCTTCGGTACAGGGGAAGAGAAGCAGATTATAAGACAGCAGGCTGGGTAACAGGAAAAAATTGTTGAGGAAATGATACATTGAAAAGAAAGATACAGAGCTGTATACTTCTCTGCACTCGGCCTTTCAATCTTTCATTTTTAAACTGAGAACACCGAGCAGCGGTAGAGCAAATAATGTACCCTCGTTGTAACTGTGCCCAGGATATGCCTTACTTCGGCATAAAACAAAACAAAACCAAACCCATGGACAAGGAAACTCCAATTTTGCTAAGAAATGTAAACAGTTTCCAGTGGCATATGTCATTGTTGAATTAATTCAGTTTGCCTTTTACTGGCTTGGAATTCATCCCAGTAGGAAGGCATAAAAACTATTATAGCATATCTGCTTCAGGAAGCCCTACACAACATGAGCTCAGGCAGTTCAAAATCCACTTTTCAGTGTGCGGAAGGGTGTAGGTAGACATAACAATCACTGTCTTGAGAAACACTTATTCAGCACTTTCATCTATTTCAGGACTTGGCACAGGAAATTGGAGCGAGAGAGAACAACAAAGGGTGCTTTGGCATGGGGATTTATTGACAAAGGTCAATGGGAGAAAGAGAAATTCTACAGTCAGAAAATTCTAGTCTCTAAAGCTTTCTCCCTGAGAATATAAAAATGTTTATTCTCCAAATGTAATGCCACTTGTCACAATAAGCAACAGTTGCTGGTAACATATTACCTACCTTACCTATGCCTTGCTGAAACTTCCCCTTTATCATCCCTTGACACCGCATAAACCTCCAATGCAGACAAAGTTCTGTTTGTCATATAATTTTAGATACAGATAACCAAGACAATAGATATGTTCTGAATCCAACAAAATGTCATTTTTCCAACAGAGCTGTCTCATATCATCCACTCATTCAAATGAAAGCCAATTGTCAGTCATTCCTTTGAGTAAACTAGACTACACGCTGATTCAAAATGGTCAGTTAATAGCACTCAAAGATAACGTCAGTCATTCTAAGGGTTGAAATGTGAGACGTTTTTAAAATGTTTTTTAAAATGTCATCATGCTGAAATTTTTTTACTTATTTATTTATAGGCATTTCTTCAGTGCTCATTCCTATTGACTCCTATAACACTTAAACGTGTCATTTCATTATTTATTAAACTAATGTTGATGACCCCTAACCAATAAAGTCCTCTAGATTCACACTGTTCTTCTGAATAAGATCTCCTCGCGTAATCCAGTTCTTCTATTTACCAGCATTCAAACCCTATTACTATATGCTTCTACAATTTGCCAAGCAAAACAGCTCAAGAGTCACATGAAAATACAACTTAATAATTCTTGCACATATGGAGAAAGAGAATTATACAGATGTTTAATTATCCTAATGAGATTATCCCCAAAAGGCTTTGGTAACCTCAGCCCCAGTGAATATTGTTCTGAAAACCAAAGCACTGAAGTCCTATACTGAGACTAAAAAAGGTTTAGCATGCCTAACATGATCTCACTATAAAGCTCTCTTGTGAGCAAACTTGTGTGAAGCTTTGTAACCCCGTAGGGAATAGGGAGGAGTTCCTATCAAATGGAATCCCGCGGGGCCAGGGTCTAGATCTATATTGTTTTCAAGTGATGCTCATGACCCAGTCTAAAGCATCAACTGGAAATATGTTAAATTTGTTGATGACAGAGGTGGAAAGTGAATACATTATCTTGTATCAAATAGGATTTGTTTAAGCTTCCAACATGGCAAATCAAAGTTCTGCTGATTAATACCAGTGATTGCATGTTAAGACTGAATCATGCTTTTTGTGCAGAATACCACTGTAATTGCAGCTCCTTCTAATTTCCAGATTTAAAAAATCCTGAATAATTCTGAACAGCTGTGTATTTTACAGTTGCAGATCAAGACACAATCAGGCAAAAAACACAATAGAGAGGGATGAGCAAAAAACTGAAACAGGAGCATGTGAGCAAGCACTCAATAGCAGAAGGAACCATTAACGTTGGCCAGTAACACCAGACAAGAGGGGGCCAATGCCATTCAGAATATAATGACATGGCCCCAGGAAAAGTATGTATATGTGCGTGTGAAATAAGCGCTAAAAGAAAATGAGCCTTCCTGCACTAATTGGTCTCTCTTTCCCCATAATTTCTCATGCGTTCCCATTCTCCTCTAGTCAGCTGTGCTTCCCCTCTCAGTTCTCTCCTTACGCACGGCTAATTTGGTCCCCTATAATTAATTTTGCAAGTGTACATTGTTATAAAACAATGTTCTACTCTTTAAAATGATACAATTTTCCACTCAAAAACCCCATCAAAATAACTTGACAGCGAATTTTGCTTTTCGGGTTCGCTGTATAAATGAAAGTATCCGAAAAAAGCTGCTTTGTCCTCTAGAGACCATAATCAACTGCACAGACTTTCTTTTTTGCACATCTTGGGAGTGCTTTGCACGTTTTTTTCACCCGTACTAGTTCTCAGCAATGCTTTAAGAAACTTCCTCCCACCCCAGTCACCTAAGGATGCTAACTTTCACAAACTTTGATCTAATGACATGCTTATCTCAGTGTTCCAAAAGCCACGTAAGGCCTGCAAACCACTAGCTGTGACAGTCGTGTTTGCTCATGCAAGGAGTCTCATTGAAGACAACTCATGCATGAGCAAAGGACGGGTCTCTTTGCATGAATGAAGGGTTTTCCAGAATCAAGGGAATAAACGAGGTAGTTTTAGGGCATTTGAGTAGCGTTTTGGGTGTGTTGTGTATTGACATGTGTACTTGAAGACATAATTGAAGGAAAGCTAAGGTGAGTTTGCATTTAGTGCTGGGAGTGGTCAGTTCCACTGTCATGCTTCTCCACAGTGGGAGTCCATTCAACAGCCTAGATTGGGGTGGGCAAACTTTTTGGCCTGAGGGCCACATCTGGGTATGGAAATTGTATGGTAGGCCATGAATGCTCACAAAATTGGGAGTTGGAGCGCGGGAGCGGGTGAGGACTCTGGCATGGGGCCAGAAATGAGGAGTGGTTCCCGGCCACTGGGAGCTGCAGGGGCAGCACTCGGGGTAGGGGCAGCGTGTGGAGCCCCCTGGCTGCCCCTATGCATAGGAACCGGAGGGGGGACATGCTGCTGCTTCTGGGAGCTGCATGGAGCAGGGCAAGCCCCGGATCCCACTCCCCGGCGGGATCTCGAGGGCTGGATTAAAATGCCTGGAGGGCCAGATGCAGCCCCCAAGCCATAGTTTGCCCACCCCTGGCCTAGACCCAGTTCCTGGGAAAGTTCCATCTCCTGCACTCGCTAAGTGCAAAGTTTCATCACCCCAGTCAGAGTGCAGTGGTCAGGGGTGGTCAGGGTTGTAGAGTAAGGGGAAAATTATCTCTCCTCCCCCGTGACTGCAGTGCTTATGACCCTCCTCCTCCAGAAAGGGCAGAGCAGTGCTCTAAGGATCCTCCTGGGCTGAAACCGTGGGGCATCAGCACACTCAGCTCCCACCTTTGACGCAGGAAAGTTCATTCGAGAGTTCCCCACCCTGAGGCTGGGGGATGCCATAATACCCAATGCTCCACTTTCCCCTCACAGGAGCAGCAGGGGACTTTCCTCTGAGGTCCTCGCTCAACAACAACAAAAAAAAGGTATTCAGTTGCCAAAGGGCTTCCTCCCCGGGTTGCACACAAATGTTTCCTGGAAGGGATTTATCCCAAGATTCTTTCATGGTAGGGCAGGGTGTTCAGGAGTCCAGGGCCCATCCCACTCGCGTGGTTACTCTTCTTCCCTCACCCGCAGCTGGGCATTGCCTCTTCAGCCTGTGACTCCCCTCCCATTCCTCACCCCGACCCCCTGTGTGCTCTATGTGGAAATCAGGATAAAAAAGGAAAGCTTCCAAAGGTGCAGAATCTCTTCCTGAGAGAGACGGGAGCTCTCTCCCTTTCCTCTTCCGGCTTGGAAGAGCCAGGCCTCCTCAGCCATTTCAGTTTCAGTTATCTGAATGTACTGAACAAATTCCTGGGGAACCTGCCCTTAGCAAGCAACCAGTCCCTGAAGGAGGCCATTGGAACAAAGGTTCACATGATGACACGATGGAGGACTTCACTGAGGAGATGCTGAAGGATAAGCCTTTTCCTCTCTGCCAAGATATACAGATATATAAAGGGATCCAGATTCTAAGTCTTCCATCCCTCAGGGCTATGACAAACACTGCAAAACTCCATCAAGACACAGCAAAGAAGAGTTGGTCCTTCCCAAAGATTGACTCAATGGTCACTAGGTTTGTGACAAATCCTCTGGTGTTATTAGAGACTAACATTTCCCCCTCAGAGCTCAGGGACAGAAAAGGGGACTCTACCTTAGGAAAATGGTGTGAATTGGCCCTTAAAGGTCTTTGCATGTCCCTCAAGGTTCACCTTCATATTTCCTCTTCTGCAGATTCAAGAATCTAGGAGCTTAACACCATCTGCCTATGAAGTTGAAAAGAAGCTAGACCTCCCCCTGTTCTTGAACGAATTTGTCGGTGATGCCACCAGAGACTCAATTAAGATTCCAGCCTGGGAGATGGCAGGAAACTTTGTCACTCATCACTTCCCCTGGCTAAGACCAGGGTTGGGAGACTGTGGCTCTAAAGTCTGACTCACAGCCCTCTCCTTACAGATATCCTGAGTCAGAACATGAAGGACACAGCTGATCCCAAGATGTCACTTTCCTCACGCCAGCATGGAAAAACCTCAAACCATATTGGCTGCAACTTCTATAGGCTGATTGTCCTTTTCTTAAGTCTCCAGGAAGATCCATTACATGTTCTGTCTTTCCAGATAGCCCACAGACAACTTCCAAGTGAACAATGCCCACAGACCTGATAACTGATTAGCACAAGCCATGCCGGACTCTCTGTACTGCACCTGAGCGACTTCCTCTCCTCCCTCCTGAGATTCCTCGAGGCATATGGGCTCTCCGTGTGTCAGACAGAGTGGGAGCAAGCCATGTCAGACTAGTGAATCCTATCCATAATAAAATATGGCTGTGCATTAGCGTTTTCTCACCTTCCTCACAAACTGCAATGGGTCCCTTCTTTTCTTAACCCCCCCCCACTCACACCCCAGAAAAACTAATGTGATAACAAACCATATGTCCTCTGATGGACATCGGAGCCATCTGTCCATTTCCTCTCTCATTTACATTACACTGGCAGTAAGCCATCAGGCTCTTTGCTAAAGCTTGCACAAAGGACATGAAATTTGGACATTTGAGGAAATCAGGACATTAGGTACTGCTTACTAGGGGGAGGGAAGAACCCAATACCTCTATTCAAGAGGCAGATTTGCCTTCACAGAGCAAGCCACGTGGGCTCGAAGTGAGATTCCACTGTGCCCAATTCTTCCGACCTTGAGCTCTGACTCAGCACTGCAAAAGGCAGCCAGAGCGCACATGCTCATTCCCGACAAGAAGCAGACATGGCAATGGTGGGTCTTGCGGGCTGCCTACGCAAGTGTTTTAAAGCATGTATGGTGGGAAGAGCTGACTTTGAAGAAAACCACCATGTGAGACCATGGAGTAGAAGAAAGAAAGCTAGAAAATCAGCAGAGTCTGCATAAAAAAATGTCAGCCAAACCGGGGTTAGAGCATGACCGCTCCACTGCTGCTCGTCTGGTTTCTTGCAGAACAGTTCTGAGTTGCAGCATTCGAGTCGGATCAACAAACATCATTAAAGGTTGCGGCGGGGTGGGGGGGGTTGATTTTTTTAAAGTTAGCCGTGAAAATTGATTCTGAGCTGTAACTTAGCATAAAAGGTCTGGATTTTAATCTTTATAAATGTAAAAGAAATAAATATTTAAGATGCTTTTTCACAGTATTCTAACTCCACAACAGCTGGAAAAACAAAATTACTAAACATACTATAGCTCTGCAAAATAAACAGCGATTTTTAAAAACAAACAAACAAACAAACAAACATAATTTTACAGTCACTCAGACAGTCATCTCATTGAAATCTCAGTGGGAGACCAAGGTAAACCCTGTAATTGGATCCACGTGATCCACATCCACCTGTGCAGAACCCCCTTAACTTCCATGGACTCTATGAAATACAAAGGGCCGTCTCTGTGGATCAGGCTGGAGGATTGAGGCCTGTGAGTGCGTGGTGAGAAAGAAGCCAGCCAGATATGCTGGACCTAAGCAGTGAAAACCTTATGCCTAAATAACTTCATACATATGTCACAAACTGCTTATGAAAAACAAATATTCATAAGACAGCGTCCATTGTTCAAAGATAATTTCACAGTTATAGGTAGCTATATTAATTTCTAACAACAAAACTCCTAAAGCAGCCAACCACATTGGAGGCTAATTTCTTGCCAAACTTCATTTTCCAGCTAGAAGCACATGTTTTTAATTGGATGCTGGGTCATTTCCTAACACAATAACCTCCCTCCCCTGGGTATCCCCTCGCCCCCCCAGAATTCTAACATCATTTGTGGGCTGAGTCCTGCACTGACTTACCCTATTGCTGCTAATGGGATCATGTGGGGTGTCAGTCAGTGAGGAATCTAGTCCCTATAACTTTTTCAACGGGATTTTGAAATAAGGCAGTAAACACAGCTCCCACTCATCCCTCCCCCAGGATCACTCACCTGGGTTAATGGTGATAAATCTGTTATCAGATGGATTTTCCTCTGGAAACCTGCGGTCGTTGGGAAAAGCTTTTCTTGATGTTGTCTCTGGTCCCTTTGGGATTTGCCCTACATAATGTTCATTTGTGAATGCTGGTGGCACTTGGGTGGAGGGCAGAGGTTGGGGCTGAGTGTCTGTTTCAGTAACCCTCTCTTCTTCAGGACTCTTATCTGTTGGGAAAATGTTTTGCTCTTGACCAGGTATGGTTTTATTTCCTTCCTCCTCTACAGTTCTATTAGGGGAAATGGTCGTTAGTGTGGTCTCAGTGTTATTTTGTACCTCGGCAGCCTCTGTCACTGCACTCTTCTCTTTCTTTTCCGAATCCTTTTCACCCTCTTCATCATGTTCCCTTTCGCCATCCTCACTTTCATTCTTCTCATCCTTTTCTCCTTCCTCTGCTCCTTCCTTGTCTTTTGTCAGAGCGGAATCACTGTCCGGTCCTGGGGAAGATAAAGCCTCAGGAGTTGTAAGCATTGGCCTAACTGACTGTTTGCTGGTAGAAGCAGCACTAGGAAGGCGGGTTGGCCACACAGTGCTAGGAAAGGAGGAAATACCGCCACCACTAAACCCAAGGCCAGCAAGCAACGTGCTGGTCACCACGGAGGCCACGGTTGCTTGGCTTCCACTGGATGAAGGTCCCATTCCGGTTGCCATTGAAACAAAGGAGAAAGGAAGACCAGAAGAAGTCCAGGTAGAAGATCCAGAACTGATGGGAGCCATGTCAGCTGAAGAAGCAGGAGAAGCTGTAGGCTTGAAGACACCACCAGAGGGGACAAGGGAAGAAAACACACCAGAGAGAGTGTCAGTAGGGGTACCTGATATGCTACCTCGGCTCTTTTTTCCTTTTGGTTTCTTTTTCTTTCCAAACACTCCATTCTGCCCATTATTCTGTTCAAATGAGACAAGTATATTTATACAATAATCTGGAGTAAAATCTACCCAGAAACAGCACAAGCACAAGCATTTAAAAAGTCACAAGGCAAACGACACAGATTATGTCAACCAAGCATGCTGGTGCGATCACAGACCACATACACATACTCAAGTTAGCTTTGATGTACCCATACTGTACAACCCCATGTGGGACCCTGGGTAGGTACCTGAGCAGCCATGCCACGGCTTCACCGCTGCTGTTCCTCGAGCTCGCTTTGATCTAGCTGGATCAAAGCAATCTTGAGTTACGTCTACACCAGCTGCAGTGACACCTCTGACTGCCGTGTCGACAGTCCCAAGAGAGGCAAACGTTCTTGCATTTGCCATTTCCAAACAACAATTACAGCAATATCTCATTACTCTTATCTTCGTTTTATACTCGACCTCTCCCCTTCCATAGCGACTTTTGAAGAACATTTCCTTTCGGGAGGTGGGGAGGGAGCATATTTTTAAAAAGTTTAATGACTTTCACTATGCCAGTTCTCGAAAACCGTAGACTAAAAAATGTTTAAAATGTGAAATCACGTACATTTCACCTTACAGTAAAAGCAGTGTTACAGCAGCTATTTGAATGTCCCTCATTTTGTTATAACAGGTCTGGTTCCTGCAATCAGATCCAAACATGTGGCATCCTTTGCTCTCACAAAGAGCCCTTGGGTCCTTCCATACAGATCTGATCGCAGGATCGGGGGACTCAGTTGCTATTCTTTCCTAATCTTGTTAGTTACCCTGCACAGGTTGGCGTTATTCTGCTAAGGTTTGGCACTATGGCACAGCTTGGCATCATCATCCGTCAAAAGATCTCAACTGAGACCCTGGCTGTGCACCCACACAGGGCAGTACAAGGGCATACAGGGCCTCCTTAGTGCCGGTACCCAACTCACTCTGCCCTCACAACTCACTGGCCAGCAGAGCCGGGGGTGGGGGTGTGAAGAGAGGGAGAGAGCAGCAAGCTGTACCAGAAAAAGGGCTGGCACAGTTTATTTCCCCAATGCAGCTAGAGGGAAGCAGGGGCTGAATTGTGACCCAGAGTTGCAGCTACTCGGGCTGTACTGCAAGGTGATCAGCAACCCTAACATGATCAACTTTGTACACATATGATCTATCTATCTATCTATCTATAAAACCTGGCTAAACGTTTGAAAACCATTAGATGAATTTCGCTTTTACGGTGGCTGCCTGTAGTGGTGATCACCCTAAAGATACTGAAGTTCGCTGATTTGTCCAAAGACACAGAACAATTCTGTGGAAGAGCTGGGATTAGAATTTAGTTCTGTGCTCAGGCCACTGGACCATGCTGCACTTACACTTCATGTTACCAGTTCACTCAACAAAAATAAAGTGGAGGTTATGCTGCAAATGCATTTATGAGGGACAGCAAACATGGGTAACATGGGCACTGATCTGAACCTTCACCCAACCCATAAAATGTCCATGACCCCAAATAATTTTAGAGTTTTAAAAGCTTAGTATATTTAGACATAATACTTCTGCATCCCTGTGCTACTCCTGGTTTCAGCCAGGCCAGGAAGTTGAAATGCTGCAGCAAAACAAGAAAGACTGCTCTCATGTTCTTTCTGACCCAGCTGCAATCACAAAGAAGTGGAGATCTCAAGGGAGAGTCTGTTCTTCTGAGATCTTGAGCTCAAACGTTAAATAAGCATCTGAACTTCTGGATACTTATCAATCTGAACCTCTATAGCTTTGAGAAATGTGCTTTTCTCTGGCATTCGCCGTTAGTCTCAGAGCTGGGCTGAAGAAGTAAAAGTTGGCAGCAGATTTTGTATATCTAGTACATCTCTACATTATCCCTGAAATATGTTAATCATTCTTGTTCAAGGTCTGTGTTACTGGGGTATTACCATTCAGAATGCGACTGAGTGAAACCAGAAACAAAGTACTTAGCCTAACTTCTCTAATTTGAATTCAGTCCCTAAATTTGATTGACATTACAGCACTGTACATAACTATGTTCTTTCAGAACTAAAACAGCATTTTTAAGTAGTGTAAAATATATTCGTTTATTGCACTTTCTGGGTTTTGGAATATGAAATTAGAAGAGCTGTTGAAAGTTCACCTTAGTTAATACTTACAGCCTCAAGTAACATGAAATAAAGAATTAAAATAAATAATTTTCTAAGGCCTAATTTACACAAAAGTAGGTATTTCCACAGTATTGGAAAACTGCAGATGCCACATGCCAAACCACTGCCTGGCTCCTATTGCATGAACCTCTGTTCATTTAGTTATTAAAAGAAATTAAGCATATTCTCAGTCATCATTAGGATTACATATTTTCTCTCCAAAGAAAGCTTACGGAATCATGAAGCTATAAAGCTATTCCATGTGTGGAGACAGGCAATTAAAACTTTTGCTCAGGATTTAAATAAAGTAACACCCTCCCAAATCACTACAGTAGATCTACAACATTATGCTGCCACCTGGTGGGTATTATGGCACAATTTACAACTGCTTTTACATTTGCTGCACTGATTTATGTCTACTACTTACCACTCCTGTTTTAACAATTCTGGTCCCCTCGAATATTCGAGTAGTGTTAGCTGGGAAACAAAGAAGGATAATATTTATGTGGGATATGAAGCTGAAAAAATGCAGTTATTCTTGCTAAACAATTTCTCTGAAATTAAAGGCGTCTAAAAATGTCAAAACCTTGAGAGCCATTGCTACTGATTATTCAACAAAAAAACAACACAGACTCCAACAAGAGACTGCTGAATTGGAATTAATTTGCAAACTGGACACCATTAACTTAGGCTTGAATAAAGACTGGGAGTGGATGTGTCATTACACAAAGTAAAACTGTTTCCCCATGTTTATTTCCCCCCTACTGTTCCTCACACGGTCTTGTCAACTGCTGGAAACGGCCCACGATGATTATCACTACAAAAGGTTTTTCCCCTGCTCTTCTGCTGCTCACCTTACCTGATCTCTATCATTACAATGTATGGTAACACCCATTGTTTCATGTTCTGTGTATATAAAATCTCCCCACTGTATTTTCCACTGCATGCATCCGATGAAGTGAGCTGTAGCTCACGAAAACTTATGCTCAAATAAATTTGTTAGTCTCTAAGGCGCCACAAGTCCTCCTGTTCTTATTGCTACTGAGTGTGCCTAGGGATTGCTATAGAGGAAACAGTGGCTGGTGTGTAAGATGGTAACCACAGAGGAGTAAAAAAAATGTCTGAAGTGGCCTGATATGTACAACCAAATCCAAATTCTGGTCCCAACTACTCCAGCGTAAATTGAGAGTCAGGCCAACATTTTCAAGCTAAGGTGCCTGAAGTTATCCATCTAAATCCATATTAGTGCCTAAATATGGATTTACAAGCCTCATGTTAGCTACTCGGCTTTGAAAATGTTGGCCTTTGCCTACTGAGCCATAAAATATATGTTCTTACTCAACCACAAGTTAGGTGAAAATCTATGGCCCAGTTATGCAGCAGGTCAGACCAAATGATCATAATGTCTACTGACCTTAAAACATATTACATCGTTGTTCATCTCAATTTAGGCTGATATAAATGAAATCAGATTCCAGTCCCTGGTATTCAGAATTAATATTAGAGTGGCTAAATTTAAGGAACTGAGTTTGTTGTAAGCAATTATACATCCCTCAGTGACAGTGGGGGAGAAATGCATTCCAGGTTCATTTGTCATGCAACATGCTGTGTATTGTTTGTAATTAGGTACATGTTTATGGTTTGTTTAGAGTGTGTATGTGAGTGAGCAATGTTTCAAAATAAAACTTTAATAAAATACTTTAAAACACTGCCAGCCATCACGAAACAGGGTTTTTCTTATTTTCTTATTTATTTATAATGACTAGTTTATAAAGGGTGAAGGAAATATAAATTGTACGTCATCTGCTAGACAAATTAAATTACATATTAACCATCCCAATGTACTGTCCCGTCCCCCCCACCTCCCCACACACATCCCACCAATCTGAGTGTATCAGTTTAAACTTCTAGATGAATTCAGGCTAGCATTTGCATAAACAACCAAACAATGCCAACAAGCAAGATACAGTGTGATAAAACCTTCTGAGGAGTTATTTTAAAATTTAGATTCTGGAGCCAGTGTAAAATTGAAAGAACTTGCCCTACTTTTTTGGAGGGGGGGGGGGAGTGGCTAAGGAGGGAAACACATCACCACCTGCCATTGCCATACTGGTGTGTGTATAGCCTCCATTATAGATCTCTTCATGTAATTGGGAAGCTGTCCAAAAGGCTCTTTTGCCTATAATCAAATGAGTATCATGGTCAAGTTTCCGCGGTTCAGTCTCTTTCACCCTTAGCTTAAAGAGCTGAGATGAAAGGTCCCCAGTACACAAACTTCTGATCCTGTTGGGCACTTAAAACAAAGACCAAAAGTCTCCCCTCAGATCCACAGAGAAGATCCAGGTGCTCAGATACCACAGTGAAGTGTACAGTATACATTTATTAGATACTAGATATGATAAAACCTCCCCCTCCACACTTGGGCTAGATGTGACACTTGCAGTGACAACATAATACTGGAGGTAGGATGATGTCCCGATTTTATAGGGACAGTCCAGATATTCGGGGCTCCGTTTTATATAGGCACCTCTTATCCCCCACCCCCATCTCCATATTTCACACTTGCTATCTGGTCACCCTAACCAGAGACAAAATCGGCACCTTCTGGATCTGAGATGTGAATCGTGACCATTGCCTGACTTTTCATAGACAGTTTCAGCTGTTAAGGATTATCAGATTATCAGAGGTTAGAAACCCCCATATTTCTCCAAAGGTCACCCTTAAAAATGTCTCTGTTAATTTAATGGATAACTTCTGACTCAAGTGACTTAACTCTTTGCTTTTTCTTATGACTTGGATTTATAATTTTTAAAAATTAAGTTGTATTCCTGGTCTCAGACTTATCACACTACTCAGAGTAATTGAAGCAGAAATGTATGAGAGCTGAGAGCTTGACAAACAATTTTTGTCACCAATTTAAACTATCTTGGTTTTGTTGATCAATGACACTGTGTTCAGGAGTAAGAATCTGTGCACATTGTTGTCTTGTAAGGTTGGGCCTTCCTTCATCCCATACAGACACTAACCAGACCTAATCCTTGCTACATGTGGATTACAGTAATTCTTATGATTCACAGCAGTGGGCTATGCTACCTTTGATTTATTTTTTTAATTAGGTAGCTAGAGGCTGATTTTAAATAAGGTTACATATATTTATATTCAGTCAGATTTCTAAAAGGCACTGACAAGCATGCTCTAAACTCAGATACAAAATTTAAACATAATTAAACAAAACAAAACAAACAAATTGGTACAATACCAACAAAGGATTCTCACAGCCATCAAAGCCAAGACCACACTCATCACAAATCTCCTCCTTCTGGAAAACCTGGGCTAATAAAAGGGACTTGCTATACGCTCCGGAGATCATCAAATCCAGGTTCTAAAGGATCACTCAGCGGGAGATGGAAAGTAATTATAGGAGTTGACAACCTATCACTGAGAAGAGTCTGCCAATGAGCCCTTCTCTTTTGAATGAATGTTCTGCTAACCTCAGCAGATCAGAGTTGGAAATTAGCACTGTTTATAACACCCAGACCCCTTGTAATATTATTCCGTGTACGCATTTTGGTCAGCAAAAGAATGTTAAGCAGGCGGAAAAAAATCACAATTTTAAACAGATGTTTTTTTTACCTTGAAAGAGCATTGTCTGGCTAAAGTCACTACGCATGTCATTTCGGCAAACTGCTTGAACTCTGAACAGATAAAGGATGTCAGGTGAGACATGGCTAATGATGGCTTTCTGTTTAAAAGAAATAGATATTATTCAGATTTGCCTCCCCAAAGGGCTCTCCATGATCAATCTGTACAATACAGAGCACTGTGCTAACACAGAACATTTAGGACAAGACTATTTCTAAAGGGCGACATTAACCCCTGTGCAGAGGTCCAGCTGCTGGCCCGCGCATCATGTAAGCTGCTAGACCTTAGCGCGACTTAAGTGGTGCACAGGGCTTGTGCTAGCTCTCTGCACAGGGGAGAATTTCCCCCATGATGCGTTAGTTACCACACTAACACACACGTTTGCGACTCCTCACTGCTCAAAAAACTGCGAGCAGGTTACTTGATCTTTTAAAAATTAAAATAAAAACATGTGGCGGGGGAGAAAAGGGTGTTTTCCATCAACCGGGATATGAACATACAGCTACCAACCACCATAGTATCTAGGCCAGGAGCTTTATTCTGCAGGGAACAGCAGGGATGATTGGGGCAATTTGCTGCATATGGTGCCCCCACATTGAATGGCTGCCCTGGGCTGGGAATCGCCTTCCAGTCCACCATCACCATTACAATGTGAGTATTTGAATATGCACATGGATGCTCTGGAGATGCTGCCAGGCTACCCAGCCATTCATTCACTCTCTGTGTGCTCCCTGATCTCCTTTTTGCCAGCAATTGCTCCTCTCTGGGCCTTGCAGCAGAGGAAGTTAACAGCACTGAGTATCAGTGTAGGTCATTTGCAAGGCCAGTGCACTATCTTCTAGTCTAGTTTCAAATGTCTCAAGCAATTGGACTTCCCAATTTCTTCTGCCACAGTGCAAGTACTTTGACAGTAAATTATATTTCACTGTCAAACGATGTTTTTCTGCCATGCCTCTCTCTTGGCCCTAATCTAAACTTTGGCTGAATCCTTTACCTCCTCCTTTACCCCTTTTCCAGAGCTGGGTTTACTGCCATTCACTTCAAGCTATCACTTCATTGAATTCCCTGCATATTTCGTTATTTTTATATAAAAAAGACACTGTATTTGTGCCCAAATTGTCCCTGCTGTTTAATGTACTCCATTCTCATTACTGATGAAAAAAAATCTCCCTTAAGCATGTGACGTTATGACAAGAGAGAGGTTACAATACATCACAACCTTCATAACCTTGAGTGTCTTTCAATAGATTCCTCTCTGATTTCATGAAGTACATCAATCCCTAATGTGACCTAGATAACAATGTCTAGTGGGGGAAATTGAAAATATAAATGGAAATGAAGTAAAAGAATCTTCATCTGAAAGAGTAAGAGAAGTATTATTCTATAACTGATTGAATGGGCCCAGAGGACTGTGTATTTGAAAAAAAATAACACTCATTAGAAATTTCTCTCAGTGCTCTTGCATTTTCATGTGCATATACAATTACTGATTTCCTTATTCCAGAGACTTCCTTTGATTAACAATAAACGGAGGCCTTTCAAACCTGAATATATAACTTTGATTTTATATGCAAAGAATGTTAAAGACTAGTACAGTATTTGCTTCCACTTGGACAAGAATGACAAACAGATCCAATCGTAAATGGAGCTGGTGGATTGGTATTTTCCACATTCACCTGAACTGTTCTGCCCTTCCCTCTATTATCTCACCAGCAGAGAAATCTATGTGGAAAAGGCACACTTCCTTTTTTCCACTGCAGCCTGGGCCACTGCATCCCCAGCTCCCAGGCCGGGATCTTGCAAACCCTACCAGGGACAGTCCCAATAGTCTTCAATGGGCTATGCACAGTGGGAAGCACTAGTCCAGTAACAGATTTTGCATGATCAGTCCTTACTGTGAAAACAGCAAGTTGCACATAAGCCAAAAAGGTTTTCAGAGTGAGTGGAGCTGGTTCCCAAGCCAGCTAGTTTTCAACAGTCGTATATAAAAAAATACCTGCCTACCCATTTCCCTTTGTGCCCACCATGTGAACGATAAATTAACCCTCTGGTATACTGGGTGATGTGCTACATAGAATTCAACTAGCAAGGAATATGTGAAAAGCAATCCACTGCGATTTACAAAAATAACCCTTCATTTCAATATAACAAATGTTTTTGTACCCCACCTTCTCCTATTGAGGAAAGTACAGTGTAAGGCTAGCTTAAGACTAAGGTCAATTGCTGATGCTGTAGTTTTACCAGGTCCTTGTCACTGTCCTTGGTGAAAGTCTTCTCTTTTTCATCTTCATTTTTAGCCCAGCTGTAGGAGATCATGTAGTTCATAACGGGAGGGTGGTAGATGATCTCTGGTTGGTTCCAAGTTACTAGCAAAGCTGTTCTGTTCACAGGCTGCACTTTCATGTTGACCGGGGGAGTACTGCAAACTAAACAAAAGGGATCAGATATGAAGCTCTCCTGAAGAACAGAGAGAAACTGAATAGGAGAATAATTGCATTTAACATTAAAAAGCCAGATTTTTGACACACTTACCCAAGCTCTATAATATCTTACTCTATGTTACACTGAAACCAATGGGATTTTAACCACTTGCAGTTGCTTTCCTGTGCCAAGTGCAGGAAAAGGATAACAGACAATAGGGCCCATTACGTCTGTGGCTTTGGGCAAGTTGCTTAGGCCCAATTATTTATTTTACAAATGAGCACAAAATCTTCACTCCCCGGATGGGCCTACAAAGCCCGCCCTCTGCACGTTGAGAGTTCTGCACACCTACAAGTGCTCAGTGCACTTTTAAACCGTTGGGTCTTAATTTCCCTGTGCAACTTTCCTGTATTATAATTGCCTGATGCCTAAAATGGGAGCAATAATTCTTCCCTGCCTCACACGGTGCTGGGAGAATTAGCTAACGTTTGCTAAACACTTTGAAGATCCAATGCCCTATATCAGATCTAAGAGTTATTACTGGGACACTATATGGTTTCTTTTTTATGCCCAGTAGTGCATAATAAACTAAGGATATTTTATACTCTTCTTCACCTGCTTTGCAGGGAAACATAGACATTGCTTGTCATTCAAATGTCACAAAAGGAAGAAAGGGCATGTCAGTAACCAGGCACATAGCTCTTTGGCTGATGCTTCCTAGCTGGTTTCTGGGAGGAACGCTGTGTGGAACTGACAGGTTTCAGAGTAGCAGCCCTGTTAGTCTGTATTCGCAAAAAGAAAAGGAGTACTTCTGGCACCTTAGAGACTAACAAATTTATTTGAGCATGCTCAGGGGTCGCAGAGCATGCTCAAATAAATTGGTTAGTCTCTAAGGTGCCACAAGTACTCCTTTTCTTTGTGTGGAACTGTTGACTGACTCCTGCTGCCTCGCTCTGGAAGCTGTGGCTTTCTAATCCCACCTCAGATATAAAGAAGGTAGAAGTTGCTCTCTGGCCAGAGTGTGCTAGGATTTGAGGGGGGAATGTCCAGGAGGGAAACCCTAGGAATGGCCTAGCTTGAGCTGAACTGCTCATTATTTCAGCTGCCTACAAAAGAGGAGGACGGGGTATGGGCACTGACCCTGGGTATGCTCTATGCTGGTATGCACTCAAGAGCTCAGCCCATTCAGGATAACTCAAAAAAATATTGGTCTAATAACTGAAATGTAAAGGCGTATGAATGGAGAACACTAGATGGCACTAATATGCTGTCTATAAAGTACATACTGGTCTCCCGCTATAAGGGCTATATATTTTCCCAAGCTTTTAAAAGAGTCGTGATTAAAATATATAATTCAGGACAAATTCTCACACCCTCTTTCCAAATATAACCCTTGAGCCACAAAGAATTGCATGCTACAGTACCTCAATACACTCAGCAGGGACTAAGGATCTGGCCTTTGCTGACAGGAAAGGCTCAGGGTGTCACCCAGACCACTAAGTCTGTGCACTGTTTCCAATATTATCCTTCCCACTTCCACTTTCCACAACAAGTGAAAACACACCCATCTTAACTTGGCTCCCTGAGCGTACACATACAAACAATTGACTCCTGAAGAATCGCAGTTGCACTGGGGAGAAAATGAAATCTATTTCCAGCTCTGGGTTTCCTGTCTGGCCATGTCACGTGCTGCTGCATCACCAAACACCCGTGCTTTATCCAGAAAAACATGCTGCAAATGGCTAAACACGTGCATCTCCAGTATTTCCAGTGTGATGGACCTGTTAAATGTATCCTGTGCATTTGTCACCCTCGCTTTATAACAAACGGGTGCAAAATGAGAGAACAGAATCTTCTTGTCTTTGCGAGATACGCTTGTGAAGCAATTGATGTGTAGCAGTAGACTTTCCCCCTGCAAAAGAAACTGGCAAGTCAAACTCGTGGCCGTTTCAAGTGTAATTTACCTATTTGCAAATGTCCTGATTACTCTGAACGGAGGTGGCCAAAACTGCAGCCTACCACCGGCAATGACACTTCCAGAAACCCCAATTAGGACACCACTAAGTCACTGTTCCCAAGAAACAGCTCCTCTCTCTCACCCTTGGCCTCTGTCTCTCTCCTCTGAGCGTACTGCCTGTTTCTCTCTCCTACTTGTGCTCTGTTCTTTCAACACTTAGCCCTACAGCGTGAGCCAGTGGCTGCATGGGGCTCATGTTCCGTCTACCTAGTGTGGGCTAGTTTAGGTGGGGGCCGAGGCATTAACTTTCCCTTTTTGCAGCACAGGCACCTCCGGTAGGTTTGACTCTATCCAGTGTCCAATGGAGCCATCTAGTTCTCTCCAGAGAAAAAGAGAGCACTTAACCCATACAGTCCCCTTGACGATACTTGCTTTATCGTTCCATTCCATTCAAAGTCTTTTGGAACTGGGGGCAAGCTTAGACCTTGGGAGCTTGTGTCAATCAGCAGCAAACACACTATCCAGTTAAGTAGTGGCTAGTCTCAAAAGAAGCCCATCCAGGCCTCCTTGGAGTTTGTTTTACTGCAGCAAGGATTGATTTAAAAAGCAATTCTCCAGTAATCATCACAGGAGACATAAAATAAAGGGACAACAGCCTGAATAGGCCCCAAATACTTGTAATGTCCCTCTAGCTTTTGTTGACTCCTCATTTAGAGACTTGTGCCTAAGAGCCTGACAGTGATCCTGCAGCCACTCTGTGTACAGAGCTGACATTGTTTCCAATGTTGTGAACCTGAACCCTGATCCAGTTAAGCATAGTGCGTGGCTGTAATCGCTCTAATGCCATTGCTGATTTCACTAACACATGTGATAAAAGACTCCGCTGGATCGGGCCATGGAATGGTTGGAAGATCAGGGTCCAGGCCCGCTATAAGGATACTGAATCCATAATGCTGCTATTTCACAGTAAAGAATATTCACAAAGTTTATGATTTAATAGGACTTTGTTCCAATTATTCTGGGGCACAAGGGAAGAATGTGTTATGATTATGTACTAACTAGCATTTTCTATTCAGCTTCTATTTTGAGGGTTTCTGGATTGATGAATGGGCAAAACAGGATTTTTCCCCCTTCTTGTTTACAAAATGAAACATATGGTTTATTAATTTAACCAAACCTGTTCAGGAAACAATGGAATCAAAAACATTTCATCTGATAATTCAATCTGATGATTTAATTAGAACAGAACATAATAATGTAACAAGTGTCTGAAAGGAGAGAAAAAGTACATGATTTGACTGTTTATAAAACTATCTGCATTTTCTAGAGAGCCAATTTTCCTTTCCATATTGTGCGTGTCTTGGATTTTAGGAAGGAGAAGATTCACAGATTCTGGGTTTTTTTAAACCATATTTTAGGATGCTAAAGAGCCCTTACTGATTTTGCAAAGTGTAAAGCTGAAGGACAAATACAAATACAGAGAGGAGATGGGGAAAAATGTTTGTATGTTACTCTGCATTGAAACAGAATACACGGAAAAGAAACAAGATTTTTTCAGGCTAAATGAGCAAACAAGCCAGTGAATTGATGATTTCTTTAAAAAAAGCCATTTGACATTGAAATAACAGATCTCAGCTGTTTTAAGAGAAAATATTACCATGCCTTTCCTTCAAATTCAGCCATAATTATGATTTATATTACCATAGCACCCAAGAGCCACAGTCATGGCATCCGATGAAGTGAGCTGTAGCTCACGAAAGCTCATGCTCAAATAAATTGGTTAGTCTCTAAGGTGCCACAAGTACTCCTGTTCTTCTTGCGGATACAGACTAACACGGCTGCTCCTCTGAAACCAGTCATGGACTGGGATCCCATTGTGCTAGGCGCCGTACTGACACAGAAGAAAAGATGTGTCCCATCCCATAGATCTTACAATCCAAGTATAAGACAAGAGACAGACAGACAGATGGGGAAGGCAAAGTAACAATGAGACAATATTGGTCAGCATGATAGGCAGTGATAAAGAGAGTATTAGGTCTTGGAATTGTTACAACACAAAACCACCACAGCCAGTCCTCATTTCAGGACAAATGTATCCTATATGGCTCCCAGCAAAGTAGTACCTGAGCACCTGACAGTCTATAATGCAACACCCCTCACAAAACCCCATGAAGTAGGCTGTGTTATTATTCACAGTTTACAGAAGGGGAACGGAGGCGCAGAGAGGCTAAGTGATGTGCCCGAGGTTACATGGGAAGTCTGTGGTGAAGCCGGGAATCAAAGTCATGTCTTCCAAGTTCTCGGCTATTACCCTAACTGGACCATCTCTTCCTCTCTGGGCTGGTGCAACAAGAACAAACAGAAATAGTGTCTGCCTTCTGTGTCCCCTGCAAAAGGGCAGTAGGAGGAGGATGACGGGGAGTCGCTCTAAGGGAAGGAGCTCTGAGTGCACTTGGCTGCTCTGAACTAAAACACTGTGCAACCTCAGCTGACGTCTAGAGCTGATGGCAGCATTTGTGGTGGTTTCCTGGGGACTAGACACAGCCTCTACACTGCAGATCATGGCCCCCCTGAGAAAAATGAGGTTTACGGCTGGCCTCCTTCCCCTAGCTTTCACTGAACTATGGAGAGATCCTGCTTTCCCCTTTCACTCTCAGGGGGAGTTCTGTAAATGTCCTCTGTCCACCCTTGCACACCACCACAGCAAAGCACAACACAGTCATATGCTTAATCTACAGCACCAGCCAGGTCAGCCACACAACAGAGAATTATTTCCTTCATATTAAAAGCATTCAAATGGTCTGGAACAAATACAATTAATGTAACATCTCCACACTCATCTCCCCCTTCATTTGATTTCTGCGTTGTATTTGGCTATGCAACCTCTCTGGGACTTTCCTTACTAAATCCCCATAGAGCCTAATCCAGAGGTCATGGCAGCCCTCCTCTGTAACTCTGAAGATGCACCTGATTTAGCAGGAATAAGGCACTGATGTAAGACATACCTATGACTAACTATATAATATACTTGGTCACGCAGTGTGCTAGAAAGGTTTTAGCAGACGAAGTTTGGAATAGGCACCTTATTCACAGGTAGTGACCTACAGGTAGTGACATATGAAGTTCTACCCTGATAAAATTTCTATGCCACACTGCACCAGCCTGCATTTTGCTTACGATAGCCGTGTTACTGAAAAACTATTTAAGGAATGTTTTAAAACTTGCATTGAGTTTATTTCTTGTATCGCTTCCTCTTGTAAAGCCAGATGCCTTATACTTTGTCTTGGTGGAATTTGATTTTTATAATTTTGTCAGATAATATAAAAGTTTATTTTTAAGCATTTGTTTTTATTGATTTCAGTTTTCAGAGCCCCCCCGATTTTTATCAATTTAATTTTTCGCAGTTGGGGAAAGTTAGGGTGTGTGTGTCAGACAATGAGGAGGTCAGAGAATTTAATGACAGCAGATGCTGAGATTCAAAAAGTTAAACTTTATGACCATTAAAACACAAATTGTCAACACTGCGTGTCAAAATATAGAAAGCAAATAGTCTTAAACTCGAATAAGCTCTCAAGCAGCGTTTTTCTTACTTTGCCTGTCTGTAAATTTGGATCATCATCACTGGAATTTTTTTTCTCAGTTTTTGTGTGTACAATGAAATTGAGGGTTATAGACTTTTCATGATAAAAATCGAATCCTTCCAAGCCTACTTGTACTATGAATCCAACAGTACAGGGCTGAGAGAGATCCATCAAAACCTAGAAATGTTCTAAGTTAGCTTTTCTATGCATAAAAATGTCACCACTATTATTTCTGGATGTACTGTGTCCTCTTTTGGGAAGCTGGGAATCTCCTCCTTCCCAAAGGCATAAATCGCGGTTTCTATTGCTGCAGAACTGGGACATATTGCATGTTAAAGTCATGACATTTTTGTGCACAGAAAAGCCAGGGCTGGTGAAGAACGCAATCTTGCCTGTGCAAGGAAGGAGAGTCCTTGGGCAAGGGGACTTTTGAAGGAAATTCACAAGTGGATGGAGGAAAGGAGACATTTCTGAATCAAAATGATTTTAAAAACCTGGAGTGCATCAAAGCTGCTCAGAGGTTTGGTATGTTAGAATAAATCCTGCGGAGATGGATTAGCGGGCAGAGACCAAATGAAGTGCTACAAGACAAGGAATACATTTATTTTTCACATGGCTCTGCCGTTTAGAACCTAAATATTACCTCATCCTAAGTGGCATATTATACACGTGACTATCAATAGATACATGACTACTTGTCTGTTACCGAATCACTGATAACTCGGAAGAAAATCATCTTGAATGCTTATGGATCAATGTCCTAACAGATAAAGCACAAGATGGGGTATTAGTTGGTGTCTGCTACAGGCCACAAAATCATATTAGGGATCAGCATGACCAGCACATTATGCACCTGGCTACACTGTGTAGGAGAAATACAGTGTGATCACTGGGGACTTCAATTTGAGTGACGTATGCTGGAAGGCTCATGCTGCCAGTACTAAACATCACTGGAATTCCTAAACATCAGAGATGATAATTTCCTACCTTAAGAAGTGTGCAACTAACATGACAGAATTCTATATTAGGCCTCATCTTGACAGATAAAGAGGAACTGATCACAGAACTAAAAAATAATGGTAAGTTAGGTACGAGTATCATGACTTGATCAAATTTAAATGTGCAAACAGAATTAAGTCCAGACCAGTTTTATATATATATAAATATATGCATATATATACACATGTATAGATACACACACACACACACATGCTTTAAAAGGGCCAATTTCACAAAGCAGAAAACAACTATGAGCCAAATCATCTGGGAGGAAGAATTTAGTCAGTAAAATGCGAATGATTTTGGAATATTTTATTGGATGCCCCAAAACCACCATTGAGGAAGAAGGCCATACTACTTGGTTTAGTGGAGAAGTGAAGATAGTCGATACAAAATTATAAAATAATATACAGCAAATGGAAGAAAAGGGAAGTTGATAGCAATGAATATAGGTCAGAAGCTAAGAACTGTAGAAAATTGATAATCGAAGCAAAGGGGCAAGGAGAAATCTATGACTGGCAGAGTTAAGAACAATAAGAAGGAGTTTTTAAAAATGTATTAGGAACAAATATTAGGAATATTAGGAACAAAAAGAACCCAACAATGGTATTGGTCCATTACTAGGTGGAAATGGTAGAATTATCAATAATAATGATAATTATTAGAAATAATAATTTTATATTTATATTTATATTAATATTATTAGAAATAATAATCAATAATAGTGATCAATGGCTCCATGTCTAGTTGGCAGCCGGTATCAAGTGGAGTGCCCCAAGGGTCGGTCCTGGGGCCGGTTTTATTCAATATCTTCATAAATGATCTGGAGGATGGTGTGGATTGCACTCTCAGCAAATTTGCGGATGATACTAAACTGGGAGGAGTGGTAGATACGCTGGAGGGGAGGGATAGGATACAGAAGGACCTAGACCAATTGGAAGATTGGGCCAAAAGGAATCTGATGAGGTTCAATAAGGATAAGTGCAGGGTCCTGCACTTAGGACGGAAGAACCCAATGCACAGCTACAGACTAGGGACCGAATGGCTAGGCAGCAGTTCTGCAGAAAAGGACCTAGGGGTGACAGTGGACGAGAAGCTGGATATGAGTCAGCAGTGTGCCCTTGTTGCCAAGAAGGCCAACGGCATTTTGGGATGTATAAGTAGGGGCATAGCGAGCAGATCGAGGGACGTGATCGTTCCCCTCTATTCGACATTGGTGAGGCCTCATCTGGAGTACTGTGTCCAGTTTTGGGCCCCACACTTCAAGAAGGATGTGGATAAATTGGAGAGAGTCCAGCGAAGGGCAACAAAAATGATTAGGGGACTGGAACACATGACTTATGAGGAGAGGCTGAGGGAGCTGGGATTGTTTAGCCTGCAGAAGAGAAGAATGAGGGGGGATTTGATAGCTGCTTTCAACTACCTGAAAGGGGGTTCCAAAGAGGATGGCTCTAGACTGTTCTCAATGGTAGCAGATGACAGAACGAGGAGTAATGGTCTCAAGTTGCAGTGGGGGAGGTTTAGATTGGATATTAGGAAAAACTTTTTCACTAGGAGGGTGGTGAAACACTGGAATGCGTTACCTAGGGAGGTGGTAGAATCTCCTTCCTTAGAGGTTTTTAAGGTCAGGCTTGACAAAGCCCTGGCTGGGATGATTTAACTGGGAATTGGTCCTGCTTCGAGCAGGGGGTTGGACTAGATGACCTTCTGGGGTCCCTTCCAACCCTGATATTCTATGATTCTATGATTCTATAATGCGGAAAAGACAGAAGTGTTCAATAAATATTTCTGTTCTGTATTTGTGGGAAAACAAATGACATAGTCATAGCATATGATAACACTTTTTCCATCCCACTATTATTCCTGGAGGATGATAAATAGCAGCTACTAAAGTTACACATGTTAAAATCAGCAGATTAAGATAACTTGCATTCAAAAGCTTTAAAAGAGTTGGCCAAGGAGCTTGCTGGACCATTAATGCTGATGTTCAATAAGCCTTGGAACACTGGGGAAGTTCCCAAAGACTGGTAGAAAACTAATGTTGTGCCAATATTTAAAAAGGGTAAACAGGATGACCTGGGTAATTAGAAGCCTGTCAGTCTGACATCGATCCCAGGCAAGATAATGAAGTGGCTGAAACGAAACTTGATTAATAAAGAATTAAAGAAGGTAATATAATTAATGCCAGTCAGCATAGGTTTATGGAAAATAGATCCTGTCAAACTCACTTGATTTTTTTTATGCAATTACAAGTTTGCTTAATAAAGGCAATAGCGTTGATAAAATATACTTAGACATTTGACTTGGTACTGCATGACATTTTGATTAAAAATAAGAAAGATATAAAATTAATGTGGCACACAGTAAATGGACTAAAAGATGGCTAGGTATCAAAATGTAATTGTAAATGGGGAACCATCATCGAACAGGTGTGTTTCCAGGGGGAGCCCCGTGGGGATCATCTCTTGGCCCTACACTATTTATCATTTTTATTAATGTCCTTGAAGAAAATACAAAATCACTGATAAAGTTTGCAGAGGACACAAAAATTGGGGAAGTGGTAAATAATGAAGAGGACAGGGCACTGATTCAGAGCAATCTGTATCACCTGGTAAGCTGGGCTCAAGCAAATATGTGTTTTAATATGGCTAAATGTAAATGAATACATCTAGGAACAAAGAATGAAGGCCACACTCACAGAATGGGGGACTCTCTCCTGGGAAGCCGTGACTCTGAAAAAGATTTGGGAGTCATGGTGGAGAATCAGTTGAACATGAGTTCTTAATCTGATGCTGTGTCAAAAAGGGCTAATGCAATCCTTGGATGGAGCAAAAGTAAGGAGCAAAGTCCCAGGGTCTGTGTCTTGGGGTGGCTAGAGCCATGGTTTGCCTTAATCCAGTTCTGGGTGGGGGAGCCCCAGATCTGTAGCAAGAAAGTGAGGCCCTGCTCAGCCCTGCTCTTCTCCCTGCTGAGGAGGAAATCGTGTGCATGGATAGGGCTGCAAAGGAAAAGTGGTCCCATGCTGCACTAGGGAGAGGGAGCTACTTGGGCAGCAGTGGGTGTGAGGAGACCAGCAGAGGAGTAACAGCTACGTCACTGTGGGTCTCTCTTCTCCTTCCCTCCCCAGAAGGCTGGGAAAGGGCAGGGGGCTGCCATGCTATCTGGGAGCCGGAGGGATGGTTCTTTTCCTCTCTCCCTGGTGTCTGGGAGGAGTGGGAGCGGCCGGTCGGCAGGACAGAGCAGCTGTTGTTGTCATGGCAGAACAGCAGACGGAGGTATCAGAACGTTTGTTCTGGCTGATTTCTGACAGGCCTGATAACATTATTATTGATGTTTGTGCTATCCGATCAATAGTTCCAACTAGGGCTGTCAATTGATTAAAAAAATGAATAGCGATTAATCGTGCTGTTAAACAATAATAGAATACCATTTATTTAAATATTTTTGGGTGCTTTCTACATTTTCAAATTTACTGAGTTCAATTACAACACAGAATACAATGCTCATTTTATGCTTATTTTTATTACAAATATTTGCAGTGTAAAAACAAAAGAAATAGTATTTTTCACTTCACCTCATACAAGTACTGTAGCGCAATCTCTTTATCATGAAAGTTGAATTTACAAATGTAGAATTATGTACATAAAACCCTGCATTCAAAAATAAAACAATATAAAACTTTAGAGCCTACAAGTCCACTCAGTCCTATTTCAGTCAATCAGTCAGACAAACAAGTTGGGTTACAATTTGCAGGAGATAATGCTGCCTGCTTCTTGTTTACAATATCACCTCAAAGTGAGAACAGGCGTTCGCATGGCACTGTTGTAGCTGGCATCACAAGATATTTACATGCCAGATGCACTAAAGATTCATATGTCCCTTCATGCTTCAACTACCATTCCTGAGGACGTGCGTCCTTGCTGATGAAGGATTCTGCTCGATAACAATCCAAAGCAGGACAGACCGACGCATTTTCATTTTCATCATCTGAGCCAGATGCCACCAGCTGAAAGCTGATTTTCTTTTTTTGTGGTTTGGGTTCTGTAGTTTCCGCATCAGTGTGTTGCTCTTTTAAGACTCTGAAAGCATGCTCCACACCTTGTCCCTCTCAGATTTTGGACGGCACTTCTTGAATCCTGGGTTGAGTGCTGCGGCTATTTTTAGAAATCTCACATTGGTACCTTCTTTGCGTTTTGTCAAATCTGCTGTGAAAGTGTTCTTAAAGGGAACATGTGCTGGGTCATCATCTGAGACTGCTATAACATGAAATACATGGAAGAATGGGGGTAAAACAGAACAGGAGACATACAATTCTCCCCCAAGGAGTTCAGTCACAAATTTAATTAACGCATTATTTTTTTAACGAGCGTCATCAGCATGGACGCATGTCCTCTGGAATAGTGGCCGAAGCATGAAAGGACATACAAATGTTTAGCATATCTGGCACGTAAATACCTAGCAATGCCAGCTAGAAAAGTGCCATGTCTGTGCTCATTTTCAGGTGACATTGTAAATAAGAAGCAGGCAGCAGCATCTCCCATAAATGTAAAAAAAAACTTGTTTGTCTTAGCAATTGGCTGATCAAAAAGTAGGACTGAGTGGATTTGTAGGCTGTAAAGTTTTACATTGTTTGTTTTTGAGTACAGGTATGTAACAAAAAAACCTACATTTGTAAGTTGCACTTTCACAATAAAGAGATTGCACTACAGTACTTGTATGAGGTGAATTGAAAAATACGATTTATTTTGTTTATCATTTTTACAGCGAAATTATTTGTGATAAAAAATAATAATATAAAGTGAGCCCTGTACACTTTGTATTCTGTGTTGTAATATAAATCAATATATTTGAAAATGTAGAAAAACATCCAAAATATTTAATACATTTCAATTGGTATTCTATTGTTTACCAGTGTGATTAATCGTGATTAATTTTTTTTATCGTGATTACTTTTTTTGAGTTAATCGCACTAGTTAACTGCAATTAATAGACAGTCCTAGTTTCAACCTGTCGCTCTGACCAGGAGAAACATGTCTACAAACAATACAGAAATCAAGCACATTTTAAAGACTAACCAGGAAGTGGGCAAATATGAAACCTGCATATTCTGTCTCCTAACAACCCCTTCCTCCAACTTTATATAACCCATGCAATGTATCAGAATGATTCAATCTAAGTAAAACATACTGCAAACACAAAATCGACACACACTGCATGTATTGAACGGACAGTATCATAGCAATGGAAGTAATAAAGGGCCAGATTCTGCTTCCTTGCATTGGCATCACTCAGGAGTAACTCAACAGAAATACTGTAGTATATAGCTGGGGTGAGACCAGAATGAGACCCATAGAAAACACCACCATGCTTTTTGCTATCTGATTCATTCTCTGTCCTGGAATGGTGCGTTGCCTACACTAAGGAAAAGAGACAGGTTATGAGGATCATACATAGAGGAAACACAGGCTTAAATACACGGAAGAGCTCTAAGAGGCAGATTTACAACTTCCCTGCCACTTTTCTTTTACTGAATGTCTGTAACACTCAGCTATGTTTTAAGTTCATGTTGTTAACTGCTGTGATCCTTGTAAGCACCATTATTAATACATACGAATAATCACTTTTAGAGACACACACTTTTATCCTTTACCTTTGCCTGCACTTTGCTAGCAGGCATCTACAGGTTACAGAGTGCACAGTACTCGCAAATATTTGTGTTGATCTACTTCAGTGTACAGGCAGACTGTATCTAGGAGACAGACTATTTATCTTCTCTGCTCTTACCTTTGACTATGCTTCAAACAAACAAGGTTGTTCCTTATGCTTAAGAAGCATGGACAAAACCTTGTGTTGTCTGATGCTCCATGTGAAACAAAGGCATCCCGCTGGTGACTGGGTAGGTAAAATGCTCTTACAGAATTTCCCATTTAAGAAGCTTTGGGAAGCCAAGTTTTTGCCCCATCTGCTGATGGCCCATTTCCTGAGGTGAATATTTAACTAGCATCTGGGGTGCAATTTGATTCATTCCTGTGTGGATTTCTTTGTAGTATTTGAGTTTCCATGGCATCACTGCAACAAATCCTATTTTACTGAAAGGCAGAAACTGTGGTGTGTTTTCTCCCCACAAATGTTTCATCTCTCTCTCTCTCACACACACACACGGGTTTGTACACTGTAGGCCAAATCCAGCGAGTATCAATCAACACAATTCCCCTGAGCTCAGCACAGTTATGCCAGTCTACACCAGCTGAAGATCTGAACTACAATCTCTGTGTGTATATTATACACTACAGATACACATAGCATATACATAGTACAATACTTACCTTTAAAATGTATACCTACGTCTACTTAGATCTATGTATTTATATATTTGTACGGTATATTCGGTATATAGCGAAACAGGGGTGATCAAGTGCAGAGACACATACGGCGTCAATGCTGGCACAAAGAAGGATTTTTTAGAGAAGGGAAATACCTGCAGCATTAACAAGGGTCATCCATTTAAACCTTCTGATGCATGGCAGCCACCTCACAGGCAACAGTTCGGCCAACTTGTGCATCACACACTTTTGGAACATGTGGGCACAAGCATAGTGAGACAAGAGTCTATGCACAATATTATGTGCCTGTAGGATGCCCTGTTCAGAATGGCAAATTAGCTCCTCACTTATCTTATGATCTTTTCATTCAGGGAATGTATCATGACTCCTCTTGGTCTGAACTGTAGGAAATTTTGAGATTAATGATAAATGTTTTCAAGGGCCAAATGGCTGGCCTAGTAGAGGCACACAGCCATACCAGTACAGGAGTGACCTAGAAAACTAATTCCTAGGGAGCATCACAAGGGGGCTAACTAGCATCATTCTAAAACAGGTGAAGAGGAATGCGTGTGTGCGTGATGTCAGTGCAGCTGTAAAATGAAATGTGATGGACAAACCCAGGAATTTACTTAAACTGGCCCAGTAAGTAAGCTTTGACTGGCTGATAGCGAGAGTTCCTAGTTAGGATGGGGTGGCTGCTGGAGGCGTGTGTGAGGAAGGGAGACAGAAATCAGATATCTTTGCATCTCTCCAACCTATCAAATAATAGCAGTTTTTGGAAACCAAGTATGTTAAATGGTAGGAAGTCAAAGACACACATTACGAAGAGCTTTCCAACCCTTTCTGGGAAGCCCCCTGCATAGAACTGAATATAGCCTCCATCACCTGAGCACCTCCTAACACTGCAGTTAGGTAGGGAAAATGATCATCCGAAAGATGGAGTGACTTGCCAAAGATCTCTGTGGCAGAGCCAGAAACAGAGCCCCTGAGCATTAGTCCTGTTAACTGTGGTTTTATCGTGTTTTCTATGAAGGACAGATAAGCCTCATCTTGCTTCCACCAGAACAGGAGGTATATAATGGAAAACATCTCTTTACTCCTTGTGGAGTACATACAGCGCTCATTAGAATTAATAGGAGCTGTGCATTCATACCACTGGAGGATGCAATATGTATGGTGTTCCATTTTTTAACACTTTATTCATACCACTCTTTAAAAATAATCCCTGTCCATGCTCTAATCTCCAGAGCACCAGGCAAAGTTATGGTGCTTCATAAATGTTTATTAACCACTCACTCACTATCCATAGTGGTCACAGCAATGGAAACATCACACTAAACCAACACAAAACTAAGCCAGCAGGACACACCAAACTGGAAGGATACCAAGCAGCTTATTGACAGGTTTCAGAGTAACAGCCGTGTTAGTCTGTATTCGCAAAAAGAAAAGGAGGACTTGTGGCACCTTAGAGACTAACCAATTTATTTGAGCATAAGCTTTTGTGAGCTACAGCTCACTTCATCAGATGCATACTGTGGAAAATACAGAAGATGTTTTTATACACACAGACCATGAAAAAATGGGTGTTTATCACTACAAAAGGTTTTCTCTCCCCCCACCCCACACTCCTGCTGGTAGTAGCTTATCTAAAGTGATCACTCTCCTTACAATGTGTATGATAATCAAGGTGGGCCATTTCCAGCACAAATCCAGGTTCTCTCTCCCTCCCACCCCCCAATCCACTTTCCGGTTTGTAATAGCTTATCTAAAGCTATTACCAGCAGGAGAGTAGGGTGGGGGGAGAGAAAACCTTTTGTAGTGATAAACACCCACTTTTTCATGGTCTGTGTGTATAAAAACATCTTCTGTATTTTCCACAATATACATCCGATGAAGTGAGCTGTAGCTCACAAAAGCTTATGCTCAAATAAATTGGTTAGTCTCTAAGGTGCCACAAGTACTCTTCAAGCAGCTTATAAATTTTTGTAAGAAAAGTGGAGTATCTCCTTTTGAAAAGTGTCAGTTCCTAGTCTCACTTTGATCCCTCATCCTTTGTATTCTCTGTGTCTCAGATTTTGGGCTCCTTGGGGTGGGGGCAGGGCACGGTTTAACGTGTTTGCATAGTGCACACCTACAGGGCTATATAAATAGTAATACAAGGGCTGAAGAACTGCAATGCAAGATACTGATCAGGAAAAGCATGTCGGGTGGTAATGAGAAGATGCATGGAATTATCAGCTCACTGTCTGACATAACTTAGGAAAATGATTAGAATAGTTTAAATATTGAGATAACTAGGTTTATCTGCAAAGGAAAGAACAAGTAAGAGGTGATGTGGCTAAGGTATATGCAAATGTGAAGGGGCATAACAATGAAGGTGATCCCGCAAAGAAATTTGCAAAAGAATCTTAAAAACAAAAGGGAATGAACAGAAACTAAGAAAAAACCCTGCCTCTTAGGAAGTTTAAGAAAAACTTTTTTACCCAGAGTGCAATCAGTGGGTGGAACAGATTCTATAAAAGGCAGTAAGATTAGCTGCAACCGTGACCATATGGTAAGTGCACTGAAAATGATTCTTGCTCGTTTGCATTTTCCCTAACTAACGATAAGATGGGAGGAAATAAATAATGTTTTATCATTTTGTTGGTGATTTCAAGTTAAGATATTTGTAATATATCATTTTAAACCTGTATCTCTCACGTATGCTATGTTTCAGATAAAAGATTAGGTCTCTCAGGGGAGACAGAAATGAGCATTTAGGACTTGTTGCTATACAAGATTCTTTGTTTGCCTCAGACTTTTAATACAACTCCTAAAGAGAAGGAACCTTCCTGAGTGAGCGATTTCTTTGGAGCTGCAGAAAGAAATCAAGGGAACTGCTTGGTTGCCTTGAGGACTACATAAAACACTGGCACTTAAAAAGGAAAAACAAATTATTCTTCTTGTAGCTCTAGTCCCATCCATATGGAGGACTCTATTCCAGTCCGGCTTGAAGCAATTCCTTGGACACTCTGCAGCTAATGAAATCCTTTTGTATGACATCCATCCATCTAGCCTGAGGTCTTCCAACCTTTCTCTCACTTTGCACTTTAAACTTTTACACCCTGTTTCCTATATATTGTTTCGATCTTCTTTTCACGTGCGTAAATCATCTAAGCCTGGGTTCCCTCAGCATTTCCATCATTGGTGCCACCTTCACAATTTCCCTAATTTGTTTGTTACGAACATGGTTCATCTTTGTAACTCCAAGCATCCATATCTTAACATTTTCATTTCCACTGTATTGAAGATCTGCTCCTGTCTATTCCTCAGTGCCAAGCACTCAGAACCACACACAATTGCAGGCCTAATTACCATCTAGTAGACCTTACTTTCCAACATGATAAGCATTCTCCTATCGCAGATCACTGCTCTCACCTATCTCCTTTAATTAATGCCCTTCCTGTCCTGCTTAGGAGTTCACCATTGAGATCACCATTCTCCTGTACTATTGAACTTGAACTTTTCTACCTTTGGTAGTGGCTGGCCACCCAGACTTACAGTCTCGTTATCTTCCCACAAGACAGCATCAAATCTACAGACCAGAGACTCCGTTTTATTCCTGATGATTTTCATTCCAAAAGAAAAATAAAGCATAGGGCACAAACAGAGGCACTCCTCGATTTTACAACATTCAACTTGCGACGAACGGAACTTACGATGTTTCTGAATCGACACCCTGATTTGACTTACGACAATTGGTTTCGACTTTATGATGCTCGGTCCCACAATGGAGTGGATTGCGGTTCTGAGTTACAATATTTCGACTTATGACACAATTTTCAAGAACCAATTGTGTCGTAAATCCGAGGACTGCCTGTACTGGACAATATAACTGAGACACATTGCTTCGTTTCATTCTGAAATATTACTGTTCATGCCTGAAACTGTCTGCCCCCAAATGACTGCATCTTCATATACTTCTTCCCCTTGCACACTTTCCAGAAAAATTCATCTTTTTTTGGATTATGCTAATTGAAGCCATGCTCTGATACAGTCCTTCTAAGAGTATGTGATGACATTCAGAAAAAAAGGAAGAACTTCAGTAGGACACATTGCTTTCATTTTTGATGTCAG
Source organism: Lepidochelys olivacea (assembly GCF_965140295.1). Classification (NCBI taxonomy): domain Eukaryota; kingdom Metazoa; phylum Chordata; order Testudines; family Cheloniidae; genus Lepidochelys; species Lepidochelys olivacea. The sequence goes on along the minus strand of NC_140417.1, from coordinate 4,540,929 downwards.
GAGCTGTGAAACAGTGACTCTGAACTACCTTGCTTTGCTTGAGTAGTGCTGTACTTTTGACTCCAAGTCAATATTCGGAGCATTTCCCCAAGTGCGAAACATACAGGAAAACAACAACAAAAAACACATCTTCTAGATAGTTTTAATTACTTGGAGGTTACAATGACTTCCAAACTAAGTGCATCATGATGGATTAACCTGTTGCACTAAATATGAAAAACATTTACATGTGGAAAACTAGAGAAATAACCCAGATGTTGACTCAGAGTCAAAAGCCATCAGGTGCCACTGTAGTGAAATTATGACTGCTCATTAGTTAACTAAGTCAAGGATCATAATTAAAGGTGGTATTCTAAGACAAATTCCCACTGATGGCAAACTGCATCGTATGGGACTCCAGTGAAGAGCAATCAGACACCTTTGGGGAAGTAATCAAGCATCTGCGAAAGAGAACTCTGATGTCAAGAGCACCTCCCCATGGGATGTTAGTTTCATTGTTGTGAATCTTATAGCTCATCTAATGAGACTGAAAGGTGAAAGGCAAGGCTTTCATAATCAAACTATATATATGTACAAACAATTGTTTAAGAGCCCAAATCAGTAGCAGAAATACAGGCAAAGACTTTATTGCAAATCAGTTGCATTTTGAAACCAACTACTTGAGAGGCAGCAACTTCTCCTTAAGTTACACGCCATGTCATGAATTAAGAATGGTCTGTTTTCTTTGCAACAGCTGCACCAACTGTTTGGTGGTATATCTCATTTCAATGGGGCTACTTATGAAAGTAAGGGATTTTCAGGGTTGGAGAGTCGAGCCCGTTGACTGTAAGCTCTTTAGTGAGAGGACCCTGTTTATTATTTCACTCTTAAGTGTCATGCTCACTTATTATGCTAATAATCATCACAAATCATCCTACCTCGGCTCATTAAAAACTGAACACAGTAGCGTAATGTGTGATGCTCTTTGACAAACACAGAAATCTGAACTCAGGTGGGCAAGTCAGAAAATAGAGAAACCAATTATTATGGGGAGGTTTTTTGTTTTTAAAGTGCAATTATTAATATTAATGGAGATGGTCCAGAGGTATGAATCTAATATTGCCATCATCATTCTGTTACATGTTATCTGATGAATATTTTTATAATATTTGATAAGTTTCATAACTAGTTAAAGAATATCAGTCAAATAATATATTCAATACATTACCCATTTCATTTACTGTTTAGCTAAAATTTGTATCTAATATCTGTCCAGCTCTCATTTTTAAGTCTACACATGCAGTCCCCAATCCTGCAAACCCTGACACACATCCATAGCGCTAAACAGGTGAGTAGTCTTATTAAATTCAATGGGATAAATCACCTGAGGGTTTGAAGGATTAGAGCCACAATCCGTCACTAATCTGGGATCATCAAAAGGTTATTTTACGTTTTATTACTGGCTGATGCCCCTTAATCAATAAATCATGTTCCAGCTGAGGTTGTTCTGACTGTCATAATTGTACATTTCAGTGACTGGACTGTTACTTAAGATTTGTATGCTTTCTTGATGTAGAAGGATCAATTTAAATGTTATTCTCAGGTCAGAGGTGCTGATTCAGCAAGGTACTTAAGCATGTGCCTAACTTTTAAGATAGAGTAGTCCTAAGAAAATTGAATTTCAGGAGGTTCTGCCAATGGAAGGAAATGGGATGAGAGAATCAAAGAAATTCCACTTGCTAAGCACTACGAGTTGCTGCCCTATATGGGGAAACATACATTCAGGGGAACTGGACAAACAAACTGATCTTTCTATTATGTATCTTCATAGCTTATTGGTCATGCCAGCTGGTCACCATTGATCTGATTTGAATGATCTTTGCTATCTAAAGAACAGGAGTTCCAATATTGATGCATGGCATATCCAGAACAGTTCAGGTCAGTTCAGTTTATTAATGGACAGACACATGGCACTGTTAAGTGGGTGATTCTCAAAATTATTCCAAACATCCTGTAAATTTCTGTGCTCCTTTTCCTATAAAATAAAATGGCTTATTAAGTACTATAAATAGTTTTCTAGATTTATAACAGTTCACAGGGTTTTCATGACATAAAGAACTCACATGAACAAAAGCTTAAGATGGCTACTGCCAATCCTACAATATATTACAACATAAGCTATTAAAAAGTCAACATTTCCCAACCATTATCATACAGTTACCGCAAATATCTCTTATTCTACATATAAAGAGAAACTATGGTAATCTTGAAAGGAAAAGGAGTACTTGTGGCACCTTAGAGACTAACCAATTTATTTGAGCATAAGCTTTCGTGAGCTACAGCTCAGTTCATCGGATGCTACTCTGAAACCTATGGTAATCTTGGATATTACAATATGTTAGCTGTTGACAAATGCTGGTATTTCCATGACAGCCACTGAATGTAGACGGATGTTAAATATGTGAAGGTTTAATATGTTATGTTAACCTTGGAGTCTTATATTTGTATGCTAGACTGTCTCTGGCTGTGAAATGTTTTGTGCTGCAGTACTTTTGCATGAATAACACTATATAATGATGCATTGTATTTCCTAGTGGAATAAACAATAGGTTTAGCTTTCACTCAAGTATTGTGACTTCAAGTCATTTTATTTATATGTCAGTAGTTCAGAATGTGCAGTGGACCAGGCATTTCATTCCCCAATTCACCTTCGTCAAGGAAGGGGCCAGGAACATTTGCATTGCTGTATCTCTGAAGCAGATATAACTCGGCCCTATAGCCTTTGCCGGAATGTGCTACAATCCATTTTATTTTGGTAACACCAGAGCAACCTATTTACTTTTAAGTTTATAAAAATGCACCTGCCGCCATTGTCCCTTGGTACATGTGCAGCTGGAAAAGTTACAACACGTTGACAGAGTCAGTGCAAATAAAATTCTCACCAACAGTCAGCCTCCAGAGGAAAAGGCCTAGAGAAAACAATCAGTGGTTCTTTTCTCACCTGTGATGGGGTGTCCACTCAACGCAGGAGTGGAAGGGGTTAATGGAGGCCAGATGGTAGACTGAATGCTGAGGGGAAGTCCTAATTAAAGAACAGGCTCACCCGTTCAGAAATGGGAGGTGGGAGGGGACTATAGAAAGCCAGGTAGCTGGCTGCAGACAAGGGTTGCAGGGAAGTAGGCTACAGTCACTGCCTGAGTGGAGGGATTTGGAAGAACGGCAAACCCAGAGGCGGGGGGAAGCCAGATAAGTAGGAAGAAGCCCAGGGAAATAGCAGGAAGGGGCAGGATGGTAAAGAGACCTTGGCTGTTTGTTATAGGGTCAGAGGGCTGAAACCCAGTGTAGAGGGCGGGCCTGGGTTCCCCTGTCAGCCACTGGGCAGTGCCATAAGGCGTTGGAGATGCCAGACAGAGAGTGGGTCTGGAAAGGCTTTGAATTCCCCGGAAGGAGAAGACCTTAGTGGCCTGACTGGAGGGTCAAGCCACGAAGAGGAGACTGCAGTCCCTGGAGTGAGAGGGGTCGCAGGGTGAGACAGCATGCGGGAAGACACTGACAGAAGGGGAGTGCAAACCTGGCAGAGCTAATTCCCAGGGCAGCCAGCAGGAGGTGCTGCTAGCAGAGAGTGGACCCCACGTAAAGTCCAGCAAAATGGGCCATTAGACAAGTGTAGGTTCCAAAATCAAGGGCCCTCCACTGACCAATGCCCTGCCCCCAAATGCCAAGGTGGTCACAACACCTGTGGATGGTCCGTATGCCTGAACTGATCTCAGCTGATACAAGGTTTCTCCATACAGATTTAGGCCCCTGTTCAGCAAGGCACTTAAGCCTAACTTTTGAATATGTGAGTAGTTCCATTTGGTTCACTGGAATTACTCACACGTTAAAGTTAGGCACATGCTGAATCAGGGCCTTAGGGTTGGATTTAGCACAGAGAAGTCAGTGGGGAAATTTCCATTGACTTTAATGGGCTTTGATCAATGGCAACACTTTGAATTTCAAGGCTAATCCATTGCATAGTATTTGTAACATGCAGCTATAATTGTGGTTTCAGAGTAACAGCCGTGTTAGTCTGTATTCACAAAAAGAAAAGGAGGACTTCTGGCACCTTAGAGACTAACCAATTTATTTGAGCATAAGCTTTTGTGAGCTACAGCTCACTTCATCGGATGCATTTTATAATTTACAATTGTGGGTCTCAGCTATTTACTTGGGAGGGTGGGGGCCGGGGAGGAAGGAGCACACAAACAATCTTTTATGATCTTAAAAACAGTCCAGTGAGACAAAGAGTATTCAAACATTCAGCCAAAGCAGTAAAACCTTCTGCAGTATTATACCACATGGTACAGAGGTACCTGAGCTATACTCACAGTAAAAGCTAGTCAGTTTTGTCATTTTAACATAATGTAAACTATTAATTTCCATTACTGCTCTGGGTAAATAATACTCGCGCAGTATATATCAGAAGGAATAAATATTGGCATATGATGCTGATAAAACACCGCTTGAAACTTTCAGGCCAGAGCACAGCCTGGATTATTCTGATTGACAATCTCTTCTTCTCACTCCTGATATAAATTACTTGTCCCAAAGCAGCCTTTTATGTGCTTCTCTATTGAACAAACACAGCCACAGAATAATAAAGCCCAGAGAGCCCCGCTCTGTCCCAGTTCTCTTGGGAAGATGAGGGCGGCAGCTGAGTGCCACAAGAGGTATGCTGTCTGTGCCCAGCTAGGCCAAAGTGCCAGCCATGGACGTGCATATTTGAATCCACTCAACTGATGTGGACACAGCGGTAAAATGAAGACAGACACATAGATGGATTTGAAGAGGCAGGTCACAACACAGTGGAGGGGCACTACACACCTATCACTTATATTTGCCTATATCAGGATATTTAATTACTTCCAGTGTGGGGGTTACAGGGCTCCTTACCATATAACTCTTAACTAGTGCCAGGGTTACAGGGCTCCTTACCATATAACCCATATCTCGGAGTAGGCTCTCCTCAGCCTGCCCCCTAAGACTCAGCTCTCTGAGTCCTTGCACCCTCCCTATTCCAAGGAGGACAGAGGGTACAGAAGGGTGGGGACCCTGGCCTGCAAAGGCCACAAAGTCAGACCCTGGCCCGCCAAGACAACAAAGTCAGACCCCATCCCATGAGCTCAAGGCCCATCACCACAATCCCAGATCTTTTTATCTCTGGGAACTGTCCATTTTATTCTCTTAACTGCACTGGAAACCGGCTGCAAGTGGCGACCAATAAACAACTCAACCCCAATATCTCAGTTAAGTGGCTTAACCTCTGTGGCTTAAAGGTGCTGCAAGAAAGGCAAAACATTCCCTGGTCTTCTGCCAATTGGCTCGTGGGAGAAAAAATTCCTTCCTGACCCCCCGAATGGGCAATTAGCTAGACACGGTCAGGATAGATTCCCATTCCTAGTTTGGGTAGGTAGGGTGGAGCTGCTGGAACAGAGCTGAAAGGGGCTCCATGTGGCCCCTGCTCCAGGTTAAATCCTGGAAGCTGGGGAAGGCTGGCCAATCAGCACCCATTCCTCCCCAGCTGGCCAATGGGTGCCAGAGACTCCTGAGGGGAGGAGCTACCTAGTGTTCTTAGAGAATGTCTGTCTCCCTCACAGCTGGGACTGTCCCCTTTCACCACCAACCCCATCGAGTTCCACCATTATTGAGGCAGGTGAGTGCCTGATAGATTATTTAAGAAGTGAGCATTTCTCAAAGGGAATGACTGGCAAACACAGATCATCCCCCAGCAGCTCTGCCTAATAAAATCATCCCATAGGAAAAATGGAACATAAACATACAAGAAATAAATCTGAAAGTATTATTTACACCTGCACATCTGCTGAGTGCGTCCAAAGCAGTCTGACAGCCATGTGGCTAATTGTGCCAGTGTGGCTCTTAATGCTCTTTTCCAAACTGAGGTCCACCTATCTCCGAGAGCAGCAAACACCAGCTGCTGCTCCACAGGGAGGTGCAGCAAACACTGAAGAAAGGAGTTACAGAATAACCTCTCCACAAGGGTAGATTCTTCCCAACTGCCATTACCAAGAGGTTGGTTTATGCCCTGAACCTAAAGGTCTTATAGCCCTTCTAAAACTCTTGGCTATTTTTTAAAATCCTTTCTCGAAGATCCAGATTTATCAATATAAATGTCCAATTCTTCTTTGAATCCTTCGACGCTCTTAGCCTCCTTGTGGCAATGAGTTCCATAGGCTAGTTGAGCATTGTGGGGGAAAATAAAATTCAGTGCCTCATAACTGTATTAAATATAATAAAGTATAACTACAGTGTTTCACTAAGTCTTGCTATATTTCTTTAGAACCTCCTGTACTTCTAGTGACAACTAATTGAAAGCCCTATGTAAAAAAAAAAAACAAAGCTGTCATTCAGCAAATGCAGTTAATCCCAATCTACCTTTGGAAGCCTCTGTGCCAAATGGATTTTCTAAGATGTCCATCACATCTTGGCTCCAAGCATCTTTCACAGCAGACTTGGACACCACCCTGTCATTCAGACTCTGCTGCGGTCGGAAGTTATTCCTTAGATACTCCACAGACTTGACATGATCTTGCTGTTCTGTGGTAAATATGGAATAGAACGCCTCCAGCTGAACGTGGCCATCAGGGCAGGGAAGAGAAAAAAGAACATTAATTAGAAAAACAATGTGGTAAAATCCGGGTGGCTGATAAGAATGTAAAATGGCAGGAAATGCTGATGCCAAGACTGATTTTGAGTCTGACACAGGAAAGAAAACATTTGTTCTTGGACTCCCTTGCCTTCAAGCCTTTAATATGCGCACAGACAACCCCCCCAGCCCCTCCCTCCCTCTCTGCTTATATCATGTTGTTTCTTAATATTATACTGAGAAGTGTTGTACACTTATTCATTACATCACAAAATCATTCTTCTGTATATAGTCCCTCTACCTACTTACACTGACATGTCGCTGTCAGGCTGCAGTTTTCATTGACAGATTTCAAAATATTTTACAAAGGAAGTCAAAAGCATCCTCCCCATTTTCCAGATGGGGAAACTGAGGCATAAAGTGACTTGCCCAAGGTCAAACAGCAGGTCAGCATGGAAGCCAGGACTAGAAACAAGATCTCCTAATCCCTTGTCCAGTGTCCTGTCCACTGGGCCACACTGACATTTTCTCTCGCCTGCTTCATTACAAAGGGAGAAACCCTAACCGTGCTCCTGGTATTTATTTTGTGTGTCACATTATTTGGTACATTTAATTCTTTCATATTCTCTCCAAGAGAACAGGTTGCTGCTTCCTATGCTGCATGCAGATCCAGGCTATTTTTAACTATAATGTATTAATTTCTAAGATATAATTGTAGTTTAAAAGTGCATTCTGTTAAGAAAAAGCATAATATTTCCTAGAGAAAAACTACTGGCAGACTAAATTGAAAAGATTCAGTTAACTTGTTTGTTCAGTTGGTTGCTGAGGTCAATCCAGCATTTATTAAGCGCTTGTTATCATTCAGATCAAGAATTAGAATTAGTAAGAAAGACTGAGCAGTATAAAGAATCTAATCCTGCTCTCCTTGAAGTCAATGCTTTTGATTTCAGTGGAAGCGGGATCTGGCCCAGAGACTTTAGAGGGACTTGAGTTTCTCTTACAGCTTAATGACAAACCACAGTTTGAAAGCTATACCTGCCTCCTTTTCATTAAGTATATTTACACTAAAAGCTACAGAGAAGGATGTGACAGTTTTGAGATACGAACTAATGACCCAGGGGAAAAAAAACTATTATATTGTCAATCACATCATAGCCTTAGTTGATAGCGTCTCTCTAAAAAAATCAAAGGGAAGCTTAACAGACCTGTCCAGGGTTCCCCACTGGAGTCTGGGAACCCTCTAAAATCATTTAATTTCCCGCACAGATCAATAACCTTGAAGCACCCATTCTGTGCCGCTGTCCAGGCCGCCCATTCTGCCATGCTCTGTGATTTCTAGCTACTCAACTGAAACCTGTAAAATTTCTTCTGATCATTAGGGCAGGACAGAGTTAACTGAACCCATTTCGTTTCAATAGAAGGCATGGCTGGAGCTCGGTGGTGTGTTGGGCCTGCTAATTTGAGACAAAATTTAGAACTCTATCAGTGGGAGCCTCCCAAAGAAAATTAGAAATGAGATTATGGAAGGGATTTGTTATACATCTCTAATCCTGAGTCTGGCAATTTTGGATTAAGGTACGGAACTTGGAACGGAGTATCAAGAGAATTCATCTGCCCTCAAATTAATATATCATTGATGATAACTTGGACCTGTACAACCTTTTATATATGAGAAGCTGAAATCACTTTGCAAACAGTGATCCTCACGACTCCCCAATGGAATACAGAACTATTAACCTCGTTACACAAATGGAGGAATTGAGGCAAAGAGAGGTAAGTAACACACACTGAACAGTCCGACACCACAGCTCTGACTGACCCCGTGTTATCTACTTTGTGGGAATGTGGAGAACTTCTATTAGTCAACTGCCCACAGTGATGTCATTTCAGCTCTTTGTTTAATGTGCGTGCCATTGTCCAGTCCATGCCCTTTAAAGAGGTGGGCATAGTATTAATGATCAAGCAGCAACAGTGATAAAAAAATGAAATGTTCCCTCATTGATGCAGGCAACTGAAAGATGCCAGAATGAAATCTGGGGTGAGGGAGGTGCTTAGGCGGGTTATAATTCACATCAAGAACTACAATTTGTTATATTGCAATAAGAAAGACTCAGAGGATCTAATCCTGCTCCCATGGAATTTCTAACCACCACTTATGGGGAAAGCTAGGGGCAACACACATAGGTAGATACAAGGATGAAGAGACTATTATCCTACACTTTTCTTATGAGGGAGGAAGGAAGGGAGAGAAAACACGTGGTTCCTGATAATCGCTCTTGTGCCCTGATTCTTCAAAGACTTATGCACCTGCTTAACTGTAAGCACTGGGAACAGTCTCACTGAACACAGTGGGACGACTTGCAGTGTACAAAGTTAAGCTGGTGCATAAGGTCGATGCAGGATCAAGAACTTACATACCAACTGCTCACTCTAAGTTAAGTCTTTACCTTTCTACTTCCATGACATTAACCTGACTTTTTAAACCCTTTAAAAGAACTTTTAAACTATTTTCTTCTGGCAAGCTACCTTGGGGAGGCATAACTGCATTTGAACTGCTGCCGTTTCAAATGCAATTTTAACTTTCCTTTTTACATGCTGATGTATAAAACCAAAGTTGAAATGATTTATTACAAAAATATTATGTAACACAAATTAGCTATTAATTGATCCATCACTGCTGGCAGAACAGAGGAAGTTACATTTGTGCCCTTCAAGGGAGTGAGAGCTCTAGTTCAAATGAAATAAAGAGCTCTTAAGGCACCGTTCTAGGTAAGGAGGAAAGTGATCTAAAACTCAAAGTCATGTAATTACAAACTATTAAAAACCTGATGTGAACAGTTTTCTAAATGATGGATATATAAATGGCAATTAAAATACTGAATCCATTATAATCACAATAAAATACTCAGAGGCATGTATTATGAGAGATAATGTTATGCTTTGGGTCACTGAATGCACTTAGCTTTACAATGCATTTGGGGGGTGGCAGGCCTTGTCCTGTTTTGTTGTCTAATTGTAAGGCGAGATGACAGTGATGGAGCACGAAGACTTTGGAAGGATTTTATTGGAATTTCAGCAGAGCTTAAATAATATCACTTTTTCCATGTGGGATTACAGACTGTTTCCTGTGGTTTGTGATAAAGGTAAACTAAGGGAATGGATTACACTGTGCTGCTTTTGAAAAAGGGACAAATAATAATTACAGTATTGGCCAGGTTGGAACCTACATCTCTACGTGTATCTCCGTCTTATGCTGCAGGGGGAAATAATACAATTATTCCACACTGCCAGTTAAATCAACATGGAAAGCTTGTCTACACATACAAGATGTACTATTTTATCTATGCCACTGTAGGTACAGCTGTGCAACCCCCTGGTGGAGGTGGGGTATATGGGTATCATCTACACTCATTGCTATATTTGCTTTCTACAAGCTACTCTTAGTATAATACCCTTTTATGAGTGACATACCTGAATATTTGGATGCTAATATCTAAACCGTATTGTTAAATTTATTTTTCTTATTTTGGGATATTGCAGATTATGTACTATATTTATTTTATGACTTTTAAACCAAACTTTGTACTTTTGGATAATTTAAGCATTATTCCCAGATGTATAGACACTCATTCCTTAAGCTGTGTATTAGATCGTTTAAACATTTGTCTATGGAGTGTGTATACTGACATATTTACATTCACTTCTAGTTAGATACTTCACTAACTTTTACCGGAATAGCTTATTTTACAACAGCTCTGTTTTCAACAATTGAAGCAAAACAAGAACATTGAAGGAGAATCTGAATTTAACAGGAAGTCTTTCTAAAAACAACGGTTTTAAAATGTCAAACTGTTTTTAATAGTTAAACACTTGACTGCATATATTCATTTGTTATTGTGGGATTCCTCTCAATACAAGTTCCAGTCATTGCCTCAATCTACAATAAGAGATGCTATGTGCTAGCTTTAAAGATTTGTATAAGCACATAATGGCAGCTTCACTATGCTGTAACAACAGTTAAAGATAGCAAATTAATGGTAACATTTCTTTCCTAGTGTAATTACTTCGAAGTACTAAATACGTGTCTGTGTAAAGTTACTTATTTTACTTTCAAAACAAACCTTCAATTTAAAAGAAGAAAAAAGGATTCTATGTAAATATTTAGACGATAGCTTAGCTTTATCTTAAAATAACCAGCACTAGCTAAATCATTAAAAGGAAATTGGGTTTCATGTTGTATTTTCTCCTTAAGTTTGATTGCTCATGTTCAGAATCAATATATATTAAAAAAAACCCCTCTAATATTTCCTTTTTTTGTCAACAGATTTTTTTTTTTTTGGTTCTCTAAATTAAAACACCTGTTTTTGAGTATTAGAGGGCAAATCAAGATAGAGCCATTACTAATGGCATAAGCTTACCTGGTGATAAGAAATAGAAACAGGCCTGCGAAAAACTATCCATTCCACAATCTCGCTACATGGTGGAGTTGTCAGAGAACCTGTATAGCGATAATAACTTCCCAGTGACGTCGGCAGAAGGTCTCTCAGTACAAAGGGATCCAGAAAGGTCTCTTTCTCTGTAGGAAAGAATAACAAATAAAATTACACATATTTTACATGACTTTAAAACAGATATCATGTTCATGGATGGCTTTGAAATATGCATTGCTTACAATGTATTTTGTCATAGTTATAAAATATAAAACCACGTCAGAAAGTTTCTTTAAGAGTTATTTGTTGATTATGAAAAGGACACCTGAAACGTTCATTGATCTTGGGCCAAACATCAGTGTTTAATGTAGCGGGTATAACACAGGTGTGAAACACATTTGTTTTTCCAATTGGTTTATCTTTTTTTAACCTTAGGAAAGAATATAATACAGTTTTCAGAATGGCAGGACAGTAGAACCCCATTAAATTGCTCTTCAGCTTAGCAGTCCATAAAAGTGCAGACCCAGAAAGCTCTATTGGGGGGTGGAGCCAGCACATGTGACATCATGCTCTCCCTGGCCAGTTAGAGAGCACCACATAAGGTACTGGTCCCACATCAAACAGTAGCTGCAACACTGAAATAGGGATAGTTACATTACACAGTGTGGCTGAGAATGGGGAACCAGAGCCAGGTTGCCCATCCAGTGTTTCTGTGGAACGGCTGGGGCTCTGGGAACGAAGAGGAAGCAAAGGGTAAGTCTGCAGAATCATCGTCATAGAGAGAGCCTTTGGAAATGCTGCCCCACTCTTAAAATGGTCTCTCTTAATGTGGCTCGACTCAGTGCAAGGTAAGTAAGCAGAGCTGCTGGGCAACCATGTTGTTAAGGAACACTGCATATGGCAATTCTTCCTCTGTCTTTTCTTCCAGGCAGGAGAGGACACCGTTGAGGCTGGAGACATCTCCTTCAGGCAAATATAGTGTCCCTGACTTCCAGTGCACTGAGCTGATTCACGGGAGTACATTCAGGTGTGGTTCTCTCTCTTACTGTCCATGGAAGAGGAAAGGAATGAGGTCAGCCTTTCTGAAAACCTTCCCTTTCTGATCAAACAGGCATCTCCACAGTCAATCGGTCAGCTTCCATTTCATTCCTGCAGGCCCATCAGAACTCTGAACAGACAGCCTATCCTTCCACCACTTTCCTTCTGAGGAGGATGTCTGAACAGCCCTGGTAGTGCATCAAGGTGGGGCCAACATGAGACACTGTTTCCCGGCAGGCCAAAATTACAGAACACGGCACTGGACACATTGTCTCCGTCACAGACACTTGCTAAACTGCAAACTTCTCTGATTTCAATTGGTCTCCCAACATTTAGAGCAAGAATTAATGAGGAAGTTTCACTGTAATCACATTTTTCTATGTATCATTTAATGTATATATACTTTTAAATTGTACTCTGCACAGACAAAAGATTGGAATTGATAATCTAATATGTCTTTTCTATCCAACTTCTGTGAGCCTAAAAAGGCAGATAGGCAGGTAGCTAGGCAGCTGGGTTTTGCAGGTCTATTGTATAGTCACATAAAACAGATTTCATCATGTGTAATTCACACAGTCAAAACTGATCTGAAGTCAGTGACATGCAGCGCTGAAAACCTGCATGGTTCATCAAAGAACAATATGCAAGAGGTGCATTTTTATTCTATGTGGAATTCAGTTGTTTCAGGACCTCTTGTTCTCACACTTCACGGACACAGCTTGGAGCAAAACTGACATAACTTCATCTTGAAATCCAAACAAATATATTGTACAAATTCTGATTAATTAACAGCTGCAGTTTTGTAACATTTAAATTTGGGAGAACGCACCATAAAAGAAGGAAACAGCTGCAGGCTAGATGGCCTCTCCACTGTTCCCTTGCAGTTATCCCCTGCAGTCTGCATGATTAATGAGCTGAACCTCCCACTATGTCTATGGAAAAGGGACCAGTAAGGTGCTTAATAAGTGCTTTATGCCTGTGAGCTATCCAAACAATGGAATTCTCCTTTACAGAGAAAGTGTCTGTCTTCCTTCCTCACTTTCTCTGTACGGCTTTATCTTCTCCGGACTTTAAACAAAAGTCCATATTAAGACTGATCCACAATTGTGTTTATCTAGCCTTCTCAGAGCTAATGAGCTACCCCACTTCTCCTGGCTGGTGGGGTTTCTCATGGTTTAATTGACTGCAAGGAGATTGGCAGATCTGCTGAAATATGCCCTAACTTAGAACACAGAAAGGCAGGATTGAAAAGCTGCAGAATTCCGTTTCACTAAACCACACAGGTTTCTAGCGGCCTTGATCACATCAAAGGAAGGTACAGCTGCATCCCTGAGCACCATTCCTGTAATCATGATATTTTCCTGTGCTGCTGCTACGAGTTGTAAATGTGTGATGTACTGGAGGCATTTTAGATTCTGCTACCTAGCAGCAACTGGTGTGCACGGTCTCAGACGCCTTCAATACTCAAAAATATGAATAATTCTGTTCCTGTCAAAGCACAGATGCTAAAAGAGCGCGGTTGCCTGTTCCTTACTGAATGTTTTTTCCATATAATGGAAACAGATATGACAAAAAAAAAAAACAAAAAAAAAACAGGGCACATTTTTGGCACTTAAACCAAACGATTATTCCTTTATGGGAAAAAAAAAAGTTTGTTTTTAAAAATAGAAATGGTCAAACGTACCACCGACCAAAGTTCAAAAGGGACCCTAGCATGCATTTATAATCATTGCTGTGCTTTCGTTTTTTTCACAGCCAAATTTATATGCACGCAACCTCAAATTCCATTTGCTCAATTTTACACATGAAAATTTGGTCAGGAATCATAGAATCATAGAATATCAGGGTTGGAAGGGACCTCAGGAGGTCATCTAGTCCAACCCCCTGCTCAAAGCAGGACCAATCCCCAATTAAATCATCCCAGACACGGCTTTGTCAAGCCTGACCTTAAAAACTTCTAAGGAAGGAGATTCCATCACCTCCCTAGGTAACACATTCCAGTGTTTCACCACCCTCCTAGTGAAAAAGTTTTTCCTAATATCCAACCTAAACCTCCCCCACTGCAACTTGAGACCATTACTCCTTGTCCTGTCCTCTTCTACCACTGAGAATAGTCTAGAACCATCCTCTCTGGAACCACCTCTCAGGTAGTTGAAAGCAGCTATCAAATCCCCCCTCATTCTTCTCTTCTGCAGACTAAACAATCCCAGTTCCCTTAGCCTCTCCTCATAAGTCATGTGTTCCAGACCCCTAATAATTTTTGTTGCCCTTCGCTGGGCTCTCTCCAATTTATCCACATCCTCCTTGTAGTGTGGGGCCCAAAACTGGACACAGTACTCCAGATGAGGCCTCACCAATGTCAAATAGAGGGGGACGATCACGTCCCTCGATCTGCTCGCTATGCCCCTACTTATACATCCCAAAATGCCATTGGCCTTCTTGGCAACAAGGGCACACTGCTGACTCATATCCAGCTTCTTGTCCACTGTCACCCCTAGGTCCTTTTCCGCAGAACTGCTGCCTAGCCATTCGGTCCCTAGTCTGTAGCTGTGCATTGGGTTCTTCCGTCCTAAGTGCAGGACCCTGCACTTATCCTTATTGAACCTCATCAGATTTCTTTTGGCCCAATCCTCCAATTTGTCTAGGTCCCTCTGTATCCTATCCCTGCCCTCCAGCATATCTACCACTCCTCCCAGTTTAGTATCATCCGCAAATTTGCTGCGAGTGCAATCCACACCATCCTCCAGATCATTTATGAAGATATTGAACAAAACCAGCCCCAGGAACGATCCCTGGGGCACTCCACTTGACACCGGCTGCCAACTAGACATGGAGCCATTGATCACTACCCGTTGAGCCCGACAATCTAGCCAACTTTCTACCCACCTTATAGTGCATTCATCCAGCCCATACTTCCTTAACTTGCTGACAAGAATACTGTGGCAGACTGTGTCAAAAGCTTTGCTAAAGTCAAGAAACAATACATCCACTGCTTTCCCTTCATCCACAGAACCAGTAATCTCATCATAGAAGGCGATTAGATTAGTCAGGCATGACCTTCCCTTGGTGAATCCATGCTGACTGTTCCTGATCACTTTCCTCTCATGTAAGTGCTTCAGGATTGATTCTTTGAGGACCTGCTCCATGATTTTTCCGGGGACTGAGGTGAGGCTGACTGGCCTGTAGTTCCCAGGATCCTCCTTCTTCCCTTTTTTTAAAGATTGGCACTACATTAGCCTTTTTCCAGTCATCCGGGACTTCCCCCATTCGCCACGAGTTTTCAAAGATAATGGCCAATGGCTCTGCAATCACAGCCGCCAATTCCTTTAGCACTCTCGTATGCAACTCATCCGGCCCCATGGACTTGTGCACGTCCAGCTTTTCTAAATAGACCCTAACCACCTCTTTCTCCACAGAGGGCTGGCCATCTATTCCCCATGACTCACATGACTGGAGTACTGTCATGGATGGTTATAAACTGTTCAGGAAGGACAGGCAGGGCAGAGAAGGTGGGGGAGTAGCACTGTATGTAAGGGAGCAGTATGACTGTTGTGATGCCCAGCGCAGCAGTCTGGGAGCTGACCTTGTTCGTGAAGACAGAGGCAAAAAAAGCATTGAGTACATTAGCTTTTTCCACATCCTCTGTCACTAGGTTGCCTCCCTCATTCAGTAAGGGGCCCACACTTTCCTTGGCTTTCTTCTTGTTGCCAACATACCTGAAGAAACCGTTCTTGTTACTCTTGACATCTCTCGCTAGCTGCAGCTCCAGGTGCGATTTGGCCCTCCTGATTTCATTCCTACATGCCCGAGCAATATTTTTATACTCTTCCCTGGTCATACGTCCAACCTTCCACTTCTTGTAAGCTTCTTTTTTATGTTTAAGATCCGCTAGGATTTCACCGTTAAGCCAAGCTGGTCGCCTGCCATATTTACTATTCTTTCGACACATCGGGATGGTTTGTCCCTGTAACCTCAACAGGGATTCCCTGAAATATAGCCAGCTCTCCTGGACTCCTTTCCCCTTCATGTTAGTCCCCTAGGGGATCCTACCCATCCGTTCCCTGAGGGAGTCGAAGTCTGCTTTCCTGAAGTCCAGGGTCCGTATCCTGCTGCTTACCTTTCTTCCCTGTGTCAGGATCCTGAACTCAACCAACTCATGGTCACTGCCTCCCAGATTCCCATCCACTTTTGCTTCCCCCACTAATTCTTCCCGGTTTGTGAGCAGCAGGTCAAGAAAAGCGCCCCCCCTAGTTGGCTCCTCTAGCACTTGCACCAGGAAATTGTCCCCGACGCTTTCCAAAAACTTCCTGGATTGTCTATGCACCGCTGTACTGCTCTCCCAGCAGATATCAGGAAAATTAAAGTCACCCATGAGAACCAGGGCGTGCGATCTAGTAGCTTCTGCGAGCTGCCGGAAGAAAGCCTCATCCACCTCATCCCCCTGGTCCGGTGGTCTATAGCAGACTCCCACCACTACATCACTCTTGTTGCTCACACTTCTAAACTTAATCCAGAGACACTCAGGTTTTTCTGCAGTTTCGTACCGGAGCTCTGAGCAGTCATACTGCTCCCTTACATACAGTGCTACTCCCCCACCTTTTCTGCCCTGCCTGTCCTTTCTGAACAGTTTATAACCATCCATGACAGTACTCCAGTCACGTGAGTTATCCCACCAAGTCTCTGTTATTCCAATCACGTCATAATTCCTGTAGGTTCAATTTTAGGTTCTGATTTTCAAGTGCAGCCTGTATACACCTTTAAAGCAACTGAAAAGAAAGAGTTTTATAAAAGGCACACAACTGTGCCTTTCTAGCTCCTGCAATTGCCTGTATAAATGAGGCATTTTCACGTACAAATGGACAATTATGACTCCAACAGGCCATTTTGGACGTGCACATAGCAAAGGCATGTAAGTTAGATGTGGGGTGTACGCATTTTTAAAATTGTATGGCTTACAGTTACCTATTTTAAAATCTTCAGTTATAATTAACAATTTGAATTTTTGACTACTTTAATCTTTTGTTAGAATGTATGAAAATCTGTAAAATGCTGGACAAATGTAAACATAAAACAACATACAAATATGGCATATTCCTTTATTAAAGGACTACTGAAGAATGAAGCTCATATTCCACTTTCAAGGATTTTTGTGCCATATGCTGACAATATTATATTTTAATAATTAATTGTTCATCAAAGGAAAAGAAAAAGAACAGGGATGCTAAATTCAAAGTTATTCAAATTGCAAAAATGAATAATGTATAACTTTTATATTAAATACACACTGTATTAAGTAGTCTACATTTCATCCAAGTCTGTCTTTCATTTTTAAACATTTTGAACTACAACATGAATAATCAACCATGGGAAGCTTATTTAGACAAAGAAATACCTTATTTGAATGCAAACTGAAAGTATCCTACTATGATTAAATTTTGGTTATCAATTAGACCGATTTTTTTTTAAGTGTCTGGAAAGTCACAGTCAACTGTGAAAGAGAAAATTTCTTGGGGGAAAAAACGTAGCTTTGCTAACTCACAGTTAAAGTCAGGCATGATATACACTGTCAAATATTATTATTTTTAGCAACAAGAAATATAACTTTTCTTTAATAATTCCAAAGATTAAAACAAAGAAAACATATACATTGGATTAAAATACGATAATTAAAATATTAGAAGACAGTCAAATGATTAATTGCATTTGCTGTGTTTTAATAACTTCCTGTTTCATAAAAGTTTCATAATTTTGTATCCAGATGCACAGTACCGGGTTTAAGAAACATGCAATTATAAACATTTCTCAGTTTGAATGCTTTAATTATGTTACAAGAATAGTATATTTATTCGTACCTTCTAGCACAAAGATGCTTAATTTATACAATAATTATCATTGCAATATCCACACAGTGATGCAAACAGGCATTTAGAGTGGCCATTCCTGAAAACTAGTCAGTTTCACTTTGGATAAATAGATACTATTTTCAGTACTCTCTGTACTTTCCTATAATTTTGGTAGGAACACTGCTAATATTGAGTAGTTGTCTAATTACTAAGAGGAGCATTTTCAAAAGCAGCTAAGTGACTCAGAAGCCTAAGTCCCATTTTCCTGTTAGTACTTAGGAGCCAAAATGTCATTGAAAGTCGGTGGGACTTAGGAGTCTAAGCCCACTAAGAAGTCACTTTGAAATTGGAACTTAGGCTTCTAAATCAGTTAACTGCTTTTGAAAATGTTCTCCTAGCTTCACATTGCTACGTCACAAAGCGTGACTAGTGTCAGGTTTCAGAGTAACAGCCGTGTTAGTCTGTATTCGCAAAAAGAAAAGGAGGACTTGTGGCACCTTAGAGACTAACCAATTTATTTGAGCATGAAGCTCATGCTCAAATAAATTGGTTAGTCTCTAAGGTGCCACAAGTACTCCTTTTCTTTTTTCGTGACTAGTGTGCAGCGTGTAGTCATTTTTTATCCAGTGTCCTTCTACCTATCATGGAAATGCAGTGCTGAACTCTGGAGGGGAAGGCAGCATCTCTGAAAACAGCCTAGGCTTACACTAGACAACAGTTTAAGAACAAGACTTTTTACGAGCAAAACTTGAAGGTAATTTAACGTAGGCAGAAGCATCCATTGCAGACACTGAACAACTCAACTTGTACTTTTTTTTTTTTTTTAAACGGTGATGACTGGGTTGGAAAAATTATCTAGCTTCCTCTACCGCCTTATATGGGTCACACCTAGCTTTCCATCCTCAGTGGCAGGGGGTGGGGAATGAATTGACTTGGGGTGGGTCTCTCTCCAGATGGGGGTGAAAACAATTAAACTTGGAGTGAGAAGAGGCATATTTCTGCAGATGTCCTGAGAGGTGAGGAGCTTATGAAGGTCCGAGACCCAGGAGGCTGGACGGAGCCAAGGGATTTATCGTCTACTGCATCTGGAGATGTTTCAAGAAATATTACAAGAGATATTTTAGCACTGCTGTTCTAAGGTAACCAAGCAACCTAGTGATAGACAGCAGCCTTTGGCACCACTCCACACCTGCCACAAGTGAAAACACCACAACCCCCTGCTTTCTTTCCCAGTATAAAAGGGCAGTGAGTCTGAAAACGAAGAGTCACCACTTGCTGGTAGAGTGTGAAACTCTTTGGGAGTAAGTCCGGTTACTTGGCAGGAGAACTGGGGATGGGACAGGGGAGGGGGGGTTTCCAGCAGAGCACTGGCAGAATGCCATGGAGCTGACCACCCTTGTTAGATCAGATATCTCTGGGAAAGCGTACGCAGACCCACTAAAGAGGAGGACTCAAGCAACCCGCAAATGGTGACAATGTGAACAATACCTTCACTGACTACTCATGAAGGCTCCTCCCTGTCCCCTGGAAGATGAGTCCGAAGTCATCCTTAAGCCTAACAGATCCCATGGAGGATCACATCCAAGCCTCTACAATGAGCCTCATCTCCCTGTAGAAGTCTCCTGATGACAATGGTGTTCCACAGCAGGTGAGATCCCAACCTCTGGCCCCACTGGGGTTTGCTCACTGCTGCTGCCCATTCTGGGGTGCTCCGAGGAGATTGCACAGACGTGCCAAGAAATAAGAGAAATGCACACAACCTGTCCAGTAGGAGGGAGAGCACTCCCCTGGACAAATCCTGGCTGTGACACAGAACTAGTGACCTCCTTAGGAGTCCGTCTATCCTAAGGACCCAGGGATTCACCACAACCACATACCCGCTGTTCCAGCAGCACATCCAAGACTCCCCAAACTCAGCTTTGCATCTTATGAAACACACCCACATATATCCCCAAAACAGCCTCCTTGCCACGATGAAAGAACAGGAAAAGGATTCATGAAGTCTACTAGGGACCATGGTGTACACACCTATTTTATGTGGGAAGCTCTTAGATACTATGATGATGGGCACTATAATAAAAGACAGACAGGTAGATGCCGCCACATGCACTAGTGAAGACTTCTGTGTACCTCCCACAATGCTTCCTGGATTGCCTCATTCAATACTACATAGACCTAGGTATTAGCCCACCAAACTGTAGTTCCAGGCATCCTTAAAGTCTTCTCTACTCCTTTGCGCCAGACTCCTCTATTGACACCAACACATAAATATGTATATGAATAGAAAATTTCGTATTCAGAAAAGGAACCTGAAACACACCAATTATGGCTCAAATGCTAGAGTCCTGCACTTGACCTACAGGAAAATTTCTTTTGAGGAAGATGGGCTAAACCGTTTTTTGTAGCTATTATTTCCACATAAACATGGCAAAGCACTGAAAAGTGGCAACCTGATAGCAGCCCAATGAAATGCCACCATAAACCTAATGCAGTTTTATTAACAATATACAAATAGGTTTCAGAGTGTCTCTTTGCATAAAGCACTGAAGTGTGTGTTAAAAAAAAGTGTCCACTCTAATATTTCCAAAGGAAAAATGAGTATCACAGATTCAGCATCAACAATTTAAAAAATGGAAGTGACATAAAAATTACTGAGATTGCTACAGCATAAAAGGACAATATGCTATTTTAACTCTCTTCTGTTCACAGGCAAGCGGACTAACATGGCCTGCTGGACATACACTTGACCTCCTGATGCAGTGGTATTAAAAAAGAAAGCAGCATTAATGTCCACCTCTTGGTCTTTTTTTCAGGACGACACTGAAATAGTTTTATTAATGGGGAAGCTGAAATGAGTGCAGACAAGCAGATTGTATCTCCTAATTTCAGGTCTATGCATGAACACTTCTAAAAGCTTCTTGTAACACCCTACTAACCCAGAAGGCAAGGAAAATATCATTTGATTTTTATTATCATTCATTATATTACTGTAGATAGGTGAGCAGAATCTTTGCTTGGGCGGTTAAATTTTCCTGACCATTTTGCAAGGTTGCATTAGGCCACCCTGTTAAATCCATGCAAACTGAAGACAAAAAGAGTTGCAAGGGATGCTACAGACTTATTGACATTATCTATCTGTCTAGGCATCACTGGGGTATCAGAACTGGTATTAGCAAATTCATTCATTTTCAAGTGCAGGATAGTTTCCCCAGTAGACGACAAATCAGATATTAAATGGATACTAACACCTGATCTTTACCAAAGTGTGAGCAGCAGCCAAAGATTGTTTTCACCTACTGTCATTGGAATGTATTGCTCCCAAAAGACTGGCTTGCTAAAAATAAATATTGGAAAAAAGCTCAGTGAAGATAACATTGAATTTAAAGCCAATCACTGAAAAATAAATGGACTCCTGAGACACACAGGTAAACACCCCCCAGACTATCTGCAATCTAAACTCTTTTCAAATCTACCAGAAACTTGGATCAGAGATCACAGGACAACCACTGTATGCCAAAATGTTTGTCTCTCCCATACAGCGTTCTGGGAGTCATCAGAGTTTTCCTGCAGAACGGGAACTCAGCTGGATTGAGAACAATATCCAAAAATGAATTGATTTCCAGAATTAACGTACGTGGAATACTTGATAGACAGAAACACTACCCAGACCATGGACTTAAAATACTTTGAATACAGCTGTGAAATTCGCAATTCCAAGAGCTTTAAAATCCTCCCAAACCTGTAAAGTGGTATTACGGCCAATTTCATTCTTACAATAAGCCAATTCATTCTAATGCTTCTGGATCCTAACCATTTAAAACCAACAAACAAAAACAAACAGGACAGTACGATGCACACCCACAGCGTCAGAGCTTCTCAGACAAAGCAGGTTGTCCATTATAGAAAAAGGGACCCAGTATACTATAGTGATTTAAAGATTTGTTACAAATAGTACACACTGCTTTATCTGGAAGGGTGTTCAAATGAGCACAAAGAGTACTTGATGTGTGAATGAAGAATGAAGAAGAATTTCAGACATTCCAGTGTATTTAGGATAATTCAGGCAACTTTCTATGGACTATTTATGGTCCTGACTTACCGATATAAAGAAATCAAGGCAGCCTAGGAGGCACAGCAAGGTGAGGGGAGAGGACAGATGATGACACCACCACATTACCTGCCCCAAAGAGCTTGCAAGACAAGAGGCAACCAGGGAGTGCAACAAAGCACAGGGAGGAAGGCAACAGGGAAGATGAGTGTGTTTACAGGACCCAGGTGATTCCAAATCATTTAAAACTTTTATTACAGGTCGGGCTGATAGCTCTGCTAATTAAGCTTGCCTGCTGCTTCCCACCCCGTTTTCAGTTGCTTATCGTTTTGCCAAACTTTAACCACTCAGGCTGAAATTTTCTACGCTAGGTATCTGCCTGAGGCTGAATTTTTGGAAAGCTTCAGCCAAAATGGTTCAGTTGCTTCTGAGAATGAGGCTAGGGAAAAATGCATTGCAAAACAATGTTGAAAATTCTGGCAGCCTTTCTTTGGGAAGCTTTGGAGTAGAGCCTTGAAATTTGGCAGAGGGTGGCCTTTGCAGCAGGAGTGTGCCTTTTGCTGCTCTTGTGAAAATATGCCCAAATTTGGCCAAGTTTTAACATTCCACACAAAGATGGACTACAAGCTGTCAGGAACAGTATCCCCGATAATGTCACGGCAAACCTGGTGGCTGAACTTTGTGCCTTTGTCCTCACCCATAACTATTTCACATTTGGGGAGAACGTATACCTTCAATTCAGCGGCACTGCTATGGGTACCCGCATGGCCCCACAGTATGCCAACATTTTTATGGCTGACTTAGAACAACGCTTCCTCAGCTCTTGTCCCCTAAAGCCCCTACTCTACTTGCGCTACATTGATGACATCTTCATCATCTGGACCCACGGAAAAGAAGCCCTGGAGGAATTCCACCATGATTTCAACAATTTCCATCCCACCATCAACCTCAGCCTGGACCAGTCCACACAAGAGATCCACTTCCTGGACACTACAGTGCTAATAAACGATGGTCACATAAACACCACTCTATACCGGAAACCTACTGAACACTATGCCTACCTACATGCCTCCAGCTTTCATCCAGACCACATCACACGATCCATTGTCTACAGCCAAGCTCTATGATACAACTGCATTTGCTCCAACCCCTCAAACAGAGGCAAACACCTACAAGATCTCTATCAAGCATTCTTACAACTACAATACCCACCTGCTGAAATGAAGAAACAGATTGACAGAGTCAGAAGAGTACCCAGAAGTCACCTACTACAGGACAGGCCTAACAAAGAAAATAACAGAACGCCACTGGCCATCACCTTCAGCCCCCAACTAAAACCTCTCCAACGCATCATCAAGGATCTACAACCTATCCTGAAGGACGACCCATCACTCTCACAAATCTTGGGAGACAGGCCAGTCCTCGCTTACAGACAGCCCCCCAACCTGAAGCAAATACTCACCAGCAACCACACACCACACAACGGAACCACTAACCCAGGAATCCATCCTTGCAACAAAGCCCGTTGCCAACTGTGTCCACATATCTATTCAGGGGACACCATCGTAGGGCCTAATCACATCAGCCACACTATCAGAGGCTCGTTCACCTGCACATCTACCAATGTGATATATGCCATCATGTGCCAGCAATGCCCCTCTGCCATGTACATTGGTCAGACTGGACAGTCTCTATGTAAAAGATTAAATGGACACAAATCAGACGTCAAGAATTATAACATTCATAAACCAGTCAGAGAACACTTCAATCTCTTTGGTCACTCGATTACAGACCTAAAAGTGGCAATTCTTCAACAAAAATACTTCAAAACCAGACTCCAACGAGAGACTGTTGAATTGGAATTAATTTGCAAACTGGATACAATTAACTTAGGCTTGAATAAAGACTGGGAGTGGATTGGTCATTACACAAAGTAAAACTATTTCCCCATGTTTATTCCCCCACCCCCACCGTTCCTCATACGTTCTTGTCAACTGCTGGAAATGGCCCACCTTGATTATCACTACGAAAGGCTTTTTCCCCCCGGCTCTCCTGCTGGTAATAGCTCACCTTAAGTGATCACTTTCCTTACAGTGTGTATGATAACACCCATTGTTTTATGTTCTCTGTGTATATAAATCTCCCCACTGTATTTTCCACTGAATGCATCCGATGAAGTGAGCTGTAGCTCACGAAAGCTTGTGCTCAAATAAATTTGTTAGTCTCTAAGGTGCCACAAGTCCTCCTTTTCTTTTTGCGAATACAGACTAACACGGCTGCTACTCTGAAACCTGAAAAATCTCGGTTTTTACATGCTCGGTACAGACTTCTCAGAGTTTCGCAGCTAAAATCTCTGAAGATTCCATCCTCTCTGACCAATCTTGACCTACATGTGACATGCATGTGTGACCCCCACAAAGCAAATCAGCATGCTCCAACCCAGGGACAGAAGGGAAAAACCAGATTTTCCCTGTAATTATTGTTCCCAGCTGCTGTGGGCTAGGGTGAGGCTGGGCACCTGAAATAAGCCTGGAGGAGAAAGTGCTTGATTTGAATGCAGTGGGGACAAAAGCTGGAGCAGGGGCGAGGGAAAGATTGGGAAAAGGACCCTGGTGAGACTGGGACTGGAGGCGGGGGGATGAAACCTGTGATTGAGCTTGAGGGAGGATGGAGACTGGGATCTGGTGAGGAAAATGGGGGAGGAGGGAGAAGACATTGAGATCAGGCTAGGAACTGGGGTGTGTGTGTGGGGGGAGATTGGGACTGCTGGACAAGGCAGGAAGCCAATATGGGAGGGAGGGGGCGCCGGGGAAATAGATCAGATGAGGAGCCACCATGTGTGGGGGGAGAGCTGCGATGGCTGGGCAAAGAGACTGGGGCAAGGAACCATGAAGGGGATGAGGATGGAGTTGGGAGACTGAGGTTGGATATGAAGTCTGTGAGGGAAACTGGGATTGGGAGCGAGGGGGAGAAACAGGGCTGGAGGGGAACGAGTGGGGCTGGGGCAGGAGAGAGAACAGACAAGGAATTGGGAAGGGGGAAATGGAACTGGCTGGGCAAGGGGACTGGGAGGGGGATGAGAAGCCTGAGGAGGGGACTGGCTCGGTGAGGAGAATGGGATGGGGACAAGGAGCCAAGGTTGGGGAAAAAACAGGATTTGGATGAGGACAGTTTGGAGGGGATGGAGCAAAAGAGGTTGAGCCTGGGGGAAATGGGGAGAAGTGGGAGATGTATAGTGAATGAGGCAGGGGGTTGCAGGAAGGAAAAGGATGGTCTCGTGGTTAACGCACCTGAACTCTGCCTTGGAGAATTGTTTTCTATCCCTGCCTCTGCCAGAGTTCCTGTGTGATGCTACTGAAGTCACTTCAGCCAAACTTTTCACTAAATGCTTGCTCCAGTGAGTCCTCCACTGATTTGCAGAAGTGCTGAGCACTCACAGCTACAACTGAACTCAAGGGGAGCTGTGCTCTGCATGTATAAAGTGCTGTATACTGCCAAGTCCTCTGAAAAAACAGGGCCCAGGCACCTCAAATTGGGCACCCTAAATTAGTGGGACAATTTTGATCCCTCTCTCTCTCAGCCTCAGCTCCCTAACTTTAAAATGCGGTGTTATGAATATAAATTAGTTAATGTTTGCCAAGCACTCAGACGGTACAGAGATGAGCACCATGGAAAAGCCTATGAGGAAATTAAGAATTCTGTCTTCAGCGTAAGGTTTCGATAGTGCGCTTTAAATAAGGCCTAGAGTCACACATGGAACAATGAGGATAAAACAAAATACTGAAATAGCTGCTCATTAAGTGAGCACCATCCACCCTGTGCACTGAATGAAAGGGGTTCTGGGGGGAAAAAAAGGATGCGCTCATGTGATTAAAGACTAAATCAAAATGCACACGCACACGGGGCCCCAATTAAGGTTGCACAGGCAACCTTAATTCTGGTTCTTCCTAACTTTTAAATGCTTGACTCTGCAACTTTAATAATTTTCTCTTAATGTCATTTTGTGTGTAATTATAATCAGCCTAGTGGCCCTGTATCTAGCCATTATCAGTGATTCTTCCTTGAGACTAGACCAGTGGGAATTTCTAACACTTATTTTACATATTCTTGTACAGTAACTCCTCACTTAACATTGTAGTTATGTTCCTGAAAAATATGACGTTAAGCGAAATGATGCTAAGCGAATCCAATTTCCCCATAAGAATTAATGTAAATGTGGGGGTTAGGTTCCAGGGAAATTTTTTTCACCAGACAAAAAACTTTATTTTATATTATATATATACACATACATACGTACACACACACAGAGTATAAGTTTTAAACAAACAGTTTAATACTGGTACACAGCGATGATGATTGTGAAGCTTGGCTGAGGTGGTGAAGTCAGAGGGTGGAAGAGGGTGGGATGTTTCCCAGGGAATGCCTTACTGCTCAATGATGAACTAGCACTCGGCTGAGGCCTCAAGGGTTAACACACTGTTGTTAATGTGGCCTCACACTCTACAAGGCAGCACGAATGGAGGGAGGGGAGACAGCATGGCAGACAGAGACACACAGCCTGTGTGTGCGGAAGAGAGAGAGAGATGTGCATTGCCCCTTTAAGTATGCTGACCCCATTCTAAGTACATTGCCTTTAGAAAGATCAGGAAGTGGAGACAGCAGCCGCGGCCAGCTCTCTCCGTCCTGAGCCCTGTTGCGTCTCCCCCCTGCTCGAAATGGAAAAGGGGTAAGCGGGGGGCAGGAGCAGGGGAGAAGGGGAACACCCTGACATTAGTCCCCCTCTTCCCTCCTCCCCTGCACAGCAAGCAGGAGGCTCTGGAGAGCAGTTCCCCGGCACGGGGCAGGAGCAGCACATGGCCGTGGCGGGAGGGACAGCTGAACTGCCAGCACTTGGTAGCCTGCTCCGTGGCTGCTGCACAGGGAACTTAGGGGAGCTGATGGGGGGCTGCCAGCCCACCCTGGTTCCAAGCCCCCACCAGCTCGCTCCAAGGGGGCTGCTCTTCCTGCAAGTAGTGGACAAAGCAGGCGGCTGCCAAACAATGTTATAAGGGAGTATTGCACAACTTTAATCGAGCATGGTCTCTAATTGATCAGCAACCTAACAACGAAAAAAAAACCGGGACGACTTTAAGTGAGGCGTTACTGTAAATGATTCAGACCCCTGCAGTTATGCATGTAGGCGCTGGCCAGCGTAAACGGTGTGAACTGATTCTCTCTACTCTCACCTTCCTTTCCCTGCCTCCTTCCTCCTCCTGTTTGTTACACAATGATCATGTCCTGGTCTCTCTTGCAATGAGAGCACAAGCACAGCCCAGAAAACAAAGGATGGTGCCAACGCATCCTTACAACCTGTTCTTCTTCGTTTTCATTTTCAGTTAACATATCCCACCCTTATGACCGTCTCCTCTCCAAAGTCCACTGGGTGTTTGCCTTCTTCAAAGTTGCACTTTAAAAACCAGTCCCAAGATAACCCTCCTTTTGCTTTCTACAACCCGCAGTTCTTTAATGCAGAGAACAAACAGCTTGTCAGGTGGTGTTATGGCTCAAGTTAAAACAAAAGAAAAAAACCTGTCACGCTGCTAATGGTGTTTTCTTGTTATTATGCCTGGTGGCAGGATAGATCCACAGGATAACTAACACTGTCTGGATTGCTTCCTTTTTAGTGCTGATTTATTTTTAACAGGTTATTCAACACCTTTTTGCCTTTGACAACTTTAGTGATGTGCAGCTTATTCATTCCCTATGCCTTTTTGAAGCAATCCAGTTCCTCCTTCTACTTCAGCACTGTCTTCTCTCCCCTCAGGCGCTTCTAAATCTTGGTGACCATCACTTACCTCACTTCTCTCCTCTTCCCCTTGCTGGAGGGGACATAAAAGCAGTCTCTACTCCATGTCCACTCTGGCTTACATTATGATACTTATTAATATGAAGTCAGAGGGGAAAAAAGCCAGAAATTTCCCAACTACCTAGTTAAATAAGCAGAGGTACAAACAAACAAACAAACAAACAACTCCTACCAACCACCAGATGAGCAAACAAGCAACACTGAATCTGCAAGTGATTCACTTTTTCTGTTCACAAGCCTTTGATCTTGCTGTACACTTTGATTTTCAGTACTTGGTTTGACAAGGAAGGGAACAAGATCCCCTTTTTTGTGACATTCATAGAAGGGTTTTCCAAACCAGTAAATTATCTGTACTTCTAACTTATAACTTTCTGCTGATCTGTGGAAATCTTTGGCAATCAGAACAGAGCACAGGAAAGAGCAGCAGAATGTGGCCTACCGTCACTGGCACAAGATTTGGTGGGGTCTGGAGTGGTGCCGTCTGCTCTTCATTTTTTGAGAGCAGTAAGGGGGATGAGGCAATCTCTTTTATTGGACCAGATTCTGTTGGTGAAAGATACAAGCTTTCCTGCTACACAGAGCTTTCCAACAGAAGTTGGTCCAAGACAAGATATTACCTCACCCACCTTGTCTCTCTAACATCCTGGGACCAACACGGAAACAACAACACTGCAAACGTAATATTTCTGTCTGTTTACTTCGGTGGTACATATAGTAAGACTGAAGGAAGAAGACACACATGGTGCACGTGTGTGTGCGAGTAGGGTGACCAGATAACAAGGGTGAAAAATCGGGATGGGGGCGGGAGGTAATAGGCACCTATATAAAACAAAGGCCCAAATATCGGGACTAACCCTATAAAATCGTGATATCTGGTCACCCGATGTGCGAGGGACAATGCTGAACATCAAAGAAGCTACTCCCTTCAAGAGATATAATATCTTGAGAGGATTGACACCAGCGGAGGAGGAAGAGCCTTGTGTAACGTGAAAGGTCGTCTCTTTCACCCGTGGAAGCTGGCCCAGTAAAAGATATTACTTCACCGCCTTGTCTCACGAAATGAGAAAATCAGAAACACATGAGGTGGCAAATCAATACTTCTGTGGAATAGCTCCATGTTACGTTAGGTGTCCCTCAGGTCTCTAGCTGGAGTATCAGGGAGGCAGGAGAAAGCTTGATCATTGATTGTAATGGTAATCTTCTGCAAAATACAGGCCTCAGTATCAGTGCCCCTTGGACTTCCAAGAGTGGGCACGCACTTTCTGTCTGAGAACAGAGGGCCTCAGTACTCATGCTGGAGGGAGCAGCTACTGTCTAGCCTCTGCGCTTCTGCGTCACGTACAACAGTATCAGGAGTCGGGGCAAAGAGAGACGCTTATTGGGAACAATAAAATAGAGGTGGAAGAGTGGATGGTTCTGTAGACTGGGAATGATATTTCGGCAGGGTCACTGATCATTCACACGCTGCCCAGGTCACAGCGATGACCACCATGTCTTGACGTATGATTTAAACTTCAAAAAATTCCTCGTGGAGATCACAAAAACGACCGGCACAACTGGCACTGACCTTGGCTGTCCGTCTCCGCAGAGACGCTAAACACTGAATGGACACAGAAAAAGGGGGCCAAGAGCCAAGCCTGAAAACAAGTTGGCAGATCAGCATCAGGAAGCTTGCACTGCTGCTGCCTCCCGCTACGTCCCATCTGTGGAGAGAGGGCTCCACTCTCGAAGCCTGTTGGTCTAGCAGGAGCACCACCAGACACAGGCCCATGCACATGGTGTATTTGTACCAGATGAGAAAAAAAAAAAAGGGTGGGCAAGAACAACATGTGCCTCTCTGGAGGGCAAGAGCGGCAACCCTTGGCAAGGCAGAAAACTGGAAGCAGAGCCAACGTCAGCAACAGGCATCTGACAGCTCTGAGAAAAGCGGCCTCTTCGTTCTCGTGCCTATGCACTGCTTTGCAAGGGGGCACCCTGGAATTTGGACTCCTCCACAGCCTGTGACATGAGGCAGGAAGACATGAAGCAAACCTGAAAGCTCTGGCGTTTGTCTACCACACTGTTAGGGTGTTTGGCACATCACTAGTTTTCCTTCCAGCTTAGGGACTTCATATGGTTCTTCTTGTAAAATTAAGCTTATTATGACATTAAGATTCTAGGAAATTATGCCTGGAGATGAAGGAAATAAAGCAGATTCTGAGCACTGACTAAGCCTGTATTGATTTTTATGTGTACGTATCTCTATCATCATGACTAAGCCGGTGACACTGTGAAGGGCACAATTATTTATGTTCCATCAATTTAGTGAGTAATTCAAATCCCTGACAAAAATCTCAAGCTCAAATTGCTTCCACAGGAAGTATTTCTGACATTTTAAATGTTCACTCACCCCTGGAGGGGCACTTAAAACTAAGAACTTTCCAGGAAAGAATGGAAAAAACCATATGTATTGGTTTTGTATAACACATGTAGAACAGCACAATTATTTCGTACGAAATGTTTTTTCTTTACTGCTCCTTGCACAATGGGGTCCTCACCCAGGATTGGAGCTCCTGACCAAGGTGCTACTATAATGCAAACAAATACATAAAAAGCATCATTATTGTTAGGTGAGTTTTTCTATCAAAACAGCATGATAATTAGCTAGTTTACATCACTATTTGCCAAATATTCTTGTTTTAATGGAGGGGAAGGTGGAAGAAAACAAAAAGTCAAAGATGCAGTAGAGGCTCAGACCCTCCACAAAGTCCCCCATTGATACCTCAGGATCCCTAGAATTTGGGGGTGGATCCCATGGGGGTGGAAGAATCTCCACTGGGGGATCCTGGTAGAGTTCTCCTCCTCCTTAGTCTCCTTCTGAGAGTTTTTCTGCAGAATGAGCCAGCCCAGAGTATGTGGGGGACAGGCAGAGGAATATGGAAGATACCACCACCACCAGTAACTTTTGGAAACATTTCTAAAAATAGACTTTTTATTTATTGATTTATTTATAATACATGGCACACGTAGAGTAAGCAAGAACATGGTATAAAGACTACCTTGGGATGAATATAACTAACTCATGAGCAACATGGCCATCCCAAAGTTAAGGATCATACACTCTCTATTATTATCTTATACATATGTACATGCACACACATGCCCTCAGGTGTTACTGTGATAGCGGTAGCTAGACAGCTGGAGTCCACAAATGGCAAAGACATTCAAGTTCCTCGTTTTGCCCATTTCCATCTTCTTTTTTTGGTATTGGTTGTATTCATTGGTGTGCTCTTCTCTCCTCTCCCTGCCCCACGAGCAAACTGTCCAAACTCCACAAGAGTTTCCATTTAACCAACATACAACTCAGCTGGAGTCAGAGTTAAACAGGGCATAACTGATGACAAACAGTGCCCCCCTTTAAGATACAACCCCTGGGGATTCTGTATTTACTTCAGTTATAAAACTGTGTCCACATAAGGCTGTAGGTAAATTATACCGAGTAAAGCAATGACAGCACTTACAGTAGAACTGAAGCCGTTATGTGTACCACTATTCTACACAGAACCAAAATAGTGAAAGAAAAGAAAGAAAGAAAAAGAAAGAGCTATAAGTATTTAATCTATTTTTTAAAAACAATTTAGTAACCTGCCCCCCCTCCTTGCAAGAAAGCCTTTCTCCCACTAAAAAGTAAGGCTTTAAGTAGCCAAAACAGGAAGGAAAACAAGATTTTCCTCTATTTTTTTTCTTTGTGTTTTTTAAAGGAAGCAAGTTATTAAAATATATCAACCTATTTCCTCCCCTTGAAATGTTAGTAGTCTTCTGTGCATTGTGAGTGAAACAAAAACAAACATCTTTTATCCACCCAGCTTCTGCTGTGACTAGGCAACTCCAAGAATATCATTTTGTGGCCACGGAATCACAAGCTAGGGACCAGGTCACGTTATACCAGACTAATTTTGGGGGGAACGGGTTACTCTTACTAGACACCAGCATGATTATACGCTAGCAGTTTTTGCAGCAGCGGTTTGGGGGGAGGAGGGGTAGTGGGAAAGGAACAGGATGGATTAAACACCATCCACCTTTGCCGGGGGAAAGAGAGAGCAGGTGGGATACAAACCTAAAAAAGATTTTGGTTCAAGTAAATGGCAGCATGACTTCACAGTTAAATTATCTAAGGCTGGAGAATGCTAACTGCCCAACTCATCCCTGGTGTTTTTTTTTGTTTTTTTGGCAGCCTGTTTTGTAACTCAGTGGGAACTGGATAACAACATCTATTTCAGCTCAGTGTGGAGTTTTTATTTCACAGTAGAACACGGCAATTTATATATGGCAAAAACCAATGGAAAATTCTCTCAATGAAGGATTTTGTGGTATGTTATCATTTAACCCCTATTTTTCACTTGCACTAGATTTATTGGTGTGCACAGCTGCAATGTTAAATAACTTTGAAAGCAGAGCAATTAATCCAAAATCCTATTTGTTTTAATCTAACACTGTCAACTAGTTTTAGGTTTCTAGTCAAGAGAAAAAAAATGTTTGTTAAGCTCTATGGCACCAGCTAATGTCTAAAGACAAACCTCTGAAAAGGTGCAAAAATGTTTTATTGCAGTAGTATAGACAGAGCAGAGATTTATTATAGCACCTAACGGCATTTCTGCAGATGCCTTTTGAATCATAATGAGATTATTAAAACTTTAGAAATCATTATATTAAAACTTGACAAGGGGATGCTGGAAGTGGAGAATCTTGATGTCATTGCCAATGACGCATTCCTAATGATAAGGTTTCAGGATAACTCCTCAGTAAAACTAGTTATAAAAATATAAAAAATATATTAATATTTATTTCAGTACCTTCTATAAGTTCAAGGATAATAGGTTTATATGCATCAGAACAGCTGAATGATTATATTTATGCAAGCATTAGAAAGATGTTCATCGGCTGCAAAGTTTAATTAATTTTCACAGATAGTTAATTTTCTGTTTCATTATCAGCTCCCTAAATTTGAAAGACAAATAATTTGTAAACAAATAGAAACTTCAGAGGAGTATTTTTAGACCAAATGTAAGATAAATAGCAGGCATGAAACATCTGCACTGCATTTGAAGTACTAATATGAATGATATATTGTACTAAGTTTTGATTTATAACTTGCACATTCTAAAGCACTGATTGAAAAGAAACAAATTGTTTACTGTTAACCCACACCCGTTTTCAGGTAACAAATGAGTCTGATATGTACCAATCAAATAATGGCTTTAATGCCCTTAAACTTCAGTGAATGAAGAATGTAACCTCAATATGTCCTTTGAAGGGTGACCCGATCCCTTAAGGACAATATTCTAGCCCCTCTACCCTTCCAGCAAAAAAAAGTTTAAGTAGCTACTTACCATGATGTACGACACCCTTCAACCCATGGATAATAGGATCCAGTGCTGGATTGTCCCTCTGACTGACCTACATATAAAGGATACATGATTGGTTAAATCTATTCTGGCATCAGACAGAACAGTCTCAGTTTAATCTTTTAAAGAGGGGAAAAAAAGATGTTATCTAGCAAGCTGCTTAGTCCTCACATTTACAATGGCTCCTCAACAAATGCTGAAGATATATGGTGTAATAAAATACTGCGACGAAGGCTAAATCAAAAGAGAGAAAGTCTTCAGAATACATTAAAACATTAGAAATATTAAAGCTCCTGCAAAGCCTAAAAATGAACAGCTGATTTCTCTCCACTAATTTCTCACCTAAGTAGTAGTTTAAAGTTACCGTAGAACAGTCCGCTACGCACTGAAAATCACCAGATCCTCAGTGGCTGTAAGTCAACATGGCTCCATGGATGTCAACAGAGCTGCACCAATTTACACCAGAAAAGGATCTAGCCCTTCGTGGTTTTTTTATTTATATTTTTTAAAATGACTTACTTAAAGGCCCTTTGGAAGAAGGAGGGATAAAGATCACATCAGGCAGAGTCCAGACAATAGCCTCTGAAATTTGATAATGCAATGCTATTCTCCGGGGGCAAAAATGTCCATAGTATTCTTCTGCGCAGAGATAAACCACCTCCTCGGCAGAGATGATCTAGCCACAATCCAGAGAGGGGAGTAAAACCAGCAGACACAGGGACATTAAACCTTCCTTCCTCACCTTCAGTTCAAACCTTCCAAATTAAGGCTCCAGGATGGCAAATGATAAAATACAGGTAGGATCTGATCAGAAACAGTCAAATGAAAAAGAGTCCCATTCAATTACATCATGTAATAGCGGACAGCTAAAAAGTGACAAGTTTTTAAAAGTGCTTGTATGCCAGTGCTAGAAGTCTAAATAAGAAGATGGGTGAACTAGAGTGTCACCTATTATATCAATATCCTCATTTAATATGAATCACAGAAACTTCGTGGAATGAGGATAATCGATGGGACACAGGAATACCAGGGTACAAAATATATTGGAAGGACTGAACAGGTCGTGCTGGTGGGGGAGTGGCACTCTATGTGAAAGAAAGTATAGACTCAAAGAAGTAAAAATCTTAAGTGAACCAAACTGTACCATAGAATCTCTATGGATAGAAATTCCATGCTCTAATAATAAGAATATAGCAGTAGGGATCTATTACCGACTCCCTGACCAGGATGCTGATAGCGACTGTGAAATGCTCAGAGAGATTAGAGAGGCTATTAAAATAAAAAACTCAGTAATAATGGGGGATTTCAACTATCCCCATATTGACTGGGTACATGTCACCTCAAGCTGGGATGCAGAGATAACATTTCTTGACACCTTAAATGACTGCTTGTTGGAGCAGCTGGTCCTGGGACCCACCAGAGGAGAGGCAATTCTTGATTTGGTCCTAAGTGGAGCACAGGATCTTGTCCAAGAGGTGACTATAGCTGGATCGCTTGGCAATAGTGACCATAATATAATTAAATTTAACATCTCTGTGGTGGGGAAAACATCACAGCAGCCCAAAACTGTAGCATTTAATTTCAGAAAGGGGAACTACACAAAAATGAGGAGGTTAGTGACACAGACATTAAAAGGTACAATGCCAAAAGCTGCATGGAGACTTTTTAAAGACACCATAATAGAGGCTCAACTTAAATGTACACCCCAAATTAAAAAACATAATAAAGAACCAAAAAAGTGCCACCGTGGCTAAACAACAAGTAAAAGAAACAGTGAGAGGCAAAAAGGCATCCTTTAAAAAGTGGAAGTTAAATCCTAGTGAGGAAAACAGAAAGGAGCATAAACTCTGGCAAATGAAGTGCAAAAATATAATGAGGAAGGCCAAAAAAGAATCTGAAGAACAGCTGGCCAAAGACTCAAAAAGTAATGGCAACATTTTTTAAAGCACATCAGAAGCAGGAAGCTGCTAAACCACCTGTGGGGCCAATTGAGTGGGGCCAGTGGACAATTGAGATGCGAAAGGAGCACTCAAGAACGATAAGGCCATTGCAGAGAAACTAAATTAATTCTTTGCATCGGTCTTCACAGAGGAGGATGTGAAGGAGATTCCTAAACCTGAGCCATTCTTGTTAGGTGACAAATCTGAGGAACTGTCCCAGATTGAGGTGTCATTAGAGGATGTTTTGAAACAATTGATAAATTAAGCAGTAATAAGTCACCAGGACAAGATGGAATTCATCCAAGAGTCCTGAAGGAACTCAAATGTGAAACTGCAGAACTACTAACTGTAGTCTGTAACCTATCATTTAAATCAGCTTCTGGACCAAATGACTGGAAGATAGCGAATGTGATGCCAATTTTTAAAAAGGGCTCCAGAGGTGATCGTGGAAATTACAGGCCAATAAGCCTGACTTCTGTACCGGGCAAACTGGTTGAAACTATAATAAAGAACAACATTGTCAGACATACAGATGAACATAATTTGCTGGGGAAGAGTTAACATGGTTTTTGTAAAGGGGAATCACTCCTCACCAATCTACTAGAATTCTTTGAAGGGGTCAACAAGCATGTGGACAAGGGAGAATCCAGTGGATATAGTGTATTTAGATTTTCAGAAAGCCTTTGGCAAGGTCCCTCACCAAAGACTCTTAAGCAAAGTAAGCTGTCATGGGATAAGAGGGGAGGTCCTCTCATGGATTGGTAACTTGTCAAAAGATAGGAAACAAAAGGTAGGTATAAATGGTCAATTTTCAGAATGGAGAGAGGTAAATAGCAGTGTGCCCCATAGGTCTGTACTGGGACCAGACCTATTCAACATATTCATAAATGATCTGGAAAAAGGGGTAAACAGTGAGGTGGAAAAATTTGCAGATGATACAAAACTATTTAAGATAGTTAAGCCCCAGGCAGACTGCAAAGAGCTACAAAAAGATCTCTCAAAACTGGGTGACTGGGCAACAAAATGGCAGATAAAATTTAATGTTGATAAATGCAAAATAATGCACATTGGAAAACAATTCCAACTATACATATAAAATGATGGGGTCTAAATTAGCTGTTATCACTCAAGAAAGAGTCATTGTGGATAGTTCTCTGAAAACATCCACTCATTGTGCAGCGGCAGTCAAAAAAGTGAACAGAATGTTGGGAATCATTAAGAAAGGGATAGATAATAACACAGAAAATATCATATTGCCTCTAGATAAATGCATGGTACGCCCACATCTTGAATACTGCATGCAGATGTGGTCGGCCCACCTCAAAAAGGGTTCAGAAAAGGGCAACAAAAATTATTAGGGGTATGGAACGGCTTCCGTATGAGGAGAGATTAATAAGACTAGGACTTTTGAGCTTGGAAAAGAGATGACTGAGGGGGGATATGACTGAGGTCTATAAAATCACGACTGGTATAGAGAAAGTAAATAAGGAAGTACTATTTACTCCTTCTCATAACACAAGAACTAGGGGGTCACCAAATGAAATTAATAAGCAGCAGGTTTAAAATAAACAAAAGGAAGTATTTTTTCATACAGCGCACAGTCAACCTGTGGAACTCTTTGCCAGAGGATATTGTGAAGGCCCTAGCCAGGCCCCACTCCCTTCCACCTCAGATCTTCCATGTCCCATGAGTCTTCACTTCACCAACCAGTGAGACCCCCGAAGCCACTGAATGCTAGAGGAGTTGGGAGGTCTTTATCTGCTTTAACAGCGGGGAAGACTCTCCCACACTCCCTATATCTTTCCTCTGGCCCGCACTTGGCCTCTCAGTACAACAGAGCGAGGCAGGTAGGGGGAGGAGGCAGCCAGCCCTGGTTGTCTGGTGCTTGTTCAGCCAACCTGTCTCCTGGCCTTCAGCCACAGCACACTCATAGGAAGCAGCCATAGGAGTTCAAAATGGATGTATGGGTGGGAACGACAGAAAGGCAACCTCAGCCTATGCTAGCAGCAGCTCAAGTGGAGGAGGCAACGGCCAACCCGTGCCGTCAGCCTTTGATGTTCAAATACTGAATAGTTTAACTGTCCCAGGCTTAAGCAACCTGTTTCCACACAACCTGCTCTGGGCCTGCAGTTTCCCAAGGACTAGATACAGCCTGCATTGAAGAAACCGTGAACCTTGTCAGACAGTTCAGGGACTCCATGCAAATCAACCCTCTTTGGTAAAGCTGGGCTAATTCACAGGAATTCACACCTAATTCACAGGAAAAGGCACTACCTCCTTGTCCAACGTTTGTGGGGCTGAAAGACCTAATTCTAACTCCCACCAAAGTAATGCCAAGTCCTGCCACCTGAACAATAACACCAAAGCTGTGACCTAGTGAAAGAAGCAAACCACAGTTAATTTAACCACGTGCATATTCTAAGAAATTCATGCCCATACAACCCAACCTTCTCAATTGCTTCACACTCACACAACTCAACCAACTGTGATTACCTGACGTGCAATGTGGTAATTCAGGGCAACCACATCTGTATTCCCCCTCTATGGTCCAGCCAGGGCACCCACTCTCAACTTCTAGCTCCCCAGCAGTTGCGTGTCTGGGTGGAGACTCGTGTGCCTCTCCCTTCTGATCACAGCATTTTCAGGCACAGTTCCCTGCCTTCACTATGTCATTCCCAGCAAAGACAGACTGCCCAAGGACACCTCAAATGTGCTCAAATGTGCTTCCTCTTCAGAGAGGTTTAACAGATATAATTGTTTCATTTATAAGTACCACAAAGTTCTTTCGATGCAAGCCTATTTTTCCTGAAGGTAAAAAGCACTACAGAGAAAACATATTTAAAACAATGAAATAACCTACATGCATGCTAATAGGTTTACCAGAGTTAACCCCAGCCCAAACATGGATTCTGGCAGGAATAGTCCTTCAAACTCCCACCCAAGTGGGAATCCTTGTGGTCACTAGTTTATCACAGCCTCAGCACAGAACTAGCAAACTCAAAACAGGTTTATAAACACCCTTTCTACAGTTCTGGGGTCTTTGAGCTGGAGCTTCCAGGAGCAGGATATTAGTAGAAAATGGGTTTTCTTCCCCAGGGCCTAGCTTCCAAAAGGGTGGATTTAAAGTGGATTATTTGCATACTATTTCCAGCTATTTCCTAGGAAATCCACTTTGCACGTATTGTTCCAAAAAGCTCTCTGAAGTTCCTAATACCTTCCAGAGGGTGTATTAGTCAGTTTCCTAGAGAAGTTACATATAATTCCACAATAACCAATCCACAATTGTATTTTTAACACAATGAACCCCAAAGGCATTACACCTAATTCAATAAGGTTTAACTTAATTCAATAAAGTTCATTCAGGATATTGCAGGAAATTGTCAGTCAGTCACACGCCAGACACAACCTTGCGCACTAAAGCCAGCTGAAGGTGACTCCACTCATGTCTGGGAAGGAAGGTGACAGCTGCAGCAGCAGGACTAGCAGAAAGAGACCTGCTTCAGCTCATCACCACCTCGTGTGGGCTACATTAACCACACGCTTGCCAATTCCAGCCCCATCGAGACGCTTGGAGATTGCCCAATAGCAGCTCCTTATCAGGAGAAGCCGGACAGTTGTCAGCAGCCAGCCCTGGCCAGCATTAGAACATGGCGGGCCCCCACAGCCCCAGCCCTCAATCTGGTACAAACTGAGATACATGCACCCCTTTTGTTTTTTGAACAGTCCGACTTATAAACCAGCCTTTTGTCACAGTCCCAGATGCACCACAGCAGACACTCCAGGACAGCGAAGGGCCAGACGCCCAACGAAAGCCTGAATGACTCTCACCCCTCTGAGTCACAGCTGACAGTTACACATTTCCCATCTACCGAAATCCCCACTTGCTCTTCATTTTATCTGCCATTTAATTGTCAGCTTTAACCACTCCTGCCACTTCACTGCTTTCCTGTTGTTGCCCATCTTGCTGCTATTTAGCTAACCAAGCCGTTGTTTAATTCATTTCTACAATTAATGGACGTTATTTAATCTAGTGATCGAAGAATATTCACTACTGCATTTACATTATGGGATTAGCTCATGGCTGCCATACTTTTAGCCCACTCCACCTTTAAAGGGGTAGAGTTAAAAAAACACACTATTTGTAAGTTGTGGAATTGTTGGATCAGGCATGCCCCCTGGTTACCTCTGTCAAATTGTGTGGCTTTAATAGTCATGTTGCTGTCTTTTTTAAAAAAGTGTTTTTCTTATGGCTGCTGTGTGAGACCTAATTAAGAAAAGGAGAAAGTAACTCAAGAGGACACATTGAGAATGCACAAAATGATACCGGAGGCATAAAGTAACATCAGACAGATAAAGTATATAGAAACAAATAAACAAAAAACAAAACAAAAATAAAAAGAGGGAAGCATTTCTTCTCCATGCTAATAATCTCAGGTGCTTCTTATAATAGTGGTAAGTAAAACATTCTCAGACACAAGTGTGGTTTTTAAAGTTTTACCTGTTTCCTCCCAGAGTGAGAAAGGAAGGATGACGCAGTGGTTAGAGCACTACCCAGCACCTGGGAGACACAGGTTCGTTCCTCCTTTGACACAGTCTTCCTTCAAGGCCTTGGGCAAATCACTTAGCCTCTCTGTGCCTCAATTCCCCATCTGTAAAATGGGGGTGATAGCAAGGCCCTACCATCCAGGAGTGGTGTGAGGAGAATTTAAAGATTGTGTGATAATATGGTAAGGGGAAGGCATGTTAGAGAGATAAGTCTCTTAAACAGTCTCCCCAGTTTGTGGGAGTCTTTTACACAATAAAAGGATGAAAAACATTTTTTAAAAATACTAAAATATCAATGTAAAAATCACAAACATTGGCAGTAGAACTCAAGGCAAGTCTAGTATGAGTGCTGCAAGTTGCAAGTATACAACAGTCACAAGTCAGGCCTGCAGGTTTTGCACTGCTTCTGAAAATCATCAAGTAAACAGTTTAAAAATACAGGACTGGCAGAGGTATGCTATAGGGTCCTTCCTATCTATTTAGATTTCTCCAAACCCATCATTGCTGCCACTAAAATCACATTTTTTAAAAAAAATGTGAAACTAGTGATTTAGATTGTGACTCAAAGAAAACAGAGGTGCCTGGCCCTGGACTTGGGCCTTGCTTTACTAACTGGTAGTTTAACTGTAAACCGTGCAGACTTTTATTTTGTTTGCTTTGTTTTTATTTCTGGTGACAGCTGCAATTGGTTTGAAAAGAGGAAACAGATGGAAAGAATCCTGAAGGTAAAAAACTTCCAGATGGGATTTTCTATCAAAGTAGATCAATTTTAGACCTTCCAACCTTGACAGTGTCCCTTTCATTGGCTGAGGTGCAGCAGACCTAGTATAGATCCAGCTAAGTAAGCATTTTGAAAGTGTCTTCTGAAAATGTGTGATGCTCTGCAATAAAATTAAATGGGGACTCAGGCTCTGTTCAGGGAAAAAGGCATTGGTGCATTGGTAATCACATTTTCCGTTCATCTGTATAATGCAGGGTGTCATGTCTCTTTAAAAACTTATGTGCAAGTGGAGATCAGGTTTCAGTTCAGTGCTCTCTGGGAGAGGTTTTCATTTTTCCATGCGGAAGTTTTGCTTTCCTCTCGCTAACGCTGCACTCCATTTCTCCACATCTCACCACTCTCGCTGCTTGGTTCTGCATGCTGTTGACAAAGCTATATGTAATTACTAGTTGGCTTTTTCCACAGGTGAAGAGGCCATACCAAAAAAAAAAAAAAAAAATCAAAGTTCTCATTTCCCATTGGGATGCTTGGTGCTTTTGAAGATTAAATGTGTTTAAAAACCTGTAAATCGTCAGGAGAAAAGTTCTTTTTCTGCCTGGTTCAGAGCTGGCCTAAAATCAAAGGCAAGATGAGCAACTGTTTGGGAGCAGTGCATGGAATCGGCAACTCACAGAACAATAGCTCCTTTCCAGCAACGGGGCTCACGCTGGAGGTAATTCAAGATCTGTTTTGCAGCTCCTAAGCCCAATATCCATTTTCTGTAATGATTCGAACCTTTGGAAGAAAAACTCAAGTTTTCACTTTTCTTTTTTAAAAAAGAAATAAATAAAAAAAATTGATTCTCTAGTTTCCTCTATTTTAATTCCCCTTGGTAGCAAAGTGTGCTTTTGAAACCGGAAGTGCTGGGTTCTAGCCTGAGTATTACATGTCTCTGTTTTACCTGGCACAGAAACACAGGAATTGCCATACTGGATCAGATCAGGGATCCATTTAGTCCAATATGCTGTCTCTGACAGTGGCCAGCACTGGATGCTTTAAGGAAGAGTGGACTATAGGATTATCCCAAGGCAGCTATGGGATAATCTCCCCACAGGGAAAGTTTCCTCCTGACGCCCATTAATTAGAGCATGACTTACACCTTGAAGCATGTGGGTTTATATCCCTTCCAAAATGCTATCAAAACATCTTTAATAGAGAAATGCTGTATATGCCCATTATCCTTACAAATGTCTCATTCTTTTTTGAATCCCGCTAAATTCAAGGCCTCCATGATATCTTCTGGCAATGAGTTCCATAACTGTGCATTGTGTGAAATCACAGTGACTAGTGCTTTTTCGTGGCCACAGAGTTATTACAAAGATCATATGTAGGTGAGGGCACATCTTTGTTTCTCCTCATTTGGGCTTCACCTAACAATGGCCTGCAAAAGCTTAGCGAAGCTTTTTTCCTGTGCTGGAACAAAAGCATGAACGCATTCCCATCCCCTACTTCCTGATGGGAAAGGCTAACAGTGAAGGAGACCAGCCAAATGAATACTTCTCTAGCATGATCATAAACGCACACCTAATACTGTTGTTTGGAAGCGCTCTCAGCTCAGTATGGAACAATGGCATGGAGACAGAAAACACTCTCCTGGAATTTTCCTAAAAATGCCCACAGAACTGCTACGAGACGTTGTATTTACTGAATATGAAGCAGCCACTGAAGTTTAACTAATGTACAAAAGATCCTCAGGAAATGGGATAGAACACTTGTATGTATCATTTATAATTGAACAGTGCCTGTAATCCTCTTTGACGGAAACAAACAGGTAACCATCACACTAAATGCAATGGGAAAACAAACACAGCCTTGGAGTTTAAGAATATCCTTACGCTGTTTCCTGTGCTAATAGAACTGTCTCACCTCAGGGTATAGATGGTATGAAGGTACACTAAGTATTTACGATCTCTTTGTTCATCACTTT
The DNA here is from genome assembly GCF_965140295.1 of Lepidochelys olivacea. Classification (NCBI taxonomy): domain Eukaryota; kingdom Metazoa; phylum Chordata; order Testudines; family Cheloniidae; genus Lepidochelys; species Lepidochelys olivacea. The sequence continues at coordinate 4,498,547 of NC_140417.1, read as the reverse complement.
CTCTGTGCTATTTCTCTTCCTCAGTGCACTGGGTAGAATGAACTGTTTTGTTTTAACGGGATTAATAAAAATATAAAATGAGCATTTTGTATCTTACGGAGTCTATATAACAAAGTAATATGGTCTATATAACAAGGTAATGCACAAGTGACCACATCCCAGAGACATAAAACAGCCCAGCAATCAAATGAACAATGCATTTTTGAGGGGGTTTATTTTGGGAAGCAAATAAAAATCATGGTAAGAGCGTGACACTATATAGTTAATATTTACCCACAGTTCCAGTTTACAACACTCTGAACTGGAAATAACTGGTATCTCAGATACCCACAGTGTGGCCATGGTTGATCAATGACGAACTTTTTTTAATGGCAACAACACTAGCCCTTTTTAATGGCAGCTCACCTTGTGACTAAGCATGTCCCTAAGCGCTGGCAGCACGCTCTCTTGTCTCTGTGTCAATAGGCAAGAAGCAGAAGAGGGAAACAGGCACCCTAACCACCATGTTACTAGTGCTCTAAGGACAAAAGGTCTAAAGAGCATGTGTAGTGGGACTGCTAACAGAACTGACAGCTAGCATCACAGCTGCACTGTGGTTAGAGATGCTGGGGTTTTTTATTTTATGCTACTCCAGTACTGGTATTGAATCACATGTAAAGATAATCACCAGACTCCACAGGACTATGTGTCTCTTACTTACAGGGCACAAGGCTGTTTGATGGGAGTATAACACATCATGATTTCAAAATTCAGTTCCATGCCCTATCATTATCCTTTAAGTAACTGCAGCTCTTTGCTAGCCTGATATTTTAAAGGGGAAAAAAAACCCTTTAGAAACAAACTAGGAGTCTCATAGCTTCCAAAAAAAATTATTAGACCCCCAAAAATCCTGAATTTATAAAAGCCCAGACTAAGAATATGCAAGTGAACTCAGACCTGTCTTTCAGCCAAAAGTGATTCTACACATCATAGTTTAATGAAAAAAAATCTTGGTCAAAACAATTTTAAACGTGCATGGAGAAGTTTGTGAAACAGCTTAATTTCTTTTATCATTTGTATATTTGAGTTTTGAATGAACTCTGAAAAAAGCAAGCACCGGTGGATCCCAAGACCAGATTGTGATCACTTAGTCTGACCTTCTGTATAACACAGGCCAGAGAACTTCCCCAAAATAATTCATTTTGAACTAGTACATGTCCTTTAAAAACAATCCAATCTTGATTTAAGAATTGCCAGTGACAGAGAATTCACCACGACCCCTGGTAATTTGCTCCCATGGTTAATTACGCTCACTGTTAAAAAATGTACACTTTATTTCCAGTCTAAATTTGTCTAGCTTCAACTTCTACTCACTAGACTGTGTTAAACCTTTGTCGGCTAGATTGAAGAGCCTATTATCAAATATTTGTTTCCTATGAAGCCCCCTTAACCTTCTCTTTACTAAATGAATGAATTGAGCTCCTAGAGTCCATCAGTATACGGCATGTTTTCTAACCTTTCAATAATTTTTGTGGATATTTTCTGAACCCTCCTCAATTTATCGACATCCTTCTTTGAATTGTTGGCACTGGAACTGGACGCAGTATTCCAGCAGTGGAGGTACCAGTGCCAAATAGTATGGTAAAATAACCTTTACACTCGAGGTTCCCCATTCACGTATCCAAGAATCACATTAGCCCTTCTGGCCACAGCATCGCCCTGGGAGCTCACGTTCTGCTCATTCTCTATCATGACCTGCAACAATTTTCCAGTGTCACTGCTTCCCAGGATAGAGTCCCCACCCTGTAAGCATGGCCGTCAGTCTCTGTCCTAGGTGTATACATACATTGAGGCAGTGAGTAATGTAACAAAGGTATAGCTGCAACTACAATCATTTTCAGGGAGCAGGATACTAGATCCCATCTCTGATACCCTGGCTTGAATAAGCTGCATCACGGCTCCAGGTACATGGGGAGTGAAGCAAGAGAGCCTGCCATTCCCCCTTTCCTGGCTTCCTATTTCATGCAACACCTCCAAACCTCAGTGGCACTCCCAGCCAGCAGTCTCCACATGGCAATGTCTGGAGGCAGCTGCACCGGGCACTACAAGGAAGGGCTAGGATCATCTACCATAATAAACTCCCCTTCCTAAATGTACATGACTATTTACAAGACTAACAGAAGTAAGAAATGTGTGTTCCTTTAGAAGCACAGTTAATAGATCTGAGTCTCAGGATGGAAAAAGAGAGCAGAAGAAAAATCTCAAATCCATTCCTACTGGGATAAAATAAAAACGTCTCTCCCATTTCCACCCAAAAAAATCTGGCATTTAGGCTTGTTACACTGTCATAAATTTGCACGACCACTTTCAAGCTCATTAATGGGGCTCACAAAGCAAGTACTCTGCCAAAGTCTACTATATCGAAAGCTGAAATGACATGCCTTTTGTATAAGACACAGGAAAATGAATGGCAACAATTTTGTAATACTCTACCTGAGCCTTTCCCCTTAGAATAGTGTAATAATTTACTTTTCTCTCCCTATGCAACATTTGGCCCTTGACTTGGAAACTAATAATCTTCAATCTATCAGGTCTTACCCATCTGCTAAGTAAACTGGCCAAGACGATCTGCATGCCTTGTATTTCATATAGCCAGCTGCTCCCAAGGTACTGGTCTCCAGTAGTGTTGAAAAAGACTGTCTGCCAAGGCTGAATGACTACCTGGTTAACTGTGGCAGCTGACATAAGTGACAACAGGGGAGACAGAGAGATGGAAAATTCTGCTTTCAGTTACAATGGTGGGGGTCAGGAGTAAAACTCCCCAGACTGCCTGGCTGTAGCGCCATTCAGTTTGTCTGTAAAGTCTACTGTCCACAAGACAAATATTCAGAGTCCAGAGCTTCTGTGCAAACAGGTTTCAGAGTAGAAGCCATGTTAGTCTATATCGGCAAAAAGAAAAAGGGGGACTTGTGGCACCTTAGAGACTAACAAATGTATTTGAGCATAAGCTTTCGTGAGCTACAGCTCACTTCATCGGATGCATTCAGTGGAAAATAAAGAGGGGAGATTTATATACACAGAGAACAGGAAACAATGGGTGTTACCATACACACTGTAATGAGAGTGATCAGGTAAGGTGAGCTATTACTAGCAGGAGAGCGGGGGGGAAAAGGGGGGGGACCTTTTGTAGTGAAAATCAAGGTGGGCCATTTCCAGCAATTGACAAGAACATCTGAGGAATAGCGGGGGGTGGGGGTGTGGTTGGAATAAACGTGGGGAAATAGTTTTACTTTGTGTAATGACCCATCCACTCCCAGTCTTTATTCAAGTCTAAGTTAATTGTATCCAATTTGCAAATTAACTCCAATTCAGCAGTCTCTCATTGGAGTCTGTTTCTGAAGTATTTTAGTTGAAGAATTGCCACTTTTAGGTCTGTAATCGAGTGACCAAAGAGATTGAAGTGTTCTCCCACTGGTTTTTGAATGTTATAATTCTTGACATCTTGACAGTCTCTACGTAAAAGAATACCGCTCTCCTGCTGGTAATAGCTCATCTTACCTGATCACTCTGCTCACAGTGTGTATGGTAACACCCATTGTTTCATAAATCTCCCCACTGTATTTTCCACTGAATGCATCCGATGAAGTGAGCTGTAGCTCACGAAAGCTTATGCTCAAATAAATTTGTTAGTCTCTAAGGTGTCACAAGTCCTCGTTTTCTCTGTACAAACAGTTTCCCAAGAAAGAAAGAAAATTACTATGTATTAGCTATGCTAAAGAGATCAAATTGTCCTGTAAAATTCCAGAAGAATCAACATGGTTAAGCAATCTATTCTCTCATAATCAGCCTACTCTGGCTGGACAGATGTCAATACTGTACTTAGGTAGGAATGCTCCTAATTTTCCACTATTTTAATTCAAGAACAAGAAAAGCCACATGCATGCATACACTAAACTATAAACTACTATACATTTTAATACTATAACTACTGATTTTTAAAAATTCAAGGTAACTGCAGTCCAAGGTGGCAGCTTCCCACAGCCCCCATTGGCCTGGAGGGGTGAACCGCGGCCAGTGGGAGCCACGATCGGCTGAACCTGTGGACGCGGCAGGTAAACAAATTGGTCCGGCGCGCCAGAGGCTTTCCCTGAACAAGTGATGGACCGGTTTTGAGAACCACTGTTCTAGTCCATCCCCCTCCTGCCCTCTTCCCCACGGGTAATGTGCTATGACTGCACATCACAGACAGGTTCAGCAGTGGAGGTGCCATCATCCCACATGCTTACACTGATGCAATGAGAGAGAGAGAGAGAAAAGGGTTTGCCATATAATATGTGATGCACACAGAATAAGCATCTCGCACCACAAAGCTCCTAAGACACAGCAAGTAATAGAAAAGGTCCCTTTAAGACTTTAAATTGCTGTTTATGTGAAGCAGGAAGAAAAATAGATACACAGGCAAAATGTGACACTAAACCTTAAGCACGGTGCACACACTATTTCACACAGATATTGCCAGGACTGCTGATTAAAAACAAATGTATTAGATCTGCGTTAACCTCCAGCTATGGCAATTTGTATCAGGTTCAGTAACTTGAAGACAAATTCCACTGAGTCAAACCTGTTTTTCTGAGCTCCTTTGGTTTTCAGGTGTTAATATTCCCTTTCATGGGCGAAGAAAATATTCAAGGCTTAGAGGCACAAAAGGAGAAGGAGGATTCAGTTTTGAGACGTAGGAACTCCCACGCAAACAGACTGGAAGTTTTATATATTGCATTGTTAAAAAAAGGCAGCTAATGGGTCTTCCAATGATTATTTTCAATAGGATAATGGGTGTGCATTGATCCTTCTAGCTAATTCCACTTCAAATAATGTATCTCCGAGCGAGGACTTTGTAGTGATGTATTAACTTAATACACCACAGTTTTGTGGAGAGTATTGAAAATGAGATATTAACTAGCAATGCCAAAGAGGAGACTGCTAGGTGGACATTTTTTAAATTTTTTCTTTAAGGTTAAATTAAAAATGGTTTAAAAAGCTATTGAACTGGCTTAATATATTTTAAGCAGACCTCATTTACATCAGGCATTCTGGCTGCCTCACACTTGCCCTGAGTACAGCTCCGCTTCCTTACAGCACCACTGGGGACAACATCAAAACACTCCTTACCCTTACCCACATGTGCACACTGTGCTTTGCTCAGCACTGTGATAACCACATCCAGGAAGGCCCTGGAGTTAGCTGCAAGGATATTACACAAGCAAACTGGAAAACGTTACATCTTTGAAAATTTCCAGCTCAAAAGCTGTCTTGTTTTCAATCTTTGTGCTCTCAGCCACGCTTCCTTGCTCTAGTGTTTGTTCTGGTTCACATGTTCTAGTCAGGTTTCAGAGATCTCAGGGAGTCTTTCCCAGGATGGGTCTTTTTTCTCTATAGGAAAATCAGGCTTCCCTGTTGTCCCAGAAGTTCCCATTCCCCTCCTCATAGTTCAGTTTCAGTTATAAATTATGCAGTCTTCCCAAGTAATCTTTTGCTTATTGTTCAGACTTGTTGGGGCTTAGGGCAGCCTCAGCTTTGCTCTCCTTTTATATGTAACATTTGAGCTGGCCATTTGTTCTCCATAATGAGGCTCATTTCAAAAGTCCAGTCTCTCCATATTGATAAGTCAAATCTCTGCAAGCAGCTTACTCCCAAATTTCCAGCACATTATCCATACAGAAATTACATAAAGGTCCATGATATAGAAGTGTAAATGAGATATTGTGATGTCGCTATTTATAAACAGCAGAAAACATCTTTGTTGAAGGACAGAGATAATGGTCTACACAATAAACTCCCCAAATCCACCCGTTTCATTGTATCCTGGCTACCTGGACTCACTTTTGTGGTTTTATTCTGTCCAGTAGGGATGTTTGAGAATGTACTTGCACAAATAATTTTATACAAACAGTTTGTTGAAACTTTAAAGTATTAAGAAAAGAGGAAAGAGACTGAATAACTTGAATGAGAAAACATATAACATCTTGATATTGAACTCCAATATTTCCCAAGGCAGGATGCTAATGCAGGATGCACTGGGTCAAAAAACAAGGGTTTTGGACCCAAATGTAACTAATTAAGTGCAGTTTAATTACTCAGCTCAGAGTATGTTCTGCATTTCTATGTTAATCACATACTGCGTTGTATGCTGGTAACTGACTGATCAGTTCACTATGCCAAGCAATTCTTCACTATGTCACATAGACTATCGATGCCACCCAGTACTTTAAGTTATGTAATCACTGGCCCCATAAGCGTGCTTTTATTCTTTTTCTGCTGTAAACCATTCCCTGTCCTAAACATTGACTCCATCCATTGACAAAGCAATACAGCAAGCCCTAATTTTACAAAAGTAGTCCTAAGGCCGCTTACACGACTGGTTTAAAAGCATAAAGTAATAGCATTTTCATCACAGAAAGATAATTTACAGTAAGTGAAAAGCATACTCAATTCACAAATTGTTGAAAAAAAAAACCTTACTAATAAGCATCCATCTGAGGAAAAACAAAAGATAACCCCAGCTCAAAGAGGACACACTGATAAATGGCAATTTGAGCAGTTCAATAGAGTATTTAAAATATACCACAGCTCTGCAGAAGACAAAATTTAATTATGACAAAGAAGAGACAGCTATAGTGGTGGAATCTCAGCCCCAGGAAGGCTTGATTGATAGAATAGGCTATTTGCAGCTGAGCAAAAAAGGGAAAAGCTGCATGTTTATTTAAAGCAATTTTGGTGCACTGTGCCCACTTGCTTTCCTTTGAGAAAATAATGTCATTTCTTCATACAGCATGTCGTCTACTTATTTCAGCAGCAGAGTGCAAGATCTCTTAATCCTTCCAGCAGTTCAGCTGGAAAAATGGCATACTGGAGGGTAACATTTTATTGGGAAGAAATCTATTTTTATAAAAACTGCCATCAGTAATAAACTCCGTTCTCACTACTTCAGAAAGAAACGTAGATGGGTCCGCTTTTAGTGTTGCTGTGATGTGTCCAATCTCAGAGAGACCTCAGGTGACAACAGCTATTACACCGAAAACGGGGCAGGGAAGGAAGTGTCGCCATGAAAAACAGAGCCCGCGTTACAGCTGGGTTATCCGCAAAGACCCAAGCCTCACTGAAGAGACGCTTTACACGTTTCAAGAGACCAGATTCGAAGTTGCGAAGTTATATTTAATCTTCTCATGTTCGTGGCTCCAACTCGGTAAAGATTTGTTTGTGCAACTGAGAAAGGGTTAAAAAAAATAAAAATCTGTGCTGGAGGAAACACAAAAGGTGCAGGGAACCAGTTCAGATTAGCACCCAGAATCCCAGCAGCTGGGCGGAATTTGCAAGGGGAGACTATGGAAACCGCTCCAATTCAGAATGTCAGGGTACATTAGGCATTTCCAGCCCTTTCTCCTCCTAGTTGACACAGAGGCACTGGGCATAGCAATCATCCCTTTCACAGCAGCTGCCAAGAAGAACTTTCACAGCTTCCTGCCATCACCTTTCATTCACCTTGGAAACCTCCCACTGGTCCTGGGCTCCCTGCTTTCCTAGTGCTGACTACCCACTTCAGCTGTCCACCATCACACTTCCGGCCCACCACCCAGCTCATTCCCCCAGAGCGACAATGGCTCTGCTGTGGGAACTGGCGCAGAAAGTAAAGCAGGCAGCTGTGACTCAGAGCACACACAGGGGGCAGAAGTGTTGATTAAAGTAACATGTTGACATAGTCATTTTTCTGACCATAACCACACCTCAGTTCACAATTCCATTAGCAAATCAAGTGAAAATAACTTCCTGGAGTACAGGATTGAGGGGGGGACAAGCCTCAAATTAGGAGTTTAAAAAAGCAGGACCAATTTTTCTGCTGATGTAAATGGGCACAACTCTGTGAAAGATCAATGGAGCTGCACCAATTGACAACATCAGAAAAGTTAGTTTTTATTCTTATTCTTATTTAAGAGGTTACTTTGAAATATAGTCACCAATGCAGACTGTGCTGGCAGCAAGAAGGGAACATAAGTGCCATGTTCAAATTTTACATTTCTCCCCTCCATTCATCCATTGACACTTGCCAGCTAGTGGCAAACTATCCACTCTCCTCTTTTTGCTAACCCAATATTTCTTGCCTTCAGACAACCATCTGTAACAAACCACACAGCTATGTCTTGTTGGGGAGAGAAAAGAAGGGGAGACTTTGCTTGTCTGCCTCACTTCTCCGACACAAGTTTCTCAAGGGAGACATTTCCCATTTCTGATGCCGTTGTAAGTCGAATGGACTCACACGCCTCCAGCAGTTTCGCGCTCCTTCTCCATGAACCTTGTTTTAGATCAATAGTGTTAATTAATCTTTTTCTGCCACAGAAGGACAAATTAGTCTATCAGTTACAATGTATTCTAGAAAATTTTTGCATTTCTCTTTAAGGAAGTTCCTGCTTTTCCACTGTAAACTTTTAAACTAGTTCAGGTTCTTGCAGTGTCTTGCCAACAACTTCCCTTGAGGTGCTTTGCTCTTCTTGCTCTTATTGGTGATGGCACATGTGTGGTGAGGGAAATGGGACACAGACCCACATGGTGTCACAAGACACCCCCCTGTAGTACAAATTCCTTCCAGCACCCCCATCAATAAGGCTCTAAACACCCCCAACTCTCTCTTCCTTCCAAATTTCCAGTGATACCTCCCTTCCACATAAATCCCCATCCTCTCTCCCACCAACCCCCCCTCCCCCTGCATACATCCTCCCTCTCCTCCAAAGCACACCTCATTCTCCCCTCTCCAAGGCTTCCCACCAGTGGTGCAAGTAGAAATAATTTCTTGCCGGTACCCTGCACTCATGGCAGGGACACGGGGGGGAAGATGTGACCTGCCCAAGTGACTTCTCCCCAGCCCGGGCCCCCTGCACTCTCCCCATCCCCTCCCCATGATCCACACCCATCCCATGTTACCTGGTGTAGGTGGGGAGGGTCAATGACTCTGTCCTCCTCCCACTGTGCCGGAGATTTTGGCTGTACAGACCTCAGGCAGGAGGACTCAGGAGATGCAGCTGAGTGGAAGGGCTGGGGGCCGGGCTGGTACAGCCGCGCCGGAGGAGCTGCTGGCCTGGGTTTAGGGCTATCCCGGGAACCGCAGCAGTGAAAGGAGCAGAACGTGCAGCTCCTCTGGCATGGCTTCCACTCGGCCCTTCGACGCAGAGGCGTCTCCTGAGCCGTCCTGCCTGGGATCTGCACAGCAGCCCCGCTGGAGGAGAGGGCTGGGGAGCAGTCCAGCAGCTGCGCCAGAGGAGCTGCTGGCATGGGGCTGCCTGGCAGCCCCATAGAATCATAGAATATCAGGGTTGGAAGGGACCTCAGGAGGTCATCTAGTCCAACCCCTGCTCAGAGCAGGACCAATCCACAATTAAATCATCCCAGCCAGGGCTTTGTCAAGCCTGACCTTAAAAACTTCTAAGGAAGGAGGTGCATTACCACCTCCCTAGGTAACGCATTCCAGTGTTTCACCACCCTCCTAGTGAAAAAGTTTTTCCTAATATCCAACCTAAACCTCCACCACTGCAACTTGAGGCCATTACTCCTTGTCCTGTTATCTGCTACCACTGAGAACAATCTAGAGCCATCCTCTTTGAAACCCCCTTTCAGGTAGTTGAAAGCAGCTATCAAATCCCCCCTCATTCTTCTCTTCCGTAGACTAAACATCCCCAGTTCCCTCAGCCTCTCCTCATAAGTCATGTGTTCCAGTCCCCTAATCATTTTTGTTGCCCTCCGCTGGACTCTTTCCAATTTTTCCTTGGGCCCTTGAAGTGTGGGGCCCAAAACTGGACACAGTACTCCAGAGGAAGCCTCACCAGTGTTGAATAGAGGGGAATGATCATGTCCCTCGATCTGCTGGCAATGCCCCTACTTATACAGCCCAAAATGCCATTGGCCTTCTAGGCAACAAGGGCACACGGTTGACTCATATCCAGCTTCTCATCCACTGTAACCCCAAGGTCCTTTTTTGCAGAACTGCTGCCTAGCCGTTCGGTCCCTAGTCTGTAGCGGTGCATGGGATTCTTCCATCCTAAGTGCAGGACTCTGCACTTGTCCTTGTTGAACCTCATCAGATTTCTTTTGGCCCAATCCTCCAATCTGTCTAGGTCCCTCTGTAGTCTATCCCTACCCTCCAGCGTATCTACCACTCCTCCCAGTTTAGTGTCATCTGCAAACTTGCTGAGGGTGCAATCCACACCATCCTGCAGATCATTTATGAAGATATTGAACAAAACCGGCCCCAGGACTGACCCTTGGGGCACTCCACTTGATACCGGCTGCCAACTAGACATGGAGCCATTGATCACTACCCACTGAGCCCGACAATCTAGCCAGCTTTCTATCCACCTTATAGTCCATTCATCCAGCCCATACTTCTTTAACTTGCTGGCAAGAATACTGTGGGAGACCATGTCAAAAGCTTTGCTAAAGTCAAGGAACAACACGTCCACTGCTTTCCCTTCATCCACAGAACCAGTTATCTCGTCATAGAAGGCAATTAGATTAGTCAGGCATGACTTGCCCTTGGTGAATCCATGCTGACTGTTCCTGATCACTTTCCTCTCCTCTAAATGCTTCAGAATTGATTCCTTGAGGACCTGCTCCATGATTTTTCCAGGGACTGAAGTGAGGCTGACTGGTCTGTAGTTCCCAGGATCCTCCTTCTTCCCTTTTTTAAAGATGGGCACTACATTAGCCTTTTTCCAGTCGTCCAGGACTTCCCCGGATCGCCATGAGTTTTCAAAGATAATGGCCAATGGCTCTGAAATCACATCCGCCAACTCCTTTAGCACTCTCGGATGCAATGCATCTGGCCCCATAGACTTGGGCATGTCCAGCTTTTCTAAATAGTCCCGAACCACTTCTTTCTCCACATGTTCTTCTCTCTCCCATGTTCTGCTCCTTTGCTTCCTTGAGCCTGGGAGCCTCTTTTCAAGTGCCATTCTGAGCTGCATCCACCTCCCCAAGGTGTCCTGGATCCTTCTCTCCAAGGCACCTACAAAGCTTCCCTGGCCCTGTGTAGCCCCCTAATTCCTCCCTCATCTTGTGTCCTCAGGAAGTCCCTGTGCCCCCCAACTCAATCACTTTCTCCTACCTGGGTGTCCTCCACGGAAGTGGGGAGAGGAGATGGAACAGGAGCTGCTATGAGGCCAGGGCTCAGTGTTTTTCCTTTTGTGTCTTTATCTGCCCACCTGGGTTCTTCTGCGCTGTGCTCAGAGCCAGTGGGAGGACAAGGAGCCAGATCCAGAGAGTAGCCTTCTGGCAGCTTAGAAAAGGGACAGAGCATCGCCCAGTAGCAGGAGACCCAGCCCAGCCAGTCAACTGGCTGATATGGGCAGGGAGTGGGGGAAGAAATGGTTGCTGAGATGCAGCCTCAGGCTGTTCCACTTGGAGGGGAGGGAGGCAGCAGAAAAGTTGCAAGGCGGAAAGATAATAAAAGTTGGGGTGGCATTGTCCCATGTACCCACTAGTTACCAGGGGCCCTTTGACTAGCAGGTTGAATAATCCCCAGAGGGAAGTGCTGTGAGCCTGATTTCTTGGGACACTTTGGTTTGCTCTAAAACTAGACCAAACGAAACAGAGAAAATGGTCACTTGGGAACGACCCTTGCTGGACTGACTAACGGAACAGAGAGGGGCTGCAGGGAGACTCCTTGGACTTGGCTGAAGCAATCTGGGCTTGACTTCCCTGCAGACCTGGCTGGGGCAAGACACACGATATGGGGGGCTGTGGCTGAAAAACGCCTGGTGAAACCTGCATATGGAACTTAAAAGGCATAAGGATCTTGTGCAAGTTTCTTTACACTGAAACGTACTCCTCTGGGTCTGCCGGTCCTTGCACAAGGTTTCGAGGGCACCAGGCTCCATGAAGACTTCTCCTCACTTCCGGCTCAACCTCATGAGTTTGGAGAAGAAGGAAATTCCTGGGAGGGCCTGTCCTGTGCGGAAGCATAACGAGGCCGAAACGAGACAAACCAGGGCAACATTCGGGCTGTATTCCTTCCTCCACATACAAATCCGCTTGCACTAAACCCCGCCTGAAAAGTAGCGTTCAAAGTTCCGGACATAAATAAATTACAGCACCCCCTATTGGGAAGTGGTTTATTGGAACAGTACCCACCATGAGACAAGCCGGCAGAAGCAGAGGCAAGCAGCTGCAGCAGGGGCCTTCGAACACTGATGGCATCCCCAGTGTCCAACTGCTTTCTACATTGTCATGCAGCTGATTGGCCAAGGGCTCCAATCCCCTCTTACCCTATTCCTCAATCTCTGCACATCAGCCTCACTCCACCTGCCTCCCAGGCTCCCACGCTTCCTCCCATCCCCCTTCCTCAGTTTGTTCAGATGTTCTTCTCCCCCTAAACCTGTCCAAATAGTCCCTGTAACTCCCCTCTCCCCCGCACACACAAACTTTGGGCGGGGGGGGGGAACCCATTGTGGACTAACATGATATTTGCCTCCTCCCCAGCCTCTAGTCTGTGCTGTATTTAGATTGTAAACTCTTTGGTGCAGAGACTGTCTCTCACTAGGGGCTCGTCTACACTATGGGAGCTGCAGCAGCAGTTATAGTGCCCTAGCTGTGCAGGCCTTGACCCCTGGAGTAGACGCAGTCTGCAGTGACTGAAGGGGATTTTCCGAGCTCCTGTTGAATGCAGGACTGCACACTGAGGCCCAGGCATGTTACTCCACAGCTGTTTCCCAAAGTCTTCAAATCTTGCCACACTGGAAAGTTTTCTCTCTTCTTATTTCAAAAGTGCTTTTCTTATCTCATGCAATATTACACATACCATGGCAAAGATCACATCTGAAGCTGTTTATTTTTACTTGTTTAGAATGACCTAACTATTCAGGCTATAACTCACAAAAGAAATTTCCAATAAATCTCTTGTTCTGTGTTTAAAGGAAATGGAAGAATAATTGTGCAGAACAAAAAAGCACTTAAAATACAAGTGCATTAAAAGTCTGGAAAACATTCAGTTTACGGCAGCGATTTCTTCCTCTTGAAATACAAAGCAATACAGAAGATGACATGACATGTGTACTTGTCTCAAGATGTTGTATATTTCAGAAGTGGGAGACCTATTTGAAGGCTATTCAATCAATGTGAATATTTGATAGTCACAAAGTCACAGTACTTAACATGATATTGTAAAATCAGTCCTCTATTCCTGGCATTTCCCTGATCCACTGGCTTTCCCTGTGCCTGTACTGACCACAACCAGTATCCAGGTGTCATTTTCATCCTTGCTGCCTCTCGCAGATCAGAAAGCTGTCTTCCTTTCCAAGCTATACTTCAAAATAACCATGTAGGAACCAACTAATTAAAATCAAGATACATTAAAAATAAAGCGAGAAAATCTGATTAAAACAAGAAGCTATCTGCACAACATGCCCAGTCTTATTCTCAGCAAGAGGTAAGCTACCTGCAGGTGAGCTTATCTAGGATTTGTTTTAGTAAGGGAAAAAATTTGTCTCCCCTCCTTTCATCCCCCTTGACCTTTTCCACCACTCTGCCTGTCAGTGACACATCCCCTTTTCGTTTTCAGGTGTGCAACTCCTCCACGTCATCCCCACCCAATCCTTCAGAGTTGGTGACCATTTAGAACGTTAAAGGTGTGATTGGATTCATTAGCACATCAGACATTCAAGTCGAGGTTACACTGCAGCAATCTCGAGTGTGGTGTCGGACCAGCTGAATCACCTGGCAGAATCGAACAGTCTCCGACCTCTGTACATGACTATGCCCCCTATTTCTGCAAACTGCTATCCATCCCTGGAGGAACTTCCCCAAATTCCTCTCTCAAGGTCTAGCATTACAAAGGGCACTTTAACCTTGCCTGAACCTTAGGCTTTGTCTACACCGATATAACGACGCTGATGATACGAGATAGAAGGGACGACAAAAACTTCAGCTGAGAGGTATACTGAGATGGTAACAGAGAAACAAGGTACCAACAGTAACACAGAGAGAAAGGTGGAATTGCCCAAACTGTAAAATACCTTTCAAAAAAACTCCAGCCCTCACCTATCACATGAATACAGCAGAAAACAGAATGCTAATGCCGCAAGAACAGCTAACTGGAAGAGAGAGAATCTCCATAGCTCATCAACAATTTACACAGGCCTCCAGCAGATCTATTGAACAGGTGGGGTAGAATCCAGCTGTCCAACACACCCAGACACTCAAAAGTTTTTCTAAAGTCTGTGTTGTCATATGGCACTGCAACATACTGACCCTGTGCCACCTGGCTGGTATTCACTATCTCTCTCTCCCTCTACCCACCATCTGTCCTGAGAGTAAAATGAATGCCTACCGGGGTATAGTGAATGTGCCAGGCTAATGAGCTATTTTAGGCTGGAGGATGATGGATGTCTTCATCCACAACACAGAGACCTTCCAACAGACTCTCATAGAAATATTTAAAGGTAGCTTTAATTTTTATATGTAGCTGTATGCCCAAGGTTATGAGAAAAGACTAGCCTTACCATAAGGTGAGATGGGTCCTGCATTATTATAGAATGTAAGCTTGTTATCTGAGATACAATAAATCTCTGAGGATATATGGAGTAGCAGAAGTTAATAGTTTGCTTAGCTGTATCGCTGGTAATGAACTGGCAAGGGTAGAACACTCCAAAAAGTTAACCTTTTCAGCAGGGGGTTGGACTAGATGACCTCCTGAGGTCCTTTCCAACTCTGATATTCTATGAACCTAAAGTTTAATTTGATCGGTATGTACTTTGAGAGAATACTTAACTTGTCTGATCTATCTCAGATGCTGAATGGTGTGTCTGCCCTGCATATCATGGAAATAAAATAGGATATAAAATTGAGAGTTTTCGCAGCCTGGAATACAAAACGCTGAGAAATTTTTGAAAAATAATTGATGTAGTCTGCTCATGTTTCATACAGGAATATTTCAAATTATGTTAGATGTTTTAATAGGATCTAGATTTGACAGAAGTTAGCCAGCTGGCAAGATAAGCAGAAGAAAGAAACTAGAAAATTTTGAATTGACTGCTACTAATATTCGGGAATAAATATGGTCTAATACAAATCATAGATGAAATATAGAAAAGAAATATTCACGGTTACAATGACAGAGCTTGACTTTCTAATCAACACTTAGCACTATTGTCTATGGCTGGTTTTTAAAATATATATTTGCTTGCATTATCCTGAGGGAAAATGTATCTAGAGGAGTGATTTAATTCAATCATAGATTCCAATAATTCAACCCTGTTTCTTCTAAGACCCCAGAAAGTGGCACAGAAAGTAAAGCTTACAGATCACCTGATGTAATAATTGTGGTGTTAAGGTAATGTATGGCACACTATAGAGAGACTAAAAGAAAAGGAGTACTTGTGGCACCTTAGAGACTAACCAATTTATTTGAGCATAAGCTTTTGTGAGCTACAGCTCACTTCATCGGATGCATACTGTGGAAAGTGTAGAAGATCTTTTTATATACACACAAAGCATGAAAAAATACCTCTTCCCACCCCACTCTCCTGCTGGTAATAGCTTATCTAAAGTGATCACTCTCCTTACAATGTGTATGATAATCAAGTTGGGTCATTTCCAGCACAAATCCGGGTTTTCTCACCTCCCCATCCCCCACACACAAACCCACTCTCATACTTTGTGTGTATATAAAAAGATCTTCTACACTTTCCACAGTATGCATCCGATGAAGTGAGCTGTAGCTCACGAAAGCTTATGCTCAAATAAATTGGTTAGTCTCTAAGGTGCCACAAGTCCTCCTTTTCTTTTTGCGAATACAGACTAACACGGCTGTTACTCTGAAACCTATAAAGAGACTGAAATCCAAAGTTAATCTGTTTTTGAAATATTATCCACACCAACTGAAGACGAATTTTAAATTGAAAAATTTATTTTACCAGGAGCAAAATTGAGTTTGCAAAAGTCTGGCTGCTTTCTAATATTTTACTCTCATTTTACTCTCTTAATAAAGAGAGGAGTTTGCCAAATCTATAGTTAGGCCTTATTAATTTGATATAGTACATACGATGCGAAACCGGTATTTATATCCAGTAAGTCTCTTCACTCTTTGACAATTACTGTATTGCTATACGTTTTTGTCTACACCTAAGTGACACAACTACTGTGATCAGAAGCTAAATGAACACATATCTCACACTATCAGAACTTTTTCATTGTCTCCACATTTCTCAATCTGTTTTTCAAACACCATGGGAAGGGAGAAAACTTCCTGCCCTAACTTTCAAACACTGAAATCTTCTCTTTCAGAGTTGTCAAGAACAGGTTCGTGCAACCTTTCCTCAAAACATGAGATACATGACACACTGTTTTAATTCTCGGTGAAGAACAAGCCCTGCACTGGTAATCCTTTGCATTATTTATCTCCAGTAGAACTTGATGCTCACAAGAGCACGCCCACACTTTTTGGTTGGTTTCTTAATAGAACCTGAATACCAGCGTTACTATGGAACGGTTTGGAGAGAGTGGCAAAAGGCCCACACTTAGGGCATGGCTACACTTGCAGATGCAGAGCGCTTTGAGCCTTCGGAGAGCGCAGTAGGGAAAGCGCTGCAGTCTGTCCACACTGACAGATTCAAGTGCACTGGCATGACCACATTTGCAGCGGCATTGGGAACAGTGCATTATGGGCAGCTATCCCAGCATTCAAGTGACTGCAACGTGCTTTTCAAATGGGGGTGGGGTGGGGTGTGACAGGGAGTGTGTTGTGTGTATGTGGAGGGAGACCGCCTCCCTCTCTCACACAGCATTCCACGCTAATGGTTGCTTTGTCTCAGAGCAGATAAGCAGCCGGCTGTCAGAAACGGAGCTTTCAAAGGGCCTATCCGCATTCCTGCGGTGATTCAAAAACAATGACATGAGTGGCCACTTGACTTAAGGGGATTATGGGACGTTTCCGGAGGCTGATCAGAGCGCCGTAATGCAACACCTCATTCACACTGGTGCTGCGGCGCTCCAGCGGGGGCGCAGCAAACGTTATTCCACTCGCCAAGGTGGAGTATCAGCAGCGCTGTAGCCGCGGAGTCAGAGCGCTCTACGTGCCTTGCCAGTGTGGACGGGGAGCGTGCTAGTGAGCCTGGGGCTCTTTTATCACACTGTAATTCACAAGTGTAGCCCAGCCCTAAGTATCACACTTGGCATTTTAAAATTCCCATATCCAGTGCTGGCTTTTAAAACTGAAGCAGGATCTACCCCTGCCAGCAGTGAAGTCCTGATTCCATTCAAGTCAGTGGATGTTCTGCCCTCAACTTTAATAGGGCCAGGATTCCACCACAGCTGTGCGACCAGAACAAACTTGTTACAACTTGGGCTCATCAAAATGAAACAAGCAGCTCATCTGGTTTAGTTAAAATTAGGTATATGGTCAAAGCCACTCTTGAAACATGCATAAAAACCATGCCCATTTAGAAAGCTATTTGTGGAAACACTGGTTATGGCATTGTAGAGGAGAATGCTAGGAGCTCTCAGTGACATATTGCTACCAGAATGCTATCACAGCTCAGATTTGTTTCACAGCTATGTGGTTGTCTGAACCCTGGGAACTAACTGAAAAAGTGGAGCATGCTTGTGAGTAGAATAGAGACTTAATATTCCCAGCTTGGGGTTTCATTTCAAACTCACAACCGAGGCCAGCTTTGCTGAGCGATCTGAATCTGGAACTAGTTAGCATTATGGGTGAAAAGTATGGAAACAGTGTCAGGTTCTCATGGTTTGGATCCAAATCCAAACAAAACCTTGAAGATTCAGCTTGGTTCTGATCTGTGGTTTGGGATTAGTTAATAGCTGAACCACAAAGTGAAGGGGTGGGGGAAGGGAATAAACAAGAATAGAGGGCAGCAGTTTCACATAGGGCTCAACCTGGGAAGGTGCTGAGTATTCTAGTTCCATTCTAGCAAAGCAATTAAGCAGGTGTTTGAGCATGTAAGTAGTATCACTGAACTCAGTGGGGCTACTCACATATGTAAAGTTAAGCACAAGCCCAAGTGCTTTGCTGGATCAGAGCTAGAGTGCTCAGTACCTTGCAGAATCAAACCGATAATCCCCTATGAGCTGCAATCACAGAGTTTCACACAGCTTTGCTTGCATACACTCTTTTCTATGGTGTTGTCAAAGCAAGGGAAGGTTTAACTCACTTCCAGCTACCAGAGCTTGCAGTGTGAGGGCTCTTTCCAGTTGAAAACTGGTAGCAAACTCCATCCCCATTTGTGTACACTTTGTTTATATTCTTTAGGACAAGAATTTCAGAAATATGCAGGGTCTTGTACAGCTATTCGTGTTCTAGACATTATTAGAAGTGTATTTGATAGGGTGCCAGGAAGGCTGGGTGGCCTAGTGGTTAGTGATCTGATGTCTGGCCCCTTTCTTCCCTGACAGGGCAGCAGAGATTGGGCCAGGAATCAGCTGGCCTGTACATATATCTGGGCCCCACAGCCCTTAAGAAGGTGTGTTAGGGGGGCCTGAGACCTCCACCAGGAACCAGCCCAGGGCCCTGTGTGAACCACCATTTGCAGGGTCTTCCCGTCAGAGAGTCTAAGTCAACTGGCCAGGGCTACTTCCTACCTACATGGCCCCCCTAGTCCAAATAGCCTGTCTGTGGCTCACCTGGAGGAGCACCCCATGGGGACCTTTCGCAGCATGCTGCCATTGCCTCAGGTCCCTGGAGAGGCCTAGCCCAACAATGTCCTTCCAGTCAAAGAGTAAAGTTCACTCACTGCTGGGTGCTCTCCAGTCTGCTTAACAGCCTCTCTCAGCCAGGGACGCAGTGTTTCTCCCCCAGCAGAGAGAGGCTTGTAGTGATGCTCTCCTCACAGAAATGCAGGACTGGAAGGGACCTTGCTAGGTTATCTACTCCAGTCCCCTGTACTGAGGCAGGACTAGGTATTATCTAGGCCTGACCATCCCTGACAGGTGTTTGCCTAACCTGTTCTTAAAAACCTCCAACAAGGAGATTCCACAACCTCCAGTAGGTAATTTCTTCCAGTGCTTTACTACCCAGTTTTGGGCCCCACACTTCAAGAAGGATGTGGATAAATTGGAGAGAGTCCAGCGAAGGGCAACAAAAATGATTAGGGGACTGGAACACATGAGTTATGAGGAGAGGCTGAGGGAGCTGGGATTGTTTAGCCTGCAGAAGAGAAGAATGAGGGGGGATTTGATAGCTGCTTTCAACTACCTGAAAGGGGGTTCCAAAGAGGATGGCTCTAGACTGTTCTCAATGGTAGCAGATGACAGAACGAGGAGTAATGGTCTCAAGTTGCAGTGGGGGAGGTTTAGATTGGATATTAGGAAAAACTTTTTCACTAAGAGGGTGGTGAAACACTGGAATGCGTTACCTAGGGAGGTGGTAGAATCTCCTTCCTTAGAGGTTTTTAAGGTCAGGCTTGACAAAGCCCTGGCTGGGATGAATTAACTGGGAATTGGTCCTGCTTTGAGCAGGGGGTTGGACTAGATGACCTTCTGGGGTCCCTTCCAACCCTGATATTCTATGATTCTACCCTGACAGGAAGTTTTTCCTAATGTCTAACCTAAATTTCCCTTACTGCAATTTAAGCCCACTACTTCTTGCCCTGGCCTCAGTGGTTAAGGAGAAAACCGGATCACCCTCCTCTTTATAACAACCTTTTATGTACTTGAAGACTGTTATCATGTCACCTCTCTGTCTTCTCTTCTCCAAACTAAACAAACACATTTTTTTCAATCTTTCCTCGTCTTTGCTAGACCTTTAATCATTTTTGTTCCTTTCCTCTGGACTTTCTCCAATTTGTCCATACCCTTCCTGAAGTGTGGTGCCCAGAACTGGATACATGCCTTGCTGTAACTAATCAAGTCACTGCATATACAATAATTATATGTTGCATTTATTTGTACAATTTGAGCTATATCAGACTCATCTCTTAAGAAGAGACACAGGCAAAAGATTTCTTTGCCAAAAGGGTATCTTGGTTAAATATTTTAAATAAATACATAAATAATACATCTTCTGTATATTCTTTCTACCACAGGGATCAGACTGAAATAGGACAAAATAACAAACTAGCAATAGTCTTTTATTTGTATAAAATTTTTTAACCTGTTGTCCAAGATGAGTTTTTATAACATTTGGTATGCTACCCAAGAAATACTATGAGTCTTACATTGTTTATTATTGCCAATACTAGCAGAAACTTGGCATCGTTAGATTTGAGAACTGCAGAAATATTTCTTCAGGCAGAACAGCTTACATTTAATAAGAATAACTTTCTCATCTGAGCCAGAAGATTACATTTTTAAAGATATAAAGGCAAAGGAAGTCCCAATTTATTCAGACTTTACAACCAATCTCACTTTTATGGTACAAAGCAGAACCAGGTAATCATTTAAGAATAGATTCTGAACACATCTTTACTTAAAATGTGCCATTACATGAATTGGTAGTCAGAGACATCTGAAGACTCTACAAGTTTTTAATTGCAGAGGCAGAGGTTGGAATGGAGGCCACACAAGTCCCTCCACTGTTCAACGGGGCTGCATAAGACAGCCCCCACAGGCCAGTACAGGGATGGACTGGGGATCTGTGATTACTGGTGGGAGTAGATGGATTGCACCTCCCAAGCTCGTCTGCACTTCATCCACATAAAGTCCGATTGCTCAGGCTCTAAGTGGGGCTAAGTGGGCATGATCTTCAGGTGACTGCACAAAATGGGGTCTTGGAGAGGGGATGGGGGGTACAGAGAGATGGACTGAACCTACATAAGACAATTATTATCCAGGAACCAGGGCAGACTGTTAAGGAGAACAGACAAAGCTGATCTCCACAGAGTGGCTGGCTATGAACTGGGCAAGAGAACAAAGTGAAAGGGATAGACACAGACTCTTAAACGTACAACTACCATCCTTCAACCTTTGTAACGGAGACCCATTCTATCGAGACTCGGCACAAGTTATGATAGTTCAAAAGAGAGATGATGCTTTATTTCAAGGTTCTATCTGTTTCTTCTCTCTCGGATACAAACAGGATCAGGTTTAAATACAACTGTAATTTGGAATTGGATATTCATACTGAAGAAACAATTGCTGATTATCCCAGGGGAGGAGAAAGGGCTTTATGGGAGGCAGAGTAAACAGGTGGAGTCCACCAACCCTGCAGTACCAAAGACACAAGGAGGAGCATGACAGGGATGTGAACCTTGCACGAGCAGGGGCCATAGATGATTGATAAGAGTCTGTGCTCTCAATGAGGGAGTTCCTCAACCTTTCAGTACGGAGCCAGACTATCAAGGAATTTGTTCATGCAGCATTAACATTTCTTAGTCTACGCAGAGAGAGAGAGAGAGAGAGTTTTAAAATGTGTTAGTAAAATGGTGCATTAAAAACACCTCTTTCAGTGAGACAAAAGTATAAACAGTCTGAAATTGTAATTTGTTAACAAAGCATAAAATGCAAAAAGCATTAAGTGTTGCTATAGTTAGGGAATATCTAACTAATTTGTTCTTTTATTCTGATAATTATGATCAGCAGGCATCCTGGTTATCAATCTTCCCTAACCCACACAGGGTGTGAGATAATATGATTGCTATGATTGACTACTGTAATTTTTACATATTAGACATCTAAGTATTGGTAGCAGGAGTCTGCTAACGAAACACCCATGAAGTATATTCTATCCCTGTAAAGATTTTTACTGTATGGCCACAAAATTAATTTCTATTATTAAAGGCAAGACATTCATAACTCACAGAGAACCAAATTACTGTGTTTAGGATGCTGACATTAAAAGACACTCTAAATAATAGACACTTTAACAACTTAATGCTAAACAATCTGTTCCGCCTTGTATTTAGCGGTGACACTCTGAGCACCTTACCTCTGAGACCTGGAGAAGAGCTCTGTGTACCTCAAAAGCTTGTCTCTTTGGTCAGAAGTTGATTCAATAAAAGATACTCTCTCATCTACCTTGTCCCAATTTCAATATTCCTTTGCTAACTCCACACCCCAGCATTTAAGAAAAATACAGAGGCAGTGATTCAGTAAGGAAAAATTAAGATATGAACTCATGCTCAATGAGTTTTTAAGGGAAATGATTCAAAAACAGAACATCTTTTTAAAATAATGGGATAATTAAAGTAATTCAATGTAACAAATTAAGATATAAGTCAGTGATACAAGGCAAAAAACAAATGTCGTCCCAAAAGGAATTATTAATCCTATTACATTAATTGATTAATAATCACTTGGAAAAGCAAAGAAGCTGCAAGTCAAAAATACTTACACACCATAAACTAAAAGACACCAATTCTGACATGTAAAGGCACATGAAAGTGTAGGAGCATAGGAGTCTATTCTCTGTGCAATGCTCATGACGAACTCATGATTAGTGTAAATAAGAGTAATCTCAATACACTGAGAAGAGACAATACCCCATCAAATGTTAGAGGTGGATTCAAATCTAAATCTAGAGTCTTTTCTCAGTAGTGAAACAGCTTACCAGTTTTTCGCTCCTATCATCAGTAACGCTGGCATTTTCATTAAAAAAAATCAAAGCGATGGAATATGCTGTCTCACTAAAAGCAGGAAATAGCAAAAACTCATTAGACAACCAGTCACCAATGTAAGCTACCCTCTCTGTTAACACACCAGAAAGAGAGAAATGAAAGTGTAAGGTGATAGTTACCATCCCAACACAGACCTTAATAAGCATTAGAACCTAAGGAAATATCTACAGTGAATTAAAGACAACACACGATTCATTCCTTTTTCTGATTATGGATAAGTTGCGTTTATGTAGATGTACCTGAGATGGAAAAGAAAAAAAAAATCAAGTCCAAAGACTGACTGTGTATTCTGCTATTTTGCTAAACATAGGAGAGAGAACTACATTCTGTCACTCTGTGTATAGAGCATGCTCTTTTAAAGTCTGATCTTATAACCAGGCTTTAATTGAAGGTTTTACATTCTGGAGGTCATCTGTTCATAGTCTTGGGTTTCATACTCCCATGCTCTATTGAAAAATACCATGAAACAATTTATAAAGCAGAAGAAAGGAGGGCAAAATGATTGTTTGGGCCTCGTGGAAGATAAGTGCATGTAAGGTAGATTATCTTTCTGTACTGCACAGTCTGCCTGCGGATAGAAAAGTTTCAACACAGCACGTTGCAACCATCATGATGTAGAGATTGCAAATGCCTGTTGGCAGAACACAGGAAAGCATAAGCAGAGAGACGCCTTTGATTCCTAGAATGGTCAGTTTCAGCCGTTTTGTCTGTGTCCCTCTCTCATTCATACACGTACGTGTGAACATCACTGCACTCCAACCATTCTCATCACAGTCTTTCTAAATTGATCAGTATGAACTATTTCTAAAGGATAATCACTAGGAATGCACCACCACATGAACAATAGAGACTAAACCCACACTCCTCTGAGGATGAATGGGAGTTTTGCTCATGTGAAGTATATGGGATCAAGCCTTCAGAGGGCTTTGCAAAAACTCAGATTCTGAGCTCTCGGGAGTCAGGCCAAAGTACATCCGGCAGTGTTTGTCGCACCAGTATTTTCCACTGCATCAAAAGAACATCTGAACTAAATTTAAGGCTTCAATGGGCATTGTTTACTCAGCACTCTGGAAAATTAGGCCACCTATTTAGGAGCTAAAATATAGCTTTAGCATTTAGGCTCTCCCCCCCCACCCCAAAAAAACCAACCAACCAAAAACAAAAAAAGGTAGACATTTGTTTCAATACTAAAACTTTCCCTTATTATAGCAATCCCATACAAAGACACTAAACTAAGATACAGTTGCAAATGTTAAGCACTCAGAAGTCAAGAAACACCAAAGTTACTATCACATTTATTTAGATAACTAACAGCGCGGGATGGAAAATGTCCTCCCTCCCCCTGCAGAACATTTCAACAAAAGATAAAAAACCCCATATTTTTCATTGAAATTTTGAGGAAAATTACATTAAAATCCTAATTCTTGCAACAAAAAATTTTCAATTCAAAATTTTGGATCAGCCCTAGTGTTTTATTTTAGGCACCCAAGTCTGATAATCTTAGCCACAGAGACAAATCTTGGGAGCTGTACAGTGCTTTCCGCCTACTGAAACCAACACTAGTTGAGAATATTAGGCACATCTCAGTATTTGGTGTTTAAACTCTTTGTATGGTAAGAAATCATTTTTTTCAGGCCTTAATAATTTTCTAGGCATCTATGTACTCTAAAGGTAAGAAGATATTTTTCCTTTTGTAGAGATGCGCCTTTGAACTGTAACTTGCAGTATCTCACAAGCTCTTTCTTAGAAAAATACACCTGCAGAGCTGTATTAACAGTGTATATCTCCTATGATTTGTCTATTTGTGTTTTTTGTATGACCCATCCTCTTTAACTGTTTAGAAGTTTGTAGATCAGATGGCCTGAAGGGACCACTGTTACTTTCTAGTATGACCTCCTGTGTAACACAGATCTTAGCACTTCTTTTAAATATTAATTGGAGGAATGGGACTGGGACCTGGTTCTCTCTCCTCCCAGGTGAGGGCCCTCATGCGCCCTCTGGCCCAATGACTATATAATTATTTACCTACAGCAGAACTGCTTCAACAGGAGAGACTGAGAGCCCAGTCCTAGAGACTGAGAGCCCACAGCCCAGTGGTTAGGGCACTCACCTACAAGATGGGAGGTCCATTTTCCACAGCAGGCAGGGTGGGAATTTTTAACCTTGGTCTCCCACAGCCTTGGCGAGTGCTCTAACCACTGGGCTAACAGTTATAAGGGTGGCAGAACCACCAACCACCATCATTTTTCTTGAAAAACAGCTGACCTGGCATAGGTACCCAACTCCAAAAGAGGGTTCACAGCAGGCGCCTCCCTCCAGCCCAGAGTTAGCTGCCGGACACCTTTTGAGGGCCGGGTGTAAGCGACACGCCTCTCCTCCACACGCCATATCCTCCTGGCTAGTTTAGGTGGGTCCCCGCTCAGCTTGCTGGATTTTGTGAACCTCATTCTCAGGTGCCAGACTCTCCCCGTGTATTGTACAGGGTAACTCTGCCAGGGCTGTGAATTCCACCAGGCTGCAGGATGCCTAAAAGTTAGGCCCTGCAACCCTCAGCACTGCAGCATCTCAATCCCCCTTGGGAGTTCCACCTTTGGTGCCTTTCTGCATCTTTGAAGGTCTAAAATACCTTTAAAAATCCTACATCACTAGAGTTGACGCTCTTGTCGACATACCAGCATGACTCATCATTATAGAGATATTTAAACAGCGGAAAGCATTTCTAAAAATGGTTTTAAAAATTCATTTTTATTGGATCTTCTGTATTTGTTTAGCTATGTGCAATGTATTAACTAATCACTTCTGTTTTCTTTTTAAATGGCAAAACAGATTTTTATACCCTCCTTGTGGAAATAAGAATTCTGTTACCTCCTCCTGAATTTCTGCACTATTGAATATTTAACGGGTGCTCAGGGATTCAGTATTGTGTCTTTTCACAGCAGTAATCAAGGGCTGAAGTACTCTCCACTATAATGAATATTCTGTATGCTTGGAAGATGAATATTTCAAATGCAAAAGCAATATGTTTGTTTTGAACACGTTTCAGTTTGGCTTTAATAAAGCAAGTAGTGAAGTGTGCAATGAATTACATTGTGATACGGTTACAAAAAGAGCAGCGCAATATGCCTGAATGCATTTAATCCATGTAACTATACATTTGAAATGTGACTTGTACATATGTTTCATATGAACTAGTATGAGTGGCTGGCTCAGAGACGACTAAGGGGATTTGTGGCCTGTCACTTCTTGGTTGCCAGGTCACAACCTGCAGTAACTGGGGCCCAGATCCTGCAAAGCAAGTGAAGCACTAGTTTAACCCATAAGTAGTCCCATTGAATTTAAGCCTTTAAATTAAGCCTGTGCTGAATCGAGACCTAGTAGAGGCTGAGGCCTGGTCTACATTACAGAGTTAGGTCAACAAAAGGCAGTTTACGTCGACCTAACTATGTAAGCGTCTACACTTAAACCTGGTTTCACTCCAAATCATAGTAGTAGACTAGTGCGCACATTCAAGATAGAGTAGCCTGTTAGCACCTCTGCAGTCATAGGACAAAAAAAGGGGGGAGTAGTGCGTTACAGATTCTAATAAACAGCAAATCCAACACATTCTTTTTGTCCTATGACTGCAGAGGTGTTAACAGGCCACTCCACTTGAAAGGTCTCTTCAAATCTGTGCTAACCACCTATGCTAAACAACCCGTTCCACATTGTATTTAGCTGTGAAGCTCGGAATACCTTTCCCAGACCTGAAGAAGAGGTCTGCTGCATGCCCCATTCCAGAGCCTGGCAGCTGCGAAACACCACCATCCAAAATCCCTGGTCAGAGCCCTCCTGCTACCCACAGGGAAGGCTGCTATGAACTCCACGAATTCCGAAGCTAACTGTGACCAGTCATCACCAACGAGGACTGGAAGAAGATCGTCATGGTGGATGTCACAGTGCCCTTCAAAAACAGGACCCCGGCCTTCCATGATGCCCGAGCTTGAAAGGTGGCAAAATACGCCCCTCTGGCCAAAACCTTGAGAGCTAGGGGTTACCAGGTTCAGATACATGTGCTGATCGTCTGAGCCTTGGTTGCATGGGACCCCAGTAACGAGCGCGTGTTGAGTGAATGCAGAATCGGTCAACACTATGCTCGGCTGATGTGGCAACTCATGGTGTTGGACGCCATCAGGTGGTCGAGGGACATCTTCATAGAACACATCATAGGACATCGGCAATACCAGGAGGGATGAGCTGGAGTGCCAATGAGAAGTGCAGTCAGGGAAGTAACTGAAATACTTTCCTCATGGACAACCTACCCTAAATACTCAATTACTGAGGGACAGTCTTCACTCATTGATATATTTTGCTTTCCACAACCAACTCTCTGTATAACTTTTCATGAGCGATTACCCAAATAACTTGGATGCTAATATCTAAACTACATTCTTAAATCTATTCACCTAAATCTGGGCTATTGCTGACTATGTACTCTATGTATCATATGACTTAAAAACAAACTTTGTATTGTGGATAATCTAAGCACTACACCCAGATGTACAGACACTCTTTTCTCAACCTATGTATTATATAATTTTTTAACATTAGCTGCATTAAAAATTTTAAATCTGAAAGCTCGTCTCTCTCTCCAACAAAAGTGGGTCCAATGAAAGATACTACCACACCCACCTTCTTGCTCTAATATCCTGGGACCCACACGGCTACAGCAACACTGTGTGCCATCCAGATTGGCAGTCCCAGCAGAGACACCGGTGGTTTTAACCACATCGATGGAACCTCGAGACACCTCTCAGCTTCTCAGGGGTGAGGAGCATGGGCTGAACCATGGAAAGAAGTATGCATAGCCACTACACGTGCCCTGCCTGTTCTACAGATCAATGGAGGACTTCTGGCTAGAAGGACAATAGATACATGGAATCTAGCATCTTTCACTAGCAGCGAGTTCACTTTGAAATCATTACAGGGTTAGATGCTGAATGACACAAATAGCAAGGTAAAAGGGACACCCAATACAAAAACAGGTGCATGATTAAGACATTCACAGCACGGACACAGTCCTTGATGAGCTGAGCCAAATCTACTGTTTGTACGCAAGTACTTTCCATATTCCCTCATAGATACAGGATTTTTCTTGAATGCTGCTTAAAGTGAGGTTATGGTCAGGACAGCAACTGTGTACAATGGGACCTTTTTCCCCTCACTGTATCTGCTCCCATGTCTTCAGCATCTTGCTATATGTATGCGAGACATGGACGCTAAGAAAACAGGACATTCAGACCAGAGTGGATTTGATTTAAATCAAATTGATTTAAATCACAGTTTAAATCACTAGTCAGGAAGACTCAATTTAATCGTGGATTTCTACATAAAAGTGCATTCTTGTGGGTTGTTATAACCTTAATACATATTTTTCACAGCTCAGAGACAGATGAAACCCAAAGTGGTCTCTTTTACGGCCTGCTGCCATTATAGGTTTTCCCTTCTAGTGAGAGGATGGTATGGTAGATCTCAAATCAATGAAGGCTACACTCAGAAAGACCATAAGACATCTGGAATATGCTGGTCAAACAGTTTCACTTTTGTTTCACTGCCTGTCCCTCCCTTCTCACGTTTATCTCCAGACTTCTTCCCCTTGTCCAGATCTATTCTGCCCCCAACAATCTTCTATTCATTGAACTTTTTGAAACTTTGCACTTTTAGAGAGAGGTAAGGGATTGACTCTGTGTACACAAATTTGCAGAGGGACAATAGGTCTGCTATTTCTCATCTCTATATTTTATTTATTTATTTTAAAACATTTTTGCTGTTCACAAGCATGTTATCTCTGGAGACAGAAATACAGTCTGAGAACTGCAAAACTAAGCATCTCTGATGGTATCTTCTAGACCAGGGGCAGGCAAACTTGGTCTGAGGGCCGCATCGGGTTTTGGAAATTGTATGGAGGGCCAGTTAAGGGAAGGGGTCATGGCCTGGCCCCCACCTCCTATCCACCTCCCCACCCCGGAACTCCTGCCCCATCCAACCACCCCGTTCCCTGACGGCCCCCTGGGGACACCTGCCCCATCCACCCATCCCCACTCCCTGTCCCCTGACTGCCCCCCGAACCCCCGCCCCTAACACCCCCCCACCGCCCCATCCAACCCCCCCTCTCCTTCCTGACTGCCCCAGGACCCCTGCCCCCATTCAACCCCCTGTTCCCGCCCCGACTCCTATCCACACGATGACCACACATCCTCCTATCTGCCCGATGACCACCACCCTGAACTCCCCTGCCCTCTATCCAACCCCCCGGCTCCCTGCCCCCTTTCCGCGCTGCCTGGAGCACCAGTGGCTGGCAGCGATATAGCCGCGCCGCCCGGCTGGACCCGGGCCATGCTGCCGCCGCCGCCACCGTGCAGCACAGAGCACTGGGTCAGGCCGGGCTCTGCAGCTGCGCTGCCCCAGGAGCTCCCAGCCCCGACGCCCAGAGCATTGCGCCAGCGGTGAGGTGAGGCTGCAGGGGAGGGGCCGGGGGACAGCCTCCCTGGCCAGGAGTTCGGGGGCCAGGCAGGAGGGTCCCACGGGCTGCATGTGACCCGCAGGCTGTAGTTTGCCCACCTCTGCTCTAGACTGAGCACTGAGTCCCATTGGGTAGATAGAAAGATTAACCTAAATAATCTATACAGAAGCCCGAGGAACCCCAGAAGATTGGGTTCCTAATCCATGAACTATTGGAACTCATTTACAAAACTTTTCTTAAACATGACATGAATATATTGTCTCATACTATAGAATCAGAATTTATAATCCCTATTCCACGATGAGATATCTTTGAGCTATAATGTATCTTAATCAAAACTATCTTTAGATAAGTTTTTTCCTCAAAAAGCTTTTTATAAAAAAAAAATCAAATTTTTATTTATTTTTTTAAAAAAATCATTGAATTTTATCCACCCTGATTCAGAGGCTTTCTGCCTTCAAATTGAAATGCTACCGGCAATTGTTGCACGTTAGCTCTATCTCCTATACGACTAACGAGGAGGCAACTGCCCAAATGTACCGTATAAGTGGAGTGATACCTGACATTATCAAGACAATCAGACAAAGCAAACTTGAATTTGTGGGACATGGGAGCAGAGAAGATTGCCAAAGCAAGTTTTGCAGGAACTGGTGCCAGGGCAGGGGGCACCTGCTATGAATGTGATTTGACAATGAGACTCACTGGCTGGGACGCAGTATGGGACACTTCTCAAGGCTGTGTGAAGACGGCACATCATGGAGAGAGATGGCTGGCCAATTCTTCCCATGGACTTGTCTTGTGTTTACTGTGCACTGTGATGACACTTTTGTCTGTGTCTGCTCCCTATGCATCCCAGGAGATTAATCTGCTAATTTTTAATGACAAAAATGAGTTTTGACTTCTATTAGGAGCACAGAGCCCATTCATTTGTGGGAGGGTAAACTGGATTCTTTCCTGCCTTGTGCATCTCCAAAAAGCTGCCAGGGTGAAATTTGATCAAGGCTGATCAGGACTTAAGTCAGACTTAAATTGCACACAGGCCTCATGCTGGCAGAAAACCCATTGCTTTATTTGCAAACTGAGAACATCTGATATGGAGTCCTTGAGAAACAATCAACATGGAACTCCCCATGGTATTATTTTTAGAGAATCATTTTTCAGGAGTATAACCACACTCAAAAACAAAGTCAGATTAACACCTATGAATGCATGCTGCTTGCACCTGCAAGAATTTCTCATTCAACTTAACCTTGTAATTTTATTCATTCATGAGGTCAACTACCCTGACAACATTTAAAATAATAATAATAATAATCGTAAGGCTTGAGATAAAGTCTCTGAAAGCAATGAGAAAAATAGAGACTTCATCAGCACTCATTACAACCAAGTTGTAATTGCTTCAATTTAGTCAAGTTCAGATCCAATGTACTAAACTTGAAAAGTGCCCTTGAAACATAATGAATTCAATAAAGAAAATTCTTATATGGTCTAAGTTAAATTATTAAAAAGGAGGAAAAGAAGGGTTCTTAATTATTTAATGTTTCACCAATAATTATATTGCTCAGTATAATATTCACTTACTGCGGAATCTGAGTTTAGAAGGAACTTGTGAATTTGTGAATATCAGTCAAGCACAAAACACCTACCAGACCATAAATTTGGTGTGGTACACACACAAATCCAGTCTAACACTGCATTAAAACCTTAGGAATAATTCAAGCCTTCATTTAATGGCAAACCCTAGCAAATCCATTACATGATATAATATTTATGTAGCAAAATAGGCACTATTTAATTTTCTTTTTGTATTTAAAAAACAAGCTTTGTCCCATAATTAATCCAACACTTAGAAACACATTCCTAGGTGGCGAAGAGAGAGAAGGCTTTGTTACTAGACAAAAAACCAAGCATCTAAAGAATTGAAAACTATGAGTCTAATATTGGAAGGGCCAGTAGTATCACAGAAAAAGCAGACAGGGACATCCCGGAATTTTCTGGGCGGAAGTTAGAAAACCATTCTTCAAGGTGACTACTTGCATATAGTTATTTAAAACATCAGGATAAGTAAGGTTATTTGCATAATGCCCCAAAGAATGATGTTAAGAGAAGTATTCAGCACCTAGTGGTAGAGAGGGAAACCTTTTCTTCTTATTTTTTGGCCTAAGTCAGGATTCACTATCCCCCACTCTGTGATATGCCCCAGCATGCAATATGCAGCTAGATTACAACCAGAATAGAAGCCCACTGGAGCAAAGAAGGAGCCTTCAGAGAGCCAGGGGCTTTTCATATTTAGATATGCATCATGGTTTGCAAAGGTTAACAACAATTTACTCTCCTTGGGGATATCAATTTTAATTTTACACCCATTTATTTTGTCTTAAGTCAAATAGCAAAGGTCATCTGAAGCTTTTTCTTTCTATTCAGAACCACTGAAATACAGAAGATCCATATGTAATAATTTCCCTATCCCCTAACCCTCCAGCCCTGCAAAGACTTACACATGTGCCTATGTATCCCACTGGTCACCATGTGTCATGCATCCCTGATCCATAGAGGACAAAAGTCTTGTCCAGCTGACGCTATGTACCAGGGCTCTTTAGCTCAAGACACATGCTTTCAGCTCTAGAGACTCCCCAGTTGTTCAACCCCTAGTGTTGGCCAAGATTGCAGCTGTCATGCTTAACATTGAAGTCAATGGGGCTACTCCAGGTGTGCCGAATTCCGCATAACTTTAAATCTTTGCAGGATTAGGGCCCAGATAGCTAGACATTTGCACAGGTGACTTGTCATCCTTTCATACAGCTACCCAAAGGTAGTCTTCAAACAGATCCAAAAAGTGAATCATTAATACATAACTGTTTATAATTCAAACTTGGAGGCAGAAAAATTAGGAGAAAAAAAAAATTCTTTGCAACTACAAGGCAGGCCTGTCATCAGGTCACTATACCTCAGATTTAGCTTAGTCCCATTCTTTGGCAATGATTAGAGATATGGGAGAACATTCATCACATTTCGTGGCTCCTGCGACACAGGAACCCAGCTGCATCATCATACAGATGTCACATCATTAAGCCCTGCAGGGCTAGGAATCTGAAAAGTGTGGATTCCCTACTTTCCCCAAGGAGTCACAAGACTCAACTGGGCTCAAGATACCTTAAAATCAGGATGTTTTACAATACTGAAGCACTACCTTACATTATTTTTAGTGGGTTTTATGGCTCCCTCTGAGCCCTGTAAAGTGGAACTCACGGTAACTAAGGCACCTGGTTTTGCAAGTGGAGGAATACAAAAAATAATCACAGTGAACTTTTAAAGACATCTGAAAAAAGTTTCTTTTCCTCCTGACCACCTCCTGTGCCTTTTCCACTTCTTGGGTAATGGGCAAAGGAGCCTCCGGGGCTCCACCAATTAGACACCAATCCATCCTGCTCCACCAATTAGACACAGCTCTCCCTAATCAGGGCTACTCTACAGTGGCTTTAGTAGCCCGAGGACCCCCATTTTGATTTAAAATTTTGCTGCAGACTCCCAAGCCCAACCCCCACTCTACCCCTCCCCCCGCTCCAACCCTGCCACTCCTCTTCCCCACTTCTTTCTGCATGCACATTTCCACTGAAGTCAACCCAATGGAGTATGACAATTTATACCAGCTGGGGAGCTGCCCCCTTCTCTTTTCCATGGAATGTGGTCAAAATCAAAGGAAGGAGAAGATAAGCCATATTTACTTTGGGCAGCGAAGTCAGGTCTGCCCACCTAACAAAGAAGACAACACACGTATACCCATGTGTCCATATTCCTTTCAACTGAACAGAATCGTCTCTTCTTGCAATCACATATCATATGTTTTAATTCAGCTTCACAAAAGTAATAAAAAGCTCAACCTGCTCTTCAGGACAAACTCTACTTTTCCAAAGGTGTACAATGCCCCTGAAACTCATTAGAGAAACAGGGTGTACCATGAGCTTTGTTGTTCTTCTGAAAAAGAAACATTGAGTAACCCACACACCTTCAGGGTGTGGTGTTCTGTCCCCTCTAGTGGCACCGAGACCATGGGGGGAGGGAGGAAGCGAGAGAGAAAGAGAAATGAGTCTGCTCTACATTCTCATCTAAGAGCCAGTTTGCTTTTAGCTCATGCAGTCGAGGCTCAAACACTAAGCTCCAGAGGTCCCAGGTTCGATTCCGCCTGCCAACGACCAGGGTCTGTCGGTGTTACAACTGCACCTGGCATTGGCCAGTGTTGGAAGACAGGATACTGCGCTGGACAGACCATTGGTCTGACCCAGTATGGCTGTTCTTATCTTTAGTTGTTTCACATTGTTCATTAGATACTACCCTGTTTGTGACAGCCCAGTGGTGTAAAGTTGCTTCAACACCCTCTCCTCAATTTATCCGCCAGTCAGAAAAGTAAAAGCTCTCTTCTGATGTAAAAACAAACAAGCCCAAGATGCTGAACACCATCTCAATTTGACGTGACCTGCCAGCCATCACACGCAGCAGTCTCTGTAAAGGACTGCAGGGCTCAAGTGTGCCGAACCAACGAATGAACTAAATGAACATTAATAATCTTGAAAATACATTTTAAAACAAGAAATGCATAAATTCACAGAGTTGGAAATGTGGTCTTCCCAAGAACTTGTTACCGTGGCAATTCAGAATAAGAGACTACTACTGAAAAATTGACTGAAGTTATTGATTAATCTGCTGGCAAATTATGTCTGAGTTTAAAATTTTCTACAAACAGAAGCACTTCTATATAAGTCTGTTAACATTCTGAGAACCTGAGCAACATGCTTCAGCAGCGAATTAAGTTCCATGATAAATGTGCTCTCCAATCTGTGCACAAGTCAAGTAGCTATAAAATCAGAATAATTCATGCAAAAATTTTCATTATGTTTCTAAATATACTTATTTACATTTTAAATCACACATTAGACAATATGAAATATCTTTCATTTAGACAGGTGTGAATGAGAAAACAGATGCATCCATTAAATAAGAAACAATTCAATGAATAAAAAAGAGTTGGCGACCTCTTTAGTTTTAGCGCTTTAGCCACCGTTTAACTTACTTGAAAAAACACAGCCATGGCTCCTATTATCCGATTTTCTAAAATTGCTGCTCCAAAACTGTCAAAGTCGTCAGGATTGTAGAAGTAAATCTGCATCTGTAAAAATTAACACAATCAAATAAATTGTCTATTCCTGTAACTTTTAACTGAGGCGACATGCTGCCCTTCTATCAGATGTTACAAATCCAAGATAAACAATATTACACAGCAGAATTTCTTTAACTAGCATTTTGATTAACAGCATGGCTGCTTTACTAGGACAGTAACCAGGGACCAGATTCAAGGCAATGAATTTTAATAACAAACCAATGGATAAACAGCGCAGCCGGCCTGTTTAGGTGGCACACCCGTTTTCTGCCAGCATGTTCACATTTCTTTATTCATTACAGGCTTTTCTACAGTTCTGTTACAGCTGCTAAACAAGTTTATCTTGAAAATCTTTAAGGTTTTTTTTAAAAACAGCATTTTAATGTAGAGCGTTACTTTTTTATTTCTAAAGCAATTCATGAGATAAAAAAAGAGTATCAGTATCAATGCATTTTTGTGAGCCTCTGATAATCAGGACTGTCAGTTAGTTCCATACTTTTCCCTGACTTCAGTTAAACATCAACCAATTTTGCCTCAAGAGCTCCAGCATATGGAAGAATTATGACTGAACAGCGCCTTCAGACCTACTCATGTACACTGACTATCGTCACCACATTGATTAGTGTGTTCCAGCGGAAAGAGCACTGGATGAGGAATCAAGAGACCTAGGCTCTATTCCCAACTCTGCCACTGGCCTGCTGGGTGACCTTGGGCAAGTCTCTTCACCATTTCCTTTGCCCATCTTTGCTATTTAGATTGTAAGCGCTTCAAAGCAGACACGGTTTCTTACTATGCATCTGTACAGTGCACAGTTCTGTCAGTTCCTAATCCCAAGGGCCTACGGTAACACGGGTAACGTACATGCTGGTTCTGACAACGTTTCTGCCCTTCCCTGCTCTCTGATGGTTCTGAGAGACGGCTTGTGCTCTTCTGAGATCACGCTGTGGAACAAATCCTATCATCGCTTCGGCATGCGTATCTGTGCATCATGCTGCCTCAACAGGCAGGTTTCCACTACAGCCATGTCAAAGGCACATTTAGCCTCCTCGAGTGAAAAATAAATCGTAATTATCTTCCTGGGATAGTTACCAGACATGTTCAGTGATTCCCAGGGTTCTGGCAGCATACACTGGTTCTAAAGGTGTGAAACTACAGCAACACCTGCAGACCTAATGAAGCATTATCATGGGGAGAAAAGAAGAGGCCAAGATGAGGCTCAGTCTCTAACAGTGGAAATGAAGAAAGAAAACTACTTTTCAAATGGTTCACAACAATTGTTAAAATCCACTGGAAAATACCCTAACCTGGGAGTGACGGAAGGTGATTTCCTCTCCCCGGGCCCGACCTCATATACCAGTGTATTTACAGAGCTCAGAGATTCTGGCAGTGTCTTACAAATGTAGTGCCTCCAGGCTTGGCCAGCTTTTGACTTGAACAAACAGACTGAGAAACATCCAGTCATTGATGTTGAAATTAAAAACAATTCATTTGAGGTTGAATTGCTTAGGGTTCATTTTAACTTTTACAGACAGAAGCTCACTAGACATCGTAAATTACATTTTACTTCCCCTTAAAACAAACAGACTACAATTGGGTATTCCTCACATAAAAAATTTTAATATACGGTCCTCATCTGAGTTTATGAAGGAAAGTATCGTTCAGTGAGTTCAGTTATAAGCCAAAATCATTATAGACCATCTTTGCTCATAATATTTTAAGGAAATTAACTTTTATAATAGACTTTTGGATAACAGTGCAAATGACTTTGGTGAAATGGTCGAGTTGAGATCCTCCATCTCAGCACTGCAACTGCAGAGTCTAATCAACAGTATATACCTGCCTGATTACCACGTGTTGAAACATTTTCATGGAGCTCCCCTGATGTCTTTCCACAGAGGGCGGTGCTCTTACCTGTATCAGTCAAATCAAGGGGAACTGTACTGTATGAAAAAGTATTTTCATTTGTCACACACTAACATGCCTACATGAGCATATGGCTGGAAGGAATTTAGGAGTAGAGTCTTCCAAGGAATGCCATAATTTATATGTGCATGCGTCACACAGAAGTAGTGTTAAGAGGAAGATAACACGGCCATGGTTAATTACTCAAATTTCCACAGTTAAACTGCATGTGAAACCTGGTATTCTGACACAGTTTGATCATGTGATCACATACTACTTCCTCCCATAATACAATATACTTTTTTCAGCAACTTCAGATACATGTGTAGCATATTTTCATTTTTTTATACTTAATGTGTGTTCCATTATCAGAATGGTCTTGTATAATATTATTATGAAACATGTTTATTACAGTGGTATCTGAGGACCAACCAAAGCTTCACTGTGCTAGGCCCTGTACAAACCCAGTAGTAGACTGTTCCTACTCCAAAGAGCTTACAATCAAAATAGACAAGACAGACACAGAGTGGGGGAAGGGGTAGAACACACCAGCAGAACAAACAGAGATAGCAGCTAATGGCAGGTTAATTCCATGATGAGTTTATTTTTTTTGGCCAGGGCGGGGGTCATTAGGAGGGGATCAGCTAAATGGAAAGCAAAGGGGAGGGAGAAAAGATATTGTAGGGAGCTGGGGTGAAGAAGCCAATGCAGGGGAGAAGGGGGACAAGTGTGGAGTGAAGCTGAGGTAGAGAGACTGGGCGATGGGAGGGTTGAAGCAAACAGCTAAACAGCACAGGGTAGAGAAGTCCAGCAAAAACTGCAGGACGTTTTCTGAACATCCGAAGGTCCATACTTTGGCTGCTCCTGCCAGCTGGAATCTGGCAGATCTTCACTAATAGACATTTTAACCTAACGTTTTCTATCAGCAGCACAGACTTCCTTAACTACAATTCAGAGAAAAGACAATTAGCTATAAAGCTAACTTCACTGCATACATAGGTGACATAAATATGCCAGTAAATTTTCACTATTGCTCATTGTTATATGCTTAATATGTACAATGTGCTGTGCCCTTTAGGTATAAATGATTTTCATGGACTCCGTCTGGCACACATGGACCATGACTACAAGATACTACAAAAGTGTACTGAATGTTGCAGAAAAATGGTATCTTATTATAATGGCATATATGAGCACTAGAATATGCATGAGGGAGCAGAGTTAAGGTTGCCTGTGTAACCTTAATTGTGACATTCCCTGACTTTTGAGTGCTACAGTAGGTAGCCCAAATGCAGGTTTTTGTATGCTACGGCGGCTATTACTTTATTCTGGGGGGGGGGGGGGAATGTGGGGAGTAAAAAACATAAAAAGCAGCAGCTTATTCTCCCAGACTCTGAACCTCTTCACACTTGGAAGAATCTGACAATCTTTATAAGTATAAATTCCACAATCTGACACTATTTGGTTAGACATCACTAGAGTGCCGTGTTCCATGTAGCCTTCTTGACAGCTTTACAGCCAAAAGCCTTCCCCAGTGACAGGTCCTTCAGGCAAGAAGAGCCGTGCTGCTTCTCGCCCAAAATACTAGGTTTACACCAACCTTTTATGACTCCTTAACTGCTTACAAAGTCAGCAGGGGCCTAAATGGACCTTTAAAACATTTCACTATGTGGCTCACACATGCAGCATAAGTTTCCGTAGCTGCATGTTTTACATGCCTTGCAAACATTTCTCATGCAAACTGCACCATACACGAGCAGCATGAAATTTTCAGTGGCTAACTTAGTCAAATCAAAGCAAAGCTTCACTGGAACACACAGAGGCAAGTCTCCCCTCAGAGGGTTACTTCCTTGCCAGTCTTCTCCCCAGAACTGCTTTGGTTGCAAAAATTTTCTTATAATGGGAAAAGTTTATATTTTTCACTCCCTCTGTACTTGGAAATGGCTGGATTGTTTTTTCTCAGACTTTCTCAGAAAGATTCATTTTGCAGGAGAAATCAAGCCTGAGTTACAAGTGAATGAAAACAGGCTTAGAGTGAAACCCCTCATGTAACATTAACCCTAGATATTTTTGTCCATACCACAATGAAATGTGGTATGTTCTGTAGGCTGCTAGCCTGTTTCCCAGCCCAGAAAATAATTAGTACCATACCCAGGATCTGCTCAGGTGCTTCTTCAGTGCACCATTTATCAGTGGCATCAACAGTCTTCCCCACAGTGCAACATAAATCCAACAATCTAACCCAGAGCTTCCTTGCCAGATCCTCCCTGTTCCTAGCAACTCTTCCCCAGTCCCTTTACCCCACGGCCTACCACAAAAGCCAACCTACTTCCTGCAGCTTCCCTCTCAGATGGCACTTTCTGCCTTTATACGAGTCAGGTGCACATCAGCCAATCACCCAACCAATTCCAAACTACCAAGGCCAACCTGTTCTTAACAGGGTTCTCCCTCAGAAGAGGACTGCTGCTGGCCCCAGGCTCTTCACGGGACAGGCCCTCCTGGTACATGTTTACACACAGTTCTTAATGCACTTTTAATGTCTGTTTATCAATTTCTGCTGATTCTAAACCTCTCTCAAAGTACAACTCACCCAATTACACCTTTAAAATAAGGTCTGGTGTACCCTGGAGACTTCTGCCCTTGGTCTTTCAATATGGCATAAGGAGTGGTTTTTAATTTCTGTTTGGATTGTATCTTTTAGATCTGCTTTCAAGACAGAAGAGCTACAGATAGGCATCCCCATTGCCACAGATGAGGGCTGCAGAGGAGAAGAGTTTACATATAGTACGGACACTCTCAGTTAACTTCTTGCAGCACAGACGAAAGTAAAACAAAGATGAGTATTAAATGGAGCCCAAAGGGTCCAAGAAAATTTAAAGTGATTGTGGAACCCAAGCAATGAGACTTGGCCAGGTGCCAAGTATTTTAAAAAAATAATTAAGAGTTTTAAACAAGGCTGCCAAAGCTATTGCCCCAGTGCAACCTCCCTGGACAAATTAGTCTTAGATTAAAAATCAACAACAGCTCATTGTGCTGTCACAAAAGTAGAATAAAAAAATATGCGAAGGTATTAGGAATGCCAGCATGTGGACGGCATCATTGCAATTAGCTTTCTGCTCGTTCCCTTCCCTGGACACACAGGGCTAACATGCAATTTAAAGCGGGGGAAGAATAAAAAGCTTTTGTAGGCCAGCCAATTTTCTGGTGACTCAGCCAGTTAGGTGCAAAGGCAACAGTTATGTGGGTTTATTACTGTGACAAAGTTCCTCCTCTACCTTGGTGGGTCTTGCGCTTATTGGCGGATTTGCTCGCCTTGGAGCTTCACAGCAGCCCTCAGCTTGGCCGTTTTTCTGAACCCACAGTCCAGGTCGACTCCTCCTGCGTCTGACCAGGAGTTGGGAGGTTTGGGGGGAACCCGGACCCGCCCTCTACTCTGGGTTCCAGCCCAGGGCCCTGTGGACTGCAGCTGTCTAGAGTGCCTCCTGGAACAGCTGTGCGACAGCTACAACTCCCTGGACTACTTCCCCATGGCCTCCTCCCAACACCTTCTTTATCCTCACCATAGGACCTTCCTCCTGGTGTCTGATAATACTTGTACTCCTCAGTCCTCCAACAGTATGCGTCCTCAGCTCCTAGTGCCTCTTGCTCCCAGCTCCCCACACGCGCACCACAAACTGAAGTGAGCTCCTTTTTAAAACCCAGGTGCCCTGATTAGCCTGCCTTAATTGATTATAGCAGCTTCTTGATTGACTGCAGGTGTTCTAATCAGCCTGTCTTAATTGTCTCCAGAAGGTTCCTGACTGTTCTGGAACCCTCCATTACCTTACCCAGGGAAAAGGGACCTACTTAGCCTGGGGCTAATATATCTGCCTTCTATTACTCTCCTGTAGCCATCTGGCCCAACCCTGTCACAATATATATTGTATTCTGTGTTGTAACTGAAATCAAAGTGTATATTATTTTTATTACAAATATTTACACTGTAAAATAAACAAAAGAAGTAGTATTTTTCAATTCACATCAAAAAAAACCCCTCCATTACCTTACCCAGGGAAAAGGGACCTACTTAGCCTGGGGCTAATATATCTGCCTTCTATTACTCTCCTGTAGCCATCTGGCCCAACCCTGTCACAATATATATTGTATTCTGTGTTGTAACTGAAATCAAAGTGTATATTATTTTTATTACAAATATTTACACTGTAAAATAAACAAAAGAAGTAGTATTTTTCAATTCACATCAAAAAAAACCCCTCCATTACCTTACCCAGGGAAAAGGGACCTACTTAGCCTGGGGCTAATATATCTGCCTTCTATTACTCTCCTGTAGCCATCTGGCCCAACCCTGTCACAATATATATTGTATTCTGTGTTGTAACTGAAATCAAAGTGTATATTATTTTTATTACAAATATTTACACTGTAAAATAAACAAAAGAAGTAGTATTTTTCAATTCACATCAAAAAAAACCCCTCCATTACCTTACCCAGGGAAAAGGGACCTACTTAGCCTGGGGCTAATATATCTGCCTTCTATTACTCTCCTGTAGCCATCTGGCCCAACCCTGTCACAATATATATTGTATTCTGTGTTGTAACTGAAATCAAAGTGTATATTATTTTTATTACAAATATTTACACTGTAAAATAAACAAAAGAAGTAGTATTTTTCAATTCACATCAAAAAAAACCCCTCCATTACCTTACCCAGGGAAAAGGGACCTACTTAGCCTGGGGCTAATATATCTGCCTTCTATTACTCTCCTGTAGCCATCTGGCCCAACCCTGTCACAATATATATTGTATTCTGTGTTGTAACTGAAATCAAAGTGTATATTATTTTTATTACAAATATTTACACTGTAAAATAAACAAAAGAAGTAGTATTTTTCAATTCACATCAAAAAAAACCCCTCCATTACCTTACCCAGGGAAAAGGGACCTACTTAGCCTGGGGCTAATATATCTGCCTTCTATTACTCTCCTGTAGCCATCTGGCCCAACCCTGTCACAATATATATTGTATTCTGTGTTGTAACTGAAATCAAAGTGTATATTATTTTTATTACAAATATTTACACTGTAAAATAAACAAAAGAAGTAGTATTTTTCAATTCACATCAAAAAAAACCCCTCCATTACCTTACCCAGGGAAAAGGGACCTACTTAGCCTGGGGCTAATATATCTGCCTTCTATTACTCTCCTGTAGCCATCTGGCCCAACCCTGTCACAATATATATTGTATTCTGTGTTGTAACTGAAATCAAAGTGTATATTATTTTTATTACAAATATTTACACTGTAAAATAAACAAAAGAAGTAGTATTTTTCAATTCACATCAAAAAAAAACCCTCCATTACCTTACCCAGGGAAAAGGGACCTACTTAGCCTGGGGCTAATATATCTGCCTTCTATTACTCTCCTGTAGCCATCTGGCCCGACCCTGTCACATTACATACTGCGTTGGAGACCCAGAATATTTTTAGAAGAATGGAACTCAAAGGGATAGCAGGTAGACAGCAACTTTGCATGGTGCATTGAAATAAAAAGTCTGAAATATTTGCTTTATACAATGAAGTTAATCACTGAATACATGCATCCTTAAGTATTACCTTTTACTGCTCATACTGTAAGAAGGAATTATTCTCAACCACTTTTACAGCTAGATTTAAAATGGCTGGCACAAAAATAAATTGTATGCTAAGACTATGAATCATACATGATTTTGTTGTTGTTATTGAAAGCCTGTATGCAGCTAATTTATTCTGTTTTAAATATGTGCACAGATTTGTAGGGAACTGGCTGATGTCATCTATTTGATTAGACATATAAATTATCTAGGACCATGTTCGAATCTTGATTGCAACAGTGTAAATCCTAGATTTACTTCTCTTCTTAATATATGTAAAACTTCTGATTTGTAGCATATGCTATACCTGCTTGGTTGAGGGGAGAAGGACCATGTGGGGTTTTTTCCCCAATACCTTTATAAGGGCTTGATGTATTAAAACAGAATTTTGAAAGAAAAGAAAAGAAAAGAAAAGAACTGGGAGACACCTTTCTTCTTCATAACCCCTTACTCAACAATAAGGTTTTAGGCAAGGGCAGGCCTCTATTACTGCCACGGTCACTCAGCATTTTACAGTGCTCAGACACACTACAGAACAAAGAAAAAGGCTCCGTCTGAAGCATTTGCAATCTGATAAACGATGCAAAGTTGCAAGCTGTAGGGAGTCAGAGGGGTAACCAAGAACAATGAGATCACATGGTAGCTCATTTTTGGCATGTGCACATCTTGGAATTAGGATAAAATATTGCTGGGGTTTTGTGTTCATTTTTGATAATAGCCATTCGTTGTCTATGGCACTAAACTGTGGGGCACACCCAACATACAGGTGGGGGGGGGTGCAGTGAGGCCCGGGCCAGCCCCCGTGGGAGCAGAGAGGGAGAGCCACCCTGCCCCACTCTGCCCTCAGTTCCGCTCCAGCTCTGGCCCCTCCTCCAGCCAAGGCCCCAGCTTCCCCAAGGCCCCAGCTTCCTCTGACTGTGGTCCAGCTCCCCGCTTCCGGCCCCAGCCCTACTTCCAGCTGTGGCCTGGGCCATCTCCCACAAGCATGGTTGCCAATTTTGGTTGCATGTATTCCTGGAGGTTTCATCACATGATATGATCTTTAATGAAAGGTTAATTTTTAATTCCTGGAGACTCCAGGGCAATCCTGGAGGGTTGGCAACTTTACCCACAAGGGTCTGTGAGGAAGTGCCGCCCAGCTCCTCTCCTGCTCTGG
The DNA here is from genome assembly GCF_965140295.1 of Lepidochelys olivacea. Lineage (NCBI taxonomy): Eukaryota > Metazoa > Chordata > Testudines > Cheloniidae > Lepidochelys > Lepidochelys olivacea. The sequence goes on along the minus strand of NC_140417.1, from coordinate 4,455,621 downwards.
CCCCAGCCTATCCCCCAGCCAAGGCCCCGACCACAGCCCAGCTCCCGGAGGAACACGGACAAATTATGTTAAGCATAAGGAGGGGCGTGACATAAAAAGTTTGGGGACCACTGGCCTATGAGTACTGTAGAAGAGATGTGATTTGACCTATGTTATGGAAGAAGTCACACGAGATGACTGTTATGTGCCCTTCTCACCCCAATCCTACAAGATGCTCAGAATTCTGATGCCAATCCAGCAAGCACTTCAATGCATGAGCAGGCCCATTGAAGTCCCGGTAGTCAATTAATGAGTCAAAGAGAAATTAATGAGATGATTCATGTGTTAAATGCTTTGCTGGCTCAGGGCCCACACACTCTGCACCTTGAGGGTTAAGTCAGGAATGAAGAAAGAGTAGTAGTCTGGCATGCCAGAATTTTGATTTGTATTTTGAGCAATAAATATTTCCCACACCCGGCTCCCTGTCCCAAATGAGGAAGTGGTACTCTCATTTCCATAGGGTGAGTGGCTATACGGTGTGGACAAATTTGATGCTAAGGGACTGTGCGTTAGGTTCATATTATAGAGATACAAATGAATGTAATAGCTGCAGTGTTTATGTTGTCCATAACATAAAACTTTTTTGAAATTGCTTTGTACTCCGAGTAACAGCCATATGATTCACCATGAAATGAAGTCTGGAAAATCGTTTTGGATAAATGGAACAATAAATTCAATAGAATTTCTATGACAACATAGATTGCAACACTCTGCCACAAGTAAAATGTTATAAATCATTCAAAACCAACAAGAAATCAGCAATAAATCTTCTATTTCAAAACACACTACAACCCAGCATTATAGTGTTGTGGTTATTACCCCACCCGCACTTCATATTTTTGCTCTTTCCCCCCTTTACACGTGTTTTATCTTAAACTTCTTATATTTCTTCCAAATGCAGGAAATGCTTATAACATGTACATGTAAACAAAGTTAAAAATATTTTAAATAGGGGCCATACAGGGTTAGGGTTTATGATTTTTTCTGCTTCTTTTCTAGTTAATTTCCTTGAACTATGACTGGATTTGTCATATTATCTTGTTAGCTGTATATTTACCAGGTTCTCTTTAGAGACACGTGAATGGTAAGTTTACAGTTTGGCAGAGTGAGTGTGCAAAAAAATGTCATTTACATGCCACTAGCAGGTAACTGTACAGCACCGATCACAATGGGGTCCCTGTACATAAACAAGGCTCTTAGGTACTACGGTAATACAAATAATAAATAACAACCAAGAGGAGGATGTAAAATTACAATCAGTGACACCAACTCCTCTAATTCAATCACAAGTCTCATTATATTTGGTGTTTTTTTCTTAAAGCCCTCGGTCCTGGAGTCATGTGATTCCAAAAGAACACCAGTTTTGTTTAAAAAGATACATTTCCAGCCCTTATGGTTGAAGAGAAAAGCCAGGTAACACGAAGTGAGTGTATTCTTATGGCACAGAAAGCAAAAGGCAAATACAAAGAACCAAACATTATTTATTTTTTGAAAAGCTCATTATTTTTAAGCCAATCTCATGATTTTGGGGCCTGACTCATGATTTTTGAAGGATCAAAGTTGGGAATACTGACACAAGGTTGAAAGGAAGGATCGTCCAGCGGTCAGGGCACTAGTTTAGGATTCAGGAGACTTGGGGTCAAGTCCCTGCTCTGCTACAGACATCTGTGTAACCTTGGGTAAGTCATGTAGCCTCTCTCTGTCTCAGTTACCCACCTGTACAGTGGCAGTCACAGCACTTCCCTGCCTCACAATGGTGTTTGAGGATAAATGCATTAAAGATTGTAAGGCGCTCAGATACCATGGTGATGGGCCATGTACAAGTACCTTGGACGCACAGAATAGAGATACTTGATTATATCACTGGAATGCCACGGAATTAAGTTACAAACACACACCCATTCCTAACCAACGTATAGCTCTTTTGTCATAGAATTTGCCCAGACGCTTGCATGTGAATGATACCCATTTGCACCTAGGGCCTGATCCAAAGCAGGTTGCAATCAACAGCCATCTTTCTATGGGCTTTGGATCAAGCTCATTGTTTGGACTTTGCAAGAGAGGTGTTGTTTTAAATGGACTGTTGTTTGGAGTACTGCCCCTTATCCACTTTACAGAACTAGAATCTGAATGCAGAGGATTCCAGACCACTATGAAAAGCTAGTGTGCATATAAACACACAGCGGCAACTCTCTGACTTTTGTCTAATGGACAAAACAACCCAAGAGCAGCAGCATTACTTTATAAAACTGGATGCCGGGAAAACAGAAAAATTGGAGCCTGTGCTTAGCTGGTGTCTAGTGTGCAAACTGAAACAAGTAATTTACAGGACGCTTCAGGAAGTGGCTGAGAACCAAAAATGGATGGACTAATTTTATAAATGTAATTGCTGTTATATGTGGCTGTTACACATATCTTCCCCATAACTTTCCCAGAGCTTGACCTTGGAATTTGGGATCACATTAAGTCCTTCTTATAAGGAAAGAATACCCTGAAGGAAAGCCAACCCTCAACTAAAGTATTTTACCGAAGGGATGCAAGTGTTTTGTGGATTCCAGATGGCAACTCCAAGTTCTGAAATGCCAAATCTTCCTGTACTTTGGTTCCTCTTTGATGAATGCATTTGCATTCCTAAATATCAAGAAAGGGTCTAAAACTTTACTGGAACAAAGACGGTGGAAGAATGCTAGGATCTGCCTGTGATGCTGTTATGAAAAGGAAGATGACCATTTATATCACTGTTGCTCCCACTGTTGCACAATTGCACTACATGTAATAAAATGTATATTATCTAAGGTGTCAACGGAAAAGTTACAATCTGTGAAGTATGATTATCCTGGTTAAATCCTGTATCTGAAGTTTATGAATATTGGCTGGGTATCTATCTCAAACGTGTTGTGTACCTAGGTGGCACCCCCAGAGAGATTTACATCAGGGCTAGCCAGCTATGTGTTGATGGCCCATTAAGGACACGCCACACTCACAATGGGCCATTGAAGAAACTCAGCCCGTCCAGTAGGCCTCTCCACTGGATGCCTCAGAAAGCGAGGCATAAGTGCCGACTCCTTGTGTGTTCCGGGGCTGGAGCATCCACGGGGAAAAATTGGTGGGTGCTCTGTACCCACCGGCAGCTCCCCGCCCCAGCTCACCTCCGCCTCCGCTCTGCTCCGCCTCCTCCCCTGAGTGTGCTGCTGCGTCCTGCTTCGCCCCCCTCCCTCCCTCCCAGCGCTTGCCCGCCATGAAACAGCTGTTCTGCATGGCAAGCGCTGGGAGGGAGGAGGAGGAGGAGGAGCAGTATGCTCAGGGAAGAGGTGGGGCCGGGTGCGGGTTTTGGGAGGGGTCCAATAGGGGGGCAAGGAGGGGGCAGAGTCGGGGCGGGCACCCACCGGCGCCAACAAAAGTTGGTGCCTGTACAGCGAGGAGCCAATGGCCACCCCCTGTGATTCAGCAAAATATGCAGGGCCATGTGGTATGCTCTTGGGACCCTGAACTCCACCTTGGGCCATACACAGGGGCTGTGGGCATTGTTTGGGACAGTTACTTTCCATGCACATGGCAGAGGATACAGACACCTGAGACATCTCCATTTCGCCTCTTTCCTGCTCCAAGTCTCGGGACTGTGGATTTACAACTAAAAGGAGCATCTTGAACCATGGACTGAGGACCTTCCCATCTTTTGGAAGTTATCAGAGAGACTTTTGCAAGCCAGCCGTCTAGAACATCACTGCTACAAACCTGATATAAGGACTTTGCAATCATATGTATGTATATGATCTATTAGATCTATTATGATCTATAACTCTCCGCTTTTCTTTTCTTAATAAAATCTTTAGTTAGTTTACTAAGGATTGGCTGACAGCATGCTATTTGGGTAAGAACTGAGATACATATTGACCTGCGGGTAAATGTCTGTTCCTTTGGGATCAGCAGAACCTCAAATATGGTGAATTGGGTTTTCAGTAACCTCTCACTACATTAGACCAGTTTGTCTGGATGGGAACCTAGGGCTGGAATGCATCAAGAGAACTATGTTTGGCTTCTGGTTAACCAGTGTACTACTGAAGAAACTCTTTTGTTACTGACTTGGGGAATCTAATTATAGAATAAACCACCAGTTTTGGGGGATTGTCTGCCCTGATTCTTGCAGTCTGCCCTGAGTGTAGCATTCTCAGTTTGGTCCATCCCATGCACCTGGTCACACTGCCAACCTATTCTCAGCAGGAGACAGACACTGAAGTGCTCGTTATAAAACTACTGTACCTTTAAAAAAAACATATTGAAAAAGATCACACTTTTCTCAGCATGTCTGATTAATACAATTTCAAATACCATTTACTCTAGCTTTTTAAGATGCACCAGCTCTGGGATTCCTCTGAGAGATCATGGCTTACTGCAGTTTCTTCTTCTTGTGGTATGGAATTCAGAGCATCTTGCATGGTTTACTGGGTTATTTTGAGGAGGGTTAGGAAGGGAGCTCTTTCATTCCATTTAATGCTATTCAGAAGGGTTTAGAACAAATTCTGAGATATTTGTAGTTTTGTGGCATCTTTGGGCTCTGATCCATGCAGCAGATGAAGTAGGTTTTCACTAGCTTTCCACTGGGCAGGAAGGCCATTCGTATCGCAGAGGGGACGTGAACTCACCCAGGCAATATACTAGCAGAATTATTTTTGTTTGCTGAGCTGTGAACTGTACGGCAATGAGTGACTCACTCCAAGTGCTCTGTGACATATTTAAAGTGCGCTCTCCCATATTTTACTGAATAACCATTTCTATCCAAGATAGCGCAGTAATCCAAAAGGCAGAGTTTCTCTAATAAAGCATGCAACGGTGCTAAACGCAATTTAATTCTCTGTGTGAACTTTTGGTGTTTTCTTGGATTCATGGTGAGAGAGAGGAAGGACAGACTTGAAGCAGAGGTGGTGCTATCCTATTGCGGGCGCTAAGCAGGCCCTAAGTCAAGGCACCCCAAATCACTAGTCTCTTTGGAATATCTTCGATGTAACCTCTCTGTGCCTCAGTTCTTGATTTTCTTCTTGTACATCGTATCCCATTCTGTTACCCTTTGGCTGTTTAGAATGTAAACTCGTCATGCAGTTGGTTTCTAAGTTGTAACTTAAGAAGTTTGTAAAGTTTTACACAGTTCTCTGATGAATTCAGAGGAAGCTAAAAGGCAATAACAGTGTAGCTTCCTAGGCGGATTGCTCTGGTGACTCACCCCCTGTGTTCAATAGCAGTCTCACTTTAAATTAAAATGAATTTTGTAGTTGATAGGTTCCAGTGGCTAAGAGCCAAACCGTGCAGTGTCAGGTAGCAATAGTGCAGTTCATATCTGACTCCCATCCAAGCTACAATGGCTGATTCATGGGGCCAAATTCTACTCCCAGTTACACTGCTGTAAAGTCAGAATAACTCCATTGACCACAGTTGAATTAATCCAGATTTGTATCACCTTAACTGGAGAGAAGAATTTGGTGCCTAGTTTTCTCACAAAATTCACAGCTCCTGTCTCATCACCTGACTTGGTGACCAAACACTTTCAAAAATGTAGAAAACAAAGGTTTTCTCTGCGACATTCTAGTGGCACCAGACACAGGGCCAGATTAACGCAGGGGCGTTAGGGGCTGCAGCCGAGGGCCTCAGGCTAAGGGGGACCCCCACAGGCTGGATGTGGCCCGCTGCTTCTTTTCATCTGGCCCGTGGCAAGTCTCTGTGCCACGGGCCGGACACTGGTCCCCAAGCCTTGCTGGCCCACCCCCTGCATGGGCTGGAGCCATGAGCACCAGCTCGCCAGCATGCCCTTGGGGCCCCTAGGTGAAGGGCGTTCAGAGAATCTCTGCACATCCCCAGCGCCGGCTCTGCAGCTCCCATTGACAGGGAAACTGGCGGCATGCACCGCACACAGTGACCTGGCCCCTCCGCCTAGGGGCTGGACATGCTGGCCACCTCGGGGAGCAGAGCAGCATGGAGCCAGGACAGGCAGGGATCCTGCCTTAGCCCTGCTGTGCCCCCGACCAGGAGCCACCCGAGATAAGCACCTCCCAGTCAGAGCCTAGAGCCTGCACCCCAACCCCCTACCCCAGCCCAGCGCTCCCTCCTGCACCCAAACTCCCTCCCAGACCCTGCACCCCACCTGCACCCCAACCCCGTGTCCCAGCCCAGAGCCCTCTCCTGCACCCAAACGCCCTCCCAGACCCCACATCCCACCTGCACCCCAACCCCCTATCTGAGCCCCCTCCTGCACCTAAACTTCCTCCCAGACCCCAGACCCCAAACCTCCTGCTGCACCCCAACCCCCTGTCCCATCCCTGGCCCCACCCCCTCAGATGGAGCTGCACCCCAATCCCCTGCCCAGCCCTGAGCCCACTCCTGCACTCCAAACCCCCCAGGGACCCCACAAAATCTAATAGGAGTAATGGTCTCAAGTTGCAGTGGGGGAGGGTTAGGTTGGATATTAGGAAAAACTTTTTCACTCGGAGGGTGGTGAAACACTGGAATGCGTTACCTAGGAACGTGGTGGAATCTCCATCCTTAGAGGTTTTTAAGGCCTGACTTGACAAAGCCCTGGCTGGGATGATTTAGCTGGGAATTGGTCCTGCTTTGAGCAGGGGGTTGGACTAGATGACCTACTGAGGTCCCTTCCAACCCTGATATTCTATGATTCTATGGTTTTAGCCCGAGGCCCACAGGAGAGTTAATCCGGCCCTGAACAGACAACATGGTTTTGTAGAGGGATATTATTGCAACACATTTAACATACAATATTACTATGCAACATTACACTGCTTGTCTTGCAACAATGAGAATTATTGTACTCCTTCAACAACTGGAAAAATTAGTAAGAAACTATCAGGAGGTGGAGGTTTTGTCTCCATCTCATTCTCTGAACTCATGTGTCATCCACTTCCAAATTAGCACTATCAGATCAAAAGAACTACACTTTAACATTTTGCTTGCATAAAGAGGATCATGAAAGGTAAAATATTCAAGTGAATACTAAAACTGTGTGAAAATGTAAAGCTTCTGGAAATTGCACAATTTTCTCAAGAGATGTTGAAACCTGCCCGTCAACACATCTGCAAATCCACTTGCAAACACAGACTCTCTGTACCAAAATCATCTGCAAAATGTCACAGTTATTCTGCCACAGTGTGAAATAAAAACACAAATCTAACTCCTGCCCACCCCCTCCACAGACTGGCCCCTTTCTGCAGAAATCCCCAGGCAGCCACACCAAGAGTCCCTTTGAGCACTTTGACTACACTGCTGCTTAAGCCTGGATATTTTAAGGTTCCCCGCCCCTCCATCTCCTTCTTTCAAGTGTATTGTTCCTTATTCTATGGAATTTGAGTATAATAACCACTCTTCACAGTTTCAGTTTTTCTGAGACTCAATATAGTGCCCACTGAGCTCAATGAAAAGGAAAAAATCCACTGAGTTGTCAGGCTTCTGGCGAAGAGAACAGCACTGTTAAGTAAGCTGTTCGGTTCAAATTTCATTTTACAGGCCCAAGTTCAGCCCAGCTCTTGGGCACTTGCTTAATTCCGACAAGCCACGAACCCCATCCCTCTTTTGCAAAGCCTCAGCACGTTGTGCTCTGCTTTAAACTTGAAGACGAATGAGAGGGAGACTGCTTCCAAGAGGGACGCAAAGCCCGCGCTTCAGTGCTTTGCTGCATGGCAGCCCCCCCGTGAGTAACCTGTTTCGGCCAAATCTCACCTGTGCCACTGCAAATGCCAGGGAGCCCCTCCTCCATTTCCAGCCTGGACGGATAGGATTCGGGGATCATGCCGAGGTCTGAGTATCCCCTCAGTCTCATGGACAATAGCCAGCAGTTTGGGGGGGCAGGGCAACCAGTGTCTCCGCACTGTGCAAGGACAACACAACTGAGGCTGAAGCAGAGGCCACCAAGAAGCAGCTCCAGATGGCAACCTAGCTACTCAGACTGCCTGCTGCCCCCTGGGAAATACCATCATTGTGGGGACTGGCTCTCCTTGTTATACGGGGTGGTTCTGGTGCGGTCTGTGGATGGGGGATCGCCACAAACACACACCTTCAAATCAGGGGATTCAAAGCTAATTGGAGGGAGAGTGGGGAATTCAAGGAACGTTTGCGGGGAGGGGAGTATTTCTGGGTTTCCTTTGGCCACGGGGAGAGTCAGCGGTTTGGCAGCTGAAAGGAACTCAGCCATAACGCTCAGCCTAAAAGCTGCCGCTGGTTTTTATTTTATTTTATTTGGCTTTGTTTCATGTGTTTCTCGCTCACTTCTCCCCTTTCCGTTTTGATCAGCCTCTGGGTCTGTGCCTAGGGTTGCCAACTTTCTAATTTCTGGAAACTGGACACTACAGTAGGAGTGCTGGAACCGCCCCGCACCGGGCCTCGTCTCTTCCCGAGGCCCCGCCCCCACTCCCGAGGCCCCGCCCCCTGCTCACTCCTCTCCACCCCTCCCCTGTAGCTCGCTGCTCCATCCTCTCTACCTCCCTCCCGCCACCAGCTGGCCTCTCTCTGCTCTGGGGCTGGGCTGGGAACTTTTGCCCCTGAAACAAAGCCTGCCTGCCCATGAGATGCAGGTAGGATGCGGTCCCAGCTGAGCAGGGGCTGGTGCAGGTTGACGATGCGGTGCCTCCCCGGGACTTTTGGTGTCCAGTCAGTAGGGTGACCAGGTGTCTAGTTTTCGACCGTAACACCCAGTCGGAAAGGGACCCTGGCGGCTCCGGTCGGCGGTTCTGCAGGGCCAAGGCAGGCTAGTCCCTACCTCTCCTGGGGCACCACGCTGCACCCCAGAAGCGGCCAGCAGGTCTGGCTCCTAGTCAGAGGGGCCACAGGGCTTTGCACGCTGCCCGAGCACCGACTCCGCACTCCCATTGGCCGGGAACTGGCCAATGGGAGCTGGGGACGGGGGCGGTGCCAGTGGGTGAGAGCAGCACATGCTGCAGAGCCTTGTGCCCCCCCGTCCCACCCTGGGAGCTGGACCTGCTGGACACTTCCGGGGGGCAGCGTAGAGCCAGGACAGGCAGGCAGCCTGCCTTAGCCCTGATGCGCCGCTGACCAGGAGCCACCCGAGGTAAGCCCCTGCCTGAGCCCTGAGCCCCCCCCAAACCCGAGCCCCCTCCTGCACCCCAGAGCCTACATCTCCTGCCCAAAGCCCTCACCCTTCCTGCACCCAACGCCATGCCCCAGCCGAGAGCCCCCACCCACACCCTGAACTCCTCATCCCTGGCCCCACCCCAGAGCCCTCACCCCAACCGCCTGCCACAATCCGTAGTCCCCTCCCACACTCTGAATCCCCAGCCTGGAGCCCCCTCCTTCACCCCAACACCAGCCTCACCTCAGAGCCCACACCCCCAGCCCAAAGCCCACACTCCACACCCCAGCCCCCTGCCCCAGCCCGGAGCCCCCTCCAGCACCCTGAACCCCTCATTTCTGGCCCCAGCTCAGAGCTCGCACCCCCAGTACGAGCCCTCCACCCCCAACTTCCTGCCCCAGCCTGGAGCCCCCTCCGCACCCTGAACTCCTCATTTCTGGCCCCACCCCAGAGCCCACAGCTCCATTTAGAGCTCTCACCCCTCCCCCAACCCAACCCTCTGCCCCAGCCCCGTGAAAGTGAGTTGGGGGGGGGCAGAGAGTGAGCCAACGAAGGAGGGGGAATGTAGTGAGCAGGGGGCAGGGCCTCGGTGAAGGGGTGGGGCTAGGGTGTTCGGTTTTGTGTGATTAGAAAGTTGGCAACCCTACCGATCAGTACATCTGACCGGACACTGTACAGGTTCCCTTTCAACTGGACTTTCTGGTCGAAAACCTGACACCTGGCAGCTACACTCTTATCCCTAAAACCACAGGTGTGAACCAGATGTCATGCTTATCTTCTCTTGAGGTTACAGCAAACAAATGCATGCCTTCAGAATATAAAGTAAGCTGGGGATCAAAAAGCCTGAAATATATTAAAAGCGTGGCATTGAAGTTCAAAATACAAATAACTTACAAATCACAAATTCCCTTTGGAGTGTGGTTTATGATATATTTTATATAAAAGTTATAGGTTTTTTTATTTATTAACTTTTTTATATCACTATATTAACATACCACTATATTAACATACCACATACCACAAAACTGAGGCAAATAATGTTACTGGCATAATTCTGAAACTTTGACTTTAAGCCAGAAATACAGACCATAATCTTCTCCTTCTGGCGAGCTATTGCTATACACACTATATGGTACGTAACACCGACTGTCTAGAAACCACTATGGCCTAAAGGCAGAATTAAAGACAGTCTTGGCCTTAGTTTTCTTTCTGTTGTAGGTTTAAGTTAAGGTGCAATGTGACATGCATATTGTGTGTGACTCACATACTGAAAGGAGACTATGCCAATCCATCTTATTTAAATATGTGTTTGCTTGTTTTAAGTTAAATGTCATTATACAAGAAATTAACTAAAAATAGGGGGGAAATGGTGGTTTAACCTCAGATCATAGGAATTACAGACCAATTAGGGGATCTAGGCGTTGTTCTGACAGTGCAGAATTGCTCTCTGAGGGATTTTGGCCAGTCCAGTTTTAGATGAACAACTCCTTCCTTATGGAGACTATTCTACAGTCTGGTGGAAGCCCGCATTGGGATACTGTTCCTGGTACAGGGAGCATTTAGAAATGCAGCAAGATGGGACAGTGTTCTCCCTCACCCCAAACCATGGCAAAATAATGAGGCAAAATATGAGACAAATTTTGAAAGCGAGTGTCATACTCCATTTTTCCCCTTCATTTAGGTCAGGTGCTTAGGCCTTGTTTCTCACTTCCTAAGGTGATTTGTCTATAGGCAGCACTGCTTTTCTGTGTGTCACAAGGGCTGTTGTCTCTGGTACAACGTACATTTTCAGTGTCTTCTCAGCTTCTCCCTTCCTTCCTGGTTGTCTCTGATCTTTTCTCTTTCCCATCATACTTCCCCCTCCCTCCCCCCCCGCAAGGCTATCAGGAGAAGACAGCTAATGATAGCCCTCTAATAATAGGAGGCAGCATGGTGGGTTGAGGCATAGGGCCTACAGACCTGCACTTTGGGCCCCATATCCTAGAGTCATGTGATTCCACCATCAACTCAGCGTTCATTTCATAAAAACAAGTTTCTAGCTCTCATGGCTGCAGAGAAAAGCTGGAGAATGGGACTTGAGTAACAGCAGCAATGTCATCTGACTGAGTCTGCAGAGAGCCTGAAAGAATAGGGCTCATAGGGATGCACTGCACCATTCTTCTCAAAGGGGTGTTAATTCAAGAACCGAGAAGGTAGAGAGGAGGGGGCACCCGCTCTTCTGAAGCACAGGACTGTATGCGGCAAGAGGGGAAGAGCACAGCATTCCTTGCCTGCAACCAACTAAATACAACCCAGCTGTTAAAGTACTGGGTAGATCCTCTGGGACTAGCCCTACTGCTCCTTGGCAGGGAGAAAGGGGCACCATGGGAGGGGAGGGTTGTCATCATACTCCAAGTGGTGGGTAGTGCCACAACATGGTGTGGGGCGACAAGGAATGAGCCCCCATGTCGCGATGTGCCACGGGCCCCAGCTTGCTTTAATCCAGCCTGGGAGAGTCTTCAATCCTAGACGCATGCAGAGATGTAACTGTATACAGAGAGTGGTGGTGGGGAGAAGAGACACAAACACAGATACACCTCCGAGCATTCCCCTCATTTGCCCCACACCAGCCATTCACCCCACTAATCCCTACCCATTCTAATAGGCCATTCTTCATCATCATTCCCAGTGAAGGGGACAGGGAACCTCTGCTGCTTTTCCAGAAGCGGGGAATTTGACCCTTGTCATTTTGTGATGGGGTCACTCACGTTTCTTCTCTCCCTTCCCCACAAAGCACTGGGCCTCATCCTCATCTCACAGCAGTTCTACACTGGTGCAACTCTACTGACTTCACTCGTGTAAACGGGTAAAGGATCAGGCGGTAAGACTCTCCCTACCCGCCTTCACACAGCACTCCCTGCTGCTCCATTCATTGTTGTGACCATCAGTCTGCTGGAGAAAGTAGTGGCATGATTAGCCTTTGTCACATCCCCACTGGTCCGCCCTTGCGATAGAGATGGGGAAGCTTTGGCTTTTTTAAAATTTGAGCCGAATTAATTTTCAAGTTATTTCTGCATATTTGCACATTGTTTCTGAGACTTACCAGGACACATGACACAGTAATTCCTCTTTACTCAACGGAGTTGACATTAATAGGTGTTGAGTGGCAAAATCCCATGAGCCACTTTATGATGTAGGAGCTGGGGTCTAAACATGCATATTATTAATGGAAACGCACCATACTGTTAAATATTGTAATATGGGAACTTTCATCATGAGGCCTGTTAATGTTTAAGTATCTCACGCACTGAAGACATTTATACAACAAGCAGTAGATGAATTTTCAAATAGATACTTTTGAGTAATTACCCTCTTGAGACGACACCAATTGCTAAATAATGCCTCAGTCTAATAGCACATAGCTCTTAAGAAACGAACAATTCTGGGGCTATTAAATCTCTCACAAACGTAGCAAAGATGATGATAAATACCTTATACTCTCTTTTAGTTCTTCCAGGGATAAGGAAAGGGCCAGTTTTGCCTCACCCATTAATAGGACTTTTCATGGAGTAGCCCTCCAGAGAGAACTACAGAGAAAATGACTGGGTAGCTTCTCCCATTGGCTTCATGGTGTGGAAATATGCAAAATTCTCTTTCCAGGCACCAGCCCCCTAGTCCTTAAGAGCCAATTTGGCACACAGACTCCCAGGGAATGCTCCCATGGCTGGATAAGCACAGGAAAGATAGCAAGGAAGAACACACAGATGGAAGTTCTGGAGTGCCAAAGACTCCACAGAAAAACAAATTAATGGGAAAGATAAAATTCTCCTAGTCTCAGGGAGTGGATCCCTACCAGTCCAGAGAGAACTACTGTTAAATATCAAGCAGAAGAACAGAGAGGGAGTAGTAAACAGAAATCCCATTCAAAACAACCCAGGTCAGGTTTCAGGAGGGATCTGGTTTTGTGGGACTTATGAAGCTCAGAAATACCAGACAAACATAGGCCTCTCAGAATGTAACTCTGGCCTTTATGCACGCTCAGTAAAGATCTTTCCTATAACTCTGTCTGTGTACAGTATTACTTATTGCTAAGAAAACAACCTGGAGAATGAAATTTGCATAATCCAGCCTCCAGAAGTGAGTGGAACTACCCAGCAGTTCTCCCACATTGGCAGAAGACTACTCCATAAAACTCCCTCTTACAGTCTGATCAAGTGAAGAGAAGTAGCAGAGATTAAAAAAACCCTCAGCCTCTCATTTCAACCTCAGTTTACCGCTCAAACATTTTGTTCCAAAGCCTCTCCAAAGTGCTCCAATGTCATTTCACGTTTCCCTTCACTTCAATTTAATTGGTACCCCATCTTCAGTGTATTGTTACAATAGCAACAACTACCAATATGGAAATGAGGCCAGATCCTCACCTGGAGTAGATAGACATCAAAGTCACTGGAGCAACACCAATTTGCACCAGCTGAAGATCAGTCTCACACTGTCAAGAAGCTGCATTACCGCTTACCGGCGTGCTATGAAACGCTCCTTCATTTAGTTCTGCTTTGCATGATGAATGAAAATGAGATGAATGCTGGGATCATTTGGTGAACTCCATCTTCCATCGTACGTTGTTTCTCTTCAGAAAATAACGTTACATTAAAAAAAAAAAGAGATTAATCTGGAAGTGCCAGATTTTAAGCAATGATCGAGGACTTTACATAACAAGGCTCCAGAAGTAAGGGTGGTGAAGTATCACAAGTATTTTTAGGTGCAATAAAACACAGCATTTTAACATCTATACATGTCACTTCAGCTTCAAAGTGTGATGCATTTCCATTAGTATCTTGCCCACAACTGGAGCCCAGCCGAGTAATAAGTAATTCTGGCTGGTTGCCTCTCTAAACTCTGTAATATTAAGTTCCTCCCAAAATCTGATATACAGCCATTGTGTGTGAGGGAGTTTCAGATGCTCCGATACCACTGTGCACCACTGGGAGAATGTGGTTATACAGACAGCGGCCATGTTATGGACCCACTCATTTGGCCCTGGTGTAAGTGGACATGTCAACCAATAGGAACTGCACACTCACTCACCGTGGGCCTCAATTTGTCTTTTGGACTTTATCTTACCCTTGGAGTATTACAGATTTGTTTCAGGTCAGCTGACATTGATATTTGTTCATTTCTTTGGGTCAAAGTATGTACCTAAGCAACAGAAAGAGCAACCATCCCTGTGTCACCCACTCTGCCACCACTAACTCAACAAACAAGTAAAATCCCTCCAAACAGGGGGAGGCCTTTCCAGGGCCCTGTGCGGTTCCCCAGTGTGAGGCTCTCAGACCTTTGGGAAAAGGCTCTTTAACTGAAGTTGGTTACAGTTGGAGTCTGCCTCATGGACAGTCTTGGCACTATAGTTAATGGCACCTTTCCGAGAAGAGGACCCCCAAGGATGTATTATTTCAGTAGGCAGGGTTTGCCACCCTTCCACCTGCAGATATTTAGTAAATAGGGGCACTGAGGACCCGATCTACATACAGAACTTGAACCCGTTTAACTGAAGGTGTGATGTTAAAATGATTTAGCAAAACTGGAGCCACTTTTGTTGTGGACGCTCTTTCAATGGGTTAGCTTGCTGCTGTTCAGTGACTCACCCATCGCGCAGTGCAGTTATATTGATATATGGCTGTGCTGGACGAGTGCAATTCGTCACCAGTGAAGTGGCTTGAGCCACTGCACACCCAGCAGTTTGGACTCGGGTTAGTTACGTTGGTTTAATTACAGCGATGTCAACTACATCAGTGCCACTTACCCGTGTGGACAAGGGCTTCAGTTAAATTGGTGTCACGCTATGGATGCACCAGGCCTTAGTCTTAGTGTCCTGAGAAAAAATGGCCAGCCCGGCATGGTGTTCATCAGAGGTAATTGGGAGTCAGGCCTATCTAGGCGTAAACTCTTTGTTCTGCGTTTGTGAAACGTCCAGCACAATGGGGTTCTGCTAAGAGGCTGGACCTCCGAGGCAGTACGGCAACACAAGTAAATAAAAATAATACTAAACAAGTACTAAAAATAATAAAGTTTACTGGCTATATGGCATATGTATAGCTTTGGAGATCCTCAGATTAGAAGAGATTAAAAAGGGGGTCAAGGATTGTTATACTTTCTCTGGTACAACTGGTAGTGATTACATTTTTGGGGGTGGTGATTCATAGGTGCCCTAATGTATAACCAATAGCCGTAACTGGCTTAACCTGGGTGACATCTTCTCCTCGCTCGCATCCACATTCTAACCCGATTGCAGTCACACACAAATGTAAGTTAAATAAATATGGCCCTCTTACTCATTTTCATGTGAGAAAGACCTATCAGTCTTTTATCAGAATGGAATTTTGCCACGTTTCCACCAAGGAACAGCCCGCTATGTCAATATGCATTTAAAGATTCAGAGCTGCAACATAAATGTGAAATACCCTGGGAAAAACAAGCTTGGGGAGGTAACAGCTTACTTTTCAGCATGATTCTCAGAAAAACAGGATGGGGTCTTTCCCCTCCTCAAATACATGATACACTAACAGACTGTCACAGATCACTCAGGCCGATCTCTAAAACACCAAGCGAGTTTAGCTGTTTGCCAGCTAATATTGAATGGTTTTTAAGAGCCTTTCTTAAAGAAAATCCAAATGGGGAGACTAAAACTAAGATTGTTGCATCCATATTGTTGATGTTAAGCAATGAAGCATAACAGGGTGTGAGAGGCAACTCCAGTCTCTGGCCTGCCACAGGTGCAGATCGATATTTCAACATTCTAACTGCGCTATTGTTGATCCAGCCTCCCAGCAGAGCCAACAGTAAAGTTCACTACGATACATTCCAGAATCTTAAACAGCAGAGAGCGAGCCAAAGCTGGTATTTTGGCTATTTTCAGCAATATTTTCTGAGCATATTTCTATGAAAGGCACCCTCATTGCTGCAGACTTTTAAAAATCTAGATTAGACAAGCATGTAACAATGCTCCACCGGAACAGATGATTTAACGGGTCTTCTCCAACTCTAATGTCTACAATTCCTCAGTTTGGCATTTTAAGTGTTAAGCTTAAGTGGGCCAAGCTTTGAAAGTGAGGCTGGTGATTGCAAGGCAGCTTCCCTTGTCTCCAAATCTACAAAGACCCCTGCTGTTTAGTTACTCAGGACTAGAACGAGAACATCAGATCCAAATCCCCTCATCCTTGTGGAAAGTCCGGTACTACCTTCCACTGGAAAGCCTTTCCATAACAAATAATAATAGATCTTTTAATTTTAATCCCTTTGTCTACTATGGAAATGAAATGACCTATCTAGATGGATCTAGACTGTTCTCAGTGGTAGCAGATGACAGAACAAGGAGTAAGGGTCTCAAGTTGCAGTGGGGGAGGTTTAGGTTGGACATTAGGAAAAACTTTTTCACTAGGAGGGTGGTGAAACACTGTAATGTTTCACTAGGGAGGTGGTGGAATCTCCTTCCTTAGAAGTTTTTAAGGTCAGGCTTGACAAAGCCCTGGCTGGGATAATTTAGTTAGGGATTGGTCCTGCTTTGAGCAGGGGGTTGGACTAGATGACCTCCTGAGGTCTCTTCAAACCCTTATATTCTATGATTCTATCCTGAATGCCCAATCACTAGCAATAGAGGAGAAAATAAAGACAATATGTAGTAAATATGCTTCACTGCTATACAAACCGAGCAGGTCATTTATATAAGACACAAAGCATGAAATGCTAGTTTTATTGTGCAAAACAATCTGTTCTTACAGGGCCTGATCCTGAAGCCCTCACTCAGACTCAATGGGATTAAAGTTTGCAAGATGGAACCATAGAACTCATTTTCTGTTTCCATTATGTAGGTAAAACTCAAGTGACATGCAATTTTTGCCTGCATAGGGGCTGTTAAAAGCCATTAAGCACTTTTCCTGCATCCAAAGACTTGCTACAATAAAGTCAAGAGTAATAACGTTGGATCATTAAATTGCAATTAATCACAATCAAACTTAGCAGGTCTCAGTTAGGACAAAGGCTTTTACTTTCTTGGCTCATACACTGGCTATCTGATTTGACAGTAGAGTCTGAGCCTACAAGTAGAGGGTATTTTTAAATTTTCCTCAGATAAATTATTTCCCAAATGGAAAAATGCTAGTTTTAATGAAATGAAATAGCCTTAATTGATTGTGAAGGGAAGTAAACTTTGAGATAAACACGGCATCAATAATTCACAGCTTTCCATCTGGGGAACTTCTTCCTGAATTGGAAGTCTCCGAAATGAGATGTAATGCACATTATTTTAGCAGCCACTTCATAAGTTTAGTGTTCTTCAGATATACTGTGTCTGAGGTGGAGAGCAACTGGCATGATTGATTTGACTGAATATTTTAAAGTAAAGTGGTATAAAGCTTTTCTGGCCCAACCCACTGTCCTCCAGAAAGGAGCTCTCTTTGCTGAAATTGCCTCCAACTTTAATATTGGTCCAGGCACCAACATCTATATGCTGATGCTTGTATTTCCCCTATCTTACCCTTAACCAGGACATCTAGCTACTTTCCTTATGATCAGTGCCATCCCATGAAATGACTAGTAAGAAGCGCTGGGAAACCCACACAGCCATCACTTTCCTGTTCTCCTCTTCCCACGCTCAAAATATGTGACCCACCCAACCATAATACCTGAAAAGCCTTTTCATCTCTCTTTTCATATGCAATGCACTCTACACGGGGTTAGTCCGAAAGTCACTCAGGAACTTAAGCTGGTGCAGAATGATGTAGCGGCTCTCTTTTTGAGCAGGGTACCTTGCACATTACCTCTGTGCTCTGGGATCGGCACTGGCTGCCCACTGGTCTCAAGGTGAAATTTAAGGTGTTGGTTTGACCAATGGCCTGGGACCAGCCTATCTGACAGATTTCCAGGTCCTGTTGCACAGCTGTGATCAGCAGAAGTGCTTAGGTTGGATCCCCATTATTTTCAAAGAGAGTAGGTGGCTGGCAGGCCATTCTCTGTGGAGGTTCCAGTACACTGGAACTTGCTTTCTGCCCTGGTCCAAATTAGTCCCAATTTGGTGACCTTCTGGGCACAGTGCAAAAGACACCTGTTTCACAGGGGCTTTGGAGAGGCCTGAGCGTGTGCTCCCCACAACATGGAAAGGAGCTTCTGTAGATGGCTGGCTGAATTCCAGTTGAAATTATTATTTTAATGCTGCTGGGATTTTGTTGTATTATTAGTGATGTCTTATGGTGCCTAGAGCCTTTGTGTCTTTTTTATTATCATTTACATACGTACAAATACAAACTCAACTGGACCAAGCTTGACAGTCCTAAACTGCTCCCAAACCTGTCTCTTCCAGCTAGATTTTTCCACCTTCTCGCTATGTAGCTAATTTTTATGGATCTCTATATAGAACTCAATCTGATGCCCATTAAAGTTAAAGGAAGATCTGCCATAGCTTTTAGTGGCAACTGAATCCAGCCCTTATTAAAGTGTAAGGCTGACAGTGATTCTATTGAACAAATTCAGTGGTAATCATGATTCTTTCTTATTCTCCTTTATCCAATTTGTTAGCTACTTGACAAGTGATTTTGTTCGGATCACATCTCTTATTCAGGGCAGTTACTGAATTTCCTTATGTGCCCAAAAGGAAAGCTAGACAATTTCACGTAAACAACTAAATATAGTAGAGGTTTCATTTAAATGTAGTATTCAGGAATGACCGCAACCCTTTGAAGGAAATAATGTTGATTTAAAACATAAGTATATGCAATACATTCAGCAAAGGGAAAAATATCCCCCCATATCTATATTTTAAATTAAAACTATCACTTTTTTTAAAAAAGAAACTGCTAGGGATATATCTATTTTCCCCTCCTATTATACAAAATAAATGTAGAAGCATAACTGAAGAATATATTACACTTGCTTGCGTTCTCCATCATGATTTTTATAGGACCAAATCAAACAGACAATGGAAATGAGTTTTGCAGTTTCACTATGCCTTGTGGTTATCAAGTGATAAGTTCCTAGCTGAGAACCATTCCCCACCCCTCACTTTTACGCAGACTCCAAAACAAACAATTCCCATACTCAAAGTAAAACTTTTGTTAAAAAGGTTTTTTCTTCTCTCGGCAATGGCAATCTGGGTAAACAGATGCCAGCAGCTGCAGCTCTGGGCAGGACAGAACTTCTTTTATAGGAGGATACGGTTGTCTTTTTTGCTCTTTACACAACAACAGTATCCAGAAACCACCCTGCCACTGGCCTCAAATAACTGTGTTTATTAAAAAGAAAAGGAGTACTTGTGGCACCTTAGAGACTAACACATTTATTTATTTACTTATTTTAGTCTCTAAGATGCCACAAGTCCTCCTTTTCCTTTTGCGGATACAGACTAACACGGCTGCTACTCTAAAACCTGTGTTTATTAAACACACCCGAACACGCCAGGCCTTGCTACACACACACTGCGACTCTGGGTTCTGGCAGCTCCTAAAATACAGAACACAGGGAGCTCTACCAGAGGGCTCACAAACTATTTAAAGGGATACTACGCTATTTCCATACACAACAGATACAATGCATTCAACGCTTTGTATCTCTGTTTGATTGAAGTGCTCAAGACAGGTGCTAGGATTAACAGTCCTGAACATGAAGTCCTCCCCATATCGAACAAGTCTAGCACAAGCTCGCCCCACACAATGTGTCTGTACCTTTAACTGCTTCGCCCCTCTACTGAGGCCACCAACTATAGTTGCCATTTAGGCCCTACTGAGAAGTTGGATGGCGTGTTGGTTAAGGCACTGAGCTGGAACTTGGGAGAGCTGGGTGCAACGCCCTACTCTGCCACAGACCTCCTGATTGTCCTTGAGCAAGTCACTAGTGCTTTGTGTCTCAGTTCCCCAACTGTAAAATGGGAAAAGGCCCCATTTCTCCCAACCTCTTCCTTGTCCAGCAGCCTCCCACATTACATGTGGACACATTGCCCAGTGCAACATTTCAGCTGCGGTCTGCAGCCGTTACTGCAATACAGGTTTCAAAATAACAGCCGGCTTAGTAGCTCACGAAAGCTCATGCTCAAATAAATTGGTTAGTCTCTAAGGTGCCACAAGTCCTCCTTTTCTTACTGCAATGCACTTAACTTTAATCACAATACCAGTGTGATGTAGACACTTGTCCACAAGAAACTACACTGAGACCATCAAATTACTTCACATGCCACAAAAACAACCAGCCAATGGGAATATCTTCCAATTACACAGAACCTCAGCTGGATTTGAGCTAGCAGCCTAGAGGTAAAAGGCTCAAAAGCCTATTGCCAAGCCACTGAACCCTCCCGTGATCCAAAGCAGAGTAAACGTATACTTCTGTTTATCATCAAGGCCAGCATAAAAGAAAAGGAGTTTGGTGTTATGCCAGTGAGGTTAGCGCTAGTTACATTGTCTCCTAACTAGCAGGCATTTCAGATGGTTTGTACCTGTTCCTAATAGAAATTTTGCAAAGGAAGGAAGGAAGGAAGGAAGAAAGGAACCAAGCTTTATTTCTTTGCCTAACGCTCAACTGCTCTACATCTCTGACAACTCTTAGATCAACTGGACTTTGGGCTTTAGAAAATGTTCATGGTAAGGGGACAAGAACGTCTCATCATAAACAGTCTATTGGATGAATTTGAGTTCCTCTAAAAAAAAAGACCCTACTTTCCGACAGGATGCATCAACAGGAGCACTGCAACCCATCAATCTAAGCCTAAAGTAGCACCAATGTGCCACCAGAGTGGCATGCCAGGATGAAGGGGTTAATTAATGAAGACTCATAATGTACCATGTAGGGTACAAATGGTGAGACTGAACTACCGAGGGGTTAAGTGTATTTCCCAAAGTCAAAAAGAAAAGGAGTACTTGTGGCATCTTAGAGACTAACAAATTTATTTGAGCATAAGTTTTCGTGAGCTACAGCTCACTTCATCGGATGCATTCAGTGGAAAATATAGTGGGGAGATTTATATACACAGAGAACATGAAACAATGGGTGTTACCGTACACACTCTCCTTACAGTGTGTATGGTAACACCCATTGTTTCACGTTCTCTGTGTATACAAATCTCCCCACTGTATTTTCCACTGCATGCATCCGATGAAGTGAGCTGTAGCTCACGAAAACTTATGCTCAAATAAATTTGTTAGTCTCTAAGATGCCACAAGCCCTCCTTTTCTTTTTGCGGATACAGACTAACATGGCTGCTACTCTGAAACCTTTCCCAAAGTCAGTGGCCAAGAGGGGAATAGCATTTAAGAGTCCTAACTCCCCCTGCTGTGGTCTAAGAATTGAACACAAGTGCCTTTAAAAATAATAGAATGAACCTGAATTTCCTGGTAAACAATATTTAGCAGAGGAGGGTGGAGATGGAGGGGCAATAAATAGGAAAGAAAAGGGGATGTGAGTCATCTGTTTCTTATGCCAGCTGAGCACTCTACTACTTTGTTTATTAAACTAAAAACTTGTTCAGGCCAGTGAAACTTTGCAGGTATTTAGCTGTTTGTGCGCGTGCACCAGTCTGAGATGTATATAATGTGCATGTGTTTGGGAGTGTTTGTATATGTGAATATTCAACTACCCGCCCACTCATGCACACATTTGACATATATACATACATACATGTAAACATCCATATGAATGTTGATATTTCCCAAGAGTTAAATGGGCACTATCAACTTAAACAAAATCAAATGTCTCTGAAAATATTTATCTACCATGCTACAGTTTAGAGAGAGAGAGGGAGGAGCTTGTTTTTTGTTCCAGTTTGATTACTTTCTGACTCCGATGGGAGACTCTATTTCACCCCTTTCCCCGTATAGTCACTGAGGGTATATCTACAGTGCAATTAAAAACCCACCGGTGGCCCATGCCAGCTGACTTGCGCTCATGAGGCTTGGGCTACGAAGCTGTTTAATTGCGGTTTAGACGTTTGGGCTCAGGTGGGAGGGTCCCAGAGCTCAGACTGCAGCCTGAACCCAAAACACAATTAAACAGCTGGCAAGCCCAAGTCAGCTGGCACGGGACAGCCGCGGGTGTCTAATTACAGTGTAGACATATCGAGTCAATTACTGTTTACCTCTGTTTGCATGAGTCTATCACAAAACAGGCAGGGAAAAATATAAAAAAATGCATAAATAAAAACGTGTTTGTAAAAACACAACAGTGAGCAGAGGGACTCAGGGCAGTTACCCTTTTATCTCATTTATGGAAACTAACTAGAATTCCATTGACTGTATCTTTTTATTAAAATAACTTGCTCAGGAGGAAGAAGCGGATTGTCCTGAGCTTCCAAAACCTTAAGGGAGAACAAACCCCAAAGTACTTAGCAGAGAGCCATTCTGCAGCCGGGAAAGCAAATTTAAAAATGTTTAACATTAAGGACTGCTCAGTGGCTTGAAAAGTAACTACCTATAAAAAATATTTAATGCTATGAGTGGGAAAAAAAGTCTTAATAATTATATTTAATGTGAAGAGCTGCTCAGGAAGTGGAATACGTTTTAAAAATATTTAGCACACTAGGCACTCTGTAGCTGAGAACGCATTCCTTATTAAATACATTTAATGGTTACAGCTACTGTGGTGCGGAAAAGCAACTACTTATAAAATAACCCTAACGTTTATGGGCACTGTAGCTCAGGAAGCGACCTCTTTACAAGATCTATTGAATGTAGAAGCCACTACATCTGGGTCGTATTACCACACAAACCAGCTTTTAGTTTTTAAACTTAAGCTAATGTTTAACACACTTTGTTAAGTGAGCACCTGCAAAATTCATTTCCTACCATAGTAACTGAAATGGCAGGAGTCCAGTCCTGTGAGAGGCTTCTAGCCTCCTTCACTGAAGTGAAAAATTTAGAAACACTAGTTCAAACACCATTATTAAACAGAGCGGGAAAAGTTTACAAAGTTCTGTGAATATGTACAGCGCATAGCACACTAGGGCTCCGTTCTAGCTGGGATCTCTCTAGGTGCAATAATTAAATAATAATTTCACAAGCAGAGCAGCTACAAGACACAGTGAGGTCCTGGTCAATGACTAGGACCTCTAAGCACTACGCAGTACAAATATTACATAATCAATAACAAAATAAAGGTTTTTTTTATTTTGAATGTGGACGAGACCGTGCATTTGGGAGCATTATTATCACTTGAGATTTAATTGTTCCTTCTCTATCATTCTGCAGTCGAGATTCTCCTATAAACCAAATAATAAATAATAATATATATCTTCACAACAATACATACACACTAGGGGAATGGAGCTAAGCATGAGGTGCTGAATGCCTTTAACCCCACTGATTTCAGGTCACCCCATTATCCCTCTAAAAGTCACGTCCGAGCATTTCTTAATAATGCCTGACTACTATGCACAGACACAGGAGTTTTCATACAAGCAAATGCGGCTACACCTTTTGTGGGTTCATTTGTGTTGGCTACCCGAAAATCTGGCCACAACTGAGGTATGACATGACTTTCAGCCTCCCCAGAAGAGTTCGTTTTCAACTGCCCTGTTCCATATACAAAATGCAAGACCCCATTACAAATCAAGGAACAGCTTCCTTTCCTGTGATGTAGGACATGACCTTGCAGAGTAGGAGTTCAAGGTCAAGTTTTAATTCTTACAGTCTATTTAGAATCCTCAAGATTATCCACACTGTATATGCTAAGCAAAGGCATGTTTTCAGGTTTGGCCGACAAGCCGTTCCGTCTGTCAGGATAACTCACAGATGGTATCTGGGTGACAAAATATTCATCATGTCGTATTCTTAGTGTATGCAATTTCACCCATTGCTAATTTTTCCTGCATTTGGCAAGAGCCCTAAGAAATTGCTGGTACTTCAGAAGAGATTCATTCCCAGGCATAGTGCTTTTAAAATTAACAGAATAAAGAAAGAATCCAAAGGTTGAAGAAACTCGCTCTCCTGTGTAATTGTAAAACAAACACACTGAGTTGGAGCTTTTACCTTAGGTACTGTTTTTGAACTTCCATTTTGTATCTGATGTTTGTTGCCAGTTTTTTAGTTCACATACTATATTTTCTTTTTGCTTGACGTGTGCCATATTACCGTGGCTTTTGCTCTCGCTTCTGCTTATTTATGATCCCTTTTTGACCAAAATCTCAATAAACTTGCTTCAGGGGGACTTTTCATCTTTTTTTTTCTAGGTAGTTGCATACATAAGTGAGCCATTAAAATTGAATCAGTTCAGTGAATCAAACTGAATGACAACAAACTAAAATGAGTAAAAACACGCCTAAAGCAACAAACAGATTACTTATTTATTTTACTTATTTTTAACATTTGGGCTTCCCCCCATCCCTCTTCTAGTTCTTTTGATGGGGTAATATGACCCCCAAAAAAAAATCCAGAGTGAATTTTCAGTTCTGAATGCTAAAGAGATTGCAACAAGGAAAACATATCCACAACATTTTATGTGGCACAGGCCCTACAAAGTTATGGATGCTGGCTCTGTGGCCCATTGACTTATTCCAGACTCATGGATGGGAGTTATCAGCTGGTACATGTATAGGGAACCCCATGCAAACAGAATTGGTGAAAGTGGAGGCAGGCTGTCTTATTACATCAGTACTCTTTTCTAGAGCCTTAAGAAAACAGCTTCTCCCAACAGATAACCTACTCCTTGTTGACTCAGGGCTAGGGTTAGATAAAATTAATTGGAAATTAGAATCTGCATTGGAAAGAGCAAGCCAACATTCAGAGCAGAAGCTACCAAGCCTTCCCTCATGGAATGATATATGTTACTGTCATATTCACAAATTTTCAGTGGTTTTCAATACTTTACCTTTTATGCTGAAAGCCAAAACATTAATAAAGCAATTGAAGTAGTAGGCATATAAGTCTATGAATGTCAGTAGCAAGGTTTCACATATGCCACTTTGCAGTAATAAAATACTTCATATATAGTGGTAGGGCTGAACGTTACTATTTTTATTTTTTATATGAGGTAGTAAGGACAGGAATGCAAGTAAATGGAAGAGAAAAATGAAGGCAATTCCAATTAATCATTTCCTCTCGTGACATTTTAATGCATTATTGTTACAATTATTCTAAAATGTCCTCGAAGGATCATCACGCCAGCTTTTTTCAGAGTTCATTTTTCACAGAGTGAAAGTTTAACAAGCAACCTTTCTGATTAGTTTTGATCTCTGAAGGTGCAATATCCTTTCATCCCTCTCCCTTTGTGGAAAGCTGGGCTACTTCCAGCTTTGAAATATCAGGTGTATCAAGCTCCAAGGGCCTCCTTTCCATTCCTTACATTCTCACTGGCTTCTTTCTTCCCCTTGGATTTGTTTGCTACCGACTCCCCAATGACCTCTTTAAATTCTGCATCTGCAGAAGACTATTTTAAGATATGGTGATGCACAGTACAGTATCTGTTTGGTTTTCTGAACAGCTAGAAACACCCTTCAACGTTCTGTTGTTTTACAATTTAGTAAAATAGCCTGCTCATGTCTCAGCATAATCAGTTCCTAGTCCTTATGAGCTACAGAGCCTTGAGTTGTTTGGGGTGCTCATTCGCCAGGGAACACTTAATATTCTCATCCATCACACGAATCAATACAATGCCACCCTGTCTTTCACAAGGCGGCAGTGGACTTGGAAGAGCAGTATGGACTAAGTTAATTTAAAAGTAATAGAGTGAGATTGTTCACATTCCTTTTATCGAACTGACAGTGCAGGCTTAGTGCGATCAGAGTAATTAATTCCATTTCATGGAATCACACAGAGAAAGGCCATAAAAGTTGTTGGACTTATTTTTTAAAAATACACTAAATCCAAGTTCTCTTTCATTTAATGTCAGGAACATTTGAATTTTTAAACACTATACTAATGAAATAATGGGGAGAATAAGCAGATCAACCCTACCTCTGCTCAATTACTGCAGGCCCCAAAGGCCAAATTCATAACCAGCAGAAATGGCTACAACTCCACTGTGGTGACAGAAAAACCAATCCCAAAAAATTACAGACCAAGTCCTCAGCCTAGGACATGACCCAGCTAGCTGAGCTGAGCATTGGGACGATCCAAAGGGGAGGATCTGTTATGGTCACAGTATACACACAGAGAAATTAGATATAGATACTCTTGCTGGGAGTAACATTACTTGATGTCACAGAACTCAAGACGATAACATGCAAGAGCACAGAGAGAGAAAAAACAGGCTGCTCCCTAAGGCAGCAAGGCACACCTCACTCCACCTGGCTTTAACCTCTCTTTTTTAGACTGAATCTCCTCACATACTTTGTTACGGCGCTCCCTAGCCTGCAGCCAGGACCAGGAAACTCCCTCACCCCTAAAGTGATAGCTTCCAATGCCAACACAATCCTCAGTTCACCACAGCATCCTTTCCCGAAACCATGGGGCCACTCTATGATACCACTTTGGAGTCTTTACATCTTCAACCAGCCCCTATTATGGGGGTCGGAGGAGGACAAAAGATCAGTGCCATAGAGGGTCATCTGTTCCCATAAGCCCTTCTACCACTAGCCTTATGTAGCAGATCTGCACTAGTTCCTGTGCCTGGGGCACCTCTTTGGCCCCAGGGATAGGAGCTGGATTTCCCTTTAAACCCCCTTACATTAATGCATTTCAACTACAGAAGAAATAGAGCTCAGGGGGGAAAAGTGCCATTGTGATTTTCCACCAGATTTATTTTTTATCTAGCTCTGGACGGGTGCAGGGCACTGTACACACAGAATGACAAAATCCCTGCCCCAAAGATCCTGCCTCTAAATTGGACTCATAACACAGGGAGGAGTCACAGCAATGCCAGGGGCAAGTGAAGAAGGCGAAGCTAATGACAAGGCAAAAAGGGAGAACTGCTCTTGGATGGGGCTATATTCCGAGGAGGTGTTGTCAGTTCCGTGGGGGGTATTCTCAGGCCCATTGACTTCAATGGAGTTATGATAACTGACATCAGCTGGAGATCTCCCCTCCAAAAATCAGATACATTATTTTGTTTCTTTTAAGTATTTAACGTGCTTGAGCACCAGACTGGGGGGAGCCAGTAGTACTAGAGAAGAGTCTGGTGAGTTTCTCCTGGACAGCAGCAGAGTCAGAAACTGTGTCAGCAGAACAGATTTTAGAACATAAGAACGGCCAGACTGGGTCAGACCAAAGGTCCATCCAGCCCAGTGTCCTGTCTTCTGACAGTGGCCAATGCCAGGTGCCCCAGAGAGAATGCACAAAACAGGTAATCATCAAGTGATCCATCCTGTGATCCATTCCCAGCTTCCGACAAACAGAAGCTAGGGACACCATCCCTGCCCATCTTGGCTAATCGCCATTGATGAACCTATCTCCCATGAATTTATCTAGTTCTTTTTTTAACCCCATTATAGTTTTGGCTTTCACAATGTCCCCTGGCAAAGAGTTCCACAGGTTGACTGCGTTGTGTGAAGAAATACTTCCTTTTGTTTGTTTTAAACCTGCCGCCTATTGATTTCATTTGGCAACCCCTAGTTCTTGTGTTATGAGAAGGAGTAAATAACATTTCCTTATTTACTTTCTCCACACCAGTCATGATATTATAGACCTCTATCATATCTTCCCCTCCTCGCGCAGTCATCTCTTTTCCAAGCTGAAAAGTCCCAATCTTATTAATCTCTCCTCATTTGGAAGCTGTTCCATACTGTTAATCATTTTTGTTGTAC
Source organism: Lepidochelys olivacea (assembly GCF_965140295.1). NCBI lineage: Eukaryota > Metazoa > Chordata > Testudines > Cheloniidae > Lepidochelys > Lepidochelys olivacea. Next base: position 4,427,812 of record NC_140417.1, on the reverse strand, counting down.
TTTTCTGAAACTTTTCCCATTCCAATATATCTTTTTTGAGATGGGATGACCAGATCTGCGTGCAGTATTCAAGATGTGGGCGTACCATGGATTTATATAGAGGCAATATGATATTTGACCTTTGGTCATACTCATGTTATAATGGCTAATCCTTTTAGATGGTCTCCAGGGAATAAATTTTAATTGTGGCATACATAGATACAGTCACACTCACATTACCACTGGGCTTAGCGGGATTAAATTTGTATGGATAAATGTTGGTAAAATATTGATTTCATTGTACACACTCAAACTGAGGAAAAATATTTCTATTGATAATTATCAAAATTTACAGATAGGCAACATAACAAAAATGCTGCTTAAGAGTTTTTTAGATTTTGATTTAAGGATATTTACTTTGTATATTTTGATGTGATGTTGCCAATTGTGTTTTCATGGTGACATAGCTTTAACTTTTTGAATCCCATCATCTGCTGTTGTAAAATAATTACGGTCTGACACCCTCTATTGTCTGACAACCGCCCCCCATAATTTTGCGCAATTGTGAAAATGTAAAGGAATAAAAACGGAAAAAATGCTTAAAATAAACATCCATATTGTCCGTCAAAATTATTTTAAAAAATATGCTGCCAAGCCAAATCCCTGCCCATTGCCCTGAAACTTTACCCCTTGATTGACATCCTACAACATTCAGAATCCTCACATTGATAAATTCTTCTCTGACATGAAATTAAAATCTTGAACTCAGAAACAGCTTTGCATCCAAGGATACATGACATTTCTAAGATCTTGCTATTTAAATCATGTTAGACTTTGAGTGAACTATAGGAGAAATTTAAGCTGCAGTACATTTTAGTCTCCATCATGTCAGATTTACAGTCCTGGAGTAAATCACACTGCCAAGACAAAATGTCTTCACTTAAATCAGATTTGTTGCTTCCTTCCATACTCTAAAACATTAACAAAATTGGAGTTCTAGCTCATCATAATAGTTTCATCCTTGGTTGGCCAGGAAGTCTTCAAGAGCCTGAAGTTCAGTGGGGCCTCAACTCCCCCTTCATTTTTTCATGCTAAGAAATTCCAGGTCTTCATTTTTATGACTCCAGGAATGCCTGCGCACATGGCTTACACATGTAATAACCGTAAGTACATTTTACAACAAAAAAAACTTCAAATCCAGACTCCAGTGAGAAACTGCTGAATTGGAATTCATTTGCAAATTAGATACTATTAATTTAGGCTTAAATAGAGACTGGGAGTGGCTAAGTCATTATGCAAGGTAACCTATTTCCCCTTGTTTTTTTCTACCCCCTCCCCCCCCCGACGTTCTGGTTAAACTTGGATTTATGCTGGAAATGGCCCACCCTGATTATCATGCACATTGTAAGGAGAGTGGTCAGTTTGGATGAGCTATTGCCAGCAGGAGAGTGAGTTTGTGTGTGTGTGTGGGTGTGTGTGTGAGAAAACCTGGATTTGTGCTGGAAATGGCCCACCTTGATTATCATGCACATTGTAGGGAGAGTGGTCACTTTGGATGAGCTATTACCAGCAGGAGAGTGAGTTTGTGGGGGGGGGGTGAGAAAACCTGTATTTGTGCTGGAAATGGCCCACCTTCATTATCATGCACATTGTAGGGAGAGTGGTCGCTTTGGATGAGCTATTACCATCAGGAGAGTGAGTTTGTGTGTGCAGTTTTTGGAGGGGGGTGGGGGGGTGAGAAAACCTGGATTTGTGCTGAAAATGGCCCACCTTGATTATCATACACATTTTAAAGAGAGTGGTCACTTTGGATGGGCTATTACCAGCAGGAGAGTGAGTTTGTGTGTGGGGGGGGGGGGGGCGGAGTGTGAGAAAACCTGGATTTGTGCTGGAAATGGCCCAACTTGATGATCACTTTAGATAAGCTATTACCAGCAGGAGAGTGGGGTGGGAGGAGGTATTGTTTCATGGTCTCTGTGTATATAATGTCTTCTGCAGTTTCCACAGTATGCATCCGATGAAGTGAGCTGTAGCTCACGAAAGCTCATGCTCAAATAAATTGGTTAGTCTCTAAGGTGCCACAAGTCCTCCTTTTCTTTTTGCGAATACAGACTAACACGGCTGTTACTCTGAAACGTAAGTACATTAGCGTTTGGGGTAAGTGCACTCATATATTTGGGCCCAAGATCTATTTTTAATGTGCTCTCTACACACCATCCTGCAACTGTCTGCAGCTTGCTGTCCTATAAAAAAGATGCAAAGCAGAAATGATGATACTGACCTCATTTGTAAAGTGCTTTGAAATCTACTGAGGAAAAATGCTATACAAGAGTTAGAAATCACATTGTTATTAATATTTTGGAAAGGAGCAAGGACAAGAACATAAGAATGGCCACACTGGGTCAGACCAAAGATCCATCTAGTCTAGTATCCTCTCTTCCAACAGTGGCCAGTGCCAGGTGCCTCAGAGGGAATGAACAGAACAGGTAATCATCAAGTGATCCATCCTGTCATCCATTCCCAGCTTCTGGCAAACAGAGGCTAGGGACACCATCCCTGCCCATCCCGGCTAATCGCCATTGATGGACCTATCCTCCATGACCTTATCGAGTTCTTTTTTTAACCCTATTATAGTTTTGGCCTTCACAACATCCCCTGGAATGAGTTCCACAGATTGACTGTGCATTGTGTGAAGAAGTGCTTCCTTTTGTTTTAAAGCTGCTGCCTATTAATTTAATTGGGTGACCCCTGGTTCCTGTGTTATGTGAAGGGGTAAACAACACTTCCTTATTCATTTTCTCCACACCAGTCATGATTTTATAGACCTCCATGCCCCCCCAGTCATCTCTTTTCTAAGATGAACAGTCCCAGTCTTTTTAATCTCTCTTCATATGGAACCTGTCCTGTATCCTCAATCATTTTTGTTACATAAGAACAGCCACACTGGGTCAGACCAATGACCCATCTAGCCCAGTACCCTGTCTTCTGATGGTGGCCAATGCCAGGTGTTTCAGAGGGAATGAACAGAACAGGGCAATCATCAGGTGATCCATCCCTCATCGCCCATTCCCAGCTTCTGCTCTTCTCTGTATCTTTTCCAATAGGGGCGACCCAAACTACACACAGTATTCAAGGTGTGAGCATACCATGGAATTGTACAGTGGCATTATGATATTTTCTGTTTTATTATCTAAACCTTTCCTAGTGTTCCTAAGATTGTTAGTGTGCAGAAGCAGGCAAAAAAGCTGAGTGGATGTGTTCAGAGAACTATCCACAATGACTTCAAGATCTCTTTCTTGAGTGGTAACAATTGATTTAGATCCAATCATTTTGTATGTATAGTTGGGATGTTTTCCAATGTGCATTACTTTGCATTTACGAACACTGAATTTCATCTGCCATTTTGTTGCCCCGTCACCCTTTTGTAACTCTTCTCAGTCAGCTTTGGACTTAATGATCTTGAGTAATTTTGACTGTCTGCAAATTTTGCCACCTCACTGTTTACCCCTTTTCCCAGATCAAAATATGTTGAACAGTAGAGGTACCTGTACAGATCTCTATGGGACACCACTATGTACCTCCCTCCATTCTGAAAACTGACCATTTATTCTTACGTTTTGTTTCCTGTCTTTTAACTAGTTACTGATCCATGAGAGAACCTTTCTTCTTATTCCTGCAATACTTCTTATTGACTGCTTACTTTGCTTAGGAGGCATTGCTGAGGGACCTTGTCAAAGGCTTTCTGAAAGTCCAAATACACTACCATCCACTGGTTCACACTTGCCCACATGTTTGTTGATCTCCTCAGAGAATTCTAATAGATTGGTAAGTCATGACTCCCCTTTATGAAAGCCGTATTGACTGTTCCCCAACAAATCGTATTCATCTACTTTTCTGATAATTGTGTTCTTTACTATAGTTTCAACCAATCTGGTACTGAAGTTAGGCTTATGGGCCTGTAACTCCCTCCTACCACGTAGGTCCAGTGATCCTTGCCTTAGTGACCATCAGTGCCACCAGCCTGCCTTGTTTTTGGAGGGTGGGAAGTGGTGAATTTGTGTCTGGTGACAGGGAGACAATGGTAGCATTTACTAGCATGCAGTTTCTCAATGTACCACAGTTCTATGAATAGACCTGAACCCAGACATTCAGCATCACTGGGCTTTTCCTGACAACCAGTTCCAATTGTACTTAACTGTGCTCATGGACAGCTGTGTAGTAAAGAGAGGTACACCTTGGAATTAAACCACAAATTGGGATTCAAACTACGTTGAGAAGACAAGTTTAAAACTTGGGTTAAATATGGTTCCAGCTACACCAATTTTCTATCCCAGTTTGGGTGGCCAGTTCAGATGTGTGATTAAAACCCCCAGGCACGCACATTGGTTTGCCACACCACAGTTCACTCAGTCTTTTTTAATCTCACCTACTTTAAGTTTGAATTTTGAGTTAATGGAATTTAAGCACATGCTTAATTCCTTTCCTGAACAGTGTTTAGCCCAATGGAGCCCTGATTGTGTCTGAGGCTCCTAGATGCTACTCTAATACCAAAATAATTGTAATAATATTTTTGAGGCTAACTGTAGCGTTTGTGTTTGCATCCATCGCCCATCAGTGAAACCTGATGGGCGATGGATGCAAAATGGCCACCCCAAATGGTGGCGATCTCACTGAATAAGCACTGTCCGATTTCCACCAATTTAAAAGAGCCATTCTCACAAGATTTTAGTCACATCCAAACCAGAAACAAGTCTCGCTTCTATTTCTGAATCTGACCCATAGCCAAAACTGTACGAGCTGCCTCAGATCCAGTGTTGCAAATCCATCCCCTTCAAAACATAAATGTATACATCTAGGAACAAAGAATACAGGCCATACTTACAGGATGAGGGACTCCTGGGGAGCAGGGACTCTGAAAAAGATTTGGGAGCAGTGGTGGATAATCAGCTGAACACGAACTCCCAGTGCAACACTATGACCAAAAAAATGTAGCCAAAAGGGCTAACGTGATACTTGAATGCAAAAAATGGGGAAATCTTGAGCAAGAGTAGAGAGGTTATTTTACCTGTGTATTTGGCACTGGTGGAACCGCTGCTGGAATACCACTTCATTCAGGAAGGATGTTGATAAATTGGAGCAGGTTTAGAGAAGATCCATGGAAGAATTAAAGGATTAGAAAACCTGCCTTATAGTGATAGATTCAGGGAACTCAATCTATTTAGCCTAACAAAGAGAAAGTTAAGAGAAGACTTGGTCACAGTTTATAAGTATCTACCTGGGGAACACATATTTGAAAACAGGCTCTTCAATCTGGCAGGCAAAGGTATAACACAATCCAGTGGCTGGAAGCTGAAGCTAGACAAATTCAGCCTGGAAATAAGGCGCGCATTTTTAACCGTGAGGATAATTAACCACTGGGACTATTTACCAAGGGTCATGGTGGATTCTCCATCATTGACAAATTTTAAATCAAAATTAGATTTTTTCTAAAAGTTTTCTGCTCTAGGAATGACTCTGGGGCAGTTCCCTGTTACACAGGAGGTCAGACTAATGATCAGAATGGTCCCTTCTGGCCTTGGATTCTACAAATCTAAAAATGTGAAGGAGATTAATGATTTTTAAACATTCCCACTGCAGTAACGCCTGGGCATTCCAACGAGCGATCAAGGACCCATTGCACTAGGCATTATACAAACACCAACTTCACAAAAGCAGCCCCAGCCCAAGGAGCTGACAATGTAAGAATCAGAGAAACAGAAGCGAGAGGGAGGTCAGAGGGCAGGGTTATAACAGAGACCAGGGTGTGCACACAAACTGCAACTGGATAGTAGTGGTCTCAGTGGTACAAGTGGCTACTGGCCAAAAATTTGAACGGGGCGAGACTTGAGACTCTGATTTTGCCCCATCCCTTGTCCAATCACTGCCCCAAACTTGTTTTAAAGACCAATGCAGACAGGATGGCAGACATGAATCTGGATTTCCAATGGCAAAAAAAAGAAAAAAGAAGAAAATTCATTATTCTAACATGCCACCCACTACAAGCACTTAAGACATAGGGTGCCATAGCTTTACATATCACTTGTCCAGAGAACTCTGTAGTATGAGGCACATGTTGCTGGGAGCTCTGTGTGACATGAAATGCTTAGTGCAGCATTATTACAGTAATCTTTCAGTGGGCGTGTTCCCTTCCTCGTTTTAACGAAACAATCCTAACAACCGTATTAGCAACAGGCTTTAATGAAAGCCATACATTTCATGATGCACATTCGGTCATGCAGAGGAGATTTGTTTGGAATCAAGATCACGCCTCTCTAGGAATATGACAGGAGATTAAATCATTAAAAATGTATAGTCTGTAATTAGTTTATCGTTGCAGAACTAGACGAATGTTTCCCACCGCAAAGTTGACGCCACCAGCAAGAGATCATTTTGAAAGATCAATGTTCCTAAAATATCAGAAAGCAGAATAATTAGAAGGCAGCCTGTACAAAGATGCTCCTTGATGTGAATGTTTAAGCAAAAACAAAACCTTTAAAAGAATAAGCAACGGGGATTCCCCTCTCCAGGGCCAGACTGTGTGAAGTGCTAAGCCCTCTCACATCCTTTCACCTTCAATGAAAATTGAAGGCGCTCAACACCACACTGAATCTGGCCCCAAGCTAGCTCCTGTAATCACTTTCAAATGACATGGTGATGTCAGGATATCCCGAAGCACCATCTTTCAAGCCCTGGGAATTTACGCTTGCTGCATATTTCTAGAGAAGAGCCGCGCAAAGCGCCAGGAACAGGATCTTGGTATTAGTTAATTATGGCACTGCAATTTTTTTGCCTGAGGCATTTTCGAAATAAACTGCAGTAATAGCGATGCGGTTTGCATTGCAATAGTTAAGGTGGTTTCAAACCATAAATTATCAACCCCATTTTTCAGCGTTTATAATAATGACTGTTAAAAGAAGAAGTTATTTTAAAGGTAGGCATTTACATATGAGTAGTAGTTCAGTGGTTTCAGATGATTTCTGCTCCCACTCCACCCTCTTCCACACACAAACTCCTCCCCTCCCATTTGTCCCCCGACTCATCTCCTTCCTCCCAATACCTCCCCCTCCCCCATGCAAACGTCCCTCGTCCTTACATATGTTATGGCTGAAAACCAGCTTTCATTTCTCAAAGAAATTTTGTAAGCTGTTTGGGTCTACACACTTAGACAACTGTCTGAGAGTGTTTTTTCAGGAACCGTTAATGCGTGAGAGAAGTATTTTATGTAGAAAGGAGGTTTAATGGCATGTGAAGGGTTAATGCCAGCTGTAGGTGTTATTCCCAGTAAGAATAGTTCCCTTTAACCAATGCAGAATGGCCACACTGATCCCAGTGCTGGAACACCACCATGGGAGTTCTGCCACACACATCATTATACCTGGGAGGCGTGCGGGGTCACCCTCCCTGCCCCACCAGCCCCTCCCTTTATAGTCATTCCCTGTTGTGGGAGAACCCATTCCGCCTGGAATGTTACATACAATGTGTCCTAAAAAGGTTTACTAGGTGCTGTTGGTCAGGACTGGGTTTCTTATCAGGGTGTACAGTCATGTTGGGGCTTGTGGAGTTTTCTGGTTGGAACCCACCAAGCTCCCACCCTGACCACTGAGTATTCAACCACCGGTCTCCCACTCTGTTCCACCCCTTCCCCAGGCCCATCGCACTCCTCGGGTCTCCTGCAGCCTTTGGGACCAGGATAGAGGAGACAGCCTAGCAATAAGCAGTGGTGAACATCTCATTTTGCATACATCTGGCACACCACGCCCTAAGCTGCGCTGATCGAGTCCCTTCAGGAAGGCCATGCCTACAACGCAAACAGCAACAGAGTAGAGAAAACGGCCTCCCCAGACACAAAGCATTTCCAGAAGCATTTATCGGAGGGTCACACTTTCAAAAGCAAGTAGGATTGACCTCTGGGAACAACTAGGGAACGGGGGAAGGTGGCTCACTTCTCTGCTGCAGACTTTCTTGGAGGCTCCAGCCAAGCCCCTTAACCTCTCTGTTCCTCAGGGTTCCTCAGCTTGGTGGGGATAACAGTCAGTTAGGTTAGTGCTTCCGCACCAGTAAGGCACAACTTGGAAGTGGGTTTCCAGGAGGCACCCAGTGGCAGCTGAGAAAGTAAAATCTTCAAGGTTCACCAAGGCGCCATGTGCCAGCTGCACAGTCTCCCGAAGCAGTGCTGAATGTTGTGCAGAGATGGGGAAAGAGGAGAGACCCCTCCAAAAGCAGCTACCAACAGTACAACAGTTCCAACCCCCTCCAGCACCATGAACATCCCTTCCCCACCGCGTGAACTCATGCACCATTCTCATTAACACTAATGAGAGTCACCCGTGCTTTCAGAGGAGGCTGGACTCTCAAGCGTTTTACAGTGGCAACGAATTATTCCTATTAGGGCTGTCAAGCAATTAAAAAAATTAATCGCGATTAATCGCATTGTTAAACAATAATAGAATACCATTTATTTAAATATTTTGGATGATTTCAACATTTTCAAATACATTGATTTTGATTACAACACAGAATACAAAGTGGACAGTGCTCACTTTATATTTATTTTTGATTACAAATATTTGACCTGTAAAAAACAAGAGTATTTTTCAATTCACCGAATACAAGTACTGTAGTGCAATCTCTTTATCATGAAAGTTGAACTTACAATTGTAGAATTATGTACAAAAACCTGCATTCAAAAATAAAACAATGTAAAATTTTAGAACCTATAAGTCCACTCAGTCCTACTTCTTGTTCAGCCAAGCGCTCAGACAAACAAGTGTGTTTACATTTGCATGAGATAATGCTGCCCGCCTCTTATTTACAATGTCATCTGAAAGTGAGAACAAGTGTTCACATGACACTGCTGTAGCCGGCATTGCAAGATATTTACGTGCCAGATGCGCTAAAGATTCGTATGTCCCTTCATGTTTCAACCACCATTGTGGGGGACATGCGTCCATGCTAATGACAGGTTCTGCTCAATAACAATTGAAAGCAGTGCGGACTGACACATGTTCCTTTTCATCATCTGAGTCAGATGCCACCAAGAGAAGGTTGTTTTTTCTTTTTTTGTGGTTCGGGTTCTGTAGTTGCCATATCGGAGCGTTGCTCTTTTAAGACTTCTGAAAGCATGCTCCACACCTCGTCCCTCTCAGATTTTGGAAGGCACTTCAGATTCTTAAACCTTGGGTTGAGTGCTGTAGCTATCTTTAGAAATTTCACACTGGTACCTTCTTTGCATTTTGCCAAATCTGCAGCCAAAGTGTTCTTAAAATGAACAACATGTGCTGGATCATCATCTGAGATTGATATAACATGAAATACATGGGAGAATGCGGGTAAAACAGAGCAGGGGACACACAATTCTCCCCCAAGGAGTTCAGTCACAAATTTAATTAACACATGATTTTTTTAACAAGCGTCATCAGCATGGACGCATGTCCCCTGGAATGGTGGCCGAAGCATGAAGGGGCATATGAATGTTTAGCATATCTGGCACGTAAGTACCTTGCAATGTCAGTTACAAAAGCGCCATGCAAACGCCTGTTCTCACTTTTGGGTGACATTGTAAATAAGAAGAAGGCAGCAGTATCTCCCATAAATGTAAAAAAAAAACCTTGTTTGTCTTAGCAACTGGCTGAACAAAAAGTAGGACTGAGTGGACTTGTAGGCTGTAAAGTTTTACATTGTTTGTTTTTGAGTGCAGATATGTAACCAAAAATCTACATTTGTAAGTTGCACTTTCACAATATAGAGATTGCACTACAGTACTTGTATGAGGTGAATAGAAAAATATGATTTATTTTGTTTATCATTTTTACAGTGCAAATATTTGTCATCAAAAATAATATACACTTTGATTTCAATTACAACACGGAATAAAATATATATGAAAGTGTAGAAAAACATCCAAAATATTTAATACATTTCAATCGGTGTGATTAAAACTGCGATACATTTTTTTTTAATCGCTATTAATTTTTTTGAGTTCATTGGGTGAGTTAACTGCGATTAATTGACAGCCCTAATTCCTATACAGTACAAACAGAAGGATCCAATCCTGCCTTCCTTGAATACCGCCCAAACCCCTAATTAGTTAATGGAGCTTTTTGGGTGTCCAGATCAACCTTCATGTAAAACAGACGCGGGACTAAGGACTAGGACATAACTCACCAGACATTTCGCGTGTGCTCATTGAAAATGATACGATACCTCTTTCTGAGTCAACACTTTCAGTATCTTAAATAGAGATACAGAAACCTCTTGAACATCATTAACCTCGACTAAAAATAATCAATATATAATCATTTTATGTGTAAGTATGAAAGGCAAATGTCTAATACATTAATTGTCAAATCCCTTTCTGTGCTAACAGCTGCCATACTCCATGAGATCGATTCCATTATGGATATTTACACAGTGATCTATTCAAAATAGACAGAGGTATCATTTATTATATTGATTACCCCTCCTTAAAACAGATAGTAATGTATACTTAAATACACGGATCGCAGAGATCATTTTTAACCTTTGTAATGTACTCTTGGCTGAAAAGGAAATCATTGAGCATCACAGTATGAAGGACATAATTTCAATGTACAGGTACTAACAGAGGAAAGCTATACAATTACAAATATATCAGTGTATATCGGGGGGAAACAGGAAATACTTTTTTTAAAATACACAGGGATATGAGGCAATTGCTTAAATTGACTGCTCCAAACTAAAGCCCAGCATCCACACAAACAACCCACAAATGTGTGGGAGTCCCGAAAATAAGCTCAGCTCGAATTCGACACATGAACCATCCTTTCATTACAGGCTGAAGCGACATCCCAGTTCTGAACAGTCCCAGACTTTGGTATGTTTGAAAGCCAGACCCAAGTTTTGCAGTACAGGCCCATCTCTAGTTTAATATTTTATGATGCTGGATGCACAACCAGAGAAGAGGCAGAAGGTGGGGCAAGCCCTGTAAATTACTTTGGGGCCACATTAAGGGGTGTGTTCTGTACTACATCCAGCTTCCACTTGGTGCTGCCAAGATGAGGGCTGTTGGGGAGCTGGTTATGGCTCATTGTTTCTCTGTACTATCCTACGAGCTGGTTAGAGCTGCCTAGATGCTGCTCTACCATACACCCGTTGGGAACGGGTTTCCTAAAGGACCAGCTAAGGCTTGCCAGAACATATGGCAATGTTTCCTTCCTGCCCTGATATGCTCCCTGTATTGGGGCTGCCAGGAGGGAGGTGTAAGAGCCACTGGGCTAGCAGTATTGATATCCCTTTGCGCTACAAGAGAGGCAAGAAGGGAGTGGCACAAGATTCCTCTCTTTGCATTAGAAGTGCAGGGAAAGTCAGTTAGCTTCAAAGACAAGTGGGAAAAGGGCAGGAAAGCCGAGCAAGTTAGTTACAAAGAGCCTGCCAGCAGAACCAGGACATTCAATGTGTACAGCATGATAATGACGAACGACTCATCTTCCTTTCTGTGTATATATAAAGCCTGCTGCAGTTTCCACGATATGCATCTGAGGAAGTGAGCTGTAGCTCACGAAAGCTTATGCTCTAATAAATTGGTTAGTCTCTAAGGTGCCACAAGTCCTCCTTTTCTTTTTGCGAATACAGACTAACACGGCTGTTACTCTGAAACCTGTCTAATGTCTCTGCCTTTGTTAAAGGTGAAATAAGCACCGAAGAGCGGCACATTGGCATTAGTGTTATTTATTTGTATTGTGGGAGCACCTGGAGGCCCCACATTAAGGATCACAGCCTCTTTGTGCCAAGCCCAGTACATGCATTATTTAAAACTAGTTTTACATATGATCTACACCAGTACCGTGAGAGGATCACCAGGCCCTACGATCTGCACCCACTACATGGATATCCCCGTAGTAGACTGCTTCAGCAAAGGGGGGTGGGGAGGTTGGGGAGAAGAAAACTCCCCCGTCTCCCAGCTGTTTAACACAAGCTGTTGCTAGGTGAATCAAATTCTAAGGACGGTGTGACATACCTGCTTTTAGCAACTTGATTTACTGATTCTCTCAAGTGCCTGTCATTCTTTATGGCAATCTCCCCACCTGTCTAGAGTCCAGCTCCATTCAAAAGAACCATACATGTGTCAAATAAATTGAAGGTCCTATTCAAATCACAGTGTCCTCTGCCAGGCCTGATCTCCCATCCCATCCTTCACACCATAATCTGCTTAAATTGAACAAAGCCTACTAGGGAAGAAGCACTAAATTTTCCACCCTCTAGTGAGCCACCAGGAGGTGACAATAATTATACCTGTCAATCAGTATGTCACAGTAAAGTTCCTGTCCATTGCAAGGAGGGTGGGAATTATTCTTCTAATATATTCAGAGAATAGCCAGCACACATCTTTCCATTCCTTTATCAGGAACTGGTTATTTTTAACAAGATAAACAAGCTTTTGTAAACCAGAGCCTCCCCCTTGCTGATGATAGAAGCTGACCCAGTATATTAAATGGAAACTCATAGATGAACAGATGATACTAGCTTGATGCATATTTCCTGTGCTTCATAGCAGCACTCAAACAATGGAACTTCCACTACAGTTTAAATTCATTTAAGATATTCACATCTGGGGGCCTCTGGTGATCATTTCTAGCTGCAGTGTGCATCTAAATCTCTATATATGTTTACACACACAGCCTATTATTTGAACTATGCAAATACTATTTCTGTGGTGCACATTGGAATTCCATAAATAATTCAATATGAACAGAGACATGATGGGGAAGAGGGAGATCTGTTAACAGGAAGAAACAGAACTAGGTTCAATCCAGAAACATTTTGGCATTACTAGCACCCTGGGGCTTAGGCAGAAACTAAACTTACAAAAACACGTAGAAAAGAGCGGGTGTTCTTCGCTTTTCCACGTCTCTCGCAGTTTGTAAAGTTAGAATCTTGAGATCTTTCAGCCATCTCTTCAACACAACTTGATGTCACTGTATAAACCCCTGATTCACATCTTTTCTAACCTACACATGACACTGATTTAAATCTTTTAAGCACCTCCTTTTACAAACCAAGAAAGCATAGATAAATCTAACTCAGTGAGAATCATTGCCAAATTAGAAAATGGATACATTAAAACAGAGGAAAGGGAGGAAGGACTGATATCTACATTTCTACAGGAATTATTTCATTTATGAGACATCATAATGAATGTATTATCTCAACACCCAGATTGCTGTGACTCCGCACAAGCAAGGAAATAAACCTAGGAGCAGACCTTAAATACCATTTCAAGGATAAAGCATTGACACATTGATTTTCTGACTGCTGTTTTCAGATGCCTATCTGTGAGTGTCAGGTGAAACTCCGTTGATTGCTATAAAGACATGTCAGGTTATTGGTATCTGAAAATCATCCTTGCTAATTATGCCTCTTTCCCCCACCCACCCCTCCCGGCCCCCCCCCCCCAAAAAATCAACTAGTTTAACTGGTATCTGCTGCAACCAAATCATCACACTCACATAATCACCTGACAAACAATCTTTGCAGCACTCATTTTAACTCAGCATGTTAAGAAAAATTCCTGGACTATTTGTGCTCATAATGCAACAAGATGTTATGTCAAAGACCCACATTTAGGAATGTTCTTCTCAAGTCCAGGGAAGGTCAAAACTTTTTGATATAAAACTTTGTTTGATGAGAATTGGCCCTTTTTTTTTAGGAATGAATATTTCTGTAGAAAATTTTCATTTCCTTCCATTTGTTCCAGTTTTTCAAAATCCCCTGAACTGGAACATTTTGGGATTTTCCTTCTATTTTGGATTTAAAAATTGAATTTTTTTTGGCTTTTCACTGAAAACAAATGAAAATTTCTGAAACCCCCCCTACATATTTTAGTTTCTTTTAAATGCTGTTTTCCAAGACCACTCTGAACTGGAAGCATCAGGAAAATGCTGCTTTGATCTCTTGGGGGAAAAAGGATAACATGAACTGCTCCTGATATATCACTCGATATACTTCAAGAGGAAGCAGACACATAATAGTGATAATGGCAGCCCAGATTTTCCAGTTCCACTCTAGTCCACATGCATCTTACAGAGCTGTAGTGGTCATTTCAAAAATAAAATAGCTATTGGTTGCTTGCGTCTCACCATACAGTGAAAACACATGTGCTACACTGCTAGAATACTGCAAATGGTGCTAGTATAAAAATATAGAATGAAAGGTCACATTTCATCATGTGCAACATCTCTGCTAAATGACAAATGCTCCTTTTTTAACTTTTTCCAGTTAGGGCTTGATTCTGCTTCTATTTAAGTTAGTGATCACACCACCACTGGCTTCAATGGGACAGGTATTGGGACTGCAGTTAGACACTCGGAGCTGGCCCATTCCAGCTGACTCAGGCTCGCATGGACGAAGGGGTTGCTAAGGATCCTGCAAGGTGGGAGGGTCCCAGAGCTTGAGTTGCAACCTGAACCCGAACAGCTACACTGCAATTAAACACCCCGCACCCTGAGCCATGCGAGCTTGAGCTGGCCGTGGGTGTCTAACTACAGTGCAGACCTACCCTTAGTGACTAGGCTGCTGATGACAAGTGCATGTAATTGTAACCATTAATAGGAGTTACATATGGTTATTTACAGCAGACAGATTTAAGGCTTCTTGTTTGGAAACAAGGGCTTTTAATACACAGTTTACATTTTTCCTAACTGCTTGGATATGTTAAAACCTCACTGCTCTCTGAAATCTCCAGTTCTGCACCGGGCGTAATAACATTTCTTTTTCTTATGGGGTTTTATGGTACCTCTCAGTGTTTGCCACCACAGGAATAGCTATGTCAATCAGGCAGATGCCACTAATTCTTGGGGAAGGCTCTTCTTGCGAGATGGTAAAAGAGCGGTTAGTAGGGACGGTCTGGCAGTGAAGGATCTTACATGTGGAGAGATCATCCTTGCAGCAGGTGAGGCAAGGCTACCAAAGGATAACTAAGTAGAAGAGATGTTTCTAGCTTTCCCCTTCTTTTTGGAGGGTTTCTCTGCCATTTTGGGGCCTGAGATATTGTGTGTGTGTGGGAGTGGTGAGGGGAAGGATCCAAAATTTCTTAGAAAGCCTTAAAACCATGGGAAGGGCTAAGATTAAAGGAACTGGACAGGTTTTCCTATGCTCTAGCTCAGGAAGAAAGCACTCCATGGAGGCTGCATGATGGGATTGTCAGGAAATAGAATGGATTGCAGTTTTCCCAGCAATATGAACCTGTTTAGTTCCTGTTATTCATAATTCTGTCTGATGAAAATTCTAGCCAACTGGAGAATTAACCCATAAATCTATTAATCTCAAAGATTTTCTAGGACCAGGAGAACCTACACATTCTAGGATTCACTTTCTTTCCCTTAAATTAATTTGTCTTTAAAATCTTTCCACTGCATGTTTTCAGGCAGGATGGCACATAAACCTCTCAGCCCGACCAACAGATTTGTTTTTTACTTCTTGCAAAAAGTAGAAATTTACAACAATTTGAATTCCTTTCCAGCCATAGTTCAACACATTCCCCTCCCGCAAAAATTGGGCCACCTTGAAGGCCAAGGTAAGTACCAAAAGCTGGTGCTAATTTTGCTGCCCAAACTCTCCACATTTCATTATTCATGATCAGAAGACAATTCATCTACTTCCAGAAAGTCATCTTGTATTTTGTTTCTTGTAGTTCTTGAAGAGATGACCAACACTATGAACAAATGCTACTTTTGGTGATGCCCATTTAAGGCAATGACATTGGATAGGTTGTGATGATATCTTGGTTACACTGAAGTCAGTCTGGTGGCATGGTATAACTGGATACGGAATGGCCCAGTGTTCTCTGGGACAGTTCTGCACTACAAAGTTTTGTTGGCATAAGTATGTCAAAGGTGTGAAAAAATCCAACCCCCTGACTGACATAGGCATGCCAGCAAAACACCCAGATGCAGCTATATTGGCAAGAGTCCTTTCACTCATTCAGGGAGGTGGTTTAATTATATCAGTAAAAGATCTCCTTATACGAGTATCAGCTATCTCTCCACGGGATGGTTCTATCAGAATAGTGATATACATGTCCTGTAATGGCCAAGCCTTTCTAGTGTAGACTAGCCATTAGTTTGAGTCATTTCTGGCAGTGCATCCTAATCGTAAGCACTGCCTTGTTTTCATTAACTTTACAGGCTAATAAATAATCTGTTGTTGGATTTAACATTCAAAGTGGCATTTTCAGTCCTTCATTTTGCCTGCAATTTGTTGAAAACTTCCATCCTCCCATCCATACAATAACCTGTGTCTGAAACTCCTCATTCTTTGCTGACTCCTTGATAGCGATCATGGAGTCATCTGGATTTTATGACAGCGTCCTCTGCTAAGAGAGCCCACGGGGAGCTGTAATATCAACCAGCCCCAAAACCTTTCTGACATCTCAAAATCCCTCTTATGTAACATCATTTCCTCCCAAGAGTCTTATCACTTGGCAAGGCATCTACTATTTTAGTCTGAGTGCCTGAGAGACTGTACTTCTAGTAACCACACCGACATTTTATGGTTGGCAGGGTCGGACTCTTGTTGTTTGTCAGTGTTTGTAAATGAGAACTCACTTTCCCTTGCAGATGACTGAGTGCTCCTCAGCTGACTCTGACTTGCTCCAATTTGTTTTTACTTGGGTAGTTTGTCTGTACGTTTTGCTACATTCCAAAGGCCATTTGTTTTTACGAGGATGCCTGTGGCTTCTTCTGACTTGGGAGCATCTGTTCCAGCGTTACCAAACCAAGAATGCCAAAAGGGAACTGAGGCTTTTCTTAGCATCACATTTCCCCTCCGTCTCATAAAATCCAAACACGTTCTGGTAAATTTGCCATAGACTCCCAATCCTTTGAAGCCCTAATAGAACCGTTTCCATTGGAAATATTTTTAATTGAGCCATTGGCAAACCCATTGGCCTTTCTACATGTTTTGTGTGAGAGGGACACGCCACTGCTTCTTAACACACTTGTGCAGGTTCTCATTCCTGCCTGGGGTTGTCAGTCCATCTGTGGTATTTCTAAAGTGCCCTCCCCAGTAGTAGCCAAGTGCCGTTACAACTCAAGAGGGAACAGTTCCACGAGTATGAACTACTTGAAATCCCAGGAGTCTCAGGCTTCTTTTAATGGAATTGAGCAGTGTTGAATATTCAACAAATCCCGAATCTTTTTAACAAAGGAACTATAGCTCTTATATCCAGACAGCCTTGCTGCAATGAGTATCTTATACAAATACAAAAAGTGTGCACCTAGAGCGCTGACCATTTGAACCAATGGTCACACTCCCATTGTAAATATGCTCAGTGCAATATGCAGCCTGGACAACAATACATCCCACTGGTTTGTAACTCACTTCTACAGAAACCCCAGGAACGTTCTGACTTCCAGAATTCAAGAAAAGCTCAGGGCAGCTTTGCTCAGGTCCATTTCTGACAAAAATCCCCCCGATTTATTTTAAACTGAACAATTTAAAAGGTACTAACTCTCCATTCTGGAATGACCATGTCACCAATTTAGAATGGGCTGAATACTCATAGACTCATAGATATTAAGGTCAGAAGGGAGCAAAACAGAGCTGAGACTTCCTTCTCACAAACCCTCCTGACTTGCATCTTTTCTAATGGTCCAGGCAGCAGGTCTCTGGGCGGGGCTCTCTGAACTGCATTTTGAGCAAAAGGGTACTTGAGCCCAGCTGAGATGCAGCCTCATATTGCTGAGTCCTGTGGTTTAACAGCTGCTATGTACGGTAGCTGCAGAAGAACCCACTTGCAGCAGCCAAACATCCCACAGAAGAAGGAGGCCGTGGTAACAAAGAAGGGTCCTGCTGCAAGGCAGTTGGACTCCTTAAATCTTCTACTAAGCATATCAAAGACAGCATGTCCCTTATCACTACGTGGCTGGAAGATGAATTCAGTAGGAAAGGCCTCCCCATTACTATCAAACATTTACACTTTCCAAGTCCCACCAAGATGAACTGTGGTGGACTCTGAAGATATGGACTTGGAGAAAACTTCCTCCCTTACTAAGGGCTTTTCATATGGACTCACATGACCTTCTCATAAACAAACTAGGGAAATACAACCTACGTGGAGCTACTATAAGGTGTCCGCATAACTGGTTGGAAAACTGTTCCCAGGGAGTAGTTATCAGTGTTCATAGTCAAGCTGGAAGGGTATATCCACTGGGGTCCCACAGTGATCAGTCCTGGGACCGGTTCTGTTCAATATCTTCATCAATGATTTAGAGAATGGCATAGAGAGTACATTTAAAAGGTTTGCGAACGATACCAAGCAGGGAAGGGTTGTAAGTGCTTTGGAAGATAGGATTAAAATTCAAACTGATCTGGACAAACCGGAGAAATGGTCTGAAGTAAATAGGATGAAATTCAATAAAGACACTTAGGAAGGAACAATCAGTTGCACACATACAAAATGGGAAATGACTGCCTAGGAAGGAGTACAGCAGAAGGGGAACTGGGGGTCATAGTGGATCACAAGTTAAATATGAGTCAACAGTGTAATACTGTTGCAAAAAAAAGCAAACATTATTCTGGGATGTATTAACAGGAGTATTGTAAGCAAGACACGAGAAGTAATTCTTCCGCTCTACTCCACGCTGATTAGGCCTCAACTGGAGTACTGTGTGCAGTTCTGGGCTCCACACTTCAGGAAAAATGTGGACAAATTGGAGAAAGTCCAGAGGAGAGCAACAAAAATGATGAAAGGTCTAAAAAACTTGACCTATGAGGAAAGATTGAATAAACTGGGTTTGTTTAATTTGGAGAAGAAAAGACTGAGTGTGGATAAAGATTGTTACAAGGAGGAGGGAGAAAAATTGTTCTTGTTAACCTCTGAGGATAGGACAAGAAGCAATGGGCTTAAATTGCAGCAAAGGCGGTTTAGGTTGGACATTAGGAAAAACTTCCTAACTGTCAGGGTGGCTAAGCACTGGAATAAATTGCCCAGGGAGGTTGTGGAATCTCCATCATTGGAAGTTTTTAAGAACAGGTTAGACAAACACCTTTCAGGAATGGTCTAGTAGTTATTACATAGCCCTGCCAGGAGTGCAGGGGACTGGACTAGATGACCTCTCGGGGTCCCTTCCAGTCCTACACTTCTATGATTCCCTCTCCTCCTCGACCCCCCATTTCGTCTATAATCAGGTATTGGAAGATCAAGACAGAAAAAAAGCTTGAGAGTCTTTGCCATCAATAAATCTTTGTGGGTTTTCTTTACATCCAGTAGTCCAATATCCACTGTGAACTGCGGCAAACTGACTATGGGTTTAGCCACCAAAACGTCACAACAGAGATACTGGTGTCCCTCGCAAATAAGTAAACTAGCCAAAACACTGTAAGAGTGAGATTATCCCACTCCATTTTTCTGACTCCTAACAATCCAGCATTTCAAGTAGCAGTCTCACTGAATCTGCTAGCTTCCATTTAAACAGCTCTTATAACTCTGTCAAATTCTCCAACCTTTGTACTGATTTTTCTCCTATTCAAAATAACTTTCCTTTACAACAGGAGCAGGCTATCAGCCTCTTATCTCTTATGTTCCCCTCCACCTGATCCTCCTTCTCCTTGTCAGTCTTTCCACACTCCTATTAAACATGTAGAAAATTAGGGATTTATGTCAAGGGAATGTATAACTCTTAGCCCATCATTAACAAATTGCAATTGCAGTGCAGTTCGACTGATTCACAACAAGCCACAGTCAATCCTTAGGGAAAAGCAGGATATTCCCATCAAACACTGAGGGAACTGTATCTGTGCCTAGCTACTGAGTGGCTCATTTGAAACAAAACTCTGCAGACACCCTGTCATCTGTGAGCTACTGTGCGTTACTTGGGTCCAGCAGACAGCAAGACATCATAAAAACAGACTGCTCTTCCTTCCTTAAATGTTGTGATGGTCTCTGCATGAACAGTCCCACGATACATTAACACCTCCACCAAGCACATTTTAATTTCAGACCATCCTCTCATGTTTCCTCTTAATTATCACAGGGCATTCATAGAAAAGATCAGCCAGATGGAGATTAAATATTTCACTACGAGAAGATGAAGCATTCTGCACTAAAATGGAACCTTTATTGCAATAAAGTCATTAATTAAAGACTCAACCAATTCCCCTGCCACTATACAGGAAGCACTAAAGGCAATCACAAGGGGAAAGTGCACCAGTATGCCATGGAAAAGGGAAAAACAAGGTAGACAGTTACGCGAGGCTTTGCTTCAGTTGAACATGGACTTGGCAGCTCAACACAGGGGAAACCAAGACAACCATGTACTCAATACATATATCAATATTACTCCTTAAAATTAGACTGAGCTGAACTTCTGCCAATGATAAACCCAGAATGTTATTTCATGTGGAAGAGGAGGGAAGAGATGCAAAGGCTGGAGGGCAATGGAGGAGAGAAGGTAGCTTCTGGCTTTCCTCCTTCTTTTTGGATGGCCTGTGTCATCCAGGGTGTCAGGGCATTGTGGGAGAAGCAGTAGCTGAGGCTTGCAACAAAATTGCCTGCAAAATGGGAGTTTGCTAAAAAAGAATAATTAATCTAGGAAATACTTGAGCCATTCCTTCCTTGCCTAACCGAGTAAGTCATGGACACAAGAACAGATGAAAAGCACACTGACAAAATTCCCTCTGACAAACAAAACACCACTAGACAAACAAAACACCACTAGACAACACTGAACCTAGGGTAGGGTTGCCAGTTTTGGTTGGAGGTATTCCTGAAGGTTTCATTCCATGACATAACCTCTAATTAAAGATTAATCTGTGATTCCTGGAGACTCCAGGGCAATCCTGGATGGTTGGCAATCCTACTTTAGGGCCAGATCCTCGCACCCAAACTTTGTAGATCTCCCACTGTAAACTAAACTTTGTAGATCTCCCACTGGAGTCAATGGGAGCTCTAAGTACCTCCATATGATTACAGGATTGGGTCTTCAGAGAGAATGCTAAGCAAAAATTCTTCATCTGCTCAAAGCCTCCTGCTGTGAGATATTCCCAATGGTCTCTTTAAATTCCCTCCATCATTTACTGACTTGTACTTTTCTGCATTCTTCCAGATGGAAGCAAGGAAATTTCAAGAGCAACCACCAAAAGAAATACAATGAAAACAGAACCGCTCCTGTCTACCAGTCTCACTAGAAAACTTTACTACTACGTAAAGCCAACTGCAAAAACTTAGCAACAACATTATTCTCTAAGGTGCAGCATGCCAGCAGTAACAAACCCAACTATTGTATGATAAAGCAGCATGGTAGTTCTAACAGTGGACTCCAAGAAAACATTTAGCAATATGCTCTTCTTTGCATAAACCCAAAAAGTACACAAATGTTAAAAGGCTTTCCCAAAACGCTAGCGGACGCGGCAGGTAAACAAACCGGCCGGGCCCGCCAGGGGCTTTCCCTGAACAAGCGACGTCCCAAGTTTGGGAAACACTGCCCTAGGCAAAAGGTATTAATATTGAGGATAAAGGCAGACAAAGATACTAGATCTCAATTTGTTTCCTCTAGAAAGAGCTTCATTGTTTTGAATCACACACATTTCTTCTACATCAGGGACACACAAGTAGAAATACGAATGGGTCACATGATGGGCCTGTAACGGGGTGCACTCATCTCTCGTGAGCGCCTCCTTGGCCAAGTGCATGCATCTGAACGCTCTCTCTCTCAGTTTGTCCCTGCTCTTGGATAGAGCCGTGCCCCAGAGCTCCCTCCCTGGGGACAGTGTCTTCGCCCTCTTGGTGCTTCCTGGCTACAGCTCTGCAGCTGGGCTACCATAGTTCAGTTCCCTCTCTGGAGTGCCTCAATGTCCAGGCCACTTCCCCCCCAGTGGTTAATTGGGGTTAGGGGGGACCCAGGCCCACCCACTACTCCAGGTCCCAGCCTAGGGACCCTGTAGATAGCTGCCATCTGCCGTATCCCTTTAATTATGTCACACAACTTCTCTAATTCCTTGGGCCACTTCCACAGCCAGCTCTCCCTGGCTTCTGGCAGCGCTGCCCTTTCCAGGGTTCTGTAGCTCCGTGAGCCAGCCAAACACCATCCACACTCCTACAGCTCCAGCAAGGAATGGAACTCCCTCTGGCTGGCCCTGCAGCTCGTCTTATACTAGGCTGCTGGGCCCTGATTGGCTGTGTCGGACACAGCCATTCTAGGCAGCCCTCTCCACTGCCCTTTTTGGGTCCATTTTGGTCCACTTTGGCATGGCCATGAGGCCTCCAGCAGGGGGTGTCAGAGGTTCTAGTACACCCCATCACAGGGTCATATGATATCTGTCGCACAACATGATGTACTTATTGGAGAGAATATGGGCATTCATATTTGAGCAACCATCTCCAGGTTTGGGCAACAATGGAGTTAGTCTTACTAGTATAATCTTGGGCCAAGGGAACTACCCCAAAGGCAGTAGGAAGCAGGTTTAAAACAAACAAAAGGAAGTATTTCTTCACACAATGCAGTCAACCTGTGGAACTCTTTGCCAGAGGATGTTGTGAAGGCCAAGACCATAACAGGGTTAAAAAAATTACTAGATAAGTTAATGGAGGATAGATCCATCAATGGCTATTAGCCAGGAGGGGCAGGGATGGTGTCCCTAGTCTCTGTTTGCCAGAAGCTGGGAATGAGCAACAGGGGATGGTTCACTTGATGATTACCTGTTCTGTTCATTCCTTCTGGGGCACCTGGCATTGGCCACTGTTGGAAGACAGGATACTGGGCTGGATGGATCTTTGGTCTGACCCAGTATGGCCGTTCTTATGAGAGTACAAAAAGGGAGTTAGAGGGCAACACAAAGGCTAATAGTCAACCCTGGAAAATGTTCCCAGAAGTGTATTTAAGGAAGAGTAAGAACTGCTCATGTAAATGATTGTTTATGGTGATAATTTAGAAGAAATGGGTCAATCACCATAATATAGAAGCCTTCCATGAGAATCTGGTTAACCAATGGGAAAGGGAACAACTTTTTTAGCTCCTCTCTTCAGCTTTATTCAATTCAAAGAAACAGAGAGATCTCCAAAAATGCACATGCAGAAGCCTCCATGTGCCAAATTGCAGCTGTACCTTTAGAAGACAGCTTGGGGTGCCAGACAGTACAAGTTTGCTCATGTAAGATTAACGGGATTAGGTCTCTATGGCAAATTGCAGTATGGTCCTTGGAATAAGATTCTCATTTACTAAATAAATTACTGTATATTACTGTATAATGACATTCACATTATAACTGACAATTAGAGCCATTAAAAAGAAAGCTCATAAAGCAGCCGAAGCTCATATCAAATTAACACAGTCATGATTAAAATCACTTCTGATTTCTGCTCTTCATGGAAATAATCAGCATTTTGCATAAAAATGAATAGGAAGCAACTGAAGAAGCCCCAGTCATGCTAAGACCAGCACAGCACTGCCATGTCTATTGCTAGCCTGCCTGAGATGCTGTACACATGTGCTTCCACCCCAGCAGCAGGTACGAAAGACACATGTCAGGGCCCCTGCAGAGGCCAGGCTATTCAGCAGTGCTGTGACAAGGAGGATTGAAGTTCTGTTGTTATTCCTATTGGCTCTAAGGGGGAAGACCTGCGTTCTAAGCTGGCCTGAGGGAAGCTTCTATTTTATTTTCTATTTTTCTATTTTAATGTTGTCACTTCACAGTTTAATGGCTTCTGGCATTTGTACACAGATCTTCTCAGCTTTGGCTCTCAGGAAAAAAATGAAGTAATTAGAACAGAACAGGCACACACGGACAAACACGTCAGCAACTCATTAAGATGAGGAGAACACATTAAAAACTTTCAAGGAAACAAAGAGATTTTCTCCCAGCAGGTCTAGAGCCCACATCCTTCACCTTAGAATTACTGACACCACGAAGAGCACTGTGTTAATCCCCAGCGTCACAGCACTGGTTAGTGACCCTGCTCAGACACAGGCTCTAACATGGAGAGCGTGAGAGAAGCGATCACGGCACTACAAAGGGCCAACTAGCATTGTTACTGCGGTCGTAGCACGTGGACGAAGATAGAGGTTTGGGGTACACTGAACGGCCACCACAATACTGGCATTTACCCAGGGGTGGCGGGTGAAAGCGCCATTGAGGGGAGCTAGCCCTCAGACCCTCCCGCTCTGCCTGAGGCCCTGCCCCGCTCCTTCCGCTGGGTAGGCAAGGAATGCTATAATGTCTGCAAAGAAAATCTAAGAATTAGATCAGTAGTCAAGACCGCATCATGAAACCAACCACTTAAAATGTTTTTTATATATGTTATGTATTGAAAACAGATAACAATTATACTCTGTATAAATAAAAGTACTGAAAGATAAGATGCCTTTGATTCAATTTGCCTTTAAAGTATGAAATAAAAGGACATTCTCATATATCCTACCAACTAATTTAGCACATAAATCACAAAAAATGTGATCCAGATGGACTTCGGTGAAGGAAACCAATCAACAAAGACAGCCTCATCATCTGACACATTAGTTGTAATAATAAAAAACAAACAGCATGGTCAAACAATAAGGCACTGCATTATATCTGACATTTCTAATTAGTTTCTGCAATCAGTGCATCCTCCTCAACAAAAAGACTAACAGCAAGTATTTTGTTTTCTAGAGGAATGTGCACCTGAACTTCGTGTTTATCGAGTGAAGTCTATGGCTGAAGCAGATTCATCTGCATTCCCATGGGATGTGCTCTGGAACTAATGGACTTTGTACGGTCCACATCTGGTTTGCCAATTAGGTTCAGAGATCACTTGCTTTCAACTGCTTTGACATTAGAACTGTGCCAGACTTGGAATACAAAGAGCCCCTGAGTATTCCACAGATAACTGACCTGTGTCTATGGGCTTAGATCAGTGGGGTCATCATTGTATGATTCCCCCCTAACCCCCCCCCCGCCGCTCTTTTCACAGCTGTCCTAGAAATACTACCTCTAGAGCACAGCATAGTATTTCTGGCAAGAAACTCCAAGCATAAGGCAGTCAGAGTTGCAGCAGGCACTTGCAGGCTGAACTGCAATTAGCACGACACCAAAACGGTTCCATCCTGTAAAAACTTACCTAGGTACTTCTTCAAAGTGCCTACTCCTGCATTAGGAATACCGGTGTTAGAATGGGCATGTAGGATTGAGCCCGCAGAGCCAAACCTGAACGCTCCTGAGCTCCCATTAAAATCAATGGGGCCTCTTTGGCTGAGGTTTTAGTGAAGAAGCATTGCAGCAAACGTGTGCAGAGAGCATTTGCAAAAGGGGCTCAGGCACGATCCCCACAGATCAGGCCCCAACTTTTTTAATTTGCTTCCTTTGAAGAGATACCGAAGGAAGAATGTGAGTTCTGTGCTACTACAGTGCAGCCTAAAAAGAGCAGGAGTTCAGAAGTCCGTGTTGTAACACTGAATAAAGTCTGGTTTTTAAATCAGATTTTAATCGCACTTTAATTTTAATTTAAAATTAAACCGTTTTGAAAAAAAGCAGACTGCTTTTTGGCAAACATTCAGAAATAAGCACAACCTAAATGCAGAAGCTCTCAGGTTTGGGCCAGGAGGGCTCAACTCTGCATACACATTCTCACACAAGTGCTCCTGATGGGCGAACAGACACCTTAAAGAAGTAAGTAGGGTTTTGTTTTTAAAGCAGAATAAATAAGTATTCTAACCAATGCAAAAAGAAACCAGGAATACACTTTTCTATTTAAAACAAAAGGAAATTATTTTCTATATATCGCTTCTTTCAAAGCAAAATAACTTTTCAGTCTTCAAACGAGCGTGGAATAATTTTGACAGCATGGGAAAAGGAATTACAACACCTGACACAAATGAGGGGTTGCACAGTGTCCTACCATCTCCACTTCCCACAACTTCAAAAGGCGAATGGCCTGGCACCAGAACTTCACATGTTCTTTCTTCCACAATAAAAAAACTCTCTCCTCCATGCATCCGATGAAGTGAGCTGTAGCTCACGAAAGCTCATGCTGAAATAAATTTGTTAGTCTCTAAGGTGCCACAAGTACTCCTTTTCTTTTTGCGAATACAGACTAACACAGCTGCTACTCTGAAACCTCTCCTCCTTGTGAATACCAGCATTGCCAAATGAGAGAGAGATGGCAACATGTGTTGAAATACATGTGTTGCCAGTTTATTATCATCATCACATGAGCTCCTAGAGGCTGCAACAGAGATCGAGTCCCTATCATGTGAGGTGCTGTCCAAACATATAGTAAAAGACACTCCCTTTCTCAAAGAGCTTACAGCCTCCATAGGCAAGACAGACAAAAGGTGGGAGAAAAGAAGGACTTCTATCCATAGTCTCCAGATGGGAAAATGAGGTAGAAAGATTCAAGAGGAGATTGTCAGAGGCACAAATGTTTGCGTTTCCAAAACTCTCCCCCAAATCACACAGGAGGAGCCTGGGAATGAGCCAAGGTCTCCTAAAATTTCAGCCCAACACCTCATCCGCAAGGCCATCTTTCCTGTCTATACACAAGCATTCAGCATAAGTCCATTGTTTGCAGACAAGATTCACAGCCATGTTACACATCTTTAATGTATACTGCAACGAAGAGTTTATCCAATACAATGGCTTGTATGTAGTGCCTTCCATCAGAGATCATTAGTTATATGTTGCGGTAGAAAACCTACAGTCCATACTGCAAACTATCAGCAAAGTTTAGTGACAAGGCAAATAAATGACATTTATTATTCATTGTGTGTATTACCATAGTGCGTAGGAGCCCCAGTCATGCCCAGAGCTCCGTGGCAGCAAAAACACAAAAGCAAAAGGCAGTGCCTGCCCCGGAGATCTCACAATATAAACATGAGACAGGAGATAAGTGGATACAGAGAAACGGGAACACAGGGAAACAAAAAAACTATTGATGACGGATAGCAGTCCCAGCCTGCCAGCTGCGTAACCATTGTTTGCTGCAGGCATCATGGCAAAGGAGAGCTGTAAGGAGGATTTGAAGGAGTACAACGAGGTGGGTCTGCAGATGTTTACAAATTGCTCCTCTCGTGCGTAAAAAGTGGCCTGGGAGAAAGCACAAAGGTGCTTGTTTGAAAATGTAACAAGTGGGTGATGAGGGCTGGCACCATTAGCCGAGCAGCGGCGGGAGCACATGCGAGATGACAGGCAATCAGCCGTGAAGGACCTGAAAACGGGACATGTTAACGGATGGAACATTGCAGTGCTCCTGATGCCTCTCACACTACTGCAATCCATTCTTCTGCAAGGACATAAACATTTTCTCTTTCCACTCACCTCAACAGGGAATCTCTTGCCATTGATGCTGTGCTCAGAGCCAGCGGATCCATTGCTCTGACCCCAATGAAATTCCACTTTTTCTGCTTTGAATCTACCTGGCAGCCCAGCACCGCTGATGAAATAATCGTCCTTCAGAAGGATAGCGACTGCACACACAAGACAAAGAGAGGGACAAGATTTTGAGTGTATTTTTGCGATAGTGTTTATGATGATTGATGCACAGTTGCTGGTTACAGTGGCTTTCTTTTTCTATCCATATGAAAATCCATGAGGATAGGAAAAGCACTAATACGAGCAATGCAGGTGAATTAGGGAGAGATCAATCCCATGGAAACAATGGGAGATTACTAAAATTTCTCCATAATCTCAGAGAAAACCTCCTAACTGTAAGAACAGTAGGACAATGGCGGTTTCCAATAGGAGGCTGGATAGCCATCTATGTTGGATGGCATCTTGGCAGGGGGTTAAACTAGATGATGCTTGCAGTCCCTTCTAGCCCTATGGTTGTATGATTCTATAATGCCCTCAAAAACATGAGCAAAGAGGAACCTTCTTATCTTATCTTGCAAAACAATTACTACAGTACCCTTCACACAGCTGTCTGACTCCCCACGCCTCAGCCCTGCTCCACCTGAACTCTCCTGATGGGTGAGGAGGGGTTCCGCTCCACCAGTGGGACTTACAGAAATGGACTGATGGGGAAGCAAAGCTGTCATGTGAACAAGGATCTTCCTCCCTCGCCATCCATAAGTAATCCAATCCCCTCGTTCCCTACACTGGGCCCAGGGCAGGAGAAATCCTACAGTTCTTCCAGAGGGGGAGAAATGGGACCCATGGATGGAGGAGGACCCACAGACGGAGGAAACAGATTTTCTAGGTGGGGCATATTTGCAGCTGGCATCTTCCTCCAATCTGTCCTGGGAAGAGGTATCTTCACCCCAATACACCTGTCTTATCCCTGCCAACCATGTGATTCTGCCCTAGGGTAGCATGAAGAGATTAGCATTATACTGCCATTCTGAAGGGGATTCCCCACTGCAGTATGGCCTTCATCACACAGAGGCATCAGGGACACGATTCGGTCCTATATTTTCCATCTATGGGCTTTATACAAGCAAACAACGTAACCCTGTGTATAACTTCAAGCACGTGAGTAATCTCACTGCAGACAATAGGCTTATTTACATAAAGTTATGCTCATGCTTAAGGGCTTTGCTGGGTCTGGACGATGGTGCAGGAGGACTCTATTTCAAACTTGCCTTCTGAGGCACTGTGTTAAGAGTTTATTTCTCTAGCAAGGGAGTCTGCTTTCATTAAAAAGCAATTAGCTGCATTAAGGCACAGAGATAAAAGGATGGTGTCTGCCTGGAACGATCAAAGGGCACTTTGCATGAAATGCCATTCTTTAGAATTCAAAGGGAGGGTCATCAGAACTTTCCACTTTCCAGGTGTGCAATCAACACAACCGTGGAGCTGAGTGTATCTGTTGGAGGAGTGTTTGAGACACAACATAACCTTGCAGGACAGGCAGACACCACCTCAGCGAGCCTCCCCTAAACGCCTCCTCCAAACTGCGCTCCCCTATCTCAGGGTCTGTCCACCCAACGAAAGCTCTTCACCAGCAGTAGCCTACTTGAGAGTGACCGCAGCGGTGAAGACAGCGCAAAAGAACCTGGGTATGTACTCAGCTTGTTAGCCTGCTCTAAAGCCCTTGCCGTGCTGACTTCACTGCTAATGTTACCTGCACTAGCTGGGTTCAAGCTAGCTCGAGTAGGCTACACCGTGCAGAGCTTTTGTTTGCTGTGTAGACAGACCCTCAGATGAACTAAATTTGGCCCCTCCACACCTCCATCTCCCCCCTTTACATTCACTTACCTTAACCCCTCTCCTGTTTAATTCTTTATTGGTTCTTACACTGAGCTCCTCCCTGTAGTATCTGAGCACCTCCCACTAGTGCCTCAGGCAATGCAAGTCATGTCTGTTACATGTGTCCTCACCATTAATGTACTGTTTAAAGTAAGGGCTAAATATTTAACTTCCATAGTCATTTGTATTTGACATAGCAGTAGCAGTCAGAGGCCCTAACAGAGAGCAGGGTCCCATTGTGTTAGGCACTGCATGTATACTTAGTCCCGACCCCGGTGAACTTATAATGAAAGGTCGGAGATAGGAAGTATTATTATGTCCATTTTACAGTTGGGGAACTGACACACAGAGAGATTAAGTGACTTGGCCCAAGTTCCCAGAAGAAGTCTGGAGAACTGAGAATTAACTCCAGGTCTCCCAAACCCCTGTCTGTTGTTTTAACTACAAGATCATCTTTCATTTCTATTCCTCCCCTTTTTAGGAGATACAGGGGACCAAGTGAAAGTTTCTTACAAAAATTCCCCTTACAAAACCCCTGTTTAACAATAAAAGGGATTTTTTAAATCTATTTATAATAGTTTTTATCCCAAAGTAGTTCTCCTAAAAGTAGCTAGGGAGCAGCACCTACTGCGTTTGGAACCTCAGGATGAAAAGTTTCCATGAAAAACACAGCCAACGAGTATTCAGGCATTCTTAACCAAACTGTGTCATCACAACAGACGCAGATGAACTCAAATCATATAAATCCATGTTTATTATGTGCCAATGGAAAAGTTTTACTCAGTGCCGAAAAACAAACAGGATAGTTGTGAAATAATGTGAAATGGAAATCATACAGGCTAGAATCTCTCCTGTACTGAAGCTCTGTTCAGCAGAGGAGCAGGTGCAGGTATGTGAGGGAGCTAGTTACACTTCCCTGATTTCCAGTGTCAGATCTAGCCCTGATGCAATTACAGCAGCCCAGCAGCACCTCTAAAGTTGCACCACTGATATAGTGGAGCTCTGTTCCTTAGTCTCCTGACACATCCCTCTCAATTTGTCCAGGTGGCTTGGGGAAGTATACGGGGCAGGAACTAGCTGCAGCCTCTACTGGTACAAGCAGGGAGTTCACCTGCAACAGGGGAAATTCGCTGCTCACCACCTACAGACTATTTGCACCAAATCTGGCCCTCCATCTTTATTCTAAATTATGCCCATTAAATCAAAGAAGTGACTGAAAGCACCACACCTTTCTTCCTCCCTGAAACATCTCACTTGCTTTTTAAAATACTGCAGACTGTATTCAATCGGTTATAAATCCCACACATAAAATTGCACATGATGAGGAATCCGAGAAAGCAGATTCAAGTGCATCTGTTACAATGCACAGTGGGGATTTCGGTTGCATCTTATAAATATTTGATAGTATCTAAATCATTTATGGCTCTGTCAGGGGTCATTTTACTTGTTTTAGATGAATAATTAAAAGGATAATTAGGAGGACGTACAATCTGAAATGTTCATCTAATTGTTCGTTTTACAGTCTTTCTTACTACCCGGTGTCATAGGACATGTCCACTCCACCATCTCCCTGCCTCAGCAGCACTCTGTTATGGCCAACAGATTTTCCTGAATGTAAACTATTTCTAGCATTACCCAGAACCACAATATTCAAGTACCACAGTATGAGACTTCTTGGTATTTTGTCTTTACACAATGATTTAGCCAGGGAACACAGTAGAAGAATCAGCCCATTGAAAGTCATTTCAAAGTAGGCAGGCCATTCGTCCAGCTTTAAGCCAAACAGTCCTGTTTTTCAAGGTCTGTCCCCTGTTCCACCACTGAGACAAAACTGGACTTGGAGCGTGACTTCACACATGCAGGTATGTGAGGTCATGTGGGGAGAGGCGGGCGGAGGGGGGTCACACAGACGGGCGGGGGGGTGGGCCCATACTGTTTCTGGAAGGACTGGAATGTCCAGTATTCTGGGGGTGAGTGGCCACCCTATTTCAAAGTACAGTATTGCTAATATCCAGACTTAGATTTAAAAATACTAGGGAATGCAGAGCTAAGGCTGCAGACATCTGGACTGACAACTGTACATAACATACCCTTTCTTATGAAGATTGCAGGGATCTCAGAACACCGTATACAATTCCATCAAAAAATTGCAACATTAAGAGAATGTTAAGGTTGCATGTTTAAAGGAGACAAGAGTTAGGAAATGCTAACATTGAAGTGGAGTTCCCTAGGGTTTTTTGGTTTTCAAAGAAGATAATAGAAAAACCAGAATTACAGAATGTGGAGTTACTGGACTTACACATCACCAAAATCCCCTTCTCAATAGTTCACAGGATGGCTCCCTCAACCTACAAGCCTTAGGAGATGTGTGGCTTTTACCATGCAAGGTGTATTATGAATTCGTTTACTCTGTGCTGCAAATTTAGCTGCACACTGAATGCTTGGTGCATCCTACCTTCTCTCTGAACGCTGCTATGAAGGGCTGAAAGAGCATGCCAACAGTACTATGCATACATAAGCATGGTTTTCAGTGGGTTTAATCTGACCAATTTTCACTGGAACATGAAGGGCAGTTCTCCCAATTCAGACTATTTCCACATCAATTTTCAACTCTCTTTCTCGAGGTAGTTTGTGACCAGAACAATCAAAAATAGAATTTTTCCATGAAGAGGAAAATGTATTTTTTCTACTCTCCTGATGCTCTGAAACCCGTGGATTGTTTTTGCTCATGCAACCCACTGGTCAGGATGTGCTGTATAGTTTCCCTCTCCTGATCCACAGAAAACAGGGGTCTGTTACAACATACAGCTGCCAAAGCCAGCTCTTTAGTTCAAGCTGTAGAGGCTCGTAATTTCAATGCCAGAAATTACTGGTTCATTCCCCACTGTGTCAGCCAAAAAGGTGACCCTGGCATGTTAAAACTAATGAACAAAAACACCCTTCTTGCAATTATATTTGGTAAGTTCCATTCCAAAAGGGAAGAAATTTGTCAAGTTCTAAGTGACTAGGGGTTAGAATAGCAATGTTTATCAGCAATAGTAGGAGGTGCTGCTCCCACTGGAAAACCTAGGAACAACAGAACATACATTAAAAATATTCAGCCTTAGGGCTGGTCTGCATTTCATGGTTTTAGCAGCATAGCTATCTCAGTAAAAGCCATAGTGTAAAACAGTGATACTGGTATAACTGTGCTGACAGTTATGCCAGTCAGGGAAACCGGCCTCAATTATACAAGATACGCACTATTATACTGCATACACACTACAGAGTTTTGCCCTACCACTATAACTAAATCCTCCTAAAGTAGACAAGGCCTTAACTGAATTTATTTGCATATTCACATTGAAGTCCTGCTTTCTTATGGGTTACCATACGGTTCTTTATCTCCTAGGGCAAACCCAGTACTGCAGAGCTCACACAGCAACTGTAGCCACATGCATTTCAAATGTAACTTTTTAGTACATAAAAAGTAATTTCTTTCCTTTTTAAGGAAAATATTTTAGTAATGTATCAGCAAAACCAATATCTGAGTCAGGAGTTTCCTGGCAGTTAGAGTGTCTAGGCTAAGAGCAACAAGGAGTCTGGTGGCACCTTAAAGACTAACAGATTTATTTGGGCATAAGTTTATGCCCAAATAAATCTGTTAGTCTTTAAGGTGCCACCGGACTCCTTGTTGTTTTTGTGGATACAGACTAACACGGCTGCCCCCTGATACTAGGCTAAGAGCCTTTGACTTTGCCTTGGAACCTCACCTCCTCCACCCAGAGTATGAACTGCTAAGAAATGCCCTGCTTGTGTCACTATTGCTTAAATGGACATTTAGTTGATTGACTGTGTCAGTATGTAATATAAAGGTCTTATGGGGCCAGCTGGTTCCATGATTCTTGTGCCAAAAAGCATAGCAATTGACTACAAAATCTGCCACTACCTTCTACCTATCCTACTTGGTTTGCTGCTGCACCACACTTCCAATTCAGAATTCCTCCCAGCAAAAACATCCTGCAAACCCAGGGAATGGGGTGGGGCCTGAGAAAATACGGGAGGAGCGACTGGTGCTCAGGCAGCATGTTGACAGACTCAGCACAATGCCTTAGAATAGACATCAAAGCTAAAAAGACTGTGTGCACACCTCTGAGAAAAGGACATACGGTACTACATAAAAGGGACAGCTGATCACTGATGTTCTGAGAGGTGTTAGCCTGCCAGCAAAAATCCACACCCCAGTGTGAACAATTCAAACATAGTAGCAGTGTCAAGTCTGGTGCCTTTAAAGAAACCAGACTGCTCAGGACAAGCAGGGCTCTTCAGCCTTGGTAGGCAGCCCGCCTGGGAGCAGGAATCCCAAATTCAAACCAGGGGTGCCATGCCCCTCAGATCAGATAATCATCCTTGTACGACAATAACAGTGGCTGATGGAGAGGGGATGGCCACCACCTACATTACTGTCCATGAAACACGGAGGACAATTCCTGCCCATGCGTTGTGCTTACTGTTCATTGCGGTGGGACTCTATGGCACTTTGCAATATGTGTGAAAAGCACACAGAGCATGTGAGGAAAGGCATGGCCTTCATTTCTGCCCACAAGAAACTTGGAAAAACTCCCTGCATATTCCTGTTCCTGCTACACATGCAGCTAGGCAGCTATCAGTGTCTTCCCTCACACACTATCCAGTGTTCGGTTTTTCTTTCTGTTTCTAGCGATACCAGTTGCTGGTTACTACAAACATTTTTCCTCCGCAAAGCTGGAGGGCAGGGAAGGTAACATACAAGGTATATTTAAGTAGTAAGCTATTGTAGACCTCAGCCCTTCCAGAATCATTTTGCTACAAAGAGGACACATAGCTCAGAGTATCGAAGAAGGTACAAACATTTCTGACTGTAGCAGAAAACTGTACACATTCACTTTTATTGATTTTTTTAAAATGTACCCAAAGGACAAAGGACACATTTCCATTTTAAGAGGAAAACTACATTCTTCCCCTTTCTTTTTTTTAATTATGAAACAACAGTCATCGAGGAGGTATGGGCTAAAGATTGAAGCAGAGGACTGGAAATTGGGAGATGCCACAGACTTTTTATATGATGTTGGGCAAGTCATTTAACCCTTCAGTTTCAGTGAAGTGGGATGCTGCTACTTATCTACCTCAAAATGACAAGGGGAGGCTAAATGATTGACATTTGCAACAACATTAACAACAATAATATTTGCAGTTGTCATTTGCATCTGGAGACTCCTAGACGAGAGACACAATAGAATTGTAGAATATCAGGGATGGAAGGGACCTCAGGAGGTCATCTAGTCCAACCCCTGCTCAAAGCAGGACCGATCCCCAATTAAATCATCCCAGCCAGGGCTTTGTCAAGCCTGACCTTAAAAACTTCTAAGGAAGGAGATTCCACCACCTCCCTAGTGAAACATTACAGTGTTTCACCACCCTCCTAGTGAAAAAGTTTTTCCTAATATCCAACCTAAATCTCCCCCACTGCAACTTGAGACCATTACTCCTTGTTCTGTCATCTGCTACCACTGAGAACAGTCTAGAGCCATCCTCTTTGGAACCCCCTTTCAGGTAGTTGAAAGCAGCTATCAAATCCCCCCTCATTTTTCTCTTCCACAGGCTAAACATCCCCAGTTCCCTCAGCCTCTCCTCATAACTCATGTGTTCCAGTCCCCTAATCATTTTTGTTGCCCTCCGCTGGACTCTTTCCAATTTTTCCACATCCTTCTTGTAGTATGGGGCCCAAAACTGGACACAGTACTCCAGATGAGACCTCACCAGTGTCGAAAAGAGGGGAACGATCACATCCATCGATCTGCTGACAATGCCCCTACTTATACACCCCAAAATGCCATTGGCCTTCTGGGCAACAAGGGCACACTGTTGACTCATATCCAGCTTCTCGACTACTGTAACCCCTAAGCCCTTTTGTGCAGAACTGCTGCCTAGCCATTCGGTCCCTAGTCTGTAGTGGTGCATGGGATTCTTCCGTCCTAAGTGCAGGACCCTGCACTTATCCTTATTGAACCTCATCAGATTTCTTTTGGCCCAATCCTCCAATTTGTCTAGGTCCCTCTGTATCCTATCGCTACCCTCCAGTGTATCTACCTCTCCTCCCAGTTCAGTGTCATCTGCAAACTTGCTGAGGGTGCAATCCACACCATCCTCCAGATCATTTATGAAGATATTGAACAAAACCGGCCCCAGGACCGACCCTTGGGACACTCGACTTGATACCGGCTGCCAAATAGACATGGAGCCATTGATCACTACCTGTTGAGCCCAACAATCTAGCCAGCTTTCTATCCACCTTATAGTCCATTCATCCAGCCCATACTTCTTTAACTTGCTGGCTAGATACTGTTTGAGACAGTAGAATCAGAACCAGAAGTTATTTTCTCCTCCAATCCATACCATTCAAATTTTAATAACACTTGTCAAAGACTGTATTTGGTGTCCTACCTCAGATTGCTCTCACCACTGGTTTGATACGCTACCTCCCCGCTGGGGCCTGATTCTGCACCTTCCGCTCCCTTCAACTTCACCTCTTAGGACAGGGCCTTACTGGCAGATGTATCCGAAACACCTCTCACCTCTGGCCATCCAGAGTTCGTGTGTGAACACAGCACCGCCATGGCATTGTCTACCTGATGCTTTCTAGAATGGTTTATCTTTCCATTCTTTTGCTGGTTTCCTTCAAATGTCATAGTAATATTCTTACAAAGAATCTGATTGATTAGATACAGTCCTATTTTTGATACTTCAGGTACTTGTATGGTTTCTACCACCATCTGAGTATCCGAGTGCCTCCCAATCTTCAATGTATTTATCCTCACAACACCTCTCTGTGGCAGGGCAGGGCTATTATCCCTGTTTTACAGATGGGGAACTGAGGCACTGGGAGGCTAAGTGACTTGCCTAGGGTCACATAGGAAGTCTGTGGCAAAGGAGAGAAATGAACCCCATTTTCCTACAAACCCAGCTGGCACCCTAGCCACTGGACCCTTCGTTAACTAGAGGAAGTCTCAAAATCTCTATGTAGGCCAAAGGACTCTGAATTCAATAAATGAGGCAAAATGGATCTGTGGCTAGTATCTAGGGCTCTGATCCAAAGCCCAATGAATTCAGTGGAAGTACTCCAAGTCTGTGCTACACCCCCTGAGGTATGACATCTACTGCATATGTGAGCAGACCCTTAACTAGAGAAACATGATATAAAGTACTTCAGAGACACATGTTGAATATTAACAAGGATTTAAAAATAGATTTAATAAATAAAATGAATTAATTATAGATTTAATTCAATTACCTAAAAATTCTTGACCTTGACAACTGAGGAGGCAGACCTTATGATTTCTGCTTTTCACAATTTCAGTATTCAAGTGCAAGCAAATGCAAATAACTTTGTAGATAAATTAACCTTGACCTTTAGGTGAACCATTGAATTTTTGGTACAAATAAGCAACGTCTTCAGACTGTTCTTTTATAAAACAATTATAAAAAAGGGGCAGAAGAGAAGTGCAGTTACAGTGCAGTATTCGGGGCTGTAATAGTATCCACAAGATATTAATCACTACTACATCACTTTGCCCATCTATTGCCCTTTCTGCGTGAGAACCTCCTAACTCCTAGTCTTTTCTTTTATTCATAAGAATACCTTTGAGCCTTGCATTTTGGCACTCTTCACTACTGGATGCTATAGCCTCCCTTAGCGGGTAATTCAAGGTTACACCTTCTAACTCTCACACAGAGAGTTACAGGTCTTTACTGTGATATTCATTTGGCTGCCAAGAAAATGGTTTATATGGGGGATGAACTTAAAAAACTGTTAAAAACTGATCTACTGCACTAATTCTGCACAGAATGCAGAGATAGCGGCCTGGCAACTTATATTGGGAAGTTCTCACGTTAGGATTAAACAGAACAATGGGATGTCTTTGTGGGTTTGTTTGTTTTTTAAATTTATGGCTTGAGTTATTAATTGATTGAAGGCAGGCTTACGGAGACAAACAGGAAAGAACATACCAGTTTTCCCAGTGTTTTTCATCCATGTCTTGTTAGAGGATTCGTTGTCAAAACCATCAAGCTGTAATTCTTGATATTCATCTCCCACACGTGCCTGATGGTCTATGATGTTTACTGGAGACTGGTGAGTGCCTCCACAGTCCACACTTGAAGTAACCCAGTGCTCAGGACCATAAGTACCTGTTAAAAGAAAAGACCAACAACTTATTGTTCTGATGGGCCAACAGTTACCAGACTATCCTTAAGTAAGGCAGCAAGCATTTTAGCTCCCAAGGTAACTACACAGCTGCTACATTTCCTGCATGCAACCTACGAAGAGACTGAAATCCATTAACTTTATACAGTGCTCAAATTTTGCTTCTTGCAATAAGCAACAATACTGTCATTTTAAATTGCCCTTCTATAAAATTATCTGCAATTCACCAACCCTTTCATGACCAACTTATGAGTCAGTATGATGTTACAGGAACTTTCAAATAGCTAGAGAAAGAGTAGGAAGTTATGTAGCTTACCTGTTTGCATTAGATAATTAATATACTAATAAGGCATTAACTCTAGTTTGTGTGACAGGTTAAGATAATACGACCTTAAATAACTGCTATTTTATTTGAGGTTCTAAAAGCAGGCAACGGGGGGAGAACTTCATTTAAATCAACTGAGAAATTAAGTGTGAACAAACTTGGGTAGTACAAAAAATAAACTACAGGAAGGAGAAATGGTAGAGGAGAGTAACAGCACAGAACTGTCTTCTACCATTTGTCCTTTTTCATGCTTTTATTTTTCTCACTACTCAAATTTGTTTTCACATAATTTCTCAGCTGATTAAATTATTCTTCCAAATCTCCCCCCAAAGTCAAATAGTAGCAGTGTGATGCACCATGGATAGATCAGCAGTGTCTTGCATACATATCCGTACACCTTGCACAGCAGTGTTTGCTTGATATAGGATAGCTAGCCAACCACAGAAACAGTGCCAGGAACTGACACTTCTCCATCCTCTCTCCCCCCATTTTTATTTTTATACAGCAGGAAGGGGATTTTTACAGTTTGTAAAGTGAGATAATTACCTGAAAGGGGATTCCAAAGAGGATGGAGCTTGGCTATTCTCAGGGGTGGCAGATGACAGAACAAGGAGCAATGGTCTCAAGGTGCAGTGGGGGGAGGTCTAGGTTGGATATTAGGAAACACTATTTCACTAGGAGAGTGGTGAAGCACTGGAATGAGTTACCTTAGGGAGGTGGTGGAAACTCCATCCTTAGAGGTTTTTAAGGCCCAGCTTGAAAAGCCCTGGTGGGATGATTTAGTTGGTGTTGGTCCTGCTTTGAACAGTGAGCTGGACTAGATGACCTCCTGAGGTCTCTTCCAACCCTAATCTTTTATGATGGGCAGCGATGCAACACCATGCTTTTGAGTGTCTCTAGACTTCTGACTGTCAGAAGCTGGGTCTGGACAACTGGGGATGGTCCTGTTGTGATGTCCCAGGTCTTGAACCCAGGCCTGGGAGTCCCCAGACAGCTGCCACAGCCTGGCATCCATCATTTTCAGCTTATACTCTTAGTAAAAGCCACTTTAAATGAATTCCCAATTAAAGGGAACTCAATTATTAAATCCTAAACATGTTCTGTTTCTAGAGGGACTTTCCTTATCAAAAGTGTTCTAATGCATAACTGTTTTGTGGCGTATTAGTTGGCCACTTAGATAGCCTACAAGCAAGTTTGCATTAAAATGGCAATGAAATTTGTGTTACATTTCAAAAGGCCCAGTAGTGCAGATAACTCTCAAGCTATCACGTGTTGGTATTGTTACAAATTCAGACAAAGATCTGGATTTCCAAAGTGTTCACCATGGGCCTAACAGTCCTTCCATTGAAGACAATGGGAGTTATACCACTCAAATAGGAATTAGTAGCTTTTGAAAACCCCACCGTCTCCCGCAGGGCTGCAATGCAGCGCCCCCTGCTGGGCCAAGCTTGGCACTGCAGGCACTTGCTGCCTCAGTTCACCTGTTGTGGTAGCCCACAGTGTAAGCTCAGTATCAGTCTTTGAAGAGTCAAACAGTAACAAACTCAGAATTTGCCGGGCTGCTCCTACAAACAAACAAACATACATCAAAGGCAAGTACTTGAAGCTAAGGCCCTGGGATTCTGGGCTAGTTCTGAGGCACCCCTCCTCTGCCACAGTCTCACTTAGTGCTCTTGAGAAGAAGCATGTAGGCCGTCTTAACTGGCCTTCTGGATCCCAATTTGTCACTGTCTCCTCCTGGCCCTTCTTGGCCTCTGGAGGATTGTGTCTTGTTGATAGCTTGGCCTGAGCGGGTTGTCCCTGAGCAGGCGGGTGTCAGATTGCCAATGCCTCCAGCTGGGGGCAAAGAAGGCCTGAGAGATCGCATTGCACCCACCCACAATGCTTTGGTGACCATTGCAATCAGTGGGAGATTTGCCTGAATAAGGACTGTAGGGTTGTTCCTTTATGGACATTTGCAAGGCACATACCTTTTCAAAAATCAGAACTGTTGACTAATTTGCAGAGAAAATGTCTTGTTAATTTGATTTGACATATGAGTAAAATTTTCCAAAGTGCCTAAGTGACTCAGCAAAACTAAGTCCCATTTTTAAAAGTGACTTAGGCACTTTGGAGCATAAGTCCCATCGACTTTCAATGAGATTTATGCTTCTAAGGCCTAGATGCTCATAGATATTTAGGTCCCTAACTCCCTTGGGAACCTAAGTCACAACTGAAAGCAGGATTTGGGCTCCTAAATTGTCTACAGGATTTTAAAAATTTTACCCTCTCTGTATTGCTTTAATAATTGATAATCTCCTTCTAGACAATTACCAGCTCCCTTTGGATCTAAATCTAGGATTTACTAATGGAAGTGCAGCTGCATCTTTATGTAGTAGTATTATTGTTATATGCATAAAATGCTTCCATACTGGTGCTGAATTATTAAAAAAAAAAGTAATGCAATAACACACTGAGCAATTCAAACCCACAACTGAAAGCTGTGCTGTGGTTGAGAGTCCTGCCATTGCATATTACTGTCACAAGGCTAAGTTTAAGACTTGCTATTTAGAATCACCATGGGATTTTTTTAAATTGGGGATTTTTCATTAATTTTCTTTCAGAACTTTTTGAAACGCTCTAGTTCCACTAACTGACCGTTTCCACTGCATGCAAGCGTGGCATGCAAATTGCTACACACAATGTGATCGGCACTATAATGGCAGCAATTGTTGATAGTGAGAAATGTAGGGCCAGATCCCACCGTTGGTGTAAAGCAGCATAGTCCCATTGATTTCAAAGGAGCTATGCCAAGTTTTAGCAGCTGAGGTTGTCCCCCATACCATTTTTACAGAACAGTTTGAAAAGACAATAAAGGGGACACATTTTTCTTTTAGATTTTGAGAATCGGGGTAAATAAATAATACTTCACACTCAGGAAAAATTAGCTTAACACCCTGTAAAAATGTAATCAAGAGGTTAGCCCACACAGATTTATTTATACGCTCATAACCATCAAAAGGTTTAAGTGTAACAGCTTGCTTTTTTCCATGTACATTCAAGTGGAGTTTTAATTGAAACTGATCTTCCACTACAGATTTCAAATTAATTCTTCTTCTAAGTGTCTCATGCTCCAGACACCCTTGCCTTGCAAAAAACCTACATCATTAGTGGAGGAAACAGAACACTTTCTAAGCTCGCAGGTATTGATTACCTATTCCCTACATCAAAGCACAATTGCCATTCTGCACTGTATAAATCTCTTCGGTGTTAGACACTTTATAAAGTACTGAGAATGATATCATTAATCATTCGCAGTTGCACCTGTCCTGCTATATTGAATTCTTTGTTTTTTAGAACTTTAAATAAATGCTTTTAAATAAAAACATGACACTAAATAAAGATTGCATTTAACTTAAACCTAGTAAAAAAAAAATCCCTGCATCTTGCGTGTGACATTTACTGGTCTGAAACAGAGAAACGTAAAACTATTTGCATTTCATTTGATCAGCAACAAGCATCGCCATTTTAATCAAGTAAAATTTGGGTTGAATTTGTATTGGGCTTTTAATGGCTGACAAATAATTCAGTGTTCAAAACTTGACACACTGGAAGCCCTCCTCTACTCACAAACAATACAAGCTTCCCCAGGAAACTCCAGGAATACATGTGAATTATAATAAAATGTCAACCACCCCTGTCCTTGAGTTCTAGTGTCAGAAGGAATATCTGCAGAGAAATATTATAGACCTGCACGGCGGTGACCTTCAGCATCATTAGTTATTAATGTTAGTACCCATTCTGTGCTAAGCACTTTCCAAGCACTCAAGGAGAATGCCCCTGCTCTGAGGAGCTCTCCATCTAACCTGAATAAGCCTTTACACTATTTTGTGCTAATAAGTCCAATGAGCAACACACTACAAACATAACAGAGTAATGGCATGTGCTATGGTACAAGGGCTGCATTAACCCCCAGGCT
Source organism: Lepidochelys olivacea (assembly GCF_965140295.1). Taxonomy (NCBI): domain Eukaryota; kingdom Metazoa; phylum Chordata; order Testudines; family Cheloniidae; genus Lepidochelys; species Lepidochelys olivacea. The sequence continues at coordinate 4,386,157 of NC_140417.1, read as the reverse complement.
AATGAAACAGGGGGTCAAGGGGAGTAGGAACAAGAGGATCAGGATTGGGTAACTGTTCACATAGGAGGTAGATGGGTCACCATTGGGTGAGGTGGGGGGACAGGAATCAAGAACAGAGACTTGCATGGTTTCACCCCATTTATTTTGCATCATTGGGAAGGCTTCCCGCTCTTACGAGTCATTGTACTGAGAGTTTCCCACTGAGGCCTGCGTTCTCTGACTGACTGCCTTATAGACAGAGTTGTCAAGCCTTCCGGCCCTGTTTTCCTCTCCTGAGCTGACCTTCAAAACAGACCAGCTACCTGTGGAAGGCCCAGGAACTCCAAGATTTGAAATTCCTCCCATGCAGAGTGGTTTTCCACCTCCTGCCGCTGGATAGCTGTAATCGGGATCCTGTGGTGGTTAGTACTCTCTCTGACAGTTCAAGAGTTTGCTGAGCTATAGAGGTTTACAGATCTTCCATGGGCCAGCAGCCTCAGAATCTAATTTTGCATGATTGGTCTCCAGTGACTTGACCACACTCCTATTGAAGTTAATGGCAAAACTCCTGTTGACTTTAGTGGTATGGGCTCAGAGCCTAGGTCAGTAATCTTAGGAGTGCAACCATCTTTCATCATATGAATTCAGGCATCTTAAGCAACACGTAACAGTCAGGGTTTCTTTCATTTATGCTCATCGGAAATTACTTGTCGCTTCCTAGCTAGGTTCCGTAATGAACATCAAGTTTTCCTCAGGAAGAGGAAATATTCCTCGTTCAACCAGAAGCTCTAAAATCTTTTCTTATGCTAAAATTTTCTGTCAGCTACTGGAGGATTTTTATTAATAGTCTTTTAATATATAAGCTGTTCTTTAAATAGAATCCAAAATTACCTTGTTTTTCTTCCTGCTACTGTACATCCCAAATAATGACTATGCTTCACTAATGAAAAACCATTAAAAATAATGAATTCAGCCAAAATCTAATTAAAGCTGATATAAACTTTCATGGATTTTTTTACTCAGTCAAATGTATTTATTTTTCCTTCATTAAACTATTGTTTAAAAATATAACTTTTTAAAGCTGCATTTATATTCCAACTTTGAAATTTCCCTCATTTCCATTAACTTTCCAATTACCGGCTCAGTTATCTTTATGTAAAGTTGTGGTCTTCATAAATTTCTTTACATAACAACACACTTAAAATTTGACACGTGGTTTGGTGGATGTTCACCAATTACAAGTTATCTTATGCTGATCATTCATTTACAAGTTGAAAATAAAGATAGAATATGACATTTATTTTTCTAGATCTCACTTTCCTTGCACTTAGACATTAGTCATCTCACTCTGAGTCCCGGATCTGGCACACAATGGGCCAATTTTTGATCCCACTTACACAACAATCTCAGTTAGAGCACTCAACTGCCTTGACTCCTAACACATCCTTCATTTCCAATAGCAAATGGGAGTGACATTTGCAAAGTGACCTAACATTTCTATAATTAGGCTTCAGCAACAGCCTAACTGAGGCTCAATTACTTTGAGCACATGGTAGGGATACCTATCCCATCCCTGCAGGATACCACTCATCAGTAACAGTACAGACCAGGAGTGACAGTATATGAAACATACAGCTGTACAAGGCAGATATCAACAGAACCATCAAAAACTGGTGGTGGGGGTAGATATGTACCTCTCATTCCTCCTAACCTGCCCTTCTTTTCATTGACCCATATCCAGCCAGCTCTATTGCTCAACTAGTTTGTCTGGCTTTTCAGAGCAGAGAAAAAACAAATCTGGACTGTCATCATATGAAGGCACAATCTACAAGAATTAGCACGCCCAGATTGTGTGCAAATGGTCAGGTTCCTGTTCTCGCTGGGCTGGAGGCAGGCTGCTAGTGGCATTTGGCATTGGGTAGTCCTCCTACGAGGTTTAAGCCTGCTTAAACAACAACTAGAGGGAGTACAAATTTCAGAAATGCATTGGTGATTAAGGAGACTATTAAGAGCCTAAGTCAATAGGATCTAGGCTCCTACATGATTTAGGTACTTTTGAAAATAGGACCATTGATGTGTGAAGGCATGATAGCTTCCAATCCAAGTGAGGTTAGCAGGGAAGAATCCCACATCTCTTTTAGTGTCAACACCAAACCAACTATTAGGGATTGATGGGAAGAACCAGTCTCTCAACAAAAAAAGCTGTTTACCAGCTCATGGCTGCGTGTCAGCAGCATACTCAGACTCAAGGCTGTCGCAGGGACAGAAGTAAGTAAGGACTCTTGCTAGTCTGGCAGGGCAAGGAATAAAGAGGCACTGCTCCTTCCCATAAACTTGCAGATATGATCTGCCCAAGGACACTAACAGTTTTGTTGAACAAGGCTGCTGGCTTAAATCACCAAAGCTCCACATCAGCGCCCTTGCCATAATTCTCCTGTCCCAGCAAGTACCAGCTCTCTTTATGAAATATGATTCAGAATCTTACCTACTATCAAGTAAACTTTGCACCCTCCTATAACCTTGAGGAATAATGAAGAAGTTGGTGCCAATTCTAAATTCCACGGTTACACTTTCTACTTAGAGGTTGGGATTTTTAAAAGGGCATAAGTGAGTTAGGCCCCCAAATACCACTGAAATCAATGGGAGCTGCAGACTTTTAAGTTCCTTTGGAAATCCCAGTCTTAACACTTCACTGGGAGAAAGGGTTCAAACATACTACTTGACTACATAATTCAAGACTTCCCCATAAATGTAGCAATTTAAAAGCCCTTGTGATGCTAAGGTTAGGAAAGCACCTAAAGAAGGAGGCGCTCAAATTGAAAGGGTTAAATCAGGAGATAGGACCAGCTGATTCACAGCACCCTGAGTCTCTCCACTGAAGAAGGTATAGAGGAAAGCAGTCAAGATGAATCCGGAAGATGGCATTTAGACATTAGGCAAGAAAGAACACTTTGAGTGACTGACTTATCTCTTGCTAAGTAATTTGTCATGAGACTGCAGGGGTAAAAAGTATAAAAATCCCTGGAAGCCTTGATACAATCAGTGGCATCTTTCAGAGGCCTTTCCATCACAGAAGAAGCAGTTGAGTTGTTTGAATTATTATACTGGTAGAGAAATTGCTGAAATTATCCTGTGTTGTTCTAAAAAGAATGTATCGAGCTCCAAAAGATGGAGAAACAGAGGGAAGTAGTTAGAGATCACAATGCTGGTTTGAACAAAGATCCAAGGATTTCCTACCCTGAGGGGAAAAGGGCTTTTCATTTTATTATTCTCTGTCATCACTCTGTTTAACATGAGAGGCTCACGCTTGCAGAAAATTCCAATTACTGCTTGAAAAATGAGAGACCTAATACCAAGAGCAAGATGCTGGAGAGTTGCACTCAGAGGCCTAAACAAGGTTATAAGCATCATCTTTTTGGTTTTGCAAGCTCAGTACAGATAGGGGCTCATGGAGAGCAAGAACAACAAACAATTGATGGCAGTTCTTTGAGAATAACAGAACTGAAGGAAACATCTACCAAGGACAAGATCCACTGAGAGGTATTTGCAATTGCAGTCCTTGGCATGTAAACTCTAGCAGGGTCCTTCATAATCAAAAGGTTGCTGGGTAACAGAATAAGAAGGTTTGGACTGGTGAACAGACAAACTTGAAGTATTAATCTTTTAACAATTGTTAGCCAATCACAATGTTAATAATCATAACTATTTATTCCCAGCATACCTAGAGGGAATGTCTAAATATTTTCTTTTTTAACAGAAAAGCATGCCTGTCAAGGTTCCTCCCCCACTCTGAACTCTAGGGTACAGATGTGGGGACCTGCATGAAAAACCTCCTAAGCTTATCTTTACCAGCTTAGGTCAAAACTTCCCCAAGGTACAAAATATTACCCCCGTTATCCTTTGTCAAGGTTCCTCCCCCACTCTGAACTCTAGGGTACAGATGTGGGGACCTGCATGAAAAACCTCCTAAGCTTATCTTTACCAGCTTAGGTCAAAACTTCCCCAAGGTACAAAATATTACACCCGTTATCCTTGGAATGGCCGCTACCACCACCAAACTAATACTGGTTACTGGGGAGGAGCTGTTTGGACGCGTCCTTCCCCCCAAAATACTTCCCAAAACCTTGCACCCCACTTCCTGGACAAGGTTTGGTAAAAAGCCTCACCAATTTGCCTAGGTGACTACCGACCCAGACCCTTGGATCTTAAGAACAATGAACAATCCTCCCAACACTTGTACCCCCCCTTTCCTGGGAAATGTTGGATAAAAAGCCTCACCAATTTGCATAGGTGACCACAGACCCAAACCCTTGGATCTGAGAACAATGAAAAAGCATTCAGTGTTTTACAAGAAGACTTTTAATAAAAAATAGAAGTAAATAGAAATAAAGAAATCCCCCCTGTAAAATCAGGATGGTAGATATCTTACAGGGTAATTAGATTCAAAAACATAGAGAACCCCTCTAGGCAAAACCTTAAGTTACAAAAAAGATACACAGACAGAAATAGTTATTCTATTCAGCACAATTCTTTTCTCAGCCATTTAAAGAAATCATAATCTAACACATACCTAGCTAGATTACTTACTAAAAGTTCTAAGACTCCATTCCTGTTCTGTCCCCGGCCAAGACGACTACAGACAGACACAGACCCTTTGTTTCTCTCCCTCCTCCCAGCTTTTGAAAGTATCTTGTCTCCTCATTGGTCATTTTGGTCAGGTGCCAGCGAGGTTACCTTTAGCTTCTTAACCCTTTACAGGTGAGAGGAGCTTTCCCCTGGCCAGGAGGGATTTCAAAGGGGTTTACCCTTCCCTTTATATTTATGACAATGCCTAAAAAAAGATTTATTCTGTCAGTGATTAATCACTTCCGCCATGTTTAATCACATAAGTAAGAGATTTGCAAAAATAAGAGCCTCAAGCCACGCTCCTAGATGCATGTTTCCCTGTGTTGTTTGAAACTTTTAAACCTGAAGCCAGAGTGATTCACCTCTGAAATGTTAATCTAAAATTTGTATTTTCTCTGTCATAGTTGCGAAGAATTATTGTTGTTACATTCTTTAATGACAACCTTAAATTGTTTCACAATTGCTTTTGGCAGAAAACTTGCTAACATACATATTTTCTCTTTCCTTGTATTCTCAACACAAATATACATTATAAATATATATATATATACACATATTACACACGTGATGTGTATATAAGCATATTCACATACATATATAATTTCAAAATTCTAATTTTGTTCTTGAATGTTGTATGAAACTCTCATGAATCTTATATGAAGCTCCGATGGTACTGATCATCTGCCAAGGGCACAAATGTATAATAAATAGCCAACATAAGAAAACATCAAGAACTTAAGACAAATGATGCAGGAAGCTTGTAGCAAAGTGGAATTACCATCATTAGCAAAACAAGCTTTTTATATAAACATTCTAATATTTAGCATTCATGATCTAAATAATTTACCACTATAAACAGGAAAATGGCATTAGCGTAGGTGGAGTGGATAAATTGCTTTTTTAAAAATAAGGGGAGTGACTGGCATTAAACTGCTGAAAGATATGACTGATGTCTTTGGGAGTTCCTTACCTTTCTGCAATATTTCAGCAATACTTGCATCGTATGTAACACGCAGCACAACAGTATCAATAAAATTAATATGCAGAACTTATGGAGTAGGAGAATAAGTTATTACATAGAATGTGCCTATAGGTAGCCAGTGACTGAGAATACAATTTACATCCTCTATTTTTCATAATTTGCTGCATTTTTAACACATTTTATCTGACATCTCACACAATTCACTGTATAACTGTCTGCCTCTGTGGCCTTTTAAAAACTGCCCATCACTGAGCTGCATTTCATGAATGAGGTGATAATTTACAGTATGAGGAGAAAATACAAGATTAATTTATATGGTGAAAGTATAAATTTACTTCTATGCAAGCTGAGTAAAAAGCCTATAGGAAAAAAGACCAATATGCTTTTTAAAAATATCATATTAGATACATTTTCTTAAAATACGATTACACATAAATCGTAATGAAAATTACTATATAAAGGTGCATTGTGAGTCAGAACAGTGGCTCAGTGATACGGCTTTGCATTGCTGCAGGGAAGACCTAGGTTTAATTGATGAGTTTGGACATGTATTCCTTCAGCAGGTAGCGTAGGGAAGTGCTGCGGAGATAGAATACTGCGTACATGCAAGGTGACAGAGCCTCACATATTGACTACCTAGCAATGATCCCTAGCAGGCTCCAAACAGAGTCCCCCGTTTTGTCCCCTTTCTCCGGAAGGATGATAGCTGTGTTCCCGGGCCTTGAAAGCAAATGTATTAGTATTTGTGTCTCTGTAGGGGCCTAGAAGCCCTGGCCAGAAGACCTCCTTGGGCTAGGCACAGAACAGCAGAGAATAGCAAAGAGTTCCTGCCCCAAAGAGTGTAGAGTAGAAGAACACAAGACAAACAGTTACAAAAAACAAATAACCAGTTGGTCCAAAGCTGCCTCCCACCTGAGGCTGTGAGGACTCAAGGTCAGATGATTATGGCCTAAAGAGCAACCGATCCTTATAAAGGCCAGAAAGAGCTTAGCTGAGCTCGGGATTGGCAGGGAGCTTTTATGGTGAGGTCCTGGAGCAGAGGAAGCACGCCGCTATTCGGTGACTCTGGGCAGATTGCCTGGGTAATGAGAACGACAGGGAGTAGAAAGCCTCTTGCAGGAGTCCCTGCACCAGGAAACTGGGTGAGAGAGGAGAGGGGGAAAGCCTGTGGGAACTGTGGCCCATGTTGGGCACAGAAACTACTTTATTTTGCCTAAGTTTCTGTTTAACCAAGAAATTGCACCCTGAGTCAAGGGCCTGTGACAGATCCTGATATGGCATTGATCCTTGCTGGGCTGGAGAGCACCTCACTGGCTTGCTGTGATGAGTCAAGTGTGCGGGTAAGAGTAATGAGAGCGGGACCCCGCCCAGTGATTTAACCCTGCCGCTGTCTAGGACTCCTTTCTAGCATTGTGGGCAAGTCACTCAGCTGTAGTGTCTCTCTCTATCTATAAGATGGAGGGATGTTGTGAGGACTGGCTAACATTTTTAGCACTCTGGACCTGAAAAACACTATGTTAGTGCATAGACATAGTCCCCTCATAGGCTTAGTTGCAATCTCTAGATCTGTGCACATAAGGAAAACCAAACACTGTAATGATTTTTTCTAGTGTTGGAACAATAGCTTTGAAAACCTATTTTCTCTAAGGAGCGCACTTAGCAGTCTTGCTCTCAATGATGAAAACTGCTAATGTAAACGATACCTCGCTGTAAATTAATTATTTTCAATACAGACTGGGCTGTGGGAACAGAAAGTGCTGCAGTTGGCTCCTGGCCAACTTATGAGTAGCCAGTTCGAGCCCTTCCCCTCCCTGGAGCCCCGGCTCTGGGAACTGCACTAAAAAACTTCATTCCAAGAACTTTCTATTTTTATTGAATTTTTGCAGGATGTAGATTAATAAAACATCGATTGAGAGCACAGACCAATCTATAAAGGGAATAAACAGAGGCAGGGAGGAGTTACATCAATATAGCCCTGCTGAAAGCAATGGTGGAATGGGAACCCTCATGATTTCGAAGGAAACCTGCTTTAAAAAAAGAATGATTTTTATCTTTTTGGTGCTTTGGCTTCTTAGCTTTTAAATTTACAAAACCAGAAAAATCAACCATGTAGCAGGTGGGTTAAAAAAAATAAACAAAACAGGAAGATAAAGATCTACTGCTTGTTAAATGTTGGCCTTACCTTGGGCTCTTAATTACCCCTTACTTGTCCTAATCTGACTAATTAAGAGCTGCACCCTACATTTGGCCCTTATTGCTTAACTATATCACAAACAACACTTGTGGATCCTGAATAATTAGTATTTGACAAACCCTGATTCGACAGCAATCCTATTCTTTTAAGTTAGGAACAGTTTTGCCCACCCTATAGACTTAATGTTGTCCCTGTAACAACCAATTATTCAATTCAGCTGTCCCTCTCTTCAATATATGCACATTAAATAGTTCTCAAAAAGGCTTACATGTGATTGCCAGCTTTTAATTAATGATACTAAATGCTCCCTAGACTCACCTATCATTAACATTCAATCTATTTTCCCACTATAAATGTAACAGCCGCAGGAATTAGAATAAGACAACAGCACAATACCCACCTTAGGGCTTTTTTTTTTTTTTAAAGGTTTCTTTAATCTGACATATGTAGGAGATGTAACTGAATCTATATGTGATGTAAGAGAACTGATTTTATAGTTTTATACCTCAGCTGTTTCTCAATTACCATTTTCAAAATGCTACTTTCAATGGCCTAAATTTTCAGTGGTGTTTTTGGGATGCCACCATTTTTGAGTGCCCAAAGTAAGACCCCTAAAAAGGTTGGATTTTCAAACAGTCAGTGCTGAGCACTTTCTGAAACTCAAAGGTCAAGTAAGGTCAGGCACCCATAATCATTAGTTACTTTTGAAAATTTAAGCCAATGTGTTTAAAAAGCTACAAAGGGAGAGCTGGTGGAAATAGCATTTTCAGCAAAATGGAAACTTCCACAGGAAATGTCTGCTTTAGAAAAATCTTTCAGGTTGTCATCAAACAAGCTAACAAAATGTCAGTTTTTAGCAACTAGTGCACCTGTGATCCAGAGCAGTTTGAATCCTGGATAAATTTCCATTTTTGCAACAGCTGCCATCTTGGCCCACACATTGGGGGTTGAATCCAGGTCTTGCCTCAGTGCAGTGGGTGGGACGAGATGACCTCTTGAGGTCCCCTTCCACCCTACATTTCTAAGATTTATGACCTTTAGGGCTAAAATACTCATCTCTACAGCTTGGTCTAAGCAGCTGGGGCTGAAACTGGCCTACATCCTGCAGGGGGGTGTCATAAATATAAAAGGAAGGGTAACCACCTTTCTGTATACAGTGCTATAAAATCCCTCCTGGCCAGAGGCAAAATCCTTTCACCTGTAAAGGGTTAAGAAGCTATGGTAACCTCGCTGGCACCTGACCCAAAATGACCAATGGGGGGACAAGATACTTTCAAATCTGGAGGAGGGAAAAAGGCTTTGGTCTGTCTGTGTGATACCTCTGCCGGGAACAGATCAAGGATGCAAGCCCTCCAACTCCTGTAAAGTTAATAAGTAATCTAGCTAGAAAATGCGTTAGGTTTTCTTTGTTTTGGCTTGTAAATTCGCTGTGCTGGAGGAAATGTGTATTCCTGTTTTTGTGTCTTTTTGTAATTTAAGATTTTGCCTAGAGGGATTCTCTATGTTTTGAATTACTGCCTGTAAGATTATCTTCCATTCTGATCTTACAGAGTTGTTCTCTTATCTTTTTTTTTGTTCCTCTCATAAAGTTCTGATTTTTAAGAATCTGATTGGGTTTTTTGGGTCTTAAAAATCCAAGACTGGTTTGTGCTCATCTTGTTTATTCTCAAGCCTCCCCAGGAAAGGGGGGTGTAGGGCTTGGGGGGATATTTTGGGGAAATAGGAACTCCAAGTGGTCCTTTCCCTGTTCTTTGTCTAAATCATTTGGTGGTGGCAGCATACTGTTTAAGGACAAGGCAAAGTTTGTGCCTTGGGAAAGTTTTTAACCTAATCTGGTAAAAATAAGCTTAGGGGTCTTTCATGCGGGTCCCTACATCTGTACCTCAGAGTTCACAGTGGGGAAGGAACCCTGACAGGGAGAGACTCACGTCTCACAGGCTGACGAGTGAGTAAGATTACTTTTCCCTGTCATGAACTACTAGGAGCTCAGTCGACATCCAACGGGAGCAGAGGTGGTCTGAGCAACCATAAATAGGAGAGAAGGTGTTTGTAAAATAATCTGTCTGCTTAATACTGCTCCACACTATGAAGTATGAAAATCCAATTAGCGCATGAAGAGAATTCCCCTCCATTTGTTTGTTTCATCCACCTGTTGTCTGATCATGTGCATGGACAGTGAGCTCTTTAGGACAGAGACTGTCCTTTTATTAAATACAGTGCCTCAGTGGGGCCCTCATCACCAGCTGGGTTGTCTGGGCACAGCTGTAATGCAAATAAATAGCAATAATAATTTTAAAAAACAAATGCTAAATTGATTGTTAAAAACATTACACTGATAAACTGGAAGCTCAACAACCGGTCAGTAAATCAACAGTTTCACTTGGGGATAAGCAGAAAATAAATAAAGCCCATGATCCACTCTTCTTGGACAAGGTCACCATAGTAAAACTGTCTCTCTTTGCACAGCATTGGTTTTGAAAAGCTGTCCACATGACCTGGTGCTTGAATTAAAACAGAGCTAATGCTTTTTTCTTCTCTTTTAATGAATTTGTTTGAGACTCTTGTCCTCAGTGGTGGGTGAAGTGGTTTCTAAATATAGAGCAGTAAAGTGATTTGGGCTGCCTGTGGATGGAAAGTGTTACATAAATGTAGGGCATTCTCTCAATGTACCACATCCCTCCAGGACATAGGGCATGGGGACCATAAGCACCCGCAGTGTTCACAGGTTTAGTGTTCACACATGGTCTGGGTTTGAGTCTTTCAAGCTACCTTGTCAGCCTAGGCCCACGTCCCATTTTTAGAACCCCTTGGATTGAATGTATCCCTCAGCAACACTTGTCTGAATCCGGAGGAAACTCCATTGATTTCAGTTTACATCCGTGTGACATCAGCAGTGACTCACTCTAGAGCAGGGGTGGGCAACCTACGGCCTGCAGGCTGCATCCAGCCCATCCAACCTTTCAATCTGGCCCTTGAGCTCCCGCCAGGGAGCAGGGTCAGGGGCTTTCCCCGCTCCGGTGCTCCAGCTGGAGAGCGGAGTCAAGGGCTTGACCAGCTCCACACAGCTCCCAGAAGCTGCAGCATGTACCCCCCTCCAGCTCCTATGCGTAGGGGCAGCCAGGGGGATCTGCACACTGCCCCTGCCCCAACTGCCGGCTCTGCAGCTCCCACTGGCCAGGAACCACAGCCAATGGGAGCTGCAGGGGCGGTGCCAGAGGACAGGGCAGTGTGCAGAGCTGTCTGGCCAGCGCCACGCCTCCACATAGGAGCTGGAGAGGGGACATGCTGGTGCTTCCGGGAGCTGCTTGAGGTAAGCGCTGCCCATAGCCTGTACCCGTGACTTCCTCCCACACCCCAACCTCCTGCCCCAGCCCTGATCCCCCTCCTGCTCTCTGAAGCCCTTGATCCCAGCCCAGAGCACCCTCCTGCACCCCAAACTGCTCATCTCCAGCCTCATCCCACACCCCCAGTCGGAGCCCTCACTCCCTCCAGCACTCTCAACCCCAGTCCCAGCCCGGAGCCTCCTCCCGCACTCTGAACTCCTCATTTCTGGCCCCACCGCAGAGCCCGCAACCCCAGCCGGAGCTCTCACCCCCTCCTGCACCCCAACCCCCAATTTTACGAGCATTCATGGCCCGCCATACAATTTCCATACCCAGATGTGGCCCTTGGGCCTAAAAGTTTGCCCACCTCTGCACTAAAGCAATTTTCTCAGCCTGAGGGCTCAATACAGTACATAAAACCGATTGAGCAGCCACCATCAATACTTACTGCAAGATTCCCTGCCCCGTTCTTCTCCCTTCGTGCCACTCATACAATGCAAACCAACCAGAAACCATATGCAACTCCCCTGCTTGGGATTCCCCAGCATGGGCAAGGAGGGAGAATAGCTGGAGTTTGCTGCACTCTGGCTATCCCCAGATGGCACATGGTCCCTGCGCAAGTTAAAGCAGTATGGAGGCTGCTCTAACCTGGGCTGAGGCAGAGAATCAGGGAGCCATAATTAGTTGTTGGTTCTCAGCACCATTTTTTCTTTCCCCTTGTCTGCCCTGGGTGACTGAGGAAGGGGAGCCATGTGGTACTAGGAGCTCCCCAAGGTTCAAGCAGAACCAGTCCACCTTCTACCCTGGTCTCCCTGAAGCCCATCAGTTCAGCAGGGAAGCAGGTGATGGGGTTACCAGGGCTACTCTTTCCTCCCTCTTCTGCAATGCAGCAGGTGGCCATGTGGAGAGCTGCTAAGCAGCTACTGCAGGGAAACGACCATAGCTGCACAGAGGACTTCTAGCTCCCCCTGGGATTGCAGGGGGAGCCATGGAAGGCAGTTGGGGAGACCGCACCCCCTATGAAAGGGCAGATTCAAACGCTGGCCAGTATGCACTCTTTTAATGGGTAATCAAATAGACACTTTCTCCTTAAGACAGTCACCCTTGAAGGCCACAACAGGTGTCTGGGCCACAGGCTGGTGCACTGCTCTACATTGACCCTGGTGTAAGCGGACAGCATCATCTGGCTCAAAGGGCAGCACAAACTCTGCAATTTGAAGGGCTGGCAATGCCCTGTGCTACTGCAGGGTCTTTCTATCTTGGCCAGTGAGGACAGTCACGCACCAAGGTAGCGTGCTCTCGCACAGTGTTCCCTGCCGCTACTGGCCTCGGGTACAAGCACCAGGGGGTTAGCCTTGAACATGCCTCTCTTATGCTGTGTAGTCATGGCACCATCAGGGCAGCCCCAAGTGAGCTATACTATCAGACGAAATCGATAGTGTATCAGTGAGCTTGTGTTAAATCGTAAGATATTGGATTTATATAGTGTTTGCAGAGCACATTAAAAGATCATCATCATCATGTCTTTTCAAGACAGTCATAATTATTCAGGCTGTCATTTTATCTCAACAGTGCTTTTGGAAAAACTACTTAATATTAGCAGACCCTCGCTAAAAACGTTTTGGTTGAGGGAGTAATCTTCATATCAGTACACGGCCATACCTGGTCTTATCTACAGTACCAATTCCCTGCTGATTGAGCGGATTCATTAACGCCATCTCTGGAGACTGAAATGAAGTCTCATTCTCCGTATCACTGGTGCCTTGCTGTTTGCTTTTGCTTCACAGAGTGCACACAAGTAATTAACTTACTATGCTTCACTAGCTTCTGACACTTTACTTGGCACAGAAAAATTCACCAGCAGGTAGCTCAGCTTGCAACACATTTTCAGTCCGACGAACTTCATAACAAAATGCTACTTAGGAAAGGTGCGCCTCTTCCTGATACAGTAGGGAGGGATTTGTTAACATGCACCACGCTGATTGTGCCAATAGGAACTGCTAACTGGAATAGAGTCACCTTTATGGTTAATTTTGCTCAAAATGCAATAAACTAGTTCGGGGTGGGGCGGGGGGGGGTGGAGAATGGGCAAAGAGTGAAAAATGTATCACTGAAAGGATGAAAACATAGGAATCAGACTTGAGTTGCACTTACAAAGATGTGACATAAGGACAGACACAAGATCTGCAGAATAGAGAAGAAAAATGACTAAAAGCAAGGCAGACAAGAAAGGGCCTCACTTGAATGCAGAATTATTGATTTTATCGGTGTCTAGAGAGACAAAGGACAGGACATATCAACTTCTATTTAAATGAGGGGCAATTTGATATTTTAAACTCAAGAGTGCAGTACAATGTCTTTTGATGATACTAAGACTTCCTTACCAAAAAAAAAAAAAAAAAAAAAGAAAAAAGAAATGTACTTACTAAGACCCAGATCCTTTAAACACTAATGCATCTGAAGTATTTGCATAATGCCACTGAAGTCAAGGGGACTACTCACTTGAGTAAAGTGACATTATGTGCTTACCTGTTTGTAGGATCAGAGCCTACAGCCTGAGCTGCAAATGGATGAACCCATGTGACTGCACAGAGACCCATTTCAGCCAATGAGCTCTTCATAGGCATTGGGGTCTCCTGGCATGCTCTCCATCGCATGTTGGCAAGACCAAAAGGTGAAATTCTGACCCCACTAAAGTCAATGACAAAACTCCCATTGGCTTCAATGAGGCCAGAACGTCACCCTAAGGATACAAAGGTTATGGGAAGATTCATGGATTGCCATTCTGATCAGGGCATGTACCAAACTGGCACTTTAAACTTTTAAATCATTAGTAAATACAGCAGATTGCACCAGCCTGCTCAAAGCTCTGCTCTAGGAATTATTTTGGGGAAGTTCTCTGGCCTGTGTTCTATAGATGATCACAATGGCCCCTTCTGGCCTTTGAATCTATGAACCTGGTCTAAGATACACATGTCTAGCAGTTTGGACATTATACAGGAAAGAATGATCCAGTTATTTACTTTACGCCACCCTTCCCTTTATTTTCTAAATTCTTGTTGGGGGCAGGAGAAAACAGGATTTCAAAATATTAGACTAAAAGCAGAAACTTGGCCAATAATATAAAGGCCTGTTCACAACATTAATATTACTGGCCACAAGTTCACCTTTTGGTGACAAAACTGTTGCTGAATTCTAGCTTGAAAGGATACGTGGCCCTGATGGCCTAAAATAATGAAAGCGGCAGTCTCTACAAAGTAACTATTCCTCCTAAACAAAAAATTGCTTTGAATTCATGAAAAAAGAAAAGGAGGACTTGTGGCATCTTAGACACTAACAAATTTATTTGAGCATAAACTTTCTTGAGCTACAGCTGAATGCAACCGATGAAGTGCGCTGTAGCTCACGAAAGCTTATCCTCAAATAAATTTGTTAGTCTCTAAGGTGCCACAAATTCTCCTTTTCTTTTTGCCAATACAGACTAACATGGTTGCTACTCTGAAACCTTTGAATTCATGGATATTCAGACTTTTTGTTCTTTTTTCCCCTCTCTGCCTGGGCCTGGCACATCTAGCATAGAGGTTGCTCAACTCTGTCCAGAAAATGCTTTGTGTTTTCCTTCCTTATCCCAAAATACATTTGACTTTCTTTTTTGTGACAACACTTAGCTGGATTTAAAAGACTGCGGGTCCACTGATTCTCTTACAACAGGATATTTCTCATGGATACCACGGCTTCCCTCTTTGCTTGTGAGAAAAGCATTAGATCTGAGACAGATATAATTCTCTGGGATTGGCATGTGCTATTTTCACCCGTTCTCAAGCAGATTTCAGTATTTTGTTTTTATCCTTTCAATCGGCTCATCTGAATACCATTCTTCTGTCAAACCCATCACTTTCAGTTCCCTTCTCATGAGAGACTCTATATGTTCTTCCGTATAAAGCTACTCTTCCTTCTTATTTAACTGTAGTATTCTGGCAGCCTATTAAAATGGATGCTTGGAATTACAAGGATGGATCATGTTCACAGCAAACAAATTAGTGAAAATGTAAAGGTGGCACCAATTATAGAAAAGCTGAGGGAATCTAGGCTTAGATGGTTTGGGCATGAGACGAGAGAAAACAGGCTGTTAAACTTAGAAATGGAGGTAAGACAAGACTAGGTGGATGGACGTCATACAAAAGGATTTGATTAGCTGCGGAGTTTCTGAGGAACTGCTTCAAGAAAGACTGAAATGGAGGAGGACTTGAAAAGCTGACCTCATATGGGACCACAGCCGGAAGAAGAAGAAAATTTTACAAGCATGTTGTCTAGAAAGCAAATCAAATCTCCTTTTGCTACTTTTCTTTTTGTACGGTAACCACTATAACCTGACATTCCATGCTTGAACTTGATAATGCTAAAAGCCCTAAAGTTAAAAGGTAAAATTTTCAAATGCACTGTAGTTACTTTTGAAAATAGGCCACTTAGGTACGTTTGAAAATTTTATCCAAAGCCCTATTTCCTTTTAACCAGTTGTGGGTTATGTTAAATTAGTGATCACACATGCTGTATGGTTAAATCCTTTGCAATCAGTGTCATATGTTTTTCCAGCCCCAAGTCTTGTTTCCCATGTCATTTAAGCATGATAATACTTGGACCCCAATTTTGAGTCTGTTGCAACAATGGCTGCTTATGGTTTCATATGACTTTATTTAAAATTAACCAAAGAAGTGTCTCTAACCAGTCATCCTGAGTAGCAGTGGTCAGAGAGCTGGGGCAGTTGATGTAGAGGGGACAGAGGAACTCCAGTGTAATATTCCTGGCTCCGCCATTGACCTGGCTTGGGCAAGTCTTTCCCCATCTCTCTGCCTTTGTTTCCCCTTCCACCATTTGTCTTGTCTAGATTGTAAACGGTTCAGGGCAGGGACTGTCTCCCACTGTGTGGTGTTCTACAGCACCACAGGGCCCTGATCTCAGTTAGTGCCTCTCAGCACTGTTGCAATACAAATGATAAATACCAATAATGCATTCTACTGGATCTCAGCCAGGTGCCACTTGACAGCAGGTAAACAGCACATCCCGTCCATTTCAGCACATGGTCTGAACCAGCATTGTTTTGCAGTGGGTCTATTTGCATAATTACTTGGGCCATGCAAGTTTTCTAATCCACTCAGAACCAAACTCTTAAGCCCACACTTGGTTATAACTCAGGTGTTACTCAGGCAAAACTCCACTTGACTGAAGAGACATGGTGCTTGAGTAAAGACTTACGGAATTAAAACCACTCTTCTGTTTTGTTTTGTTCTGATTTTCGTCAGGCAGAAATGAGCCACTGCACCTAAGGCCCTGTGGGTCCTTGAGCCTTATTGGCTATTCAGCCACATAGACTGCTCCCTATTCCAAGGACGTACTCCTCCTGTGGCTCTGTATGGCTTCTGAGTCTGCCTCCTTCATGGGGAAGAGCCACAGGTTTGGTCCAGCTTTTCTGCCATTTGCATATATATACAGCAATTGGAAACACGGAAATAGGTTAATAGATGTTAAGGCCATTACATTACATCATCTAGTCTGACTTTTGGTATCACTCAGGCTATAACACTTTCACCCACTTACCCCTGAATCAAGCCCAATAACTTGTGTTTGACTGAAGGGTATCTTCCAGAAAGGCATCCCATCTCGATCTGAAAATATCAGGAGAATCCACAATTTCCGTTGGTAGTTTGTTCCAATAATTAATCACCCTCGCTGTTAAAATGCTGTGCCCTCTATCTAATTGGAATTTGTCTTCCTTCAGCTTCCAGGCATTGGTTTTTGTTGCACTTTTCTTGGCTAGATTAAAGAGCCCTTTAATACCCAGAATGTTCTCCCTGTGAAGCTACAATTCACCACATGGTGAACTGCCCACTGGGTGCAAAGGCAGGAGACATCTTGAGACTTCTAGACAGACTTATGTGCAGTGCTGGGGAGAAGCCAGTGGTCGTGGTACACGTAGGTACCAATGACATAGGGAAAGGTAGGAGAGAGGTCCTGAAGGCCAAATTTAGACTGCAAGGTAAGAGATTAAAGTCCAGGTCCTCCATGGTAGCATGCTCTGAAATGCTTCCGGTTCCACACGCAGGACCAGACAAACAGGCAGAACTGCAGGGTCTCAACACGCAGATGAAACAATGGTGTTTGGAAGAGGGATTTAGGTTTATGAGGAACTGGGGAACCTTCTGGGAAAGGAGGAGCCTATACAGGAAGATGGCCTCCACCTGAGCCAAAATGGAACTAGCACGCTCAGGATGTTGCCCAGAGTCCTGCCTGACAGACAGATCCTTTCTGGAGCTTAATTAGGAATTATCTAATCTTCTGGGCTGAAGATTGCCTTCCTTTCCATGCAGAGATCAAGGGAGGTCCTCTGCTGCACCGAGTAGAGGAGGTCCCCTACAGCCACACTGAGTAAGGACACACTACTCCATTTCCAGAGCCAAGAGGAAAGTATTTTCTCCCAAAAGGCTGTGTTGTACCCCACTTCCACACAAGAGGATACGCCAGCTATGGGGGGAAATAAAACTATCATGTGTAGAACAGCTCAGAGGAGTAGGTGAGGCAGGGACATTCATCCCCCCACTCCCTTTAGCTGCCCTGCATCTCCCCAGTTCACAGGGTTCCTGGGTTATCCGAACTCTCTGTCCAGGTTGGCCTTTCCAGGCTGGCCCCTGTCCCAGGCTGGGGAGAACTGGGTGCTGAGGGCCAACACCCATTCAGTTATCTTAAGTTTTAAAAGTACATCTAGGACACCGTTTATGGGCACACGTACCAAGAGAAATAACTAAACACAATGTCATTGTTATCAGCTGTTGTGATTATATTGCCAGTCTTGCAATATTTAAAGTTTTTATTAAAGCTCCAGTGACTGGAATCAAGAGACTGTATGACAAGCATTTCATGTATTCTGTATGACAATTCATTCATGAGAAAGAATCACATTTTTAAAGATAAGTTTCCAGCACTCATGTTTGCACAGACAAGCTTGAAAAACATGAATGGAGAATGGCTCAAGCTAAACAGCAAATAAAAAAAAACCCTCAAATTTTTATTTGTAAATGTCTTGATTTGGGGGAGGTCCTGACTTCTGATTTTTGAACAGCTGGGGTTGGCAATACTGCAATATCCCTAACTATTGACAAATACCAAACAGATGCTAGTGCCAGGAACAAACAAAAACAAAACTTCAAGACATTCCCCACAACCAAAGGCCTGAACAAATGCAAGGAACTCATACCAGGCCCTGAAGGCCAGCCACCTTCCGTTGCTAAGAAGGGCTGCAAATATTTTCTACTGGATCAGACCCTTATTATCCAAGAAGACACTACATTGGTTTTTACTACATGCTCTGTTTATCCCAAGTGGCACCCCAAATACATTACACAGTCTAAACTAGGAGAGGGACATTTTATAAAATACGATTTATTAAGAACGGTCATACTGAGTCAGACCAAAGGTCCATCTAGCCCAATATCTTGTCTTCCTACAATGGCCAATGCCAGGTGCCCCAGAGGGAATGAACAGAACAGATAAAATCATCAAGTGAAACATCCCCTGTCACCCATTCCAGCTTCTGGGAAACAGAGGCTAGGGACAACATCCCTGCCCATCCTGGCTAATAACCATTGATGAACCTATCCTCCATTAATTAGCTAGTTCTTTTTTTAACCCTGTTACAGTGTTGGCCTTCACAACATCCTCTGGCAAAGAGTTCCACAGGCTGACTGTGTGTTGTGTGAAGAAATACTTCCTTTTGTTTGGATCTTTTATTTGGATCTTATTCACACCTTCTAGAAGAGAGATTTATAAAATATATATGTATACCACATGCAGGTTTTTCCTGTGACTGCCATGAAGCCAAAACAAATGCATGGTCACACAAATGAGGCTTGGTGCTCAATTTGAAGTCATGTGTTAACTTTAGTGGAAAGGGTCTGATGTTAGTTTTTGGTTTTTGAATATTGATGAATTTCATTGTTCGTATTGTATTTCATTATGCCATTTAAAAAAATTGTGTTGTAAAAAGATTTTCAACTGGTATATGATAGACACTGGAAAAAGAACTCCACACATAACAGGTAAATCGGCCTCCCCAGTTCCATCAGTTTTTCACGGTAGTGGGGAAAAAAAACAAAAAAAACCCAAATCGTGTTCATTCTAAAGTAAATTTGGATGTAACTGCTTATGCTCAGAATATGCTAAAGTGGAAAAACCTAGCAAATCAGTAAGCATATGTTTATTAAATTAGTAGTTACTGAGACCGACCTTATTGATCCGCTTTATTTACACCTGGCCTCCAGACTTTACTTCACAGTTTCAGTTTATTCCTAGATTAAGTGGCACAGGAAAAAAACAACAACCCTCTATTATATTAAGCACATCATGCAGTGTAATGTTCATGGCGTGATGGCTTGTAAACTGAGCAATGCATCAGGCTAGCATAGATTCCAGTTTCACTCACTCAAAGGAGCCTCCACAAATATTCAAGAGACAAACTTTTATTATAGGGCTTTGCTTAGAAACACACAGCACTTCCGCATCAGAGAGCTGCCATGCGCATGGCTTTACTTTTGTTACGGTTGTGAGAGAACATCAGTTCACTGTAGATTTCTTTTCATGGTCAGAGATCACATGTTTTAGTGGACCCTTCGTTTTCTTGGCCCCGATTCAGCAAAAGCACTTAAGTATACACTTAACTTTAAGCATCAAGTAACTGGGACTACTCACATGCCTGAAGTTGACATAGGTAATTTGTTGAATTGGCTTTATTCAGATGCTTACATTAATCATATATTTAAGGGCTTTGCTCAATCTGGGCCATAAAGTCAGATGGGGAGTTTAGCATGGCACATACAAATTCAGCTCTAAAGCGTTGACATTTTAATGGGGGAAATAAAAGTGCTAATAATTTCTTCTAATTTATTAATTAGAATTTAATCTAATTTATTAATGCATTCTAATTTCTTGCATACCCAACACCTTGATTTACCACTGACTACAAACACAAAATGATGGATATATATTGACCCTGGAATTCTGCCAGAAAGGGGTTAAAAGAAGAGAGGGTGTGGTTAAATTCCCGGTCACCAGAGCTCATAAGCCTTTTCAGTTTAGGTGATTTAGGAACTTAAGCTGCTGAAGGGAGTGAACAGAATGTTAAGTAAAACCCATTTTAGGCTCTTCCCATCTCAGGTCACATCCCTGCCATATGGAGCTGAGCTTCCACATTGGGTCTAGAGGCAGCGATGGTTAAGGGATGCTTCTGTGTTGACTTACCCCTCCTACTTATAGTATTGTCAATCCTGAGTGCTTAAAAATAAGAAATCACGCCCCCCAAAATCATGAGATTTGATTGTTTAAGCAGCGATTTTTTTTTTAAATGTGATACATCATTTTGGGGCCTTTTAACAAGACTTTTGATTCATGAGTCTTGAGGGTATGTGTTGATCACATTTTCATGCACTCGCTTCAGCCACAAAGCTGTTTGTTTTTGTTTTTTTGTTTGTTTGTTTGTTTTTTACATTAAATCTGATGAATTTTTATTTGACCACAGGATTCCAGCACTTCAGGCTTCAGGAAAAAACACCAAATATTGTGAGATTTGCAATAAAACTGCAAGATTTGGCAACACTGCCTGTAGCCCTCTGAGCCTTTTCCATTTTCACTGGCTCCCTCATGCATTGTATAGTGCAAGACACAGTATTATGCTCCTCATCAATTTAATATTAGCTACAATCTTAAAAAGTTTCAATAAACAGTGCTTTAATTTATTAGAAGAAAGTGCGCCAAACAAGGCTGCCAAACATAACTTTCAGAAAAGCCTTCTCTCTACATTTGTTGGATAACAATGCAAAAGTATGAAATTCACACTTAATGCACATTTGCTTTTGGAGTAGAAAGCCTTGGTTAAGTAGCATAAATCCCATTGTTTCAGCTGAAAGCCCTTATCACGGGCCTTCAGGTAAAGCAATTTGATACTCTGAAGCTAGCTGCCGAAGCTAAATTAAAATGGGTATAAAATGTAAATAGAAATTCTTTTTTTCACAAAAAGATGCACCTGAAAAAATCCCGAAATTGCCTTAAAGAAAAAAGGATTAAGCTCTTTTGGCCATTAGTTGTAAAATCTGTAATGAATTTAGACATTTCTTTTCTGATGGAAGAAATCTATTTAATGAGATAAGACCTATTAAGAGAGCAGAATAAACTATAATGTAGAAAACTGTTCATTAGATGATGCCTAATTGCTCTTGCAGTTGGCAAAGAAACAGTAATTACTACACCAAAAAGATTTATATTTAGAGATTGTATGTTTTTGTGCACTGCATAAAAATAATACATGATATCAAATAAAAATTTAGCCCCACATATAAGATATCATCCACCTGGAACTAAACATATAAAACTGCAAAGTATGGCGTAGGAAGAAATATTCATCACAGTGAAGACTTTCATCGCATTCTGAAATCAGGCTTCAATACATTTATAGTAATTTATTCACTGTGGTCTCACTGTTTGTCTTTTTTGCTTATAAATATTTACCATGCATTATCTTCATAAAATAATTATTATTCAAGGGTCCTTAGGTTTATGGTCAATATCTAGCTGAAATCAACGATGCCAAAACAAGCTCTTGCAGTATCATGCAAGAAGGATTTAGTAAAATATGCATATTGGGAGCCATCCTAGGTCATAGCTCTTTGACACTATCAACCAGTGACCTTGCTATCAACGGCATGAACCCAAGACCATTATTCGGATCTGGCAAAACCAAAGAGAGAAAAGCATTAACTTTACAGACCTATAAAACCACATTGGCAGAGAGGTCAAGTGCAGAAACTTAAAGAACTTGTAACTCAGTGTTTATTTAAATTGACTAGATTTCAAGTGGACGATGCCCCTTTAAGTGATGCATATTCTGTCTGTTTTCCAGGGCCTTCACTGGCTCATCTTTTGTTTCCAATAGCAATTCTAGCTGTTGACTGGGATCCTGAAAGCCCCATAAGGCTCAGTTCCAAGTTCTCTATCTAGGCACCCTGAGTGACATCCACCTCAGTGCAGAAAGCTGCATGAAGCCCTGTGCACTAATGATGTCATACATTAAGGTCTTAAATGAGATTTTAGCACACAGAGGGCCTTTCGTGAATACTTCACAGAGGGCGATATTCACCTCCATTCAAACAGATCAGGAAAAACTCCTAGTTTTGAGCTCCAGGACACTTGTGGTAGGGCTTTGTGAACACAGAGACATACAATCTAGATCCATTCTGTCTCTATAAGAAAACCCAAACTTGCTGATCTTGAAGACATGGCTCAACCTTTTATGCAGGCTTTTGTCCTGAGTGGAACAGCTGGTGGAATAAGCGGAGTGTGTTTTTTGGCAGCTAGGGAAGGCAGTTTATTTCAAATATTTCTCCAATGTTCGTTTGGTAAATGACACTGCTTATGCCACATGAGGGGTTTTTGTTTTTTAAAAACACTGTGGACATATTTTTATCAATCAAAAAATCAAATTCAATTTTTAAAACATGGAACTTTAGAGTTTTATTTTGTGAAAATGTATAAATAACCACACCAGTAACATTTATAATATAGATTTGCAAATCCTGCAATTAAAATTAAACCTCTGATGGTTAGAAGTATGAATTTTAATCCCTGGGATATCATTCCATCATAATTCCTAGTCCCATTCTACTGTGAAGGTAAATTTAAGAGGGGAATATTCTAAAAGAATGGGTAACTGGAGTGTAATTTGATATTCCATTGCCACTGAAAGGGTGGTATTCTCACTAAATGTGTTATATTCAGCATCCAAACCTGCACATAAGAACATTCCAGAGGAAAACCGATTCAACATTTATTTTACTTAAAATGTCACACTGCATGCGTAAGTCACAATAATCTTTTTGTATTTATAAAGTTGTTTTTAAAACCAAATTTCCATTAACGACATAGCATATCAAATATTATTCCAAATTTAAATACAATTTGTTCATCGCTGTAGTCATTAGCTAATGGTTTTATCTTCCTTTGGGACAATGATAAACATTAAAATTCAATTTATTTAACATTTACTTCTCATAAGGGGTGGAGGGCGGGGAGGGGAGAATTTCCTGGCAACAATAAAGCACTCTTGAGGACACAAAACAGATGAGAATTAGGTATAACATATTCTCTTCTGAAGGCTAATGATGTGTGTGTGGGTATCTACGTCTTTACATACCCAATACACATGCAGTACTTATATGCCGTATGGGCCCAGTTCTGCAACACTTACTCATGTGAAAACAACGAGAAGTACTTGTGGCACCCTAGAGCCTAACAAATTTATTTGGGCATAAGTTTTTGTGGGCTAAAACCCACTTCATCAGATGCATGGAGTGGAAAATACAGTAGGCAGGTATATATACACAGTACATGAAAAGGTGGGAGTTGCCTTTTCAAGTGGGGGGTCAGTGCTAACAAGACAATTCAATTAAAGTGGAAGTGGGCTATTCTCAACAGTACAGTACCAAGGGAGGAAAAATCATTTTTGTGGTGGTAATGAGGCCAATGTAATAAGGATGGCCCATTTCAAACAGTTGACAAGAAGGTGTGAGTAACAGTAGGGGGAAATTAGTATAGGGAAATTAGTTTTTGTAGTGACCCATCCACACCCAGTCTTTATTCAGGCCTAATTTGATGGTGTCCAGTTTGCAAATTAATTCCAGTTCTGCAGTTGCTCATTGGAGTCTGTTTTAGAAGTTTTTGTTGAAGAATTTGCCACTTTTAAGTCTGTTATTGAGTGTCCAGGGAGACTGAAGTGTTCCCCGACTGGTTTTTGAATGTTATAATTCTTGACATCTGATTTGTGTCCATTTATTCTTTTGCGTAGAGACTGTCCTGTCTGGCCCACTCTGAAACCTGTTACTCATGTGAGTTTCTCTGTTGCCTTGAATTCCGTGGAGCAATTTACATGAGCAAGGGTTGTAGGACATATATCTTTATGAGATACAGATATAGACAGGCGACATTATTATTGTAATCAGTAGGAATTATATTTTATACACAAGAGCCGAGACGGTGGGGTTAATTTTTCCTCAATCTATGATCGCCATAATGTAGATTCCATTGGATACAAAACATGCTGTACTGACCACAGTATGTTACAGGTTGAGTCACTCAGTTATTACTGAAGTCTCTAGTCTTCCCTCTGACATGTTTGTATGGTTTAATCAAACCTCTGATAAATGCATTCTTTTCACTTACATTGATTTCTTTTCAAAGCTCCCCTTGCCATCTGATTTGTTAAATACTTGCGGACTCCACATCTTGCTGAGTGCAGCTCCCCTGTGTATTTATCCTCTCTACACTTTCCCCTGCAGGGCTATCAGATTTCACTGCAGATTATTTTTCAGTGGACAATTGCTAGAGTTTAGTTTCATATTTATAAATGTATCGAATGAATTGCTTTTAATTATTCCAGCAGAGTCTACTTTTACAGTGGCTATTTAGTTTGACAAATGGAGAAATATTACCGTGAAAAGCATTTTAAAAAATCCATACCCTGCCTGGCTTCGAGCTGAACAAATTGGAAATTTAATATACAGCGTGTGCATGCGTGTGATATGTATGAAAACAGCAAATTCTCTCTCAACTGCACATAGGCAGCAACATTGTCTAACATGCTTTGAAAATCCTTCCCCATTTTGTGTTTTCACTTCAGTATTTTCTCATTGTCTTTTTAGACAAGTCTTAAAAAGCCTGTTTGATCACTGGCCTATTACACTTATTCTGTTTTGTTTTTTTAATTTCCAGTATTAAGAGAGCTGTGAACACCAACTCTTGAATTATACGAAACCTGGGGATATGGGTAAAATCAGCATTATCCATATTTATCCCTGTCCCTGATAGCAAGGCTCCTTCAAGAATTGTTATGAAACTCACAAGACATCCCCAATGAATACTCTGATGGGTTTTATTGTTACTTTATTCCTCATAAAGTCATTTGAATTAGACTAACATGAAGGTGAAGAGGATCCTCTTTCAACAGCCAAATCCAGGAGGAACAAGGATGGGAGGCAGAGAAGATGATATATGGAAGCCTGTCTCAAATTTTTACTGGAGCTATCATCTATGAGAATTACTACCTTTGAGTACATTTGGAACTATCACTAGTCCCCTAAAATCTTTTCAAACATTTATTCGGTTTTGCAGGTCAGAATTAAGACAGAAAAGTCTGAATGTTGAGAGATGATAGCTGCACTAAATGTCTTTCTAATAACTATTCATTTTATTAGTAAAGGATTTCATGATACACCTACAAGACCGAAGACCTAAGGAGGAAATACCTACTCTGAGAACATATCCCCAATACATAGCAACCGAATCGCAACTTCCTTGCAATCTTCTATAGAAACATAGGAGAAATTTTGATATTGTTCATGAGTAGAAATCATAGCACTTTTGAGAACCAATCTGACTTTCAGCAAGAGACCTCTGTGTAATGAGGAGCTTGTTTGTTCTTCAGCTCACTCAGTTATTTAATATCTACCAGCAAGATAAGGATGCAGAATAAAAATTTCTGATAAAAAAAAAAACCTGACACTGCAAAGATATCTGTAAAAACGTCCCTTCATAGCAATCAGATAGAAACACCCTGTTATGGAGACCTGGTTGAAATTTTACAAATGTTGGAGTGCAATCTCACTAAAATCAAGGTCTATTGCGAAAACAATTGACAAAATTCAAAACAAAATTTGCCGTGTTCAATTTGAAATTTAAAAAATCGATTGTTTGCGATTTTTTTTAAAACAAACGTTTCATTTAAAAATTTTCAGGGAAATAAAATTGGACTTTTTAACCTACTTTACTATTAAAGCATCTAGTGCTTTAGCACCTTTACCCCCAGCACCTGATCAGGATTGTTCCAGCCAGTGTTTTGTCTAATCCAATTCTAAATGACTCAATTAGCCTCTAATCCTGCAATGATTTACATTTGGGTTTATCTTTATGAACCACAAGTAATTCCATTAAAATCTATAGGACTAATTCCACGTGCATCAAGTTAAGTTTTTGCAGGACTGGGGCCTTGGTGGGGCTTCCACTGCTTGACTATGGAAGGCTATTTCCAAGTTTAAAGCACGGGCCTTGCACCCTTAGCAGCTTTTTCAATGATTAAAGATTACGGTTAGTGTCCTGTTGTATTAATTTAGATGGACTAAATGGGCCCAAAGATTCAAAGGTGTTAACATGATCCAGAAACTATCCAACATTAAATACTTTAAACAAGGTTGGAGTTTCATACACTGAGTTTCGTGGCAAACACTCTAAGAAACTCATACCAAAGGTTAGGAATTTATTAACTAAGATACAAAAAAAAAAAAAGCAGAAACATGAAAGTTTAAAATTGAAATTAAATTATTATATTAGACAAATGTAACCAGCACCTATCAAAGTCCCTTTTTAAGAGAGGATATCAGTTAGAGTCCCTTATTTAGTTGGACAACGCTTCTCCGTGGTGAGGAAAGGGTTAGTTTTGTTGCTCAGTTCTGAGATGTGAAGGATAGTTACTTTTCCTGCTTTTGACTAACAGACAGGCAGGAGGGGGAGAAGAGATAGGATAGTAAAGGCAGAGGAAATACAGCATCTGTTGATGTTCTTGGGATTCCAGGTGGCAGGTCATCCATAGACAGATGCTTTGGGTTGGCAGATTAGCCACCAAAGCATCACTCTGAGCTCTGGCTCATTTCCCGGTTTGGAACATCATTGGGTAAGTCCAGTCCCTTTCCTTTACCCATGGCTCTCAGGATGGACAAAGCTGGATGGGCTGCTTTGTCTCATTGTGCTGGTGCTGTGTGGTACAGCTGACCTCGGGATCAGATAGGATGGAAAGCAGAGAGAGAAATGAACAGGAGGAAAAATGGTGGGGGCACAAAGGAACATACAAGGGAAAGGGAGACGAAGCATGATCTCGCATCCCCAGCTGGTAGCCAGGTGTCCCCACTGGTGTGTCAAGGTCTGGACCAGGTCCCTGGAATGGAGCAGAACGGAGACCTAATGGCCTTACTCCTCCTCCAGGAATTCCCCCAGTCAGTTCACCAGCCCCCAACTCCAAAAGCCTCTTTTTAAGGACCCAAAGAGGGTCGATGGAGGGAATAGTCCATCCTTTTGTTATTCTGATCACCACTCTGGCCTAAATTCCTGCATCCCAAGGTTAATTCACTAACTTCCAGTCCCATACTTTCCTTGTTTACCAAGTACGGTCTCAACACAGCCGTTGAGTTATTTTGGTAAAGCCCTTTTGTTTAGACTAACTCAATCTCTTTTTCATTTTTATTATTTTTTTAAAACAACCTTATGCAAGATTGAGTTGGACTTTGGTACCTTTCTCCCATCAACATGTGTTACGACATGTGACTAAACTATTTTACAAACTTCCATCCCCATTTCCCATGGTTAGCTCATGGTTAGGCTCACAAATGATCAGGACTGTTCAATCCACCCCTGCAGACCCAAGATTCCTCTGTTACAGCAGCCCCCCTGAAGTCTGCTTCCTGTTTTTTTTCAGGCTTGATAATTCTAGCTGGGGTTGTGAGGTATCACTTGTATCCAGCAAAAACCACTAACTTTTCCCTGCTCTTGTCCATCATATTATTTACCCACCCCATTAACTGCTACCAGTGTCTTCAGTGAACACAAGATAAGTAATTCAAAAGAAACTGTACTACAGAACTCTGATTAACATAAGAACGGTCAT
The DNA here is from genome assembly GCF_965140295.1 of Lepidochelys olivacea. NCBI lineage: Eukaryota > Metazoa > Chordata > Testudines > Cheloniidae > Lepidochelys > Lepidochelys olivacea. The sequence continues at coordinate 4,358,306 of NC_140417.1, read as the reverse complement.
ACGGGATCAGACCAAAGGTCCATCTAGCCCAGTGTCCTATGCCAGGGGCCCTAGAAGGAATGAGCAGAACAGGTTATCATCAAGTGATCCATTCCCTGTCACCCATTCCCAGCTTCTGGCAAACAGAGGCTAGGGACACCATCTCTGCCCACCCTGGCTAATAGCCATTGATGGACATATTCTCCATGAATTTATCTCGTTCTTTTGACAAAAAACAAAACATTAAACATTTAACAAAAGAAAAGTATAAAACCAAGCTCACCAGTCGTTTTTAATCTACACTGGTTACTGTACACAGTATTACCTCAGTCCCTCATATCACCCAAAGAGTCTTTGCTGACCATAAACCGGGAATATTCCATGCCTGCTTGTCTCGCCTGGAGGAGAGGTACATTAGCAGTGCCCGGGGAGACAGACCACCTCTTCCCCTGAACACAGGAGATTCTCCTCTGTCAATCTAGATGTCCAGTTCTAGAGGTCTTACTCCAACCCCACAAAAATAATTAGACGCAGAATCTTGGTTTCTCTGGAGTCAGATCCTGTGAGATCAGTTTCACAGGCTGTGCATAATAGCCACGCTGCAGTCCTCGTGCAATATTTAACACTTTAATACTTAAATATTATCTTTTACTCATTTTAAATACTTCTACAATTGACTGCAAAGAAGGGAGGGAGAAGATGTCCAGGAATGATTTGACAAATTTGCCTGTCACATTTGGCTACATAAGGTCCAAGGTCTTTCCTCCACCCCAGTAAATGAGTTCAAGCAAACAGATACTTTCAGCTTTCTAATCTGACAATGCAGCAGAGCATGCTGCCAAGCAGCCACCTAATCCACCAAAAGAGGCATGTTAATTACAGGTCACACCACCACCACCACCACCTGAAAAGTTCCAGTCTTCTGGCGAAACTCGAATCATGTCACAAAGCCACAAACGTGGGAAAACCAATCAACGGTGTCTCCAGCTCTCACTGATTCTTTCTTCTTTGCTAATGAGCAACATAACAGCTTCATCTAATTCCATCCCTGTGCAGAAATCATCAGAGAACTACTAACCAGAGGAACACTTTAACACTTTGCTGGAAAATCAGAATGTGCTTTCAGCCCACACTTGTTACATTTTCATCTTCTTAAACCAGAGGTGGGGAACCTAGGGCTGGCAGGCCGGATCTGGCCCACTGCTGAATTTCATCCAGCCTCAGGCAAGTCTCTGTGCCATGGGCCATAAGCCGAAGCCTCAGTGCCCCCGCCCCACCCCCCGTAGGGTTGGAAACACAAGCACCAGCTCGCCCCACTGCGGGGGGGACCTGGGGTTGCCAGGCTGCTAAAACTCCAGTCGGCTCCGCACAGCTCCCAGAAGCGACCGGCATGTCCCTGTGGCCCCTAGGAGCAGGTTCAATCAGGGAAGCTCCATGCACTGCCCCTGCCCTGAGCGCTGCCTCCGCAGCTCTCATTGGCTGGGAACTGCGGCCAATGGGAGCTGCGGAGGTGGCACCTGCGGGCACGGGCACTGCACAGAGCTGCCTGGCCATGCCTCCGCCTAGTTGCCACAGACACGTGCTTCCGGGAGCAGCACAGAGCCAGGGCAGGCAGGCAGCCTGCCTCATCCCCGCTGCATCGCCAACCAGGAGCTGCCTGAGGTAAGCGCCACCCAGCTGGAGCCCACACCCCGAACACCCTGCCCCAGCTCGGAACCCCCTCCTCCATCTTAATTCCCTCCCAGAGCCCACACCCCCACCTGCACCCCAACCCTGAGCCACAACCGCACCCTAACTCCCTCCCAGACCCTGCACCACCCCCACACACCCCAACCTCCTACCCCAGTCCTGAGCCCACTGCCGCACTCCAAACCCCTTGGCTCCAGCCCAGCCCTCCTGCACCCCAAACTCTTCATCCCCGGCCCCACCCCAGAGCCCGCACCCCCTTCCACACCCCAACCCTCTGCCCCAGCCCAGAGCCCCCTTCCACACCCTGAACCCCTCATTTCTGTCCCCACCCCAGAGCATATGGGGAGCGCCGAGTCTCCACACCCCCTCACAGGGCTGTGTGTGGCCTGTGACTGATTTTTTTCTGTGGGTCAATGGCCCCTGATAGAAAAAAGGTTCCACCCCATCTTAAACAATAATCTATCCATGCTAGGTTCTTGGATTCCTAGTAGCTGCTAACTTCTCTTGCCTGTTAGCATCACATACCCAGTGTTTAAACCACTGCAAGTTCTTTCTGGCTCACTGCTTTTCCGGAAGGCACCCGAGTCTCCCAGTAATAGGGAAGGAGACTTCTGAGCTCCTAAAGCTCCTGGCAGTCACTTTAAGAGAAATATTTCTGTGTTCTCAGATTCTGATTTCTCATCCATTTAAGCTCTTTGTTTATTTTCAATTCTTCATTGGTTTTCAACAGATTCCATTTTGCTTCTTAAGAGTTTTACTTTCATTTATTAGCCATATTTCAGATGATCATTCCAGCCCCCCACTCCCCCCCTTCAAATTTACTTCTGGAGCAATGACTCTCTCATCTGTCCTGGTGCCTACATTTTGATCTCGTTTATCAAGGCAGAAAGGCATTGCCTTTAGAGTTGGGTTTCAATAAGGCAGGATTAGGTCTTTTTTCCACTACCCAGATGCTATGACAACCTTTCTGAGGGCTTTTTGAAAGCTGAATTCACTGTGTCTCTGGTCCCGAGAAAGACAATAATCCTGTCAGTAGTGCTGTTCCTTCAACTGTGTTTGCACAAAATTGGTGGAAAGGGAGAAGGGAAAAAAACCCTTCATGTTGACAGGAACTTTATTTACTTTTGAGCCTCTGATTGGCAGTCATAATTGTTTCTGCCAATAATACCTCTATTGATCATGAACAAGTATTTCCAAAGTCAGAGAGGCAGCCATATAACAGGAGAAAAACATCTCAGAATAGTATTTTTGGTGCTCAACAGGTCACACGATCTGTGCTCACAAATCCATATTAACTGTCATTTTAAGAGCTATTCTTTTCTCATTGAAAGTCCACTTGCATTTTCCTCTTACTTTACAATCTTTTGAAATCAAAAGAGGCAAGCATGTAATGTTTTAAAGCATAAACCCAGAGAAGTTAGGTTAAAAACAAAGTGCTCTTCCTGGAATGTGGCTAGGTAACACTACATTATTTCTAAGAATTCAAATGATAGCACACAAGAATCCCAGAACATAGAGAAACAAAGCAGGCTGCTCCCTAAAACAGAGAGGTGCAGCTCAACCCACCTTATGCTAATCTGGCTGGCTGCAACCTGACTGCTGCTAGGCCCAGTTTGTGTGCTTCCCTACAGAGCCCACTAGCCTGCAAGTAAGCTCAGGAGAACCCTGAGTGTTTAAAGTGACAGATCACAATTTTTCAATAATCCACAAAGCATGTCACCATGGAGCTCAACTAATAAGGTCCAGGAGTATAAAACTTCATCATAAAGTAGACTGGCTCTTTAAAGACATGCAAAACAGATAAAGAAAAGGAGTACTTGTGGCACCTTAGAGACTAACCAATTTATTTGAGCATAAGCTTTCGTGAGCTACATCGGATGCATACTTCATCGGATGCATACTGTGGAAAATACAGAAGATGTTTTTATACACACAAACCATGGAAAAAATGGGTGTTTATCACTACAAAAGATTTTCTCTCCCCCCACCCCACTCTCCTGCTGGTAACAGCTTATCTAAAGTGATCACTCCCCTTACAATGTGTATGATAATCAAGGTGGGCCATTTCCAGCACAAATCTTGCCCACCTTGAATATCATACACATTGTAAGGAGAGTGATCACTTTAGATAAGCTATTACCAGCAGGAGAGTAGGGTGGGGGGAGAGAAAACCTTTTGTAGTGATAAACACCCATTTTTTCATGGTTTGTGTGTATAAAAACATCTGTATTTTCCACAGTATGCATCTGATGAAGTATGCATCCAATACAGCTCATGAAAGCTTATGCTCAAATAAATTGGTTAATCTCTAAGGTGTCACAAGTATTCCTTTTCTTTTTTTGCGAATACAGACTAACACGGCTGTTACTCTGAAACCTGGCAAAACAGATGTATGCACATGTGTGTACGTGCATGACACGTGCATTTATGCATTTACCAGATTTAATAAATGCCCATTTGCAGTGCAGACAAACTGCTAGGGGAGTTTATTGCTCTTTTTACTAAACACTGCTAATAAGACACTATGCCAATGCATCCTTCTCTCAGGAGCGAAATCTGTTTTTACAGTTATGCCACCGCTTTGGAAATGGCCAGCTGGCTGCTGGAAGAGCCATTCCATCAGTGGACTCGGTGGGTGGCTAACGTGAGACCTGGACCCATGCAGATGACTCGATCCTGGTTTCTAAACAATTTCCTTTTGATAATTAGAGACATTTCTGTGGAACAGAACTCTCCGTCCTTCACAGCATTAAATATTTGCGCCCCCTTCCTCCCCCTCCCCCCCCGAAGAGAAGGAAGTTGCCATTCTGTCTGGAAGGTACAAATGTGCAGACACTGAACAAACCCTGAAGTTCAGAAACCTCTTTTCATTTCCACGTTTTGCAACCAGCCATTAGCTCACCAGTTGCATTTGGAACAGTAGTGCCTACATCACTCTGCATCCACAAAACAGCTAATGAGTGGGGGCGGGGGGGGGGAGGATTTATTTAAGCAACTTCGGGCAGTTGAGTCGCTTGGCAGGGTACCTGTATGTTAAAACTGACCCTCTGCAGCATATAGCTATCAAGCTTGGCGCAGATGCATGCATGAGATTTCTCGCTGGTGAGGACAAGTTGGTTTTCTGTTTGGTGTCCTCCTGGCAGTAAGTGCAGTGCAGAGGAGGGAGGGAGGAGGAGGAGTAAAGTAGGTGATGGAGGGACAAAGACACCAGGGCAGCCGGAGGAAGCCAAAGGGGAATTGGGTTTTACAAGAAATACTGGGAAAAGCAAGGGGAGAGCTGTGTGTACAGCGAGAAAGCCTGGTGGAATGATTCTGCAGGCTAAGTGATTATTTGGGAGGGTTAGGAGAGCTTGGTGCAACCTTGATGTCCCTCTTCCTTCATCTCTTCCTTGCTCCCCCATCCTGTACCCCCTTTCAGACCCCTCTCCCCCATCTATATATGATTTCCAATGCCCGTACAACCCCTGTTCTGTCTTCCACCCCTGGGTCCCCATCAGGGATCCCCGATGCCACCTCCATGCTAGCTGGGCTGCAGTGAGGAAGCAGAGGCAGAGGAGGGGTCACAGCTGCCTGAATACAAAGACCTACAGCATTTCGCAGCAGCCAGGGAGTGAAAACATAGGGAGATCACTGCTGTCTCTGTATAGCCCGGCTAGATGGGCAAGACTCCAGCAGGAAGAACTGATCATCAGAGATACCACACCTGGGCCAGCCCTGCTTCTGGACTATCAGTAGGAATCCGTAACCCTGAGGGAGCCAATGCTTATCCACATAGGAATTAGCAGTTCAACACAATCTGTGGGGTTACTTGCGGTGGGAGCAAGATGGTGATTAAATTTTTAATTTATTTTGTGACTATGACATTTCTAATCTCGGTTTTTTTCATTTTTTTCTAAAGAAACCACCTCTAGCCAACATCATGCTGAGAAACATCTAAGAAATGTATCATCTGATGTGGGCCGCAGGGATTGGCTATCCTGACCGGGGTCCCTGGCTGCTACCACAATGCATAAAAACAACAGTCACAAGTTATTACCAGGATCCATCTGTTTGAGGATTTGTGAATTGAGTTTAGCATGTGGTCTCCAGGCTCATGTACAAGAATATATATGGTTTATTGACAAATGCCAAGCGAAATAGACTTCCCTTCCCAGATTAACGTTTATCACAATCTCCTCAATCAGCCCCTTGAGCATAAGCCTGAGTGATAGATGAGCCTGCCACGGTGTCCTGAAAGTGAACAGATTCGGCTGCTGACGAACAGACAACGGAAGGTAATTCCAAGCCAAGGCCCCTTCAGTGAATGGACCCGCCCTCTGGCACATAATTGTAGCAAAAGGCTCCCCCATCGACCTCCTCTGTCCTCACAGTACATCGCAAGAGAGGCCGTCTCTCAGCCAGCCAGGAGCTAAGCCACAAAGGACATTATAGATCAATATCAACACCTTGAACTGTACCTTGGAATGCACAGGAAGCCAGGGCAGCCTTTGCAGAATGAACAGAGTACACTTCCTCTGCCTAACAGCCCTAAGCAAGCAGGCAGCTGCATTCTGCCGGAGCTGTCATTTTGTACCATCTGTAAGGGCAATCCCGTTTAGATCAGATCACAGCGGTCCTTTCTGCAGGTCCTAAACATGAGGATACATAAGGTGGGGTCCACAGCAAAGGGATGTGATTGGGACTTTCTAAAAAAATGATGGTGGAAACAAGTATTCCACTTCACTGCTGGTATCTGGGATACACAGAAGCATCCCCAGACTACAAACCTACTTGACAATATGTGGGCATGCTATCAATAGTGGGGCAGACAGCCACTGCACATCCTGGTACCCTGTAGCTATCAGCACTACCTTCTGTGAACTGCGTTTCAAATAGCTCACTCCCACCCATGCCCACCCCAGCAGTGGGAAAGGAGAAAGACTGCACCAGCAGAGGTCTGACAAAGGGATACCGATGCTCCGGGGACATCTCTGACAGAACATTACCACGAGCAGTGACGTGCATGACAGCTAGTGTAGACTAGTGACAGGGCACTGGACTGGGAATCAGGAGACCTGGATTCTATTCTGAGTTCTACCACTCACCTGCTGTGTGACCTTGGGGAAATCACTACCCTCCTACCCTTTGTCTATTTAGGCACCTTTGTATTAGGCACCTAACTGCCATTGGTTGCAATGAAGTCAACAGGAGTTAGATGCCTAAATATTTTTAAAGATCTGAGCCATAGGCCTGTCATTAAAGCCCCAGGGTCAACAATATCAGAGTTGCTGATAGAGCTAAAAGAATTATTATGGACAGTATTCAGAGATCATCAACCAATAGGGGAAAAGTCTAATATCAGCATATACCAGCCCAAAGTCAAAAAGAAAGAACTATTAAGTAGTAAGTACCCTAAAATATTTCTATATAGATTCTTCAGATGCAAACGATGTTCTATGATGTAGCCAAGATTTTTTTTAAAGGACATTTCAGTCTAATATTGAAACAATGTTTGTGCTAATAGCTTCTGCCCAATAAGAATTAAGGCTACGCTGAATCATGGGCTTCCTGCATCAGACCAATGATCCCTCTAGCCCCGTATCTTTTCTTCCAGCAGTGGCGGGTTTGAGATACTTCATAGGGAATGAAGAGAACAGGTGTTATGGACTGGGACACACCATGACTACTGGGTAGAGCAGGCATCCAGGTTGGGGAAAAAAGCCAAGGGTCAGCACCAGAGTTAAATGCCAGTTACCAAGAGCCAGGACTCAAGCCAGCGTCAGAACCAGGAATCAAAGCTGAGGGTCAGTGCCAAGATCAGATACCAAATGCCAGAGCCAAGGGTCAAACGTCAGTAGCTGGAGACCAGGGCCAGAGCCAGGACTGGTCACTGAGGACTGGAGTAAAGCATAGGGGCAGGAGGAGAGGCAAGGATCAAGCAGGGAGCAGGAGCATGGTGGGAGCAAAGGCGGGGGTGAGGCAGGAGCCGAGCAGAAACCAGGAACAGGTTGGGTGCAGTTGTCAGGCACAAGCAGGGTCCAATGCAGCCACAACAGGAAACCACCCAGTTTCTCAGACAAACTTCCCCTGTTCCTCCTCCTGGCTTAAAAAGAGTAGCTGCACCAATCGGTGGAACCAGACGATTGTCCAGTCAGAGCTTCTGTGAGTTGTGCCTTGGCTCAGGCTATAGCCCTAGTAGCTTCCCAGACCAGCTGGTTTCAGTAGCCACTGGGTGGATGCCAGGCTGTGGCAGCTGTCTGGGGACTCCCAGGCCTGGGTTCAAGACCCAGGACATCACAACAGGACCATCCCCAGTTGTCCAGACCCAGCTTCTGACAGTTGGAAGTCTAGAGACACTCAACAGCATGGTGTTGCTTCCCTGCCCATTTTCACATAAAAGATTAGGGCTGGAAGAGACCTCAGGAGGTCTCAAAGCAGGACCAACACCAACTAAATCATCTTACCCAGGGCTTTGTCAAGCTGGGCCTTAAAAACCTCTAAGGATGGAGATTCCACCACCTCCTGAGGTAACTCATCCCAGTGCTTCACCACCCTCCTAGTGAAATAGTGTTTCCTAATATCCAACCTAGACCTCTCCCACTGCAACTTGAGACCATTGCTCCTTGTTCTGTCATCAGCTACCACTGAGAACAGTCTAGATCCATCCTCTTTGGAGCCCCCCTTCAGGTAGCTGAAGGCTGCTATCAAATCCCCCCTCACTCTTCTCTCCTGCAGACTAAACAAGCCCAGTTCCCTCAGCCTCTCCTCATAAGTCATGTGCCCCAGCCCCCTAACCATTTTCGTTGCCCTCCACTGGACTCTCTCCAATTTGTCCACATCCTTTCTGTAGTGGGGGGACCAAAACCGGATGCTATACTCCAGGTATGGCCTCACCAGTGCCAAATAGAGGGGAATAATCACTTCCCTCAATCTTGGCTAATAGCCATTAAAGGATCTATCCTCCATGAATTTATCAAATTCTTTCTGAACCCTGTTATACTTTTGTCCCTCACAACATCCCCTGGCAATGAGTTCCAAGGGATGATTGTGCATGTGTGGAGAACTACTTCCTTATATTTGTTTCAAACCCGCTTCCTATTAATTTCATTGGCTGATCCATGGTTCTTGTAGTATGTGAAGGGGCAAACAACACTTCCCTAGTCACTTTCTCCACACCAGTCATGATTTTATGGACCTCTGTCCTATCCCCCCTTAGTCGTCTCTTTTCTAAACTGAACAGTCCCAGTGTTTTCAAGCTCTCGTCCTGTGCAAGTTGTACATGTCACAATGAATCCTGATTTAAGCAGGAAACCAATATGGTAAGTAGGAAGAAAGGGTATATTCACTCCTCATAAAGCCCTTGCTGAATTGTTCCTCAAAATTAAGATCCAGGGTGATTTTTTTTTCTCTTTTATTGCAGTGTCTAAAAGTTTCTCAGCAGCACCAGCAATTTGTAAAAATGAAAAAAAAAATGTGTTTAACAGGTAATTGCAATGGTTTTGGAGATTGCTGAAAAAAACACTAGGGAGTTTGGAAGAGGAAAATTCATTCAAGCCCACTACTGCCACAAACTAGCAACAGTGCTTTCAGTTAACTGCTATTTGATAGCACGTGGGATACAAATTGATTTTCCTGAATCAACTATTAGAGAGGAAATTCTAGCTGTTGAAACTTTTTCAGAATACTAACTTTACAAATGGAGTTTGCAAGGCAATGATGTCTAGTGGTCAGAAGCAGTGCGAAATTTAGCATCACATCCATGTGGTTATTTATACTTTATAGAATAACTAGATTTTGGTGAATGCCATGGCAAAAGTCAATCTGATAAATATATTCAGCACTAAAATTCAGCTGTAGTCTCAAAAAAGAGCTGTAATTTGCAATGTTTATGAGTTGTATCAATTATGTGACAAGTTTCTCAACAAAGCTGAAGGTGGAAATGTATGCAGACAGTCCAAAAGAAGCCCCTTCTAGATTAAAAATTACTTTCAGCAACACCAACGATGGGTTGTTAAAACTGTGAAAAGTACAAGAAGGAGCCACACAATAAAACCTATCAACAATAGTGACATAGCTTGTAGGGATTTTAGCTGCTTCTGATCAGACTGCATTACTATATCTGGCTGCTGTGAATTGGCTCGTGGGGGGAAAAAGCCGTTTATGTCTGATATGATTCTTTTGCTGTCTTAAGATTCAAATGCTCCGCTTAAAGACCTTTCACAGCTGAAGGGAGCGCTGCTTATATAAAGGGGCCATAAGACTTTTCCACTAGACTCTCTTTCTCTTATTTGAACAGAATGGACAGCAATGCTTCTTGCATTTTGAAAATACCGCTCCCTGTTTTAGCTAGACATTGGCGAACAGCAAATCTAGAGCAACTTCTTTATCTGTCCACTTGATTCAAGCTATTTTGCATGCATCAAACATGGTTTCCTTGTAGTACAACTATTATATGTGTATTTTAAGATATGTTTTATGTCTATATGCAATTATAATTATCTTTCTTTATGGAGACTTCACCAGTGATACCATTCAGACAAGGCACTTTGCCGAAGGCAACAAACAAGGAACAGGGGTATGATCACATAAGAAAAGATGGAATGCAAATGCAAGAATTCTGAAACCATACTGAGCAGGACATCAACAAAACAAGAGGAGGAGGTAAAATCTCCCAGGTGATTGTGGTTTTGGCACAAGAAAAGTTTCTCCTATTTGTTGGCTAGTATGTGTGTGATATATTGCAGTGAAGAGATGTTTCCTGAGTAAAATCAATTTAAATCTGCAGGTGACATATTTGACTATGACACTGAGCCAAATAAAGGCTGATGCTAATGGTATGTTTAAAAGGTATGGAACTAATGGGGTGTATGTTGTAAAACAAGGCAACTTGTATCCCAGTAACCCCACTTTGAACATTAAATGATTCTCTTTTCGTGCAACAGAGCTGCGATTCCCAGCCTGTTGATCGTAACCACCAACGAGGTTAGGAGCAGTAGTTGGCAATGAAGGAGGTTGCCAGGCTATTACCATGACCTATCTCCAGGATTCTTCTATGTGACTTTCTTCTGTCCTTCTCAGACACCCACAATGTCCTATGCACCCTGGCTTCAGGAACTCAGCACCTCCTGTGTGTCACCAGAAAAGCCAGCACACAGAACTCTGGGGTATGTCTGGGTCAGCCTGACAAAGTGGGTGGTGATTGGGCTATGGAATGAAAGGAGCTGAAAACTAAGTGTGTCAGGCCATTGTTCCTCTAGAAATAAGAAGTTACTATTTCACTGCTCGACGCTCTCCTTACATCTAGTCATTCCAAAATAACCTAGGAGAAACCTTCTAATCCATTTACACAAACCAACCATCAAACAGCATTAGTTATCACTAGCCTGAGGATTGCCTTCAATAAAAGAAATCAGAGCTCTTCTCACAGCTGAATCACTTCCCCAAACCAGGCCTGTTGATGTGGTCACTAAATCCTGCTGGGTAATCTCCAGAATCCTTCTGTCCTCTTCATTCCCACCAGGAAAACACTCACATAGGCCCTGACCACAGCCATATCCTCTTCTCTGGCTTCCCAGACTTTTGCCTCACCCCCAACAGTCTGTCTAAAAAAGACAGCTGTAAAGGATGATCCAGCCTGCCTGATGCCCTGACTGCCTCCAGGTTCCCTTCAAAAACCTTCACTGTGCTTCAAAGGGGGAGGGGGAAGGGTGTGGAACAGAGCAGAATGGAGGTTCGTCAGGCATCAAATGCCCCAGTGTGCCATCCTGGGAAATAAGAGGTAGATATGTTGGTCATCATACACTATTCTTACCTTTACAAGCGTTACTAGTGGCACAAGCACTAGGAGCCCAAGATCAGCTGAGTCTAGAATCTCTGCAGTCAATGACGAACTATGAAATACTGTGCCATACAACAGAGTACATTGATTGGCTGCCCAGTACCACAAGATAACTAGAACTCTTCTCAAAGTTCATCATCCACTATCAAAAGTGAGCCTAAAAAAGGCCAGCATTTATCTAGTAGTTTTATAGCATCAACAAAATTACAGGAACACACATCGTCTCCTGCTTTGGCCAATACAGCTAGCACATATGTGCGTAAACTGTATTGCGCACAGATGCGCAAAACATGCCCTGCTTCACCTCAGTTAATTCACTGGTGATCTTAAAAGTGGTTGAGTAAACGCATTGCTTGCTGTTCTTGCAATAAAGTTCTGCTGATACATAAAATCAGAAAACAAGCATAAGACTCACGACGGATTCTAAATTTAATTATTCCCTTGTATTCCATTATTGATTTATTTGAAACTTGAAGCCCCAGCATGACAAGTACAGCATCTTGCATACATTCCCACCTGGTTTCTATATGCTCTTGTAGAACTAAAAGGTGCCAAAATTGAAGCAGTAAAATATATAGGTCTGCAGACTGCCTCTGATATCTTAATGATTACAACATTAATGCTGCTCAACATAAGAAACATGGGAATGTCAAAGGGCTAACATTGCAGCTAGCTTGGAACTGCTGGTTTACTGTTAATCATTTCAAACAGGACAGGTACTGAATGAATTTACGGTACGTTAGAGTGATAGTCACAGACTGCCAACCAAGAGCCTTCACTTTTGTTTTCAAAATAGTTTTGCAGGTCACTATCAAAGTGATTTTAACACCTAATTTATCACCTTTTGGGCAGTGATCCACATGGAAAAACTCACATCCAAAGGCCAATTTGGCTCAATTAATGGCCTTTTCTCAAAGGAAGTGAATAATTAAAAACATATGGAAATGGAACAAGCTGCTCACTTTTCAAATAAATGTTTGGTCTAGTTCTGGGAAATAAATTTAGGCTCAAACTGTGCTAAATTTAGTCAGTGGATTAAGAGAGGATTGAATTCCCTTATAAACCCAGGCCCTTTGCTTTTACAACCAATATATTTTCCACAACATTTTATTTTTCCATGGGGCAGTGAGAAGAAACTGGAGATGCCAGTGGCCCGCCAGGCCCTTTATCGCCTCAGGTGAAACCAAGATGCGGCACAGGGTGCATGTGTGGACCGCCGACCACTAGTACTTTCAAAAGCTCCTGCTCTAGGCGCATGTGCATAACCCTCAGTGGGATACAACAGGGACCATCATGGGAAGAAGAAAAATGTTTTTCCAATCAATATTTTCCAACAATGCCCAACAATCGTGAATAACCTCCAGAAAAAGTTTTATACAAGATTCACATTTGATTTGTGTTAGTTCCAAGAAATAGAGGTCTTTACACACGAGAAACATTTGACATATTTAGGTGTCTAGATATGGTAATAGAAAGTGTCAGGGTAAACAAGTAAAAGCATCAAGGCAAAAATAGTTTTAAAATGTGTACATCAGTGTACATTGGCTTTGATTATAGTGGCAATCAATCATGCGGTTTTTTTGGTAGAACTGACATTTTATTACATCTGGAAAATGTCGTGGTACAGCTGATACCTTTACAGAAACGTATACAGCTTGAAAACATATATAGCATTTCCATTTTTTTCATTTTCTATGAGACGTGACAGTGGCCCTGCAACAATGCTGAGTGACTTGGCAGCGCTTGGTCAGATCAAGCTCTCACTGAATTCTTCCCATTGACTTCCGTGGATGAGGCCCTAGAAGAGGGATTTCATTTCATGTCAGCCTCGGTTTTTTCTTCTGCTTATCTGATTTGGCTTCGCCCAGATCACCATAGATATTGCTTCTTCCCCTGAACAGCTGTGTATAGCACTGTTGATAAAACAGTTGTCATGTTTCAGGGGGCTGGTGGAGTGACCCCGTCTACAGTTTGCACGTACGTGTGTTAAATCTGTGACATCCTGTCGGAGCCTCCAAGATGAAAAGAGAAGATTGTGTACTGTAAAGCAGGTGGCTTCCCCAACCTGCCAAACACAATCCACACGGGCTACGGTGGGTCAGAACTAATCCCTTCCCTGGGTTTGGCTTTGTTCACAGGAGGAACTCAAAGTGAAACACAAAATCCAGCCCGATGCATGGCTGTGCCTCAAGGAGGTGGGTCTTCTAGTATGCCCTACGGGTAGTCAGGCTCTAAATTAGCCTTCTGTCTCTGGAAATTCATTTACTGAGCCCACTCCAACAGAGGCAGCTTCACTTCCAGCTCTCACTCACTACACCTGTGCTTTGTCAGCTGCAATAGCCCTAGAGAAGCACAGTTGTCCCCACTAGCTATGTAATATGGATATTGATATACCTGGCTGCTGATCTATGGCTAACTTAGAAGACCAGGACCAAAGTCTTGAACTGATTCGGAGCCAGTGGTTTACATATTTATTCTCTGTACATTCATATTGTTTAAGCTGCAACTCATCTTCCGTGCTAAAACATGTGGGACAAGAGACCGAAGGGGGAAACAAATTATTTCAACTGAAAAAAGGCCCCTTGTAGGATTTGCAAAAGCCCCTAAGTGATTTAAGAGCACTAGTGCCATTGATTTTCAGCAGATGTGTGTCATAAATTACTAAGGCGTTTTTGAAGTCTCTACCCACCGCTCTTATGGAATTTTTTAAACCTTTAGCTGGTAAATTATCAGCTCTATTAAACTAATGTCACACCACTGCTAGACCTAAACCATTAACAAAAAAGTCAATATTACCTAGTGATATCTGTGTTTGCTTCACCTTCCCATGTGGATGAAAAACCTCCCAGAATGTGAGTACAAATTTAATTTTACACTGCCACTATTATCAAAATATTTACTAATTACCAGTTGGTCAACTCTCATTGCCATTCATTAGTGAGTGCTGTGTTTATAACCTTGGGTGTAAGCATGACAGCCACTATATTGGCCAATACACTGGAATTGAAGCAGAGACCTCCAGAGCTAAAAGCAACAGTTGTTACAGCTTGAGCTAAAGCTCTCGAGCTTGGGTTATAACAGACTCATATGCTCTGCAGATCAGGCAAGCAAGGGGACCTGTAACACACACTTATCAGTCACAAGTCATTTGAGAGGCCCTGTTCTGAAGTCTGTGTATGTACTCCAGTGCCCCAAGTTTTAACTATCTGTTTGATGTCCTCCCACTGAATAGCTGCAGAACTCTTGTATTTGCATTCTCAGTCCCACAAGATTTTTTTTTGGGGGGGGGGGGGGAGTGCAGGACCAGTTGTTCTTCTGCAGACCTCTCCTTGGTAAAATTTGTTTCAGCTTTAATACCTATTTGTTACAGTACTGGACATGGATATCCAAAAACCATGTAGAATCCTCTTCCAACTGTGTACTACAGGTGTGCTTGTATGATCAGCAAGTTCTGGTCACTCAAAGGCAAATATTCTGCCACACTTCTGCATGCACGGTTCCCAGAGCAGTGAATGGAAACTGGAATTAAAAAATGGCACAACATTTTGTGCCAGAATCTCCATTCCTTTAATGGAGGGTCCAAATTCTGTTTCCACCAAAGCCATTGGGAATCAACTTCAATGGATCACGAATGGTTTTCCTCCTGTTTACTCCCCAGATCTTTCTTGCTTATGTGATGGCCACCATCTTGACTAGCATCAGGAATCGAACTGGTGACTATCAGGGTTAAAAAGCATGAGTCATTACAGGTTCAGCAAAAGAGCCAGGGTTTCTAAATAAGAGTTGTAACATACTAACATCCGCTATGGATCAGGAATAGACAAGGACCCATAACAGACATTGACCAGTGGGTTACACTAAGTATTTCCATTAAAAGTAATAGTCATCAGTTAGAGCAGACTTGTGATGAAAATACAAAGAAAAAATGGAAGCTTTACCCTTGAAATGTCTTTTAACGTTTATATGTTGCAATGAGTCTCAGTTTAATTTGCTGGATGAAAATATTAGAAGTAAATAAAAATCAGGACCACCTAATCTTATCTTCACCTGCCTTCTCCTAATATCCGTTAGCTTTGGTCTTATTTACAGCTCAAGATCTGTTTTAACCAGCAAGAGAAAGTCCTCAAAATATCCTTTATGCTTCTGTCTCTTAAATGAAAAATTACAGAAGAGATCAATTAAGGGAGACAAGAAGAGAAATAGAACCCAGAGTCTTGGTTCAGTAAGTCATCTGCTTACTGTGCGTACCATAAAGACCAAAGGTTTGATCGTAATTTTCTGTGATGCATTTTCCAATAATCCATGACTGTGAGCTTGAGTACTGACAGGAAAACGTGTGGTATTTCACAGCCACACAGGAGCAGACAGTTTTAAGATCATTTATTTAATTATGCAAATACCGCTCCTGCGACAACAAGAAACAGGCTCAAGCTCAAACCTTACATTCAATAATAAAGTTCATACCCACCTGAAGATTCATTACCTACTGCATCAACTCTCGCTATTATCACATTATTATAGCTTTGCAGTGGCAAAGCTACAGGGTAGTTAAAAATCGAGAAAGCCCTTCCATTCTAAGCCCTTATTTTAGCTCTTTTAAACTGAGAGCTCTTTATGTGTTTTCCTTTAATTGGTTATTGTATATAAGACACCCCAGAATATACACGGGGGAAAAATCATTTGCTCTAAAGTTAATCACTATTGAATAATCAGCCTTCTTTCTATTTCATGTAAACTCCATTTCCTTCCTTCATTTTACGGTAAGGAGTACACAGAAGAGGACAGGTTTCAGAGTCGCAGCCGTGTTAGTCTGTATTCGCAAAAAGAAAAGGAGGACTTGTGGCACCTTAGAGACTAACACATTTGTCCACAAGTATTCCTTTTCTTTTTACAGAAGATGATGTATAGCTTTTTCCCCATTTCCTTCCCCCAGTTATCACCTTAAAAAAAAACAACCACCCTAAATCCTACCTGGAGAGCCAGCTTGAGGAACTCTGAACACAAGCTATGCAACATTAGATCAAATGAAATCTCTGCCAGGCTGTCATACCGATGAGTGGCAAAACAGTATTTTTAAAAGAGCTGAATTACTAAACTGATTTTTACTTTAACTTTAACCATCATTTTGCTGCATTGCCCACTACTGTGCCAAGGTCAATGCCAGTCATGCCGTAGATATTCCAGCAACGCAGGGAGTTGGACTAGATGACCTCCTGAGGTCCCTTCCAACCCTGAGATTCTATGAACGCCTGGGACCTAACAACTCCTCTCCACACTGTGGTTTTCTTATTTGAACAAGAAGCAAGCAAGTGGATTTTAAACTGTAAGGTCTTTAGGGTAGGGACTGCCATTTTGTGTGTGTTTATACAGCACCTCGCACAGTGGGACCCAACCAGGTTGTTGTCTCTAGATAAAAGGGCAATAAAAATGTTAAAAATTAATTCCTATAGTTTAAAAGAGTTTCTGTTGAGTTGAAAAGTCTCTCTGTGTGTAAAGGAACAAACCTTTGCAATTGATGGAGTCTCAGGCACATGTGGGCTGTGGTGAGGTATCCTAAAATATCTGCTCGTTTTAACATTTAATCTGAGACACTGTATATAATGTGAGATGCAACCGTTACTCCAATATGCGTTGTCATTGTTCTTACTAGTATATTAAAATGTCACTTTTAGAGAAATCTAAACTGCAACACCACAAATTATACATGCCACACAGTAAATACAGCTTCTACTTGGCCTTTTTAAAAGAGGGCTTTTATTACCAAGCTGTTCTTAATTACATCTAATCTCTCTTTCTCTCTCTCACACACACACACACAGTACATGCATGTAACTAATATAACGTAAGGCCCCAATCCTACAAAGACTGCTATTCATTCCTAAATGTTCACATTGTTACTAAAACGTTTAGCTTCCCCCTGGGGGCAGATCTACACTTAAAACTCTGCACTGCTGTAGCGCTTAAGTGAAGATACACTTACACCAACAGGAGAGCTTATCCCGCTGGCGTAGGTGATCCACCTCCCCGAGAGGTGGCAGCTATGTCCAAGGGAGAAACTCTCCCATCGACACAGTGCTGTCTACATATGGTTGATGTAATTATGTTGCCATAGGGTGTGGATTTTTCACACCCCTGTGTGACGGTTATACCAATATAGCGCTGTATAGCGCTGTATAGACCTGGCTTGGGGCTACTCATTGTATGTGAAGTTCAGCGCATGCATAAGTCGTGGCAGGATCAGGGCCCATATGTTTAAGAACTATGATAAGGTTATTGTATGTGTGCATAATATACTCATATTTAGTCAGGAGAAAAAAGTATTTCAATGAGACAAATATTACATTACACAAAAGTTACGAGGTCCCTGGTCCCTGCATAACTGGCTTCTTTCCAGGAGCATCACTGTACTCCTTTCCCTTTGTTTGCTATTACCTCCCCACTGCACTGCCCCCTCCCGGCTGGAGTCATGTTATTCACTGGGATGCGTTAAGTTTAAAACTTAAGACGTTCACATCAAGGAATTTGGACATAAACCGATCCAGCCCTCACTGAAGTCAATGGATTCCACCCTTATCTCCATCTTTGAAGGCATCATGCACACCTCGAGCACTACATAAACAACAGTAATTACTAATATCCTCACAATATATTATTTTATTTTCCTCTCATCCTTTTAGTCTAATTTTTTTCCTGTGCGCTGTTTTTGCGATATGTCTTTGATTAAATATTTTCCCAACACACAGACATCATCCAAGCGATACTTTTCCCCTGGCCTTTCAGCTCCTTATGTGCACTTCTTCTATAGTGTGGAAAGCTTAGATGATTTTCATTGCATTACAACAACCACATGTTATGGTAATATTTAGCATTTTTAGAGTGCCTCACATTTGAAGATCTCAAGGTGCTTAAAAGCTTAGTAAATTAATCCTTACATCCCCAAGAGGCAGGGAAGATGGGAAAACTACAAAGTACAAAGAAGTACAAAGAAGTGAAGGGTCAGACTTTCAAAAGTATTTAGGCACCTAAAAATGGTGATAGGCACCTAAAGGGAATTGCAAAGTACCTCAGCAGGTTTGGCACCTAATTCCCATGGAAATCACAGGGAGTTCAGTGTCTAACTCACTCAGGCACTTTTGAAAATCTCACTAAGCACCTATCTTTGGGTGCCTGTAAACAAGTCTCCTCCTCCCCAGTGGCCACTCCTGGCCTCAGGATGGCCCTTTGCCTCAGTTTCCCTCTTGGATAACCCAAAGAACTACACTTCAGGCTCTTACTTAAATAGTACCTCTCCTGGTGCCAGTTTGTTACCAAAACATTGTGCAAGCAGTCTGTAACAAATGTCCCAAAACACAGTCCGTACAGTCCTTGTTCCCACTACATCCCAGCAAACCCCCTTTCTGCTCTTCTGCTTACTCTATCAGCTCTCATCTCCTTTTCGTTTCCTTCCTGACTGACCTATTACAGACCCCAGGTGCTGCCCCACCCTCTTAACTGACCCACCTGGGAAGATCTGGTCTGGAACAGAAGAGTAGAGACCAGTTTCATTTAATGGGCCAGCTATCCTGTTACAGCACCTAAATAGCTCTGAGAATCTGAAAGACAAGGCCCTACGTGACTTGCCCAAGGTCACACGGGAGACCTGTAGCAGAGCTGAGACTAGTACCCACAGCTTCTGCCTCCTGATCCTGAGCCAGCTCTTCAGCTGGTGCAAAAAAATCAGCACAACTCTACTCAAGTCAATAGATGCAAGATGTTTTAATGCAGTTGACCTTACCCAAAGGAACAGCTATAATGAAATTTTATGTATGAACGGGGAAAGAGACAAACCACCTCAGTTGTCTCTTGCTCTTGTAGCATTTCCAAACCCCGACAGTTGAAAAGGTAACTCACACCAGAAGAAAAGGAGTACTTGTGGCACCTTAGAGACTAACCAATTTATTTGAGCATGAGCTTTCGTGAGCTACAGCTCACTTCATCGGATGCATACCGTGGAAACTGCAGCAGACTTTATATATACACAGAGAATATGAAACAATACCTCCTCCCACCCCACTGTCCTGCTGGTAATAGCTTATCTAAAGTGATCATCAGGTGGGCCATTTCCAGCACAAATCCAGGTTTTCTCACCCTCCACCCCCCCACACAAAATTTCAGTGAATTTGTGTGGGGGGGTGGAGGGTGAGAAAACCTGGATTTGTGCTGGAAATGGCCCACCTGATGATCACTTTAGATAAGCTATTACCAGCAGGACAGTGGGGTGGGAGGAGGTATTGTTTCATATTCTCTGTGTATATATAAAGTCTGCTGCAGTTTCCACGGTATGCATCCGATGAAGTGAGCTGTAGCTCACGAAAGCTCATGCTCAAATAAATTGGTTAGTCTCTAAGGTGCCACAAGTACTCCTTTTCTTTTTGCGAATACAGACTAACACGGCTGTTACTCTGAAACCTGTCACACCAGAAGGTTATACAGAAGCGACTCTCCCTGTATAATGGGAACACGTCACATCAAGCACCATTTCAACGCAATGCAAGAAACCTGCAAGACTAAAGGGACATTATAAGAAACGCAACTGCCTGCATGGCATGCTCATCACTTAAACACTCCATTTCATTCCAAGGTACCAAAACGATAATAGACTTTATTCTAATTGGATTGTCTGCAATGAGCCAATTTAAGTGCTAAATGCTGCGAATTATTCAGCATGACAAAGCAAGGCAATGCTTTGAGGCTCTGCAGGGCAGGAAGCTTGTTGAAAGCTGCAGTTCCTGAAGCGTACGAAGAAGATGCAAGTCTTACTTGGCCTGACTCCACTAACCAAACTCATATTGTTTCAACAGCTGCCGTGTGTCTACAAAGCATTAGCTAGGGCTCTGACCTAGAATGCAACCACTGTCAGCGAACACCTGATTAAAATATGATTTGCTGAACAATGCCCCTTGAAAGCCCATCTCACTGTAATTACTGGCTTTATGGAAGGCTAGGCGCTGATGATGCTATATGTAGATTTATATGGATTTGTGAAATATCTGATCTAACTACAAGCCTTAAATATTATTCCAAGTTAACCCAGTTTGTATTTTTGTGGTCAAGGTAAGAATATCAGCATTATTTCTAAGGGATTTATGGAACCACTGACAGGCAAGTGATGTTTAAATATTTTAATTTTTTATTCAGGTGAGGTTCCAGTAACCCTGCATTACAAATGCAAATTAAAGATTTCTCTGTTATTGCTCATTTTTGTGTACAATACACAGTTCAACAGACAATGCCTATTTTAGAGTTAATGTATCAATACTCAGTAGTTAACATACAGTTTTCTTGTAACATATTCAACATTATGTGTTTCCATACCTTTGGTACATAGGCTGAATTTTATGGCTATGTTTTGAGATCTTCATTGAGACTACTGCAGTGAGCCACAAAATTGAAAAGAAGAAAAAATAAAATAATCCAGGGATTGGATAAAGTGTCAAAACAAATACCGTTTCCTTGTATGATAGCCATATGAGACTGTCAGAATGTGTCTGTGGCATAGGGTTTTAGTGCAAACGCCATGGGGGTTTAGGAATTAAGCTCCTTTAATGTTCCGGGTTGACTTGACTTTATTCCTTGGGTCCTCAATTTGTTAGACTTAACATCAATGGATGAGTAGTTTATTGTACTTTATTTCCCCACATATTTTCTAATCCATATAAGCAAAGGCACATTAATTCAGGAATTGGCTGCAATTATTTTTGCTATTCAGCTAGGAGCAGTAAACACAAACAGAATTGGCTGGAGTTCAATGTCATTGCATGGGATTTTCTCTATTGTTCCCTTAAATGCAGACGTGAGAGTGGGTAATGTTAACTCAAAATAGTGACAATACCATGCAATTTCTAATGGTTTCCCACCGGAGGTTTTCTTGTCTTGCTGGAAAATTAGGGTTTTTTTACTTAAAGTACCTAAAAATAATCAAGAAATAACTGAATTAAAACCACTTCCTCCCTTACCATAATGTCAGGAGGCAAAGGTCTCAGCTGCCCATCTTTCATCTGAAGCTCATGATATAACTTCTAAACTAAGATTAGCAAGCTTTGTGCATTCATCTCTATCATGAAGGCTGTGTAAATTATAATAAGATACAGAGGATATTCTACCATTCTAGTTCCATAATGACTCCTCTTCTCTCGAACCCTGATGCCTTTTGTCTTACAAACACAGGGGACGCTTCCACAGCTTGAGAAATAATCAGGGTTTGAGCTCAATTCTCCAGTTTCTTTAGTCTCAAACCAACCACTGCCAAGTTCTGTTGCACTCCCAAAATGCTTAAACCCACATAGCAAGGGCAGGCTCAATTCTTCCGAATGTGTAAGTTATGGGTTGTGGTTTTGTCTTGTAAAAGAAATGCCAAGGTGTACACAATTATTGCCACTGCCTTTGAATGGATTATTTGCAGAATTGATATTACTGCTGTTCATCACCTAAAAGTTTGCTCTCCAAGGAGCAAACTGTGTGGGAGACAATACAGAGACTGAGCAGATACTACCCAGGCTCTCCCTTTGCTACAAATGTAACTAAAAATACCAGTTTCCTTCCCAAAACTCTCTTTACAGCACCCGTAGACAAAAGAGGGGCATTGTAACAATACCCCCAAGAGTTGGTGGCTACCTTTCACTTTAAAAAAAAAACAAAAAAAAAACACTACCAGGAAGAATTAAAGGAGGAAAGAGTGGGATTAGAAACACTCTAAGGAAGGTTGCCCACATGAAAAGTCCATCCTCCTCCCTTCGGGATGCCTCAGGCAATGGTTTTTACATCTCCTGGTTGTGGAATTCACTGTGCGCTTTTAAAGAATACGTCACAGCCATAGGAGTGGCGTACTGAGGACCATGTCAGAATTGCAGCATGTCACTTTAAGAGCTGAGGCGGGGGAGGTCCAAGAAGACCACTTCTTATTGAGTGCCCCCCTGCTGGTCAGGGGTGTCACTACAGGATCCCCACTTCTGGTTTTCCTCTCTATGGGGCCGTTTAAGAATTCACAGAGGCTCTCCCTGGTTAACAATACCCTTGCAGAGCAAGTTTAATTCCAGCACCTCTTTATAAAAGCCCTGAGTCCATTCCTATACCACAAAGAAAAAGTCCATACTTAGCTCTGGCGTTTTCTTTCACTCCAAGGGCTCTTCTTCCATCCCAGTCTGATCTTCCAGCCAGTCCTCCCAGCTCTGCCTCACTGGAGCTCTGGTGTCCAGCCCCAAACACGGTCAGATTGCCTGCCCCCCAGGAGCCTCCTGCTCGCTGGAATTTACCCTCCAAGCTCCCTGGTGACACAGTCCTGTATGAGCCTTTTTTTTCCCTGCAATGTCCAACAGCTTAGCTGAAGCTCCCTGGGCTTCCTTCTCTGTTTTACTGCAGCCACCTTCTGCTCTTCACAGGGAATTACCTGATTCCCCACAGGTGAGGATCATTCTTGTAATCAGGGTTGGCTTAGCCCTAGGCTGTCCAGTCCGTGGGGGTAAGCCTGCCTGTTAAGGATCAATGGTCCTGCTTGCAGGGTAGGGGGCTCTACAGCAATGTGTAAGAGCAGAATTAGTTTGCAGACACCCAGTTTATAGCAAGGTGAGATGAACTGCGCCTCTCTAGATTAGGGAGCAGCCTGTTTTTCTCTCTGTGTGTTTTTGGGTTCTTGTGTGTTACATTCTGAATCCTCAGAAATAAAGTATTGTTAAAAAGCAACCTTCCAGCAAGAGTATAGTATGTTTTTATCACCTTCTCTGTGTGCATGAGACTAAACGTAATCATAGGTTATCAGATTAATAGTGGTGGGGAAAGAACATGCCATAATTCTGTGCACAGACTGGATGTTACTTGAGTAGTCCAAGTTGCCAGTGAACCCCCGATAATATACATCACCACTGTAAAAGAGAAACCAATGTAAAGATGAGCACACTCCAGAGGTAATGAGCTCCACGGGGATGAATCAAGCATCCTAGCTTGAAAGAGGTCCCCAAAGAGTAAGATTTTATTTACGCTACTTTAAAATGCCACTAGTTTTACAGCCTGAAGAGTGCAACATCTTGATAGTGCTGGGTGATGACTCCTACCCTTTTTAACCCTTCACTAGTGACCTTCAGTGGCTACTCAGTTGCAACTAACCCACTTTGTAAAATTAAGGTTTACATTTTAATGCACCAATCTAGCTGTTTGAATAGAAGATGAAAAGCCACATAGTACAATTGAGAATCATGGCCTGCCTGTCTGTTTCTCTCTCCCTGGTAGTTATTTTCCAGTGCAGTACTGCAGGGCAAGCTAATGCCTTCAATAAAACTTCAATGCTATCCAGGCTGCTTTGAACTCATGGTTGTTGGTTTTTGGTTTTTTTTTTTTAATTTTAATTTTAAAACATCAAACATTGAGGGTCAGTTGGAGACTGGTAGTGGGGGAAATATGAGGAGGCGTAACACTCCCCAGGTACACACCCCATGTGAGGGTCAGGGACAATCACTGTACACAAGTACCGCTCCCTTCCTCCTACCCTGCAGTGTGGACATTTTTGCAAAGCAACGCAGGGAAGGAGTGAGCCAAGGCCATGGCTCATCCGCCAAAGCAGCCCCTGGACCAGGCTGTATGAGCCACAGGAGCAGGCTGTGCCAGGCAGAAGACACTTGTGCACCTCACCCCAGAGCCCAAGGGACAGAGAAGGCCCAATCACTTCCTGAGCTATCCCTGGGGTCCTGTGCAGCTCTATCTGGCACTAGCTAGCCCTACAAGTGCCTTCGACTCAGGTGAACTTTCTTGTCGCCCACAGATTAACCAATAACAAGAGCAACATCCAAGAGGAGAGTCAAAGCAGGAGAGAAATAGATCAGAGCTCTGAAGATGCTGCAGGGTCCTAAAGCTGACGGAGTTCTTGTATGCCGCTAAACTGATAAAGGATGTGCTGATATATGGGAGAGAGACTGTCATGAGTAATAACAGAACCCACATGCCAGTTAGGTTGTTCTCTCCATCCAAAGCTTTTCATTAACACAAATTCTCCAGCCTAGTGATTAGAAAGCTGTACAATATTTTTCCTCCTAGAGGTGTTTTCTTCAGCATGCCACCATAGACTTGTAATGGTCTCCAAAGGAAGACACACGTATCACAGTTTCAGGGTAACTGCACCTGTATCACCCTCTCCGCAGTCCACTCCAGGAGTGCCCACTCAGGTCTCCAAGCCATCACCTGTCTCAGGGTAAGGGCGCTAGTCCCGCTCCAATCTGACCAGGGGTTTTAAAGCAGCACGTCATATATTGCCATGTCCCCAGCAAGCCAGTTGGCCTAACAGCCAGAGTTTGTGCTTTATTTTCTCTCAGAGGACTATGAACAATGCATTTCCAGCAGCCACAAGTTACCATACAGCTCTTTCTAAGCAAGCACATTTATTCTTAGGTACAAGCATTACAGAGAAAACATCATAAAAACAATGAACAGCTTGAAACACACACTAAACATACCAGGAGACACCCAACAGTGTATGCATGCTTCCCGAGAGGTGGTACCTCTCTGGAGGTGTTTGCTACATGAGTGATTCACTTTAATCACCCCACCCAAATTTTGCTGCAGTACCTGTGGTAACCCTCCCCACTGGAGTTGCATACAATCCCTGGCCCACAGCAATACATAGAGCATTCACAAATTTAACACACTACGGAACAGAGAGATATACAGGACACACATGCGTATGGTAACTCAGCCCAACCTGTGAGAAAAATCAAGCTTGCCTGTTAAGAGTTCTCCAACTGTCCCAGGAAGAAGGACGATCCTTGTTGGAGCGTCAATCCTCAGAAAAATCAAAAGAACATTCTGCAAGAGACAGGCGGACAACAGGACAGCATGCTGCCTTCCCAGAACCAAGACACAAGATGTCACTCGAAGGCTGGCTTATCTTCTGAAGTTGACAGGCAAGAATCTATTAGTGAAGGTTCATATTGGTGCTAATGACACTGTGTCACAGGATATCTCACAGATAGTAGAGGACTTCAGGGAACTTGGAAGCATGCTAAAGAAGAAGAATGTCCAGGTGATCTTCTTGGAGATCGTTCCTGTCCCGTGAGCAAAGGAAGACAGAAAGAAGAAGATTCTGGAAGTGAATCACTGACTAGGTAAGTGGTGTAAGGTGGAGGGTTTGGGTTCTGTGGAACATTGGTGCAACTTCTATGGGGAAAGGGGTCTGTATAGTTTGGATAGCCTCCACCTTAGCAGAAGCAATCTCCTCAGGACAGGCTGGCTAGAGAAGTCAGGAGGGGGTCAAACTAATAACAAAAGGGGGGGGTAAAGAGGGGGAAGATATAAGCACTAACGTAGCACAAAATCGAGATGTTGAGAACAAAAAAGGAACCAAAGGACGTGAAGAAAAGGAATTATTTAAATTGCTATACACCAATGTCAAGAGTCTGGGTAACAAACAAGAGGAACTGGAATTGCTCGTTTATGAACATAAATTCAATCTAGCTGGTATAACTGAAACCTGGTGGGATGAGTCACATGACTGGAATCTTAAAAATCAATGGTATAACCTATTTGGAAGGATTGACTGGGAAAAAATGGAGGTGGAGTGACACTCTATGTCAGAAATGGCATTTCCTGTTTCCAAGGCACAGAGAACTTGGAAGAAAGTGATCTTGAATGTTTATGGATCAATTTCCTAACTGATAAAGCATAAGATGGGGTATTAGTTGGTTTCTGCTATATACCACCAAATCACACTAGCAAACAGGATGACTACTTCCTTATGCACTTATCTACAATGTGTAAGAAAAAAACCTGCATGATCATGAGGAACTTCAATCTGAGTGAGATATGCCTGAGGTCTCCTGCTACCAGTACTAAAACATCCTTTGAACTTCTATACATTATAGATGATAATTTCCTAACTCAAAAAGTGTGGCAGCCAACATGGAGAAATTCTATATTAGTCCTTGTCTCAGATGAAAAGTAACTGATGACAGAACCAAAAATTAATGATAATTTAAGTACAAGAGATCACAATTTTATCACATTTACGACATTCAAGCAGAAAAAAGTCCAGAGCAACAATATATATTCTTGGTGCTTTAAGAGGGCCAGTTTCACAAAGCGGAAAACAATTATGAGCCAAATCAGCTGGGAGAAAGAATTTAATCAGAAAAACATGAATGATCATTGGGAATCATTTACAAACACCTTACTAGATGCCCAAAAAGACACAATCCCACAATCGAAGAAGATGGCTGTACTGGTCTAAAAGAAAGTGAAGGAAGCTGCAAATAATAATAAGGTATAACGAATGGAAGAAAGGGGAAGTTGATGGTAATTAATGTAAATCAGAAAGTAGGAATTGTACAAAATTGATAAGGGAAGACAAAGAACACAAGGAGCTACCACTAAAGTCAGACATTTTTTAAATCAACAGGTCCAGTTAAGCTTTAAAAGAGCTGGCTGTAGAGCTTACCGGACTGTTAATGTTGATTTCAGTAAGGCCTGGAGCACAGGGGAAGTTCCAGAAGACTGGAAGAAGGCTTATGTTGTGCCACTTATTAAAAAGGGTAAATGAGATGACCTGTATAATTATAGGACCATCAGTCTGACACTGATAATGGAGCAGCTGCTACAGGACTTGATTAATAGAGACTTAAAGGAGGGTAATGTAATTAATTCATATAAAAATGGGTTTATGGAAAATAGATCCTGTCAAACTAACTTGATATTTTTTTATGAGATTACAAGTTCGGTTGATAAAAGTAAAAGTGTTGACATAATATGCTTACACAAGATATGCTGATTAAAAAACTAGAACAATATATAATTAACATGGAGCACTTTAAACAGATTAAAACCTGGCTAACTGATAGACTCAAAATGTAACTGTAAACAGGGAATCATCATCGAGCAGGTCTGTCTCCAGCTGAAATGTAAATAAGATGTAAATTTTTAACAGTGAGGGTAATTAAACAAAGTGAAACAAGTTACCAAGGGTTGTGGTGGATTCTCCATTACTATTTTTAAAATCAACATTATTGGATCTTTTTTCTAAAAAATCTGCTTCAGGACTTGTTTAGGGGAAGTTCTATGGCCTGTTTTCTACAGGTGGTCAGACTAGATCACAATGGTCCCTTCTGGCCAAGTTTTATTAATCTCTGGTCCCCAGAGATATTGCATGTGGTTGGAGGATCTGTCACAATGTGCACATCTAGAGGTAAGCAACGATGGGAGTCAACAAAAGAAGGTTAATGCTTTTAGTGGGTAGTGACAACTCCACTGCAAAGGGGGTTGAATTGATTAGGGTAAAACTAAATGCCTACTTGCGGGAGGAAAGGAATAAAGAAAACAGGATGCAGAATGCATGATGAAGCAGATGGAGACTCAGATTTTGAGTGCACTCCCAAGAAACCAGTTTACTAAGCTCACATGTCAGGGATACCCTTGGACCCGCTGTCTGGGTGACTAACCAATTCAACAACCCCCCACACATACTATATTCGAGAAGAAACTGCAACAGCCAGAAGAGGCAGCAGAGTAATTGAAAAACCAATTGTAATAAAAGGTATTTATTGAGTAAATGATAAAAAGAGCAAGAGCTTAGCTAACTATCATTCAAATAAGAATCAGATCAATGTAGCCCTTCCATGTCAGCCTAATGAACTTGTTTTCAAGCCCTAGTTATGGTCTACGTTTGTGAAAACAGCACTGAATTCATTACTCTGCAGATTTCTGCAATGATTCAAAATTCTGCAGAGCAGAGAGGATTTGTTAATTAGAAGTATGCATAATTATGAATTTTCTATTTTTCTTTTATAATTTCTGGCCTGATTTAAAGTAAAGGTTATGAACAAAAGAACGAGAACAACATACCAAATGTACCATACAAAAAGACAAGCCAAGAGATCAAAACACAAACATCAAAGTCTCTTGAAATCTCACTGGTCTTTAATGTATAAAAATCAATCATAATGACAAAATCCTTTATTTGACATTAAAGGGTAATTGTTTTGTGCTTAAGTGAATTTGTGGTTTCAGTTCAGTAAGCAAAACCTAATTCTTAAAAATGACATTGACTATGGAATATAGATCCATAATTAAATTTTAATTTAAAAAACAAAAGCAAGGAAATACTATCTATAGTGTGTCAATTTGCTTTTCAGACACATTGTTTTAAACAAGGAAAATTAAATATTTACATTGCTCTGTAGTGCAGAAACAGCAGCATTTAAATATAATGATTATCTAGAAGGTAGTTAGCAGTTTCAGGAAATTCTGCAATGTGCGTTTTTCTCTCTCATTAAGACAAAAACCACCCCATTACCCCACTGAAAATGTCGTCTTTAATCCTGAAGGAAACCCCTCTAAGAATATTACCATATACACATTCCATGAACAGTGGAAGACTCATGTATCATGTGGGATGCCTTAATACAGTGGTTCTCAAACTTTTTTAACTGTGACCCCATTCACATAGCAAACCTCTGAGTGTGACCCCCCCTATTATAAATTAAAAACACTTTTAAATATATTTAACACCATCATAAATGCTGGAGGCAAAGCGGGGTTGGGGTGGAGGTTGACAGCTTGTGACCCCCCATGTAATAACCTTGTGACCCCCTGAGAGGTCCGGACCCCCAGTTTGAGAATCACTGCCTTCATACATTATTAACATCATTGTTTTGTTTTGCTTTTCTGTAATTTATGAAGTCCAATGAGCATGTTCTTCTGGAAACTTCAGTTTCCAAAGGCCATTTACTGTAATGACTTACTGGTGTTATTTATATTTTGTAGACTAAAAATTCTAATAAGGGCTGTCAAGTGATTAAAACAATTAATCACTGTTAAACAATAGAATACCATTTATTTAAATATTTTGGATGTTTTCAAATATATTGATTTCAATTACAACACAGAATACAAAGTGTACAGCGCTCACTTTATATTTATTTTTGGTTACAAATAATTGCACTGTAAAAAAACAAAAGAAATTGTATTTTTCAATTCACCAAAGTACTGTAGTGCAATCTTTTTATCATGAAAGTTGAATTTACAAATGTAGAATTAAGTACAAAAGATAACTGCATTCAAAATAAAACAATGTAAAACTTTAAAGCCTACAAGTCCAGTCAGTCCTACTTCTTGTTTAGCCAATCACTTGGGCAAAAAGTTTGTTTACATTTGCAGGAGATAACGCTTCTCATTTACATCATCTGAAAGTGAGAACAGGTGTTCGCATGGCCCTGTTGTAGCCGGCGTCGCAAGATATTTCCATGCCAGATGCACTAAACATTCATATGTCCCTTCATGCTTCATGTTTTGTTTTTGAGTGCAGTTTTGCAACAAAAAAAATCTACATTTGTAAGTCACACTTTCACAATAAAGAGATTGCACTACAGTACTTGTATGAGGTGAACTGAAAAATACTATTTCTTTTATCATTTTTACAGTGCAAATATTTATAATCAAAAATAATAATATAAAGTAGGGGTCTCAAACTCGAATCACCAGGAGGGCCACATGAGGACTCATTGGCCCGATGGCTGCATCCCCCTCCACCGATGCCCCCGCCCCCAATTCCGCCCCCGCCCCTGCTGGCGGGGTGCAACACGGGGCTCAGGGCAGAGGGTTGGGGTGCAGGAGGGAGTGCGGGGTGCAGCAGGGGGCTCAGGGCAGGGGGTTGGGGTGCAGGAGGGAGTGCAGGGTGTGGCAGGGGGCTCAGAGCAGGGAGTTGGGGTGCAGGAGGGACTGCGGGGTGTGGCAGGGGGTTGAGGTGCAGGCAGGGGGCTCAGGGAGTTGGGGTGTGGGGTGCAGGAGGGGTTCAGGTTCCGGCCCTGCACTGCTTACCTTGAGTGGTTCCAGGGTGGCAGGGGCGTGCACCCGTAGCCAGGGTAGGCTCCCTGCCTGCCCTGGCCCCGGCCCCAGCCCCGTGCCGCTCTGCTCCGGGAAGCTGTGGGCACCACTTCCCTGCGGCCCCTGGGGGAGGGGGAGCAGAGAACTCCGTGAGCTGTTCTTGCCTCTGGGTACCTCCCCCAAAGCTCCTATTGGCCGCGCTTCCCCGTTCCCAGCCAATGGGAGCTTCGGGGGCGGTACCCACAGACAAGAACTGCTCACGGAGTTCTCTGCTCCCCCTCCCCCCCCGGGACCGCAGGGAAGCGGTGCCCACAGCACCACGGCGTTGGCAAATCCACGGGCCGGATCCAAAGCCCTGAGGGGCCGGATCCATCCCGGGGCCGTAGTTTGCCCGCCCCTGGCCTGGAGGTAGGCTGGGCACATGGCGTGCTGGGGGGGGGGTGGAGGGGGGCTCGCGGGAAGCTTGGCGGGCCGCAGGGAGACCCATGATACAAAGTGAGCACTGTACACTTTGTATTCTGTGTTGTAATTGAAATTGAATATTTGAAAATGTAGAAAAACCTCCAAAAATATTTTATAAATTTCAATTGGTATTCTACGGTTTTACAGTGCGATTAAAACGGTGATAATTAATCACAATTGATTTTTTTTAATCATGATTAATTTTTTTTGAGTTAACCGCGTGAGTTAATTAGCCCTAATTCTAACATTTAAAATATGCATCTTTTATTCCCAAAAGGAACTCCCCCATACCAGCTTCCTTATTACACCTTGTGGCAAGAAAAATGGAGATGACATGTCAAAGATTCATGTAAATCAACAAGCGAAGGGTGAACTTGGTCTCAGAGCATATGTTTCTCATCATAAACAAGCCTTGTGTAAATTCTCCCAATGTGTTTAAGCTCTTAGTTGAATGGAATCTGTACTTCTGCAAATACATGGATTGATTTTCAATAACCCCAATCACCCACAAATATTACTGAAATCAGTGTAAGCTAGAAGTGCCCAACACCTTTGAACATCAGGCAACTTGCACTTAAACAGAAGAATTCGGGAACTGGTAGAAGATGTTACATGAGCAAAGCAAAAATGGCATTAAAGAACAGATTTCATATTCCATAGAGTGATGAGAATGTTATAAATCATACTCTGCAAAGCTTTGCTGGAATCAGAGATTTTTTCCTTCCATCAGGATATTTTCATATTGTTTTGTGGATAGCGAGTGCTGTAGAATTCACTGAAGTTTGCCACAGAATTCTTGTATAAATGCTGCAGAATGCGGCAACAAAACATCACATAATTCCAGGGACCCAGCTCACACTGTAAATAAACTTTATATCTGCTGTGTTTCTTCCCCTCCTGCTTCCACCAGAGTGAGGGGATACAATGGTATTACCTCAGTCTGGGGCTTCAGTCTTCATGTCACTTCAGTGTTACAAACATTATTTTCACATGAATATTCATTGTATGTAGATTAATGATAATACGTATGTGCCTTATCAACAGACTTTTCCTTAAGGCTCATAAAACATAATTAATGCCTATTTGTGCTATGTGATCGATGCTTGGGGCTCATTGCTGGACTCTGTCAGAAAAAAAGAACTAGCTAAAAAAGAGCTAAACTAGCTCTGTGAGCCCACATACTCCACTTCCAAGAAGCCTACAATTTGCAGTCTATAATATGCACTTGAGCTGGAATCCTCACTCTGTATAAAAGACAGAATATCACTGGCTGAGCTTTTTCCTTAGAGGGAGTCCAGATCTTCTGGCCTTCAGGCTATGCTCCAAGGCTCAGCACAGGCTGGAAGAGACTAATAAAGAATTTTCTTTGTGTTTCCAAATGCCATGACCTCTCACTACAGATTCAGCTGCATATGGCCCTGGAAGTGCAGTGCTCCATATCTTCCATGCTCCAGTATTTGCAGCTTCTCTTTCTAGACACACCCACTGTCATTTCCTCAGGACTGGAAGGCATGATACTGATACTCATTTATACAATTCCACTCTATCCCTGAACTGCAAGACCATATCCCCTTCTGAAATTGTAGTGGTTACTTCTTGTCTTCCGAGTACTAAATTAAACAAATTCAATTAAATTCCAAAGGCCATTTGCAACCCTAGGTGCTGGAACTTGTGGTGATGGGGGTGCTGTAGCACCAACTGGATTGAAGTGGTTTCCAATATACCCAGGGTTTACAGTTTGGTTCAATGGTTCGCAGCACCCCCACTACAGAAACTGTTCCAGCACCCCTGTTTGCAACCAATTGAAACACTTCAAAGGGAAAGTCAAGTAGATTAGGACCACAGAGTTCATTAAAACATATCGTGTCTTATTTGTTAGTCCAGCATCTTCAAGGAAGATATCAGTAACAGGTTAAGGAAAACTGTCTTCCAGAGAAGACAAGCAGAACTTTGTTCATTCACTCTAGAGACTGGGAGATGACACGTAGTCTGTGGAATTTTGTTCATTAACAAGTAAGAGTCTGATCTCTATCAAGTAGTCCAAGTACCACAGTAGACCCATCAGTGGCATAACCTCACATACTGCAGCCTACAATAAGTACTGATCAACCCGGAGTGAACAAACATAAAAACAGCAATGCTAAATGCAGTACAAAATACACTGTGTTCGCTGATAGTAATTATTTATGATACTTCACAGTATTACTAGCAAATATTCTGCAGTAAAAGCATCAGTCATAGTAACGCAATCTCACGTCATTCAGCACTTTTATTTACATCTGTGCTGAGTAGCAGAGTGGGGGTGGGGGAGAGGAGGGAGAGCGTCCCTGGGCGTGAATTATGGGGTTTATGGCTCAGCAAAGACTGGATTACTGAAGTTCCACTGTATTTTTATTTTTCTGGAAGTTTATTAGATTATGGGAAGTCACCACAATTCCCAGAACATCACTGTAGGGAATCAGTAAGCTGACAGGGGAGCTCTTAGATCGCCAAAGAATGCTTAGACTTAGGGGAAACACAAGTATGCTATTTACACTCAGGACCACAGCCTGACACATAAGAGTGCTGTCCATAGAAGTCGGTATAAATTTTCTATGTTATTTATGCCAGGATACAACCCTTACATATTAAACCCTTAATTCTTGAATTCTTTCAAATGATATGGCTCTTGGGGACTGATTCAATGGGTGTTAAGGGCCTAGGTACTTGTGAAAATCCCACTATGTACCTAAATACCTTTAAAAATCTGTCCCTTGATAAATAAGAGGTTAATATCTTAACTACGGCAATCAGTTGGAAATCGAACTTTCCAAAAATATTGAACAAAGCAATGAACAAAACATTAACATCAATTCCTTACAGCAGCTTAGAGGATTCAGCTAATTTCCTTTTTCTAACTTCAGAAACCAATGTAGGAGTTTGAGCTGCAAAACTGTTTTTTTTTTTAAACAAAGCGTTTTCTCTAATCCCTTCTCTTTAACTCTTGAATACGACAAAAGAACCTCGGAAACAGATAAGGAGATGACCAAGTGTCTTTTTTTTATAAAGTTAAATATTTGAATAATATGGTGCTTAAATATATTGTAAGCTTATTCCACGATTTTATGAAAAACTATTATTCCATATCTGAAAAATGTATTTCTTGCATATAGGCCAAGTGTGAAACATGAAATGAATGAATAAATACAGCGAAGGAAAATTTTAGAATAACTTTTAAAAGTGGGGGTGGATGGGTAAACGTGTTGGCTAGTTGTAGAGAGATTTTTTGCTTTTTGAATATATTATTTTATTTATTTTTGCCTTATCTTCCCATTAAAATCTTTTAACTGGAGGTTGGAATAAATAATAAAATGTGGGCTTTTAACTAACACGGTATCTGTTAACCAAACCATTAGGGTCAATTTTACCATGTGGACGAAATGTTCTCCAGTGTATATAAAATCAATTTAATGTTTCTGAGAACGTAATTCATTGTAATTTAAAAGTTCACCTACCCTGCATTTCCCTTGACAGGTTTATCAATTTTTAACCTACCCTGGGTGTAGTAATATTTAATACCATGCACTAAATGTTAACCAATATTTAAGAGCAATGAAATGCGCCAAAAGATACTTTAGGGTTTAGAGATGCAGAGCTGACCAAGGAAGGTAATCGCCTCCGCAGGAGACACACATCAGGAGGAGATGAATAAGGCGGGAGAGCTTTGTGTTTAACTCTTCCCAATAACCATGCCACACTGAAGATCTGAAGAGACAATTAAAGGAAAGTGAAGTAGGCTTTCCAAAGAATTCTTGCTGTGAGACAGTGCTGGAACAAATCCGCCTTCTCCCACTGGGACAAATTGGTTGGATGGCAGAACAACTGTCAGGCAATATAGCCTGAACATGCCAGTAACACTGGCTCAGAGGAAGAGAACAAAGAGCCTTTGCACTTTCTCCTCCCCGATTTGTAGGGAGACTTTCCTTTTATTAGAGACTGTGATGGTCTCTCAGCCCAGCTGGAGTGGTAAGTCTTGGCAACCCACGCACCTGCTGGGCACATACAGCTGGCTCAAAGGCTTCAGACGAAGAACAAGGACAGGGTCTAGTTACGCAGCAGAAGAAGCAATGACACATGGAATCTGTTCCGATCATGACAATTCCTATGTTTGCGAGACAAGGGGGAGGGAGCGAGGTAATATCTTTTATTGGGCCAACTTCTATCAGGAAGAGAGACAAGCTTTCAGGTCTGGGAAATGTACTTGGAATTTCACAGCTAAATACAGGGTGGAACAGGTTGTTTAGCATAAGCAGTTAACACATATTTCAAGGGACCATTCAAGGTGAAATGGCCCTTAACACCCCTCCCATCATACAGAGGGAGCGGGGGAAGGAAAAAATTCGTAACTTCACTAGATACCAAAATCATGGATTGAATAAACATTGGATTTATGGCTTATTAGAACAATTTATAACACACTAAACCACTCTGCCCCACTATGACTGGAAAGGTATTAAATAGGTCATTTCGTCTTGAATGGTCCCTTGAAATATGTGTTCACTATTTATGCTAAACAATCTGTTGCACCTTGTATTTAACTGTGACACTGGTACATTTCCCAGACCTGAAGAAGAGCTCTGTGTAAGATCAGAAGCTTGTCTCTCTCTCTCTCTTTCCAACAAAAGATGGTCCAATAAAAGGTATTACCTTGTCTCTCTTATATCTGGGGACCAACCTAGCTACAACACTGTATATACCCGAATAACTGGTTGCTAATACTTTAACTGTATCACTGAATTTATTAATCTGAATTTGGGATACTGTAGATTATGTACACCTCTACCCCGATATAACGCTGTCCTCGGGAGCCAAAAAATCTTACCGCGTTATAGGTGAAACCGCGTTACATAGAACTTGCTTTGATCCACCAGAGCGCGCAGCCCCGCCCCACCAAAGTGCTGTTTTACCACGTTATATCCAAATTCGTGTTAATCGGGTCGTGTTATATTGGGGTAGAGGTGTACTATATGTATCTTATGTAGATGGGACGTATGTAAGATACTATACATACATATACATACGTATGGGATACTGTAGATTATGTACTATATGTATCTTATGACATATCTTCTGATTATGTACTATATGTATCTTATGACTTTTAAACCAAGTCTGAAAGTTTGTACTTTTGGATCATTTAAGCATTATATCCAGATGTCCAGACACTCTTTTCTTAACCTATGTATTATATAATTTTAACGTTAGCTTTAATCAAAATTTTAATTCCTATGTTTGTCAGATTCACTTGAAGTAGAGGCAGGACAAACTTAACCAGATGAATTTCGCTTGCTGCTAAAAGGCTCCGAGAGATATGTCTTTCTAAAGCGACTAGTTTAAGCTATCTCAGCAATGTGTGAAGATTGGATTGGTGGAGATGGAAAACAACAGAGGAAAAGTAAGAATTTAATAACACATTTCCTGTTAGTGAGCATTCCCCTCCTTACTGAATGCAGGGCAGAACTATTCAAGAGTTAGGAGTGATGTTTGTTAGGCGACATTATGGTACATTTTCAGTTTAGACTCTAAACTACTCTTGCACAAGTGTGTAAATTGGCAGGCATAAATACCTACAACCACACATTACAAATGCAGACACCTGTGTTGGCTATATAAAAAGCCCTAACAGCTGAATATGCACTTTAGCCTGAACACACACCTGTGAAGTTAACATTTCGCCTGCAAATCCAACGAGACCAGTTTCTCCACCAGTGGGTTGCGATGCACAGGGTGACTCCTGAAAGGAAATCAGGGGAGCTGCGAGACACTGAAAATTGTCTTACAAGCTAAAGCCAAGAAAATCTGGCTCCTGCACTCCCTGTACATCCTCACCTCACCTGCAGGGTCAATTACTCTCTTCAACCTCTGAAAACACAGCCACAGATAAATTATAAAAAATGAGGAGTACTTGTGGCACCTTAGAGACTAACAAATTTATTTGGGCATAAGCTTTCGTGGGCTAAACCCACTTCATCGGATGCATGCAGGGGAAAATACAGTAGGAAGATATATATACACAGAGAACATGAAAAAATGGGTGTTGTGAGACTAATCAATTAAGGTGGGCTATAAACACATAAACACCACCCTATACCAGAAACCTACTGACCACTATACTTACCGACATGCCTCCAGCTTCCATCCAGAACACACCACACGATCCGTTGTCTACAGCCAAGCTCTAAGACACAACCACATTTGCTCCAATCCCTCAGACAGAGACAAACACCTACAAGATCTCTAGATAAATTATAGAGGCTGAGCATTATCCATACATTTTTTCCTCTTGCTTTATATAGTAAATGTAAGGGGATCATATAAAATGTTGACCTCAAATACAGGGGTGCTAGCCTGAAAAGGTTGAGAAACACTGATAAAGACTCAATGAAGTGTTCTCATCAATACTTTTATATCAATACCCTATAAAATTAATCGCATTGTGTGCTCTATTATGGTAATTCGGTGAGTCCAGTGGGTGCCAACTATAACATTGGCAAGCACGGATGCTATTTAAAGTGTGCACACAAATGTTAGATAATATTGTTACAGCTTATGCAACAACCAACAGTGTTTGTAACTACAAAATGTGACTGCAAGTATGAGCTTATGCAAAAGGGAAGCTGGTCTTTTTAACACTGTTGTCAATGCTCAGGATTTCATCACAAGACTCACAATATTTAGTGTTTTTCTTCAAACACCCAGCACCTACAATCATGGGATTATGTGAGAAGCTCAGCTTTCATTATTTATTTATTTTTAAGTAAGTACATTTTTAGTCCTCATGGTTGCAGAAAAAAAATCTTGAAAACATGAACTCAAAAGCCAGGAGGCAAATAAAAAGAACCACAAATTGGTTAATTTTTAATCTCCTGATTCTTTGGGCCCTGACTTTGAATGCCGGAGGCTGGCAGTACCGTCCTATTGTGTATTAAACAGTTCAATGACCAACAGCTACAGTGGCAGAAGAAATGGGCTACAGACTAGATATTTGGCCCTTTACATGGCGCTACTTAAATTATGGATTGAGTGGTGAACGAGTCACAGTTAACAGGCATGTAAGTGAGTAAGTGACCATGTTTCTGTACACGGACATACGAAAGAAATTCCAGGGTGGGTCAGGTGAGGGAGGGAAAGGATGGAGCCTGTGAAAAACCCAGAAGGGGTTAGAGGGAGAGGGTCTGGGGACAGAGTGCTTGGGTGGTAGGAAAAGTTGGGAACCAATGAGAGAAGGTAGTTGGGGGAGAAATCAATAAGAAATTTAGTAGCCTGACCAGGCCTTGGTTAGTGTGACGTTATTGTCATGAACTGTGACCATATAGATCGTTGTTGCAACTAAGGTCCTATAGTTGCACCAAATCTTGTAGAAAAGGGGTTAAGTAAGGTATCTATAAATAGGTTGTAATTTTCTGGTTATGATTTTGCTGTCTGAATGCGTGTATCATTTTTGTATTTGAAGTTATAAATATTGGCTATGTACTTGTATCTCAATGTGTTTGATTCTAAGTAGCACCAGTGAAGCATTTGGTCAGCTTCACTTGGTGCCCAATCAAGAAACACTTAACTGACAATGAACCTTGGGAAACTCCAATCCACATATGAGGAGCCTTCCTGGGAACGTTCAAGGTAGCATGTAAGCAATGGCTGGCGCCTGCAAACTGAGTCATGCATGGACATGTGACTTGCCGATGTGACTCCAAACTCCATCTTTCTGCTGTAATTTTCCACAGTAAGAACAAAGGGGTCCTTCCACATGGCAGAGGATATAAAAGGCCCTGGAAACCTCTCCATTTTGTCTTCATTCTTGCTTATTATCTCTGGAGGAACTTTGCTACAAACTGAAGCTCTGAACAATGGACTGAATGACCCATCCCAGCTGTGGATGTATTCCAGAGACTTGACCTAATCCAACAGTTTATTCCACCACTGCTACAAGCCCAAATCAAGAACTTTGCCATCACTGTATGTAATTAATTCCATTTAACCAATTTTAATTCTCATCTATATTTCTTTATTTTTATGAATAAACCTTTAGATTTTAGATTCTAAAGGATTGGCAACAGTGTGATTTGTGGGTAAGATCTGACTTGTATATTGACCTGGGTCTGGGGCTTGATCCTTTGGGATTGGAAGAACCTTTTTTCTTTTACTGGGGTATTGGTTTTCATAACCATTCATCCCCATAAGGAGCAGTGCTGGTGGTGACAGTGGGAAACTGGAGTGTCTGAGGGAATTGCTTGTACAACTTGTGGTTAGCCAGTGGGGTAAAACCGAAGTCCTCTCTGGCTGGCTGGTTTGGTGTGCCTTAGTAGTGGAGGAACCCCAGCCTTGGGCTGTGACTGCCCTGCTCTAAGCAATTTGTCCTGAATTGATACTCTCAGTAGTGTCCCGCCAGAGGCCACTTTGTTACAGCTAGATCTTGTAATAAGATAGGCCTGGTAGATTCCGGGCTTTAAGTGGGCAGGTTAAGCCCACAACACATAGGTTGCTTTGGATTCAAGCATCAGAATAGGGGGAAAAGGCCAGTGATAGCTTGATGCAGCTGTTTCCTTCCCCACTTTTGCTGCTGCCAGAGCATATTGCCTTCCAGAAAGTATCCAGCTTAAAGCTACAAGGCTTAATAAAGTTGTGGCCAAAATCTAAATATATGTTTCCATCCCAGTGGCTTCACAGAATCATAGAATCATAGAATATCAGGGTTGGAAGGGATCTCAGGAGGTCATCTAGTCCAACCCCCTGCTCAAAAGCAGGACCCATCCCCAATTAAATCATCCCAGACAGGGCTTTGTCAAGCCTGACCTTAAAAACTTCTAAGGAAGGAGATTCCACCACCTCCCTAGGTAACGCATTCCAGTGTTTCACCACCCTCCTAGTGAAAAAGTTTTTCCTAATATCCAACCTAAACCTCCCCCACTGCAACTTGAGACCATTACTCCTTGTCCTGTCCTCTTCCACCACTGAGATAGTCTAGAACCATCCTCTCTGGAACCACCTCTCAGGTAGTTGAAAGCAGCTATCAAATCCCCCCTCATTCTTCTCTTCCGCAGACTAAACAATCCCAGTTCCCTCAGCCTCTCCTCATAAGTCATGTGTTCCAGACCCCTAATCATTTTTGTTGCCCTTCGCTGGACTCTTTCCAATTTATCCACGTCCTTCTTGTAGTGTGGGGCCCAAAACTGGACACAATACTCCAGATGTCGAATGTCGAATAGAGGGGAATGTTGAATAGAGGGGAACGATCACGTCCCTCCATCTGCTCGCTATGCCCCTACTTATACATCCCAAAATGCCATTGGCCTTCTTGGCAACAAGGGTACACTGCTGACTCTTATCCAGCTTCTTGTCCACTGTCACCCCTAGGTCCTTTTCCGCAGAACTGCTGCCTAGTCATTCGGTCCCTAGTCTGTAGCTGTGCATTGGGTTCTTCCGTCCTAAGTGCAGGACCCTGCACTTATCCTTATTGAACCTCATCAGATTTCTTTTGGCCCAATCCTCCAATTTGTCTAGGTCTCTCTGTATCCTATCCCTGCCCTCCAGCGTATCTACCACTCCTCCCAGTTTAGTATCATCCGCAAATTTGCTGAGAGTGCAATCCACACCATCCTCCAGATCATTTATGAAGATATTGAACAAAACCGGCCCCAGGACTGACCCCTGGGGCACTCCACTTGACACCGGCTGCCAACTAGACATGGAGCCATTGATCACTACCCGTTGAGCCCGACAATCTAGCCAACTTTCTACCCACCTTATAGTGCATTCATCCAGCCCATACTTCTTTAACTTGCTGACAAGAATACTGTGGAAGACCGTGTCAAAAGCTTTGCTAAAGTCAAGATACAATACATCCACTGCTTTCCCTTCATCCACAGAAGCAGTAATCTCATCATAGAAGGCGATTAGATTAGTCAGGCATGACCTTCCCTTGGTGAATCCATGCTGACTGTTCCTGATCACTTTCCTCTCATGTAAGTGCTTCAGGATTGATTCTTTGAGGACCTGCTCCATGATTTTTCCGGGGACTGAAGTGAGGCTGACTGGCCTGTAGTTCCCAGGATCCTCCTTCTTCCCTTTTTTAAAGATTGGCACTACATTAGCCTTTTTCCAGTCATCCGGGACTTCCCCCGTTCGCCACGAGTTTTCAAAGATAATGGCCAATGGCTCTGCAATCACAGCCGCCAATTCCTTTAGCACTCTTGGATGCAACTCGTCCGGCCCCATGGACTTGTGCACGTCCAGCTTTTCTAAATAGTCCCTAACCACCTCTTTCTCCACAGAGGGCTGGTCATCTATTCCCCATGTTCTGATGCCCAGCGCAGCAGCCTGGGAGCTGACCTTGTTAGTGAAGACAGAGTCAAAAAAAGCATTGAGTACATTAGCTTTTTCCACATCCTCTGTCACTAGGTTGCCTCCCTCATTCATTAAGGGGCCCACACTTTCCTTGGCTTTCTTCTTGTTCCCAACATACCTGAAGAAACCCTTCTCTGTCGTTCATAACACTGCTTGCCTTTATAAAGTACTCCGAGATCCATGGATGACAAGTGGTCATTTCTCTCTCTCTCTCTCTTTCTCACACACACGTATTTCCACATAAAAATATGTAGCAAAGTCAGGGTTAAGGATAGAGGCATCTTCTCCTAGCCTGGTTTTCCTGCTACTTATGCTCCTAACCCCTGGGCACAACACTCTCACAGTGGGGACAACAGTAAGAAAGGCAGAAAACCTGTATTAGCTGAACCCAACCCCCAAACGTTACTTTGTGCTGGCACATGGGGTCAGATAATTGTATGTCTGTCTATGGGGTCATGGAACTGGATTTATCTGAATACACAGGGATTCAGATTTATGGCTGTACAGTCTGTTCGCCGAAATTGCTGCTTTGAGTCTGGGATTTACTAGCATTTGTCACCTTAAACAAAACCTTTAATACTGTCTGAATGTATCTGGATGTGTGCAGGAATGTAATGAAGCTCTGCTTCCCAAAAAGTCTATTCCTGAATAGCCCAGCTGAGAATTTATTTGAATTTATAGGCAGCAGCCAAGTCATATATTACTTTCTTAAATGTCTTACATAAGCAAAAATGCACAGCTGGGCTATGGAAAGGTCAACTTACCGATACACCACTCTTCATAAAAGCATACATTTTAGAATGGAACTTTTCAAATGAGGAGACTTGGTAAATAAACTTCACATTTTAAGTGATAAAAGAAGACAATCAAAGCCTATCTAATGAATTTCTTGAACATATAGTACTTTTAGTAAAGCTCTGCTTTGAATAGCCTTTGTACTTCTGCTGTATATCCTGCTATCCATTATGGACCTGCCATTAAAAGGAACTGGACTGAACTTCCTGGGCATGAATTTCCTCCAATAATGTACCACGGTAATCCTCTACTAAAGTGAAATAAAATATTCTAAATTCTCCAGATCTAGGGCTCTTTCCTGTGTTAAAACGCATGGGCATATGTTGCTGCTTAATTTACAAAATTAGCTACAGTACAATGCTAGTCAACACTGTATCTAATTTTATGAAGCACCCGGTGATTCACGTTTATGTATCCGAAGGCAAAATGAAGCCACTGGACGTGCTCTACATTTAACTGCTGCAAGAAGAACGTGCTCAATATACAATACATGGAGAAATTTCCAAGTTCAAACTTCCTTGCAGAAAAATAGAAGATTTCATAGTGGGTACAGGGAAACAAATGGGGCATTTGATTTTGCCAAACTTGCATAGATCAGCTGTCACTACATAACATTTTCTAGTGCTAAAGCTTTCTGTAACTACAGAAATATTCTTTTTCCCAAAATACACTAGTTCTAATAACCCAGATAACAGCTTTTAAATTTTTAACACACACAGATAGAAGCGTATTCCAATTAGGGCTTCTTCACCTGTACAACATCATGTTCCTAGGGCATTAATATGCACTTCATCAACAGTTGTTGATAATGATGTGTCACCTATCAAGATAACAGTCTGGATGTAATAACATCTGTTACATTCCTGTGTTAGGAAACTGGGAACATAGTTTCTGAACACATCAATTTTGACTTTTAATTACCCTATTACACCTTCTGTTCAGATATTCAGCAGCATTAACCCATAAGGTCATTTCAAGTATTAAGAACAATAAAATTCATTCCTATAAAGTTAAATGTCTCCATGTGAGTGAAACACAGAAAGGATTTTTCATGTAAAGTCATATCTCACTTGCAATTAATATTCTCTTTCATAATTTTGGAGTCCAGTTGTAAAGAATTGTCCTGGTGCAGCTTTATATTAGAAAGAAATCATATACACTACCTCAGGTCAAACAGTTAAATATAATTGGACTAAGAGTACTAAATTTTAATTGCCATAATTTAAATACTAGCACACTCCAGTAATTTAAATAATGTAGGTTACCTTTTTATATTTTATTATTTAATTAAACAAGACATCTTTTGGCAACATATTAACTAGGCACATAACTAAACCAGTGGTACATGTATCAGGAAGAGCTGTACTTTATATAATTACTTTTAGCCAGTTATCATCCATTGTTTTTTACCAGGATTGATCTTTCTGTTCATAACTCCAGTATGCCCATTCTAATTTAAAAGAATCAGCTAGTTATCCTACTGAACGTTTTCCTCACTTTCCCCATCTGCTCTCACAAAGGAATACTTCACCGATATCACAGGAAAATAACATCTTATTTAAATGAAGTTAAAGTTACAAATGCAAGGTGGTGTTCCAACAATCTTGAGATTTCATAGGAGTCAGCTGTTGAAAAGATCTACTAGGTTATTTGCTTCATGTTCCTGCCAATGCAGGATTATTCCTTATAGTATATTTTCAAGTGCTCTATTCAACCTTGTTTTAAAACCTCACAAAAGATTTGACTTCTACCACCACCACACATTTATTGACCTTGTGGTTACCTCTTCCCCATCATTAAAGTTGAGAACATGTAAGTCAGGGTGTTCATACTTTTCA
The DNA here is from genome assembly GCF_965140295.1 of Lepidochelys olivacea. Taxonomy (NCBI): domain Eukaryota; kingdom Metazoa; phylum Chordata; order Testudines; family Cheloniidae; genus Lepidochelys; species Lepidochelys olivacea. The sequence continues at coordinate 4,314,509 of NC_140417.1, read as the reverse complement.
CTGATGAGCCATATGCAATATTATCTTTGAAACAGGTACCAGTAAACGCAAAAGGCCAAACTCTGCAGCTTTTAATCAAGAAAAACTCTCATTACTCAGTGAAGAAGCACAAGACAGATGATTTAGCACAAAGCATGAACATGGATAATATGGGCTTATGGGATAAAAAGTTTTTAGCACGACATCTGTAAAGAAATATTTAAATGACAATAATAAATAAGACACAAATATAGCATTTTCTGTTTCCAAAGTGCCATGCACTCACTAATCACTCAGCATTGCCAATAGCAGGCAAACATTATCTCCATTCTATATGCTAGAAAACAACTGCCACAGCAAGATGAAATCTATCCATCTTAATACGTACAGGGCCTTTGCCACCCTACAATCTGAGCACCTCACCATTTTTAGTGTATTTATCTTCACAGAATCTCTGCAAGGCAGGGTAATGTTATTATCCTCATTTTATAGATGTGGAACTGACACACAGAGAGGCTACATAACTTGCATAGGTCACGTAGGATGTGTGGTAGAACTGAGAATTGAACCCAGGCTACTGGCCTAACCCTTGGATCTTCTCTTCCATCACCAACTTGGCCAAGGTCACACACGGAGCAGAATTCATGGGTTTAAATCCACTGCAGCGAGCTCACCATTTGAAATAGAAAGTAAAAAACATCTACAGTGCTTTTTACTTGCCTCACACTTAAAAACAAAGTGTTTGCAATAACATCAATACTAATCTTTTCTTCATGCACAGAGAATAGCAACTCTATCTATGAGGGCGTCTCATTGTCTGACTGTGTACTAGACTGTGATTTCTAAAACTTTTTCGAGGCCTCTCACTTTACTTTGCTTAGTTTGAAAGTGAGGGAGAAAGAGCCATTTTATAGAACCTACTCCCAGGTGATTTACTAGAAAAACCATTTCACGGCTAACAAGCGCAAATGCACAATGCTCAGTGAAAACAGTCATCACCCACTGCTGAAGATGCTGCCACCCTGCAGGGCTCTGTAATGCCCATTACAATGCAATAGCTCTGCCATGGGTAATGTAACAAAGGAAACTTCATTTACACAGCCTTAGAGGTCCGAAGTATGAAATCGCTTGAAATATGTTCAAACAAGCTTCTACGAACACTACATGAACAACTGGGAAAGCCGTAATTGTTGGAGACTTAACTTTAGTCCTCTAAAAACTCTCACATAGCAGAGGCTAACTTTTCCATGACAGCACATTACCATTAATTTCTACCAACACAACACAATGCAATTTGTTAAATTAACAGAGCTGGGTTCGATCTGGCTTAAAATTTACATTTTATAAAAATAACCATTTCACCTAACCTAAGGTGTGAAAGACCCAACAGAAATGCTGCTGTGAAATTCTAGTTTTGCCAATCCCAAGCATTCAAAATGAATGAGTCAGGCCTCTGAAAATAATGAGATTGCTTTGAAAATCATGAGTTTCTTTTAAAAATAAAAACAACAAACTTTGGGTTCTTTCTGTTTGTCTGTGGTTCTTAAGCCCTTAGTGTGGAACTGTGTCATGCTTCCCAGCTCATCTCCACAAATACTAGGGCTAGAAAATTCCTTTTCCTTTTAAATGAAAAATAAGATCCCCATGTATTCACTTGGCTCCTGTCGCTGGCCCTTTAAGGATAACAACAACGATTGTGAGACTCGTGAAGAAATAGTGAGAGTTGTTTCACAGTAGGGCTCCATGTATGTGCAAGGGTTGGGCTACACTATTTTGTTTGCAGGATCAGTGTCTGTGGAACAAAGTGGAATGGACTAATCTACCATCCATTGTCCAAGAATGCAAATGCATAAAGAGTAAAAGTAAATTATTTTTAAAACCCACAAATGTTTAGTTTTAATAATCTAAGGTATTTTCAATAACATAGGTCAGTAAATTTGTTTTGATTTTTTTTTAAACAAAGTATGTTCTTAAGCAGTACTGGATTGAACTCAATAATATTTTATAAAGTTATTCTCTAAAATTCAAAATTTTTGTTGTTGAAAATAAAATGATAAAATAGCCTCTAAAAACACAGAGCAATGAGGAGGTCTATGATTTGTACTGTAGCTTCTCTGTTAATTTCTTTACAGACTCCAATTCCTGAATAAATCTCAAACATATGTAATACCTTTTGGAGTTAAATGGTGTATGGACAATACAGTTCACATTATCCAGTGAAATCTGCAATAGATACATTCTTCCAGCTCACAATATAGTTAAACTTGCGCTCCCACTAATTTAGCCAAGGGCAGGCTTGCATTGATCCAATTTGTCAAGCAATTCCATGCTATTTTGGCTAAAGCACATTAGAACTCAGTTTAAAAAAAAAAAGTTAAAGATTAAAAGAAAAGAGTGAGTTGACTTCCAAATGCATAATTCCAACAAAGAAATTAGAAAATCAGAACCATTTTTCATCTTTTATTGGCAGGGTACACATAACTCTTCATTATTTACTTGATCCCCATGAACTGCATGCATGGATTGACTACAACCTTGATCAAACCTTCACTTGTTTAAAAAGACCAGGCCATTCATACATCAAGTTTCGAGTAATGGGTGGTGGCAGGGGGCAGGTGGGGAGGTGTTTAAGCTAAAAAAACCCAAAATCATATTTTCACACCTTTGGCCATCTCTAAAGCGTGGAGGTATACAGCCAAATCCCGCCCTCCACTGTCAACTCCCACTCTCACTGGAGATGAAAGGATGGTCTAAGCAGCTCCAGTTGCATTAATTACTTGAGGGCCAGACTTGGGCTGAAATCTCAAACTGAACTGACACGGCTGAGGTCAAAATTTAGCCATTAGCACTGGAACGCCAGGGGTTTTCTTACTCAGGACTGAAGTGTATTAGCAGAACTATGGGCCATGCTCTTACAAAACAGAGTATTGACCTTCTTCTGGGCCGGTGATAGAATATCATAGAATCATAGAATATCAAGGTTGGAAGGGACCTCAGAAAGTCATCTAGTCCAACCCCCTGCTCAAAGCAGGACCAATCCCCAATTTTTGCCCCAGATCCCTAAATGGCCCCCTCAAGGATTGAACTCACAACTCTGGGTTTAGCAGGCCAAAGCTCAAACCACTGAGCTATCCCTCCCCCTTGTTTGTGAGAATAGTTATACCTATCTCCCAGAAGAATAGGATCAGCTGTATTGAATCTCAGCTCACCTGCATTTTTACATAATGTAAAAAAGCATTTGTATTCTGTATGAACACTACAACTTCATGTGTTGTGTTATTGTGATGTGATGGAGAGACTGCCAAGACTCATCAAGCCCTCGGATCGCTACCCCTTCCTGCTTCTCCACCTGGGCACCAATGATACTGCCAAGAATGACCTTGAGCGGATCACTGCGGACTACGTGGCTCTGCGAAGAAGGATAAAGGAGTTTGAGGTGCAAGTGGTGTTCTCGTCCATCCTCCCCGTGGAAGGAAAAGGCCTGGGTAGGGACCGTCGAATCTTGGAAGTCAATGAATGGCTACGCAGGTGGTGTCGGAGAGAAGGCTTTGGATTCTTTGACCATGGGATGGTGTTCCATGAAGGAGGAGTGCTGGGCAGAGACGGGCTCCACCTTACGAAGAGAGTGAAGATCATCTTTGAGAGCAGGCTGGCTAACCTAGTGAGGAGGGCTTTAAACTAGGTTCACCGGGGGAAGGAGACCAAAGCCCTGAGGTAAGTGGGAAATCAGGATACCGGGAGGAAGCACAGGCAGGAACGTCTGTGAGGGGAGGGCTCCTGCCTCATACTGAGAATGAGGGGCGATCAGCAGGTTATCTCAAGTGCTTATATACGAATGCACAAAGCCTTGGAAACAAGCAGGGAGAACTGGAGGTCCTGGTGATTGCACAGCTACAGACTAGGGACCGAATGGCTAGGCAGCAGTTCTGCGGAAAAGGACCTAGGGGTGACAGTGGACGAGAAGCTGGATATGAGTCAGCAGTGTGCCCTTGTTGCCAAGAAGGCCAATGGCATTTTGGGATGTATAAGTAGGGGCATAGCGAGCAGATCGAGGGACGTGATCGTTCCCCTCTATTCGACATTGGTGAGGCCTCATCTGGAGTAATGTGTCCAGTTTTGGGCCCCACACTACAAGAAGGATGTGGATAAATTGGAGAGAGTCCAGCGAAGGGCAACAAAAATGATTAGGGGACTGGAACACATGAGTTATGAGGAGAGGCTGAGGGAGCTGGGATTGTTTAGTCTGCAGAAGAGAAGAATGAGGGGGGATTTGATAGCTGCTTTCAACTACCTGAAAGGGGGTTCCAAAGAGGATGGCTCTAGACTGTTCTCAATGGTAGCAGATGACAGAACGAGGAGTAATGGTCTCAAGTTGCAGTGGGGGAGGTTTAGATTGGATATTAGGAAAAACTTTTTCACTAAGAGGGTGGTGAAACACTGGAATGCGTTACCTAGGGAGGTGGTAGAATCTCCTTCCTTAGAGGTTTTTAAGGTCAGGCTTGACAAAGCCCTGGCTGGGACGATTTAACTGGGAATTGGTCCTGCTTTGAGCAGGGGGTTGGACTAGATGACCTTCTGGGGTCCCTTCCAACCCTGATATTCTATGATTCTATGATTCTATGATGTCAAGGAATTATGACGTGATTGGAATAACAGAGACTTGGTGGGATAACTCACATGACTGGAGTACTGTCATGGATGGATATAAGCTGTTCAGGAAGGACAGGCAGGGCAGAAAAGGTGGGGGAGTAGCACTGTATGTAAGGGAGCAGTATGACTGCTCAGAGCTCCGGTACGAAACTGCAGAAAAACCTGAGTGTCTCTGGATTAAGTTTAGAAGTGTGAGCAACAAGAGTGATGTAGTGGTGGGAGTCTACTATAGGCCACCGGACCAGGGGGATGAGGTGAATAAGGCTTTCTTCCGGCAGCTCGCAGAAGCTACTAGATCGCACGCCCTGGTTCTCATGGGTGACTTTAACTTTCCTGATATCTGCTGGGAGAGCAGTACAGCGGTGCATAGACAATCCAGGAAGTTTTTGGAAAGCGTAGGGGACAATTTCCTGGTGCAAGTGCTAGAGGAGCCAACTGGGGGGGGGGTGAGGGGGGGAAGAGCTTTTCTTGACCTGCTGCTCACAAACCAGGAAGAATTAGTGGGGGAAGCAAAAGTGGATGGGAATCTGGGAGGCAGTGACCATGAGTTGGTTGAGTTCAGGATCCTGACACAGGGAAGAAAGGTAAGCAGCAGGATACGGACCCTGGACTTCAGGAAAGCAGACTTCGACTCCCTCAAGGAACGGATGGGTAGGATCCCCTGGGGGACTAACATGAAGGGGAAAGGAGTCCAGGAGAGCTGGCTGTATTTCAAGGAATCCCTGTTGAGGTTACAGGGACAAACCATCCCGATGAATCGAAAGAATAGTAAATATGGCAGGCGACCAGCTTGGCTTAACGGTGAAATCCTAGCGGATCTTAAACATAAAAAAGAAGTTTACAAGAAGTGGAAGATTGGACATATGACCAGGGAAGAGTATAAAAATATTGCTCGGGCATGTAGGAATGAAATCAGGAGGGCCAAATCGCACCTGGAGCTGCAGCTAGCAAGAGATGTCAAGAGTAACAAGAAGGGTTTCTTCAGGTATGTTGGCAACAAGAAGAAAGCCAAGGAAAGTGTGGGCCCCTTAATGAATGAGGGAGGCAACCTAGTGACAGAGGATGTGGAAAAAGCTAATGTACTCAATGCTTTTTTGCCTCTGTCTTTACTAACAAGGTCAGCTCCCAGGCTGCTGCGCTGCGCATCACAACATGGGGAGTAGATGGCCAGCCCTCTGTGGAGAAAGAGGTGGTTAGGGACTATTTAGAAAAGCTGGACGTGCACAAGTCCATGGGGCCGGACGAGTTGCATCCGAGAGTGCTAAAGGAATTGGCGGCTGTGATTGCAGAGCCATTGGCCATTATCTTTGAAAACTCGTGGCGAACGGGGGAAGTCCCGGATGACTGGAAACAGGCTAATGTAGTGCCAATCTTTAAAAAAGGGAAGAAGGAGGATCCTGGGAACTACAGGCCAGTCAGCCTCACCTCAGTCCCCGGAAAAATCATGGAGCAGGTCCTCAAAGAATCAATCCTGAAGCACTTGCATGAGAGGAAAGTGATCAGGAACAGTCAGCATGGATTCACCAAGGGAAGGTCATGCCTGACTAATCTAATCGCCTTCTATGATGAGATTACTGCTTCTGTGGATGAAGGGAAAGCAGTGGATGTATTGTATCTTGACTTTAGCAAAGCTTTTGACACTGTCTCCCACAGTATTCTTGTCAGCAAGTTAAAGAAGTATGGGCCGGATGAATGCACTATAAGGTGGGTAGAAAGTTGGCTAGATTGTCAGGCTCAACGGGTAGTGATCAATGGCTCCATGTCTAGTTGGCAGCCGGTGTCAAGTGGAGTGCCCCAGGGGTCGGTCCTGGGGCCAGTTTTGTTCAATATCTTCATAAATGATCTGGAGGATGGTGTGGATTGCACTCTCAGCAAATTTGCGGATGATACTAAACTAGGAGAAGTGGTAGATATGCTGGAGGGCAGGGATAGGATACAGAGAGACCTAGACAAATTGGAGGATTGGGCCAAAAGAAATCTGATGAGGTTCAATAAGGATAAGTGCAGGGTCCTGCACTTAGGACGGAAGAACCCAATGCACAGCTACAGACTAGGGACCGAATGACTAGGCAGCAGTTCTGCGGAAAAGGACCTAGGGGTGACAGTGGACAAGAAGCTGGATATGAGTCAGCAGTGTGCCCTTGTTGCCAAGAAGGCCAATGGCATTTTGGGATGTATAAGTAGGGGCACAGCGAGCAGATCGAGGGACATGATCGTTCCCCTCTATTCGACATTGGTGAGGCCTCATCTGGAGTACTGTGTCCAGTTTTGGGCCCCACACTACAAGAAGGATGTGGATAAATTGGAGAGAGTCCAGCAAAGGGCAACAAAAATGGTTAGGGGTCTGGAACACATGACTTATGAGGAGAGGCTGAGGGAACTGGGATTGTTTAGTCTGCAGAAGAGAAGAATGAGGGGGGATTTGATAGCTGCTTTCAACTACCTGAGAGGTGGTTCCAGAGAGGATGGTTCTAGACTATTCTCAGTGGTAGAAGAGGACAGGACAAGGAGTAATGGTCTCAAGTTGCAGTGGGGGAGGTTTAGGTTGGATATTAGGAAAAACTTTTTCACTAGGAGGGTGGTGAAACACTGGAATGCGTTACCTAGGGAGGTGGTAGAATCTCCTTCCTTAGAAGTTTTTAAGGTCAGGCTTGACAAAGCCCTGTCTGGGATGATTTAATTGGGGATTGGTCCTGCTTTGAGCAGGGGGTTGGACTAGATGACCTCCTGAGGTCCCTTCCAACCCTGATATTCTATGATTCTATGAATTTACACGTTGAATTTTCACACGTTTGGATTGGCCACAGGCAGATCTTCCACATCTAACCCTCCAAAAATACAGTTTAACTCATAGATATGCCCATGCTCTATATAAGGAATGACAACTGTATAACAGATACAATCTCTCACCTGGCTGTGCAATTCTTTTCTTGCATGCTCACAACTGGAGCAACATTCTGCCCATGAAGGCCCAGGTTGTGAACAATAGTGAGCAACTATGAACATGAATAGTCCCACTAAAGTCAGTAAGTCTACTCACATGAGTAAATGCTCACTAATACGAGTAAAAGGTTTGCAGTCTGACCCCAAATCATTTCTGCCATATTTTCTATGCTCCCTATCCCTGCCAAAAATACCCTTCAAAACCCCACACAGCATGTCAATCAACAGAGGAAGGGGAAAATATAGCAAAGTGGCATAGCACTACTGTACCCTCTGAAATTTGGGGCCCAGGGCGAACATCCTGCTCCCCTGTTCCTAGGTCCAGCCCTGGACAGGACTACTTCTAACATCCCAAACCTCTGAGCAACTTTCAAATATCCATTAAGAAAATGTTTAAACACCAAGTAACACAGAAATAGGTTTTCTTCTCTCCCCCTCAAATGAGAAGCTTCCCTCCCAAGATTTATACTTGGTCGATGTGCTCCAAGTTTAATTGAACAGACAGCCTCTGGGGATAATGGCTTCCTTCCTTCCTTCCTGCTCATTCAGCCCTTGACCTCTCCATTGAGACTGCCAGCTGTGTGGGTTGTTAGGTAGACATGTGGGCACTGCAAATTGAACAAAGAAATCTAAACTCACTTTGCAGAGAACAAAGACATAGCACCTCAAAAAGCAAAATCAATGGGAGTCAGACATCTAAATACATCTGAAGATCTGGGCCAAATAGCCACTAGCTGTCATCTTTCAGTCACTCTTAACTTGGGCTGGATTTTAGCTTGTCACCTAGAGGTGAAAGCCATCTCATTACCAGTCTCCCAAACAATCCAGATCTTTCCTTTTCCAATTTATTTCTATAGTTACAACACAGACCTTCATTTTTTCCTGCAGCCCTTCCCCCCCACACCCCTCCTCTCCTTTTATACCCAATATGCTCCAAAGGCCAAAGATACAAAGACTTCTCTTAGATGTGGAGAGTTGTAGATGCCACCCTTTCTCAAGAAGCCATTTTCTATGACAGTTTACAATTGGTCAATACTATCATGCCTTTAAAGCTGGGGTCTCTAGTTCATCATCTTTGGTTACTTGCCAAAGGCCTGGAGATTTCCCTCTAGTGGTTTCTGTGTTCCCACAGAAATAATATACTGGGAGTTTGTATTAAATTCTGAAATATTTAGCTGAAATTAGTGACTCAGACAAATCTGGAGGGTATAAATTCAGACTTGTACCTTAATATATTAAATAGCTGCCTTAGGGCCCCAATTTATTTTACAAAATTTGAGCTACTCATTTTTTGCACATTTAGAATGAAATGCTGTGATCAGATCCACACATGCTTATCTCTGAAAAAGTCTTTTGTGGGCTACATGGGGAAAGCTGCGCCAGTTTAACCTAGATCACTTTTTAACGTAAGTCCATGTCCTTGTGTGGACACTCCTACTGAAACTTAGTTTAAACTTGTTCCCAGTTGATTTAAGTGACAGAAAAATAAGTCATTCTTAACTGAAATCAGCATCCACTGGTTTGCACTAGTTTAGCTAAATGGGTTTAAATTCACATATTAAGTAAAATTGGTGCAAAATTCTTATGTAGACTTGTTCTGAGAGACCCTTAATTGTGATCTTATTGGACTCTTCTATGCACCAAATGTGCTTAAGTCTATATTTTGATCATGTCTTTCATGTTTTAAGAGGCAGAGCATGGAAAGGGAGATCTTCAGCACATACAACTTGTGCAGTTTTTACCATGCAAAAATCCACTCACATTTTTCTTAGATGAACAAATAATTCACCCTTTGCCAATGTGCAGCTGCTGTTCTAGGCCCAATGGTTCTAGGCACCGCACACATACTTAGTAAGAGACATTCCCTGCCCAAAGAGCTTGCAATCTAAATAGACAAGACAGAGGATGAAGAGGGGAAACAGGGACACAAGGACGGGATGTGACTTGCCCAGAGTCATGCACCAGGTCACTCGCAGAGCCAGGAACAGAATCTAATTAATCCTAAAACCCAGTCTCATGCAGTATCTGCTGGCCATCCTGCCTCACAATGGAGCATCAATGGGGAGCGACCAATTCATCCAATGGTCTCTATACATACCTACTGGCTAATATAGAGATCCCAATGCAAACACTTACAACACTTAAGAATCTCATGTGGATTTTGCCACATTCTCGGGAGGAATTTGATTCCACACAAACATTTTTATGTGTTTCTACATATAAATGTGTGACAGCCACACTCTTGCTCCTGTATGTTTCAGGTTATTTTAATGGAAACTGTCCCCATCAGTTTCAGACCAGTAGTGTGAAATCTCAGAAGATAGGAAACAAGTCAGTATGCATAAAGTGAAATAATTTGGTATTGTCTTTTGAACTTTTAGCATTTAGAGATGAACAAAATGGGTACTGGTTTTCTGTATGCATTTTACACCATGGACCTGATTCTCTATGGCCTTTTATAATCATTATTCTTTATATTACAGTAGTACCTGCTTGGGACCCCAACCAAGACTGGGAACCCACTGTATTAGGCACGGTACACATACAGAGTAAGAGACCGTCCCTGCCCTGGAGTTCTACAAATCTAAACAGACAAGGATTGGGGAAAGGCAAATAACATGCAAATGTGATAGTCTGTAGACATCACACCAGTTCCACATTTTGAGGAGGTTTTCTGCACTGCCTTGCCTTTTGTATAACCATTTTATATCCATGCAGAGTGGGTCCAAGACACACTAAGTCATAATGGTACCACTTTGCATTGGTATAAATGACCCTGTCATGTCCACAAACATGATTCTCATGTAATCACCTGACTCCTGGAGGTAGGGCTTTAAGACTTGTGATGATATTGAGAGAGTAGCAACACTGGGAATACAGATCAGCAAACTACTCCCACAGCCAGATCAGTATATTGGGAATAGCTGTCTGTAATAGGAAAGAGATTGGCAGAGGTAAAAGAGAAATAATAAGGCTCAGGAATTCCCTTTAAAAGTAGAGTTCAGAATGAGCATCTCCCTGATGCAAGAATTTCACCATGACAGATGAATCACAGTTACATTAGTAATTAGGAAGGATTCCTACTCCCATAGCTACAAGATGCCACTATTTCATTGTGATCCCTACCAATAGCAAAAAGGCAGGTACAAATAATGTCCCTGTATGTTCACACCACCCCGCAGAAAAATATTCCTTTGAGGAGCTCAAAGCAACACTAATTGCACATTATTTGCGTCCTATTCAGCTTTTTAAGATTTACTAAGCAGCACGTACATTTCTGAATGAGTTGTGCGTTTCAGCTTCTAGTATCAAGTAGAAGGCTACTTTAATATCTCTTTAAACTTTAAATATTTAGTTTGGTGTTCACAATTAATGCCAGAATATTAAAAAGAACTCTGACACATCTCGTGAAAATTCTCTCACACCAAAGTCCCACTTTTAACAACACAGAGATCTCAGGAACTACTTCTCTAACCTAATGAGCCTTGGCAGCCATTCAAATTAAACACTCTATTGTGCAAGGAGCTAATTATGCTGAGATTAAACCCAGAGACTGATGGGGACATTTACTGTACTTCTGGCAATTACAACAGCCGTCCGCACTGGAGAATACAACTTGTATTTCATAATTTTGAAAGATGTCACTGATAATCCAATAAAAAATGCATACATGTCCACATGAGGTTGACTTAATTTTTAAAACATTGTGCACCTAGTTCTGTCACATTTTTATTACCAGATATTAATACTTCACATTATGTTGCCCTATTCCTACTGTATCAGAACGTTCACACTGTACTCAGCTTGTTCACGTAAAGTCATCCCCCTCACGCTTTTTGATAAGCAGTTAAATGGTAAATTATCCCTTTTTCCTCGCCACGTCTGTGTGTACAGAACGGCAGCAATGCATCTGCGCTGAGACAGCTACGCGGCTGCAGCAGCGCATCTGGTGAAGACGCTCTATGCCGCTGGTAGAAGCGCTCCTTCGGACAGAGTGCTGTGCACGGGAGCGCGTAGGTCAGTGTAACTTACGTCACTCACGGGGCGGTTTTTTCACACCCCTGAGCGACAGAAGTTAGAATCATAGAATCATAGAATATTAGGGTTGGAAGAGACCTCAGGAGGTCACCTCGTCCAATCCCCTCCTAAAAGCAGGACCAACACCCACTAAATCTTCCTTCTTATGCCAACATAGGCTGTAGTGAAAACAGCCTAAGTGACGACTGAACCATTTTTGCTCATCTAACATGCTAATTAACTATTGCAGTTTTCCACCATTAAAGCTACTGATAATCTGCAAAGCCAATGCAACCAGAGAAATGGGGCTTGATTCTTCTGTCACTTCCACGATGTAAATCAGGAGTAGCTCCACTCAAGTTTCATGGACATAAAAGGTGTGAGAAGAAAATTGCCCCCTTCCACTCTTCTAATGCTTGCTCATTAGGGGTCTGATTCTGCAAGGTGCTCATACAAGAAGCTGATCTTTTGCGACTTCCACTGGGGTCAACAGGGTTTACAGTCATGTAGGACACACTTAGCACCTGAACAGATCAGGCCCCATGGAAGTTGAAGGTGTTCTGCATCTTACAGGATTGGGCACTTGAACAGAAGTGAAGAACACAAAATTAAGAGGGTTAATCTTGTATGGTGGCAGTGAAACTTGTCTGAAGCAGTTAGTCACTGGCAAACACTGATTGTTTAACAACGGTGGGAGATGGTCTTTATCAAATTTAACCAGAAGAGTACATCTTATATTTTTGGGATACTCTGAGGCAATCTCTTCAAATAAAGGGTTGTGTAACTAAGCTCTCATTCCCAGCGGCATAACTTGTGCAAAAATTCCACTGTACTTTTTTCCCACACTCTGTTCTCTATCACGATAGCGTTCTCTTTAAAAAGATGAAACACATACCTGTGAAAGCCACACTGACCCCAGTGGGATTGCATGGGTGTAAGTCAGTGCAGAAACTAGCTCGATATTTGCAAGCAATCATTAACTTAAGCAAGACACCACAGCGTTTTGAGGGCAAAGCAATGCTACTATTACTAAATGGAACTCAATGTGAAACAAAATTAAATCAGACATAGGTAGTTATGTGTGATTATTAATATGACATCATCAATCAACAAACTACATTTAAGTGAACTGTACTAAAGCAACTACATAATTAGCTGTTTAACTCAAATGCTTTCAGTGGGAGAAAACGGCATGAAAGCGAAGTCTTTTTATAAAAGAAGATAAACAAATTACACGGGATGTACAGGAATAGAAGTGGGAAATGTAGCAATATATTAATTTTAATCACTGTTGTAAGTTTGTAAGTTCTTCTGTTCTTTAAGTTTTGTATGCCTACTGCCCAGCAGAAGGGAATAGTTCAATTTACATAACCCCATCTTAAAAGGACAATTTTGAGTTCTCCCTTCAATTGAATTTCAATCCAAGTTAACATTTAGCATTTTACTTTCTCTGTATTAATTTTGTTCTTTGATAACCTTCTGAGTTTTCAAATTTCTGATAGAATGATTGCCCTACTTCACCCTGCCTCATTCAAATAAAGTAGAGTAGCATCAACATAAAGAGAAATATTGCTTTGTGTTCCACCAATCGACATACCCAATAGACCTAGAATTAGTTTGGAAATGAGTTCTAAAATTGCAAATAATGTGGGGGAGAGGATCAAGTGGGCAAACTTTCCTTTTCCTTCATAGTAAAAAAAAATTTAAAAAATCAGCATTATAAATTCTTGTGAGTTGTACCTCTAGCTACAGATTTGTAATATTGTGACTTAATACATTTTTTAAATGGACCAAATTAAAATTTCTTAAGTGTTGTTAGATGGAAACCCCACTCTACCTTATCAAGGGCTTTCTCAGGATCTAGACTCAAGAATTTGCTGATTATGTAGCCCTCAAATGCAGTTGTTATTCTGGAAATATTGCCTAACATACTCTTCTCTCCTGCAAAGAATTTCTGACCAGAAGGTGAAAGTTTTGCCAGTCCTTTCTCAAGCCCTGAATTTGCATTTTTCGTGGAAAAATGGATTCAATAAGGAGAGAGGAATAGTATAGGCCAATCTTACAGCATCTTTGTTTGGTTTAACACAGACTGTAGCTGAACAGAACTGTTGAGAAGAGGGTTTTTTTACCCAGTTAGGTAGCTGAATGTTTTTGTAAATACAGAATTATTTTGGTCAAGAAGAATTTATAACCCTTTCATGCAATGCCATCTAATACATGGGCATTGCCTGCATGAACATGAAATACAGCTTTGGAAACCTTTGCAGATGCCCTGATAATTTCCCCCAGCTTCAGTTTCTCTTACACTTGTAACATAAAAAAGTATTTTTCTATTTCTGACATGGATACTTGGGATTAGATAAGTATAGTTAACATGTATTAAATCTTTTATTAATATTTGTGTGGATGTCAGTAGTTTACCTGATTCATCCAATAGATCATTAATTGAACTTTGAGTCTCTTCTTTCTTAATTGCCAAGTGAGAAGTTTTCCTGTTTTATTTCCTTTCACATCCCATTCATATGCTCTTGCTTTAGTGAATTTTAATGATTTTTCTGTCCTTTCAAAGGCTAATTGTCTATCATCTTGTGTAGTAGTATTTAAGTAATTAGTGTTCTCATCTCTTCAGTATTTTTCCCTAATTGGTGGATAGAGTGTAATAAATAATTTTTTATTTCTTTTTGTGTTTTGTTTTGTTTTTCATGTGCATATTCTGTTATATGACCCCCGAAGACTAATTTAAGTACTACCTATTAAGTTAGTGGTGACTCTCCCATATTAGCATTTGCATCGTCAAAGAGCTTACTTTTTCCTTTTATAATATTTCTGAATTCTTTGTCTTTGAGAAAAATATTTCTGAATTCTTTGTCTTTGATGCATATTCAAAGTCCATATTCTCTCATAACTCATTCCTTCATCCATTCTCCACTCTGTTTTAATGGGAGCATGGCTGCAGAGATGAATTGATCCGGTATCATTATTTACCCCTCCCCAGAGGTCTCTGGGAGTAAAGATCCGGCAAACATGTGCCTAATGTTCGTCACGTTGGTTAAGGCACTACCCGAAGGTGTTTGGATTCTACAGTAATGAACATAGTATAAGAACCTATGTAGATTAGAATAAATTTAGAAATGAGAAAAATCAATAAAAAGGGATTAATATGGATTCTGTGTATTTTGGGGGTCTTTTTCCTTTTCGTAGGCTTTACTGTCTTTATTAATGTTTCTGTTGTTTCTTTAGCTTTTTCTTAATGCAGAAAAGCCATGTGAGGAATAATCTAAATGATCTCGTGGAGCAAGGTTAAAGTCTCTGGCAAATAAATATTGGCTTAGTAGCTTGGCAGATTGTGAGAATAAATCACTGAAGATAAATGCTCCCTCCCTGTTTGAGTATAAATATAATCTACTGTGAATTTATTATTTATATTAGGATGAAACATCACATTGTAGCTATTATTTATTTGTTTTTAATTTGAACAGGATGGAAATTAATTTGCCAACCGTACAGACTCCTCAAATGTTAGGTAGCCTGCCTGCTGAAAGAGCACATCTTTTCAGTCTGTCAGTAGAGTCTTTACATAGGCATGTTTCCTATTGGAAAATACTCTCTCAAAGGCCTTGGTCCTGCAAAGTGCTCTGCATGGGTGGGCTCTTCAGCTGCACAGAGCCTCATTGGAGACAGTGGGACCCTGTGCTGGTGCAGGGATCCATCAACATATGTGGGAGGAGGCACTTCTGCTAAGTGATTTAGGACGCCTCTTTCTCCATTAGTTATTAAATCCTCTTATGTTTCAGGAAAAAATATTTTATGTTGTCCCGCAGTGTCATTAGCAGCAAGTTTCCTATGCCATATATGAAGCTGTATTATTTGACTCATGAAAATATAATGAATAATTATAAAACAATACACCATATGCTTCCTTTCGCCTTGTGGAAAGCATGACTACCTCATCTGCTAGAGTACTCAGATACATTTAATCAATGTAGTTAATCGTTTGAAATTTCAATTGCAGAACACAAAGAATACTCACAACAGCATCAATTATTCTGAGCACATTTGCACACAGAAAAGAATTGTGCCTGACTCAAAAATAGAAATGAGGAAGCAAACAAATGCTAAAAGAAAAGTGTTTTCATAGAACTTCATCTATCCGAGAATCAGCAGCTGTACTCTCCTCTTTAAAGAATTGCCATACTGGGCATAGCGTTGTTTAGACACAGACTACATTTCCCAGAAATTTCTCTGCCATTTCTTTGAGGTACATCTATTTGCAAACACGATTCTCTTCTCAGGATACAATTCCTTCTCTGTGGAGACTACCATACCTCCCAAAATTCCAAGTGGCGAAAGTGGTTCTCAGGTTTGGACCCCCTACACTACATGGAGATGGAAGGGCAAATTATTCAAATTTGATTGGCATTGCATCCTGGTGGACCTAACCAGAGTGCCAATGCAACCTCAAGCACCAGGTCACAATGTCACCCTGTTTGGGGGCCCTCGGCAAACTGCCCCGGATTGCTTGGTAAACTGGGCTCATTTGAACCACATGCATCTTAACAGAGCCAAATGCTAGGTCACACATCTAGGAACTAAGAATTCAGGTCACACTTATAGAATGGGGAGTTGTATTTTGGAAGGCAGAGATTCTGAAAAGGACTCAGGGATCATCGTGAGCAACTAACTGAATGTGAGTTTCCAGTGCAATGCAGCAGCTAAGAGAGCTCACATGCGCTTTGGATGTATATGTGGAGGAAAACGGAGCAGAAGTAGGGAAGTGGAGTACTGGGTGAGCTCTGGTATGCACATTTTTAAACAGACTGACAAATTGGAAATAGTTCAGAAAAGAGCTACATGAATGATCTAATGTCTGGAAAATCTGTCTTACAATGGAGAGAATAAATTTATTTAGTTTATCAAAGAAAAGGTTAAGAGATGACTAGATCACAGTCTACGTGGGGAGAAGATTTTCTGAAAGTAGAAAGCCCTCATCTTCCAGACAAAGATATGACAAGATCTAATGGCTGGAGGCTGAAGCTAGACAAATTCAGACTAGAAGTGAAGTGCACATTTTTAACAGTGTGGGGAATTAGCCACGAGAAAGACATACACAGAGATATGGTGGATTCACTTGAAGTCTATAAATCAAAACTGGGTCTTTCTGAAAGATACACGCTTACTTTAACCAAAAGTTATTAGTCTTGATGTAGGAATTACTGGATGAAATTATCTGGTCTGTGTTATGCAGGAGATAGGACGAGATGATAATAAGGGTCCCTGCTGCCTTAAAATCTATCAATCTAGAATTTATTGGGACCAGATTCTCATCTGGAGTACAACAACCTAGCTTCATGGACTTTACTGGAGCTACACTAATTTACACCAGCTGAGAATCTAACCCACTCTATATACTTGTATTTCAGTCTGAATTCTGCTGCCACTAGAAAGAAAAGTTATTAAAACAGTACGCAGATCATGGTACAACTCATGGTAAACAAACCAACCCACATGTTCTCACCATCTCAATGCATATGTCACAATCGAGGGCTGATTTGCACTACAAGGCTTTGCTGGTACAGGTATGCCAGCAGATGACTCTGCTGATGGTGAGAGGAGGAGTTTTTCTTTCAACATAGTAACACCACCTGCCCGAATGATATTAGCTATGCACACAGAAGCCGTCTGCTGTTGCAATAGTAACTTCTACATGGGGAGTTTTGCTGGCATAGCTATGTGGACTAATGGTGTGGGTTTTGCATACCCCGACCAACACAGCTGTGCCAACAAAACCTTGTGGTCTCACTTACTGAAAGTAACTTGAAGATAAAACTCTGGTCTCTCAGGACCATTATCAAACTGCATTGGAAAGTATCTTTTTAATATGTTGGGCATAAGACACAAGATCTTTTAGAATTATGATTTGATCAGAAATAAAAAAAGTTGTGATAAAATGCTGAAGTAAACCAAACCTTCAAAAAATGGACTGTTCCATAAATGGAGAATTAAGTACCAATATTCTCTCTCGTATCGTCAAGTTTGCTTTGTTTTTAATTATTGATGAGATTAGACAAGGCTTTCACAGACAGATTTAATATGTAAATAGTGTAGAACCCTTTCTGGCTTTTGAATGTTCCCATATAATATTGTACAAAAATATGCAAAATCTTCCCACCCAGCCGTTAATCAAAAATACCACAAAGAAGTGGTCATGCAATGGAAATCTAATCAACAGAAACATTTTCCAACTGAGATTTTATCTGAAATGCTAACAATGCTTTTTTCATATATTTAAACCTAGACCACCATTTCTAAAGTCTTTTCCATGAAAGACCCTGGCAAATATTTTATCTGAAGCCCCGCTCTGGCTCGTTTACCCTGCGTAGAGGAGCCAGAGAAATGTAGAGGGGCCTAAGTGTCCCATATCCAGCTGTAGGCACCACAGAAGACAGCCACAGAGCTGCCCCACAAGGATGCCCTTGCAAGCCGTGGAGTAGGAGGCGTGCTGGGGGCAGGAAGGGCATGTCGGGAATGGGGCCACATAGTGTCCTGCAGATTCCAAGCGGCGCCATGACATGTAGGGCAGACCAGGGTTAGGCTTCTCAGGCAAGAGAACTGAAGCTTATGGTGATTGGGGACTGAGGGATAGGAGGAGTGAGGGGAGGTGCTGAGACTCAGCAGCCGCAGTCTGGGGTGACGAAGGGAGGGATCCCCAAGGTTTCTAACTGCTCCTGGTCCAATCGTCAGCGCTTCAGCCCCTCCAGGTCCCACTTTCAGTTCTGTGTCCACATCCACATGCGCACGAGTTTACATAGGGGCACAGTCCCCCACAATATTTCCATTGCAGGGTCCTAGCCCATGCTGAGTCCCCAGTTCCACCACTCCGGCGGCTTCTGTAACTTAAGACAGGCCCCCAGAAACACGTGTTTCACACCAGGGGCATCCCCAGGCCATGAAACAACCCAGCAGATGAAGGGCACAAAGGTGGCTTAAACCTCCTTAGCTCTCTACTCCGCCTAAGCTGAGAGTTCTGTGCTGCTCTAGAACAATTTCTCCCCGAGAATTCCCAATGAAATTCTTTGGTGGCCTGACCGGCTCAAAATTTAGCTAAAGACACAAGGTATGCATTCAATTTTCTTCTCTTTCATAGAATCACAGAATATCAGGGTTGGAAGGGACCTCAGGAGGTCATCTAGTCCAACCCCCTGCTCAAAGCAGGACCAATCCCCAATTTTTACCCCAGATCCCAAATGGCCCCCTCAAGGATTGAACTCACAACCCTGGGTTTAGCAGGCCAATGCTCAAACCACTAAGCTATCCCCCCGCCCCCCTCCCCAATACTTCCTGCACAGCATTCTTATTCTTGAGCTATTTATTGCAAAGATCAGAAATAAAACAGAAGTATAAAAACCTTGTTATTGATGATAATAGTCTAGTGATCCTCTTTATTTTGTTTCTGTACATACACACGCACACCACACCCCCACATGCACGCAGAAAGGAGTGCCAGGGACCAGCAGATGGGCCTTCACACTACATAAGCTCTTGGTCCCAATCCAATGTCCATTTAAGTTAAAGGAAAAAATTCCCTCTGACTTCAACTGGCACTAGATCAGCCCCAATATGCCTTGCTCTGATATAGTATGCCTAGCTCTTATATGACACTTTTCACCTGTAGACCTCAAAGAAGGTGACGAACTGTGACAGTCTTTACTTCAAAATAGCACCCTGGAGCCCCCATGTTCACCACAGTCATCTAGTTATGATGTGTTTTGGACAAAGTATGCCTTGTGAGGTATCATTTAAGATGTCTTGATTTGCTGACCAGTAATATCCTGTTGAACTGTGTGCACTATCATTGTATGTGAAGTTGTGAAGTTCTGCTATGTGTGTGATACTGAAATACGTTGCGAGGTTGGGAGACACCCACAACCCGCCTTTCAGTGGCAACAAAGGAGCACCGATCACTGGCCAGATAGGTGTTGATGGCCCATCAAGAAGAGTCCACTCTCCCCCAGACTCCTCAGAGAGAGCACGCACCCAGTGAGGGCTGCCTAACACACATGGCACAGCAAGGATCGTTCTAGCAACTGGAGAGAAAATATAAGATTGATGACATCACCACTTGGCTTCTCTCCTCTGCCATCTCAACACCTGGAAGATGATCTGGAAGACAAAGACTGAACTGGGGAGATTGGTCCCAGGCTGAGAAGGAAATTCAGCCTGTGTAATAAGAACTGTAAACTGCCTGTAAACATCCAATGGGGTGAGAAACTGCTTGATTCAAATCTTACTTAGTCTGTAGAATTTAGAATGAATGTTTATTTTTATTTCTTATGTAACCAACTTTGATCTCTCTGCCTGCTACTTATAATCACTTAAAATCCACCCTTCTGTAGCTAATAAATCTGTTTAATATTTTTTCTAAACCAGTGTGGTTTTGGTTGAAGAACTCGGGAAATCTCAGCTCAGGGTCACACAGGCTGTTGCACACCCACTAACCTTTTGTCGGAGTGGTGAACTAACTAATGAGCTTCAACTGTGCAAGGGTGTCTTGAGCAGTGTAAGACAGTATATTTCTGGAGAGCCAGGCTCCGGTGATTGGCTGGTGCCTCTCTCTGTATGGTTCATGAGTGGCTCAGGGAGGATTTGTGCAATTTAGCTGGGCATAGGGCTCCACGTGCTGATGGCTGAATGATCACAGAGCCTGGAGGGGTTTTGCTGCTTGTCACTGGCAAAGCATTGTGTAAAAGAGCCCAAGCTGGAGAGTTAAGGGGGCCCAGTGATCCTGTCACACACACAAAAGTAAGAATCAGTATCTCCATTTTACAGAAGGAGAAACCAAGGCAGAGAGAGGTGAAATGACTTGCCCAAGGTCACATAGCGGGAGAGTAGCAGAGCTGGGACTAGAGCCCCAGGTTTCCTGTCTACTGCCCTGCCCACTGGTCCACATTGAATTTAAGTGATGCACAGAGCCTTTTGCAGACTCTCTGCAGAGGGGCGAATTTCACCCATATTGACCACCTTTTAAGTCTTCCATTCAAAACATACATGTAAAGACACAGGACAATTTTTTCTAATCACAATCCTGAAGTTAGTAGCCTAATTTCACATATAGGCCATTTAGTAACCTCATATGAATTTAGCAGGCTAATTGAGATATCCAAATTGGAACGTTTCGGTCAGTTCACAGCAGTACAGGCCTTGCACAGATAAATCTATGTGGTATTATCTGAAGATAATATCCACTTTTCTCTTTTAAAAAAAAATCCCTCTGTTCCATCAGATAGAGATAAAAAAACCCCAAAGTTCCAAATTTCAAACAGAAGTGCTGAAAGATGTAATATATTATCATTCACCGCATCCTTTCCCAGCTACGTGTTCCTTTTTTTTAACAAATAAAACATATTTGAAGAATCAGCATTTTCTGGCTAAGTTTCTGAGCAGAATAAAAAAGTGTTTTTCAGTTTGTTTACATTTCATTAACTAAAAGTGAATTGTTTTTATGCACTTGTTAAAATGGAAACTGTAGTGTCTGCCAAATCCCATATTTAAATAAAAGATATCGTAATAATTTCAGATGCAGTCTATCAGGGACTGTAATATATCCTTGAAATACACAAATCTAAGACAACCCAGTTAAAATATAGCCACAAGTATAACGTCATAAAAATTCAGCCTATAATGTAGCTGAGTATTAGTCATTATTTGCATACACATACAGGGCAAAGACAAAATTGCACAGCTTGTTGTGCATGTATTTTATCAATGATCAGCAAAGAAAACAACGCAATATATAGACGTATACATATACACAGGCTCAACAATTATGACAACATTATTGCATTGCAATGCAACCCCACGAAAAACTCCATTTTAAAAACATTTTGCAAGTCATTGCTCGGGGATATACAAGAAGATCAGTCAAAATAGGTTTCAGAGTAGCAGCCGTGTTAGTCTGTATTCGCAAAAAGAAAAGGAGGACTTGTGGCACCTTAGAGACTAACCAATTTATTAGAGCATAAGCTTTCGTGAGCTACAGCTCACTTCCTCAGATGCATATCGTGGAAACTGCAGCAGGCTTTATATATACACAGAGAATATGAAACAATACCTATTCCCACCCCACTGTCCTGCTGGTAATAGCTTATCTAAAGTGATTTCCAGCACAAATCCAGGTTTTCTCACCCTCCACCCCCCCACACAAATTCACCAGCAGGAGAGTGAATTTGTGTGGGGGGGTGGAGGGTGAGAAAACCTGGATTTGTGCTGGAAATCACTTTAGATAAGCTATTACCAGCAGGACAGTGGGGTGGGAATAGGTATTGTTTCATATTCTCTGTGTATATATAAAGCCTGCTGCAGTTTCCACGATATGCATCTGAGGAAGTGAGCTGTAGCTCACGAAAGCTTATGCTCTAATAAATTGGTTAGTCTCTAAGGTGCCACAAGTCCTCCTTTTCTTTTAGTCAAAATAGGGATGCTCCCAGATTTATTGCCAATCTGAGCACCAAACAGGATATTGGCAGACCAGACAGTAGCTCTAGAGGCTGTGATCTAATGCTCCATCCTCATGCCTCTGCGTCCCTTGTGAGGAGCTGCCCATCAAGGATGTAGTTTCATAGCTTTTAGGGCCAGACGGAACCATTACTTTATCTAGGCTGATCTGCTGTATAATAGCAGTTATATTTCATCCAGTTTCTCCTATCATGAGCCCAGTTATTTGTGGCCACTATGGGTATCTGGACAGCACCTAGCACAATGGGGCCCTGACCTCAGTTAAGCCTTCTAGGACTTCTATTTGTATGCAGTGCAGTTGTAGCCGTGTTGCTCCCAGGATATTAGAGGGCCATGCCTTGCCTAAGCTGATCCAATAAAAGATATTACTTCACCCACCTTGTTACTCTGGGCACTACCGTAATACAAATAAAATACTTCAGTAAATGTTATGCCCTTGCAAAATTTATGACAGCAGGTAAACAACATGTCCTTCTCCACTTGCAGCTCCTTGTCTGCACCAGCACGGTTTTGCAGTGGGTTTATTTTCATTGTTACTTAGGTTACGGAAGCTCTCGAATCCACTCTGGGACGAACTCTTAAACCATTACTCGTTTTTCACTCAGCTGTTATGCAGGCAAAACTGCCTGACTGAAGAGGAGCATTGCTGGAGTTGGGACTTGCAGAATGGAAGTGAGTGCCTGTTTTGGCTCTGATTTTCACCAGGCAGAAATGAGCCACCCCACCTAAGGCCCTGTGGATCCTTGGGTCTTACTGGATATTCAGCCACATAGGCTGCTCCTTGTTCCAAGGACGCACTCTAATTGCAGCTCTGCATGGCTCCCAAAATCAGCTTCCTTCCTGAGGGCTGGTTTTGCCCAGGTTTACTGCCATCTGCATATCTATGGCAGTTGGAAACATGGGAAGAGTCATATATTTTAAGGCCGGTAGGGGCCAGTAGATCATATATACCCTGACCTCCTGTATAAGTCAGGCCATTAGATTTTACCCAGTTACCCCTGTTCTGAGCCCAATTAACTGTGCTTGACTAAAGCATACCTTCCAAAAAGGCATCCACTCTTGATCTGAAAACGTCAGGAGGTGGAAAATCCACCACGGCCCTTGGTAGTTTGTTCTCACTATTAAGATTTTATGGCTGAGTTCTAATTGGAATTTTTCTGATTAACTTCCAGACGTTGATTCTTATTATGCCTTTCTCAGGTACATTAAAAAGGTCCTTCAATATTGGGTATTTTCTCCCTGAAAAGTTGCAGTAGTGGAAAGTTAACAGTTACTTACTAAGATGCTAGAACATGAACTCATTTCACACACGGCAAAGCTAACCCAACCTGGAATTGAACCAGTGATTTGAAGGTGAAAAATCCTCAAATCCTATTACCCATATTTGAGCCATCCAGTACCATGTGTTTTGTTACAGAAGTTTTAAGAAGTCTGAAAATCTCAAAATCAACACCATTATTCATCTGTTCAGGTTTAAGGTGGATTTTCCATCTGTTAAAGAAAAACAAAGAAGTCCTCTCTCATTGGAGACAATCTCTTTGATCAGAGAACAATGACTTGATCAAAAAGCAGAGCTTCCACTCGTGTTGTCCCCGTAATTAGAAGAGTTAACTGAACATTCAGCTGCTTGCATTTAACAATCTGATCTGTGTCCCTGCTCAGCTAGTTAATCGTTCAGATTATCCTTGCAAAAATATTCCAAACAAAGGTTGATTAAATGTTAACCCACTAGGCCAGATGTTATTTAATTGGTAACCCCAATGGTTGTGGGTATGGGGTGATATCATCCTTTAAAATCAAATGAAGAGATCTAGAGTTAATTAGGAAAGACTACTGTATTCAACACAGTGGAACAAAAAGGGCAACTTGTGGTCAAAGAGACGGGGAGAGGGAGAGAAAATGATTTTTCCAACTAGAACATGAAGAGTCAGACAAACAAAGTGGACAAAGAAATTATATTCTTGGGTGTAAAAGAAAAATCATGTTTTGTTCTAAAACATACTATCTTCTGGACAGTGGTAATTATATATTTGTTATACTTCAATGACTCTGGCTTTTATTTATTTTTACATGAGATCTTAAACAACCTCACACACCCACTTCTAAGACAAGCTGAATCAATAAAAGGCCCACAGCTATGCAGGTGTTCCAAAATGCTTCTCCACTGTCTGTGGACAGTGGTAGAGAGCCCCTACCATCTTGGTTTTACCAGAACATTCTGGAACATTCTAGGGAGCCAGGACTTAATTTCAGGATGCCTGAAATGTTCTGGTTTGCATTTCAATCAATCAATATGTCCCGGGTATGTCGTGGTTTGGGGTTTTTTTAAAATATATAACTACAAAATGTTTCCTCAAGATGTACTGATGCCCAGATAGAGATTGTACTGTGCATCCCGTTTTTGTTGTTGTTGTTCTCATCACATAGTTCCTCACCAAAGGGTGTCATGACTTGTCAGGCCACAACACTGCAACACAAGTCTGGTGACCCAGCCTAGACAATGCCAACAAGCCCCTTCTCTGGCCCATCGCAGAAGGGTTTGGAAAAGTCCCCAACTCAGGGAAATATACTTAGTTGCCGTAGAGTCAATGGCAATAGCGACACAAGGTGACAATCAAAAAATTAGAAATGTTGCTAAAAATTATTCCTTTTTTAAATTTTGAAAACAGTCACTGGACAGACAGCCTTTGGAGAACATGTAAAGAATCGTATGGACGGTCCAAAAAGCAAATTCCTTACAGCCTAAAACTAGCAACATGGAGAGCACAAGACAGCAGTAAAGTAACCTTGCATTTTCCAACGAGAACAGCCATAGAAGAGGCCACAGATTATCCACTCGTGCCCATGAGAGATAACTCCTATGCAGCACTGAAGGGCTATGTGACACTCCAATAAGCAAATGAAAAACTGTGAATGGATACTGAAGACAGAAACATTTGCAAATGCTTTCTAAATTGCAATACTATTTTCAGAATTACAATCTTTATTCTCAGAAATCCAACTGGAGGATTTGTACTACTGTACAAGTATTTAACTACATACATATGCCTTTTAAATCTCACAAGACTGGGTTAAGCTCAATTTGACCTGAGCCTTATGGGGTTTTGATTTTGCATTTCTTGAGCATAAGTAAGGGATAATTATCTTTTACAAACACTGTTCTGTTCAGATTCCCATGTATCTGTACAGCTGTCAAACATTCTAAACAAACCAGATTTCCTGATCTCATCTCTACATCTTCTCACAGGAATATTCTCCATTAAAAGACAGCAAAACAAACAAACAAACCTCCAAAGACCACAATTAAGCGAAACAAGGGATAAGACCATCTTACAATGAATGAGAGAGAGATAACAGGAAGGCAGAAAGTATACGCTCACAAACTCTAGTCCCTTCACCAGACTCAGTTCAAGTCAACTGCTAGAGAAGTTCGAAGCAAAAACCTGACCCAATGGGGAAAATTATACCAATATACCTCCCTGTGTGGACACTCTTATTCAGAATATCAGGAAGCTAAACTGAAAAAAGACCACTGTTATTCCAAACAAGAGTGTTCACACAATGGAGTTATATCAGGATAACTATAGTGGTATAACTGAACCAGAATCGTAATGCCAGTAAATTTCCCCCATGTAGACAAGCCCTTGGTGCGCTTACTGATTCCTCTCCCGTAAGGCAATGCAGATATAGTAGATGTATGAAGAATGGCTGCAACAGCAGGCAATAACACAGCAAATCATGAACTCTCAGGTTCCTACGTCCTGATTGGTTTGAACACCTGATTCAAGAATGATCTCCAAAAATAGAGACCAGGAAGAAATTCCACTGGGGCAAGAAAGAAATCTCTATTATAAAACTTCCAACCCCACCCCACCCCACAAGGATCTCCCAAGGATTCCTTGAGTCAAAGAGGTCTGTCTGAAGCTGAACCCCCACTTGATGGTTGTTTCGTCTGAACGTTTTTCTGCTCAGGGATCAAACCTCGGTGTCCTCTTTTTACATATAGACACAGAGGTAATGGAGACAGAGGCCCGCCGCTGCATGGAACATTCATAAAGAGATGGAGAGTGGCTAATATCAGGCCAATGGATTTACTCCAGATTTACAGTAGCATTACTAAGAGTAGAGTAGAGTAGAGTAGAGTAGAGTAGAACTGGCACATTACGCTCATTTCTAGAGTTGGAGTGATAGAGCCGTATTGGGCTCGCTGCCATAGATTTATTTCTTAGGGAGGGCTCAAGTCTCTCAAACCATAGGAACCAACTAACTAGTCTGAACTATAACTATACGGGTTTCAGAGTAGCAGCCGTGTTAGTCTGTATTCGCAAAAAGAAAAGGAGGACTTGTGGCACCTTAGAGACTAACAAATTTATTTGAGCATAAGCTTTCGTGAGCTACAGCTCACTTCATCAATGCATCCGATGAAGTGAGCTATAGCTCACGAAAGCTTATCCTCAAATAAATTTGTTAGTCTCTAAGGTGCCACAAGTCCTCCTTTCCTTTATATGGGTTTGCATACTTCAGAAGCCTGTGAAAAAAATTATGTGTTTGCTGTCAATTCAAAAATTGGGCCTATTGGGGTTTTTTTTTTTTTTTTTTTTAGTATCAGACATTACATACTGAAAATTGGTTTTCTTGAACACTACTTAAAATAGTCTGTCTTTGTTTTACAGCTTCATTAATCCATTTCTAATTCATTTCTCAGGTTTATTCAACAGCTGTGTCTGATGTAAACTCCACATCTGGATAAAATTAAAGCTGCTACACTACTAAATCACTTTATTTTTAAAGACTTAAAAAGGCATGCTGTCTTGTGCTATTTAACACCACTGTGGCTTGTAGGTTAGTATTTTACATGAAGCAATTGACTGGAGCATGGGGAAGGTAAAAAAAGTAACCTTTCTATAATAAAATGTACAAATGTGTGAATAACAGAATTAATGTATGGATCATGTACAGAACATTGACTTTCCTTGTGCATTCTTTTACTTGGATTGAAGTTCTCACTGCAAGCTTTTGCATGCAGTATTTTGAGGATGCTGAAACTCCTGTGACCTTGAAAGTAATTTCATCATCATACTCTGGTTTCAAAGAAGAGCAATGAAAAGCATATGTAGCTCACTTAACTATAGTTTGTATCAAAAACATGACAAAACAAATCAATTTTTCTGTCTGATTTTGCTTATATAAAACGATAATCAGAGATGAGGCTGTCCTTGGGTATGTTTCAAGTGCACCGTATAGCTGTCCTCTCTAAGAACACAGATTCCTAGTCAGTACTGTCCTGGTGTATTAGTATACAAGTAATGAGCTGAGATAGTTTAATAAAAGCTGTATCTTTCAGCCTCCTCTAAAGATGGCCTTTGTATAATATTACTGTACAGCTGCACTATTCTCCCATTCAGGGAATGTTATACTAATTGAGTATGCAGGCATGCGTTCTCCTCATCGCTGATTAATTAGCACCACTCGAGGTCTTCACATCAATCTTGTGAAAACCACTGTGACTGATCTTGTCTCACTTGGAGCTGAAAATTACTTTGCCAATAGCATAACATAATACTTTTGGTATAAACAACAACAAAGACAGGCCTCTTTGGTGGCCCCATCACCATTTTTTTTATGTTGCACATTTCTCCAAAGCTTCTGAAGGCAAAGGACAGGACTTTACCAACAGAAGCCAAATGCAAGACAGTAAAATTAAGATAGCATGTCTGCATTATTTTTACAACAATATCTCTGATCAAAGTCACAATGGTGTTTTTTCAGGGTCCGAGTTTGACAAGAGACTGGATCACTTGTGCCAATTTTTTTTTTCTCCCCCACACTAGAAAAAGGCTATTCTAGCAAATTGCTGCAAAGCAAGACTCACATGGAGTTACTGTACACACTCAGCTCTGACACCCTACCCAGAATGTCCTGGTGCTACACCAGTTGTGTGGGGCTTAACTTTGGAGAAAGACTTTCTCTCTCCCAACCACCACCATCCCCTCTCCGGCAGCCGTTTTGAGGAAATGTAAAACAACCATAGTTTTTTGTGAGCTAAGACATGGTTTATCTCACCATTTCTTTTAGTGCTGACAAGTCAAAGGGCAGAGCCAAAAAATGTCAGTGAGATAAAGATGAAGGATGATGATTTCAGGGCACATCTGAAATTGTCAGGCAGGATTTCCTTACTGGCCCAGTCTGCTTTTATCATGTATATTTCAACTCGCAGCCTACCCCGAGGCAGAACTTCTCTGCTTTACACTGTCCACAGCATGCTTCCATTGCCATTATTTCACACATTGAGCTGTCTGACAAAGTAATCAGCCCAGATTTCACAGCCCATGTTGCCTGACCTGGAATTCACTTACTAGTTTTACCCAAAGTTTGCTGAGCTCTCCTTAAGCTGCATGTTTCAAAACAAACCAGTGAGAAAGGTTTTATATTTGGAGCCGGCCTTTATTTAATCCTTTCACTGCATTGTAGCTTTCCTAACTGAGTGTCCCTCTATTTGAGATTTTAAAAACCCCAACAAATTAGATGGGATCTGATCATTTATCCCCGATCCCTCCCGGCCTTACTGCCATGGAGGGACATTTTCTAACATTGTGGAGGGGGAAGACCAGTCACTGGAAGCAGAGGTATAGGATTCCTGTGGATCCCGCAGGACCCACCCACAACATTTGGATGCAGACACGCTGCTTGTCCTCCGTGAAGAGCAATCCCCATTACCCCCGTGAAACAACTCAGAGAGACTTTACAAAAGGATCCTTACTGAGCCCTCCCCCATAGGTATTCCTCTAGGCTGTGGCAATGTAGACCATCAATTTTCAAGTCTTAAGAAAAAGAATGTCAGGTGTGGGACAGGTTTCAGAGTAACAGCCGTGTGGGACACACTCTCCTTGACGGTGTCCATTAAAGCTAATGGGTGGGCTGATCGCAGTGCCTTAATAAAAATCTTTATTATGCCAGCAGAAGTTATCTTTGCTGATATAATGACTAGCCTCGTGGGGAAAGTATTAACCTTCCTAATTGTTCGGGGGAAACCTACCAGTTATTATGAAGAGCCTGTAGTTTTCCCGTAGCTAAGAGGACATCTAGCTTCCATTGTAAAGCATCAGTGATTAAAAATGAAGACTGCCACCATTCCAATAGACGGCGGTAGGGGATAGCTGTGGGGGAAGCATAGCTCCCCAAAGCAGAGAAGAGGGCGCTCCTCTCTGCTTTCAGTAGAGCATGGGGAGCTGTGCAGCTCCCCTCAAACTGCTTCCCACCCTCTACTTACCCTAACTTTAACCCCCATAAAGCCCTGTTTTAGCAGCCCATAAAACTGTGTCTTTTCTACGTAACTTGGCCTGAAAAGACTTCAAACTGTTCTCGAGTTACACGTCATTAAAAGTTATCTACAAGGTCTTTGTCTGCCTCTAGCTCAGAACAACCTGATACTAGCCCTTCCTACCTTCCATACAATTAAAGTCTCATTGAAAACTCATGCACCACCTAGAGTGTGACGAAAATAAATAAGTCATTACCAATGTTGTGGGCCATTGGGGCCCAATCCTGCTTCCACAGATTTCAATGGGAGTTTTCATTAGCTGGAAGCAGGAATGGGTAATACTTATGTAGGCATGTTGCCCTCTACTGGCTTACAAAGAACAGAAGAGTATGGCTGTAGCTGACAGCTATGAGAGATCCCTCTAGTCCCAGTGGCAGAGAGCTACGTCTGGAGGAATAAAGCTTGTAGGTTCTAATCCCAGGGCTGCAAATACGAAAGTAGCTCAGCTGAAAAGAAGTGGTAGCATCGCCATCGTGAAGGTTGCAAAATGGTCCCAATTTATGCCTGATTTTGATCCCAATTTGATCTTGCAAATGGAAGAAATAATCCCCTTCTTTCACATATTTAGGGCCTCACTGACTGTTGGAAAGTTTTCTATTAAATTAAGATTAAAAAAAGACTTTAAATGGCACATTTTAAAAAAATGTTTGCAACTAACGCTACTATTTTCACAGCTTCTTAAGGAAAGCCCAGAACCCAGCCGAACTAAGTTGGAATGCGGAGTCCAAAACTCATGGATGCATTTGAAAATCCTAGCCCACGTGGCTAATGCTTCTGTATGGCCTATCTGGCCCTAAAGACACCACCATTTAAAACAAAGATGATTTTGTCATTGGCTAATCCAAGAGGCAGTTTTCCAGGGAAAAAACAGTGAAATATTAAACCAATTGGTATTTGACAACTTGTCATGAATTGCTACAGCAGATGAGAAAAGAAAACTATATACACCAAAATAATGAATTGTGAAACAAACAAAAATAATACATAAAAAGCTCCAGCAATCCACAGGTCAGAGCTCAGGTTGGGTTGTGATGAAATATGCATTACTTCATACTTGATAAGAATCATGTGGGTGTTTATTATGTGGGCATGTCAGATTTATGATGTCCTTAACTATTCATTACCTTGCATTTAAATGCTGAGGTTTTGTACATGATGTGATAGGTAACTAGATTCGTGTCCCTCCGAAGTCCTAACTGGAGTCTGAAACAGAGGTTTGATTCTTTTAATATTCATAGGTTTCAGAGTAGCAGCCGTGTTAGTCTGTATTCGCAAAAAGAAAAGGAGGACTTCTGGCACCTTAGAGACTAACACATTTATTTGAGCATAAGCTCCGATGCAGTGAGCTGTAGCTCATGAAAGCTCATGCTCAAATAAATTGGTTAGTCTCTAAGGTGCCACAAGTCCTCCTTTTCTTTTTGTAATATTCATATGACAAGTCACCATTTATTGATCATTCCTACTTTACTTCAGGTTAAACATTTAGGACACTATCCTGAAATTGTAAATTTCACTTGAATAGGTCCATCGGCTGCAATAGGATTACTCTCATGAATAAGGGCTCCTTGTTCAGGTATTGCAAGACCAGGAGCATGGCTGTAACAGTAACAAGGAACATCAAAACTTAAGCTTCATTTTACATGGGGAAAAAGCCCTGTTACGGAGAGCTTTATAAAAGGTCACACCAGCAAACAACAGAGACTCAGAGACAAATGTAAGGATTTCCTATGCTATGCAATTTCTTGCTTCCTTATTTGATCTAATAACTTAAACTATGTACACCCTCTCCAGACATCCATATTTCCATACAGTCAAGGTTAGCCTAAAAGCACTTTTGTTTGCTGTTCAGAATGACTTGCCTACAATTGGTTTCAATGGGACCTGAAGTAATATTATAACTAGGCACTCATCCAATGAGAAGGTGTCAAGACAGCATATTGCCACAATTCCCTAGACTTCTATTTTCTACAACTGTGACATTCTAAGTAAGAAGATTCAATTAAACAGATTCTTTAGGCTTACTCACCCAGCAGTTTATGAACCATCTCACCTCTTATCGGGCTAAACCAGATATTTATTTTAACAATAAGGAGTTTTTTCTACTATTCACTGAAGCCCTGAGATATTAAACCAGACCATTTACCACTCTCTGTTGCCGTTTGATGAAGTGCATTCAGAAAATGTTAGGTGTTCAAAGGTTAATTTGGACGAATGTCAGTAGATTTTGCTTCCTTTTCCCAAACTTTGATTGTAGAGGTCAGTAAGGCCGGGTCTGATACGCCTTCGATGGCCTTGTAGAGACAGAACCTGTACACATGGAGATGGAAAAAATTCCACTTCTGCGGCATGCTTCATTCTTCCCCCTGACTCTGTGAAAGCCCCTCCACGGGGACCTCACAGAGTACTGGGTCTGCCTAGGTTTAGGGGTGGAAGAGTCAGGGGAGACTGCCAGATTCTCCTCCTCCAGCGCCCCAAACCTGCAGAGCTACCTGAGGAAGTCTCTGGTACTAGTAACTGCTACTGTGGCTCTCTCCACACTACAGAATCCCTTTGTCATGGGGGTTCAGAAAGACAGCTGTGCTCAGGACAGCTACTGGAAGAATTGCTCTTGCAGGGAATCAGATATCAACCATCCAAAGACCCACATAAGACGTGGTAAGGGAGATGAATCTCTGCTTAGTCTCTACAAAAGGCAAACTTCACACTCTGCTATAAAGGGTTAAAAGTTTTAGGAAGACGTTTAAAGTTGCCACATGCCTGCAGGTCACTGTAGGCTGTATGCGTGCTCCCCATTCATTGCTGTCACAGACAGACCCAGGATCCATTAGCAGACGCCGAGACACAGTCTGCAGGCAGGCTGGACTGCAGCAACACCAGCATTAGGTTTTCTGTCTCTGGCCTGTTAGTTAACCTAAAATCTGCCTGAACAAGGGAATGAATAGGAAACTCTGCTAGATGAGATTCAGACTTTCCTTTCCCCACATGAGTTCTTCTTTAGGGAACAATGGGCTAATGAGGTCTGTAGAGTTGGCTAACTGAAGAGAAAGCCAACTGAAAATAAAGGGAGGTGAAATACAAGAAGGCAGGCAATACCTTTAAAATCCCATTTTACATGCACTCGGCAATTAAAAGCAAAGAGTAATTTTTAAAAAATATGAAAACATACTTTACCTCGAAGACAAAGTTTTGAGCTACACAGAACTCTTTTTTCAAGTCTGAGGAAGAAGCGCTCTGAGTAAACCTGTAAGCTTGTCTCTTTCACCAACAGAAGTTGGTCCAATAAAAGATATCACCTCACCCATCTTGTCTCTCTAATATCCTGAGACCCACATGGCTACAACAATACTACAAACAACAATAGGAGATACCTTTAATCTCTGAAAGAGTATCATCCCCCATGCTCTGTAATATAAATTGTGCTATACAGGTTTTGGGATTAGAATGCCATCTATTGTCATGAACTATAGTTTATTTACCTCATAAGAAGATATTAATTTGATATAACTAACCCAGAGCAGACATGCCAAACCTGTAAAAAAAAAATGCAGAAATGGGGCTTGGTTTTGGCTTAATTGGCTTGTGAGTTGCTTGTTGGTTAGTTTTTGGCTTGTAGCTTATTTGGTTTGTACCTTGTTGAATTTTTTTTTGGAGGGGCGGATTGGCTCCCAGGAAGCAGGGGCAAGGGGGGAGAGAGGGAGAGAGTCAGGGGTGCACAGTGGGTCCATCACAGTCCCAGAGTACACACCGGGGGGATCTAGTCACATAGAGTGTTGCGGTTCTTAAGGACTGGCTTGGTTTGGCCTTGTTTTGAAATGGAATTAGCTTGATTTTTAGCTTATTGTGAAAGTTGGGGTGCTTATTTACTGCCTGAAAGTTGGCAACTGTGACCCAGTGGCTGATTTCACATTTTTTCTCTTTTTACTTAGTCTTCTAATGCCACTACAACTATTTGATCCCATTACACATGAAAGACAACACTTGAACACGACACTTTATATACATGAAACT
This sequence comes from Lepidochelys olivacea, assembly GCF_965140295.1. NCBI lineage: Eukaryota > Metazoa > Chordata > Testudines > Cheloniidae > Lepidochelys > Lepidochelys olivacea. Next base: position 4,281,079 of record NC_140417.1, on the reverse strand, counting down.
TATCCTAGTTATCAGCATCTATATATTGAACCAATCCATCTTGCCCCAGCAGGTTTTGTTGGAGTTAGCGTATTCCTCCTCTCTTTGCCAACTGCTCAGTAGCTACTGCACTGAAAGAATCTCTACATTTCATTCTGCATTCATAGTCATAACAGTGGAAGTTGAAAAACTAAAATGAATTCCGTTAACAGTACAATAATACCAGTATATAAGCATAGCTAAAACAATGGTATATAACCCAAAACGGCTGAATAAGAAAGTAACAGCAATGCATAAAGGACCTGATGCAAAGCCTTTGACTACAATGGGCCCTGGGTTAGGCTCCGTGGAAAGTGATGAAAGATTATCATTATTTTATAGCACCCAAAAGTGTGGTAGGCTTCTCTTGATACAGATAAGACAACACAGTCCCCATCCTGAAGAATTACAAACTATGGCCCTGATGGTGTAATTAAATTCACAGAGGTGGACACTTGCATCCACACAGAGATACATTAGCTTCAATGGGAGGTTTGGGGAAGGAGTCCGTGAAGGCATAAAGGCAGCTGTGTGGATCCAACTGTAGTATCATGGCCTAATTTCATACACGACACAACAAAGTTGGGTAGCAAAACAGCAGGAGGGAACTGAGGAAGGAAGCTCAGGGGCAACATCAGTAAATTATGCTGTTTCTCAGCAAAATCGGTTGCACAGCAGGGCGCAGAAAAGAATTTGTTTGGTTTGCTGATGCATAAATTGCTACAGTACTTTCTAAAGTGTTATGCTTAAACTATGCAAGCTACCTTAAATGGCATGTGAGCAATATCTCAGCATTACAAAAAAACAAAAGTGGAATCTATGGGCCACAACAAATTTTATTTCCATCTCCTCCAGCATAACGGCAACCTCCCAGCTGAGGCCAATTCCCAAGCTGCACAGCACAAATCAGTTGCAGAATTGAGTCCACGGATGTAGCATAAAAGCCACATAAAAGTCTGTGCTGGGTATCCTGGGTAGAGAGGTTTGAAAATCCGCAGGACAGAAAACGTAACTTGGTTGTGGTAACAAAAGGAGACATCATTAGCTTTCCATACTGACTCTTATTTGGGGAATTGCCTAGCGGTCTCATTCAGGGTCAAGACCCCATTGTGCTAATTGCTCTGCACACAATAATAGACGAGAAAATAGATGAGCAGCAGTTTATGAAGAAGAAGAGTAGCTAGCAGTACAGTATGATGCTACTTTAAAAACCCCAAACTGGCTTTGGCCGTAGGCCCGAACCCCGGCTTATTACTTTATATCGATCCAAGCATGACTGTGGTGGCATCAGGACCACAGCAAGGACTGACAGGGTCTGGGATAAGATGTTAAAGAAAACCCCAACCCCTCCCAGTTTTACTTCTTCTTCTCGTTTGTTTCCCTCAGTTTCTCGCCTCCTTCTCACCCTCTGCCCAGATGAGACTGCTCCATCTCCCTCTGGCTAGAAGAGCCTCTCACTGGTAAGGGCTATAGAACTCTTCACCAAACTGCCTGGTAAGAGCCAAACTATCTCCTCGCTGCTATGGTGTGTGTGTGTGGAGGGTGGGGGGATGTCATTTTAAACCAGTCTTCTTCTTATGGATCCAGCCCAGTGGTTTTCAACCAAATTTTGGCTACGGCCACAGCAAATTCATGGTGGCCGTGGTTTTGACAGCTAAATTATAATACTAGTGACAGTCCAATCATGTGATTATTTGGAAGTGCCATGTAAAGAAGATAAATCTTTTCAATGTCAAGTGGAATATGTACTATTAACACCACCATAAAAGTTACACGGTTGTTACTATGTCAATTTAGAAAAAAAATTGTAACAAAATTTCTCACATGAAGTTCCTAGTGGCCACATACCCCCAAAAGTCATGGGGGTGGTACCAGAAGTCCCTGGGGGCCACACTGGAGAAACACTGACTAATCAGGTTACCTTATTTGCACAATAGCAAACTCAAATATAAAGCAAACTCTAGTGTTAGAACGTAACAGAGTGTTCTAGTGTGCATGTGAACAATCACCACATAACTAAAAAATGCCAGAAAGTATCTTTTAATTCAATACCATTTTGCCTTTTCTTTCTTTCTTTCTTTTTTTTGAGGGGAGGGGGGCAGAGTGGGAGAGAAAGGCAAAAAAAGAAAAATTAGAATTAAAAAAAAAGAGAGAGATCCTTATATTCTGAGGCCAGGCCTGCACTCCAAACTATTGCTGGCCTAGCTATATCGATTTGCGGTGTGATAAAGGGTGAGCCCTGCCTGACAAAGTTGTGCCTAGCGTAGATACATTTATACCGACAAAATTGTGTTTTTACTGGTATAGCTTATTTCGCTGAGGGGAGGGGATGGAAAAGTTATACTGCAAAAGTGCCATTTTGCCAGTATAAGCTGTATTGACTCGGAGCACTGGGTCAGTATAGTATAGTGGTGTAACTATATTGGCACAGTGCTCCTAGTGTAGACCTGATTTAAATCTTCTCAAGCCATTTCCTTCACTATGTGGATACAGTCCATTTGCATCCTCATCCCGAAATACTGTAGCACCCACAGAAGCAAGACTGTCACGGATGAAGCTCAGCCAACATAGCAGGACAGATGACCATGTATTAAGCCCATATTTGTAATTCTTGACCTAACACTCAATTGCTTTCCAATGCCCGAGAACAACTGCAAAAAGAGTTACTTTTGCTTAGTCCCCATTGTTCACATAAACAAGACAGTTAACACGGGGAAGAATAATAAGGTCCTTGAATTCTGAAAGCTAATATCAGAGTGACACCAGTTTTAAAATCATGTTCCTTATTTGAGAGCAGCAGCACATTCTACTAGTGGCTTAGTGGACACTCTTTGATCAGCCATTCAAGGAATATGATGTACCACAGAAACAAAGTTCAAAGTATTCCAGTACAGACCCTTCATGATCTGTTGTGAAAAGAATAATTCTTTGGTCTTTTGGGTAGGGACCAAAGGCTATCAACCAGACACTTCTTACTCAGAACCTCTTTTCTAACAAAAGGCAACAACAGGTTTCAGAGTAGCAGCCGTGTTAGTCTGTATTCGCAAAAAGAAAAGGAGGACTTGTGGCACCTTAGAGACTAACAAATTTATTTGAGCATAAGCTTTCGTGAGCTATAGCTCACTTCATCGGATGCATTCAACAACGCAATTTCTCACAGCTCTGCAATCTCTAAGGTTCTCAGTAAGAATACAGAGATTTCAAATTGTTCACCAAAGTTCCTGCAGTCTTTAACTAAAGCTTAAGAGCTTTGGAAATCAAAGACAAACAATCTTCCGGTAAGAATTTGGCAGATATTAGGAAATTTGGCATCACTTGATGAATCAAATGCTTTCTACCTCATGAAGCAAGACCAAAAAGGAAAGACTTTCCACTTTCCAGCTAGTGGGACTAACAGTGAAGTTTTAATGACTCCAGCTTTATTTTTAGTCCTCATAAAACAGCCCCATCTACCCAGCACGTGTCATCATTCCTCCCAAAAAACTAAGTAAAAAATGGGAATGCTCCTTTTCTGCCCTAGCTATAGGTATATAATTCCCAGTTGACAGTAGCATGCATTCTGTGTTTTTAGCACAGAAACCAAACCCCTAAATTACTAATATATCAATGTAAAGACTCTTGCAGACTTGTTAGACATAAAGACAAGTTACACAAAGATTTATATTATATTTTTTGTCTAACTGAACCAACTGTAGTACCTGGTTATATATACACACCAAGACCACGTAAAGGCACTGGGTTTTCAAACTCTCAATTAAATTTAGTTTGTATTCTTATAGTATACTTCAAGAGTTACACTCATCAGCAGATTTGCGCTGTTGGAACAGAACCTTAACTTTGGTTGCACAATGCAGTTGTGAAGGTCTCTTTTTTTTAATCATATCACTCCTCTGTCTCACAGGGCCCACAGTATCATTTCCAACAGAAGATGGTTGCACCTTCACTCCAACTGCCATTTACCCATCACTATCATCATTTCTGCAATATCATGTGTGCTCTCAATCCTGTTTCCTAGGAATACTGTTATACACTTTGTGTTCAGACTGTTTTGCTAGCAGGTCTCTGCAGCCTAAAAATACAAAGCTCAAATACTGCACTTTCAAAAGTTAACTTCAAATTGGATTGTTGATTAAATATATGCATTCATGTGAGAAAGGAGTAAATCAAACTACATATTATTAATATTACAAATCTGAAAGGTTTAATTGCGTATAGTATTTTTAAAACAAGAATGTTATCTATTTGCATCCTGAATAAACTTAGGAGAAACTGAGGTTTCCTGTTCTAGGGTGTTGTCCAAAAACTACTCAACAGAAGTCTGCAAAAATAATCTTTCTAGCTTTGTTTGAAGAGAAATACTTGGAACTTTTCCCATTACTAAAGGAAATGGGCCCATCTGAACTGCAAACCCTTTATATTCTTCAAAGAATATAAACAAACAAACTTGAAACTTCCCCCACCCCTCTTTTTTTTTTTTTTTTTTTGGAAGGCAGTGCACATAAAACGAACTGACTGGATTTTTATCTTGCTGTCGTAAGTTAGACTTAAGTAAAACAAGTAATATTGAAAGACTGTAAACCCAGAGTTGGACTGAAGTAATTTGTTTAATATATAGCATGGCTAGATGACAAAAAAGAAGGAATGTCCTGTTTTAAATAAAAATGAATAGAAACTTTCTGGAATAACTTCAATCTTTAAAGATAAAATTGCTATTTGGATTTACCTGAGTAGAATATGAAATGCTTTCCCCAAGATATTCTGGAAAGTAACTACTTGCTCGGAAGATGCTGCTAGACAGGAACCATTTTTATTTTAAATTGCCAGACACACTTGCTACATTTTGGAATTTTTGTTTTGGTTTAAGTGCTGTAGAGGTTTTCATCACTCTTCTGAGTGTTTAAGAAATAAATTATGCCGTACAAGTGAAAGAGGGGCTGCCCCAGACCTGGCTGAATAATGAACACTACACATCTGGTTATGGTAAAACTTTCTATTTTACTGCAGAAGGGCGAGTGTGTGTAACTTGGGAGGTATATCATATATCCGAGGCAGAGAGGATGAAATTCTATAATGACTCATAAAGCTGTCCTGGGGTGAGGCTGGGAAATAGTAGGATTTCATCCCTCGTTTAAGGGTAAGCCATGGATTTGTAGAGCATTTCATTTGTGGTCACTGCTCCAATTTATGGTCTAGAACAGCAGCCATTGCCACTCCAAGCTACAATGTGTGTGGTTTCCTGGCCACTGCAGCATGGAACCAGTAGATCCTCTCCTGATTTTCTCACCACCACCCCCATCCACATCTACAGTTCCCCTATCATTAAGTGTCACTGCAGAGCTCAGCTCACTTGGCAACCTTTCCGCACAGGGTTATGCGCATGTGGATCCTCTGCCAGTGGTTCCAAAAATGCATTGACCAGCATGTAACAGGGAGAACATCTTTCACAAGTAGGAGGGAATTCCAAAGAACTTATCAACATATGGAAGCTACTGTACCTCCATCGGGTGTAAAATGACTAAAAGAAAAGCCAAACACTGACCAGGAAGAGGATCAGCCATAGCTGAGAAGCATAAACTGGAACTTGGAATAAGGGGTAATATAGGTGCTGAGCATATGTCAGGAGCTGTTCCAATGACTTTGTTCTTCTGTAGGAGTCAGCAAAAAAAATGTAATTAGGCTCCAGCTTTGAATCTTGCAAATTAAAGCGATTACTCCATATGCATGAAGACTACGCATGAAGCAGTTACGGAAAATTATAATAATGAAAGCATAATCCGTTGATGTACTGGTGTATGAAACATGGATTGCAAATAGGAGTTTCAAAATGTTTAGCAAGAAAAAAAGGTCTCCCGAACAGGGACATCTGCACATATTTTGTATGATTTTACAAAGAGATAGCACCATAAAAATAAGTTGTAACAATTAGTGACAGAAAAGACCTATTTGGTCATCTTCTCTGTTCCCTGCCACGGCAAGACTGTTCCTAGAAGTATATTCAGAAGTACTTTTACGTCTTAGGAAAAATTAGTTAACCCTATAATTAAATGCTAAAGCACTGAAGAGCAAGAGTAGCTGTTATCTGCATCTAAATATTCTAAACACACTTTCAAATGTATTCTTTTTTAAGACTTGCTCGTGGGCTTCTGACAGGTATGAGGTCCCAGAATGCATGGGGACAGCACAGCTGCAGAATGATTGCTCAGACCATGGAGGAAGCCCACTTCACAAGGCTAGGAAGTATGGTAGGGAGCAATCAAACTGCAACTGTATGTCCCAAAGGGTTTTAAATACTACTTAAATACTTTAAAACCTTTAAAGGACTCCAGTGAACCGGCATCAAGAACTTCCACAGCCCAATTTGAGTTACAACATTTTCCCTGTTATTCATCCCTAATCCCCTTACACACAACTTCATCCCATGACTCTGAGTTATGCATTCAACTCATTAAACAGTCCCTCAGAGACTGTTATACCCCTGGCTACAATGCTCAGCTCTTCACTTTTATATCGTACAGACTCACACTTGCAGCTGAGGAGGTTCATTCCCTGGTGTCAGCCAAGATGGCTCCTTCACATTTTCACAGCTTGAGGGGCTTTCCGGAGGACTTATGTATTTAATTAAATGAGAAACCAGACCCTGGAACAGTGGTGTATATAAAGACAACATATTAAAATGGTTTTCCTCTCCCCCACTCTTCATATCTTATTTGTGTTGGTTATGGGGACAATAACACAACATGTGTCTAATGGCTTTCCTTGTATGTAGGCTGCTACCCCTCTTTTTCATCTGTTTCTAAGATCATTGGGGCAAGGGCTGTGCTACTATGTGAAAGAACAGTACCCAGCACAATGGGCCCTGGATCCAATCATGCTTCTGGACAGTACTGCGATCCAGGGCCACCATTGCTACTGCACTTGAGAGCCTCATTGACTTTTGCATCTCTTATTTGCCGGTGCGCTTTCTTGAGGGCCACCTGGTTAATGAAATATGATGAGCATTCATCGTCTCTCTTTTTAAGCAACAGTTGCAAACAAAGGGCACAACCTTGCTTGCATTTAGGTGGATGGGAGTTTTGCCACCGACTTCAGGGAGAACAAGATTAGGGGCAGATTTCGTTTCCTGGATGGTTTTTGCCAATATTCTTATGTATCTGTGTTGCAGGTCTACCGTGCATAGGGACAGGTAGGGTACTGTGCCCACTGGGTTTCTGAATATCAAATACTTCAGAAATTTTGGCTTTCTCTATGCGGAAAGCTAAACAAGAAGTCAGGCAGCTAAAGGAAGTTAAATATAGTTATAGCAGCGGTATGCCTAGGTTTTCGATGTTGTCAGTTTTCATTTAAATCTCTAAGTGCTATTAAATAACAGGCACTCAAGTATGTACAAAATACATATGCAGATATGAAAGTGGTTTGATGCCTGTAAAGCTTCACAATCCTTTTGTCTTGCTTTCTTTGATGATGTACATTTTATCACATAAAACAGTCAATCGTAGAAAACAAATTGTAGGGTATGATCCGGCAAGACGTTTAGTGTCCTAAAGTCTTATTAAAGCCAATGGGAATACAGAGCACTCAGCCTCAACCCCTCGCTAAGGTAAATTTGTGCAAGTCAGTTTGCCGAACTGATCCTTGTAGAGGGATAAGAGTTAACACAAATATAATCTCAGCCAGTCAAACTATTTTGCCTGATAAAAGTCCTGCATGTTTGCTCTAATTTGCTGAGGCACGTTTGATAAACTAATACGAATGCATCAATTCAGTAATCGGACAGTAAGACACTAACTAGCATTATTATTCATTTGTATTGTGGTAGTCCCTAGATGCCCAAGTCACGGATCAGGTCCCAAGAGCATAAAAACTAAGTATCATTCCCCTACACTAATATACATCTGATAAGATGATTAAGATGCCAGGGTGCCAAAATCTGGCTCTACTGAAGTCAATGGCCAAACTTCCATTGGCTTCAACAGGGCCAGGATTTCCCCCCAGTCATGTTTGGGGAGGGGGGCAGGGGAGGAGTGAGAAAGCTGCTCAAGAAATGATAATGCTTGTGCAAGGTGACTGATTGATTTCACTGGAAGCTGAAACTTAACCTACAGCACAATCAGCAACAAAGCGAAGCTTCCCCATATTGCTCCACCAACAGGCCTCCGTTCTCACCCGATGAGCCACTTCTAATGGTACGAGAGTACTTCGGTGTCTATGCTCAGTCATTGCCTCTGTACTGAGACATGATACAGAAGGCGACATTGCTCCTGTCTCCATTCCGCACCCACCATTCTGATAGGACCAATGCCTCCTGCTTTGAGGATAAACACTGTGGGCCTTCACCTTGACACTAACTATCCGCTGACCCAACGACCTCGCTGCTCGATTTGTGCAGCAGCAGGAGACCATGACCCTGATACATGAGCAAACTCTTCCTTTCTATATTTACTCTGCCTCTGTGGAAATGACGGACACCATGTGAATATTTATTTTCAGCTGGTCATTTAGCATAAAAATGATCACGCCACGTTTATTTGCATTTTTAGCTTAATTACCTCTAGCTTGACATTATACTTGAGAGCGTTCTAATAAGAAGTTAAAGAGCAGTTCCTTTCAGACGCTGCCTCAGGTTAGTTCAATGCCCCATTAGCCCATTTAATGACTTCTTGTCTGCAAACGTTTGTGTGAGTGCGCTGAAGTCAATGTAAAGGGAAGCATGGAAGCTGAAGGAATATTCTCATCATCCTGGATTTAACCCATTCGTCTATGCACCTTTTAATTACTAATAAAATTTGCCAAACAGGCACTAAATATACTTCCCTAACTTACCCTTATAAAAAACCTCATATTTTACTTGCTGATCAAAAAAACCCAAAAACCAAAAAAAAACTAAAGACATGACTTGCCCTTGCTACTTGCAGTAGCATTTTAAAGGTGGTTTTATTGAGTAGGTATGAATGATCCCAGTTAATTCTTTGAGATATTTCACAGCATCTTCACAACACTTTTGGGGCTTACTGTTTGTAGTCAAAAAGGAACATGCCGATTTTTCTGCTGTTCCTGATCAAAGAATCATTTGTGGTTTCAATATGATAAAGGATCTCAAGACCAACTCAAGGCTATGCTGCTAATTCCTATTGTTTCTTATTGAGAAAGGCAGCAGGGTGCCTTCCCCTCCACCCCCGCATCCATTCAGAGTGCTTTATAAAATTATTTCTACTCCCTATCACCAGACCTGCCTTTTCATGCTTCTCCTTGAACTTAATGGGTGTGATTTCAAACTTCAGAAAAGACAACATGTTTAACACTCATCGTCCTCCCCCTCTCCCCCAACAGTGATGAGGTCACCATTACCTCCTGAGCTCAGTTCAGGCATGAGGAAGAGGGAAAGACTGCTTTACACTGCCTTTTTACAGCCTGAATTCTGGAGCCAGTTTGGGACTCGAGCCAACCCAAGGGTAAATTAAGAGCAGCCCAGTGGCTGCTCTAATTTACACTCTGCAGCAGTATTCCTCTATGGAGTGTTGTGGCAATCCACGATAGGAAGATCTCTGACTACATGCCTCTCCCTCCCCAGACCCACACGTTACTGAGTCAATGGCACACCCCTATACCAAGGGCTGAGGAGGAGGTGGGGCTGAGCAGCATAGGACCACATGGTGCCAAGGAACAAGTCATGCTTCCTGGAGCTATTTGCCAGCACAGCTGGTGTACATAGGATCCAAATAATCCCAGAATCAGGACCTAACTATTGAATATACACTTACACACTTAAACAGAGAGCTGTACACTCTATCTTTTGTTATTGCGGCATCCATGTGACTTTAAACACCATCAAGTGAACATGTTCAAGCATGTGGAAGTGCAGTCATGTATCCACTTAGATGCCCACACAGCCATTTCAGGAATGTATGCTGTGCACCTTTGTTTGAAAATGTAGCCCTTCCCCGGGAAATTAGCACTTTTACTTACACATTAAGAGTCCAAATGAATGTTAAAAAAAAAAAAACAGCTAAAACACTTACTGAATTAAATATTTAAGCATCATTTGTAAGACAACCCAATTTATCCACATTAAACACTTATTAACTGCTGTTAAATCAACTGATTTATTAGATTACCAGTCCATTATTTGTTTCAACAGAAAAAAACAAGATGCATTTATTCAACACATAATTACTTATATTGGGTGTGCCCTGCTGCATAACAGACTTCCCTTACTCCAAGTGCTTTAGGTGTGATCAGGGAATGGACAGAAGGCAGCACCACTCTACTTAATGAGCGTTTTCGAGATTAAGTTCACAGGAGAAAAACAATCACACTCATTCAACCATACAGAGATCTCATGTCTCACATTGAACTCATCATCTTCTAAACACCCCCTGGAGTACTGACATTATCCTTCACTTTCCTATGCAAATTCATAAATTTTACCTTCTGTGAAGTAAACTACCAATAGAAACCCTAGAAAACATACATAAGAAGTATTTTGTCTGGTGCCAAATATGCATCCTGCTTGCTAACTTATCAAATCGTCTTGCACAAGACAGTATAATAGAACAAAGTGTCTTAATTCTCTATTAATTTTGACCCAAGGGTAAAGAGAATGGAGGGGGAATGTAGGATGCACTTTTTCCGGGCATCAGTTCACAATACTATTCACCTCAAAACATCCCAATCAGTATGAAAGGGTTTATATTATTGATCATGATCATTTTGCATACAAACTCACAAGCCACTGAAAACAAAGAGACACAGCACACACTATTTTATTTATTGAAGCACAAGGCAAGAACTAATTCTAAATTAGAGTCAAGAGGAAAAATAAGTAAGAAAGAACAGCCACACTGGGTCAGACCAATGGTCCATCTAGCCCCATATCCTGCCTTCTGACAGTGACCAATGTCTTCATACAGTGGCTCTGCTGCATGTTTTAGACCATTAGCATCAGTGTCCTTCAGCAAGCTTTCACTTGGTAAAAAGCTTATATTTTTTGTCACAAGGAAAAAAACAATCTTGTGATTAGAGCACTGGACTATCCCCAGACATCAAGGTTCAGTTTCTATCCCTCCCACAAGTTTGTGGTGTTGTCTTTTGCAAGTCACTTAATCTTTCTGGGCCGGAGTATTTCATCTGGAAAATGGGGATATCACTACTTCTCTCCTCCCACTCTTTATAGGTCTTGCAATTGATATAATAAGCTCTGCAGGCCTCCTCTTAAGGACTCTTTCTCTGTATCTGTTTTGCATCTAGCACAATATAGCCTCTAAAAAGCACTACAATATCAGTAATTTATTTTAAAACATACAAAACAAAAGAGGATTTATTGAGGTCAGCAGGATTACATGGGTGGAAATGAAAACAGAATGGGCACAAGTCAGTGACACCACATTTGCTACCTGAATGTCAGAGACATTGGATAAGATAATTGAGGTTTTGGATAATCAAGGTAATTTTCAATGTAATTAAATAACGTCAGGGGACATGACCCTGTTTCTGGTAGCTGGGAGGGTTGAATAATTGAAGTTTGGATAATCGAATGTTTGTCTTTTACCACTTATCTTACAGAATACTGTACAGGTTTTTATTGAAAAGCTTTCCCTGAAAAGAAATTCAAGATCAAATGAGCCCAGAGACCATTAATTTGACACGTGCAAAGCACTGCAACAAGGTCTTTTGTGCCAAACCACATATTGTTTATCTGCCAGATAACAGAAAAGTCTTTTGTATTCGGCACAGTGAACTCCTCCTTCTAAAGACTATACTGTGAAGCTCAATCACTTCAGCAGTGGAAGCAACATCAACAGTTCACATCAGGTCCCCAGAAAGCTCCCCAGTGGATAACATGCTATATTTTCATCTCTGGAAACCAAGATCCAAATCTTGACGGAATCTCCAGAGAGATGAACTTGATGGTCTCAATCTTAGTTTTGACCCCCCACAGAAGCCCGAACACAGCTGGAAATAATTAGTATCTCTGTTCAAAGTGAATATGGTGTCTAAAAGAACAGGAGTTTCTCAGGGCAAGCTGAATGAGTTTCACCAATAGACACGAGGGGAAGCTTCGTCCGTACTCAGCTTCAAGTCTGCATGACTCCAGCCAGCAGATATGAGCATCAGTACAACGAGAGAAACTAATGGATATAAAGGAAAATTTTGGTTAACAGTTTTTGTAATGTCTTCAAGTCAGTCTCTGCTGTGCCTTTATTTCTTTAAAAAAAGATGAAACACTTCCTGGGTTGTGTTCTTAACAGTGGAGAAGACATTTACATGCACATTTTCAGCAGAGCTCAGCTGAAACCTCTCCTGTAGTTTTCAGTACACTTGGGGCTTCTCTCCACGTACAGCGCTGTACTGTTTTAGCGAAGATGGAACTATGCTGACAGGACAGTTTCTCCCACTGGTGGAGTGAATCCACCTCCCTGAGTGGCGGTAGCTGTTTCAATGGAAGACGCTCTCCCGCCGGCGTAGCACTGTCTACACAGGGGGGTTAGGTCGGTATCGCTACGTTGCTCAGGGGTGAGGATTTTTCGCTCCCCTAAGTGACATCGTGATACCAATACAGGTCGGCAGTACAGACCTGCCTTCGCACGGCTCCAAGAGCGTTGTCCCCTTCTACTGGCTTCCTTGCCACTATCTCTGCTCCTCTGCCCAGCTACTTCTCTCGCTTTGTACTTCTGAAGCGCGAGCAGTACCAGCAGCAGCCAGGGCGGTAATATTGTTGTGATTTTTTACAAGGCAATAATCTACCTCCCTCATGGAGATAAACTACTCAGAGGAACGAGAACGAGGTTATTGGCTTGTAAAACAGCGCGATGACAGCGTTATCATAGAAATTAATGTCATTTAATGCTTTATGCCACAATTCCACAGGTCCCACCTGAAGCATTAATAATGCATTTTGTTTTTTAACATGTCATGTGGGAAATGGCTGACTTCGGGCACCTAGGGATTACCTCAGTAAAACATAACTAACTGATGCACTCTACAAGACCAACACAGGCGAGTGCAGCAGAGCATAAGAGGAGTTTGGTGACTTCCCCCTTTTTCACCCTCCCCTTCCTGAAGCAATATTTTTGCGACTGTATTTTACTTGGGACAGGTTTTTTTAATATAATGCAACTGGCTAAAAATATCTCTGGTTCACACAGACCTTTTCTTCTTCAGAAGCTAGCCGAAGATGCAAACTCTTTTCAGCTGCCTTGTTTTCATTCATGTATTCTATCCCATTTATCAATCTAAGAAATTGAAGCTTTACAAAGGAATCACCACAACAGACAACAAATCAGGTCCTGCATTGCTAAGACAGGGCAAATAAGCCCGTGGCTGATAAATTTGCTTATGACAATATTGGCAGTAATTTGATTCAAACACTAGCAGAGTCAACTTTGAATTATAGCAACAAGGGACAGAAAATAGCTGCTTTTCTTCACCGTTAACCCATGAAATCTCTCTTTTTGAATCATAATATGAGTCTGAGATATTTCCCTGGTGGTGTCTCTTAAGCCAGTGGTCAGAATAAGTGAAGCATGATAAATAGCTGATGCGCTAGGCCTGTGACGGCTGCACAGGTCCGGCTGTGGAAACAGAAAGGTCTTTCATTGCTCAGTGCGAACAAACAGATGGCACATTTGAGATAAACAGCCAACACAAAACTACAACACACATTGGAGTTTCCTGCTCCATTGATGTACTGCACATGACATACTCTGCATTGCGCTTTCACTACTAGTTAGTTAATCGTGGATAACAGAGTACAGAGACACCTACTTTTATTGTTAACACTCCTAAGCCTGGCTTCAGAGTAGCAGCCATGTTAGTCTGTCTCCGCAAAAAGAAAAGGAGGACTTGTGGCACCTTAGAGACTGACTAATGTATTTGAGCATAAGCTTTCGTGAGCTACAGCTCACTTCATCGGATGCATGCAGTGGAAAATACAATGGGGAGATTTTATATACACACAGAACATGAAACAATGGGTGTTTCCATACACACTGTAACGAGAGTGATCAGGTAAGGTGAGCTATTACCAGCAGGAGAGCAGGGCGATGGCCGGGGGGAGAGGAGAACCTTTTGTAGAGATAATCAAGGTGGGCCATTTCCAGCAGTTGACAAGAATGTCTGAGGAACAGTGTGTGTGGGGGGAATAAACATGGGGAAATAGTTTTACTTTGTGTAATGACACATTCACTCCCAGTCTTTATTCAAGCCTAAGTTAATTATATCCAGTTTGCAAATTAATTCCAATTCAGCAGTCTCTCGTTGGAGTCTGTTTTTGAAGTTTTTTTGTTGAAGAATTGCAACTTTTAGGTCTGTAATCGAGTGACCAAAGAGATTGAAATGTTCTCCAACCGGTTTTTGAATGTTATATTTCTTGACATCTGATTTGTGTCCATTTATTCTTTTACGTAGAGACTGTCCAGTCTGACCAATGTACATGGCAGAGGGGCATTGATGGCACATGATGGCATATATCACATTGGTAGATGTGCAGGTGAACGAGCCTCTGATAGTGGGGCTGATGTGATTAGGCCCTGTGATGGTGTCCCCTGAATAGATATGTGGACACAGTTGGCAACAGGCTTTGTTGCAAGGATAGGTTCCTCGGTTAGTGGTTCTGTTGTGTGGTGTGTGGTTCCTGGTGAGTATTTGCTTCAGGTTGGGGGGCTGTCTGTAAGCGAGGACTGGCCTGTCTCCGAAGATTTGTGAGAGTGATGGGTCATTCTTCAAGATAGGTCGTAGATCCTTGATGATGCATTGGAGAGATTTTAGTTGGGGGCTGAAGGTGATGGCTAGTGGCATTCTGTTATTTTCTTTGTTGGGCCTGTCCTGTAGTAGGTGACTTCTGGGTACTCTTCTGACTCTGTCAATCTGTTTCTTCACTTCAGCAGGTGGGGATTGTAGTTTTAAGAATGCTTGATAGAGATCTTGTAGGTGTTTGTCTCTGTCTGAGGGGTTGGAGCAAATGCGGTTGTATCGCAGAGCTTGGCTATAGACAATGGACTGTGTGGTGTGGTCTGGATGAAAGCTGGAGGCGTGTAGGTAGGCATAGCGGTCAGTAGGTTCCCGGTGTAGAGTGGTGTTTATGTGACCATCGCTTATTAGCACCATAGTGTCCAGGAAGTGGATCTCTTGTGTGGACTGGTCCAGGCTGAGGGTGAGGGTGGGATGGAAATTGTTGAAGTCATGGTGGAATTCCTTAAGGGCTTCTTTTCCATGGGTCCAGATGATGAAGATGTCATCAATGTAGCGCAAGTAGAGTAGGGGCATTCGGGGACAAGAGCTGAGGAAGCGTTGTTCTAAGTCAGCCATAAAAATGTTGGCATGCTGTGGGGCCATGCGGGTACCCATAGCAGTGCCACTGATTTGAAGATATACATTCTCCCCAAATGTGAAATAGTTACGAGTGAGGACAAAGTCACAAAGTTCAGCCACCAGTTTTGCTGTGACATTATCGGGGATACTGTTCCTGACGGCTTGTAGTCCATCTTTGTGTGGAGTGTTGGTGTAGAGGGCTTCTACATCCATAGTGGCCAGGATGGTGTTTTCAGGAAGATCACCGATGGATTGTAGTTTCCTCAGGAAGTCAGTGGTGTCTTGAAGATAGCTGCGAGTGCTGGTAGCGTAGGGCCTGAGAAGGGAGTCTACATAACCAGACTATCCTGCTGTCAGGGTGCCAATGCCTGAGATGATGGGGCGCCCAGGAATTCCAGGTTTATGGATCTTGGGTAGCAGATAGAATACCCCAGGTCGGCGTTCCAGGGGTGTGTCTGTGTGGATTTGTGCTCGTGCTTTTTCAGGGAGTTTCTTGAGCAAATGGTGTCATTTCTTTTGGTAGCCCTCAGTGGGATCAGAGGGTAATGGCTTGTAGAAAAAGGTGTTGGAGAGCTGCCGAGCAACCTCTTGTTCATATTCCGACTTATTCATGATGACAACAGCACCTCCTTTGTCACTTCCTAAGCCTGGATATCTGTATTTACCATATATACAGTCATGATAGGCATGGAATAAATCCCTTTCTTTCATGAATCTCGGAAGAAATTGGATTTATTATTGTTTATTATTTTTTATGGTCATCGTGCATATGAGCCCCAGTCGGGACCGGGACCACATTGTGCTGGGCACTGTACCAACATATAAGAAAGCCAGCCCCTGCCTCAAAGAGCTCACAATCTAAGACAAGAGACAAGGAAGTAAGACGGGGTGAATATAAGGAAACAATGAGACAATACTGGTCTGCATGAAGGGCAGTGGTCTCAGCACATCTGCAGCCTAACTGTTATCAAGTTATCTGTAGCCCTCACAGCACAGGAGAGTTTTAAGGAGAGAACTCAAAGAGGTTATGAGCCAGTTCTGCAGATGTTTACAGGGAACTTCTCCCAGGTGTGAGGGGCACCATGACAGAAAGCATGAAGGAGGTTGTTGATTCATCCTGTACCTTTGCCCTCACTTGCCTCTTTCCCATTTATGAGGCCTCGGATCCTTTGGGCACCACTGGAATATAAATGTTGGATAGCAATTCCAGGCCTCATAGCTGGCTTTTTAAAAATGATCTATCAAAAAGCTTTCTGTAACTACCAACACTCCAAAATGGTAGTGGGACGCTGGCAGACCAGGGGCCAGCTCATGCCAAGGCCTCACCGAACGCTGATGAATGCAGAGCTGAGAACCAGTCTGGCTTGCTCATGTGTTAGTATTGTTAAAATAGGCATCAGAGTTATAAGAATGTGCTTAGTGTTTAGAATTTATGGAACGCTTGTAGGATGCTGCATGTACTAACCTTACTTATAATATCTGTATCCCATGATATAAAGTAATTTTTAAAGGGTTTGTGCTGTAACTATAAAAATGTTTGCTAAGACTGTAAACCCAGGGAGAAGCATTACCAAGTGTGAAATACTAGTTTACCACAAAAGACATTATCTTCTCCCCAACAAACGAAGGCCTATAAACACCAGACAAGTCATTGTGGAAGATCAGTGCACCAAAGACTTTGCTGATTGCTTTCCCCACACCCCTGAAGAAGGTACATGAACAACGTCCCCTCACAGCTTGAATGCTGAGGGAAGATAATAAAAATCCCTGTTAAGGAGAAATTGTATCCCTACGCTGCTTGAACTCTGAAGGGCGAAGATTTCTAAGCATAAGCAAGGGTCCCTATAGCTGGTGGTATCATCTTTTGGAATCTAAAACTGTATCTCATTTGTGTGTGTATGTTTACCTGCTTTAACCTTGTAATTAACTCTCACTTCCTTTTCCTAGTTAATAAATCTTTAGTTTACTCCAGGATCAGCTACAAAGCATTGTCATTGGTTTGAGATCTGAGGTACAACTGACCTGGGGCAAGCAACTGCTTCTTTGGGACAGGGAGTAACTTGAACATTGTGGTGATTTTTGGTGTAAGAGACGATCTATCACAAAGGCAGGGCCGGCTCCAGGCACCAGCAGGTGCTCGGGGCAGCAGTCAGAATGGGGCGGCAGACCATGTCCCGCCGCGGCAATTCGGCTCTTCCCGCCGCGGCAGCTGTTGGGCGGCAGCTCTGCCGGCCCCACGGGCACGGTGGTAATTCGGCGGCAGCTCCGACACGGTTGCAGCGGTGGCAATTCAGCAGCGACTGCTTGGCGCAGCAAAACTGGTAGAGCCGCCCCTGCACAAAGACAGACCCGTCTGGGGCCTGAGGGGGCTGTCTGTGACTCCATGTTATAGTGCTTGAGGAGTTCACACTCGAGGCTTGGTTGGTGAAACCTAATTACAGAACCCACAACCAATGGGCGGTTTGGTGCCCTGGTTTGGGGCAGTCTGCCCTGAGGTTGGCACTCACGATTGTGAGTTGCTCCAGACAGGCTGGCAGGTGGTTTCTAGCACTAACTTGGTTTTTCATTTGTTCAGTCTTGTAAACAGAAAAAAAAAAAATCAACATTTTTATGATTGATATGTAATGCTTGCAATATTTATGCAAAGCTGAAAGCCTTGCAAATGCAGGTTTCCCTGTGATAGTAACAACGCAAGCATTATAGGCAATCGTCACAATATAAACAGATCAAAGGGTCAGATTCTGAGACTTGTACTCGTGTTGAAAAGTATAATTAAATAAATAAATAAATTGGAGTGACCCAGCCAAGAAGTGGTAGAGCTCTGGTGTCTCCAGAGTCCCAGACTAGTGCTCTCTCTCATTAAACTAAAGGGGACTAACTCAATGCGAGTGAAAGGCCCCAAGCCTTATTTCAGTGCAGAAGTAACCGGCATGTGTTTGTAGAACACACTGTCCATTTTCTCAGCTTTGTATATTGAAAAGCAAAACCCTTCACTAGTCTGTGAATTGCCCTGACTTCATTTATACAACAATTTACTGCAGTGGCCCAGTCATCATTTAGCCTTGTTATACATCAGGCACTTTTTTGGTGGTGGAGGCTGCTAAGATTATATTCTGCATTGAAAAGGGACATTTTTTTCCTAACAGTTTGGAAACCCTTGAATGATTTGTAATCAGACTTATAATTATCTCAGAAAGAAGATCAAGTTACCTTGGCTAATCAACTCACTTCCTCCATCTCTAGCACCCAAATCTATTCTCAGACATGTGCATGCGGCTACGGTTAGAAGTCAATTGGAATTACAGCTCTACCCCCCCAATGCCAGATTTCATCCCTCCACATAACAGAAGGCTTGCACTTCAGTCTGTGGTTCTTTCACTTTACGGCCAGGATTCTGCCGTCGGACCTGTGCAGGTGGCCCCTTTGTGGCTGTAGAGGGAACAAATGAAATTAACATGTCTCTGCAGGAGTGCACGGGTCCACCCCATGTGTCTGATTACAGGATGAGGCAGCACATGGTACAGTCTTACGGAGCCAAGAAACTCTCTTCCCTTGTCAATTCTCTACGACAGGTGCAGTGGCAGTAATTAATTTTTGTGGGGGAAGGAGGGAAAGTGCTGAAAAGTTTTGAACTCTCCCCAAACTTGCATATTTAGCACATTCTGTAGGTTCAACGTAAGAAACCAAAGAAGCAAACAATTTCCTGTAACTTTCAGTTCTTCATTTGCATGTCAGATAGCAAACATAGGTCATAACTCATAGCCACTGGAGTGAAAACCATCAAATTAGTCCAACAGAGTATGTCGCTGAACAGATTTAGCAACAAACAACGACCGGCGACGAAGCCTCCTGAAAGTAAGAGATATTCAGCTGAGCATATTATGCAATACGCAAGGATGAGTGCTGTGATTACTACGAGTAATGACGTGAATAGCGAAGTGATACAGAGCGTTTAATGCGACCGCAGAAGGCAGCTACACTTAAACTTTTAGCTTTATAGCAAGGTGGGTTCTATGAAAAATAAAATCTTCCTAATGATTAAAAGAAAAACAAACAGAGCTTACTTTCTTTTAAAAAATCCTGTATTCTAGGGGGTTTTTTTATAATAATTTAAAAACTGGCCTAAAAACCTTAGCACATTGTCCAATTATACAAACAAACTGACAGCCATTTATTCACCCCTTCAGTCAGGTGCAACAATGACACACACGCACACTAGCTTTTAAAGTAGTACTGATTAAATGTTCAAAGAAAGTCTTCTGAAATGGAAGGAACTCAGATCTGTACCACCCCATGTGGTCAGCCATGGAACTGTGTTGGCCCCTGCCTCAGTTTCCCTTAGGAGACCTTCACTCAATAGTCCCAGGAGTTTGGGCTGTTGGGTTCTTTCCTAACCCCTTGTCCGGTGCTGGCCCCTTTACAGGTTTCTTCCCTTTCTTCCTCAACAGAGCAGGTATAAAGTAAGTTGAAGCAGGAGCCCAAAGGCAAAGTCCAATATTCCTGTTATCATTGCCACCGCAGTCAGGGTTCTGGGCTCTCTCTAGCCCTCGTCCGTGCGGGGGTGACAGAGGGAGCCTGGCCTGCCGTCTCCTCTGGGTCTCAGCCCAGGGACTCAAGGTGGTACAGTTAGACACTTGGTTGTTTAAATTTCCTACAGCTTCGCTGGGCTCCCTCCTACCTTGGGACCTTGCAGGTACTTCCACCTGGTAATCATCTTTGATCCCTTCTGACAGAGAGCTGGTTGATCAGGGAAGTTTCCTCCGGTCTGACCCTATGCAACTCTTTCATTGTATCTGTGTCTCTCTGGCAGCCACCCTCTTCTCCCTGAGCAGCAGCCTGTTATCCCTGCTGTTCTCAGCCTGCCCATAGACTGCAACTGGGAAAGGGATTGCTCCCTTTTTTAACCCTTTAGTATCTGTTTCCTTGTAGGGTCTATCACTCCATCACAGGTTCCCTTTCTTTCTTTTTCTTTGGAGTCTCTTGCTAGTTCCACAACTCTTCCCCTTCCCTTATGAGTAGTGTTTAAACCAGAATGGGAAACTCTGGCCAACATTTTCAAAGCCGGATGTCTGAAGTTAGGCCCCATGATTCATAATCAGGCACTTAAGCATCCGGGTTTGAAATGTTCAGCTTATATTTATTCTTATTAAGGCCTATGTTTGTTGCCAAAATATGAGTCCAGGTGTCCCAGCAACCTGCTGGATTCAGGCGCATCACAGCAGAACATTCATATAAAGTCCCCTGACATTACAGTATCTGGCCATTTCCCAGCTAGAGGTATTCAAATCCCAACTTCCTTAGGCTCCTAGGAAATTCCCACCCTAGAAGTGCAACTTGAGCGTCCACTTGAAGACAGAGTGTTTGGGCATCTTCCTAGTTCTCAGCCTGTGACCTTTGCCAAGGCTGAACTCTTGGATTCCGATATTTCAACGGTGGTGGGTCAGCAGCTTGTACATTCTCGAGATGGGCATTACATTATTAGTACCCGATATTTAGCAAATCCGACTCCCCCCATGCTGGGCAACAGTGAAGATGCTCTCGAAGTTTTCACAGCTCACCTCCCATCATGCCTAAATCAGAGTTACAAAAACCGCCTTGTTATCACCTCAATAGATTGGAGAGCTAAAGGTAACGCCCTGCCCGCAGTTCACGTCTCACTGACAAGCAGATAAAGATGTAGCCATTTTTTTTTCCCCAGAGCATCCAATCAAATAAACTGAATGTCAGGAGAAATAGGCTATATTCAGCTACAACAAAAGCTTTTACAATGCAACCATTCCTCTTTGCAGATCAATAAGTGCAAGCAAGGCACTAGACTCCAAGAACTGTTCCACCCACTGGGATTTGGGTGGGAAGAGTTAGTGAGAAAGTCTCACAAACATCTACCATTCTTTGTTTTTTATTCCCATGGACAAGAACGTTGGTATATTTAAGAGTTTCCCATTGAAATTAAAATGTCTTCAAATGAAATAAGCTTCTGCTTGCCTCTCACCAAAAGATATAATCAAACATAAAATGGAAGTGAATATTTTCAGATCATCTATCTCTTCTCCATAGTTCAGAAGCTGGAGTGGGAGTCTCTGTTTTAAATGCATCGACAGGTCAAGCAACCTATGCCACTTCTAGGGTTAACATGAATATATTACCAGTGAAACCATAATTCCCTTTCCTAGAAAAAGGTCTTTTTTTAACCATGTTATAAAAGACTCAGAGGAAAAAGAAAAGGGCATTGGCTCTGCCGTTTTTCCGGTGGAAGATTGGTCTAAGTGTGTTTTTCTTGCCAGCATATTAAAGGTCACTACACTAAAGGCCATCAAATATTTTTGTCACTGAAAAGCTACAGGCAAGTTTAAAGAAGAAAGAAAAAAAATCCCATGGTTTGGAAAATACTCTTCTGCTTAAATTAAGAGCAAAGTCTCTGGTCCATTAGCCCTAACAGCATAAGTACAATGCAGAATACCCTCAAGGATGTTGCTTCTGAACTGTCTCCTTTCCCTTAAATGGCTGATTTATATTTCTTGTCTCGTTAGTCTTTGGAAAGATGGGGCAGATTCCTTGGAGGATACAAGGAGATTTTTCTTTCTTTTGCTTAAAAAACGCCACTATTCTGCATCAGTCCGAAGATGCAGTTTTGAGAATTTCCTTTGGGAAACTATTAAAACTGCAGTTTAGGGGTCATCCCTGAGCCCTAACCCTGCCCTGGTTTTTTGCAACCACAAGGATTGCAAAGAGCCTTGCAGGATGGATTATAGGGGATAAATCATCATATAGTCTGGGGGCTTGAAGGTCTGATTCTCATATACATTAAGATCCCGTTGCACCACTGTGGCAGCATAAAGGGGTCTCAAAGTGAGTGTAAATTACTTATTAGGTATTATATATATATATAAAATACCAAATTTCATTCAGAATATGAAGCCAACCTATCCTGACTCTTACCTGAAATTCTACAGGTGAGGTGCCCTTTTTAAAAAGGAAGTACTATATTCACACATCTCCGTAGTTTCAGACTGTATCTAGATTAGGAAAGAGAAATATCCGCAGCAAGGCTCTCACTGGTTCTTCTGATCAAGGTATATACTGGAAATCTCACAATAAAGCCTCTTTTAGGGAGATTTATGGGCTAAAGGGACTTGGGCATTTATTGAGATTCCAATAAGCATCTAAGAATTTTGATTATTTGAACCACACTCCAAATCTTGCAAAGTTTCCCCTTTTTGATATTTATAATATAAAATCCATATTTTAGAGGGCCTAAAATTTTAAATAATTTCAAAATGGATCACAATATATTCTATCTAAAATGTTTTGTTACTTGTGCTTTAGTCAACAATGCACTAATATCTGAAAAGGTAAAAGTTACCAGGAGCAAATCCTTAAACTGAACTGATGGAGATTGTGGTTGACAACTACATGCCTCTGGCACAAGAGATCTCTCTACCCAGTAAGGATAAAGCTGGCCTCTGCGGGAGCAGACTTTCTCAGGGCTGGTCTGAGACTGGAATACTCCCAAGAACTAAGGACTATCACAAACCTCACCACTTTCCACTCCAAGTAAAAGGCACACTTCCTTGACCGGCCTCCTCCAACCTATCTAGAGAGCAATATGTGTATTAAAAAATTAGCAAAGCCCCCTAAAACAAGACATTCCACTGCACATGCTTCTCCCCCTGGGGAGAGGATGACAGAACACACGACATGTTGCGTGTTTGGTCACACTGTTACTAATGGAAGGTGCTCAGATATACTGCACTCAGCATCGTAGTAAGAACCTATACAGTATAGAATAGAATAAAACAATAGAACAGAATGAACCCTGTTTTTTAGATTTTCGTAATGAATGAGAATTTGTTAATTAGCTGTTAGGCATGCTCCCTAATTTTATTTATGTATTCATCTATTTATTTTTTGAGGACACAAACAGCTATTCTCCACGGGAGTAAAGACTGCTGATACCAGGGCTGGTCTCTGTCACCCCACTTCAGCAAAGTATGAACTTTAACCGGTGCTGAATTCATGCCAGGGCGCCCCAGCCCCTCTGGGCTTGCTGCATCAGTTATGAATGTAAAAAAAATCCCTTGAGCACCGGCCCTCTTTCATCACAAATTAAGCACTGACTTGAACTTTAAGCACATGACTAGCCCCATGACTTCAGTGGGACTAAGGCACATACTTACTTGTTGTGCGTCATAGGGATGTGCTTCGTCACAGTCGATACGAGTCGTAATGCTGAGGAACAGTGGGCTTGGCTGAACAATACTGAGTCGGGCTATGGATTATTAATTGGTTCTTGCTGACAGAAATATATAAACACACACATCATGTGGGGGATGGGCAAGGAGGTGAGAACCACGCTTCACCCATCAAAAACTGAAGACAATTTTCTCCAGAGAAGGGGCATGACATGAAATTTAAGTGGCTTTGGTTTGTTTATTCCCGCATCTCATCTCATTCAGGGGTCAAAAATCTGGAAGGAAGAAGGCTTTTTGTGTGTGCCATTAGTAGAGGCGGTTTGTTTTAAGAATAAAATAAATTACAATGTGAAAAACACTGCCTGGTTGAGAAATGGCAAGCCACCAGATGGCCTGAATGGCTAACACACTTTCCTTTCACTCCAAGTTTCTTGTTACTCCTATAGGAGTTTGTTCACAGAACTCCTATTTAAAAGAGAGAGAGAGAGAGAGGCTGGAGATTTCAGAAGTTTGCTCTGAGTCATCCTTGCATGATTTGGGTGAGCGAGCTTCGAGAACATTACTAACAGAGTCTTTCATTTTCAGGCTTTTTAGAAATGAAAGCACCCTAATAGAATGAGGTTCCGCTCTAAAGCAGAATTTGCTGTTTGTTCTTGCCTCTCCAGCTGGTCAGGAGGTTTAACAATGGCAAATTGGCTTACTTTCTACTTGGGGTCATGGAAAGTTGAAATTAGCATCGAAAGAGACTGAGTTATGTCTAGCGGTTAAAGCACAAGACTGGGAGCAAGACTCTCAGTCTCAATCGCAGCTCAGCCAATGGCTCACTAAGGCCCCAGTTGTACTTAAAACACTCATAACTGTAGGCATGTGAGTAATATTATCCACTTGTGTTATGGTTAAATGTCTTAGTGATTTGGTGCCCAAGTGACCTTGGCATTTTATTTAACCTCACTGGGGTATTAAGAGGTTTACTTATGTTTGTAACATGATCTGAGGTCCTTGAACGAATGTGCATATCATAAATATTATCAATACTTATTATTAGTTGTCTCATAACTGGCTGCATATATTTTGATGTTTCTAGAATTGAAGTCAGCAAGCAATCTTTTAAATCTATACTTAAAACATTAGTAAGTCAGTCGGATACACAAAATGCTACTGCTGGTATATTTCACAGTGCCCTCTTCCTGGAATATATTTTGTTATGATGGCACGTGAGAAGAGAGATGTCCATTCACCCCAAAATACTTTTCCTCAGTCCCCTGCATCCCCTCACCTTCCAAAAAACAAAACAAAAAAACAAACCACCATCCATCTCTTTATTGCACAGCCGAACCTGTTGGCTTGCATGCTTTGTCCGACTCGCTATGACACTATGCACTGACAGATTCCTTTCTCCCCGTCACTTTTTAGTAGCTTTCCATTACCATGCAATGCACTGGAGCAGCGACTGGAAGGCTGCAGGATATAGAATTGCACTTCATAAGAGAACATCTGACCTCCTGCAGCCTTAGCAAGTCGAGACATATCCTTCGTTAGTTGCAACATGGACACGGGCTGTACATTCCTACTTAGAGAACAGTTAGCTAATGAAGATTGGCACAGGCCAAACTGTAACAGCAAGGACAGTGGTGAATGTGTCACCTAGCACAGGATTAACACATTTCACTCAGGACAGAACAGCTACCAGAACTGAAAACTCTTCCAAGGGCCAGTGGGCCTTTATAAAACTGAAACAAATGAACAGTATATTTTATATTTTGACATGATACAATGTACATTTGGTGAATCACCAAATTAGTGCAATTAAATAATTAACTGCAAATATCTGTCACTACAGCAGTCACGCTTACAAACTTGTCAGCTGCCAGAGGTAACTAAAATACAACCTCAATATCATCGACAATACACACAGGGAGATACTGAGCCAATGTTGTCTAATTGCAAAGACTATATATTAGGGTAACCACTTGTGTACGATGGTTACAGTCTCCTCCTGAAAATAGCACAATTAGAAAAAGGACACTGAATAAAAAGCAATATAGAATTTCTGTTTATTTCAATGTGAAGCCATTACCTTCAGATCCCACTGAGGGTTACCAAAAGAAACGACACCATTTGCTCAAGAAACTCCCTGAAAAAGCAAGAGCACAAATCCACACAGACACACCCCTGGAACGCCGACCTGGGGTATTCTATCTGCTACCCAAAATCCATAAACCTGGAAATCCTGGATGCCCCATCATTTCAGGCATTGGCACCCTGACAGCAGGATAGTCTGGTTATGTAGACTCCCTCCTAAAGCCCTATGCTACCAGCACTCGCAGCTATCTTCGAGACACCACTGACTTCCTGAGGAAACTACAATCTACAAACTACATCGGTGATCTTCCTGATAACACCATCCTGGCCACTATGGATGTAGAAGCCCTCTACACCAACATTCCACACAAAGATGGACTACAAGCCATCAGGAACGATATCCCCAATAATGTCATGGCAAAACTGGTGGCTGAACTTTATGACTTTGTCCTTACCCATAACTATTTCACATTTGGGGAGAATGTATACCTTCAATTCAGCGGCACTGCTATGGGTACCCGCATGGCCCCACAGCATGCCAACATTTTTATGGCTGACTTAGAACAACGCTTCCTCAGCTCTTGTCCCCGAATGCCCCTACTCTACTTGCGCTACATTGATGACATCTTCATCATCTGGACCCATGGAAAAGAAGCCCTTAAGGAATTCCACCATGACTTCAACAATCTCCATCCCACCCTCACCCTCAGCCTGGACCAGTCCACACAAGAGATCCACTTCCTGGACACTATGGTGCTAATAAGCGATGGTCACATAAACACCACTCTACACCGGGAACCTACTGACCGCTATGCCTACCTACACGCCTCCAGCTTTCATCCAGACCACACCACACGATCCATTGTCTATAGCCAAGCTCTGCGATACAACCGCATTTGCTCCAACCCCTCAGACAGAGGCAAACACCTACAAGATCTCTATCAAGCATTCTTACAACTACAATCCCCACCTGCTGAAGTGAAGAAACAGATTGACAGAGCCAGAAGAGTACCCAGAAGTCACCTACTACAGGACAGGCCCAACAAAGAAAATAACAGAATGCCACTAGCCATCACCTTCAGCCCCCAACTAAAACCTCTCCAATGCATCATCAAGGATCTACAATCTATCCTGAAAGACGACCCATCACTCTCACAGATCTTCGGAGACAGGCCAGTCCTTGCTTACAGACAGCCCCCCAACCTGAAGCAAATACTCACCAGCAACCACACACCAGAACTACTAACCCAGGAACCTATCCTTGCAACAAAGCCCGTTGCCAACTGTGTCCACATATCTATTCAGGGGACACCATCATAGGGCCTAATCACATCAGCCCCACTATCAGAGGCTCGTTCACCTGCACATCTACCAATGTGATATATGCCATCATATGGCAGCAATGCCCCTCTGCCATGTACATTGGTCAAACTGAACAGTCTCTACGTAAAAGAATAAATGGACACAAATCAGACGTCAAGAATTATAACATTCAAAAACCGGTTGGAGAACATTTCAATCTCTTTGGTCACTAGATTTCAGACCTAAAAGTTGCAATTCTTCAACAAAAAAACTTCAAAAACAGACTCCAACGAGAGACTGCTGAATTCGAATTAATTTGCAAACTGGATACAATTAACTTAGGCTTGAATAGAGACTGGGACTGGATGGGTCATTACACAAAATAAAACTATTTCCCCGAATTTATTTCCCCTCTCAACCACCCACTGTTCCTCAGACATTCTTGTCAACTGCTGGAAATGGTCCACCTTGATTATCACTACAAAAGGTTTCTCCCCACTCCCTCACCCTCCCCCCCAGCTCTCCTGCTGGGAATAGCTCACCTTAAGTGATCATTCTCGTTACAGTGTGTATGGTAACACCCATTGTTTCATGTTCTCTATGTATATAAATCTCCCCACTGTATTTTCCACTGAATGCATGCAATGAAGTGAGCTGTAGCTCACGAAAGCTTATGCTCAAATAAATTTGTTAGTCTCTAAGGTGCTACAAGTCCTCCTGTTCTTTTTAATGTGAAGTGTGTTAGTTACAGACTTACAGTAGAAATAAAAGGGAGAAAAAGGTCTTCTTATTAGTCAGAATTCACATTTGAGAAAACAGCAGTTGCTAAACAGCTTTTCTGAATCGCAGCCATAGACCTGAGGGTAGCAATTATTCTGACACTCCTACCCCCTCCCCCCAAATCATATTCGGAATTACAGGTCTTGAAAATAGAACTATCTCCAATGCAATTTTTTTAATGAACTGAACCACCAGCTAAACCAGTCATATACATTGAAAGCAGGTAGTCGGGATATACGCATATATATATATATATTATATATATATATATATACATATAATGAGTAGCTGAGACTGTGTGCATTGTATTTCCAGAATTAAACTTATTAGCATTACCATGTGCTCCCTCACACCTCTGGATTTGCACTTTTTCCTGGATTGCTTCCACAGAAAGAGGAGAATCAGCTTAAATACAGAAGTAAAAGGACCAGCTACGGTATAAATAAAACATTGATTTAAAGGAAACTTCAGAATCATGTAAGCATTACCCTATTCTACTCCACAAGTGCTCAGACAACATTGATGAACATGAATTTACTAACTACCTAGAAAGATGGGAGTCTTGCGGCTACCCTGCTAGGGGCTGGTGGCCTACGAAAGCCATTGGGAAATGTTTCAGACCATGTTTTTGAGGTACAGACATAAAAATAAAAGTTGCCATAGCTCTTGTCAGGACAAATATAGTGTTGCCAACTCGTGATATTTTCCTTACAGTCCCAGCTCCTGGACTCACATGATGATATAAGAATCTCAGCTTTCATTTAAAAAAAAAAAAGTTTCTAGACTCCATGGTTGTAGCAAAAAGCTTGAAAACGTGTTCCCCAATGGCTCAAAAACCAAAACACAAATACCTCCAGCCCACAAATAAATGGCATGATTTTTAAGACAATCTCATGAAATTATGGGGGGCCTGACTCATTGTTTTTGAACAACGGGAGTTGGCAATACTGCATGAATTCCCTTGGTAGCCAAACCAGAATGCTTCTGGCTCTTCAAGAGGGATGGCAGGATTTCAGGCGAGGGTAAATGTGCAGGAGGTCTGCCTCCCTCGGCGTGAGATTCCCAGCTCTGTGAAGAACCCCCATACCTCAGGGGAGAAGGTCGTAGCAAAGCTAAGTCAAAGGCTGGAGAATCCACCCAGTCCAGTCCAATCCTCCCAGAGGAAGGAGAAGAGTAGGGCCTATACTGTAACTGCACAGCGGGAGACATCTCCAAATTTCTCACTATCTCGGGGAAGGTCATGTCCCTCTCACTTCCCTCATGTTGCACCTATAGTCTTTCTTGCCCATTAACCCAAGAGGTACCAATTGGCCATGGGTGCTCTTGTGCCTCAAGGCAGTGAAATAGCTCTGCACCCATGGCTTTGGGTGACAAAGGAAAATATTGCCCCTCCTATGGAATAGGCACAAAGCTTGGTGCTTGGACTGTACCCTGGCTGGGTGAATTTGTTCCTAAATGCATTACAAGTGCTTATCAAGAGGCGAATACTCTTAATAGCTCAGTTAATGTAACATACCAGAGTGCAAGCCAGATCAGTGGGGGGCTCTTTCACTCTTGTCCTGAAACCAAGAGTGCCTTGCAATGCCTCACTGTTGTAGCTTCCAACCTGGAGCACTCTCAAACAGCTTGCCAGCCTGCAGGTCACTCTCAGATACATTTGCATAACTGCAGCCTGCCAGTCACACCCTGGCTCTCACCAGCCTTGGTTATAATGCGGGGTGTGACTGGCAGGCTGCCCAACATACTCCCAGTCCCAAATTTTCCCTCCAAAATTTCCTTCATAACACAAGAACTATGGGTCACCAAATGAAATTAATAGGCAGCAGGTTTAAAATGAACAAAAGGAAGTATTTTTTCACACAACGCACTGTCAACCTGTGGAACCAGAGGATGTTGTGAAGGCCAAGACTATAACAGGGTTCAAAAAAGAACTAGATAAATTCATGGAGGATAGGTCCATCAATGGCTATTAGCCAGGATGGGCAGGGATGGTGTCCCTAGCCTCTGTTTGCCAGAAGCTGGGAATGAGCGACAGAGGATGGATCACTTGATGATTACCGGTTCTGTTCATTCCTTCTGGGGCACCTGGCACTGGCCACTGTTGAAAGACAGGAAACTGGGCTAGATGGACCCTTGGTCTGACCCAGTATGGCCATTCTTATATAGATTTATAGATTCACAGATACTAAGATCAGAAGGGACCATTATGATCATCTAGTCCGACCTCCTGCACAATGCAGGCCACGGAATCTCACCCACCCACTCCTGTGAAAAACCTCTCACCTATGTCTGAGCTATTGAAGTCCTCAAATCGTGGTTTAAAATGTTCTTAAAATGTATGTCTTGTACTGCCCAGCCCTCTCCGGGACAGTCCAAATCTATGAAGTCCATTATTCCTTTAAGGGAATGATACACACACAACTTGCCACCCTAAATGGAGTACCCCAGACATTTCAACTTAAACACATTGGATGAGCCAAACAACAAAACAAGTTTATTAACTACAAGGAGATAGATTTTACATGAGTACAAGCAATAAGGCATAATAATCAGAAATGGTTACAAGAAAAATAAAGACAAAATGTGTTCTACTGCTTAACAAACTATATTCGATTTAAACCAAAGTTTCTCACCACATGCTTCCACCAACATTACTGACCAAACTCTTCAGGTCAGGTGAGGTGCCCTCAGGTATTTGCCCCTCCTTTTTTATAGTTTCGGTCCCTCTTTGAAAAGCATTTCCAGCTGAGAACCAAGAGACAGGGGGTCTGGAGGAAGGAGACCTCATGCTGTTTCTTTGCTACAGTGCAGATCTCTGTCCCTGCCCCCCCCCCTTCTTGCTACAGAATGGCTGCTTGATAGGTGATGGCCCATCAGCTTTGTTGACACCTAGTTGGGGCGTCCGCTTGCCCATTGTCTTTGAGAAACAACCAGTTTAGTCGCTCCCTAGACTCATCTGGGAAACACACTTCAGTCATAAGTGAAGTTTACGTTCACAACTTTATACATAATGGCGCTACATGCATTTTACCATACTACTACTGATCAGCAAATTACGAGTTTTCAGATGATACCTCACAAGGCATGACTTGTACAAAAATTATTACAGCAGTGTGTATGGTGTTAATACAGGGGTGTGTTCCATCACAGTTAGGTCTTCAGGCGGTGTGACAGAAGCCTAGTGATATCCATTTTAAGAAGATAGTTCCCTGAGGCAAGTTTTGGGGGCTTCTGTAAGGCTTCACAGCAATATTTTGCTAAATTTCACACCAAACTACTGCACCAGGAGACTTCCTTAGGGTACATCAAAGGCAAGCTTCCACATACAAAATTTCTCTTAATAAATGACAAATGGATTGCTGCATATTCTACACAGTCAGATGCTTCTTAAGGCAGGATTAAGTTTGCAATAAAATGCCCTATCATGTAATAAAGATAAAGCACCACTTCTCCTTGCAATCCTCTGCTAAACAGAGACAGAACAGATTCATGGCTATTTGCCTGCCCTATGGCTCTGTCTTAGGTCTTTGCTCTTCTGCACATCATTGCAGTGTCTGAGAGCATTTCACATAAAACAGACAGGCAACTGTGAAGTGCTTAGTGGACTTCATGGAGATGATGGCTCTTCTCCCTTTTCTAGTTATCAAAACCTCAGCTTCTGGTGGGGTCTCTTTTGGGCTGTGAGACGGGAGATGTCTGATGTTGTCAATGTCAGTCTGAGTATGGGAGGAAAGCTTGATTAAATAGAAAGGGTTTTGCAGTTGTTCCTAAAGGCGGACAGACTCTGGATTTATCTAATCTTCTCTGGAGTTTTCTAATCTCCAATTCCATAGTCAGGTAAACAGACTGAAAACCAGTTCAGTTAACTGCTGAGAACAAGACTGATCAAGGCTTAGGCAAATTAAGTACGATTACAGTGCGTCTGAGAACTTTACTACTCAGCTGCGGGATGCAGAAAGCAAACCCTCTTGTGGTGATAGGAGGGGGGCACATATTGGTTTAAAATATGCTGCTCCTAGCTCAGGGATGCACTGGACATATTGTGAAGAACGATATCACTGAGCTCTGTCTAGGCTTCTGATCCTGATGAACATAAGAAGAGTTTGCTTACCAAGTGGGTTTCCTTTAAGATTTCATTGGTACAATCCATTTGTACTAATCTTTGACAAACTATTACATTTCCTACTTTGGCTATGACCAACTGTGGCATGCCCTCTCTCTGTGATTAACAGGTATGACGATATAATTATACTCTTAGGATATGACGATATAATTATACTCTTAATTCTTTGGGGAATCTGAATAGCTTTTATTCTGGTTTTCATTGTGCAGCCAATGTAGTATGTATACTGATTTTGTACTATGTACAGATGCATGAAGGAGGAACTTATAAAGAATAAATGAAGGATTAAGAATAAATTAAGAATAAACCTAAAGAGCACAAGGTTCGATTCTGCCCTCTTACACACCAGTGCAATTTACACATCATTATCCCCATTCATCAAGATTCTGGAGTCTTCCTACAGGACCAAAACAAAATAAAAACCAACCATTTTTCCCACTGTTCTTCAATATATGCTAAACAGGACTTATTTTCACTCTAACAAGGATGATCACACAATTCCCTAAGAGTACCTTGGAAGGGAAACAGATTACCGGGGCAGTGATTAAGAGCTGTCTGTCACTGACATACTTATGCAGAACTAACAAATCTCACCAGTTCAAACAGGTAACTGAATTCTAAATTGTGAGAACAAACTTCCTCTTTTAAAAACAAAAAAAATTCAGTACAGGTTTGATGCAGGAGGCGATTGCACTGACAGGGTTCTGAAGTCAAACACTGCCCTAAATATACCAGAGCCTTAGCTCATATACCAGAGCCTCTTCGATGAGCCAGCAGCCATATCCTCCAACTGATCAAATAGTCCATCTTCACATTATTCAATCAAATATGCATACTATAATTGGATTCTCTCACTTGTCTCTGGAGAGACTGAGCTCATAATGCTGAAGATCCATTTCAGCTTTCTCATTCTCATCAGCTGAAGCTTGCAGCGGTTCGTACTCTATGATGCACATCCAAGTTGCAAGGTAGCTGTGAAATGAATACTGAATTGAATACCACACTGCGACTTGTCACAGATAGTTGTCATTGAGAAGAAAGATCTTCTGTCCCAGAAGATGAAGCATCATGCCCATAAGCAACAATGGCAAACATTAACCAAAAACATTTATTTACCAAACTAGTGTGCACCCTTGTAATTAACACTGTTCACAGGTGTTGGTATTCACTTACAGAAATAGTATGTGGTACCCAAGTGTGCACAGGGTCAAGTTCCAAGTCAGCAGACTGCCTGTTTAGCAATTTGCAGTGTTTTCTTATATATATATCAATTCAATAATTTCTCTGTCATCTACACATTTTTACAACATTAAAAGAATAAACAAAAGGTAGTTTTCTTTCAGTCCAGTATTTCAGTACAACAATTTGTAACAGACAATGTGATGGAGGCTTCAAATGGATAAAATGCCTCATCTGGAAAGCTTTTAGGCTTTGAATGTTGAACCCAAATAAGTAGGGTGCTTTCCAGAAATCCTTCATCCACACTAAGGCAGCTAACAGGTCATTTAATTACCCATTTTCCTTTACAGTGACTCTCTCAGAATCTCCATGTGTCTGCATTAGAGTAAAGTATTGATTAAGACAAAGTAATTAGCAAGTGAATTCACAACTTCATGAAGAACCTTGAGAGTTCTGCAATACAACACCTAGGCATCGAAAAAGTCTCACAAATGTTTTTCATTTGTAAACGAATCTCCTATTTCTGCTTAGTGTTACTATGACAGTATGTAAGGGATAGTTTTTCAAATGTAACATGTATTTGTATAATTTACACACACACACACACCCTAGAAATCATGCCTTAGACTTCTTAAAGTCCTGCCCTTACGTGTGCATTAACTTGCCAATGATTTTCCGTCTTATTGTTGAGATAAGTAATATGCAAGCCTTACAGTTATTTACACTCTCATCCATATGATTTTGTAATGATTTTTTGGTATTTAATAGGTGAAGTTTCCTTCCATTCCTTGAAGATATTGACAAATTAAATCAAATGTTTTTTCAAAGATAGGTCTGATATATAACCAAGGATCAAAGTGGAGCTGTTCAGTTAAAAACAAAGAGGTGGTTTGTATGAAGCTGAAGTTTTTACCCTTGGTAAAATCAATGCTAAGGGCAGAAGACAAGGGAGCAAACTCTCCAGAGTGGTGGAACAGAAGTCAGGAGCAGGGAAAGGATCACCACTTTCCAAAATGCTGTATGGCTAGAGGCATCCTGTGACGGACAAAACCTCTTCATCACAAGAAATTCCAGCAAGCACTGGGCTTGAGTTTCACATAACCACATACTGGGCTGTGTTAAGTTATTTTATCTTACTGCACTGTCCCCCTGTAGTTTTTAAATCTTGAGCTTTCCATTGTGGCTTGCACACAAGCCCTCACTTGTGAACCTATAAAAGCAACTGGGGCAATTTCTCCCCTGCTGAGACATGGCACCAAAACAGTCCTGCGTTGTATGAAGATCTAGAAGTCAATGTAGAGTTTCCACAGTGTATCATGGAAAATAGGCAAGAGACCAGCCTAAACAAGTCACATATGAAGGTATTACTGTCCAGACCAGAGTTCCAGCTTCTTGGATTGGTGATCGTGTGAGTGCTGATGGTATGAGGGGTGATAAAAAGAATTCTTCTGAGAGGACATTTGGGGAAGATGTATCACTCTTCCTTCTTGTAGTCTACAGATTGCAACATGCAAATACTAGAAATGGGATCAACTCATCACTTCAACACCCTCAAACTTTGGGCTAATGTTTCTTTTATCTCCAACTCCATGCTGTCTGCTAAATTGCTCTGCTAGCATCAAAAGAGATCTACGAATCTCTTCTCCCTAAAGCCGCACCACCTTCCCCATGAAACCACATACCCATCATGACGTTTGCAGTAATTCAGAACAGGCTGCACCAGAGAAGAGGCCTGTTTGCAACCCAAGCCTTTCCTGTTTGCTTTGCTATTTTATTTTGTGTTTCCACACAGAAGGGTGTAAATGGTGGGTATGCTGCGCACATGAATCATGAGCGGTATCTGCCACAAGTAAGATGAAGTGAATATTATAATTAGAGAAATCATCTTCATGGACCCTCTCTTTCCAGCCTAACAGCTTCCCTCACAGATGATGACAGCTTACTAAAAAAAGATACACCTCTCAAATTAACTGACTATTATTAGGGTCCTGACCACCCGCACAAACAATCGTGCTCAGGGCACAGGATGTTTCTACTTTTTATATCTCCTGAAAAGTTTGCTCATGTTGCTAGGCAACCGATTCACCAGGAAGTAACTTCATGAACAGTGACAGTTTATTTTAGGAATATGTATAGCTGTCTCGTAACGAACTGATGCAACATGCCTAAAGGTTTGAGAATTAAACTACGAATCACAACTCCTGAGTCCCACTGCTAGCTTGGTCACTGCCTTTTTATGACACCAGGCTCTACACCAGGGGCTCCCCAATTGTGGTCCGTAGACCACTGGTGGTAGCTGGAGCGTTAGCTGGTGATCTAGGAAACTGGCTCTCCTTGTATCTAGACAGAAGTTATATTGCGCCAAACACAGCTAAAAATGCATTCCATGTTTTCCTAAAGTTATTGTCCACATAAGCAGCTGTTGTTGTTCTTACAAGCATGTTATGTGATGGCAAAAGGGAGAGGAGATGGCCTGAGCCATAATAAACAGAAACTCTGACTCGTGAGATAATCTCTTTATTAAGATGTTGCCTGCAGTATGAAAAATTATTGAAATCCTATACTCTAAATTATTCTAAACTTTAGCTTACCTATCTGTAAAATGGGGATACCTCTTACTAAAACTAGAATGATATACAATTAACATGGCACACATTAAATGGATTAAAAGCTGGTTAACTGATAGGTTTCAAATCATCATGGAGTGGGGGGGTGTTCCTAGTGGGGGTCCCACAGGGACTAGTTCTTGACCCTATGCTATTTAACATTTTTATAAACGACCTGGAAGAAAACATGCACTCACCACTGACAAGTTTGCAGATGGCACAAAAATTGCGGGTGTGGTAAATAATGAAGAGGATAGGTCACTGACTCAGGGCAATCTGGATTTCCCAGTAGGCTGGGCTCAAGCAAAGAACACATTTTAATATGGCTAAATGTCAACATAAACAGCTAGGAATAATATAGGCCATACGTACACGATGGAGGACTCTAGCCTGATGTCAAGATCAGGACATGGGTGGTCAGACCTGCTGGTCAGAGCTGGAGGAGTCGGGAGCCAGGCCAGGTCAGACACCAGGGGATCAGAGTCCAAGACAGACCAGAGGGCAATTCAGGTGTCAGAAGTGAGGCACCGTTAGGTTACCAGTGGATCACAGTCACGCAGTAGGATCAGGTAGCACAAGGGAGGCAGTCCTAAGCAGAGGAAACCCAGTTGCATGGACAATTTCCAGTTCCTGTGCTTGCTTTAAATAGAAGCAGAGAGCCAGTCAGGACCCCTAGCATTCTGCCAATCAGATCCCAGGACTGGAGTCCTCTGTCAGAGTTGAGCTCCTAGTTCTGGTGATGGTTAACATGTCTCCGGGTGGCAAGCTGGAAATGACTGGCTCTTGAGAGCCCTGTAGACCAGCATTTGAGACCTGGGGTCCCTTTCACCTAGGAGGCAGCGATTCTGAAAGAGATTTGGGGGTCAGGGTGGATAACCAGTTGAACATGAGCTCACAGTACTATGCTATGGCCAAAAGAGCTAAGGCAAAAATGGGAATCGCAAGTAGGCCTAAAGATGATATTTTACCTCTGTATTTGGCACTGGTGCAACCACTGCTGGAATACCATGGCCAGTTCTGGTGCCCACAATTCAAGAAGGATATTGAAAAGCTGGAGAGGGTTCAGAGAAGAGCAATGAGAAGAATTAAAGGTTTGGAAAACGTGTTTTACAGTGATAAACTCAAGGAGCTCAATCTATTTAGCTTAACAAAGAGAAGATTAATTACAGTCTATAAGTACCTACATGGGGAACAAATATTTAATAGTGGGCACTTCAACCTAGCAAAGCAAGGCAAGAGCCAACAGGCTGGAAGTTGAAGCTAGACAAATTCAGACTGGAAATAAGGAGTAAATGTTTAACAGTGAGCAATAATTAACCACTGGAACTGTTACCAAGGGTCATGATGGATTCACCATCACTGATAATTTTAAAGTCAAAATTGGATGTTTTTCTAAAATATACTCTCGAGGAATTATTTTGGGGGAAGATCTGTGTTCTACAGGCAGTTAGACTAGAGCAGGCATCCCTCGGCCCGTGCCTCTTCCCGCAGCCCCCATTGGCCTGGAACGGCGAACCGCGGCCAGTGGGAGCTGTGATCGGCCAAACCTGCAGACGCCGCAGGTAAACAAACTGGCCCAGCCCGCCGGAGGATTTCCCTGATGGGCCGCGTGCCAAAGGTTGCCAATCCCTGGACTAGAGGATACAATGGTCCCTTCTGGCCTTGGAATATATGAATTACCTACGTCACGGGGAACTAAGGTTCTTAATTAACTTTTTACATTGTGTGCTTCAAGATCCACCTGGTTTGCCACATGAATAGAAGTGTACTGTGAACATAAAATGGCTTCCAGAAGCAAAACTGGGAAATAAAGTGAACCCACCACAGATTCAAATAGGATCCTATTGGGCTAACATAGAAGACATCGGCAGAGCTCTATTGACTACACCATTGTATCCTGCTGACGATCTGACCCACCGTGTATAAAGGAGAATAAAGAGCCAAACAAGCTCTAGCAAATTAAAACCAACCAAAAGCTATCAAAAAAATAACTCATTGAAATAAATAAAGCTAAGGCTAGATAACACCTCCACGCAAAAGAGGAAGCACAATATCGCAAGGAAGCAAATACCTGGAGACAAAAACCTCATTACATTCTTAGGGAACAGCACAAGCGACAAGAACTCGGAAGAGACATGAGTAGTTAAGACTTGGGGGAGGCAGCTGTCTAACACAGTTCACGAACCAACACGCTTTCATCAAATATTAAAGTGCAACGAGCATTTTTATTATGTTTCAAAACAGAGAGCTCTAGACTAAGAGAAGCACTACCTTAACTAAAAACTGTAAAAGACATGGTTTTAAATCACAAAATTACTTTCGTCGATTAAAATTGTTTTAATCATTTGTGATTAAAGATTCAGCTCTTGTAATTTATATGTATATCGACGCATATGCAGTTATTTAGCCTAACTACAATGTTATTTGCGTATAATTCTCTTCAATACAATCCATCCCTGCAGGGACTCATGCCAAAAGAGCCAATTGCAGGATCAGGACTTAATTTACTAGTGCTGCAATACAAGATTTTAGCCTAGTTGTCATTTCATTGTTAGAGCCTTTTTTGGCCTCTATTTGTGCATGAGCAATCACTCGCAGGTGCAATGTTTTGAACACTTTGTCTTTTCTGTGCCCGTGATAAAATTTACATGCACAAACGGCAGTAACACATGAAAGACTGAACACAAGTTGATTTCATGCAACTAAATTCTAACCTGTGAGCACAAGTGATTGACGCTGCTGCTGTTGCCATACAAATACAGAAATCCAAGCTGAGGGCCCACAGAAAATGTGGCTGATGATGTATTTAAGGTTAGTCACTATGAAATGATGGGATTATTTAAAAAGTAATTTATGCACCACAATGTGTTGCTCCCAGGACAATGTCGTACATCATTGTACTGAGTTCAAACACGTTAATTTCCATACATTGTATCTGAAGTTATCTGTGCTCAAAAAAAGACATCAGTGTTCCAAGTCCTGGCAATTACAAATGCCTTATTCAGATTTATTTGCTAACCAGATAATTATATCATCACAAAAATGAAACAGAAGAACAAAGTATCCTAAGACTCAAATATAAAGGCACTTCTGGATGCTCCTCATCATTACTCTGCAGCCAAGTTTGACAGTAATTTACTTCCTGTGGAAAGCCATTTACTTAAAAGGACTGTAAGTCAGTGCAGAACTTAATCCACCAACTCTGAAAGGAAATTTAAAATTAAACAGCATGATAGACTTTTATTTTATTATTGTTTATATACCACTGCAGATATATAATGCATTCAGATACATTTCATATTGCAAATTTCTGAGTCCCTACCCTGAAAAATATATCTATAAGGGGAAGCGGGAAATCTTTATTGACGCTCATTAGAATTAGTCCTACATCATCATTAAACATAAACACCACAATTAATCTCATGAAAGCAATGTGAAGGGTTTAAATTAAACATGTAAAATCATTGTGCTTACATTTTTGCACAAGGCTCCATCTTTAAATTTATATGCAACTTCTGATACCATAGTTTAACATGATCCACTACCTTGAGACTCAACAAAGAAAGCAAGCTAGGGTCACTCGGTGTAAACACAGCCAGAATTCAGTCAAGAGTTCCACCCCAACTGATTTCCCCGTCACCACCACCACCACCATTTTGAAGTGTTTGACTTCATGTCTTGTTATTTTTAACCCTGCAATAGTTCTCTGCCCTTTTCTTTAAAATGCGGTATGAATCACAAACAATGTCAACAGAGTGTATTGGCCTGAGATTGCTTCAGACTGTCCACGCTGTCCATCCTTCATTGACAGGACAGATGGAAAGCTAGAATCTTTAAGGTCTATCCACCCAAGGCTCAGCTGACAACTCCTTAAAAAGATTACTGGCACAATGACACACTGGGCCATAAAGGTACTGCCATTCAATAATCTGGGTTTTAGGAGGTGTCCAAGAACATTGGTTTTAACAACTCCAGACAGAACTGGTGCGGTCTACTGCACCCCATTGAACCAGATATGGAGGCATTTCTAAATCTGCATTACTATTAAAGACCATAAGAGCTCTAAAGAAGCTGTTATAGTCCATGGTATCAATGATCTCACATTAAAGAGCTCCCATGAAGGCCTTAATATGATAGCCTTTAACAAGTAAGTCACAGACTACTGTGTCATAGTCTACTTGGGGACACTTTAATACACAGATCACTTAAATCCTTTATGGACCACCACACATCTATGCAGAGACACTAATTCCTTAAATCCGTATATAACATGGAAAAATCTTCCCCACACCCTCTAACTTGTTTCCGTTGGTAGAAAGTAGCTGATATTATAAATTAAATAACTACCCTAACCTCCTAGCCACCAAAAGATGACAAGAATGTAAAAATACCATTAATAACTAGCTTGTTCACTGTAATTAACACCTTCACAGCCACCTTAGCATGGAGAGATTGGCACACTTAAATACAGCTCAGCAAGGTGTTATTTACTTAAGGAAAAAGAAAACATTCAAGCTTTAAGTGAAATAAAATTATCTGTTATCTCTCACAGCTCTCCCGAATAGATTTACAGCAGTGAATTTTTTCAGCTTACATTAAAAAAGCTTTTTAAAAAACCCACTAGAAACTTAAGGTATTGTCTCTCACGTTCTCACGCTCTCCCTTTTGGAGTCTTCACTGTGAAGTCAGCAGGCAGATCTCAGAGTTTCTCAGGTTCCATACTGTGGCTGTACTGAAGGCACCAATGGACCAGAGTCTCATACAGATGATGGTCCTTCTGGACTGACTCAGGAATTCATCACTGCCCTGACAACCAGAGACTGTCTCAACCCAGGGAGCTGGTAGCACTATGGATCTAGTATTAGGGATGGGACTGGAGTATGAGGAGGTAAACATTATTCCATTCACATGGATCAGTCATTCATTTCTTCAGCAGCTTGAGACAGGAACATTCCCATCTTCCTATTCTGTTTCTGTGATGGGCCACCAGAGATCACTGAACCTGTCCACTTTCAGAAGCCTCAAAGAATCATATGGTGCCCTGTGATTGGCTCTATCAAAGCCCTGGTCAGACTTTATACTCATCTTTTTTCCTAGACTACATAGGAGCCTCCTTCTCCTGGTTTTGCTCTTACAGGTTACTGTGGTTTACAGCTGAAGTGAGGAGACTGCTAGAGCACCAGGAGTCATGTGAAGAGTCTGCTCCACTGCATCATAGAGAAATAAAGGGCTTTCAAAGTATTAGCCTGCTGCCTTGCAGGAGGCAAAAGAAAGGATTCCTTGCCTCCTCCATGCAGTCTGCAAAGTCATATACAGTGAAATTGACCCAACTGGGGAAAAGCCTCATCAATCCGGGTTGCCATCATTTGATTACTCTATCAAATTTTTCTCCTTGTGAAGAGTTTTAAAGTTTTTCTGGGGATAATAATCTCTCAGGTTTGGACCATGCTTTCCAATTCCATGGAAACAGAGCAGTATCATGAGAGGACTGCTGCTCCACTGCCGAGATGTCACAGGTCAGCTTCCTGCTAAAGAAGAAATCGGTGACACAGAGTCTGGGTATATTCTTCATAGTGCATCTTGTTTTATTTAAACATCTTCACCAGTCCTGGAACAGAGGTGGTCAAACTGCATGTAGGCAATCCCCTCTTTCAGGGTCTCAGTCCAAATATCAATGTCTGGCACCTGGAGTTACTCTGCCCCAAGAATTGAATCTAGTATGAGAAATTAAGGCAGGGAGCAAACTCTTTCACTCCTTGCCACTGTTCCCCCAAAGAAAACTAACAGTAACACAGCATTTTCTTCCAAGACAACTTGCTTGCATACTAGGGGAAAACATGTAAGAGTGTATGTAGCAGCACCATCTGGCAGCGCCTCCCATAACAGGACAAAAAGCAGAGTCTTCAGCAAGTTGTAGCCAGTGTAACTTGCAGAGCCCTGGGAAGAATCAGCGGCATGTGAAGTTACTGGATGTAGGGATAACAAATATAGCCAAAATGACATCTTTCAACTTGTGCTTTCTACAGCAAATGTGACTATTTTGCATGTGAATCCAGCTACACCTACCAATGCCTTGGCCACCTAGTATTAGTTCACTATAATACGCACTCCCTAGAACTCTCCTGAGACTCCTTGGAAACAGAAGCCGGTGCAGAATATTCATTTGCTGATTACAGCATCAGCTGGCAGCACTACATACCTGTGTTAGATGGAAGGGTTCTGGCTTTAACTTCTAAAGCCCTAAATAGCTCTCTGACTGGAGCCAGCAATCCGTTCCATAGATCCAGGCCAGGAGGACTTAGGCAGAGACGGTGTGATAATCCTGTACAGCCCAACAATGTGTTTGTAAGATAGAAAGCAAGAGTGTCTTTTTCAACAGAAGGTGCAATGTAGAATCCCTTTGCATTTACTATACTTCACTCCTTTTCTGTGTTGCAAGGGCCTCTGGAGAAACCTCCTTATCTGAGACATGGCCCCTCTCCTCGTGCCATTCTGCTAGAGTTACAGTCAGTGGAAAGGGCTTGACATGAGGTTTCCTGGCTCTGAATGAGAGGAAACTATGGGCCAGCCTTTCTTCCTTTTGTCTGGAACTGACTTTTCCTCTTGCTCCACTACTGAAGCCTGGATTTGTTCTCCTTGTCACACTGCAGGGTCCATCTCTTCTCTTAGTCTGTTGGGGAACGGAGACTTGAGATTTTTGTGTTCTTTTATTTTTATTATCTTTATTATTTATTGTTCTACTCTTTGACACCCTCAGGTTGGCTATCAATTTACTTTAGATGGAACCAACTGTTCGTTATTTATTAACCATCTCAAATCATTACCACCTAGAATTCTAACTTTTCCCAGCACACAGGCATCTGCTAGCTACAATACTTCCTTTTTTTGTTAAATCACAGGAATAAGCGAAGCAAACACCCTTATGCCAAAGTCTCCCGCCAGATACATCCAAAAAGGATACTTTAACAAATCTACAGTTTTCCTTATTTATTCCAGTTTAGTCTTCACTGTGAAATAATTACACTATCTTTGAAAATAGCTTTTTCTTCTTTTTCAAAAAAAGTATGTATACTTCATACATATAAATATAGAGCGTATTCCTCAAGGGATGATGATCATTCAAATGTTGGCTTTAAAATATTGGACAGTGTCCCTTTTAGTTCTAAAAACACCCCCCATCTAATTACATACAAGGTACAGGACACTGAAATATTTTATACAACATCTTCACACAAGTAAGATAATTCCATACTAGACGTGGTAATGACATGAAAGCATAAAATAACTTTCTTTTCCCTTGACTGCCAAACAATTACAGATGACAGGTGGTTGATGATTACTCCAAGTACCTGTCAAACAGCAGTGAGTTGTCGTCCCCCCCCATCCCACTCATTAAAAGGGCTGCAAACTAGAAAACTGGAGGGTGGGGGGAAGAAACGCACATTAAAAAATCAATATCTATTTAGATATTCTCTTCAGAAAACCTATTTGTGATTAATTTTCTTGACTTTTACAACATCTGGTAACAGGAAAGGAAAAAGAACACTTTTTTATATAAATTAGTTTTATCTAAAATGCTTTAAGGGTCGTTTTGTAGATCCCATTTTGTTTGAGTCATTCTAGCCACACCCCTGCTGTAAAAGATTCTCTTCCACAGCCTCTCGAATAAGGGGTTGTGAACACTTTAAATGGAAAAGCATCTTAAATAAGTCACTTCCTATTCAGGGCAGGGAACTGCTCTTTGAGGTTACCATTTTTGGCAGGCCAGTATAAGGCTAGCTATCACATTGTTAGCATGGGAGTGGAACATCAATGAGTTGCTGCAATGGTTATGTGACACTAACTCTAAGGCCTTGTCTACCTGGCAGGTTTCTGCGCAGTAAAGCAGCTTTCGGCGCTGCGGTACCAGTGTAGACACCCCGGTCGATCACGGCGCTGTGCTTGGCCTCCGGGAGGTGTCCCACAATGCCCGTTCTTGCCTTTCTGAACATCAGTTTGGCAGCTATTGCCCTGCCCTCAGATGACCAACCATCATCCCCACCCTGTAAATTCCTTTGGAATTTTGAAAGTCCCCTTCTGGTTTGCTCGGTGGTACGTGCAGTTGTCTCAGCGCATCTTTCCAGGTGGCCATGCCTGCTCCACGCACCAGGCGATCCCCTGCTTGGAGCAATGTGGAGCTGCTGGACCTCATCGGCATTTGGGGAGAGGAGACTGTGCAGTCCCAGCTGCGCTCCAGCCATAGGAATTATGATACCTACGGACAGATTTCACGATACATGACAGGAAGGGGCCATGACCGGGGGACACTGCAGTGCAGGGTCAAAGTGAAGGAGCTGCGGAACACCCACCACAAGGCCCGGGAGGCAAACCGCCGTTCTGGTGCTGCGCCCACGAGCTGCTGGTTCTACAAAGAGCTGGACGCGACACTCGGTGGCAAGCCCATCTCCACCGTGAAGGCCCCTGTGGATGCTTAGGTGGCTCGCATGCCAGTCGAGAGTGGACTGAGCCAGGAGGAGGAAATCTTGGACAAGGATGTGGAAGGGGACCCGGGGCGGGGGACACACTATTGCTGCACACAGGCGAGCCACATAAGGGCCAGGGCAGAAGCCGCAGTCTTGGAGAAGACCCTCCCTTGATTCCCTGCTCCTCCTCAGCAGTGAGATAGCTTCCATAATGAACACAGCCTGTGGAAAATGTGGGGACAGGAATGATTAAAAGCACCCCCCTCTACCACCACCACCACCACAGTGCTGGCTCTCTCCAAGAGCCACGTGCCCAGTGCACAGTACGATCCTGGAACACTGATTTCCGCTTCCCCTGTGATTACTCACCATTTTGGGGGTCTTGTGGCTCATGTGTGCTTGCCTGGGGTCAGCCAGTTAGTGACAGGTATGTGCATAGTGGCTGTGTCTTAAATCACTGAATCAGTGGTCTGTGTGTTGCAAACAACGCTGCTTCTGTAAAA
Organism: Lepidochelys olivacea; assembly: GCF_965140295.1. Lineage (NCBI taxonomy): Eukaryota > Metazoa > Chordata > Testudines > Cheloniidae > Lepidochelys > Lepidochelys olivacea. The sequence continues at coordinate 4,236,526 of NC_140417.1, read as the reverse complement.
TGTTGCATTTTGGCTTCACAGATATGACCTTGGGAGCCCAGCCTCCCTCTTTGTTATCGCTGGCTGAACGGCTGCACAGAATTAGAAAGCGGCCATGAAGAACTAAAGAGGACTTTCTGCGTGAGGTCATGATGCACTCTGCGGCCGAAAAACAAGAACGGAAGGAGTGGTGGGACAGCGAGAAGAGGGACCGAAAGGGGAACACGGCGCGCCAGAATGAAGCCCCGGAGCGGCTCTTAAACGTTATGGAGTGTCAAGTGGACACGCTCCAGGTGCTACTAGCACTGCAAACCGAGCAGCTCCGCGCCCCCCCTCCCCTGCAGCCGCTGTCGCAAAAATCTTTCCCATGTGCCCCCCAGACACCACCAACACACTCTTATCAACCTCCTGGCTCCAGGCTGTACTTGCTGCATTGCACTCCTCCCCCATCACAGTCCAGCCCTGCGGACTCCCACTGCACTCAACACCCGTCCCTCTGCAGTTTAGCCCTGCTGAAGTACAGTACCCGCTGCACTGCACTCCAGAGGACAAGGTTGCATATGATACCTGGACAGACACAAATCTTTAACCATCCTGGGACCTCACCTCCTCCTGGGACCCTCTCTTCCCCCATCCCCCAGAGTACGGATGAGTTCTTTCATTTGTCTCTCTCCTCCGGTGGTTGTTTTTTTATTAAAATAATTGTTTTGGTTTGAAAGCAATCTTTATTTCATTAAATGAAAGCAAACAGAGCCCTGCAAAGCAACAGGCAGTTTTCTTAAATCTTCATAGTGCCTCGTCTGCACCCGTCACCACCTAGTATTACAAGCACTGAACTCCCGAGCATAGCAACAAATATTACTGGATTTCAGCTTCAAATTGCTGCCTCAAGGCATCCCTTATGGCCCTGCGCTGTGCCCCTCTAATAGCCCTGGTCTCTGGTTGTTCAAATTCAGCCTCCAGGCGCTGAGCCTCAGCGGTCCATCCCTGAGTGAAAGTTTCACCCTTCCCTTCACAAATATTTTGGAGCGTACAGCAAGCGGCTAGAAGCATAGGAATATTGTCATTGGCCAGGTCCAGCCTTCCATATAGGCAGCACTAGCGGGCCTTTAAACGGCCAAAAGCACACTCAACAGTCATTCTGCACTTGCTCAGCCTGTTGTTGAACCTCTCCTTGCTGCTGTCAAGGTTCCCCGTGTATGGCTTCATAAGCCACGGCACTAAGGGGTAGGTGGGGTCTCCCAGGATCACAATGGGCATTTTGACTTCCCCTACGCTGATCTTCTGGGCCGGGAAGAAAGTCCCTGCTTGCAGCTTCTTGAACAGGCCAGTGCTCCAAAAGATGCATGCATCATGCACCTTTCCGAACCAGCCTGCGTTAATGTCCATGAAACACCCACGGTGATCCACAAATGCCTGGAGAACCATAGAGAAATAACCCTTCTGATTAATGTACTTGGTGGCTAGGTGGTCTGGTGCCAGAATTGGAATATGTGTGCCATCTATCACCTCTCCGCAGCAAGGGAAGCCCATTTGTGCAAAGCCATCCACAACGTCCATTGCCCAGAGTCACAGTCTTTCGGAGCAGGATGCGATTAATGGCCCTGCACACTTCCATCAACACGCGTCCAACAGTCGACTTTCCCACTCTGAACTGGTTAGCGACCAATCAGTAGCAGTAGCCAGCTTCCACAGTGCAATCACCACGTGCTTCTCCAACGACAGGGCAGCTCTCATTCTTGTGTCCTTACACTGCAAGGCTCGGGCAAGCTCATCACACAGTCCCATAAATGTGGCTTTCCTTGTCTGAAAGATCTGTAGCCACTGCTTGTCATCCCAGATGTGCATGACGATGTGATCCCACCACCCAGTGCTTGTTTCCAGAGCCCAAAAGCTGCGTTCCATTGTGGTCAGCACCTCCGAGAATGCCACAAGTAATCTTGTATTGTAGCTACTACATGTGGTAAGATCAATGTCGAACTCCTCTTGCCTTTGTAGTTTAAGGAATAACTCCATTGCCACTCATGACGAGTTACGGAGAGCGAGCAGCATATTGGTCAACAGTGTGGGATCCATTCCTGCAGACCAAAGAGGCAGAATACGCAGTACACAAACCATTGAAAGATGATGCTAAATGCATAAGGAAGCTGGGATCTGAAGCAAAGCATCACAGGCATTGAGACAGGACTCAGGATGCCCCGCAACCCCCTCTGCCTTCCCACAACTCTTAGCGGCAGAAGAGGAAGAGATGCTCTGTGGGATAGCTGCCCAGAGTGCAAGGCTCTGAATACTGCGGCTAGTGCCACAAGTGTGAACACACAACAGCGGTTTCCCTTCAGCGCTCTCTGAGTAGCATTGTAACTCCGAGTGATGTAACTCTGCCAGGGTAGACACACCCTAGGTTTTTGGTTAAGCCTATGAGCATGGCCAGATTCGCCAGAAGGCTGACCATGCTCAGTCTGACAGGCTATTCTTGCAGGCTGGGATATTTAAAGGACCGTAAAGAATTTCAGCAGGAGTTGGGTGCTCAGGGACAGATTTTTAAAGGTATTTAGATGCCTAACTCCCACTGATTTCCCTGGGAGTAAGGTGCCTAAATATCTTTAAAAATCTGGCCCCAGTTCCCACTGGCTTTTCTGAAATCCTAGCAGCAGTTAATAGAAGTATATCAGCTTTTGTCTTGATTTTTTAATTACAATTACCAGAAGGATACAGGACCAGCAGGGTTCAACTAGCCACAAAAAGTTTGCTTCTCAGGAAGTCTCATCTAAACAATGCAGGTCCTCACTTGTGGAATAGAGAAGAAGAAGAAAAAAAAATGGGGATGGGGGGGAAGGGAAGAGTTCCTTTTCTCATCAGGGTAGTATAAAAACACACAAAAGGTTAATCTAGCCAGTCTTGTCTTTTTCTATTCTTCAGGCAGTTTAGAGAGCTTGGCAGATGACATAAATATTTGTGAACGCAGATGAATTTTATGACTTTTTTCCCCAAAGCAAATATTCGCAAATGATATGTTTCATTCTTTGTCCTGCTCAGGGTTAATCAAGAGGCCACCACTGGTTCCGGGTTCCTTTGCTACTGAAGACACAGAGGAAGGAAACTCAGATTAGTTTCCACCAGGAATTAACCCACCCTCTTCATGGCTGCCTCGTTGTAAACCCTAGCAGAATCTCCTTCCCTTCGTTCAATATATGCAGTCTCTCTAGGGCAGGGCAAGCTCAGACCCACATGAGGGGATTTAAAGCCTGTCTCAGCCAGCTGGGTGACGGTCCACAAAACCTATCTTTTTCTTTTTTTTTTTTTTTAAATGGTGGAGAGGATAGTCAGTAGTTTTGTCTATTATGAGCCAAAGAATCCCCTGGCACGGAAAGCAGAGCATAGTGAGAGAATACGAGCTGGTACGTCTTCAGTCCAAGAAATCCTTACCTGCACAGGCCAGGATTCTGCTTTGTGAGCCACACGACATGATCCAGGGTAGGACTTTTTGGTTCACAAAACAAAAATAAAGTGAATGCTGACCTGCCACTGGCTAGCACTTGCGGCTAAGGGCAGCATATACATAACTAGAGTTACATTACCAACACAAGCCTGCATGCCTCATGCACCAAGAAGGTGAATTCCTTATATTAGGATATTCTTATTGCCCTAATAGGTTCTGTATGCCCACTTTCTTCTCCAGCAACCCTGGCTCATCAACACAGCAGGATCAACAGATGGGCTCTTATAACTCACGATACATTTTGGACTCAAGAACTACCCTGTGAAGGAACACACTGGGCTCCCCCAACTCCTGTCTTGGCTAATATATAAAAGTAAAACACTAATCTTGGTGTGCAGAACAAAATGAAGGACTGTTTATAAACCTACTGCATCTTTCCATCTCCGGTTCAGACAAAACATTACAGGGTTAATGCATAAATGACACAGCTTACTTTATTCACAACAGATTAATGGTGCACAACCACTGAATTTCCTTTATGTTTTCTGTATGTAATAACCCATCGTTTTCTTTCTTAGATATCTGTCAAAGCACAAATGCACTTCTACCCTCCATAATGATGGCAGACAGTGACAACATATTGATATATGGTGCCATTTCCTAGCCAGATATGAATATTACATTAGCTGAGTTATCACTATAGGGTTCTGACCTTCAACTACCCAATTTTAAATTCATTCATTTTCAAACTATTAAACTGTTCACATCAGAGACATCGACGGTGGAAGGGTAAATTTTTCTGACAATGTTTGAATCAAAACAAACCCAGGGGTATAGTAACAGAATTCCATTCTCCTCCCACCCCCCCGGATTAAAAAAAAATGGGGTAGTGGAAAGAGAAGGGCAATGGAGAGTTTGTAGTCCCGGGTTAATTTTGGTCTGATCCCGAGAAGTCAACTGGAGTTTTAGGCATTCAGCACCTCTCAGGTTCATGTCCTTTCTATCTTACTGCTCTTTGTGATACCAGACACAGACAAAGTGTGAAACCTACTCTTCACTGTTTCCCAGATGACATCTATAATCTGTGCAGTACATTCTCCAGCCTGTTCTCAAGTGAGGTGTGATTCACAGGCAGAAATCAAGCTAAACTAAGGACAGGGCAGACCTGAATTAAGTAGGAAATTTTAAAACTTCACTTGACCCAGTGTGTTATAGGCCAAACTTTTCTTCAGTTTGATGCCATCAGAGATTCCCTAGCAAGTCCCCAACTATTTAACATGTCATGCCTTACATTTTGTGCTATCCCAATGTTAAAAGTTGGGAGTTGAGTTGGTTTTAAAACAAACTCTGCCAACAGCTTTAGGCAGTCTTTCATTATTTAGCTGCAGCCAGCTGTTGTACCATTGTTAACTACGTGTTATCTATTGAAAGGGAAATACCAAAACAATAGAAAATGTCTCACAAAATGTCTCACAAATAAGCATATTTATGCAGGAACTTTCATACAAATGACAGACACACAACTTTACCCTCGTTATGATTAGACTGTACACTTAAGGAGAACAAAAAGTGAAAGAAAATACCACAGGCACCTCTTATATCAACACCACCCAGCGCCTGTGCACTAAATCCAACAACTGAAACTGGACCCAAGTGTTACAGCCCACAGGAGTCTAGACTATTAGGTACCATGGACGGACTGATGTACACCAGTGTCCCAGGCTCCCGCAATAGCAGGGAAATGATTAAATGAGATATACTCAGATAATCATGACAAGTGACCTGCACCCACACACAGCAGAGGAAGGTGAAATACCCCACAGGTCACTGCCTATCTGACATGGGGGGAAATTCCTTCCCGACTCCACATAGTGCTATCAGTTAGACACCGAGAATGTGAGCAAGAACCAGCCAGCCAAACACAAGATAGAGAGACTGTTTGGTGCCACCTCAGAGCCCTGGCCCTCCCCGTCCAATGTCCCATCTCTGGCCGTGGCCATCCATGATGCTTTTAGAGGAAGGGGATAAAAAAAACCCACATGGGGAGGGGGAGGAGAATCCCTTCCTGATCCCTGCAGCATGAGTTTTTAGGAACATAAGACAAACTGGGAGTAGGCCCCGGAGCTGCTGAGCCCTTCCCCCCACCATCACAAGCAACCCAGTCAAACAGCCACACTCATAAATTTGTCCAGCTCTCTCTTAAAACCAATTAAGTTGTTCATCCCCACAACTCCTATTGGGTGCCTGTTATTAAGAAAACCCAGGAGCATCTTACTATAAAATGAATAAATAACTCTACGTTTGGTCCTCCTAGCAGGGCTGGAAGAAAGATTTTGGTGTTTACTTCTTGAGGAGAGTGCCAGAAACTATGTCCAACCTTATAAAACCGTAGACAGACTGCACACTGAAAAAAGAAACCAAAAACCATCCATGTGGCAAAGGCTATCGTAGAAAATTGCTTTTCGTATTTTATGGTTTCACTTAAGCATTCAGGTTCTAGGTAAATCTGGGAACTTGAATTGTCAGGTGCAATTGTGTTTTATCTTAATCTGTTTTGTGTGTATTTTGCCTGTCTACATTATAAATATGAAATGTTCCTACGACTGTGCTCTTAAATGGTACAATGACTTTAAATGAGCCATCATCCCCTAACTCTAAATGAGCCATCATCCCCTAACTGCCTATCTGGAATTTCTTCTCTCCAGAGTCACAGGCCACTCACTGCCCTACAACTCTGCAATAACCAGAATTAAGGGATGCCCAGGTTAGCAAAAGCCAAATAGAAATAATGCCTTCTATTAACATAAGGAGGTTCTTCTTAAACCAGCAAACAACAACCGAAATCCTGAATTTCCTAGCAGACATTAGCATAGTTCCTCCTCCCGCCTGAAGATTTATGAAGTCCTAAAACCAAAAGTATCTTCCCCAATCCTCTCCCTCTCTGCCACAGCTTGGTTTCTCCATTTTCATACTCTTTTTCTAAAGAGTCTCAATGTATGCCAAGAAAAACATTGCCTGTTAAATGGCATCATTAGACTCACATGACTTCTTGTGGTACATGTGAAGTTTTCAGCCTCCAGCATACCAAATGATCCTTACAGTTGGATAGAAACTGGTAGAGACAGCTGCTTTATTCTGTGCTCTGATCATTAAAAAACAGCCCGCAACGAGGAAGGCATGCTTTGGTCAGGTAAATGGGTAAGAATGAAGCAAGTGAGTAAAATTAGCGCATTATCAATGTGAATGTGTGCTGTACGTAGATAGCCAGGTATATATTTTCACAGGCATATCTCCATCCTTACATCCCATCACACATCTACTTCTCCCATGGATAATCCCCTATACACCTCCACCTATTTCCTGTGGCAAGAAAAGGGGCCGACCAGGGATAGAGAGGGACATGTTAGACTCTGATGCCTGCAATTTGAGGTACAGTATATGCCACTGCATGATGCATTTCAGTGCCTTTTACATGCCAGTGCTCAAATTTTGGGAGAAAGGGCCTCTCCTCCCCATCCCCCATTTCTGGTGCAAAACAGGAAAGAGTTGAAAAGCATGGAAGGGAGGGGAAGAAACAAGCTAAAACTGGATTATCACTTTTGGCGGGGGACAGAGAGATGGGAGAGGTGGGGATTAGGGATGGAGGAAGAAAGGCATCTCTTGACTCCCTTAGTCTGAGAATGGGTACTGAGGGGTTATATCCAACCCTCTTTTGCATGTATCTGAATCTCTGAGTCCGCCAAAGAAACATGGCCACATTTTATTAAAGACATTAAACCAAACCTTTGGCACTCTTTGGGCTTGATCCAAATCTTCTGAGAGTCAGTGGAAAGACTCCCACTTATTTCAAAGGGTATTGAAACAGGCCCTTAAACAGCACAGAATATATAGGCCACAAAATTTTAGCAAACTTCCCAAAGTGTTCATTCACCTTCAGATTGAGCGCTAGCATGAGAAATGTCAGACCAAAGAAGAATTTTGTTAGAAAGTTTGAACAATGCCCATGCTACAATGCTGTCATAAGTAGTGATGAGACAGGTGTGTTAAAACAAACACAAGAACCAAAGGCCCTATCTCTTGTGACACAAACAATCCAGGAGAAGATTTTCAAAAGGCATAAATATCATCTCAATGCCTAGCTCACACTGACTTTCACAAGTGGTTTTTGACATTCCTGGTGACTTTCCACAGGAGTTAGGCATCTACTTTATAAATCTTTCCCTAAAACCACCATTCCAGTGAGAAAAAAAGTGGGGATGGGGCCAGACATTTTAGTGGTCACTAATTGCCAAGAGTTATTTGCAAGCTCTGCTATAAATTGGAACACAGAGAGCAAAAGGAAAGCATTTCTCTTTTCTTCCATCAGTTCCACTATTGTAGCATACATACCTCTGGGCACCCTAGAGGGTGCGCAAAGACACACAGCTTTGTCCACTGAGGTAGCAATGTGTGCAGTTACACCCAGGGAAGAATTTGCTCCAGGGAGTCACATTTCTCCACAACTCAACAGCCAAGAGTGAACCAGGGACAGAATTTCCATGGCAACAGTTTGTTCCCTTCACAAAATCTGACATCACTGATCATTTCAACACTGGACAAAGCAGCAGCATACAGAGATCTGGCATCTCATATCCAGGTAATATTAGTTACTTTTGTTTTAAAAAATGTCAAAGCATCAAATATTGATCCCAGCTAGAGGCAGGACTCTAGATTAGGACACCCAATGGTTGGATCCAGTGTGTCCAACTCTCTGTTCCTATCTGTGCTTTCATGGCTTTCACTAAATTGATGGAAACTGGATCTTTATGGTCAATAACAGATGACCTTTAAAAGCTCTTCAAATAGAATTGAGGTCCCAACTATTTGTGATCATCAAAGCTATGGCAATTTGTATAAATACAGGGTCACAGTACTTACATAATTTCAAATTACGTCATGACATTCTACTTAACGAAAATTTTTCCAGTAGTTCCAGCGGGATACAATATTCTTCACTTCATGCCCTGAATCACTTTGTAGTATTTCTCTGCGCTGTTCAACCATTTCTGCATTTCACTTCAGAGCTGGCTGCATGTCAGTTGTGAATGAAGTGTATTCTCTGTATCACACTGCAGTTCAAATCTGTTAAATGCTGCAGGATTCTTGCTTTCACCAGATCCCATATAACTGAAAAAGGCTACCAGATATTATTACTGTAAAAGCAACGGCACACCAATTTTGAAAGAACAGCAAAAGAAGAAATACAATTAGAAAATTAATTACGCCATGTGGTACTGAATTGAAAATTAAGCCTGAAAAGTTTCACTGTAAAAACACCTGCATCAGTAATTAATGTCTGAGTTTGGGTTGAATCAACCAGTTTTCATGTAACTTACATGAGAAGTATAATGAATGCTGTTCTAGGTTCTGGTCCAGGATGGGGTCAAATGTTCCAACCCTATAGACAGCATGTGCATAATTTTACTCAAGTAAGTAGTTCATTGGAACTACTCATATGAGCAAAGTTGCATGTGTGTTTAAATGTTCGCAGGATTGAGGCCCATATGAGCTATTCCAAATATAGAACTTTGAGTGCAAATCCCACCTTTTCCAAATTAAAATGTAGGTCTGTATCTCCTGTAGACTTTACTCTCCATAGCAAGGAACACCCTCTTGCCCAGAGCCACACAAGTTTCCAGCATCAGCACTTCCAGAAGCATCTGATCTCTGGTATCATGCTAAATTCTTTGAAGTAAAAAAAATCCCAGCTGCCAAACATTCCTTGATCTGATGTAATGCTGGGGAAAGCAGATCACTAGGAAATTTTATAAGTTCTCCCCTGCCTCCCCCCTATGGATCCATCCACCCACCTAGCCTCCCAAATAAACTTTAGAATTTTTTTTAAGAAGTAGAGACACACTGTGCTGTCATAGCCCAATGATAATTGGCACAAAGGTTTGAGATTGAGAATACCTTGGCTTTACGGAACTGCTTTGATTTCAAGTCCTGTCAGCAGAACTTCCATGCTGCCCCATATAATCCTGTCTTAACTATCACCATGGCCCATGAGTTTGAAGCAAGAAAGCAGCTTACAGACACAGCTCTGTATCAGCATTCACTCATGCCAGGCCGCTGCATTTTTCACCTATCAAGCCCGAGAAAAACTTCAGGATCACAGAAGTATGTGGAGGACCTGAGGGAATCTAATCCAATGCAGTTTGTGGGAACAGCAGATGATCATTTAAAGGCCACAACAGTCAGTACCTTTCTTATTCCTTTCTCATGCTTTATTTGCTGACTGTTCAACACCAGGAACATTCACCTCTTAGAAGCAGTGGATTTCATCTTGTGGACAACTTATGTTAGAAACCCTCCCATCGACACCTGCCGGGTCCCAGACCTGCCCTGAGACAATTATAGCCAGTTAGCCAGTTGTTACATGAAGGAGAAACATTAGGATAGTATTAAGTCAGTGATGGAAATAAACTCCCTTTAAAAGGTTGGGGAGCAGCTGCTGTTTACTCACATCCACCTATTTTGTGTCTGTGCTGTTTTATTTCCTTTTCCTGTATATGCAACTGTCAGTTTAATAATACCAAATCAGCACAAATCAACCAATCTTGCCCAAAGTCCCCCATTATACAATCTGGATAAATTTGAAGTTCAGGTCTGCTATATTTTTCATCAGATGAAAATATGAGTATGGTTAAATTTAAGCCATCATCCCCCCCAAATATAAAACCCAAAACAAAGAAAGACGCAGAAACAGCTGTACACACAGGTGCTTGGTGTGGCGATTAACTGGCTTTTAGAAGAGCTGGAGATGGAAACCCTGAAGTAGATCTGCGCTGGGATGCAATGAGCAGCAACCATTGCTGCTTGAGGGCTGACAGAAGTTTTGCAAAAGGTTCTTCCATCACATTGGCATACCACCTGGAAGTGGTCTGTGGACCACAGCTGGAGAACCCCTGGATTCAAATATTTTATATGAAGTACTCTGTTTTTTAAAAAAAAGTAGACATCCTTTGATACTTTAAGCTATGTATAGACATTTCACATTAAAAAATTCTCTGTGCAGTTACAAATGAGCTAATCTCATTACTTTGCCCTATCCCCACACCTATGACTAATCATGCAAGATTTAAGTCATCACTAGTACTAAGAATAGAATTTGCAATTTTCTTCAAATTACTTCCCACAGTTTTTTTTTTTAAACTTAAATATAAGAAGTATCTGCTCAGCAAAGTTGGATTGCTATATTTCATTGAAAGCTCAGAGGTAACCTCCAGGAAGGTTATCAGAAGATTAGGGGGTTGGTTCTGTTTTTTTTTTAATTTAGCACAAAAAGGCATGAAGTTTTGATGTTTTCTCAAATTTTATACTGAAAGAGTCAGTTGTACGCAAAGAGATGAGTGCCCAATCCTGCAGCCGTTACTCTCCATATTAGGGCTAGTCATAGGAGGAAGGGCTGCAGGCCAGATTTTTAAGGGTATTTAGGTGTTGCTCGGCTTAGTGCTGCAAGACCTGAGTGATTTAGCTGGCAATGCCTCATTTTCAAAAGGGACTTAATTCTCATTACAGGTCAATGAGACTTGAGTGCCTAAATGCCCAAGTCACTTCTGAAAATGAGACTTTGCTATTTAGGTGGCTAAGTCCTAGTGAAAAGTCAGTTAGGCACTGCAGGGCTGAGTGGAACAATGCCTAAATACCTTTCAAAATCTGGGCCCATGTCTTCTGCAAGAGACACCTACACTTTTGCCCAACTCAGGATATTGTACTTTCCACAATACTTTCTAAAACACTAAATGAAGCAAAAAATCCTTGCAAATATTGTCTACATTTTACAACTCTGTGTGCTGTTTACATTAACATTTTATCTTATTTTACTTTTTTTTTTTTTGGACTTGTACAACATTCAGTGTCTAGTAAGTAGTATTATGTCTTGTCACCTATATGCCAGCCATTTATCTAATTGGAGATTTCTATTAAGATTTCTACTAAATTCTCTTTTCCACTAGCATTGATTCATTCAAATTCATCTCCCTGCAAGTGAAGTCCCATACATCCTCCATATTATCATTTCCTCTGAGAGTTATTGGTATCGTTTGGATTAAGCAAGCAAGAAAATAAAATCTTCACATCTGTGAAACTCATTTAAAGTGCAAGATTTTGAAAGACCCTTAAGTTACTTAAGGCATAAAGCTGCCTTAATCTGTTTTTAAGGCTGTGGAATTTGTATTTTTATGCTTAATATCCATATTCAGTTTTAAAAAAATCAAAGGACTGAGTAATAGAGAGGACTGGGAAACTGACCATCATATTATAAATCTAAGTTAAAGTCATTTATTTATAATGTATTTCTTACACAGAGAAAACAAATATTTAATTATTTATTGAAGCATTAGCATGAGACATGTGAGTCCGTTCATTTCACCTTTATAAACCTCTGTTCACCAACCACTCATACAGCTAGAAATCCGATAAAGTAAGCCCAAAACTAAACAAACATTCTTGCATTAGCTCTCTACCCAGTGACCTCCATGCACCATGTCTCTGGTGCATGATTCTTGTGTCAATTCTATCACTGCTAACTGATCTAACGTTAGCCTTATTTCTGACTCCTTCCTCAAGTATCTTAAAAGGTATTTGACAGGTTTCAGAGTAGCAGCCATGTTAGTCTGTATTCGCAAAAAGAAAAGGAAGACTTCTGGCACCTTAGAGACTAACACATTTATTTGAGCATAAGCTTTCGTGAGCTACAGCTCACTTCATCGCATGCATTCAGTGGAAAATACAGTGGGGAGATTTATATACACACAGAACATGAAAAAATGGGTGTTATCATACACACTGTAAGGAGAGTGATCACTTAAGATGAGCTATTACAGCAGGAGAGCGGGGGAGAGAAAAGCTTTTGTAGTGATAATCAAGGTGGGTCATTTCCAGCAGTTAACAGGAACGACCGAGGAGCAGTGGGGGGTGGGGGAAATAAACATGGGGAAATAGTTTTACTTTGTGTAATGACCCATCCACTCCCAGTCTTTATTCAAGCCTGAGTTAATTGTATCCAATTTGCAAATTAATTCCAATTCAGCAGTCTCTCGTTGGAGTCTGTTTTTGAAGTTTTTTTGTTGAAGAATTGCAACTTTTAGGTCTGTAATCTAGTGACCAAAGAGATTGAAGTGTTCTCCAAATGGTTTTTGAATGTTATAATTCTTGATGTCTGATTTGTGTCCATTTATTCTTTTACGTAGAGACTGTTCAGTTTGACCAATGTACATGGCAGAGGGCCATTGCTGGCACATGATGGCATATATCACATTGGTAGATGTGCAGGTGAACGAGCCTCTGATAGTGGGGCTGATGTGATTAGGCCCTATGATGGTGTCCCCTGAATAGATATGTGGGCACAGTTGGCAACAGGCTTTGTTGCAAGGATAGGTTCCTGGGTTAGTGGTTCTGTTGTGTGGTGTGTGGTTGCTGGTGAGTATTTGCTTCAGGTTGGGGGGCTGTCTGTAAGCAAGGACTGGCCTGTCTCCCAAGATTTGTGAGAGCGATGGCTTGTCCTTCAGGATAGGTTGTAGATCCTTGATGATGCCTTGGAGAGGTTTTAGTTGGGGGCTGAAGGGGATGGCTAGTGGCGTTCTGTTATTTTCTTTGTTGGGCCTGTCCTGTAGTAGGTAACTTCTGGGTACTCTTCTGGCTCTGTCAATCTGTTTCTTCACTTCAGCAGGTGGGTATTGTAGTTGTAAGAATGCTTGACAGAGATCTTGTAGGTGTTTGTCTCTGTCTGAGGGGTTGGAGCAAATGCGGTTGTATCGTAGAGTTTGGCTGTAGACAATGGATCGTGTGATGTGGTCTGGGTGAAAGCTGGAGGCATGTAGGTAGGAATAGCGGTCGGTAGGTTTCCGGTATAGGGTGGTATTTATGTGACCATCACTTATTAGCACCATAGTGTCCAGGAAGTGGATCTCTTGTATGGACTGGTCCAGGCTGAGGTTGATGGTGGGATGGAAATTGTTGAAATCGTGGTGGAATTCCTCAAGGGCTTTTTTTCCATGGGTCCAGATGATGATGATGTCATCAATATAGCGCAAGTAGAGTAGGGGCGTTAGGGGACGAGAGCTGAGGAAGCGTTGTTCTAAGTCAGCCATAAAAATGTTGGCATACTGTGGGTGCCCATAGCAGTGCCACTGATTTGAAGGTATACATTCTCCCCAAATGTGAAATAGTTATGGGTGAGGACAAAGTCACAAAATTCAGCCACCAGGTTTGCCGTGACATTATCGGGGATAGTGTTCCTGACGGCTTGTAGTCCATCTTTGTGTGGAATGTTGGTGTAGAGGGCTTCTACATCCAAGTGGCTAGGATGGTGTTTTCAGGAAGATCACCAATGGACTGTAGTTTCCTCAGGAAGTCAGTGGTGTCTCGAAGATAGCTGGGAGTGCTGATAGCGTAGGGCCTGAGGAGGGAGTCTACATAGTCAGACAATCCTGCTGTCAGGGTGCCAATGCCTGAGATGATGGGGCGTCCAGGATATCCAAGTTTATGGATCTTGGGTAGCAGACATTTGTCATTTCAGAAATAGATCAAAATCCTTGACTGATTGTCTGAGAGTTCTACATCTAATCAAACAGTGCTTATAAAAGCTGTCAGTGTCAAGAGCCTTTTTGCTCTCTCTGTTCCCACCAGACAAACACTGAACATCTCCCTTCCCAACTTGGCTGGATTTAGCACAGGTGCTGTGCTCTTTCAGTGGTACGGTAACTAAGAGTTTCATTATGATAATATATCAAATCTCCATCACAATTAGCTTTGTTTGCCCTTCGTTCTCATTCCCAAAAGGCACAGTAGATACTAAAATAGATAAGACAGGTTTTAAAATAAAACATTAAGTCTTACTGACTGAATAAACTTCTCATCGACAGCAAATCAGTGCAAACTGCGTCAAGTTAAGCAGTAATGACTTCTCAGAAAAAGTTTGTTATATAAATATTGCTATTAATTCTAGCCTTGATACAATTTTTAAATACAATTGTAACTATTTTTATTTTAAAAAATTGCATTTAACTAGGACAGGCTACGTTTCTTATTAATGACTTTGTTACCCAGGGTTTTCAGAACCCACAACAGGGGCAACTTAACTGTTTCACTCCAGGCAGTGTCAGGAACAAATCAATGGGAACACAGCAATTCCGTCTGATAAAGGATTCATGCAAGTAAGCATGCGCTATCTAAAACTGCAGTTTATTAGATTTCACCACACACAGGCAGAAGCAATAGGTTTAGAACATTCCAGATATGTACTTGAGTTCTGGAATGGTATTGAGTAATTAACAGCGGGTTTGCACTCTATAGCTAATCCCTTTTATAACTAACGTCTACAAAATATATAGGTCATAATGACCCCCTACTGGATCATCACTTTTCCTAACTTTCAATAAACTTCTAATATCAGAGGTGTCTAGACTCAAGGTTTTCCAACCACCAAGGTTTTCAGTCTCACTTGTTTATTTTCTTTACCCTCCTCCCATTCTGATTAGCAGAAACTACCAGCTAGTTTTGACCTTGCATCTAAAAGCCTGCTTTCCAATTAACCCTTAACTCTGTGGTGTTCTATTTTATTAATTCATGGTGGCTGAATGCATATCCTATGGTTGCAATTAGCTTGATCACCTTCTGGGGTAAACACTCCCCATAAATCCAGGATAACAGTTTCAGTAGAGCTGGGGACACAACAGAGTAGAGGCATATTTTACCCACTTGAACAGGACACTGCAGGTCTTCCCAGCTCAGTTAGCCAATGTGCAGGGGTGGGGTGGGAAGAAGAAAGAGGACCATGGTCTCGTCCATGCTTCGCCTCTTTTCCCTTTCAGGCTTCACTGAGATTCTAGAATTCCCTGGTCCTTGGCATGCTAGGAATGTAATAAGCATTGGTTTTGGTTCTTGCACAGGGGCACAAAATGGCTAGTGGTGGAAGGAAGAGCACTTTGTGGCTTCTTCCTTTCCCCCCCTCACTTTACCCAACAGCACAGGACTAGGCATGGTCAAGGGCCAGCTCTAAACAGTAATTTAAAATCAATATAACTGCAAGGAACTTTGTCATCTCAGCTTTCATTCATTTT
This sequence comes from Lepidochelys olivacea, assembly GCF_965140295.1. NCBI lineage: Eukaryota > Metazoa > Chordata > Testudines > Cheloniidae > Lepidochelys > Lepidochelys olivacea. Next base: position 4,221,004 of record NC_140417.1, on the reverse strand, counting down.
CCTTGCCATTTTTCTCCCAGTGCATATGTTCTTCAGCTTCCACTGTGCCTTGAGATGGGCTCTAGCGCTGTCGGTAAGCATCCTCCCGAGGAATATGACACAGAGAACGTTTCCATCATCTACATAGCCATACATCTCAATATCATCATTTCATTGAATATTTCCATTGACTGTAGGGCTCATATATTTATTCCCAGTCAATTAAGCTGAATGTTACATATGCTCAAGGGAATTCTTTATTCCTCCTCAATGCACAGAAGAACAGCAAAGTGCACTTCTGATATGTATCTTTTAGTATTAACTGTTTACACTGCAGTAGCATTGAAAGGTCTAAACCAGGTCCGGGCTCCATCTTGCAACATTCTGTAGAAACATACAGCGAATGACAATCGCCTGCCCCCAAGAGCTTGGAAGCTAAAAGGAGACAAGATGTAAACTGGTGGGTGAAACAAATAAGCAGGCTTTTTGTTGTAAACACACCCTCACATCAAAATACCCCTGCTGATTACACTCTGGATCATAAGCATGAAATTCTAGTAATAGTGTCTGTAACATGCATTTTATACAAAATGTATCATCAGCAGTATCTTTCTAATCATGGTACTGCGTGTCTGAATGCTTAGGTCCATACCACAGCCATACCATTTCCTTATGAAATTTCAAAAACCAATACTTCAGTTTTAAACTTTAATATGAACTTACATTTTAAAACATTAAATTATCCAGTGAAGTGGACTTGAATGTAAAAAAGACCCATTTCCTCCATCATTTACATTAAAGCTGAAAGTACTTATTTATTAAAACAAGCAGAGATGTCCATATGCCAGGAAATTAACATCAATGAATGTTAAAAAGGCCCAATATCACTTGAAAGGCTGTAGAGCACTATGGTCTTTTAAAAATGGTATAACTCAGCAAAACTATCTACACAGCAGATATTTTTATTATCGAGACCAATGCTACTTTGATAAGAGGGATCAGAAAGCTCTTTTCTGTGCGTTGTGACTCACAGTTTGTAACTGTGTATTGAAATCATGACACCAGACATGAAGTCATCGCCATGTCTTCCATAATTTAAGGTCTCATCTTTCAGTGATTTGTGGATTGCTGCATCCATGTAGATCAGGGGTTCTCAAACTGGGGGTCGTGACCCCTCAGGAGGTTGTGAGGTTATTAGGTCGGGGGGGGGGGGTCATGAGTTGTCAGCCTCCACTCCAAACGCTGCTTCTCCTCCAGCATTTATAACAGAGTTAAATATAATTTAAAAACAATTTTTTTTGTAAGGGGAGGTAGCACTCGGAGGCTTGCTGTGTGAAAGGGGTCACAGATGCAAAAGTTTAAGAACCACTGACTTTGGACCTGACTGACTTCAGTGGACCTTTGTGCAGGCTTAGCCAAAACAGGATTCGCATCTTAGATTGTAAATTCAGTGGGGCTGGGGTTGTTTCCTCTAAATATTCATATAGCACTTAATGCAATGGGCCAGATTTTCAAATGTACATAGATGCCTAAGATGCAGAGAGATGCCCCGTGGGATTTTCAAAAGTGCAGAGGTGCCGCTCTGCATCTTTAGGCATCTAAATACCTCTGAAAATCTGCCCAACATACCTTTTATCTTCTTAACTTTTCTCTAGATGCTACCAGAATACAAATATCAGTGATTACAGTTATCAACTATGCAACAACTCCAAATTTTGTTTTTATTAGGATTCAAGCTCTTGAGTACTTTAAATTCACCTTTGAACTATGGATCACTACTTCACCAAACACAAAAATAATCTAAATTCATAAAAATATTTTCTAGATTGCTATATTATTCCTACAGTGCTATAGATAGGACTGGTGCTTAAAAGACCAGAGGACATGTCATTGGTAAAAATGGATAATCAAAGGGCCCAATCTTGCCAAAAGCTGCACCCAGAAAGGCAGGCTATTCCTGCATAGCATCCCATGGAAATCAATGGCACACCATCTGAGAAACAGGCATAGCTGTTTGCGGGATTTGGACCCAACTCAAAACTAGATCTTACACAGTGCATAATTCTTGTAGTGGTCCACTGTGCAGGGCTTAATTTCACCTCCTTATGAATGCAGGTCTAGAATAGGCTACTACAAGCAGGTCTTGTTTAGATTTCACCCATGTGATTCCAAATATGTAGCTATTAAACAGAATTGGCAAGGAAACGGAATTGCTGCCTGTCAAGAATTTCCAATATTTCAAAATTTGTTGTCATACACAATTGGGATGACAAGTGAAAATTTCAAGGACTGTCACAAAACTTTCAAAACCCAGTGTTAATTCAAACCTGAATATTTAGTTTTAAAATGTAACCAAAATTGTCATTTTTCTGTGGAAAATTTTGAGTAAACCATATTTTTCCAAAATACTGGAAAATGAAGTTTAATCAAAATCAAAATGTTCCCTGGGAGAATGACAATTTTTACAACATCATTTTTCAATTTGTCACAATTTTTTTGACTAACTTTGCTCTTAACAGGTTTTTCAGTGTTAAGAAGTTGGCGTGAGGCTCTCAAACGGCAGAGAGTCCCGGTAGAAGTTTGGGGCAGAGCTGCGGTGTATCCAGAATGGCCACTTCCAAAACTAAAAGAAGTTTGCAATTTTCGATAATGCAGCAAAAAGAGCCATAACGGATGTGTCAAATGCACAGGGAAATCTTTAATAAAAGCATAAGAGAAAAGGGAAGGCTTAGCTGTTTTTCCAGTTGTTCATAACTGTCATATTGTTACCTTGTGCTTCTCCAATCTGTTGGTTGTATCTACCCATTGTCCCTTGTCTCATTCTTCAATTGTAAGCTCTTTGAGGAACAGGCCACCTTGCTACACATTTGTACAGCACAACAGGGCCCTGTTCTGTGTTTAGTGCTCCTAAGCACTACCCTAACACAAATAATAATCTGCACTACAGATACTGGAAATCCTTAACATGATCCAGAACTGTAAAGTCATAGCTTTGCTGAGTGAGAATTCCATCTTATATGAAAATATATTCACTCCCCTGGGAGATCAGAATTATTACAGGGTATGAGACAGTACTGTATGACACAGAGAAGTCTCTCTCTTTCTGGTCCCCAAAAAACAAAACAAAACAAAATTTCTGAAGAGTTGTGGAAGCCTCCGAGTAGGAAAGTATTTGGGAAGATAATGTCACTTCTGGTTAGAAGCAGATTAGCATCTGGAATGTAAAGCCATTTTCAGACCCCCAGGGTGAGAAGGACCTAGCATGTGATGCGAGCCTAGGCAACCTAAGACACAACAATACACCTTTAGAACAAAGACAACAAGCAAACAGAATGTGAAGTGATTTAAACTCTCTGTGACTTCACAGTAGCCGTTACCTCAGGGGTGTAAGTTTGTTTTTCTACTTGATAAAGACACACAGAAAGCAAAGCATATATACAACTTTCATTAATTCCAGTGGGTATGAGGGTGCTCAGCATAGGCTTGGCAATGTCAAATAAGCCATTTAAGGCCCTTGCAAGATGCAGAATAGTAAAGTCAATGGCAATTAAAAGCAGTTGGTATCTCCCAGGATTGGGTCCAAAGGCAGCAATGGATGGAGAGTGTGGAGAGAGGTATGGAGCCATATTTTTATTACAGGAAGGAGAGAAGGAAACAGGAAACAAGATAACTTTTTTGATTGGTTACATCAGCATAGTCCACCTGTCAGTATCAGTCACCTTCACTCTTCTATTTACAGAGTTGTTTTCTCCTTCGCTGAATTCTTAAGAAGTTTATATGTTGGGGCAGGTGACAGTGCCTCAAAAGTAATGTCAGAAGAACAGAAGTACTTTATTGGTCCTTTGATTCTTTTTGGTCAGCTAAGATGTGCGTGCGTTCAATGTGGCGTTACATCAGCAAGATTAGAGTCATTACTGCAGTGGGGTAAAAGCTGTGCCAGAAGAGAGACAGTGGAACTTTACCCTTGCAAATAAAACCTTTCGTATGCAAGGCAGGAAGATGAGTGGATGCTAGCGTTAGTCTCACACATGGGAGACCTGAGCTCAATTCTCCGCTCCTGCTACAGACTACCAGTGTGACCTTGGACTCAGTCTCTCTTTGCATCTGTTTCCCACCTGCAAAATACCATTTCCGTACCTCATAGAGGTACTGAGAGGATAAATATGTATAAGACTGTGAGTGGGTCAGATACTATGGTAATGTGGGACAGATAAATGCCTATGATAGAACTCCAAGTGTGCTCTTGGAAAATTTCAGTTCACAGAAACTTAGAGGCTTTAATTCTGAGAGAGATCTATCGTAGAGACCCTACGGACTAGGACAGGGGTCCTGGCGAACTTAACAACACTGTGCAGAAGATGGACATTCAGGAATTGCCTTGAGATGGAGAAAAACTCAAGGCCTGATCCAGTCCCCACTGGCACCAATGGAAAGACTCCAGTGAATGGGAAGACTGAATGTAAGGCTTTGTCTACACTGGACTTTTGTCGTTCAGGTGTGTGAAAAAAAACAACACCCCTCCCACCCACCCCCAACGACAAAAGTTTTACGGACGAAAAGTGCTAGTGTGAACAGCGCTTTGTCGGTGGGAGAGCTCTCCTGCCAGTAAAGCGACTGCCTCTCGTTGGGGGTGGATTTTTATTTTTTTTTCGTCAGCGGGAGAGCTCTTTCCTGCCGACAAAGAGCGGCTACACCGCGCACCTTTTAGCAGCACGGCTGTAGCAGCACAGCTATGTCGCGGAAAGGTGCATAGTGCAGACATAGCCTAAATCTTTCCTTTGCTGTCAAACACCACTCGGCACAGAACAGGCCCCAACCTCCCTGTTTACTCTGGGCTGCTCTTCGCACGTCCTCGATGGTGTTAATTCCCATCAGTTGTCCTTCTCTGAGTAGTATTTGAGGGAGCGAGTCTTTCCATCGTCCCTTTTGTGTTCTTCCAGCAGCCCAATGGCGTGCCCGCTGTGACAGATGCTCCAGCGCCCGGATGACAGTCGGAAGGCTTGTGTGTTCCAGTGACCCTGTGAGCCATGCCAGTAGGTGTTCTAACACCTGGAAGGGCTACCCAAGCCAGACAGGCCAAAGGGCAGGGACCAGACAAGAAGCAGTCTGCTGCTCCTCCACGATGGAAATGACAGAAACACAACAGGTAGCCATTCCAGCAAACAGCAATGGGAAGACTGCTTGCTAGTCAGACCAGAATACGGAAGGTTTTTTAAGTGGTTGCACATCACTGGAAAGGTATTTTTCAGTTCAGCCATGGAGAATAACAAGGGCCTGTGAGTCAATATTTCCCATCACTTCTCACAAACCAAATGTCAACAGGAGTCCAGGATCTCCACCCTCTCGAACAGCAACAGAAAGCGAAGGCTTCCTGCTTTTCACCAGCGAATTGTGATAATTCATTCCTCCATCCTCATTAGGAACAAATTAAACACCAGTCGATCTGCCCACCTGGCCAGGCTGTGCAGCGAGGAAAAGTGGGAGTAAGGGTAGGAGACAGATCACTACTAGGAGTGCAGGACACAGGAGCTTAATTTGCTTTAAACCCACTTGTCTCCCCAGCTCCACAAATGGGTTCACGGAGAGGTTTGATGTTATCCTTATACTGCAGATCGACGTGCCTCTTAAATAAATCATCCCGCTGCCAAGTCCGTGCCAGTGCTCTCCCTCAGCCTGCACAGCTTGGAAGGATACACGTACGATCCTTAAGAGTTCAGGGTAAAGTTTCAAAACATTTCAAGAAAATCAGTCAAGTGCTGTTTAAAGATGTAATTTAGATGCACAGCTCTGCACTCCGCTGCGGGATTTCATATTTATTTAATTTGATGTTTTAAAGTGTACTCATCCAGTTCTGTGGGCACACACAGGCTTTAATAAAAACCTAGCAACTGAGAACCAATCACCAATGCACTGAGCCCTTCCAGCCGCCCGTTACCTCCCACTTCCCACACCTCACATCCCCTATGCCCCTGGAGAGAAAAACCCAGGGGCACCCATGGGCCTTGCAGCATGACTTTAGGGTCAAAGTCCAGGTTTCCCAAAAGAAGGCACCCCACACCTGGGGATCCCCTCAGTGAAGGCCTCCTGCCTCCAGCCCCTTCATGGTTGTAATAACACGTTTTCTCATGAGCATCTGAACACCTGAGCTGCCATGATACTTGGCAATGAGCTCTCCTTGTGGGCTAACCAGGACCTCTGTATTTATCATCTGGTAAGGGAGGAAGGATGGTCTAGAAGAGAAGGCCCTGGAGTGAGACTCAAGAGATTTAAGTTCAATTCCCAGATCAGCCACAGACTTCCTGTAACACCTTGGCCAAGTCAGTCACTTAACCTACTCTATTCTTCAGTTTCTCATCTGTAAAATGAGGATAATACCCCCCTGCCTCAGAGAGATGTGTGGCTTAAACTCCAATGATTGTGAGGCAGTCAGATGCTATAGTGACAAGAGCCACATATCCACCTAGCTGTTCATTCTACGGGCAAACACCCAACATCCAGCCTGAAAGGAATATGTGACAATTTTAAGAACTACGTCAAACGTTACACTGCTGGCAGTTGACTGGCGTCCTGTCAGTAGCCATTTACCACTGTATTTGCTTGCTAATTCCCACGGTTAAAGAACGCACTTCACCAGTGATATTCCCTATCCAGGCACAGGCTGCCATTTCAAGGACCATAATGTTTTGATGTCACATTTTGCAAGATGGAGATCCTGCCTTGAGGGCAATTCCTGGGGTAGAGATACTAAGAAGATTGTCTTATAGCTGCCCTTTTTATCCTGGAGACTCCACCGCAGACCTCAGAAATAAAAGCAATGCTACCACTTCTTCATCTACAGGAGTATTTGCACTACTCAATCCGTTTATACAGCATGAGGACTCCACGTCTAGTTGGCAACTAAAATTCTGATTCATTTCTTGATTATTTCACGCATGGGCTATTGCAATAATGCTGGCACCAGACTACTTCTTTTATCCACTCCCTGCAGACTATTCACAGCCTTCCTGCTTGCTTTGTTTTCCACTGCAGTTTCCTTGCTACTCAGAAGCCACTTAGTTATTTATTCTGCTATATTTACTCAGTTATATATTAAACCAAAATTGGAAGTTCAATGTATTGCTGCAATCTTTTAAGAACCTTAAGGCAATGGCACTCTCCTACCTTCTGTGCATTCTCCAGCACATTTGTTCAGCTTGTGCTACAGTTGATTTCCGATCATGCCATCTCTCATTTGCACATTCAAAATACACAGCTATTGTATAGTTATCTTCACACTAGGGGAATTTTTCCTTAGAAAAGATCCAGGAACATTTTAGACTCAATTCCCTTTTAAAATAACTAGGACTGAGGTTTAAATTCTTTTTAAAATGAGCATTTAACTCTTTGCTGTATTTGAGCACATTTTCCATTGTTTAAAGCCCTATAAGTATGGCTATGTCAATTTTCAGCAAAATATCCAATTCTGGTTATAATGCAAGAGTTCAATAGCCACAACACAATATATGTTTAAAGGGTTGTGTGTTGTTAGCACTGTTTTGTAGTTTCCCATTTTGGTGGAAATAACTAGACCCATGATTGTTCTGTGGCTAGTGAGAGAATTTTGAGATAATACAGGAGCTGTAATATTCAAATCTGTGAAATCCCCATCTAACTCTCTGGCTTACACTTATTAGATTGAGACAGGCAGAAACCCCATGAAAGAACTAAAGCTCTCGGAGATCTTTCTGGTTTCAGAGTAACAGCTGTGTTAGTCTGTATTCGCAAAAAGAAAAGGAGTACTCGTGGCACCTTAGAGACTAAGCAATTTATTTGAGCATAAATAAAACACTCCAGGAGAGTGGGATGGGAGGAGGTGGGATGGGAGGAGGTATTTTTTTCATGCTTTGTGTGTATATAAAAAGATCTTCTACACTTTCCACAGTATGCATCCGATGAAGTGAGCTGTAGCTCACGAAAGCTTATGCTCAAATAAATTGGCTAGTCTCTAAGGTGCCACAAGTACTGCTTTTCTTTTTGGAGATCTTTCTCTGGTTCTTTCCTGAATGCCTGCTCATTATCACACCTCCACTGTAGACAGGGGTTAGACTCAGTAGCTCAAGGTTCTCAGTCAAACTTATTCAGCAGCCTGCCTCCCAGCCAAAAAGCAGAGTTTTCAGTCACAGATTTTTTATTTTTTTTAAGGAGCATAGAAACCAATCAATCCACAATTTCAACCAGAGCATTGGCCAAAAAAAAAAAAAAAAAAAAGTGAAAAGTGGCAATTTTACCCATAGTGAAGTCGAAGAATGAAAAATCCAGATATTATTCCTTGCACGTAACCAGGACATCAGCAATCATTCTGGTTGTATTCAGAATAAACCACAAGTATTTCAACCATAAGAGGGGACAAGGAGAAGACAGTGTTACTGGTGTCTAATAAAGAAACCACTTTGTCTCTGTCTCTGTGAAAATAAGTTACAATGAGATAAAAACCCCTGGCACTCATCTCGGAGCCTGGGTCCCCTGACTCACAGAGCATGGCTGCGGGGCTAAAAACGGCTGTGTAGCAGTTCGGGCTCCGGCTGGAGCCTAGACTCTGATACTCTCCCTCATCACAGGATCTCAGAGCTCGGTCTCAAGTGTGAGCCTGGGCATCTACACTGCAATTTTACAGCCCCACAACCCAAGGCCTGTGAGCCTGAGTCAGTTGGCTTAGGCCAGCCGCAGCCATGCGGGGGAGGAGGGGCGGCGCAGACATACCCTTAATGTCTTAAGAGACCTCGTGGGAAGGTGACATAGGAATTTGCCAATGCGTGACTAAGTGAGAGACGAATGCCTCTCTTAATCCAGAATGGATGTCTTGGAGGCAGAGAACAGTAGAAATGAGTAACTTCTGAGACTCAAAAGCCAGCCGGGCAGCTTTGCTATACAAAGTTGTGACAATCATGGTCCAGACACGCCAAAGGGAGAACAGAAAAAACAAACAGCCAAGTGATTCTTCGGATGACCTAGCACTGTCTACACTGGGAGTTAGGTTGGCTTAACCATGCCGCTCAGGGGATGAGGATTTTTCACATCCCTGAGCGACACAGTGAAGCCAATTCAATTTTCTAGTTTTAGACCAGGCCTCAGATAACTCGAAGTTGAAAAGAACATTGTGGCTCTCGAACAACAAGTCAGGAGGGAGTGTCACCACTCTGACTAGCCATGAGTCTCCGGGGCCTAAGGGGGGGAAAAGGACTTTTAAAAGCAGGCTTGGAACTAAGCTTTTTTTTAAATCAAGAACTTGGGGGACAACCTCAAGGTCAGAGACTTTCTGGGAACACTAAATCCCCCCTATAGCTAGGGGGTATGCTGGGAAACTGAAGGTAACAGTGAGACAAGATGGGTGAGGTAATATTTTACTGGACCAACTTCTGCTGGCAAGAGAGAAAAGCTTTCAAGTGCCACAGAGCTCGACTTGAGGAAGAAAGCTTGTCTCTCTCACCAACAGAAGTTGATCCATTAAAAGATATTATCTCACCCACCTTGTCTCTCTAATATCCTGGGACCGATATGGTTACAACAACACTGCATACATGAAGACAACAGGTAACTCTTATTAGAAAAGAGATTTTATCTAATATAGAAGTGTAAGGTTGGGTCTTTAGGTTTGGTTCCTGTGTAACGTGCATGGGTTTGCTTCTCCCTTACTATTTCATCTCTGAATGTGTTGGGGTTTTTTCTAATAAACAAAGTTTTTCTTTATTTTCATCCCAAGCAGGTCTCTGGTGTGCATACTGTGTGGAGTACGTGTGCTAAGGTGAAGAGGTAACTGGAGGCTGGTTTCAGAGGGGAACAGTCCAAGCCGTCTGATGATTAAGAATTCAGGATGACATACTTGGGGAGGCCAGGGACTGGAAGGGCTGTTGGTGTCACCCTGAAAAGAGTAACTAGACTGGGGAGAGCCAGGGGGAGATCTTATGCTTATGGGCAGACTGCCGGTGTCAGGGAATTGAACCATAGCTGCACAGTTCAAACACCACCAAAGTTACAGGTCAGATGGTGACAGGACCCCTCACTGGTCAGGGTGGGCACCAAAACATCACACAGGTCCTTTGACAGTTTCCGATGTTAAATATGCAATACATAGATTTGAAGTTCACCGATTCCTTATTGACACCGGCCTTCTGGCTAAAGGTGTCTGATGAACATTCGATAGGTCATTTTAGCAGCGGTCTGTCTCCTGCTCTTGGGGGCAGGGTCATGAAAAAATGGTAATAAACCCTTTTTTAGCTTCAACTATTAATAAAAAAGAAAAAATATTTGTGAGAAAGGGAAAAAAATCTCCCTCCTGCCCCCCACCCACACACCCACCACCAGAACTGAAGAGAGAAAAGGCATTTCTCCATAATCCTTGCCTGGTGACAGGGCACTTATATTAAGGCAGCACATATAACAAAAGTATTTAGTATAAGGTTAACATTTCCTTGTTTCCTCAAACCAAATGAGCACCGTAATACTTGTTTTACATGCACAAGTAAGTCAGTACTCATGCTTAGACAAAAACAGTAAACTGTCAAGCCATTCCATTTCCATTTCAGGAAAAAGGTGAATACTAATACCTGGATCGACCGTTAACAAATCCAATTGCCTTCGCAAGTGATGGCATCATAGCTGGTTTCAACAGGGTTCAGGGCAGACAACTATTCACCTCTGATCAGTAAAGACAGGATACGCAAATTTCAATTTACTGATCAGTTTAGAGATTAATAGGAGTATTTTTCAGGTCTTCTCACTTCAATTCATCTTTAGAATGTTAGCTTGAAAGGAGAGGCGACTTACTTTTGAAATTCTTGGCTGTAATGCAGACATTTCTGGATATTTTTGATGAATGTGTTCAGAATGTTACAACAGAGAGAGTGCACAGACTTCATATTTTTTGTCAACATCAAGATCTATTATCATCCTGAGAGAGAGAGAAATATTGACCAAAGCAAACAGGCCATTAGTTACCCCTGAGCACAATAAGTCTGGATGTTCACCTCTACAGAAGTCACTCTGTGACAATTGTTTCTGGTATTAGCTGTTTGTCTAATTAGAACACCAGACCCAGGCAAAGAGCTGGAAATTCAGATATTTACAAAGGACAAAACCAAGTTACATTTCATCATATTTAAAACCATTTGCTGTTCTTACAGGAAATAACTTTTAGTGATTTTTCCTGTTTTAATGCTAGGAATTGCTTTTAAGAAAAAAAGTCTCAAGTTTTAAATTCACTGGTTATATTTTAAATACTGCATCTTAAAGGACAACAGAAATTGCCGTTTGATGACTGTCACATTCATATACAGCTAAAATGACAGCAATGTGCAAGATTCCTTTTCTTAATGGATTTTTTCCTAGTCAACCCTGTGCTAGTCAGGCCTACTTTTCTCTTCTGTTAACTTCCAGTAGCATGATTTGCAGTTGCACATATATCCAAGGGAGAAAGGACTCTAAACGTTTAGAGAAGAGAAAACAAGCCTCAGGGTGCTGGAATAATTTGTGAAAATGGGGGTGCTGAGAGCCACTGAACCAAACTGTAAGCCCCGTATCTGGTAGAAACCACTTCAAACCAGGGGGTGCAGCAGCACCCCCAGATCCCACACCTTTGACAATGCTCCCTAGGAACAGCCACCAAATAAGAGCACTGAAAATCTCCATCTCACACAGTGTTGGGGAGGGAGTATCCTCACCTAAACATCTGACTTTTCTACAACATTTCAGAGACATTGAGAGGACCAAAGAATGAGAGAGGTATTCTGAATACACTGCAAGATTAAACGAACATGCACTTCATGCATAGACTTTTACTGGTTCTCTTTAGAAAAACCAGTTAAATATACAAACAAGTAATTAATATTTTGAACAACTTGCTCCCCAAGAAGTCCCAGTGGTTTCAACTATTTCATGGAGGGACTCATGGAATAAAACAAACATGAGTCAGCCCATACAAAAAGGCTAATTCTACAGAGGAGACATCAACAGAAGAAAGTGCAACCAAACTTGCCTGCATCAACCGCAAGGTTTGAAACTCGAGTTTCCAGATCTAAAAGGATGAGCCTCTGGTACTTGAGCTAGCAGACCAAATCCTTTGGGACGATGTGGTAGTGGACTAATAAAGTTCTTATAAAGGCCCACCAGCACTGGGGGACAGACTCACACCCTGCCCATGTGGCGGTGGGGAAATCAAATACAGGACACTACTTTGGATATTGCTAATTTTGTGGGTAGAGGTTTCCTGGTTTGAGCAAGAGAATAAGATGCTTCGGTTTGATTTTAGTTTTTTCCTTGCTGCTACTTTCTTTTACTTACTCAGATCATAGAATATCATAGAATACCAGGGTTGGGAGGGACCTCAGTAGGTCATCTAGTCCAACCCCCTGCTCAAAGCAGGACCAATCCCCAATTTTTGCCCCATATCCCTAAATGGCCCCCTCAAGGATTGAACTCATAACCCTGGGTTTAGCAGGCCAAAGCTCAAACCACTGAGCTATCCCTCCCCCACAAATGATGATCTCATTCAACCATTCGATCTCATTCAACCATTCAGTAAATCATCCTTTCTTTGTATGTCACTAATTAGTCACAGACATTTCTCTGGACCGTGGTTATTGACAGTAAAGTACTAGATTTGGATCCAAAAATCCTATCCTCCATCACATCCCATAGGCTCCTGTGTGACAAAATGGGATTGGCCAAATGCTTTCAGTACCCTGTGGTGTAACACAAAAACAACATTAAAGTTTGAAAACAAAAAATTGGTTTACTCTTCCGAATATTATTCTTTAAGAAATACAGTAGATAGCCTGAGGCAGTGTCATTCAAAAAGCCTTCAACCTGGTACACTTTTCCATGTTGTGTATTTGTGAGATTTCTTTTTAATTTAAAGAAAGAAAAAGACAGAGAAAGACTTATGAACTTGCAAAGAATTTTCCACATTACTGACAAGCCATCTGAACTGCCAATAGTCACCATTATGGATACTGGGAGTATGTCACATTTAGCCTATTAAATATGGGAATATGGATGTGTTTAACAGACATTTTAGGACCTGATCTTGCAATTCACTAACATAAGAACGGCCATACTGAGTCAGACCAAAGATCCATCTAGCCCAGTATCCTGTCTGCTGACAGTGGCCAATGCCAGGTGCCCCAGAGGGAATGAACAGAACAGGTAATCACCAACTGATCCATCCCCTGTCGCCCATGCCCAGCTTCTGGAAAACAGAGGCTAGGGACACCATCCCTGTCCATCCTGGCTAATAGCCATTGATGGACCTATCCTCCATGAATTTATCTAGCTCTTTTTTGAACCCTGTTATAGTCTTGGCCTTCACAACATCCTCTGGCGAAGAGTTCCGCAGGTTGACTGTGCGTTGTGTGAAGAAATACTTCCTTTTGTTTGTTTTAAACCTGCTGCCTATTAATTTCATTTGGTGACCCCTACTTGTTGTGCTATCAGAAGGAGTAAATAACACTTCCTTATTTACTTTCTCTACACCAGTCATGATTTTATAGACCTCTATCATATCCCCCTTAGTCGTCTCTTTTCCAAGCTGAAAAGTCCCAGTCTTATTAATCTTTCCTCATACAGAAGCCGTTCCATACCCATAATCATTTTTGTTGCCCTTTTCTGAACCTTTTCCAATTCCAATATATCTTTTTTGAGATGGGGCAAACACATCTGCACGCAGTATTTAAGATGTGGGCGTACCATGGATTTATCCACAGGCAATAGGATATTTTCTGTGTTATTCTCTATCCCTTTCTTAATGATTCCCAACATTCTGTTCACTTTTTTGACTGCTGCTGCACATTGAGTGGATGTGTTCAGAGAACTATCCACAATGACGCCAACATCTCTTTCTTGAGTGGTAACAGCTAATTTAGACCCCATCATTTCATATGTATAGCTGGGATTATGTTTTCCAGTGTGCATTACTTTGCATTTATCAACTTTGAATTTCATCTGCCAGTTTTGAGAGATCCTTCTGTAGCTCTTCGAAGTCTGTCTGGGATTTAACTATCTTGAGTACTAAGCATGAATCACAAGCAGACTGCTGGTCTCATGTAGTAAGGTCCTGTACTGGTGTGACTAGTTCTCATGGAGTTCAAAGAGATTGCTCACGTGAATAAAGGTAGACAAGTGCTTACGCGGTTGCAGAATCAGGCCCTGCAATGGTAAAGCTCATTAACTGAGACTCCTAATTCATTCAGGTTGAGTTACTCTTGATCCAAACCTCTACTTTGCATTATGCTGTAATATTTTAGCCAAATATTACAGTCAATCTCTTTTGAATCTCTCTAGCCAGATTTGACATATGCACATGTATACAATATATTGCCAAAACACACACAGAAAGTATTTCCCATAGAAATGAACTTTAGCACTTTGTATCAAAAATTCATCTCCATCCATTCTTGCAGGTTTAAAAGGAATCGCTATTCTTTTTCTTTTCAGTGGGCTTTCATTCGTTTCTGAAGCTGGTTTAAAGAGCTACTGACATACATTTTACACCATCTCTTTTGATACACTGTGAGCTTCTGATTATGACAGAAGCCATTAAAAACAGACCTTGAGTTCTCACTTCATTTAATTATCTGTTCTTTTATTTTTTTCCTCTCAAGCTGCTACTTCTCTTAGGCAAGTTCTCATTTACCCCATCTGCAGTTAAGGGCATCACGAGAATACACAAGAGCTGTATTTGTAGATGACGGACTTTATCGTTTTGTAAGGCTTAAAAAAAAATTGACTTGTACAACTGGATGAGATGGTGAGTGGACCAGGCCTCTACTGCCGCACAAACCTAGAGCATGTGGACAGCACGTGCAGGAGTTCCACTGAGGTCCAGGGAAGATGTCTTGAGGAACCTTCCATCACCATAGCAGCTGAGTGCCTTATAATCAGTAGCAGATGTTTAGCCTCAGAACACCCCTATGCGGTAGGGAAGTGCTATTCCCATTTTACAGGTAGCGACTTGCCCACGATTACTCAGCAAGTCTTTTACGAGTCCAGATCTCCTGAGTCTCAGCTCAGCAAACTACTCCCGGAGCATCCTTCCTGCCCCTGGCTGTGGAGCAGCAGTGCAGTTATTCTACAGACTGCCTACCCAGGGGAGGTTTGATGGTGGATCCTGTCACTGAGCAGCGCCTTCTGAACTGTTCTGCCCTTGTAAACTGACCCCTTGCCCCACAGCAGGCCAGTGGTGCCCACAACTCTCCACCCCAGCCTTAGGACTGGTCACTGAATGTTTTAGCCTGAAAACACCACCACTCTGTATGCCCTCCAGCAGGGAAAGAATCAGCCTTGCTCCCTTGAAATCAGTATCCAACTATAGCTCAGCTCAATGTATGAGCAGCAGCCACACAGGTGTGTGTGGTCTACATGGAGCACCTGTTACAGTGTTGATCAGCACGGTGGCCTGAACGCCATTGGTAGTTAGCAGGAGCTCTTTTGGACATGTGATGCAGGGTCCTTTTCTCCAGCTGTTAAATTACATTAAAAGAAGCTTTAACATAGTTGAACATAGCACTTTACCCCACCAGCAATCGCTGTAGTTGGCCCAGGGATGTTCTAGGACTGCAAAGAGAAGACAACACGGCCTGGATAACTGTGAATGGGAAGGGAAGTGTTTCATCAGCAAATGTCTACAAAAAATCTTGAGGACCCCCCAACACGGACAATCACGTAAATCACTACTCGACGGCTCACATGACATAACCACCCTAACCACGGCCAAAACCTCTGCCCAAGAGAGTCATCACACGTGAAAGCTGGGCAAACTGCTTCACTACACCCTGCCCAGGGAACAGTCCAAGACAGGGGTGGGAAGGAGAGAGAGAAAGTAGGTGGCTTCCAGCCTTTACCTCATCAAAACTCAACTTGGGACAAATATATGCTCAGCATCTGTCCCCTGCCAGCTGACATTTGTGGGCTACCTCACCCCAATCTCTGTAGACATGCTCTCTCTACATCAGTCCCCAAGGTCTACAAGCACAAACGTGGAGAAGAGATATTGGATAAAAGCAGGCGAGTTTGCTGAAAATCCCACATGTAGCTGGGGATGATAGGGAGGTGGCAGACATGGGTGAGGGGAGAAGTGGAGCAGCTCCCTCAGAAATGAATGGTAAATAGACAGCATTGAGAAGCATTTACATACTAATAATATAGTCACACTCTCCTTGATCTTCATTTTATTGTACACTCCATTAGTTTTCCTTCCTTAGGCCTGGCAATGCAGGAATCCCCTCAGACTCCTGAGTCAGCATTGCAGGAGTATTTTTCAAAGGCTTGGATATTTATCCATCTTGTGCAAGCCTCTCTAGTTATTTCATCTTCTGTTTTCCTTACCACCTCAGAAACTTTTCATGAATAATGCCCCTCTACACATGCCCTTTCCTTCCCCACTCTCCCCATCTCTGAGGACAACTCTTCCTGCTTGGAGCTGAAGACAGCCGTTCACCTTGCCTCAATGCAGCACTTTCCCACAAGGCACTGCACGCGGCCGAGTGCCTTCAATGTGCATTTGCACTATCTAGACAGATTACTCACCACTATATATTGTGTATTTACTGAGTGATAAAATGGGGTTGGACCAGGTAGGGGCCAAATGCTTTCAGCACCCACTGGTGTAACACAAAATCTCCATGCCAGCTACCATGGAGGCCTGCGCTGTGACTCTGGGTCTGGGATGTTAAACACCAAAAGGGTTTCTTCTGGAATGGAATTTCATGTTGTACTGCTCAAATATTACACTTATGTTATACCATGCGCACAATTTAATAATACATCCTCTTTCAGTTTCTTGGCAAGGAAATGGTACACAGATCATTTCTGCCACAGAAACCCACCGCAATAGTATTTAACTTTAAAAAGGGACACTACACAAAAATGAGGAAGCTAGTTAAACAGAAATTAAAAGGAACAATCAAGGGTGAAATGCCTGCAAACTGCATGGATACTATTTAAAAACAAAAGCTCAAACTAAATGTATACTCCAAATTAAAAACAATAAGAGGATTGAAAAAATGCTACCATGCTAAGAAGCAGAGTAAAGAGGCAGTTAAAGCCAAAAAAGCATCCTTTTAAAATTGGAAGTCAAATAGAAGAATAAACTCTGGCAAGTCAAATATAAAAGTATAATTAGACAGGCTAAGAAAAAATTTGAAGAGCAACTAGCTAAAGACACAAAAACTAAGAGCAAAAATTGTTTGAAGTATATCAGAAGCCAGAAGCCTGCCAAACATTCAGTGGGTTCTAAATTAGCTGTTACCACACAAGAAAGATCTTGGAATCATGGGGGATAGTTCTCTCAAATAATCTGCTCAATGTGCAGCAGCAGTCAAAAAAGCTAACAAAGTTAGGAACCACTTGGAAAGGGATAGAGAATAAAACAGAAAATATCATAATGCCATTATATAAATCCATGAAACGTCCACACCTTGAATGTACTTCTTGTCACTCCATCTCTAAAAAAATATAGTAGAATTGGAAAAAGTAGAGCAGAGCAACAAAAATGACTCTGGGTATGGAACAACTTCCATACGAGGAGAGATTAAAAAGCCTGGGACCGTTCAGCTTAGAAAAGAGACGACTAAGGGGGAATAGGACAGAGGTCCATAAAATCACGAATGGTCTGGAGAAAGAGTTATATTTACTCCTCACCGCAAGACCCAAAGGTCCCCCAATTATATTAAGAGGCAGCAGATTTAAAACAACCTCAAGGATGTACTCCACACAATGCACTGTAAATCTGTGGAACTCATACCCAGGGGAAGTTGTGAAGGCCAAAAGTATAACTGGGTTCAAAAACGAACTAGGTAAGTTCGTGGAGGATAGGTCCATCAATGGTAATTAGCCAAGATATTCATGAATCTAACCTCATGCTCCGCGTGTCCCTAAACCTCCAAGTGCCAGAAAGTAGGACTGGATGACAGGGGATGGATTCCTCAATAAATTCCGCTGTTTTCAGAGATGAAAGTAAGCTGGTACGGTCCAGTTCGGCGTACCAGCAAGAGCCAGTACGCCGTGCCGGACTGCACCGGCTTCCCCAGCAGTGATTTAAAGGGCCCGGGGGTCCTGCCACTGCAGGGAGCCCCAAGCCCTTTAAATTGCCTCCGGAGCCCCAGCAGCAGGGCTTGGGCCGCGCTTTAAAGGGCCCGGGGCTCCCCGCAGTGGCAGGACCCCCAGGCCCTTTAAAGCACCGCTGGAGCCTGGCTGCCGGAGCCGGGCTCCGGCGGGGATTTAAAGGGCCAGGTGCTCCTGCCACTGCGGGGAGACCCGGGCCCTTTAAAGCACCGCCAGTGTCCTGCCCCGCTACAGGGAGTGGCGGCAGGGCTCCGGCGGGGATTTAAAGGGCCCGGGGCTCCGGCCGCTGTGGGGAGCCCAAGGCCCTTTAAAGCTCTGCCAGAGCTCCGGCAGCAGGGCTCGGGTGGCGCTTTAAAGGGCCCAGGGCTCCCCTCCCACTGCAGGGAGCCCCGGACCCTTTAAAGCATCACCAGAGCTCTGGTAGCGGGGCTCGGGCGGGGGCTCCCCGCAGTGGCCGGAGCACCGGGCCCTTTAAATCCCCGCCTGAGCCCGGCAGCCGGAGCCCTGGGGCTCTGGCAGCCAGGCTCCAGCAGGGATTTAAAATGCCTGGAGCTCTGCGGCGGCCGGAGCCCCGGGCCCGTTAATTCACCGGGGCTCACAGCCGCCTCTGCAGCTGGTAGCTCCAGGGTGATTTAAAGGCCCCAGTGCTCCCAGCCAGAGCCCCGGGGCCTTTAAATCGCCTCTTCCGGTTGAGGCCACGCCCCCACTCAGGACTCCAGCTGAGTAAATCCTTTAAAGTTACTTTCACCCCTGCCTGTTTTGTTCATTCCCTCTGAAGCATCTGACAGTGGCCACTGACAGAAGACAGGATATTGGGCTAGATGGATCATTGGTTTGACCCAGTGTGGTTATTCTTATGCCTCTATTTCCCAATTTTACTTCTTTTATCAACAATAGTCACGAAAAGGATTCTAATTAGATAACACTAATCAGGTAGAACTGCATGTGATTGACGACTGAGAAAACACTATCTGTTCTCTGTAAAACAAAACAGATTGGCTATTTTCCCTGAAGAAGCTGGAGATTTATCAATACACAAAACAAAGCAAAAAAGCCAATAGATAACGTGTAATTAAAGATTGGTCTATATATTTTACACTGACATACATCTAAAATGAGTCGTGGAAGGTAAAAGCTTTTATTGGGGAAAAGGTGATATTAGTCACCAACGAAAAAACTGAATAGTCATGAAAATAAAATTTAGAAAATTGTCACATGCAGAGATGTTCATAAACTGCAGGACTGATTAAAAACAAAATCCAATAACTCATGCAAATAGTTTTCATATCTATGACAGCAGACTAATTCCAACAGTGTTTTATTTGTTTTCTTGAAACATTTTCCTTTAATAGGCTGCAATGAACATTCCAATTACATTTTTAGATAACCAAAACCAAGGAAACATGCTAAATACCACTTAACCTGTAATTTTTGTATAGTTGGTAGAGTACAGATAACAATCGACAGACTATCCATTTTAACATACAGATTTTTCCATGATTTGTTTCCTTCTACTATCAGATTATTTAAATTCCAATAAAGAAATAAAATTTGTGACAATACCTTTCCTGTTCATTTGCTAGTATTCTCAACATTTAAATGGAAAGAGTTTATTTGTCATCTGTTACTGAAGTGTATTTGGTTTATACGATCTCATTTGCAAATGAGACAGCATCTCTTATTATGACATCAAATTAAAGGAAACTGTGACATCTGATGTTTTTGTGTATTAATGGATGAATTCTAACCTCAGCTAGTCATGCAGTTTCAGTGAAACTGATAATTTATTACTGAGGACAGAATTAGCAGTATTATCTAGGTTATAATTTTCCTATTTAGCTGACATCAGTATTCAAATTCCTTAGAAACCCAACTTTATCATTTTGATAAAACCAGTTCTGCACAATGTCTCCATCAGGACTAACATCAAATGTGTGAAATACATCACAAGTCCTTTCAAAAGAAGTGTGGCAAAATTAATGACACAATGGACCTTCAGAAAGAAACAAGTATGTGGAAACAGTTTCTGCAAACAGAACCATAGCTACCAACATGAACTTTCCTTTTTTTTCTCCCACCCCACCCCTGTTCTTGAGGAACTGGTCTGCAAATAAACTGGAGGTCTAGAAGCTTCCAGGTCTGCAATAACCAGAGAATTGCATATGGAGGTGGGTTAGTACAAGTTACTTTGTATCTTGATTAGTAGTCTCAAAACTGATCCAAGAGAGCAGGTTTCTCCTAAACCTTTCCTACCAAGTCAAGAGGACAAACAATAAAACATCCACCAAATCCTACCTTCTCTAACATATGTTGCATCAGATTGTCTCACTGTCATGCAAAACTGTAAAATATATACATGCAAAGCAGTTGTTTGAAAGCCCCAAAAGGTTGGCATTTGGACACTCACACTTGCACTGTGAGATGCTGGGAGATTGTTTGAATAGCATATGATAGGCTGGGGGATTATTTGTGAAAGGGAAAATGGTAAAGTGTGAATTTGTGGGAACAGAAAATTCCTTAGAAGGATCCAGAAGAACTGTCTGAGGTAAGAAAGAGAAGTAGGAGACCAAGTTGGGAAAGTTTGGGGAAAAGTGAGGGGAAAGGAAGCAGTGGTGGGAAGACTGACCTGGAAAACTGGTATCTGAGTGAGAAGTGGGTAAGGGATTTTTGACTGGGGTCGGGGAGCCCAAGAGTTGAAAACCTAGCAGGAGCGTAATCTACAAAACTGTAAAATTGGAAGCATGCACACTTAAAATATACAATACTCATGTAACCCTAAGAACACCTCAATGCCAACCAGTAAAGGGGGTTACAAGAATATCCTGATCCTGGTATATACATTATGGTTCACCAAAGAATATTATATAAGGTCCTAAATGAAAGCCACGCTCACACAGTTCATTAATATCATTGTGATATGTACATACAGATACTTTGTAAAAAGTAATGTATGTATCCTGAAAATATATTCCTGTCAAGGAAGAACTAGCAACCAGATTTTCTCTCAGACAAAGGAGGTTTATTCACCTGTCTGTGCAACTTGTAATTTAAACATTATAAGCTAACACAGTTTACATACAAAGCTAATAGGGAGATGTGAAATCAACAGGATAACAAAACACAGGTAAATAAGCCACGGTGGTTCTCCTGAGTTGGGGAACAAACAATGAACTCTGGGGATATAAGGAGATGGCAAGGAAGACACCTCTTTATCCTGAATCTAGGAAGTAATCGGGCAATGAGATTACATTAATGAAAACAGGCTCTCAACCCTGCTTGGCTGAAAATGCTGCAAAGGACATTTGAGGTGAGATAACTTAGGCTAACTTTCTGTCTGAATATGTTTTAAGTTTAGTCTCTAGGAACCATGTAATGATTTTGTTGCATCTGTAACCCTCCTGTTACCATGATCCTTACTCACTCGCTCTTGAATCTTGATATTTGATAATAAACGTATGATTGTTTTCACTATAAACGTATCTCAGTGCTGTGATATTATTTAAGAAGGTGATCCGGAGCTGAATCATTCAAGCTGGCGTGTGCTTTGCTCCTTTGGGGAGAGCAGACCCGGTATTACTGAGAGTGTTCAGTGGTTAAAGGGCTGATTACTGTAGGGGAATGTTTCCAAAGGGTTCGGTGATGGGGTGCACCTATTATTAATCTACAAGGCAAAGGGAAGGCTGGTATATCCCAGAGTGCTTGGGTGGCAGACAGACTGGGAGCTGACACACAGTTAAGCACCAGCAAGTCTCAGGGAGGTACCTAGGGGACTCAGTCCTGGGCACTCCAAGAACCATCACAAGTCTTCAGTGCCATTCTGTGGAGAGCGGGTGGGGGAGTGCAGCGGCTCCAAGAGCAGTGCATGAGAGTGCTATATAATTGGGCTGTTGTGTGTGGAAGGCAAGGTCACAGTGGGTCAGTCAAGCTCTTGAATTTTCAGGAGTGTCAGTACAAAAAACCAAGATGCAAAGCTTGCAAAATTAAGTCGATTCCTGTTTCAAGTTTCTGATGCATACGGAGCAGCAAAACAAATACAACAAACATTTCAAACAGGTAGTTTGGGGGTTGGCAGTGTCCCAGTCACATTTCACTCCAATATAGTATGAGTCAACTCACCTGAGTAAGCCCAGTAAGAATCCCCCGAGGCCTTACGCCGCCGTATTTGCACAGAACTACCATGTCTGTTTTCATGTAGTGAGCCAACGTACCCTTCAGTCAGAGCTGAGAAAAGGAAAGAAACAGCAGCAATTAGGAAAATGACGTTCACTCTCTAAACATATTATATGTTAAGCAGAGACAATGGGCGTGGTGCTGTTCATGAAACAGAGATGCTCCTTACTCCTGAAGAGTTCACAATCTAAAGAGACGACACAGAAGACAGGACGTACTGGGAAACCCTCATGACTGAGTTACCTTCGGAATACGTTTTTTAGCTTCTTCTGAATGAAGACCTTTCTTTGGTGTGGGGGAGCAGAATGGAAGAGGGTGCAAAGAAGAGAGAAGGAAGTCATAGGATGTTCAAGCTGACAATGCTATTGGAAGAAAGGGAGCTAGGTGGGTACACTTCGGGGAAGGGATTATCTTTTTGTTCTATGTTTATACAGCACCTAGCACAATGGGGTCCTGGGCCATGACTGGGGCTCTTAGGCGCTACAGTAACACAAATAATAAATGACAACCCAATTTCAGCCTGGACTGTATCTGTACAGACTCTTGAGTCAGGCATACGGTCTCTGAAGAGACAACAATGGGTTACTGTGACACAGAGGCTCCTAGGCAAAGAGTCCCCTGTTCTTTGCCAACAACTCTCACCTCAGACTTGACAAACTCACAACACCAAGCACATCTTACAGAGTATTTATCCATAAAGAGTATCATGCAAGGTATCAATAGCAGATGTACACCAGCAGAGAGTCTAGCCCAGGACATTTAGACTGTCGATAGACTTTCTATCTAGCCACACAAAGGGTACGTTGTGGACTTGCTTTACTATTCATACACAAAACAATAACTGCTCTCGGAAAAACAGCAGGTAGACAGATTCTTGAGAAACACGCATGCCAGAGTCCAGCACATTCTATAAACTTTCTGCTTTTGATACAGCACTACAGCAGAAACAACATGTGAAAATCCCCAAACAGGCAGCTCTCCTACGACAAAGAAGAACCCTCTCTACCACTGTGTGGAGGTCTTTGGTGAGGCTGAGATTAATTGGCCAAAGTGGTGACAGCTTGAGAACTTCATTGAGGGGAAGTCACACTTCAGCAGCTCATGCCATCCAATCCATCATGGAGGACATTGACACTGCCCTCCAGCCAAGGCAAGGGGTGATAGTGTCAGGCAGCCACTTTGTGTACACTCCCAAGACCACAACACAGCAAAAACATCATTAAAAAGGAGCCACCGACCTGGTTCGCGTTCATAAAGTAAAGAACTTGAACCCACCAAACGAAACAAAAGAGGGAATACTCACTACATTGTGCCACAGAGTACTTCCATGCTTTTTTCTTGTCACTGTTAACATCTGCTTCTTTCTTTTAAAGAATTGCTCAGCTTTCGTAAGAGGGCAAGTTTATACAGGAAGATTTTGTGTATTGCTTCTGTACACGTGACAATCAAATCTGAGTTGTATGAGTTGACAAATGTCAGAAGGGTAGTCTGACAGAGAATTCCATTTTCTTTCACAATACACCGCATCTGCATACCTAGGTCTTATAATAAATGCAGAGAACACAAAAAATAAAACCTCCTTTTAATTCCAAAGAGAACTGTCTAGGCATTATTTGAAAAGCATAGTCTGACTCAACAGCAATTTAAGTCTGACTGTTCTCAGTTCTGTTATTTAATCAGGAAGGTACGAATTAAATAATTCCAACACTTAACTTCAGTAAAGTGTCCAAAAGGTTACTGCTTCTAGTAGCCGTACCACAGGTGTTGTATGCCCATCACCTCTCAAGCCAAGCATAGCAAGGCTGGGCTTACAACAAACCTTCATGGAACACCAAGTATGGGCAGTTCAGTTCAATTCTTCCCACTGAAATAATACTTCAATAACACCAGCTTGGTGCGAAGGGAACTTGGAGCTTGCTACATTTCAGTAGCAGGTGTATTAAGCTGCCCCACCTACAAAGCAGTGCAAAGAGCTTCATTTTATGGCAGAGCCAAGTGATTTCTGCAGCACAACCATGCTAAATTTCGTGGCAAACTGGAAGTTCTGTAGCAGCGTGGATGTCAGAAAAGAATTTCCCAAAAACATACGGTAGGGCTCCCCCCGACCCACATGAACAACAATCTTGACAGACTGTGTTATTTGATCAGAACCTCTGATTTTGAGTATTTTTCCTGATATTTCAGGCAGCTGCCAAATTCCTGGTTCACTTGCAGGATCCAATCGTGAAAGCTTTAACTTAAAGAAATAAGAAATCAGGGTCCATGCTGCAGGATTCAGGTTCAATATGTCATACCCCTTTCTCCTGTCTACTGGGAGAGGGTCTACTTTCTCTCCTCCTCGCTGATGACAGGAGAGCAGGAGATATCAATGTGAAGGAGAAGGAGTATGTGGAGTCAGAAGAGGGACAGGCAACTCCATAGGGAGAGATGTGACAAAGCACGTCGGGGACTGGAGACAGGAGGAGGCAGCAGCCGGGGGAAGAGGAAAAGAACATGGTGGTTCAGAACTTCAGGAAGTTCTGACTTTGAACCATGTGTCCTGGGACGAGTACACTGCAACTAGTTGTTATCTAATGCCCCACAATGCGGAGTTGGATAGTCATAACTTTATTGAGCATGCAGATACAGAATAATTGTAGACAGTAAACAAGATGGCAGCTGATTTTCCAGAAAACTCTGGATTTCTTCACCAGAAGAAGGATGCTACATAACCACTTCCACCAGAGGTAAAGTTTTGCTACTAATTCCACAGCCACCAGGCGCTGGGTAGGCCCTACCGGCAAAACAGGAAAGAGACTGGGTCTAAACAATTTAGGGATTCTAAAGGGAAACACTCCAAGTCAGCACACAACATTTAAAATTAATTGTAGAACTCTTTGAACTCTTAGCTTGAGCAATCAAAGAATGGCAGCGTGGCAATTCTTCAGTGTGGCTATGAATCATGCTATTGATTTTCCGTATCTTCTGTGCAGAAAATTAAATTATGTAAATCTAGGCCTTTACAAATCTCTTACTTTAATGTAAAATTGAACATTTGCTAAAGTCAGCATCATATTTATGCAACTAAAAATTTGACATCCTTATGAAAATATGCAGTTTTAGTCTTCTACATAGACACTAATTATAATTATAAATCTATCTTTACTCTTAATAGGTGAGCAGCCACATTATACAACGAAACATTATGCAATGAAACAAAAGCCGCGGTGATGAGTCTCAAGGTATGTTTACATTGCAATTAAAAAACAGTGGCTGTGACTTGGGCTCAGACTAAGGTTTAATTGTGGTGTAGACTTTGGGCTCCAGCTGGAGCTCAGGTTCTAGGACCCTCTAAGGTGGGAAGGTCCTGGAGCTCCAGCTGCAGCCTGAGCCCAAATGTCTACATCACAATTAAACAACCTCTTAGCTTGAGTTACCTGGCACAGGCCAGCAGCAGGATTTTAACTGCAGTGTAGTGTGACAAAGTTCCTCCTCTACCTTGGTGGGTCTTGCGCTTATTGGCAGATTTGCTCGCCTTGGAGCTTCACGGCAGCCCTTAGTTTGGCCGCTTTTGTGAACCCACAGTCCAGGTCAACTCCTCCTGTGTCTGACCTGGAGTTGGGAGGTTTGGGGGAAACCCGGGCTCGCCCTCTGCTCCGGGTTCCAGCCCAAGGCCCTGTAGAATGCAGCTGTCTAGAGTGCCTCCTGGAACAGCTGTGTGACAGCTACAACTCCCCGGCCTACTTCCCCATGGCCTCCTCCAACACCTTCTTTATCCTCACCATAGGACCTTCCTCCTGGTGTCTGATAATGCTTGTACTCCTCAGTCCTCCAACAGTATGCGTTCTCACTCTCAGCTCCTCGCGCGCACACCACAAACTGAAGTGACCTTCTTTTTAAAATCCAGGTGCCCTGATTAGCCTGCCTTAATTGATTCTAGCAGCTTCTTGATTGGCTGCAGGTGTTCTAATCAGCCTGTCTGTCTTAATTGTCTCCAGAAGGTTCCTGATTGTTCTGGAATCTTCCCTCTTACCTTACCCAGGGAAAAGGGACCTACTTAACCTGGGGCGAATATATCTGCCTTCTATTACTCTCCTGTAGCCATCTGGCCCGACCCTGTCACAGTAGACATACCCTCAGAGCCCAGGTCAACTGACTTGGGCTTGCAGGGCTCATGTGATGGGCTGAAAATAGCAGTGTAAGCATTCCCACTTGGGCTCTGAAACCCAGCAAAGGGGATGGGTCTCAGAACCTGAGCAGGAACATCTACACTGCTAATTTTTAGCCCCGTAGCATACGCCCAAACTCAGTTGGCCCAGGGTCTGAGATTCATTGCTACAGATCTTTTCTTGCAGTGTAGATCTGCAAGTACTTAATCTCACTAAGCCTCCATTCTCCAAGTGTAAAATGGAGTTAGTAATCCTTCCTTACTTCCCAGAGATGGTGTGAGGACATATTCATTAATGTTTCTGAGGCACTCGCATATCATGGTTATGTGAGTTATTTCAGTACCAATATAGACAGATAGATGGTCTGGTCAAATGGATGGCAATTAGCTCGTGTGTATCCAAGAACAGGAAAACACTAAGTAAATATTAATGGAGCTAAGTTATTAACATTAATCACTAGAGTTTTCCATTATTCCTTCACAGGTGGGAGACGGTGAACTCACGAGCTCTGAGGTTCAAATCAGTTCAGCAGCAGAGAGCAGCAAACTTGTTTCTCATTGTACTCAGTAAGAACTGGACTCTGCAATGCAGATGGGAGTCGGAGGTCAATACAAAGAGGACTAGGGAAGCTAGGCAGCTTGGGAGTGGTTGAAGTTGCAGAAGGGTGGACAGGAGGGTCAGATAGAAAAAAACAACACACCAGTTGCCCTGGAAGGAAACGAGAAGAGGAAAAAAGGAAGGAAGTGGGGGGATCACTGTATGCAGAAGGGGAGAGAGATTGTGATACAAGGAGACACAAAGCCAGTGTCCAATTGCAAAGGGTGCTGGGTACTCACAGGATTGTACATACACCAGGCCAATGCTGAAGGTAGAGATGCACACCAGCATATGTGGTCTGAGAATTGTAAATACATATTTAAAAAACATTGGGCCCAATTTGGCTCTCAGGTGCATGGATGTAAAATTAAACCCAGAGCCACTCTACTGATTTCTGCTGACTATCGATACCTATCAGCAGGAACAACAGCAGCAGTCAATGGATTTGCACTGGCTCCTATCTTAACTACTTGCTGTAAGAAGGTAAAGATCCCTACAAAGATATCATGGTGAAATCTCTCTCATCCCTAATTCCCTCTAATTTTAATCAGTACTAAGTCTCAGATCCTACACAATATTCTAAAGTGAATCAATCCGTGTCGCACTTCTACAGCCAGCAAAAGCAATGAAATTTTGTGCTGTTTATTTAATATTCCGATCAGCTTTCCATTTGTTCTGTCTCAGTATATTAAGTTTTCAACAAAATGGATTTGATAAGTACCCTCTAAGGCACAATAAGGTAATTCCTTTCTGAATACTCTAGTGATATTCAGAGTTCACATGAAAATACAGAATTTAACCCCATCTACCTTATACATAAAACTATTATAATATTTGGAGAGATTATACTCTAGGCATTAGTGTTCAAATGATATGAAACAGTCATCCATGTAAGGAAAAAAAAACCCTTTAAGGCTGATATTTCATAACTAATGATTTCATCATTCATACATTATGTTAGATGAACTCAAACTACATTCTGAGCTAAAAGCTGATCATTTTAGGCCTTGTCGGCATTAGAAGAGGTGCACTGCTATGACAATTAATATGAAATTGTTCTGATTAAACTGGTGCAAACCCCAATGTAGACACACAAACCAGTTTATCTTAATTCAGTAATTTACCCACGCAAGCTGATTTAAGCAAGCATGAAATCAGTT
Source organism: Lepidochelys olivacea (assembly GCF_965140295.1). Taxonomy (NCBI): domain Eukaryota; kingdom Metazoa; phylum Chordata; order Testudines; family Cheloniidae; genus Lepidochelys; species Lepidochelys olivacea. Next base: position 4,192,857 of record NC_140417.1, on the reverse strand, counting down.
AAGTGTGTCTACATTTGGGACTTGCACTACTTTAGCTAAATCAGTTTAGTTAAACCAGTGCTACTTTTGTAATGTAGATAAGCCCTTCAAGACTATTCCTGACAGTTAGGCTATTAAGAACTTGGCCCTCCATTATTATGTGAAGTCTTAAGGAGCACAGAGAAAAATCTCGTTAGTGTTTTAGCCATGAAGGGACTTTGTTATCCAGACTGTTAGTAATTAGCCCTGTGGTTAATTCAGGCTGCAAAAAGAGTTGTGGGGTTGGGTTTTGGGTGTTTTATGTGTGCACCAAAAAGGTATTTTATTCAAAACTATATCATTTTTGAGCTAGAGAGAGATTTACAAATTTTAGAAGGTAAAAGAACATGCACAAGACCAGGGCTAAGGGCTGTGAGCCAAGACAGTTAACTATCTGTGAAACAAGCCTCGTTATAAAAACCAGCGTCTTCGATTAGGTGCACTGGCTTTATTTTCAATCAGATACTGCTAGAGAGACAGTTAAGATGTAGACACCACAAGACTGAGCTTTTCCACATGTTCAACTGCAAAAGCGTTTACTATTCCAGATGATGTCTTAAAATAAACACTGCATGATAGGCCAGAGAGGGAGGGAAAAAAATAAAAAGAGAGAACAATTGATAGAAAACAGATTTATAATGGTTAACAGTATACTTGTACAATTAAAATAAAAAATGATTCAATCCATCTCTCTAGTCCCTCTCACAGGAAACTGCCTAAACAGAACTAGGCCATTTTCCTCAAATATTTTATCAGCCTCTGACAGCAAATAAATCTACAAAACATTTCAGGCACAGCTAGTCCATTTTAATACTGTATTGCTTTTAAATAGATTTCTCAACCACAGAGCCCCACTTTTTGTCCAGATGATTTTATATCTTGCCAAAAAAGGATGAAAGTCGAACAACATATGGTGGTCAGACGGTACCAACAAATCATATTCCAAGAAAGACTTCTTCCTTTGATTATACCACAGTGACTTTCCTCTGATTCTCAGATAAAAGACTAAATCTATTCTCCAATGGATGAACGGGTAATTTTCATGGATGGCTCCCATTAATGAACAATGGGAGTTATGCTCATAAATCTCTTATGACTCAATGGGAGAAAAGGCACCCTTGAGCTGTGAATCTGCTAAGCGATACAGACCGTACCGCCCATATGAGAGTCACCCTGCAGATCCTCTTAGGGTGAATATAAGCTACAGATCTGTTCATGTAAATGGCATGGGACCTTTAGATCTATTCATTCTTTCTGCTGCTTATGTACCTGATATATGATGTGGTTGCAACGCAGCGGCTGAGAACAGGAACATAAACGCAGAGCACAGCAGGCCTTACAGGAACTAACCGGCAGATTGCAATTTGAAGATGAAAAATAGTTCAGGGAACACAGTGTCACATTGTGGGGAAATAAATTAACCAGTGGAATTAAAACTCCCTGTACCAAGCAAGAGGAATGCAGCAGCTGCTAGGAGCATTGACCCTTTGCACCCTGGTGAGTTAGAAGCCACTGAATTCACTCTAATGCATTTTCCAGTATCCCACAGTATCAGGAAAACACAACTCCCACAAACATCAGGGTTGCTGTAAACAAACCATTGAAAATCTATTTTCACAACACAAAAGCAGGCATATTGTGACAGGCTGTAGAGCCCTTCGAGGATTGACAGGGAAGTCCCCCACTGCTGGGCAGTGAGACTCCCAAACTTATGCAAAGGGGTAGCCTCCACTTACCCGTGAGTGGGGTCCCGGGGTGTGTAAGGGTTGCTAACCACTGCCAGGGACATTAGATGAGCTCCCACAGAATTTTGAAGATTGAATCCAAATCCCCATGATCATCGCCAGGTTTTATGGACCCCTCTCCAAGCCTGTCTGGATCTGAGGGAAGGCAGCCGAGCCTCATTAGCGAGTCAGCCAGGCAGCCTCAAGTTATACTAATGACCCCATTAAGGGAACTTTAAAAAAGGGAGCCTGGGGAGGTCAGGGAGAGAGAGAGCCTGCCAGTTTTGTCCAGGGAGGCTGCTGCGTGATTGCAAAGAATTTGGTTTTGTATTATGCAGTTTACAACTCAGTTGGCATCAGCTGTGTGAGATGCAGCATTGCTGGTAACTTTGGGCCGCTGATCCAAATCAGATAATTGGAATCGCCTGCAGAACTAGCATTGGACATAAGCAAAGCTGGCCAGATACCCAGCGGTGCCAAAAAACAATTCATTTTCAGCCTTTGTCCAATGACAAAAAAATCAACTGGCTGCATAGGGAGCCCAACAGCCACCCTCCCACCCCGCCGGGGGATTCTGCACCGGGACCAGCTTCTGCCAGTGGACTTGCTTTATGACCTTAGACCATCCCTAGTCACCAGAAGCTGCAGACAAAGCCAAAATCCTCAGGAGAGCTTCGTTTTACCCAAATCCAGAGCAAACATCTATCTCACCATGCTGTTACCTGCCCCTTCCCCCCTGTGTATTCAACACACTTTATCTTCAGGCCAAGCATGTCTAATAGAGCCAGGTATTTCAGGTGCCTAACTTGAGACACCTTAAAGAGGTGTAACTTTCAGAGGGCGAGTGCTTAGGCCTTCCTGAAAATCAGGCTCCTTTAAGTAATCTCAGATTGGGCACTCACACAAAACATGGAAGTACTGGAAGTCACAAATAACGCATGGCCTGTGTGTCCAATGCAGGTGGGGTGTGTTTGTTTTTTTAAACTTTTGTTAACTGTCATTATCTGTGCTTCCCAAAAGGGGTCATCCCAATGGCTGCCCATCGCCTCACTCTACCGGATCTTACAGTAGGGTCATCAGACCCCATTTCTGACATTACAGTTATGACGCTAGCAACTGCCCAATGTACACACAAAAGTGTGACTTCGAAACAGGGCCAATAGACAGCAGGTTTTAGGCCAGCATAAGGAGTATTTCACATATGAAAAGAGATTAAAAACACGGGGACTGTGCAGCTTAGAAAAGAGACGACTAAGGGAGGGATAGGACAGAGGTCCATCAAATCACAAATGCTGTGGAGAAAGTGAGCAAGGAAGCGTTATTTACCCCTTCACACGACATAAGAACGAGGGGTCACCCAATGACATTAACAGGCAACAGGTTTAAAACAAAAAAAACAAAAGGAAACACTTCACACAACGCACAATCAACCTGTGGAACTCGTTGCCAGGGGATGTTGTGAAGATTAAAAGAATAACTGGGTTCAAAAAAGAATTAGACAAATTCATGGAGAATAGGTCCAACAATGGCTATTAGCGAAGAAGGTCAGGGATGCAACCCCATGCTCTGGGTGTCCCTAAACCTCTGACTGCCAGAAGATGGGACTGCATAACAGGGGATGGCTCACTCGATAAATTGCCCTGTTCTGGTCATTCCCTCTAAAGCATCTGGCACCAGTCACTGCCAAAAGACAGGATAGTGGACTACCGCCCATACTGGGTCAGACCATTCTCATGTTCTTATGCAAAGAGAGCAAGCTAACATAGAAAGGAAGCTGACCCTTTCTCTCCCTCTCTCCTTCAGTATAGACAAAGTCAGTGCTGGGTTAATGCAGAAGAGAGATAAAGTAAACAAATGACTGCAGAAGGGGATTATTTTATTTTCATTCTTGTCCCACCATGAGCAAAGAGTTTGACAAATACACCCAAGTAAGGGAACTCTAAGCTCAGGTTGGAAGTGTGGGCTCTATCCTTAGCTCAGCCTGCAGTAATACGGTGCTGTGGCCCATATGGCACTGTAAGATCAACCTCTGAACAGCAATCTATGGGGGTCTCAATGAAGCTTTTTGAGGTTTCACTTCCTTGTTTTCAGAATACCACAGAATCACACTGATTCCCACTTCACTAATCTACAAACCTAATATTTGTCCCCACCCCAGCCCCCAAACTACACAGCAGTTTAACCCCTCTTCTCAGCAAAATGTCCTAGCTAAGCACAGTCAGTCTTGTATTACTAAACTTTAATTCCATTTGCAAAACTTACTATAGAACAGTGGTGGGCAACCTGCAGCGCATCAGAGTCACCCGCTGGCCGGCCGCGAGAGTTTGTTTACACTGACTGTACGCAGGCACAGCTGCCCTCAGCTCCCATTGGCCGGGAATGGCGAACCGCAGCCACTGGGAGCTGTGAGCGGCCGGGCCTGAAGACGGTCAATGTAAACAAACTGTCTCATGGCCTGCCAGCAGACTACCCTGACAGGGCGCCTATGGCCCACGGGCCACAGATTGCCCCCCACTGCTCGCAGGTGTGGTATACCGAGAAGTATACTAACTAAATCCAGGCTACATCAGTCAAAAGAAGTTAAGGTAGATAGTGCATCGCAATCTGGTTTGAGCCCCATATTTGTTCACTTGGACTGCGCTCCTGAAAAACACACACAAGCTCACCTTTATTTAAGCCACAGTCCCATTTACTCATCTAATCAGTCCCACTGAAGTCACATGTATTAATCATATGAGTAAAGCTAAGAATGTGTGTAAGGATCAGGACCTTAATTGCTAATACACAAAGGGTGATGTTCTGACCCACTGGTGCTCGTTCGGGGTTTGTTTTTGCTGTGGGTGGTGATGTTTTGGTGTGGTTTGTGTTTCCCAGATTAACAGGATTTAGGTGGGAAGCCTATGACAAATACAGAGGCAGCAGCGGTAGTGACCCAAGTAGTGGAAGACACAATGAAGATGACTGGATGTGGAAGCTGCAGTACGTAAATGATCCTGGAGGGGGTACCTGGAAAGAGTTTCGTCTGCATGAAGTACCTTCTGATAGAGCTGATGGAAGAAAAGATCTGAGGATTGAAGATGCAGGTGGAAAGTCTGGTTGAGTTTAGAAGGGGGTTCAAGCGGATTATGGAGCAAAGACATGAGGCTGCTGAAGGGAAAAGCTCAGACTTGCAGATGGAAGCAGGACTGAAGAACTCTGAGGGGAGACTGCTGGGTGAAGAAAATGGACAGTGGAAGCATGTGACTAAGAGTACCAGGCAGAGGAAAAGACAGGCTAGTGAAGGAGAAATAGAGTTCAAGAACAGGTTTGCAGAGTTGGAAAATGAAGAAGGGGCTCAGCAGGTTGTCACTGAAGGTGGAAGGGCAAGAAAGAAGAGAAGAGTGGCTAGTCCTATAGGAAAAGGGGAAGAGTCAATGGAGACTACACCAAATATGAGCCCCAGGAGGATACAGGATGGGTTGAAGAGGATTACAAGGGAGAATAGGAATGGAAAGGACTTGCAGCCAGAGGAAACAGGGGATAGACCAGAGAACTGCACCATCACCAGGAAAAAGGCAGGTCTACGTGATCGGGGACTCCTCACTGAGAAGAATGGACGGGCCTGTAACCAGAGCTGATCCAGAGAATAGAAGGGTGTGCTGTCTACCAGGTGCTAAGATACGGGATGTAGACCTGAGGTTGAAAAGGATCCTAAAGGGAGCAGGAAAGAATCCCCTAATTATTCTGCATGTGGGAGCAAATGATACGGCTAGATTCTCACTGGAAAGTATTAAGGGAGACTATGCTAGGCTGGGGAAGACACTTAAGGAAATCGAGGCTCAGGTGATCTTCAGTGGGATTCTGCCTCTTCCTAGAGAAGGGAAACAAAGGTGTGACAAGATTATGACTATCAACAGATGGCTCAGGCAGTGGTGCTATAAGGAGGGCTTTGGGATGTATGGCCACCGGGAGGCATTCATGGACAGAGGACAGTTCTCTCGGAATGGACTTCATCTGAGTAGGGAAGGAAATGGACTTCTAGGATGGAGGCTGGCACAACTGATTAAGAGAGCTTTAAACTAGGAATTTGGGGGAGATGGTTGGGAGATGTCCAGGTAATCTCCACACCGGATTTTAACATTGAGAGGGAAGAAAACAAAGTAAGAAAGGATACAGCAGTGGGTAGGAGAATGGACGTAAGGAGGACGGGCAGTGTACATACCAGTCTAATAGGTCATATTGCCTGCAGAATGTCCTTGCCTAATCGGGTAAAGAATGTGAGCGAGGCCAAACAGCAAAAATTAAGATGTTTGTACACCAAAGCGAGGAGCCTAGGTAACAAAATGGAGGAACTAGAGCGACTGGTGCAGGAAGTGAAACCAGATATTAAGGGAAAACAGAAACATGGTAGAATAGCAGTCATGACTGGACTACAGGTATTGAAGGGTATGTGCTGCTTAGGAAAGACAGAAATAAAGGTAAAGGTGGTGGAGTAGCATTGTCTATCAGTGATGAGGTAGACTGTAAAGAAATAAGAAGCGATGGAATGGATAAGACAGAGTCCGTCTGGGCAAAAATCACATTGGGGAAGAAAACTACTAGAGCCTCCCCTGGGATAGCGCTTGGGGTGTGCTATAGATCGCCGGGATCTAATCTGGATATGGATAGAGCCCTCTTTAATGTTTTTAATGAAGTAAATACTATGGAAACTGCGTGATCATGGGAGACTTTAACTTCCCAGATACAGACTGGAGGACAAGTGCTAGTAATAATAATAGGGCTCAGATTCTCCTAGATGCGATAGCTGATGGATTTCTTCATCAAGTAGCTGCTGAACCGACTAGCGGGGATGCCATTTTAGATTTGGTTTTGGTGAATAGTGAGGACCTCAGAAGAAATGGTTGTAGGGGACAACCTTGGTTCAAGTGATCATGAGCTAATTCAGTTCAAACTGAACAGAAGGATAAACAAAACTAAATCTGCAACTCGGGTTTTTTATTTCAAAAGGGCTGACTTTCAAAAATTAAAGAAATTAGTTAGGGAAGCAGACTGGACTGAAGAATTTATGGATCTAAAGGCAGAGGAGGCCTGGGATTACTTCAAATCAAAGCTGCAAAAGCTATTGGAAGCCTGCATCCCAAGAAAAGGGAAAAAATTCATAGGCAGGAGTTGTAGACCAGGCTGGATGAGCAAACATCTCAGAGAGGTGATTAAGAAAAAGCAGAAAGCATACAGGGAGTGGAAGATGGGAGGGATCAGCAAGGAAAGCTACCTTACTGAGGTCAGAACATGTAGGGATAAAGTGAGAAAGGCTAAAAGTCAAGTAGAGTTGGACCTTGCAAAGGGAATTAAAACCAACAGTAAAAGGTTCTGTAGCCATATAAATAAGAAGAAGTGGGACTGCTAAACACTGAGCATGGAGTGGGGGTCAAGGATAATCTAGGGATGGCCCAATATCTAAACAAATACTTTGCCTCAGTCTTTAATAAGGCTAAAGAGGATCTTAGGGATAATGGTAGCATGACAAATGGGAATGAGGATATGGAGGTAGATATTACCATATCTGAGGTAGAAGCGAAACTCAAACAGCTTAATGGGACTAAATCGGGAGACCCAGATAATCTTCATCCAAGAATATTAAAGGAATTGACACATGAAATTGCAAGCCCATTAGCAAGAATTTTTAATGAATCTGTAAACTCAGGGGTTGTACCATATGATTGGAGAATTGCTAACATAGTTCCTATGTTTAAGAAAGGGAAAAAAAGTGATCCGGGTAACTACAGGCCTGTTAGTTTGACACCTGTAGTATGCAAGGTCTTGGAAAACATTTTGAAGGAGAAAGTAGTTAAAGACATTGAAGTCAATGGTAAATGGGACAAAATACAACATGGTTTTACAAAAGGTAGATCGTACCAGACCAACCTGATCTCCTTCTTTGGGAAAGTAACAGATTTTTTAGACAAAGGAAACCCAGTGGATCTAATTTACCTAGATTTCAGTAAGGCGTTTGATACCATGCCACATGGGGAATTATTAGGTAAATTGGAAAAGGTGGGGATCAATATGAAAACTGAAAGGTGGATAAGGAATTGGTTAAAGAGGAGACTACAGTGGGTCATACTGAAAGGTGAACGGTCAGGCTGGAGGGAGGTTACCAGTGGAGTTCCTCAAGGATCAGTTTTGGGACCAATCTTATTTAATCTTTTTATTACTGACCTCCGCACAAAAAGTGGGAGTGTGCTAATAAAGTCTGCGGATGATACAAAGCTGGGAGGTATTGCCAATACAGAGAGGGACCGGGATATCATACAGGAGGATCTGGATGACCTCGTAAACTGGAGTAATAGTAATAGGATGAAATTTAAAAGTGAGAAGTGTAAGGTTATGCATTTAGGGATTAATAACAAGAATTTTAGTTAAAAGCTGGGGACGCATCAATTAGAAGTAACGGAGGAGGAGAAGAACCTTGGAGTATTGGTTGACCACAGGATGACTATGAGCTGCCAATGTGATATGGCCGTGGAAAAAGCTAATGCGTTCTTGGGATGCATCAGGAGAGGTATTTCCAGGAGAGATAAGGAGGTTTTAGTACTGTTATACAAGGCACTGGTGAGACCTCATCTGGAATACTGTGTACAGTTCTGGTCTCCCATGTTTAAGAAAGATGAATTCAAACTGGAACAGGTACAGAGAAGGGCTAACTAGGATGATCCGAGGAATGGAAAACTTGTCTTATGAAAGGAGACTCAAGGAGCTTGGCTTGTTTAGCCCAACCAAAAGAAGGCTGAGGGGAGATATGATTGCTCTCTATAAATATATCAGAGGGATAAATACCAGGGAGGGAGATGAATTATTTAAGCTCCGTACCAATGTGGACACAAGAACAAATGGATATAAACTGGCCATCAGGAAGTTTAGACTTGAAATTAGACGAAGGTTTCTAACCATCAGAGGAGTGAAGTTCTGGAACAGCCTTCCAAGGGAAGCAGTGGGGGCAAAAGACCTATCTGACTTCAAGATTAAACTTGATAAGTTTATGGAGGAGATGGTATGATGGGATAACACGATTTTGGCAATTAATTGATCTTTAACTATTCATGGTAAATAGGCCCAATGGCCTGTGATGGGATGTTAGGTGTGGTGGGATCTGAGTTACTACAGAGAATTCTTTCCTAGGTGAATCTTGCCCATATGCTCAGGGTTCAGCTGATCGCCATATTTGGGGTCGGGAAGGAATATTCCTCCAGGACAGACTGGAAGAGGCCCTGGGGGTTTTTTGCCTTCCTATGCAGCATGGGGCATGGGTCACTTGCTGGAGGATTCTCTGCACCTTGAAGTCTTTAAACCATGATTTGAGGACTTCCAATAGCTCAGACATAGGTGAGAGGTTTATCGCAGGAGTGGGTGGGTGAGATTCTGTGGCCTGCATTGTGCAGGAAGTCAGACTAGATGATTATAATGGTCCCTTCTGACCTTAATATCTATGAGTCTAAGTCAATGAAAAAAGTCCCATTGGCTTCAATAGGGTCAGGATTTGACCCACAATTTGGTAATTCTCAAAGGGGCTGTTTACATGGTGTGGCGATACATATCAGAGGGGAATAAGCTATGGAGTGCTCCAACGGCCCCACATACATCTTGATGATGCACAGTAAAAGGTTTTGATCGTGCTTTGATGTAGTCTCCTCTGAAACGCACTAGGAACCTCTCAGAGCTCACCATCAGGCTCTGTGCGGGGCAGTTAGAGGGCCACACTTTAGCTCCCTCTATACCCCTCTGGTGAGCACAGCCACAGCATGCACACCAGCTCAAAGAGTCTCCTAGCCATTACGGTTGGATTACTACTGTAATTTTAGGGACTCCTCTAATACAGCCTCCCTTCTTCCTTCCTTCCCCAACATTAATATTTAAAAGTTATTATTTAAACCATGTGAGATGTAAGAGACTGTAACAATGCTGGTTCTGGTGGGACCCAACTGAGAGTGCCAATTCAGGACAAATTGCTTCAAACAGGGCTGTTACAGCCCAAGGCTGGGGTTTCTATGCACACCAAGGCAAACCAAACCAGCCAGACAGAGAAGACTTTGGTTTTCCCCACTGGCTAACCACAAGTCACACAAGCAATTTCTTTAAACACTGTAGTTTCCCAGGATCACCACCAGTGCCACTCGTTATGGGGACAAATGGTTATGAAAACCAATACCCCAGGAAAAGAAAAAAGGTTCTCTCGATCCCAAAGGACCAAGCCCCAGACCCAGGTCAATATACAAATCAGATCTTACCCACAAATCACACTGTTGCCAACCCTTTAGAATCTAAAATCTACAGGTTTATTCATGAAAGGAAAAAGATATAGATGAGAGCTAGAATTGGTTAAATGGAATCAATGACATACAGTCATGGCAAAGTTCTTGGTTCAGGCTTGCAGCAGTGATAGAATAAACTGCAGGTTCAAATTAAGTCTCTGGAGAACATCCACACCTGGGATGGGTCTTTCAGTCCTTTGTTTAGAGCTTCCGTTTTTAGCAAAGTCCCTCCAGAGGTATGAAGCAGGACTGAGGACAAGATGGAGGAGCTGCAGCAGCTTTTTATAGTCTCTTGCCATGTGGTCTGTCTTTCTTTGTCCCAAAGACAAGAATCCCATCACATGGCCTGGAAACACCTCAGAGTTCTGTCCACAGGAGGTCCCTGCACACCTTGCTGAGTTGCAAGGCATGTCTGCCTTCTCTCAGTGGGTCAGTTGTATAGCTGATGGTCCTTAATGGGCCATCAAGCAGGCTAGGCAGAGCTGACACCAACTTGTCTGGGGTGTCACCCAGAAGCATAGCACAAGTTTGAACTACAGACAGTATAGAGCAATACTTATAACTTTAAATACAAAAATGATACATGTATATAGATAGCATAATCATAACCAGCAAACCACCACCTTGTCTTAGACACCTTATTTGACCCCCTTTATACAAGATTTGGTGCCACTACAGGACTTTGGTTGCAACAATGATCTATATGGTCCCAGATTATATCAATAACGTCACAGAGACCCACCAGACAAGTGAATCTATACTCTTGCAAAGACAGCCCATAGTTCTTCTGATGGGGAAAGATATCCAACATAAACCAGATCCCACACTGAATCTTCTCCAAAGCCCATATATCCTCCTCTGGCCTATCAAGTTGCACAATTTTGTCACTGAAGCCAGGTCACTCAATGAATGAGCAGGATGGCACTTCCTCAGCAATTCATATAGAGGATAATGCCCTTCTCATTTACATTGTAAATGAGGAGTGGCTCCACTTAAGTCAATGGACCCACCTTGGTATGAAACTGATATGAGATCAGCAACAGGCCCATGATTGGGATTTTACCAGGTTCCTGTCAGGTTACAAGGTTTACATACCTTGCCAGTTTTACAATTTATCTAATTGTGTGAATGAAGTAAAACTACATTAATCTCTCTCTAGTTGGGTTCACTCTAGTTTCCAGGCACTAACATTGGAGCTGCAAACTCCAAAGGGGAATGGTTACGACAGAGAATAAAAATGTTCTAATATATTTTGTAGGTTATTTTTCTTGTAATTTGCAGTCAGGTTTCAAGGTCAACAAGGCACAAAATGCTCTAAGGGAACAAATTAAAGGCAAAGAAAATCTTTTTTAAAAAAAGTTATTGAGTCCAACTGATAGGCATTAGTGTTTCTATGCCTAAAAATTTATTTAATGGTGTTGATGTTTCATATAGTGATGGCACCTTAATCCTTTTATGCTGGCAGTACATAGCACATACAGATATTGCTAGCAATGGACTTCACCTGGAAAATTCAATTCCATCTTTATTTAAAGATGACATGCAAAGACCAAAACAATAGAAAACTGAGTTAAAGGCAAATATTTGTGCTGACCAGGCTTGGGGTGGAGGGGCATTAGGAATATTATCCCACCTTTTCAGAATTCTCTCCCTTTTCAACCAGTCAGTCTTCCAGATAAACGATCTTGTTCTTTCCAGGGAAAAGTTAACCACTGGCTGACAGCGGTTAGGAAGAAACTTCCCCCTAGGCAGATTATTCCATAATTCTCCACCATGTGGTTTTTTGCACCTTCCTCTGCAACAGCTGATATGTGACAAGATACTGGACCTAATCCAGGGGAGCAATTCCCCAATTAAAACTCACTGTTGTGCCATGCACCCCTCACAGGCTGGTTAATAGGGATGCTTGGCGTACTTCTGAGCTTCACCTTTTCTGTTCACTGTTAATGTTGTATTTAGGGGAAGGTTCAGTTCTGGCAGTCTAGCAGCAGCAGGGCATCATGCCACATGGGGGAAGCAGGGTTCAAAAGTAATAGTTCATTTATTGCGTTCTCCAGGAACATATGACTAACTCCAGGAACACGACACTCCTCCTCAGGAGCATGAGTGGGTAGGGAGTTTCCTTGCTCCGCAGCAGCCTTTCTAACCACCTCAGGAACCTTGCAGAGCCAGAGCTGGCTAGAAGATTATTCTGCCTATCGCGGGGCCATTGGCAGAAATGGGGCTCAGAGGAACCAAATGGACAAGAACAGTGTCAGTTACAATAACGGCTTTGTAACCAAGTAGAAATGCTGTATAGCGATCGACAGCACGGTCTGAAAATGAAAGGCGGTATCAAGTGCGTCCCTCCAATGATCCATTTTAGGACTTGGACTGTTCTTTCCCCTTCATTCACATAATAGTATGGAAGACAACATTAACTCCACGTTCATTAAATCTGTGGGTGATGTCAAGCCAGGCGGAATAGCAGACACTAGAGAGGATACATCAAAAATATAAAGTGATCTGGCAAGCTCAGACAGCTGGGCAGATGTGAGTGGGATGACCTCCTATAGATAAATGTATGGTAATGCCCCTGGGGAGAAATAATCACTGTGTAGATATAAAGTGGAATGCTGCTGTTTCAAAGGCAGCAACAACAAAGGGCTGGGGGTTAGGGTGGATAATGATTTGGAAGAGAATTCATGGTATGATGCCATTGCCAAAAGACCAACGCCAACTGCCATCCCGTGGTGCATGCACAAGGCACTGGAGGTAATAATGCTGCTTTATGCAGACTTCGGAGAGACTGCCATCGCAATGCTGAATGCAGTTCGAAGCCGCTTCTTTGAAAAAAGGAGCTTAACACATTTAGAAAAGTTTAAAGGACAAAACACTTTGCACTTACCCAGCACATACCACCTCCCACTAAAGGATCCTAAAGCCCTTGGAAAACATTAATGAACAAGAATAAGTATTACTATCCACATTGCCTATATGGGGGAAACCGGCACAAAGAAGAACCCAAGGTCAGTACAGGATATCGGTGGCAGAAGCAGGAACTAGAATCATAAATCATCTTTATCTGAGCATAAGCTTTCATGAGCAGCTACAGCTCACTTCATCGGATGCATGCAGTGGAAAATACAGTGGGGAGATTTATATATACAGAGAACATGAAACAATGGGTGTTACCATGCACACTAACAAGAGTGATCGGGTAAGGTGAGCTATTACCAGCAGGAGAGAGAAAAAAAAAACTTTTGTAGCGATAATCCACATGGGCCATTTCCAGCAGTTGACAAGAACGTGTGAGGAACGGGGGGGGTGTGTGTGTGTGTGTGAATAAACATGGGGAAATAGTTTTACTTTGTGTAAATGACATGGATCACTCTCCTTACAGTGTGTACGGTAACACCCATTGTTTCATGTTCTCTATGTATATAAATCTCCCCACTGTATTTTCCACTGAATCCGATAAAGTGAGCTGTAGCTCACGAAAGCTTATGCTCAAATAAATTGGTTAGTCTCTAAGGTGCCACAAGTCCTCCTTTTCTTTTTGCGGATACAGACTAACACAGCTGCTACTCTGAAATAAATCATCTTGACTCCCAGTCCTGTATTCTAATCACTAGACCACGCAGCCTTCCTAAGTCACAGGGGCAACTGAAAACAGGGATATAGGAACATATCTATTAGATGAACAGTTTGTCAATTGCATCTGAGCCTGTATAAAAAAATAAAGGTACTGGCTTTTATTAAATTAACATTAGTATCTTGGACTCAGTGACTGGTAGCTGCAACCTGGCAGGGCAGAACATGGTGGTGAAGAAAGATATGGGCAGGAAGGTTGCTAAGGCACATACAGAGCGAAAGAGAAAGAAGGGATGGGGGGAAACGGGCAATATAGGGACGCTTTCAGTTGGCGTTGGGGTTGCGTTGCAGCTAGTAACGTAAGCTTGTTGGGGAAGTGGGGTTTGTTCCAGGGGAGAAGGAAGTTAGCACACACAGGAGCTTGGGACTGGCATATGTTTCAATCACTAGGTGAATCGGCTTTCGGTCGGTATCTAAAAAGGTTGTGCTGTCTGAATAACATTTGGCAGGGAGTCGTGGCATTCCACATGCTCGCAGGCAGGATCTATACCATAAAAAGGCTCCTCCCCAGCAAGCACTTACCCAGCTCCCAGAGAGACCAATGGCTGCATACTCATGGAGACCAAACTGCTTTACCTTCCCAAGCAATGGTCTCTCCAGAAGCAGCAGCCTGAGGCAGATTAGCAGTGAGAAGAAGTTCTCATTCCTGCTGTCTATGCTTTAACTAGTGAGTGGAGGGCTTTCAGTTTCCAGGGCTATTCATTTGACAATTACGATGAGTATGATGAGTAATTCACTTGGGGAAAAAACGTGTTAAAAGAACTGTGCCCATGTAACACCAGCACATTTAATGTGCAAGTCACATCGGTCTGAAGAACATAGTTACTCTCTTAAGCCTCTTTTCATTGGCAAATAGCCAGGGCCCTCTGTGTTGCATAACCTCCCAAAAGCGCTGGTGGATCTAGCTTTTTGCACACAGGAAACCTTTTCACCAGGAACTCCACCAACTTTCAGAAAGCAAGATTGACTACTGCAGGTTTCTCTGCTCAAGAGCAGATTGGGCAAGATTTAACTATAATAAGACTTTGCACTGTAGCCCCACTTGATTCAGGAGGCCCCCAAATGGTCCTCAATATCCATGGAAAGTTTAATTACTTAAAAAAAAAAAAAAACAGGAAAAAAAAAGAGAAAACCAACTTTCCCTTAAGACATGTGTTGCTGTGCCTCGCTGGCAAACACTCACCTATCTATTGCGCGCGTGTGACTGCTCGGGGCTAAGTGTTCCTACATACTGTGTTATATGAGTTATGTTACTTATCCACCGCAGGGGGAGGTAAGGACACTGCCAACTTTAACTTGGAAGTTCCTTGCTTTTGTGGGTTTCACAGTTGCTGTTTTCGTATTCCATACGCCTGTTCATGGTAAGCTGTAACAATATTTCTTTCTCTTGTACATCTGGTGTCAGTGTTAAAAATAGATTAATCCTTTCATACATTGCCACAAAGGAATCTTGTAGGGAACATCCAACAATCTAGGTTGGCCAAAAAGCAGCTATTAACTTGATACCACCACAGTTATTCAATTTTACTGCAACCAACTTTAAAAAGCCATTATAATTTTAAGTAAATGATTTTCTTTAAATAAAACCCTAATGCATTAAAAAGTGACAGCATGTCAGGGATTGTTTTGTAAGAGCACTATTCTTATTCATCTTAACTTTCTACAGATGCAGCACTTGCTGCGGTAAAGCAGAATTTTTAAACAATGACACCGTGCAGACTACCAAATGCAATTTTTCCTTGAAGACGTTTAGAAGTCTTTAAAAAGATTTTACTGTTTTTTATTTGCCTGACATTCTGCATATTATATTGTGGGCTTTACCAGATTTGCTTTGACCATATGAGTAATTTGATTTTAAACAGTAAAAAATCATAGTGTACTACAGTAAAACATCGTCCCACCACTACGTGATAGATTTTAAAGCTACAAGAAAATGTTTTCTGCTGTACATCCCTAAACATATGCATGAAATAATAGCATGCTAAGTAACCAACATGCTGACCGCTGCACAAGGCACGCACAGACGGTCTCTGCCCCAACGGAGTATTCATCTTATTATACTACAACCCTGAAGGGATACTACTTAGTGAGCTAGGCATCAGGTTTGAAGTCAATTTAACTAGATTTGCTAGCACTTTAAATTCTGCTCCCAGCAAGGATGGCTCAACCCCTTATTCTTCTGTGACGGACACAACAGCTGGTCGAAGAATTAAAAAAAAAAAATCCAACCCTTCCCCCCAAAAACAAGACAAATTTTCCATAAAATATTTCACTAAATATTTTCCCCCTTTTCAGCCAGCTCTAATGGACAGGCCCTGCGCAGGCTGCTGTGTGCCTGGGTTGGGGGTCATTTGGAGAAAACCTGAAAAAAACTGACATTATTCATTATTATTATTTGTCTGTATTGCTATAGTGCCTCTGAGTCCTAGTCATAAGCCAGGACCCCATTGTGCTGAGCACGATACAAAGGAACTCAATCTAGTTAGCTTAACGAAGAGGTTACAGGGTGACATGATTACAGTCTATAAGAACCTACAGGAGGAACAAATATTTAACAAAAGGCTCTTCAGTCGAACAGGGAAAGGTCTAACATGATCCAACGGCTGGAAATTGAAGCTAGACAAATTCACCCTGCAAATAAGGTGTACATTTTTGTACAGTAAGACATGGAAAGATTTCGAAAGGCTGTGGGTGGATTTTCCATCACAGACAATTTTTAAATCAAGATTGGCTGGTTTCCTAGAAGATCTGCTCTAGGAATTATTTTGTGGAAGTTCTAGGTCAGGCTAGATGCTCACAGTTGTCCCTTCTGGCCTTGGAATCTATGAAACACAGAACAAAAAGACAGTCCATAACTCAAAGAGCTCACAGTCTAAGTGTAAGACAGGAGACAACAGATGAACAGACAGACAAGGGAACAATGAGATGTTATTGGTCAGCATCACAGGTAATGGAAACAGTACACCAATGGTCTAAGTGTTGTCAAGTTTTTTTATAGGCATTAAGGAAGAGGAGAGTTTGGGAGGCGGATAATGAGGTAACTTGGTAAGTTGGTAGATGCTTATAGGGAGCTCCTCCGAAGCATGGAGGCCGTGAAGTGCCTTGGAAGTGAAGACAAGTGGAGCCTGACCTTTGCATCAGCTTTCTGAATGGATACGAGTGAAGAAAGATGAATTTGTCAAGGCCAAAGAGAAGGATGGTGCAGTAATTGAGACGTGATATGATGAGCTTGAACAAAAGGAAAAACTTTTTCACTAGGAGGGTGGTGAAACACTGGAATGCGTTGCCTAGGGAGGTGGTGGAATCTCCTTCCTTAGAAGTTTTTAAGGTCAGGCTTGACAAAGCCCTGGCTGGGATGATTTAATTGGGGATGGGTCCTGCTTTTGAGCAGGGGGTTGGACTAGATGACCTACTGAGGTCCCTTCCAACCCTGATATTCTATGATTCTATTCTATGAAAAGTTTCAGGTGTGTGGATGCACTGGAAAGGCTGTGCCATAGAAACGCTATACAGAAAAAACACATGGAAGACTTAGACACAGCCTGGATGTGAGAACCTAGAAAGAGGTCTGAGTTGACGAGAACCAAGTTATGCACCTGAGTGACAGGCAGGATAGTGGTGTTGTCCACAGCGATGGCAAAAGGAGGTAGCGAAGAGGGGAGGAAGAGATCAGAGAGGAAGCCTTATGGGAAGGTGTTGTGTGGATGGTAGAAGACAGTGACATATGGAGGGGGAAAGGAGAGAAGAGTCAGATGCAGTGTCATTCAAATGAGAAGAAAGAGTGGGAAGGCTGAGGAGGCAGGGACTGGTGGCAGGGACAGGAGAGGAGCAGCCCAACACTCCCACCATGGTCAAATCCAGGGCCGAAAGTATGAGAGAAAGAAGCCTTGGTAAAGTAGGGCAGTTGCAGAGGAAGACATTCTGCCGGCTCCTATGGCATTTCTTGCAAGAGTAGGGGTTGTGCCCCAGGGTCCTCGGATAACATTTTCTCCTCCCCACACTATGGGGGTTTGTTGTTGTCTGCCTGTCTCCAACTCGCCAACCCAGATGTGCTTGCACCCTGCTGTGCATTATTCTCTTATATATTCACCTGCAAAGGGCTCTTGGCCCCATTACCTGAAGTGACGCTACACAGAAAGGTAAAGTGTTACTACTGCCACATCCTGTGGGTCAGACTGTGGACAACCGCCGCATGGATACATGGGCACATGGAGAAGGAGGTAAGCAGCCCCTGCTTTGGTTGCAAGGCCAGGTCACTGCTGCAAACTGTACACTCCTCTGAAGGCCAAAACCATCCCTGGCTGGTGGCATTAGCTGTGGAGAAAAGCCCAGCCTGATGAAGAGAGCAGCCGCAGCTGTGGCCAGCTCAATCAGACCCAGCTGGCCCCTATAAGAGGCTGTGAGCCAGGAGCCCAGTCACTCTCCCTCTGCCTGTAGAGGGAGAAGGGCCTGGCTGCAAGATGCCGAGCAGGACACCTAGATTGGAGCAGCGCTTGGGAAGGGCCAGAGGAGCTGGGAGCTCCGGCCTGGAAAGCCTCAGGCTGCGGGCCTGACTACAGGCCGAATAGGCGCAGGGTTGCAGAGGGGCAGCTCACGGGTAGGCGGAGGCAGCAGGTCCAAACCCCCTTGCCTGGGATGAGTGGCGTATACACTCCAGTCTGCCCACGATATAAGGGGCTAAGTGGGGACTGGCAGTAGCCCAGACTGAGGGGAGGTGGGGTTAGAGGGTGGGAGTTCCCCTGGGTGGGGAGACCCAGAACCTGAGAGTGTGGGGGTACTGCCAGGGGGCAGCACACCAGAGAAAAGGGCACTGGGTCCTGGAAGGGACATGGGGGCCAGTGGTAAGGCGGATCCCCAGCCTGCAGAGGGCGCTCTGCTGGAAAAGAGCTAATTCCTGACGACTACCAGCAGGAGGCGCCACAGGGGTGAGTCCAAAGGCTTACACTACCCCAAAAGCATCAATGGGGAGGCTACCACCCATTCCCTGCTTTAGCTTGCACAACTGGTTGCACCATAGGCAAGCTCAAGGTGCACTTTCTTTAAGGAAGGTAGCAGCTAGTACAGGCCCCCATAGGTAGCTGGCTGCTCCCAGAAGTCACTTTGAGGCCATGCAGCTTCACATGGTCCCCATCACGGATCTGTGACTGAGAGGCACAACTGAATCCTGGGTAAGGGTGATGAGGAGGTCACAAGTTCAAGTGAATGTACTGTCAGGGAAAACATTATGTAACATTTCTATTACAGTCCCTGATCCAAAGAATTTACATGAAACATTTAGTCCATATGGACTATATCTGGCCTTCATTCTAATGCCCTCCCCTCACACCCACAACATAACCTGATCTTCAGAAGTGATGAGCTTCCACAGTTCCCTCTGGCTCACATGGGATCTGTGGATTCTCACCCCCTCTGAAAGAAGTTTTAGTCCTCTTACTAGCCCAGGGATAGCACAGGCCTGGGGGTGGTCCAGGTGGGCAGGGGGAAAAGGAGAAGGCAAGTACTCTCTTGAATGGAAGGGATTGGAGGAGACACTGCAGGAGGACTGACAGTCCAGTGAAAGGAAAAGTTCAGCAAACTGCATAAAGTAATTGAAAGATAACCTGATTGCTCATAAGAAAGTACGTAGGTTTTAATGAAAAAAAAAAAAGAAAAGAAAACCTGAGCAAGAGGCTGTTTGTGCAATTTACAGCCATTCCATTCCAGACCAGTGGCATTAATTGAAGTGAACCAAACCTCACATCAGTTTGGAAACATTTAATTTGAAAATTTTAGTTCACTAAGCAATGTGCAATCAATAGCAGTTCATTATCATCTGTGTGGCTGAAAAGTGGAAGGGGGAGCACGAGAGGTAGAAAACAGCCAGACACATCATGACGCGGAGTGGTTCTAGCTGCAAGAAGCAGGAGCTAAGGATGTTCAGTACTTGGGATGATCATGCCCACAATGATGAGGGCATTGAGAATCCAATATTACCCAGGCGCCAACAATTATATGTTAAACCACTTTAAAATAATGGATACAGGTTTATTTGTATTCGGTAAAATGTCAAGCAGCACAGTCTAATTAAATCACATCTAATTATTTTGTTCCTGCTATTAGTTACAAGTAGCACCAAAGATTACAACTACTGAAAGGTAACAAGAAACAAAAATCCATTTGCTTATTTTATGCTCTCAACATTAATATTTATATTTAATAAAAAAAATATAAGCATCAGGACATAAATAGTGAAAGACTGCACCTTCAGAAACTGGAGTTCTTTAAAATATAACTATGTGATTTATTTAAAAAAACAAAAAACAAATGACTGTGTCCCTTTAAGATGCAATTTCCACAAGTTTCAAGTGTACGTTACATTCATTTTTCCCCTCACTAAATTATTCTTTTTGAAGAATTCCAATAAATTAGCACTGGCTGCAAGTCTTTTAATAGGATTACATTCATGATTTTATAATAAATTGTATTAAAAACAAAAGAGATTAAATGGTGAGAAGAGATGTCTTCCTTAATTTTAAAATTGAATTTAAAGTGGAGAGACTTTTTGTTTAATTAAACTTGCAGTCCTGCGAATCCTTTACAGTAGCAGCATGCCAGTGCCTAAGACCTAGGACAGGGGTCGGCAAGCTATGGCACGCGCGGATTTTCAGTGGCACTCACGCTGCCCAGGTCCTGGCCACCAGTCCAGGGGGCTCTGCGTTTTAATTTAATTTTAAACGAAGCTTCTTAAACATTTTTAAACCCTTATTTACTTTACATACAACAATAGTTTAGTTATCTATTAAAGACTTATAGAAAGAGACCTTCTAAAAACGTTAACATGCATTACTGGCACGTGAAACCTTAAATTAGAGTGAATGAATGAAGACTCGGCACACCACTTCTGAAAGGCTGCTGACCCCAACCTAGGAAGTGAAACTAACCAGTCTTATGCAAACAGACTGAAATGCAAAAAAGAGTAAGCTGCATAGATCCTGAGACGGTGAGACGTCAGTCATGTTAATTTTAATAATATGCAATAATAAACTCCTACCCCAGTTCCTGCCCTAGGGTGCCCACACAACTCCCACCGAACTACAGGTTGATACATGCAGCAGCAGGGCAGAAATTTGCATGCCATGCATACTGTTTGCTGAGTAAGTGGATCATTTACAGTTGCCACTTGTGGGTGCAATTAGCCCCTCCACTGTTCAGTGAGGAAAACTAGAGATGAACATTCAAAAACCAGTGGGAGAACACTTCAGTCTCTTTGGACACTTGATTACAGACCTAAAAGTGGCAATTCTTCAACAAAAAAACTTCAAAAACAGACTCCAACGAGAGACTGCTGAATTGGAATTAATTTACAAACTGGATACAATTAACTTGGGCTTGAATAAAAACTGGGAGCGGATGGGTCATTACACAAAGTAAAACTATTTCTCCCCCCCCCCCCCACCTACTCTTCCTCAGACGCTCTTGCCAACTGCTGGAAATGTGGAAATTACCATGTGTTTGGTAACACCCATTGTTTCATGTTCTCTATGGATATAAATCTCCCCACTGTATTTTCCACTGAATGCATCCGATGAAGTGAGCTGTAGCTCATGAAAGCTTATGCTCAAATAAATTTGTTAGTCTCTAAGGTGCCACGGTACTCCTTTTCTTTTGAGAGATGAACAGTCGTGCTCAAGGGAGACCGGAAGTCAAGGGTGGGAGTTTTGTAAACCCTTCTCTTCTCCTACTTCCAGGCTGATGGAAAAAACATCACTTGGCTGAGACTCCAAATGCTTCTCTTACAGCACTAGTTGTTAATCTGCACTCCTAACCCCACTGGAGGAGCACAAGGGGAATAGCATGAAGCCACAGATGGGAGCCAGTGCCGTACAGCCCCAGAGCTTGCTGTGCCCCGAGGGGAGGCCAGGAACGCTGAGGGCCAAGCAGCCCCCAGTGATGCTCTGCGACCTGGCCCCAACTCCAGTCCTGCAGACCTCCCAGCTCTTTTCGTGGCTGCTTGTCCCACCCCACAAAGGGAAAACAGTTTGTGTTTTCTGTCTCACTAAGCCATGGCAGCTTTCTCTCCATTATTAAGGCTACGTTTTAGTCACAGGTATTTTTAGTAAAAGTCATGGACAGGTCACAGGCAGTAAACAAATATTCACAGCCCGTGACCTGTCCATGACTTTTACTAAAAATACCTGTGACTAAAACTTGGAGGGGGGGGCAGGGGAGGGCCTGCGGGTCCTCTAGAGGGGGCGATCCGGGGGTGCTGGTGGAGGTGGCCCGGGACCCCTGCTGGTGCTGGGGCGGGAGGGTTGGCAGGGCCGGCAGGGGCTCCCTACGCAGCTCAGCATCCCTGCAGCTCCTAGGCAGCAGAGGGTCCAGCGGGCTCCGTGCAATGCTCCCGCAACAAGTGCTGGCTGTCACAGCTCCCATTAGCTGGGAACAACAGCCAATGGCAGCTGCAGGGGCGGGCCTGCAGGCACAGGTAACAGGTGAGATGGAGGCCCCCCATCACCACCTGGGCACTGCAGGGCTATGCCAGTGGGATCTGGGGAGCCCCCTACCCCAAGGTAAGTGCCCCCTGCACCCTCCACCCCCTCTCACACACTCAAACTGCCGCTGCTGCCAGCTCAGGCAGCCCGTGAGCCAGAACCAGCCACTGCAGAAGTCACAGAGTCTTAGCCTTATCCATTATCAATACCTTGCTCATAGTCACTTTTGAAAGTTTTACCCTTGATGACTGTACGCTGTAAGAAGGCTTGAAGGATGCCTCAGAGTTATAATGCCACCACTCCCTAGCTCTTATATAGTGCCTTTCATTGGTAGAGCTTAATGTGATTTACGAAAAAGGTCAATATCATTATCCTCATTATACAGATGGAGAAACCGAGGCACAGTGAAGGAAGTGGCAGAGCCTGGATTAGAACCCAGGTACTCTGAGTCCTAGTGCAAGCTCTATTAGGCAACACTGCCTCCTTCTGCCTGAAAGGGGTGGCACAGCCTGAAAATAATTCACTCTGAGGAGACTAGGTCACATAAATATAGTAATGCTATACAACATGGAGTGAAACGGACTCAAGAAAGTGCAAGCCAGGAATGGACGAATACTGAATGGTGCGGATTTAGAGATGAGCCCTCCAGCTGTCCCTTGGACAGGCTCCTCCCAATATCTCCATCTCCCCTAAAATACATTTTTCCCCTTATGCTGTATGAGACTAGTGCGGGAGATGTGCGATGTCTTTTTGGCCCTGTAAGCTCCCACTGCACAACCGAATTTTCCAAACATCTTCTGACCTGCTAGTGGGTTCTGAAAATAAGCCTCTATCTGCCACGCCAAGAAAGATTTATGCCCCAGATCACTAACTGATGGTCTGAAATGGTGCGAAGAAGTCAGAACAGCAGCCCCAGAAAACAACACACACACCTTGGAATGTTCTAGCAAGTCACTTCTCAGAACAAAACGGGCAGATGGAGCCATTCGCCATGAAGGCAGAGGAGTGTACTACAGATAAAAGAGAGGATCGTCGTCTACAAAGTATAGTCTGAGCAGACTTTATGAAGCCATCCCTTGGGCAGTAACTCGCTAACATGTTCAAGAATCCAGAAAAAATAGAAATGAAAAGAGATGTTTTCCAGCTAGTTCTTAACTTGGCCTTGAAGGTCAATAAATGTATAACAGATGTGCCCTGTTCTGAATGTGGAGGATTGGGCTGCTGCTAACTGTTATTGTCAGGATGCATCAAATTTAGCCATATGTCTACAAGGGTAGACAGTGTTAGAAAAGTCTCATATAAAGCAACACATCTTATAGTTTCAGCAAAATCCTAGGTTTGCCTGTCATGGGTAGGGTGTTAGAGAATTGCCTTTTGTCTTGGGTTTTCGAAAAGTTTATTCAAATCAGCTTATATATTTAAATTTTTTGAAAAGAATCATTGTATCTGATACTTTGCCCTCCTACTGATTTCACAGATAGTTTTTCATGTTAATTATAACCACTACAAATTAATCACAGGACACATTTAGCTAAGGCTCTTCTTTTACCTCACAGAGAAGAATGTCATCAGAAAACTAAGAAATCTTCCAACCCACTGCGGGTATTTCGCTTTCTCACCCTCTCCTCGCTCTATCAAATGTCAGCTTTCGTTCTCAGTTATAGACCCCAAGAGGAATGCACAGACTTGCGCTGCAATTGTGAGATGGATGGAATAAACACTCATATCAAAATAAAAAGGGATAAAAATGCTAAGATCACACATGGCTATAAACTCAAGTTATGCGTGTAAAGTCTTTCCTCCTACAGGACTCTGCCTAGATTTTTCAGGATACTAACGCTGTTGGTTACAAACCAGCTGTGCAGCAAAATAGGAATGGTCATATTAGCTCAGCCCTGCAGCCCTTGTAGTCCAGTATATGGCCCAAGTAATTCAATGTAATTTTCCTTACTAGCTCAGAAGAGTAACTAAAAATTCAAAGGAAAAAGTGGCTACAATAATAGGCCCTGACCCTGTATTGCCAGCACATGGGCAGACTGAAGCCAGCGGGGCTCTGAATGGGGGCAAATGCAGTGCACGGCCAGGGCCATACACAGTGATCAACTTTAGCTCATCGACTTACTGCAGTGGGTGAATGTGTCTCAGTGCTTAGACAGCAACACTAGTCCTGAAGCCTGATGTTGTATCCCAGAGAGCCGTAGCTATTTAGAGCCGTTTTATTTCTCTGAACAAATGAGTTTTTGATTTTTCTAAAGCAAAAAAAAGTGGGGGTTTGGTTTAGTTTGTTTTTTGTCTAACATATTCCTGATCAAGACTGCCATAATTTCACATTTTCTCCATAAAATAGTCACACACAAAGCAAAAGGCATATCACCCTTGTTTAATAACTGTGGATAACTTCCAGAAAATGAAAGCCAGCATACAGACATCCAGAGCTCTTTAGGGAATATAAAGTTATATTTATCCTTAAGTTTTAGCATAGAAATTGTGTCAATGTTCAGGATTTACATTACAGGTTTAAAATGCTCAATATTCTCCTGCCCTTCTCTCATATACTCCCCCTCAAGGCTTTTCACATGTAGGTCACTATTTCAGACTCAACCCTGAGCTGGCTGAAAGCCATTACTATTAGCTGGCTGCTCGGTGAGCTGTGTGATCACATTTGGTAACCCCCCAATGTCAATGCACCCTTGTTGAGGGTCTCAGAGACGCCCAGTACAAAAGGCTCAAATTTTCCACCCATCAAAACCAATGGGAGTTCTCCCACTGACTTCCCTGGATCAGGGTGCAGACTCAGTGCAGAGCCTCTTCCCTAGAGGTGTGCCTTGCAGAACAGGCTTGCAACATGTTGACTTTGCTGGGGGAGCATAAGGGAGGGGCATTGCCAACTCTTCATTCTGCAGACGAAAAGACAGCACTTGAGCGCGAACACTCAAGCTATGCCTACCCTGCAAGTAGAGGTGTGACTGCCATACGCACAGCATACCCAAGCTAACTTTGACGGACAGAAGTGAAGCCACGGCAGCAGGGCAGTATCAGCCTGTCCGCAAACCTGGTTACATACTTCAATGGCTAGCCCATGCTGCCGCAGCTTCCCTGTTATTGTTATTTCCGCTAGCTAGATCAAAGGTAGCTCGGGTACATCTACACATGCTGCAGTCACACGGCTGATTGCAGGGTAGAAACAGCCTCCATCTGCCAAGTTTCAATAGCTCTCAGTTTGTGTTAAAGCCTTAAAACCAAATTAACCAGGAGTGCGCACAGAGCTGACAGTCACCCAGGAAAGCAGCAGACCTGTTTCTACGGGGCTCCTGCCACCAGGGACCATTGCTGCTGGTTTCCTTAGTGACTGCAATAAAAACTAAAAAGAGAGGAGTAATCTTCAGTCTCCCATGTTAGCAATGGAGGCCAGGCTGGGTGTAGATGAGCATTAACTAGGGAATATGTTGGCCCATATCCAAACCTGGGTACTCTGATAACTATGTTAGAGTCCACAGCTTAAATGTAACAGCAAGGCAAAAAGGACATAATATTTTCCAGGTCTGTATCATATTAGAAATTATCACAAAGTGATGTTAATAGAGATTTTTAGAACAATCCGGCATATTGCACTTGACTAATCTCCGCAAATAAAGCAAAATCTGATCGCATTGACATTGGGTAAAATTTGTTTGATGCAACTTCAGGACTAGACTTGGTTAGAACATTAAACGTGCTTTCAGGGTACCCTAGATCCCTGTCACTTTGATTGAAACAAAGTGTGCTCCAGAGTTTCACCCTTCACAAACAGCTGATAGGGTCAGAATCCTGGCTACTGCACGCAGGCAGGAAAATAGTTCTGAAACCTGAAGCATCTAAAATATATATCCCTGTTTCAGATGTCAGTGCCATAATAAGGGGGTGAAACTCTGTAACCTGTAATGGGAGTTCAGACTAGATGATCTAATGGTCCTTTTGGCCAAAAAAAAAAGCTGGGGGAGGGGCGGGGCAATCAGCACAGACTTGACAAAATTTTGTAGCGTTTGTATCCATCCAACTGCGTGTTTAACATGGGGGGGGGGGGACCTTCCGCCTTTTGGCAACAAAGAATCTGCAACAAAACTCAAATTGTAGCCAAGACATCCTTTCTGATCCTTGCAGAAGGAAGATTCCCCCATTAGAATTTAATTTGGCTATTGACAAAATTAATCTACTGCTATGTTCTTCTGTTGACATATGGTTTCAGTCCTTTACTGCTCTATTAACCCTATTTTGTCTTTGGGATAATAGGATATCATCATTACTAAATAGTATGCTAATAGTTTTTCCTCTAGTATTAAAAATATGATACATTGTCCTACTCTAATTAAGTTGAGATTAGTACTGAAATAATTGTTTATTATTTTACCATAGGCACTTTACTGCTTCGGAGTATCAGTTGCACTCCAACTGCTATTATGACTTTGTAGCAATTGACTAACTATTATACTGTTATCCAGAGTCTAACATTTAACTGGGGGAAAGCACGGAATGCTTTCCCACTGCAAGATCTCAGCTTTCTAATTTATTAGAAATCAACTACAAAATATAAAAATTAGATTTAGTCAGTTTTTTCTCTTTTCAGGAGAGTGTGTCCCATGAGGCTCAACATGAGCTTAATTAGGAGGGAAGATTTTTTTAAATATGTGATGAGCTTTATATTGATGCCCTCTACATAAGTCTCTCTATTTCATACTTCCCGTAAGATTTGAATTGCCAAAAAATCTTCCCTCCACCCCCAACAAATTGAGCACACTGTAGAGCAGGTTTGTTAAATGGCATTACCATGAACTATTTTTATACTGATTTTCCTTGCTCTATTTCATCCCTGTCTGTATCCATTTGTTGTGTTGCAGACTTCTGATTTTGGTTTTTAATTGAAATCACTTTGTAGAAATCTTTATAGCATAATGACCTAAATTCTCATCTCACAAGGACAGAGACCCACTGAGTTCCACAGGGTTGAGCTGATGTAATCAAGACTGGAATTCGTCCCAGTGAATGTCCTGATTGATAATTAAAAGCAGCCTTTTAAAAGTATCTAAAAGTGAAAGTATTCTAAGGAACACCTCCTAAGTGAAGCCATTCATTCAAACACAGCGCGCCCTGGAGTATCTCAGCACAAGAACCTTGAAAGGCCCAATAGCAATGGGTGTGGAAGAAGCATTTCCTAATGTAGCTGCAGAATGGTGGTGGTGAAACAGGCAGCCAGCCTGCTAACCTACAGATAACCGGATGGCAAACATGTTTATTTTCTGGATGCCCTGAAAATTGAGACAGAGATGAAGGACGTGTAAAGACGCAACTGGACCAACATACACCCATAAGGACTCTCAGCTATGCACACAGATGAGAGCAACCTGTTGAGTGAGGTGATGCTATGGACAATACTTATACTTAGATGCTCAAATGATATTTTTGCTTGTGGTCTAGTGCAATGCATAGACAAAAATTGCACTGCTGAAGTCTGAAATGCTGCATTTTACACAGTTACATCTGAGTTTCCTGGTTTCACTGGCACCGTCAGATCATTAACATTTTAACGATGTGTGCATGTCTGTGTCTGTGTTTATTATTGAGATTAATGGACAGAGCCAATGCCTTTCTAAAAGCAGTCAAAGGTCTGTCATAGGTTATACAACTGCTCTTCTAACTACTAGATCAGCTATATGGACCTTTCAGTTTTTAAATTATGCACAGATTACAAAAAATGCTAGAACACAAACCATTCATATGGTACCAAGGTGCTTTTAAAAATAAATAAAAATAGCCAGTTTGTACACTCCTCCTGCCATCTGAAGTTTTGGAACCTATCAAGCAATTCAGATTTCAATATATGTTCCAAGTCAATACGTATTGAACTCCAAGCTGCTATGGCAATTGAGTAAGGACAAGCAAAGACCAGTATACATATGCCCGAGGAATCAAAATGATTTATCAAAAGTATATTTTTAAATGAAGAAATGAAGTACAATCTGTTAGCCATTTTCATCAAGATTTAATTAAGCTTTTCTGTTATTTGGCTATTCATAATTTCCAGTTAGTTTTATTTCCTACATGGCTGGTTTCAAGCTCATCGCAGGTAATCCTCCTGGCCACTGCCCTGCTCTGCTCTAGTTAGAGGCTGCTGATCAACATGCATTTTACAGCACATATTTTACGGAAAGCATTGTAGGGCAGGAATACTCTGTGCTTCCTGCCTTTTCCCCTCCAGGTGTAAAAACACTCTTCGGTCAGAATTTAACTCCATATGCTGACAACTGACCACTTAACACAATTACTCTGGAAGTACTTATGAATTACAATACACTAGGGTGATACATGAGTGCTCCAGTTTAGCTATATTTAAATGTAAATTGCGGAACCACCGGACTCAGGCCTCATCTACACTTAAAATGTAGGCTAACATACCTATATCACTCACCCCTGAGCTCTGTAGCTATGCTGAACTAACCCTTGATGTAGGCACAGCTAGATCAACAGAAGAATGCTCACATCAACCTAGCTACTGTTGCCTGGGGAGGTGGTCTTCCTACAGTAATGGAAAAACCCATTTGTTGCTACAGACTGCACCAACATCATGGGGTTATGCTGACAGTAGGCCATGTCTACGATATGGCACTGGAGCCAAGTTCAATGTCATCTTGACATTTCAAGAACACATTGTTTCGGAAGGTACATACCAGTCCTTACTTCCAATCACCGACACCTGCAACAGAAGGGAAGGCTTACATTTGCTGTGAGATGGGTATAAAAAGTCTCATGCCATGCTGTGGCAAGCATAGACAGAATGTCTTGAATCTTCTGCACTGGTTCTCTGTGTATTAATAGAATATTTGTGGGTTTTCTTCGTTTAAACCTAAGGGCCTTCACCTTTGAACACAGCACACATCCACTGAGAGACTTGAATTCCAAACCCCTAGAGAAGGAGAGCCATTGTGCAGCAAGCTATTGTTACAAGTTGCTGCCATGCGGTTTTTAAAGATTCCTTTTGGGTTTCAATTGTTGCAGTTACATTTGGGGCAATTCCCCCTCCCACCACACTGGTAGTTGGGGGTCAATTTCTATTGATGTAGTTGTTGCAAAAACAAAGCAAATGACCCACAAGGGTCCGAGCCACCCTAGGATGTTGCAACCTAATAGCAGAATTAGGGTGTTCTGGCATTTTTAGTTTGCCACTCTGATCATAGCTGTAAGAAGAGATTTGTCCAGTTGGTTTAGTTAGACATTTATTAGACAAAAGGGAGTAAAAAACAGAAAACATTGGGTGGAAGTTGATACTTTAGCTTAAAATCCTCCTCGGTGTAAGTAGGCACTGTGGTTGTACCAACAAGAAACTGCTAACAGTGAAGAAATATTGATAATGACACTTTCAAAATCAGGGTGTTAAACGTGTTCCTAAATGTGCTCCACATTTGTTCCTCCTCTTGCACCAATGAACTTTAACATGCACTGAACTTAATCCAAAACATGGCTGCATTCACCTTAATGGCCTTTATGGGCACATACAGAGGACGCCCCAATCCCTGCTCTCTCATAGCAATCTGTGTCAAATATTCACACACCCCACTTATGCAAGCCATATGTAGCCAAAACCAAACCTACTTTTCATCACTGTCAGCTTGTGTCTTCTTTTAGCCAGCTAACTAATTCATACCTTTAGGATGGTTGCTATGTCCCATTATATAGAATTCCAATGGGGGGGGAGGGGCAGGGGAGTTAAACAAACAGCGATATCAGCAATCATAGAAGATATATGGTCAGTTTTTTACCAGTGTGACACCACCACCACCATGTCCCCCCAAAAAACAAAAACAAACAAAAAAAAAACCCACACATTTCTTCCCCTCTTCAATACCACCACCCTAATTCACAAACTAAATTTCCTAAAATGAATCTCTTTGGATAATGAAGGTGCCACGGCTGAGTCATGGTTTGAGAGAGGGCCCAGTTTTAAACACAGTCTGGTTTTTCACCTATGATTAATTATAGGTGCAAGAGATATTTCGTCACCCAACCACCTGATTTCACCAACAAATCGGGCCATTGGGCATCTAAACCCTCTTAACCGCACCTACAATTATGCCCACAATTTTGTGCCTGGAATCAACTCTGGACACCAGAACAGAAGCCAGGTTGAGGCTCCTTTAAAAAAAGAGTCTGCACCTAAATGTTACATAATCTGAAAGCCAAAAGAATAAGCTTTCAAAAGGGTTTCTTCACTTGGAGAGCTGCACTTGGAAACAAAGTCATAACATTGACTTGAAAGCTCTAATACTGGGGGCTTTTAAGCCAGTACCCTACCAGGATATCTGTTTAGTCCTGTGTTAATTCCCTTGTAATGGACATTTCCAGTAATTCCCCACCGAATGGCCTGCTTCATCTTGGACTATTGAATTGCTGCATCCAGCTTCCCTGGAACCACAGCAGATAATTAGCATACAGAAAAGGAGGACTTGTGGCACCTTAGAGACTAACAAATGTATTTGAGCATAAGCTTCCGTGAGCTACAGCTCACTTCATCGGATGCATTCAGTGGAAAATACAGTGGGGAGATTTATATACACAGAAAACATGAAACAATGGGTGTTACCATACACACTGTAAGGAGAGTGATCAGGTAAGGTGAGCTATTACCAGCAGGAGAGAAAAAAAAAAAAACCTTTTGTAGTGATAATCCAGGTGGACCATTTCCAGCAGTTGTCAAGAACATGTGAGGAACATATGGGGGGGAGGGGGGAATAAACATGGGGAAATAGTTTTACTTTGTGTAATGACCCATCCACTCCCCGTCTCTATTCAAGCCTAAGTTAATGGTGTCCAGTTTGCAAATTAATTCCAATTCAGCAGTCTCTCGTTGGAGTCTGTTTTTGAAGTTTTTTTGTTGAAGAATTGCAACTTTTAGGTCTGTAATCGAGTGACCAAAGAGATTGAAATGTTCTCTGACTGGTTTTTGAATGTTATAATTCTTGACGTCTGATTTGTGTCCATTTATTCTTTTATGCAGAGACTGTCCGCTTTGGCCAATGTACATGGCAGAGGGGCATTGCTGGCACATGATGGCATATATCACATTGGTAGATGTGCAGGTGAACGAGCCTCTGATAGTGGGGCTGATGTGATTAGGCCCTATGATGGTGTCCCCTGAATAGATATGTGGACACAGTTGGCAACGGGCTTTGTTGCAAGGATAGGTTCCTGGGTTAGTGTTTTTGTTGTATGGTGTGTGGTTGCTGGTGAGTATTTGCTTCAGGTTGGGGGGCTGTCTGTAAGCAAGGACTGGCCTGTCTCCCAAGATCTGTGAAAGTGATGGGTAATCCTTCAGGATAGGTTGTAGATCCTTGATGATATGCTGAAGAGGTTTTAGTTGGGGGCTGAAGGTGATGGCTAGTGGTGTTCTGTTATTTTCTTTGTTGGGCCTGTCCTGTAGTAGGTAACTTCTGGGTACTCTTCTGGCTTTGTTAATCTGTTTCTTCACTTCAGCAGGTGGGTACTGTAGTCGTAAGAATGCTTGATAGAGATCTTGTAGGAGTTTGTCTCTGACTGAGGGGTTGGAGCAAATGCGGTTGTATCGTAGAGCTTGGCTGTAGACAATGGATCGTGTGGTGTGGTCTGGGTGAAAGCTGGAGGCATGTAATTAGGAATAGCGGTCAGTAGGTTTCCGGTATAGGGTGGTGTTTATGTGACCATCGCTTATTAGCACCATAGTGTCCAGGAAGTGGATTTCTTGTATGGACTGGTCCAAGCTGAGGTTGATGGTGGGATGGAAATTGTTGAAATCATGGTGGAATTCCTCAAGGGCTTCTTTTCCATGGGTCCAGATGATGAAGATATCATCAATGTAGCGCCAATAGAGTAGGGGCATTCGGGGACAAGAGCTGAGGAAGCGTTGTTCTAAGTCAGCCATAAAAATGTTAGACTGCTGTGGAGCCATGCGGGTACCCCTTGTGCCGCTGATCTGAAGGTATACATTGTCCCTAAATGTGAAATAGTTATAGGTGAGGACAAAGTCACAAAGTTCAGCCACCAGGTTTGCCATGACACTATCGGGGATACTGTTCATGACAGCTTGTAGTCCATCTTTGTGTGGAATGTTGGTGTAGAGGGCTTCTACATCCATAGTGGCTAGCATACAGAAAGCAATTCATATTTCTCTGGCTCATTCTCCTTAATCTTTGCAAGGTCCTTCTGTTGCAACAGCAGGGAATAAATACACGTAATCAGTCTATGACAGTACAAGTTTCCCTCCCGATGAACACGACATATAGTATCTAAGCTATAATGCCACAGTGCTCAGTGCATTCCGAATATTGCACCTAGATCGATGGTCTTTCAAACTGCCCGTTGCAAGACTACCTCCATTTTATACATTTTCAGGTGATACTGAGTCTTGGGTTTGTATTTTTGATTACGTTTGACTCTACTTTAAAAAAAAAAAAATTTGTTCTGCAGCCTGCTCCGCGTTCCCCACTATAGTCAATAGGAGTTTTGCCATTGACTTTCATGAGGCCATGATTTCATCCCCAATCATCTTGCTGAATCATAGAATATCAGGGTTGGAGGGGATCTCAGGTGGTCATCTAGTCCAACCCCCTGCTCAAAGCAGGACCAATCCCCAATGAGGGTCTCTAAAAAATTAAAATAGATGCCCAAAACCTTTCCTAAATCAAACAATTGTCCAATCAGAGTAACTCTGTTGCCGTGTATACAATTACATTGGATTTGCACTAATATAAGAGCAGAATTTAGTCCAAATTATTGTTCTGTCTCAGCTTAATGTCTCAGCTCGCAAACATTTCATGTGTATGGCTTTTTATTGCCTTAAATAGCTCAGATTACAAGTAGGAGCGGCATCTTCGAACACACACACACCCTGCCTAGAGATTGTATGCAGCCTCTACCTTGGCAGATTTTGCACTCCCTGGCACTTGAGGAAGTGGGAAGAGGGGAATATTCCACAGAGAGGCTATTCCATTAAAAGAAAAGGAGTACTTGTGGCACCTTAGAGACTAACCAATTTATTTGAGCATAAGCTTTCGTGAGCTACAGCTCACTGCATCCGATGAAGTGAGCTGTAGCTCACGAAAGCTCATGCTCAAATAAATTGGTTAGTCTCTAAGGTGCCACAAGTCCTCCTTTTCTTTTTGCGAATACAGACTAACACGGCTGTTACTCTGAAACCTATTCCATTAAATAAATCCTTAGAACCTATGTCACCCAACACATTACAGCCAGTGGCAGCTTTGTTTCCCTCACACCTGCTTGCAGTGCTACAGGCTGCCTGCTGACTGCAGCTTGTCAGTCTGGCAGATCCATACCTAACACTTCTTTCAAGTACCAGAGAAGAATCTGTGTGAAAGGGCTGTGAAAGTAAACACACCTAATTTACTGGCAAGACACTTGCTGTCCTTTAAGTCTGGGTGCAGCAGCTGGCTGGAAAACCTCAACGGCACAACGCAGCTGGTCTAGACAAGAAATAACCTTTAGATTGTGGCACTCTGTGGTCTACTGGCCTGAGAAAAGCTATGTGAGCCACGTACCTAGATGTGTCCTAGTCCTCCCTCAAGCCTTCACCCGCGCAGGTCTCTGATTAGATGCCTGAAAGACATGTGGTGCAAGTGAAAGCCAGCACCTATGCATTTGTTCGTTCCTACTGCATTGGCTGTCCCCACACAGAACCATGCCTACACCCACACAGTTGAGCCTGGTGTCTGGTGTAACAAGGGTCTCAAATGTACAGACGACATGAACATGTCCCCACAGCACTGGAGGTGACCCTCCTTGTATTTAGCAGCTGTAAGTACAGTAACCTTAGGCATACTGCCTGCCTCCTCTCTCTGCTCCAAGCACACAGGGCAGATGACGTTCCCTTCATAGAAAAGGGAAACAGACAGTTGAAATGCTCTGTGAGAACACATGCCCTCCTGCAGGACATACGCCTATCGGACAGGTCAGTAGAAATATAATGGAGTTCCTCAGCCCTGGCAGAACTTCATCAGTTATATATAAAATTATATAATCCATAGGTTAAGAAAAGAGTGTCTGGACATCTGGGTGTAGTGCTTGGCTTATCCAAAAGTACAAAAGGTTTGTTTAAAAGTCATACAATACATATAGTACATAATCAGCAATAACCCACATTTAGATTAGTAAATCTAAAGATACAATTTAGATATTAGAATCCGAATACTCAGGTACCACACTCATGAACAATTATACAGCGAGTTGGTTGTAGAAAGCAAATACAGCAATGAATGGAGATTGTCCCTCACTAACTGAGCAATTAGGACAGGTTGTCCCTTAGTAGATATAATCCAGAGAAGTATTTCAGTTACTTTCCAGTTTTGCTTCTGGACGGCGCTCTAGCTCATTTCTACTGGGATTGCCGATGTCCAAGGTAGATGTCTCTTGACCACCTGATGGCATCTGACACCATGAGTTGCTGCATCAGCCAAGTGTAGCGCTGACCAATTCCGCATTCCCGCAACACTCGCTCATTTCTGGGGTCCCATCCGCTCATGGCTCTGACGATCAAAGTGTGAGTTACATTAGCTTCATCCCTATGATCAGGAGATGGGTCGCGATATCTGCAGAGACACATGTCTTGGTGGCCTTTTCCAGTGATGCCAGCTTACTTCTGCACAGACTAAGGCTCTGTCCCTGTTCCCTTCATAACTCCACACATACTAACAGCGGGTCCTGCTGTATCACCTGCCTTCACTATACTTGGGTCGCTTTCCTTCCTGTTCGCTGTTACTTTTCCAAGAGGCCAATAACTGGACAAAATTAAGTTCTGTCGAAGCTCTTGCACAAACACATCTATGGAAGTCTCTGCATGGCTCTGACTCACTTTTCTCATCCAACGTGAGGCTGTACTATGAAAGTGGTGCAGCATACGATTTTCCATCCCATTCTTCATATATCCCAGTAGAATGTTGGCATTTTGGCTCATGCAGCTGTCCGAGCGGTAGGACATCAGCACCTCTGCCTTGGTTCTGGTCTCTTTGAGCACAGCACCCAGCTCAGGTCTTCAGTCTCTTAGCCTTACCTGTCTCAGGGGGAATTTTACAAGACAGACTGGAACCCAGGTACACTGCCCCCCATGCGCCAATCCCTTACCACACCCTGCAGGTCTGAGTTAGGTTTTAGGCACCAGCATTCCCACCCCTCAGGAGCCTACAACCAAGAGTATTTATTTATCAACGGAATTAGAGAAAGAAGATTTTCAAACAAACCACATGTATGTATAGTTAGTCTCACTTAACCTTACACTTCACTACAAGCTGATTTAGTCATAATAATAGTATCTTATTCCTTTTATTACTGTAGCACCTAGGAGCCCCAGTCACGGACCAGGACCCCGCTGCGTTAGCTGCTGTACAGACACAGCACAAAAAGATTGTTACTGGCTTTGGGCAGGAACTGTCTAAGGGTATGGCCACAGACAACAGACACAGACAGACCAACAGGGGAGTATAAAAAACCATGAGACAATGCTGGTCAGCATGAAAGGCAGTGGTCTCACCACACCAGCTGCCTGATTTATGGCTTCCCGCTTAAGTTACAGGAAGGGGTAAAACAGACATCCGTTCTTTTAGGAAGCCAGGGAACTGATCTGCTGGGACCTAGTAAGGTCTCAGTTCGGCTCAAAGAGTGTCTCTCCACCAGCGTGTTTTTTCCCTTTCTTGGGGGAACAGGGTTCTCTCAAAAAACCTCACCCCTCCCTGTGTGTCTGTGACCTCCACTGACAAATGTTGCTCAATAGCATCTATATTACCGGTCCCATCTGTGAAATGTCAAACAAGGCTCTCCCAATCAGCCAGACAGGCCATCTAGGAAAATGGCCTTGTAACTAGGCCAGGCAGCCATAATGGTTTGCAATCATTGGTCTTACACCCGCCTATGGGGGGCTGTGTTGAAACTGCCTCTGGCAGTCCAACACACCAATGCATAAATCACACTGCTCAGGTACAGATCAATAGCCACAGAATGCTACCACATTCATTACAGCAGTATGCAGTGCTCGCGTTTTTTCCCCTTTGGAAACTTGTAAGCTTTATGAGTAGGTCTAATTATTCCTCCCACACTAAGTGCATTACCTTGCACTTAACAATTTTATCTGCCACTGAGCTGCCCATTAACCTAGCTTGGCCAGGCTCCTCTGAAGTTCCTCACAGTTCTCTAGTCTTGATTAACCTACATAATTCTGTGTTACCTGCCAATTCAACAACATCACTGTTCATCCCCTTTTTCAGGTCATCAGTAAATACCAAGTTAGTCCTACTATGCAATGTTGGGGTGCCCCACCATTAGCCTTTTACCATGATGAAATCTGATCATTTGTTAGAAATCTTTGTTTTCTCTTCGTCTGATCCACAGCAATGCTTTAAAATAGTCATCGGGTGACAAGACCATGGAATTTTAAATCAACCGCAATATTTAACAAGGCAGAATTAATCACTAAGAGAGAGGTTCAAAAAGCGAGAGAGAAGGCAGCAATCCAGTCCTTGTTAGTCAGCAGTGGTTGGGGAAAGCTGCTGATGAAGACAGCATTCTGTCGGACACTACTGTGGAGAAATCATTTTTCTTTAAAAAAAAAAAAAAGGAGAAGAAGAAGTTGGAGACTATTTTTCAGTCACCCTTCAGCAGCTTTCTTGCTGTACACAAATTTACCAATTTGCCTCCTCTGTACCCCACTGTAAAGCATGCTAAGGTTCCGCATCATGC
This sequence comes from Lepidochelys olivacea, assembly GCF_965140295.1. NCBI lineage: Eukaryota > Metazoa > Chordata > Testudines > Cheloniidae > Lepidochelys > Lepidochelys olivacea. The sequence continues at coordinate 4,155,978 of NC_140417.1, read as the reverse complement.
TAGCTGCTGCATGCAGGCAGACCCAGACCCCAATGAAATCAACAGCAGAGTCTGCCTCTACAGATCAGGCTGCAAGATCAGAGGCCAAGGGGCTGTCCACATGAGAAGTTATACCAGTATCAGATGTGAGCCTATACTGCAATAGTTAGGCTGGTATAACTGTAACGGTGTAATTATACCAGTATAGTTTTATACTTAATTTCCCCATATGGACAACTCCTTAGCGTGGTAGAAGGCTTCTGTCCACAGGAGCAGAGATTGGGGGCTGGTATCACTTTTACTATATGTTATATACATATAATATATCTGTAGGTGGGTATATGGACAGAGTGGGCATCTGACTATACAAGCTGACTTTTGCCTATTTCTAAAAGCATCACCAACTTAAACTTAACACACAGAAACCAGATATTATTTGAAAAATATGGAAATATTAATTTTCGCTCTACTGGGGAAAATATGTCAAACACACCCACCACTGGCAGATAATAGTCATGAAACAGAGGCACATAATAGAGCTGTGGCAACTTGGGAAAAGCTACTTGGAGAATAAGCTTGTTTATTAGAACGACAAGCTCACCGAGTACATATGGAGAGGTAAAGAGAAAAATTAGGACAGAGGGAGAAAAAAAAAATGTAGAAAAACAAACAAGTTTCCAGCAAACCCAGGAGATGCTAAAGGGGCTCGGTGCCAATCATCATTGATGCAAATGATGGAATGTGTCAAGGAGAGAGAGAGAAAATGTCATGTGGGAAATGTAATTAAACACTGTGGAAGGGAAGGTCAAGACCTACCCACCCACTCATAAGCCAAGAAGCAGAGCCCAAGATTTATTGGTATAGCTCCTATTTGCTCACTTGCTGTTTGACATTATTGTACTAGCAGGAATTATAAAGCTATCAACCCATCTCGGCATGTTACAGCTTTCCACTCAATTGTCACTCCCTTTCCGTCTCAGCACAATCAGCTTCCTTCTATCCAAACAAATGCAGCCTAATGAAGGAGGGACAGCAATCTGATTGATCTTTTCCAATGTGCTTGACTGATTTGGCAATAAATTAGTCCCTTTCCTCGTCAGGACGGTCAGAACAATAATGTCAGGCCGGAACTTTTCTGTTTAGAGGATACCCTCTCCCTGCATGGGAGCTACTTAGCTTTAGCTGCCGTTATCCAATCGTCATTATCACCATCAGACCGGATCAGCATCTTTAACGACAATGTCAGCAGCAGCAACATCTTCTGCATCAAACACGCACTGGGCCAGATTTTCAGTCGTGGCACAATAGGTACACCCACAAATATACACATGGCTCCTCTGCAGTGACACAACCCTGGCTGGCGTGCAAAAAAGCTTGTTTGTTAGTGAACTGTGAGTTTGCACTTCCTGGTGTGTGCAGCCACAATGGACAAAAACGGGCCTTCTGAATTCACCCTTTAAAATTTTTCAAAAGTCACCTACGTGACTCCACGGAAAGCCGCTTTTGAAAATGGAACTCAAGTGCTCTTGAAAGCTTCACCCTTGGTGACCATTCTCCGCTTAAATGCTCAGAAGACACCTCACAGTAACAACACTGAGTACTTTCCATCAGTTAATCTCAAAGTGCTTCACGAAGAAGGGCAGTATCATTATCCGAAACAGGCAGTGATTTGTCCAGAATCACCAAGCTAAAGAGCCAGAAATAGAACCCAGAATTCTTGAGCCCCAGTCCAGTGCTCTATCCACTAGACCATGCCGACTCCTTGATCAGCCACAGGAAACAAGGCACTGCCTGTACCACCAGTGACTTTCACCCTCCTGGGAAACCAGGAGGGTTCCACTCCAGGAACAAACCTTTTCTTCTGTGCAGTTCTGTAATTCTGTGCTCAGAACCAGAGTCTTCCAGCAGCCCTGTGGAAACCAGCAGAAGCTGTAGAATCCTCACTCTCATCACCACAGCCAGATTAGCTCCTACTGACATCTTTTCCCCCTCCCCCCACTTATTTGTGCTATCAGAAAACTAACAGAATAGTTAGTTGGGTAAGCAAGTCAGGAGGTTGGAAGCTATCAAGTCACTGTAAAGGTTGGTACATAAAACATCCCTCCACTTCACAGAAGTATCAACTCCTTTAAAAACAAAACACAACATACCCATGGTTTTAAGATTTTAATGCATTTCCCAGAGGATAAGTGCAATAAGCTGCAATAAGCTTGTATTCTCCTCCTCCTCCGTTGTAGGGTTCTCTTTCTGCAGCACTAAACCCTAGCAGAAGCCTAAGAGATATCCCACAACCCTACACTTGGAGGAGGAAGCTTTTTATTTTGTAGTGCTAACCCAGAACATGGCCCTATTGTGCTAGGCACTGTACATACAGATAGTAATCAACAGTCTGTCCCATCCCCACACCCCAAGAGTTTAAAATCTAAATCGACAAGACCAAGGAGCGATTGTTATCCTCATTTTACAGGTAATGGGACGCAAACAGGTCTGGTGACTTGCTCAGATAGACAGATCCAGCTCTTCCCGGTCCTGTTTCAGTGCCTTAGGCTATGACTACACTACAGTTTGGCAGCATAATTCATGTCGGTTCTCCCTTCCCCTCCCCCCAAGCAACACAGTCACATCGACGTAAGTGCGAGTGTGGACAGCGCTATGTCATCAGGAGAGCTTCTCCCTCTGACATAGCCACCACCACTCGTGGAGGTGGCTTTATTACGCAGACAGGAGAGCTTTCTCCCATCAGCATAGAGCGTCTTCACCAGATGCAGTGCAGCTGCGTCACTGCAACGCTGCGTGTGTAGACAAGCCCTAAGCCACAACCATTGTTCCTCTCAAACCTTTTCCCCTGAAGCCCCAATTTCACGGTGCAGAGGACTTGGAACATGACACTGTACATGCTGAGCCAAAGTCAACGTTACTCCAGGACTACCTCCAGGCTGATTCAACAAGCAATGAGCATCTATTAATCCCACCACCAGGGTGCGCACACATAGGCTCTAGCCAAACAAGTGTGTCAGGAAGGTGACGCTGCTCAATGCCACCTGGCTAAGAACCTCCTGAATCCATGTCCCCTATGATTCAGCCGTGCCACCACTCCTACCAAATGGAGCGAAGAATTAGGAGAATGAAATTGTGCATAGCCACTTTTAAATGTCATAAAATCTGGCTCTAGTACAGGAGTGAGGAGGGATAATTCAGATAAAAATTTGTTCTCAGAATGGTGCCCCTATCCCTTTCATCTATTTTTATAAGAGTGTACCTGCCTGGAAATGAACTGCAAATACTCTGTTTAAATGCTTCAGTGCTTATATAAATGGGGTAAAGATGCACTGCTTAGCAACATCAGTGCACTGTTGTTCAATCATGGCCACACAGAAAAAACTTAGCACAATTTACACTGGACTCCCCCTTCCACCCACCCTCCTTTCCTATTATAGCATTAATCCCTTGATTTTAGTTTCTTGGACCTTCATTGTTCTTAAAATGTTGCATGCCATATCATAACCTTTAATGCAGGGAGAAAATGACTATAAATAATTTGCTTGTAAGTACATTTGCCAAGAAACTGATTACATGCATCCATGAAACATGCATCCAGCCATAACAACTAGTTCCAGAAAACAATCCAAGCAGCCTGGAAAACGGATATATATTGCCTTTTTGAAAGTCACACATATACATAGAATTGCTCTGTTTTTAACCCCTATACAATGAGGTTATTAATATTAGGGCTGTCAGTTAATTGCAGTTAACGCATGCGACTAATGCAAAACAAATTAACTAGATTTAAAAGTAGTTGTGATTAATCACACTTAAATAGTAGAATACCAATTTAAATGTATTATAAATATTTTTGGAAGTTTTTCTACATTTTCAAATATACTGATTTCAATTACAACAGAATATAAAGTGTACAGTGCTCATTTTATATTTTATTACAAATACCTGCACGATAAAAAAAGATAAAAGAAATAGTATTTTTCAATTCACTTCAGACAAGTCCACTTTGGTCCTACTTCTTGTTCAGCCAATCGCTAATACAAACAAGTTCATTTACATTTACAGGAGGTAATGCTGCCCACTTCTTATTTACAATGTCACCTGACAGTGAGAACAGGCATTTCACGGCACTGTTGTAGCTGGTGATGCAAGATATTTATGTGCCAGATACGCTAAACATTCAGATGTCCCTTCATGCTTTGACTTGTAGGCTCTAAAGTTTTACATTGTTTTGTTTCTGAATGGAGTTATGTTTAAAAAAAAAATTGTATATTTGTAAGTTGCACTTTCATGACAGAGATTGCACTACAGTACTTGTATGAGGTGAACTGAAAAATACTATTTCTTTTGTTTATCTTTTTACAGTGTAAATATTTGTAATAAAAAATACAAAGTGAGCACTGTCCATATTGTATTCTGTATTGTAATTGAAATTAATATATTTGAAAATGTGGAAAAAATCCAAAAAGATTTATAATACATTTAAATTGATATTATAGTTGAACAGTGCGATTAAAACTGTGGATTAATCAACTCTTTTTTAATCTCATGATTAATTGCCATTATTTATCGTTTGACAGCTCTAGTTGTTATACTGCCATTTGTGTAACGAGTTATTTGCTGAGTATAAACATGAAAACCTTTCATGCTGGAATGCTACATGTTCCGACAAGATCACAAGCCCCAAAGGCCCAAAGATTCAGGGGCCTTTGCGTTCAATCTTATCAAATCATTAGAGGAAAAAAACCATACGGCATGATGGGTGGGTGCTCTGGAACACACAGTGGGAAATATGTAGCTCCATGTGAACATAAAGGGTATAGGAGAGAAGACTGCAGCTACTAAGATGTACAACTCGTTTAGCTATAGATTATTCATAAGAAGCTCAGTTATAGACTCGTGCATTTCTAATTGCTGAGCTTCATTAGAGGACATGACTTTTTCTGGCTAAACTAGAAAACTTTCATCCCTATCATTACAAGAATAATTGAAATCTTGTTTCTATTAAAGTGCAGATGGCTTTAAATATCCTCCTTCTAGAATATAACAGCATGTCATTTAGTGCTCACACAGGCAAGGGAATACAAATGATGCATTTGATACTCGATATACCTAAGGAACAACATTTGGTCTTGAGACACCTAGACAAGAAATATTCTGTGATTATGGCACAAGGAGTCATAAGAAGGTCAATAACTATGGGCAAATCCATACTATCAAGCTAGGTTGAATCCAACCAAGATCCAAGTTTGTGACAAAATTATGCTAAATTTAAGGGAAGAGACAAATGGAGAGGACAGGAGATTCATTAAAAACCACAAATTCCAAACTGGAGGCTCAGCCATACAATCCTCCTGCTTGCAACCTAACCGCCCCCCTCGCCAAACCCCAGCCTGACTTCAATGGGCATTACAGGCATGAAAAGGCTGCGGGATTAGTAGGAGCCTTTTGTTCATATATTTTAGCAATTTTGCTCATTATTCCCTCTTTTATATTTTAGATAAAAGCTAAAAAAGCATGTAATGAAGAAAATTAGCATTTCCAGTCCCCTTTTAAAGATTAAGCAGCGTGCTTATTTCTCAACGCCTCGGTATTCTGCAGCATCGTACCAGCAAATCTTATTGCTTGTTTAGTGTAACAAATCTGCATACTTAGGATTTGCATATTTTAGGTCCTAATCTCCCCTCCCCCCCACACACACATTTAAGCACATGCTTACATTTAAGCATGTAAATGTGCATCATGAGAAGCCCAAGAATGCATGTGTTCAGTGTTTGCCGAATTGGAACCTTATTTTTGGAAACTGATGAAAGGTGTGGCCTGAGGGTCAAACTCTGAAGCATTAGTCTCGGGTCATTCTCTAGACGTGGGCAATTCATGTAGCTTCTCTGCCTCAGTTTCCTAATTAATAAAATGAGGATAGTATTTATGTATCTCACTGAGGTGTAATTAACATTTGTAAAAACCTTCAAGATTGTAAGTCCTAAGTAAGGGCTGAACGTTGCATTTGAAGGAGACCTGATGTTCTCCTTTGACTCTCTGTCAGTACTCATGTCCAGTGACAAAACTGCCAAAACTGCTCCTTTAGCATGGAATGGACACCATTCCCCTGACATTTTTCTTTGCATGCAGCCTTGTTTAGGCACCTGCTCCAGTTGCCTGCCTCCCTGCCTTTTGTACAGACTAAACAGCAAAAGCAGAGAACTGGCTGAAAAGACAGTTGCTCCCAGTAGAAGAAAGGAGGTAGGGATAGAGACTCAAATTAGAAATGCAGAGAACTTGCAACCTGCCAGAAAATTGGTTTTGGCCACATTCAAGTCCCAGCATTATTTTCCATCTCACCTGAGGATTTTTGTTTAAATTCCCATCAAATCTTTGAGCTGCTGAGCTTGGCATGCTCTCTTCAGGGTCCCTTCCTTTGGGGCGAGGCTAGGCTCTCAGGAAATCACCTACACAGCACACTGCTCTTGCTATTACCACAAGTAAAAGCTACTGTTAAAACAAGAAGTGTGAAGAGGATGGGACGGGGAGAAGGATCTTAAGTCCATTCTCTGCAACCTTATTTTGGGAGCTCTTTTCAAGTTATTACTTGTATGGAAATCAATCCATGTTCCCTTGTCATCAGCAAGGCTCTTTGCTGTTCTGATGTTTTCTCCTTTTGTTCTCTTTTTATTTCAATGAGTTAAGCTTATCTTATGCTTTTGTTTCTCTACATTAGTAAAACTCTATTATGATGCTTGGCAGACAATTTAAGCTACTGTGACAATCATCTTTGAAAAGGGAATCTGCTTTCATAAACCTTTTCTACATAACTAAATACTCATCTCTGAGCTAGAAGCAGGAAGAGAGTCCACAATCCTCACCATCTAGCTTATGATCAAAAAAACCTACTTTTGAAAATGAGAGGCATGAGCAGGTGGTATTTGCAATGGAACGTTTTTATAAGAGAGGCAGAAGATCTCCTTCAATAATACTTTACCCAGAGGGTATTTTAAATGGAACGAAGTAAATTACAGATGATAGAAATCTGTAAACTCCACTCCAAACCCTGCCACTGAGGATGCACAGCATGCAGCAAATTGTATCTGTTGTACGTGTAGATAACAGTATCGGCCAACCCCAACCATTCAAAACTCATGGGTCAGGTTAACAGAAGTCATGAGCTTGGCTTAAACAAATAGGAGGGTTGTTTGGTTTGGGGGCTTTTTTGGAGATAATAAATGTTGGATTCTTGTTTATTTCCATTCTGGCTTTGGAGCTTCTGGAGTCACATTTTCACAGATACTAAGGTCAGAAGGGACCATTATGATCATCTAGTCTAACCTCCTGCACAATGCAGGCCACAGAATCTCACCCACCCACTCCTGCGAAAAACCTCTCACCTATGTATGAGCAATTGAAGTCCTCAAATCGTGGTTTAAAGACTTCAAGGAGCAGATTTCAGAGTAACAGCCGTGTTAGTCTGTATTCGCAAAAAGAAAAGGAGTACTTGTGGCACCTTAGAGACTAACCAATTTATTTGACAATAAGCTTTCGTGAGCTACAGCTCACTTCATCGGATGCATACTGTGGAAAGTACAGAAGATCTTTTTATACACACAAACCATGAAAAAAAGGGTGTTTACCGCTACAAAAGGTTTTCTCTCTCCCCATCCCACTCTCCTCCTGGTAACAGCTTATCTAAAGTGATCACTCTCCTTACAATGTGTATGATAACCAAGCTGGGCCATTTCCAGCACAAATCCAGGTTTCCCACCCCCCCCACCCCCGACAAACCCACTCTCCTGTTTATGTCACGGCTAACCTGGTGGCTGAACTTTGTGACTTTGTCCTTACCCATAACTATTTTACATTTGGGGACAAAGTATACCTTCAGATCAGCGGCACTGCTATGGGTACCCGCATGGCCCCACAGTATGCCAACATTTTTATGGCTGACTTAGAACAACGCTTCCTCAGCTCTCGTCTCCTAACGCCCCTACTCTACTTGTGCTATATTGATGACATCTTCATCATCTGGACCCATGGAAAAGAAGCCCTTGAGGAATTCCACCAGGATTTCAACAATTTCCATCCCACCATCAACCTCAGCCTGGTCCAGTCCACACAAGAGATCCACTTCCTGGACACTACAGTGCTAATGAGCGATGGTCACATAAACACCACCCTATACCGGAAACCTACTGACCGCTATTCCTACCTACATGCCTCCAGCTTTCACCCTGACCACACCACACGATCCATCGTCTACAGCCAAGCTCTGTGATACAACCGCATTTGCTCCAACTCCTCAGACAGAGACAAACACCTACAAGATCTCTGTCAAGCTTTCTTACAACTACAATACCCACCTGCGGAAGTGAAGAAACAGATTGATAGAGCCAGAAGAGTTCCCAGAAGTCACCTACTACAGGACAGGCCTAACAAAGAAAATAACAGAACGCCACTAGCCGTCACCTTCAGCCCCCAACTAAAACCCCTCCAACTCATTAAGGATCTACAACCTAACCTGAAGGATGACCCAACATTCTCACAAATCTTGGGAGACAGGCCAGTCCTTGCCTACAGACAGCCCCCCAACCTGAAGCGAATACTCACCAGCAACCACATACCACACAACAGAACCACTAACCCAGGAACCTATCCTTGCAACAAAGCCCGTTGCCAACTGTGCCCACATATCTATTCAGGGGACACCATCACAGGGCCTAATAACATCAGCCACACTATCAGAGGCTCGTTCACCTGCACATCCACCAATGTGATATATGCCATCATGTGCCAGCAATGCCCCTCTGCCATGGACATTGGTCAAACTGGACAGTCTCTACGTAAAAGAATAAATGGACACAAATCAGATGTCAAGAATTATAACATTCATAAACCAATCGGAGAACACTTCAATCTCTCTGGTCACGCGATTATAGACATGAAAGTTGCTATATTACAACAAAAAAACTTCAAATCCAGACTCCAATGAGAAACTGTTGAATTGCAATTCATTTGCAAATTGGATACAATTAACTTAGGCTTGAATAGATACTGGGAGTGGCTAAGTCATTATGCAAGGTAACCTATTTCCCCTTGTTTCCCCCCCCCCCCCCGACGTTCTTGTTAAACCCTGGATTTGTGCTGGAAATGGCCCAACTTGATTATCATACACATTGTAAGGAGAGTGATCACTTTAGATAAGCTACTACCAGCAGGAGAGTGGGGTGGGAGGAGGTATTGTTTCATGCTTTGTGTGTATAAAAAGATCTTCTACACTTTCCACAGTATGCATCCGATGAAGTGAGCTGTAGCTCACGAAAGCTTATGCTCAAATAAATTGGTTAGTCTCTAAGGTGCCACAAGTACTTCTTTTCTTTTAGCTTATCTAAAGTGATCACTCTCCTTACAATGTGTATGATAATCAAGGTGGGCCATTTCCAGCACAAATCCAATTTTTCTCCCCCCCACACACACACTTTTTTTTCCCTCCAGCAAGTGATCCATGCCCCATGCTACAGAGGAAGGCGAAAAACCTCCAGGGCCTCTTCCAATCTGCCCTCGAGGAAAATTCCAACCCCAAATATGGCGATCAGCTAAACCCTGAACATATGGGCAAGATTCACCAGCCAGATACTACAGAAAATTCTTTCCTGGGTAACTCAGATCCCACCCCATCTAACATCCCATCACAGGCCATTGGGCCTATTTACCATGAATAGTTAAAGATCAATTAATTACAAAAATCATATTATCCCATCATACCATCTTCTCCATAAATTTATCGAGTTTAATCTTGAAGCCAGATAGATTCTTTGCCCCCACTGCTTCCCTTGGAAGGCTATTCCAAAACTTCACTCCTCTGATGGTTAGAAACCTTCGTCTAATTTCAAGTCTAAACTTCCCAGTGACCAGTTTATATCCATTTGTTCTTGTGTCCACATTGGTACAGAGCTTAAATAATTCCTCTCTCTCTCTGGTATTTATCCCTCTGATATATTTATAGAGAGCAATCATATCTCCCCTCAGCCTTCTTTTGGTTAGGCTAAACAAGCCAAGCTCCTTGAGTCTCCCTTCATAAGACAAGTTTTCCATTCCTCGGATCATCCTAGTAGCCCTTCTCTGTACCTGTTCCGGTTTGAATTCATCCTTCTTAAACATGGGAGACCACAACTGCACACAGTACTCCAGATGAGGTCTCACCAGTGCCTTGTATAATGGTATTAAAACCTCCTTATCCCTCCTGGAAATACCTCTCCTGATGCATCCCAAGACCACATTAGCTTTTTTCACAGCCACATCACATTGGCGGCTCATAGTCATCTATGATCAACCGATACTCCAAGGTCCTTTTCCTCCTCCGTTACTTCTAATTGATTCGTCCCCAGCTTATAACTAAAATTCTTGCTATTAATTCCTAAATGCATAACCTTACACTTCTCACTTTTAAACTTCATCCTATTACTATTACTCCAGTTTACAAGGTCATCCAGATCCTCCTGTATGATATCCCGGTCCTCTCTAAATTGGCAATACTTCCCAGCTTTGTATCATCCGCAAACTTTATCAGCACACTCCCACTTTTTGTGCGGAGGTCAGTAATAAAAAGATTAAATAAGATTGGTCCCAAAACTGATCCTTGAGGAACTCCACTGGTAACCTCCCTCCAGCCTGACCGTTCACCTTTCAGTAGGACCCGTTGTAGTCTCCCCTTTAACCAATTCCTTATCCACCTTTCAATTTTCACATTGATCCCCACCTTTTCCAATTTACCTAATAATTCCCCATGTGGCATGGTATCAAACGCCTTACTGAAATCTAGGTAAATTAGATCCACTGTGTTTTCTTTGTCTAAAAAATCTGTTACTTTCCCAAAGAAGGAGATCAGGTTGGTCTGGTACGATCTACCTTTTGTAAAACCATGTTGTATTTTGTCCCATTTACCATTGACTTCAATGTCTTTAACTACTTTCTCCTTCAAAATGTTTTCCAAGACCTTGCATACTACAGGTGTCAAACTAACAGGCCTGTGGTTACCCGGATCACTTTTTTTCCCTTTCTTAAAAATAGGAACTATGTTAGCAATTCTCCAATTATACGGTACAACCCCTGAGTTTACAGATTCATTAAAAATTCTTGCTAATGGGCTTGCAATTTCATGTGCCAATTCCTTTAATATTCTTGAATGAAGTTTATCTGGGCCTCCCGATTTAGTCCCATTAAGCTGTTTGAGTTTTGCTTCTACCTCAGATATGGTAATATCTTACCTCCATATCCTCATTCCCATTTGTCATGCTACCATTATCCCTAAGATCCTCTTTAGCCTTATTAAAGACTGAGGCAAAGTATTTGTTTAGATATTGGGCCATCCCTAGATTATCCTTGACCCCCACTCCATCCTCAGTGTTTAGCAGTCCCACTTCTTCTTATTTATATGGCTATAGAACCTTTTACTATTGGTTTTAATTCCCTTTGCAAGGTCCAACTCTACTTGACTTTTAGCCTTTCTCACTTTATCCCTACATGTTCTGACCTCAGTAAGGTAGCTTTCCTTGCTGATCCCTCCCATCTTCCACTCCCTGTATGCTTTCTGCTTTTTCTTAATCACCTCTCTGAGATGCTTGCTCATCCAGCTTGGTCTATTTTCAAGCTTTTCCCCACAACCATGAGGGCTAGAAATTTTCATTTAAAAAATGAAGTAAGCCAAGACTCTCAAAATCATATGACTCCAGGAGCTGGAGCTTTAAGAAAAACTCCAGGTATTATGAGACTTGCAGTAACATTGTAAGTGTTGGCAAAAATGAGATAACGATGTCTATCCATAGTAGGTTACTAAATCTTGCAGCCAGCTCCTGCAGCTGAGACTCCACTGTGTCCAGCTGTGCTATTAGGGTTGCCAACCCTCCAGGTTTGCCCTGGAGTCTCCAAGAATTAAAGATTACATCATTTGATGAAACCTCCAGGAATATGTCCAATCAAAATTGGCAAGCCTATGTGCTATATGAACCCATGGGAATTTCATTGGGTCTAGGTATAAATCTTAACATCTGGCACCTGGAAGGAGATGCTGCTGCCACAAGCAAGAAGACATGCTGGATCCAAGGGTTGCTCAAACCCATATGTGTGACTGGCCTACAGAGAAGCAGCAGCATAGGGTGCCTGGAAAAGAGAGAAGACAGCCTGCAGAGACTCGGGGTGTCCAATCCCTGTTCTGACCGCAGGAAGCCCACATTGGGGAGCACAAACTATGGCTGGTGACTCCTGCCTTCCTGCTCATCCACTCACCACTGCCAGCGGCCTCCAGCTTTCCCCAATCTTCTGCAACAGCAGCCTGGGTAATGGGGAGGGGAAGGATGGACAGGGGACTACATAAGGGCAGTGACTTCTGTTACCAACTGAGAGACTTAAGTGATCCGAGATCCTAGGTGGGCGCACGCGCGTGTGCGTATGTCAGAACCGCTGGGCCTGTAACGAGAGGACAGGGACAGCATCCCCTTAATATCATCGTCCATCGCTTGTGTTTCCGTAGCACCTCCGAGCTCCAGTCCCAGACCAGGCGCCTGCTGCGGTAGGCATGGCGCAGACACAGAACAAAAGACAGTCCCTGCCCCAAAGTGAAATTCTGGTCATGGAAGAGCCCCGTTTTAAGAGAGTTTACATCAAAACCAAAAATCATTAACGAACGGACACTAATCACACTTTGTTGCAAGGGTGCTAAGAATTCCAGGACACATCCTGAAAAGTGGCGGTATAAAAACACAAGCATTTTTTCAAATATATAATTAAACCAGATGAGAGCCTGTTTCTTACTAGCTATAAGTGGTATTTCATCAATACAGTGATTTCCCTTTATTATTATTGTATTATGGTTGCACTCGAAGGCCCCAGTCAGGATTGTGGGCCCATTGGACAAAGGGTCGTATAAACATAAGGAAACTCAGCCCCTGCCCATAAGAGCTTACAATCTACTTTAAAGAAAAGATGCAACAAGTGGGTGTCCCAAATGGAAGGAACTGGGGAAGGAGGACAAGGGTCATGTGGTTAGAGACGAGCTATGCATCCAGTTACACATTTAAAAGGGTTCCCTCTCCTGAATGTAAGAATAAGATAAACAAACAGGTATCAGCAATCTCCCCAGGGCACTTACTATTGACAGTTTCCTACAGACATTGTGATGGAAGGGAGGACTGCATAAGGAGGACATATGAATGAAAGCATAAAGACACTTGCAGCAGAGGTGGACAAATCAAAACTGGGAATGTTGGCACTGGGGTGATAAGATGCAAGAGTAGATAAATAGGAGGGTCCTGAGTTGTGAAAGCTGTTTAATGGTGAAGACAACACATTTGAATAGAACATGGTCACAATGAGCACTTCCACAAACAAAACACTTCCTAGCTTAAATCAAGCTATGTACAGTCTTATAGACTCCCACACTATGAAAACAGGTCTATGTAACTAACTGGGAATGACATACTGAACACTCATGCTGATTATTGAAAACCCTGGTACCTTTAAATTTCCATGTTTATCCAGCCACTGTCCCCCAGGAGTGAATTGTGAAGAAAGGTTTGATGTGGAACCAAACACGGTGTTGTTTGGTTTGGGCTTAGATTTCAATTTAAGCAAGATCGTTCTCAAAAGCTATTCCTAAACACTCAAGTAATACCAGAGCATCTAAAAATAACTGACCAAACAGTAACATAACTCCTTCTCTCTGACATCTTTGTAAATTGCATCTACTGAGTAATAAAGAACCATGTTCCCTGACATACTCTTTGTTCCCCACTCTAGCAAGAGGTCCAGCCATGAGCCAATCAAACAACTTTTGCTAGATCTGTAGTGCACAACTACTCGAGATTTAAATAACGTTATGGAGCACCCTCACACTAGCCACCTCTGACTCAGTTTTCTAGATACCTTCTAGTTTCCAAACTGCCTGGTGCATCTCACCAAGATCCAGCACACCTAGTACAGCAACCCAGAACCCTGCTCCGTAGTGGAGGGAGCCTGAACAATGGGTGTGTCTACTGTGCTTCTGCCCGACGAGCGGAGTGTAGGTGAAGGCTCTGAGTAGGAGGCCCTAAACCTGTGCATCTGGTGTAACGACCTGAGCAACCAAAGCCACATCTCCAGGCAGCAGGAGACGGTTGCTTCTCAGCAGCTTGCTTTTCCTGCGGGTTTACCTAACAATTCCCAAAGCCTCCAGGGACCTGTGCCTTCTCCTGCTCTCAGCCAGAGACCTGTCACTGCAACTTGGCATCAATTCAAAACAGAGCAGTCTGCCTGGAAGAGTCCAAATTTGTGGTTGGTTGCACAAGGCCACCTGCGGTGTGTACTCTATCGAACGCCAGCCCAGAACTGGTCAGAACTGAGCTGCCATGGGAGCATCTCCAGTTCCCATTCTCTGTGTCCCTGGACTTCACACTGTGCCGTGCCCACACTGCCATGCCGATAAGCTGACAGCTTCAAGCCTTTATCAGAGAGGAAGAAGTTAAGCAGTCTCATTTGCAGTGCCATTTGCCAGAAAGTTGGATATACTGCTGCATTATTAATACTATATCTCAAAATTGTTTCTCTAATGTGCTTATTGGTCATGGAATACAGTGCTAAGTGGATGCTAATTATGTCTCTGAAGTAGTGTTACAACATATTACTAAGGAACTCCACCAAAAAAATTCCAATAAGTATGGACCACAATGCTCCCCACTTATGTCAACAGATTCCTGACTAAAGGTTTGGTGACTTTTTAAATACACATGAATACTGTAGTTTAAAAAATTGCCATTTGTATATTGAGCATTTTTTCATCCCCTGATCCCAAGGCCCTGTACTCAGATGGGTGCATTTTACAGGTGATGAAACTGAGGCACAAGGCAGCAAAGTGGCTTGGCAAAGACCACAGAGAAATCAGTGGCATTGTTGAGAACAGCACCCAGGCCTCCTTACTTCCACTCCAGTACCTTAGACACTGGAATACCTTGCCCCAAGGCTGGTGTGTGAAAGGCCTATACCATCAGTCAACAAGCTGCACCGGGGTATGGCTGCTTCAGTGGCTAACAGGTGACCTAGAACAGACAGAGCCTTGGGAAAGCTTTTGGTGACCAGGGCTACTTTTCCCTCAGGTTGACAAAGTCCCATTTCCTTTAGAGAAGGGCAGAACAGTCCCTTTTCCTTCACAAAGGCAGCTCTCCAGGGTTTGAACAGGTTCATCAGCCTATTAGGTGGTGGTTGCCTTATTCATGGAGATCAGGACTCTTTCCAACCCCATAGTGGTAATTTGCAAAATTAATCTGTGCCACCAGTATCGACTAAGAGCCAGACTCCACCCCCCAACCCACCTTACTCTTGTTAAGTTGCACCTTTTCCATCAAGCAGTCCCACAGATTTCAATGGGACTGTTTTGCTGTAATCGTGGTACAATGAGATCCTTAGTAATTATTCCTCCATAGCTGGGCCAAGGTCTGTGCTGGTGCAAACTGGTGCAGTGCTACTGACTTAATGAAAAATCACCCACTCGTACCAGAAGAAAACCTGGTCTCTTTTTAATAGGGAGATATACACATTTGATATCAATGTCTGATTTCGATGTTTGACGTGTCTAAACCATAGCTTTCCACTGAAGTATATGTAGAAGGAGTAAGACAGTTGCTGGTACATTTTATTGGACATAAAGATACTGTTTCCTGTAGGGTTATTGGTGAGAGGACTGCCAAACTTCTCCATTCATGGAGACACACACACACACACACAGCTATTCCGCTGCTGATAATTGTGCCTACATCCCACCTCCTTTAACAGGAGCATATACTAATGCACATACTAATGGCTGAACAGGCTTTTGTTTTAAGATGCAGCAAAAGAACTGGTTTCATTGCTGGAAAGGCAAGAGTAAATGGCATGGAAACTACAGGAAGCCCTCTGCCTCATCATCAAATGGAGAAGAATTGAGATTGCCTTTGTTGCCAAACAGGTTTCCTGTTTGGATTGAGATATTCTCCTGAGACATGAGGCACCATGACCTATTACACAGTGTTCCTGCCACATATTACTTTTACGGAGTATCTTCAGGCTGCATTGGTAGCCAAAGAAAATCACATATTTCCTCTGTTTTTTCTTGGAAGTCCTTTTGCTTCATCTTGTAATTTACTCATCAGTTCGAGCCAAGGAGGACTGCTCATCAAGGGACAGACATTGGAAACCATCTGGATTCTCGAAATAGCAGAAGTAATTAATAAGCAAGAGATAGATCCGGGCTAGAGAAATTAATTAATCCCCCACACCACCACCACCTTCCTGCTTTACAGCCTAACAAGAAAGAAGGTATGACAAAGGCAGTGTTCATTGTCAAGATGGCATTCATACTATTCTAGTCCATGTAGGTTCTTATACAGCCCTTGTCACTGTGGTATCTGAGCTTTGCAGCAAGCAACATGACTCCATTCGGTGAGATGTGGTTCATTCTCTCATCCTCTATTGAGGAGGAGGACGGTGAGTGCTGTGGAGGGTTTTGTTTTTTGTAGAGTCTTGTTTTACGATGTGCGCACGGCTCTGTGTGTATGCGTGAGAAGGCAGGTTGGTGCTTGTGGCAGAGGGTGGTGAGTTTTGAGATGGTCCTCATTTCCCACAGGAGTTCATTCCACAGTCCCAGGTCAGCTCCCAACAAAGTTCCATCTCCGGAACTGACAAATGTTACCCTCCTTGGAGAGAGTTCCATTGTACCAGAGCGGTTATCCATGGCCCTCGTCCTGCAGCTTTAGGTAATCTTCTAGAGATGCCGGGCCCGAGTCACTCAGCACACTGAAGATAAGGGCAGAAGAGAATGACAGAGACTCTAAGGCTTGGAGTCCTTTCATTTCAACCTTCCTAATATCATTTCTCATTGTAAGTGAGCCAACACTTCAGCTCCTGATTTTGCAGGACAGTGCGTGCAAATATCACCAAAAAGCCAATCTTGCAGGTGGAATGGCACGATGTTTTCATGTTCCTTGAAACAAATATTTGAATGCTGATGTTTTGACACTGATGCTCATATCATTTGGAACATAAAGTCTCCACATGACAACTTCAAGAGGTATTTGATCTTGTATAGATGATATCAGCATGCAAATAACACCCTTGTTGTCATATCAGGCAGCCTAGTTTAAGCAATGATAAAAATAAAAGAAGAGACAATTCTTTGATTCTCTCTCCCTCCCCTCGTCCCCCAAAAAAGCCAAACACACACACATTCACCACTCTTCTTAGACATGATGCAGTTCTAAAAGGAGCTTGGATTTAACATACTGCTCTCCCAGCAGAGTAACCACAGGAATAAAGGAACTGTTAAATTACTTGTAGAACTAGACAGCGTGGTTAACCAAGTTTTATGTAAACAGGATGGGGGAAACATATTGAATTTGCAATTAAGACTAAGTTGCCCTTTGCACTCACTGCAGTTTCCATTTCTGCTTGCAGAGTAGCTGCTGCTGACACCGCCCCATGAACTCCCTGTAACCTGCTAGTCTGGGCCTTAGACGTAGTGTACGGGTTAGCTGTTCAGATGGCCACTCTAGACCAGCCAGGCGATTTCTGTGATCTGGTCTGGCAGACCGAGGTCATAGGCTGTCAGCCTTT
Organism: Lepidochelys olivacea; assembly: GCF_965140295.1. Lineage (NCBI taxonomy): Eukaryota > Metazoa > Chordata > Testudines > Cheloniidae > Lepidochelys > Lepidochelys olivacea. Next base: position 4,138,395 of record NC_140417.1, on the reverse strand, counting down.
CTGAGGAAATCTGAAAGTCAGCGGTCTGGGTGGTGATTTTTCCCTCCCCACCACACTTAAAATCTTTAAATAAAGGGCTTTCTTCTTTCTTTAGTTGTTTTCAGTGCTATTGTTACTGTGTTGGTCCCAGGATATGAGGAAGAGGAGGTGGGTGAGGTAATCTCAAAAGCTTGTCCTTCCCACCAGCAGAAATTGGTCCAATAAAGATATTACCTCACCCTGTCTTCTCTCTCTTTCCTTCTTCTGTGCGAGAGATAGGGGTGGGCAAGTAGGGAACAGCTAGACCAGGCAGACACAGATGGTAAAACTCTCTCTCCTTTAGGTGCTAAAAAGTTCCCTGGTTAAAATACACTCAGGGCATGTCTACCCTTCAAAATTATGTCTAATTAAATCGCTTTTGCATGTCCACACTTTGCTCCTTGCATCGGCGGTGTGTGTTCTCACCAGGAGCGCTTGTACCGACCGTACGGCCAGTGCGGGGCACTGTGGAACGGTTTCTGAAAGCCAGTCACAGTCAACGTAAGCAGTGCAGTGTCTATACTGACACTGCATTGGCCTAACTACATCGACTCCATGCCTCTCATGAAGGTGAAGTTAAGTCTGCATAGCAGGAGTGAAACTTTAGTGTAGATGCTTACATAGTTAGGTCAATGTAAGCTGCCCTGTTTCGACTTAGCTGTTTTGTGAAGATACCCCATGCTACTCTAGCTGCCCAAAAGACAGCTCTTCATATGTAAATAAAGGTATGTGGCTGTACTTCTTGCTCTTGTTAATACTAAGTACACAATAAAGGGAGACTTGATTCCAGAAGAATGAGCCAGTAAAGATCAAACACACAAGATAGCATTAGGAGGGACTTTTTGATACTTCTTTGTTGCAAAGATGTTGCTCAATCCAGTTACAAATTTAAAAGAAAATGAAGACATGCAAAAGGTACCGTGAGGCACGTTTGTCTGTCTATTCCTTTGAGACTTCCAGCTGTTGCTATTCTACTAGGAGAATACATCCATCAATGTTGCATTCAACTGTCAAGGAAGACTTGGAAAAAACAAACATTCTATATAAAGACAAGTCTCTCGGTACACCACACACAGTATGTCTCCTTCTTACTACTGAGGGAATCTAAATGGAAACAGGATTGTATTGCTCTGGTGTTCAAATGCTCCTGTTACTTATCCTCCCTGGCAACATCACACTTCACTGTGAGTCCAGCCCTGCCATCCTTGCACACTCAAGACTCCCATGGAAATCTATAAGAGCTTTATGCATTTGGCCTGCCGTGTCTGACTTGTGTTCACCACATCCCAGTTATACGCACACTGGAGCATTCAAATGCTAAGGGAAATACCAGGATGCTATAAAAGTGAATAAAAAAAACAAAATAAATACAAATGCATATCATTGTATCATCACTAGTGAACGTCTGTGACTATGTGAGGGAAATGCAATGGGAGCAGATGAATTCCTAAACAGCACAGGTCTTTAATGCAAAAAGTGTTCAACATAACAAAAAGTGAAAGAGATCAAATGAAAAAGTCAAGTGTTCCCTAAACAGAATATTTGTCAAGCATCAGAGGGGTAGCTGTGTTAGTCTGGATCTGTAAAAGCGGCAGAGTCCTGTGGCACCTTATAGACTAACGACATACTGGAGCATATTTGTGTTTATTCAGAATATTTGTGTTTCACAAGAAGCATCTTTATTTTAAGGTGTGATGCCAGACAAGAAGATCACAATAAAAGTTTAAAATTAATATTTCATATATAAGTGATTTTTTCACATCATCCTGTTCTGCTAAACTGACATCACTAACTTAACATGAAAAAGAAAAATCACCAACCTGGCAAGCCCAAAATGAGTAGGTCAACCTTAATGGAGTTTCCTTGCTTATTGTAGCTTGTGTCAATTTCAGAATTATTTTTGTAGTTTAGTTTAATTTCTTTGCTTTTTGAAGGACACACATTTAAAATAAAAAGAACGACACAAGAGTTTACTGTTTAAGACCTTATCTAAAAACAGACTGATCCACGGTGCCAGAGCATCTGCCACACAGGCAGTGTCGCATTCTAAAAATCCTTGTGACATTTCTCTGTAGAAGTGAATCAGCAGATTAGCAGATGTCTCATTCACACCATGTTTGAGTTTCAGTTTTACCAATGAAATTAATTTAGGACCAAATTGCATCTTCAGTCACACACACAGAGAACACTCATTGACTCCCAGGGCACCCAACACGTGTATGGGAGAACAGAATTTTGACCTTAATTTTAAATTTCATCTGCGTACTAGATTGCCAATTTAGAGACAGACTGTGATACCCCTTACTCAAGTTATTATAGTGCATTACATCACATGTTGTTCCACTGAACTCCAACAGACTACTTGTGGATTAAGATACTGCTCAATGCAATTAAGGGTTTCAAATTTGGCTGTTACTTCAACAATGCCTCAATCTTAGGGCTTGTCTACACTGCTCTACAGTGGAGACTACAGGGTTGTGAAATGTAGAGCTCTCTGAAGTGTTGCATTCTAACAACTGCCCTGGGTGGACCCTGCTAGTGCAAGCTAAAAAGGTACCCACTGTAAGGTTTGCACCGGCAGAGTTCATATGGGACAGTTCAAGTGCAACACTTCAGAGCACTCTACTGTTCACACCCCCATAGTCTGCATGGCAGTATCATGTAGACAAGCCCTTACAGGTATTGTTATAACAAGTGTCACTACTGTGTTATACAGTCTACATGAGTTTTTTACTGCAAGGTTCTGTACCAGCAGTGCCCTTGGAGAGGGAGCTGGACAAGCAGCAGGAAAGTTTGCTTTCTGCCTTAGGCTCTGAATTCTCAATTCTCGAGACACAGTTGCTCCATGGCAACTGTGCATGGGCACTGGGTTGAGATTCCTGAAAGAGTGACTGACTGCTCTGCATGCTGTTTTAACTACCTCTGTTCCAGGACTGGTGTATGTGTGTAAATAAATTCAGAGTATACTCTGCATATCTTATTTTTTCCTCCTTTGGCAAGCTAAGCTTTGAGGCTCCTGCTATTCACTATTGTTCAGAGGGGAGATGCTGTTGTCAGAATGGGACACTTGTGTAAGAAGGGTCAACAGTATGTTAAAAAAGGTGGACAGAATTTTCAAAAGAACCCAGATGACTCAGAAACCTAGGTCATATTGACTTTCATTGTGCTCCTAAGTGACTGGAACACTATTGGAAATCCCAGTGTGTCTCCAGCCATGATCAATGCTTCATTTAAATCCCTATGGAGGTTTGTTGTTATTTAAAACAGACTTCTGGCATGGGCTTAAGCCTTCACTATTTAAAAGCCATGGATCTAAACACATGAGAGGCTGGTCACTGTTCAAGAGTCTTGCGTCTTTATTGATAAAGAGAGACTCCTTAAATGGCAGGATGCAGCATAAGTTGAGGACAGTTTCCAACTTTAAAAATACACCTTCAGGGCAACAGGCCATAACCACTGACATGGCCAAGAATAACAAGCAGTAAAAAGCACAAGATCAGTGAACTGAACATTGACAGGATCTTAGTTTTCTCAGGAATAGAAGTGGCTCTATTAGAGACTGGTGACCAGATGGTATTTCTGTCCTTTTCTGGGGGCCCTGCTGTTCCTGTCCTTCCTTCCTGTCTAAGGACAGCCCAAGACTTACTTAAAAAGGCAATATCCATCGCCTATGCTGGCAGTCTGTATGCAGTCTGGACTAAGAATTGAATACTGAAATTAGCAGAGTTCAGAAAGACTTGACTCACGTCAGTCAATATGGGCTGATGTGTTATTGTTATACAGGCTTCATTCAATATGGCTTCTCTGCGATGCTGACTGAGTCATGTTAATGCTCCTATTCTATAAAAATGGATGTCAGATAATACTCAGAGGTTTAATTCAGCTGTGACTGACTTTATGACAGATAGTCCAAAAAGCAGCAGCCTCTTACATCTGTGGTGGGAGATCCGTTTCCACTGGAAAAGCCATTACATTTACTATTAAGATTGTGAAGATACAGTGAGTAATGCAAGGTGGTTGCCTGGATTTAGTTCTGTCATAGATTATTCCTCTAACCGTATGTTCTTTTTACCATCTCAGGGAAAGCAATCTTGAATTAATCCTGCTGCCTCTTCCCAAGATGAGAATCCCTGCTTTGAAAGGTTACAGGATACCCTGTTACAGCATGTGTTTCATGGTGAAGCAGTCAGCAAACACCGTCCACCACCACCATCTGTCGGACTTGAGCTTATGGAAAATTCTGCTGCCAGTATTCTTAAATATACCCCTATTTTTTAACCTATTTCTCCTGTTTTACACTCACTACACTGGCTTTCCCATTCTGATTCTTACTACATTCTGAATTGCTGCATTCATATCGAAAGCTCTCTCTCTCTCTCTCTGTTGGTTCCAATGAATTTCAGTGACCAGTCAGAGACCCAAGATCCAGCAATACAGGTTGTTCAGTAACTCCTGGGCATTAGATCAAGACTTTGGGGTTTTAAAATGCGCCCCTCTTTTGCTAGGCCCATCATACCATTGCAGAGAAGAAGTCGGGTTGGTATCTGCATTATTGTTTTAAATATGAACAAACCTTGCTCAAGTTAAAAAAAAATCCTCACACAAACAAAGGGAGAATTATGAGCAAAATTGTTCCTTCAGTTGTGCAAACTCAATTAAACCCATGTTGTCCAGTTGTGAGATTGCCAGTGCTGAGCTAGCCAGAAAGTTTTGATGAGTAGGATGGAGAGAGAGAACATAAATGTGGTTTTATGCCAGCCACTGCAAAGCCCCTCTCCTGGGGCCATACACACTTTGCATTATTTTACTGCAAAGTGCAACCATAAATGTATATATATATATTAGTTAAGAATTTCATCCATGTTTTGATAATTGCACGATAACCCATTTAAGTATTTTAATAATTGATGCCTGAACCCCTTTAAAGCCAGTGAAAAGTGCTTCCACTTGTTAAGCATTACAGGAGAAGTGAACTATGAAGTTTAGAGGTTAATCAGCTTCAGATACATGAGAAGCCAAACAAAGCATTAGGGAAAAAATTTAAGAGATCCATCTCTCCTAAATGAAATTCCTTGTGTGATCTCCCTCAAACTTTCAACAACGTTGAACCTGAAATGAAATGAGGCATGCAGAATTTGTGATAGATTCTGGTTTGATCAATTTATGCTGGGGACGGTGGGGGAAAGAGAGGGGAGGAAAAGACTGGGTGTGTAGCAGAAAACTGGCTTCAGCTTTAATTATGGAAGGATTAGCATCCCCCTCCAGAATTTGACTCTGTACAAAGTTGTAAAGAAATATTTAACAGCTGCTGTACGTTCACTAGGTGCAAAACACAGCTGAGTGACAGACATCTGTGGTAGACGAAGGCTCTTTTTTGTGTTATGCAACACTTAGCAATGAATGATCTCTCATTTATTTTAAACTTCTATTTAATTAAATGCATAAATGAATAAACGTGTTGGGTTGGGGATTTAAACTAGTTCAATACACCTGTACTTTTAAAAGATGGTGTAAGAGCCTTTGATATGTTTTTAGCTTCATGGAGATATAAAAGATAGTTGTTTACGAATATCACTCCCATTTGAAGAGAAAAAACAAACAATTGAGAGAGATTACTTTCAGTATTTCTTGACATGAAAAATGGACGTGTCTGGCCACCTTATTAACTAGCAATGTGCCAATGCTAAATGTTAAGGGGGGAAAATAATTCATAGATTCATAGATATTTAGGTCAGAAGGGACCATTATGATCATCTAATCCGACCTCCTGCACAACGCAGGCCACAGAATTTCACCCACCACTCCTACAAAAAAAAAACCTCACACCTATATCTGTGCTATTGAAGTCCTCAAATCCTAGTTTAAAGACTTCAAGGAGCAGAGAATCCTCCAGCAAGTGACCCGTGCCCCATGCTACAGAGGAAGGCGAAAAACCTCCAGGGCCTCTGCCAATCTGCCCTGGAGGAAAATTCCTTCCCGACCCCAAATATGGTGATCAGCTAAACCCTGAGCATATGGGCAAGATTCATCAGCCAGATACTACAGAAAATTCTTTCCTGGGTAACTTGGGCATCCCAAGAACGCATTAGCTTTTCTCACAGCCAAATCACATTGGCGGCTCATAGTCATTCTACTGAGAACATGTCTGAACCTTAAAGCCAATGTAATGTTAAATAAGCATATGAACTATTTCAAAATACGCCTTTGCATGGAGTTCAAATATTCCATTGTTCTCTGAAGTCGTTTAAACCCCTACTTTCATAATAGAAGGTGTGTTCCATGTCATATACCTGGAGGAGTCTACATATAGGATCACCTTATTTAAATTAAATGAAGAGTTTGTTTCTAAAAACCAGAAACTACAATATAGTGCTTTCTAGGACCTCAGCAACTCAAAGAGAGACCTGCTTTTCCAATGGCTGAGGATCAAAGCTAATTTAAACATCTGATTTAACTGGGACATAGACATTACTCCAAGGATGCCACATGGAATTTAAGGAAAGTATATTTGGGGGCCAGAAGAGACTGACCATAGTCCTTTCAACTCATAGTGTGAAATCCTGGCCCCACCGAATCAATAGGAATTTTCCCAATTACTTCAATAGGACCAACTTTTCATCCATTGATTTCAATGCCAAAAAGAGACCATTATGCTCATCTATTCATGTCAACCTCTTCCATAACACAAGCCCTATAACACAACCAGTGATTCTGACATCAAGCCCATATCTGGTAGTTGAGTTAGAGCATATTTTTCCCCCTCACAGCAGTAGTGAACAAAGGGGAATACCAGCGGTAGAGCACAAGATTTATCATGTCTTGGATTGTATATAATGGATTTTAATTCATTGCCATCATTTGATTAGCTACCACTTTCACTCGATAGTTGAAACTGGTGGAATAAAACAACTAGCAAAAGTGGAAGCTCTAAGGTGCCATCTCTGGTCACTTAACATTTATTTCTACCGTTCAGCACCTCTCTCCTTCCTTGCAACTTAGCTACCCAGACCCACCATGCACCCTGCCTCTATTTTCTGGGCTTTTCATTTTCTGGGCTTTTCATGTCTACAAAACACAGAGTAAATGCTGGACAGCATTAGCTGGGTCAGATGTGACAGAACTGGGTGTCATCAACATCCTGACAACAATGCAACACATGCCTCCTCACGAACCCTCCTAAGAGCCCTCAATACACACTGAACAACCAAGAGGTAGTAACAATTCTGCGAACTACATGTGACATTCCTTGTCCAAAGTCACCCTCTAGATTATCACAGTGCAGTGCACAGGAATAGGGTAGCATCCCTTCAGGTAGTCTGCGAGGCATCTAGTGATGTTCACCGCATTTTATGTTGTAGAAGCTGCCGAAAGCCAGTCAGAACAGCAAGATGTTGACAGCTAGACTTCACCTGTTAATGTAAACACTTATTTAGGACCCACATGTGCCAGCATGGGTTCTTCATATTGTTTTTTTGTTGTATAAAGAGCAAGAGACTCATCACGAAGACGGGATGTCAGGCAGAATGTTTTCACAAGCCACTGATGAGGTGGAACATGCCTCCACTTCATATCCCATCTAATGTGGGACCTAGCTGTAGAAGACCGAAAAGTCTCTAGTCTTGTAAGTGTTAAGGGGCAGAGTGTCACATTTTATGTGACATTCCATGAACAGTTATGACACCATGTAAACTCTTTAAACGTGTCTAATAAAAATTTAGTATTCATTTATATCTTGGTGTTTCTTCATATAATTGACAAAGACTTAACTTTCTGTTAATAAATCATGATTTATAATACCTTGCTGCCAAATGTACTTTGATTAACCAGACTTGAAAGGGGCTATTAATAAAACAACCAAAGGTAAGTTTCTATTAACCTCAGCACGGGAATAAGAACGGTTTTTAAACTTTTTTCTTGAAAGTACTGAGATTCAAAGTCATAAATATGCATTCAAAACTAGGCCAATTTAAATTTAATATGCACCAAATAAATATTCCATCAATTCTATACTTAAGTAAAAAGCTTTATGTTATGGCTTATAGCAATTCAAGATAAAGAGTTTGGGTGGTGGAGTGAATCCAGCTAATAAAGGATTGCCAGAGTGCAAGGTATTTTTAGCACAAGATAGCACACACATCTTGAAAATACTTCAGAAGATAATTCATGATTTTTCTTTTGAGATCTCGCTAAGTTTCAAGTAAAACACCAATATCCAAAGACAAAAAGGGATAAAACCATTTAAGGCTCCTCTCCATACTTTTTTTAAAAATAGTCTAAATTCTGATCTGGCAAAAATACACCTTTTTTTCCTTTTGTAAAACCATGATCAGTAAAAGAAATCTCATCTTTACCCACAATGTACTGTCAACCAAAAGTCTGATGAGAGTAAAGGTGGCCTGTTGCAGAGCGAGGATGCTTTACATTAGTTACTACTTTCATTCTTACCTGTCAGTTTGACTGAAATGAGTATCTGACCTGCTAACTAATCAAGCAGTGTTGTTGCTTATGCTCAGGGACGTGCACAAAGGGGAGAAAGCAGGGACACGGGTCCCCAATAATCATCTCTGCCACCGCCCCCAGCTTCTGCCCTGACACCCCCAGCCCCGGATTCCCTCCCCCAAGCCCATCTTCCCCCCTTTCTGCCAGGGTGGGTGTCGGGCTGAGCGCAGCTGCAGGGAAAGGCCCTGCAGCTAGTGCTCCCAGGGAGCCCCACTAGAGGGCGCCTGGCACAGGGAAGCCAGACTGGCAGCACAGCTCTGCCAGGGGGGGCGCTGGGAAGCCTGAGTCCTCGCCCGCAGCCTCCCGTTAAGTGTTTGGAGCCCGCCTGGGGTGCACAGAAGGGAGCTCAGGACAATGGGGGAGGGGTAAGGCAGTCGGGCCTGGGGTCGCTGGGGGGATGGGAGGAGAGCCCGAGGAGGCAGCAGGGGCCTGGTGGGTGGGGGAGCCAGTGGGACCTAGGGGCACTGGGTGGGGAGCCGGTGTTTAAAGTGCCCCTCCAAAAAATAGTCACATTTAAATCCCTGCACATGCTCCTGCTTATACTGTAGAATATGGTTTTACTAAAGCCACCCCAAAATTTAAAAACATGGCCATTACTTACCTACTTCACAGAGGCAGTATTTTGAGTAGAACATTTGTAAAGCATTTACATAGTTTCTTTTCTTAAATTAATAGCTGTTCTTCCTCTAATATCTTTCCGAGTTCATGGTTAATTTTGTTCCCGCACATAACATCATGAAATGCTGTTTTCTGACTTTGAGCTTGGGCACTTTCACTATAGCTGTTAAAGTGAAAGGACAAGTGGATTGGACATTGCTTTAGACTAGGAGCTGTGATGAAAGATGGGAGATGAATGTCAGGCAATGCTTTTCAGTTTCTTTACAGCCCTTTGTTCTACAGGATCACTGGCTTATTAGCTTCATTCAATAAATTCAGCTTCGTCTCGTTTACCCTTAAATGATTTAAAATTCATCTTATAAATAAAGTGTAGTCTGCTTTGATTCAGACCTGCAAGCCTGCTTCTAGGACATTTAGAAGGGTGTGACACAAAGGTCACACCGAGCCTACTCACAGCTTTACTTTTTCTAAATTATTTACCATCTGTTCACAGTACTGTCTGTTTAGACTAAGGTGATTTGGCTATCCCTACCAGGAGTTACAAGTGGAGAAGCTGTACCACGAAGTCAGACTGATTCACACTCAGAGTATGATTGTTTAGGGGGAGTCACTGCAAAATACATGCTAAGCACTTTCCAAAACTTAAAGGGGTCCCTGCTCCAAGAAGCTCAGAATTTAAAAATAGACCATTAGAGAGAGGTCGGGGGAAGAGGAATAACAGGCAATTTGTATATAAATCAACTCAGTTCACTAGGCAGCATGGCACACATGGGTTTACACATCAACAGGAAGCTATCAGAGAGGTTGTGTCACGCACAGGGAGCTGTACAGAAGGCGGCACAGAGACGGTTGTGATAGAAACTGACAAACAAGTGGAACAGAATGCAGCATGGGTGGAGTGGAAGTGATATTGGGCAACACAAAGTTTGACAAAGGACAGTAAGTGACGGGGAAGGGGGGCGTCAGAGTTATACAGAGCTGTCAAAGTGAGGACTAGAAGCCTTAATTGGAAACAATCCAGGATGAGAAGCCTATTGAGGGATTCAAGGAGGGGAATTCCATGTACAAGGAAAAGGAGGTAAGTGGCAGCATTTTGTATAGACTGATGGGGATAATAGGGTTGTTTGGGAAGCCAAAGAGGACAATGTTATGATAATCACAGCGGGATACAAGGGCCCAAACGAGAGAGTTGACTATGGAGAGAGAAAAGCACATGACTATGAGAGAAAAGCATGTATCATGGAGATTTTGAGGGGGAAGACACAGCAAGATTTGGACTGGCAGGCGGGGGAGACAAGAGATAGGCAAAAATAAAAAATAATCCCCAAGTTGTAGCCCTGAGTGACATCACAAATAAAGGCTTTGGCTATGTTCAGTTTATGTTGACAACAAGACATCCAAAAGGAGACACAATAGAGACAAGATGAGATGCAGGATTGGACAGGAGGAGATAATTTAGTGGAAGAGAGATAGATTTTTGCAAGTCACCCACATGGAGACTGATGAGACTATCAGTCAAGCCATGTGACTGACATGACCATCTAAAGAAAGGGTGTAACTGGAGAAGAGCAAGGGACAAGGATGGAACCCAGAAGAATGCAACCCCAGACTGTGGGAGAGGAGAGGACCCACAGGGAGGCGGGGGGTCAGATAGGAGAACCAGGAGAGGACAGTATTTCAAAAGGCCAATGAGGGTAAGATGTCCAGGAGAGGATTGGCTAAGCATCTCTGCACGCAATATAGGTAAACTGAGAGGTTACTAACACACACTGTGAATTGCTGAGCAACATTAAATGACCTGTTATGCAGGAAGTCAGATTAACTCATCCAACAGTCCCTTCTGGCCTTCAAATCTATGAAAACTCAAGACACCGGTAGCAGTTCCCACCTGACCTTTAACAAAATCCAGATACATTTCTAGAAGATGTACCTCTGCTCCCTTTGCATGGCTGTGGTATACGTTGCCCCCAACACTAGCCCCACAGCAATGGTTCATCAACCCCAGAACTGAGGCTGATATACTAGCAGATATGTATCCCTTCATACACAGTGTAGATTTCTGGAGGGATTTCAGTTTATTAATTAAGGGGTCACGAAGCTAACTGGGATATGGCTACATTTGTTATTTATTGTACATTTGATTTCTGTGTTGACATGAAACTTAAAATTAATACACACATTTCTAAAAAAACTTTGTGACGAGTCCCTTCAATATCTTTGAAAACCATTATTGAATTAGGTGTAAGTATCTTTGGAGTCCATAGCACTACATGCAAAGCATATGTGTTATTTTGGGATTGTGTGTAACTTCTTCAGTGGGGAGATGTGCCCAATGTAAGCCTCAGGAAGTGTTATGTGCTTCAGAAGACTCTTTTAAACAATGTGCCAGACAAGAAGGAACTTCTGGGACAAAGTTGAGTGTATTTCCCAGGAAATACTGGGGGGAAGGGAATTTACACTCCCACTTCTGGCCCCAACCTTTTGAAGCTACACCCTGAAGATCAAAGGCCCAAGCTGTACGAAGAAGAGACTGACTTATTCATGGGGGTCTTGTTCTGAGCTGAAGCTGTTATGAACCTTTTGTGATGTGTGAAGGTGAGTAGCCTATCAGAGCTGCTGCTGAATTTGGTGGGGGTTGAGTTCCGGTATGCTTATTAGCATGCAAGCAGGGGGTTTTTTATTATTACACTGGACCCTCGCTAGAACGTGGGATTTGGGATCCATGTGCGGTACCGCATTATAGTGGGGACCATGTTAAAATGAACTGCAATTAAAGTAATTAAATTTAGGATCCATGGCCACGGCCACATTATATGCGAATTCGCGCTATATAGACGTGCATTCTAGCAAGGGTCCAGTGTATTACATTTTCTCTGTAAAGCTTTCAATGTAAGAATAAACATACTTTCTTAGAAAGAACTTCTAACTATGGGCTATTAGAGGCTGTGAACAGTGTCTGAGGACAAAAACAAAGCACAGACAGGCCTGTTTAGGCTGTGTGTCTTGCTGGGGATCTCACAGTGTAGGCAGGGAGCTCCACAGCCTAGAAAACGCCCAGTCAGGGGTGATGGCTGAGGAGCTAGAAGCCTTGAATGAGTGCCCGTGCTGGACCACAGACAGAGGAATTCAGGTGCAGTTTCCCTGAACTGTGACATACATCTTAAAAATGTAAGAATGGCCAGTGGTCCATCTAGCCCAGGATCCTGTCTTCCAACAGAGGCCAGTACCAGATGCTTCAGAGGGAATGAGCTGAATAGGGAAATTTATTGAGTAATCCATCCCATTATCCAGTCCCAGCTTCAAGCAGTCAGCAGTTTAGGGACACCCAGAGCATTGGGATGTGTCTGACCATCTTGGCTAATAGCCATGGATGGACCTATCCACCAGGAACTTATCCAACTCATTTTTGAACCCAGTTGTGCTTTTGGCCTTCACAACATCCCCTGGCAAGGAGTTCCACAGGCTGACTCTGTGTTGTGTGAAGTAGTACTTCCTTATGTTTGTTTTACATCTACCTATTAAGCTACCTATTAATTTCATTGGGTGACCTCTCATTCACTGTCTCCACACCCTTCATGATTTTATCCTCCCTCAGTAGTCTCTTTTCCAAGCTGAACAGTCCCATTTCTGTTTCTCTCTCCTCATATGGAAGCTGTCCCATACCCCTAATCAATTTTGTTGCCCTTCTCTGCACCTTTTCCGATTCAAATATATCTTTTTTGAGATGGGGCGAACAGAACTGCACGCAGTATTGCAGATGTGGGCGTACCAGGGATTTCTATAGTGGCATTATGATATTTACTGTCTTATCTCTCCCTCTTCTAATGGCTCCTGATATTCTGTTAGCTTTTCTGATTTCTGCTGCACATTGAGCGGATGTTTTCAGGGACCGATCCACAATGACTCCAAGATCTCTCTCTTGAGTGAGAGCAGCTAATTTAGACCCATCATTCTGAACATATAATTGGGATGATGTTTTCCAAAGTGCATTACTTTTCACTTATCAACACTGAATGTCATCTGCCATTTTCTTGCCCAGTCACCCAGTGTTGTGAGATCCCTTTGTAACTCTTCACAGTCAGCTTTGGACTTAACTATCTGAGTAATTTTGTATTATCTGCCAACTTTGCCACCTTACTGTTCAACCCTTTTTCCATATCATTTATGAATATGTTGAACAGCATTAGTCCCAGTATTCAGCTTTGGAGAACCATGCTATTTGTCTCTCTCCATTGTGATAACTGACCATTTATTCTTACCTTTTGTTTCCTATCCATTAACTAGTAACTGACCATGAGAGGACCTTCTTCTTATCCCATGACACCTTACCTTGCTTATGAGCCTTTGGTCAGGGACCTTGCCAAAAGGCTTTCTGAAAGTCCAATATCCACTGGATAACCCTTGTCCACATATTTGTTGACCTCACAGAATGCTAGTGGATGGGAGAGGCATGATTTCCCTTTACAAAAGCTGTGTTGACTCTTCCCCAACATATTGTGTTCATCTATGTGTCTGATAATTCTATTCTTTACTATAGTTGCAACCATATTTGCCTGATGCTCAAGTTAGGTTCCAGAGGCAATCCTGGCAATTACAGGACAGTAACCCTTTTTTTAAAATCAGCATCACATTAGCGATCCTCCAGTCATCCGGTACAGAGGCTGATTTAAGCAATCGGTCACATACCACAGTTGTTAGTTCTGCAATTTCATTCTTGAGTTCCTTCAGAACTCTTGGGTGAATACCATCTGGTCTGGTGACTTATTACTGTTTAATTTATCAATTTGTTCCAAAACCTCCTCTGCTGGACAGTTGCTCACATTTCTCACCTAAAAAGAATGGCTCAGGTGTGGGAATCTCCCTCACATCCGCTGCAGCGAAGACTGATGTAAATAGTTCATTTAGCTTCTCCACAATGGCCTGGTCTTCCTCAAGTGCTCTTTTAGCACCTCCATCTTCCAGAGCCCCACTGATTGTTTGGCAGGCTTCCAACTGCTTATGTACTTTAATATTTACTGGTAGTTTGTGTCTTTTGCTAGTTGCTCTTTAGATTCTTTTTTGACCTACCTAATTACGTTTTTACATTTGACTTGCCAGAGTTTATGCTCCCATTTTCCTCAGGAGGATTTGACTTCCAATTTTTAAAGGATGCTTTTTTGTCTCTGATCACCTCTTACTCTGTTGTTTACCCATAGTGGCATTTTTTGATCCTCTTACTTTTTTTATTTGGGGGATATACTTTTTTTTATTTGGGCTAGTTATCTTAGGTGCCTGTAAATGAATGCAAGAAGCCTGGGAAACAAGCGGGAAGCATTAGAAGTCCTGGCACAGTCAAAGAACTATGATGTGATTGGAATAACAGAGACTTGGTGGAGTAAACTGACATGACTGGAGCACTGTCATGGACGGGTATAAACTGTTCAGGAAGGACAGGCAGGGGAGGAAGGTGGAGGAGTTGCACTGTATGTAAGGGAGCAGTATGACTACTCAGAGCTCCGGTATGAAACTGCAGAAAAACCCGAGAGTCTCTGGGTTAAGTTTACAAGCGAGAGCCACAAGGGTGATGTCGTGGTGGGCGTCTGCTATACAGCACCAGACTAGGGGGAGGAGGTAGACGAGGCTTTCTTCAGACAACTCACAGAAGTTCCCAGATTACAGGCCCTGGTTCTCATGGGGGACTTCAATCACCCTGACACCTGCTGGGAGAGCAATACAGCGGTGCACAGAAAATCCAGGAAGTTTTTGGAGAATGTTGGGGACAACTTCCTGGTGCAAGTGCTGGAGGAACCAACTCAGGGCTGTGCTCCCCTTGACCTGTTGCTCACAAACAGGGAAGAATTGGTAGGGGAAGTAGAAGTGGGTGGCAACCTGGGCTGGAGTGCCCACGAGATAGTCAAGTCCAGGATCCTGACAAAAGGAAGAAAGGAGAGCAGCAAAATACGGACCCTGGACTTCAGAAAAGAAGACTGACTCCCTCAGGGAACTGATGGGGAGGATCCCCTGGGAGAATAACATGAGGGGAAAAGGAGTCCAGGAGAGCTGGCTGTATTTTAAAGAATCCTTATTGAGGGTGTAGGAACAAACCATCCCGATGTGCAGAAAGAATAGCAAATATGGCAGGCGACCAGCTTGGCTTAACAAAGAAATCTTCCATGAGCTTAAACACAAAAAAGAAGTTTACAAGAAATGGAAACTTGGACAGATGACTAGGGAGGGGCATAATGATATTGCTCAAGCATGCAGGGGTGTAATCAGGAAGGCCAAAGCACACCTGGAGTTGCAGCTAGTAAGGGATGTGAAGGGGAACAAAAAGGGTTTCTACAGGTATGTTAGCAACAAAAAGAAAGTCAGGGAAAGTGTGGGACCCTTACTGAATGGGGGAGGCAACCTAGTGATAGATGATGTGGAAAAAGCTGCAGTAATCAAAGCTTTTTGTGCCTCAGTCTTCACAGACAAGGTCAGCTCCCTGACTGCTGCACTGGGCAGCACAGCACGGGGAGGAGATGAGCAGCCCTCAGGGGTGAAAGAACAGGTTAAGGACTATTTAGAAAAGCTGGACATGCACAAGTCCACGGGTCCAGATCTAATGCATCCGAGGGTGCTGAGGAAGCTGGCGGATGTGATTGCAGAGCCATTGGCCCTTATCTTTGGAAACTCGTGGCAACTGGGGAAGGTTCCAGAGGATTGAAAAAAAGGCAAATATAGTGCCCATCTTTTAAAACAGGGAAGAAGAAGAATCCGGGGAACTACAGACTGGTCAGCCTCACCTCTGTCCCTGGAAAAATCATAAGCAGGTCCTCAAGGAATCCATTTTGAAGCACTCGGAGGAGAGGAAGGTGATCAGGAACAGTCGACATCGATTCACCAAGGGCAAGTCATGTCTGACCAACCTAATTGCCATCTATGATGACATAGCTGGCTCTGTGGATATGGGGAAAGCGGTGGACATGATATATCTTGACTTTAGCAAAGCTTTTGATACTATCTCCCACAGTATTCTTGCCAGCAAATTAAAGAAGTACAGATTGGATGAATGGATGATAAGGTGGACAGAAAGCTGGCTAGATCATCAGGCTCAACGGGTAGTGATCAATGGCTCCATGTCTATTTGGCAGCCGGTATCAAGCAGAGTGCCGCAAGGGTCGGTCCTGGGGCTGGTTTTGTTCAACATCTTCATTAATGATCTGGAGGATGGGGTGGATTGCACCCTCAGTAAGTTTGCAGATGACACTAAGCTGGGGGGAGAGCTAGATAAGCTGGAGGGTAGGGATAGGGTCCAGGGTGACCTAGACGAATTGGAGGATTGGGCTAAAAGAAATCTGATGAAGTTCAACAAGGACAAGTGCAGAGTCCTGCACATAGGATGGAAGAATCCCAGGCACCGCTACAGACTAGGGACCAACTGCCTAAGCGGCAGTTCTGCAGAAAAGGACCTTGGGATTACAGTGGACAAGAAGCTGGATATGAGTCAGCAGTGTGCCTTTGTTGCCAAGGCAGCTAACCGCATATTGGGCTGCATTAGTAGGAGCATTGCCAGCAGATTGAGGGAAGTGATTATTCCCCTCCATTCAGCACTGGTGAGGCCACATCTGGAGTATTGAGTCCAGTTTTGGGCCCCCCACTACAGAAAGGATGTGGACAAATTGGAGAGAGTCCAGCAGAGGGCAACGAAAATGATTAAGGGGGCTGAGGATGTTTAAATTTAATTATATGATTGTTGCTAGTACCAAGCAGTTCATGTACATTCTCCTCTTGGACCAGGTCCTGTATGCCATTGAGGCCTAAATCAAGAATTTCCCCCCAACCGGTTCCAGGAATAGCTGCTCCAAGTAGTCATTAATAGTGTTTAAATTTCTCTGCATCCCATCCTGAAGTGACACATAACCAGACCACATGGGTATAGCTGAAATCCCCCATTGTTATTGCGTTTTCTGTTTTTGTAGCCTTTCTAATCTGAGCATGCCTGAACATTTCGTAATCACCGTCACCATCCTGGTCAGATGATCAGTAATATATTCCTACTGCTATACTCTTATTACTCCAGCATGAAACTTCTATCCATAGAGATTCTATGGTGCAGTTTGATTCATTTAAGCTTTTTACCATATTTGACTCTATGCTTTCTTTCCCATATAGTGCCATTCCCCTACCAGCGCTACCTACTCTGTCATTTCTATACATTTTTTACCTTGGTGTTACCGTGTCCCATTGTCGTTGTTCCACCAAGTTCAGCGATGCCTAGATCAATATCCTCATTTAATACCAGGCACTCAAGTTTACCCATCTTAGTATTTAGATTTCTCACATTTGTATACAAGCACTTATAAAATTTGTCAGTATTTAGTTGTCTGCCTTCATGTGATGTAACTGAATGGAACTCTTTTGTTTGACTGTTTCCCTTCAGTTCCTAGCTATACTTTATCAACTTGTATCTTCACCTCTGTGCTATGATATAGACTATCCCCTTTAATAAATCCTCCCCTAAGGGACATGTCTGCCCAAACCGTGCTCCTCTGCAACTGCTGGCCTTCCACCAGCCCTTATTTTAAAGGTTCCTCTACAACTTTTTTTAATTTTACAGCAATCTGGTTCCATTTTGGTTTAAGTGCAGCCCATCCTTCCTGTATAGGCTCCTACTCCTTTCCCAAAAAGTTCTCCCCAGTTCCTCAAACTGAAATCCCTCTTCAAAACCCCGCAGTCTCATCCATGCATTGAGATCCCGATCTGCCTGTCTTAACAGCCCTAAGCGTGGAACCAGAAGCATTTCAGAAAATCCTACCATGGAGGACCTGGATTTTAATCTCTTACCTAACCAGCCTAAATTTGTCCTCCAGGACCTCTTTACTACCTTTCCCTTTGTCACTGGTACCTACATGTACCACAACCTTGTGCTCCTCCCCAGCACTGCACACAAGTTTATCTAGATATCTTGAGAAGTTGGCAACTTTTTCAGCCAGCAGGCAATTCACCATGTGGTTCTTCCAGGCATCAAACTCAACTGTCTATATTTCTAATAATTGAATCCCCAATTACTATTACCTTTCTCTTCCTAATAACAGGGGACCCCTGCCCCAGAGGGGTATCTTCAGTGCAAGGATACCATTACATCACCTAGAAGGAGGGTCCCAATTACGATCCTTTCCCTGTGCTCCAGCTTGATGTTCTCCTTGTGGAAGATTTTCTTTCTCCTCAACAGCACAGAGTCCTACAGAATTTTTTACTTTAGTTAGGAGATCAAGTTGAGAGACTGAGCATTTCGAAGCAAGAGGCTTTATCAAGCTCATAAATTATGGATGTCATGGAATTGTCACCAGCATCCCAGGTGCTCAGGATTTCAGCAGACATGAAGTCTAACTAATGCAAGGAATCACGCCCACACCAGACACGAAAAGCAGACAGAAGCCTCCACAAATCAAACATGCAAAGACTCATACCAAGTGACTGCTGTCACAAACACACACTCTTAAAATACCAACAAAAATGTATCTATGAATCTAGACACACACACATACACACACACACACAAAAGGACAAGTTGCAATTGCACAGAAAAATGGAACATGACAAACTTCTGCATATTTTAAATGCCTCAGGGACACTGAACTGAGTAAAGATATATGTAAAAACACCCAAGGACCTGGCATGCAGGAATGAAGACCATATCCACAAGAGGTTAAATATTCTCCAGCCCCAGAACCTATTAATAATCACTGCCTGCAAATAATAAGCTTTTCCCCACATGATTAAAAGCTCTTAAGAGAAAGGAATCATTCCAAATACACAGATACACGAGAAAAGTCTCAGAATTATTGGCCAAGTAAGAGCAGAAATCAAATGAAAAAGGGGAAAACAAGAAAGGTCAGCAAGAAGATGGGCAAATTGTGTGTGTGTATCTGGGGGCGGGGTGTAGGTTAGCGGCCGCACGACAAAGAACTAAGCTGGGGTTTCTACCAAAATGACTTCTGTGGACTGCTGAGGAGTCCATGGTTCTTTGTCACCTGCACCCTACAACAACCACCATTACCAGGTATGAACAGAGAAGTTAGTCAAAGGACATCTATAGCAGAGAGAAAAGGCGGAGCTTAGATTAGTGAGGTGCCACGCTTATTTATGCTAGAAGTGCTAAAATCTGTATCGAGCTGATCAAAATTTGTTAGATTGGTGACTCATTAAGTAGTACCCAAAATGGGCTGGGCTCTTTTTAAACACAGATGGAGACATTCCCTGCCTCGAACAGCACAGGGTCTGGAAATCAGGCATGTTCAGTATAGGACAAGAAGCACAGAAACCACATGCTGGATAAATAGGATACCTGCTATAAAAGAGTTTGAGACTGCAATTTTCAAAAGAGATGGAAGGTAGTTAGGCATTAGCGTCCTGCTGAAATTCAACAGGAGCCGGCTGCCTAAAGCCTACCCTATCTCAGCTAGATCAGCTAACAGTTTGTCGTGTGAAGACCTTATTGCCATCATCATGTGCTTTTGTCACTTCAGGACTAGAGTCCAACAAGGCGGACTGCATGGGGCTACACCTTAGATCCATTTGGAGACTGAAGGAGGTTCAGAATACAGAAGTTCGATCATCATGCAGTCTCTCTCCCCCCCACCCCAGCAGCAGGACCCCAGTACTTCAGGATCTTACTGAAGACTTCATGGCTGGGATGATTTAGTATTCACTTCAATTATTTCCTGCTTTGGAGGATTTAGAGTATTTGCTGGGCCATGTTTTTTATTTGTTTCTCTCTCTTTTTTTTTTTTTAAACTAGGACTATATTTAGTTGATAGGCAAAGCACCAGAAACCTCGGATAGTAAACTTTGCTTATTATAAATAGAAACATCATTAATTTCTTTTACTGAGGCACCTAGGAATCCTAACAAGGATGAGATCTCCAAGGTGTGGTACAGACAATGAAAGATCGTAGTTCCTTCACCATCTACATGTCAGACAGGATACAGTGGACAGCACTGGCAGGATGAGGAAAGTAAGGCAAACCGAGTTGAACAGAAGAATAAATACCAGCAAGGAAGAGTCATAGTAACATCAGTCTTCCAGCCTATTTCTGATCTTAAATGATGACAAATGTTCTCACGGGAAATAGAAGTTCCTGCCACCACACCCACCACATTATGTTAAAGAATTTTTTGGCTGTTCAAAGAAAGTTTGTTTTAAAGAGACAGCTAGCTAGAAATCCAGTCAAACCCATCAGTTATATTCCAGTGCTTCTCTTGCCTCTCCACTCCCCAGCCAGTTTGTGGTTTTATAATTGACCTCTCTTAAGTGTAAAAGAGTTTCTCCCCATACTGTTGCTGTGTGAAAGACAAATAGGGCTAGCAGGCACACTATGTAGGTGAACGAGTGAACCTCACTGTACAGAGTGATGTCAAATGTATAGATGTCAACCTGTAACTACAGTGAAAGTTTTCTAATCCCATTCAAGGAGAGTAGCTTTAAAGTGTTGCTTTTAAAATACTAGTAGATAAAAATAGTCTCAGAAAGCAACACCATAGTTCAAGTTGATGGTGCCCTTTGGTAGCAAGTCATGGAGAGCCAGGAGTTCAGTTCAGTCCATCAACTTTACTTTGCTTGCCAGGCTGTAACCAGTTGTACCATGAATTGCTCTGGCAGCCTGGACTATTTTCCACTTCACTGGAAGCTAGATGCTTCCCATTTTCACACTCCATGTCAGTCCATCAACGACCAAGGCCTACATTAAAGCTGACTAGTGCTTTTGGGTGTCTACTATAAAAGACCTCAAATTTCAGGTGTCAAGCACACAACCTCTGAAAAGGAGACCCTTTTAAAAAAAGCAATCCTTAAACCGGGCACCCAAAAATCGATGCACTCCGAAATCTCTTGCCAACAGAATTTGGTCCAATAAAAGATATTACCTCACCCATCTGCTCTCTCTAAAATCACTTTGGAAAATTCATGTCTATTTAAATCATAAAGTCTTCCAGGGAGGGACCATCTTTTTGTTCTATGTTTGTACAGCGCCTAGCACCGTGGTGTCTTGGTCCCCGACTGGGTTTCCTATGCACTACGATAATACAATTCAGAAAAAAGTTAATAGTTAAAGCTCAAGAGACAAATTTGGCAGTGTGGTATAAGTGGCTCTTTACTACTGTCAGGACCTAATACTTACCAATGTCCATTGCTGCGGTGAGAAGTTTGCTTAAGCCAAGAGTTCAAAACATTTATCTCGGCGCAGACCATATCTTAGTGCAGAAATGGTCTCCTGGACCCCCAGTTTGTGTTTATAACACATCCATGGGCAATTGCAATCAATCACCTATACAGCAAAAGAATTAGGAAAATATTCATGTTTCCTTTAGCTCTCTTTATTGCAATGGGTTTTGCCCTTTTTGAAAGGGGTCAGTCAGTCACCCTGCCCATCATATTCAAACGCTGAGCAACAGTTTCTGAAGTCTTCTACTGGTATAGTCCAAAGATCTCATGCTGCTGACAGCTGGACTGAGCCTGGCCAGGGCAGAGGCCCCGTCTTTGTGCCAAGTACCGCTGCCGGTTACCCATCTGGAGTAACAGAGTATGTCACCTCTCTTAGGGCTGCATTACAGAAGTGCTCTATATGTGGGTTTCTGTCAATTGTTAATAGGTAAAGTGCCAGTAGATGGTGTGGCAGGCTAGGAGCTGCGATGTATTATCTAGGATTACTGAGCTGTAATAACTGTATAAATATTGTAAATTACCTGGTCAGTCAGCTAAAGTTGCTGTATAATGGGGGTGGAACTATTAGACTTCCTTATATCAATGTATTGATCTACTTCATAGGCGCTGTAGGAAAAGCAAAGAGGAAAGCAACACAATAGGTCTAGAGAAACAGCCTCAAGCACACTGCTGGAAGACAATGGGGGCAAGCTGATCGCTTCTAGGAGGCAGTAGTAAACCTGGATTTGCCAGAGCTGTGAGCTTGAAGATCAACAGAACCTGCAGAGATGAAGAGCTGTTCTCAGGAAAAGAAGGAGGGTTCTCTTGTCAGGAGCTGCCTAGAAAGACAGGCTGATCTCCCCCTCTCCCACAGAGGAAGTCTACATCAGCTCAGCCTTCCCACATCCAGGGAATGGTAAGTCTTAGGGCACAACATAAGAACATAAAAATGGCCATACTGGGTCAGACCAAAGGTCCATCCAGCCCAGTATCCTGTCTACTGACAGTGGCCAATGCCAGGTGCCCCAGAGGGAGGGAACTGAACAGGTAATAATCAAGTGATCTCTTTCCTGCCATCCATCTCCACCCTCTGACAAACAGAGGCTAGGAACACCATTCTTTACCCATCTTGGCTAATAGCCATTAATGGACTTAACCTCCATGAATTTATCTAGTTCTCTTTTAAACCCTGTTATAGTCCTAGCCTTCACAACCTCCACAGGCATGGAGTTCCACGGGTTGACATGTGCTGTGTGAAGAAGAACTTCCTTTTATTTGTTTTAAACCTGCTGCCCATTAATTTCATTTGGTGGCTCCTAGTTCTCATATTATGGGAACAAGTAAATAACTTTTCCTTCTTCACTTTCTCCACACCACTCATGATTTTATAGACCTCTATCATATCCCCCCTTAGTCTCCTCTTTTCCAACCTGAAAAGCCCTAACCTTGTTAATCTCCCCTCATATGGGACCCGTTCCAAACCCCTAATCATTTTAGTTGTCCTTCTCTGAACCTTTTCTAATGCCAGTATATCTTTTTTGAGATGAGGAGACCACCTCTGTACACAGTATTCAACAGCATGCATATAGGCTGCTCTATTGTTTTTAAAATGTTTTCTCTGAAATGCTTTTGTTCTACTCAATATTTGGCATGAAGAAAGCCATTTGGTCACTGCTAACCAGTGTCTTTGCTCCTGGAAAAGGGATTAGGGCTGCAGGGTCTGAGCCCAAGTCAGACATGTTGAGGCAAACCTGGTTAGTACCAGGAAACTGCCCCACAGAACCCACTGGTGTCACGGGCTCATCCCACCCCCTTGCTCATCCTTTTGAGTCTGGCATCAGGAAGCATGGCCCCAGCTTGCATTCACACCTACTTGCTTTTTCAAATTAAACCTGCTGGAGGAGAAAGACGAGGAAAGACACTGCTTATTGAAAGACAAGGCTCTGCTCAGCTCTTGACCAGCAAGGCGCATGACTGGCATGCTATCCCAGCACAGCTACAGCCGAGACAACCGCAGGATCAGGCAATGAAAAGAGCCTGGAACTCATACAGATATTGTAGCAGGTGGGGAAGAGAATCACTACCTGAAGATGAAGGAATTCACTTCTATTCCTTCCAAATGTTTTGGCAGTTCAGACAGACAGTTGGCACTAACGATCAGCTTGGTAGCTTTAAATGAAAAGCCCAAACCCCTTAACTAGAATCTGCTCCAGATAAAAGATGATGCTGAGATATTACGAAGTGTTAAACCCAAACTTTTCTATGATGCATCAGCCAGAAGATACGCTGCAGAATCCTATGTATGGGAGAACAGTGCTTATTGTGGTTTTAGCTTTATTTTGGAATATGTACAGTAATGATGCAAATGGTAAATTTTCTTGTCCCTAGTTCTTATCGATTTGCTGTTGTCTGAAGGAGTGGAGTAAAATTTCAGTGTGGTGTGTCTGAGCTGAAATCCAGTTTGAAGAGGAAAACCACCCATGCATCACACAGGGGGGAAAAATGCATCCCTTTTTGAAAAGTATTCAAACAATATGACAGGGGTCGGCAACCTTCGGCACGCAGCCCATCAGGGTAATCCACTGGCAGGCCGCGAGACATTTTGTTTACAGTGACTGTCTGCAGGCACGGTCCCCTGTAGCTCCCAGTGGCCGGGGTTCACTGTTCCTGGCCAATGGGACCTCTTAAAACTATTCTGAATTTTTTAAAATAAAATTAAAGACATTTTGAAAAGAGAAGTCGTTTAGAAACAAACAATTCAAAAAGTTCTGACTTTTTCCAAACCATTTTGTTTTCCAAAGGAACAATTCAAGGAAACCAGTAGGAATAAGTTAAATGCTTCAGTGTCACTGAATCTGCATTTTTCGCTAGAAAAAGGTTCCAACACAAAATTTTGCCAAGCTCTAGTCCTAAGCACTTCTGAAAAAAAATCTTGCCCTACGTTTTTCCACATAAATTTTCTTATTTACATTGAAATTCTTTGCAATATTTTCTGCATCTAACTTTTCCCCCCAAAATAAAATACATATTGCAAACAACGGATACATGGAAAGGGTAGCATACTTTGCATGTCTTTGTGATCTGTTTGATTCTGTAGTCAGCCAAACCCAATCACTATATCAGACGGGCTGAGCATTTGGGGATTTTTTTTTTTTTTTAATTCTTCTTTTAGTATGACAGCCAACACACTCATCCAGTGGCATACACAAGTTGTAAAGAAATCAAAATAAACCCAAGTACTTGAGGTCAATTAATAGGGCGCAAAAATTGTGCACAACAGGGAATATAAAGGCTTACCCCCAAACAAGTGAGCATAGTTTCTCCACATCATTAGAGTCAGTGTTTCCACAGAGAAATTAGCACCGTACTGTTCACAAAAAGGGGTGGCTTTAGAATGCTGAATCATTGTTCTAGTCCAATGGAGCTATTATACATTTGTGTTATATTAACATGGCTTTCATAGATTCGTAGATATTAAGGTCAGAAGGGACCATTATGATCATCTTGTCTGACCTCCTGCACAAGGCTTACAACAAAGTTTACAAGTACACACACACACACACACACACAGAGTATTGTTACTTTGTGCTTACATAGTAAAATGTACAAGTTCCAGATGCATAAGCCAGCCAAGATCTTGGGGCTGATACTCTTTGCATCTTGGGCAGTCATTTACACCAGTGCAGAGTGTGTAGAAAACTACCACTCTCATTCGGAAGCATGACACCCACTCTGCCAAAGTCTCACGGGCTCCACAGGAAGGTGATGGAGGATCAAGCCCTGTGCGTCCAGCCAATGTGCATGAACTGACTTGAATGGGAAATTAAATCCGAAACCTTTGTAGTTTATTTCATAACCTAACAGGTGTTTACAAATGACAATCAGTCCAACACCCATCCCAGCTATACATAATAGGTCTGAGTCTATAAAGAGAATTAGGAATTAATTAATGAATAATCACAAAAGGGTCGAGATTGTCAACCAGGAATCGATCCTGCTCTACTGAAGACATTGAGTTTTGTCATTGGCTTCAATGGGCTCAGAAGCTAGCCCCAAGCATCTCTTGAAGATCACTCAGGAAAACTACAATTTTATCCCCAATAGCTTGTACCCTGGCAGATCAGCATATATTACAGGCATATATATAGTTCTAGGATAGGCCATCTTGTTTACCTGCTTCTGATGAGTGCTAAAACTTTGCTATTTTCTTAGCAAATGAACACTCCATCCTCCCACCGGTATCCTGGGTGTTCCACCCTCCCTTGTACGCATTTAACTGATTTTGAGGCTCTCTCTTCATGACTATTTAAGATGTTGGCTGGGCCATATACTGCCCTTGATTTGTGCACAGAAGCCTCCTGGGCCATCAACATATAGCTCCTATAAATAGGGCCTTTAACTTCCAACCTACATTAAGCTCTGTTTCATCTCCTTTTCAGAATTTTTTTTTTTAATTGGTAAGAGGAGCATTTCTATTCTTCATTTCAGCTATGTTTATACCAGCCTTACTACCATTCAGAGAACAGTATAAAAAAAAAATCTAAGGAGTTTATCTGCTCTGCTCTTTAAAAAAAACAACTAAAAACGACAGGCCTGATTCTCCTCTCACTTAACACTGATTTTGCACCAACTAATTACACTGACATTGTTGGGTTACACCGGTGTCAGCAACATGGAACTCAGGCCACAAAATCTTTAGAGGAGCAGTTACTGAGCTTGCTCTTTCAGAGGTTTCTCTGGGCACAAGTTGACCATCAAGGCCTAGGACTGCTGCACTTAGCACATTCCCTCAGTGGCTACCCAGAACAGGTATGCTTTTCTCTTTTTCTTGAACAATTTATTGCCTTCTGCGCTTTTTATCCGTAAGAGTAGGAACAAAAGTATACAGGGTAAATTCCTGGCCCTGATGAAGTCAACAGGAGTTTTGCTATTGACTTCACTATAGCTAGGATTTGAGCCACTGCCTGCCTATTAGTAGAGAACTAATGAGTACACAATTACCCAAAAGGACATCTCTTTCTAACCCTTAGGGCATGGCTAGGCTGGAAACTTCAAAGCGCTCCCGCGGCTTTGAAGTGCGAGTGTGGTCACGCGCAAGCGCTGGGAGAGAGCTCTCCCAATGCTCCTGGCACTCCGCCTCCATGAGGGGATTAGCTCCAAGTGCTGGGAGCCTGTCTACACTTGCGCTTTAAAGCGCTTTAAAGTACTCAGATTTGCTGCGCTCAGGGGGGTGATGAGCCAGCAAGTTAGAGCGCTATAAAATGTAAGTGTAGCTGTAAGGGATTGCGGAAGACTTTGTTACGGCCTAGCTAGGGAACTTCCGCTTTCTCGAGGCCGCCCGGTCACTGTGGGACACGGAGAACCAACTCTAACCGGTTTCGGCCGGTTCTATCAGGTAGCCAAAAGCCCCTGTTGGGAAGTATTCATGAGCTGATTTTGTGTACTGCTTATTAGGGCTCACTGTTTACCCCTTCGTCGGACTCCGTCCCAGGCAAAGCTCCGGTGTGCTGGGTTCTCCGCCTCCGTGACAGCAACATTTGGAGTCCCCATTGCGGGTGTGTCACTAACCTTCAATAAAGCCAATAACTCGCTGCTTAGCTACATGTGGGTCTCGTTTTCCAGAGTACCTCTGCCGACCTGCAGTGCTTCGAACACCTTGGCCCAGAACAGTAGCCAAGCCCTTAGAAAGCTGGTATTTCCTAGATTGCCAGCTGGATGTGCTTCTGCAGATTAGTGCCAGTCTACGCAGCACCCATGTAAACACCAGCATTTACAGCAAGCTATATTGTTTGCCTGGAATGGAAAGCTTTTGTCTTATGAAAATGACAATTTGCTTTGTTTGAGGTGGTGTAGGGCAGGAATACACAAGAGCTGCAGGCTGAGACAGTAAGGAGTAGTCTCGTTCATTTCCACTTGCCATTTTGACACAGTAAAGTGAAAAACAAACAAAATCCTGGTCCTGCTGAAGTCAAACGCCAAATTCCCATTGATTTCATTAGATGCCACCCTTTGCATTTAAAAAACAATTTTGGCTTTGAAAGCAATGTACATTTCCTAGGACTGCAACAATTAGAAGATAACCAAATAGTTCAGTGAGTGGAGAGGATTGGAAGAGTGAAAGGAGCCATGCCCCAAATCAGAAGGACTCAGTTTTAAATTTTAACCAGACTCTCATTTCCTATTAACTCTCAGTTTGAGATAGGACTTCGCCTATCAGGCCTGTTCCCTCCTCCATCTCACTTGCTCCCCCCCGCCCCTCCAATATCTCATTAGCCAGATAAGTCATTTATAGGCCAAAGTTTGCTAACAGATTTTCTTTGCATCCCTTGTCAAAGATAACTGATTTGACCATAAGGATTTTTGATCATTTCTAGTTTGCGAGAATCCATAAAGAAACAAAATTGTTTCTGCAACCAAGAATGCTAAAGAAAAGCCTGCTCAATATAAACAAACGTTGCTGGGCTGGTGAGCTGCACTCGTCATTTTGACAACTGAAAGCATCCTCCATCCCTCTGACCACAAGACTCCAGCTGGACCACAACCACAGTCAGAGAACTGACGCTCTAAAGTCATGTTTTGGAGCTTTGTCATACGCCCCTTTCAAAAATGCTCCAGATGAAGAGTCACATTGGCACATACTGTGTACCCGCCAGACCGTGCCTAGGTGAATTTTTCCATGTTAACAGTGACTTGAAGTATTTCAATATCCTGCGTTAATGTCTTGCAAAACCCCATGCTTGGAAGGAACATCTGCCTGCAAGAATTTAAAGAGACATCTGTATAAATTTATCTTGAATGTTCACTCTCCTCCAGGATGAAAATTGAATGACTCTGGTCCTGTCCAGTCTTTTTTCTGCCTATCTGAGGTCACAAATGGATCCACAGAAACCCGTTTTTAATGGTATTTTAGATTTCAAAAGGCATCACCCCCCCTCCTTTGTATCGTTTGAGGCCCTCAGAGATTGAGCGGCTGTTCTGAGTTATGTAAGCATTTGATCGTTAGTAATTTACTAGTCGTGCTTAAACTGAAGGCCTCATATTACGGTAAGTGACTTGCGCAAAATGGGACAGAGGGAGTGCACACAGTGGGCAGATACAGACTGCAGCACTGCTGTGGGTTTGAACTGCATGGAGGCCTCTGGGCATCACCCAAAGCACCCAAACCCAGATCTCTCTCCATCTATCACCTGCAACCAGTTGCAGGAGCTCCACAGAGCTCAGCTAGTTTTGTTTGGGTATTTTTAAGTGTAAAAAATATCAGAGAAGCCACAGTATAGGGTTTTGCTTTGTTTTTTAAGTTCTGTAGCATTCAAAGCATTTAAATTAACAAACAGATACATTCATTTCATGTGTGCAAAAAGCATAAGTGACCAAGAGATTTATGTCAATGAAGCCTGCAGAGAGTAGGAGAGTAAGTCACGTATGTTCACGTACACACACACTCTCCCCCAGCCTAGGGCTGGGGCAACAGAGTGTGACTATAGTACATGTCTCTATAGATGGGATGGCTGCCCCCCATACTACTTATATGGAGTGATAGGATCACTGGATCTACAGAGCAGAAAATTCAGTATCCCCACTTCCAACTCTATCTTCTATGCATGCCTCTTCAGGTTTCCGCATGGAGGACTCCTGTGCACAGATTGCTTAAGCTCCCCCTTCTTCCTCTACAAAGAAGAAAAATTGGGCTCACAGTGTTGTGGACTTCCTTGTGATATTTGGCCTTTTCCTTTATGCCCCAGATACTGGAGTCCTGGGATTATGTGACAATCTCAGCTTTCATTATTTTAAAGAAAAGGATAAATTGGTTAAGGAGAAAATCCTGGAAAGATATTTGTGCATGGTAAGGCTGGAAGAGGCTGCTGTGATTATTTCGTCTGACCTGCTGTGTAATGCAGGCATAGAACTTCCCTGAATTAATTCTTGTGCGAACTAGACCAGATGCTTTAGAGAAGTGGGCCAATCTTGATTTTAAAATGTCTGGTGATGGAAAATCCACCACAACCCTTGAAGCATTGTTCCAATGGTTAATTGCCTCATTGTTTCAAAATTGTACCTATTTTTTTCTAGCCTGAATCCTAAAGGCTCAGTTAAAATGAAAATAGAAACCAAAATGTATTTTTAAAAAGTCATGAATTTTTGGGATCTGACAAATAATTTTTGAACCATCACGGCTGGAAATTCTGTGTTTGGGTAAGGCAGAGGGCCTGAATTTCACCTTATATAAATACAAGTCAACATTTTCATACACACGCATACATGCGTCCCTTTTCTGCTGTGGGGTATTTTAAGAAGGGTACTGTGCAGAGCTCAGCGCTGAGCACTGACTTTATTTTCACTACAGCACACTGACAACAAAGTCATTGTCAAGTTAATAGACAACATGAAAAATATATATTTTACTTAACATCCTGCAGTCTAGAGAGGTTTATGTACAGGGACGTCAATTAAATTAACAGTTGGTGTGGCCTACTCCCTGGCTTTTGTTTAAAGTTTTGGGAGGGAAATAAGTTCATTCTTTGGAAGTTCAATTCTAAATGTTATACCCACAAGGCTGGAGTTCTGGGAGAGGATGATGTGTTTAAGCTACAAGAGTTTCTGAGGAATCAGTGCTGATTCCAGGGTCTGGGCAGCTGGAGCATGAGATTACTATTTTAAAGAGGGGCTGCACTGGCCTAAGAGTGTGCACTGGCCAGACCTGTGACACTGCACTCACTGCTTGACTCGGGGTAAGGTTTGGAGGAGTATTAGAATAAGACACTTCACCCCACAATAGTCTCATCTCCTGTGACCTGTCATACTTTAGTCTCACTTCAGGTGTTGGGTTCACTGTGGAGTGAGGGGTGGTGTTGGTGGCCTGTGATACCCAGGAGGTCTGACTAGATGAACTGGTGGTCCTTCAACTCCATGATTCTGACATTAGGCAGCAAGGTTTTCTGCTTTTGGTTCTTCCCCATGGTCACGTTACACATTACTCCTCTCTTAGGAGACAGGTTCTGTCCTAGGACCAAGTGGGCCTATCTGGGTATTACATTTTGCTATAGAATACTACCCGTATACTTATTTTATAAACATTAATAGTGTTTCCCCATCAATTCTCACTAAAAGTTAAGTCCATCTCTCCCCAAGAATTTTTACAGAAGTCAAAGGAAGACGCTGCATATAACAGGCTGTTGGAAGAGATGTGCTAATAAAACATGGAAATTAAATATGGGTCAAGGAACCCTTAACAGCAAACAAGAAGGTAACTGACTGGACTTGTGTGTGACAACTTGCTCGCAGGATTTTATTTCAGTTTATCTACAACCAAAACAAACCAATTCCAAGCAACAAGGTAGACCTTGGCATGGAAGTAACCTTACAGTAAACTAAGATGTACTTTAAGCTTTAAATAGTATTTAAAGCTAACAACGGTATTTAAAATTACAGTATTCATACTAAGAAAAGGAGTACTTGTGGCACCTTAGAGACTAACAAATTTATTTGAGCATAAGCTTTCGTGAGTTACAGATCACTTCATTGGATGCATCCGATGAAGTGAGCTGTAGCTCACGAAAGCTTATACTCAAATAAATTTGTTAGTCTCTAAGGTGCCACAAGTCCTCCTTTTCTTTTTGCAAATACAGACTAACACGGCTGCTACTCTGAAAAGTATTCATACTGTGAGCTCTAAATAGTATTTAGTCTCCTCTTCAACACAATTTATCTAATTTCTATAAACTGAGGGCTTGTTAGGCAATCTGTAGCCAGATTTAATGACCAGTTAGTGTTACAGACATGCTGTATACACGCGAGTAGTTAATAGATAAGATGCCAGCAGATGATACTGAGTGTGTAGTATAATTCTTGACATTTGTAGAACCAATTAAACCAGCTATCGCCATCAAACGGCTGCTCTTTCGATCACCACTGAACATTTAGGCCTACTTGAGGTTACAGCAAATCTTTCCAGAACTGTCTGATCTGACAATCTGTTCTGTTAGACTTATAACAAATTTCTAGAATCCACCACAGCGTTTGAAAATATCAGGGGGGGTTTAATGGTGGGACGTACATTAATAACTAAATTATTCAAAGTGGAAGATGGTTAGCTCCATAAGGTACCGAAAGTTCAAAAGTCAAGTCAATTCCCTTCTGAACCTCAGGCCAGCATATATAATAATAATTTAACAGCTCTTTTACCAGGTTGCTCCTAGTTATTCTCCCATTAGAGAGTATAAGATTCTACTGACTCTGGCTGGATTCCAGTATATTAAGGTACTTTTATATTTTACTGCTTTCATTCCAATATGGTTTGTTACCACATCTATGGGTATTTTTGAAGTGGTATCTGCAGAAAAATAAAAAAACCCACAATGCACCAACAAACAAGTAGGAAGGGAACTTGTCAAGCAATTGATCAGCTCTCTCTGCTTTGGGGAAAAAAGCCACTACTGTAATCCACTATGACGGCTGTGTTCCTGTTAAAAATGGAACTAAAGGACTCCAACAATTAGCAGACAGACAATTAACCAGAAATTGTTCTGAATAGTGTGTGTGGCTGATCATTTAGCACACGAGAAGAATGCCAAAGCCATGATGACTGATAGAGTAGTTTCCCTTTCAACTCAGAACCCAAAAGGACCCCCTCAATCATCTCTCTAATTCTGTACAACGGAGCGGCCATTCTGAATGACAAATCCACACAGAGCAGGGACTGAGCACTGAGGTGCTCCACAACAGTTCCCTTCCTTAACCCCCGCGCATGGCTAGACAGACTCCTCACCCTTGCTTTGAGCTGCCATGTGATCCCTAGAAGGCATCTCTGAAAAACCACACACAGTACCCCTTGGGCCAAGCCAAGAAAGGTCCTTGTCACAAGGGCAGCAAGGGAGAGAGAACTGACAAACTGCACAAAGAGAGAAACTGAATGAACAGTAAGAGCTAGATTTATACAACTGAAAGATGACGAGCCAGAGGCAAAGAGAAACACACGCCTCCGCACTGGGTCAAAGTAGCCTGATTGCAAGCAACTCTATTATGGGGGGGAGAGATATAAATAATAAAAAGATGGCTTGAAGACAAGACAAGGCCTGTGCTTTGCATTTAAAAAAACAAAAATCCATCTGAAGCCATGTAAGCATATAACATTCGCCCTAGCCAGAAATACCCTGAAAAGAAACTTCTCACATCCCTTCAGTGATTCATCTTTTACAGAGATTACCCAAGTCATGCATGGCTATTTGTCATCAAAAGCCATTCATTCACAATTATCAGCAAACTCTAGTCTGAATGAGAGTTGTTGCCATATTAAATATGGACATGAAACCAGATAAGAACCATCAATTTTAAAGCCCTGTTCTTTCTTGTAGAGATAGTTTATTTCTTTCACACTTCCCTAAATTCTAAGTTGTGCAACTAATGGTTCCAACATTTCTTACACACTCAGTTTCCTATCCTCCCAACTGTTTCTTTCAGAGGAGAAAGAAAAAAAAAATTCTACAATTAGTCAGATTTAATCAAAACATCTGCTAAGAACTACAACCCTGGATTAATTTCCAACATCAAGGAATAACCTTTCAATAGAACAAGAAAAAGTTACACTCTGTTCTATAACACCCATTTGAAATGTCTAATGTCAAAGCACTGATAAATTTTAAAATGAACCTAACCTTTTATCTTAAGTATCTGCATCAGGTAGAATTCGTTTTTAAATTTAGGTCTTTGCAACCTAAAGAATGTGTCATGTTACAGAGCTATCAACAAAGAAGATATTCCAGCTTTAAACCAGTGGTCCTCAAATTTATTTGAATGGGGGCCCCCTCATCTTTGGGTCTGTAGTTGTTTATGCCCTGCCCCCATACACACAAGTACATATGCCACCAGCCAGCTCTGAAGGCAGAGCGGACAGCAGCGGCAGCTAGCCAGGCGCCCAGCTCTGAAATCAGCACCGCACCGGCACAGAAGTAAGGACGGCAATGTAAAAAGGGATATTCATCAATATTTTCACAGCAGACTTGGCACCCCATTGCCACCCTTACTTCTGCATTGCTGCTGCCACCCCAGGGCTGACAGCTGGAGCCCCACCACCTCCAGAAAAGGGATGGGGGGGTGGAGCCTGAGTCTGGTTGGTGGGGCTCTGGCTGTCCCCTTTATCCCCACCTCCTAGGTGTGTGCACGGCCCTTCTGCTTAAGCCCCAGCCACCCCCCCCCCTTTTTTTTTAACACTAAAAAGTGCACACAGCTCACGCCTCCCTCAACACATTCCCATGCCTCCCTTGAGAGGCCCAGCTCATAGTTTGAGAACCACTGCTTGAAACCAAGGCGTTGACATGTATTAGGGTTAATTCGTGCTAATAGTGTTCTCTCAGCTTTAAGGTTCCATGCCCACCTGACTTCCACAGAGCAGAGCTGTACTACGACTAACTAGATCAGAGAGAGAGAATATGAGTTTTGTAAATAGGGCAGTGGAGAATTAGGGCTTTAAACCTCAACCTTCATGTAATGCCATCAAGATGTTAGGAGGTCACTATTTAGATGTGCCAGGTGGCTTCCAGCCACATCCAAACCTCAACCCTTAGTCATATCCCTGCATACAAAATGGGAACTCATTCTCAAGTATGGAGCTCATCATCCAGCTAGAAACCTGCACCTCTACTGAAAGGATCTGATCTAGAATGAACTAGGTCAAGTGAGTATAGGAAACAAAGTTATACAAAAAGGGATAATTCCCAGATGGCAGGTAGGGTGACTTTCATCTCAAGAGATAAATCCTAGGGCTTGGGGAAACTGCTGCTTTGGGAGAGTCTGTGGTTGATAACAGGCCTGCACATTGTTTAGAAACTATTAAATAAAGTAGCAGAAGGGTAGAGAGAAATAAGATTAATAAAAATACAGAACAGGATATTAACACTGCATATATGGCACTAGCCTATGCCACCCTAGCGTTGATATAAATCAGATATTCCTCTTTCATGAGAAGAACCTGGTTCTTAACATTGGATCATCCTTGGGGGTCCGTGGGGAGGCGAGACGCTAAATTAGAGAGGAGAGGTTTTCAGTTTACGAATATAGTTTTGCAAACCTGAAAGTACATAGTTCAAGAGTTTCATAACAGCTTGAACTCCATGAACTTCACCTCACCCCAGTGGAAAGGCACGTTCCTTTAATTCATATCCTTGGATACAACTAATCATGATGAGTAAGTAAAATTCCTATTAGAAATGTACCAGGATAGGTTACAAGTGAACCTTTTACAAGAGGCTCCAAGACTACCAGGTGGCAAAAGTGAAAGGTTCGTCTGGGCCTTAACTTTAATAAGATGTTTCACAGTAGGTCAGGTCCCCTGCAGTCTTCATTAGGTTCAAGGTCAAACTTCTCCAACCCATACACATCAAATGATTAGTGCCAATTACACTGGGAGGCCTGCGGAGAACAGTAGCCTGGCAGAAAGAAACCCTTCATCTCCAAAGGAATTTCCATCACCATAATGTTACGTTTTCTGTCCCATTTTGGGGAAACAAAATCCCTCCCATGAACTACAATATCATATTTATTATTTGACATCAGCACGTTGTAGTAAAGCTTATACATTAAAGGGATTACAAATTTACAGACTGTAGGGTGGACTCTTTCTGGATGTCTGCCAAAAACCAGAATATCTTGCAAATCTCTGACTCCAACTGCCCCCATCCCCACTCATTTTGACAGGTTAGTGTAATCATTTTGAATTGCATAGAATGCTATGGAGTGAGCCATTGGACTTCTTTCACTTTGGAGCCTAGCCCCATTATGGAAATAGGCTATATTAGAAAATAAATAAATAAGCTAACACACACCAGTTAATTCTACTCACAACAGATTGTTGTTTATTCTGATGCTTTGTCAATTTAGTAATCCAGCAAAACCATATAGACAAATGTTATCTTGTGTGTGCAAGCAAGAGAGGTTATTAAGAGGGAAAGGAATTTAAAATGGTCTGTCAAAAACAAACCTTCAATGTTTAGGGGGAAAAAAGCCACCCAGATCATTTCAAATTGCAAGACTAATGTCAAGATTTGCTTTTGGCTTATAAATCCCCCCCGCACTTTCACATGTTCAGAAACCATTTTTACCCCAGTCAATAATTTTAGTACTGCACAGGTTTTCCTTCAATGTTTTTTCTGGTCTATTCTTAAGTAAAGTGGACTGCTCATATGCTTCTCAAGCTGTTGAAGAAACTTCCACTCGAGGCAAGGACAGCACTGGAGTTCTGAGTAAGATGAATGTATGTCCTGATTCTCTAAGATTTTCTGCTTTTCTATACTTGCTATTTCTAACTTTTAACGTTAATTTGAACGTCCATTTGCTTGGGAAAAGAAATATTAATTTTAAAATAACATTTTGACCACACTGGGGTACAACCACATGTTCCACTAAGTCTTTCAAGCTGGGAAATTGAATAATGAGTATTCAATTGTTTTGTGGTAGAAATTCATCTGAGAATCACTTGATATAAGAAAAGGAGGACTTGTGGCACCTTAGAGACTAACCAATTTATTTGAGCATTAGCATCCGATGAAGTGAGCTGGAGCTCACGAAAGCTTATGCTCAAATAAATTGGTTAGTCTCTAAGGTGCCACAAGTACTCCTTTTCTTTTTGCGAATACAGACTAACATGGCTGCTACTCTGAAACCTGTCACTTGATATAGTGTTACATACTCATACCCTCCCTTCCATAGAATTGGGGGAGGGCGGTATATGCATATAATATTCCACTCAAAGAGTTATATTAAAAGAATATTAATGTTGTAAAGTGGGACACTCAAGATTCAGGTAATGAATGTTAAGGTTTTCCAGGCAACATGAACTCCTCACCTTTGCACATTTGCATTATACTACGATCGTTAACTACACATGGTCAAATAATAATTCTTCTAAACGATGTGACACATTCAGTGCACAATTTGGATGGTGGGGAATGTCGGCGAGATGACCGCAGTTTATGCCAGTCTGGAAAAATATATCCAGGGCAGAGTGCTTGAACTATTGGTCTTTAAATTGCTTATTTTGTGCTACACTGAAGACAGGGAAGGAGGTTGCACCTTCATAAAGCTCAAATCTGTTTCTATGACTTAATCAATTGCATTTTGCCATTTTGGGGGTACTGGAGACAAACAGGGCCTGCTCCTGAAATAAGCTACTGAGATGCCTGGAGGCAGGGATTTAAGTCCCTGCTGCTGATAGGTTTTCATGATGGCATCACTGGAAAAACATCTCACTTGCAGGATAAAATGCAGCATTTTGCTCTCTTCAAATACTTAAAGTTTAATTCAACCACACATTTGATCCTGAGGAATCTGAAGTGATTTTCTGCTTTTTGATGTGAGCACAAATCCTTTCCAGCTTGTGACTTACAAGCTCTTGACATTATTTTCACTTTAGCAACAAACAGTGACAAAGGATTTCCAGTATGACCCTGTCCAGCCATGCCTGTCTCTAATCAACACTGACTCCAAAAATCCCTGCCCTTTGAGCAGGGCCAGATTAACCCAGCACTAGGCCTTAGACAAACACACACAGATGTTTCTTATAGTTAACCCTCTCCTATCCAGGTTAATCCTAGACAGTTAATCTGGCTGCATGGACACTGCCCTATTAACCCCCTTGTATTTGTAGCCACCCAAGTCTCCCTACCACCCTTGTCCCAGACAACCCTTGAAATTAGACAAAGGTTTCTAACCATCAGAGGAGTGAAGTTTTGGAATAGCCTTCCAAGGGAAGCAGTGGGAGCAAAAGACCTATCTGGCTTTAAGATTAAACTTGATAAATTTATGGAGGAGATGGTATGATGGGATAATATGATTTTGGCAATTAATTGATCCAATGGCCTGTGATGGGATGTTAGATGGGGTGGGACCTGAGTTACTACAGAGAATTCTTTCCTGAGTGAATCTTGCCCATATGCTCAGGGTTCAGCTGATTGCTATATTTGGGGTCGGGAAGGAATTTTCCTCCAGGGCAGATTGGAAGAGGTCCTGGAGGTTTTTTGCTCTCCTCTGTAGCATGGAGCACGGGTCACTTGCTGGAGGATTCGCTGCACCTTGAAGTCTTTAAACCTCAATTTGAGGACTTCAATAGCTCAGACATAGGTGAGAGGTTTTTCGCTGGAGTGGGTGGGTGAGATTCTGTGGCCTGCATTGTGCAGGAGGTCAGGCTTGATGATCATAATGGTCCCTTCTGACCTTAATATCTACGAATCTATGGGGAAAAAAATTCCTTCCCTTGTGGGCACTTACCACAGTTCCCCATCCTGGCAGCGAAGTTACGGCTGGTTGTCTGGGCAGAAGCCAGCCCTGCGGCAGAGGTGAGGAGCAGCAGCACTGGCCACCCACTGCCCACTCAAGTTGGCCCTTACAGGGGGGAAGTGGGACCAAATTTGAGTGAGGAGCATTGGGGCCTAGTACACACGGATCGCAGCACTACTCAAGCTGGGCCCTAGGCACCTGCCTAAATCTGTCCCGGTCTTTGAGGCATCTAGACAGTTCACTCGTGTTTTTATTGTTTATGCCTTTTAGGCCTAGTGGGAAACAAGTGCCTTGACTGTTTCATCTCTTCCCTTTTCACTTTAATTTGTGTGTGAATTTAAAAAACTTTCCTTTTTTCATAGACCTTGACGTTTCTAGTATGGAAAACTTTTCAAATACGCGTGTTCACGTAACATGAGGAACAACAGCTGATAAAGAAAATGAAAGTCTGGGGAGGTGAGCGGGGAAAAAGCACAATAAGACTCAGTGGTTCTCCTAGGGAGGCAGTCTTTGACAGACAAAAAAGCCCCACTGACAGAGGGTTCACAACTTGAAACTATCCATCCTTGCTGAGCTTTGAGTTTAACACCCCTACCTTTGAGAGGCTTGAGCTATTCATACAACAGCTGGAAAAGCTTGTTTGGAACTGCTGCAGTATGTTTTTCCTCCCTCTTGCCAAAATAGCTGTTCTCTTTTTGCTCAAACTCTCCATAACATTCTGTGGGGCTGAGCAAAAATGTGTCAAATTGTAACCAAAAAGAGAAATGATAAGGATCTGAAAGTGACCTTATGGAATGAAAGCTGCCCCTGCTGCCTTTCCTATAGGAGTCATGCTGTGCTGGGTCTAGAGTAGCAATTATATACAAACATGACTGCATATCAGAAAGCAATTAGTTTATTGTTGAGTTGCAGATTGCATAAACATTTGTTCCCCTATAGCCACTGAACTTCCCAGATTTTTGGCATGAAGTAATATTAGTTGGTTAAAGTTGACAAGACAGTAAATTGTTACTAAATCTGCTTTAACATCTTCCATCAATAATGCAATCAGTGTTCTCTCCTTCAACAACCACCACTTGCAAATGTACATTTTAGCGCATCACAGATGGGAAGGACTTTTAATTTAGACATAAAACTGCTACAGTGATCTGAAAAAAAGAGACCAGATATTATTTCACATATTGTTAAACAATAAAACCTAACAGCACCCAAAAAGATAACATAGGCCTGTTTAACAGGTGTCGACAAGCAGAACTTGAGATTTCATTGGACATTCAAAAAAGCCCATATGTGCATTTACAGGTTCTCTGCACTCCTATGAACCTTGTCTGTTATAAATACAGGCTTTAGATATATTCTCACTTTGAGATAACTTACACAGTTGACTATTTGCAGGGCGAACGAATGCAATCAAACACTAAAGCTTCAAGGAGATTAGAGCGCTGCCAAGGTCTGAACTATATCAACAGCTTGAAATCAGCTCATTCAACAAAGCTTTGACAGTATTACACTGGCAAAATAAACACACCAATGGCATTCGCATAGACGTGGCATTCCATTCCAGTCGTGCCTTTTGCTAGTTTCAGGGGCAAAAAAAACCCCATCTTGTCACGTAGCCATTTCCACAGGAAAAATTACAACCTGCCCTCCTCACAACACCACACCAGAGACCTTTCAGGACAATTGCACTGGGTTATAACCTGCCCTTGGTTACAACCCAATGGGGTCACATGGCTTTGGGCCAGAGGGCAGAATTTTACCTATAAGCTGAGCCTCAAAAAAGTTGTAAGAATGAACTACTAAAAGAAGATGCTGAAGGGGGAAGAAATAAGGACATGGCACAGACACGTTTTCCTTGATGAACTTGTCTTACATAAAATTTCTATGCACATACCGCAATGGAGCAAACAAAAGTCCCTGTCACTCGTCTCTTGACCCTTCATTGGGGCTTCTGAATAGGGAAGAACTCTGCTAGTCTGACTAACGTTCCCTTCCTTTAACAAAGCATTTTCTAGAGTCCTACAGCATGCTACATGAATCCAACAGGGAAAATGCAGATTCCCTTAAGCATTTGATTCTATGTCTAACTGTTCCCTCAATTAGTTTGTTCACCAGAAGAAAAAAAAAAGAACATCCGGGGCAGGAGGACTTATACAATATTAATTTACCCCAAAAATATGTTGTTTCCAGAAAGTGTGTAAAACAGTCTTTACTTACACAACAAATATGAAAATCACAGGATCCAGATTGTTAGACTGATTTCCATATCACTTTGGATCAAGGTAAGCAGGCATATTTCACTGTTATTCACCTGCATAGGATGGGTTTTGAGAGCTCCCCAAGATAGTAAAGCTGGTTGAAAAGTTACATGTTTTTAAGAAAATGTTTCTCCATTCTTTAGATTCCTAGATTTTTCTGGCCAGAAGGGACCATTATGATCACCTCATCTGACCTCCTGCATAGACACAAGCCAGAGAACTTCACCCAGTGACTTCTGCATCAAGCCCATTGCTACTCAGGGACAGTATCTCCTCTAGAAAAATAGGCAATTTGGGTTTAAAGAATTCCAGTTATGGAAAAGCCACCACATCCCTAGGTAGGGGTTGTTAACAGTGCTGATGACTGGAACAAGTGTCTTATTGATCGTCTGAATCTGTCTTGCTTCAGCTTCCAACACTTGGACCTCATCTTGTTATGCCCTTTTCTGCTAGATTAGAGAGCCATTTACTACCAGAATTCTCGCCCCTACATCGATACAGTAGAACCTCAGGAGTTAGAAGCACCACAGTTACAAACTGACCAGTCAACCACACACCTCATTTGGAACCGGAATTACACAATCAGGCAGCAGCAGAAACTCCAAAAAGAAGTAAATAAAGTATAGTACTGTGTTAAAGGTAAACTACTAAAAAAAATAAAGGGAACATTAAAAAAAAGATTTCACAAGATAAGGAAACTGTTTCTGTGCTTGTTTCATTTAAATTAAGATGGTTAAAAGCAGCATTTTTCTTCTGAATAGTAAAGTTTCAGAGCTGTATTAAGTCAATGTTCAATAAGTCAATATAGTTTTGAAAGAACTATAACATTTTGTTCAGAATTACAAACAACCTCCATTCCTGAGGTGTTCGTAACTCAGAGATTCTACTGTACTAGTACCCCATGATCAAAGAAAAGATTAAGAGATGACTTAATCAGTTAAACAGACTGAGTTTCTTTAGTTAATGCCACATACAGAGGAAATACTACCTCTTTATTTCTGTTTGGTATCCTTTGCTTATGAATCCAAGGACTGCATTTGTGCTCTTAACCAAGAGAAAGTGAGCTTTCAGTGCAGTGTTGCAGATATCTATCATGACTCCTAAGTCCTTTTTAGGGTCACTGCATTCCTATGTATTGTATCCTCTCGTGTGACCTACTTTCTTTGTTCCTAGATCTATGACCTTGCATTTGGCATGCTGTTCTAGTGAGCCCACCTTACCAAGCAACCCACCTAGGTCTGTGTAACAGACGTCCCCTTTATTTACCACTCCAACCGTGTGTCCTTTGCAAATTTTACCAACAGTTAATTTATATTTCCTTCAAGATCATTGATAAGACTGAATTGCATTCAGCCAAGAACAGGTCCTGTGGGGCCCCAGAAACACCCCACGCTGGGAGATGATTCCTCATTTACAGTTGTTTTTTGTGATCTATCAGGTAACCCAATTTTAACCCATTAAATATGGCTACACTGATTTAGTATAGTGCTAAATTTTAATTTAAATAAGATTATCATACAGGACTCAGCCAAATGATATATATAATAAAAGTATATTATGTCAACAGTTACATTTTTCAAGAAACCTCGTAATTTCAAACAATTATCTCAAGTTTAACTCTTTCTGGCAGAGTAGACTTTGTATTTGGGAGAAAGAGGAACTAAATTCCTTGTTCCCTCTTCAGCAGCTAGCTAGTTCCCCCTCAAGAGAAGCTAGTGGGTAAGCAAAACAGAGTTGCTGTCGGTAGTTATTAATAAACCCATCATAGCCCATGTCAAAGGCAGGGTAAATATGCATGGTGCAAGCCAATTCAATTTACATGGTCCTGTGGGAAGCCAGTAGGACAATCTATGGCCTTCACCTGAGAAAGGCCCAGGCAAGGCCCTCTTGAGTTCTACTTTTGGCTTAGACACTGACTCCTTCCGAGACCCCGGGCAAGGCACTTCCAGTAGCGTAGCTGTTGGGGGAGCGGGGCAGCGGCCGCTCCCCTACAGAGTAAAAGTGGTGCCTTTTTAATTCTTTGGCACCTTTTACATTTTTACTCACCCGGCGGCGCTCCGGGTCTTCGGCAGTGGGTCAGGAGGAGTGGAGATAAAAAAAGGCACTACCCCGGTGGCATTGCGGTAGTGAGGGGGGGGGGGGGGTCCTTCAGTGCCAAAGACCGGAGCGAGTGAAGGACCCGACGCTGAAGTCCTGGAGCGCCGCTGGGTGAGTACCAGGGGGTGGTGCCTTTTTTTTATCTCCGCTCCCCCTGTTTTTTCCACCTGGCTACGCCACTGGGCACTTCACATCTCGGTACAGTTTCCCCACGATCAATCCTTGTCCTTCCTCACAAGGATGCTGTAAGGCTTACCTCCGTTGTCTGTGAAGTGCTGCGCGTGCCCTGGATGCATGTTGGTTTAGAAGTGCAATGTATTATTAAGATGAACTATTGTGCTGACCTCCACAGTTCTGAACCTATGTCAAACCACCAGTTTGTGTAAAAATGTAACACTCCCACACGGGTGATGTAACTCCTAAATCTAATAAATGGCACACATGCCAATTAAACTAGGCACGAAGCATAACCTGTAAAAACCAAATACCCTCAGCCTCATTTCATGTAAGCCTTCCCTCCCTCCATCCTCATCTGATATCTCCTGTAGTATATGTAACCTGTATTGTAATCACTGACAGAGGGGCCACTTATTCATTCAGACCTACCGAGCTATCAGTCAGACTGCAAACAGTACAAAAACAAAGAATGGCTTTAATACGACCCATATAGCCAGTCATTCAATCATGTTGGGGCAGTGCTTCAGCTTCCATTATGGAAACGGACCGCCAGTTACACTGGTGGTGAAAGCGTTGACTTTAGGGGAGATATGCTCACAGCCACCAACGATGAATTTAGCTTACACTCTGGATCCAAATAGATGTGATCAGCTCTGGAAAGACTGACACAAGCACTATAGGCATGGAGTAAATTAATTCCTTTTGTCGTGAAAGAAGGCGGCAGGCACGCTTTCACACTCTGCCCCGCCATCCATCCGTATTACTCATTTAAATACATACTACGATACACAAGGGTCAACAGCACCAAGGGTGATTCATAGATTCTAAGGTCAGAAGGGACCATTATGCTCATCTAGTCTGACCTCCTGCACAACGCAGGCCACAGAATCTCACCCACCCACTCCTGCAAAAAACCTCAGCTATGCCTGAGGTATTGAAGTCCTCAAATCGTGGTTTAAAGACTTCAAGGAGCAGTGAATCCTCCAGCAAGTGGCCTGTGTCCCATGCTACAGAGGAAAGCGAAAAACCTCCAGGGCCTCTTCCAATCTGCCCTGCAGGAAAATTCCTTCCCGACCCCAAATATGGTGATCAGCTAAACCCTGAGCATATGGGCAAGATTCACCAGCCAGATACTACAGAAAATTCTTTCCTGGACAAGTCAGATCCCACCCCATCTAACATCCCATCACAGGCCATTAGGCCTATTTACCATGAATATTTAAAGATCAATTAATTACCAAAATCATGTTATCCCATCATACCATCTCCTCCATAAACTTATCGAGTTTAATCTTAATGATGCCAGTTACACGACACCCACTTGCAATCTAATCGCGTTCAGACAATGAGTTTAAAAAGGACTTTGAGGTTCTACCCACAGCAGTTGTTGTGGATTTACCATTTTCTAAACACATCAATTGACAACTATTCCTTTTGTTCCAGCCATGCCTGACACACACCTTTTAAACAACAAATTCTAATCCCTCAACCACTGTCCCAGGGCTTCTGGCCCTTTTGAGGGCAGTCAGGGCACAGGCTCCCCATGAGAAAATATTTTAAAAAGGGAACAAGCCCAGCTAATCAGTTAGTTGAATAAAGGAGCTCC
Source organism: Lepidochelys olivacea (assembly GCF_965140295.1). Lineage (NCBI taxonomy): Eukaryota > Metazoa > Chordata > Testudines > Cheloniidae > Lepidochelys > Lepidochelys olivacea. Next base: position 4,094,690 of record NC_140417.1, on the reverse strand, counting down.
TGGGCCCAATAAAAGGCCATCAGCTGAAGAGAGGTGCTGACAGAGAGAGCAGCTCTCCTAAGGGAGAGAAGCACTCAGAATCTACAGGCCTCAAGGAAGACGCTGTGAACCCCTCACACGACATATGCACATAACATATGAAGCCATGGTTGGGAAGACTACTGGCCAGAGATGCCAGGATTGATACACACAGGCCGCAAGGAGGTAGGCTGTACAACCCACTGAGCCAAGGGCAAAGACTGTCTCAAGATTATTTGAATTTAATAAATTAGAAACCTAGCAGGGAATTTTGCCACACAGTCCAAAAGGGTGTGAGGAGTTCAGAAGGAGCCATGAGAGAAGGGAAACTGAGTCAGAGTGCCTGAAGAGCCACACTAGGTCAGCTGGGGGCATGCCCTATGACACACCCAGAAATAACACTGCTGCTTTTAAAGCACCTCTGAATCATTAACTAGTGTTGTGGATCTTCAAGAATATTAACTTCTCTAATTAAAAAAAATTAGCATTTGATGGTTCATTATCGCTTGAAAATTACTGTTCCAGAACCGGTCCAGAAATGCTTTTCAAAGCTCTCTCTGTAGCTGGGTTTTTCAGGGAAGGAGGTTCCTTGACAGTATGATATGACATGACCTGTTTGATGAAGCAGCTAAAAAGCTAAAATCATTTACTTTCATAACACTGGTTAACATCGGAAGTCTCACTGAGATCAATTTTAATCTGCCATTTATTACGACTTCAAGAACTCTACATGCCTTCAAGAGAATCTACAGTAAACCCTTGCCCTTTTTATCTCCTTCATACCTGAGATCACAAAAGTAATATAAGTCACAAGCTTTAAGAAGATATTGCTTTCCTGTTGACTCGGATTGCTTCCAAGCAGCTTTGCACACAAAGGTACAGTATCACTGCATTACATCATATAGACCTTTTCAACTTTCAGTGAGAGGCAGTGGTAACGAATACAAAACAGCTGGAGAACAGGTTTTATTTCAACAAAACATTCTGACGGCTGTCTTTAGACGGGATCCTTTATTTTCTTGTTAATGGACTTCCACCATGAATGTTTCATTAACTTATTATTTTATGCAGGTACTAAATGGGGAGGGGGGGCGGAATTGACTCCATCCAGTAAAATAATTGAACCTTGAACCATTAAATAAAAATATCCAAAACAAATGTCTGCATAATCACACATATGGTAAAAGAAAACGTTCTGTTCAATCTGTGACATTAATGACAAATCCTGGCTGACTCTTGAAAAATCGTATAAACCAACATGAGCAAAACACTGTGGCAATAGAAACGTAGAAATATACTCCTCCACTGCACTACATAAAACTGAAGGTGGTGGGGAAAGGAACAAACAAACCAAAACAAAGAACAGCAGCCACACAAGTGATTGTGTAAGCAAATTTTGTTTAGATGAAAGTTCACATTTTCCCTTCGCAGTATGTGGAAGAACATATGCTGTGTGCATGTTGCAAATTATTAAAGCAACAGATGCACATTTTGCCAAAACAGAAAGCTAAAGCCAAGTACCACAGTCACCTATATTGCTTCAGAAAGAGTTCACCTGAATTTTAACTAGAAAATAATTTACTTTTTACTGAAAGTGACATGGTTTTTCCACCGCTTTGGCTCACGAGCTTAACTTTAAGCATATGCTAAAGCACTTTCCTGAATTGGAGCCTTGAAGAATAATGTTTTTTATTTGTTTGTTTAGCAGTGACCAGATGGGGTGCCAGTTTGGAAGCAGAAAGTTAAGCCAGGTGCATGGCGTAATGGAACACGACACCCTTGCGTGTGCAACTGGGAGTGGAGATCTCTAAGTTGTAGCAGACATATCGAGCTTTGTATGTGGCCCAGCCACCACTAGAGAGGGACAGAGTGCTTATGGGTTACACGAACATAGAACCTTAGCGCAGTGATTCTCAACCAGGGGTATCCGTGGGTGCGAGTACCCCTGGGGGTACGCAGAGATCTTCCAGGGGGTACATCAACCCAGCTAGATATTTGCCTAGTTTTACAACAGGCTGCATAAAAAGCACTAGGGAAGTCAGTACAAACTAAAATTTCATCAACAATGATTTGTTTATACTGCTCTGTATACGATACACTGAAATGGAAGTACAATATATATATTGCAAATGATTTATTTTATAATTATAGGGTGAAAAATGAGAAAGTCAGCCATTGTTCAGGAATTGTGTGCTGTGACACTTTTCCATTTTTATGTCAGACTTTGTGAAACTTGGGGGTCCACAAGACAAACCAGACTCTTGTAAGGGGTACAGTAGCCTGGAAAGGCTGAGAGCCACTGCCTCAGTGCTTTCCATCAATACCAAGAATTGAGTCTAGACAAAACACTCAAGCATTTGTTTAGGTGATACTGAGCTGGCAGTATCATCTTTTACCAGCGATGTCTTTGGGAAACCCAGCAGCTCCTACCTACTATGCTTGAGAGGAGGCTCGGGTGAAATGGGCAATTTGCAAATACAAACTTCTCTAAAAGGAATCGTGGGCTTATTAAGAGAACAAGTTAATCCTTTTTACCATTGAATAGTGGACCTCACGCTGCTTCCCTAACTTAGCTAAAACTACTCCCATCACTTTTCAGATCACTAGCTTTTACACAACACAGTGGACTGCTATACAACCCTGCAGCTTTGTGACGAAGCTGATTTAAGAGATTCTTTGACTAGAACACGCTATTTGCCATTAATCTGGACTTCACTGGGAGTTTTGCTTTGGTAGGAACCACAGGATTCATCCTTTAGAGCAGGAGCAGGCAAACTTTTTGGCCTGAGGGCCACATTGGGTTTCCAAAATTGTATGGAGGGCTCGTTAAGGAAGGTTGTCTCCCCCCGAACAGCCAGGTGTGGCCCGGCCCCCGCCTCCTATCTGACCCTCCCGCTTCTTGCCCCCTGACGTCTCCCCCGGGACTCTAGCCCCTGTCAAAGTTTGACTCAGACTCACAATTTATCAGACCACTCTGTTTTATTATCAAAGCTGCTCTGCTAATACATTTAGAAGTGAGCCCCCCGAGTGGGGCTTGTGTCTCTTAATTTATACAGCTTGCTGGAGAACAAGTTACAGAGAAGTTACAGACAAAAGAAGAAAAAGATTTTAGTCACCACCCTTCGAGATCCCTGAGACCAGTCACGTATCTTCAATTACCTGCCACGCTTAACAATCTCCTTTAACAGCTTCCAGTTAACTTAACTAATTGCCCTTCACACCTTCCATTCTGATGCCTGCTTCTTAGACGTGCTGGCTCTATCTTAATTGCTTCTCCATTCAAAAGCTAACTGTCCCTACGTGTGCTCCCTCAGATACTTTGTAACATGTTTTGGCATGCCCTCTCATATACAATGTATCCAGCATGTCCCCTTATACAACGTTATACTTATACAATGTTATACTTCCACACCCCGCCCAACCCCCCCGTTCCCTGTCCCCTGACGGCCCTCCCCCCAGTCTCCTGCCCCATCCAACCCCCCCTGTTCCCTGTCCCCTGAGCACCCCAGGACTCCCCACCCCTGACTTCCCCCTGCCAGCCCATCCAACCCCCGCCCCTCATTCCTAACTGCCCCCCCTGGGACTCCTGCCCCATCTAACCCCCCGTTCCCTGCCCTGACCCCCCCGACCCCTAACCACACCTCCGAACTCCCCTGCCCTCTATCCAACCCTCCCAGCCCCCTTACCACGCCACCCAGAGCACCAGGTCAGGCCGCGGCTCTGCAACTGCGCTGCCCGGCTGCCCAGAGCGTGGCGCAGTGTGCTAAGCAAGCCTCCCGGGCCAGGAGCTCAGAGGCCACGCAGGAGGGTCCCGCGGGCCACATGTGGCCTGCGGGCTGTAGTTTGCACACTTCTGTCTTAGAGGCTAGCCTGACCACCCCTGCCCCCACAGAGTTTAAGGAAACTTACTGTTGGACTTTAAATCAGTTTCCCTTCTTTGCTTGCCAAAAGTTCACATCTGATATTTCACACTAATCCCCTAGAACAGCAAGTCTCAGTTTCTGGGTTGCCAGCAACATGCATGGGGGTATTACAGAAGATGGTGCGAGCTAGTTCCTATTCCTTGGTTCTGGTTTCCTGCCAAAGCCGATTTGTTCAGTCACTTTCCACTGGTCCCCTTCAGATGCCAGACGCAGCCCATAATTCATTGCACTTCCATGACATCCCTTTTGAAGGGCCGTGGGATCTGGGGACCCTTCTGAACTACCATGGAAACGGACACAAAGGATTCTGGGATGTATCCGAAGACGACCACTTTTTAAAGACTGGATATGGGGGTCACAGCAAGTACAAGAATGGAGAACCTTAAGCAAACCATGGAAAATGGCATGAGTGAGTTATGCCAAGATAGGCACACTAATGCTCTTTCTATGTAGAATGGAACTTAAAAGGAAATCTGGGTATTACCGCAACAACAGCAAGCATAGAGATTGTATCCTTGTGGCGTCTTTGGCATAAACCTAATCACTTCAGCATCATACAGTTTTATTATAAAGTCTGGCCATGGAAGAGGTTTATTACATTGTATGGAGATTCTTCTTCTATGTCATCTCACTTTTAACTTAAGCCACACACTTCTTTTTTTTTTTAAAACACATTCCCCCCCACCCCACCTAGCTATTAAATTAAGACCAATGAAACTGATTAATTTTTCTTTTCAAGTCCAAGGTAAATTAAGTTCCCGTGGAAAACGTTTCCGCTTGATTCAAGAGGTAATGGGAGACCCTGATTCTACAGATGATTTGTCACCTTCAGAGTCTTACCGCTCTGCTTTGAAGTTTGTAGACTAGTGGAGAATATACCTGTGCCTTCGATTATAAACCTAATGCCTAGTAGTGCCATGAGGTGCGGAGCACCATCAGCTCCACTGACTTTAATGGGAGTGCAGGGAACTCAGTGCCACACAGAATCAGACCCTTAGCAAGTTTTAACTCTGATAAAAAAAAAAAGTGTGAACTCACTACTCCAGGTCATTAGCAGTTCAATCCGTACCTGTTTATGCAAAGCAAGTTCTCAACTCCAGGTATGTGACTTATTGAAAAAACAAAAAAAGTTACACAGCAGTTCACTCTCACAAAGGTGCAACAGGGAGGAATTGGACATTCAGAGTCCAGTCTTCCATTATTTCCACACATTACTCCCATTCGGGAGTCTCAGAATTAATGGGTCGCATTAAACAGGACACAGTTAGGGTTATCTTGGTCTCATCTCCCTGACTCAGAGCATCCATGTAGACACGTGTTAGGATGGGAGAAGTGGAAGGAATGACAGACACAGGAAAGGGACCAAGTTAGACAGGTATGTCTTCTTTAAAAAGTTTCCATGTTGACAGTAAACCCCCTTTTAATATGGAAGTTGTATAGGTTTCACGCAGTTGTAGAACTAAACAACTCTTTATACACATAATATTCTGAGTCATATTTATTCTCCTGCCTGTGACGACCACAAACAAAACACATCCCTAGGCATGCAGACACCTGCTGCAATATCTGCTCTACAGAAAGGCAGAAACTTAAGCTTCCCACTAGCACTCCAAAATAAGTGCCCATGAATTATTGAGACCATTGGGCATGCTTTCTTCCTCAATCTCCAACGTCCTTATATTAAACTATATACACACAAGTGCTGAAGGCAAAGAAAGAGCAGAAAAGATTTTTCACTTCCCAGGGAGGAACTCTATTGCCCAAATAGGTAAGTACTGTTTTGAGAGTATCCAATGCTAAAGTTAGCTTTAGCATTCTGGCCATTTGCTAGTAGAGACGAAGTTCAGGACCCTTTCTTTGAGTGCTTGCCTTCTAACATTTATTAAAGATAGGTTGTCCTACTGTGGGTGTTACTGACGACATGGCATGGATTTGCTCAAACCTGATGCAACTTTCACTTACTTAACCCAAATTTTTGCCTTTGCTTTCACTGCTATGCATAGTGGACCATTAATGATCCTGCAAAATGAATTTTTTTAACCCCTAACAGGAGAAGGAGCCATAGGGAAGTACTTTCACCTATTACTTGCTTCGTACCGAGGAGGTCTGTATTCAGGTTGCCAGCTTGCACGCAGGTCCATATATTTCATTGTTCCTACCACTGTTACCCAGGTTAGCTAGATTAAAGCTAGCACAGGTACGCTATCCACGCTACAAACACCCCTTCATTTGAGGAGCAGACATACCCTTAGAGGACGATCAAGCCCAACATGTACAGTAGTCTGAAACATGATTCTACATTCTTCTAGCAGCCCAGAACATGTCTACACTGCAGCTGGGAGGAAGCCATAAAGCCCCAGGTAGACTCTCGGAAGTCCTACTCACGCTAGAGCGCTAAAACCAGGAGTGTCAATGCTCCAGCTCGGGGACTCAAGCCCATCCAAACCTACGGGTCTGAGCTTGGGCGTCTAGCCTGAGCCTCCACCAGAGCCACAACATCCATGCTGCTATTTTCAGCGCACTGGCTTGAGCCCAGGTAGTGCTCATCTTGCTCCCAGCTGCAGTGTAGACATGACTCAAAACTCCTGGTTCAGTCAGTGACTTAAAACAAAACAGAAGACCCACTGGAATATGTGCATCTTTGCACTAAGCATCAGATTCATCTACGCTAGATTGCAACATCCCCAGGGCATGCACCTTGACCATCCCAATGAGTCGAAAGAAGAGTAAATATGGCAGGCGACCAGCTTGGCTTAATGGTGAAATCCTAGCGGATCTTAAACATAAAAAAGAAGCTTACGAGAAGTGGAAGGTTGGACATATGACCAGGGAAGAGTATAAAAATATTGCTCGGGCATGTAGGAATGATATCAGGAGGGCCAAATTGCACCTGGAGCTGCAGCTAGCCAGAGATGTTAAGAGTAACAAGAAGGGTTTCTTCAGGTATGTTGGCAACAAGAAGAAAGCCAAGGAAAGTGTGGGCCCCTTACTGAATGAGGGAGGCAACCTAGTGACAGAGGATGTGGAAAAAGCTAATGTACTCAATGCTTTTTTTGCCTCTGTCTTCACGAACAAGGTCAGCTCCCAGACTGCTGCGCTGGGCATCACAAAATGGGGAAGAGATGGCCAGCCCTCTGTGGAGATAGAGGTGGTTCGGGACTATTTAGAAAAGCTGGACGTGCACAAGTCCATGGGGCCGGACGAGTTGCATCCGAGAGTGCTGAGGGAATTGGCGGCTGTGATTGCAGAGCCACTGGCCATTATCTTTGAAAACTCGTGGCGCACCGGGGAAGTCCCGGATGACTGGAAAAAGGCTAATGTAGTGCCAATCTTTAAAAAAGGGAAGAAGGAGGATCCTGGGAACTACAGGCCAGTCAGCTTCACCTCAGTCCCTGGAAAAATCATGGAGCAGGTCCTCAAAGAATCAATCCTGAAGCACTTGCATGAGAGGAAAGTGGTCAGGAACAGCCAGCATGGATTCACCAAGGGAAGGTCATGCCTGACTAATCTAATCGCCTTTTATGATGAGATTACTGGTTCTGTGGATGAAGGGAAAGCAGTGGATGTATTGTTTCTTGACTTTAGCAAAGCTTTTGACACGGTCTCCCACAGTATTCTTGTCAGCAAGTTAAGGAAGTATGGGCTGGATGAATGCACTATAAGGTGGGTAGAAAGCTGGCTAGATTGTCGGGCTCAACGGGTAGTGATCAATGGCTCCATGTCTAGTTGGCAGCCGGTATCAAGTGGAGTACCCCAAGGGTCAGTCCTGGGGCCGGTTTTGTTCAATATCTTCATAAATGATCTGGAGGATGGTGTGGATTGCACTCTCAGCAAATTTGCGGATGATACTAAACTGGGAGGAGTGGTAGATACGCTGGAGGGGAGGGATAGGATACAGAAGGACCTAGACAAATTGGAGGATTGGGCCAAAAGAAATCTGATGAGGTTCAATAAGGATAAGTGCAGGGTCCTGCACTTAGGACGGAAGAACCCAATGCACAGCTACAGACTAGGGACCGAATGGCTAGGCAGCAGTTCTGCGGAAAAGGACCTAGGGGTGACAGTGGACGAGAAGCTGGATATGAGTCAGCAGTGTGCCCTTGTTGCCAAGAAGGCCAATGGCATTTTGGGATGTATAAGTAGGGACATAGCAAGCAGATCGAGGGACGTGATCGTTCCCCTCTATTCGACATTGGTGAGGCCTCATCTGGAGTACTGTGTCCAGTTTTGGGCCCCACACTACAAGAAGGATGTGGATAAATTGGAGAGAGTCCAGCGAAGGGCAACAAAAATGATTAGGGGTCTGGAACACATGACTTATGAGGAGAGGCTGAGGGAGCTGGGATTGTTTAGCCTGCAGAAGAGAAGAATGAGGGGGGATTTGATAGCTGCTTTCAACTACCTGAAAGGGGGTTCCAAAGAGGATGGCTCTAGACTGTTCTCAATGGTAGCAGATGACAGAACGAGGAGTAATGGTCTCAAGTTGCAGTGGGGGAGGTTTAGATTGGATATTAGGAAAAACTTTTTCACTAAGAGGGTGGTGAAACACTGGAATGCGTTACCTTGGGAGGTGGTAGAATCTCCTTCCTTAGAGGTTTTTAAGGTCAGGCTTGACAAAGCCCTGGCTGGGATGATTTAACTGGGAATTGGTCCTGCTTCGAGCAGGGGGTTGGACTAGATGACCTTCTGGGGTCCCTTCCAACCCTGATATTCTATGATTCTATGATTCTATTTGGATATTCAAATAGTGCCTTGTATGTTTACAACGCTGTATAAGCAATGAACAGCAGTGAAGATTTCTCAAGGTCCATACAACAAACCTAAACACATTCTTAAAAATGTATGCACCATGGTATATTTTACTCTCTGTGTGGCAGTTAGTTACTAAATAAAAATATGTACAAACACCAACCATTTTTTCCTCCCATGTAAATAAATCTCTCGGTCCCCTTCTGCATCTAATGAAGTCACTGGGAACAGGCTGGAGTCCAATGTTTGTATACCTGTTGTTTGCTATGAGCTATTAACTCCTACTCACAGAGCTAACCTATGCTTCTTTCATAGTCACCTCCATGAATATGTTTTGTCAAACCACACAGTTGGCAAAAACAATGAATGAATGACCATTACAAATCCATTTCGGCTACATCATTATCAGTTTAGACTGCAACCAAATCCCATTTTCCCTTTGCAAATTCAATTCCCATCAATAGCCCCATACATCACTGGCTGCTCCTGTTTACTGCTTCATTTTTTATGTTAAAAAAAATTGAAAGATTACTGCCAACATAATAGGCAAACTGCATTTTCAATTCCCAACACATGTGCTTCAGGGGAAAAAAACACAAGGTAAGGGGAAGAAATGCAAATGAAGTCACTGTTATCAGCTGCATATTACCCTAGCGACATTACCCTGCTTTATAGCTCTAGTCACGTACTTGGGGAGGGGAAAAAAGAAAAAAATCAACTGTGCTGTCATTCAAGTAAGTTCTTTTATCATCCTACTAAATATTAGTTCACTTTATTCTTCATTTTTGAGCTATTTACACACCACACAATAAAATTAAGCTGTGATCTCTCTTCCCACATACAGCTGATCTTCATTAGCAAGAACTTGCCAACACCGACTAAAGCCTAACATGGAATTATTTGTGTTAAATTCCTGCTGCTGAAGTTTTGCAGCAACTGAGAGGAAAGGGACCTTTCAAAAAGGAGTTTACATGGGATGCAGGATATGCATAGAGGAGAGGAAGAGAGTTCATCAGAGAATCACAGATCAATTAAATTTCCAGGAACAAAGAATTCAAACCTTCTTAGAAGAAACCCTTACTGAATCCCTATTAAATCTTCTGAGGCAGCTGAGCTACTCTTGACCCAGTATATTACACAAACATACATTAAAATTTCCACACACACATTATTCTAATAACTCAACAATGCTAGTTGGCCATTGCTGGTAAACAGTAGTTTATTCATAGTGTGTTGCAGCCTACGGGAAGGCTGAACAGAATGATCAAAGAAATGATTCTGGATTACACTTCCATAGAGAATTAGAATGCAGCGGTAATACCTGCCAATCATTTAGAGGGTCCATTCTCCCACCAATGTGCAGAAGATTTACACAGATAACTCCCATTAGCACTAATTGGAGTTCTCGCTGTAAAGCCCCTTTCTATCCCAAGAGTAATGGAGCCCTTAGCGTATTGCTCTTAGCATAAGCAGCAGCACCATCTAATTTTGCTTGCTTCAAAATATTTATTTTCCTAACACACATGTATATGCTTGATAATTAAGTTTGCTGCTCTCTCACATGGCTGAACAGGTGACCGTATTCCAACAAAGCTCTGAAACAGTCGTTCCCGAACTTGTTCTGCCGTTTGTGCAGGGAAAGCCCCTGGCGGGCCAGGCCGGTTTGTTTACCTGCCGTGTCCGCAGGTTCGGCCGATCACGGCTCCCAGGGGCTGCAGTTCGCTGCTCCAGGCAAATGGGAGCTGCTGGAAGCAGCAGCCAGTACGTCCCTCAGCCCACGCCGCTTCCAGCAGCCACCACTGGCCTGGAGCAGTGAACCGCAGCCCCTGGGAGCCGCGATCGGCCGAACCTGCGGATGCGGCAGGTAAACAAACCGGCCCGGCCCGCCAAGGGCTTTCCCTGCACAAGCAGCGGAACAAGTTTGGGAACCACTGCTCTAAAAACTACATACTTTCATCCCTGAATTATAATCCAGTGAGTCATCATACAACTACCTCCAGTTAAATATCTGAATGTGAGTTGTGTGTTTAGAAGCACAGTACTTGCCATATTATCAATAGAAAGCCATAAAGATGAAAACCCTATGGGACAAAAAACATTCTATCCTAATGAACATTGTATTTTAACAGCACTGAAATCTTCTAGCAATAGTATTTAAGGCCATAATGTTGGGTCAATGCTGCAAACACTTAAGCACATGCACGACTAACTGTACCCACGTGGGTAGACCCATTCACATCAACAGAGCAACCAGGACCTAAGTTACATACCCATGTAAGTGTCTGCAGAAATGAGGTCTTCGTCAACACGTGCTTACATTTATGGATTTATAAACTATCTCAGTATCACCAGTACCACAAACAAACAAAAAAAAACCAAAGCCAAGTTTTAAATTTTAAGTTAATGAAACCAGCTCCCATAAGCTCAATTTCCATCTGCAATTATAATCATTTCCAATTTAGAATATCCACCACATTTTATTCTTAATTAAAAATGATACATCCTTGTGATGTGAATTAACAATTCAAATGTTATTTATGCAAATTTGTTATGTCTTTGATTTGCCTCCCCTCCCCCCCGCCATGCAAAGTCCTGTGTGCAAGGCTTTTTTTTTTTTTTTAAGCTTGTATAATTTTACTACATAATGTCTTTTGCTCCATTCTCTGTACATAATATTTACTTTCCCAGTCCTCCCTGGGTTGAAAGTGATGCAAACGGTGCAACAGAAGCCACTCATTTATGTACAATATCATTAATTTAAGGTTCAACCAATTTGTGAGCAGATGCTTTCCCCCTATGTTTTTTTTGGTTTATTAGTTGTTTTTAAAAGCACAGTCCACACAATATATAGGGTGGAATTTCCACAAGTGCTCAACAGTGTCACAGTTCTGTTCCCCTTGAAATGAATGGAAGTTTTACCACCCCCTTCCTGAGCACTGGCATTATTAATGAAAATAACAATAGGATAACAAAGTCCAGCTCAAATTTTCTTCCGGGCCTAGCCACTCCCAGCATTCCAACCTCTGGAGCACTCAACAGACGCTTCACTCTCTGAACCAGGATCTCTCCATCCCTTCTCTGTCAAGCCTTCTCACTTGATATTCCCTCCACAGGTAAAGGAACTTCAGTCCAGGCTCGAGGTCAGGTGACTCAGGGCAGGGCCATCTTCATTTGCCATTTCCAGGACAAGCTATTCCCCTCTTTCTGTTTGCAGTTCGAGCACTACACATTCAAGTACAGGGGTGGGCAAACTTTTTGGCCTGAGAGCCACATCGGGGTGCGAAACTGTATGGAGGGCCGGGTAGGGAAGGCTGCGCCCCCCCCCCAAAGCCTGGCCCCACCACCTACCTGACCCCTCCCACTTCCTGCCCCCGACTGCCCCCTCACAACCCCCGACCCATCCAACCCCCCCTGCTCCTTGTCCACTGACCGCCCCCTCCCGGGACCCCCGCCCCTAACCGCCCCCAGGACTTCCCCCCCATCCAACCCCCCGTTCCCCTTCCCCCCCCCGAACCTCCGCCCCTTCCAACAGCTCCCTGCTCCCTGTCCCCTGACTGCCCCCGCGGACCTCCTGCCCCATATCCAACCCCCTGGCCCCAGCCGCCCTGCTGGAGCCAGGCACACTGCCGCGCTGCCCTGCATGAGCACACAGCCCCGACGCCCAGAGCACTGTCCCCACGGTGGTGGCACTGCGGGGGAGGAGGAACAGTGCTCAGGGGCCGGGGAGGACGGTCCCGCAGGCCATAGTTTGCCCACCTCTGTTCTAGTATCAAAACTCTAGAGATCTCGGTCGTGATTTGTCTGTCTGAGCTTTCTATTGATTTTGGAGATATTCTCCAGAGTGGTGTTAAAATGGTAACTACAACAGCAGATGAGCTTTTCAGAAGGGTGCTTATGTAGCTCAGCATAAATTTTATGCTGGGGAAGTTTCAAATTTATTTCAAAGAATTAGCAGGGTCTTTTCATATTATATACACACACAAACACACACAGCCAGGATTGACAACATTTTACTTGCCTGAATATTTGGCTCGTTTATCTGTTACATTAATCATGGCAATAGAGGTCTGGCATTCCTACAATAAGAGTCTCACATTGGAGTGAGATGCAACAGTATTGTACAATATAGTGTAAAATATCCTCTAGACACCAGAGGATTTTTCCTTTCTTTTTGCTATTAGTGAACTCCCTCCTGAGGAAGTGTCCTTTCGATCTGCTATAATCTGGTTTCTTTGCTGGAGTAAGGCCTCTGGCAGCCAGAGAAAAATAGGTCTGCAGACAATAAGCCTCCTTCCAATGTAAGCTTGCAAAATGAAGTCTCTCAGAAGGGCAATTAGCTGTGTATACCAAGTTAGGAAGCAAGCAAAGAAGGCCATCTGCTTCACAGATAAGATTCATCTAGTGATCATCATTACAGACCTGAAGGTGAATTTCTCAAGTTCAAGAGGGCAGCACCAGGCTTCCGGCTGAGCATATATTTATAAAGCACGTTAACTGTGTCAATAACAGGCCCTAGAAAAGCAGACAATATCTCAGGACAAGATCTGCAGCTTATCAATCATGAGTACATACCCTGAAGTTCATTTACACAAAGACCATTATCTTCCAAGGGAAAGGGCTTCAGAATAGGCGAAACATTAAAAATCTTGCTGCATTTTGTGACTAAATCTTAGCAGCCCCACTTTTAAAGAGGTGTATTCACTGGGTATTTGAAGAACCTTCTATTCAGTGATCGCCTTTTATTGTAATATTCTACTTATCTAATTTACACAGTGCATTCTCTTGATACACATGTCACTTTCATTCAAGTTACTTGGACTTGCATTCTGCTGTCTGCTGTGCTACACTGGAACAAGGAGGTAAAAGGCGATACCCCATGGTTCGTGGAATATGGGGCGAGGGTATCGTCACAGCTTAAGTGTCTTCCCTTCCTCCACAGGGAGCCTGTGTAAACTCTCCTTGGAAACCATCCTAGTCATGGGCTGCAGAGAAGGAGCTATTGGGGATCAATGGGGTGAAAGGGCTGGCTAGCAGCCACTTGCTGGGATATGCTCCTTTCCAAACCTAGTGGGATTTTTGCCAGAAAAACTGACACAAGCAGATGGGCACCCAGGGAAATTCATGCTGCCAGAATCCTTGGAAACCTCTGTTCCAGGGGCTGATGATGAAAGAACAGCCATAGGGAGGAGGGTCACTGCAGTGCTAACAGACAGGCTCTCTCGGCAGCTGATCCGGATTCCACAGGGTTTCTACTTTGCAGGAAGGCTCTTGGGTACCACTCTGCTCCCACTCCACGAAGCCAGACCAGCCCCTCACCACCAAGGGAGCACATAGTGGAAGCTCTGAACTGGTAAGAATCCATTGTCCCCAACTCCAACAGCAAGGGACAATTGGCAAAAATGTTTCCAAAGCTAGCAGTGTAGTGGAGAGCATCTCCTTATTTCGTAGGCAGCTGGTTTGCCTCTGTGGCCAAGTTCAGCACTGGTTTGGATTCGGGCTAGGGGAAGCCTGTGTTAACTGAAAAATAGGGTTGAAGAAGAGACCAAAGTGTGTCCCCTCTCATGGGTTACTGTGTTTGAAGAGAAACAGCTACTAGGTGCCACTGTCAGCTGGGAGTTAGGACAGGCAGGAGCTTCTTACAAAAGGCTCCTTCCCTCTGTGAACACATGGCTGGCCCCACATGGGATGCCAAAGAAAGGGAGATCACAAGTAATGTTTGCACGCTCACGTGTGCCTGAATGCATGGTATTAATGCTACTGGGCAACAAAATAAACCACAAGTGGAGCTGGACGGATGGCAATTCCATTCCCACCCCTCCAGCACCTCATTCCCCTAGAGCGGGCTGAAAATAGGAGGGAGCACATGACGAAGGGTGCAGCAGGAGGCGTGTGCCGAATCTCTCCCCCGCTCTGATTAACTCATTTGTTCTCTACTAAATCTCATAAAAAAGCCTCTACCTGGCAATGTAATTGGAAGGGTTTTAAATAGATAATTTAACCTTGGGAGAATGTTCATTTTCACTGAGCACATCCTTCCAATCTAGGAAACAGACAATCCCTTTCACCTCAGCATGTCTCACTTTAATTGTGACAGCAGCAAGAGATAATTCATTTCAAATCGCTGATCAAGCCATGGGGGAATATTAATACCTAAATATTTAACAGATCGTGAGGCCTATTTAAATGAAAACTTGGTTTACAGAAGCTGTTACTCTCTGCCTGACAGAGTACTAATACCTCCGCCCTGGAATAGTTTGCTTTGCATGGAGTAAGTGCCTTTGGAGACAGTTTATTAGGCAATAAATGAGAGATATGTTACTATGTGGGTGTCCAGTTGTTTGCACTTCGATCCTGCGTCATACCTGAAAAGTTCACAGGCACATGGTACTTTCTCAAAAAGTATCATCAATTAGAGCAAAAAGCAGACATGATGGATGCAACGTTCCAGGTCACATTGTGCCATTAGCTCCATTATTCTGACATGATGCTAGACTTCAAAGTCAGGCCTGTGAGGCTCAATGAAAGGTCTATACCCACTAAAGTCAGCACCATCCACAGCTCAAAAAGCCAAAGATAGTCTGAAGGTGGTGTAGGTCAGAGACCAGACAGGATGCAGACAGCCTTGAGTAACCACAGCTTGTTCTCTCCACTTATTTGGTGCAGCACTGAGTGGAAACTGGGCCAAAGGGATGGCCAGATCACCATGTGGGATTCAAGTCTCTAAGCAAGGCCAAGGAGGGCTCCCAAGTGATAAACAGACCATCCCCTCTTCAGCTGACCCATGCAATGGAATCTGTGTTGAGCCAAATACTGGGACCTCGAAAGCTCATTGCTACTCTCAGTGATTACCGTCAAGTTGGCTCAGAACCTCATGGCTGTTAAGACAACCACGGGATCTGCAGAGGCAGCATCCACGGCCCAGTCACACAGCTTTACCTCTGCCACAGCTACACCCACCGCCTCATCCCAACGGAGATGGGCAGCCCTCGCCTTGATGCCATCAGACAGAATCAGCTGTTTGTCCATAAATGCTCAGTTCACAGACAGAATAGCAACCAGCAGGCTGAACAAAGCATTCCTTGGTGGCATGGCAGAGCACTACAGCCATCTACTTTCCGCAAGCAAAGGTGCTCCGATACTGCAATGACGGGTGGGTCAAAAAGCCACCATCAAAATACTAATCCTCGGTTACACCTCATTCCCTGTCCCCTCCACCCGCCAGGTAGCCAAATGAAACAGGGGGTAGGATTTACTGCCATTCAAACTCCTGACACAGCTGAACCGGATTGTGGTGCCAGAAGTTGATTCTCTCCTCTGCCACAACAGTAAAGGAGACGTCTTTTGGTCTCTCCCCTCCACCATGGATGGAGCAAGACGGCTAAGTAGTCTGCGTTGCCCATCCCCTGGCATACTACTGCTCATCCTACGGCACAGGAAGTGTTGACTGAGTTAGGGAGGAGCATCACAGGACCCTCAGTCAGAACCAGGGCAGAAGAAGACAGCAAAACCACCTGTCCTAAAGTTCCACACCCACAACTGGGGAAGTCAGTGCTTCAACATGCCAAAAAAACGCCCCCGGGCTTTTCTTGGCTGGTGGAAACCCATGCAGAATCTCAGTCCATTTTTGACCGAGCTCGTCAGCGCTCCTGAGAGAAGGGAAGCTATTGGCAATCTTTACAGGATTATAGTCCCTCTCTCAATTCCTATTACTGTGGTATACATGCACCACCCAAAATTGAGAAGCAGAAGAGAACACACATTTCTTTCTGTCTTCCTCCGAGGCTTGGACTCAGCCTGATCTCACATGGCAGAGAATTCTACAGCTGGGGTCCAGCCACTGAAAATACTCCTATTTCTAGTGCCCTCTACTCTGAACCCAGGCCTATCCAACTGCAACAGTTTTCAGGATGGAAGGGAGAGGGTAAGAAGTCTTCCAAGGTATGCAGGTCTAATCCCCTTACAAATCAGGACCAAGAATTTTAAAGCAGTTCTAGAGAGAACTGGGAGCCAAGTGAGTTTGCCAGTCAGAGGTGTAATGTGATCACACTGGGGTTTTTTTGTTGTTGTTTTTTAAACTAGCAAGACATGGTGTACTAGCCTTTTTACATCAGTTGCGTCCAACTCCAGATAAAGAGAGTTATGGCAGTCCAACCTGGAGGTGATGAAAATACGGGTTCTTACCTGAGCAGTGTTGGTTACATGCCATGCTAAAGTATTTTTCACCACCTTAACAGTGGCTCAAAGCTAAGTTACCTTTGATATTACAATCTCTAGCCTCCGTACCTAGGGTAGATTTATGGTCATGGTGGGTGGACAGACTTGGGCCACACCCAATAGGTCTAAAAGTTTTAACTCTCTTCCAAACAGGGCTCAGCCCAGGACATAGTTAGCGAGACAACAGAATCAGACTCCCACCAACACAATCATCAGAATCCTTCAGTGGTTTTATAACTGGGGCAAACATCCTATAGTCCAGTATCTTACTGCATGTAACTGCTACACTGTTTCCACTTGCAGAATTCTGAAGTGTTGCACTGTAGGCTCCAGAGACATTGCTGTTCAGAGCGAAAATGGCTGAAATGGGAAACCAGTGGTGAAGAAAAGCATTTGGAGTTCATTTTAGTGTATTAAGACACACTCTATAATTAAACTGATTTTCAGTGCTGATATATAAACAAAATCTGCCACCAGAATTTCTACTGCTCTTTTAGTCTTCAAAATTTTTACTTGGAGGAGAAGTGCAGGTGGTAAAATGGGAATATATAAAAGGTAAGAGAGCTGCCTGTGACTACATATATAATGGTGCTAATGAGTTTTTCCTCCTTGAATTGGTTTGATGCATGGAATCTTTATTTTATTAAAGATTTATTAATCTTTACTTTATATTATATATTAAAGCCACAATATTTTAGAGCATGCAATTTCCACACATCCATTCAGCAACACCACACTTCCAAATCTCATGAAACATGCACCATACTAGCTTTCCAGGGAAGCAATTGTAAAGAAACACTATTGCCCTTTATCAACATATCCTGTAGTTGATAATCTTTTTCCTTGTCAACACTGCAGTAAGTCACTCACTAATCAAATTTTGCTTCACATTATACCAGACTTTAAGCAGAGGTCCCCATTGAATTCAGCAAGTTGTTTTGCCAAAATAAAAAGAGGTACCATAGGGGTCTGTAGATTTACCCTGCTATATTTAGGATGTCTTAAGAGAAGACTCCTCAGGCTAGCCTTTCCCAACTCTGTTTTGAGTCCCTTCAAATAACAATTTCCCATGCCAGTTTTCAGGTGTCACCCTCAGGTGCTTTTGACAAACTACTGCTTCAACTTTATTGCCTCAGTAACAACTGGCTCTTGCTCAGATTGTTAAAAATCCACATGTTCCTGAGTCAGAATTTCACCACCATCCAACCAAGGGCACAGTTAGGCCATGTGACCTCTCCACTGTCTACAGGGAAGTTTTCTACTTTGGAAACTTATCTTATCTAGTCCATTGGCATGACCGTATTTTGTGCTCTTCCACAAGCACGGCTTTAGACACAGATTACAACGCCACTACATTAAATTAGGACTGTGATTTATTAACTCAACATTTGCTAAAAGTTATCCACTTTGCATCTCAATTGTGCATGGAGGAAACCTCTTCAATACCATCACTTAGTTTGCTTATTGTTTTGCAAAGTTGTAAAGGGGCAGAATTTCATATATAAACATTTTATAAACAATCCTTGAATGGTATTGTTTTGTTTTATCATGAACACAGTTCATTTATAAACAGACTTTAGCATTAAGGCCCAATTCAGCAAAGCAATATCTAAGTACATGCTTAAGTCCCACTGAAGTCAGATTTAAACACGTGCCTAAGTACTTGGCTGGATCGGGGCCTTAAACAGCATTCCCCCCCTCACCCCTCCACATTCATTTCTTAAGCATTTTAATAGACAAAACGTAAATGAAACATGGCATTAAGATCAAAAATGAAAGGATAATGGCCACTAAAAATGCAAAAGCTTACCTAGAGCATTTTTACTACTACTGACACACAGGCAGCTGCATCCATTACCTGAGTATTAAAGGAAACACTTGCGAACCCTTTACTCTTAATGGCTCAAGCCCTTCACGTCTGAGTTGCTGCTCTAGGCCTGACATAAGGCTGCCATTAAAGTCAATGGACTCAGTGAGCACTTCAGGTCTGGGCCCGTCATTCCACAAATACCTTTGCATATGAACTTCACTACCATGAGCAGTTCCACTGAACCAACCCCCCCCCCACACACACACACACACACAAAACTCCCCTACTCCAATGCATATGCAGTTCTCTGCACTGGGGATGGAGATGGGACGGGGGTGAGGAGGAGAAAACAAGCTACATGTTTGTTAAGCATGTTGCTTAATTCACAGCTGGAAGGTACTCTCACCCTGCTGTCACTTAGGGTGCTATCAGACCCTATATGGAATGTCAGTGTAGCTGTGAAGGCTGCGCACCACCAAGAAAACAACTCTTAACAGAAGACAGCGCCAGACAGATAATAATAATGCCTATTTCCTCAATAGGCTCAAAGCGTTCCACAATATTTTGATGTATTTTATCCTCACAGCATCTGTGTGAGGTAGGGAAGGACTGTTATCCCCTTGCACACATGGGAAACTGAGGCACAGAGAGGCTAAGTGATGTGCCCAATGTCACACCAAAGTAGGGAATTGAACTCAGGTCTCCCATGTCCTAACCACTGAACCATACCTCCCTGCTGCAAGAGAAGATAAGCAAAAAGGACGGACAAAAAGCCTTCTGAATCTGCAGCTAGACAGAAATCTCTGCTTCTTCAGCCAAGGTACGTACACTGAAGCATCAGTAAAAAGGTAGGAAGATTCTGCAAAGACACTTCAAGCAACATTTTAAAAAGCACACTTAGAGCACTGTATTACTACAGTAGCATTATACAGTTCTGCTGAAGCCCTCTGATTCATTTCTGCATATTTGTTCTTTACTAGATTTATAAATCCAACTACTCCTATAAGGCCATGTGGAAAGTTAAAAGAAGGAAAGAGTGAAGTAGATCCTTCATGCCACACTCTATAAATATACATAAGGAAGGCAAGGGTTTAAAAAGCAAATCACACTGTTCTCTGCTTTATTCTTGGGTTGAGAGCTACAGCAAGCGTGTGACTTTTGTTTATTCTACTTCATTCCTCCTCTGACACAAATCACTAAATAAACCCAAGGGG
Source organism: Lepidochelys olivacea (assembly GCF_965140295.1). Taxonomy (NCBI): domain Eukaryota; kingdom Metazoa; phylum Chordata; order Testudines; family Cheloniidae; genus Lepidochelys; species Lepidochelys olivacea. The sequence continues at coordinate 4,074,762 of NC_140417.1, read as the reverse complement.
AAATATGAAGGAATTCATCAATGTTCCTACTCAGATAGCCAGCTGGCTAATGGTTTCATCGATCGTTTTGCTTGACATCATATGGTACACTGGATGAAGTCGTCCATACAATGATCAGGACTGGAGACAGTGTTGGCAAAATGGCCTAATTCACTTTTAGCTTAGCAGAAATACCTGGTAACTCTCAAAAAGAGAGCGTATGAGTTTCCGAATTTCTTTTACTGGATCAAACTCCCTATGTATAAAGAAGCCACTCCCCTTTATCCCCCCAAAATAATCTGTCTCTCCCTCGTGCACATAGCGTACACTATTTTGTACATCTCATTTTGAGGAAGAAAGAATCAGGGCTGCATTCTTCTGCTGGGCACTTCCATGCAGTTATCAATTCAGCAGAAAGCACAATTGACAGGCAAATTAAAAATTGAAGATTAGGACTACAGAGTTATTTAGTAAATTAACTTGGCACTAATAGAGTGCAAATGAGATAAGCTGCTGTAGTTATCCATTCATAATGTAAATCCTGTGAGTACGTACCTGGCTCCACAGATAGACTGTGCACTCGAGTGTCTATAAGAATGTGGAGCAAGAGGGGTTTACACCTTTTGGAATTAGGCTATGAGAGAGACTATGGTGAGTGGAGGCCCCAAAATTTAATGCATGGTAATTCAATGTACAATCACAGAAGTGGGAGATTCGCAGGCCAAAATAGTCACCAAGGCCCAGATCCTCAAAGGGACTTTCAGTGCCTAATTCTGATTGATTTCAATGGAAGTTAGGCACCTTTACATACAATTTTAGAAGAGGCTAGGATTACTTGTACATGACTCCCCAAGATCCAGAAAAAAATTAGCTGAAGATGAAAATTCAATTTAACATTTAAAACTAGTTAGCTTCAAAAGAGAAAAGTCGTATGGCTTGATAATACAAAATGTACACAGGCAGAAAGCATGCAGAACTAAACCTTAACTAACTTTGCACACAGATGAACTGCTTGAGCTGGAAAACATTACTGCTTTTATTTTACTATTATCTTGGATTCGCACAGGACAGGTACGACTAAAGTATGATCAACCCCCCTATTAGCTTAGATTCACAGGTGCAATGTGCATTGAGACTATTTGTATATTTTAGACACAGCTGGCCATCTGGCACCTACGTGTAAATTCCTATACGGTTCTAGGTAATTAGCTGAAAAGAAATGGTTTGCTGTTTTGATATGAGATCCGACCAGTTCGCGCGCTACTCAAGTTGCCTTCAAAGCTGTATGAAATGAGCTTTTCATCAACACAAGCTAGTTATTAATTAGGTTTTGTAGCAACAGAACATTGCTTTCTTACAGTTTTAGGGGAACAAAAGCTCGCTGTGATGATCACAATCACCACCGCTGCCCTTCTCTGCCCTCCTCCCCCAATTCACAGCCTTCCTGAATCAGTACAGTAACTATGAGCAGAGGAAGAGATACAAAGAAGCTAAATGCAACAGAGTAGGTAGCTCACCTCCAAATACCCCTGAATGGGAAGGGTGTGTGTGTGTTTGTTTTGTTTTTAAAGCAAAATAGAAATTTACCCCTAGCCTGTTTGAGAAGTTTGGCATTCTTAATACGTTTCTAAGTGAGTGAAATAGAGAGGGTGACCAGATGTCCCAATTTTATAGGGACAGTCCCGATATTTGGGGCTTTTTCCTATATAGTCTCCTATTACCCCACACCCGCTATCCCAATTTTTCACACTTGCTGTCTGGTCACCCTAGAAATAGAGGTTCAAACCATGGCGACCCAAAGAAGCATAGTGGAGGAAATCCTAGCCCTACTGAAATCAACTGGATTTGTCAGTAAATTCAGAGGGGCCTGAACTTCACCAGCTGTATTTGATTTAAAAATGTGATAGACGGGACAATTTAATGGTCTTTAAAGGTGTGCTAGTAACCGGACTTTTCTTTATCCACAGAGGAGGTATGAGAGTAACAGTAGTGTAAGCACACACACACAGTCCCACCAGCAGAAGTTTGAATCCTGTCTGGAAGGGCTGTCTTAAGTTGGAAAGAGCAGTTAAAGTCTTCATACCCGGTCAGCTCTTGCCCTCTGTTGAGATACAAAGATCGAGGGAGGACATTTGCTCGCCAGAAAGTGAACCACAACCACGGAGTTCAGAGATGAGACAATCATCAAGATCGTAACAATTTCCTCACTACCCTCTTGTGGAAAGAATTTGAAACAAAGACACACAGAGGACTGTTCCTGAACCCACTTATCCAATCCCTTGAGCCATCAAGCCAGCCACATATTTGATTAATAAAGATTAATTATTATGAAGGCTTCAGAGAGTGCCACGTTAACTGGCTAACCTAGTGAGGAGGGCTTTAAACTAGGTTCGATGGGGGCAGGTGACCAAAGCCCACAGATAAGTCAAGAACATGGAGACCTGGAAGAAGGTTTGGAATTTGGTGGGGAGCATGGGCTGTTATAGCAGTGATAAAGGAGAGACAAGACAGAACTGGAGGAAGGGGAATCAAATCAGTATCTTAGAGGTCTGTATATTGATGCGAGAAGTATGGGGAATAAGCAGGAAGAACTTAAAATGCTAGTAAGTAAACACAACTTTGACATAGTTGGCATCACAGAGACCTGGTGAGATAATAAGTATGACTGGAATATTGGCATAGAAGAATACAGCTTGCTCAGGAAGGACAGGTAGGGAAAAAGGGGAGGAGGTATTGCCTTATATATTAAATATGTACACACTTGGACTGAGGCTGAGATGGAAATAGGAGACAGACTTGTTGAAAGTCTCTGGGTAAGGATAAAAGGGATAAAAAAACAAGGGAGATGTCATGGTAGGAGTCTACTACAGACCACCTAACCAGGAAGAAGAGGTGAATGAGGCTTTTTTTAAACAACTAACAAAACCACCCAAAGCACAGGACTTTGCAAGAATGTAGTGGAGACAATTTTTTATTTCAGAAGGTGGAGACAGCTACCAGGGGAGAGGCTGTTCTAGATTTGATTTTAACAAATAGGGAGGAACTGGTTGAGAATTTGAAAGTGGAAGCAGCTTGGGTGAAAGTAATCATGAAACGGTAGAGTTCACGATTCTAAGGAATGGTAGGAGGGAGAACAGCGAAATAAAGAGAATGGATTTCAAGAAGGCAGACTTTAACCAGGGACTTGGTAGGTAAGATCCCATGGGAAGTAAGTCTAAGGGGAAAAACAATTGAAGACAGTTGGCAGTTTTTCTAAGAGACATTATTAAGGGCAAAAGAGCAAACTATCCCCCCGCGCAGGAAAGATAGGAAGTATGGCCAGAGACCTCCCTGCCTTAACCAGGAGATCTTCAATGATCTAAAAACTAAAAAAGAGTTCGACAAAAATTGAAAACTAGGTCAAATTACAAAGGATAAATATGAACAAATAAGTACACAGGAACAAAATTAGAAAGGCCAAGGCACAAAACGAGATCAAACTGGAAAAAATGGGTTTGTTTAGTCTGGAGAAGACTGAGAGGGGACATAACCATTTTCAAGTATATAAAAGATTGTTACAAGGAGGAAGGAGAAAAATTGTTCTTCTTAACCTCTGAGGATAGGACAAGAAGCAATGGGCTTAATTTGCAGCAAGGCCAGTTTAGACGGTATGTTAAGAAAAACTTCCTGAAGGTTCCTTAATACTCTTTCTGCACTGTATGACACCTCTGCAAGGTACAGACACCAGATACAAACCTGGGGATGATGACAGCATAGATAACCTGTTTTGGTACATTAAAGCACACTTGGGAACTTCTAGTGCTCACCAGCAAAGTCCACATGGGCCAATTAGTGCCCAGCACATATACGTGCTCTAGACATCATGCCCCAATGGTCCACGTAGACAACCCTCTCAATGGTTGTTTTCTACAGTTAATAGCCTGAAACCATTTAGTTCTGCTACTGAGGCTGTCGTGATTTGGGCCATAGCGGTTATAAGGGAGTAGGGATCAAAAGCCCCTCCGTCTTCAGCTGGCCAAGAGATCTCCCTCCTTTCCATGATACACCTCCTTGGAATGCTGGCAGCATGGACCACATTAAGGCTTGCACCCAGTTTGCTGTACCCTGCAGAAGCTTCATGTGATGCAGAATATGGTTCTCTCTTGAGTAGGGCAGGATAGTAAGCATGTACATCATCTGTGCATAGTACTCAGCGTCTGACAGTTGAGCTTCAGGTGAAATGGAAAGTGCTGGGTACTCTTGGGATGTAACCCCTAGCAGTCATGGATTTTTTTCTTCCAGGAAGAAACTACTGACCACTGTGCATATTGTTTTCCTCAGGAAAAAATTTTTTTCCTTGCAGCATTCTTTCCAACATCTGATATTGGTCACGGTTGGGGAGGGGATCATTATTAGATGGGGCATTACTCTGATCTAAGTGAGCAGTTTCCAGACTTCTGCTCTGCCCTCCTGACACTTCACTGTTCATTCCAGAGATGATGCTTGTTGGAGCCTGAAGCAGGGTATCATCAGTGAGCTTTTTGCCTTTGAAGACACTTTGTTTCTGCTAGACCAGAGGTGGGAAAACTATGGCCCCTGGGCCATATCCAGCCCGTGGGACTGTCCTGCCCAGCTCCTGGCCCAGGAGGCTCACCCCCAGCCCCTCCCCCACTGTTCCCCCTCCCACGCAGCTATGCTGCCGCACAGGCAGCAAGCTCCTACCGCTCTGAGCAGCATGGTAAGAGGGCGGTGACAGCACGCATGCGCGGCGGTGAAGATGTTGGGTAGGGGGCAGTCAGGAGGCAGGGAGTGGTTAGGGGCGGGGGGGGGGGTCCCAGGGGCAGTTACAGGACAGGGAGTGGGGGGCGGTTGAATGGGGCAGAGGTTCTGGAGCAGTCAGGGAATGGTGGCAGGGAGGGGGTTAGATAGGGTGTGGGAGTCCCAAGTGGGCCTGTCAGGGGGCAGGAGCATGGATAGGTCAGGGCAGTCAGGGGACAGGAGGTGGGATCCCAAGGGGGGGTGCAGTTTGGGGTGGGGGGATTCCAGGAGGGGGGCAGTCAGGGAACAAGGAGCAGGGGGGGTGGATGGGTCGGGGGTTCTGAGGGGAAGAGTCACGGGCTGGGAAGTAGGAGGGGGTGAATAGGAGGTGGGGGCCAGGCTGCTTGGGGGGCACAGCCTTCCCTACCCAGTCCTCCATACAGTTTCACACCCCATGTGGCCCTCGGGCCAAAATGTTTACCCACCCCAGTGCTAGACCCATGTCTAAGCAGGGTTGGCTGCTTCTGGAGCAATATGTAAAATTCCTCTCTCTGCTCGGACTTTTGAGAACATTGGATAGAAGCATCGTAACCTATCCAAACTTGCTCAGGTACGCCAGTGAGGGAAGCCTTGTCATGGAGTTGCTCATGCACATGCATATCTGGGGGGTGGGTGGGGGGAGAAGCCTATAACTGGTGTCCTCTTAAAATGTGAGTCTTGTTCTACTGGAACTGGTTGACTTTTTTTTCCCCCAATCCCTTTTTTAATGATACAAAAACATTCATGAGAATTTGTTTTCAGTGAACCAGTTTCATTTTTGTTGGGCAATAGATCTCTCACCAGGGAGCAGAGTTTTCCCTTCCCACACTAATTTTTTTTTTAATTGTCTTGTCATTTTTATCAATAAGAAATGTGAAATTTTTTAAATGAACCTCCCCCCCACAAGCTTTCCACTGTGCTCATCCAATGAGCAAAAAATCAAAAGGCTGACATGGAGGTAACCTACAATGACAAACGTAGGTGTCCAATAGGGTAGCTTATTCATGGCTTTTTAGTACTGCTCGCTGAAGAGAACCTACTACATCACCTCCTCAGGATGCTAGTTTAAGGGCACCGCTTATCTGGAGAGAATGTGTTCACATTACTGAATTAGTACCTAAATATGTGCGAAGCACTTCCAGCTCCCATTAACTTCAGTAGCACTGAGGAATGCACAGTATCCCTCAGGATCAGGCCATTAGAATGCAGTTAACACAGTTTTCAATGGAGTTACCTTATTAATTACTGCAGCTGCAATGTTGGCTCAGTCTTTCAAGTCCAATACCTGTTGTGTGGTGTACTGTCTCTCTTATTTACTAATCTTTGCTCAAATTACTCACAAGTAGAAACTCCACATTTAAAGGAGATGGTGGTGAGCAAAAGAATAGCTGAAGCCCCTGTGACATGGCATTTCTTTCTCAGGCTATTATACTATGGCTGCAGTTTTTCGTGCCAGACGCATAGGGTTTATTTTCTGATAAGGACACTCACTAACTCTCCCTCTAAATGTACTGGTGTATTTAGTTTTGAGGGTGATGGTCTGTGTGGGTGGGTTTTTAATTCCAAAAACCATGCAGCACTTTGTTCCCCACATATCTGCTGAAGGGTCTCTAGAAATACTATCCTATGCTTCCTCAATCCATTTCCCACTTCGCTGGGTGCTGCAGAGCACAACCAAACCCATGGGTGCAGGGATAGGGCAATAGTGAAAAACATTCCCTTCCCCCAGTAGGCCTCACCATCTCTGCCAGTGAGAGGGTGTGTATCTACATACAAGACATGTAGCTTTCAAAGCGCTTAAGGACAAGATTAAGGCAAACTTATGTATTGATCCATACATAGTGTCATATTTTAACTACGGTCTAAGGTGGAGGTTGTCTGTGTTCTTGATTGCTTAAGAGTCCATCTACCTTATCACATCTTGTACTCATTTATAGTTGCTTCCATTTCTGGCATTGTCAGAGAGACAGCAGCGTTTCACCGTAAATTAAAATCAATAAGAAGCAATTTCATTTATTTTTAACTACGAGGAAGGCCTTTTTCAGTAAAAGGCTGTATGTTCAACTAAGTCACTTGGTTCATTCTAGCAAGCTAATTGCCAAACCCCATTAATTCTTACACACACACACACGAATATTTATTTTCCAGTGCTTCTACCATGTCAAATATGATTGACAAACAAACATGTTTGCTTGTCAATGGGAAGTGAATGCAGTAAAGAATATTCTTTTCTTGGCACTTACAGATTATTTTAAAAAGGAAAATCAGGGAATAGTGTTCACGGCATATTGGCCCATGCATAGCTCGATATATGAATTATACCAGGGGTGCAAGCAATGCAAGTTTTCCCCACCCCTATGCTTGGACAACATTCTGTACGGACCACAGCCAGTGAAAAGAGGACAGTCTAGGGCTCTGTGTGCATTCAGTCCTTGGTTGCTCTGCTGAACTCTCAATCCACTTTATAGATAATATGGACCAGCTCCTCAGAGGTCTCTCCCAGCTCCCTAAAATGTGTCTCCTACCTCCCACTGATTTCAGGTACTTAAATACTTTGAAGGTCTGGTCATATATGTCCACCTCACAAAATCCTATGTAAAAAAAGTTGTCAACCACATCTTTTTCACAGAGTCACTGGATTGCTGGTGAGAACCAAGTGGCCTGGATCAAATTCAAATTGGTATTTAGACTGAAATCATCTTTATTTCCTGTCCATTGCCTGGTTTAGAGTCTGGCTAATAGGTGAAATCATAGAACTGGAAGGGACCTTGAGAGGTCAGCTAGTCCAGGCCCCTGCACTCATGGCAGGACTAAGTATTATCTAGACCATCCCTGACAGGTGTTTGGAGTTTTTTTAAGAGCAGGTTGGACAATGATGAAGATTCCACAACCTCACTAGGCAATTTATTTTAGTGCTTAACCACCCTGACAGGAAGCTTTTCCTAATGTCCAGCCTAAACCTCCCTTGCTGCAATTTAAGCCCACTGCTTCGTGTCCTATCCTCAGAGGTTAAGAACAATAATTCTTCTTCCTCCTTATAACAACCTTTTATGTCTCCTCTCAGTCTTCTCTTTTTCAGACTAAACAAACCCAATTTTTCCAATTTTCCCTCATAGGTCATGTTTTCTAGACCTTTAATCATTTTTGTTACTCTTCTCCAGACTTTCTCCAATTTGTCCAGATCTTTCCAGAAATGTGGTGCGCAGATCTGGACACAATACTCCAGCTGAGGCCTAATCAGTGCAGATAGAGTGGAAGAATTACTTCTGCGGTCTTGCTTACAACACTCCTGCTAACATATCCCAGAAGGAGGTTTGGTTTTTTTGCAACAGCATTACACTGTTGACTCGTGTTTAGCTTGTGGTCCACTGTGATCCCCAGATCCCTTTCCATAGTACTCCTTCCTAGGCAGTCATTTCCCATTTTGTATGTGTGGAACTGATTGTTCCTTCCTAAATGGAGAACTTTGCATTTGTCCTTATTGAATTTCATCCTATTTACTTCAGAGCATTTCTCCAGTTTGTCCAGATCATTTTGAATTTTAATCAGAGCACTTGCAACCCCTCCCAGCTTGGTATCGTCCACAAACTTTACAAGTGTACTGTCTATGCCATCTAACTCCTTGACAAAGATATTGAATTAAACCAGACCCAGAACTGATCCCTGCAGGACCCCACTTAATATGCCCTTCCAGCATGACTGAACCACGGACAAATACTCCCCAGGAATGCTTTTCCAGCTTGTTATGCACCCACCTTATAGTAGCTCCATCTAGGTTGCATTTCCCTAGTTTGTTTATGAGAAGATCATGAGAGAGTCTGAAAAGCCTTACTAAAATCAAGATATATCACATCTACTGATTCCCCTGGCCCCCCACAAGGCTTGTTTCACTGTCAAAGAAACCTATCAAATTGGCTTGACACGATTTGTTCTTGACAAATCCATGCTGACTGTAACTGATCCCCTTATCTACACAAAGTTTTTAAAAGAAAAAAGAAAGAAAAAGAGTTTAAGACTGTGTAACAATGGTCAATAGTGAATTGGAGATTTTGGAGATGTTAGAGGCACACAGTATGCCTTACAATGAGGAGGTAGCGTTACAATGAGAAGCAGCCAAATGAAGATGTTGCTCCACATTTCACTACACCCTATAAAACAAAAAGCCCCCAATAGTTAAAAGAAATTGTGCATATTTGATGCAACAAGACCAAGCCACGCAGTTGGGCTCTGTTGACGGATCCTAGCTTTTTATGAAGACCCTAGATATTGGCAAACCAAAATAATGTAGATTTGATTTAAAAAAAAACAAAAAAGACAAAGTTACTGTATTCTAATTTTATTGCAAGACATACATCATAGTTGCTGTTATGGTCTGACCAAATTATGATTCTTTGTGAGAATCGCATTTAAGAACTCACTGAAATTAACAAAATCCCTAGTTTTAATGCGCAGCATTTTTCAAGACAACCCTTTCCATTCCCCACTATGAAGACAATCGGGCAGAATCTCAGCTGGTGTAATTTGTCATTGCTCCACTTGTTAAATGGAGCAATGACAACTGACATCAGCTGAGGATCAGTGCCTTGTTAAGATCACACATCTGCACCCATGGTTTCCAAAGATAACAATGACTTTATTCACAGTAAACACAAGAGGAACACTTTACTATGCATCAACAATGTAGTAAGAAAAAAAAAAAAACAATTTCGGAAACTGCTGTCACTGAGCCCAAACAGTTAACACTTACTTAAATCGCTAAAAATTCAGGAAGGTGTTGCTTTGAAATACAAACAGTTATACAGAAGTCACAATCTGATGCAAAACCCTCGGGCACAGAAGAAAGGAAAAACAAACAACTAATTTTAGAACTTGAGTACTCATTAGTGATCCTCACCAATTAGAATATGATGCAACTGCTGTCAAACAGGCAAATTTTAGGTATATTTTAAAACAAGTGTTTGGAATATTTATGGCTAAAATTATTTTACTGTAAAAAGAATACTGAACGTAATTGGTGAGCAATATAGAGACTCTGACCGGTTGAACTAGTGCTCCGGCTCTCGCATTTCACTGGTTAAATGGATGCTGTGCTTGAAAGTTATTCCTGCACCATGAATCCCCAGTTTACAGGTTTTACTGTTATCCTTTCTAGTTTGCTTCTGTAGTAGATCCAGGATAAAATTTTCAAAAGCATCTAGAGTGACGTAGGAACCTTAATCCCACAGAAAGTCAGTGGGACTCAGGAGCTTTTGACATTTCTACCCCTAGTTTTTGAGGTCAATGTAGACCTGCACCTAAGTTTTCAAAAGCAAAAAGCAATTTTGGGTGCCTCAGTTTTCAGGTGGAGAAAACTTAAAGGGGTCTGATCAGCAGAATGTCAGAGCTCAGCATTTGCTTGGGGGGGAGGGGAATCAGCCTCCATTATGGAGTCTCGAGTTGGACCCCAAAAAATTGAGGCAAGCAACAACCAAAAAAAGCCACTAGTCACTTTTGGAAAATCTTGGCCATCTGAGACCACTTCTTTCTGGTGTCTCTTTATTTTGGAACTCCCTATTAATGGTTACAATACCTCTTAGGATGTCGGAAGGGCCATTTTTAAGTCCAAGGAGCAGATGCTAGTGAGAGTCTCTCTCCAATCGTACAGGGCTGTGATTAGAATGCTGTGCAGAACAGAGCACACCAAGCAGCAGCCTTTGGTGGCACGAAACGAGCGTCCTTGCTGAAGGCTCTGAGAACATTCACTGGGTCCAGTTCACCACTGCCTTGTACCATGCACAATCACTGCCCTGTACAAGGCATAATCACTAGCGCCAAGCAAGTAACACACCGCGAAAAGCAGAACAGAAGAGTTTTACACAAACTTTGCAGTGGTACAGAAGACTACTCAATGTGAATCTGACCTCTTTTTTGGACAGTGGTTTGTGGGGAGGGGAAGTTCACGAGTTGTGCCTTCTTCAGTTTAAGTCCTTCTCCATTCTCAGTCCACTATAATGCCTTTTTTTTTTTTAAATAGGTGGCACAGCCAGGGAGCAGAAATGCCAGTTTTAAGGCTTGAGAATGATGAAGGGAAATAATCCAATACTTAAGCGCTTTTCTCTGAGCACACTCTGAAGCACTGTTTTGATTAAAACACTGGGGCATTTTCATCAGTCCCTCTTTCCCTCCAAAGGGGGGGGGGAGGGAATCCTGTACTACTGTCCATTTTGGTGAGCAAGAGAGATCAGATAGCTTTCCTCTTTTTCCACTAGAATAAGCTGGCTGTCAGAAGAAGAGCTTTAAAAGCATTCCATGAAAAAGACAGGCATGCTTTTTAAAATCAGAAAAAAAAGCACCAACAGCTGCCACATGACCAAATAATGGCCAATATTTTGCTTCCAAATACCAGTGCAGCTCCTCCTGGCTTCAGGTTTCATTCATCAAGTATTCGTGAGCACAGAAAAGGATATTCAAAGCAGCTTTGTTAAGCTAAGTAGCCAAGTCTCAAAATCTAGATTTTCCTTACATAGGTTTCCATGCTATGAATGCAAAATCCCTCAAAGCAGCAGCTGGCAGAGAACGCATGTACTTGGGCATCACAGCAACATGTATGTACCGAAGAGCTGCAGCATCCCCTATGAAGGGGGATTTCACCTCACACTGCTGCTGGCAAGTGCACGCTGCAGCCAGGAGTTCGATAGAATTATCCAGCACTATCCCAATTACTTGATTCAGAATTCTAATATTCCAGTTCCCAAACATATCTAAATACTGTACATACAATGACAGGACAAAACCACCCATTACCTGATTTTACTGTTAGCTTCCCAATAAACTGTGGCTAATTTAAATTGCTGTAAGGTGAATCTGGTCAGTAAAAATAAATCCTATGCTCAGTGGAATGAAGAAGCCATGCATCATGGTAACATGTCTCCTCTCCCTTTCCCCACAGACATTCCTATTTACTCACTTCCTGCCATTCCCCTCATTCCCATAAGAAAAAAATATATATATATGGAAAAGAGATAAAGGAATAGCAGCAGCAGCCATCTCATCCCTCACCTTGATTACTCTGTTTGAATGCTCTTTCTCCCGCCTTCCACCTGTTAGCTTCTGGGGGGGGGAGGAAGAGAGAAGGGTCATTATTTAGACTGTAAGTTCATCAGGGAAGGATCTGTGTCTGCCTGTGTTTGTGCAGCATCACCCAGCCCAATCCAACCACATTACAAAAACCCCTACCAGCTACCTCCATGCTTCCCCCCCGCCGACCCCACTCAAGGAATATCAACCTACAAATGGAAAAACTAGGGCTTCCAACCAGAACAGCTGGTCTTTAATTGACCTTACCAGGTGGGCAATGTAACAGGCTCCCCTCATTAGTACAGAAATGCAGTCTGAGCAGGACCTACACAATAATTTATATTTTCCTCCTATCCTTGGCCTCCTAAACATTCCCAGAGAGATGCAGATGTCAATGTTAACTGAGAGTCACTCCACTTAAGTCAATGGAGTTACACCCGGGTCAGTGTTGTGTAAAAATACAGCCTGCAGATTTACTCAGACAAAAAGTGAACGGCAGTTCGCTGGAGTTAGAAATGTGGTCCCTAGCTTTTAAGCCTGAGCACCTGAAGACATGGATAGGTGCCTACTGGGATATTAGGCACTTTTGGAAGAAAAAAAATCCCACTAGGAGCCTAAATACCTTTAAAAAATGGCCCTAAGGGTTCAGGATTTGGCTCTGCGATAGCAGAATAAATTTGCTGAAATATTTAAAAGCACTGTATAATTAAGCCTTAAGAATGACTGCTTGCTGCCATGTGAGAGTATAAAGAATCACAATTCAGTTAGAGCACAACAGCCACTATGATGTATGTTTTGTAATAAAATTAAACGACAGTAACTTAAAGCAAACAGAAATTAGTCTCATTCTCTCATAATTCCTCATATTAAGGTTATATACTGGATAAAGTGCAATTTTATTACTATACCCGTAGGCTTCTGAGCACATCATGCCACATGTTCGGCTGGCTGCTAAAAAGCAGCCACCAAGAGATTAGCATTTCTTCCAAAGATAGTTGAGATTAATAGTTAGAAACTTTTTTTAATTTAACCATAAAACTCAACATTTAAATTAGAGCCAACTTTAACAATGCTTTCTTTCCAAAAGCTACCAGCATGTTCGTCCTTAAACGCTGATCAGAACAGGGATAGGGTCTTCATCGTACTTTCTATAATTGAATAGACAATGAAAACTATTCATGTTACATAATTTAAAAAGTATATAAGGAAAGAAACACACCCCAGGTGAAACCCTAGCCCTATTAAGAGGGTCATTGACTCGTTATCAGTCAATGAATCCAGGATTTCACCCCCACGCCGCTCACAGAAAGCGGACACTCCTAACAGAAGCCACATCATATTCCTGGACAGTTAGATTTCTTAGGAGATGATTGAGGAGCAGTGCTCCTCAATCTTTTCTAGGAGGATGGAATGGAGAGTAGGACTTCACAACTCAGCCAAGACCTACTTGTGCAACAGTAGATCTCAGTAAGACAATCAGAAGCTATTGTACACACTAGCTGATGATCATCAAGTCTCTATGCTAGTTTATGCAAATCCTTCATTAGTTCTGAGTAAAGGCTCCTCTTTTCCCAAAGCGTGATAGAAAGCTATTTGCACCAGTTTTCTATAACATATTGAAGTGGACCTCTCAAGAGAAAGGTGGGCTGGGGAGAGAAAGCACACACACACACACACACGATGCTACCTCACTTCTTCACCCTTAAAAAACAGAAGGCCCAGAATAGGGCCTGACCCCACAGAGTTGAGAACAATGGCTTTACAGAACCTATAAATCTGAGGCAAACAGAAAGTTGCGGCACCACCGTGTTTCTGATATCCAGATTCTAGTCTATCCTCTGAAAATGGATTACTCTCCGCCTCCCCCTTTGCATTGACTGAATTCCCCTTTCCCCAAATCACATTTGCTGTAGCTGTTAGTACACTCAGCTTCCAGCATCACTTAAAGATTTTACAAAGCTCTGTCCTAGCACTGTTAGCTGTGAATCAGTTCTATAAGCCTGCTAACGATATTAAAGCTCTTCCTTAGTTTTCTCTTCAGAAGCATACCAGCAAGCTCAGCTCCCAGTGCACAAAAAAAAAAAAAGAAGAAGAAGAAGAGGGGAGTATTTGACATTCTTTATCAGCAAGGACTCCATTAGCCACTTCCTGGAACATAAAGCATATTTAAAAAGGCATTGAAAATAAGAGAATAATTAAAATGTAAGACATGGCATCTTCATAAAAGCCATAGGACTAAATAAAAAGTCTTGGAGAGCCCTCTCCTGTACATTCCATTTTTATCTATGAAAGGGAAGTGCAGGAGCGCACACCTTGCTCTAGAAAATCTTGGATAAACAAGACCAGTCTTATTCAGCACCTTTAAAGATTTTGAAAGTGGCATTTGATTAGCGCAAAGGCACAAGCTCCTAGGAAACAGACAAACACAATACTAAAGACTTCTCCCCCCGTCCGTCTCCCCCCCCCCAAAAAAAAACAAAACAAAAGAAGTTTAGTCTTCATACTTGCTGAGCGAAGAACTAAAAGCCACCATCATCATGCCTTTTAAAAAAGTTGGAGGTGGATATATGTTAACCAATTTAGTTGACCTAACTAATTAGGTCATGTCGATTTTTTTTTTTTTTTTAAAAACACATTTCTCGGAGGAAAACAGAAACGAGCTTATAGCTCCATAGATGCCAGGTACTATAACTAGTCATGAAATACATAACAGAACACAAACATTCCTTACCTCAGTGAAGCAGATTATTAAGGATGCTATTGTATTATTAATATTTAGGCCTTTTCTTATTCATTGACACAATGAATTTAGCTGCATGAGTGAGCAGACCCCATAGCAACAGTTGTTTTTAATAAATCAAACTAAGATGAAAGTAACTATTGCAATTACCAGGGACAAGTTCACAGTTAAATGTACTATATGAGCACTGCAGGAAGATTCCAATAGATTTTCCTCATGGTTACTGATGGAGTAGAGAACAAGACACTTGTACAAAGGTAAAAGCCCATTACAATTCTGTTAGAGGACTGCTAAAGGTGAAAAGTGTTATTTTCTATATGACCTCATACTTTATTTTACAAAGTTAAATTGTCTTTGTTTCATATTGCTTCACTAATGAAAGTGATTGGGGAAGGAGAAGGGGAGAGACGAAGTAGTAATCTTATCTCTTGTTTAAAGACAGCTGGAAATAACGTTTGTCCTACATGAAATAAACATCTGCATTCCCTAAACTTCTTAACTTAGGTTTAAAAAAAAAAAAACAACAACTTCAGGTATATTTTGTTTCAGATACTAAATAGTTAATTTTTGGCAGGGATTCCCCACCACCAATTCTGACAAATTTGCCATTTGGTGTCATCAACACTGATGTCCTGTTTTAGTTCCCTGAGGAGCGCACTGCAGCCTTCCTGCCTCTGGCACTTCTCATGTACCAGGTCCCAGCAGAGAAGGCTACAGTGTCCTTATTTGTCTTAATGTCCTAACTTGCCCAACCCAGGAGTGTGATCACTGTTTGGAAGAAAACCTACAATAATGAAATCAGCGAAGCCTAACATGGTAGCAGTGTCAAGAACTACAGCCAGAAAAGCCTTAATAAGAAAATACTTTGTTTCCCAAGCAAAGCCTCCCGTTGAACAGCATCTGTAAGTATTGTATAGCTATTTCACAGTTACAAACATTGTTAAATCATTTAGCTATACACGGTACATGAACATGGATATGCAAACACAGAGCATATATCTCCATCAACCTATAATGCAAATATCTAGTTTGAATTCCATGGATATAAATCAGTTATTCTTACAATATTGTCATATTGAACTGACAAAGCTTGTTTCCCTGAATTGTTCTTAGAGCCTGCTTTCTAGATATAATTACTGTATAATATACATCAGAACCAGAGAGAAAGGCCCCACTCTCAGGGCTGAAATAGAGAAGAAATCAATACAAAGAAGATAAATGTATTTTTCCTCAAGAGCTGCAGAATTTCAAACAGATGGAGGTTTTAACTCTCACTCTGGCTTATTTTATTTTTGCTTGAAATCATTTTAGCGTCTGATAAGTTACTGGGGGTGATAGGGGTATACAGACCATTTGCTTGTGTCCTTGTGGACATTTTAAAAGAGAATTGAAAGTTACTAGAAAGCTTCCAGAAAATGATTTTACTCTTCTCATGTATCCTGTAAGTACAAATTGCATCAGAAGGTCACTGTCCCAGCTTTTCATCTTTAATAGCTATGAACACAGGCTTACATTAAAAAAAAAAACACACTAATAAAATTAACAGAAAAGCAAGCAGCAAGGACCTTCAAAATATACAATTGGCTCACTTTTCTGGAATAAGAGATACTAAAGTATGTTTTTAATATATACCCACACTTAACCAAGTCCAAAAAGGTAACACTACTTCAATAAAACAATCACATCTGGCTGAAAACTGTGTAGCTACTAAAAACTAACTAGTAACACTAAGCAAAAGAAGGTTTTTAAAAAAAAAAAGTTCTGCTCTACATCTCCCCCCCCCCCCGCCCCGTGCATTTGACAGCACTTTGTGCTCAGCCAATTTCACTACCTCCCTGCAACAAAGATTCTCATCAGACAGGAATGGGGAAAGAGGAAAAAGCCGGAGATCTTTTTAAAGGAATGTACAGAGAAAGGTAGAGGTGTGTGTGACATTCTGGAGGGTGCTGGAAACTGGAGTCACATATGTACAGTTGACAATGCCCCTTTAAAACTGAAGGGTGAACAAATAAATTCGGGCAGAAATGGGTTTTGTAATGGTCTTGATCTCCCCAGCTGCGTTATTGTGTGGCTACTGAAAGCCAGCGGTTGTGCAGACAAGGGAACGTTATCATCACATCCATCCTAGCTGGAGAGAAACTCGGTAACTCACCAATGGGGCCACGTCCATCCCGGAGCGTGCGTATTTGAGGGGCTGTTGGGGGGGGGGGGCGCAGCCTGTGACAGACAGAAGCTCAGGAGCGCCTCTGTGGGTGCATCTGCCTCACTGCAGCTTTGGGAAATGGAACAGCAGACTCCTCCAAAGCCGCTCTGACATTTTAACTTTCCCTAGCCATTACACACACACAACACAACACAACACACAGCAAGCCGCCGCCTCCTCTCCGCAGCCTCCCGGAGGATTTGGCTGTTGACCTGGGCGCACCATGCTTGAGAGGCCGTGTTAAGGCAACCTTGGGGTGCGATCCAGCCCCGAGCCTGGCACAGGGGTGCCGGGAGCCCCCTGAGGATTGGGACGGTGGCCAGAGCCCCGCCGGGGCGAGGTCCCGCATCAGGCTCCGCCGCCTCCCTCCTTGCCCCGGGGCGGAGGAACCGGAGCAGCAGCCGGGCTGCGGGCGCGCTCGGCTCGCCCCAGGCACGGGCGGGCTCCGACCTTGTCCCCCTGCCCGCCGCCCCCAGACCATATCCCCGGCCCCCAAGGTCAAGGGGACGGCGGCGGACCGCAGGCAAGCGGGGGCGAGGGGCAGCCGAGGAGCGGCAGGACGCTACTAAGTTTGGGGGGGGGAGGCGGGAGAAGAGGATCGGGGTGCGGGGGCACCTCAGCCCGCCTAGCGGGAGCCTTCCCCGGGCGCCCCCGGAGCCGGGGCGCCCGGTGCCGCGCAGCGCCCCGGGCGCCCCCCGCCGCCGGCTGCTGCCCGGCCCCGCTCGGGGCTCCGCCGCGGGAAGCGCTGCGCCAAAGCCCGGCCCGCCGGAGGCAGGGAGGGAGCGGGCGCCCCGGGGAGCCCGTCCCTGGCCACGGGCGCGCCGCGGGGCCGGGGGCTCTCGCCGCCCCCCTTCCCCGGTGGCTGTGGGGCACGCGGCTGCCGAGCGGGCAGAGCCCGGGAGGGGCGATGGCAGGCGGCTGCGGGCAGGCAGATGCGAGCCGGGATGGGGGGGGGGGCGCGGGCAGCCACGATCCCGCACCCGGGGGTCGGGGCCTCTCCCGCGGCCGGCCCCTTGTTCCCGGCGGGGGCACCAGGGAGAAGTTGGGCAGAGCACGGCTGGGAAGCCAGGGCGGAGAACCGTCCCCAGCCCCAGACAAAGCCCGCCCCGGAGCGACGCGGGGCTCGGGCAGAGACCGGCTCCCCCCCCGCCCGCCCGCCCCCCAAGTGTGGGTCTCGCACGCCCGTGTCTCCGGTCCCCCGGGGAGAAGCCGCCGCCGCCGCGCCGGGCCACGCACCCTCGGGACCCCCCCCCCGGGCCAGGCGGCGCCGCAGAGCGCGCGAAGCGGGAGCCCGGGGTTCCCCCGCACCCCCCGCCCGCCGGGCCGCGCCACTCACCGGGGAAGCACACCACATAGTGGAGCACGGCGCTGGCGATTTTCAAGAAGAAGATCCACCAACACGGTTGCAGTAGCCTCCGCATGTCCAAAGGCGCACATCGAAAGGGGGCGAGGGGCTGGAACTTGTTGCAAAGAAGTTGGCGCCGTGCCTTCCGCGGCCGCCCACCCCCCCTCCCCGCCAAAAAACAAACAAAAACAAAACAAAAAAAAACCACACACACACACCCCCCCCCCCACAGACAGGCACCCCACCGCCCCGGCCGAGCGGGGAGCGGAGCCCCCGGGGAACCCACGCCCGCCGCTGGGGGGCGGGGGCGGGGTGAGCCGGAGCGGGAAGCCGCGAGCGCCGGGCCCGGAGCGGGAGCGGCAGCGCCGAGGCCGGGGGGCAGCTCACGGGCGGGCGCGCAGAAGTTCGGTCCCCTCGCAGCCGCCGCCGCCGCCGGAGGAGGAGCAGAAGCGCCGCGGCTCGGGCTGGGGCTCTCCCTCGCGCTTCAGGCGGGCAGCAGCCGGGGCCAAGCCATGGCAGGAACCGGCGGGCTGGCGGAGGCTCTCAGTCCGTGCCGCGGGGAGTTCGGGCTGGGCGGCGGCGGCCGGGCAGCGGCCGGACGGGCTCCATTCTCCCATACAGGAAGCACCATGTGAGCCCGGAGCCTGGCTCAGACTTTAAAGCAGAGAGAGGGAGAGAGGAGGCGGGGGCGCGCGGGGAAAAGGGGAGGCGGGCTTTTGCGCGCCCCCGGGGCTCTTAAAGGGGCAGCGTGCACGCATGCAACCCCCCCCCCCACACACACACACACCCCCCACACACCCCCCCCTTTTCTCTCGCCGCCAGGTCTGCCAGTCACCCCGCTGGAAACCCAGGAGGCGTTTGCATGGGAACGGATGTGTGCGTGTGAGAGGCTCTGTTCGGTCTGGGTGTGTGTGTGTGTGTGTGTGTGTGTGTGTGTACACTGCACACACGCTCTCACGTCCTGTGCATATTGTCCCTCACGCCACACCCGCCGGCCAGCCCTGCTGGACACAGGCACACGCTCACAGCCTCTCTCCCAGGGGGGCGAAGCAGCGCGCTCCTTTCAGCCTTTTGCAAATCAGGCCCGCTGCTGCATACTTTTTCAATTTCCTGACAGCAGGGGGGTTTAAAGCAATAGCGATCTCTTTGGCAGGAGCCTGGCTAACTACCGAGATACGATAGCAGACACCAGGGCGGATGTTCTGCATTTTAATCTCATACATAATAATAATAATAATTAATAATAGTACGAAGAAGGGCCAGGGAATTTTGCTGCTGATGTTTAATATTTTGAGGATCCCAGGATCCTGATCTCCGGATCAGAGTTGAGGTTAAAGGGAGCCCATTGCAATGATCAGCGCCCAGAGGCTAGGCTGATTACTGGCAGATACTTGAAAGCGATTTCCTTTTTAGCCCTTGCGTTTAAATGAAAAGCAATCCGAGGGAAATGGGAGCGCTGCTTATCTGTAACGAGTTTTGTCCTTTCCTTTAGACTGTAAGATTTTATCACGTTTTAGTTATAAGCACAGTATTTTGCCTTTACACTGCTTCTAACGAGAGCAGGGTCATTTTTGATTAAATGTGTAATTGAGTCAAGATAATTTCCCATTTGTAATTTAAAATTTCTCACTCTTATCTAAATTGTATCTGTTTGAAGTTATTTATGTTATTACACCGCCCTCAATATACACTCTATCATCCTACTAGCTTTCTGAGTAATGTCCATCATACTTCTGGTTGTGGCCAGAGACCCCACACAAAATAATATACTAGCATGGGTTTTTTAAACAGGTACCTTTAAAAACTACTTTCAATTTAGGCTTGAGACTTAGCCTAGCAATAGACAGGGGATTCCAAGTGAGTGATAACTTTACACTGGCATGGGAAACAGACAATGCAGTGGTGGTGGAAAAATTTTAAAAGTGGGGAATGGTCGCTGCTGGTTTTGTTGTTTGCTGGCATTGTCTTACCTTTATTTACATGCCGTGTCTTTCATCTATGAGTTCTTTTCAAACCATAGCTTTAAAAAGGGGGATGGAGAGGAAGAAAGAACAAATCCAAGGAAGTCAGCAGAATATTATTTAACCAAGCAATTGGAATGGCTATGTCAATCCCTTGGGACACAAACCCTGCTGTCACTATGGTATTAGTAGGGGGATCACAATAACCACAAAGCTGGCTTGCAATCTGCAACAGTTCAGTGAGTTTTATTCTGTCTGCAGGCTAGAGACTCTATATCCCAGTTCACTACCAGGACAAATCCTACCCTTGTCCCTGTTGCCACAAAAGGGCCTAGAATGCAGTGAAAGCTGTGTGGGGAGGGACCCCTTCTCCCATTCCTCCCCACTGCACACCATGAAAGAACCCTGTACTCCAGGGTACAGGAATTCGAACCCAGAGTCACCACCAGCCATCATGCCCATGTACAGCAGGTAGGATGTAGCATGGGCTGTACTGCAGCCTAAGTGCCTCAAATTCAGGAGACACAAAGGTATCTTAGGTCCACCTTTGCTCTCGCTCCCCCCACTCCAGGTTGTGCCTGCTATGAATTAAGGGCTGATCCTGCATTCCTTGCACACTCAAAACAGCTGTCGAGGTCATGCGTGTTTTGGGTTCACAAGTAATGCAGATTCAAGGCCCCTGCATAAAGACTAACCAACAACCAAAACAAAAGACCCAGAGGCCTGAAGAAATGGACAAATACCGTAGTCTCTCAAAGTAGGTGTTTTTTGTCAGAGTGATTTCGTTACAAATAGCTTGAAAGTAAAGAAGGTAAAACTAAAAAAATTGCATCCATTTCCTCTTGCTATGCAAATGGGGAGTGGGGGGGACCACACCTGTTTTGACCTTAAGGATTATGCAATGACACAGATGTTCAACTAGTCCACTCACATTGGTTTGCTCCAGAAAACCTGAGCAATGTTCTCTCTTCAGCACTCCAAGCCTGACATCCCTGACCTAACCTAGGTAAAGCAGGCACTCCTACTTTAACAAGGGTTATCTCTCTAAAATTATGGCAGGCTGGTATGCAAAACTGGGACTGTAAACGGAAGTTCAACAGGTGACACTATTTGAAAAAAGCAATTAAAAAGCAATTGCATTCTCATAAGGGCAGAACAAAGTAACAGTGGTGGTTTTTTTAATGCAATTTGCATTAATTATTCTCACTGATGCAAAATCGTTAATGAAAGTTACTTGGACCACAGTGTTTTATTTTTAAAAATGGATCATTTTACATTAGCCTCTGTCTTTCTAGACGAGTAAGTTAAAATTCTGAAACTAACTCCACATCAAGGAGTCCAGTGGCACCTTAAAGACTAACAGATTTATTTGGGCATAAGCTTTAGCGGGTAAGAAACTCACTTCTTCAGATGCATGGAGTAAAAATTACAAATACAAGCATAAATATACTGGCACATGAAGAGAAGGGATCATGTGCCAGTATATTTATTCCTGAATCTGTCATTTTCACTCCTGCATCTGAAGAAGTGGGTTTTTTACATACAAAAGCTTATGCCCAAATAAATCTGTTAGTCTTTAAGCTGCCACCGGACTCCTTGTTGTTTTTGTGGATACAGACTAACAGGGCTACCCCTCTGATACTTAACTCCACATCTTGAACCTGGAATTTTGATTTATACATTTCCATCTTTAGAACAAACACACATAACTGAGAAACAAGTATGTAAGCATTTGGTATTAGTGCCTGAATTCAGAGAGCAAATTACCTCATATGTCTTTGTAAGGCATATTTTGTAAACAGCTGTGCCCCATTAAAAGAAATGGAGGAGGTCAGACTAGAGGATCCTAATGGTTCCTTCAGGGTCTTAACAGCTATGAAATATTGAGAGAGAAAGAGAGAAAGGAAGTAGAGGAGCAGAACTCTTGGTTCAGTATGCCAAAGGTACAGTGTGTATAACCCAGTTTCTGTACAGCTGCAGATCAATCATTACATCATCATCTATCAAATAAAGACCTGTAGTGCGGGAAGTAGCCTTCTTTTTACATTAGCAATTTGGGTGGGTAGGAGAATGGTAAAGATGTATGACAGGGAGCTGGAGAATGGGATGCAACACAGTTAAATGAAAAAAGAAAAGGAGTATTTGTGGCACCTTAGAGACTAACAAATTTATTTGAGCATAAGCTTTTGCGAGCTACAGCCGATGAAGTGAGCTGTAGCTCAGGAAAGCTTATGCTCAAATAAATTTGTTAGTTTCTAAGGTGCCACAAGTACTCCTTTTCTTTTTGCGAATACAGACTAACACGGCTGCTACTCTGAAACAGTTAAATGAGAATCCATTTCCTGCAGCATCTCTTTTCCTATGGCACACTGTCTAACAACTGTAGCTAGGTAGGAATCATTCTGAAGATTTCCCTTGATTGTCCAAATAGAGAAAAGTGCCTTGACAGCATGAAGCCTGGGAACACTGGTGCCACGTGGCTGGGAGGAGTGTGCATTAGAGAGGACAGTGGATTCTTTCCTATTGTTTAAAGTAACTACTGCCATTGTGTGTGATTAAAGTAACTGCTACTGTGTGAAGAGATGAGAATGGACTGTAAGGGGAAATTATAATATAGTGCAAGGAAGACCAGATTGATGTGGATTCTGCAAATCTTGCTATATTTGCCATTACACATGGTGGGCACTGTCAAGGTGAAAGGAGTAGGATCAGCATCTCTGTCTGGTTTGCATGGAAGAGTGAATAATGTATGATAACTGTTATCTTCTCCTGTTTGAATAGGTAATATTTTTACCCTGCCTTCCTCAACATATGGGCATCACTCCTGGGAAAGGAATGACAGTCTGTTAATGTATTTGATCAGACAAGGGAAATAATAGAAAACTGAAACCAAGACTCACATTTGTCATATGTTTGAATTAGTGGAAAGCTGAAGAAAGCAGAAAAATATTGCACACAGTTCAAATATGAGCAGGATTATTGAATTAGAAGAATATTAATAACATTCATCATTTCCAAACCAGGCTTGTTAATATGTATAATGACTGTCTAAAGAACTGAGGGAGGGAGGATAAAAGGGGGGGGGGGCTGGAAGGAAAATCCACACATAGCAACTTACATTTTGTAACATTTTAAAACAGAAGGTTACATCCTCAGCTGGTGTAAAGCAGCACAGCTCCATTAGAATCATTGACTTCAATGAAGTGACACCGATTTATTGAGAGAGCGAGAGCGAGAGAGAGAGAGCACATCATCATGAAGTACCTCAGAGGCTACAATTCAGATTACAAGAAGTCATGTGTGTTATAAGATTCCAGATTAATTCAGCAGCCTTTATTTCTGTCTAGCATTGCAAAGGAAGGAATGGAGGAGTGCTGAATTTGGAGTTTCATGGATTATTTTATCAGAAGAGCTACTTTCCCATAGCCTCAGGACAGATTCATTCCTCTTTAAGTGTGTTGTGAGGCATTAAAAGTCTTACATGGCATCTGAGAACCTGCTGAGAAACAGACGTGGAGGGCAAGCAAAGTAGCTGGAAGCAAAAAGGGCCTTTATTTCAATGTAATCATAGCAACATGCTGTGTTGTTTGATTTATGAAGAAATAAAAAACAGATTAATGCAGAAAGATGCGTGCAGCAAAATGGAATGAAGAGTGTTGATAGGTGATGTGATCTCTAAGTAAAGATATGTTGTACTGGAGGTTATAGATTACTACAAATATTGTTTATTAGCCAGCACATCTGCCACCTACCAGTGGTAGATGGATAATGACTTCAGAACATTTATTTGTATGATACCCAAAACTATCTTGACTGGCCAATCTCCCCTAATGTTTGCAATGGTTTGGGAGACCAATAAGCTTCCTTCCTCACGTTCTATAAAGAGACCCCCCTCCACAGGCTGCCCTTAGGATAACATCTTCAGAGCAGACAGCTGTTTGTATGCTGAGATATCCAATGAAAGCCTCATGCTGGTCTTGAAGTCACATAGAGCTTTTTTTAAAAGAGCCCCCAAAATGGCTTTGTTCTATAAAAGTTTGTTGGCAACTGGCATAGTGGCAGGGCAGATTGATCTATTATGAGTTTAGTTCATTCAAAAGGACCTCTAATTTAGTGTACTGTGGTAACCCATAGACAAGACACTCAGTAAGATTTGGGGCAGGGGCGGGAGGGGAGATCAAGAGATGCACAAATTCCCTCTTGTTATAAAAAAAAAGATTATGCCTGATGCAATGGTGAACAGAGCAAGCATGTTAGGCTGGTGTACACTGCCACTTACTTCGGTATAATTTACGTTGCTCAGGGGTGTGAATAATCCACATCCCTGAGTGACATAAGTTACATTGACCTAAGCGCTGGTGTAGGCAGCTTCTTCCACCGACACAGCTACCACCGCTCATGGAGGTCAAGTAATTAAGTCAACGGGAGATTGCTCTCTCCCATCGGCTTAGAGCACTTTCACCAGATGCGCTACAGAGGTGCAGCTGCATCAGTGCAGATGTGCTGCTGTACAGCTTCTAGTGTAGACTAGCCCTTAGTGAAAAGAGCTGAGTCCAAGGAATGGGGGGTCTGATTCATTGTTGCTCTGCACCTTGTGCATAGTCATTTGAACCAGGGCAAGATGAATGGATGTAAAGTGGGTGCCAAAGGCTATCAAATCAGAATGGCAACAGATCATGGGGAATATTAATTCAGCAAAATATTCTCAAATGCTGAAGAAGGCTGAAGGCTTACATGTTACAGCAGGCATGAGGAAGTGACCTACTAAAAACCAGGAAGTTTTGCTGATTTCCTAATGCAAAAGTGCTCATTCTGAAGTGGGTGGTTGGTTGTGAATTTCAGAAATGACCTAAGGGAGTTTATATGGCTAAGATAATCATAATATATAATAATTACATTTATTAGGTGCTTATCCATCAAGTGATGCCCTAGGCACCCTATACAATAAAAATATAAAAGACAACCAAGTAGGAAAACATAAAAACAAATCAATGTGCTATGCTGAAGGCCTCTGAAATAGAAAGGGTTTAAAACTCATAAGAAGGGCTCTCCTTGAAGTAATTTTAAGGTTGAAAGGAAGGGCATGCCACAGAACAGAGTCTCTTGAGGCAAAGATATGAACAGTTCTCATGTCTGCGCAAACCCCATACTCCAGCGCTCCTTTGCCTCCAGAGATTGGGACAGCACATAAGAAACCAGAAGAACAGGGAGATGTCCCACCTTATAAAGACTGCAACTGTTACAACCAAAGCATTCAAGTCAGTCTTTGCCCACACAGGCAGCCAGTGAAAGGAACATAACAGATGGGCAACGTCTCTGCTGCTCACGCCCAACCACATCCCCCTGCTGCACACTGCTCTCGCGTGAGCACAATGCATTGCAGCAATCAGATTGTCATGTCATAAAGACAGCATCATGCACATGAAAGTTAGGGACACAGGTTTGCAATATTTTCAAAGTAGCAAAACGCTACCAAGGCCACGACTGAGGCCTGAACTCCCATGAATCCATGATAAGCAATGCCCAGGCTCCAGTCCACACGCATCCCCTTCAGTGATTCCACAAAGATAACTGGTCAGACTATGAAAAGCCTTTTCCTAGATGACCCACTGAGTGCAAATTAAGAAGTTTTGTGTGTTGCAAATGCCAGGGTCAGTCTCTAACCCATTTTAAGGGGTGGAATATCATTGGCACTTAAAATGTTCTTCATTTCATCCTGTGTATGGAGAGAAGGGTTTGGTTGGGCAAAACCACACACTTTTGGAGACACATTTGTCCCAATGAAGGTATAAGATGTGATTCTGGCTTGCCTTACCCCTTGTGGGCAAATTGGCCCACTTGAAGGCAAAGGAAGTTTTATCATTGGCTTCAATGGGCCAGGATTTCACCCCCAGTTTGCAATATGCTAATACTATCCTGGTCCAATGAGTGAAGGGAGATGCTTTCCTTCAGGTTTAAACCATAGAGACATGATGTTTAAGAGTATGTGACTGGAAATTTTCTCTGTGGTATAGATATTCTGGTTCTGAGACAATGGTTAATGGGCAAAGCTTAAGAGTGGCTAGAAAAGCTGTTATCTGGATCACTGATCCACGTTAGTCCAGTGTGTGAGAAATGATTTATATGATAATGTTCCAAGAAATCTATTTAAAACAAAAAAAGACAAAACTGACTTTCTGGTGGGGCTGATTTTAATCTGGTTTATCTGAACTGTAAATGAGCTATCAAAGATAGCTCCCCATTAGTGGGAATTACTGCAATAGGCTACCCCTATACTTCACTGGATATCTTCTCGACAATCTCCTGATCTCTACAAATTGTTGGTAAGTGCTGCGTTAAACCAGCTATCATCCATCTTGGCTCTTACTACAGTAACTCAAACAGATGTCATTGCAGCAATGGTGAGAAGACAGTAAGCCTTGGTTTTAACTGAGGACTGTACCAAACTGTGACAATAATATAAAAGTGAAAACATATTGACTAGAAATGATTGACATTTTTTGTTTGAAACTTTTTTAAATGGCCTTTTATCTAAAATGAAGACTTTCACTTTTTGATTATAAAAAATCTTTTCTTTTATCAAACCAGAAATCTTGAATTACCTTTGTTTTCTCCCCCTTTTTCCATCTGTTTTGATTTTTTATTCTTTTCTGCCATTAAATGCAATAGAATAAATGATGGTTAGAGTTGATTTGCTTTTTCACATTTTCCTCTGTTTTTTTCCCCATTTTTCTTATTCTACTCTGCAACTTTTCAAAACTTCCCTCAACTCTGGAAAAGTTACAGATTGGCAAAAGGCAGAATGACACTCTGTCACTGTACTAAAGTTAGCATAAGAAAAGGTCAAATTAAAAGACAACCACCACCAACCCTGGCCACCATACATGTTATTACATTCAGTTGGGAAGAGCGGAGGGGGAGGGGAGGAAGGAGAAACTGGGATAAATGGAGGAAAAATCAAAATTACAAATATAAAAAAAATACAAAAAATATCAGAAAAAATTCAAACAATGAAAAATTATTCTATTTCAAATCCTGTGAACTGGAAACAATGTAGTCTCTTCCATTTTTCAACCAACTCTAGTATTGACATATGGCCCTTTCTCTATGGCTTCCAAAAGCTGTATATGCCAATATGTGGTTTGCTTAAACTTTTGATGCTAACAATACAGGTCTTATTTCACAAATTACAAACCTGGTCACTGTTATTCTTCCTTTCCTTCCAGATGACCCACTGTCACACTTCCTTCTCTGAAACTGGGGGAGGGGGGGAGATTACTTTGGCTATGATTCAGAGGGCTAGGGTACTGTAATCCTCAGGACCCTCAGATGTTACACTTGTAAACTCTTTAGTTCTTTTTCTTTATAACAACTTGTCTATTAACAGCTCATTCAATGGAGAAGGAGGAAGAAGCTAGAGAGAGCTCTTCGGTATTGTTCAATAATAACCCTAGTTTTCTTGGAGTGGCAGCCAATACTCACTCGACATTGTTTGTCAGTACATGTTGTTTTGCTAGATAATAGCTTTGGTCTACACTAATGCCTTGTAACAATGGACTGGGGAAATGAGTCTTCCCAATGACATAGCAAAGACAGAAAAAATGGTTTGTCAAATGCATGAGCACATAGGTGTGAGTATCTTCTGACCCGGTGTAAACCAAATCAAAGACATTCACGAGCTTGAAAGAAGCAGAGCAAGAGGAACTTCTCCCTGCCATACAGAACAGTTCAAAATCGGCAACTGAAACGACTACGGGCGTTGGTGCTCGGGTGAAAGCTGGAGATCAGAGAATTTTGGAATCGCTGAAGTTTGTGATGTAATTTCCCCATTACCCATGTATTGTAGTCCAAGACTAGCCTACCTGCTAAAGAGAGCGCCCTTGGTAACCCCAAGGAGAAATATACCAAGGCTAGTTACAACCTCCCACCACCATCAGAGGCTGCCCACATTTACGGAAACTGGACAAATGATGAACATGTTAATCAGCTGAAGGATAATCGAGAATACAGTAGATGGTATCCCTGCAGTTGACAATGTGCAATGACAAAAGCCTGCTCAGACAAGGTTGTTCTCCCTTTGTTTTGCTATGCTAATGCGGGCGAGTGACATGCCAGGAAGCTGCCACACCCTGAGGGTTTCTAAATTATATTTTAAATCTCAAGCATTTTCTTAACTCGGGGCTGTTTCCCTCGTTTGTCTTCCCCTTCCTCAAGGAGCTGTCCAGGACGCCAGCAAGTCCACTAGAGCTTAACCTTGTCTGATACACAAATCTCCCCTCCCAAAACCCCAGCTCGTCCCCTTACTTTAAACTGGATCCATTCACAAAAGAACAGATTGGTTGAGAATGCTGGCTCTTTGTCCCCAAAGCTGCGTTATCTCACAGGCAAACTGCAACAGCTGCATGTTACAGAGCAATCAAGTTACAAAGAGTTGGATTTATGAAATAGAAAAGCTCCTTCATTTAAGCAGAGAGACTCCCCCTTGTGGTGAATACGCCGTGGTAGGTTCAAGATACTAGTGGTCTCAACTACCTAGAATGCCTATAGTGGGCAGGCTGGCAAGTAAGCAGCGATCCTACCTAAGAGTGGGCCTAGGAACACACCCAGGTTCAGAAGTAGCCCACATTTTAAAATTAGTTTGGCCCACATGAGAACAATGGTTTTAAATTTTATTTTATTCAGTAAAAAAAAAAAGCGTAACCTTTTCCTGTAGAATGACAGGTTTCAGAGTAGCAGCCGTGTTAGTCTGTATTCACAAAAAGAAAAGGAGTACTTGTGGCACCTTGGAGACTAACCAATTTATTTGAGCATAAGCTTTCCTGAGCTACAGCTCACTTCATCGGATGCATTCGATGCTTATGCTCAAATAAATCTGTTAGTCTCTAAGGAGCCACAAGTCCTCCTGTTCTTTTCCTGTAGGTATATTTTAGAAGAATTATGGGGTCTCATATTGTCATTTGAATTAATTAATCTTACAACGTAACTTTCAACTTCCCATTTTTAAAATTTCCTACTTTGAAAGCTGACACCTTTAACAGATGATAAAGTAATTCTATGTGCATGGATTTCACTTGCTGTTTTAAAACCCGGATCTGCAAATGTCACTTGGAATAACAGGACAGTGGGAGGCTCTGCCCGCATTTATGTTCTATCTCCCTTTCAGGTATTTGTATTAAATATTTCCTCTTGGAAGCCTAGTTATCAGCCCCGATTAAACTATTTTGTCCTTAATATTAACTCAGCATCTATTAAACATTTCTTTAGCTATCTATCCTATATTGTAAATAATTTTTGTTAAGATTTGCAGGGGGAGAAGTGAAAGACCTTTTTTGTTTTAAAGTCAAATGGCAAAATTCTGCAGTTAGTGACACTAGTATGAATTTAATTTGGGTGAAGTTACTTCAGATTTACACCAGTACAAGAGCAGATTTGACCCCAAAAATGTTATTGTTTTGTGTGATTTAAACCTCCCCTCTGCCCCCCTCCCATCCATCAAAATAAAACAGATGTTAATATTTTTAAGCTGGTTGGTACTCAGGATGATCACTACATTTTTGTGAAATTTGGTCACATCCCTATTTGATTCAATGACATTCAAGACCAAATTCACACCCAGTGTAAGTGGTGTAACTCCGTTGAAATTAATGTTGAGTCATTTAGGTTACTGGAGCTGGGGCCAGGTACAGTAGGGCTGTATTTGTCCTTTCATTACAAATGCAAATGAAAAGCTGAATGAAAATCAATTTGGTTGCATTAGGGAGGTATGTTGACAGGAAATGGGAGTACTGCCTGCTTTCCTTCTGGGGCTGCATCTTGTCACTCTCAAGAAACTTTCTTTATACCAGGTGTGGAGTGACATTGATGGACTCCAGCCAAAATGGTACACAGTCCTTTTCAGGGAGGATCATCCCCATGACACTGATCTTTGACAGTAAAACAGGGGGAAATAAAAGGATAAAATTAGGGAATCCAGAGGACTCTTAATGCAGAACTGTCAAATCATAATAGCCTAAATGTGCATTTGTTACGTATCTAGTCTATTGATGCCTATGGGGATGTACCAACTATGGAACTGCCCTGATGTCGGTGTGCATACTTTGAGTATCCCATTTGATTCCTTTCCTTGGAGGGATTGTTAGCTCATTCACTTAATGGGGTACTAGTGGTGGAATCCCTTTCCTTTTTAATGGGGTGTTGTTAGCTAATGTACTGTATGTCACAAGGATCTATTTCAACAGCAATTTCTAAACACACAAACCTAGAGAAATTCACATAAAACTACATCTAAGTCAATGGTAGTTTTCAGAGTAATCCCAGGTGCAGGGAAATTCACAGAGAAGGCAGAGAAGGCTCAGTCACAATTGGGCTGAACTCTGCCGCCTGCATTTCTCGACTGCAGCACTGAGATCTAAATCCCCCAGCCAGATCCACAGGCCAAATGCCAGATGAGTGCTTATCACAGTGGCAATACAGAAATGTTTCTCCCAATGTGTGCTGCAGTGAAGGACTTACAGCATCTGCCCAACATGTTCCTGATTCATCTTTGCTAATGCAATCATTTGCACATTGCAAAATGGTGCAGGATTACTACTGGCCCAGAAAAGTACATCGGACCATGAGCACAACTTTCTCAGCTGTGGAACGCTCCCGAGGTATGCCAGAGACCTCTTTTAGGACAGCGCATAAGGGCCATTTATTTCACCAGCCTTATCAGTGA
This sequence comes from Lepidochelys olivacea, assembly GCF_965140295.1. Classification (NCBI taxonomy): domain Eukaryota; kingdom Metazoa; phylum Chordata; order Testudines; family Cheloniidae; genus Lepidochelys; species Lepidochelys olivacea. The sequence goes on along the minus strand of NC_140417.1, from coordinate 4,043,985 downwards.
CCATTTTGGGGAGCCCCTCTTTTGTTTTAATCTTTTATGTAAATGTGACGGTGCCTTTTCTTCCCTGTTTTGGTGGGGCAAATCCTGACATCCCACCTCAATCTTCACAGAAACAAATTCAACCCTCGAAGACTTCAGTTGAGTCCTGACTTCAAGGGCACTTTGTTTCAGTACAGACTGAATATAAACTAAAGACAGGATTGCGTCCCACATAAGCTGTGAATTGTCCCCGTTTTATTCTGGTGGGTTGCCTTGCTTGAGAGCTATTGTGTTTGCCCTGGTACCAGACCCTTCGGTTCCGGTTGGTAGCCTATTTGGCTTGGTGGAGCTTTATTTCTGATTCCAATGTGCTGTATTGATTTTATCAGACTGCACTTAGGTGATGTCCAGCAGGCACCTTATTACTGTAAATAAAATGTGATAAATAACTTGGCTTTATTTCTGCTTTTAAAGTGTCTGGCAGCAGCCACCTCCACACTTAACTAAGGATCAGATGCTATTACTGCCAGTCTCCCACAGGGCAGCTGTCCAGATCTAACTGGCTTGTGCATCTGTGACCAAATGTGATCTGTCAGAACGTGGTGCTCCCATCCTGCCCGTGCACATTCCACATTCCCCCAATTTACATCCTTCCTGGGCTCTCGCTTTAGTGGTAACTCAAATAGCAATAATAGGATATAATCCCAGCCCTGATTTTTCTCCCCAAATTTGACTGTTCCTCTGCTGGCACTGCTCTGTCATGGCTTCTTGCTCCCCTTGATTCTGAAAGATATTCAACCTGCTTGGAGTTTACAAGAGGGATCTGCTAGAGTGACTCAGAAATCACTACCCAGCCTCTTTATGCAGGATGGGTCCCTATAGCTATCCTGCATCCCTAGGCAGGGTGCTAAGGTTGCCGACTCTGTTATAGGGTAGTTGAAGTCGCCTGTGTATCTGGAGCTTATTACAGGATTGAGGCAGGTGACAGGACCTCCACTGGGTGGTGTTATAGGGCATCTGACTGGATCCCACCCCCCTTATATCAATCTCATTCCATCTCTTAATTTAAAAAAAGCATCTTAAAGCCTTTTATTCTCAAGGTGGGGGCTTTTCAGGCTGATTGCTATTGGCCCTGTAGGCTAGGGTTGAAGGTCAAATGAGGGCTAGGGTTCAAATCAACAGCACCAAAATCTCATCGCTCAAAGCAGTGGAAAATTCACAATATCAACTGATATCAGGAAATTTCCACTATCTCAGGCTGTGATTTCCTGCCATGACGTGCAAGATTCTAGCCACCTCTGAACTAGAAAATAGACTTCATTCCAGTGATTGATCCAATACAGGCCCAAAGTTAGAGGCATGGGTTCAGAACCAGGTATTCAGATACAACCCTCCACCCCTACCTCTACCCCAGCACCCCAAAATTTGAAGGTGTTCAGATTTGGAGGTACTGTGCTGGGCCCATCTTTGCTCTAAGATATATGCATGTAATAAAAATTACCTTTAAAAACAATTGTTATTGCAAAAATATACCAATACATTTTAATTAGGTAATCCAAACTCTGTTAAACAGAGTTGTGAATATTACTGTAAATATGTTATGAAAACAAGTAATTAAAAATAGTCAAAATAATGAGTAAAAATAATATGCCAAAAAGCACATAAAGAGTAATCAAGCAGAGTGAAACTGAATTAGATTAGTTTAAGTCAGAAGCTCAAATACAGAATATTGTATTTTTTGTGTTTGGAAGAGTAATGCATGTTGTGAGAGGGTGTTTTGAACTTAATTAAAGAATAATCTATGTACACAACAGTCGTACTGTGCAAATAAATGTACTGAAGCAAAATAAATATATTTTGAGAAATGAATGACGATCAGTAGTTTGTTAATTAATTAGAACAAAGTGAGAAGTCTAAATATTCAACGCAAATAAACGAATAAGGACAGGCAAAACTCGCCTTAACATCTACTGCTCTCTCTCACTCTACTCTTTGCTAATGGTTCTGCTCACAGCTTTTGATATCTTGTAGCACTGTTGCTTACTCTCGTGATTTTACCTCAGCTCTTGTCATGCTTGGTGTTCTCCATGAGACCCAGCTTGGGGAGCCCTGTAATTCTGGGAGAATCTTGGCTTTCATTAAAAAAAATACAAAACAAAAGTAGTTCCCAGCCCACATAACTGTGGGGAGAAGCTTGAAAAATGTGAGCCCTGTAGGGTCAAATGCCAGAAGGCAAGTAAAGGAAAATCAGAATGTAATATTGGCTTCCAAAGTGTCTGACGCATGATTTTTTGGGGCTAGCAATACTGGTGTGGTACGTGTGTATGTAACATCAACAGATGCTGTTCGCTGGCGGGCGGGATTGAACCTGGGACCTCTGCAGCTAAAGGCACTAGCTTCTCCTTCGTGAGCTAAAAGCCAACTGGCGGCCTTTTAGCTAAGGCTGTAGCAGACTCACTAATCTCGCAGTGGTCTTGGTGACACTAGAGGGGGACAGAGCACCGCACCCAGGAGGTGTGTGGGTTACCTGGAATGTCGATTCCAGTAATAGAATCTCCTCACTGGCAGGGAGAAAAGTCCACCCTTCACAGCTACACAGCATGCCCTGGAGCAGTGATTCTCTGGCTCTTTACCACCCAGCATGTAATGAAAGCAAATGAGCTCAGGCCCCCACCTTCCCATGTGGTAGAGGCAATATCCCTCTATATCAGCTACTAACAACATACTAGGACCCCTAGGTCTCAAACATTGTAACAGCCTTTACTGGGACACCCTCCAGTGGGAGGGAGGAGCTGGTTTCTGTGCACGGGGCTTATGCCGCTGGGGGAAGACTGACCCAAAAGGAAGATGGAGAGTGACCTGTGAGTCCCTCCAGAGACATAGGAGCTACAAGGAAGAATGGCTGGAGGGACAGGAAATCTGGAGGAATCCCTAATTCCCCCCCACATGCATCTGTTTCCTCTTATGTCCCTGTCTCCCTCCCCTGCCTGATGGCAAGACCATGATGCCCTTACTTCCTCCACCTCCCCCGCCAGCTCCTGGTGGGCTGGGAACCCCTGGGTGCTGATGGAGAATAGACTTGGTTTTCCTGCCCTCAGTTTTGGCCTCACAGCAGAAATTTGCATGTTCTTGTAAATAAGAAACAGACAAACAATCGAGGCCCCAGCCATGCACTGCCCAAGCCCCAGCGCTGAGGCCAGAGCCCATAGTTGCCCTAAAGGATCCTCCATTAAAAGGTGTGAGAGCAGGCAGGGCAGAGACAGTTTGGGAGATGTGCTACTGAGTAGCCCCTTTCCCCACCCCCCAGGTCACCTCCCCAGCACCTAGCACTGCTGGTGGCAGAGCTCTTGCTCAGTTTCCCCGGATGCAGTATGCTTTTCTCTGCAGACAAGAGCAGCCAAAGTACACATCTCCGTTTCCCATAAAATGGCAAGTGCACCTGCATCCCTGCCATATGCAAGTGATGAGGGGTGGGGTGATGGGGCGCGGGGGGCGGGGTTGGAACTGGTTGGTCCAAAGATGAATGGCTCCCGATTGGACCTAACTCATTAATGATTGCTAGAAATGGTTGATAGGGTGGTACTCCCCATAGAGAGATTTGCAGGGTCAAAGTTGAAAGATGCAGCAGATTTGGGGTTAGTTTCGTATAGCTAGGACTATCTGCATATACCATATTTCTATATAATGTTATGCTGTGGCTTTATTGACTGAGAAATCATGTCTCTCCCTTTCATTTGCACATGGAGGGGTGCCATTGTTGAGTTGCTAAATTTCAGGAATCCATTTATCAAAGCAAGTGAGAATCTCTTTGGTCTTGGCATCCTCTGGCAAACAAATTACCACTATGTTCCTTGCAGAGCCCAACACTTAGTTTATAATCCATAGCCCTCTGTCCTTTTGCAAATAACTTGTACTGCCTATCTACACGCAGCCCATCCAGTCTTCCAGAAGCTTTATATTTATGCCTGTCTATATGGGTTGTGTCTCCCCAGCATCCATATTTCTTCTTAGGTTCTTATATGGTGACCATCACCATGGTATCTGGCAATGACCTACTGCTTAGCATTCATATGTCTACAGTGAGAGTTTGTCCTGTTTAACTTCTGGGATCACTGCTGTGGTCTTCAGCATGTGTTTTTGAATTAATAGCCTCCAGCAACCTTCCTAAGGAATTCTCTGTCAGGCTGGAACAGCATCATCCCATTCCTCCAATGAGGTTCCCAAAGACAGGTGGTGCTCTATTACATTATGAAGCCAGACATTTTCACTTTAAAAAATTAAGATGCTGCTGTTTATTTTTAGATGCTGGCCTTCTTGCTCCTGTAGGTACAATCCCATAGGCCTCCAGAGATGGAGCCTAAAAAAAAAATATCCCATTTTTGTGCTCAGTTAAAATCAGCATATTGTAGACACATTGAGCAGGCTAAGCAAGCATGAGTGCTGGGGAGCGCTCAGTCTCTGTTGCGCATAGATTCTCTTTGGTGGCAAGCTGCACCCTGCCTCTCCCAAGACTTTTAACCCTCACAGCACCAGTAGGCATAAGCCCTCCCAAACCCCCTTTTCCCTCCTTCGCTCCTTTCCCCACACTGCAATGCTGCCCCTCCCCCCGGCAGGCCCCTAGGCTGAGATCCAGAACACATCACCTGTCTAGCGGGCCAGTGGTCTCTGTCAGCCAGTGCACACTGAGCCCTGGCAGCTGATTATTATTAACTTTTTGTAACCCTGACTTATGTCATGTGACTGGGGTCAGACACACTAAAGAGTAGTCAGTCTCTACAGCACTCCAGCGTGTGTGTCCCCCCTTCATTACAATCCCCACCCCTCTGCTCTCCCACGCCACCGCCTCCATCCTGTTCTTTGCTAATGCTGGACTAACTTCCCAGCATGCCCTAGGAGAGGTGCAACACAGCAGGAGAACAGGGTGAGGATGGATGTGGATTGAAAGGGGGCAGTTCAGGCACAGAGATATTTGCTCCTCCTGGAATCCATCACCTAGTCATGCACCCTGGGGTCAGAAACGTGCTCTCCTTTCCAGCACAGCACCTGCTGATGGCTTTGCAAACACCTCCTAACATAATGACAAGTCCTGAGGATAAGGTACACCTCAGTTTCCTAAGGGGCATAAAATAAGACATCTGGCTTGTAAATATGTATGTGTTCACAAGGCATAACCCAGAGAGAGCATGTCATCCTCAAACAATGTGTTGTTTCTTTAGTATAAAATAGCCTACATTGCCTTTCACTGTCATTTGGAATTGTATTCGATACATAGTTGATATTACTTCAGAATCAGGTTTTAAGGATATTCAAATGAATTGGGACTGGTGAATTAACTAGAAAGGAGTTTAACACAGATTCAATAATCCTTCCTCTCTGCCATTTTCCCAGTTTTAGTGTTAAATGTACCCCTCCTCCCCTGCTGTCATGGCATAATCAATTGCGAACTTCTCAGCTGGAAGGTAATTTTACTTTTAACATTTGAATAGTTGCATTTTTTCAGATGATTCTGTAATAGGTGGAGTTTTTTGTCATTGTTTCAGAGCTGCATATGCCAGGGCTAACTGGGCTCCCTCCTCGGATTCTGATGGTCAGTCACAAGAGGTCTGAATTTTCAGGGTGGACTATTTAGAGGACCCAATTTTGTCTTGTTAAATGTGATCATTTAGGGTGAGATTCAGAAGTGGCTAAGGGTACCTGAATACCTTTGAGAATCTGGGTTTAAACAATTTAGGATAACATTTCCCATTGCTTTTCTGTGGGATTTCAGCTCCTAAATCACTTGGCACTTTTCAAAAGTCCATCCTTCATAACAAAAGCCCCAGTCCGCGCTGGGAGCTGTGTGCACAGACCTCTGGTGTTCACTGGATTCTGTGTGAGCAGCACCATGCACCCCGTAGCAGGTGAAGGCAGGAGTCCACTCCCATCGTTCCAGTACAGGATCAGGGCCTTACTCACTGAATTTTTGTTGACATGTCTGGTTTTCACACATTCATGGCCAAGCTAGTCTTTTTTCCAACCAAGCTTTTCCTTCTCTCTTTCTCTACTCTCTTTTTTTTTAAACAGGTGAAACACTAAGGAATAGAGCTTTAATTTTCACTTTAGGAAAGCACTGTGAACTAACGATAATTTTATAATCACTTTGGTGGGAAAATAGGACAAAGGTTTAACTTAACCCCTTCCTAGTGAATTATCAGGAACCTTGTTGCTGGCAGGTATTGGCCTATGCTGGATAAGATGCCAAACTGAGGAAGTGGTTTATGCCCTGTCTGCCCACACAACTCAATGTAGTATCATGGCCTTAAGTTTTATCCAGCCTAATTGACTTAAGGCATAGGAAGAAGCATCCCTTTACTACACCTCATTAAAACAATGCCAGTCCAGGATCATGAGAGGAAAAACCAGCACAGTATTTTTGCACTAGTTTAAAATATAGCCTAGGTGGTATTTTGACAAGCGTTTTATGATTAGGTCTCTGAGGCTCAGTGGAAATTTACAATTGTTTAGCAAAGATATAGAAACAGAAACTTTTTAAATGCTTCAGAGAGTCTCATACTCATTATTTGATATACCAGAGGGCTGTCCACAGTTTCATTCTGCTTTGCAATACTGTGTAATTAATTTGCAGTGGTGTTTGATTTTTATATAGCATTTAAAATGCATTTGGGACTGGTGAAAGGTGTAGGATTGGCGGTGATAGAGAAAGTAGTTACCCGCAGAGCTGATCCAGCGCAGACTACCAGGGCAAGTTTTCCTACATTGTCCTGCCACTGTGCAACCTCCCTTGACCAGGAGAAGCGTTAACCTCTGAGGGGTGATAGATAGTTGAGTCTACAAATGGTCTATCATGATGGTGGCTTTTCTGAGGTGGGTACTTGTCTCCTAGATCAATCTCACACAGATTACTATACAGCTTGATACTGCAAAACACATGGACATGTGCTTGGGTACCATTTATTTCAATAGGACCATTGACATTACTGAAGTCAAGCATGTGCTGAGGTGGTGTGCTGAATCAAGACCTCAGCTGGTCACATCTAGCAGCCCATATCTACTTGCCCCCTGACAGCTTGAAAATCTGGAGGCATATTGTTTTATCTTTAGTTGAGAGGTGAGGACCAGAAAGATGACTAATGCATTATAGATTGCAGACCAGGAGGTGGGTCTTTGTTATCAGGGAAACCAATTTCACCTTTGTATTAGAAAGATGCAGTGCTGCAGCCATTAGGCAACCTTGGGCAAGTCAATTTACCGCTCCGCCTCAACATCTGTAAAATGGGAATAATAATACGTACACACCTGTTGTTGCGTCCCTGTTAATGGGAGAGTTACTTAGGTGAGTAACAATAACACCTAGCTCCTATAGAGGGCTCTTCCTCAGTAGATCTCAAACCACTATACAAAGAAGGTCAACATCATCAGCCTCATTATACAGATGGGGAAAGTGAGGCGCAGAGTTGAAGTGACTTGCCTAAGGTCACCCCCCAGGCCCATGAGAGAGCCAGGAATAGAACCCATGTCTCCTGAGTCCTAGGTCTGTGCGCTAGCTAGGGAGGTGAGATGACTGATTTTTGTTCAGGACACAGGCTGCCCCTGCTCTTTTCTTCTGGGGGAGGTGGGAGAAGAAAGGAGCCAAATTCTCTCTGAGCTGACGGACTGTGTCTAGCTGTATGCTCCAAAGGTTATAATCAGAAAACTGGCTGTGCTTTCCCATTTTGACTCTAAGTCCTGTTTTATGGTTAAAGGAAACATGTCCTAGGGCTGTAGTCACTGCATGAAGAGACCTATAAATGAGCTTTCTTGAACTCGCATTTAATAATCATTTAAAAAATAGCATGTCTACAAGGTCCCATTCAAGCAGCAGGCCTGCTAATTTCATACATAAAGCATTTGCAAACATTAGCCTTATCTCCTCAAGTGCCAACAGCAAACTTGCTGGGAGTTATAGAACTAGTGCTTGCTGAGCAAAAGATGTCAGAGGGATGGGTAAAGATCATCATCATTTAGAGCATAAACATTGAAACGGTGTTTTATGAACAGAATTCATTCTCTTAGGCCCTGATCCTGCAAACACTTATGCCTGAACTTAACTTTACTACCATGAGTTGTCTACTCATGATAGTAGAATTTAAACACATGCTTAAGTGTTTGCAGGATTGCAGCCTTAGGCAGAGTAAAACAAGGGTGAACATCAGCAGCAGCAGATTCTGTCCCTAAATTAACATGCCTGTCAAGATAACTGTTTCTGTTTTATTAGTATCCCCTATGTGGCCCAAATATTTGGCCAACCCCATCTTTTTTTTTTAATTTGTCAATCTCGAAATGTTAAAAGTGATTCCTTCCACGGAGTTAGTTCGTTTCCTCTCTTTACAGGGATTCTAGGAACTCGCATGGCTTAGTTAAGTCACTTGACTGTCTACGTAAATAGTCTAATACAAAATCCTATTGCCCTCAAATCTTGATATACTTAAGCAAAATAATACAGCTCCCAGGGTAGGAATAAAGTATGTTTGTGAATTATCAATGGAAATAAGGAGGATTCATTCCTGCAACAGCTCAAAATTAAATGCACATCAAAAGCTATTAGTTCCCAAACATAAAACATACTTTTAGAGTACATTTTTTCCATGTAATTCTCAACTCATCTGAAAAATGATAAGGTATTTGTACCAATGTAGGATGTGATCCTGCACAAGTTTACTCACATTTAGCTTTACTCACATTAGCAGCCAAGCATTTGCCAAACGTTAGTCCTCTTTGATGCCATAACCAACATGCTGTGGATCCAGGATTTTAATGTCAATGAATGGACAGATTCTCCGCCGGGGTGCTCATGCACTGAACGCAGTGAGAACTGGGTATGGCTCTCAGGACAGAGACTGCCTCTAACAGAAAAGCTGTGTTGTTCAAGCATCACAAAAATCAGCACCCAACAGGTGAAAGGGTCATTGTGCAGTGCTGTGCACTACCTTCAGCTTCTTCCTTGGAGTCACCTATCTCCTCCTCCCCAGTCCCCAGCTGTCATACCATGCATTGGGGGTCTGTCCCTGGGAATCTCCTGGGATGTCCTATGGTGGGTGGTGCCTTCACCAGTGGCCACAAAGTAGCTGCGATGGTGCCTGGGTGTGCACTGGCCCATTGTGGTTGTTCTTCCTGTCATGTTGGCTGGGCGCTCTGTATCGTCTGTCTGACGGCTGTGATATATCTTATGATGGGATGGATGGCTACCCTCAATTAAAAACAGTGACAGATTACCTCTTCAGTCTCACAGAGACCTTCTTTTTTTCTGTTGGACGCACCCATTTCTCACTTAAACCCATCCTCCACCAGAGGCCACTAAGCTCCTCTTACGTCCATCCCAGGGTGTGTTGTTAAGATCGGCTCAGGAAGATGCTGTTAAGGAAGCCGTTTGCAGTGTAACAATAGCTTTATTGAACCTACACATTCATGAACAAAACCACATACCCTAGTCTTATACACCAGTAGATAGTGCTCTTTATATTGTTACGAGTTGGGCATAACCACCACCTTTCATTTAAGATAGTTGTAAGAAACCACTAAGCTCCTCTATGGAACCAGACAGCCGAAACAATAGCAGCCTCCACCCAAAGCACGGGCACATGTCATTGCCCAGAACAAAGGCACAGGGAAGGCATGTGAGGAGAGGGTTTTGCTGGATATTGTTTTGTGAACATTAGTGCGTGTTTGAAAGAGACACAGAAAGACCAGAGGCAAGAAAAGTAGCAAGGAAGCACCAGACAGCCACAGAAGCAGTAACAGCGAGAAACAATGAAGATAATTTTAGGCTAAGTACTGGCTAGAAAGAGGCTTGGAGCTGTGAGCAAAGAAACCGTCTCCTGCTGTGTTCAGGGAAATTGGACATTGTGCATGTTTTGTAAATAAAACAGGATGACATCAGAGAAATACCTGATTGTATTATCAATTTTTCCTCTGAACAGAAACAATCCTCAGAGCTCAGGGGCAACAACATATATTAGCTATCTACAGGCTCAGATTTACACAGATACTGCTCTTTACCTGTGACTCTTGTGACTTGTATTTTTGCTTACACAACCCACCCTATTATACTACTTCCCTCAGAAGGATAAAGATGCATTGCACGCTGCCACAAGGTTTGACCCATCATGTTTATAGCACACAATAGATGAGCCTTAATTTGCAGGAAGTCTTTACAAATGGAAAAAACTTTCCTAAAACACATCTTATTGAATAGATATCTTGCTGTGCTTAGATCAATGAAGCTTATATTGTGGCTTAGGCTTAAGATTAGGCCAATTCAAAAACTGAATCACCTGATGTCAGGATGCTGGCAATATTTCATGAAGGATGTGCATGGTACTGATTATGTGTGTTTGGTTTGTGCATAAAGAGGAAAAAAAGCAATCAGTGGAAACATCTTAAAATGTCAGGCGGATGAGATAAAAAGATAGTAGCTGTAACAGTTCTCATTCAGGGGTTGGTTGGTAGGGTAGCGTCGTCTAGTGGTCAGGGGTTAAACCTGGCACTTGCAAGGGGGTTGTTGGTAGGGGATCCCTCCCACTCCACTGGGCTCCCACCCAGGGCGCTTTAAGGGCCATCAGTGATCTAAGAGCCAGGGAATGCTTAAGGCTTCCCTCCGTGGGCCACTTCCTTTCCCGCCCCGCCACCGACATTCCCAAAATCGCTGTCTGGGTTAAGGCAGTGTGAAGGGTGTTCACTCACCACGAGGCACCTTCTGGTGACTGTGTGAAGCACGTAGCATGGTAGCTCTCTTCCTCTCTTGGGCAGCAACTGCCTCCTCCGGCAGTATGGCGCATCCTCCTGGGCCACATCAGTCCCAGGGCTATCCAAACCAAACAGAGGGAAGTTAACAAAACCCAAAATCCATATGAAAGGGAGAGGGGAATGCTTCCCCCTCAGCCGGCCTCTGTAGCAGGCCCTCCCTTCCCTCAGGGAGGGACCTTTGGGCAGTTGTTGTGGGGAGAGATTCTGCCTTGCCTCTACTAGAGTGGCAGGATGCAGGTCTGCTCTCTTTTCTGGTCTGCCCCCCAGTGAGATGCTCCCCTACCTTTTAACTGCTCCTCCAGTCAATGCATTTCCTACAGGTGCGTGGGACAGAGCCAGCTGAGGCTATACCAGTTCCTTAATCCCTTGTAGCCCAGTGGCAGGGGTTTGCATACCCCATCACAGTAGCATAAAGGCGAAGAGGAAGAAGCAAGTGTATAGATTTTGCAGGACTGGTAAAATGTTATGCATGATATCACGGTCAAAAGATATTTTTCCTGAATAAGGATTTGAGAATGTTGCACCAATACTCTACCAGGGTCGGCACCCACCTCTGGCGAGCACCCCCTCTCGGAGGGTGTGTCCACTGTCTTTAAACCACTCAGGCCGTACCCCCACGGCTCCCTCTCTGGAGGCAATGGTTTTGCCCTCTTTGTCTGTTTTGGCCCCAGTCTTCTGCTGGGCCTCCTGACAGTTCAGTTTCCTTCTGGGTGTTTACTGATGTCCAATTGTAGGTCCTTTCCCAACAGCCTATGGAGGGGACCCGGGCCCACCCACTACTCTGGGCCACAGCCTTCACTGTGCCATATCCTTAGCTCAGGGCTCTTCTAAGCTCAGGCCCAGTAGCCAGCCAGGAGCTCTTCCTTGCTCCCCCGGTCCCTACTAGCACTGGGCTGTCCGTTGGGCGGTAGTTCCCTTTGCCAGCCACACCGTCCACACTCCTCCAGCTCTAGCAAGGAACCACGCTGTCTCTGGTGCTGTAGCTCCTGGTGCTGGGCCCTGACTGGCTGCTTCCCCTATAGCCGCTCTCGCCAGCTTGGGGGACCTCTCCACTGCTCCTTACCCGGGACGAATGTGGCAGGACCCTGAGGCCTCCAGCAGGTGCCCACAGGGCCTAGTCCACCCCATCACAAATACATTTGAATTATTTGGGAGCAGAAAATCAGTTAGCGAATTATATCACTGTGGAAAGTATCCCCACTAGGGAAAACGTTATGCCCATAGTATTTTCTTTGCCTAGAAGATCCGCCTTTTATTCCGAGAAACTTTTCTGAGCCCCTTTGTTTGCTTCCTGCAAGGTGGCCTTATGCAGCTAGAACTACATGTTTGTGTGTTAACTCAGGGCGTGTGAAAGGTGCTGAGCGGAGTAGTCTTCGATGCTGAAAGCCTCCAGTTTATCCACAGCGCAGGGGCAGCACAGGCCGTGGCAGGGCACGGGCAACACTGATCTGAAAAGACTGTAACCCTTCTGCCCGTCAGAGTTGGCAGCAACCAGGGCCGGGTTCAATATCTAGGGGATCCATTCCAATAACACAATGCAAACCGGCTCGAGCCCCCACCCAGTGACCTGGGACCAATATGTACCACCCCCGCTGGGCGCCTCCCAGAGGCAATACTTCCCCTCTCGCAAGCACAGAGTCTGAGTGTAGCAAAAGCCTTTTAATAACAGAGAGAAACAATGTGGCATTATGTTGGGGAAACACCACCAACAGGATTCATAACACAACCCATGAGCAAAAAAAACCCACCCCCAAGCAAATTGGGACATGCCCTTTCCCTTTGGTTCTTGAGTCCAGCAACCCCAAATCACCCAAATTCCCAAAAGTCCAATGCCCCAAAAAGTCTCTGTCCCTGGTCAGGGCAGCCCCAGAGTTCGAAAGTTTATCTGCGGAGCTTTACCTCCCAACCTGGGTGGAAATGGGACGGGGGTAAGAGGCACCTTACATGATCTGAAGCTGACCGCCCCATAGCTCCATAGCGGCGCTCCGCTCCGCCAGCCGCCCCACGAACTCCTTCGCTCAGCTGCGCTCCGCTCCGCCAGCCGCCCCACAAACTCCTTCGCTCAGCTGCGCTCCGCTCCGCCAGCCGCCCCACGAACTCCTTCGCTCAGCTCCACGGCCCACAAGCAGCTCCTGCCATCCACAAACTGCTCCGCGTCGAACTGCTTCACCAGCCAGTCCGCAAGGCACTCCAGCCGTCCCGCAAACTGCTCCACAATATATCTTCAGGCTCCCCCACTACTTAACACAACACTCAGTGATTTCAGCTCTTAGGTAAATTCATCTTGTAGTAGGGGAGCCCGAGTGCTGGTGCACTGTCAGCCCAAAGTGAGCTCAGCAGCCTATAACTAGACTTCTAATGAAATCAAAATTAGCTCTGATATTCCACAGTGGAGAGAGGAGGAAGTGCAATCAGCATGTAAGGCCCTCACCAAGGGGCCCATACCACCAAGTATTAATACTTGTCCCCAGCCTCTCTCCCTTCACACAGTTTTGGAACCCATGACCCTTGCCTAGCGAGTGCTACTTAGTTGATGGTGAATCCCTCCATCGTAACAAAAGGCCACGTACAGTTCCAAGCACAGTTCCCATAATCAGGGTAATAACAATTTATTCTTCCTGCCCCAATAACAGAGACACTGGGGATCCCACAGCAGCCAAAGTGACCATTTGGGCAGCTATGGTCTCATTCTAGGCGTGGTGGGTGTGCCTATGCAAATGAGATAGACCCCTGAAGTTCTTTTCCACAACTTGCCACACCTCACCACCAGATGTCAGGGTGGAGCTCATCCTGACACTGCTTACAAGACTATCTCCCTGCATTAGCAAGCCGCTCATCGTCCATGGATATCCATCTCCTGGTCTCTCTACGGGACTGCCAACAAGGCAGGCAGTAGGTACTAATTGTTGTGATGGATGTTGTGATGCAGGGATTGTCCACTTGGAAATGGACAGACCATCAAACCTACTCCATGTAGACGACTAAGCAGCCAGCTACTCCCAGTAAAATCCAACATCCCATCAGGCTGAATCTGAAATGGTGACCTAGAATTTAAATGCATTCTCAGTCCTCTGAGCCATTCTGTGCTTCTAGAGATAGATCCTGTTTAATAGCTAGAACACTTCCTAAGAGGCCTGTAACAAAGCCATTCAGCTGGCTTCTAGGGGGGAAAAGAGAAGTGATTACCTGTCACTGGAAGCAGAACTTCCCGGCCTCTTGTGGTTGAGATCACATAATTCAACACCATGAACAAAGCAGCCGGCCCCCAGGCAGAGTCACACAGCGCTGTTCCACTGCTGGGTAGATTCTGAAGACATCTTATTCCAGGAACAAAAGCCTGCTCTCCACAACAGGGTTGTGCGAGCATGAGGAATCTGTTCCTAGTGGGGCATAAATGCAAAACACCTTGGATCAAAAACAAAAAAGGTAAAACAAATCAGCAGCATAAGTAGGACACAGTCTACACGTCACCCCCCTGCGTGGTGGGCGGTGATCCTGAGGGCATTCCACCCTCAGTTTCCCTCAGTGTTCCAGAAATAATCCACTCACACCCAGAATCTTAAAAACAATATTCCCCCTCTCCTGGGGGCTCCTTTGTTAAATACATTTGGCTCCAAAAAGAAACCCTGTAGTCCTTCCCCCATCCCCAACTTAGGTTCAGGACTCCACAGTCCTCCTTTGGGGTTCAAATCTGGCCTGCCTGGCTTAGCTCTCTCCTTAAATTCAGGGATTTTTCACAACCCTCTTAGGGACTATGTCTCTCAGGTCCTGGCCTCCTTGGCCTGTTGATTCTTCTCCTTTTAAGTTCAGGGTTTTTCACAGCCCTCCCTCTGGGGGCTGTAGGTAGGGTGACCAGATGTCCCAATTTTATAGGGGCAGTCCCGATTTTTGGGTCTTTTTCTTATATAGGCTCCTATTACCCCCCACCCCCTGTCCCACTTTTTCACATTTGCTGTCTAGTCACCCTAGCTGTATGATGCTGAGTTCTTCCTTGACCTGGCTTGGAGCCTCCTTTTTGAGCCATCCTACCACTCCCTTCGTCTGGGCTAGCTGGGAGAGATGGAAGCTTGCTCCACCCTCTCTTCATGGCTCCTTAAGGAGGAATGGCCTGGGTTTTCCTACTCCTTTCCTTTCCCAGACACTAACAATTCCCCAGGACCATCTTCCTCTCACCCAGCATCTGCTTTGGCCTTCATTTGCCTTCCCCAGAAACCTGGAGAAACTGCTGGAGGAGGCTGTTGCTGCCCGAGAGAGGAAGAGAGCTACCATACTACGTGCTTCACCCAGCCACCAGAAGGTGCCTCGTGGTGAGTGGACACCCTTCACACTGCCTTAACCCAGACAGTGATTTTGGGACTGTCGGTGGCGGGGCGGGAAAGGAAGTGGCCCACGGAGGGAAGCCTTAAGCATTCCCTGGCTGTTAGATCACTGATGGCCCATAAAGCGCCCTGGGTGGGAGCCCAGTGGAGTGGGAGGGATCCCCTACCAACAACCTCCCTGCAAGGTCTCCAAGCCTGCCTTAAGGGGCCAGTCTGGCCTTAAGGGGCCAATTCCCCAGTATAAACAGTTTATCACTTGAGCTAGAGTTGCAGTGCAGAGATGCTCTTCCACACCTGCACACAGTCCAGCAATGCTTTCTGCCCCAACCTGCTGGCAAGTCCTCTCTGTCCATCTCCCTGCTAGAGCACCTCCTCTTGGATGGGTATTGGGTAGCAGCTCTCTCCGCATCTGGCAGATCCTACTGATGTCTGCTGTAGTCATCCAGCGTTCTGTCTCTTCCAGTGATGGAGCTGTCCAGCTGAGTCACACTTTAGTCCCCCAGCTTGTGGGGTAACAGAAAGTCCAGCAGAAAACAGTCTGGTGTCCTCACAAAAGGGTCCTCAGCCTCACCTCTGGGTCCTGTGGTCCTCACACACCTTCTCTAAGGGCCTTCTTCTATTATCTTGATCCCTGTCTCAGGGGCCAGGACTCTCAGGGCTCTCCCTTGAATCCCCTGACAAAAATCCAAACTAAGAATATACAAACTCAAAACAATTTCAGCCCTCTGTGGGTTTTACTGCTTATCCCTCTCTGCTGCTCTAGCCTCTGTTTCTCCGCTGAGCACCTCCGAGGGCTCTCTCCCTGTTAGGGTTGCCAGCTGTCTAATCTCACAAACCCAAACATACTTGTCCCACCCCTTCCCTGAGGCCACACCCTGCCCTGCTCCTCCCTGATGCCCCACCCGCACTCTCTCCATCCCCCCTCCCTCCGTCGCTCGCTCTCCCCCACCCTCATTCACTTTCACTTGGCTGAGGCAAGGGGTTGGGGTGCGGGAGGGGGCTCCGGGCTGAGCCTGGAGCATGGGATTGGGGGGCAGGAGTGGGTGAGGGGTGTGGCTTCGGCTGGGCGGCGCTTACCTTGGATGGCTCCTGGAAGCTACTGACATGTCTGGTTCCTAGGCGCAGGGGCAGCCAGGCAGCTCTGCGTGCTGCCCCTGCCTGCAGGCACCGCTCCTGCAGCTGCCACTGGCCGCAGTTCCTGGCCAATGGGAGCTGCTGATTCAGTGCTCAGGGTGGGGGCAACACACAGAGACCCCCTGGCCGCCCCTGCGCCTAGGAGCCAGAGGGCTGTGCTGGTCGATTCTGGAGCCGTGTGGAGCCTGGGCAAGTAGGGAGCCTGCCTGAGCCCCACAGACCAGAGTTTTAGCAGCATATTAAAATCTCCCAGATTAGTTTCAGTAGCCATCAGGAGATCGATTCCGGGAGGCTCCCAGCCAATCTGGGAGGGTTGGCAACCCTACTTCCTGTGGGTCCAAATCCTGCCCTTTTATCAGGGCTCACCACCAGAGCCTGCTCCACTCCCAGTGGCTACTTGGGCTCTTTCCTGGAGTCGTGACAGACTTCCTTGCTCAGGAGATGAGCCCAAGGCCAACGGTCTCCCTGGGCTCTCTCTTCCAGGTGCAGCCAGATAACATCAGTGGCCTCTCAGGTCCTCATTAACCTTTCCTGGGCCTATGTGGGCTGCCCAGCCCATCACAGCGTCTTTCACAAGGGAAAAAATTAAGACATACTTTATTAGATCCTGGTTCTGGCAACCCACGTGACATCTAATGGGAAAGGCCTTTTAGGCCCACTAATCATGTCTCAGCTTCCTGTCAGTGTAGGAAAGCTGCCTTCATTATATCTTCTTGCACTTTATCAAGTCTTGTTTTAAATGTCTGAAGCAACAGGAGCTCACCAGCCTCACTTGGGAGACTAACACTGGCAAAGTGATGTCACTGTTAGGAAGTTTTTTCCTGATTTTGGGGCACATTCTGCCCTCAAATACGTACAAGCTACTTTCACTGACGTCAATGAGAATTGCCTTTATTTATCTGAGTGTGGAATTTGGCCCAGTCATCCTAAAATTTTAATTCTTAATCTCATCCGTTGCTTTGTTATACTTTATATGCCTAAAACTTCCCTCTCCTTAACTGCCAACTTGAGCCAAGTTCTTCCCTTATGTGTTTGAACAAACGGTACACAATGGAGTTGAATCAGGGAGGAATATGGCCCATTTAGTTCTTTCAATCCTTCCTACTAAACCAATCTCTCCAGTCCCTTGAGCATTTTGGGTACTTTTTCCTGAATTGCTATGCCTCCAGCTTATTTATAGATCTTCCTGCTCCTTGAGATTTTATATATATGAAGCAGACTTAAAATAAAATAAAAATTTATTTATGAATGCAAGTTATTTATACTTTTGCCACAATATGCCATTGGAGGAATGCATCTAATTTACTGACCATTATTGCATGTGCATCTTTTGGCATTCCTGCTTTTCAGGTACATCCCTCCTATTAAGTATCTGTATTTTTGGTGTATATTCCCCAGACACATAAGTTTGCCTTTGTCCAGGTTAATGGTCATTTTCTTATTTCCTTTTCATATTCCTAATCTAACTCCATTTGTGTTTTTATTTCTCTGCCCCCAGTGGGGTTCACAATGCCATTTAACTGTTTTAACATTTCCAGTATTTTTCTAGCTTTCTCCCCACTTCAGCCATTTCCTCTCCCATAATAACCACATTAGAAAGTTAATTCTAAAGTTTCCTTTTGTGAAAGTCACACCTCTGGACAGCAACAAGGCTAGATGGTTTCTCAAAAGTCAAAGTTCTACTGCATTACAAAGCTTGTACGGTTAAAATGAGCATCTCGTCCTCTCCCCATCTCACTTCAATATTTACAGTAGATTATCCTACGGTTACCCTGTTCATGACAAAGCGAACATGCTTTTCTTATGCTCTACTGAGTTGTTACTTCTGATTTTTTTTACTTAAGCCAAAAACTAGCTGCTGACTTCCCACTGTTCAAACTATAACTTCTCTGATTCACAGCCAGGAAATCCTTCCCAGTATAAGAGCCATGTTTGTAATCTCGTGGCACACAATCAAAGAAAAGTCTTTTGATTTTCAATGTTGTCTTATACTAGTGCTCATGCCCACTGCTTAATAAATGCAGTGTTGTAGTGCTTTTGATTGCTGGATGCTTTTCTCCCCGTGAAGTTGCTACAAGTAGGACAACAAAAAATCCTACGTTTCCTAACGGAAGAAAAACGTTTAAATAACATCAAGGTGGAGATCATATTCAAGACTGTAAACAAGCTAATGTGGCAATAAACTGACCAGGTCATAGGCAGAAGGGATGGAAAATGGCCTCTACTTATACTGGAATAGAGGTGCAGGTGAAGAAAAACCTCTTGATGAAACAGAAAGCAAGGGTCTTGATCTCTTGTGTTCTTCTCTAGCACTCCTCCCAAGCATTTGATATTAGCCCCTGTATCTTAGGCAGATTCTTGGGGTTTATATGTTTCAGCATGAAAATAAAAGTTAATAACGGAATGTCATGCCACATCTCTTTGTCTTCCCATCTTCTAAGATGTCAGCTTCTGGAAACTGTCCATTTTAACCAAAGTACCAAGTCTCACTAGTTGCAGTTTAGTTTAGGTTCCCTTCTCATCACAAGTCTCATGGATTCATTCAAACTTGCAAGCATGAGTGAGCTGGACAGGTGAGGTCTGACAACCAGCCTTGGCAGAGATACAGGACATGGATAAAACTTAGCAGCATTCTTATTTTTAGAGCATCATGAAAACTTATTCTTCCATAACAGAACTCAGTGCATCACATACTCCACTGCTCACTCCTCAGTATAACATTGTGTTCTTATGTATGAACTGTGTTATATGCGTGTATACATCTCGATAAGTATACATAGACAAAGTAGTTTATATATTAAAACCATATTCTGCTGATTAAGTAAAAGATCCACATCTAATGAATGACTAATTTTTAACTGTAACAACCATATCTTAATTAACTAACTCCATCAAAACATGGGCTTCTGAGTTATTATTAATTCTTATTAGCCTGAAATGAATGGACTCAGACAATTAGACTCCGGAATGTTGTCTAATTACTGCCTTTCATCTGTGAGATAATGTGAAACTGGTGGAGTGACTCAGCAGAACCGGAGCACAGGTGCAGGCTACAGTCGGTGAGGATTTCTGCTCAAAGGGATGTCTATAACCAGCAAACAAAGCAGCAAAAAGTGTAACAGGAACCCAGCCCAATACTCCAGCGCATAGAGCCTGACCACCCCAAAGGCTTTTCCATAACCGTCTAATCTATAGGACCTGATTCATTTATGTTATGTGAATACTTTGTTAGTGACACGAGTGCAAAGTGGCAGCAAAGCAACTGAAATCGCCTCCCCCATCTGGGGAACATCTGGTGTAAAGGATTAGGCACGCTTTTTATTTCCCCATCCCATAGAGAGCCCCCTGATGCCTGGGTCATATCTGGGACAGTCCGAGAAGAGACATGGCCAGTGTCTCCCTGTGCCCTCAAGGCCCATTGTTCTCAGAGCTGCCATGGACTGTGGTAGGGGCCAAACCAATTCTCTGCAGCCCCTGTATAGGGGATGTACAAGCTGCCTCCCGTCAGTGCCTGCCCTGAGCTCTGCACCAGCACAGGGATGAAGCAGGCCAATACTCCTTTCTCTGATAGCTGGGGGGAGCTGAACTGATGTTAACCATTTGCTCACCAATGAGGAGCAAGTGAACCCTCCACCCTATCGCAGACAGTTTTCAGTAACTGTATCTGCATCGTGGTACTGCCGGCTGGACACACGCTGCAAATGTCAAACTCTCCCTTTGTCTAGATGCTGGGGGGGAACCCACACTTTAATTCTTATTTTTAACTGCCCCCAAAATGTTTAACCATCGGATATTAGCATAGCTTGATGGTGCTTCCCTTTGGTTCCCAAAGCTCTGTTCTCAGGGTTTGTAAACATCTCAGCTATTGGCCTCTAAGTTGACTTAGTCCAGGACAGAGTTATTGCTTCAGAAGCATGAAACCCCCTTGTGTTATCTAAATAATTTGATGTTTGGAATTAAGCTTTAGTGAATACAAGTAATTCTTACCTGCCACCCATATCTTTTAACTTTAAGTTTTGATTATTTTGAGAGCTGACAGTTGTCCTATTCAAGCACAGTAAACATTACAAGTAACCTCTCTGTAATGTTACAAGGAGATTTTAAACTGCCTGAGTAATGGAAGTGTTGACTGCTGAGTGAGGAAATGGGAACACCTGGTTAATGCAAAGGAATGGCAGCACAGCACAGTGAATGGTCCACTCGAACACAACACAGCAGACCTACTCCTGGTTCTGCTGCATGGCCTGGGGCAGGTCACTTCCCTTCTCTCCGCCTCTGTTTTCCCTCTCATCCTGTGTCAGTAAGGCGCTCACCTGAGAGTTGGGGAACCTCCGTTCCAATCTCTTCTCACCTCATCAGGCAGAGGGAGGAACTGAGCAAGCATCTCCTACACTCCGGACAAAATACCCTAACCACTGAGGTAAGCGTGAAGCACACCTACGTGATTGGGCCCCACAAGCACGATAATGCTGATCTTCCCTTGGTCTGAGAATTGTGCTAGGGCCGAGGCCTGACATACATATCTGGACACCTGCCTGAGCCAGCAGCGTACATGCCCACAGGCAGAAATGTAAACGCCTAGAGGACTTCTACAGGAAAAATGTAGGTGGGAATGAGTTTAGGTGCCTACAGAGTTAGGTACTAACCAAGTGGGGGTTTGGTGTATTGCAGTGGTGGCTAACTATGGGATTTAGGCACCCAAAATCTCTGTGCATTTGGCCCTAAGCAATTTGGAGCTGGGGCGGTCTTACAATGCGTTTGTACAGTGCCTAGTCCAATGCTAGATGCTATTGTAATACAAAATAATAATTCTATCCCTGGTTCACTGTACAACCTTGGAGACATCACTTAACCTCCCTAGGCCAAATTCATTCTTGGTGAAACTCCACTCACCACTTCTCCCTTATACCCAGGCTTGGATTTAGCTCTCTGTAGCTATCAGTAAAGTGCATACAGTAACTCTTATCTACCACCCAGCAGGTGGAATACTTTGATGTTTATAAGCACTTCTAGATCCTCAGACGAAAGATGTTGCACTAATGATCTGCACCAATAGCAAGCGATTAAGCACTATACAGAGGGAGAGGTGGTGGAGATCCACTAGGAGGGAGATTAAGCCAGGCAGCATATGCACTCCCTGAGTAATATAGAACAGAGCCTTTAACCACTGAGCAAAGCTGGCCCCAGGTGGTAAGCATGCTTGCCAATTTGAGGTAGAGATGCTCAGTGCATGGCTGCCCCTGCATTCATAGAGTGGTAATCAAAGAGCTGCTAAACTTCTGCAGTAAGGGTAAGTCTAAAGAAGTTTAATTGCTCCAGTTTTAGAACTGGCCAACTGTAGCTGGGTAAAGTGTTTCAGCCTTGATGTAACAGTTAGCCATATAGCATATGGATTCTCACGAAAATCCTGCAATCAGTTCCTGCAGCCCTGACACTTTGTTTCTCTATTAATATGCTTGTATATCAGTATTTTTCTCACTAACCTCATGGTTCTAAGAGGGGACATCAAGAAACCCAGAGATTAGATGCACCCATCTGAATGAATAGATGAGACAATCTTGGCTGGAGAACTAATGTCACTTAACTTTTGAAAAAGAAAAAGCATCATTAGATGTTGTCCTAGCATTTTACATAATCCCATTATTTAGAAAACTTGTTGACACTTCCCCCTCCTCTCTTGTTTCTGGGTTCCTACTTGGCTAGCCAACCTATAAATACCTCAGCAACTATTATGCAGGCACTAATAATTTACTTAAACTTTAGGTTTTCAAAGACCACTTCTAGGTACAAGCATCTGAAAAGGAAAGTGTTAAAAAATCATTGAGTCTTTCCTAAATTCTCAGACTAAACTAGGGCACCTCTAATCACTTTCTGGGTCAGTTTACTATATAATAAATTTTGTTAATGAGGTGAATCTTGCCTCACTCAAGTTACTTTAGGACTTAAACAGGAAGCAATAATGTTAGGTAGATGTTGAGCTACAACTCCTTTAGATAACCAATCTAATTTAGACAGCAAAAAGAGAATGAGAGGGGAAAAAACAACTAGCCGCAAAAGCAAAGTTCACAGAGCTGCTGGGCTGGTTCGGGGATGTCAGTGGAACTCTGCGTGGTTATCCTGTTGTCGCTTTATAGTTCAGTTCAAGCAAGTCAAGGCTCTTAGGCTCCTCAAAGCCTTTGTGAGATGAGTAACACGGAATGTTGTGACTGAATGCCTAAAGGCAGTGATTGAAAAACTAGTCTAGATCAATCTATGGCAGCTTTCTGTCAGCAAGATCCACCCACCATAATCTACAAAGACTCCTCCAGGTCATATGTTTTATAAATGAGGAATACCATGCTGAAGAAGCTGACACACCAGGTGCCAGAATGGGATTTGACTGAATCTAATGGCCATGTTTTCCAAGATGTTTGAATTCACTAAATTGTGTTTAAATTCAGTTCGGTTTGATTGGCTATGAAGCCTCACAGCTAAAGTTTTAAACCACATCTTAGATCTCCCTCACCTCTTGACAACCCATATCACCATACAGCATTGCTAATCCTTACTTTTCATTGTATTTATTCTGTTTATATGGCCCCTAGTAACTAGAACAGGCAATAGTTCTTATGCAACAAGCATTCATATTTTATTGCCCTGGATAAATCCTCAGGAGGGTTTGAACCACAGACTTTCAGCAACTGTAGTGCACACCTCTACCTCTTGAGTTAAAGGAATAATCCGGAGTTGCTGGTAGCAATAGTAGGCTGTTATCTGCCAGAAGACCACCCTGAGGAGGATGCCACACACAGTCCGCCATTGGACTGTGCAGTAAAGTAAAGTGAGTTATACCATTTTTATGCTGCCAGTATTCTGTTTTCAAATCTGGAATGTTTATTGCACATGGCTAAAAGCATAATTACAGAATTTTGGAGCACTGATCTGAGGTTTGTTGTGCTTGTTTGCTGCTGTTCTTGTTCCATCTGAGCCTTCCACTCAGCTCCAGCTGTCCCCACTGCACCTGTTTCTGGTCCCTTGGCTAGGTTTATTGCCCTTGCCTAAGGGAGTTCCAGCCATTTCCCAAAGGCAGGCAAATCCAGCCTCACATAGATGGGCCAGGGAGCATCCAGAAAGGCCTTTTTGGTCTGAAAGTAGAGGAGGAAGTGTTCCTCTGGCTGTAGTTTGTGGCTCCAGCCATGTCCATGATCTCACCTGCATTGAGACCTGCTTCTCCTGGCATGCTGAAGACCCTGCCATCTATAAAGAGCTCTTCATCAGCATGATGAAACTAAAATGTTCCAAACACTCAGTCAATACACATTTATCCTCCCCTCCCCCCATAGCTAGCTTTAGCTAATGTCAGTGGCTGACACACATGGTGTCTACCAGTCACCTGCCACCTGGCCATGCTGAAACCAACAGACAGGGAGGAAAGCCTTTGCATAAGGCAAGATGGTGGCATTACAGCAACACACGGTTCTTGTCAGTGACGCAAACAGCCTTTATTAGTAATGTTGGTACACTAAAATTCAGTAATATCTTTCAATAAATTGACTGTTTGGGGAATTTTGTGGTGGGTAAGGAAAGGGAACAGGGGCCACTTTTACTGTTCAGATGGGCTACTTGCTCAGTGAGAGTAAGGATGGCAAAACTGGGCTGTAAATTGTTAAATAGTTTAGGCAATTTAGCAAATCTGTACATGGAAACATTACCATTTCACTAGAGATAGTGTTATATTGATCACAAAGAGCATGAAATCAAGAATAATGTCATCATTAATTCTGTCAGTAACACAAGCATGATTTACTTTACAGAGCATGCTGTTTAGTTGTAAACCAGGATAACTCTTCGGAGGACTGGATTTCAGTTTTTATAGCAAGCTAGCACATGGATCAGTTTAGTTACACCTGGACTGATAGATCCATCCTATGTAAATAGTGGAAATGTAACACCTTAGCAAGTTCCTGATGCAAGCCCTGGGATACTCCTCATTGACAAAGACAGAGTTAAGGAGGAAGTTTCTTGCACTTTAATTGTGTGTATTTTAAATATACAGCTGTAGAATTTGCATCGGCTACATCCCACATTTGTACATTTGGCAGTTCTGATTAGAAATTATATTTGGAATTACAAAGGTAGAAGTGTTGCAATAGTTCAATATATTCATTTAATTAAAGTAAAAATCATTTAATTAAAGTAAATGGATTGACTCTACGATATTTGGAAGCTACTTCTGGACAATATTAAGTGAAGGGTAAGAATGTACTTTTCCTAACAATCATGGTAAAATAAATTTGTTAGTCTCTAAGGTGCCACAAGTCCTCCTTTTCTTGTTATGGTAAATGGTATAATCTCTGATGGCTGATTTTTAGTATCTGATATGAACTATATGTCTCTTACGGAGATGAAAACCATCCACTCAGTGTGTAGCCGGAGTCAAAGCGCTAACAGAAAATTAGGAACCATTAAAAAAAGGGATAGCTAATAAGACAAAATATCACCATTCCACTTTATAAATCCATGGTATGCCCACACATTGAGTACTATGTGCAGTTCTGGTTGCCCAATCTCAAACAAAAAAAACCTGGAAAAAGTACAGAGCAGAGCAACAAAAGTGATTAGAGGTATGAAGGGGGTTCCATATGAGGACAGATTAAAAAGACTGGGACTATTTGGCTTAAAAAAGAGATAATTACAGGACATATGATAAAGGTCTAAAATCATGAATGGTGTGGAGAAAGTGTTATTTACCTCTTCACAAGACACAAGAACCAGGGGTCCCCCACTGCAGTTAATAGGCAGCAGGTTTAAAACAAATGTAAGGAAATACTTTCCCCCCACAATGTGTAGCATCAACCTGTGGAACTCGTTGCCAGGGGATGTTGTGAAGGCCAAAAATATAACTGGGTTAAAAAAAGAATTAATTCAGTCCATGGAGGATAGGTCCATCAATGGCTACTAGCCAACATGGCCAGGGACGCAACCCAGTGCGCTGGGTGTCCCTAAATCTGACTGCAAGAAGTTGGAACTGGATGACAGGGGATAGATCACTTGATAATTGCTCTGTTTTGTTCATTTCCTCTGAAGAACCTGGCACTGGCCACTGTCGGAAGATAGGATACTGGGCTAAATAGACCATTGGTCTGATCCGGTATAGCCATTCTTATGTTTCCAAAAAATCCGCACATGATTATACAGCATTTCAGCAAATATTTATTTCCAAATTCACTGTTTATTACCAATGTTCCAAGTCAGTGAAGACCATTCCCCATGGAGCTGGGCACTTTTTTGCTTCATGCAATGCCCTATTACATAGCTCATGGGATCAGCGATAGAAATACTATAAAAGAAAATCTTGCAGAATCATACAGCACGTATTGCCTGGAGAAAGCAACAACCTTAACTCAGACGGCGTGCCCTAGCGTTCTCTCTCGTAGCATGCCAGAGACACTAAATTCCATGCAAAGTTATTTGTGTAATTGTATCTACCTATTCCTTCATGATCAAGCTCTTTTAAAACGTTAATGACAGCAATCCAATAAATATTCTCAAATGTTGGATAGTTATTTACAATAATACATCTATTTTCATGAAGATTTTTGCTTGATATTATCTATTGTGCACTTTCAAAGGAGCAACACAAAAGGTATATGTAACAATGCAAAAGCCATTGGTATAGTAATCAAATGCAACTGCCATAATAGGTTCCCTGAGACTTTGTATTTTACCACACATGCTTGTATAATTACAGCCCCATTAAATTAATATGGGAAGTTCACATTAGCCAGATACACTCAGCTGCACGTATCTATTAAGTAGCCATCCAGGACATAGTAGAAAAAGGAAAATCTTGACTGAAATTCACTATTTCAATTGAATTGACAAAACAGTAACATTCCAACTGATCTATTTCCCAGTGGCTTGTGGTTTTACTGCTTTCCTTAACTAAACTTCTGATTTCAGAAGTATGGGTATGTGATGCATTGATTTGCCATGTGGGAGTGAATGCCTGTTTGTCAATATATTTTGAAGTTTAATCTTTATTTTAAATGTCTTAGACCCAAGGATTAGTTTGTTTGGGTAATATATGCAGTACTGTAACACTTTCAGGTCCAAAGTGACAGATCTTAAAATGCTTTAGTTTCCTATGACAGGTTTCAGAGTAACAGCCGTGTTAGTCTGTATTCGCAAAAAGAAAAGGAGGACTTGTGGCACCTTAGAGACTAACCAAAGCTCATGCTCAAATACATTGGTTAGTCTCTAAGGTGCCACAAGTCCTCCTTTTAGTTTCCTATATCACCCTAAGGGTTGCACTCATCTCTCGAGCACTCCCTCGTCATCTGGTCATGGTGCAGCCATTCTCTTTGGCTACCAGCACTCTGCCTGCCTCTGTGACTCAGCCCTCCAGCCAGGTCACACAGTCCAAAACCCCTTTCAGGGTGTAACAGACTCAAGAGGTAGAAACAGTTCCTGGCCCCTCAGGGCCAGTTATAAACAAAAACAGCTTCTTACTCTTTCTGGGTTAAATTCCTTCTCTGGGATTGAATCAGCAATGTTCCTTCTTAGCCCCCACCACTGACTGGAGCTAGTAATGGGGCTGGGCCTGGCCTGGTTCCTCTGTCGGCAGCCTAGGGATTATTCCTACTCATTCCTCTGGCTCCAGCTAGGAACTGACTTACTGACAGCTTGCAGCTTTTTATTCCAGCGTCGGGGCTTGATGGGCTGTTGTTGGCCCCTAGATTTCACTGGTTTTCAAAATGGCTGCCCTTTCCCGTGCCTACAGATAAGTTTCCTTGGGTGAGGTGCAGCACAGCCTCCACTTGGGGGCCACAAAGGTCTGGTATCCCCCCCATCTCACAGACGTGCTCTGGTTACCAAATTTTTAGTGTACTTTTCCACTACCATTTCTCTGTAGACTTTGCAATAGATTTGAATGGAAAGTAACTATTTACCCTTTGGCCACTGCTATGTTTCCCACCAGGAGCCATACTGTATGCTCCCCTTCTCACCTAAAACCATGCTGAAGCAAAGAACCAACCCTTTCAATTGTGTATTCTTTGCTGAGCCTCCATTCCACCATGCTGATCGCTCCAGGGAAACATGTCTCAGGCATGCCTTCTGAAACAGTAATAAAGTCAGCTTGTCTAGTCTACACTAGGATGTAGACCATTTACAGTACTAGTTCCTGGGGAGGGGGGGTATTTCTGAAAAGTGGTTTCCCTAAACGGAAAAAAATCTGGGGAGAACAAAGGGTTTTTGAATTTTGTTAGACAATGAATAGCTAGAGGTAATAAAGGAGGAGGAACGAAGGGTACTTAACCTGGCAAATCACCTTTTGCTATTATAAAAACAGAGAATATACAAATTCTAAGAAATAATAAAAACAATTACAGTTCTATTCTCCCAATTCAGAAAAGCATAGACGCATGTGCTTAACTTTAAGCAATGCTTAAGTCCCATTGAAATAAAGAGCTTTCCTGAATTGGGATCTTGATGTTGAAAAATTAAAAGTTGAATTGCCAGTTGTTTTGTGTATAGTCCAGGTCTTTTCTGAACAGTTACAATGAGGTAACCAACCGGACAGTAGGATTTCTCAGTATTCCATTAGGGTTATTGTATTAGTTGACTTCCATGGGACAATCTACTATCTATAATGTAAATAATGCAGAATAGTGGTTCTCGAAATTTATTTCCTGTTGTGCCTATCTGAAATCTTAAAGCACCTTGTTTTACAAAAAGAAAAAAAGTGGCCAGAAACTTTTGTGTTGGGGATCACTGTTAGCTTGGACACATTCTAATGTGTGTGATGAAAAATCTTGGGCCATTTCCCCACCTGGTGGAAGTCAGTACAGCTCCACTGAAGTCAACACTGCTACACTGACAGGCACCAGCTGAAGGGATGGCCCAAGATTTTTGATTCTTAAATCAGACGTCCTAACTAATATGGCCCTTAATTCATCCCGAAGAACTCCTTATGGAGCACAAACCAATCACCACAGTAAAAAGTCATGGTCTTTATGTATAAAGTACACACACTGTCGTCTGAGAGGCGAACCGTTCAACGGAGACAAAACAAAGTATATACATGTCTCCAATTCTCCCATATATTATGGCGTGCAAGCTATTTTTGGATCTCTGTCCATGACCAGAGACCTTCATTCTGCTCTGATTCTAATGATTTGGCCTCACATTTTAAAAAAAGTCGGTAACGTATCATTTGCAGCTGGCAGCTCAAATAAAAGAATTCATAATAGAGTGGTCATTTCTAATCCATTTATTGATGCTGCTCCCTTAGTCTGTGTAAGGATGGATTGCTTTTCAGTACAAAGGACCAAACCAAGATGATATATTTTCATCCAACTAAAGTTTCAGACTCGAAATTAAGCACGTGCCAAAGTCCACTTGCCTTCATCATTCATCCACTGCTGAATAAGGGCCTTCATTTTCAATCCTTGAGATAAAAAGAAAAGGAGTACTTGTGGCACCTTAGAGACTAACCAATTTATTTGAGCAAAAGCTTTCGTGAGCTACAGCTCACTTCATCGGATGCATACTGTGGAAAATACAGAAGATGTTCTTATACATACAAACCATGAAAAAATGGGTGTTTACCACTACAAAAGGTTTTCTCTCCCCCCACTACAAAAGGTTTTCTCTCCCCCCAAAAACCTTTTGTAGTGGTAAACACCCATTTTTTCATAGTTTGTATGTATAAGAACATCTTCTGTATTTTCCACAGTATGCATCCGATGAAGTGAGCTGTAGCTCACGAAAGCTTATGCTCAAATAAATTGGTTAGTCTCTAAGGTGCCACAAGTACTCCTTTTCTTTTTGCGAATACAGACGAACACGGCTGTTACTCTGAAACCAATCCTTGAGATGTCTCTTAGAAGGCAGAACTCAGGAAACTGACCAACATATATGCCAGTATATTTACAGACAAAGTGTGCAAACTGGCCTAATTTGTATATTCCTCACACCTTCAAAATTTCCAGAGGAATGTAAGATGGGGTCCAGAATCAAAACAATTGGGGTCCAGAAGTGTTTGATGTAAGGACAAACTCAAAGAATACTGTCAAAGGACGCCAGGAGAGTATTTACATTTATGTAGGTTTCACATAAAAGTGAAAAGAAACTTAATGTCATAGCACACTGAAGAGATACAAAAGAAACCCTGTGTATAATTTTAAATTGAGTTTACCTAGCTTCTGAACAAATTAATTCATTACTGGGCAAGGGAGGGTGGTATTCTAAAATGGGTTTGTTCTGATCTTTCCAGATATAAAGAATAATCCATGACTCTGCCCAATCTTTGGCACAAGTTATTCATAAGGGAGCCATTAAAGGCTGCAAACTGTGTACAGATTAAATACAGACCCTGTGGAGATGTGTTTAGGTAACAAAGTCTAGCTCAACCAAAGCTGAAATTGTGAATGAAACAGAAAAACATCATAATGGCTTTTGCAGAGTTATGTATAAAATGATTATTGGACAAATAGAGTCTTTGTGTTGGCCAAGAGGGGAAATACAAGTAAGATTTAAAAGCCTGCCTCAGACACCAGCTGTGACCACATTTTAAGAGCACCTTAAAAAACCCCACACAACTGAAAACGGATTATCGATACAAAGGCATCAACATGGATAGAATTTTATAGGCCTCCTTCCATGCCGAGATAAAATTTACTGCTAGGCAGAAGAGAGAAGATTATTATAGAGAAGGAAAGATTTTGTTCCCTCCACACATAACCACATGCGGAAGCAGGAACCATTCAATCCCAAAGAAACCTTTGCTTCTTTCTCTCTTTACTTATCTGCACAGATGAAGGACACTTCACTTTTGTTTCTGGTGGCCTCCCTTTACAAATACAATGCATGAAGTAATTTACAAACTTTTAAACCATTAATGCTTATTTATATTATGGGAGCACCTAATCAGGTTCAAGGTCTCATAGTAAAAAAACACACATTGGAAGAGACAGTCACTACCCCAAAAACCAAAGACCATATGAAGGGAAATGGAAAAAGGGATAAAATATAGACGTAAAGTGGTGATAACATCTACATAATATTTACCATTATATTATGTGAAACTGACCATTGTCTTTTTTCTAGGCATTTGGTTTTAACCCTAGTCTTGTTCTAAGGTCCATAGCTCCTTAATCACATCTGAAAACGTTAGCAAAGCTTTTGACATGGTCTCCCACAGTATTCTTGCCAGCAAGTTAAAGAAGTATGGGCTGGATGAATGGACGATAAGGTGGATAGAAAGCTGGCTAGATTGTCAGGCTCAGCAGGTAGTGATCAATGGCTCCATGTCTAGCTGGCAGCCAGCATCATGTGGAGTGGCCCAAGGGTTGGTCCTGGGGCCGGTTTCGTTCATTAATGATCTGGAGGATGGTGTGGATTGCACGCTCAGCAAATTTGCGGATGATACTAAACTGGGAGGAGTGGCAGATACGCTGGAGGGTAAGGATAGGATACAGAGGGACCTAGACAAATTAGAGGATTGGGCCAAAAGAAATCTGATGAGGTTCAACAAGGACAAGTGCAGAGTCCTGCACTTAGGACGAAAGAATCCCACGCACCGCTACAGACTAGGGACCGAATGGCTCAGCAGCAGTTCTGCAGAAAAGGACCTAGGGGTGACAGTGGACGAGAAGCTGGATATGAGTCAGCAGTGTGCCCTTGTTGCCAAGAAGGCCAATGGCATCTTGGGCTGTATAAATAGGGGCATTGCCAGCATATTGAGGGACGTGATTGTTCCCTTCTATTCAACATTGGTGAGGCCTCATCTGGAGTACTGTGTCCAGTTTTGGGCCCCACACTACAAGAAGGATGTGAAAAAATTGGAAAGCGTCCAGCGGAGGGCAACAAAAATGATTAGGGGACTGGAACACATGACTTATGAGGAGAGGCTGAGGGAACTGGGATTGTT
Source organism: Lepidochelys olivacea (assembly GCF_965140295.1). Lineage (NCBI taxonomy): Eukaryota > Metazoa > Chordata > Testudines > Cheloniidae > Lepidochelys > Lepidochelys olivacea. The sequence goes on along the minus strand of NC_140417.1, from coordinate 4,012,857 downwards.
TAGTCTGTGGAAGAGAAGAGTGAGGCAGGATTTGATAGCTGCTTTCAACTACCTGAAAGGGGGTTCCAAAGAGGATGGATCGCAACTGTTCTCAATCAGATGACAGAACGAGGAGTAATGGTCTCAAGTTGCAGTGGGGTAGGTTTAGGTTGGATATTCGGAAAAACTTTTTCACTAGGAGGGTCGTGAAGCACTGTAATGTGTTACCTAGGGAGGTGGTGGAATCTCCTTCCTTTGAGGTTTTTAAGATCAGGCTTGACAAAGCCCTGGCAGGGATGATTTAGTTGGGGATCGGTTCTGCTTTGAGCAGGGGGTTGGACTAGATGACCTCCTGAGGTCCCTTCTAACCCTGATATTCTATGAAAATGTGACCAGCATTTTTGAAAATTTTACCCCTATTTCTTTTCTGGTGTGTTTATTAGAATAATTTTTGACTCTTGCATTTTAAAGATGTGTTGCTTTTGCATTTTCCTTTTTTTGTCTTTTAACCTACCTTTATTTCTCTGACATACACAGTTTCATTATATTTAATCTAAGCATTTTCTAGTTTTATGTACCACTTTATTTAAATTTAACCCTCTCTTTTATAAAGATAAAAGAAGTATTTGCATTATAAAGAGGATGAAGTCATTTTAACCAGATTGACTCTATTACATCTTGTTTTTCAATTCCCTAATTAAAAGGATGACATTTTGTTTATATACAGCTTCTAAGGAAGATGAAATTCTCAGCCAAAAATATATTAATCCTCTTCCAGAATAAATTTAAAGACAAAACTGAACTTCATATGTTTCAGAGTGAAAGGCCAGCGATTCACTGCCTCTGACTAATTATACTAATTTGAAAAATAAAATGTTCTTAAATTCATTAAGATTTTATTACTACAGAGATAAAGGTCTCAGGCTTGGATACAAGAAAGATCATAAATGCAGAGTATCAATTTCTTTTTCTTGAGAACTTATTTGAGGCCCCAACACAGCAAGACATTTTAAGCAGATGCTCAAGTTTACCCCATTGAGCAAATGCTTAAGTGCTTCGCTTCAGCACCGACTTCCATGGGACTTAGGCATCTGCTTAAATGCTTTGCTGAATTGGGGCCTAAACGCTGATGAAGTTTGGACAGGTGGAGCACAATTCCTAGTATCTCTAGGAGCAATGTGGGCAGCTAGGGAGATCTAGGAGACACCTTTCAAGCTTTCTGTTAAAATGGTATCTTATCAATGGTCATTTGTTGCCAATTAAATCGGGATAAGAGTAAAACATTCATATGTATTTTCAAACTTCAGGTCTGATCCTGGCACTTTTCAGTAAGATCTTCCATTCACATGCTGAAGACCTATCAGAATTGGATGTCATGAAGAGCCCATTTTGGTCTGATGGACTGTTTTACAAGCATACAACATTATATGTGAAGTTCCTTCCACAGAAAAATTAAGCCTCAGAAGGTAACTGTCTGGTGTCTTATCAAGATAAGAATAGCATAGGAATAGGTAGGAACAAAGGACAAAACTGACAGATGCAAGATGTCATCAAGTCAAATATTGTGACTTTTTTTTGAAGGACTCTGTATTTGTGTGCCCATTAATAACATCAGCAGCAATGCAAACTAAAGACAAGCAAATATCATGCTTCATGGCATATGCTGATTATGGCCCTTGTCTAAAATTCACAGTCAATGGAAGTCTTGTCCCTTGACTTCAAGGTACTTTGGATCAAATCATTTTGGAAGGTATTTTCCCCTCCAAATATAGCATCACACAGTTCAACAGCTGTATTATAGTTTCATTTTCCTCTCGGTATCAGGTAAAGATCAATGCTGGCAAAAGGACTCTGCACTGAATACGTTTCCACTTTAAAACAACTCCTTGTGGCCACTGCATTTCACCCTCAGAGTGGCTGCATTTCAGTGGCAGATCGATATGACATGTAACATGGAAGCCAGCTTGGAATGCCTCTGGATGAAAGATACCATGTAAAGATACGATAGTCATGTATGAATCAGAGATTGATGGAAGCAGCATAATAAGCTTGTTCCAGGATCTAAGGACACTAGGGAACGTTGCAATGCCACTGATGTCACTGGTGGCAGCACTAATGGGAGCCTTAGCGTACACATAGATGCAGAGTTTTAATGGACATGGGGTAAAAATGCTGGTAAACCACAGGAGCCTTTTTGACACTAAGGCATCCATTTCTGAAGCTAAAGTGGTGGTACTACTAACGGGAATTCTTTGCCCAATTTCTCAACGGGAGAGAAAGCCTATGGCATCTGTAAGCGCATGCCGTTTGCCAATATTCACATAACAGCTGTAGCTTTTCAACTTGCTGAGTCATTTAGTTTCAGCCAATAGGATATGTGAGATTCCCCAGGGTACAATCTGGACTGTTCAACAGCTATGTCCCCTCAGCTCTCCAGCCTGCCGTGTCTTTTACATTGCTCCGTTGTGAGAGCAACCACTGCTGTTCTGCCCCCCCACAGCTTCCAGTATGTAAATCACTCCCGGCTATACTGTACGAGTGCTATGGCCACCCACTCTTGAATTACGCTGCAGAGTAACACCAGCAAATTCCCAGTCCCAGACTTTCTGCCAGAAATGCACATCTTGCACTGCCCATGGTTTGTGGCTGCTTCCCCAGATTTGGAATATGCCTTAGTAACATCCCTAGAATCTTATAACTTTACATACAATGTTGCCACATATATGTTGCCAGGACAATGATGACCAGCACATTATGCGTTTTCAAATGATACCTCACAAGTCATACTTTGTACAACATTTATTATAGTCTGTAAGAAGAGGTGAACATAGGGTTATAGACACTCACAGGACTACAGTATCCAAAGGCACCAAGGACAACAAAAGAAGGAGATGGAAAGAGGTAACTCATCTTTGCTGTCACAACACCACCATTCAGTAATAAGCTGTTCAGAGAGCAAGAGCCTCGGGAGAGGACAGAGAAGGTAAGATGAAATGAAAGAACTCTACCTCCACCATCCCCATGAATTTTTCATGGTCACAAGCTATAAAAGGTAAATTGTGAAATGCAAGAGGGAGAAAAAAGGAACGAAGTTTGTCAAGATTTTTCATTGTAAAAGGGGACTGGAACATTACATCAAATCCTGCCACCCATCAATGCTTTAAAATCTGAAGTATAATGTCTTCACAAAGGGTCTATAATCTTCACAAATTTCAGATTTGATCATTCCAGCAAGCAGAAGAAATAAAAGGAAAAAAGTCTCACTGTGATTCTTAAAAAAAAAGGCAAATGAAATCCCTCACTAGAAAACATCTGCCCAATACCTTGATTGCTGGTTAATTGGTGGTGTGTGTTTTGAGATTTACTTTCTTCACAGTTTACCAGATTCCTCAGAGACCAGTTACAATTAGTGTTCCTACTAAAGATAAATTAGTCAGGAGGCTAGCCCGATGTCCCAGTGTAGAATTTGACTGGATGAATAAGAGACTAAAGTTTAGAGAATATGTTAGAAGAAAGCTGAGTTTACTATATTGGAGCATGGATACAACTATCAATTGTCCTGAAAAACAGATAAGGCAAGGAGAAAGTTTTATTTAAAAAAATCTGAAAATTTGTGTGTTCAATTCTCATAAGCATTATTTATCAAAATCCCCAAAGTTTATGCAAAAGTTTTCCTTCTATCTCTCTCTGTGTATAAAGAGTGCATAATTCTCCCCAAACGCATGCATCCTCAGGGTACCTATATAAACAGGAGCCTTTCCCAACCTGTTCTAATCTAGTCCACTCCTGATGCAGTCAAAACACACTCTTTTCCTGGAGTTTGGCTTTATAAGCTGTGATGGGGTGTAACAGCCCCACACTGGTGCAGCAGGGGTTAATCCTTCTCTCTGGGCTCAGAGGCCACGCCCCCTCGGCTCTGCTGGGCATGCTCTAGCTGGAGACATGATACAAAAGGCAGCAGTGCAGCTCAATCTGGGCTGACTGCTGGAGAGGAAGGAGGTGCTCTGCTGACTCCTGGGGGAGGACCGCCTGCACTCCAGGATGCAGAGGCCAACCAGTCAGAGATGGACCCCGCCACACCGGCTTGGGATGTTTCAGAGAGGAGAGAGACCATGGAGACCCGGAGATGGCAAACTGCAGAGAACTGGGTAGAAAGTGACCTGGGGAAATTTTGCGGGGAAGTGATTGTGGAACCAGAGACAGGCTCAGTGTGTTTCGGTGGATCTCTGCCCACCTCCCAGGATATCCAACAAGGCCACCAAAAGGCCCCTGGGTTGGGACCCAGTGGAGAGGGTGGGCCTGGGTTGCCCTACTGGGCTACTGCCCACCCTGGGGTGGTGGCCCAGTTCACCAGCACTATTGACTCAGGCCACTAGGCAGCATTGCCCTGATAGCAAGGGCTGTATTGCTGACTCTGACTGTGGGCTGCACTGCCCTGATACCAAGGGCCGGGCTACTGACTAAGGCCACTGGGCTACACAGCCCCGAGACCGGGGGCAGCTCTACAGACTCAACTGTGGGCTGGAATGCACCTTTCCCCCACCCCAAAGGGTGATGGGATGTAATCAGCCCTATGACATAAGGAATAAGATAACACAACTTAGCCAGCTGAAGTTTTTTCCCCAGGTTTGACTGCTCCTAGGGTTCCTGCCTAAGGATGGCTAGGCCACACACTGTCAGATGATCAGTCAGTCTCTCACTGAAGTTTTGCCATTAGGGCAACAGCGCTCTGAAGCCTGCTTCTTCACTTTTAATCCCTCCAGTTGAAGACTCTGTCCTCTTGGCATCATATTGTCAGTTGTTGTGGAACAAGTTTGTTCTCAGGCTTCAGGCCTCCCAGGTAGGCCATTAACCCCTTCCTTCTTGTTTCCAGGATGGGTTTGTGCCCTCTGTTACAGTCCTGTTTAAGAGCTCCCATTGCACATGTTCACCTGTTACTGAAAGGCAGAACTTTCCCAGCCAATTCTATGTGCTGGACAGTCTTATGTCTGCCACAAATAAGAGATTAAATATAACTATTTAAGCTGCAACTAAGCAGCATGTGTTCATCCTCCTCTTCCCTCCTTTCCTACAGAAACCACCAGATGTAGGCATGGATATCACTGACACAAATTCTAATGTACCAGCTTGCCCCCTGCTTACCTCCACTTCCAATCAGATGTCCCAGAGACTTGATACTACCTACCCCGAATATGCATTTTCTAATCACATGTATGGGGTGCAAAGCAGCAGGAAATACAGTAGCATTTCATGACCAATTTTTAAACTTTAGCAATTTTTTTCACAAGTTCTCCCCCCCACCCCAGCCAGGGAAGGAGGGGAATTACAGAAGTATGAAGAAGGGCAAAGAGAAGGGCTTTGTGTAGGTGGGAAATAACACTGCTTTGAGCTACTGAGGCATTTCTCTTTCATCTTTTCCTTCCTCTTTGAGCATGTAGCTGGTGTATACAGTACATCAGAGACCTTTATAACAGACAAGATGTGTAGGAGAGAAAAAAACACGTCATTAATTGTCTATAAATACACTCTCTCCCAACTTTAGCAATCCGATTTCAGGATTTCTGCCTGGCTCTCAGTTATATTCAGCTCCTTCTTTTGACAAAGGGTACGTCTGTACTGCAAGCCTGGGTATGCCCGGCGCTCAAGTAGATATACACAAGCTAGCTTTAATCTAGTGAGCTCAGATACCACAGCAGTGAAACTATGGCAGCGCATGTTAGCTCAGCAAGTAATTGCCCAGGATTTCGGGTGGGCTTGCACAGTCCATGCTGAAGCACATGCTGCCACAGCTGCTCTGCTCCTGTACCCAATCTAACTAGATTAAAGCTAGCTCAGGAAGCGAGTGGCAGGCATACCTTGTGATTGCAGTATAGACCTACATTAGGATTATCAACTTGTATTCGCTCTAGTGCAACTGAACATTTTACCTGTGGATCACCCACAAGTGCTTTGCACTTGTGATTTTGAAAGTACTGTGCGTGTGGTGAATATGACCTGTGGCAAGATGGGATCCTATTCCCAAAAGCTCAGGGCCAGATTTTCAAGGGCTGAGCACCCACAATGGAGGCCAGGTTCTCAACTCTGCACCCAGTTGCTCCCATGATGATACTTGTGGCCAGGTTGTTAGGACAGGTTTCAGAGTAACAGCCGTGTTAGTCTGTATTCGCAAAAAGAAAAGGAGGACTTGGTTAGTCTCTAAGGTGCCACAAGTACTCCTTTTCTTGTTGTTAGGACAGTTTGGCACCCAATTTGCTGAGCCCTGCTGACAATTCCAGCCATAAAGATTAAAAAAATCTTTGTTAGTTTTTATTTAGTAAGGTTTGTGTTTTAAAAGTGAGTGGGGAGAGAGCTTATTCTTCAGCGTGTCATGCCTTGCATACCAATGGATGCACCTGCAAATTCTGCATGCACTGTGGAAAACCTGGTCATATAAGTAATTTTTTCCAAAGCCATTTGCTATTAAAAAAATTTCTCCTACCAAAATGTTATGTTCTTTTAAATCTGTTTTTATTTCCCTTTCCTTATTTACTATTTCCCAACTCCCAGCTCTGGATAGCTACAGTTGCAAATAAAAATAAGTCCCCTCAAATTTTATGACGTGACATTGTGACCTATTCTGAAATCGCAATAATAAAAGAGAAAATTAAGTGGCTACAGTGACGATATCAGCATGTGGTACTGTGAAATAACCAATCACTGATGGTTGGGCTATGAGTAATAAGGGAAGTATCCTAATCTTGTTGACGGATAATTGGAGAAAGCACTTTTGCTGTATATACTTCCACTCTGATATTGTCAGTAACAACTGACGCAGCCTTATTCTTCCCTCACTTGCACTGGTTTGTAACCTGATTGGCAGCAATGGATTATTACAGATTTGCATTAGTGTGAGTGAGAGGAAAATTAAGCCCACTCTCTCCATATATATGATCCAGTCAATCTTCCCTATTTCCTGCCAGTTTCTAGCTTTCCTCTGAAGCTGGCTAGAGGGTTAAGTAGGGGCTCCTTGTTCTACTGGGGTGAGATACTCAATATGAGGCTGCTGCTGATCTTGCAGTTAAGACAGTCAGTCAAACATGTCCCAGAGCTATATAGTTCCTGTTATGATCCCACAGGGCTGGAGTATTTTCATTTGAGTAATTCATTTCAGTCACCAGAAGCAGAAGTGTATCATGGTAATAAGATTATAGTGTAAAAAAAGGGGTTATCGAGTTATGACAAATACTAATTGCCATGGGACACATGCTACTAGATGGCATACCTTTATTATTAATGCTATTGCCTTTCAGCAGTGCCAGCAGGCCCAACTGGATTGGGGCTCTGTTGTATGAGATAATGTACAAACACATTGTAAGACACAGTCACTGCCTCAGTTTACAATCTAAATAGACAAGACGGACAAAGGACAGACAGTGGAATATTCCCGTATTTCCTGAGGCCCAGAGCGATTAAGGGCTTTGCCCATGGTCAGAGTCTGTGGTAGAGGCAGTTTTCTGAGTCTTAGGGTTTGTCTCCACATGCGCAGCTGTGCTGCGGCCGCACGTCGGGTGAAGATGCTCTATGCTGATGGGAGAGAGCTCTCCAGCGTAATAAAACCACCTCTGTGAGTGGGGGTAGCTGTGTCAGCAGGAGAAGGTCTCCCACCGACAGGGCGCTGTCCACTGGCGCTTAGGTCGGTGTAACCTATGTTGCTCAGAGAGGAAGTTTATTCATGCCCCTGAGCGACATACGTTCTGCTGACATGTAGACATAGCCTTATGCTGCTTTTTGTCACCTCTGATGCTGCAATGTCAAAGCCTTTTCAGTAGCCAACTTTTGACACCTCTTTTCTATTCCTCCCAGGCACTCCCTGTAAGACAGCAACTACAGTAGTAGACAATAATTCAGATGGTCCCATAGTCATGTCTTGTACCGTGTGGGTGGAATTTCAACTGATTACCCCACTGCTGGGCCCAATTAAGTCAGGTTTTTAAGTCTTCCCTCAAATGTGACTTGTTGTTCTCAGCATCTCCCTAGATGTGGTACAGTTCTATGAAAAAGCAGTGGGAATTGACTTACAATTTAGATTTACATACAGATATCTTTTTCTTGCCATTTTGGCAACATGGTATAGATAGAGTGAATCACTGTGCGTGTAACTGCAGGCTGACCACCTGTGACAGGGGTGACTCACCACTGCAGCGCCTCCTGCTGTCTGTCTGGAGAATTAGCACTGCTCCCTCTGTTGGTGGTGTCTTGCCCACCGTCGACCTCTGTTCCTGGACCCGCATCATTCCCAGGACTGCAGCGTCCTCTTCATGACACTGCCCTCTGGCTGTGCCACACTCCGTGTTTTCTCCCTTCTGGGGAACTGCAGTCCACTGTCCAGCCACTTCCCCAGTGGCAAGGAGCATGGGGAGGGACCCAGGCCTTCCCACTACTCCGGGTTCCAGCCCAGGGACCTGAGAGGTGGCAGCCACTTACTGCATCCCCTCCAACTCCTCTGTGGATCACCTTGGGCCACTTCCCTGCAGCCCCAGCACCCTCTTTGCCCTAGCCTCATGGCCTCAGCCTGCAGCACTACTATGTCCAGGGTACTTGCTGCCCTCAGTCTGCAAGGCAGCCAGTCTACCTCCCTCCTCAAGCTCCAGGGAGTTACTCCCTGTGCTCTGCCCTTCAGCCCTTCTTATATGAGCCTGCTGGGCTATGTTTGGCTGCTCCTCTCAGACCCTTTCTAATTGGCTGACTTCAGCGCAGGCTCCCTAGGACTGCTTTTAATCCCTTTTCTGCTAGTGGGGAACAGCTGCCACTTTTACTGAGTTGTCCTCTCAGGACAGTGTGTGTGCCAGGAGTTAATTTTAAGTTCAAAATGAAAAGTGGGTAGATATATCTTGGGGCCAAATCCTGCAGGGAAGTTTGAATTTGGAAGGGCTTGACACTAGAAGAGGAATTATGACTTATGAGGAGAGGCTGAGGGAGCTGGGATTGTTTAGCCTGCAGAAGAGAAGAATGAGGGGGGATTTGATAGCTGCTTTCAACTACCTGAAAGGGGGTTCCAAAGAGGATGGCTCTAGACTGTTCTCAATGGTAGCAGATGACAGAACGAGGAGTAATGGTCTCAAGTTGCAGTGGGGGAGGTTTAGATTGGATATTAGGAAAAACTTTTTCACTAAGAGGGTGGTGAAACACTGGAATGAGTTACCTAGGGAGGTGGTAGAATCTCCTTCCTTAGAGGTTTTTAAGGTCAGGCTTGACAAAGCCCTGGCTGGGATGATTTAACTGGGAATTGGTCCTGCTTTGAGCAGGGGGTTGGACTAGATGACCTTCTGGGGTCCCTTCCAACCCTGATATTCTATGATTCTATTCTATGATTCTATGTCTGACCTTCAGCATCTTTAATATGGAACAAATCACATCCAGAAAGGACACACCCCAAAATTGGTGAGATACTGAAATCTAATAAACGCTAAGGGTCAGCTCCTCTGCTGATGTCCATCAGCATAGCTTATTAGCTTCCATGGAACTACACTGACTTTCACCAGCTGAGCATCTTCCCAGGGCTTGAGATTTGTTTTTAGTGTTTTGCCATGCTCCCATGATACAATTGGGGAGTTGCTATTGACAGGAAGGATGTTCCAGTGGCTAGAACCCTAGCCAGGGACTTGGGAGACCTGGATTTGCTCCTCTGCTATGCCACAAATTCCTGTGAAACTGAGCAAGTCACTGGTGGTGGGATTTTCAAAAAGCCAAGGTGCCTAACTCCCACTGGTTTCCATAGGTCCTTAAAAAAAAAAATCACACAATTGGTTTTCCTGTGCATTGGTTCTCCTTCTGTAACATGTGGGTAATAGCACTTCACTAGTATTATGAGGATAAATGTCTTAAGGATTCTCAGGTTTTTAAATAACATAGTAATGAATTCCCTAAGACAGATTTTGTGCACTGCTGGAACAGTTTACTGGGAATGTATCTTTAGAATGAGACATTAACAGCTGAGAACTTTTATGCTCTGCTTGGACACTCAAGAGATTTACAAAAGCATAGATGGCACTTAGGTGTCCAACTCTCATTGACTTTAATAGGAGGCAGGTCCCTGTCATTTGTCTTTTGAAACAGTTTACCATAAAATCCCATGATTCTTTGAAATATTTGGGGCTTAGCTCTGGTGCCTTGGGCCAAAATTTCCCCTCCCCATTTTGTGGCGTCGTTTGCTAAATAGATGTTGTCCACCTGGCTTCTAACCTTCTAGAGTTAGCTGCATGTCCTTGGTGCAGTCTGTACTGTATACGATCTGCATAATTCTTTAGGATTAATTGCACTGTATAAATGCAAGATGTTGCTGTTAACTAGCATTTAATCTAACTGTAGTAAACAGGCTAGGTTTACATTGCTTAGTAAACGGAGTGAAAGCTACATCTCCATTCAACAACTAGCTATGGAGAGATTCAACTGTAGGGAAGGGCTGATAGCTTTTTACATTGCTGCTCCGACCTTGGGTTACACAGGGTAGCTCTGGTTTCTATATTGGGCTTCATAGGAATTTCATCAGCTGAGGCACTGATTCAGCACCCTTCTGCAGCATCTCCTGGCTGTCTTGGTCGTGCATTCTCCCTGGCCATGGCACTCTATGGATTCATGGATCCCGAGGCCAGAAGGGACCGCTTTGACCATATAGTCTGATCTCCTGTATAACACAGGCCATAGAAGTTCCCCAAAATAATTCTTAGGGCACATGTTTAAGAAAAACATCCTATCTTAATTTAAAAAATTTTCAGTGATTGAGAATCTACCACAACCTTTGGTATATTGTTGCAATGGGTTAATTATTCTGTTAAAAATTTATACCTTATTTCCAATCTGAATTTTGTCTGGCTTCAACTTTGGGCCTATTGGATCATGTTATACTTTCCTCTGTGCCATTAAAAAGTTTATTATTACATATTTGTCTCCCATGTAGGTATTTATAGACTAATCAAGTCACCCCTTAATCTTCTTTTTGTTAAGACAGACTCAAGGATCTTATTCTATTTATCACTGTATGGCAGGTTTTCAAACCCTTTAATCGTCCTTGTGACACTTCTCTGAACAATCTAATTTTTCAACATTCCTCTTGACTTGTGAATACAGTATTCCACCAGCAGTCACACTGATGCCAAATATAGATGTAGAATAACCTCTGCTCCTACACTATTACCTTATCAGCCAAACTTCTAATTTCAGCAAAAAAAAAATCAAGTTAGTTTGACAGGATCTATTTTCCATAAATTCATGTTGCTTGGCATTAATTTTATTCCTCTCCTTTCATTCTTTGAGTCCCTTATTGGCTGTTTGTTTATCGTGACCAGGATCAATGTCAGACTGACAGACCTATAACTAGCTGGGTCGTCCAGTTTACCGTTTTCACGCTATCCCCATGCAGGTCTTTCAGTAGAATGGGAGGAGGGTGTTGCACCAACCACAACCTTTGATACAGACTTTCTGCTGCTGACAGCCCTGGGCCCTGTTTTTTGCCAGCAGAAGCTGTTCAGCTACGGGGTGATGTGAGTCACCTCAGCAGATGGACAGGTGGAAACAAGGGGTGAATGTATTCCCATATATGTAGGAAACACATCTCTTTGAAATCAGTAAAATTAGTCATTAGTCATTAGACAGTTACTGCAGGAGAGAGAAATTTATTTTACTGACTAGAGTTTTAAGAAAGCAACTATTTTTAGTAGCATTTGCACAGTTAAAGCACTGAGATTTTCATAGGTTTTGGTTCAGAGTCATGCCTCATGCCATTATTGACTTCAGTGAAGCTGTGCTAGGGATGAATTCAGCCCATTCATGTCTCCTGTATGGTAGAGGTGGAGATTCTCAAAGACAATGAGGAAAAAAAGTTAGCAAACAAAATTCACTTAGTCTGATCCAAAGCCCGCAGAATTCAATGGGCATCCTTCCATTGACTGTAGAGGGCTTTGGACTTCTAAACTCCTCTACAATGTAAAGACTGCTCAGTACATTGATCTACAAATCTGAGAACCTGCTTGGCTTCAAATGCACAACAGGAATTCATTCAATTCCTGGACTTTCAACTTTCTGGCTTAGTAGTGAGTGGGAGCTGGCAGATTTCCCAGTTGCCCTAAAGGTCCACATCCTGAATCCAGTGCCTAATAAAGATGATTGACTAGTGCTGGTTAGCAGGTGTTGCACGGGAATTCCTGCTGGAGTATCTCCCTGGAGAGTTCACCATAATGATGTGGAAAATCAAGGGTATGGAATGGGGATACAAAGTGAAGAGCCGGGGGAGTAAGATGGCCACAACTTGAGCAGATGTATTTGCAGCTCAGTGTCATGCTTCTGCTTTGATCTCTGGCTGCTGGCCTCTGGGTGCTGCTGGATGCTGACGCACCCACTTATGAGGCTTGTATAGAAGTTTAGCTGGTAAGCTGAGGCCTGCTCATTTTTAGCACTGGGCCTTTCTCTAGAGGCTTTTTCCTTGGTATTAGAGGTGCAGCTTTCTAGCTGGATTCTGCTTCTGTTGCATGAATGGCCTGAAGAAGAAATAAAGATAGTGAGGCAGTCAGAAGTCCAGAAATTTTTAGTCCCTGGCAGCAAAAAATACAATCTCAGAGCTCCCACCCCAGGATGAGTGAACAGGAAAAATCACCTGGACTCAGCAGCTTTGCCGCAGCAGCAGGCAGGTGTAAGTGGAAGTTTACTAGCTAATTCCAGCATTTGCCCAGGCACTTAAGTTGTGTTTTTAAAAGGAGGTTTTGGGGAAAACTATGTAATTTGCAAGATTCCTTTAAAAATAGAGTTGCGTGAGGTAATGGTGGAGAAATTGGTTGAGAAGGCTTGAAAGAAGTGGTTAATGTTTTTGAGTCAACACTAGAAACATGGCAAGTGATCAGATGTCTGTTCGACTTTTTCACAAGAAAACAGAAAATGTGGGAATTTCTTTAGAGTTAAAGAGCAACAATTTTAAGAAAAAACAATGATTTAAAAATTCAAGAACTGTAGACTTTATTTAGGAAAGGAGATTTCCAAGCATTGTGCTTCACAAGGACTTAAACTCCTAGTAAAAGTTTATTCTTGCCATATGGCTGTAGGAAGAACATTTCTTTTGGCTCCATTGAATTGTCTCATTCGTACAGAATTCCTTCTCCTGATAAGTCTTTGGAGCAAATCTCTAGAATATTGTTTGTCAGCTCTTCAGATACACACTGGGTGGTTTTGGCAATTGTAAAGTAAGATTGTTTCATGGTGAAAAGGGTTGTGGTGTTCCTGGACATTCCCAGGGGAATGCAATTATTCAGCTGTCAGTTTGTCATATAAGCAGCAGATCTTAAATCTTAGTGCAGAATTCTATTTTCTGAGCCTATGCATGTGTCAGAAGTTACCATAGCAAAGTATATTTTTCAATTACTCTAATAATTTATTACAAACTGAGCAAAACAAGTGAAATTGGGAGAATCACCTATTCTTACTCATGAAGAACTTAGTGAACTGGGAACTTATTGATCAGATGGATAATTAGGGTTGTGAGACATGCACCTTTATGCATCTTAAACCCTTACATGTTAAACTTCAATCATGTGATTAGTCCCAGACTGTAGAAAAGGGACAGTTTAGATCATTCCAGGTCTATAGGTTCTACATATAACTGTTCACCTTTTTCCTATTTTTATCAGGAAGGCAAGGCGAAGCAAAAGAATAATAACTTTAACACACACAGGTCCAGATTCCTCCACTCAAATCACACTGAGCAGTACTTTCCTAAGCAAACAGTACAATTGAAATCAGGGGTATCGCTGGTGTTGTAAGGTGTTCTCAGCAAGATCTGGCCCTAAACTATTTAAAACTTTATTCTATGAAGTGTCAGTGTCTAGTATACTCCTTAATAGTCACTTAGGAAAGGATCATTAAAATGTGATCCTCCTCCAAAGAGGTTTGCAATGCATTAGGAATTCTAGCTGGCATGCTAGCATAGGGCAAGTATAAGTTGCTCATTGATGGCTGTATGGAATCACTATGTGAAAGGCTGAAGATCACAAACCTTCTTTTGGACTGCCAGCCAAATCCATTCTAAGAGTATATATCCCCACAGTTTCTAAACAGATACAAAGGGGCCAGGGTATATTTCCAAAAACGTCTGAACTTTTCTTATGTATGCATCAGTCACCGGACATGTGAAATGGTTACGATTTACAGATTTGTGAGGATTCATGCACCAAAATGTAACAGGGCAGAATCTTCTCAGTATTTGGAGTCCAGATAATAATGTGTTTACCTGTCTTCCTGTTTAGTAAAACAATAATAACTCTTTCAAGTAGAGAAAGGGGTAGACAGAGTAAGATGAAGAAAATCAGAAGCCTCTTTCAACACAACAAATGGTGGCTTAGCTATAAATTGAGGAGAATTAGGGTTGCCAACTTTTCTACTTGCACAAAACCAAACACCCTTGCCCTGCCCCGCCCCTTCTGAGGCTCCATCCCCCTCCCTCTGTCTCTTGCTCTCCCCACCCTCACTCACTTACTCATTTTCACTGGGCTGGCTCAGGGGTTAACTTGGAGTGTGGGAGGGGGTGAGGGCTCTGACTAGGAGTGTGGGCTCTGGGATGAGGGATTTAGGGTGCAGGAGGGGGCTGGGGCAAGAGGTTGGGTTGCAAGAGGAGTGAGGGCTCTGGCTGGGGGTGTGGGATCTGGGGTGGGGCCAGGATGAGGGATTTGGGGTGCAGGAAGGGTGAGGGCTCTGGCTGCAGATGTGGGCTCTGTGGTAGGGCCATGGATGAGGGGTATGGGGTGCAGGAGGGGGGTCTGGGCTGGAGCTGAGGGGTTTGGAGGCTGGAAGGGGGATCAGGACTGGGGCAGGGGGTTGGGGTGCAGGCTCTGGAGTAGGGCTGGGGATGAGGGGTTTGGGGTGCATGAGGGTGCTCTGGGATGGGACCAAAGGGTTCGGAGGGTAGGATGGGGATCAGGGCTGGGGTTGGGGTGTGGGGGGCGTGCAGGCGCCAGGAAGTGCTTACTTCAAGCAGCTCCCAGAAGCAGTGGCATGTGCTCCC
This sequence comes from Lepidochelys olivacea, assembly GCF_965140295.1. Classification (NCBI taxonomy): domain Eukaryota; kingdom Metazoa; phylum Chordata; order Testudines; family Cheloniidae; genus Lepidochelys; species Lepidochelys olivacea. The sequence goes on along the minus strand of NC_140417.1, from coordinate 3,997,856 downwards.
TCCAGCTCCTACATGGAGGTGCAGCCAGGCAGCTCTGGTCACTGTCCTGTCTGCAGGTGCCACCCCTGCAGCTCCCATTGGCTGCAGTTCCTGGCCAATGGGAGCTGCAGAGCTGGCACTTGGGGCAGGGGCAGTGCACAGAGGCCTCTGTCTGCCCCTAAGCATAGGAGCTGGAGGGGGCACATACCACTGCTTCTGGGAGCCATGTGGAGCCATGGCAGGCAGGGAGCCTGCCTTAACCCTACTGCGCCACCAACCAGACTCTCTTCGACTGGGCATTCTGGTCAAAAAACACACACCTGGTAACCCTAGGGAGAATGTTGATCTCATGTGCTCTCGGGTGGAGGGATCCCATGTTAAAACCTGTCCTGCATGTAGTCAACTGTCCCTGTATTCTGCTTGCTGGGATGTGTGGATAGCAGCTGTTTCTAGCAGGAGGGAGCCTTATTAACCGGAGACCATATAAACAGAAGAGAGGCTGGGGTGAAATCCTGCCTCTCTTGTAGTCAATGGCAAAACTCCCAGGATGCGTAAAGGAGAACAGTTGGCAGTCTGGGGCCCACCTCCTTTGCTCTCATTAGGTCCACAAAGCAAGACTTTAATATGCTTATTTTGCCCTAACCTTAGGACAGGCTTCATGCTGTCCATTTGGGCTGTAAAAGGCCAGGATTTTTTCAATATCTTTTTCTTTGTAAGTAAATGGCTTGAACTGCAAATCAGCGACAAAGTCCACTGTGTAAATGGATACTGCTCTTCGCATGGTCACTGTGAAGAGGCAACATTAAGCTTCCTATTTGTCACTGTGCCTGATTCTCTATGAAAATAGCAAAAGATTATTTCATAGACTTCTCCAGCATATTTTATGCCTGCAAGGGTGGCTTAGCAAGACAGAGTTAAGCTCTGAGACATATCTGTGCAATGCAAAGGAAAACCTGAAAAAACAATGAACATAAAAGATTACATGAAAATCTTCTGATAGAATTTCTGAAGGAAATGCACTGTTAATAGTTTTTCCATGTGGCAAATTTTCTATGCAAGATACATATAGTATTTGAACTTAAAGTGGTCTATTCTTTACATGTGAGCACCCAACTGCCATTATGCTTGTGGGAACTACATGTGTGTCCCAGGGTAATGGACATTAAACCTGTTAAAAGCACTTTCCCAAAACTTGCACTGAAAATTCAGTAGTGCATTAGAGGTGGCAATCTACTGTTTTAAGGACAGATAATGGAAAAGTTGATGTCTAGATGGAAAAGATTTCTCATTATATAACTAGATGATTCTTAATTAGGTCATTGGGGGTAGCTTGATGATCAGTATAAAAGTAGTGTGTAAATGACCAGAGAGGAAAGGAACAGTGCAGTCAGCAGTGAACGAAGGATTTGAGGAAAAGGAGAAATGACTGCAAAAATCTCCTGAGTTGAGGATATAAAAAAGAGCCTTCTGGCAAAATCTATCCTTCTTTAACATTTAACCTAGAAGTTTGCCGTATCAGAATGTGTTTGCTTAGTCACAAGAAGAGTGAATCTATGTAGCAGAAAAATAAAAATTTTCACAAGTTCCTCAGAGAATCTCCTTTTTGTACCGTTACAACTGATCTAGAAGCTGCTATTTATAAAAGGGGGAGTAGGAGAGAGAAATGGAATAAATCCTTATGTCGGACAAAATGGTTGAGTAGTATTTGTTAGAAATCGTACTAGCTCAAAATGCAAGCAAGCTGAAGTTTCAGTTCTGCACTGTGCAAAGGCCAGGCAAGCACAGTCCTTAAATTAGTCTTACTCTGAAATCTAATACTTGGTTTCTGTACATTAATGGAGAGAGTAAGGGCCAGATTCCTGAGAGGTGCAGCATGGAAGTCAGTCCCAATCTGCTACCTTCACAACTCCCAGATTCTGTGCTGCTCCAAAGGTGGGGAAACATTTAGACCTCCAGAGTAAGTTAGAGCAGTCCAAACTCTAACTATGGCTGCCTATGGTGCTCCTGCATTGAGGGAATTCCACAGCGGGCCTTGACTGTTCCTTTAGAGTTCCTTTTCTTCACCAGCATGGCATAAAAGGGCTCCAGAGGGGCCTGTGTATGGCCCTACACATGGGAAGGATACTCTTGGCCATAGGACTGCTGCAGATGATTCTGGCCCAAATTTTCTTTATGGATTTCCTGTTTTTAGATTGTGACACTAGCTCTTGAGCGTCTCAGCCGTGTGGATCTGGTTTGCTGTCTGGATTTCCTGTAGTTAGACTGACCACTAATGTTGAGCTTCTCAAAGTGTGGATCTGGTTGATCCTTATTAAATACATGCATAACATTGAATACTTCAGTTGTCACCTTGAAATCTGTTTTATTAAATCTCCTTGAAAACCTCCAAAGTTCACAAGCCTAACTCTTTTTAACTGCCCTGTTTACCAAAGATTTTTCCAGCCTGGAACCCTCCTGGCTGCCCATGCTGCACCCTTCCTGGGCAGAAGGGGTAAGGAGAGCAGTGTTGCAGATGGGACCAGATTAACAATAGCACACTTTTATTATTAGTATTCAATCTCTGCATTTTCCTCCCTCCATCGATGCATTTCAGCTAGCTTCTTTTCCAACACACTGGGCTGACATCTTCAAGGTCTTTTTTGACAATAGCCCTTAAATCTTTTGTTCTGGTCAGTACTCTGCATGACTGTTCTATTTAATAAGTACTTCCTACTTTAGGGGTTTACACAAAGCAAAATAATCCATATTGTTGGACCTTGGGGAGGTCAGCCGCTAAAGGCTGCTGCCCAATTCTAAAGCAGGAGGTGCCCCTTTGTAGAAGCTATTGAATGCCCTTGTAGTTACCCAAGTATGCTACCTTCCAATAAGTGACCAGTGGGTCATGAAAATGCATGTGTATGTAACCCTAGATGTCTCAGTCATGGGCAAGGAGACAGGGAAGAAGGCATCCTTCTATGGATGATTGAATGATTGATAGCAAGGCTGCTGTAAATCCCCTGGGTATCATTATTATAGTAGTACCTAGAGGGCACATCCAGGATTGGGGTCCTACTGTACTTGGCACTGTGCATGTCCACAGGGAGATGCTCCCTACCCTAAGGAACTTACAATATAAAAACAGACAAGGCAGCCATGGGGGTGAGAGAAAGGAAGGATTATCATCCCAGTTTTCCAGATGAAGAATTGAGGCAAAAGAGAAGTTAAGGGATTTCCCCCCAGACCACACAGGAAACCTTTGGCAGAATTGGTAAGAGAAGAGAGAGTGCTTAGGAATCTGGAGGGGCAAGAAATATTTTTACATCACACTGGCTCCCCTGAGCAACAACTTGGGGTGTGGCTGAGGTATTTTGTCCAACTCTTCTGCAGTGAGCTGACCTTTCCCCCAAAGTAGTCATCCCACTGCAGAAAGTATCTGTGTCCTTCTAGAGCTTGCAGAAGTTCATTTGGCTAATGAGATCCTGATTTAGTTTTCCCCAATGTTTTACTTCATTTTTGTCTAAACTTAATTCCCCATCTATTAGATTAACAGGGTTGGGGAGTCCTCTTATTTTGACAAGTTCAGCTCTGACATGGCATTTTCCTATCTCTGAAGTCCTCACAAGTAGTATATCAGGTCCCTTGTGTCAACAACAGGGACTGGAGCTTGTGGATGATGAATTGGGAGGGCCGGCTGAGAGAGCAGTTCCCATGAAGCACCCTACCTGACTCTCCCAAACTTCAGTGCTGCTTCTCCCTAGGCTTTTGATTTAAAAAGTTTCTAGTGATTTGTTTTCCTAGCCTCCATTTGTTTCTTTATGGCTATGGTGGTTAGAGGCAAAATGAATGCTCCTGTTAGAAGGTTGCAGGCAGTTTTTGTCCTGGAGTCATTGTTATAAGTGGGACTGTAGTTGAATGAACCCTTCTGGCCCTGCAGGAAAAGGCTTGAGGGCGGACACACACAACACAGAAATGACAAACCCAGTCAGGGCTACCCAACGAAATGTGGAGTACAGTGGCTGAAACTCCATCCTCAACCCACTGTGCCTACATATTTCTGGAAGTACCATTAGGAAAATCACCTGGTTTGGGAGAAATTCTACTGAAGTTAGGCAGTGTAAATAGAAATGAATATTCAGGTGTTATTATTGGAGCCCCAGTTTTGGACCAGGACACTATTGTGCTCAGCAATGTCCAAACACCAAACAAGAAGACGGTCCTTGTCCGAAGAGCTTACAATCTCCGTGTATGCCAAGAGAGAGCAGATGGACGCAGACAGATCGGAGAACAAGGAAACAATAAGACAATATTGGTCAAATAATATTTGAATTATTTTGCCTTGATAGGGTTAATCAGACCCATCATGTTACTTTGGCATAAGCTATTGTGGCTTAATATTTTCTGTTTTGGCTGTTTTTGCATTAGTGTTAAAGAATGTGGGGTGGGAAGGGAAACGTATCTCATGAGAAACAAGAAATGCAAAGGGCAGAAAACACTTTGTTTGTAAGTGCATCAGACTCTGAGCAAGTACATAATCCATGGATCACTGGCATGATCAACTGTAATGGCTCCAGAAGAGCCATTGTGTTAATGTAGCTGATGAGCATGGGTGCTTCCTCTGCATACTAAAAATCCTTATGAAAAGCTGAACACCGTGTACATACTACTTAAGTGCAACATGCAGTTTTTGTTGAAATAAAGAATACTGATGGTAAATTTGGTCTAAAATGCAGATGCAATTAGTCTAAAATATAATGAACTAATTGTTTGCAGTAAATTTTTTAAAAAGAGCCATTGATGTATTGCTAAAACCAGCATCTCTTGTGGGAAAGACATACAGATTAAATATCTTAAGACCACAGATGTACAGAGTGACTTTCATAAGTGCTTAAGTGACTTAGGAGCACAAGTCTCATTGGTTTTCAGTGGAATTTGTGCCCCTAAACCTGTGATTGTTATACTTTGGAATAGAATATGGGACTTCCTGATTCTTCGTCCCATGCTTAACATGTCAGCCCACGCCTGTCTCACCAAATATATTTTAATAGGATATAAATCAGTGGTCACCAACCAGTAGATCACAATCAACTGGTCAATCACAGATCCTCTGCCAGTCGATCGCAGTCTCTGGCTGCTAAAAGTCCAGCGGTGCAGCAGGCCTAGGGCAGGCTCTCTGTCTGCCCTGGCCCCGCACCACTCCCAGAACCGGTTGGAACGTCCTTGCATGGGGGAGGGGGCTGGTGGTCTCCACGCACTGTTCCTGTCTGTAGGCACCACCCCTGCAGCTCCCATTGGCCACAGTTCCCCATTCCTGGCCAATGGGAGCTGTGGGGACAGTGCCTGCAGGGAGGGGCAGCACAGGGAGCCACAAGCCCCCCCCCAGGGGCTGCAAGGACATGCTGGCAGCTGCTGGGAGCAGCACTGGGCCAGGGAAGGCAGGGAGCCTGCTTTAGCCCTGCTATGCCACCCACTAGGAGCAGCCCGAGGGATGTGCTGCCCAATGGGAACCCACACCCTCCCTGCACCCCAACCCCCTGGCCCAGACCCCTCCACCTCCTGGAGCCAGCACCCCAACCACTGTCCCATCCCAGAGCCCCCTCCTGCACCCAAACTCCCTCCCAGAGATTGCACCCCTCACCCCCTCTTGCACCCCAAGTCCCTGCCCCAGGCTCAGCCCAGAGCCCGCCCACACCCCTGCCCCAGCCCAGTGAAAGTGAGTGAGGGTGGGGGAGAGTGAGCAACGGGAGATGGAGTGAGCAGGGAAGGGGCGGGGTAGATCCTAGGTTGCACTTAAATTCAAAAAGATCTTGGGCTTAAAAAAGGTTGGAGACCACAGCTGTAGATAGTAGCCTCCTGCTGCCTCTCCTTAACTTCTGTCAGTGCTGCTTCAATTCCCTGGGCCACACCTCCAGCACTTCACCATCTTCCCAGGGATTTCAGCCAGCGAGTCCCAGCAGCCAGCAACTTCCTCTTGCTCCCCCAGTCCCTGCCAGCAACTGCTCTTACTAAGGTGCTATCTTCCTGGAGCCAGCTAGGAACACAGTCCTCTCTCTTTGGGCTCCCTGCCCTTGCTCTGCCCTGCAGCTCCCTTTTATGTGAGACCACTGGGCCCTGACTGGCTGCTCCTATGATCCTCTCTTGGCTGCTTTTAACCCCTTCCTTTCCAATGTGGGGTGAACGCCCCATCGCAAGGACAAAATACAGGACAAACTGGTTGAGATTTACAAAACAGTCTAGTGGATTTAGATTCCTAACTTCCATCTAATTCAATTACATTTAATCCATTAATTAATTAACCCCCTAGATTGTTTTGAAAATCTCACAATATGCTTCAGACTGTCCAGGTTGTTGTTGTTTTTGCTATTCTATCTATTACAAACTAGTGTACCAACATTTACCTAGGTTTTCCAAAGTACTAAAAGAGATTCCCATTGCATGAAGCTGTAACAGTACAGTTTAAGATCAGATGCAGAAGTGAAGGGTGCTTTAACCTGTCTCATGTCTTGTAAAGTGTCCTGGAGCAAATCTTCACCTCCTCCGCTGCAGTTATGACAATTTACACCGGAGGTGGATCTGCCCCTTTGTGCGCTGCTACAGTGTAAATAGTAATAGCCACAATTCCTTTTTATTTCCCTGTATTTGTGCGCTTAGAGGGCTAACTAATGGCAGAAATTTAGATGATCTTGGACATTGGTTTGTGCAACAAAGGTAGAAACCATAAATATACACTCTCCATATGTAGACACTAAAATATTGTGGTGATGTGGTTGGTGACAATATGCTGTCCTTCCTAAAGGTTTTCTCCTGGTCTATAGTGGTTTTTATATAATTTACATAATTCCTTAGTATATTTCCTATTTCTTCAAGGTTAACTTTCCTGAAGTCAAAATGTATGTGTTTCTAGGCTAAACCCTACAGTTATACAAACTGTTATATTCATAGTCAGACGTTCTGTATAAGGCAGGCCATAGAACTTCCCTGAAGTAATTCCTGTTTGAACTACAGAAGATCTTTTTAAAAAACATCCCATCTTGCTTTTAAAATGTCCAGTGATGGAGAATCTACCATAACCCTTGGTAAATTGTTCCAATGGTTAATTACTCTCACTGTTAAAAATGTGTGCCTTATTTTTAGTTTGAAATTGTCTGGCTTCAGCTTCCAGGCATTGGATCTTGTTACAACTTTGTCTGCTAGACTGAAGAGCCATCTATTCTCAAACTTTTCTTCCTCATGTAGGCACTTACAGACTGTGATTGTCACTCCTTAACCTTCTCTTTGAGAAGCTAAACAGATTGATCTCCTTGAGTCTGTCACAATAAGACTTGTCTTCCAATCCTTTAATCATTCTACTGGCTCTTCTTTGAATCCTCTCCAGATTATCAGCATCTTTCTTGAGCTGGGGACACCAGAACTGGACACAGTATTGCAGCAGCAGTTGCAGCGGTGCCAAATACAGAGGTAACAATGCCTTTCTTCTCCTACTTGAGTCCCCTGTTTATGCATCCAAGGATTTACTAGCTCTTTTGGCTGCAGCATCATACTGGAAGCTCATGTTCAGCTGATTATCCACCATGACCGTGAATCCTTTCCAGAGTCACCACTTCCTTATGATAGTCCCCCAACCTATAAATATGGCCTGCATTCTTTGTTTCTAGATGTATTGATATTATTTTAATGGATTTTTTGTATGTAAGGAAAACTGTAGGGATCTGTGGCCATCCACCCCCCTCTTGGAGAGTCACAGTACCCCCTCACTACTGTGTGTCTATAAATGCAATGCTCAAAAAGGAATTAGCACTCAGGGCTCCGGCCCTCTGGGCAGGACAGAGCAACAAGCAGTCTATCATCTGGCCTCCTGGCTCAGGCAGACAAACACAGGCCTCTTGGCCTAAGGTGGATAGGCAGCCATGCAAGGGGTGGGGTCAGCCATAGGGGTAGGGGACCCAGACCCACCCTACTCCACTGGGTTCCAGCCCAGGGCCCTAATACTGGTGGATGGTTCCACCACTGGGTCTGCAAGGATCACACGGAAACATGATGACCTGAACCCTGGCAACACAACCAGACTATTGTCAGGTGTCCCTGGGCTACTTGCTACTATCCCTATACCTGTCTCCTGGGATTCCTCCATCTCCCCAGAGAACACAACCAGCTCCTCTGGGTACTGGTCAGTCGGCATCCCAGCACCTCCTCTGGGTCCTTGGTGTGGCGCAGGTCTCCGCAACAGGCAAGAGAAATCTGCTTCCTTCTCCGGCTCCTACCCAATTGAGCTGCAGGGCCCATCTTTTAAACTTCCTGTCCCACCCCTCTGCTTCTGGCGGGAGAGGTGGGTGTAGCTTGTCTGGCTCCACTGACCGGGGGGGGGGGGAATGGTTCCTCCCCATCAGTCTCGGAGGGAGGCCACGCCCCCTCACTACAGAAATCACTAATTAAGCTAAGTAGAAATAAAGCTGAAGTGTTATGATTGTAATTAAAGTGTCATAAATTGACAATTTTCACTTTTTAAATGAAAAGAGTAGGTAAAAATAAATGATTTAGCTATAATAAAGATATAAATACATTTGAGACTGAGTGATCCCCTTTCTTTTCAGTTCTCTTTACTACTTTCATTCTACTGGCATGAGAAATTTACCATTATAAACACGGAGATCAAAAGCTGATGCATGAGTTATCCTGGGCGGGAGAGTTGCCTTGGCAGCAGAGAGCTCTAGTCAATTATGTCTAAACTAATTAGAGCTACAAAGACATAGCATAATGAAAAAATAACCATTGCAATGTCATTCATAGCACCTTTTGGACTTTATATTAAACTTTTGTTTATCAGTGCTGATTTTATTATGGTCCCCATCCGTTTTCAATTTCACCCTACTCTAAAAGAAGCAATGGTAAATTTGATGAAACTGGGCAAATTTAGAAAAGGAACTATATTTCTTGTAGTTAGAGAATAAAAATAGGCTTCTTGCCCAAATTCTAGGCCTGCCACCAATTTTTAAGATTGTATTTCCTCCCATCCTAAAGTATCCCAGGGACTCCACTATACCAATAACATTTCATAACTTCCAGCAAAAATGGAACATAATCAACAGCATCTCAATGCCTTTGGGAGAGTTCTACTCCTTTGACTAGTTCAAATTGCTTAGCAGGAAGTTCACATACCCTCCCTGTTTTTTTTTTATTATTTTTCACAGGCAGGAACTCTGGATATATGTGTGTGGAATACTCAGGAAGAGGAACCGGATGAGTTTTATTCCATTTTGGGGGAGTGTACAGCTTTGCCCGCCACCGCTAGCCATCATGGCAAGAGTTGGGATGATCTATGCACAGAATCTGCAGATCTTCCAAGATCAATATGACACAAGACCTAACCATATGGAGGTCCTGTATGCCTCTGCACTGGCTATAAGGCTTCTTGGCCTCCCTGTTTAGAGCAGAGACTTCACTAGAGCTCTGAGAAAACAGCTGCTGGGGAACCTTTTAAGTAGGGTTAGGCAGCATGGAAGGAACTCCATGCAAAGCAATGCTTCAGGTTGCATGAACTTTTCAGCAGACTTACTGCTGGTGGCCAAGAGTATATCCCAAAGAATCATCAGATCAGACTAACTCTTCCCTGAATCCTGAGGTTGGTCCTGTGCACAGTGCTATTACAATGGCGAATAGGAATCAGTTGTATTCGCAAAAAGAAAAGGAGTACTTGTGGCACCTTAGAGACTAACCAATTTATTTGAGCATGAGCTTTCGTGACTTACAGCTCACTTCATCGGATGCATCCGATGAAGTGAGCTGTAGCTCACGAAAGCTCATGCATCCGATGAAGTGAGCTGTAGCTCACGAAAGCTCATGCTCAAATAAATTGGTTAGTCTCTAAGGTGCCACAAGTCCTCCTTTTCTTTTTGCGAATACAGACTAACACGGCTGTTACTCTGAAAGTTGTATTTGTGTGGGTGGATATAGGGGTGTAAGCAAGAAATGATTTCACAGGCCTGCTTAGAAATGCATACAGCCTCTGATTAGTTTAATACAGATAGGAAACTGCCACATCACATTGAGCCATGTCACAAATGGACACATCTTTCATTGACTTCTATAGGAGTTGTACCCATTTATGTCAGGGCTGACTTTGGTCCATATTCTTTCAAGTGCAACAATAAAAATAGTGTGTGTGCTCTTTAAGAGGAATTTAAGTTGCTACTTTAAAGCTCTTTTTTTGTATAATTTTTTAACCTTCCCTGACTGTTTTACTTTATTGTTTCTGTCCTTTAACCTATGGTTTTTCTCTAATTTTTTACTCCAAGCATTCTTTTTCCTTCTGGAGCCCACATCTTTTAGTCTTGCCCAGAGGCAGAAAGATTAATAGTGTCAAAACCAAAAGGGAGACCTACTTTGAACAGCCAGTTACCAGAAAGCAATGTTTGATGCATGATAGCTTAGTGCCTTGGAAGATTATTCTAACACTATAATGCATTGAGTAATAGAATGTTAATTACATACAGATTCATTGTCAGCATGAAATGAATTTTTGAACATATAAAATGTAAATATAATGTGTAAATTTAGAATTCAACAATACAAGTTTTAGCTTTATATTTTTACACTTCTCTCAACTAGTCTCATTATGCATGAGGACTTGAGGACAAAATGGAACAGTGTATTTATTATTCATGATGTGAGATATTGCTTTCTTATTTGTCTCTATTGCTGTTTAACTCTTTTTTGTGATGTAGGTCTAGCACAACTGTCATTAGTTGTAATCTAACATGTCGTCCCCCATTGGTAGAATGGAAAATCTTGTCTCTCAGCAAGAAACTGTTAATGACTCAGGGTAAATATCTCGATCATTTTTTTGAAAAGCTGAATTGTATGCACAGATCCAGTTTCCTTTGGAATGGGACAATCTCAGCTAGCCACAAGGATGTAGTTGTCTTTGTTTAGGATGGGTAGACGAAGCATGCCAAAAGCATTCTCCCGGCAATAATATTGCTAAGGTTATGTTTGGATTTATAAGTCTTGAATCAAAACTGCCTGACATATTGGCATTAGAACCTGAGTCCTAGCTAGATTTCATGGCTCACTCCTTTATTATCACAGGCCAAACCACAACCCAAGAGCCAATGCACACACATACCTCCTCAACTGTTGGGTGTTCAACTTGTTCAGCTCAAGTAGTGCAGACTAGGGGCATCCCTATTTTTTAATGTAGTAGTTTTCTTGGCATTGTGGAGAAATAACTGGCCTATAACTGTTTCTCCCCTTCCCTGTTTCTTAAGATCTGCTCTATTATTCACTCTTCTTCTGTCCTCTGGTACCTTACCTGTTCTCCATGAGGTCTGAAAGATGACTACCAATGTTTCTTCTCAGCCAGTTCCTTAAGAATCTTTGGATCAAACTGATTGATCCCTTCTGAATTATAAATATTTAAAGTACTTAAATATTATTTTACCTGCCCCTTATTAATTCTGAAGCTAATATTCCCAGAGTCTTATTAATATTTATCTCACAGAGCTTCATGCTTCCTTCACACTTTATATTCAAGACTGACCATAAATATGGAGATATTCAGCACTTTGTGGCCAGTATGATTTGACCTTACTATTGATTCAGCACTGGCCTTCGTTTTCCTTTTGCCCAAAATGTATTTATAAAATTTTCCTTCCTGTTTACTCCCTTATCTAAAATTCTATTTTGCCTCCTTGCTTCCCTTATTGATATCCTTTGTTGTTCTGTATTGCAACTGTAATATCTTGTAACTTTCCCCCTCTTCCATTGCATTCTTCTTTGCTCTCTTCTGCTCTTCACAATGGGCTAGGTTGCCACATTTATGGCTAAGGGATATTTTGATGTAAAGCTTGTGTATTAAAATATATTTGTTGACCTCTTAAAGTATTAGAGTAGCTACTTTATATATTGTTCATAAGTACATGGATATAAGAATAATATCCATCCATTTCTGCTAATTGGAAGTAAAAAATAATTGAAAAAATAATTTATGATGACTATTAAATTCAGGTGTTTGGGTATTAAGACTCTGCAAATGAAATCCTGGCCCCATTGAAGTCAATGGGCATTTTGCCATTAATTTCAATAGGGCTAGAATTTCCCTCTTAATCTGCAACGCTTATGCATGTTCTTAATATTAAGTGCATGAGCAGTCCCACTGACTTCACTAGAACTACTCATGTACTTAAAGTTCTGTCTATGCATAAGTGTCTGGATCAGGACCAAAGTTTCAACATGGGTAAATTAATTTTAGACAGACAGCAAATTAATGTAAAATTAAGATCAAGGATGTTCCTAGCTTTGATTTAATGAACAAAATGAGAGAATCTTTTGTCAGTATCTGGTCAAAAACATATTGTAAAAGTACCTCTGGGCAATTATCATTTGCTAATATCTGAACTACATATATTCCTAAAAGGCATGGACTGCACCCTCAGCAGGATTGCAGATGACACTAAACTGGGAGGAGTGGCAGATATGCTGTGGCAGATATGCTGGAGGGTAAGGATAGGATACAGAGGGACCTAAACAAATTAGAGGATTGGGCCAAAAGAAATCTGATGAGGTTCAACAAGGACAAGTGCAGAGTCCTGCACTTCGGACGGAAGAATCCCATGCATCGCTACAGACTAGGGACCGAATTGCTAGGCAGCAGTTCTGCAGAAAAGGACCTAGGGGTTACAGTGGACGAGAAGCTGGATATGAGTCAACAGTGTGCCCTTGTTGCCAAGAAGGCCAATGGCATTTTGGGATGTATAAATAGGGTCATTGCCAGCAGATCGAGGGACGTGATCGTTCCCCTTTATTCGACATTGGTGAGGCCTCATCTGGAGTACTGTGTCCAGTTTTGGGCTCCACACTACAAGAAGGATGTGGAAAAATTGGAAAGCATCCAGTGGAGGGCAACAAAAATGATTAGGGGACTGGAACACATGACTTAAGAGGAGAGGCTGAGGGAACTGGGATTGTTTAGTCTGTGGAAGAGAAGAATGAGGGGGGATTTGATAGCTGCTTTCAACTACCTGAAAGGGGGTTCCAAAGAGGATGGATCTCAACTGTTCTCAGTGGTAGCAGATGACAAAACAAGGAATAATGGTCTCAAGTTGCAGTGGGGGAGGTTTAGGTTGGATATTTGGAAAAACTTTTTCACTAGGAGGGTGGTGAAGTACTGGAATGCGTTACCTAGGGAGGTGATGGAATCTCCTTCCTTAGAAGTTTTTAAGATCAGGCTTGACAAAGCCCTGGCTGGGATGATTTAGTTGGGGGTTGGTCCTGCTTTGAGCAGGGGGTTGGACTAGATGACCTCCTGAGGTCCCTTCCAACCCTGATATTCTATGATTCTATTCTCCTTTATACCAATGTTGTTTCACTAAGTGTTCTGCATAGAAGGTTACCTACAGGTGTTCTCAACAATTTTGTTGGTGGCCGCTCTGACAATTTTTCCTAAAATATCTAACATTAAGAAAAACAAATATGGACACATACATGTCCAGATCATAGTTGTTTGTTTATGTAAGGGTTTTCTTTTTTTTTTTTTTTGCAGACTCAATGTACATTTGTCTCTCCTTTACTGGATCTAAACAGAATAGAAACACAAATAAGGTGCAAGAACACAATGTTCTTGTCTTTTTGTTGTTGTTGTTGGTTGTTTTTTGCCTTTTGGTTGCTGTTTGTTTTTGTTTTTTGGTTTGTTTTGACTTGCTAGCTAGTAAGTCTCTGCTTCTGTGGAACGTGATATTTGCCCAAAGACTTGCAACCAGGGACCAGAGCTGGAGGACACAGTGGGGGCCAGGAGCAAAGGAGGGGTGGTGAGCCCGGGCCAGAGTCTGAAGCCCTGCCGCAGCCGAGGGACAGAGCTTGATGCCACACAACTGGAGCCTGCAGCTTGCCACCCGGGGCTGAAGCTGGAAGCCCAAGCCCCACCACCCCTGGGAAGGTGTGGAACTTACCCAGCTGCCTGCTCCTCTGGCATTTGCAGCTCTGTGGGAGGAGGGGGGGGACAGGGTCAAACCCCTGTTGGCCGCACGATCACCACCCAGGAGGCTGTGGCTGCAAGAAAATCACCTGGTGGCTGCGTTTGAGAAACTGTAGATTCTGAGACAAATCCTGCCACTGTCATACAGGCTTAACTCTTGATGTCAGTGAAAATGTTGTGAGTAGAGAGTGCTGTGCTCTAGCCAGCAATACTCAGATTTGCAATTCCCTTCTTGATCAATTTGAATAACAAATATTTGTCAAAAATAGAAGTCTGGGGAGTTTGATACAGGAAGCAAGCACATACATAAATGTGACCCCTTTGTAAATTTTCATTTTAGGTTTAATTAGTGTGTAATACATTAATATATATATTAACTTGTAATAATGTTTTTAAAAAAGATTAAAATACCAATATGAAACAGCTGTTAACATTTAAAGGATCACACAAATATAAGCTAATTTAAGGGTGGCGATAGAGGCGTTGACCCTTTTTACTGGTCTTCCTCTCTGGTGGTTGTGGTTTATGGTTGTGGGGTAATGTGTAATAAAAATCAAACCAAAAATCCCATTTAAAAAAAAAACAAAACAGTGGCATCTTGAAAAAAACGTATGTCTGTGGATTGTGAGAGAGGCATCTAAATGTAGATCCAGAGAGCCTTGCAGATTGTAAGGCATTCATGGAGAAGGTCATGCAATTGATATTGATATTTACAAGTATGGTTGAAAGCTAAGGTGTGAGAATATGTCACATCATCTGTCTGAAGACTTGTCATTTAAGTAGACTGGTCCAAGATTACACCATCTCTCTCTTCTCAGCTTGTTTAATGAGTATTTCTTGGTTGGTATAGCTCTTTGTGCATATCTCATTCCTGTCTAGCTATACTAGAAAATGCTTTCTTATGTTGTGTAACTACAGCTATCTTCATATATTTGGTAAAACACAAATCACTCATAAACTGAGGTTCTTTGTGCTGATTCTTACCCCAGAATTAATGTGTATAGAAGTTATAATATTGTGAAAAATTAAGCTTAAAATGGAAATGCAGGCATAATATTAACTACAGGAAAGCCAAAGTCTCTGCTGTTAATAACTAGTGTCCAGCTATATTATACAAAAAAATCCTGTTCTTAATTACTTTATTCAGAATTAGTGAAATAAAACAGAACCATCAAATACTTTATAAAAGGACGATATGTAGAGCATATTAATAACCTCAAGGAGTAAGCTAAATCTTTGCAATATAAATTAGACTTACTGTACTTTTGTTAACTCAGTTTCCCTGTGGTTTTATTGTGAGTTCTAGAAAATACACATGGTTGGACTGATATTCGTCTCGCAGGCTCGGCTGCTAGAAACTGTAATGCCATAAGAATGAGTGTGAAAACCGAATGCTGTGTAGTATGATAAACAGAGATGCAATAGCATGAAAATGATGGCTCCGAATAAAAGATTTAGCCTGAAAAACATGATTTTTAAACAGTTTATATCATCACAGTATAAAATTTTCCTCTTTCACTTACTCATCACTAGTGAGGTTCTTCAGAGAAAAGGATTCTTGCAAATCAAGAAAATAAGCAATTGTTCAATAACAGAAGACAGTTGCATGAGAAATGGACATAACAATGTGCTGGAATTGTTTACACAGTATCATTTGGTTTTTTTCGATCCCTATACAATGTTTGCATGCAATAAAATATTTTAGTCACTTTTGCAACATAGAAATATTAATGTCTAATGATATACTGTCTGTGTCCTTTCCAGATGTAGGTTTGCCAGCAGTATCGTTTCCAATTTGTCTGCCTTCTTTCTCAAGTAAATAGTCTGTTTCCTACTTCAATTGTTCTTGGTAGAAAAATAGTTCTATTTATAACTAAATATAAAAGTGGAGATTCCTAAATATGTATGAAAATATGGCTGCCAAATGCCAGTGTGATATTTAAGTAGTTCAGTTAATATGGCTGCCACTATTAACAAACATGCAAAAACCTGATGGGCCTGAATCACAACTGTTCCTCTGTTTTTATGCAGCTATAACTCCATTGATATCCCTAATGTCACAGTGTAAAACTGGGATCAGATAGGTTGTAATAATGGAGTAAATGCAGTGGTGAATGAGGTACTCTCCTTTCCTTTATCCAAAACATTTAGGTGATATCTGCCATTCACTTGTTCCATCAAAGGTGAAAATGCAGCAGTTAATGGTCAGAAATTACAGCTACTATAACATATTAAAGGATGGGCCTGATTGTCCTCTCTGGAGTTGCTTGCTGATTTACACCAGTGTAAGTGAGGGGAAAATCATACTCACCAACTGCCATAGGCTCACTGTTTCTATGTGAGTTGGTAGTGGAAGCATAAAATTACCAGTAAAGAATCAGCCTTATTTCCATTACAGCCTCTTTGTTAAAATAAAATGTTTTAAAAACCTCTGGCTAGTCACTGGGCTCTGGATTTGAGCTATCTCTTTAGTGCATTTTCCTCCATATCTCAGCAAAGAGGGATAGCTTATTACTATGCAAACAGGGGGAGCGCTTGACACAGGCTAATTGTTACAAAATGGATCCGTAAGAGATGATTTGTATCTTACCGAATACTAAATACACTGTAGATAGTTTACATCAGGCAGAAAGAAAGACACTAAACATCATGCCAGGAAAAATAATTTTTCATTTTCAATAACCTATTTTTGTCTGATTAATTAAAAAGACCAGAACATTTCACCATGATAACAGTTCTCTATTATGTAATACTTTTTGTGTTCCAGTTTTGATTATAGAGTCTAAGTAATGACTTTATAGTTGAGGATTCTATCTGATTCTGGTTCTTGTATCTTGCTCATCAGTGTGATATCTCATGTAACTTGCTTGCTATTGTAATCTGATTATGACACCCTCTAACTTCCAGAGGGAAAATCCTACCTTTTTATATGGGAAATTTTGCTTGTGTGGTATCTATCCAGTAGAATTTTTTGGGGGAAAGCTAATGATCAGACAAGGTGGTTCAGAGAGGTAATTTGCCAAAATTAGAGGAAACTGACTTTTAAAAAAGTCTTCTAAATCTTCTGTGTACAAAACTTGTCTCAATACCAGCTTGGTTTAGAATCCTCACATTTGATTTATTCTTGAGTCCTAAATGATATCTTGTTTCCTGGCCTATTTTTCAGAGGGCCAGGTACAAATATTAGAACTTATTCCCTACGGGCTGTTAAACCTTAAAAATATCCATCAGGTTCTGTCAGACTTCATAAAGTTTGCCATAGACAGACTTGCCAGCAGAATTTGCAAGTGAACTTCTGTGGATACTGCCTTGCTTATGACTTTTGTATATTGTATAATTTTTGCATGTTGACTTTAGGGTTGCAAAAGGCACTGCAATGTTTCTCTGCTGTATATAGCTGTTTTGAGGCTAGTTATATATAATTGTAAACTGGCAACAAGTGGTGTCTTATGCTCATATATGCCAATGTTGACTTTTTAGTAAATATGTATGACACACAATAACTTATAGGAATGGAGACAATAGTAAACCTTGTTTGTACCCATTTAAATTTCAAATGACACGTGGATTATTTGTAAATAAAGTGGTTTTTTTTTTGGTTTTCTATATAACAGCTTTACCCGTTAATTTAAAGAAATGAGCTTTTGATTGGTTCCAGTCTTAGGATATCACATTACTATCTTCTAATGCTGTTTTTTGCAGACTCATTCTGTACAAAGACTGGCAAGGATATCTAATTCTTTTCTAATCTATATTGCTCTAATTTTGCATTTCTGTTGCACTGCTCATAGTTACTACTGTGCTCTTATGTACTACGCAGGATAAGCCAGGAAGTGTAATTCTGTCTAGAAGGAGGATATTTGCCATTCCTACTTCATTTTACATTATTATTAATTATTATTTGTTTTGTTGTTGTAATCTTGAAGTTGGATCCTTCTTGGTGTTTGTTTCAAGAAATATGGTGCCAGCCCACTTTAGTCATTATTATTGGAGAAATACCTGTACAGAGATGGGTCTTGCATTTCACCCTGAAACTAGTAAGATTCAAGTTCACCCTGATATCTGGTGGCAGAGAGCTTTGCAGCCAAGGGCCAACAAACAAACATGGCATTAAATCTTTTGGTAAAGGGCTAAGTCCTGCTCCATGTTGAGCTGGCGCACTGTAGGAGTGAGGCAGCTGATTAAGAATGAACATAATGAGGTTTTGTCTCTGCACAAGAAGCAGGGCAGGATTTCTTCCTAGTACACAAGAAGGCTAGTCAGGAGATGCACCAGCTTGAACACTGTAACAGCAAGATGACATGATCAGCTTCCATGGAGGATATCTCTGTCTCCCCTATCAAGATAGCATGATATAGTACGATCAGAGCAAGTTTCATAATGCTCCTTTTCAGAGTAAAGTATACCTCGTTGTACCTTTCCCCAGGACTGCCTGGTAGGACCCTTCCCTATTATATAGGTTTCTTAGAGCAGAGGACAAGTCTACTAGAACCCCTCTCTCTCCTACCCCTCATCCCTCCTGCCCCCCACTCTTCCTCCTCCCTAGTGCCATGCCTATCCAGGCAGAAATTAGTGTACAGTTTTTAAAACAACAAGGATTGATAGAGCGATCTGGGTACCCAGAAATCACCTACTACAGGATAGGCCTCCCAAGGAAAATAGAACACCACTGGCCATCACGTACAGCTCCCAGCTAAAACCTCTCCAGCACATTATCAACGATCTACAACCTATCCTGGAAAATGATCCCTCACTCTCATAGACCTTAGGAGACAGGCCAGTCCTTGCTTACAGACAACCCCCCAACCTGAAGCAAATACTCACCAGCAACTACACCCCACCCCACAGAAACACTAACCCAGGAACCAATCCCTGTAGCAAACCTCGTTGCCTACTCTGTCCCCATATCTACTCTAGTGACACCATCAGAGGACCCAGCCACACCATCAGAGGCTCATTCACCTGCATGTCTACTAATGTTATATATGCCATCATGTGTCTGCAGTGCCCCTCTGCCGTGCACATTGGCCAAACCAGACGGTCCCTACATAAAAGAATAAATGGACACAAATCGGGCATGAGGAATGGTAACACACAAAAGCCAGTGGGAGAACACTTCAATCTTCCTGGACATTCTATAACAGATTTGAAAGTAGCTATACTTGAACAAAAAAAACTTCAGAAACAGACTTCAAAGAGAAACAGCGGAACTAAAATTCATTTGCAAATTTAACACCATTAATTTGGGCTTGAATAGGGACTGGGAGTGGCTGGCTCCTTACAGAAGCAGCTTTGCCTCTCCTGAAATTGACACCTCCTCATCTATTGTTGGGAATGGACTACATCCACCCTGATTGAATTGGCCCTGTCAACACTGGTTCTCCACTTGTGAGGTAACACCCTTCTCTTTATGTGTCAGTATATTTATGTCTGCATCTGTAACTTTCATTCCATGCATCTGAAGAAGTGAGGTTTTTACCCACAAAAGCTTATGCTCAAATAAATCTGTTAGTCTTTAAGGTGCCACCGGACTACTTGTTGTTTTTGTGGATACTGACTAACACACCTACCCCCTGATACTTGTATAGTTTTTAGTCATTCTTCTGTTGGGATAATAGGTGGTATGTGGAACTATTTTTGTGTCTTTTACTTATTTAGGCAAGCACTCTATGCCACACTTAAATGTCCCCATGTAGCCTGAATGTTTGTAGAATTAGAGTTTATTTGAATGTCTTTGTTGGCATTCTCTTGGGTATCTGTCTTGCCAACTCAAGTCTTCAATAGCATTATTAGTTTATAGAGCTGCAACATTTTTCTGTAATTCCTCTCTTGTGTCTCACATGAAACTTGAGCAAACCAAAATTAATGTGGTTGCTGTATGAACTGGCTTTGTATTCTGAACTGTACAATCTGCAGGAAAAAATGACAGCCAAGGAAGATATAATTTAAAAATCCATGAATGTTTCACAGTGGTTTCTCTACTGCATAATCCATTTGTTGAATCAGGGATAGTAGTCTTTTAGAAGAGGCAGCAGGCAAAGCATGTAAAGGACTGGAAGCCAAACCTTGTGGATACCCAACAACATACCTTTAGCTTAAATCAATCTTTCCCCCCACCAGTCACCATGCCCAGATCACATCTCTTAGGCATCCACCCAGGTCCTCAAAGATATCTGGACCTATGTTGCTTTTTGAAAGAAATGTGGCTATCTTCTTATAAACTTTATTAAACCACCTAAAAATAATGAAAATGTATCCCCAAAGCTATTAATAGTAATATTAAGCTAAGGTAGAAATGGAGTATTACAACGTTCAAATCAAGATGAAATGAAGAAATTAGTCTCCACACTGGTTTGAGGTTAAATCATCAAATTAATTAAATCAAATTAATAGTAAAAATAATGTTCTTATAAATTCTAAAGAGGACTTTAAGAAGGTCCATTTGGTTCTAAACCCCAGCTAAAGAATTTATTAAACTTAAATATATTAAGAATTTAATACTGAAACAAAGTTATCTAATCTCTAAACCACAATCTTAGAGCCAATTATAAAGCTGCCTCCTTAGAATTCTATTCTTATATGCAAAAAGAAAAGGAGTACTTGTGGCACCTTAGAGACTAACCAATTTATTTGAGCATGAGCTTTCGTGAGCTACAGCTCACTTCATCGGATGCATACCGTGGAAACTGCAGCAGACTTTATATACACACAGAGAATATGAAACAATACCTCCTCCCACCCCACTGTCCTGCTGGTAATAGCTTATCTAAAGTGATCATCAAGTTGGGCCATTTCCAGCACAAATCCAGGTTTTCTCACCCTCCACCCCCCCACACAAATATCACTCCTGCTGGTGATAGCCCATCCAAAGTGACAACTCTCTACACAATGTGCATGATAATCAAGTTGGGCCATTTCCTGCACAAATCCAGGTTCTCTCACCCCCCTCCCAAAAACCACACACAAAAAATTCTTATATGGTCATCCTTTCCTCCCCCACATCAGATATGTTAAAGTCTGTATTTTAATAACACACTCTTGATAAGAAGAAGTTTGACAATTCTTGCTTACCAGAAATTACAGATGACAATTTCAAGTTTCTCAGAACTTTTTAATATAGGCCACAGAACATGCTCTAATGAATAATTTTGAGACAATGCTTAGGGCTGTTTAAACCTGGGAAACATTTTTTTCTGACTCCTTCCCTAGGTGAACTGTATGGGCTTTCACACACACATGCATCCACACAACCATGCTTTCACAGCTTATAGAGAGATTGCCTCCCAGCTCATAAAAAGAGAAAGGAAAAATAAGATAACCGGGATTTGCAAACACTTCACCTCTTGCAGTCTTCTGAACTCATGTAAAGTAGGAGCTGGAACTGCAGTCAGGGAACCAGATGGTGTCAGTGATGTTCTGTTGACACATTGCTGCTTGCTAGCAGACCTTCGGTTTCAGGGACACTAGGGAAAGGCTGCATAGACTCTTTGATGATGTCATGACATCCTTTCCCAGGATGGCTGGTCTTTGAGATTCAGGAATGTGTCTTGTTGATCCCAAAAGACAATATTTCTGGACCACACCTTTGATTCTTATAGTTTGTGAACTTCACCTACTCAGCCTTGTAGTGCCTCCATTCAAGGTCTTCAGATGTATCAGATATGAAACCTACCCTGGAGTCATGCAATCAGGTTCAAATTAGGTCATCTTTTAGCAAACATCAACTTGGAAAAGTCCCACTTAAATCAGCAGTTTAAAAAATATTCAGCGTTTTACATACCGTAGAGAGACTGTAAGTCTGTGACACCTTCCCCATTCCCCCCATAAAAAAATCACAAATTGGCTACAAGAGGAAACTGAGTTTCTGAGGAAACTGGCATAGTTTTAGCTGGCTGAAAAGATCTTGAAATGACAGTGTTGCCAGTTTACGGGAAGTTCAATGAAAAACAGTTTTTTTGGAAAAGAACCCTAGCAACAACTAGTCACTCAACATCCATCCATCAGCAAAATTAAATTAAAAAAACTTTGAACTAATGATCAGTTTAATCAACTCCAGTTGCCTCTCAGAAACAAGGGTGTTACAGTAATCTTCCTCTTTTGGAACTGGGCTGTAAGTCAAACAGCTTTTCTGGAATCTTCATGTGTCTAGAGGAAAGCTACTTTAAAGTATATCAAGATGAAACCCACTTGAAACATAAAATTTTAAATTTTGTATAAGGTCTGTATTCCAAATAAGCTATTTCTTTCACATGGAGCTTGCAATGCATTGTTTGCAAGGAGGAGCTGCTGCTGATTCAAGAGACAGGAAGAACATGTAGCGAAGCCAACACTCCCTTCAATGTACAGGCCCATCTCCTACATCTCTTGTGCACCTTTGTTTCTCTCTACACTGTACAAGTGCTGGAGAAAATCTGAAAGAATAAAATGTGCTAATTCTGAATGAAAACTCCTTCTAAAATCTTCTGAGTTTAAAAGCCTGCCATATGTCAATGGAAAAGTAATTTCCTCTACATTTTGCAAAATCTCCAATTTAGCATTAGCCCTTGATAGCAAAACAGTGTAAGCATTCTCAGCATGGATACTTCCATTCATTTTTAAGCTTTGAAGACACCATGTATACTGTGTTGGTTTGTTCAACCCTTGCTTTTTTATTTAACTGCTGTAGTATGTGTTTTGTTTTCTTTTTGTTTTCATATAGCCTGGCTAGTATTTTGCCTGACGGATTTCATAACTCAAATAAGTGCTTTCAGTAACACTTAGGAACTTATTTATTTTCTTCTTTAGGATAAGATGCAATTCATTTTGTATTAAAATGTTGCTTAATGTTGTGTGCTCTCCTTTAGCTAAACAGAAATCCTACAGCTTCTTTCGTTTCTTTTTCAAGATGTAGGAGTTTCCATTATCTTTTATAATTTTCACTTGTATCATTCTATAATTATACCTTGCATGTATATTTTGTAAGTTTTCCATAGTATTGAGAAATTGTGTCATTAACCCAGCATTCATAAAAACAGTCTCTGTGTTCATTGTATTAAGCACACTATGAAAGCTAGTCCCTTGGATTCTATAGCTAATTGGATCCATTGCTGGTGGCCATGTTCAGTGACTGCAGATTTCTGGAGGGAAATGTGCCTACACTTCTCCTCATGCTTAGATATATCTGAGAATCTTCCTCCAGATGTGTTATTGTTGGGAGGCTTGGATTTCATTATCAATATTTGTTAAAATAAAGAAAAACATCAAACTCTGTCTACATAGCTTAGAGGTATTATTTTGTGTTGGACTCAGGACATTGTGTCATCACTATGCAAAACATTGTTGACATCTTGATTTGTCAAACTCTCTACTTTCAGAAAAAAGTGATATTAGACTTTTTTGCTGTTTGTAGACTGTTTCAGTCATGGAAGATGCAAAGGGCACAACTCCAAGAGGCGGCAGTTCTGTGGTCAGCAGCTGCAGCTGCCATGCTAGTGAAGAAGGCTCATAAAAGGATGTGGTGCTGTTACTGAAAATACAGAGTCATTGTGGATGTATTGTGGGTACAGTCCTGGGGAATACACAGGATGTAGCTCAGCAGGCATCTGGGGATGACAATCTAATAGGGAGGAATGAATGACTGGCCTCACAGAAGAGGCTGTTTTGACTGGATGTTGGGCTATCATTACTATGCCAAAAAACATGAATACTGTAGCACTTTTTGAGGAAAAGAGAAATGACCATTGATGCGTTAGGAGAAACGATGGACTGGCCTTACAGAAGAAGCTGTTTAGTTGACCACTGAAGACCATGCAGTAGCTTGAGGAAAAGGTTTAGAGGGAGGACAAGAACTGAATCATAATCAAAACTATATTAAACAGCAGCCATTAAAGGGATACTGTAAAGCTGTCAGGCTCAAAATTTGCTTTAAAATAGTAATAATCCAGTGGAGAATATTCTCTGGATTCTATATACCTACCCTATAAAAACAAAAAACAACAAAAGATTGCTTTATGATTGAGCTCCAAAAAATAAAATCATAACTGTCTAAGCAGGTCCTATAATGTTTTGCTGCTTTTCTGCTGCATAACTGACAAAATGAATCCAAGCACCAAACCCTGGTATCAGAGCTGTTTGGAGATCATAAATAATGTTCGCTGATAAACAGGATTAAACAGAAATACACTGTCAATCTCAAAACCAGGTAGAAACATGGTAATCAGGAAAGAATCAGTTTGCCATATGGAGAGAAGAGAATTGGTAAGGAATTTTTATTTTTAAGATTAAGTAAGGTTTTTAAGATTACTAATACCACTATTACTTCTCCACAATGACTATGTTCCCACCTCTTGGCCACCAAGAAAATATGGCAAGCGATAGAGTTTGTTTGAATTTCCCATAGGAGACCATACACATTGCACAACACCATATGTTCTAGGATTTGTCATTTTTAAATAAAAACAGTTTTATATTGGAATCACTGAAATTCATTGAAAAATAACCTACAATCCCCATTAAACACAATGGCAGACAGCTTTTCAAATTTCATTTGGCAGGGAAAACTGCTTTTAGAAGGACCTGGCACATTGAAGTAGTGAGGCTAGCAAGGACAAGATATTAAAGGCTTGTAGTATTGCTAAGGATTAGGGAGAGAAAGTTCTATATTTTTGCGTCTTAAATAGTAAACAGCTGAGTTTAAATGAGGAAAAGTGTAGTGTCCCTACTGGGCTAAAAGAGTGTGTCCCCAGGATCTCTACTTGGCTTGTTTTCAAGAGATTTCATGCTCAGTTGAATTTTAGAAACAAATTATCTAGCAACATGCATCACTTTTTGCTTCTTGTGTTTGCATTTCTTTCCTCCCTTAATAGCAGAATATTAAAGCCATCTTTTGGTAAACAAAAGCTTCTGCTCTAGCAGTAACCCACCTCTTCATCTGTCTTGTGCAAATTTAGCTATTATAATTCTTTATGTAATGCATAATCTCTGGTTATAGAGAGGTTATAGCATTAGAAATGGAGAATTATGGGAAGAGCTATTGGAAAAGCTCAGGTTTTACAGTTTGTTTTAACACTGTTCAATAATACTCATGTTTCCCCCCCTTCATCAGATTTAAAACTTTTTGACATGCTTAACCAAATTCTAGGATATGCCATTTTACTGAACTCTGGATCTTTTCAGTGGTTTTTTTCTGTACATTGTTTGTGTTTTACACTCACAACTGTATACATTGAAAGCTCAGAGAGACCAAAAACATTCTTATTTTCAACGTGCCTGCCTCTTCAGCCACTTCTGAATGCTCAGTATCTGAAAGGAGGAAAAAAATACATTTTAAATGCCAAGTACAAAAAGAAGGAGAAGACGGATGAAAGGATAAAGGAATATACTTGCAAGGTGAACACCTCACTATTCCTTGATTGGGTGTAGTATATGATGTCAGTGAAAGAGAATGCATAAGAGGTAAGCTTTTTAATCCTTTACCTCTGATTTAGTTTAAAGCCAAGGCTAAGATTTTCAAATATGACTAGAGATTTTTGGGTGCCCAACTTGAGACGCCTTGAAAGGGCCCGATTTGCAGAGGATAGGTACTCAGCACTTTCTGAAAATCAGTGTCTCAGGTTGGCCATCCAAAAATTGAGATGCCCAAAATGAGCAGTCATGTTGGCCCATAACATTGATTTAACTCCTTTCACATTCAAATTTGACAGGAGTTGCACTGGGGCACACATTTTGAGGGGAAAGGCAGGGAGTCAGGTGTTTTTTTGTTTTTTTTCCCCCAGCTGCTTTGCTCTTTTTATTGCAACAGGTCAACTCCCTAGAAACCAGATCAACATTTGTGCCAAGACTCAGTGTGGTGGATTTATCTAAAATAGCTATTCACCAAGAGAGGATTCATTCAGTTTTCCCCACTTAAAAAATTAATCCAGTCTCTAAATAGGTTGGTAGGTCAAATGTTTTAGAGGTAGCAGAATAGTGGAGATAGTTAGTTAGAAGGTGTGCATGTGGCGGGGGGAGAGGGGACAGGGAAGCAGGAAGCTACATCCAGTGCCATCATGTTCTATGCTAAGGTGGATTGCTTTTGCAGAATGAGGGTTTAGCTGTGTGCCAGTTACACCTCATATTGTCTGACACTGGGTTGATCAGCAAAGCCTGCATCCTCAATGATGGTCTATTTTAAGAATCCCTGCTGGCTCCCTTATGATTCTACATAAGAGACTTCCCTTCCTCATGCAAAATTGTGGCAGGTAAGAGTCAACACTGCTTGTGTAAAAGGAAATAATTCCTCACCAACATATTAGAATCATTTGAGGGAATCAACAAGCACGTGGACAAGGGTGTATCACTGTACCTCACTGGGTCACAGCGGAGAATGCCAGATTCAGGACAAACTGCTGAGAAATAAGGCAGACTCACTCCATACTGATGGCCCACCTTGATTATCACTACAAAAGGTTCCCCCCACCCCTGCTCTCCTGCTGGTAATAGCTCACCTTACCTGATCACTCTTGTTACAGTAAAAAGAAAAGGAGTACTTGTGGCACCTTAAAGACTAACAAATTTATTTGCGCATAAGCTTTCGTGGGCTAAAACTCACTTCATCGGATGCATGCAGTGGAAAATACAGTAGGAAGATATACACACAGAAAACATGAAAAAATGGGTATTGCCATACACACTATATTAAGTGTGATCAATTAAGGTGAGCTATTATCAGCAGGAGAAAAAAACCTTTTGTAGTGATAATCAGGATGGTCCATGTCCAACAGTTGACAAGAAGGTGTGAGTAACAGTGGGGGGGGGGAATAAACATGGGGAAATATTTTTACTTTGTGTAATGATCCATCCACTCCCAGTCTTTATTCAAGCCTAATTTAATGGTGTCCAGTTTGCAAATTAATTCCAATTCACACGGCTACCATTCTGAAACCTGTTAAAATGGTCAATAGATCATATACATACAATAATGACAATGTTCTTATACTAGGTTTGTAGAAGTGATATTATAGACTGCTGGCTTGTAGAGTTTTTAGTAACTTCCAAAAGACTGGAGGGTTCTTAGTCCATAGTCCAATATGCTCCATTTTAGTTGTAAATCTGCTGTCTAGAGAGTTCAGATCAGGAAAGAGGCAACATGGAGATGTTTCAAGGGTCTTTTGTATCCTCTGCCATGTGATTGGAAGAATTTTACTATTCCAAACAAAGCTTACAGCTCCTTTCTGTGGCACAAGATGGAGTCTAGGGTCAAATGAGTATATCACATGTCCTTATATGGCTTGCTGACTCAGGGAGAGTGGGGTGGGAGCAGCCATTGGCCATATTCATGCTATGGCATCCATAGGAAGACTTACTGGGTGGGATGAGTTTCTTCTATAGCCCGTTGTGAGAGGTGTGTCTTAATGAGTAATCAAGCTTGAAAAGTCCATTCACAATGTGCTGGCTAGACTGGATGTAAACTACCTTATGGCTGTTACCCTGGGGACAAACACAATGGTGATATGGGTATAAAGCAAATATTCATAACTTCTGATACAAAAATGATACATGGATTTAAACAGGATAATCTTATTTAGCAAATCATAATTTTCCATTGACACCTTACATAATATACTTTGTACACGATTTGTTGCAATTGTCTAACAGTGGCTCTATTAATTATATTCATAATCATATTTCAATCATACAGAATCACAGGGTTATCCATTGAATATTGTGTACTTGGACTTTCAGAAAGCCTTTGATAAGCTCCCACACCAAAGCCTCTTAAGCAAAGTAAGGAGTTATGGGATATGAGGGACAGTCCTCTGATAGATCAGTAACTAGTTAAAAGATAGAAAACAAAGGGTGGAATTAATAGTCAGTTTTCAAGTGAAGAGAGATAAATAAACAGGTCCCCCAAACATCTGGACTAGAACAAGTGCTGTTCAATTTTTTCACAAATGATCTGGAGAAGAGGATGAACAGTGAGAAAGGAAAGGTTGTAGATAATCCAGAATTACTCTGAAGAGTTACAAAGGGATCTCAGAAAATTGGGTGACAAAATGGCAGGTGAAATTAAATGTTCACAAATGCAAAGTAATGCACATTGGAAAATGTAATCCCAACTATACATACAAAATTGTGGCTTCGAAATTAGATGTTACCTCTCAAGAAAGAGACCTTGGAATCACTGTGGATAGTTCTCTGAAAACATACTGGGTCAGACCAAAGGCCCATCTAGCCCAGTGTCCTCTCTTCTGACAGTGGCCAATGTCAGATGCCCCAGAGGGAGTGAACAGAACAGGGAATCATCAAGTTATCCATCCCTTCACCCGTTCCCAGATTCTGGCAAACAGAGGCGAGGGACACCATCCCTGCCCATCCTGGCTAATAGCCATTGATGGACCTAGCCTCCATGAATTTATCTAGTTCTTTTTTGAAACGTGTTATGGTTTTGGCCTTCACAAAATCCTCTGGCAAGGAGTTCCACAGGTTGACTGTGAGTTGTCTGAAAAAATACTTCTTTGTTTTAAACCTGCTGCATATTAATTTCATGTGGTAACCATTAGTTCTTGTGTTAGGAGGAGTAAATAACACTTCTGTATTTATTTTCTCCACAGAATAGAATATAGAAGAGAGAAGCATTGGTGTTGGCACCAGGGGCATGACGCCGGATTGCCACTGTACGCATCGGGGAGGGGCGACAGCGGGGGTGTCTGTGCTGTCACTGAGGGACAGTGTTGGCCTCTGTGGTGGGCATCATTGGTGTCCGTAGCAGCATGCAAGGCTCTTGTTATCTGTGTCGGTGACACCGGGGATGGCATGTCTGCAGGGGGAGGGGTGATGCTGGCTGTGATGGGGGACAGCGTTGGCGTCCATGGCAGCATGCGGGGCTCCTGGGGGCTGTGCCAGTGACACTGTCCTCTGGGCTGGGGTCGGCGTAGGGCTGCCCATACCAGTGGGGCACAGCCCTGGGTTTCATCGCCTGACGTGATTCCTGGAGGCCTCAGGCCCATCCTGGGGGCTGACAAGCCAGCGTGAGGCAGCACTACGGTCGGGCACCGCGCCCCATCCCCCCCGGCCCCGCCATCACTGTCCATGAATGGCTCTGTCAGGGAAGGGAGCGCGGTCGGACACCGCCTCAGAGGAGAGGGCGCCGTGCGCATGCGCGCTGGCCACTCCTGTCCGCGTGGTGGGAATCCTCGCGGCTTCCCCGGAGCCAGTTCCGGGCGCGTGACGTCAGGGCGCCGGCGCGTCCCGCTCCCATCCCGGCTTGACGCACGCGCAATAGCAGTCGGAGTGTAAGTCTCCATTTTGCTTCCCCCCTCCCACTCCCTACTCCTCAACAGCCGGAGCGGCTCAGGGTGGGGGAGGGCGATGGGGGGGAAGGGAGGAGTCGGGGACGCTCCGGTGCGGGCCGGGCGGGAAGCGCTGGGGCAGGGGGCGGAGGCCAGCGCGTGCTGGCGCCCCCAGGGGCAGGGCGCGCGCGGCTCTGGCGGTCCCCCCTCCCTCAGCGCGCGGCCTGCCGGGCGCGTGTGAGGAGTATCGGTGGGCTTGTCCCTGGTCTGCCGCGCGGCCGGTTCCGCGCCGGAGGCTCCCTCTCGATCGGGCAACCCAGCCACAGGGCAGGCTGGGTCCGTCGTCTGGGTGGGTGGCAGCTGCTTTCGGCCTTGTAACGGCCCGGGCGGGTCTTCTAGACGCCTCAGTATCTTTCCCGCCAGCTGCGCCCCTCCCCCCGCTCCTGGGCAGTTACCGACCCGCCCGCTTGAAACGGGAGTGGCCGTTTGTCAACGGCCGCCGCGTCGCACGGGTCACGTGAAAACGCCTCCGCGGGAGCCTCGCTGACTGACCCCGGCCCGCGGCGTTGGGTTTATTGCCGCAGGTACTGCGGAAGTGTTGGTATTTCTGCGGCACCACGGCAATTATTTTTCTATATTGTCATCTGTGGAGGGGGGCAAATTTAAAAAAACAAAACAAAAACCCCCGCCCGCAACCCCTCAACCTAGGTGCGGCATTTAGAATCCAGCAGAATCTCCTCCTGTTCTAGTCGCTTAAATTAAAATGTGGGTATAAAATAATAGCTCTTTACATCTTCCGAGTGCCTTGTAAACCTTAGCGAATCAATCAGATTTGACATAGCTCCTTAAATGTGAACTCAAAGGAATTTAATGGGAAAAAGCCTGCAGCGGTTGGACTGAGTGAGAGCTTGAAAATAAGAGTAGCGATAGTGTGTAGTTTTTTTTTTTAATGAGGAGGATATGTTTCTCTGGAGTACAAATTTAATTTTTGTCCTTGGTAAATTATTAACAACCCCATTAGGAAATTAATATGAAACTCCTAAGAACTTAGATGGAGGAATCAGTAAAATCATTTTGGTCATTTTGACCTTGGTTCAATGATGGGATTAGTTTAAATAACTTTGTGTGTGTGTGTAACATTTTAAAGTCATAGTTACTGGATGGAGAAAGGAAGGCTTCGGTATAACTCTTGGGACAATTAGATATAGTGTGTAATATAATTAAAAATCTTAAATTGCAACATACTTAAGCATGTATCTATAAAGTTCGCGTGAAAGATTAATTGCACACAATGGGCTCTGCCTGTAGGCAGATTTCTTAGTAATTTATTTTCAAATAGCTGATGTCAGTGATTTAAATAAGACATTCCAGAATATTATTTCTCTATGGTAGGATCTTGGCCACTTAATTTAAAATTGAATCATTGAAATGCCTAATAGAAAACTTGCACAAAGTACTTCACCTTTTTTCCCTTGGGCAAGATGTCTATGTCCAACACATAGTAGTTCCCTTGATTTTGTAACCTGTTTTTATATTCCGCTCCAATGCATTTTAAGTTATTCAGAAGTGGTTTAAATCTTTGAATGACAGTTGAGAAGTATTCTGATCTTTAAAAGTTACATTCTTATGTGCTGAAAAGAAATTCCACATAGACATTGGGTTTTGGTTTTTTTTTTTTTTTTTTGAATTTGAATGGTAGGTTTGGAGTTCTCATAAAAGCCGAATTTAGTTCACTTGTCAATTCTGCCACTTAGTGTGAAAGCTTTATCTGTTGCTTCTTTCAGTGTGGGTAGAAGATCATAGTTGATATTTAGACAGATCTCTTCTTGGAATGTTGTTGGATTCAGCCAACATTAGCTGTTATTGTTTCAGTGTGTGGAAGTTTTGATGTGAAATCTAATTAAATCCCTTTGCAAAGTCTTGTTAAAACGTGTTTTATAACACAGTTTTTTAATTGGTAATTTTACACTGGGGTTGTTTTAAGTGGATGATTGTTTGAGTTGTAGGCAGAGTCTATTCTTCAGATGTTTCTGCTTACTGTGTAAGTATAAAGGCTACAAGTTTGTCTCCTCACATCTATGTAAGGATTTACATGCATAATTCCCATGCATTGAGCAAAGAACATGAATCTAAACGTGTAGTAGGAGAAAAATGACTTACTTTTGCTGTCCTTGGAAAGCATACTTCCAGTCTCCACTGACTTTATTAATGCTACAGCTAATATATTTTTCATGCTTAAATATTCAGCAAATGCATTGTCACTTCTGTTTGCGTATATTGCATTCATACCTCTTCCTTTAATTCACTATACTGCACCAGGGAGCCCTTAGTTGGAATTATGATGCATTTTGCTAAGTGAAATCAGAAATATAGAAGATAGGGCTGGAAAAGACTACCTGGGTCATCTAGTATAACCTTTTGCGTAGAGCAGGATTATCCTTCTGTCTTGTAAATGATAACCTTGTATGTAAATGAAAGGATTTGTCTTTTTTTTTTTCCAGCTGTATTGCGTAGTAAATTCATATTCAGTTTTTCATCTGTCACCCAAATCCTTTTCTGCACACTCATTAAATAGATTTTTTTCTAAAGTTTAAACTTGCACTTAAATTTGCCTATTTCTTCAAAAACTCAGTTTTGTAGCCATTTTACTTTCTTAACTTATTGTATTACAGTAGCACCAATTTGAGCCATGGCCTCGTGGCTGCTCCCCTGAGGCTGGGAGAGGAGCCTTTAGATGTGGGCCGGCTTGAACCCCCCACCCTGGACCTATAGGTACAGTAACATCAAGGATCCCCAACTAGACTAGGCTCCCGTTGTGTTGGCACTGTGCACACATAGGGTGGGATTCACAAAGGTACTTAGGGTGCTAAGTCCCCTTTTAGGCACCATTGTGATTCACAAAACTCCCCCTTGGTTTCAGCCTAATTCTGTAGGCACTTCTAGTTGCTTGGTACCTCAGGTTTTGCAATAAAATATCTCGGGCCTATGTTTTTGTCTCTGAGCATATGCACTGCCGCTTCACTGGGTGCCTATCTCCTGCCTACACCTCAGTGCAATTCACAAGCTAGTTTGGCTGCCTAAGTTGTGTGTGGGATCTGATCCAGTAGGTATCCATAGAGGTTGCCTTACTCCACATGAGACTGACAGGATGTAAGAGGGTGGGAGGGAAATGGAGGAGCTCCTCTTTATATCCTTTTGGCGTAGTTAGACCTGACATTCATTACACCTAATACACAGTTTATGACAACAGTATCTGAAGGTATCATATGAGGTGTCATATAGAGACAGTTGACATAGTTTCAGAATTTTTGTAGTTGCTTTTACAACGTTTGTAACAGAATTGTGTATTTTCTATTTCACTTACAGTTCCTCTTCGAATTTAGAAAACTAGATCAAAAGCTATTACAGTTATGTTCATCTTGTCTCATTCTCTATCTTCCTGATAACTCTGTCAAAGAAGGTGATCAAGTTTATTACTCAATGTGTACTCTTTTTAGTGTGAACATTATATTCTATGAGCTTTCTTTAAGAAACCCACTCAACACAAAGTAGGTGTGGATTTAGCTTATATTTTGATGAGATCACAAATTATACATGTTTTTGCACCATTTGCTACTAATTTTACACATTGAAACATGATGTAGCCTAAGGGTTTACTGGAAAATTGACTTCAGTAATTTATTTTTGAGTTTTCCTAAAGTTACATAGTACGTTATTTTTGACTGGAATATAATTCCACAAACATAAAATAGAGAGATACAAATACACTACATGATATAGCACTATTAGGTTCGGCACTTACCCTATAAGGGATAATAAGCCGTTAATACCGAGCTGATTTGTCTATCAAGATTTGAAAGTTGTGAGTGATGAAAAAGCTGCTAATAGTGAACTTAGTTTTAGTGCAACTCTGTGTCATGGGTTGGCTGGCCCTTTAAAGAGAATTGGGCCTAGTTTCACCAGTGACATCTGATTTCCAGGTGATGCTGTGAGATCAGGGATCAGGAAATAGCTAGCGTCCTCATACCCGTCTTCATAAAAGATAGCGAGTAGTTCAGCTTGAGAGCTGCAGAGAATTTGAAAGCTCTTTCAGGAGTTCTTGTATCAAGGGAAAGAACCCAGCTCATATGTAATTTGCACATTAAAGGCGGGTTGAGTGTAATCCTGAAAGAAGCAGAAAGGCTCATGCAGGAGTTCCTGGTGGATGGGGTCTGCAGAGCAGTACTGCAGGGACCAGGTTAGGTTGGAAAGAGAGCAGAATGGCTCACTAGCACCCCCAATCAGATGACTTGCAGAGTGTAATTCTGGAGTGAATAGATGGTCTTTTGCAGGAGCCTCTGGGTTAAGTGAAAAAGGACAACTTCGTTTGTTGAAGAAATAAACAGAAGCTTTGAAGATAAGAGGACTGGAATGCTGTGGCTGGAGAATATTCTTTGGTGCACAGGCTGTTGAATTAGTGCACTGGTTTACACTCTGTTTATAGTGAAGTAACGGAAGAGTTCCAAAGTGATTGAGTATATTGCAATGGACTTTCAGTCCTCTTCATGTGAGCATAAACTCCACTTATAGTGACGTTCCACTCCATTAAAAGTGGATATCAGTGTGCTAAAACTCTAGGAATGTAACAATTATCAGATAACCATAACATTTTATTAGAATCTTTATCAACTCAGCCAAAGAAGAGAAGTTGCTGTGATTCAATGAAAGGAGGAATCCCTGGTTCGTGTCTAGTTTATAGCTGCTCTTGGTGTGGGTGTTGAAGAGCTGAGTCAGCTTTGCTGCTCCCCACTTGTGAAGGTATAGCCCCAGGTTGCTCCCCTTACAACTATTAGAAGTCTCCTGAAACTACATGAGGGTGAAGAGAGGCCCTGCTGTAGGAGATATTTTGCCAAGCAGACCCTCTCTTTTTTAGTGAAACTCTGCTTATAGAGAAATAGTGTTGGGAAAAGTGGTGAACCCCTTTAACTATGAGATGATTTCATTGTATTTGGCCAAATATAGTACAAAAAGCAGACTTGCATAATGAATATATACAATGGCTGACGTTATTTTGGGTCTGTTCTTGCACCATTGACCGTTTCATAATTGATTTAAATGGGGGAAAGATCAGGCCTGTTCTACAGTACAAGAAAGACCTATTGTGGCTCTCCCTCTCTATTCCAAACCCCTTGCCAAATTATTTTCCTTTCTGCCACCCATCCTGTTTCAAGTCTCCATATAATTTCTAGAGAAGAGTCAAAGGTAGGCAGGATGCTTAGCAGCCCTTGTTTAGGCTAGATATCTTTATTACAAAAATTAAATCTAAAAGAAAGTGTAACCACTTAATACTAAGTCATGAAAAAGGAAAAAAAATGTCTTGAATCTAAAAGTGGGCATAAATACACCTGAATAAATAATAATGCATGCTTCACTAGCCCTCATCCTGCTGTTCTAGCAGGACCTCCTCCACCACTGTGACTTATCACTGGTAAACATTCTCTTTGTAGTTGTATACACCAAAAAGCAATTACCAATGAGCAATATATAAACTTAACATTAAGTAGTGTGCCCAAAACAGCATTTGCTTTCATATAAATGGCAGCAGCTATAGGGAGATACGTTTGGTTGCCACTGCATTTTTCAGGGACACATGACATCCCCAGTCTCATGAAGAAACAGGCGAGAAAAATATGCATGCTTTATTTTTGCTAAATAGAGTAATAACGACTGTAAGTCACAGGTGAATCTTGAGTTTCTAAACCTGTGATTCCCCAACAGCTTCAGGCCAGGCTATTTGCCATCATGAAACCAAAACATAGACTATCAAATCCAAAGGTTCCTTGGGACTTC
Source organism: Lepidochelys olivacea (assembly GCF_965140295.1). Taxonomy (NCBI): domain Eukaryota; kingdom Metazoa; phylum Chordata; order Testudines; family Cheloniidae; genus Lepidochelys; species Lepidochelys olivacea. The sequence continues at coordinate 3,962,855 of NC_140417.1, read as the reverse complement.
TCATGTCCTATCTTCTAACAGATTGACCCTGGAAAAATGCTGGTGCTGAAAATTAAGTACAAGTTTAACTGTTTTGCTGGATTGAGATCTAAATTAATGTAAATGATAATTCTCAGTTTATTTTTGCTTAGGCTGAAAATTGACTGAACAGTAAAGGCACTTCAAAAATGTAAAATTACCTGCAAGGGATAAATTTGGACTTTCAGTTTGCAACACAATGATTAGAAGTTTGTGTTCTGTTACTATGAATCATGTGATGATTCCCTGTACTAGAACTGATTTGGAAAAATGATTGGAATAATTTACAAAACAAAGTAAAATGGTCACTCACATTTCAAGTATGGCCAGATTTTACCTTGTTGCTTATCCTCCCAAACTCTTGTTCCTTTTGCTGCTACTGGAGTCTTGTCACCCCCACCCCTTAATATCTAGGTTTCAAATGCACAGTTTTTAGATATTTAATCCACATTATTTGGTATCCAGTGGATTCATCACGTATCTAATTAATATACAGTAGGAAAGCAACTAACTTTCTATATGAGGGAACTTTGAAATCACACAGAGAAATGTATGGGTTTTTTTTAATTTCTTGTTCTGGGACATCTAATGATTTCAGGCTCTAAGTTTCTTTTTAGTGCATGTTTCATTATTAAATATTTAAGACTTGTATGGCTGTTATAAATACTATTTAAGAATGGCAAATTTCTTCATTACCCAAACATTTTCAGGTTACTTAGTGGAAGAGATAGTAAAAACTAAATTCGAAGGGTTGGTGTTTGAGCACATCTCTAGTCAATAGGGAACTAGCAAGTGGTATAATAACATTCTCAGACTTCGCTGTGGTAAAGCCTGTAGTGATTGTGTGCATCTGCACAAAAGATGCTTATAAGCACAGTCTAGTATAAATCACCATGAAAACTCTCACCTATGTGAAATTTTATGTTGGCTATCGGATTGCTTTTTATTTATTTATCTGAGTACTATTGCATCTAGGTCATCAGCTGATATTTTTGGTTCAGTTATAAAAAGATCATACTAACTAATATTTCCATGTGGGATTTGTGTTTTGCTTAGTGAGAGTCCTGTGTAGCTAGGAATCTGATCGTTCAATACATTATTTATAAGCTTTACATGCTATTTTATCAGTACTGAACTAGTACAATGTAGTGGTCTTGGCAATTGTATTTTAAAACAACTAAGCTGTATGTTGTGGGATGGTGGGTAAAAATGCGTTTGTAGCTTTATAGTGAAAGTCAGCATTATCTCTGCATTTAGTAGATAAGATGCCAACTGCTAGATTTAAAATAAGGAACATACTTCATATTGGATGTTCAGGTGTTCAGACAGGAGTAGTACATGAAAACTGATTAAGGGGTTCTGCGTTAGCTTGGTACTTAAAATGCACTTTTTGTCCAAAGTTAGTCAAGTACTTTTTCACTTCATAGGAATGGATGACTTTATTTTGGATAAGATTTTAATTTTTTTCAATGTTAGAGGTATGGATAGACTTCTTAAAACAAATGAATAAATAGAAAAAAATGCTTTCATATTTTTCCAACTTAAAATTTTTAGATTTTTTTGGTAACGACCATAAATGCATGAAAAGAAACAGTCTACAACCATATGCTTAAATAACTCTGCTATGTAAGTTGACTGTTCAGATCATAAAGCCACCCTTAAATAAATAAGATACATAGTACACAGGACCATCCCATTATATCTGTTGAGTGCAGTCTGTAGAATCTCAGACTCTGGACCTTATAACAACAGTGTGTTTTGGGACTGTATGACCAGGAGACCAATAGCAGTCAAAACGTAAGCCATTTCTAGTATTGTATTTTTCTGAGAAGATGCCACCTGTTGTAGAACTGCTCCCTCCCAAATATTTTCCACAGTATAACACTTCATGAAACATACACTGGAAAACTTTGGGGCAAACAGCGACCTCAACAATGTCTTAAAGACACTGAACACAATTACAAGTTGAACAAATGTACTGGGAGGAGGATTTCTCTACCATTTCAGCAACAGTAGAAGCTGTTTAATTGGTACTAGCAGAAGGGACCTTTATGCTTTCAGTAGGTCAGCAACTAGAGGACTATATCTCTTTCACGGTCACCAAGAGTACATTACAATATTTCCTGTGGACTGGTTCTGTGTCCCCTTTAGGGTCCAAAGCTACTAACATCCTTATAAAAGTCCAAAATAATGCTTCTGGCTCCTTTATAGGCGGCATAACAAATACTCAATTTCTCTCAAATACAAAATACTCTCAGTTTGGAAATAAAATATTTTTACTAAAATGTTATATGAATATTCAGTTTCTTGGGAGGTCTCTTATGAAGCACTTGAAGTATTTTTGACCATGAAATAAGAATGTACATATATCTAAAGCCCCACATTGAAATATGTGAGTAAATTGAAAGTAGTGGCTGTAAATTCTCTTAACTAAAGATACCATTGAACATTCCACATGGGCACAATTAAAGATTCACTGAATTTTATAAATATTTTTACCCTGATTGTTTATATATTTTATTAATCTTTATTACTGATAGGCTATGTAATTTATGCACAGAAATTTACCACTTGTCATGAAATAAAGGTCATGAGCAGATTGTTGGTTGGTGTAAATTGGCAGTGGATGTATGACAACTTATACCACCTGAGGTTTTGCTCCCATTTGTAAGAAGGTGAACTTGAATCATAGCAGCCCTGAGAAATGATGGAGGAAAACTGGTGGCATGGCCTTTGAAGGAACGTAATTTGCATCTGCTCAGTTTCAAGTTAAGAGATCATTAGTTTTGATATGATGAAGTTTATCTATAAAGTCCCATTAAATGGGCATTAATGACCTAAGAACAATATGCCATTGATAACTAATATGAAATCCCTGCTTTTGACCATAGTTTTAAAATGATTTCATGATAACAATTATGGCTGTCCCAGCATTGGAATTCCCCTCCTCAACTGCAAAGCTGCATATGGGGAGTGTAACAGGGTATAGCAGGGCCCCCCTCGGTCCTACCTTTGCTGTGCTCCAAAAACCACTGAGATCTTCTGGTTCAGCATTCACCACCCCAGTGCAGTTTATTTACACAGTACAAACCCACCACCTCTCAACATATATCGCTGGGGGTTCCAGCCTTAGGGGCTTCTCTTTCTTGCAGCTAAAAGGGGAGAACTATCCCTCTTCCTCGACTCTCTGGCTTCTCCCCCTGCCCTTTGCTTCCTTTCTGTGAGCCTGTATATAACTCTAGGCTAATCAAGCTGGCAGCTGCTCCGCCTCTGCCAATCAGGCTCAGATTCCTCTAGTCAGCTCCAGTTCACCTCACTTAATTGGAGCTGGAGTGACAGAGGGCTGGCTCAGCAGTTCCTGGTCAGCACTGTCACAGGCAACAATAATGATTACCTACCCCCTAAAGCAGATTTCTACAAGTGTAATAATTGTTGAGGGCAAGTGTGCATTTTCCTATGCCAGTAGTATCAAAGGCTTGTGTCTGCTCCAAATGGGCTGAGCATTGCTGCTTTCCCTTATGTCCAGTGTGTGTGTATACATATAAAATATTGTATATAATATAATATCACTGTATTTTCTATAATGCACATTTATCATATTAAAGAGCTCTAAACTTTGCAGTAGCTTTGATTGAAGCACTTTTCAAGTTTCATATTCCTGTACACATCTATCCGTCTGGTCATGTCTTACTGCAGAACTGACTTTTAAAAAATCTGTACAGATATACATTAGAAACATTTAGATTGCCATTAAGAACCTAGAAACTTATTATTCCCCATTTTCTTTAACAGTTTATCAAGAATTATAATTTTAAAGTGACACAGTTATGTATATAACTTTTTGCACACAAATTAGTTAACTTTGCATTCTTTCAAGTCACTCCCTTTGGGAATTAGTGTTGTTACCTGGTGAAGGCAATAAAATGTGGTTAATTGCCAATCTTTACTTGTAAAAGTTACAGGAGATTAAAAAGAAAAAAACAGTTCCAACTATTAACCAGGCCTGGCCTGGATTTCTTTGATCTAAATTGTCTGATAGATCACATTGAAAAGGCAAATCTTAAGGGGGTAAAGGGAGGGGGAAGAAATACTGTTGGCTGAACATGGTTTTCATTGAAAGTGCTGTTCAACACAGTACTGCAGCTCATTTTTTAAAAATTATCGGAGACAACTTTTTATATAAACATTTTTTAGCGATATGGATAACTGAATTAATTTTTTTCTAGAATATGGTAAGTATTTCATAGCCTGGAGACATAGTAAAAGAGAACTAAATTAGTAAGCAGTGGTACCAGTAAACTTCTTGTGTTTCAAAAATACATAAAGGGAAAAATTCTAATTTTAAATGAGAGCAGTAGCTTCAACTTATGTTGATATATTCAAATGTGATAAGGGTTCAGAAATAATTTAAATTGATGATTAAATTGCAGTAAGTCTTAAATAGATATTTACAACCTTATTTTAACCACTTACATGCTAACTTCAGGATCACATTTAGAGGTGTATTCAAGATGGATACTTATCTCCCATTCCTATAAGGTGCTAAATGCCTTCCACTCTCATTGTAGCATTTGGGAGTTGAGGGTGTTCAGCTCCAGTAGGAGACATTGTGCACTTTACAGGATCAGACTGTCAGCTGAAAGAAGAATAGTCTTCCTCATGCAGTATAAACAGAAAAGGAGTACTTGTGGCACCTTAGAGACTAACAAATTTATTTGAGCATAAGCTTTTGTGAGCTACAGCTCACTTCATTGGATGCATTCAGTGGAAAATACAGTGGGGAGATTTATATACATAGAGAACATGAAACAATGGGTGTTACAATACACACTGTAAGGAGAGTGATCACTTAAGGTGAGCTATTACCAGCAGGGGTGTGGGGGGTGGGGTACCTTTTTTTAGTGATAATCAAGGTGGGCCATTTCCAGCAGTTGACAAGAACGTCTGAGGAACAGTGGGGGGTGGGGATAAACATGGGGAAATAGTTTTACTTTGTGTAATGACCCAAATTAACTTAGGCTTGAATAGAGACTGGGAGTGGATGGGTCATTACACAAAGTAAATTCCTGAGTGAGAAAGTTGCAGTGCTGTAAATTGCCAGTGTAGACAAGCCCCGAGTCTCCTCTGCTTGGTACCAGAGCTTACTCTGAGCTTGAGATTCTACACCATGCACCTCCATTCTTCAGTGGAGAGTCGGACAGTGAGCAGGAAGAGATTGTCTCCCATTGCTCCTTCCACTCATTTTATAATCCCCATTACCAATCTGGGCCTCCACAGCTGTACCATCTGTCTGGCTTTCAACCACCCTGGTATAGACAACCATGGTGCTAACCACCAGGATCCTTCCAGCCATCCCAGTGGCTCTGTTGGGACCTGTGGGAGGTGTATAGACGACATGCCTCCTGAACATCTAGCGTGGTCTACCATGAACCAATGAGGCGCCCTCCCTCAGCCCTAGTATCCTGAGCCCCTGAAGAGATGAGGGATGCACAGGAGGATGACCTTGAGGAAGAGACCACAGACCAACATCTCATCTTCCTCACCAGATGAGGCAGTGATGTCCCCTCCGCCATCTCTAGGAGACGATTTTAAGCTCTTTCAAGACTTAGAAAAGTGGGTGACAGACACTCTGCAATGACCTATAGAGAAGGTAAAAAAGTCACAACATAAGCTGTTGGGCATTTTGCATTCCTCTCCCTCATCCAAAGCACACCTCCCCATCATCGAGGCTCTCTTGGATCCAGCCATGCTTATATGGCAGACCCCTGTATTGGTACAGCCAATTTGTAAATGGGCCAATAAGAAATATTATATTCCAGCCAAGGGTACAGAATTTCTTTTCTCCCATCCACCCCCTAATTTGATCATTGTGGGTGTGGTGAATTCCAGAGGTCGCAACATCAGGTGAAGTCCACCCCTTATGATAGGATTGAAAACACCTTGCCTTTCTCCCAAATAGGTCTTATTCATCTGGCACGCTACAGTTCCACATCGCGAATTATTGGGCCCTAACAGCAAAATATGACTTCTTCAGTTACTCCAAACTCAATTTGTTTATTGATCAACTTCCGGAATCGCACAAGCATCAGTTTAGGGCCATTCTCAGTCAAGGGTAACTGGTGGCCAAGATGGCACTTCAGTCAGCACTCACAACTGATACAGCGGTGCGATCCATCTCCACAGCTGTTGTGATGCGGCAGACTTCTTGGCTACGTTTTTCTGGCTTCCCCAAGAAAGTATAGACCACTATAGAGGACCTTCTTTTTGAATGCACCAAGTTGTTCGCGGAGAAGATGATGGGATGCATCCCTCCACACACTCAAAGACTCTTCAGTTGTTAGGGATTTACACACCTGGCCAGAAGAGCAAATACAGTTCTCAGCCTTCATATACAGAGAAAATACAGTTCTCAGCCTTAAATCTCATACAGTATACTACCCAACTTAGTGCTTTTTATGAGCCTCAAAGGAAAAAGTCCAAGTTCTCAAAGCACAAGCCATTGGACCCACAGCTTTCTTCTTCCCAACCATCCACTTCAAAGCACCAGTTTTGATGGATTGAGCGGGGTGCCACCAGACAACTCCTTTCAGTACCATCTGATGTTGACCAACCCTTCACATCCCTATGGATGCTTCCTTGCTCTGTTCCACAGCAAATAGGAATGGATAACATCTGACAAATGGGTTTAAAAATTCTCTGCAATGGATATTCAATTCATTTCACCTCCATCTCACCCTCAACACCCTTCCCTGTCTCTTTAGGGACCCTTCTCACAAGAGTCTGTTGTGACAAGAGATGGATCATCTCCTCCATGTAGGAGCCATAGAACCCTCAGCACTTATGAGGCAAAGGTTTTACTCTTGTTGCTTCTTGATACTCCCCCAAAAAAGAGAGGTTGGAGATCCATACTTGACCTGAGAGCACTCAACAAGTTTGTCAAGGCTCAAAAATTCAAGATGGTCACTCTGGCAGTGATTACTCCTGCTTTGGAACAGGGAGACTAGTTCTTGGCCCTCGCCCTCCAGGATGCTTATTTCCATATTTCAATCTTATCATCCCACAGACAGTTCCTCAGATTTACCCTAGGACAGGACCATTACCAGTACTGAGTAATCCTCTTTGGGTTATCATTAACTCCCAAAGTAGTCTCCAAGGTCCTTTTCATGGTAGTGGCTCACCTGTTACCCTAAAATTTAGACATCCATTATGTTACCTACAAATTTGCATGGGGCTTTTAGCACCTTGAGCAAAAGCCTGCCAATTATGTTAGCCTATGATAGTGCTTCTAATTTAACAAAAGAGTAACAAGGTTGTGGCCCTCCCTAAAGGAATTGCTAGGGTGTTACCAGGAGGCTTGTCTCCTACCTGCAGAGGGCTCCCCAGAACAAGCTATGTTATGACAGACAATGTAGTGTGCATATGCTCCATAAATCGTTGGGGGCACTATATTGCCCTCTCTTTGCGCAGAAGAACTAAGGCTACGGAACTGGTACATTTCCCACAGTATTACAATATCAGCCGCCTACCTGCCGGAGCATACAACACAACAGTGAACAGTCTCAGTCACAAATTCCCACACAACCATGAATGGGAGATAAACACAGTAATACTCCATGACATATTCACACAGTGTGGGACACTGACAGTAGACCTGTTCTCCACTTACTTGAGCAAGAAATGCCCACACTACTACTCTAGAGCACGCCTTGGTCAGCACTCCTTAGGGGACGCTGCCCTTCTCTCATGGGACCAGGGCCTTTATACACCTCTCCCCCATTTGTTGTATTGCTGTAAGTCCTGTTAGAGAGAGAGTGAGTGCACAATGCTATACTGACTGCTTCCACCTGGCTGAGACAGATGTGTACCCTTCCCTGTGACAGCTGGTGACGTGCCTGCCAGTCCCTCTTCAACCCACTCCTTACCTCCTCTCAAAGAACGAAGGACTCACTCTCCATCCCGACCTATGGATACTTTGGCTCAAGGTCTGGCTCCTTTATGGTTCCAACATATAAAGATATCCTGCTCTGAGGAGGTACAGGAAGTGTTACTTACACAGTAGGAAATTGGCTACCCATCATACTTACCTACAAAAGTGGACCATGTTTCAGTTTTGGTGCCATTTCAGACAAATTACCCTGACATCTGCTACTCTCCCGGTAGTCTTAGATTATCTACTTGCTCTAAAGAAGTCAGGATTATATTTTAGCTCGCTCAAGGTCCAGAGGGCGGTCATAGCGACTTTTCACAACAAACAGAGGGGACTCAGTTTTCTTGCACCCAACTACAAAGAGGTTCCTCAAGGGCATAGCAAACCTCTTTCCCCAACCCAGACAATCCTACCCCATCACGGGACTTGAATTTAGTATTAAAGGATCTGAGCAGACCACCCTTCAAACCTATGACCCTGGGGTAAACAGTGAGGTGGCAAACATTGCAGATGATACAAACCTACTCAAGATAGTTAAGTCCCAAGCAGACTGCAAAGAGCTACAAAAGGATCTCACAAAACTGGGTGACTGGGCAAAAAATGGCAGATGAAATTCAGTGTTGATAAATGCAAAGTAATGCACATTGGAAAACATAATCCCAACTATACATATAAAATGATGGGGTCTAAATTAGCTGTTACCACTTCAGAATGAGATCTTGGAGTCATTGTGGATAGTTCTCTGAACACATCCACTCAAGGTGCAGTGGGAGTCAAAAAAACAAACAGAATGTTGGGAATCATTAAGAAAGGGATAGATAATAAGACAGAAAATATAATATTGCCCCTGTATAAATCCCTGGTACGCCCACATCTTGAATACTATGTGCGGATGTGGATGCCCCATCTCAAAAAAACATATATTGGACTTGGAAAAGTTCAGAAAAGGTTAACAAAAATGATTAGGGTTTCCATAGGAGGAGAGAGAAATAAGACTGGGACTTTTCAGCTTGGAAAAGAGATGATGAAGGGGGGTATGATAGAGGTTTATAAAATCATGACTGCTATGGAGAAAGTAATAAGGACGTGTTATTTACTCCTTCTCATACACAAGAACTAGGGGTCACCAAATGAAATTAATAAGCAGCAGCTTTAAAACAAAGAAAAGGAAGTATTTTTTCACACAACACACAGTCAACCTGTGGAACTCCTTGCCAAAGGATGTTGTGAAGGCCAAGACTTTAACAGGGTTAAAAAAAACCCTAGGTAAGTTCATGGAGGATACATCCGTTAATGCTTATTAGGCAGGATGGGCAGGGATGGTGTCCATAGCCTCTGTTTGCCAGAAGATGGGAATGGGCAATGGGTTGGATTACTTGGTGATTACCTGTTCTGTTCATTCCCTCTGGGGCACCTGGTATTGGCCACTGATGGAAGACAGGATACTGGGCTAGATGGACCTTTGGTCTGACCAAGTATGGCCGGTCTTACGTTAAGTTCACTTACACATCTGTCAGTAAAGTCAGCGTTTCAGGTCACCATCACCTCAGTGAGGGGGATAAGGAATATAGTGGCTCTTATGGTGCACTTCCCTTTTACAGTATTTTTTTCATGACAAGGTTAGGCTCAGGCCCCACCTGCTGTTCATCCCCAAGGTTCCTTCGGCCTTTCACATGAACCAACTCATTCACCTCCTGACCTTTTATCCCAAGCCGCACCGGGATAATAGGGAAGCCATTCTACACACACTAGATGTTAGGAGAGCCCTGGTCTTCTACCTGTACAGTACGAAAGCTTTTAGGAAATCTCCTAGGCTTTTCCTTTCCATTGTGGCTAGGTCAAAAGGTGCAGCAGTATCAGCCCAGAGGCTCTCTAAGTGGGTCTTGAACTGCATCAAACACTGCTATTGTGTTGGCAATGTAGTACCTCCATCTGGAATCCATACACACTCCATGAGATCGGTTTCCTCTTTGATTGCCTTCTTCAAGGATGTCTCTACCCTGGAAATCTACAGAGCAGCCACATGGGCATCTGTGCATACCTTTGCAGAACGCTATGCCATCACTGAGGACTTTGCTACTGACGCTAGATTCAGCTTCACAGTATTGTCATCCATAACAGACTCGACTCTGAAGCTCCAGCCTCCCATTAGGGATACTGCTTGGGAGTAATTTACTGTGGAGCACCCATAGGAACACTTCGAAGAAGAGGAGGAAGTTACTTTATGCAATAATGAAGGTTTTTCAAGACGTGTGCCCCTATGGGTGCTCCATGACCCACCCTTCTTTTTTCCACTCAGAGTTCTTGATAGGGAAGGAACTGAGGGAGCTTTGTCTGTGCAATGCTAGTTAGCCTTGAGCCACAACATGAGGTGGGAGACAGCACGTGAGCAGGCACTGCTGCCAAAGTTCTCCATTCAGCAGGGCAGGGATGCAAGTGCACCTCCAGTGGAGCATCCATGGGGACACACATCTCGAAGAACCATCATTACTGCACATGATGCATAATTTCTTCATATTCCACTGAGTGCCAGGTTTTCCACTGCTGTGTGGTTCAACTGGAGTGTGGCTTTGTCAAGGGGACCTCTACTACTTATTGCAGGGGTACCTCCTCTGGCCATACCTGGGGATTAGATCTGCCAGTTGTACATCCTTTTCTTGTGGTTCCTCAGCCCATCCTCTCACTGTCCGTCTGTGGCTCCTCAGGAGCTGCAGTGCCAAGCCTTTGTTTCTTAGCTCTCAGGCCAAGTCACAGTATTCTTCCCCTTCTTGGGTAATAAAGTCTCTCCAGTCTAGTTGTCCAGTTGATGTCCCCAGTGTACCTGTGCCACTTCCCAATGGCTGGTAGGGAACCCAGGCCAGCCCTCTACACTGGGTTCCAGACCAGGGATCCTATAACAAACAGCTATTTCCCTGATATTCTTCCTGCCTAACCCTCTGAGGCTTCCTTTCCCCACAACTTCTCTGGGGTTGACTCTTTTAGGGCAGAAGTGGCCAACCTGTGGCTCTGGAGCCACATGCGGCTCTTCAAAAGTTAATATGCAGCTCCTTGTACAGGCACCGACTCCGGGGCTGGAACTAAAGGCACCAACTTTCCAATGTGCCAAGGGGTGCTCACTGCTCAATCTCTGGCTCTGCCACAAGTCATTCCCCCACTCCACCCCTTCCCGCCCCCTCCTCTGAGCCTGCCGTGCCCTCGTTCCTCCCCCCCCCGAGCCTCCTGCATGCCACAAGGTGCGGGAATGGAGGGGGAGGTGCTGATCGGTGGGACTGCCATTGGGTGGGAAGCGCTGGGAGTGGGGTTTTGGAGCTGATGGGGGGGCTGCTGACCTATTACTGTGGCTCTTTGGCAATGTACATTGGTAAATTCTGGCTCCTTCTCAGGCTCAAGTTGGCCACCCCTGTTCTAAGGCTAGAACCCAGGGGTTATTATCCCTCTTGGGTTTTCCCTCCCTTCCTCTGTGCTCCCAGAGAGGAACTGCATACTGTGTCCCTACAACCTCTTTCTGCTGCAAGCTTCCTGTCTTTATAATCTAGCATACCCTGACCCCAGCTGACACTCTTGTTCAAGTAAACCTGCCTCTCCTTCCGGTTGCAGCCAGGTACCTAACTGGCCCCCTCAGGTAGATATTTAACCCTTTCAGGGCCTGTGTGGGGTATCTGCCACATACCAACTTTTACATAAGTGCTGCTTTTGATCCAGATCAGTAGTGTCTAAAAGTGGGGTAAGTTTGCACTGCTGGTTGCCGTGTTCCACCTGTTCGGTGGAGAAAGACTTGGCCTCTAGGGCCTGATTCAGTAAAGTCCTTAAACACTTGCCTAACTTTAAGCATATGAGTAGTCTTATTGTCTTCATTGGAAGTATTCACATTCTTAGGTAATTTGCTGAATCTTAGGGCTGTTAACACAGCCTTTGGTCCATGAACTTAGTTAACCTAAACATTAAAACATTCTCTTTAAAACTGATTTAAATGATGTAATATGTATTAACTATGCAGTGTTTTAAACAGATCTTTAAGAAACAGGCCTGATTTGGGACAGGACTGCAAGAAAGTTACTGATCAGTTTTTAATTGTTTTTTTTTACTTCTCATGGTGAAAACTGAAGCTAATCTTCTGTCGCCCTTTTCAAAGCTCTTTGTATGTCTTTCAAGCTCTGTCATTGTCTATCCTCAGGCCTGCTGGAATAAGGCAGGTGTGGACTGAATCTAGCCAGATTGCTCTTTCTGAAATGATCACCTCTACTTCAAAGGAACATGGAGGGGCTGCTGGATGAGGAGGAAGGAGGCTAGTATGGGGGAGACAGGGAAATACATTTTAGGAGGGAAGATATACACTGGTGGAACAGAAAGGTTAGAGAAGGAGGCAGGGGAATGTCTGGGGAAGGAAAGCATGATAGTTCTCCATACTAGGAGTAAAGAGAGTGTAAGTGCTATTTTCCTCTGAGCTGTTGTGGGTAGGCCCACATGATTTTGTATGTTTTCAAGTTGAATTTTCTTCCTGAAATGATCATATGCATGTTTGGTGTGGGAAGCTTTCCGCTTCAAGTTAAAATATTACAAGAGAACAAAACCCTCTCCTGTTCATTGATTTTAAAAATCTCAGTATTTTGTGTAGGGGGAGTCTGACCTGACATTATTAATTAGGGGTCATCATGGTACACAGATTATTTTATGTTATTTATAAAAAGCAATTTTTTATAGGATTTACATAGTTGATTCCAAAATGTCTCTTAAAATGTTAGATCCCAATCTTGCAAACATGCACATTTAAAATTAAGCACATGCATCAGTACATTCAGGATTGGAGCGGAAGACTAAGTGCTTTGGGGCATGTCTTACTATCTGACAGCACGGTGACTAGCACAATGGGACATTTACCCATTTGCAGCCTCTTGCCCCTACTATAATACAAATAATACATACTATTACAACTAATTGTGCCTTCACTAGACAAAAAGTATAGGCCAATGAAGTAATGGTAATAATCTGCACTGTTGTTTTAGAGATCTTGCTTCAGTTACAGGCTGTCTCTACGGGCCAAGAAGACCTAGATGAAGTGCTGTGTGTTGTTCACCAACAGCCCTATGATTAATGGAAGTATTACCCATCACTGCCTCAAGACTGATGTTCCCCTTATTTTCAAGGATGGTGTCAGCCAGGTGTGTGCAAGCATATGGATGCAAACTAAGGGGAAAAAATAGAGGCAATTGACATGGGGAAGGATCCCCAGAAATGTGGAAGCCTCTTGAAAAGAGGAAAAATAATTTCTTGAGCCTATGTTTCAAATATGTACTCATAACTGTGGGTTTAGATACGTTGCCTGTAGTTACAACACAGCATAAAACGGACCTTTTGTCCTTTGAACTGTCTGGAATTTTCATCCAGACATGGGCACAGTGGCTTTTAAGAAGGAGTGACTGAATCCCAGATTACCATACTACCATCCTTTTTTAAATTGTTCCAAAGCATACACCATCTCTTCTGCGATTCCACTCTAGAGCACAATAGCTGCCATTGATGTTCTCTTCCAGAGAATTTATGTATTCTGCTCTACTACTTTTCATTTTGAAGCTTATGTGAAGAAAATGTTTCATCATTTCACAAGGCCTACGTTGGTTGTGTGGCCAAATTCTACCTTCAGATACACACACTCAGCAACCATTGATGTCAATAGAACATAAAAATGGCCACACTGGGTCAGACCAATGATCCATCTAGCCCAGTATCCTGCCTTCAGACAATGTCAATGGCGGGTGCTTGAGAGGGAATGAACAGAACAGGGCAATTATCAAGTGATCCAGTCAGAAGCTGGGGATACAATGGGGTTACATTGCTGACCATTTTGGCCAATAGCCATTGATGGACTTCTCCTCCATAAATTTATCTAATTCTTTTTTGAAGCCAGTTATAGTTTTGGCCTTCACAACATCCACTGTCAGCCAGTTTCACAGGTTGACTATGTGGTGTGTGAAGAAGTACTTCCTTTTTTGTGTGTTTAAACATGCTGCCTGTTCATTTAATTGGATGACCCCTGTTTCTTATGTCCTGTGCAGGAGTAAATAACACTTCCTTATTCACTTTGTCCACACCATTCATAGAAGTTGCTAGTAGAGTAGAGGGACATATCTACTTTCCTTCTGTTGAACCTGTTTATAGAAATACCCTTTTCCAGGTTTTTTTGGGTACCATCTTAAAGGCACGTACGAATGAAGAAAGATTTTGTATTTTAAGATCAAATATAGGACAGGTAAGGGTACAGTTCAGAAAATAAGGGCTTCCATCTAGCTTCATTTTATACTGTAATTAGCTGTTTCGTAAAATGTCTTTATTTCGCCCTGCTTCATGATTTAAATTGGGCCAAGCTACAGTAGTTCTAAAAATAAAAATCACACACTAGTGAAAATTGCTAGCCAAAGGAAACATACAATATATAAAATTGAATTTTGTGAGAAATATACAGCTACAACTTTATGTAGTTTAAACGATTACTTTTATGCTTTCCTCAAGGCTATTCTGAAGGGATAAGTGGTAGAATTAATCTCCAATGTATTGTAGAGGCAAATAAGTTATAGGTTTAGAACCATGTAATCTAGAAATCATTTGAACTAATGTTCTCAGATTAAAGTGCATTATTTGACAAAAGACTACTTTCGTCAATCATTGGCCAAAAAAATTTCTAGAGGTTAGCCCGGTACAGACACTTGCATTCATACAGATGCATCATTGCTCCAGCCACATTCCTGTTTTTCAAACAAGAATCCAAGTCACCCCATTGAGCCTTACCAGTGATTTGAAGATGCCATTGGTTAGGTAATTGTGTTTTACCCATTGTCCATCTTGCTAACTTTTTCAGGTGTATTAGAGCCTCATTCTCACCATAGCTGAAAGATCTTAGATAATGAAGGGAGCACACACTTTCTGAATCTCTCAGATGGAGATCTTGTCACTTTTCCCATTATTTTCTTCCTTTTTGTGTCTTGTTATGGAATATAAGTAATACCAATAATGTGGGAATTTACTGTTTGCCCTTTACTTTGAAAAACAAGCACTAAGGTTACATGTTATCCAGATATAAAAGAAGTTTATTCAAGGTAATCAGTTTTGGTTTGGCATTTAATCTGAGTGTTTGAAAAGTTGGCTGCTGATGCTCCATTGCCAAAGATGATGCTTAATTTTTGTGGAGTAGCCCTCTGTCTTCCCAAACCTGAGGGCACATTCTTTCTATGGCAGTTGATTGTGGCTAAGACTAGCTCGTACTTGATTTTGAGCCTCCTCAGTCTCATCTTTGCAACCAGCATTTTTACCATTCAAAACTGCTTGTAGGGAGTCTGATTGAGACATTGTGTTATTTCTCCTTAGCTTTGTAACTCTCAGACAGACAAACACGGACTGTAATGTCTAGCATTGCAACAGAAAGTCTCAATGTGGGTTCATTGTGGAATGGGCTGCTGACTATGCTTTGCAGCTGTCCAAATACACAAAGTTTTAATGTTAATCTTCTTGCTGCAACGGAGAAAGAACAGCTTCCTCTGAGGCCAGTCCCTGCTCCATTACTCAACTGGCAGAAGTGTGCTTGTCAGTCATCACCCTCTCTCTGAAGCCCAATTGCATAACCTTTACCACATGCCTGGGGAGATGGAGAATTCGCTCTTGCACCCGGGACTCTTAGACCTCTGGACTGACTCAAAAAATATTTCAAGATGCTTTTATTGTAGTGTTGTGGATTTTTTCTTAAATAGTTCTGTCATGCTTCTCTTTTTGATATTTAAATTGTGGCTAAGTGTTGGCTAAAACAGATTAACAGTGGACAAATCTGATGAAAATTATCTGCTGTTTCAAAGGTTGGCTGCATTCAATTAATTTGCTTTGAAATTATTTTGTTCTGCTTACATAAAGGTCAGGAGGGAGGAGTTGTTTTTTGGAATTTAAAGAAGTAAGGTTTTCAGAACCCTTATTAGTTTCCCTTCCTACTAATAAAAATAGCTTTTGTTTACTTACTGGTTTGTTTTTCTCAGTGAAACTTCTCTGATGAAATTTACTTAAAACATTAAGCACTTATCTGTACTAAAGTTGCATTCATAGTGTCATGTTTTTATTTATTTTAAATTACATATAGTGGAAACACAAAGCAAGCAATAGCTATGTTGGATTCACTTATTTTTGGGGATTATTTCCTACATATTGTAGATTTACATTTTTCTAGCTAAAATAGTTTATTTGGACGGTGGACATTATTTAACTGGCTTGTGTCATGTGTAGCTTAATAAGGTATAAAAAAAATCCCATAGAATTTGTAACAGTCATGTTCATCAACATTCAGGAAGAATAATAATAAAATCACAAAAGGATTCATGTATGAGTCAGTGAAGCATGTCTAATTACAGTTTTCAGTCACAAAACTAATAAAAATTGGCAAGAAATTGGGCTTCTATTAAATACATATTTCTGGAGATCTGGGGAGGAGGAGGAAGAAAACTGCATTTTTGTGATTAAAAACAATGACAATCACATCAGGCTTTTTACACTGCACGGACATTGTTTTAGCATTACAGGGTGGTAGAGACCATATTGGCATGGATTATTTTTTTTAAATGGTAAAAACAAGTCATAGAAATGAAGAGAGACTCTCAAGACAATAGTAATGGCTCCTTAGGTGAACATTAATACATTTTGTAAAGTTTACATTAACTTTGAAAACTGTATCTATTGCTGAAACTAATCAGCCAATTTTTCTCTGTCATAGATCAATAGCATTTTGACATTACATCTTTTCCCTTGCTCTTTGTCGGATGGGAGATGAAATCTGAATGAGGCAGGATGTGAGACTGTACTAGCTGAATGTGCATAAAGTAAAGAATGTATGAAAAGGGAATGTTTTTTTAATGCACATTTTATGAGGAGGTTGAACATTTTTTGCAATAATTTCAAAATTATATAATTATTCTGGCTTCTGTTTATAGGAAAGAGAATATTTAGTTTCACCTAAGGAACTACACACAAGCCCCAACTTTTAATTGTGGCGGGGGGTGCTTGACCCCCAGCTCTGCCCTAGGCCCTGCTCCCACTCCACCCCTTCAATGCCACACCTCCGCCCTGCCTCTTCCTGCCCCCTGCTCCATCCCCATCCTGCCTCTTTCCAGCCCCTCCCCATAGCGCACCGCATCCTTGCCCACCCCCACCCCTGTATGTGTGAAACATCTGATTGCAGCAAGCGGGAGGCACAGGGAGGGAGGGGAAGTTACTGATTTATGGGGCCCACCAGCGGGCAGGAGGGGGTGGGGAGAGCTGATGGGGGCTGCCAGTGGGTGCTCAACCCCCACCATTTTTTCCCCTGGGTGCTCCAGCCGTGGGGCACCCACGGAGTTGGCGCCTATGGAACTGCAACTCTTTCTGTGGTAAAAATGCAGAAGCACAGAGTGCAGGTATTTCTAGCTGGAGCTTTAAACCTGCTTGCCAGAGCTGTATATAAAAGACCATCGCAAGGGTGGATGATTGGGGGCCTGCAGTGAAGCCCAGCCGTCTTCCACTTTTGCTTCTGGGACTTCTGCCAAAGTGCTGACTATGCATCGGGTCTCCATCTTTCATATCTGCCGGTGGTTATAAGTCTGAAGCTTCGCCCCATCCACGAGTTAATGAGAGGAGCAGAAGCCTTCTTTTTGCCCTCCCTTCTCAGTGGGGAAGGTCTCTGCTACGCCACCCTTCCCTTGGCTTTAGTTGCTTGGGCCCTTTTATCCCATAGCACCTACCTTGTGCTGCTGGTCATTGCTTTCGCATGCAACAGTAGCAGTATGAAACTGATGTGAATCCTACAGGTTTTAGAACAGTAGCAGTGAAACTGGCGTGGGTCTTGTAAAATATACAGTGCTGTTGCTTGGCAAAGTTAACAGCAGCAGGGACACTAGAGCTGTCTTTCTGCAAGCTCAGGAAGACAACACTTGATTGGCTGAGATTCAGTTCATGCCTGCAAGGTTCTTTTAATCCATAATGGAGAAGGGTTGGATTTTTTTAAAATTATTACTTACATTTTGGGGTTGATCCTGCTTCTGTTGACGCCAGTGGCAAAACTCTAATTGGAGTAGAAGACGACCTACGCTGTGAGTTTGGTGGACATTAATTTAACAGGAACATACAGTCACCTATTATTTCACAGTACATGTTTAATAAAGAAGGAAACAGAACACTTGTCTTAACATTCTGTACTGATTGCAATTTAATATGAAGGAAATGAGAAAAAAATATAAATAAATGTTACCCTGCTATCGAAGAGATCAACAGCACTGCTTCTACACAGTCAGTAGATTGTGTCTGCTGTACCTGATTGTCCCTAAATTCCACCCCCCCCCCCCCGACTATGTTATTTTGCCTCAACAGTGTTTCCCATTTCTGAGAAGTGGTGGCATTAAAAATATAAGAATGGCCATACTGGTTCAGACCAAAGGTTCATCTAGCCCAGTATCCTGTCTTCCAACAGTGGCCAATGCCAGCTGTTTCACAGGGAATGGGCAGCAAAATAGGGCAGAAAAATAGGGCAACAAAAATGATTAGGGGACTGGAACACATGAGTTATGAGGAGAGGCTGAGGGAGCTGGGATTGTTTAGCCTGCAGAAGAGAAGAATGAGGGGGGATTTGATAGCTGCTTTCAACTACCTGAAAGGGGGTTCCAAAGAGGATGGCTCTAGACTGTTCTCAATGGTAGCAGATGACAGAACGAGGAGTAATGGTCTCAAGTTGCAGTGGGGGAGGTTTAGATTGGATATTAGGAAAAACTTTTTCACTAAGAGGGTGGTGAAACACTGGAATGCGTTACCTAGGGAGGTGGTAGAATCTCCTTCCTTAGAGGTTTTTAAGGTCAGGCTTGACAAAGCCCTGGCTGGGATGATTTAACTGGGAATTGGTCCTGCTTTGAGCAGGGGGTTGGACTAGATGACCTTCTGGGGTCCCTTCCAACCCTGATATTCTATGATTCTATGATTCTATGAATGAACAAAACAGGTAATCATCAGGTAATCCATCCTCTGTTGCCCATTCCCAGCTTCTGGCAAACAGATGCTAGGGACAGCATCCATGCCAATCCTGGCTAATGGCTGTTGATGGTCCTATCCTCCATGAATTTGTCTAGTTCTTTTTTGAACTCTGTTATAGTCTTGGCCTTCACAACATCCTCTGGCAAAGAGTTCAACAGCTTGGCTCTGCATTGTGAGAAGAAATAGTTACCTTTGTTCATTTTAAACCTGCTGTCTTTTAATTTTGTTTGATGACCTCTAGTTCTTGTGTTTATGAGAAGGAGTAAATAACAGTTCCTTATTTACTTTCTTCACAGCAGTCATGATTTTATAAACTTTTATCAAATCCCCCACTCGTTATCTCTTTTCCAAGTTTTAGTCCCAGTCTTAGAATCATAGAATATCAGGGTTGGAAGGGACCTCAGGAGGTCATCTAGTCCAACCCCCTGCTCAAAGCAGGACCAATCCGCAACAAAATTATCCAAATCCCCAACGAAATCAGTCTTATTTATCTCTCCCCATATGGAAGCTGTTCTATACCCCTAATAGGTTTCAGAGTAGTAGCCATGTTAGTCTGTATCCGCAAAAAGAAAAGGAGTACTTGTGGCACCTTAGAGTCTAACAAATTTATTTGAGCAAAAGCTATCGTGAGCTACAGCTCACTTCATCGGATACATTCAGTGGAAAATACAGTGGGGAGATTATATACACAGAGAACATGAAACAATGGGTATTACCATACACACTGTAAGGAGAGTGATCAGGTAAGGTGAGCTATTACCAGCAGGAGAGCGGGGTGTAGGGGCGGGGGGAGAACCCACCCCACTCTCCTGCTGGTACTAGCTCACCTTATCCCTCCCACCCCGCTCTCCTACTGGTAGTAGCTCACCTTACCTGATCATTACAGTGTGTATGGTAACACCCATTATTTCATGTTCTCTGTGTATATAAATCTCCCCACTGTATTTTCCACTGCATGCATCCGATGACGTGAGCTGTAGCTCGTGAAAGCTTATGCTCAAATAAATTTGTTAGTCTCTAAGGTGCCACAAGTACTCCTTTTCTTTTTGCGTATACCCCTAATAGTTTTTGTTGCCCTTTCTGGAACCCTTTCCAATTTCACTATATCTTTTTTGAGATGAAGTGGCCAGATCTGCATGCAGTATTCAAGATGTGGGCATATCATGTATTTATATAGAAGCAATATGATATTTTCTATCTTATTCTTTCTTTCTTTCCTAATGATTCCAAGTTCTCTTTCTTGAGTGCTATCATCTAATTTAGACTGCATCATTTTATATGTATAGTTGGGATTGTTGAATTTCATCTGCCATTTTGTTGACCAGTAACCCAGTTTTGTGAGATCCTGTTGTAACTCTTTGCAGTCTGCTTTGGACTTAACTATATTGAGTAGTTAATCATCTGCAAACTTTACCACCTCACTGTTTACACTTTTTTCCATATAATTTTTGAATATGTTGAACAGTACTGGTCCCAGTACAAACCCATGGGGGACACCACTATTTACCTCTTTTCATTCTGAAAACTGATCATTTTATTCCTACCCTTTGTTTCCTATCTTTTAACCAGTTACTGATCCAGGAGAAGACCTTCCCTCTTATCTCATAATAGCTTACTTTGCTTAAGAGCCTTTGGTGAGTGTCTTTGTCAAAAGCTTTCTGAAAAGCTAAGTACACTGTATCCACTGGATCACTCTTGTCCACATGCTTGTTGACTCCTTCATAGAATTCTAGTAGATTGGTGAGGCATGATTTCCCTTTACAAATAAACATGTTGACTCTTCCCCCAACAAATCGTGTTCACCTATGTGTCTGATAATTCTGTTCTTAACTGTAGTTTCATCCAGTTTGCCTGGTACTGAAGTTAGGCTTACTGGCCTGTAATTGCTGGGATTGTTTCTGGAGCCTCTCCGATGAAGTGAGCTGTAGCTCACGAAAGCTTATGCTCAGATAAATTGGTTAGTCTCTAAGGTGCCACAAGTACTCCTTTTCTTTTTGCGAATACAGACCAAAACGGCTGCTATTCTGAAACCTGTCTTAAAAATTTGCATCACATTAGCAAACCTCCAGTCATCTGGTACAGAGGTTGATTTAAATGATAGGTTAAATACCATAGTTAGTAGTCCTGCAGTTTCCACATTTGAGTTCCTTCAGAACTCTTGGGTAAATACCATCTGGTCCTGGTGATTTACTACTGTTTAGTTTATCAGTTTGTTCCAAAACCTGCTGTTAAGGTTCCTTCCCCACTCTGAACTCTAGGGTACAGATGTGGGGACCTGCATGAAAACCTCCTAAGCTTACTTTTACCAGCTTAGGTTAAAACTTACCCAAGGTACAAACTATTTTACCTTTTGCCCTTGGACTTTCGCTACCACCACCAAATGTCTGACCGGTATTATTATTATTAGGAAAGAGTCCGTTTGGAAACGTCTTTCCCCCCAGAATCCTTCCAAATCTTACACCCCCTTTCCGGGGAAGGTTTGATAAAAATCCTCACCAATTTGCATAGGTGACCACAGACCCAAACCCTTGGATCTTAAGAACAATGAAAAAGCATTCAGTTTCTTAAAAGAAGAATTTTAATAGAAGGAAAAAGTAAAAAGAATCACCTCTGTAAAATCAGGATGGTAAATACCGTACAGGGTAATTAGATTCAAAACATAGAGAATCCCTCTAGGCAAAACATTAAGTTACAAAAAGACACAAAAACAGGAATATCCATTCCATTCAGCACAGCTTATTTTCTTAGACATTTACACAAACAGAATTTAATGCATATCTAGCTAGATTACTTACTAAGTTCTAAGACTCCATTCCTGTTCTGTCCCCGGCAAAAGCATCACACAGACAGAAAGAAGCTTTGTTTCTCCATCCCCCCAGCTTTTGAAAGTATCTTGTCTCCTCATTGGTCATCTTGGTCAGGTGCCAGCGAGGTTATCCTAGCTTCTTAACCCTTTACAGGTGAAAGGGTTTTTCCTCTGGCCAGGAGGGATTTTAAAGGTGTTTACCCTTCCCTTTATATTTATGACACCTGCTCTAAGGACACCTCGGTCTGGGACAGTTATTCAGATTCGTCACCTGAAAAGAATGGCTCAGGTTTGAGAATCTTCCTCACATCCTCAGCCATGAAGACCAAAGCAAAGAATTCATTTAGTTTCTCCACAATGACCTTCTTGTCTATGAGTGCTCCTTTAGCATCTAGATCATCTACTGGCCCCACTGGTTGTTTAGCAAGCTTCCTGCTTCTGATGTACTTAACATTTTTTTGCTATTACTTTTTGAGTCTTTGGCTAGCTGTTCTTCAAATAATTTTTTGGCCTTCCTAATTATATTTTTACACTTCAGTTTCCAGAGTTTATGCTCCTTTCTATTTTCCTCAATAGGATTTAACTTCCATTTTTTAAAGGATGCCTTTTTGCCTCTCACTGCTTCTTTTACTTTGTTGTTTAGCCACGGTAGCACTTTTTTTTGTCCTCCTACTATTTATTTTTAATTTGGGGAATATATTTAAGTTGAGCCTCTATTATGGTGTCTTTAAAAGTTTCCATGCAGGTTGCAGGGATTTCATTTTTGGCATTATGTCACACTATTAAAAAAAGAAAAGGAGTACTTGTGGCACCTTAGAGACTAACCAATTTATTTGAGCATAAGCTTTCGTGAGCTACAGCTCACTTCATCAGATGCATAGTGTGGAAAATACAGAAGACGTTTTTATACACACAAACCATGAAAAAATGGGTGATTATCACTACAAAAGATTTTCTCTCCCCCCACTCCACTCTCCTGCTGGTAATAGCTTATGTAAAGTGATCACTCTCCTTACAATGTGTATGATAATCAAGGTGGGCCATTTCCAGCACAAATCCAGGTTTTCTCCCCCCCCGCCCCAAAACCCACTCTCCTGTTGGTAATAGCTTATCTATTAACAAAGAAAATAACAGAACGCCACTAGCCATCACCTTCAGCCCCCAACTAAAACCCCTCCAACGCATTATTAAGGATCTACAACCTATCCTAAAGGATGACCCAACACTCTTACAAATCTTGGGAGACAGGCCAGTCCTTGCCTACAGACAGCCCCCCACCTGAAGCAAATACTCACCAACAACCACATACCACACAACAGAACCACTAACCCAGGAACTTATCCTTGCAACAAAGCCCGTTGCCAATTGTGCCCACATATCTATTCAGGGGACACCATCACAGGGCCTAATCACATCAGCCACACTATCAGAGGCTCGTTCACCTGCACATCCACCAATGTGATATATGCCATCATGTGCCAGCAATGCCCCTCTGCCATGTACATTGGTCAAACTGGACAGTCTACGTAAAAGAATAAATGGACACAAATCAGACGTCAAGAATTATAACATTCATAAACCAGTCGGAGAACACTTCAATCTCTCTGGTCACGCAATCACAGACATGAAGGTCGCTATCTTAAAACAAAAAAACTTCAAATCCAGACTCCAGCGAGAAACTGCTGAATTGGAATTCATTTGCAAATTGGATACTATTAATTTAGGCTTAAATAGAGACTGGGAGTGGCTAAGTCATTATGCAAGGTAGCCTGTTTCCTCTTGTTTTTTCCTACCCCCCCCCCCCCAGATGTTCTGGTTTAACTTGGATTTAAACTTGAAGAGTGGTCAGTTTGGATGAGCTATTACCAGCAGGAGAGTGAGTTTGTGTGTGTATGGGGGTGGGGGGGATGTGAGAAAACCTGGATTTGTGCAGGAAATAGCCCAACTTGATTGTCATGCACATTGTATAAAGAGTTGTCACTTTGGATGGGCTATCACCAGCAGGAGAGTGAATTTGTGTGGGGGGTGGAGGGTGAGAAAACCTGGATTTGTGCTGGAAATGGCCCACCTGATGATCACTTTAGATAAGCTATTACCAGCAGGACAGTGGGGTAGGAGGAGGTATTGTTTCATATTCTCTGTGTATATATAAAGCCTGCTGCAGTTTCCACGATATGCATCTGAGGAAGTGAGCTGTAGCTCACGAAAGCTTATGCTCTAATAAATTGGTTAGTCTCTAAGGTGCTACAAGTACTCCTTTTCTTTTTGCGAATACAGACTAACATGGCTGTTACTCTGAAGCTTATCTAAAGTGATCATTCTCCTTGCAATGTGTATGATAATCAAGGTGGGCCATTTCCAGCACAAATCCAGGATTTAACAAGAACATCTGAGGGGGGAGGTAGGAAACCCCACCCCCCCGCCTTCCTCAGACGTTCTTGTGAAACCCTGGATTTGTGCTGGAAATGGCCCACCTTGATTATCATACACATTGTAAGGAAAGTGATCACTTTAGATAAGCTATTACCAACAGGAGAGTGGGGTGGTGGGAGAGAAAACCTTTTGTAGTGATAATCACCCATTTTTTCATGGTTTGTGTGTATAAAAACGTCTTCTGTATTTTCCAAAGTATGCATCCGATTAAGTGAGCTGTAGCTCACGAAAGCTTATGCTCAAATAAATTGGTTAGTCTCTAAGGTGCCACAAGTACTCCTTTTCTTTTTGCAAATACAGACTAACATGGCTGTTACTCTGAAAACTATTAAAAAAAGTTATTTTAAATAAAGGGTGTTGCATTAGTTGTATTAAACATAACAAATGCAAATTATATTTGTGTGTGTGAAAGAGAAAGGACTGATATTTTCCTGTTCCGGCTACAGGACTCTCTGCTTCCTTTGTGAAAGTTGCATGTACATTTTGGACATAGAGCTATGTCTAGATCACATTCTTCCTCGCTTACTTTTTAAGGTGTTATGCCATAAACATGAAAAATGTGTGTTGAACATAGAGGAAGTAGATGAGACCTTTACAATGAGCATTACTCATTCAGTCCTTATGCATTATGTGTTTATGCAGCTCCCCTTTGGACTACACAGTGATAGTGCTATAAATTGACTGATAGAGCAGAGATTTTATTAAGCTTCAAGTGTTCACTTTGTTTACAGTGTGTATAATACAACTTTGTGAGGTTCAAAGAGTATGCTGAAGAATGCAGATATAAAAGCAAATTGTTGCTAATACTGAAGAGAGATATATGAATCAGAAAAAATACCTCATAGTGTAGTGTTTAAATGGCTTCTCGTAAACACTTAGGATTCTCATTAGTCCAACATCAGAAGACTAATGAATATTAATGTATGAGATCAAAGAAATATTTAAAAATCAATGCAAGTAAACAACCATTATATTTTTAAGAATTATATAATGGACAAGATTTTAATTACACAAAAACATGTCTCTTTTTCTCATAGTTCACTTAGGGTATTGAATATTTTCCATGATGGATTTTTTGTTATACTAAACTTATAATGAAAGCCAATTACACAATGCAAACAAAACAGTACAATATAATACATGCAATACATCAGAACTTCTATATGTGAAATAATTGAGTATAGGATATACATCCATCGTTCTATCAATGATTCAGAGAGGAATTACCTTTTAATATTTTAAAATTTATAGATTGAGGGATTATTGAATCTAACTACTACTAAAAATTGCACATTTTTCGAGATTATCTGTGACAAATGAGAACTTAAGTTAAGTAGATTTACTAAATACTCCCTCAAAAGCAGGAGTATTAGATTTTAGTCTTTTGAGTAAGGTATTACAGGGAGTTTAATAGTTGGAAGTATTTAGCTGTATATGCTTAAATGAAAGCTGAATTCCTTTTTTTGGAGGGGTGGGTTGCATGTTAGAAGGAGAGTGAATCAGCACAAATTTAGCAAGACAACTAAAACGTTGTTTATCCTACAGAACAGCAAGGGACAGATGTTGCCCTGAAGCTTATTAAATTCAATAGGTATTTTTTAGTATTTAAAATACTACTTACAACTCTCCTTGGGATAATGAAATCTGTTTGGTTACCCTGTGTTGTGTTGTGAGCCTACCAGTTGTGACATAGCATCAAAAGGTATCATTCTTGCAACCAGTTTGGGAAAGAGTTGTCAGTGCTGTGTCATGATTGAGATGGTACTTCCATTCTGAACTTCTGTTTTCAGCTATATTTTGCTGAAAAGGAGTGATACTGAGAATTCCCACTTTTTGAGGCAAAGAAGCAAGACATGTAATGCAAGCGAAATATTTATCAGAGGTTGGAGAATAGTGGCTGCATGGCATGTTAGAATCCTCTCCTATAGCTGATGGAGTAGTACTTACGATGCTTCCCAGTAAGCCCCCTTTGTGCCTTCTTGCTTGGTGTGAAAGCTACTTTATCGCCAAGATTTTGGCCTTAGTGAATAGGGAACTTTCTAGGCAAGTGGTTTCAACCCTTGCAGAATCCATGCTTTACTTTAATAAAGAATTACAGAAAGGTAATAAAATCTTTTAGTCATAGAATCATAGAATATCAGGGTTGGAAGGGACCTCAGAAGGTCATCTAGTCCAACCCCCTGTTCCTATACGTTTGCAAAGATAACACTTCAAATGTGAATTGAATGTTAACCTGTGTAGTGCTGTCCGCCTAGATATGTGGATAGCCTAGCACCTCTGCTGCTGCTGCTGCTCTTAGGTTTGCATTGCAGCAGCAGAGTGGAAACTGTCCAGAACCTTGTCAGTTCAGCGGCTGCTGTTCACAACCTGATGGGCAGCAGGTGAAGAATCAGCTCAGTCTCACTGCACTGCCGCTATTCAGAGCTATGAGCATGGCAAACAGACACTGAAATTATTCCTCAGAAGCAGAGGACCCAACCAGATGCATCTAGAGACTCATCACCGACACTCTGCCCAGGAAGGAGATAATATGAGGACTTTCCAGCAGCCAGCTGGGGTTTAGGGATGGCCATGGGACTAAATAGTTTTCAGACCCTAACTAGCTGGAGGCTTCTGGGAAGCCTCCAAGCAAAGTCCAGGGACAGCACCTTTCCTTTTTCTAGCAATTGAAAGAAGGGTTAAGTTTCTCACCTGGTTACTGGCACAGACAGGTGAGTTTCCCCACCCACCCCCCTAAATTTTATATCTGGCTTTGGGTTGTACGTCTGAAACTTCGCTCTCTGTCTGAGGATATGAGTGAATGGGTGTGTGGAGGGGTGGATATTTGTGTGAGTGGGTAGGTGAGTAGATGGTTAATATCTGTGTGGGAGATGAAAGAAGGGGAGAGGTTAGATAAAACTAGAATATTGAGGTCGGTATGTTTGGGGAAGAGAAGTAGTAGAATAAGCAGGGAAGAAATGGTGGAAGATGTAAAGAACAGTAAAGAAAGAAAGAGAAGGGAAAGTAAGCAAAATGCTATCTGAGAACTTTAAAATTAGAGTTTGATTTAAGGATATTTCTTTTGTATATTTTGACACATGATTACAGTCTTGTGTTTTAATGGTTATAAAGATTTAACATCTTGAATCTCTACCTACTGTCAAATAATAGTCTACCTCCCATAATTTCCCATGACTCTGAAAATTTCAGTTGATAAAAATAGAAAAAAATGCTTAAAAGTAAACATTGATATCAACAATCAAAATTATAAAAAAAATAAAAATTGAATTCTGCTATGCCTAATTGTAGGGAATGAAAAAATAATTGGAATGAAACTATGAGAAAAGGCAGAATGAAAGCAAGAGACACAGCAAGTTACAGTTGCAGACATAAATAGGATGTTGATTGATAATGTCATGCTTAATGACAATACAGGGTAAACAGGACACAACTGCTGTTTCTTTAATACGCAGGTGATGTGGCAGCAAACAGTTTTCAACCTGTGGCAAGCTAGTAGGTTTTGGATAAAATTTTCTAGCCCTGATTATGGTAACTATCTAGGTAGGATGCTGTTAGAGAAAGGTTTGGAAACGTGGCTGCTCTAGAATGAAGAGCTGGTTACAGAGCCCTGTTCGGATTCTGTCTTAATTTTTCAAACAAATGAGATTAAAAAGAAATCTTGTGAATATATTTCTCCATATAATGGTGTTGGTGTCAGTGTGGATGTGGGCTACCTATTGCATAAGTGCAGGAAACATGAGTTAAGACTATACCCATAAAACCTTTAATTTGCATGTCCAATATATTGTGCACAATATTCTTTTTCATCTGTGAACTGGACATTTATGCTGAATTTATGTCCTTTCCCCCTGCCCTCCTTTTGGCTTGTTTGGTTCTTTCGAGTACCTATCAAATGCTGTGTGATAAGCAATTCATGTTGAGGAGTATGAATTTGGTGTATGTGACAAGGAAGAGTCATGTAGCTTGATTTTTCCCCAATGTCATTTACACAGAATTCACTCTTAAATGGATGAAAAGGGCACGTATTATTTACGACCAATATTACAGTTTAGTGAGTTTATACATCTCTCTTTGAACAATAAAATGATGGATTTTGACTCATACAATGAATCAGATTAAACTGCATGTCACTTGCTTGATATAGAATCATAGAATATCAGGGTTGGAAGGGACCTCAGGAGGTCATCTAGTCCAACCCCCTGCTCAAAGCAGGACCAGTCCCCAATTTTTGCCCCAGATCCCTAAATGGCCCCGTCAAGGATTGAACTCACAACCCTGGGTTTAGCAGGCCAATGCTCAAACCACTGAGGATATGCTAAATTTTTCACTTAAAATGTATTTTCTGATTTGATAGAATTATGTACAAATGTATTTATTTCCATGTAGTCTACTCTGTTGCCAGAAAAGGACTGCAGTAGCTCCACAGCTAGAATCCTTTCCTCATAGAATCATAGAATATCAGGGTTGGAAGGGACCTCAGGAGATCATCTAGTCCAACCCCCTGCTCAAAGCAGGACCCATCCCCAATAAAATCATCCCAGCCAGGGCTTTGTCAAGCCTCACCTTAAAAACTTCTAAGGAAGGAGATTCTACCACCTCGCTAGGTAACGCATTCCAGTGTTTCACCACCCTCCTAGTGAAAAAGTTTTTCCTAATATCCAACCTAAACCTCCCCCACTGCAACTTGAGACCATTACTCCTTGTCCTGTCCTCTTCTACCACTGAGAATACTCTAGAACCATCCTCTCTGGAACCACCTGTCAGGTAGTTGAAAGCAGCTATCAAATCCCCCCTCATTCTTCTCTTCTGCAGACTAAACAATCCCAGTTCCCTCAGCCTCTCCTCATAAGTCATGTGTTCCAGACCCCTAATCATTTTTGTTGCCCTTCGCTGGACTCTCTCCAATTTCTCCACATCCTTCTTGTAGTGTGGGGCCCAAAACTGGACACAGTACTCCAGATGAGGCCTCACCAATGTCGAATAGAGGGGAACGATCACCTCCCTGGATCTGCTGGCTATGCCCCTACTTATACATCCCAAAATGCCATTGGCCTTCTTGGCAACAAGGGCACACTGCTGACTCATATCCAGCTTCTCGTCCACTGTCACCCGTAGGTCCTTTTCTGCAGAACTGCTGCCTAGCCATTCGGTCCCTAGTCTGTAGCTATGCATTGGGTTCTTCCATCCTAAGTGCAGGACTCTGCACTTATCCTTATTGAACCTCATCAGATTTCTTTTGGCCCAATCCTCCAATTTGTCTAGGTCCCTCTGTATCCTATCCCTGCTCTCCAGCGTATCTACCACTCCTCCCAGTTTAGTATGATCCGCAGATTTGCTGAGAGTGTAATCCACAGCATCCTCCAGATCATTTATGAAGATATTGAACAAAACCGGCCCCAGGACCGACCCTTGGGGCACTCCACTTGACACCGGCTGCCAACTAGACATGGAGCCATTGATCACTACCCGTTGAGCCCGACAATCTAACCAACTTTCTACCCACCTTATAGTGCATTCATCCAGCCCATACTTCTTTAACTTGCTGACAAGAATACTGTGGGAGACCGTGTCAAAAGCTTTGCTAAAGTCAAGAAACAATACATCCACTGCTTTCCCTTCATCCACAGAACCAGTAATCTCATCATAGAAGGCGATTAGATTAGTCAGGCATGACCTTCCCTTGGTGAATCCATGCTGACTGTTCCTGATCACTTTCTTCTCATGTAAGTGCTTCAGGATTGATTCAATTTTTTCAGGATTCATCTTTTACTGATACCAGAAATTCTAAGTTTCCACTCATCTCAGTGACAGAGTGCTGCCTCTTTAAGAGCAGACTTAGATCTTGCCCATGTGTGTTCCAACTTCTGGCTCAGAATGGAGGGATTCTGGGAGTTACTGTTCAAAGAAGGTGTTATATTGGGGACTGTAAGATAGAAGCAATGCATGCCAGGTTTCAAAGTAACCTTTTCTCAGAATAGAGAGAGACCTGAATATAACAGCAGCTGCCAAGGGCCAAGAGGCTATTGTGGCCTAAGGGAGAACTAATGGGCTGGAGAGGTACCCGGAGGAAGGAGTGATGTTTGGTTTGGAAAGCCAGAGACCTGGAGGGAGCTGGAGGTGTTAATGGACTTTTTTAGTGAGGAGGTGCTACATTGGCAGTGGGATGCCAGCTGCTCTGAAGCTGAGGAAGGACCCTGAGAGAGGCAATGAAAGGAACATGGAAGGAGGCCTAGAGATAGGCTGCAGCAGGGCTCCAGGAAGAGCAAGTTTCATTTATTTTGTGTGCTTCTTGGAATCCGTGGAACCAGATGGTCAGTCCCTGCACCCAGGAATGAAAGTTTATTATTGGAATTTATTTCCTCCAAGACTGGGGGTTGGTTTGGTGTGGTCAGAGTGCTAATCTGAACTGATATACCAGTAAGAAGAGGAGACCTGAGATGTGGTTACACTTACCGTTGGCTGTGTAGAACTTAATAGGTGAGGAGGAACCCTGAACTTCAACTGCTGAGTGGTAGCCAAACTAGGTCATTAAACACTTAAAAGGAAATTCCCTGTGTATGTCATGAACATATGCAATTTCATCAGTTTTAGAGTAGAGGAACGCTAATGGATAAAAATGTTACAGTAAGTATACACTTCAAGACAGTTGAATTTGATTTTGATAAGCAAAAGCAATTTTGTGCATGGATAAATAACTATTTTCATGATCAAATTTTAGAGCAGGGTAAGGACCTTCTTCATATTAAGGTCTACTGTTAGAGACTTAATTTAGATCTATCATGTAGCATCATAAAAGTCACAGTTGTCAACTTCTTGCCCCAAATTACTTGTATTATGAACAAATGCACACTAGTATTATTGTATGGGGTAGAAATGTACACTCAGTCATAACATAATGGAAACAAAGCCTCTGAGATTAACTGATACAGTTGGAATAAAGTTGATTTTTTCAAGTAAATTTTATCAGCTCTGGTTCTGTATATTTTATAATACAATCAGGCTTCCTTATGTTTTTGTATATATTATAATAAATCAGACATGCTTATATTCCATTGTAATATAATAAAAAATAACTGAGTAATGGGGAATTACTTCCATATGAAACAGTGAACTATAGAGGAATTATTTTGTTGTTATAAAAAAAAAACAAATGAGTAATTCTAGGAATTAATTTGAATTTTGCGGCTTTATTTTTATCATGTTTCCTGTGAATTGTAGACCTGTGTAATAACTTTTATTGTTACCTTTGGGGATTTAAATGCATTTAATCCCCATCAGCCAAAATGAGAGTATTACTTCAAAAAGTAAAGAACAGATACGATGATACAACACATTAAATTGTTCTGGGCATAAAGAACTTGAGGGAGGAGCATCTTCGCAAGCAGGCTGGCTAACCTAGTGAGGAGGGCTTTAAACTAGGTTCACCAGGGGAAGGAGACCAAAGACCTAGGGTAAGTGCGGATGTGGGATACTGGGAGGAAGCACGAGCAGGAGAGCGCGAGAGGGGAGGGCTCCTGCTTCACACTGAGAAAGAGGGACGATCAGCGAGTTATCTCAAGTGCCTATACACAAATGCAAGAAGCCTGGGAAACAAGCAGGGAGAACTGGAAGTCCTGGCACAGTCAAGGAATTATGATGTGATTGCAATAACAGAGACTTGGTGGGATAACTCACATGACTGGAGTACTGTCATGGATATAAACAGTTCAGGAAGGACAGGCAGAGCAGAAAAGGTGGGGGAGTTACAATGTAAGTAAGAGAGCAGTATGACTGCTCAGAGCTCCAGTATGAAACTGCAGAAAAACCTGAGAGTCTCTGGATTAAGTTTAGAAGTGTGAGCAACAAGGGTGATGTCGTGGTGGGAGACTGCTGTAGACCAGACCAGGGGGATGAGGTGGACGAGGCTTTCTTCCAGCAACTAATGGAAGTTACTAGATTGCAGGCCCTGGTTCTCAGAGGAGACTTCAATCACCCTGATATCTGCTGGGAGAGCAATACAGCAGCGCACAGACAATCCAAGATGTTTTTGGAAAGTGTAGGAGACAATTTCCTGGTGCAAGTGCTGGAGGAACCAACTAGGGGCAGAGCTCTTCCTTGACCTGCTGCTCACAATCTGGGAAGAATTAGTAGGGGAAGCAAAAGTGGATGTGAACCAGGAAGGCAGTGACCATGAGATGATCGAGTTCAGGATTCTGACACAAGGAAGAAAGGAGAGCATCAGAATATGGACCCTGGACTTCAGAAAAGCAGACTTTGACTCCCTCAGGGAACTGATGTGCAGGATCCCCTGGGAGAATAACATGAGGGGAAAAGGAGCCCAGGAGAGCTGGCTGTATTTTAAAGTATCCTTATTGAGGTTACAGGAACAAACCATCCCGATGTGTAGAAAGAAGAGTAAATATGGCAGGCGACCAGCTTGTCTAAACAGTGAAATCCTTGCTGATCTTAAACACAAAAAAGAAGCTTACAAGAAGTGGAAGATTGGACAAATGACCAGGGAGGAGTATAAAAATATTGCTCAGGCACGCAGGAGTAAAATCAGGAAGGCCAAATCACACTTGGAGTTGCAGCTAGCAAGAAATGTTAAGAGTAACAAGAAGGGTTTCTTCAGGTTAGCAACAAGAAGAAAGTCAAGGGAAGTGTGGGCCCCTTACTGAATGAGGGAGGCAACCTAGTGACAGAGGATGTGGAAAAAGCTAAGGTGCTCAATGCTTTTTTTGCCTCCGTCTTCACGAACAAGGTCAGCTCCCAGACTATTGCACTGGGCAGCACAGCATGGGGAGGAGGTGTCCAGCCCTCTGTGGAGAAAGAAGTGGTTCGGGACTATTTAGAAAAGCTGGATGAGCACAAGTCCATGGGGCCAGATGCGTTGCATCCGAGGGTGCTAAAGGAGTTGGCGGATGTGATTGCAGAGCCATTTGCAATTATCATTGAAAACTCATGGCAATCGGGGGAGGTCCCGGACGACTGGAAAAAGGCTAATGTAGTGCCCATCTTTAAAAAAGGGAAGAAGGAGGATCCTGGGAACTACAGGCCTGTCAGCCTCACCTCAGTCCCTGGAAAAATCATGGAGCAGGTCCTCAAGGAATCAATTCTGAAGCACTTAGAGGAGAGGAAAGTGATCAGGAACAGTCAGCATGGATTCACCAAGGGCAAGTCATGCCTGACTAACCTAATTGCCTTCTATGACGAGATAACTGGCTCTGTGGATGAGGGGCAGGCAGTGGACGTGTTATTCCTTGACTTCAGCAAAGCTTTTGACACGGTCTCCCACAGTATTCTTGCCAGCAAGTTAAAGAATTATGGGCTGGATGAATGGACTATAAGGTGGATAGAAAGCTGGCTAGATCGTTGGGCTCAACGGGTAGTGATCAGTTGCTCCATGTCTGCTTGGCAGTCGGTATCAAGTGGAGTGCCCCAGGGTCGGTCCTGGGGTCGGTTTTGTTTAATATCTTCATTAATGATCTGGAGGATGGCATGGACTGCACCCTCAGCAAGTTTGCAGATGACACTAAACTGGGAGGAGTGGTAGATACGCTGGAGGGTAAGGGTAGGATATAGAGGCATCTAGACAAATTAGAGAATTGGGCCAAAAGAAATCTGATGAGGTTCAACAAGGACAAGTGCAGAGTCCTGCACTTCGGATGGAAGAATCCCATGCACCGCTAAAGACTCGGGACCGAATGGCTCGGCAGCAGTTCTGCAGAAAAGGACTTTGGTGTTATAGTGGACAAGAAGCTGGATATGAGTCAACAGTGTGCCCTTGTTGCCAGGAAGGCCAATGGCAATTTGGGCTGTATAAGTAGGGTCATTGCCAGCAGATCGAGGGACGTGATCGTTCCCCTCTATTCGACTTTCATGAGGCCTCATCTGGTGTCCAGTTTTGGGCCCCACACTACAAGAAGGATGTGGAAAAACTGGAAAGCGTCCAGCGGAGGGCAACAAAAATAATTAGGAGACTGGAACATGATTTATGAGGAGCGGCGGAGGGAACTGGGATTGTTTAATCTGTGGAAGAGAGGAATGAGGGGGGATTTGATAGCTGCTTTCAACTACCTGAAAGGGGGTTCCAAAGGGATCTCAACTGTTCTCAGTGGTAGCAGATGACAGAACAAGGAGTAATGGTCTCAAGTTTCAGTCAGGGAGGTTCAGGTTGGATACTCGGAAAAACTTTTTCACTAGGGGGGTGGTGAAGCACTGGAATGCGTTACCTAGGGAGGTGGTGGAATTTCCTTCCTTTGAGGTTTTTAAGGTCAGGCTTGACAAAGCCCTGGCTGGGATGATTTAGTTGGGGACTGATGCTGCTTTGAGCAGGGGGTTGGACTAGATGACTCCTCAGTTTCCTTCCAACCCTGATATTCTATGATATGATATTTGTGGTGGAAATCTACATTTTTTTTGACAGTCATCTGGAGATTCCTGCAAAACTTTTATGGTACCTTTGTGCTCACAAGTGGATGCTTCTAATATTGTCACAATCGCAATAGTATCTAATGGTTTCTGGAGTGCCACTGAATTAAATTTCTGAAGTAGAAAGAATAGTTGACATTCTGTTTTAAAGTGACCGTATGTTTGACCTAGTTCTACTATAGTAGTGTCATCACAGATATATTTCATTGCGTAGGTTCTTGGATGATGACAAGCGGAACAAGTTGCTTTAGCTCACATTGCTCATCTGTCATATGGAACAGCTTGCAGATTCTTATTATGTGAATGAAATTGGGGAAGAGATTTTTTTCCTTCCTCGGCTATCAACATAAATGAACCCCCCCCCACTGTCAGTATTAGGGCTAATGCATCTCTAAAAGCTGATAGAAATTTCCCTTCCATTTCTAGGAAGTAAAAAAGAAAAGGAGTACTTGTGGCACCTTAGAGACTAACCAATTTATTTGAGCATAAGCTTTTTCTAGGAAGTGTAATTCTCATCCACTAAACTCAAAGGTTAGTGAAAACATTGGAAGTGCTAGAGAAAAGGCCCTTCATTATACAAAAAGGTCATATGGAAAGAAGGGCTTCATCTTTACAGTAACTAAACTGACAGATGTACTATTAACTTTGACTTTAAACAACTCAGGTTGATGTCTCTTATAGTCCAGGAGAGGCCACGGATGCTGGCTTTTTATGTTCTTCACCGAGAGATGACCAAACTCTTAGCAGTTGGAACGAGTGAACTGTTTGAAGATTTAGAAATGTACTACTCAAGTTGTACGGCAGTGAATTCTACACTCTTGGTCATGCCATCATTTATGCACAGGGCTCTTGAGAGTTCCATGAATAGAATGGCCTTGTGGGTTACCCTTATTTTATATCCTACTGGCTTGACTGCTTCTCTATCCATGACAATGATTCATTTCACTCTGATTTCTGACTCTTACATTGTGATTTTTTTTAGACATACATTGTGTTGTGTACAATTATTTTATTTAATGATTTTTTTCCCCTTAAAAGTGAAAAAAATATGAATCAGTAGTCATTCAAGTCATGCCTTTAAAATCACTTAGTAGAATAAAATTCCCAAGTATTTTAACTGTCAGTTTGCTTTATCTAATTTATGAAATAGAGGCAAAGGAATCAGCAATAACACTCCATTCAGTGTCATTAGATTAGCCATTATAGAAACCACAGAAAGTATATAATCCTTTACTTTGTGTTCACTTGAATTTGGTTATTAAACTTTGACGGAACTTTCATTTAAGCAAATGCTTTTGTTTACAACAATAAACTGGTTAACTCTTTACTTTTCTGAATTAAATGTGGCAGCTTCAGTAGATGCCTACCTGACTGGTCCTTATATGTGTATATACCCCGGTGACTTACTTTTTTTTCTAAAATTGTGGCAACCGCTTGTTCAAACAGCAGGTGTGGATTAGATTGTTGGATAGCTTTTTCTCTGAAGTTCCTAAAACAACTTTCTGCAAAAGCTATTTTTTTCCATTTTAAATTTTAGGCTACAAATTGTTAACACATACGTAACTTGTTAAAATATATTTTTGCAGCTCTCAACTGCAGAAATATCAGCAGTAAAAAAACATGAATAATTTAAATCTTCATTTGGAAAAAATTATTCTAGACTTTTCTTGTATAGTATCACTCTGGTGAGGTATAAAACTCAAATTAAGAGATTTTATTATATTGGAAATGAGTTACACCTGGTATTATAGTGATATTATATTTTTTGTATTGCAATAATATAGTCCCACAGAAGGCCCTGGTCCTGTTATTGCGTATGTACATGCTTATCTTTAAGCACAAATCTCTCTAATGACGTCACCAGAACTATTCAAGTTTGAGGTTAAGCACATGATAAAGTGTTTGAAGGATTTGGGCCTAAATTAATAGCAAAAATTTCATGGACTTTAAGAGGAGCAGATTTGTGCCCTTAAGATTTTTCTTGCAGCATTTCCTATGTACATTGATATAAATAACCTATTTTTATTTGCATGATATTGTACTAGTTATACAAATACCTGAATAATATTTTATTAACTAAATTAATTTAAATCAGTTTAATACTTTTAGTTACAATACTGGGGTATAGTATAGAGTCATAGATATGTAGGACTGGAAGGGACCTTGGTAGGTCATTTAGTCTGGTCCTGTGCACTGATGCAGGACTAAGTATTATCTAGACCATCCTTGTTAGGTGTTTGTCCAACCTATTCTTAAAAACCTCCAGAGATTCCAGAACCTTCCTTGGTAATTTATTCCAGTGTTTTATCTACAGTTGAAAAGTTTTTCCTGATGTCTAGCCTAAATTTCCCTTGCTGCAATTAAGCCCATTATTTCTTGTCCTGTCTTCAGTGATTAAGGAGAAAAATGTATTACCCCCCTCTTTATAACAACCTGTTACATACTTAAAGATTGTTATCAGGTCTCACCTCAGTTGCCTCTTCTCCACTTAACAAACCCAGTTTTTCAATTTTTTCCTTATAGGTCATGTTTTCTAGACCTTTAATTATTTTTTTGGCTCTCCTCTGGACTTTCTCCAGTTTGTCCTCATCTTTCCCAAAGTATGGTACCCAGAACTGGACGCAGTGCTTCAGTCTAGGCCTTATCAGTGCTGAGTAGAAATGAAGAATTACTTCTTGTCTCTTGCTTACAACACTCCTGCGAATACATCCCAGAATGATGTTCACTTTTTTTGCAACAGTGTTACACTGTTGACTCATATTTAGTTTGTGATCCACTGTAACCCCCTAGTTTCTTTCCCTAGTACTCTTTCCTAGGCAATCATTTCCCATTTTGAATTTGTGCAATTGATTATTCCTTCCTAAGCTTAGTACTCTGCATTTGTCCTTATTGAATTTCATCTTGTTTACTTGAGGCTATTTCTCCAGTTTATCAAGATAATTTTGAATTCTAATCCTGTCCTCCAAAGCACTTGCAACCCATCCCAACTTGGTATTTTCTGCAGACTTTATAAGTGTACTCTCTGTCATTATCTAAATCATTTGTGAAAATATTAAATAGGACCAGACTAGGATAGTCCCTGAAGAATCCCACTCGATATGCTCTTTGAGCTCGATTGTGAAGCATTGATACCTACCCTCTGAGAATGCTTTTCCAACCAGTTGTCACCCACCTTATAGTAGATTTGTCTAGGCTATATTTCTTTAGTTTGTTTACGAACGTATCAAACGCCTTACTAAAGTCAAGATGTAACATCTACTACTTCCCCCCATCCATAAGTCTTGTTACCCTATCAAAGGAAGATACGAGGTTGGTTTGACATGCTTGTTCTTGACAATTCTGTGTTGACTGTTACATATCACCGCATTTTCTTCTAGGTGCTGTGACAAAGTTCCTCCTCTGCCTTGGTGGGTCCTGCACTTATTGGTGGATTTGCTCGCCTCAGAGATTCCCGGCAGCTCTCATTTTGCCCATTTTTGCTAGTGGCTCAAATCTGCCGTTCACTCAGCTAACCTCACCACTGGCCAGCATGGGAAAGGGAAGGAGAACAATCCCCACAGTCTCTGCTGATCCACCTAGTGGGTCGGGGGACAGGCCAGGTCAACTCCTCCTGTATCCAATAGGGAGTTGGGAAGATGGGGGGAACCTACTCCGGGTTCCAGTGCAGGGCCCTGTGGATCACAGCTGTCTACAGTGTTTTGTGTAACACCTGTGTGACAGCTACAACTCCCTTGGCTACTTCCCCATGGCCTCCTCCCTACACCTTCTTTACCCTCACCACAGGACCAGCCTCCTGATGCCAGATAGCGTTTGTACTCCTCAGTCCTCTCACCCTCAGCTCCTTGCAGGCTGCCCACTGACTGAAGTGAGGTCCTTTTGAAACCATGTGCCCTGATTAGCCTGCCTGTCTTAACGAATTCTAGCAGCTTCTTAATTGGCTCCAGGTGTCCTAATTAACCTGACTTGGTTTCAGCAAATTCCTGATTGTTCTGGAACCGCCCCCGTTTCCTTATGCTGGGAAAGGGGACCTGCTTAATCTGGGGCTAATATATCTGCCTTCTATCACTCTCCTGTAGCCATCTGGCCCAACCCTATCACAATGCATACAAATTGATATTTTGTTTATTAGTTCCATTATCTTTCTAGATACTGAAGTTATACTGACTGGTCTATAATTCCCTGGGTTGTGTTAATTCCCGTTTTTATAGATAGAAACTATATTTGCCCTTTTCCAGGCCTTGGGTATCTCTCCCGTCCTCCACGAGTTCTCAAAGATAATTGCTAATGGCTCAGAGATCTCTTCAGCCAGTTCCTTAAGTATTCTGGGATATATTAAATCAGGCCCTGCTGACTTGAAGATATTTAACATGTCTAAGTAATTCTCAACTTGTTCTTTTCCTATTTTAGCCTTAAATCCTACTCCATTTACACTGATTGATACTAATGCATGGTGTTTGAATTATAGAAAGTTGCAAGCAATTGGCCTACTGTGGAATAGTAAATTTTTCGCTTTTGTAATGAGAGAATAACCTTCCTTGGTTGAACCATAGGACTGGAAGGGACCTCGAGAGATCATATAGTCCAGTCTCCTGCACTCATGCTCGGACTAAGTATTTTCTAGACCATTCCTGACAGGTATTTGTCTAACCTGCTCTTAAAAAACTCTAATGAAGTTTTTCCTAATGTCCAACCTAAACCTCCCTTGCTGGAATTTAAGCCCATTGCTTCTTGTCCCATCCTCAGCGGTTAAGAAGAACAATTCTTCTCCTTCTTCCTTGTAACAAGCTTTTATGTACTTGAAAATTTTCATGTCCCCTCTCAGTCTTCTCTTTTCCACACTAAACAAACTCAGTTTTTTCAATCTTCCCTCATAGGTCATGTTTTCTAGACCTTTAATCACTTTTGTTACTCTTCTCTGGACTTTCCCCAATTTGTCCACGTCTTTCCTGAAATGTGGTGCCCAGAACTGGACACAATACTCCAGCTGAGCCCTAATCAGAGCAGAGTAGCGTGGAAGAATGACTTCTCCTGTCTTGCTTACAACATTCCTGCTAATACATCCCACAATGATGTTCATCTTTTTTTGCAACAGTGTTACACTGTTGACTCATATTTAGCTTGTGGTCCACTATGACCCCCCAGATCCCTTTCTGCAGTACTACTTCCTAGGCAGTCATTTCCCATTTTGTATGTGTGCAACTGATTGTTCCTTCCTAAATGGAGTAGTTATATTTGTCCTTTTTGAATTTCGTCAGCATAGTTTGTTTGAAAATCAGCTGTGCATGTGCATTAGCTACTTGACATAATGTTTTGTAAATACACAGAAATTAATTTACGTCTAGTATAATGAACTATTTGCAGATACATTTTTAAAAGGACACTGCCATCCTTAAAGAAATTGCAGTTCTATCTGCAAATGTTTACCTACTAGTGTAAAAACAAATAACTCTTAAGATTACTGTAACTGAAAGGTTTCAGAGTAACAGCCGTGTTAGTCTGTATTCGCAAAAAGAAAAGGAGTACTTGTGGCACCTTAGAGACTAACCAATTTATTTGAGCATAAACTTTCTTGAGCTACAGCTCATTTCATCGGATGCTCCGATGAAGTGAGCTGTAGCTCACGAAAGCTTATGCTCAAATAAATTGGTTAGTCTCTAAGGTGCCACAAGTACTCTTCTTCTTTTTGTAACTGAAAGATTACAGAAAACGTTTTCAGTTTTACTTAGTATATTTGACAGCATTCTTTGTATTGTTAGTTGGAATTAAAAACATGAAACTGAAATTGCAAATCACAAAATTTGGCAGTGGAACTCAGAGGCAGATATAATTGTTGAAACTACTTTCAACCTGTTTTAAAATATAAAATTGCGTAGATTGCAAGTTGACTGTTCCTTTCAAAAGCATCATTTTGGATTTTAGTCCAAAATTGATCTAGTTGCACAGCAATCTCATCTATCTTATCTTGCTTTCTTTAATTCAGTGATGTTTATTTTTGAAGTAAATACTTGATCCATCTGAAACACACAGAACACAAAAAGGCAGTGTAGATTACTATTAGATTAAGAATAACTAATTTGTCGAGCGAGTTCAGTTTTGGAATTGAAAAGGCAGAGTTCCAAAATGTCCTCTGTAATGTGCATGATGTTTTCATAATCATTAGAAGAGTATGTCTGTATGAAGTAAATGACTTTTATGGAAAATACTAGCCCAATTGCAGAGGCAGTTGTGACATTACCCAGGGTACAATCTGGACTGTTGAAAAGCTATGTCCCCTCAATTCTCCAGTTCCCTCAGCCTCTCCTTGTAAATCATGTGCCCCAATATGCCGTTAGCCTTCTTGGCAACAAGGGCACACTGTTGACTCATATCCAGCTTCTTGTCCACTGTAATCCCCAGGTTCTTAGCTGCAGAACTGCCGCTTAGCCAGTCGGTCCCCAGCCTGTAGCAGTGAATGGGATTCTTCTGTCCTAAGTGCAGGACTCAGCACTTGTCCTTGCTGAACCTCATCAGATTTCTTTTATCCCAATCCTCCAATTTATATAGGTCACGCTGGACCCTATGCCTACCCTCCAGCGTATCTACCTTTCCTCCCAGCTTAGTGTCATCTGCAAACTTGCTGAGGGTGCAGTCCATCCCATCATCCTGATTATTAGATGGATGACCCTTCTTTCTTTTGCCCTGATTCAGCTCCCCATACAATATCTGTTCTGGGAGACGGTGGTCTTCCATTCTTTTGACGTGCCAGGTCCATCTAAGTTGTGCTCTCAATACATTTCCTCAATGCTGGTTGTGTTTGCTCTCTCAAGAACCTTAATATTGGTCACTCTGTCCTGCCAGCAAATTCTCATTATTGAGCATAGGGAACACATATGAAATTGCTCATGCTGTTTAATGTGATGTTTATAAAGAGTCTCAGATCCTTGCAGGAGAGATGTTAGAACCACTACACTGTAGATCTTCAATTTGGTGGAGAGATGGATGTTGTGTTGGTTAAGAACTTTCGTTCGAAGTCGGCCAAGGGCCTGGCTGGCTTTACTAATTCTGAAGGAGAATTCCTTATTAAGAGAACTGTCACTTGAGATGGTACTGCCCAAATACTTGAACTGATCCACATTTTTCAACTGTGTAGCTTGGATGAAGATGACTGGCACTGGAGCATTGGAATGAGGTGCTGGTTGGAACAAGACTTCTGTCTTCCCAAGACTGGTGGTGAGGCCAAAGAGCTGGGGTGCTTCAGAAAATCTATCAACGATCACCTGAAGATCGTCTTGTCTATGAGCCATCAAGGTGCAGTCACCTGCAAAAACTGCCTTGATGAGAATCCTCTCCAGTATGTTGGTCTTAGCTTGAGTCTTCGAAGATCAAAGAGGGAGCCATTGAGTCGGTAGCAGATGTATATCCCCTGATTCAAGTCCCTTGTTGCATGGCTAAGAACACAAGCAAAGAACAAGTTGAACAGTACTGGAGCAAGTACTCAGCCTTGCTTCACTCTATTCGAGATTTCAAATGTATCAGAAATGTCACCACTGGCGAGTACTTGCACTATCATGTAGTCATGGAACAGACGGATGATTTGTATGAACCTTCTTGGGCAGCCCACTTAATGTAGAATAGCCCATAGACCCTCTCTGTTGACCGTACCGAAAGCTTTGGTCAAATTGATGAAAACTGCATACAGGTCCATGTTCTGCTCTAAACATTTTTCTTCGACCTGCCTTACAACAAATATCATGTCCATAGTGCTACGACCTGGTCTGACACCACACTGCGCTTCTGGCAGATTCTCCTCAGATATGTTTGCAATGAGTCTGTTCAGTAGAATGCAAGCTCGTATTTTGCCTGCTGTATAGAGCAATGCCTCTAGTTTCTGCAGTCAGGTTTGCTGCTTTGTTTTGAACAAAAATAAGTGATACAATAATAACATCTTTGAAGTCTTGTGGCATTTCTTCTTCCTGCCAAATGCTACTCAGGATGTCATGAAACACCTTGATAGCCTTTGGGTCTGTTCCTTTATACAATTCTGCTGGGATACTATCCTTTCCAGATGCTTTTGCCAGAGTTGAGTTGTTTGATGGCTTTTATAACTTCCACAACTGATGGAGGGAGATCGAGATCCTCTGATAGGTTTCTCAGGTAAATGGTCAAGGACATGCTGATTGACTGAGGATGGTCTATTGAGTAGACTACTGAAGTGTTCAACCCCTCTCTGTGTGATTTCCTTCTTCTCCTTGATGAGGGTTGTGCCAGATTTAGATAATCCATAGGCTGCTTTGAGAGAGTCAAAGAACATCTTTGCGTTGTATCTGCATAATGTTGGACTTCTGCAACTTTCCTCTCCCATCACTCATCCTGCATTCTCCTTAGTTCAGACTGCTCTGTAAGTACTTAAACCTATCTTTCTTTGTTGGAAGTAAGTTCATTCTGCCATTCAACAAATGCTTTCTGCTTGTCCCTTAGGAGTTTGGAGATGTCCTCATTGTTCTCATCAAACCAATCCTGGTCTTCCCTTTTCTTTGGCCCGAGCACTGATTTAGCTGTGTCAATAATCACATGCTTAAACTGGTTCCATTTTTCTGAAGGGTTGCTAGTGATTGATGGGCATGAAAAAAACGTATCAAGTAATTGCTGAAACTGCACCTGATAGCAAAGCTCAAGAATGCCAACTATGTTGAAGGCTGTTCTGTTAAGTTTGGAATGCTGTGATGGGATCACATGCAGGTTCAACACTACTTTTATCAATCTGTGGTCTGTCCAGCATTCTGCATCATGCAGGCCAGCAGGGAGGTCAGGAAGTTGTTTCAGGAGTGGCATTCTTATGGAAAATCCAACTCCATGGATCCTGTCTTCATCCTCTGCTTTTTCTTTCCAAAAGAAAGTGTAATTGCCTCCTAGTTCACTGATGGAACCTTCTCCAGCCAATCTGCTCTCTCTCAGTGCTGCAATATCAATATTATAGCGGGCAAGTTCTCGTGGGACAAGAGCTGTTCTTCTCTCAGGTCTTTGTGCATCGCCTCCATCCATAAGGCTGCGTACATTCCATGCTTCCAGGGTGAATCTTTTCTTCTTTATTGTTTTTCGACTGCTGTAGGATGATCTGTCAACCGGAGTAGTCTGGCCAGATATTATGGGGCAGGCAATGTTTAGGGCACATTTTCTAGCCTCTTCCTTTAAAAAGGATGAGCAGTGCTATCTTAAAAAGGGCTGCTCAGTTTCCTAGGATGCTGCCGAACTTCTCCACTGCCCTGGGGACGGAGCTGAATGGCCATATCCCAAGGCTGCCTACATGAAGGATTGTGGCTATGACTGCCAGTGGTCATCTCCACCTGTTGCTTCGCCATGCCCCCATCACAGCAGGAATACACTATAAGAGCAGGGGATGAATTTATTCAACATATTTGTGCTTGTAGTTCAATGAACATTTTTTATCTTATTGCTTATTAAAATCAGTAGCAAAATCCCCTTTAACATAGTAGTCAAACTGTGGTGCAAAGACACGTGCAAAGTACTACACTTAAGAAGGAAAAATCAAATGCACAACTACAAAATGGGGAATAACTGGTTAGGCAGTAGTATTGCATAACAGGAACACGCATAACAGGGGTTAAAGTGGATCACAAATTGAATATGAGCCAACCATGTGATGCAGTTGCAAAAAAGGTTAATATCATTCTGGGGTGACAGGAGAGTTATATGTAAGATAAGAGGTAATTATCCTACTCTACTCAGCACTGGTGTGGCCTCAGCTGGAGTATTATGTCTAGTTCTGGGCACCACACTTTAGGAAAAATGTGGACTAATTGGAGAGAGTCCAGAGAAAAATAACAAAAGTGACAAAAGGTTTAGAAAACCTGACCCATGAGGAAAGGTTTAAAAAATATCAGCATGTTTCTTGAGAAAACAAAACTGAGGAAGGGCCTGATAGCAATCTTTAAATATGTTAAGGGTTGTTATAAAAAGGACAGTGAGCAATTGTTCTCCATGTCCATTGAAGATAGGACAAGAAGTTATCAGCTTATTCTGCAGCAAGGGAGATTTAGGTTAAATATTAGGAAAAACTTTCTAAGTATTAGGGTAGTTAAGTAGTGGAGTAGGGTTCCAAAGGAGGTTGTGAAACCCCTGTCACTGTAGGATTTTAGGAATAGGTTAGACAAACACATGTCAGGGATGGTCTAGGTTAGAGGTGGGCAAACTATGGCCCGCGGACCACATCTGTCCCGCGGGACGGTCCTGCCCAGCCCTTGAGCTCCTGGCCGGGGAGGCTAGTCCATGGCTCCTCCCATGCTGTCCCCCCTGCT
The DNA here is from genome assembly GCF_965140295.1 of Lepidochelys olivacea. NCBI lineage: Eukaryota > Metazoa > Chordata > Testudines > Cheloniidae > Lepidochelys > Lepidochelys olivacea. Next base: position 3,917,941 of record NC_140417.1, on the reverse strand, counting down.
CTGTAGTTATGCCGCCATGCGGGCAGCACAGCTGGGGATCCGGCTGGGCGGTGGGGCTGCGAGCTCCTGCTGCTCTGAGCTGCATGGTAAGGGGGTAATGGGGGTGGGTAGGTGGGTTGGGTAAGGGGGCAACAGGGTTCCGGGGGTCGGTCAGGGGACGGGGAACAGGGGGAGTTGGATAGGTGTGGGAGTCCTGGGGGGCCTGTCAGGGGGTGTGGGTGTGGATAGGGGTCAGGGCAGTCAGGGGATAGGGAGAAGGGGGGGGTTGGACAGGGGGTAGTGTCCTTGGGGGGCAGTTTGGGGCATGGGGTCCCTGGAGGTGTCGGTCAGGGGACAAGGAGCGGGGGGGTTGGATGGGTTGGAGGTTTTGAGGGGGGCAGTCAGGGGCGGGAAGTGGGAGGGGTGGATAGGCGGTGGGGGCCAGGCTGTTTGTGGAGGCACAGCCTTCCCTACCCAGCCATCCATACAGTTTCGCACCTCAGTGTGGCCCTCAGGCCAAAAAGTTTGCTCATCCCTGGTCTAGATACATGGTCCTGCCTCAGCATGGGATCGAGGACTAGATGAACTCTCAAGGACCCTTACAGGCCTTCATTTCTATGATTCTATATCTGTGGGTTGTGGTTTTCCAGTGACATAACCCACATTTAGATTCACTGGAGAAATTGGAATTTATATACCCAGGATTACTGTATTTTTCTTCTGCATGGTTTTCATAAGCATGTGATGAGAGCATTTAAGAATCTCTCCTTAGATGGAAATTTGCTATTATTTGAGAGAATGTTTCAATAATTTGCCTGTGGCAAAAGTTCACTGAATGCACTATAAGAGCAGGGGATGAATTTATTCAACATATTTGTGCTTGTAGATCAATGAACATTTTTTATCTTATTGATTATTAAAATCAGTAGCAAAATCCCCTTTAACATAGTAGTCAAACTCCAGTGCATTACAGTAGCAAACAGTACAGATCAGTACAGTACAAAATCTCTCTTCTACAGTTAAAAAGTTCTGTTCCTTATTGTATTGATACACAGTGTAAATTGCACACAAATATTTGTCATTGGTGAGCATTCATAGAATTTAAGGCCAGAAGGCATTAGATCATCTAGGCTGACCGTCTGTGTATCACATGTCATTAAATTTCATTCAGTTACCAGTATATTAAGCCTAACAACTTGCGTTTGGCTAATACACATCTGCCAGAGAGGCATCCAGTCTTGATGCATCCGATGAACTGAGCGGTAGCTCATGAAAGCTTATGCTCAGATAAATTGGTTAGTCTCTAAGGTGCCACAAGTCCTCCTTTTCTTTTTGCAAATACAGACTAACACGGCTGTTACTCTGAAACCTAAATACTTATGTCTGATTTTTTCTTCTGGATGCAGGATAGTCTTTTTTGTCTATATAAGCAAGTAGGATGGGGGGTATTAGGTAAATGCAGGTGTGACTTTAAACAGCACCCTGCTGCTCAAACCTCAGATTTCATGACCCCAAGTGAGTTTTCCACTGCGGTATCCGGAAGGACCTAAACCTGAGTAGGGATATCAGGTAGCATCTTTGTGCAGATCCCTTTTGAAGACTCTCCAGCCCTAAGGGATCATTCCTTCTAGTTGAGGAGATTAGCCATGGCTTGTTTGTTAGTCAAAAGATGTCATTAGACATATTGAGGGAGTATTGAGTAATAAAAGTTAGGGCATTGCAGCTTTTGGAAACGTTTCTAAATCCTAAAAGGGATATGGGAGTCCAATAGGAAGGTAATACATGGAATAAAATTAACAAATTATTTAAAATTAAGTTTTAATCTTTTCAGTTTTACCTGATGCAACTGTCATCAAAAAGCTGAAAGAACTGTATATTAAATTTCCCATGACCACTTACATTACAATGGTGGAGGTTTACTCACTTCTAATTCTTAGATTTATGGTGTTCTTGCAAAATAGGTTGTAAGAGAACCACATGCCAGTGCTTCAAAAGCAGCGTATCAACTGGTGATGTTCCCCTTTCCCCATGCAAGGTGAGTGGTTCTTATTGTCAGAGCAGGCATTGTACTTCCACTTTTGTGCATCACATGTGGATCATACCAGCTGATCTTTAGGCTATGCTCAGTAGTGCCCCTCCAGCAGGCGCGTGGAGCAACGTCTCTGTGGATTTTGGAGGAAGCCAAAATTGGACAGAACACTTTTGCCTTGGGGTTCCCCTCTCTCTGCAAGCTTTCTACTATATGCCTATGTGCTACCGACAGCCAGAATTTGGCCCATGAAATAGCAGTGAGAACTTTTTATCAGAGGTTTTTCTAGCGATTCTTGCTGTGATATAAGTAAAACATGGTTACTAATGTATGCACCAAACATTCTTTCTTCACTGGCAGGCAGGTCAATGCTTTATTTTTTATCCCTTTGTAGCTTTGAAGTACAGCAAAGAAGTGAAATCCAGTGAGAATAGTCTGTAAAGGTAAGTGTATTTATTACATGGCATTGACAAACATTGCCTTACATCGTTGATTTTTCTTTTATTCAGGGATTTAAGCATTTAAAGATATAGCTGACAGGACAACTTCTTTAACCACTTAGTTGTCCCATCACACAAAAAATGCTGAGCAATTGTTAGAGGGGAATTGTAAGGAAACAACTTGATGTGCTGAGGATGGCCATATCTTAGAGCATGATTGCTGACTTATGCTTTGTTCACAGTGGTTAAGATATTCCAGTGTAGCTCTGTTCACTATGATTAATGGTAGGTGTGATTTAAAAAAACAACAACAACACTGGTATTGTTTCTGGTCAATAGCTGAATAAAGCCAGCTGGCAAAATAAAACATTTAAAACAGAATGCAGAGTGGCATTTTAATCTGGTTTTATTACATTTATTGTGATAGTTGTGCAATAGTATGCACAACTTTGACTGCTACAAAGTTCTTCTGACTTTGTCATTGGGCTTTAAATGGACAAAAAGCTGAATATGAAGTAATAGAGAACAATAGTTAGCCTTGTTTGCAGTTTTTCAATAGCTTTAGTCTTTTCTTTGAAGAAAATGTTACTGCCATTGGTAGGTGTATTTATAGATGTGCAACTTAATTGCTCTTATTCATACTTAAACTGGAAATAGTTCATACAGAAAAGAAATTGGACGATAAATTGTGGGCTGTGACAGGGATCGCTTTCATCAAGTGGCTTCACTGGACAGGTTAAAATAGCCTATAAACTTGTATTTGGTTTCAACAAGTTATTTTTTAATTTTGAGATTTTCTGCTATCAGTTTTATAAGAGCTAATGTTAAGAACTGTGATAATAAATATTCCTGGGGGAATTCTGTGCCACTGCACACATGCAGAATTTATGTCCCCTGCAGATTTCTTTGCTTCCCCGCAGAAAAAATGACTTTCTGACAGGGAAGCCACAAGAGCGGTCATGCGTCCCACCCCAGCAATGTGTTTTGGGTGCCTGGGGCAGACAACAGAGAGGTAAATCACTGTGGGGCAGAGGGCAGGACTGGGGAAAACCCGGTTGATTGATCCTACCCTGTGCTGGGCTCAGCTGCTCATCCTGGCTGAGCTGGGGAGGACAGGACTTCCTCTTCCCCTGCCTGGCATCCGGGGCTGAGTCAGACCCACCCCCAGATTTCTCCTCAGCTGCAGGAAGCTCTGCAAACTCCCCTCCCCCCTGCTTCCTGCACCCATTGCTCCTCAGCTGCAGGGGAAGGGATCCCTGTACAGGGAGATGCTTTCCCATCCACGCAACCACCATGCATCCAGACCCCCTCATACCCAGCCCCTCATGCAAAGCCTTACCCACCCCCCCGCACTCAGAACTCCCCCCATGAGCCCCACTCCCCCTGCCCCAGGACCACCCTGCTGAGCCGCCCTCACTCAGCCACCCCACTGAGTCCCAACCAGCTGCACCTGGATCCCCATCCCATTGAGCCCCACTCCCCCAGCATCTTGATCACTCAATTAACCCCCCCACACCCAGGCCCCCTGTAAACTCTCTTCCCCCCCCCGTGACCCTCCTGCTGAGCCCCAACCACCTTCCTCTTGGCTCCCCTGCAGAGTCCAGTTACCATTGCACCCAGCCCCCACTCACATAAGCCCTTGTGCATCCAGATTCCCTCCCTCCCACACCTGGATCCTCCACTGAGCCGTTCACACCCAGATTGCCCCACACAGAACCCTCTCAACCCACCCCTGGATCCCCCTACACTAAACTCCACACTTGGATCCAGCCTTGCTGAGCCTGCCTGCTCACACCTGGTGCACATGGCATGTTTCAGGTGCATGCCCGATCCTTTCCCTATGTCAGGGTTAGGTTCAGCCTCACCGCTGAGTCCGTGTTCTGGGGTGGGGAGCTGCACAATGATCTCCCACCTCTGTGCAGCCAGTGGCCTGTGCTCCCCAGTGCCATGCTGGACCCTCTGTATTTGTTTGAGAAATAAAATTTTGAGAATTTTAAAATATTGGGTACAGAATTTTTAATTTTTTGGTGCAGAATGCCCTCAGGAGTAAATACAGCATCATGCAACATAAAAGGCAGATTTAGAAATTCAAAACGGTCACATTATGCAGTGAGATTTAAATTATTATTGTCTTGCAGTGTCGTCAATTGTAAACCACTGTGATCAACTGTTAAAACATTTGTGAAATAACAGAGTTGTATAATATCGAAGAAATGTATGTTATGGTATAGTATGTGAGTGAAATTTATTTTTTTTCTGAGCGCATTTACATTTTATGACACGGTAAATTGATTTTTAATGTTTATATGCGTAGTTCAGTTGTTTATAGGTAGAATAAAGCCAAAAAAATTTGAACAAATATTTATGTGGTGGATAAAAGTGTTTTTAAAAGGAAAACTTTTTAGGGGAGAAAAAAATCTGTTCTTATTTATATATGTCAGCTACAATTTATGGGCTTATACCTGCTTGCACCTGCTTAATCTTCTATTTGTTAAGCAAATGCTGTATATAGTTATCTTGGCCGCAGCTGCTGTATCACAAGTGATAAGTGATCTATGAACCAAACAGCTGTGCTTTAACCCTTCGTATACTTGTCTTTAGGGTTGTAAGATGAGGACTCGAGATAAGTTAACTTGGCTTCCATCTCTCTCTCCCTTTCCTTCTCATTTGCTTCTATGCCTCTAGTTCTTCCCTGTATCCTCATCCTGCTCCACAGCTGACTCTTTGCCACAGAGCTGGTCTGATCTATGTGCCAGGCAGACCATCCCTTCAGTAACTACTATATTCCTGAGCTTCTGAGGTTTTTCTGCTTCTTGGAGGATGAGCTGGTAGGAAGAAAGGTTTTTGGTAGGAGAAAGAAAGTGCTGGTTAAGCCCAAGCCTGAGCCACCAAGCCTTTCCTCATGCCCCCTTAGAGCCCTTCCTCCTAACAAAGCATCCCCTGGTGACTTCTGCCATAACTGAGGAAACTATCTGTTGTGGCAGAGCTCCAACCATGTCCCTGTGGGTCCCGCGTTTCCAGGCGGTTTATGCTAGCCTCAGAGGCTCACTGCAACCCTCAACGTAGCCCTTCTCTCCCTAGGGCCAGGGTTACAGTCTGCTGAGCCCTTTTCATCATAAGCCAGCAAGGTGGTTGGTGAGAGATCTCCCACAGTCTCTGTTGTCCCTATGGGCTTGTTCCAGAACAGTTTAGCTTCCTGTCCTGAGAGGGGCCCATCTTCCCCTCCCAGGAGGTGTTTCTGCAGTGGTGGTTTGTGGGGAGCCCTGGCCTGCCCTCTACGCCGGGTTCCAGCCCAGGGATCCTAATGGCAGCAGCTGTTGGCAGCCAACCTTTCACTGCCAGAGTTGCTACATTTCCCTGGGCCACTTCCCCACGGTTTCCCGCTTCTCTCTCTTAACGCCTTCTTCACCTTTACCTGAGGGCTCCCTTTCCAGTGGCTTGAGGGTGTCTTCACTACCCAGCCCTTCAGCTGCACTTCCTCGCCTTTGGTTCCTTGGCAGTCCTTGGCCTTACTGGAGTGAGTCCTTTGATAGTATTGGAGGGGTCTTAATTAGAGTCAGGTGTTCACATTAGCTTAATGGCTTCAACTGACTCTTTGCAGGTTAATTGGAGTCATGTGTCCACCCTAGCCTGGAGCAGCCCCTGCTCTGGTCAGTCAGGGAACAGAAAACTGCTTATCTAGTGGCCAGTATATCTGCCTTCTACTACTCTGCTGTACCCAACCGGCCTGGGTCTATCACACTATCTACTGATGATATAAATCATTAGAAACGTAGGGCTGGAGAGGTCATCTAGTCCATGCCCCTGTGTTGAGGCAAGACCAAGTAAACCTAGACCATTTCTGTCAGGTGTTTGTCTAACTGGTTCTTGAAACCCTCCAGTGATGGGGATTCCACAACCTTCCTTGGAAACCTATTCCAGTACTTAACTGCTCTTACACATAGAAAGTTTTTTCTAATATCTAACCTCAATCTCTCTGGCTACAGATTAAGCTGACCACTTCTTGTCCTCCCTTCAGTGCACATGGAAAACAATTGATCACTGTCCTCTTGCCAAAAACATTGAGGGCTATTATAGACTTTTCTCAGGTCCCCCCTTAGTCTTCTTTTCTCAAGACTAAACATGTCCAGTTTTTTAACTATTCTTCATAAATCAGGTTTTCTAAACCTTTTGTCATTTTTGTTGCTCTCTTCCGGACTCTTTCCAGTTTGTCCACATCTTTCCAAAAGCGTGGTGCCCAGAACTTCACACAGTACTCCAACTGAGGCCTCACCAGTGCTGAGCAGAATGGGACTATTACCTCCCATGTCTTACATGCAGCACTCCCGTTAATACATCCTTTAATGATATTAGACTTTTTTGCGACTACATCACATTGTTGGCTTCTACTGAAATTGTGATCCACTATACCCCACAGATCCTTTTTTCAGCATTACTACTACTTAGTCACTTATTCCCCATTTTGAAGTGTAGTACCTGTCTTTATTGAATTTCACCTTGTTGATTCCAGACCAATTCTCCAATTTGTTAAGATAATTTTGAATCTTAATCCTGTCCTCCAAAGTGTTTGCAACCCCTCTCAGCTTTGTGTCATCCACAAATGTTATAAGTGTACTTTCCACTCCATTATCCAAATCATTAATTAAAATGTTGAATAGTACAAGACTCAGAGCTGACTTCTGCAGGACTTGACTAGATACTTCCTCCCAGTTTGACAGGAACCATTGATAACTAAGGCTATGATTCTGTCACGGAGATCACGGATTCCATGACTTTCAGGGACTTCTGTGGCTTCTGCTGGGACAGGGTTGGAGTAGCTGTCAGTCTCAGGACTGCTGGAGCAGTGGCTGCTGGAACAACTGACCTATGGCCAGTCCTGGGGCTGTAGGAAAAGTTGACCGGTGGCCAGCCCTGGCACCAAGAACAGCTGACTGGTAGCCAGCCCTGAGGCCACTGCAGCAGCGGTCCCTGGCCCACTGGAGCAGTGGCTGGGGTTGGTTCAGCTGCCTGGGACTAGAACAGCAGCAGTCAGCCCCTGCCACGGGAGCAGTGGTGGGGCTGGAGCAGCTGCAAGTCTCTGTTTGTCCCTCCTCTCCCACTCAGGGTATGTTTAGTAAAAGTCAGGGACAGGTCAAGGGCGTCTGTGAATTTTTGTTTATTGCTCATGACCTGTCCATGACTTTTACTAAAAATACCCATGACAGAATCGTAGCTTTATTGATAACTACTCCTCTGAGTATGGTTTTTCAACCAGTTATGCACCCATCTAATACTAATTTAGTCTAGACTGCATTTCCCTAGTTTGCTTATCAGAATGTCATGTGGGACCACGTCAAAAGCCTCACTAAAATTCAAGATATATCATGTTGATTGCTTCCCCGCTACCCACTAATCCAGTAATCCTATCCAAAAAGAAAATAAAGTTGGTTTGGCATGATTTGTTCTTGACAAATCCATGCTTGGTATTCCTTATATCTCTATTATCCTCTATGTACTGTGACAAAGTTCCTCCTCTACCTTGGCGGGTCATGCACTTATTGGTGGATTTGCTCACCTTGGAACTTCACGGCAGCCCTCAGTTTGGCTGTTTTCGTGAACCCACAGTTCAGGTCAACTCCTCCTGTGTCTGACCAGGAGTTGGGAGGTTTGTGGGGAACCCGGGCCTGCCCTCTACTCTGGGTTCCAGCCCAAGGCCCTGTGGATTGCAGCTGTCTAGAGTGCCTCCTGGAATAGCTGTGCGACAGCTACAACTCCCTGGCCTACTTCCCCATGCCTCCTCCAACACCTTCTTTATCCTCACCAGAGGACCTTCCTCCTGGTGTCTGATAATGCTTGTACTCCTCAGTCCTCCAACAGTATGCGTTCTTACTCTCAGCTCCTAGCGCCTCTTGCTCCCAGCTCCTTACACGCACACCACAAACAGAAGTGCTCCTTTTTAAAACCCAGGTGCCCTGATTAGCCTGCCTTAATTGATTCTAGCAGCTTCTTGATTGGCTGCAGGTGTTCTAATCAGCCTGTCTGTCTTAATTGTCTCCAGAAGGTTCCTGATTGTTCTGGAATCTTCCCTCTTACCTTATCTAGGGAAAAGGGACCTACTTAACCTGGGGCTAATATATCTCCCTTCTATTACTCTCCTATAGCCATCTGGCCCGACCCTGTCACAGTACTTACAAATAGATTGTTTAATAATTCGTTTCAGTACTTTTCCAGGTATAAATAAAATATTTCAGGACTGGCCAATGTCCTAAAGGCTAAGGGAAGCTCCATATTAAGTTATTTTGCTGCCTCAGAACATTGCTGTTCAGATGACAAATGCAGTAGAGCCAGAGTGATACTGGTGAGAGGAATTTTTCAATGTTTCAATGTTTCAAATCTATTGATTCCAATTTCTTTTGATCTTTCCAGTACCTCTTGTTTATCAGGCAAGTTAAAGGGAGTGAAATTTGGTTTGGGATTTTTCAAACTGACATGTAAAGTAAATTGTTTCAAAGCCGTAATGCAGTAGTAATAATATAGCCTTTTCCATCTTAGAATCCCAAAGCACATTACATACTTATTAAATAAGCCTCACAACACTTGTTTGAGATCTGCAGGTACTGTAAGAAATGTTCCTCAAAAGAAATACCTTAATCAGTATATATTGTGTACTTTCTGTAATTTTTGTGTGTTAATTTAAGCCCTTTATGCACTCGGTTTGCCACAAATAAATATTGATTGTTAAATAAATGTTCATGTTACTTTGCATTTTTACAGCACTTTAATTCAACAATATCGAAAGTGCTTTCTCTGAGCACACTGACACAACGTCTATTATGGATAGGGGACTGCTATTTTGTAAGACTATGGTGTAGGTCATGACTGTCTGGGCTGTGGGATCTAGGCAAGATGTGGCTGTAGATTGTCAGGTTTGAAGATCAACGAGTGTCTGGAAGCTCTCCTGGTCTGTCATTATTTCCAGAGGGAAGTCACATGTAAAGATAACACAAAACCCTCCAGTGAACCAAAGTGTCTAAACTGTGTGTCAGGACTGCATCACTGTTGGACAACTTGGATGATGTCTAATAAGCTGGATCCTGAAGCTGTACTTTGAGCCCCCTCAGAGCAGTCAGATAAATCAAAGATATTGGTGCCAACAGGGCACATACCTTTGATGTCTCAACATACTATCCTGGGTGAGGGTGAGGACTATGCCCTGTGAAGTGCTTAACAAGCCCACAGTACCTTAAAAGGACATGAATTAATTTGTCAGTTCATTTCATCTCCTCTTCATTCCTGCACATGGACTCTCAAACTTTTCGTTCACACCAGTTCTGACCGCTGATCAAGCTCTGAATTCAAGGACAGTAAATTGTTTTCATTATACCATGTTGCTTTGGCTCTCTCAGAATAATGGTACAATTTATCCCTGGTCCAGTGGATTAATTTCACCCTTTAGTTTTCAGGATCTGTTTTACTTTGGGATTTGTATTTTAAGCACTTATTTTATCTTCAGCTATTTGATTTCTCAGTTCCTTTAAATAAATAGTTCCCCCCCCCATATTTTGCTACCAAGGTGTGTGTCACCTTATCTACTTTCCAGACTATACTGTAATGTATTTTTTTATAAGTTGTAGACTCATGCTTGGAGCTAAGCAGTGAGACTTAGTATATAAGTAAGTTGTCAGGCCAATTCCTGAGGTGAACAGGAGCAGCAAAGAGGATTTTCAGAAGGAGTTGTGAGATGCTTTCTTTCTAGATACAGTTCTACACTCCATACTGTGACCAGCGACAGATGAGTGGTTGTCACCTGCAGCAGAGGTGCAATGTTTTCTTTCGTGCTGGAAGCCATTTCCTCTGTAGGAAATCCATGCTGGTGGATGTGCTGGAAGAAAAGATTTGTGATCTGAAAGGACAAATACGGACAATACACATCATCAGAGTGGCTGAAGAGATTTTGGACATCATATTTGGGAAGCACGAGATCAGAAAGAAAGGAGTTGGCCACCACAGAACTGGGGGGAGTGAAAACCAGAGAGAAGGTTTGGAAATTTGTAACCATCAGGGGCAAGAGGAACAATTGACTTTCTCCATGGCTGGAGGTAGAAGGGAATGGGCAGGGTGTAACCACCGGATAGCAGAGGACCAGGAGGAATTTCACACAGCTAGAAGTATTCAATCATTATCATGTTCTCAGCATGAAAACTCTAGAAAATATCTCTAAAGATCCAGCTGGTTGAATGGAATGGAGAGCTATATGGGCCATTCCTGTGGATGGCTACTCAGCTCAACCTGGAAGATAATCAGGCATGTCCTCAAAGAAATTTCTACCCATCCAAGGAAGAGGGATGATCCTTGTAAGATTCTGTACTCAGAAGAATGGAAAGGAAGTTCTGCAGACAGACAATAGGATGGTGTGCTGTCTTCCTGGTTCCAAGGCATGAGATGTGACACTGAGGTGGGAGCTGCACCTGAAATTGGCATGCAAAGATGATGGTGCATATTGGCACTAATGACACTGCTTCACAGGAAATATCACAGATTATAGACTACTTTGGGGAATTTGGAAGGGTGCTGAAGGAGAAGAATGTCCAAGTAAGCATCTCAGAATCCTGGGAGTGAAGAAAGACAGAAGGGGCAGTGCAGTTTGGATGGCCTCCTTCCCAGTAGAAGGGGAAATGGCCCGCTAGGGAACAGGCTGGCTAGATTAGACAGGAGGGTGTTAAACTAACAATAAAAGGGGAAGGTGAAAAGGGGGGAAATGAGCACACATTTAAAACAAAATCGAGATGTTGAGAACAAAATTAATCAAAGCACCAAGGGATATGCAGAAAATAAATTATTTAATTGACTGCACATGAGCCTGGTTAACAAACAAGAGTATTTGGAGTTTCTGATTTGTGAGAATAAATTGGTCTGGTTGGTATCACTGAAACCTGGTGAGATGATTTACATCATTGGAATGTTAAAAGAATGGTTATAACCTATTCAGGAAGAATCAAGTGGGTAAAAAGGGAGGAGTGTTGCACTCTTTGTTTAAAAAAAAAAAAAGACATTACTCATTTCCAAGTCACTGACAAGTTGGAAGCAAATGTTTCTGAATGCTTATGGATCGATGGCCTAGCAGATAAAGCACAAGATGAGGTACTAGTTAGTGTCTGCAATAGACCACCAAATCACAACAGAGAACAGGATGACCAGCTCTGATCTGTAATATGTGTGGGACAAAAAGCTGTGTTATCATGGGGGAATTCAAAATGAGCGACGTATGCTAGAGGTCTCCTGCTGCAAGTATTAAACTCTCCTTGGAATTACTAAAAATTATTGATGCCAATTTCCTAACTCAAAAGTGTTTAATCTAACACGGGAAATTTTATATTAGACCTCATCTTGACAGATAAAGAGGAATTGATGAAAACTAAAAATTTGTGGTTGCCTAGGTACAAGTAATCATGAATTGGTGATATTTGTTGTGTGCAAACAAAGTCTAAATCAGCAACATGCTTGGTGATCTTTAAAAGGCCAATTTAACAAAGCTGAAAACAATTATGAGCCAAGTCAGCTGAAAGAATTAAAACAATTTTTTAATGATAATTGCTAACTTTTAAAGAATGTTTTCACTAGATGCTCAAAAGTGACAATTGAGGAAAATTACTACACTTGTTAAAAAAAAAACTAACTTGGCTTAGAGGGGGAAAGTAAAGCACTATAAATATATATAGAGAGCTATGAATTGTGGAAAATTGGTAAGGAAAGCTAAAGGAGACAAGGAGACTGTGACGGAATCCCTGGGGTACAGCCTGGGACTGTGGGAGTGTTGTACCCCCTTAACTCTCCAGCCTGGGCTCTCTCTCACAATGCTTTGCTAGTGACAAGCAGTGAAACCCTCTAGACCCTGTTATCACTCAACTCAACAGCATGTGGAGCCTCACTCCCAGCTAGATTGCATAAATGCTCCCAGAGCCGCTCATGAATCCCACAGAGAAAGGCACCAACCAAATTCTCCCAGCCTTGTACCTTAGGAACATACCGTATTGCCAATATACCAATTTTATAATTATACCAAATATATCAAATTTATAAATTGGTTCACCATCTCATCAATGGAAAGTGGATATACACCAGCCTTTGCAAACTTGAGCAGATTTACCACACACACTTCAGGCAAACTCACTTGTAAAGAAAAACAGTAAAAGAAGTTTATTGACTACAAAAGATAGATTTTAAGTGATTATAATTGGTCATTGGAACAAGGCCAATTAACAAGGGTTACGGTGCCTTCTCTGTCACTGGAAATCAAGACTGAATGTTTTTCTAAGAGGGATGCTCTAGTTCAAACAGGAATTTCCCATGGTCTGTATTATTGCAGGAGGTCAGATGAGAGGATCACAGTGGTCCCTTCCGGACTTCTTGGCAAAAAAACTGAATCTCCAGGAGTGTGGATCTATTGCAAAGCAATTATATGTGAAGAAATGACAAATACTTGCTTATTGTTGTTTTTCTTTGAGTATTTGATTTTGTATCAGTTGAGTGCCCTTGTCACTGGTAGGACTTCTCGTAGTAATTTTTCCTTCCAGTTAATTGTTCCTAATGTGTTTCTAGGCTTTCCTTTAACAAAGTCATTGCTAGAATTCCACAACAGAGGAGGTGCATGCTTATCTTGATCTGGAGTCCAATCACTACAGCTAGGGTTGTGTTTCTATCAAAAGGCAAATGCTTCCAGAGAAAAATTAGAAATAATGTACTATTTTAATGAAAACTGAAATAAAAACTGCCTCTAATAGGTTTCTTTCTTAAACAGCCACTTTAAAGCATCCATAAGGTTTCCAGGATAATTTTCTTTAATCTTTATTTGAAGTCAACCTTTATGAGGCAAATTATTTTTGTTACTTCACAGGGGTGGTAGCGTAAGATAGGCATACGTATATTTATATGTTTTTTAAAACATAGTTGCATTGAACAAACTGGGTTTTAAATTTTTTAATTATCTTAAGTGCAGTAGCTGACTTAACAAGATAGATAGTGAAGTGTCTGCAAATACACCATGGCAGAATCAAGCAGTATATTATTAATCTGTCTTTTTAAATGTATAGCTGATTATATTTATGGAATGCCAGTCATATTATCTTATCACCAATACAATTCAAAAACGATTCTTGAGTAAGGGTAATGTGCTGTTGATAATGGTATTGATCAAATTTAGGTTCCCTCTTACTAAACACAGTCAGTAAGCCACTAGCATCTCCGATAAATACTTATGCTTTAAAGGTCAATCCAGACCTTGTGGACTGTTTTTGCTTTCCCCGATAAAAGGAAATGCAAGCGTGCCAAATAGCTTTGCTGCAGCTTAACCATAGCTCTGAATGAATTCATAAATGCTACAAAAGGGAAGCTTGTAAACACATGCTGCACAGAAGAGAAAAAGGTTTCAAATAAATTGGTTAGTCTCTAAGGTGCCACAAGTACTCCTTTTCTTTTAGAAAAGAAAAGATGTCATTCCTACCTAATCCTTTTCCTGAGGGGGGAATATGTGTTTATTCTTGTTTTGAGAATTGATGGATAACTTGTATGAAAACTGGGTGTTATGTTAATCAAGAATTCTCTTTCACATTCCCAGTGGAAATATAAAGTCAACATTGGTGTTTTTCTTTTTCCAATATATGCTCTGTGAAATGTGTCAGTAGGGGAACCTACCTGTCCGAGACTCCATCAAAATAGCATGCTTGCGTCTAAATTCTTTTTCTTGGAACACATATCTTTCATATTCAGTGACAAGGTGTTTCTTAAAAGCAGTTGTTTTTCCAAAGCTCTTGCTTTCAGGATGAAGTGTTGAAAGACTACCACATATTTCTGTGTACAAAATGGAAACCTGTGCTACCCAAAGGCTATATGCTGCCCTTAGTCAACTCCAGGAGCAGTAATGGTGGAGGGAGTTTTGCTATGGAGTGAGAGCAGTATATGGCTCTCAATCCAATCAATAACATGGCAGGAAAACAATTCTAAAATAGAGTTCAAATGTAAAAGTACTTGGGAAAAAAAGAGATTTTCCTCACCAGAAGTACGTTCCTTCAGAAATCAAGAGAGCAATATTTCATGCCTTGCTCCCAGCACAGAGATTTTTCTCATAGTGTGGTGACTAGCAAAAAGAAATTACACAATATTAGCAGTAGTTGCCTTGGCAAGGTTCCTTGGTACCGTAACTTAGAACATTACATCATTTTAAGAGCTGTGTCCGTTTCCAGTGGGTATTTCTTCAGGCATCACTACGAAGGATTCTCTGTGAAAGAAAATGTAAGAATGCAGAAAAAATGGCTAAAGTTCAATAGTACATGTGTTGATATGATACGCTCAGCACACATGCACACTTAGAATGAATTGATTAGTTCAATGACATAATCCTTCCCTCTGTTTATCATTTCACGGTCTGTTGCTATGTTCCTAGCTTTAATACTTCAAGTGCAATGGGGTGACATTGCAGTCACACACAGTGATTTTTCATCTTGTATATAAATACAGATTAAAATTGGTGCGTGCTGAATCATTTTCTCTGAGCTAGAGAGAGGGAGAAGTGACTTTTGTCACAGGCATTTGCAACATACTACATATGGCTGTTTTACTGCATAAAGAAAGATAATTTCCAAGAAAGAAAGCTCTATGGCTATGTACAGTAATGTTCATCCCGACTCTTCTTCATATTTGGTGTACAAGAAGTGGATTACTGGAGTCACATGTTGTAAATAATGGACATATTTCCAAGAGAACTAAGATACTTTGTCCCTCCCAGGCACGGGATCAGTTTTTTTTTTCTTTTGGAACACTAGTATAGAACGAATGACTGGATAAGCTACACTGGTTCCTTAACTAATCATCTTTGCAAAAGTATTTGCCACATGAGTTTAGCAGCCAGTATCTCTCAAACTGCTAGAGCTAGTGATTAATTCATTATACTGCTTGAAGGCTGAGATTACAATTTTCAGGTTGTATATAAAATTAGTTTCTAGCTCTGCTTTACAGGTTCTCAAGAAAGTAGCCGCTAAAATAATGTGAGAATTTAAATGGAAGTAGGGGATGGGGAAAAGAAGATGGCAACCAAATTACATGATTTTAAAGTCTAGTATATCTTGATGGCAGGTCTAACGTAAGATGGCTTTATATGATCTGAGAACTGGAATAAAATGCTCATTTCTAGCCCAGGATGTTCACAGGATATTAGAAATTGAACCTGTGCCAAGCTTAATGTTCTGTGAGTATAGCAATTTTTGGGGGGTTGGAAGAAAATCTTGGCCCAAAACATTTATGTGGTCATTCTGTGGGCTTTGCCTTCTAAATGAAACAAAGTAGCAATATTCATAGTTATTAGGATGAAAAAGAGCTCTCAGGTTTACACTCCCTGAGGTTTGTTTTTAGCAGATGTGGTGCAATACTGCCTGCAATTGGTCATTTAATCTTCAAGCACAGTTTTAAAATCCAGGACAATATATTATAATTTCAAAATTCCATAACTATTCTTTTTGTGACATATCTATAACTCCTGCTTTATCTTATTTTAGAAGCTGAAATGTATGGTGACTTGATTTTAAGGTTGAAATACTGCAGTTAATGCCCATTGAATTATTCTCCTTTGGAAGATAGAACATATTATAGTTTCTTGATGTCAAGTGCTTACCTTTTCTCATAGCACAGTATACTAGGTTCCAAATCTGAAATTAGGCGTATGGTTTTTAAGAGCTCTTATTAGAGTTTAAGTTAAACTTAATACACCAAGCCTCCCATTTCTCAAGTGGAAAAGAATAATTGCAATAAATATCCTTCCATGCCAATGGAATACCAGCAAGATTTTTTATACGATGAAGGTAGCACAGAAAAATGTAGTATTTTAATGCTAGCAAACACAACATCGTTTTTCAATGTCTTTCTGATGACAATCTGGTTATTAGGTTGTCAGAGGTTTTTGACAAAATGTGGTGTTGGGCTACCTAATTAGATTGCTTCAAAGCCCATTGGGGATGCTGATATTTTTCTAATAATTTTTGGCCTAGGTTGTTCTTGTTAAAGGCAAACTTATCAGTCTTGTGAGAAATGTTTGCTTTTTATATTCACCGTGCTAAACATGAAAAATCCACTAATGCCTAATACATGTATAGCAGAATATGCTTTACACTGGAAGTATCATATGTTTGCACATTGTAGCTGCTGGGTAGAAATGCCCAAATGCTGTTTAGTCTTATAAATAAATAATTTATACAAAAATGAGAATTAAATTGCAATTTCTACTTTTAATTTAGAAAAATTTCTTCAGCCTATTTTTACTTTTAAAGATCAATAATGAAAGTCTGTGGTCTGAAAGAGTTTGTACTTCTCAAACTACAAGATAGAATTTTTTTTTGCATCTGCTTATTTAATATTTTATAAAGCAACTGATTATGTGAAGAAGAAACTTAGTTTCTCTTGTGAATGTCATCAGATTAGATTTGTTTGGGAGATTTGTTTTGTGGATTACTCAATTGATGAAAATAGCTCTGCATTGTTTAATATAAATATAGGTTTCTTTGTTAGTAAGGTTCAGGTACTACTATATGATAGCAGAATGATTTGGAGATCTTGGCAGTAAATCATTTCATTAAATGATCTGTAAGGCCTTGATTCAGCAAAGCCCTAAAACTTGTGCTTAAAGTAAAGAATATGATTAAGTCCAGTTGACTTAAATGGGGCTTAAGTGCAAACTTAAATGCTTGTTGCATTGAGTGCTGAATAGAAAAATGTAGTACCTTCAAACCTCCCTACCTGCAATACCTGGCAGGCTCAAGCCTAGGTCTAAATCTGTCTTTTACAACTAGGAAACGTTTAAACAGAAGCAGACCGAAAGCTGGGCTCAAAAACAAATTCCCTGTAACTTTCTCAGTGGTTTTATCTGTCATTAGGCATGAAAGAACAAACGGCTATTTTTAAAAGAAGGTTTTAATATCTTCAACTGCAGTTTAGAAAAAAATGGCAATATAATCCCCAGTAGGTAACTTACTTATCTTGACATTTATTTATTTAAAATATTTATAGAGGAATGGCCACTGAAATGCATCATTCCATTGACAAGAGGCTTTTTGGCAGGAGCAGGACCAGGGACGGCATACATTACTGCAGATGTGAGACGTGTTTAAACTAAATCAAATAGAAAGAGGTTAATAATGCCAATCAATAAAAAGAGACATTCTTTATCAAACATTTCTGAAATTGCAGTTTTGAACTCTCAGTACAAATCAAATAAAGAGATCTTTTCTAATTCTGTCTTTTCATATTGTATTCTGTTGACATAAAAAGCAGGTCTCATTCATTGAAAATTCCATTTTACAGCTAAAAGTTTCTTCAGTGTTGTACAACTGAGGCATTCCTTTAGCTGAAATTGCAATCCTCAAGTGTGTGCTTGCCACCCCCACACTTTGGATTTCATAATGCCCCTCCTTTTTTGAAAATATTAAAACTCAAGCTACTGCAAATATGCTATTGAAAATTGTAGCATTTTGGACTATTATATAAAAAGTTACACTTTACGTGAGTAAGGGATGATTCATTAAACAGGTATCAAAATGTTTGTTTATTTTTAAATTTGAAACCCGCTTTTAGGTTTTCAAATAACTCTGCCTTCACTCTCCAGCAGAAGGAAGGGTCTGTTGAACTCTCTTCTGATAATGTTACCAGTAGAACCAGACCCAGGAGGTGGGGGGGCCAACAGACATTGCTCCAGCTTTCCTTCCTGGAACTCTGTGATTGGTATGTCTTCCTTCTACTCGCCCCCATGTACTAGTGCCAATTCCTGCCTCTTGTAAGAACCACAGTAAGACAGGCTGAGGTGGGAATCTCAGTGAGGATGAATGGTTGGGAAGTCAGTGTAGAAGCACACAAAACTGGATTCTTTGCAAGAGAGCAAGTAAAGTCATGTCCTCGTTTCTAAATGTTTTGGTTTTTTCCTCCCACCAAATGCTCTGTTATTAATGTTGAAAACCAGCAACTAATCATAGGCAGCAGCTATTTATTCTAGTTTGTACTAAATATCAATATTCCGTACTACACATTGTGGTGGATAAATTTTTATCTTAATGTAGCTGAAGTCCTGGTGAATCAGCCAACCCTATGTTAACCACTAGCATGTTATGTTGTCCAAAATATCCCAACGGAGGCTATTAAGAGGTTTCACTGTATTTCATTGGTTTCAGTGAATTTTTATACTGAGTTCTGTAAATATAGAAATAAAAATTCTTCTTAAATGTGTTAAATTATGCACAATATTGGACAACCAAAATCATATTGATACACTTCAAATTCACCTTCCTTTGGTATTCTGTAGGTACCAAGTTTCCATTACACAGGAAATGATGGTTTTGTTGTTTTGCCTTAAGCTGTAGAATTAGTATATCATACCAGAGAGATCAGTATTTTTCCATTATCTCATAGAGCTCCCATGATTACATAAATTCCCCCAACACACTGTGGTATTTGTATCCATAGTTGTTTATACCCTTGTAATTTTGGGTCATTTTGTACTTTTCAAAGTTAAGTTGCAAATCAATACTTACAGCATTAACCCAAGGCAAATGCATGCTCTTTACCTGAAAGATTGGTAAGGATTCAAGCTTATTTCAAATGCTATTAAATAAACTTTGAATTCAATTCTAAGTGATATTCACCCCCAGAATGAACTTATTTGGATGTTCTATTAAAATGGTTGAATTTATGGGAAAGAATGCAAAAGAAAATTGATAGGTTTATTTCTATGTATCCTTCTCGGCTTTTTTGTTTAAATTACTGGAAAAAATACTGTAAATTGTCAACAAATTATCTAAAGCCACAGATTATCAAGTCTTGCTCTTAAAAGTGAATAAATCATACTGCTGATGTTTTTAGAGTGCTTGCTGTGTTGTTGGTTTTAATTAAAGTTATGCAAAACACACTGATTTGGGTTTGTCTAGGTTTGGTTTGCTTGACATTTCAGGTTAGTTTAAAACCTAGAAAACTTCCAAATGAATACATGAGAGCATGCCAACTGCATTATGAAACCAGCAAATTTCACCCAAACTCCCCAAATGAGGCTTTGGTTACCCTTTAAACTTTGTGTCTTTTGTGTAGGTCATGTAGTGTCTTCTCACTCCCTCATCTTGCATCTTTGTTAGAAGCTGACCCCCTCCCAGATCTACAAGAGATATGCATGCTTGAGTAAAATGACAAGAAAGAGACCTGTGGGTCTCCACTAGGTCTTAGCGTCACCCTGTGGCTGAGACACCCCAAAATATTGTAGCCTTATCTATAGTAATGGTTTTAACTAATTACCCACCCTAATGTGAGGTTTTACACATACTTTACTTTGTGAGAGTTCAGTCCAAAAATGGACTATACTAGAGATGTTATTAATAGAAAGGAGACCCTATATTGCACAACAGAGACTACACAGTGCTCTTTCTGTAATAATTACTTTTATTAGCCAACCAAACAGCGGTAAATGCACTTCAATCTAGTCAAAGAGAGAGAGAACCATCCGGAATGTCTAGCATTTGCATAAGTCACACCATCCCTTGCAGAAAAACCCAAAGTGTGAGTCGTCGTTCTCACCAGCATCATCAGGCCAGTGGTCATCATCCTGTCATCCCCCTACTCCCCCGAGCCTTCACCCTAAGACATGCAGGCTAGGATACAGCTTTTATAATGTGTTGAGCTGATGCTGACTGGGCTTTATATATACTTGTGAAGGTTTTTCTTTTTTTGAACTTACTTCCACACCCCACTACTCTAGGGTGTCCTGTTTTCCATAGACTATCTTGTTTGTTCCCCTTATACTCATTAACATTTACGTCACTCTATCACCAGAACAACAGGTGGTTTACCTAAAGGAAGTCTCTAATAATTCGCCCTGGCTTCCGACTATCATTTTGTGGTGTCTGCTGATCTTCTGTAAACATTATTATCCAAACTCAGAAGTTATTTTCAAAACATCAGCATATCACAAACAGAGACACAAGCTCAGCAGAAAGAACAGGAGTACTTGTGGCACCTTAGAGACTAACACATTTATTAGAGCATAAGCTTTCGTGGGCTACAGCCCACTTCATCAGATGCATAGAATGGAACATATAGTAGGAAGATATATATATATATATACATATAGAGAAGGTGGAAGTTGCCATACAAACTCTAAGAGGCTAATTAATTAAGATGAGTTATTATCAGCAGGAGAAAAAACTTTTCTAGTGATAATCAAGATGGCCCATTTAGACAGTTGACAAGAAGGTGTGAGGATACTTAACTTAGGGAAATAGATTCAATATGTGTAATGACCCAGCCACTGCCAGTCTCTATTCAAACCCAAGTGAATAGTATTTAGTTTGCATATTAATTCAAGCTCAGCAGTTTCTCATTGGGAGTCTGTTTTTGAAGCTTTTCTGTTGCAAAATTGCCACCCTTAAATCTTTTACTGAGTGGCCAGAGAGGTTGAAGTGTTCTCCTACCAGTTTTTGAATGTTATGATTCCTGATGTCAGATTTGTGTCCATTTATTCTTTTGCGCAGAGACTGTCTGGTTTGGCCAGTGTACATGGCAGAGGGGCATTGCTGGCACATGATGGCATATATCACATTGGTAGATGTGCAGATGAACGAGCCCCTGATGGCGTGGCTAATGTGATTAGGTCCTATGATGGTGTCACTTGAATAAATATGTGGACAGAGTTGGCATCGGGCTTTGTTGCAAGGATAGGTTCCTGGGTTAGTGTTTTTGTTGTGTGGTGTGTGATTGCTGGAGAGTATTTGCTTCAGGTTGGGGGGCTGTCTGTAAGCGAGGACTGGCCTGTCTCCCAAGATCTGTGAGAGTGAGGGATCATTTTTCAGGATAGGTTGTAAATCTTTGATGGTGCGCTGGAGAGGTTTTAGTTGGGGGCTGAAGGTGACAGCAAGTTTATTATTAACTTATCTTTATAATATCGTAATCTTATCCTAAAGCAGCTAAGCTAAATATCTTACAGGCCTAAGCTTGCACGTTTTGTGTTACAACATTAATTAATACTTATATTTTCCCTCTGTATCCTAAATAGACCTGATATCTTTTATTCTTAGCTACAATACAATCTTGTGGTCTCAAATTTGGAAGCAGGGAATGAGCAGGACTAAGAGGAGCCTTTTCTGAATTTCCTACCTCTCCAGCTGATTTATTTAAAAGCTATGTAGAGTTTAATGAATCTAACAACCTGTCCACTTTGTCACTACCCTACAGGTTCCCCGAAGTGGGGGGCCAGCCACATGGGCCACCCTCTGAAAATGGTGGAAGTAAAGAAGGGGTAAAAGGCGACTAGCCCTCTGCTCGCTCCCTCTGACGGGTGCAGTCAGGGCACAGAACAAATGAGGTTCAGTTTAGGGTGACCCCCTCAATTAAGGCAGGCTAAGTACAGTTCTGCCCTTTACTCATACAGTAAGGATAACAACATTTCATTACCTCTGCAATCAATATTAAAGCTAATGTTAAAATTATCTAACACACTGGTAAAGGAAAGAGTTTCTATCCATCTGTGTATAATGCTTAAATTATCCAGTACAAAGTTTGTTTTACAAATCATAAAATACATATAGTATATAATCTGCAATATCCCAAATTAAGGTTAATAAATTTGACAATGCAGTTAACATATTTGCATCCAAATATTTGGATACATCACTTATAAAAAGTTATATTAAGAGTAGCTTGTGGAAAGCAAATATAGCAATGAGTGTAGATTGTCCCTCAGTAATTGAGAATTTAGGATGGGTTGTCCCTCAGTAAATACAATCCATTAGAGAAGTATTTCAGTTACTTTCCTGACTTTGCTTCTCAACGATACTTCAGTTCATCTCTCCTGGTATTGCGGATGTCCTAAATATGTTCTAAATAGATGTCTCTTGACCGCCTCATGGCATCCAACACCTTGAGTTGCTCCATCAGCTGAGTGTAGCGCTGACCGATTCCGCATTCCTGCAACACTCTCTCGTTACTGGGATCCCATGCGCACATGGCTCTGACGATCAGCACATGTGTTTGAACTCATAACCCCTCTCAAGGCTTTGTCCAGCAGAGTGTATTTCTCCACCTTCTGAGCTTGAGCGTTAGAGGCGGCCAGGGTCCTGTTCTCAAAGTGATTTGTAACCCAACGCTAGCCAAAAGTGATCATTTTGGCAAAGCAGCTCTATCATACTGTGGAGCTAGGCAGCGTAGGTGTGTCTATGCCAGGGGTCGGCAACCTATGGCACGCGTGCCAAAGACGGCACACAAGCCCATTTTTAATGGCACGCTGCTGCCTGCCGGGGCAGCAGCAGCGTGCCATTAAAATCCTGCCCTGCCCTGCCCAACCCGGCCCGGCCCGCTCTTCTCTTCTCTGCCCCCTCCCACGGGGGTAGGGGACAAGGGGCAGAAGCTTGGTCCTGCTGGCTCCCCTGCCCCTTCCTGCAGTGTGCTGGGTTCCTGCCCCTCCTCCTCCCCCTCTCTCCCTCCCTGCTGGCTGATCAGCTGATGGCCCTTGCGAGGAGGTGGAGGAGGAGGAGTGGGGTCAGCGTGCTCGCTGCTCCCAGCGGAGACAGAGACGAAGCGAGGGCAGGGCCTTGGAGAAGGGGGGTACGGAAGCGGGGCATACCCCCTCCAGGCCCCTGCTGTGAGCACCCCATGACCCCAGCCCACACTCCCAGCCCTCTGCCCTGACCCTCCCCCCACACACACCCAGCCCTCTGCCCTGAGCCCTGCAGCCCCACACACCGTGCCCTGAGCTCTGTACCCGCCTCACACACACCCAGCCCTCTGGTTGACTCCTTCACTCCCCCCACAATACCAGCCCTGACTCTGGCACCCCCACACATACCCAGGCCCCCCACACCCCATGCCCTGACACCTGCACCTCCCTCACAGGCCCCCAGCCCTCTGCCCTGACTCTTGCACCCCCACACATACCCAGCCCCCCCACACCCCATGCACCCCCCACATCCTGACTCTTGCACCCCCCACATACCCACCCCCACCCTGAGCACCAAACGGGAGCTCCTGCACCCCGCCCCCAACATTCCCACCTGCACCCCTCCCACCAAATGGGAGCTGTCCAGGTAAGCACTCCACACCCAAACCTCCTGCCCCAACCCTGAGCCTCCTCCCTCATTCTAGCTCCTGGCCAGACCCTACATCCCAACCCCCAACCTGCTCCTTCAACCCCAGCCCCGTGCTCATTGCACTCCCACTCTCAGTTCAGTGCAGAGAGAGAGGAAGAGAATGGGCCAGAACCAGGGAGAAGGTAGGTACCCACTGTATATGGGCAGGGCCTAGACCCCAGACTGGCAGCAGGCTGAGCGGGTCCGACAGCTGGGATCCCGTCTGGCAGGAGCTGGCGGATGGAACCCCTGAGCGGCAGCGGGCTGAGCCGCTCAGCCCACTGCTGGTCTGGGGTCCTGGCCGCTGGCCCCACACAGCCCACTGCTGGTCTGGGGTTCTGGCTGCCGGCCCCTCGCCAGCTGGGGTCCCGGCCGCAGGCCCCGCTCAGCCCACTGCTGGCCTAGGTGAACGGAACCCCAGACCAGCAGCGGGCTGAGCGGCTGGCAGCATAAGATCAACGTTTTAATTTAATTTTAAATGAAGCTTCTTAAACATTTTGAAAACCTTGTTTATTTTACAATACAACAGTAGTTTAGTTATATAATATATAGACTTTTATAGGGAGAGAGATCTTCTAAAAAACATTAAAATGTATTACCGGCACATGAAACCTTAAATTAAAGTGAATAAATGAAGACTCGGCACACCACTTTGAAAGGTTGCCAACCCCTGGTCTATGCAAACATTGTCTGTTCCTGAAGTCTTCTTCCCTAGTTCATCACTAGATGTCAGGGGAGAGCTCATTCGGACCCTGCTTACAATTTAATTCACATAGGCTTATTCATAAAGGACATGGTGGTGGATTCCACTTCTTCATCTTTCCTAGGATCTGGGAAGCTTTGTATGCTTTCCCCCCCGCTCCAACTGTGTAAGTGTTAATAGTGCTTTTTTATCAATATGGAAGGAGAGCTATAGCAACAGGTGGGCTACACAATGACTCGTTAACTGAAAAGCCTATATTATTTAGGATTACAAATCATGAATTGCTGGTTCCCAGTCATCTACTCAGACCACTGAGCCATGCAGATCCTTTGAAAAGGGAGATCTTGAAAGGAATTAGTCCTCAGGAAATTGCTTGTTCTGAAAGAAGATGCTAAAGTTAAAGACAATTATTTATTAATTTTTGTTAGAAACATTCTGTGTTTTGAAACCTGACGAGTCCTTTTGTGAATTGTTGCAGTTGATTTAATTATGTTAAAATTAAATTAAACAATTAATTTTCTGTTGTCTGAGTCAAGAGGCTCTCAGTAACCTGGGACAAAACATTTCCAGAAAAGAAGACCTGTTCTCTAGAGAAAGACTTATGGGAAAGGAATGTTATTGACTATATGGAAGAGAGATTCTGGAGACAATTAGATATATAACTTTTTTTTTTTTTTTACTCAGGAGTAAGAGATTACTTCAGCTGAGCTTGAGAGAAAGTCAAAGAAGGAACATTCTTTTCCCCCATCTGATTCCACATAAATTTCACCCCCTGGAACACTCCAGCAGTAGAATATCAAGTTAAAAACTTTAAATCATCAGAATCAGTTACCATGAGGGCACAGGGCACTTGCTAGTTACATTCAAATTAACTTTTTTGTGGGTGTCACTCCACAAAGAGAACATGCTTAAGATGTTGACACGGGGATAACAGTTTGCTTGAGAATATAGGACAATGTAGAGCACTCTTGAAAGAAGTGAGGGAATTGAAATGACAGTGTTTTCCAGTACTTCCCTAGGCATTGACAAGGAGGAATAGGAAATGGGAGATAAAATAAATCCTCAATATTCAAATGAACTAGAGTTTTAAAAGAGTTGATGAAAACTAGCTGCCTTTAAAAGGGAATTTGTATGATATTGAATTGCTACATATCAAGAACTTTTCTGAGAATTTTTTTGAGAATGTTTTCAAAAGATATTTTGACAAGTACAAGAAGGGACGAGGAGGTGGTATCATTAAATAAGATGGCAACTTTTGTAACCAGTTTTTTGGTATCATAGCTCAAGGGAAAGTCAATAAACTTTGATTCCCAGCATTAATGTAATTATTTTGATTTTTCTGGCTCATTCTAGGGAAGGCTGCAGTAATGTAATATCAGATGGCCGAAAGCAATTCAGAAATCCAGTGTCCCAGAGGATGACGTTCAAACGTAGGAAGTCTGGGGGTGGAATAAATCATTTTCTCTGATCTTGTTAGGGATGAGAATATTACAGAGAAGCAAATGTACGGGCAGAACTAATACCAGAAGGATACTGTAGGCAGAGAAAAAAACAAGAAGTTTCTCTGATAACCAAAGGTGTCCTTTTAAAGTGTTCTTTTCCTTTTCTTTTTTCTCTCTGTTTTCAGCTAACTTTGTGTAAATCATCTAGGAGGGACTTTCATTGCTACTGCTGTTGGCAGTTGTATTATACTAATTCAGTTCAGCTGCTATTTTATTCAAATATTTTGGGATAATCATCCATATTATTCTGAAAAATTTCCCCCTTGGTCCAGTAAGAAATTACATTAAAAAATAGCTTCCAAGGCATGTTTTGATACAGAAACTTGCTGTGTCCTTGTGATTTTTAAATGATGCCACCTGTATATTCTGTTTCACAATTCAAGTTTTCTTGAGGGAATGAGGAAGGTGGGTGTGATGGAAGAATCACAGTAATATAAAGCCCTTGTTGGGTGGTAAAGGCCAAAGAACTTGCAAATGCATCTCAAAAAACCAAAAAAACAAAACCCCGCAAAAACCAAAAAACTTGATCAGCTTTAAATACTTGGAAATAAAACGGACATATGGCATACTCTTATCTGTATTGTAAAGCTTTTCAACAAATAAATTAATATGTGATGTGCAAGTGTTATCTGGAAAAGAAACAAAGCTATGAGATCTAATTACAGAATCTTATGTTTAATAGTTTATACGGCGTCCTTTGCCAAGGAAATTTTTTTTGAGCTGAGGGTGGGGTGGGGTTGGGGGGAAAAGATAGTACAATGGGAGTTCTGCAGGATTTGGATCTTTTCTCAGCTTTTTCCACCCCTTGAATCCTGCGTGTCCATCCGTGTCTTGTAAAAAGTGGGAAAGAACTTGGGATTCAAAATTAAATTCAGTTATGTGCACATATTTTGCAGGTAAAGTTGAATCATATGCATTTTAGTGTTTGCCCTTGTGCCCAGCTTTGAACCTTTGGCCCTTCAATTCTTATTAATGTTCAGTTATTTAAACTACTTTCCCCCTGTCACTGTTATCCTTTAAAATATATATGGCAAATATATTTTAATATAATAATAATAATATACACGGTCTCCCACAGTATTCTTGTCATCAAGTTAAAGAAGTATGGGCTGGATGAATGCACTATAAGGTGGGTAGAAAGTTGGCTAGATTGTCAGGCTCAACGGGTAGTGATCAATGGCTCCATGTCTAGTTGGCAGCCGGTGTCAAGTGGAGTGCCTCAGGTGTCGGTCCTGGGGCCAGTTTTGTTCAATATCTTCATAAATGATCTGGAGGATGGTGTGGATTGCACTCTCAGCAAATTTGCGGATGATACTAAACTGGGAGGAGTGGTAGATACGCTGGAGGGGAGGGATAGGTTACAGAGGGACCTAGACAAATTGGAGGATTGGGCCAAAAGAAATCTGATGAGGTTCAATAAGGATAAGTGCAGGGTCCTGCACTTAGGACGGAAGAACCCAATGCACAGCTACAGACTAGGGACTGAATGGCTAGGCAGCAGTTCTGCAGGAAAGGACCTACGGGTGACAGTGGACGAGAAGCTGGATATGAGTCAGCAGTGTGCCCTTGTTGCCAAGAAAGCCAATGGCATTTTGGGATGTATAAGTAGGGGCATAGCCAGCAGATCGAGGGACGTGTTTGTTCCTCTCTATTCGACATTGGTGAGGCCTCATCTGGAGTACTGTGTCCAGTTTTGGGCCCCACACTACAAGAAGGATGTGGATAAATTGGAGAGAGTCCAGCGAAGGGCAGCAAAAATTATTAGGGTCTGGAACACATGACTTATGAGGAGAGGCTGAGGGAACTGGGATTTGAAGAGAAGAGAAGAATGAGGGGGGATTGATAGCTGCTTTCAACTACCTGAGAGGTGGTTCCAGAGAGGATGGTTTTAGACTATTCTCAGTGGTAGAAGAGGACAGGACAAGGAGTAATGGCCTCAAGTTGCAGTGGTGGAGGTTTAGGTTGGATATTAGGAAAAACTTTTTCACTAGGAGGGTGGTGAAACACTGGAATGCGTTACCTAGGGAGGTGGTAGAATCTCCTTCCTTAGAAGTTTTTAAGGTCAGGCTTGACAAAGCCCTGTCTGGGATGATTTAATTGGGGACTGGTCCTGCTTTGAGCAGGGGGTTGGACTAGATGACCTCCTGAGGTCCCTTCCAACCCTGATATTCTATGATTCTATGAATACTGACATGTTTCCTATATTTTAACTAGCATTGTAATTGAAATGGTGGTTTTACTGTAACAACAGCAACTTACAGTATTTAAATCTTAACATATTATAGCAATTTTATTTGTGCACCACAGTGATCAGTGCAGGTAGCCCAGCTTTTGTTGGCTAACTGCAGGTGAAGAGCCAGTGTAGGGAGCACAAACTGTATTTTGTGAATCTCAACTCTAGTAGCTATTTTTTTCTGTTTTATTTTCTCTTGAGTAAAAAGAAAGTAAAAAAAATATTGAGGATTACCAGGACTTCACCTATCAGAATATAGTAATTTTAAGCAAAATAATTTTTTTTAGAAAAGCATTTGACATGTTGCCTCTTGAAACAATGAAGATTAGCTATTGCATCTGAAGCCAGTTTGTCTTCAGTTCTGAGTGGGGTATGCAGTAGGAGAGAGGGTGTGTGGCACTTTCTGTTCTTGTGCCGTGCTATATAAGTTCTGGCACAGTGCCAGTCCTTGCCATCAGGTAATTCAAGAGCTGCTCCAGGCTAGCACCTACAGCTGTGCTAGCTTCCCTTTGAGAGGCCAGCACTATGTAGAATGGAGCACATCCTGCATTGTTTTAAAGGTGAAACACTGCTATATTTCAGGGCATTGTGCCTGAGGCAGGTACAGTGTTTCTGGAAGACGCTGCCAGGGTATTGTGCCTCTGTTCTGACTGAGGGTTGTGGCCCAAAGGAACAGTTTAGCCCATATTATACAAATTCTTGAGTTTCATAACGAACGAGTCCATCCAGCCCAAAAAATTCTATACAGCATCAAAGCTGTGGAGGGTTGGTTTATGTCCCAGATTGTGCAGTCATGGAGTCTGCTAGCTATTCAACTTGGAGGCAGGTGAGGAAGTCCATTATCAGTCTTCATATAGTGCCAATTTCAACATTAGCTCTAATCTAGGCCTGCCCTTATCTAAAGGGAATAGTCACAGAACCTGGTCGTTATAGACACAGAGATATGCCTGTATGCAGCCTCCTGGGCCATGTGTGACCTGGGAGGTGATGTAAAGCTTTTTCTAGTTAGGACCTGAAGTTGCCTTCTCATGTGCCATTCGTTTATTCTTCTTGTTTCCCTACTGGTAGAAACTGATAACAAGAGTTGCAGGTTTCACTCTCATAAGTGTTGTTCTATACAGCTGTAAATTGTATTATGCTTCGAAACGCCTACAGGCCTTGCATAAACCCTGATCTGATTTTTCTTGCTTTCTGGGGACTTTCATGATCCTTTATTATTGAGGCAGGTTCTTGCGTAGTGTAACTAATGCTTGAAAATCTATCACATTGTTCTTAAAATTCATATCCCAGCATTTATGACAGTACCAAACTGATCCCATAATTCTCCACTGTAGAGGTTTAGTGCACTGACTCAGGAGTGTATTGAGCTAACATGACAGGAAAATATATCATTTTTCACAACTAAAAGCAATGTGAAAGTTAAAATAATAGAAGCTCAATGGTGCTGAAACAAAGAAATATAATTCACAGCACTACTTGTTTCTATCTATTATATATGCAGGTAATATAATTGCTTATGTTAAAAAAAAACTGTTTTGTTTTGTCACCTTCAGAGAACTTTTTGTTTGCAGACTTAATTAATTGAGCTCTCTCTTAAGCGTGTGTTTTACACAGTGAGTATACCTTTAAGTAACTCTCAGGATATAAGTACCTGTATATGTTTTGGAAATATGTTTTGTTTGGAACCTTTACAATGCAGTTGAGATGCATAGAAATTTGGGGATCCAAAGGCACATGTGGCTTGTCAGATACTGTGTCCTACTATTAGAAAATAATAGGGTTTTTTAATGTTCTTTATTAGAGACAACTGTCAGTACTATTTCCCTTGGTGAAAACAAAAAGCATTACATATGGAATATGCCACAAAGATAGTTCACAAATGACATGATAAATAAAAACAGGTATTATTAACAATTCTCATTAGCAAATGCCACAGATGGGTTTGAACTAGATTCCATACAAAAGTGTCTCATACATTATACTTTTCAAAAGACTGTCATCTTTCTATTTTGATTTATAGACAATTATTATGTTGTAAATAACTTTTTGCACTCATTGTTTGAAATCCATGCTGGATAGTCTTTTGTTATAGTTAGTGGCAGCATCACAAAGTATTATTTTTGCTTAATGATTTGTGTTTTATTTCTAGATATGTTTGCACAGATCATTAAATTATTATTCATGGTGCAAATATTTGTGTAAGAATTAGTCAAAATACTGTATGACAAAGCAAATTTTATAGTTTAAAGTAATCTTCCACAAACAGTTGGCTGTATGACTAATAGAATTATGTATGCATAAAATCGTTTTTACTGTAGCCAAAATGCAGAATAATAGCTTGTCAAACTGTCATTTGCAAATGAGATCATAGATTTTGTAGTCCAAATTAGGTTGTGTTCTTTTTCTTTTTGTCAGGTCACATTCTAATAACCATATTGTGCATTAAACTCTGCGATTATCTGAACACTTGACAGATGGTAGACCATTAATTTGTTTGTAAGAGACAGTGATTGCTGGTGCAGTAATAGTATTGAACAAAATATTAAATGTCAAAATCCACTTTTTTTTATGCTTTTGCTTTCCTTATTTTAGCAAAGTAATTCTAGGAGAACATACTTTTTTTTTTAGCTAAGCATATGCTTTGTTTTACTAGACTGAATGGTTTTTACTATCAGAAAATGAGGAAATTAAAAAAGAAAGAAGTTATTGTTTACATTGTTATCCACTTAATGATCCTTATTTTATCTTGCAATGTGGTCAAGAGAACAAGTAAAAAGTAGAGAACAAATGCCAATAGTAAATGAGAAGTGATGTTACTTATGCTTATGAGCCTGCAGTTTTGAGATGCGATGTAATAAATACGTATGTTGATCTGTAGAAGAATTACGTTATTCAAAATTATGAGAATTTTAAGAAAAATTGGTCATGGGAGGAATAAGAAAAAGGATTACTATGATAGAGTTAGGATTTATGTTACTGGTAACTCATTGTACTAGTACTAAATTGATAACACAATGTACAAGACCTGTGGTACTGAAATGAATAGTGTTAGTCAATAATAATATCTATTTGAATCATAATTTTTATTTCTCATCATTGTTTATTTTTAAAGTATCCCAAACATCTAACCGAAAACAAGACATCTCTCTGCCCCCAGGAACTTGCACTCTTAAAACAATGGATTTGACAAACAAGTGAGGATATGCCATGCCCCAGGAACAGGGAAGGGGTGAGAAGGGACTTGAGTTAGTAACAACTGACTGCGTGGTAGCTCATGAAAGGAATATGTGCGTCACAGAGATTCAGGTGTTTTTTTGGGGGGGTGGGCAGTGTAATGGCTCCTTTTATGAACCTGGGAATGAGTGACAGGGGATGGATCCCTTGATGATTCTCTGTTCTGTTCATTCCCTCTGGGGAATCTGGCACTGGCCACTATTGGAAGACAGGATACTGGGCCAGATGGACCTTTGGTCTGCGCTTGTAGGGCCATTCTTATGTTCTTACATTAGACAATGCCTCAGAAGTATTTTTTTAGGAATGATTTGAACAAGGTGAGGGTGAAAGTTTGATGAATAGATTTTGGTAGGGCATTCCAAGTAGAATGTGCCGCATGGAAGAAGCATAATTCTGTTTGTGAGAGGGGGAGATGAAAGAGATATTGCCCTGTCATGCCAGAATAGTTAGCACTCACTGGAGTATTTCCTTGTTAGCATATTTAATTCTTTATATGTTCTACACCTTGGGAATTATAATTTTTCTTTGATAACCACTTCTCTTGGTATCAAATGGTTAATAAAAATATGCTTCTGATGCCAGCAAACTTATCTCTACAATTGCGGTTGACTCAGTAGCACAAAGACAGTAATGTCAGGGGAACCCCCCCCGCAACTAAAATGTAGTTTCCTTGATTTTCTTTGCTTAAGAGCATTGCAAATAATAATTAATTAATAATTAAGAACCACCTCCACTTTGCTTCTGTTCAACATGCCTCTGAACACCGTGCAAGCACTGTAATTCTTGGAAGTGAGTGTTAAGGCAGTCTCTGGAAGAAACGTTTTCCTATAAACTGGGGAAGCTGTGCCATGACTGGCACAGAGATGTTGCCTGGCAATTAAGATAGAGCTGAGCAGAGGCTGGTGGAGTGGAGTTAAGATAGAGAAAAGGTGGATGGGATCGGGTATGTGAGTGAGAGTGGAACAGCACAAATGGCAAGCAGGGTCTGAGCTAGACATCATTGTAAAGGAGCTGTGATGATACCATTTTGCAAAGAAAGGCTTAACTGATTAATGGAATAGGCTATTACTATGAGTTCTGTAAAAAGGCGGGGGGGGGGTATAGTGCTCAGTCCCAATTCTAGGTATTGAGGTTCTATTGCAATCATAAGATTTAAAAATATTCACTCAGTTTTCCTTTTTGAATGGCCTCTCTGGGCTTACTTTAATCCCCTGTTGACATCTCAAACAAGATTTGTACAAACATTTCAGTACAAAAAGTTCCAAATGCAGAAGACTATAAATAATCCCCATTCATTAAAGGTGTGTGGAGGGTAGAAGTTAGGGCAGGCTTTCAGAAATCCTGTATGCAAAGTACCTCGAAAAGAATTGACTGCACATAAAAGCATGCAAAAAGTTCTCAGTTTGTAAAAGCCTAAGCACCAGGACTCCTATGAAGTGTTAGAGTGTTCTGGGTATTGACATGCAAATAAATATACCAAGCATACCATTTTGCTTCAGCATTTTTATATCCTATACTGCCACAACAAGCCTTTGTATGTGTTACTCCCCTGTCAGTACTCTGAATTCCAGATAAAAAACTGGATTTATTTACGACTTTTTCTCCTTTACAAATGAGAATTTTGTTGTTGATCTCTTAGAGTTTTGTAAGAGTTATCTCATTCTGCTAAGAGAAAATGCCTCTCAATGTTGGGAAGTAAAGACAGCCTGGTAATTTTTCCTGTAACCAGGTGGTCCTATTGTTTCTTATTAAAGATATGAATCTGGTGCTCCTGTTCAGAGTCACACCTCAGAGAAATGGCTGCAAGAATATGTAAAACTCTGTAAAACTTGTTAGCCATTCTTAAGAAATACCTCTTATACAAAGCAACAGCTGTAATTTTGAGGGCTTTTCACTTCCTTGTTTTTTAAAAAAAAAGGCTGAAAAATCTAGGAAATTTGTTTTAATAGACATACAAACCAGTTGAGACCAAGTGCATCCCTAATTGTTTCCCTTTCGATAGAGTTTTTAATTTATTCTGAATTTACCTGCATGCCTCCCAGTTGTAGAATGTGACCCAGATTCGATATGTGCTCATAACTTTCATTAGGTAATGAATGACATACACTTATCATTAGAATGTACTAATTAAAGGGGAAAGTGACATTTCAAAGTAATGTTGCTCCCTTGTATTTTAATGAAATACTACCTGGTTTATTTTTGTTGAATTCACTAAAATGCCATGCCTGGTTCAGTATCACTGTAGTATACTTTTTCGGTAACTTTTTTTTTTGCCAGGTTTCAGAGTAACAGCCGTGTTAGTCTGTATTCGCAAAAAGAAAAGGAGGACTTGTGGCACCTTAGAGACTAACCAATTTATTTGAGCATGAGCTTTCGTGAGCTACAGCTCACTTCATCGGATGCATGCCGTGGAAACTGCAGCAGGCTTTATTTATACACAGAGAATATGAAAAAATACCTCCTCCCACCCCACTGTCCTGCTGGTAATTTGTGTGTGGGAGGGTGGAGGGTGAGAAAACCTGGATTTGTGCTGGAAATGGCCCACCTTATGATCACTTTAGATAAGCTATTACCAGCAGGACAGTGGGGTGGGAGGAGGTATTTTTTCATATTCTCTGTGTATAAATAAAGCCTGCTGCAGTTTCCACGGCATGCATCCGATGAAGTGAGCTGTAGCTCACGAAAGCTCATGCTCAAATAAATTGGTTAGTCTCTAAGGTGCCACAAGTACTCCTTTTCTTTTTTTTTTTTGCATTTCTTTTCCCATCTTGGAGCTTTTAATATGAGAAAGAAAAAGTTATTTTGTCATGTTCTAGCAAGTAGTAATAACCAGACTGATTCGAATAATTAAAAAAAGGGGTGGGCTACACTGAAAAGCATAGGTTTTCCTTTTTTTTCTTTTGGTTAGGTCAGAATTCAAGTGAATTCTTGCTTATATTAGTATGACAAACTTTCACAGGCCGCAAATGAGGTGTAGAGATGATGTACGTTGAAAAAATGATTGCAACTTTTTAAATGCACAAATTGATATCAGACAGCTATTCTTGGTGAAGCTGTCTCTGTATATCTTCCAAGCCAACCTCTTGAAGTGTAAAAAGAAAAGGAGTACTTGTGGCACCTTAGATACTAACAGATTTATTTGAGCATACGCTTTCGTGAGCTACAGCTCACCTCATCGGATGCATGCAGTGGAAAATACAGTGGGGAGATTTATATACACAGAGAACATGAAACAATGGGTGTTACCATACACACTGTAAGGAGAGTGATCAGGAAAGGTGAGCTGTTACCAGCAGGAGAGAAAAACAACCTTTTGTAGTGATAATCCAGGTGGGCCATTTCCAGCAGTTGACAAGAACATGTGAGGAACGGGGGGGGGAGGGGGGCAGGGGGGGAATAAACATGGGGAAATAGTTTTACTTTGTGTAATGACCCATCCACTCCCAGTCTTTATTCAAGCCTAATTTAATGGTGTCCAGTTTGCAAATTAATTCCAATTCAGCAGTCTCTCGTGAATGGACACAAATCAGAGGTCAAGAATGATAACATTCAAAAACCAGTTGGAGAACACTTCAATCTCTCTGGCCACTCGATTACAGACCTAAAATCTTCAACAAAAAAACTTCAAAAACAGACTCCAACAAGAGGTGCCACAAGTCCTCCTTTTCTGTTTGCGGATACAGACTAACACGGCTGCTACTCTGAAACCTCTTGAAGTGTGGCTCTGTTGCAAATCAAAGCTGCCCCAATAGGCTTGAATGACTCACGCACCTTTACCAGGGTGACTGAGCCCTACAACACAGCCTAGTCTTTTGTGAAATCGAATCATCATCCGTATATGATACACTGTCATTATGGGGTGAGACTCTTTGCTTTCATGTGCTACTTCCTTTTAGCCCCCACTACAATGGGGAAAGAGCAACTTTGGCAGCAAATTTTTCTCCTCTCCTTTCGGTCAGCCTTTCCCATTTGTTTCTCTCCGTGTTAGAAGAAGCAGCTGGTGCCTTTGGCTGAGCTGACATCTTTGTTCCCTGCTGCAGTTGGTCTTCAGAGAGACATGGAGCCAACATGGAAGACTGACTTTGAGCAGGAGAAACTGGTAAGGGAGGGAGAGAAAGTACTCCGCTTCTCTGAAGCTATCAGTGAGACCTGCTCTGAACAGACAACTATGCTATACTTCACATCTTCCCAGCACAATAGGTGTCTGCCTCTAGCTGTGCTCCAAACATAGATTTAGAGAAAGAAGAACTTGAAGAAGACATGTTGCCCCCTGTATCCTCTGCTGTATTGCAGGCTACTATTTTGGATTGACTGGGGCTATGAGGCCTCTTTCTTCTCCTTTCCTCAAGATCTGTGTTCCTAACAAGCCCTCTAAGAATGCTCCCCAGAGACCTTTGAGTCTCTTTTTTTCTGCCTCTTCCAGAATATTTTCCAGGTCTCTCTCTGCAGCACATGTGAGCAGACAATGCCTTCATCTGCACCCCAGTGCTCCCTCTAATCTCAGTGCAATAGAGAAGGGTGAAATGCCTTCAGACTCTGTGCTCCCAACTCACTCTGTTTCCCCTCTCCTTTTCTCCCACATTTAACTTTGAAGTATCTCAGGAGTGTCTTGAGAGGAATAGAGATAACATGTTTTCCCTTATTTTAGTCAAATTTTGAAGATTTCCTTCCCTGTCCAACAAAAGATCTTGGAGGAAGGCACAGGGATTCACATTCTTTTTCAGAGGAAGTGAATGATGGGAAATGGGAAATAACTGCCTAGGAAGGAATACTGCGGAAAGGGATCTGGGAGTCATAGTGGATCACAAGCTAACTATGAGTCAACAGTGTAACACTACTGCAAAAAAAGCAACCAGCATTCTGGAATTTATTACTGGGATTGTTGTAAGCAAGACAACAAGAAGTAATTCTTCCACTCTACTCCGTGCTGCTATGGTCTCAACTGGAATTTTGTGTCCAGTTCTGGGAGCCACATTTCAGGAAAAATGTGAACAAATTGGAGAAAGTCCAGAGGAGAGCAACAAAAATTATGAAAGGTCTAGAAAACATGACCTGTGAGGGAAGATTGAAAAAAATGGGTTCATTTAGTCTGGAGAAGAGGAAATGACTGAGGGGGAACATAACAGTTTTCAAGTACATAAAAGGTTGTTACAAGAGGAGGGAGAAAAATTGTTCTCTGAGGACAGGACAAGAAGCAATAGGATTAAACTGCAGCAAGGGTGGTTAATGTTGGACGTTAGGAAAAACATCCTATCAGGGTAGTTAAGCGCTCGAATCAATATCCTAAGGAGGTTGTAGAATCTCTGTCATTGGAGGTTTTTAAGAGCAGGTTAAACAATCACCTGTTAAGAATGGTCTAGATAATATTTAGTCTGGCCTTGAGTGCAGGAGACTAAACTAGAAGATCTTTTGAGGTCCCTTATAGTCCTGTGATTCTATGATGAAGGCAGATGACCAAAACCAACACCAGATCCCCCTGCAAAAAACAAACCCCGTAAGTTTGGAAAAAACTTTTTGGAACTATATCCTTAGTAATATTTCTGTGTAGCATAATTCCCTTTGGCTGTTGCTGTTTTTGTCATGTATTTATAGAAGTTATTCATAACCAAGCAATGATTTACCTTTATATTCAGCAACATTTGGCATAAATAGGAATGAGCCTTTCCATATTAATGTTTCTCTGTCTTTACAGTAATTAAGCTTGCTATAAAATACTTTCCAATAACTCTACCAAGTAGTCATCCAGCTCTAGCGTACAGTGGATGTTTCATTTACATTTCTAGGGTACCGAGCATCAAAGTACTACACTGTTATTTGGGTGGTAGTGAAAAGAAAATGGACCTAGGCTCTGAATTGTGCTTTAGAAAGTAACATTGCAGTGCAGAGCGTACGTTGCTCAGGAAATCATTTTCCACTACTGGCTTCCAAGCTGCATAAAAGCATGTCATCAATATAAGCAGCTAATTTTGTGAGGGAGGTGTTTCCATCAATGCATGCTAGCTCTAAAGCTTCATTTTCTTTAGCTTTGACATGCTTAGATAATCACGTAGTAGAGGTGCATGCACAAGACTTTCAGAAATTAAAAAGGAGGCAGGTGTATTCCAAGATCAATACTCTTATCTAAATGTGTCCTAGCTTTTGAGAGATTAAGGAGATCGTTTATTCAGAGTCTTGGATGGTTGTGATGCTTTGAAAGAACTGCAGATTAGTGTAGTGTAGAATGAAGCATATGCTGCAGTACAGTAATGCTTCATCTGACCTCTTCCATTAGGACCATAGAATTTGTGTAGCTCACAGCAGATTTAAACATTGCTTCTATTTGAACAGAAGACATTGTTCATATACAAAACAATTGAAGTGTTGATGCTATTAGACACAAGTAAACCTTGTGAAATACTTCATTTATAATAAAATATATATTCAGGATAAGTGTACTGGTATAAAAATTACTGATTGTTTTAAAAAATATTTATGGAAAAATACGATGATCCCCCCCTTTGATAACAGACAAAGTATATTATTCTGTTGAAGATGGGAACTTATGTTTAAAAAACAGTACATTGGTTGCCATGTAAATTTTTGAATTTTACCCTTTGTTTAGTATATTAATTATTTGCAAGCTAGAATTTTTGAGATTTTATTGTTACCCAATTTGTTCAGAATTAAAGTTGTAAACTTTAAAAAATCTTGTTGCGTCATATTTTACTTATCCTGTTATGCTTAGAAAGAGCACCCTTTTTAATGTGGAATTTTGCACTTTTATGTGGTAAATGAGGTTTTCAGAAGGTATCAGGACATCTACTGAATGTGTTTTATCCAGAAAAAAGGTATTTGCTCCTTTCCTTGCCAGTTAATTTAATCCTTTCCAGTGGCCTTAAACTAGACTGTGCACTACACTATCTCCATGACCTACATGGTCAAACAATTGATGGGTCATATCTGTAATTCCAGCTGAAAATCCTGCAATTCAAAATCTATAAATGGATCATTAAAAGAGGTTGATAATGTTCTTGTGGCCCCACTGAGCTGTTCTCATGGTTTTTGTCTTATTAGTTAAACCATAAAAGCAGTGGAACAGTTAGGTTAGCTCCAAAAAGCCAGAGATAGTGGTTTGAGAGCCTGCATTCCTCTGTGAGCGAGGACAACTACGGGTGGCTCTTGTAAGTCATGTTACTGGTGGAAAGTTCAGTGCCTGTGCAACAAGAGTGCCAGGAACAACGCGTGTGGGGCTCCAGCTGACATGCATCCTTCTGCAAAAGGAGTTTTTTTTAAAAGTACTGGATAGGAGTCCGGTTGAAGGCCTGGGGAGGAGTGCTATTCACAAGAAACACCAGACCTGCCCCTCCCCCACCAAAATAACAGCAGAATCTAGGGGAAGATGATTCCCAAAGGATTTGTTTGGGTTTTGGATGAGAGGTAAGGGAGTGGGATGGAAAGGGAAATAAAATAAATAAAAGGAGTATAATCCAATATAGTCATATTTTTAACATGCCCATCACCTTAGTATTTAAAAGATTAACAGTTATGAAAAAAGCAGGTAAAATCCCTTTTCCTCCACATTGATTCTGATATCTGCAGCACTTGCCACTAAGTACAATTTGAATGTCTTGAACTGGGATACTTGCATTCCAGATATCGGTAAGAAACTTCAGTGGCATCCAAGATGCTAAAAAAATTAAGTAAAATGTGGGATAAAATATGGATATGCAAATCATATTAGCTGTCTGGTGCCTACATGAAGTAGATAATGTGAATTAATGGCTATTTAATATTTGTACTTGTAGAAATGTTGTACCTATGTTTTTAAGTCTTGTGGATAATATTTCATCAACCAATTTTTACCTGGATTTGTTCCAATAGCACTATTAAAACCTAATACAGCTGTTTTAAAGGTTTCAGAGTAACAGCCGTGTTAGTCTGTATTCGCAAAAAGAAAAGGAGTACTTGTGGCACCTTAGAGACTAACCAATTTATTTGAGCATAAGCTTTCGTGAGCTACAGCTCACTTCATCGGATATGCATCCGATGAAGTGAGCTGTAGCTCACGAAAGCTTATGCTCAAATAAATTGGTTAGTCTCTAAGGTGCCACAAGTACTCCTTTTCTTTTAGCTGTTTTAAAGTTTATTTTAATAGTTTTTCATCCTCCATTTGTTGAATTTGGTCTTTAACCAGATTAATTTATATTTGTATAAATAATAGAGTATTTAAAATATTGTCAAGCACATAATTACACTTGTTTGCAATTGAAAGCTTTATTAACAGTCTGAATGGATAAAAAGAGGCTAAAAATATTAAGTTTTCCCACAGGTTCCCCTAAAAAGTCTTTTTTTCCCCCTTAAACCAAATCTGTTCCCGTTGAAATTATGGATCATACTAAATATGCTCTCCTTTATTCAGAACCATCTCCCAATAAATTACTTTCAGTACTGAGGCCAAATATAGCCTTTAAAAATGTACTGCATGAGTTACATACAATATTTATGTTAAACAGCTTTCTGTAGGAAAATGTGTTTAGTGTATTTAGTGAATTATAGAGGCCGTCCCCAGCCCTCAAGTGTTCTGAAGATTGTGAAGGCTCAGTGGAACGCTGGAATTGTTGAAATGTAATCTGTTCTGCAGCAACAGCATGGAGGCTGTACAGTATAGAAGATAAGCATCTAGGATGCGTGGGGAGTAGAAAAAAACAGAAAATAAGGGCTGATACTGATGAATAAGAAGTGGAATACAATCTTCTAATGGTAGCAAACATGCAATGTAAAAATATTGTTCTTTAAAACTGAGTTTGAGAATGTGTTAGTATCATGTTGCATTTTAAAATGTTTTTAGGATCTGTTGAGACATGAGCTCTGTTGAGACTCCATCTGAGTCACTCAGGCTACTGAGTCACTCAGGCTATGGAAGTCCAAAGATGCTGGCTGTTTTGCAGAGATATGTTGTAGAAGATTGACCAGAAAAGAAAAATCCTGTTCTATAGCAAAAATTAGTGTCTTCTAGAAACTCATTTTCTCCTTGGAATGACTTCCTGCCTACTTTTCTTCTGAGTCTCTGGGCCTTCAGTCTTTTTACCTGTGGCCACACACGAAGTGATACAGATCAAGGAATGTAGTACCTGTTTTTTGTTTTTGTTTTTTTTTTAAACCAAATAGGTCATGGTAACTGATGGCTACAGAGTTTGCTGCTGAGAAGAGGGTACTATGAGATGTTCTGTTTTACATTCTGCAGTCACATGGGGAGTTTTGCCCTTTCAGAGTCAGGGTTGGGTTCTGAATTCAGAGGAACTTCTGTGGACTTGCAGCCACTGAGGAAATGGTCAGCTGAAGGGAGAGCAGTTAAGAGGCTTTGTTTTGCTGAAGGGAGAGTGCATGTTTACTACAATGTATACTGTTGCAGCTGACTTCTGTTTCTGATAACATCTTCCACAAATGCACAGAATACAATATACTCCAGTGCAAAAACTTGGAATGGGAGAAGAAGATGAAGAGAAGTAGTATGATGCTTTTGAGCCACTTAAAAGAGCTTTCCACATTTCACATCTATTTTCA
This sequence comes from Lepidochelys olivacea, assembly GCF_965140295.1. Classification (NCBI taxonomy): domain Eukaryota; kingdom Metazoa; phylum Chordata; order Testudines; family Cheloniidae; genus Lepidochelys; species Lepidochelys olivacea. The sequence continues at coordinate 3,877,162 of NC_140417.1, read as the reverse complement.
TATATACCTATATTTAGTAAAATACTTCTCTTTACCTGCTAAAGAGTGTTTTTTTTTTAAAAATAAGGTTTACGTTTCGAAACAGTGTTTAACATAAACTACTTCATACTTATATAGTGCCTTCCATCTGAGGATCCCAAAGCACTTCAAAAACATTAAAGAATTAAATCTCACTGTGTGGTAGGTTTCAGAGTAACAGCCGTGTTAGTCTGTATTCGCAAGAAGAAAAGGAGTACTTGTGGCACCTGAGAGACTAATCAATTTATTTGAGCATAAGCTTCTGTGAGCTACAGCTCACTTCATCGGATGCAGAGGTACAGAGAGGTTAATTGACTTGCCCAAGGTCACTCAGGAATTCTGTAGGTGAATTGAAACCAAATGTCCTGACTTGCAGTGCTCTGCTTTAGACACTAGACTATGCTTACGAGATCATTTATTCATGCTTTGAAAATCATTTCAGTGGTGTTTGGTCATAAAATAATGGCTTATCTACACACAAACTGGAACGAAAATTACTATATCAATTTTAACTCATATCACAATTATAAATTGGTGCAAGTCTGTGTGGACAATTTTATTTTGTATTAGGAGTGTTTCAATTTAAGTTGGTAAAAATTGATTTAAGCGCAATTAAAAGAGGGCACCCTTAATCCCAAATAAGTGCCCACACATGGCACTGTCCAAAATAACTAGAGGTGTGAATTAAAGCCAGTGTACTTAGTTCGGTTCCAGTTTCTGCATAGACAAGATTTAATTTATATTTCTTAATGTAGATGAGCATAACAACACAACATACTGAAAAAAAACAGTGGAATATTTTTTGACAGAAGATAATTTAAAGTGTCATTCAACAAGCAATCCTGTTTGTTCCCACTATTGAAGTTGTTGTATAGTGACCACTGTTTATTAAAAGAATCGATTCCTACTAAATTGTCCTGGCTCTCATTGATAGAAGGTACTCGTACTATTTTATCAGTAAGAATTTCTTCAGCTCAAATATTGCCAGTTTTAGAGAAAATCCATCTACTGTAGTCTTGCTGACTTGACTGAAAACAAAATAACTTCAGAAGAGTTTGTTCCTTCATTCATAGTAATATTGATGATGCAATTAGATGTTTACAAATATTGTAGATTTCCAGTTCTCTGAATATAAAAAAAAAAAGATTCTGTTTTTCAGAACCTTGCTACCAATCTTTCCCATCGTAGGTGTGTTTTTCACCCCCCTCATTGTATTTCATGCCTCATTTGCTGTAAGAAAAGGTTACTTAACACTGTTTTACAGCAAATGTGTTTTGGATTGTAGGCTTTCTGCTAGATTGTTACGTCCAGGTCTCAGGGTTGTTCCTATCTGTTTGGCTTAGGGTCCTTCCCAACCAAATGGAGATTTGGGTTTGCTGCCTGCAGGTTTGGCAGGGATCCTCCAACCCTGCATACCTCCCAAGATGTTTAGAGGCCAAGGGCACCGGCATTGCTTCTTGACCTCTTCCCTTTCCTCTGTGCCCATAGCAGAATGGTTTCTTCAGCAGCCATGCTGCTACTGCCTCCCCTTCCCGCAACTGCTCCTGCCAAATTCCCTCTTGGGAGGGAAGGTGGCTTGCTGTGCTGTGATGCATGGAAATTCCTGTGGATCTGGGAGGGTCTAGATCCTGTGGATCTTAGAGTGAGCAATAGGCCTCTAACTGCATCTCTCCCACCCTCAGGCCCAATCCCCAAGTCATAATAGGAGAAGGGCTTCTGGAGAGTGGGGAGAAAGCAGTGAGGAATCACCGAGCAAGCACTTCGCTTGCACCTTTGAGCTGGAACTGCTGCTTTTACTCTGTTGTTAGTGGAAGCAGAGACAAGCATTACACTCTTAGTATCTAGGGAAGAAAGATAATCTGGTGGATAGAGTGTTGGTGTGGGACTTGAATGAGCCAGGTTCAATTCCTTGCGCCACTACAGACTTCCACTGTGACCTTAGGTGAGTCACTTAGTCTCTGTCTCAATAAAGTGGAAATAATAGCACTTCCTTGCCATACAATGGTGCTGTGAAGATAAATACATTAGAGATCATTAGGTGATTAGATGTTCCAAGATTTTTAAGGCCAGAAGGGGCCATTGTGATTGTCTAGTCTAACCTCCTGCATTACACAGGCCATAAGATTTCCTTATATTAATTCCTGCTTCAATAGCTGTGTTTGAAGTAAAGCGTATCTTTTACAAAAACATCCAATTGATTTTAAATTACCATTGATGGAAAAACCACCTCATCCTTCAGTATATTTTTTCAAATGATTAATTACCCTCAGTATTAAAAATTTGCATCTTATTTCTAGTCTGAATCTGTTTAGCATCAACATCCAGTCATTGGTCCTTGGTATATTGTCTGCTATATTGAAGAGCCCTCTGTTAAATTTCTGCTTCTCATTTGGATACTGGCAGGCTTGTGATCAAATCACCCCTCAACCTTCTCTTTGATAAGCTAATTGGATTGAGTTCCTTAACAATTTCACTATAAGGCAGGTTTTCTAACCGTGTAGCTATACTCTTGGTTCTTCTTTGAACCCTCTCTATTTTTTCAGCATCCTTCTTGAATTGTGGACATCAGAGCTGGACATGGTATTCCAGTAGCATGAGCACCAGTGTCAAATACAGAGGTAATATAACTTCCCTGCTCTCCTACTCAATATTGTCCTGCTTATACATCCAAAAATTTCATTAGCCCTTTTTGCCACATCGTCATACTGAGACCTTGTGTTCAGTTGATTATCTACCATGAATCCCAAGTCTTTTTCAGTCACTGCTTCCCAGGATATGGTCCTTCATCCTGTGAGTATGGCCCACATTCTTTGTTGTAGATATATGATATTACATTTGACTGTACTGACAGATAGACTTAGGTAGGGTAATACTGATCAGAAAAGATGAGCCCCATCAGCCTGCTGAAGCACCAGGAATTGCTGTGGTGCATTGACAGCCAGATCTCTTCTCAGCACCACCCATGTTTGGCATTCCACAGTAGAGTGATGGACACTGAGTTTCACAGATATTTTTATTACTTGGATTTAGCAGATGTGGGTCCTGTTGAGTTGGTAAGGGCAGAAGTGGGTAATAAGAAGGCTGCCCAGTGGGTTCAGCTTAGTATGCTGAACTTTATGTCAAATTTTAGACTTGATTAACATCCCTAGTGCTTAGAGCAGTGGCTTAGTACTCAAGAGACCTGGGATCTATTCCTTGCTCTGCCAGTGACTCAGTGGGCATCCATGAGCTAGTCACTTAATCTCTTTGTGCGGTAGTTTCCCCATTTGCAAAATGGAGATATTTGTAAAATGTTTTGAAATCTTGGGATGAAAGGTGCTATATCAAGCAAAATATTGTTGTTTTATTATAAAAATGCTGGAAGCTTTTTGAAATGCAGTTACTTTATATCCTTATTTCAGTCCTAAAATTCAATCTAGTAAAGCCATGTTAAATGCAATTTTGTGTAATGAGTGATGCTGGGATTATGATTCATCACTCATTTTCTTAATTAGCAGCACTTGACTTTATCCACTAAAGCACTTGATTTGAAAACTGATAGTTTTTTTTTTTGCAGTTAAATAAAATAATGTTTTAGGGCATAAAGGTTTTTTTTGAAATGCCATACAACTTTTCCTCCCTGATTGCTCATTACCAATAACACAACACCAATCTAGGGTGCAGAATTGTGACACAACCTGATCTTTTCTCAGGGAGTTGTTGCTGCTGTTGAGGTCATGTAACAAGCACATAACCAGGCGCTAATGTTTTTAAACAGAAAAATCATGCACTGTGACATTCTCAACTAATTTAATTAAACTGGTTTCTGCAGCTTCAAATGCCACAAATCTATAACATCTGGGTTGATCTAATCTTCAAGAGACAGGCCATTTTCAGGCATAATGAACTTTTCAGCACTGCTTTCTCCTTCCAGTCTCATACTTCTCACACCTTGTTCTCTGCCTTAAACAAGTGGTAGCAGTTTGCCACCCAGATTTTGATTTTCTGAGAAGCTCCATTTTTAGTTTCTCATTCCAGAATGAACAGTGCTTCTAAGATAATTACTAAGATAATACCAGGACTGTCTCTTTGTTTTGCGTTTTTATATTGCCTAGTACATGGAGCCCCATGGGCTTTTAGGTGCAACTGTAATATAAATAATAAAATATAAAAATGAAAAAGAACAGTAAGGGACATAAATGCTCCTTACGTATCTCACCCATTTTTGATATAGTTATTTGGGGCACCTCTGTAGACTCATATGTACAACTATCCTTGCTAAACTTCAGCTTTTTCTATAATATGTTTGATAGGTTAGTTTTCCAGTGTTCACATCTTGTTTTTTTGGACTGGGGAGAAAATGGCTAGAATAAAAGAACAGTGGATTAGTAAGAAAATGCCTGCTCTTTCTGCCACTCAGACTTTTGAAGGAGAGAATAGACTGGATTCTGCAGATTTGTAGATTGGAGATGCAAAAACAATAAAACGAACAGGTAAAAACTTCCTATATTCATCAACCTACTTTTCTCTGCATGTAATATGACACTTGCCTGAGGAGTGGAGCACATGGTGAAAAGCGACTGTACATCGACAAAGGGAAATCTAGTAATTAAACCCTTTGGAAACTTCAGAAATATGTTGTAAATGGCTGGACACAGCCAGCCATGAGAACTCTCTCAGATCCTGGAGAGAGCTGTCCACTAATATTTCCATTTTACTAACAGAAAAAAGTAATGGGATAACGTGTTTTACTTTGAGTTTCTGATATTGACAGAATCTTAGCCACAAACTGCAGGACTGGAATAATCACATTGGACCAGATTGCTACCCCCTTACCTCCTTGTTCATGTTGAGTATACCATACTCTTTGAGGTAATGTCTGTTTGGAAACTCTTTTATTAGAATGTGTATGAACTGAAATAAATAAATGCTTGAAGTGTAAGGTACGACACAGAATGAGTAAGTTAACACAGCCTAGATCACTGGGAGTTGCATTTGTTTACCCCAGGTGTAAAACTGATCCAAGCCAATGCTGCCACAGGCTTTTCTGGCCCCTTCATAGAAACAATAGATATGTATTTGGCCAAAGAAGGATGAAGTGGGTTGCAGTTGGAACTAAAATGAGCTAAAACAGCATGGTAAGTTTGTACAGTACCTTGTACAATGGGGCATAGATCCTTAAGAATTAAAACTTATGCTGAGAGGACATATGCAATGTTGACTAGTGTCTAGGAAATCCAAGATATGCAGTCAGTACTCACACAGCAGAAAACTTAACATAGAATCATAGAATCATAGAATATCATGATACGGACCATGACTGTGTTTGACTGTCAATAGTGTTGCACATTTATTTACTGTTTTTCAATAAGCAAGGCAAAAACATATTGTCCTTTGACATAAGGGATCTTGGATTTCCTTTTCCATCCTTCTCTATTGTGCAAATATGTTTTTAACTACAGAAAGGAAAATGCAAATCTGAATTTTTTTAAGTCCTCCTCATAGAAATCTGGGGAAGTGATACAGTGCTGAATCTTCCTCCAAAACTTGGTATGTATTTTATTAAATCTTGTTCAACATGCCAGTACATTTAGAGCTATTGCTAACATTTTGGCTGCTGTCTGCACGAATGGTTCTGTCTTTTCAACATAAAAATAGAATTTCCTTGCATTAGTATTTGGAGAGTCAAAGGATCTGTTGACCCATTGCTTGAGAGTTTTCAGTGATACAAACAGCAGAGGGATGTAGCAGCAGCAACTTTGGCAGCATATGCGCCCTCGGGTGTGAGCAGACTTTGAGACAGTTAGACACTATGTTGTGAACTCAGAATTTCCCTCTCCGCTGTACTTGGATTTGATGCTGCTTCTTTGTTTACAGATAAAATGTCAGCAATTGAGACAGTAGGCACTTTGTGCACACTTCAGAACTCAGCAAGCCAAACCTCACCCAGGCACCATCATATTGCTATGTATTTTTGGATTCCTTTCTGAAATACCCTGCAAAAAATACATCTATCAAAGTGCATAGAAAAATGGCAGAGGTAGTAAATTACACTTTAATATAAAATATAATACAAATTAAATTCAGATTAACACACATAAAATATTAAAATACATGTAAATATTTGTTTTGGTAGCCTACAATGAGAGATAGATGAATGCTTTGTCTATGGGCTTAGCTTCCCTGGAAGTATTTTCACAGATGTACTTACATGTGCTGTGCAGTTTAGCTTGTCCCAGTTTGAAATCAGGGTAGGTCATACTGGTGCAAGTCCTATTTTACACTTGTGCATTGCATCTGCACTAGGTGGTTGTACTGGTGTAGCTCAGTCAAGGTAGCAATTACAAAGCAAAAATCCCTAATGTCGACAGTTTCTATGTCTATATTCAGTGTCTATATTCTATATTCTATGTCTATATTCACTAATACACTGCAGGCCTTTTGACCATTAAAAGAGGTTTGTAGTGGCTTAGTGACTTTTGAAAATGGAGCTTTGTGCTTCTAAGTTACTCAGGCCCATATTTTTAAAGGTATTTAGGTGTTGCTTCACTCAGCATTGCAGAACCTAAGTCTTTTTCAAAAGTGAGTTAGGCACTAGGACTTAGGGTTCTGAGTCAGTTATACTTTCCAGTGTTGAACAAAGCAGCACCTAAATACTTTTAAAAATCTGGGACTTAGGCACTTTTGAAAATTTTACCCAAATCACTATATGCAATGTAAACAGGTATACCTAAGAGCAGAATTTGACATCAGGACTCATCGTGTCTTTTTCACTGTTGAGTTTTTTGCTGGCCCAATGGATGGTTTATGCTGTTTTATGTTTATTCACATTTTTAAATGAGGGTTTGAAAGATCTGGTTTATGACAGACATGGTTGCAAGCGGTACAAATCAATTTTGCCAGGTACCTCTCAATAATTTAACCAGCTCAGAAAAGTCACCACGTAGCATGTGTTCACTAGCTGCCTTTGCTCAAGAATGGATCAATGGCATGTAGGGAAAGCTGGGAACAGTGTGTGCCCATAGTGCAACTGGCTTTAGCCTAACCTAATAGTCTCTTCCTCGTGAGCACTAAAATGCACTCTTTTCATATTGAAATAAACCAGATATTAAGGTGAGGACAGTAAAATGCAAAAGAGGAGTTAGATTAAAAGATCTGAGTAACATCAGTTCACCCACCAAGTTCATGTAAACTTCTGCCAGTGTCCAAGGCTACATTGTTGGAAGAGCCTACCAGCATAATTAGAGCTCTGAAGTGATTCTGAGTGGGTCATTCAGGAAGAGGTCTATGGGTCTTTAAGTGCAATCCAAGTGTATTCTCTGGGTTTCAGCAACTCCACCTTGCTCCCACAGTACTGTATGTCTGGATAAGCCAGAAATGTTTGTTGTATGGCTGCTTTGTGGGTTTGTCTCTGCTGGCCTCATAGATGTTTTGTACAACTGTGGTGTCAGATTTTAGCTTCGAATGAATAGTATAAAAAGGTTTCAGAGTGGTAGCCGTGTTAGTCTGTATCATCAGAAAGAACGAGGAGTGCTAAGACTGCAGAGCTTCTAAAATCAAGCAGATGAAACATAATATGCTCAAAATGTTTTATCTGGTAAACTATGTGAATATCATTATTGCCACTACAGTACCTCATCCTTGTAGGTTATGAATAACCTTTTGGAAACCTGCTACCATAGAACTACTATGTCTGTGGCATAGTCATCCTAGAAATAATTGTGAAACTGAGGTCATGATTGTCATGGACGGAACCTGATATGTTACTTCAGCCTTCTGTAATTGTGGTTTCTTCCTTGCATGTATCATTTTGGGTTTTACTGCCCAACTGCCAATTTCCTTAAACAAAATCCCTCCAAACCTTCAGGATTTTAAAAAAATACTTGAGACATTCAGTATATCTTCTTGCTGTTAACCCCATGACACTGACAGACAATATTTCCTAATGCAGGGCAGTAATGTATTTTACATGAGCACTTAGGTTTAGGAAAACCCAACTCCCAGTGCCAAGCAAATGGATGATGAAAGAAGCTAAAGATTAATGTTGTCTCCCTGGGTTTCTCTTTTCTCCTGTTAACTTTGTTTTGCTCCCACATGCCAATAGAGTCACCGTAGCCTAAAATTTCCCCTGTACAAACTTTCACATTGGGCATATTTTATTAACACTCTCCTTTTGCTAGGATTCAGAGTAACAGCCGTGTTAGTCTGCATTCACAAAAAGAAAAGGAGTACTTGTGGCACCTTAGAGACTAACCGATTTATTTGAGCATAAGCTTTCATGAGCTACAGCTCACTTCATCGGCTGCATACTGTGGAAAGTGTAGAAGATCTTTTTATATACACCCAAAGCATGAAAAAATACCTCCTCCCACCCCACTCTCCTGCTGGTAATAGCTTATCTAAAGTGATCACTCTTCTTACAATGTGTATGATAATCAAGTTGGGCCATTTCCAGCACAAATCCAGGTTTTCTCACCCCCCCCCCCAAAAACGCACTCTCCTGCTGGTAATAGCTTATCTAAAGTGACCAATCTCCTTACAATGTGTATGATAATCAAGGTGGGCTATTTCCAGCACAAATCCAGGGTTTAACAAGAACGTCGGGGGGGGGGGGTAGGAAAAAACAAGGGGAAATAGGTTACCTTGCATAATGACTTAGCCACTCCCAGTCTCTATTCAAGCCTAAAGTTAATTGTATCCAATTTGCAAATGAATTCCAATTCAACAGTTTCTCGCTGGAGTCTGGATTTGAAGTTTTTTTGTTGTAATATAGCAACTTTCATGTCTGTAATCGCCTGACCAGAGAGATTGAAGTGTTCTTCGACTGATTTATGAATGTTATAATTCTTGACGTCTGATTTGTGTCCATTTATTCTTTTACGTGGAGACTGTCCAGTTTGACCAATGTACATGGCAGAGGGGCATTGCTGGCACAGGATGGCATATATCACATTGGTAGATGTGCAGGTGAACAAGCCTCTGATAGTGTGGCTGATGTGATTAGGCCCTGTGATGGTGTCCCCTGAATAGATATGTGGGCACAGTTGGCAACGGGCTTTGTTGCAAGGATAGGTTCCTGGGTTAGTCGTTCTGTTGTGTGGTATGTGGTTGCTGGTGAGTATTTGCTTCAGGTTGGGGGGCTGTCTGTAAGCAAGGACTGGCCTGTCTCCGAAGATCTGTGAGAGTGATGGGTTGTCCTTCAGGATAGGTTGTAGATCCTTGATGATGCGTTGGAGAGGTTTTAGTTGGGGGCTGAAGGTGATGGCTAGTGGCGTTCTGTTATTTTCTTTGTTAGACCTGTCCTGTAGTAGGTGACTTCTGGGAACTCTTCTGGGTCTATCAATCTGTTTCTTCACTTCCGCAGGTGGGTATTGCAGTTGTAAGAATGCTTGATAGAGATCTTGTAGGTGTTTGTCTCTGTCTGAGGGGTTGGAGCAAATGCGGTTGTATCGCAGAGCTTGGCTGTCAACGATGGATCGTGTGGTATGGTCAGGGTGAAAGCTGGAGGCATGTAGGTAAAACCTTGGGGGTTGGACTAGATGACCTCCTGAGGTCCCTTCCAACCCTGATAATCTATGATATTCTATGAATAGCGGTCAGTAGGTTTCCGGTATAGGGTGGTGTTTATGTGACCATCATTTATTAGCACTGTAGTGTCCAGGAAGTGGATCTCTTGTGTGAACTGGACCAGGCTGAGGTTGATGGTGGGATGGAAATTGTTGAAATCATGGTGGAATTCCTCCAGGGCTTCTTTTCCATGGGTCCAGATGATGAAGATGTCATCAATATAGCGCAAGTAGAGTAGGGGCTTTAGGGGACGAGAGCTGAGGAAGCGTTGTTCTAAGTTAGCCATAAAAATGTTGGCATGCTGTGGGACCATGCGGGTACCCATAGCAGTGCCGCTGATCTGAAGGTATACATTGTCCCCAAATGTGAAGTAGTTATGGGTGAGGACAAAGTCATAAAGTTCAGCCACCAGGTTAGCTGTGACATTATCGGGGATAGTGTTCTTGACGGCTTGTAGTCCATCTTTGTGTGGAATGTTGGTGTAGAGGGCTTCTACATCCATAGTGGCCAGGATGGTGTTATCAGGAAGATCACCGATGGATTGAAGTTTCCTCAGGAAGTCAGTGGTGTCTCGAAGGTAGCTGGGAGTGCTGGTGGTGTAGGGCCTGAGGAGGGAGTCTACATAGCCAGACATTCCTGCTATCAGGGTGCCAATGCCTGAGATGATGGGGCGCCCAGGATTTCCAGGTTTATGGATCTTGGGTAGCAGATAGAATATCCCAGGTCGGGGTTCCAGGGGTGTGCCTGTGCGGATTTGATCTTGTGCTTTTTCGGTGAGTTTCTTGAGCAAATGTTGTAGTTTCTTTTGGTAACTCTCAGTGGGATCAGAGGGTAATGGCTTGTAGAAAGTGGTGTTGGAGAGCTGCCGAGCAGCCTCTTATTCATATTCCGACCTATTCATGATGACAACAGCACTCCTTTGTCAGACTTTTTGATTATGATGTCAGAGTTGTTTCTGAGGCTGTGGATGGCATTGTGTTCCGCACGGCTGAGGTTATGGGGCAAGTGGTGCTGCTTTTCCACAATTTCAGCCCGTGCACGTCGGCGGAAGCACTCTATGTAGAAGTCCAGTCTGCTGTTTCAACCTTCAGGAGGAGTCCACCTAGAATCCTTCTTTTCATAGTGTTAGTAGGGAGGTCTCTGTGGATTAGTATGTTGTTCAAAGGTATGTTGGAAATATTCCTTGAGTCGGAGACATCGAAAATAGGATTCTAGGTCACCACAGAACTGTATCATGTTCGTGGGGGTGGAGGGGCAGAAGGAGAGGCCCCGAGATAGGACAGCTGCTTCTGCTGGGCTGAGAGTATAGTTGGATAGGTTAATAATATTGCTGGGTGGGGGTTGAGGGAACCATTGCTGTGGCCCCTTGTGGCATGTAGTAGTTTAGAAAGTTTAGTGTCCTTTTTCTTTTGTAGAGAAGCAAAGTGTGTGTTGTAAATGGCTTGTCTAGTTTTAGTAAAGTCCAGCCACGAGGAAGTTTGTGTGGAAGGTTGGTTTTTTATGAGAGTATCCATTTTTGAGAGCTCATTCTTAATCTTTCCCTGTTTGCTGTAGAGGATGTTGATCAGGTGATTCCGCAGTTTCTTTGAGAGCGTGTGGCACAAGCTGTCAGCATAGTCTGCGTGGTATGTAGATTGTAATGGATTTTTTATTTTCAGTCCTTTTAATCCAGACTCCAGCGAGAAACTGTTGAATTGGAATTCATTTGCAAATTGGATACAATTAACTTAGGCTTGAATAGAGATTGGGAGTGGCTAAGTCATTATGCAAGGTAACCTATTTCCCCTTGTTTTTTCCTACCTCCCCCCCCAACGTTCTTGTTAAACCCTGGATTTGTGCTGGAAATGGCCCACCTTGATTATCATACACATTGTAAGAAGATTGGTCACTTTAGATAAGCTATTACCAGCAGGAGAGTGGGTTTGTGTGTGTGTGTGGGGGGGGGGTGAGAAAACCTGGATTTGTGCTGGAAATGGCCCAACTTGATTATCATACACATTGTAAGGAGAGTGATCACTTTAGATAAGCTATTACCAGCAGGAGAGTGGGGTGGGAGAGGTATTTTTTCATGCTTTGTGTGTATATAAAAAGATCTTCTGTACTTTCCACAGTATGCATCTGATGAAGTCAGCTGTAGCTCATGAAAGCTTATGCTCAAATAAACTGGTTAGTCTCTAAGGTGCCACAAGTACTCCTTTTCTTTCTCCTTTTGCTGTGATTCTCACAAATAGTGAGTATTAAATGCCCTTTCAACAAGGATGGTAAAATATTTTCAACATTCCAAAAAACAAAATAAAGCTTGGTAACTGAAAAGCTTAAAAGAAAAGTGAGTTTCTTAACAGTTAAAATGAAGGAAGAGATTAGACCATTGTATAATATAAATTATGGGAAGAGTGAGAATCCTCTGAAGAACTGACCGCTCAAATGATGTTTGGAATTGGTAATTTATGAGTAATTAGAAGGCCCAGACCCTGTTTTATTGTCATACTTTGGAAATATTATGTATCCCAGGTCTCTGTCCCTATTGAAAAGGGCAGATATAGAATGTGTAATAGCTGACCTGTGAGCACAATATAATCTAACCTTGCCATGGAAGAAGTACCAAATTGCAGCAAGGGGTGTTTCTTGTCTTTTCCCTTTTCTCAAAAAGAAAAGGAGTACTTGTGGCACCTTAGAGACTAACCAATTTATTTGAGCATGAGCTTTCGTGAGCTACAGCTCACTTCATCGGATGCATACTGTGGAAACTGCAGAAGACATTATATACACACAGAGACCATGAAACAATACCTCCTCCCACCCCACTCTCCTGCTGGTAATAGCTTATCTAAAGTGATCATCAAGGGAAAGAGAGTTATCACTTTGGATGGGCTATTACCAGCAGGAGAGTGAGTTTGTGTGTGTGGGGGCGGAGGGTGAGAAAACCTGGATTTGTGCTGGAAATGGCCCAACTTGATGATCGCTTTAGATAAGCTATTACCAGCAGGAGAGTGGGGTGGGAGGAGGTATTGTTTCATGGTCTCTGTGTGTATATAATGTCTTCTGCAGTTTCCACGGTATGCATCCGATGAAGTGAGCTGTAGCTCACGAAAGCTCATGCTCAAATAAATTGGTTAGTCTCTAAGGTGCCACAAGTACTCCTTTTCTTTTTGTGAATACAGACTAACACGGCTGTTACTCTGAAACCTTTCCCTTTTCTGTGGCCCATGGTTAGGTTGTGCCTTTTACTTTTAATGTAGGCATCCCAACATACATTATACTCTCTTTTGTAAAGCACTTTGAGATCTAAACATGAAACACTCTTTATAAGAGCTAGGTAGTATTATGACTACAATGAAAATTAAGTGGTGTGAAGCATATGACTCTTGACCACATTTATGCTTAGGGCTGTAGAGGTCTAGCAGCCAGAAAGAAGATCCATCTAGCAATAAGCTTGAAAAAAAAAGGCTTTGATCCTGCAAAGACTTATGTACATGCTTATCTTTGCCATGTGAGTAGTCTGTCTTGATAGGAAGGCATTTCATGCCTTAGAAAGGATAAGATGTTAATAAACCATTACTGTTACAACAGGTCAAGTTATTGCTAGTTTACTCAAATTACTACTGTCTGCACAACAGTAATCTCAATGGGATTATTCACCTATGTAAAACTGAGCACATGGTAGTACTCATCTGTGTAAAGTTGAGCACATGCATAAATCTTTTCCAGGAAGTGTGTAGTGAATATTTTCAGCAGGATGATTTCTTTCTGAGGACACACTGTAAGAAAAAATGTATTTTCTGTTTGTTTCAATGTCATTTTATCTCATGAAGTGAGTAAAACAACAGCTTTATAAATTAATACCACTTATGTAAAAAGAATAATTAAGATAAAGACTGATAAATCCCAAAATAATATATTTAAGGTGGACAAAAAAGTCTCTGCTCCCCTTTTCTGGGTTATTTAAATGTGACTATAGATTGGTATATGTGTGAAACAGATATCAATTCATTATCTCTTATAAAATATATACCTTTTTAACGTCAAATTCAAGCCAGTGCAAATTCCAGAACTTCCACTTTGCAAAACAAATAGCATAATAATGCCTGCTGTTATCGTCTTGCCTTTACTTGGTAAATTAAAATAATCATTTTCAGTTAGGGTGTTCTTGTGGAGTGGTTTTTATCAACTGCAAAGCTAAATGCATTTTCTTTGCTTAAATTGAGAAACATACTGAAGGGCTGACAGATTCTGAGTGGCAGAAAGAGAAGTGGTTTTCAAATGGAGATGTTGCCAAAGAAGCAGAATTCTAAAACCTGCCTTTCCTCTCTTTTAAAAGTGGTGTGATTCTCATGTGACTCCTCTACTCTTAAGATCTCTGATGTAAACCATACAAATGTAGGGCTGGAAGAGACCTTGAGAGGTCATCAAGTTGAGCCCCTGTGGTTGTGGCAAGCCTAAATGGGTCTGTTTTTCACTCCTGTAGCTCAGGAAAGCTTATGCTCAAATAAATTGGTTAGTCTCTAAGGTGCCACAAGTACTCCTTTTCTTTTTGCGAATACAGACTAACACGGCTGCTACTCTGACTCCTAACTCAGTAATTTAACAAGAGTTTAGCCTAAACAAAGAATCCATTTTCAATTAGGTTTTTTTTATAATACCATATGAATTAACTCTTTAATGCTCCCCAATCAACTTGGTTATCATCCTATTTTAAAAGACTCTTAGCTTCAGAATGCATGTCACTTAATTTTGTCAAAATTAAAGTATGCTTTCACAACACTCTGCAGTTGACTTGATGCATGGATGCTGTCAGTCATTGTGTCTTCTCTATAACTATGTAATTGGAAATATTGGCTGTCTCGAGTTGAGACTTTTGGATGTCATCTTTATAAATTGGATTACATTATAGGGCTTGCAGGCTGATATTATTTGCTACTATCTTTCTATATTTTGGGACATTTTCTGGATTTGAATAGGAACACATTAAATAGTAGGATACAGTAGACTCCCCTCCCCTAATTGTAAAAAGTGGCAGGACTTATTCTAGTCACCTTCAAAAATTACTTCCACAGTAACTCTTGGTTTGCCTATATCTTATCTTAAGAATTGAACAACATCAGAAAACCCATATATTTCCTTGACGTCTGGGCAAGAAATTCTTATCCTCAATGTAAGGCTTGGCCAAGCTATCTTCTCACTGCTTCCAGCCTCCATCAGCAGAGAGAGCAAAGAATTAAACTGATTCCTGAGCTTCGTGGCAGCATTTTCTCTTGTGCTAGTTAACCAGGTTGGCTCATCAGTTAAGTTCTGCTTAATTGTAGTTAATGCTGTTCCAAGAAGCTGATGGCTAAGGGTCTGGATAGTCAGACACACGGAGATAAGAAGACTGGTATTTACCCATCCCTGAGTGGAAGTTTGGCTTGATTCTGTGTGAAAATTTAAAGATTGTTCTTGCAACACTTGTGAAGCAGAGTGATTCAGTGGAAATGGCAAAGAACAGCGAGTCAGTCAATGTGGGTTTTAATTCCAGCTCTTTCATCGACTTTCTGCGTGATTGTACACAATTTTAGGCATCCCATTATTTTTCTTATGAGTTTTTTCCTCACCATGTGACAGTCTGGTTTGTCTCATTGCAAAGGAGCAGCACAACCTCTGGAAGTAGCTAATTAAAACAACAAACCTGTGCTATAATGGCAAAAATACCTGAGCCACCATTTGGAAGCTAAACCCTGAACCAACAACCAAAATGAATCACCAGTCTCTCCCAGCCAAGTTTCACACCAGAGTATCCTAAATGGTAAGAAGAAAAGCAGTACTTGTGGCACCTTAGAGACTAACCAATTTATTTGAGTATAAGCTTTCATGAGCTACAGCTCACTTCATCCGATGAAGTGAGCTGTAGCTCACGAAAGCTTATACTCAAATAAATTGGTTAGTCTCTAAGGTGCCACAAGTCCTCCTTTTCTTTTTGCGAATACAGACTAACACGGCTGTTACTCTGAAACCTGTCTAAATGGTAAGCCAGCTCACATAGCAAAACAAAATGTTAAGCAGAAACTTCTTTCACTCCTCAGTAACAACAAGGTCCACAGTGTGCAGCTGAACACTGGGGAGCTGACAATAGCAGTGAAAATGCTGAAATGTGGAAAAGCAGCTGGACTAGATGGTCTGTCTAATGAATTATCACTACAGTTTGGTACGAGATCACAGAAGTGGCTACTTTAATTGTTGCATGGAAGCAATGCAGATACCCAGACTGTGGAGATGGGCTAAAGTAGTTGCACTACTTAAACCACAGAAAGACCTGAACTCTGGAATGAGTTAATGATCAGTATCCTTCCTCTGCCCAACCTACAAGCTATATGAGCAGACGATAATGGGTAGAATTGCACCAATATTGGAAGGGCATCTGACTGATGATCAAGTTGATTTCTGCCCTGGATATTTATGCTGTGGACTTGGTCAATGTTGCAACTTAACTCAATACATCGAAACCTGCAAAATTACAGATGCTGTATTTGTTGTTCTGTTGGCTGCTTATGACACTGTGAGCCATCATGCATTTCTACTGAAACTGACAAGAAGTTTGAGAAATAGCAAGATGTCCAGGGTCATCTCCTTTTTGCTTGAGAATTGACATTTCTGCATTGAGATGGATGGTCAGAAAAGTTGATGGTGGGCTCAACAGAATGGATAGCTCCAAAGTTCACCACCCTTGCTGTTTAATGTGAAAAGAAATGACCAGCCAGAATTCCCTGACATGCAGAGATTCATTTATGCAGATGATCTTTGCAATGCCACCAAATCAGAAAAATTTGAGGACACTAAGTACATTCTAACTGACTCCCAGAGTGTACTTGGAGAATACTGCTGCACATGGATCCTGAATGCCAACCGTATTAAGATACAAGTGTGTGACTGAAACACCCTCAGGCCAAGGAAAAACTCTGGATATCATGGAATGGTACAGTCCATGACACTATGAACATTTGATGTACTTTGAGGTCACTTTGACAGGACACTGACATTTCAAAGAGGATGTCAAGAGGTTGAAAAAGAAAGTCAACACCACGAACTGGCCAACACAAAACGGGGTGCTGAATTTGTCAACAGTTGCGGAGTACTGTGCCCCCGTATGGTCATGCTTAAGCCATGCACAGAAAATTGATACTGAATGTGATCAGTCCTGTAGGATCACTACAGAAGTTTCAAACCAATACCACACTGTCGCTAGACTGCCCAGGGGAGATTGCATCACCATCAGTGAGGCAGGATGACTTTAGTAAAAAGAAAAGACAAAACCAGATGCATGGTCCAAGATATCCACAGTACGGACACATTCCCCCACCTAAGAGGAAGTCCAGGAAGAGCTGTGCCTGGGAAAATCACTTACCCCAATATATCACCGTGGAAGGTTACAGAATAACAAAATGACAGGAAATACCAATGATTTTGGAGGGCCTGGGTCCTTCAGAACAGTTGCTTCCAGGTGCTGGCTTTGAATGAAAATACTGGTGTACTCTAAATGGAGCGATAGCTGGGGTGGCAAAGACTGGTGATAAAATGATCAGGTGGAAACTGAGGAATGACTGTGAATGTGGAGAGCCTAGGCAAAAACTTGAACATTGTATTGTTCAGTTCCCCTGTCAACATCCTGTACTCTGAAGGAAGTATTAGAGATAAATGATAAAACCAATTCTTGGCTGCAGGTTTGGAGTGATAAGCTATGGTGATGATCACCTGCTATGTCTTGTCTTATACATTTTAATCTATTTGTATAGCGCCTTGCGCAATGTGGCTCTATCCTGGTTGGCCTCTAAACACTACCACAACTTTCAACAATAGTAATAAAGTGAAGATCTTAACCTCGCTTTGTCTGTTTCCATATCTGGAAAGCCAGGATAATAATACTTATCCATCTTTGTCAAGTGCTTTGGAATCACTGGATGAAAAATGATAAAAAGTGTTATATTACTCACATGAGTAGAATACATATTTGCATAATCAAGGCCCGTGGTGAAAATAGATGGGCAAATTCTAAACAACCTGCTAACTTAAAAATAATGATATTCTTTCTCCATTCCCCTAAGTTTGCCACATGACTGCCCAAAGATCATAATAAAATGTCTCTCCTAAATATATATTATTTTTGTTTCGGAGTAAGGAAGAGTAAACCTTCAAGTCTATATTGAATGTTTCAGTTTTTATATAGAGAAATTGGAGATAAACATCAAGGTTGAGGTTTATAGTTGGATCCACATTTGAAGCATGGCCTTGCTTTCCATATAACCTCGTGAGGGAAGCATGATTTAACAGTTTGTGTTTCCAGGGAGGCTTGCATGTGGGACCTCCTGAACTGGAGTTCTGCAAATTTCATGGAGAGGAGAAAGGCAGCCTTCAGCAACTGACTCATACTGAGTCTTGATGCATAAGTCTGCAGTAGACTATTTTGTTTAATAAGATTCCCCAGTGATGCTAGGGATGTTTCTGAATTTGTTTTTAGGAGTGAGCCTGCAGAAACTGAAATATAAATCCAGAGTTTAAAAGGATTTTTTGCATTATTTTACTTTTGGAAATCAAAATGGAGACAAGTGGATGAAAATGAAATGGAAGTATTTTCCTTGTAAATCTGAATTGTTATACTAAAAAATATGGTTGTGTATAGCTTTTTTAACCTGAAAGCAGTGAACGATGATAATCTCCTGAGAGGATACCGTCTAACGCTGACTTTAAATGAGCAACTAGCTTTGTGGATACTGTAGACAGCAAGATGTCACTGCTGGTATGTTTCTTTCTCCTCTGACAGTGTAGAGAAGCATGCCTTCTCCCTGATCATTGAAGTTGTCACTCTAAAGCAAAGACATAACTTTCCCAAACTTTGTAATCCTAACTGTCTGACATTGTAAGGCAAATCTTTTAATGTATGGGAAATGTTATCCATTGCTACAGCTGTGTTTTCTTTTTTTTTAAAAGTGATTATAAATTTTATAACTTCTGTGTGTGTAAGCACTGTCTGAATGAGCTCTCCCCTGACATCTAGTGATGAGCTGGGGAGGAGGACTTTAGGAGCCAACCTCGTTTACATGGGCACACCAACCATATCTAGGTGATCAGCATGATGGGACTGCTTTGCCCAAATTATCACTTTTGGCTGGTGTTGGATCACAAATCTCTTTGTCATTAGGGCAGGGGCACTGAAGGGTTGTTATCCTTGTTATGTGAATCAAGGGCAACAGAACGATGCTTGGCATGCCCTGTTTGAGGGACTCACCCTCAACTAAACTGCACTCGCTAGGCAGAGAACGGGGTGCCAAAGTCCAGTAAGTTGAGAGAGGGTGGGGATGGGTATTTGTACCTGGTGGTGTGGGCTCTGCATAAGGGTCCTCGACACCATTTGACACTTCCTCTTTCTACTGTAATAACAGAGCTGATTAAGACTCAATTGAGAGTCTTGTTACACACCACAGAGCTGAAATCACTGATAAGCAGATCTAAGCATTAGTCCTTCTTTGGGACTGTGTCTCTGATGCAAGAGACTGCCATGAGGTTCCCGTACAAACAGCTGAAATCACTGAGAACTGTGTCAAGTGGTGGGACTGGAAGATATTCTCACGGAGGAGAGCGGTTGCCCACGGAACGATGAGCAGCCAGTAGGGCAGCCGGTAAAGTGGAGGGGCAAGTGAGTGACCGGACAGCGGAGCAAGCAAGATGCTTTCCTGTCCCCCCAAATGAATGCTGGGTCATTTCTCTCCTTTTATTAAAAGTTTGTTTTCCACACTCAGACTTTGTGCTTGTGAGAGGGGAAATATTGCATCTTAGAGGTGCCCAAGGGGTGGCATGTAACTGTCCCAGTTTACTAGGTGGGGGCTCAAGCCAGTTGTGTGTTGTATTGTTGAAAAGGAACCCGTAGATATTGAACCCAGTCCTTGTTGCTGCCAACTCCAACTGGCAGAAGGGTTACATGTGTATGGAATGAATTACATGTGATGGAATACATTCAGTATTCACTTTGATCAAAGGAAAATTAATTGTTTTTTATTAAATCCTATTGGTATCAGATTTTGTCTACAGATGATGATGTACATACATTTTAGAAAATTGTATGTAAATATACTCATTAGTTCATAGTAATATTAACTCCTACTTTGGCCCTGGGACAATTTGTCTTTTCAGAGTACAAAAGACTATTACTGTTTATTAAAAACAGTAATTGGTTTTCCAGTTTTTTAAAGATGATATTAATTCCCACTCTGTCTTTCCATCTTATACTTGGAAAACTCACAACAAAGAAAACATGTTTTTCTTCCCTAAAATTTTGTAAAGAGGTTTCTAAACAGACCTTAAAAATTATCCTAACATTTCAATCAGTAGAGAGGGGGTGAATAATTTATTTTGGTGGGTACAAGTGGTTAGGAATGAAAAAAGACCCAATCCTGAAAACATTTCTGCATTTTTACAGAGTTGGGAGCGAGGTGACAATAGCAATTCATGTGTGGCTGTACTCACTAGTTATTTTGTTAACTTTTATTAACAATAAATCTCATAGACTCCCTTACTGCTTTTGTTTTAGAATATCTTTATTGATATAATAAAAAAATCTCAGTACGATTGGAAATCTGTGCACTTAGTGCGCAACATAAAAATAAATCATTCACCTCAAATATTGTTTTAATTCCACTCATGATATATTTATTAATAACATAATTTAATGTGAACTTGTTTTGAATAGGCACATTTGGTTTTATTGTAACTCTTTAATGGTATTGTGATCTGTGGTGGCCGATTATAAAATGTATGCAAAACAAGTTGCTAATGGCACAAATGAACGAATCATTGTAGAGACTATTTAAGTACCCCTAACTGTGCAAATGGGAGGTGTTCTGAGATATCTTTGTGCAGTATTTGTTGGGCACCGAAGAGGTAGGTGAGAGAGAGTGAATTAATTAAATTCATGACTTTTATAAGGGTATTGTGCCATTTATAAATCCCTGAAAGTAAACGTCTGCATTTTTCCATACATGTTTTAGTTTTCAAACAATATTTCCTTTTCTGTTGTCTTTTAGGCATAATTTTTCAAGTCAACGATATAAATCTGTTTAAAACCTGCAATAGTTTTATTTTGTGTAATGACACATCCAGTCCCAGTCTTTATTCAAGCCTAAGTTAATTGTATCCAGTTTGCAAATTAATTCCAATTCAGCAGTCTCTTGTTGGAGTCTGTTTTTGAAGTTTTTTTGTTGAAGAATTGCAACTTTTAGGTCTGTAATTGAGTGACCAAAGAGTGATGTGTTCTCCAACTGGTTTTTGAATGTTATAGTTCTTGACGTCTAATTTGTGTCCATTTATTCTTTTATGTAGAGACTGTCCAGTTTGACCAATGTACATGGCAGAGGGGCGTTGCTGGCACATGATGGCATATATCACATTGGTAGATGTGCAGGTGAACGAGCCTCTGATAGTGTGGCTGATGTGATTAGGCCCTATGATGGTGTCCCCTGAATAGATATGTGGACACAGTTGGCAACAGGCTTTGTTGCAAGGATAGGTTCCTGGGTTAGTAGTTCTGTTGTGTGGTGTGTGGTTGCTGGTGAGTATTTGCTTCAGGTTGGGGGGCTGTCTCTAAGCAAGGACTGGCCTGTCTCCGAAGATCTGTGAGAGTGATGGGTTGTCCTTCAGGATAGGTTGTAGATCCTTGATGATGCGTTGGAGAGGTTTTAGTTGGGGGCTGAAGGTGATGGCTAGTGGCGTTCTGTTATTTTCTTTGTTGGGCCTGTCCTGTCGTAGGTGACTTCTGGGTACTCTTCTGGCTCTGTCAATCTGTTTCTTCACTTCAGCAGGTGGGTATTGTAGTTGTAAGAATGCTTGATAGCGACCTTGTAGGTGTTTGTCTCTGTCTGAGGGGTTGGAGCAAATGCGGTTGTATCGTAGAGCTTGGCTGTAGACAGTGGTTCGTGTGGTGTGGTCTGGATGAAAGCTGGAGGCATGTAGGTAAGCATAGCAGTCAGTGGGTTTCCGGTATAGGGTGGTGTTTATGTGACCATCGCTTATTAGCACCGTAGTATCCAGGAAGTGGATTTCTTGTGTGGACTGGTCCAGGCTGAGGTTGATGGTGGGATGGAAATTGTTGAAATCATGGTGGAATTCCTCCAGGGCTTCTTTTCCATGGGTCCAGATGATGAAGATGTCATCAATAAAGCACAAGTAGAGTAGGGGCATTTGGGGACAAGAGCTGAGGAAGCATTGTTCATTAGCATACTGTGGGGCCATGTGGATACCCATAGCACTGCCGCTGATTTGAAGGTATACATTGTCCCTATATGTGAAGTAGTTATGGGTGAGGACAAAGTCACAAAGTTCAGCCACCAGGTTTGCCGTGACATTATCGGGGATACTGTTCCTGACGGCTTGTAGTCCATCTTTGTGTGGAACGTTGGTGTAGAGGGCTTCTACATCCATAGTGGCTTGGATGGTGTTTTCAGGAAGATCACCGATGGATTGTAGTTTCCTTAGGAAGTCAGTGGTGTCTCGAAGATAGCTGGGAGTGCTGGTGGCGTAGGGCCTGAGGAGAAGCCAGAGAATAGCCAGATAGCCAGAGAATCCTGCTGTCAGGGTGCCAATGCCTGAGATGATGAGGCATCCAGGATTTCCAGGTTTATGGATCTTGGGTAGTGGATAGAATACCCCTGGTCGGTGTTCTAGGGGTGTGTCTGTGCAGTCTCTATGTAAAAGAATAAATGGACACAAATCAGACGTCAAGAATTATAACATTCAAAAACCAGTCGGAGAAAACTTCAGTCTCTCTGGTCACTTGATTACAGACATAAAAGTGGCAATTCTTCACCAAAAAAACTTCAAAAACAGACTCCAACAAGAGACTGCTGAATTGGAATTAATTTGCAAACTGGATACAATTAACTTAGGCTTGAATAAAGACTGGGACTGGATGTGTCATTACACAAAGTAAAACTATTTCGCCATGTTTATTTCCCCCTCTACTGTTCCTCAGATGTTCTTGTCAACTGCTGGAAATGGCCCACCTTGATTACCACTACAAAAGGTCCTCCCTCCCCCGCTCTTCTGCTGGTAATAGCTCACCTTACCTGATCACTCTCGTTACAGTGTGTATGGTAACACCCATTGTTTCATGTTCTCTGTGTATATAAATCTCCCCACTGTATTTTTCACTGCATGCATCTGATGAAGTGAGCTGTAGGTCACAAAAGCTTATGCTCAAATAAATTTATTAGTCTCTAAAGTGCCACAAGTACTCCTTTTCTTTTTGCGGATACAAACCAATACGGCTGCTACTCTGAGACTGAGCTTAGATATCTGAAGACAAATGTACAAAGTTATATATTCTTTTTACTGAAACAACTTGGGATTCTGTGTATTCATCTCATTTAAATAATCTATCAATACATTTATCAAAACTCAGGCCTCATGTATCCATCGATCATTTATTTAATAATGACTAGTTGTTCTTTGACTCTACTAACTTAATGTAATAAATCTCAGGCAAATGTTACTTGACCTGTATAAAATGTTCTCTTTTAAATTGGAAGCAACATTTTGAGTTTTACTCTGATCTGAATTTGAACATAAGGGTTTACTTTTGCACATCTGCAGCATTTTATCCTTATCAGAGCCCTTGCACATCCAAACATAGAGTTGGAAGCTGAGCTTAGTAGCATAATTCATGTTGTTGCCGTGATGATGAGGATGAAGGTCTGGAAATTTGGCATATCCCGAACCTCTACTTGATTCATCTTTTAGCCTTTGGCTAAAATTAGTTCAGCATCTGAAATGCCCTCTACTGGGGAACTGTACACTTGCAGGGAATGCACTGAATGATCAGCCAAGACTTTTCTGTCTCTCCCAGTCATGAACCTACCAAGACATTTAAAATAATTATTCAAGATTATTATATGCATCTGTTTCTTGATTCTGCCCTTTCCATAGGCTGAACATGATGTACTTTTATAGAAGATATTTTGGCGGCACATAACTAATCAAGACTTAATATTTTGTTTAAATATAGCTCCTGTATTTACTAAAAGCATAATAGCATATATACAAACCTATCAGAAATACCAAAACACAGTAGCAGAAACTGGGGTTTCAAAACACATATTGGAATGTGATCACAGTCTCTGTTTGCTTCTAAAAAGAACGCTATCTGAGTCTAGGAAACTGATGCGTTTATTGTTGTCTTATTAAGGTTCTGTAACCTGATTGCATTACTGAAGATCTCCACTTCTCTGGCATCCCAGTGATAATAGGTATAGACTTGTAATATATTTCCTGTTCCTGTTTTGAACATACTGCTTGTGATTTAAAAAATTACATAGACAAGCCGTAAGAAAAAGTTACTCAAGCCTGAAACTTGGTTAATATCAATTATGCTGCTGTGCCTAATAACCCATGGAACGGAAACATATCTTGTTTGTTACAAATATCCTGTGCCAAATCATGAATAAACAGCTGCTTTGTTTTAGTCAGTATTTACAGCATCACTTTAACTACTTTGACCCCGCTCAAAGAAATAATGAAGAGCTAGATGCCAGTGATGTTGATAAACTGTGGCAATTTCTGCATTGTGTCCTTATAGCGTCTTCTGCTTCAGTCTCCATTATTTAAATTACTTCTCATTACAGTCACACCATTAACTGGAAGTGCAGCAGTCTGACACATAGGAATAAAGCCAGCCAAGACACCGAGACTCCTTTTTCTAGAGTACCAAACTTTCAAATTTAAAAATAAAAATCTTACAAGAAAGAGAACTTAATATCTTTATAAGTTTATATTCTGTATAATTATGGGAAATGAAGAAAATCCCCAAAGAGTTCAAAACATCTCTTTCCTGTGCAACACAAATGTTAAACAGACTTCGCTTATCAATGTCTGATTGGATCAATTTACTGAGTGCAGTGGTGGATTTTCCATCACTGACCATTTTTAAATCAAGATTGGATGTTTTTGTAAAACACATGGCCTAGGAATTGTTTAGGGGAAGTTCTTTAGCCTGTGTTCTACAGGAGGTCAGAATAGATGATCACAATGCTCCCTTCTGGCCTTGGGATCTATGAAATGTTATACAGCAATTGGACTGGAGGGATGTGGGACGGAATCTTCCTCCATTCTAGTTTTGAAGTTTCTTTATGGCTGAACCATTTTGTTATGGGTCCATACCCTTGCATTTCAATTGGCTGACCCTGTCCTCAAATTCTTCTTGAACTGGAGTGGATAAAGAGAGCTAGCTTGCAGAGCTATTGCTGTCACATTAACTGTACTGGTTCCACTGGTTGCAGGGACTTCCACAGTGTACGCTTGGCATGGATTTGGATTTTTGGATTATTTGGATTTTATTTTTAAGACATAATGATTGCGTTAGTATTGTTCACTCAGTTGTAAATAGTACATGTTTGGATAAGAAATATAAGAGAAAAGTTCAAAGTGAAAAGATTAAGATTTTATATTTATATGCATCTTCTTTGACTTAGTTTTTTTGAACATACTCATTTGCCATAGCAACAAAGATAAGTATTGTGACAAATTTTAAGATTTTGATGTTTATGTAAGATTAAGTTTTTTGATAACTGAAAAATTAAGATGTAGTGTCAGGAGTTTTAATTAATCTGGTCATCATCATCATAGCTTGTTGCTCCAAAACCACAGCCAAGTCCTGGTGTTGTCACTTATCTAAAAGAGCTCCTTGAGAGCAAAGGATTTTGACACGGACCCTGTATCAGGCAGTGTTCAAGTGTTTGCTTAGGCTAGCCACATTCACATTTGAGGTCCTTCCTCAGTTTCCCCATGATCATATTATTAACTCTCTTTGTCACCCTAGTTCTTTGATTTAGAGTACACTAGTATTTTAATTTGAGGCTAGTGCCTGGGGGGAGTTGTTCTGAAGGAACCAGTTCTCTAAGATCATTGGAATCTCTCACCATTTTAACAATGAGGAATCCGGTGGCACCTTAAAGACTAACAGATTTATTTGGGCATAAGCTTTTGTGGGTAAAAAAACCCACTTCTTCAGATGCATGAAAAAACTTCTCACCATTTTGTTACTCTGTAGCCTTCCATGGTAGTATTTTGGCATAAGTGATTTTTCAGAGTCTAAGGTCTTTTGGGACTTGAGCCTCTTGGGTATTGAAATGTGTCCACAAAGTGGAAATCTTGAATTATGCACCTTTTTTTGTCTTGACTTTATTCTGGAGTCAGCCCATATCACTGATGGTGGTGCAATTTAGCAACTGTGTAGGAGCTGGTTTCAAACACCCTGTGATGATCCTACAGGATAGATTAAGTTCAATATTAATGTTGTGGGCCTGGCTCGAATGTGACCATACTGGGGCACATTACTCCACACACAGGATGCATGCAACACAGGGTGAGATTGGTTGCTTGGAGTCATTTGGGGTCAGCTCC
The DNA here is from genome assembly GCF_965140295.1 of Lepidochelys olivacea. Lineage (NCBI taxonomy): Eukaryota > Metazoa > Chordata > Testudines > Cheloniidae > Lepidochelys > Lepidochelys olivacea. Next base: position 3,851,185 of record NC_140417.1, on the reverse strand, counting down.
CCATTTTGTGTTGGCCAGTCTCTGGTGTACACAGTTTCTGGATTTCACTTTCCTTTTCAGCTTTTTGATATGCCTTTTGCATGTCAGAGTTCAATCTAATGTGACCTAAGGGGACATTGGATGTTCATTGTGCTCAAGGATTGTACTATCCCACGATATCTGGAGTTTTTGCTTGGCCTGATGGTGTTTCAGGTAGAAAGCAGACATTTGTGTCTTGCTGGGGTTGGCATTCAGGAATCACATGTGACAGTATTTTCTGAATACACTCAGGAAGCCATTTAGAATATGCTTAGTGCCCTCAAATCTTTCCAATTGAGTGGTGATGTAAAGTTCATCTGCATAAATCAATCTTTGCATTTTGGGGAGTTTTAGCTTGTCATTTGCATAGACTTTAAACAGCAAGGGTGATAGCAATGAACGTTAAGGTAATCCATTCTGTTGAATATGCTATGAACGTTTCTAAACATCCATCTCACCAGGTTGGTAATTGGCAGCCCAGCTACAATGGACATTATGACACAACTCTGCCTGAGGGAATAAACAATGTCTTAGAACTGGAACCACAGAGAGAATGGAAACATTTTCCAAATTGTACATGTAATGTGAATATCCATATCTCATTAATGTATAAAAAGGAATTGTGTGTGTATAATTCCTGTGTATCATTTTGAAATTTACAATCTAGAACTGACCAACTTAGAGGAAGTTTTACCAGCGACTTCAGTGGAAGCAGGATTGTGCCCTCTAGGATAGCTTTTTAATTGGAAAATTAGCTTTGGTGCTTACCTTTTAGGTGTCATTTTTAAGACGTTAAGGTTACAAATAAAAGACTATATGTTCACAGCAATGAGATAAGAGGTACGTCCAGTAATAATGCCTCACATCATTTGAAAGTATTTATCTGTTTATGTTTTACAGGACATGTATGCATTAACCCTAATCAGCATGGCCTTGTAGGCTAGCAGGATTAGTGTGTACCCTTAACAGACAGACAGGTCTCTGTCGAGCTGGCTAAATGCTAGTGCTGCTATGAGAAGAGTTCTGCTGTAGAGGAGCGCGTGTGCTGCAGTTAGGATGTGCATGTGAGAACCTAAAGCTCTGATGTGGTGCGTTTGTAACCTAATGGCGATGTAATGAACTCACATGTCTGTACATTTATCATTGATCTCTAATGGATGAAACTCTATTGTGTATCTCTTCCGTATCTGTATCTCTTCAGTTCACAAATAGAGGTCAAAATATTTGGAGTGAAAAGGTTGAAAGTCACTAATGCTTCAAATAGATTGATCCTTCCCTACTAAAGCCAATGGTACTGTTTCCATTGAATTGCATGTAAGCAAGATCAGACCCATGTGCAACTGGCTGATCATCTCTGGGTTAGAAACATTATATACAGTGGTGAATATAAAAATTACATGTGTAATTCATATTTAATTTAAATGCATGTATAAGGCACAGATTTTTGTACATGTAATTTTCTCAGTCTGCTCCTGTGTTATAATAAAAATTTAAAAATGGCATATGGGGCTTGTGTGTTCAAATCATATAAATTTTTTGAAGTAAATAATCCCAGCTTCTTTCTTGGAATTAATGTTTATGTGTAACTTGTTTATACTCTATTTTGAACATTTAGTGATAGAAAATCTCTTTTAATACTTAGATCAGAAAATTAATTGTGCCATCAAGAGTTCTCTTTATCTATAGTAAAAAGCAATTAGGTAAACAAATTGTTGGGGAAATTTTATTGGCTTTTTTCTTAATAATGCATGCACTTAACTTTTGCTTGATTCAGTCTCATTGACATATTTAGAGGTTATTCATCTCAGTGTTTCAAGATTGCCCATTTATGTTTAAATGTTGGTGTTTATAATGTGTTTATATGGAGTTAAGAGCCAGTATAGGTCTAACTCTACTTTAGAAACTGTTCAATAAGAAAGCCTTTTAGAAAAGTATCCAAGTACTTAAATTATGATGTACATTAAAATAAAATTGATGCTTAAGGACGAGGCTATTGGGACATTTCTGGCATTCTCCGTTTCTGATTTTGTTGTTTGTTAGAACAATCTTATGCCTCCTTTTTAATTGAGATGAAAAATTACCTTAGAAATATGACCATTATCTTTTAAGGGAACAGTACCAAATATTCATTTTGACAGACTCATTTGCAACTAAATCAGATGCAGTTTAGACAAAAAAAATTTTCTTAGTTTATTTGCTTGTATCACCATATTTATTTGGATTTTATTTTTAAGATATAATGATCAATGTAAGTAGATAAAAGAATTTGCCCAAGATGATTTAATAGGTCAGTTTCAATAGAGGCATAGATAATTAGAGGCTCTTTAAAAAAGTTTTTTAGGTTTCATAGCAAAGTACAGTATTTACATAGGAGAAAAATGGAGAAAAATATAACACAGTTCCTTCCAGTAGTAGTATTTACTCACTATACCTTTTCCTAAAGAAGTCACTGACAATTATTGAAGAAAATAAATGTCAATAAAAAAATCAAGTCTCTCAGATAGGCAAGGTGATTGAGATAATGTCGTGTAGTGGACCAACTTCTGTTGCTGAGAGAGATAAGCTTTCGAGCCACACAGGGTTCTTCTTCAGGTCTGGGAAACATACTCCCAGTGTCACAGCTAAATACAAGGTGAATCAGTTTCAGATACTCTACCCCCTGTTTGCAGGAGGTACATTGTGCCACTAAGTATACAAACAAAAGCTTCTGGACCAAGAAAAAATAGATAAAGTAGCATATAACATAAAGAAAGGTTTCAGAGTAGCAACCGTGTTAGCCTGTATCCGCAAAAAGAACAGACTGGACTTCTACATAGATTGCTTCCGTCGACATGCACGGGCTGAAATTATGGAAAAGCAGCATTACTTAGAATCATAGAATCATAGAATATCAGGGTTGGATGGGACCTCAGGAGGTCATCTAGTCCAACCCCCTGCTCAAAGCAGAACCAATCCCCAACTAAATCATCCCTGCCAGGGCTTTGTCAAGCCTGACCTTAAAAATATCTAAGGAAGGAGATTCCACCACTTCCTTTGGTCACGCATTCCAGTGTTTCACCAAACTCCTAGTGAAAAAGTTTTTCCTAATATCCAACCTAAACCTACCCCACTGCAACTTGAGATTTTACTCCTCGTTCTGTCATCTGCTACCACTGAGAATAGTCTAGATCCATCCTCTTTGGAACCCCCTTTTAGATAGTTGAAAGCAGCTATCAAATCCCCCCTCATTCTTCTCTTCCGCAGGCTAAATAATCCCAGTTCCCTCAACCTCTCCTCATAAGTCATGTGTTCCAGTCCCCTAATCATTTTTGTTGCCCTCCACTGGACGTTTTCCAATTTTTTCACATTCTTCTTGTAGTGTGGGGCCCAAAACTGGACACAGTACTCCAGATGAAGCCTCACCAATGTTGAATAGAGGGGAACGATCACGTCCCTCGATCTGCTGGCTATGCCCCTACTTATACATCCCAAAATGCCATTGGCCTTCCTGGCAACAAGGGCACACTGCTGACTCATATCCAGCTTCTCGTCCACTGTCACCCCTAGGTCCTTTTCTGCTGAACTGCTGCCTAGCCATTCGGTCCCTAGTCTGTAGTGGTGCATGGGATTCTTCTGTCCTAAGTGCAGGACTCTGCACTTGTCCTCGTTGAACCTCATCAGATTTCTTTTGGCCCAATCCTCTAATTTGTCTAGGTCCCTCTGTATCCTATCCCTACCCTCCAGCGTATCTACCTCTCCTCCCAGTTTAGTGTCATCTGTAAACTTGCTGAGGGTGCAATCCACACCATCCTCCAGATCATTAATGAAGGTATTGAACAAAACCGGCCCCAGGACTGACCCTTTGGACGCTCCATTTGCTACCGGCTGCCAACTAGACAAGGAGCCATTGATCACTACCCGTTGAGCCCGATAATCTAGCCCATACTTCTTTAACTTCCTGGCAAGAATACTGTGGGAGACCGTGTCAAAAGCTTTGCTAAAGTCAAGGAACAACACGTCCACCGCTTTCCCCTCATCCACAGAGCCAGTTATCTCGTCATAGAAGGCAATTAGGTTAGTCAGGCATGACTTGCCCTTGGTGAATCCATGCTGACTGTTCCTGATCACTTTCCTCTCCTCTAAGTGCTTCAGAATTGATTCCTTGAGAACCTGCTCCATGATTTTTCCAGGGACTGAGGTGAGGCTGACTGGCCTGTAGTTCCCAGGATCCTCCTTCTTCCCTTTTTTAAAGATGGGCACTACATTAGCCTTTTTCCAGTCGTCCGGGACCTCCCCCGAACGCCATGAGTTTTCAAAGATAATGGCCAATGGCTCTGCAATCACATCCGCCAGCTCCTTTAACACTCTCGGATGCAGCGCATCCGGCCCCATGGACTTGTGCTCGTCCAGCTTTTCTAAATAGTCCCGAACCACTTCTTTCTCCACAGAGGGCTGGTCACCTCCTCCCCATGCTGTGCTGCCCAGTGCAGTAGTCTGGGAGCTGACCTTGTTCGTGAAGACAGAGGCAAAAAAGCATTGAGTACATTAGCTTTTTCCACATCCTCTGTCACTAGGTTGCCTCCCTCATTCAGTCAGGGGCCCACACGTTCCCAGACTTTCTTCTTGTTGCTAACATACCTGAAGAAACCCTTCTTGTTTCTCTTAACATCTCTTGCTAGCTGCAACTCCAGGTGTGATTTGGTCTTCCTGATTTCACTCCTGCATGCCTGAGCAATATTTTTATACTCTTCCCTGGTCCTTTGTCCAATCTTCCACTTCTTGTAAGCTTCTTTTTTGTGTTGAAGATCCGCAAGGATTTTATTGTTAAGCCAAGCTGGTCGCCTGCCATATTTACTCTTTTTTCTACACATCGGGATGGTTTGTCCCATAACCTCAGCCGTGCTGAACGCAACGCTATCAACAGCCTCAGAAACACCTCTGACATCATAATCGAAAAGGCAGACAAAGGAGGTGCTATCGTTGTCATGAATAAGTTGGAATATGAATAAGAGACTGCTAGGCAGCTCTCTAATTCCACATTCTAAAGGCCATTGTCCTCTGATCCCACTGAAGTGTAGTACCAAAAGAAACTACACCATCCGCTCAAGAAACTCCCTTAAAAAGCACAGGAACAGATCTGTGCAGACACATGCCTAGAACCCCGACCAGGGGTATTCTATTTGCTACCCAAGATCCATAAACCTGGAAATCCTGGACGCTCCATCATCTCAGGCATTGGCACCATAACAGCAGGATTGTCTGGCTATGTGGACTCTCTCCTCAGGCCCTATGCCACCAGCACTCCCAGCTATCTTCGAGACACCACTGACTTCCTGAGGAAACTACAATCCATCGGTGATCTTCCTGAAAACACCATCCTGACCACTATGGATGTAGAAGCCCTCTACACCAACATTCCACACAAAGATGGACTACAAGCTATCGGTATCCCCGATAATGTCACGGCAAACTTGGTGGCTGACCTTTGTGACTTTATCGTCACCCACACCAATTTCATATTTGGAGACAATATATACCTTCAAGTAAGCAGCACTGCTATGGTACCCGCATGGCCCTACAGTATGCTAACATTTTTTATGGCTGACTTAGAACAATGCTTCCTCAGCTCTTTTCCCCTAATGTGCTACACTGATGACATCTTCATCATCTGGACCCATGGAAAAGAAGCCCTTGAGGAATTCCACCATGATTTCAACAATTTCCATCCCACCATCAACCTCAGCCTAGACCAATCCACACAAGCGGTCCATTTCCGGGACACTACTGTGCTAATATGCGATGGTCACATAAACACCACCCTATACTGGACACCTGCTGACCACTGTACTTACCTACATGCCTCCAGCTTCCATCCAGGACACACCACACGATCCATCGTCTACAGCCAAGCTCTACGATGCAACCGCATTTGCTCCAATCCCTCAGACAGAGACAAACACCACAAGATGTCTATCAAGCATTCTTAAAACTACAATACCCACCTGTTGAAGTGAAAAAACAGATTGAGAGAGCCAGAAAAGTACCTAAAAGTCACCTACTACAGGACAGGCCCAACAAAGAAAATAACAGAATGCTGTCATCTTCAGCCCCCAAGTAAACCCCAAGTAAATACAGTGGGGAGATTTTCCACTGAATGCATCCGATGAAGTGAGCTGTAGCTCACAAAAGCTTATGCTCAAATAAATTTGTTAGTCTTTAAGGTGCCACAAGTACTCCTTTTCTTATTGGTTGGTTAAGTAATAGATGTTTTAGGGCTATGCTTTGCAAGACTTTCCTTTGTACAGCAAACTCCTGTCTTCTTTCTTGAGTGATCTGGGGAAGGTAAAATATAGCTGTGAAACTTCATCTGTTTTTCTCCCCCTTAACAGTCTTTACTTAATGTTTTATATGGTCAACCACAAGCCTTTCCTTTTTATTTCTCAGTTATTCTACATAAGGATTTATAAATGGAGTCTACCACAAGATCTGACCCAAATAGTCTGACTAAAATTACGCCCATGAAAATATCTTGAACTAATCTTCAGATCCAGTATTGGCTCCCATAATATGTTGTTGTGCTATTTTCTTTTATGGCTGTTACCTGAAAAACATGTTAGATTATATTGTTCATTTTGCATATAGGTGCATTTTCCTGTTTTTGTGTCAATTTTTTGAATGCGTTTTGTAAAAAAGTAACATAAACAAAGGGCACAAAGAAGAAATATTTGAAGTTACCAGCAAGTCAAGACTGTATTGAAAAGTAAAAAGCTGTTTGAAAATATATATTTATTAATACATATCTCTTATCTTTGAGCAAAGTTCAGTTACATTGGAAATAAAACTATTAGAAATGACTCACTCAAAGTTCGCATAAGGTTTCTTCTAAATATTCTCCTAACCAATTAGATTAAACCATATTTTCATAAACATGATTAAATTCTTTTCCTCTGAAACTTCACACTACCCTTTGTTTTTTCATACTCTATTCACTGATAATGTAGAGAGCTGTTGTAACCACATTTACAGCAGTTACTGTTATATGCTACAATTTTAATAAAGGCATTATAGATTTTAGTCTGAATGTATCTGATAAGTCAATGGTATGAAATTGAAAAGATTAAAAATGTAGAAAGATAAAAAACAATTAAATTTAAATAAAATGTTTAGTGTGTATTACCTTAATTTTTGTCTCGGTTTTGTATACTGCAGCAGTTTAATAGACTTTTTATAGTTTTTTATCCATAACTCTGTCTAGTTGTTTGAATATAAAATAGAGCTGAATAACACAGTACATCATTTGTAGATTGTTAATACCACATTCAATAATGGGTCTGTGAAGATCCAAGTGTAGTGAAGCAGGATATTAAACCTTTCAAAATATAGCTTAATTTTACATAGCTGTCAAAATAACTCATTAAGTTTCTAAACTGTCCCAAGTGGGCATAAAGTACCTTTTTGATAAGCAGATACCAGAGGTGGCACTGGCCATTCCCCTTCTCCTGGGAAAGGGAATCAAGTTACCATCCTGATGAGGGCACAGACTTCTTCCTCTGATAGCTGCTGTGGCTCACTCTCTGTTTTAAGTGCCAGCCCTGCTCACATACTGTGTATAAGAATCAATGGCTCTAGAACCCAGCTCTGCAGAGTCTGGGATGGCTGACATTCCTACATTGCCACCAGGAGCTGTGCAAAGGTTATGCACCCCAGGAAGCACTGTCCAAAGGGTCCAGAGCAACAGCACCCGATGGCATTCTGATTGTCCCATGCTCACTGTTTAACCCTGGAGAGTACCTCAGGAAGTTGTCTTGGCAACCATGCAGACTTCTGGCTTGCTGCGACTTCAGATCTCACCTTGCTTTCTGATCTCCATTTTCTGACCCCAGCCTGACTCTGACCCTGATTCTTGCTTCCTGATTCCAGCCTGGTAACTGTTTATGATATCTGACCCTTGCCTATTGATCCTGGCTCTAGCAATTACTCTGATCCCTGCTTGCTGACTGTTTCCTCATGGCCATTCATGAGCTGTGGACACCAGCCCAGCTGTGACTGCTAGGCCACACCACCTACAGCCCAGTCCCTTACAGCCACGTCAGAGCAGACGGGTTAAAAGTTCTTTTCATTTGGACAGGTAGAAGCAGTAACCAGTCTGAAAGTAGAACTTGTTGGCTCCCTCTGGCGAGATCCCAATGGGGTTCCTTTTCCTCCAGGTGTTCTGACTCTCAGAGAAAGCCATAGCAAGCAGCTTAAGATCAAGTTTCCTGAGAAATTAAGGAAAAGTTAATGGAATAGTTGAAAACTAAAGTGAATGGAGTAATGAGCATTATGCAGCTGTGAAGATGCAGCTGCTGGCACTGAAGAGGAGAAAGTGGCTCTGGCAGGCACTTCTTAATAGTCTTTACCTGGTTTTGGGCTTACAGGTATAGGTTTGTAAGCCAGCTGATTTGGCAGGCAGATCTAAGGTCCCTTCAAAACATCTTGGTGTCAGAGGTACAGCTCCAAAAACCAGCAACTCAAGCAATCCTTTTAGACCAAAGCCTGTTCCTCTGGTCAAGAGCATAGTGGCAGAGTTATCAAATCTGGTGGGTTCCTGTTCCATGAGGTAGGATGCCTTCCTGCCTTGGGACTCAATCAGTTATTTGTGTCTAACATCCTGCCTGAACTCCCCGGTGTGCTCCTGGTATTTCTTTTTTAAGAGCTACAAGTTTATACAAATGTGTGGCAGCCTCCTTTTTTTCCTCAGCACCCCCCTTATGCAGACCCACTTCAAAATGCATCCCTCATTTACGGAGGACATTTAATTCTGAGGGAGAATATCAACCTCCCTGAGTTACTGGGAATCACATAAAACTGAAATGCTTCTTGATATTTCTTTCTTTCCCTTCACTCCTGCGTCTGAGCTATTATCAATCAAGTAAAGGTGGAGAACTGTTCTTGGATTATCAAGGATAGGGGCCATAGATGCAGAAAACTTCTAAAAAGTTAAGAGCAGAGAGTTGGGCACTCATATATTGTGATGAATGCCTCAGATGTGCATATAAATAAGTATCTGTTTAGCAAGAATCTTGGCTAAAGTATTTTATATTAAAACAATAATTATTAAACCTTGAAGCAGCCCTTGGAAGGTTTATAAATAGCTGTGGAAGAAGAAAGTGAGTTAAATGTATTGGTACATTCTGCCTTGGAGAACTCAATTCAAACTCATTGGGAAAATTTCACCTGTATGGTTCCAAATTTTAGAAGTTGCTCAAGGACAAACAGGGAATTTGGGGCTCACACATGTGCACATACTGATTATAGGTGCAGGTAAATACTCATTACCTCAAGAAAGCAATATTTCTACAAATGATTCTTTGGATATAAAAAAAGAGCATGGTCTCCTCCTTCTGGAGCTTCAAAGAATGTGTCGGTCAACTGATTGTATGAGGAAAGGGAATTTTGATATGTATGAGTGAGGTTTTTAAAAAGATCAGAAAAATCTTAAACAATTGGCATTTAGCTTCCTGCATTAACAGCATAGGATTCATTCTTGGCAACAGGGAGAGGTATGTCTTTAATGTGATAGCCACTAAAGTAGTTACAGTATTAAAGGGGTAGCTGTGCTAGTCTGTTTCCACAAAAACAATGAGGAGTCTGGTGGCACCTTAAAGACTAACAGATTTATTTGGGCATAAGCTTTCGTGAGTAAAAAAAACATTTCTTCAGATGCATGGAGTGAAAATTACAGATACAGGCATAAATATATATTGGCACATGAAGAGATGGGAGTAACCTTACAAGTGGAAAACCAATGTTGAAGACCAATTTAGTCAGGGTGAATGTGGTCCACTCCCAATAACTGAGGAGGAGGTGTCAATCCTAAAAGAAAGTAGTTTAGTTATAGACCTGTTCCTAAGATCTATCAGGAAAGTATAAACTCATAGTTCATGGTTTAAAGGGATTTTAGAGGATAACTTATGCAAAGTTGTTTAAAGTGAGGGCTGAACAAGGTTTCCATTCTTTAACAATACCAGAACGTCCAGGTCTCCTTCCCCCTCTCCAGGCAGAAAAATATGTGGGTGAAATTTAATAAAGACAAGTACAAAGTACTACACTTAGAAAACAAAAATCAAATGCACAGTTACAAAATGGGGAATAACTGGCTATGCAATAGTACTGCTCAAAAGGATCTGGCTCGTACAATGGATCACAAATTAAACATGAGTCAACAATGTGATGCATTTCTGAAAAAGAATGCTATCATTCTGGGGTGTGTGAACAGGAGTGTTGTATGTAAGACACAGGAGGTAATTGTCTCACACTGCTTGGCACTGGTGACCCGCAGCTGGAGTTGTTTTCTGTTCCAGGTGACAGATAAGAAAGATGTGGACAAAATGGAGAGAGTCCAGAGGAGAACAACAATGATAGAAGGTTTAGAAAACCTGACCTATGAGGAAAGGCTGAAAAACCTGGGCATGATTAGCCTTGAGAACAGAAGACTGAAGGGGAGCCTGATAACAGTCTTCAAATACATTAAGGCCTTTATAAAAAGGACAGTGATCAATTGTTTTCCATGTCCACTGAAGGTGGTACAAGAAGTAACAGGCTTAAGCTGGAGCAAGGGTGATTTAGGTTAGATATTAGGAAAAATGTCCTAATTGTAAGGTTTCAGAGTAACAGCCGTGTCAGTCTGTATTCGCAAAAAGAAAAGGAGTACTTGTGGCACCTTAGAGACTAACCAATTTATTTGAGCATAAGCTTTCGTGAGCTACAGCTCACTTCATCGGATGCATACTGTGGAAACTGCAGAAGACATTATATACACAGAGACCATCTCCCACCCCACTCTCCTGCTGGTAATAGCTTATCTAAAGTAATTACTCTCCTTACAATGTGTATGATAATCAAGTTGGGCCATTTCCAGCACAAATCCAGGTTTTCTCACCCTCTGCTCCCCCCCACACAAACTCACTCTCCTGCTGGTAATAGCCCATCCAAAGTGACCACTCTCTTTACACTCCCCCCCCCCCAGATGTTCTGGTTTAACTTGGATTTAAACTTGAAGAGTGGTCAGTTTGGATGAGCTATTACCAGCAGGAGAGTGAGTTTGTGTGTGTATGGGGGTGGGGGGGATGTGAGAAAACCTGGATTTGTGCAGGAAATAGCCCAACTTGATTGTCATGCACATTGTGTAAAGAGTTGTCACTTTGGATGGGCTATCACCAGCAGGAGAGTGAATTTGTGTGCGGGGGTGGAGGGTGAGAAAACCTGGATTTGTGCTGGAAATGGCCCGCCTGATGATCACTTTAGATAAGCTATTACCAGCAGGACAGTGGGGTGGGAGGAGGTATTGTTTCATATTCTCTGTGTATATATAAAGCCTGCTGCAGTTTCCACGATATGCATCTGAGGAAGTGAGCTGTAGCTCACGAAAGCTTATGCTCTAATAAATTGGTTAGTCTCTAAGGTGCCACAAGTACTCCTTTGCTTCTCTTTACAATGTGTATGATATTCAAGGTGGGCCATTTCCAGCACAAATCCAGGTTTTCTCACCACCCACTCCCCCCTCCAAAAACCACACACACAAACTCACTCTCCTGCTGGTAATAGCTTATCCAAAGTGACCACTCTCCCGACAATGTGCATGATAATCAAGGTGGGCCATTTCCAGCACAAATCCAGGTTTTCTCACCCCCACCCCCCCCACAAACTCACTCTCCTGCTAGTAATAGCTCATCCAAACTGACCACTCTCCTTACAATGTGTATGATAATCAAGGTGGGCCATTTCCAGCATAAATCCAAGTTTAACCAGTTTGTGTGTGTATGGGGGTGTGTATGGGGGTGGGGGGTTGAGAAAACCTGGATTTCTGCTGGAAATGGCCCACCTTGATTATCATGCACATTGTAGGGAGAGTGGTCACTTTGGATAAGCTATTACCAGCAGGAGAGTGAGTTTGTGTGTGTATGGGGTTTTTTTGGGGTGTGTGTGTGTGAGAAAATCTGGATTTGTGCTGGAAATGGCCCACCTTGATTTTCATACACATTGTAAGGAGAATGGTCACTTTGGATAAGCTATTACCAGCAGGAGAGTGAGTTTGTGTGTGTGGTTTTTGGAAAAAAAAAGGGGGGGGTGAGAAAACCTGGATTTGTGCTGGAAATGGCCCACCTTGATTATCATACACATTGTAAAGAGAGTGGTCACTTTGGATGGGCTATTACCAGCAGGAGAGTGAGTTTGTGTGTGTGTGGGGGGGAGGGGGGCAGAGGGTGAGAAAACCTGGATTTATGCTGGAAATGGCCCAACTTGATTATCATACACATTGTAAGGAGAGTGATCACTTTAGATAAGCTATTAGCAGCAGGAGAGTGGGATGGGAGGAGGTATTGTTTCATGGTCTCTGTGTATATAATGTCTTCTGCAGTTTCCACAGTATGCATCCGATGAAGTGAGCTGTAGCTCACGAAAGCTTATGCTCAAATAAATTGGTTAGTCTCTAAGGTGCCACAAGTACTCCTTTTCTTTTTGCTAACTGTAAGGATAGTTAAGTACTGGAATAGGTTACAAAGAGAGGTTGTGAAATCCCTGTCACTGGAGGTTTTTAAGAACAGGTTAGATAAACACCTGACAGGGATGGTCTAGGTAATCTGGGTCCTGCTTCAGCACAAGGGACTGAATCAAATGATCTCTAAAAGTGATAAGCTGCCAAAATCTTAACAACCGGCTTCCTATAAAAAGTTCTGATGTAAGGGATGTGCCCCAGTATGTACTTTTTGTACCAACAGGGTTACCATACCATTTAAATTTTAAAATTTAAAAATTCCTCCTGGACGGTGATTTAAGAACCAAAAGGCCGGACCTGTCCTGGAAAATACGGGTGTGTGTTAACCCTGTCTAAAATTCTTCTTTAAAAAGATGGGCCTGAACTAGAAATGAGCTCCGTTTCACATGTGTGGGTCCCTGCCACTCCCTGGGGCTGTGCTAGGGGGACCAGATGTCCCAATTTTATAGGGATAGTCCTGATTTTGGGGTATTTTTCTTATATAGGCTCCTATTACCCCCCCTATTACCTCCTGTCCTGATTTTTCACACTTGCTGTCTGGTCACCCTACGGTGTGCACATGTGTGGGTCCCAGCTGCTCCCTGCCCCTCTCATTGAAGCAGGTGTGCAGGGTTACTGCCCTGGGAACTGCAGGGCACCAGTGGACGTGGGGCCAGCTGCAGACAGGGGCATGGGGCAGGGCTAGCTGGAGGCAGGGGGTGTGGGGCTGGCTGCGGGCAGGGCAGGGGGTGTGGATCTGGCTGGAGACAGGAGGGTGTGGGGTTGGCTGGAGGCAAAGGGGTATGGGGCTGGCGGGAGGCAGGGGCTGACTGGAGGTAGGGGCTGGCTGCAGGCAAGGCAGGGGGGTGCGGGGCTGGCTGGAGACAGGGCAGGGGGTGCGTGCGGCAGGGGTTGGCTGGAGACAGGGCACGGGGTGCGTGCGGCACGGGTTGGCTGGAGATAGGGCAGGGGGTGCGGGGCTGGTGAGGGCAGGGCAGGGGGGTGCGGCAGGGATTGGCTGGAGACAGGGCAGGGGTGCAGCAGGGCCTGGCTGTGGGCAGGGGGTGCGGGGCTGGCTGGAGACAGGGCAGGGAGTGTGGCAGGGGCTGGCTGCGGGCTGGGGGTGCAGGGATGGCTGGAGACAGGGCAGGGGGTGGCTGGAGACAGGGTGCGGCAGGGGCTGGCTGCGGGCAGGGCAGGGGATGCGGGGGTGGCTGGCTGCGGGCAGGGGTTGGCTGGAGACAGGGCAGGGGGTGCGGCAGGGGCTGGTGCAGGCAGGGGATGCGAGGCTGGCTGGAGACAGGGCAGGGGATGCGTGCGGCAGGGGTTGGCTGGATACAGGGCAGGGGGTGCGGCAGGGGCTGGTGCGGGCAGGGGTGGCTGGAGGCAGGGGCTGGCTGCAGGCAGGGGGTGCGGGGGTGGCTGGAGGCAGGGGGTGGCTTCAGGCAGGGAGTGCGGGGGTGGCTGGAGGCAGGGGCTGGCTGCGGGCAGGGTGGTGGGTACTCACGGGGAGAGCAGCTTGGAGCAGCAGGACGCAGCCCAGGCCCAGCAGAGCAGACGGGGACCCACCAGGCAGCAGCGGGAGCCCTAGGGCCAGAGGTCAGGGGAGCAGCAGCAGCAACAGGGCTCGTGTCCAGGGCCAGGCGGCAGCCCACATGGCTCCCACAGCGCAGCGCCCCCGGCGGCCGGAGGAGGAATTACATCACTTCCCGGCCAGAGCCCATCAAAGCCTCAGTGCCCCCTGCAGGGAACAGGTAAACAACCATGTCTAGATGGCAGCCGGTATCAAGTGGAGTGCCCCAGGGGTCGGTCCTGGGGCCGGTTTTGTTCAATATCTTCATGAATGATCTGGAGGATGGTGTGGATTACACCCTCAGCAAATTTGCGGAAGATACTAAACTAGGAGGAGTGGTAGATACGCTGGAGGGCAGGGATAGGTTACAGAGGGACCTAGACAAATTGGAGGATTGGGCCAAAAGAAATCTGATGAGGTTCAACAAGGATAAGTGCAGGGTCCTGCACTTAGGACGGAAGAATCCAATGTACCGCTACAGACTAGGGACCGAATGGCTAGGCAGCAGTTCTGCAGAAAAGGACCTAAGGGTGACAGTGGACGAGAAGCTGGATATGAGTCAACAGTGTGCCCTTGTTGCCAAGAAGGCCAATGGCATTTTGGGATGTATAAGTAAGGGCATAGCGAGCAGATCGAGGGACGTGATCGTTCCTCTCTATTCGACATTGGTGAGGGCTCATCTGGAGTACTGTGTCCAGTTTTGGGCCCCACACTACAAGAAGGATGTGGAAAATTGGATAGAGTCCAGCAAAGGGCAACAAAAATGATTAGGGGTCTGGAACACATGACTTATGAGGAGAGGCTGAGGGAACTGGGATTGTTTAGTCTGCAGAAGAGGAGAATGAGGGGGGATTTGATAGCTGCTTTCAACTACCTGAGAGGTGGTTCCAAAGAGGATGGATCTAGACTATTCTCAGTGGTAGAAGATGACAAGACAAGGAGTAATGGTCTCAAGTTGCAGTGGTGGAGGTTTAGGTTGGATATTAGGAAAAACTTTTTCACTAGGAGGGTGGTGAAACACTGGAATGCGTTACCTAGGGAGGTGGTAGAATCTCCTTCCTTAGAAGTTTTTAAGGTCAGGCTTGACAAAGCCCTGGCTGGGATGATTTAGTTGGGGACTGGTCCTGCTTTGAGCAGGGGGTTGGACTAGATGACCTCCTGAGGTCCCTTCCAACCCTGATATTCTATGATTCTATGAACCGGTTCTAAAAGTGCTTCAAAATTTAACAACCGGTTCGTGTGAACCGATGTAAACCAGCTCCAGCTCACCACTGCTTCTAAAGATCCCTTCCAGCCCTACATTTCTATGATTCTGTGAAATACTGTTCCGCACCGAAATCAATGGCAGTTTTGCTTTGACATCAATGGGGCGACACTGTCAGTGGCTCTTTGTGTGAGAGTAGATACAAAAGCCCCACTCCTCTCTTTTGCAAGTTCAAAAGAATCAGTTCTCAGATGCAGGACTTCTCTCCATTTGGAATTTAAGCTATGTCAATATGTTTAAAATGTTTATGTGTATAGCCTCATCTAATTTACAGCTGCAGACACTTTTAGATTTTGCATTATCACTGTATGGCAATCTTCTGGGTAATCTATCATGTTAAATTACAGATTCTTTCAATTTTAAGAAAAATGAATTCTTAAAGATTATATATGGACGTTACTCAATTATAAATGTATTACTGAATTCCAGTTAGTCACCTCTCTGCTGAGGTATTTAAAGTACAATCATAAGCTGCCATTAATGCTAATGGGAATTGCATGTTCCATCCCCATCATGACGCACTGACTATTTACTACTATATTCCCCCTTTTTTGTATCAAATAAGGATGGTGATGAGCACCTCTGAAAATCAGGCCATTACATTGGTTTTGGTTCCTGTTTCAGAGATACAACTCTTTCTATAGGCTCTGACCCAAAGCATTTTGAAGTTAGTGGGAGTTTTTCTATTGACTTATTAGACTTTGGATCAGAGCCGTATGGAACAATATAGCAACAAGGTGAAATCTTTTCTCACATATGGCCTAATTCTTCAAGATGTTGCATGTGTTCTGGAGGTGCTTAGCACCTTGTACGATTGGGACCCGGAATGCCATATCGCAGAAATGTGATAGGTTAAAAGGCATATCTTTGGTGGGGTTTTTGGTGGCTGACCTTTTGACAATCATATCAAATCTAAAAGGGCCATCTGTGTGCCCAGTGCTAAGTTATCTGCATTTTAGTTTTCATTACATGGCCGTTATACTCTGTGCCCTACAGTAACTTCCATTTATTGATTTGGGATATGTGCCAGTTTCTAATTGTTTCTTTCAAATTGTTTTTGTTCAGATTGCTGACTCCCTTCTAGTAATTCTTATCCTTCAAATAGTGCCCTCTTT
Source organism: Lepidochelys olivacea (assembly GCF_965140295.1). Lineage (NCBI taxonomy): Eukaryota > Metazoa > Chordata > Testudines > Cheloniidae > Lepidochelys > Lepidochelys olivacea. The sequence continues at coordinate 3,834,719 of NC_140417.1, read as the reverse complement.
TGCCCTCCTCTGCTAATTTCCTGAGTAGTCAGAGAAGCTGCATGCTTGATCAGTCCTAGTCTATCCTTGTCCAAAGCAGCAAACTTTTCTGTCTATAACTTGAAGCACTTCTAACAGACTTTTTTTACTAGCAAATGCAGTTTTTTTCTTCTTTGTACATCTTTGTCTATTTAGATATATAGTAGATGCCACTTTTGTTATGTGCTTTAGAACTTTTCAATATCAGAGCTAGATTGAAGCGTTAACTGTCTGTCACTTTACATCTGGATTTTCTCACGTGTTGTTTTTTCTGCTTCCTAACAGCTCCCCACTTTTCTGGAGCTTTTCCCCAGGGGTCGGGAGCAGTTAAGCCTTTTATTTTTGATGATGCTTTTCTCATCTCTCTCTACTTCTCTCTGTTCATTTTTCTCACAAGAAAAATCAACCTTTTCCTTCATTGTAACTGATAATGTTTTTGATTTTTCTCTCATTTTACTCTGACATTTATCAGCAGTTGCAACCACCCATAGAGCACACAGAATCTTGAAAAGCTTCCTGTCCATTGCAGCAAGAAAATGCTTACTTCACAAGGCAAAATGCATACTTCATAGTCTATCATATGTTTTTCTTGGACCTGTAAAGATTCTTTGACCAAAAGATGAAACAGATTTAAAGTTCAGTGTTAGGGATTCCAAAGTAAGGTTATTTAATAATTTAAGATTCTTCCTGCTTGTGATTTCAGTACACTATTCTAATACACTAGAGTCTTGCGTCAGGAAATTGCCACTTCTAGTGCTAAAAGGAAATAAATACAATTATTTTTAGTTTTTTCATTTTTTCATAGAATGTCAGGGTTGGAAGGGACCTCAGGAGGTCATCTAGTCTAACTCCCTGCTCAAAGCAGGACCAATCCCCAATTAAATCATCGCAGCCAGGGCTTTGTCAAGCCTGACCTTAAAAACTTCTAAGGAAGGAGATTCTACCACCTCCCTAGGTAACACATTCCAGTGTTTCACCACCCTCCTAGTGAAAAAGTTTTTCCTAATATCCAACCTAAACCTCCCCCACTGCAACATGAGACCATTACTCCTTGTCATGTCCTCTTCTACCACTGAGAATAGTCTAGAACCATCCTCTTTGGAACCACCTCTCAGGTAGTTGAAAGCAGCTATCAAATCCCCCCTCATTCTTCTCTTCTGCAGACTAAACAATCCCAGTTCCCTCAGCCTCTCCTCATAAGTCATGTGTTCCAGACCCCTAATCGTTTTTGTTGCCCTTCGCTGGACTCTCTCCAATTTCTCCACAACCTTCTTGTAGTGTGGGGTCCAAAACTGGACATAGTACTCCAGATGAGGCCTCACCAACGTCAAATAGAGGGGAACGATCACGTCCCTCGATCTGCTCGCTATGCCCCTACTTATACATCCCAAAATGCCATTGGCCTTCTTGGCAACAAGGGCACACTGCTGACTCATATCCAGCTTTTCGTCCACTGTAACCCCTAGGTCCTTTTCTGCAGAACTGCTGCCTCGCCATTCGGTCCCTAGTCTGTAGCTGTGCATTGGGTTCTTCCGTCCTAAGTGCAGGACCCTGCACTTATCCTTATTGAACCTCATCAGATTTCTTTTGGCCCAATCCTCCAATTTGTCTATTTGTTTGTCTTCAATGGCCTTCTAAAGCAGACGTACATTTTCTTCTAAGAGATTATCTTTTGCTAACAAAAAGTGCATATTGTCTCTACAGATTTTGATAACACTGCATCTTGGACTAGATAAAAAGTCTGTTTTAGACTGCCCCACTGTTATAAGTCATGAAATTCTTGATTGCCTTCAGCTGGGGAGGATCTTCTGATTTAATAGGTATATTCTTCAGACGCACGTAATTGAAAGACTTTTAATTTATGGTCTTGGCATTCACTTAGCACACACTGTACATGTGTTTATTCCTGTGAGGTCCTAACACTGGTTTTGTTTTGGATGCCTCAGTCATACCTTTTATTTGACTTCATGATTTACTGGATTTCTAGTCAATAATCTATTCCACCTTGTTCACCTAGATTTTTTAACTTTTACCTTGAGTAGTCAGAACAGTTGCATAACTTTAAAATACAGCATTTGGACATACTGATGTTAGAAACTGCTTAATTTGCACTTTTTTCTATATTTACTGGCAGAGGAAGACTCCCAAACTAATTTTCCCTCCAAGTTTAACTCAGTAAATTTTGTTTCCTGGAAAAAAAGGCTGTTTCCAAAAACATTTGAACTCTGCCATCAAACTACTAAACCAAAAGGATTTATTGCATGGTATGGGTTGTCCACTAGGACTCTGATAATTAAAGTTGTTATATTGTTTCCATTATAAACTCTAGGCTTTCAAAGGGGTTTTAACTCCATAGTGGTAAAATATCTTCTTAGATGAAGCCTGGCCTGCATGCTAGAATCCAAGTCTTTTAGATCAAGATTTTGCTGTTTTAAAATTAGGAGCATGTGTGTGATGTGCCACGCTCCCAGCCTGAGTACTGTACTCAGGTTTGAAATAATGGGTTTCCAGGGGCTATGGAGGAAGGAATCTAAACTGCCATGCCAACCTGCAGAGTAGTCCTGAAGCCACAAACACTACTGCAGGCCCTGAGGCAGGAAGGGCCTGCAGGGAAGGAAGCAGAAGGAGACTCCGCTGATTGGAAGGCATGAGATGCACTGTCCTAGGGATGGAGGTTCCACGATCACCACTCCCAAGAGAAGGAGACGGGTGATGGTGGTCGGGGACTCTCTCTTCAGAGGGACTGAGTTATCTATCTGCCGCCCTGAATGGGAAAACCAAGAAGTCTGCTGCTTGCCAGGAGCTAGGATTCACGATGTGACGGAGAGACTGCCGAGACTCATCAAGCCCTCGGACCGCTACCCCTTCCTGCTTCTCCACGTGGGCACCAATGATACTGCCAAGAATGACCTTGAGCAGATCACTGCAGACTACATGGCTCTGGGAAGAAAGATAAAGGAGTTTGAGGTGCAAGTAGTGTTCTCGTCCATCCTCCCCGTGGAAGGAAAAGGCCTGGGTAGAGACCATTGAATTGTGGAAGTCAACGAATGGCTACGCAGGTGGTGTCGGAGAGAGGGCTTTGGATTCTTTGATCATGGGATGGTGTTCCAAGAAGGAGGAGTGCTAGGCAGAGATGGGTTCCACTTAACGAAGAGAGGGAAGAGCATCTTTGCGAGCAGGCTGGCTAACCTAGTGAGGAGGGCTTTAAACTAGGTTCACCGGGGGAAGGAGACCAAAGCCCTGAGGCAAGTGGGGACGTGGGATACCGGGAGGAAGCACGAGCAGGAGAGTGCAAGAGGGGAGGGCTCCTGCCTCACACTGAGAAAGAGGGACGATCAGTGAGTTATCTCAAGTGCCTATAGACAAATGCAAGAAGCCTGGGAAACAAGCAGGGAGAACTGGAGGTCCTGGCACCGTCAAGGAATTATGGTGTGATTGCAATAACAGAGACTTGGTGGGATAACTCACATGACTGGAGTACTGTCATGGATGGATATAAACTGTTCAGGAAGGACAGGCAGAGCAGAAAAGGTGAGGGAGTTGCACTGTATGTAAGAGAGCAGTATGACTGCTCAGAGCTCCAGTATGAAACTGCAGAAAAACCTGAGAGTCTCTGGATTAAGTTTAGAAGTGTGAGCAACACGGGTGATGTTGTAGTGGGAGTCTGCTACAGACCAGTGGACCAGGGGGATGAGGTGGACGAGGCTTTCTTCTGACAACTAACGGAAGTTACTAGATTGCAGGCCCTGGTTCTCATGGGAGACTTCAATCACCCTGATATCTGCTGGGAGAGCAATACAGCGGTGCACAGACAATCCAGGAAGTTTTTGGAAAGTGTAGGGGACAATTTCCTGGTGGAAGTGCTGGAGGAACCAACTAGGGGCAGAGCTCTTCTTGACCTGCTGCTCACAAACCTGGAAGAATTAGTAGGGGAAGCAAAAGTGGATGGGAACCTGGGAGGCAGTGACCATGAGATGGTCAAGTTCAGAATCCTGACACAAGGGAGAAAGGAGAGCATCAGAATACGGACCCTGGACTTCAGAAAAGCAGACTTTGACTCCCTCAGGGAACTGATGGGCAGGATCCCCTGGGAGAATAACGATGGGGAAAGGAGTCCAGGAGAGCTGGCTGTATTTTAAAAAATCCTTATTGAAGTTACAGGGACAAACCATCCCTATGTGTAGAAAGAAGAGTAAATATGGCAGGCGACCAGCTTGGCTTAACAGTGAAATCCTTGCTGATCTTAAACACAAAAAAGAAGCTTACAAGAAGTGGAAGATTGGACAAATGACCAGGGAGGAGTATAAAAGTATTGCTCAGGCATGCAAGAGTGAAATCAGGAAGGCCAAATCACACTTGGAGTTGCAGATAGCAAGAGATGTTAAGAGTAACAAGAAGGGTTTCTTCAGGTATGTTAGCAACAAGAAGAAAGTCTGGGAAAGTGTGGGCCCCTGACTGAATGAGGGAGGCAACCTAGTGACAGAGGATGTGGAAAAAGCTAATGTACTCAATGCTTTTTTTGCCTCTGTCTTCACGAACAAGGTCAGCTCCCAGACTACTGCACTGGGCAGTACAGCATGGGGAGGAGGTGACCAGCCCTCTGTGAAGAAAGAAGTGGTTCGGGACTATTTAGAAAAACTGGATGTGCACAAGTCCATGGGGCCGGATGCGCTGCATCCGAGAGTGCTAAAGGAGCTGGCGGATGTGATTGCAGAGCCATTGGCCATTATCTTTGAAAACTCCTGGCATTCGGGGGAGGTCCCAGACGACTGGAAAAAGGCTAATGTAGTGCCCATCTTTAAAAAAGGGAAGAAGGAGGATCCAGGGAACTACAGGCCAGTCAGCCTCACCTCAGTCCCTGGAAAAATCATGTAGCAGGTCCTCAAGGAATCAATTCTGAAGCACTTAGAGGAGAGGAAAGTGATCAGGAACAGTCAGCATGGATTCACCAAGGGCAAGTCATGCCTGCTAATCTTATTGCCTTCTATGATGAGATGACTGGCTCTGTGGATGAGGGGAAAACATTGGACGTGTTATTCCTTGACTTTAGCAAAGCTTTTGACACAGTCTCCCACAGTATTCTTGCCAGGAAGTTAAAGAAGTATGGGCTAGATTGTCAGGCTCAACGGGTAGTGATCAATGGCTCCATGTCTAGTTGGCAGCTGGTATCAAGTGAAGTGCCCGAAGGGTCAGTCCTGGGGCCGGTTTTGTTCAACGTCTTCATTAATGATCTGGCGGATGGCATAGATTGCACCCTCAGCAAGTTTGCAGATGACACTAAACTGGGAGGAGAGATAGATACACTGGAGGGTAGGGATAGGATGCAGAGGGCCCTAGGCAAATTAGAGGATTGGGCCAAAAGAAATCTGATGAGGTTCAGCAAGGACAAGTGTAGAGTCCTGCACTTAGGACAGAAGAATCCCATGCACTGCTAGACTAGGGATCGAATGGCTCGGCAGCAGTTCAGCAGAAAAGGACCTAGGGGTTACAGTGGACGAAAAGCTGGATATGAGTCAGTGTGCCCTTGTTGCCAAGAAGGCTCATGGCATTTTGGGCTGTATAAGTAGGGGCATTGCCAGCCGATCGAGGGACGTGATCATTCCCCTCTATTCGACATTGGTGAGGCCTCATCTGGAGTACTGTGTCCAGTTTTGGGCCCCACACTACAAGAAGGATGTGAAAAAATTGGAAAATGTCCAGTGGAGGGCAACAAAAATGATTAGGGGTCTGGAACACATGACTTATGAGGAGAGGCTGAGGGAACTGGGATTATTTAGCCTGCGGAAGAGAAGAATGAGGGGGGATTTGATAGCTGCTTTCAACTACCTGAAAGGGGGTTCCAAAGAGGATGGATCTCAACTGTTCTCAGTGGTAGCAGATGACAGAATGAGTATGGTTTCAAGTTGACAGTAATGGTCTCAGTAATGACAGTAATGGTCTCAAGTTGCAGTGGGGGATGTTTAGGATGGATATTAGGAAAAGCTTTTTCACTAGGAGGGTGATGAAACACTGGAATTTGTTACCTAGGGAGGTGGTGGAATCTCCTTCCTTTGAAGTTTTTAAGGTCAGGCTTGACAAAGCCCTGGCTGGGATGATTTAGTTGGGGATTGGTCCTGCTTTGAGCAGGGGGTTGGACTAGATGACCTCCTGAGGACCCTTCCAACCCTGATATTCTATGATTCTATGAGGAAGGATGGTCTTATGGTTAAGGCAGTGAATTTGGATACAGGAGACATGAACTCAGTGCCACAGGCTTTCTGTGTGATCTTGAGAAAGTTACTTAATATCTCGGTGTAACACTCTCTTAAATGCCTAAGTCCCATTGAAAGTCAATGAGACTTAAGGGCCTAAGTCACTTAGGTGCTTGAAAATTTTATCCTCTGTGCTTCAATTCCAATCTGGAAAATAGAGATAATCTCTTGTTTATGTGGACTGTAAATTCTTTGGACCAGGGACGTCTCTTGCTATGTGTATGAGTGGCATCTAGCCCAATTGGGGCCCAGATCTCAGTTTGGGACACTTGGTGTTACAAAAGTACAAATAAATAATAAAATAGCTCTTGCTGGTCCTTCCCTGCTGTGTTGCAGGGAATTGGACTCTCTGACCCACCTGGGGAACGCACAATCTCTGCCTTCCTGAAATACAGAGGAAATGCACCGGATCATTTGTGTTTGAGATTTTCTGTAGATTTTGCAAGTGACAAACCAAGGGCATTTAACTTCTAAAAAGTGGATAGTGAAAATGCAGTAAGAAATGGTCATAAGAATTGTTCCTGTACATTCCCTGGCAGGCTTCTCAAAAGTATTCTGAATACTTATTTGACTGAAATGTGTTATGGATTTTGATTGATAACAACTATTATTGCCCAAAAAACTTGTCTAAATCCAGTAAGTTTCCCCCTGATGCTATAGTCCTTATGTTTTGTTTGGGTAAGACCTGGAGGACATAGCCCTCTGAGTAAAACACAATTTGCTTGGGTGCACAAAGTGTGGGGAGAGCATAAGGAGCTCCATGCCCGGGGCCAGCCACCATTTGATTCCTAATGCTGCTCCCAGCGGAGGGAGTGGAAGAGTCTCAAAGTGGAGTAGCAGTAACCATGCTTCCCTTGTATGCCTTGGCATGCCGGAAGATATTGTGCTTTTGTCAGGCACAGTGACTTAGAGTTTCAGCTGGAGCAGTGTTTGCTGCCCTCAGTGGCCCATGCCTTAGAGGCCCATTTGACTCCTAAGGGTATGTCTATACTGTAATTAAAACCCCGTGGCTGGCTCATGCCACCTGAGTCAGGATCTCGGGGTTTGGGCTGTTTTATTGTGGTGTAGATGTTTGGGCTCAGGCTGGAGTCCAAGGTCTAGGACCCCGTGAGGTCAGGGGGGGTCTCAGAGCTCGGGGTGCAGCCCAAGCCTGAATGTCAGCACTGCAATTAAACAGCCCTAGCCTGAGCCCTGTGAACCTGAGTCAGCTGGCATGGGCCGGCTGCAGGTTTCTAACTGCAGTGTAAATGTACCCTTAGTCATGTGTTTAAGGTCGCATAGAAAATCACTAGAGTTGATGGGTGGCCGGAATCTCAGCTCTGCGCTCAGACATCTAGATTGCAGCTGCCTGTTTTACACTGTAGGTTTATAGATGTGGCTCCTTAAATCAGGTTTAGATTCCAAGGCTCCTTTTGAAGAGACAGTTCAAAAACTCCTGAAATCAGATAAAGTAATGCTTTCAAATTCCAAAAAAAATACTGCATTTTCCTACTGATAATATGGAACCAAACATAGGAGACTTATAACAATAATCCTAAATTCTGGGTCGTAGAAAAAGAATTCAAAAGTGACTCATGCTGTACTCTCCAACCAGAGTGCTGTGTAGCCCCCAATCATACCTCTCCCATGCTAATCCTATATAAAGATGTTCTCTTGCCTCTGTTTCATTGTGCACGAAAATACTTGTGTGCTTCTCATCTTGATAATTGTGGTGTCATTTGAATTTATTTTTTGAAGTTATGTAGCCACTAAAAAAATTAGATGAGAGATTTGGGGTTTTTAATTAAAGCGTGTAAAGGCTTTTCATCCATTAGGATGGCAGTATAAAAATGAATTGGAGAGGGGAATGGAGAAGCAGAGGGGAGAGAATGGGTGATGAATGGCTTTTGATATCTCAATGCTAACAACTGACAATGGCACCAGCAGAGGGATGCTTCTCTCATCTTCATCCTAGGGTGGCTATCTATTAGGATGAGGAATATGGTTCACTGCAAGTATTGCAGTAGGACCATGAGTCTTCTGAAGTCTTTATGATACTCTTGGATGCTGATGAAAGTTCTTTGATCAGATGAGCGTGGAGGAAAAACAGAAAAAGAATCTGAAATGATGAAAATTGATCATGCAGGACTGCATGGTACAATGAAAATAGAAAAGCTTCTATATTTTTTGAGAGAATTACTATGAAGCATTCACGTGGCAACTAATTTAGTTTAAATTTATAAAACTTTACAGATGTCAGGGAAACACTGAATCAGTTAGAGTTGGGGCGTGTGTGTGTGGTGGGTATTTATTGTGAGAATCAAAAAGGACAAAGTTCCACATGCATAGTAAAGTGCACAGATTTTCCCCCTCCGGATTCTATTACATACAACAAACAGTTAAGCTATTCACAATAGGTATGCAGTTTTGCTGCTTGATTTATTGTCCATTTAATTTAATTCACTGAAGGTGACCCTTTTATATTTTACTACAGAGACAAAGGTAAATCTTGGCTGGCTCAAATTATCCATGGCTATGTTGCACTTTTTAGTGGTCAAAAGTTATGTTGTCATGCTCAACTTGCTTTGATATGACCAGGCTTGAGAAGGCTGACCACAATTGACGGTGGTGTAATTTCCCAACCACAAACACACACTGTCAGATAGTGACCATAGTGACCATGGTTTACAGCCATAATCTGGTTAAGGTACTGTTGGAGAGGCAGCTTTGTCTAATGGTTCCTTAGAACACAGGACAGAGACTCAGGGCGTTAGCCACAGCTCTTAGTAATGGATGGTTCAGAGCCATATTGTTCTAGATGTAACATATGAAGGAACAGTGCCCTAAGAGATAGCTTATCCCTTAGGTCTCTATGCAGGGAAGTTTTCAGATGAACTATCCTTCAGGTTAGTTCCAACAGTGCTCCTGACTAGCTCTGCAGGCTAGTGTAGAGGAGGAGGGTGGGGCCATGGCCTTGCCTCTTCCTTCCCTTTAAGGGCAATTTGTGATCTTGGGAGTCATGGACAGAGCTCTCCCAAGTGATGGGAGTTTGACTGTCCCTTTTCTTTTCATGAGGTACATACAACAAAGGCATCAGGGAAGACTCCTTGTGTCCCATCCCCATCTCTTCAAGGCATAGGCCAATCTCTAATGAACAGACTTGAAGAAACTTTCTTTCAAGGCAGGTTATCACATTACTGTCTATTGCAGAGTTTCTTGCATCTTTCGTCTGGTACTAGCAACTGTCAGAGACAGGCTATTGAAATAGATGTTGCACAGTTCTGATCCAGTATGGCAATTCCCATGTAAGATAAAAATGTTTAATAGAAGTCATTTTCCCCAGAAGACCACCTTCTTCAAATCATAAACCTAGGTAGTTTAATCACTAAATGCTGATTGCACCCTCTTTCCAAATGACATGGGCTTAATGATGTAATTTTGGCTTGAGTCCAGATCTAATTTAGGATTAATGCTCAGTCTAATTAGAATTATTTGAATTTTCTAGTAGAAGTTTGACTCTGGTTGCTGGATAGATATAGGTCAAATCTTGTGTCTTTGCATATTAATGCCAATCCTGAAAAGGTGTCTGGTTTTCATAGCAATACATTTTAATGACTTCTGTTTGTACAACATTAGCAAACATCTGGCGTTATCAAAATTTGTAGACAAAGTCAGTTTGCTGGGGAGAAGTCTGTCCATTTCTACTTAAAATGACCCCAAATAAACATTCCCATGTTTACAACCCTCTTAAGCCCAAATACAGTTTTGTGTGTGTAATCTCAATGTCTTTGCATTATTAAATTGTAATTTCTTAGAAAATATATCTATAAGATATATTTGTATACACACAATTCATTAGGTCTTAGGATAATAGAAATATTTTTCTTGTACTAACAGACATGTCTGTTAGTAGAAGTAATATAAAAGCTGTGTTGTATTTTCGTAACTTGTGAAGTACCTGCTGTGTTTCTGTATTCTGCATTAGAATATGGCTTGCCAGAGAAACCCCGAGAATATATGTATTCATACTCATTTCTGCTTGTGTAATCTGTGTAGTAAACTTCATCAAGGCTTGGAAACAAACCCAAGGAAAAATCTAGTAAATCTGTTCTGCTCTCTTGTATTTATATCATCCATCTGTAGAATAAATATCCAGTTATTCCCTTATGCTGGAGTTTAAATCTTGTTCACAATCAATGTTAGAGTTCTTAAAAAAGTAGTGCCAGAATTGCCTGGACCTGGCTCCCTATTCCAGAGGAAGAGATGGCAGCTCAGTAACCTATACCGAATCGGAGGGGACCCTCAGCTGTCTTCTGGAAGGAGAGATGGAAACCCAGGCTACCGAGCTGTCATCTCTCCTTCTGGCAGGCCTGGAAGTGGAAGAGGTTGAGGTGGCAGCATGAGGGGATGGCATTCTTGTCTCCTCCACTTCTGCTTCCAGGCCTGCTCTGGAAGAAGAAAGGGTGGGTCAACAACCTTGCCCAGGTTACTGAGCTGCCTTCTCTTCTTCCAAAGCCGGGAGCCGGGTCAGAAGTATGTGTTCCAGCACAACTGGAACTGTTCATGTTCCTTGTTTTGCTGCAGTTTTGTGGTAATAGTTTTTAATTATTCTGCGCCTTTTCCATGTGAGTTCTGTCACTGCTGATAATCTTTGCGTAAAACAGTTTAAAAAGTTCTTACTATTTAACAGCAATTAAGATAGCAACAAATACATGAGTAGTATTGTCTGATTTACTGTTCCCTAGCAGGCCATCCACAAAATATTCTGGGCCATAATGTACAATTAGCTGGTGCTAAAGAATTAATCTGATTTTACAAGTATTCCCCCCATCTCATGGGTATTTATAAGGGAAGGAAGATTATAGCGCAAAGTTCAGGTGAAGAGTCTAACATTTCTGAAAAGCATAGAGAGGTTGCAAATAGAGTCTGATCCTCTCCTCCACATCCATGATAGCATTGATGTAAGCTAGATGCAAAATGCAAAGTCTGATGTTGTGACCCTAAGTGAAAGCTGCTCCACAGATGAACTGTTGTTGGAGCAATGATTACAGCCATTTTCCATAGCAGCATGCCCGTTGTAGTGCTTCAGAAATTCCTCAAGTGAGATGATTACCCAGTCACTACTAAGTTATGTGCAGTTCTCTCTTCATCAGATGAACAACCCCGAATGGGAGTGAGCAGGTATTGGCAGTTTTACTCTTTAAGAAACACAGTTTTGCTAGCGCCTTCAGTCTCAGTTCTGTCTCCTGCTAAGTCTCTTCCTTTCGTTGTGGTGAAAGCACAAGATGAAGCAACAGTAGAGATTTGGATAGGGAAAAGCAATTGCATCAATTGCCAGGACTAGGTATATATGTTACTGGTTGGGAGTGTTATGGATCCTGATAGTGAGGAATCCAACACAACAGATTTGTGGTGTGGAAAAGAGATCCACATTAAAAGTACTGACTTATTTATTTTTGTGAATTATGATTTTTTGCCCCAGATGCCAGGTTTATGCCGTGCAGTACTCCTGATGTAAGAAGGTAACGTTCAAGCAGATAGTGGGTCAGAAATTATCAAAGGAAAGTTTTTGTGTTTTGGATTTTTTAAACTGTGACATTGAAACTCTGCATTCATTCTTTAAGAAACAAGAAATCCTATTGACTCAGATTTTGTGTCTAACCTAACCAATGGTGCTATACAAAAGCCTTTAATGTACTACCTCAACAATTATGCTTGATCATAATCAGTGAAGTGTGCCACCTTTTACATTCAGTAATGTGATCAGTTAAATCATTTAATAGGTTCTTTTCTGTAGACAGTGATACATAAGTCCTGTGTGGTTCGTTGTAATAAATCAATATAATTTGCCTGGCTCTTCAAATATCTAACAAGAAATAGCACCAACCTTGAGTATTGTAACCCAGGAAATAAATTAAGTTTTCAGAGTTTCCACAGAGGCAGCTGCTATACCGTACAATCAGAGTTCCATAGCAATTTCAAAACCACCACCCTCTAACTGGAAGGACGGTTTCATGCTTTGCACCTTGATGGGGGAAATAACAATGGGAGTGCTGTCAAGCTTTTGTTGCTCTACAATTGTGTCTTTAAAAATGACAGCATACAGTATGGATAACCCATCGAGAAAAACATGTATGCATTTGGAATGTTTAATAAGCACTGCTAAAATAGAGAGGCCTTTTTGTAGCAGTTGTGTTGACATTGAGTCACATACAAGAAAAAAATATTCTTTGGGAACAAATATTTTGTGTATAGTTTTAAAATTTTGTTCTAAGTTCTTATATCACACCCTCACAATGATATCTGAGCATCTTTGAAAGCATAAAAATAAACAAAGAGATTTTTTATAAATGATAGTGTAACCAGCTGTCTCCCATGAACCTCCTCATAACCTATGGTCATGCTACAGGCAACCTGCCTCAGTTTCTCCTCTTAGACTGTTCACATAAACTTCAGGCTTTTTCTTGGTCAAAAAATACCCCTCCTTGGGGACTGGGTTCATTAATATAAAATAAACTGTAAATAAAACTCAGCCCCTGCAACGAAGTCTATTCAGAAGTCCACACAATCCAAGGTTTCTCTTTCTTCTCCCAGACCTTCCTGCCTGGAGCCTTTGCAGTCTCTCCCAGGCCTTCCTGCCTGGAGAGCTTTCCTTGGTCTCTGCAGATTACACCACAGCTTCCTGAGTTTTCCCCCTTTCACTGCAACTTCCTGCTTGTTTTATAATGGAACCGACTCGATTCCACATAGGTGGGATTCATCCTGTAATCAGAGTGGGCGAGGCCAGGGGTGCTGGAACAATTTTTATAGTGGGGGTGCAAAGAGCCATTGAACCAAACTGTAAACCCTGGATATAATGGAAACCTCTTTAAGTCAGGGGGTGCTGCAGCACCCCGCACCCGTAGTTCCAGTACCTATGGGCTTAGCCGCAGGCTCTTCAGCCCATGGGGTAAGCTTCTGTTACACAGAGTTTTCTCTCCATTCTTTCTCTAGAAAAGTTATATTTTCTGTTTTTTATTTGGTTTTTAAATAGAAAAATGTGCTAATATTTATGTGATACTGTGCATGAAACTGAGGTTGAAGAAGTGATTGTTGCAGTTGGAACAAAATGTGGTGTGGGTTGCAATCTGTATTAGGTCCTGCAGGAATGAACTCTGCAGTCTTGGTGTGGCTCTTGTGGAAGATTGCCATCTCTTAAGAGCTGTCTCTAGTCCTATTACCAGCAGGAGAGTGAGTTTGTGTGTGTGGTTTTTGGAAAAAAAAAGGGGGGGGGTGAGAAAACCTGGATTTGTGCTGGAAATGGCCCACCTTGATTATCATACACATTGTAAAGAGAGTGGTCACTTTGGATGGGCTATTACCAGCAGAAGAGTGAGTTGGGGGGGGGGGGGGCGGAGGGTGAGAAAACCTGAATTTGTGCTGGAAATGGTCCAACTTGATTATCATACACATTGTAAGGAGAGTGATCACTTTAGATAAGCTATTACCAGCAGGAGAGTGGAGTGGGAGGAGGTATTGTTTCATGGTCTCTGTGTATATAATGTCTTCTGCAGTTTCCACAGTATGCAACCTATGAAGTGAGCTGTAGCTCACGAAAGCTTATGCTCAAATAAATTGGTTAGTCTCTAAGGTGCCACAAGTACTCCTTTTCTTTTTGCGAATACAGACTAACACGGCTATTACTCTGAAATCTAGTCCTACTGAGTTCAATGAGAGTTTTGCCATTCACTTCAACAAGGCCAGGATTTCACTGACATCCTTCACCCTTAAGGTAAGCAGTTCCATTCTGAAGGAGAAGAGATGTTGAAGGCAGTCTGTGTCTCAACAGTTGAGGCGTTCCCTAAGGTAACAAGAGGTGCTAAGCTTGACTTGGTTGAAACTTGGATTTCTGCTCCATGGGAAATTCTGAAATGTTGAAACTTGTTTTTGTTCTGAATTGGAATAAAACCAAAAAAAGTCAAACTCTCCCATGAAATTAAATTTAAAAAATGTTTTGAGTCAATTGAAATATTTCCATTTCAATAAAATTGAAACACTTTGTTTTGACTTTGGCTTTTAAAAAATTGTTTTTATAATGTAAGATAAATTACAAATGACTATCCATTTCAAAACAAAAACTCGAAACATTTGAACATCGAAACAGAATGTTTCAACTTTAACAAAATGCTTTTTAAATTTTTTTTCCAAAACTTAATTTTGTCTAAACCAGCATGTTCCTGTGGAATGTTTTGATTTTGACAAAACAATATTTTCTGATGGAAAAATATTCTGATGGAAAATTTTTGATCAGATCTATTCAGTCCTGCAAGATCATGAGCACTCTAACTACCTATGCAGCAAAGTACTTAAGCAGGTGCTTAACTTCAAGCATATCAGTTGTTCCATTGCTTTGCTGCATTGGGGACAGAGTGCTCAGCAGCTTACAGGATTGAACACCAGGACTCCACACATTTACAGCCTGAAAAAATAATAAGACAAAAAGACTTCATGCTATGTGGCTGTGGGATGATGAAGGATTTACTGTTCATGTGTTAAGCTTCATCGGAATGCTGTTGGCTAGCCAGTCATTTTTCCATTTATGCTCAACTTTTTAAAGTTGCTTTGTCCTTTCTTTAAATATACACACTCTTCAAAAAGCACTTTTAAATTAAGACTAAAATTTGTCATTCATTTCTCTAACATTTCGTGAATGTGCTGGATTGAATGTCCTGGAGAAGGAAGTCCTTTATCAATTTGCATCTTTTTTTAAATACTAAAAATATCTTTGCTCTTCATAATCATCATGTCATTCTCTTCTTCCTCTTAAATACACTGAACCTCATTCCCTTCCCTTTCACAAACAATATCACAATATATACAAGCTGAAGCTTGCTTTTAGAATATTTACAATTCTGATGCAAGTTTCAAGTGTGTACAGCCATTACCCATAATGTTCTTCAGCCTATTATTCTCAGAAATATTTATTTCCTAACTGTGTATAATTTATTCAGTTTTTTTCAAATCTATTGATGGAGAAGTTCTGTCAGTTTTACATTTATTATTTTTGCTGTCCAAGATGGAAATTATGTGACTATGTGAATGTTCTTTAATATAGACATTCCATATCCGCTAGTGAATATCATATAGACACACTGATTTAAAAGGAACATGAAAATACAGCTTTTCTTGAGTACTTAGGAGTAGGAATAAAATAGGTTCATAGGAACAGGCTGGAGAATATTACCTGACATCCTTTTTTGCATTAAATTAGCAGAGTATGCTGGAACCACATGTGTTATTCATAGATTCCAAGGCCAGAAGGGATAATTGTGATCATCTAGTCTGACCTCCTGAGTAACACAGGCCATAGAATTTCCCCAAAATAATTCCTAGAGCATATCTTTTAGAAAAAAATCCAATCTTTATTTAAAAATTGTCAGCGAAGGAGAATCTACCACGACCCTTGGTAAATTGTTTCAATGGCTAATTGCCCTCATTGTCAAAAATTTACACTTTATTTCCAATCTGAATTTCTCTAGTTTCAACTTGCAGCCCATTGGATCGTGTTACGCCTTTCTCTACTAGACTGAAGAACCCATTATTAAATACTTGTTTCCCATGTAGATACTTATAAACTGTAATCAAGAAATCTCTTAACCTTCTCTTTCTTAAGCTAAATAGATGGAGCTCTTTGAATCTATCACTATAAGGCATACTTACCAATCCTTTAATTATTCTCTACTGCATGCATCCGATGAAGTGAGCTGTAGCTCACGAAAGCTTGTGCTCAAATAAATTTGTTAGTCTCTAAGGTGCCAAAAGTACTCCTTTTCTTTTTGCGGATACAGACTAACACGGCTGCTATTTTGAAACCTTAATTATTCTCGTGGCTATTCTATGACCCCCCCCCCCGCAATTTGTCAATATCCTTCTTGAATAACGGGTACCAGAACTGGACATGATATTCCAGCAGTGGTTGCAACAGTGCCAAATACAGAGGTAAAATAACCTCTTTTTGCCTACTCGAGATTCCCCTGTTTATGCATCCCAGGATTGCATTAGCTCTTTTGGCCACAGCTGGACATTGGGAGTTCATATGCTGTCCATTATCTTCCACGATTCCTGAATCTTTTTCAGAGTCACTACTTCCCAAGATAGAGTCCCCCATATGACCTACATTCTTTGTTCCTAGATGTATATATTTAGCAATATTAGAATGCATATTGAAAAGGAGTACTTGTGGCACCTTGGAGACTAACCAATTTATTTGAGCATGAGCTTTCGTGAGCTACAGCTCACTTCATCGGAAAGCTCATGCTCAAATAAATTGGTTAGTCTCTAAGGTGCCACAAGTACTCCTTTTCTTTTTGCGAATACAGACTAACACGGCTGTTACTCTGAAACCTGTCAGAATGCATATTATTTGCTTGTTCCCAGTTTTCCAAGTGATCCAAATTGCTCTGAATCAGTGACCTATTCTCTTCATTATTTACCAGTCCCCAATTTTTGTGTCATCTGCAAACTTTATTAGTGATGATTTCATGTTTTCTTCTGTGTCACTGATAAAAATGTTAAATTTTGTAGGGCCAAGA
The DNA here is from genome assembly GCF_965140295.1 of Lepidochelys olivacea. Taxonomy (NCBI): domain Eukaryota; kingdom Metazoa; phylum Chordata; order Testudines; family Cheloniidae; genus Lepidochelys; species Lepidochelys olivacea. Next base: position 3,817,900 of record NC_140417.1, on the reverse strand, counting down.
ATTAATCTCTTTGGGACCCCACTGAAAACACACCCACTTGATGAAGATTCCGTTTACAATTACATTTTGAGATCCATCAGTTAGCCAGCTTTTAATGCATTTAGAGTGTGTCATGTTAATTTTATATTGTTCTAGATTTTTAATCAAAATGTTGATTAACATCAAACACCTTGCAGAAGACTAAGTCTATTACACCAATTCTATTATCCTTATTAACCAAACTGAACGGTCCAGTAAACTCCCCACCCAGCTCTTCTAAAACTCTGAGATGCAAGTTATCCAGGTATGCTGATTTTAAAATATCTGACTTTAGTAGCTTCTGTTTAACATCCTCCAGGATACAAGTGGAATGGAAAGAGTGCTGTCATCACCATATGATGAAACTATATCATCTGTTTTCTGCAATACAGAACAGAAATATTTATTGAACACTTTTGTCTTTTCTGCATTATTATTGATGATTCTACTATTTCCATCTACTAATGGGCCAGTACCATTATCAGGATTCTTTTTGTCCCTACTATTTTTAAAAACTTTCTTCTGATTGTCCTTAATTCTGCTGGCCAGAGATTTCTCCTTGTGTCCTTTTGCTTCCCTTATCAATTTTCTACAATTTCTAGCTTCTGATTTATATTCATTACTATCAACATCCCTTTTTTGCCATTTGTGTGTGTGTGTGTATATATATATATATATAAAATAAACTTTTTATAGTTGCCTTCACTTCCCCTCCAAATCAGGATGTTTTTTGTCAACCAGCACAGCCTTCTTCCTCAGTTGTGGGATTGTGGCTTTTTGGGGATATAGTAAAGTATTCTTAAATGATTTCCAATTATCATTCACATTTTTTTGATTAAATTCTTCCTCTCGGCTCATTTGGCTCATAATTAATTCAACGTTTATGAAATTGGCCCTATTAAAGCACAAGTATGTATATATATAATATATATATTACTGGTACAGAGTTTATTTTGCTTGCACATTATACATGTGATCAAGTCACGATTACTTATACCTAAGCTATCATTAATTTTATGTTCTTTGATTGTTTCCTTTTTATCTGTGAGGACAGGGTCTAATAAAGAATTCCCCCATGTTGGCTGAAACACTTTTTGAGTTAGAAAATTGTCATTTATAATGTTTAGAAATTCCAAGGATGTTTTAGTACTGGCAGCATGAGACATCTACTCCTGGGGGAATTCTGTGCCACTGTGCAAGTGCAGAATTAATGTCCCCTGCACATTCTTCCCCACCCCCAGAATCATTGATTCTGACGGGGAGGTGAAGGGACGCTTCAGTTATACCTTTCACCCACTGGGGGATGATATGCTGCCAGAAGAGAAGGGACATGGGGAAAGGGGCAGCTATGCCTGACTGAATGGGGAGTGGGGGTGCAGGGACACATGGAGACAGGGGCAGCTATGCCCAGCTGAGTGAGGGCACAGGGGAGTGGGTGTGCAGGGCCACATGAGGACGTGCAGATAAGCCTGACTGAAAGGGGATTGGGTGTACAGGGATAGGGTAGATGTACCTGACTGAATGGGAGAAGCTAGGGGTCAGCCAGGATCTGCATGGGGGAAGGCTCCCCAACAACCCTCCCCCCCAAATCTGTTTCATATGTCTCCCACCCACACCCAACAGCCCTCTAGGTTTACTCCCTGGCTTCTTCCCAGCAATTACTTCTCTCTCCCTCAGCTTCTCCATTACCCCTGACTGCCCCAAGTCTGTGCACTGCTTCTGAGGGGTATAGGAAATAGTTTCTGAATTGTAGATTCAGTGAATTATTATGCCTAGTAAGGAATCTGTCTGTCAAAAAACATTTCCTGAATCTTTTTTGTTGTCTGTATTGTTACAGCCATACTTGCTGGCAGGTATTTTAAAATAAATTACCAAAATAATTGAAACTAGTATAATTATATTGAGTTATTTTGACTAATAAAATATGCAGAATTTTGCAGAATTTTAAAATATTGTGCACAGAGAAGACATCCAGAATATGTAACTAAAATTGAAGTCTCCCACAATCATGCACATTTTTCCCCCTATGCCTTATAGATAGGTTTGTAAGAACGTGGTCATCCTGTTCCCCCAGTGTGATTTTGTAGTCTGTTGCAGACACCTGCTAGTAGCCTATCTTGTGCTTTATCTGTTAGGACATTGATCCATAAACATTCAAGATCATTTTGTTCCAAGTTATCAGTGGCTTGGAAACAGGTAATGCCATTTTGACATATAGTGCCACGCCCCCTTTTGCTCACTTGATCCTTCCTAAATAGGTTATCACCATTGATTTTAACATTCTAATCATGTGAATCATCTTATCAGATTTTAATAATACCAGTTAGATCGAATTTATGCTCATAAATGAGCAATTCCAATTCCCCTCTTTACCCAGGCTCCTAGTATTGGTGCATAGATAATTAAAGAATTTCTTCTCTGTGGGTCCTTTGGTTCCTTGATTAATTTGTTCCCAGCATATGGATTTTGTGCTAAATGAATGCTCATATATTTCTTCTTTTTACCTAACTCTTTTGTTATTAGTTTAACCTCTTCCTGACTACTCTAGCTAGCCTATCCCTGAGAGATTGATCCCCTTTCTACTGAGGTGGAAGCCATCCAAACTATACGACCCCCTCTCACCATAGAAGGTGGACCAATGTTCCACAAAACTCTTCCTTCACTTGTGTGGGAGGAAGAAGCTCAGGAAAGATTGCTTGGATTCTTCTTTAGCACACTTCTGAGTTCTCTGAAGTCATCTACTATCTGTGAGATATCCTGTGACACAGTGTCATTAGTGCTGATATGAACCATCATCAGTGGATCCTTCAGAACATAAGAATGGCCATACTGGGTCAGACCAAAGGTCCATCCAGCCAAGTATCCTGTCTACTGACAGTGGCCAATGCCAGGTGCCCCAGAGGGAGTGAACCTATCAGATAATGATCAATTGATCTCTCTCCTGCCATCCATCTCCACCCTCTGACAAACAGAGGCTAGGGACACCATTCCTTACCCATTCTGGCTAATAGCCATTAATGGACTTAACCTCCATGAATTTATCTAGTTCTCTTTTAAACCCTGTTCTAGTCCTAGCCTTCACAACCTCCTCAGGCAAGGAGTTCCACGGGTTGACTGTGTGCTGAGTGAAGAAGAACTTCCTTTTATTTGTTTTAAACCTGCTGCCCATTAATTTCATTTGGTGGCCCCAAGTTCTTATATTATGGGAACAAGTAAATAACTTTTCCTTATTCACTTTCTCCACACCACTCATGATTTTATACACCTCTATCATATCCCCCCTTAGTCTCCTCTTTTTCAAACTGAAAAGTCCTAGCCTCTTTAATCTCTCCTCAAATGGGACCCTTTCAAAACCCCTAATCATTTTGGTTTCAGAGTAACAGCCGTGTTAGTCTGTATTCGCAAAAAGAAAAGGAGTACTTGTGGCACCTTAGAGACTAACCAATTTATTTGAGCATGAGCTTTCGTGAGCTACAGCTCACTTCATCGGATGCATCCGATGAAGTGAGCTAGTGAGCTGTAGCTCACGAAAGCTCATGCTCAAATAAATTGGTTAGTCTCTAAGGTGCCACAAGTACTCCTTTTCTTTTTGCGAATCATTTTGGTTGCCCTTTTCTGAACCTTTTCCAATGCCAGTATCTCTCTTCTTTTTTTTTTTTTTTTTGAGATGAGGGGACCACATCTGTACATAGTATTCAAGATGTGGGTGTACCATGGATTTATATAAGGGCAATAAGATATTATCTGTCTTATTCTCTATCCCTTTTTTAAATGATTCCTAACATCCCGTTTGCTTTTTTGACTGCCGCTGCACACTGCGTGGACATCTTCAGAGAACTATCCATGATGGCTCCAAGATCATTCTTCTGATTAGTTGTAGCTAAACTAGCCCCCATCATATTGTATGCATAGTTGGGGTTATTTTTTCCAATGTGAATTACTTTACATTTATCCACATTAAATTTCATTTTCCATTTTGTTGCCCAATCACTTAGTTTTGTGAGGTCTTTTTGTTCTTCACAGTCTGCTTTGGTTTTAACTATCTTGAGCAGTTTAGTATCATCTGCAAACTTTGCCACCTCACTGTTTATCCCTTTCTCCCGATCATTTATGAATAAGTTGAATAGGATTGGTCCTAGGACTGACCCTTGGGGAACACCACTAGTTACCCCTCTCCATTCTGAAAATTTACCATTTATTCCTATCCTTTCCTGTCAACTTCAGAAGACTAGCCAATCTTAGAATGACTTCTTGTGTTTTGGCTCTGTGAAGGCAGCACACACTTTTATTGTCCTCCTGTCCTTTGCAGAATGTTCTTTCGGGTCTTCTGAGTATTGAAACTCCAATAAAGATAATCTGTCTTCTGTGGACAGTTGGAGAACTCTTTGTGGGCGAGTTTGATTTCTTTACAGATTGGGCCTAGCTTCCATCCTTATGAGGACTTGGGTATTGATTTGAAATTTCTAACTGGTCCTCTTCTCTCTGGTGGCTACAGTCTGCCCATCCTCATCCATCTTCAGCTGCTGTGACTTCTTGCCTTTGTTGGTTACGATCTGCTAGGTCTCCTCTCTGACTTCCTCTCTCTCCAATTCCTTGGTGGTCAGCTCCATTCTTTCTTGAACCTGGGGTACTGGTATTTCCCAAACCTGGCTGTCTAGGAATTCTGCAGCTTCTCTGATTCTCAGTTTTATCATACTTTGCCCCCTCCAATTCAAGAATTTTTTCCTCAAACAGAGCCACCAACTTTCATTTCATGCATAGGAAGAAAGAGAACATGGCACATAGGCTGCAGGTCACCAGCACTGTTCTGTTGCTGGCCATCTTGAGAACACATGTTATTGCTCCTTCCAAATTCACCTGTTCGCTGCCTTTGTTTATGGTTCTCAAGTTCACTTGGCAAATGACTTTTTATACCAAGTCTTCCCTGCATAGCTCAGCTGAGCTCCACACCTCACCACCAGGGAGCAATTAATCACTCAGAGACTTCAAACAGCTGGGTTGATCAAAACTCCAAGAGCTAGAGCCTAGTGGCCTCCCAGCTTACTCAGGGCTCACAGCTCAAGCTACACAACTCATACACAGAGAACAAACAGACAAAACAGTCAGCCAAACAAACCCAACCACAGACCATCCAGATGCACCACTCACCAAGTCCTGCTACCTGCAAGCAGAGAGTAGCAGCTTCTCCCTCTGAAATGCTTGTTTGCCACCTCTGTTTGCGGTATCCAATACATATCGTTCATATGAGAATGTCTCAGAAGCTCTCTATTTATTTTAAACTGGACAAATTGGCTGTGGTGCCAGTGGAGGATAATAAACAAGGAACCTTCTACAATATCCCATGTACAGCACCAGTATATTGTTGTCTTAGGTGGAAGGAACTGAAGGATCTCAAGACTGTGGCTTCTTCATACCTTTCTGTTCAAATCTTTGGTGCTACCACGGTGCTTGTGCACCCAAGGAGTTGACAGTGTTTGAAGGAGAGAGCCCTATTCCCTGCTCAGTTTAAAAAAATAAAAACTGAAAACTCTGAAAGCCTCCTGTCCGTACTGTTGTTCAGTTTCCATTCCTAATGCTCCCATGTGAAGAGCTGTCTCCTTTTTCACAACTTCAAAACCATCATCCAGTTGATCCTTGTAAGGTTTGTGAACTCTCCAGTAGGGTCGAATTATTTATATTTATCTGAAAATAGACCTGCTCAGAGAGGGTGGGTAGCAGCAATGAGAATGGAAAGCTGTATGTGAGTGTTATCTTTCGTTTAATTGAAAGGGAAGTGTGTTTGACAAGCTCAATTATCCCCCTGCCTCAATAGCCTCTCCAATCCTTTCTGATAATTCTCATCAACTAGATTAACATCTACCTGTTGATCACCTACTGTGAAGTTCCTTTTTAGGGTCTGATTAGCCAAGAAGCTGTTTTTCACCAGTGTAAAGATTTAAGCTTTCTAAGGCAATCTGTTTTTCAGCCCCTGTCTCCCTCCAGCAGCAGAGGGGGCCAGAATGGATTTTCCTCACATGGAGCTTGAGGGACTCACTTTTAAAAACATCCTTCTATTATGGAAACCTGAGGCCAGATCTATATTCCAAAGCTTTATTGGCATAGTTGGCATTTGTTGTTTGTCAGTCAGAGGTGAGAAAAAAACACACCCCTTAATGGACATAGCGTTTCTAGCGAATCCCCCAGTGTAGACACAGCTATGCAGTCAGAAGAGTGCTTTTGTCAGCTCATCTTTAAAATGGGATTTGGGAAGGTTGTGTTACTATGTTAACAAAATACCTCCTTCAGTTGGCATAAGCTGAGTCTACGCTCGGGGGCTTTGCTGGTATAGCTATACCGTTAAAGCATTTGTAGTGCAAACAATCTCTGACAGCATCCTGAACTTAGCCTTCATATTGTTGCTTCTTAGACAGAGAGGCTAGCCAATATATGAGACCGTATTGGGTTGTTTCCTTTTAGGAGGAAAAATTGATGATGTGAGTCAGGCATTTATTTGCTGCAATCCTGTTTATTTACAAAGAATGTATACAATAATTTGGTTCCCTGAAAACAATAGGAACAAACAATAGCAGGCAGCTTTCTTGCTCCCAATTTCCAAGCCTGCCTTCCCATGCAGTCCTGTGCCCCACAGAGCTCTGTTTGTGCTTCCTCTCAGGGCCATGCTCATAACTGCTTCACTGGCTTTCTCGTTGCTCTCAGGTTGGTTTTTGCCTTTGAAACCCAGACAGACAAACATAGCTGCAACCAATCAGCATATGCATCTCTCTGAGTTAATTCTTGCTCAGGCCTTCCCTTGTAGCCCAATGCCTTCCGTGGTGGCTTCTATTGTTTTAGCTCTTTTATTCCACAGAGGAGCTTAATTGGTTCTTCTGTTTAGCCTGAATAAAGGATGGCTATCATGCCCATCAACTTTAATGAGGTTTGTTATTGCCTTCAGATCAAAGACATGCTTGCTGGCAGCCATTAACACCTTTCAGCATAACAGCTGAAATAAATTAAATTGGGTCCTCTCCAGTCTACCATCCTGCTACAGTGGATTTTTTATTTCCTTAAGAAATACCTATGTAAAATGCTGTATCTTGCCCTGCTGTCTGAAATATTAACTGACATGCACTGCTTTTTTTATTTTTTCATTGGACTTCGCTAATGGCTTGATAATACTAGTCACTCATTTATCACTTGACTGGAGCTATTCTAATACCTCCAGAAACATCTTTGGTTAAATTATTGGTAGTGGACAGGAGATCCTTTTCTGCCTATGAAATCTAATGGCTTTTGAGGTCTTAGGGTGTTGAGATGTGTACACATCCCTTGTAACGCATAGTTTTAGAGCTGAGAGTTTTTCATGTGTTGCTTTAAAGCACAATAGGGCCATGCATGCTTTGCCAGTGCTCATGTAGCCTGAGGAAGAGGGACCAGTGAGGCACGCAGAGAAGATATGAGCTATCTAAGAGCCATATTCCTCAGACAAAATGCATAAATTGCTAATCTGCAGTCAATGCCAAAATGATTGTTTTCCTAAAAATGTAATTGAAATGCTCCCTAAAGCTGGAGAGGCAGCTGGGCTACCAATTCTGAAATGTATTTAGCTTTTAGTTACTGAACTGTAATTGAATAGAAAAATATTAAGTAGAATCCAACAAATTATGGGAGATTCTCTAAGTGAAGGCTCATTTAGTAATTTTCTGTGCTATGCAGACCAGTGACAAGGCAGCTGTTGTCTGGGGGGAAGTTATCAAATGCTTAAGACCAACTAGACAGTTTGGCATTTTTTTTTTAAAGGGAGTAGTACCTTTGACAATGATAAGAGAGAGGAAAGAAAGATTTTTGTTTAAAAGGAAAACTATATTATAGTTTTCATAATTCATCTGCAGTGCAGTATTTCTGTAGTTTGGTTTGTCAGATTTAGATTTTATTGTGGATGCAATTTACATTAAGGCCATTTCATTCAGCAAGTTCTTCAGATTTTTTATGAAGTACTTATACTGACATCCCTTGTCTATTGTTATTGCTAAATTAAATTTCACTTTGACAGCTGACCACCAAGTCAGACTGCCAGGGACCATTTTGTTCTTTGAGACAGTGTGACATGGGGAAAGTGTTTTATCTGTGAACATAATCTTTTGTAGATTTTTCTTACAAATATCCCTTAACAGGCTTCAAGATTCCTGAGAAGAATGCATTTTTTTATTCTTTCTTGACATTTTTTGCAGTGTGAAAGTTGTGAAGTGTTGAAAGCACAGATCTTACTTGATTAATGTAGCCTTTGAGATTCTCAACTTCTTGGCAGCATGTCCCTAAAGATATTTCATTTTTTTCCAAAGATATAAAGGAGTAAACAGGTATATACTTGCCAGAAAAAAATGCCTGAAAATAGAAAGGAGAACACATTTTATTCCTGAATTTAAAAAAGAACTCACAACGAACACACACACATACATCATTGGAGCTTTTCCTTGTGAATAGATGAGTAATTTTAAAATAAATGTATATCTGTGGTAGAGGGCACCTCTTATCTGAGCAGAGCATTGTCATGAACAGCTTATGAAAGGTGTGAAGAAAAATTGAGTTGTTCTGACGCTGGAATTCTAAACAAGACAGTAATTTTATCAAATAAGAGGCACCATACCCTTATGTGTATAAGAAATAGTGGACCCATTGTATATAATAAGGCAATGTGAGAATGTGATGAAATAAATCACTCCCGGAATTACCATGGTTTACATTCCCCACTCATCATTATGAATCTCAGGTTTCTCCATCTACCTTTCCCTCCCTGTCCCCCAAAGTCTCTATATTTCAGGTTAATCTTTCATTTTCCATCTTCTGCTTTGGTTTTAACACTGTTTTAAAAGGCAAATCAAAACTGCCGTTGATTCAAATCAGTCAGTTTCACTTTATGTCGAGAAGCAAAAATGTAAAACATACTAAGAGCATTGTTCACCCTAAAAATAATGTCAACAATACTAAGTAAAAAGAAAATTAAGCTAGTAAGACAATATACGCACAGGGCCAGACTCCACGGTCCTGGATCGGTTTTTACTCCGTCATGGTTTCAGTGTGAGAATGCCTGAGTATAAACTAATAGTTCCAATCCTGCAAACACTTATACACCTGCTTAACTAGAGGAATATCCATATACTTAAAATTAACCACATGCTAAAATATTTGCAGGATCAGTGTCTAACTAAGGACTTTGGAATTTGGTCCATTCTATTTAAGACACGCAATGCATAGTCCTTAATCTACGAATTATGGCTATTCAAAGTAAATAGGACATAAGGATATAAAAAGACACAGTTCCCTGTTTGCAAATTTAGTATTAAATTCAGGGTTACAGCCTCAGCATGTAAATTCTATCACTATCAATAGAGGCTATGGTTTGGTGTGTCTAGTGCTTGTAGGGAAATGTAGGATACTTAGAAATATATTTGTTAAACCCATTTGGTGAATTATTTATTAAAATAATTCTTATCTGTTACTGAAAGATTAATTCAGTGTGTTTGATATAGTATCACTACTGTGCTGATACTGGAACAGATGTGGTTACTGTTGTACTGCTCCTGGTATGTCTAGTAAACGTGACTAAGAATTTAATGCTATAGTGTACTGAATTTAATTAGCCAATAAACTTTGCTAGCTTGTGTTTTCTTTCCTAAATTGTAAAGATGCCATTTATATATCTGATCTATACCCTGAGTTGTCTCTCAAATCCCTTGTCTCTGTAAAATAAATTGTTCAGCTATTCCCTTTGAATGGGTTAACATGTTTTTATGCAGAACTAAACTGGATTGCTTTAAGATATAGTCAGTAGGTGGGCTGTAGTGAACGTCCAGAGGTATCAATACTGGAAGTAATTAAATGCTTGTTTCCTGAAGGAAGGGTCTCAGATCAAAGACTTCGAATAAGGATGCTGTATTTGGGGTAGTGACAGTGCTAGTGACAAAGAAACAAATCCAACTGCCAGTGAGGTCCATGGGACTATTTCTGTTGACTTTAACGGAAGTTGGATAAGGCCCTGATCCCTGTTAATAGTTATCTGTTTGGTAGATTGGCAAATTATATAATGCTTTAACAGGAAAAACCCCCAGAAAGCAGGGGACTCAAATATTTGTAAATGTATCATGTGATACAAATCACAGGTTGCAGGAATTTGGAAAGCTGGATAATTTATGCAAATTATACAGTGTCCTAAGTTGCATATTAAATGAATACGCATCGCCTTGTTTGCATTCCCTTGTCACCACAACTTTCAATTCCTTGCTCCTCCTCCCTCTCAAATCAGTAAATTCTCCCTATCAAGCCCATCATCTCTGCCTCCATTCCTCTGCAATCTGAGGTTCCTTGAGCTTCCCCGTGTCACTCCTCCGTTAAGTTTCCCCCTGCCTATAGCATGTTCCTCAACATGCACACAGTCATCAAGACATGGCTAGAGTGACACCCTACATCACTCTATCCGGTGTGGTTCTAGCCATATTTCTCTGGCCTCCACAGTCTTCTAGGTGAAGTCCCCATGGTCAGAGTCCTTCCATGGTGTGTGTGTGTGGGCCTGTTGTTGTTTTCATCCAGGGCCATAAGGATCCTACCTAAAGGAGACTAACTGTTGATACTGCCTAGAGTGCATCTCCTGGTGGTCTGCAGTTCTCCCGCTGGATGGAAGGAAGCAGCTGCTCAGGAGCCAAGCTGGGGTGCCACAAAGCTAGAGTCCCCCATCCAGCTGGGAGACTGAACCTGTCTGACACTATGTCGAAGTAATATCCCCTTGTTTTTTACTTAACACATGGTCCTGAGAGCTGGGTCTCACCAAGCACCAACTGGCACCACTTTTCACCACCAACATTGCACTAAGGCTCTTCCCATTCCACCAGATGGCAGGGCTGGATTAACCGCTAGACACAGCAGAGTTGCCAGCATCTCCCAGCTGCTGAGATCCCACAGGGTGAGCAGGGAGACAGCAGCTCTTTGGTTGCTGGCTCTGTGCCACAGAGAGCTGATGGCCTCTGCTGGCTGTGAGCTGCAATCACAGGCCATTCCTGTGGACCCCAAGTATGCAGACAGAGCTGCCAGATGCAAGATGCGTGTAATCATAGAATCATAGAATATCAGGGTTGGAAGGGACCTCAGGAGGTCATCTAGTCCAACACCCTGCTCAAAGCAGGGCCAATCCCCAATATTTGCCTCTTCCCTAAAGGGCCCCCTCAAGGATTGAACTCACAACCCTGGGTTTATAATGTTTCAGCCTGGCTGGGAGTGAGAATGCCACTGCTGCTATTGTGGTGGCTGGGGAAGAGAAGGTAGAGGAGAAGGGGGCTGACTATTGCTGTTCCTTGGGGAACAGCGGTGGGCACCAGAATCTACTGAAGCAGGAGGCTCTGTGTGGGCTGTGTTACCACTACACACAAGGCCCTTGCTGAGATGATTAGACCTCCCCTTACCCCCTGCACAGTTCACCTTTGTTGGGTGGGTGGGCTTAGTGGGAACCCACTGCTGGAGTAGCAGTCGGTGGAACCCAACACTGCTGGTCATTGGGCTGACTGAGGCTTCCCTCCTCAGCTCACTGATCCCTGTCATTGTGTGGGCTGGCATCTGATCCTGGAGGAGGGAAGCCTCCGCCTCCATCGCCTCAGCAGAGAGTGCTTTGTGAAAAGTAAAAAGAAAAGGAGGACTTGTGGCACCTTAGAGACTAACCAATTTATTAGAGCATAAGCTTTCGTGAGCTACAGCTCACTTCCTCAGATGCATATCGTGGAAACTGCAGCAGGCTTTATATATACACAGAGAATATGAAACAATACCTATTCCCACCCCACTGTCCTGCTGGTAATAGCTTATCTAAAGTGATTTCCAGCACAAATCCAGGTTTTCTCACCCTCCACCCCCCCACACAAATTCACTCTCCTGCTGGTGATAGCCCATCCAAAGTGACAACTCTTTACACAATGTGCATGACAATCAAGCTGGGCTATTTCCTGCACAAATCCAGGTTCTCACATCCCCCCCACCCCCATACACACACAAACTCACTCTCCTGCTGGTAATAGCTCATCCAAACTGACCACTCTTCAAGTTAAAATCCAAGCTCATCCAAACTGACCACTCTTCAAGTTAAAATCCAAGTTAAACCAGAACATCTGGGGGGGGGGGGTAGGAAAAAACAAGAGGAAACAGGCTACCTTGCATAATGACTTAGCCACTCCAAGTCTCTATTTAAGCCTAAATAAACTTTGTGAAAAGTTTCAGAGTAACAGCCGTGTTAGTCTGTATTCGCAAAAAGAAAAGGAGGACTTGTGGCACCTTAGAGACTAACCAATTTATTAGAGCATAAGCTTTCGTGAGCTACAGCTCACTTCCTCAGATGCATATCGTGGAAACTGCAGCAGGCTTTATATATACACAGAGAATATGAAACAATACCTATTCCCACCCCACTGTCCTGCTGGTAATAGCTTATCTAAAGTGATTTTTGTGAAAAGTGTGTCCCTCTGCCACCCACTCCGCTTCTCCGTTCATTCTTTTTGTAAGGCTGAAATGAAGGATGAGTTAAAAAAGGAAGCAGTCATTGCTCATGATCCTCTTCCAGGTATATGTACAATGTAATAGAACTGTACTGATCTTTCAGGTGATTTAGATTCATACTGCTAAACCCATTTTCAGTCAAGTCTGTTCAGTCTTGGTTTAATGGCCTTATTACTTAGTAAGTAGCCTAAATGATGATCCTTTCTTTCATTATGAGAGTCTGCATTGCTGCTGCAGAGCAAACAGAACTACAGCTATCAGGTAGACATCAAAGGTATGTTCTTAGTTTGATGTTAAGTTTGCCATGCCTTTTTTCTCAGCAGGTCAAAATCTTCTTTTGTTCTTTTGAACACTTGGAATTAGAGTAGATAGCAGTGACACCTGCTGATGAGGGCAGTGTTACCCAACTGCAGTCTTCTCCGAAGTAGCACTCTCCAGTGACACTGGCAGATGATCAGGTGTTTCAGATCTATGAGAACTTCACAAATACTTTTCACTCTCTACCAATTGGTACGTAATTGGTTGAGATTTAAAAACCTTAAAACAACATTTGAAAAATGTATTATTCATGTGTCTTCTGTGACTTTTTTTCCATTTCCTTGGAAGAACTTTAGCAATAATAGCGGAAATCTTTTGATGTATTAATCTGTTTAAACTAATTGTTCTTCTGATCAAGTACAGCAAAAACAGAGACATGACTTTGTTTAAAAAATCTGACATGTTAGTGAGGTTTTGGAAAGGATGATTTCAGTCTTGCACTTGAACTGAATTCCAAAATTAAAAAGCCATTTCCTATCTCAGTTACAGCTGCCACTCTTTGTAATAGATTTTCCTCCTTGATACAGTTTTATAGCCAAGACACAGACTTGTCTGTCAAGGCAAGGCCTTAGTTCTGCACCTGCTGGAGAACTGTTAGATTTTTCTGTGCCCAAGCCAAAGCAGGTGATTCTAATCCATGTCTACAAACCTTATGTAAGAAATAAACTTTATAAATCTTTTATTTTTTTGGAATATAGTTTGTTTTTATTTGGCTTGGGTCAACTATTCTTTAATATGAATGTCCTTTTACATTATCATATTTTGGGACTGCTTTTCAGGATCTTCCGTGACCTCAGAAAGGGATGCTAAGGTGGTGACAAAGAAGTATATTCAGAGGAAGAGAGAGTCAAATTTGCTCCTTTGCATGGCATTCTTTCATTGAAAGCTGATCTGTGCTTAATCTGTCCCCAGAGTGCCCATTTCTCAGTGACCTACAAATCATTATATTCTCCAAGCTACTTTTTTGTTTCCCTTGAGAGAATTAAACTGCAGTGAAAGTATTTACTGGTTTGGTGGCTTCACCTATGTTGTGTCTTTAATACAAAGGTTCGGTAATAGAGAATTGCTTTCTGTGTAGAGTGAAAAAAAGCTTGTGCATCTTTATATCACTTGATGAATTTGAAAAGTTGTAGGCCAAAGCATTCGTTAAGCACCGTTGCTGCTTATAACTCTAAGCATCCCAACCATTGACAACCAATGTATTTTGTGTTGAGTGATTGTAAGAAATCAAAAGGAAATATGAATTAAGTAGATATGAAATAATGAAACTGAATAAATATGTGTTTTGTAAGTGTAAGCGTGCGTGGCTGTCCTTCCTTGTCAATATCTGAGGGAGGCCATGCCTCCTCACGGTCACGCTCTTGTCATGGTGCTCAATCAGGTGAAAATTAGCTGTCTTTAAAGCTGAGGCCCCTCAGGCTGGACTGAGCTGTACTGAGTCTATGAGCCCAGGCTCTCAGGCAGGGCAGGGCACCAAACGGTTATGGGGCTTTGGTCTGCAGTCAAGTCAGAGCAACAAAGCGTCGGGTATCCTGGGCTACTTCCTATGTCCCCTTTGCGTGGTACTGCTGTTCTGTGGGTGTCCTCCGTCTCCCCAGGGTAGGTTGCCAGTGGTAGTCCCAGCAGCTCCTAGGTGTCTTGGTTGACTGGCAGCTCTGGCAAGTCCTAGGTATGGCTGGGGTTCTCTTTGGGCTCCAGCAGCAAGCAGGATGGGTCTGTCTCCCTCAGCAGCTCCAGCCCAACTGAGCTGCAGGGCCCACCTTTTATACTTCCGTTCTTGTCCCGCCCCTCAGCTTCCGGCAGGGCGGGCGCAGCCTTCCTGGCTCTGCAAACCAAGGAGCGGGTTGTGGTCCCTCCTTGTCAGTCTCTGAGGGACACCACTCCTCCCTCCTGCAGTAAGCTTTACAGAGGATTAAGTTGTGGTTGACAAATCTGCTCTGCCGCATCAGTAGACTATGACATGTCCTTCTTTCCTAACCCCACAACAATGTTGGATAACAAGAACGTATCTACTTAACCATCTCTCTATAAATTTCCAGTAATCTGTTATTAATGCTTGTATTCATGTAACTATAACTAAAGATGACAGATGTAAAAACTGTTGCATTCCCATCCCAATGAAGCAGTGAGGTGTGAAAAATGGTTGGGAACTGCAAAATATAGCCTTTTGCTAAATCTAATGACAGCGCCTAACTTTGTGATGAAAACACATTATTGTGAATGTCAGTGCACAGGGAATTGTTGAGACAGACTGCAATGATGATTGCTAAAGAAATATCAAAAGCAATAAAACATAGAACAACAATCTTCCATTGGTTTAGTTATAATTCATACGGGTTATCACTTTTGCTGTGTCATTTCACACAGGAACTCGCATTTAATATGACAGGTGATCCTTTAAATAGAATTCCTGGGAAAAAGGCTTCTGATATTAATATATTAAATACTTAGCATGGATGCTGAAATATTTTGCATGCTTAAAAGATAAAGTTAAATACTGTGTTAAGATAAAATTCAAAATTCAGGCAACTAGTAAATTAGTTAAACCTGTTAAAGAGCAGCTTGTGGAGTTTAGCATGAGAATCCAGTTAGATTTCAAGACAAAAGTAAAAAGAGTCCATTCCTGAACTCGGTTATTATATTTTGCCTACTAAAGCTAATTGATTTAAACACTCTTCCTATTCAGAAGAAAGATTTTGTCTTGTTATATGTTAGATTGCTTTTACTGATGGCCTACACAAACTGGAGGAGCTGCTTTCTGTTGACTGTTACATGAAGTGTTCATTCTGAAGAAAGTCTTGTGTGGTTTCTTCAAATCTGTTGCTATATTTCCATTTAAGATAATTTTTTTAAAATGTATTTATTGTTCATCTAATAATAGCATATAATACTTCCTCTGGCACCATTAATGTTTTTTCATAGCAAATCATTGCACTTAAAAGGCTTCTCTTAAAAATTGTGGAAGTCTTTAATTTCATTCATCTAAATTATACATTTTTTTAAATAAACTTCAGGTTAAGGCTGCTAGGCAGGATGAGATCCATGATGAGAGCAGTGTGGAACTGCACTACCTGAGTCCTGGTAGAAGGAAGCATTTTACCTGCATAGGACAGCCTTACCTCCACTTGCTCTGTTATCTTACCAGTGGCTCTTTCCTGCACCTTACATAGAAGAGCAGACTGTGTCTCCCAACTGGAGCAGACATACAGTGGGCAGGGCAGGGCTAAGGCCATGCCCCTCTCAGGTGTTCAGTGCTGCCATCTGTGTTAGGACACCCTGCTCTCATAGGGCATAGCCTTGTGAGTGGGCACGGTGTGATGACGCACCTGCACAGAGACAGTCACAGTTTGCCCCTTAGCCATTTTATTTTCCAGTAAAAGGAATTATGATTATTTACTATGTTGCTCTCAGCTCTTGTCACAAGTGGCCAGTAAATCTTCTTGTCCCTAAATTGTTTCTGAGGCTCTCACCCTGCAATTGCTGATCTTTATTATCCTTCTGTCCTTACATGTGTGGCTCTTCTATTGATCTAAGCACCAGTTCTGTGAGTGTAGGGAGAGTACAACCGTGGATCAAATCTGCTATTTAAAACTGAAAGGAATATACTTTTTGTTGTTCACATGATAAAAATCCATATACCTTTCACTACAGCTGAACTGTAGCTGATTTTTAAAGCTTGACCAATTGAACAGTCTTTACTTTGTGTTTTTCGTAAGGAAGACTCTGTCCCTCCGGGCATTTGGAAAGCCCCTACCAGGAGTCAGCTCATTAACATAATAACCAATTTAAAAAACCCTCTGAATTAATCATTTGCTAGCTCTGTTTTATAAAATCAAATGCTTATTTGAATAAACAGACACACAACATTTTAAGATGTTAATTTTCAAATTCTTAAAATGTAACTCTACCATTGCCCTTTTCTTCCTACTGTCGCTTACTTTACTTTTCCTTTGATGGATTTATACTAGTTATTTTCTATTACTGCTATTTTGTGATTTTTTTTTTTAATGGAAGGTGGCTTTAAACGAAAAAAAAACAAAACAAAACAACCTCTACCAAAACTCTGCTGAGCAGACCAAATTTTATCCCCTCCATTTTTTTTAAAAGACTGAAAATAGTAGTTCTGTGTGTTTCACATATGGCAATCCAGACAGTTGGCAGGAGGAGTAGGGGTGGGAGCTTATACCATTCTGCACCTGCTGGGAGAGAAAAATTTCCAATGAGAATCCTAAGGACCCCACATCTCATCAGTTCTTTCTCTACCCTGAGTGAATGAGCTAGCTAGCTCCCTTGACTGCCTAGTAACAAAAAAGGAAGAAATAAAGAAAGAAGGAGAATTTGTGTAATGGGATTTGATTTAGATAGATAATTTTTTTATGGCATTGAGTGACCATTAAACAGCTCACACTTAATGCCCAAAGCATATCTACACAAAGATGGGATTTCTTGAAGGTATCGCTTTTATTTGGCATTTGCTATAGTAGTGAAATTGGATAGATGAGGACCAGTAGCTTTTCTATAGTCCACAATATCTCTATCATTTGGCACAACATAGGATATTTTGCTTAATTTCTGTATCCCATGCTTCTTTAAGATGTGTTTAGAAATGTTCTCAATTACTATATGTTGATATATTTCCTTCTGTAACCTAGATTATGAATAGTTTGGTAGAATAGTCTTTCCACTTTTAAATAAAAGATTTAAAAAAAGAAGTAGCAGTAGTTAAATATTCACATAGTCTGTATGCACAACCTAAGTGCAGCCAGTTATTCAGATGAGACATCTAATAATGGAATATCTAAGTAAAGCTGTCAGATTTTTCAAAACTGGAACTGGCTTAGCTAACATTCTGAGATATTACAATGTTCCAATATTAGAATAGTGTAAGTAACAGTTGGGGCTAGATCCACAAAGGCACTGAGGTGTTGCAATGCTGACCATTACAGTGCCTTACTTTTAGGTGCCTTGCCATCCAGTGGAATTCATAGCCCCAATTTAGATGCCTAGACTCCCTATACAGTGCATGGAAGAGTTAGGCGACTAAGGCCATGTCTACATTTCCCGGGGATCAATGCTACTGTGATCGATACAGCAGGGGTTGATTTAGCGGGTCTAGTGAAGACCCGCTAAATCAACCTCAGAGCACTCTGTGATTGACTCCTGTACTCCACCAGAAGGAGAAGATTAAGGTAAGTTGACGGGAGAGCGCCTCCCGTTGCCACAGCACAGTGCAGACACCACAGTAAGTTGACCTAAGCTATGACCTAAGTAGTGTAACTTAGGTCGACTTATTGCAGTAGTGTAGACAAGGCCTAAGAATGGGATCCGCAAAAGGCAGTGAGCTGATCAAGGAGCTGTCTAAGGTAGCAAGTAGGAAATACTGAGCAGAGGGGCATGGCCTAAGCCCTGCTCCTCTCAGGAAGTCAGGCACTTAACTCTGCTTGAAAGTCTCAGCTGTGAACCCTCTCCTGGACTTAGGTGCCTAAACTGTTTTTTTTGCAAGAAATGGCTGGGGGCGGAGAAGAGGCACTCTTTTAACCTTTAGGCCAGTAGTTCGAGCACTCACCTGTGATGTGGGAGACAAGGGTTCAGTTACCCCCAACCCCTCCCCAGCCTGATGTTGAGAAGGGTTTTGAAGCTTTGAATTTGGGTTTTCCACGTCTCAGGGGAGTTCCCTAAGCACTGGGTTATGGGATATTCTGGTGTGGATCTTTCTCGGGGCTTGTCTACATGGCTAGTTAGTGCATGGCAAGCCAGGATGTGAATGTGAAGTGTGCTAACCTCCTGCATACTAACTGTCTGGACCTTCTGCTGCACACTAGTGCGCATTGATGAACTCTCAATGGGCTAAAGATGATATGGTGGGCTGCTGCTGCTTCCTCTCACTCTCTGCCTCCCTCCCCTCCTGGCTGAGTCGTGTGAGTGTAGGAATGCTCAGAGAATGCCTATTGGCTCAGGCAAGATTGGTAGGAAAACACTTTAAGGGTCCTGCTGGGCCTTGGGCATGAGATAATTGCCCAGGCATCTAAATGAGGCAGCAGTGCACATGCCCAGAGGCTGAAACATAGGGAATGGAGATTTAGGCATCAAGGGATTTTAGTTGCCTGTAAGTTAGGTGGTGGCTGAGCAAGGGTTTGGAGGATCTCAGTGGCACCTAAATGTTGGATATAGGTGCCTACCTGCCATTTTAGGTGCCTAAGGCCTTCTGTGGATCGAACCTTTAGTGAAGATAGTTACGATTTTTAAGTCCATTTTATAATATGGTGTGTGAAATCCTGGCTCTTCTGGAGTAAAGGGCAAAACTCTCATTGAATTCGGTGGGTCTAGGATTTCACCCAAAGGATTTAACCTCTCATATTATGGAATAAATTTTAGTACCTGTATGTATACGATATAGCAGCAAGTTTGTGGTCTCCAGACAAAAGTTATTGATTTCATGAAGGTTTTTTTTTTAAAGTTGTGTTATAGAGCTTGAATTAAGTTTACATTATGAAAGCCTCCTGGAAGTCGAACCACCTCCCTATTTTTCAGGTTATTTGGCCTCAAGTGACTTCACGAGCTGTGTTAAAGGTGTCAAGCGGGGTTACGCCTTTTAGCAGGTAAGGTCAAGTTAATTGCTTTTGTGTGTCTTTAGACTGTGAATTTCCAGGGAAGGGATTGTGCTTTCTGTTCTATTTGGAAATTACTTATCACACTTTGGGTACTATGGGCAATTAGTAATAATACAAATGATAATTTTCAGGAATATTTAAGAGTAAATCCCCACACAGGACTGCTTCAGAAATCTTCCCAAATGAGGTTACTGTCTGAGATAGGAATAGCCTAAGAAAATAAATCACCTTTGTTTTAATAGTTTACAAAGTAAACAAAGGTTCTTCGTATAACCAAGGTTTCCACTCTGAAATTTCCACTGATAATGACTAAGGTCCCGGTCAAACATTTGGATACAGGGGCATAATTAGAAGTTAGTATACTTTCAGACTTTGCCCTGATGTCGGCTTAATTAGTTTACCAGACAGAAAAGAATCAATATGGTAATGTGTTTATGTACAGGGAATAATTTATTATTTAATCTATTTATAAGGAGCTTATTGTGAGATAGCTCAGTACCTTAGAGTAAGGGCTGAATACAAAAAAATTAAAATCTTCTAAAGAAAAGCCAACCCATCAAACACAATACAGAGTGAGCCAGCATGAGGAACTCCCCACTTCAAAACAGTTCAATTCCTCAAGTCTTGCGTCTGTCTGCGTCCCTTCTCTATCCACCTCCTTTGTTCTGGCACAACATTTTTTGTGTCTTCTTCCCTCACCTCCCCATGTTCTCTTTGAAGCTCCCCCTCTTCTTTCTTACTTCAGTCTCTCCTTCAGGGCCTCCAGAATCATCTCAGTTGCTCATATGTGCATTCACACTATAAACATTCAAATCCTCCCCCAACCTTTCTACTCTCCCCGGAATCTCACTGCTCCCATTCATTCATTGATCTCTCCCTTCACCCCAACTCTCCACTCATCCTCAGGTGCCAAGTTTTGAAAAGCTCCTTATAAGATGCCCTTTGCAAGAGGTGTGAGTGAAGCAAGGGAGCTGCTGCTAGGGCTTCTTCCTCCTTAATGGAGAAACTGTGATTTATGCCTCCTCCTCCATTCCTTTCTTTCCCAGTTGTGGTTTCCACTTCCCTTTCACACACAAACTCCCTTCTTCTCTGCTGGGCTCCCCCATCCCCACCATTTCACTCCCCCAGCTATAGTCCTTTATCATGGCAGCAGGGCTCATGCTACTGTCTGTCTTTCCTCTCAGTGGGGCAGCAGGGGAGCACTGAAAAGGGGATGGGGAGGAGTAAGAGAGACTGTGGCTCTACAGCAGCCTCCATTGCCTGGAGGAGGAAATCCACATGAAACATTGAGGCTTGACTGCTGCCTCATTTTTCCCCCCTCACCAGGATATATGACATTCCAGCACAGATGCAGGCAGGTGTGATGTGGGAATTCAAATGTGTGAGCATGCCACCCAAGGCATGACACTTGTCAGTCCCATTCACCCCCTCCCCATTCACTCAGGGCTTGTCTATACAAACAGTTAATGCATGGCAAGTTGGGGTGTAAATCTACCTCTCACTAGCCTCCCACATGCTATATGTCCGTGTGGACCCTCCTGGTGCACACTAAAAGTTCCTTAGTGCGTTTTGATTTCCCCACTTTGAAAAGGAAGTAGCTTAAAGCTCACTAGGGAATTTCTAGCGTGCAGCACTAGGTCCATATGGACAGTGCATAACAAGCTAATATGAGGTAGGTTTGTACCCCGGCTTGCTACTCACTGACTTCATATAGACAAGCTCTCAGTCACACGATCCATGCACTCACTTCCCAGGAAGTTACCCCTAGAGACGGAAGAGGGGAGTATCATGGCCCTCCTGCTGTTAAGGGACGTGTCCCACTGTCCACCTTGGTAAGTGTTTGAAGGAAGTAGTTGAACTCAAATTTACATGTAAGATACTTTCCTGTTAGCTGATTAAAGCAAGATGGAAAAGAGGCAGAAAAACAGCCTTAGTGAGATATAACAAAAAACAAACAAACTGATGAAAGATAAATAATAGAAGAAGACTAACTCTTCACAATTCAGATCTTTTGTGTGTTCTCCCATTGGTTAGAGTGTCTGTCTGCGGTTTACAAACCAAGATGACTTTTTTTTAAAAGTGTAAACATTCATAACTGAGCCATGCACAGTACTTTGTTCTGTCATTTTGAATTTGTGTCCCTCTTCTCAGTTCAGTAAGCCCTTTCAAGTGATATCAAACATGAATACAGCATTGGGAAATATTACAAGTGTATTTAAATTGTAAGATGGTTCAATTTTTCATTTTAAAGTTTTTCTATTGACTGAGAACATATGTCTACTTGTACATAGAACTTTGAGTATAATGTTGACAATTATTAAGCATTATTTTAGGGTTACAGTAAGTATCTTTGACCTTCAGTCCAGACCATCAAAATACTGCTGGCAAAGTCATCTCTCTTTACTGTTGCTTTGATCATGTAGCATCCTCCTCCTTTAAATCACTTCAGTGGTTCTGCTTTACTGGTTTATTGCTTTATGCAACAAGGTCAAACTTCTTGTCCTTGCATTTAAGGCTCCTCTGTATATACTGCAGTGCTTGCCAACATCTCTGCTCTGGTAATCTTTCATGTGCCTCAGCCCTGCCCTCTCTGCTCAGGGTGGGGCTGACTGTTGACTTTTTGATCCAAAGGAACATATGTGGAAAGTACTTGTTTAGAAAATAAAATCTCAAGCTTCAAGTCCTGAGTATGTCAGTATATTGTTTAGAATGAACTGTAAAAAAATGTGTTTCCTTTACCTACAGTGCTACACTGATGTTAAAATAAAGGGAATTTTGCAGTTGCGCATGTCCCCAACCTGTGCTAAAAAGAGAGGTTAGCTCCTCCTCTTTTCTTCTGGGTTTGGGTAAGCAGTGCTCACTCTTCTCTCTGGTTAATTCTGTGAGGCTCCCCCGCTGTTTCATTCCCCTTTAATCACTGGGGCTACACAATAAATTAGACTAAAAAGGAGTAAAGATGGACAACAGAACAGCTACAAGATGAGATGATAGACTTTAGTGGATGCTTTATCAGTCTTCTCATTCTCCGAAAGTACAGTCAATGAACTGAAACTAACTAAAATAAGGGTCTAAATACTTGTTCTTGACTTGGGTCACATCCTTTCAACAGGATTTGGTTTTCTAATGCCTGGGAAGGATTTTTGTCAAGAAACATATTACATAGACAAATTTAACTCAACTTCAGCAAATGCAGGCACTCTTCTGCTTCCTGCTGGGAATAACTTTCTCCACAATAGCCCCTTCCATTTAAAGCATCTGCCCTCAGATTGTTAAATTGGTCCATATTCTTGGGGGTCATTTTAGATTCCACACTGCACCTTGTCAAGGTTCCCTCCCCACCCTGAACTCTAGGGTACAGATGTGGGGACTCGCATGAAAGACCCCCTAAGCTTATTTTTACCAGCTTAGGTTAAAAACTTTCCCAAGGCACAAACTTTGCCTTGTTCTTGAACAGTATGCTGCTACCATCAAGCGTGTTAACAAAGAACCAGGGAAAAGGACCACTTGGAGTTCCTTGTCCCCCAGCAATCCTCCCAAGCCCTTACACCCCCTTTATTGGGGAGGCTTGAGAATAAACACGTTGAGCACAGACCAGCTTGGGTTTCTTAGGACCCTAGAAACCCAGTCAGATTCTTAAAAAACAGAACTTTATTAGAAGAACAAAACAAAGATACAAGAAACACTCTGTAAAATTAGAATGGAAGATAATCTCACAGGCAGTCAGATTCCAAACATAGAGAATCCCTCTAGGCAAAACCTTAAGTTACCAAAAAAACACAAAAACAGGAATACACATTCCCTCCAGCATAGCGAATTTACAAATCAAAACAAAGAAAACCTAATGCATTTTCTAGCTAGATTACTTACTATCTTTACAGGAGTTGGAGGCTTGCATCCTTGATCTGTTCCTAGCAAAGGTATCACACAGACAGACAAAAGCCTGTTTCCCCCCGCTCCAGATTTGAAAGTATCTTGTCCCCTCATTGGTCATTTTGGGTCAGGTGCCAGAGAGGTTACCTTAGCTTCTTAACCCTTTACAGGTGAAAGGATTTTGCCTCTGGCCAGGAGGGATTTTATAGCACTGTATACAGAAAGGTGGTTACCCTTCCCTTTATATTTATGACACACCTGGACATCCAAATAGCCAGAGTGACAAAAATGCTCACTTCCATCTGAGCCTGGCCAGAAGATTGAACCCAATTCTCTGCACACGGCCTTGGCCATGGTGGTCTATACTTCTGTAATATCTAGGCTTGACTAGTGTGATTCTCTGTGTTTAGGAGTGAAGCCCTGTGCCAAGAGAGAACTCCAGCTGGTCCAGAACACAGCAGCCCACTTGCTCAGCAGCACAGGTCCCTGGGAACACATAACCCTGATTAGCTGCTGTCTGCACTGCTTCCCCATTAACACAGAGTTAATTTTAAGGCTGTTGTCCCGAGACTGGCCCTGGCTACCCAAAAGACCTGTTTCTAAGAACGTGACCTTCCACGACTGCTTTGTTAGAATATAACATAAGAACAAAAGAATGGCCATACTGGGTCAGACCAAAGGTCCATCCAGCCCAGTATCCTGTCTTCTGACAGCAGCCAATGCCAGGTGCCCCAGAGGGAATGAACAGAACAGATGATCATCAAATGATCCATCCCGTTGCCAATTCCCAGCTTCTGGCAAAACAGAGGCTAGGGACACCATCCCTGCCACGGGAACAACGAAACTGTCAACCAATAAGGGGAAATTCATGAGCCTTCAGGGGAACAAGACCCATGTATGGAATTTGCTGCTAGATGAAATAAGAGTCACCATTCACTTTGCTGCATTCAGACTAAAAGCAACATGACCTCTTTGCCCAGGATGTCTGCAATACTACCTTCATTCTCATACTTTGTATTTATATTAAAAAAACCCCAGACACTAAACCTGCCTTCCTGACCGGTGGCGAGCAGGAATGGAAGGGATTGATATCACTTTTGCTGTTTGCACTCTTGGGAAGTGATCTGACACTTCAGAGGTGGGACCCAGTATAAGAACCTGAATAAAGAGAGAGAAAAGAGTTACAGATTTGAAAAGTTTGGAGGCAGAAGGAAGGAGGGAAGATAGGTCCTTCATTAGCCACGCTGGCAGGATCATGAAAGAGAGTTTTTGAGGGCAGGTTTGTTAGCAAAGGGTAAGGAGCCAGATGAAAGGAAGCTGCTGAGGATGAGGAAATGCGGGGGAGGGGGAATAATTGTGGGAACAAAGGAGGACAAAGTGATAAGGGGAAATTGGGTTAAAGGCATATGCTGGCGTAGAGACATAGACACGTGTCTGAAAACTGGAGCTGTGATGGAGAATGGGAGCGTGCAGGGATGGGATTGATAATCACATAGTTCTGACGTGATTTGCACTGGCATTTGCCATCCTTGAATCTGGCACTGATGTGCAAACTTTCAAATAACAGAAACAATAACAACAACCTAGAGTCTGTGAGAAGCCACTTCCATACATAATAAAGACTAGCGCAGTCCCTTCGCCCCAGAGTATGTGTTAAAGTTTCCCAGTGTGATTTCTATTGGCACAATGAATGACAACAGCAAAACTATCGACAGTAAGAGTCAGAATGGCCCTCCGTTAAAAGGATAACAGGCAGTTTCTAAAGCATCCATCGTTTTTTCCTCTTTCTGACATTCGTGGTTTGCAAAGTGTACAACTTGTGCTTTTAGCCAATATAATTCATTGGCAAAGTTCTATTTTAGGGTGTGCATAAGGAGTAGGATGATATCATACAGATACACCTACTGTGGGCATTGAATGGTGAAAAACATGCTGCAGGCTTTTCATAATGCAAAAGAAGAGCATTTTGGACAAATTATTTATTAGGCCTTTTTGGATAGAAATGCTTAGTTTCGGAAGCCTCGCTTCATTTATAATGTTAACACTATTTTGCAATACTATTTTATATAATTGTGTATGCTTCTTGCTTAAATTATGATTTAAGGGGTTTAGTTCTCCGTTAAAAGACATTCATAATGAAGCCTGCTCAGCATAATAGTTGGAGAACTAAAATAGAACTCCTTGGCTCTGATACAGAATAACAAAATGTGAGTTTGTTTGGTTTAAGCTGCAGTAACTGCTAGTTTTAATGCAGTATTACAGAGAGATATGTACTTACAGACTAAAGCAAATTAATTATGTATGGACTATTACCACTTCCTGAAAATTGTTATTGAATTGTTTGGTAATATTACCATGGTGTATTCCAGAGGAATAGGTTACATGCCTATGCTGCTGTTCAGTGGTAAGCTGCAAACAATCACGATTGCTCTTGCATCCGTATAGGCAGAACTATAGATGGGTGTCAGTTAAGGGCCCATATGTGCTGTCATTTAAACAACTGTTGTCAAAGGCACTAAATATTTGCCTGCTGTAAGTATACCTGTTGTTATTCTGCAAGCAAGGTTTTAAATACACCTTTTCCTGTCATTATGAGTTTTGTGGTTTGTGATTCTTTTTATGATATTCTGTCAAGAAAACAAAATAAATACAACTACCACAGTGTATTTTGCTTCATGTCAACCCTGGCCCTTGCTATATACCTGGCTGCTCTGTGTGTTTGTTACATCTTGACTCCCTGTAATGCTCCATAAATCAGTTGACCAACCTGTTCAAATACTTTGTAATCTCAGTAAGAGATTTACATCTTTACATCTGCAGAGTCCTTTACACACAAAAAAGAACCACAAGCATGTCTATCCTGCTATGCTGGCCAGGTCAGTGGGGCCATGGGGCTGTGACCGAAACCTAACCATCACTGCCCACTTTTAAATAGCTGATGCCTGTGCCCCTCTGGGATTTATGCTTGTCTCTTGAAAATAATCAGCCATTCACAAGTATAGGGGGAGTAGTCTCCCCTCTGAGCTGACGGAGCAGTGTGGGGACATTTAGCTCTTTCTGCAGGGTGGAGCTACAGGAGTGCAGAGATTTGTAGATAAAATATGTTCTTGTTAGTCCTGGATTCAGAACTGCAGCAATAAGAGGTGCCTGCATACTTTTTACCAACTGAAGAGCAGAATGAAGCTCTTAGAATGTAACTGTAGTTGTTTTTGTAGTTGTTTTCCTCGTTGTTTTTGTAGTTGTATTGATCTGACCCAAGATGAAGAAGAAGGAGAAGAAACAGGATGTTTGGACAAGATGTGGGAGATGTTTCCATGTACAAAGGGGCAAAGTGAATGGAAGCTGCAGGAGATAAATGAGATTGTGTGGAGAAGTAGTGATTGGATGGAAGCATGGAACGCAAAGGGAAATTAGAATAGGGATGTGAATTGGAGAAAGGTTGTGAGCCATACTTTTCTCTCCCACTAGTGTAAATTTGGCTGCCTGCTTTACTTTAATGGAGTTTCTCTTGGTTAACAATGGTATATCAGAGAACTGAGTTAGATCTTGTTTGTTTTAAGGGTCATGTGTATAAACTTATGGAAAATTACATTTTAAAATAAACAGATGGTAATTATTTAATTTCTCTAATTAAATCCTATTTATGGGCTTTCATTACAAATTATTTAATTTATATTGATATAGGAGCGTGCTCGAACTATAATACATATTACTATGTAAGTGGTGATGTTTTTTACTTACACATTGTAGGAAATGTGCCATTGATCTGGGCACTTCCATGGTAATTAAAAATGCAAAATATATTGTAATACAGTTTCCAATGATCTGAGAATGCCTTGCAGTAGCAGAATATAGATTATATGTGTGGAATTACCTGGGCTTTCACCTGTAATATTTGTTAATCAGCCTTTCTATATGGAATTATATTTTAAGCACTGTGGCCTCATTTATCGTGAGTTCAGTCTCTCATGTGGGATTTGAATTTATAATCCACAGTACCTGTTGAGAGAACGCTATGGCTGATCAGTAGCGACATACAAGCCCCTGTCTAAAGCCAATACTGTTTGGTTGTTTCATGTTTTAATGATGCTGTTATGTTCTGATCACAGCTCTCACTCTGTTAACTATGACAACCTTGTAGTTTCATGAAATTATAGTTAATGGAATAACAGTGTTAGAATTTTGCTGATAGCACTGCAGTAATTCAGGTTGATCTGGAATTTCCATTAAAAAGGCCTGATTTGGGGGGATTAATATCTCAGCTCTTTCACAGTACATTTGGTCTGAAATTTGTTTGACAAGATCTCATCCTAAATGGGAACTTGCTTGCAAAAATGGCTTGTCATGTTTTTGCAGGAGAGATAAAAAGCCGTGTAATTTTTACTGTTTCAGTCACTTTTCCTGGGAAGCTTCAGAGAAGCAGAGGCTCTGTTAAGGAAATGAAATGTGGACTAATTTACTCACTTTTAGTAATTAGAGAAAAGCAACAGAGATAGTCCTAAAATTAAAAAAATGATGATTTATGGCTCTCATACTTATAACCCCACTTGGAGTTTGCTAACTCTTGGATCTTTAGATTGAGCCTCTGAGGGCTTGTCTACACTTACCGGAGGATTGACGCTGTGGTGATCACTGAATGGGTGACGCTCACTCTCCCATCAACTCCTATACTCCACCTGATTGAGAAGAGTAAGGGGAGTGGATGGGAGAGCGTCTCCCGTCGACGTCACGTAGTGTGGATCCCGCGGTAAGTAGATCTAAGCTACATCGATTTGAGTTATGCTATTCACGTAACTCAAATTGTGCAGTTTAGATTGACTTTTCCCTTTAGTGTAGACAAGGCCTAAGGGGCTTCATCAAAAGAACTACAACTAAGATGGCTGCCAGAGTCCACAGACCCTATTTCCCAGTATGCTTGGAGTCAGGGGTGTGGACAGAAGGAACTTGAAATTTCTGTTGAGGCCAATAGGCAGTTTCTGCCTGGGGTGATCTGGATGAGCAGTCTGCTGGATCAGTGACACATGGCTGCTCATATGCCAGCAACGGGAGGGCCTGTCAGGGCCGTCCCTAGGCATATGCAAAATACGCACTTGCATAGGGCATCATGAAATTTGGGGCACCAAATTGCCTCAAATTTCATGGTGCCCTAGGCAGCTGCGTGTTGCATAGGCGGCAGCACCAGCTCTGATGGCCAGCCCTATCCCCTGGCTGGCCCCCACATGGGCTGTGCCCACTGCAAGGGGCAGGGCCGTCTCTAGGGAGTGTGTGGGGCTGAGGACAACTCCCTCCACCCTGCCTCTTAGTCTTCCCCCTGCTCTGCCCCCAGCCTGCCCCCATTCCACCTCTTCCCCCACTGACCCCGCACTCACTGCAGAGGCAGGAAGCGGAGCAACCTGGCCACAGCCCGCTCCACTCTGCCAGCTCCCAGCCGCATCATTCCGCTTCCCGCTGCCAGTGAGTGCTGGGGGCGGGGGGCAGTCCTTCCCCCTCCTCCAAGCCACTTCCCGCTACCGGCGCCAGGCCCCCTGCTAATCCCCCGGGCCGCTCTGGGCCTGTGGGGCCCCCCAAAGAGGCCCCCCACAGCTCCTGCCTCCCTGGCCCTGCAGGCCTTGAGTGCAGCCCTCACCCCCTGGCGGGGAGCAGGTACTCAGGCTGCGTAGGGCATCATAATTGGTGGGGACGGCCCTGCTGACTGTACAAAGAGAGTTTAAGTTCAGTTTCAGTTTGGAAGCTGGGAGAGAGACGGCACGGCTCAGGGAGTCCCTGCTAAACTCCCACGCCCCCAAGAGAGTTTTTGCACTGCTCTGATGCTGAATCTACACTGCATACCTCTTGTGGTGGCATGTACAGTATGTGTAGCTACACACTGCAGTGAAAAGCAGGCTATATCCATCGTGTGGTGTGTAGCTACGCATGCCAACGGAAGACTGGCAGTGAGGAGGCAGTGGGGAAAGGTTCAGGAGCTCCCTGCAGTGGGGAAAGTCTCCAGCGTTGAGGTGGCAGTGGGATTGGGGTGCAGGGTCTGGGAGGAGTTTGGTGCAGGAGGGGGGTCAGGGCATTGGGTTGCAGGGGGGGGTGCAGGAGGGAGCTCTGGGCTGGTGCAGAGTGTTGGGGTGCAGGAGTGGGTGAGGGGTGTGGGCTCTGGGAGGGAGTTTGGTGCAGGAGGGAGTTTGGTGCAGGAGGGAGCTCCAGGCTGGGGCAGGGGATTGGGGTCAAAAAGGGGTGCAGGGTCTGGGAGGGAGTTTGGGTGCAGGAGGGGGTTCTGGCCTGGGGCAGGGGTTTGAGGTGCGAGGGGCAGGCTCTGGACGGGAGGTGCTTACCACTTCGCTCCTGGAAGCGGCTGCGGCCGGCTGCTGCTGGCATGTCTTTGTGCGCCCCTTGGGGGTAGTGGGGCAGTGGGTCTCCATGTGCTGCCCCGTGCCTGTAAGCTGTGTCCGCAGCTCCCATTTTCCTGTTTCTGGCCAATGGGAGCTGTGAGGATGGTGCTGGGGGCAGGGGCAGCGTGCAGAGCCTCTCCTTCCCCCCCGCCAGGGCCACGCAGAGACATGCCAGCAGCAGCCACCCATTTCCGGGAGCAGCATGGAGCCGCGGCAGGCAGGCAGTCTACCTGAGCGCTCTGCTGCGCCGCCAGAGTCATGGCAGACCGGACAGAAATGTTAGATGGGCCAGATCGGGCCTGCGAGCCATATTTTGCCCACCCCTGGATTTAATGTGATAGACTGTGCGTGGGAAGTTGATTTTTCTCCACAGCTTTGTCTTTGCCTCATCACAGCAGGGGAGATAAGACTGACCTTGGTAATTTTATGATAGGTGAGCTCACCCTGTATTGAGCTCACCTCCTTTTCCTAGCTTTGTCTTGAAGTTGAGAGTTTTTGGGGGGACCCTAAACCATTGAGAAGGTATTGAAGGCTATACTGCAATGGAGGCTATGGGGCGCAGGAAACACAATGGAAGTACTGGCATTCATAGGTGGCTGAAGTTTTACACAGAGAACGGAACTAAGGTTGTGTTTGCAACCTTAACTGAGGCATTTCCTGACTTTGAGTTCTTAACTGTTCCTCCGTGATATTTTCTTAACACAAAGAGCTTCAGTAAGAGCTTTGCAAAAACCCTGCACAAAACACATTGCTCATGTGTGTAATTTTCAAAGGGCCTAAATAAATGTTCATCAGAAGTATCATTGGCACTTTCTTTAATAAAGCGCTGTTGTCCAGACCCACTTAAATTTTTAATCCCTTCTGTTTGTTGCTGTAGAGATGTTCAAATAAAGACACAATCATTTTTTTTAAATATAATCAGCAAATTGTATTTTTTTCACTGACCCCTTAACAAAAAATTGCTGATCTATTTTTTCTCAGACTTTCTTTATAATTTCTTACCTTTACATGCTTGAAAAAATTCTCACTCACATTAAAAATTAAAGTTTTGAAAAATGCTGGGGAACTGACATGGCATGAGAATAGAAACCATTATACAACCTTACTGCACCAGTTACTGGTTTCAGAGTAGCAGCCGTGTTAGTCTGTATTCTCAAAAAGAAAAGGAGTACTTGTGGCACCTTAGAGACGAACAAATTTATTTGAGCTACAGCTCATGCCACTCTTGCTGTGATGTAGCATGATGTTCCAACAAAACTATTCCGTTTTGGGGTGCCATTTATCTGTAATGGTACACTGATGAAATACCATTGCATAAGTCAAACCTACTTTACATAAAAATAGCATTGCAATGCGAATTAGAAACTTTTCACCTTGAAATTCTAAATCTGTTGAACAGGCTTCAAATACATACTGTACATGATTGTACCTATTATGTTGGAACATAAACAGTGTTAGATTTTCTGAAAAGGGTCTTATTTTAACTATTCTTTCTGCTGCTGAAGGCCCAGTGCTGTTGACAGTACAAATATAGACTGGGGTAGAATAGAAAGCATCCATGGAAAGAGGAGGTAGGCCTATCATATTTAGGCTGCATTGTACATGTGCACTTACATACGTAAAATTGGGTAGAGTATGGTTAAATGGCTGAATTATACTCATTCTCTTTAACAAACAAAATAATTACAACATTTGCAGAAATTCAGGTGTGTATACTAACGCTGTTCCTTTAAACAATAACTAATCAAATATTGGAAGACTACAGGGTAACTTTTATGAAAATATAAAGAGTGGTAGAGAAACAACCTTTGGTGTCTCAGTTGCTATACAAGTCTCATGCAGTACCTTAGGGCACTGAAATAATGCAAAGTTGTGCTCTAAACCAGTGTCTGGTTTCTTTTATCCGTGCAGATTGCAGATACCAGTGACATGGCGCTGTTTGCATTTTGCATTAAGTGGTGGTCTGCACCAGCTGTATGTGTGTGGTGGGGCAGTGAGGGTTGTTTTGTTTTCTGGAGGGAAGAGGAAATGAATGAAATTTTCTTCATTGTGATGTGAAAATTGGCATTGGCTTTGTCTGAAGTCTTTTTAGGGGACAATGTGACTATCTCCTAAGGGGGGTGAGATAGCTCAGTGGTTTGAGCGTTGGCCTGCTAAACCCAGGGTTGTGAGTTCAATCCTTGAGGGGGTCATTTATGGATCTGGGGCAAAAATTGGGGATTGGTCTTGCTTTGAGCAGGGGGTTGGACTAGATGATCTCCTGAGGTCCCTTCCAACCCTGATATGATTCTATGAAACTGCTTTTCTCCTTGTGCACCAGTGGTTGAGATCAGCTGAAGCACCTTTGTGGATGGTCTCTTTTCCAGGGCGCCTTTGTGGATGGTCTCTTTTCCAGACTAGAGGTAGTGTGTACTTTTTGGAAGGTTCTAAAAACTTCAACTTGGTCCTCCAGGCCTCACATTAGAGCCTGAATTCTTTAACTGCCAGACCATGTTGCCAGGCTCAACTTCTCAGCCAAAACTTTGGCCTGTATTGCATCTATACTAAGGCTTCCTTTTTCAGTATTGCTGCCCGTCATGGGCACTTATAAATTGATGATGATATTTGTATGTATGTGCTGCAGCTAAATGCTGTGGTGGTCAGTGCAGCATATGTGGAGATAAATAATAAATTTGTCCCATCGTACTGTAGGCATTGCTGGCAACAGTATTTTGGGGATCAAAAGTGGCAGTATCAGTGTGAACCGGGGCTTATCTGCTGAGCCTGTAATATAGTGCTGACCAATTCCTGTTCATTATGATGGAAAGCTCTCCTTTGTTGAGAACCAGTGCACAACTGGTAGTAAGATAGGCATTGCTTCCTTAGATGTTTTAAAATAAATTTCCATGCCCATAATTTAAATTCATTCAAAGTCATGCATCCCTTCCCTTGTATGCTGCTATCTGATGATGCCTTTTTGACTTTGGTTTTTGTGCATACTACTTAGCCATGGTGTCCTCATCCCAGTAAAAAAAACAACAAAAAACCCAATGAAGGATAAAGTGTGTGTGAAACTTCAGGTAGTCAGAAAAGAGGTCCATAAATACAAATATGATGACGTTCAGACACTAATCTGTCATTTTTTAATTCTTTCTACAGCTTCAAAATAGTCTTTCTAGGATGAATTTCATCTTCCTGCTGACAATATAGTTCGTCAGCAATAATACAGTAGTAGCAACATATTTACATTGCAGCCATTACATCTTTCAAAAGTACAACATGCTGCCCTGCAGCTCCACTAGATATAAAAGTGACAGAACTGTTACAAAATCTCAGAGGATAATCCTCAATCATTAGTCAGTGGAGGTATTTTTAGTGGGGTCACACAGGGATCTGTTCTTGGTTCAATTATATTCAATATCTTTGTCAATGATCTGAAAGAAAATATAAAACCATTGCTGGTGAAGATTGTAGGCGACAAAAACGGATAAAGTGGTAAATAGCGATAAGCACAGATAAGTTGTGAAGATCATTATGGATATCATGGTAAACTGGGCTTAGTTGAACAATATGTGTTTTAATCCATCTAAATGCAGGGTTATACTTCTAGGCACAAAGAATGTAGATCACATGTATGGGGTGGAGGAATACATTTTGGAAAGCAGTGACTCCGAAAGGCTCTTAAATATCATGGTGGATAAACAACTGAACACAAGCTCCTAGTGCAATGTAATGGCTAAGAGCAAACTCATTCTTTGGACGCATGAGTAGGGGAATGTGGAGCAGAACAAGCAGAGAGGTGTCATTACCATTAGTGGAGTAGTGTTTCCAGTTCGGAATAGTGTTTCCAGTTTAAAAATTTTTAAAAAAAGATATTGATAAATTGGAAAGGATTCAGAATAGAGCTACAAGAATGATGTGAAGTTGGCTTGCAGAGAGACTAAAGAAGCTGTTTATTTAGTTTATCAGAGAGAAGGTTAAGAGGTGACTTGATCACAGTCTATAAATAACTACACAGAGAGGAGATTTCTGTTTATCTTTAATTTATCATACAAAGGCATAATGAGATCTAACAAGTGAAAATGAAGTTAGACAAATTCAGACTAGAAATAAGGTAAACATTTTTAAGAGTAAAAAAACGAGGAGTACTTGTGGCATCTTAGAGACTAACAAATTTATTTGAGCATAAGCTTTCGTGGGCTAAAACCCACTTCATAGGATGCATGCAGTAGAAAATACAGTAGGAAGCTATATATATACAGAGAACATGAAAAGATGAGCTATTATCAGGAGGAGAAAAAAAACTTTTTTAGTGATAATTAGGATGGCCCATTTCAAACAGTTGACAAGAAGGTGTGAGTAACGGTGGGGGAAAAAATTAGCATGGGGAAATAGTTTTTACTCTGTGAAATGACCCATCCACTCCCAGTCTTTATTCAAGCCTAATTTAATGGTGTCCAGTTTGCAAATTAATTCCAATTCAGCAGTCTCTCATTGGAGTCTGTTTTTGAAGTTTTTTTGTTGGAGAATTGTGACTCTTAGGTCTGAAATTGAGTGACCAGGGAGGTCTCCAACAAAAAAACTTCAAAAACAGACTCCAACGAGAGACTGCTGAATTGGAATTAATTTGCAAACTGATGATAATAGCCCACTTTAATTAATTGGTCTCGTTACAGTTGGTATTTTTTCATGTTCTCTGTGTATATATACACCCATTTTTTCATGTTCTCTGTGTATATATATCTTCCTACTGTATTTTCCACTGCATGCATCTGATGAAGTGGGTTTTAGTCTCTAAGGTGCCACAGGTACTCCTTGGTTTTTTTTGCTGAAACAGACTAACACGGCTACCACTCTGAAACCTGTCTTTTTTAACAGTGAGGATAATTAACCATTGGAACAACTTACTTAGGGATTTGGTAGATTCTCCATTTTAGAGTCTTTAAATCAAGATTGGATGTCTTTCTAAATCATATGTTGTAACATACCCAGATTTTAGGGACTTGACGCAGGAATCACTTGGTGAAATTCTATGCTACGTAGGAGGTCAGACTAGTTGAAAAGAATGGTTCTGTCTAGCCTTAAAAACCTATGAAAAGAGGCCCTAAGAAAACTCAGTGGCCAGGCTTTTTCTTCACTTTCTGTTTCAGGAGAGTTAGCATACTGTTGTCTAGCACCAGATTTGTAATGACACATCATAGTTTATCATAAAACTGTACACATTCATTTTTATGGGTTGTTGACAAGAGGCATAGGACGCTAATTGCATATATCTTTAATGAGGAGTATTCTCTTGGAAAATTGCCTCCCTATTGTATGCATCCATTTAATTTTAATATTTTATTTAGTTAAAAGCAGATAAAGAAAAAAATCTTGTTTTGTGGTAAGAAAACTGTGTGCCACAGAATGCGCTCTCTGTTAATTTTGGGAGGCGCTCAAATCCTCTGAGGGCCATATGGAAACTAGGCACAGTGTTCTCAACAAAGTTCTTTACATATGGCACCTTTGATAACATTTATGATGACCTTTGATCTCTATTTGATTAGATGGCCACACAGGGCAATTTGTGCTTTGAAGCCTGTCACATGAAGCTTTGCTCCCTCTGCAGTGTCCTACTACTGCTGTTTTAAATATTGTGAATCAGTAGGGGAACAGAGAAACCTGTGCAGTTTATCTAGTCTAGAACATTAGTAAAGAACTACTTTCAAATAATACCAAAACACAAGAAAAATTGACCTGGATTTGAAAGAATAATAGCTAAAAGGCCAACACTTCATGATATACAGGAATATTACTAAAATTGTTGAATTCTGGGTGTTAACCACATTCCTAGTTAAAGAAGTAAAATAAATTTCTCTCATCTCCATTCTCAGCCTTTCTTAAGTGTCAGAGAAAATATTTGTCAGTAGCGTCAGTCAGGCACAGCATGAGCTGCTAATTACTTAGGGGCTGATTCAGAGGAGCTTTGAAGAGAATGGGACTCTTTCCATTGACTTCAGGGGGCTGTCGATCCGGTTCTCACTGGGCGGTACAACCAAGCATTCAAGGTAAGTACTCAGCTCCTCAGTGCACTCATCAGACAAACCTGGGACTTTGGTTGCACTCCTAAGTAAATTTCATCCAGAGAATTTTAACTTGATTTTGATTCCCTATTCTCTGTGATCTGCCTCCCACCTCCATGGCTGGTTAAGTAAAACTAAAAGCTATAACCTATGGATTCCCTTGGCAACTGGCATGTGGCCATTATATCCTATTATGGCACCACATACCCATTAAACATTACAATTTCAGTAATGTAAATAACTTAAAACAGCCAATATCTATATTAAAACCAAACATGAATTTCATCAGTAAAACAATTGTTAATAGAATACTGAGCTTTACTAGTATAACAAAAAATATGCAGGTACATTAATTTACAGTGTTTTGAAGTAGAAGAAAAAAAATCAAAGTCAATTTCAGATTTATTTCTGTGTGTTAATGTATGTCTAAAAACTTGGTGTAAAAGCTGAACAGCAAAATGCAAGAAAAATTACACCTAATGTACTCAGTTTCCAAGGAGCTGTACTGTTTTTTAACCCTTCTCAGGAAAAGAATATTAAAATAAGCTAAAAATAAAGCAAATACTGATTATTTGGCATGCTGGGATTTCAGTGTGTTTCTATTTTTCTGTAAAGTTTAATCTTGCCTAATTTAGTTGGTAACCCCAGAATTTTTATTAAAACTTATTAATATATTAACTGTAGGCCTTTTACAATTTTTACATTGTAGTTTAGTTTTTAAATGTTCAGTCTTAGTAGTTATTTTCCACCTGGCAGGAAGCTAGGTAACATTTCTTTCCTCACTAATGTTTCCATTTGTCACAATTAATTTTAATCCCTCTGTTTCTTAGGGAATGCAACCCAATCTAGTGATGATATCTGTAGGGCACTAATTACCCAGTATATAGGTGCCAAATACAATATTAGAATAAACATCAGATCAATCTCCTTCTGGTGTCCTTTGGTTTGATCACTTAAACTTGTAAAATCACTGTCTCTCTCTCGCCGTCCATCCTAAAGCTGAGTTTTGCCAAAGGTTATAAGGCGGATACCCAAGTTCATTCTGATCTTTATATTAAGGTGTGATCTCTTTCAGTGGACACACAGGAGCCAGAAGCAAGGCATTCTCAAAGTTTCACCGTAGCTAATGATTGTTTGTATGTGGGGGAGGGATAACCCAGATGAGTGCACTTGTCCGGGAGGCAGTAGATGGAAAAGTGTCTTTGAAATAGCTGTAGATCACTGAGAGCCTTGATACTTCGGTCCAGGCATTTGAATTGGAGCTGGAAATACATAGGGATCCAGAGGAGGATACTCTCCGCAGTTAGTCATGCTCTGGAATCAGGCTGATGTGTGTGTTGTACAAGCTACTCATGTGGAATGGCCTTCATTATATAGCCTTATGTAGAGGCAGGTACAGTATTCCAGTCTTGAGGCACTGAGAAGCTGAGATGGATCTAATTCCCAAAGGCTACACGCTTTTTGAGATTGTTTATCAATTTAGGAAGAGCACCATAGTTGTTGTATGCTCCTTCTGATGGCTGGATTGTTGTCTCCATACCAGTGGCATAAAAATATTACAGAGTCATTAGGTAACAGGTTTTTTTGAAATTACTCAATAACTGATTTAAAAATATATACTGTTGCAGGTAGGACAATTTCTACCAGTTAACACATTTTAAATTGGCTTACATTTTGGACCTAAAATATCTGGCACTTTAAGTACTCACATAGCTAGGCTGGAAGTTAAAGCTAGGCAAATTGAAACAGGATATAAGGTGATTTTTTTAACAATGAGCATAATTAACTATTAGACTGATTTGTCCAGGGATGTTGTGGATTCTGTCACTTTAAATGAATATTGGATCTTTCTATAAGATAGTCTGTAGCTCAACCAGAAGTGATGGATTTCACGCAGGAATTCTTTGGTGAAATTTGATGACCTTGCTGTGCTGGTGGTCTGACTAGATGACTGTAAGTATCTGTCTGGTTTTAAAATCTATGAACTACTTTACTAAACTAGGCACTAAATTAAACTGGAGTCTGATTAGGATTAATCTAAGAATATTGTATTAAAAGAAAAAGATGCATGAAATCCCAGTTAGAGGGATGAGGAAGGCTGGGCAAACAGGATCAATCCAGGCACGGAAACAATTCTCAAATCCATGCTGAGGTTTTCAAGAATAACCCAGTTCCACACTGTTTTCAAGTAGGTTCTGGGTTCAATAACCCACCTCTTGCACACTTTATTCATAGATTTGGAACATCTTCCTCTGCAAAATAAATAAGTAAATGCTTGGTTTCAGAGTAGTAGTCGTGTTAGTCTGTATCCGCAAAAAGACAAGGAGTACTTGTGGCACCTTGCATGCATCCGATGAAGTGAGCTGTAGCTCACGAAAGCTTAGGTGCCACACGTACTCCTTTTCTTTTTCCAGATAAATGCTTGTGCATTTATACAAATAAACACAAACATGTTTGTTTACATATATGTAATCAGACAAAATGTCTAATCATTGATAAATGCCGTTGTGCTTATTATGGATCTGGAATGCTACTTTTGACATGTATGTATTTAGTATGGGAAAAGTATAGGAAGTCACAATGCATGTACATTATGCTATTTTTAATTGCTTTTTTCTTAATTTCTTTAAAATGTCTCAGAGTTGGTAAAGCTTGTTTTCCTTGATGAATTCTGATCTTAGTTATAATCATGTGACTCCAGTTTTACTGTACTCAAGTGTAACTGAGATCAGAATCTGTCCCTGTATTTGAGTGATTCAAACATGAAATCTGATTTTTTTTAAAAAAACATGATACATTCTCATGCACTAATAATTCAAAAACAACTCAATGGATTTTCCAAAAATTTACCCTCGGACTTAAAATTAACAGGATAAATTTCATCTCCCTCTACCTCCCCTTGGAGCAAAAGAAAATTTTTAAAGAAAGCTTTCAGCAACTGAAAATAGGGATTTATATTGGAATGGCCATCTCAACCATAATTGTAGTGTCGCTAATGCAGTACTGTAATATTCACTGCTCTTAACCTTGTAGGTCAGTTCCTGGCTTTGAAGTTTAGATCATGTGGTTTGTGCTTTCATCATCAGCAAGAATGGATTTAGAAGACACTTTTTTTTTTGAGAGTAGATGTGACTGTGGATGATATATCGAGAAGATAGCATCCAAGGAGAATCTTCATAAATTGAGCTGTGACTGTAGTTTAGTAAAAAATAACACAAGTCAGAGGGAAACTGCCTATACCTCATCATGTTGTCATTTTGAAAAAGACCACAAACTTCTTTTTTTTCTCAAAATAGTGACTATATAACATGCTAACATGAAAGTCCTTAACTACAAGTCACTGAGGTTCAAACTGCAGGCTGGGATCAGAATCCAAATAATGAGCATTTAAGAGCAGATTTCTAGGTCACAACATATCTGGCAAGTGGTTTGTTACAGCAGTTGCCTCCGGGGAAAAATAAAAACAGAGCGGGAAGACATTATCATGAACGTGTAGCAGAAAGCAAATCTAGGCTGCATATATGATGCTATGCATTCCAATGTAGAATGAGCAGTATCCCAATGTCTGTAACACATTACCAAATCAATATCACTAGCATTCAAAGGACAAGGTTAATTCCTAGAAAGGGCTGATTCCTGCTCCCATTTTTGCCGCTGACTTCAGTGGGGGAAGGATTGAGCCTCCGGTAAAGTAAAACTGTAGTTGAAAATAGAAGTGATCCAAGGAAATACTAATTACCATTTATATATAATTAATCTGTGGAATTCACTGCCATAGGATATTATGGAGGTTAATAGGCTTGTAAGACTTAGAAAAAAACCATTATGTGAACATATACGAATAGAATCTATGGTTCCATTAGCCAGGACAATTATAAAACCCATCAGTGCCCATTCTTGGGCCAGCTGGAGTCAAGAGTCATTTTTCTCTGTGTAACAGATTTGCCCAATTATGTGGGGTTTTTTGTTTTCCATCAAAGCATCCAGTATAAGCCAGTATTTGAGACAGGATACCAGACTAGATAGATTCTTGGTTTGTTTTAGTATAACAAATCTTGTGTTCTTCAACAGCAATGGGCGGAGGAAAGCTGTGTTTTGATCAGATCTAATCAGGGTTAGGCTAGAGTTCAGATTTCCAGGCCAAATCAAGTCTCTCCCTTAAATTCAGATTTGACAGTGCCCAAACCTCACAAACTGTTGTCAAGATTTAGGTTGCATTTGGAAATTAATCTCCCTAAAAATTCTGGTTTGCAATCTGATATGAAACAAAAACCGTATGTGTGGCCGTAGATCGAGGGATTGCATCTCCCCACACTCTCACTTCTTTCCCCAACCTGCAAAGAGACAGGAGGTGTGGGTTCAGTTTTGGCTGGCTCTGTACTAATCCTTGTGACAAACACTGACTCAAACAGTTCTGGAATGAGATTTGACTGAATATTAAAACCAGAAATTGTCACTGATAGTTACCTTTTATTCTTGGTCTTCTCCTGTCTGACACATTCGGAGTAGTATGCAAGTAAGGAGTACTATAAAACTGAAAACCGAGCAGCAGATAGATGTGACAATTTAAAGTGATCATATTTGATTTGTATAATCCATCAACCCCTTTGTTCCTCAGTTTTAGAATGGCTGTCTAATTTTTTATTGTATTTAAAGTATTTGTGCCTCTATAGAGTCTAAGGATATGCCTGCAGTGGGAGCTGCGATTCCAAGATTGGGTAGACAGACTCACACTAGGTCAGCTCGAGGTAGCGGACTACAAACAACAGTGTAGATGTTGCAGCATTGGAGGAGACTCTGGCTAGCCGTGGCTAGACTCAGACATGGTGGGGCTGGGCGGGCTTGGACTTGGGCAGCTAGCCTGAGCCACTGTCAGTGCTGCAATGGTCACACTGCTATTTTTAGCATGCTGTCTTGAGCTGAACTAGCATGAGCTTCTTTCCCCGTGCTTGGAATCACAGTGCCCTGCTGCAGTGTAGACATCCCTTACAGTCTAATTTAGAGCTGTTTACAAAAGTACATGTACTGAAGTCTCCAGCTTTTGACATCACTGAGACTATGATTGGCTGTTGAAAAGGAGTTTGAATTGAATATTACATACACCTTTTAGAGGAGCAGTTATGAAATGGAAGGAATACCTCAACTTTTTTCCCCTTGAAATTAATAATTTTGTCATGTGCCTTGTGCCTCTTCAGTAACCATGACTCACCTTAATACCAGTGTTTGACATTAGAAGCCTCTCTAGAGAGGAAGAAAATCATTCAAAAATGAGCTGGATAAAGGTTATTAAACCAACACTTAAAATTCTAGTCCTGCACATTTTACTCCCACCCCCAATTAAATGCCCAAACCAGAGATGTGGAAATTTTAGAATACACACATGCTGAATACACCATTATCAGAGGAAGAAGCATCTACAAGGAATTCTAATTTTATTTCCAGTAGTCATTTCCTCCCGCTTATGAATTTGGAATGCTATTTTTCAAGAGGGCAAAGGAAAAAACCCTCTGAAACTGGATCTTTAAAAATACAAAGCAAAGTAAGCCATTCCTCTATACAATATAGGACCTGATTTTGCAACCGTTACTTAGGCAAGTAAACCTGATTCACACAAGTAGTCCAACTAACTTCAGTGGGACTGGATGCATAAGTAAGTGTTAACTGTATGAGTAAAGCTTGTAGGATTGGGCAATGAACATGTACAATGTCAGTGTTTATAAACCTATAATCTACCATCCCCCAGAACTAACTTAAATATCAATACAAATTACATGTGGAACAGATTATCAGTTTTCCTAATGACCCTTTGCCCTTTGAATTACAAAAAAAGAGTGGTTTCAGAGTAGCAGCCGTGTTAGTCTGTATCTGCAAAAAGAAAAGGAGTACTTGTGGCACCTTAGAGACTAACAAATTTAAAAGAGTGTTATATTACTGTAGACAACAGGTTGTTAAACACCAGAAGTGAAAAAACTAACCACGTAGATGGAGAAACAGTTAATTTTTAATCAATGAAATTGACTATGTTTAGTTGTATACTTTTTTACAGGTAGAGAGATACTGGCATCTGCAGAGCAGGGATGATTTGCATAGTTACCAATCTGGTTTAGAGTCTGTGGCTTCTGGGAGGTCAGGTTGTTTCAGTTAGCAGGTAAGAATCTGTTATACGCCAGTGTAAGTATCCCCTTGCTTGTTGACAATTACAAAGTATTACATAGGTTTGCCACTCCGAACTGATTCTCTCAATGCAAAAATTAGGTGTTAAAAAACCACATGAAAACGTCATTGTCATAATTCATAAAGCTACTTTAATCTTTTTTTCTAGTTCCCCCCCTAACCTTTTGTGGTAAATTAATACATTGTAAAAGTGTAAGAGGTATCTTTTAGTCAACTTTCAATAATATTTTATTAAATGATTTTAGCTCCCTTGGGTAATAAACAGGTGATTCAACTTAGAGTACAGGTGCTATATTTAATACTTGATGCTTACTGGAAAAATTCCAAGTAATAATAGCTTATTTAAAAGCTTTAGAATCCCCAAAGAGCTATAAAATTGTGCCGGGAGTTGTCCAGGATAAATAATGCTTATTTCTCCTTTCTTGTGAGAAAACCAGATGATCTTTTAACATTGAAGGACTGATGACTTAAACGAAGGTCACTAATATTCTGATGCTATTTTTGTTCTTTCCATCTTTGCATTTAACAATATTGTTGTGATAGGGCAGCACTCACCTCTCAAGTGCCTCCTAGCAGCTGGATGTGGTAGTACAATCTTTTTCTCACTCCTGGCACCCCCTGTCGGTTGGTGACTTCACTAAGTGGGTCTTCAGTGGTTCAGGCCTCTGACCAAGTCACATGGTCAAAAATGGACTCCTTCCAGCGTAGCAAAGAGTTCCCAGCCAGGGACTGACCTGCTAAGGCCCTGAAGCTCCTTTTATCTGAGCCTGCTGGGCTCTGGTTGGCTGCTTCCATGAGTTCTCTCTAGGCAAGCCTGGAGAACCCACCTTCACTGCTCCTTCCTGGAACAGGGTGTAGTAGGGCTGCAGGGCATCCAGCAGGGAGCCACAAAGGGCCTGGTACACCTCTGTCACAATTGTAATGAAGAGAAAATGTGATTGTCTCTTATTACATCCTAATAAAGGGTTACAAGTGCACTGCAGTTTGAACCTCATCTAACAGTGTAATTATTTTGTGCTATGCATTCTAGGTCTCTGGTTGTTATATTTTTAATTATTTTTTTAAAGGTGAATCTTGGGCCACTGGAAAGGATGCCACCTTGTGCATTTAAAAAAATACCTTCCACACGATCAACAAACCCACAAAATAAACATTGTCTGGACCCACAGTGGCTCAGATCTAGAATTGGGATTCTGGCTGCACCAATGTGATTGTTCATAGGTATGTCCCTGTCTCTCTCTTACCCATTCATGTTCTTCCTCCCTGCTCTCCAGTCTACTTTCCTGACCTTGTTTCTCTTGTCCCTTCCCAACCTGATATTCCCCTGCATCCATGCTTATCGTCCTTCCTGCCCCTCATATTACCCTTAGCCCCCTCTTTGCTTCCCATATTTTCCTGCCTCATCACCATAACATTCCCCCGATGACCAACTCATTCCCCTACCCACATTCTGCTGCTCATTCACTGTCTCTCTAAAAGGAGATGGAGGAGGGGAGATGGTGGCCATTCTGAATAACAGTAAATGTTTGAGAGATGGAGGCTTGGGATCAATGAGAAGATTAATAAAAACATATAATATTGCAAGACTTGGCACCTTTCACTCCTAGATTTAAATGGTGGGGACAGAAGTAGGCACATTAGCATTGCCTGGGATACAGAGGAAAAGGGAAAAGACAGACCAGCTGTTCCCCTTGATAGCTTTACAGAGGGATTTGGGTTGGATGAAGGGGCCAACTAAAGAGTATAGGAGGGAGGGGGAAGGTAGAGAAGAACCCAATCTCTTCTGAGGGACTGGAGAGAGGATGATGTTCAAAGTCTTTACCAAAGCCCCAGGTTCCTGGGAAACTCTTCCTCTCCTCCCCTTCCCCCCACTAAAACAGGAGAGTAGATATATGGGAAACCATGCAGCCTCTGATTTCAGCAGAGTTTTTGCTTTGTGTTCTCCTCTTAATTGAACCCTGTACTCTACATATGGAACTCCCTTTTGATCCCAAACGGAGAAAGGGGACAGATCTGTTTTGGGCATGGTTTGAAGACAAAATGCCTCCTAGAGCCCCGACCATGCAAAAAGAGAGCAGCCACTGTGCTCTCCTTTCAAGATGGTGGAGAATATGTTGTGCTCTGCTGAAGGGTGGAGGCAGGGTTGGGCCATGGGGTTATGCGGTGTTTACACTCATTGGACATCCCCTCGCTCATTGTGCTTAGACCATTTTCAGGGACCAAGGCTGGGAAAACTTCTTGTGCTCCCCATACCCCATTCAGGAACCAAGCACAGTCTGACCCTGGAACAGCCAAAGTCTACTCCTCTCCTGTTATAAGTAAGAAAGCA
Source organism: Lepidochelys olivacea (assembly GCF_965140295.1). Lineage (NCBI taxonomy): Eukaryota > Metazoa > Chordata > Testudines > Cheloniidae > Lepidochelys > Lepidochelys olivacea. The sequence continues at coordinate 3,773,649 of NC_140417.1, read as the reverse complement.
ACACTGAGAAAATACGTTGGGAATTATTGTGCTGTAGTTGTATCGAATTTCTCTGCTGTTTTGTTGAAAGGAAAACAGACTGTGTGTGAATTAAAGCATTGGCTGATCAGAATCTGAAGAGTTAACTGCTCTTCTTCCTATATCTGTCATCCTCATTCACTAGATTTTACCATGGAAGGAAACATCAACGTCATGCCACACTGCATATTCCCCTAATCTCATACTTCCCACCGAGAAATATTTTCATCTCACGTATATTCCCCACGTTAAGCAGCAATTTGTCAGCGTGGAAAAGAGTCATGCTCCCAGATCAGACTATTTAATCATTTCTTGGGAATCTTCTGACTTGCCTATCTACTTCTTACGTTGGCAATTCCATGTTAAAAGTCAAACTATAGTAAAAAGCAGTGGCTGCAGAAAATGTCACCATGCTAAACAGTCATAAAGAAGAGGTTTTAAAGAACAGAACTTAATGGAAAATCTTTAATTCTCCTGACAATTCACAGTACAATGATTTAAACCGATAGTTTTTCTCATTTCTGCTCTGCAGAACTTTATTGAAAGCCCACATCTGTTTTATAATCAGTCTCTGTGGCATTTAATTTGACTAAGCTTTTACTGTACAATGTTTATTTCAAGGTGTATTTGCATTTGTTGGTATCACCAAGACATCAAAAATTATTCAATATTTGAATATTGCCATTTGTGGAAGCTTCCAAGGTCATTTACTGTCCTTTCTAAAAGCCAGACCACAGCGGGTTGTTAAGAGCCTTTGACCTTTTGAAGTCTTCCCCAGGAGATGAATAACAACGCATTCACACCATGGCCAGTGTTGTTTTGTGGTTTGGATGGCAGTAGTTTCTTATACAGCAAGTATAGCCTGAGTCTGTTTCTATAGTGGAGTTTCCCTTGCACAAAATCTTCCACCCAAATCATTAAGGGTGAAATCCTGATTTCACTGAAGCCAATGGCAAAACTCCCATTGACTGACTTCAGTGAGGTCAGGATTCACCCTGAGGGTGAAATTGATCTCTGTGCAGAGACCAATGCTTACTTTTCCTTACAGACACCTCACATCATTTCACGTTTCCTAGCTCATCATTTTGACCATGTCACCCCTCTCTTTGCTTCCCTCCACTGGCTCCTGCTTCTCTATCACATCAAAGATAAGCTACATGTCTGCATTTTCAAGGCCCTTCCCGACCCTTCCCCACCCTACCAACATCTCAATAGTTAATGCTAAATGATAGATGCCCATTGCCCTGTGACGCCAGCCTATGCTGCTCACTTACTAAATTTTCAAACCAAGCACAGTTGTGCTTTCTCCCATATTGCCTCTCACACTTGGACGAAGCTCCCCATAAACCTAGGCAAAGCTTATTCCAATCCCTCCTTCAAACTCTCCCTTACCGTGATCCCTACAAAAATCTTTTGTGCTTAGACCACTTGTCTGCTGAGACCACTGCCACTCAGGATGACCAAATACTGCCTCATTTGTTCCTAATATTCCCATCTTCCTGTCTGTATCCATCTGTTGTCTCTTGTCTTTTACTTAAGAGACAGTAACTCTTTAGGGCAGGGACCATCTTTTGTTCTGTGTTGGTATAGCGCCCAGCACAATGGGGTCCTGGTTCATGACTAGGGCTCCTAGGTTCTATAGTAATACAAATAAAAATAATAAATAATCATACGTAAGCCCAAGGGAGATTTTCTTGTCAAGTTAGAATTTCTAAAGGTGATAGATACTTATTCAAGACACAAAACAGCACTGCAGACAGGAACATGGGAATACTTAGGAAGAAGAAAGCTGGAGAGTAGCCATGGTTAGGTATTTTTATTTTTTCCTGAGGGCATTGATACATAAAAATAACAGCTATTTGAGTTTGTCTTTAAGGTTACGACAGTCAGACATTACTTGGTAATAACTTGTTGTTATACCATAGATATAGTCTTAATCAAAACGTTAAGGCATGATTGGTCAGATAAAGAGTCAAATTGTATATAATCACACTGTTTGTATGCTTCTTTTAATTACCAAGAAGCAAGATTTACATGTAACCAATGCTACTTTTATCTCCATTATAGTTCAGCTTTCAATTAAACACCTTCTGTTGAGCAGGCATACATACCAGGAGAAGAAGCCAAATATTAGTTTTTAAAATTAGAACACAACTCTTAGAAGACATGTATTTACTTGTTAGATTTTTCTCAGTTTAGTATCTGTGGGTGTAAAAATCACAAATTGGATTTTGTTACCGAGTACTGAATAGGATACAGATTTTCTTTTTCAAGAAAGTTTCCCCTTTTATATTTTTATTCAATTTAAAGCTAAATCAAAACCTTAATTTGCCTCATTTTCAGGAGGAACAAAGCTGCAATCACACATTTCTGAATCAATTAATTTTTCTTGGAACATTTTTGTCAATTGTGGCCCTGAGGTTCTGTCCCATGACCCATTATTGTGTACTGCAGAGTAGGGGATAGAGTATTAGAACAATTGTATATCACTTGACATTCAGATTGTTACACTTCAGGGTAAATTTTCAACACAGTGTGCAAGAGGTAAGAGCTTAAATCGAATGATTTTTTAATGCTGTTGTTACTCATGCCTCCTGGTACTTGTAAAGGTACCCCTGCTTTTTGATCAGCAGTTGATGAAGACACAGCAATTGTGCTGCAGAGATTTTTGCATATTTATTACTGATTAACTTAAGAATGTCAAAACGACTGTTACATTATGTAGGAAAAGGATAGGGTGGAAGTGGGGGGAATTTTTGCCTGCGTCCAAATTTGAAATAATGAGAAGAAAGACAAGAGTGCAGCTACTGAGTAATGTTTTTATTAATGGTCTAAATTTCTGAAACTGAATTATTAATAGAAGAAGCATTACTGTCCTGTGCTTTTGATATAAGATGTATGTCAAATAAGAAAGTGAGACAGAAGTGATACTAAATAACAGGAAGTGAGGACTTGGAGTTATTCCTAAAACTAGAATGTGAACATTGATGTGTGCGAGAAAGAGAAAAAGGGATGGCACTATGTATACAATAAAAACAGATGCTAATAAACAGACTGGCAAAATATTTGAGTGTATGAGATAAAAGACATGAAGAACAAATGAGAGAGTGTTTCCAGTCTGAAATCCTAAGATATACTCATGAAAGGCTTGAGAATAAAGTTCACAGACAAAGCACTTGAGACTTAAGATGATTCACAAGTTAGAGCGGGGGGAAAAAGTATGTAACTGTAGTCACCCTCCCTTGACGTTGGCAGGATAGCATATGCCAGTCAAGGATCTATCAGAATTTGTTTAATACTACATTTGATTGAAGGAGAACAATCCTATACTGAGCCCCTGGGGATAGAAGAGATGACTCTAGTAGGAAATATTGATTGCTAATTTTTCAAGTATCCAAGGCTCTATATATTATAGTTTTGAATGACTCTCCGAGTGGGTCTCCCAGCACTTCCCCCAGGAGACTGTTCCACAGTATAATAGACTTCACTCTTACCAACTTTACCTCATATTAAGGCCTTGATCCTGAAAATCTCTGGAAACTCAAGTTTGTCGTGCTTTAGTGAATGGAGGTGATGCAGGGGTTCACATAGGTGGAGTGCTCAGCACTGAACAGAAGTAATAAGTCTCAAGCCTATTTCGTATCTGCTTTCTGAGTCTCCAACATATAGTAAAAAAAAAAAAGGAAATGGATGCACGGAGAACAGGAATGTCTAAGGGGGGAAGGATTTAAGTGCAATCCTTTGCATGGAAATGTGGTGCTATATCAGCCTACATTCAGGTCTGAACATAGTGGCCTATAGTGCTTTTCACCATCTGCAGCTGTCCAGGAGGCTGTAGCTATACCTCTCTGATACATTCTTTACAACCATTCATCCATGAGTTATTTACCCCAAAGCCTGACTACTGCAGTGAGCTCTGTTTAGGGATACTCTGTGGTCCAGAAGCTCAAGCTAATGTAGAAAGCCAGAGCATGACTGCAGAGTAGTTTGGGCCAATGGGAATATATAATACTGTGCTAAAAATCTCTGCACTAACTTCCTGTTCACTTCTGGGTGCAATTCAAGGTATTGGGGGTTCTGTTGTGTCCTAAATAGTCTGGGTTTTAGTTGTTTAAGATGCACTCTTTCCCCTATTGCTTGAGGGGAAGTGCTTGCAATTTGAACTTCAGTTAAGAGCCACCATCTATAGGATTCACTCCCTTTGGCAGTCCGTCACAGCCTGCACTTTAAGGCAAGATGCATTTGATTAACCATTTTTGTTCATGTTTTGCATCTTAATTTTCTATAATTAAGGTGCTAAAGTATCTAACTGCCATGGTAATAACTGCTATAGACATTACTTCAAAATTAGATGCAGATATATTTCTTGTTAATTTATTATTTCATTTCATTTTTTACCAGAATTAAACCTATATATAGTCTTAAATTCATTTTATATAATATAGCTTCCAAAGTAAATGTCAGGAGTAAATAGTACATAGAATTTCGTTCATACTGAAGTAGATAAATAGGGGACTAAAGCACATAAAGGGTGAATCAGTTATATACGCAGGGCATAGTGCACTAAATCTGTATAGAAACATTAAAAAAAAAGACATCGTGTGTCCTTTTGAATCTATTGTTAGTAATTATAGATTGGCTACTTGTCTCCATGACTAGTGTGGCAGTGGTAATGTTAAATCAATAGATGTTCTGGACAAGGTACAGAGACAGATTTACATAATTAGCATGTAGTGGCTTTGAGCCTTTTTGCCAGGGAATCCTGAGGTCTAATGAAGGTCTGCTCTGATCATGTAGAGAACATTTTATTCTTCTACCAATTTTTATTCCCTTATTCCTTTTTTTTGTTTGGGAAGCAAGTGTGATTGGAAAGGTGCCAAGTTGTTCTTTATGAAGCCACTGCAAATGCCTTTCCATGAATTAGCCAGCAAGGGATAAATAGCCATGCAGCTGGCACCCTTCCAATCCCTCCAAGCCCACTGTTGGTATTTCTGTTAGGATATTCCTAGGCAGCACAATTCTGCTTTGCAATTCATATCTTGTACCTACCAGTGTAATTAACAGGAATGGGGTTACAAAGCCATCGTGTTCCTTGAGGACCAGCTAGTGTGACTGTTGGTAAAAATTACTACCAAAATGTCCAATTTTGGCAAAAGCAGAACATTAATTATGAAACAAATACATCCCTGCTAAACTGTCATTTTGTGTCATTCAGCACTCGAGAGATTAAGGACTATCTATATTACAACTACAACCTTGTCTGGGGACCCTGCTTCCAATGCTGCTGTCCTTTGACACAGTTCAAACTGCCCGCAGCTTCACTGTGGGTTGGGAACATGGGTGACATCCCATCTATGCCAGACAACAGAACTGTGCCAGCCTTGTCAGGAAACAACTGTTGTAATCAGTTTCCCTGACACAGTTGTATTGCATTTCAGGCAGGCTGTAGTGTAGACAAGGCCTCTCTTTTACTTAGTTATATTTAATTAAAAACTTTCTGGAATTGTTAAAAAAGAAGTATTTAAAAAAAAACAATAAAACTTTTAGTAGGGGATTGATTACCCACCTGCATTTTCCTAGACCTTTCTGCATTGCCATGTTAAGATGAACCTGGATCTCCTTCTGCATATTAGAGATCTATAAATGACTATGATCTAAGTAGCCAATCAGCATACAGAAGCAGTTGTATGTTACTAAGAGCTTTGTCTCAGGCAGCTCTCTTAAATTTGGGGAATCCCAGTTTAGCACTCAGAAAGGGTTAGTTTTCCATACAAGAGAAGGTGGGTTATTTATTTAAAAAAGATATATACTCATGTTGGGAAATGTATGCAATCCCATATTCTATTACCGTAGTATTAAGAAAATATTGGGATTTGATGACATTAAACCAAGATGGATACTTGTTTAGAATTACTGTGACTACAGCGTAGAAATGGTTTTCATGACTGATGGCAAACACAAATATTAACTATAGAAATGTGGCTGCCCTGAATAAAAACATTAAGGGAAATGAGTGATTCACTGCCTGTATTAGATGAATACCTGAACTACTTAAGGAAAGGGGAGGAGAAAGGAAGAAATTTTTTTTTAAAAATTTAATACAATTGATCTGAGTTTCATGAAATCAGTTTGTATTCCTACTGAACCTCATAACTTTTATTGTTTCAGTTTTCTTTATTTTAGTTTATTCAACTAGTTCAGTTCAATGACTAACTCATTCAAAGTTAAGAAAATGTTTGGGAGTTGAAAAAAGCAGGATAGCTTGTTTTTCCTCCTCTAGCCTCTGAATAAAAAGTTGGTGTGAAAGGATCACATCTGTTAGCTCTAAAATCCTGAAGAACATGGTGACTGGATGAGTAAATTCAATTCACTAACTATAGATAATAGTTCCTTTGTATAATAGATCAATTAAAAAAAGTATAAAGGCAAAACAAGATTAAAATTAGTTATTTAAATAATGATTTCCTGCCCAATTTGATTTAAATCAATCCACCCTGGGTGAAAGGGACCCTGAGATCTTCTTAGATTAATTCTATTGCAGCGGCACAAGCTACAGATTCAATTAAGAGTTCTTGCTTTTTGAATGGAGTGGGAGAGTAAGGTTAGAATAGGGGGAAGTGAGGCTAGAGCAGCATTTCTCAAACTATGGGTCGGGACCCCAAAGTGAGTCATGGCCTGCTTTAATGGGGTCACCAGGGCTGGAGTTAGACTTGCTGGGGGCCAAAGCCTGAGCCCCACTGCCTGGAGCCCAGGGCCATAGCCCTTGGGCCTTGGCCCCCCAACCCAGGGCAGCGGGACTCAGGTGTGCTCAGGCTTCAGTCCCCGCTCCTGGGGTCACGTAGTAATTTTTGTTGTCAGAAAGGGGTTGTGGTGCAGTGAAGTTTGAGAACCTCTGGGCTAGAGAAATCCACAGACATCCCCTGCCTTCAAAGCAAGACTATTTGAAACAGCAGAAGCAAGAAATTTACAAGTCCTTTGTCAGTTTCATTACTCAGGACTTAGTGAGTAGCCTGTGAAACTGAACATAATTTTGTCAGCTTCCTTTTACTGCTGCAGCTACTGTAGGCTCTCTTCTGTTTGGTCCCAGTGCTTGTGCTCAAGTGCATTTTTCAAGACCTGAGTATTAATATTAGAAAAAAATTATTGTGGAATGTCCCAGTTTTAGACCATTTCAAAGAGCAGATATTGACAAGATTTGGAAGCGTAAGCGCTCTAACCTTCTCTGAGTTTTTCCAAGTTGGAAATAATTCTTCATGTCCAAGCTTTGTTTGGTATGTATCCTGGGACAATCGTAAAACATTGCCATGTCTGTAAGCAGTAGTTTTCACAAGTTTCATTTCACAGATTGTATATAACCATATCACCTGCCCCAAATGCTCAAATACCATGAGTCAGACTACAACAGTTCGTGAGATTTAAATAAATAATAAATTCAGAGTTCTTGTTATTTACCTTCTGGTTTCTGAGCATTTACAGTACACTCAGTTCACATTTTCAGGCTCCCCAATGAGGAAGGCTAAAACCAAACATATTTCCTTTAAAGAATGAAAGCTGAGATTCTCAAGTAATCATTTGCCTTTGGGAGTGAGGGCTTTAAGAAAAGCACCAAATATCAAGAGTCTTGCAATATAATTGTGAGAGCTGACAATGCTGTTAAAATGTGTGTTTTGGAACATCTATATCAAAAACAAATAGTTCTAAAATATGGTTCACTAAGTATTTCTGCCTTCATTTTTGAGTTTAAAACTTAGTGCTAGAAATAGGTGTCACTCTGACATGTCTGTTAATATGCTGCATCATGAGTGTTTAATGATGACTTTCATCCAATGTGAGCTGTCAGTGGGTGAGAGCTGCCTGGTCTCTTGTAAGGAAAATTTCCTCAGTTTATTACCCTGTTAAATGTCAGAGTTTCTAATTTGTACAAGAAAATTTAATTTAGGAGCATCTCCTACATAACACATCAGGATAGTTTTTCTCATGATTTCCTCTTTAACATTGAAATATGAGGTCAAATATATTCAATCCTTTATGGCATATTGTTTTTTATTACTTATGTATTTAAACTCAGGAAGATTGGCAATAGTAGATAGTAGAGATAACATTCTCTGTGGCCCTTAATTGTTCTGCTTTTATTTAAAGGTAGAATCATCGAGCTAGGGATAGGGTTCAGAAAAGAAGTATATCTCATTTTGGATCATAATATTTTGCTTTGAAGAGAAAATATTTGGACATATTCATCAAAGCCCATATTGTAAATAAGTTATTTTTTTTCTATAAAGCTTGCCTCATAGCTTGCTGTTGTCATTTTCCTGTGCAGGTGTGAGTTGCAGTGGGAATCTAATCATGCTGGCTTGTATAATCATGGCCCCTGTCACCGATTCCACTGGTGGACAGCCACCATGATAGTGGTTCATATCACTTTCCCCTCCGTTTGCCTCAGATGCAGTCCTGTGGATAAATTACTCTATCAGAAGTCTCCAAGTTTGAGTGCCAAACAAACATTAATGAAGCTTGTTGCAGCAGCCTGTAATGCTACATCTAGGAGAGTATTAGAGAGCAAAGGAACCTAGCTAGACTGGCAGATTATAGTGGGGGATCGACTATCATTTTGAAGTTGTCCTCAAAAGATTGCCATCAGGTAGCGAACAAGGAGAATAACATAAAACTCCATTCTAAATCCTTTTAATATGGTTTTAAGCATTTTCAGAACTGCAATTTAGAGGTTTTCTCCTCTCACCATCTGAATGGTTTCTTGAGAGTCTCAGTTTCTCTTGACGGACCCTTGTTAGTTTGTTTTCAGTTAGGTCAGTTCCTGGACCTCCACCTCTAGTTAAGTCAGTCAGCCCTTTACTTTGTGGGCTTGCAGTCTCCGTCAGTCTTTTGACTGTTTTCTCGGAGGCAGTCTGGTACAGGGCGATTGCCCCTTTGCTATCCCAGGCCTTTTAGCCCCTCTTCCTTTCTTTGTACTCTTCCCTTTATAGCAGGCCTTGTTTCCTCTGGGTTGCAGCTCTGGCAGCTGTGTGGGTTTGTGATCAAGTGGCTTGCTTGTAAACAGGAGAGATCACCCCCATGCTCAGTATGGGGTTTGTTGACACCACTACATCTCCCCCAGAACCTGTTTGTCCATCAGTGACATGCTTAATGTTGCTAAACATGTATGCGGAAATAGTTAAGCTATGAAAAATGCCCATAATACACAAACCAAAACTTTGCTAGATATTCTCAGATAACCCTGTTAGTTTGTTCTCTGATAAATTGGTTACACAGATGCATAACAGATTAACAGAGCAGAAACATAAAATAAGAGAAAGGACAATTAAAGCTGTCATGAGGAGATACTTTATTTATTGGGAAAAGAAGAAACATTAATTTAGCAATAGTTTTGGTGATTGTATTCTATACCATTAATTGTTCTCTCTTAAATTTCTTCTGGAATTTTGACTTATTTTTGTGGAGGTATAATACTGGGTAATATAAACCTAAAGACAAGGATAGTATCCAGAGGACCAGTGTGATTTACATAATTTATCTCAGGAGCATCATATGAATCCACAAAGTAGATTTATATGATTATTATTCAGTGGGAGGATAAAACCCATTTAGGAAAGTGTAAAACCAAAATAATTGTCACTTATTCCCTACCCTGTAGAAAAATGAATGCATTGAAAGCAAATCTTCTAGTGGCCATTGATGTACATCTGCATCTGGCACATAAGAAATATTGTTTACTGAGTTGTGAACTTTGCCCAATGTTCTCATTTCAAAGGTTAAAAATGAAACTTTTCATTATCTGTCACTACGTTTGTGCAGTTACATGTGCAGTAGGCAAAAAGTACAAATGTGACAAGAAAGAAATGACTTATTATTTATTGTTTATTAAAGACTTGGCTGGAGGTATAGAGAGCAGACGGATCAAGTTTGTGGATGACACAAAGCTAGGGGGAGTTGCCAATACTGTGGAGGATAGAGCTAAAATTCAGAGGGATCTTCATAAATTGGAGAACTGGGCTATAGGCAACACAATGACACTCAGCAAAGACAAAGGTGAGGTGCTACACTTAGGGGAAACAAACAAATGCACAAATACAGAATGGGGGAAAACTGGCTTGGCAGCAGCGCTGCTGAGAAGGATTTAGGAGTTGTGGTGGATCACAGCCTCAACATGAGTCAGCAATGCGATGCTGTTGTGAAAAAAAAAGCAAATGCAGTTTTAGGTTGCATTAACAGAGGCATAGCATGCATGTCACAGGATGTGATAGTACCACTCTACTCAGTGCTGGTTTGGGCTCAGCTGGAGCACTGTGTCCAGTTTAGGTCACCACTGTATAGAAAGGATGTAGAGAACTTGGAAAGGATCCAGAGGCGAGTGACAAAAATGATCAAAGGGATGCAATGCAAGCCATTTGAGCAAAGGCTGAAGGAACTGGGTATGTCTGGTTTGGAAAAGAGGAGATTAAGGTGGGGACAGGATAGTGGTCTTCAGAGGTCTCTTGAGAGGCTGCCATAAAAAAGATGGAGAAAAGTTGTTCTCTCTTGCCACAGAGGGCAGGACAAGAGGCAATGGGTTCAAACTACAGCACAGCAGATTTAGATTAAATCTCAGGAAAAACTTCCTAACTGTAAGACTAGTAGGGCTATGCAACAGACCGCTGAGAGAGATTGTGGAAGCTCCTTTGCTGGCGATTTTCAAAAGGAGGCTGGATAGCCATCTGTCAAATCCTGCATCTTGGCAGGAGGTTAGACTAGATGTCCCTTGCGGTCCCTTCTAACCCTATGATTGTATGATTCTGTTATGAAGACCATTCTGTCACTGGCCCACCCTATGAGCTGCTAAGTTCCCCCTGCTTTACCGATGTCAATTGGAGTTCATTGTGTTCAGAGTTTTGCAGGATCGGGAATGTAAGTCAATTTCATATTACTTACGCAGTGCAGTTGTAGCTGTGTCGGTCCCAGGATATTAGAGAGACAAGCTGGGTGAGGTAATATCTTTTACTGCACCAAGTTCTGTTAGTGAGACTGTTTGAGGTAGACTGGGGACTGTTCAAGGTAGAGTGGCTCGTTAACACCTCTGCAGTCATAGGACAGAAAGAAGGGATTAGTGTTACAGATTGTTGTAATGAGCAATAGATCCAGGGTTTCTCTTCAGTCCATGACATTTAGTGTCTAGAAATGGGCTGTGGTCGTTGAAGTTGTGGCCCAAGAAGAAGAATGTCTGGACAAACACCCCACGAAACCAGTGGTATCCCTGAGATACGTAAATGATGTTTTCATCCTCTGGACGGACAGCTTAAACTCCCTCAAAGATTTCTGCCACAATGTCAACAACCACGACCCCTCCATCAAACTCTCCATGGAACACTCCCACACTAGCATCAACTTCTTGGACTCCACAGTCAGCTTCAACAATGGTGCCCTACAGACAACCATATACAAGAAACCCACGGAACATCACACCTACCTACATAGATCTAATAATCACCCCAACCACACCAAGAAATCTGTTCTTCACAGCCAGACACTCAGACACCGCAGAATATGTTCCAAGGAGAAAGTCCAGGATATACACCTTGACAGTAAACACAGTTGAACACACTACATAGACAAGGACACTCCACCATAGAAGTAGCTTGCCTCATGGAATGGGCCACCCAAATACTCAGAGAAAACCTGTTTCATTACAGAAATAATACCCCCTCTGACCGCATGCCCCTAATTGTCTCCTACCACTCCATGTGGGGTATCATCAAACAAATACAACGCATACTCAATAGGGACCCCATCCTGAAAGAAATCTTTCCTGAACCCCCACTTCTCTCCTTGAAACAAGCGGCCAACCTCTCCAAGCTCACCATCAGAAGCAAGCTTCCCACAGACCAGGACACCCCAACTCAAAGCAGCACTGAACTCTTCCAGAACAACAGATGCAAAACCTGCAGCTATAGCTGCACCGCTACAATGATCAACACTTTCCACAACACACCTTTCAAGATCCACGGATCCCACACATGCCTATCATCACATGTGGTATACCTCGTCCAGTGCCCCAATAATAACTGTGTGGGTGAAACCAGACAATCGCTATGCTCTCGAATGAACTCACACAGGAAAATGATAAAAGACAAAAACAGCCAATCGCCTGTGGGTGAACACTTTTCACAAAGTGATCACTCTATATCAGACCTATCAGTCCTCATCCTCAAAGGAAACCTGCCACAGCACTTTGAAAAGATGAGCTTGGGATGGAAGAAGAGCTCTGGGTGACTCAAAAGCTTGTCTCTTTCACCCACAGAAGTTGGTCTAATAAAAGATATTACCTTACCCACATTGTCTTTCTAATTTCATAATATGATAATCTTTGTTTCTGTGAAACAAGTTACTGGAAATATTCACAAAATTTCATTGTCAAATGCTGAGCAGTTTTACAGTGTATAAATAGCAGAAAAGATATACTTGGTGTGCTAGGTCTTGTCCATGCTACGGACACTCTAGGGGCCTAGCTATGACATGTAGCTATTCTGCTATAACCCATCATGTAGAAGCAGACTACAGAGATAGAAGGGGTATTTCCTTCACTGCAGGAACTCCACCTCCCTAAGCAACAGTAGCTAGGTTGACAGAAGCACCCGTCCATTGCCCTAGCTGCGTCTACACTGGGAGTTTGGTTAGTATAATTTTGGCGCTCAGGGGTGTGGATTTTTCACACCACTGAGCACCGTAACTATGTCAGGCTAAGTTTTCAGTGAAGACCAGGCCTCAGTAGGCACCATCATTCTGTGTGTGTGCATGTGAGTGTGTATGTGTGTGTGAACAAAACATGTTCTGGGTCTAATTTCCTGAGGTGCTGACCACTCACAACGCTCATTGATTTCAGTTGGAGTTGTGGGTGCTCAACACTTCAGCAAATTAGCCCACAAATCTATAGAAATGCAAAAATGGTTGGTAAGACAACTGTAATTGACTTGTGAAAAGTAGGTGACACTACTTGTAATTAAAGAATTTAGACTTAATAATTGAAAATTAATTAGTTTAACTCCAAAAATTTTGATTATATCACACTTTATTTAGTAGTAGCTGAATTAACTCATTGATTTATTCAGATATCTGAATAACTGTCATGCTCCTCAGCTGAGTGCTTTCTGAGCAGACCTTCTCAACAACTGTTATCCATCATGACCCCAATGATAAGGGGCTCTGTAGTATGTTTCTTGGTGTAGAAGCTGAAGAAGAGCCTAAATTATATCTTAAAACTTTAGGTATTTATTTAACAGGAGACAATATACAGGATTAAATGCCTTCCACCTGCTGCAAACGTACGTTTCAAGGTATTTAATTTAAGAATTGTATAGGTCAGCAGACATGCAGAGTTTATAACAAAACTCATCTTCATTGTAAGCTATAATACATAGTTATTTAAAAAATCTAGAAATATTGGCAAATGGAGGAAAATATCTTGATGTAAATCGATAATTTAATTTAGCTGTGACCTTGGTCTAGTTGTATGCTGTGGTTCATAATTTTTCAATGAATGGATTGTAACTTTTTACATTTGCTTCATCTCTCCTATATGTATTGATTCATCTTAATACATTCTTTTTGTTGTTGATGTTATTATTGGTCTGACAGTACTCCCTTGAGGGCTCAGCTGATATCAGGCCCCATTGTGCCAGGTACCGTACTCACACACAGTCAGAGACAGCCCTTGCCCTGAATACCTGATAGTAAGATGAAGGGTTATTCTGTCCATTTTACATTTGGGGAACTAAGGTAGAAAGAGAAAGTGACTTGCCCAAAGTCACACAGTGTGTCAGAACCAAAACTGAGTCCGAGTCCAGCACCTTCACCATGTTCAGCTTTTCTTCCACACTCTTTATTTGGCACCTACCACAGTATGCCTGAAAGCCTTACCAATTATTTTAAATCAGCTTTGTATTAAGAGAAAAACACTGACAAGGTGCTCACATTTTTTATCCTCCATTCAAAGCTGCCTTTTGTGCTTGGATGATGGAGAACCTTGCCTTAGCATGCAGTTCACCCCACCTTGCACAAAGCTCCAGAAAACAAGCTTTGAGTGGGGGAGCTGAGCAGCAAGTGGGGAAGAAATGAAATTCAATCTTATGATACACAGGCAGGCCCAGGCCCTAGGATTGAACACCCTCTCCCAATTATGTTGATTTCCCCTGCCACTGAATTCACATGAGAATTTAGTGGCCCCCTCCCTCTAGCCAGGCCCAAAGACCTTCCTGCTTATTTAGAGCTAACTTGGGGAGACACTCTGGCACCATGGAAGCCCCTTAGCAGAGCTTTGTCACTTGTGGCCCAAGCCCGCACAACCTTGTTGCGGAGGTTATGTGATACAGAAGGCCTGGTGTGGGCCCTTCACACAGGTTATAGCTGCAGAGTCTGTGAGTCAGTCATTAGGTTGTCTTGGTTAAGAGACTGATCTGCCTGTCTTCTACAAGAGTTTTGCTATGTGTATTGGGGTTCATTTATCACTCTGGTGCCTCCTTGTGGCAGATATGGGAATTAGCTCTGGTAGCCAGCGTGGCCTGCTCTGGTGGTGCTCCACCTGTCACCTCTTCGCTCCTGGACCCACATCCTTCCAAGGACCACCGTGTCCTCCTCAGTGACACAGCCCTCCAGCCATGCCACACAGTGTGCTCCCCCCATTCTGGGGGACATCTCTGCAATCCCTGTCCAGTCTCTTTCCCAGTGGCAAGTGGGAGAGGGACCCTGTAGAAGGCTGCTGCTTTCTGCATCCCTCTGACTCCTCAGTAGATTTCCCTGAGCCAGTTCCCTGCGTCCCCAGCACCCTCTTTGTCCTTGCCTCTGGGCCTCAGCCTGCAGATGCCTGCAGCCCACTAGGAGGTGCCTTTAGCCCCCCGAGTCTCTGTATGCAGCACTGCTCTTTCCAGGGTGTTAGCTGCCTTCAGGGTGTGTTCTCCCTCCTCAAGCTCCAGGGAGTGACTGAAGCTGCTCTGCCCTGCAGCTCTTATAGGGGCATGCCAGGCCGTGATTGGCTGTTCCCCTCAGCCTTTCTCTGATTGGCTGCCTCCTGTGCAGCCTCCCCAGGCCTCTATTAACCCCTTAGAGCACAGTGCGGGGCAGGCGCCCCATCACACTGTGATACAGTCTGATCATTTCATGATCAACACACAATGTATCTTAGGGCAGCAGGTCTCCAGCTTTTTAACATCATAACTCCTGTTGATCAGAGCAGTTGAGCTCACCTTCACATTGCTAGACACGATGGCTGAGATTGCCAGAGCAGACCATGGGATTTAGACTCATTTATGTATTACTCTTTAAACACCTTCCAGTGGGACAGAGGAGCTGGTTTCTGTGCCCAGAGTGTGGGAAGAGTGCTGTGGCATGAGTGACCCAAACAGAAGCTGGAAAGTGAACTGCAAATCCAAAAAGAGGAACTGGGGAGACAAAATAGGAAAGATGAGCCTCCATTAGGGACATCCTTCCTACCAGTGTACTCCTCGTTGAGCCCCCTGCCGTCCTCCATTATATTCCCCGCCCTTCCCATTCTAGCCAGCAAAAGACCCTGGATTGCTCTTCCTGCTGCTCCTCCCCACTAGCTCTAGGCTGGCTGCATACCACCCAAGGGAAGCATTCAGAATGTAGGTGGGGAGTCATTCACCCTGCCCTCAGTGCCAGCACCACAGTGTCCATGGTGGCTGAGAAGAATCGCTGCAGGGTGAGCCCTTATCTATCCCTGAAGCCCTTCTGGGTGTGTGGCAGCGGCTGTAGCTGGAGTTGGAAAGAGCACTCGGGGGAGTGTCACAGACAATCCCAGGCAGCAGAGATTTGTCATTTCTTTATTTTTCCAGACTGTAAATAAAAAGATAAGTTCAGAGTTTCAGGCCCCAGCAAAATACCGAGCCACAGTGTGGGAGAGCCTGCTCTGTATAGGCTTGGAAGGATTAGATTTTTACCAATAAACGCTGATTTCACTGCACACTCACAAACCAATGAAATATTATTTCTCTCAATAATAATTGCAATTTACAGATAGACAAAATATGAAAAGTGCTGCTTGAGATCTTATTAGGGTTTGATTTAAGGATATTTATTTTGTATATTTTGACATGAGAGCTTTGTGTTTTCATGGCTATAAATCTTTAACTTTTTGAAATCAATGCCTACTATCCTTAAATAATGATTGTCTGATTCACCCTGTTGGCTGACTTCACCATAGTTATCTGCAACTGTGAAAATTGAAATAGACAAAAATCAGTAAAAATACTTAAAATTAAACGTCAAAATTATCTGTTGAAATTATAAAATAAATAAAAATCAAATTCTACCAAGCCTAGTTATATATAAAATGTTCATTAATGTAACTAAACGACTGGTGAAGGAAAACCCTTTACTAATCTTAAAGCTCCTCCATTAATCAGAAGGAAAATCATTGGCTGACTTTCTCGTTTGTCAGTTATTCAGGAAATATTCAATTAAGCAGCCCCCAAAGTAGTTCTCAGTTGAATATACTTTGTATGCTTCAGGATGTGCTGTTCTGTGCACTTCGGTGTTAAAGGAAAGCTTTCAGGCGTACATCACTCTTGAGGAGCAGGGTATGTATTTTTATTGCTACCACTCTTGTGCGGAGTGGTTCTGTACATATACCTAAGATCAGGTATGGCAGTAGCCTCTCTCTTTTCTTTTCCTGAAGCACAGAAAACCTTCTCTGCTTCGCCATATTTTAAAACCACTCCTTTTTTTTTTGAGATCTTATATCAAAAGCTCCACTGATAAAAATATAATTCTATGAAGGAAAAGTGAACTAAAAGCAATGCTAGGAAGTAGATTCACAGTTAAAGGTAGAATGTAATGAATGTCCTGCTAAATCTAAACACAGCTGCAGTTGCCTAAACACTTTATTGGTGCAAATCATTGTGTCTTGGTGTTGGACAGGTGCCATGAACTAGTTGAATTCTTACATTTTAAACATTGTTTAATGTAGGTGCTGTTGAGTGAGCACCTCTTAAGGGTGACACAAATTAATTCCACTCCCCGATAAGAAATCTCTCGACAGATTTATCACAAATTGCTGCAGCTGTGAGCGATTCCACGGTCTCATGAGAAGTACGAGATTAAACCTTGTCACCACTGTAGTATTTTTAATTAATTTAACCTCCAAACTAATCATTTCCTAGTGCCAGTCTCTCCCTTTCTGGTCAGCAGATTAATTAGTTAATGTCAGATTAATTAGTTAATGCAGTTGATGATGAAAAGCTCTCGATCAGTGAGAAGAATTACTATTGCAGGTGCTGAGAGTGCGGTGGAAGTAGGGGTTTCAGGGCTTTACAAGGAAAGAAAAACAAGACAGTACCTCATGTTGTGCTAGGGACTGCTGTTGCTACTGATTTTACGTGGAAGGCTCTCAGAGTCTATGGTGATGGGATAAAACCCTAAGATTGATACATAGACTCCATCTTGACATTTTGGCTGATTAAGGAACGGCACTGGAGTATCATGGTGAATAGGAAGGATCCTCAGGGGTCCAGTAGATGTATGTGCCACTCCCAGAGAGCAGAAAAACACTCTTACTCTCTACAGAGGAAGGAGAATTCCATGAGTAAAATTGTCAGAGGCATCAATACTGCACCTTTGTGTGGGTCTCTATGGTCTTTTATGAATAACTTTACAGTTCTCTGCTTCTGAACGACATAGCTTTCACCTTCAAGATGGATTTAAGGATGGATGGATTTCTAACATAAAGGACCAACGTAATCATTGGCATAATCCCACTGATGTATAGCTTTTTACTCTAAATAATATTTTCAGAAACTGGGAGCTTTATACCAGTAGTTACTTGTGAAAACCCATGGAGGCAATCTTCACTACTGGTGTCTCGGACCATTCTGCTCATGGAATGTTCCTTTCTCTGTATAGGATGGGTCCCCTGGCACTACAGTATATGTGTAGGACCCCTGAGGGTTCTTCCCATTCCTCCTCACTGTTTCACACCTCCATCTGTGAGCACCTACACTTTAGCTGTTGTCTGCCTGGCTGAGGAAGTTTTGAACTCAGTAGAGTTACCCCACTGTTGAATTTGCCCCAGGTGCTACCGCACTGTATGGAATGACATCTTTTCAAGGTGATAACTTCCTGTATATATCACTGGATTGGTGAATAATGGGCAGAAGAAGAGAAAACCGGAACCTCATGTGGAGAGCTGGGAAATACCTATATTATTTTTTATAAATATTATGCATGCCTCTATGTGTGTGTGTGTGTATGTGTTTATGATGGGCTAATTGCTCTGGACTTAGATCAAATGGGACTGTTAGAGGAACCAAGCAGGACAGGCAACACAATGGCCTAGATAAGGAATGCTCCAAAACAACAGCCAGAGTAATAGCTGTGAAGGGGCGACTCCATGGTCCCAACCCAAGTTACACGGCTGTTTTGCCAAGGCTGAGAACCTGGAGATCAAAAGACACCAATGAGTTAAAAGGTCTGCCCTGCAGAAAGGAAGGTGGGGAGGTTGTCAACTGTTGCTGACTGCTCTAGGTTGACTGCGAGTCAGGGTCAGCAGCAAATGGGCTGTACCTTGGTCACCAAGAGAATTGGGGCACCAAGGCTAAGTCATGTCTGCCTAGGGGCTTGAGGGGAATGCCAAGCATAGCTAAGACCAGATCCCTATAGGTCTTGTTGTAGTTTTAAATCCCTTTCTCTTGAGTGCTGTGTACTTTTGGCTAATAAAACATACTTTATTTTGAGGAAATAGCTTCTGCGTCACTGCATGTCATTATTGTCCACACTCTCCTGAAGGAAAATTCTTGCAGGTACAAAGCCCATTGGGCCTACTAGGTATTATGGCTGATAATCAGGGTGGTATAACCTGGAGATCCAGTTGGAGAGTGGTTGGATTGCAGGTCCCACCCCAAAGACGAGTGAAGGCACAGGCCTGTTATTTGAAAGGGGCATACTCAAGGACTGGAAATGGGTCTCAGAAGGGGCAACTCACTCAGTGACCATTAATTCTGACTCTGAATCTAAACTGTGCATGATCTGTAGGTGTTATTTAGGATGCCATTTTGCTTTTGAACTGTGCAGATCAAATCCTTGTGCTCTTGTAAATATCTCTACAAAATCTATCAGATAGCTGGGTAACGAGGCCCCCATGCTGTTACGTCATCTTGCAAACAGTAATCTGTGTTTGTGGGTTTAATTTGGCATCTATTGGGAAACTGAAATAGCCACAACCAGCAAAGTTTTTGCGTGTCTTTAAATGCTGAAATTGAGACTGCTAATGTAATATGATATGTTTACTCTTGGCAACCTGCACTTCTACAAGGTCCCTTGAGATAAATTCTGTGAAAAATGATTATCACCACTGTCAGCAAAAGCCTTAACTACATGAGTATTTTACATGAGCAAAACCAAGATAATGAAACATAATGCAGATTGATTTTAGTCGGGATAAAACAGCAGGTCTGGGTGTGTTTGTGATGACATGTTAGTTCGGGGGAGGGGACGGACACAAGAGGGAGAGTGGTGAGAACTATGCTCAGAACTGTGCTGTGTTCTCAAAAAAAGATAATATTGTGTAGGAGTATATTGAGCAGCTGCTGCACCTTTCTGGTAAAGTGTAAGCTGAAATGGGATCAAAACTGAATTTTAAATTAGAAATGTAAACAAAGTTTTTCTTTTACCCAGAAGGACCTTGACTTTCTTTGATTGAGAAGTGGAGGATGTGATAGGAAATGTTTCCAGATGGGTATTGAGGAACTTTCAGAGACGTTGTGTCGTGTGAACATGGATACACTTCCCATGTATCATATATCTATGGGCTAGCTGCGTCCAGAGGCATTGACTTTCTGAGTCCCCAGAGGGTGCTGCTGCACCGCTCCACCCCAGGCTTCGCTCCCATTCCATCCCTTCCCCTAAGCTCCCACCCCACCCTGCCTGTTCCCGTCCCCACTCCACCTCTTCCTGCCCCATTCCACCCCTCCCCCACCTCTTTTTGCTCCCACTCCTCCCCGCAGCACCTCCTGCACGCCGCTGAACAGCTGATCACCGGTGAAGCGGAGGAGCTGATTGGCGGGGCTGCCGGTGGGTGCTGTGCACCCATTTTTTCCTGTGGGAGTTTCAGCCCCGGAGCACCCACGGAGTCGGTACCTATGGCTGCGTCCACATTTCATTTCAGAACTGGAAGCCACCCCAGCAACGTTTCTGATTGCTCAGGCTGACAAAGGTAGTGAAATTGTAGTTTTACGTTTGGAATGTCTGCTGTACTGATAGCTTATTGAAGGTTGGAGCCTTGAATTGAACTTTACTTTCCTTAGACCGTCTGAGACAATACAGGAGATTGGTTTTAGAAATGCCCACAAGAGACTTGGAGGATTTCTCCTCCAGGGGAATCTTCATCTATTGATTGTCTTTCGTTAATTATTGGGGGGAGGGTTGTTTGTTTTGTAAATAATTATTTCTTGTATGTACAAAAGGCTCAATTGTACCCAGCTCTGAGCAGATATGAAAGAAGTCTCAAAAAGCCATCCACCCTTTGCACACTGCATGGGTACCAGACTGTTATCCTTGCTGCTCCTGTGAAGTTGATGAAACTTACACAGTAAACTCTTTGGGGGCGGAGACCACATTTTTCTATGTGTTTTTCACAGTGCCTAGCATAGTGGAGCTCCTGTGTTGTGCTGGAATATAAATAATATAAAGATTGAATTTATTTTCTATTTAACTCTGGTGTTTGACTTTCTAAAGTGTTCTGAGAGATATCATTTTTATGAATGATGTACTATGAAATAGGGGCCTGGACTTGCAGCCCTTACTCACATGAGTAGTTCTTCTAGAATCTATGGCTTCAGAATTGGTCCCTAACTTTGTGTGCTAAGCATATTTTTCATAACACAGGTCAGCATTGCATTTGGAGAAGTGATTATTACTCAAAAATATTTTCTTTGCTCAACTGAATGTTGAATCTAATTAATGAATTAACTGAATAAACTCTGTTCTGAGCAGTCAAAGATACTTACTATGCTTTCAATTTTAGTGAACATTGCAATGTCAGTTTTTAAAGAATCTTTAACACCTGAATTTTATTGAAAGATGTAACTTAAATTGGAGCTTGCTATCTTTAAAAGTGTCTTTCACAGTACAGTTATTGACTCCAACTAGGTAGACGCAAAGCATATTTCACAATTTTAATGAACCGTTTCCAATGACATTTCATTACTAGTTTCAAAAGTGATAAAATTTGGCATTGTGTTATCTGTCAAGATTTTTCTGTAAATCAAATTCAATGAGGAAAAATGTTGATTATCTTGAAGACTTTCAGATAGGAGGCAGCAAGAACTATTTAGATGACTAACTTATTATACAGTAAATTGAACTGTATAACACAATCTACCAAATCTTTGGCAGTTAAACATGGCTTCAGAATAGACAATTGCTAACTTAATGAAAGAAGAAATCATTTCTTAAAAACATTGCCTCTCTAACATAATTAGACACAACAAATTTTCTAGCAATTAGGATGCTGATATTTCTTTGGCACGATACATTTTTAATTGTAAAGATTTGATTTTGTACAACAGCACGACATTAAAAAAAAGCAGGGATAGTGATTTCTTTATAGGCAGTTTCCATGTATGGAGGTTTTGTGCATTATCTTGCGCCATAATTAAGGTTCTGTTATAGAGCTCAGTATTAACAGGAGCTTAACACCTTTAATTTGTAAAAAATCTAATTGAAATGGAAAACAAAAACATGGACTGTACACTATGAGTTTTGTTTGAATTTTTTGTGGCGGTTTGATAAAAATGAATTGACACAGAAAGAATAGTGAGAGTTTAAAAATCACCTCTTTTGACTATTTGTCACTAGATTTCTAACTTCTTTGTACCCCTTTTGCGAGAAATCGAAAACGTGCTGGGACCTGTCCTTTGGGCACTTTGTTGCTTCTTCTGTGCTGATTCCTACAGGAGTGTTTGTCTGTAGAGCATTTTACAGCTTTTCAGCCGTAACAGAAAACATGTGCGTCAAGCTGAATCTGCTGAATATCATTTGAAGAAGACACATCTGCTATGGTGTAAGCATCATAACTTGCTTCTGGCAGCAGAAGACATGACAGTGAGAGAGACTCCTTCACCAAATACCCCTGTAATCTAAGGAAATCTCTCTGAGTTGGGAGAGACCAGGAGTTCATGTCTTTCCTCTTTAAATGCTGTTGAAATTCTCATGCGATCCACTGTCCTGATTATTGACTAAGGCCATAAACCCCATTCTAGAAGGCAGTTAGGGAATCAGGATATGAGGAGCAATGAGGTGCCCAAAGGACAGGTCCCAGTGTGTTTTCCATTGAACGTACATGTGTTACTTTACACAAAGTTTCCTTTGAACTCAAGAGCATTATTTGTAGCTTAAATCAAATAGAGAATTCAATGTAGTCCTCGGTTTTCAAGCAGGAAACAAAAACTAGTTTTGGACACATTCCATCCACCCAAAACCTTGCAGGAAACAAGAAATTAAGGAGAAAGATTTGTGCATTCCTTTCTATTTTCATAGTGCCCACACTGTCAACAGTACTGATACTCTACACGAGTGTTACAGAAGGCTTGCACTTCCATCTCCAACAGATTCCAAAAACGACACATACCCCATCTACAGCAATGCAGAGGAAAGATGGACTCATACTTAAAGCACAGAATGAGGAGTTAGGAAATCTGCTTTCTGTTTCTAGCTCTGCTCCTGAGATGCCAAATAATCTTAGGAGAGGCACTTCTGTCTCTCTGCAATGAGCCTTATCTCTGTTACAAACATTACCAGTTACAGATGTTAGGTGCAGCTAAATTGGTGCAGAATGCAGCTTAACTGCAAGTCTAGACAAGGAGAAACCATGTTCATCACGGTTCCGTAGACTGTAAACAGTACTGACCATGGGTGGTCATTCGCTACACTTCCAGTTAAACCATGTTTGGAACTGGTTCATCTGCACCTTTTCTGCAGTGCAGAAAATGCTTTCATTTTTCCTCTGTACAGTGTCTGTTGAAATATTAAGTTCAAAATATGCTCATGACTAAATAGATCAAAAGAGGGTGAAAATTCAGTTTAGCTCTTCTGTGTGTTTCTTTATGTAGTCTTAGGCTATTCAGTGCAAACTTGATTTATTGCACTGTGATTAACTGAAGGCCAGTTATAGCCTTTGAAGTTACATTGAAGAAACTTTGCTCCTGCAGAACTTTTAAGCGCAGCAAGAGAAGAGCTGCAGAGAGGCAGAGAAACTGTTGGCTGACTCCTGGAAGGCCAGCTGGCGCAGCCAAGTTTAGATAGCCAGTCCCGGTCTCTGTAATTGGAAAAACTGTTATCTGAATCCCTGACTTTGAAGATCATCTCAGGTGTCCAGAAACTTTGGTAAAATTGGAATTATCCTGTAGCCTTTGAGCCAAACTCTGCTATCTGTTATACTGAAGTCAGTGAGATTGTATATGTACAACAGGGGGTGGAATTTGTCCCTGTATGTTTAAAAAGGCTGAGATCATCTGTTAACATAATTTCCCTTTCTATTCATCTGTCATTTAGTACAGAAATTATATTTATCTGTCTTTTCTATTTATCTGTCTTTTCTATTTCTGTCTTCCTTTCTACATTATGTGTGTGAATAATATGACTTTATTATCTTCTCTACCTCAAAAATTATTTACATTTTTTATGGAATGATTTTTAACAGCCTATTATTTAATAAACATCAGTGCCCAGATGAAGATGAGAATACACTCCCACAGTGCCTCCATTTATCCATTCTTTCAAATGTAATTGCTTTTTTCCACATTCCTGTTTACTCTCAAAGACTGGAATTTCACCAAGAAAACACAGTGGTTTTTGCATCTGTTTGTGCCCTTTGTACTCCATGCTTAGTCTTCTGTAACAGCCTTATCCATGAATTTCCACAGAGCATAGAACAGTATTACTTCCATGATGACAACACGTGAGAAACTGACTAGTAGGAGTTGTTTAATGAAATAATGTGACATTAAAAGAGAATGTTAAAATGATGGATCCCAGTTGATGTTATGTAAAAATATGCAGCTGTGAAATATGTGCTTGTGGATGAGATATGCTTTGCAGATATCTGCAAAATGCAGATAATCAGTATTCTGAAGAGGTCTGCAAATTGGGGATCTGCTTGACCACTTAGAATTATAACATTGTAAGGACAGAGTGGCTCCGTGAAGTCATGAAATGGCCTTTAATCTCGGCAATGTGAATTATAATCTGCCTAAGGATAAGTGAAAATAGTTTGGTGGCTTTAGTTCACCATTTATTTGGCCATTAGTTGAGTTTCTTAAAAGGTCTGAATGTTACATGGTAAGTTGTGACTTAGGAATTCTTTCAAAGGAAACAAACACCTGGAAGCTGCTTTCTGTTTGGTTCTGGGTTCCCCATATTAAGATAAAATGTCTCTCTAACTGCCCTGTGACTGTTCTGACTGTTACATTTTGTGCAATGCTCCATCTTTCTTTGATAGTGAGAGAGCCTTGTGCACTGTGGTTTCATGCTTACTAACAACCCACACTTAATTGAAAATATGGTCGTGACATTTTCAGTATTTAAGAAGGTGACACATGGTACTCCTCATTCAGAGGAATTCTGTCCAGTAGGTTGCTGTCCCAGTTTTACCCAACAGCTGCTGTCTTTACTCTCTAAAGTTAGTACTTAGAAACGGTAATTTTATTACATTTTTAAATATTGCTTGATCTTCAAGTTTCTTTGCTCTGTATTTTGATCAATTACATTGAGTGAAAATACCAGAGCTTCTGGTGCCCAGACTCTTTATTATATCAACAAAATGCACAAACTGTCAAATTATAAGTTCAAAGTAAAGAAAACCACATAGTAAGGTATGGAGGAAAAATAAGGTCCTTACTGGATCATACAAGATCATATACTGTACAGTGTGACCATTTTGAGTTGTTTGACTGTCCATTACTGAAGAAAATGGTCAGAATTGTAAATTTCTCAGTCCTTTAAAAGAGACCGCATTGAAAGGAACTGTTAGGCAGTGAGATCTCAATTTCTCTCTGTTTCAGGAAAACCAGCTCAATACACTTTCATGTATACTAAAACAAGTGTTTGACGCACTGCATGAACCATGTAGTGTAATCAGAGCCGATTTGTCTGCAGTGCTAGATGAAATTTACAAGTTGCCACTAAGCAATATCTCTCTCTGCTTTCTTACTTTCTAAGGGAGAGTGAAATTTACAAGGTGCTGCTTAACAATACCTGAAGTGTGGGTTCCTTCCTAATGAATAGGGAAATTTACAAGATGCTATTTAACAATGGTCACACTTCTGATTTTTCTATAAGGGACAGTAAAGTTTATAAGATGAGCAAAATCATTTTATTGTGAGTGCAGTCCAGCACTGCTGACTGTGATCCTGAAAATATATTCTGAATGCCCCAGATGGAAAAAGTCATGGTAGATGCTATGAAAATAGGCAGCATCTCTGGACTTCACTTGCAGTTTTAGATAAGTTGACTGCTGGGGTAAGCCTAGGGATTTTACACTGATGATGCTACCTATACCACTCTCAATACTTGTTGCCTTTTCTTTTCCCTGTTCCTTGTTCCTCCCCATTCCTCCCATTTGTGCTTCATCTCATGCTTTTGGCTTGAGACTGAGATTTTTGAAGGATTTCTCAGGCCCTCGGGACTACTTTCATGATCTCAGGATTTTTAGCAGCACAGTGGCTGTGGGAGGCATAGTTTCCATTGCAGCAAGTGCAAACAATACAGTGATGCTAACTGGAGAAGAAGAATAGAGAGGTCCTTGGTACAAGGCCACAAAAGTTAATTGAATTCTCCCTCACCCAAATAAATACATAATTTTTAAGTTGATGGTGTTCTACTAACTTCATTACTTGTTTTATCCTCGGATATGAGCATCAGTAGTTTCCATGATAATTGTGAGTTCTATCAACGCATCCACAGGGATTTTTATTTCTCTTTGTTGCTATTGCCAGTAGTTAATTACCTCTATTAGTAAGTGCAGATAGATATTATATACTGCACCTTAAAGAGTTAAAAGGAATTGCAGAGTTTATGAAGGTGATAAAACAAGGGCTTGTGGTGTTACTAGACCCGCCTGCACTCAGTGGTCAAAGTCCATTCATTATAAATGAGGTGCAATTTTGGATGAGAAACAAGGCAGGTTCAAGAACCACTGCATTTTCTTACATCACGACAGACTATTGCTTGTGTCCCTTTGACCTGGTTTGTGTGCAATGAGTTTAAATGACATAGTCTGTGTCCTGTGATGGTGGAAATGTGGCAGAAAACTCATGTTTTGGTGTCTGCAGTTCCTGCCACCAAAGTTAAAAGTAAATAAAAATAAAGATCCTGGAAAATCCAGTTACTTTGGGGTTCTGTTTTTCACAGCAACATTAACATAATTATTGTCAGCAGTTGGCTGTGATATTTAAAGTGCTGATGCAAAGGAAATCTCAGCTAGACAAATATAGATTATACTTTTCTCAAAACTTCAGTTCTCTTACTTTCACTGTGCATTGACCATAACAATACAATAATTGCAAGCACACACTTTTTCACTAACTTATCTGTTTTTCTTTCAGATGCAATTTGTTAATGGAGTTGCACAAAAGATGATTTCCAGACCTTTTTGTCAGAGCAGCAAATAATGCTTCAAAAACCCAGGTGTTCTAAGAGTAATCTGAGACTGCTAAGATACTTCCAACACCCTCTGAACCTGGGTGATAATATCAAGGCTTTTCTTTAGACCCTTATCATCTCACACCTTGACCATTGTACTGTAGTCTTCACTATTGCATTGATGCTAAACAAGTCTGTTCAAAGTATGCTGCTAGAGTCATCTTCTTGGCTTTTCATTCTGACTACATCACCCCCCTATTTGTTCTTTCATAGGCTCCCCTCCTCCATTACATTGAACACCAGCTTTGCCTTTCTGTGCCTGTGAGGCCTTTTTGCTGGTGAGGCCTTCTCGATCAGACTGATTAATTTATCAAGCCATTCACCCCATATTTTGCACTGTCAGTGATGTCACCCTTTAATTGTCCTCCTGTCTTTTTCTTCCTCGAGCATTTCTGTACTTTCTTCCATGCTGCTTCTAAGCTGGGGAAATACCTTCTAAAAATTCCACCCAAATTGACTGCCTTGTCCTCTTCCAAGTTCCTCTTAAAACGTACCTCTGCTATGATGTCCCCAGGTCACTCATGTCTGGGATTATTTAGGTAGGTGGTGAGCTGAGCCTGCCATCTTCCTGCCAAACTCTCACCATTTAGTCACTTTATCTTCCCTTGCCCCTTTTTCTCTGTTTAGTCCATGTGTAGAGTCCTGGCTGACGACTTGATGATAAACTCCGTGGGGCCAGGACTTGCATCTTTGTTGTTTGTCTGTCCAGCACCAAGCACAGTGGAGCTCTGATCCTTGCTTGCCACCATAATACACATAATAAATAACAACAACAATGCATTCCCAGTGGTGCTAAACTATTCGGTGATGCCATTACATCACATGTCTTAGAAGATGCTAAATTATCCCTCCTTCATAAAATTTAAAATGCAACAGACCATGGATTCAACTCCTGAACCCTACAGGTCTCACAGGATCTGCTGGAATTCTCCACATGTGGTCTGTATGTCTTGTGCTGTTTCCAAGACCCTAGCTACCCTCTCCAGCTCTCTCAGGGGTCGGGGCTTGCAAGTGCCTGTGCCCCGACCCCGCTCCCTGGCAGGAGTGGCAGGTGGGTGGAATGGGGCAAGCTCCCGTGCTCCGACTCCGCTTCCCTGGCTGGAATGCCCAGCAGGAGGAGCAGGGCAGGCCCCCGTGCCCCGACCTCGCTATGCCCCTGCCTCAGCCAAGCTTCACAATCACCATTGGTGATTATAGTATTAAATTGTTTGTTTAAAACTATTTAAAACTTATACTGTATATGTATATAATGCCTTTTGTCTGGTGAAAAACATTTCCCTGGAACCTAATCCCCGCTATTTACATTACGGGGAAATTGGATTCGCTTAACATCGTTTTGCTTAAAGTTGCATTTTTCAAGAACATAACTAGGACATTAAGTGAGGAGTTGCTGTACCAAGGACTTTATTGGACTCTGTTGGACTGTCTTTAAGGGGTGGGTGGCAGTTTCCTGGTTCTGCTTAGTGCTGTTGGGAGATGCAGTCAGTTTGCAGACAGACAGCGTTCAGTAAAATGGGTGAGTTGTGCTCTCTGCTTTAGGGAGCAGCCTGCTTTGTCCCTTTTGTTTTTGTGTTATTAAAGTTCTGGATTTTAAGGACTAAAGTAGTGTTATGTTGCATCGTACCAACAAGAGTATTTTATGTTTTTATATAACTTGAGTGCATGCCATGAACATAACAGAAATAAAGAGATCCACATGTGGAAGTTTCCCAAAAGGGCCATCTAATTCTATTTACATTCGGCATGCTGGGGATTTTAAATTGCCAGAGATGATATAGTTTAGTGATAGCCAGAGATCCATGGGGATAGTGAAACATCAAGTGATAAAAAGGGAGGGGATTTTGTTCACTTTGTAGAAGATGAATTTCCCTATCAGTATGTGTTGGAGTAACACTTTAGATATAATCTGGTCCAATAAAGAGAAATTAGTAAATTAAGCAACTATTATTAATCATTTGGGAAATAGCAATTACCATTTACCGGGATTCCACATGACAGCCATTGGAAGGATGTTTGATACAAATGCATGCATTAAACTCTGAAATTCACAATGTGACTTGAGAAAATGAGGCCATATTAAACAAAATAGATCAGCAAAGTTAATTAGCAAGGCACACTGTAATTAGTTAGGAGGACTGTAGCTAAATGGCTAAAGTTTAAAGAGGTGGTGAAGTTCACTCCAGGGGAATGAATACCATTATATAAAACTAAACATAAAACTTTAAAGGCAGTGTGGGTTGAGGGAGAAGTTGTCTTAGTTAACTGCAAGTACAAGCACATTAAATTATAGAGAGAGGGGGAGAAAAGAGCTTTAATAAAGCTTTGTAACAAGGAGTAAAGGGAATGTAAAGCATGTGCTATTTCCAGCCCTGAATGCAGGGCCCCCAGCAGTGCAAAGTCCATCCACAGGGAGGTTGTGTTGGCGGGAAGCACTTCACCTCCATTCCACTAGGTGCCCACAGTGGGCAAGTGCCTCATCTGACCAGGGAAGTGCAGTGGCCAGAATGGTTGGAGGATGTACTGATTCAATGCATCTCTTGGCCAGCCTCAACCAATAGAACTTCCATGGAAGGCTGATTACAACGTAAAGGTAGCTGCCTAAGAAGGAGTAGAAATGCAATCAAACTCAATAAAAATGGTGGGGCAGAGAGCAAGAGAGTCTTCAAACACGTTGGAGGACAGAAAATTAAGAGGAACAGTAGGGCCATCAATTCAGGCATCTTATTAAGGCACAATTTCAATTTATTCTACAACTATTTATATTGTAAGCTCCTTGGGGCAGAACCTCCCCTTTGTTATGTTCGCATACAGCACCTAGTGCAATGGGGCTGCAGCATCTAGGCCGCAATACTGTTAATAAATAATAATACAATAAAGAGCATCTTTCCTGCACTTTAGGTGCCTTGAAAATGCAACTTGTTGAAAAATAAACAGTGGAAGAACTAAATGTTTTCTGTGTATTTGTAATGGATAAGCAGAATCTTGACTTTTCAGGCATGAAAGATAGTGTTTTTGGTAAAGTAGATAGATGATTTTTATAATTTGAAAAAATATGATTTTTTAACTTAAATTTGATTTTTTAAATTTTAATTTACTATATTTTTCTTTTCAAAAATTAACCTATTTAAAATTAAATTTGAAATTATGGCAACCTGTTTTAAAGCCTAAATTTACCATAATGTATTAAAATCATTTAAATTAAATTAAAAAGAAATTCAAGCAATATAAGTTTGTCAAAGTTTTAAAGAAACTCAAACCACTGAACTGGGGGAAATCACTGACTAAGCACCTGGAACCAGAGTTTGTTGAAGTCCTTATGACAGCAGTAGCCTTTTCTGCAGGAACAGAGAGAATATTTTCTTCATTTCAGTTTGTTTAGTTCAGATCAATGACTAGTTTGTTGAAAGTTGAAAAACTGATTGGATGTTGAAAAAAGGAGGAAATCTTGTTTTCCTCTTCCAATCTAAGAATAAAAGTGAAGTGGGAGAGGATGAGATCTACTAGTTCTAAAATTTTGAAGACCATGTCAGTTCAGTTCACTAACTACAGATAATACTGCCTTTGTTTAATAAATCTGTTAGTTTAAAATATAAAACAAGCACTATTTATAAAAATTTTAATTTTAAATACCAGGCACTGGTCTGTTGCTCAGACACCTTCCTCTTCCTGTTGGGGCCTTTATATAGTTCAGGTATTCAATAAGAGTGCTGCCTGTCCATCCAATCAGGGACCCATAGACCTTTAGTACCAAGGCTGTTGGTCAGAGCCACTAGTTCAGCGTATCACTGTGGCACGGCAGCTAAGGTAGCCACATAAAGACCTAGCAGGCCTGGCTTTAATACCAGGGTCCTAATACCAACCCATTTCCCTTGGGGTGACCTTGGGGCACCAAAGGACCTGACTTGTCCAAATGAGCTCTGTGGAAGGATCTAACCTTTTCTGGAGTGTGCACATAATGGGCTGGTTTCTAGGACCATTCTTCCAGCATGTACTCTTCCCAGTCAGTGAGGTACTATATCTTCTCTCTTCATATATGGGAGTCCAGGATATTATGGATAAGATATTATTTTTGGCCTTGGTCTTGGACTGGCAAACGAGGAGTTTGTTTTCATTTGGGAAAGGGATTGTCAGAAAAGGATTTAATGAGGGAGACCTGGAATACAGCATGCACCTTGAAGTAGTGGGAAAGTTGAAGTTCAAAGGGTACTGGGTTGATTTGCCTGAAAATCTGGTATGGTCCTAGGTATTGGCGGTCTACCTATGGATCTGCCTGTCTTGAGGTGCTTTGCCAACAGCCATACCATTTGTCCTACTGGAAATGTAGGACCCTCCTGCCAATGACAGTCAACATGATGTTTGTGTGCCGTCTTAGCCACATCTAAATTTTGTTGGAACTCTTCCCATGTCTGATGGATTTGACAAACCAGGTTTGAGTCTGTGGGGACGGGGTGTTCTGGGTATCAAGAGGTGACAATGGGAGGTGAAGCCATAATTTGCAAAAAGTAGGCTCAAACAATAAGGCCAAGTCATTTCTGTGGTAGTTGGTGGAGCATTGCTCCAATACCTGGTTCACTCGTTCTGATTGGCCATCAGTTTGTGGATGGTAGGTGGTTGATGCATGGAGACACACCTGTAAGAGGAAGAACACAGCCTACCAAAACCGAGACATGAACTGGGAACCCCAGTCTGAGGAGACGTAGTCTGGGAGGCTGTGGATACGGAACGTATGTGAAGAGGAGACAAGCAGTATCATTGGTGATGGGAAGATATGCACAGGAAATGTGCCATCTTTGTTAGCTGATCCACTACTGTCAGTATGGTATGGGTATGGCATCCCTCAGATTTTGGTAGTTCAACAATGAAGTCCATTGTAATGTTAGTCCAGATCCTTCGGGGGGTCTCAAGAGGTATTAACATCCCAAAAGGTTTAATTTGGGGAACTTTAGTACAGCAGCACGTGTTGCAAGACCTGACATAGGCCTGAATGTTGGACCACAGTTTTGGCCGCCAGAAGGAAGGATGTAGCATGTAGTCTTTGCGTGGCTGAAGTGTCCAGCCCAAGAGACATCATGGCAAATGCACAGGACCTCCAAACAGGGGCATCCCTCAAGGATGTAGGTATGCCCATGAACAAGGAGGAGTCCATCCTATTGTGTGAACTTATCCTGGGGTTTGGTTTTGGAAGTTTGGAGTGTGTGGGCGAAGGGGTCATTTGATAGGGTGGAACTTATGGTTGTGAACAAATCAGACAGTGATGATCCTCCAAGGAAGTGATATGATTTCAGGATGCAGGGAGGCTCTTATTCATATCCCTTAAAATAGTTGGCATATTCCCCTTTGCGGGACACAG
Organism: Lepidochelys olivacea; assembly: GCF_965140295.1. NCBI lineage: Eukaryota > Metazoa > Chordata > Testudines > Cheloniidae > Lepidochelys > Lepidochelys olivacea. The sequence goes on along the minus strand of NC_140417.1, from coordinate 3,741,587 downwards.
TGTGTGCCTTACCACTGCGGGAGCCAGGGCGATAGGTGATAGTAAAATCAAATCTAGAGAAAAAGAGAGCCCAGCATAACTGTTTTTAGTTAGGTCTATAGCAGAGCACAGCTATTCTAAATCTTTGTGATCGGTGAGCACCAGAACTGTGTGTCTGATTCCTTCTAGATAATGCGCTCAGGTCTGAAAAGCTGCTTTAATGGCAAGTAGCTTCATGTCTGAAATGTTCTAATTGCGTTCGGCAGGAGTGCACTTGTGGGAGTAGTACACATAGGGATGAACTTCTTAGTTGAAGCCCTGTTTCTGGGACAGCACCGCCCCATTGGTGACACGGGAAGCATCAGTTTCCCAGGATGAACCTGACTTGGGTTGGGACATGTGAGGATTGGCGTGAAGGTGAACACTGCCTTCAGAAGACTGAAGGCTTCTTAGGCTTCTGGCATGAAAGAGAACTTGATGGGTTTTCACAGCCCAGTACGTTATAGGGGCGAGGATTCAGGAGTAATCCTGTGTAAAGAGTCTATAGAAATTCACAAACGTAATGAAGCGCTGTATTTCTCAAATGCTTTGTGGTGTTGCCTAATCACTAATTGCTTCCACCTTCTGGAGATCCAAGGGAACTCCCTTGAGTGGACAGAATGTACCCTAAGAATTCCACAATGGCTGACTGAAGATGCATTTCTCCAGCTTAGCATACAGCCCATATTGGTGGACTTTTTCTAGGACTTTGCATAATGATAGTTTGCATAGGCTGGTTTTCAGAGTAAATTAGGATGTCACCTAAGTAGACAACCACATAGTGGTCCAGCATATTTCATAAGACATCATTAACTAGATGCTGAAAGGTTGCAGGAGCATTAGTAAGTCCAGAAGGCATCACCAGCTATTCAAAGTGACCATGCCGAGTGCAAAAAGTAGTTTTCCATTCATCCCCTGACTGGACTCTGACTAGGTTGTATACCCCTCTGAGGTCTAACTTCAATAACTGGGCTATTCTTACCTAAACCAGGTGCTCTGGGATCAGAGGCAGAGGGTATCGATTTTGCACTGTGATGTTGTTTATAATGTGGTGGTCCACACAGAGTCTGGACTAAGTCATCTTTATCTTTTACAAAAAGGACGGGGCCCCGCCAGGAATGTGGAACACTGGATGAAAACTTTCTCCACATTCTCATGGATATAGTCCATAAGGGTGGCTAATTCAGGTTTTGACATGGAAAATATTTGGCTAAATGGAATCTTGGCCCTGGCTAGAAATCGATCAGACAGTCATATTCCCTGCATATCATTTTATGAATACATCTGAAAACTCTTGATTTTTTGCAGGGGGTGTGATGCTTGGCCCCAGTAGCAAGGAGGTCGGCTCTGTTACCTGAGCATCTCTCCCTGCCTTGCCTGGGCAAGGCATCCAACGTGAATTTCTAGAGTCTTGAGCGTAGAAGTCAAGAAGCAGGTGTCCTGGCAAAATTTAGAATTAAATGTCATGGTGTGTTGATGCAAGGAGATATATGGATCATATTTTCCCAACCAGAGGATTCTGAGTTTCAAAGGGTAGTATGGGGACTGAATCAGACTAAATTGGAGGAGCTTGTAGCACTCCCCACCCATCACCGCCAAAACTGTAGTTTCCTGACTGTTGGGGCTAGAGGCAAGCAGCGATCCATCAACTGTCTCAACTAAATCAGGGACAACCTTACACTGTATGAGTAGGCAAGTATTTGAGCCATGGTAGTCTCCATGAAGTTGTCTCATGCCCTCTGGAGGGAGAGGGGAGTACCTGTGCGGTTTCCCGGAACTGGAGTTGTAACTGGAGTTGTAGGAATGGGATCACTTTTGATATGTCAGGCCAGGCACCCAGAGTGGATTGCTGGAGAGAGCTTGGTAGAGTTTTCTCAATGTCACAATAACATTCCTAGCCTTTTCCACCATTCCATTTTCAATGCAAGGCCATGCCCCCCCCCCTCAATTTAATGTAATTTTTGCCCAGATTTCTTGTAGAAATCTAAGGTGATTATTTTATGAACCTATAGAACTGCACACTTTTCCAGCCAGCTCTGTTAAAAATATAATGTAGCCTCTCTGTGTCACTTTCTGTCTTTAAACTGCACAAACTTTAATCCTTCCATTTTGATAATCTTTGGGATTCTCTGCTAGATACTTTCCATGGAGGGGAGGATTAAGGGTATAATGAATGAATAAATGCCCAAATAAATCTGTTAGTCTTTAAGGTTTCACCGTAGCTAATGGTTGTTTGTATGTGGGGGAGGGATAGCTCAGTGGTTTGAGCATGGCCTGCTTAAACCCATGGTTGTGAGTTCAATCCTTGAGGGGGCCATTTGGGATCTGGGGCAAAAATTGGGGATTGGCCCTGCTTTGTGCAGGGGGTTGGACTAGATGACCTCCTGAGGTCCCTTCCAACCCTGATATTCTATGATTCTAAGGTGTCACCGGACTCCTGGTTGGTATAATGAAAGCTATGCTGGAGTTTGGGTGCTTTTTCTCTCTTTGAAAGATTTATTTGTATTTTTTTTCTAAATTCTGTGTTTTTAAATATGTGTAATGCATGCAAGTGAAGCATGTAACTGCTTAACTACATGCTTTTAGGGCTAAAACCTCAGCTCCTTACTCCATTTTTTTCTAGTCAGAGGAAGTCAATGAGTGTCTGCGCTAGGTCTATAGTTCTCTATTTAGCTATAATCCCAGCTACATGGCGGGAAGCCTCAGTAAGAGGTATTGTTTTGTCCCATTTGTGAGTCACATGTGACAGGAGGCACCATGACCTTGAGCTAAGAGACTTAGTTCAGACTCACTAATTTTGATAAATCCAGTATTTCCATTCTCCAGGATTGAAACTGCAGTGGTGTTGTATAGCAGACTACAGTTAGAGGTCCTTGCACTTCGGGCTTTTGGGTGAATTTAAACAGTAAGGCTAGAGGTACAAGTTCAGAATTGTTTAGTTCTCTGATAGACAAATTCCTAATTCCAAACGTTGGTTTTGTCAGACCTGGTTGGCTGTATCGCTGTAGAAATACAAAAGGTCACAGTACAGGGCTTTTGCTGTAAAGAACCTGCACTGACTTTTTTCAATATAAAGAGTCTATTTCCTTCCCCGCTGCTTGATGTCATTTAAAAATAGATCTGACCATTGCCTCATACTGAGATAGACAAAAAAGAGAGAGAGAGAAGAGTTTGGCATTGGTACAAATATCAAGTATGGAAAAAGACTGTAAACTAGTTTCTCCTATTACACTGCCATTCTAATACTCTCAGGATTCTACATTTCAGTACAGCAGGCCCTGATTATCAGTGTACATATTAAACACTCACAATGATGCTTTGAAATAGTCCAACTTTATAATGTGTTTAGCTCAAGACTAGTTTAATAATTAGACTATCGTGTTAGGGATATGCAATGTGAAATTGAGAGTTCCTTCAGTCTCCCTTTTTTATGTTAATTGACTGCGCTTAACGTTAAGGAAGGAGTCTCAGGGTCCCTAATTTGTTTTCAAAAATCTCGATTAGAGAAACATGCAGGGCTTTGGGGCGGAGCCTAGAGCTGGAGCACGGAGCAGCTCCAGAGCAGAGGAGCTGCAGGTTTTTGCCTGGAGCTGGAGCGGAGCCGGAGCACAGCTCCAAAGCCCTGGAAACATGAACTACCCTTTCCTAGTGGTATTATGGTCTAAATTATCTTCCTGTTTACAAAACCCAGGCAGGCAGGCCTGCCCGCTGTTTTGCTGAAGACCGGGAAACAAGGTGGGTGAGGTAATGTCTTTTATTGGACCAACTTCTGGTGGTGAGAGAGACAAGCTTTCGAGCCACACAGAGCTAAGTCCAATAAATCCAGAAGTGGGTCCAATAAATGATATTACCTCACCCACCTTGTCTCTAATATCCTGGGACTGACACAGCTACAACTGCATGTGCTGAAGTAAAACATTTTCATTGAGACTCTCCTTGCTGAGTCTTGACATTTTCTGACTTGTTACCTATGGTTATGATTTTTGTCTGAGTTAAAATGGTGTAAATCAGGAGGAGAAGAAGGGTGGTCTAGTGATAGGACTTGGACCTGAAACTCAGGAGACCTATGTGTGCCTTTCTGTCTGTGAGCCACAGACTGTATGTGTGACCTTGGCCAAGTCACTTAATTCCTTTGTGCCTCATATTCCCCTCGGTTAAAAAAAGAAGATAATGCCTCCTTCCCTCACATGGGTTCTATGTGAGGATAAAATCCATTAATGATTATGAGCTAGGCAGATGTTACGGTTAGGACTGTGTAAATACATAGCTAGAGGAACTTCAGTGGAGGCATACCAGTGTAAACTTATCCAGAATCTGGCCAATTTTTTTTAAAGGAAGCTCTGAATACCAGCTAGCTTGACCTAATGTATGGGAGGCAGCATTGTGGGGCAGATTCATGAGCAACCATCATGTGTCAAAAGACAATTTAAATGTCGTCTATAGTATGTGTAAATATTTTATGGAAAGGGAAAATGCCTGTGCCCATTGTGTAGTGTGATCCTCTTAACAGCATGTGTTAGGCCTTACCCCACCATTAGCTGCATGGGTAGCGAATGCACCCAGTTGGTCATGCTCTGTACCTGGGGAGGTGAGTCGCTAATTCCAGAGCGGGCAGAACTAAGTAGACTGAAGGGGCTCAGTTGGGCGAGAGATGACAGAGGAGACAGATCTCTCTGGCTTTGAGAAGCCCAGGGCTATGGTGCACAGAGACAACAGGGACAGCATAGACTCCAGCAAGGGAAGCCTTGAGAAACCGTTTGTAAATAGGGAGGAAAAGACTTCAGTATCCCAAGGGGGAAGGAGAACTTTCAGTTTTGGTTGGAATGTTGTTTGGACTTGTTTATGATATCTTGGAATGGGTCTGAATTTAGGTGACTTGGCCAGAGGGGTGAGCCACAGAAGGCAGAGGCAGGTGGCCAGCAGAGGTGCTGGGACCGAAGATAGCGGCAACATCCTGCACTGGTGCAAGGGGTGTTCCGAGGGTGAGTGAGCCCTGCCAGAGAGCATTTTTACAGTAAATCTTTATTGCATTAAGCATGTTGATGTGACATAAGCAGTGTAAATACACAATAACTTTACTGATTTCAGTGGTGTTATTCCTGATCTTCTCTGGTAAACTTTACCTATTTGCTTTAAATCTGAGAAGTAGATACACGGACGTTGGTTTTATATTTATATAGACATAATATATATTATATAAATATAAAACCAATATGTATATCTATAGTGGATATAACTTCATGTTTTTCAGAGATGAGATTTTATCTGTTGTGCTTATAGTCAGTATTTTATTTCTGATGCATGTTGTTTTTGAAAATCAGACCGTGAAAATCAAAACAATGAGGTCCCGATAACGTTTTTCAAGTTTGGCATTATATTATCAAGCTACACAAATCAGTGGTGTCAGGCATGCACTGATTTATCCAGGCATGAACAGATTTGCCTTTTTAGCCAGTACAGTAATAATTAAAATGAACACAAACATCACCTCCCCATTTGATAAATTTTCATATTTCTTTTGTCCTAGTTAATGCTTCTTGGTTTGCTGCCAGAAGCCTTTATTTTAGTCTCACTCTGGCCTTATTTTTATCTCTGTCTGTGGCCTGTTCTGTTTATTACATATCGGTACCCTCCTGTTTGTCTCCTTCTATTTCTTGTTAGACCCCTGCCTATGGCATTTCCTTTTCCATATTGTCGGGGGAGAGGGGTTTACTCTTTTTTGTCTGTTTCAGGCTCCTTTTCGTGGCTTATTGTGTCTCTCTCCTTTCTGATTCTCTTCCTCCCTACCCTCGACACTACTAGTATGCTGTGCATTTCACTGTATTAAGGAGCATTCATCCCCTGCAGTGCCACCAATGTGGAAAGTTGATTATTTCTGTTCTGATGCAATCTCTGCCAGTGACCATTGTCACATGTGGTATCTGCTGAAATAACAGACCAGTTAAAAACAGACTATTTCAGGATAATATGCCATACACACATTTACTTGAACATTATGCTACTCTTACACTTGATTAAATTGAGGGGAGATTAGTCTTGATACCTATATTTGCTTAGTGATTAAAACATCAGCTTTTGACCTGCAGGTGGAGGAAATTAATCATAACAGGGATCGTCATTACTTCCTTTGCCCCTCCTCAGACAGAACAAGGACTTGTAGCTTTTAGTTGGGCTTCCCTGGAGCAAGTGTCACAGGGTAGCTCGCCCTCTGAGGAGAATTGGGCCCAGCCTCACCTGTAGTAGATCAGCTACCTCCCAACTGAGCCTGATCAGCTAGGAATAAGGCGATTATAAAAGCCAGCAAGTGGCTTACTTGGGGTAGAGAGCTGGCAGGAGCCTATGGTAGAAGACTCCAGGGCTGGTTCTCAGGCAAGTGGCCTGTCCCGTAGAGTGGAAACCTATAGAGATCAGATAGACCCATGTAGCAGAGCCTTGGTAAGGGAGGACTAAAGTAATATTTTAGTTTAATATGAAAAAAATAATGCTGAAGCCCTGAGAAGAGAGCCTAAACCAGCCTGTCTGGACCAGGGGTCATTCCTTCCTGGGCTGAAGGGACAGTCCAGTAGCCTAGAGGTAGCTGAAAGCAGGGCTCCCACACTACAGCTATACTGGCTAGTAGCCCTTGCTGAGTAGTGGGTGTACATGTGCACTGTAAAGGGAACTTGGGTGGTGAATGCGATGTCATGTCCCTTTAAATGTGTGAGCACTTCCCCTGCTCAGTGCAAAGTTTCAGTTAGTTTCAGTTTTGCTGCCTGAACAATAAAGCCAGTACAGCAGACAGTTATTTGTCAGCTCCCTCTGGGTCTCTGTCTGTGTCTGTCTCCTCTGTTCGGTCCAAATATAACATTTGGCGATGCAGGATTTCTGTCAGATGAGTGTCCACTGATGCCTCTGCCTGAAGAAGAAGAAAAGGTAGGCAAATAATTCTATAAAAGAGGGAAAAGCTCATCTAGAGGCACAAGGTGACAGACTGCTGCTTATTGCTGCTGGGATATTGACTGACTACAAGCAAGCAGACAGGCCGGCAAACAGCTTAGCCTGCAATGAGGGTCTATAGCCAGAAGAGGGAGCCAACGGAAGAATTCTGCCGTGTTGGCATGCGGGTGGACAGAAGAAGCAGAACATGCACAATAACAAGAAAACAGGAGTACTTGTGGCACCTTAGATGCCTCCGATGAAGTGAGCTGTAGCCCACGAAAGCTGATGCTCTAATAAATTGGTTAGTCTCCAAGGTGCCACAAGTCCTCCTGTTCTTTTTGCGGATACAGACTAACACGGCTGCTACTCTGAAACCAGTAACAAAAAAAGAGTTTCCCTGTGGAACAAAAGACGTCCAAGAGGTGTGATGTCCAACAGGAAAGCAGAGAAATGGCAACTTTTTCAGGCAGTGTTGGGGAATGCGAGTGATCATTCTGAAATCACTTCAATCTTAGGTTTTGGAAGCTCTTCTTGAAGCTGGGTTGCTATGGTATGGATGAAGGCCATAGCCTGGAGTCATGTCTGATAGCTGAGGAACAAAAAAGACCTTGAGAGGAAGGGAAAGGGCTGTACTGTGTGTGGACATAGCCTCATATTCACATGGACTTTGCTGGGCCTTTAGAAAATTATATTTTTGATCATAGTCAATGTCCATTCAAAATGGCCAGAAGTTTTCAGAATGACTTCTTCTACAGCTACCAAGACCATTGGACATCTTCGTACCTTGTTTAGCCAATTTGGTTTACCATTACAGTTGGCAAATGACAGTGGGCCTCTGTTCTGTTCTGAAGAATTTCGGAGGTTCCTAGCTTCAAATGGAATTCAACACATACACTCTGCTCCATAATATCCTGCTACAAATGGACCAGTGGAATACTTTGTACAAACACTTAAGCATGCCTTAAAAGCTAACAAGTCTGTCTTGGGTCATCAGCAGAAATTGGACAATTTCTTTCTTGTCTCCAGGAACACACCACATGCTACTATCAAGGAGTCACCTACAACTCTTTTCTTAAGTGATATTTGTGTACCTGTTGGCACCTGCTACTTCCTGATATTGAGTCCCATGTAGCCAAATTCCAAGCTATGCAAACTGATCAACAAGAGACTCATCATTATTTTCAAGTTGGAGACTTAATGTGGACTCACAACTATGGTGGTGGAATGAAATGGGTACCTGGACAACTTGTAACATGTATGGGACCCGTTTTGTTCCTGGTAAAACTATCTGACAAATATTTTATGGAAATGATATATGGATCTTTTGCAGCCTTGACAAGTAACCAGAGTCTAGGGATGTTCCAGTAGGACTTTATGTTCTGCTGATCAAACCGCCTTCTGTTACAAGTCCTAATTTTGATGACTTGTTGGGAAAAACTTTGGTACCAGATCCAGTTGATTCCTTACCATCGAATGTTCCTGTTGTTCAGGACACTGCTAGGCCACCATCACCCCATTATCCAAAGAGAGTGCAAAAACTGGTTGTGCACGTGTGATATTACCAGGGTACTCTCTAAACTCATGAGTAGCTGTGTCACCCCTGCCTTGTAGTCCAGGGTACCCTTTACAATGCCTTGCTGATGTAGCCTCCAACCTGGACTGCCCACAGACAGCTTCCATCATGTAAGTCTCTCCCAGATGTGTGTGGGCTGTAGCCAGCCAGACCTTGGCATTTACTAGCCTTAAAAATTACCATAGGATGACCCCAACACACTCACAGTCCCAGATCTTCCCCCAGAACAGTATATCCTGTATTTTTCTGCTGGACAGTACAAATATGTTATGGCCATTATTCCTTTAAGGGAATAATATGCACACAACTTGTTACCCAGATGGAGATACCCAGATACTTCAACTTGAAGACCCTGGATTATGTAGAAAAGTAAAACAAATTCATTAACTACAAAGAGCTTTTAAGTGAGTACAAGTAATGAGGCATAAAAATCAGAAAAGATTACAAGATAAATAAAGATAAAACACTTATTGGTGCCTAATTTAATAAACTATATTAGATTCAAAGCAAAGTTTTCTCACCACATGCTTTTGGCCATCTTACTGACTAACTTCTTTAGATCAGGTCCCCTCTCCCACAGTCCAATGTCTGTTTCCTTTGTCTCAACAGGTGCAGTGAATGTGATGGGCAGGGAGAGAGAGATGGGTGTATTGGGGTATCTGCCCCTTCTTTTTATAGTCCTGCCCCCCTTCTTAGAAGCATTTCCAAGTAGAAACAAGGCGACAGACAGTCTGTGCAGAAGGAAACTCCACGCTGTTTCTTTGTTAAGATGTGGATTTTTTCCCCTGCCCCGTTTCTTGCCAGAGAATAGCCACTGAGCAGGTAATGGTCCATCAGCCTTGTTTATACCTGGCTGAGGTGCCATCTTGCCTTTGTCTCTGAGGAACTGGTTTGGCCACTCCCCAGACTTATCTAGAAAACACACTTCAGTCATGATTTCAGCTTGTGTTTATATCTTATAAATATAATGCTGCTAAGTGCATTTCACCATGATACTAGTGATCAGCAAATTATGAATTTTCAAATGATACTTTACAAGGTGTGCTTTGTACAAAGATTATTACAGTAGTATGTAGGGTGTAAATACAAGGGTATATTCTGTCACAGTGCCTGAATTTACAAACCCAGGGCAGAATAATCCCTTGCAATTTAAGAGTCTATGGTAGCCTACCCACAACTTTTAGTTAGGTTATATTATATATCATAGTAGTCATGTAAACCATAATTTATATGTGTTTGGAAAGGTTTATAAAGTAAGGTGGAGGAATGTGATGTCCTGTCCCTTTAAATGTTTGAGCAGTCCCCTCTCCTCAGTGCAAAGCCTCACTTTCGTGTTAGTTTCACTTTTGCTGCCTGAACAATAAAGCAAGCACAGCAGACAGCTGGATTTGTATTACTGTCAGCTCCCTCTGTGTCTGTGTCTACCTCCTTCTCTGCTAGGACCAGCTATGACTGTGAAGGCTGCGCGTGTTCTTCTCTCCTGTGGGAGAGAGTTCTGTAGTCTCTGAGTCCTGCAGAAGTGCTACCATTTGCACTCACAAGCCTCTCCCTGTGGGTTGACAGTTTCTGTATCTGGTGGAAAATAGCTGTCACGGGAGGTCATGGTGGGAGAAACAATTTCTCAGTAGCTCATGCTGATTCCAAGAGATCCCCAGTTTGGAAATCTAATGGCAAAGAGATCTCCAAAAGGACCTCAAAGCTGTGGGTCTCCTTGACAATCTGTGAGCATATGCCTTTGAATGAGGGGGATGTTATAAAGGATGTACATTCTCTAAAACACGTCTGCCTTCTGGATTCAACTTGAGCCAGCTGCATTTTACCCCCATGCTAGGCTAAACATGGAGACAGTTTGGAAACGATGCTCTTTACATTTGATGTAAAGGAGATTGGAACAGCACACCACCTCTGTAACGCTGGCACATCCAACCGTATTTTCACACTATCTCCACCAATGGCTTCATGTAGATGCTGAATAATATGGAAGAAGAGCCTGAGTCATGTGGGGCTTTGAAGTCGAGGGCTTTGGGGCAAAGGGGCAGTCGGCCATAATGACCTCTGGAAGCTACACAATTGAACAAAGTGCTTGGAGCTATATTTACAGCCATGTAATTCAATTTCCACAGAACAGTTCCAGCAGGGCAGAGGGAGAATTTAGGGTTAGATTCCCTAGGTCAGCAGAAGTTCTAGACTGGTGCCTCTCTCATTCAGCAGCCGAATGCTAGGATTGGCTTTGCTCGCAGTGCGTTGTGCTACTATCTAGCCCATAGTCATCCAGAAGACAGTGTTTAGCAATACACATTTTAACACAGGTTTCAGAGTAACAGCCGTGTTAGTCTGTATTCGCAAAAAGAAAAGGAGTACTTGTGGCACCTTAGAGACTAACCAATTTATTAGAGCATAAGCTTTCGTGAGCTACAGCTCACTTCATCAGATGCATATCGTGGAAACTGCAGCAGACTTTATATATACACAGAGAATATGAAACAATACCTCCTCCCACCCCACTGTCCTGCTGGTAATAGCTTATCTAAAGTGATCATCAGGTGGGCCATTTCCAGCACAAATCCAGGTTTTCTCACCCTCCACCCCGCCCACAAATTCACTCTCCTGCTGGTGATAGCCCATCCAAAGTGACAACTCTTTACACAATGTGCATGACAATCAAGTTGGGCTTGCATTATGCATTATGCCTGTTCCCTCTTGTTTTTTCCTACCCCCCCTAGATGTTCTGGTTTAACTTGGATTTAAACTTGAAGAGTGGTCAGTTTGGATGAGCTATTACCAGCAGGAGAGTGAGTTTGTGTGTGTATGGGGGTGGGGGGGATGTGAGAAACCCTGGATTTGTGCAGGAAATAGCCCAACTTGATTGTCATGCACATTGTGTAAAGAGTTGTCACTTTGGATGGGCTATCACCAGCAGGAGAGTGAATTTGTGTGGGGGGGTGGAGGGTGAGAAAACCTGGATTTGTGCTGGAAATGGCCCACCTGATGATCACTTTAGATAAGCTATTACCAGCAGGACAGTGGGGTGGGAGGAGGTATTGTTTCATATTCTCTGTGTATATATAAAGTCTGCTGCAGTTTCCACGATATGCATCTGATGAAGTGAGCTGTAGCTCACGAAAGCTTATGCTCTAATAAATTGGTTAGTCTCTAAGGTGCCACAAGTACTCCTTTACATTTTAACACATTTTCCAACAAACCAGGCCTCTGAAAAAAATCCAGAACAAGCTTCAAGCTTTTGTTGTTTGTTTTTTAAATAAAGCACAAATTTCCCCTTCTGAGGACGAGGCGATGCACGAGCCTCTCAAAGGAGAAAAGCTGCCTGGAATTTCGGAGCAATTGCATGGATATGGTTGCTGGAAACCTGAAGATGCTTTGAAGGGCATTTGGTCCCTGCTCCAGCATCTGGGCAGTGCTGACATAAACCTGATACTTCTACACCAATATTTGTTTCACTGGTTCCCTTGGTAGTAGATTCTGTTCGAAGAATGTCAAGTTTGGGACAATTCTTAAAATGAAAAAACATTTAAAATAACTTTTTAAAGTGACTTTTTTTTTTAATGTGGCTTTTAGGACCTGTTTTTAAAAGGTGCTAAAGGGTTTTAAAACTTTTTCTAAATGTGAAATGCTGCAGGGCATTGTTTGATTTGAAAAGCAGTAAGAAAGTAGAATTTTCATTATATATTACAGAACTTAGGTCATTTGTATGGGGCATGGCTTCATCAACATGGATTTTGTAATTTGAAAGGCTGCTGTGCCCTGTAAAGGTTTATTAATCTTTATTTAATGTGTTAGTGTGGAAAAAAAATTAAACATGCAAAGAATAAAGCTCCAGTATGCATTGTAAAGTCCCTCTGGGTGTTCGATCTATATTACTCATATCTGTGAAAGGTAAAAATGCAAGTTTTATTACCTACGTACAAGACACAAAAGTCTATATTAATTTCACAGAATGTGTAAAAAATATGCAAATATGAACAACTCCCGGGAAAACGGAACAACACAATATTCCAACCTTTGAAATTATGGAGTTTAATAAAGACTTGGTATGAAGCAACATATGAAATGTACTTTTTTTTAAACCAAAGGTTTGCTGGTAAACTATGTTTAGTATTTTTCATGAAAGACTTCATATTCTCAAGCACTATGAATCACATTGCTGACTGTTGAAGGATTTGGTTTGTGTCTCCGGAACATAAATTTTGAAGCCCTTTTTCACTACATGTCTCAAGATGATTTAACATATTATTTTACACTACAGTACTGCCTGCCCCAAGTGTTCAGAAATCATGAGTCAGGCCCCGCAAACATTGAGATTGACTCAAACATCATGGGATCTTAAACACACACACACACACACACACAACTTGGAGGGGTCTTTTTATGAGGTTTTTTACTTTTGGAACTCTTCGGTTTCACTTGGATCACATTTTCAAGTTTTTCTCCACAACCACGAGAGCTAAATGCTCTTCTTTGAAAAACAAAAGCAGAGATTCCCATCTAATCAGAGGATTTTGGAAGTTGGGGCTTTAAGAAAAACAATCAAACATTGTGAGACCTGACAAAATCTTGAGAGTACACAACATGGATAGTGTGATGTGATGTTTTTAAAACAAAAACTGTTAACTTTTCAAAAGTTGCTTTGTAGATGCAGTGCCTAGATACTCTTGCTACTTGGCCAAATGATTATCCAGTATTTGGGGTCTTGCCACTTGTTTCCATTAGGAGGAGAATCTGATGATGTGAGTGAGATACATTGTTTGGGGCAGTTCTGTTTATTTATAAAGAACTCACACAACGTCCCATTTCCCTGAGCACAATTGGAACAAACAGCAGTTGGCAGTTTCCTTGCTCAGAAATCCAAACTTGTCTTTCTAGAAGGTCTTGTGACCAAAGGAGCTCTGTCTCTGCTCTCTCTCAAGCCATGGGCAGCAGGCATAAGAGGCCAGGGGAGCCTAAGCCTCCTCACATAGGACACAACACACCTCCCTTTGGAGGCATGCTAGCCTGCCGCCTTTGGAGCGCCAGGGTCGAAAGGGCACCTGATCCATGGTCCCCCCCGTGTTCCCCACTGAGGCCCCACTCCGACTCATCCTCTTCCCTTGTGGCCCTGCTGCTCTTCCTATCCCCGCTCTGCCTCTTCCCCTCACCAAGGCCCTGCCCTCGCTCCCTCTCCTACCATCCCCCAGGGCTCAGGGGAGAGCACAAAGAGTGGTGGGCGGGGGGAGGAGCTCAGGGGAGGGTGCAAAGAGGTGCGAGCAGTGGGCAGGAGAGCTCTCGGAGGAAGGGGCAAAGAGGCGTGAGTGGTGGGCCTCGGGCAGAGCATGGGTGGAGCGTGGGCAGAGCCTGGGGTGGAGCAAGGGCAAGGCCGTGGGAGAGGAGGCCGAGCAGGGCAGGCCTCGGGGCGGAGCAGGGGAGCTTCCGGCGTTGGCACCTAGCCTCTCCAAATGCGGGAGTCACGTGCCACCCATATCTCAAGCCTGTGCAGAGAACTGCCCTTTCTTGCTATCTGCTGGCTTTCTGTCTCACATACTTACCCTACAAGAAGTCAGTCCCCTTGCCCCATAGTCAGACCCAGGGAAATCTCTCTCTCCCTGAGACAGTTATTGCTTAGGCCTTCCATTGGGCTGGATGCCTTGGGCGGTGGCTTCCGTTGTTCAAGTTATCACTACATAAAGGAGCATTTAAGTGCTCCTTTCATTTAGCCTGTATAAAGGCTGTGTAGCACATCCACCGGGTTTAAGCAAGTTAGTTATTGTCTACAGATCAAAGATCTCCTTGATGGCTGCTATTAACCGCCTCCAGCATAACAACAGCGTGAGACTGGTAATAAAGAAACACCTGAGGTAGGTCGCAGGTGCTCATTCTGAGGGTATCCTTTGTGTTAACTCAGAGGAAAAAGGTGAGTTAGGGTACTGTATAAAATGACTGCCTAGTATAATTCTACATGGCAGCTGAAACTTTTGGAAAAGTAAAAATAAGAATAAATGAGAGCACATATAAACAGCACAGTTAGCAAGCAAGCAAGGATCACATACAACAGTAGTCATATTGTAGAACATTACCTATTTATGTTAAACCAAGAAATATAATAGTCTTACAAGAACATGTCTTACAAGAACTTTCATTTTCAGAACTTTTGGGTCTTCTAAGATGTATTTTTTATAAACAGCTCCCCTTAGAAGATCTGCACTTTGAGGTTGTTATAACATTGGTTAAATAGCATTTGATTAGGTGATAATAGTGCTAATTGTCTGCTAGACTAACAGCACTAGGGGATCAAGGGTGCTAATGTGCTATGAGCTGTTAAAATGCTGCTTTAGATTACAATGTTCCCCAGCCAGGACAGCCAGGTATTTCAGATTGAAGGGAGCTTTTGTAAATATGGGTTTGGAAAAAATCAGGGCTCCCCGGATTTGGAAAAAATCACTGCTGGCACTCACTGCCAAGCTGGGTTGCCATTTTAGCACACGGGCCAAGGATGAGAAGGATACTGGTACCAAATTATGCTCTGATATCTGAGTGTTCCTGTAAGGCTTTGCGACAGTTTGAATATTTATAGAGGAGTCCAGCGCTGAAAATTGATTGTAAAAAGGCACCAGGATGTTCCATACTAGATGTAAATTTTCACGTCAAATGTTTGGTCAAATTTAAAAGTAAAAATATCCTTTTTTCTAAATTCTAGCTCTGGAAACTCAGTCTGGAAGCTCCGCTAGATGTATTTCCTTGTCCACAATCACATGTAATAAAGTCTTTGCAGGCCAAATGAGGGCATTAGTTACACCTATGCAGCTCCACTGCTGTCCTTCGAATTTCACATGTGCAATTGATTGAAACTTAATGCATTAGTTTGTTCGTGCACAAGAACGAAGGCAAGCTCTCTGGTTGTTGTGTTGTCTCTGCAGTTCTAATGGGGAAAAAGCTGTGAAAACTCAAGGTAAAATGATAAAGATTGTGAATACAGCTCTGTTAAGTAATAAGATGCAGGTTTTCATAGATTCATAGATAATTAGGTCAGAAGGGACCATTATGATCATCTAATCTGACCTCCTGCACAACACAGGCCACAGAATTTCACCCACCACTCCTGCGAAAAACCTCACACCTATATCTGTGCTATTGAAGTCCTCAACTCGTAGTTTAAAGACTTCAAGGAGCAGAGAATCCTCCAGCAAGTGACCCGTGCCCCATGCTGTAGTTATTGTTTAAAATAAAACACTTTGAATAACAAGTTTGATAGTTTCTTCCTAATAGGGAGAAGTGAAGCTCTTATCTTGGATCTTCATAATCTGGTTATATAAAATCCTCTCCAGATGCGCATAGGAAAGGGTTACTTGGAAGTCAGTTTTCCACAGTGATTTCAGGGCTAAATTATAGGGTCTGGAAATGTTTACGGATGTAGCTTACTTCCCTTTTCCTAGATTGGGGATAGCTTAGAATCATAGAATCATAGAATATCAGGGTTGGAAGGGACCCCAGAAGGTCATCTAGTCCAACCCCCTGCTCAAAGCAGGACCAATTCCCAGTTAAATCATCCCAGCCAGGGCTTTGTCAAGCCTGACCTTAAAAACCTCTAAGGAAGGAGATTCTACCACCTCCCTAGGTAACGCATTCCAGTGTTTCACCACCCTCTTAGTGAAAAAGTTTTTCCTAATATCCAATCTAAACCTCCCCCACTGCAACTTGAGACCATTACTCCTCGTTCTGTCATCTGCTACCATTGAGAACAGTCTAGAGCCATCCTCTTTGGAACCCCCTTTCAGGTAGTTGAAAGCAGCTATCAAATCCCCCCTCATTCTTCTCTTCTGCAGGCTAAAAAATCCCAGCTCCCTCAGCCTCTCCTCATAACTCATGTGTTCCAGTCCCCTAATCATTTTTGTTGCCCTTCGCTGGACTCTCTCCAATTTATCCACATCCTTCTTGAAGTGTGGGGCCCAAAACTGGACACAGTACTCCAGATGAGGCCTCACCAATGTTGAATAGAGGGGAACGATCACGTCCCTTGATCTGCTCGCTATGCCCCTACTTATACATCCCAAAATGCCATTGGCCTTCTTGGCAACAAGGGCACACTGCTGACTCATATCCAGCTTCTCGTCCACTGTCACCCCTAGGTCCTTTTCCGCAGAACTGCTGCCTAGCCATTCGGTCCCTAGTCTGTAGCTGTGCATTGGGTTCTTCCGTCCTAAGTGCAGGACCCTGCACTTATCCTTATTGAACCTCATCAGATTTCTTTTGGCCCAATCCTCCAATTTGTCTAGGTCCTTCTGTATCCTATCCCTGCCCTCCAGCGTATCTACCACTCCTCCCAGTTTAGTATCATCCGCAAATTTGCTGAGAGTGCAAACCACACCATCCTCCAGATCATTTATGAAGATATTGAACAAAACCGGCCCCAGGACCGACCCCTGGGGTACTCCACTTGATACTGGCTGCCAACTAGATATGGAGCCATTGATCACTATCCGTTGAGCCCGACAATCTAGCCAGCTTTCTACCCACCTTGTAGTGCATTCATCCAGCCCATACTTCCTTAACTTGCTGACAAGAATACTGTGGGAGACCGTGTCAAAAGCTTTGCTAAAGTCAAGAAACAATACATCCACTGCTTTCCCTTCATCCACAGAACCAGTAATCTCATCATAAAAGGCGATTAGATTAGTCAGGCATGACCTTCCCTTGGTGAATCCATGCTGGCTGTTCCTGATCACTTTCCTCTCATGTAAGTGCTTCAGGATTGATTCTTTGAGGACCTGCTCCATGATTTTTCCAGGGACTGAAGTGAGGCTGACTGGCCTGTAGTTCCCAGGATCCTCCTTCTTCCCTTTTTTAAAGATTGGCACTACATTAGCCTTTTTCCAGTCATCCGGGACTTCCCCGGTTCGCCACGAGTTTTCAAAGATAATGGCCAATGGCTCTGCAATCACAGCCGCCAATTCCTTCAGCATAAGCAACTGCTTATGGACAGTTTTGGTACTGGTTTAAATGTAGTGCTTTAGAATCAGATGTAGTTAAATTAGTACAATGCCCTACTATAGATGCAGTTATTCCAGAATAAAGGTGCTTATATTAATATGTTTTTTTCTCTTGTAAATTTAGCTATTCTCCTTAATACTTGTCAAAGCTGTGTATAGACTTTAGGAGTGATGACAGAGCTAATCAACAGGTTTTTAATGATGAATTTGATGTTTTTCTCCAATGTGCCCTTGTTATGTATACTAATGGAAGACTTATCCTCCTTTCTTAGATGTGCCCTAGATACTGAAATATGTTCTCTTGTCCCTTTGGCTGCTTTAAATGTTTATCTGCATGAATGTCATAGTTTTCACTTTCCTTTTTATACTGGACTGTTTGTGTGTTCTCTCCATATAATCCTATTCCGGGTCCTTCATAGCAACTGGATACTTTGTACCCACCATGTAACTAGTGCTCTTCTATAACCAGAGTGAGCTTTGAAAGAGTCAATACGACCTTGCAAAACAACAGTTGCAAAACTGATCTTAATTCATGAGGTCTTCTCTGTTCAGTGCACAAAATACAGCTTGCTGACCTCTCTTCTATAGGTTGATTTCCCATAAAGCCAAGATATGCAAACTTCTGTAGCTTTGTGATGCAGCAGACCCTTGGTATCTTGGGTCAAATTGCACCCTACGAATGTTAGAATGTCAGTGTTTCATTTTATTTGTATTTAAATGTATAGCAATGATGTTTTTCATGTAATGGAAATCTGCTGCTCTGGTAGGCTTAGAACTAGTGAGTTTGTGTTTACCAAGTCTTGGAGATAGACAAGGTTTTTAATCCCTCCCTTTCCCCAGGCAATCTGCCGGCCTGCCTGCCCTATCTGCAGGCTGTCTGGTAATCTGCACTGATATTGCTCCTTGCCTTTCTCACTTTGTTCAGAGGCAGATGTTTCCTCAGGAGTTCTGAGGGCTCCTTTCTCGGGACTATTTCCATTTTCTTCCTCTGCCTCTATCTTGATCTCTCTGGCAGAGAGAGACTCTGGGGAGGAGTGCCTTAAAGAAGGTTGAGAGCTTCACTAGGTCTCATGTCTACTACACCCTGGCTCGAAGAAATATGCCCCTGGGCTGTAAAAACAGCACTTCTGGAGTCAGCCTGAGTCAGGCACTGATGCAGTGAAACTCTTTGCTAAGACCCTGGTAATAACCCGTAATGGCTCCTCGGAGCAGCTTGAAGTCATTTTGCTGCATCATTTAATCTCTTCATCCTCTGTGATCCCCAGGGCAGGAAATTCTTCCCCAGCACCAGCCAGCGAGGAGGTCCTGGCCCACTTCCACTGGCAAGAGGGGTCTAGAATTTTTTTTCCAGGCTGTGCTGGTATTACCTCCAAGAGATGGGCTCTTGAGAGTTCTGGGGAATGTCTGCACTTACAGCTTATTTCTAGATCTCCGTGCTTTATGAAGGAAGGTACATTTATCCTTTTTTCTGAGTACATACACTGAGTTATTATCAAAACTTAGGATCCTATGTCTCCCATTCCCATGTCCTAGTCACTAGACTACTGGCTTCTTTGCGCTTCTCAGATATTCTATGCCAGGCAAGTAGAGGAAATGAGTTTACGAATGTGAACCCTCATTGACAACTGGGAAATTCAGAGCTAACATTTGATTTCGGTATAACAATGTATTGGAAAAGAATAGAATGCCTGATTATTCTGTGATAACACATAGAATTGCTTCTCTACTGATTTGCTAGTATGTGCTGAAATCAAAAGTGCATAAAGCACTATTCCTACTGGGACTGACACCTGTCATTTGGTTTTAATCATTAACTCAATCTTAAACCAAGCCACCCGTTTCGGAGTAAAGGAAGAAATTGTCATGAAAAGTTAATGGCGCTTGAGTTGTAGCATTTGTATTTGAAAACTTGTTTTCAATTTAAAAAATCTTGTGGGACTGTATAGGTGGTGAATGTTTGTTTGTTTGTTTGTTTGTTTATGTTTACAAAATGGAGAGCAAGGATACATAAAGAGCAAAAAATGCTGATTGTTAAAGGATTTTTATACAGGTGCACTTGGGGAAAATAATTCTACAGCACACCTTATTAGGCAAGTAATATATGCCCTCTGTTTAAATAATAATAATAATAATAAAAAAACTTCCACTCTGTCTTCATTATGCAGCATATTCATAATAAGTTAAAGTGTGTGGTGTGGGACGGAACCATGAAACCATGCAGGATGGAGAACAAGCAACAATATTGTGCATTTCCCTCCTTGTTTCTAAAACAAGTTTTTCAGAGATGTTTTCTTGTGTTATTTTGAAGTGCTCTGCTATGACCTCCTACTATTAATCTGTTCTACCTCTCAGCTCTCTGTAGACATATAGCTATCTGCCTGTATTTAGACAGCATTACAGGTTTTGAAGGACACACAGCACACATTTCAAGGATTTCCTATAGTTCTGGATACAGAGATATGTGGTCAAAGTCAGTCAATAATGCAGGCTTTTATAATTACACCCGTATTGTAGTAGTCTTTTTAAATGGACATACAATGAGTAAGCAGTGTTTCCTGTACTAAGAGTGCAAAATACCACAATAAGGGTATGTATGTGTAGTAGATTTAATTCCTGTGGCTAGTAAATTTTCAGTGATAGCCACTGTACAGATAAATTTCATGTAGTATGTATGCTTCATAGGGCAGAATTTGGGGAGTACAGTGTCTCCTCTTCAAACAAAGATTGAAGGGAGAAAAGTGTACCTGTTAATGCTTTTTAGGAGCTTCTTTTGAGTTTATTTCTCTACCAAATAGAAATCAGCTGACTAATGTTCATATTCAGTGATTTTTCTTCTGTATCATAGTGTACTGTGCCTTGCTTTGATGGCCTTTGACTTGAAGTGCAGTGGAAACCCTTTCTCATAAAGGGTCTGATGCAGTGCTCATTGAAGTTCAGGGAACGACTCCCACTGACTTCAGCCGGCAATTGGATCAGGCCCCAAAGGAGCAGACTGAAGCTCTATCCTGTATTTACTCGGGGGTGGGTAAAGGGAAATACTCTTCTCATGTCTGACCTTTTCAATGCCAGATGGAACGCTGACCTGGGGCTTGCACAGATTTTGAAGGACTGGAAGAGAGTCTGTTTAAATCTCTTGTTCTTAATACGGGCTGCTGGGAACAAAGTGTTGTTGGAAATATGGCCATGTAAGTGCCAAACTGGGAATGAGCTCTTCTGGAAAACGGGTCCTGAATGCAGGGCTGAGCGCTTTTTGGAAATCTGTCCTTACAATCTGTGACGGGTTGGATCACAGGAACCCCCTGGGAGCTGCCACCTGATGTGCCGAGACTACTACTTCCCCTGCTTTCCTGCCCTGGCAGCTTAGGACTTCAGTGCCCAGCCTGGTTTGAGCCAGACCCGCTAGCCTGCTGCAAACCCAGATCCAGGTCTGAACCGCATCCACTAGCAGCTGCAGGCTTAACTGAAAGCAGCTTACAGAAGTGTTCCTGTCCTTGGCATTCAGATGCCCAACTCCCAATGGGGTCCAAATCCTGAATAAATCCATTTTACTCTGTATAAAGCTTATACAGGGTAAACTCATAAATTGTTCACCTGCTCTAACACTAATAGAGTGAAATGCACAGCTGTTTGCCCCCCAAGTATTAGTACATACTCTGGGTTAATTAATAAGTAAAAAATTTGATTTTTATTAAATACAGAAAGAAGGATTTAAGTGGCTCCAAGTAGTAACAGACAGAACAAAGTTGCATCCTATGAAGTGAGCTGTAGCTCACGAAAGCTTATGCTCAAATAAATTGGTTAGTCTCTAAGGTGCCACAAGTACTCCTTTTCTTTTTGCAGATGGAGACTAACACGGCTGCTACTCTGAAACCAGAACAAAGTGAATTACCAAGCAAAATAAAACAAAACATGCATGTCTATGTCTAATCAAACTGTATACAGATAAAATCTTCACCAGTTTCAGTAAGCTTCCTGTCATAAATATAAAGGGAAGGGTAAACCCCTTTAAAATCCCTCCTGGCCAGAGGAAAAATCCTCTCACCTGTAAAGTGTTAAGAAGCTAAAGGTAACCTTGCTGGCACTTGACCAAAATGACCAATGAGGAGACAAGATACTTTCAAAAGCTGGGAGGAGGGAGAGAAGCAAAGGGTCTGTGTCTGTCTGTATGATGCTTTTGCCAGGGACAGAACAGGAATGGAGTCTTAGAATTTAGTAAGTTATCTAGCTAGGTATGTGTTAGATTATGATTTCTTTAAATGGCTGAGAAAATAGCTGTGCTGAATAGAATGAATATTCCTTTCTGTGTGTCTTTTTTGTAACTTAAGGTTTTGCCTAGAGGGATTCTCTGCGTTTTGAATCTAATTACCCTGTAAGGTATTTACCATCCTGATTTGACAGAGATGATTCTTTTTTACTTCTATTGAAAGTCTTCTTGTAAGAAAACTGAATGCTTTTTCATTGTTCTAAGATCCAAGGGTTTGGGTCTATGGTCACCTGTGCAAATTGGTGAGGATTTTTACCAAACCTTCCCCAGGAAGTGGGGTGCAAGGGTTGGGAGGATTTTGGGGGGAAAGACGTGTCCAAACTACATTTTCTCAGGAACCCAGATAAAGTTTGGTGGTGGCAGTGAAAGTCCAAGGGTAAAATAGTTTGTACCTTGGGGAAGTTTTAACCTAAGCTGGTAAAAGTAAGCTTAGGGGGTTTTCATGCAGGTCCCCACATCTGTACCCTAGAGTTCAGAGTGGGGAAGGAACCTTGACACTTCCTTTTACAGACTAGTCTCTTTCTAGTCTGGGTCCAGCAATCACTCACATCCCCTGTAGTTACTGTTCTTCCAGTTTCTTTCAGGTATCCTTGGGGATGGAGAGGCTATCTCCTTAGTCAGCTGAAGACAAAATGGAGGGGTCTCCCACGGGCTTAAATAGACTTTCTCTTGTGGGTGGAGACCCCCTCCTCTCTCCTATGCAAAGTCCAGCTCCACGATGGAGTTCTGGAGTCACCTGAGCAAGTCACATGTCCACGCATGATTCACAGTTTTTACAGGCAGAAGCCATTGCCCACATGAAGAAAAGGAGTACTTGTGGTACCTTAAAGACTAACAAATTTATCTGAGCATGAGCTGTAGCTCATGAAAGCTTACTTCATTGGATGCCCACATGGTGTCTTGAATGTCTCCAGGAAGACTTCTTATGTGGATTGGAGCGTTCCAAGATGCATTGTTCCTGAAGTGCTTCTTGATTGGGCACTTAACTTTGCAAATTCCTTTCTCCAGGAGCTGACCAAATGGTCTACTAAGGTTATTTAGAAATCAAGCCAGTGCACGGCCAATATTCGTAACTTTGAATACAAAAATGATACAGGCATAGAAAAAGGATTAATAGATTCACTAGGTCATAACCTTTACATAGATATGTTACATGGCATATATTGCATAGAATATATTCCAGTTATGTCGTATTCATAAGCATGTTTCCATAAAGCCTTATGGGGGGGCACCATCACCCAATTTCTCTCCATATATTTTTTGTACTTTACACCAGCAGCCAGTGTGCCCATGTGTCCATATGAGATTTGCTCTCCTGTACATTAGTTCACCTTCCTAAGAGCCGTGACCTGTCTGTTATGGGAAGTGTCTTACTATAATACTATACTATAATACTAATACTTACTATAAGCAGGGAGAACTGGAGGTCCTGGTGATGTCAAGGAACTATGACGTGATCGGAATAACAGAGACTTGGTGGGATAACTCATATGACTGGAGTACTGTCATGGATGGTTATAAACTGTTCAGGAAGGACAGGCAGGGCAGAAAAGGTGGGGGAGTAGCACTGTATGTAAGGGAGCAGTATGACTGCTCAGAGCTTCGGTACGAAACTGCAGAAAAACCTGAGTGTCTCTGGATTAAGTTTAGAAGTGTGTGCAACAAGAGTGATGTAGTGGTGGGAGTCTGCTATAGACCACCGGACCAGGGGGATGAGGTGGATGAGGCTTTCTTCCGGCAGCTCACGGAAGCTACTAGATCGCATGCCCTGATTCTCATGGGTGACTTTAATTTTCCTGATATCTGCTGGGAGAGCAAGACAGCGGTGCATAGACAATCCAGGAAGTTTTTGGAAAGCGTAGGGGACAATTTCCTGGTGCAAGTGCTAGAGGAGCCAACTAGGGGGGGTGCTTTTCTTGACCTGCTGCTCACAAACCGGGTAGAATTAGTGGGGGAAGCAAAAGTGGATGGGAATCTGGGAGGCAGTGACCATGAGTTGGTTGAGTTCAGGATCCTGACGCAGGGAACAAAGGTAAGCAGCAGGATACGGACCCTGGACTTCAGGAAAGCAGACTTCGACTCCCTCAGGGAACGGATGGCCAGGATCCCCTGGGGGACTAACTTGAAGGGGAAAGGAGTCCAGGAGAGCTGGCTGTATTTCAAGGAATCCCTGTTGAGGTTACAGGGACAAACCATCCCGATGAGTCAAAAGAATAGTAAATATGGCAGGCGACCAACTTGGCTTAATGGTGAAATCCTAGCGGATCTTAAACATAAAAAAGAAGCTTACAAGAAGTGGAAGGTTGGACATATGACCAGGGAAGAGTATAAAAATATTGCTCGGGCATGTAGGAATGTTATCAGGAGGGCCAAATCGCACCTGGAGCTGCAGCTAGCCAGAGATGTCAAGAGTAACAAGAAGGGTTTCTTCAGGTATGTTGGCAACAAGAAGAAAGCCAAGGAATGTGTGGGCCCCTTACTGAATGAGGGAGGCAACCTAGTGACGGAGGATGTGGAAAAAGCTAATGTACTCAATGCTTTTTTTGCCTCTGTTTTCACTAACAAGGTCAGCTCCCAGACTGCTGCGCTGGGCATCACAAAATGCGGAAGAGATGGCCAGCCCTCTGTGGAGATAGAGGCGGTTAGGGACTATTTAGAAAAGCTGGACGTGCACAAGTCCATGGGGCCGGACGAGTTGCATCCGAGAGTGCTGAAGGAATTGGCGGCTGTGATTGCAGAGCCACTGGCCATTATCTTTGAAAACTCGTGGCGAACCGGGGAAGTCCCGGATGACTGGAAAAAGGCTAATGTAGTGCCAATCTTTAAAAAAGGGAAGAAGGAAGATCCTGGGAACTACAGGCCAGTCAGCCTCACCTCAGTCCCTGGAAAAATCATGGAGCAGGTCCTCAAAGAATCAATCCTGAAGCACTTGCATGAGAGGAAAGTGATCAGGAACAGCCAGCATGGATTCACCAAGGGAAGGTCATGCCTGACTAATCTAATCGCCTTTTATGATGAGATTACTGGTTCTGTGGATGAAGGGAAAGCAGTGGATGTATTGTTTCTTGACTTTAGCAAAGCTTTTGACACGGTCTCCCATAGTATTCTTGTCAGCAAGTTAAGGAAGTATGGGCTGGATGAATGCACTATAAGGTGGGTAGAAAGCTGGCTAAATTGTCGGGCTCAACGGGTAGTGATCAATGGCTCCATGTCTAGTTGGCAGCCGGTATCAAGTGGAGTGCCCCAAGGGTCGGTCCTGGGGCCGGTTTTATTCAATATCTTCATAAATGATCTGGAGGATGGTGTGGATTGCACTCTCAGCAAATTTGCGGATGATACTAAACTGGGAGGAGTGGTAGATACGCTGGAGGGCAGGGATAGGATACAGAAGGACCTAGACCAATTGGAAGATTGGGCCAAAAGGAATCTGATGAGGTTCAATAAGGATAAGTGCAGGGTCCTGCACTTAGGACGGAAGAACCCAATGCACAGCTACAGACTAGGGACCGAATGGCTAGGCAGCAGTTCTGCGGAAAAGGACCTAGGGGTGACAGTGGACGAGAAGCTGGATATGAGTCAGCAGTGTGCCCTTGTTGCCAAGAAGGCCAATGGCATTTTGGGATGTATAAGTAGGGGCATAGCGAGCAGATCGAGGGACGTGATCGTTCCCCTCTATTCGACATTGGTGAGGCCTCATCTGGAGTACTGTGTCCAGTTTTGGGCCCCACACTTCAAGAAGGATGTGGATAAATTGGAGAGAGTCCAGCGAAGGGCAACAAAAATGATTAGGGGACTGGAACACATGAGTTATGAGGAGAGGCTGAGGGAGCTGGGATTTTTTAGCCTGCAGAAGAGAAGAATGAGGGGGGATTTGATAGCTGCTTTCAACTACCTGAAAGGGGGTTCCAAAGAGGATGGCTCTAGACTGTTCTCAATGGTAGCAGATGACAGAACGAGGAGTAATGGTCTCAAGTTGCAGTGGGGGAGGTTTAGATTGGATATTAGGAAAAACTTTTTCACTAAGAGGGTGGTGAAACACTGGAATGCGTTACCTAGGGAGGTGGTAGAATCTCCTTCCTTAGAGGTTTTTAAGGTCAGGCTTGACAAAGCCCTGGCTGGGATGATTTAACTGGGAATTGGTCCTGCTTTGAGCAGGGGGTTGGACTAGATGACCTTCTGGGGTCCCTTCCAACCCTGATATTCTATGATTCTATGATTCTATGATAATGATGATAAAATAAAAACATACAAAGAAGCTGATCTAGGTCATCATTCTTGCAGGGCCTCTTCAAATACTGACTGATTTTTTGTAGAAAACTTGATTCTTGAGAACATCCAAGCCTCAATGCATCTGAAATTGACCTTTTTGTTGCCAGTTTAAAATCTTAGCATTTTCTATGCCTCCTTGTACTGTGATTGTCTCAGGCCTTAAACTATACACATGGTCAGTAATTATATGGGAAACCTGCAAAAAACAACCTAGGTGTTCAAGGAAGTGGTGATTCACTGAACGGCACTTTATTCTCTGTCAGGCATGGACTCTAAACATTTTAGGAACACAATAAGATAAGACCTGACATAGACATACAAAATAATGACGTGCAGTACTCACTGCCATAAAACACCATTGAGATCAAGGGTTAAATTGGAAATTGTCTAACTCCAGTGAAGTCGATGGAGATGTTGATTTACACCAAGAGTTGAGTGGGATGTTAAATATACATCTGGATAATAAGAATATCCATGCTTACAGGTTTCAGAGTAACAGCCGTGTTAGTCTGTATTCGCAAAAAGAAAAGGAGTACTTGTGGCACCTGAGAGACTAACCAATTTATTTGAGCCTAAGCTTTCGTGAGCTACAGCTCACTTCATCGGATGCATACCGTGGAAAGTACAGAAGATCTTTTTATACACATAAACCATGAAAAAATGGGTGTTCACCACTACAAAAGGTTTTCTCTCCCCCCACCCCACTCTCCTGCTGGTAATAGTAAGGAGAGAGATTACTTTAGATAAGCTTTTACCAGCAGGAGAGTGGGGTGGGGGGAGAGAAAACCTTTTGTAGTGGCAAAAAGAAAAGGAGGACTTGTGGCACCTTAGAGACTAACCAATTTATTTGAGCATGAGCTTTCGTGAGCTACAGCTCACTTCGGCTGTAGCTCACGAAAGCTCATGCTCAAATAAATTGGTTAGTCTCTAAGGTGCCACAAGTACTCCTTTTCTTTTTGCGAATACAGACTAACACGGCTGTTACTCTGAGACCTTTTGTAGTGGTGAACACCCATTTGTTCATGGTTTGTGTGTATAAAAAGATCTGCTGTATTTTCCACGGTATGCATCCGATGAAGTGAGCTGTAGCTCACGAAAGCTTAGGCTCAAATAAATTGGTTAGTCTCTAAGGTGCCACAAGTCCTCCTTATCCATGCTTACATAATGGATTTCATTTTTAAATTTGGAGAGAGAGAGAGCGAGCATTGTGCAGAGGCAAACCTTCATGTTGAGAATGCTAATCCTAACTTAACAGGGACCTGCTTCATGGTTCCAGCTATCCACAATTCCAGTTTCTACTGTGTCCCCAACACAAGTCCAACTTCTCTCTGTTTTGACTTTCATATGAGTAATCTCATGTACTTTAATGAGACCACTTGCAAGAATAAGGGTATGTCTGTACTCAGAGACTACAGCACTACAGCTGTAGCACTTCAGTGTAGACGCTACCTACGCTGACAGGAGGAGTTCTTCTATCGGCATAATCCAACTCCAGGAGAGACGGTAACTAGGTCAGTAGAAGAATTCTTCCATCGACCTGGTGCTGTCGACATGGGGACTTAGGCTGGCTTAACAACTCCCCTCAGGGGTATGGATTTTTCATGCTTCTGAGCGACCTAGTTTTAAACTGACCTAATTTTCTAGTGTAGAACAGGCTTCAGACTAGTGTCATGCATTGAAAGGACTGGGCCCAATAGCATGAGCAAAGAGATGAATTCAGTCCACCTTATTCAGGAATTGAGGTATGAACTCTCCCTCCTCTCACCAATGTGAAGACTTAAAATATTAAATTTCAATTTTGTTGTCTTGAAAAAACAAAGGAATTTTAAATGAAAAATTGTTGTTGCACCGTTAAGCGTACATAGCTAAAAGAAAAAAGTCAGGAAATACTGTAAGAAACTCAACTTTTGCAGTGTCAATTCCTCTGCTTTGCATGTTTAGTATTTTTATGGCAAAAATGTAACAAACCACCCAGTATAAACTACACATTTCAGGCCCAATTCTGCAACCTTTACATACATAATTCTTATTCTATCCCGTAAGACTTCTCATGAGTGGAAATTGCTCAGGTGAGTGACACTTGCTGAATTGGGCCTTGAACCAGAAAAACAGGGAAGGGAAAAATGGTAAAACTGGCAGCATTTACCTTAAATTAATTTTCACTTTATTTGTGAACTTGAAAAATCTGCTAAAATTAATTTCCCGTGTTTTCCAGTAACAGGGCAAGCGGCAATGCTGCACAGCAGGAGTTTGAAACTAATGTAAAACAAATACGCGTCCAGTCTTTTCCCCACTAACATAACCATGTGCTCCAGTAAGCAGTTCTAAAGTGCACACGTACTCGCAGAATTGCTACAGAAAGGTTAACCTCTGAAATCTTAACCCTTTCAACCTTTTTTGTATGCCGTCAATGTTAATATCATATACTGCATAATACACTTGAGTACAATAGTCTTTAAATAAAAAGAAAGTTGATTGGCTTTAGTAGAATAAAAAAAAAGTACATTTCAAAAGAAGAAAGTGCCTTTGCTTCTCCCTTTAAAATATCTTTGGGCCAATTTTTCCTCTTAGTCAAGTGTCTCCTCTGGAGTTACTCTGACTTCAGTAAGTGGAGTTACTCAACTCCAGGTTTACACTGGCATTAACTAGGAGCAGAATCTGAACTCTTATTTCAACCACAACTTCTAGAAACAGTTTTTGCGGAATTTTGTGTAGGGGAAAACATTCAAATGTCTTACTGAAGAGATAGATCTGTTTATCTTTCATATTTTTAACAATTTCCTCTATTATTTTATTTGACTAGCTGTAATTAACTAAAGACATACTGAATGTCAGGACCAGATCAGCAGTGAGATATTTCTATCCAAACGCAGCAACCATCTCCATTAGCAAAGGTAGGCTTTTGGTAGCTTTCTTGATACAAACTTTGTTGTTCATTGGTTTTTCATCCTTATAACGTGCATTAAATGAGGAATGCTGCTATGTGATCAGGAATCATGTGATCATCCATAAATCTTCTGTGGCATGATGAGATCGCCGGTGACAGACATAGATTGAACATCTAGACAGACTGTCTTACGTACCTGGAGATTGAATGCCACCCGGATCAATCTGCCAAAAAACTATGCCCTATAGGATTTTCCTTGATGATGAATTAAAGAGTCTCTCACTGCCTCTTTATTCTGAAGGGTGTGGTAATGCATTTGTGACATCACAATTCTGTAGCACTGGACAATGGCATCAAACACAGAATTACAATTTTGCTACAGAAGCAAATTTCTGCAATGCCGGTGCGTCACACTCTGTTTTTCAAAGCTCAGTGAAAAGGACTTTTGTGTCTTCTCTTTACCTAAACAATCACAGAGAGAGGCTAATTGTGAGGAGCTTCTGTGAGAACAAAAGAAGATGATAAATGTATAATAAAAAAGCAGAAGAAAGACAAAAAAGGAAGGACTCTTTTTCAGGATGTTTCTCCTTCCACAGCCCAGCAAGCACCATCTCAAGGGCTCAGTATTATTGACTCATTGATTTTTATATATCCTCTTTCACAAGACTCAACAAGCTTTATAGAAGTACCAAACATATGCATCTTATATTTGGAGCACTTCACCCATCAAATTGCAGCCACTTCTACAGTGGAACATGGTAAAAATTATAATAGTGCCAGCAACTCTACAATAACTTAGGGAAAAATAATGAAAAGAACCTTTTCAATTTAAATCTTATATCCTATCTCACACTTTCCCCCCTACGTTACCTCAGAAGTAAAAGATGTACGTCAAGAGGCATTGAATATTGCACTTATAAATTTGCTGGACATGGTAAAATTTCTGTCTTAGCTGGAAACTATATTGGGGGAAGAGAAACCATGGAAAATTCCCACATCAAATCCTCTATGTCAGACTGAAATGTGGAATTTAAGCTGTAACCTCTTAGTATCTCATGCAGGAATTACAAACGATAGACTTCACCCTGGTGTATGTAAGTGTAATTATCAAGAATGCATGAATCACTTATGTGTTTTTTGAAAATTGTATCCCATTTGTCTATAAAGAATGAATGCTGAGTTACCTGTGGATAGAGTTAAAATTCCACAGTTGAGCGTGGAGGAATGTGGGGTGTGCATTGTGGCTGGCTCTGTCAGATGTGTAATGGAGTTTGTTGTGAAAGTGAGGAGTCTGAATGTGTTTGGATGGTGAGATACTTGGGTGGTAAGGGTTGTGAAATAAATTTTTTTTTTAAGTGAAATAGCTTTAATATCATTTAGCTAAGGCTGAGCTCCTTTGTAAAGCACTTTGAGATCTATGGATGGAAAGTGCTATATAAGAGTTAGGTGGTAATATTTAATTGGTGATTGTGTTAGTGGGATTTGGTTTTGAGCAACCTTCTCTCCAGGCAAACAAAGACTTTGGCTTGGAGTTACCATTCACAGCAGGGCGACTGAGTCTTGTTTGTTTTTTGTAATCTAATTTGATTGGATTCAGGTTTTGAGCTTTCTCTGGGCTTGGAATAAGCAGGTATCTCTCTAATTTTTGCAACTCAGATTGGAATAAAATTTTTGCATACAGAATTGGTTATGCCTTAGGTCATCATTTGAACACTAACTGGGCAGGTAAGAACACAGTGCTGTACATTTGGTCTGGTATGAAAGTATTAGCAATTTGGGGTGGTGGGAAGTTAATTGCTAAACTAGTATTAAGTTAATTAAATCCATAAGGATTCTTTCTTTAACGTTGCTTATTGCATACTTAAAATAGCACTTACATATTTAAGATTTCTTGGGGACAGATCTCTTTGGAAACTAACTGCAGATACTGGGCCAGGTTGTACCCAGATGCTATGTGGTTTTGCAGGGAGCAAGCACACAGAGCACTCCTCCTGCCATCTTGTACATCTGTGCAGAAGAGTAATTGTTGGTTTTCTCCCTTGAGTGAAGGGACTGATCTGTGTGTGTCCCAGAATACAAGACACCCCCAAAGGAGCAGGAATGAGCTGAGCCAGTGCCAAGTGCATGGGGTAGAGTACGCTGCATTTTCATAGGTGGTGTAGCCACTACTCTTGTGTCCTGGGGAGCTCCGGCAGGAACTGTGTCCCAGTGTGTAGCTGCTGCCTGTAAATGGCATGACTGAGATTGTGGAAGGTCCTCTGTCTTTGACACAGCCTGATCCAAAGCCCTTTGAAACCAATGGGAGTCTTTCCAGTAACTTCCGTGGGCTTTGCATCAAGCCAGTAGTATTGACTTCACCCCGGGTCTGATTCTGCAGTACTTGGGCTATATCTGCCACCCTTTTTTTTTCCTTCTTCAGTGATTTTATGAATAAGTTCAATTTGGCCTGTTTTGAGTGGGCTGTAGTAAAATTCAGAGCGCGAGTCATTCTGACCGCTGCAATTCTTTTACAGACAAAGTATCCCTTTTAATTGCAGGAAAATGCAGTCTGATACCATTCAGTCCAAACAGAATGGGCATTCTTTTAATTGGTGAGGAGGGTTTGTTAGCCTGTAAGCAGCAGTTAATAATATGGAGTGAAGTTGTTTTGAATCAGCTGGCAGAATCACCTTTGCGCAGGCTCCAGCTATCTTAGCTTGGACAGCCTGGTTAAATTGTGCTGTGGGACATACTTCTCCCCTACATGGAGAAGGCTGCTGGCGCTCTCTGTGGAAGGAACATGCTGTCTCAAGAAGAAGGCACAGCAGGATAACAAAAGCTGCAAAGAAAACACAGGTCTCCCCTAAGGCAACAACTTCCACTTTTATATAACAGTCATTAAATATTCTTCTGACACAAGGTAACTTGCCAAACTTAAAAGTTCCTTCTGTGTGCACAGAGTGTGAGGAGGTCATATGAAAGGTACTGAATGTTGTTTATGCCTTTTTCTCTCTCTCAGTAATGGTCTCCTTTTGAGGAACAGTTCAATTTACCCCCTTTGTGACTCATTTCTTTCTACCTTTTCCTTTGGTGGTTCTTTGTAGAACTAAAGTGTGTGTGTGTGGGGGGGGGGGTGAGGAATCCATTTTTATTTTTCTTCAGTGGGAATAGAAAAGTTGCTATCTAAAGATTTTCTCATGCTCTAACAGGCCTTGAATTAGAAAGAGAGAACCTGAAGTGTAGGAGATTTTACCAGCGACTGGGTGGCAAACAACAAATATTTATTGTGCCAGAAGTAAGGCTTGACAAATTTTTGCCAACAATGGCCAAAAATACCCAGACTTTTGTTAATGATCAGTTCTTCATAGGTTACCATCCATATGTAAGAAGGCCCTGTTCTTGGATCTTGCTGTGGTCCTCAAAAATCTTTCACCGATCATCCATTTGAAGCCTTCACAGTTAGAATTCCTCCCACATAAATTCTCTCCTTCTTGCCATAATTTCAACAAAGAAAATTGAAGTCACAGGTCGTAGTGATAGATACATTGTATTTAAAGATGATTAAGAAGGCAATACTTCCGAGAGTAGATTTATTTGTATTACCTAAAGAGAGATTCACAGTTCCATATGTATTTCAAAATTAGACTCTCCTCAAAGCTCCATCAGTAAGAGTCTGATGAATTGCCTCATTTGGGGGATGAAAGAAGAATACGTAAGTGATACTTCAAAAGAACGGAAGATGTTAAAATCTTGGCAATGGACTTTAAATTTTGTACCAGCAAACTGCACTAAGTATGCACGTTTCTCAGCAGGCTTTTGTGAGACAGCTAGTTGGCTGAATTAGATTAACAAACTTTCAATACTACAAGATATTTTTATGCTGGGTTTTTTTGTTTTTGGGAGGGGGGGGCATATTCTGCAAGAGACTGAGCAGGAGACTATTTAAACTTAATTTTTGTGGCTGCTTTTTGGGCTTCCTAAAAGATTTTAGCAAATGATTATAGGCTATTTCTTCTATAAAACTCTCGTTCTCTGTCTCTAGTATAATAAAGATACCACTCCCTTCCTCTCAGTCTAGGAAATTAGGATACTGTTTCTTAGTCTCATCGTACTGAGGGAACTTGCCTTAATAAAGATGATGGGGGCTCCAGTAAGATGACTAAGCGCTGATCTTCTCTCAAAGATTCCCATTATAAGACTAAAACTGGTCCATGCTGGAGCCTAAAAAAATACATGATCCTATTTAAAGAAACTGTTACTATTTCTGCCATCAGGACACTATGGTTACTGATATTATTTTAGATGTGTGTGATATTATTTTAGATGGGAGCAATGATTATCCAAAGCAGGGAAAACAAGAATATTCAAAAAGACTTTGATACAGCTTTGAATTTTAATGCACTGGTTTTATGTGTATGATATGATTATTGGTTGAGAACTTTGCTTTCCGTAAAAATAGACAGAAATAATTTTGACTGTGCCTTTTGGCTACAGATACCTTGAAATCCTATTTGGAAAATTGATTTTGATGTTTTGGGTGAAGGAGTCTGAGTGATTGTAGGTTAAGGGTTTGGCTGAATTCCATTCTCAGGCCATGGGCTAAGCATCTTTATCAACCTTTTAAGAAATTACAGCCCCCTTCCCAAAGAAACTAAACAGTAAATCCAGCACAGCCCTGATTTGATTTGAAAAGATCTCATATATAATTTGATAAGGGAAACAATAGTTGTTAGGGAGGGGATTCCTTAAGGGAGTTAGCCAGCCATGCAATGCTTTTGTTTGTGAACCAGAATATGGATTTTTTTTTTTTGTAGATGAAGAATATATACAAAGTAACGAGTGCACCAGGAGAGGACAATATGTAGTCATAATGGCATAAGCAATAGAAATTCAAGGAGCAGTAAAATACACTTGATATTGACAAGATTGAGATTTACTCTTGAGAGAAGACAATTTGACAGATGATCTGAGTGAAGTGTTTAATGATCGTGGTATTTTACACTTGTGTTAAACTATTCATCAGGGAATTTCCAAGTACCTGACAAATGGGACATTGCTTCCATTTTATAGATGGGGAAACTGTGGGCTTAGCTACACTTAAGTTTTGTCACTTCAACTATGCCAACATAGTAGCAGTATAGCTTGCTCCAGTTTAGCTGGGTCTACACTAGGACTTTTACTGGCATAACTGTCAGTTCAAAAAAAAAAAAAGCACACCTCTAACCAATGTACCTATGCTGGTAAAACTTGTAGGAGTAGGCCAGCATAAGGCTAAAACAGAATAGGTGACTCATCAATAGGACTCGTTAAGTCCATTAATGGCTATTAGCCAGGATGGGTAAGGAATGGTGTCCCGAGCCTCTGTTTGTCAGAGGGTGAAGATGGATGGCAGGAGAGAGATCACTCGTTAGGTTCACTCCCTCTGGGGCACCTGGCATTGGCCACTGTTGGCAGACAGGATACTGGGCTGGATGGACCTTTGGTCTGACCCAGTATAGCCATTCTTATGTTCTTAGCATACAAGCAGAAGTGGGGAGAACAGCCAGTTTTTATTTATAATATAAGGTTTTGGACAGAGATTTCCTTTATGCTTGTTACAGACAAGAAGTCTGGAGACTACCTGTGAGAGTCTGTCCAGAGGCAGAACAGAGCCGGTAGGCCTGACATGGGAGAAGCTCGGCTCTATCCCACTGATTGACAAGTTTGGACTGGTCTTCAGTTCAATAGAACAGAAGCGAAACTCTCTGATAACAACAGCTGCACCAGGCCATGAAAGTCAGAAGTGCAGAGGGAGAAGGCATGGGATGGAAATTCCCTGACTTTGCTCGATTTAAATGTCTTTACTGTAAGAGAGAAGACCACCCTTGCCCATTAATTGTGCGGGGGCTGGGTTTTGGGAAGGGCTGGGGGTAACGACACTGCAGGGAAGCACCCAGTCAGATGAACCCTTTTGACCTTCCTAACCCACATTCCAATGGCAGTTAAGCTGTCCATTACTAGCACCCTGGTGTATTTCTGGCTGGGAGTGTGGGACGCCAGAGACGCCAGGCTCCCTTTTCAACTGGGTGTTCCTGTCGAAAACTGGATGCCTGGCAGCCCTAATTCTCAAAACTATTCTTCAATTTGTTGTTGGGTTTCTTTGGTTTTGCTCCCCCCACGTTACTGAAATCTGTCAAGATGTCCAGAAAGGTAGGAAAGCAGCCATCAGACTCCAGAGTTTATGCCAATTCTATTCAGTGAATAAGCTGGCAGGATGTTTTCATGTTAGTTTCCTGGCCAGCGGCAGGTTAAAGCTCGTCTCTTTAATGGCCGACGATAGCTTTGGATGTCCACTGAAGATGTCCTTCAACTCTGACCTTTGACTGCAGTGATGGTTTTATTAACACCAATTGGTCCATCTTCTTTCCCCTCCTTGTAAGTTACACTTGAAAACTTGAAATTACGGGGGGGGGGGGGGGATGTTTTATCACCTGCAACTGTTGAAGGTTCCCTTTCTCTATAATCAGGATCCTGGAGGGCCAGCACAAAAACAATTATTCTTTAGGATACGCACAATGGTGAAAACATTAGACAGTTCCATGTCCATGGGTTAAATATATGATCTTCGGTACAACAATCTTATTTCTCAAAATTGTTTACAGTCAAAACAGCATTGGAATGACATAGCATTAAATGTTATATGATGTTGTAAAGTACACAGGTTCATAAGTCATGTAACGGACCTTGCACAGACTAAACAGCAGGTGAGCTCAGATCATTTGGACATGTGACACTCATAACTATCCAGTTTTAACTCCTATACTTCACTACACTTTTATCTTATCAACATTCATTGGTTGAAGGTTTTGATGATCATATCTAGAAAGTCAGCTTTAGAAACTCCTCACACAAATTATTAAATGGGAAATACAAGTTACCCCTAAGATGAGACAAGAATTCTGTGCCCTGATGGCACAGAAATACCTATTTACTTAGGAAAAGTAACATTTCATTTCATGGAAATGTTGTCATTCACAGTTTGCTGTCAAAATCTATGGCAGTCCTCATTACCTTTGCTATCAGTCCCTCTAGACTACTGAAGACTTATTTGAACTATATATAAATTCATGTATTGCAATACAACACAATAGGGAGATTTAAAGGCACTCTGGTAGCCTTCATTCACAATTCCCTTGCTTTTATTCGTGTGTGTTTCAGTTTTAAAATTCTGAGTAATTTTCATATTGCTGTTTTCATGAAAAATATTTCATCAGCTCTGTAAGTGGGATTTTTACAAATAGAAAGGTTCGTGATTTAAAGACTTATGGCTAATTATGCACCTAATCCAGCCTGTTGTTTACAGTTTAACTGCCCCAAGAGGGTCCCCCCCCCAGAACACAACAGAAAATAGAATTAGCTGTTTTATGGGGCCTTCAGTTGCTAGAAAAGAAAGTCTAGAACATGCCCGAAGAACATGCAGTGAATGTAAACCTCTCTCTAGGGAAGGTCTACAGAATAAGAGAAAATATATTGGATCATGGTTCATGGGAAATGCAAATAATTTTAGGAATAAATTCACAATTATAGGAACAATAGGGCTGAGATAAAACCACAAATAGGCTTAGAGTACAGACAGAGCAAAACTAAGTAAGAGTAACAGAAAATCAAGGATCTGGAGCCTAATAGAACATCATGAATCTTTCCTAGACATCCAAAGAACACTCACAAGTCTCAATGTAGAGAAAACAAAAGCTATTAGGTGCTTTCTTAAATGTAACTAAGCTGGGCCCTTTGCCTAGCATTCTTGCACATATTTTGGACGTTAGACCGAATATCATTCTCAGTTACATGCATATGGCTCACTGATTTGACTTCCATGCAGTTGCATGTGTTTACCAGACTGCAGAATTTGGCTTTAAGAGTCTCTGAGTAACTCCTTTATTTCTCTACTAAACCAAAAGCACCAACACTATCATAAAGACCATTTAAAAAGGGAGGCTCATGATAGCAGAAATGGGCTTTGTTCTCAATTCTGCCAGGGACTCACTATGCAATCTTTGACATAAAAATGGCCATACTGGGTCAGACCAAAGGTCCATCCAGCCCAGTATCCTGTCTGCCAACAGTGGCCAATGCCAGGTGCCCCAGAGGGAGTGAACCTAACAGGTAATGATCAAGTGATCTCTCTCCTGCCATCCATCTCCACCCTCTGACAAACAGAGGCTCGGGACACCATTCCTTACCCATCCTGGCTAATAGCCATTAAAGGACTTAACCTCCTTGAATTTATTCAGTTCTCTTTTAAACCCTGTTCTAGTCCTAGCCTTCACAACCTCCTCAGGCATGGAGTTCCACGGGTTGACTGTGTGCTGAGTGAAGAAGAACTTCCTTTTTGTGTTTTAAACCTGCTGCCCATTAATTTCATTTGGTGGCCCCAAGTTCTTATATTATGGGAACAAGTAAATAACTTTTCCTTATTCACTTTCTCCACACCACTCATGATTTTATACACTTCTATCATATCCCCCCTTAGTCTTCTCTTTTTCAAGCTGAAAAGTCCTAGCCTCTTTAATCTCTCCTCAAATGGGACCTTTTCAAAACCCCTAATCATTTTGGTTGCCCTTTTCTGAACCTTTTCCAATGCCAGTATCTCTCTTCTTTTTTTTTTTTTTTTTTTTGAGATGAGGGGACCACATCTGTACATAGTATTCAAGATGTGGGCGTACCATGGATTTATATAAGGGCAATAAGATATTATCTGTCTTATTCTCTATCCCTTTTTTAAATGATTCCTAACATCCCGTTTGCTTTTTTGACTGCCACTGCACACTTCGTGGACGTCTTCAGAGAACTATCCACGATGACTCCAAGATCTTTCTCCTGATTAGTTGTAGCTAAACTAGCCCCCATCATATTGTATGTATAGTTGGGGTTATTTTTTCCCAATGTGCATTACTTTACATTTATCCACATTAAATTTCATTTGCCATTTTGTTGCCCAATCACTTAGTTTTGTGATATCTTTTTGAAGTTCTTCACAGTCTGCTTTGGTCTTAACTATCTTGAGCAGTTTAGTATCATTTGCAAACTTTGCCACCTCACTGTTTACCCCTTTCTCTAAATCATTTATGAATAAGTTGAATAGGATTGGTCCTAGGACTGACCTTTGTTGAACACCACTAATTACCCATCTCCATTCTGAAAATTTACCATTTATTCCTACCCTTTGTTCCCTGTCTTTTTAACCAGTTCTCAATCCATGAAAGGATCTTCCCTCTTAACCCATGACCACTTACTTTACATAAGAGCCTTTGGTGAGGGACCTTGTCAAAGGCTTTCTGGAAATCCTAAGTACATTGTGTCCACTGGATCTTCCTTGTCCCCTCAAAGAATTCTAATAGATTAGTAAAACATGATCTCCCTTTACAGAAACCATGTTGACTTTTGCGCAACAATTTGTGTTCTTCTTTGTGTCTGACAATTTTATTCTTTAATATTGTTTCAACTAATTTTGCCCAGTACTGACATTAGACTTATTGGTCTGTAATTGCCAGGATCACCTCTAGAGCCCTTCTTAAATATTGGCGTTACATTAGTTATCTTCCAGTCATTGGGTACAGTAGCTGATTTAAAGGACAGGTTACAAACCATAGTTAATAGTTGTGCAATTTCACATTTGAGTTCTTTCAGAACTCTTGGGTGAATGCCATCTGGTCCCGGTGACTTGTTACTGTTAAGTTTCTCAGTTAATTCCAAAACCTCCTCTAGTGACACTTCAATCTGTGACAATTCCTCAGGTTTGTCACCTACAAAAGACGGCTCAGGTTTGGGAATCTCCCTAACATCCTCAGCCGTGAAGACTGAAGCAAAGAATTCATTTAGTTTGTCTGTGATGACTTTATCGTCTTTAAGTGCTCCTTGTGTATCTAGATCATCCAGGGGCCCCACTGGTTGTTTAGCAGGCTTCCTGCTTCTGATGTACTTAAAAAACATTTTGTTATTATCTTTTGAGTTTTTGGCTAGCTGTTCTTCAAACTCCTTTTTGGCTTTTCTTATTATATTTTTACATTTGGCAGTGTTTATGCTCCTTTCTGTTTACCTCACTAGGATTTGACTTCCATTTTTTAAAAGATGCCTTTTTATCTCTCACTGCTTGTTTTACATGGTTGTTAAGCCATGGCGACTCTCTTTTCGTTCTTTTACTGTGTTTTTTAATTTGGGGTGTACATTTAAGTTGAGCCTCTATTATGGTGTCTTTGAAAAGTGTCCATGCAGCTTGCAGAGATTTCACTCTAGTCACTGGACCGTTCAATTTCTGTTTAACTAAATGCCTCATTTTTGCATAGTTCCCCTTTCTGAAATTAAATGCCACAGTGTTGGGCTGTTGAGGTGTTCTTCCCACCACAGGAATACTAAATGTTATGGTCACTATTTCCAAGCGGTCCTGTTATTGTTACCTCTTGGACCAGATCCTGTGCTCCACCCAAGACTAGATCGAGAGTTGCCTCTCCCCTGGTGGGTTCCTGTACCAGCTGCTCCAAGGAGCAGCCATTTAAAGTATTGAGAAATTTTGTGTCTGCATTTCATCCTGAGGTGACATGGACCCAGTCAATATGCGGATAATTGAAATCCCCCGCTATTACTGAGTTCTTTATTTTGATAGCCTCTCTAATCTCCCTTAGCATTTCATCATCACTATCACTGTCCTGGTCAGGTGGTCGGTAATAGATCCCTACTGTTATATTCTTATTAGAGCCTGGGATTACTATCCATAGAGATTCTATGGAGCACGTGGATTCATTTAAGATTTTTATTTCATTTGACTCTACATTTTCTTTCACATATAGTGCCACTTCCGCCCCTGCACGACCTGCTCTGTCCTTCTGATATATTTTGTACCCCGGAATGATTGTGTCCCATTGATTGTCCTCACTCCACCAGGTTTCTTTGATGCCTATTATGTCAATATCCTCCTAACACGAG
Source organism: Lepidochelys olivacea (assembly GCF_965140295.1). Lineage (NCBI taxonomy): Eukaryota > Metazoa > Chordata > Testudines > Cheloniidae > Lepidochelys > Lepidochelys olivacea. The sequence continues at coordinate 3,701,739 of NC_140417.1, read as the reverse complement.
GCACTCTAGTTCACCCATCTTACTATTTAGACTTCTCGCATTTGTGTACAAGCACTTGTCACTGTTTATTTGTCTGCCCTTTTCTGATGTGTCAGATTCTTTATGTGAATGTTTCTCGTCTGATCTGGCCCATACTTTGACCTCTTCCATCCCCTCCTCCTGACTAAAACCTAGAGAATCTCTCTCAGTAGACTTTCCTCTAAGAGAAGTCTCTGTCCGATCCTCGTGCACCTCTGCAGCAATCGGCTCCCTCCCCCCCACGCCCCATCTCTTAGTTTAAAAAGGTTGCGGAGCAGTTTTTAATGTGACGTGCCGGCCGTCTGGATCCACTCTGGGTTAGGTGGAGCCCATTGTTCCTGATAGGCTCCCCCCATCCCAAAAGTTCCCCCAGTTCCTAATAAATCTAACCCCCTCCTCTCTACACCATTGGCTCATCTACACATCGAGACTCTGCAGTTCTGCCTGCCCACCTGGCCCTGCGGGTGGAACTGGAAGCATTTCTGAGAATGCCACCATAGAGGTCCTGGATTTCAGTCTCTTTCCTAGCAGCCTAAATTTGGCCTAAACTGCTTACTTCAACAAGAAGATCTACATTTCCTCCTTGACTGGAAGTGGTGCTTAGTAATAGTGTTGCAATTTATGATAATTACAACCCTAACTACTGAGTGAATTAAAAAATTAGGAAATTCAAATGGTCTTCAGTGTCTTCCATAGAACGCAGTTACTGCAGCCCAGCCGTTACTTTAACCTGCAGCATTTTTGTATTGTTTGCAATTTCTAGAAATAGTGAAGTGCGCTAGAGCTTCACCTGTTCCCCCCCGCCCCCCCGAGGAGACTGGTGTTTCTGTCCCCTCCTCTCAGATGATCTTTCTCCTCTTGCTGATCTTTGGAATGACCATGCAAGGAGTATGGAATGTTATATTGCCAGCCTCAAGCGGGTCTTGGCCAAAGGCCAGTTCTCCCCCCCTCCCCAACTCTTTTTTTTTCAGATTTACAATTTTTCTTTCCAAGTTCAAATAGCAGCAAGAGAGAGACTCCACCGCTGTTGCTGACAGGATGTTGTCATGTACATCACACATCCTGAGAAGAGAATTGAGTCCATTTCAGATGGTTGTTTTGTGCCTTAATTTCTGTAGGCGCTGTTTCCTGTATTTTACCATTGCTAAACCAGTCTTGACTGCATCCAGGTTCTTTCTGTTTTTTTAAAATGATCTTCTTTATGTAGTGTACACCATCATTAGGGGGATCTTACAGGAGATAAGCCTTATTACAAAAAATGTTTTCAGTATTCTCTCTTTAATTCTTTCATCAAAAGACAATTTAGATTTATCAGATACTCCATGAAACTTTTTTGTTCTCATTTTATTGGTGTTGATCTGCAATACAAGAGTGACTTCCAGTGCACTCTTAAGTGTGATCCACGTTTTGCTTAGACAATAAGTCTGTCTGACAGACAGTGAACAGGTATAGTGAACAGTATAAATATCGAGTGGATTTCTGGGGAGAGAAGAAATCTTTTTCTGAAGAGTCCTAATGGCTAAATCCTGGCCCTGGTCTCAGTCGCATCCATCCGTCCTCCCCCCACACACAACAAGAATTGCCTAAGTGTAGCTGAGATCAGACTTTCTGCCCTAACTCTTATGGCAGAGCTAAAAACCTTGTCTTCCAGAAGCTTACACTTCTTTTGGGAGGTAGAAGGGGGGACCTTTTGTTATGGCCTGGATGTCCTAGTATACGGAATTTATTAAAATGAAAGTAAGGAGTTAGAATCTGAGCTTGTGTACTCAGATAAGTGTCTACTTGTATGAGAGGTGCCCCACACTTCCTGAATTCCACTTTTCTCCTCTGCATGCTTTCATATTGGAAAAACACATTTCTGAAGTGTCATCATCTCCTATAGCAGTCTGAAGTGGCACTTGAGCAGTGTGACACCAGTGGACATCATCAAATAGATTTCCGAAATAAAGAAGTGTAAAGATTTCATTAGTTCGTATGTGATACCAGTGCAGTTGAAGCTGTTGCATAGAATGGTTTCTGTGTGCAAATATTGCCCTGGTCAGTGGTACTGCTTTCACTGTTGTACATAACCCCCTAATTATCGTAGATATTGACCTTCACGTGAGTTCATAATACCTGATTTGTGCTGTGCATATTTATCTATGTCTTGTTCAATTTTTGTAATGAATGATACATTAAGCCTAAGCTATGGTTACCTTTTTAACTCTGTTTTTTTCTTTGTTTCATATACTTTTACAAAGACAAAAAATATTACAAATGTATCTCAATAACAACTTGTTTAACAGTGCATCCAGAACCCTCTATTTTAGGTTAGATTCCACTTATATTTTGTTGATCTTCTACACAACAAAGCAATAAAACAATAAAATCCCTCTCAGTTTCTTTATGAATTTATGTATAATCCACATAATGTAAACTGCAGGGTTATTTCTCTCTCCTTCTATACATCATTATTTCAGATTACTCTACTGAAATATTAAAACTGGTTAGCTCTTACATTAAAATATGTATCAATTGCCTTCTTTATTGTTGGTAAATTATTGAAGTGTTTGTATTTTTGTGCCCATCTTGGGTAATAAAATAACTAACTATACACGATTCATACACCTTTTAAAATATTTTCTTTTTGAATTTTTACTCATTCTTTATTCCTTGACTGGCAAAGTCCAGCAAAAGTTTTCATTGCACATAGAAGCGTTCTTTTTCTCCATTATATGCACATGCTGGTACGTACAACTTTTTCCTTGTGTGTTAATGATAATATTTAATTGTTGTCCCACCAGCGTGTTCATGCTACAGAGAAAGGTAGATGGGTGTCTTGAATCAAATTAATAATGTCCTGAACCTGTAAGCTGTTGGGTGCCCCCTAATACAAATGAACTTGGAACCTCCCAAGGCTTGCCTTACTTATGTGTGCAGATATGTCCCTTGTCAGCATGATATCTGAGCACCTCACAAACATTTAATGAACTTATCTTCACATTTTATGGATGGGCAATTAAAAGAGAGTGATTAAAGAACTTGCCCCCACAAAAAGTCTGCAGAGCTGGGCAAGAAACCCAGATAGCCTGAATCCCAGTCCAGTGATTTAATAGTAAAACTACACTTGCTGAATCCAGTCCGAAAATAATGGTGTTGAATGTGAAAAATTAACAGAACCAAGCTGGGCTTTTTTAATTGTAATTTTTAAATTTTTGTTGTTGCTTGCAATTCTTTAGTTTCCAGGAAATTTCAAAGTTTACGATTATCTCTAGAATAATCTGAATTTTTCTTACACAGCGCCTAACTCAATTGGCTTCTGGTCCATGGCTAGCTTTCCTAGGTGCTATGACAACACCACTACTGCTACTATAACTAATAATAAGGTCTTTTGTCAATTGTTGTTGCCTGGAAGAGGGTGTGTTGGGTGCCCCCAACGTGGTAGCAGGTTTTAAATGACTGGAGCATGCAGGATCCATAATACACAAAGAACCTAGGAACTAAGTAGCCCACTGGCACTGGCCACTTTGCTGGCCCCATGTCGGTTTTCATTGTTTCACCGGCTCCTAGATCAGCTGCCATCCAAAACTTCCAATCCTCAGCCACCCAAATCTGGGGGTCATTTCCTGCTCTCAGGGTAAAAGCTGCCTTATCCTAAATGCTTCTCCACCCAGTTAGCTGTTGGCACTTTTTAGGGTTGATTCCTTATATTGGTGACCACTTGGTTCCCAGAGCTGTATTTGCCACTCAATGAGTGTTACTACTCTCTACATGTGGAGGTTATGGTTGGGATTTACTCTTCGTGGGAAATGAGGCCATAGTGGTATTTCTCAAACTCCTCCAGTACTTTTAGGGGCAAACGAAAACATAATACTGACAAACTCAGTTCAGCCCTTAATTAGCAAATAGACATACAGACGTGCACAGGCTTCCTGTACACACATTCTCCAAGCCAATAGTATTCTTAGCTCACCCCATTCAAAACCCTACACCAAATCCTTATAAATCTTCTTTCAATGCCCTTTCTGGTGACTTATCCAATAAAGAATATTACATCCAAATAGCAGGAGGTATGGGACAGAGGAGAATCCAAAAAAGCCTCGTTTGTCTTTTTATAATCCCCTCCTCCTTTCATAGTGGATTTCATTGTCCTGTGTTTATTCAGCCTGGATCTTCTTGTGCCCCTTGATGAGGCAATGGGGACTTTTTGAATCATCCTTGGCAGCTGAATGTGATACCTTGGCAGTAACGTTTGGATCTAATAGGGATGAGCAAGTAAACTGTAGATTTTTGAGCTTTTATTGGCCTTGAAATCAAGCTGGATAGTCTGCAAGACTTTGTCCCTATATCTTGCAAGAACGTTAGACCTAAGTGTAGAGTATTAATGTCTTTCACATAGTCTTGAGTGGGTTAAAATGAGATGGGACTCAGATCCATCCAAGGTTTTCTGTCTTCTCCCCTGCCTGTGAACAGGCACTCTCAATCTAGCGAGACTCTGACCACCCACCCACCCACCCAGACAGCTTCATTCTAACCGACGGTCATTTTTCTTTCATGATGCCTCGGAGTGCTCTGCCTAGATTTTAGAATCCATTGATAATCTGCTCCTACAATTATAATGACTTTTGTGTATATAGGGGTAGGTTGTTGCCAGTTCCCATTTGTGTATTTACTTCATTTCCTCTCCATTTTCAGCACATTTGCACTGCAGTGTCCGACATGCTGTGGGTTTTGTTTTTTGTTGTTGTTCTGCCACTTGGCTAGGGTAAGATTTAGGTTTCCACACACAGTTGAACAGAATATTGTAAATCACTTGCCTTACACGTGTAAATTGTTGGATGCAGTGATGCCATGTATTCCAATTAAATATTCATCAGATTAATAAAGCCTAAACTCTATCAGGCTGTCCCTTTGTAGGGTGCCAGTCTGATTTCTGTCCCTGTCCGCAAACCCAATAATCAGATGGTCCTGCATGTTTTTGTGGAGATGTAAATTAGAAGTGCTGCATGGCAGATAATTATATTTTTGGCAGCTGTTAATATTTCTGAGACTCTTTCTACACATTCCATATTTTATTTCCTGTGCAATTATTAGAATACCTCCATATGTTTTGTTTAATTTTGGATTGTACAGTCTTGTGTGTATGTATATCTCAAAAAATGTCTAATCCAAGGTAAAACTACCATTGCCAGAATCTGATAATCGGAGACCTTGTTCTCAGTATCATCTTGTCTTAAGGAACAGACTGAGTGATATCTAGATCACCTCCTATTTGCTTGCATCTTGAACTAGTGTGGTGGGAAAGAAATTCACGATCATCTTTTTGCTTCTTTGAAAACAAATGGGGAATTTTAATAAGCTTTCAAAAAATTATATGCAGCCCATTTGGGGAAGCTGGCTGAGCTATTAATAGATAAGACAGGTTTCCTCTTGTCTACTGTAGGTGTCCTTGGTTTTAGGCCTTAGAGGTAAAAACATGAGTTTTCAGCTGGTATTCAACAGCTGCAGTTGTCCCACAGTGACCACTGAAAGAACTGCTACCCTTTGCTGCTCAGGGCTGTCCTTCAGCAAAAAATGTTAAGTTTGTAAAGAATGTTCTGGTTAGAAGCACAAGATGATGGGCCTTCAGGTAACAGGGTGCTTTCAGGACTCTGTCTGATCTGAGCTTCTCTTTCCTACTCCTTCCACACAATATCCCTCCTCCCTTTCAGTTTTGCACACGATGGATCAAATCCTAACTCTTGTTGAGAATGGGGGCAGGCCACTATGCAGAGAGGTCATGCATTATTCCACAGTAGTCGGGTGGATTTGAGAGCTGGTCAGGAGAGAGGCGTGGTGTGGTCTGTGAGGCTACAAACTATGTGGATTTACTGGCCAAACTCCATTGGATGGGAGCCTCTATGGCCTGGAAGACTCAGTATCCATAGACTGACAGCCTTGTGTCCTGGATCTGGAGAGGAAGTGCTCAGGGTTCAGCACCTAGCTACCAAGTCCCACATTGACCCCCTATGCAAAGGCTGGTTGCTCTGACTTTGTCCCTGGCGAGGGGTGGAAGTGACAATTTAGTCCTAGGAGAAGGCCCACCCCAGATAATTGTGGACCATAATTTTGTGTTCCCCACCCCACTAAACACTCATGAATCTCAGTATGCAATGGTTGTGATTTCAAACAGGAAGGCACAGTGGCTTAAAGTTTTGGCCTGGGCTTCGTGACCAACAGGACTTAAAGATTGCTTTGTCTGGGGTGATCTCAGCTTGCTTTTGAGACAGTTATCACAATTTTTATTTTCTGAGCAGAAGACCAGTATTATTTATGCACAAATTGTTAAGCTATGGAAGCCTTTTGTGTCTCTGGATTTATGAATGGATCCGATTCTTCTCTGGGTTTGGCTATGCTTAGCTTGAGATGATCTCTGTCTAAAATATTAGTGTATATATTGAAGTAAAGGAAATATATGAAGCCCATAGGCAGTATGTGCTATGAATCATGGGTTCTTTTGTAAATTTGTCTGTATTACATGTTGTAGGGGTGAATAGGACACTTCTTAGTACATCAGTTACCCTACCTGCTCTCTTAGAGGTGCTTAAAGCACCCCAGGTTTTGCAGTCCTGATGCACTAAGATCCCTTAATTACTCTGACTGGAACTACAGGTTATGCCCAAAGGCCAACTGCATGGGGAAAGAATCTTAACTTTGGAATAGTCTGCAAGAAATAAGAAGCGACAAGGAATCTGGATTGTGGTAGAAGATCAGTATTGCCTAGTTATTATTGCACTAGGATTCTTCATCCCAATCAAGGCATAAAGCACACTTGTGTTCTTCAGGAAAAAATCTTCAAAATCCTTTCTGATAAAAAAACTAGGACAGATTATTCTCAAAAGAGAGGCATGTGTTGAAACTGCTTTCAAGTACTAATAGATTCTGCAGGTCTTAGATCTGAGAAGACTAAACACCTAAGTGAAGCATCAGCATTTATGAATGCTCGTCTGTAGCATCCAAGTGAAGAAGCAGTACAGTTTTCATCAAGTGACTTGAAAGATGCTTGTATTCCAAAGTCCATCAACTGCACAGCAGATTCCAGAGATTCAAGATAGGGCCCAGAGTTTTTTACTACATAGTGCTACCTGCTGGTCACAAATTATGAAATCAAGTAGGACTATAAAGGAGAAAAGACTCTTTCGTTTAAGCTTGTAATGGAAAAAAATAAAATACGGCAGAGGTTAGCTGCAAGTCTATCCACTTTGTCCCGTCTCATAATTTTTTTCAATGCTTATCTAAACTTGGGTAAATCATGTAAGGTTTACTCTTCCCTGCACTTATCCTTACTCTTCATTTACTTTCTTCCTCTGAATACAATCAGCTCTATAATGGAGTTCCTTTCTGCATTCTTTCCCCCTTTCCTTTCTTCTTGAATTTGATTTGAATGCTGTTTTGTCCGCAATAGACCCACCTCTAACTTTAACTCACATGATGGAGTCTCATCAGATATTGTGAAATTTCGAGGCAGCTGTCAGCCCAGCAAATACCACAAGCACGTGGAAATTCCCTTGGGTCAACGCTGAAAATTTATATTGTGTGTCTTGTTCCAAGGAATCACTAAAGTGTGAGATCTGAAGATGGAAGCTCTAGTCTAATTGAAAACCCACCATACATTCTGCAAAATGCGGGGACTTTGTGGTGCAGAACATAGGTGAAGTTTTGTGGTAGTAAGCTATGGGGTTTTTGTTTGGGCTTTTTGTTTGTAATCGAGACCTTCAATGATTTTGGAAGAATAGATGGCCCAAAATAAATTATTTTTCACTTGTCTGTTGCCAGGTCAAATCCAACTCAGACTGGTAGTGACAGTTGACTATCTGCCGGCTCTAAGACGTGTGTTTTGGTCTCAGCCCATTTTCCAGGGCACGGGTGTCCATATAATAAAAATCACCACCACAATGTGCACAAACTGACATCTGGCAGAGGGACCCAGGATTGAATGGGCACGGAGACCGCTCTGACTTTCCAAAGATGTTGCTTTTCAGGATAGGGTTTAGTTACACAGATGGGGGTAATGTGAGGATGCATGTGCTGTGTTCTGTGCTGTACCTGTTGTTTGTGCTCCTGTCTTCAAGGATAACAGTCCAGTATTTTTCACAAGCCCTGTTTCTGTGTTGGGGCTAGGACAGTTTCTGAACCAGTTCATCTAGAAGCCCAGCTTTGATGATTAACAAAGTGGCAATAATTGCAGGGCCGGGGGAGGGAACCAGGGGTATGTAGATTGATGGCTTTCCCTGTTGTGAAAATCCTTTAAAGGAGACCTCAATTTTTTTGGATGTGTAAAAATGTCATAATCTATTTTAAAAAGTCGGTGTAGAAGCTTTGGGGAATATTTTGCAGCATTGCTTCCTATTCCCTGTAATGGTATAAAATGAAGTAAATTTAATGCTAATCCCCATGTTAAGAGTTTGCAATCAAGGAGAAACAATTCTGATGTGACCCCCCTTGAAGATGTGGATTTTTCATTCTGCATTTTTGACAGTTGTTTTGGTGGTTATTCCTCTGTGTTTGTGCTTTTTTAACTGCAGATGAGATTAATATGGATTTTGAGAAATAATGCTGATTATTTAAAGGATCGCTCATGATAAAATATCTTTCTGGGAATTTGTGTTCCAGTAGATTAGCATTATTGATCATTCTCTCCTCACATACTCTACAGATGATTTTAGAAATCTCAAACTATTATTCTCTCTTGTCTAATATAATTACCAGTACAAGGAATAATCTAATTAGAAGACAACAAGGATGCATTCTAATTGTTCTAATAAATTATGTTAATGCTTTATGCTTGCAGATAGGTTTTAGTAAGAAATCATTTAATAGAGTGACAGCTTGTCTTTTATTGCCAGCGAAATAACTTCAGTTTCATCTGATTAAGGAAACAGGTAGCAGACACAGCAGTGAAACAGTCAGTCAGAAGGGTCTGGACTCTGGGTATGGTGTATTCTAGGTAAAAAGCTCAGTTAGTTGTTTCCTAGATATAGTGTAGATTTAAAAAAAGAGCTCGTAAGTTACCATATGCCCTTTAAAAATGTATTTTCCTACTTTACAAGCTTTTAGTTTTGGAAACAATATATTGTTATGAGAGGGTTGGGTAGTTGAGGAGTGTGAACACAGGACCACACTGTTTAATATGTGATGCATTGCCCTTTGAACACTGCCTAATACCTACAGACTTGGTGGGCTATAAGGAATAGATGCAAGCAGCTAGCTTCTCGACAGAAGTTAATGGGGCTGTGCTCACTTTCACCAGCTGGAAATCTGGCCAGCACAGGCCAAAACTGTGTAAAACAAAAGAATTGAAAGAAAAGTATGAAATCTAAAATTCCAGTAAACTCATTAAGTCAAAAGTGTCTTTCCTTACAGACCAACATTCTGCCTGTCTGAGAACACCCTCACTTTAGCCCTTCCCTTTTGATTATGCGCATTCTTCCTTTTTCTTTTAAAGTTGAACTTGACTGGCAAAAGGCCAGTTAGGTCCAACAGACTCATTTCTTTTTCAGAAGGAGATGGAGTGCTCAAAAGCTCGCTGAACTATCCTCAGCATTCATTTCAAATTAGATGAAGTCCTGAAGGCAGCATGACTTTTGTGCGCTATCATTATGTCTCCAGGGCAGAGACAAGTGCCTGAAAGATGTATCATTAGTAGCATTAATAGGCTCTATTTTACTTTTAATTGTTGGCAACAAAGGGTAACAAGAACTCTGAGCATTAATAATGTTTTACATTATAATTTAGAAACCTCTTCCCCAGACTTTATTACTTACTGCCCTTCTAGTTTTCATGAACTGCATGGTACCGGCTAGTGGAATTTCATCAGGACTTAAGCTGATTATGCTTCAGTGAATATGCAAATATGTTTCACTTGGACTGTACAGGTCCATCAGCATACAGTTTTGGATTCCTGTTTGTGAGATACTTGGGGGTGGGGGGGGGTAAGGATGGTGATGGGAGGGATTTAGTGATGTTTCTGTAGGGCAACATAGACTCTTCTCTAAATGTTTTGCAAAGACCACAGTTTGAAGGCCCACAAATGACACAAAATAATCATTGTTCAGCAGCCAGCGTACTGCTCTTTAAATACTCTGACAAATTGTCAAAAGCTAGGGAGTTTTTAATGTGTGTCTTAATTCACGGCACTAAGTTAGTGCCATGCTGTCTCCCGTATTGATCTCAGACAAACAGAAAACCCTACCAGCCCAAGATGCTCTTGTGCGCACAATTGTGAGACACAGAACAAACGTGACTGATGTTGATCGCATCACTCAATGCACCATTGGAAGGTGCTCAGATACAATGGTGATAAGGGTGGTATAAGAACCTATAGAGAATAGAATATACTCATTTGCTGTCAAAGTACAAATTAACTTTTTCCGTTTTTTTCTCTGCTATTTTTCAGCTATAGTAATCTTGGGTATTGTGAGAATGGGAGGCAACTTTTCAGACTGAAGTGTGGCTTTTATATTGAAAGCCGTGTTAGAATGTCCTTGGTTTTTTTTTTCATGGTCTTTAGCACATATACATATTCTGTACATATACCAAGCTTTTATGTTTTTTCCTTAGGTCATTTATTAGAATTAAATAAAAACAGAAATATGTTTTAGAATATGCATTTTAAAAAGGTACTGTTAAATACTTACAGTATTGACAGTTATAACATATATAGGATTATTATTTACAGGGTGCCAGGTGTCTATATGGGCTTTTTAATTGATTCAGTTTAAATACATAATTCAGGATTTTAAAAAAATGATTGTATAAATGTGCTGTAAAATTAAGGTTATTTTTATATGCATATGATAAATTTAGCAGGAGATTTTAACAGCTCATTGAGGACATGGTATCTTAATCCATTTTGCATATCAACAGTGGAATAGAATCTTTATCACAGGTCTCTTGCCATTAGGTAAATACCGAGACATAGTAGAGACATTTATTTTCAAAGCTGGAAATATTTATCCTCTGATGGTGTTCTTGTACCATTCTGTTTCTATTAAACCAAGTGATTTATGTAGTTATCGTTTTGGCTGATAGGTCTTAAGGCAGTATATTGTTGTTCCTGTCTCATTTCTAATTAATTCACTTCAGCCAACAAGAGAACATCTTCACATGAATATGGAATTTTAAAAGTATATTTGATTTCTATAAATACTCTTGTTTGAGGATTTTTTAAAATAACTTCTGTCAGCAAATAAGGGTTCACCAACTACCAGTTGGATTGTCTGGCATATACTCCATTGTTTGCACTGTGATGTTAATATGTGTACATCGCTAGTCGCATGCTGTTGCTAGTTTTCAGAGATTGATGTTAACAACTTGTTGAATGTCCATAAAAAGCTTAGGAAACTGATCAGAAAGGGACATTGCTCAAAGTCTCTTGGTGAACCACCCTAATGCCATTCTTTCCAGGGCCAATCAGAAGGGGGCCAGGGGGGCCATTTGGCCTGGGCCTCAAGCTCAACTTGTTTTTATGTGCATCTCTATCGGACCAAAATGTGACAGACTCTCTCAGCTTAGAGCTGCAAATTTAAGCAAATAAGAGACGTGATTTGGTAAAAGATCATAATTTTTTGTTAACTGATATAGATTTTGTCATATTAAAGAGTTAAAATGTTCATAAATATTGCATATTTTTGTCAGTTTGCCTGCATCAGTGGCTTCAGGTGAACGCACCTTCAATGTGTTGAAGCAGGTGAAGAACTATCATTGTTCAACTATGGGACAAGAGTGTTTGAATGGGCTCACCATGCTTAATATCAACTGTGACATTGCACGAAAGCTAGATTTTTCCTCAATAATTAGTGCATTTGCACAGAAAAAGGCTAGAAAAGCATTAGTTAAATAAAAAAATTCAAATTATGTCTCCCTCTTTTTTGGTGCCTTATTTTGTTTCCATGTGTCATCATTTTTTATTTTTATTATGGCTAGGGGGCTCAAAAGCTGGAAGTGGCCTGGGCCTCTCTGGACCTCTGAGAGGGCCTAGTTCTCTCTCCTACTCTGAATGTTTGAAGCAGATTAAAATTATTTACTTTTTTGGAAACCTCCTGCATCCATCCCTGAAATAATAGCTCATCCTTGTCCTGCAGAGCATCTTATTCACAGGAGTTTGGTTATTGGAGCTAGTAATTCATTTTCTTAAGAAGAGGGCTGTAGAATCTAATCCAAAGCCTCCTGCAGTCAGTGGAGGAGTTTCAGGACAAGGCCTAGTCACGATTACAGGGCAAATAGTGCTTCAGACCTTTCAGTCTGTCTTGAAAGCAACCCTCACGTGAGAGGTCTGTTTTCCTGCACCTCACTCTGGATGGAACCACATGGTTAACTGGGTCTCTGTACTGCAGCCCCCCTTTTTGCGATCCATGTTAGTATAAGTTTGCAATGACAGACTCCTATATGCTTCTTGTCTTAACTAAACGTAACCTCTCTATCCATAGCTCATGTAGGTGCAGCTTATTCCAGCTTACTCCCTTTCTGAGTATGAGGGTTGGTACGCATCTCTACAGGCTCGATCTTTTTGTCCCGGTCAGTGTGTGTTTCAGCTTCATTCTGCCAACAACCCTTTCTCTCCCTCCCATTATTAAGGGCAGAATTAACTAACTGGCTAATGTCTTCTGCTCTCTCTCCTCAGTATTGGTGAAACAGCTGTGTATCTTTGTTGGCACCAGGCAAATAGCTTATCTACAGCTATTAATCTGGCTATTCTGCTTGAGTGTAATAGAGATGCTCCTTACCTAGGTCCTTGTTTTGCCTTTCCTACTTTCTGTCAACCCTCCTCATTTTGATCTCACTCCGAAGCAAGTAATCCACCATCATAAACATGCCCAGTATTCAGAAAAATAATACAAATATTTCCCACTTTGTCACAGACCCATAATAACTAATTCAGTTACTACTTAAGACCCCTCTTGAGGATATGAATTCTATGGTATCTTCAGCTGATGTGCATTTTAACACCGTTAGAAACTTTAGATAACCCAACTAAATTTTTGGCAGTGACCTGACGACTTGTTTTGGGTTTTGTTTGAGAGCTTTTGCCAGTTTATGCATTTCAAGTTGTGAGCACTTGATTCTTGTTTGTTTTTTTTAATGAGAATTATACAGAGGGTCAATGAATCATAGGCTGTGATTCCTTCACACGTAAGGAATTGGGTCCCATATTTAAGATGTGGATTGTTATCCTGGTGAATAAAGTTATACTGAAGTTCAAGCTATTCGTTGGACTGTCCGATTTTGATAATACTCAATTATAAAAAGAGACAGTTGCTTCCATCTTACTAAGCGACGCAGAAGGGATGCTTATATGCACAGACTTAATGGAACTGGGCATGATCCCATGTAGCAGGTAACTTACTTACCGGGTTAGTTGTAGGAAGCATGTTATACCAGTGCTCAAAAAAACTGCACTGGCTTCCTATTTGCTTCCAAGTGCAATTTGGGTATTGATTGACTCTTGGATGGTAATACATAGTGATCTTTTAAAGCGTTATGTATTTTGCCTCCTGTCAGGTTGAGATACTGCCTTGCTCCAAATTTACTATTCCAACAGCTGAGAACAGCTGCTGTGCTGTTCCTCCTGGTTCCAATTTTCTTCTGTTTTTAGAGGGGGAACCTGGATTGATATTTGCTTCCACTGTTCATGGAACAGATTGAGTCTGATGGCTTCTAGATACGGTATAAATTTTGAGTTATCTTTTGTTAGGTCCCCTAGGAATTTCATAGTTTTAATTGTAAAAAAAAGTTTGTTCCTCTGGAAAAAAATACAGGTTCAAAACCCTTTTTAGTAAGAATTCATAAATAGATTTTTTTTGTTTTGTTTTTAGGCCAGAATTTTGAAAACGATTTGGCTGAGTGGGTTACAGCTTTGTGTGGAGCTGAATATTTCTAGATTTCTGTGAATGTCAAGTAATTTTGAGACTCTCTTAGTAGAAATGTCCAAAGACATTGTGATGGACGTATTTAATATACAATAACACAGGCTTGGGTTTTAGGCGTTGAAAAGTTTAACTTTTAGAGTATTTTCACTAATGGCTCCCCAAGCCATTTCAAAATATTTTTCCTTGGGGGGGGGGGATATGTCAGATTTCAAGGGGTCTGTTAGCTTGAGCAGAGTAGAGACACATGGCATGACTCGCTTGCATTACAGGGAACTGCCTATTCAAATCCTTGGCACCCCATCAAGAGGACAGATTCAAAAGCAATCTCCTTCTGAGAACACCTTGAGTGGCATACCTCAAAAAGGGGTCTCCACACGCCAAGCAGACATGACATTAAAAAAAAAAAGAGAGAGAGATTCCCCAACCTGGGTTTCACCCAAAGCCTGGGTAGAGAGCCCTGTTTTCCCTCCGGCATTCTTGCCTCTGTCTGTCAAACAGCCCCCCCTTACAGCTATTCCCCTGAGCATCTGTGAAGGAGAAAGGGAAAGTGAAGCCGGAGTTGTTCACTGGGGTAGTATGCATCCTGTCACTGCAAAATAATAATCTGTCCTGGTGTGTGGTTTGATGAGCTTTCCTTTTTACCTGTCTTAACTTGCTATTCCAAGGAAGAATTATGAAATATCTAAGTTTTTACAGCTAGACATGGAAAATGTCAGGTTGTCTCAAGGACTTCCGGTAATCACAGGAAACCCTTGAAATAAAAGGAAACCTCTTGTTGTCTTTTCTTGTCAAGGAGTTTCAGAATGCTCGGAATCCATACTGGCATTTTTTTTTTGTTAGCAGTACTTCAAAGCAACATGTACAAAGCTTACCTCAATATGTTATACAATTTATTAGTGCAGGTTCACTCAAAAGGCCATTGTTTTGAACTAAAGCTGAGTGAGATATCTGAATATCCATTTTAAAACTACATTTCTTAACCTAATATTTTGGTAATTGTCCCATTTGACAGTGAAAGTTATATTTAAAGAAGCTCTGCATTGTTGCATTTTTAATCTTAACAAGCATGCTACTTTCATTCCAAGGGATTTTTTTGCATTAATTCAGTGGAGTGAGAATATGGAGAAATCAGGTGCATTGTACCCTTATTTATTAAAAGCAAAATATCTCACATTTCGCCTGTAAAAATAAATCAGAAATTTGAGGATTTGTCATAAACATGAGCTTCAAAATTGCAAATGTGTTAAAAATGCAATTGAGGAGCAGTTCTTCATTTATCTGTGCAGCCTTTAGTACCCAGATCCATTTTTCCTACAAGAGCTAGCAGCTTCTTAACACCTAGAATCACATTCTGAAAGCTACTGAATGCTGTCAGTGTCTGTTGACTTCATTTTGTGTTTTGAGGGCTCTCAGCACTTTGCAGAATAAAGTCCTTAAAGCAGTACAGGGAACACAGGAAACCAGATATGTTAGAGCTCAAACAGAAGTTATGGGCTTGATGCAGGAGTTACTGCATGAGGTCCTACACCCTGTTATGCAGGAGGTCAGACTAGATTATGATAATCATCCCTTGTGGGCTTTGATCAGTAAATAAGCAATTTACAAGCCTAAACTCATTTCCATGGCTACTGACCAGTTACCAATTAACAACCCTTCATCCTGTCTCTCTTCCTTCCTCCAGTCCTGCATGTGGCTCAATTATATTCATAGCAATTATGCACAAACTTGCATCAGCAGAACAGATTCCTAAACTCCAGATTAATCACTTAAAAATAATTCAGCATTCCTACTTGTGCAGTTTAAGAAATCTATCTGCATGCATTATCAAACTGATAACATTAGCTAGTGTTAACAGCTGACTTGTAGGAATGAAAAGGAAGATGGAAAGTACTGTCTAGTGGTCTTATTTTTCACTGTAAAATGAAGTCCACTGCCATATGTCCGGGGCATAAAAAGGGAACAATGTAAATAAAGATAATAAATCTTATAAAAGATGCATTGCTACCACTGATACTTTTATGGAACTGCACTGGGTTATGGTCTGTCTTCATAGAGTAAGTGGTCTTCCAACTGTATTTAAGAGGAAATATCTCACATTTAATTTTTCAATCTAAAATTCAAATGTTTATTGCAGTGTGCAACTGCGTTAGAGGTACTTACTTAAACAAATTAAATGATTCAGTGTAGTAGCTTTGAAAAGTCTAATTTCCATGCGTGGAATCATTATTATAATCATAGGTTTCAGAGAAACAGCTGTGTTAGTCTGTATTCGCAAAAAGAAAAGGAGTACTTGTGGCACCTTAGTAAATAAATTGGTTAGTCTCTAAGGTGCCACAAGTACTCCTTTTCTTTTTATAATCATGTACACAGACAAAAATGTAAATGTACCTAGCTAACTGATTCAAAGCATTTATGCTGCAACCTGTTAGTTGTATTGTCAGCACCCAAAGCCCACCTGCAGGTTTTTATACTCACAAATGTTTAAATAATGTTCGTTTTAATAAAGAAGCAAGAAAATACAAAATAAAGCCATAAATACAAAATTAACTTTTCCTTCGCATATAGAAGACTGTTGGGCTCCTTAGAGTCCACATGGTTTGTATTTATGGAATTTTGAAACCCCAGACTTTGTGATTGCCTGTAACTGCTCCTTTTTGGAGCCATTAGGGTCTTTCACATAAATAAACATTTAGGATATTTTAGAAATCGAGATGATAGACCTGGTAGACTAGAAAAGCACCTTTGGGTATTCAGTATATGTAACTGAGATTTCTTCAAGCTCTCCTGTTGCTGTTCAAGAGATATAAACATAAGGCTAATTTCTCTATTTAAAGAGAATATTTAAAAGTATTAATTTTATTATCCTAAATACGTTTCACTGTGACAAATTTAATCAGTCACACTAAAATGAAGATCCAAAAACTTGGTAAACAAATTACACTTAGTAACATAAGCCTCAGTCCTTCAAGCACTTCTGCATGTGAGTAACTCTGAATTAAATAGGTAGTCTGGTTCAGTTCAATGGTTTAAAGTTAATTATGTGCACATGGGTTTGCAGGGTCAGTGCCTTAGCGATGCAGTAAGCTGCTGCTGCAGTTAGAGGTGAAAGTATTTGACTACAAATTCAGAGAAAAATTGTCATGTCATTTGAAGAGGGTGAGGCTCCTCAGTTAAACAAAGGAAGATTACACGCAGAAGGGGAAGTGGCTAACTATCAGAACCTGTTGTTTTTCCTTTCGGCCAAATTTAGGGTCCAATGAAGTTCACAGGAGTTTTTATCATTGACTTCAGTGGACTTGGATTTGTCTCTTATTGTGTATAGTGCAATTCACAAATTCTAATCCTAGAACATCCGTTGCGGTGTGGTGGGTTTTTTTCTTTTTGGCATGGAGGCAATAAGTGGGAATACGGAGTGTGTCCACAGAGGCTACACTCCCACACTAGCTGTAGCCCTCCTGCAGTGGGGTAACAGTAGTAGTGAGGAGAGTGCAGCACATGCTTCACAGTGGGCCAGCGAGCCAAATACATACCCCGGGTCTCTGCTGAGCTTGTCCTACTTGCTCTGAAAGCCATGTGGTGACGTCATCGCAGTTGTTCCCCATGCTAGTAGGGTAGGCCGCCCAGGAATTGCTTTTGCTCTGTAGACATACCCTGAGTAGTAATTAAAACGACTGTTGATGTGAGAGGAACTCTGTGTGCAGGGGACGCTATCTATACAGCCTTGTGTAACAACCAACCTGCTGTAAATCCTTTATAAGCTGTGTAAAGTGGTGGGCAGACCCTGCACACCCTCTTGTGGCTGGCTGTAGCGTGTGGTGATTAATTTCCCAACTGGGGTGGCAGCTCGTCCATTTTAACAACCCTTTATGTTGGGAGACTAGTTAGGGTTGCCAGGCAACCTGGCAGCTGAATGGGCTGTTAAAAGTTCAGTTGGTGGCCCAGCGGGGGCCTGGGGTAAGGCAGGTTCCCTGCCTGCCCTAGCTACATGTGCTACCCCTGCCCCAGTGCTGGCTCCCATTAGCTGGGAACCGTGACTACTAGGAGCTGCAGGGGCGGTGCCTGCAGGTATGAGGGTAGCGCATGGAAACTCCCTGGCCGCCCATGTGCCTAGGGGCTGCAGGGACCTGATGGCCGCCTCCTGGGAGCTGTGGTAAGTGCTGCCGGGACCCCAAGCTCCCTTCTGCACCCCAAACCCCTCATTTCTGGCCCCACCCCAGAGCCTTCACCCCCAGCCAGAGTCCTCACCCCCCCCGCACCCAAACCCACTGCCCCTGCCTGGAGCCCTCTCCCACACCCTGAACCCCTCATCCCCAACCCCATCTCACAGCCTGCACCCCCATCCAGAGCCCTCACCCCCCGCACCCCAACCCCAGTCCAGAGCCCTCTCCCACACCCCTCATCCCCAGCCCCACCTCAGAGCCTGCAGCCCCAGCCAGAGCCCTCACCACCCGCCCCGCACCCAAACCCTCTGCCCCTGCCTGGAGCCCTCTCCCACACCCTGAACCCCTCATCCCCAACCCCATCTCAGAGCCTGCACCCCCATACAGAGCCCTCACCCCCCTGCACCCCAACCCCAGTCCAGAGCCCTCTCCCACACCCCTCATCCCCATCCCCAGCCCCACCTCTGAGCCTGCACCCCCAGCCAGAGCCCGCACCCCCTCCTTCACCCCAACCCCCTGTCCCAGCCCGGTGAGCAATGTAGGAAGGGGGGATGTAGCAAGTGGGGGGCAGGACCTTGGAGAAGGGGCGGGTCCCCAGGGAAGGGGCAGGGCAGCTGTGTTTGGTTTTGTGCGATTAGAAAGTTGGCAACCCTAAGAATAGTTACTGTAAATGAATTTAATATACAAGAACAGAAGATTGAAAGGGTTAATATCTACTCACAGGTACAAACACTCAAGCTATAGTAGCTGGAACGTCTGACTCGAACGTCTGACTTAAACAGTAACCTATGGGTATGGGCTGATTAGCACAGAAAGATGCTGCTGGACTTGGAATCTGAAATAGACTTTTTCTGGCTAATTTATTCAGGTGAACACAAGCCAAAAGACCTGAAACACTGATGTATGCACCACTAAGAACAGTGTTTAATACAGTAGAAGATGGCTGTGACACCTTTGTTATAAGTGGACTAGCTTTGCAAATGCATGTCTTGTTTTCATTAACTGTTCTCTCTGCAGGCTAAGCTTAGATGAGATGCTTATTTAATTTGCAGAGTTAGGGACTTGTGTTTGGGAGCTATAGGTCCTGAGTTCTGCTTACAAATTTTGGGTATACGGTTGGCTGATTGACTGCATGTGGATGGGACCATTACACAGTGATGTAGTATAGTTCTTTTTTGGGGCGGGGGCTAATTTCAGAGCAAGTTGAATAAAGTACAGGCAATAAGGGGGGGGTATTTGCAAGAACTGTAAGTTCTGCAGGAACTGTATTTTCATGTGTTGTGTTGATACAAATATAGTCTCTCTCTGCTAAGTGTAGACATCAATTATAATGAGACAATACAGATTTTTAACTTTCACGAGTTGCGAACTGAAAATGCTTGCAATCTTCCCCTCCACTCCAAAATACAGTAATTGTAACAATTAAAAAACAAAATGCCATCATTCAGGTTGAAGATTAAGAATCTTTTATTTTAATGGTCTTCTTCTTCACCTGGATGGTAGGCTCACATCAAGCGAGGCCCATGGGCCACATACCGTATTGTATGCCAACCTCCCTGCTCCATTTTTATGTTAGTGTTAGATATTAACATTTACAAGCATACTGCACTTGAGGCAGGATTTCTGTTTAATTCAGTATCCTTCCTGCTCCTGGGAACAGAGCAGATAGGCAGAGTACAGACCAGCATGATGAGTGTGTTCTTGTGAACCAAGAGAACACTGGTGGGTGTAATTTCAGGTTTATCAGCCTTTAAACTATTCCTTTTAAACACAGTTGTAGGTCAAGTTGTGTGTGGAAGGAAGAATGAGGGGTTAATGATTTTTTGAGAGAAGAACTCCATGTTGGTATGAAAATATATAACACATGAAACTTCAACTACAATTCTTTGTCTTGCAGAAGAGACTGTTAATGTGCCACTTGGATGATGTGAACATTAAATAGATAATGGAAACTGACATGCAAACTTAGACAGGGCATAGATAAAAATAGTTGACAAACTGATTCTGGTTGATGATTTTTCCATAGATATGTCAGTCATTAGTCAGATATGCACATTATAATGTTCTGAATATAGGGTATCTTACTGCTTCTGAGATATAAAACAGGTGTTATGTGTACTAAGCAATTCGGATAGAAGCAGAACAGTTTAATGGGTGCGTAATTTAGGCAGAAGGTTTTCCAAAACTGTAACACAATTGGTTAATATTTCTACTATGATCAATTTTCTATACTGTGACATGTCACATGAGCTTATTGACGGTTTGGAATTTAAAATAACTAATGTAACTGGGCTTTCCACAGTGTAATCCTAAATGGCTGATTTGCAGACAGGGTTTCTAAATTACAACAACAAGCTTTATGTTGTCAATATTCTTGCAATAACTATAAAGGTTTCTTCCATCCAGGATTTCCCTTCATCCACAAGGATGGTCACATTCTTAAAATAGTCCAGGTTGAGTAATTCCTTAGATCAGTGCTACTCAAAGTGGTGGTCCGCGGACCAGCGCCGGTGTGCAAGCCATCAGTTGCTGGTCTGCGCGCACATTGGAAAAAAGATTTGCCAGTCCCCCACATCAGATAGCTTGAGAAGCACTGCCTTAGATCATCCTCCTTTAATAGTTTCTGAGATTCAGAATTTCACTCCTGTTGAGCTCATCCATACTTTCAGACATCCTGGCAATCCCAGCATTTATAGCCAGGTAGCTGCAGTGGTTTTCTCTACTCAAAGGCAACATGTTAACCTTCTTCCTGCCAGTTACAGAATTCATGTAGTATTGGCATGTCTACGTTCACTGGTGTAGTTGAGCCAAGGGCAGGATTGTTTAGTGTTCCATGAAAGAAGCAGAACCCCAACTGCCTTTTTTAGCTGTGAGCCAAAGTGCTCCAAATGGCTGCAGGGTTTCACCTACATGGAGCAACTTGCAGAATCATGGCCTTCTATATGCTCATTTTGGGGAGTGAGTCCCCTCAGTTGTTCATGAAGCTTTGTTTTCCAAAAAGCCTTTGGATAATTCTCAAAATTGAAGCCAGGACTTCAAGCCAGGGAGGAGTATAAAAATATTGCTCGAGCATGCAGGGGTGTAATCAGGAAGGCCGAAGCACAATTGGATTTGCAGCTAGCAAGGGATGCGAAGGGTAAGAAAGAGTTTCTGCAGGCATGTTAGCAACAAGAAGAAGGTCAGGGAAAGTGTGGGACCGTTACTGAATGTGGGAGATAACCTAGTGACAGATGATGTGGAAAAAGCTGAAGTACTCTGTGATCAGAATCCCAGGGGAGCCAGCTGAGGTCACTCAATTATGGTGAACCTCAAAGAATGGGGCAGGCAATCCCCAAAGCAGGTGGATATTCTAATACTTAGATTTATCAAGCCAGCACAGAACAGCTTCTATTATATTTCACTGGTTACTCAGAAGTCAGCAACCCAGTTCCCTTAAAATAACCCAGCCTCAGGCTTCCACCTAGACACCCAAGTCAAATATGATGAGGCTTAATGGAAATCTTATTCATCATATAAAAAAGTTCTACCAATCCCAAAGGATCAGACACATTTCCTCTCAGGTTAATGAATATTCCAGATCTTACTCAAATACATGCTTACAGCCAATTCTTATTAACTAAACTAAAATTTATTTTAAAAAAAGAGATCAATATACAGTGACAGGGCAAGGCCAGATGGCTATAGGAAAGTAGTGAGAAACAGGGATGTTAGCCCCAGGCTAAACAAATCTCTGTTACCATGGTAACCAAATGGCAGTTGCTCCAGGTTAATCAAGACACCTGGGGCCAATTAAGATCCTTCCAGAAGGCAGTGGAGACAGCTAGGTTGATTGGGACACCTGAAGCCAATCAGGTGCTGGCTGAAACTAGTTAAACGGCTCCCAGTTAGTCAGGTGGGTGTGCATGTCAGGAGCTGTAGGAGGAAGCTGTGCTGTTGGAGAGACTGAGCAGTACACACCATATCAGGTACAAGGAAGGAGGCTCTGAGGTATGGGTGAAGTGGAGCTTGAGGAAGTGGGGGCTGCTGTGGGGAAGTAGCCCAGGGAATTGTATGTGTCCTGTTTCTAAAAGGTCAGCTACCAATAGCTGATACTATTAGGGTCCCTGGGCTGGAGCCCAGAGTAGAGGGCGGGCCTGGGATCCCCCTTTTGTTTCCCTGATTAATCACTGAGACTGGAAGACAACAGAGACTGTGCAAGGCGGGATAGCTTCTGCTCACCTCCCTCGCTGGCTTATGATGAAAATGGCTCAGTAGGCTGTGACCCTTGCCTCTAGAGAGAGAAGGACTCCGTGAAGGGTCATAGTGAGCCTCTGAGGCTAGTGAAATCCGCCAGGAAATGAGGGATCCACAGAGATAAGGATAGAGCTTTGTCACAATACGTACAGACATGAGTCAGTCTTGAGATTCAGATTCATAGCAGAGATGGTGAGCTTTGTAGATGCAAAGAGTTTTTTCAGAAATAGTTCATAGGTTATACTCCAATGTTTATAATCAGTGTGGTCCAGTCAGAACTGGGATCTCAGTCCTTATGGCTTAGGCTTCCCCTGCATAAAACCTCAAGCAGATCTGAGATGACAGGATCAGGGCTCAAGGGTCTTTTATACAGTTTTCTAGCAGCCACTTGACCATACAGTCCTGGGTGAACAATAGGTTTTTGATGTAACCTTCTGTTTCCTAAACCTCACTGGTAATTAACTATATGTATCAACATAAGATAATTTATCCATTAAGTAGTTTATCACTTTATAACTTTAAAGAGACACATAGACAATGACATTATTGCACCCAAGATTAATCTAAATGTTAATATTCCCTTTTGATCTCTGAATTAATAGCTATAGTGATAGGGGCCTGGGGCACATGACTTATGAGGAGAGGCTGAGGGAACAGGGCTTATTTAGTCTGCAGAAGAGAAGAGTGGGGGGTGGAATTTGATAGCCACCTTCAACTACCTGAAGTGGAGGGGGAGGGTCCAAAGAACGTGGAGCTAGGCTGTTCTCAGTGGTGGCAGATGACAGAACAAGGAGCAATGGTCTCAAGTTGCAGTGGGGGAGGTCTAGGTTGGATATTAGGAAACACTATTTCACTAGGAGGGTGGTGAAGCACTGGAATGCATTACCTATGGAGGTGGTGGAATCGCCTTCCTTAGAGGTTTTTAAGGCCTGGCTCGACAAAGCCCTGGCTGGGATGATTTAGTTGGGGTTGGTCCTGCTTTGAGTGGGGGGTTGGACTAGATGACCTCCTGAGGTCCCTTCCAACCCTGATAGTCTATGATTCTATGACTTCCAAAGGATTCCAAAGCAGTTGCAAAGACTTAGTTTATCATAGGAATCCAGTCCGAAAGGCTGTGGTATGTTTAGGTGAAATGTGAACACACTCTCAAACAAATGTCCTGCACATAGCTGTTTTTTGGAAGAGAAGTATGGGGCCTAATTTGTATTTAGACTGCAATCCTAATTCAGCCCTACGAAGTCAAGAGGCCCAGACCTGGTGTCAGGCCTCGTGCACATCATAAACTGAACCATTTACAAACATTTTTAATGTAACTCCTTCCAAATAATTTCAAGGTTTTTGCTTTTCCCATCCCTCCTGGATTTCATCCAGAGATCTTCCTAACACCAGCACTCCCTGGTAGTCTATGTGACCATGCAGACTTGAGCCTAATAAAATATAAATTGCATTCAGGCCATTGTGTTTCCCAGGGATATTGTTCTCCTCCTCCCATGATCTGGCCAACCCCACAGTTATCCAGGAGGGGATATTCTAGAACTCCCACCAGCTACTGGGACAGACTTCAGTGCACCAGACATTGTTTAAACAAATTATGCGGCTGTGGCAGGCCATTAGAGCCCTTAGATTCTCTGTTGTTAACACTTAGGCTTTGTCTACACTATGGACCTTACAGCGGCACAGCTGTACCACTGCAACTGTGCTGCTGTAAGGTCTCACATGTAGCCACTTGGAGAGAGCGCTCTCCTACTGGCATAATTAAACCATCCCCAATGAGCAGCATTAGCTCTGTGGGCAGGAGAGCCTCTCCCGCTGACATAGCACTGTCCACACCAGCACTTTTGTCAGTGAAATTTACGTTGGTCAGTGTGTTGTGTTGTGGGTTTTTTTTTGTTTTTGTTTTTTTCCCCCCACACTCCTGACTGACACACTTTTTACTGACAAAAGTGGTAGGGTAGACAAAGCCTAAAATGCTTAGATGCTCAATTACAGAGAAAGGGTTGGTACTTTATTTAGATAGCATGCTTGTAATCTTTTCACTCAATTATTAATAGATTTTTGAATGTAATCAAACCATGGCAATAACTGTTAAATAAAATATCCATGCTAAATTCCACCCCCCCGCCCAGCAGAAGCCATTCTCCATTGATGTCTCTTAGCAGTTGCTGCTTTTAAGACATACATAAATATGCCATCTTAACATACATGAAAAACTTTCAATTTTTTAGAAAGGTTTATTGTGTTTTTAATTTGATTATATCGCCTTCCCCCTCCAAAAAACCCCCAAGCAAACAAAAGACAAAACAAACCCAGATGTGCCACAAATATTTTAGTGGCTTAAAATATTTTGGAAGGGTAGATATAACTAATCGATATGACAGACCAAGTTCTGATATATTGCTTGGCTTTGTAAAAGATTAGCTAAATGAAATGAACTTAGAAGAAAGTGAAAGGATTTTTCATGCTATTTAACAGCTCTTATTCCTGAATGGCACTGGATTGCTTGGGCACTTTACAGATGATTTTCTTCTTAATGGCTTGTGGAGATCATCTGAAACGAGATGAAGGTTAAATCCTTCATGATGTGTCTTAACTAATATCGAATCATAGCGATTTGACTTGTTCACAACTAACCTTTAATTTTGCCAACTAAAGATAGGGGTTAGCTCGGCAGCATTTGAGGTTGCTAATTAAAAGTAACCTAAGATAAATTCCAAATCTAATCCAGTCCGTTAACCAAGCCTTCATTGTAAACCAGATTAATCTGAATATTCTGTGTGTGTGGATAGAAAAAAACATCTGATCAACAAAATAATCAAGTATACAAGTGGGATTGTTTTTATAGGCAAGATTCTAAAAACCGCCCTTTCCTCATAGTGGAGCAGAGCTAGCTGCCTTCCCCCAGGAATGAAACACCAAAATACCCCTTTGATAAATTTAACCTTCTACTAGCCAAAAGGAATTACACATAGGGTTGGATCAGATCTCACCAAAATGGCAAGAATCTTCCAAAAATTGCAGGTTATGGGGCTGAAGAAATGCAGGTTATATCCCCAGATTCCTCACTATAAATTCTTTTCCTCGTTTCCATTTCAAATGACACACATCGAACACCGTGCTGTACTATCACACGTAGTCTATATAGCTTTCAGAAACAAAGTTAACTTAAATCAAGTTCCTGGGCAAACTGGTTGAAACTACAGTAAAGAACAAAATTATCTGACACATAGATGAACAGAATTTGTTGGGGAAGAGTCAGCATGGGAAATCCACTCAATGTGCAGCGCTAGTCAAAAAAACAAACAGAATGTTGGGAATCGTTAAGAAAGGGATAGATAATAAGACACAAGATATCATATTGCCTCCATGTAAATCCATGGTACACCCACATCTTGAATACTACATGCAGATGTGGTCGCATCATCTCAAAAGAGATATATTGGAATTGGAAAAGGTTCAGAAAAGGGCAATGAAAATGATTAGGGGTATGTAACAGCTTCCGTATGAGGAGAGAGTCATTTAATAAGAGTGGGACTTTTCAGCTTGAAAAGAGATAACTGGGGGGGAGATATGATAAAGGTCTATAAAATCATGACTGGTGTGGAGAAAGTAAAGAAGGAAGTGTTATTTATTCCTTCTCAGAACACAAGAACTAGGGGTCACCAAATGAAATTAAAAGGCAGCAGATTTAAAACAAAGAAAAGGAAGTATTTCTTCACACAATGCACAGTCAACCTGTGGAACTCCTTGCCAGAGGATGTTGTGAAGGCCAAGACACCAACAGGGTTCAAAAAAGAACTAGATAAGTTCATGGAGGCTAGGTCCATCAATGGCTATTAGCCAGGATGGGCAGGGATGGTGTCCCTAGCCTCTGTTTGCCAGAAGCTTGGAATGGGCGATGGAATGGATCACTGGATGATTACCTGTTCTGTTCATTCCCTCTGGGGCACCCGGCATTGGCCACTGTCAGAAGACAGGATAGTGGGCTAGTATTCAGACCTTTGGTCTGACCCAATATGACCGTTCTTATGTTCAAGTTTCTTTATCAAATGCTGCTGTTTCCCTCCTTGCTTATGAATATGACAAAGCATTTTTGTTTAAATAGGAAGCCAAGGGCCTGAGCCAAACCTTATTGAAGCAAATGGAAAGACTCATTTACATCACGCTCCAAATGAATAAAAGGCACAATTCCTTACCCCTTCTCTGTGCAAACACATTAAGGCCTGTGCCCAAGGAAAGGGGGACATTTTTGTGGGAACTCCTTTTTGAAATATTGGTAGCACTTCACTGTGCCTGCCATAAGCTAGATGAAATTCAAGAGGCACCTCGTAGTTTTTATAAAGTTGTTGGGCATGTTCACCCTAAACGATCTGATTTGCCATTTGCGGTAACTTGATGCTGTTGTGCTTGTCTCAACGGTTTCAGAAGGTATCATGTTGCGTGGCTGTTGCTTGGCTGAAGAGGTTGAGGTTGCCACAACTCCACCACATTCTTAAACCTGGACTATGTATTCTTTTGTTTTCAGTTATTATGGAATTGTAGTGGTGGCGCGGTTGTCCCTCCCCCTCTGGCTTGGAGGGAGGCCAGACTGCCTCACTACAGGCATGCTGTATTGTTATTCTATTGTACAGCTTTCATAAAATGCCTTGGTATGGAAAAACTGTATGAATAGTCATTGCCAATATTTCTGTTCAGATTCCTGCTGCAAAATGTAGCATTAAATTGCTGACAGCCCCACAAGATTATGGAATGTATTTAGGGAGACTTCATAACAGCGGCATCAAATGCCACATCAGTGGCAGCCAATACTACAGATTTCCAAAGCATTTGCAGTAAAATGTCCCATTAGTGAATTGTGGGTTCATTAGCCACCCTGGCTCAGATACTTATGCCTCCTCCTTCATTATTGAGGGGCCATAGTCATCCCTGGTGTAACTCCATTGAAATCATTGGGATATTAAAATGTTCAGCACCTCTGAAAATTGGCCTGCTGGAATGAGGTTCCCAATCTAAAAGAGTTGGGCTAAATAGCAGTAGTACTAATGCATTTATTATGGTAATGCCCAAAAATCATAATCTAGACTCAGGGTCCAGTTGTGCAGGATGCTGTACAAACATAGGCCTCAGTCTTGCAAAGGCTTATGTGTGTATTTTTAAGTTTATGCACCGTCAGTAGTCCGAGCTGTAAAGTAGCGTTGCCATATTTGAACATTCAAAAAAGAGGACACTCCACAGGGGGAAGGGTATTTGCTCGCGCCCCCATTCCACAAATCCCTGCCTGGCCCCTCCTCCTCTTCTGAGCACGCTGTGTTCCCCCTCCTCCCTCCCAGCCACGCAAAACAGCTGTTTCGCAACCCAAGCACTGGGGAGTTCGGGGGGAAAAGCGGGCACTCTCTCCAGTGATAATCATTCACTTTCTTTCTTGAATGTTCAACTCTTCTTTGGGGAAAAATAATAAAGGCAAAATCCTGGACGTTTTTAGATATTTAAAAATTCCTCCTGGACAGCAATTTAAGAACCAAAAAGCCAGACATATCCAGGAAAATACGGATGTATGGTAACCCTATGTAAAGCTAAGCATAAGAATATAAGGACAGCCATATCAGCTCAGACCAATGATTCATCTAGCCCTGTATTCTGTCTTCCAACAGTGGCCAGTGCCCGATGCTTCAGTGGGAATGAACAGAACAGGTAGGGTGATCAAATGCCCCAATTTTATAGGGACAGTTCTGATATTTGGGGCTTTGTCGTGTATAGTGCCTATTTCCCTCCCATCCCCCCGTCCTGATCTTCTACACTTGCTATCTGGTCACCCTAAGAACAGGGCAGTTACTGAGTGTCCAGTCAGAGATTTAGGGACAGCCAGAGCATGGGGTTGCATCCCTGACCATCTTGGCTAATAGTCAATGATGGACCTATCCTGCATGCACATATCTTTATAGGAGGGACTCTGTAGAGAGGAGATAGTTCCTGCTCCAGAGGGCTTAGTAACTTGTCAGAGAGGACAGACGAAGGAAAGAACCATGGGACCTGCTTCTCTAACCTGTAACTTCCTTGAAGAAACGTATTGTCTAGAATTATTTCATTAGGATACATCAATTTGTTTATAAAAGAATCTGAAACCTGACAGATCCAGACTTGGTATTTTTGATGAAAATGTGGGTTTTGATTCAAAGTTCTGGAACAAAGTATTTTCTGTGTTTTTTTTTTTAAAGTAGGCAAGTAACCACCCATGTTGATGAACTAATTAACAGTAATTGGCACCAAAATCAATATGTTCATTTGAACAAACCCATCAGACTGAAACCAGTTACTTTTCCTTTTAAAAATGTGTATATGCATCATCCTCATTAAGCTCTCTGCTGTAACTCTAATACTCAATAGCTGACTTATTTGTACTGTATGTTCTTCACTCCCAAGAATTATAACGCTGTGCTATGAGGCCAGACCACAACTACTTAATAGAAATTCATGCAGCTGACAAACAATTGATGGAGATTTAATAGAAGGAGTTGAAAGTCTGCATGTAACCTGTAACAGCATTTAAAAATCGTATACACGTCTGTTTGATTTAGTTTTAAATAATGTTTTTCTAAGTCATGAGCTGAGGAGTGAATGTGAGTGAGGCCAACTAAGGTCAACTAAATGACCATAGTGGGATAGTTCTGTAAATATATCTGAATTATTTTCACTGTTGTCTTGAAAATTGAGCCATACAGAGTATATTCTTACACCAGGTGCAAAAGCTGTTTTTAGCTGGTCAAATTGCTTAGCTGAAAAAATATGTTCTGGTTTTTATAGGGTGGAGGAAGACTTTCAAGGGTAGAATAGGGGAGTCTAAGGGCTGGTTTACACTACCGCTTAAGCTGATGTAACTTACATCTCTAGGGGTTTGAAAAAGACACCCCACCCCTCAAGTGATATAGGTTACATCGACCTAAGCGCTGTTCACATTGGTGTTATGTTGGTGGGAGATGCTGTCCCGCAGACATAGCTTCCACCTTTTGTGGAGCTAGAATAACTATGCTGATGCATTCTCCCATTGGCATAGCACGTCTTCACCAGGTGTGCTACAGCAGCACAACTGCATCGGTGCAGTTGCACGGACGTGCAGTAGTGTAGATGTGCCCTAAATAGTATGGTGTTTCTCTTTAATGTGGTGAGAAGGTCTTGTTTCCTTTTTTAAAAAAAGCTTTTTGATTAAAGGGAGAGGGCTTTTTTTAAACTGTTTTTACTCTATAATTGCAATAGTATTTCTATAATTGAGGTATTAAGTCTTTCTGCCAGGAAAGGGAAGAACAAAGAGGCACATTTTATTCATTGCTGTAACTTTAGCGAAATTTGTCCTTGGCTATTTCATGGCCCAAGTGAGCTGGTATAACTGTTCGGGGCACTCCATTCTAGCTTTTTGCCTTCTCTCTTCTACAGGCTTTACCTTTTGTAATAAATGTAGGCTTACCATCACTTCAAAGAGTGAAGCATTGTAGAGAGTAATCCCTTCTGAGAATTGGTGTCCTGCAGAATGATTCCCTTTTGTTTGAATGACTTATTAGATGCCCCCTTTCTATCAAGCAGGAGAGCACTGGCAGTTATTATCCATCCCTTGCTCTCTGTCTATCAGTGGATGCCAAATACTACATATTAGGCATGGAGTAGGTCCCTGCAAAGGAGGGTTTATAATTGCATCCAACTTTAGTGTAACCTCTGATCAAATCGTGGAGCAACATTGAGGACACCTTTAGAGTTTACTTCCTGGTTACTCAGTGATAGGGCATTGGAGGAGCAAAGCAGTGGTGAGCTGGAGTCGGTTCACACCAGTTTGCGCGAACCCGTTGTTAAATTTTGAAGCCAATTTAGAACCGGTTGTTAAAGAATTCAAGGAAGCAGACAGTGTGCTGTGAGGCAACTAGAAAGCTTTTGAATGCTGTAACAAGAAAACACTTAAGCACATGGTTAACTGTAGGCAATTTTTACTCACCCAGCAGCGCTCCGGGTCTTCGGCAGCACTTCAGCGGCGGGTCCTTCACTCGCTCCGGGTCTTCAGCGGTGGGTCCTTCAGTGCCACCAAAGACCCGGAGCAACTGAACAAACCGGTTCTTCAGCTTTTGGCAGCTCATCACTAGAGCAAAGTGGTTGGATGTGATGTTCAGGGATATAAGAAGATATAAATTTTCCATATAGTCTTCTTGAGTAACAATAATCCATCCTAAAATGGATACTATATTGCCCCCTTTCAAAAGACTGTCGCACATGAAAACAGTATGATTTTATTAGACAGTTGTAATAGTCAGTGAGTTACTGTATTTAATTATAATAATATCATTGTCAGTGAGTGGCCTACTCCCTGGCAACCCTCACGGCCGAAGGACAGCCCTGCAACTGGCTCCTCACCAGAGTTTTCTCTCTTCGTTCATCAATACATTCAAAAAAGAAGCTTTTACAAGTCCAATAGCAGCCCTTTTGGGGTCTGGTTTATTAATATAGTTAAAAAGTAAACACAAATGTCCTTCCTGCTTTTAGCTGGGCATGGCCCCAAACTCCCTTGTTGCCTGAGGGTTTGCCTGCATTCGCAGTATTCCTAACCCTCCCCAGTTGGGGCAACTCCCTGGTCTTGGGGCCGTCTGTGCAGGAGTCTTCCTCACAACAGTCTCACTACAACGTCCTTAGTTTGTTCTTTCCCTCCCTCCCTCCCCTCTCTGCAGTGTCTAGCTGCTCTTTACAGGGAATCACCTGCTCCAACTTAGCTAGCCCTGGCTCCTCTAGCCCTGCCGGGGCAAGCCACCCTGTTACAAGTCTTAAAGCAAAGGAAATGGAGAAGCATATCTGTTCCCAAAATAATAGGCACCTGGACCAGGACACAGGTAGAGGAACAGAAGTCTCTAAACAATCAATGGATACTTATTTCATAGAGCTCTTTCCGATTGTTACTACTGCACAGACCTACAATAGGTCATATCAGGTTAAATCTATATGTAAGGGCTGTGCATTTATGCGTAAACATCTTCACTACACTAATTTATAGAAACATTATGTCCTCTGGATACTGACCTATACTAGCCACCTTCACATTGGCATCCTGCCTACCCCAGGCTCACTTTTCCCAATAAATCATTACCAAACCACAACTGGAAAAAGGGTTGCTGATTTATTTATGTGAAGATGCAGTCATACTTTTGACCTTACTAATGACCTTCACCCAGTAATAACAGGCTATTCTTCTTCGAATAGTGTCCCTGTGGGTGCTCCACTGTAGTTGTGTGCATGACCCCATGCTGCTGATCAGAGAATTTCAATAGCAGTCCATCCTGCCCATACATACACGGCTTCCTGCCTCCCCCAAAGCTAGCCAGTGTGTGCGGGCATTCCCTCCTCAACCGCCCCTGGCTAGAGACAGAGCTAAGATTCATGGATTGTTAAGTCCCTATAGTTCTGTAAATTTTAGCTTCACTTGCTTTTAGCTTCACTTTTTCTTTTAGTACCTTGTTTGTTTTTTGTTGGCCATGCCAAAAAAAAGGAGAAAAGAGAAAAAGGGTTTGCCTCCTGCCAACTCTGGTGGGGAGGGACTCCCCAGGCAAGAGTATGCCTGGCTCCCTAGGCTTCAGGAAGTGTATTAGCTGCAAAGAATCTATCTTGGTGACGGATGGACATTTGCTGTGTGTTGGCTGCCTGGGGGAAAATACAATCACAAAAGTGTGATTGTGTCAGCAGCTAAAACCCAGATCTAGGAAGTACAGATTGTTAAGGCTTCAACTCCTGCTCCTGGAGTCAGCCCTTCAACCCCCAGAGTCCCAGCGAGAACAATCATCACAACTTGCTACATCGAAGGCAAGTGTTCCCAAAGAGATGAGTCACTTATTCAAGACCACTATGAAAGGGTCTGGGAATAGCCGAAGCAAGCCCCGATCAAGCTAGAAGTGATCTCCGGCTCCATTGGTATCATTGGTACCAATGGCACCAATGCCATCTAGAGTTGGCGCGTGCATTACCAAGCCGACGGAGCAAGTTGGTCTCCCCTTAGATGCAATGGGCACAGGCAAAGAATTACTGGTACTGCAGGGGCATGAAAAGCTTTGAAGTTCTGTCCCAGGGAAGACTATGTCACCGTGGTCATCAGCACTGACCCCTGAACTGGTGGAAGAACCCAATAAATATCTGTACGGGAATCGCGTTTACTCTGTCCTTTCCATCTCTCTTCCTGACGCATCCCTCATAGGATGGAGCACACATCTCAGTGGTCACACAATACTGGACAAATGGTCTCTTGCAGAGGCAGGCCTCCATATCAACCTTTTCAAGCTCCAAGTGGTCAGAAATGCATGCACTCACTTCCTCCCGCTGATCAAGGACATACATACAAAGGTCATGATGGACAACATGGCCTGTATATACTACGTAAACTGACAGGGAGGCACTAGGTCTCGTTCTCTGTGCATAGAAGCACTAAAGCTATGGACCTGGTGCATCTTCCACAAGACCTTCATATCAGTGGCCTACCTACTGGGAATACACAACATGACAGCCAACAGTCTCAGCCGCAAATTCCCGCATGACCACAAATGGGAGATAGAGTCGGCGATTCTACACAACACCAATAATAGACTTGTTTGCTACTTACCAGAATAAGAAATGTTCACAGTACTGCTCCAGAGCGGGTATTGGACGACACTCCATGGGAGATGGTCTCCTCCTCCCTTGGGACAAGGGCCTTCTTTATGCCTTTCCCCCATTCCCTCTATTACTGAAGGTCCCATTGAAGATAAAAAGGGAAAAAGTGAACATCATTCTGATTTCCCACCCCCCGCCCAATGGTCCAGGCAGGTGTGGTGTCCTTACCTGTCACAACTGGCATTATGTCCACCAATGACTTTACCAGTCACTCCTTATCTACTGTCACAGAACGAGGGAAACATCCTCCACCCCATCTACAGATTGTGCGGCTCAAAGTGTGGCTCCTTCATAGTTCCAGCGCATAGAGGCATCTTGCTCTGAGGAGGTATAGGAGGTGCTACTACATAGTAGAAAGAACACTACTTGTTGAACCTACCTCCAGAAATGGAAGAGGCACCAGATTTTGGTGCCAACCCAAGGGTGTCACCTCATATAGCCACCCTACTGGTGGTCCTAGACTACCTGTTAATCTTAAAGAAATCTAGACTTTTTGGTAGCTTGCTGAAGGTTCATTTAGCAGCAATCACAACCTTCCACAAGCAGGTAGAAGGTTACTTACTCTTTTCCCACTCAAATAGAAACAGGTTTCTTAAAGCCATAGCAAACCTTGTCCCACAACCAAAGCCCCGCTCCCCATTCAGTCTATCCACTGCACCGAGAGTGTTCACCAAAACACTGGCAGTAGCAGCAGCACACCTACACAGGCAAGGGATACTTTTATTCCCTTACTTAGACGGCTACCTAATCCAGGGCTTCACAAAGACAAACAGAAAGAGGTGTTCAGTTAACCAGCTCCCTCTTCCACTCCCTGGGGCTACAAATCAGTGAAAAGAAATCCACCCTCACTCCGGTACAACAACTGGAATTCATAGGTGCTTGCCTGGACTCACTCATGGCCAGAGCATCCCTTCCAGAGCCCCGCTTTACAATGATGACCTCCCTTGTATTGGCGGTCTCGCACAGCCCATGGATGCGTGCACACACCTTTTTACAACTACTGGGGCACATGAGGGTCACCATGTTCGTGGTCAAGCACGCCAGGCTACACATGCGGTGACTACAAATATGGCTAAATACAGTCTACATACCACGAAGGCACAGCCTAAACAAGAGAATTACACCCACCGCAGAGTTGATTCAATCACTGCACTGGTGGACAAACCTATCAAACGTGTGCTCAGGCATACATTTCCAACAGGAAACACCATTGGTTCAAATCACAACAGACACCTCTCTGATTGGATGGGGGGCCCACCTGAAACAGTATACTGCCTAGGGCAAACGGTCACCAACAGAGACGCACCTTCACATAAACCTACTAGAACTACGCACAGTCTGCAATGCATGCTGCCACTTCCTTCCACTCACAGGAAACAGAATGATAAGGATATTAACAGACAACATCACATGCATGTTCTATATCAGTCGCCAGGGTGGAGCGTGATCCCACTCATTTTGTGCAGAAGCTCTAAAGTTATGGAACTGATGCGTAAAGCACAACATCATTCTAACAGCTTCATATTTGCCAGGCCACCTGAATATCATAGCGGACAGTTCTCACAAGAACACAAATGGGAACTGAACAAGGAAATAACACAATGCATCTTTTGGAAGTGGGGAAATCCATCCATAGACCTATTTGACACATGAGCAAACAAGAAATGCCCAGGATTCTGCTCACAAGCAGGACAGGGAGTGCAATCATTGGGAAACGCGTTCCTGATAAAATGGAATGCCCCTCTCCTATATGCTTTCCCTCCAATTCTTCTAATCTCCAGAGTCATACACAAAATATGAACCCACGGGGCCAAGGTAATCTTCACAATGCCAACATGGCCCAGACAGACTTAGTTACCTTACCTGAATCGTATGGTGATATGCACTCCATTCAATATCCCTCGACACAATCTCCTCTCATAGGACAATGGACAAATCCTCCATCCCGATCTAGGGAAACTTCACCTGAAAGCGTGGCTTCTTTATGGCTCTGAGGGGACAAATTAACCTGTTTGGATCAAGTACAACAAGTACTGATTAACAGTAGGAAAGAAAACACATGACATACTTACCTCCAACAATGGAAGAGATTTTCCATTTTCCAAAGCAAACCAGGCCTATTCCCATTGATCCTGGAGTACCTACTATCGTTAAAGGACTGGCTATAAACTCAATCAAGGTCCACCTCACGGCAATAACCGCCTTCCACCAACAGGTAGAAGGCACTTCAGTATTTGCCCACCTGATTACAAAGAGATTTGTAACGAGCCCACAAAACATGAACCTGGACATTTGTGAACCCACTCCGGCATGGGACTTAAACCTACTGCTCAAATTCCACAAGGAAAAAGTGTCTCTGAGGATTCACCCAAAGTTCATGCCCAAAATATCGTCGTCATTCCACCTTAACCAGCCAATTCACCTACCCACTTTCCACCCTAAACCACACAATGACCCACAAGAGGAGGCATTACGCACACTAGATGTCCGCCGCACTCTGACCTTTTACCTAGACAGGACAAAGACCTTTTGTAAGTCCCCCAGACTGTTTGTATCAACAACGGAAAGGTCAAAAGATGCAGCTATATCAACACAAAGACTATCAAAGTGGATATCAAACTACTTCCACTTGTGCTTCTCCTTATGCAACACTGAAGCTCCAACAGGCATCAGAACACACTCGACAAGGACTGTAGCAACTTCTACAGCATTTCTGCACAACGTGCCCATCCTTGACATACTCAGAGCAGCTACATGGGCATCCAAACACAATTTCACCAATCATTACGCAATCACGGTTAGCTCGAGCGCAGAAGCTAAATTAGGCTGCCGTGTCTAGCAACAGCTACACAATCAACTCTGAAGCCCCTTCCATCCATGACTTACCTCATGACTTATGAGGAGAGACTGAGGGAACTGGGCTTATTTAGTCTGCAGAAGAGAAGAGTGGGGGGGGAGATTTGATAGCAGCCTTCAATTACCTGAAGGGGGGTTCCAAAGAGGATGGAGCTCAGCTGTTCTCAGTGGTGGCAGATGACAGAACAAGAAGCAATGGTTTCAAGTTGCAGTGGAGGAGGTCCAGGTTGGATATTAGGAAACACTGTTTCACTAGGAGGGTGGTGAAGCACTGGAATGCATTACCTAGGGAGGTGGTGGAATCTCCATCCTTAGAGGTTTTTAAGGCCCACTCCAACAAAGCCTTGGCTGGGATGATTTAGTTGGTGTTGATCCTGCTTTGAGCAGGGGGTTGGACTAGATGATCTCCCGAGGTCTCTTGCAACCCTAATATTGTTACTCTGAAACCTAATATTCTATGATTTTTTATGATCCACATGAGAGCACTGCTCTACATTCACCTGAAGTGGAGCCCCCACAGGGACACCACTCAATGAAGAAGAGACGGTTACTCACCTTGTGCAGTAACGGAGGTTCTTTGAGATGTGTCCCCCTGTGGATACTCCACTACCCGCTCTCCTCCCCTCTACTTCGGCGTGAGAAGGAACTGAGGGGGTCTGGGTGTGTGCATGCCAGAAGAGGTGTCAGCACTGCCATGAGACAGCTACTGCGCATACGCGCCCCAACCAGACACCGCTAGCAACATTTCTGAGCAACAGTGCCAGGACGCACCGCCCTGTGAAGTGGAACACCCACAGGGACATGCATCTCGAAGAACCTCAGATACTACAGAAGGTGAGTAAATTTCTCTTATGCATACCTGGATCACATTTGCTGTTTTGGCCATAGCATCACACTGGGAGCTCATGTTCAATTTATTATCCACCATGACCCTCAAATCATTTTCAGAGTCAGGATAGAATTGGTAATTTCTTCAGTAGGTGACATAGTAATTGGTATTGTAACAGATTGTTGGGTTGGTAATTGTTGGTATTCTAACTGGTAATTTTTTGGTAATTGATAATATAAGAGAATAAAATAAAATTTGAAACAGTTGCTTCAGAATGAAAAATGGAAATGTTCTATTCAGTAAAGGTCCCGCAGGAAGTGTCAGTGTTGATCAACTGGCATTTCTAGACAGAGAGACTTCCTGTTGCAAAATTTTCATTCAGGTCTACTAAGGAGCCTGTATGAACTGTGTTCTTCCTCCAGGTAAAGATAGAGTTCTGTGCAGAAGAGAGTTATTAGAACTCCTGACGTAACTCAATTTTTCATATGAATGTATAGTTCTGTTCACTGGGCCATCAGAGCTATCAGCCATCCTGCCACTTGGAGCCGATAGCAACAAAGAAAAGGGAACAAAATCCAGGTGGCCAGTGCACCTGTTACAGCAAAATAGTTTGAAAACATCTTGGAAAGGAAGAGCCATCTTGTGCAACAGAGGGCCCTCTGAATATCTTTGTGCCTACCTGGGTCTCCTGATAGTGCCCAATAATTTCATGCACCTAGCTGTACCAGGGAAAAATTTGAGGCTTAAAACAGCCAGTAATGCAGAACAGCTTTAGGTACCTGGGAAAGCATGTATAAATCCCTTCCCTGAATAAGAGATTAGGCTGGAGAGACCAGTCCCCAACAGTCGCAGCTGGGTTATTTCATGATCTGTGGTACATCTTATTTCTCTCTACCTCTTGCCAAAATGTTTTAATCCGATCACAAGTGCAGATCATATGAAGCAAACAGGCTTGGCATTGGTTAAAGGGCTACCCAGCTGTACAGCATAGCTTCTGAAGAGTGCTTCGTCTTCTACTCAAATATAAACCTTCTTCCTGTCTCATCTGCTGCCTTCTGGTACAAAACACAGACACTCTAATTTAGGCTTCTCCTGTTGTTCTGTAAGGGTATTAATGTTCATAACAGTACTATATACACTGACAGAAAAAATAACCTCTCCCAAATGATGCTCTCTCTTCCTCTGCTCCTTCCCTGCAATTCTGCCTGTGGCCTGCACATGACCTAAACCTCCATCAGTCTAATTTTATCCTCTGGCAGGCTGAATTATGCAGCTGAGGTGGCAGTATGAATTCCAGACTTGAAATTTAAACAAATTCAGAATATCCCCAGGCAGCTAAAACTTAGTGTCTACCATTCAAATGCATTTGGAGATAATGGCACCCGAAGTGGTCAGGCCAGCAAACTCGTAACTTCATGGTATCACCTGAAGAGATGACATAATGTAACCAAGACTTTTGGATATCTTACTGTTGTTTTTGCAGGGTGAGACGAATAGCTTGCTGATTTAAAAGGCAAAAGGAAATGCTAACATAAAATTTCCTGCACCTCTTGCCTAGAGCCTACACATTGTCCTCTGCACCCAGGGTGTGAAATTTAAAATAGACCATTGATTGTTGAATTAGTCAGTTGGCCTCAATCCTCAAAGTTTATGCTGCAGTAGGGCTTTTCTGAACTGATTATTTGCCAGAGATAAGGTTGTGGATAGCTCTTGGTGTATCACACTGGAGCATGTTAATGGTACATAATACAGGAAGGCTATATCAATCACTGCACGTAGTTGTTGGTGGCTAGGGCGTTGTCAGGACATCTGTGCCCAATATTGTAGCCTCGTGTATGTCATGAATAAATTATACATAACATCTTTTTTAAATGGAGCATGCTAATTTTTTTCCTATTGGTTTTTGAGTAGCTGTCTGAGATAGCATAGCTCATTTACTGTAAAACTGGGTTTGTCAAGATCCAAAGACTTTTCTTGAGTCAAATTGTAATGAAGGCTTGGAGTGGGCATGGTACATAGGGGGTCCATAATAACAAAAGGTGACTGGAACTACCATGTTAATATGCTTCCCATGGTTCCCCAGGGAAAACTCATTTCTATCCATTCCCTTCCCTTAAGCAAAGGGACCACTTTTGTAAAGGCCTTGCACAATTGTTTGTTTTATAGTCTTCCAGTTGTATTTTAACCATGTGATTCTCATCCAGTTTTAAAAAAGATTAAAGCAGCAGGCTGAATACGTGTAAATGAAGAGGATTCTTTACATAGTTAAAAGTATTCATAAATTATGAAGTCTTCTAAAAAGGGTTTTTTAAAAATCTGTTTTGAGCAGAGGAATGGGCGAGTTAGCAGTTACTGGGCATGCACGAGTGAAGTAATAGGCTATATTGTATTCACTTTAATGAATGTCAGTATATACAGTAATTGTCAGTTACCCCCTTTTTCTGCCATATGCTGTAGAAACGTTGGTTTTGTTAATTTTTTATCAATTTTTGGGGAGGACCACTATTTTTTAATTGAAGGATCCTCTATTCCATTAAAAATGACACAGCTTGCTGCTTATCTCTTAAAGGTGACCTGCCAAAGAAAACAAACATTGGATTAGTGATCCTTTCTGTTTCTTTATGAGGGATAAGGAAGGTCTGCAAGTTTTCTTTTAATTTTGCTTGTCTTGTCTAGCCTGGAAGACCTTAGTGATTGGAGAACTATTGAAATAATAACCTTAGTGGAGTCAAGAGACTAATATTAGAAACTGAGAGGGAACTGTTGACGACTTTTGACTTTATTAAGACTTATCCTTTTTCCAGAAAATTAGTCATTGAAGGAAGTTATCTTTTTGTTCAACACTACATGGCTTCATTTAAGGTATAAGGATCCCCTCCCGGAATCTTCCAGCAAAACCAGTGTGCTATCTCCAGTAAAAAGAAATTAAACCAACCACCCAAATCTTTCAGACTTTTTAATACATGGTAAAGAAGCAAAAGAGGTGCAATTTTTTAAAAAATTCCTTTGCATGCCTTCCTTATGAACTTGGGCTGCTAATCATTTGAAAAGTGGAAGCAGGGCTGTCCCTAGGGGGGTGCGGGGCCGGGGGCGGTATTGATGAATCTGTCACTTCCGGGACCGACCGCACCAGCCAATTGCCTGGCCCATGGGGGCCCCCAAAGTGTGGGGCCAGGAGTGGTTGCCCCAATTCGCCGTACCCAAGGGACAGCTCTGAGTAGAAGAGAATTCAGTGGATGAAAGTGTGTTGAGCACATCTCAGAATCAAGTCAGTAATGAAACTCACTTTAAATGCAAAACCAGTGCTTTCTCTGAATTAACTTGTGTTCTTTCTTAAACGCTAGTGAAAATATTCATCACATATTAGTTAGTTAGTTTGTTAAATCTTCTGAAAGGTTCATCTGGCAGTTGGAACTGCAAAATAAATTAAATCAGCAAAGACCATGTTTGTGGAAGAGTAGTTCTCTCTGTCTCTCCACACTGATCCATTTTATATTCCATCATGTTCTCATAGAAATGGCCTGGATTAGCATGACCGATCTCTCCATGCAGCAGACCTAGAGATTACTTCAAGTGGCTAACATTTATTTAGAAGATACATGAGTGGTGCAGATTTCTCTTAAAAATGAATTGGTTGATTGCTAGGATCTATTAGGTGTAGTCCTATTTATCACTGTCATGTACAGACAGTTCCTTGCAATCAGGTGTGAGTTGTCTTTTTTACCCCTTTGTTTTATCTCAGTGCCTTTGGTGATTTGAATACAATAGCCTAAATTTACTAATAAATTTCAACTGCTTTCTTAAACTTCCTTGGCCTTCAAAGAATTCTTGACGGAAAAGAAATTTGCTGTACAAGTCTATAATAGGACAGAGCATGTCTGAGAGCATGTTTGGAATAGTTGGGTAATAAAAAGAGTTGTTCAGAGAATTTATTATCTTTTACAAAATTTATATAATTTTATCAAACTCCTTTAAAATGGTAAACTTGATATTTTGGATCTTTGTGAGACATGCTGCTTTTAAGACTAAGAAATGGTAATGAGCATTTGGAGCCTTTAATTTATGATGTATCTGACAGCATTGTAGTGACTCGGATATGAGATGCACGTGATTATGTCTGCATGCTGAAAATAAACCAGCTGGTATTTGTTCTGAAAGTGTTCAGAGAACGCCCTCTCGTTAATGGCCCATGGCCTGATCTGGCATCTGGTAAACTAATACATTGTCATCCTTACAGTGAAAGTCACCACAAATCATTAATGATTCCAAAACCGTTCAGCACCTTATGCTGTCTAAAATGCACCAATTACTGTGAAAGTGTTCCTATTAGCAGCATGATTGAATGATAGTAACCCAAGAGTAACTTATTAGCAGAAACTCTTCATACACAGACAATAGTGAACTGCTCATTACGGTGTGTGTTTGTCCCTGTTAATCAAGGTGAGTGGTGGTAGCAGTATTTATTTAATTTTGATATTACATACAGGAGCACTCAGAGGCCCCAATTGGATCGGGGTCCTATTATCCTAGGTGCTGTAGAAACACATACAAAGAAAGGGTCCCTGCACCAAAGAGTTTACAATCTAAGGGCCAGATTCTGCCATTTCTGCTCACTCCACTGATTTCAAGGGGATTACTTGTGGAATAAGCCACCTCTTATTGGGTAAGGTTCTTGGCTGTGCCGCTCAGGTATGTCTACAATGCCCCTCCCCCCACCCCCCAAAAAAGTGCACATTGCTTACTGGGGTTAAAATAGCAGGAAAGACATGGCATCTACGGTTTTAATGCTGGTTACTGGCTCAAGTTAAAGCCCGTAGGGGAGCCTGGGCTGAATTTGAGTTGCTAATCAGAGTTAGAAGCTGAATTGCGGTGCCTTCACTGCCATATTAACCTGAGTTAGCTAAAGCGAGTTGAGAACATACCTTTTTGTTTGCAGTTCCCACATGCCTTAAAAGTGGGGGCCA
The DNA here is from genome assembly GCF_965140295.1 of Lepidochelys olivacea. Taxonomy (NCBI): domain Eukaryota; kingdom Metazoa; phylum Chordata; order Testudines; family Cheloniidae; genus Lepidochelys; species Lepidochelys olivacea. The sequence continues at coordinate 3,660,131 of NC_140417.1, read as the reverse complement.
AGGAAGCCTTGCCATCCTCATGCCCTCCTGATTCTGCAGCCTCCAGAATAATTTTGATAGTCCTGGGAGTTTGTGTAAGTTAGTCTCCTTGGGCTGGTCTGTGCACAGCAGCACTGACCCACCCCTGGTATGCTGTTTACATCAGAGCTTTTGAGTAGTTCCCATAAGCCAGCCTGTGGCTGTCTTCCACAGTTCCTGCACTGATGGAATTCTCTCCTGCCTTGTTCCAGGGCTTTTAGAGCCCCTTGACACTACTCTTGCCCTTTTACGCAGTGTACAGGGACTGGTGTGAGAATGAGAATCTCATTTGTGAGCAGGAGTGGCAGAAACTGCCATAAGGTAACAACTGCAAGATGAAGGACGTGATGAGATGGATACAACTGTATCCATTCAATGTTTTATACGTTTTCATTTAAAAATTGTTATAAAGTACCAACTATCCTCAGCTGTCCCTTAACCCAACCATTTGTTTTTGGATGAATTCTTAGAGGTGGGGCTAGATAAGGGATTTGAACAAGAGACTGAGTCTTCATTGAGGTAAGAGGTGGCATTCCATGTGTAAGTATAGAGATGTGTTGTTAAATTACTCTGATTCCACACCCATGTGAATATTTTCAGGTAACAAACTTAGTATTTTTCTGTGGGCTTTTCAGTTTTCTGCTTAATGCTGCATAGACTTCACAAAATAGACTCAACTTTTTTCTTCAAACGTTTTCATTTTGAAACATTGCTAAGCAGATCATTCTATAATATAGCTAAATGGCTCAAAACATGTAGGCCACATATAGATAGCAAAAATGTCAGGAGGAAAACCCTGTGCATTAATTATTATGACTATCATGTGCATCTCAGTTTTTTCTGTTACCCTGCTTGGCTGCATGGAGTTAATTCAAAGGCAGCGGCAAGAGGGAAATAAAGCAATGGCAAAGATGTGGTACTATCATAGAGAATGTCAAGTGTCATTGGGGAGGCTATTAATCTGGGAATACCCTTGGCCTAGCTCCAATCATGCTGGCCAAGTGTACTCTTTTCAGGCCAAACCTAGGATCAAAGGGGATACTAAAACCTAAAGATGCTAGCCTAGGCAGGAACACAGGGTCGGGGCTGAGTGGATTGTGAGCAGCGGCTGCTCAGGGAGTGTCATTGAGCACTGACAGGGATGCAAGAAGACCTAGTGAGTGAAAGAGACACTTACAGCATGGTGCAGCTGTGAAATCTGCTTCTCCAAACCCAGAGATGAAGGTAACTGGCCTGAATGGAACTTAATGAGGCTTGCAAGGAAAGATAAGGTTGGTTTCGGTAAAGGGAAATAGGTATATATAGGCCTTTATTGTTTTTTACCTTTTGTTCTGTGTGCTCTGTACCTTTTGGTTAATGAATAAATAATGCTTTGTTCTGTTCTGAAGAATCTGTTTTTGAGTCACTGTGATCAGCTGTAGTCACTGGCACCTGAAAGAAAAGGGCTGATGGGTGCCAAACACAGTTGGGCCTGTTACATTAACAAGTTGGTAAATAGCAGGGCTGCAGCCCAGAGTGGGTTGCACTGTAGGGTTCCATCTTTGAGAGAGGTGAAGGAAGCTATGCCTGTCATTTGAGGTGTGCACTTGGGAGAGATTCAGAGGGGTCTAAGATGCAGCTCGCCCTGTAACCATGGCACTCAGTAACATTTGCGGTTATGTAAACTAAGGTAGAGACAATTGCATCTCATGCTCTGTCATGTAAACTGATTGTTGTGTCAAAGTATTCTTCTGACTAAAAGTGTTAAGTTTAGTGTGTGTTGTTTTCTGTTTATTCTTATAGTGTAAGACAAATAGGAAAGCTTAAAAGAAATTATTCTTATGAGGCTAAAAAGAGTGTTGGAGAACTGTGAAATGCAGAATGAAAAGGAATGACTGAATGTCAGAAAGTACCCTTTCTGCTCCAGCATAGATCAATTACATTGTCCGTCATGAACATGATGAGGTATCTCAATGTGAGGAAGGTAGCAGGGACTGAAACAAAGACATATGAATACACTGGTGAAACTGTGGGTAATCATTCAGGTAACTCCCTCATGGCGCCTCGGCCAATTTCCCTAAGGAAAGAATCATGGAATAAAATGCTTATAAACCTTCACATTTTTTAATGTGTTTGTTCATTATAGCACTCTCACTCCCGACCTTGTCTGTTTAGATGGTAAGTCCTTCAGGGCAGGGACGTCTCTTACTCTGTTTCTATAGTGCCTAACACAATGGAGTGATGATCTTGGCTGGGGCCTCTGGATGCTACTTCCATACAAATAATTAATAAAAAATTATGCAACTGATTTAGCAAACATTCACAGACAAAATGGTGGTTACCACCAGGAACTCAACGACTTTAAGAATAGGTCTGGCCTTCACCATTTGGAGGTGTTTTGTTGTTGGTTCCTGAAGCTGCTGTCTCACACTTGTCATCTTTCTAATCCTGCCTGAAACCAAAATAAGGCTGATAACTCAGAACAGAGTCTGAAACTTTGTTCTTAACTTACCCCATTAGGTGTGGTACATGCTGCCCATTACAGCTGGTCAACATTTTTTCATCAGAATGATTTGCCTACCAAAAAATTCCTTTTGGGTGGGAGGGGGGGCAGAAATTTTGTGATTCCCCTTCTCCTCCCCCCCACCCCCACGGAAAATTGGAATGATGGCTCTCCAGCAGCCAGCCTGCCATGCTATTATGAATTCCACTTTTATAGATAGGTCATTGATTCTAAGGCCTGAAGGAAGCATTGTGATAATCTAGTCTGACCTCCCATATAGCAAAATAATTCCTAGAGCAGATCTTTTGGAAAAACATCCAGTCTTGATTTAACAATTGTCAGTGTTGCAGAATTGACCATGACTCTTGGTAAATTGTTCCAATGGTTAATTACCTTCACTGTCAAATTTACGCCTTATTTCATGTCTGAATTTGTCAACTTCCTGCCATTTGATAATGTTCGACTTTTTTCTGTTAGACTGAAGAGCCCATTCTTAAATAGTTATTCCCCATGTAGATACTTGTGGACTGTAATTAAGTCACCCTTTATATTTTCTTTATTAAGCTAAATAGATTGAGCTCCTTAAATCTTCCACTATAAGGCCTGTTTTCAAATCCTTTGATCATTCTTGTGGCTCTTCTCTGAACCCTTTCCAATTTTTCAACATCCGTCGTGAATTGTGGGCTCTAGTACTGGACACAGGATTCCAGCAGCAGTTGCACCATTGCCAAATACAGAGGTAAAATAACCTCTCTACTCCTACTCTAGATTCCCTTGTGTGGGCATCCCAGGATCACATTAGCTGTTTTGATCACAGCATCACACTGGGCACTGATGTTCAGCTGATTATCAACCACAATTCCCAAATCTTTTTCAGAGTTCCTGCTTCCCAGGATAGAGTACCCCATCCTGTAAGTGTGGCCTAATTTCTTTGTTCCTAGACATATGTTTAGCCATATTAGAATGCGTATTGTTGGCTTGTGCCCAATTTACCACGTGATCCAGATCGTTCTGAATCAGTGACCTGTTGTCTTCATTGCCACTCCCCCAATTCCTCTGCAAACTTCATCAGTGATTTTGTTTTCTTACATGTCACTGATAAAAATGTTAAATAGCATAAGGCCAAGAACAGATCCCTGTGCAAGGCCTCACTGGAAACACATTCACTCTCTATCAGTGAAATTGACAAAAGCTTTCCTTTATGGTTGCCAAGGCTCAGTGCCCTGACTGCCTCTCAGCTTCCTCCTCATAATTTTGCAAGCTATCAACTGATGTCTCTGTCTGTGCAATTCAAGGTGCTGGAGCAGCTCCTATTTTAGCACAGCTCCCCGCTCAAGTGGAGTTAATACACAGCATTAAACAAGCAGGCTTTCAGAGAGGTTGGAGCACCTGTAAGCAAGTGTTAGCTTTGACAACATTCATTGACCAGTTTTCAGAAAAATCTAAAGTTGGGAGCTGTATTTCTGGACATCGCAGCAGCCTATGACACAGTTTGGCACATGGGGCTCTTAGTCAAATTGTCAAGAGCACTCCCATCATGGGTGGTTAACATTGTTGATCTTCTTCACTGCAGCAGACATTTCTGAGTGCACAAGGGAAACAGAGTTACTGCACGGAAAAGCCTACTGCAAGGCTCTGCTGCCACCAGCTCTCTTCACCCTATACGCACAAGGCCTTCCCCTCACCCAGTCCCTCCAGTTCATATATACAGATGACATTTGTTTAGGCATCCAAGCACTGTCACTCCCAGAGCCTGAAGACTCCTTAACCCTGCCTTGATTAAGATGACTGAATAAAGTAGTTGTTGACATTTACAACCAAGTGTGGCCAAGACCGTTTTGAATGTTCTATCTGTATTATGACAGAGCAGTTCAGGAACTGAATATCTCTCTCAGTGGACATTGCTTGGAACACAAATCCCACCCAGTCTACCTTGGAGTAACCCTAGATAGATCTCTTAACCACCTGACAAAAACTCTGGCTAAGGTGAGGACAAATAAGAACGTTCTAAGTAAATTGACTGATGCTTCATGGCGAGTAAAAACTCAAACTCTCCTATTATCTGGGTTAGCCATCCGTTACTCTGCAGCAAAATACTTTGGTCAGGTCTTGCTCCATTCATCTTGCATCAAGTTGGTTGATGCGCAACTACAGAATGGTTGAGAAGATCCAGGCAAACCCAGCCTACTGCTATACACAGACCTCTACGACCACCTAAGAATGCACTTGACATCGAGACACCCGTTGTGGGACCACTTGCCCTGTGCAAATTTCTCTGCAAGGTTGATGTGGTGTGAAGAATAGCTTGTAGCTGATGTCAGACACCAGTCTCTCATTATTGACCAGACCATGTGTGTACCCAGCTTTGATTTGCCACACTGCTTAGAGATTCTTCTGGACCATTTTTGAACATGCCAGGGTCAGTGTGCAGCCAGTCTTCATACCTGGGGCCAATAAAAGAATCCCACATATGGCTGTGGCCAAAGACAATGTCGCTCTTCAGGTCTGGAAAAGGTAACTAGAGTGTTTGAGCTAAATGCAAGTTGGTACAGATGCTGTGGGAGATCACTTAAAATGAAGTGGGCCATTAAGGGATAGCAGGCAGTTGGGTTTGTTACAAATTATGAGCCATAAAACCAATGTATACGTTTAGTCTGTGGTTTTCAGTGTCTAGCAGAGTTATGAATTTAAACTCCCAGGCTCATCTTTTGAAGATATTGTGCAGATTTCCTTTTGAGAATGAGGGCTGAAAAGTCAGATATGGAGTGATTGCTTTGTGAAAAGTTTATGCCTATGAGTGTTACGGTGTCTTTGTCTATCGTTTTTCTGTGTGAGTTCATTGGACAGCATAATTGATTTCACCCACATAATTTTTGTTTGGGGAAATGGATGTGCTGTATGAGGTACACCACATGTTGATAGGCATGTGGAGGACGCCGGATCTTAAAACAGTGTTTGGGAAGAGAGATATTGATCATATAGCATCTAGTGCATCAAATGCTTAACAATCTATCCCAAACTGTATTTGGCTCAGACACTCTGGGTATTTTCCAGAGACTGAAGAAGAACTCTGACACTTGAAAGCTTGTCCCTTACACCAACAGAAGTTGGTCCAATAAAAGATATTCCTTCACCTACCTTGTCTTTCAGATTTCAATAAGGTATTCCAAGTCAAATGCTGAATTACAGCATACTTCTGAATCGTGGAAAATCTTGTTGTCTTGAATAGTAGTCTTGCCTTGTTGAGCGACAGATGATTTGGCTTGCTGTTCTTTCCATTATGGTTTTGATACTTCAACTAACCTACATAAAATGGTATTTTAAGGTGGAGGTTAGCTATGACTTTGACTTTTATTAGCTAACAGGTAAAAAGAGTGAAGAATAACACAAGTTCTTACATTGTTGTAGCTGTGTTTGGTCCCAGAATAATAGAGAGACAAACTTTCAAGCTACACAGAGCTCTAGAAGACCTGAAGATGACCTCTGCGTAGCTCAAAAGCTTCTCTCTTACCAGCAGAAGTTGGTCCAGTAAAAGATATTACTTCACCCACATTGTCACTCTCAAAGACATTTCAAATTATAAATAAAATTGCACTAGCTATTATGGACCTCATTAAGGCTTTGTCATGAACCCACAGAAAGGCGCAGCAAGTTGTGCTTCCCCAGTAGTAGCTTTAGAGGGAAATTGTGACTAAAGCTGTGTGGGAAACCATTTTCCCATCCCCCAAGAGTTTGAGATTTCAGTTTTTTTTTCCTGTCCTGAATTGAGGAAAAAAAGCCAGTTTTCAATTTCTGCAGGTCAGTAATCCAAATTGTTTTTCTGATGCAGTTAACTGAAATATCCCGTGTTGATTCTGAATGTTTTTTTTATTATTTAACCTTTTTTCAATATTAAGTAATAAAATTTTAAACCAAAAGACGTTTCAAACTGAAAACAAAACTTTTCATTTTGAAGGTGACAAGACAGGAGATATCAACTATTTCAAACTTCTCCCCCAAATAGTTCCAAAGTGTGAAATGCCTTGAAAGCAACCCTTCCCCCCAAACCATTCCAGTGCAGATGAATTGGCATTCCCAACCTGCCTCACTTGTGGCTCAGAGAAGGAGGGAGAGGAAGTAAATGTGCTGGATCTGTACCTGCTGCTGCAGTATATGTCGTGCCAGTGTCCTTGTGCGGGCTGGTACACTGATCTGTTCCCAGCGCCTTCCATCTCTCTTCCCACCTGTGTGATGGGGGGATCTGGTGTGTCTATGGAACATGCTTCCTTTCCCATGAGATATTTCTCCTTATCCCCGTGCACCTCCACGCTATCTAGGTCACACTGTGGCCTTATCTGTTGAAAGACCGAGAGTGTAACAGGCTTGAAAAATGCAGTCTGCGTCCATCCGCAGTGGCTAATCCAAAAATACAGTAACAGCCTACTGTTGCCAGCTAATGGAATTAGTCATTTAGCTCAAGCAGTAGATGTCTGTGCTCTAGAGTTGAATGTTTGGAGTTCAAACCTTCCTGATAATCCTCGATAAGGCTTGTTATAGAAGTATGCATAAAAATTACATATATTTGAGATTGGCAACCGTATTGGATAATAGCCTTTCCTTAAAAAATCTCAACCTAATAAACCAAAACTTACTCTGAGACTGGAAAAAGTTAAGTAAAGAAAGGATCTCACGTAGTGGGAACAAAGTTTGTTGTGGTGTTCCCTGTCCCGCTGAAACCAGTAAGTATCAAAAATAGACAGGAACGTGAAGGGGTAGAATCTCTAAAGCCCTTGTTTGAAATATTGGGGTCTCGCTATTAGATCCTTCATGTTAGTTTGGCATCAGATGTCTTTTATTCGCATTACACTAGCCACATATTACCTGATGTAGCAGACAGTACATAGGAAAATAACACAGGTTACTTTAAAAAACAAACAAACAAAAAAAAAAAACAACCTCACAAAGCCCATTTTCCAAAAGGCCAGTCTTCTCTGCACAATAATTCTGTCCTCCAGGTGCCTGTCGCCTTTTTAAAGTTTATATCAGTTGTTCCAAAGGCTGCATTAGGTGTTTTATTTTCTATTTGTAGCTATTCTATGTGTAAAGCATTTCTTCCTAAATTCTTTTAGTGGATGACCTTTCCATGGCTTAAGTTCATGCCCTTTGTTCTTATATTTGACATGAGCTCCTATAACCCTGTAGGGTGTATCTTTTTTTTTTTCCCCTTCAGAATTCTGTGTGCCTTGGTGTTATTCACTGTTAATTTCTTTTCCGAAGAACAGACCTAGTTTCTCTAACCTTTTTGAATATCCCAAATCCTCCAGTACCTACATGATTCTGGCTGACCTCTCTTTTGTCTTCTGCATTTCTGTACTGCCCTTTTCATAAAGTGGTGGTCAGAACTGTGCACATTATTCTAAATGTTCTCCTTGTAAATCTCTCATACACAGCACTGTATAGTGCTCCTATGATTTACTGTATATTTTATATTCCTATTTGTGCATCCTAGAATTGTTTGATTTTTTTTTAAAATAATTTATAATGCTTAGTGCCAAAGGATTTAATATTTTATCCACCACTCCCTGATGTCTTCTCTTGAAACATATGACCATTCAAGGAAATTTTTTCAAACTTATGCTCCTAAAGTTAGTCCTAACTCCTCAGGCAATTAAAGAAGTGGGGCTGATTTTCGAGTTGCTGGACATCTGCAAGTCATGTTGAGGTTGCTTGGTTCCTCTGAAAATGTGGCCATCTTTATTTATCTAACTTTAGGTGCCCACATTGAAAATTTTGGCTTGACACGGTATTCTTTCTCTCCTTCCTGTCATTAGCCTAATTCTCACATTTCTCTGTTGAATTTATTGTTTCATACTTAGGATAATATATTGTTAAGGGTAATAAGGGCAGTGTTTTAGTATACATACAATATGGTGCTTGGTCTGGTCTAGCCAGGCCATTCTGAATTTTCTTCCTTTCTTTCCTACTTTGCAGCTGCTGACTGACCCCATCTGTTCTTTTGAATCCTTAAACCCATTTTAGGGATTCAGACCTCTAGGTAATGAATGTGCTGTAGGAACTGAACAAAATCTGTTTTGCTTTTTCCTGTACACCAATCCCTTCCCCCCCGCCACCCAAATTGCCTCCTATATTTGAGATCCCAACTAGTTCTTCATCTTATAAAGTAGCTCTCTGAGTATGTCTACACTATAGAGATGACACCAGCATAGCTATGCTGCCATAGCCCTGCAATGTAGATGTATTCTATTCTGATGGAAGGGGTTTTTCCATCTGTGTAGAAACATCTCCCCAAATAATGGTAGCTATGTTGACATAGCTTCGTCTACACTGGGGGTTAGGTAGGTCGGCATAGCTATGCCCGTCGAGTAGGATTTTTTTCTTTCAGATCCCTGACCCACATTGCTATGTCAACCAAATTTTTAAATGTAGCCCAAGCCTCACTATTACATTTACAGTAGCCAAAGTTTGCCTAAATAAAAGTAAATTTATGTCTATAGCTCCCTTCCCATCAAGTCCTTTTGTAGTATTCTCGGAAGCATTTATCAGATTATTGCCAGAGAATGTTCCATTGTGAATCCCTTAACTATCTTTTAATAAAATCAATATTTTCTAGATATTTCTATCTTTTTGTCCCAGATCAGGGCATCCGGGGCCTGAAGAAGCTTGGTTCCATAAAGCTAAAAAATTATTAGATTCTACTAAAGTGGTTTGTGATACCTTGCATGATTTATGTTGGATTATGTAAGTGTCTTGGCCCTGATTCTACAAGGTACCTATACACATGCCTGTCTTGAAGCATGTGTGCGGTCCATATATATCAGCTATTAACAGTAAAATTATTCTTTGGTTCACCTTTCTTTAGTGTTAGATGTCCATTTCCATAACGGTTTACCTTTACACTACCTATGTATCTATTTGTGACTATATACTATATAGCTTTGACTATGTATCTTTATGACAATACATACTGTAAAGCTTGCTTTTTTTAATATGCTCTGTAGTGCTCATCCGCAAGCCCCAGTTCATGTCTGTTACTTTGCCCTAAGGGAAGGGGGAGTGGTTTAACGATTACTACGTAAATTCAGTTTTTCCTTTTTAAAATAATTGAATTAGAAAGGTTTCCATTTTTGGAGAGTCATTCATGTGTTTATTTCCTGATTAAAAAAATGGTATGAAATTTAATCAAAAATAATCTTTCTGTAGGTTTTTAACTATCCTACACAACTTACTAGATAATTCGATTCTCGCCATAGGATTGTGTAGTGTGATTTTAAAAAGATATAGAAAAGTTATCAATTTCTAATATAAATGAGAGGGTTCTGTAGAAATTAGTCTAAAAAGATATCTATAGAAACATACTGGGTTTGTACTTATTAAATGCTATAAGATATTTCCATAAGTTATTCTCAACATGCTTTATAGAACAGTGCCCCCACTGTTGATTTTCTGCCAGTGGATCCTTAGGTTAAATAGTTTAGTTCTTATTTTGTTCAGTGAATTGATGTATCTTAAAGTGGCTATTTAAGCCTCTCTTCTGGCTTGGAAAATGCCAGTGCCCTGCTTTGTGCTAACAGTTTCCTGGAGAATGGATACAATTTCATCTCATTTTGGAATGATCAGCCCCTGCTTTGGAAATTCACCAGTGAAATTTAACTTGGGTATCCCAGCACTGAGAGAACCTCAGGTTGATTGCATGGACGTGGGCAGTGCAGGCAGATTGGAAGTTCAGCTATCAAAGTGGCTTCAGGATTGAGCCCTTGGGCTATTACTAGGGCTGTCGATTCATCACAGTTAACTAGCGTGATTAACTGAAAACATTAATTGTGATTAAAAAAATTAATTGTGATTAATCATAGCTTTAATCACACTGTTAAACACTAGAATAGCAATTGAAATTTATTAAATATTTTTGAATGTTTTTCTACATTTTCAAATATATTGATTTCAATTACAACACAGTACAAAATGCACAGTGCTCACTTTATATTTTTATTACAAATGTTTGCAATGTAAAAATAATAAAAGGAATAGTATTTTTCAATTCACCTCATACAAGTACTGTAGTATACTGTAGTGCAATCTCTTGATCATGAAAGTGCAATTTACAAATGTAAATTATTTTTTTAGTTACATAACAACACTCCCTAACAAAACAATGTAAAACTTGAGAGCCTACAAGTCCACTCAGTCCTACTTCTTGTTCAGCCAATTGCTAAGACAAACAAGTTTGTTTACATTTATGGGAGATAATGCTGCCAGTTACTTATTTACAATGTCATCTGAAAGAGAGAGAAGTTATTTGCATGGCACTTCTGTAGCTGGCATTGCAAGGTATTTATGTGCCAGATAAGTTAAACATTCATATGCCCCTTCATGCTTCAGCCACCATTCCAGAGGACATGCACGCATGCTGATAATGGGTTCTGCTCGATAACAATCCAAAGCAGTGTTGACCAATACATGTTCATTTTCATCATCTGAGTCAGAGGCCACCAGCAGAGGGTTGATTTTCTTTTTTGGTGGTTCGGGTTATGTAGTTTCCACATCAGTGTTCCTCTTTTAAGACTCCTGAAAGCATGCTCCACACCTCATCCCTCTCAGATTTTGGAAGGCACTTCAGATTCTTAAGGCTTGGGCCGTCTACTGTAGCTTTCTCTAGAAATCTCACATTGGTACCTTCTTTGCGTTTTGTTAAATCTGTAGTGAAAGTATTCTTAAAACGAACAACATGTGCTGGGTCAACATCCAAGATTGCTATAACATGAAATATATGGCAGAAAATGGGTAAAACAGAACAGGAGACATACAGTTCTCCCCCAAGGAGATCAGTCAAAAATGTAATTAATGCATTATTATTTTAACTAGCATCATCAGCATGGAAGCAGGAGTGGACTTGTAGGCTCTAAAGTTTTATTTTTGAATGCAGGTTTTTTTGTACATAATTCTACATTCATAAGTTTAACTTTCATGATAATGAGATTGCACTAAATACTTGTATTAGGTGAATTGAAAAATACTATTTTGTTTTTTTAGAGTGCAAATATTTGTAAGAAAAAAAATATGAAGTGAGCACTGTACACATTGTATTCTGTGTTGTAATTAAAATAATTATATTTGAAAATGTAGAAAACATCCAAAAATAAATAAATGGTATTCTATTGTTTAACAGAGTGATTAATTGTGTGATTAATTGCGAATAATTTTTTTAATTGTCTGACAGCCCTGGTTATTAGGCAATGGTTCATTTGCTACATAAAGCCATGGGGAGGTAGATGTTGTGTGAGAAGAATGAACAAATGTGCTTCAGCAGAGAAGTAGAGAAATGAGCTGATACCCAGTTGTTCTTAACTTTATTAAGATGCTCATACACTATATCCTTGTCCAATACGAGAGGACCAAGTGCTACGTAATAACTTAACTTTATGGGTGTGTTCTCTGAAAAGGGGTCAGGAATGGAAGGATGGAATAAACCTTTAGTGCACCATGTTGGACCCCTTATCTCCATTATTCCCTACCTCTGCCAAGTGAAGGGCCCCTAGCAGAGCACCAGCTGGTGAGAATCATAGAAGATTTAGGGTTGGATGAGACCTCAGGAGGTCATCTAGTCCAACCCTCTGCTCAAAGCAGGACCAACACCTACTAAATCATCCCAGCCAGGGCTTTGTTGAGCCGGGCCTTAAAAAGCTCTAAGGATGGAGATTTCACCACCTCCCTAGGTAACCCATTCCAGTGCTTCACCACCCTCCTTGTGAAATAGTTTTTCCTAATATCCAACCTAGACCTCCCCCACTGCAACTTGTGATCATTGTTCCTTGTTCTGTCATCTGCCACCACTGAGAACAGCCACACTCTCTCCTCTTTGGACCCCCCCTTCAGGTAGTTGAAGGCTGCTATCAAATCCCCACTCACTCTTCTCTTCTGCAGACTAAATAAGCCCAGTTCCCTCAGCGTCTCCTCATAAGTCATGTACCCCAGCTCCCTAATCATTTTCATTGTCCTCCACTGGACTCTCCAATTTGTCCACATCCTTTCTGTAGTGGGGGGCCCAAAACTGGATGCAATACTCCAGATGTGGCCTCACAAGTACCAAATAGAGGGGAATAATCACTTCCCTCGAACTGCTGGTAATACTCCTACTAATGCAGTCTAATATGCCATTGGCCTTGGCAACAAGGGCACACTGTTGACTCATATCCAGCTTCTCATCCACTGTAATCCCCAGGTCCTTTTCTGCAGAACTGCCGCTTAGCCAGTCAGTCCCTAGTCTGTAGCGGTGCATGGGATTCTTCTGTCCTAAGTGCAGGACTCTGCACTTGTCCTTGTTGAACCTCATTATATTTCTTTTGGCGCAATCCTCCAATTTGTCTAGGTCACTCTGGACCCTATCCCTACCCTCCAGCATATCTACCGCTCCCCCATCTTAGTGTCATCAGCAAACTTGCTGAGGGTTCTGTTTAGATGTCAGGAGCCACCTGCCAATGGAAAAGGTGATAGCATCAAGGCATTCTCTGCTCTGCAAAAGAAATAAACATCTGAGAAAAAATGTCCTTGTTGGATAACTTTGTTTTATTCAGGGAATTTTAAAATATATTAAAGAAAAATCCTACAAAAAACATACACAATAAACTTACTGTATGATTGTGATTTCCCCCCACCCCCCAATTCCTTGCTTTTATACTGGTGCTTTTCCATAGGCAGTGGGTATGAGTCATTCTTCACATGGCTGTTAGGTTGTTGCTTCTCCATAGTCATGATCCTACACTGAGACCCGTGTAGGCTGCTGTAACAGGACTGTCGCACCTACACAGATCACAGTGCAGGATCTGGGCCATAGATGTTAATGGGCACACTTTTGATTTATATGAGCATAAATGAGGAGACAAACAGGCCCCATTAGTTGCCGGCAATGATTTTTCTTATGGCTCCTCAGAACCAAAAATAAATGTCAAAGCAGACCTAAGATGCCATTTGGTTACAATGCGATATTAGTATATTCGATGCTACTGTTTAGCAACATTGTGAACAAAGGTCAATTTTTAAACGTTTTTAGTCAGAATATCTCCTCCCTGTTTCCTCAGATCTGATATTCCTGTCATGTGGGATTCCTTTTCTACATCTGCTTACTCATAGCTAGCAGTTTATTTTTAGACAGAACTGATTATGAATACAAAATATTAATAAACCAACAACATTAACCAGAAACATATAGTTTCCAAGACAAGCAATTTCTAAAAAAATCACATTATGTACACTTAATACCTCACTGACCTTTTCTGCGGTTTCTTAAGTCTTTTAAAAATTCATTTAATTTCAAAGCCAGAGTATTAGCCCATTTATATGTAAATTGCCTTTAATTCATGCATTGATTTAAAAGACTAATCCAAAAGATCCTTTACCACAGATGACCTTTTTGACTCTGTACTTCTGAGAAAACTGTAAAGTGGTTTTTTGTGACCTCACATCCACCTGTAGCATAACATATGCCTACTTCAGTCTGTATAAATCAGTCATAATAGTACAGTTTTCTACCAACATTGAATTATTAACATTGTAACTGTCTTGGCTTGTGTTCTAGCTAAGGCAGCTCCCATTTAAATTGGTGGATATTTTATGTTGCATTTTCCCCCCCTTTCTTTTAGACCTTAAACAAACAAAACTAATTTGGGGTTTTCCAGGTGATTACAATTTATTATTCAAGAGACACATAATCTAATTTTTAACAGATACAGTCTCCCAAGAGTGTAGGTTTCAAAAAGAAAAAAACAAAAAACCTATATATTATCACCAGGAATCTTGTAGCACCAAAAGACCTATTAAAGCAAATTGCAATAACTTTTTATCATAAAAGGAGACATCTTCCCTTTACAAAGAGCAAGGGATTACAGAAGTAAGGTGTATTACATGCTATGGGTTTATGCTGCCTTCCACTTTCCTCTTTCCCAACCAGAAATTGCTCCTGAGCTATACCTGCTGAAGTGTAGATCTCACTTCAGAGAATGAAGAATGACCTGGCCTGATGGACGTTTATTATTTTCTGACTCTGAGAGGTTATTAATGGGAGGTGGAATGATAATTACGTTGAATTACTACAGCCAAAAGTTGCTAATGTGTAATAGCTAAAAACAACAATGACTAACTTTGCTTTTTTTTTTTACTTCCAACTATATTTTATTTTTGAAATCAAACTGAACGTGTACAAAAGAATCCCCCAGTAAGGACCTGGACTTAGTTGGCTATATACACAGCCATCTGTTAGATGAGAAATAGATAGATTTTTCTCAAAATATATTTTAGCAGTGATGCAAATATGTTTTGCACAAAGCACTATTAATTTAGATTAAATGGGAAACAAAATCAGCACTTAAGTATCCTCATTAAACATCCACCAAGGCAATGAAGTACATCGTGCAGTGTGTTTTTGGCTGATTATACAATGAATAGAATTTGTGTGCAATATACTACTTATGAAATGCTGTAAAACAATTTACACCAGGAGATATAATAAAGGAATAATGCTTTGCAGAGTCAGATTCAGTAACACAAGGAAAATGAAAAAAAGATTAAATACAATAACAGGAGAAAATGTGTACAAATGTAGGATACCATATATAGGGTATAATCCAAAGCCCACAATAAGCAGATACTAATTTATCTAGTGATTTATCAAAATATATTAACAAGATTAGGAAAAAAAAGCCCAATTTGCTCACCAGAGGCTAATGGAAAAACTTTCTTTGGTGAATGCTTAAAGTTGGCCCCAAAAAGAGTACATGTTTCTGGTCGTGCTTCTGCATTGCTCTTATTCAGAGTGGTAGTGAAATTATTATTTTAGATCAAAGGTATAAGAAACATTCTGTAAATAATTTTAAGCAATTTATTAGCACATGGGTAAACTAAATATTCTCTAAAATGAAAAAGTAGAGGGCGCCCTAAAATATACCAATCAAACAGAACAGGAAATGGTAAAGAGTGATTGGCAAAAAAGCTAAAGATGCAAATGGACTATAGTCAAATCCCTCCAATTTTGCTAATAAAATTTAGAAATTCCAAAGAGCAATGTGAAACTTTCAGGGTAATACAGACATTTACAAAATTTGGAGAATCTCAAACATTACTATTGTCCAGGACTATGGAAATAAAATGAAATAAAGCTCCAAATGTTAATGGAAATGAGAGAACATTATTAAAACAAATTCTAACTACGATAAGAAACTTCTTGAGTTCACACTGAATCTTCAAAGCATTTAAGTCTGCTCTCTAGACCCCTAATTGATGCTTTTAATTTATTTTTTGATGGTGAAGATTTTCCAGCATAAATGAATGAAACATCATTACTGGGTAAATAGATGTCTTAACATAACTTGCGCAGGCCAACTTTTCTTTTGGGATTCTGGTTAAGGAGATAGGTAACATTGTTTAATCTTTTAGCTAACTCCATGTATAGGGACTAAACAGGTTTATTAAGGATGGAGAATTAGCAGATATTGGAGGAGCATTGAAAATAGTGTATTTGGAAAGAATAAAATTCTGCTCTTGTTAGACTTGGAAAAGGTGTTTGATAGGGTTGAATGGGAGTGCAGGAGATGAGAAATTTGGGGGGAGGGAAAGGGAGATGGGCTACTTAGATGAATTGAGGCTTTGTAGAAGAGCTAGACTTGATGGCTTTATCTATGAAAAAAATTCATCTGCATAAGGGAACCAGACAAGGCTGTACATTATCTCTATATTATTTGCTATGATGATAGTCATTTGCCCAAAAAATTAGAGATAATTAGTTAATTAAATGAGTAGATGTGGGAAAAGACAGCCAAAAATCAGTTCTGTATGCTTACAATAATGTTGTTTGTATTTGAGCCAAGAACTCATTGCAGGAGACTGACAGTTCTGGATATTCATCTGGGTTTGAAGCTACTGATGAAAGGTTCAGGATGCTGGTATTTAAATATTACGAAGCCGGAAAGGTAGCATCTACATAGGAAACATAAATTCAAATAGAAACATAAAAGGATTCTCTTTTTCACATAGTGCATGGTGTTTCAGAGCGGGGAGATCCTTGTCATTGTGACATTAATTCACTAGATTAGGAAAGGAGGAAGATAAAAACAAGACAAATGCTTTAAGATCAGATCCTCAGCTTTTGTAAATCAGTGTAGCTCAGTTGATTACAGTGAAGCTATCCCAATCAGTATCCACTTTGGGTCAGGCCTTCAGGTATTTCTCTTGTAATATATATTCAGAGAAACAGAGATCATTAATACTGATTTAAATGTGTACAGTCTTTTCTGAATAGTAAGGAAGGATTCTTGGGTCCAATGTGCTTTGAGGTCGCTTATAAATGGGGAATAAAAAGATACATGGAAAGATAGGTTTGTAATCTTACTTTCTTGAAAAAAAAGAAGGAAGAAGAGAAAAATTAGAGTATATTAGTGCTAGCTGTTTAACTACTACCATTGTCTGGTTGTATTCAGATTTTACCTCATAGCTATTCACATTTTGTACTCTGTTGTAAAAAAATTTTTTTTATCGAAAATCGTTAAAAAATAAAACTAATATGGGGTGATGGGGGATGGGGAATGAGTGCATCAAATAGATCTAAAAACAGATGTTCCACTGCCATAACCAAAAGAGAGCCAAAGGGGCAGGTCCAGAACTGGTGTAAATTGTCAAAGCTCCATTGAAGCTGATGTGCCCTGGATCAGGACCCTGTTAACTAACCTCACATACTGTGGTGTGGGTGAATGCAAAAAACATGGATATCAATAGATGGACAAATAGTTAAAGGAAAAGTTATTTGAAGGTATGTGTGTGCATACATGCATGTTTGTATAGTGTTTGTTTAATTGTGTGCACAAACTGTTCAATTCATGCATTTATTTTGAATTTATTTTCCAATCAGAAAGCGTCTGTACTTTTTCTTCTGTACTTATTTCATGATATATATTATTACCGGTTGTGGCGGTTCAATACAAGACAGGACATGGCTTTTAGGCAAGCAAGCAGGCTGGTCTGCTGATGGGATCGCCCCTGTCAGCTTTTCCACCTCTATTATTTCTCTCCCCCTCTGCGCATCACATACCCCAACCGACCGCAAAAGGCATCAACAAAGGAAATAATATGACTTTGATTAATATTCCTATTTACTAGCCTCTATCTACTACAATCTTTATTCTCAGGCCTTGAGCTTTGGCCGAGGAAGCTTCCCACGACTGATGTCCTTATTTTGACTTCCCAGATGGTCCATGTTTTCATGGTCCATGTCCTTGGACAGAACAGAGCAATGTGTGCATTGCTCCTACACAACAGTCAGGGTGTGCCCTGACTGTTTCCAGGTGCATGAACGCTACATGAACCCTTCATCCCCCCTTTTGTTATTATTTATGCTCGGCCATCTCATGGTAGCCATCAATTTGCTTTTGTAAGCGATTCAACTCCCGGACAGAAAAGGACATAACTCGGGGAGCCTACCAGGGCGGATCTCTGCAAAACCTTAGCAAGGAAGGGAATACATTGTATACAGCAGCAGCAAAATATAAGCCCAACAATTACAAACACAGCATAACCGAAAAGTTGTCGCAGCCATCCTAGAGAGGGCAGCCATCCTGTAAGCCAATTCCAAAAGCCCTCAAACCCCAGATCTTGGCGTATGTGTGCTGTAAGATTGGCCAATTCGGCCAGTCTAGTTTCTATGGAGCGACTATTATCAGTTAAATTAAAGCAACACATGTGCTGAAACGTGGAGCAGCCTAGATGGGTTTCAGGAGCAGAAAATCAATGGCTGCTCTGTTATCCAAAATTGCATCCCTTAATTCGTGTTGCTCTGTGTTAAGTTGGGCAATTGCTTGGGATGTTGTATTAATTGCCTTTACTGCAAAGCATGCCAGGTTGTTTAAAGTTCTGGCTGTATAAATGGCAAGCGCGGGGACCCCAACAATAGAGGCCGCTAAAGCAGTATACTCAGCACGACTAAAAAGCTCAACATCTGCAATACAATCATCTGAAAGGGGTACACTTCTTTTACTACGTTTTTGACCAGCAAAAGGCAATATAAGTGTCATTCTACTAAGACAGCAAAGGGTGCCATCACTTAAATTTGCAGGAATATAATTAAAGGTGCGTGACCCGCAGGTAAAAAACCATCCTGATGGTAGGATGATATGGCCATAATTGTATGAAACATTTACGGCGTGGGAACAATTTAAAAAGGGTTGAGAAACTTGCCGACAGCCCAAGGGCACCCTTGTACTAGTGCAGTTAACCACACGTGCACAGGTGACATTGTTGGCCCCGGCCGGGTACGGTGTGTGGAGGGATATGGCCGTGTGAGACAAAGTATAATTGGCCGGGCCCCAATTAGCCATACCAGAGTATTGGGAAGAGAGATTCGCATAAGCAGCGAGCATCGTCTCATTCCCTATTTCTTCAGGGTGATGACATACTGGAATAAGGCATGTACCCAACAATTCTCCAGCTGCTACAGAATTAGATAAACAAAAGTGGGTAACATTTGCTATTGAAGCCAATCTTTCCCATAGGTTATATGTCATTCGGGCTCGTAACGGAGAAAGCGCTCCCGAGCCAACCCCTACAGGAAATAGCAGGCACAAAAGGCATATAATCAATACCAAATTAGCAGTAATTTGGGCTAGAATTGCCACAAACAAAGTCTCAGGAGTCTCTGGCTGTTGGTTTGCTGCCAGCCGTCGTTGAGCCGCGGCGACCAATGCTTTTACTGCTCCCCATGTCACGGGCTGGCTTGGGACACTACGCCTCTTCCGTTTCCGTCCCTTCGTTGTCGACCCAGGAGGCACCGCGCCCTCCTCCAGGGTCAGCTGAAACTCCGGTATGGGGTTCGATAGTCCCTGGTGCCACGCCATGCTGCTTCAGTGCCGGTCGCACACACCGGGCCGGAACCCACAACGGTCCTGCAGGGAGAGACACAGCAGCATATCCCCGACCCCAAGTGATTAGAGGTACTGGACCCAGCCATTGAGGATCAGGCAGCTGACGGTAATAGACACGTGGTCTTTCCAGCACCTCGGATTTATGAAAATGCCGATCCGCGGGGGTCTGCTGATCTGCGTTTAGCGTTAAGTTATTTAAAGTGAACAAAAGGATATGCAATTGTTGCTGAATGTCTCCCAAGGTTCGGAGACGCAGCTCCCCTTGTTTTAATTGTTTGTCAAGCAAGGTTTTTTAGTGTGCGATTTGCACGTTCAACAATGGCTTGGCCCGTGGAGTTATAAGGGATCCCGTGTGTGAGACGGATGTCCCATTGGACACAAAAGGCGGAAAGGGCTGTGGAGCAGTAGGCTGGGGTATTATCTGTTTTTATTTGGCTCAGGTGGCCCATAACAGCAAAACAGGCTAGCAGATGGTGAATAACTTTAGGAGTGGCTTCCCCACGCTGTGGGGTTGCCCAGAGAAATCCCGAATAGGTATCAATGGAAACATGTAAAAACGAATAGGGGCGGAATTGTGGCATGTGAGTGACATCCATTTGCCACAGCTGATTCGCTGCGGTACCTCTGGGGTTAACGGCATAAGAAAAGGTAGGGGCAGCAGCGGCACAGTGGGGGCAGGAATGAACAATAGAACGTGCATGATCAGCAGGAATGTGAAACTGGCGGGCTAAAACAGAAGCAGACTGATGAAAAAAGGCATGGCTTTCAATGGGGTCAGAAAAAAGAGAATTTACCTCACCACGTAACGCGCGATCGGCGCGCGCATTGCCTTCAGTGAGTAGCCCAGGCAGAGGGGTATGACTGCGAATATGAGCAACAAAGTATGGAAAATTACGAGTGGTGATAAGATACTGTAAAGACAAAAACAGGCGAAGGAGGTCTGCATCGACCTGAGGGGTAATGAGGGCTAGGGGTAAATGATCAATTACTTGATAAACATAATGGGTGTCCACAATCAAATTAAAGGGACAATCAACAAAAAGTTGAAAGGCCAAAACAACAGCAGCCAATTCTGAGCGCTGCACAGAACGCTGAGGCAGCGTAAAGCGAGAATGCCAACGAGGGGGGTCACCTAATTGATAGGTGACAACACCGCGACGTGGAGAGCCATCAGTAAAAAGAGTGACGGCGGAAACAATGGGTTGAGAGCGACTAAGACGATGGACAACCAGGGGCACCTGTTGGGTAATTACCAATCGGGGATCTTTAGGGGGATTATAAGAGATCTCTCCCATATAATCACAAAGAGCAACCTGCCAGGCCAAGGAGGTGTGGCACAAAGAGTCAAATTCAGTACGGGACAAGGGGAGCACAATGGCAACTAAATCAGTGCCAGTAAGTTGCATTGCTCGGTGGCGGGCTTTACGAACAAGATCAGATAGGGCATCTAAATACGGGTAAATATTTCGAGGGGGGGTGGATGAAAGGTACAGCCACTCTACAATAGAGACGGCTGTGTCTGTACGGGGTACAAACAGAGCCGCAGTTGGCGTATGAGGGGTGGCAGGAAGAACCAGCCGTAAGAGGCGGACCTCAGGGAGTCTGTCCACAAACTGCTGACTCAATGCTGCATTGATTTGTCGAATGCCGGCAGTATGCTTTTTAGTGATGGCAATAACCGCACCCGGTGCCCGGGCTCCACGCAGGAGCTCGAACAATGGCTGCAGCATTGAAGTGGGGAGACGAAAGTAGGGCCGAATCCAATTTAAATGACCCAAAACTTGTTGTAATTTAACAAGGGTTAGGGGTTGAGGTAGAATTAATTCCGGACGAACCGGAGCAGCATAGGTTTGTAAAACCTTATGTCCGAGGTAGTGGTAGGGGTAAGAGCGTTGGATTTTTTCTGGTGCCACTAATAGGCCATTTTGGCCGAGAATCTCGGACAGAGATTCAAGTTGTTCTGCCGTAACCTGGGGACCACTAAGCAAAATGTCATCCATATAATGGTAGACCTTTAGTGTGGGGTACCGGGCACGAAAAGGGGTAAGGGCCCGATCCACAAAGAGCTGACACAAGGTCGGACTATTTTGCATTCCGTGGGGCAAGACTTTCCATTGATACCTATGAGAGGGTTGCTGATTATTATATTGTGGCACCGTAAACGCAAATTTTTCTCGGTCTTGTGGGCAAAGGGGAATAGTGAAAAAACAATCCTTTAAATCTAACACACAAAGCTGATCGGTTTGAGGAATTAAATTCGGGTTCGGTAAGCCAAATTGTAAGGGGCCCATAGGTTGGATGCGTTTATTTATTTCCCTTAGATCATGTAACAGCCGCCATGCACCGGATTTTTTCTTAATAACGAACACCGGGGTGTTCCAGGGACTAGTGGAGCGTTCCAAGCGCTGCACATGCAAATGCTGCTGCACAAGCGACTGAAGTGCTTTTAGTTTCTCTAGAGGGAGGGGCCACTGGTCAATCCACACAGGCTCTGAGGATTGCCACACCAAGGGTAATGCTGAAGGCATGGTGGGTGCAGGAGGGTTTTGGGCCATTAGATATTAATATCGAGGGTGGTGTCCAGCTTTGTAAGCAAGTCACGGCCCCAAATATTGAGGTGGACAGGGAGCACAAAAGGATGGATTGTAGCAAGGGCACGCCCTCCCGGTTTAGAGACCGTGACCCAAGACAGACTTTGGCGCCCGGGTTTAGTACCCCCAATCCCCCACAACTCTTTAGAAGGAACTGTTGGCCAACTGACCGGCCACTCCAGATCACGAATCACCGTAACGTCCGCTCCAGTGTCCACCAGCCCTGTAAAGGGAACATCATTTAAGAGAAGTGTTAACTGAGGTTTCGAGGGGCGGACCGACATTGTTAGAGCAACAAGTGGAGAGGACGTGTTGTGAGATGGCGACTGAGCCAGCGTCGATCCAAAGCCGCCTCCGCCCCGGTCTCGATCCTCCGCAGCTGGCACCTGATAGGGGACTAAAATCAATTGTGCAATTGACCGTCCACGCGGGAGCGACTGTGGAAGATGAGTCCACACCTGAACCTTAATAATGCCTGTGTAGTCAGCATCAATGACCCCTGGAATGACAAAAAAGCCCTGTTTCCCAGCATGTGAGCGAGGGAGAACGAGACCTACAAAGCCGGCAGGGAGAGGTCCCGTCACCTGTGTAGGTATAGCACAGACCTCCCCTGGCAGCCGAAAGTCAGTGTCCTCCTGCATGATCAAATCAAGCCCTGCACTTCCAGCAGTCGCCGCCCTCATAGGGTCTATGGATTTTAAGGCAGAGGAGCGGTTGTCTGAGTGGGAAACACCCCCGTTTGGCCCTGGGTTCGGGGGGGACCCGTCTCGCGGTTTCCCGACCCGCTACGACACTGATTAGCCCAGGGATAACCTTTCTCACACTTGGGGCACTTCTTGGAGGGTCGGGCTGGTGCCTTAGATGAGTGGCACTCCCGCTGAAAATGACCCTCCTTACCACAGCGGTAACAACGCTTCCCCTCCTTCCCGGTTTTTCTCAGGGCGGCAGCCAGAACTCCAGCCTTATGGGCTTGTGGCCGATGTTCTGGCACGCCCGCAGCATGTCTGAGAGCTCTAAAATACCAGAGGCTTGCGCTGCCTGGAGAGCACGGCGGCAATCCTCATTTGCATTTTCAACTGCCAATTTTAACAGGAGCTCGTGAGCTGCCTCAGTGTTATCCACCTGTCGGAGGATAGCCCCATGCAATCTGTTGGTAAAATCCAAAAAGGACTCTGAGGCACCCTGACGGATACTGACAAAGCTTTTGGTAGGCTTGCCTGAATCCGGGACCTTCTTGAAAGCATGCTGGGCACAGGTGGAAATAATGGGGAAGACGGCCTGAGGGAGTTGAGACTGCATCTCAATAGTAGCAAACGGGCCCTCCCCTGCCAAATGCTCATAAATGATACCGTGCTCTCTATGTACCTGAGCTTGGCGTTCTGCCATCTGCCGATACTCACTAATCCAAATAACATACTGACTGGGTGATAACATCATGCGCAGCAGCGTTTTCCAATCCTCAGGGATTAGGGAGTACCCAGTACCTATCCCCTCAATGAGACCACGCACAAAGGTGCTAGTCAGGCCAAACTCACGAATTGCTTTCTTTACCTCTCAAACCACCGAGTATGGCAAAGTAGTCCAGGTGCCCACGGGGTTGCCCTGGTCATCATTCTGCCAGGTCACCGGGCAAACTGAGACCAGATCAGCCAGCTCCTCCGCTGTAAGATCTGAGCGAGTCTTCGCTGCATGGACCATTCGTTGCACCAGCGAAAGCCCCTGAGCAGACGCGGATGACCCTCTGGGGGGCCCCACAGGGGGAGGGTGATCACACACTGGCTCCGGTGGGGAAGGCCAGGGGGGCGGTGGTAATAGAGGCCCTGGGGGCGAAGCAGGGGGAGGGATGGTTGCAGGAGCAGACGGGGGTGGCGAGATCACCAGCCTCGCGAGGGAGGGTCTGTCCGAGGTGACAGGCTGTATCGCGTTGCGGCAGAGGTGCCAGGCATGTAAAGCCTGCACAGGCGCCCGAGGCTCCTCGTGCAATGTCTGGCCCAACCGCTCCCAGTCCGCTAAGTTAAGGGTTCCAGCTTCAGGGTACCACGGGCACTGGGCACTCACCTCCTGTAGCAGGAGAGTGAGCTCTCTAGTGGGACAGTCATGCTGAGCCTTACGCAACAAATACTGTAGCTCACAGTGGTGTTGCACTTGCAAAGCAGAGAGGGAACGTCCCATACTTACCACAATGAAAAATACTCACCGGGATCCGCGAAGCGGATGAGTGACGTGTCTGAAACCCTTGCCGGGCGAGGTGAGTGCTGAGGGCCCCACGTTGGGCGCCAGTTGTGGCGGTTCAATACAAGACAGGACACGGCTTTTAGGCAAGCAAGCAGGCTGGTCTGCTGATGGGATCGCCCCTGTCAGGTCTTCCACCTCTTTTATTTCTCTCCCCCCCTGCGCATCACATACCCCAACCGACCGCAAAAGGCATCAACAAAGGAAATAATATGACTTTGATTAATATTCCTATTTACTAGCCTCTATCTACTACAATCTTTATTCTCAGGCCTTGAGCTTCGGCCGAGGAAGCTTCCCACGGCTGATGTCCTTATTTTGACTTCCCAGATGGTCCATGTTTTCATGGTCCATGTCCTTGGACAGAATAGAGCAATGTGTGCATTGCTCCTACACAACAGTCAGGGTGTGCCCTGACTGTTTCCAGGTGCATGAACGCTACATGAACCCTTCAACCGGTAACTTAGTCGAAACCAAATATTCTCATTCTTTAAAAAAGGAAACTTATACCATCATAGATGATAATAAATCATGAATTTCTTTTCATTTACTAAATGTCTGTCTTTAATATAGTACTATGAAGTAGTACCATAGTGTTTAGTATGGTACATATTCCTAGAAAATGGAACATCTGCTCTATTTTAGATCATTAAGAGTGACTGACTGTAAACACAGCTTAACAGGGTGGACTGCCCCTCTAAGGGCTACCGGGCTGGGGCAAACTAGCCCTGCTCATTTATCAGATCCAGCTGGGCAGGGCTCTGGCGTTGACTCACTAAAAGGGCGGAGGGGGCTCGGGTGAAGGGGGCTGAAGGAGGGAGGTTGGATCCTGGGACTAGCTGAGAGGGGAGTGGAGTAAAAGGTCTCTAGGTGTAGACAGCCTGCCCTGATCATGAGTTTTGTCTGAATTAATACAAAGGCACCCTGGAAGAAGGGCCTGAAAGACTGAGCGTGGCAATGAGTCCTTCACGCTCCGAGGAAAGACAGGCTAGCACTTCACACACAGATTACAAGATTTAAGTTCCCATCATACGTTGTAGCTACCTTTCAGCTGACACACATACAGTGTGCTCAATGCTCTCTTCTCAGTCAGGAACCTGAAAGTCAAAGTGAGACAGTCGCGTGATGTCACATTAAATACTACTTTGAACCTATGGGAAATACTAGCCGAGGATTTGGGCTCATTGGCCCCACAGCATGACTTCAGCTGAAGGGATGCAGTTCCGTATAGCAAGCAGCATAAGAAAGTTTGTGAGAAGTGCCACCTCCCCAGCAGATAGCATTTAATGAAGCAGGACATATTACTTTATGTAAGTTAACACCTGGGAGACAGATTTATGTTATAAAAACTGGGAGGGTCAAGAGGAAGATTAATAGTGATGCTTTAAGAGGGTAACTGCTCTGAGGAACAAGCCTGGAATATCATGGATAAATTAAGATCTTGACTCAG
The DNA here is from genome assembly GCF_965140295.1 of Lepidochelys olivacea. NCBI lineage: Eukaryota > Metazoa > Chordata > Testudines > Cheloniidae > Lepidochelys > Lepidochelys olivacea. The sequence continues at coordinate 3,634,460 of NC_140417.1, read as the reverse complement.
CAAGATAATACCTTGTTGAGTGACAGCAAAAATAAAACAACTGAAAAGATTTATATTGACCAAAAGAAATATTAGCTTTGAGCTAAAGAAGCAAAAGGATTAGCAAAAAAGTGGTGTGACTGGTGCTCAGTGACTAAACTCTAACACCATTCAGTAGAGTAGACACACCTTGCAGGTAATCAGTGAATTAATGTATCCAAGAGAGTTCCATAGCCATATGAGTGCAGTAACAGAAAGAAATATTAGGTTTTGAAAGGCTAAAAAGATTTTTAATTGGGTGTAAAAATAAACAAAGAGAAAAGGTAAAAAATGAGCAAATAAGAGTAGTGACGTAACAGGAGGTGTTGAATGTCTGGTCTGTAGGTCTGCTAGGTCATGGGGACAGCGAGCCGAGCGTAGACTAGGGAAGAACTGCATGCTACTCACCATGCTGTGGCCATGGTATTTATACAGTGATTGGCTGCAGCCAATGTATAAACAAAAAGACTCTATGTACTGCCCACCAATCAGATGACGGAAAGCATTTCAAAGTGAAATGCTCCAGTTCATTAAACTTAATGTTCTTTAACAGTGCACTTATGTGTAAAAATAGTTGAGCATGCTTAGAAGGAGAATTGAGTCCCTTTTCAAAGCAAGATAAAAATGAAAGTATGTAGATTAGTATTACCCCTGCTATAACTTCCACACTTTGTGTCGTTGGTGCCGTGGCTTATTGCCCTGGTGATATGAAAATATAGTAAGAAATGCCTATTTTCTTTAGGAAGTTATGGGAGGTCGCACATGCAATTACAATACTTAGCACTGCGATACCTTCGCACTCATAGCCACCAGTGACAAGTTGACCATTCTTTCTGATAATTTAGTAAGAAGAGGAGCAGGTGCCCATCTCCACACTCTGAGAGTTCCTGAAATTAAGGACTGGAGACATTTCAGAACATTCTGGCCAACCTGTCCTGTGTCTCAGAGAAGAGACAATAGTATGCCATGGCAAATAATATCAAATGCCACAGACCGATCCTGGAGGCTGTGTAGGCATCCTGCCTGAATCTGTGGATAGCAGGTCATCCATCTACTCTGATGATGCCCTCTGTTCCATTACCAGGACTGGACTCTGCCTGAGAGATTTCCAGAATATTGTTGGTGGGTAAGCATCTTTGGAAGAGGGCCTGTGTTATCTTATTGATTGTCTTACTCAGAAATGGGAGACTTTGACAGGATTGTAATTTGCAAGATCTACAGGGCTGGATCCTCAGCTGGTGTATATTGACATAGCTCCACTGACTTCAAGTTCTGTCTGAAACCCACAGGAGTCAGGACATTCAGAATTAAGGTTCACACACTCTAATTTCTGCCCCTTTTGTGGGCACTATGATATAGTGTGGTGGTTATTACAATCCTTACAGGTACCTGTAGAAGTAATTAATTTAGCCATGTTACTCCCTGTTTATGAGCCAAATTTCTTACCTGCCCAGGCAGAATTGTAGCTTTTTAGGCTGGAATTTTTAAGGGAGGTATTCCCATTGGAATGAGACTGCTCTTGGGGGCTGGGCACCTAACTCACTCATTCTCCTTTGGAGAATCACAACCGTGGGGCCAGGCTCACCAGTTTCATGACCACATTAATGGCCACAAGTGAATGGAAACATGTCAAAAGTGGCCAGTGGAGAACTGATCCTGCACATGAGAGCCCTCTACTGATACAGCTGGCTCCTGCTCCTCTTAACTCTGGTGTGGAGTGGTGGGGCATGGTAGGACAGAGACTTCCTGGTCTTTCACTGCCTGAAGATAATCATGGGTATCAGAGCCATTCCTTAGGAAGCCAGTGTCTAAGGGAGCTAACAGCACTCCCTTCACACACATCTATATTGGAGAGGAGAATTCATCCCTTAATTGTGGTTGCTGTAGTCAGCTCCTAAGGGCTTCCAAGCCCAGTCCTGAAAAGATTTTGCTGCAAACACCATGTTTCTGGTTATGGTTTTAGTCCAGGCATAATGTTGGAAGACCCAGCCTCGTGATCTTTAGGTTTTATTACAAGTTATTGGTCTTTACCACCTCCCATGTTAACTGATACATCTAGACACAACACAGATTCCAAAGTAGTCTCATCTACGGATAGTAGACGCGGCTTCGTTCATGACGCATTCCAAATGTTCAGTAAAATAAAGCTGCACCAAAAAAGAAATACTTGCATATGAAAACTTTGTGAATTTAAGTCAGAACCATCCTCTTCGAAAAGCCTCTCTGCCATTGTTTCCCTTACTAAAGTAAAATACCGGTGGTGTCTCTGCTTGGCAGTTTTTTCCCCCCAGCTTCAATGTTCAGATAGTCTTCAATATTGACTCTGCTTTTATTTAGCTCTGTTCTTCAAACATACTTTTGTACAACCCCCTACACCACACATCCTCCATGTTCTCCCCCCTCCCCTCACGCACACCCTAGACCACAACTGGAAAGCCAAGAGACATTTTGAAGGCCTTTGATTAGCAGATGACCAGTGTTCTGTGACTTCTTCTAATCTTGCCTTACAGAAGTATTTGACAAAGAGCCATTTAAAGATTTCCTGTTTTTTCCCATTTACAAGCAACATTCTCACAAACCTTATATCTTTCAATGTTTTCCCCTCAGAGTTTTGTTTGACTGTAGCTCACTCACTGTTTTTGACCAGGCTTACTGTGGGGCCCCTTTTACAGTTTTCTAGGGAGACCCTTCCCATGGCCAGGGTCTGTCTTTGAACTTCAGAGTTCACATCATCCTGCTATGTAAGGGAAAAACATCTCTGCCTCTACAATAGGCAGCATCCACAGAGGCAAACACTAAGAAGATTGCTTAGAGTTGTCTTAAACAATATACGGTTCCATGTCTGATGCTAAAGTTTAAGGGTCATGTGTTGTTCCCATTATCAGTCTCTTTTATGAGGATTTATATCTTCGCTTTTTAGTTTGCTTTGGGCTAAAATTTGGTATCTGTGTAATCTCAGCCTGGGGGCACATCTTTCTTCCCCTCCCTATTGCTTCACAGCAGTTTCTTTTCTCTTTTTGTTGGTGTTGGAATAAAGCATAACAAATATTTGTAATTCCCCAATGTATCCCTTTAATTAAACATTTAATTATTTCCCAAAGGCCCTTCTTCATTCTGGCCATGCAAAGGGGATTCACATTGGGTTTAAATTCCATTACAGTTGCTGTAAGGCTCCTGTAGATTGCCAGGACAGTGTGAGGTATGAGACTCAGGCCCCTTAACTTTGCTTGTACCTCTTAGGGAGAATCGAAAGGACAGGCTAGCAAAGCAAGTTAAGATGTTGGCTGGGTTGGTTTTTTGTAATTATAAATAATTTTTGATCCATAATGTTGGATGTTACTGGGCCACACGCTTCCTTCACTGCATCATGCACAGTGTAATCCCACGCTAGGGCCAAATCTCAGGAGGAGAGGCATAGCAGGGGCTCAGCTGCTTTTATACCTGCGGTCCCAGATGCAGGTGAGGCCCCATTGCTACCACCCACTGTAGGTGGGTTCTTGGGGTCAAGGCTGCAGGACAGCTATGCTCAAGGGTGTGCTGCTCCTGGGTCGGAGCAGAAATCTGCCCTGAGGGGGTGGTGATTGGACAAGCAGTAAATTCCCCCCCAACCATGTTTTCATATAAGTTTCATAGACTTATAGAATATCGGGGTTGGAAGGGACCTCAGGAGATCATCAAGTCCAACCCCCTGCTGGACCAATATCCAATTTTTGCCCCAGATCCCTAAATGGCCCCCTCAAGGATTGAACTCACAACCCTGGGTTTCGCAGGCCAATGCTCAAACCACTGAGCTATCCCTCCCCCATCCCTTGCAGAAGGGATGTTTCCAGTGCCCTGTTCTGTCTGCCTGGCACTATGCCTACAGCACACAGAGGACTGAATTGAGCCTGGAGTTTTCAGCTGGAGTGTCCCGCACAACATGAGGGAACCTCCAATGGGCCTGGAGCTAACAGAGCCATCTTACATGCTAGCCTTCCTGCAGGTGCATGCTGCAGACTGCGGGGAAGGGGTGGTGGAGATAGTTAGACACGATGCAGTCTGGTCATGACCAGTCCTTGGGCAGCTTGGTCCACGGCTGATGCAGAGAATCAGGCAGCCATAGTTTAGCTAACTGATCACTTCCCCCCTTCTCCATATAGTTCTACTGTATCCTGCACAGAAAATCTTTATTTAAAAAAATACAAAAATTCTCCACCTTGTTTCCTTGAAATTGAAGTGGCACTGTCTGCATTGTTCATGGACGCTCTGTGGGATGGGTCTGCTACAGCACGGAAAGTGCAACTTAACAGAGCTATTCTCAGAGCTGCGTTGACGTCACTGATAATGCTGGGGACACAAACAATTAGTTGGATGAGAACCATGCTGGTTTGTACTCCATTAGAAATAAAGGAGGTTAAAGAAATCAATGTCTGATAAATGGGAAAGGAGCAAATTGGCAGGAAAGGCATTTTGTGCTCAACTATCTAAGAGGATATTGTGACCATTAGACAGTAAACAAAATAAATTAAAACTATAAAAACGGATCTGAGTCTCCCTTTAGCTTGAGCTACTTTATATTTTCAGAAAGCAAACCTTTTAGCTGCTTTGTGTGTGTTGTGCAGTGGTACAGTATATTATGTCAACCAACTTCAAATGCTCAGATCTGAGAGATGGATTTATCTCCCTATGTTTTAACTAGTTTTTCTCCTTTAGAAGAGGAGCCGTTTATATAGGCATCTCCAAATGTGTAAAAGGAGAATGGGTTAAAATTCCAGTGTTTTTAATATAGGCTCTGATCCTGCAAACACTTAAAACATGAACGTATTATTCCCATTGGGACCTTAGAGTGCGTGCTGTCTGCCAAAGGGACTGTCTCTTGCTCTTTGTGCAACGCCCCACCCAAAGGTGCCTGATCTCTGACAGGGTCTTTAAGTACGACTGTTACTATCAGGAATACTTAACAGTGGAACAGATGCTTCTGAAATAAAGTTTAAACTCTCTTTTTTCCTCACAGTTTTATTGAGTTTTTTATGTCTCTTGTAGTTTGGAGAATGAAATATACAAGTCACATTTGTTTTCAGGTTGTCATGAGCTAGCACAGTGCTGCAATAGAAGGCCTTGCTGTACACTGGATTTTTTAAAACATGGAAATATTTCTATAGTTCATAGCATTTGTAAAAGCTATTTTTAAAATAAATTATGGGTCAAATTTGAATGGATCCTGTCCCTTTAAGAATAAACCTTTAGTTTTCTGGGTAAAATTAATCACTGTTTTCTACTATTTAAAAGCTCTGGCTGAGCAGATCAAATCATATAATTTGATCTTTTTTTGCAATGAAGAGCAATCTAAATGAATGGATAGTTTTAGGGGAGAAGGCTGGCTAGACTCTCATATCAGTGTTATCTTGTATTCATTTCATATTCCTCTCTCAGTATCACAATGAAACTACTTCATTGTGTCGTTTCCATGTAGCTCCTTTTTGCTTTTTTGCAATTCTAATTCCTGCTTGCTATTGTATTTCAAAAGAATCTAGGAACCAGTGTATTTGCATGAAGGGCATTTTAAATTCTAATGTCAGGGGTCATTAATCATTTTTGTTGTTATACCTATGAAGCACAATTTTGACATACAGGAGAGATTGCTGGAGAGGAATCCATTTTGGAAATATTATTTCCAATTAATTTTTCACTTTCCGTGAATTGTAAGAATACAAATTAAAAAGAATCCCGTGTCACAATAATTTACATATATTTGAATTTTTGGCAGTTGTTACCCATAGTATTTGTTTTGAAAACTGATATTAACATTTCCTATGACTTGGACTCCTTTCCTTTTTACAGTTAGTGTTCCTTCAAACTTTTCTCTTTGTTTTTAGTAAAGTCTCCTAGGAAATACCTTTAAAACATTTTAATATCTAGTGTGACAAAGTTCCTCCTCTACCTTGGTGGGTCTTGCACTTATTTGCAGATTTGCTCGCCTTGAAGCTTCACAGCAGCCCTCAGTTTGGCCGTTTTTGTGAACCCTCTGGGACCCTCTGGGCCCACCCTCTACTCCGGGTTCCAGCCCAGGGCCTTGTGGAATGCAGCTGTCTAGAGTGTCTCCTGGAACAGCTGTGTGACAGCTACAACTCCCTGGGCTACTTCCCCATGGCCTCCTTCCAACACCTTCTTTATCCTCACCATAAGATCTTCCTCCTGGTGTCTGATAATGCTTGTACTCCTCAGTCCTGCAACAGTATGCATTTTTACTCTCAGCTCCTAGCGCCTATTGCTCCCAGCTCCTTACACATGCACGACAAACTGAAATGAGCGCTTTTTTAAATCCAGGTGCCCTGATTAGCCTGCCTTAATTGATTGTAGCTGCTTCTTGATTGGCTGCAGGTGTTCTAATCAGCCTGTCTGCTTTAATTGTCTCCAGAAGGTTCCTGATTGTTCTGGAACCTTCCCTGTTACCTTACCCAGGGAAAAGGGACCTACTTAACCTGGGGCTAATATATCTGCCTTCTATTACTCGCCTGTAGCCATCTGACCCGACCCTGTCACACTAGCTAAATCTGTAAATGTTTGCTTTGCATTAGATGTCTGATTTCCCCCTCCCTCAAGACAGCAATATATTTGTCCTCAAACTAAATTAGATGTTAATTAGTTAATGGATTAAAAGAGCTATGTAAGTGCTAAATATTATTATTTACTATTATTACTAACAACAACAAAGTCACTGGGATCAACTTGCTACTGCCATTAATGGGAATAGATTCCAATGTTTGAGTTATTTAAAGCTAATACAATACGTGCTTCTGCTGGTCTCAGGAAAGAACCAGGGTGACCTTAAATCCCTCCACTGTAAGTTTCAACCAGGTACTGCAGGGTCCTCCCACACACTGCTGCTAAATGTTATCCTGTCTTCAATTGCACTTATTTGTCTTCTCAGTTAAACTGTTGATGGCTCTGGCTCTTAAGTGGATGAATGACAATTTCCTCTTGAATCATAGAATCATAGAATATCAGGGTTGGAAGGGACCCCTGAAGGTCATCTAGTCCAACCCCCTGCTCGAAGCAGGACCAATTCCCAGTTAAATCATCCCAGCCAGGGCTTTGTCAAGCCTGACCTTAAAAACCTCTAAGGAAGGAGATTCTACCACCTCCCTAGGTAATGCATTCCAGTGTTTCACCACCCTCTTAGTGAAAAAGTTTTTCCTAATATCCAATCTAAACCTCCCCCACTGCAACTTTATATATTACTTTTCCATTTGCTAACCAACTAACTTTGCTAACTTTGTGTTCCTCTGATGCATCACAGTGTTATGACTAGAGAACGAGTTTCAGTAGAATATTCTGATCCTCAACTTAAATTAAGTTGTTTGTACCAAACTCTGAACCTGCATTTCGCTTTCTCTTGGATCTCACCATTTCTTAAACTAAGCCAGGACGATATGTATCACATCGGTCTTCTGAGATGCAGGGCTCTCTCTCTCTCTCTCAGAGCAATTAGTACCCTTTTTTTCTCCTGGCACTGAAGACCGTTAACTAGCATGCTCTCTGTAAATGATTCAGGTAGGTGAACACGTCCCAAGCTATAATGGTTCCTTTCATTCCAGATTAAATGAAAACCCAAAAGTTTTTGTTTTAAAGATCACGGGGGAGGAATTGTCACCATTACTGTCAATATGTGGGAAACCAGATAAGTAATAAGATAAATTGCTATAATGTTGGTTAGCAAATGGAAAAGTAATACATAAAGCATTCTATAATCTTAGTTGTGAATGAAAATTCCCAGTGTACCATTTAAGTCATATCCATAATCCTGAATACTATGGAATACAGGATTGCTATAAATACAAATGCCAAAGGATAAGTGATTGCAACAGGTGGGCAGTCAGACAGGATTTTTTTTTTAATCAAAATACATAGATTTTTTTCCCCTCTCTCAATGTTTCATTCGAGAAAAGAGTAGTATCTTGGTGTAGCTGGATAATTCTTAATTTCTGGCATATGTAGTAAAAAAATCAGGCATTTTTTCTTTATATTTAGGTGTTCCTGATATTTCATTGAGTAGACAAGAACTTGAGACATCTAGTTCCCTTTATTTACTGGCAGACTTTGCACTGACAGGAATGAGAAATACTAAAATTAAATATTGAAACTTAGTTTTGCTCTCATTAGTTTTCGGCATCTGGGAAGAGTGGAAAGTGCAAAAGTTTCACTCCGTAGGGAGCTGGCTATAGATATAAGGGGATTATATAGGGAGGGGACGAATCATAAACCAGACTTGTGAGGTGTCCTTTAAGCACCCAAGAGCAGATTTATATATAAAAACATTTAAGAAAATTTTCATGTGAATACCTTGTAAATAAAACAAGAGTTCTTTATATTTAGCCTAAGTGGTTTTTTTTTTTTTTTGGTTTTTCTTACTTTTTAATCAGAAACACTAATAGCCTCTAATAGTATTTAGCAAAAGCTCTGCTTCAACATGTGGTACAGTAACCTGACAGGTAGCGTAGCAGAGTTGCTATTTGGTAGCGGCCCCCTTGTGGCCAAAGGTTTCTGGAGGGGCCCTCCTTCTGCTTCCACTTTTTGGAGACTCTTGGGAGCACCATGTAGGCTTTCTGATGGCTCTCACCATCTCTCCCCTAAAACTGGGCCTGTAGGCCAAAGTAATTCAAAATGGTCCTCAGTATCCCAAATGTGGAATGTAGTGGGAGGTGGGGTCTGCACCGTTGATATCAAGAACCAAGGGCATGTCTAGTACACGTGAAAGCTACTGCCTCCACAAGGGGCAGGCCTGACACCAGCACCTGTGAGGGAGAGGAAGGAGCGATCACCGACTGCACTGGTGGCACCATGCAACAAGAAGAAGGCACCAACTCTTAACCAACCAAGCCTGCACCCTCTGCTCTCCTATGGGCAGAAGTCCTTCTCACTCACCATCCTCTAGACCTTATACCATCCTTGAGGACCTTGCCATTTATGCTGACCTGGAGTTGCTGATACTCTTGGAGCCGGTGACCGGAGAGGTGCATACCTGTTGTTGCACTACTCACTAATCTGTCCACTAGCCATAGTGTTGAGTTACCTACACCAGCAATGTGTTATTCACCAGTTCAGACTACCAGCCCTCTTACCACTGAATGGTAGCAATGGCTCTACCTCTAGAAACAGGGAGGCTTGAGTGTAGGGATACCTTTCATTTCCCTTCAACCCACAAAGAAGCTAATTACAGCCTTCTTCCTACTGGACTAAGGAGCATACCTGAAGAACCATGTGACTCAAGAATCCAGAGTATGTTTCAACCTCCTTGAACTTTGAGCAGTACAGGAAGCTTGCAAGAAGTCTCTACCTTTCATATGCTGCATACATGTTCAGGTCACATCAGACAACGCGACTACAGTATGCTACATAAAAAACAGTGGGGAGCGAGGTCCACCCCTCTTTGCATGAAGGCAATCAAATTGGAATTGGTGTATCCAACACCAGTGCATCCTTTTCACAGTGCACCTTCCAGAGATTGTATACGTCTTAGTAGACAGCCTCAGCAGACCCTTCCACAGAGACCATGAGTGAGAAAACCACAACTCAGTGCTACAGAAGGGCTTCTGGTCATGGGAACTGTAAGCATGTGGCCTCACCCCTGTGGTGCCTCCTGCTGGTCTTCATTGGGAATTAGCTCACCAGGCTCTGGAGTGCCCTCTGCAGGTCAGTGGTCTGCCTTACCGATGGCCCCACGTCCCTCCAGAACCCGGTGCCCCTTGTCTCCTGGGTGGCTGCCCCCTGGCAATACACCCACTGTCTCTCAGGGTCTGCCCCCCCACCCAGGGGAACCCCCCACCCACTATCCCAACCTTGCCTCAGTGTAAGGCTACTGCCGGACACCAACTAGCCCCCGCTCACTGGGGCAGACTGCAGTGTAAGAGCCACTCATCACTGGCAAGGAGGGATTTGGACCTGCTGCCTCTGCCTACCTGTGCATCATCCCCTGTAACCCCAGTACCCCTCTGGGCCCTATGCCAGGCACGACAGCCTGGGGCTTGCCAGCCTGGAGCCTCCCTGCTCCTCTGGCCCTTCCCCAGCCCTGCTTCCCTTCTAGTACCTTCCTGCAGGCAGCCGGGCCCTGCTTCCTCTCAGACCAGAGAGAGCCTAACAGTGCCTGGCTCGCTGCCCACTTATAAAGGCCAGCTGAGCCCTAATTGGGGCATGGCCCCAGCTGAGCCTACTTCCCTACTCAGCCTGGGCTGCTTGCCCCAGCCACAGCCCTCTCCTGGGCTGTTCTAAGCCCCTCAGGGCAGCAGCGGGTGTCTACCCTGCTACAGGAACTCTTTGCAGGACAGATAAAGAGGCAGTGTTCAACCTACTGCTCCTGTGCAGCTCAAGGGCATAATTCCAGAGTGGACCTATTCCTGGTGCAGTGGTCGGAGCCACTAGTATGTGCTTTCCCCCATCCCCTTCTTACCTTGGGTCTTCAACAAGATGAAACAAGACACTGACACTAATTCTAGTGGTGCCTTGGTGGCCGAGAAAGCTATGGTTCGCCATCATCCTTCAGTTGATCCATAGTGAATAGTCATAGGGACCATGCATTTCTAAGCACTCCAGTTACTATAAAGGTAAGTAACCTTCCTTTCTCTTCAAATAAATGTTCAGCAAGAATAAACCCATTACATCATACTAGTACTTAACTTTTATTCTTCCTGTTGCAGAAATCTCTTCTCAGAAGGTAGATTTGCTGTCATGGGGCTTGACTGAAAATAGATGGTTTTCTCTTAAGGAACTCTCTCGCTGATTATGACGTTTTCTTTTCCTAGGAACTGATTGCAGAATTATCTTCTTAAAGGAGAAATGGAGAAGAAGTCTGTCCCCTCTCTTTATTTCTCCTAAGTGTCCAGCCTCTTCTGACTCTTCCATTTCAAGCAAGTTTTGGAATCAATTATGGAAACTATTAAATAATTACACAGGGTGGGTTTTCAAAAGCACCTAGGTGACCTAGGATATGTGCTCCTAAATCATTTAGGCATCTTGAAAAATCCAACCTTACATCTTTACTATACAAAAGCCAGCTCCAAAGCCCACTGAAATCAGGTCTTAAAAGAATAAAAAGTAACCTCTTGACATACAGGTGAAAGTACTTAAGATGAAAATAAATATTTTTTTTACCTACTGATGATTCTTAGAGTTTTTATCTACATCAAAGCTCGTCCGAGCTGCTTTAGATGTCACACAATCCAGTACTGCCTAGGGAAATTTTATCAGTATCAGGATAAAGTTAACAGGAAGAATCAAGCAATTAATTTCCTTCAAGGTAAGATCAGCAGATCTGACTAGATAGTATTATATTACTTTGCATAGCAAAATTTCAAAGTTAATTTAGGACAAAGACTTTACTTCAGATATTCTCAAAATTCATGAGAAGAGATGATTAAATTCCAGTTTCCACTGTAAATTAGCTTCTAAACATAAAGAAAAGGAGTACTTGTGGCACCTTAGAGACTAACCAATTTATTTATTTCAAATAAATTGGTTAGTCTCTAAGGTGCCACAAGTACTCCTTTTCACTTTACATAAGCTATTACCAGCAGGAGAGTGGGGTGGGGGGAGAGAAAACCTTTTTGTAGTGGTAAACACCCATTTTTTCATGCTTTGTGTGTATAAAAGATCTTCTATACTTTCCCCAGTATGCATCCGATGAAGTGAGCTGTAGCTCACGAAAGCTCATGCTCAAATAAATTGGTTAGTCTCTAAGGTGCCACAAGTCCTCCTTTTCTTTTTGCGAATACAGACTAACACGGCTGTTACTCTGAAACCTTCTAAACATAGAGGTTTTCAGTCTGAAGGGTAGCAAACTATTTTTCTTTTAGAAGAGCACTGTAGTTCACAGTACTAACTTGCTGACGCCAAAGGTCTTGTTGCATCCATTTCTGGAAATAGATGTCATACTGGAAAGGTCTGATTCCTTGTATTAATAGCTTGGAACTTTGTCCATAAGTCTTTTTGGCTTTGTTTAAAGGTTCATAATATCGTGATATCCTCCCCCCCGTCTTGAACTTAATAAAAAATACAGTAAAGAAATGCTTTGCCTTTCTTTTCTTAAAGTATTTATGATTTTTGGCAAGTGCATTATTTTGTGTCGATGTCTGTAAGTCATGGGGAGAAGAGGAGAATGGTTGTAGATGACATTTTTTGTGTAAGTCTATTCTAATAAGAAGGTCCTTCAGGGCCAGAAAAATCAACTAATTCCAAATAGATTTGTTTTTTGCCTTTAGGCTGAAAAGTCCTATGGGTCTTGCATCTCTTAGTGCTGTCATAAATAATCTTACCGCACTGTGACAGCTGCCTGAACAGAATGCAGAGCAACTATGTATTTGAAATCTTTAAAATGACTTGGTGTTGTTTTCATAACTTCTCAGAATGCTATAAACATTCTCAATACACTGTGTGTGTGTGTGCCTTGTGGGTTATTTTTTAAAGTCTAACTCTGTTGGCAGTTCTTTGTTCTTTTCGACTGTTTTGGTAGATATAGTTTAGTATTACAGTTTACCAAAAAGGTTAATAGTGATTGGACATCTAGCATAGTGAATGCCAGTGAAAATGAGGTAGGATCAGAAGTTAAAATAGGGAAAGAACAAGTTAAAAATTACTTAGACAAGTTAGATGTCTTCAAGTCACCATGGCCTGATGAAATACATCCTAGAATACTCAAGGAGGTGACTGAGGAGATATCTGAGCCATTAGCGATTATCTTTTAAAAGTCCTGGAAAATGGGAGAGATTCCAGAAGACTGGAAAGGGGTGAATATAGTGCCCATCTATAAAAAGGGAAAAAAGGACAGTCTCGGGAATTAGACTAGTCAGCACAACTTCAATATCCGGAAAGATAATGGAGCAAATAATTAAGTAATCCATTTGCAAACACCTAGAAGATAAGGTGATAAGTGACAGTCAGCATGAATTTCTTAAGAACAAATCATGTCAAGCCAACCTAATCTCTTTCTTTGACAAGGTAACAAGCCTGGTGGATAGGGTGGAAGCAGTAGATGTGGTATATCTTTAGTAAGGCTTTTGATACTGGCTCGCATGACCTTCTCATAAACTAGGAAATATAATGTAGATGAAGCCACTATAAAGTGGGGGTGCATAACCGGTTGGAAAACTGTTCCCAGAGAGCAGTTGTCAGTGGTTCACAGTCAAGCTGGAAGGGCATATCATGTGAGATCCTGCAGGGATCAGTTCTGGGTCCGATTCTGTTCAATATCTTAATCAGTGACTTAGATAATGGCATAGAGAGTACACTTACAAAGTTTGTGGACGATACCAAGCTGGGAGGGGTTGCAAGTGCTTTGGAGGATGGGGTCGGTTTTGTTCAACATTTTTATTAATGATCTGGATGATGGGATGGATTGCACCCTCAGCAAGTTCGCGGATGACACTAAACTGGGGGGAGAGGTAGATACACTGGAGGGGAGGGATAGAGTCCAGAGTGACCTAGACAAATTGGAGGATTGGGCCAAAAGAAATATGATGAGGTTCAACAAGGACAAATGCAGAGTCCTGCACTTAAGATGGAAGAATCCCATGTATCGCTACAGGCTGGGGACCAACTGGCTAAGCAGCAGTTCTGCAGAAAAGAACCTGGGGATTACAGTGGATGAGAAGCTGGATATAAGTCAGCAGTGTGTCCTTGTTGCCAATAAAGCGAACAGCATATTGGGCTGCATTAGTAGGAGCATTGCCAGCAGATCAAGGGAAGTGATTATTCCTCTCTATTCAGCACTGGTGAGGCCACATCTGGAATATTGCATCCAGTTTTGGGCCCCCCACTACAGAAAGGATGTGGACAAATTGGAGAGAGTCCAGTGGAGGGCAACGAAGATGATCAGGGGCTGGGGCACTTGACTTACAAAGAGAGGCTGAGGGAACTGGGCTTGTTTAGTCTGCAGAAGAGAAGAGTGAGGGGGGATTTAATAGCAGCCTTCAACTACCTGAAGGGGGGATCCAAAGAGGATGGAGTGGTGGCGGATGACAGAACAAGGAGCAATGGTCTCAAGTTGCAGTGGGGGAGGTCTAGATTGGATATTAGGAAACACTATTTCACTAGGAGGGTGGTGAAGCACTCGAATACGTTACCTAGGGAGGTGGTGGAATCTCCTTCCTTAAAGGTTTTTAAGGCCCAGCTTGACAAAGCCCTGGTTGGGATGATTTAGTTGGGGTTGGTCCTGCTTTGAGCAGGGGGTTGGACTAGATGACCTCCTGATTCTCTTCCAACCCTAATCTTGTAAGATTCTATGATTGAAATTCAAAATGGTCTGGACATACTGGAGAAATGGTCTGAAGTAAATAGGATGAAATTCAATAAGGACAAATGCAAAATACTCCACTTAGGAAGGAACAATCAGTTGCAGTCATTTCCCATTTTGTATATATGCCTAGGAAGAAGTACTGCGGAAAGGGATCTGGGGGTTAGAGTATCACAAGCTAAATAAGAGTCAAGAGGGCAACACTGTTGCAAAAAAAAAAAATCAAACACCATTCTGGGATGTATTAGCAGAAGTGTCGTAAGCACAATATGAGACATAATTCTGCTCCACTTTGCTCTGATTAGGTCTCAATTGGAGTATTGTGCCCAGTTGTGGGTGCCATATTTCAGGGAAGATGTGGACAAATTGGAAAAGTACAGAGATGAGCAACAAAAGTTATTAAAGATCTAGAAAACATGACCTATGAGGGAAGATTGAAAAATTTGGGTTTGTTTAATCTGGAGAAGAGAAGACGGGGGTGGGGGAACATGAGAACAGTTTTCAAGTACATAAAAGGTTGTTACAAGGAGGAGGGAGAAAAATTGTTTTCCTTAACCTCTGAAGATAGCACAAGAAGCAATGGGATTAAGTTGCACCAAGGGCAGTTTAGGTTGGACATTAGGAAAAACTTCTTAACTGTCATGGTGGTTAAGCACTGGAATAAATTGTCTAGGGAGGTTGTGGAATCTCCATCACTGGAGATTTTTAAGAGACTATTAGACAAACACCTGTTAGGGATGGTCTAGATAATACTTAGTCCTGCCATGAATGCAGGGGACAGGACTAGATGACCTCTTGAGGTCCCTTCCAGTTCTACAATTCTATGATTACATTTTTATAATAGATTTGGATTTTCCTTAAGATCTGTTCCTTCCACAAAATCCGTAAGAGGTTAGTCAACTCTGTGTGTGTGTGTGTGTGTGTGTGTGTGAGAGAGAGAGAGAGATTTTAAAACAAAAATATTGCTCCATCATGCTGATCACATCTCAGATGAATTAACAGATTTTTTTGTTGCCATCCCTGCTATTCTACCATGTTCTTCTGTATGGTTTTGTCATTCTACTTTATCCTGTCATGTTGGAAATTAGATTATATGCCCTTCATCTCAGGGTCATATTTTTTATCCATACAGTGAGACGTATCATATTTGGGGGCACTGTAAAATAAGTGACCTGTCTGGTAACTTGTATATCCCTTTTAAAGCAGGCTTCTTACTAAGTGTAGTGGGTTTATGGTTGTCCATCCCCATCAGGCTCGGAGGGAGGTGACTCCGCCTCACTGCATCACAGCGGTCAAAGTCTATCAGCATGGGAATTAGCACATCACTAGTCTACAGCCCTGGCCCTTTGGGTGGGGCTTATCAACAATCTTTAGTCTAGTCTCCTGGCTAGGGCAGACAGCACATAGTCTGGTACTCTGGGCCCTGAGGCAGGGCAGAACAAGGAGCAGCCTTTAGCCCAGCTTTCTGGGTAGGGCAGGTAGCAATCAACACAGTCAAGGCTCTCACTCTATGGGCAAGGTAGAGCAATAGGCAGCCTATGGCCCAGCTCTCAGGCTTGGGCAGACAGCAGACAAATACAGGCTGTTTGGTCTAAGGCGGGTAGGCTGCCATCCCAGGGGTGGGGTTGGCAGCAGGGGATATGGAGACCCAGGCCCAATATCCTCCACCAGGTCTCAGCCCAAGGCCCTAACAGTGGCAGGGAATCCCACCACTGGGTCAGCATGGATCCTGCTGAAACACTCTGGCTCGTGCTCTGGCGGCAAAACCAGATGTTTTGCTAAACTAAAGTCTGGTTTCCCTAGGTTGCTTCCTACCACAGTCTTGGGATAGAGCTCCGTAGTCCAAGGGTCCTCAGTCTTCTCAGGGTACTCATCAGATGGTAGTCCCGACAGCTCCTCAGGGTCCTTCCCCAGAGGCAGGTGTTGACAAAGCTTGGTCTCTGCTTCAGGGGCCAGCAGGAAGGAGGAGGTGTCCAACTCCTTCTCTGGATCTCTCCCAACTGAGCTGGAGGCTTTGCGTTTTATACTTCCTGTCCTGCCTCTGAGTTTCTGGTGCAAGGGGCAGGCCTGGCCTTGCTCCCTCCACCGGGGGCGGAGAGTGGTCCCTTCCCCTCAGACTCAGAGGGAGGCCATTCTGCGTCATTAAACTAGCTCTTTCTTTATATAAGTTTACCAGCCTGTGCCCATTTGTACTTTATTCATAAAACAAGAATGCACATGCAGCCACATAACCAGAAGGAAATAACTAGAGGGAAAGGAGACACTGGTTTTTAGTAGATGGAGTCTTTTAAACATGGCTCTGTTACATTTGTGTGTATGGATGATCCAAATGATCCTCATTTCTGAAAATTATACACCTGATCCAACACACATTGGAGGCCTTCCGTTTACATCATTTGGCTTGAGGTCAGGCCCTGTGTGTACTACAGTTGGCTGTTGGTAGTTAGTGTTGTATTGCTCTGATAATAACTTGGCTGTGATGCAGCAAAACGTTCTCCTTGGAGGGCCATCAGCTATCGAATTCAGTACTGAGGTTGAGCCCAAATTCTGGAGCCTTTGTACTGTGATGAAGGGCTCTTCCCTCTTGGTGGGCATTTCCATTATATCCAAGCTTTGGAATAGCTCTGGCAGTTTGGTCTTGGGGTAAACCTTCCTAGTTCTAACTACTTCTATGCAAGTCAGAAGTTTCAGAGCATGAAGGACTGGAGGAGAGCTGGCTTCTTCTTGGGAAGGGCTGTTGATGTCCTTTAATTTAGATAATGCTATTTAAGTGATGGGAACTTCAGAAATGTATATAACAATGAATGATTGAAATGCAACAAACATTTTACTGGGATACGTGAGAGTGATGACTTATTACATGTTTTAGTGCCTTGAGTTTTTTCTTCCTTTTTTGTTACTCTTTCAAGCCACTGTGTTGTGGGGCACAGTGCAATGATAGACTGTTCACCAGACGTTCACAGAGTTAAATGGGTGTTACTTTTCTGGATCTGTGCCTAGGGCACAAGGTTGGTGGGCAACTTAACAGAAGAAACAGCTTGAAAGAAAGTCATTTAATGTCTGCATTTCATTTTTGAGTGTGTCAAGGATTAGATTTATCCTCAGAATAAAATGTTAAGCTACATTCCTGTAAAAGGTTTACTTCATTGGTCAGAAGATATTTACTATCTCATGGGTCTCATTAAACATTTTGAAATGCATTTGTCTCTGCTTCTACTTGCCATATTTCTTATATTACCATCCTAGGCTAGAAAATAAGATAGGAATGATAAAGGGGTTTTCAGTTTAATGGGATACTATACAAATAAGAAAAGGAGTACTTGTGGCACCTTAGAGACTAACCAATTTATTAGAGCATAAGCTTTCGTGAGCTACAGCTCACTTCATCAGATGCATCTGATGAAGTGAGCTGTAGCTCACGAAAGCTTATGCTCTAATAAATTGGTTAGTCTCTAAGGTGCCACAAGTCCTCCTTTTCTTTTTGCGAATACAGACTAACACGGCTGTTACTCTGAAACCTATACAAATAAGCAAGATTTGTTTTTTGCATCTTTAAGTCATTTAATTAGAGATAAAATAAACGCATGATTAGTACCTTTAAAATGCAGTTAAATAGAGAGAAGGCACAGTGCTTGTGGAATCTGAGTATTTGAGCAAGAGCAATCACCGGTGTGGTTAAGTACACTTCAAACTAGAGAGGCAAAGGGCCAGTCGTGGTTTCTACAGCATTCCCAAGCTTCTCAGAAGGAAGGCCCAGAGTATTAGCTATTCAGTGGTGTTGAATGTTACTGTCAGAACTGAGACCTGTGCTTTGGCAAGGGGGCTGTATTAGTAAGAACGTTGGGGGTGGGGGAGAACTTGATTCCAGACTGGTACCAGCATATCCATTTCTAGTCCTTCAGGGTTACTTGCATTTCACCACGGAATACTTACTCCTCAGTTGAAGCTCATCTAGCAACCTATTTATCAGGGTTTTTGGTCTTGAACTTCAAAGCTGCTGGGAATAACTGTGAATAATTGATATGATTTTATTACTCATTGCTCCCATTGCATAAAGAGAAACATTTATCGTTTATAGTTTACTTTCCCATGTACTGAGAGAGAGCTGGCTTCAGGCATGCAACAATTAACAGCATGCAGAGACCACCAATTCTAAGGAGGTTTTTTCTTCCTGACTAGTTTGGCAGGCCTGTGTCTTTAATTAACAGGACTTTAAACATTGGGTTCAGTGCTACTGCCATTATAATGTATGTAAAGCCCCAACAATGGGCAAAATTCTTACCTGTCTTCAGACCATGGCAGTAAGTGAAATTACACCAGGGATTAACCTGACTTGCTGTTTTCCTGAAGTGCAAAGGAAAACAATGTTGCTCTACCATTTCACTGGGAAACTGTAAACTGGTGCTCTCTCCCTGCAGTTCTTTAGGGGCTATTAGGGTTAGACGTCACAAGCCTCCACAGAGGGAACTAGTGAATATTCAAGATTCAGCTGGTGCACAGACTGTGTGAGATGAAATGTAAAATAGGTCATTCTGAGTCTCCTTTTAAAATATATTAAAACCAGCTCTGATTTCAAATGGATGGATGTCAAAAAGGCCAGGAATTAGTTTTGCAGATCATCTTGAACCAAGTCTACAGGGACTACACAGGGGCCAGTGCTGTGAAGGTTTTGCAGTCTGCTGTGGTTTAGATCAGAATATTTTATTTTCCAGGGTACCATGTACAATTACAGGTTTTTCTTGTCCTGTGAGTAACTGGACAAAAGGGAGGCAAGATGGACTAGAGGACAGGGCACCAGATGGGGAATCAGCTCTGGGTTCTCTTCCCAGTTCTGCTGTGTGACCTTTGGCACATAAATGTTCTGTGCCTCAGTCATTCATTCTGTAAAATGGGGATAATTATCCTCATGGACCTTCGTAAAGCACATTCCAATTGAGAAACTGTCTGTGCCATGTGTGCTGTTTTGTTAACTACTGGAATTCTTGAAGACTTTTGGAAGCAAATTGGATCTTTCATGAGCTGTTCTACTGACACCAGCAAATCAGGATTTCAGATCCTGGGCTGCTGGAAAGATCTTGCCCACTGATGCTGTATGTATTGTCTTAGATCAAAATTTCAAACGTGGTTCTGCCACATATAAAGAATCTGTTGCAGGAAGGAATGCAGGGAAAAGGCCTTCAAAAAAGGTTAATCCTGCACTGGGGAAGGTTAGTGGGGACCAGAAAGTAATTGAAAGATGCTGCTGGTGCAGATGCTTTGCTGGTTTCTTGGCACAATATCTGGTTTGATTTGGAAAGGTGCTGAGCATTCACGACCCCATGAAGTTACATCAGTGTTACATATTGAATTACGAATGAGAACTTTACATATGCATGCTATCAAATGTCACTTAATGTTTGCTTGTGTGACCATGAAAAAGTCGCTGAACCTTTCTGTCTCAGTTTCTCTCTGTCAAATGTTCTGTTTAACTCATACATTTGTCATGAGACTTAATCTGTATCTGTGAGATATTTTGATAAACTGGATTAGGTCACGGTGGTAGTTTTTAATTACTAAATATTTACAAGATAAACTTCCACAAGACTGATTCTTTTCAACTTTAATTTTAAGCATTTTTAAGGGGGATGCCTCACTTTTGATTTAGTTGGGGATTGGTCCTGCTTTGAGCAGGGGGTTGGACTAGATGACCTCCTGAGGTCCCTTCCAACCCTGATATTCTATGATTTTGTGGTCAACTAGTGGAATCCACCTGCTTTAGGAGTAAACACAATGATTCAGTAGTTAAATATATTTAACTCTGCTCTCACCAAAACCCCACTCTGTATTCTGTCCTGCGCAGTTATTGAAGCATTTTGCTCGTGTGGCAAAGTAATAGATTCTAGAGTTTCACCTGTGTTAAAATGTTAATCTGTAAAGGAACAACGCATACGTTTAGAAATTGTGGTGTACTCCCTATCCATCATCTGATGGACTCATAAGTAGCTTTGTAATGGCTTCAACAATGGGAAAATCTGATTAATCAGAGAGAGGAAGCAGAATGAGCTACATGAGCATGAAAGGGGAAAAATTAGACCTTATTCTCAGGGCTGTTTCTCCTACTGCTGCCCTAGTTTGTGTGTGAAGATTCTACAGCATGAGGAAAGATCTGCCAGGGGAGGGAGAGAAAGAGGTGCTTACCATGATGGTGATAGGTGGGTTATACTGTATTGTCAGTGCATATAATGTAGTGACTAGGTACAGCAGCTGAGAGTTTGTTTCATTGCAATGTATGAGTCAGTGTACTTAGGTAATATTCACTGACAAAAAAAAATAAATCGTTAGCACAGAGGTAAGGGCATCCGGATGTATCTTGTGCGTTTCCAGTTCAACAAAACTCGAACTTCTGAAAACCAACAAATACACAACCTTAACTCTGCCCCCCTGGCAGAACTGGTGATAGCCACTGGGAATTATCTGCATGCACTCCAGTGGCATTCACTCTGTTAAGTGAAGCTGTGCTGAACGGTGGGGGGCATTAGTTGGAACAGCTTAATGTAACTGTGATGTGAGGAGAGCTGGGAAATAGTCTGAGGAATGCTACAGGGCAGTGCTTGGATAGCAGGAGATGTGGGCCTGAGCCTCCTGTGTGTGTGACCGAAGGAAAGAAGTGCTAGAGAGATCCAGTATGTGTCATTTCAGCACCGAGTTGTATATGTTGTTTCAGTAGCAGGGTACAGAGGTGGTCTTGGCATGGGGATTGTCAGCAGTGAGGTGCGCTATCAGACTGATCTGTGTTCAGGGGTGAGGTCAGTGCAGGTGAAAATTAGGTGGAATCCTGTGAGTAAGGGTTGAGGGGTTGTAAAGTTTAACAAGTGTGGTGTTGTTTCTGGGGCATAGACTCAGTGTTGGAGTGTAGAACTAGTGTAGGTAGTTAAGACATTTAACTTTGCACAGCAATTGTCATGTGCCCTATCCCCTGCATGATATGCACTGCTGCAAAGGCAGGGTGTGAGTGGGCGTGCTATGGGCATACGGGATCATTGCTTAGAGGGCAGAATCAAAGTTGTGTTGCCATGTATCTTAACCCTGTATTTCCTAGTTTTCAGAGGTTTGAGCTTTGCAGAACTCAATGTTCTAGAAGGCCATGAAATACCACCAGGCAACTTGAGCTCCGCATTGATGAAATTTTTTGACAGCAAATTTCCTAGGTATGTTGTTGTTTTGTTTTTTAAACAGAAAGAGAAATTTGTTGTAGGGGTTCATGGTCATTTAGACTGTAGTAGTTCTCATCTAGGTTAGCAGCTGATATGCTACTGTGACCAGGTAATAACAAAAAGCTCTAGCTTTTTATAGAGTGTTTTCATGGGTAGATCACAGAAAACTTCACGTCATGAAGCCCATGTTATAGATGAGGAAACTGAGGCACAGACAGATGAAGTGACTTGTCCAAGGTCACCCAGTAGGCCAGTGGCGGAGCCGGGAATAGTTCCAGTTCAGTGGTCTTTACATGGTTACTGTGTGGTTCATGCATGTTCCTTGCCCTTTCTGTACATTTTGTTACAGTGAAATGGGGATTAGGGTCACATTTTTTGAAATGTTTGGAGTGTGTTGTCCCTAACATGGCTGGTGAGAGATCTCAGACATGGTCTATGGCCCAGAATCTAGACAGTTTCACTCCTAGGTGGTTACAGTAACCTTACAGGTGAGATAAGACTGGTGAGTCTGTCTTTCCATTTCCCTCCCACGCTGCGCCCTGCAATCTATTGGGCCCTCCCACCCCTGCCAACACTTCCAGTTCACCCTCCCCTTTCCAGCCCTTTAAGTCATTAGTTAGCCCTGTTGAAGCCTTTAATACAGGAGAAGTTGCTCCTTGCTCTCGTCTGCTACTGCATACGTCTATCACAAGGGTCGTACACTTCTTTGGTAATGTAGCCTGAACTATGCACTGAGCTGAGCCTCCCACTCCACTCCATATCCCTGATGAGTCTCCCACCCTTGTTTCAGCCAGGAGTCCCCAGCAGGCTTCAGGACCAACCCCCCGTGCATGTGCAAACTCTGGCCAGTGGTGATGTGTACCTTTATCTATTCATTTCCTGGATTTCAGATATTTAAATTTGCATTACCTTCAGCACCATCCTGGCAAGACATCCGCTCACATGGTGGGGCGGAGCAAGGAGAGGGGCTTGGATGCAGACAGAGTCCCCCTGATCCCAGCTCACACGGAGGGGGTCAAATTTCAAAATTGCTAAATTTTTTCCAGGAGGGGGGCTGTATCTTGGGGAACCCTTAGTCAAATGACCCCAAAGTTGGGTCACTAATAATGCCCTGCATCTGCATGAGGCATACTGACTTTCAAGGCAATCTGATTAACTGTGCAGATTTTAGAGCAGTTAGCAGAGCGGCGCTTTAAACAGAAAGCTGGTCTAAATCTAAACTCTAGTAGACCTGGCGGTTCATTATAATGATGTTGTGGGGGCTATAGAGAACCCTAAGAGACCATGTGTGTTAATTATAGGCCTTAATGAGGATAAAAAGTGTCTCTGTGGGATGATGATTAGGACTTAAACTTTGGGACAGATAAAACAATAAGTGTGTGTGTTCATGTGTGTGAGAGAGATTCGCAAGCTTTTAAAACTCTCTTTCCATTGACCTTTTTTAGACTGTCCTTGTCGAATGCATTTCAAGATGAGGTATACTTTATAACAGTTCTGAAGTGTTATAGTCCCATTGTCAAAAAGAAACTAGCAGATGCCTGCCTGTTTTTGACTACTTGATGTATCACCAGTGTTTACAATGAGCCCAAACTGTAAAATATAGTATATTTTTGTCTACACTCATCTTATCTTTTAAGATAAGAACATCAGGGGGGAAACTGTACTTCAAATATTCCCAAGCCAGTGAAGATGGGCTTCAAGAAATCATATTGTTCTAGTGTACTTGTGACATTGGTCTCTGCGCAGGGCCGTTCTTGATGCAACAGCATTTGAACAGCTTTATGATTCTCTTCTATTTTATAGTTTTGTGTTTCTGGCTGCAGTATTGTAACTTGTTTTGGAAGGAACCATAAGGGTCTACCATGCCAGGGCCAGACCTGTGCCTCCTTCCTTGTGCTCTCTGGCAAGTGAAAAGTCTTCCCCGTGCACAAGTGTCACTGCTGGTTGCACTTGCATTTGGCACCGAGGGACTAACGTTCTTAGACTCACTAACGGAGAAGCCTTTTCAGGCCGCTTAGGTTTGTTGTCTTACCAGAGTTTGACTTTATGGAAGAAATGTTATCCCATGCCCCACCCTTCAACCTGCTGCTGCTCCCTCTATTAGAAGCAAACAACATATGAACAAAAGGGAGGAATTGCTCAGCATAATATAGCTGGATCATAATGTTATCATCATTACACTGTGAGCATCCTTTATATCCCAGATATTAACAGTTTGCTCTTCTTGTGTGAATACAATGCCATTTTCAGCATAGAATTCTGTGGCCTTCTTTCCAGATTGTCTTCAAATCCAGTATCATGTGTTTAGATGTTTGGAAACTGAAATGAGGAGTGCCCTTTCATTAGAGTATGACAATGGAGATGAGAGCAAATGGTCATATCCTAATTCTTGTTTATCAATTAAGTCTTTGTAATAATGTGTCAGCAACTTCATATGCAAAGTGGGATACTAATTACATTCTGTATCGGACTATAACAGTGTAGTATTTTTGACTTATGCTGTTTAGCTGCACCATGCATGAAGCCCTGAGTATCATTTATTAACAAATATCTGCTTGTTTAACATGCTGTATATGAAGCTACACAACAAGATAATATTAATACTTTCAGAGCAAGTACAGTAAAATAAATGATTCACTGTGGTTAATTAAAGATACATGCAAATGACTTCTCTATATAGCTGCCGCACCTATGTGGTGTTATCACTTGTGATAGTTCTGGTGAATTTCATCTGAGTGAGACACTAGAAAGTGGAGTGTCCATTCTAGGGTCTGTCTGTCTTGAGTGTGTGCTCAGGAATGAGTTTTCTCTAAGACCTCAGTTAATGTTTCAGGGGGGTTGTTTTATGTGTTTTCTGTTGGTTTGTTTTGGAAAATATGTGCACAGTTGCAGTCTGTACTGTTGCACTTTCTCAAACACTGGAAATGTTTTTCCGGGCAGTGTCTTCTTCCACAATGGGCTAGAACTGACATACTGCACTTGAGCAAAGCTCACTCTTCTGCCTCTCCTTAAAAAGAATTTTGCAGTCATAAAGGCACAGCATATCCGATAGTGCAGCAATTCAGTAGTTTGCTCACGTAGATTGTTTTTACATGTGTTTGAGGTGGGGAGATCTGAGCAGCAGCAGCGGGCAAATGTAGCAAGAGACTTAATTATCCAATCACTGCATGTTTGTTAAAAAGAAGCTAGGTGGTGGATTTAATACCTGCACCACTCTCAACTGAGAGGCTCCCTCCCTCAATTTGATTGCTATCTTAGTGCACAATTAAGCATGATGGGGTGGTAAGAAATTATTTATTGATACCTAGAGCGTCCTTCCATAAACATAATTGAAATCAGCTGATCAATATAATTGTGTTGCCAGATGTTATGTTAGGGGGAGTGTTACTGCTGTGGTCTTCTTTGTGGTCAAAGAGAATTTACTAGCAACCACAGAGAAAACGTCCAAGTTTGAAGTCTAGTGTGCAGCGCAGTTGTTTGTTGCTTGAAAATTAATGATCAATTAACCCGTCTAACAGTTATTTCCCCAATATTTGAGCAAAAGTTGCTTTAAAGGGGCTCCATAAACTCAAAAATCACATTACCTAGTATTATATCAAGTGTCATCTGTCACTGAGCCACAATGGGTGGGTGTGTTGCTGTAACCAAACGGGATTAGGGAAATCCCTTTTTCTCTATTATTTGTTTGTTTACTTTGTAGATTTGACAGGTCTTAGTGAGGAGGCAGCTTCACTGTATAATCAGTTTATCACTTTCTCCTGTTTGTTTTTTTTGTGGGTCTTTCATTAGTCAAGAGGGAAAACACCTTTTAAAAATAGGAAAATATAATTGTACGACAAAAAAAATTGGCCCGGGGGCCTCAGAACCTGGTATAAAACTCTTTTTAAAAAAACCTTGATGGGATTTCAAATTGACGGCCTCTCTTTAAACCCCAGTAAGGTTGGTGTACTTAAAGGTGAGTTTCCTTTTTATCATAATTTTTTGATTTTGGTAGTTTAGTATGTTGTCACTTTAAAATTCATTGTGTTGACATTTAGTAAACTGCTCAAATATGCTTTACAATGCAGTTTCATTAGCTTTTTATTTTATATTTATCTGGGGAGCCAGATTGGTCATATGAATAACATATAAATAAAAATATGGAATGAGCGTGCCTTAATCCACTTTAGAAATCAAACTAATTCAGAATAGAATGCTCTTATTAAAAAAAAAAATGAATCAGGAATACCTGTTCTGCTTTAAATTTGCATCCTACCTTAATCTGAATTAACCCTGTGTGGACAAGTCCTAAATATCATTTTTAGCTAAAATCTAGTGTAGATAACTGATACCACATGTCGTGGTTCAAGACTAGCTGCACCTTGTGATCCAAAGCAGCCTCTACAAAACAAAGTATTGTTTAATCTCAACAATAGGAACAAAGCATAACAAGAGAAAAAGAATTCTTAAGACACTATGTCTACACACCTTACTCTTTCCTAGAGGTGTAAGCAGGACTATTTTATCCCAGACACCTCAGGGGTTCACTTTGCTCCCCAGCTGTGCTTTGGGGGCTGTCTTTATCACCCCCAAAGTTCTTTGTTCAAGATTCCTTCCTCCCCCTCTCCCACTCTGAGCCGGACTGCTGGTCTCTGCATGGTCAGATGTAAAATTTCAAAACATGTACTGTCCTTTTAAGCATCACTTAATGGGGCTATTTAAAGCTATGTTCACTTTCCCATGTATGTGCAGTTACCTCCTGCTGGAATTAACCCATTATACTGATATAACACACAGAACATATAATAGTCATAAAATTCAGCCGGAAGCTCTCACACCCTTCAATCCAAACATCTCCTCCTATCAGGAGCACTGTGTTTTGCGGTGGCATGGGGATGGACTTCGATAGAACAGATCTGTCTTCTATCTTGGTCATCAATGTGTAGTGGGTGGATGATCCCTGTGCTTCAGCTGATATGCAGTAGAGCCAGACATTTTGGGCTCCTTTTGTCTGGCTTCCTGCTCATTTTCTCCCCACCTATCTTGAAGGCAAGTTGCAGCAGTTTGGGGATTGTCACTTCTTTATAACAGAAAAGTGCTTGAATGAGGAAGAAAGAATGAAGGAAGAAAATGCCCAAACCATGGCTCTACTTTTTTGATTGTTGCAGAACCTTTCGGCCAAGTATGCATGGAGAAGTGCAAGGTGGAAAACAATAGATTTTAGCCAAGAAGTATCAGTTCCTTATTAAAAGTTAAAACCAAGAATACCCAGGGGTCTTTCCATGGTCACAGTGCCTGGACACTGGAATGGAAGATCGTTCTTAGTGGTGAGTGACTCAGAAGAGCTACCTAAATCTTCCCCTGTTTACACAGCAAAGAGAAGGAAAAGACAGCATGCATACAACTGTGAAAAGTCTCACATCACAGGTCACTTTTGATGGGCTTGCCCGCAGCCCAGCAGGTTTCTGGCTCGTCAAGCAGGACTGCGGGCAGGCAGCAAGGACTCCCTCTTGCAGTGACCCCTCCAGTCAGGTTGCCCAAACTCACTGCCCAGTAGCTCCCTCCTGTGAATGGAAAAGAAAGGTCAGCAAGAACTCTGCAGGGCAGCAGCTAGTTTTCCCTACATGGCTTCTCTCTTCAGTAGAACCTGCACACTCCCTGGTCTTCAGATTGAAGATGAGTTTTTTTCAAAGCTGCCAAAGTCTCATGGGAAAGTGAAAAGGTCTTACTCTCCAATGTCATTCAGGCATTTCTGAAAATGTCAGCCTGAGAGTTCTTACTGTGTATTTCCTTATTTTTTCCTGATCCGTTTCTTTCTCCCTGGGAGAGCAGTTTCTGTTCCCTGTCCAGGGGTTGCTAGGCAGATCCCATCCATTGTGAACTGGTTTCCAACAGAATAGAAATAAGGTTTCAGAGTAGCAGCCGTGTTAGTCTGTATTTGCAAAAAGAAAAGGAGTACTTGTGGCACCTTAGAGACTAACCAATTTATCTGAGCATAAGCTTTCATGAGCTACAGCTCACTTCATCGGATTCCTTTTCTTTTTGAGTATAGAAATAAGTATTTTTACCTGTTAATTTGTTTCCCACTTTGAGGGACACTATGTTATAACAACTGCCCTGAGGTGCAGATCAGTTTGGTTTGTTAAAATAAGTATCAGTTCTGCTCAGTTATGACTCAGTTCCTTGTGCCCTTTATTATAAAGGTTGCTTAGTGATTTGCTATGAAGTGCTGCATGGGATGCTTTGTCGTTGGCAGTACTCCACGGGAGACGTGGGAGGGACAGGAATCCAGGCAGAAGGGACCTGACTAGTGGCTGGTTCTCAAAAGCTGGTCTCTCTCACCAACAGAAGTTGGTTGAATAAAAGCTATCACCTCACATGCCTTGTCTCTCTAATGGCTGGTTCTGTCAGCTGTCTAGTACAGGAGGTTGAGGCTGATGCACGTTAGTGCAGAACCCAGATTGGAAGGTCAAAATTCTTCTTCCATCTCTGACTCCTGTGACGCCCTTGTGGCTTTTGGACTTGTGACTCTCTCTTTCCTGCAAATTACAAGCTCAGTGACTTGTCACAAAAATTGATCACTATCGCTCTAAATTAGGCTGTGTGAACCTTGAGGGTTTCAGAAAGGGCTTGAGAGAAACCACCTGCAGTTTGCTTAACAAGAAGTAGAAGTGAACCCCCTCAGAGTCATTTGAGAAGGTGAAGGGTGAGTTACATGCATTTGAGCATTCTTCCAGGATGGTGGGGGTTAGATCTGTGGGAGGGCTGGCTGAAGGGAGATTGGTCCACCAGTGTCCCAGTTGTCTGAACAAACTCATTCTATGTTCACTATCTAAAGGTACTTGCTGTAGTACTGATCTCCTCGCTACAATATTAAAAGTAGCATTACATTTATTCCAGAGTGCCTTTTGGTATCCTAGGATTGGTCCCTTTATACTGAGGGATTCCCCTCTTCCCTCCTTCGTCTGTCATTCTTTAGCACCTGTTGATGAAAGAAGGCTGCTATGGAAA
The DNA here is from genome assembly GCF_965140295.1 of Lepidochelys olivacea. Taxonomy (NCBI): domain Eukaryota; kingdom Metazoa; phylum Chordata; order Testudines; family Cheloniidae; genus Lepidochelys; species Lepidochelys olivacea. The sequence continues at coordinate 3,605,996 of NC_140417.1, read as the reverse complement.
GGTGGGTTTTGCAGACAGCTCTGAAAAAGGTCGGATCAGGCCATGAAAAAGGTTGGGTCTTTGGCCAGGTGTCCTGCCACAAAGGCCTCTGTCTCATGGGAACATCACTCTGCGCACTTCAGTGTCCCCGCTGAACTCAGTTCTCTCTGGAGGTCACAGAATGAGAGTGAGTGTGTCTGAGCCCATCAAGGGCCTATATGTTATGTCCTGAATTGAATGTGGAAGCCTGGGAGAAGTGAGTGGAAGGTACAGATCACTGGTGATGTGCTTTCACCGTCAGTTCTGCTCCACAGGTGAGTTTCTGAGTGTTACGCAAGCTGAGCTTTGAGTATCCTCAGCTGTCAGCTCCAGATACAGACAGTTACAATAACCCAGCCTTGAGCTGAGAAAGGCCTCAATCACAGTTGCTAGGTCGTCATTCAAGAGAAATGGACAGAGCCTCCTGACAATCTGAAGGCGGAAGGAGACTTTTCTTAATAGTGTTTTTACATGTCTGCCAAGGAACAGAGACAAGGAACTGGCGGCTGTGATTGCAGAGCCATTGGCCATTATGTTTGAAAACTCATGGCAAACGGGGGAAGTCCCGGACGACTGGAAAAAGGCTAATGTAGTGCCAATCTTTAAAAAAGGGAAGAAGGAGGATCCTGAGAACTACAGGCCAGTCAGCCTCAACTCAGTCCCTGGAAAAATCATGGAGCAGGTCCTCAAAGAATCAATCCTGAAGCACTTGCATGAGAGGAAAGTGATCAGGAACCGTCAGCATGGATTCACCAAGGGAAGGTCATGCCTGACTAATCTAATCGCCTTCTATGATGAGGTTACTGGTTCTGTGGAAGAAGGGAAAGCAGTGGATGTATTGTATCTTGACTTTAGCAAAGCTTTTGACACGGTCTCCCACAGTATTCTTGTCAGCAAGTTAAGGAAGTATGGGCTGGATGAATGCACTATAAGGTGGGTAGAAAGTTGGCTAGATTGTCGGGCTCAACGGGTAGTGATCAATGGCTCCATGTCTAGTTGGCAGCCGGTGTCAAGTGGAGTGCCCCAGGGGTCGGTCCTGGGGCCGGTTTTGTTCAATATCTTCATAAATGATCTGGAGGATGGTGTGGATTGCACTCTCAGCAAATTTGCGGATGATACTAAACTGGGAGGAGTGGTAGATACACTGGAGGGCAGGAATAGGATACAGAGGGACCTAGACAAATTGGAGGATTGGGCCAAAAGAAATCTGATGAGGTTCAATAAGGATTTAGGATGGAAGAACCCAATGCACAGCTACAGACTAGGGACCGAATGGCTAGGCAGCAGTTCTGCGGAAAAGGACCTAGGGGTGACAGTGGACGAGAAGCTGGATATGAGCCAGCAGTGTGCCCTTGTTGCCAAGAAGGCCAATGGCATTTTGGGGTGTATAAGTAGGGGCATTGTCAGCAGATCGATGGATGTGATCGTTCCCCTCTTTTCGACATTGGTGAGGCCTCATCTGGAGTACTGTGTCCAGTTTTGGGCCCCACACTACAAGAAGGATGTGGATAAATTGGAGAGAGTCCAGCGAAGGGCAACAAAAATGATTAGGGGTCTGGAACACATGACTTATGAGGAGAGGCTGAGGGAACTGGGATTGTTTAGTCTGCAGAAGAGAAGAATGAGGGGGGATTTGATAGCTGCTTTCAACTACCTGAGAGGTAGTTCCAGAGAGGATGGTTCTAGACTATTCTCAGTGGTAGAAGAGGACAGGACAAGGAGTAATGGTCTCAAATTGCAGTGTGGGAGGTTTAGGTTGGATATTAGGAAAAACTTTTTCACTAGGAGGGTGGTGAAACACTGGAATGCGTTGCCTAGGGAGGTGGTGGAATCTCCTTCCTTAGAAGTTTTTAAGGTCAGGCTTGACAAAGCCCTGGCTGGGATGATTTAATTGGGGATGGGTCCTGCTTTTGAGCAGGGGGTTGGACTAGATGACCTCCTGAGGTCCCTTCCAACCCTGATATTCTATGATTCTATGAATACTCTTGCTTTGAGTTTTCCCTTAGCCTTTTCGACTTTAGTATATAGGACTGGGTGGGTGATTGTCCCTTTGGTTAACCATGCCAACTAGTGAATCATTTGCTGATACTTTCTAAGTCAGCCTTTGGTGGAGCTTGAGGCAGTTAATAACAGGTCTGCTGAAAGTTGAAGCAGACAACTTAGTATCTTTGTTGGCCAAGGCTCTGGACTCAGCGTGTCCCAGCTATTCGTGCGTTACTCAAGAAATTGTCCAGCTTTCAGTTCCTACAATTCATTTGAATATTTTTTTTTAAATGGTGCTGGATGCCTTTGCTATCACATGTGAATTTTCCTCTCTGCACAACCACACAGTCTCACTTATCTCTACTTGCCTATAATGGCAGTCTACTGCTTGGTCCAAACGTTGTATAAGAAAATATTTCTCTGACCATTCAGAGAAGTGGGGGGAAAAACCCTGATAGGAGCTGCCAAGAAGTTGTAATCTGCTTCTCTCACCTTCAGGTAGGATTAGCTATATCAAATTAATCCTTTGGTATAGTTACTCTGGCTTTTCTATCTGCCCCTCCTTACCCTCACATGTTTCTTGGTTAAATATACGCAGTATTAACATTTTGATGTACAGGTTTCTCTTGAGGGATAATTCCCATATTAAATTGGAAAATTGTTGTTTTCTCAAAGCAGGGAGAGACAGCAAAGCGAGTTAGTGGGTTTTTTTAAAATTTCTGTTTTATTGCATGTTTCCTTCTGATGCTCAAAGTGTCCAGGTTTCCAGATACAGATTACAGTGGAGGACAAAATTGTTTCCTGCATCCCGTGTAGTGGTTTTCATGTAAGAGTGATAAAATAGTATCAGGAGCATTACAACAGTTGGTTCTGCTACTTTGCTAGGAGAGTGGTGTGGAGAGAGAGAGAGAAATATGATCCAGCCTTTTACATTGTTTAAAGGCAAAATAGGGTGTGTGAATGCAATGGTGAGGTTTAAGTATCGCTCCAGTCAAGGGATTCCCCAGGTTAAGGTTATTTTAACAATATTAACTCAGCCGTGTTGCACAATAAGACACTAAAAAGGAGACCCTCGGAAATGTGTCATGCGAGCAATATGGCAGAATTGACATTGAGGGAGCAAAATTAACTTTGGGGATTGACTGAATCTGGACACTTGGCATTTCAGCCACAGTGTTGTATTAATGTGAGGAGGTGGTTCTGCACTTGCTTGCTCAGGAAATTTGAGGCTTAAGGTTTAAAGGCTTCTAGTCTGGCAGATCTGGCCTCTGCAGAGTTTAGGGCTCCACTTACTCTGAGCACTGTCTCCTCTGCTGGGCCTTGTTCTTGGCTTTGCAATAATTAGTGACTGCAACAGTCTTCAAAGGGCATCTTGCTGAAGTTATGACTGCAGGATTTGTCTTTGAAATAGAAATCATCAATCTGGCATTTGAAACTGTTCCGTTTTCATCAGTGGAGTAGTGTCCTGCATTGGGGCCTCCTGAACATATGTGGCCTTTAAATTCATTGAAATTCAAAAGTTAAAATGCAAGTGCCAGAAATTGCTGAGTTTAAACAGTTGTTACTTTAAATCTACTAACCGCATTTTCTTCATATTTGTCTTGGTTTTTAATCTCAGTGAGATTTAGACTCTTGTGTTTGATATTTGACTTGGGCTCTTGGGCATGGTTCAGATATTATAATCTAACTGGCAGTACACACTAAGTTAAAAAGTCCAAGAGCAGTTTCTGTTTTTCATTAGCTCATAACTTTCCTAAACATTTACCATGGGGCTGGAATTTTACATGCATGGTGTCTAGGGTAACCACCCATCCCGAATTGGGCTGCTCAGTCCCAAAACTTCTGTACCTGGAAAGATAATGGAGTAAAGAATTAAGCAATCAATTTGCAAACATCCAGAAGATAATAAAGTGATAAGTAAGAGTCAGCAGGGATTTGTCAAGAACAGATCATGTCAAACCAACCTGATAGCTTTCTTTGACAGGGTAACAAGCCTTGTGGATAGGAGGGAAGCTGTAGATGTGGTATATCTTGACTTTAGTAAAGCTTTTGATACTGTCTTGTATGACCATATCATAAACAAACTAGGGAAATGCAACCCAGATGGAGCTACTATACGCTGGTTGGAAAACCATTCCCAGGGCATAGTTATCAGTGGTTCACAGTCATGGTGGAAGGGCATAACGAGTGGGGTCCCACAGGGATCAGTTCTGTTCAATATCTTCATCAGTGATTTAGATATCTGCATAGAGAGCACACTTATAAAGTTTGCGGAGGATACGAAGCTGGGAGGGGTTGCAAGTGCTTTGGAGGATAGATTCAAATTCAAAATGATCTGGACAAACTTGAGAAATGGTCTACAGTAAATAGGATGACGTTCAATAAGGACAAATGCAAAGTACTCCATTTAGGAAGGAACAATCAGTTGCACACATACAAAATGGGAAATGACTGCCTAGGAAGGAGTACTGTGGAAAGGGATCTGGGGTCATAGTGGATCACAAGCCAAATATGAGTCAACAGTGCAACACTGTTGCAAAAAAAGCGAACATCATTCTGGGATGTATTAGCAGGAGTGTTGTAAGCAAGACATGAGAGGTTATTCTTCCACTCTACTCCATGCTGATTAGGCCTCAGGTAGAGTATTGTGTCCAGTTCTGAGCACCACATTTCAGGAAAGATGTGGACAAATTGGAGAAAGTCCAGAGAAGGAGAAAGTCCAGAGAAGGGCAACAACAAAATGAGTAAAGGTCTAGAAAAATGAACTATGAGGGAAGATTGAAAAAAATTTGGGTTTGCTTAGTCTGGAAAAGAGAAGAGTGATAGGGGACATGATAAGTTTTCAACTATATAAAAGGTTGTCACAAGGAGGAGGGAGAAGAATTGTTCTTAACCTCTGAGGATCAGACGAGAAGCAATGGGCTTAAATTACAGCATAGGAGATTTAGGTTGGACATTAGGAAAAACTTCCAGGCTGTCAGGGTGGTTAAGCACTGGAATAAATTGCCTAGCGAGGTTGTGGAATCTCCATCATTGGAGATTTTCAAGAGCAGGTTGGACAAACGCCTGTCAAGGTTGGTCTAGATAGTACTTAGTCCTGCCATGAGTGCAGGGGACAGGATTAGATGACCTCTCAAGGTTCTTTCCACTCCTATGATTCTATGAAATGCAGAGTTCAAGTCCTGGTCCCGGGATGAATGACTCCAGGACAGCATTTGTCCCGAATACCCTGCGGTGCCACACTGTGTGTGCTCAAGGCTCAAGGGTGGCACCAGGTTCTTCCTGATGGAGGGGGTGCTGAGGTGGGTCTTAGCTCCCCGAGGCCCTGCACGCTGGCCAGGCCAGAAGCTGAAGCCGACTGTAGTAAAAGCTGCCCGGGGAGCCCCGGACCCTCCACCTATCCTGGGTCATATACCTTGGGGGGTTGGGACATGGGCTGGAGGCTGCTGTTGGGCACCCTGGTCCCACCCAAGGCAGGTAGAGGGTCTGGAGCTCCCCCCAGTGGTCTGGGCTGCCTGGGTGGCTCTTACCATGGCCTGGCTCCAGCTTCTGGCCTGGCCAGGAGATGGAGGCTCGGGGAAAGGCAGGGAAGGGGGCAGGAGGTGGGGCTCTTGCATGCGTCCCTCTTTTGTATTTTGAAAAGGTGGTCACCCTCCTAGTGTCCTTTGAATGTGACTAAAATTGGAGTGAAATCCCATCAGCCTTTTTGTGTGTGTGTGTGTCTCTGTGTGTTACCACATAACATATAAGATGTGTGAAATGTCTAAGTTAATGTTGCTGTTAGACTCCTTAACTTTTCCACTTCTTGATTTTCTGTGTGTGTAGCTCTACATACTTATTGTATTAATGTAGCTTTTGCATTAATTATAGGAGAAGTGGCTTAAATTTTCAGAAGTGCTTAGTGGTTCTGAATGCCTTGATCTGTGGGTGCCCAACTTTGCACAACTTAGAAACAATTGGTTTCTGAAGTGTTTAGCACCAACAAGCTAAAATCATGTTGGGCCCCGAAACTGTGATCACTCGTTTGAAAATGTAGTCCATAAAGGTTTTTCGGTCAAGCAGCTGTGACTTTGCAATGTCAAAGTAAGAATGATCTGTCTCACTCTCACTTTATTTAAAGCCAGATGATACAGTTTGATTTACAAAATATTTATGCAATTTAACATCCATTCCACTACTTGCAGTGCTATTTGGCAGACTTATCTTTTTCGGAATATTTATAGCGTGTGCTCCAAAGGTTAGAGCACAGACTGTGAATCATGCGTTCTGGGTTCTAATCCTGCCTCTGCTGCTCACTCTCCTCATAAGCTTAAGCAAATCATTCTTTGCCTCCGTTTCCCCCATTTATACGATGGGGGTGATATTTCTTACCTGCCAAGGAGATTGGAAGGCTTAATTTGCTAAGTGTTGTGAAAAATACTTTGAGTGCCCTAGATGAGGGTTGCCATAGAAACACCAATAAGTGGTGAGACATGTAGCTAACTGACCAGTATAATTCAGATTTGAGGTTACTGATTTTTGTATGTTGACCCTGTTCAAATTCACCAAATTATGTCAGATAATGAAATGTCTGAAGTATTAACAAAATCTATTTAAAACTCTCTATTTAGAGCTCCCATCCTGTGGGTACTGACCCATAGGGGAAGGAGAGTTCACTAGCAAGGGTGGCTTGTCACTACCCAAACTTGATCCCATTCCCTGTCTTTGGGTTTGTACTCAAGTAAATGTTCTCAGACATTTGCAAATGATTTTTCCTTAAACAGCAGAAGATCCCCATGGTGGTACTTCCTCTCTTGTTCCTTTTAAGCAAAGTTGGATCAGAAGGAAATCATTGTGGTCGTATATCTGTGAGGAATCAATTGTAAGTGCCTGCCATAGGGTCACAGTAGGAAATAATTTGAGAATTTTAGCTTGGACGGACACTGATGACTGATTACAATAGGGAAATGCCCTCAATGAATATCCATGGAAGTTTTAATTTTTCTGCTAAAGTTGCTGGGCCAAGTTGTCCTGGTGTAAATCAATGTAGCTTCCAGATTTGGCTGAGTACTTTAAATACATTTAATAAGAGTTGAGGCCAGTGTTCCCTCTAATTTTTGACAGGCCATGTGCACAAAAAACTTCTTCTGTGCAAATTGTTGTGCGCGCAGTGTTTCGCCATAAGTACGGGGTTTAGGATCTGTGTGCACGCACACACGCGCACAGCTTAGAGGGAACAGTGGTTGAGGCTAAGGGGAGAGATTTGAGCTGTTACTGGTAATTTGTACGGTGATTCCCCAGGTAGTTCACAGAAATCCATTTAATAAAATAATTATGCAAATCAAATCTCTGAAACGCTGTACTGGGAATCAAACTTAAACCCTTGCTCTTCTAAGACAAAGGCACTTCTTTGGTGTTTGAAATAACAAAGTCGCGTTGTTTGGAGGCCGGGGTATAATGCACAAGGTTCAGTAGTTTGACATTACTAAAGGGCCCACTATTTTTGATTAAGCACGTTTGGTCAAGGTTTATTAAATTTGGTAAACACTTTTAAGCTCTTGGCTATAAGCTTTGATGATGTTTTACTGTCAAGGTTAGTAAGGAAATCGGGTGTCATGGTGCTGGGAACAGCAGCTCCTTAGCTTTTTATGAATAAGTATGTTTTCTTGATACAAGGTATTATATCTGTGAGGTAATCTCTCTTGAAAGCGAACACCTCCAAGAGCGCCAGTTCTGTGCTTCGCTTAGTGTTTAAAGAATTCAGATGTGTATCCATTCAGGCTGGGATTCTAGACTGATTGAAGACTAGGGATGGCCTTAAAACACTTAATGTGATGAGCATCTTAAGTAATTTGGCTTCTCTGGAATTTTAGTCAGCCAGGTAGATTGCGCATCTTTCAGGAACTCTCAGGCTGGAAAATGTTTCAGTGCTTGTTTGTTTCCCCATTTCTCCCTTTATACTAACCATCTCAATTGCAGCTATGTGCCAGGGAGCTGACATGTCTGAATATGGTCCATGGTCAAGAGAGTATGTGCTTCAGGTCTGCTGAGAGCAAAAGTACTTGGTCCTGCTTTATTGTCAGTTGTTAAACTTTGTTAAAAGACAGCTTAAAATGTATTAAAATACCCTCCTAACATTACACTTCCATATGCAAATTACACTTACTGACCTGAAGAACTTGCAGTCCAAACAAACAAGGCAGATGAAGACTAGGAAAGGAGAGCACCCAGGGTAGTGGGGGGCAAATCATAGAATCATAGAATATCAGGGTTGGAAGGGACCTCAGGAGGTCATCTAGTCCAACCCCCTGCTCAAAGCAGGACCAATCCCCAATTAAATCATCCCAGCCAGGGCTTTGTCAAAAACTTCTAAGGAAGTTTAAAACTTAAAAACTTCTAAGGAAGGAGATTCCACCACCTCCCTAGGTAACGCATTCCAGAGTTTCACCACCCTCCTAGTGAAAAAGTTTTTCCTAATATCCAACCTAAACCTCCCCCACTGTAACTTGAGACCATTACTCCTTGTCCTGTCCTCTTCTACCACTGAGAATAGTCTAGAACCATCCTCTCTGGAACCACCTCTCAGGTAGTTGAAAGCAGCTATCAAATCCCCCTCATTCTTCTCTTCTGCAGACTAAACAATCCCAGTTCCCTCGCCTCTCCTCATAACTCATGTGTTCCAGACCCCTAATCATTTTTGTTGCCCTTCGCTGGACTCTCTCCAATTTTTCCACATCCTTCTTGTAGTGTGGGGCCCAAAACTGGACACAGTACTCCAGATGAGGCCTCACCAAAGTCGAATAGAGGGGGACGATCACGTCCCTCGATCTGCTCGCTATGCCCCTACTTATACATCCCAAAATGCCATTGGCCTTCTTGGCAACAAGGGCACACTGCTGACTCATATCCAGTTTCTCGTCCACTGTCACCCCTAGGTCCTTTTCTGCAGAACTGCTGCCTAGCCATTCGGTCCCTAGTCTGTAGCTGTGCATTGGGTTCTTCCATCCTAAGTGCAGGACCCTGCACTTATCCTTATTGAACCTCATCAGATTTCTTTTGGCCCAATCCTCCAATTTGTCTAGGTCCCTCTGTATCCTATTCCTGCCCTCCAGCGTATGTACCACTCCTCCCAGTTTAGTATCATCCGCAAATTTGCGGAGAGTGCAATCCACACCATCCTCCAGATCATTTATGAAGATATTGAACAAAACCAGCCCCAGGACCGACCCCTGGGGCACTCCACTTGACACCGGCTGCCAACTAGACATGGAGCCATTGATCACTACCCGTTGAGCCCGACAATCTAGCCAACTTTCTACCCACCTAAATACCATGTTAGTTCTGCTATTTTTTTTTAAACTCTGAAATTGGCTGTCTCTTGAGAATCCAGGAGCTGGTAAGGGTCCAGAAACATGTCTAAATTATGAATATCTTGGACTAAAAGTTGGAAACTTCCTCTGATGGTAAGGGATGCTCGAGAATTCAGTGTTCATACAGCATCAGCAACCTCTGGCCTGCTTTCCTCCACTGTGACAGCAAGAACCTAAGGGAAAGGAACTTAAAGCCCGATTTTCACATCTGCCCTGCAATATGCACAAAATTACATGTTTTTACTCATTATTTCATATTGTGTTAAAAACAAAGAATGATTTAGCTTCTGTCATTGCCAGTGTATGCTTGTGATTGCTGATTCTCCGTACCCAACAAGGGTTCTTGCTTGGGGTCCTGCTCCTCCCAAGGCTGGCCCTGCATATTAAACTACCAATACTTGTTTTAAGATGTATAACTTCCTTATAGTACGATTTGTGTCTGTGTTATAATGAGCCTAAAGGAGTGCTATTGTGATTCAAGGGAGAAAAATACAAGAATATGAGACACTTTTGCAACAGAAAAAGTCCATTCTATCCTTCGTGCGATCTTCTTTTAAGCATTATCTTTATCCCACCTCGCTGCTCCTCCATCACCAGGCTAAAATTGACTTTTTGTCTCTGAATCACATCTGTGTCAGTTCAATGACACATTCTACATGTTCATTATTGTTAATATGAAACAGATATGCATGAGACCCCTCGTTAAATTAAATTTTCTAATATTTAGATTAGTTCTAATTTCTTTTTTGAACCTTTTACCAATGTGTAAAATATCTGTCTCAACTTTACCAGTCCCTGTTATAATTTGGGGAACTTCTCAGGTCACCAAAAGGTCTTCTGCTTTAGAATAAAATATGACTGATTCTCGAGACTTGATTTCTCTTTGCTTTTCGCTGCTACAATTTCTCAAGACAATAGTATCCTCCTTGTGGAACAGTGGTCAGAAGCACACAGCTAATTCCAGATGGGATCTAAAAGAATAAATCAATAATAATATTCAGAAGCTTTTTTTTTGCCATGCTATCCCTCTTCCAGTACTGTGTAGTATCTTGCCTTTACCTTCTGCTTCAAAGACAGATTTTTGTATCCACGCTGAACCATTTAACTGGCTAATGTGATTGGAGCATCTGTCTCCTTTGTTGGAGCCTAGCTGCGAGGAACCCTGCCAGTGGTAATTTCTGTTATAAAGAGCAAAAGGAAGGTGAGGTAGTAGGGTTTAAGAAAAGAGAATGTGGATTTACAAATGGCAGCCATTTGTGGATTAGTTTCTATATTTGTAATCTCTGCAAAGTTTACATTTTCATTTCCACTGTTCTCAGTATAAAAGGCCTGAGGAATGGATTACTGTAGTATTTGCTACATGGTTTTTTACATTGGGTCATCGTGCATGTTAATTGCATGGAAGCATTAACTGCTTTAAAAAATAAAATCTATTACGGTTGAATCTGAACCAAATTTATCACCTGGCCTAAAGGGACTAAGACAAGATGAAGAGATGCAAGATAGTCTTTTCTAAAAGGCTTGCCTTATAGTTGAAGTTCATTTGAAGCCAGAAAATTCATTTGAAATGAATTCCTTTTCAAGGTGGTAATAGAATAACATGTGGTACAAATCTGACATCTAACTCAGTGTGAGAGTGAATGTGACAGATGGGCTGAATCCATAAAAGGAGTTGCTTTCATGAGATTCACACTTTATAGTCTCCAGGTACAGAAGCAGGAAAATAAATGGCAGGATAGATACTTTCCCATTGTTAATGAGGGAAACTGAGTCTGGGGTACAAAACCATTTCTGTTTCATGCAGCTAAAAAAGTATAGTGGTGATTGGCAATGAATATCTAGCCCTCCCTCTGCACAGGTAAAATCTTCACCTAAGTTGACTCCATTCTTTTTCATCTCCAACTTCCTCCCTTACATCGGTGCTCTCCAATGCATCTTTTGTACCTTTTCTCATCCTCCTAAATAGCTGCTTGTGCTGTGTTCTGTCTCTCTCCTCTCCTTTTCCTTCTGTTATGAATTTGGCAAGGCTGACTTGACAAGACCAAGAAAGAAGGGGTTGGCAGCACCTGGTGTGGTGTGGAAACTGCTGTTACCCCAGAATGTGACTGGAGTGACAAACAAAGCTGCATAATCCTATGTAACTGCTCTCCAGGGGCTCTAACTGACACTGGGGCCATCTCAGATTAACCCAGGGAATCAGGGAGCTGGGCAAACTACCCGAGCAGATCTCTGGACCAGGTACAATTCAGGCCTTACATTGTATAAAAACTTAAACCCAACATCAGCTTTTCAATATCAGGAGAAGAACATTTTTTATCATACATGTTATTCCTGATATCATTTTATGTCAAATTATTTTTTCTAAAATTCTCTTACAGCATATTACAGAAAAGATGCAGCTCATTGGAATTAGAGAGGGCCAGTGAGGGTGATCAAAGAACTTTCTTCTAGGCAGGAGGCATCTGTTTGTGTCATGTCCTCAAAGTCTGATTTCAGCAATGTAATTAACTCTTGGGCGTGATGAAAAGAGATGTGAATGCCACACTTGTGCAATCTCCTTCATTGATTTATATTCTTATTTTGTTTGCACATTCAATCAGGAAGCATCTGTTGAGATTTTTTGCTTTATCTTTTTTGAATGATTTTTTAAAAAAGAAAACACCAAAAAACAGACAGAACCAACACCCCCCCCCCCAACAATAACCAAAACCAGATTCAGCAAAATGCAAATTAATAGAGGCAAATGAGATTTTTGGATGGAAAATAAAGGTTTTTATTTTGTTTTTGTGCAGTGTGTCCTAAAGCTTTCAATGGCACTTCACGTGTGTTGTGTAATACATACTCTGCAGCATTTTCCAAGAACTGATTTAAAAATTTATTTGTGATTAGTGAACAGTCTCAGTGGAAAGAAAAGGAGGACTTGTGGCACCTTAGAGACAAACAAATTTATTTGAGCATAAGCTTTCTTGAGCTACAGCTCATTTCATCGGATGCATGTAGTGGAAAATACAGTGGGGAGATTTATATACACAGAGGACATGAAACAATGGGTGTTACCATACACACTGTAACCAGAGTGATCAGGTAAGGTGAGCTATTACCTGCAGGAGAGCGGGCGGGGGAGGGTAATCAAGGTGGGCCATTTCCAGCAGTTGACAAGAATGTGTGAGGAACAGCGGTGGGGGGGGGGGGTAAACATGGGGAAATAGTTTTACTTTAGTTAATGACACAGTCTTTATTCAAGCCTAAGTTAATTGTATCCAGTTTGCAAATTAATTCCAATTCAGCAGTCTCTCATTGGAGTCTGTTTTTGAAGTTTTTTTGTTGAAGAATTGCCACTTTTAGGTCTGTAATTGAGTGACCAAAGAGATTGAAGTGTTCTCCGACTGGTTTTTGAATGTTATAATTCTTGACGTCTGATTTGTGTCCATTTTATTCTTTTACGTAGAGACTGTCCAGTTTGACCAATGTACATGGCAAAGGAGCATTACTGGCACAGGATGGCATATATCACGTTGGTAGATGTGCAGGTGAACGAGCCTCTGATAGTGGGGCTGATGTGATTAGGCCCTATGATGGTGTCCCCTGAATAGATATGTTTCAGAGTAACAGCCGTGTTAGTCTGTATTCGCAAAAAGAAAAGGAGTACTTGTGGCACCTTAGAGACTAACCAATTTATTTGAGCATGAGCTTTCGTGAGCTACAGCTCACTTCATCGGATGCATGCCGTGGAAACTGTCTGCTGCAGTCCTTCAGGATAGGTTGTAGATCCTTGATGATGCGTCAGAGAGGTTTTATTTGGGGGCTGAAGGTGATGGCTAGTGGCGTTCTGTTATTTTCTTTGTTGGGCCTGTCCTGTAGTAGGTAACTTCTGGGTACTCTTCTGGCTCTATCAATCTGTTTCTTCACTTCAGCAAATGGATACTGTAGTTGTAAGAACGCTTGATAGAGATCTTGTAGGTGTTTATCTCTGTTTGAGGGGTTGGAGCAAATGCGGTTGTATCGTAGAGCTTGGCTGTAGACAATGGATCGTGTGGTGTGGTCTGGATGAAAGCTGGAGGCGTTTAGGCAGGCAGAGCGGTCAGTAGGTTTCCGGTATAGGGTGGTGTTTATGTGACCGTCTCTTATTAGCACCATAGTGTCCAGGAACGAGAGACTGCTGAATTGGAATTAATTTGCAAACTGGACACCATTAACTTAGGCTTGAATAAAGAGTGGGAGTGGATGTGTTATTACACAAAGTAAAACTACTCCCCCCCCGCCCCCCCGTTCCTCACATGTTCAACTCCTGGAAATGGCCCACCTTGATTATCCCCCTCCGGCCCTCCCGGCTCTCCTGCTGGTAATAGCTCACCTTACCTGATCACTCTGGTTACAGTGTGTATGGTAACACCCATTGTTTCATGTTCTCTGTGTATATAAATCTCCCCACTGTATTTTCCACTGAATGCGTCCAATGAAGTGAGCTGTAGCTCACGAAAGCTTATGCTCAAATAAATTTGTTAGTCTCTAAGGTGCCACAAGTACTCCTTTTCTTTTTGCGGATACAGACTAACATGGCTGCTACTCTGAAACCAATCTCAGTGGAGAGTGCCTTTTTCAGCTGTTAATAAAACTACTGCAGCACTTCCGGGGGAATCAGTTTTATGAAAGAGACAGTTGTGGGTGAAGCACATGTACTGTTTCTGGCACCTACACCTCTGTCTAGATGCAATATGTAAGAATAAACATTTCAAGGCAAGGTGATTTAGTTAATTTGCTGTTTGGTCATATTGCACTTCTAAATGTTCACATCTTCTTGGGATTTATACTTTTCCTTTTCGAGTATTGTTTGTTCCTCTGCTTTTTTTTTTTTAAAGGCAAAATCAGTGATGTTTCATACGTCCTTTATACTTGTATACTGTTGAATAAAGTGTGTATCAAACATGTCTGAGTCATGCGGTTGAACAGCAAGTACACAGAGATGCGTGATTTGTTACTCATATTGATAACTGTCTTCTGAATAACTGGAACAACTTTCGTTATTATAAACGATCCAGTCAATGTTTTAAAAAATAAAAACATAACCTAGTATTGAAATGATATTCAATTGATCTCTTTATGAACCTTTTTGAAGGATCAGCACCTTGGCATTTCACACTGTTAGTGCAGTTTGGCCAAGGATTGTTGTTTGTTACAGTGGTGACCATAAAAATGTCTGCCCAGAGGAGTATTTGAAGTACTATATTTGCTGCTTATTTTATATGTAGGGGAATAGTAGATGTTAAGGATAGGAGACAATAGTATTATGGGATCTCAGTAACTACTCCTCGTCAAGTGTTGGTAAACTGATGACCACTGGATTTTATATTGTTTGGGATATAAAATATACATTTTTAAAAGCTTAGCAAAGTCCTGCCATATAATTGTCTCACATGTTCATGTGCACACTCTCTTTTCCCATCTAAAAATAGAGATAATGGTTTGCTGCCTATGTAAGATGCTTTAGGATATATAAATGAAAAGTGCTGTGTAAGAGCTAAGTGGGATGATGTGTAATTTTATGTTAAATGTGTACAAATGCACCCATATTTATTTATATTATACACATACATGTGCGCATATAATATATGTACCTGATGTCTGTATTTTAGCTCCATTGGGGATTGTATGGCATCTGTGATATCACCAGCACAATATGTGCTGAAGTATAATAGCAGAGTGGGTTGGATGAGATGATGCCATAGCCTTACAACCGTTGTAAGGATGACACAGTCCTGGGATTCTTTTAGGGCTGAGGCTGAGAGAAATAAGTTGGAGACAGACCACAGCTGATGGGCATTGAACATGACTGAATCAACTGGAGATTTAGAATTGGAAAAAACGGAGAGGAGACCTACTCCTGAATGATAAAACTAGGAAGGGTGACCAGTGCGAAAGAGCAGCCTGAACTAAGAGAAGTAAAAATATTTGTTCCATTATTTAGATAGCATTAAGAAAAGTTTGTATCTTTGTGTATTTGCTAGTAACTTTATATTTTCTGGTACGCTGGTACCTTAGGTTTTCCACCCGACATCTTTCCTCTCGTTCCTCATATTGTGCTGTTAGTGTTATGTATACAAACATATTCCTCCTTTGTCTCCCCCCAGCCCATGTACCTTGCTACATTTAGTGAAAAGGGCATAAATAGTCTGTCTCTGATCACTCTTCAAATCATGTGGTGATTAAATACATAAAGCCATAGAATTTAAGGCCAGAAGGGACCACCAGATCATCTCATCTGACCCCTGTAAATACATAAAAGGGATGAGCGTATTTTAATTCTGCCCTGAACACATTCAGGAATGGTGGCAGAGTTTCTTGTCACAGTAACCAGCTAAGGAATTGCCTTGTTACAGATGGGTTTCACTAATAAGAACATACCGGTGACAGCTTTGCTCAAAGTATTTTCTATTATCAAAACTAATGTGACGAGAGCTTTGATGCACATGGGAGTCCTCTTTTGATGGAAACATTTGAACAGGTGTGTTTGAACATTCCCTTGCTAAATCAAGAAGAGTGGCTGTATGTTCTGTGTCTCAAGGATGCTTACATGTCTATGGGGATACAGCCTGGACACAGAATAATACAAATAAGAAGCAGGGACATTGATGTGACTGTTCTGAAGTGTTTCTTTTGGAGCTAGCAGCTGCTCTGTGTGTGTCTCTGAAATGTTTAGCAGCTGTTGTGGTTTACCCAAAGTGTGTAGGAATGGTGGATTTTTTGCTAATTGGATGATTGGTTGATGAAGGACATCAAAGCAAATAGCGCCATCTCCCAGCTGTCCCAGTGCCTAAGCCAGATAGCACCGACATTTATTTTCTCTTATTTGTTTAGATTTTTTAAATGCAGCCATATTTGTAACTGAGCATGATAAAGAGCAGCTGGCTACAGCTAAACCTGGGCACAGTGGACCTGGTTTTGGTATATGTGGGAAACATTTTGAAGAACTAGCTAACACTCTATCACCTCTTCCGTTTGTCTACCCTATAATCATCGAGATGGCAAATAGTTCTGGGGCTCTTCTGGACACAGCCTTGCTATTAGATACCGAAGGAACAATAACAGCTAGAAATTCTTTCTTCAGCCAATAGCCAGCCAGAAGTCTGCACCCTGTCCTGACTGGTCTATTCCAGGCTACAGTGATCCATTCACTTGTGACCTCCAGGCTTGACTACTTCAGCACACTGTACCTGGGAATGAAAATGGATGGGTGGGCGTCTTGTACAAGCTTGCCCATTCAGCAGCATATGAAGCACAGCATATTTACTCTAAACTCTGGCTACTCACTGAATACTGAGTCAAGCTAAAGGTTTGTCTTCAAAGCCTTCGTTGGTCTAGCCCAAGCTACCTTATCATAACTTCCCAGGCTACTTCATGATCTCTATCTCCCATTACAGCTATGTTTCTTTGGAACAATGCAACTGTCCATTGGTCAGAGGCAGAACTTCTAGGCAGCTGATATGCTGTTGTGGATCTGAACAATGAGAATACCCAAGACCTTCACCACTTGCAGAATGGAATGTAAAAGCTATTGCTTTGCCCTGTCTTTCCCACAGGGATAGTTTTTACAACAAACTTCTCACTGATAGAGGCTGTGAGGGTAAGGGGGGAAAAAGAGTGCGTACAGCTTAGAATGTGTAAGGTATGCAGAAACCATGGTGATAAGAACTGTGTAAATACTCAGTTATGTAGATCAATATGATGGTTAAAAATAATTTATATGAGTGAGTTTTGCCATTTGCTTATATGGGTGAAACCCTGTTAAGATTGTGTGTAAAAAGGAATGGATCTTTGATTGGGATCAATGATTTGTGTAAAAAGTCTGTTGGAAAAGACTGAGAAGGTGAACTCATTTGAAACTGTTAATGCAGTAGCATAGTGTAAATGAAGAAACTTAACCAAAATGTAATTTAGTTTGCATTTTTAATTGTTGACTCAAATACAGCATTTGAAAACCTAAACCCTGCAAAAGAAGAGTGAATACAAAGAAGTTAGTTTTGTAGATTTGAGAGCAGATACTTGACAGTGATAACCCATACCTATGCTAACTAGGGTTTATATTTTGCTGTAATACATAATTGTGCATGATTGTGCAATGGTTTTGTTTCTCATTGGTTGTTAACTTGACCTGTGTGGTAGCCTTGTTTCTTCTGGGGAGACTGAAGCATTTCCTCTCCCTGATCACTTCGACTAGATTAAGTTTGGTCACATTCTGTTTTTTAAGAATCACTTCAGCATCTGTGCATGATCTTGAGTAAGTGCAGGTTGTATTGTATTTTGTCTTTAAGATAAAATCATTAAAATAGAATATTTAAAAGAAACAGGCTGATCTGCTTAATCCTGACTTCTCTTAAATTTTCTTTCCTGAGAGTTAATTGAGATGCCTTTTCACCTTCATTGCCAAAACCAGAGAGATTTCAGACAGGTCGGAATTGAATTGAAAACCCACTATTGCCCTTTAGAATCCTTGGCCTCATGGTCTCTCATAGGTGAGCTTGAGTCTGAGTTCGTAAACACACACAATTAGCATAACAATAAGTTTAGTTTACTCAGCAGGAGGTGACGTGTGTATTGTACAATGCAGGCTGGAAATGCTGCTACTCCTCCTTGTGGACATACCGCGTGGTGTCAGACTACACTGTGCACTTGGAGAGGAGAGCTTGCCGCCACTTTCATTTGGCGGGAGAGACTGAAAATTGGAGTGAAGGACCTGGAGAAGTTGGCTCTATGTGCTGCATAGTCCTGCTTGGTGAAGCCAAACATAACTGTGTGGCGGTAGGGAGGGAAGACTGTACAAAGTAATGAATGCTTTCCAAATAGAGGAGATGGTTGTGGGGGGAAAACAGACATTTTAAAAACAAAAATTACCCCTCCCCCCCAGTACTGTTTTTGGAACACAAATGTCAGGTTCAAGGGGAACGAACAAAACCCACAGAGTGAACTAATTCTGCTTGAGGCGAGGATGCAAGTTCAATGGCAGAGCTATTGTGCTGTCTGAATTTCAGAGGAGATAAAGGCAGCAGCCTCCTCTGTGTTGCAATGTGAAAGCTTACATGGCTCCTTGTGAAAAGCAATTTATTTTAGATTATGGCAGAGCAACTACCATTTAAACTGCTAGGGATTGTAATTGAACTCAGAACCAACCTCTCCCTGAACTCTGGGGGCAGTAATCAGTTTACCCAAGCTTGTTCTAAGTAACAGCTATGCCAAACCTTAAAGATAGAAGTGGCAGCTGATGCCAACTCACTGTACGTCTTCTGTACTGGGGGCCCTATAAAAGCTAGCTTGTGCAAAGTTTAGTTGAGTTAAATGTATGTCTGAAAGTATTTTAATGGTTGCAGGTTTTGCCTGTGTGGTTGGTTTCTAACAATAGCTGCAGTAGGAGGAAGCAGTTTGGAGGAAACTAGAGCAATACAATTATTGTAGGAGAACTTTTGCATAATTCAATTGATATGAAGGTACAATGTGTCTTTGCAAATAATTGAACACCGGGGGCCAGATCCTCAGCTGTTGGTGTAGCTCAATGGAAGTCAATTTGGTGCAGCTCCATTGAAGTCAATGGTCTGCTGATTCTGATTATTATTAATTGATAAAGAGGAAGAGGTTGTATCCACATAGCCTAGGCATCCTGTACTTCCATTATGTCATAATGGATCTTTAATTGTTTCATTGGAAGAATAATTTGTTGTTTCTTCACAATCCTTGGCTCCCAGTTGTAAATGTAAGTTTCCTCTTTCCTCTGATGATGGCCTGAATTTTCAAATGGAAACATTCCATCTAAAACAATAAACTTAATAAACAATAAAGTTTCGGTTTCAATAAAATGTCCATTTTGTTTTAAATTTTTATCTTTCATCCTTTTTTTTGGGAAGCCTCAGAAGCAATCAAAATCTCTCTGATAGGTTTATATGGAATAGAGATGCTACTTCATAGGCAAACTCCAGGGTTATACATGCATTTTGAGTGATAAAAATACAAACTGATAAAATAGACATTTAAGTGTAGTTTATTTTATGTAGATACATCTGCAGTGGCTTGTGTACTAAACCAAAATATCCTGAGCACTTCTATTTTCAACTTCATCGCACAGACAAATAGAAGTCATTCTTTTTCTGTTCCCTTTTTTTGCTTAAAGCCCAGCTCAATAGATAAACTCCATAATTGCATCTGTTGGTTTATTACTGGACATGTGTCTGTAAATTCTGAAATAGTGTTTTATAGAGCTGGTCAGAATTTTCCACAAAACTAATATGTTGAGTGGAAATATAAGGGTTTTTATGACATTTTCATTAAGAAGTTTTCTTTGGTCTGAGGGAATAAAAGAAGGACTCAAACACTTGATAGTCTGGTGGTTAGGGAACTGACTTGAGGCATGGGAGATCCCTGCTCTGTCTGATTTTGGAGTGGGATGACAAACGCTACTCTTACTCAGGCAGAGTAAGGACTTGAACTTGGGTTTCCCACATCCTATGCTAGTGCCCTAACCACAGGGACATAGTCTCTCTCCAGCATGTGAAAAAATTCAAAAGGTCTTATTTTATTCCTATATGTAAATATGTAAACACATTTCAGAACATTGAAATGTTTTGTGAAATGGAATTGCTGTTTCCTGGCCAGCCCTACTACTTTAGAAATGGATTCAGATCACTTTTGGACCTTGATCCAAAGCCCATTGAAGTCGATGAAAAGACTCCAATTACCTTCAGTGAGCCTTGGATCAGGTTCTTATTTCCAGCCCAGCCCATTCATCTCAGTGGGGTGGCAGAGGTCCAACAGAACTTGATCATTGGTGTGACAGTGTAGGGCTGGCCAAGGTTAGGGACTATGTAAACTGAAAATTATCTGCATTACTGTTCCAGGGAATAATAGCTAAATGGTTAGTAGGGGCAGGCTACCCCTGCTTCTGGCTTTTTATAACAGAATTGTCTGTGGCTTCATTATATTTTATTTGTATTATTATATGTCGAGAAATGCCAAAAGACAGCAGAAGATAGGCTATTTTAACAAAAATATCACAAAGCCTAATGCATAATGTTATCATCACTGCAAGTAGAGCCTCTTGACTTGACTTGGGCTGAGGGAATAACAGGGAGTAAGAATGCTCCTTATGTCCCTGCATTTTCCACCTGAACCCGGGGACTGAGCACACTGAAGTATGCAGGTGCGGTATGCCTGATGGCTTCCCTTGCTTCCCATGGGCTGGTGGGTGGTTAGGACTGGTGTCATGGCTTCATCCCCCACTTCCCCGCTGGCCAGCGTAGTGTGCTGTCAGCACCCCTACAACCCAACCCCACATTCCTTCCATTGCAAGGTGGATCCAGGGGAGGAACTGAGAGTCACAGGCTATATGATTAACAAGGCTTCCGATGGCTACTTCTTGGGTGGTACAGCTTACATACCATGCCTTGCTCAGAGCTGGGCCTAGAGTCAACATTTCCTTGGATGAATTGCAAACTCTAGCAGATCTACTGTTTTTGGATTCTCTGAGTTAATCTGACCCTAGTTTAAAAAGTCAAGGAAACCAGAATTGCCCATGCCTCTTAATTTTAAGTACAGTTTCACGATGAATCAGGATGAAATCTATCTCAGGGTAGGAAAACTAATAATTCTTCGCCATTTTAAAAAGTGCACACAAGATCTTGGCATTCAGCTTGTCAGGGGATATTGTGCTTTTTAACTAAGTTAGCAGTCAATGCTTAAAAATCTTCTTGCTTGAGAGAACTCCAGACACTGCATGTTATTCTGTAAAATAAATCTGATCTATCCCCAAAAATGCCATTTAATCTCCACACACAGCTTGCACTTGAGAGGTCAACCTATTGCAGTGCTTAGACAAATTCTGTTAAAATATCAAGGTAAATTAATGGATTTGTTTAGAATGAGCTGGCTATTTTGTTCTCCATTCCCCCTGGAAGTTGATAACTTTCTCCCACCTCTATTTTGCTTTTTCTTCAGCAGGAAGAAGTTGAGTTCTGGCTGTCCTTTCAAACACTGCCTGGAAGTCTGTTCAGTTACAGTAGTTGGCTGGGGGATAAGCTGGATGCTTTGCCTCACTCCCTAATCTAAATTATGCTTCCAGTTTTCCTGGTCTAGGAGGTCTCTGTGTGTGGACAGGTGACATTAAATGCTGCAATTTAGTGAAAAAATAAAAGTGGAGTTTGACTTGCTTGGATGCAAATGCGTTCAGTGCTAGTTAAAACCAAGCACAGACAATCAGTTCAAAGTAATGTGCTGATTCTTTACTGATGTATCTAATAACCTAATGGACACTGTTTGAAGATAAAGTTTCCTTCCTTAACACATTAAAAATGTGTATGCATTTTAAAATTATCTGCACATGTATGGATAGATTTGGGTAGGCAATTTTTAATCAACTAAGTAAAATAAGGGGATATTTTAGGTGTGAAGACTTTGTAAGAAATCCCATGTCTGTACATTTTGCTTCTGAGTTTTAAGACAGCCAATGATGACAGTGCTGCATTCCCCAGTAAAGAAGTGATTTTCTATTCACTGTCTGCCTAGGTCAGTACTAGGGGGGAATTGGGGTAGTGAGGCCCATTGTAAGTGCTGGCAGGTGGAGGGTTTAAGGTATTGTTTCTTTTTGTTCTAGTTATTCCTATTCACCTTATAGCTTATCCTCTGTTTGTTGGATCTAATAAAGTTCCCCATTGCTTTTTTTCTACTTTGGGGTTTGGGATGTTTATTTTATCCCTTGTGCATTGTGTATGTTATTTGGTAGTAAATATTTTCCCAAGGGACCACATCTCTTGTGTTGCAGGCACTGGAGGGGGCCTCCTTGGGTGGAGGCACCAGGTGCCAGGATACAGAACTCCAGACCTGAGGTGAGAGGGGAGAAGCCACTCCAAGCAGCAAGCAATAGGGAGACCGCTAAGCCCTGCCTCAGGGCTGGGATTACACCTCTTATTACTGTCCAGTCAGTGAAAATATTGGGAAATAGATGGAGACAGAATTAATGAAATCCTCACTTGCATGAGAATAGAAAAAAACAAATGAAAAGTAAATGTGGAGCCTCTTTATTTATTTTTCTTTCGTTCTTTCTCTTAAAGCTCATGCATTTCAGTATGTAATGTCCAGAAATCTGCATGTCTCTCCCCATCCCCAAGCTCCTTACTCCTCATAGTCTTGTCACAGCTTAAGGAATGAGTGATTTTTATTTACAAATCAGAATGAAAGTTTTATTTATATTGTTGACTGTGCACAGCTATTGTTGAAAAGACTTAACCACTCTAGTCTTTGGAGTAGCTATAAATGCCTTGGCTGTAATGAAAACAGGACATACACAAAAAGAGGGGATTAGTGAGAGCAGAGATAACTCCCACCATCTTTTACTTATTTCTTAAGACCTCCTGTGGTACTCTGAATTGAAAAGACTGCCGTAGGTGAAAATATGTCGGATTATTATGCTCTGCATTTAGCAAGCTTGTCAGATGTGGAAAGTTTCAATAGTACCTGAGAAAACAGTTAGTGAATGTTTCCCTATATAGTTTAGGCAAGAAAGCTAATTCAATTTTGGGGATAGACTTGCATGCTCATATATGCCTGTGTGAGCACTAGTGATTTTGTGGGAGAGGTTGGCTTTCATGAATGTATAAACACTTGTACAAGTGATAGATAAATAAATACTAGTGCAAATAATAAAGTGGTGGGCACCTGCTCTCTGAAAATCACACCCCTTTAATGTGTTTCACCTTACATAACCAAGAAACGGAAGCACCCAAAATCCTTAGTCACCTTTGAAAATGTGTCTCCTTCTGAAAGTCCAGTGGGGCTGAAAGGCAATATGTCAATAGAATTACAAAATGCTTGAATGCTGTTTTTTAGCAGCCTACATAAGAGAAGTAGGAGAGATGTAAGAAATCCCCAGAAATCAAACTGTATTAGTTGAAGAGAAGCAAAATAGGGGAGGTTTCTACACACATAGTGGGAAGGTAGGATCACTTCTAAAAAGGAAAGACAGAATGAGAAATCAGAGATGACTGAACCCCTTGATCTGTTTCCCAAAATTCACTAAGTACAAGATGAGGGAGGCAAATGAGGCTGTGAAGGAGTTAGCATTCAATAAAGAAAGAGTGAATGAATAAATAACAGAGGTCCAAACTTTTCTCTGTTGGAAGACCATTGATATCACTGGAGAGAGGATTTCAGTGGATTTACATCCCAGATAAACTTGGCCCAGAACAGAAATCTGCAGTATGAGATACTTGGTCCTGAGTGTACTGAATGAGGGAGTCTCGGATTTTAGATAAATCTTGGGAAACAGTAGTGATGCTCCAGGCATATAGGCTAGTGCCATTCCATCCTTTACATTGGACTGGCAGGACAGCTGGGATAATGATAGGTCGATGAGCCTGCCTCGTATTGCAGATAAAATAGTAGAAAACATAATAAGAGAATCGATTTGTAGAAATATGTAGTGGAGGGGCTTATTGAGTAGCAGTCAACACAGATTTACAAAATACAGATCATGTCAAAGTAACCTGAAAGCCTTTTCCAATACAGTAACAGATTGGGTGGAGAAGGCAAATGCAGCGTACATAATATATCTGGGCTTTAGCAAGTCCCTTGACATAGAACCTCACAGGAAGCTTAACAGTAACATTGATAATAACACACTGGTTAATAGACAGGAAACATTGCATTGTTATCATGATTGTGTCAGAATGGGGGTAAATATACAAAAATCTTACGCCCTACAGAGAGAGACTGAAGGAAGTACAGTACATGTATTCTTTTTTCTAAATAGCATAAGGGAGATGGAAGGTCAGTGTGCCCTTAAGAAAGGGGTGGAGTGGATGTGGAGCAGTGTCACTGGGATGTCTGACCCTCTTCTCTATGAGCAGAGGATGAGATCCAGGCCTGGAGAGTCCTGTTCCGATGCCATTTTCAGAGGGCTGATTGGGCGAACAGATAACTGTTGCCTGGAGGTCCAGCTGCAAAAGAGCATACGTGGACTGGACATGCCACGCTTCATTCAGCTCTAGAAAGCAGCTTTCACTAGTGCATAAGAATCTGAAAGATTTGACTTTGGGTCATGTTTTTTAAATGGATGCCTAAAGTTAGTCTCCTAAGTTTGTAGTTGGGCACTTAAAAATAACTTCCAGTTTTCAAAGGTGTTGAGTATCTGGTACCCCTTAGTGAAGTCAATGGGAATCCGTCTGGGCTTATTGCTGGAAAGATGATCTGCCTTCTGGGTTAAAGTAAGTGTGACAGTCTAATGGACACTAGTATTTGCTTTATTACCAATGAGACATTTTATTCTTCAAAACAAAAGGAGGTGGAGGAATCAGGCAAATGTGGCTAGGGTTTAAAACAAATCATGTGCCTGCCTAAGACACTGGAGCGCTGTTCAAGAGCAGTTCATCCTTGTAAAACTACTGCCCAAGGGCAGGTGCACCGACCGTCAACAGCCGCACACATGCCAGTAGCATAAATTAAAAGGGTGCCAACTTAAAATCAAGTCAGTTTAAAAAAAATGGTGTTAGAAATAGGGTTAAGGTCTCTATCTGCCCCTCAATTTTTGCACCAGTTTTTGTGGTTTGACAATATTTTTCAATTTTTTTAAAAATGGTTTTCACTCCTTTGTTGGGGTGTGAAAGCCCCAGATAAACAAGATAATTAGGTCACTCATGGTAGCATCCAGACACTTCAGGAAAGATTGAGAGCCCATTTGGCTAGGCACTTGTAAAAACATCATCTGTCTGCAGGATCAGAGTCATGCAAGTGCTTAACTTTGAGCTTGTGAATAGTCCCATTGCAATGCAAAGCTGAATGTTCCCAGTCCTGGAAACAACATGCATACAAGCAATTTTATTCATGCCAGGAGTGCTGCTGCAGTCAATGGGATTATACACATGAAAAGTAGAGTAACTTCCTCAATATGATTTTACCTTGGTGCTGTGAGAATTGTCACAGAATGCTGAAATCAACACTGACCGTCTGTCCTCCTGTCCTCACGGACATCTTACCACCATCCTGCCAAAGAGAAGCAGCAATAATATGAAAATACAACTGTATAATAGTGAACCCAGACTTGCCTGTCTCTGAAGATCTCCAAAACCATCTGAGATGCCATCTTGAGCTCAGGAACCCCTTCTGAGTCAGGGCCAAAGAGTTTAAAACTTGGGGACTGTCACCAAAAGACAGGTGGTGGAGGTTGTGAGAAAACAGCAGGGTCAAGGATCAAGACCTGAATACAAACCCATCTTCCTGCCATGTAAGACATAGAAAGCAGCAAACCACATCACAAGGGTGTTGCAATTACCTACTACATAGATGGAAAATGAAGGAGAGCCCGATATGTGAACGCGGAGAAGACCAACCCAGGAACACTATTGATCTGCTGCCCTCTAAGATTCTTGTCCAGAGGACAGACTTGATTCATTCCATGTCACCAGAAACTCCAGAGTGGATGAGAAACTTGTATGTCAACGTTTAATGTGGTTTTTCAGGTTGCCATATGGAAGAAGAGATTCACATGCTTAAGTGTTCACAGGACTGAGTGCCTTTTTTGTGTTCTGGACTTTCCAGTGATCAGATCTGTTAACTGTGAGGGGAAGGGGACTATTTTAGATACTATACTTAAATAAAAATGAAAAAAAAAGCAAAAAATCCCGCTTTTGCTGTTATATAGCCTAGTATAAATTTTGCTACTCTTCTTGCTGGTTGTTGTTTTGAGGTCTAACTCATGGATTGAAATGATTTATATGCTGTCTTATTATTAGAATTTTGGATTGTCAAACAATATAATTGGCTGAGATGCAGTCATATGACTTAGAGCAGTTGTTTGCTGCCTAATTAATGGAAACAGGGTCACGTAATCTTGTAATTAAAAACAGAGGATGACCCTAATGATGAAGTGATCTAGTTGAGAGGATGCTGTCCCATATAGGAAGCAGTCTACCCTACTTCATACCTTCTGAAATATTTGGAACACATTTTCTGTCTACTGCTGCTTTTTAGTCATATTTTAGACTAAAAGTAGATAAGCATGATAGTTATGAAGGCTTTAGTTCTTCTTGACTAATGTATACAGGATATTAGATACACGTTTAAAAAATAAACATCACTTGTACCTCCTATTTTTCTACCTTCTTCTGTTTTGAAGAAATATGTTCATATTGAGCAATATCGGTAAAGATGTATTGTTCATTATATCTGAGTTCTCTTGCAATATATATGACCTGAGTTGGCTGAATCTTTCAAATATTTTATTCACCGAAAAATGCAGTTTTGTGTCAACTGAAACTATTCACAAATTTGGGTCAAATTTGGAGAATAGTTTCAGTTAAAAAAAGTTGTTTTTCAAAATATTTTGTTTTGTTTCAATGTGGTTTTTAAAATTAAATTTCAAAATTTAACTAGGCTTGTTATTAAAAAAAATAGCACTCCCCATGAAAACTAAACAAACTGAAGAAAAAATGTTTTGCATCAAATTAAATGTTTGTTGACTTTTTGGTTCAGCCACCCGACTCAAAAATCAATTATTCACTCAGCTCTCTGCATCGCATTTACTTCACTTCCAAAAATCCAGGAGGTTGAAACCTACCTATGTAAGTATCAAGATAAGTTGGGGGAAGAGGTAAAATTGTTTTCACAAGTAGAGCTTAAAAATGGCACCACATACCAGGCACAATGTTCATGAGAGTAAAGAAATAAAATAAATTAAATTTAGAATGGATATAAAATAGAAACTGAATGAGAAAATTCACTTACGTTAATCAAATCTGTAAGTTCTCATTACTGGAGCACTCCTTTTGTTTCAATTTTTAAAGGGTTTAATAAAACAGAGTCTGTTTCTCCTCTCACACTAGTTTTACATTCATGTAACTCCATTGAAGTCAATAGAGCTACTTACGTACACCACAGTAATGAGAGAAGAAGTGGGCCCTAATGCTAACGTTGTTAGGATATAGTAAACAGCTGTTGTTTCCTGGGTAAAAAAGTAGTCTGTAGTCAGTAATCTCCTCTGTTTGCAGCCTTTAGCATTCTGTCCCACTGTTGGTAACTCTATCTGCCACTTCGGGGTCAGTAGTTTCCCCACATAAAGTAGGGGCCAAAAGAAATATGTCCACTGGTTTCAGATGTGTTCATCTGATGTATCTGGGTATAACAGAGAGGATGATTTAGCTCATTGGGTTTAATCAGTGTTCTCATCCAAAAATTCACCAAGTTATATTAAAAATAAGTTAAGGGCTGAATCTTCCACTGTGCTGGATGTTTGGGCCTGTTTCAGCACAGCACTCAAGCATTGGTTCGTGGTAAGAACTGAGCAGTCCCAATGACTTTCCATGAAACTATGCCCATGTTTAAAGTTAAGCATGTGCTTGACTGCCAGAAGCTGGGCCTGGCTGACAGGAAATGGATCACCTGATAATTGCTGTGTTCTGTTAATTCCCTCTGAAGCATCTGGCACTGGCCGTGGTCAGAAGACAGGATATTGGGCTAGATGGACCATTGGTCTGACCCAGTGAGGCCATTTGTATCTTTTTAAGAACTTCAGCCCCCAACTAAAACCCTTCCAACGCATTATTAAGGATCTACAACCTATCCTGAAGGATGACCCAACAATCTCACAAATCTTGGGAGACAGGCCAGTCCTTGCCTACAGACAGCCCCGCAACCTGAAGTAAATACTCACCAGCAACCACATACCACACAACAAAACCACTAATACAAGAACCTATCCTTGCAACAAAGACCGTTGCCAACTGTGCCCACATATCTATTCAGGGGACACCATCACAGGGCCTGATAACATCAGCCACACTATCAGAGGCTCGTTCACCTGCACATCCACCAATGTGATATATGCCATCATGTGCCAGCAATGCCCCTCTGCCATGTACATTGGTCAAACTGAACAGTCTCTACGTAAAAGAATAAATGAACACAAATCAGATGTCAAGAATTATAACATTCATAAACCAGTCGGAGAACACTTCAATCTCTCTGGTCACGCAATTACAGACATGAAAGTTGCGATATTACAACAAAAAAACTTCAAAACCAGACTCCAGTGAGAGACTGTTGAATTGGAATTCATTTGCAAATTGGATACAATTAATTTAGGCTTGAATAGAGACTGGGAGTGGCTTAGTCATTATGCAAGGTAACCTATTTCCCCTTGTTTTTCCTACCCCCCCCCCGATGTTCTTGTTAAACCCTGGATTCGTGCTGGAAATGGCCCAACTTGATTATCATACACATTGTAAGGAGAGTGATCACTTTAGATAAGCTATTACCAGCAGGAGAGTGGGGTGGGGGAGAGAAAACCTTTTGTAGTGGTAAACACCCATTTTTTCATGCTTTGTGTGTATAAAAAGATCTTCTACACTTTCCACAGTATGCATCCGATGAAGTGAGCTGTAGCTCACGAAAGCTTATGCTCAAATAAATTGATTAGTCTCTAAGGTGCCACAAGTACTCCTTTTCTTTTTGCGAATACAGACTAACACGGCTGCTACTCTGAAACCTGTTTTTAAGAACTGTGCTGGATTGGGACTAGCATTCTCTGTACCTTGCAGAATCAAATCCTAAGGAAACAGAAGAGTAAGAAACTATCCTAATTGTATGCAAAACCCCCCATTTTATTGTTAGTCTTCCTTAGGGATTCAGATGCACATGTTAAAATACATTTGAGAATGGGATATTACCAACTTGTACAGACATGGCCAACTATCTGTTTTTCAGTAGAGGTGAATGTTTAGCTTGTCATCCAACTAGGCTGCCCTACTACTTGTGCTACCTTGTGTATAGTGGAGCTCCTTCCATCCCAAAGGCTTTCAGTACTTTACAAACTGTGATCCTGACCTTTCATCCCTTGATCCCATAAAAATTGCTAGATTGAGGCCTTCGGACACATTGAGGCCTTCAGCAATAACATCCTTGTGACTAAAATGCAACCCTTTCTGGAGTAGACTTTGGAGCTACGTAAGAAAAACAGCCACAATGCGCAACAGTTTAGCTCAGTAAATGAACAAGGATATCATTTTTAATTGACATTGAAACCATGTGAGCAGAGTTTAGTCAATTCTGTGAACAGTATCGATACAATAATGAAAGCAGTTCCATCTGCAACTTTATATTTTTTTTATAAAAGAAGCCAAAACTTATTTCACCCTGTTCTTACAAGGGAGGATGTTTTGAATCTAGATGTTTTGGTCAGAATTAGTACTGACAACTTTATAAGAAGAAATAGAAAAATGTTTACAAGAAACATTTTAAACTAATTAGAATGGAAAGCAGTTTCTAGGTCTGACACAGAAAAGTGGCCTGCTGAACTTTTTTCCTCCTTTTCCCATTTATCAAAGAGATTTTTCATCATATTGCACATCTGCTGCTTTCAGAACAAATTCTGGCAAGAGTACTCAGCGTCACCATGAGAAAAAGCCTTAGATGTTTCCCCAGGATAGAAAAAAGCCGACCCCTATCAATTCCCATTTCTCAGACAGAGTGATGCCTTTAACACTCAGTAATGAAAGTTTTTATATGGGAGAGGGATTACCAACATCAGCCTCTTATTGTCCTTTGATGTGCACAGAAATATTACAGTAGAAGTTATTAAAGAATAAATTGTGGGAGCCCAATACCCCCACCAGCTCAGTTTGTCATTTTGCCCTTAGCTGTTTTAGGTCATGGTGAATTCCTCCTTTCAATGGGGTTATTTAGTATCTGCTAGCTTTTTGTGTGCATTTGTAACCTCTTTTTGTTTTGGTCTGCTGTAATTTAGTAACTATTTATATTTCATCCATCACCATCAACTGGTAGTAATTAAAAACAAAACACCGGTAGCAATCCTGTGTATCAGAGAGCTCAGTGCAGTGAAAGTAAACCTGCTAAATCTTTAAACCCTTTAAATACAAGGAGATGATTTGCAGAAAGACACTGTATTTCTCAGCTTCCCAGTGAACTGTAAATAGCATGAACACCACTGCAGATCTAAATCTTTTCCTAGCAGCTGTTGTTTGTCTCCAGAGAGGATTTTCTGTGATTCGTGGTTAAATTATATATAAGAAGGCCAGAAAATGCGCAGATTCTGGCAGGTGCATTTCCCTTGCCTGACTAATTAAGTTCAAAAATTGCGCACTTGCAGGCAGAAGGTTTGTTAGGGCTCGCTCAACTTTCCCCACATACTGGGAAGAATGTACACAGCACTAGTTTCTCTGACTTCCTCTTCACAAAAGATCTGGACATAGACAAGCGTTGCCAACTTTCTAATTACACAAAACCCTGGCCCTACCCCTTGCTGTCCCCTTCCCTGAAGCCCCACCTCTACCCCACCTCTTTTGAGGCCCTGCCCCCTCCCTCCATCGCTTGCTCTCTCCCACCCTCACTCACTTTCACTGGGCTGGGGCAGGGGGTTGGGGTGCGGAGGGGGGTGCGAGCTCCTGGGTGGGTCCAGAAATGAGGGGTTCAGGGTGTAGGAGGGGGCTTCAGGCTGGGGCAGTGGTTTGGGGTGTGGGAGGGGGTGAGGGCTCTGGCTAGGGGTGTGGGCTCTGGGGTGTGGCCGGGGATGAGGAGTTTGGGGTACAGGAGGGGGCTCTGGGCTGGGGCTGAGGGCTTTGGAATGTGAAAGGGAGCTGTCAGGGTTCCTTCCTCACTCTGAACTCTAGGGTCACAGATGTGGGGACCCTCATGAAAGACCACCTAAGTTTATTTCTACCAGCTTAGGTTAAAACTTCCCCAAGGCACAAATTCTTCCTTGTCTTTGGAACGGTATCGCTGCCACCACCAAGTGAGTTAGACAAAGATTTTGGAAAAGGACCACTTGGAGTTCCTGTTTCCCCAAAATATCCTCCTAAGCCCCCTCACCCCCTTTCCTGGGGAGGCTTGAGAGTAAACAAGGTGAGCACAGACCAGACCCTTGGGTTTTTAGGACACTAAAAACCCCAATCAGATTCTTAAAAACAGAACTTTTATTATAAAGAAAAAAAGTAAAAGAAACAACTCTGTAAAATCAGGATGGAAGATAATTTTACAGGGTAATAAGATTTAAAACTCGGAGGATTCCACTCTAGGCAAAACTTTAAAGTTACAAAAAAACAGGAATAAACCTTCCTCTTAGCATGGAGAAAATTCACAAGCTAAAACAAAAGACACTCTAATGGATTTCCTTGCTATTTCTGTAATTTTAGATGTATCATTCAGTAGGAGCTGGATTACTTGCTTGGTCTCTCTCTTTGTCTCCGGAGAGAACAACAAAAGCCCAAAACAAAAACCTTCCTCCACAGATTTGAAAGTATCTTCTCCCCTTATTGTTGCGGGCTCCGGCTGGGCAATGGTTACCTCGGGTGGCTCCTGGAAGTGACCGGCATGTCCCTCTGGCTCCTAGGTGTAGAGGCAGCCAGGTAGCTCCATGCACTGCCCCTACCTGCAGGCACCACCCCCGCAGCACACGTTGGCCGTGGTTCCTGGCCAATGGGAGCTATGGAGTTGGCACTCAGGGTGGGGGCAGTGCACAGAGACCCTCTGGCCGCCCCTGCACCTAGGAGGCAGACATGCCATCTGCTTCCGGGAGCTGCGCGGGAGCCAGGGCAGATAGGGAGCCTGCCTTAGCCCTGCAGTACCGCTGACTGGACTTTTAGCAGCCTATTAAAATCTCCTGGATTGTTTTCAGTAGTCACCGGGAGATTGATGCCACTTCAGGTAGACTCGGGCCCATCTGGGAGGGTTGGCAACCCTAATATAGACACAGAAGGATATCGATATTTATGTTGTGTGTTTCAAAGTAACTTTGCTTGTGTGCATTTGTGAATCAAGGCCTTAACTTCATTTTGTCTCTTAAAGGAAAAGCATTATCAAAACACAAAGAATCAGTGTTTAGTCATGGGCATCAGATCTGAGGTTTGGAATCAGAGACCATCTCTCGGGTGGTGGGGGGAGAGGCAGTAACAAAGGAGGTAGCCATCTTCGGCCTCCATTCAAACGTGTAAGTGATTTCCTGGATAGAGGCCTATACTGGCTACCTCTGCCCTCCCTTACTTTTTGGTTCCCTGTAAGATAGGTTTGAACCCAAATCTCCGATCTGATATCCCTAAATTTTCAGACCTGGATCCGAATCTTGCTGGTCTCTCCTTTTGTTGGATGTAACTTATCTTCCTGATCTGAGTAAAACAGAAATAGAAGATGAATGTGATTCGTTCTTAAATTTTTCTCTCTAAGAAAACACAGTAAGAGCCAATTTCATCCCTGTCATATGGGGCTGGAAATCCGATAGTCCTAATCTCCTGTAGGCATTAGTATTCATAATAAGGCTGATCTGTAACCTGTATACTGATCATAGTTTTTTGTGTTCCTCGTAACTGCGGAACCCTAAAAGAATCTGTAGCATTCCTGTAACAAGTCAGTGCTTCCTCCGGTGCCACTAATTATTGGGATGCTAGGACACTGTACTTTTGTTTTTTTTTAAACATTTGTAATACTTTTTTAAACAAACAAGCAGATACATTATTCTTTGGTAACTGTCTAAACCACTGCCAATTATTTAAGCACAGTCATTGGCATAAAGTTCATATTGATTGGGAAGTCTCAGAGAAGATGCTGTATCTCTTCAGAATTGTGGGACCAGGGAAGAATTCCAAGGAATGTTTTGCTCAGATTTTCTTGTTGTAAGTGAGGTAGCATGGTGCAGTGGATAGGGCATGAATGGGGACTCAGGAGACCTGGGGTCTGCCTTTAGCTCTGTCACAGATCCACTCTGTGACCTTGAGTAAGTCACTTCATCATCTTGTGCCACCATTTTCACTCCTACTTTTTCTCTGTCTTGTCTATTTTGACTGCTAGCTCGTTGTGTCTTTCCATGTGTTCGTGCTGTGCCTGGCACTGTGGGGCCCTGATCTTGGTTGGTGTCTCTAGGTGAGGGTTGCCACCTTTCTAATGGCTGGTAACTAGACCCTGAGGCCATGCCCCCTGCTCTGCTTCTTCCCCCCCAAGGGCCCTTTCCCTTCTCCATCTCATCTCATCCCCTCCCCCTGATTAAAAAAAAAAAAACCTGGACAGCAGGGCTTGTAAAATGGCACCTGGACACATACTCTGAAAGCCGGACTGTCCAGGTGAAAATCAGACAGGTGGCAACCCTACTTTAGGCCTGTCTGTAATGCAAAGAATAAATAAGTGAAGAATATTGTACTTGGTAACTGGGGGTGCTGCCATAGGTTCCAGGCCATTGTCTCCAGTAAGGAAAAGCTTTTCATGTTTAAAATGATTTTGGTTTCTTCATGCTTGAATTCTACATAAGAGAACACTATCCCTTCAGCTCTTTAGTCCAGAAGAAGAACATTTAATTTTCCCTGAGTGAATTGAAAACCTGTAAACAGGTGGGAAAGTGGCAATAGAAATATGTAAACTGTGATAAACACTTCACTAGCCTGCTTACTGCCAGTGTTCCCACAAGGGATTTAGTAACTAATAGTACTGCTAGTTTCATTCCAAGGGGTTCTGAGACCACTGGTTTATGTATCATTCTATATTTTAAATTACTTTTAGCAGGCAGAAGATGCTGACAATTAATTTCCTGGGTTGCTGGTGAATGATTAAATCTGTTACAGTTCCTGCATTTCATCCCAAAGGTGGCTGCACTTCCATGGTGGGTGAAATGATTCCATGTAAATAGCTTGTAAATCAGATTTAAAAGTTTGTAGAGAACTTTGGGATCCCTCTGGATGAAGCATGTCATGTATATAGGCTATCATTATTGTGCTTATAGGCCTCCTATCAAGAGAGAATTAACTGAACCATCTCTGAAGCTGACCACCTAAATCTCTTATAGGAAACTTGATTTCCTTTCCAGAATGCAGTGGCTTAGCTCAGAGGGGGCTAACAGCTGGTGTCAGAAGTTAGTTCTAAAAGGAGTATGTATTTTTTAGTCTAACCAGTGGAAGGACAAAGCTAGTAGGTGCGGGTTTGCATACCTAACAATGCTTTGTGTTTGCACAGTGCCTTTCTTCTGAAGTTCTTTACAATCATAGAATCATAGAATAACAGAGTTGGAAGAGACCTCTGGAGGCCATCTAGTCCAACCCCCTGCCCAGAGCAGGACCAATCCCAACTGAATCATCCCAGCCAGGGCTTTGTCAAGCCTGACCTTAAAAACTTCTAAGGAAGGGGATTCCACCACCTCCCTAGGTAACGCATTCCAGTGTTTCACCACTCCCCTAGTGAAAAAGTTTTTCCTAATATCCAACCTAAACCTCCCCGACTGCAAGGTGAGACCATTACTCCTTGTCCTGTCATCTGCTATCACTTAGAATAGTCTAGATCCATCCTCTTTGGATCTACCTTTTAGGTAGTTAAAAGCAGCTATCAAATCCCCGCTCATTCTTCTCTTCCATAGACTAAACAATCCCAGTTCCTTCAGCCTCTCCTCATAAGTCATGTGTTCCAGTCCCCTAATCATTTTTGCTGCCCTTCACTGGACTCTCTCCAATTTCTCCACATCCTTCTTGTAATGTGGGGCCCAAAACTGGACACAGTACTCCAGATGAGGCCTCACCAATGTCGAATAGAAGGAACGATCATGTCCCTCGATCTGCTGGCAATGCCCCTACTTATACACCCCAAAATGCCATTGGCCTTCTTGGCAACAAGGGCACACTGCTGACTCATATCTAGCTTCTTGTCCACTGTCACCCCTAGGTCCTTCTCTGCAGAACTGCTGCCTAGCCATTCGGTCCCTAGTCTGTAGCGGTGCATTGGATTCTTCCGTCCTAAGTGCAGGACTCTGCACTTGTCCTTGTTGAACCTCATCAGATTTCTTTTGGCCCAATCCTCCAATTTGTCTAGGTCCCTCTGTATCCTATCGCTACCCTCCAGCGTATCTACCACTCCTCCCAGTTTAGTGTCATCTGCAAACTTGCTGAGGGTGCAATCCACACCATCTTCCAGATCGTTAATGAAGATATTGAACAAAACTGGCCCCAGGACCGACCCTTGGGGCACTCCGCTAGATACCGGCTGCCAACTAGACATGGAGCCGTTGATCACTACCCGTTGAGCCCGACAATCTAGCCAACTTTCTACCCACCTTGTAGTGCATCCATCTAGCCCATACTACTTTAACTTGCTGACAAGAATACTGTAGGAGACCGTGTCAAAAGCTTTGCTAAAGTCGAGGAATAACACGTCCACTGCTTTCCCTTCATCCACAGAACCAGTTATCTCATCATAGAAGGCAATTAGGTTAGTCAGGCATGACTTTCCCTTGGTGAATCCATGCTGACTGTTCCTGATCACTTTCCTCTCGTCTAAGTGCTTCAGAATTGATTCCTTGAGGACCTGCTCTATGATTTTTCCGGGGACTGAGGTGAGGCTGACCGGCCTGTAGTTCCCAGGATCCTCCTTCTTCCCTTTTTTTAAAGATTGGCACTACATTAGCCTTTTTTCCAATCTTCCGGGACTTCCCCCGATCGCCATGAGTTTTCAAAGATAATGGCCAATGGCTCTGCAATCACATCCGCCAATTCCTTTAGCACTCTCGGATGCAACGCATCCGGCCCCATGGACTTGTGCACGTCCAGTTTTTCTAAATAGTCCCGAACCACTTCTTTCTTCACAGAGGGCTGGTCACCTCCTCCCCATGCTGTACTGCCCAGTGCAGTAGTCTGGGAGCTGACCTTGTTCGTGAAGACAGAGGCAAAAAAAGCATAGAGTACGTTAGCTTTTTCCACATCCTCTGTCACTAGGTTGCCTCCCTCATTTAGTAAGGGGCCCACACTTTCCTTGGCTTTCTTCTTATTGCCAACATACCTGAAGAAACCCTTCTTGTTACTCTTAACATCTCTTGCTAGCTGCAGCTCCAGGTGCGATTTGGCCTTCCTGATTTCACTCTTGCATGCCTGAGCAATATTTATATACTCATCCCTGGTCATTTGTCCAATCTTCCACTTCTTGTAATCCTCTTTTTTGTGTTTAAGATCAGCAAGGATTTCACTGTTAAGCCAAGCTGGTCGCCTGCCATATTTACTATTCTTTCTACACATCGGGATGGTTTGTCCCTGTAA
Organism: Lepidochelys olivacea; assembly: GCF_965140295.1. Taxonomy (NCBI): domain Eukaryota; kingdom Metazoa; phylum Chordata; order Testudines; family Cheloniidae; genus Lepidochelys; species Lepidochelys olivacea. The sequence continues at coordinate 3,569,608 of NC_140417.1, read as the reverse complement.
CCTCAATAAGGATTCTTTAAAATACAGCCAGCTCTCCTGGACTCCTTTCCCCTTCATGTTATTCTCCCAGGGGATCTTGCCCATCAGTTCCCTGAGGGAGTCAAAGTCTGCTTTTCTGAAGTCCAGGGTCCGTATTCTGCTGCTTTCCTTTCTTCCTTGTGTCAGGATCCTGAACTTCAAACTTCAGTTAGTTAAGTCTCACAACAGCCCTGTGCAGAGTGTAAATAGTAATATCTTTATTTAAAAGTGGTGGAAACAAAGACGCATTATAGATCTGTGACGTTCCACACAATCACTGCTGTAACGGAGTGTTTGTGAATGTACATTGAACTGAGGTGGGGATTCTGCAACTGCTGCTTCTTTTTTGTTATTTCTGAGTTGGGTTTAAAAGCTGCGGGGAAGAACACAAGTCAGGAAAGCATTTGTATTCAGGAGAGCATTTAAAACAATGATGTCAACATGATTTATGCATCTGCTTAGGTGCTGTCCAGAATAGGGATGGATTTAGGCAAGTGCTTTCCTGAATCAAGGCCTGAATACTGAAAGTCTGCCCCTCTTCTATATATATATAGAGAGAGAGACTATGACATATGGTGGTGGTGGATGGATTGAAGCCCAGTGAAGATTTATGTAAGCCTGTTGGATAGATCTCACTGATATTGTAGTCCTCATCAAGGCAACTAGAGATGAAAGGCCACTGCTTTATGTACTTACTCACATACCTCTCTAAGGATTAATTAATTTTTGTTACAGGGGATGAGCCATAGTATCTAATAGTAATTTGGGTAGATGATAACCTGAAGGAAGTCCAGAAAATACAGACACTTTGCCATCTGCCTTGTTTATTTTCACTTGGATACCCTTTGTCCAGTCCAAAATGAATAGCAGTGGTAAAAAAGGATTGGATGGAACAAAACATTATTTTTCTTTGCATTAAAAACAAAATGTTTATTTAAAAAAATTATTAAACTGCTTTGTATTTGGTTTTAGTTTTTTTTACTGCAGTAAAATCTGAGTTCACTTTTCATACATTAATGCAAATGGAAACCTGCATGCAATAACCAAGTGTAACCAAAATATTGGAAAAAATTATTAAACAATTTATAAGTACCAAGAGGATAATAGGGTCATAAGGAATAGCCACCATGGGTTTGACACGAACAAACCATGCCAAACAAACCTAATTTTTTTCTGTGACAGGGTTAATGACCTAGTGAATAGTGGAAAGCTGTAGACATGATATATCTTGATTTTTAGTTCTTTTTTTGAGACAGTCCCATGTGACATTCTCATAAGCAAACTAGGGAAATGCAGTCGAGATGAAACTACTATAAGGTGGGTGCACAAAAGACCATAATGAGTAATTTTCCATGGTTCACTGTCCAGCTGGGAGGGTATATCTAATAGAGTTCCAAAGGGGTCAGTCCTGGATCTGTTACTAGTCAACATTTTCATTAATGACTTGGAAACATGTGTGGAGAGTATGCTTATAAAATTTGCAGAAGACACCAAGCTGGGAGGGGTTACAAACAACTGTGACAATCTGAAGAACTGGTCTGAAATCAAAAAGGTGATATTCAGTAAAGACAAGTACAAACCACTTCACTTAGGAACGAAAAATCAACGAGGAATAACTGGTTAGGTAGTAGTGTTGCTGAAAAGGATCTGGAAAGTTTATAGTGAATCACAAATTGAATATGAGTCAACAATGTGATGCAGTTGCAAAGAAGGTTTGAGGTGTATTAACAGCACTGTTGTAATGCAAGACATGGGAGGTAATTTTCCCACTCTTCTTGGCATTGGTGAGGCCTCAGCTGAAATACTGTGTCCAATTCTGGACACCACACTTTAGGAAAGATGTGGACATATTGGAGAGACTGCAGAAGAGGAGAACAAAAATGATAAAAGATTTAGAAAACCTGATCTATGAGTAAAGGTTTAAAAGAACAACCACAAAACCCAAATAACTGGACCTGTTTAGTCTTGAGAAAAAAAACTGAAGGGGACCTTATCACAGTTTTCAAATATGTTTAGGTCTGTTATAAGAGGAGAGAGATCAGTTGTTACCATGTGCACTCAAGGTAGGACAAGAAGTAATGGCTTAAACTGCAGCAAGGAAGATTTAGGTTAGATATTGAGAAAAGGGCTCTAACTGTTAAGTTTTGGAACAGGCTTCCAAGGGAAGTTGTGGAATCCTCATCAGTGGAAGCTTTTAAGAGCAGGTTGGACAAACACCTGTCAGGGATGGTTTAAGTTTACTTGGTCCTCTGCCCCTGCACAAGGGCTTGGACTGAATGTTGTCTCAAGATCCCTTCAAGCCCTACATTTCTGTGTTTCTGAAACACACATACTGAAAAAAAAATCCGCATAACTTTTCAAACTTGAAATATTAACTTGAAGGGAAAGTATAAATTTCAATCTGTTAGTGCTGGTGGAGGGATACTGTGAGAGAAGAGAAGTGCTGAGAAAATTATCAGCAGGCTATGTTCACTGTTTTAAAAAAAAGAAAAGAAAAAAAAGGCATTAAAAAGCAAAAATAATGTTGATTAATGCATGTTATTATGTAAGTATTGGACTAGCATTCATCACTGAGTACTGTATGCAACAGAAATTAAACTCATATTTAATTTTAATTACGAGTTATCCTATTTACTGCTGGTCCTCCACCACATCTGTTTGACACATGCTAGGCGCATTCAGCCACGCATCCGGCGCCTTCTGTGTGTCAGTATCTGGCATGGAGGGTAGCAATCAATCTATTGATTACATACTATTGCTGTTAGTTGAACAGCCAATTGGTAGTGTTTAAAATTAAGCTAAGATACCTTTATTGTAATCTTTAAAATAAATCTATCTACATACATTTAAAGTGTTAGATTTACAGTGGTTTATCTCAGGGGTCTCAAACACGCGGCCTGTGGGGTTATTTCCTGCAGCCTGCCAAGCTCCCTGCACCCCCCGCCCTCCCAGAGTTATTTCCTGCAGGCTGCCAAGTTCCCCTCCCCGCAGCGTGCCGTGTCCCTGCTCCTCTGCCGACCTCCAGGTCTTAGCCCTTTCCTGGAGGGAGGGGGAGGAGCAGGGAGCCGTGTGCTCAGGGGAGGAGGTGGAGAAGAGACGGGGCAGACGCAGGGATTTGGGGAAGGGGTTGGAATAGGGGCAGGGAGGTGGCGGAGTTGGGGTGGGGACTTTGGGGAAGGGGTTGGAATGGGGGCTGGGAAGAGGCAGGGCAGGGGCAGGGCCTCATGGAAGGGGTGGAGTGGGGCGGGGCCGGGGGCGGAGGGTGTTAGTGATGCGGCCCTCGGGCCAATGTACGACTCCTCATGTGGTCCTCCTGGTGATTTGAGTTTGAGATCCCTGGTTTATCTTAAAAACCTGGCCAGTTTTGACTACAGTCACCTTGATGTCTGTGGTATTTTCTGTGCGTTAAGGGGAATACCACAAACATGGAGGTAAGGTTATTTCATTAACAGATTTGGTGACCACTGTATCTGTTTTGACATACTACTTCCTAAAAAGCGTGCATACCGAAATAATGAACGAATGCTTCTTGCATTCCTTCTTTTTGCTGTACTATTCCACATTTTCTTCTGATCTCCGTTAGTTACAGTGCTTACTGGCCACTTCAGTTAATGCTGCTTTTGACTTTCCTTTCATGTTACTATCTACATAAATTGTATTGCTAGTCACAGCTGTTTCTGCACTGCTTTTCATGTCCTTGTATTGCTGCTGACTACTCGGTGACGTTCTTCATAGCTACTCTTTTCTGCTGCTGTATGTAGAGCTCAAATTACACTGTTCGTGGAGGTTTTCAGAGATATTCTGTACTGCTTCTCCCTGCAGCTTTCTTCTGTTCTGTCCTGCTGGTCTTTGCAGCTTTCCATATTAGTCAGAGCCACTGTTCAGGTATTCACTCCACTGCACTGCTGATTTTGCATGCTTTTCAGCATGTTGCATTGCATCTTTTTTTTTTTCTGCTGTGGTTGGTGTCTGTCTGTTGCTGTCCATTGCACCACTGATGCTGGATCCAGTCAGTGTAGGTCAAAGGCTTTCTGCACAGCTCTTTGCTATGCTCTTTATTTCTGTTGTTTTGTATTATTAGCTGTTGCTCTTAGCTGGACTGAGACTGATTTATCAGAACCATTTAATTAGTCAGTATTAGGTACCTATGAAGTACCTCTATTCTTTACTCTTGTATTCTAATTGTATTGACTGTAAAAATAAAATAACACATAAATGGATTGGAAACATGGATCACATTCTTTTCTGCTCTTTTGTTTTGGTTTAACTATTGAAGAGGATAATGCCTGTCCTGGCGCTGCATGAACATGGCACCACACCGCCAAGTAGGATACCTGATATATTAGAGACCCGATGATGTCCTACTCTGGGTGGGAGAATGTGAACCACCTAGCTCAGAATGAGGCCTAATGGGCTTCTTACCTGTTGTGGTTCAACCTTTGTCACAGCAGAGAAGACAGGGCATTCCACACCCCACAGCTAGCGGGAAAGTTCTCTGCCACAGAGAGGCTTGGAGAGAATCAGTGCTAAAGATAACTGAGCATTTATGTAGTCTGGATTTTCGTGGATGTGAGATTATTGTTCACAGGGAAGACTAGAATCCAGCCTGATTTTTGAATAGACACAGGTTTCAAGTGGATCATCTTTCATAGCCATAATATTCTACAATAGCAAGGTCCTTTCTCCTGTTGCAGTTACTGGAAATTGATAAAAATGCCTCACTCAAAGGGAGATTACATGCTGATCATTTGGGGACATTGCCAACATATGATAGGGTATGGGAAAACCACAGCTTTCCCGTTAACAAGAAGAAACATTTTATGTCTAATCAGTGTGGTTAAGATGTAACCTGTGAATTCCTGAGAAGTGATATCATTTGCAATACCAGTAAATTCCAGGCATGATTCTGAAAACAGACAAGCTATGATAATTCTAGTTTGTTTTTGTGTCTGCAGCTGGCCAAGTTTGTTTCAGGGAACTTCTGCGAGGCTCATGCCTTCTGTGAATGTGTCCAAGTGAAAGCTAACCTCTTGAGTTGGTTTGGCTATGACTCTGAAGAGAGTTATGATAAAAGAAGATCACACACAAATCTCTCCATGGTTCCTAAATCAGGGGAAAAAATTCAGTGAAGCTGGTATGGTTGCTTGAAAGTCTCTCTTCTCCAGTCATGGTTTAGAAACTAAGGTCACATGAAAAGTCCTAGAGTGTTTTGTCCTTGTGGATGTCCTGTAAAACCACTGGTGCTCTGAAAGGATATGTACATCCATGCTTTACAAAAAGCAGATTTTAGTTAATGAAATTAGTTTCAGGTATTTCAATTAATTTCTGCTTTAAAGTAAATATTTATTTTTGAGGTATGTGTAAGTTCTGGTGGAAGATGCATTGTTTGACAAAAGGATTAACCGTTTGTCCCAAGTATTTTTGGCATCTTGGATAACACTAGAAACTTGACTTGGAATTGCAAGCAGATACTTATAGGACTGTAACATTCTATTCATGTGCTTAACACTAATGAAGAGGCAGATCTCCCTGACGATTAGATATAAAGGAAATGTTGAGGTACTGTGGATAACCTAGACTGAGAATTTTCAACTAGAAGTTCACTGATATACCAGACCAAGCACTAAAATAATACAAATAGGGTTTAGCATATTGTATGTTCCCTGCATTGTGAATTTTAAGATTGTCCACTGGAATTGGCTCATTTTTGCACTCTGTATACATGATCATAACTCATTTCCACTGAAGAAACATATTTAGGGCTATAATATTTACTTGCGCAAGGACATCTAATGATATTAGATGGGGAGCATGGGGAGTAGATGGCCAGCCCTCTGTGGAGAAAGAGGTGGTTAGGGACTATTTAGAGAAGCTGGACGTGCACAAGTCCATGGGGCCGGACGCGTTGCATCCGAGAGTGCTAAAGGAACTGGCGGCTGTGACTGCAGAGCCATTGGCCATTATCTTTGAAAACTCGTGGCGAACGGGGGAAGTCCCAGATGACTGGAAAAAGGCTAATGTAGCGCCAATCTTTAAAAAAGGGAAGAAGGAGGATCCTGGGAACTACAGGACAGTCAGCCTCACCTCAGTCCCTGGAAAAATCATGGAGCAGGTCCTCAAAGAATCAATCCTGAAGCACTTACATGAGAGGAAAGTGATCAGGAACAGTCAGCATGGATTCACCAAGGGAAGGTCATGCCTGACTAATCTAATCGCCTTCTATGATGAGATTACTTGTTCTGTGGATGAAGGGAAAGCAGTGGATGTATTGTTTCTTGACTTTAGCAAAGCTTTTGACACGGTCTCCTACATTATTCTTGTCAGCAAGTTAAAGAAGTATGGGCTGGATGAATGCACTATAAGGTGGGTAGAAAATCGGCTAGATTGTCAGGCTCAACGGGTAGTGATCAATGGCTCCATGTCTAGTTGGCAGCCAGTGTCAAGTGGAGTGCCCCAGGGGTCGGTCCTGGGGCTGGTTTTGTTCAATATCTTCATAAATGATCTGGAGGATGGTGTGGATTGCACTCTCCGCAAATTTGCGGATGATACTAAACTAGGAGGAGTGGTAGATACGCTGGAGGGCAGGGATAGGATACAGAGGGACCTAGACAAATTGGAGGATTGGGCCAAAAGAAATCTGATGAGGTTAAATAAGGTTAAGTGCAGGGTCCTGCACTTAGGACAGAAGAACCCAATGCACCGCTACAGACTGGCTACAGAATGGCTAGGCAGCAGTTCTGCGGAAAAGGACCTAGGGGTGACAGTGAACGAGAAGCTGGATATGAGTCAACAGTGTGCCCTTGTTGCCAAGAAGGCCAATGGCATTTTGGGGTGTATAAGTAGGGGCATTGCCAGCAGATCGAGGGACGTGATCGTCCCCCTCTATTCGACATTGGTGAGGCCTCATCTGGAGTACTGTGTCCAGTTTGGGGCCCCACACTACAAGAAGGATGTGGATAAATTGGAGAGAGTCCAGCGAAGGGCTACAAAAATGATTAGGGGTCTTGAACACATGACTTATGAGGAGAGGCTGAGGGAACTGGGATTGTTTAGTCTGCAGAAGAGAAGAATGAGGGGGGATTTGATAGCTGCTTTCAACTGCCTGAGAGGTGGTTCCAGAGAGGATGGTTCTAGACTATTCTCAGTGGTGGAAGAGGACAGGACAAGGAGTCATGGTCTCAAGTTGCAATGGGGGAGGTTTAGGTTGGATATTAGGAAAAACTTTTTCACTAGGAGGGTGGTGAAACACTGGAATGCGTTACCTAGGGAGGTGGTAGAATCTATTTCCTTAGAAGTTTTTAAGGTCAGGTTTGACAAAGCCCTGGCTGGGATGATTTAATTGGGGATTGGTCCTGCTTTGAGCAGGGGGTTGGACTAGATGACCTCCTGAGGTCCCTTCCAACCCTGATATTCTATGATGCTATGATATTACCCAGTTCAAGAAGAGAATGCTTTTTCAGGTGGTAATTATGACATCTAAAAGTCTGCATCGGTTTGGTCTTGTTCTCCTTATATTAGCTGTGTGCACTTACACCTATGCAGTTATATTGTATAGTAGCAGTGTAAATATTGTAGATATAGTTCTGAAAGTCAGTTACATGAGAAATCAACCGGTATAGTTCTAGGGTTACTTTTGACTGCAGAAATTACACTTTGCATTAAGTAGGTAGTTCAACTGAGTTGACTATGCAAGTAATAGACAAAGAGTTAATTACAAGTGGATTAGCACTTTTGTAGTTTTGTCATAAGTGGAACATTATAGAGCTGGATACATAGAAGAGGAATTAATTTTTCCAGTTTCTATGTACTTAAGATTGTCCTTTCATATAGTAATGTGTCAGAATTAAAAAAAAATACTATTCTTAAACAAATGTAATTATGAACAATATAGCCATTTATAACACACTTCCTTCTCTGAGTAGGAAAGCTCTCCTAGGGCCCTCATTCTCAGGAGAACTATGCATTATGGGCCAAATCTTGGTCTCATTGAAGTCATAAGATTGGCAATACTGGGTCAGACCAATGGTCCATCTAGCCCTGTATCCTGTCTTCCAAGAGTGGCCAGTGCTGGATGCCTCAGGGGGAATAAACAGAATGGAGCAATTATCAAGAGATCCATCTGTGGTCCTGTCCCAGTTTCTGGTAGTCAGAGATTACTTGGAGCATGGGTTGTGTTCGTGACCATATGGCCCATAGCCATTAACAGACCAATTTTCCATGAACTTATGTAGGTTTTTTTAACCCAATTAATTTTTTTGGCGTTCACAGCATCCTCTAGCAATGAATTCCACAGGTTGACTGTACATTGTGTGGCAAAAGTACTTTGTTTTGTTTGTATTAAACCAGCTTCCTGTTAATTTCATTGGATGACTCCTTGTTCTTGTATTGTGTGAAGGGGTAAATACCAAGTCCGTATTCACTTCCTCCACACCATTCATGATTTTATAGACATCTTTCATATCTCCCTTCAGTTGTCTGTTTTCTAAGATGAACAGTCCCAGTCTGTCCTAATATGGAAGCTGTTCCGTATCCCTCATAGTTTTTGTTGCTCTTTTCTGTTATTTTCCAGTTCTAATATATCTTTTTTGAGATGGGCCGACCAGAACTGCACATAGTATTCAAGGGGTGGATGTAACATGGGTTTATATAGTGGCAATAAATTTTCTGTTTCATCTATCCCTTTCCTAATGATTTCTAACATTGTTAGCTCTTTTGGTTGCTGCTGTACTTTGAGTGGATGTTTTCAGACAACTATCCATGATGACTCCAAGATCTTTCTTAAGTGGTACCAGCTAATTTAGACCCCGCCATTTTGTATGTGTATTTTAGATTGTTTTCCTTCATGCATCACTTTGCACTTACCAGCATTGAATTTCATCTGCCATTTTGTCACCAGTGATCCAGTTTTGTGAGATTCCTTTGTAACTCTTTGCAGTCAGCTTTGGATTTAACCATCTTGAGTAATTTAGTATCATCTGCAAACTTTGCTACCTGTTTATCCCCTTTTCCAGATCATTTATGAATATGTTGAACAGCACAAATCCCAGTACAGACCCTTGGGGGGATCCTGCTATTTATCTTTTTCCATTGTGAAACATGACCATTTATTCCTACCCTTTATTTCCTATCCTCTAAACAGTCACTGATCCTTGAGAGGACCTTCCTTCCTTATCCCATGATTGCTTACTTTGCTTAAGAGCCTTTGCTGTGGGACCTTGTCAAAGCCTTTCTGAAAGTCCAAGTACACTACATCCACTGGATCACCCTTGTCCACATGCTTGATGACACACTCTCAAAAAAGCCTAATAGATTGTTGGGCCATGGCTTGCCTTTGCCAAAACCATATTGACTCTTCCCCAACATATCATGTTTAGCTGCTTGTCTGAAAATTCTGTTCTTTACTGTAGTTTCAACCATTTTGTCTCATACTGAATTTAGGTTTATTGGCATGTAAAAGGATCACTTCTGGAGCCTTTTAAAAAAAATCAGAGTTATGTTAGCTGTCCTCCAGTCATCTGGTACAGAGGCTGATTTTAGCAGTAGGTTACATTATCGCAGTTAGTAGTTCTGCAATTTCATATCTGAGTTCCTTCAGAACTCTTGGGTGAATACCATCTGTCCCTGGTGGCTTATTATTGTTTAATATATCCATTTCTTCCAAAACCTTCTCTACTGACACCTCAATCTGGGACAGTTCCTTAGATTTCAGAGTAGCAGCCGTGTTAGTCTGTATTCGCAAAAAGAAAAGGAGGACTTGTGGCACCTTAGAGACTAACAAATTTCTCTGAGCATAAGCTTTCGTGAGCTGCATCCGATGAAGTGAGCTGTAGCTCACGAAAGCTTATGCTAAAATAAATTTGTTAGTCTCTAAGGTGCCACAAGTCCTCCTTTTCTTTTTCCTCAGATTTGTCATTTGAAAATAATGGCTCAAGTGTGGGAATCTTCATCACATTCTTGACAGTGAAGACCAATGCAAAGCAGTTAGTGGGAGCCATCGACTTCAGGGGACCAGAGTTAGGCCACATATAGTCCTTCCAATGGTGAAATAAATTCTGGACAACTTGAAACTACCCTATATTAACTATATATAAATAAATCTTTACTGCCTTTAGGGTAGCTAAGCTCCATAATATAAGTGTAATAAAAATTATATATTCTATCCTGATCCCACTCCCATCAAAGTCAATGGGAGTTTTTCCATTAAGTTTAATGGGTATTGGATCAGGCCCTTAATAACAGTACAATAGGGGTGACATGCTTTGATTTTTTTAAAAATAGTCTGATGGATTCATCAATGAGTAAAACTATGTAACTGCACATGTATTTGGCATAATTACACATGAAGGGCTTGGAATAACCTTATACTTATACAGATATTTACATACGCAGTATGTTATCAATACAGTGTATTTAGAGACAGTTAATATAATCTGTTACTGCAGACTGAATGCTGACTTGAGATAATACCTCACTTGTGGATGGCCAAACAAATTCCTGCATGGGAATCAATACTTGTCATGTCAGATTCCACACTTTCACATGTTGGGAGACATGCTTGGCTCTGGGGAGAAGCTGATCGTTTGTATGCTACTATATTAGCAAGATCTGTTTGTGGAATAAAGGATTGCTCAGTCTAGATTCATCTATCATCCTAGTCTTGTCTGTCTGGTTTCTGGACACCATGTACTGGAGTGAATACATTTTACTTTTTTTAACTTGAGAAAGTAATAGCGCTGGCTCCTGGTATCTCAGCTTTCTTCGTCTGAGCTCTAGAAACAGTTTTGTGTATTCAGTTGGGCAATCGAGTGGCAATTTTTAGGGAAGATACGGCACTGGGAGCAGCTTGGGGAAATACACTTTTACTGAGGTTATTCTGAAGTCTAGAAATAAAGATAAACTGTGGGACAGAATATACTTTGTCTTTGTTCTGCAATTTAAATTTATATATTTCTTAGGTAAGTAAGAAAATCTCATGTGAAATCAGAAGAATCAAGGGTTAAACTTTAACCCAGGGAATCATGTGTTTCACACAAGCCTCTTGATGGGAGATGGTAACAGAATAATGACTTACTCAAGGCCCACCATCTGTGAGCAAAGGGGAGAAAATGGCCTCAGACCCCAGGAGCAATAATAGAGATGCTTGTCTTCAAACTCGAAGCAGAACACAGCTCAGAACAGGGAGAATTCACATGCCCTTGTGCTAAAATCGGAGAAATCCCATCATGAGTTTGGCAGATATAGAGGGCTGGAGTCTCCATTCTTCTAAGGCCACTTTGTGCTGCTGATTCCTAGTGGAGAACTCCCCCCACCCCCGGCAGGAATCACCACTGGCAGAGCTGCTAGAGGTGGCAGTCGCCTTCTATGCCAGCCGCCTCTTCACCCTGGCACAGGGGGCAGGCTGGTGAGCGTGGTGGAGCAGGATGATGGGGCACATCAGAGCTGAGTTCAGCCGTGCCCAGACCTCAGACCTTATGCCAGCAGTTCGAGCAATATAAGCTAGAGCAGGGAGCCACACCTGGTGCTCTGCAGCCGCTCCCTCTGCTACATCTGAGCGTAGTGCGGGCCCAGTGGAGAACTGCTGCCGGAGCAGCCGATTGGTTTGATGTGATGGGACAGTGTAGTAGGAATAGATGAACTGCGATCCAAAATTTCACCTGTCCCTTGAACGGAATCTTTTAAAATGTATTCTAAACCCCGCTCTTCCCATTACATGCATCTGCCTGAGGGACTTTTTGAAGCTTTCTCTGCATACCAGGTATTCTTGCGGAATAGGGTACATCGTCCCATATTCCTCTCCTCTTGGGATTCTCTTCAGGTTGTCTTCTGGCAGCTATATTTTTGGGGGGAGCTGGCTACTCCCTCCTTCCTATGGAAACAGATTGCCTGGATTAGAAAGGCTGTGATTCCCTCTCACCTACTTCGGAAGCAATAAGTATTACTCCAGTATGCCCTTCTGTGGGCTGTGCTGCTTCCAAACGAAATGACTCTCTGAGACTTTGTCCCAAGTGTGCTGAGGTTGTTGAAGTTCCATCATGCCAGAGTCTATCATCCCTCTTCCAGTTCATCTAGCCTCTGTTAACACTCGCATTCCTGCTGCCTGTGAAACTGAACTTGGAATGGAGACCATGTCTTTTGTTTGACAGGTGCATTAGCCATTGGTCTGCTGGGTTTCTCTGTTTAACAGTTCTTCTGAGCCACTGATTTGGTGGTTGTTGAATCTCTCTCTCTTTTTGACAGAACACACTGAACCTGATATTTCTGTAACAGCTGGCTTTGAGGCCATGGCTCACTTTTACAGTGGAGTATTAACCATAGAATATCTGCCATTTGTAAGTGTAATGCATAACCCTGGTATCTGCTAAACTCAGCAACATTTAGAAAGTAAAGGGGCGTTTTAAAGTACTCTAGACATTCTCAAATGCATGATTCTGTTAGGCATAATTTTAAAAGTCTGCTCATTTCCACTTTCAGTTAGAAATCAGACTCTATATTTATATTTTATCTCAAGAACTCTCTAGTGAACAACTGCCCTCCAAATCAGTTTATTATAGATGCCTTTTTTCCTTAAAGCAAACAAATAGAAAGCATTAAATCAGTTCCTGTTTTTACACGTCAGGCCAGATTGTTCCTGCCTTTTGCATACAGATGTGGAAGGCAGGCACAAGAATCTACCCTTCTCCCCATGCAGTCCCTGTGCTTGGGGGAGTGTAGGCACTGGTCCCTCAATGTACTTCCCAGAGTGTAAATTGCCCCACAGGAGCTGAGGCCCCAACACCTGCTCTTCCCATTTTCCCTATCACACAAAGTTGTTTGGGTTCCCCGTGGGGAATGCGGCTGTGCCATCCTATTGAGTGGTGCTCCGTTCCCTCTCCTTGCAGCCAAGAGAGATGGGAAGCAGTTTTGCCCCCAGTGGTATAATTCCCCCAGTGGTTGTCTTGGGATGATGGGACTCCATGCTCCCACATTACTCATCCCAAATTGTAATCCCCGCAATCTGGACTTTACGGTGTAGCATCTTTAAACAGAATAGTCAGATATCCAAAGTGCACACCTGCCTGATTTGCAAGTGCACAACGTCCATTGCCCGGGCATGTTGGGAAACGTGCATATACCTAGTGATGTGTGGCATCCTACATAGTGTATCAGGCACCACATGCTTACTCTGGGCAGATGCAAACTGCATGCGCTTGTAAAAGCGTGCGCCATTTTGTTCAATGAAATATATATTCATATTTAGGAACATATATAAAGCCATTGTTATGGCAACCTGGGCACCTTTCCATCAACACTATCAATTCAAAGTATTGGCTAAGTAACAGAATGCCTGCTCAGTTAAAAAACAACAAATGGGCCCTAAATATATACTACCATAATCCCCTTTAGATACAGTGTGTTTCAAAGTATCAGCAATGTAACAGCTGAGCTTTGGTTTCACCCCAACCTTTTAAGCTCTTCCTTTAGCAAAATGGTCATTAAAAGAACATTTCATAGGCTATGAAAACTACAAAACATGAAATATCATGGCACGTTGACAAAAAATATTTCCTTTTTATTCAAGAAACCTTCAGTTCCATAAATGTGAGTTTTATGCTTTGTACTTATAGCCATAGAATAGTGGAAATGAACTCCCATGTTATTTCTGCGCTTCAAGGGCTGTTTCCCCTTTATAATGTCTGACTCTTTTTTAGACAAGTCTCTACATAGGTGGCTTGCTGGATAGCCAGAAGGTAGACACATCATTTGGCTTCTGCAATGCAAAGTAATGTTAATTTAATGTGTAAAAATAAGAATCAATTATTCAAGATTAATACTGGATTAGCTCAAACTAGATTGTTAGTGCAATTGATTTGGAGTACACTGGGATGAGAGCTAGCCATTGAAATTAATTGTCAAAGAAAATCTTTCCCCAGTAATGACTACTTATTTAACCAGTCTTAGTGGAGAAAATAAAAGTTTTTAATTTATCATCTGAAACGAGAGAAAAGTATGCGTGTGAGAGACAGAGAGAGCGAGAGGTAGCTATACATATAACACACGAACACCCTTCCTGTATGATGAAATAGCAAACACATGGCCAGATTGCATCTGGCTTTAGCAGGCAGGAGGTGTGGGGCTCAGATACCACGATGAGAAATAATGTATGGGCACCTAAATACAACAGAACAAAAGGAGCCTTCTCCAAATGCAAGTCCCAGGGACAACTGGAAGGTCCTTCCCTCAGAGGAACACAGGTGTGTCTCCCTCCTTGCTCCTCTGGATGTGCAAATCAAATCTGAGGGAGTGGGGAGGAAGTGGAGCCCCATCTCTGCATGTTGGTTAGCCCTACTCTGTGGAGCAGTCTGCATTGTCCAAACGGCTGCGTACCAGTGAGCTGAGGAAGGGATTCACCTGTAGTACAGAAGAGCTTCTTGGCCTGTCCTGCCATTTTCCACTGAATGCATCCGATGAAGTGAGCTGTAGCTCACTTTTTTCCTGTCTAGTGAGGCTTGTGGTTTCCTTTGATGCTCCTTGATCATCTCTTTCCATGCTGAACAAGCTATATTTTCTGTACATTAAGTTGGAGTTACTGACTTAGAGTTCTTGCTGCAACTATCTCGAGGAGGAGGTGAGAGATCTTTTGACCTCCAAGAAGAGGTGGGAAAGGTAGCAGAGTGCGAAACAAAACTCACATTCTTGGTCGCAGGCTCAGAAATGGGGTCTCATCCCACAAGGCTGGCAATCCAGCTGTGGTTGGTGTGTCGTTCAGGACAGAGATCATACAGGGGAGCTGAGTTTTCTGTTGCAAAATGCACTAGCACATTGAATCGTCTGTCATGCTTGTCTTATTCTCACGGGGGGTACATGTAGCTGGACCCCTCTCCTCCCAGCAGTGTTTAATTCTCCTTTACAATCCCTCTGCTTCTGTCAAGCCATGCTTACTGCTGTAGCTCCAAAAGAGATAAAAGTGTTAGCACTCTGTTATGCACATTTACTTACGGTGATAAACTCAGGACAGACAGCTGCAAGGGTGGGGTAGAAAACCGTCCCAGAAGGGTAAAAGGCCCTCCTTCCTGTCAACTGAGGAGGGGTGACTACGGGTCAGTCAGGTTCAGCTGAGAAGGGGTCACCAGAGATCAATTAGGATCAGCTGAGAGGGAGATACCTGAGGGCAATTGGAATCAGCTGATTCTAACTAAGGGCTGCCTGAGACCTTTTTAAACCCTCCCTTGTTAGAGGGAGTCTAGCGGGGGGGTTAAGCTGCCAGTAGGTGAGGAGCAGCAAGCCTCACCAGGAGGGGAGGCGGCGGCGGCGGCATTCCCTCTCATAAGGGAGAAAAACCAACCTAAAAGACTGGCTGAGAGAAGGAGCGGACTGCCCCTGTGCAGCCAACAGGGACTGTTTTACCCCAAGTCCATCTCACCATGGCTAACAACAGCTGAGGCTGGTGAGACTGAGAAGGTGCCTTGCCAAATGACATAAATATGAGTGTATGTTTGTAAGGGAGTGGGGGAACATACAGAGAGACTCTTTCAAAGGTCACTCAATACACTTCGAGGGTTCTTGCAACATTCACCACTTATATTTGCCATAATCACATTTTGCTACCCTGTTGTTTTATGTTATAGTTCCTTAGGGGGTCTATTCTCATCTTGCTGTGGCTGCACAATTGCCATGGGCATTCATAGGAGTTTCCCTGGTGTATGGTCTTTCAAACAGACATTTTCACTTGCTTAAATAGTTACGTTTAAACTAGGTTATGTTTAAACAGTGTTTTAAATATAAATGAAGAGAAATACTACTGGACAGAAATGTGCAGATGTGAAAATCATACCATGTTTCATGACAGTTGCCTAAAGGAGGTTGTTTGGTATGGTAGTTAAAACAGCTTCTTTCTCGCCCCTCCCCCCCCCCGACCCCAAAGTCACAATGTTTTTTCCCATAGCAATAATAATGGGGAGTGTCTATATGTAATGAAATCTGTTTTTAATCTCTCAATTGCATTTTCTTGTTTTTTGTTTTGGTCAAGGTTTTGTGTTTGTCACTTATGCTACACCTAAATACCTAACCACACTGAGTCTAAATGCAATTTGGCAACCAGTTCCTGATGGCTTGATAAATTATATTGGTATTAGTTATACTTGTGTAACCTTTGGGTGGGCTAGAGTTCACTTTGTTGCCCTTCTCTGGAGCCTAAAAACACCCAGCTCCGCTAGAAAAGCAGCTGGAGACCCAGAATTCAGTCTCTAAGGATTTTCAGCAAGGATTGCACAAGGTCAACTTCTGCGCATTCAGTAACAAAAAGAATGAACTTAATTAAGTACCAACTTTATAAATCTTATGATAAGAAACATAATAAATAATAACATAATTTGTACAAAATAACATGGCTGGGGACTGTTTGAGCCTTTGTTCCCTGGGTCATCCTTGATCATCTTTGATCACCCTACCCCTGTGTGATTAATGAGGAGATAGGGCTGACCTAGGAGAGAAGGCCTTAAAAGCCAGATGCGAAGCGACCAAGGGGAGCTAGTGAACAGGGGAGTTTGAAAGGGAGTTTGTAAGAGGGAGTCCTAATATAATAGCTACAGGTTTCAGAGTAATAGCTGTGTTAGTCTGTATTCGCAAAAAGAAAAGGAGTACTTGTGGCACCTTAGAGACTAACCAATTTATTTGAGCACGAGCTTTCGTGAGCTACAGCTCACTTCATCGGATGCATGCCGTGGAAACTGCAGCAGACTTTAATTATACACAGAGAATATGAAAAAATACCTCCTCCCACCCCACTGTCCTGCTGGTAATAGCTTATCTAAAGTGATCATCAGGTGGGCCATTTCCAGCACAAATCCAGGTTTTCTCACCCTCCACCCCCCCCACACAAATTCACTCTCCTGCTGGTGATAGCCCATCCAAAGTGACAACTCTTTACACAATGTGCATGATAATAAAGTTGGGCCATTTCCTGCACAAATCCAGGTTCTCTCACCCCCTCACCCCCCTCCCAAAAACCACACACACAAACTCACTATCCTGCTGGTAATAGCTCATCCAAAGTGACCATTCTCCCTACAATGTGCATAATTAAGGTGGGCCATTTCCAGCACAAATCCAGGTTTTCTCACATCCCCCCCACCCCCATACACACACAAACTCACTCTCCTGCTGGTAATAGCTCATCCAAACTGATCACTCTCCAAGTTTAAATCCAAGTTAAACCAGAACATCTGGGGGGGGGGGGGTAGGAAAAAACAAGAGGAAATAGCTACAGTTTGGAAGGGCCACATCGCCAGTGCCAACTGGCCGCATCACCAGCGTCTCCGCCACCTGCGCCTGTATCCAGCCAGAGAACATAACCATGGACGCCTCTACCCAGAACCTAGTGTGCATTTGCAGAGACTGTGGCCTGCATTTCCCACTCTCAGAAAGCCAGGCTGGGGAGATCATCCAGTGTGAAAGGTGCCTGCTGGTGGAATCTCTCAGGAAGCAGATGGGAAAGCGACAGGAGGAGGTGGCTAGGCTGAGGAGCATCCGTGCCTACGAGGAATTCCTTGAGAGTATTCACATGGACACATCCAAGGCTGAGGAAGCTATCCAGCTACAGAGGATTGCTGTCAAACCACCGGGTGAGGAGGCTATGGCTCTGGTACAGGGAGGATACCGGCTGCTGGTTACTTCTGGCAGTAGGCTCTGTTCCACCCTGTCATGGTGCGGGACTCACCCCTGGGGCACCACCCCTGTGGCCTCTCAGGGAATTAGCTCTTCCAGCCTCCACAGTGTCCCGCTTGCCCCCGTGTCCCTCCCAGACCCCGGTGCCCCTTTTACCCAGGGTGCTGCCCCGGCAGTACCCCCACAGTCTTGGGGTCTCCCCTCCCCGGGGAACCTCCACCCTCTATCCCCACCTTGCCTCAGTCTTTGGCTACTGCCAGTCACCACTAAGCCCCCGCACATTGGGGCGGACCGCAGTGTATAAGCCACTCATCACAGGCAAGGGGGGTTTGGACCTGCTGCCTCTGCCTACCCGTGGGCTGCCCTGTTGCTGCCCTATCTTAGGCCGTCTGCCAGGCCTGCAGCCTGGGGCTTTTCCAGCCTGGAGCCTCCCAGCTCCTCTGGCCTTCCCCAGCCCTGCTTCACCTCAGGTACCCTGGTACGCTCCCCAGCAGCCAGGCCCTTCTCCCTCCACAGCTAGAGGAGACTCTGTCTGCTCCTGGCCCACTGCCCTCTTATAAGGGCCAGCTGAGCCTGCTTCCCCCAATCAGCCTGGGAACTGCTTGCTCCCAGCCACAGCCCTTGAAGGCTGGAGCGGGTGACCACCCCGCTACACACCCCTACCCCAACCCACCCACCATTGTGATGGAAAACCAATATGCTGCCCTGGCAACGAGTGATGAGGAATCACCCCCAAAGATGGAGGAGGAGGAGAAGCCATGTACCCCCAAGGCTGGGAGGATCGCAGACACCACTCCCAGGAGGAAACGTAGGATAGTGGTGGTTGGTGACTCTCTTCTAAGGGGGACAGAGGCACCCAGCTGTCACCCTGACATGGCATCCCAGGAGGTAGGCTGCCTGCCAGGGGCCCTTATCCGAGATGTTACAGAGGGATTGTCGAGGATCATCCAGCCCCATGCTACTCATCCACATGGGCACTAATGATACTGCGAGGTGTGACCCTCAGCAGATCAGAAGGGTCTACAGGGCTGTGGGAGTAAGGGTGATGGAGTTGGGAGCACAGGTGGTATTCTCTTCAATCCTTCCAGTCAAGGGTAGGGCCCAGGCAGAGACAGATGCATCCTGGAGGTGAATGCCTGGCTGCAAGGATGGTGTCATCAGGAAGGCTTCGGCTTCCCTGACCACAGGATGCTGTTCCAGGAAGAAGGACTGCTAAGCAGAGATGTGGTCCATCTATTGAGGAAGGGGAAGAGCATATTTGGATACAGACTGGCTAACCTTGTGAGGAGGGTTTTAAACTAGGTTTGAAGGGGGTAGGTGACCAAAGCCCACAGGTACGTCAAGAACATATAGACCTGGGAGAAGGGTCAGAATCTGGGGGAAGCATTGGCTGTCATAGCAGGGATAAGAGAGAGATAAGACCAAACTTGGGTGGAGGGGAATCAACTCAATATTTTACATGTCTGTATACTAATGTGAGAAGCATGGAGAATAAGCAGGATGAACTTGAAATGCTAGTAAATAAACACAACTATGACACAGTTGGCATCACAGAGACCTGGTGGGATAACACATATGACTGGAATATTGGTATAGAAGGGTACAGCTTGCTCAGGAAGGACAGGCTGGGGAAAAAAGGGAGGAGGTGTTGCCTTATATATTAAATATGTATACACTTGGACTGAGGCCGAGATGGAAATAGGAGACAGACTTGTTGAAAGTCTCTGGGTAAGGATAAAAGGGGTAAAAACAAGGATGATGTCATGATAGGGGTCTACTACAGACCACCTAACCAGGAACAAGAGGTGGATGAGGCTTTTTTTAAACTAGCAAAATCATCCAAAGCACCAGACTTGGTGGTGATGGGGGACTTCAATTACTCAGACAGCTGTTGAGAAAATAACACAGTAGGGCACGGATTATCCAAGTTCTTGGAACGTAGTGGAGACAATATTTTATTTCAGAAGATGGAAAAAGCTACAAGTGGAGAGGCTGTATTAGATTTGATTTTGACAAATAGGGAGGAACTGGCTGAGAATTTGAAAGTGGAAGGCAGCTTGAGTGAAAGTGATTGTGAAATGGTAGAGTTCATGATTCTAAGGAATGGTAGGAGGGAGAATGGCAAAATAAAAGAATGGATTTCAAGAATGCAGACTTTAGCAAACTCAGGGAGTTGGTAGGTAAGATCCCATGGGAAGCAAGTCTAAGGGGAAAAACAATTGAAGACACTTGGCAGTTTTTCAAAGAGTCATTTTTTAGGGCACAAGAGCAAACTATCGCACTTGGTAGGAAAGAGAGGAAGTCTGGCAAGAGACCAACCTGGCTTAACCAGGACATCATCTATGATCTACAGATCAAACGTTCGACAAAAAGTGGAAACTAGGTCAATTACAAAGGATGAATATAAACAAATAACTCAATTATGTAGAGACAAAATTAGCAAGGCCAAGGCATAAAACGAAATCAAACTAGCTAGAAACGTAGAGGGTAACAAGAAAACATTCTACAAATATATTAGAAGGAAGAGGAAGACCACGGACAAGGTAGGGGTGGGGAAATAACAACAGAAAATGTGGAAATGGCAGAGGTGCTTAATGACTTCCTTGTTTCAGTTTTCACCAAGAAGGTTGGTGGCGATTGGATGTCTAACATAGTGAATGTCAGTAAGAATGAGGTAGGATCAGAGGCTAAAATAGGAAAAGAACAAGTGAAAAATTACTTAGACAAGTTAGAGGTCTTCAAGTCACCAGGGCCTGATGAAATGCATCCTAGAATACTCAAGGAGCTGACTGAGGAGATATCTGAACCATTAGAGATTATCTTTGAAAAGTTATGGAAGACGGGAGAGATTCCAGAAGACTTAAAAAGGGCAAACATAGTGCCAATCTATAAAAAGGGAAATAAGGACAACCTGGGGAATTTCCAAACTTCTGTACCTGGAAAGATAATGGAGCAAATAATTAAGCAATTAATTTGCAAACATCTAGAAGGTAATAAGGTGATAAGTAACAGTCAGCATGGATTTGTCAAGAACAAATTGCATCAAACCAACCTGATAGCTTTTTTTGACAGGGTAACAAGTCTTGTGGACAGAGGGGAAGCGGTAGACCTGGTATATCTTGACTTCAGTAAAGCTTTTGATACTGTCTCACATGACCTTCTCATAGACAAACGAGGGAAATGGAACCTAGATGGAGCTATTATAAGGTGGGTGCAAAACTGGTTGGAAAACCGTTCCCAGAGAGTAGTTATCAGTGGTTCACAGTCATGCTGGAAGGGCATATTGAGTGGGGTCCCGCAGGGATCAGTTCTGGGTCCGGTTCTGTTCAATATCTTCATCAACGATTTAGATAATGGCATATAGAGTACACTGATAAAGTTTGTGGACAATACCAAGTTGGGAGGGGTTGCAAGTGCTTTGGTGGTTAGGGGTTATGTTGCCTCCACCCTTAGCCCCAACAGAAAAAATGACAATCTAATAGGGAATGGGAAAAATGCACTGATTACTGTGGCTGGATACTGACCTAAAGAGGAAGGGGTGTGGTTTACTAGCAATCTGAAGATAGATGAAGGAATTTCTGCCATATTGCAATTTGTTTTCATGAATAAAGGATAAGTCAGGTAGGACCCCAAGACTTCATATTGCTTGGACTTAGAGAGGGCTCAAATTTGTTTCTGCTGTTGTTTGGGATACAACATCCTGAAATCCTAAAATACTCAGACATCAGCAGTGGAAAATGAATGCTTTAAAATGCTTTCCACGATTTGTTTTTAAAAACTCATCAAATGAGAGATGCTACTATGCACATTTTGTAATTTGGGGGACTAAATTGCAGGGTTTAGTATGGTTTATACAAAATAATTAAATTAAATAGTCCATTTAAAAGCTTTTGGATGGATTGTGTAGCAATTTTAGAGTCAAGTTGCCAGAGTTTAGATTTCCCAGTATTTTCCCCGTATATCCTTAACTACACATAATGCAATGCTGCACATTAATACATTCTAACAGATTTTAAATGAACCTTCTCTAAACTGATAGAAGAAAATTGGAAATTTTCTAGGGAAATCCCTTGGCAGATAGCACATCTGCCACATTTTGAGCTGGAGTAATTTTTGTCAGCCTTTATCAGCAGTTATTTGAATTTTGAATGAAACATGTTTGCTAAAGACAAATATAATTATTTTAGGGCATATCACAAACTTTATTCAAGTACCAAAAATGTTACTGTGGAAACTATAATGTCCCAAATGATACCTACAATGAACTAGTTAAATAAAATATCAGCAGAAATATCTGAAATGATGTACAATAGTGTGAAAGTTTCTTTAGGCATTTTGTAAGCCAAGTGAAACTGAAATGACTATCTTCATAAGTGTTGATACCGTGCAGGGATGTTTGTCTTTATTACTATGGAAGAGTGTGGTATATCATTACATAAATTTGCTTTTACTCTTAATTAAACATTAAAGAAGTAGTTGGTTTTCCCTTGCTCTTTTGACAAGATGGAATATTGTGTATACAACATGTCATAGAAAGATATAAGTACAAAAATAGTTATAAAAATGTACCATCTGTTGACAAAGTGATTTCTTTATGGTGCAAGAAAATGTATTTACCAACATGTGTATATACTTCAGGTGAAACTTATTAGGCATTATACATCTTGAGAAATTGCCTCAGATCCTGCAGATACTCAAGGCCATGAATAATTTTATTCATGCAAGTAGACCAAATGAGTTCAGTGGGATTCCTCATGTGAGTAAAGTTACATGTTTAATGTTTTGCAGGATTAAGCCCTAAGACTGGGAAATATATATTTTCACATCTTACCTCTTTTCCATTTTTTCAAATGATCAGTAACCATTTGATCACTTCTGTACTTCAGATAATACATTTAGCACATCATCTTTAATTTGAAATAGGTAGGTCCGTGTTATCACCTCAGTAAGAAAAATACATGTAGGGTCCAGAAAACTCCATAGGGCCTGATTCTGATCTCTTGCAACTGATTTACACTAGTGGCTTGACTAACTTAAGTAACTCTACTGGCTTTAATAGAATTACTAATAGATCAGAATCAGTCCCATTGAGCTTCCTTACTACTGTTCTGATAGGGTAGGATGACACCCACAGAGGACAGGTGCTTTTGTGTAGACCCCTTTCTCTAGAACATGAATCTTAATGGGCCACTGCACCAGACTTGGCTTTCCAAAGAAGGTGGCTATCAAAGTGGAAGTCATCTAGTCCAACCCCCTGCTTGAAGCAGGACCAGTCCCCAATTTTTGCCCCAGATCTGTAAATTGTCCCCTCAAGGATTGAGCTCACAACCCTGGGTTTAGCAGGCCAACGCTCAAACCACTGAGCTATCCCTCCCCCCATTCATTCATGAACACTCAGAAAATGGAATAACCTAGGTAAAAACATTAAGGACAGCCCGCCAATATGTTTCCCCCAAGTCAATTATCTCAGAACTTAATAAATAATAGGTGTTAATAGAAATAGCACTTGGTATGTTTCAGGTGCCTTGGCAATGGAAGAAAAAAAACCAGGAGATCTGCTGAATTTAGCAAGTCTAGGCAACCTTGATATTTTCTGTCCTAATGGAATTTTTCACCTAGCCTTGTTTATCTGTTTTGGATGGAAATAATCAAAAAGATATTTGCAATGTGAGCATAATTTATTTTTTATTTATTATATTACACACAAAAAAGACTGTTAAAAGAACATTATTAAGGTTGCAAAATCAAGCACTCAAAGGTTAGTAAATACCTATGCAACCTTAATCAGCCTCCTTAATGGGCTCCCACAATCTACATGCATTGTGATACTGTGTATAATTATTTGAATTTGCAAATACCTGGAGGATGAAGGGGTGATCACTAGCAGCCAACATGAATTCACTAAGAAAAAAGCATGCCAAACCAGCTCAATTTCCTTCTTTAACAAGTAACTGGTTTGGTGGGTAGGGGGAATGTGGTGGACATAATATACCCCGATTTCAGCAAGGTTTTTGACACAGTCCCAAGTGACCATTGTCATAAATAAGCTGGAAAAATGCAGGCTTGGCAGAACTACCATTAGGAGGATTCAACAACCCGCAGACAAGAGTAACTATTAATGGAATGATGTAAGATTGGACGAAGGTCTCAAGTGGGGTTCCACAGGTATCTGTTCTGGGTCCAGTGATGTTTAACATCTGGGTATGTTTAGGCTGGAAAACGGGAGATTAAGGGATGATGTGATAGCGGGCTTCAGATACTTGAAAGGCTGCCATAAAAAAGATGGAGAAAAATGTTCTCTCTTGCCACAGAGGGCAGGACAAGAGGCAACAGGTTCAAACTACAGTATAGCAGTTTTAGATTAAATCTCAGGAAAAACTTTCTAACTGTAAGACCAGTAGGACAATGGAACAAGCTGCCTAGGGAAGTCATGGAAGCTCCTTCACTGGAGCTTTTCAAAAAGAGGCTGGATAGTCATATGTCTTGGATGATTTAGATGCAACAAATCCTCCACCTTGGCATCTAAGATGCCACTTGCGGTCCCTTCTAATCCTATGGGTCTATGGTTCTACATGATCACATACTGCTTTTTCCCTTGTCTCATTCAGTGCACAGATGGACCCACTCTACGGCTGAATCGGAGTTTGGTAGTGAAGGTAGTTGTCTATAGGGGCCTTACCTCATTTGTTGCAGAAGTTGGAAGGTGTGTAATGAACAAGGGAAGGCAATTGCAGGAAGAGAAAGAATAGTCTCAGGGTTAAGGCAGTTGTGTGCTGCTCTGGAGAATTGTCTTTAATCCCTGCCTCTTCTGCAGAGTTCCTGCATGATGCTAGGGTAGACACATAAACCCAACTCTTCATAGGTGATGACTGATTGAGTGTTCTTCTTTTTCTGGATGCCCAGCTCAATACCTTTGGGTCTGATTTGCAAAAAAGCAAAGCACTCGCAGCTGATGTCAATGAGAGCTGTGCTTTGACTGCACAATGTCTGTATAAGACTAAATACTCTGGAAAAATCAGGTCCTAGACATCTCAGATCCGACACTCAAAAATAGTGGAAATTTTTGGCCTTAATCTCTGCCTCAGTTCTGCATCTGTAAAACAGGGATAATAAAACCTCCTCAAAGGGGAATCCCAGTCCTCTCTCTCCCACCCCCTTCCAGCCTGTCTCACCAGGTTCCTTTCCCCCCATCTTCTCCTTTCTCTTCCCTTGGTCAGGCTTTTGTCCCACTGCATTCAAATCAGGCATCTTCCTCCTCCATGCTGCCTGGGCACTGCAGGGGGGTACACTCAGAACCCAGGGAAGACCAGCTCCTTGCTCTCAGTTCCCACTTTGGTCCAGAGCAGCTGGGAGCAACAGTGACAGGGAAAAATCTGGCTTTGTCCCTCCTGCCCTGGGCTGCAGCATGCTCACTCACTGTGGAGAAAGGCATAGGCTCAGTTAGGCCAGCACTAGGAGTGAGAGAGGTTTGAGCACACTCCGTGAAGATGGAATCTAGAGATTTTAGCTGCAAAATCAGAGAGGTCTCTATTGGACATGTGTAAACTGTGATTTTTGCGCTTCCCATCCCCAAGGGCTTTATAATATGGACTGATTTTCATGGGGTCAGCCACCCCCTGCCAAATTTCAAGTCACTGTCCCAAAGCAAGTTCACCAGCATTTTTTAACAATGGCAAATTGTAATTTCCCCCATCCTTGTTTTCAAAAATGGCTGAACCAGTTTGGCTGTAATTTTCTAGAAAAGTTCAGCCCGAGGCAAACAACTGGCATAGATAATTTCAGCCCAAATGGTTAAAATTTTGTGAAGTTATAAGTAACTGAAACAGGATTGTATAATGGTGTAATCCCCATTTGGAGATCCCCCTTTCCCCCAGTTATGCTGTTATTTTTGGTGCATTAGTCTTCTGCTCAGGTTTGTTTTATTTACCATATTGTCCCCTGTATACTGGGCTTCGCACTCCTTGCCAGCTAGTAGTATTGTCACTGATATTGCACAGGGCACCACTCTATCTGTGGGATCCCAGCTATACATATGAAATGATGGGGTCTAAATTAGCTGTTACCACTCAAGAAAGAGATCTTGGCGTCATTGTGGATAGTTCTCTGAAAACATCCACTCAATGTGCAGCAGCAGTCAAAAAAGCGAACAGAATATTGGGAATTATTAAGAAAGGGATACATAAGAAGACAGAAAATATCATATTGCCTCTCTATATATCCATGGTATGCCCACATCTTGAATACTGCCTGCAGATGTGGTCGCCCCATCTCAAAAATATATATTGGAATTGGAGAAGGTTCAGAAAAGGGCAACAAAAATGATTAGGGGTATGGAACAGCTGCCGTATAAAGAGAGATTAATAAGACTGGGACTTTGTCATTTCTATTCCAAGCTGAAGGGGGGATATGATAGAGGTCTATAAAATCATGACTGGTGTGGAGAAAGTAAAGAAGGAAGTATTATTTACTCCTTCATATAACACAGGAACTAGAGGCCATCAAATGAAATTAATAGGCAGCAGGTTTAAAACAAACAAAAGGAAGTATTTTTTCACAGAATGCACAGTCAACCTGTGGAATTCCTTGCCAGAGGATGTTGTGAAGGCCAAGACTATAACAGGGTTCAAAAAAGAACTAGATAAGTTCATGGAGGATAGGTCCATCAATGGCTATTAGCCAGGATGGGCAGGGATGATGTCCCTAGCCTCTGTTTGCCAGAAGCTGGGAATGGACAATGGGATGGATCACTTGATGATCACCTGTTCTGTTCATTCCCTTTGGGGCACCTGGCATTGTCCACTGTCAAAAGACAGGACGCTGGGCTAGATGGACCTTTGGTCTGACCCAGTATGGCCATTCTTATGATGTTATGTTCTTATGGGATAAAGACCACTCAGATTAACTGCATGGGCCTTCAAACTATGATTGCAGACAAGCCAATTAGAAGTCCCTTTTCATTTTTTTAATATATTAGGACTGAATTGCTGTAGTATTTTGGTAATATTAAAGAGTTGGGCATTAGAAAATTTGTGAGTCATCTTTAACAATTGTTGCAATTGGGTTGCATGGCTGTCATTTTAGAATTAATCAGAGATCTACAAAAGTACTACAGACTCGATAGATTTTGTCTATTAATATCCTCAGCAGAGCTTTAGAATACTTCAGATTTAAAACACATTTTAGTTGAAGACAAACTTGCAGCACTGTGGAATTCTTCAGAATCTGACAGTGTGATTACTGGTTCCTAAGCATCCAATTTAAAAAAAAAAAGGGTGGTTGCAGATTAAAGTACTCTGTGGGGTGCTGAAGAACCTCCATCTCCAAGGCAACCAAGATACACATTCTATGCATCGTTTTTCCCTAGCTTACCCTGGAGACAACTGGGGCCTGGACACCAAGTTAAGCTGGGTCCTTTGGAGAAGGTGTGTTCTGACTTGCTGAGCAGTGGAAGGACTGTTCAATAAAAGCCAGGGTGACCTGATCAGCCCTTATAAAGGGTGCACAATGTGTCACTAGTTTCCCTAGCATTCATCATGAAAGATTATTGCCGAGGAGAAGATTCCAGGATGTATTAAAACTGCTAATTTATTTAAATTTGGAAATAATATGAAAAAGCAGAATGTGGTTTTTATTTTACAGAAGTATTCTGAATATAGTTAGCATAATTTATTTAACCTTTATAGAATCATTCCATTTCCCTGGCCAGCCATCTTTTGTTAAAACTATAGTGGCAAAATCAAAAATAGAGTGGTATATTTGTTAGAAATATTTCCTACATGATGTATTCTGTTCTTCCTAGTCTAGATGGTTGGAGGTTTGTTCTGAGATTGTTTATATGTATTTTCATTTATGTAACACACTTTCACATGCCTCTGTCTTTTCTTTCGCAGAGATTCCAGCCTGGATTTAGAATGTTTTCCTTTAAGGATTCTGTTTGATGTGCTTGTTATGTGTACACATTTTGTAGCAAGTAGATCTACATGGTTCAGTACCTGTTTTTGTTTCTGTATTCTCTGTTGAGAGTTTACTTTATACTAGTTCTTGTTTTAGGCTTTCTGGCTGTCAAAATAATAGTAAAGACAGCATAAGAAAATATTGTAGTTCTTCATCATCCTTTAATGTTGACACTATGGACTTGATCCAGAGCCCACTGAAGTCAGTTGGAAGATTTTTCCATTGACTTCCCTGGGCTTTGGATCAGGCCCTAAGTCCTTAATTGGACTAGCTGGATAAAAAACTCAGGACTTCTGCGTTCTTTTCCTGGCTCTTCTACTGACTCCATATGAGTCACTTATGCTCTGTTCTTCGGTTTACCCACCTGTAAAACAGGTAGAAGGACACCTACCTTGTGTGGTTCTCATGAGACTCCATTACTTTTCTGAAGCATTTTGAGAGCTGTAGATGAAAGGTGCTATAGAAGTGACAGTTTTTATTATCCTGGGTTTTGTTTTGGGTATTTTGTTTGTTTTCCTTCTTTTTTCTAGTGCTGAAGTGCACGGCTGCATGTCAGATCAAGGGGTATGGACATTAATTTTATAGCAGCAGGGGCGATTATTGATGCAGTTTCTTTAAGTGTCTGTTTAGTGCAGACTGGATATCTTTAAGTTCTTGTACGTGGCGTTGCAGCACCTAGGGGCTCCATCTTGGACCAAGATCTCATTGTGCTAGGCACCATACACACACAGAACTAAGAGTCACAGTTCCATGGAGCTAATCGTCTAAGTATAAGATGAGACAACTGATGGATACAGACAAATGGTGGCGTACAAGGAAATTAGACCATATTGGTCACCATGATAAGCAGTTATCTTACCATGCCAGTAGCCTAAATGTTGTCAAAATTTTTGTAGGTGGAGAAGCAAACGTGATGGTGTAAAGTGGGTAGTTTTTAAAATAAGAGCACCTCTCTCAATGTGTAGGGGTTTTTTGTCCCTGATAATGGAGACCATAATATGCTTTCTCTGTGACTTTTGGCAGTATTTAAAGCTAGCTATGTAATTTTTGTATCAATTGAGGGTACATTCTGGGTGGTTTTCATAGCAATATGCAGCGTTGGGCCTGTACTGCATGTGGACAAATGATCCAGTAGGATTAGAAGCATCTTTGAGCTGGTAGCAAAAGTCACACCTTAAGCAGAAAATAAAAATGCACTGGGGCCTGAAAAAGTGCAGGCTGGCTTTTTCAGCAGCCATTGAAAGGTGACTTTTTTTCCAAAGAGGCTCATTGATTGCTAGAGTTACTGATTGGATGGAGTTTCCAATCAAATGTTGCTATTTCGGGACTGTTTTACTAGCCTCCACTGTGGGTGGGTTTTGCACCAGACATTTGATAACACTTATCTTCTTGACTGAATACGGTGTGGTGCTATTGAATGATTTAGGTACATTTTTATATATTTCTTTGTTTTAACTTACCTCGAGGGCAATCCTGGCAATTATAAATGGGTAAACCTAACTTTAATACCAGGCAAATTGATAGAAACTATAATAAAGAACAGAACTGTCACACGCATACATGAATACGATATGTTGGGGAAGAGTCAACATGGCTTTTGTAAAGGGAAATCATGCCTCACTAATCTATTAGAATTCTTTAAGGATGTCAACAAGCATATGAACAAGTGTGATCCAGTGGATGGTAGTGTACTTGGACTTTCAGAAAGATTTTGACAAGGTCCCTCACCAAAGGCTCTTAAGCAAGCCAAGCAGTCATGGGATAAGAGGTTCTCTCATGAATCAGTAACTTCTTAAAAGATAGGAAACTAAAGGTAGGAATAAATCATCAGTTTTCACAATAGAGAGAGGTAAATAGCAGTGTCTTCCAAGAGTCTGTACTAGGACCTGTGCTGTTCAATATATTCATAAATGATCTGGAAAGGGGCGTAAACAGTGACGTGACAAAGATTGTAGACACTACATAATTACTCAAGATAGCCAAGTCCAAAGCTAACTGTGAAGAATTACAAAGTGATCTCGCACAACTGGGTGACTAGGCAACAGAAAGGCAGATGAAAATTCAATAAGTGCAAAGAAATGCACATTGGAAAACATAATCCCAGCTAGACATACAAAAGGATGGGATCTAAATGAGCTCTTACCACTCAAGAAAGGGATTTTTGGAGTCATTGTGGATAGTTTTCTGAAAACATCTGCTCAATATGCAAATACAGTCAAAAAAGTTAACGATGTTAGGAACCATTAGGAAAGGGACAGATGATAAAACAGAAAATATAATGCCACTATATAAATCCATGGTACATCCACCCCTTGAATACTGTGTGCAGTTCTGGTTGTTCCATGTCAAAAAAAGATACATTAGAATTGGAAAAGGTGCGGAGAAAGGCAACAAAAATGATTAGGGATATGGACCAGCTTGCATACAAAGACAGATTAAAAAGACTGGGACTATTCAGTTTAGAAAAGAGATAACAAATGCGGGATATGAGAGAAGTCTATAAAATCATGAATGGTATGGAAAAAGCAAATAGGGAAGTGTTATTTACCTCTTCACATGATACAAGAACTAGGGGTCACCAATGAAATTAATAGGCAGCAGTTTAAAACAAATTACTTTTTCACACAATGCACAGTCAACCTGTGGAACTCGTGACCAGGGGATGTTGTGAAAGCCAAAAGCATAAATGGGTTTGAAAAAGGATTAGGTAAGATTATGGAGGATAGATCCATCAATGGCTATTAGCCAAGATGGTCAAGGAGGCAACTCCATGCTGTGGGTGTCCCTAAACCTCTGACTTCAAGAAGCTGGGACTGGGCAATAGGGGATGGATCATTCAATAATTTCCCATTCTGTTGATTCCCTCTGAAGCATCTGGCACTGGCCACTGTCAGAAGACCGGATATTGGGCTAGATGGACCATTGTTCTGACTCAGAACAGCCATTCTTATGACAGTGAAATTGTGACATTAGCTATTAATCAAATTCCTACTTCCTTTTATTTTCTTTTTTGTCTTTCCTTCTGCCCGTTCACCACCTTATTTGCTTAGCCATATGAGATCCCATTTATGAAAATATTTTACTAGGCAGGACTCTTATATATACTAAGACCCGAACTTTGAGGGCATTGTTTTGATAGTTCAGATTTTTTAAGGAAAAGGGAGGAAGGGCTTTGGGAAGGAGAAGGAGGAGTGCTTCAGAAGAAGGGGACAGTAGATCTGGATCAGAGCAGCAGGGCCTGGGCTTGAGTGTCTTTCTTATATTGTTTGGAGGGAATTCACTACAATGGGAACTTTGCCTAAATGAAGAGTAGGATTGGGCCTGTGGGATGAACCACCAGCTAGTACTGTACAGATCACTCCTCTATTTTAAATCATCTCTGAAATAATAAACGACAATTTAAGTCAATTATTTTTACAATGCAACAATGCATCAAAACTTTTCATTAGAAATAACCTCATTACACCCACAATGCATGAAGGTCTGATACAGGTACTCAAGTGACCATGTGAGAACACAGAATCTTGCTTTATAGGCTGCTGTCCTGTGGAGACGAGCAGTCTGAGGCAGTCACAAATATATGGAAAAAAAAACATTAATAAATATCTACCAAATCTGTGCTCTTACAGAGTGAGTTTCAGCCCAGCTCCTTGGTAGTTTTTTTGTGTGTTAGTCGGAACGCTTTGAGCAGGGGTTTGGACTAGATGACCTCCTGAGGTCCCTTCCAACCCTGGTATTCTATGATTCTACAGATTAAGATTTAATCATGTCCATAGATTTCTAATTACTCATAAATATCTTATTAGAAAGATTTTCTCTCATTTGATGCCAAAGCATTTTCGGTAGACTATATAGAAATTTGTTCTAGAATTAGTTGCAGGTCAGTCTATTGGTGTCTGACCCTTACTTAAGAAATTATCAGATTTACTGACAAATAGGAATATAATCCTCTCTGTTTCAAATCACTTAGTGACTATAAAATAAAAAGAACATTTACAATCTTGCAAAGTTAAAAAAAGGGATTTACACTAAAACATTTCTGTTGATGCCTGAAGTGATGCAGAGCTGTGAAGAGAGCAGAAAATGCAAAGAAAACAAATTAAAAATGATTTGCTTAGATTGAGTTTATGTGCTGATATGTGACTCATGCAATTCTGTACAGTGGGACTAGGGACCAAGAATAATCATAGAATCATAGAATATCAGGGTTGGAAGGGACCTCAGGAGGTCATCTAGTCCAACCCCCTGCTCAAAAGCAGGACCCATACCCAATTAAATCATCCCAGCCAGGGCTTTGTCAAGCCTGACCTTAAAAACTTCTAAGGAAGGAGATTCTACCACCTCCCTAGGCAACGCATTCCAGTGTTTCACCACCCTCCTAGTGAAAAAGTTTTTCCTAATATCCAACCTAAACCTCCCCCATTGCAACTTGAGACCATGACTCCTTGTCCTGTCCTCTTCCACCACTGAGAATAGTCTAGAACCATCCTCTCTGGAACTACCTCTCAGGTAGTTGAAAGCAGCTATCAAATCCCCCCTCATTCTTCTCTTCTGCAGACTAAACAATCCCAGTTCCCTCAGCCTCTCCTCATAAGTCATGTGTTCCAGACCCCTAATCATTTTTGTTGCCCTTCGCTGGACTCTCTCCAATTTATCCACATCCTTCTTGTAGTGTGGGGCCCAAAACTGGACACAGTACTCCAGATGAGGCCTCACCAATGTCGAATAGAGGGGGACGATCACGTCCCTCGATCTGCTCGCTATGCCCCTACTTATACATCCCAAAATGCCATTGGCCTTCTTGGCAACAAGGGCACACTGCTGGCTCATATCCAGCTTCTCGTCCACTGTCACCCCTAGGTCCTTTTCCGCAGAACTGCTGCCTAGCCATTCAGTCCCTAGTCTGTAGCTGTGCATTGGGTTCCTCTGTCCTAAATGCAGGACCCTGCACTTATCCTTATTGAACCTCATCAGATTTCTTTTGGCCCAATCCTCCAATTTGTCTAAGTCCCTCTGTATCCTATCCCTGCCCTCCAGCGTATCTACCACTCCTCCCAGTTTTAGTATCATCCGCAAATTTGCTGCGAGTGCAATCCACACCATCCTCCAGATCATTTATGAAGATATTGAACAAAACCGGCCCCAGGACCGACCCCTGGGGCACCTCCACTTGACACCGGCTGCCAACTAGACATGGAGCCATTGATCACTACCCGTTGAGCCTGACAATCTAGCCAACTTTCTACCCACCTTATGGTGCATTCATCCAGCCCATACTTCTTTAACTTGCTGACAAGAATACTGTAGGAGACCGTGTCAAAAGCTTTGCTAAAGTCAAGAAACAATACATCCACTGCTTTCCCTTCATCCACAGAACCAGTAATCTCATCATAGAAGGCGATTAGATTAGTCAGGCATGACCTTCCCTTGGTGAATCCATGCTGACTATTCCTGATCACTTTCCTCTCATGTAAGTGCTTCAGGATTGATTCTTTGAGGACCTGCTCCATGATTTTTCTGGGGACTGAAGTGAGGCTGACTGGCCTGTAGTTCCCAGGATCATCCTCCTTCCCTTTTTTAAAGATTGGCACTACATTAGCCTTTTTCCAGTCGTCCGGGACTTCCCCCGTTCGCCACAAGTTTTCAAAGATAATGGCCAATGGCTCTGCAGTCACAGCCGCCAGTTCCTTTAGCACTCTCGGATGCAACTCATCCGGCCCCATGGACTTGTGCACGTCCAGTTTTTCTAAATAGTCCCTAACCACCTCTTTCTCCACAGAGGGCTGGCCATCTATTCCCCATGTTGTGATGCCCAGCACAGCAGTCTGGGAGCTGACCTTGTTCGTGAAGACAGAGGCAAAAAAAGCATTGAGTACATTAGCTTTTTCCACATCCTCTGTCACTAGGTTGCCTCCCTCATTCATTAAGGGGCCCACACTTTCCTTGGCTTTCTTTTTGTTGCCAACATACCTGAAGAAACCCTTCTTGTTACTCTTGACATCTCTCGCTAGCTGCAGCTCCAGGTGTGATTTGGCCCTCCTAATTTCATTCCTACATGCCCGAGCAATATTTTTATACTCTTCCCTGGTCATATGTCCAACCTTCCACTTCTTGTAAGCTTCTTTTTTATGCTTAAGATCTGCTAGGATTTCACCGTTAAGCCAAGCTGGTCGCCTGCCATATTTACTATTCTTTCGACACATCGGGATGGTTTGTCCCTGTAACCTCAACAGGGATTCTTTGAAATACAGCCAGCTCTCCTGGACTCCTTTCCCCTTCATGTTAGTCCCCCAGGGGATCCTACCCATCCGTTCCCTGAGGGAGTCGAAGTCTGCTTTCCTGAAGTCCAGGGTCTGTATCCTGCCTCTTACCTTTCTTCCCTGTGTCAGGATCCTGAACTCAACCAACTCATGGTCACTGCCTCCCAGATTCCCATCCACTTTTGCTTCCCCTACTAATTCTTCCTGGTTTGTGAGCAGCAGGTCAAGAAAAGCTCCCCCCCTAGTTGGCTCCTCTAGCACTTGCACCAGGAAATTGTCCCCTATGCTTTCCAAAAACTTCCTGGATTGTCTATGCACCGCTGTACTGCTCTCCCAGCAGATATCAGGAAAATTAAAGTCACCCATGAGAACCAGGGCATGCGATCTAGTAGCTTCCGTGAGCTGCCGGAAGAAAGCCTCATCCACCTCATCCCCCTGGTCCGGTGGTCTATAGCAGACTCCCACCACTACATCACTCCTGTTGCTCACACTTCTAAACTTAATCCAGAGACACTCAGGTTTTTCTGCAGTATTGTACCGGAGCTCTGAGCAGTCATACTGCTCCCTTACATACAGTGCTACTCCCCCACCTTTTCTGCCCTGCCTGTCCTTCCTGAACAGTTTATAACCATCCATGACAGTACTCCAGTCATGTGAGTTATCCCACCAAGTCTCTGTTATTCCAATCACATCATAATTCCTTGACATCACCAGGACCTCCAGTTCTCCCTGCTTGTTTCCAAGGCTTTGTGCATTCGTATATAAGCACTTGAGATAACCTGCTGATCGCCCCTCATTCTCAGTATGAGGCAGGAGCCCTCCCCTCACAGACATTCCTGCCTGTGCTTCCTCCCGGTATCTCGCTTTCCCACTTACCTCAGGGCTTTGGTCTCTGTCCCCTGGTGAACCTAGTTTAAAGCCCTCCTCACTAGGTTAGCCAGCCTGCTCGCAAAGATGCTCTTCCCTCTCTTCGTAAGGTGGAGCCCGTCTCTGCCCAGCACTCCTCCTTCATGGAACACCATCCCATGGTCAAAGAATCCAAAGCCTTCTCTCCGACACCACCTGCGTAGCCATTCGTTGACTTCCACTATTCGACGGTCCCTACCCAGGCCTTTTCCTTCCACGGGGAGGATGGACGAGAACACCACTTGCACCTCAAACTCCTTTATCCTTCTTCCCAGAGCCACGTAGTCCGCAGTGATCCGCTCAAGGTCATTCTTGGCAGTATCATTGGTGCCCACATGGAGAAGCAGGAAGGGGTAGCGATCTGAGGGCTTGATGAGTCTCGGCAGTCTCTCCGACACATCGCGAATCTTAGCCCCCGGCAAGCAGCAGACTTCTCGGTTTTCCCGGTCAGGGCGGCAGATAGATGACTCAGTCCCCCGGAGTAGAGAGTCCCCGACCACCACCACCCGCCTCCTTCTCTTGGGAGTGGTGGTCATGGAACCCCCCATCTCTGGACAGCGCATCTCATGCCTTCCAACCAGCGGAGTCTCCTTCTGCTTTCTCCCCCCAGACATATCATCTGGTCCACTCTCCGCAACGGTACCTGTGGAGAGAACATGAAAGCGGTTAGTTACCTGTGTCCGCGTTGCTGGAACCCGGACATTCCCCCTTCTTCTGGAGGTCACATGTTGCCAATCTTCTTCACTGGCCTCTTGGCTCCGCTGTGCAACGTGTTCGAAATCTTTAGAGCTTTGTGCCCATAGAAGCATATCCTGACTTTTGTCCAGAAAATCCTCCGTTTCTCGTATGCAACGCAGGGTCGTTATCTGTTGCTCCAGACCTTCAATCTTCTCTTCCAGTATGGAGACCAGCTTGCACTTTGTACACACAAAGTCGCTTCTGTCCTGTGGAAGAAAGACAAACATGGCACATCCAGTGCAGGTCACAATAGCTGAACCCCTCCCTTCCATACCACCTTCTTACTATGAGCTTCCTCAGAGAATTAGCAATCATAGAGACCATTGCCTGAAAAGAAACAGAACAGTGCAGGAACATTAGGGTAGTTACAGATAATGTGGTTTAAACTATTTTCAGAATATTTAGCAGCAGTATAAACAGAAAGCAAGCTGGTGCATGGAGTGTGTATGCAGAGATATGGTTATAATTATAATTGATAAGGCCATTGCAATGCCACAGTTGAAAATCATGTACAATTCTTTTAGACCTATGTTTGTGTTGTTGACGTACATATCAAGATCTGCCATTCATTATAGAAAAATGGAGTAAGAGTCAAATGATTCATAAATAAAAAGCTCCCATCATAGAGAACTGTAGCCAATGTTTAGAAAAGTGGGAGGCCAAAGTTGAGTTTAGGAGCCTAACAGTTTCCATTCTTGTTTTGATCTGTATTTGTATTTCTGCCACAATGTGTTATAGAGAATGTTGAAATCATGCTGTTGTAGTTTGATTTATACAAAAAATCAGGAAGACTGTATAGCTTTGTCCTCTTCAGCTTGTGAATGTGAGCCTAAACTAGTAAATGCTAGAAGTACATTGTATACTGTCCTAGAGTGAAATAGAGTGACTGATAGAAACCTGAGATGTTTTAGTCATTAATCTAATAAGAAACTATAGGGATTGAGTGCAAGAGGAGACTAGTGTGGAAAATAAACAATTCAGGAAGGATTTCTGTAAATACAAAATATTGTTTGGAGATATAGTGAGAGAATTTGTGAGTACCAGTGAAGTAGGTTGTGGCCTGGGAATCTATTAAAGGTGTCGCAGAACAGCTCCAGGTAAAGCAATCTGTAGCATCAAGGTGTTGCATTGCAGCAATGCTCCTAGCCTAGGTCATAGCATGATGGTGTTAACATCCTGACAAGACGATAGTAAGAGGCAATTCTGGAAGAGCCTATTCTTCAGACTCCATGCAGTTGGACATCTGGGGACGCATTCATCCAGATGAGTTCTATGCTAAAGGTATCCTATTCCTGGAGCCAGACAGAAGGAAACATGCCTCACTTCTGTTCTTTTCCTGCCACCTTTGCTCCAATCCCTAGAGCATGAGCTCAATTGAACGGCCGTTTCATAGACACATGTCAGCTCAGTTTTGGGACCTTGTCCTACTGGATCCTGAAGTCAACGGCAAGACTCACATTGACTTCAGTGAGTGAGAATCAGAGCATTGGCATTGTTTTGGAGTTCAGCAAATGTTATGGCTGACAACTGAATGCCAACCTTCGATTCTTCTAGTTGCCTGGTCCTAAAGTACAGATTGCATTTACCTGCAGTTATAAACGAAGGGATATAAATGGGTCATATTTTTCCCATAGCTTTTAATATTCATTTGCCACTTTTGAAGCTGGTAACTTTCCCCCTCTGATATAAAATTATTTTGGTGCTTGACTACGCAGTCAATTGTGTACAGTGAAATTGGCATTTCTTGGTCACATCCCACTCGTCAGGCATTGAGGAAAATTTTCCCTTGTCTATGTTTGCCACTTGATGAGGATAACTATGATTAGATGGTATCAAGGGAAGGAAGGCAGTGTTTCCACATATTTACAAACATCTGCATATTCCACTGAGGGAACGTTCAGCTACTTCTGGAAGAAGTTCTGTGCAGCCATCACGCGCTCTCAGGCTTGGATACCTAATCTCTTAAGCTTTGACTGAGCTACAAACTTTGATTGTACTTCTGACCCAGACTGCAGCTTTGTGTAAGATATTGTAATAAGGTCAGAACTTCATCATCCTTTAGCAGAAATCAGATTTTAGATTAATTTTTCTGAACCACATTACCTATAGTTTTCTCTCAAATGCATTTAACAGCCATTTTAAACTTGTAATGTAACTGAAGAGTTTGAATACTGTATATTTCTCCTACAAGGGCTAGTTGAAATAAAGTAAGTTGTTCAGTCTGGTGCATAGGGAATTTGATAACAGCAATGAGAGCTGCAGGGCATATTTTCTGTGCTGAAAATGTCTGATGAAAGGGGTCATCTTCAGTAAATGGATTTATTTTGATATAATCCTGGTGTGGTCGATTTCTGTTATCAGATACGCCACATCTCATGGATACTAATCACATAAGGCTGATCTCTCTTTGCCAAAGTCTAGTTATACCATTATATTCAAAATTAGCTAACCAACAGCAGAAAGGTGTAAATGGGCTCTCATCCTGCTTTGATGTTGGTTTGCTAGTGAGAAGAATATTATTCAAACATTTAATATTTTTGTCAAATTTTCAGTGGTAAAAGTTACTCTCCTAATGATCAAATCAGCATAAAAGCAGAATGGAAATAGATTTTCACTCTGATACTGAATTAACATCACAAATATATTTTTTGCCCAAATGGTACTCTGAAACTATGATCATTTTAAATAAAATTATGATAATTAAACTTTATATGCCATATGTACCGCACATGATGAAAAATATGTTTTTGTCATGTGAACCTCCAGAACACTGCAACAAACAAAATTGCAAATCTCTTTTGAGGAAACTAGCCAGTCTTAACTTGCAACATAAATCCTCATAATTCATAATCAGAACTGGTTGGACATAGAAATTCCCACATTTTGGAAAAAGTTAGTTTCTAATTTGCTAAGAATCCAGAATAATTGAAAAAAGAATTAAACATTTTCACAACTAATGAGAAAGGAAAAAAGAAGTGGGTAGTACTGTGTTTTTCACGTTTTGAACTTAATGTTGAGATGTTTTACATGAGAATGGACTATATTTGACTGGGTTTTGGTAATAGATACAATAGCCTCTAATTCTGGTCGTAATGAAAACTCTTAACTATTCTAAAAGGTGATTGAAAATCAAGACTCTTTTCATGCCTTTTTGACCTCTTAGGAAATATAAGAAACTTATGA
Source organism: Lepidochelys olivacea (assembly GCF_965140295.1). Classification (NCBI taxonomy): domain Eukaryota; kingdom Metazoa; phylum Chordata; order Testudines; family Cheloniidae; genus Lepidochelys; species Lepidochelys olivacea. The sequence continues at coordinate 3,530,906 of NC_140417.1, read as the reverse complement.
ATATACATTTAATTCCTAATGGGGAAAGGGGAATAGATGCAGTCATTGGTGATTAGAGAAATGTTAGGGACTACTGGCTGGAATCCGCTCTCACTGAATGTGCTGAAAACAGTCTGCACAGTTTGAATTCTTTAGTTGTTTGTTTCTAGTTATAATTGTGATCAGCAGCTTTCACGCTGACTAACACAGCAATTGGGTGATTAGTGATTACCAGTCACAAGTGCACGAATGTATCAGATGCAACATTCCTAAGATTGAAGGAAGTGTTAGAAAATAGAGGGGGTCAGAATTTGCCGACTTGTTGAAATTCAAACTTTTAGCAGATTTCAGTTTAGTTTTTAGTTTCAGATTTAGTTTGATTTCAACAAGCTTCCAGTGGTTCCCTGTCTGGTTTTCTGCCAGCTCACCTACCCAGCTCCTCGGCAGACTGGGCTTCCAGTGTCCATGGTTCCAGCGTATCCTGCCACGTGTAGTACATTGGAGTTGGGGACCGAAGCGCTTCCAGACGCCTGTGCCAACTGGCTTCCAGGGCTGGCCAATGTCCAGAACAGCAAGCTGCCTGACACCACTTCTTGGTGTTTCAAAAATAAGTACTATGTGATTTTAGTTCCATGAAAATGTGAGTTTTTGGCTTATTGTCTCAATTTGAGGTGGAAAAACTTCTGAAAGCTCAAATTTTCACAGAACTGAAATTAATTTCCCTGGCCAGCTCGAGTAGCAAACAAGCAATTGAACAGACTGAAGTAATAAAAAAAAATCATTTTTCTAAAGTGAAATGTAAACTTTGTCAAGAATGATTAATAAGCGGGGGGGGGGGGAGGGAAGAACCATGCTTGTCTCAAAAAGTACAGATTCTTCAAGTTCCAATGTACTATTGAATGAAACTTCGAAACAAGACATGGATGAATTTCATATCACTGCAAGTGAAACACTTTTGACACCATCACTGTCATCATCACTGAATTTACATTACTTAATTTACAATTACATCCCTGTTTCAGCTGTTCAGAAAAAAAAATTGCTATAAGCTTTGTTCAGAAGCAGCACGTTGTCGTTTTCAACACTCTCCCGAAAAGCAGCTAACTTTTTCTTGAAACATATGTGTGAAGGCTGAGTCTATAGCTAATGTCTGACCCAAACTGAGGAAACCCACTCATACATTGGCTCTAGCCAATTACCATCCTGTGTGAAACCTCTCATACTTGAGCAAGGTGGTAGAGAAGCTAGCCAAATTCCAACTACAAGCGAATTGAATCTAACATTAGAGATCCATCACAATCTGGATGTCAGGCCACGACATGGAACTGAAACTGCTTTAGTTGCATTGAAAGAAGACAGACACCCATCCTCCTCCTCCTGAACTTCTCTGTACTATGAGATATTGCTGTCTCCCAGGAGAGAGATGGCAGGGGGCCCAGGGCAATGTACTAAAGTGATTTGAGTCCATTTGTGTTTAGCTATATTGAATTTCCTTTGTTGATTTCAGACCAATTCTCTAATTTGTCAAGGTCATTTTGAATTGTAATCCTGTCATCCAAAGTGCTTGCAACCCCTTGTTGGTGACATCTGTAAATTTTATAAACATACTCTCCACTGCATTATCAAAGTCATTGATGAAAATATTGAATAGGACCAGACCCAGGACTAACCTCTGAGACACCACACTAGATATGTCTTGTGTTTGATAGTGAACCAGTTATAACTCTTTGACTACAGTATTTCAACCAGTTTTGCACCCACCCGATGATGACTTCATCTAGGTTACATTTCTCTAGGTTGCTTATGAGAATATCATGTTGGACAAAAATCAAGATATAACATGTCTAATGCTTTTCCCTATCCATTAGCCCAGTAACCCTGTCAAAGGAGGAAATTAGGCTGGTTTGGCATGATTTGTTCTTGACAAATCCACGGTGGCTATTCCTTATAACACTATTATCTTCTTGGTGCTTACAAATTGATTTTTTTAAAATAATTTGTTCCAGTATCTTTCCAGGTATCAAAGTTAGGCTGACTGGTCTCTAATTCCCTGGGTCCTCTTTGTTCCCCCTTTTTAAAGATTAGTACTATGTTTGCCCTTCCCTAGTCCTCTGGGATCTCACCTGTTCTCCATGAGTTCCCAAAAATAATTAACCATTCAGAGATTGCTTCAGCGGGTTCGTTAAGTACCCTAGGGTGAATTTAATCAGGCCTTGCCAACTTGATTGCATCTAATTTTATCTAAATTCTTTAATCTGTTCTTTCCCTATTTTGGCTTGCATTTTTCCCCCTTGTTGTTTAATATTAAATTGTGTTGAGTATGTGATCCGCCATTAACCTTTTCAGTGAAGACTGAAGCAAAATAGGGATTAAACACCTCAGCCTTCTTGATGTTGTCAGTTAACTCTCATTCCTCACTAAGTAGAGGAGCTACTTTCGGTCATCTTTCTCTTGCTCCTAATATATTTAAAGAACTTCTTTTTAGTGCCTTTTATGTCCCTTACTACATGCAGCCCATTTTGTGCCTTAACCTTTCTGACTTTGAACATGCTTGTGCTATTCTTTTGTACTCCTTAGCAATGTGTCCATATTTCCACTTTTTGTAGGATTTCTTTTTGATTTTCAGTCAAAGTGCTCCTGAAGGAGAAATATTGGCATCTTACTATTCCCCCTTTTCTCAGCATTGGAATAGCTTTCTGTGCCTTTAATGTTGTCTCTTTGCCAGATCGCCTGAACTCCTCTTTCCCTTAGATTTTCTTCCCACAGGATATTACCTACCAGGTCTCTGAATTTCTTAAAGTCTGCTTTTTTAAGGCCATTGTCCTTTTTCTGCTGTTCTCAGTCCTTTCTTTCCTTAGAATCATGAAATATATCATTTCTAGATTACTTTCATCCAAATTGCCTTCCACCTTCAGATTCGCAATTAATTCCTTCCTGTTGGTCAGAATCAGGTTTAAAATGTCTGTCACGATTTACTTCCTCCACCTTCTGAAACAAATGTTGTTGTCCCCTGTACATTCCAATAATTTATTGGAAATTTTGTGTGTTGCCATATTACTTTTCTAACGGATGTCTGGGTAAAGTACCCCAATACTGCCAGGTGTTTTGTTTTGGGTGTGTGTTGTCTGTTCTAGAAATGCCTTATCCACCTCCTCTTCCTGATTTGGTGGTCTACAGTAGGCCACTACTAGTATGTCATCCTTGATTTTTTTCCCCTTTTATCTTTACCCAGAGAATTTCAGCTGCCTCAGAACAAGGTAATGTATAATGCAATACCTTCTCCCCTTATTTTCCTGCCTGGACTCCTTGAACAAGCTTAGACCCCTCTTAAGCAGTATTCCAGTCATGAGATCCATCCTGTACATATACACAGAGATTATACTATATAATCATTACATAAATAATTTAGTTGTTTACAGGTACAGTGATGGTGGGTTATGTAATTATAAGATACAGTCAGTACTGTTTGTTTGTATATGGTATCTTTCATACAGAATATCAAAATGGGGACTTACCCTCCTCTCTCAACATATAAATGTATACGTAGGTTTTTAAAAAATGCTAATAGGGAGAAAAATTAAAATTAGATTATTGTAGAGATAAAGAAATATCAATATCTAGGAATATTGTCTTAATATAGAAGAAAATCTGATCGTAAAATTTCACTACCTGATCTGTTCATTCTGTATAGCTTCAGTATTGTCGGCAGGAGTGCAGTACCTGCCTTATTCTCCCAATATCTATATTATGCATTTTTATTAATACAGCAAGATAAAAATGCTCTTGAGGACACTCAAGTATTATAGGAAATGCTAAGAACATGACAAATGCAGAATTGTACACACAGGGGTAACACTAACTTCTGATGATTTCAACACATTGCATTGAGAATGAGATTACATATGATAAATCTTATTTCAAAACTTCTCACTCTCTTATTTTCCTGTACATTGTTTTGTTTTATTTTATTTTATTTGGTGTTCAAGTATTGCTATGCATTTGTTTTTATGATTTTGTTTGTGGAATCTTTGGGCATTCCAACCGTGTAATCATTGCCTTTGGCTGCGATTCTGTTTATAAGGTTAGACTTTACTTCCTCTCTACAATGTTTTATCTGTTTTTTAAAGTACTTTCTTCTGAAGAAGAGAAACTGGATATTTGTCTGTTTCTGGTGGTTTTGTACTAAAGAGGTGGTATTAGCTGTGCTTATTAGTAAATTTAGTTCGGTTTTATTAAAAAAACAAGACAAACATGACAAATTACATGATTTGTTCTAAGAATTTTTGAATAGAAGGCATATTTCTTCTTTCACTACTGGGTCAACTGATTCTATACAGATGAGTTTGGGCCCTGAGTGCTCAACACTTGACTCTTCTCTTATGTATCTCTGGGGAGTACAGTGGGTTTCTTAGAGTAGCAATATAATTGCCATCTCTTTAATATCATAATGACAAACCATTAGGTAGATCGGTGCACTGGATCAGACTCGTATGCTGTCCTATATGTCCCCTATACGGTGGCATATAATAAGCTACAATGCATTCTCAAATGCTGTGGAGCACAAAACAGTTATTACAGTAGAACCTAAGAGTTACAAACACCTTGGGAACAGAGAGTGTTCAGAACTCTGAAATGTTTGTAATTCTGAACAAAACTTTACGGTGGTTGTTTCAAAAGTTTACAGCTGAACATTGACTTAATACAGCTTTGAAATGTTACTATGCAGAAGAAAAATGCTGCTTTTAACCATGTTAATTTAAATGAAACAAGCACAGAAACAGTTTCCTTACCTTGTCAATTTTTTAAAACTTTCCCTTTATTTTTTTTGTAGTTTACATTTAACACAATACTGTATTGTATTTGGGTGATTTGGTGGGTTGTTTTTTTTGTTTTTGTTTTGGTCTTTGCTGCTGCCTGATTCTGGTTCCAAATCGGATGTGTGGTTGACAGTCAGTTTGTAATTCTAGTCTTCATAACTCTGAGCTTCTACTGTAATGCTAAAATACTATTTCTTTGAATCCTTTGGTTGTCATGTTCCTGAGGAAGTTCATGCCCCACTCCTGAAATATCTTAATTTTGTCAGACCTCAGGGCACAAATAGAGCCTTTAAAGTGTTTTAATGACAGAAACTCCTTGGGTGCAAATTCTCATCCCATCTCTGTCCCTTTATGAGAAGAAAAACAGTTGGAGCAGCATAAAGCATTCCTAAAAGCCTCAGATCTGGCCAGGGAAGGATTCCCCTGGTTCAGGCACTGTGGAAAACAGCCATAAGTCTGCCTCTTGAAGACTCCCTTGCAAGCCCTGATATGGGGGTGAGAGGATGGGGAGTGAGGCTGGGAAAAGAAGGGGGATTTTGGATGTAGGGCTGCAGTATGCTATGCTGTTGACCCTCAGGCAGCCCTGGGAAGCTGCCATAATATAGAGAGAGCGCTCCCCCCACCCACAAACACACCCTTCTCCTGTGAAGTCTGTACTGCTCCTCTCAGAGTTGTAGCAAAGCATCTCTCTCTCTGCAAACTACTGTTTTTTGGATGAATTTACAAAATCCTATTATTCCCATCCTGGCCCTGAACTCTGTACAATCCTGTTGCCATAATGCTCCCTTTTGTCTCATCCTTCTTGTCTCAAACTGGGGTTCTCTTTCACACTGGGCCCCTGACTTGTAGAAGAGCTGTCTTTTTCCTGGGCACCTGTTCTTAAAATCTTCTTTCACTTAGCATCCTGTTACTAGTTTTCTACAACTCCAGCCTGCCCCAGCTCCTGTGCCTTGTCCTGTAGACATTTGAATTATATTAATCCAGATTAGATTGTAAACCACTGAAGGGAAGGATCAGGTGTTTTTACAATGTCATAAAGTGCATTCGTACAGTGCTATGTCAGAAATAAATAGGAATACTAAAAGATACTGGCTTCTTTCGCTTTGTGGTTTTTAAAGCCGCCTTTTCTCACTGAAGGGTTTAGCCAAAGAACAGTCCTTGTTCTGTCATGTTAGCGCTCTTATATTTTTGTGACCTTAAAGGGAATAAATTTAAACTCCGCTGTTTCGGCACGGCTCACTATTCTCTATAACCCACTATCTCCACCTCACCCAAGTAGAATGTTCCTTATGCCTTTGTATTCAGAGAAATGGCACAATCTTCTATTCTTCCTCTAGCATGTAATGTAGCCCTAGGGAGTCACCCTAGAAAATGGATTTTCACAGTATAATTTCAGCCAGTCACTGCATACTGTAGCAATACCTGAAATTCTCCTCTTTTTGCACTTCATTTTTCTGCTTTTAAAAAAGCCATGATTAATATTAATCTTTTTATTTCCTTGATAAAAAATATTTTCCTTGATCTCCGTCTTGGTAATACATTATTCAGTGTTCTTTCTTAACAACCTTTGGTTGTTCCATTACTCACTATCATTATTACAACACTGAAGGCCTCATTCATCAGTATTTGGCTTGCACAGGCAAAGCTTAATACCTAACTAATTTTGCCATTCATCAGGACAGCTGTGTGGATGACTAGTTCTAACCAGAACATTTAAAATACAGTATTTTGCTAGTAGATTAACATCTAGGAGAGGTTTGGGAACGCTATTATTTTTATTAATGTAGATTGTACATATTTTGCTCTGTTCATCACCACAGAGGAGTGTAGTGGTCAGGTGAATATGTTGATTTTACATGGGATGAGTTTTTGATTAAAATGGCCTTTCCTACTCCTGATGCTTTTATTTCTGATTTTGAAAAGTTACTACTTTTGGTGCCAATTCCACCACCAGGAAGAGGAGACCTCATCTCAATCTTACATCTACTAACGTAAGAAAAGACAGATACAGAAATGCAGGTTCAGATGGTTGTAAAACTAAATCAAACACTTTTGAGCACTGGAGTCTTGAAATGGGATTCTATTTAAAAGATATTGTCTGGAACATTACCTTGTGCTCCGTCAATGCTAGTGTATTCTGGTGTGAAATGGACGTAAAATAACTCCACTAGAATGCATGAGTGGAATTTTGTTTCACATTGGTCACATTATATGTTTGTTCTACAAAAAGCAGAGTGGAGGGCAAGATAGTATATGTGGCCAGTGTTTGAAGTGAGGTGTGTTTGCACCTTATGCATTATTTGAAAACTGGTGATTCTTATGGAAAGATTGTGATCTTACCTTGTAACCAGATCCACACAGGCAGACAGACATGTATGCAAAGCCCCAAGGCTACACATTGCTAGCTTAACTCCTCAGCTTGTGGTTTTATCATGGTCAAGAATTAAATGAGTTATTTTCTAAATAAGTACGTGTCGCGCAAGTTGAAGTTCCTAGAGCATTTTTAACATGTTCATGTCATTTTTTCCCCCCAAAAACTGTTTTTCATTCGTGAGTTTGTTGGGCTGTCCAGTTCTCTAGTCTCCTCAGCCTTCAATCATCTGTTCTTCTTGGTAGTGTATAACTTCACATTCATTAACGGAATCATAAAAACTAAAGAAACTGGTCCGTTCTAAGTACAATTTGGCTTGCTTAGCTAGTCAAACGTTGAGATTTTTCACACACTCTCCGTGCAGACCTATACAATGGAGGTGCAGAGGTCACCACTAAAAGGCAAGTAGTATTCACTTTAAAAAAAAAAAAAGAATAAAATCTGTGCAAGGGTTTGAAACTAGCCTTGGGTGAAGCCCCACCCTTATAGATAGGAGTTGGGAAGTGAAGCAGAGCTGGTCATGTGTAGGCTATAACACACATCCTATCTATCCAGAATGGGGACACAATGCTATTCCTTTGAAAAGCATCCCTGATTGGTATGTGCTACAGACTGCAGCATACATGCTAGCTTCACTGGAAACATGGCCATCCCCCCTAGGCTCCATACCATGAAGGCCATGACGGGCTGGCTGGCAGAGAAGCTGGTCCACTTCTGATGGGATTCCTGCCCAGTTGCTATAGAAGGTGGTGAAAATTGAAGCTTTCCCATATACTCTTCTCCTCTCTTGTATACCCATGTAGTGCATTAAACACCACCCTAAGGGCTTGTCTACTTGAGGACATCCAGGAAAATGAATCCAAATTAACTAAAGATGTGGGTTTGAAGAGGATTAGTTAAACTGCATTAAATCCCTGTGTGGATGCTGTTTGTTCAGAACTTAAGTGGCCTTAATTTGGTTTAGTTTAATTCACTGTAGAACTGAATTAAGTTAAACTGAATTAAAGCCACTTCGGGTATGTCTACATAGCAATTAGATACTTGCAGCTGGTTTGTGCCAGCTGGCTCAAGCTCGGACTGTGGGGCTGTTTCAGTGCTGTGTAGACATCTGGGCTGGAACCCAGGGTTTAGTACCCTGCAAGGTGGGAAGGTCCCAGAGGTCAGGCTGCAGCCCTAGCCTGGAAGTCTACACAGCAATGAAACAGCCCCGCAAACCTGAGTCAGCTGGCACAGGTCAGCTGTAGGTGTCTGCTTTGTAGAACTACCCTTTAATTCTGAATGAGGTTGTTCACATGGGTTTCATGTGGTTTAATTTATCTACTTCAATTTCACACCTTTAGTTAATTTGGATTAATTTTCCTAGATATCCCCATGTAGGCGAGCCCTTGGAGCATGTAGACCAGGATTTTCAAATGGATTTGGGAATTGAACTTCCTAAGGCCCCCTCTGAAAATCAGAGCCGTATGCTACTGTGTAATCTGGCTGCTGCTTTTCAGATGGGGAACAAAAACTGCAGTTGAATTCTATCCTTTGGTTTGTTGGATGGGAGAGTCTTTAGCTGGGGACTGTAACAGACTTGCCCTTGCGCTGGAGAGCCTGGGGCTAAGCCAGCCCTGATTACAAGATGAGTCCCACCTGAGAGGAATCAGGTGATTCCCAATACAAAAGGCAGTAGGGAGCTGCCAATAGAGGTATAGCTGAGACTGCCAGAGGTAGAAAACCTGGCAGTAAACTGGGGAGATAGTCAGGAAACAGGCACCTGAGAATCTGTAGAAAGCTTGAAGAAGCAGCTGTAAGGAGCAAGACTGGCTTCTACACAGCCATTGAACTGTGACCCAGCTTTTGGGGAGGAAAGAGGACTGGAATCTCCTCTCCCTCGTCCCCCAGTAAGTGGGGAGAGACACTGAACTGGGGTTGGGCCCTGGAGGGCTAGTGTGTCCCTGAGGACTTACTAATTTGGACCCAGGTGGGGAATGTTTTAACTTTCCTTTGGACTATGGGGAATTTAGGGAGTCATGTGAAGGAGAAAAGAGGGGTGGGATTCTTCCAACCTGGACACCTGCAGAGGTGCCTCATGGCCAGTGCTACAGGGACCTTGCTCTGAGGTAGGAGGAAATGAAGGGAAGCAATTAGACCTTGCCCCATTGTGTGAGCAGAGCTAGAGGGTATTGCTAAGTATAGAACACTTTTTTCTCCCTAGTGTGTTTACAGATGCTTTAATCAGAAATAACAGAATAGTTCCTTCTGATAAGAGCAATGCCAAACATTGTGGTGTGTTCAGGTTAAACAGCTGTATGGTGAATTATATAGACTTCATTCTTATAATAGATCCAAAGAAAAAAGAGAGAAACAGATGCGAAAACATCATGGAGTGGCAGAGAAAGCAGGAGACTGCTCACAGAGTTGCTTTCATTCATTATGCATTATTACTCTGAAATGGTGGAGAATGCAGAGTTGTTTTGAGTAGAAATGTCATGTTCCACATAATCAAACCCTTTTGCGGGGGAGTGCCAAAAATATATTTGAAGGGAACAGTTTTGCAGGATAAAAGGCAAAACTGTGCAATGTAGAAAAGTCATGAAAGAATCTGAGTTTAGCCTTAATTTTTTGTTGAGCACTTATTTTCTTTCCTTAAATACAAAAAGAAAAGGAGGACTTGTGGCACCTTAGAGACTAACCAATTTATTTGAGCATAAGCTTTCGTGAGCTACAGCTCACTTCATCGGATGCATTCAGTGGAAAATACAGTGTGTCTCACACCAATTGTCTACATTTTTGAATGTCTTAGGAAACAAGTTTATATTTGCCATTGTAAAGCTACAGGGAAGGGGGTATTTGGGGGTAGTTTGTTTTGTTAAGTGAAGGCACTGAGAAAAATGTTCATTGTTTATCTTTATTTTTCTACTTAAAATGCTTTGTACATATTTATAATTAAAATTGGTAAGGGTTTCCTGAATTCCCTAAGTAGCAAGCAGGTGGATATTTACTACTCTAAAATGACAAATTGTGACCAGTTTAAGAGTTCTCTCATGAAAGGAGAATTGTTTCTGCAGTATATAACCATGTTAGCCCTGAGCGATTATAGGATCAGTCTTAATTATTTTGCACATATGTGCTTAGTGGTCTGTTTTACAACATCTTATGTTGTATCTTTATAAGCTTACTTGTACTTACCTATAGTGATGTCAGAGGAGTGCCACATGAGGACTTGAGACTATTTAGGACCATGAAGTGAAGCTGAACATGTTAAGATCTCAAGGGACAGCCCTCTGACAACACTTTAGGTAAGAAGAAGTAACCTTACAAAAATGAGACACCTCTGCTTTTTGCTTTGTTAGATTATCATTTTTAAAAACCTTTGACCTGCTTCCCCATTGCCAAGAGCCAGAGGCATGGGATGTCAGTGGTTAAGAAATCACATTCAGATCTCAGCCATGGTGACTCTCAGGCTGTTCATCCTTATGAGGTTGACTTCTAGTCAACTTACAGTGTGAGGGTCCTTTAACACAAGTTTCTATCAGATCTGCATAGACATTAAAGATGCTCTGGTGCTTCTTGTTCAATGCCTCTCCTCCCCTTAATGTCAGGCAATGGCTCTGGAAACCTGGCTTTGCTTCCATTTAAAAAAAAAAACACACACACACACAGACAAAGCCCTGGATGGATGGATTTTGCTCTTGGCGTCCGTGGAAGCGGGGATCCGCATCGCTGTTGCTCTTCCAACCTGGACAAGTATTTTGGGATCAGTCATGGCCCTGTCTGTCCACAACTTGCTTCTGAAGGCTCACTTAGGGGTAATGGACTGCCCCAGGTGGCTACTTAAAGTTGAATGGGTAAAGGAGCACCTGGACCTAATAGAACGGTAACCTGAGCTTAGTTAGGGAATGCATGTCCGAGGACACAGGAAGCTCCTGAGAAGAGGTGCTGCTGAGAGCTGATCAGGAGAGTTCACTGTACCAGGGACCCTGGAGGGTGTGCTCCTGGGGATGGGGAATCCTCTGGAGAGCCCACCAGAGCAGGGAGCCAAGGAGATGCTCCTAGGGATAGGAGGTTCCTGAAGAGAGAGCTGCAGAGGCTGGTATCCAGGAAGGCCTGGTCTCCAGAAAGGGATTTTGCAAACAGTGGGAGGAAGCCCAGCCTGCTGGGGAGTATGTGCCATCCCAGGGAAAAGCTGCAGTTGACAGATCTCCATGGACCGTGGCTCTGAAGAAGGAGTCTACCCAGGTAGCGGCAAGAGACCTGGCTCTGGGTGAAGAGACCCAAGTTGAGAGTAGACTCAGATGGGAACAGGTAATCTAGGATTTACTCTTAACCCCAGCATTTTAGCTGGGAGACTGGTCTGCTTATGCTATGCTTATGCTTTTCTGTTAATAAATGAGCCCCTCCAAAGAGGGGCAGTGAGCACTCCATAGTACTTAAAGTCCGACTTGGGCTTGTCTATCCTGGGTGAGAGGAAAACCAAAGCAGGACTCACTTGCAATGCCATGCCTGATAAGGTGACCACACAGGAAATGTGAAAAATCAGGGCGGGGATGAGAGGATAATAGGAGCCTATATAAGAGAGAGACCCCAAAATCAGGACTGTCCCTATAAAATCGGGACATCTGGTCACTCTAGTGCCTGACAACTAGGGAGCAGGCCAGGACCGTCTGCATTATAACAAGATCTCGTAGAACAAAATTTTCTATAGAAATGTAAGGGGTAAATCCTGGCTCCTTTCAAGTCAATGTGGCCAGGAATTCTCCCAAGATATGGTCTCACTGTTAGTACAGGACACCCTACTCTTTCAAACTTATACTATTTTAATGATCAGTCAGTCTCACATTGTGATTGGTTGAACTTCCTTTACTGTTCTATAATAGGTACAAAAATAATTCACAAATATCCAGTTCATCCCATTTATACTTAGCTAGCTTATTGGACATCTTAAATTGTTTTATTTTTTCTGAAAAAGCATTTGGCCTCAAAGCATGCGTCTTGTACAAACCGCACTAAGGACTGTATTTCTAACAAAACAGAAAGTTTAAAAAAAGGAAAAAGGGAACAAAGTCTAATTTCAGAGAACTTCTCAAATAAAAATGATGTGAGGAGGAAAATGAAATCCTGTAAGGAAATGATCGTGGCAAATCAAAATTTGCTTTTTGGAAAAATTACCAATCACAACTTGTATTTTTAAAGGTTTCAGAGTAGCAGCTGTGTTAATCTGTATTCGCAAAAAGAAAAGGAGTATTTGTGGCACCTTAGAGACTAACCAATCTATCTGAGCATAAGCACATTTGTATATAAATCTCCTCACTGTATTTTCCACAGTATGCATCCGATGAAGTGAGCTGTAGCTCACGAAAGCTCATGCTCAAATAAATTGGTTAGTCTCTAAGGTGCCACAAGTCCTTCTTTTCTTTTTGTATTTTACAGTTGATCATTGATGCCTCTGGCAGCATTTTTTGTAGAACAGTTGGTACATCTGCCATGGGTGGGCTGTAATGCAAAATCCTAACAAAAGGTTTTTCAGTGTTTTTTTTTTTTAAAAAAAAAAAAGAAGAAGAAGAAGAAGAAAAAAAACCTGTGGGTTTGAGACCTCTTGTTGCTGTAAAATTGGTGCACTGGCTGAGCTTGCCCTTATTAACCCCACAGTACTCTATGCCCTCCACCTCCCCCACCTTCAAATACAGAAACACAAACTGAAGGAGACGTAATTAGCAAGATGAAATAGGCATTGTAATTGGTGTGTTTGTCAAGTGCAGTCTGAAGGAGAGTAAATATACTTCTCATTAGAACAGTGGGAAGAGTAACCCTGTTAAATTGGGCCTCAATCTTTTCTTATTAAGAATGGCTTTTTTGCTACAATCTAACTTTATCATGCTATTTTCCTCCTTAGTGCTAGAGGAGACTATTTATAAAGAAGAAACGTCTTGCACCTAATTAAGTTTGTTACTTTTGTAACTGGCAGTGACCTCATTACATGACAATTTGAAAATCTCCAAGAGGAGCAGACAGACTGAGTGAGCAGGTTCCAGTGAGTGGGGAAGCCTGGTTCACACTAGACCTGCCTATCCTCTATCTGCATGCATACCCATGTACTGGATAGATTTCTTCTAGTTTACAACTCCTTCAAGCACTTAGCGGGTAGAATTCAGATGAGTGAAAACCTACCATTTTGGCAGCAGTTACCTGCTTCAGTGCCCTCTGGATTTTTCGAGCTGTGCAGCATTATGTCATTGAGCAGCCGTGACCTTTTAAATTCCGCCCATTCCACATTTCCTTTTTTAGCTTTACAATAGATTATGAGCACAGAAGACTACGCATTGCACTAACCTAGTGATAAGCCCAGCAAAAACATACTGAAAAAGCACGACCTTTTCTCCCAAGAGAATTAAAAAAAAAAAAGACCGCTTAAATGAAGCATGCTGGTGACTACTGAGCATTCTTTGTTTAAAAAAAGTTCTAATCCTCCCTTGTTCTCCCTGTCACTGGCACAAGAGACAGGAGCAAGACAGACCCACTACTAAACAGCAAAAGGAATAAAATCTATACATTTGGTAAAAATCCATGTTAAAGTTGTTGCGTCAGAAGGAGTCAAGACAGAAATGAATTTATAATAATCTTCTGAAACTGAATGTAATATAACTGCAGCGTGAAGCCAGATGACTTCAGGCTGTGAAGCTAACTGTGATGTCTCACCTGTGGGCCCAATGTTCTATGTACACCTGAGATGAGCTTTATCAGAGCTCACAACTAGGCAGCTGCAGGACTGTTGCTTTATACTAATCAGCTAGTAGTTAGCCTTCCGGAATTGGCAAATGCTGTGACAAATAACACGAAGTGGTGGTGTCTCAAGGATCAGGACATCAGGGAATATCTTAAGTATGTGAGGGTGTGCATGGCACATCCATCTTTAATTAATCCAATAGCTAGTTCTTTAAAACCCACACCACAGAACAAATGTTTCCAGGGGTGTGGGGGAATAGAAGGGAAGAGCATGGCACAGGCTGCACAAATCGTTGTACAAATTGCTTTCTACTACCATAGTTTATATAAGCAAAGAAAAGAAGCCTTGTAAATTTGTGCCCGATGCTGGAAGGAAACTGAGGATCCAACCTCTTTTGTTGGGGACACTGTGTCCATTTATTTCAGTCACGGTATTGAGTTTGTTAAACAGGGGGTCTCCTCAGTAGAGTTGACAGTTCTCTTATAAAGTTGCCCTAAAGGACTGAGAAAGGACATGCATTCAGTATGATGACTCCATAGAAACTGAGCCCTCACAACACACAGTTCATGTTTAATATGAACACACAGAGGTCCCGATTATGGCCAGCATCTGACTGGGTGCAGACTGTGGCAAGCGGTATAAGGAGCTCCCTTCCTGCACCCCCCCCCCCCACCATGCCAGTGCAGTCGTGCTGGGATCTCGGGTGCTGCTTACTCCTGCTGACCCAGTGGACATGTGCTGCCTGCCCTAAGACAGAGTGGGCTGTGGCTAGGGCCCACTCTCAGGCAGCAAGGGGAGCTGCCCATGCCCAGAAGCGGGGGAGGGGCAGCACCCCGCACCCCGCTTAGCTGCTGGGCTAGTGCGTACTGCGCGGGAGCCTCTGGAAGAAATTCTAGCTGAGTAACGACAGAATTTCTTCTCAGGATGCCGTCTGCAGCCCAGCTGCTCCATACTACTGGGCACCAAAGGTTTCCATCCAACAAGGTGCTGAGCACCCTCAGTTCCTATTGCAATCAGCACCTTGCAGGCTCAAGGCTCAAAAGGGACAATCTAGTCCAGAATTTAATCAAGATGGACTTCACAAGCACCAAAGAGTGTCCTACCGAAGTCCACCTGATTCGCTGTGTTTAGACCTTTAGAAAGCATTGTGCCAGCAGCTTTGTTGTAAAAGTTTTCACTGGCTAGACACTGTTTATAGCTTTCCTCTCCTTTCAGTGTTTAACCTTGCCTGTCCCATGTCCAGCTCCGGCAGTGATGCTTTAATTTGTGTAGAACTTCTCCATCTTTGGAGATGCCAGTGCACAGAATTGATGTAAACTGTGTGAATCATGAAGCCCTTAAAAACAAGGTCAACCTTGGCGCTTGCTGTTCTTAATATTGGTTTCTTTTTGCAACTTGAAGAATTTCACAGCATACTGTTACCGTACACTCTGGAGTGGGATTTGATTATTTTTCACAGTGAGTCTCAAAGCCACCATTAGACAGGCAAAGTCCACAAACACTAAGGCCCCTAGTAATTCAGCGAGATAGTTAGAATAAAAAAGCACCGGGTCATCAGTTTCTAGCTTCCCTGGAGTTTCCGTTATTTGAGCATGGGACCTGGGCTTTATTTCCAAGGTCATCCACCTTATGCTTTATTATCTTGGACTATGGCAGCAAACTTAGCCTCCTGTTCTCTTAGTGCATTGCCTGAAACTCAGGCTCTCTGCTTAATTTAATTCTATTTTAGAGGCTTCAGCTTGTTTTTTAAATCAAAAGCAATAAGTGGTTCTTGCAGATTGTTCAGGTTTTTGACATTCTGGTTTAGTTATTGCTGTTTTGATTCCGTGCTGCTCGTATGAGAAGTGGGTATTGCCGAACACAACCTTTCACCTTCTGTGCCACAGGGCTTTTAAAATGATTGCTATGACCGACACAAAAACATCCTATTTCCTCTGTCCCTCCTTTTCCCTCGCTTGTTTGCTCACTCGCCTTATATTTCACATTTTTGAGCTTGTAAGCTCATCGGGGCTGGGAGCTGGTATTTACTATGCAGCCTCTGGCACAGTGGGGCTCCAAGCTGATTGAGGCAACTCTGTGCTTCTGAAATATAACTGATAGATAAAAAGAAAAGTGCTTTTGTAGGGATAGGATTGGGGAGGCATTTTTGTCCTTGGCTGCTGGTGCAAGGCCGTGTAGAAGATGGCTTACTCCTGCCCTTGGAGCCAGCTCACGCAGGCAAACGCAAGCTCGTTGTCGTCAAGCTAGCAGGCTAAGAGGAGTAGTGTAGACACAGTAGCATGGGCTAGCCATGCCGAGTGCATACTCGCAGGTCTTGGCAGCTCTGTCCTCAGGGTGGCTAGCCTGGGCTGCCGCTCCTGCTGCAACACAATGGCTAGTTAGCATGAGTTATTTAGCATGAGTATGCCTAGGACCTCTGGGAATCACCCTCCCCTCCTCTCCGCGACGTGTGCAGGGACAGCCTGGCAGGGATAAGACCAGAGAAAGGGGAGGGTACACCCTAGCCTGGAAGTAGCAAGAAATGAACACAGAGCTTCGTACAAGGGATGGAATTGTTCAGAGCCTTGAGCATGAGGATCAGAAACGTTTGAACTTGATGCAGATGGCAAGAGGAAGTGAATGCAGGTTGGGGATTCAAAGGCTGGAGGGATGTGCTCAGAATGACAGGAGAGGAGAATGGCCATAGTATCCTTCAATCTTGAAGAGGCAGGAATGGAGGGAGAGGACCTGCCGGAGTCCAAAGAGGCAGTAGTCCACTCCACTTGGGCTGTTAGTTGTCATCTGCTTTGTAACGTGCACGCAAGGAGACTTTGCGTCTTTCCTGTTTACAAATAGCAATAGTTTGACAAATTGGTATTTGCTTCTCAAGGCTATGGATGGTTTTCCTCCTTTCTGGCAACATAGGCCTATGTTTAAATCTATTTAATCCAATCTCTGTGGTGCAAGACGTATTTCTAAAAACAGCCCATTTCTCTGGCTTTCTAGAGGCTTGCAGTTCACCTGGGCTTTCTTCCCCCACACAGTAGATTCCACACCAGAGCCTGTATGAGGAAGGGTGAATGAGTGTTGCCATTATAAACTTTATGTTTAGGGGATAAAATTGGATGCACTTTGAATTAAGAAGGATGAAATTTGGTACTAGACCTGGAACATTTTGCTTAACGCTTTTTTTTTTTTAAACCAACATTTTTAAACAATAGAAAGTGTTAAAATTAAGGGTTTCAATTTTTTAGAAGGGCTGAGCACCCACAGCTACACTTCTCAAAGGGCGGCGGGGGGAAGAGGGTGTTTAGTACCTTGTAGTAGATATTTTCACCTACTGTTTTGGGCCAGGAAAAGAGAATCTGTGTGCACAAATTGTTTTGTTCGATGTTCGACTGCCAAATTTCTCTGAATTGTTGTTTGTGAACACAAATGGTCATGCTTGTCAAATGGTAGGCCCACATTTACAGATGGGTTAGGGAAAACAAATCTAAATACGACCCTACACTGAAGAAGGTCATAGCTCTCATGAATTCAGTCTGTCTTATTGTTATGTTGGTCTGTCTAAGACAATCAATGAGAAATCCATGATTCTGCAACAGAAAATAGTAGTGTCTATTCACCCGTCTGACATTTGTCGAGTTACACAATATGGACCAGATCCTCAGCTGGTGTAAATTGGCCTAGCTTCATTGAAGTCGACAGAAGGATCTGGCGCTATTTAAAAGAGGAGCCTGTGTCTTCTGGACACTGCTTCCAGCTGCCAGTAACCTGGAAGTGGAGAAAGCACTGCTGGTCGTACACTGATTTCTATATTTACTGGTGCCAGGTGCAAGGGAATGTGTGGTGCATTTGAGTCTTTAGCTAGTAGAAAACTTAGGTAGCAGTTCCATCACTAGGTAGCAGTTTTGCTTATTCCATACCTCTCTTCGGCAGGTTCTGCCTCTTTGTGAGAAATGTTTCCTCCAATAAATAAAGCACACTCTATCTGTGATCGTAGTACCTAAAAGTGTGTGTTAATAAGGGTGATAAACACTCACAATAAAAATACAAATAACAATTGCTGCTGGCAGCCAGGAAAGAAGAGGCGTATCTTACTGGGTGAAGGCCATAACAATACTTATGTTCCCAGACGTGAGCCCAGCCACAACAAAAAAGGCATTCCCATCTGTTAAGTGAAGCTTCTAGTAACTAAACAGAGCCTTAATGATATATCTGGCCAAGTTTTGGTTTTAATATGACTGCAAGAAAAGATATCTTCTAGGACACTGAATTTGACACACAGCTACTGGAAAGGGGCACCAGATGTTAAAGCTTGAAGTTTGAGGATCCTGTACCCCCTCTCCAGCCTTCTATGTTCCATGGGCTATAGATTTGAGAAAAGGACTAACCCAATTGTTACAGAGATCTACCAGGATACTCTCTAGTGTATTACCTGAAAATATAATCACCTGTTGTGTTAATATTTCCTACATGAAATTGCTATGGTTATTGTTCTGATGTCATATTATAGTGCTTGGGATTTGTTTTAAATATTGTGTCACAAGGTAGGGCCTCACATAATGTATTTCTTGCCCATGCCCTTTATTACTTCATGTTTTGTTCTGCAGCTTCTCTATTAACTCTGATTTGATAAAATACCTAGAAATCCCACACAAACTTGGAGTCCTAGATGGCAGCCTCCCAGGGCTGTGCTTGAGTTATTTAAGGGCTTGTCTACATGATGTCATAGTCTGCATCACCTGGGGTGCAAGTTGTAACGTGCACCAGCATGTCACACACTAACTGACCTGTGTGGGCCCTGCTAGTGCGCACTAAAAGTTCTCTAGTGTGCTTTAATGTATTCCCATTTCAAACAGTACTATGCTTTGTGCACTAGGGATCTTTTAGTCCACGTGATCCAGTTCATGCATGCCACGCTTGTACACAGTAGAATTTACAACCTAGCTGGTGCAGACTAAGGTACCATGTAAACAAGCCCTAAGAAGAAACACTGATGGCAGATTAGAGTAAATGGAAGTGAGCATCTGTTGTACTGGCTGAATGCTAACACCAATCCTGCAAAATCTTGCAGATTCCTCATATATTTTTTCTTCAGATTTTCTTTCCATCTGCCATCAGAGGTTGGACTAAGTGTAAATGGTTATTTTTTTATTACTTCATTCTGGCTATATTTGTTCTACTGAATAATTTCTGCTTTTTCTGATCTGGAATATGTAATTACTCTGTTCTATTAATCATTGTATGTATTAACATGAATTGTGATTCAGGGTTCAGCAAGATACTGTTTATGCTTTCCGAAGCGTATTCTGTACAAATAAATGAACCCTATGAAAAATGGAGAGAAATATGGTCAACACTCAGTCCTGTCTTCTGTAGCCATGCCAAGATCATGATACACAACTGGTTAAAAATGGAAATTAACAATAATAATCAATACATTTGGAACATTAAACAGCCATTTCCAGACAGAGAATAGTATGTTTATGGAAATCTTGAAGTCCTTTGGTAACCAAATAGATGCCAAATGGGGTGGGGAAGGGGGGGAGTGATGTGCTAAAAGTGCAAGGAGCCTTGGTGAATCAAATGGGCTTCACTCATTTCCCACCCACTCACTCCTCCTCCCAGATTGTTATGATCTTATTCATATGATCATTCTGCAAATTATGCACATGCCCCCATCATCTCCATTGTCTCTTATAGGTCCTGAGTATTGGGATTGACCATGTCGTTCCGATTTGGACAACACCTCATCAAGCCTTCCGTTGTGTTTCTGAAGACTGAACTGTCGTTCGCTCTTGTAAACAGGAAGCCAGTGGTCCCTGGGCGTATCCTTTTCATAAAAACTTCTGAAGTGAACACTCATGGGCTCTAGATACTCAGTGCCCCAAGGAGAAGGAGAACTCTGCTTACTCTGAAGACCAGGTAAGATGTTATTCATATTTATTCTGAAACCAGTCAGTGGGATGTAATATGCTTGATCAGTGTTGCAGAACTTCTGAAAATGGTTGCTTAGCAACTGTGACCTTAGAGGTGAATTTGCTGCTGACCTTTTTGCCACTGAAGATGTATAAATAAACAGGTACTTCTAAAAGGATTTTAAGTCTAGAAGGTACTTCTATTTAAATTTCATATTATGCTGAAAAAAGCAGGTTATTTCCTTGTTAATGCTGTCACATAATTTTAGATGTAAGTAAATGCTTTTCAGAGCATTTTCAATGTGTTTTCTTGGAGTTAAATGTACAGTATTTGTCAAATGGTGCTAAAAGTTGTTCAGGTGACTATTTTAAAGACAGGTCACTTGAAAGCAAAATTTACTTGTGTCTGTGACTCTGTGTAGGAATGGACTAAGCAAACCACCTGTTTAATCACATACATTTTTCTGAGGAAAAATTAGACCCATTGTTGAAAACAAGACCCATCTATCTATTAAACACATAGTAGGAAGTGTGGTGTTGTATCACAGACTCTGGAAGTTCCTTTGAGCGGGCTCCTGCTAAGTGTCTCTACTCTGGGGCCCCCATAGGAGGCAGTCGGGGCCATCTGTGCCTGGCCCTGTGTTTGTGTGAAACTCCCACTAATTTCAGTGGAAGTCCAGGGTCGGACTTTCAAAAGTGTTCAACATGGGTCTGGTCTGCTCCCATGGAATTCAATAGTTAAAGCCCTATGGGGGCAGAGTTAGGGCAGTGCTTTGCATTTTTTAAAATCCCATCTAAGTGTAAATAATGGGTGGAGAATAGACACACAAATCAATCTTTTGGAATTGTCAAACGTATTCCAAACCTGTTTTGGGGGGTTAATGGCATGTTTACAATAGCTGATTTTCATTAAAAGCTTTTTTGGTCCTTCCTGGGTGTGGCATTACTTCTTACTAAGCATAAGATACAAAATCCTCTGTGCACAACTCCCTTTCAAATAACCTTCCTTATATGCCTTTTTTGAGTGCCAGGTATTTGTTACAGAATAGAGATGTTTAAGATTTTATGCCAAAAATATTATGGAGTAAGGGCTGGTCTAAACTACAAAGTTAGGTCAGTTTAACTACATCTCTCAGGGCTGTGAAAAATGTCATACCCGATGAGTTGACCTAAGCCCTGGTGTAGACAGCAGTGGGTTGACGGAGAGGTAGATTTATGACAGCGACAGAAGAACCTCTTCCATCACTGTAATAACTATCTACACTATAGCATTTCTAGTGTGGACATACCCTTAGAGTTTATAGAAACTTCACATCCCTAACTGACCAATGTATAAGCTATTTTAAAGTACTGAGTGAGAACTATCTGTTCTATTGGGTTCTGGGGAGGTGGGCGGGCACAAGCCCGCCCCTGGCTGAAAGACCCTCCCCCAACCTATAGGGAGGATCCACAGAGCCTGAAAACACAGAGCCCCAAAACAGAGGACAACGGAAAAATAACAAGGCCGGGGTGAAGGTCTAAGGATCAAAATTATGGAACCTGCAGGGGACACTGAGCAGAGAACCCTGGGCAGCACCCACTGCTCCTCAAAGGTGTCAAGGGAGCCAGCAGACTCTGTCCAGAGGAACTCTGCCTGGATACATGAATGGAGGGAGGACTGGAAATAGACCCCACAGTCTCAAAGAACCCTCTCAGCCAACATCCTCTCCCTGGTGTTCTAGATGGTCACCTTGGCCATGGCTAGGAGGAGGCTGACGAGGAGGCCTCGCAACTTTGTGGGGCCATGGATAGGGTATGCATATATAAGGAGTGGGGGAGGGGGAGAAGTGCAGCCAAAAACGTAAAAGGTGGTCCAGGAGGAGCCGGAAAACGGGCTGTAACGATCTGTTAGGTCTCTTGCGCACTACGCACCCTGTATCTGATTCATTAATTAATCCTATTTTCAGTCATATTTTCAAAGCAATCAAATGAAAATATTACTGATACAATCACTCTTAGAGACTGGATCTTGCAAGTACCTAGACAATACAATGCTGTACGGAATATCCAGGTCTGACTGTAATTAAAATTTATAGCTCCTGTATGTGGAAGTTTTTAAACCATGATTAATGACTTTGTCTATCGGTACATTGAACTGGTAAATTTGATTGGTAAATATAAAAAGGTGTTTCAGATGGAAATGTTTGTTTTTAAAGTTTTGTGGGGAGCTAGGAGTAAAGGTTTAAGGAGCCTATAAAACTTAATTATTACAAGCTTCTTTCCTTCTTAAAAAATTAAAGATCTATCAACTTTAGCTCTATAGTTACTGCTCTCTGTTTGGTAGATACATTTACGTGCACAGGTTTAGTTTTGTTGTCCCATAATGAGTTTTGCAGCACGTTTTGCACTGGCAAATTGTTTTAATAGCTCGTGTGGTGTAATCTATAATGGGGTCTTTGTTTTCCGTTGAACAAATGCTCGGATAATAAAAACAAAAACCCAGCCCTTTCTCTCCCTCATTATAATCAGAAAAAAATGGAAAAGATCATGATGCCAAGGAGAGAATACAGTATGTAAAATAGAGCAATTTGCAGTTGTATGCCTGTAAAATGCCTGTATAATGCTGCATTTGTTTAAAGACCTGGCAGTAACAAGTGTATTTCCTGTGCTTTATTGCAATAATTTTATCTGCCTTGTCTTTGGCACACTTAGACATTCCTTTTCTTTTTTGTTTTTTCAGTAGAAAATAAAATATTAATGCTTATGAATTAGCGAGACAAAGGAAATCAGTATGAAAGCCAGCTCACTCCAGGTGGTGGCTTTAATTAACTTGTAAGGCTGAAATTCCATCTTTGAAAGGAATGTAGGGTGGGAGTCTTGAATCTGCTGTAATCGTTCTTAAAGTACAGTTTTAGTCTGAAATGTGCTTCTGGAAAAATGGCATCATGGAGCTCAGTGGTTTTGTCTTGGTGGCTCTGTAGTTCATTTGCTCAGTTTACAACTGAAAATGCTGCTTTTTCCTAATTGCCAGTCCTGCAAATTCAATCTGTTCTTTCTGGCTCCCACACCACCAGTAATAAGGCCCCCTGAACTGGATTTAGTTAACAATTCAGTTGATGAGGCGTGAGCCAGACTGGCACCCAGAGGTGTGCTGCCTCAGCAGGGCTAACAGGAACAAAGAATCGTGAATATATATATATATATTTTGGGGGTGGCATGGGTCTGCCCTCCATCTCCTGAAGGGATTCTGCCTCATTGATCTTCCCAGCATGTGTCAAGATTAGGCTCCAGTTACTTCAGGGTTGTGACTTTATTTGTAACATGATCACCTGGGGAGATTGGATCATCATCATCATCATCAGGTATCGAATCTGGGATATGTGGATCCAAAATGATGACCCTCGATTGCCTGAGCTACAAGATCTAGGTTCATTCGCTTGAAGTCAGCAGCAGTCTCATAAACCTCCCAGCGAATAGAGGGAGACAGAGTATCAGCGTGGGTTACACATGGGTGGTGTGCAAGTGGCTCTGTACTGTTTCAAAGGGTGCTATATGTTCTCCCCAAAACACATGGCCAGCTCCACTGGCCAGTGCAGAGGTAGGTAGGACTATCGCCATGCTCCTTTTGAGAACCCAGTACTGCAAGCCTCGATATGCCCTATTCCTGCATCTGGGTATGAGAATGCAAGAAACCCCATCACCCTCTCCCTTCCTCCTTCCCCTCCACCCCCCCGGAGTAGTCAGGCACATTCCACATCTATCGTGGACACTGTAGATTCTTTATTAGTAAGACCTTTTGTTAGACTAGAGAATTGTCTGGGATGTTAATATTGGGCACAGTCTGGTACTAGGAATCTTTGTCTTTTCTGAGAGTTGGGTGAGGAAGGAGAGAAATGTGCAACCCTTGTGTGTGAAATCTCATGCAGCAAGGAGCCCCTTAGAAATCCAGTTCCTGGGTTTCAGAGGGGAGTATTCCTAAATCAGTATGGCAAAGACAGGAGAACCAGACTCTAAGGGAAGAGAGGGGCTGCAACAATTGTCCTTTGGGGATTCTTGCTTTGGGAGACTTAATTGTTTCTAATATGTGTAACTTTTGGCTGCAATAATAGCTTGGGAGGTTTATACACCTTGGTGCTTATGTGCCAACAGTGCACTCAGTTGACCTTTGAAGCTTAGCTTGTGGTGTGAAGAGGTGAGGGGTGGCTATTGTACAGGAGCACTGCCTGCTGCGAGCCTGCACAGGGGCCAGCCATGTTCTCTTAGAGTGGATGCCCTGCTCCAGGGTAGTACCCGCACCATCACTAGCCTGTGGAAAGGAGTGTGGGGGAGGTGAAGTGAAGGCGAGGCCATGGTTTTGCTGCTCCAAAGAGACACAGCACTTCGTGTGAATGCATCCGATGAAGTGAGCTGTAGCTCACGAAAGCTTATGCTCAGATAAATTTGTTAGTCTTTAAGGTGCCACAAGTCCTCCTTTTCTTTTTGTGGATACAGACTAACACGGCTGCTACTCTGAAAACAGCACTTTGAGTGGACTTCCAACCTCAAGAAGAGCATTGGAATGTTCTTAAAATGAAGGGAATAAACCACAGACAGTAAGTGGGTCAAAGTGAGCTGGACCCCCATAAGAGTAGAGCCTGGCACTTTGAATGCTGCTGGCATGAACTGGATTTTGCAAACTGTGCTCACCAAGATTTGTTTTAATTTTTTTTTACATGTACTTTGTATGATTTTCCTTATTCTTTTGAAATGATTGAAAGACTGAACTAGAGCACTGAAAGAAGGACGCAAAGAACAGCTAAAGTGAGCCTCTGAGCAGGGCTTTTCTATAGTGCTCATAGCCTTCTTTACCTTATAGCCACTGTGGTCTGCTGCCCAGCTCAGGCCTGTATTGCAGGGTTGCAATCTGTCCTCTGAGTTCTGAATTTATGTGAAAACTGAAACCCTGAAGCTTCTGAATCATACTGATGCCATGGCTTATTGGAGCACAGCATAATTTCTCCTTTAATTAAATCCATCAACTCATTAGCATAGGAAGGTGCTTCCTGTTGCACACTTGTGCTGATAAAAATATTTTGAGTAGATACTGCCATTTTCACTGAAGTGTTATACTGATGGTAAAACAGCGTTGCATATCTTCTGCTCATGTCCTTAATAATTTTAAACTGTTTTTTTATCACTGTGCCTTTTTCTTTGCCTTATACTATGTTCTTGCTTTCATCTTGTGTTCAGCATGAAAAATGAATTTGAACGTTGGTAGAATCCATTTGGGGGCTAGGATTTTATTGTAAATAAAATTATTCATTTGTTATGTCCTATTGTTTTCAGCAGACAAGGTATTGATTTTTGGATTTCTGTTTGGGATGCCATAAAGAGTGCTAGCATAAGAGGAACACAGCGACATTTGTAAATTGATTGAATGCAATTTGTAATGACAGAGACAAACATCAGTTCTATGGCAATACTATATTACACAAAGCATTTTTCAACAGTTCAGAGAATTGGTTATTAGAAAGATCGAGCTTTCCAACCTGGAACAATGATTCATCGAGGACACACTGACCCCTAATAAATAAATATACACACATGCATACAATATTTATATAAATAAAAAAGAGACTAGATGGCTGAAAATTCCTTTATAAACAACTTTCATTGTAAAGAAAAGTTTTTTACATTGAAAGATATGTCACAATTTGGCTGTTCTGCACATACAGTATTGAAGTGTTTTGTGGCTAGACTATTCTGTTGCTTTCCACTGAGAGCACAGAAGTATTCCTGGTTGTTGGAAATGGAGCAATACAAACCCAAAGCCTATGGAGTTTTCTGGAGATTTCATCGCCAGGTAGAGTTGATGGCCAAGTCATTCATGGCTCAAGAGATAGCTATTATGACTTGTTCATTTTAATCAACAACAACAACAACAAAGTTAGTTGAAGCAGATGCCCCTACAGTGTGCTGTCAAGGGGAATCACTCTGGTTCCATCGACTGACTGACGGGTAGGGCTTTGTGATCATTCATGTGGGATTCACACCTTCCATGCATTGCGATGCACTATATGCTGCAGTGCACAGGTCGATTGTGAAGTTGGAGCCACGTGGAGCCATCCGTCATTATACCCTCTAGAGGGGTAGGTGGGAGGCGTACATGCGGTGGGCACTTTTGCTGTCCTGGGTCTGAAGTAGCACATGTAATCCTCTGCTGTTATTCCATGATCTAGCTGAGGGAGGATTTCACACCAACTCTGCCAGGATCTTCTCAGTCAAGTTCAACTACCTGGATTTATTATGTGGGGATAAGCTTTCCCCTTAGTGCGGATGATATTCACTTTAATAGTGATGCCACTGCTGTACTGGGAACTTCTAGGGAGTTAACATTGGCTGATTCTCCAAGGGATAAAAAGTTAGCACACATAAGCATCCAGAACACTTATGCAAACTATAAGAAGAACCTTGTCTGATCTGCAGAACTTGAAATCTCTCATGAGCAGGCTCTCTCATGGGATTTCTGGTGTTTCTTCTTGTGGCTGAATTAGAAACTAAGCAAGACCAGCCTTTGTCATGTTGTTACTCTGTGTACCTTCCTGACCAAGAAAAGTGTGCTTAGAAATAAATACAAAACTTGAAATCTTAAGGAAAAGATTTCCACATTTTAGTGAGCCAACAAAGAGATTCTGTCTGGATTTGGTACTAGTTTTAGGTAAAGATTTGAGTTGGTTTAAATGTATGTAAAATGATTCACTCATCCCTTGAATTAATGTCTAAAACAGTCCAATATTTCTCTTCTGTTTTATAACATTGTTGTATGCTTTTTTTTAGTAGAGCTGGTTTGAAACCAGCATTTACATTTCATGGGAAATTTCAACATTCCCTATTTATTTCTAAATCTGCCAGAAATTTTAAAATTCTGATAAATTTGAATTCAGGAGCATCAAACTATTTCATTGTGTTTTTTTAAATCATTTTATTTTGATAAGGTAAGTGTCATTTTCACTTTGTTTAAATTTCATTTGGCTTATCAAATAATTACAATTATTTGTTATATTTTAACATAAGTCAAAAGGAAATGAAAAAAATGAAAGGAAGTCAAAATTATTTGTTTTAACCTTTTTCCCTCTGAAAATGTCATTGAAAAGATGTGTGCCCAAAACATGTTAATTTTGACACAACTGCATTTTTCAATGGAAAACTGTTCTGTCAATTTTTTTTTTGGCCAGCTCTATTGTTTAGTAATATGTAAGACCGGGTGTAATGACTATAAATTCACTAGTCCCAGCCTTCTGGTCTGATCCTGCAGTCAATGTTTAGGCAAAATTCCCCTGGAGTTTTATGTATTGGTTCAGTAAAGATAAGATTAGGCCCCAAGTCTTGATGAAAATGGAGACATTTTCAATTAATGTTATGTGCTAGTGTTTCCTAAAGTCAGTGCTACTGATTAAATGGATTGATTAGCTTATACTTTGTGCATAGACATCAGAATTCTGAACTAAAACACAAAAATGAGGTTATGTCTGGATTAATTTAAAATAATTTGACAATGTTCTAACCTATTTGATAAATTTAGTCTAAATAAGATTAGCTTTAAAAATTGCTGTAAAATTTGGGGGTATAGTAAATCAAATACAGTTATTTTTCAGCATATGCATATTTGTACTTACATAATGTAATAAAGTAGACCGGATTATTAATAAGTGTGTGTGTGTATATATATATAATATGAAAATACTGTTAGTATTTTCTGTGGATGCTTCAGCATCTGAGTCCACGAATATAATATTTAGGAGTTCCTTCAGTAGAAAGCTATATTGTGAATGTTTGGTTAATTTTGTTTTAAGGGCCGCAGCCAAAGCTCTTTGAAGTCGGTGGAAGGACTCCTGTTTCTTTCGACAGGCATTGGATCAGGCTGGACATAAAGCTGTTCTATGGTCTACTGCATAACCCTTGCTTTTGTGAGACGTTTCATCAGTCTGAGTAAGGGTTAAACACGCTATAAAATGTTAATTTGTACATCAGTACTTAATTTTTAGCATACTTTTTTAGGGTAGTATATTTTCTATGCACTGATTGTCCATGTCCTGCAAGTTCCATAGTGTGCTCCTTCCAAAGGAAAATCTCTAAAAGGAGTATACCCGTTAATGACTAAAAATTCCAGTTTCCAAAATGTGAAGGGGATGTAGTAATCTGCTGACTTGTGATTTTTTGTCATTGCTCTGTGGGAGATGAAACCCTATTATATTAGTATCAAATGAATCCATGTAAGCCTTTAAAAAGAACTACATGTATTTTGCTAATCAACATGTGCGTTAGGAAGAGTAGTTCTGATTTGACAACAATTGACTTGCAATACAGTAAAACCGCCAAGGGGGAAAAATTGCGAGGTCATCCCTGAAGCTGAACTCCAAATTTTGCATAGCGCAGCTAGGTAATACTGTGTGAGTAGCGGATGAGAAGTAGAACATATTTCCGGGGGTCCTCATTTTAGAGTTATACTTTCCTTAAAAAGGAGTCATCCTTTTAAATACTTAGATATTACTTAGTCCTGTCATGTGCAGGGGACTGGACTAGATGACCTCTTAAGGTCACTCCCAGTCCTACAATGCTATGATCCATTTTTTGTTTAAAAATACGTACTTAGTCAACTGAGGAAAAACAGATATTTTCAAGCAGTAGATTATTTTACATTGTATCTGGATAATGAAACAAAACTGCCCAGAAATGCTATCCTTGGTGTCTGAATTCTTATTTTCAAGAGGGCTATATAATACAAGAGAGGAAAATTCTTCTAATGTATTTATAACTACTAAGTAGCTCACATAATTATTGTAGGTTTTGCCACTGAAGTATAAATTAAAGGCATCCTTTACAGGGGTAGTCATTTTTTTTCTCAAGGTCTAAAATTCGTGGTCAAGGTACAGAGACGCTAATAAAGATTTCAGGGTCCATTGAAAAGCGTACAGCAGTCCAGACTTGGTCCGCACTCCGCCTATTGACTACACCTGGCATACTAAATGTGTGTGTACAGTCATCTCTAAATGATGATAAAAAAATAAGTTGTATTCCTTGGGCCAGATGGAAACTCCCTTACTCCCATGTGGGACCATTTACTCACACAAGTAGTCCGACTGACTTCAGTCTGGCGCTCAAGGTTAGACCTCCATTTTGATTGTAATCTTGTGATGATTTTTTAAGATTCCCCTCCCCTCACTGTCCTGGGGCAAAAAGCAAGCTTTTGTGTTGGAGACCCGCATCGTTAGTGCAAGGAACACCGACCGGTATTGTGATAAGCATAGAAAGGGAGTCAATATTGTCTCTAGTGCATCTCGCTGTCCCAGAAATGGAGGAGAGAGGTTTTTAAAAGCTCACCACTTATGTAGCTCTGCTCCTATGGAAGTGAATGACAAAACCTCCATCACTTCAAGGATTCAGTATGGCCAAACCCAAATGTTCAAAAACTATGAGTCATCCTCACCAAAAATCATGAGATGGGCTTTAAAATCATGAAATTATGTAAAAATAATAGATATGGGGCTCTCTTTATTTGCCTTCTCCTTTGTGAGTGTTTACGGTGTGCTGGGGTCACATTTTAAAGCTTTCTTCACAGTCATGAGGGCTAGAAACATACTTTTTCTTTAAGAATGAAGGCTGAAATCATCACCTATCCACTTGATTCCAGGAACTGGAGCTTTAAGGAACAACATTATTATGAGATGCATGATAAAATCATGAGAATTAGCAACATGGAGGAGGAGTGCATAGTTAGCGGTCAGTTACAGGGCTGGCTCAACTTCTAAACCCCTTCTCCGGCCTCTCTGGCTATGTCTATGCATGGGTAAAAGACCCGTGGGCACAACTGTGGCTGGTCTGGGTCAGCTGACTCAGGCTCATGGGGCTTGAGTTGAAGGGCTATAAATTGCTGAGTCGATGTTTGAGCTTGGGCTGGAGCCCAGGGTCTGGGACCCTTCCCCATTGCAGGGTCCCAGAGCTTGGGCTCCAGCCTGAACCCAAATGTCTACACAGCAATATTTTGGCCTGGAGCAGAGTCAGCTGACCTGGGCCAGCTGCAGGGTTTGTATCCCTGTGTAGATGTACCTTCTGAGCATAGGCCTCAGGCCGTTACCTTTTCTGGGGTATAATCCCATCATTCTCCCTCTCTTAGACTGGGTCCTGGGCTATGAACTATGCTTACCCTGACAAGCCCAACTGGGTTTGGGTTCGTTTAGTTCTTCCCTTTGGTGGTCAGATAGCAGCCTTTTTAAACCAAAGCATTGTTTAATCTCGACAATAGGAACAAAGTGTAACACAAAAGAACAAGTTTTAAAAACCAGAGAAAGGTGGGGGTACACCATGAATGTAGCCTAAAGCTTACTACAGGGTAAGGCCTAAGTTCTTCAGACCCTAAGTGGGGTCTGTTCCCCACAAACAGTATTGCCAACTTCAAGAGATCAAAAATCATGAGTCGAACCCCCCCAAACTGATGAGATTTGGCTCCAAATCATGACATTTTAAAAAAAGTTATATCTTGTTTTTACATCCGCTTCCTGATGTTTGAACTCCCGCTGTCCATCCCCAGGAGTTTGCATGTGACAATTAGTGTTGCCCACTCTCCCACCTGTACTGGATATGGTGATTTTGCCTGGCTTCAGGAGCTCACACCCCCCACATCTGCCCATCTCCTGCCCAGCAATTAATCCGGTCTCCCAGCCCACCATCATCATCACCCCATCAGTTCACTCCTCCTACCTCATTGACCCCCCCCCCGCCCTCCTAGCCCTCATCCCATCTGCTCAGAACCCACCATCAATACAGTGCTCTCATTTCACTCCCCCGCCCTCAGCCTCATCTCCGCTTCTCAGGATTCTTCACCCTCCACAGCCTTCAGGGGGCTGCAGTGGGGTCCCCTCTCCCACTTCTCAGGCTCACAGGGGAGCAGCTTCCTGCTGGGGCTGACAGCTGGATTTCTAAGTAAAATTAAGCCTCACTTTTAGAACTCTCAGACGTCACGATTTTTTTTTCAGTTGATTCAATTGCTTATTTGAGGGTTGGCCCTTCCCCCCCTTCTTTGTGTCTCAGATATAGGTTCTCTTCCCATCTGGGGGTTAGCCTCACTGTCTCTTGCCCCCACTTGTTAGCTTGATAGCTTTATTTATCTGATATGTAAATGAATTCTTTCAAAGTACTTTGGAATTAACTGCCTAGTAGAGTAACCACAATCCTTTGTTTAGGGTGGGGTAACTCCTGTCTGGCTGGGAAAAAAAATCCTGACATTTGAAAGTTGAATCACGAGATCATGAGTGAGGCTTAATTTACTCAGAAATCGCAACTCTTGTGATCAGTTGGCAAGAGTTGGCATGGCTGTGAACAGCTTCCTCGCAAGTGCCCCCACCTCTCAACATGGGGACAGTTATACTCTTTATTGTCCTGTCGATCTGTTCGATCCCAGCATTGGTGACGCTAACTTTGCTGGACCAAGCAAGTGGGATCTTCATGCTTAAAACCATCGGCTTTATCTCTTAGCCACTTGACGTGTTTGTGAAGAGTTGTTTCAGTTGGAGCCATTGTCTAGCCTTCCCATTTCTATTAACTGAAACCTGCGTAAGCATACAGTAAACATCCAAACAGTTCTACAGAAGCGATTCCAGTTCTGAGGCCATATGCAATATTTATAAAGGAGTCTAGAGTAGTATTCCTAAATTATTATATAGCAGTTGCACACCTGCCACATAGGCCAGTGCTGGGCACTTTTAAAAATACCAGCCTAACTGCATAGCATGGAAAATAGACTGTCCAACAGTTAGACTGCACAAGGGGGTCTGGGCCATAGGTATGGAAGTGCTCAAACTACTGATTTGAAATATATTATGAAAATAGGGCTAACTGGGAGAAAAATCAGCTACTGACTATGATTTTTGGTGTATTTTTTTTAAATTATAATTTTGGTTTTTATATCCCACAACTTCTTATGAGACTGAAAATCTGCATATGAAACTCTGAGACAAGGCTTCAGCTTAAATTGTCCCTTGAACAATGGCTCAACAGGATGCATGTAAACTCATCAGTTCAAGTGGTGATAAGGAGGGTAGTTAATTGTCTCAGGGCTGAAGCTGTCATAAATATAAAGAGAAGGGTAAACCCCTGTGAAATCCCTCCTGGCCAGGGGAAAGCTCCTCTCACCTGTAAAGGGTTAAGAAGCTAAAGGTAACCTCGCTGGCACCTGACCAAAATGACCAATGAGGAGACAAGATACTTTCAAAAGCTGGGAGGAGGGAGAGAAACAAAGGGTCTGTGTGTCTGTCTTATACTGGTTTTCTGCCGGGGATAGACCAGGAATGGAGTCTTAGAACTTTTAGTAAGTAATCTAGCTAGGTATGTGTTAGATTATGATTTCTTTAAATGGCTGAGAAAAGAATTGTGCTGAATAGAATAACTATTTCTGTCTGTGTATCTTTTTTGTAACTTAAGGTTTTGCCTAGAGGGGTTCTCTATGTTTTTGAATCTAGTTACCCTGTAAGATATCTACCATCCTGATTTTACAGGGGGGATTTCTTTATTTCTATTTACTTCTATTTTTATTAAAAGTCTTGTAAGAAACTGAATGCTTTTTCATTGTTCTTAAGATCCAAGGGTCTGGGTCTGTAGTCACCTAGGCAAATTGGTGAGGTTTTTTACCAAACCTTGTCTAGGAAGTGGGGTGCAAGGTTTTGGGAAGTATTTTGGGGGGAAAGACACGTCCAAACAGCTCTTCCCCAGTAACCAGTATTAGTTTGGTGGTGGTAGCGGCCAATCCAAGGACGGCGGGTGGAATATTTTGTACCTTGGGGAAGTTTTGACCTAAGCTGGTAAAGATAAGCTTAGGAGGTTTTTCATGCAGGTCCCCACATCTGTACCCTAGAGTTCAGAGTCGGGGAGGAACCTTGACAGAAGCCATTTAGTTTGCAGCCTACAAACAAAAGGATGATATTTGACTCATAGCAGGGGAAACTGCGGTTACAGATGCTCACTGTAGTTATGCTCACTGTCTAAAGGGAGGTCCCATCATGATAAGGACATGTCTCCACTGGGTTAATTTGCTCCAGTATAGTTCTACTGAAGTAGCTGCTCTGCTGCAGACCGTATTGTCGACATATTGCACCCATGTAAAGAAGTGACCTGCATTGATTTGAAACCATGGCAAGCTACATTAGTGCAAGTCACTGTTTATATGAGTGCAGTAGAGATACACTATGGGTTTGCACTGGTGTAAATCAACGCTGTACGGATGAAGCAGTTTCAAAAGCCCAGTTAGGAGTGTAGCTAGGAGAAGAGGCCATTCCTATACAGGAAGCAGTGCGTGGAATGGTCCTATAAAGCTTGCAGTAGGAAAGCCATGTTCTATGTCATCCTTCTTTGGCCTAGAGATACCCTGACCTCTTGGATGGTGGGCCTTTGCCCCACAAGCCCCTCTCCCCCCCAGGTGCATAGAACCCGCTACATGAGCTGACTCACTACGATCCATCCAGTCCGCTTCCAAGCCATATCACAAAAAAAGCTCGATGCACTCATGGTCCATACTATTCATTTCCTCACCCTTGTGGTCCCATCCCGCTGCAAAATGGTGGGACTTACTACCACCTATAGAGGGTGAGGAGCCCCAGTGGGCCAACCTATATTCCTCCTGGGTACCGTGGTCTACCGGGGATGAGAGTTGGTGGCTACTACATGGAACTGTGAGTACATGAATAGGGGGCTTGGATGGGGGAAGTCTCTGCAACCGTGACTGCAGGGCTGAATTTTGTGCACTTGTTTGTTCACATCTCTGGGCGGAGTCCCTCTGGGCAGCGTCTACTAGCTCCTTGAATTCCTTCGAGGAGCAGTGGGTGCTGTCCAGGGTCCTCTGCTCAGTATCCCCCCCATAGGGACCTGATTGTGCAGCTGTGACCCTCACCCCCTCTCTTGTTTTTTGTTTTTTATTGCCCGGAATTGGTTGATCCCTGTTTTATTCTGGTCCTACCTCCCTGGTTAGGGGTAGGACCTTTAGCATACTGTGGATTCCCTTTGGGATTCATCACATTCACAAAGACTAAATAGTGACCTCTTGTGTGGCAGAGTTCTAGGTAAGATCTTGGAGACTGGCTTAAAACTTTGTGTGCTGTATACACACACACACACACACTCTTCATCCTTTACAACTAAATCTTTTGTCACCAAAACCTATTGCACGCCAGCTAAAAAAGCACCTTTGTGTAATTCCTTTGCTTTTCATGTTTTGTCAGTTGTCTCTCTTTAAAAACTGCTCTGTCTGCGAGCAGTATTTCAAAAGAGCTGCTCAGTATTTCAAAGGAGAATGGGCCTCTGAAGGCATGTTGCCAGTGCATGTCCTACAGGCAGAACTGTTAGTCTGCATTAGCTGGGACAAGCAGGCCAGTGTTTTGAATCAGAACACCAGCACCTAATCCCTTTCTTTTAAGACTAAGATAGACAGACGTCTGTAGTGTAAAACTAGGCATTTATTAAATGTTCCAGTTTGTGTCTGTGACAGGGCATTTGCCCTGCATTGGCCCTAATAGGGTTAAAACCCAGCCTGGAGGGCTGTAAGGAAACAGCCAGTTAGGGCAGTGGCAATCAGGGCCCAGCCAGCCCATATAAAAGCTGTAGGCCAGAGCAAGGCAGTCTGCTGCGGGAAGCCCAAGGGAGGGGACCGGCTTCCTAGAGGGCTGCAGAGACTAGCCCTGTGAACAGGGCTACTAGAGCTTGCAGGCCTGAGGCCCTGAGAAGAGGGTGAAGGAGTCAGAGGCAGGAGCCAAAGGTTCTGGGGCTGTGGGGAAGTGGCCCAGGGGATGGGACAGATTGGCGGAGAGAGAAAGGAGGGGCAGCGGGAAGCTGTTGTTTACAGGGTCCCTGGGCTGGGACTCAGAGTTGTGGGTGGGCCTGGGTATCCCCTTCTTCCCCTCCCCCCACTTGCCACTAAAGAAGCGGCCAGCATATGGACTGTTAAGCCGCTGCAAGGAGTGGCTAGATGGTTGTGGAAGGAGACCCCTGGAAGGGGGGAACCTGGATTGTGACACGGCTGGAGGTCTGTGCCGTGAAGCAGAGGTAGAGAGATTGGAACTGCAGTGGGTCTGCAGGCTGAGGCAAGGATGGGAGAGCCACCACCATTGGAGGGCACACCTGCTGACCAATGTTAATTCCCGAAACAGCCAGCAGGAGGTGCCACACAACAGTGTGCTGAGTGACCCTGTGACAATGCCCATAAAGGTAAGTACTGCATGCAGACGTCACACTTCCAGTGAATGAGGGATACATAACATCTGAATGTGTGGGATATTTGCTGGAGGGTCCAGCATGTTAGATTTGAGAGAGTCTAAGCAATGGCTGCCCTGTGCATTGATTTTTATTGCTTAAGGTCCTGATTTAAAAATCGTCCCACTTTAATATGCAAGGAATATACCTGTTTGAAGCATGGATACAATTATCCAACTTGCATGCGAGGGACCTTGATTACAGAGATACATGTGTCTGTTCGGCTTGCTGAACCTCCCATTTCAAAACATCTGTCCTAATTGGCCATACGCAGAGGAGTGTTCATAAGGATATTGTCCCTATGTTGCCGTATGTGCAACGACGGGATCCAAGTGATAAACCGAGCTGGATTTGAACCAAAAGCCTCTGCCTTAATGGTCTGCAAAGATCCCTGGGGAAAAGATTTTACCCATTAGTATTTTAGCATAGTAAGAAGCTTGGTTAAATATCCAGTGAGGTCAAACCTTACTTAGGAGAAGAACATCCATACAAGTTTAAAAAAAAAAAAAAAAAGAGAGAGAGAGAAGCAAAGCCCACAAAATATAAGCAAAGGCGAGGCCTACGCTACAAGCGAGGGGTGTGATTCCCAGTTCTCGTAGTGTAGCCTCAGTAGCAGGGCAACAGCAGAGGCGGCGTGGGTTCCCCCGTAGGTCTGTATTCCAGGCAGCAAGCCCCTGTCGCGGCTGCTGCTGCCTGTGTTACCATGGCTACACTATTTTTAGCACCCTGGCTTGATGAGAGCTAATGTGAGTATGTCTACACAAGCTGGGAGTCGCACCCTTAGCTCCAAGTATAGATGGCAACATAGGAGGAGGAAGAAGAGTTAAGAGGCAGCACAAGTTAATGTGAGGGCTGGTAGGGAATCTGGGGCTGGATTCGTACAAGGGAAAATGAGTGATTTTTCTTTTGAGTAGAACAAGTAGTTGGAATACACATCCTATACATAAATAATGAAGAGCTTTAGTCCAGAAGTTATTTTCTAGTCTAGTAGAGAGTGAGTTTATAATCAGGCTGGTTGCAGAACAAACCCTGCAATATTTGCTCTTTAGTCATATTAAAACCAACCCTGCAACCATAAATGTTGTTATTGACAAGAGATAGGAAATATAAAGGTGTGTTGGTGGATTGCTAGCCCCCGTGATCACAGGCAACTCCGTAGTCCCCATGTTGCTAATAGATACTAATGCCCTGCATGGTGACTTTTGGATATTATTCACTAAAATGTTGTGAAATAAAATAAAAAGGAAGGAATATGGGGAGATGTTTTTCATCTTATCTGTCTTTGTGATTTAGCTTTTTCAGTCTTTAAAATTCAGTTTCTCTCTTCCCATTTTATTTTGTGCATGTTCTAGGACTCCCCCCCCCCCTTCAATATAGACATCAAAATGTGATCTGCAGCATATACATAGTTAACCAAAGCTGGGCAATGTATTGGAAGGCTTGCACTTGTGGCAGAATATAATTAAGAGATGATTGGAATACATGGTTATTCATAATAAATGTCACACAATTACCATAAGTAATGCAACACACATTCAAAATTTCCATTTGTAATGAAAATAGATTTGCTGGAAAGTCAATCGGAAATTCATTTATTCCATATCGTTGCTAATCTATCAGAATGTTTGGTGCTGTTCAGTGTACTGTAACACACAATCCTTTCCCCAAACACGTTTTGAGGGTAATCTGACATGTTTCCTCTTTCAGTTCGTAAGTGGGTATATAATGATATAATGTTTACTTGTCTTTGCTTCTCTGCACTGAATACACAGATTTTGCCTAATTTATGCTATTTTTTCTAAGAGAATCACAAATAAATGTTGGAACTTGGCTTGCTGTAATTTTTATATATGATTTCACAAATAATAACCTTCTAAATTTACTTTTTATATTTAAGATAGCCAGACAAGGGACATGTGGTTATATAGATAAAAAATGGGGTAGAAAAGACTCCAAACCCATGGAAGGAGGGGGAGATGTGATCAGTGCCTTTAAAAAGATCAAGAGAGCTGTTTATAACAATAGCTCTAATGAAGATTGATTCCTAATGTTACAATCTGTCGTGATATCACCCTGCAGACATCAGTTTATTATGTTTGGCTCCCACTGCTGGGTCACGTGTGCCACTGAATGTTGGTAGAGTCTTGTCAGCGTTACTAGCGTTGGGTCTCTAGTATATACTCACCTGGCTCAGACCATTTGTCTGAACTCTTCCTTGGGATGTGGGATCCAAAAGTCCAGCCACCAGACCGAAACCAATGCCTCAGACCTACCAAGTCCCCCAAGTGCTTACATATGCTCCTTAAGATTTCTGCCTAGTTGTGGCACTCCGGCTGCTAATTTAACTTCTTCAAGGATGATGGGAGTCAAAGAACAGAGGCTTAGTAAAGGAATTTCTTAACCATAGTCACTTTATCACTTTACTCTTAAACACACTAGACAGTTACAGATCTTTCCAAAATCGCAACAGTCCTGAGGTGCAGACCTCCCCAGTCAGGTCTCACCCCTTCTATGAGTCTGAGGTCTGTCAGCATCCAGGCAGAGCAAAATCACTGTTGCCCTCTCTCCTTCCTGCATTGTCCAACTTTTATGTAGTAATGCTCTCTTTCCCCTTCTCGGGCCCCCTCCCCCCACAACTTGCTCAGAGAAGCAGCTCTCCTTAACATAGTCTATTTCCTTTTTGCCATGTGCCAAGGATGAGTAAATGCAGATTTACCAGTCGTTCTGACACCCTTGTGTAGGAAATCCATTGTTCTATGGGGTTGAACCAGCAGTTGAGAGAGCATCAATGCTGATGGCTTTTTCAGAAATAGTCCTTCAGTGAGTTGTCAGGCACCTATCCTGGGCAGGGTAGCTGATTGGACTACATCACAATAACTTGGTCTTGGACAAGCTTAGACATGAATTCAGCATATAATGCATAATGGCGGTCCTCGTAAAACATGGAGGATACAACAGAAAATGGAGTTCGCAACAGAGCATGTGACATAGATATATCCTACTGTTACACATTGCATAGCATATTTTCTGAAATTTTTCAAACATGCACAGTCAACAAGCATGACTGATAATTTAAAGGTGAAGCTGCTATTTATTTGCCAGAAATTTTCCAACTGCACTAGGCCTCGTGTCCTGTGAGGTTTCTGATCACAACACAGGATCCTTAGTAACTGTTAAAACAAGAACTTATGTGAGGCACTTACACCACAATGTGAAAAGTGAGAATTCTCCTCTCACTGGTCCTGCATTCAACATCACACTCTGTCTTGACTAATAGTGTGAAAAGCTTTAAGGGAAACTATGCCTGAGAGTGGTTAATTTTCCCCTCGATGTCTGATTTTTCTCTTTCCTAATAGATTTTGAGATGGTTACAGTTATCAAGAGATCTTTTCATCTTAAAGATTTATTTGCAGTTCAGGAGGTCTGTTTGGACTGAATATTATCTTTATCTGCTAATAATGTGGAAGTGGATCATGATAACCTCAGCACTGTTTGATAAAAATGGCAATTTGAGTATAATGGCTATTACATAAGATGTCAGTCAAGCAGGAAATATTACACTACATTTGTATCCAGGATTCATAGAGTACAATCTGGCCTAATGTACTTGAAATATTAGAAATTTTGGCAGTAAGGTAAGGGTGTTTTTAATGTGTTTGTTAAAGTGTGGCTCTATTCAGGAGAGTCATTGTGCAAAAATGGTATTATGATGGAGTTGTAGGTTTCTTTTTTCACTAGCTTACAGTGAACATTTGTTTAGTTACAAGTAAAGGTGTTTCTTCTAGGTGCCATCGCCACACTCTCAGGCTGAATTTTGCTATCAGAATGCAGCACTGATAAGTGATAAGTGAGAATTTTGCCATTGACTTCAGTGGTACCAGGATTTGCCCCCTTCAGTTTACTCTGTGTGGACATAAATAAATTGCAGGATTGGAGCTTTAGTTCAGAACAGAATCTAGCTTACTCTACCACAGCTATATTGATACTCCAGTGACTAAAGCAATTAAAGATAGTAAAAATGTACTTTACTTAATAAATCACTTCTCCACACCAGTAGCAAAACGGAGTCTGCTCCTGCAAGTACTGCCAATGCTTTTGCTAACACCAAGCACTGAAAAATCATGAGGGTTTTTAAAAATAAATACATGTTGGGCTCTCGTAATTTGCCTTCTGGTTTCTGATCCATTAGGGTACACTTGGGTCATGTTTTCAGACTCTTCTCCACAACTGTGACTAGGGTTAGAAATGTTTTCAG
The DNA here is from genome assembly GCF_965140295.1 of Lepidochelys olivacea. NCBI lineage: Eukaryota > Metazoa > Chordata > Testudines > Cheloniidae > Lepidochelys > Lepidochelys olivacea. The sequence goes on along the minus strand of NC_140417.1, from coordinate 3,491,623 downwards.
TAGTATGAAAACTGATATTCTTATGCCATCTCTTGATTCCTGAAGTTCAAGCTTCAAGAAAAACACCAAATACTGGCAAACATGCAATAAAATCCCAAGAGTTAGCAATAAAGTGCATGGCATGATGATTTCTATCACAAGCAGACCCATTTGCAGGGCTGGCCCGATGGGGCCTATAGCACTTGCCTTGCCGACAAGCTACCTGGTTGTCTACTCCTTCTCCCCTCCCCCCGCGCCCGTGTTTCTCTGGATGTACTCGTGGTGGATGGCTCCACTGCTCCTCATCGCTCTAAACTCTACTTTCTTTTCTCTTCTGAAGCAGCAACTGTAGGCTGTGGGCTTCTTCTCCTCCTCCTTGTTTCCTGCTGTTTTTGATGATCTTCAAAATGGGGTAGTATCAACTGGAGGGGAGCGGAGTGAACCTTTTTAACCTTTAAAATGGCTGTTGACAAATAGGAAAGTGTTCAGAAAAGAATTACCAGAATGACGTGTTCTGGAAAACCTGCATTCCAGTGAGAGGCCGAAGAAGCTCGAATCTGTTTACCCAAAAGAAGGCGAAGAGAACTTGATCATGGTCTATAATTACCTACATGAGTAGAAGATGTCTGATAGTAGAGGATCTTTTACAAACAAAAGTACAACGATCTAAAGGCTGGAAGTTGAAAGTAGACAAATTCAGACTCTAAATATGGTGCAATTTTTAATAGGGTAATTAACCAGTGGCATAACTGACCACTAGGGCCAAGGTAGATGCTTCATCATTTGAACTCTTTTTAGATCAAGATTGGATTGGATAGCTCTCTAAAAGATATGCTCTAGCTCAACCAGAATTTATTAGCTTGATGCCAGAACCACCTGGTCAATTCCATGGTCTGTCTTATGCAGAAAGGACCATTCAGATAATCTATTCTGGCCTTGGACTAGATGAACCTGGGGGGGAACAATAGAAGAGAAGAAGGGGAGGTGCAGTGAGGGGGCACAGTGGAGGTAATGGTAATCCTCTGAGTGCCCATTCCCCAGCCTGAAAAAGGAAACCCCTTCTCTATTTGGAAAAGAAATTAAGGCCCTGGTTGAGATGATTGGAGAGTGGGAGATGAAGGGAAAATAGAGGTGAGTTAGGAGGGAGACCGAAAGGTAAAAATCATTGGTCACCCTTAAACATTAAAAATGAGGGTGTCTATCATTTTTCAGAAGCATCATTTAATTTTGATAACTCTGGAATACAAATCAAGCAGTTTATTGACCTGCCATTTTATATTCTCGCCATGAGCTGAAAGGAAACATAGTTATCCCATTGTTAGCTGTCTATCAACAGTTCATTTTTAAAATGTGTTAGAATGACACTTACCTCGGGTACTATTGATCATGTACCTTTCAGGCTAAACACCTGTTTATCATCTGTTGATTTGCATTCAATATATAGCACAACTGAATTACTTTCAGCTGTGCCTGAAAGGTCAGTGTTTGGAATTATATTTTCTTGCATATTTACGAACATTTAATAGACCTACTCTGTAGCATGCTTCCTATCAGACAGGTGCCCAGGCAAAGCGCCCACCATTTTCCAGAAATGGCTCCAGTGCCCTTCTGTGATCCATGAAAGCCAACCACACAAATTTCCTGGGACTTCTTTTGGCAGGAAGGCCTCCTACAGTACTTGCAAAATGAAATTACATGTTCCCTGCCCCAAAGTTTATTCAGCTCCAGGTAGTGTAAATCTAAGACAAAATGAAACCCAACTTTTCAATATAGCTCTCTTTGCAGAACTCCATCCTTGTTTAGGGAAATTACTTCAGGACTGAAAACTTCGTAAGTACTTCTTGAAATAAGATCAATACGTTTTTCAAGTTACTTTCTTGAAAAAATTTGGAGGGAGATGCTTTAATAACAGGCTTCCTTGTTTCCTCTTACTGTATCACAGAACATAGTTGCATACTGCATGATGTTTTTGTTATGGGTTTTTTAACTATTATTTTGCTGTAAGGAATAAAAATGCATGCACTAAAATGGACTTCTTAACCTCTCTCAAGTAGCAGGAGTATTTCATGAAAAAAATAGCCATCTAATTAGTATTTAGTCATGTGGAAGGAATCTAATGACTAATTTCTGCTCAATTAATGTTTCCCTGGTATGACCCCATTAATATTAATAAAATTTATACATGCTTGTCTTTAGAAAAAAATTCTGAGTTTGACATGGACAAAAGTTCATGAAAATGCCTCAGAGTAGTGCTATATTTTTTTTTAACTTCGCTTCCAAGATAGAAGTGTTAATGGAGCACTGCTGACTTAGCATAATACTTTACTTTACCTTGTTAGGTAACTTAAAATCTGAAAAGTCAAGGTATTCCCCTGTTCCACTGCAGTTTCTTACATTAATATTTTGTAGAGCAGTTGCCTGGCAGTGCTTATGGTGTATTTTGTTTTAAGACACACGTGATGATGTACAAAGATATTTGTTCTTATTTGTAAAGATGCCTGTTTCTTATATGAAGGAAATGTAATAAATGAAAAAGAACTGGTTATACAGAAAACTGTGCAGTTTAAAAAAAAACAAACACCCCAAAATAATGTTGAGTGTTTAAAATTCTCTTGAATTTCTTTGGGAGTTTAAATTAAACTAAGCTGAACCTCTTTCCTTAAGGGCATATTGGTATTACAGCATATCTCTTAGTGTTTATTACTGGGGCTAGATTCATTCATTGCTTAGAATTTTCTTGCTTTTGTAGTTTTTAAATTAAACCCTTAGGGGAACATTTTTAGCACTGATATTGAACCAGAAGGTCAACACTCATTAACAGTAATGGGAGTTACTGTACTTGGCTCAGACCCCCATATCCAGCACTAAAAATGACCCTACAACATTTTCTTACTGAACAAATTCCCTTTTAAAATAACTCTTTACCATGAAAATGTTCCCTCGAGATTCTGGAAGGCTGTGAAAAACCACTAGTTTAGAACAGAATGCAATGCAAGATGACTTTATTGGGATGGTGTCTTTCATAGAAACATTATCCTGAAATGCTTTAGAGAGTTAATTAATAGATCAGAGTAGAGAATTTAGGGGATAAGTCGTAGAAAACACTAATGCAAGTGTATTGCAAGATGAATAAAGTAAGCACCAAACAATAAAGGCAAATCCAGTAAAGGAGAGAAATTGAAGCCATAAGCTAGGTGGCATTTCAAGACAAATTTTGAAAAGAGCTAGGGAGTGGGAGGCAAAGAGCTATAGGAAAGTTGCTCCAAATGGCTCAAGCTGTGCTGGAGAACTCTTTGTTACCGGCAATGTCCAGACTGCTATGGGAGAGAAAAGGAACAGGCACTAACGGAGCAATGGGGGCAAGGAAGTGTCTGAGACAGAAAGGCATGGGGGAGTTAGCAGCCAGAATCTGGAGAGCTAAAAAGAAGACTGGGAAGGCTAGAGTCTTAGATAGCACACTCCCTCTACCCAGCATGTTTTAAAGGAGGGCCTGGGTCAGTGTAGGCAGGAGGCCAGAGTGGGAATGTATGACTGGTAAGTCAGGGTGAAATGACAGGAGGGAAAGCAGATCAAGAGAGGAGTTTTCTTAAGGAACTGGATTATTTCAAGTATGTCTAGTGGGAGGAAACGTAGGTGAAAATAAAGTGTGGGGTGGGTGTGGGAATATCAGCAAATGCTATCTATAGTGTAGACTAAATTGGCACTAAAATGAAAGCAGAATAGACCCCAGGATGTTCCACTGCTTTCCTAAGCTCAGATTGGCCTCTGAGGGCTTGTCTAGATGAATGGTTTGTTCACGCAAGCTGGGGTGCAAATTTTACGGTATCCTGCTGTGCACTGTGTCCCTATAGACCCTGCTGCTGCGCACAAAGTTCACTAGTGGGCTTTAGTCTGCTCCCATTCCAAAGCAGCATCGCTCAAAGCTCCCGGGAGAACTTTTATTGTGCAACAGCAGGGTCCATGCAGATGCTCAGTGTGTGGCAGGCAAGTCCAAGGTTGATTTACCACCAGCTTGCTACGAACTCAGTGTTTGGATCAACAAGCCCTGAGAGAGACTGGAATAGAAATAAGGAATTCTGGGTAGCGAGCTGGGTGGTTACTGTGCTCCCTTTTAAGTTATTTACCTCTCTGTTTTTAGAAAATTAGAGGGAAAATGTGTATATATAAAATTTAAACTTGCTCAACCTGATCTTAGGTTGAGGGAACAGGTGAGTTATTTTTCTACAGAATTGAAGGAGATACCTGAACTTATGCTCCAGTGAGAAGGCAGGTCAGGGTTTATTCACCGTTGAAACAAGTGAAAGCTTTTTCATCTGTGTGTAGGGAAATGAGGTCAATATAGTTTGCTTTCTACTCATCCTGAAATGTATCCAGGCTCCTCTACCCCACTTGATGACTGTACATATTTTTTCCACATGGATTGGTGTCTTTGTGGAACGATCACTTTATTCTTGTTTGATCCAGTACTTTGAGAGAGGGACAAGACTGCAAAACTGGCCACCTAAACTGTATACTTCAATCTCCCTGACATTCTATAACAGATTTAAAATTAGTCATATTTCAACAAAAAAACTTCAAAAACAGACTTCAAAGAGAGACTGCAGAGTTACAATTCATTTGCAAATTTAACACCATTAATTTGGGCATGAATAGAGACTGGGAGTGGCTGGCTCACTACAAAAGCAATTTTCCGCTCTCTTGGTATTGACACCTCCACATCAATTATTGGGCGTGGACCACATCCACCCTGATTGAATCGTCCCTGTCCACACTGGTTCTCCACTTGTAAGGTTACTCCCTTTTTTTCATGTGTCATTATATAATGCCTGCATCTGTAATTTTCACTCCATGTATCTGAAGAAATGGGTTTTTTATCCACGAAAGCTTACGCCCAAATAAATCTTAGTCTTTAAGGTGCCACCAGACTCCTTGTTGTTTTTGTGGATACAGACTAACACAGCTACCCCTCTGCTGCTATTCCTATATTGGACATTTGCAGGGCCGTTGATTGGTCTTCTGTGCATGCTTTTACAAACCATTTTGCTATTACTGCTGCATCCAGATGCAAACTTCAGGAAGGCAATCCTGCAGTCCTCCTTTAAATAGACTGAGCCCCACCTCCTACCAGCACTTCCTGTGAGTCATGCAAATTGAATACATGGCTGCATCTACTTAAAGAAGAAAAAAATGGTTACCTACTTGTAACTGTTGTTTGAGATGCTATGCAGACATGTATTCCATAACCCACTCTCCTTCCCTTTTGCACTGGAGTCTGTACTTCTGATGTTTGGTGTGAAGGAACTGAGGGGGTTGGGGTGGCCCCACCCTTGTATGGCCAGGGGTGGGGCTAGGGTGATAGGGCATGAGCGCTGCCCCTCTGGTACTCCAGTGTGCTGGGCACATACACCTAAAGAGAATACATGTCTGCATCACGTCTCAAAGAACAACAGTTACAAGTAGTTACAAGTCCTATTGTTGCTACGTTTAACCAAGTAACAAATGTAGTGATTCTTTAAAATTCAAGAGGGAGATCATCAGCCCCCTTCCATACAGAGCCAATGCAACTTTAACAAACCCACTAGCTCCCTGCATAGCAGTTGTGGCTGTGGGATAGAGGATATGGCCAGAGCACGATTTAAAGCAGCCCAGAGGCTTCCCTTCATCATGCCAGGGGATTAATCAGCTATAGGGTTTAAACAAAACAACGGGCTTGATACACGTGCTACTAAATCTGCTTCCCCCCAGTTAATTTAAAGGCACAGAAAGCCACTGTGGTTTAACTTGTTAAATAGTAAAAGTGTGTAGGGGATTGTCTTCCTATATTCTCCCATGTCATGGAAGTCAACAGCAATAACTGTATTCCCCCTCATATTAAGTGGCTGTTTTCCCTTTCCTTTTGAGCTATTGAAGTTTGCATACAAAAGATATCAACCTTTTTAGATCTCAAGTGCGTGTAGTGTCTGCAGCACAAAGAATACAAACTTAGCTTCAGAATCTTCCCACTCCGAATCAGCAGTGTTTGTGAGGAGAATAAATCCTTCTAGTTTATTGTGGTGATCTCAAATGTTCAGACTCCGTACAGATTTCAGGAGAATATCTTGGTGTACTTAGTCTGTGTGATCCAGGGATCCCTTAGTGCCATCTGGAAGAAGGCACTGGGGGTGCATAGGGGTTTACAGAGATCCCTTTCATCAGAGGTATACATAATAGTGCACCAAAGGGTGGTCTTTACCAAGAGCCAGTAGCTCACTGGTCATCATAATCACTGAGAAATGTATGCACAGGAAACATTTAAGGGGTTATGTATCTACTAGAGCTGTCAAGCGATTAAAAAAATTAATTGTGATTAATCACACGATTAATAAGATTAATCACGGTGTTAAACAATAATAGAATACCATTTATTTAAATATTTTTGGGTGTTTTCTACATTTTCAAATATATTGATTTCAATTACAACACAGGTTTCAGAGTAGCAGCCGTGTTAGTCTGTATTCGCAAAAAGAAAAGGAGGACTTGTGGCACCTTAGAGACTAACAGATTTATTTGAGCATAAGCTTTCGTGAGCTATAGCTCACTTCATTGGATGCATTCAGTGGAAAAAATGCACTGCATGCCTCTGATGAAGGGAGCTGTAGCTCACAAAAGCTTATGCTCAAATAAATTTGTTAGTCTCTAAGGTGCCACAAGTACTCCTTTTCTAATTACAACACACTACAAAGTGTACAGTGCTCACTTTATATTTTTATTACAAATATTTGCACTGTAAAAAACAATATCTTTTGATTCCCCATTACAAGTACTGTAGTGCAATCTCTTCATCATGAAAGTTCAACTTACAAATGTAGAATTATGTACAAAAAACCCCTGCATTCAAAAATAAAACAATGTAAAACTTTAGAGCCTACAAGTCCAATCAGTCCTACTTCTTGTTCAGCCAATTGCTCAGACAGACAAGTTTGTTTACATTTGCAGTAGATAATGCTGCCTGCTTCTTGTTTACAATGTCACCTGAAAGTGAGAACAGGCTTTTGCATGGCATTGTAATAGCCGGTGTTGCAAGATATTTACATGCCAGATGTGGTAAAGATTCTGATGTCCCTTGATGCTTCAGCCACCATTCCAGAAGACATGCGTTCATGCTGATGATGGGTTCTGCTCGTGTGAACCGATGCATGTTCATTTTCATCATCTGAGTCAGATGCCACCAGCAGAAGGTTGATTTTGTTGATGGTTTGGGTTCTGTAGTTTCTGCATTGGAGTGTTGCTCTTTTAAGACTTCTGAAAGCATGATCCACACTTAATCACTCTCAACGTTTGGAAGGCACTTCAGATTCTTAAAGCTTGGGTCAAGTGCTGTACCTATCTTTAGAAATTTCACATTTGTATCTTCTTTGCATTTTGTCAAATTTGCAATGAAAGTGTTCTTAAAGTGAACAACATGTGCTGGGTCATCATCTGAGACTGTTATAATATGAAATATATGGCAGAATGCAGGTAAATCAGAGCAGGAGACATGCAATTCTCTCCCAAGGGGTTCAGTCACAAATTTAGTTAATGCATTTTTTTTTTTAAATGAGCGTCATCAGCATGGAAGCATGTTCTCTGGAACATGGGCCAAAGAGTGAAGAGGCATATGAATCTTTAGTGCATCTGGCACGTAAATATCTTGCAATGCTAGCTGCAACAGTGCCATGCGAATGCCTGTTCTCCCTTTCAGGTGACATTGTAATTAAGAAATGGGCAGCATTATCCCCCATAAATGTAAACAAACTTGTTTCTCTTAGTGATTGGCTGAACAAGAAGTAGAACTGAGTGGACTTATAGGCTCTAAAGTTTTACATTGTTTTATTTTTGAATGCAGTTATGTAACAAAAAGAACCCTATATTTGTAAGTTGCACTTTCATGATAAAGAGATTGAACTACAGTACTTATATGAGGTGAACTGTTTATCATTTTTACAGTGCATGTGTTTGTAATAAAAATAATATAAAGTGAGCACTGTGCACTTTGTATTCTGTGTTGTAATTGAAATCGATATATTTGAAAATGTAGAAAAACATCCAAAAGTATTTAATACATTTCAATTGGTATTCTATTGTTTAATCATGCGATTAATTTTTTGAACTGTGATTAATTTTTTGAGTCAATCATGTGAGTTAATTGCGATTAATTGACAGCCCTAGTATCTACACTGAAAATTATGTTCTTAAGGTACTGGAGTTAAGATAGGTTACCAGGTAGGTGATGTACTTCGGACATGTTCCTTTCAGGCAGGAAGTAACAGACACCTGTCTCCTGAGCTGGTCATTTGTGATTTGTGTGCCTCAAAGTTTATGCCTTATTGCATACTGAGAGGGAGTTGACTGAAATCTACAAGAGAGGAAATTTACAGGATGAAATAAACAGCAGGGGAATGTCCTGGTTATGAATAAAGACACATGATTGTTCTGGGATACTGTAAGGGCACTCACAGTATTCACAGGTTTTCTGCTTCCAAAAAAGCCCCCCAGGCTGTTATACCAGACCAGGGTGAGAGATAATATTGTTCAAGTTTATGGGGTTCTTCCTCCTAATGTCATTGTTTTTAATTCTTTTGCTTGCTTAAAGGTGGATCTGAAGGCTTTCGGTCTTGTAGATTTAAAGGCTGAGATTTTCAAAGCCATTTCAGGGATTTGGATGCCCAGTTCCCATTCAAATTATTTCTAGTTAAAATGGCAACACTTTCATTAACTTCAATAGGAGCAACATTGGGCCTCCTGTAAGGAAAAAGCAATCTGTATTCGCTAGTATCATTCCCTTTGCTGATCAGGCAATGGGGCTGGCGGGCTGTGAAGTAGTACACCCTGTCCTCCTAGTGTGGAAGGCTGGTAATGAGATACTAGCACCTTAAGCGTGTGTTGGTTTGAATTTATTTTCAGTATGAGGATCAGGTATTTAGGAGCTGGTAACTTTTTTTTGTTTTAAATTTCATTTTAAAACACTTCACTGAGGAAAAAAATACAAGTATAAATATGGAGTGTGGAGAGAGATCAGAACCCTCTGATGTAGATCGGTAGACATAAACAAATACTTTCCTTGGAGAGGGCGGGGTGTGGATTTGAATCTCCTTAAATTTTTAATTCAGTTCTATATCTTACAGAAAGCAGAATATGAACTGAGGTGGGAGGGAGGGAGAATATTTGATAGTGTACTTTTGAAGAAGGAAAGCAGCTCTATACTGTGACACAAATATCTGATATCTTCAAAGATGATTGAGAGAGATTTACTGGAATAGTCAACCCATCTTTAATAACCTTGTTGAATGATAATGTTCTGTATTGATGGTTTCAAATTACATTAATTTATGAGCACTGTCCCTGAAAAAAGTATGAACATATTTCCAAATGGAGGCATCAAATTAACATCTGTTGACTATTCTGTTTCTGTTCAGGTGATACCATGTATTAATGAAAAACATGTAGAATTATAGAATAGGGTAAAAGTTGTTTTTAAAATTTATTTAATAGAAAATTTTCTGGGAGCTGTTAGGTCTGGTCTCTTTGCATGAAATGGGGGAAAGTAGAATGCTTAGAAAAAACATTTTGTGTAACCTAGCATAGATAGAAAATGATTTGTTTATAGTCCTATAGGAAAATAGGTGTTTTGAAAGTTCTTTTCTTTACTAATTAATAAAGTGACAAAAGGCACATACACTATTTTTACCTCACTCTGGACAGACTATTTATGGGAGAATCTAATTACAATACTACACCTCTCTTCACCATCTGTGGCATGCTATTCTTAGTCACCAGAGCCAAAAGCTAACTCTGCAGCTCTGGAAACTGTCCTGATTTTTGAAGTTAATCCAACACAGAGTTTTGGGAGTGATGGCACATCTCTTTCATCATTTGGGCAGGAACTTTGCAGTCAGATAAACCGCCTTTTTGACCTCCTTGCCTAGAGATTAACGGGTTTTGAAAGTGAGGCTCTCACAATTGTGTGCACATTTTTTTCTTGGCTAATTTGTGCCCACATGATAAATAAAAAATAAAACCCTAAACAAAACAAATCCAAATCCACACCTTGATGGCGTGTGTGATGGGGTGTTCACCCCCACACCACCCTGAATGGGGTTACAAGGGCTCGGAAAGGGCTGCAACTGGGTGAGGTGTAAGCTGGATATACAGACCTAGCTGAGTCTGACGCATATCTGGGCAGGAAGAGGCTGGGCTTTGTATAAAGCCAGGGAGAGTAGAGTAGAAGGGGGCTGCTGGGAGACAGAGTGTCCACAGTCATTCTCAGTGTTGAAAGGAGTTGGAAGAGCCTAGGGAAAACAGCAGCAAGCATGAGGCTGCATGGACTTTAGCTACTGATTGTAGGGTCCCTAGGCTGGAACCCAGGGTAGAGGGCAGGTCTGGGTTCCCCTACCAGCCATGAGGGGTGCATGGCATGGACAGGGCAGTGGATTTAGAAGACGAGGTGACTTGTTTAGAGAGACTTTGATATCCCAGAATGGGGAAAACTCTAGTAACCTGGCAAGAGGGCGAAGCCACAAAGAGGAAGCGCTGCAGCTTGTGGAGCATGAGAGATTGGGACAAGGGGCTGGGAAACAGCAAGAGGTGGCATCAAACCCGTGGTGAGCTAATCGCCAAATGAGCCACAAGTAGGTGCCACAGCGGTGAGTGGAGCGAACCCCATTGTTACCGGGGGTTCTTTCAACCCAAAGCTCTTGGTAACTTTTACTCTGTGCGAGGGAGTGTCAGGAAATAAATCAGGGGAGATACGGCCATCCGACTGACAGATGGCTGGCACAAACAGGACAACACGAGTGCTTTCACTTAAAACTAAACTTTACTTAGTCTCAAGCACTTATACGCACGTCCACAACAGGTTAGTAAAATACCCCCAACCCTTGATAATTACCAAAGCTGAGTGTGGCTCTCGAGTGGCACAGCGGCAGCCTGTCTGCCGATGGGAAACACAAGATGCATCCAGAGTGAGAGAGAGTCCAGTCCTGAAGAGTCCCCCTACCTCAAACTTTTCCCCCTTATTTATACATTAGTAATAGAATGACATGTCCCTTAAAGAAAACTTGTTAAGCAAGCAGTTCCAATGGGCAAGCAAGAGGCTCCTTCTGATTATCGATTAACCAGGTGTGGGTTTTTCCAGAGTTTGCAGACTTGAGGCCCCAATAGACATTCCTGGGGCACATCCTGCTCTTCTAAGATGCATGTATCGGCAACTTCAACACAATTCTTATCAGGAAAGACGTGGGGTCAAGCTGCCCTTTCTGTGGCACCCCAAAACCCCCTTCCCCTCCTGCCTTGGTTAAGCTAAGCCTGCTGACTTGGCTGCTTTTAGCAATAAGCCATAGTGGTTTCAGGCACTTCACTGGTTTGCCAAAGTCTTCCCGTACACTGTGACCTTGTGCAACTCAGAAAAACACCATGTACAATCTCCATAGGACTTACATTGTTTTTTCTAGTTCTTGTACAGCATTGTAATTACATGATCATATTTTCTTGAAATGAAGATGAGTTTAAAGCACTTAAAAGTTCATGTCCCAGTTGCCTTGGACATCACCTCTCTATGCCCCTCTCCTCTCCCCTCCCTGGCCCTCACCAAACTGAGGCATCATTATCCTTCTGCAACATGCCCTCTCTCAGAACCCAGGGTCACACTCTTCAGAGCAAGGTTTAATTGACCTTTGGAGTGGGACCCATCTGTGGAGTAGATAAGACAGGAACCCAATCCCAGCCCTTTTCCTGACATGATGCAAAATATTGTCTGCATGACCAAGGTCTGAAAAACAAGGAGCAGGTTGGGGGTCCAAAACAAAAGCATTTAAACTTGGGACAGGAGAATAGCAGCATCTCTGTGGACAAAATACGTAAGAGAGGTGCATTAGAAATGGGTGCATTAGAAATGGCATAGATAGACAATACTTCTGATCCATAAAGCTTTTCCTGTATGATATCTGGCATTGTTATGTACTTGATGACGGGGAATGGAGTTGCCCTGATGTAAGTGAGAGGTGAATTTTACCCACAGCCTATAAAACAGAGGTTGAATAATAGCAACCAGCTGTAACTGCACAACATCAACTAGTTCCTTGGCAGATGCTCAGTTTTTCATATGGGGCAAAAATACCAGAAGGCTGCGTATGCCTGTGTTCATCATGAGAGCTCCCGTTCCTATGCCCTAAGTACTGTGAGCACATGGCAGATGCATGCACTTCCTTTTATCCACAGTCAGTCTGTGCGTAGGCTTGGTTAGAATTGCTACAGTGGATTGTGAGGCACGTGAGCCATAACATGGAGAAGCCTGATGGAAAGCTCCAAGCCAGTTTGTTTTCTAGTCTGCAGCAAATATCTTAGCCCGTGCTTTTTAGAAGGTTGCCCACCCAGCCTTGCAAAGTCATGTCACTAACATACAATCCTAGTAGTCCATCTTCAATATTGCTGCATAGGAGGAAACCAAGGCTATCCTGACCTCACTTGAAGTCAACTAAGTTGTAATATTGACTTCAGTAGAGCCAATTGCACCCTAAGTCTTTATGTTCCATGATATGTGGGAGCGCAAGAAAGGGAAGCAATACCTGCTTCATGTGAGAGATGCATAATAGCATTAATTCCAGAATCTAATTGTTGTTCCTTGACACATGAGTTGCTGAACTCTCTTAATGCTGTACTGTCAAGAACACAGAATTCTGAATTTCTGGATAGTAAAGACTTTCATGACTTGCTAATTACATTTCATGACAGACCTGTTTTCTTGATAATAAAAAGGCCTTTTAGGAATTAATTGCAACTGAGGAAATAAAGTAGCAACCTTGGTAAAGGTAAAATTTGCTACTTACCTTGAATAACTGAGGGTAGGTCTACACTACAAAATTAGGTCAAATTTATAGAAGTCTGTTTTTTAGAAATCGTTTTTATATATTCGAGTGTGTGTGTCCCCACAGAAAATGCTCTAAGTGCATTAACTCGGCGGAGTGCTTCCACAGTACCGAGGCAAGCATCGACTTCCAGAGTGTTGCACTGTGGGTAGCTATCCCACAGTTCCCGCAGTCTCCACTGCCCATTGGAATTCTGGGTTGAGATCCCAATGCCTGATGGGGCTAAAACATTGTCACGGGTGGTTCTGGGTACATATCGTCAGGCCCCCATTCCCTCCCTCCCTCCGTGAAAGCAGCAGCAGACAATCGTTTCGCGCCTTTTTTCTTGAGTTACCTGTGCAGACGCCATACCACGGCAAGCATGGAGCCCGCTCAGGTAACCATCACCCTATGTCTTCTGGGTGCTGGCAGATGCAGTACTGCATTGCTACACAGCAGTAGCAACCCCTTGCCTTGTGGCAGCAGACGGTGCAATAGGACTGGTAGCCGTCATCGTCATGTCAGAGGTGCACCTGAGCAGACATGGGTGCAGGGACTACATTAGAAGTGACTTGACCAGGTCATTCTCTTTAGTCCTGCAGTCAGTCCTATTGAACCATCTTATGGTGAGCAGGCAGGCGATATGGATTGCTAGCAGTCCTATTGTACCATCTTCTGCCGGGCAGGCAAGAGATGTGGATGGCATGCAGTCCTTCTGCACCGTCTGCTGCCAGCCAAAGATGTAAAAGATAGGTGGAGTGGATCAAAACAAGAAATAGACCACATTTGTTTTGTACCAATTTGCTTCCCCCCCCACTCCCCCATCTAGGGGACTCATTCCTCTAGGTCACTCTGCAGTAACTCACAGAGAAGGTGCAGCGAGGTAAATCTAGCCATGTATCAATCAGAGGCCAGCTAACCTCCTTGTTCCAATAAGAACAATTACTTAGGTGCACCATTTCTTATTGGAACCCTCCATGAAGTCCTGCCTGAAATACTCCTTGATGTAAAGCCACCCCCTTTGTTGATTTTAGCTCCCTGAAGCCAACCCTGTAAGCCGTGTCGTCAGTCGCCCCTCCCTCCGTCAGAGCAACGGCAGGCAATCGTTCCATGCCTTTTTTCTGTGCAGACGCCATACCAAGGCAAGCATGGAGGCCGCTCAGCTCACTTTGGCAATTAGGAGCACATTAAACACCACACGCATTATCCAGCAGTATATGCAGCACCAGAACCTGGCAGAGCGATATCGGGCGAGGAGGCGACCTCAGCGCGATCACGTGAGTGATCAGGACATGGACACAGATTTCTCTGAAAGCATGGGCCCTGCCAATGCATGCATCATGGTGCTAATGGGGCAGGTTCATGCGGTGGAACGCCTATTCTGAGCTCGGGAAACAAGCACAGACTGTTGGGACTGCACAGTGTTACAGGTCTGGGACGATTCCCAGTGGCTGCAAAACTTTCACATGTGTAAGGGCACTTTCATGGAACATTGTGACTTGCTTTCCCCTGCCCTGAAGCGCATGAATACCAAGATGAGAGCAGCCCTCACAGTTGAGAAGCGAGTGGCGATAGCCCTGTGGAAGCTTGCAATGCCAGACAGCTACCGGTCAGTTGGGAATCAATTTGGAGTGGGCAAATCTAGTGTGGGGGCTGCTGTGATGCAAGTAGCCCATACAATCAAAGATCTGCTGATATCAAGGGTAGTGACCCTGGGAAATGTGCAGGTCATAGTGGATGGCTTTGCTGCAATGGGATTCCCTAACTGTGGGAATAGACGGAACCCATATCCCTATCTTGGCACCGGAGCACCAAGCCGGCGAGTACATAAACTGCAAGGGGTACTTTTCAATAGTGCTGCAAGCTCCAGTGGATCACAAGGGATGCTTCACGAACGTCAACGTGGGATGGCCGGGAAAGGTACATGACGCTCGCATTTTCAGGAACTCTGGTCTGTTTCAAAAGCTGCAGGAAGGGACTTTATTCCCAGACCAGAAAATAACTGTTGGGGATGTTGAAATGCCTATAGTTGTCCTTGGGGACCCAGCCTACCCCTTAATGCCATGGCTTATGAAGCCGTACACAGGCAGCCTGGACAGTAGTCAGGAGCTGTTCAACTACAGGCTGGGCAAGTGCAGAATGGTGGTAGAATGTGCATTTGGACGTTTAAAGGCACGCTGGTGCAGTTTACTGACTCGCTTAGACCTCAGCAAAACCAATATTCCCACTGTTATTACTGCTTGCTGTGCGCTCCACAATATCTGTGAGAGTAAGGGGGAGACGTTTATGGCGGGGTGGGAGGTTGAGGCAAATCGCCTGGCTGCTGGTTACGCGCAGCCAGACACCAGGACGGTTTGAAGAGCACAGGAGGGCGTGGTACGCATCAGAGAAGCTTTGAAAACCAGTTTCATGACTGGACAGGCTACGGTGTGAAAGTTCTGTTTCTCCTTGATGAAACCCTCTGCCCCTTGGTTCACTCTACTTCCCTGTAAGCTAACCACCCTCCCCTCCTCCCTTGGATCACCGCTTGCAGAGGCAATAAAGTCATTGTTGCTTCACATTCATGCATTCTTTATTCATTCATCACACAAATAGGGGGATGACTACCAAGGTAGCCCAGGAGGGATGGTGGAGGAGGGAAGGAAAATGCCACACAGCACTTTAAAAGTTTGCAACTTTAAAATTTATTGAATGCCGGTCTTCTGTTTTTTGGGGAATCCTCCGTGGTGGAGTGGCTGGTTGGCCGGAGGCCCCACCACTGCGTTCTTGGGCGTCTGGGTGTGGAGGCTATGGAACTTGGGGAGGAGGGTGGTTGGTTACACAGGGGCTGTAGCGGCAGTCTGTGCTCCAGCTGCCTTTGCTGCAGCTCAACCATACACTGGAGCATACTGGTTTGATCCTCCAGCAGCCTCAGCATTGAATCCTGCCTCCTCACATCACGCTGCCGCCACATTTGAGCTTCAGCCCTGTCTTCAGCCCGCCACTTACTCTCTTCAGCCCGCCACCCCTCCTCCCGGTCATTTTGTGCTTTCCTGCACTCTGACATTATTTGCCTCCACGCATTCGTCTGTGCTCTGTCAGTGTGGGAGGACAGCATGAGCTCAGAGAACATTTCATCACAAGTGCGTTTTTTTTTCTTTCTAATCTTCACTAGCCTCTGGGAAGGAGAAGATCCTGTGATCACTGAAACACATGCAGCTGGTGGAGAAAGAAAAAGGGACAGTGGTATTTAAAAAGACACATTTTACAAAACAATGGCTACACTCTTTCAGGGTAAACCTTGCTGTTAACATTACATACATAGCACATGTGCTTTCGTTACAAGGTCGCATTTTGCCTCCCCCCACCGTGTGGCTAGCCCCTCAACCCTCCCCCCTCCCCGTGGCTAACAGCGGGGAACATTTCTGTTCAGCCACAGGCAAACAGCCCAGCAGGAATGGGCACCTCTGAATGTCCCCTGAAGAAAAGCACCCTATTTCAACCAGGTGACCATGAATGATATCTCACTCTCCTGAGGATAACACAGAGAGATAAAGAACAGATGTTGTTTGAACGCCAGCAAACATACACTGCAATGCTTTGTTGTACAATGATTCCCGAGTATGTGCTACTGGCCTGGAGTGGTAAAGCATCCTACACCATGGAGGACGCAATAAGGCTGCCCTCCCCAGAAACCTTTTGCAAAGGCTTTGGGAGTACAGCTTGGAGAGCCGCAAATGCCAGGGCAAATTAATCCTTTCACATGCTTGCTTTTAAACCATGTATAGTATTTTAAAAGGTACATTCACCAGAGGTCCCTTCTCTGCCTGCCGGGTCCAGGAGGCAGCCTTGGGTGGGTTCGGGGGGCTCCAGGTCCAGGGTGAGAAACAGTTCCTGGGTGTCGGGAAAACCGGTTTCTCCGCTTGCTTGCTGTGAGCTATCTACAACCTCATCATCATCATCATCATCTTCTTCGTCCCCAAAACCTGCTTCCGTGTTGCCTCCATCTCCATTGAAGGAGTCAAACAACACGGCTGGGGTAGTGGTGGCTGAACCCCCTAAAATGGCATGCAGCTCATCATAGAAGCGGCATGTTTGGGGCTCTGACCCGGAGCGGCCGTTCGCCTCTCTGGTTTTCTGGTAGGCTTGCCTCAGCTCCTTAAGTTTCACGTGGCACTGCTTCGAGTCCCTATTATGGCCTCTGTCCTTCATGCCCTGGGAGATTTTGACAAAGGTTTTGGCATTTCGAAAACTGGAACGGAGTTCTGATAGCACGGATTCCTCTCCCCATACAGCAATCAGATCCCGTACCTCCCGTTCAGTCCATGCTGGAGCTCTTTTGCGATTCTGGGACTCCATCATGGTCATCTCTGCTGATGAGCTCTGCATGGTCACCTGCAGCTTGCCATGCTGGGCAAACAGGAAATGAGATTCAAAAGTTCGCAGTTCTTTTCCTGTCTACCTGGCCAGTACATCTGAGTTGAGAGTGCTGTCCAGAGCGGTCACAATGGAGCAATCTGGGATAGCTCCCGGAGGCCAATACCGTCGAATTGTGTCCACAGTACCCCAAATTCGAGCCGGCAAGGCTGATTTAAGCGCTAATCCACTTGTCAGGGGTGGAGTAAGGAAATCGATTTTAAGAGCCCTTTAAGTCAAAATAAAGGGCTTCATCGTGTGGACGGGTGCAGGTTTACATCGATTTAACGCTGCTAAATTCGACCTAAAGTCCTAGTGTAGACCAGGGCTAAGTAACTATACCTCTAGTGGTCTGTTTTATATCCTATATCAAGTGATGGGAACTGATGGAAGCGCTGTAAATACAGAGGTAACCATATCTATCTAAAGCCAAATTAACAAGGTTTTATGGATTGCCACTATTGTCTTTTTAGAGGTGTGGTTGATCTTACGGGAGGTTGAATTGACTTCCGTTTTTGGCTTCCATTTGAAAATGTTGGCCTTATTTTATTTTTATTATTTCTCTCTCTCTCTCTCTCTCACTGAGTCTTAATTTAATTCCTGAAATCCTCTTGCAAATTCAGGTCATGACTGAATTTTGTACAGTCCACATTTTAAAAAAAGCAAACCCCTGTTATTAGTGATATCAGAACATATCAATATTGTTGATGTAGCACAATGTGCGACTACCTTCTGCAGAAAGATTCACATTTTGAAAACCATGGTTGTTGCATTAAGACCCTAAACTTTACATTGTGCTGAGAGCTCCTCCAAAGAGAGGGGAACCACTCAGAAGTACAGCTGATGCACTTTGAAAGATCCACCAATTTAGAAGGCACAACTTTAAAAGGCATAATTCTGTTAGCTGCCGTAGAAATTTTCAAAAGTGTAGAGCATCTGCTATCTGTAGGTCACTGTATTTCATGCAAGCAAGCAAGCATTTATAACAGCATTTAACACACACTAAGTTAAGGGGGAGATTTCCACCAGCACCAAGGGAAGCTTGAGTGCCTATCTCTCCTGTGTTCTTTTGAAAATTATCCCTCTTAAGCAATGTTTCTAGCTAAATTACTGGTGTAACCTTTCACTACAGACTTTCACAGAGACTCTTCTTGCTGCCTCTTCATACAAACTTATGGGACAGAGCTATGATTTTTGAACAACTGCATCACAAATAGGGTCCTCAACATAATATTCACCCTTGTTCCTCATGTTCAGAGTTGATTTGCAATCTAGTATGTTGCCTAAAGTGTGCTTGTGTGTGTGTGTGTGTGAGAGAGACTTGAGTTCTTCAATTTCTAAGTAGCCAGGGCACAGGCGGCCTGCCTAATGGGTGGAGCAGGATCTTGGCTGGGGGTTCTGGTGGCAGTTTGAGTGATGGCAGGTGAAGGTACAGGAATCAGGCACTGGTCCAAGGGTGAAACAGAAGGTCGGAATCAGTCAGAAACGAAAGGATAAGCTGGAGTCATAGTCAGAGACTGTCAACAGTCAGAGCTGGGAGTCCGAAGTAAAGTTTAAGGCAAAGAGTAATCCCGTGTTGTAGTCAGGGTTGTTGCCAGGAGTCAGAACCAGGAATCAAAATCCAGAACAAAGCAAGGCTTAGAGCAAGTCTGGAGAAGGACTGGAGCAGGAAGCGGAAGCGAGAACAGGGTAAGTGCAGCTGCAGGTGTGGTACGCAGTGAACAGCTGCTGTGCTAGGCTGTTGGCTCATCTGCCCAATCAGGAAATGCAACCATTCGGAGGGGGCTCACTGGGCCCAGCTGAGCCTGCTGGGTTGCTACTGACCAGACTGAGAGCCAGCTGTGCCCCTGTCACAACTGTCTCACAGAACCAGAATGACCCGAGCACTGTGTCTCAGTCCGTACCCAGTGCTTCAGCTCTGGCAGCAAGAAATAAAATCTGGATTCTGAGTGTCTGTCCGGCACCACATTTAGAGAGGCAAGGTGGGTGAGACAATATCTTTTATTGGACCAACTTCTGTTGGTGAGAGAGAGAGAAGCTTTCGTGCTTACACAGAGCTCTCACTTGCCAGTCAACAGCTGATTGAGACTCCCTGGTCCTAGCTGAGTCAGATCAGGAAATCTTCCCTGTAATCAACATTAAGCCACACAACACATTGGGGTGGGAGTTAGGTAAATATGGTGATTTGAAGGCCAGAAGTGGGAGTTCAGGAAAGAACCCACCCCCCAATTGAGAAATATTCAAGTTGTGGCATGGACGGACCCCAAGTCACAAACAAAGGGTTTAGTATTAAGTTTACTATACAGTGGGGATGATTGTTTTTGCAGAAGTAATTTACTTATTCTTTCAGGTGAGATAAGCACTTTATAAATCATAGATCATATAATTTTGTATAATGGACACCCAGAGCATATGATATGGGTACTGACTGAGAATTTTATAAATGAAGGAAGTAAACTAGAGAGATTCCACAGCAATTCAGGGAATAACCCCCAGGAGTTCTGATTCCCATTCCCCTGTTTTTTAACTACTGTAAAAGACACACTGATTCATATGGTGCCAATTTTGGCATTGATTGAGAGGAATAAAGTATAATGAACTGACTTTTCCTTTGCCTGTGACATTACTGCCTGATTTCCTTTAGAAAATGCCAAAAATGATTGATGTTCAGAAATGGGATTTTTGGTTTTACTATCAATGTCAGTAAATTATAGCTGATTCATGTTGGAAGAATAAGACAAACATTAGTTTATGTAAATTGGAAAAAGTCTTTTATCTGAACAGTCAAATGCCATTTGATAGGGTTTAAAAAATCTGAACGGGTATTATCCCAAGGAATTGGGAAGTGAACAATACATTGTGGCAGCCATGAGAGATTTAGTGCCGTTGAAAGATTAGTTTTAAACAGAATCTGAAGGAAAGTAATGTCTTTTCCATACGTCATAAAACAAACAAGGAAAGATGGCTTTGCAGAATGTCAATTATCTTTAAAATGTTTTATGTCTATTTGGCAGCAAAAAGACCCAGATTTTAAAATGCAGTGTAGTTGTAGCCGTATTGATCCCAGAATATTAGAGAGAAAAGTTGGATGAGGTAATATCTTTTATTGGCTCAATTTCTGTTGGTAAAAGAGATGAGCTTTTGAGCCACACACAGCTGTTCCTCAGGTCTGGGAAAGGTACCTAGTCCTGGGTCCTAGGATGGCTCCCTAAAACGCCACCCTCTTCGTGGGCCACATTGAAGAAGAATTTCTTGACCAATGCACCACCAAGCCAATGATATACCCAAGATACATTGATGATGTTTTCATCTTCTTGACAGATGGCTTAAACTCGCTCATCATTTCCACCATAACTTCAGCAACCACCACCCATCCATTAAACTCTCTCTGAAATACTCCCATACTAACATCAACATCCTGGACATCACAATCAGTTTCAACAGTGGAACCTTACAGACAACTATATACATGAAACCCATGAACCATGACACCTACCTTCATAGATCCAGTAACCATCCCAAACACCAAGAAATCTATTATTTACAGCCAGATATTCAGATACCATAGAATATGATTCAAGGAGAAAGTCTGGGATATTCACCTTAACATGCTTAAAACTGCCTTCACCAAACAAGGACGCCTCACCAGAGAAGTAGATCGCATCATGAAATGGGCCACCCAAATATCCCAAGAGAATCTGCTTCAATACAGAAATAAACTCCCCTCCTATCACACACCTCTAGTTGTTACCTGCCACCCTTCACATGAACCCATATGGTGTATCCTCAAACAGCTACAACCTGTACTTGATATGTACCCCATCCTGAAGGGAATTTTTCCTGAACTCCCACTTCTGGCCTTCAAACAAGCCCCCCAGCCTCTTCAAGCTCATTATCAGAAGCAAGTTCCCCACAGACCAGGACATGCCAACTCAAAGCTACTCCAGACCCTGCCACAACAACAAACGCAAACTCTGCAGACACATCTCCACTACTACAATGATCAACACACCTGTCAATATCCATGGATCCTGCAACATGCTTCTCACCACATGTGCTGTACCTCATCCAGTGCGCTAAAAGCTCCCCTGACAACTATGGCAAGTCTACACTAGATCGCTACATTGCACTTGTCTAGGGTGTGGGAGACTTTGCATAGATCCCAAGGCCAGAAGGGATCATTGTGGTCATCTAGTCTGATCTCCTGTATAACACAGGCCAGAGAAGTTCCCCAAAATAATTCCTGGAACAGACCTTTTAGAAAAGCATCCCATTGTGATTTTAACACTGTCATTGATGGAGAATCCACTACAAACCTTGGTAAATTGATCCAATGATTAACTACTCTCACCATTAAAATGTTGCACCTTATTTCCAGTCTGAATTTGTCTAACTTTAATTTCTGGCTATTGGATCGTGTTATATCTTCTTCTGCTGGATTGAAGAGTCCATTCTTAAATATTTGTTCCCCATGTAGATACTTACAGACTATTATCAAGTCGTCCCTTCTCTTTGTTAAGCCAAATAGATTGAGCTCATTGGGTAAGTACACTTCCATTAAACACCTGTGGCTGGCCCATGTCAGCTGGCTCAGGCTTGTGGGGCTCAAGCTGCAGGGCCCTAAAATTGCAGTGTAGTGTTTCAGGCTTGGGCCGCAGCTCGAGCTCTGGGACCCCATGCTGCAGCCCAAGCCCAGATGCCCACATCGCAATTCTGAGGCCCTTCAGCCTGAGCCCCATGGGCCAGCCACAGGTGTTTAATTGTGGTCTAGACATAGCCATTGAGTCTATCACTAAAAGACCCAGATTTGACTCCTCACTCTCCCTGATTAGCCATTGGAACAAAGACTTTAATTTAATTCTCTTACATCCCAGTGAGTGTCCTGACTATCTAGCTAAAGAATTACACTCTCAATTTTCCCCTCTCTGACCCAATGAATATTTGTACATAGTGGAACAGCTTCAACAGGAGAGATTGAGAGCTCAACCTCAGACACCCCATTCCTTGGTGGTCAGGGCTCTCACCTGGAATGTGGGTGCAAGTCCCTGCTCTCAGTCAGGCAGAGCAGGGATTTAAGAACAGGCATCTCACATCTCAGGGCTATGGGGCATAAATGGGTGTGGGTATCTTTGTGTTTTTTCATAAAGGATGCCCTGGCTTAGGCACCAACTCTAGGAGAGCAGTCACAGCTGAGAATCCTGAGTGAAGATAGGTGCCTCCCTCTGGCCACTCAGTTGGGCACAGAAGGCCCAGATGATTAGCAGTCATGTGCCAAAGTGCTGTCGTGCAGCTGGGCCATAAGCCTCATGCCTTTCCTCTGCATTTCACTCCTGGCTAGCTGAGACAGCTCCTCGCTTAGCTTGCTGGCTTCTGATGATGCTTTCCTTAAGTGCCTAACTCTCCCCTTACAATGCACGAGGAGCCCAGACACCGAACTCGGGGCTTGAGTTGCACTGGACAGCAGGTCAGGTGATCTGCTGAAAATTGCTGAAAATATGTGATTCATGCTAGATTTAGAACCAAAGAACTCTCCTAGTTCTCTGCTAACTGGAAGTACTCACTACTGCCTCAGACATGAAATAATCCAGTGAATTGAAGAAAATACCTGATTAAAAAAAGAGGGGCTGGGTATATTTGACATGTCTTCAGTTTCAGACTGGCTGGGCAAGTGGCCAATTTGCGACTAAAAGAAAAAACATAATTTTAATAAGCCACTTGTAAGAAGCTGAAATTAGTTGCTTTATTAAAGTTTTTTGTTCTCATTTACTCTTGTGCAGACATTAACCCGCTTTCTTTGTATTAACTTTTCTGGTTTCTCTCCCTAATGCACCTTCTCATTTAGACAATTGTGGCTGAGTGGAGACATTCAATGCAATCACTGATGCTGTGATTTCTTTGCAAGGCTCCTTAAATCAATATGTTGCTCCTGATGGCTACTTAATGACTGTATCATATCTTCCAATTTTTTCTTCCAGAAGAAAATGGCTTTGCTATGAGGGTGCTGGATTTATGATAAGCAAGAAGTGCCGTTTACTTGCCATAGCAGTTTGTTGCTAAATATTTACTGAGATAACTTGCATCAGTCTAATGTTTTTGAATATATAGAGTTAATAAAGTGATGCTCTTTACATTCTCAGAGAACATGCTTCATGCTTGTGTTTTATGATGGTTTCGGTCAGCACAGCGGGTAACTGACTGAATTGTTTCTGTCAAAATGTGCTCTGAATTGCCTGCGTTCTGACTTAATGTAGGACAAAATATCACTGGCAGCAAAGTTCTTCTTCTTTTCCTTCTTGTTCTATCGGATGCCACTGATTCAAATGCAAAATGAAGAGATGATGTCTTGCCTACAGATGCTGTTAGTCAATAAGCAATTTCTCCCAGAAGAAAAATGCAGTGATCCCAGAATTGATAGTCTCCACTCTGAATATCAGTGTTATATATTTGAATCCCTATTAGTTGTTTACACTGAAAATCATGATAAACTTACTGGGAAACTGAAGAACATATGATGTTTTCATAATACCTATACCAAGTAAACTCAGGATTTCATCCAGATACTTCAAATAATAGCTTTTTATCTCTTTTCCACAGCATATCCAAAATTATGATTTCTTTATAATGGCGACACATGTGCTTAGTATCTAAATGATATGTGCTAGTTTCATTTGGAAGTATAATTAAACTATATAATGTCATTTAACTGTTTAATGAACTCTGGATAATGTAATGGAATACAAATATTTGACCTTTCTGACAGTGACTGATGGATTGAAGTTGCATAGCATGATATCATTAGAATGTCAAATAACATCATTATTCATGATTATCAGGAATTATTCAGGTGAAATGGGAAAACTAATGGAAAGCTGCTATTTGTGTGTGGGCTGGAGTTTGACTTTCCTTGTCAATGCCAGTCCCTTGATGATACAGGGGCTAAGATGCACATATTTAGTGCAGTACAAAGAACAATTAACAGTGTAATTTAAATCAATGACACTCATAATGGAAAAAATATTTCAGGAGGTCAGATCATGTAACAATGCAGGCTTCAGAATTGTTCCTAGATCAGTGTTTGCATTTACTTATCTTTTTGTAATGGTGCCCTGCACCTTAGTATTTGAGCACCTATGTTCATCATGCGTTCACAATCCCTCTTTTTCTCCCATTAAAGTTAATGCAGAACTCCCAATAGACAACACTGGTTGTATCATAGGGTTATGTCAAGAATAATATGAAATCACTGTATTCTCTGAATGAAATCCTGGCTCCACTGAAGTCCATGATGAAACTCAGAAGACATCAGTGAAGCTGGGATTTCACACTCTCTAAGATCTAAGACCTAAAAGAAAATGTTTGTTCCAGAAGGTCAAAGTCTGGAAACAAAACTAAAAATCCTAACTAATTTTTAAAAAATCACCAGAATGACTATGGCCAAGATCCAGTAAGGCACTTAAGCTTGAAGTCAGTAGGTCTGCCCATGTGCTCAAAGTTAGGCATATGTTTACAGGCTCCAATCCAGCAAGTATGTATGTCTATGTAAGTAATATAGTTTGTTTGGGGGTTTTAAATTTTTGTATCTCAAAAATGAGTGTGATTTTAAAATCAACCTCTCCTAACAATTCGAACGTGCTGTTGTAATAATATGTTTTATCTATAAAGTATCGACCTGGTGAGTCTGTCTGTTAATGTGTTGCAGTCCATGAGCCTGAAGCTGCAGATGCTCTGCTCTCAGAACTCCCACTGTTGTTGGTGGGAGTTGCACATGAGAAGTGGCTGGAGGGTCAGTCCTTGTATATCATACATACTGTGAGAAAGCTCTGTCCTTGCCTCCATGGGTCCTGTGTTTCCTGGTGGATTTCGCTAGCCTCAGAGGCTCACTGTGACCCCCCACGGAGCCCTTCTCTCTCGAGAGGCAAGGGTCACAGCCTACTGAGCCATTTCCATCATAAGCCAGTGAGGGAGGTGAGGAGAAGGTATCCCCCCTTGCACAGTCTCTGTTGTCTCCTGGTCTCAGTGATTTAATTCAGGGGGGAAGGAGGGAGCCCGGGCCCGCCCTCTACTCCAAGCTCCAGCCCAAGGACCCTAATAGTAGCAGCTATGGTAGGTGACCTTTTGGAAATAGGATGTGTACAAGTCCCTGGGCCATTTCCCCACAGCAGCCCCCACTCAATATCTCCTTCACTGTTACCTCAGGCCTCCTTCCTTGCACCTGTTTTGATTTGTACTGCTCAGTTTATCCAACAGCACAGCTTCCTCCTACAGCTCCTGACATGCACGCCCATCTGACTAACTGGGAGGCTTTTAACTAGTTTCAGCGAGCCCCTGATTGGCTTCAGGTATCCCAATCAACCTAGCTGTCTTCCCTGCCTTCTGGAAAGATCTTAATTGGCCCAAGGTGTCTTAATTGACCTGGAACAGCTGCCACTTGCTTATCCTGGTAACAGGAATTTGTTTCGCCTGTGGCTAATATATCTGTCTCCCACTACTTTACTGTAGCCATCCGGCCTTGCCCCATCACAATACTTTTCACTAGGAGGGTGGTGAAGCACTGGAATGGGTTACCTCGGGAGGTGGTGGAATCTCTTTCCTTAGAGGTGAATCATAGAATATCAGGGTTGGAAGGGACCTCAGGAGGTCATCTAGTCCAACCTGCTGCTCAAAGCAGGGCCAATCCCCAATTTTTGCCCCAGATCCCTAAATGGCCCCCTCAAGGATTGAACTCACAACCCTGGGTTTAGCAGGCCAAAGTTTAAACCACTGAGCTATCCCTCGCCAAGGTCAGGCTTGACAAAGCCCTGGCTGGGATGATTTAGTTGGGGATTGGTCCTGCTTTGAGCAGGGAGTTGAACTAGATGACCTCCTGAGGACCCTTCCAACCCTAATCTTCTATGATTCAAGTGGAAAACAATTAAGATAGTGAAATTATACACTATAAATGAAAAAGTCCCACATTCTTCAGAACTCGGTTGCTTGGGTCTGTAATGCACCTTTTAGAATCTATGGTTGACTTGTAATGGGACTTTCACCTCTATATCACTTAGGCACTTCTGAAAATCCCATCCTGTAATTTCTTCTACTTTTAAAATCTTTTCTATGTATTCTCTTAAAAAGAATCACAAACAACAACAAAGGAAAGAGTAAATGCAGAAAAACCAAGGACTCGTCTGGCACATCCTTACTCCCATGAATAGTTCTTATTAATGCAAGTACCCCAATGATTTAATGGGCCAGTTTTCATGAATAAAGACTACTTTTGTAAGTAAGGCTTTCCAGGACTGGGACATACGTTACGTAAATGTTTGTCGTGTAATATGCTAGATTGCGCTGTAAACTGACAAGATGGAAAACTCAGACTGAAGTGCATGTTTCCATCTCTGATTGTAAGCATGTAGCTCACTAACATTGGAGGAGTGATGTACATGAATTCACAGGAGACTAGACTCCCCCAAAGATTTTACATTGTCGTCTTCATGAATGTTAGCACCTAAAACTAACTTTAAAGTATTAAAATTGGAGAGGAGTTTATTTTTTGTGAAGGCCTGTAGATCTTTGGCCATGATATGCATATTACAGTGGATGACCTTTGCCTTTGTTAATGCTAAATGTTTCAAGTGTACAAACTTTGTCTCATAAGTTTTTCCTAAAATTTTTACTGATATTTGAGTGAGTAAGGACCATTCCTCTTTTAGGATCAACTTTTTTCTTACCAAGTGCCTCAGGAGTAGCCCACTTATATGATCATCCACTGCCATCGTAACTGTGACTTAAAATATCTTTGGATTAGAATGTAGTATTAGATATTCCAATAACACCAACATTGTTTGTTTGTTTGCTTGTTTGTTGCATGGTTGAGACTCAGCAGCATTATTATGAATGTTCTCCTGTAATTTAATTTGTCTGATTCCATTCTCAGGTTAGTTTGCTGCCTTAGCCCAATAGTTTGCGCATATGTTATCTTGCTTGATGAGAAGGGGAAAATTGAGGCAGATTGAACCGGCTTAAAATGAATTTTAATCAATCATGATTGCCCTTATTCATAACG
Organism: Lepidochelys olivacea; assembly: GCF_965140295.1. NCBI lineage: Eukaryota > Metazoa > Chordata > Testudines > Cheloniidae > Lepidochelys > Lepidochelys olivacea. The sequence continues at coordinate 3,464,344 of NC_140417.1, read as the reverse complement.
TATACTGGAATAGAAACAGCTTTGTGAGCCATTATAGTTATAAGAGCAGTTTTGCAGACTCCAGGGGACTAAAGATTTATACTTAATTCAAACTGAGTGGTAATACAGAAAAAATATACATGCTGTTTAGATTTATACTTGCATCCTTTGGGACACACAGAGTGACTCAGGTTTTCCATTTGGGTATGCCCACGCATTTCCTGCAGACTCCGCAGCAAAGGAGGCCAGGCAGGCCCAAGTACCCTACTGCGTGGCCTCTGCTGTACTTTTTCTGGCTCATTCTGTTCTTTCTCCCCTTGATTATATATAAATTAAATTGACACAATGAATAAAAGGTTAGGCTTGGTCTGATGCAAGAAGAGGCACATGGTTTTGGTTACTGTAAAGTTGGTTGTTACAGCCAAACCACTTACTTTGTACTGGATGGATAAAAATGGATGTTAAAAAGCAGATTTTTTAAAATTTAAATTAAATACAGATTTATTTTAAAAATAATCTATTTAAAAATAAATTTGAAATGGACAACCTAGATTAAGGCCTAAACTTACTTTAATGTATTAAAACCATTTAAATTAAATACAAAAAATAATATTTAGTAGTACATCTTTGGTGTCAGGTTTTAAAGAAAGTCTTCCACTGAACTGGTGGAAGTTGCTGGCTAAGCACCTGGAACCAGAGTCTGTTGAAGGGCTAAACCAGCTTTTGACATCAATACCTTCTTATGCAGACACAGGAAGAATATTTTTTCATTTGAGTTTATTCAACTAGTTCAGTTAAATGACTATTAGTTTGCATTTTAAAACTGACTGATAAACAAAGGAAGCTACTCTGAAACCTGTCATTGAATAAAATGTGTTCCTTTGAAAAAGACACTTTCTCCCTGTAGAAGAGGGAGGATTTTCAGGGCTGGTCTACGCTAGCATGGTAAGTCAACATAAGTAACACTGCTTCAGTTACATGCATAACATAAATGAAGTTGACGTAGCTTAGGTTAACTTACTGCGGTGTCTACACTGCGCTGTGTCAACAGGAGATGCTCTCCCGCTGACTTATCTTACTTTTCTCGGGGAGTTGGAGTACTGGAGTCAAAGTGAGAGTGTTCTGTCATTGATTCATAGAATCATAGAATCTCAGGGTTGGAAGGGACCCCTGAAGGTCATCTAGTCCAACCCCCTGCTCGAAGCAGGACCAATTCCCAGTTAAATCATCCCAGCCAGGACTTTGTCAAGCCTGACCTTAAAAACCTCTAAGGAAGGAGATTCTACCACCTCCCTAGGTAACGCATTCCAGTGTTTCACCACCCTCTTAGTGAAAATTTTTTTCCTAATATCCAATCTAAACCTCCCCCACTGCAACTTGAGACCATTACTCCTCGTTCTGTCATCTGCTACCATTGAGAACAGTCTAGAGCCATCCTCTTTGGAACCCCCTTTCAGGTAGTTGAAAGCAGCTATCAAATCCCCCCTCATTCTTCTCTTCTGCAGGCTAAACAATCCCAGCTCCCTCAGCCTCTCCTCATAAGTCATGTGTTCTAGACCCCTAATCATTTTTGTTGCCCTTCGCTGGACTCTCTCCAATTTTTCCACATCCTTCTTGTAGTGTGGGGCCCAAAACTGGACACAGTACTCCAGATGAGGCCTCACCAATGTCGAATAGAGGGGAACGATCACGTCCCTCGATCTGCTCGCTATGCCCCTACTTATACATCCCAACATGCCATTGGCCTTCTTGGCAACAAGGGCACACTGCTGACTCATATCCAGCTTCTCATCCACTGTCACCCCTAGGTCCTTTTCCGCAGAACTGCTGCCTAGCCATTCGGTCCCTAGTCTGTAGCTGTGCATTGGATTCTTCCATCCTAAGTGCAGGTCTTCACCAGACCAGCTGAATTGACACCGCTGCATCGATCGCAGCAGTGCCGATCTACTGGTAAGTGTACACATGGCCTCATTCTCAAGCAGCGTATTACCTTTGTCTGACTCTGACTCTTTTTCTCTATCCTATTCTATAGTATAGAGAGATCTTTCCACATATTCTAGCACTACTTCTCCTCCTTGGATGATCTTGTTTCTTCTTTCTTTTATAAAAATATCTAACGATTTTTTTTAAAGGCCCGTTACAAGGTACATTGCTCTGAAGTAAATATGGGATCATTAGAAAAATTCATCTTAAGTACATTGCTGTTTGTATCACTTTGTTTTTGTTTTTTTACTTGTGAACGTCAGAGTTCTAGCTATGTATTCTTTGAAGGATAGTAGATTTTGGCTTAAAATGGAGAACTATAAGTTAGAAAGGTAACCATAAAGACATTTTAGAATGACAATGTATGTAAGATCTCTCTTTTAAAAACAACAACAACCCCTTTCTATTATTTTTCAGACATTAAAACAAATGCTATTGTAGTGGAATATGCAGTTCTCTTCTTGCGGTAGTAAATTTTAAAGAAATCAATAACCGCATAAAGACAAAATTAGTAACTACCTCAAATATCTCTATGCTATTGTAAAGGCTTTCTTATCTCTAAAGAGCTGATGGATATAAAATGAAATGCATTTAAATACGTGGCTAAAGATGATTAAAATATCATACAGAACCAAAGCATTCCAGCTGTAGGTATTAATTAAATTGACCATTAATAACTTGTGATAAAAAAGAATATTACTGCATTCATAAATTTTGTATGCAGATTTCATTAAGCTGGCATGTTATGTGAATTGATTCCCTGACATCTTCTGGCTGTGGCTGTATAGATAAGTGTCTCATGAGTTTTCTATAATCCAAGAATTCTGATTGACTCTTTCTGACGAGTTATGATGTTTTTGTTCTGGATGGCAATTCTTTCAATCAGTCTGCAATCAGGAAATATAATTGTAGCATTGTTTGGAATGCTGTAATGTTACGTCAGCATTGCCAGTACAAATCCCTATTTTCTAGGGTTTATAACTTGGATATAAAAGTGTGCTGAGGCCGGACATTTTTTGTAGAAGGTTTTAAACCTGGTAATGAATTTCTCTTCTTTTTCTTTTTTCCATTGCAAAATGTGGCCAGAAACTGTATATTTACTTTTGAATTATTGAGATAAAGCCATTTGTGGGGCTATCAGGAATATCTAACATTAAAACTATTCATTTTTAGAGCTCTTCTCCCTATATGTAAACTGTAATATCTGTATGTTCCTGGTGAGAATAACAACAGAGTCAAAATTTGACAGAGATTATTACTTAGGCCAGGTCTACACTAACACTTACTTCAGTATAAGTTACATCACTCAGTGGTGTGAATAAACCACCACCCTCCCGAACGATGAAAGTTACACCATCCAATGCACCAGTGTGGATGGCTTCTCCTGCCGACATAGCTATTGCCTCTCATGGAGATGGATTTATTGTGCTGATGGGAAAGCTCTCTCCCGTCTGCCTACAGCGTCTTCACCAGATGCGCTACAGCAGCACAGCTGCATCGGTGCATATGCACCAATGTAGCGCTTCTAGTGTAGGCTAGCCCTTAGAGACATTAGTTAGATAGCTCTACAAGAATTCAGGTCATCCATTGATACAAAAAACAAGAAGTGAAAACTGGCCCTCACAACTGTAATTGTGGAGAGAAAGAAGTGGCTAAAGAAAACGAAAGTGCAAAGCATAAGTCCTTGATTTTAGAAATACTTATGGGCATAACTCTATACACTCTGAGTAGCCCAGTTGACTTCCCACTTTCACAGTATGAAGTAAAGCTCATGTGTCTTTGTTATAAAAATTGAGTGTTATCCTGTTACTGGAGTTACTGAAGGGACAGCAATTTGAGACCTTGAATATTTTGTTTGCTTATTTGTTTTTTTTTTCCTGAAAGGATTATGGAAGTATTAGACCTGCTAAATTTTCCAAAATGTGTTAGGCTATGGATGAGTCAGCATTTGTCATGTAAGAAGCTTTCTAAAACTTCATTCCAACATTCCTATAATAGTTTCTTTTCCCCCTTTAATGAATGGAATATTCTGAACGCTCTAACTCATTATGAGTCAAATCCAGAATTTCTTACTTATCAACCAATGATATTTTCAGTTAAACCATTGCAGTGCAAGTCTTTCTATGCAATCTCCCCTTTAAATAGTAACAATGATGAAAGATGTATTTTGCATCAAGTCCTTCTTATGGTTAATATCTCAGATATATTTTCAAAGAGCTGAAGCTGAGCTTCTCTTTCAGTTTCTTCTCCCCATAATTGTACCTGTACATAGGAATTGCAGGTGGCAGTCGGAGTACCTGCATCTCTAACTATCTGGTTTTCACCAGCAATCAGGTATTAAGCAGCACTAATACTCAGATGTATTCCTGCAGCTGAGCTGTACGCACAAAATATACCAATATTTTGGGTTCAATTGCCAATTCTGGGTTCAAAATGCGGGTGTGACAGGTTGGATCACAGAAAACCCTTTGGGAACTGCCAACTGATGTGCCAAGACTACTTCTAACCCATTTTCCCCTCCAGCTTGGGACTCCAGAACCTTGCCATTTTGAGCCAGACCCAGGTCTGAATTATGTCCCACAAACTGCAGGCTTAACTGAAAACAGCTTAAGAAGTGTTCCTGTCTCCAGCACTTAGATGCCCAACTCCCAGTGGGGTCCAAAACCCCAAATAAATCTGTTTTACCCTGTATAAAGCTTATACAGGGTAAACTCATAAATTGTTCACTCCAATAACACAGAGAGAGAGATGCACAGCTGTTTGCCCCCCCCCCCGGTATTAATACATACTCTGGGTTAATTAATAAGTAAAAAGTGATTTTATTAAATACAAGAAGTAGGATTTAAGTGGTTCCAAGTAGTAACAGACCTAACAAAGTGAATTACCAAACAAAACAAAATAAAATAAAACATGCAAGTCTATGCCTAATAGAGTAAGAAAGTGATTACAGATGAAATCTCACCCTCAGAGATGTTCCAGTAAGCTTCTTTTACAGACTAGGCTCCTTCTAGTCTGGGTCCAGCAATCACTCCCTATGCTGTGGTTACTGTCCTTTGTTCCTGTCTCTTTCAGGTATACTTTGGGGGTGGAGAGGCTATCTCTTGAGCCTATATCTTGAGCCAGCTGAGGACAAAATGGAGGGGTCTCCCAGGGGCTTAAATAGGCTTTCTCCTGTGGGTGGAGACCCCCCCATCTCTCCTGTGCAAAATCCAGCTCCAAGATGGAGTTTTGGAATCACATGGGCAAGTTACATGTCCATGCATGACTGAGTTCCTTACCACTCAGGCCACATTCCTGGGAAAGCTCAGATGTGGATTGGCATCTCCAAGTTCCTTGTTAGCTTAAGTGTTTCTTGATTGGGCACTTAACTTGCAAATTCCTTTCTAAAGAAGCTGACCAAATGCTTTACTAAGGCTACTTAAAACTAAACAAGTACACAGCCAATATTCATAACTTTGAATACAAAAATGATACATGCATACAAATAGGATGAATATATTCAGTAGATCATAACCTTTGCAGAGATATGCTACATGGCATATTTAGCATAAAACATATTTCAGTTATGTCATATATACATTCATAAGCATATTTCCATGAAGCATTATGGGGTGCAACATCACAGCAGGCTTGGATTTTGAAGGTGCAAATTGTATTCAGCAACCAGGACTGTCATTTTGAAAAAATTGGCTCTTTGTATAAAAAGTTGAATAATATTTTCAGCAAACTATCTAATCCTGTACATTTCTTTTAAAGTATACGTATTTCATGAACTGGAGTGTGACAAAGTAAAAGTAAGAAATTAAGAAACTTCCAGAAAAATATTTTTATGGGACCTCATACTTAAATTTTAACCACGATAACTTTATTTTCTTTTGGGTGGAGAACTTGAATTTCAATCCAATGCAAATTAAAAGTTCAAAAACTATATTAACCCTTTACTTCAGTATAACAAAAAGTGTTTCTTCCAGTTCCTTTTAATGTGAATCGTGTAGACTTTTAACTAAACTACACTGATGGATGTAATGTAATTTACAATGAATTACCATTGTTCATTCTGATAGGTGAAATTTAGTTTTCTGACGTAATCCAAAAGGAAAACGTACACAGTATAAGTAATTTTAAGCTCACTTTCATTCTCTCCCCCGTCCCTCCCATTGATAAAGTAATGACAGTGATATAAATAAAAAGAAAAGGAGTACTTGTGGCACCTTAGCGACTAACCAATTTATTTGAGCATAAGCTTTCGTGAGCTACAGCTCACTTCATCGGATGCATACTGTGGAAAGCTCATGCTCAAATAAATTGGTTAGTCTCTAAGGTGCCACAAGTACTCCTTTTCTTTTTGCGAATACAGACTAACACGGCTGTTACTCTGAAACAAGTGATATACATGATTTTGTCAGTCCTTACAAAAACAGGTCACCACAAATTAGTATCGAGAATGTAGTGATTAGGAGGAAAATCAAAGGTGACTTTTAGAATGCAGATTTGATATATTTTAGACTTATCATACTGTTAAAAGTAAGAACATGTTTCACACATCGGGGAAATAAGCCCAGAAAACACTACTGGCCTTGTTCATTAAACAGTTGCATGCTTTGCCCATGGTTGACCTTTATGCAAGAGAAATATGAATTAAAAGCTGAAAATGGGAGTACCAGACCCACTTCTTGTTTCTCTCTTTTGTTAAAATGTCCATCTCACCATGCACCGTCTCTCAAAATGAGCTTTCCTTTGGTTATGTCTACTGAGAGTGATGGGTAAGCTCCAGGCTTTAATTATTGACTCTCTCACTCTGAAAAATAAATAGAGAAGCCATTTCTATTAGTCAGGACATTATTGCCCAAGGTAGTATCAGGATTTCCTGTGAATTTTGTAATTAGACTGGAAACATTATGTTCCAGAAAGCATAGATCTGAAATGGGCCTGTTGTAAAACATAGTGGATCACAGAGGCATTTGTTAAAATATTGTCTCCATGAGGGTGAAATATTTTAGGGAAGCCAAGAAATAGGCTGAAACTCCTGCTACCTAAGCAAAGGCTTTCTGGATGGATAGTGAACTACATTTAAAAAATATTTGTTTGAACCATTTCAGGATCTTCACTGTAGATCTCCCTCCCAAACCTCCACCCATATGCAGAAATGCAAAGATTTCATAGCAGAGCGATTTCTGATCCCACCTGTGCTCTCCTGGGCATTGTTCTTGTTTTTTTGAAGTCTTATATAACAAATAGGATACAATTTCAGCAGCATTGTTGATAATGGGAGTTGTATGCTTTGTTGACAATGTGTTGCTGGGAAAAATACTTCCTAACCCCTCTGATTTAAGTCTAAGTGTCTCAGCCTGTTTAAAAACAATAGTGTCAGCCATATTTAATTCTCTGCCCAGTTACACTTTTCGATGATTAATGTCCTCAGCATCTTCTAACTGGGATAGAGGTTAGGATATTTGTAGATAGGGCTCGATTCATTCTGATGATGGGCTGTAATGGAATGAGTATGGATTACTTGCGTAAGTGCTGCCCAGATTGTGTTTATAAAGCTCTTACCAACATGAATTTGAGACAGATACCTTATGCCCAAGTGATTGAGCCACATGTGGTACAGAAAGAAATGATTTTAGGAATGGTTGAGATTTTTAAAAACTTTGTATTAGGACTGTGTTTAGCATCCGCTTGCCTGTAAAGCCATGTACATTGGCTTATATAATTCCAACTGTACTGGGCTCAGAGGGAGTCAAACTCTGAAAATGACCTAAAATAGTTTTTGTACACCTTAACAGCTTTTGATTTTTTTAAAAACATTTAAATATTACTTTTGTTCAGTATGAAAATCCTACCATTCTACTGCATACATTGAATAGAAGTACCAGGACATAGCAGGGCCCCCTTTGCTCCTGCCTCTGCTCCATTCCAAAAACCACGGAGACCCTCAGGCTCAGTAATCACCTATGTAGTTTATTTACAGTGTGCAATCCCACCATCTTCTCACCATATACAGCTTGGGACTTTCAGCCTTGAGGACTTCTCAGCCTCTGTACCCAGAAGAGAAGAGCTTCCACTCTCTGGCTTCCCCCTTTGGCTTCCATTCTCCTGGGCTGTATATAGCCCCAGACTAATTAGGCTGGCAGCTTCTCCCCTTTGCCAATTAGGTGCAGGTTTTTCTAGCCATCTCCAATTTACCTCCCTTAATTGGAGCTGGTGTGACAGAGGGCTGGCTCAGGAGTCCCTGCCCAGCACCCTGTCACAAGAAGCTATTGACTAAAAGGTGTAGCCAATTGACAACACTAGTGGTTTGTTCTTAAAAATAGGCAAGAGACCAAATAACTGAACGTAGCCAAATTTATTGTCTAAAGACAAAGGCAGTACAATACAAAAAAGGAGACATACATGCCCTCCTTCTGGGAAGCAATTCTTATCTCGCAACATGTTTATCTTACACAGAAAGTTTAGTTCAAAGATGAACATTTCAACTAGTAGTATTTATAGTATGATTTTTACAAGCTATAAAATCTTGACGCATCACTGAAGTCCAACCCATCAGTTGGTAACAGTTCCTTAACTTGTTTTGATCTGTACTTTTCTTCTCTGTTTTGGATACCACATTCCAAACCCGTTGGGCATAGAGATACATCCCAACCTGTGGTAGGATACACGCTTCATGTATCTTGGCTTTGACAGGTGGTGTACTTTCTAATGCCAAAATTGACTTCAGCTTCGCAAAGTGTTATAGGATACTTAACGTGGGAGAACAGAACTGTGGTGGGAGCAGAATACTTTCACATAATGTATGTGATATTCACATTGTGTATGTAGTACCCATTAATGTGGGGTGTACTGGGCCTAACATATATGTATTGGCTAACAAAATGGAAAAGTACAGTACACATATATACCGCCCCCCAAACTTAGAAATTAGGGTTCCTAAGCACATTTTCCACTCTTTCTTACAATAAGTTCAAGCATCATAGAATCATAGAATATCAGGGTTGGAAGGGACCTCAGGAGGTCATCTAGTCCAACCCCCTGCTCAAAGCAGGGCCAATCCCCACTTAAATCATCCCAGCCAGGGCTTTGTCAAGCCTGACCTTAAAAACTTGTAAGGAAGGAGATTCTACCACCTCCCTAGGTAACGCATTCCAGTGTTTCACCACCCTCCTAGTGAAAAATTTTTTTCCTAATATCCAACCTAAACCTCCTCCACTGCAACTTGAGACCATTACTCCTTGTCCTGTCATCTTCTACCACTGAGAATAGTCTAGAACCATCCTCTTTGGAACCACCTCTCAGGTAGTTGAAAGCAGCTATCAAATCCCCCCTCATTCTTCTCTTCTGCAGACTAAACAATCCCAGTTCCCTCAGCCTCTCCTCATAAGTCGTGTGTTCCAGTCCCCTAATCATTTTTGTTGCCCTTCGCTGGACTCTCTCCAATTTTTCCACATCCTTCTTGTAGTGTGGGGCCCAAAACTGGACACAGTACTCCAGATGAGGCCTCCCCAATGTTGAATAGAGGGGAGCGATCACGTCCCTGGATCTGCTGGCTATGCCCCTACTTATACATCCCAAAATGCCATTGGCCTTCTTGGCAACAAGAGCACACTGTTGACTCATATCCAGCTTCTCGTCCACTGTCACCCCTAGGTCCTTTTCCGCAGAACTGCTGCCTAGCCATTCGGTCCCTAGTCTGTAGCGGTGCATTCGATTCTTCCATCCTAAGTGCAGGACCCTGCACTTATCCTTGTTGAATCTCATCAGATTTCTTTTGGCCCAATCCTCCAATTTGTCTAGGTCCCTCTGTATCCTATCCCTGCCCTCCAGCATATCTACCACTCCTCCTAGTTTAGTATCATCCGCAAATTTGCTGAGAGTGCAATCCACACCATCCTCCAGATCATTTATGAAGATATTGAACAAAAGCGGCCCCAGGACCGACCCTTGGGGCACTCCACTTGATACAGGCTAAGCAAACTCATTATGATCCAACGAGAAGAAAACACCCTATTGCTGCCCAGAATTAAAATTAAGCAACACTTTCAATGAATCAAGGCCATTCTGGAATAAGCAAATTATGTACCAGCATCCAGCATTCAGAGGGAGAATGTGGAGGGAGTTAAAGTCCTTGAACAATGGTTAAAGATTTGCTCCTATAGAAGATATTCTAAATTCATACTACACCAACTTAATCAGGTCTGATAGTTGCAATATATGCATTTATTTATCCAGATTCATGCTGATAATGTGTAACTGTGTAAAGGAAGATGTGTTTCCACTGGGAGTAGGAGTGGTTGATTGGGTCCTCACTGAGAATATACACAAGATTTGACATACATTGGGAACAGAAATATACATGTGAAGACAAGGAAAAATAGTAATGTGTAAATGTGACTAGCTACTTCCAGAGTTTTTTTTTTAATCCTCTTTCATCAGCCCCTTGTTGACTGGTCATTACATCTTCAGACATTTGAACAAATCAGTGATTACCTAGCAAACGGATCCCAACTAAGGGCTCAAAGCTTCACTCAGAGTTTTGGCTGTACAAGGGGTTTGGTGCTGGGCCCTGGCTTTTCTCTTTCAATTATTCATAGCGATAGGACACTTGCTGGAATTAAAGACCATTACTAACTCCAGGTCCCTTTGCAGAGTGTAGCTCTTGGCTGCCAGCACTTTCTCCAAATTTCTTTTTGTCTAAGATAGACCCAGCTCTTTGTCACTATGTTTTCCTTACTTGCTCACTCTCCTCAGTCTAGAATTTCCCAGCATCCAAATGTATACCGACAAATGCTCCCTGGAAAGTCACCATGGCAACTCTGATGTCACCTCCAGAATGACTTTATGCTGCTTTCCTGTCCAGCTCATTCACAGGAGTATCACCAGTAAATTGAGAAATAAGGACAATTGCTCTCTTACCATATGTTTGACAGATAATGTGTGCGCCACACACAGTGGTCCTACAAGCCTCTGCAGGTCTCTGCATCATGTCTTGCATTTCCACTTTGAAATTGAAAGTACTTTAAATTAAATTACAGTCATTGCATGAACTGTACCTGTAGCATTAGTTGAAGCCCTTTGAATTACTATTCCAACAAACAAAAAGTTATGTTGTTGAATATAACTCCCACATATACTCTAAAAAGCAAAGGGATGTCAAGTGGAGGGAGCCTCCTTCACCATTCCTGAACACTCACACTGCAACTCTACAAAGAACTCCGGTCTGAGTCCGAAGAAACGTACTACCCAGAATATGTATGTCTAACACAAAACCTAAACGTTGATCTCAGCAAGATTAACGTATGTTTATTGTTTTCATGGATGCTCTGGCTAAGCCTGTGCTCCCTTATGTGTTGGGGGGGGGGGAGTATGAGATCTGAGTTAAGTTTTGTGTTATGGTGTGAGTGCTGGCTACCTTTCTGTGTGGCTCTCTGCAGTTAAGACAGGAAAGTGAGAACTTAAAAAATATACGTTTTTGAACATCACCCATGTCAGTAATCCCAGGGGAGTGACCTGCATGTTTGTGAGAAGTTTAGAATTTCTAGGGGCTGAGGTATTCAGGTACTGGGTTCTAAAAAAAAACCGAGATACCTGATCTGAGTTTTGGCAAAGGAGATTTGTGGGTTTATAATTATTCTAGGAACACTTTTTGATACTCTCAAAATTTCTAAGGGTTTCCCATTTTTTAATAGCAAATGGGCGGAGCAACAGTGAAGTCTTAAAGTCCCATCAAAGCCGAAAGCTTGATGTATCCTTAACTGCAGAGCCAGTGTCTCCATAATCTTCTGTAGGGTCAGTGGTGATGTGACTGAAACACAGAAGAAAGTAATCCTTATGTAAACACTGCCAATTTACTTGAATGTTTACAAGATTTGCCTTAGACTAACTTTTATCTGAGGGTCCCTTTTCACCCTCCACTCCCAATTGTAACTTTTTCTCTGGTATATTTTTACTGCAAATACCTGTATTGCACTTTTTCGTTGGAGTCCTTTTGGTTCCTTTTGTGCAGACATTTATGCACTTGAGTAACTTCACACGTGTGAAACATCCCACTGAACTCAGTGGCTGTGCTCAGAGGCATAAAGTTACTCTTTATGCAGGAATGTGTGAAAGATTAAGGCCTTTGTTTACAGCATGAAGTTCAATACCAAGTTTTAAGTGATGCCAGTTTGACTGTGGCTGACAAAAAATGTAAGTCCTAGATCTGGCTCAGTCAACAGTGTTAAGACATTTGGATTGTTTCTCTCATTTAAAATGGTAGTGAATTAAGATTGGAAATTTCAAGGCGCATGCTGTGGAGAGTAATGCATGTCTAAGGTAGGGTGCATTATCTAGAACCTCTCCGACTTTGGAATGCTAAATGTCTTGTGTTCTCGTCTGCCCATATTGCAGACTCATCAGGCTATGGCTACGAAAAGAATGTGTGTATTATGAAATATACCATATAGAGCAAATAGTACACATTTATTGAGTAATGAATTAGATTAAAAGGTTAATAAACCTTACAAAAGAGATCTCTAATTTTTCATTATACTTTCATGTGCCAGAATGCTTTTTGCACTACTTGAATTACTGTTGGTATATTCAGCTGATATTAAGGAAAGTCTTGCATCTAATCCTTTCATTTATATTGAACTTTGCAAGCAGTAACACAGAATTTTAATTTAAATTACCTCTTTATAGCCTATCAAAGAAAAACACAGCTAACTAGCTGAACACAAATTACATGTTTTCCTCATTCATACGTAGGCTCAGCTTTGAAAAATGTGTTTTCCTTTGACAAAGGCAAACTGATTGCCAGGTTTCAAAGTGTTGGGTTTTTTTCAGTTGGTTGATTGATAATCTTATTGGAATTTGGTATACATACTTGTATCATAGTCCTACAGTAGATGAGGCATAACAATGGAATTCTATTATATTAAATTGTGCCCTATGGTATATACATTCACCCCTTCACTGTCTTCAATCTCCGCCACCCCACCCTCCCAAAAACAAAACAAAACAAGACACCTGTCTCCACGCTCAGGTTCTTATTGCATCCTGACTTTCCAAGATGCCCCTTGACCCCATCCAAGGCCAATTTCATCGAGTGGCATGGACACAAATCTTGCTCCCATTAACCATGTCCTCATCAGGATAACCGTGGAAGGAGAAAACCTGGATGAATCTGAGAAGCCACCACTGAGTAAACATCCTTCCCGAGGTTTGATGTGTCCTCCTTATACTAATAACCGTGATCTTGCAATTTTCAAGCAACTCCTGCTTTTAAGGATGACTAGTGTTTACTTCTTTTCTGGAGCTATGCCAGGTAACACAGTTTCTTCCTGTATACTCTAGTGTCTTTCTCTTGAGGGATCCTCAGACCAAAATCATCCTACCCAGGAAAAAAAACAAAATAGCACAAGAGGTCTTCATGAGTTGGTCCTCCAGCCCTGATTAGTGCCAAGAGGTTGTTTGTAAAAGGTAAATTAACTTCCCCTTCTCCTCCAAATTTCTCTGTCTAGCCACGTGGGTTTAAATCCCCATTCAAATCCCATCTTTTCTGGTTCTTTAGAATTCATTTCAGTCCTCCTTTGAGCATCTGTTTTTATTACACTTTATGAAAGGTTTATTGCGGTTTTTTTGGCCATAATTTCCCTTTTTTGGGTGGGTGTGAGAACTCTGGTCATTTTGCTATGCTACTAAGCCCTCTGTTTCACCAAGACAAAGTAGTCCTATTCACATGCCTTGGTGTGGGGTTTTGTTTATTTTGGCTAAGAGGTCACTTGTTTCCACATTATAGCTATATGCTCTGTCAGACCTTGCCTCAAGTGTGAGATAGGAAAACGATGCATTGCCAACATGTCAGCGGGGCCGTTTGAATTCTGGGTACACAGAACAGCAGAATTTAGGAAGTAAAAACCTCTGCAAGTTCTTTTTCGCCTAATAAGCCTTCAAAGTGGATTAGGGAGCATATCTATGAAACTTTTCAGCTAGTCATGAGGATTGCGTTTTTTTCTATCAGCTGTTGCTGCCTCATGGACTTGGAGGCAAAGACTCTGTGGACAAATTGTGCAAAGGTGTTCCCTGCAGATAGTGTCAAAACATTGCCAGGTTTAACATGTGGATTTTGGTGGGTGAGGTTCATCTTCAAAAAAAATCACACCAGTATGTTTGGGGGGGTGGGAATAATCCGAGACATAGATTTATCTTATGGAGCGAGAAACCTGTGCAGAAGTAACGCTGAACGTGATGCCTGGAGTAGTGGTAGATTTAGTAGTGAATTGGTCATCTGATACGAACGACAAAAAGGTTGATATTTTGGACGGACTATTGCAGACTCATCGGACCATGGAGCAGTCTGTCCCTCTCTAGTGTTAGTGTACCCACACCTGGAATATTAGGCCAGCGTCCTCTCTGATAGGTAGCTTCTTTGATGTCAACAGTCACTCCAGCAAAGAATGGTGTTCTGTTCTAGACAACTAATTATCAGAAATATACAGAATTATGAGGCAATAGTTTATAACTAGGCAAGTGACGACTAAGGAGGCATATGATAAAGTCAACAGATATTTGAAGTCGCAAATATTCAGAAGGTATAACTAGGAATAAGAAGATGAAATGGAGAGAGGGGAAAATTTAGGTTACGTATCAAGGAAAGCTTTCACACACAGTGAGATCTGTTAGCCTGTAGAATAATTTCTTAAACTGCATCATGCTTGGTACATTTCAAACTTGACTGGTCAAAACACTAGTAAATGCAAAGTAGGGAATAATTCTGCATTGATAGAAAGAGTGACTTAGAAATTGAACATACCTATTGTCATTGAAGAGTCTATGAAATGTGGGAGTTTTAGGGCTAAGGGACCTCATCTCTAGAACAATTTTTTAAAAAGCAGCCCTACATTTTACACAACGCTTCTTTCACATGGTTTATTCGCTGTTACACAGTAAAGTCAATAACTTCAATATATTGGGTTTTCTTCCTTAAATCAGATAGGCCTGCTTGTTTTTAGGATATATGTATCTCGTGATTACTAGTGACACTTGATCTACATAAGGTGACATTAAGAAAAAAAGAAGGCAGACTATTCTTTATTACACTGTATCCATTAAATGATGCAGATGCTAGATGCCAAAAAATGAATAAGAAGTGAATAATGGGTGTTCAAAAGCACTTGATTTTCCTGCAATTTATGAGATATGATAATTGCTGCTATTTAAGATTAAAAAGCTGTTCCTATTCGTATCAACATGAATGTCTTTTTTTGTTTTGTTTTGTTTTTTGGCAGTCTGCTAATCCAAAACTTACAAGGGGCTTTTAAAAATACTCTTGTGTACTGTTTGAAAGGTATGTGAAAAATTCAGGTTCTCAGTGTGGAGCAATTGCTTCTGGAGAGTGTAGCCATGAGGAGAGAATTGAACACATTTGAAATGCATTCCCAGGCAACACTGTTCTGAAAAGGTGTTGGCACGTCAGTACAGAGCATGTGAAATGAAGGACGTGGGGACCTGCATGTAAAAAAGATGAGTGGAAGTTCAAAAAATAAAATAAAACAGGTGCGACTCTCAAATTGCTGTGAGTGTGCTGGAAAGTACAGTGCGTGTGCGTGTGTATGTGAGAGAGAGAGAGATGGTTTTTAATATATTGGTAATATCATTTTTAATGTAAATAAAGGAATACGGAAACACTATTCCCAGATGGGTCACACTGATCCTTGGATTAGAGAAAAACAGTCAGCAGTAATGCTGGCCTTCCATCTCATTGATACTTGGGAAGCTGTTTCTTAGGACAGCTCTTCCATTACTGTATCTCATAGATCTTCTGCTGCCATGGGGCCAAGTGCTGCTTCTGCCCTGCGCAGGCCAAGGGATTGCTATGTGTCGTGGAGCCAGGGTGATTTCTCTGCACAGACAATGAGTGCACCTCTTCCATGAGCTACAGAGCTCTCCTCTGCCACTTCCCTCTTGAAACTACTGGGTGCGTCAGGGTTCTGATGGTGGCTACACCCATATGGTCAAGTAGCACCAGCAGCAAACAAATGCCGCCTTCCACTAATTCATTCATCTCCTCCCCTTATTCTCTGGCTCCCACCTTTTACCGTGCTAAACCCTGTGAACAGCACAAGTCTCTGTTATCACCATCTGCCAAGCGCTCTTTCTCCTCGCAGGCTATGGCAGAGGGTTCCTGTGGAGAAAGGGACATCCTGTAGGTGTCAGGTGGGTGTGCTGTCTTGATGGCTTTTCCTAGGAAAATGGATGACTGGGAAACAATGGTGAATGGGGTTTCTGAGGTGGAGGGGCTTCCTTTGCAGGTTAGGGGAGAGAAACCCTGGCACTCTCCCCTAGGGTAAGGAGTAGCAGCTGGCCAGGCTTACGGCTTGACTAATGAAGAAATGCTGGGGAGTGAGCAAATTTGCCCCTCCTCCTTTCCTGCTTAAGCTGGCAGAATGCCTCTGATAGCAGGTGCTGGTACATAGTGCTTCCTCCCCCTGAACACATGCACTGACTTAAAAACCACAGTCTTGTCCTTATTCTATGCTCTGTGAAGTGCTTTCATATTCAGTGACGACAATAATTTATACACTTGCTGTTTTGCATTTCCTCAGCAGACAGATTCACAAACTGGTGCAAGGTAGGATTGCATGTGGTTGTCTTGTGGTTTCATTTAAAAGTTATTTTCTCAAACTTTTCTCTAAAAGTGAAGCGACACATTGATGTGCACTCGGTGTGGATTTTGTCTTCCGTTACGTTAAAATCATGTTTTGTTTTGCCTGGTTTATGCACATGCTGCTCTATGAACAATTTCCATTTACAACTGTCTGGATAATATAACTAATAAACTGGTATTACCCAAGGTACATGTACAGATGCAACAGATTATATCAGTTTTTAGGGCAAAATTCTCTGTTTTTCCACCAAAATGTCATGAACATAATATCATTGATGACTACATAAGTACAACAAAGAAGAGAAAGTGTTGATCTGATCTTCCCCCCTTTACTCTACACATAAGTGAACTCTTCTACCAGAGAGGAGTTCTCTGTAGAAATATTGTTAACTTTGGAGAGCCAAGTAGAATTGCAGAGGCTCTCTGTATGATTATGGAATGATAGGCACAAGTGGTGAATCTTAGCTGGCAAAGATTTATCTTAGTTGGTAAGAGACAACTGTTCTTGAGAAAACCCCATTGGTGACTTGGTCATCATTAAGCATTGAGCAAACTTCAGAGGCCAGAAATGTTACCTGGTAGATTTCATACGGGTAGGTTTTTTACACCTACAGTACCATGGTCAGAATTGCAGAAATAAGTCTCTATAGACTCTATATGGAATAGCACCTACACAAAGCTCTTAAATAAACGTGTGATCAGATGTACAGGCCACACTGCTGGGTGTGAAAGAAATGACTGGAGTTCCAGTGTTAAAATGTACAAGAAGTCACAACCAAATTTTCTTGCCCTTTTTGTGGTTTACTCACTTCCTCAGATTTTCTCTGAACTCTCATGCTTGGTCTCTGTAGTTTTCTTCACACATACTGAACGTTCAGGCACGTACCTACAGTGTAGTGTCTCCAGTTGCATTCAAAAAGGGAAAGGTGAAATTTAAGCAAGGAGTATTTGTTCATTATTTTCTACCCTTTTTGTTTAAAATACACTTTTTTTTAGTTCTGTGTAAGTAATTTAAAAATTAGCAAGACTCTGGAAGCATTATCTAGTTTTTAGCAGGTGCAGTTTCTGCAAACTAAAAAATAGCTGATCTGTGGCATTAACCTAGGGGCTGCCAAACTACAGTGATCAGAATTATTTTTTCTCTCCGTATATTTTATACTCAAACTTACATGCACACCTCTGCGTAATATATGGGTGAGATTCAATATGGGTTTGGGCCCCAGAAATTTAATGCCCGCCACTCTCAACAGTGGGAGGACAACAAAACCCTAAAAAATGGAGTATGGGGTCAGGCTGATCCAAGGGGCTCACAGAATTGGTGCATCTGTTGTGCAGCTTCTGCAAGTAGGGCATGTTGAGCCCCTGACCAAATAAATGAAGACGTGTCCCAGGAGGGAGTCTAAGTGGCTGTTCCATCTCCTGTTCCTCCTTCCGGGTGAATCCCATCTGTGTCGCAGGAAGTCATTTGGTGCAAAGAGGTGAGGTATAAATTAACCTTCTAGCACCACCTTGGGCAAATCTGGTCCAAAATGGTCACCCACATTTTTTTTTTAATTTCAAATTTTGCAATTCAAAAAAATTGAAACCAATGATTGCAATTCCCTCCACCCTCATGTTTTTCCCACAAACTCTAGGGTTGGCTTAGCTATTAATTCAGTAGGTCACGTGTACTACAGATAAAGAACAGGCTGGGAACCCTACTTTATCTTGCATCTTTTAATGTCTTTTCCAGACCAATATAAATGTTTAAGCAGATTGATGTGTAACAATGCACAGAATTCCCTTAGATCATGTCCTCTAAGCTAAAAAAAACAAAACAACCCCAACCCAATGATAGTGAATTGCTTCATTAGGGAGGCCAGCATTTGGGTTAGTTACTTATTTAAATGACATTGTTTCACAAACGTTGATCCAATAAAAGATATTACTTCACCCATCTTGAGTGTGTCCCTTTTTTTGAGAGAGAGAGAGAATAAGATGCCTCCAAAGACTCAATTCTCAAAGCACTGAGATACACGTACATTCTAAACGAGCATGGTTTGATATTGCGGTTTGTGTACGTGAATTCTGTTCATTCCTTTGGGATCGGTAAAGTCTAGTGCCAGTTACAGGTAGACAGAGTTACTGGGGTTTGCTTTGAAATAGTTGAGCTGTGGGAAATAAACACATTTTGCTAATTTTGTAAACGTTTTACAGCCGTTTTCAATCTGAAAGTTGCAGGAGAAGCCACGCCCTTGAAAAGCCAAGCGTGGCCGCTTTGATGTGCTTGTAGTCTTTGTGGGAGTAGCTCCAGAAACAGACCCAGGAGAGGGTGTAGTGTTTTGATTATTAGCAGAGCTCTACTTTATAAGAGCTTGCGTACTGGACGTTTCCAGCAATGGTAGGATTCTAGCTGTACAACACAGTGGTGTTAAGAGGGATGAATTGTAGAACCACTAGAAACCACAGAATGTGCTTGCCACAAATGAATGTGGTTGGTCTTTGACCATGAAGAAAAAGAGGTCAGGGCTCCTTCAAGAGTCCCTACGTCATTTGGTTATGAAGGAGGGGAAGGGAGATTTACCTAGTAAAGCCAAGTGGGGGAAAGGAAGTGGCTGGCCCATGTGGGGCATTGACCCTCTCTGTGCTTTGGGGAAAGTGGGGTAATTTATACTCCATGCGTTCTTGAAGGGAGTGCACTCTCTCTCTCTCTCTCATCAATCACAGAACAGCAGCACCCATCATGCCACCAATGGGATTGGAATAAGACTGGGTTTTTTATGCTCTGCTTTTGGCATTGAGCTAGTTGTCTTTTTTTTCTTTAGGAGCTGGGAAAGAATTTTTCCCATATTGGCCCACGTGGGGTGGGGTGCGTTTTGCCTCCCCCTAAGTGGGTCAAGGACCTGGTAAGGAGGTTAGTTCAGGATGTCGCTACTTAGTAGGTAGCGGGTATGGGGGATGTTCAGTGCAGGAGATGTCCAATGTAATGTCTAACTCATTACAGAGGAGGTTGGTTCCCAGGTAAATGGGAGTTGGAAATAGATTTAGGGGTAGGCATTCTCTAAGGAAGCTGGGAAAAGGGGGTTGGGGCTCCTAATATCTGGTACAGCAGGGAAACAACTATCCATTTTTTCTGCACTCTCCTGCATACGACAGTGTCCCAGAAGTGCACTGGGACCGGGCTGGAAAGAGGGAGGGCTGATGGCAGCTTCCCCAAATAGGTAGAAACCATTAGGATGGAGTATGTATTTTCAGGCATTCCCAGATAAATAAAGCTGCAGACTAATTAAACCACATCCATTGCATCTTGTTTTTCTTCCTGTGTGGTGGGACAATGCCAGCTCCTTCTGAGCCTCTGGGAATAGTTCCAGTAAAGATCTTGTTCTCTAGATAACTCCTAACTCAGGCAACATGTGAGAAAAGCAAAAAGAAGCTAGTGTGAAAATACCCTAGGTAGAAAGTGCAAAACATTAACCTTTTTGTTACGATTTTTTTAAAGGTCAGATTTGCTGTTCCCTCCCCCCCCCCCCCCGTTCCTGTGAGAGCAAACTTTCTTTTAATATAAATTAGAATTGAAGTCACAAAGGGTATTAAAATGTACAGCATTTCTTAATATTGAGTCAATGACTTTTGATTTTGAAGGTTGGAAATCTCAAATCTTACAAAATCTATTTAAACTCATTACTTTGAATAAGAATTTCTGTCTGAAACAAGGAAAGCAAAACATTAGGTGATATAAACCATCTGGTGTCAAAATACTGAACGTTTTTCTTTCGGCTTGTGTGCATTTCGAAAGACACTGATGACTATAGGATCAGAATTAAAACAAAACAACAGATTAATAGTTTAATACTTTTTTGATGCTGTAAACTGAAACACATATGGTGTGATATGTACTGGGATAGGTGTTGTTTTAGATGTCTATCTGTAATGTAACAGCTTTATAGAAGCGCTGTTTGTTGACTATGGTTTCCTGACTGTACACATTTGGGAGCCTGGGTAGTCCTGAATTTTATTTAGTCTGGAAATGACCCACCTTGATTATCATACACATTGTGAAGAGAGTGGTCACTTTGGATGGGCTATTACCAGCAGGAGAGTGAGTTTGTGTGTGGGGGGGGGGGGGCGGAGGGTGAGAAAACCTGGATTTGTGCTGGAAATGGCCCAACTTGATGATCACTTTAGATAAGCTATTACCAGCAGGACAGTGGGGTGGGAGCGGGTATTGTTTCATGGTCTCTGTGTGTATATAATGTCTACTGCAGTTTCCACGCTATGCATCCGATGAAGTGAGCTGTAGCTCACGAAAGCTCATGCTCAAATAAATTGGTTAGTCTCTAAGGTGCCACAAGTCCTCCTTTTCTTTTTGATTAAATAGAGTTACCACAGGACGTGTCAAAATAACTAGTGACAGTGCAAATATGACAACAAGAAACTAGGATCATCAATTAATCACAGTTAATACATACAATTAACGCAAAATAAATTAACTAGATTAAAAAGAAGTCATGATTAATCGTAATTTTAATTGCACTGTTAAACAATAATAAAATACCAATTTAAATTTATTATAAATATCTTTGGATTTTTTCCTACATTTTCAAATATATTGATTTCAATTACAACACAGTGTACAAAGTGTACAATGCTCTCTTTATATTATTTTTGATTATAAATATTTGCACTGTAAAAAGTATAAACAGAAATAGTACTTTTCAATTCACCTCATACAAGTACTGTAGTTCCTTCTCTTTATTGTGAAAGTGCAGCTTACAAATGTAGAATTTTTAACGTAACATCTCTCAAAAATAAAACAATGTAAAACTTTAGAACCTACAAGTCTACTCAGTCCTACTTCTTGTTCAGCCAATCACTAAGGCAAACAAGTTTGTTTACATTTACAGGAGATAATGCTGCCTGCTTCTTATTTACAATATCACCTGAAAGTGAGAACAGGCATTTGCATGGGACTGTTGTAGCCAGTGTTGCAAGGTATTTACGTGCCAGATGTGCTATAAATTTGTAAGTTGCACTTTTACCATAAAGAGATTGCACTACAGTACTTGTATGAGGTGAATTGAAAAATACTATTTCTTCTGTTTTTACAGTGCAAATATTTATAATAAAAAATAATATAAAGTGAGCACTGTACACTTTGTATACTGTGTTGTAATTGAAATCAATATATTTGAAAATGTAGAAAAAACATCCAAAAATATGAATAATAAAATTAAATTGGTATTCTATTATTATTTAACAGTACAATTAAAACTATGATTAATCGCAACTATATTTTCAATCATTTGACAACCCTACGAGGAACAATCAGCTTGTTGGCATATTTGCACTTCAATTTGTTTATTTAATGTATTGCCATTCAAAGCACAACTGTTGTTTCCCTGCAAAGAAACAAAACCTCAGAAGGACTGAGGGTCTTGTTAATGTACAGGAGAAGGAGTGAGGGAATCTGGGTTCAATTTCCAGCTCTGGCACTGATTTGCGGCATTGCCTTATGTAGGTTTCTTACAGATTGTGCCTCAGTAAAATAGGGATGATGATGATGATAACCTCACTAACCTACCATAGTGATGGGTGCAATATGACAACTTGAATGGCATTGAAATGTTAGTTATTGCTTGTAAAGTGCACTGAGATCCTCAGATAGTGTGTTGTGCAGATGCAAAGCATTGTTACCTACAACGCCTACGCTACAAAAGTTAGCTCTTCCCCCAATTCAAATTTGTTATTTTTGTGCGTGTGTGGTTAAAAATAAGCACAGAACTTCCCCTCACCTAAGAGAAACCTCACTGGATGTGGAGAGATTGTACTGTTTTATAAGTTATACTCAAAGGCTTACGCTAATAGTTCCATATGCTTTGTAGTTTGCTCAGATTCTGGTTTCCAGAGATAAGAAAATATATAGTACTGTTATTTTTGTTTGTGCATGTGAGAATGCCTTCTATTGCTCATTGGAAAAGTGAAGTGCTCTTCTTTGCCCGAGTGTTATAAGGGTCATTACTTATTTTCAGATCCATGTGGTGGTGTTCAAATATTAAAATATTTCTGAAGAGTAACTTTTAAAGCAAACTTTCACAGATGGGTTTTGATCTAATGTTAACAGATCTGACCTTTCAATCTCTAGTGCCAATGGTGATGAAAACCTAGCCTATCTAATCTGTCTGCAAATAGCTGTAGCTTCACTGATCTAGTCTAATCAAAGGAACAAGCCCAGAGGGGTTTAAAGGATTTCTTGCTGTTGCCGCTGTCATTAATTTAATTGCTAAAGTACAGTGAACTATCAGGGAGTACAGCAAATGTTTGGCTCTGCAGGGAGATAAACAGCTGAACCCTAGGAAAAAAAACCCAAAGCAAATAAGGTTTTCTCAGCAATTAGTTTTGTCTTAAAACGTGTTCTGAAAACCGTTCCCTTGGAGGTGACTTGAGTTATCGTCTGCATTTCCACGTGATGTGCCACTAGTTATTTTGACACGTCCTGCAGTAGCTCCAATGCGTGGGATGTGAGTTAGTGGAACCCTGAAAGATAACTGGTGTCACTAGTGCATGTGGGAGTCATTATGAGAGTTCCATCATCTGCCTTGCTGCTTCAGCCTCCTCCCTTTCTAAGTTATATTTTGAGCGGAGGCTTCTGCACTGTGGATGTATTCTCAAGGTGGATTGCTGATGTTCTAATTGTGTTTCAGAAGAATTACCACAGTGGGATAGTGCTAAAGACCTAGTTGGACATAAAGGACTGATGAGGCAAGAGAAAAAGGACTGTTTATTTAATGGAAAATGCCCTTAACTGTAAGGGTCTGAAGTGATTTCAGCTTGAAGAATATTTCTGAATTTGAATGGCTTTTGTGGTGCTTCTCAAAGCAATAAAAAGTGCTTTACAGTTGCTTTCTTCTGATGTCAGTGCGACTGAAGGGATAATAATAACAAATGAGCTTTAGCATTCAGCACACCAAGATGAGATTCCGAAGATGCAGCCTCAAAGACTTTTATTTTCATTATTAATATTAATAGAATCATGGCTTCAGCCACAGATGGGAGAGGTGGTTTTTTAAATCAAGAAAAGAGAAATAGTCCCTTAAAGCAAAAATGTTCCTCATAAAATCTGAGTTTGTTCACCAGAAGTGGGGAATAGCACCTTGGATAAGGCTTAAGGAATGATGAACTGATTCATTTAATACGGAGGTGGCCAACCTGAGCCTGAGAAGGAGCCAGAATTTACCAATGTACATTGCCAAAGAGCCACAAGAATATGTCAGCAGCCCCCCATCAGCTCTCTCTCCCGCCACTGCTCCCAGCGCCTCCCACTCACTGGCAGCCCCGCCGATCAGCGCTTCCCCATCCCTCCCGATCAGCTGTTTCGTGGCATGCAGGAGGCTCGGAGGGGGAGGAGGAAAGGGAGGAGTGAAGGCATGGCAGGCTCAGGGGAGGGGGCGGGAAGGGGTGGAGTGGAGTGGCGGCAGGGCCTGGGGCAGAGCCAGGGGTTGAGCAGTGAGCACCTCCTGGTACATTGGAAAGTTGGCACCTGTAGTTCTGGCCCCGGAGTCGGTGCCTGTACAAGGAGCCGCACAGTAACCTCTGAAGAGCCGCATGTGGCTCCAGAGCCCCATGTTGGCCACTCCTGATTTAATAAATGAGAATTGGCTCAAATTGAAAAACAAACAAAATCCCTTTTATTATGTTAGAGTTTACATTGCTCTCCTCCTGCTTCCCATCCCAACCCCACCATGCCTCTTATCCTAGCTGACATCCAACTTGTAGTTTAGAAGTCTTATCAGGTTATGGGTCGAAGCCTATGCCTGGATTAAAATCTCTAACTGTACTATGAGCCATCTTACTGCTGAAAAAATAAACTTCAGAACACAAAATACTTTGAGCTGTGGGAGTGCTTGTGGGTTCCTGAAGTATTTGAGGTATTTAATAGGATTGAATTAAATACAAACGTATGTTTAATATATTAAAGGTAGCCTCCATTTATAGGAAGCAGGCTGATTCATAGTGAAAATTTAAATTCTACATTGTGTTCTGCAATGCAGCAAAGTACTTAAAAGAAATCACATCTAGTATGGAAACTTTTTAAATGCAAAGTATTAGTCTACACCCATTTCAGAACCTCTCTTACTGGGATTGCATTTCGCCTTTCTATTTTGAAACATCTTTTATCCCCTGACATTTCCTCCAATTGCCCGTGGAGACTCCGAGATCTGCCATTTACTCCCTCTTCCCTGAAGTCCACAAACCAAACTGGCCTTCACAGTGGAGGAGTTTTATTGCTCTCATCCCAGCTTCTCATTTCACCCACTGGAGCCTTGTGTACACTAGGGAGTTTTGCAGAGCGAAGCTCTCACTAGGATCAGATGGATTATGGAGTAGCCTGATGGGAGCTCTGGTGGCAAGCTTTTTTGTAAAGTTCTCTAACGTAGACATAGCCCAAGTGTGATCACTAAAGATGCAGGCAAGGCCTAGGAGCTAATTTCACTGCCTCCCAGTGCTTTTACCTCTGCAAGCATGGGTAGTAGTTAGGTTCTGAATTCAGATCTTCCATCAACATGTTGCAACTTCATTAGGTGGCCAGTTGAGCCCCTTCAAAAAGCCTTTTGTTTCATTGGACTGTGTTTGGTGTAAAGACTGGCTATTCTTCTGTCCTGCCTACTCAATAGGTAGCTAAGCACCAACGTTTACCCTTGGAAATCGGTTGCTTTGAATTGTTCCTTCCTGGTACCACGAGTATCACGAAGGTAGCATGCATTGGGTCTACAGGGAATGTCATGTTTTCTTCTCTACAAATTCTTCCTGTTGGTTGTCTTATGGAGCAGAATGCCGTGGCCTGTTCCAAGATGCTTGTCACGGAGTCACCGGAGTGATACTCTGGAACTATTCCATATAAAGCCAGGCAGGACTCTGGGGGAGAATCCTCTCTCAGAGCAGACTTTCACCAGGGCAAGAAGCTTACACAGCTTCGACCTTCCTGGGTCTGACCTTGGAGCATTCAGCTCCCCTTCCTCACCATGTGCTTCTCGCAGAGAGTCTGCCCAAGGCTGGCTCCTGGGGAAGCCAGAGGGCCCTACACCCCAACTCCACAGTCAGCAGTGACTCTCAGCCAGCCAGTAAAACAGAAGGTTTATTAGTCGATAGGAATGCAGTGTCGAACAGAACTTGTTAGTACAGAAATCAGTGACTTTCAGCCAAGTCCATCTTGGGGAGTCCTGGGCCAGATGCCCTGGACTCCCCCTCTTCCAGTCCCACCCAAGCAGACTGCCAGCTTCCAGCGACCCTGTCAAGGTTCCTTCCCCACTCTGAACTCTAGGGTACAGATGTGGGGGCCTACATGAAAACCTCCTAAGCTTACTTGTACCAGCTTAGGTTAAAACTTCCCCAAGGTACAAACTATTTTACCCTTTGCCCTTGGACTTGCACTGCCACCACCAAACGTTTATCTGGGTTTATTTTTATTAGGAAAGCGTTGTTTGGAAACGTCTTTCCCCCCAAAATCCTCCCAACCCTTGCACCCCACTTCCTGGGGAAGGTTTGGTAAAAATCCTCATCAGTTTGCATAGGTGACCACAGACCCAAACCCTTGGATCTTAAGAACAATGAAAAAGCATTCAGTATCTGAAAAGAGAATTTTAATAGAAGAAGTAAAAATGTAAAAAAGAATCACTTCTGTAAAATCAGGCTGGTAAATACCTTACAGGGTAATTAGATTCAAAACATAGAGAATCCCTCTAGGCAAAACTTTTAAGTTACAAAAAGACACACAGACAGGAATATTCCTTCTATTCAGCACAACTTAATTTCTCCGCCATTTAAAGAAATCATAATCTAACACATATCTAGCTAGATTACTTACTAAGTTCTAAGACTCCATTCCTGTTCTGTCCCCAGCAAAAGCATAACACAGACAGCCTCTTTGTTTTTCCCTCCCCCACCCCCAGCTTTTGAAAGTATCTTGTCTCCTCATTGGTCATTTTGGTCAGGTGCCAGCGAGGTTATCCTAGCTTCTTAACCCTTTACAGTGAGAGGATTTTTCCTCTGGCCAGGAGGGATTTTAAAGGGGTTTACCCTTCCCTTTGTATTTATGACACACCCCCCAAATCACAGCTAGAGTGAAACGCTGGCTGGGATTTCTTCCTGGAGCTCTAGGAAAAAACAGAGTTAATAAGACAGATGCACCTCTAAATATACTACCAAGTAAATAAAGACTAACAATTTTTCGACATCTCAAGGACGATTTTAACCAGTTGATTCTGGGAAACTTTCACGGGAGAGTGCATCAGCCACTTTGTTAGAAGCTCCTGAGATGTGTTGGATGTCGAAATCAAAATCTTGGAGAGCTAAACTCCACCGAAGAAGTTTTTTGTTATTTCCCGTGGCGGTATGAAGCCACCGTAGCGCAGCATGGTCTGTTTGCAGGTGGAAGCGCCGTCCCCAAACATATGGGCGTAGCTTTTCCCAGAGTGTAGACAATGGTGTAATATTCTTT
Source organism: Lepidochelys olivacea (assembly GCF_965140295.1). NCBI lineage: Eukaryota > Metazoa > Chordata > Testudines > Cheloniidae > Lepidochelys > Lepidochelys olivacea. The sequence goes on along the minus strand of NC_140417.1, from coordinate 3,437,267 downwards.
TTCACTGACTAACCAGTTGCTTTCCCTCTCAGACAGTTTTTTGCTGAGAAACACTATAGGGTGGAATTCTTGATCCGGTCCTTCCTGCATTAAAACTGCTCCCACACCATGCTCGGACGCATCTGTGGTTACTAGGAACGGTTTGTCAAAGTCTGGGGCCCTTAGTACAGGGTCAGGCATGAGTGTCGCTTTAAGCTGGTTAAAGGCCTTCTGACATTCTTCGGTCCACTGAACGGCATTTGGCTGTTTCTTTTTGGTTAGGTCTGTCAGTGGGGCGGCGATTTGGCTGTATTGCGGTACAAATCTCCTGTAATAACTGGCCAAGCTTAAGAGGGATTGAACCTGTTTCTTTGACCTTGGGACAGACCACTTTTGGATAGCATCCACTTTGGCCTGTAGGGGGTTGATAGTTCCTTGACCCACCTGGTGTCCAAGGTAAGTCACTCTGTTTAGGCCTATTTGACACTTCTTAATCTTAACAGTTAGTTCTGCCTCCCTTATGCGCTCGAAGACTTTTTGTAGATGTTCCAGGTGTTCTGTCCAGGAATCCGAAAATATGGCCACATCATCAAGGTAGGCGACTGCATATTCTCCTAATCCCGCTAGGAGACCATCTACAAGCCTTTGGAAGGTGGCAGGTGCATTTCTCAGCTCGAGAGGGAGTACATTAAATTCATACAGCCCGAGATGTGTGGTGAAGGCTGACCTTTCCTTGGCGGATTCATCTAGCGGTACCTGCTAGTACCCCTTGGTTAAGCCCAAGGTAGAGATGAACTGGGCCTGTCCCAGTTTCTCTAATAGTTCATCTGTGCGTGGCACTGGATAGTTGTCTGGGGGAGTTACAGAATTTAGCTGACAGTTGTCCACACAAAAACATATCTCCCCATCTGGTTTGGGAACTAGAACCACTGGAGATGCCCATGCACTGCCAAAGGGGTGGATTACACCCATCTGTAACATATCCTGGATCTCCCGTTTTATAGCAGTTTTAGCTTGAGGAGACACCTGGTAAGGTTGGACCCTAATTGGGTGAGCATTACCTGTGTCAATGGAGTGGTATGCCCGTTCAGTCAGTCCTGGGGTGGCTGAGAACGTCGGTGTGTGGCTAGTGCACAGCTCCTGGATCTGCTGTCGCTGCATACGCCCAAGGGTCATGGAGAGGTTCACCTCTTCCACACCACCAGCACATTTCCCTTCGTAGTAGACACCTTCAGGCCACTCAGCGTCGTCTCCTCCCTGGGCTGTAAACTGACAAACCTTTAATTCTCTGGAATAAAAGGGCTTTAGAGAATTAATATGGTACACCTTAAGCTTTCGGTTGGAGGTAGGGAATGCTATGAGATAATTAACAGCTCCCAGGTGCTCCTGGACCGTGAATGGCCCTTCCCACGATGCTTCCATTTTATGGGCCTGGAGCGCCTTTAAGACCGTAACCTGGTCCCCTACTTTGAAGGAACGCTCTCTGGCATGTTTATCATACCAGGCTTTTTGCTCTTTTTGAGCATCCTGTAGGTTTTCTTTAGCAAGGGCTAAAGAGGTTCGGAGGGTGTTTTGTAGGTTGGTTACAAAGTCCAGAATGTTAGTTCCTTGAGAAGGTGTAAATCCCTCCCGTTGCTGCTTCACCAACTGTAATGGCCCCTTAACCTCACAGCCATATACAAGTTCAAATGGTGAAAACCCTAAACTGGGATGTGGTACAGCTCTGTAGGCAAAGAGCAACTTGCTGCAACACAAGGATTTTAAAGGGGTTTACCCTTCCCTTTATGTTTATGACAGACCCAACCTCAGACACCCCCATTGCAGCTCCTCCTTGTCTTTGTCTCGCTTCCTGGGCAAAGAGTCACCTGATTGCATCCCCCTCCTGGGTCTCAGGTTACGAAGGGCACCAGTCAGAGCATACGTGCAAGCAGCTGGAGCAGCATCACCTGCCCCAGAGGTCTGCCAAAATCACACACCCCTATTCTCACCCCCGAGGTATTGGTGCAGCACAGAGGGAAACTGAGGCACACAGTATTCATGCAAAACAGTAAAACTCACATACGTTCACATACAACATAACAAAGGAAAATCCCCACCTCGTCACAATGCTATACACTTCTTTGTCCATGGAGCTCTAGAATGAGGCAAAGCACTGTCAACTTGCTTGTTAATAAAGAGGAGATATGGAGGGTGATATAAGGGCCAAGGGACAGATTTGTCAAGATACTTAGGTGCCTTCTGGGATTTTCAGAAGTACTTCGATTCCTAACCCCATTGATTTGTTTTTAAAATGGTCACCCACAGCCTGTCTGTCTGACTGCAAAGGTTGATCGGTTTGGGGGCGAGAACAATAATACACCATTTAACACACATTAGTGTCACCCAAATCCACTGAAGAGTACTTGTTTCATTCTGTATTTAAGTGTTGTGCTTTTTCCCCCCATGAGAACTAGCTTCTATACAGTGCAGTGCAAGCCAGAACTACGGTATCAGTAACTTAAAAGCAATCAGGTGTAGAAGTAAGAAAATTCAAACAGAGCCACCAGAAATTAAAAAACATTCGCTTGCTCAGGCATATAAGTAATTAAACTGTTCATGACTGCATGTAATTACATCATTATGTACACAGCCCTGTTTCTGTAATTTGGATCATTGGAGGGCAAAGTGTCAAAGTCTCTATAATGATGTTTTGTTCCATTTTAACATTTCCGAAAGGGGTTGCTTTGAGTTCATTTGCAAACTACAAAACTTAAAAAAGCTCTCCAAATTCTGAGAGCGCCGCATATATACATCTAGTTTCACCTAAATCAGTGAGAAAAGATAAGGATTGGCCTGTCACAAATGTTGATTATTTGGCGTCTTTCTTGTGACAGAATAGGAAAGGATGATATGTCTTTCAAAAATTTCTAGTATTTGTATAAGAGCCTAAATGTAAAACTAAATCATCATCATCTTCATTTAAATGTGTTAATATATTCTTCCACTAATTTTAATTTGTTTTTAGTATAAAGAGTTTTCACATATATAAAAGTGATTATGAATATCTTGCTGGCAGTAAAGTCCTTAGATAAATACTATGGGAAATACTGTTTGCATAGTCATGGTGTTTTAAGTCTGTGCAATAATTCTGATGTATGATTTTATGAACTGATGTTTATTGTCCTCCTTGCACTTGCATGTATTTGAGTGAACATCTCTGAAATCTCTTATGCTACAAAACAGAAATTGTACCCTACATCTAGATATATGATGATCTTATTTTTTCTCACTTCAGACTTCTTGTTTTTAAGGCTGTTTAAATCATTTCCAGGTATTTATATTGAATGTACTGTTTCTCTTAGCATCATATTTTCTATGGAACAAAAGTAAGTTGATTTTTACAGACAGTCTTATCCAAAGTCTGTTAAGGTCAATAGGAGTCTTTTCATTGATTACAGTGGGCTTTGGATTAGGATCTTAGGTTGTAATAGCCCTCTGGTTAAACTACTGGGCTAAGGCTCAGATGGTCTGGGTTCAAATTCTGGGTCTTCTGCAGTTCTTGTGTGACACCTTTGGAAAGTATCTTAATTTCTCCGTACCTCAGTTTCCCCATTTTACAGATGGGAAAGCGCCGAGACAGAAATTGAGACTTTTATAGGCAGAAGGTTTTGCAGATGGGGAATTGTCTGTTTCCCGATATATACAATACAGATAATATTCCCTTTCTTGCACTCTTACTTGTCTTGTCTCTTTGACATTGTCATCTCTTTGATACAGAGACTTTCTTACTATGTGTTCGTCCTGCACCTAGCACAGTTGGGCTGGATCTCAGCTGAAGACTCTGGGTGTTACTTTCATATAAATACATAATAATTTGGGTTTAAAAACCCAGTAAAACCCATTCATTTTATAACAGGCATAACAATGTGCATTCTGAAAGTCAGATATACAGTTTTAAACTGGATTTAAAACAATTGTTTCAAAATAGTTCAGAAAATATTGGTTGCAGCTTTCTTACTAAGAGGAAAGGTACCTCTCTTTTGTCTTTAGGCAGAGATCTACTAAATTAAAATGTCAGCTATCTTTGAATCCTTCAAAATGCTGATTTCCAGTCATATTTCTGTCCATAATTATCATTGAACTCTTGAGAGCCCTCATTTTGCTGTTTAGCTAGTGGATAAGACAAACATTAATAACTAGTACAACAAATAAATACACGCTAGTAGTGGTTAAAAAAGACAGGCTGGAGGGCAGTGTGGATTCATAATGGTACTGTATTTATTAATAAATAAGTAATGCATTTGTATTCATTGTATTGTTGCTCCTAGAGGGCCTGATCAGGGCCCCTCTTGCACAAGGCACTGTACAAACACACATGCAAACGTGCGCCCATACCCCGCTCCAAAAAGATGGTCCCTTTCCCCCAAAACTTACATTACCGATGCATGCACAGATGCTGAGATATGCACACGTAAGTGGACGTACTAGACACACTTGTGGTAGTGAGCCTGCAGAGTAGGTGTATATAGTCCTCTGACTTCACTTTCTCTGAATAGGCCCACTATACATTTGGATATCTGAGGCAGGATTGGAAATAGAGTGATGTTATCCTTTCAAAGCGCTGAAGACTGACCACTCTTTACTGAAAGATAATTTATAATCTGAGCTCCAGCAAGATGTTTTCCATTTAACAGAGAGCAGTATCAAAGTGGAAGAGAAGTACTGTGGGAAAAACCAGCCTTTCTAGAAACTCCCTGTAAATATAATTTTCAACTTTTTAACTTTTTAAAGGAGAGAGGAGTACAGGTTTCAAATGCCAAAAAGTCACTAAGATGCCTGTTGGGTGAAAGGAAGGAAAACGAGATAGCACGGGCTTTTAAACTTGGAAAGGTTTTGACTGCCAGGCTTAGAATAATCAAAGACTTAATTTCATAGTGAAAGTATTAGTCTTACAAAAAAGCCGGCACGCTTTATAAAGACTCTCTAGGGAATACTGAGCAAAAGAAGAGCCAAAGATCCCAGGATGCGAATAATTAGAAGAAAGACAGCAGTTTAAAGACAATTAGAAACTGGCATAGATCCAGCTTTTATAAATTCAGGTTATTGTGGGGGCAGCCAATGCACAACTGTGTACTGAAATTACAGTTTGCTTATCTTAAGCAGCAGCTTGTATCACGGCAATATGTGGTGCTTCATTCAGAACAAACAGAAAGCTGTGTCTTTCTGGCAGTAGAGTCCTTAGCTAAATTCATACGGTGAGGTTCCACTTGTCAGGAATTACATAATTCTTCAGGATGCATATACCGTGTGTGTGTGTGTGTGTGTGTGTGTGTGTGTGTAAAAAGGAAATTTTGGTTTAGACATAGACTGTGCTATATTTTTATGATGTTACTTCAAGAATGAATTCTATTAAAACTACAGGTTTCAGAGTAACAGCCGTGTTAGTCTGTCTTCGCAAAAACAAAAGGAGTACTTGTGGCACCTTAGAGACTAACCAATTTATTTGAGCATAAGCTTTCATGAGCTACAGCTCACTTCATCGGATGCATGCTGTGGAAACTGCAGAAGACATTATATACACACAGAGTAACAGCCATGTTAGTCTAACACCAGCTATTACCTATTACTATTACCTAGACTAACACCAGCTATTACCAGCAGGAGAGTGAGTTTGTGTGTGTGGTTTTTGGAGGGGGGTGAGGGAGTGAGAGAACCTGGATTTGTGCTGGAAATGGCCCACCTTGATTATCATACACATTGTGAAGAGAGTGGTCACTTTGGATGGGCTATCACCAGCAGGAGAGTGAGTTGGGGGGGGGGGGAGGGTGAGAAAACCTGGATTTGTGCTGGAAATGGCCCAACTTGATGATCACTTTAGATAAGCTATTACCAGCAGGACAGTGGGGCGGGAGAAGGTATTGTTTCATGGTCTCGTCTCTGTGTGTATATAATGTCTTCTGCAGTTTCCACGGTATGCATCCGATGAAGTGAGCTGTAGCTCATGAAAGCTCATGCTCAAATAAATTAGTTAGTCTCTAAGGTGCCACAAGTCCTCCTTTTCTTTTTATTAAAACTACAACATTTTGTAAAAGGAAATCCCATTTGCTTATATTATTACCTGAGAACTGTAGAGTACCAATGAGAGAGATAAGTAATGGCCACAACTTTGTTTATCCTTGACTTAAACTGTATTCAGTGAAATGTGGATGTCACTTTATTGTCCCTTCTTCATTTGAAGAACAGGTACAACACACTGACCAGCATACTTCAACCCTACAATCAGAGGCTTTGTTTGGTGAGAGTTCAGGTTCCATACCTATTTGACTTTGGCCTCACAGCTGACACTGTTGTGACATGCCACTTGTATTGGCATTTGTTTTCTCAGCAGCTTTCTTATTTGGGTTGCAGGGCAGAGTAGAAGAGCAGCTGGTTAGTTATTTTAGTCTATAACTATATAATCAAATATTTTTCTAGTATTTCTCTAGGTCGGAAAATGTATTAAACCGCACTCAATAAACTTGTATAAAATGTTACACAAGTTAAGAACTCTTTTCACTTCCTATCATCATCATCAAATCATAATATCTTGCACTCATAGTTTGCATTTGATCCAAAGATCTCTGGTCATTTTACAAAAGTAAGGGTAAGTATCACCTCCATTTTACAAATGGGGAAACTGAGGCACCAAGTGGTTAAATGACTTCCCCAATCATAGAAGACAATGATAGATTTGGTAAGAGAACCCAGCTCTCCTATGTTCCAGTCCTCTTTTCTAATCTCAAAAGCCCCAGTCCTGCAATGTGCGTAATTTTACTCACATCAGTAATTTCATCAGAGCCAATGGGACTATTCATGTGTGAAGTTAAGCAGGTGCATTTGTGTTTGCAGGATTGCACCTAATCCATGTGACTTCTAAGTCTCTCCATGAAAAATATACTAATTACAATTTTATTTTAATGTCATATTAGGTTCTTGCAAATTGACATCTACATGGCTTACATAAGCTTATCAAATGTGTTGTGCTGATTGAGTTTCCCTAATAAAACTTGGAATAAAAGATTTTATAGCATTCATAAAAAAAGTAGGGCTGGAAGGGACCTTGAGAGGTCATCTAGTCCAGCCCCCTGCTCTGAGGCAAGACCAACTATACCTTGATCACCCCAACAGTTGTCTAACTGGTTCTTAAAAACCTCCAATGACCGGGATTCCACAGCCTCCTTTGGAAGCCTGTTCCAGTGCGTAACAATCCGTGTGGTTAAAAAGCTTTTCCTAACATCTAACCTAAATCTCTCTGGCTGCAATTTATACCCATTCCTTCTTGTCTTGCCTTCAGTCGACATGGAGAACAATCGACCGCCATCTTCTTTGTAACAGCCCATAACATTTTTGGGGACTGTTGTCACTTGTCTTTGCTCAAGACTAAACATGCCCACTTGTTTTTACCTTTCCTTGTAGGTCAGGTTTTCTCGTTTGATCATTTTTGTTGGTTTTCTCTGGACCCTCTAATTTGTTGACATGTTCCCTAAAGAATGGGGCCCAGAACTGGACACATTACTCCAGCTGAGGCTTCACCAGTGCTGAGTAGAGTGGGACAATCACCTCCTGTGTCTTCCATGGAACACTCCTTGTAATACACCCCCAAATGATATTAGACCTTTTGGCAACTGCATCACATTGTTGACTCATATTCAATTTGTGAGCCATTATAACCCCCAGATTCTTTTCAGCAGCACTACTGCCAGGCCAGTATTTGTATTTTGTATTTGTGCATTTGATTTTTCCTTCCAAAGGGCAGAACTTTGCACTTATCTTTATTGAATTTAGTCTTGTTGATTTCAGACCAATTCTTCAATTTGTCAGGGTCATTTTGAATTCTAATCCTCCCCTCCAAAATGCAGGGTGTCATCCATACATTTTATAAGCATATTCTCCACTGCATTATCCAAGTCATTAATTAAAATATTGACTAGTACCAGACCCGGAACAGACCTCTTCAGGACCCCACTACCTACATCCTCCCAGTTTGACAGTGAACCACTGATAACTACTCTTTGAGTGTGGTCTTCCAACCAGCTATGCACCCACCTTCTAGTAATTTCATCTAGACCACATTCATGCTGACATTAAGCATGTGCAATTGCCTGTATACAATTATGAAAACATAGCCATGTGCTTCTGGGACGGAGTAAAGTTGACCTTACACACACTCAAATGTAACATCCCTCTCCAATAATTCCGTTTATTTTGAAGAACTTTACTGAACATTTTAACATGTAAAGTGTAATTATCTGAACTGAGGCAGCCGGCATGCCCAGCTGAGGCAAGAACTAAGGACTCTGTCAAGAACTAGGGTCCAATGTTCTCCCAAGACAAAGTTGCCATGATTTAAGAGAGGTAAATAGCTTCTGGTGATCTGGTACGGTCCAGAAATACACAGCGTCCTTTAAAAGATTAAAAACATGCTATTGTGCGCACCCCATCCCCTTTTTATCAATGTGTATATGCGCACTGCAGGGAGGTTTAGTAAGCAGGCATGGACTTCAGAGGGAGGGATTTTTCAGTGTTTAAACTGAATCTGGGGTGGCTCATACAGTGTAAAGTTCTTAATTTAATGCTCCTAAATGGCTTAATATCTTACGGCCCACATTGTGCTCTTGTCCTTCTTAAATTCTGTAATGTGAATGCCTTAGAAAATAGCCAGGGAAAGAGAGACATTACACTAAGTTTGTAAGAACAGAGCTCTATTTGGTCTCTGCTATTTATGTACTTTGTTAGTTATGTATTCATTTATTACTTGCATTATTGTAGCTTGCAATTGAATTTCACACTATGACAAGCTAAGGCCAGCAAGTAAGAAGTGTATTATTTTTCTGAAAATAACAAATAACATTTTTTTTCCAGAAAAAACTTCCCACCATATTGGGCTGATTAGAAGGTTCGAGCTACACTTTCATTGACTGTCTACATGAGCTCAGATTGAGTATCATTGTTGAGATTATAATTAAAGCCTTCTAAATCAAAATAGGAGTGATGGGGATTCTCAGCATACCTCTTCCAAGAAAGGACTATTTGATAGGATTGTCCTATTTAAAGAAAACACTCTTAAGGATTTAAGTGCTTATGATTTTTGGGAACCATACATTTTGTGTGAAAAGTTTGTCTCTAAGACCTTTATGTGAAGTAGAAATAATCAGAGCAAAAAAGGAAAACAAATGGAAGAACAAGCTCAGGCATGCTTAAACAAGATTGTGGTGAGCCCTGTGGGGAAAGCATTTTGGGTATGTGTTGTGCATTTTCGACATGTGCTGCTTGTGACTCTGAAACTGTAGCAAAGCAAGGAAATGTTGAGCTGTGACAGCAAGCTTGTTGCTCTCCATGTGCCAAGCGGAGAGCAATTGCTTTTTGGGGTCGTTGCTTTGTGGAGAGGAGAGTCGCTACCACTGGAACAGTATTGCAGTGGTGTTTGGGACTTTTGTAACCGTGTCCTGTAGGTATTACTTGGAACTATAAACTGAGACAAAGCAAAGAAGGAGTAGGAAGGAAATGTTATAGATCATGTTCATGAATTAGCTGTCCCAGAAGTGTTGTTTGAGTGAGTTGCTCTATGGACCTTGACACTTGCATTAACCCCTGGTTTGTCTGTGGCTTTTGAGCAATACATGCTGAGCACAGATGGAACACAATTTTAGGGGTTGATTCTGCCACTCTTTGAATCCTGCTGAAATCAATGGCACATGTGTTAGTGCTTCACTGGATTGGGGCAGAGAGCTCATTGTCTGGTAGGATCAATCCTGCTTGCATGTGTAAAGACTACTTGCTGGAGTAAGAGTTTGCCAGGTCTGGGCCCTGGTTTGGAGGAAAGTAAGGATGGTGTAGGGAATGGGGCACTAGAACTGGGGCACAGGACACCTGGCTTCAGTTCCTAGCTCTGTCACATTCTTCAGCGTGACCGTGGACACTTAACTTATCCTGTGCGTGCAAAATAGGACGCTATCTCCTTGCCTTACTGGGGTGTTGTGAAGATAGAAATCCATTACAGACTGTGAGGTGCTCAGATACTATGGTGATGAGGGCCATGTAAAAGCTTCAGCAGACTGACAGTGCTCCATATTCAAAATGCAGCACTTTTCTACCCAGATGCAGGATATTAAGCAGCCGAATTCCTTCAAGTTCATTTCTGCACAGGTCAGAAAAGAAGCAGCGAGGAGAGGGCAGATTGCCAGCAAGCTGCACAGTTCTTCCAGCAAGATTTGGGGGAAGGAAGAGGGGGGAGGAAAAGGAAAAGAAGAAAAATAAAGATTTGGCTTGTGGGTACTCTTTTTTAATTAAATTTGGGTTCAAAGTTCTTCTTTCATAGAGGAAAGGAAAAAGGTGAATTTTAAAAGATGGAAACAAGAAAAGGAAGAGAGAGAAATTAATGGAGAAAGGAGAAAGTATCAATGTATGTAATAATTGTACCCCATGTTTATTTATGCTCTGAATCACTAATGGGTCCCCATTTATCTTTAATTTCAGGTCACTATTTTACATGTTTTTTTAAATATATCTATAAAGGGTGGAGTCATTCTTGAATAAAAAAAACCCCTTACAATTTTTGATTTTGTGAGTTAGGTGTTATGTCTTCAGAGTTAGGTATTTCATTTTGGTATGAATTAAAAGCCTGAAATGTGTAACTGAAGGTGCATGAATGATTCTGGAATATCTATGGACTTTGCATTATATACATCAATGTGCTTAAAAGGTGACAGGATTTTTCTAGGTGCAGGTTAGACTTCAGCATTTTACAAATTCAATCGAGTACAGAACTGTTTAATATAATAGGACGTCGAGAAGAGTATGTACTATGTGAATCTAATTTCTGTAGATGTAATAATTACAATGTTAATGAATTCTCAAAATTAGAGAGCTTTGCAAAATATAGTGTATTGAACAACAACTTGGAGCGCCATCTATTATTTCAGAAATGACATTTCAGTTTTGGTGTGATTATAATGGACAGTAAATCAGTCTTCCACAAAATAGCTGCTGAAGATTTTTTCAGTAAGCTCTAGCAGTCATGATATTTTACAGCCTGTATGTGGAGAAAGCCAAACTAACCTGACCTGGGCCCCTGCTAACTTCTCAGGAGTGCTTTGTGTACCTCAGTCCAATCTTATATTGTCCCAGGCTCTCATGAATATGTATTTAGCATATGAACTGATATGGGCGGTACATTTTCAAAGCACTGTATGGGGAGCTAACTGGGCAACTAACATTAACAGAAGGAGAAGGAAAGTTTGATCTCATGGTCAAGGGACTGGAGTGGTACTTAGGTTCTTCAGCAGACATGTATGGCCTTGGGCAATTCATATAATTGTTCTGTGCCTCAGTTTCCCTATCTATAAAATGGGGATGATGATACTTCCTTTCTTCCACCCTTTATCTGTTTTGTGTATGTAGACTCTAAGCTCTTCTGGGCAAGGACAGAACTGTGCCTTTGTCTAGTGCCTAGCACAATGCCCAATCTTGGCTGGGGACTCTGGACACTAGTGTAATAGAAATAATTAATAATAATGAGTTACTGAATTCTTTGTAAAAAGAAAAGGAGGACTTGTGGCACCTTAGAGACTAACCAATTTATTTGAGCATGAGCTTTCGTGAGCTACAGCTCACTTCATCGATGAAGTGAGCTGTAGCTCACGAAAGCTCATGCTCAAATAAATTGGTTAGTCTCTAAGGTGCCACAAGTACTCCTTTTCTTTTTGCGAATACAGACTAACACGGCTGTTACTCTGAAACCTGAATTCTTTGTGTGCTGTATTGAGAACGTAAACCTTAATTGTAATTTTGGATTATATAAATACTGCAAAAAGAAAAAGGAAGACTTGTGGCACCTTAGAGACTAACAAATTTAGTTGAGCATAAGCTTTCGTGAGCTACAGCTCGCTTCATTGGATGCATGCAGTGGAAAATACAGTGGGGAGATTTTATATACACAGAGAACATGAAACAATGGGTGTTACCATATACACTGCAATGAGAGTGATCAGGTAAGGTGGGCTATTACCAGCAGGAGAGGGGGAAAAAAACTTTTGTAGTGATAATCAAGTGATAATCATTTCCAGCAGTTGACAAGGACCTGTGAGGAACAGTGATTATCACTACAAAAGGTTTCAGAGTAGCAGCCGTGTTAGTCTGTATTCGCAAAAAGAAAAGGAGGACTTGTGGCACCTTAGAGACTAACCAATTTATTAGAGCATAAGCTTTCGTGAGCTACAGCTCACTTCCTTAGAAGTGAGCTGTAGCTCACGAAAGCTTATGCTCTAATAAATTGGTTAGTCTCTAAGGTGCCACAAGTCCTCCTTTTCTTTTCACTACAAAAGGTTTTTTTCCTCTCCTGCTGGTAAATAGCTCACCTTACCTGATCACTCTCCTTGCAGTGTGTATGGTAACACCCATTGTTTCATGTTCTCTGTGTATATAAATCTCCCCACTGTATTTTCCACTGAATGCATCCGATGAAGCGAGCTGTAGCTCACGGAAGCTTATGCTCAAATAAATTTGTTAGTCTCTAAGGTGCCACAAGTCCTCCTTTTCTTTTTGCGAATACAGACTAACATGGCTGCTACTCTGAAACCTGTCATAAATACTGCAGAAAAAGCAACGACTATAGGAGAGGGTAGTAAATATCTTAATAGGAAGGTTGTTTATTTTTAATGCTGAGTAGAAAAACAACAAGGGACCAATGCAAAGAATAGATAATAGTATTTAAAATGACTGAACTTCAATGACAGAGTAAGTGTAAAATGTACATGGGTAATTTAGAAAGCAATACTGTAGTGAAATTGTTAAGCCTGTAATTTTAATAGATTATTGCTTTTAAGTGAAACAAAAGTTCTGCGTGTTCCTACTTCCTCTTTTTCAGTGTTGTGGTCTAGTTGTACAGGAAACCTGAGGGTTCACCTAGTGACTGTTTCATTACATGATGACCACAGTATTGTTGCCTCTGTTGCATTTATGTATTTGGTGTGAGTTAGAACATTAATCAAATATTTGTGTTATTGGCTGTTCTCCATGGTGAGAATGTAGAAGAAACAGCAGGTTCTGGGAGCAACTTAAAATGATAAATGATTTGAAAGATTGTCTTGTGTCCTCTAGCCCAGTTTTAAGTGATTTTATGTGTTTCTCTATCTTTAAATAAAGTAGGATTGTTTTTACTATTTCTTTAGATGAGATTGCCTTTGAGAAGAGCATCTACATTTATTTCTTACGAATTGCTGGTCACAGATTTTAGCTGCTGCTACCATTTTGCATATAAACCAGTTTCGTGTCTTTTGAAAAAAATGCAGTAACATCTGATATTACTTGCCAAGCCGCACTATAATATTTCTTTGTGTGATTCAAACAGGGCAAACTAAATAAAACAATTTTGTCAGGAGTAATGTTAAGAGACAAGAGTCTGGATTGTATTTGCCCAATTTTCGTAGGATATTTTAAAAGTCTGTCATATGAAGTGGCAGAACGTTCTCTAAAGTGCACTGCATAAAAATATCACTTTTAAAAAATGTCAGTTGATCAAATTTACCTTTAGTAGCTCAGGTCAACATATGACTCAAATACTAAAAAATTTCCTTGCTCCACAATTTCAGCTGAAGTCAAAATAAAGATTTGTATACATTATTCAGTATTTTTTGGAGTGCACACTAAAATGTTTTTCTTGCAGTTGCTGATGTTAGTTGATTTCTTTCACTGGATATATATGTAGAAGTCCTTGCTGCTTCTGAAATCTGTGACTAATCCTAGAAATGTTTTAAGCCTGCACTAATGTAGAACAACTCACGATTGAAATGATAAAACTGAATATAGTGTCTTTCTTCGAGTTGTTCTTCTGTGGTAGAAGTACACAAGCCCTTGCCCTTGATCTAACTAGTGAAAAGCTACTGATCACTATCTACAGGAGAAGCTCAGTGGTCAAAGGCTTCAGGTGTTTCCCAGAAAAGTAGTATCTGTCACCTTATGACTACATTATGGACTGAATCTTGGCTCAGTTTGCATAGTCATGTGAGCGATTAATTGCCTATCAGGTGTCCCATTGCTCCTTTGGACAGGCCACCTGTACACAGTTAATGGTGCAGAGCTGCTGCGTTCCCTCCCCTTGGGCCGAAGGGCAAGAAAGGATGATGAATGTGTGGAAACTTGACTCCACCTCCCATTGCGTCCGCCAGCATAGCTGCACCAGCACACCAGTGCCCATACGCTGCACCTGGAAGAGACCCTAATTGCGCCCTCTCTAGAAGAGCAGGGAAATGAGGAGGTCGGTTGTGGCTGTCCCATTCCAGGGATTGGGTGACATTGCGCTGCCCCTTGTGGATGGCAGAGTATATAGTTGCAATCCAGCCATGTATGAAGAGAGAGATTAATTTTAACCACCTGGTACTCAGCAGCAGACGCCAGCGTATTCATTATGGAAGGCACTCTATGTTCTAGTCAGTGTCCTTTCAAGATCCGGTATGCCATACAGCTATTCTACTGTCGTTCGTTATGTTCCCAGTCTCCCCGTCTCATATTTGTCTCAAAGCGTCAGTGCCCACAGCAATAAACATTGTTAGCTTCAAGGCTTGTACAAACCTGCAAGCTTTTTGACTGTAAAGCTCTGCCAAAGCCATCTACTGGTCGAGTTGTTTGGCTGCTCAAACATTGGGATTTTAAGGTGCCTGTTCAGCCTGTTTTTGCTTCTCCATTTTCTTAGAAGTGCAAGGAATTGATCTGTTTAAACCAAGTTTACTTTATCTGGCTATTGGTACATTCTTTGTGAAAAGCAGGAATTTTTGCTAGTCTCGCAGCTGCAATATTAATGGGGAGGTGAAAACACTTAAGCCCTGATTCTGCAGACACTTATGCCCATGTTGCACACTTATGCTCAAGTTGCAGTGGGGGAGGTTTAGATTGGATATTAGGAAAAACTTTTTCACTAAGAGGGTGGTGAAACACTGGAATGCGTTACCTAGGGAGGTGGTAGAATCTCCTTCCTTAGAGGTTTTTAAGGTCAGGCTTGACAAAGCCCTGGCTGGGATGATTTAACTGGGAATTGGTCCTGCTTCGAGCAGGGGGTTGGACTAGATGACCTTCTGGGGTCCCTTCCAACCCTGATATTCTATGATTCTATGTTTACTTTTAAGCATATGAGTCATCACACTGAAATCAACGATAAGCACACATGTACATATGTGCAGGATCGGGGCTATAATTCCAACCGCCCTTTCTTTCTCCTGTGCTACATTCTCTCAGTGACTGTTGGTCTTGGAGTGGTGTTCACAGTATATCTTTGAATCAGGTTGCCTAAAGTGTTGAGAGATTAATGCAATGCACAAGAAGAGCACTTCAAAATCAGTACCTGAAAATGGTTTCCAAAGCTACTTGAAGCATAATATCAAAGACTCGGGGAAATGGGAAAAAGTGGTACTAATATGTTGATTTAAAAAAAAAGAGAGAGAGAGAAATCTGTTGATATACAGAAGAAATGAAAGTGTAATTGCCTCAGTGCATGAGGATGAACAGAGTCATCCAATACACTTCAATAAAGTTCTCTACATCTTCATTTATCATCATTATAACATGCTACCAAAAGAATGAATTTACCTTTTCAAGTTATGGAAAGCATTTCCCTTCATGCATGCTTACCCATACAGATTAAAATGTTTGTTTACTTTGGTATTTTAAGTGTGCACATGCATTACTATTCATAAAAATTCCAGTGACAAAATTATGAGTAAAGATTTTTTTAACTTAAAAATAAAACATTGGGGAATAATTGTCATAATTGGGGAAAATTCTGAATAAAAATGCAGCTCTGCAACAAACAAACACAACCCCCCGCTCTTCCCAAGCCATATCACCAGGATAGGTATTATATAGTGTAAGTATTATGTATTTAACAATCACAAAAAATACTGGAAATCAGCAATCTAAAATGATGTTAAAATAACTATTTTGTACATTTTTAAGACAGAACTTTTAGTAAAATTGTTGTAAGGAATTCTTCTCTGCATCCCTAGCGAGTGTAAATTAGTGTAGCTCCGTGGATTTGCATCAGCTGAGGATATCTCCTTACATATCAGGAGCTGTACTCAAACAAAATGCTTTTCAAAGCAGTATCTTTGACATCAAACATGTAGGTGTCTGGGATATTATGCATGACTGTAATATTTCCAAAATTATGAAACTCAACATTTTAAAAATAGCTGCATGGCACAAGTTTTTGGAGATTAAGAAAGGTCTTAAAATTCTTAGTAGGCACATTTGCATATGTTGTACATTAAGACTGATTTTATGCAGTGAAAGTTTTTTGTGGTTTGCTCGTCAATTTCTTGTGGGTCTGGCAAAATGCCACTTTGAACACGAGAAATCCTGAACTTTGACATAAGTGATAAAGGAATCAAGTTAAAACAGAGATTTTTGCTGTTTGCACCAGTATTTTCTCTGTGCGGAAGCCTGAGTGATAAGTGGTGATATTTCTAATCATTATCTTTTTGTAGAAGTCCCATTGATTAAGACTAGACATTACATTTGGTTTATGTACCAAGTAAATTACTTTTTTCATGTCCTTTGGGTGCCTGTGGGCAAAAAGAACATTTTGTATTTTTCAGTTTGATTACCTTTTAGCAGCCCCTGTAATATAAACTGCAATTAGAAACCTGAGATATTGTCAAAAAGAGTGGATACTTCTATAAAAAGTGATGGAAATTAAGGTAAGCAACAGGGGGAAGCTATTTGAATAAGAAAGAAAGTTATTTCAAACTGAACCCCCTGTTGTAGGAGACTCCTGTAGGTTAAATGCCTCAGGTGTCTGCCCTTTGCCCATCTGTATTGCATGCCCTTGTTGGCATGGTTTTCCATTCTCCTTCATCCTCCTCTGTAACTCTTCCATCTTCAATTTCAATCTCTGCTTTCTCTAGCTTCACCTTCTTCTATAGTCCATTCCACTTGGATTCCTTGGTTTCTCCCTCTAGCTTCTCCAGCAAGGAAATCCCCTTTGTTCCACGCAGCCCAGATCAAACTGTATCCTCATCTTTTTGCCCCTAACATGGCAGAATCTGAGCACCTAGACAATCTGTGTGTTTTGTTTTAAGTACAAGGAACATCCTATAGATTCCACAATGTATTGTTTTGGTTCCAATTGTTGCTTTTACTTCATGGAAGTCTTTTTTCTTGCTGGAACCTTTCAGTATCAAGATATTCTTACATTAATAAAAAGAAAAGGAGTACTTGTGGCACCTTAGAGACTAACCAATTTATTTGAGCATAAGCTTTCGTGCATCCGATGAAGTGAGCTGTAGCTCATGGAAGCTTATGCTCAAATAAATTGGTTAGTCTCTAAAGTGCCACAAATACTCCTTTTCTTTTTGTGAATACAGACTAACATGGCTGTTACTCTGAAACCTTACATTAATAAATCTCTTGTTCACCACTTGCTATTCACTGTCATCTTGGATATTCTAAAAGTAGTTCTCACCTCTGCTAATTGCTTGCTCAGTTTACCTGATTCCCACTCAGATCAAACCCCCCTATTTGGTTTTGCTCAGTTTCTGGCTTCTCTGCTGCTGGTCCCTCCCTCTTAATGCTTATATTACCTATAAGATACAAACTCCATGCTTTGAACAGAAACAGATTTACATGAGACACATGCAGTTTTGGTGGAGTCTGAAATCTTTTCAGTGAGAGGGAAAGATGGTAAATAGCAGGTCACCTCACCCCATAATTTCACATAACATTTCATTTTTCGGAAGGCGTTCTCAGTCCATCCTACGACTCCTGCTGGCTTCTGAAAATCTTTGTTTCTCTCACTGTGCTACATCAGTAAGTTACTTCGGAGGTGCTGATGCTGAGCAAAATGAAAAGCAGAGAGCCAGAGAAGTTAGATCAGTGGTTCTCAACCCGTGACCCACGGGCTGCGTGTGGCTCAATCAGCACACAGCTGTGGCCCATGTGACATCCTCAGGACCATACAGATTGTATATATATTTTGTGGATGTGGCCCACATAACATATAGAGGGCTGCGTAAGTGGCTCACAATGGTAAATAGGTTGAGAACCACTGGGTTAGATGGACTACACTTTTAACAATTTCTCCTGGTGCCAAGGAATGGTCAGGAAGGAGGCCAGCTTTCATGCTAAACAAGCAATGGGTTTCAGATTTACGAAAGGAAACCCTGTCTCATTTTGCTGAAAGCCAGGTAAAGGGTGGCAAACGGGGAGCACCTCTTCCCTTGGTATCTAGAGGTTGTATATGGATAGCTGATGCAACCGTCGTGCACCAGCACAGAAACTTGGGGTGATTATTTTCTACTGGCCAAAAGCAAGCTGAAAAGACATTTTCCTCAATTTAAAAAAAACAGCTTTTTTTTTTTTACATTATCCACATATATCCATTACTTGTTATAAGAGAAAATAAACCACAGCCTAATCGTGAAAGACCACCTTCCCACCATGGCGTACACTTACCAATCTTGGGCTGAATTCAGACGAGGAGATCATGACTTCATGTCTACCATCCATCTTTCCACGAGAGTCTAGTGGTTCTCAAAGCCGGTCTGCCACTTGTTCAGGGAAAGCCCCTCGGTCCGCGCCACTTCCCGCAGCCCCCATTGGCCTGGAGCGGTGAACTGCGGCCAGTGGGAGCCGTGATTGGCCAAACCTGTGGACGCGGCAGGTAAACAAACCGGCCCGGCCCGCCAGGGCTTTCCCTGAACAAGTGGCGGGCCGGCTTTGAGAACCACTGCTCTAGACTAATCCTTTAAAGTAAAATGTATTTCATACACATATGTATGCTTTACAGTACTTGCAGTCTCCGTGAAAGGAGCTGTGAACAGGGGAGTCTGTGAGGCTGTGCCAGATTTACTGTCATTGAGGGCTGGAAAGAGTCATGTGGGTTAATGTATATATAAAACCTGTGGGACAGAAAATGTAGACTCTGACTGGAACTGCTGAAAGGAGAAAATCAGAGGGATGAAAGGACAGAAATGTTGGTCTGAACTTGAAACAGGCATAATGACTGCACACTTGGTAATGGTTTTGTAAATGACTAGGTGAAGAAAAGGGAGACAACAAAGAGCCCAACAAAGAGATATTCACAAACAAATGCTTTTGAATGTGCACATTGTGGGGTAGGTAGTAAAATAAAAGAGGTGACATTTGGAATGGTGACATGGTAATTTCATTCCTGTCCTTAGAACTAGCAGTTGTGCATTTTATATGGCTATGATCATTTTCTGAAAGAAAGATGTGTCTTGGGGCACTGTGACCTATCACAAAAATCTTGCTGTGGGTATGAAATGAACATCGCTGTATATGGAGCAAGGCTGTGAAATAAGAAGTCTTTTTTCCCCCTATTCAGAAACTGGAAGTACTAAAAAAAATTACTTTGTATTTCAGGTGAAATAGAATGTGCAGTAATTGAGCAACATTTAATATCGAAAATGTTAAATCACCAGGTAAAAATAGATTGTAAAACAACAGGAGGAAAAGTTGCAGGGCAAGGGAGGAAGAGCATTGCTTGAAAAAAATGAGCAGAAAAATAGACACTGCAGGAGACCATGTGGTTTTAGATGGGAGATAGAACTGGAAATACATAAATAAATAACAATTACATATATATAATGATTATTATAAGGCAGGATGGGAAGGAAAAAAAGCAAAGGTTTATGCTGAGGAGGGTAGCCTGGAAAAAGATCCTCACCCTGATAGAGGAGGACTTCTGTCATCTTGAAAGAGGCCGCTAAGAGAAACTATGGAAGAAACTCAGAAAGGTGCAGAGTTCTGGAAGGCGCTTGTGTAGCACATTGCATAAAAGCACATCTTCACATTTTGTCCTTTGCACAACTTTCCCCAAGACCATCAGAAATAGTTCATAGAGGAAGAAGAAGAGAGTTCTGAGTGTAATTGTACTGATTCCAGAAGCATCAAGGAAGATTGAAAACATACCCAGACTAAAAAGAGACAGAAATGATCTAAGTGGGTGTTTAGGATCCTGAAGAAACTTTAGGATAGTTGTGGTTGTGGATCACTTGCTATAGATACAGCCTTGTCTAGTTATAAGTGTATTCTGTGCTTCCTTAGTTTTATTATAATTTTCTTCACATGTTAAGTCATCTGGGGAGTCCTCCTTCCAGCTGAACCTGAGGAAATGTGATAATTATTCAGCCAACTAACTTTTATATTTAATAGGAATGTGAAGCGTTACGTCTCTAAAAAACCCATGAAAAAGGCTAATAAAACAGATATATTTTAAACTTTAATAGATCAGATATTTGCAGTGGGATTTTTAAATTCTTTAAAAAAAGTCATAAAAGAAAATTATAATGGAATTTAAAAATAAATTAAATCACCAACTTAAAATATATAGCCCCAAGATATTGTACTGTGCATGTGATTTACAAAAGCACATTGTTATGAGTTAGTAGTTTCCTTTTATGCCTTGATTGTGCAAATTACACATGTGATTAGACCCATTGACTTAAATAAGACTACTTGTGTGAATAAAGTTAAACATGTAAGAAAGTGTTTGAAGGGTTGAGATCTTAGTTGAACTCTGTTCAGGGCTTTTAGTTTGTGTTTCTTTTGGTGACACACTCGGGTGCTTTAGGACTTAACTAATTCCTATTTTATAAACATTGATTAAATGATGGAGCTTCTTTTTAAATTAATATTTTAAAGATAACAAGTGATGGTGAAAGTACAGCCTGACTGCCTAGTGCAGTGAAATCCAGATCCGCTAAATTAGTCTAATATAGAATGAGGATTTCATCTGTAGCTTCATAGAAATTCTCCAAAATCTACAGTCAACCTTCACCTCCACATCTCTCTCTCTCTCTCTCGTACGTACGTACACACACACACACACAGACACCCCCCCCCCATACATATGCCAAGCTTCAGCTGCCTGGCTTTTTTAAACAGCATTTCAGTGAGCATTTTTCAGCAAATAAATACAAATATGGATATAAGTTCACCTGCACATTCAAGTTAAGCAAAGGCACAAAATGACATCTAAAACATGTTGAACATGTATTCATTAGTACTTTGCCCTTTGGGGATTTTGGACAGGTTCCTTATGTATTCCTGTTGTGAATGTCACCGTTCTTCAATGATTACAAGACTGATGGATGCATCAGGAAAGTACAATGTTGGATCTCATTTCAAAGCATTTTGGGCTCCAGTTGGCATTAGGTTGCCTAACCAGATTAGAGCGAGAGGCCAGTCACAGCAGATGCCCTGTCTCGGTTCATTACTCAACACCCGTTAAACTTGATTAACAGCCCCAGCTAATTATCTGTTAAGAGTATCTCATGCTGTAACGGATCCCAGAGGTCTGAAAAGTTGACTTCATTTACATGTTTGTCTCCTTTCACAAGGTCTAAGTTAAACCTCACAAAATTCTACTGAGGATTCTATCAACTCTCATATGAGCTGCTCACAGCTTTGGATATAGACCAGTGCCTGCCCTGAAAGCATTTTGATGGGACTTAAAATGCTGGAGACATACACCTGCCATGCTATTTAATTTTTAAGTTATAGAACAAAAATCTCTCTCTCTGAGCAGTGCACTGTATGTAACATTACTACCATATGTGCTGCAATTGCCTTCAAGGAAGCCAAACCAAAAAATGTGCTGATCTCAGATTCAAAACACTGCCCCATCCAAGTAAAGTTTACCAAACCAGAATCCATAAGAAATTATACTGATACTGGGAAAGAGTGACAAACCCAGTGAGGAATCTGGCAGGTGGAGTGAAGCATTACAGCCCATCTGAAACAGTATTAATCTATTTGAATGGAGGTTTTTCCTACACGTTTTTATTCAGTTCTTAAATCTAATAAGTATGGTTTAGATTCTGCTCCCAAACAAAACCTAATGAGGCAGAGTTCATTAATTTAAAGATTTATTTTTTGGCCACTTACTTTCCCTATATTCTTGCCTTTGTCTCCACCTTTGTCTTTGCAGTTAAGTCCATGAGACCAAGTCCAGCTTATGGCAGTGAAGGAAAAAAGACCTCACTTTTGATATCAATGTTATTACATAAATTAGATGGCAGGAACTCAGTATTCAGATTTGAAGACAAAAAAAGCCTTTCATTTTGCAATGCACTCAGACCTGAGTTTTTTAGAGCAAGTTTGCATTTGAACTTGGGCCTCTTTCATGGCAGCATATTGCTTTTTAATTTACATGTCTCTTACATTGCCTGATGTTCTTTGGTTCCCGATGCTCTATTTGTTCCTGAGCTCCTGCATGTTTCTGTATTTCCCTCTGAAGTAAAAGAAGACCTACAGCAAGGAAGGCACACATTTTTGCAGGGGAGTGATTGCAGACTCTGCTGGGATGAAAGAATCTGCCTTAGGTAACTGCCAGCCAGTAGAACAGGCACTACATTGAACCCATGTTCCCAGATCAGTGCAAGGAGGCATGTTCTTTCTCTCTGAAGATAAACTGAGGTGGGTGGTCTTGGAGGAAGTGTGTTTTGAAACAGGAGACCAAAGGCTCTGTGGCCAGGCTGTTCAAGGAGTTAAATGAAGTTATGTCTGACGTTGGAGATGTGGCTTTTGGGGAGGGAGGGTTAATAAGCTTTCAGATCTACTCACAAGGGATAAGATGTATCCCATTGCACAAGGTTTCTTGAACAGCTTAGTCTGCAGATGAGCCATGCAGGTATGGGAGAGTTAGCACACTGGGGGAGGGTCTCTGCACTGCCCCCACATAGGTGGTGGGTGACTTTGAAGCCATCAGATCTGTGATTTATACTGAACCACTGGCACCATCCTCCAATGCGAGCAGAGTGGGGTGGAGCCTACAGTTGCTATTCCAGCCCATATTATTGGCTGCACCATATTAACAATGTCAAAATGCTTTTTTTAAGTCTTTCCCCTTCCCTTCCCTATGCTCAAAAAGGGGAACCATGTTTTATTAATTTTTTGTAGTTTACATCCCTTGCTGCTCCATGCACGTTGCTGTATGCTGGTTTTCACCTGTTCATTGGATTTGATAATGATTTGCATAGTAGTCATTGGACCAGTCACTTGAACTGGGTCTCCTGCATCCCATGTGAGTGCCCTTGCTACTGGGCCAGAATGTTATTCTCACCTGCTCTGGTTCAAGGGCTATTTAATTATTTGTACAAAGTAGACCAGCGTTATCTCCTATTTGTACAAAGGAGTTATTGAGAGCCCCATCCTAGTCAGTCCTGTAGCCCAGTGGCTGGGGTGGTGTTCTGAGAAATAGGAGATGGGGTTCACATCCGTGCTCCTCATCAGAAGGAAAGATTTGACCTTGCATCTCCCATATGATAGATTAATGCTTGAACCTTTGCGTGACCTTTGAGCTCACCTCTTCTACCACTACCTATTTTATTTATTTATTGCAAGAAAGGGCTAAGGCATCCAACACCAGAAGATGATTCACAGCTGCAAATTCCAAGCAGAGACAGGTGCTTCCCTCTAACCAGGGTTTAGGTGCCTAACTCCCTTTAATGGGCAGGTTTAGGTCACACCCTTCTCCTTGGCATTTTCTTTTGGCTAGCTTAGACAGCTCCCTGCTCAGTTTCCTGGCTTTTGGGGATCTGATGCTTAGGCACCCAGCTTTCCCCATGCATTGTATTAGGGAGCTGAGGCCCCTAACTTGGGTCTGTAGATTCCACTGGGTAACAGGGCACCTAAAGTTAGGTGTTGCAATGCTGAGTCTAAATCTTATGTGCAAAACTATCAGCAGAAGAATTTTGGATATCTTTTTACTAATTTTTTGTTCTCTGGGGAAATTTGCCAAGACTAAAGCCCAAGGAAATCCAAAATTAAAGCTACATTCATATCCATTGTTAAGCATTAGCCTACTGACATCATGATGTTCAATATTGTCAACCACTCTAGCACCAACTTTCAACTCAGTACTGTACACTTCGTTGTCTGATACATTCTAGGTGTGAGTCAATTTTCAAATCTCCAAATCAGGAACTTAGTTGCTTTTGGGAGTGGAGACAGGATCCGTTTTCTAATTTTTATAAGTCATTAACTAATGATTATATTTTCTGAGAACATAAACCTAGGAATAAGTGCCATATGATTGGGAAGACCACACTATATTGTTTACACAAAACAAAGTACTTTAACAGCTGCTCTAAGTGCATTTGTCGACACAATCTTAATTATGCAGTCAGTCTGACATCTTGGTAATGACAACACTAGTTTTTTCAGTTGCATGCTTTTTACGTGCTTCTTACTTTCAAGGCTCTTCAAAAATCAACAAATTTCATCTTAAAACACTCCCATGAGACGGGTAAGTCATATTCTGTCATTGAACAGATAGGAAAACTGAAGCAGAGAGGTTAAGCATTTTCTGCAAGGTAACATAAATAGTCTGCGTGGGACTAGCTTAGAACTCCAGGGTTCCTGGCTCCCAGGGCCGGCTCCAGGCACCAGCAAAGGAAGTAGGTGCCTGGGGCAGGCAATAGAAAGGGGCGGCACGTCCGGGTCTTCAGCAAGAATTCAGTGGCGGGCCCTGCAGTCCCTCTCCTCCTCTTTGGCGGCACTTCGGTGGCAGCTCAGCCAGGCTTGGTTTTGTTTTTTTTACCTTCACCGCAAAAAAGCTGGAACCGGCCCTGCTGGCTTCAGCTCTGTGTTCAGACTGCTAGCTGTGATTCCCTTCTCTTCTTCACCATTCACCAACAGTATCTTTTTCCAATATATTTGTTATCTTCAGGACCGTAGTCTGTCTTGTGTAGAAAAATGAGCTCCCGATGAGAATGTTGCCATGCCTTTAGCCTAGAAGAGGAATGGAATTTTGAATTTTTTCTAGATTCTGCCCTTGAAATACTATTATTTTATTATTGTATCCACTGTGTTAGGCACCATACGGACACATAGTAAGGGATGTTCCCTTATCGAAAGAGCTTACAGTCTAAACAGTGAAGACAGACAAAGGATGGGGGACAAGGAAGTATTGCTATGTCTACTTCGCTGTTGGAGAGGTGAGACACAATGAGATTTAAGCCAAGATTTTCAAACTGACTGGCAACATTGGAGGCTTTACTTTTTTGGTGACCAGTTTAAGATACCTTAAAAAGTTTTTGATTTTCAGAAAAGGAGAAGCACCCACCCCTGAGAATCTAGCCCCTCAAGGTTGGGCACCCGAAATCACGAGTCACTTTTGAAACTCTTGGACTAAGTAACTTGATGAAAGCCCCAGAGGAAGTCTGTGGCAGAACTCGGTGTTGAACCCAGAAGCACTTCTGTGATTGCATGTCTGGCTATGGGATGAGTGGAGTTTATAGATCTGCATTATTGCTGAATATGGTCAGTGAATTACCAATAGCTATATTCCTATATGGGTCTCTAATTAAACATTTTATTTTTGTGGTTACCATAGGTCTTGTTCTGACTGAGCCAGAGCCGTGTTCCTAGCTATTCTTTTGGTGGACCTAGTATGGATAGGGATAGTTAACAGTCCTTAGTCTTATGCAAAGAATAAGCAAAGTTCATCTGAAATGGCATATGTAAACAGATTAGCTAATATACCTGGGAGAAGGAAATACAATGTACATACATGTAACACTTTATATTGCTTTGTCAGTGATTCACTAGGTGTCCCTCTTGAACCAATGTCCAATGTTTTGAGGTCATAGTGCTATTGGAGGTGCTCTCTTTTGGATAGGATTTGAAAACTGTGGTCCTGACCACCTGAGATCTTAAGTAGAGGCCTACCCTCAATGAGCAGAGAGGAAGGGATGAGGAGCTCTTGAGGTGCAGGTATAGTCCCAACAAGTGAAATCCTGGCCCATTCAAGTCCATGGCAAAACTCCCTTGATTTCAGTGGGTCCAGGATTACATCCAGTAAGGATATGTCTACCCTGAAGCTGGAAGGTGCGATCTCAGCTTGAGGAGATGTACCCACGTCAGGTCTGATTGAGCTAGTGTGCTATATATGGAGGGTAGCTGCAGCAGTTCGAGCGGCAGGATGGGCTAGCCGACCCATGTGCATGCCTAGCATCTCAGATGGGTACGGACCAGAGCAGCTAGGCTCTCCTGCCACTCATTCCGCTACAGCGACTCTAGTTTTGACATGCTAGATCAGTGGAAGCTAGCCCAGGTATGTCTTCCTGAGCTGGAAATTACACCCCCAGCTCAAAATGCAGGCATACCCTAGATCTGACTCTCTTCCGGCACCAGGGTTCACTGGGAGTAGCTCCACTCAAGTCAGTAGAGCTACACTGGTGTAAAACCACAGGAATGAGACCCGAATCTGGCCTACTGAGCGTGTTCTTGAGTTCAGAATGAAGAACTCAGTGGGAGCCAAGATATCCCAGTGAGAATGGCAAAGGAATTGCAAGAGCTCAGGAATTCTGTACGGAGGACAGAAGGGAGATCAGGAAGTGGGTCAGGTTGAGGAGAATGGAGCCTCCGAAGTTTTCAGAGGGGGCAAGCTGGAATGGTTTGGGGACCCGAAAGAGAGGGAATTGCCATTCTGAATGGAGGAAGGGGCTCAGGAGAGCCTTGTGGCATAAGAAACCAGCCCATGTGCAGTGCCTTTGCTTTCTCTTCAATAGCATTTTAATATAATAGCTGATGAGTCTTGTTTTCTCTTGTGAGAGTTTCCAGTGCTAGGTGTTACCTAAGTATTTCCCTCATAAAACAGTTTATCTGTGTGTTTTTATTAAGGACATATTCTTTTTCCTAGAGGGAGCCATTCCTGTCTATTACACATATTAAAACGCACACACAGTAAAGATCCTTGGAAAAGCTCTTGGTATGCATACGAAGGAGCCATAATTCAAAGATTAATATCTGGGTGTTCCTTTTTTCAAAGTACAGAAAGTGATTAGAGCTTGTTATGGACGTAACGCTTGCCAAATTTCATTTTTTAAATCCTAGTTTGCAGAGCTGTAACCTGCTGCAGGACCTTGTGGGAAATTGCATGGAATCTCATGATGGGTATGAAATTAACCTGTGTCTCTATTGTAAATAACAGTTTTTAATGTTGCTAACCAGTCTTTTTTTTCTTTCCTCCTCTCTCTTCCTCTTGTGATGAAACCTATCTCATCTGAACTACTCTGTTTAGCCCCAGAGAGAGTTACAATTATGCACAAATTACTTGCCATCTTGCGCCATCTGGATAACTATTCATGTATTCCTGCTATCCTATTCAGCAACTCTCAGCCCCACCTATCGCTGGCAGGAAGCCTGAAAACAACAACTTACATTTTTTTCCCTAGGGGCTCCAGGCTGAGACAGGGAGTTGGGGTGCAGGGGGGTGAGGACTCCGTCTGGGGGTGCAGGATCTCGGGTGGGGCTGGGGATGAAGGGTTTGGGGTGCAGAAGGAGGATCCAGGTTGGGGGGAGGGGGCTCTGGGATGGGGCAGTAGGTTGGGGTGCAGGAGGGTGAGGACTCCGTCAGGGGATGCAGGCTCTGGAGTGGGGCTAGGGGTATGGGGGAGGGGGCTCCATGTTGTGGGGGCGGGCCTCAGGGCTGCGGGTTGGGGCTCAGGCTTACCTCGGGTGGCTCCCGGTCAGTGGCACAGTGGGGCTAAGGCAGGCTTCCTACCTGTCCCTACCTGCGCCGCCCCGGAAGTGGCCAGTAGGTCTGGCTGCTGGGGGGGGGGGGCAGGAGGCTCTGCGTGCTGCTCTTGCCCATAGGCACTGCCCCCCTGGCTTAAATTGGCCGCAGTTCCCAGCCAACGGGAGTGCGGAGCCGGTGCTTGGGGCAGGGGCAGCACGTGGAGCCCCGCGGCACCCTGCCTAGGAGCTGGACCTGCTGGCAGATTTTCCAGGCACAGCACGGAGACAGGACAGGTAGTCATTAGCCTGCCTTACCCCTGCAGCCCCACCGACCAGACTTTAAACGGCCTGGTTGGCGGTGCTGACCAGAGCTGCCAGGGTCCCTTTTCGTTCCAGCTGAAAACTGGTCACCCTAACCCCAGCTCAAAGTGTAGACGTACCCAAGTGGGCGTTCTAGTGTTTGTGGGTCATTCAGGGGACACTGGTTGGTATGGTGGATATAATAAAGATGCCTTACTACTTTTACTGCTTGCTTTTTGAGCGTGTTTATTAAGTAACTAAAGAATTTGTTCTCTGACAGTTTTTTGAGCTGACTTGAAAACTATGTTAGTACAGGCCTGGTTCGGAGATGGCCTCCATTATTACTGGAAATCGCTCAGGTTCCATCATGAGATTTCTAACATGGCAAACATGAGAACAGTTAATGAGATTTCAGCTCTGTCACCTCTGATCCAAATCAGTTTTGAAGCTGAACACTTTCCCAACCCAAACCCCACACCACTTCCTAAAAATAATCCTAAATCAGATTCATGTCAACTATTCAACACATCCTTATTTTATTGTTTGCTTGCTCCCATCCCATTAGTCTGTTCATTCACCAGTTGCATTGTGTTGCATACCTAGATTGTGAGCCCACACACAGACCGTGTATCTCTAGGACTCGGTTGTACAGCACGTAACACTGTGGGGCCCTGAACCTTGACTGAGGATTACTGCAATACAAATAATCTGAACATGTTTTCTTCAGCCAATCCTTGCTGAAAATGAGTGGATGGGATTTGCTAAGGTTTCCCATGCCACTTCCTCACGTCATTTATAGTCGGAAGCCAAGCACAGAAAGTTTCAGCTCAAATAGAAAAATGTTTTGGAAAGCTTTGAGCAAATGAATATAGGGAATTATTCTCAGGGGCACAGTTGACTCCCAGCCTGATCGCTAGGCAACCTTGCAAGCTCAGCTGGACCCATTAAGCTCCCTGCAAACAGCTGTGCTTCCTGATTGGCAGGGGTGTGCTCCTTGAGCCTTGCAGCATCAGCTGCTCAATGTTTACCCCACCCACAGCTGCGCTTACCCTGCTCTCACTTCCACTTCCTGCTCCAGCCCTTGCTCCTAGTCCTTTCTCCAAGCCTTGCTCCTACCTTTACTTCCCGACACTGCTCCTGCTCCATCCCCAGCCTCCTTGCTCTAAGCTGGTTTCTGACTCCTAGCTACATCCCTTACTGTGACTCCACATCACCCTTTGGCTTAGGCTTCCAACTCTGGCTCTGACCTTCAGCTTGTCCCCTCAACCCTGACTCTGGCCTCACCCTTGGACTGGTACCTGATTCCTTGGTCTGTGCTGGTCCTTACCTGAACTGCCAATGCACAACCACCAGGGAAGATACTGCCCCACCCGCTAGGTAGGCATCCCGTGCCCTGGCAGCTTACTGTTATAATTGAACCCACTTATTTGTCTGTCTACCCTTCTAAAGCACATTTTGCCATCGTATTTAGACGCTGTTTACTAATTACAAAAAATAGTGAAATCTGAATTATAGGGGCCAGTGCTAGTCACTACTCTAACAAATAACAAACATGTAATAAGTGTGTGGGGTTTTTTCTTTTGTTTGTTTTTTCAGCAAAATGAAATACATAATATTTTCCCACAATATTTTACATTGTATATTCTTTTTTAAAAGGCTAGAATAGCGGAACATTGAAAATCATTGTATCAAAGACAACTGTTTTCACAAAAGCCTTCTGTGGGAAGAATGGCATGACTTTTACGTTTTGGAATTGTGGTTTCATGCGTTTCAGTGACCACCACTGGGCCAGCTTTCCGTCTTCACCAGTGCAAAGCTGGAATTAACTCCACTAACCTGAGTTGTTGCATTGCTGTGGATTTATATGAGGGAAACTAAGGTCAGAATCTGCCCCATTAATTTTCCTTAAACCACTAGTTTGACATTTCAAGTAGATCTAGTTTTGTGGGTGTACAGTCCTGTTACTTTAACAGAAATTAGACCCAGCACAACTGAATGTTATACTGGAAACTCCTGTTTGTATTATTATTATTTGGCTCTCTGAGGAGGGGATTGGAAGAATTCATATTGGATTGGAAAGGCACATGTGGTAGTTCAGCCTTGCATTAACAGAGAGATGCTTTCCTAATCCAACATAGGTTTTTAAAAAATGGCTGCAGGACTTGATTGTGGTTACCATTTTGGATTCGCTGTGTCTGGGGATTGAGTCCTTGGGCTTTTTGAGATGCTAAGGCTTTGTTTTTGATTGAAAAAATATTAATTCCAATTAGTCACAGCTGCTGCAGTGTGTGGTCTCATGGCAGCTTGAATGTCCACCACACTCTTATGGTGGCAGCGTTTCATATCTTTTTCATAAGTGAGCTTTTACAAAAGGTGCCCTTAAATCTGGGTAAGTGAATCTTTGGCTTTGAACTTTTAGAAGGCAAATTTGAGTGCCATACTTGTTTATACTTCAGTAGGTAGAAGTGGAAATATTATTTACATCACTTTGTTAAGCTCAAATTTGCCTGTTTCGATCCCCAGTTTTATTTAGTCCTCTGAGAAGGGCAGAAAAAGACTCCAGCAAATCGTTTTATATTTCCAATTTTGTCTCAGATGATTTCTTAATTTTTGGTGGAAAATGCACAAAGCCACTGATGTAATATAAAACTGAGATGAGCGTAAAGAGCTTGGAAAGTAACAAAGTTAACAAATAAGCCCCTCCACCCCGTCTCCCTCCCTAACATATATGCAAATGGCACTAATAAGTGGAATTGATTAATTTGAAGGACTGTCTGTCTTTTTCACTTTCCTTTGGATAGCAAAGAGGTTGTGGCAGCCCTGGCTCCAGAGGTCTGTGAGACAAGCTATAATTTTCTACCATGCCCTTGTTTGATTGCATTTGTCTGGGGGAAAATGGAATAAGCTTAGTCTTTGCTACAATGATGCGTAACTCCTGAGAACAACCTCATAGGGAAAGAGGGCATTTCAGAAATAGGATTAACAAACCTCTCCATTTTCACTCTGCTCAGAATATTTGTATTGAATGCAAGCAGCAGGATTATTTGTTTTTTTCGCTGCCCACTGATTAACCTGCTACTAGTAGTGTCTCTTTATTGCAAATGGTGGGGCAAAGTGATGGGAGGCAAGCAGCCATTCCACAATTATGGTTTGAAGACCCTGCCATTCCGAACAGATTAAATAATAGCTGAGAAGTTCCGTCTATGCAGAAATGCTTTGAGCTTATGTAACTTGTGAAATGAGTTCATCTACGTTTATAGTTACAAACATTCATGTGATCATGGCGAAGCACACCTTTCTATCTTGCAGTGATCACTGGGTATTCAATTTCATGAGAACACAGCCCTAGCTCATGTCGATTCTTAAGATCAAACTCTTGGGTCGTACTATATCTTGTCTTTTATTTAATTTCATTGCCCTTCTTTTCCAGTGCTTGCCTATTAAATAGCATTTTCAGGACTGTTATCCTGATGCTTCAGATGTTACCTAAGTGGAGCACGATGTAAATATTGTACAATAGCTCTCAACACGTGGGTATGTTTGACACAGAACTATTGCTGCTTAGGGTATGTCTATACTGGAGCTGGAAGGTGTGATTTCCAGTTCACATAGACATACCCACACTAGCTCTAACCAAGCAATCATGCTAAAAAATAGCAGTGGTGGGATAGGCTGGCTGCCCCGAGTCTGAGCCTGTTTGAAACCCTTGGGATGTGCTCAGGCATCTGCCTTGTCCTGCCGCACCTACACTTGTATTCTTAGAATCAGACCCATGCTAGCTCTGATCAAGCTATGGCTGTCCCAGCTGGAAATTGCATATTCCGCTCCAATATATGAGAGATCCTTAGTAATGAATTCGGACCCTGCTGGGGAGACTTGCTCCACTGATAAGGGTACTTGACTGCTTGTCTGTGGGCTTTGGTGTGAGGGAAATCCGGCTGTCTCAATTGGTGGCATCTCTTTCTTTCCATGTGCTCATTATATAGTACTCAGGAGTAGGCCAGAACTTCCTCTGTTGTTACTGTACACAAAGAGCTTGGAAAGGACTGGATAACCAGGGGAACAGTCATGGAAAATGGAGCATTTTAGTTCTAAGCTAGTTATTAGAAACATCTCCGAGTTGGTGATAATTACATGTCAGAGCATTGTGAAATAGTGTGGTCTATATTTGATAGGTGGAGAGGTGTCCACATTGCAAAACTTACCATTCTACATTAATATTGTCAGCAGTGGCAGCGGAGAGGCCAAGGACTAAATGGCCATCTACTATTCTCACCACTACAGGAGGTGGTGTGAATGAGTTTGAGGAACGTAAGTCACTGGCAAGAAGCTTGTTCTGTTCATCATATGCCTGTGAGCTTCCACACATAGGGATGTCTGTTGAAGCAGGTAAGCAATTAAGCTGGTAACCCAAAAGCTGAGGACTCAACCTTGAACCTTGAACCATTGTTAAGAATGGATACTGAGATAACGTCCAATAGCAGAACCTATCTTGCAGCAAAACACAACTTTGCAAACAGATAACTGTGTACTTAGTGGCTGAAAAAAGGGGGAAGGGGGGGAAAAGTAAAATTTGCTCATTTTTAACAAGTATAAGCTAATTAATCCCTTGTTTTTGGCATACACGGCACACTTAATTGCATTTATTGGAATGCAGTCCAGGAAATCCTATACCCAGTGTCTAGTGGCTCTATCTTGTTTGCTGAAAAAAAAATCTAGTGGACTGGTAAAGAGCTTGGCAGTAAGAGGATGAAGTGTATTATGCTG
Organism: Lepidochelys olivacea; assembly: GCF_965140295.1. Classification (NCBI taxonomy): domain Eukaryota; kingdom Metazoa; phylum Chordata; order Testudines; family Cheloniidae; genus Lepidochelys; species Lepidochelys olivacea. The sequence goes on along the minus strand of NC_140417.1, from coordinate 3,404,729 downwards.
AAGATGGCTCATTTTAAACTTGTCCCTTAAGTAGTTTTGTGTAGGAACTCTGTCCAATATGGCCTGTTAGATGCCAATAAATGAAGCCAAAAGGTGCTAATGAGACTGCATGTGTGTTAAAACTTTGGAAGGAATGCCTGGGTCTGCTGTGAAGTCAAAGACACTGTTGGAAAAATGAAATGTAAAATTTGTTACACTCGCTTCTGTGGAAGTGAAGGTTGAAAAAGCGATAGTCTTGAAGGCTGAACTGATTCTTCTGAAGCCAACACAATTTAGATTTCATCTGAACAGGGAAGAATGAGGAAGTGACAGCACAGAGCTCTCACCTTTCTATGCATCTGGTTAAGGAAAATGAACTTGTAAATACTTATCTGGAGTGACTGGAAAGCCATAGAGGGTTTCCTAACAAGGGAGGGCCAGAAAGGACTAGAGGAGAATGCCTGATTTTCTTAAAAATGAAACCCCTACATGTTAAAGTAGCTAAAGATGATTGGAACATGTAACCGCAAGGACTTCACATAGAATGGCCATAATGGGTCAGATGAATGATCCATCTATTCCAGTACCCTCTCTCTGACAGTGGCCAGTGCCAGATGCTTCTGGCAGTTGGAAGTTTAGGGACACCAGGGCATGGGGTTGCTTCGCTATTTTACCTAATAGCCAGTCATGGACCTATCCTCTATGAATGTATCTAATTCTTGTGTGAACCCAGTTATACTTTCAGCTTTCAAAACATCCCCTCGCAACAAGGTCCACAGGTCAACCATGCATTCTGTGAAGAAGTAATTATTTGTGTTTGTTTTTAAACCTACTGCCTATTAATTTGATTGGGTGACCCCTAGTTATGTGAAGGGATAAATAACACTTCTTTATTCGTTTTCTCCACTTGATTCGTGATTTGATAGATCTCTGTCCTATCCCCCACTTACTCATCTCTTTTGTAAGCTGAGTAGCCCCCGTCTTTTTAATCTCTCCTCATATGGAAGCTGTTCCATACCCCTAATCATTTTATGCCCTTCTTGACATCTTTTCCAATTCCAGTATGTCATTTTTTTAAGATGCAGTGACCAGAACTGCACACAGTATTCCAGGTCTGGGCGTATCATGGATTTATATAGTGGCATTAGGATATTTTCTGTTTTATTATCTATCCCTTTCCTAATGATTCCTAACGTTCACTGCCACCACGCCTTGAGTGGATGTTTTCAGAGAACTACCCACAATGACTCCAAGATCTCTTTCTTGAATGATAACCGCTAATTTATTCCTACTCTTTGTTTCCTATCTTTTTAACCGGTTACTGATTCATGCAGGGACCTTCCCTCTTATCACATGACTGCGTAGTTTGCTTAAGAGCCTTTGGTGAGGGACCTTGTCAAAAGGCTTTCTGAAAGTCCAAATACGCTATATCCATTGGAACACTCTTGTCCACATGGTTCTTGACACCCCCAAAGAATTCTCATAGATTACAAAAGCTGTGCTGACTTTCTTGCACAATATATCATGTTTATCTCTACGTGTCTGATCATTCTGGTTTTCACTGTAGTTTCAGCCAGTTTGCTGGCTACTGAATTTGGCTTACTGGTCTGTAATTGATGGATTGCTTCTGGATCCTTTTTTTAAAAAAAATCAGCATTACCTTAGCTGCCCTCAAGTCATCTTGTATAGATGCTGATTTAAGCAAGAGGTTACATACCACATTTAGTAGTTCTGCAATTTCATATTTGAGTTCCTTTAGAACTCTTAAGTGAATACCATCTGGTCCTGGTGACTTATTACTGTTTAATTTATCAATTTCTTCCAAAACCTCCTATATTCACACCTCAATCTGGGATAGTTGCTCAGATTTGTCACCTAAAAAGAAAGGTTCAGGTGTGGGGGTCTCCCCCACATCCTCTGCAGTGAAGACCAAAGCAAAGAATTCCTTTACGCTCTCCACACCAGCCTTGTGCACCTTGTGCATACTTTAGCACCTCGATCATCTAGTGGCAGGCTTTCTGCTTCTGATGTACTTAAAATTTTTTCTGTTAGTTTTGTGTCCTTAGCTAATTGTTCTTCATATTTTTTTCGTGGACATTAATGAACACCACCTTGTGCAGGACTAGAATGTGCATACCCATTGCAGCAGTACAGGCTCTAAAAGTGATGTAGATGCCCCTAAACACGAGGTTTTACTCAGTTGTAGGATTTTGCATTTGAAGTAAGATGGGAGCCTTATAATGTAGCTGGTGAAGTCAGCGGGTCCTGATCTCAAACATGTGATAGGGTTATAACTAGTTTTTACCCTGGCCCATATCACATGACTAGGATCAGGAACTAACGGTTTTCATCAATATACCTGTGTGTTTCACCTGTATTGCAGGCCTTATTTATCAATCTGGAAGACCTTGGTAGGTAACAATCCCAGGCAAGATAATGGAGCTGCTGATATGGGACTCCTTCAATAAAGAATTAAAGAAGGGTAAAGTAATTAATGCAAATCAACATGGGTTTATGGAAAATAGATCCTGTCAGACTAACTTGATATCTTTTTTTTGTTGAGATTATAAATTTGGTTTATAAAGGTGACAGTGCTGATGTAATACACATCAACTTCTGTAAGGCATTTGACTTGGTGTTACATGGCATTTTGATTAAAAAACCCCAAAACAATATAAAATTAACATGGCACACATTAAATGGATTAAAAACTGGCTTAACTGATATTTCTCAAATGTAACTCTAAACAGGGAATAATCATCGAGCGGGTTTGTTTCCAGTGGGTTCCCAGAGGAATTGGTTCTTGACACTATGGTATTTAAAAAAAGAAAAGGAGTACTTGTGGCACCTTAGAGACTAACCAATTTATTAGAGCATAAGCTTTCGTGAGCTACAGCTCACTTCCTCAGATGAAGTGAGCTGTAGCTCACGAAAGCTTATGCTCTAATAAATTGGTTAGTCTCTAAGGTGCCACAAGTACTCCTTTTCTTTTTGCGAATACAGACTAACACGGCTGTTACTCTGAAACCTATGGTATTTAACATCTTTATTAATGACCTGGAAGAAAATTTAAAATCATCACTGATAAAGCTTGCAGATATCACAAAAATTAGTGGAGTGGTAAATAATGAAGAGGGCAGGTCACTGATTCAGAGTGATCAGATTGCTTGGTAAACTGAGTGCAAGCAAACAATATACATGTTAATACAGCTACATGTAAATGTATACATCTGGGAATAATGAATTAAGGCCATACTTACATCCTGGGAAGTAGCGACTCTGAAAATGATTTGGGGGTCATGGTGGATAATCTATATGAGCTCCCAGTGTGACGCTGTGGCCAAAGTGCTCGTCCAATCCTGGGGTTCATAAACGGGAATCTTGAGTAGGCATAGAGATGTTATTTTGCCTCTATTTGGCACTGGTACAACCACTGCTGGAATCCTGTGTCCACTTCTGATGCCCACAACTCAAGAAGGATGTTGATAAATTGGGGAGGGTTCAGAGAAGAGTCACAAGGATTAGAAAACCTGCCTTACAGTGGTAGTCTCAAGGAGCTCCATCTATTTAGCTTAACAAAAAAAAGGTTAAGGGGTGAATTGATCACAATCTATACGGGTAATAAATATTTAATAATGGGCTCTTCAATCTAGCAGAGAAAGGTCTAACACAAACCAATGGCTAGGAGCTGAATCTAGGCAAACTGGAACCATTGAAACAATTGACCAATGGTCATGGTGGGTTCTCTATCACTGACTATTGGTTGTTCTTCTAAAAGATCTTCTCTAGGAATTATTTTGGGTAATATCTGTGATCTGTGTTATACGGGGCTGTGTGTGTGTGTGTATGTGTGTGTGTGTGTGTGTGAGAGTCAGAGTAGATGATCATAATGGTCCCTTCTGGCTTTAGAATCTATGCGCAATGCTGAAGCAGTAATGCAATATATAGTCAGAATGGTAAGATGGTGAGTCTTAACAGAGCTGGACTCAGTGAATTTGCCACTTAAAAAGTAAATGGCTATTTCTGAGAACCTGGTTCTGATTTGGAATGGGCTATGATTAGCCTCTTTTGCCTTCTCTCTTCCCCTGTCCTAGAGGTATCCTAAACAATGTCTTCCGTGTTGACTGTTTCCACCAGTTCCAACAGTACCTTCTCAGCATATATAATCAGCAGTGTCTCTCAAATGACTGAAAAACAGATGGAACTCTTTAAGTGCACACACAGTATTGATCTCTTTATCAATTTACACACTTTTGTTCTACAATCTGTTTAATTTGTTTCATTTCACACAGCTTTTCATTGCTATTTCATAAATGTTTTAGAATCGACATAGGTACTGGGCCTAACCCTGTTCCCAGAAAAATCAATGGGAGATTTGCAGTTAGCTTAAAAACAAAGCAGTTTCTCACTTCCTTTAATATAAGGCAGATCTAGGGGCTTTGTCTGAGGGATTACCCATTCTCATTGGTTGCTTTTCCTGTTATACTGCCCCTTCTGTTACATTATTGTGTTAGGATATGTCTACGCTGCTCATGTTACAACTTTATCGTTGGAGGAGAGCTCTCTCAGCGCTAAAACTTTTGTTGCTCAGGGGGGTATTTTTTCACACCCCTGAACGACTAAAGTTATAGCACTGAAAGTGGCAGTGTAGACACAGAGTTAGGTGCAGTGACACTATTTTGACACAGCCAGTGATGTGTAACTTGCATCACTGTTTACATTTCCTCTGAAGTTCACACAGAGACTTCTGTAGATTTGTACAGACTTATAACAGACTTGAATTTCCCCATTTTGTTAAATTAATATATGACATACAAACAGTTTCAGTCTGCTTCCTTCTCCCTTACTGCAGCATGTTTATTGTCCACAGCACGTGAAGATATATTTACTGGATGTTTTGTTTTCTGCCTGCCTGCATGATGCTTTATTTCTGAATTGTATCTGGAATTACTATAGAACTTTTAGATGAATGGTCACATAATGGGGTACTGGGCCTCTTACAGTCCTTGAGTCCTTGAAGAGTAGGTATTCTGGTAAATGTAGTTCCCCAGGAGAGACAGAGCTCAGAAATCACAAGAGTGCCTTTGAGAGCTATACAAGGGGTAGTTTGAGCTCAGTACTGAACAAAGAGCTTGATGGAAGCTTCTCTGTGGGGATGTAGCTTGAGGCCTAGGAGATATCCAGGAAGGTGAAAGAGCATGTCCTCTTCCTTCTATTTCCTTTTGGAAGTAGGAGAGGCCTCTGTGGGCTGTTGAGTGTTTTATGTTACCTTGGACATCTCCTTAAATTAATTTGGCATGACACCTCTCCAGGGACGCCAAAGAAGCTATGAATCAGGGCCCCAACAAATGTGTTGCTTCCTGATCAGATAAGGGAAATGCCTCTGGTCACTTGGAGAAGTAGTCCACAGTGATTAAGTTGAATTGTTTTCCTCTCTGTTATTGGCTGGGTTCCCAGTATGTTGATTGCTACTCTCCCCATTGGTGCCCTGACATTATACTGGTGCGTCAGTCCCCTGGATCTGCTAGAGGGTCCCTTCGGTGCCACCTATGCATTGCACCTCCGGCACCAGTTCTCCACGTCCGTCCAACTCCTGATGTGGTAGAATCTCTGCTGAATGCTACACACCATCTCTGTGGTTCCAAAGTGACCTGCTGTAGTCAAATCATGTGCCAGCTTCAGAACAGCCAGTTGCATGGCCTTTGGCACCGAGGCACCAGAACTGGACCAGAATTGGCACTTTACTTTAATTCCCCAGCTGATGAATGTCTCCCTGGTGCAGGGCTCAGCCACAGTCATTCCAGGCTAGCACTATGTCTAGGCACAGCAGAAGTGGAAAGGTGGGGTGAGGATCATTCCATGATCCCATCCCAGTGGAACTGAATTGATGCCAGGGGAGGCATGCTCTGCACCCTGTCAAAGTGACACGGCTGTCATTCCTGCAAGAGCAATGCTAGCTGAGTCCCCTGGCATTCATGCAGGGCCCCTGCTTGCAATACAGTCTTTCCTCACCCTGCCATCCCAGTGTGGGGTTATATCCTATGGCCTTAGTGATCATCTGAGCCTCCTGCACACTGTAAGTTCATCATAATGAAGAATTACTTGAGAGCAGAATCGGGACAGTGCTATGTAGGACAAATACCAGAAAGTGAAACAATAAAGAACCTTTTTGAATTGCAAGAGATGATGTCCCTGTAAAAGGTTTCAGTCTGCTCTTCGTTAAACATTTATTTGAAGTACTGTCTGTCTCGTTCACTTTCTCGTCACTTACAGAAAGGAGTAGTGACAGCCCTGGCTCCAGATGTCTGTCAGACAAGCTATAAAAGTTTCAGCCATCCCCAGTTTGATTGTAGTTGATAGGCAAAAAAATAGACAAATGCTAATTTCAAAACCTGGCTTTCAAACAGGCATTTCTATATATGTGTCAGTGTGAGGAAATGTGAGAACTCCATGACTTACAGATAGGAAATTGAATTTTTAAATATATAGAATAATTTAATCTTTCACTTCTATTTCTGGTCAGTTTTACTACTAACAAAGCCCATATATTTATCTCTTACATGCATTGCAGTTTGGAATTATTTATCCTCGTTCTCCAAATGAGAATTATCAGGACTAAAAGGAAAAATAGCATCCGCAGTTATCCCCATTGATGGTGTGCAATGTATGTTCTACTGATGCTACCTCATCTCTGGTGTAATGTCCTTTCAGTCAGTGCAGTTACACTAGGGATAATTGGAGCCTCTGTGTATTTTGCTCTTTCTCTCTTCCTCCTATAACCCAAATGAGGCATGCCTGATCTGGAGAGGACAAAATGGTGTGTTTTCACAATTCTAAAGGGAGCCTGCTCTTCATTCTACCCTCCATCGCTATACTTAACAGTCAGATTCAGATATATGCTGTAGAAGCAGTCACTGCAAAATATGGTTCTACATTCTCCATAAATTTAAAACATTTAATAGCAGAAAGATGTTGTCCTGGAGCAGAAACTGTAACATCCTTTTCCCTGACAACTACGTTTTCATCTGCTGTCACATACCTGTGCATGGTTAGATGTGACATGGATGTGATACCAGTCCAGTGATCAGAACATACAGGATAAAATGTGACAAACCATCACCTTCCAAAAAGACACATCAAGGAAATTCACTTTAGGAGGTTTGATTAAAGAGAGACCCAATTCCAATGGGGGGAAAATTGATGAGCCCAGAAACAGGCTTTCAGAAGAATGATTAAACCCTGCCCCTATCCATGGGAAAAAAATAATCCCTATTCTCATATTAGTTCTTCATTGGCATCCATCAGATTGGACCATAAATAAAAATTCCAGCTGAAGTTAATTGTTCAAAATCTAAGATGCTCTTTGTACTGAATACGGCTCAGGTGACATTGTCTTACTCTTAGCCAATTCTGAAGTAAATTGGTTCATTAGTCTTTAAAGTTTTGAATTTAAAATTCAACAGTTTTGTGTATTTCCATTAGCACTTTCTATTGAAATTGCGTTTAAAGTATAAACTTGAGTAGGTCTCTTTGCTCCACTAGTAAAGCCAGCAGGCTCAACCATCTGAAGAGGTACAGAGGTCTGTCTTTCTAGGAGCTAGAAATGCAGAAAATGCAGGAAATTAGCATTAATACTAGGTAAAGCTCAGTAATCGATCCCTGAAGAGTAAGGATGCTCTAGAGATGAAAGAGAGTCCCACAACAACAACATGGTTACATTACACACTTTCAGGGCCTGATCTAATGCCTGTCAAAGTCTATGGAAATCCAAATGCCCATCGAAGCCTATGGAAATCCTTCCAATTATTTCAGCTGGGTTTGGATCAGGTCCATAATATTTTTTATACTTTTCCCCCTTGTTCAGTATAAACTCTAATGTACTGGTGTTTATGGGCCAGAAATGCCCACGGGGACTGAGAAAGGCACCCAGAAAACTCCGTGAGTGTCATCTGGTGGCATTTCAATCACATTTCCTTTGGGGGTCTCATAGAGGAGAAAGGCAGTTTCCACACTCCCTGGATCTTAGGAAGTGTCTAGCCTTCAAGAGAGGCTTTCTCTCTGCAGTACTTCTCTAGCCATCATCACCGAGGCCGCATGGCTGAGTCTTCCCAAGGGTGTGTTGCAGCAGTCAGAGTGTGTCGACCTGGTAAATGAAGCACAGGTATGCCTACCTAAATTAGCGTTAATGCAGGGTGGATTGATTTAAATCAAGGCATTTTAAATCACTAAGTGGAAAGCCTTGATTTAAATCAACTTTTCCATTTGTACTTGTTGTTTTTCTAAGAAAGGTGCATTGCCATTGGTTGATATAACCAATAAAACATGTTGATTTACAATTAAATAGAACCTTTACACTAGATTTGGCACATCTTTTTGCTACGTAGGAGGGTACACTATGATTGTGCACATTTATTTAAGCAATTATATAGCTTAATATGTTCAGATGCTTATTAATTGCATATTTTTAGTAAAATGGTGAATGATATATTGCTTATTAACTAGATAATTAACTTTTTCCTCATGATTGATGTCAGGCTGCATTAGGGTGGTAACTGGAATTTAATAAAACACATAACAGCATATAATATTTATTTTTATTAAGCTAAACAACCTGAAATGTTTTGGATCCATGAAAACATGTTTCACTTTACAACTAAATTGTAATAAGTTTAGGCCTTAACATATTTAGTATTAAATTCAGATTTCAATTTAAACAAGTATATTTTAATTTATAATAATAAACTAATAATAAACAAAAATTAATTTAAATAAAAAAATCTGATTTCTCCCCCCAAAATTGATTTTTCCCCCACCCTGCTCTAGTCTAGCGAGCTGCAGTAACTATGCTACTGAAGATGTCATGGCAGAATTCAGCAAGAGCTAGCTGCCCGAGTAGAAATCTACTGGGGACTCTGGATACGTATTTGGATTGCTAGCTGGAGCTGAAGTCCATGCCGCCATGTCTTCACTATTATTGTTACCTATGCTAGCTACATTAAAGTTAGTATGGGTGTGTGTAACACACACCGATCCCACCTTCATTTAGTGTGTATAAGTATCGCTAGAGAGGTCTGCCAGAAGGCAGCATTGCTTCATGCATCATTGGCTTTGATGGCATTTCTACACGGAAATCTGTAGACTCTTCAGGGGACCAAGTTACTGAGAGCAGCTGGTCTCCTCTTCTATGCTCTCCTACCACAAAATCTGCTGAGCTCAAACACCACAGAGCTGTAGCAAAAGGCAGGAGGACAAACCTGTGGAGTTAGTTCTTCCTCTGACAACTCTCCTAATAGAGTTCCCTGAGGCACAGATTCAAGTGGAGGGGACTGTTGCATTTGTGCATATCACAGCAATTGTAGGATGTGCATATGGCTGGTTAGTAGATGACGAGAAGGCTGGCATCTGTTTTGTTACTGAATTAGAAGAATGGTGGGTGAATTCTCAACTTTTGGAATGTTCTGACTTTAAGGCCTTGATATCTCAATATTAACTTTGCATAATGCTAGGGTTTTTGCCTTGAACATAACTTTCTTTTTTCACAAAATATTTTTTTTCTGTAAAGAGTGAGAAAGTTCAAAACTTCCCAATATCCATAAGCAAATGACTTACACGTAGTTTTTATTATTTCACCTTTAAGATTGTTAGAGACTTAGATCTGAAATTAAGGAGTTCTACGTTGTAATTTCAATACCTGTTTATTATCTTCTGCGCTAGGTAAACTGAAATTATTCTCAAGTTGCTATTCTGTGTCATATAATTGAATGAAAATTTAAGGCTGATAACTTGCAATTACATTGATTTCCATTTTGCTTCTTGGATATTCTTCAAAATGACAGTGCTTTGTAGCAAATGTCACTTTAGCAACAACAGCCTCACAACACCCTAATTGCAGCCGACAGCTGTACAGTTAAAATGCTGTGTGAAAGTGCTCTCTAAGGAACAGATATAAAGCTTTAAAACCTGTTAGAGTGGACAACTTCACCACCACCACCATCAAAGTCCCTGTGAACTCATTGTATATTTTACTTATTTTAATTAGTTTGCCATTGGAATAAAGGGGGAAGTATGTTTCCATGAGAAAATGGCAGGAGATGACAATCATTTAATCATGAGAAGTTTCCTGTGACAGGTATTGTAGGCTTGAAAATGAATAATGAAAAAAGTGACAGTAATTAAAATGTGTTTACTTAAGATGACAATTACTTGAAATATGTTTGCATAGTAAAGACCTCATTATGAACCAGACTCTCTACATAAAAATGATACTTATGTCAAGGGGTAATTAATTTGCTCTCGTAGGTGAGCTGATAGGTCACTTGTGGTTCTGTCTCACTTGTTTACATTTGATGATTCCAATAATGAAGCTGATGTACTCAGAATTCTAGATGCTTTTAGTTCCTTTTACCAGAATGCTGTTCAGGAACTGTGATGGCCAAATGTATTACTGCACAATTAACGCAAGGTGCTTCTATGAAATTCTAGAAATGTCTTATTTTAGTGGAGATGAACCTGAAGTGCAGTTCTAATACCGCACTTTTGACAGTGAGAGTTTCCATTTAAAATGATCAAATCCTCCATTAGCATAAGTGCAAGCTGAAATACTCCATAGCTGTTTATTTACTATATATTCGCAAGCCATACGCTGTACTTGCTATGTGATTAATGGCACTTTCCACTTTTCTTTGTTACATCATAACAAAATATGAAATATTGATTTTATTTCCCTTCAAATGTCAAGTGTAAGCACATCAATTAATTAATTATTTTAAAGGGTGGGTGGCAGAATATACCACAATGTTAATGCTAGTTTATTGCTCAGATATATTGCCTGAAGGTGCCCATGTTGTTATGACAGGTAAGGATGAACTAGAGAATTGTATCATAGTGAAAACACTGTTTCCACATTTAGGATTAGAATTATATGGAACAATTCAATTTTATTTTCTGGGGTTTTTTCAGCAGGAAAAATAGGTGAGAGAATGTTTTAAAGCACTCAGTAGGGTTTTTGTTTGTTTGTGGAGAAAAAGGATGAATCTGGTTTGGACTCAGAAGTGTAAGGGGTTTGATAGTCAAAGGGCCTGTATTCCAGGTAATATTGGTGTAACTGCGTTACACTGGTATCAAACCAAAGTGAAGCAGTGGTGGATTAAATTTCTAAGCTATAGGTTGATGCAATTCAATTAAAGTCAAAACAAAAAGACCCCCTCTGATTTAAGTGGAAGTTTGATTTGGGGGAGGCTGTTAGGTCACATGTGAAGCTCGCAACTCTTAACAAAACTGGTATTTTTGTTTTTAACAGAAGTACAGGAATAAAACCACAGCTATTCTTCAAGTCAGAAATGAATTTGGTTGAGAGAGCAGTAGGGCCCAGTTGTTATAGTCTTGGGTGCTAATATAAAATGCTAAGTGAGAGTAGTGAGAAGTCAGATGATGACCAGATGATGTGTACTCAGTGCTGTTAGTTTTGTGACCAGGAGCAGAACAATTCTGTATGTTTTAGGAGAGTAATACAGGAGCATGCAGTGCAGTCAGGTTTGTTTGAGATTGATTTATATTTTTAAAGCTTAAAAAAACTACCGCCACTGATTACATGTTAATGCCACTGGAGATTGGATATGCTTTGCTTTTTAAAAAGGAGATGGAGTTAAAAGGTGGACACATGTTCGAACAGTGGTTATTTCCTTCTGTCAATAGACCCCAACTAGGCTTATTCATCACCGTTATGTAGATATTTTTAGCTTTAATAAATCTTAAAATAACAATTTATTGAAGTTGAAATTGCAATAGAGGTTTTATTAAGAACTCTGGGTCCATCATTGGGAGTTTTGCTCAAGAAAGGAATTCAGAATCAGGCTCCATTTCTTCCCAGGAGTGATGTGGCATTGGGATTTTGTACAGTTAGTGTCACCTCATGATACATTGAATACAATGTGATGGATGTGCCAGTATAACTGTAAGTTGTGTCATCTCAATGATAAATTATGACTGGGAAATTTATTCCTGGGGCGAGGGGAAATACCAGTAAAACCTCTGTTATGTCATTGAAATGTAAGCATGTCTTTAAAAAGAGAATTTGGTGCTAAAATAATGCCTCCTACATGAATGATGTAGAATGATTAATATCTCATTTCTCACTATGTCTGGGAAATTAAAGATCCCGAGATGCCATTTGGTACCACAAACATCTTCCCTCGCTGGTTTGTTTCTCTTGTATACGTTAATTGTTTATCAGTCACAGTAGTGCAAAGTCTGATAAACAGATTGCTCATTCACGGCTTCAATGAAGGACTAATAGATTCTTTTTAATGTGCCCTCAGAATTGCCTTACCGGATCAGATGAGTGGTCCATCTAGCCCATTATCCTCTCTCTCTTTCAGTGGCCAGAACCAGGTCCTTAAAAGGAAGTTTATAAGAATCCCCTTAGTGGAGAATTATGGCACAACAGGTCTGTTGATGGCAGTTAGGAAAGAAGATTCCCACTTAGTGACTGGCTTGTGCCTTGGAAGTGTGAGGCCTTATGTCCTGTCTTTAAAAACAAAATATGTATCCTACCAAATGTAACTTTGGATGGGTGCATTAGCCACTGAACTGTCTAATCCAATTTTGGATCCTACTAAACTGTTGCCGCGATATCCTGTGACAGTGAGTTCCATGGGTTGCTTATGCATTGTGTGAAAAAGACAACTTTTTAAATGTGGTGTCTTTTGGTTTCAGTGAATATCTCCTGTCTCTTGTACTAAGAGGAAGGGTAAATGGGAGTGCCTGATCTACCTTGTATACAATTCAGTGTTTTATGTACCTCTGTCATGTCCCTTCTTATTCATCTCCCCTGTGAGCAGTCTCAGTTTTTAGCAAGTTTGTAATCCACAATCATTTTCCTTAATACACTCTAGTGTAGGACTTTGTCAAAGGTTTTATGGAAAATAAACTGTCAACCAGTTCTCCTTCATGTTATTACATCTTGTTCAGAGACATAGCATATTAATGCAAATGAAATTCCTATCACATCGTAATGTATTTTCCACAGGATTTTTACCGACATGGTAACTTATTGAATAACTGTGGCTTGGTAAATTGATTTATTGCCACAGTAGCATGAATACTGGTCGCATTAGGTACACCAAATATTGCCAGATACTTTCAACTAATATTTGTTCTGTTCAGGTACCTGTTTGCCTATTTCCTGCTCTGCTGTTGACAATAGCTGCACAGAACAGCCATTTCCCTATCCTGGGGCATCCCTTAATTCCTGAGTTGAAAGCCCAGTGTCCAAAAGTGGGCCCAGGGTTATTTCCCATAGGATGGAGGGTGGAATGCAGTTCTCCTGCCCCTCTGGAGATGGTCCTAGTAGGACTTTTTTGGAGGGGTAGTAGAAAAGGAAGTTTAAAGATCAGAATTAGAGATTCCAGAACAAGGGATGGGTCTAGCTGATAGTTCTCTGAAGATGATGGTAGAGGAGGTAGTGGAGGAAGTAAGTTCCTCTGACTCCATCCAATAAAAGGTTCAAAGTAAGAGATTGCATGAGTGGACAGGGATGGTGTCCCTAGACTCTGTTTGCCAGAAGCTGGGAATGAGCAACTGGATGGATCACTTGATGATTCCCTGTTCTGTTCATTCCCTCTGGGGCACCTGGCACTGGCCACTGTCGGAAAACAGGATACTGGACTAGATGGACCTTTGGTCTGACCCAGTCTGGCCGTTCTTATGTGGGTAAAAGCCAAGGCCTGTTGGGAGTGGATGGATTTGGGGTCTGAATATTTCAAAAATCAGAAATGTTTACTCATCCCTTCACATTGAGATATCACTATCTTCAGCCTGAAAGTGGTCAGTCATTTTTTTGGGGGGAGGGATAGCTCAGTGGTTTGAGCATTGGCCTGCTAAACCCAGGGTTGTGAGTTCAATCCTTGAGGGGGCCATTTGGGATCTGGGGCAAAAATTGGGGATCGGTCCTACTTTGTGCAGGGGGTTGGACTCGATGACCTCCTGAGGTCCCTTCCCACCCTGATGATATTCTCTGATTCTATGATTTCTAGCATTACCATGCTATTGATTTACCTAAAGGTAATCAAAAGGTAACAAACACATTGAACCTATTTTCGAAATAACTTTGAGCAGTCAAACAGTTTCATCATATTGGCCTGACTTGTTAAGTCTGAGGGTTGTTCTGTACTTTCAACGCACAACTTTCTCATCTAAATTACTGACAAATGATAATATCTCTTGGCAAGAATGTTGCATTTTTTCACCTCCATATGATGGATTAAGATTCTCTAGACAGGCTATATTAGTATGGATATAGGAGCCAAATTTCAGCCCTCACAGTGCTACAGATTTCTGAGCTATTCATGCTAATGTAGACCACACAGCTCATCCTTACTATGAATTGACAAACATCCTGTCCATATTTCCTACTGGGCTGCACACTGCATGCAGCCAGTTACCTTGGATTCAGCCTTGCTCATAACACTTGAAGTTATTTATCCCAAGAAGATTTTTGAATCTACAATTATTCCTTGATTTGCTTTTGCAAAATAAGGTGGTTATGTACAAACAACATGGACTTGGCATGGGTTTCTTAAAAACATGCTGGCTTGTTGATTTACACATTTTACATATACATCTTACTGTTGGCATGTGCTGTACTTCCCTATAGAACTCTGCTGTGGACACATCTGTTCTTTCCTTTCAGAAAACAAATCTTTCTTACCACTTCAGTAACTCCCCACCAAGGTCTAATTGATTGGCTTCGAGACTCGAAGTCTTCGCTATAGAAGGATTTATCTTATTGGAAATCATTCACTCTTCTAGTTTATAGTATAGGTTACTTAATTCCCTTTGTCTGAAAAGGAAAACTATCCTTGATTAAAGTTAAATCTTTAGATGAAGCTTCAAAATTACTTAAACAGGGAATTCCTTCATTGTTTGCTTCTTTTTCGCACTGGGGGGAATAAGATAACATTTTCCCAATGAATTTAAGAACTGATAAGTCCATTTTGATCCAGGGTGAAAATAAGCCAAATCTGCCAGTGAACAGCAGAATTCCATCTCAGGCAAAATCATTCATTTGCCCCAAAGTGAAATTTTGTTGTTTTCAAAGAGGTTTTCATCATTTCTACAGCCAAAACACAGTGTTGAGCAGAATCATAGAATATCAGGGTTGGAATGGACCTCAGGAGGTCATCTAGTCCAACCCCCTGCTCAAAGCAGGACCAATCCCCAATTAAATCATCCCAGCCAGGGCTTTGTCAAGCCTGACCTTAAAAACTTCTAAGGAAGGAGATTCCACCACCTCCCTAGGTAACGCATTCCAGTGTTTCACCACCCTCCTAGTGAAAAAGTTTTTCCTAATATCCAACCTAAACCTCCCCCACTGCAACTTGAGACCATTACTCCTTGTCTTGTCATCTTCTACCACTGAGAATAGTCTAGAACCATCCTCTTTGGAACCCCCTTTCAGGTAGTTGAAAGCAGCTATCAAATCCCCCCTCATTCTTCTCTTCTGCAGACTAAACAATCCCAGTTCCCTCAGCCTCTTCTCATAAGTCATGTGTTCCAGACCCCTAATCATTTTTGTTGCCCTTCGCTGGACTCTCTCCAATTTATCCACATCCTTCTTGTAGTGCGGGGCCCAAAACCGGACACAGTACTCCAGATGAGGCCTCACCAATGTCGAATAGAGGGGAACGATCACGTCCCTGGATCTGCTGGCTATGCCCCTACTTATACATCCCAACATGCCATTGGCCTTCTTGGTAACAAGGGCACACTGTTGACTCATATCCAGCTTCTTGTCCACTGTCACCCCTAGGTCCTTTTCCGCAGAACTGCTGCCTAGCCATTCGGTCCCTAGTCTGTAGCGGTGCATTGGGTTCTTCTGTCCTAAGTGCAGGACCCTGTACTTATCCTTGTTGAACCTCATCAGATTTCTTTTGGCCCAATCCTCCAATTTGTTTAGGTCCCTCTGTATCCTATCCCTGCCCTCCAGCGTATCTACCACTCCTCCTAGTTTAGTATCATCCGCAAATTTGCTGAGAGTGCAATCCACACCATCCTCCAGATCATTTATGAAGATATTGAACAAAACCGGCCCCAGGACTGACCCTTGGGGCACTCCACGTGAACTCTCTTTTGATTTTGGGAGGGGGGGTAGAGAGGGGGGAAAATGTTTTTAAAACAGACACAAATATTATTTCATTTCCCAGTTTTAAAGGCAGTGAGATTTTTATTCCATGGGTCTATCAGTCATTTAAATTTCTGGCTCAAGTAAAGGCTCTCAGGGCATATTCTGAGTCATTTTGTGTTCGGGACCCCACTGACAGCGGTGGGAGTTTTGTGTATGAAGTAAGGGCAATTTATGACCTGTCATATTCTGTGCCTTCAAGGAAGAAAACACTTCTGCCACTTAACATTTAATTTATATGTTCACAGTAGTGAGGGTGATCCAATTGCTTCCCATGATAATTCTTTCATAGCTACAAAACATGTGACAAAGTTGAATGAATGCTTTTATAGCAGATTATTGACTGACAGATAACAATAAAACCTCCTACATCTCTATCCATTTGGAAATGACATCTTAAGTGATGTGGCCTCTGTTTATTGTAGTGGCATCTGCTTTTGCGGACTTATAAGAACAGGATTGAGATCTTTCGAAATTGCTTTAGGAGGCAACACAACCTATGCAGTCATAGTGCAGGAGCATGCTTTTTATTAAATGGGGTGGTGGGAAGAAAGGCGGGGACTGCAGGCACGTGGCTAACTTTATAAGGTCCCAATTCTGTCAAGACTTGAAAACGTGTTTAAATTATAGGCTCAAGTCTTTCAGAATCAGCTCTCTGAGGGTAAATCACGATTAGTATAGGTGGCACTGGTAGCATATCCTCTTGTTAAGGTTGTCCAGCACAACCCATTGTAAAATCCTCTTTTCGTTTGCTTATAACTTGGCCAAACTTTAATGGCCCGTGCTGAAGTTTACCATCTTGGTTATCTGCCTCAGTATACATACATTTTTTTTCTCTCATTTCAGCCAAAAAATGTAATACGTTTCTGAAAACAAACTTAATTAAAAAATAAGTTTTTTCCCAGGTTAAAAAACAAACAAACAAATCTGGTGACCTTTTCTGTTGGAAGCTCTGGCCGTCCACATGTGTTCGACCAGACACTTGAAATTTAACGTGGGGGTTGGGTGGGAGAGAGTGGCCTTTTTGTCCTCAGTCTTTTGCTGTCCCTTTGAAAATCAGACCAAATTTAGCCAAGTTTTAAACCTTGGACAAAGTGCAGTTTGCACATACTCAGTAGACTTCCTAGAACTTCATAGCTGCATATTCTGATTGTTCAGTCCAGGGGTGGCCAACCTGGGGCTCCGGAGCCACATGCGGCGCTTCAGAAATTACTGTGTGTGGATCCTTGTCTAGGCCCCGACCCCGGGGCTGGAGCGACAGGGGCCAACTTTCCCAATGTGCCGGGGGGTGCGCGCTGCTCAACCCTGGCTCTGCCCCCACTCCACCCCTTCCTCCTGAGCGTGCAGTGCCCTTGCTCCTCCCCCTCCCCCTCCAAGCCTCCTGCACGCCACGAAACAGCTGATTGGGAGGTGCAGGGAGGGATGGGGAGGCGCTGATCAGTGGGGCTGCCGGTGAGCGGGAGGCGCTGGGAGTGGGGCGGGGGGAGCAGATGTGGGGGGGCTGCTGACCTATTACTCTGGCTCTTTAGCAATGTGCATTGGTAAATTCTGGCTCCTTCTCAGGCTCACGTTGGCCACCCCCGGTTCAGTCCATACTGGACATGCTCCAGCCCAGGGCTGAGCAGAACTTTTCCTGCAGTTTCAGCTCTGGGCTGGGCTGGGAACTGGACCTGAGAGTCGGGAGCGTGGCTTTTTACTGTGATCTCAATTGCCTCCCTGCCGGGCCCAGGCACTGCCCAGGGGGAAGCTATTCGAGGGGACTAGAGTTGGATCTAGTAGTCAGGGCAGAAGATGGGGACAAGAATCCTGGAGACGGGAGACTGAGAGTGGATGAGGAGGTGGGGAGAGACTGGCTCTGGCTGGACAAGCAAGCAGGGGTTGGGGAGATTGGGACAGGGAGTTCAGAGGGGTGACACTAATACTTGCTGAGCAAAAAGATTAGTGCTCATCCACGTAGATGATGATAACCTACCAATACTACTGTCAATTATTCTGTTAGCTGAAGATGCAGTGTTCAGTGTGGTGGATCTAAAACCTTGCGATACTGACTGCAAGGGCTGCAGTAGTGACAAATGACGAGTGGCGTGTCACTCAATTCTACGTTTCCTCCCCTAGCGCTTGGCAGTTTGTGTGTCATCCACCTCATCTCACAAAAACAAATACCAGACCCTTAATAATACTTCCACAAAGTCATTTGAAAAAAAAAATCAAGCTGTTTAATGGGTTTGGCTATGAAAGTCACAAAATTATGGAAAACAGGAATATTTATAGACAGGCTTGCCAGTGCATTCGTTAAATAATAATGTAGAATTACAGACAGCAAGGCAGCCTCATTACCACTGCTACAGAATTAAATCAAACATCCGGTAGAATTTATTTAACCTTTCCACAAAATTGTACTGAATTGCTTCAGACATGATCAGCAACTCTCTAGACCTGATTTTTATTACAGCTCTAAAAGTTAAAGGTGAAGTTTGATACATACAACACACTGGAAATAGTATTCTTTAAACAGATGATTGACAGGCTTAAGGAAATCAATTAAAAGAACAAATTCACTGCCCCTTCTCTGAGTATATGAGCCTCTTATCCTCCCTGTATGGTAGGCCATGAATAAGATAGCACCCAAATAGCATCTTGCCAAGCAGAAAAGCCGTAGTAATTCTCATTGCATAGTGAGGAAAAAGTGAGAAAAGGATGTTTTAATTAAAAATAAGGTAGGGGGAAAAGACACCCTGCCCCCATAGGAGTGTGATGCACTGACGTCCCTCTTTTTGCTGGAGAACTTGGTCAAGATTTTTGTAAGGTTTGGATTGGAAGTGCAGTTCTCCAGCTGAGTGGCAAGAGATGTTGAGTCTTGGAGGAACTTGTAAACATGGCTGTTGATTTCATGTGCTATCAGGGCTTCACCTCCCACTGCTCCTGGTTGGAAGGAAAAAGGGGAAGGCAGAACCCGGATCAGAGTCCATTCAATAATGAACAGAAAGGGGGCAGCCAGGCTCTAAATAACATAGGCAGCCAACTGACATATTTACAGGATCTCGGAGCCAGGCGGAGCTGAACTGGGGAGCTTCGGTATCACAGGACTACAGATCCCTTGGAAGTCCCGGCAGTCCCTCAGATCTGCATCATTCCTTGTTTAAATCTTCTGCTTTGCAGTTCATCTTTTAAGGTGAATGTAAGAACACGAAAGTGCCAATCTCCCTGACTGATATTTGTGCATTATTGGTAATGCTTTATTACTGCCTGTGTTGGCTTCGGAGGCCGTGAAGGGTTATCAATGGCCTAGTGAGATCTTCGGTACAATTGTAAAGCCTGCCCTAGATGAGTGTAGTGCCCCAAAGGAGAACTCTGCCTAATGGGAAACGTACCAAACAAAGGGTTAAAAATGCAGAAGTAGAATCCGAACCCAAGACCTCTGATGTGACAAGGAGTATGTCTAAACCCGTGGCTGGCCCAGGTCGCCTGACTTGGGCTCCCAGGTCTTGAACTGAGGGGCTATACAATTGCGGTGTAGGCGTCCGGACTTGGGCTGCAGCCCAGGCTCCAGGACCGACCCACTCGGGGCCCAAACCCCAGCCCAAGCCGAGACATCTACCCTGCAGTTTTATATCCCTGCAGCCCAAGCTCAAGTCAGCTGACCCAGGCCAACTGTTGGTGTTTTATTGCAGTGTAGACATACCCTACATCTCTGAGGAATTGGTACTTTTGGTAAAGCAATAGGTTTTTAAAACACAACGAGCCTCTGCTTTCACAAATATCCATTCTAACACAGAATTTATTAAAGAATATGTTTTTGTCTGCTTCTTGGCTAGCCTGCAAGAGATACTGTTGCATCTATTCCCATAAACAACATTTGTTATTTCTTTATGATTGGCAGAGGCTGAATATGTCACAATCCTTGACTAGGGAATATAAGTCTTGTTTTAGTCTCCCACGACGGCCCAAAATACAATGCATTGCATCTGTGCCAGTGTGTGCAGCTCAGATAAAGCACAGGAGCAGTGAGTATGTTTTGAAACAAATATGTTTACAGCCAGTATTATTGGAGGGAAACTCATCACTGACATAACATAAAGCTTGCCTCTGAGATGTCTCTTATGCAACCGTTTCATCTTTTTAAATCTAGCTTGCTGTTGTCTTTCTTCTGGAGAATGGATGATTGTGTTAATTTAAAGAATAAGAATTGGCACACACAGACGTGCAAACGTAGCAAGATTATAAAGATAAAACAGGGAGTAATTGATCAGTTAAAAGAACTTGCTTTTGTTCATTTTAAGAAAGTAAATGCCACTCACTGAATTTAAGCTTGCTGTCACTGCTACTGTGCCTTGCATTCACTTCTAATGTGCAGGGTTGGCAAAGTTGCACATTTCTGCTTTAGTAAGGCTAATGGCAAGATAGACTTCTATGGTCTTAAAATATAATCAGTTGGGAAAAACATCTTATCCTTTCAAAATCTCAGAATGCCTGATGTGGTCACTGCCTAATGGGTATGATTTAACAGAAGACTATATGGTACCAAGCCAACTGCATCTTAGAAAACTGAAGTCATGTTGAATCCTAGCCAAATACATTTTTAATTCATTCATATATCTGGTAACTGAAGAGAAGGCAGTGACATCAGCCTTGCTAATGGCTGTTCCTTTAGCTTATCATTAGCAATGATCACTGGGTCAAATTCGTACTTGGTGGAATTCCAGTGACTTGAATGCAGTTACACCAAGGTATATTAGGCCCTGTGTATTTACAAGGAATACAGACACAGAGCCCTATATCATGTCCAGTAAGCCACTTACTGCATCAACAGATGTTTCTTCTTGTTAGGCCAATGGGAATTTTGTCAATGTTTGTTCCTTCCTTCCCAGAAACAATTGCCCATGTTGTCAAGCTTGAATAATTTTACTAGGGCAAAAAGATACATCTCTGTATAAAGTCCCCTTTTGCCTCCTTTCCAATTAGTTTCTGTGGCAGGGAGCAGACTGCTTTCTGAGAGCAGCATCACCAGGTTGGGCATATATTGTAGAAGGGAACACATGCCAGTGGCGCAGCTGTTAACTAAAGAGAGAAGCTGATTTCTCTGCTCACGGTGATATCTGTTTTACTGTAATAAACTCTGAACCGGTAACAGAATTACAAGGCTAATTAGATACATTTTACTCATGTTTTATCACAAAATAGAAAATAAAATTATGCAAAGCTCTGTTACAATCTTCCTTGGAGTCACAGTGAGGGAGCACAGAAATTCCTGTCTCTGCAGCATTGACTCACTGCATGGCTTTGAACTAGAGAATTAACTTCTCTGCGTCAGTTCTCCCAGCTGTAAAATGGCGATAATATTTACTCATTCCTCCCGTGGCCCCCCGCCCCACGGACTTTGAGGTTCATTAGCTGAAGATGCATATTGCTAGAGAAGTGCCAGGCACAGTATAATTACTCTGGTACTGTCTAGTAATTGTGTTTCAGTGATAAAACCTTAGGATAGATAGATGCAGAACAGAGTGATTGTGCTAGAATAATGGCAATACTTAGCTCTTATATAGCATGCCACATCTCTTACTACCTTCATTAATCCTCACATGGAGATGATTGATTATGGGGAGGAGGGGAGAAGGTAGATTTTCTTTCCTGGAGCTCCTTGTTAGTAGCCTGATCCAAAACCCGCTGAACTCCTTAGCCATAATGGTGTTGACTCTGGGCTTTGAATCAGGCCCCAGAACAGAAGGGGACGTCTCCCTACCAGCACGCTGAGCTCTTCCACACAAGAAGGAAGGATGGATGGGAGAGAAAGTCCCCTCTGCCCCTGGAGCTCTAAGGTACATAAGAGGGAGATTTAATCAGTGTTGCCTAGGACTTTCCTATAATTCATGCCAGAAGGGAAGTCACAGTATTATTGCTAGTATTGTTATTAGCAGGAATCCAAAACTTGCAGCTGTTACATGGTGCATGCATGTCTGCTTTGCAAATTTCAAATTGCAGTCAACCAATCAGAAGCTTTGTCACACCTTATCACAATTCCATTGGCTAACTTGAAAGATACCAAATGATGACAAATGATACATGTAAACATTGCCTCAGTGTTACAGATGGTTTGGAATGATGGTGAAGGAGGGAGGATGATATGGCAAGGCAAAGTTGCACTCAATACCTTAAGTCATCATGTTCCCATTACATCTCTGATGTTTAGGGCAGCGATGAAGCTCCTCCACCCCTGTCTGTTTCTGGCAAGTCTTTCAGTTGTTCCCTAGCTGTGCCCCAGGTTTTTCAGCTCCACTTCCACAGCTCTTTGCCTTGTTTTCAGGCGGCCTCATTTTCACTTGCCTTCAGTTGTCCATCTTATTGCTATTCTGGTGATGGAATCAGTTTCTTATCTGAAGCATATGGCCAATCCATCTTCAACACCTCCTGGCAATGATGGTGCTTATATCTTCTTGGCAGCACTGTGTCAATAGGTCATGCTTTGAGATTGTTCTGGGACAAAACATACAGAGGTTGTATGGAATGAAGACCGTTTGGACATGTCATTCTTACTCATTCCCCAGCATTCTGCACTCTAAAGTAGTGCTGAAAGTATGCAGCTCTGATAAATCCGGAGCTTGGTTTTGGTGTTGTATTTTGATGATTTCCAGACTATATTTAAGCTCCTGAATGTGTTCCTGGCTTTATTCATTTTGTTCTGGGTGTCCTGGCTTGTTCCACCATCCCGGCTGATGGTGCTGCCCAAGTAAGTGAATGTTTCTACATTGGTGAAAACATGATCCTCTATCCATACTGGTGATGGTGAGGCAATATTAAAGGTCATGATATCTGTCTTAATGTGGTTGATTTTCAGTCCAATTTGCTGGCTGAATGTGTTGAGTCGAGTTGTTTTTTCTTGTATATGGTGTTGGATATGTGATAGGAGAGCAACATCATCTGCGAAGTCCAGGTCTTCAAGGGATGAGAAGGGTGTCCATTTAATGCGTCTTGACATGTCTTGTGGTGTACACCACGTTACCCAGTCGATGGTAATGTTGAAGAGGATTGCAGACATGATACATCTCTGACGTACTCCTGTTTTGACTTCAAAACTGAGCTCACTGTGATCAGCACTGCACATAAAGTTGGAATAGAAGCTTTTGATGATGATTCTACGGAGACGGATTCCATATGCTTGCAGAATGTGCCGTAGGCTGGTTCTGTGAGTGCTATCAAAAGCCTTATTTCCCATGCTGGGACTCCCCTCTCATTTAGCAACATGGGAAGGGCAGAATGGTCCTGACATATCTTGAAGTTGGCAACCCACCCAGATCTAGAATCCATGCCTTCACTGTGTATTGCCGTGGTTTGAATGTTTAGGGTTCTGTGTAGTTGAAGATGCTGGTATTCTCTGGAGTGACTTGTGCTATGGGTGCAGAAGTGGGGTTTGCAGTACTGCACGCATCTTAGCTGCCAACTTCCTCGTACCCACCTCCAGTCTGAGCAGTGCTTGCTAATCACCTGCATGTGGAATACACATAGGCACCAGCACTTGAAGAAGAAATGGAGGTTACTTACTGTGAATGGAAAGTCTTCAACATATGTGGTCCCTGTCTGTATTCCACTACCTGGTCGCTGTCCCCCTCTGCTTTGGATCTGGTTAGATTCATCGTAAGAAGTTCTGAGGGGCCATCAACTTGCACTGCCTCTTAGGCCCTCACTCAGGAGTATGCGTGTGGGCCAATGGACACTGCTTGTTAGAATCTCTGGTCTCAGATGCATGGCGCACATGCATACCCCTCCCCCACGTGCGGCATACGGATTGGAAAGAACTCACATTCCAAGAACTTCCAGTTACGGTAAGTAACCTTCATATTTTTATCATTCTACTAAATATCACCATATATCAATGCAGAGCGCTGCTTGAAATGATAGCTAATCCAAAACAAAGAAGTATAGTACTGGTTTGTTTATAAGATACAATTGATCTCAAAAGCCATGGAAGGCACTTCAGCTGTTGTTGTTT
Organism: Lepidochelys olivacea; assembly: GCF_965140295.1. NCBI lineage: Eukaryota > Metazoa > Chordata > Testudines > Cheloniidae > Lepidochelys > Lepidochelys olivacea. The sequence goes on along the minus strand of NC_140417.1, from coordinate 3,380,586 downwards.
TTTTAAAGATAAGCATAAAAAGAATCATTCAGCCTATTGTTTTAGCTCAGGCATGTTAATACCGGATATCAACCAAGAGTTTGTAATGGCTGTAACAGACGTTTATGGTCTGTAAAGCTGACCTTTCTCTCATGTGTCAAAGGTGACCTGCAAAGGATATTTTTTTTAAATTAGATTTATTGTGATGGATAAATAAGACCTCAAAGGCTTTTTTTTAAGGTTTCTCCCCTCTTTTCCTTAAGCATATTTTTATTTATTTATTTTTAAACCTTAGAAATATCAGAAATGTCACGTTTGGGGCTTTCCTGCTATTGCTGGAAGAGCTCCTGGATTTTTTGCAGCATGTATATTGTTCAATCAGTTTATAAGAGCTGGGAGTGCAGCATCTTTTACAAAGGCATACATTCCTGAAAGGGAAATTAGTCCTTAACATCACAGTGTAACAAAAAGCAACGCAAAGCTAGGGGTTTTTCAGAACACTCTTGACTAAAAATCCCTTCATTTCCCAAGTGCTTAGCTTTCACTCTCTTGATTCCAGTGATGTCATCATGTATTAGTTCCCCAATCATCATGGAGCCTTTCAATGCAGCGAACCTCTGAATTTCTAACATGAAAAACAAGCAAGAAAAGAAAGTCCAGGAGACACGGCCAGGACAATAGTGTTGTGACCCGGTGTATGGGGAATCTGTGCCTATATGGCAGAGTACAGGGGAATCTGCCAAGATCTTGACTCCTGGCAGCATCAGCTCATGTGGTGTGTGGGTAAGAGAGAAAGAGGAGTCACTGCCACCCAGAGAGCAGCTCCTGGAGGCTACTATAATGTAGACAGCCCTTCAGGAAGGCCCTATTGCCCCTGTAGAAGCTGGGGATTAAGAGAGGGCCTCTAAGAGGCTCAGCAGATCATCTCTTCCATTATATCTGGATTCTGTCTCTTGTCTCCCTAAAGATGTGAGGTGGGGACCTTTTTGCTCGGTCCGTAGATGGGGAGGGGTCATATCCCATCACTCTAAATCTATCCTGGTGGCTGGCTAAAATCCTGACCACACAGGGTTTCCTAGCATGTTTGCTGAACAGGTTGAAAACATGATTTTAGGCTGCTTTCAGGGCCAGCAAGCCAGCGCAAGTAGGGTTTGATCTAAATCTGCTGTGCTGTTTGAACCCATTGCCTCTTCTCCTATCCTCTGGCTAGAGAAAACAGCTTTTCTCCATCTTAGAAATATTGCCCTCTCTGAATTCCAAGCAACATAGTGATGATGATTTTCCTCTGGTCAGGCGTTTTTATTCCCTTCCCCTAAAGTTCAAACTGTGATGGGATGAGGGCTTGTGCACTATCCTCCTCGTGTGTGGGGGAGAAAGCAACCAACAAAAGTCTTTGGTCCACTGATGTTCCACAATTGCTTGTCTGGTGTCTAGAGGCCTTCTTGTGTTGGGGAGATGATGACATCTTTTATTGTGTACTAGCATTTCACACTTGGTAATGCTTCTTTTCTGACTGGGGAGAGAGGAGTGTTAAGTTTTATCAAACACTTTTATAGCCACAGCACAAACACTGAAACATTACTTTATACCATGGGATACAGATATTACAAGTAAGATTATTACATGCAGCATCCTACACGCATTCCATAAAGTCTAAGCATGTTCTTATAACTCTAATCTCTCTTTTAATAATACTAACACACAGGTAAGCCAGACTGGTTTCCAGCTCTGCTTTCATCAGTGTTCAGTGAAGCCTAGAGGCCTTGGCATAAGCTGGCACCTGGTCTGCCAGCATCACAGTTATATTAGTTTAACTCCCCGTATGCACACTGTGAGAGTGGCCTTTTTCAATTAAGCATAAACTCCTTCCAAAGCGCTGTAAGCTAAAATAGATAAAATAGATAAATTCCACGTGGGAATTTATACCAGTATAATTTTATCAGTTTCAATTCACATCTTGGGTTATTCCCCTACTTTCCTATGTAGACAAACCCTATGGTCTTCTGGAAACTTTTTCTGCAAATAAATTTCAGGAAGCATGGAACATACAGAAGAATGAACTTCATGAAGAACTGCATGCAGAGGGAAACTTTTTTTGTTCCTACGGGGGATTTGCTAAAGCTGATCCTTTTATTAGCTGGCTTACATGTTGTCAATAAATGATCATTCATGATGTCGAGACTCATTAAAATGATCTCTGCTAGTCTCCTTAAACTGGAGATATATAATCACCTAAAACACCTCAGTGGGATTTAGGACTGAAATCCCTTGCAAAGCATTGTTGAAAAATCAAAGCATTGTGTGAAAATGAGGACTTGGAAAGAGGGGGAATGAAAATCCCTGCACTTCCCCTGGACAGCATTGTGTGGGGTTTCAGGACTATGGGGTTGCTCTCTTTAATACTGGATCTTTGAAAAGCTTTGTTTGCAAAATGTCACCACATTAACCATTTTATCTTGTATTCTGCCTAGTGAGTTATGGTTTTGAATAGGTTCTGTAAACCACCTAGGTTGCTTGCTACAAGCCATTGAACCATTGGTAAGTAGCGGTAGTCCTTTCCTTTAATTAATTTCTCTGAAAGAAATGGGAAGGTTTCTTTCAGTCTAAAAGCAGGTTGCAGATCCCAGACTTTCAATTGATAAAACAGACAAAGGCTTCCTTTTGTGAAGCAAGACCATTTTAACCCCTTGAGTTCTGTTTCCTTGTCACCTGCAGCCATGGGCTAGACTCACGGCCTCATCCCTTCCACCCGATGCCTCGCCCTACTGCCCTCCATCTGCCTGAGCTCTGAGCGCACCCCCCGCGCCCCGCCCACCCCATATCTGGAAGACCCTGGCCAAGCTTCCCACTGCCCTTAGCCCTGCTAAGCTGCCAGTTGACCCCAGTGACAGCCCGAGTACTGGGTCACTGGCCGGCCTCAGCATTGGCACCAACACTTGGCTGCTGGCCTCTGGCCAGATCTGAACTTCCACAGGCTTGGGGGAGTGGGTGGAGCATGGGTGCGGCCAGGTCTTGGCTTAGGGGCAGCCTTCCCTGGCCTATTATACTCACCACCCATGCCTGCAGCCACATCTTGCAATGTTAATTGCATTATACTGAATGTATTTGGCAGGAAGTAGGAAAACATGCATACCTTCCATGAACATTCTTATCCTTAAGCTTAGTTTTTTAATCTTATATTTAGTTTACCCATTCAGTCTCCCAGAGTTAAATTCACCCCTAGTGTAGAGAGATTTGACAAGTTCATTTAATAATGTTTCAAAAGCATATTAAGGTCGTCAGAGCCTTTTTAGGGCCTTGTGCTTGTCTTGCTTCATAGGGACAAAATTCGCACATGGAGGCAGAGTTCAGTTTCCACTGAAAACCTAAACTTTGGAAGTTGCTGACTTTTGAGTGTTTCGTTTTTCAACCTTCATGCTGGGATGTTGTTTTTGTATGGAATATTTCTTCAAGATGTGCTGAGATGCTCTGGAGAAGGAAGCCATCACTATTTCCGTTGTACTCAGGAAATATCTAGTGTACTGTTTAAACCATGCTGTTGTCGGCAGAATGGTCATTATCTTCTAAACTCTAGCAGCGCATTAAAATTACCTGAATATCTCCTTGAGTTTGTGTTTATTTGATGATAATGTCCTGATTAAACAAAAGAATTGTAAAGACGACAAGCAGAGGTAAGGAACAGTTTTCAATAAACGGTGGTTTTTACCCAAACTCTACAATAGATTACAAATAACAGACAAAAGAAGACATCTAGGTGTTAAAATATGAATAGAACTAAACTGATTGTTTACATCTCTTAGCAATTGCTTTATCTACTTACAACTAGTGCTCTGTAAAAAGCAATTGTATGAACCACAGTAAATAAGTACCAAATAAAATTTAATTGACAAAACATTTTTTGAAGTTTAATAACCTCCTTACAGAGAGAGGATTTCATTGTCTATGCTTTTTGGGCTTTATAACTCAATTTAATATTTTTTTCCAAAGTACATTTGTTTAAACAAAGATACATTTTTCATATTTGACCCAATAAATGTGTAACTATTTGAGTATTTTTGAGAACTAACTGTCATTTTATGCTTTTCCCTTTTTTTCTTTTTTGGATAACACCATCTGTTTAGTAAACATTGGAAATTGATTGATATGAAACTTAGAAAGTTCATAATGACAACCAAATAACATATGACAGATTAGATAAGAACAAGTCATTCAGATGACCTATAAAAGGACAACCATCTGTATAGCATTAGAACAATCTTCCTACTGGTGACAGTAATAACTTTCTAAGTCAGTGACAGCTCTGGATTTACTGTGTAAATGTTAATCATGTGAACTGTGTAATTGGGATTTAGTGAAATGGTCTATTTTCATTGTTTTACTTGTGAGTGAGTAGAACCTGTTAAAAATTATCCATTTTCTAAAATTGTCTTTTATATGTTATCTTCAGAGTCCCCAAAAAGCTCCTATAAAGCCATCAAAATATACTGAATTTTGTGCAACTATAGTTTGGAATAGTTTGCTGTGAAAATCTCAGTCTAGGGGAAGGCAGCCTCTGTCTGGAAGATAACAAAGACCCTTTATTGCTTTTAAAATCTGAACCACAGCCAATCAAATTGCTAAATATCAAGTACACACCTTCAATTGAAAGTTTCTATCCATATAGTACCCTCCATGGTTAACACAACCGCCAGTGAGAATTCTCTGATTCGATAATGGACACAAGATGCCCCACAAAGAGAGAATGTTTGTTATATTTACTTACAGATACATACATTCACAATGTTTTGGCTAATAGACCTTTTCTAGGACATGTTGCAGAGATGTTCCTAGTTTTCTGCTCTGGAGAGACTGGAATTCATCTGAAAGCATTCAGTCAGCTGTTTGCAGCCCTTTTGGAATAGGATACCTTGTCTATCTTCTGTTAATTTTCATCTCACCTGAGTTCTTTGCTTCTCAGCGGATCCATGCAGTCTGGAGTTGATTTATTTCTTTGTAAGAGTAAAACTTTTTTTTTGTAGGCTTAATAATTAAGGCAAACCCTAGCCATTCATTTACCATATAAGAAGGAATGTATTCAGTGGGAAGGAAAATTATTATTTTTACTCTTTCTTGTTGCTGTTAGGCACACATTTAAAGCTTTTCATCTGCAAAGTGCTTTACAAATATTAATCTGCACAATGCCCCTATATGGTAGGTGTCTCATAAATGCTTTGCAAGACATTGTAATCCAACCCATTTCAGATGTAATTAGTTTTGAAGTGTAGAACATAACTTAATTAGAACATCATGAAATTACTGTGTATCTATTGACTTCAGATGCCAGGGAACAATCTGAAATTGATACATTGTTTCAACTAATATTCTAGTTGTATACCTCCTAGAATAATTAAATCTTTGTATGCCTTCACTCAGGTTTAGCTAGTAGATAGAGTAATGCAGAAAGAGCCACTTGAAAGCTATTTCTAAGTAGAAAGACAGATGTCTGGAAGCTAGTGGGACTAGTTGTTTCATTGTTTTCTTTTGTGTTTAATAAAAGTTAAGCATTTTGTTGAGGATATACACAGGGTGGCCTTGTGCTCCTGAACTGAGCAACAGTAGGTTTGAATTATTAACCATGTTCTACAGGGATGAAACTGAGGAAGAGAGATGCACTTACTTGCCAAAGACCACTTAGTGAGTCATTGTCAGAGCTGGGACTAGAAATAAATAGATCCTGTGTGTGAGACCTTGGCATTTAATTTGATTTTTACCTTGTCCAAAGTATGGGTCCCATCCAGCAAAGTACAGCCAGTTTCATTGAAGGCACACTTCTTGGGTTCAACTTTCTTTTACAGATTCTGGGGCAGCTGAAGAGCCAGATTTTTAAAGGTGTTTAGGTGCGTAGTGAAATTGAGTTTTAGGTGCCTAGATGCTTTTGAAAATCCCACGAGGCACCTACATCCCTTTAAAAATCTGGCCCACAGAGACTATTTTGAGTGCTTACACTTAAGGTTTTTTTTTGCCAAATATGGACTTCTGTATCTTACATCATGCAAGTGCTGTTGAGATTTGAAACAAAGAGTATGTAATTTAATTCTCTGAGATGGTTGTGTAGAGCTTACTATGGAGCATTCCATTGGAACGGATCATGGTCTGAAATCCAAGAAAGCACATAGTGTGTAATTAAGCATGTCAGTAGTGCCTTTGAAGCCAATGAACAATATTATTTGTTAATGTGACATCAGTTCCCTGTTACAACAAAATTAAAGAAGCTATCTCAAATGAAATCATTAATCATTGCTGTAGGAGGGTAAGACTCACTGGTGCAGCACCTCCTGCTGGTCATCCAGGGAATTCGCTCACCAGCCTCCAAAAAAAAAAGCCACTGAAAGCCACTGTTTTATAAAATGTGTCTTTTTAAATACCGCTGTCCCTTTTTCTTTCTCCACCAGTTGCATGTGTTTCAATGATCACAGGATCTTCTCCTTCCCAGAGGCTAGTGAAGATTAGAAAGAAAAAAAACGCACTCGTGATGAAATGTTCTCTGAGCTCATGCTGTCCTCCCACACTGACAGAGCACAGACGAATGCGTGGAGGCAAATAATGTCAGAGTGCAGGAAAGCACAAAATGACCGGGAGGAGGGGTGACGGGCTGAAGAGAGTAAGTGGCGGGCTGAAGCTCAAATGTGGCGGCAGCATGATGAGGGGAGGCAGGATTCAATGCTGAGGCTGCTGGAGAATCAAACCAGTATGCTCCAGTGTATGGTTGAGCTGCAGCAAAGGCAGCTGGAGCACAGACTGCCACTACAGCCCCTGTGTAACCAACCGCCCTCCTCCCCAAGTTCCATAGCCTCCTCACCCAGACGCCCAAGAACGCGGTGTGGGGGCCTCCCGCCACTCCACTCAGAGGATTGCCCAAAAAACAGAAGGCTGGCATTCAATACATTTTAAAGTTGTAAACTTTTAAAGTGCTGTGTGGCATTTTCCTTCCCTCCTCCACCACCCCTCCTGGGCTACCTTCGTAGTCATCCCCCTGTTTGTGTGATGAATGAATAAAGAATGCATGAATGTGAAGGAACAATGACTTTATTGCCTCTGCAAGCGGTGATCCAAGGGAGGAGGGGAGGGTGGTTAGCTTATAGGGAAGTAGAGTGAACCAAGGGGTGGGGGGTTTCATCAAGGAGAAACAAACAGAACTTTCACACCGTAGCCTGTCCAGTCATGAAACTGGTTATTAAAGCTTCTCTGATGCGTACCACGTCCTCCTGTGCTTTTCTAACTGCCCTGGTGTCTGTCTGCGTGTAACCAGCAGCCAGGCGATTTGCCTCAACCTCCCACCCCGCCATAAACGTCTCCCCCTTACTCTCACAGATATTGTGGAGCACACAGCAAGCAGTAATAACAGTGGGAATATTGGTTTTGCTGAGGTCTAAGCGAGTCAGTAAACTGCGCCAGCGTGCCTTTAAACGTCCAAATGCACATTCTACCACCATTCTGCACTTGCCCAGCCTGTAGTTGAACAGCTCCTGACTACTGTCCAGGCTGCCTGTGTACGGCTTCATGAGCCATGGCATTAAGGGGTAGGCTGGGTCCCCAAGGACAACTATAGGCATTTCAACATCCCCAACAGTTATTTTCTGGTCTGGGAATAAAGTCCCTTCCTGCAGCTTTTGAAACAGACCAGAGTTCCTGAAGATGCGAGCGTCATGTACCTTTCCCGGCCATCCCACGTTGATGTTGGTGAAACGTCCCTTGTGATCCACCAGAGCTTGCAGCACTATTGAAAAGTACCCCTTGCGGTTTATGTACTCTCCGGCTTGGTGCTCCGGTGCCAAGATAGGGATATGGGTTCCGTCTATGGCCCCACCACAGTTAGGGAATCCCATTGCAGCAAAGCCATCCACTATGACCTGCACATTTCCCAGGGTCACTACCCTTGATATCAGCAGATCTTTGATTGCATGGGCTACTTGCATCACAGCAGCCCCCACAGTAGAGTTGCTCACTCCAAATTGATTTCCAACTGACCGATAGCTGTCTGCCATTGCAAGCTTCCACAGGGCTATCGCCACTCGCTTCTCAACTGTGAGGGCTGCTCTCATCTTGGTATTCATGCGCTTCAGGGCAGGGGAAAGCAAGTCACAAAGTTCCATGAAAGTGCCCTTACGCATGTGAAAGTTGCGCAGCCACTGGGAATCGTCCCAGACCTGCAACACTATGCGGTCCCACCAGTCTGTGCTTATTTCCCGAGCCCAGAATCGGCGTTCCACAGCATAAACCTGCCCCATTAGCACCATGATGCATGCATTGGCAGGGCCCATGCTTTCAGAGAAATCTGTGTCCATGTCCTGATCACTCACGTGACCGCGCTGACGTCACCTCCTCGCCCGGTATCGCTCTGCCAGGTTCTGATGCTGCATATACTGCTGGATAATGCGTGTGGTGTTTAATGTGCTCCTAATTGCCAAAGTGAGCTGAGCGGGCTCCATGCTTGCCGTGGTATGGCGTCTGCACAGGTAACTCAAGAAAAAAGGCGCGAAACGATGGTCTGCTGCTGCTTTCACGGAGGGAGGGAGGGAACGGGGTCCTGACGATATGTACCCAGAACCACCCGCGACAATGTTTTAGCTCCATCAGGCATTGGGATCTCAACCCAGAATTCGAATGGGCAGTGGAGACTGCGGGAACTGTGGGATAGCTACCCACAGTGCAACACTCTGGAAGTCAACGCTTGCCTCGGTACTGTGGAAGCACTCCGCCAAGTTAATGCACTTAATGAACTTAGAGCATTTTCTGTGGGGACACACACACTCGAATATATTAAACCGATTTCTAAAAAACCAACTTCTATAAATTTGACCTAATTTCGTAGTGTAGACATACCCCTAGACTGTATGAAACTCAGCTCTTGATTAGTTCCATTAGGGCAGAGGGGAAGTCTCACGTGATTTTTTCTGTTTCCTTTGTCTGCCCATGCTTTTTGATCTTTGTATGTGTTCTGTTCAACACACAGCCCACAAAACACGCTCAAACTTGAAACTGAATGTTTCACTTCCTTGGATTGGTTTGCTGGAGAGGAGTCAGTCTTCTAGAGTTAGTGATGCTGCGGTTTTGAGTAGTTTCGCTTATATATAACAGTTTAGGAAGCATTTAATAGTACATATGGCAAACTCTGTTGAATATGACAAGGAGTCCGGTGGCACCTTAAAGACTAACAGATTTATTTGAGCATAAGCTTTCGTGGGTAAAAACCTCACTTCTTCCGATACAGACTAACATGGCTACCCACTGATACTTGTCTGTTGAATATGTAATCCTAGCTGATCTCCAGTTTTTTCTCTTCATAGGGGTGATGAAATTGGTTGTCCTTAACAATTGTTGTATTGTGTATTCTCTACGTGGAAAATATCCACTTGTAGAATGAAAGAGAATATGGTTTTTCTTCAGGCCCAGTATATGAGAGTCAAAATATTACCAAACTTTTTTTCCTCTTATATCTATTAAGTTCTTGAAGAAACCTGAGAAGTTCCTCTGAGGTCCCTGTCCTTCAAAGATTCATACACATGCTCAACTTTAGGCAGGTGAATAGTCACATTAAAATGAATGGGACCACTCATACTTACATGGTTAAATTCGTGTATAAAGTGTATGCACAATCAGGACTTCAGCTTGTCCCTGTTGTCTAAAATATAATATGCTGCTGTCCATTACTATAGCCATTTTGTCATGTAACCATGATTATCTGTGTCAATTAAAATATATTTTAAAGAAAAAAATCAAGAAAATCCAGTTGTGGGATTTGGTCTTCGCTATGTGTAGAAATTGTGGTGCATTTTACTTGGTTATCTTGGTTCTAGTCTGGGGGTCTAAAACTCTGAGCTTGCTGGATCATTTTAAATTTTTGAATAGTGAAACCTTTGTTTTGAGAAATATGTGATAGAGAAGTACATTATTTTCACTTAGTAACCTACTTTAGTCTGTTGGGTAAGACCTAAAACCTGGATCTGTCAACTCAGAAATCGTGGCTCTTTTCCTTGCTCTGTAGTGAAAGTTGTCCTGTGTAAATATTAGCAAGTATTGCTGTTACTCTGTTCCTCCACCAGGGAAATGCACATGTGCACTTCCCCCTAGGTTAAGTTGACATTTTGGTGTAGAATGCAGAAGGAGGAGTCATTTTACCAAACTATGGAGCTTTCTTTCACCTTAGAAATGTAGTCTAAATTAGTTTGGAAACTGATGATGGAAAGTATCGTCATCATGGGGTTTATTTTTGGTCTGTTTCATCAGAATTCTGCCTACATTTCAAACAAGTCCAGTTTCTTGATCATTGTACTATTACCAGCCTTGAAAACTACCCCTTGCATAACCACTATCAACATCTGCCTGCATTTCAAATGTTTTTTGATCTTGTATAATGTGACTTCCTTGGACAGACAGAGGGATGCAAAGAAATATTAGGCACTGGGTAAAAATTTCAAAATGGTGCAATTTTAAAATTCTTAATTTCAAACTACTGTTACGCACATTCTTCAAAATGCTCGGAATACGTTCTGGTTGCTTAATAGAATTAAGACCCTGTTTGAACTCAATGGGAAGACTTCCATGGATGTCAGAGGCCTTTGCATCAGGCTTACAAACTAACCATTTGAAAGTCTGACTCATTTTCTTGTTTTTGGAATTCCAAGTGAATCAATATCAGTTTTGGAATCCGATTGTCATTACGCCCCTGAGAATAGAAACGCTACCACTTCTCCATATAAAACTGCTCACATCTGCAAGACTGGGGCAAGCACTTGGGCACTGCAACTCAAAAAAAAAAAAAAAAAAAAAAAAAAGAGAGAGAGAGAGAGAGACCTCTACTGCTTGAGCCAAAGGAAGATCTATGTCACTTATAAAAGGATCCTTATGTTGTTCTTCCTCTGCAACTAATCCATGTAGGAAAAGGTATGTGCACGCACACACGCATCCCTAGTCTCTCACTGAAGTCAGTGGCAAAAAACTCCCCTTGATCACAGATTAAACCTCTAACCACCCACAACAAAACACATTAAAAACTTTGCTTTATTACAGACTGTTAACCCAAATATAGCTAATGCACGTGTTTGCAAGGAGCATGAACCTACATGGGAACTTGGAGGAGGTAGGAGCACAGGTAGGGTGCAGAATCTGGTTGCGAGCTACAAGGAGACTAAGAAATGTGACACCAGCCAGGTTCAGGGCAGGGTGATTGTTTCACAACATATACTGGTTTTGAATTATAACTTCCCCTTCTGTCTTTAGAGTAAATCTGGCAATGTTGAGGCTGGACAAATTCTCAAAGTCAGCGCTAGTTATAGGAATCCTAAAAGAGCTTTGGAATGGAAATCGATTGCAACCTTAACTGTGCAGGGGTAGCTTGTTCTCCTTAGTATATTTTACAGTCTGATTCAGTTTCTATTTATTATATCTTTCTATCATGCTTCCTCTTTGAGCCAGGCATAGTAGGGCAACCCATGGCCCATCAAGGCATCTGGGCTGAGTGGCAACAGAAAGGCACTGAGACTGCGTGCAAATGCCCAGACACTTGGAGGGATGTGTTCCAGTGCCCTTACCTAATCCTGGAGAGGCAAATCCTTTCCACCATGCAGTACAATGGAATCCCCGCAGAAAGAGTTTTCTGCCTAACTGCGACTGTCTTGTTGTTTTTCCACTCAAGAGCATGATGGTGCCTCCATTTTTCTAGTTCTAGCACAGAGAATTCTTATTCAGAACCTCCCCGGTGTTTTCTTCTGACTGAATGTTATCAACTTCTGGGTGTCAGGTTTTCAGGCACATCCCCTCTAGCACTACACACTGGATGCAAGTCCAGAGACACCGTTCACAAAGGCTGTTACATCTTTGTGTTAGTAAATTGTATGAGCGATGCTCTTCCTAGCAATCTCCAAGCCTGATGCCTTGCTTTTTTTATGGGCATAATATATTTGTAAACGTGTTTCTTAACTTATTTCAAAACATGTTTGTTCTGCCTCATTTAGCTGCAGATAACTTACTGTCTCTTGGATCTTTAGCTTCTTGTTTCTAATGATTCCTTTGAAATATTATTTTAATGAACCTATGAAACACATCATTGTATTCTTTATCTTGTGGTTGGACTGCTAATGATACTCATCCATTAAGTAAATGGTTTTGTAAGCAATACAAATGTAATAAATAAAGTTAGTCCGGTTTTTTACCACTTTTTTGCTGATGGGCGTACCACATGCTGCGAAGGTAATGTTTCATGACCAAAATAGTTCAGTTTGTAGGCGAACTGGGAATCTTTGTATTTAGACTCAGTTAAAGAGCTTCAAAGAACATTATAAGCTATCATTTGTATTCACTCGGTTTTGTTTATTTATATATAAAATCTCAATCTTAGGGTGACCAGATGTCCTGATTTTATAGGGACAGTCCCGATATTTGGGGCTTTGTCTTATATAGGTGCCTATTACCCTCCACCCCCGTGCCAGTTTTTCACACTTACTGTCTGATTACCCTTTTCAATCGAGCAATGATGTATAGTATAAAGATATAGATGTTCAGCTTCTCTGTTAAGATAGTGTGACAGATTCAGGTATCATTTTGGCTAACACTGGGTCCCTGATGGGAGTACTGGGTCTGATCCCCCGTGAATACTGGGGTAGTTCAAATCCACATCTGAAAGTAGCATCTCAGGCCTCTGAACAGTGGGGAAAGTCTGATTCAGGAAGAAAGGATGGTCTTGTGATTGGGGCAGAGGACTAGGAGCCAGTAAATCTAGGCTCCATTGCTGGGTTTGCCACAGACTTCCTCTGTAAACTTGCACAAGTCACTCAGTGTCTCTGTGCCTATGTTTCCCTGGATTTAATAGGGATAATGATACTTTTCTACTACACAGGAGCATTGTGGGGCTTAATTCATTAATATTTGTGAAGTGCTAACTCATTGCTACTGGAAGATATTGAGACCAAGAATTTAGCAATACTCAAAGAGGGATTGGAAGTTTTAATGGTAACAATAATATCCAGATTTGTAAGAACTAATGATAACAAAAAGAGTGTTGGAGGGATATAAAACCTCATGCTTTCGGATTTAAGCCAATCTCTAACTATGGATATTAGGATGAGACCTTCATGTGGGGGCAGATGATCTTACATTGGAATACTGTGGGGTTTCTTTCACCTTCCTCTGAAGTATCTGGTGACGGACACTGTCACAGACAGGATACAGGACTAGATGGATCACAGGTCTGATCCAGTCTGGCAATTCCTATGTTCCTATGAGATACCATACCTGCATGTATACCATATACGTATATATAAAAATGAATATATTTTTGATGCTGACCTACTGAGTTTAGCAACACAACTATTTTCTGTAGAAAACAAGAATAAATCAAACATAAAATGAATTTAGCTTTTCATTGCTGCGTTTCAGTATTTCCAAGAAGCCAGGACTTGAGAATAAGTGGAGATGGGTGTTTAGAATAAAGTCACAGTGCCTTGCAATAATTACCAAGGCAAAATTCTTAAGGAGGGCTTTTATTTGACTAGACATGTTTAAGAAATTTCCCTGTGTGGAACTTCAAGAATTGGGCCTAAAGAATCATGATTATGTAATTTATAAATGAGGTATTTGCTACCATACAAGATCCCCTAGTGAGATTCACATCTTTCAGTGTATTTTAAAAATTATTTCAGTTTTTCCAAGGATCTTGGAAATATGTAATACATAAATATGGAGGATAGCCAGCCATAGTCATATGCTGGCCAAGTGAAACCATACACGAGGAAATGCCATAAAATTTTACTGGGTAGTTATATCTGGATAATTTAGATTGAAATGATCGGTCAGTAGTCTTCCCTAAGATGTTGTTAATTCACGGAGGAAATGAAGGTTGTTATAAAAATTATTTTCTCTCTCTCTCTCTGAGAAGGTAGTGATTTTGCAATCCTATTACTGGTAGGCTAAGACCTAAACTTAGCTGAGCTAGCAAGAGTTCACTTCCCCAGGATTTTGAGAGCACGTGCATCTGAGGATGAAAATATTAATGTACTAGCGTTTTGTAAGATGCTCCCACAAATCACTCCTAATTTTGTAGCAGACAAAGGCAAACATTGGCAGTGAGCATGCTTGTGGTACTCCAGCCAGGATTTTTCACTATCATTTTAAAATGATTGCCTGAGGAGTTCACTCAGGGAAAGTGGAATGCGGGGGTGGAGGAACCTGGAGATCCTTATACGAATTTCACACGTTAGGATGATTCAGGAAAATATCCTATTTTCTAAAGGCCCCAGCATCATGAAATGCACAAAAGATTAGGATTTGCTTTGATCGAAATGCTTTTTTTACGTTTTGACTCTGTGTTCTGAACTCTGCCAATCTGACTTAAGAGTGGAGTGCTGTATAGGCTGCAGTATGAATGGATCATAGCTCTTGGCTTACCATAAAAATGTTGAGAATGTCTTTGAAACGTCCATTAGCGTTATCACATTTGTACAAATACTCATGCACTTGCCTAGTAAGGGAAAATACAGATTTCAGTTTAAATTTTCAGTACTAACATTTATTTTATTTTCAATAGGATCACAAAAATCAGGCGAACGTAGTCTTTTGTGGCGTATACTTTGCAGTGTACAAATCTCTGTAAAGAACTGCCTTATCCACCCTGGAGTTGCCTGCTAGGCCAGATTCAACAGTTTTCTTTCATGTGGACATAGGGTTCAGTTCTGTTGAAGTGCTGGACATCTTAGTTATTCCACAGGATAAAAAGAGCATTTGGATCTGAAGTAAGTTCTCAGCACTTTGAAAGATCAAGCTGATCGTTCTAAAGTTACAGGCTAGATGAAATATACTTGTTGCTTTCTGACTCCTAAACTAGTAATGTTACTAGATTATAAGAGCCATGATAAAATACAGGTACACAAATGCAAAGTTGGTGGTGTTTGCTAATAAACCGTGAATAAAAGACAGTAAACACACTTCAGTGCAGACTTTTTCTAAATAATGATTAATTACTCTTTTACGGGATTATTCTAGATATATGCTAAACTATTCAGCGGTAATTTAAAATTGGCAAACCACAAACATTTTCCCGTCTGTTCTACTTCCGCTGGCCAGCTTTTGTTGGATCATTGTAGTTATCCCATTTGAAAGTGGAGTAGGAAATGTTGTCCTTTAAATTTGAGCTGTCACGTCAAATTATGTCACAATTTATGACCTGCCATAATACAAAGTGATGCAGTATGTCATAAACATGGGCTGCTAAAAGCATATACATTTTATTTACAATTATCCACAACAGTTTGAGTTTGAAGTGGTTTTTACCATATAAATCTTCACTGAATTCATTGCTCCCTCTAAAAAGATGAAGAGCAGAAATTGCCAGATTCCTTCAGTGTTGCAAATCATAGCTATCATTTGACTGTTCCATTGAAAAATCTATTACAGTCAGCACCACCGTTTTTTCCAAACGTGACTAAGATCTGCAAAGGGCACTGTAACCGTTTAAAATTGTTTATTTTTTGCTATCGAGGTATTATTGAAAAATTCGATTTTGAAACCTCCGAAATATTTCAGGTGGAGTTATTACTGAAACAGAGATGATAGGTGTATTCCAACAATCAACTCTTTTTAAAGAAAAGTAGACTTCATTTCTGGCAATCTCAGCAGAGGATATTTAAGAAGAAACCTGCTGCTCCCTCCCCCCAATATAAAATGTTACACTACCAATCTGTTAGGCTTGCAGTCAGGAAATGCAAATAGCATTGCAATTTTGATTTTCATTCCTTCAGCTCTTTATGAAAAATAGTTCCTTACATTGAGTGTGGACAGATATACACATGTAAAAATAACTGATTGCTTACTTTGCTTATCGTACAGTTGATCTTACTACAACAAAAGAAACAACCCAATAACCCACCACAACCTCCAAAAATCCTACATTAAGAATCTAGGCTAAAAATGGACTTGATGTTATTTATCTAAATCGTAGGACATATTTTTGCCAGGTTTTACAGTGAGGCATTTCCTACACATTATGCAGGTGGTGTTTAAAAGTATTTTTGCGCACTTTCCTCAGCTAGAAAATTGCATTTAAGAAAGGTGTAGACACACTCAAAATTTCAAGATACACAGGGTAAAATTCACCCCTAGGCAGACGGCAAGCACAATTCCTGTTTGGCACTTTAAGGTTTAAGCGGGAATCCAGGGGTGCACTGGTCTGGTGCTGGATCTGTGCCCGGGCATGAATTTTACCCCGACAGAGTATTCGAAATCTAGACTGTGTCACACTTACCAAGTGTCACATAGAATTGAAATGAGTAAAGGATTGTGCCTGTCTGCTCTTCTCCTGCCTTGTGTGATTGTGAGTGACCTAGTCTCACATGTTCTTGCTCTCCTGTCCAATGATGGTAAAATACAGCACTTTGGATTATGCAGTTTAAAGTTGAGTTGAAAACTGAGAGCCTGTCTGCTTGTTTTCACGGTCGTTTAGATAAATACTAAAGATCCCCTGACAGGATTCAGAACAAGAGCAGATAAAGAAGTTCTGGCTAACAGTATCTGTGTTGTTGAATACTTATTACGATAAACTGGTAATACTGACTTTCACAGTTGTAGGTCAGATTGCTGAGTGCATAATGGCTGCTTATGTTTACTTGGTGACACCAACCACTTTGCTGCCATTCTGTATTGCATTTTTCTGTGAGGACCATCTATAATGCGTCAAAGGCAATTTCATACCTCCAGATCAATTTTACCTGCACCGTGTTAAAACAAATTGGTGAATTGGTTATGATGGTCATATGATGCATTTAGATTGCAGAACTGTATGATAAACTGCATTTATTTTTTCTCATTTGACCTCTGTTTTATACCCTCTAATCTGTAGCATCTACTTTTATGAATAAAGAACCTGCCACAGAAATAGCCACTCAAATGCCAATGTTGCTGTTAATATGTGTGTATTACAGTAGAGCCTAGAGGCTCCAAGTGTGCTAGGGGCTAGACAAATACATAGCATGGGACAATCCCTGCCCTGAAGACCTTACAATCTAAATAGACAAGACAGACTTAGGGTGGGAGGGGAAGTAGGGCCACAGAAGGGTGCAGTGAATTGCTCCAAGTTAAATAGTAAGATCAAGGTCTCAAAATGCTAGGTGCGGTACACAGT
The DNA here is from genome assembly GCF_965140295.1 of Lepidochelys olivacea. Classification (NCBI taxonomy): domain Eukaryota; kingdom Metazoa; phylum Chordata; order Testudines; family Cheloniidae; genus Lepidochelys; species Lepidochelys olivacea. The sequence goes on along the minus strand of NC_140417.1, from coordinate 3,363,458 downwards.
AAAAAAACGGTCCTTTCCCCAAAGAGCTTATGATAAGACTGGACAGGGCAGTGAGAGGGACAAACACGGGGGAAGGTAACAATAAAGCAAGCCAAGTTATTGTCCAGTAAGCAGTTGTCTTGGCTCACCATTGTTCTTCAACAGTCAAAAGCTAAGAAGGAGAATATCCTGAATTTCTACTGCTGGGCACTTCCACGTAGATATGTGCCACTTCATAGGCTTTATACACCAGTACATTTAAACAGTTACGCTGTTTGAATGTACTGATGTAGAAGTAGACTACATGAAGAAGTAGTCAAACATTCAGCGTAGCGTGGTGTCTCTGTTACCATAATTGGTAACGTGGAAAATGCTTAGGTTCAGTAAACTATAAATAAAAACCAAAAGATTTGGAAACAAGAGAACCTCTGCTTGAGCATCAACTGAGATATTTGCATGTAGAACCCTCCCAAAAGACACAAACCCATCTGTTAAACCTGCGCTTCCGGCAGATGATCGGCAGCTTGTTGAAGTCTCCTCTTTGTAAGGAGAAAAAAGTAGCCTCGCAGTCCTAAAATAATTGTTGTTAAAAATTCCAAAGATTATAACAATTTAATAAAGTGAAGAGCAATAATGAATGGCAAAGAGATGAGAGGATGGATCACTCTGACCTTCTTGGGGATATTACACAGCGGATAAAAGCAAAAATCGATGGGACTTTGTGCACACATCTGCTCTATAGCACAGTGCGTTAATTTTGGTTATTCATGTTTTGATTCGCAGCTGTTAGGAAATATAGATTCCTCTTTTGTCATGTTGGCTACAGATATTTTCTTCATGCTGACAGGATTTTTCTCTTATCATGAACAATAAAAACTGTAAATGAATTAGAGGTGTGCAGTGCAGTTCTTGGGGAATATTAAGCATGCTATGGCCGCTGTATGGAGCAGGCTGTTGAGGGAGCTGCAGGTGCCGTTACAAACCTCCAACTACGGCTGGCTAGAGAACAATTCTGTTTTGTGAAAAATGTTGAGGTTTCAAAATTTGTTTTTGTTCCACAGTGCGGTGGGCGGAGTAGGAGGAAGAGGATGGAGAGAGACGCCAGAATGGCCAATAGCCCATGGGGGCACTTGCCTGGGATGTGGAAGTTCCCCCATTCAAGTTTCTGCTCTGAATTAGGTTCAAAATTTTGAACCCCATTTTGAGCAGGGTATCCCACATCTTGGGTGAATGCTCTAACCACTGGGCTACTGACCACTCTAGGTAGGTCTCTCTTCTTCTGTTTCTTATTTCTGTTGACTGGAGTCAAAGCTATACGAAGCAAGTTTCCTCACAGTCTGCTGAAAGTTTCTGCCCGCATACGTTGAGCAGAGAGAAATATCAATTTTTCCATCATAAATCTTACACAATGACATATTTTCACCTAATTTACAGAGCCACATGTGTCCCCTCTCCTCTCTTGTGACCTCTTTCCTCTGCTTCCCTCTGGCATGGGAGTAGATGGTTTTAAACTGGGTTCAGTGGGTGGTGGGTTGTCCTTACCCTTCTGTTATATCAGCATTTCTGTGAATTACTGAGAGAAAGCAATGTCTCTGGTAAACAGCGAACTCAGCACCTAGCACGACTTGCTGATGCCAATAATGGCAGCCCGATAGCCGGGTTTAAAACTTTTATGAAAGATCCTGCTCTTCCATTTCACAGATGCGTTGATGTGCAGCAGACTCTGGCAGATTTGGGAGGGAGCCAAAAGGCACTCCATGGGAGGGTTTTACTGATATTTCATCTCATTGTACAAGGTTACTCTTGCTTGCTTGACGTTATTTTTCTCTTTTTGGTTAATACGCACTGGCCCTAAGCAACCATTTGTAACTCAGGGTGTGAGTCTGCCTTTTATGAGCAATGTTACTCACAAGCCAGAATCAGACGCTGTGTGTTCTAAGTTTGAACATAAAGTATCAACCCACAGCTATTGTATTGTGATGTTTATTCCACAACTTCTCTGCAAAAGAGATGTTTTTGGAGACTAGAAGTGGTGCCATAGTCTGAAGCAGAGATGTCTAGCTTAGCTATTATGTTTGGTGTGTTTACTTATAATTTAAATGAGGTCTCACTCACTTTGTTCCCCTCTAGCAGAGAAAGCTTAGATCTCCATATACAGTAGAACCTCAGGTATGAACACCAAAGTTACACAAACTGACTAATCAACTACGCACCTCAGCTGAAATACAGTACTGTACTGTGTTAAATGTAAACTACTAAAAAAAAATAAAGGGAAAGTTTAAGAAAGAGCTTTGACAAGGTAAGGAAACTGTGAGTTTCTGTGCTTGTTTCATGTAAATTAAAATGGTTAAAAGCAGCATTTTTCTTCTGCCTCATAAAGTTTCAAAGCTGTATTAAGTCAATGTTCAGTTGTAAACTTTTGAAAGTACAACCATAACGTTTTGTTCAGAGTTAAAACATTTCAGAGATACAAATAACTTCCATTCCCACGGTGTTCATAACTCTGAGGTTCTACTATACATCAAATACTGCACTCAGACAAATGGGTCCATTCTCTTCTCAGCTGGCTTGGATTTGAGATAAGGTAATATGGCAAATCTTCTAGGATGGAATGAATGTAAAAGGATGAAAGGGATTGAATAGATGTATGTGGACATCACAACAGAATAGCTGCATCACTCGGTTTTTGCTCGGCAACTTCTAGTGTTACTGATTGATAGCATGGTAGTATTCAATTAGTTATCTGTCAAGAAAGGCTATTCTTGAGCAAACAGTGTTTTAGACAGAATCTTGTAATACCTGAGGATTACTAAAGCTCCCTTAAAACCTCTGAGTATCATAAAGGGAATGGTACTTTACTTAGCATGTTTTGTTTAAAAAATCTTATGCATAGTTGATGATGTGTTTATGAAAGGCTCCCAGGAAGATGGGAAGAATGAAGAAGGCTATTCCTTGAGGTGCTGAGGACCTTCATCTACCATCGAAGTCAGAGTTTGAGAGTTCAAGACTTAACTTTGAAGCTAGAGATTAAAATTGAAATATACCACTATACGCATTCCTCTATGTACTCTGTTTGCAGTCTTTGTCAATAAAGATACCAAAGAGCTTCCATATGAAAACATTCCCAGATTTTACTCATATTTTCAGTGTCTATACAAATGCACAGATTGCTGCTGATTTAAAGTATGTGGAAAAGGCCCATGGAGATTTATATTTCTTTCATGACTGAATGCTGGTGCTTGGTGTCATGTGGGAAAGCAGTCACTTGGTTTATTAGGAGCACAGCTGGTGTTATCTGAAAAATAATCATTATGATAGAAAGCACACATTTTTCATGTTTTCTGTCATATCTATCAGAATATGTTCTGTGCTAAATCTGCACACTTCAACTGACATTGCTTAAATTAGTATATTAGCATATAATACTTTTAAGAGTGTCAGTTATAAAATGCGACTTTAATTGAACGTGGGATAACAGAGTACAATTCTGTAAAGCGAGACAACTTGAAGGGGTTCAGAAAGTCACCATGTTTAGAAATACTATTGTCATCTGGAGGCCAAGTAGCAAATTAGAAAAATTACAGTTATGAATGACAAAACCAGTTTTGGTTTAATAGGTGCTGACTTGAACCTTTCCAAATTGAAATGAACTGGAATTATTTAGTTCATTTGCAAACTGCATTTCTGTCTTTGCTCCTCTACACCAGCCAATCCAGACCGTGGGGCTATGATCCTCCCAGCCAGCAGATAGAGCAAAAATAACTAAAATGACATTGTGACCTCACATGTGAAAGTCAAACTACGTGTCCGACTTCAGTTGTTTCTGTTTCCAGTGAGGGATATAGGCCATTCACCTGTTGGCTGCTAATAGAGACAGAGATCAGACTGGGGGCTGGGGGGTGAGGGGGGATAGGTGGTGGTACTCTCAGAAGTCCTACCCAGTGCTAAAGCTTCACTCGCAGCTGGAACACTTGGGCAGAATGAAAACCAAAATGTGATGTGTGATGGGGATATGACCCTTACACTGCCACACCCACACAGGGTGGACAGAGCAGCTACTTCCCCGCCTATGGCTAATTAATCGACTAGCAACAACTGGGAGAAAAGATACCTGCTAAGGCAGAAGGGGACTACCTGGAGGAAACCCTTCAGCAGCGGTCTGTCAAGGAGCTGCCGAAGGAACAGATCCGGAAACCCCACGAGGAGTGGGATGAGATGGCTGCTGTCAGGAATCAGGGCCTGTAGCAGATCTCCAGGCAGTCTCCAGGCAGCCTCATCAGCACAGCTGGCCTGCAGCAGGGTACCTGGTTAGCCACACCACCCAACTGGCTCCAGAGGCCAGCACGACAGCTCCTAAGCCTGCAGCAGCTCGCTGGCTTCCACAGTGCCTGCTCCTGCATTACCTGGTTCCTCTGCCCTGCCCCGCCTGGAAACCCACCCTTGCTCAATACCCTGTTGGCTCCAGCTCCCCACCTCCGACTCGACCCTCGGCTCTGGCTCCTGACTACGAACCCTGGCTCCGACCCTCGCCACCGGGCTGGATCACCCTCATCCTGGTCGGTTGACAGCTGGGGAACAACGGGAAGGGACTGACCCATGTGGTCAGGCCCTTGGGAAGATTACAGCACAGAGATTGGGCTTGATCATCTTTATTGCCCTTTTCTGTACCTTTTTCAGTTCCACTATATCCTGTGAGACAATATTAAGTATTAACACAAGACGGAGGTAAACAGTCAAGTAGACTTGTCCATTACTGAGCATTAGTCTTTAAATATTACTACCAAGTATCTAGAATACCTGAAACTAAAGATTTGAATCTAGAGAACCTAAACTCAGGCTTTCCACCTCCCATGAGAGGTAAAATAAATGACATTGATCTTATTCTATATGGATCCTCCAGATGAGAACTTAAACACCAAGGACTGACTGCTCTGCTTGGCCATGAGCGATCCCAGAATTGTAAGACTTTAGGTTTGCCCATCCTCACTGCCATTCAGTGCTGTGAGTGCTGGTTAGCTGCTTCATGCTCACTTCATGCAATAGCAATGTGTCAATGATACTAAATAATGTACGTTATTATTGTCAGCACCTACTGAAATAAATACAGAATATAAACTGAGTTTTGTGAAGTGCTTTGGGAATTTACTGGGATGGAACACCTTGTACAAACAGCAAGTGCAAAATCCTGCCCTTTCTCTCCATTGTGGAGGGCCCCATCCATGGGGAAATGGTGAGGTTTCACTGCCAGGGTGGGGATTTACATTTATATTTGCAAGCAGCAGGCCTTTTACTACCCACACTAATAAACTAAAACTACCATCACAGCAGGATGCCAAACATATTAATTTAATAGTCTTGAAATGCTATTTATCCTCACAAAGAAACACTTGCTAAACTAAAGAAGAATCTGTGTGCGCTGCCAATTGCTTCACAGGCATGTTTCACAAGGTCTTCCCTTTTGCATCATATAAGCTCCCTTCCCTTTCCAGTTGCATTAGGGAGTTAAGAATGGTATGTTGACAATCATGTGGGTTGTGAGATATTTTTCTGCCATAGTCCCTCTTTTTTGCTGCATCTCTGAAAGCATAGCAATGGGTAGCTATTGCTACTTATTGAATATATATTTGAATGAGCTCTAGCTAGGAGTGCATGGAAAGTTCTACTAATGTCAGGAAAGGAAATTTTCTGTAGAATTTCTGCAAAAGAAATGAGCTAAGCCTAAACACAGCAATATGTTGGAGCACGTCCACATAAATCCTGAATTTCCTATTTGTGTTACACTTACTCTATTCTTCTTGACATAGAAATATCCATGGCAAAATTGCATAAACAGCCCCTTTATTATTGGATTAAGACCTTAAATGCTGGAAAGAAGGACCTAAAAATGTCATTGCAGTGGAAGAGCTTGCAACATACAAATAGCTGTGGATGCTATAAGACAAATCTTGGAATTAAGGAGGCGCATTAATGGGGAAACGTTCAACCACATTTACTTTGTAAGGCCTGTTCTTTCCTCCTTCAAGCAGATCCAATGGGTCCTAGTAAGTGCACTATGAGGGAGTCCCAGTCCATTCCACTGTTCCTTCCCTCAAAAGCCCTTCATTTTCCACACAGGAACTACACAAGGGGTGGTGCTGAGGGAACGGCATCAAAACCACCAAGTGGAATTTTGATTTTACTTCTCCTCCTTTCCCCTCCAGCTAAGGAACTGCCCCAGTTCACTTCCTGAAACTGTAAGGGACAGAGCCAGTGCAGACATAAAATGGTATCTCTTGGAGTCTCAGAGGATCCCCTGGCTTGGAAGGCCAAAACCTCTGCTTCCTCCATCACAGGTAGGTGCAAACTCCACCTATCACTAATATTAGGCGAACACATAGGAAATACATGGGGGGAAATCCATGCTGGTTTTCTTATCCTCTAAAAGGAGTCTGAAAAAACAGACAGTTTACCCTACTCTATTGCAGTATGAAATCACTGTTTCCATAACTATTAAAGAAAACAATTCTACGCTAGAACAGTAGGTACACACCGATTTCCTGCTATGCCCATCCTGTTACTTAGAAAATACCCTCTATCCACAGGTGATATACATAATGTACATGTGCCCTAGATATGCTAGCAACACAACCATCTAATTATTGCACAACACAAATCTTCTGAATATTAGAAAACTCCAATTAAAAAAGGGAGATACTTCACTCCAGCAACAGAAAGGGGAAGAAAAACAGAAAGAAGTACCTTCCCCATGAGTAAAAGTGGATTTCTGTATGGTATAAAACTAAACTGAAACATGTTTAGCTGTCAGGGTTTCTATCTCAAGATATAATACATCCCTTTTATGAGGGGACATGAAGTGGTGGAACTAGCGTGACATTTGCCAGCCATCACTCTACTTGCGCAGTGCATCCTTTGTCTGGTTTGGGTTAACATACTAACCCTAGTATTGCGATCCCTATGTTCTAATCCTTGAGTTTGGTGGGGATAGCATTGCTGATTTCGCTGAGGACCTGTGACTCTACCCATCCATTGAAGCCAATGTTTATATTTCAGATCAAATCTGTCAAACTATTTTAGATCCTTATGTGGCTCCCACTAGCACAGTATGTGGGTGATTCAGAATCTTTCCTGTATGTACCCTCATTGTACACCGGGGAGGTAAGGAAATACTATTATCCCCATTTTACAGATGGGGAATTGAAGCACAAAGGGGCTAAATGACTTCTCCAACATCACACAGGAAGCCTGTGGTGGAGCAAGAATAGACACTGGGTCTTCTCTAACCCCTGGACCTTCTTTCATTCCTTTTGCATGTGTGGTCACTTTCTTTTCAGCTTAATGGTAGTTGGCGTGTTCATTTTATGTTGGAAGGGTAAACTGAGTTATTTTCTTTTTCTCTTTCTTTCACAGCTCCTCTCATTCTCTCACTTTATCCCTCTTGTTTTTCTCCTCTCATTTTTCACCTTTTCAGAAGTTCAGATTGTCATCTAGCAAAGAAAACAAGCATGTGCTTAAATTTAGGCTTATGATTAGTCTGATTGGAGAAAGTTGGACTGCTTGCATGTTTCACATCAATCACAGGCTTAGGTGCGTGGTTGGATTGAAGCCTTATTAAATAATATTGCCTTTTTGTTGTAATGGTTACATTTTTAGTTATATTTTGCTAGGTTCTTAGGGGCCCTTGGCATGGGTGCCATATAACTAACAAATTATTTATTATTATTAAATATGGACCTAAAATCTATTAAAGCCAGTGTATCTTGATTATTGTAAAATGGTTGTAGATTGTCTTGGGATTAGCTGGTTTGTTTTGTTTCCTAATTCATATTTGTTTTTATAAAATACGGGAGATTGGGAACAGAGATTGATTTTCAGTCCTGTTCAGCATTATACATTGATCAGACCAGAGAAGAAATATATTCGAGAAGTTAAGGTTCAAGACATATATGAGTACAGTAACAGCACCTGGTAACATGAGCCTTTCTTCCTTTTGTACTGTGCTCCTGATATAAGCTATAAAAGCTAAGCTTCTGTGTCTTATAAATGGCTCCAAAACCTTATTATTCAAAGACAGCCTTTGATTTTGGTTAACTTACAATCTACTATTATTTATGCTTTATCATTCTGGAATAGTCATAAAATTTTCAACGAAGAACAACGTCTTACTTTAATGCTAGGTTCTTAAATGTGCATGTGGTTTTTTTTTTTTTAAGTTTAGTATTATACAGCTACAGAAATCATGTTCTGTAATACAGGGCTGGGCTATAAGTGAGACTTTTGTAGATTTTAATGACTGTAGTGAAAACGTTAACATCTATACGTCTATGATTCTACAGCTGCCAAATTGATAGCTGGTGAGACAATTCCAGTTCTTGGCTCCAAGCCAAACTAACTGGATTTTAAAATCCTACATTGGACACTGAAATTTTTTATGCCCAAATTCCAGGTGGATTCATGGTATTAAGTCAGGTTGGCTGTGAAAGTAGAGGGATGAGAATAATAACATGCATGCTCACCTGTGCACAAACACACATGCACGTGTACACACGGACGCATGGATGTATGTCTGTATATATTGTTATGCTTGAAGGTGTTAATGGCTTCCGTCAAGCATGTCTCTGATCTACAGGTCACAGACCTCATGAACCCAGATAGGCATGGTAGCTACCCTCCATTCAGACTAAGTGGAAGCAGCAGATGTCTTTTATGGAGTAGGCCACATGGACACAGGGGAAGCCACCATGCACAGCACTAGACCCGAGGCAAGGCCTGGGCAAAGGTTGAGCCATATGGACCTTGGGGTTTCCCTGGGGACTGACTGCAAGCACAAGGGCTGGAACATTGATTGGCTTGCAGGTATACCTGCCTGTATATCTCTGCCTGTATACCAGAGCTGAAATCCAGCAGACAGTGAGAGAAGCGGTTGTGAATGTGCCCCTGAGAGAGAGCAGATATGGTGTCTTTTGGGGCACAGGACTGCCTGGAAATGGGGCCTTGGGATATTGGGGGCATGGAAACTGCCTGTTGTTTTTTGTTTCTACTGTGTTCAGGGAAAGAGGCCAGGGTGTACTTTGTAAATAAACAGGATTGCAGCAAAGAACATACCTGACTTACATCATCCGTTTATCCTCCTAATGGAAACAACCCTGCCAGGCCCAAAATATTGGCTAACCTCTCAGATCAACGGATAAGAAAAGTAACATGCACACACATGTGTACACAAAAATATAAAGCTGCTTTAGAAATGTGTATAAAATACATGTATCTATTCAGCTTTTCTCTAAAATGTGAACAAAACACAGCCCCTGTTGGTTCACAGTGGTACAAAGGTTTGGGGGCTAGATTAGATCTGGCACATGGGTGGGTGTTAGGGAAGCCGTTACTTGCACACACAGCAGCAGTCTCTGTGGTAAAATAAATTTCCCTGTGTCACAAGCACACCCACCACCAATAATAATCCTCCAGTGTCCCCTCAGAGTGCCCAAAGCAGCCAAACCTCCATCCCCAACAAACCTTAAATCCCACCCCCATCTTCAAATCCAGAAAAGGGGTCCTGTTAATTTTGTTGGGAAGGTAAAGAAATGCAGGATGTGTCAGGAAATTGCCTTCCCACAACCCTTCTCCCCTCTGATTGAAAGTGAGGGAACCCCAGCTCGAGTGCTTCCATTGAGCTGAGCTGAGCTGTGGAAGGTTTTGCAAGGTCAATCAAGCCCAGTCTCTGCTAATCAAGGCTTTTTCATACTGTGCAACTATGCATTTCACACAGGAGTATAATTAAATATGAATACTGTGAAACCAGAGTGCAGCACAGGATGGATGGATGGTAGTCAGATTTTTTTTTCATACTACAAGTGTATTGTCACTGCCTTTTTATATGTCAGGTTTATCTTGACTATTCGGCAAGCAAGACTTTAAGTACATGTGGGATGTTTGAAAACTGGGGCTTCACATTTTCAAACTTGGGGGTTCAGCGGAAGGTCCCTAAATCATAATCTTGGTGGTCCAATTCTCTGAGGTGTTCATCACCCATGCAGTTCCCATCGGGGTGCTGGAACGGTTGTTATAGTGGGGGTGCTGAAGGCGGAAACTGTGTATTTGGGTTATTGTTACTACTTCAAGCCCGGGGGGTGCGGCCCCGCCTATGGTTCCCATTCCAGTCTGTGGGTGCCATGGATGCTCAGCCCCTCTGAAAATGAACCCGTTTCCATAGAAGCCTCAATCTAAATAACTCCAGGCACAGACGTTTGAAAATTGGGGCCTATGTTAAAAGGAAGAGTCGCAGAATAAATGACACTTGCAAGAGTTTGGAGAAGTCTTTAAATTACCATCACAATACAGCTGCAATCTATATATCTGGCTCTTCGGAGTTCTTATGCCACTGATAATATTTGCTGTTCTCACTAAGACTCGATTAAATGAGTGTCTAAGACTGACGGAGAGTTTGTGTGTAATGACAAGTGCTTGACGGTAGCAGAAAATGATGAGCTGCCCCAGGGAGACATCACCACCCACTTGAGCGAGATCCATGAAGGGTTTATGACCCGTTTGAATCCTGATCGAGCATCACTGCCTTGACCCTCAGGGAGCCAATTGTCTGGAATACTTGCTCTGTCAGTCTGAACGATGTGCTTAGAATCCCTCTGAAACCTGTAAGGCTTGATTGTGTGTAATACACAGAGTGAATTATCAAAATGGTATAAAGAGGGGGAAATATTTTATCACCAGGTTTCAGTGTATCGTGGTTAGGAAGTGTGCTGTTTTACTTGTCAAGAAAAATATACAGAGAGTCAGCTTAACCCTTTCTGGAATCAATCATTTCAGGTCTGACATTTAACATCTGATACGTTTCCTTTAAAGCAAATGCTCCGGCTAAGTGACTACTGAGCACAATTAATCTTCCCCCTCTGCAGGCTGCCTAGCTGTACCCAGAACTCCCGGGGAGATGTGGATGAGTAGGTGCAGCTCTGTGGAGTTCTTCCTGCTTACGCCAGTCGTGAATTTGGCCAGTTGAGCTGCAATCGCACGGGACAACGTAACAGCGTGGCAGGGCGCTTCTGTTGACCCAGCCTGGTTGCAGTTGTTAGTGCCCTCTATAAAGCTGCTGACCTTTTCCTTTTTTTCCCTTTTTTTTTTTTTTTTTTTTGGGCAGATGTGGCTTGTTGACTGCGCCTGAAATAAAAGGGATCAGTAGTGACTAGGAGAGAGTTGAATTTAGTGGGGGAGGTCCCTTAGGAATATCCAGGCTCAGGGAGGAAGCCTAGGCTAAGATTTGTGTTGTGCTCTTGTTTTTGAGATACCAATGAAGCCAAACACCAGGAGGGAGTTGAGTTTAGATGCTAGCTCAGGGTCTGTGAGCTCTGTGGAGGACTGGGGCAGTGAGTAATTCATCCTACTCACAGACCCGTAATTTTGTCTTTTGCGGAAGAGACCCTGTGCCCTTTAATTAAAAAACAAACAAACAGAAAAATGCTTGCACGTTAATGCACAGCCTTTAATTATGGTTACCAGTGATGACTGAATATTATAAGGTGTGGTAAAGAGGTGCACCCAGGAGTGTGACTGATTGTTCAAAGCTCATCTGAACATTCCAGACCTTGCGAACCTCAAGAAATGTTTGGCTTGAGTTTAGTGCAATGACTCAGGAGGTGGGGGGTGCTCTTTTATCTGAACTGGTTTATTCACCCCTAATAGTTACTCATGATGGCTGTGTAGCTCTAGTCTTGCCCTCTGGGCTATATTGTGACTGGTCTTTGCTTGGGTGAGTGTGCAAGGCTGGGGAGGTGCCCAAGGAATTGCAGAGTCTTAGAAACGTAAGTCTGGAAGGGATTTCAAGACATCATCTATTAGAAATGGTTGAAAAAGTTGGGCATGTTTAGTCTTGAGAAAAGACGACTGAGGGATGACCTGACAAGTGTATTCCAATATGTTAAGGGCTGCTATAAAGAGGATGGGGATCAATTGTTGTCCTAACTTCAGTGAATATAGAGAAGTAGTAGGCTTCATCTGCAGCCAGGGTGATTTAGGTTAGATATTAGGAAAAACTTTGTAACTGTAAGTGTAGTTAAGATCTGAAATAAGCTTCCAAGGGATGGAGTCGTTATCATTGGAAGCTTTTAAAAGCAAGTTGGACAAACACCTGTCAGGGATGGTCTAGGTCAGGAGTTCTCAATCTGGGGTTCGGGACCCCTCAGGGGGTCACGAGGTTATTACGTAGGGGATTTTCATCAGGCCCTGCTGACTTGAATACCTCTAACTTATCTAAATATTCTTTAACATGTTCTTTCCCTATTTTGGCTTGCATTCCTTCCCTCTGGTTGTCAATATTAATTGTGTTGAATATCTGTTCATCATTAACCTGCTTCGTGAAGACTGAAGCAAAATAGGCATTAAGCATCTCAGCTTTCTTGATGTCATCAGTTATTGGCTCTCCTTCCCTAATTAGAGGAGGACCTACACTTTCGTTCATCTTTCTCTTGCTCTTAATGTATATAAAGAATCACTTCTTATTGCCCTTTCTGTCCCTTGCGAGATTTAACTCATTTTGTGCCTTAGCCTTTCTCATTTTTGTCCCTACATACTTGCATTGTTCTTTTGTATTCCTCCTTATCAGTTTGACCACGTTTCCACTTTTTGTAGGATTCCTTTATGATTTTCAGGTCATTAAAGAGCTCCTGATGGAGCCATATTGGCCTCTTACTATTATTTTTGTCTTTCCTTTGCATCAGAATAGTTTTCAGGTGTGCTTTTAATACTGTCTCCTTGAGGAACTGCCAGCTCTCCTGAACTGCTTATATTTTCTTCCCATGGGACTTTACCTACCAGCTCTCTGAGTTTGTTAAAGCCTGCTTTTTTTGAAGTCCATTATCCTTATTCTGCTGCTCTCATTCCTTCATTTCCTTAGAATCATGCAATCCTCATTTCATGATTACTGTCACCCAAATTACCTTTCACCTTCAGATTCACTACCAGTTCCTCCCTGTTGGTCAGAATCAAATCTAAAAGGGCTGTCCCCCTGGTTACTTCCTCCACTTTCTGAAACAAAAAGCTATCCCCAAACTCCTTCCACCCTTGCATCTCTGTAAAAGGGTCAGTTACAATCACAGGACTTGTGTTACACCAAGTTCAAGGAAAGCTATTTCCAAGTGTCCTGTGGGTTACTAGCTTCCGTGAAGGGAGTGAGCAAAGGGAGGGGCCATTAAAAATATATACATGGTAAATGGTTTCTATGCTCTTTGAAGTCAGATCAGTATATATGTACTGAGGGATACAGTAGAAGGTGGAATTCTAACTGTAAGTTTCTCAAAACTTTTTTTTTAAACTTTCACACACTAAAAAGAATCCCTCTTACTCTTTCCCTTTAATTATAAGTACTTCAGCTAATCTTTACTTTTATTGCTGTGGAGCAATTGAAAAGTGATCAGTATTATCTGTTTTTCTGTTCACGTAAAGATGGTCTCTTAATTTGGAATGGTTTTGGTTTCTATATGATATTTTGTTATAAGAGAAGTCTGATGGGGTGTATATATTTATATGCAGATATTGCTGCTATTAGCCACTTTTTTATTTTAGCAGCTGACTAGCATACATAACTAAAAACCATGCTTTTTTAAAAAAAACCTCATTAAATGTTTAAAAGGTTAGATAAATTAAAGGAAGAACTAGCAGAACTCTTGTATAACTAGGTACAAGAGAACATCAATATTGCTCATTGAATAGTCTATTCTTTTAATTTGAAAAGAACAACTATTTGTCATGGTTTCTGTCCTTCAGCTGGCAGTTATCTAATTAAATGCATATGAAATTCTAAAGCCTTTACTGAGGGACAGTAATTTTCCTTACTTGTTTTTAAAGTCACCAAGATGAAAGAAGAATTACATTGAACAGATAATGAATGAATTCCTCCATTGTGCATTAAGGTCTTGAATTGACTAATCATCCCATGGTTATTAATCAATGTGTTATCTTCTAATTTGAAATTAAAGGTTTTATGCTCATTTATTGCTGACTCTAGGTAATGATACTTCCAGCCTTTGATTACCATGACACTATGGTATACCAATTGCCCTGCAAAGTACGACAAAACTAATCAGAAAGGGATCGGATTGATAAAGATAATTTTCATTGTATTATATTTACACTACTCTTTCAACAACATTACCTATTAGGTTCACTCCCTCTGGGGCACCTGGCATTGGCCACTGTCGGTAGACAGGATACTGGGCTGGATGGACCTTTGGTCTGACCCAGTCTGGCCGTTCTTATGTTCTTACATAACAAAGTACATTTCAGTCTATGGCCTTTTCAGAATTTGCCATATTATGAGGCATGTACCCTGTTCATATTGTGCATATATTTATGTAGCCTATGCCATGTGTGAGATCACTTATCTCTCTTTAACTCAGCACACATGTGAACACACACAAACAAAGTTGGTGTACCTCACTGTTTTGGAAAAATGCAACCAGTTCCAGAGAGAGTCTTTCTTTAAAAGAAGGAGATTTCACTGGATATGCTAGAATAATTCAAAATGGTTGAATCTGCAGGGATGTGTGCTCTCTTTCTCTCTAACATATAAATTCTGTGTGTGTGTGTACGGTGAATAATGTTAGAGCGATAACCTAGATTACTGGTACAGTGTATGTGAAACCTGCTGCTCCCATCTGCTCCCTGCTTGCTGACCTCTCTTCTCTCCTAAGGGTGTCCAGCCTGTAGCACATGCTGTCTTGCAGATTCTTTCTTCAGAACAGCTTCCCTATGTGAAGAGATTAAATAAGACTGGGGTTTTTCAACTTGGAAAAGAGATGACTAAGGGGGGATATGATAGAGGTCTATAAAATCATGACTGGTGTGGAGAAAATAAATAAGGAAGTGTTATTTACTCCTTCTCCAAACACAAGAATTAGGGGTCACCAAATGAAATGAATAGGCAGCAGGTTTAAAACAAACAAAAGGAAGTATTTCTTCATACCACACACAGTCAATCTGTGGAACTCCATGCCAGAGGATGTTGTGAAGTCCAAGACTATAACAGGATTCAAAAAAGAACTAGATAAGTTCACAGAGAATAGGGTCCATCAATGGCTATTAGCCAGGATGGGCAGGGATGGTGTCTTTGGACTCTGTTTGCCAGAAGCTGGGAATGGGCAACAGGGGATGGATCACTTGATGATGACCTATTCTGTTCATTCCCTCTGGGGCACCTGGCATTGGCCACTGTTGGAAGACAGGTTACTGGGGTAGAAGGACCTTTTGGTCTGACCCAGTCTGGCCACTCTTATGTTCTGAATATCCACAATGACACAACATGCACAGCCTGTGTGTTGCATTTGGGGAGGGATGGCAGAGGGGCAGTAGTGGAGCTTTGGGATGACTGGTGCTGAGGGCAGATGTCCTAGGGATCCTCAGACTTTTTTCGGTTTGATGACCCATATCACCTCCTCTGTGCCTTCCTGAACCCCACCCTTCTGACAGAAGTTAGTTTAACTTGATAACCGGATTTAGACCTTGATCCTGCTACTGCAGTCAGTGGGGCTCTGCACAGGGGACAAAGGTTTGACTGTGCACATGCAATTGCAGAACTGAGGCCTTATTTAGCAGGTGAGTTAATTCTGGAAATAGCAGCTTCAAAGAGAGCAACAGTAATGAAAAAACTTTTATATAATCCTGAGGCTTTTTTAACAGAAAAAGATCAAGATAAGGCTAGACCTTTTAAATACTGAAAGTTCAGGGGATGAGATGGGTTTTTCTGCTCCGCTAGATGCATTTGGTTTTAATTTATCATTTAAAACAGAAAAACAACCTGTGATGTTTTTCATATTATTTAAATGTAATGTTCTGGTTTAAAGATCAGGATTAAGTGCTGCTTTTAACTCAAATTATCCTTTTGTTACCATGCAGTAATTTATCTCTATTCCAAAATATTCTGGTATTGAACTCTTTTGATTTCTGGATAACACTACTGTTTATAAATTCCTACTCTTTCTCTTGGTTTTGCGCAGATCAGTGTCAGATTCAAATGGAACTGAATGTTTATGAGCTTGTTGTAATATCTGGTTTTGTTATCTTGAGGGTGCATTTTCTTCCTTGCCCAGTTTTTAAATGAGGAATGGGCATTCAAAAGGTCTCCCCATGTGTGGAGGATGTGCAGTAGGACTGGACAAAAGGACATCTTAGAGTGACAGCTTTCGTCATAGGCAATTAATGCTGGGTGTCAGATTAAAAAATAAAGCCACTGTTGTATTTGGGTAAGGGCTAGAAGGATAAATGCATATGTATAAATCAAACAATGAAAAAAACCCACCCTCACCTTTGTGCAGCACGTAGAGATCCATAGTATGTATTTTATTAGTTATCAGGTTAACCTCAGGCACTGCAATGATTAATCAGTAATTTCCTGTGATTAGTTCAGAAAGGGTAATCATACTCAGTCCACTGACTTCAATGGAGTTGCACAGCTATATTTGGCCCATGTGTAGACAAAAAGCTTGAAATGAAAAAAATCTAAAAAGGAAAAATAAAAAAGAGAAAAGCCTACAGCATCAAATTGTGCTCTGTTAGTCTGTAATGTCCTAAGGAGATTTTATTCTGTTTTATACATCTAATTTTACACTAAACTCCTATGTACAGTTCATTCATCTTAAAAATATTAAGAGGACAAATGTAGGACTCACCAAATCAATCTGTTTTAAACTTGCCCTTGTATATTTGGCCTTCATGACTTATTGTGCATCTTTATTTATTGTTTTCCAGCTATGTATATTGTCATGAAAATGACATTGTACTTGGAAAACTCCCATCAGGCAAAGTCAACCCCTAAAATAAGTGTTATAATAAATACGCAGAAATGTCATTCTTTACATTAGCCCAAAGGTTTTGTATAGCTTAAGGATAGGTGCAGTAAGCTAACTATAAAAATAGAAGCTTGACAGTAGGGATGAATGTGTGTGTCAAAATAATATTACTCTTTCTGGGAGGATGGCAGAAAAAATGACACTACATCCACCAGCATGATTTTTATAGATCTGCCTCTTTGCCAGATGTCACCTTTTATAAACTACTTTATAAAAACATGACAGCCCAGTGCAATAGTGTGTTTATAGGTTGGTAAACTTTTGTAATAAAGTTAGGATTGGTGGAAAATGAAAGCCTTGCAATCTGCTCATTAAGCATTTGGGAAGCTTGTACAAGCTTAAAAAGCAAAGTATTAAATACTCAATGTGCAGAACAAGTCACTAGTAGTAAGTGGCCCTTTTGAAGTGCGTACATCTTCTGGTAATATTTACCAGTGTGCCGTATAACCACCTATCCAAATATATTACTGGGATTTTAGAGAACAAAGTTTGCACTACTTTGAATTTAAACACACACACAAACAAAATATATAACGCATATTAAATTATATGTTTCCAGAGAGGAGTAGAAGAATGCACAGGATTATGCTGTAAATATCTCTCAAGCACACAATTGCTTTATTAAATAATAAAGGGCTGTATTTTACTTTCAGTTGCAGTATGCAACCCATAATTCAAACTCTCATGACATGTCTACTTTACACAAGTCAGTTGGCCTAGAAATTATATGGGAATGGTATCCTGCCCTTTCCGAAATGTCGCAAATTTCAGAGACGTTAGGAATATAGGAATTGCCAGACCTGATAGAATAATGGTCCATCAAATCCAGGATACTGAACCCTGTCAGCAGCCTGATGCTGGTGAGGAAGGCAAACTCCTCCCTCTTATCCTCTTACCCCCTGCCCCAGCCAATTCTGCAGTGCAGTACATAAGGAAAAAATCATTCCAGATCCCTTCAATGACTTGTAGAAATCCTTAATGAACAGCTTTGATTAACTTACCTTATGTGACATGGACCACACAAAATTCCTCCCACCTCACAGAGAATGCCCCCGGGTTTCTCCTTTCCTCCTTTACTTGGCTGAATGTTTAAAAATACTATGGCAAACTTAATATTGTGTGTGTGGATGGTGAAGTGGGGCCAATGGCAAGCGGTTGCCGCTCTCCTCTGTGGTCCAGATGGACAGGTGTGGGGATTCGGAAGTGCTGATGCAAGAAAATGGGGTGAAATCCTGGATGGACATGCCTGAGCTGCTATTTGAATTTACCGTGATGCATTAGGACCCTGGGAAACAGAAGAATGGCTGGTGGATGGAAC
The DNA here is from genome assembly GCF_965140295.1 of Lepidochelys olivacea. NCBI lineage: Eukaryota > Metazoa > Chordata > Testudines > Cheloniidae > Lepidochelys > Lepidochelys olivacea. Next base: position 3,345,314 of record NC_140417.1, on the reverse strand, counting down.
ATGCAGTCGCTTAGTTTTAAGTATCTGCCTCTTCCCATCTGAAAAAGAGAGGATGTACCCACTGCCTGATGAGCCACACTGTAAGATGCATTGTCCTGGATGGGGGGGGAGGCAGGGAGTAGCAGATATTGGGATGAAGTAGAAAATACGTTGCCTGTTGCTTCGGTATTTCCAAACCTGACAGTAGCACAGTAGAGAAATTCAGAATAGCAAACTTGCTGCAAGTAGAACATTATGTTCATACTAGTCTTATGACATCACTATCGGGGTGAAAGTAACTTAAGGGACTTACCGGTTCACAGGGCTGGGGTCCTGAGCAAGGTGGGGGTGGGGCCTCAGGTGGAAGGGGTGGGGCCTCGAAATCCCTGGGCCCTTTAAATTGCTGCCAGAACCCTGGGGCTCCCGGCCACTGCCGCTACCCCAGGGCTCCGGCAGCGGGGCTCTGGCGGTGATTTAAAGGTCCGGGGCTCCGGCTGCTGCTGGGAGCCCGGGGCCCTTTTAAATTGTCAGCCTGGGGAACCTGCCCCCTGCCGGTACGGTTGGCCGTGTACCAGCTCTTGCCGGTACGCCGTACCAGACCGTACCGGCTCACTCTCACCTCTGATCTCTGTACTGACCGCTGTATTTGTAGCTCCTAACCTTTCCCACTTGCACTCACCTCCTCACTCTCGCGCCAGCAGACAGCTGTATGTATTATTTTATATCTGGAAATCAGAGTGCCACCCTTTGTTTTGTGCGGTGTAGGTTTGCCTTACTTGGGAGAAAACAAGTGCACAAATCAGAATGATCCAAATAAGATCCAGAAGGCTGTCTCCGTGTTCCTCCTCAACTAACTGACTCAACAAGGAAGCTACAGTCTAAGGCTTTGTTATGCATGTTCAGCACCCCTTATTTACGGTGAGAACTAGCTGTGCAGCAACCGTGGTGAATTAACTAAAAAATGTTAAGCAAACATTTACTCTGGGAATTTGGTATTAAGAAAAATCATATGAAAAAATCTTCAATTGTGTGAGGAGGAGCCACCCCAACATGCCCTAACCCACCTAAAATGTACCCCTAAAATCATGGGGCTGCTTAGGTGTCATGCCAAGAAAGCTATTGCATTGGCCTAGGTTTGAGACTAGATTGTCTGGCAGCGCTCCTTCAGGTGGGAAGACTGTGCCTGGCGGGGCTTTGAGTGGTATTTTGTGGGTGCCCATACATGCATGCGTGTGTGTTCTCATCAGTCCTTCTGGCACTGACGGACTGTCAGAGAGGATACCTGCCTTATCATAAAATCGTAGGGCTGGAAGGGACCTCGAGAGGTCGTCTAGTCCAGTCCTCTGCACTCATGACAGGACTAAGTATCATCTAGACCACCCCTGACAGGTGTTTGTCTAACCTGCTCTTAAAAATCTCCAGTGACTGGGATTCCACAACCTCCCTAGGCCATTTATTCCAGGGCCGAACCACCAGGACTCGAGGAAGTTTTTCCTTATGTCCAACCTAAACCATCTTTGCTGCAATTTAAACCCATTGATTCTTGTCCTATCCTCAGAGGTTAAAGAGAACAATTTTTCTCCCTCCTCCTTGTAACAACATTTTATGTACTTGAAAACTGTTATCAGGTCCCCCTTCAGTCTTCTCTTCTCCAGACTAAAAAACCCATTTTTTCAATTTTCCCTCATAGGTCATGTTTTCTAGACCTTTAATCATTTTTGTTACTCCTCTCTGAATTATCTCCAATTTGTCTACATCTTTCCTGAAATGTGGTGCCCAGAACTGGACACAATACTCCAGTTGAGGCCTAATAAGCGCGGAGTAGATCAGCTCATCTTATGCTCAGCTCACTGGAACCACTCTCATTGGGACTAATAATACTTTGTACCTAGTGTGTTTTTCTCCCTAACTCTGAAGCTCTTTAGTACTAGTGTCCTTATCCCTATTTTACACATGGAAAGATGGGCTCATAGAGATCAAGTGATTTGTCCAAGATCACACAGCAAGTCAGTGGCAGGTGATTCGTCTCAAAGAGAGTGCAGACATAATTGTGGATGCCCTATCAAGGAAGGAGGTGCTCACCCTTCCATAGGTCCTAGTCTGAGAGTTGCAGAGTCACAGGACTTCCCCTTGAGTGAAGTGGAGATTTCTAGGGCTTATCACTCATGAGACTATGGAAGGGTATGAGTCATAGCACACTGTGTGATCTGTGGTATGAGGGGTAAGGAAAACTTTCCAAGATGTGTTTTAATGGGCCTGAGTCCAGTCCTTTAAGACCTTCTGCAGCATTAAATATTTGCTACTGGGAAATGTTGTTGTAATTATTGCCCATTAAGAATTGCTGAAAAGCTTTAGAGGCTAATAATTTAGGGCACTTGGTGTTTACTGACAGTGACACCAAAATTATGAACAGGGTTTGGTCTGGTTCTGCTTTTGCCATTGAGATCCAAGTAGCATAAAACATATGATGCAATCTGGTGGCCTTCCAGAAGTGTTCTACTTCACACTCCAAGTCTAGAATGTGATGTGAATACAGTCCAACACACTGTGTGTTGCGTGAGATGGGAGGCTGAAATCTTGCTATGGATGTCAGGATGAAAGCATCACAGTTAACTTATTAGTGTAGTTAAAAGCTGAGCGATTCATGGGAAATCACTCAGCTAAACTGGAAGCTAAGTATTCAGGCCACAGAGGATATGAAGAATTTGTGATTTTTGGTTGATGGAAGAAAGGAAAAAGCGGGGGGGGGGGGAGAGCCTCTGTTTACAGACTTACTGCAGTGCCACAAACTTCAATGATAGCAAGGGATTGTTATACAAAATGGTCAGTCAGAGCCCTAGAAATGTGCAAAGAATTTAACTTAGTTTACAACAATAACACGTCTGAATAATTCTTCACATTCACTGTTTTGTCAGGAGAACAGACAGAGTTTTAGGTGGATAAAGATGATGTAGTCTGCTCAAAATTGTTGCTTTTTCATTGGGACTGAGGCATAACAAAAAATAAAATGCACCCAACTACATATTCTAACCTTGGGAGTCCTCATTAATATGATACTCTTGATTGTTTTAATACTAGATTTAAAACATTTTGACTCATTTTATTTTTGATTAGGTTAGTAACTTGATCTCTTGATTGTTGCAGTGCATTCATTGTTATTTTAGTGTTTTTGTTTTGGCATGGGTGTGATTTCTTCCCCTGTTTAGCAGAAAGCTTGTGTGTTAGTTGGCAGTGAGTGGGGCCTTTGAGAGAACATCAATATTGAGAGGATTGTTTCCACCCTGGTTTAATGTTGTGTGCCTTTATGTGTTTGCCATTTATTGTGCGGTTGGGGGATGAGTGATAGAGTTGTTGGGTGTTGACAAACGCATTGTCCATATTTGTAATTACATTTTAATACATTTTATTATGCTTTCTGGAGATCTTTAGGCAGAAGAGTCCAAAAATTAAAGTTGTTCTTAAACCTCTTAAACTTCAGTTTGGTGCTTTAGTATGTCACCCAAAAGCCTCCCGACAATGTAGTTTCTAGGCAATTAGACATGGTTTAGAAATATTTCTGTAAAATTCTGCATTTATGCAGCTGTCTCAGAAAAAATGTATTCCAAACATGTTTTCTGCGAGTGAAAATAACTATTCATATCATTGATATAGCACTTGAGCAGCACTGCCCTATTTTCCTCTAGCACATAGAGAGTTTTCTGCCTCTTCTCCTGTTCTGTTGCTTGTTGTTGCTTTGAAAACAAAAGACGAGTCGCAGTGGTGTAAAAATTCTTTGTGCAAAATGTCACATTCTTTATGCATGACTCCAAAGGGGCAGAGTTATCCAAAATCACTCTTTCGTTTGTTTCGTTCTAACACATTTTTTAAAAGCTAAAAAAATGTAATATTTATGAAAAGGAGTGAAACTAATTTAAAGCAGCACCAAGCACATAATGGGTTTACAGGTTGATGGGTAACATAGCTACTTCCTGTGTTGTATACCTGTGTCTGGTTCTGCTGTTTAATATTAAAATTTACTCTTGCCAAATCGACTGTTCCATAGCATGGTAAATATGTTAATTCATTATAAACCTGCTCTTCAGTGAAACTCAACCTAATGCACAGAGAAATTCCTAGATATAAACAATTTCTTTTTCTGTGAGGTATAATGTGCTTGAGTGTGTTTATTGGGCCCAGAAGTTTCTGTTTTCACCTCTCATTTCACGCAATTCCTGTTGCCCTGCCCAGGAAGATGAGGCCTTCTACATAGACTGGAAAGATTGCTGGGGTGCGAAGATTGGCCAGAGCAATCCAATTTGCATCCCAATGGGGATCCAAAGCTGATCTCCCTGAACGTCAAAGAGGGTTCACTTGCACTGAATGTTTGGTTTGGCCCATTTATGTAAGTCGCTCCCTCCATCGCAGGGGCTGAATATACCGCACAAGCAATGCTTCCTGATTCTGCTACAACAGATTGCTTTCTTTTCGTCAGATCATTTAATAATTTTCCCTTTGTTGTCTGTGGAACTCCCTTGCCCTCGACAGTTCCTGTGAAAGCACAAAGTGAAGCTCTGTAGTCGAGCTGGGAAATGGAATTCCAAGAAAAGCACTAAGACATGTGATGCGACTATTATCTGCTCTCATAATGATACTTTCTTGCTCTTTTCTTTAAGAGGCTTTTAAATGGAGTTCAGATTTCTCAACTAAACTGAAAGTTAGGATTGTTTTCTAATTTAATGCTGTATTTATTTTGTCATCCTTTATAAAAAAAATTGTGATATACACAAAAAACAGATACGTCATGATAAATTCTAAAATACGGGTTAAGTAACAGAAGATTAATACATCCATTTGAATATCCATATCCATTGGACATAAACTATTTAAACCAAATGTCATGTGCATATGTAAGGATTCCCTTTAATTGCTGATGCAGTTTCAGCGCTTAGTAGGGTGTTGTCACATTCTGGGGTGAAATCCAGGCCACTGCACCACCTGCCCATCAACCTGGGTTGCTCACAACCTATGAGCAAACAGATCACCCGCTGTGAGTATGTTTACATTGCATCTAGACACTGCCTGCTTACTCTGGCTAAGGGGCTTAGGCTAAGGGGCCGTGTAATTGTGGTGTAGATGTTTGGGCTCAGGCTGCAGCCCAAACTCTGGGATCCTCTCCCCTTGCAGAGTTATAGAGCCCAGATTCCAGCCTGAGCCCAGACATCTACACCACAATTAAACAGCCCCTTAGCCCAAGGGAGCTGGTACAGGCCAGCTGTGGGGTTTTTGTGCATAGCTGCAGGGCTGCTCCAGAAGCTCTAACTCCATCAGCAGCCCGCCAGTCCTGTTCTGGCTTCCACGAACCTTGGTTACTACTTGGAGACTCATGCTGAAGGAAGCGCTGTGTGTTTGCTGAAATCCAAATCATTCTGTGTCCTGCCCTGCTGTCACATGGTCCTGGTTTACTGCTTGTGGGTAAATTGAGATAAATACACTTACCTTTCCTTTGTCTGGTTTTGAACATGTGCTAATAACATCATATGGGAGAACTCATAACTTCACAGATAATGTTCCTACATACATTTCACCATGATATTATTGACTAGAGAGTTACTAGTTTTCCAGTTTTCAGAGTAGCGGCCGTGTTAATCTGTCTTCACAAAAAGAAAAGGAGTACTTGTGGCACCTTAAGAGACTAACAAATTTATTTGAGCATAAGTTTTCATGAGCTACAGCTCACTTCATCGGATGCATTCAGTGGAAAATACAGTGGGGAGATTTATATACACAGAGAACATGAAACAATGGGTGTTACCGTACACACTGTAAGGAGAGTGATCACTTAAGGTGAGCTATTACCAGCAGGAGAGCGGGCGGGGGAGGGGAACCTTTTGTAGTGATAATCAAGGTGGGCCATTTCCAGCAGTTGACAAAAAATTCTGAGGAACAGTGGGGGGGGGGGAGAATAAACATGGGGAAATAGTTTTACTTTGTGTAATGACCCATCCACTCCCAGTCTCTATTCAAGCCTAAGTTAATTGTATCCAGTTTGCAAATTAATTCCAATTCAGCAGTCTCTCGTTGGAGTATGTTTTTGAAGTTTTTTTGTTGCAACTTTTAGGTCTGTAATCGAGTGACTAAAGAGATTGAATTGTTCTCCAACTGGTTTTTGAATGTTCTAATTCTTGACATCTGATTTGTGTCCATTTATTCTTTTACGTAGAGACTGTCCAGTTTGACCAATGTACATGGCAGAGGAGCATTGCTGGCACAGGATGGCATATATCACGTTGGTAGATGTGCAGGTGAACGAGCCTCTGATAGTGGGGCTGATGTGATTAGGCCCTGTGATGGTGTCCCCTGAATAGATATGTGGGCACAGTTGGCAACGGGCTTTGTTGCAAGGATAGGTTCCTGGGTTAGTGTTTTTGGTGTGTGGTTGCTGGTGAGTATTTGCTTCAGGTTGGGGGGCTGTCTGTAAGCAAGAACTGGCCTGTCTCCTAAGATCTGTGAGAGTGATGGGTCATCCTTCAGGATAGGTTGTAGATCCTTGATGATGCGTTGGAGAGGTGATGGCTAGTGGCATTCTGTTATTTTCTTTGTTGGGCCTGTCCTATAGTAGGTGACTTCTGGGTACTCTTCTGGCTCTGTCAATCTGTTTCTTTCCTTCCGCAGGTGGGTATTGTATCTCTAAGAATGCTTGATAGAGATCTTGTAGGTAAACCAATGCCTGAGATGATGGGGCGTCCAGGATTTCCAGGTTTATGGATCTTGGGTAGCAGATAGAATACCCCTGGTCGGGGTTCCAGGGGTGTGTCTGTGCGGATTTGTTCTTGTGCTTTTTCAGGGAGTTTCTTGAGCAAATGGTGTAGTTTCTTTTGGTAACCCTCAGTGGGATCAGAGGGTAATGGCTTGTAGAAAGTGGTGTTGGAGAGCTGCCTACCAGCCTCTTGTTCGTATTCCGACCTATTCATGATGACAACAGCACCTCCTTTGTCAGCCGTTTTGATTATGATGTCAGAGTTGTTTCTGAGGCTGTGGATGGCATTGTGTTCTGCACGGCTGAGGTTATGGGGCAAGTGATGCTGCTTTTCCACAATTTCAGCCCGTGCACATCGGCCGAAGTACTCTATGTGGAAGTCCAGTCTGTTGTTTTGACCTTCAGGAGGAGTCCACCCAGAATCCTTCTTTTTGTAGTCTTGGTAGGAAGGTCAGTTAGTATGTGGGTTAGTATGTTGTTCAGAGGTGTGTTGGAAATATTCCTTGAGTCGGAGATGTCGAAAATAGGATTCTAGGTCACCACAGAACTGTATCATGTTCGTGGGGGTGGAGGGGCAGAAGGAGAGGCCCGAGATAGGACAGATTTTTTTGCTGGGCTGAGAGCATAGTTGGATAGATTAACAATATTGCTGGATGGGTTAAGGAAACCACTGTTGTGGCCCCTTGTGGCATGTAGTAGTTTCGTGATACCTTGCAAGACATAGTTTGTACAAAGATTATCACAACAGTGTGTAGGATGTGAAAACAGGTGTGTCAACTACCCAGATTAGAGGAGGAAGATTTGTTTTCAGCCAAAGGGCGAAAGGATGCACTGAAGGCATGAAAAGAATCCATGCTTTCTGGCATCAAAATAATTCTAGAAATAAAAATTGTATAAAGGTCTCTCTTATTTTTTAGACATTTCTTAGCCAAAGCACACTAGTTCAGTCTAGATGGAATAGGATTGCTATACCTGTTCATGGCAAGGCTCATAAACAAGATGATCTCAGTCTTCAGCTTATTATATTCCCAAAAAGTTGGGAAAGTGAGCTATTCTCTTTGGCCAACGGAAGCAGATGCTTGAGATGTAACATTGGCTTTGTTCGGAATACCTTTCAGACTTGTGTGCTGGAATGTTAATAACAGAACTTTTTTTTTTCTCATTTGAAGAGATGATATTCCTACAAAATTTGGGTTCTCCACTTATTTGACTTCCCTTATGATTAGAAAACCTACCCTAGGATCACTGGAAATTCTGTTACCAGCATTTAATTTAGAAGTTGAGTTGAAGCCTGTGAGGTGGTCGTGCGACTCTGAAAAACTCACCTTTATGTTAAGGAGGACTTGTGGCACCTTAGAGACTAACCAATTTGAGTATAAGCTAGGTGCCACAAGTCCTCCTTTTCTTTTTTTGCGAATACAGACTAACATGGCTGCTACTCTGAAACCTGTCACTTTTATGTTGATTTCCTTTTTCTAGTTTTGCAAATATTTAATATATCCATGGAAATAGAGTGTACATTTCCTACTGTAGGATAGCTCTAGCTGATGGAAGTAAGGCCTCTTTGTGTGCTATGAAGAGTTAGTCTCCCCACACCCCCTATTTTTGAATCATTGGCAGCAGCACACTGGACTTATATTTACAATGTTTCCTTTAAAAAAATTTTTTTATCATTAAAGTAAAAGAAGCCCTTATAATTCATCAGTATTTACAGCTGGCAAATGTGACAGTTTGGGCAGATTTGGGTTTTTTTTCCCCCCCTCCAATAGTTTTCCATTTATGATGGTGACTGTTTCTCATTAAGAAACTTATATGTGAAAGATAAAATAGTGATTTCAAGTAGCCTGCTTTTACCAACTCCCCAAACGTGATTGTAGAGTATATATTATAACTGTTTTAAAAAAATGTCCATCAAGTCAGCTATGTCTGTCTTTTACTATGCCACGCCTACCTACAGCATATCTTTTCTGGAAGAGATCAGCCACTTTAAATTCTGGTGGTTCCTAACAGTGGGTATGTCAAACCTATCCAACAAGTGTCAGCAGTGGACATATCAAAACTATTCACCATAACCTTTCAAAAAAATGAATTTCACTCCTCCATATTCCATGCTTTTAAAATATAGGTTTGATATTGGTCTCCAAATTTGTTGCGTAAATACCTGTTGTACCAAGTTTTGCTGATTTCTGACTCCCTTGTACAGAGGTTATAATTAGTGCTGTCAATTAATCACAGTTAACTCACGCGATTAACTCAAAAAATGTAATCGTGATTTAAAAAATTAATTGCGATTAATTGCACTTTAAACAATCGAATACCAATTGAAATGTATTAAATATTTTTGGATGTTTTTCTACATTTTCAATATTGATTTCAATTACAACACAGAATACAAAGTGCACAGTGCTCACTTTGTTATTATTTTTTGTTACAAATACATGCACTGTAAAAATGATAAAACAAAAGAAATAGTATTTTTCAGTTCACCTCATACAAGTACTGTAGTGTAACCTCTTTATCATGAAAGTGTAACTTACAAATGCAGAATTTTTTTGGTTAGATAACTGCACTCAAAACCAAAACAGTGTAAAACTTTAGAGCCTACAAGTCCACTCAGTCCCACTTCTTATTCTGCCAATTGCTAAGACAAACAAATTTGTTTACATTGATGGGAGATACTGCTGCCTGCTTCTTATTTACAATGTCACCTGAAAGTGAGAATAGGCCTTCGTATGGCACTTTTGTAGCTGGTGTTGCAAGGTATTTACATGCCAGATATGCTAAACATTCATATGCCCCTTCCATGCTTCGGCCACCATTCCAGAGGACATGCTTCCATGCTGCTGATGCTCGTTTAAAAAAAAATGCATCAATTAAATTTGTGACTGAACTCCTTGGAGGGAGAATTGTATGTCTCCTGCTCTGCTTTACCCTCATTCTGTATATATTTCATGTTCTAGAAGTCTCAGATGATGACCTAGCACATGTTTGTTTGAAGAACACTTTCACAGCAGATTTGACAAAACGCAAAGAAGGTAGCACTGTGAGATTTCTAAAAATAGCTACAGCACTCGACCCAAGGTTTAAGAATCTGAAGTGCCGTCCAAAATCTGAGAGGGACGAGGTGTGGAGCATGCTTTTAGAAGTCTTAAAAGAGCAACACACTGATGCGGAAACTACAGAACCCAGAACACCAAAAAAGAAAATCAACCTGCTGGTTGCATCTGAATGAGGTGAGGAAAATGAATATGTCCGCACTGCTTTGGATTGTTATCAAGCAGAACCCATCATCAGCATGGACACATGTCCTCTGGAATGGGGGTTGAAGCATGAAGGGACATATGAATCTTTAGCACAACTGGCACGTTAATATCTTGCGATGCCGGCTACAACAGTGCCATGCGAACACCTGTTCTCACTTTCAGGTGACCTCATAAACAAGAAGCAGGCAGCATTATCTCCTGCAAATTGGAACCAAACTTGTTTGTCTGAGGGATTAGCTGACCAAGAAGTAGGACTGAGTGGACTTGTAGGCTCTCAAGTTTTACACTGTTTTATTTTTGAATGCAGCTTTTTGTACATAATTCTACATTTGTAAGTTCAACTTTCATGATAAAGAGATTGCACTACAGTACTTGTATGAGGTGAATTGAAAAATACATTTTTTTTGTTTTTTACAGTGCAAATATTTGTAATAAAAATAAATATAAAGTGAGCACTGTACACTTTGTATTCTGTGTTGTAATTGAAATTAATATATTTGAAAATGTAGTAAACATCCAAAAATATTTAAAATAAATGGTATTCTATTGTCGTTTAATAGCGTGATTAATCGCAATTCATTTTGTAATTGCTTGACAGCCCTAGTTGTTATTGTTTTCTAGTGACTTGATTCAAAGCCCATTTAAGTCAATGAGAGTCATTCTATTGACTTCAATGGGTGTTGGATGAAGCCCTGTTTGCAACATCCTAAATTAAGATCAACTCCTTTACATCAGCATTATAGATATGAACAGTATCTTCAAACTGCACTGTCTGATTGGTCAGCTGTTCTAACCAGTTGATTCAGATCATTTGTGGACTCTGCTGAGCAACTGGGAAACTCTTATTTTGCTGTGCTGTCAGAACGGTCCATTTTCAAAATTTATCTTTGGCTGGACTTGAAAGGGTATGGGTGAGGGGAGATTTATGGCTGGCTGAAAGAGAACGAGTTTTCAGTTACAGGCCATACTTAATCCAGGCAATCATTCTTCTCATGGAGTCTTTTGAGTGATTAAGAATTGTGACTCTTAAGCAGTTATTCAAGCCCCCTCAGAGTTCATTTCCAGATATTTGATTGAAGTATTTGTGCGATAATTCAGATTCGGGTGAACTAGGATCAGAAAGTCAGAGCCAGTCACATGGAAATGGTGGAAATCCATTGTGAAGCCGATCTGAAATGCAAGGTTAAGTGTCGTAGATTTCAGTGTAAGGCTGAGCTGCGGGGTGTGATTCTCACCTCGCACTGACATACTCGTGTTTGCTCCCTTCACGGTAGCGCACTAAAAAGGGTAGCTTAGCCGTGGTAGCACAGGCAGCAGGAAGCAATGGAACAGGCTCGCTGCACCGAGGACAAACCCACCTGGACTCTGTGGGTATGTACTCGACATGGCCAGCCCATGCTGCAGTCACAGCTGTCTGTGCTATTGTGACTACGCTACTGTTTTTAGCGCGCTGGTGTGATGAGAGCTAGCACAAGTATGTCTGCAAGAGTGATGGGAATCCCATCCTCAGCTCCCAGTGTAAACATACCTTCCCTTAAGGAATCTTCCTGACGAACACGAATTTCCGCAGTGAGTGCTGTGTCAGGTGACAGTGGCCAGGTCTCTCAAGCCAACCTCCTTGCTTTTCATCTGTGGTACTGCAAATGTCAGGCTTCCAAATTCATCCTGGTGCCAGTGAGCTGTGAGAGAGTGCATATCCCTCCGTCCATTTAAATGGAGATCACAGTAATTACTCTGACAGAAAAATCAAATGTCTTGGCTTCCCTAATAGACTGTTAATCAGAGTTCCTTTTTAAAAAGACAGTAGAACTGAAATACCAGGCTGTTGAATTCGGCCTACTGTGATAATATACAGTCTTTTTATAGAGACAAGGTGGGTGAGGTAATATCTTTTATTGGACCAACTTCTATTTGTGAGAGAGACGAGCTTTCAACCTTACACAGAGCTCTTCCTTCAGGTCAGTCTTTTTGTAGAGGTATAGGGCCCTTGCCTGCACTCCATGAACATGTTTTACTGACACCAAATGAGAGTTTGAGTTTCATGCCCTAATCAAGGGCAGCATATGGCCTCTTGTATTTAAATGGTAAGTTCCTGAGGTACAATATAAAAAACCCCCATTATTTTGACCTCTTGTGTCAGACAAACTCACTTTAGAGATAAATAGAGCTGAAGAAGCATTTCTCAGGAAGCTCTGGAAAAAAACACAGCTGTATGGGTAGGATACTTCCTTTCCTGAAGCTAAAAGGCTTTGAAACATCTCATTGTTAGCAAAGTTAATTCTTAGTTTGTTTGTAATTAATTGTGTGCTGTTGCCTGACAGAACATAATAGAACTACAAAACAATCACTTAGAACAGGAAACACCTGTCAATTAATATACTAATTAATCAAGTTTACCAAAGGTGAAGCAGCGAAGGTTCTGAGCTGAAAAGTATGAAATGCAGAGGCTGTGTGCACAGCTAATGCATCCTTTTGAGTTGCAGCTCTATTTATTTTTATTTTCAGAGGTGGTTCATGATTGGCACATACTACTGCAATACTTACACGGGCTTTAACTATTAAATCGTACCTCTGTGGCTAAGAAAACCTGTCTTTCTTTATTTAGTGGTAACATGAGAAGTATCTGAGATTACAATAGGGCTTGACTCTTCAAATACAGACATGAGTAACTCTACTCATGCAAATTATGTTCAATGGGATGACTCTCATAAGTAAACTTGCTCACTTGTGTAACTGACTGAAGGATCCAGGTCCCCAAAGGATAAATCATATATTACTTTTGAGGTGTTGGTGACACATAGCTACAGTACCTTCAGAAAAGGGATTCAGACTTAAACGCTGTTATTTCTTTGTATTTTGGTTGCAACTAGGTGTTATGCACAGTACAAACACATAGCAAGAGAGAGTCCCTGCCCCAAAGAGCTTATGACCTAAATAGACAAGGCAGACAAAAAGCCAGGGGCAGGGGGAACAAAAGCACAGAGACGTGAAATGACTTGCTCAAAATCCCACAGTCGGTCAATGGCAGAGCTGGAAATGGAGTGCTGGGTCCAAGTCCAGTGCCCGACCCAGTGGACCATGCTGTCTCTTGTACCTGCATTGGCCTAGGCTCAGGAGTCACTGTGGGCGCTAACAGGCAAATAGGTATTCAGAGCTCATTTGCAAGGGTGAATTATTTTGTTCCTTGCACTCACAAAACCCAACCAAATACATGTGCATTTCTGAGGACATTCACATCTGCAGATCTGGCCCTTGGCAATTCAATATACTGTACCAAGGTTTCAGGAGCCCACCTTTCAATTTGTAATGCTATGGTCAGGGGTATTTGCCCCAAATTATTTGTTGTTGCCTGTTCACAATAGCATGGTGTAGGAGGAAGTGAGAACATTTAAAATTATGCAGGTTTTTAATCTTTATTTTGAATTATTTGCATGGAGGGTGTGGAACAGATGGTAGAGCTAGGGTGGTACATGAGTGCTGGGGGAATGGAGAGGAAGGACTCTGGGGAGGACACAAATGGGCAAGGAGAAGAGGAGGCGGAGCGGAGAAATCTGGAGATACGGAGTGAGTGGCATGGGCAAGTAGGACAGGGAAAGTTAAATGATAGTGTAGAGCAAGTGGATAAAAGCAAGTGGTAGGGCATCAGTTAGCTGCAACTAGCAAGACTGGGTTCTCTGAGTGCCTGATAATGGAATGATTGTGGAAGGGAAACATAGGCTCTGACGGAGGAGCACATACATTTGAGAAAGTTCAGGCTGGTGCAAGTTAGAGCATCCCCTTGGAGTTAGGGAGACCACCCCACAACAGCAGCCCCGCTTTGCTGTGGAAACTGAGGACAGGAGGGAATCTGCCCAGTATCTGTGATTATACCTTCGTTAATACTCTGGTTCCGATGCTTTCAGGTTCAGAAAAGTTTTCTGCTCCGTTTATTATCCTGTGAAACCTGAGAGGTTTCAGATGGTTTGTGTTTAAAAGAAGAAAGAGACAAAGCACAGTGTTGTCATCTAGACAAACTTCTCCATTTGAACATATTTCATAGTAAATAAATCCTGTTCTGGTCTAGTGCCAAAGCACCAGAGGAAACAGTTTGCATTTTATAGGCAAATGGTTCTGATATTTTCAGCGTGGTAGAAACTTAGGTTGGCATATAAGAAATCTGTGGGCCTTATACTGATGGTGTTTATTGTCTGTGGAGATAATAGCCAGCAATAAAACTGAGGTGCAATCCATTGTAATCGAGTTTTATTTAATGTAACAGGGACATCCCATGTACTTGAATGTTTGGGTGCTTAAGCACTTAGCCCAATTTTTAAATGTATTTAGGTGTTGCTGTGTTCAGCATCGCAGCCCCTAACTAATTTCAGAGCCTAAATATCGTTTTCAAGGATTTAGAAGCATAGGAGTCTAAATTCCATCAACATACATATGGCTTTAAAATTTGGACCTTAGAGATTTAACATTGTTTTAGGGTCTATAATTGAATTAGGGACACTGGTTGCAGCTTTAAAAAATGGAAGCAGCCTTTTTTGTAATTGGTCGTTAGTATCATTATGATAAATGGTATCCTAGCAGTAGGATAATGCTACCTGTAGATTTTATTTAGAAAATGGCATATTATTTCAGAATTGAATTCTTACAGTAATATCATTGTCTCTGTAAATTGTCTTTTCAGAGTACCTCTCTGTAGTATATATTAGGAACATTTTAAATCAGTCTTCAGTGTATTCAAATTGGTGACAAAAAATTTAATACAAATTGAAGATATTTTTTAAAAGTAGTATGGTATCTTTTAAACATGTAATTGCATATCTGGTTTAAACATTGTAAAAACAACAAAACATGTTAGTATTGACATTTATTTTATTATCTGTGCAGCACTGAACAAGTTGACAAAATCAATTGTAATGGCATCATTAGTAAATAATGCTGCTTTTACACTTTAAAAACTATTTAAGTTTTAATGTGACTTGTGTAACTGTTTTCTCTGCTCAAGGCGTTTGGCAGTTTATATCTTCTAGAATATTTTGAGATGTAAATTTATTAATATTCACAACAAGCAGGGAGATAAAACACATTGTTTTGAAACTCCATGATAAATGGATGATTGACGACATCGTTCTTTTCAACCCCCAGCTGAGAGAATGCATTAGCTGTGTGGCAATAATACATGGACCCACATGGAGCAGAACCAAGAAGGAGATAGCTATAGTTTGAAATGTCATTATTGGCAGGTTTCTGAATAATTTCACAAAGGCATTTCAGGCTTGGAATCTTCTTAATGGAACTCAGTCCCACTCCAGTCCTTATATCTCTGCATGTAAAACTCAGTGTATCCTCTTAAGACTTTAAGTATTATTTTTGATTCAATTCACTAGCCATGATTGACAAGGACCTCTTCCTGAATCCATCAAGAATGAAATGTTTCCCAGATATTATGTCCTTTCATATTTGTCATAACTAGAAATTCATGATGCTGTTTTAACAGGCCTCCTGTTGTAACGGAAATATCAGGGAAACTTGCTCTTGTTTTTGTAAAGCCCAGGGAAAAAGAAATGCCTTAGAGGCTGATACACAAGTTTTTCAACAATTTAGAAATGCAATGTGACAGCTAGCAGAATATATATCAACAAACAGAAAGCTCCTATATATCATAGTCACTGTCCTAGAATTGATAGAGAGAGTGTATTTTATTTATTTTTGTTTTAGTTCGTGGTGGCCCTGCTTTCAGAATGTTTTTTCTTTTTAAAAAACTATGAAATCAATTTTTCTTCATCAGTATTTTCAGATATCCTGGTACTATATCAAGACCCAATCCTGCAAAGACTTATGAAGATGTTAAAGTAAATACATGTGCATCAGCCTTTGCAGTATTGGCACCTTAGGTTGTGCCAATTACTTTAGATAGTTTACTTATGGGGTTTTATGGGGTTAGTAACATTAGGGCTGCATTAAATTTGATTACAAAGTCATGCCTTAATTTTTCCCCAATTTTTGTAAGCGGGGCACTAGTGTAAAATGGAAAGATGTTGAAAAGCAACCCTTTTTCAAATGTATGAAGCCAAAAGAAGAATATACTAAATATTTTCGTGTCGGAAGCTTTTCTGTCAAAGAACAAGTTTTTGTCAAAACTGATTTTTTTCATGGGAAAATTTCAGTTCTGATTAAAATTTTCCATTTTCCCTACAGGAAATGTTGAAACAAACATTTTTGTTTTGAAATAGTTTCATTTTGACTTAGTGTTGTTTCATTTATTGAGGTTCCTTTATTGATAAGACATCTGATAACAGGCTCAATTAGTCTATTAATCAAAGACGGATAAGTACAATACAGAAAGGTTAATACATTATGTATCTGGAGAACACTCTTGCAGAAGTTACATTGTTATTCTGTTCCAAATTTGTGAGCTTAATTTTGTTAATATTTATATTCTCCTTGTTGATGACAGATTAGAAAATTGCATACCTTTTTCTCATTTAGGTTTTGTACGTAACATTCCAAAAAGGCAGTAGATCATAGAGACAGCTACACAAACTGTACCTAGCACACAATTAATATTTGGCAAACCTGAACATACATCTTGTTTCTGGCAAATTCCACACACGCATGCACGCCCCCCAGAGATTACAACAGTTTTAACTAGTAATAGATTTCCACAACAAATCTTAGCATGAGTACAAGGCATTCTGGGATTACCTAATATTGGCTACCGCATTTCAGCGTTTCAGTTTAAAAAAAGAAAGAAAGAAAGTAAATGCCATTTTTGTCAAAATGTTAAACAAAATGAAAACTGTCATTTTGAATCAAGTTTAGATGCCATGTCATTTCATTTTGACATGACATTTTAAATAAAAACCCAACAAAAACATTCATTTATTTTAGATATATTGGTTCAAATATTCCTTTGGGAAAAATAAACTTTTTCATCTGAAATTTCTCACAGGAAAACATTTGTGTATCTATCTCTAGTGATTTCCCTTCTAACAGGTGTAAACAATAATTGGACTGTTTCATTTGTGCTATATAATTTTGACTTGTTTTTTATTCTGGAATAATTATTGTAGGTGATTTTTTGGTTGGTAATGTAAGCTTTCATGACTATGTTACCCTAATAAATACCAATTGAATACAAAATGCCTGCACTCTCCCATGACTCCACCTTATCCTTTCGTTGTTTGTATTTATCTGGTTTAGATCATAAGCTCAAAGGGTACGGATCTGTCTAAACAATGTATTTTTAAAGTCCTAGGTGCATGCTGGTAATATATAGATAAGGATGATGATAGCTCTGAGGACAACCCTTTCCTGGCTAGCTGGTGCTATGCCTTTGCACAGTAATTAATTCAGTAATCAACCTTCATTTTAAAATAAAAGGAGTGTTTGTAAAAGGTGCCATATTGAGAGCACTGGAGACCAAACTTCTCTATTAGTTCATAGTACAGGTAATGCAATGGAGAATTACAGTGCAAACTTCTCCACTCACTAGGGTGACCAGATAGCAAGAGTGAAAAATCGGGACGGGGTGGGGGGTAATGGGCACCGATATAAGACAAAGCCCCAAATATTGGGACTGTCCCTATAAAATTGGGACATCTGGTCACCCTACCATTGTATTCTGAAGGGACTCTCCTTGTAATCCATTCCCTCTCCAGTCTGTGTAATGCTGTGTGTCTCTGTAGAGTCAGTCATTAAGAGGGCCAATAGTAGTGGTTTTTTTCAGTACCAGTACATTTCACATAGGCCTCCGTGCAGGTTGCATTGACTTTCAGTCACTGCGCCCTCCATTCTGCAAGGCGCTGAACACTCCTGCCAGGTGCTGAGTGCTGTGAACTCCTGCTGACTTCACTGGAAGCTGAGGGCACGCCCTCCCTTGCAGGGGTTCTCAGCCACTTGCCAAATCAAGCCTTATGAGTCTGGCCTCGATCCAAGCCAGTGATTAACAGGTGAATGGCAATAGAATACAGAGCCTATCTCCTGCATCATACAGTGCTCCAAAGTAAATCATTCCTGACTGCAAAGGCATGAAAAGCAGCTTTTCTTAGAACTAGTAGCAAAGTTACTGCTTGGGTCATCTAGCAAGCATACTGAGCAGTAAGATCATCCCTGTCTTGGACAGTGACTGTTGCTGTGCATTGTCCCTGACTGCCTTAAAAATGTCTCTTGTGTGATGGAGCAATATGCACGTGTTCCTGCCTTTCTGGACTGGTTTCAAAGGCCTTTACAGAGCTATACCTTTCACTAGTAAAGTTGAATAATCAACCGAAGTATGTCAGATTCATTTTAAAAAGACATCAATCCCTTTTTTGGAGTATGGAACATGGGAATCATCCATAGCTGCTAAGAGGTGGTGAGACCCAGTGGGCAATGAAAGTGCTGAAAGCCAGGAAGGACTGAATTCTAATCTTACCCTCCAACAAGTTTCCGCCAGGGCAGCTCTAATGTCTGCTAGTTGAATCAGTGCATCCCATTCTATCCTGATCTGGGCTCCTTCCTTGGTCTGGCTGGTTGTAGATGTGTCGGCAGAAGAAGTTATATGTGCCTGTTGGCACTAAAATCCCCACCCTGGGCTGACTTCCCTCCATGCCGGGTGAATTTGACCCAAAGTTTGTAATACACTGAATGTACCTCAAGGATACCAGTGATAGATGGGAGTAGCATTAGTATATTAATTTTCAGCAGGTAGTGTACTCTTGTAGAATATTTTAACAACTAAAATGCTGTGTGTGCTTTTTTTGCATCATAAGCCTGCTACCTGTGATTCATTGAGAAATCAGCACTGGATCACATCACTGAGCTAGGTTTCAAATCACCTTTTCCTTGGTCTTCATATCCACTGTCTCTAAGGGGAAAATGGAAAAGAAGGACCCAGGTGAGTTAATTGTGGAGGCTGACTGGTTAAAATGCAACTAAGTAGAAAAAGGAATGCAATGAAAGTGGTGTTTTAATGCCAAAAGTAGCAATGAAAGGATGCTTCTGGCTTCCATCTTAATCCATGGTAACCCCACAGCCAGAATATATAATGAATAATCTTATGTGAAAGATACACAGAAAATTAGAGAGAAACCACATTTGGCCTATATCACACTAGGTGTTTTAAGTGATATTCATCAGCAGAAAAATCAAGGTTGGGGCTGCATTCAGTATTATTCATACTGCCTAGAGTTTTATGTATGCACATCTTTTTCTGCAGTGAGATTTTGTTCCAGTTTCTTTATTAGCAAGGCAAAAGACAGATAAGTAAATACAACTATGCTACTATATACTGCTACTTGCAATATGATGATAATTAAAAGCTTTCTACTGTGCTTGGAGAACCATTTATAAAATAAGTTAGTGTAGAAGTAGTCTGATGGAAACATGAGAAATAAGTGGAAATAGTAAATTTTGTATTTCTGTGCAGAATGCATCATTTGGGTAGTTTTTCAAAATGTAGCATAAGAGACAGTGAATTTATTTGCCACCAAGCATACTGTGTAGGTATGAAACACTGTTTAACGTGCAGGGTTCAAAATAGTTTTAGAAGGTAAGGTGGAATTTTTCTAGCTTTTGCTCTCTTTGTGTTGCAGACAAACACACATTTGTTCTTTCCCCATAATCTGCAATCATGCTTATATTGTATGTAAACTAGTTAGTATTGTATGTAAACTGCTTCAAGAACACACCCAAAACACACAATTTCCTTATGATTTGTTACTTTTGTAAGTCTGTCTGTCTTTTTCAGTCTAGTCTGATCTGAAGAGCTGTCATTCAAGCATACTGATGCAGTGTCCAGTAATATAAAGATGTTTGAGCTAAATATAACTCCAGTTTTTAGAAAGCCTGCATTAGAAGAATGTAAAGATTTGGGTGTAGGCACTCAGGAGTCAGGAAATGCCAGTGTTAAGGTTGAAGAGGGAGACTAAGCAGTGGGAAGAGGGGAAGACTGAGAGGATTCATTAGAAAAGAGAAATTATGGAGATGAGAGGACTGGAGTTGTGAAGGAAAGAAAGTAGAAGAGGAGATTATGAGGGGTTGAGAAAATAAGAGAATGAAGGAAGAAGACAGTGAAAGAACACGGGAAAAGATACAACACAACTTGAGAGAGATTCTGGGCTGAGGTTGGGTTGTTCTATTAAACTGCAAAAAACATATCAACCCAAGGAATGAATGCCATCTTCTTACCAGAGCTTGTAAAATGAGCAAAGCCATTTCCTGCCAACATTCAAATGGGAGACTATCCAGTAAAATGTAAGTGCTGCCAGAAATAGTGTGGCGAGTTGATAGGCAGCACTCCTCCCCAAGTCCGTACTGAGCCAATGATCCAGCATCGTGCAAAGGGGCACTTCACATCTCATGTGAGACACCAAACCAAATGTCTCGAACAAAAATACCTTCCCTACAGAATACAAGACTTTTGCATTCAGCTGGTATGATGCTTAGTTCCAGATAACATTCTTATATCCAGGTCCTAGTCTGAAAGAAGTTTCAGGGAGGTATTATAAAATCACATCACTAGAGAGCTATGGGAGCATCTTTCTTAGCATCTTGTAGGATATTTCTAAAAATAAATTACTGTGCTAAACAACTGGGGGACAATGTGAACAGTCAATTAGAGTGGAATGTAGGCATAAGGCGATACCTTCCCTGTCAACTCTGAATGGAAAACAGAAAAACAACTCACTGAAATAAAGTTCATATACTAAATAGATACAGCTCATAATCAGTAGGAACAGCCATTCTAAAATACATTCACCAATCACTACAAAAGGTTTTCTCACACACACACCCCCCCTTTGCTGGTAATAGCTCATCTTAAGTGATCCTTACAGTGTGCATGATAAACACCCATTTTTTCATGTTCTGTGTGTATATAAATCTCCTCACTGTATTTTCCACTGAATGCATCCGATGAAGTGAGCTGTAGCTCATGAAAGCTTATGCTCAAATAAATTGGTTAGTCTCTAAGATGCCACAAGTACTCCTTTTCTTTTTGTGAATACAGACTAACACGGTTGCTACTCTGAAACCAATCCCTATGATTTCCCAGCCACCAGTTTAGAAGATGTTCTGGGAAGAATACTGCATAGGTTTTGTATGGCACCTCCAACTCTGAATAATTAGAAAGAAAGACTTTCAAGTTGGCTTCAGGTTTTAGGTTGTTATATAAATAAGTTCACAGGAATCTCAAATGCTTTACATAAATCTGACAGCAACTATAAAAGGTTTTTGAACATTTTCATTGCCAAAGTCCCAGCGATTGCTGGAATCTTAAACAGCCTGTTTTAAGCTTCAATTCTGAAGCTTTTTGTCATGTTTAATAATGTGGTGAATAATTCCTTCTCTGTAATAATCCACAAGGATCTTTGAGCCATGAGATGGATATTTTCCAGAAGTATAAATTTAAGGGCCTTTCTACCCAAAACACACAACTTCCTTTACATGTTGTCAAATCTGTCTGTTTTTGTCTGTCTCTGTCTGACTAGTCTGATCTGAAGAGATGTCATTAAAACATGCTGATTTGAAAGGACGCTGTAGGTGTAGATCATGTTTGAAATGAGAGAGTTCCATACTAAGCAGCATAATTGCATCCTAAACCCAGATGTGCAGCATCAGCCTTAACATGAAGAATCCTACCAAGAGCCTAATGGTTCTCTGGAGGCAGGACCCATCGTGCAGATACAGGCCAGAAAAGTCGTGTGCCACAGAGGGGAGATGCAGGGTTTCCTGCTGTCTCATTTCTGCATGTAGCAACTATCTCCATGCAGAAGTTGTGAGCAGAAGAGGCAGCTCTGCCAAGTTTGGGCAAGGCTCTGTTCACAGGAAGGGTGAACTTCCCAAGGGAAGTCAGGGAAGGGCCAAAGGGACATATGGACAGGGACGACTGAAGTTGAGAGAGAGGAGATGCTTGAGCCAGATTCAGAAGGAGATTTAAGGGATTGTTCTGTATGCTCTCCTCCAGCACCTCACACTCTGACCCTCTGAAACTCCCTGATGGAGTCATTCAAATGGCCAGTGTGTAACATACAGCTCCTTGCACATCTTCTCCGAATTTGGGCCTATTGGTTACGGTTGCACTATATGTTTTTTTACCAGATACATACTGAACTTGAAGTTTAAAAAAAACAAAAGAGGGGTGTTGCTGGTGTGATCACTGATGCGACCACTGATGTGACAACATGATGCTGTGTAACACCATTATTTAGGGGTAGTTTTTTCCTTGGGAACACAGTGCCTCCCAGGACTCTTGGAGATCACAGAAACTGCATCTTCTCTTTGGAGGGTGCAATCTGTGCTTCATTTGATGAATGAGCAACCTATGTTGACTGGTGGTTTTGAAGCTAAAAATCCATCTGATAGGAGGATCCATCTGGCTTGTTTGAAGAGAGGAAGGAGCAGCCCACTGCTCCCAGGTAGGTAGAACCTGTTGCAGAAGTGCAGTTAACAATTTCAAGTGTGCAATTTAATCTAGGGAAAGCCTTTCTGGCCCACAACTAATTTAGGGGTGGTTTAGATGTGTGTTCTTAATATGATTAACATCTACAATGGGGTTCCCAAAGCAAGGCTCTTACATTTTCAGAGTGGCCTCAATCTGACCCTTAAATATGCTCCAAATTTGCCTTGACACGTACTCAGCATGCTCCCAAACTAGGTAGGTACCAGCAGGTTTGTATAGGCAAGCACATGCTTTGTCCAATGTAAAATTTGAATGTACAGAATTAGAGCTCAGTCATAGAAAGGTTTATGAACATACTGAAGTTTATGCACTGTGAATATGTCTTAGCAGGAGTGGGGCTTAAGAGGCCATTTTTGAAAAATGTATCCCTAATGGTTCAAAATTAAAGGGATCGTCCTTTGCAGTTGTCTTTAACTATTCTCCAGTGAATGAAGTACTTTTAATCCTCAGGTTTCACAGTAGCAGCCGTGTTAGTCTGTATCCGCAAAAAGAAAAGGAGCACCTTAGAGACGAACAAATTTATTTGAGCATAAGCTTTCGTGAGCTACAGCTCACTTCATCGGATACATTCAGTGGAAAATAAAGTGGGGAGATTTTATATACACACACAACATGAAACAATGGGTGTTACCATACACACTGTAAGGAGAGTGATAAGGTAAGGTGAGCTATTACCAGCAGGAGAGCGGGGGGATGGGGGGGAACCTTTTGTAGTGATAATCAAGGTGGGCCATTTCCAGCAGTTGACAAGAAAGTGTGAGGAACAGTGGGGGTGGGGGGGAAATAAACATGGGGAAATAGTTTTACTTTGTGTAATGACCCATCCACTCCCAGTCTTTATTCAAGCCTAAGTTAATTGTATCCAGTTTGCAAATTAATTCCAATTCAGCAGTCTCTCGTTGGAGTCTGTTTTTGAAGTTTTTTTGTTGAAGAATTGTCACTTTTAGGTCTTAATCGAGTGACCAAAGAGATTGCAGTGTTCTCCAACTGGTTTTTGAATGTTATAATTCTTGACGTCTGATTTGTGTCCATTTGTTCTTTTACGTAGAGACTGTCCAGTTTGGCCAATGTACATGGCAGAGGGGCACTGCTGGCACATGATGGCATATATCACATTGGTGGATGTGCAGGTGAACGAGCCTCTGATAGTGTGGCTGATGTGATTAGGCCCTGTGATGGTGTCCCCTGAATAGATATGTGGACACAGTTGGCAACGGGCTTTGTTGCAAGGATAGGTTCCTGGGTTAGTGGTTCTGTTGTGTGGTGTGTGGTTGCTGGTGAGTATTTGCTTCAGGTTGGGGGGCTGTCTGTAAGCAAGGACTGGCCTGTCTCCCAAGATCTGTGAGAGTGATGGGTCGTCCTTCAGGATAGGTTGTAACTCTTGTTAGTGTGTATGGTAACACCCATTGTTCTCTGTGTATATTAATCTCCCCACTGTATTTTCCACTGCATGCATCCGATGAAGTGAGCTGTAGCTCATGAAAGCCTATGCTCAGATAAATTTGTTAGTCTCTAAGGTGCCACAAGTACTCCTTTTCTTTTTAATCCTCAGTGCACCATAGAGGAATAATCTGACATCAGAGTTATTTTAGGAAATATCCTACTATAGAAACATTATGAAATGGTAAAAATGATGGTCTTCCAAGCATGCATTTTACTGCTGTATATACCAAATGATTTGTTGTTTACTTCTGACGGATGAAGTCCAACCGAAGGCTCTCACCAAGCCATGGAAAACAAATCTCTAGCCAACACAAACAGTCTGAAAAGCATCTGGAAACCAAACCCACTGAATTTGTCACGCATTTTCACTTTCTAATCACAATTTTTTCCAAATTTTAAATGACAAATGTGTACCATAAAATGGTCTTAAAGATCCATCTAAAATGAAGTTTATTTAATAAGAAAATATATAGAAGGAATTTTCATCTTGTGATTGAATAAAAGGTTTATCTGCCTATTTTGAAACCTATTACTGAGTCTGTCTGTGATATTAATGCCCTGCATTGTAGAGCTCTCATCAAAAGAGACAATAAAATTGTTTTCTTTTTGTGAATACCTCTACTGTTTTGCAATCAAAGCTCTTTGCAATTTGTCATTATATTCACCATTTTACAATGTCACTCTTTAATAGTTTTCTTTTATTCGCAGTTGTTCACTTTCTGGGAATAGTTTTTCCATTTCAGGGAGACGTCCTTCTGGCTTATTGTAGTTTTTCCGATTTCCCTCTTTGGATTTTCAGATTCATGCAGCACTATCACCTCTTCCCCTCCATTTTATCATACACCCTCCTCCGTTATACATTTCCCCTTATTTTAGGACACATTTTTCCTGCTTCATTTTGCACTTATTTCAAATAGATTTAATATATAGTTGTCCACATTCACTTTATGGTTATGTATAACATGTGGATGGCCCTACTGTTCCATTAATTTTTAATGAACTGGCTCTTTATCCAGCATTATCTAATAAAGGTAATATCAGAATGCATTGTCATACTGCAGAGCTCTGGAAACTTTTTAATATTCTTTACTGCACCAGCATGGTTCCAGCCTCTGTCTCTCTCTCTCTCTCTCCTTCCCCCCAATACTCAGTACCTCAGCAATATTTCCATTATTTAGTCAAGAGTCTGCACATTTCACTCCTAATTCCTGGCAGATCAAATCAAGTTTCAGTTAATTGGTAGGGATATGTGAAGAAGTTCTAAAAGTTCCAGGCTACACACTGACTGACTCTATTGTTTTCATTTTCTGTTTCTCAAGAACTGACACTTGCTAATTAAATGAAAAGTAATACCAATCAACGCCTCCTGTGCCCATTCTTCAAAGTTCTAGTGTTTTCATCTCTGGCAAGATGGGCACTTTATGAGCATCTAAGAAAACAGAGTTTGTGGTTCTGCCAGTGTCCATTGTGCATCTTGTAAAATCAGACTCTGATTTGAAACAGGCAAAGTGACTTTACTGAGGAATTAGAGTAACAGCCGTGTTAGTCTGTATTCGCAAAAAGAAAAGGAGTACTTGTGGCACCTTAGAGACTAACCAATTTATTTGAGTATAAGCTTTCGTGAGCTACAGCTCACTTCATCGGATGCATACTGTGGAAAGTACAGAAGATCTTTTTATACACACAAACCATGAAAAAATGGGTGTTTACCACTACAAAAGGTTTTCATTCCCCCCACCCCACTCTCCTGCTGGTAATAGCTTATTTAAAGTGATCACTCTCCTTACAATGTGTATGATAATCAAGGATGGCCATTTCCAGCACAAATCCAGGGTTGAACAAGAACGTCTGGGGGGGGAGGAAAAAACAAGGGGAAATAGGTTACCTTGCATAATGACTTAGTCACTCCCAGTCTCTATTCAAGCCTAAGTTAATTGTATCCAATTTGCAAATGAATTCCAATTCAACAGTCTCTCGCCAGAGTCTGGATTTGAAGTTTTTCTGTTGTAATATCGCAACTTTCATGTCTGTAATCGCATGACCAGAGAGATTGAAGTGTTCTCCGACTGGTTTATGAATGTTATAATTCTTGACATCTGATTTGTGTCCATTTATTCTTTTACGTAGAGACTGTCCAGTTTGACCAATGTCCATGGCAGAGGGGCATTGCTGGCACATGATGGCATATATCACATTGGTGGATGTGCAGGTGAACGAGCCTCTGATAGTGGGGCTGATGTTATTAGGCCCTGTGATGGTGTCCCCTGAATAGATATGTGGGCACAGTTGGCAACGGGCTTTGTTGCAAGGATAGGTTCCTGGGTTAGTGGTTCTGTTGTGTGGTATGTGGTTGCTGGTGAGTATTTGCTTCATGTTGGGGGGCTGTCTGTAGGTAAGGACTGGCCTGTCTCCCAAGATTTGTGAGAGTGTTGGGTCATCCTTCAGGATAGGTTGTAGATCTTTAATAATGCGTTGGAGAGGTTTTAGTTGGGGGCTGAAGGTGATGGCTAGTGGCGTTCTGTTATTTTCTTTTTTAGGCCTGTCCTGTAGTAGGTGACTTCTGGGAACTCTTCTGGCTCTATCAATCTGTTTCTTCACTTCTGCAGGTGGGTATTGTAGTTGTAAGAATGCTTGATAGAGATCTTGTAGGTGTCTGTCTCTGTCTGAGGGGTTGGAGCAAATGCGGTTGTATCACAGAGCTTGGCTGTAGACAATGGATCATGTGGTGTGGTCAGGGTGAAAGCTGGAGGCAAGTAGGTAGGAATAGCGGTCAGTAGGTTTCCGGTATAGGGTGCTGTTTATGTGCCCATCGTTTATTAGCACTGTAGTGTCCAGGAAGTGGATCTCTTGTGTGGACTGGACCAGGCTGAGGTTGATGGTGGGATGGAAATTGTTGAAATCATGGTGGAATTCCTCAAGGGCTTCTTTTCCATGGGTCCAGATGATGAAGATGTCATCAATATAGCGCAAGTAGAGTAGGGGCGTTAGGGGACGAGAGCTGAGGAAGTGTTGTTCTAAGTCAGCCATAAAAATGTTGGCATACTGTGGGGCCATGCGGGTACCCATAGCAGTGCCGCTGATTTGAAGGTATACTTTGTCCCCAAATGTAAAATAGTTATGGGTAAGGACAAAGTCACAAAGTTCAGCCACCAGGTTAGCCGTGAGATTATTGGGGATAGTCGGAGAACACTTCAATCTCTCTGGTCATGCGATTACAGACATGAAAGTTGCGATATTACAACAGAAAAACTTCAAATCCAGACTCCAGCGAGAGACTGTTGAATTGGAATTCATTTGCAAATTGGATTCAATTAACTTAGGCTTGAATAGAGACTGGGAGTGACTAAGTCATTATGCAAGGTAACCTATTTCCCCTCCCCCCCCCCACGTTCTTGTTGAACCCTGGATTTGTGCTGGGAATGGCCAACCTTGGTTATCATACACATTGTAAGGAGAGTGGTCACTTTAGATAAGCTATTACCAGCAGGAGAGTGGGGTGGGGGGAATGAAAACCTTTTGTAGTGGTAAACACCCATTTTTTCATGGTTTGTGTGTATAAAAAGATCTTCTGTACTTTCCACAGTATGCATCTGATGAAGTGAGCTGTCGCTCACGAAAGCTTATGCTCAAATAAATTGGTTAATCTCTAAGGTGCCACAAGTACTCCTTTTGTTTTTACTGAGGAAGTAGCAGTTGCAAACCTGTACTAGCAAAAGGAATATTGGAGCCAGGGTGAACACACATTTATCCATAGTATGATTTCACTGTTTGTCCAGAAGTTCACATCCTCCTGTTATTCTGTAGGTGGTGGTTGTGCTGCTGGCAGAGGGATTCAGAGTGTTCTTTTGCATCACTGGCATCCTAACTTTCTGCCTGTGCCCTTCATTTGCCGTAATTCATTTGTGAACCATGGTGATCTTCTTGGTCAGTGTGGGCAGAGTGGATGGATTGGGGCCAAGACATTGATGGTAATGGACATCAGGTTATTTATTCTGTTATACTAACCCATCAGCGCTTTGGTCTTGTCTTTGTTGGACTTTGTCCTCTAGAGGGAGTTAGAATCATAGAATCATAGAATATCAGGGTTGGAAGGGGCCTCAGGAGGTCATCTAGTCCAACCCCCTGCTCAAAGCAGGACCAATCCCCAATTTTTGCCTCAGATCCCTAAATGGCCCCCTCAAGGATTGAACTCACAACCCTGGGTTTAGCAGGCCAATGCTCAAACCACTGAGCTATCCCTCCTCCCAAACCTATGGAGTTCAAGAGTCTTTGGGAATAGACCAGCTCTGGTTGCTCACTATTCTTCTGATCTCTGTCTGGATAAGGTGTTGGTCAGACTAGGAGAGTCATACGTTGATGATGACGCCAATATCCTGTCCTAGACTGAAGATAGGATCCAATATATGTCCGGCTGCACGTGTAGATTCAGAGACCACCTGGGAGAATCCCATGATTTCCATATAGGCCATAAGAGCAAGTACTTCTGTATCCGAATAAATGTGTATAGAACATACAATATCGTCTCCCAACTACCCCTGCCCCAAAGGAAGTTTATAAAATGTCTTCATTTTCAGAGCAAGGGGGACAATTCTTCTTTATTATATCTATCTTCTGCCCCATTTTGAATGTCTGCATCTTAAAGTGTTTAATCAAATTGGGACTGTTGTCCCATGGGAAAAAAAAGGAAGTTTAGTCAGTGGTAAGAAGCCTGGTTTCTCCTGCTGCTTTGCGTCGTTTTCTGCTGAGAAAAGAGCCCCAATCTATTGAGTATATTGTAAAATGGGGGGCAAGGGGGGGAGCTCCCAGGATGCGTGGAAGCCAAGTCCTTATTCTACACTGTTCCCATGGGCAGAAAGCTTAATCAATTTTAAGTTCTTTTAACTGCCTCCATGATTCCTTTTTATCATCTTAAAAAAATCATAATTAGTCATATCTGCAAGTTGACAAGATTCAAAAACCAGAGCAGTGATTTTACTGGAGGTACAAGTTGTTTCCAACTTACTCCCCAGCTGCATGTGCTCATGCTTTTCTCTGCTGCGTTCTCTCTCCTCCTCCTCTTTCCCCAGCTCTCCAATACTGTAGTCCCAGGCAGCACTAGCTTCTGGTGGCATTTGCATAATCTTGCTGTCAGGAACAGCCTACTTTGAGCTGTTTTCCTAAAGCTCTTTCAAAAAGCCCCCCCCTAAGGCTACCTTCTAAAAGAGTGTTGTTATGTTGTTATATAAGTTAGTGCTTTAAAAAAAAAAGTTTCCTGAAAATAAGAACACATGGGGCGAAGTGTTTCAAACCTGGCTTCTAATTCTGCATGCACAGTTTGCATTCACAGATGCTGTCCTTGTGTGAAAATTCATCAAGCACACAAAACTGCACACACAAGTAGGGGCTCCTTTCAGAATTTCTGCCCACACTGTTCTTGCTGAAGCCAACAGCCAATCTTTCTTTGACTCCAACAAGAGCAGGAGCCAGGTCTTCAGCACATTAAAATCAAACACGGGCCCTGGTCCTGTAAGTTTATATGTGTGGGCGGATCCCTGGGGCCGTGTGGAACAGCCCCGTTGTCCTGCCTGGGCATAAATGTCTGCAGGCAGAGATCAGCTTGCATTACTGGGAACTAAAATGGTATAGTTTAAAAATGAGCTTGTTAATAGAGCTTGCAGTATTGCTTGATCAGATCAGCTGTAATTTTTTAGAGCACATACAGACATTTATCCCCACCCTGAAACCACTGCTCAGCTTCAATCCTCACAAGACAGGCAAAGCCAGAAATATCCAGAGCAAGGAAATGCATAACCAGAAAAAAGGGCATGCTGAGGCTTTTGGGGCAGGGAGGGATAGGAGAGAGAGGGGGAAAACCCTCTCTTGGTAAGAGTCAAAACCCTAGTGGATACACACACATATCCAAAGACGACAATAAATATCAGTGCACAGAATGTGTCCTAGACAAACAACCAAGGATTCATCCCAGTAGGAAGGATCTGCAAATCAATCCAGAAATGAACGAGATTCAACAGGAAAACTTACTCTATCCCCACAAAGGGCTAAATGCAAAAAAAAGAGAGCCCCAAAGCAGCATCCTATATTAAAAGAATCCCGGGTATCAGCTAGTGCCTAATCAATCCGAAGTGACTTCATTTTTAATTTTTACATGCATAAAATAATCTTAATGAGCGTAGCTGTTCTTAAAAGCTGAAAATCAATAGCCAGCACAGTGGTGTGCAGTTGAGTGTACTGCTACCCTGGCAGATGTAGCTCTGCAGCTCTGTGCTTTGTTTCTAAATCAGCTCAAATGCCACGGTACATCGCATGACTCGGGCGACACTCCTTTGAGTGTCACTGATGTTTTGGGTAGTGCTAGAGACATGGTAGGTGCTTTACAGACATTTATGCTAAGAAGGTTCATGCCATGATTAGTTTACAGTGTAAATAGGTGACGTACCAAAGGAGGAGAAAGTGAAGCAAGAAGCAAGCAAATGAGCAGCGACATTTAGCATATGGCTTGTTAGTTCCAGATGAGGGTGGTGATCTTTGTTATCAGTTTTGTTGATGCTTTGAAGAGGGGATGGCTAAGGTGCAGAGGCCTTCAGGTGACATGTGTTTTGAGGAGTCTTGGAGAGGTGAGGGGCAAAGTGTAGAGGGTTGCAGGTGTATGGAGTCACGTGATAAGGGGATGGCAATATGAGTGGAAGGAGAACAATGGGGCAGCTGAGTGGCTTTGGTGGAATCTGAATGAGGAGACTAAAGGAGAAGCATATGGCACGGGAAGGCTGGTATATGAAGAGGGGAATGGCCTGGTCTGAGCAGTGGGGAAGAGCGATTGTGTTTTGTGACTGCGTTTTGAATGGGTCGAAGGCAGGTATACGTATCTATTGATGTCAGTGGGACTATTCAGAGTTAAACCCATTTGTAAGTATCTTGCTGAATCAGTGAGACGACTCACGTACTTAAGGTCAGGGACCTGACTGACTGTATCAGGGCCATTCAGAGGAAAGGGTCGGCAGTTGCTGTGTGAAAACTATCAAATGACTTTGATGGACATAGTTTGGGTACAGACCAAATGATCAGGCTGTGTGTGGGTGAAGGCAGATTCAGCCTCCTCTCCCCCAAGCAAGGCCCAAGGTGCAGGTCTGCCGTTCAGCCCCTTGCAGCGGTTAACACCGCCTGGATCAGTGGCTGTTGTGCCCAGTGCATCGAGGCCGCTGGATCCTCATGAGTGCAGAACCTGAGACCCTTCCTTCCGCCTGTCCCAGTTACTCGTCTCTGGCCTATGTGGAGCTGCCAAAGGCCCCCCCTAGATGATAGCCGTGGCCCTGCCCCACTCTACCCTGTGCTAGCATGGGGTTCAAGTGTTGCACAGGTCTTTATGCTGGTTTTCCTCACCAGAGTGAATTTCACCCTAGGGGGGAAGAAGCTGCTGCTAGGATTTGGGATTAGAGATGAATTGTTAACTAGACAGTTAATTAAATGTCAGAAATCTTGTTTAAGTTGGCTGGGTAATGGATGATATGAATAGAGACTGCACTTACCTTAAATCATATTTGCTGATGGCAGGGGGAGAAAACCCTGTTCTGGATATTGAAAGGAGTCTCCTTCATGTCTAGCTCCTGTGGCTTTTGTTTAGAAGATTTCTTTCTTCAGTCACTGCAAGAGTTGACTCTTGTTTTATGTACATGTTTAGCCACTTCAAAAAAGTATGGTGTTGCCATATATGTACATATTATTTGACATGTGTCAACTGTTTACATCAGAGATCACAAAACATGAAACTGAGTTTGGAGAACTCCTTATGGTGAAGTCATGAATCTCACACCTTTAATGGATGTTAAACCTATTTGTACGCATTACCAGCATCTGTATGCAAGCCAGATGTCTCCTCTCTGCATTCTGCTTCAGCTGTCGTATAGCACTGACTTTCCAACAGAAACTTGGCCTATTCCTTATTTAAGCATTTTACTATCAGTAAAGTACCAAAAAGGATTAAATATAACCTGGGTCAGTGTTTTGTTTTGTTTTTGTCATTGTAACCCCAGAATCAACCTAATTACTTGTTACTATCAGTCGTTCAATACAAAGCCTTGTACAAATTGATAAAGCGAGTACGATAATATCCTTTGTCCAAGCCCTTTAGTACATCATCTACCACCTTAATTGCTGCTGATTCAGTGTCACATGATGTTGTAAATCTGGACTGATTTCTTTTAGCAGTGACATTTACTCACATAATGCATGATCATTAACATCTCCTTTCATCATTTTTCCAGTTATTGACCTTGGAGCAGCTGTTCCTGGTTTGTTTAGAAAAATGGTGATTACCCTTTCGTCGTGTTGTTCTACCTCTTCTTTTCAGGTTAATATTGACAACAAGAATCTCTATTGTTACAGAACGAAGTCTTGTTTGATTGGTGGGTTTACATTTCCAGTTGCACCTGAATCATTTTTGCAGTGATACAGTTCTTATGGTAACTGACCACAATTAAATTGCTCAAGTCCATGATGCTACCCATCACAAGGCTTATGGATCAGCTGCAAGAATCTGAAAGTCGTCTTCAGCATTCACCAACAACCACATACCACACAACAGAACCACTAACCCAGGAACTTATCCTTGCAACAAAGCCCGTTGCCAACTGTGCCCACATATCTATTCAGGGGACACCATCACAGGGCCTAATAACATCAGCCACACTATCAGAGGCTCGTTCACCTGCACATCCACCAATGTGATATATGCCATCATGTGCCAGCAATGCCCCTCTGCCATGTACATTGGTCAAACTGGACAGTCTCTACGTAAAAGAATAAATGGACACAAATCAGATGTCAAGAATTATAACATTCATAAACCAGTCGGAGAACACTTCAATCTCTCTGGTCACGCGATCACAGACATGAAGGTCGCTATCTTAAAACAAAAAAACTTCAAATCCAGACTCCAGCGAGAAACTGCTGAATTGGAATTCATTTGCAAATTGGATACTATTAATTTAGGCTTAAATAGAGACTTGGAGTGGCTAAGTCATTATGCAAGGTAGCCTGTTTCCTCTTGTTTTTTCCTACCCCCCCCCCCCAGATGTTCTGGTTTAACTTGGATTTTAACTTGAAGAGTGGTCAGTTTGGATGAGCTATTACCAGCAGGAGAGTGAGTTTGTGTGTGTATGGGGGTGGGGGGGATGTGAGAACCTGGATTTGTGCAGGAAATAGCCCAGCTTGATTGTCATGCACATTGTGTAAAGAGTTGTCACTTTGGATGGGCTATCACCAGCAGGAGAGTGAATTTGTGTGGGGGGGGTGGAGGGTGAGAAAACCTGGATTTGTGCTGGAAATCACTTTAGATAAGCTATTACCAGCAGGACAGTGGGGTGGGAATAGGTATTGTTTCATATTCTCTGTGTATATATAAAGCCTGCTGCAGTTTCCACGATATGCATCTGAGGAAGTGAGCTGTAGCTCACGAAAGCTTATGCTCTAATAAATTGGTTAGTCTCTAAGGTGCCACAAGTACTCCTTTTCTTTTTGCGAATACAGACTAACACGGCTGTTACTCTGAAATCTCACATCTGTGACTCCCACTCATGCTTATTAATATAGAATCCGAAAATATTTGCAACTGCACTCTCAACACTACGAATGAGGAATTCTGACCGATTTATTTTGTAAACAAGGTATAAAGCCATTTGGATTAACCATTTCACTGCTATGCAGCGTGCCAGGTGGCTGTACAGACTAAAGCAATGGCATTCACTGGATCTTTGCTGTATTCCAGAAATCCTCTGTGCTTCACAAATCTGGCATCTCTGCTGGGTTTAAAAAATCTCTCTGTAAAAAAAGAAAAAGGTATCTTGCCGTGGCACCTCCCTGGCTGGGATGGGGCCCCTTGCCATGCCCTGTTTCCAACATGGGGTTGGCCACAGGCTCTTTGCCCTAGTAGTGGCCCCACCCTGGTGGGCCTGCTTGCTTTACTTCTGGGTGGGGTGGGGTGGGGGGGGGAGCAAAAGTTCATGTTAACATAAACCCAGCCCCGCATAGGTCAATAACAAGGCAAAAATAAATCTGAGGTACCTCCTTATTTCAGGGGTGCCAGAGGAGCAGCTTTGTTGGGGTCCTTCTGGCTCGGTAGCCGAGTCAGCCCCTCCTTAACCGGCTTTCCCCTGGGTTTTGCTGTACTCCTCCGTGCTGTTCCAGGAGCTTCTCTAGTCACACTCTTCTCGGGCTTTTCCACTTGTGTGCAGCAGCTTCCTCCTTTTAAAGCCGTCCTCCCTACCATGCATGATTGACAGGGCTGTAGAGGAGGGGCTAGGCTACATTCGTGCATACAGCCTCCCAAGCCCCCTCTTTCAGTGCAGGGTCTATACACCCCGTCACACTCTCAGGTTGCAATAGGCACACCACTAAAGGGATTTACAGACTTTAAAAAAAAACCATGCAAGGAAATAAGTTACATTCAACAGACCAAATCCTAGTCCCATTGAAGTCAATGGCAGTTATGCCAGTGATTTAAATAGACCAGAATTTGGGCCTGTGTTTTTTACATCAGTGGAGGCTGAAAGTCAGTAGATGAAAATGACAAGTAAAGGTGAACTCAAATCCAATTTATGGAGGGGAGCAAAGATCACAGAGTATCTGTCACATAGTTAGTATGTTGATTAGCACTCTAAGTATCTACTGGAGGGCATATAGGACTGTCTTGTAGCATGCTAGCTGAAACCTACTTTGTGCACCCTGAAGAGCTTTTGCAAATTGACCCCTCCTTGCCAAGCAAGTTTTGCAGCATAACACATTAAAAGAAAGTAGCTGAGATATTTTAGCTGGGTTCATTTGTTTCAGTTGAGGAATGCTGTGTCATAGACAGAACTGTTCAGTTCTCTGGTACGTTCAAGGCTTTTATGGTATGTTGGGTTTTTTCAAAATAAATTTCTGCTTTACTCTGTTACTATGACAGCGTTTTACAGAATTGGTTAGGGGCTGATGTGTCCTACCATTTATTAACTGGAACAGGGGCTTACAGAGGACAATTTGAGAGCGTTTGCATATGCTTAGATGGACCAAGAACCTTTCATTATATTTCTCTCTAAAGCGCCATTCACACCTGCATAGCAGAATAACACCAATGAAAACATGACACCCTTATGTCAACATACCCGGACATCAATCCAGAAACTTAAGATGGTGCAAAACATAGTGGCCCACCTAGTAAGTGATGGTTCTCAAGGGCAGCAAATGACACTAGCCCTCCCTGAGTTTTGCTGGCTGCATGTTAGTTTCCAGACTGAATTTAAAGTATTGTTTTTGACCTATGAAGCCCTAAATGGCCTGGGAGATCACTTGAGAGACCAACTCTCTCCCTGTGCCATGACAGATGTGATCATTGGAGCTGCTCAGCCTGGATCCCCCCCAACTTAAAAAAAGGGGCTGGTGGTCAAGCATTCTCCAGGGAGGTACCCTAGCCTCTGGAACGAGCTTCCCCATCTTGTGTTGAATAGCTCTGGTTTCAAGAGTGAAAGGAAATTGCAAGATTCATATACAATAGAACCTCAGAGTTCTGAACACCTTGGGGGTGGAAGTTGTTCGTAACTCTGAACAAAGTATTCTCGTTATTCTTTCAAAAGTTTACAACTGAACATTGACTTAATACAGCTTTGAAATGTTACTATGCAGAAGAAAAATGCTGCTTTTAACCATCTTAATGTAAATGAAACCAGCACAGGAACAGTTTCCTTATCTTGTTACATCTTTTTTTAAAAGGTTTCCCTTTATTTTTTTTTAGTAGTTTACGTTTTACACAGTACTGTACTGTATTTCCTTTTTTTTGTCTCTGCTGCTGCCTGATTGCGTACCTCCATTTCCAAGTGAGGGGTGTGGTTGACTGGTCAGTTTGTAACTCTGAGGTACTACTGAATTTGTGAGGGCTGCAGTGTGTTTGTGTGTGGGTGGGTGGGGGGTAGGTGAGGACAGGTCTAATGACTGGTGGGGTGGGCTGCTTGCTTGGGAGAGCAGGGGATAAGCTGCTATTTGATTTCATTCTTCTGACTTATACCAGGGGCACATGGAGAGCTGTGTGAGTGCCCCATTTTATTTGTGTACCTGTCCAAATAAACAGAGGATAAACATGTGAATAGGCAAGAAACAGAGTACAGCCCTGAGGTCCTGAAAGACCTTCCTTTTTTCCTGCTGGGATTAAAAAACAAAAGAAGAAAATATAAATGTTCCTGTCAGGTGCCCAGAGCAGAGCTGGCCCCTCACATTTGCATCAACCACTAGCACTGGTAATCCTGCCAGTTCAAAGCCTGGCCTGCTTCAGGGGAAGTGCTGGAAATCTGAACAGGAGGAGAGGTGGTGAGGGGGGGCAGGACTCTGACCTGTCATCAGGGAAGGCAGGTGGATGCTGAGGCATGGGAGTGAAGGCCAAACATGAGTAAAGGAGGCCGGGGGTGGGCTCTGAGCAGAGGACTGGGCCATATAGTGGGGTGGGTGGAGATGTTGGCAGGACAGTGGGGAAAGTGGGTCTCAGCCAGCGCTGCTGTTGACAGCTGGGAGCCAGGAGGAAGGATGTGTGACTTTGAGCGGGAGCCTCTAGTGATGGGTAGCAGGACAGGACCGGAAGGTGGAGTCTGGGGAAAAGGCATCAAGAATTGGACCTAGCTTCACTCCTGGACCTTAACAAGGCAGGTGTCCTTGAAAGACCATGGATCTGGTGGGGATGCTGGTAACCAATGGGCTTTACTCCTGCACTGCACCTTGAGCCTGTCATTCCAGTGACTGACCTGCTGCTCACCCTTCCAGGTATATAAGACTGGGGGTTCCAGCCATATCTAGTCCCAAACCTCTTTGAAATGAGCCTTGTGCAGGTCTGGCGCTCCCAGCGAGGCAAAGGGGACATCTCCCGCCCCCCCAGTGATCTTCATGGAGCTCCAAATAGTGTCAGAAAAGCCAATGCATGTACAAAGGTACCCAATTTTAAGCAGTGGATTGGAGAGTCTTCAACCTTTATATCAATTGTAAATCGCACCGAAATACTGCCACACAGTAGCCAAGCTTTACTTTTTTAAACTCTTAAAATCTCAGGTTTCCCAGGGATCTAATAGCCCCTGGACTCCCAGAAAGTTTGTTTTTTAAATAGCAACTTCCAGTGGCCCCAGCCTTACCCATGTGCCATCCAGGAACGGGACCTTAGTCCCATCCCCGCCTTGCAATGGTAAATTCTATGCTGCTCTCACTACTGCATGTGGCTCGCTGGAATGGTTTGGTTAGGAACTCCCCTTCAGCAGGTAGCCATGTACCCTTTTACCCACCTGTAATGGGACATGAGACGCTTTGTTGCTGCAAACAACACATCCCAAAGAAGGGACTGACTACTGCATTTGGGGGATGGGTAGTTGCTTTCCATGGTTTTGGTTACTTTTTCTTGGTGGGAGAACTTGCCCCTTCATAAGTTTCACTGTTTAATTCAGATCCAAAATGGTTCCATAATGAGGAGAAATTCAACTAGATCAAAATCCAAGGAAACATAACTGTTCATTAAGGTCTGTTAATTAGTTGCAATTTGCAGGCTTTAAAACAAGTAAATATACTGGGTATTAGTTTAGCATTTAGCTGTCTTAGCTACAGAAAAACAACCTCAAAATAATCTTCTATTAAGCCTGGAGATACGTGTCTACCATATTTCATTCTCATATTTACACAGGCTAGAAAAAAAAATCCTGAACCAAGATTCCGTATCTCGTCACTCTGCGTGTTTTCCACTGATCCTGTATAATTGGCAAACTCCATTGTTAGGAGACTTCAGTAAATACTAAAGCATCTTTCTGGTGCCATAAGTATTCAGTCCCTTCTACTCTCCATTGAGCATGATGAATATTTATGTTCTGCCAGTGTTCTCTCAAAGACTCAGAACTGTTTTGCGGGAGCTACATCCATCAGACCTTTTCCTTTCTTTTTCCCGTTTCGAGCCTTAAATGCTTTCAGTGATTATGGAAATGTCTCAGCAGTTCCTTCTGGTATTGCCAGACCCTCAGTTCTGGCCTAGTGCTGAGGGAGTCCTTTCTTGAGGAAGCATGTCCTCCTAGAGATGAACCCGAGGCCCTTGCTCTACTTGTTAAGTGTAGTGTGGGTTCTGGAGGACTAGTAGTGACAACAGCAAAGAACTTCTGTTTGCACTATAGGGAAAGTAGTGCAGTCCTGTGTTAAGGAATTATTTCCCCCTCTGTTACGGGGAGATCCGAGTAGGTAGCAATCAGAAATAGAATAGCTTATATCCACACTCTGTCTTTCTTACAGCACAACTTTTATTTGCTATGCGCAGTAGTTGTCAACAGTGGGCCATATTGCAGCAGTAGATTTTAAGCCCAAGTCCCTGTTGAACTGAATGGAGAGTTCTGTTAAAAAACCGACAGTATTATAAACCCCAGTGATATCTGGGATATAATGTGTTTTCACTGCATAAATAGCCAGAAATAGCTGTAACTTTGTGGTGTCTTTTGACAAACAGACTCTTTAATAGCGAACATTGTGGTTTCTTATGGCAGGTGTGACTCCATTGATATTGAAATTGGCTATGTACCTGCGTTGGGTATTTTCAAACCAAACAGTGCAAGAATAGACTTCTCAGACTCCTTTATGTTGAGGGGACATTTTCTCATTAGGGATGAAACCATAACTAATATCAACAAACCAATATTCCCATAAAGCTAGCAAAACTGATGCTTTTCATTACTAACCCAAATTGTAAAGAAAAGTTATAACTCAACTATCTGTTATAGTTTGTAAAGTCACTGTGGTAAACCTAAGGCTAATGTAAAATACATGTCTTAGCACTAATTAACCCAAAATCTTTTAAATTCTCCTCTGCTAATGAAAAAAAAATGTCGAGTACATGATTTCATAAAGAAAATATTCACAAGAGTCAATTAAATCTTTAAAGAACCTCAGTCTTGTGCTTGGGAATATAAGATTTAGAATAGTCATGTTAAATACTGAACATGCACTAGGATACTCCCAAAGCTGCTAGCTACAGACAATTCCAATTTTATTTAAATTCCTATTTTCACTTAGATATCATTGTCCTTTCCGAGTGATACAAGGTTTCACTATTGATTTTTTTTTTAAGGGAATGTCAAGAGTGTCTGTAAATCTACAATCGATTTAATGTCAAAGACCAAATACCACATTACCTCTCAGGAAATCTAATTAATTGAAATAGATGCCATTTTAACATATTTATATCAAATGTTGTTAACCACTAGGTGTAACAAATCTTTTATCTATGTTTCCTACACTAATGGAAATAGTTAGTTTAGTAATTCATGGACAATATTGTCTCTCATATGGGTCTAGGATTTCTGATGGGTTTGAGTTTCCTGGTTGGGACCAATGAAATATGGATTATATTGGAACACTAAGTATTGACAGGTTTCAGAGTAACAGCCGTGTTAGTCTGTATTCGCAAAAAGAAAAGGAGTACTTGTGGCACCTTAGAGACTAACCAATTTATTTGAGTATAAGCTTTCATAAGCTACAGCTCACTTCATTGGATGCATAAAAGTGGAAAATGCAGTGATGGTTTTTATACACACAGATCATGAAAAAATGGGTGTTTTATCACTACAAAAGGTTTTCTCTACCCCCACCCCACTCTCCTGCTGGTAATAGCTTATGTAAAGTGATCATACACATTGTAAAGAGAGGTTTCAGAGTAACAGCCGTGTTAGTCTGTATCCACAAAAAGAAAAGGAGGACTTGTGGCACCTTAGAGACGAACCCATTTATTTGAGCATGAGCTTTCGTGAGCTACAGCTACAGCTCACTTCATCGGATGCATTCAGTGGATTCATGCTCAAATAAATGGGTTCGTCTCTAAGGTGCCACAAGTCCTCCTTTTCTTTTTAAGTATTTACAGTAACTCTCTTTCCATGTTAACGTTGCAGTAGTCTTTGCTAGCCCATTTATTAAATGATATTTGCCTACAGTAAACACTTTCCCCACTTAGCAGTAAAAGCAGCAAGATAGTAATAATTAGTGAGTAGATTTGAGAGGACCAATTTTGGAGGAAAATAGTCACAAAAAGGAGAGGAGAAAAATTGTATGGAAGAATAACTGGGTCAACAGTGGCTAACTCACCATATATCCCCCTCATTCCAAAAGATGTTGCTGGGAATTGGTTTCAAGATCTGGAATAGTTAGAGTGAAAATACTGAAAATATTTTCTTTCATGTGATGTGCATTGGGCTATTCAAAGAAAATAACCTGAAGAAGAAGATCTCCTTAGAGAGCTGCACAAGCACACTGGAAACTACATCCCAATGTTCTCTTTCCTGCCAAAGGTTAAAGAACAGTTTGAGTCACAGCTTACTCCACAGCAGCCCCGTTCCATTTAACTTACGGCGTAAGAGCCGCTTAACGTGGGTACTGATATTGGATTCTGCTACAGAGGAGGTAGTCACTTGCTGAGTTTTAGCAAGGAACCAAGTCTTGGATCCTGCAAAGTGAAGGAGAGTTTTTTCATTGGTTTCAAAGGGATTAGAATTTGATCCCAAATGTATGGCAGGGAAATGCTTCCATTTAGTTTTGTTATTTCATTTTAAAGCATTACATTTTTCTAACTTTTTTTCAGATAGAGCTTAGACAAGGCAAAACTGTGGTCATAGTCCTTAGTCAGGCAAACTCTTATTGACTTGAATGGAAGGTTGCCTTCATGAGGACTGACTACAAACTAAGGATGGAGCCCAGGAATTGGCCGAATAACAGTAAATACTTTGCCCTTAAGTAGTACTCGTCCATTTCAAAGTACTGCACATGCACTAAACAATCAAAGCATACAACATCTGTGTTAGGCAGGGTGGTGTTAATATCGCCCTCTTAATGATGGGGAAACTGAGAGGTTAAGGGTGAAATCCAGAGCCCATTCAAATCAACGGCAAAACTCCCATTGACATCAGTGTCACTACAATTTCACCCTATGTGTTTTTCTATAGGCTATGCAGGAAGTGAGGGACAGAGTTGGGATTACATCTTGTGTCCCCAGCTCTGAGTCTACTTCTCTCTTCTAGACCAAACTCTGTTTTTTGTTAAGCCTGTATTCACTAGGGTGTAGAACGAATGTACGTCATATTTAGGTACTACAGTGATATAGACACATTTGAAATGCAGAGAAAGTTAGATTAGAGGAGTTTCACTGAAGTCTGTGGAACTACTTTGAGGAACCACTAAAGGATGCATTTTTTAAAAATTTTTCAGTGGGTACGCTCCATCTTTCATAACATTTAGCTTTATTTTTTATCAAATTAAATGTCTTTGAAACGCAGCATATACTCGACGTCCTGAAGTAATTCTTGCACAACCTGAGGCCAGCCTTTTAATTTATGCTAAATGAGTATCCAGCACAACTCCCTCTTTGTACTTTGGAGCACAGTGGAATAGAATAGAATTTTTATGGCTGATGTTAAGTTTACTTCAGATGTTTTGTGCTTTCATTATAATACATCCTTCAAATTCTCTATTTTTCAGTGGAAAACAAAAGGATAAGTTCATAGCCCATTAGTGTAAGCCCTTGTGTGTGGTACTCTTGCTAAGGTCAATAGGAACAGCACGTACACAGCACTTCTGTAACATTGAGGCTAAGAGCTTCATGTTGGGCCGCTAAAATCAGTTTTAACCTAAGTAACTGGCTCATGCCCTCAGCAGACATCGCTGGCAGAAGAGGCTGTCTCTTTATCTGACAGTCCTCTTCCACTTTTAATCAGTAACAAGATAATTACAATGCAAAACATATTATAAATCATAAGATTATTGTGCAGCTTGGTCACTATAAACAATGGGATTTAAAAAAAATGGAGGCAGAAATATGATTTCTGAGTTGAATGTGTCCTGGGAACACATTTACATTGTAGTCTGCCTCTCTGTGCACTTCCCAAAACGACATAGCTGACCTAGTACATTCTCTTTTTATTTATTATTATTTTAAGGCTTTATGATCAAATGTTCTACTTTGCTAAAAACTAATACAGTCATGAGTGGAATCTTTAATTATATTGGAAGATGTAAGGTAATGGACATTGATGCAGTTTGCACTGTTTAGAAATGTCTTCTTCGAGCTGTTGTGTCTGCAATGCATGCAAGAATCCCATAGACGGCTAATGGTGTTCTCTGCACATTTCTCATGGGACATTTTGAAATTGTATACCTTAGGCATAATGATGTGGAGATACAATAGCATGCTGTCACCATCAATAATATTTATTTTTCATTCTGAGTTGATCAGACATACAGACAATTTAATGATTTTCTTGAAGAGTCCAGACCAGTGGAAGCTATGCATATTGCTGAGTTAACTCATTTGGAGGATGGCTGCATACATCAATAGTTGTTCCCCAGCACGCAGCATAGAAGTAACATTAGCATTGGTTGCAAAAGCCCATTTCTTTCCTGGCCTGACCAAAGAAAGTTAACGTGTAGCAAGGAGTGTGAAAAATGAAAAAGAGAAAACACCGAAATTGCAATGTAGTCACTTTGGAAATCCATGAGATCAATATACAAAAGTGTCAGTGCTCTCTAATGTCAGTACGATTTAGCCCAGTGCCCCTGAAATTCTCAACTGTAATTGACACTAATTACATATAAACCTACTGGTGAGAACTGAGCTGTTCTACTGTAAGCTTCGTTGCTGCTGAACTTGGTTAACAAGTCACTCGTGACTTCAACAGATGTTTGTACTTTTTGGCCAGTGGGAACCTTCTGAGCCAGCTTTCCTCTTTCCAGTAGCACATAAAAACTAAAAATAATTGGAACAGATCTTTGCTGTTTAAGAAATGGAAAATGCCTTTCTATCGATTTGACCAGCTCACATGCGTTGCATCTTTAAAAAACA
The DNA here is from genome assembly GCF_965140295.1 of Lepidochelys olivacea. Classification (NCBI taxonomy): domain Eukaryota; kingdom Metazoa; phylum Chordata; order Testudines; family Cheloniidae; genus Lepidochelys; species Lepidochelys olivacea. Next base: position 3,302,607 of record NC_140417.1, on the reverse strand, counting down.
AAACTCCCCCTCCCCAAAAAAAACCTCTCTCCTTCTACATTTCAAGTGCTGTAAGACATTATCAGACCCATCAATGCTGAGCACCAAAATTCCTTTTGATGTCTCGATATTGAAACAATGTTGCTTTAAAAATAGTACATATGGAATTTCAAATGGAATCTAGAGCTCATTTCCATATCACTGTTTTCTTTACTCTTTTTTTCCTTCAGAAAACAGTCTAGGAGTCATTATATTTTCCAGCAAGCTGTCTTGTACGCCCTGAAGGGAATATTATAAGATTAAATGCAGAGTAGCATTCTTCTAGCAAGGTGAATGTTTCTCATTACACAGATCCCTGGTTGATCTCCTAAATATAATTCCCTGTAATAATGTGAAACTTCTGAATTATTTATTGTTTCATATTAGATCAGGAATATAATTTCTGAAAATAAATTTGTCATCAGCAAATCAGCTTATGAAGGTTATCTATAATCATGGAATGAAAGAGCAGATGCTGTTCTCTGAGAAACTATGGTAGCTACTTTTTGACTTTTAGGAGGAAGCATTAAATATGGATTTAAAATTTGATGAGCCACAGTTCTGTTAACGTGGGGTTTTTCTGTTGTAACATTCTTTATCCTTTAGCATTTTGCTCATTTGAATGAAAACTTTACCTTCTTTGAATTCCATAGCAAAGATTGATTGCTTGTGTCACTCTCCAGCTGACGTTGTTGACGAGGATTACATTAGCCACACTCAGCTACACGTCTGAGGAAGCAGTGCAGTGTATTAGCATTTGGCATGGTGCTCTGAATAGACGTGTTTACCAAATGTTTCCTGGAGACCCCACGCACATCTTACAAACCAGTGATGTTCTGATGAAATTTGAACTAGTAGCTCTCCCCAAAATGGTCCTGTTGATGATGCATATGACGTTCCCTGGGCAACATACTCCACCACACACATGAAAACACAATAGATCAGTTCCCTGGTCTTCCCCCAAGTCCATCAGACATTCCATTACCTTGCAACCCACCAAGCTTCTCTCTCTCCAACACTTCCATAAAGTTTCTCTAACTGGCTTCTCTTCATGGGAGCAGTGGTGGTAGGCAGTTGTCCTGTGGTAGGCAGTCTGTCCTGTTGGAGATCTTCCATTGTGGGTAAAGAATGAAAGAGTGATTGGAGCAGGGGGACTGGAACTGGGGTCTCCCACCTCCCAGGTGGTGGCCTAAGTAGCACTGCTCCACTCTGGAGAAATATTTAAACAGTTACAGTGAGCATGAGAATAACCATCACCATTTCTCCACCTCCACCCCCATCTTGTGTGGAGCGTGGTAGGTGCCCAACTCATTCTCTCAAGAATCAGCTTATGCATCTACAGTGTGATTGTGTGATTCCAGGTGGCAGGTTCCCATTCATGGGTAACAAAGCACATCTAGGCACCTCCTTTCAGCCCCAACCTAGATGCCTGTCTCCAAGAGAGGAGAGGAGCTTAACACACCCTCCTCTCATCAGCAGCTCCCATTGGCTAGCTTAGGCAGCTGCCCGCCTCACATGCTGGCTTTTGTGAATGGTGTTCTTAGGCACCTGTCTCTCCCCATTTGTTATATAGGGAGCCCAGGTGCCTAGGTCAGCTTTGTGGATTGCAGTGGTGTTCCTCTGGTTTTCTAGGTGCTTAAAAGTTAGGCACTGTAATACTCAGTGTTGCAATGCCTAGGTCCTTTCGTGGATCCCCTGGGCACCTTAAAGGATTGGCCCCTTTGTAATTTTACATCTGATCAGATATTCAGAGAAGAGTAAATTACTAGACACATAGAAATATATTTTTGCCAGACTCGAAGGCTCAGAAGGTAGAGTGCTAGACCTATATCTGTGACAGAGGTTTAAGTCACAGCTGAAGTTTCAATTAGTGTGAGTTTGTGGTTTCCTGCTGTGTCTCTAATGGATAATAGTTCACATTAAAAAAAACGAAACATAATTTAGCGCATTTTGGTACAGATGGCTGCCTATGCTGAAGAGATGGCCACCTGGTGACTATATTATCCTTCACCCCTGAAGAATAGTTCTCTAGGTCAGGTCTGGGATCACTGGCAGGGTATGTGGAGAAGCTTGTTCTGTGACTCTGCAAGTCACCTGGCTTGTCTAATTAAGGACTACCATTTTCTGCTCTGATGGTCCCTTAACCTTGGTATAAACAAAATTCACAGGAAATTTAGTATGATTACAAACATCTCTAACTAATGATTCTTTTAAGGTCTGGAAGGATAACTCTGGTGATTTTTAGCTCAGTTTGTTCTGTTTGGTAATTAAAAATATAGAAGTTGAGAAGACAGAAATGTTTTGTTCTCTTGAGTAGAAGTGTAATTCCGGAAATTAATCTTGCTGAGCTGGGGCAAACAACTGCACAAGGCATATGGAAAGCCCTGTTCTCAGATGCCGTCAGCTGCCTTGCAAGTTTGCAAAAGGTGCTTCTTCATGTTCATGCAAGAATTTTATTACAGAAAGTTTTAATTACGAGCAATTAAGAAGTTAGCAAGGAATCGATAAATGAATCTTCTGCTTCTCATTTCTCAGTCTGGTGAAGCCTTGACCATAATTTCAATTGGAATACCTTACATAGTGCATGTAAAAGACCTTAATTTTTTTTGTTAAAGTACAAAATTATATTTTCAACAACAAACTGGGAAATGATTCATTATTTGGATAATCAGAGAAACAAAGACGTGCTGGCTCAGATGTATTGCGATCCCTTTTGTGAAATTCATTAAATGGAGTCCCTGACTTCTCGAATCCCTATCACTGTTCTCTGTTTTAGGAGGATTAAACTCTGAGATAGATTATATTTCACTCAACCATAGTGGATTAGTTGCAGTTTTTACCTTTTAATTAAACAGCTGCTGTAACTAAACACAAATTTGAATTATTTAATAGTCCACAGTACTTTAGTCAACCCACACTGCTTGGATTTTTTAATTATATGAAGCTATACGTTTTTTATGATGAAGGCTTTCCTAAAATCAATGGACAGGCACTAATAATGTCTTTTCTTGACGTCTAAAGCTTCAAATAATTAAAACTGAATTAAAAGCCAAGACTATCTAAGAAAAGATCTACACTGTCTAAAATTTGCTTTGTGGCTTTTCAGAACTTGTTTTTTTTAAAAGTACTCCATTACTGTAGCATGTTGTCCAATTCTCCTTATATCCAATCAACATACCACTATAAACATTGCAGTGAACAATTCAAAATGCAGTAATTGCGCGAGATTAATGAGCATCAACTCTTATCAAAGCATCGTGACACTGAGGATTTAATTCAAGTGTTGAGATGAATATACATTTAGGAGTTTCCTCTTGTAAGATCCAGTACAGTGAATGCAAGAAATGTTTCGTTATCACTTCTAATCACAAGTAAATCAATCAGTCAAGTATCTGTTATCAACATGAATTAGTTTGTGTGACTGAGATAATTCCTTTACAGACGGCTTAGATTTTTAGATAGGCCAATGCTATCATTTTTAAGTAAGCAGGGCTGAATAATTCAGTAAATACAAGGAGAGTGTAAATCCTGAAAAGATAGATATTTCAAAGTAATAGTACCAAGAAAGTCTCATTTTGCATTCTCATGGGGAGGAATATGCTAAATATTGTGCTTCTATCATTAATTTGAAAAATGCTAAAACACAAATCCGCTTAAAAGTAGAGGTGCTTTATTGCTTACAGTCTTAGGTGAATATACAGGGTGTAATCAGTAATCCAGTAAAGGAAAAGTTTGACATGTTGTTGAAGTTCTGGTACACATTTGCAAACACACATTATTATCTCTGAAAATAAATTCCCTGTTTGTGATCACAGTGGTACTGTATCAGTGTTTAGTGAATATAACAGCAAATGCATTGAGGACACCTTGGTTGTAGGTGGCCAGACAACTGCTTCAATTATATTAGGTGGGTAAATGGAGAGGACTCCCTTAACACATGAAATTAGCAGTGAAATAAGGATCATGAGTAGGAATTACTCTCATTGGTTGGGTTTCAGAGTAGCAGCCATGTTAGTCTGTATCCGCAAAAAGAAAAGGAGGACTTGTGGCACCTTAGAGACTAACAAATTTAATTGAGCATAAGCTTTCGTGAGCTACAGCTCACTTCATCGGATGCATTCAGTGGAAAATACAGTGGGGAGATTTATATACACAGAGAACATGAAACAATGGGTGTTACCATACACACTGTAACGGGAGTGATCAGGTAAGGTGAGCTATTACCAGCAGGAGAGCGGGGGATAATCAAGGTGGGCCATTTCCAGCAGTTGACAAGAACGTCTGAGGGGGAACCCCTGCACCCGCTGTTCCTCAGACGTTCTTGTCAACTGCTGAAAATGGCCCACCTTGATTATCACTACAAAAGGTTTTCTTCACCCGCTCTCCTGCTGGTAATAGCTCACCTTACCTGATCACTCTCGTTACAGTGTGTATGGTTTGGCAACGTCCACCTTTTCATATTTTCTATATGTATATATATCCTCTTACTATATGTGCCATTCTATTCCTCTGATGAAGAGGGCTGTAGCCCACGAAAGCTTATGCTCTAATAATTTTGTTAGTCTCTAAAGTCTTCAAGCAACAGACCACTCAAAGACCTTCTGGTCAAATTCCTCAGAAAGCTCTCTCCTGACTCCTAATAGCCTGCTAATCACTCTCTTCACCCCGAGGACTTCCTTCCCCTGTGCCTTTTCTACCTCTTGGGTAATGGGCAAAGGAGCCTATGGGGCTCTTCTGAGGCCATCCCAATCCACCAGTCAGGTACAGGTCCTCCTAATCAGGGCTACCAAGAGCAACTACTTGTAGCTGCAGTGACCAGAGTGCTGCATCAGTTGCTATTTCTGAGCATTCTGTATGAGCACACAGTGTGAAAACAAAGTGAGGAGGAAAGGAAAAAACCCAGCATTTGCCTTCATTACTTCATTTTAAAATATTTTTCATAGTTTATTAAAATTTTAAATATTTCCCCTTACTACTTGTCCTGATTATCTAGTTTGTGTATTTTCATATTCATTCTACTAAGAAGATACCATGAAGTAATTTTTAAAATGCTTTATTATTACCTTAAAACTATTTGGAAAAACATGTAAAAAATTCTCCCACCAACCTGGCAGACCATTTTTAAACTTCTCTCTCTCTCGCCAACAGATTACAAAAATACACTTGATTGATTGATAATATGAACTGACTGCTTGCAAACCTATTTTTAAGAAATACATCTATTATAGAAGCTCAAAATACTAAATGAAAAATCCTAACTTCTGTTTTCTCTTTTTTAATGTTTGCCATCTTGTACCAAATAGCAACTGGAAATTCCTAACTGCTGTGTGATTTATTGCTAGGTTTTTTTTTTTTCCGTCTTCATCTTCGTCGTCTTAGTCAACAAAACACACACACAAATATCTTTGTTTTTCAGGTTGAAATGTTTGCTAAGTTTCAGCTCACAACAAATGTTCTCAGTCAGATTATAAATCTGCCAGTAAGTGCTTACAATGAAAATGACTGTGGAATCTAACTATGATTCTGGTCCTGGAAAACCTTACTCAAAGAGTTGTACTAGCTGAGTTCAACTGGAGTTTTCAGAACTACTTGCATAAGTAAGGGCTATTCAAGGACCAAGCTACTTGGGTGTGTCACGGTGTCATCATCCAGTGTAGACTTATCATAAATATACTTATCACTGCATATGTTTTCATAAATATGTGCACTTCCTACTTTCTTACTCTGTTGAGAATTAAAAAACCGGGGACCTTAGTGTCCCATCACATTAAAATTTGATGTCACTCTTCTGCTTTTATTTCCTCTCTCTTTGGGCCCCAGTTCATATATGTCTCTTTGAGCACGTGAGTTGTCCCACTGAAGCTTTGTTACCTAGATAAATCAAGGTTATGGTTCTTTTACTTTTTTCATTCATACTGTGATAGTTTTAGTAAAAAAAATATAATTGGCTTATACTTTGGGGCAATGAGAAGCACTGATTTTCTTGGAAATGTCTTTGGGCATCTAGCGTGGGACTCTTCCTTTATTTACAGAAAGAAGGAGGGTGATGGATTAGGCTACAGGTACCCTATAGGCATTTAGTTGATTGATTAATGCATATCTAACAAATGAAGTTTCGTGCAGAACTTCTTTATGTCAACATGGAAGTTAGTTTTGTGAAAATTTCTTTTTATTAACAACTCTTAAACGCAATAAAAATGAATATACATGAAAAAATGAAGGAAATTAATAAGATCATTTTCATTGGAGGTTTGCTATTAGCTGGGGTGGGAGAGGCTGGAGGATTGGGCAGCCTATAGGATTTTGGGGCAAATCCTAGCAGGCTTGTAAATATTATAGGACATACATGAAAAATATTTCAAAAGATTAGAAATCAAAACCCCTGAACCCAACATTACAGCCCAACACTGTAGACACTCAACACCCTCTTTAGAAGAGAATGAATCTGAACATCTGGAAACTTGGGAAAGTTCAGATTGGGATCTGGATTTCCAACTACCCAAGCACCGGGATTTTTGGTTGTGGATTGGCCTATTCTAGAAAGATGTAGTTCAGATCTTGGATTCTAGTCTGGGCTTGTTTTTCAGAATGCACAGACCAGGACAATTGGCTTCATCTTTCTTTCTCTTACCCTTGTCCTTCCCTCACAAACTGGCTTTCAGAGAATATTATCAGGAACTAAGAAGAACAGAATTGAGAATTTCAGTTTTTTAAGAAAGGAAAAGGGAAGAGAGGGGCTTTCAACCCAATGTATATGAACTTTTTTTGTCCACCCCAAAAGGGTAATTGTTGAGGAGCATGGTAAAATTTGCATATTGCTCAAGGATTTCGCCAATCTGTGGTGGCCAGGCAGCAGCATCTTCTGACCTGGAACCGAGATTTCAGAGAGGAGCCATGTCAGGCAGTGACTGAGTGGCGCGAAGCTTATTTTTGTAACCTTTCCTTTGCAAGTTTTCCTGCCTTCGATTTTATTATTATTTATTATTTGTTTATTATTAAACAGGATATGATGTTGTGTACACTTATGTTGAAACCTCGTTTATAAAGGCAAGTATTTCTTAGGCACCATGGGCCACATCCTGAACCTCTCTTCTCCAGAAATAAGGGCCAGGGTGGCTCCTGTGAGTGAGGACCCTGCCCCAGCCGGATTGATCATGAACCTGATTGAGCCAGCGCGGAAGGGGACATGGTTCAAATATTATTCCAGCCCAGAGACAGTACTTCACAGTAGTCTAGAGACTACTACTTCACTGCATAGCTGTGGTCATGGAAGTGGGTTTGAAGGTGAACTGCTCCCACCCCTGATTTTAAGAGAAGTGCATCATGTTTATTCTTAGTGCTTAAACCCAACTTTGACCAAATCCCCAGTTGGGGGAAATGGGCACAGGTTCACTGATGTCAAGGGAGCAATGCTGATTTATACCAACTGAGGATGTGGCCTTTTACCTTTGCATGATCTGTCCGAAAGAGCTCTTTGCCTGGCAGGGTTTTTTTAAAAGACTGTAGACATATGTTAATAGGCAAAAAAAAAAAAAAATCTAAAACACGAATCCACTTGGAAATCTCTTCAGAATGAACACCTGTCTGGCACGAAGCTATTGTGGGACACTAGCAGCCTGTATATTTTTTTTGGGGGGGTTGAATGTTGATTCTAGTGTAAATTTGGTTTACAGCAGCAGATGTGAATATTTTGGCTTTGGAATGTCAGGGTTTACCTGAATGTAGTGATTATTTTTAAATAGCACAATTTTTAGCATGGACTATTTGAGCTGGTATTTTAGGATGAAAATTCCCATTGAATATGCATTCAGTGGATATTCTGTTCCCCTTTACATTCTGTATATTAGTGTACCTTCCAGCAAAACAAACAGAATGAGAACAATGGTCTTTCTCCCCTCTGTAATGAGGGTAGAGTAGAATGTGGTATTGTTCCAGTTGCACCAGATTTTCAGAGTAACGTTAGGATTAACCAAATATATTACCCCACCCCGTAATTCTCTTTTGAAAGAGAATACAAAAAGAAGAAAAACAAGAAAGAAAGAAATATGACTAAATATTGTTGGCACTTGAAAAAAAACAGTAATTTTTTCAACCCCTGCAGTCATTCTTGGATTTTTAATACTGTTCTGCTTATTGGACCTTTGCATTGCATTCATGTTATTTACTAAATAATTTTCAGGCCATTGTAGTCAAACTGAGAATGATGGCTTCCCAGAGTTCCATTTTTCCAGCCTTCAGTATGTGAGTAGTAGCATCTGGCCGATGTGCTGTCGCCGTTTGAATCATTTGAGTGTAGGCTGACTCACTCTAGCATGCTTTCCTCTTTGGTGCTAGGAATGCTTGGAAAAAGGTAAAACTAAGAAGGCATTTATATTTTTCTCTCTCCCTTTAGTTTCCATATCTAAAAAGTAAAACTCTTACAATTATTCTTAAGGTATCATTAAGAGGGCTGCACAAATAACTTTAATTCAAATTTTAAAAAAATCTCGTAAATCTCAAACTGTACACGGAGTGCATTTCACAGGCAGTATTTGTGTTAATTTTTTTGTTCTATTATTTTGACAGCAGGGCTCATTTTAGGCTCTCCCCTGCACTAGCCCAGAATGCTCATGTATTTGCTACATGAATCTTTTTTTCATTCAGCATAGTAACTGAAAGAATCATTTTTGTTGTTGAAGCAGAGAGCAATAAGGTATAGGCATCATAACTCATGACTGCCTGCCCAGAAGTTCTTTTGTGTTATTACGAACACTTCTCCCATTTGACTGGAGCTGGGGGAATGATGGATTTTTTTGATTTTCCAGCAGTTCTGGAAAATCAACACAAAGGTTTTGATTCAGGTAAAACAAAAAAAACCCTCTAAATTTTGGGCAAATCAAAAAATCAGAAAAATTTTGACTTGGATTGAATAAAATGTTTCATTTGACATGACATGAAATTTTTCATTTTGATTTTGAGCATTTAACCAAAGTAAGGGAAAATGATTCAGAAAATGGGGAAGGGAGAGAGAAGGAGTTACTTACAACTTTTAGCCAAGTGGTTAGGGTGATCACCTGGGTTATGAGACACCCAGGTTCAATTACCCCCTCAGCCTGATGGGGAGAGGGGATTTGAACTTGGTTCTCTTGCTGCCCTAGCCTTTGGGCTATAGAAGGGGTTGGCAACCTTAGGCAACATCCCTGTGGCCCGTGCCACTTCCCACAGCTCCCATTGGCCGGAAACAGCGATCCGCAGCCACTAGGAGCTGTGGGCGGGTCGAGCCTGCGGATGGTCAATGTAAACAAAACGTATCACGGCCCGCCAGCGGATTACCCCGATGGGCCGCGTGCCAAAGGTTGCCAACCCCTGAGCTATAGGATGATCTGGTGTGGGTTTTCTCAATCTCTCTTGCTGAAGGTGTTCCACTGTGTATAAATAATTATATACAGTGGTGTTGTAGCTCTGCCAGTCCCTGGATATTAGATAAACAGAGTGAGTGAGGTCACATCTTTCATTGGACCAGCTGCTAACACTAAGAGAGCTTGCCTCTCTCACTAATAAAAGTTGGTCCAATAAAAGATACAATCTTACCAAGTCTCTTTATAAATAATTAGACTCATTAGAGCTGGGATTGACCTTGGGTCTCTCACATGCCATGTTAGTGCCCTAAACACTCTGGGCTGCAGAGTTATACACACACCTTTCCCTGGCCCAATGGCTGTTCATTGTCATTCATAGTGACAATTCATAGTCAGGTTTCAGCATGGTAGCCGTGTTAGTCTGTATCAGCAAAAACAATGCGGAGTCCTTGTGCACCTTAGAGACTGTGTCCAGCTGTGGACACAGTTGAGGTCATCTGGTACTCTCAAGTTTATATTCCTAGCATTCAGGAGATTGATAGATCCTAAAGCCAGAAGAGATCATTATGATCACCTCGTGAATTAACACGGGCCATATAAGTAAATGTCTGGGGCTTAGTATTGACAATGGTGTGTTCTTCACTCAGGAATTGTCCAGCATGAGTTTATTGTCCTCTAGGCTAAAAAGGGGTGCAAGACATCTGAGAACTTTTTAGTTTTGTTTTGTACTTAAAGTCACATGGTTTGTTAGAAATTGTACATGCACCCAAAGACCTACATACTGGGCACATTTTATAAACAAAGCAAGAAGTAAAATAAAACTAAGGGAAAAACTTCATGATTGGGAATAGTAATCAGGAGAAGTATGTTTGTTTTACTGCCTGTATCATGGTCATTAGTACTAACATTTATGAAGAAGGCACTCCTCACGATGCCCTATCAGAAGGCCATTTCCAATGGAGCTTGACTCTACCTGCAGCTAATTTCCCACCAATAGATTCGTATTTCTCAACTGGTACTGAACATAAAGAAGTGAGCTTTACAATGAGATGTGGTCAGGCACGTAAGATCTTATTATAGTGGAGATTCATCCCAAGGAGACCCTTAAAGGTCATTGATAAAAATCTTAAAAATCAATCCTTTGTGCAACAGGGAACAACTGAAAGAAAATCAAAGTTTACTTAATATGCTGAGGTTGCTTACCACCAGATAAAGCTCTTGCAGCTGAATTTAAAGCACGATGAAGTCTGGCAGAAGAATATTTCTGTAAACCTGCTAATAGGTATTTAATAATCCAGACGTGGTGTTTTACGTTTACCATATGAACAAACAGCTGTTCTTAGTACTGGAAAAGTTAGCCTGTGAATTCTTCTTCATCATCTTTTTGATTAAAGTGAAAATCAGACACAGTCATTATAACTGGCTGCAAATGAGTGTGCTTAAAAATAGTTCCTCCTGTGGCTGAAATCTTCCCTGGCTCCTATTAATCTGCATCTATATTTCAGTCGGGAAGAATAGAGAAGTTTTTGTTTTATTCTGCGATGGGTTACGTGTACTGTAACACCATATAACTTAATGAGGAAGAGCTGACCTAGTTTACAGGATATAATTTATTTGTTAGAAATGTCTCCTTATCTAGTATATGCCATACCATCAGATGTTTCCTCATAGGCTCTATGACTTTGATCAAAAGTCACCAAAGGAACATAAAGCTGGTTATTATTAGCACCAGAACTGTAATTCATGTTGTTGTGAATAATATGAGTAGGAAACAGAACTGTAGTACATGAATATATTGGATGTAGTGAGAAGCTTTAATGGAGAGTATAGAGATCCACTACGAGAAATAAGATTTCCCAGGTTAGCACCTTACCTGGCATTTCAGAACTCTCTCTCTCTTAATCCTGACTGGCTGAATATAAATAATTACCTGATAGAAAAGGACCAGTCAATCAGAAGGATATCAAACTGCAAATCAAAGTACAATCTTATATCAGCGACTTTTTTTTTTAAGATTGTATACATTTATTCTTATGGAAGAGGAAGCTGGTCTAAAATCCCCCTGTGTTATGCCTCAAGCTCAACACTAATTAAACTTTTCTGAGAAAGAGTTTGTCAGACTTATTTTACTCATCAGTTGCCATGTTTGTGTACTGGATTCCAGCCGGGACAGAAGGAAGTAGAAATACCTAGAGACTATGAGAGAGGCTATTCCCATGATATTGCAGCCTGGTTTGCAGACCTCACCTCATTTCTTTGAACCAACTCTCTAAATCTTTTGAAGTCAACCGAGTGCTGATTCTTATCTTCCCATAACTATAGGAATTGCTGGTGCCCTACTTAGCCCAGTACCCAGTCTCCATCCCTGTGCAGCGCTAGATGCTTCAGAGGGAGGTGCAAGAAGCCCCACAGTAGTCAGATATGGGATAATCTGCTCCACTTGAAGGTTTTGTTCTAATTTCTAATAATTAAAGATTGGTTTCACCTCTGAAGCTTGAGGGTTTGTATCTGTCACAGCAGTAGTCCTCTTCATTGTTTACCACTTCCCCAGTTTTTGTGTCATCTGCAAACGATATCAGTTATGCTTTTGTTTTCTTCCAGGTCATTAATGAAAATGTTAAATAGTGTAGGGCCAAGAACTGATCTCTGTGGGACTCCACAAGAAACACAGCTGTTTGATGATGATGATTCCCCATTTACAATTACATTTTGAGACCTATCAGTTAGCTGGCATTTAATCCATTTACTGTGTGCCATGTTAATTTTATTTCATTCTAATTGCTTAATCCAAATGTCATGCAGTACCAAGTCAAACACCTTGGAGAAGCTGAAGTATATTAGACTCTTGGATGCAAGTTATCCAGACCTGCTGATTTTAAAATGTCTGACTTTAGTAGCTGCTGTTTAACATCCTTCTGAGAGACTAGTTGAATGGAAAGTGTGGTATTTCATGACATAACTACATAATCTGTTTTTACTTCAAATACAGAACAGAAATATTTATTAAACACTTCTGTTTTTTCTGCATTATTATTTTTATCGAGAATTCTACCATTTCCATTGAGTAATGGACCACTACCACTGATAGAATTCTTTTTGTTCCTAATATATTTTTAAAGCTCCTTATTGACTTCAACTCTGCTAGCCAGAGATTCCTCCTTGTTCCCTTTGCACCATTAATTATTTTTCTACAATTCATAGCTTCTGATTTAAATTGATTACTATCAACTTCTTTCTTCCATTTCGGGCGTATGTGTAATTTTTTTATAGCTTGTAGCCTTTTATTTTATTTAAAGTCAATTTAGTAATGTGGTATTACACCACCGTGGGTTCGGCTCTACAGTGGCTTTGGTTTCAAGTTCAACAGCATGAAAGTCACCTCTGTCACTTGCTTCAGATTTAGAGTCTCTAGGAACACATACAGACCAAGGGTAGTGACCACACAGACACTCTCAAGTACAAGGTCTAGTCCGTTTTACAAGTTTTAGTAAAGTTACAATTGAAGTTCTGATTACCTAAGCATATAAAAATTCTATAAAGACCTATGAGCAAGTTACAAATATAGTTACACTATCTAGGGGGATATGAGTATAAGGGGCTAATGGGTGTCTAATGGATAGGTCATCAGTAGAGGGATGGTTTCTGCGGGAGTTTCCCATAGGGAGCTCAATTTTCCTAATCTGGGCATCCTCTTTTTATGATGTAATTCTGACTTACCTCATTAGCATTTATGCACATTGTGCACCCTGCGGTTAGAGCAAGCGTTAGAAAAATGTGACTACCAGTATCTTGTAAGCAAAAAATTACTGTTGCTGTTACCCATTGGTACATCTTTTTCCTGTAATCTTGTGACATAGGGTCATTCTTTGATCACTTACTTATGTCAAGCATTTCTTAAACCTATGATCTAGTCTGGTGAAGCTAAAATCTTACAGGCCTCAGCCTGTAGGCCTTGCATTTCAGCCCTACTTACTTACATACTTAATACATAATTACCTCTTCTAAATACTGATCAGTCTTATACTTCTATAACCCTACAACTTCAATCTCTTTTGCTTACAATGATTATATGTGACATAACATCAACGCAAATGAATAATAAACTCAAATAATTGGCTACAAGCTGCTTTCATTTTCCCTCTAAACAAGGTTGGCTTTTTAATACTCCAGCCTTCTTTCTCAACTGTGGGATTGTGGCTTTTTGCACATCTAGTCAAGTGTTCTTGAACACTCCCCAATTATCATTCAGATTTTTTGGATTAAATTCTTCCTCCCTCCTGATTTGGCTCAAATTGTTTTCAGTTTTGTGAAACTGGCCCTTTTAAAGCACAAGTATATATATTACTGATTTGGACTTAATTCTGTTTGCACATTATAAATGTGATCAGGTCATGATAATTTTTACCTAAGATACCATTAATTTTTAGTTCTGTGATCAGTTCTTCTTACTCTGTCAAGACAAGTGTTAATATTGGTTCCCTGGTTCTCATGGGTGACTTTAATTTTCCTGATATCTGCTGGGAGAGCAATACAGTGGTGCATACACAATCCAGGAAGTTTTTGGAAAGCGTAGGGGACAATTTCCTGGTGCAAGTGCTAGAGGAGCCAACTAGGGGGGCAGCTTTTCTTGACCTGCTGCTCACAAACCAGGAAGAATTAGTGGGGGAAGCAAAAGTGGATGGGAATCTGGGAGGCAGTGACCATGAGTTGGTTGAGTTCAGGATCCTGACACAGGGAAGAAAGGTAAGCAGCAGGATACGGACCCTGGACTTCAGGAAAGCAGACTTCGACTCCCTCAGGGAACGGATGGGTAGGATCCCCTGGGGGACTAACATGAAGGGGAAAGGAGTCCAGGAGAGCTGGCTGTATTTCAAGGAATCCCTGTTGAGGTTACAGGGACAAACCATCCCGATGTGTCGAAAGAATAGTAAATATGGCAGGCGACCAGCTTGGCTTAACGGTGAAATCCTAGCGGATCTTAAACATAAAAAAGAAGCTTCCAAGAAGTGGAAGGTTGGACATATGACCAGGGAAGAGTATAAAAATATTGCTCGGGCATGTAGGAATGAAATCAGGAGGGCCAAATCGCACCTGGAGCTGCAGCTAGCGAGAGCTCTCAAGAGTAACAAGAAGGGTTTCTTCAGGTATGTTGGCAACAAGAAGAAAGCCAAGGAAAGTGTGGGCCCCTTAATGAATGAGGGAGGCAACCTAGTGACAGAGGATGTGGAAAAAGCTAATGTACTCAATGCTTTTTTTGCCTCTGTCTTCACGAACAAGGTCAGCTCCCAGACTGCTGCACTGGGCATCACAACATGGGGAATAGATGGCCAGCCCTCTGTGGAGAAAGAGGTGGTTAGGGACTATTTAGAAAAACTGGACGTGCACAAGTCCATGGGGCCGGATGAGTTGCATCCGAGAGTGCTAAAGGAATTGGCGGCTGTGATTGCAGAGCCACTGGCCATTATCTTTGAAAACTCGTGGCGAACGGGGGAAGTCCCGGATGACTGGAAAAAGGCTAATGTAGCGCCAATCTTTAAAAAAGGGAAGAAGGAGGATCCTGGGAACTACAGGCCAGTCAGCCTCACCTCAGTCCCCGGAAAAATCATGGAGCAGGTCCTCAAAGAATCAATCCTGAAGCACTTACATGAGAGGAAAGTGATCAGGAACAGTCAGCATGGATTCACCAAGGGAAGGTCATGCCTGACTAATCTAATCGCCTCTACGATGAGATTACTGGTTCTGTGGATGAAGGGAAAGCAGTGGATGTATTGTTTCTTGACTTTAGCAAAGCTTTTGACATGGTCTCCCACAGTATTCTTGTCAGCAAGTTAAAGAAGTATGGGCTGGATGAATGCACTATAAGGTGGGTAGAAAGTTGGCTAGATTGTCGGGCTCAACGGGTAGTGATCAATGGCTCCATGTCTAGTTGGCAGCCCGTGTCAAGTGGAGTGCCCCAGGGGTCGGTCCTGCAGCCGGTTTTGTTCAATATCTTCATAAATGATCTGGAGGATGGTGTGGATTGCACTCTCAGCAAATTTGTGGATGATACTAAACTGGGAGGAGTGGTAGATACGCTGGAGGGCAGGGATAGGATACGGAGGGACCTGGACAATTTGGAGGATTGGGCCAAAAGAAATCTGATGAGGTTCAATAAGGATAAGTGCAGGGTCCTGCACTTAGGACGGAAGAACCCAATGCACAGCTACAGACTAGGGACCGAATGGCTAGGCAGCAGTTCTGCGGAAAAGGACCTAGGGGTGACAGTGGACGAGAAGCTGGATATGAGCCAGCAGTGTGCCCTTGTTGCCAAGAAGGCCAATGGCATTTTGGGATGTATAAGTAGGGGCATAGCGAGCAGATCGAGGGACGTGATCGTCCCCCTCTATTCGAGATTGGTGAGGCCTCATCTGGAGTACTGTGTCCAGTTTTGGGCCCCACACTACAAGAAGGATGTGGATAAATTGGAGACAGTCCAGCGAAGGGCAACAAAAATGATTAGAGGTCTGGAACACGTGACTTATGAGGAGAGGCTGAGGGAACTGGGATTGTTTAGTCTGCAGAAGAGAAGAATGAGGGTGGATTTGATAGCTGCTTTCAACTACCTGAGAGGTAGTTCCAGAGAGGATGGTTCTAGACTATTCTCAGTGGTGGAAGAGGACAGGACAAGGAGTAATGGTCTCAAGTTGCAGTGGGGGTGGTTTAGGTTGGATATTAGGAAAAACTTTTTCACTAGGAGGGTGGTGAAACTCTGGAATGTGTTACCTAGGGAGGTGGTAGAATCTCCTTCCTTAGAAGTTTTTAAGGTCAGGCTTGACAGAGCCCTGGCTGGGATGATTTAATTGGGGATTGGTCCTGCTTTGAGCAGGGGGTTGGACTAGATGACCTCCTGAAGTCCCTTCCAACCCTGATATTCTATGATTCTATGAATATAGAATTCCCCCATTTTGGATGCAACACTTTTTGAATTAGGAAATTGCCATCTATAACATTTAGAAATTCCAAGAATGTTTTAGTACTGGCAGCATCACTCAAATTGAAGTCCCCCTGATCACTCATTTAGTTTTCCTGCACTTTGTAGGTAGGCACATAAGGAGACAGTCATTCTGTTCCCTAGTATGACTGAGTGGTCTGTAACAGATACCCCATCTTGAGCTGTATCTGTTAGGACATTGATCCATAAACATTCAAGATTATTTTGTTCCAAGTTATCAATGTCTCAGAAATGGGTAATGTGATTTTTGATATAGAGAGCCACTCGCCCTCCCCTTTTGCCTAGTCGAGCCTTCCTAAATAGGTTTTAACCATGGATTTTAACATTCCAATAGTGCAAACCATCCCACATCGTTTCAATAATACCGACTAGATTAAATTTATGCTAATAAATGAGCAATTCCAGTTCCTCTTGTTTGTTACCCAGGCTCTTGCATTGGTATATTGGCAATTAAAGAATTTCTTCTCTTAGTGTCCTTTGGTTCCTTGATTAATTTTCAATTTTGTGCTAAATACGTGCTCATATCTTCCCTCTTTTTACCGTCCCCTTTGATTAGTTTAATCCCCTCCTGACTACTCTAGTATGGCCCACCTGATGATCACTTTAGATAAGCTATTACCAGCAGGACAGTGGGGTGGGAGGAGGTATTGTTTCATATTCTCTGTGTATATATAAAGTCTGCTGCAGTTTCCACGATATGCATCTGAGGAAGTGAGCTGTAGCTCACGAAAGCTTATGCTCTAATAAATTGGTTAGTCTCTAAGGTGCCACAAGTACTCCTTTTCTTTTTGCGAATACAGACTAACACGGCTGTTACTCTGAAACCTGAATGAGCAATGTCTGTTTAAATTATTATTGCAGCCTTGTGTGGAGTGGTTGGTTGTACCTCAGTCCCCATATCTGTGAGAAACAGAAATGAGTAGAAAATTAAGTGAAAGCAAAATAGTGTGTTGGTCCATTAGCACATATGTGGAGAAAGAAAGAAGAGAGACAATCTCATTATACTTGCATTTAATTCTAGCAATCAAAAATACAAGACAAATAAATCAACTGAAGCAGTCAGATTAAAAAAAGTCCTCCGAAATAAAGGTGGTAGAGGTCCCTCAAGAAACTTAATCTTGAAGACAACAAAAACGGTACAGGGGTGAGAAACAGGGATGATAGAACCAAGTAACATAAATTATAGTGAGCCAGCCTCAGTTTTAGAACAATTTAAGCCGGGGAGGAAGGCCGGAGTAGGGGACTCTGAGGCAGGTGTTTTTTTTTTCCCCCAGAAATAGCCTGCCTTGACCTCAGTGGCTACTGTTGGGTGCTCAGCACTTTTGAAAATCAGGCATTATATGCATGGACATAAAAATACTTGCTTCAGAAATCTAATAATAATGAAGAGGTCAAGAGGGGAAGGAGCCAGGATGACTTACTGAATAGCGCCACATAACACACAGTGCCATACAGAACCTGCGTCCAGGAAAGGGTGTGTGAGTGTGTTCATGTGCTCTCAGGATACATGATAGATTCATAGATTCCTAGATATTTAGGCCAGAAGGGACCATTATGATCATCTAGTCTGACCTCCTGCACAATGCAGGCCACAGAATTTCACCCACCACTCCTAAAAAAGACCTCACACCTATATCTGTGCTATTGAAGTCCTCAAATTGTAGTTTGAAGACCTCAAGGAGCAGAGAATCCTCCAGCAAGTGACCCGTGCCCCATGCTACAGAGGAAGGCGAAAAACCTCCAGGGCCTTCCAATCTGCCCTGGAGGAAAATTCCTTCCCGACCCCAAATATGGCGATCAGCTAAACCCTGAGCATATGGGCAAGATTCATCAGCCAGATACTACAGAAAATTCTTTCCCGGGTAACTTGGATCTTACCCCATCTAAAAACCCATCACAGGCCATTGGGCCTATTTACCATGAATATTTAATTACCAAAACCATGTTATCCCATCATACCATCTTCTCCATAAACTTATCGAGTTTAATCTTAAAGCAAGATAGATCTTTTGCCCCCACTACTTCCCTCGGAAGGCTATTCCAAAACTTCACTCCTCTGATGGTTAGAAACCTTCGTCTAATTTCTAATCTAAATTTCCTAGTGGCCAGTTTATATCCATTTGTTCTTGTGTCCACATTGGTACTGAGTTTAAATAATTCCTCTCCCTCTCTGGTATTTATCCCTCTGATATATTTATAGAGAGCAATCATATCTCCCCTCAACCTTCTTTTAGTTAGGCTAAACAAGCCAAGCTCCCTGAGTCTCCTTTCATAAGACAAGTTTTCCATTCCTCGGATCATCCTAGTAGCCTTTCTCTGTACCTGTTCCAGTTTGAATTCATCCTTCTTAAACATGGGAGACCAGAACTGCACACAGTATTCCAGGTGAGGTCTCACCAGTGCCTTATATAACGGTACTAAAACCTCCTTATCCCTACTGGAAATACTTCTCCTGATGCATCCCAAGACGACATTAGCTTTTTTCACAGCCATATCACATTGGCAGCTCATAGTCATCCTATGATCAACCAATACTCCAAGGTCCTTTTCCTCCTCCGTTACTTCTAGTTGATGCGTCCCTAGCTTATAACTAAAATTCTTGTTATTAATCCCTAAATGCATGACCTTACACTTCTCACTATTAAATTTCATCCTATTCCTATTACTCCAGTTTACAAGGTCATCCAGATCCTCCTGTAGGGTATCCCTGTCCTTCTCTAAATTAGCAATACCTCCCAGCTTTGTATCATCTGCATGATAGTGTGAAGGGCAAGGCACGGAAGTGATGTGGCTACTAGAGCATGTAAAGATTCAGTTTATGCAGCTTCCATGGAGATTTCAGCATAAGTTAACCATCCCATCCTTCCCCAGTAAAGCCCCTGGAGTGGGTGGTCCTACACGCTGTTCCATGCATGAATCCAGAACTGTGATGCTCAGCTGTGGTTTTCTTCATTTGCAATATGTCATCCTACTTTCTGCCCCAAGCTTCCTCTTCATTATTATTAGATTTCTGAAGCATATATTTTTATGTCCGCTTCATTTGGCAAACTCCATGCTTCCCATGAGATAGTCTTGGCAATAGTTTAAATGGCAAGGTTCTTTCTCAAAGGAGTTTCCTTGATAATATCCTAGTCGATAATTCTCACCTGCCAATATGTATATTACACACATGTATGTACACACATTCCACGCATATCTATTTATACACACACTCTTTAATTTTATGAAAATATACATCTGATGATTAAGTGAAATTATTTCACATCTAACTGTATTCTACTAAAAGCATAAACCAGTCTCATAAAATCAGGTACCAGTATTTAAAAATCAAGACACACTAGTGGAAATGCCAATTGAAAATATTCCAGTTAGCCAACTGGGTTTTGGAACAGAGCTGCAGTTCTATTAATCTATTGTTTTGGGGGGTATTGGTCCTGCAGAAGAGACCTCTGGAAGCCGTTAGAGAACTGTCACCCTTCATTCGTATCCCTACATAAGGGCTAGGCATGATCTAGGCCGATTGGTGGGATAGGGCCCTCTGGGGCTTTCAGAGAGCATAGCTTAGATGCCACCTAGCTTGCAGTGCTACAGTTCCCCATGACCCTTACTCTTTCTCCTTCTCTCCAATTTACTCTGTTCATTGGATTGGGGGCTACCAGAAAGGAAAGGCTACATTAGTATGTCATTTACTTTTGGCCATCTGTGTCTTTTATTTATCTCCTATAATTTTCAAGAGTTGACCTCTGTGGTGTCAACCTATTCATCCCATGTTTCATCTGTAATTTCTGTCCCATTCTGTAGTACTGGATAGACAGTTTCCTTTGTGTTGCTGACGTTCAAGCCAGGCATCTTTGTCCATCTTGAGTACTGTGCAATACCTGTCAGTTTTCCCTGACGTCTTGGTTTAACTACACCCTGCTCCATACCCACCACTATCATCACTTGTCAGTTTTCAGTGCCAGCTGTTGGCTGTGGTGGAGCCCATCCTTTTCGAGTACCTATTACATTTTAATCACTCAATATTTATACTATCATTTCAGGCATTGAGATCTTAAGGTTCCCCTGTGTTTAGCTGGCCATGAACATGGGAGCAGAAGCATTTCAGAGAAGGTAAACATACAGACCCTGGATTGAAGCCCTTTTCCTAATAATGTAAATGCATCCTCCAGGAGCTCTCTCAGAGACATGCCTACATTACTGGTACCAATATGTACCACCATTACCAGAGATTCCTTCCCAGCACTCACTAGAAGTTTGTCTAGAGCAGTGGTCACCAACCGGTCAGTCGCAATCGACTGGTCGATCCCAGAGGATCTCCCAGCTGATCGCGATCTCCAGCAGCACAGTGGGGCTGCCGCTAAGACAGGCTCCCTGCCTGCCCTGCCCTGACTCCGCTCCCAGAAGCAGCTAGCGTGGGCCCACGGGCGGGGGTCAGGCGTCTCTCTCCACGCGCTGCTCCTGCCCGCAGGCACCGCCCCCACAGCTCCCATTGGCCAGGAATGGGGAGCTGTGGCCAAAGGGAGCTGTGGGGGTGGTGCTTGCTGAAAGGGGCTGTGTGCAGAGCCACATGCCCCTGCCTCCCCCCAGGGGCCCTGGGCACATTGGTCCCTTCCATGAGCGGCGTGGGGCCGGGGTAGGCATGGAGCCTGCCTTAGAGGTAAGTGCTGCCTGGCCGGAGGCTGCACCCCAAACCCCAGCACTAAGCCCCTTCCCGGAGCCAGCACCCCAAATCCCCTCCTGCACCCCAAGCCCCAGCCCTGAGCCCACTCCCAGAACCAGCATCCCAAATCAGGCCTGATCTCCCTACCAGAGCCAGCACCCCCAACCCCTCCTGCACCCCAACACTCTGACCCAGCCATGACCCCCTCCTAGAGCCAGCACCCTGTACCCCCTCCTGCACCCCAAAACTCTGCCCCAGCCCAGAGCCCCCTCCCAGAGCCAGCACCCCATTCCCCCTCCTACACCCAAATACCCTGATCCGCACTCCCAGAGCCAGCAGCCTGTACCCCCTCCTGAACCCCAACACTCTGCCACAGCCCAGAGTCCCCTCCTGCACTCCAACCTCCAGAGCCCCTCCCACACTGTGAACCCCTTGGCTTCAGCCCAGAGCCCGCACCTCCTCCTGAACCCCAGCCCACTACCCCAGCCCAGTGAAAGTGAGTGAGGGTGGTGGAGAGTGAGTGACGCAGGGAGGGAGGGGAAAGGAGTGAGTGAAGTGGGGCTTTGGGGAAGGGGCAGAGTCTTGGGGAAGAGGCCAGGTAGATTCTGTGTTGCCCTTAAATTCAAAAAGTGACCTTGGGAGTAAAAAGGTTGGAGAACCCTAGTCTAGATTATGAATATTTCCAGAGGGTGAAACTTGTTTCGGTGCACAGCCTCTGCTGAAGGTCCTACACACCACCTGTGCCCCTATTATGTTTAAGTAGCACACAGGGTTTCATACAGCTGTTCTACACTGAAGGGATGAGTGTCCCGGTACCTTTAAAAAAAGTTGCCATGAAAAATATTTCTTTTGCAGATTTTGAAAATATGATCAACTTAAAAGTAGCACCGTAACCTGTGTTTTCTTCAGCAGGTGTCTTTCAGCAATCTTGTTGTAGAACTTGGGTGGTTGATGGAGTGGGTCTACCTTACTCCAGTGTCCCTTATTCACTGGTCGCAACAGAGCTCATGAGTCTATTTATAGTAGAGGCCATTGGTAGTTAATGTGGACTATACAGTGCCAGGTTGTGCAGAGCCATGCCTGCTATCTGATGCAGAGGAAGCACCAGGTATTGGGTATCTACACATTCAAAAACAAAAGTCTCAGTCCTAGTAAAATTGACATGCTAGACAGTCATGGAAATGAAGAAGCTGAGAATCCCAGGGGGGTTAACCCCTCCCCTCCTAAGCAAAGGAAATTATTTGAGTTTTTTGAACTGTCTGCTGAAATGTAATAAGATATGAAAGGGGTAAGGATCTTCATTTCATTAACACAGAGTCCCAGCAAATGTCATTTTCTGGTGCTAAGCTGCTTTGGGAAATGGGATGCTCTTCAGATTCCAGCGAATAGTTCGCAGTCCAGCACATTGCTTCAGCTACACAATTCTCTTCCTCACACGTTATCTGCAGTGCACTTTAAACAGGGGAGTGAGCTTATTTTGGCTTCATTCCTTCATATGAACAGAGAGAATTTTGATTTGTTATATATTTCACAGCTCCTGTAGCTCCTCTCCATCTTAAATGGTAGTTTATTAAGATTAAGTGCTTTCTTATGTAGATGTATTGAAAGGACCTTTTGATTTGGTTTAAATTAAATTTGATTCAATTAAAATGTAAGATAGATTGAAGCACTTTTGTGAAAGGAAAATGAAAAAGGCTCTCTGAAAGGGAAGCAAAGCTCCAGTAGACATGGAATCAGAAGATTGCTATCAAATAGAGAGGCCGGTTTTGAAAATTGGGTACCAGCAAAATTACCTGCACGTACGAGTTTAACCTTATGGTATCTGCTTGGCGCACACAAAGAGAGAGTCATGTGATTGGTATCCAAAGAAATTATCCAGGAATGAGTGAGTGACTGGGTCAGAGCAAGTGTTGCCTCATTAGTATTCAGCACCACTGCTCTGGCATGAAGGAGAAAGAGAAAAAGAAACATGAAAGGGGAGATTAAAGGACAGCAATGAGAGCAGGAAAAAAAGGATTTGTTTCTGTGCTATGTGCCCATTTTCTCTTTCTGTTCTCTAACCCCGTTTCAGACTTCGCTGAAATCCATGTATCAGATGTGTGGCATGTTCCCCAGACAAGGCAGGAGAGAACTCTGTTGTAGCATATGTGGGAAACTGAGAGTCCCATGAGTCCCCTCAGAAGAAGCCATCAGATATGAGCAGAAGGGGCTGAGCATAACATCTCACCCCGAAGAAGAATATGTGCTCTATTTAGGGGTTCCGTGGTGGGACACTGGTCCGTTGCTACCACATACTGCATGTTTTTCAGTCTTATTTCTTACCTTTTGTTGCAGTAGCATGCTGTTGTGTCATGTAGTTGCACTTAGTTTCTTGATATTTCTCCCCCTGACTAAAGCAGGGAGGAATGGACAAGGTGCCACTGTGTTTTGTGGGACAAGATTTTGAGATGGGGAGAGAGTTGCTGTTTTCTTTCCGGTCTGGTATCCTTGGTATCCTCGGTCTCCCTATGGAAGCTCTGATCGTTTTTCAGCACTTTTTAGCGTAGTGCCAGAGTGTGATACCTTCACTCATGCAGAGTAATTCCTTACTCCACAGTAATCGTGTTGACTTCAATAGCACTATTCAGTGGTGAAGGGTCCTATTCATTGCGAATAAGGGTATTGCACTCTTGCCCTTATGTTGAAACCACCATCCTGTGGGGCAAGGGCAGTTGGGTAGGATTTCTTCCAGCTTATCAACACTGTTCCTGTATTACAAGTAATGTTGGCTGTTGGATGATGTCAGGCTTTTTCTCCTTCTTGGTGCTGAACCTGCTGCCCTTTATATTATTATTATTTAATTTTATTGCTGTAGCATCTAGGAGCCCCCATCGTGGCCAAGGGCCCCATCGTGCTTCGCACTGTCCAAAGATGTAAGAAAAAGGCTTCCTTCCCCCGAAGGTTTTACAATCAGACCCTAAGTCAAGAGATAGAAAGTGGATATAGACAGATGAGGAAATACAAGGAAATAATAAGACACAGTTTTTCTCAGTCCTGATGGCATTTAAAGTAAGGGTATGAGACCAGCTCTTCTCTTCCATTTGATGCTACATCACTGTGACATTCCCCAGGGTACAATCTGGATTGTTGAACAGCTGTGTCCCCTTAGTTCTCCCACCTGGGGTGCCTTTTACACAGCTTTTCTGTGAGAGCAACCAGTCCTGGCCTGCTCTCACACTCCTGGCCCAGCCTCCAGCATGTAAATTACTCCCAACTATACAGTACGAATGCTGCAACCAGCCATCCTTCAATTATGCTGCAGGATAACACCAGCAAATTCCCAGTCCCAAACTTTCCCCCAGAAATGTGCGACTTGTGCTGCCCAGCACCTTCCTGGACCATGTAATCTCATATAAAGTCCATTATGTCATTAATAGAAAATGATACACACACACCTTGTTGTTTCAAATGAAGTTTCCCAAACACTTCAATCCAAACACGTACTGGTTTAGATAAAACGATAAAACAAGTTTATTAACTACACAAAGATAGATTTTAAGTGATTAGAAGTAATGAGGCATAAAAGTCAGAATTGGTTGCAAAGAAATAAAAGTTAAAACGCAAACTAATACCTAAGTTAACAAGCTAAGTGAATTCAAAGCAAAGGTTTCTCTCACCACATGCTTTAGCAGCCTTACTGGCAGGAGTTCTTTCAGCTAGGACCTCTCCCCCAGTTCAGTGTTAATTTTCTTGTCTTTCTGGTGTGGTTGTTGAAGGGAGAGATTTTTGGGCAGCTCTGTTCTCTTTTCTTATAGCTCATTTTTGAAAATCATCTCCTGCTGAGATTCAGGAGACAACCAGTCTCTGGAGATGGGAACTCCAACTGTTCATTGCTGAGATGTAAATTTCATGCTCACATCCTTTTTCCTGCCAAAGAATGGCCACTTAACCAGGTGATGGTCCATTTAATTGACACCTGCCTGAGTTGTCAGTTTGCCTTTTGTCTCTGAGGAACTGGTTTGTGGCTGTTTCCCCAGATTTAGAATATGTCTTAGTAACATCATAGAGTAAAATATTATAACTTTACATACACTATTACCACAC
The DNA here is from genome assembly GCF_965140295.1 of Lepidochelys olivacea. Classification (NCBI taxonomy): domain Eukaryota; kingdom Metazoa; phylum Chordata; order Testudines; family Cheloniidae; genus Lepidochelys; species Lepidochelys olivacea. The sequence goes on along the minus strand of NC_140417.1, from coordinate 3,277,517 downwards.
ACATTTTATCAGGACAATAATGATCAGCAAATTATGAGTTTTCAAATGATACTTCACAAGGTATACTTTGTACAAAATTCACTATAGTTTTGTAAAAAGTATGAGCATAAGGATACAAACTGTCACAATCACTTAGCAACAAGATCACCAGAAAACCGTTTATTTGTTGTTGGGTTTGTTTTAAAAACAAAATCAAATCTTAGTGTTCATTAAATGTTCTGGATTGACAGCCCTGATGACTGAAATTGGCATCCAGATATCACGGTGAAAGGTGTCTTAGAAATCCGTGCATAACCAGGAAGAGAGGAGTCTCTCTTTATCCATGGAACAGATACACCATGGGCAGCAACACTGTAAGCACCACAGACTGTGTCACTTTGTCCTACAACCCTGAGAAGGTAATTAAGGCTCCATGCTCATTCTCAGCTGAGACTTCCAGCAGAGGTGCCACATGTTGTAGAAGTTTAGAGGTGAGAACACTTGTCCACTAGGAATTGAACTGAGACACCAACTCATGCATAGGCCACATCTGATGGTGGTAGCCTTCAGTCACTACCAGCATAGACCAGATTAGCTATGGCCAATTTTCAGTGAAAGGCTCCATATTCAATTACCAATCTCTAGAGCTATCCAGACACCCACTACAAATATTTTTTGTTTTGTTTTTACAAAAGTTACAACTGTGCCTACACAAACTTTATCTCAGCCATGGAGGTGATATTATAAGTCACTTATTAGTGACTTATCTTTAGCAGCACTGATCCATTACTGATGAACCGTTGTGTTTTGTTTTGTCAGTTATGTACAAACTACGAGGGAGTTTCATGTTCTTGCTTACATAATTTTCAGTTTTAGAAGTGTTTGGATAGTTGTTAGCAAAATATCAGGAGTGTCAAATATTTCAACTCTCAGACACACCTTTAAAGGGTATTTTTTCCTGTTAGTTTTGAGGGAATCAATCCTTCAGAAACATACATTTAAAAAGTGTAACTAATGTTAAGATATTGATTTCAAAACACCGACTGCAAGGAAATTTGAGCCCTGGTTGACACTTCATCCTAATTTAATTGATTGTACTAGAGTATTGCATAGTCTCAGTTATAGTGTGACATTGCACATTACATGAACATCAAGTGCTTATTTTAACTCAGATCTTTCACATTTCACAGTGGTAACATTATTTAAACTTACAGTAGTCTTCCTCCTCATTGCTTGACAGTAGTGCATAGTGGAAGTTCCCTGACCATGCAAGTTTTTTAGTTTTCTGAGTAAAAAAATCACATGGACTTTTAAAATGAAACCCTACTGAACGCTGAATTCACTTGGTAAAGGGAAAAAAATTAAGTTCAGGTTTAAAAAGCAGCCACTAACAAGTACATTTCAAAACAATTTTTTCTGTGCCGCATGTTGGGTTTGTTAAGTACACAAATATGTACTCCTCGTAAGAGCTGCAATGGTATGTTAAGTGAATGTGCATTAAGAATAATAAATAGATAATGGTTAAATGCATTAGGTATTATGGAGCCCTAATATACAATATCTATTGTTGTTAATTCATGTAGCCAGCATCATTTTAATAGTTACAAAGGAATCCTTGTGGGGCATGCTGTGAAGACATATTTAAACAGTACACAACCGTCATTTAAATCCTAATGGGTCCTTTGACATAAAGTAATGCTCGATCCAAAATAGTATGTCTATGATTCTACTCTGCGTTAATGGCTCCTATCATATGTTTTTATTTTTTGCAATTTTAGCATAAAAGAAGTCATAATCCCAAACTATAGCTAGTGTATATCCTATACAATATGTATATATACAGCTGAGTTGCTTTGAATTTGGCAATATGAATTATTTTAGAATGGAGCAGATCAAATTTATCTCTGTACCTTTATGATGAAAGTTGAAGTAACGGTTCCTGGCAATATGGGGATGTTAACTACTTTGAAGATTCTTCACTGATTTTTAAAAAGAGTAGTTGGGGATGTTCCTTTTTAACAGCTGGATGTCCGCTAGACCAAATAACTTAATGCATTTCAAAGATATGAATTGTCCAGAATCTTTGACCTCAATAAATGCAGTAACCCTTGGATAAAGAATTTTTCAATTACTGGAGACCAAAACTTGCTGGCTGTCATTAGATCAGATACAATATCTGTTGTACCAAAGGAAAAACGGGCAATGAACAATGCGGAAGGTTAATAAACAGCACAAATAAAAAGGATTCTGTTTCGCTGGTGTAATCCCTAACACAATAGCATAGCTTAGAAACATAATGCACAGAAGCAGTGATCAAGAATTAATCAAATATCAGGTGGAAAGCAGAACTGGGGCTAAAAAGGACAGAATTAATAAAGCAAAGTGTGAGATAAAATGAAGTATTACACTGGAAATTTGTTGGCCAATTAGAACGATGGAATAAAGGTATAGAGAGAAAATCCAGAGTGCTTTTAAAGTTGCAATAAGTTCATATCCTACAAAAGAAATACTGTGATATTTTCTTAGCTCAAATAGTTAAAATAATAATAATAAACTTCCTTGGGGTATTTCAACACTGTAAAAAAACCAAAGAACTAATCCTTTTACTGTAGCACTATGAAAGAAACCTGCTAATCCCCATGAATGACTCTGTATCCTGATGCCATATCTGCTCAAACTTTCTGACTGACTTCTTCCTTGCAGTCGTACCTTTTTTGGAGACCGTATGTGAGCTTCTGGCCCTAAAAAGGCTGCTCTTTCAATATGGAGGTGCGTGTAGCCCTTTTGAAAGGGCATCCAATGTATTTCTTTTTACAGTCATTGCTGCTTGGTTGTTTGCTGCCATTTGTCTTGGCTGTACCACAGCAACACTGACAGTTCAAAAGGGTGTGTTAACATTTAGAACTACGGTGATGCTGATAGTCAACCTCCAGTCTGTCCTGCCAGAGGAGATTTACAAACCTATGTGCTTGGAACTTCTCTTACACACTATGCAATTTATGAAAGCTTTGATACGTTGTCAGTAAGAAGTTCAAAGTGAGTTATCTGTGTGGCGGAAGATATTTCCTGCCACCAACTCCATTTTGGTTGTGCTCACTGGGAACAGTCCAAGTTAGATTTAACTGGGCTTGGCAGAATTCAATTTTCTTTTCTTTTTTTATCATTTCAATGGATAATATTAATTATTTTTCTAAATTTTTTTAGATTTTTATCAATTTAAATTTTCACAGCTGTGCAAAATTATGGGATTTAATCCTTTTTTTCTATTTTTATTAAATTTTCCACAGTTGTGGGAAATTATGGTGAGGGCAGACAATTATTTAACGATAGTGTTAATATTTAAAAAGTTGAAGCTTTAGAAACCATTCAGACACAACTTGTCATCATCAAATGTTAAAATATACAAAGTAAATTTCCTTAAATCAGCAAATCATACCTGTTGTTACTATGCATTCATTGGTCCATTTGTAACAAGCCTAAATCAAAAGTCTAAATCACTGGATGTTGACTCTTAAGTTTTCATACATTTTTCGTACTTTGCCTATCTGTAAATTTCAGTTATCAGTGGAAATACTTTTTTTTCCCATTTATGGTGTACAGTGAAACCAACATTTACCGATAAATATCTAATCCTTCCAAGCTTTAACTTAGTAGATAAAATCGAATTTGTCCATTCTAAAGAGCAGATTCTCAGATACATTCTGCTGGAGACTGTGACTGTTCTTTCTCTCCCCATCTGTTAACTTCTGAGGAGCAGTACTCTTATCTGATTCCCTATCATTTGTCTTCAGGGAATACCAGTAAAGTGGTCCAAAGGTGCTGGGAATGTGTTGTGTACCAGTCTACCTCCTCCTCCTAGCAGCAGACAGGAAGTGTCCTTTTTCCAAAAAGTAGATAGCATTGAAACCTCCTAATTTCAAACGCAGACTATTGGTGTGAGTCTGAAACAAAGGAAAATGTGTTTGCCCATCTTTAACCATTTCTATCCTGATAACGATTCCCTTTAGGTGTAAATAGCTTTCCTTTGCTTCCAGACTAATTTCATTGTCTTGTACCTCATCCTAAGGTGCTAGTGTTTGTTTGGTTTTGGTACAAGCAAAATGGGGATATTAACTGATGGAAGAGAAAAATGTACCTTCAAGGAATGTCTGGCATTCAACTATTCCTTATGTTGTTGTTTTGCATCTGAACTGGAAGAAATCCACAAAATGGTGGCATCTAGGTCTCTCTTTCAATAAAACTCCATGCAAATTCTAGCTATTCGTTTTGTCCCCTCTCTTATGGCCCAACAGAGTTTGCCTGTTTTTGTGCTGCCTTGCTGTTTTGCAAGCTGCCAAGCCTACACTATCACCTCTGCCTCTAAAAAGGAGCTGACATCAAATGCAAAGGGGAACCAGCAAGTGCTTTTGACTCGGTGAGCAGCAGAATGGGAAGGGATCACCATGGCAGCAACATTAAGTACAAAGCCTCTTTTTCAATCATTTTGATTACCCACCCACTCCAATAGTATTCTTTTCCCCTAAAGGTGGCAACTGTATTGATAGTCAAAACCAGGCACAGATGCCAGGCTCAGGAATGCATTACTATGTTAGTGATTTTTTTATTGGGTTCAAAGCTATCTTGTAAGATGTCTGTTCGGGGCCTCAGGCTGGAACAGTGAAGGATGTGGACACAGTTTATAGGTGGCGTTAGGTTACCCGACTGCTGGGCTGCCTTCCCTGTCCAGATGACATTTTTCTCTTTTTCTTGTCTGATGACTCTGAATAGCTATACAGAATAGCTTGTCATTGTTATCTGGCTTTGCAGTGAGAGACAGCAGGGAATGAGCTCATGAGTGAGATACCATAGGAGCTAGTTACATGAAACACACTTAGATTTCTCATAAAGTCCTAAAACTGCAATAGGTTTGAGATAATTACACCACTATTATGCTTGATTGCTTAAATATACTTTAAAGAATTCATAAACAAGCATGGGATGTTCATGAAATAATAATGAAATAAACAAAGAAAATACATATTTCCATTGCAAATGTAAATTAGGCACCTCAGAGTTTAGTTCACCATTCGTTTTGCTAAAATACAGTATTAGTAATATGATGATTTAGAGGCAATGTGCTGCACCGTGCTTGTTGGCCTACTCTAACTGGCATGAACACTGCCCACTCACTTATTTCCGTCTTTGTATCACTGTTTATTTAAGTAACAGTCTCTGGCTTTGCAAGTGAGATAGACTAACTAGTGTCAGGTTTCAGAGTAGCAGTCGTGTTAGTCTGTATTCGCGAAAAGAAAAGGAGTACTTGTGGCACCTTAGAGACGAACCCATTTATTTGAGCATAAGCTTTCGTGAGCTACAGCTCACTTCATCGGATGCATAAAAGTGGAAAATGCAGTGAGGAGGTTTTTATACACACAGACCATAAAAAAATGGGTGTTTATCACTTCAAAAGGTTTTCTCTCCCCCCACCCCACTCTCCTGCTGGTAATAGCTTATCTAAAGTGATCACTCTCCTTACAATGTGTATGACAATCAAGGTGGGCCATTTCCAGCACAAATCCAGGTTTTCTCTCAACCACCCCACTATTTGTGCTGGAAATAGCCCACCTTGATTATCATACACATTGTAAGGAGAGTGATCACTTTAGATAAGCTATTACCAGCAGGAGAGTGGGGTGGGGGGAGAGAAAACCTTTTGAAGTGATAAACCCCCATTTTTTTATGGTCTGTGTGTATAAAAACCTCCTCACTGCATTTTCCACTTTTATGCATCCGATGAAGTGAGCTGTAGCTCACGAAAGTTTATGCTCAAATAAATTGGTTAGTCTCTAAGGTGCCACAAGTCCTCCTTTTCTTTTTGATAACTAGTGTGTGTCTCTGTATCACTGCTCCCTAATGACTTGGTTACGGAAGCTATCGGGCCAGATTCCAGGTTTCCCTGATCCTTGGGCATTCATTGAATCAATGCCAAACAAGTGTTTAAAATGGCACCAAATCAGAGCTATTTACACCCCTGTTGCGTAGGTGTAAATGACTACACCAAGGTGCAGGATAATGGAAAATCAGGCTCGATATCTCTATTACTGTTGCTGGCTAATGGAGTTTCCCTTTTAGCTCAAGTACAGAGGGCCTATGGTATTATTCCCTGTGCTCCATGTACACAGCTCAGCTGGCAGCTAGTGCTCATTTCTTTGCATCCATATATTCATTACACAAATACCCCTGCTAGATAATTGACTGTGAGTTAAGCTCTGCCTTGGAGGCACAGAATGGAAGTCAAGAAGCTTGTCACCCAGCCCAGTTCCTTTCTAATGTATGGCGTTTCCATTACGCCCCACACCACTGTAGTACCCAAACGCTGACCATGGACTGTTCGATCTCTGCAGCAGAATGTGCAGGGAGAGCTGGTGTGACGGAAACCTCATGACTGTATTAGCATTTTCTGCTGTGAAATGCCAAATTCGGTTTTAAAACGATAGCTTTTTAGTAGCACGTTTGAAACCAGATATTTTCTACCCTAAAAAGTGAACTTTCAACCCCAACCTCAGAGGAAAAGAGCTCCTGTGGGAACATCCAGGCAACTGCGGTTATTTCCTCTTTCAAAATGTATATTTAATTATCTTGCAAGTGTAACCCGCACACCTCCTGGGTGTGGTGTTCTTCCCATCTAGTGGCACCCAGACCACTTAGAGAGAGAGACTAATGAGCCTTAGCTAAGGGCCATGTGGCTTTTAGCTCATGCAGTAGAGGCTCATGCATTTAGCTTTAGAGGTCCCCAGGTTCGATCCCACCCGCCGACAACTGGGGTCTGTCAGGGTTACAAATATGTGGGTTACACAAGGTCATGCTAACTCCCCAGACTGAAGTCCTTGCCTTACGCCCTCCACTCTGATTTCAGGTTGACCGGCGTGAGGCAGTGTTCTCTAGTAGATAGAGCACTGGACTGGAGCACAGGAGACCTAGATTTTATCCCCAGCTCCTCCACTGGCCTACTGGGGCAAGTCAATTCACCTCTTTGTACCTCCGTCTGTAAAATGGGGCAAGCATGTGACTCTCAGACCAGTACACGCCCTGCTAACTGCTCTCCTCTTCCTTTGACACACCCTGCCGAGAGCTATGCTGGCCCTGCGGAGGGCTGCCTCTTCCTCAAGACTTCTGGCTAGGTCACTCTTAGTCCTGCCCTTTCTGGGAAAACCTGAGTCCAACACGCCAGTGGACTGGCAGCATCATGCCAGAGGTTCAGCCCAACTTCAGGCTTTTGGGCCTTCTAGCCATTGGCTTTGTCATTTTTGCTCTCCCCCACTCCGTGGACCAGGAGGGGAAGCCACCCTCTACTCTGGGTTCCAGCCCAGGGAGCCTGTTTGAAGCCGGTGAATCCTGTATGCAGCGGGGTCTGATCAGACCCTCTTCTGTATCCTGGGGCTGCCTCTTACCAGGGCCTGTAGCCAGGACTTTTTCTGTTCCCTGGCTTACTCTTCTGCTAGTCTCAAAACATGGGGGAGCTAAACTAGTTATGAGGAGCCAAAGAAACAAAAGGTCCTGCACCAGACTCCTGATATTTAGGAGTCTCTAAGCTAGTCCGCCCTTTCAGGTAGCTTCAGGGCAAGCGGTGATTAGACTCTGGCCACAGCCGGGCCTTCTTTCCCTGGGCTAGCTTGAGAGGTCTACTCCCTCTCCAAGTCAGGTAGCACGAAGCTCATTTTTTTTCCTCTTTTTATCTCCTCCCTCCTGGCTTGATACCTGCTGCAGATGCAGCCGGGTGAGCTGATTGCTTTCCCAAGCTCATGCATCCCTTCAGTTCCCGTGTGGAGATGGTAGACTTCATCACAATGAGGACAGTCATACTTAACTGCCTTGCAAAGCACTTTGAGACCTAGTGATGAATATTGCTACCTAAAAGCTAGGGATTATTTTATTTTATTTCTTTGGAAGCTTCAGAATGGGTCAGCAGTTGCATTTGGTGCTTACCTCAGGATGTCTTCTCCTGAAAATGTCTCCTAGAGCAGACCCCAAATCTGCCTGTATTTTCATTCTGTGTAATGGAAGTGTGTGAGATGGGTCATCACTGGGGTTTTAACCACAGACCTGAAGGATGCTAGCACAGACCTTTACCATTTCAGCTAAAGGAGTAACATTGTCAGCTGGTAGCAGTAATAGGCTGTCCTACCCTCTGGACCAGCTACTAGAGGGCAATCCATACTTTGCCAGTGTGTTAAATAAACAGTTAGATTTTCCACTGGTTACAGATATTTACTACTCACATGTTCCTTCGTTGTAAATAAAGGAGAATGCCTTTCCAACTGGTACAGTAGTGACATGGCTAGAATGCTTTGCTCCAAGTCAAACACTTGAGTCATGGAGCCCAAGAGTAAGGCTCTGCTGGGATTTTTGTTCTCAAGCACTGGTAATTCTAAGTAATTTTCTTCTCATCTCTCCTCGTCCTCCATTTAGATTGTCATCCTCCCTCATATCAGGACCCCTTACTGGAACAACATGCTCTGATTACTCTGCTCATGGATGTAATGCTGTGAAATCACTGTCTTCAGGGGAACTCGTCAGCAAAATTGATAAAATCACATTTTTCATGGACTGATGCTATACATCAGTACACACTGCTTTTGTACCATATTTCATAGGATTTACTGAAAACTGCCTCTTAACTCTGAATTTTAAATGAGCCACGGAATTTCATATTTCCTGTGGTTAATAGATTCTCAGGTTGCTGTTATGCCTTGTTACTTTGCATGTTGTATTCAGTTGCCAAATGTATCAATGACTAATCTGTCCCAGAAAAATCAAGACGACGCAGCTTTAGAACAACGTATGGCAGGTGAAAAGCTACATTTATAGTAAAACTAGCCAAGTTTGAATTCTGTTTCATCTTTAAATAAAGCTGTTCCATCTTATTTTCTTCCCTGACCTCCAGAACCAAAGAAAGGTGCTTCAGATACTTTACCAAGTAAACGTTTATGCAAAAATTCCAGAAGAATCCCAGGAACAGTTGCTTTCTTCCGCCTCTGAACACAGAACTTTATTAGAACCTGCAAACCAGTATTATCCCTAAAACGACTCTGTCTGCTTCACTGCAGACCTTCCAGGAAACGTCTCCAGCTCCACTCCTACCTCTTCACTATTTTTTTTAAGGAAAAAATACACACAGCCTCACAGCCTTGCCAACAGGAAGGTGTTCAAGTTCACAAATGGGCATGGAACTACTATAACTCCAATGAGTAGCAACAAATGTTCATAACAGAAAGGAACAAAGAGATTAAGTAAATTGCCCAAGGGTGTGAACACAGTGTGGCAGAGCCGGCAATTGGCTTCAGCTTCCCTAACTTCACAGTCAGTGCCTTAACCACAAGATCATTTTTCCAAGACAACGTTGCACTTATATTTCCAGGCATAGGTTAAGATATAAAATATATACAGTAGTCCAGATTTTTGAACGGACAAGTGCATGTGCAATTTTTTTTTTACCCGCAACTAAGGCATACACCATCAATGAGGCACACCCATAAATTATAGTTATGTGCATGCCCAAGTCCTCTTTTTGCATGCAGCACCGGGCATTGCGTGCTGCATGCCTTCAGAATTGTGCAAGGGACCATTTGGACCACTATGTGCGATTAGGGTGAGTTCTGTTATGCTATGCTACTTTTTGGCTTTGCTACATGTTCCATGCAGGTTGTAATAGCATATAACTCACAGTCCCGGCACAGGGGAGCTACTGTGGCTTTAAGCTACCTTTGTGCCCTCCCAATCCTGGGAAGCTTTGGGGCTGTAGAAGCCCCCAGCGTAACTTTGACAGCCTTGGGCGCCTGGCTAAGTTACAGCAATCTCCCTAGGCTGCCCTATGGGCCACAGTGGTCCTGGAATTTCTGCAGCATTGCATGATGTGACCCTGACCACAAGAAGCCCCCTACACCAAAGGGCCTCGGAAAACAACTGTTTTTGCCAGTGCCTAGGCTGGAGGAAGCCTCTCTGGCTGGATATGGGGCTTTTAGGACCCCTTTATGCTGCTCTGGTCCTTTTATGCAGCATAAAGGGGCCAGGGGGTGAAGACATTGCCCTTAGACTATAGTGCACGGTGTTACCTATGTGAAAATTCCTGTTGTCCTATATTTAATATTTATAGATAACTATCTTTTTAAAATGGCTTTTATGCACTTTGCAGATGAGTACATAATATACCATCAAATGCACTTATTCTGAAGTTAAAGCTTCTGTACTATCATTGCAGGTTTTGACTTTCACTCCAAGTTAACCTCTAATTTAAAAAAATTAGTTTACGATTAGAACTGGGTGATTCCAGGGCACACTTGGCTCACCTTACACTTGGCAAAGCAGCAAGAAAATTTGTCAGGTTCTCGAAGACTGCTTACATTAATAAGGCTGCCCCTATAAAAATGTGATTAAAATGCTTAACAGGGTTAGGGTTTTGCCCACCGCATTTTGAATTTCTTTGGCTTAACACATCTTCAGGATGACAGGTCTTGCTTGGCTTTCTCAGCACGTCTTTTATGCAGATTAAATGTAAACACATCTTCAATGATTGATCATAAGTACTTTGTGTATGTGTAATTTATATAGTTCTCTCCTAATGGCATATATTGTGATATCTCACACACCCCTTACATATGATAGATTCTAATTATCATGCCTCGTTGATAGCCTCCCTTACTCCCAGTCTGTTAATGCATTCTTCCCGGGGCAGCTTTTTAACATTTCAAATCTTTGAGGAACTTCAGATTGCCTTTATTTTATTTTATTTTACTTTATTTTATATCACCTTCCCCTCCAAATTTTACTGGTCTGAGGCAATATTCAGTCTTGAATCAATGGGAGGTTTAAAGACTGGTATTTTGCAATCTGCCAAAATTATACATTGGGAGCTTTTTACCACTAGACAGGGCAGATTCCCAACTTCCCAATTTGGTACATGGCCTTTTCTCCTAGTCCTGGAAGGTTCAGAAAGACTATACTTTATAACTGTGACACATCCATCTATAGACATCAATTTAGGTCCTTGTTGCAGGACCAGGTGTAGACCAAGAAGAGATGAAAATTTCACCAGAGGTTCAGGTTTGAACACACACATCAGCCTCTTTGTGTATGAGTTTATTGCAGTGGTTCTGGACTAATCCATGTGGACACTAGTTTGGGAAAAGTTGCTAGTTGAATTCTTTTTGCAAACTCAGAAATACAGAACAAAAATACAAACCAGATGGCATAGCTTTTGTGCTTTCCATAACCCTGTGCCTTTCCTGTTAGGCAGTTTAGCCTAGACCGGCTCCTATACACTGAACTAGCGGGCAGCTGTTGGAGTCTCCTTGAATTGCTTCTGAACCCTGGCCAAGAATTAAATCCTCAATCCCCAAGGTTATTAACTGGAACCATGGAGGCCTCCTGTATTGTCTCCAACTATACAGCTGAACTGAAAACTAGTCTCACTGCGCTGCAAGAAAAAAAGGCGGATGTTGTCATGTTTGCTGACTCATGGGGAGTGATCCTTGGTTCCTTTAGAAGAAACCAGATTCCAAGCACATGGATTAAGGGTATAAAACAGGACACAGTGGCCCCATGCTTGGCCTTTTCTCCTCCCCACAGGCATGTCTGGTAGGCATTGCTGAGTCACCAGGTAAAGTTGAGCAATTCCTCTGGTGTGGCCTTATGCAGGTGAGTCACTGAATTGTAGCTCCCTTGCTGGACAATGGCTGTTGATGGTTTGACACCTGCCCGGGTATTGGTTATCCCCCGGGTTACTGTCTTTGGGGAGCTAGTATCTGGGTGCTTCCCAAACCCATAGCATATTTTAGTGACAATCATACAACACAATTCTCAGAACTTTATATGCATTAATAATATACATATTTAAATGGAACAGTGGGCTTCAGCAGCTCATAACCTTTCCCACAATAGCTCACATGACATGTTTTATATGAAATATCACAATTCTATACAAATGATGGATATGGAGGTTACAAGACCCTCCCGCAAGGTATAAAGTATCACAACGACACTTGTGCATAAACATTGCTGCAGCTACACTCCACACCATCTTGTTTTCACTTTCTAAATGGATATAATTTACACACTATTTGGAAAAAGAGGTAGCTTACAGTTCCATGGATGGAATCTTTATTTGAGTTAATTGTGATGAACAGTCTAATATCCTCTGTATTTGCTGTATGTTGGTGGCCTGATACTCCTTTCTAGTCAGATCTTCCAAGCGCATCTCAAGTCCCTTCTTTAAAAATAAATGTAATTTCTTAAAGTATTGCTCTCCCCAGGTTATAAAATGATACACATACAAAGCTAGTTGGCATATTTGCCTGAGAATCTGAACAATTTCACTGGCAATCTTTCTTAAACCCTGTATTGTTCAATGTATACCATTAATCTGAGGCTTTCTTTTATTTTAAATCATAAAACTAGAGATTCTGAGTTGGTTTGGATTAACCAGGTCTCGTGGTATACTGCTATTGAAAAATGCAAATAGAGGGTATATTGAGCACAGAAGGCCAGTATGAAATCTATGTGCCACTTCTTTCTGTCTGTCTGTCTGTCTTAGGAGTTTATGCTGCTGCCTATCACTCTAGTATATGAACTTCTGTGTAAAATTGATTGCAGTAGCAACATCCCATCCCTTAAAACACTCCTGAAGTGGGACATAAATGTTGCAGAGGTCTTGTCCTGGCTGTCTTCAGAGAGGTGAACTTTCATCCTCTGTTTAGTTCATAAAATTATGTAAGCAAGGGTCAATGTGACTCTTCAGGAGTGAAAAGGGCAGCTAAATTTAAGGACCTAATCTCTTCTGTCAATGTTGGTGATTAAGTCTCAGAAACATTAATGAAAATGTTATGCTCATATCAAGAGAACAACTTACCTCTCAATATTTCTAATAATTGATTTTATTTATTTTATTGGTAAAACTAAGCATACAAGACATGAATAGGCATTTCAGCCAATTGTCTGAAAATAGCAGGTTGCTAGGGTCTGCTTGTTGTATTCAGGAAAGTTAGTATGATTTTTTTCTGGTACCTAAAGGTTGTGATACTCCTTGAGACAATTACTGTTGTCTTTCCACACTGCCTTTTACTAAAAGATAGCAAGAGGTGCCTCGCTTTATAAGATAGGAAAAGATTTGTATGTTTTATCAGCTATTACTCCTGTTTCTTAGCAAAAAAGAGCTAAAAAATGTAATTACCTTAGAAGAATCTGGGACTCCCAGCCAATCAGGATGACTATATTTTCAGTTTCTTTTTGAAAATCCTAAAAATTCTAAATTAGTTTCAGCTTCATACAATAGAGGGAAAGATGGGATAAACTGGTTTGGAAATGTGTGAGTAGCACCTTATCTAATCAAAGGACATTGGATACTTTGGATTAATCTTCCCCAAAGGAGCTTCACACAGCTTTGAATGAGACTAGCAGTATATCTACATTATGGAGACCACACCAGCATGGCTACTTTGGCACAGTTCTGACATTGCCCTGCCGTATAGATGCTGCCTCCACTGACAGGAGGAGTTTTCCTATCACTGTAGGAACACCACTTCCCAAATGACATTAGCTATGTCAGTGGAAGCCCTCTTCTGTCAACATAGCTACATCTACTCTGAGTGTCGATAGACCAATATAGTTATACCAATAGGCTTTGTCTACACTGAAAAGTTATATGAGGCATGCTGACCATAGGCAGAGGACATGCTGTTTTATTGCGCTTTCTTAACCATGGGCTGGAATGAAACTTCTCCAAAGTTCGAGTGCGTTTGCGGTTCTGGTAAGCCCATCCCTGGGGGTATTTTATGTTGAGCGTGGTTGATTTAGAATTACTCCTAAATAATTATTATGGTAAATAAATAATTAATTATTATGGTAATTATTGTGCTAAACACATATTATGTTTGGTATTAAAGAGCTCCAGAGCAAATACTTCACAAAGCTAAAACAGGCGAACTCCGTGTGTGTGTGTGTGTGTAAGTGATTTAGCTGAGCTTCTATGGTGAGGCTGATCTTCCTTAGTTCCTTCCCATCTCCTTGATGATCTCTGTGGACCAAATTCTTTGCTGGTGTCAATCAGTGCTACTCCATTGAAGTCAAGTAGAGAATTTGGCCAGGTACTTTTAGTTTTGAAGCTGCTGTGGAAAACAACAGGATGGGATCGAATTCCTTTTAGAGCCTTCCATCCCCGCTCTGGAAACAGGCCTCGGGACTTGCTATAAAGAGGTGCCAGAGGCTGAACCATCCCTCCGTAAACAAAGTGCAATGGGTCATACTGGCCTTTTCACAGGAGAAGAGGCCAGTAGCCCCTGTGTCACAAAGTTGGAACAAATAAAAGCCCAGGAAATGGCCTTCTCATGGAAGAGAGGAAGTGTTTCCAGGAAGCTAGTAGCTGGAGAGGGGGAAAAACCCAGAACGCTATTCTTTTAAGCACCTGGAATTAGGAGACCTGTAGTTTAAGGTGGAGCAGAGCTCCATTTCTTCTGGGAGGAGCTCTCTGGAAGCCTGGGGAGATGCTGGGAGGAGCAGGAAGCCAGAGCCAGAAGGGTGAGCACCAGATTGAAACAGCTCGTAGTGATAGCCCAGTGAAGAACAGATTGAGGCAGGAGAATTGCTCCAGGAAGGGAAGGGAGTGAGATTGTTAAACCAGCCCCACGTGAAGCATAGTGATACCCATGGAGACACTGGGGGGAGGTTGTAAGAAACCCCCAAAATGGAAAACAGGGAGGATGCTGCAGAGGGACCTCTGGCCACAAAGGGGCACTAAGTAAACCGATTCTCTGGTACATATAAGAATAACTTTAATCCTAGTCTTCCCTTTCTGCATTAGATACATGCTGGAAATTGGGACACACCTAGTGTTTTCAGTAAATAATGTAAAAATCTGCTAGTGATCAGTTATTCATGAGAAATATGCATGTCACATTCTAACTCAGAAATGTGGTTGCATCAATGTTGCAAATTGCAGGGTGTCCCCCCCCCCCTTATGATATTGCATTATGTGAGTGGAATAGCTCAGGAAATGTATCTCTGATAATTACATATTTAAAAATCAGATCTCTGGTTTGGTGCCTTTCAGAAAAATGACAAGCAGTCAGTAAGGCACTTGATCAAATTTTAGGCTGTCCACCACAGATGGCTTCCCTAGTCTGCATTTTGATTGTCTAAATGCACAGTTCAATGGCAAATCAACCTCCCCGCTCTGTATTATGCTAATTCGGAGAGTGAAACTATATTTTAAGATTTATAAAATTCATTTGGGCACAGCACCTGCCAGCCACATCTCTCTGAGCGTGGTGCTGCAATATATAATATTAAACTCTCACAGAAAGTGCAGGCGGAAAAGAAACACTGGTCTTCAAGAGTGCTGACAGGCTTTTATTTATGGACACCATGTGCTTTGTGGGAAAAGCAGAGTACAGTATCCTGAACAGGACTGTATTGAACACACCATTATCATTATTGATTCAGGTGATGGTAGAGCTCCTAGGGGCCCAAACCAGGGTTGGGGTTCCACTGGCCTAGGTGTTGCACAAATGCAGAGTGAGAAACAATCCCTACCCTGAAGTGGTTACCAGCTGACTAGCTAAGACAGAAGAAGAAGTAGGAGGGGAAACTGATCCAGAAAGGTGAAATGACTTGGGCAAATTCTTGCAGCAGGTGAATGGCAGAGCTGGGAGTAGAATCAAGGTATCCTCACTCCCGGTCCAGTGTCCTACCTCGCAGTAAATAGTATACGATCAATACATTGGAGGGTGCCAGGGGGTATACCCTCAGATCCCCTGTGTCCAGCTGGGTGTTTCATTTTAACCTAATTTTTAATTCAAGAAACACATTTTTCAGAAAAATGGCGGTGTGATGGAGGCAGTCATTACAGGCAGTCCATGCTTTACTCTTTGTAAGCTGGGCAGAGAAATCCTATGCTTACGGTTCTCATTATTATCCCAATAAACAACTCATTCAGGTCAAACTATGAGGTTAGTACTCCCAATTACGGGGACATTTACAACCAGCAGAGGCCAGGGAAATAGAAATGAGCAACTGCTTTACTGGCTTTTACACAGAATAAGTGAAGTCAGGCAGTCTAAAGATTCACTGTGTTCTTACTGTGATATGTTCTTCTGACTACAGTGACACCTGCTGAGATTGTATTGGATTGTGATTTTATAATAGCCTTTTTCAGAATTAATTACATATCTGTAATCAGGGAACCATGGCTGCTGTTTATGAGCAACATCTTCTGTACAACTCTGAACAAGTGAATTAGTGCCAATTAATTTCTGGCTGTGTTATTTAAGGCAGAGAATGCTCGCCCAGGAAGCAGTATCCCTCCCGCTCTTTATGAATAGTCTCTTGTGAGATCCTTAACATCCTAGGAAATCAAAAGGAAGCAGATACAGGACCATGGCTCCATAACGTTACCTTGTAATTGTGTGCTTTTTCCAGAGAGGCAAATTGCAGCATTAGAATTCAGGAGGATTCTATCAACACAAGAAGGACTTAAACTAATAATCCTTGGGGATAGAAAGGAATCATGAGGATGCACAGTATATAAAATGGCCATCTTTATAAAAACAGCGCTATGAATAATCACTAAAGTGACAGTGTCTCTTATGTTTCCTTTTCTTTTTAGACATCATAGGTTTAAGATATGATTCTGAAAGCATTCGGAACTCTTAGATATAAACACAGGTCAAAAAGTGATTATGTGGAATAATTTATTTCCATTACATTACATCCCAGTTTGCAGAACTGCATTTGTTATTTCTTGAACATTGAGATAGGGCTTTAGATGGGGCACTCTAATATGAGCCCCAAGTCTGACCTTTTCTAACACAGTTGGAACCTGGAGGGGACTGTGCTGCTACAGAGCCAGTGAACAAATGGGTCTGTGTCAACATCGTGACTGTATCTAGTGCACAAAGAGGACTGTAAAAGAAGCTGAGCCATGCTGGTATGTGCTCTATAAGAAACATATTTTTTCAATGATGAAAAAAGAGACAAAAGAAAGAAAGAAATGTTATTTTCAAACGTCAGTGAGGACTCTGAACACATGGAAAGCAACAACATGAAAGAAATTAAAAAGTACATTTATGTGATCTGCAATGCCTATTTAAAGATTTTAAAATACTAATCTACAAAATGTTATACTTCCAGCAGAAAGTCTATTTAGAATTGACAATTATTATAATCAACAATTATACTAGCAGGAATGCAATGTAGTTATAGAGCAATTTCATCATACTTCTATTTTTAGTATTTATAGGGCTTAATGTATAGTACACTGAAATTGGTACCCTTCCCTTTTATTCTTAGACATACTAGCCCAAATTCATTATTAGTACTAAATGTTATTACGGTCAAATGCGTTTGCTTGGTTTATACAAGCCCCTACATGTGCATCTCACAAACTATGTTTTGCCAGAGGTCTAAGGCTGGGGAAAAAACCACACAGCGTTGCAATTTCAGAATGTAGAGTGCTGGCAAAAGTTGTGTTTGGATACTTTTGTAGCAGTTTCTTGCCCCATCAAAAATCTCACATCAGTCCTGCATTAGACTATCATTTTCGCGAGTGTTAAATTCATTTGTAATATTGTATGAGTTGGGGAGAATAGGAATATACCATTTACACAACAGACAGGAGATGTCAGGCCAAAAACAATATGGTAGTGTAAAAAGATTTCAGGTTCTAGGACCCTGCATGGAGAGGCAGAGGTATTGCTTCTGATTCACACTAGCAGCCAGATCAGGTGAGGGTCCTATTTAGCTGTAAGCCAGCAGCTAAAAATGTTCTGAATGTTCCTCTTTGAGGAAGAGAAAGCTAAGAGCAGGGGCAGGCTAGGACTTAGTGAAAGCAATAGGGACAGCAAAACTGAAGAGAGTGCTTATGCTGAAAGTATGATTTTCTCTGGCTATTTAACTTCACAATAATGGCACACTCCAGAAAGTTTGGACTAGATCCATTGTATGTATACTGTGCTAGGAGCAGGGTTGGAGCTCCACCTGTTTTATATGTAGATAATGAGATTATCCCCGCTGGAAGTAATGCTCTTAGTTTAAATGTAATCACAAAAAAACTAAAAAAGCAAAATGTTTTCCAAAAAATATATTCTACTCCCCGGTTTGAACACTGTAGCATTTTAGTTTGTTTTGTTCGGTAGAGGAATATTTTCTCAATTATTAATAAGCTCCTTCCTTGTGAGCACATTTTCTTTGTATCCTGACACAAATGGGAATCTATTGTTCTGTGTACCTATAGAACTGGTCTATCTAAATGTAAAGAATTTTCCTGGTTAGAAAATAGCATACAGGATAAGCCAAGTCCCGTGGGCCTTGCTCACAACCATAAGCTGGCACTGATAGCATTTTGCAGATGGTGCTTGGACGAACAAAAGAGATGAACATATACAGATCTAATGAACGCGCTGAGTTTGTATCTGTTCAGCATGTCTCACTGGACTACCGGTGAAAGGAAATTAAATCAACTCACGACAGCTATCTTGCACATCTCACCTGGGAAGGTATGCATGAGGTACGACAGGCACTGCTTAACAGTAATCAGTCTCCTGAAGTCATTACATTCATGAGGAAATGTAATTCACATGTGATTACTTTTTAATTTACTCTGTAATCACATTCCAAGTGAACGGGGCAAGCTTAAAATGAAATTTAAAAGTCAAATACTGCTTTGTATTAAGAATTCACAATTTTATATGCACTTAGGTTAATAAAGATTTTACAATAACCATTTGTGGCTGAACATACGATAATTTTTTTTATGAAGCTAGTGTCATACCTTGGATGAGAAGTATTTGATTTTTGTCCAAGCACTGTCCTGGACCCTTGGAGTTTCAGGATTATGTTTCATGCTAAATTTCCATCTTGTCTAAACTTTTCTTTTTTAAATAATACAACACAACAAAACGGATCTATCCCAGGTCTGAGCTTGCATGAATTAATGCATTTTTAATTTCTGGTGCGCCTCTGAGGCGGAGTGTACATTTGTTTTATTCATCATCAGGAAATGCAGACGAGACCTCATAACAGAATTCAGTTTATAAATGAGGAATGTGGACATATAGTAACCTCCTGTTTCCTCAAGAATTCTGTTAAACTTTGGGACTGATTTTGGGACTGATTCTGCTCCTGGTGTATCAGTGACAAAACTCCCATATGTCTTCAGTGGCGGCAGGAACAGGTACCTTCTAGAATATCTAAGATCCTTCATGTGATCTTGTAACTCCTGCTTTTTTCTGCTCTGTTTTTTTTTATTTTCATTTCTGTAATATTTTTTTTTTAGCCTAAGGTGGCCAGAAGAGGTCACAGTATTCCAAATGAAATGTTATGTCACATGGTCCAAGCGTTGCTAGTCAACAGAAGGTGAGGGGGGTGAATTTAAAAAAAAAACAACCCACCCTGATTTGGCTTGGAGTCTAATAGGAGCTTGTGTAAATCCTTAAGATCTGGCCCCATACTCTAAGGAGCCCCACATACCATGAACTTCAGGTGTCAAACCCAGAGGTTCAGGCTGCAGGGGAGGGAGGGGCAGGTGCAGGAAGGAGAAGAGAAGGGTTTGTGTTTAATCTATTAGTTATGTATTAATATCTAAAGGAATGAAAATAAAGCCTGTGTTGTTTTTCTTCTCATAAGGATCTTGAAAGAGATTAATAGATGTACCAGCTCTATCAGATCCTGCTTTAATGTTTTAAAAAATGCAGTATTTATATACCTACATAAATGTGTGCGTTTGGACTCCTGTTTTCGGCTCATTTCTGATCTGTATGCACCCCAGAGTCCCCTGCAATGGTTACTCCTGCACAGAGGACAGGCAAGCCATGAGTTTGGAATAATGACTTTTCTAACTCATTTTTTCTCTTGTCTCTCTCCTTTCATAGAACAGGACAGAGATTCTACCCCTCAAGCCCACAGATTTCTGAAGGGCCACTGAGGCCCCACGCCTCCTGCCCCCTTTGACAGCCTGGCTCCCACTGATTCACACTGCTTATGGAGTTAGAGTAACACTATGAATCCCGGCAGGGCTAGAGAGTACAGGCCTGGGCCTGGATCTGCCAAAATCTCTACCCTTCTCCAGACATTATCAGTTCTCCTGTGTGCATTGTGTCCGACTCAGAATCGCTCACATGAACCTCCGCATCTGCCAGCATCTCCCATGCCCTCTCAGGTCCCATTGCGAGGTGGGGCACCAGAGGCTTTGGGTGTATCTCCTGTTTCCTGGAAACTTTGCCAGCAGCAGGCAGCTGGTTAGTCGGCGGCTGGTTAGTCAGCAGCTGTCTTATCTGGAAAAAGAAAAGGAGTACTTGTGGCACCTTAATGGCCACAAGTACTCCTTTTCTTTTTGCGAATACAGACTAACACGGCTGTTACTCTGAAACCTGTCATATCTGGGTTCACAAATGTTTTGGCCTTTTCTGACCACCAGGGCTGGGACAAAACTGCTGAAAAGCTTATAATGACAAATATCTAAAATGCAAGCAGCAGTTGTATCTATGAAACATAATGTTGAAGGTGCATATATACATATACAATATAGACACTGGCAAGATTAACTTTAAAAATTGACTCGCAAAATGTAAATATTTGCCCAGCATTAAAAACCAGGTAGTCTGTCTTTCAACCATACATTTTGTTTAAATTAATCAGTGCTGCAATGCAAAATAAAATACAGACTACTTATGTCTTCCAAAATAAACAGATAATTGCTGCCCAGGCATGGCTGCATGTCTTCGTTGGGAATGCTGATGGGAATAACAGTGGATGAGCCTGTAGGTCAACTTTTTGGCCTAAGAACCGTGAGAAGTGTCCCCTTCAAAATGTAAATTGTCAATTTAAATCATACCCATCTTTGGGTGTGGTCATTGTTGCTGATTAGCTGTTCGCATAACTCAGTGCTATTAGGGCTTTTGCTCTGTAAAACTTCAGTAAAAGGATGAATAACTGCTTTATCTATTTCCAAAGCAGATAACCTTCATAAATAAGGGCATGGAGCATTCCATTGCTAAATTACTTCTAAAATATGGTGAGATATTTGAAATTAGGTTTCCTATGTGCTTGAACTGTGCCCAGCTCTTCCTGTGTGTTTATGGAGCATGAATAATGGAAAAGACTTTGTACACTAACATCTGGGAAGCCATAAAAGGATATTTATTGCCACCCAGGATAGCAAACCTAAAAAAATGTTTAGGCCTTGTATAAGTAGCAGTAATAACCGAGGAGCTAGATTCAGTTGCTAAAGCTCTCATCCATGTTTTCTGCAATATTCCCCTAGTTATCTGATTATCTGATAATGGTAATGATAGAGATTTGTATACAGTAGAGTCTTTCATTCCAAAGGATCCTACTGTGCTTTAGAATCTTCACAGAATTTTTGGATTAACTCAGGGTCAGTTCCTGCATTACTTAGCCAGGCCAAGCTCACATGGAAATGTGTAGGTGTTAGGTGGGAATTTAAGATTTGGTCCAGTGTTATATAAGAATTAGTTTGGTCACCATCGAAGGTCAGCCATTTCTGGGGTGAAACATGGCAATCTTTCAATTGTGCATGGCAACACTTCACAGCAATTTAGAACTAGGAATGGGGGAACACATATTGGATACCATTGAAACTGCAGAAGCTATTGTGGGCAGAATGTAATTACCAAAACTTGCCAGAACACAAAGATTAATACTTCATCTTATAAAAAATGGACATGAGCATTAACAACCACAAGTGGTCAAGACCATATCTTTTCTAACTCTTCAGGAAGACTTTACCTTCAACAGCATGATGCAGCCCTAACACCATACTGAGCTATCAATTCTTAAGCATCTCAGAGGGGAAGAGGACCATCTACTGAGTTTTCAACACTGATCCTGCAACATCTGCATTAGAAGCAGTAAGTCAGAGTCTTTAGTGCTCTGGTAACACAGCAATGGAAAACTCTTTTATGGTTTCCACTTACCTCCTACTCCCAAATATCTATAAAGTGGACTGGACAATTTTTCTGAACGCTGGGTTGAGAAATCTTAACTTTGCAGGAGTTTGAAAAATACTGGCAGTCCATTAATTGCATGAGGGTTAGTGCTATTCACAACACCACATCAGTTGTCCTTTCCTTTTCTGGCATGAATTTAGGTACTACTTTTACCACTGTTGAACGGATGAAAAACATCTTACCCAAAGCTTTTCATATAATAATAAATACCCAGTTTGTGTGTAGTCCTTTTCATCCATACATCTCAAGGTATTTTACAGAGGAAGTAAGTGTCATGTAAAATAAACCTAGCTAGAGGAATATTCAGCCATATGAAAATGTGATGTCTTTAGGATCAGCCATGTTAAGAGAAACCCATTTAAAACGACAAATTAAAAAAGCCACTATTAGGGCTAAATTGGCTTCCATGTTGGAACTCTCATGGGGGAAATGAATTTGTGGGGAGATTAACTCTAAATCTTGGTTTGCTTTTGGAAAATTAAATATAAAGGTGTACTTTCACCTGTGTCTAGTTAGAATCATGAAACCTTTATTCTCCGATTTATACTCGGTCATAATTATTCACCTTTTCACCGATGGTTTACCCAGCTACAGCGCTAGCCTCAGAACAGTAACTAGGGGGATCCTGACAACCCTGCAGAAGGGCTTTTGATACACTGATAAACCAGAGGTGAGGTTAGCTGCGGTATCTCTGGGAAGGTATATTCTGGTTGCTGCTGTTACAAGGTGAGGGGTCCAGCAGCTTCCAAACCAATTGAAGATGTTTCTGGATTTTTTGTGTCAGTGACTTCTCTAGATGCGCCGCCCCCAATGTAGGTGGATAAAGTTCGTAGGATAGGAGCTGCTGCCCTGAGGCTTGATCCAATGTTCACTGTAATCAATAGGAGTCTTTCTATTGACTTCAGTGGGCTTTGGTTCAGGCCCCTGAAGAGAGGAAGCTGAGTGAGTTTCCATTTAACAGCCCCTTGAAATTATTTCAAGGAATAGGTCAAGTCCCACCAGCTGTGGTAATTAGCAGGGAGTGGCAAAATATTAATCAGACAAATGTTTCTGGGTATTGTTATGAAACATTTGACTCCCATGAAAAGCACTGATATTTTAGCCATTTGGGAATTATTTAGTTTGATTTGCCCATCCCTAGCATACCAGGCAATGTAGAAATACTTGACTGAGAGGTATTATCCACTAGGCTATATCGTCTTTGGTTAACAAACATGCTGTGGGATTTTAGATGTTTTAGGCTAGCCACCAGAGGGCTTTTGTATATTTCTATGAATGTAATAGGAAACACGGAGTATGTATAAATTTTATACTGTGAAAACTTTGAAGTTCAGGCAAGTGTATTTCCCAGCTCTCTCGAGTTCTATGTACATGACTTGGAAAATAAAAATTATTTTGTGTTTTGTTTATTCAAAATAAAGGCCTAAGGAAATGAACAAAAAAATGCTTCACATTTTGGTTTCAAATTTTGCCCGAGAATAAGGCAACTTTATGGACATAGTACTTATGGCTATTTTGGATTCTTTCTCACTGATAAGGGAGTCTTGGTGCTGGTGTCTGAAGCTGAGCGTTTTAGAACAAATATGAGTCCTCTAAAATTTCAACTATCGTTACAGAAATTCCTCCCTCAGGCCCTACTCCTGCAATCAGTTACTCAGGTTGACGTTAATGGGACTACTCACACGTGTAAAGTTAAGCATGTTTGCAGGATTGAGGCCTAAGGCCCTGATTCTCCAAAAACATAGCCTGGTGCTTAACGTTACTCACATGAGTAGTCCCAGGGAAGCCAATGGGGTTACTCATGTGCTTAAAGAGAAGCATTTGTAGGACTGGGGCCTAAGGTAGCCACAGTATGCCTGGAGTCACAGGACATGGCAAAATCCTACACTTGCCCCAGGAGCCTAACAGACTCAAGTGATGGCGCCATACTCAATATTTTTTGACCCTGTGGCAGAGATTTGCCATCTCTAACTATGTAGCATTTTCCTCTAAACTAGAGTTTCTGGTTCCACTGAACACAGTTACTCTGATTCTCATTTTAAAAGTCCCAGCATATGCCAACGAATCAGAAGGAGCACTGTTAATGTTGACTGTTTAATGGTGACCATGAATGCTGACGCAAAAATAACAGAGCAGGTGGTGAATGTGAATATCACCATTTTCCTGTGTCTGTCATGCATAAGACAACTTCAGAATGCCATTTCCTCTTTTCTTTTGGCACAGCTCTGGTTGGCGCTAGTCAGGTTTGCGCTGCTTTTAGTCAATGTTAGGAATTTCCTTTCCTTTCAGGAGGCAGACACCAATATTCCTGACTGGAATAAATTTCATGCAATTGAAGACTAGTCATGAGCTGACCTAAATGTGGGCCAGAAGCATTCCTAAGGGAACAGTTGCTCATTGGTCCGTTTGATGTTTTTGAAATCTTTAGAAGTGGCAACCTTGCTCTATAAATGGTTCTCACCCCTAATTAAGAGTATTGCAGAAGAGGTGCAGGAGTAAGGAGAAGCTAACTAACCCAGTATTAAGAGGATGTAATTTTTTTGAAGTTTAGCTTTCATTAGGAACTAGGTAAGGTGTTTCCAGCAGGGGCTTGGAATAAGCAGTGTGATGTTGCAGTGGTTCAGGAGAGGACATCCCAGTGTGGTCCTCTGTACCCTGGCTGTACAAGTGCTGGGGAAGAGACCAGCAAAGTTGTGCTGCTCAGCAAAACTGTCAAAAAGTAAGAAACATAAAGCTGAAATGATTGATTGGGAGGCGATTTCAGCAAATGATACCAAAATTAAAACATTAAGCTAATGACTTTACACAAAATTGCATTGCCACATGCAATTTATTCAGTGGAGAGAAAGCAAATGTGGTTTTACTAATAATACAAAGAGAGTGAGACATAGTTGGGCAAAGTAACCTTTTTTTCCCCCTTCTCTCTGAAACTTCAAAATTGAATTTCTGTCAGAATTTTTCATCTGTTTGACATGTCAGAGAAAAGGTCATCACTGATCACTGACTGTACTTTTTAACAGACAGAGGACTGTAATTGAGAATAATTCCTCTTCAGTTTGGTAGGCGAGGGTTGTTTCACACTGGCTTTCATCGGCAGTGCCAGAATGGAAATGTTAGAAACTCCATAACTGAATCAGTTCTTATTCACTAGGCTGCAGATTGTTTCTGATTTTTCACTGAAACACTGCAAAGTGACTGCACTCACATTTTAGACGTCAGTGTTCCTCCTATCGATGACTTGAAGTGTGATCTATTTTTAACATCTAGGGTGCCTGGCAGCTAAAATGAAAGGTAGCCCAGAAATGCTGTGGTTAGTAATTCTGTATTCTTAAAAGCACACAATGATTTTTTTTTGCAGAGGTGCTGACCTCTGTGTTCAAGATGAACTTTAGATTAAAAGGTTTCAGAGTAACAGCCGTGTTAGTCTGTATTCGCAAAAAGAAAAGGAGTACTTGTGGCACCTTAGAGACTAACCAATTTATTTGAGCATGAGCTTTCGTGAGCTACAGCTCACTTCATCATCCTGATGATGATGAAGTGATCATCATTTATTTGAGCTTATGCTCAAATAAATTGGTTAGTCTCTAAGGTACCACAAGTCCTCCTTTTCTTTTTAGATTAAAATATACTCAATAGTCCTTAATGACAGAACAGAATATTCTGCTACACAATTACCTGTATGTGCTATGTTGCAAATAGTAAAGTTTACCTTTTAACTAGAGTTCTGGAGAATGGTTCATAGAAGCATCTGATGTCAGTTTATAAAACTGCACCTCAAGTCCCCTTCCGTAGGATATCCTAAAAATAGGATATCCTATCCTAAAAATATATATATATTTTTTTGGTCCAAAGTAAGTTGATGTTCAGTTGTTTTGTGTTTGGGATTTTCACAGAAGGTCACTTCCTTGGGGAGTTCTGTTCATATTGGTAGTGTGAGTTCAGAGTGAAATACACATCTTTGTGCATTTATAAGGGCCTGCTTTCCTTCGCCTTGTGTGCGGATGGGAATGCTATTGCCACGATTAGAGTAAAATAAGGAAAGAGAAACCAAACATGAGAACATTCTGCTGGCCATCCCTGCCCCACTCCCACAATGTCCACCAAAATAAATCCATTAAAGCTTCCTCTCTCTTCAAAGTTAAGAGTGCTAGTGAATGTCAGAATTAAGATAATGTGGAATACTATTAGTGGACAGTAAACTGTGTTGAAATAGGGGAAATGTTTGTGCTGCAGTATGACAAGCTTACTTGTCAATGTGGCTATGTAAATTGAGCTGATTCAAATACGTATCCAAGCTGAATACAGCAATCTTACTGGGTTGTCCCGTACCAGCTCCACTATCTGATTGCATACTCCTCATAGGCCAAAGAGCAATTAATTTGGAAATATAATCAAATTCAGCAATCATTAGTGTATGTTTGCTCACAGTCTCCAGAGACTATTGATAACAACAATAGGCTAATACATGGTAGACCTCTCATCCAAAGTCTAATTAAAGAATTACACACTGACTTCGTTCTCAGAGGGACAGCCTTTCATCCGAACTTCAGAATCATGAACTTTTATTGTGTTATCCTCTATAATTTCATCCATCCATCCATCTTTCTTTCTTTTCCAATGTGTGGGTAGCAGAAGGCTTATGATATGTTGATTCCAGTGTGACAGTATGAATCATTAAGGGCTTTATCATTAAGGGACTGACTCCAGCATGATTTTGTGTGTGTGAGAAATCTTTTTTTATCATCAGTAAACAGGCACATGGAAGGACAGTCAAACAGTTCCGAATTCTCACCACTTTATTCCCAGGGTGCCCTCAGAAGGGAAAAGCATTTCTTTGACCTTGTATTGGATTTATTTGCTTCCAGCAGACTCTAATTATGATCTTTCATTTTTCATAAAAAAAGCTAGAAGTCTAGAATAGCTGCAGACCAGTGAAATGCAAAATGATCACACGGCTTTAACAAGTAGGATATTTTCATTTTTAGAAGAGAATTTGAAAGAGTGACTGTAGTTATAATTTAAATCTCAACTGCCTTTTTAATATTGCATACTGAACTGCCTTTATTTATGTTATATACAGTGGTGTTGTAGCTGTGTCTGTCCCAGGATATTAGAGAGACAAGGTGGGTGAGGTCATATCTTTTTATTGGACCAGAGCTTGTCCAATAAAAAGTTGGAGAGAGCTTGTCCAATAAAAGAGATGATCTCACCTCACCTTGTCTCTTGATTTATGTTGTCATTTCAGTAGTTCAAATACGTTTGGGCAGTTTTAAGATAAAATTGATATTTGTCTAGATCATCCAGACTGAGTATTATATCAACTTTGCCTAGGTTATCTCATTTAGCCAAATATTCATTTACCCCGAATTCCTTCGCCATCTCCAGCATTTCAGAATAGAGAGATTACTAAAACCACAACAGGCATATGATCGCTGTTCTTTTAGGTGTCCGTGAACTGCTCACTTTCCGAAGAAATAACACAGACTCCTGCATTCAATTTAAATGTGTTTATAATATTTAATGACCCAGTCCTTCAAAGACGTTCACACGTGCTCAGCTTAGCACTCTTAGCCTCAGTGACATCAGTGGGAGTGTGTAGGCCATGGTTACGCGATAGCTTATGTCGACATAAGTTATGTTGCTCAGGGTTGTGAATTAGCCACTCCCGAGTGACACAACTGATACCAACTTCACCACCAGTGTGGACAGCACTATGTTAGCAGGATAGCTTCTCCCACCGACATAACTACTGCCACTTGTAGGGGCTGGAGTACTTAAGCTGTCACCTCTCTAGTGTAGCCATAGCCTCATTTTGCCTAAAGTTTAGCACGTGGGAAAGTCTTTGCAAGTCTCGTGGGGCTTTTTGGTTTCTTTTTTCTCCCCAGAAAAAAAACCTTCACATGTTGATCCTTCAAGATGAAATGCTGACACTACTACACCCTTATTTTGTGTTGGTTCTTGAGTTGCTGTACACTAAAAGGCAAGGGAACTGATATCTCATATAAAAATCTAGCTGACCCTTCTCTGAACACTGATGAACCGTAAGGAGAACTGTGTGACTCGTGGTTTTGGCAGTTCACTGGCAACTCCCAAAAAACTTGGGGAAAAAATAATTTGTGGCCAAACCAAAAGTGATTTTTTTCAAAATTTTGGGCTAATCGAAATTTAAAAAAAATCATTTTGGGACAAACCCAAACAGAACATTTTGTTTCAATTTTGATAATTTAAAAACATCTTTGATTGTTTTAAAATTAAATTAAAGGAAATTTTGAAACTAAAAAGGCGTATTGAACCAAAAAATGGAAATGTTTCATTTCACAAATGACAAAACTATTCTGTAAAACAGATATAAATTCATGACATATTTCTGTTTTTTCTCTGGGGAAAAAAAAGTTTTGTACAAAAAAAATTTTCTTGTCATGAAATTTCCCCCCAGCTCTAACTTTAAATTCTTTGTTACTAAAAGGCAAAGCATGAAGGATGGCTAGGATTGATGGGCTATGCCCTGAGAAACTTAGCTCTTCCTGTAGCAAGTGCCAATTTGGAGCATTCATTTCCTGTAATAAGGATGTTTTCATCTAGGAAAAAGGTAACCAAGATATCTTAGAACTCCATTAAAAGGTACTTATGTGATCTACTACAACAAACTTGATGTACAGTGCTAGCAGTTTATGCAATATTTGAACAGCTGTTTGACCATTATAGCTTTTAAACCATTGTGTAGTTTTGCCGCAAATCCCAGGCAATTCCATATGCATGCAGAGGAGGATGTTTTAGTAGCAGTAAAAATTACAGGGGCAAATCCTGCTGGATGAGCTCATCCTAGGGAAATTAAAATAGAATGGAGGCAGTAGGGTTATATGAGGGAAGAAGATGGCTCACTGGTTTTGAAAATGTACAAGAATCCCCCCTCAACCTCCTGCTTCTTGGACGGCATGGGTATTTACAGCCTGGAAGTCTTTGTAGTGAATATACACTACATATATTAATTATAGTGGCTTGGTGGAAGCACCACTGCGCTGGGAATGCCATATCTTGAAATATGGGTGTGCTGTGTGACCCATGAGAATCCTCTGCAGGCAGACACACCTCTGTGGTGCTGAGCCTTCCCCCAGGATTGTATCTTGCCATTTTACCTTAGGCCACCGCACTTGTTATGGGCATATTTAGTGGTGATGCTCTGCGCAGAAGTTTTATTCCTCCATCCATCATCTTTATGTTATACTATAAAAGGAGGTAAAGGAACTTTTCAGATCTTCATAAAGATCTTAATGCTTATGGACATACATTGATCTGGGTTCAGTGCAGATGTTTGGTTTGATTACCCTTTTCTCTTTCTTTACTCACTCTTTCTAGTAAAACAGCCTTGATTAGCCATGTTACCCTCCCTGGCACTAATCAGTTCTGGACAAAGAACAGCACTGCTAGGTCCAGGTATTCTGGACAAAGGTCTAATTTTAACCCTGCACTGATATTTAGTTATTTGGTTAGTTGGGGAGAGGGTTTTCTCAGACATGAATTTCAGGGTGGAAATTAGCTCAAGTTCCATTGCCACTCAATTGACTTTTCACGTTAAATTGAAAGAGAACTCAGAGTAATATAGTGTCACTCCTGTGATACTGTGACAAAGTCTCTGCCTACAGAAATCCAGCGATGCGCTATATTATAATTTACAATTCAGTGATTCACATTTGTAGTTATCAGCACTGGCTGACACAGCAGAATAAATTTCAGCAATTCAGAATATACCGATTGATGATAAGCATGTGCAAAGGAAGATACCAAAATAAATAAATTGTATTGTGTGTTGTAAAAGAGATCGCTAGTTCAATTCCTTCTCCAAATTAGATTACCAAACAAGCATCAAACATCAAGATTATCAGTAATCACAGTAACCATTAAAAATTGTTTCCATATTTTTTCCCTCACTGTTGTTTGCAACTCCTCATGAAGCTTGGAGTTGGAACTGGATTCCTTACCAAAATTGTCTTCTCTCATGCCATTGCTGAGAAATTTGTGAAAGAAGATATTGGGCCAAATCCTGCTCACTTCATACTACAGCTGAGAGAAGGATTTGGCCTGTATGTCTCATGACCCATCCTCAAGTTCCTTCATGAAGGTATTTAATAAGACTGAACCTACCACTAATCGCTCTGATACTTCAATAGGCACCACAAGTTTCAATACATTTCTATTGATCATTGCCCTTTTTCTGCAGTCCTATAGCCGGTTTCCAATCCACATGACTCTGCTCATATCCACTGATACTATACTGGGAAGTGTTGCAAATCCCAGTGAGAACGGGGGAGGGAGGGGAGGAAATTCAGAGGTTCATAGAAAGGCTATGAGAATGGGCAGAAAACCCATTTCAAGGATGAACAGAAACCAGAGATTCATCTTGGAAAATTGCATGGGGAGAAAATCAAGGAACAGAGAGGTCATTCTGAATACCATGGCAGACTTGGGAATAGAAACTTGGCTCCTCTCCTCTGCTGTAGCTGCAATATCATCCCCTCCTAGACGAGTCTTCACTTCTTGGAAGTGTAAGATCTGAAATGGTGAGAGACTGTGCAATGCTGAAGGATTTGTGGGGATGAGAGCAGGGAGGAAATGAGGCATTAGCTTGCAATATGATAATGGCATCAGAAATGGCTGATGCAGTTGTAAGAGGCATCTGCAGAGAGGCACTCTTCTGAACAGTGCATTCTATGGGAGATTATTAGGAGGGGATACGTCACCAAGGTCTTACCTCTATGTTTCTCTTCTGTCTGACCTCCCTCGTCATGCATCCTGGAGTCTAGGTTCCATGCAAAAATAATTTAAAAGGCATACTGTCTGCCGCAAAAGATATTTTTGCCTATCCCATTTTATTGTTTTCTTCTTAAGTGAGTATTTTGATTTTGCTTGGGGTACAACTGGGCTATTCTGCAGCTGCCATTACTGGGGCAGATGGGTCTCGCATTGCACTACAGAGTTGTCAAGACATGGTTTCATCCTGTTGCCCGGTGTAATTTATGGTGCTTTTCTGAACATGACCTGCCCCTTGTGAATTTCAACAGGAGAGCTAGCTGCCTTTTCCATCTCAGACTAAAGAAATAATTAGACTTTAAATTCTTTGGGGCAGGGGCTGTCTGTATATATGTTTGCACAGATCCTAGCACCCCAGGGGTCTTACTGTGGTCAACATCTCTGGATGCCTCTGTAATATCAATATTAAATAATAGCCTTCTCATGAACTTATCTATATGGACTTTGTCCTGCAGACCTAGGAACATACAACTGCAAGGGACCTCTTGTGTCATTGAGTCTAGTCCCCTGCTGTTACAGGCAACCCTATATGATACGTCTCTTTATAAAAGTATTGAGCTCCATCTTCAAATGAGTTAGATGGTTTGTCTCCACTACTAATATTGGAAGACTGTTCCACTTGGACACAGACCTTCAGCTGGTGTAAAGTGTCATAGTGCCATAGATGAGGATCTGACCCATTGGTTTATGAAGAAATTTTCTTACGGAAGAGGAAGCTCCGTGTGTTGGTAAAGTAACTCATGTACCTCAGTGTTCGCAGGATCAGGCTCTACATTTGTGTGTTTAATAATAAATCTTCTAGGGAACAAGTGTTTTTCATGGTGTTTTTAAATATAACATTTGCTTGACGCCGAGGATGGAAAATTTGATTAAAAATTGATGTAAAGATCACCAGGACTTGAACCCAGGTCAGCAGAGCGACCAGGCGACAGACACCATCACGCTGCCAGCCGGGAGCAGCTATAACTTGGTTGCTCCCCCTGACCTGCAGCAGACATACGCTGGGAAATCCCACACAAGAGACCTGATTGGCAGCCGTCCTGGAAGTTCTGATAGTGAAGTTAAAATGTGTGAAGAACAGGGCCCAGTGAAGCTGTCTTTGGTTTAGTGCAGGGATCGGCAACTTTTGGCATACGGCCCAACAGGGAAATCCACTGGAGGCCTGGGGCGGTTTGTTTACTTGCAGCATCCTCAGGTTCGGCTGATCGCAGCTCCCACTGGCCGCGGTTCGCCATTCCAGGCCAATGGGGGCTGTGGGAAGTGGCGGCCAGCATATCCCTCGGCCCACACTGCTTCCTGTAAACAAACCGTCCCGGCCTGTCAGCAGATTTCTCTGATGGGCTGCATGCCAAAGGTTACTGATCCCCGGTTTAGTGCCTTAGCCTTGCAAAGGTATCCTAGATTTTTATGATCTGTGTACATCTGTACTGGATGGCAGGCCCCTTCCGCGTACTGACACCACTCTTTGAAGGTGACCTGGATCACTAGAAGTTCTTTATCTAGGATTTTATAATTCATATTACTTCAAAATAAAGGACAAATTATGGACTACGCGTTGGGTTTTTTAACTTTACAATGTAGTTTTCATATTCCTTTATGGAACATATTTGCTAGCTCTGGATAACCATCAAAATTGATTTGTTTGCAATTGTTTTAACTGGAAAAAAAAAAGATGTTGATGCAAGCCATGTAATAGCTTTCTTCTGTAATACCTCAATTCTCTAGCCTTGGGATGTTCCAGCTATTTACAAAGCAGTTCAAAACCAGCTACCTGACATTGCATTCTGACCTTCTTTTGTTTTTTCTTCTCTTCTCTTGTCTGCATCAAATGCATTTAAATTTCATTTCACACTCTGTAAGCTAACACTAATATTTTCTATTTCACAGAAGTCAACTCAGTGATTACTGTATTTCTTTTTCTTTAAAGTCTTGATAATTTTCACATTATCTATAATCTTTTAATACTTTGTCTCTCTTCTTGACCATTCAAATGCTCCTAACAGTCTTACTATTATTACCACCTGCTTGATCAGCACTTCCCATTCATCAGTGTTTCAGTGTCCAAAGAGAAAATTTTGTGTTTGCTTGTTTGTTCAGGTCATGTGACATGTTAGTGAAATTACCAGAAACATTAAAGAACCATTGATATCACTGGGTCCTCTTGTGGAGTAAGATGTTAGTCAACATGAGGAATGGTATCAGAAACAGGCCCAATATGAATGTTTCAATACAGAAACTGACCTGGAGGTCACCTTGAAGACTAACCATTTGATTTAGTCATTGCTTTAGCAATGAGGAGCATTGAACATCCTTTCCTTGGGGACACAGAAGGAGCACACATCCCATGACGGATATAAGTCATGTTATTTAATGCATCACAGGAAGGTGCTCAGATACTAGAGTGAGGAAGGTGGTATAAGAGCCTATAGAGAAGAGAGGAGAATGAATCTGCTGTGCTGCAAAAGTGGTAAAAGAAACCTGTACATAATGTAAAAGGATAGAATGTTTTTTAAAAGCTGGATGAATAGACATTTAAACAGTGAAATCTGGTGCCTGGCTCAGTAGTTTACAGGCTAACAAAAGTTGTTATAAGAGAAATTGCTCACTGCGTTATGGTGCAGCAGTCACAGTTCCTTCCTCTTTCTCCTCATTTTCTCAAGTAAGAAGATTGGAGAGGAGTGAACTACGGAGCAGCAGGCAGCTACGTGCCTCTGACAGGCCAAAAACGAGTGTGACTTTTAATGGTACCATTGTAGGTGTGAAGGGGATTTTTTTTAACTTCTAACATATACACTACTTGACTGGTTCCCCTTCCCCCCATCCAAGTTGTATGACACTTTTCTCTACCTTTAATTAAAAATTAGAATTACTGCTTTTAATCTGTCTGAATAATCTTTTAACTGACAGCTGCAGCCATGCTACAGTATTACGTTTCTTGTGGTGTTTCTACTCTAAACTTATTTGTGGGGGATTCACTGTGGAAGGTTTTAATTTATGCAGGGCTTGGAGTACATACCAGGTAAGATTTCCTCCTCCCTTTCCCACCCCCAAAATGCCATTAAACTTGCTTTGTCATTTTTTAAACAAGAGACAGACAGTTTGGAATTTGGTTTTGCATCTATTTTATTTTTTAAAACTTGTATTTTTAGCAACGTAATGAAATTTAACCCCCCCCCATTAAAGATATAGAATACATGAAAGCCACCGAGGCAGCCGGTTTAATTACCTGTTGTCCATACTAATTGGAGGGATGTTAATTTATTTTTGTCATAATGCTTTACTCTGCATTTCTGGCATGACCTGTTTTATCTCCTCTTTAAATTCTCTTGATATACCTTAGCATCAGTCATATTCCTAGTGTTCATTGCAAATGCAGTATTCAAATACGGTATACACTGTAGCTTTGCCTTCCAACTACCCAGCTAAGAAAAATTAATAGCACTAAACATAGGCCAAATGGTCTCAAAGATTTTTAGACTTTCATCATTTCCATAGTTAGCCTAAGAACTGAGGCTGCAGTGCTGTTGCTCTCCTGCTGTCCTGACTGATTAAGAAATAATCTAAGTAATCTTTTTGGCTTTTCAGCCTATTTTTAGAGTGCTGTTTGTTTTGCATTTATCTACATAACAAGTGTGGTAGATTTAATAGAAGAGGGGGATGGAGTGGCTTGCCCTACATTAAGTCTATGATGCGTAGCAACAGTGTGTCTGATTGGATCTGACAACACCTGGTTAAATTGCGGCTTTATCTGCTGAAGCTGTTACTTTCTAAGAAGCTGCCTTGTGATGCTCTCTGCCTGTTTTGTGTCTTGCCCACGCTCAGCTGCTGGTGGCATTCCATTTCTGTGGGAGACAGCATCTGACTACTGTGGGTCTGGTGACCCTTCCCTAACCTGTGTGGAAAGATAGTTCTTGTCTGTCTCAGATGGAGACCGTTCCTTTCCCTGTGTCTCTGCGCATTTAGCTGAAATTCTCTTCCATTTGCATTAACTGCTGTAGAGTTTATGACATAGGGAGCCCTGGAAACCTGCACACCTCGGGAATATAGATGTTCTAACCACGTTGGCATAAAGAGAGATACATATCTCCCACTGCAGAGCTCCCTGAATCTTTAACCCTTTCTTGTATGCAGGGGCAGCTTGCTAACACTTTCAGATATTCACAGCCTATAGCCCCTCTCCCCTCCCCCCAAATCCCCGCTTAGCAATGCTTCTTTAAAGAGCTGCCAGTATGGCCTAGCTAATGCTCTTCTGTGGCTTGTCTCTATTTTCAAAACCTGTGGGTTTTCCTGTTAGCTCCTGAAGGACGCCAGCAGAGTGAACCTTACTGCCGGACTTACTGCAGAAGGGTTCTTGGAAAAGCTGTATTTATCTGTGGGCTGGATGGGCCAAGGTCCAGGCCAACAGTAAGACTGAGAGGCAGGTTGCTGAGATAAATTTTAGCCTTGTCTTAAACTGTGGGGAGTGACCAACTTGTCAGCACTGTTCTCTGTGAATGAAGCTCAGCGTTTCTAGGAGAGTGCATAAATAGATAGTTTCAGAGTAGCAGCCATGTTAGTCTGTATCCGCAAAAAGAAAAGGAGGCCTTGTGGCACCTTAGAGACTAGCAAATTTATTTGCGCATAAGCTTCCGTGAGCTACAGCTCACTTCATCAGAGCTGTAGCTCATGAAAGCTTATGCTCAAATAAATTTGCTAGTCTCTAAGGTGCCACAAGTCCTCCTTTTCTTTTTAAATAGATAGTGTGTCAATCTTACTCTTGGCCCAGTTTAGCTTTATCTGCCTTAACCACACTGGATCTGTGGGATGGGTTGTTCTTTAATGCTCCTGATAAAGGCAAGAGTAGCATTTGCCTGGAGAGCATCTCCATGGGCCTTTGACTTTCAATATTTGTTCACTTTGGTTTATAAAGCACCTTTCTAAGCCATCAGTGCTACTATAAATGTAACTCTGCACAACGCTTCCTACCAAACCAACACCCATGCACTAGGTGCAA
Organism: Lepidochelys olivacea; assembly: GCF_965140295.1. Taxonomy (NCBI): domain Eukaryota; kingdom Metazoa; phylum Chordata; order Testudines; family Cheloniidae; genus Lepidochelys; species Lepidochelys olivacea. The sequence continues at coordinate 3,241,745 of NC_140417.1, read as the reverse complement.
AATACTGAGCCATCTAAACAATCAGTGCCCCTGCCCTGATCACCCTCAGCCATCACATATGGCCCTAGCAATAGATCAGCCATGCAGCAAGTCCTGAGTGTGAACTGATGTGGACCAAGGAAGGAGTGAATTCTGGCCTTCATTCTCTTATTGCAGTCTCCCTCTGGGTGTGTGTGTGTGATTTCATTCACCTCCTTCTGTGAATATGCAAACATTTCTTTCTGTTCCCCATCCACATTTCTATCCATACCTCTGCTTGTGTATGTCTCATTTTGCCTTCTTATTTATTCCATGTGTGTATCTGTCTCTCCCCAGCACATCTTTGTGCGTGTCTATCCTCCGCTTCCCTCTGTGAAAGCCTCTGACTAGATTGAGCACCTCTCCTTCTGAATCTTCCTTTTCCCTCTGTTTCCCCCATTCCCCAGTCTTGGGTCTGTCTATCTGTCCCTCATCTCATACACCTCATACACAACCACATGATTGTGCTTCCCCTCACCTGTCTCTCTCTTCTTTCCTGGCCACTGACAAAATCCTGTCCCCCCTTGGTATTGATACCGTAAGAGATAGGCAAAGCCATGGAGAGATGAGATTACAAGCGGCTTGGACTTACCAAGACAGACGTGATCTGTTAATCTTGCACTGGTTACTGTGGCATCTCCAACTATGGTGATATTTTGTTGTACCCCTGCTGAGACCAAATTCCCGTGGTGAGCATTTTGTTTCTCCTGGCTGAATTGCAAGATGGCTACATTTTCTGGCAACTGCAGCACTTCACATCCTTGAATGAGCATGAGTTATAGCATGTGTCTCTGGAACGCACACACACACTCTCTCGCTCTTCCCCTCTGTCTCTCACACAAACACACACATGCTATTATATGGCTTTAGGGAGCTGTCGCTGACTGCCCAGATGTTCTGTTATTTCAGTGATACATTCGAAAGCGTGTGCATACTGCTGATTGTCAAGTGGCTGTCTGTGCCTTGAGACTTCTCTGCAAGTCTGAATTATTTTTTGTTCAGCCATTGTGCTTTGGGCTGTTTCTAATACTTTTGCAACATCTGGGATGGACTTGCCAAAGATCGTCTCTGAGCTCTCTAATCATTAATGTCACAGACTAGCCTGCCTCGTATCATGTCTTCTGACCCATATCCTTCTGATAGGCTGCATAGGCCTGTTGCGAATGCAGTAATCAACATCCTGGCCAGGCCCTAGTGTCTACTGTGTTTAAAATGTTTCTAGCAACTATGGTGTGTGGTAGTTTGTGACTTGCCACTGTAGCATGGTGCGAGATTTGTTTCCCAGGATATGAGTGACTACCGAACTTTTAATGAGACTGTACGGTTTGGATTTTCTCACCCTACAAATTTCCATCAATATATTTCTTGTCATATTATCCTCGGTACAATTTATGAGAGAATTTCTGTATATTAAATCCAGCCTCCCTGTTCGGAGCTGCAGTGTGTAATTTCACTAAAGTTGCAGACGGACTCTCCAACGTACCCTTCAGATGATTAGAAATAGTTTAGTCTTTTCTTTTTTCTCTTTACATTTTTTTTTTAATCACTGCCACTCTAACAAATTAAAACCAGGGACAAAGAGAAAGCATGTGCATAGTTACATCATCATCTCACATCCTCAAATTCCCTGTCTCACATACTCAATATTAAGTATTTACTTCCACTATAATATCATAGACTCACGTTCTGTAACGTGAGTGCTGTCTTTCGACACAGACGTAACGTTTGTTTTGTATTGGATATGGCAGTACGTCTGGCTTTAGTGTTTCACTCAGTTTTACAGCGGTGATATTCAGTGTACTGAGATTGTCCATTTTTGAGTGCTGCATAATAATGCCAAATCTGGCTTTGTGGGTATGAACTTTTTGTTTTATGAACATATAGGCACAGCACTTCACTGACATTCATAGGTAGGCATAACTTTCCTTGTTGGCTTCAGAAGATAAAAAGTGAGACTGGAATAATAGTGTGGTTTGATTTTGAAGTGGAAGTCTATCCTTGGGACAAGGAAGCAGTGAAGACTAGAGGAGACAAGGAAGCAGGTTGCTCTTTCCCGTGGGGGGGTGAGAGAAATCTCTTGCCTTATGTAACTCAGTAATGGTCCGTCCCACCAGTTGCCAGAGCAATGTTGTTCGGAAGAGTGGGTCAACCCAAAGAGGTTCTGGTTTGGGGTTTGGTTTCAAAATAATGGTCATGGCGGGCGGGTATAAGAGGCCAGGGGAGGCTAAGCCTCCTCAAACAGCAGGCCCGCCGCCTTTGGAATGTGCCACTGCCAAAAGGGTGCCCGGGCCCACAGCCCTGCCCCCACGCTCCACCTCGGGGCCCCGCTCCCTCTCATCCTCTTCCCCCAAAGCCCCACCCTTGCTCCATCTCTTCCCTTCACTGCTCCGCCCGCATGGGGTGGGGGGGTTAAGGGGAGGGGTCTGAGTGGGGCAGGGCGTGGAGTGTGGGTGTGGGTTCAGGGGGAGGAGGCCGAGTGGGGTGGGCCATGGTTTGGGCTCACCCAGCCTCCCCAAGTGGAGGAGTCACACTCCACCCATACCTCATATCCAACCTCACAACGATTACATGGTGATTTTTGCCATTCAAAGTTACGTTGTAAATATCACCCTATTTCAGAGACAGCCCTGCAGAGCATAAGAAAGGGATGGCTGCCATGGCATTGGCAATCCTTGTGATACATCCCAAATTCCACTGAGGAGTATAGGGACTGCTGAGAATTTCCTGACCGGCTCTTTGCCCCGGTGGCCAGCCCACTCCATCTGCTCTCCTCCAGAAGCACAGAGATAACTCGGAGAAAATATAAGAAACAATATTTGCTGTCAAGATTTTGTGTGGTTAGCTCTGAGAGCTTGTGCCTGTGAATAAGTGATACACTTTGGGGAGCGCAGTTTGGAAGATACATAGCATTCCAGAACTATATTTTGTAATTGTTAGTTAGGAAGTGTTGCTATGGAGATTTTTTCCCCATGAACAAGCATGGTCAGAGAAAGGAGCTTAAGCATCAAAGTTCAGTTCCAAATTCAACTTTCCCCAATAAATCTAGACCTTGCATTTAGGTCTCCCTCAACATATCACACATGAAAACAAAACAAAAAAATAGTTGAAGTCCTTTTGCAGGTGGAGAGGGTGCCGCCGAATATCTGCATTCCACATTAACCATAATGCCACAAGGAGCACAAAAGGTTGAGGCAAACCACGGACAGCTGATTAGACGACAGAAATTTCTGTGCAAAGTATTGTGAAGGCAAATTGAACATCTGTTCTACTTGGAAAGCTATTGTATCCTGTTCCTTGGTGTCTCCTTTTTGGTAGTCTGGCTTGTGCTAAGAAACACAGGGACAGGTTAGCACAGCAGGAGTGGTCTTTCAATATGCCAGAAAATCTGTACCTTAAGAGTCCAGAATCGATAATAAACCTTCCTGTGCCAGACCATTGTCCTTTCCTCCTTTGTAGCACAGGGAGAAGTAATTATTCTGCTGAACAAGTAAAGCCAGCTGCCTTGTCAGAATTACGTCTAAAAGGCACAAGTTTTCAAATTAACGAAAGGAAGGAAAGAGAAAAAGGAGCAGTGCTCATGAAGAGAGCACAGAACTAGAGATTAGAAAATTGAAAAATTGCAGTGAGGCTGTAGTATAAAACGGAAAGCTAAAAGTTTCACTGAAAGCAACACATGGTCTACATGCATGGAAGGTTTCTCCTCTTAGCAGGACTGCTGAGCCAGTTATTAGCCGTCACTGACATCTCTGAGAAAGTGTGTGTGCTTTTTTTCTGTCCCTGTAATTAAACCTTGAAAATTATATATATGTATATAAATAAATGAGGTGCTCTTAAAATATGATATGCTTCTGAGAACTGGATTTAGAGCTACAGTATGTGAGAAGTTGCAAGGAAAGAACTAAGCTGATCTTTGCATCCATAAACTCAAAATATATTTGAACTTGTTTTGAGATTTGAAGAAGTTTAAGGTAACTTTTTTCAGTTTTTCATTTTAATGTGTTTCTGCTTCCTGGGTGGACTTAGAAGGAACCACGGGGCATGCAGCCACCAACAACGTCAGTATTCCCCCTACCCCATGCCCTGTACCCTATCCCCTTCCACTCCACCCTGCAAACCTTTGCTATATCTTAAACTCCTCATCACTGGTGCTGTTGCATGCCTGCCTCATGGTGGGAGGGATCTAATCATCATGCAGCACTATGAATCCACCAAATATCACTGTCTACCTACCTAGAGTTGCAACCTTCTCGACTGCCGAAAGGTCAGCGTGGGATGTTCCCATACCACAGTTGGCTAACTCTTGGGGCACAGTGTTGCACAGTCTCAAAATTAAATGCCCCCTCCAGACTCAAGATTCAGATTCTGATGCTGTGAGGATCAGGTGCTCTTTGCTGTGAGCTAGTGACCCCGTATGGCAGTAGGGTCACTGTGGGTTTGAAGGTATCATTATTTGAATGTGACCTAACACCAAGCTCCTGGGTTCTTTTGGTCATTCTTGTGTGCGCTTTTTTCAAGGCTTAGTGAACAGTGGGTGTTAAACCGGACGTTCCTCCTGCAGTTTCATTTGGAAAGCCTATTTTTCTTTGCTTCCTGGCTTAAACTGTTGCATAGAGTTAGCACCTGAGCATCTTCGACTCCTATTGACCAGATCATGCTCTTAAACAGTTGTTGTTTTCAGCCCTGAAGTTGGCTGCATTTCAGTTGTGGGTATATTGTCCCTGAATGGATAACTTGTAAAATGTTTGGAGCGAAAGGTGCTATGTAGCTATCAGACAGTATTCTAATAAACACCACTCTAAACAGGCTTATAAAAATTAATACAGTTTCTCATTTTTATGGCTACCTTTTTTGTCTTATTTAATGCCTCATTAATGAGATTATTTAATATGATTGTCTCTGCTTGGTTAGCTCTCCGAACAATACAGTATACTATCTTCCTAGCCCTTGCCATTTACACTGACTTGAGTGACCAGTCTCATGGAACATACTAGGCATATTCTGGATTACTTTTGTACCTCGGGGTATGTGACATTTCTAAACATCTCAGCCACATTACTGACACAGGGATGTGAATTGAATTGCTTTGGGGTGAAAATAACAAATTGGAAAAATAAATTGTAAAATTTGATTGATTGATTGAGCTTTGTCATAAACAGAAAGGTAAGGGTAACCACCTTTCTGTATACAGTGCTATAAAATCCCTCCTGGCCAGAGGCAAAACCCTTTCTCAACCCTGTAAAGGGTTAAAAAGCTAGGGTAACCTAGCTGGCACCTGACTCAAAATGACCAATGAGAGGACAAGATACTGTCAAATCTGGAGGGGGGGGGAACAAAGGGTCTGTCTGTCTGTGTGATGCTTGTGCTGGGACCAGGTCAGGAATGCTCGTCAGAACTTCTGTTAAATTAGTAAGTAATCTAGCTAGAAATGCATTAGATTTCCTTTTGTTTAATGGCTGGTAAAATAAGCTGTGCTGAATGGAATGTATATTCCTGGTTTTGTGTCTTTTTGTAACTTGAGGTTTTGCCTAGAGGGATTCTCTGTGCTTTGAATCTGATTACCCTGTTTATTTATTTACCATCCTGATTTTACAGAGGTGATTCTTTTACCTTTTCTTTAATTAAAATTCTTCTTTTAAGAACCTGATTGATATTTCATTGTTCTTAAGATCCAAGGGTTTGGGTCTGGGTTCACCTGTACAAATTGGTGAGGATTTTTATCAAGCCTTCCCCAGAAAAGGGGGTGTAAGGGTTGGGGGATATTTTGGGGGAAGACGTCTCCAAGTGGGCTCTTTCCCTGGTCTGTGTGTAAGATGCTTGGTGGTGGCAGCATACGGTTCAAGGACAAGGCAAAGTTTGCACCTTGAGGAAGTTTTTAACTTAAACTGGTAAGAATAAGCGTAGGGGGTCTTTCATTCAGGTCCCCACATCTGTAACCTAGAGTTCAGAGTGGGGAAGGAACCTTGACAAGTTTCCTTTCATAAACCTCACATATACAACTCCTCCTCCCCAGGTAACCACTGTACAGAGCAAGCTATACCCTGCATTTAGGGACCTGGAAGTTATCTCTTCACCCTGGGTACAATTTGTTTTGTGGGAGCTTTGGATCACATTTTGTAGGCTTAGGTAATATAGGCTAACTCAAGCATGTTTAGATGCCACAATGGTTAATTTAACAATGTCTCAAACATCTCCATCTTGCATAGGGACTCTCACCTCATAGTACTCCTCATACAATCTACATTTTCTCTATTATTTCTCACCCCTTTCTTTCTTAAAAATGTCTAACATCAACCGGTGGAGAAAGCTTTTTTTCATATGTGGCCACTAGGAACATTTGCCATTTTGGGTCAGACATATGCTTTCACCGTGTGTTACAAAGTGTCCTTGAATTTAGCTTCAAGCATGCCTGAAAGTGCTTGAAGACATCGAGGGAGCTTGCATCATGAATCTCAATATGTCAAGTTGGTCTTTCTAGTTTGATTTCAGCTGGGTTTTCGCTGCTGTTCCTTGGGAGCTTTAAGACAGCATTCACAAAAGCAAAAAAAGGACTGTTAAGATTCAAGTGTTTTCTTGGATACAGTATCAATTGTTAGAGAAACAACCTTTGACCTTTAAGCTTCAAACAGCTTTATGTACCATTCCATTCACAAGCTAAGGGATATAGATGTACAGATGCTGAACACACAAAGTTTCCTTCAGTAGAAAACAGAATGTAGAAAAATATGCACAACTATTTTATTTTATTTTATTTTATTTTATTTTATCTTGTCTTGTCTTGTTATTCAGATGTTTGATAGGTCAATAATTACAACCAATATTAATTAACAGACTGCATTTTAAGGAGATCAATGCACTTGACTCAGGGAGAAGGGAGGCTGTTATAATTCTTTAAGTGATGTGGTTATCAAATGGGAATCAGCTGTGAGTGCTAAAAAGACAAATGAGAGGATGACCCTTCACTTTGGAAATGGCAAACATATCATAGGCTCAGTGGTTGACATTGGCATGGATCTGTTATAGAAAATACCTTACATAATCTGTGTGTTCATGGAAGCTGATAATAGACGATATACTTGGAATTGCATGGCAAAACCCGCTCAGTGTGTTAGTCATTTAATTAATCTGACTGCTGTACAGTGGCTGGGAGGTAACTCTCCAGGGATGGCGAGGATACATCAGTCACTCAGCTAATTCAGTCCTTGTACTTTTTAAGTGCAGATTACGAACTGTGAAAAGTTCCTACTTTTGGATGATGTCTAGAGATCCAGAAAGAGCCGCCTTTCCACCAGTTTAAAATCAAAGATGACAACATGATTTTTCCAATTAATTGTTATTAATTATTAATGAAAATTATTAATTACATCAGTAAGATCAGAAATGATTTCATAAACTCTTTTCCCCTCTTCTGCTTTGATTATCCTTTTATTTTTAAGTTGGCATTCTAATTAAAGAAACGGACAGGTAGAAAAGAGAGGAAACTAAACCAGATCCCATCTTCTCAACATATGGAAATTAAAATGAAAGGCATTCTTCCTGTGGGGGGAAAACTTGATTTATTTCAGCTTTTACCAGGGAGACTTTAGAGCTAAGGTCAGGAAACAACATGCTTATTCACTGTTGACTCACAGATAGGTACCGGCGTACTGGCTGTAAGTGGGGTACCAATCTGACCTTCAATTAGACTCTTCACAGCAGTCTTCAAATTAAGCACCCTACAAGCAAAATAAATAAATTAAAAAGAATCCCCTTCCGTATGCATTCCCATGCTTGCCAAATCATCCATTGGATACCCAGGTAGCAAAATTATTGATGTGTGCTATAATCTCTATAAAACAAAAGTGTATGAGGTTTCTTCTTCAACTACACTAAAGTCTGATTCATATTCCCCAGTATGTTTGTAAATGTCTTTTAAGCAGATTGAGCACTTAATAATTGTAGAGACTGCTTAGCTTGATATAGACTCATGTCTTTTAGAGGTTCCTTTTTATTAAATGAACAGATAAGTACTTGCAACGTAATTGAGCAGAAACTAGGAAATTCAGCATTACATAAGTCAGGCCTCCATGGTATTTCAGTGATAACTTGGTGAGGTTTCCACTTTATGAATTTATAACTACCTCCTGGCCTAAATAAACTCACAGGCCAAAGTCCACGTTCAGTGGTCTGCTGCAGGTTTGCCTGCTGAGGAAGTGGGGCAAGACGGTGACTGAATCAGGCTCTTATTTTGGCTCGTATAAATATGCATTAAGGAGCTCCACTCCCCTATACTGGGACATGGTACTCCTCTGTTGAAACATCAGCTTCTCAGGCACTCGAAGCCTGCCTGAGGGCATGGTGGAATTACTGCTGAGTCATTCTAGCCAGCAGATTCCAGTGGCTCCGACTAGCCTCTTTCAGGAGCAGTGGGAGGCAGGCTCTGAGGAAGAGATCCTGCAGAAAATCCCTCGAAACAGCCAATCTCTGGGGCAACGTCTTGGCTGAAGCTGATGTTGTTGAGTCCATGTTGGTTTGTTACTTGGAAAGCCAAACCCGAGGGAGGGGAAGCTTGGAATTTCTACAATGTGGGTAATTCTGTTTTAGAGCAGTGAAGGAAGTACAACTTCATGCTCATACTGTTTACATGATTATAGCTATGTTATGGTGTGCAAATTGTGGGTATTTGGTACTTTTACCCGTAGAGTTTAGAAAACTCCAGAAGAGCCCTTGTTTTCAAGCATGCGGCTGCACATTTAAGAGGTTAAATTTTGAGCTAGGAACAAAAACAGTTGCTTTGAAATCTTCAGTTTTCTGTTTATAAATCTCTCAGACCATAATGGCTCCCTAGCAACTTTTGGTCTGTTGTTAATTTGCTCACCCAGTGAAATCAGTTGTTAATTCCACTGTGCCCCAAGTTTTAAATAAAATCACTGGTTCGCTATGACCAACATTTTCAGAAGGACTCAGCACCCATATATGGTGCACGTTGCATGAGCATTTTTGAAAATCTGGCCATAAGTGTCACAACGGGGCTGCTGCAGGGCTGGCCTTACTATGAGGTGAACTGAGGCGGCCGCCTCAGGTGCCAGACTGGGGGCGGGGGGCGCCACTAGGACTCAGAGTTTCAAAGTTTTGGCCGAAGCAAGGGGCATGGGGGTGTCATTTGAGCTCCCCGCCTCAGGTGCCAAAATGTTGTGGGCCGGCCCTGGGCTGCTGAGTGCTTGAGCACTCTCGGAAATCTGGTTGTCAGTCTTGTTGTCAAATGTTAAAAAAACTTTTGAAATATTTGGCGTAAGAGCACTGGTGGGTGAAGTTTACTCTATGTAACCACAAAACATAGAGACCAGTAGTGGCAGTGAAAACTTCCCCCAAAGTCTCCCAACAGTGTCTGATTTGAGGGACCATCATTAGGGTTGTCCAGTGTCCATGCCCATAAAATTAATGGTTTCTTTGCTTGTTTGTCAGCAGAGATGACAGTTGGTGCCAATTGTGATGTGAACAGCTGTTTGCTGGGGATGGGACTGAGATCAGCTTCCAACAGCTGTCAGGTGGCAATGACTTTCAGTTGCTTCTGATCTGAGCTCGATCTGAACCGGTAACTGGAAAGGGAAGGCTCTGTTACCAATTCCCTGATGCTTTTAGTCTCCCACATATTTTTTCTAAAATACTCAGACACTAGCATACATTTTGAATTATAAGAGCCCGTAAAGTAATCTGAAACCATTAAACCTCTCTTCTTCTCTTACACTTTGGTACCATAAAATCAGACAAGACCATTAATACCCAATTTGGTTTATAAAAAATGGCCCTTGTGTTGAGACCTTCTGTGCCAAGTTCCAGCCTGTAACACATTTTTATAGTTGAGTTATAAATCCTTGAAAATTGGGGTTTATAATGGTAACACGACCTTAACGACTGCATCCTGGCATGAGCAGTGCTACTGTAATAAATAAAACTAGCCAAACTAATGGAGCCAGATAGAAGTGGACTTTTTTTTATTGGCTCTTTAGTTTTAATCACTGGAAGCTACAAAAGTACATATGGGATGCATCAGTTTCAGTGGTTGAAACCCAGAGTGCTAAAAATACCTATAATTTTTAGGTTAACCCAAATAATTAACTTGACAGTTTTTAGAGGATTGTGCACTTTTTTTGACCAGTTGCTTTCAATAATGATGGCAAGTAGGTTTCTACCCCTGATCAAGTTAGAGACTGTAATGTCAAGAGGTCCTTTGTAATGTCTTCTATGTCTTAATAAACTTGTCAGCAGAGATTACATTATTTTCTCATTTTCACAGTGGAACATGCCACTGCACAGCTGGGGAGAGATGCCCCAGATCTTGAGCAGTTGCTGTTGTATGTATCTGCGCATTATTACAAGATCATATCCCAGCCATAATGTACATCATGGCAGAGTTTTAAAATACAGGCAACTCTGTTCTGTAAATGTAAGTTGTTTCTGGAGTTCTGTTTGCATGCTTGCCTTTTGACTGATCTGTTTTTTTTTGTTTTGGTTGTGGTGGTGGTGGTGTTGTTTTGCAGCTGGTTCATAGTCAGATTTTTTCTTCTTTTTTCCCCAGCAACTCTACTAGAAGCATTGCTAAAATGCAGCACACCTGCTTTCCATGGTATTTGTGACGACAGATCTTTTGGTTTAAAAAACAAACCCCAGTTCAGGTTTTGTTCAGGAGGGAAAACTACGTGACTTAAGGGATGGGCGATAGAGCCTTTCCCCTGTAGATAACCTGGTGGGTCTGGACCAAACGTTATCACCTGGTGATAGGTGCTCGTAGGATGAGGAACGCATTATAAAAATCTTGGTGTCTGGCTGGACAGTTGGTGGTGTTAGTCTAGCTTTCAGAGAACAGGTGGCTATTTTATAAAAATCGGCCCCACTGTTGCCACTGGCTAGGTCCCGGGTTTGCCATCTCCTCAGTAACACCAAGAATTGAATGAGCAGGTCCCTAGAGGCAGCCCTTCCCGGTCCCTGTTAGCGCAGCACTGTCTATTCAAGTGGTGGCCCCTGCTGCTCGCTGCCGGTGCATACTGCAAAGGAAGTTTTCGTCCTTTGTTCCACCTATTCTGTGAACAGCAGTTTCCAGGCAGAACAGTCCAGCACCTTTTATAAATGCTGTATTCACACTCAGCGCAGAATGTGTGTCTAGCATAATCCAGTCACAACTTCACAGGGAGAAACCTCTTGTTCACATATGAATGTGTCTCAACAGGCATATTAGGCGGGATATGGAAAGTGGAATATTTGAACAAAAAATACTTTTGGCTGTTGGAGAAAAATGCCCTTTTAGTTAATCACATGGTCAACAACTAGAATATATTGTGATTATGGACTGGCATCATTCAAATGATTTGACAGCAGTGAAGAAGCAAAATTACTGAACTCTAGTCTTAATCCTAATCTTACCATGTCCCATTAATTGTTGTTGGCATCTTGATTTATGTCTGACCTGATCATCCCATTCTCCCCCATCCCCTTTTTCCTCATTTTGTTGGCTTTACCATTTTTAGCACGGCAGAGAATAAACGTCACTGACACCAGTTGGCACCCAGTAGTAACTAATACTAGCAGCTGATATCGAGCTATTGGAGAGAGGGGCAAGGGACTCAAGAGTATAGGAGGGTGAAGCCTGGAGAGAATCAGCAACCATATCAGTGGAAGAAAAGGAAGAGAGGGCAGGGAGAAGATGGCTGAGAGCAGATGGGAAGCAGTCAGCACAGATGGACTGGGAGTCATGGAGAGAACACGACAGGGTGTGGAAGGGGCCAGGGCTGGGAGGACGATGCTGAAAGAGACCAGATGATGGCTGGAGAGGGAGAACTTAGGAACAGAAAGATTAGAGACAGAACTGCTTGGTGAAGACCAAGTCAAGTGAAATCGATGTTTTGGTGAGTGGCAGAGTTGAACCTGGGCATCAGGTCAAATGGCTCAGCAACATGGAAATTGAAGTCACTGGGGTGAGTGTGGGAGACTGTGAGGAGAGAGCCAGCAGCTGAAATCAGAGTGGACGGGTGAAGGGGAAGGAGTTGGGTTGATGGTAGGTGACAGCAACCTGGAGCAGGAGCGGAGAAGAGGAAAGAGTCAGATGCAGTGGTGCTCGAAAGCGTGGGAAGGGGAAGAGCAAGGGGCTGGTGGCAGGAATGGGAGAGGAGAAGCCCAATACTCCCGTCATTGTCAGAACCACACTGGCGAGTGTGAGAGAAAGAATGCCCTCCATAAGAGAGAACGGCTACAGAAGCAGTGTTAGATGAAGAGACCCAGGTCTCTGTGAGAGCCAGGGCTGGAGGGAGTGAACTATGAAGGAAAGATGGAGCTGAGGGAGTGGTGTCTCCTGTGCTTTGTCTATGAATAAAGAGTGATTGGTTTAGAAACTCATTTATGATGTCTCTGTATGTTACTTGATTCAACTGCCATGTGTCCCTGGAGGGTTGAACTATAAACTGGAGTGCCCATGAGGGTGAAGCTCTGGAAGGGTTCACTCTGTTCCTGAGGGCCCAGGGCAGCTGGACCACAGCATCCCAATGCCCTAAAAATGGTGCCAGACAGAGAATATGTGCCCAGGATGTGCGCCCATGAGGCCAGAACAGGAGACTGTGGCTGGAGTCCGTGCAGACCCAGGGAGCTTAGATGCACACAGACCCAGCTGCCTGGTGAGCACCCTCAAGAGGTAGGTCAACCAGCACCAGATTATATTGGAATCACTCTAGCTTTAACTGCTTTCACAAATACAGTGTAGTCAGTTTCCCTGCCCCCTTGATAGTGTGTTAAAACTTGCCCGAGCAGAGCTAATCAATGATTAAAAATGGCTTACCCAGTTCTCAAGACATGGGGATTATTGGCATCTGTGTGTTTAAATAAGCAGGTACTTTACAGCTTGAAAATAGCATGTGCCTCAGGTTTTACCGCAACAGCTGGCTTCTGGAGAGCAGCAGCAGCCGCAACGTAAGTACCCGTAACGCCCTGATTATACGTTGTGGGGGCGATGGGGCAAAAATAAATGCTGCTGTATTAGTCCTCTTCTTTATTAGAGCTGGCCGACGTTTTTCCATTGAAACATTCTTTTCAATGGAGAATGGCTTTTTTAAATGTTCAGGGAAACAATTCCTTTTCATTTACAGTTTGGGGGATTTTGTCTTGACTTGGAATAGCGCACTGACAGTCAATGAGACTTGTGAGCCTAAGTCACTTCAGTGCTTTTCGAATTCCCACCTTAAGACATTATTCCAATCCACAGGTTTTTCATCGCACCCAACCTTGGACGTGCATATGTTGCTGCTGGCTTAAATCTTTTGTCCTTTATTCAGGAAGCAAGGAGGTACATCTATTTGCTTACTTCCTCCAAAGCACTTTTTTCCAATACGGGTGTCTCTTGTGACTAACCTTGCCTTGAATCTCTCTCTGCTCATGTAGTTTACTTTATGCTTCTGAAAGGCAAAGGCAAATGTATCGTCCCCAAACCTTTCTGGCTTACATTACCTGTGTTTTAATTCCAGAAATTAGGGTGCCCCTCTAAATAAGTGCTGTGCTATAACAGATAGTTTGGATTTCACACCATAACGTAATATTTGTTTTTTTCAGGTCAGTTCAGACATTGAAAATGTCCATATCCAACTAAATAGACTAGCTGGCCAGATCCAAAGTCTTAGTGACATCATTGGAAAGTCAGTAATGTGTTTTCCAGTTTCATTTATTGTCGATAGCTTTTTTGAAGCGCTTTTTATAAGTGTCAGAGTAACAGCCGTGTTAGTCTGTATCTGCAAAAAGAAAAGGAGGACTTGTGGCACCTTAGAAACTAAGTGAGCTGTAGCTCATGAAAACTTATGCTCAAATAAATTTGTTAGTCTCTAAGGTGTCACAAGTCCTCCTTTTCTTTTTATAAGTGTGTTACCTAATACGATGGCATTCGTATTAACTGCAGCCATAATCTTCATTCTGCAAGGATGCCATCATTGACAATGCTGCTAATGTGTCATGTCCTAATCATCCGATAATTATAAATGATGGGAATACAAGAACAGGGTAGTGAAGCAATAACACACAATAGGCATTATTACATTGCTTGATGACTGCAGCACACCTTGGGAGTATTATAAGGCTTGAGGCCAAAGGCCAAGTCACTTTAACCACCTGAGGGATGCTTTAATTGCCCTGAAATGCACAGCCTGTCATGTCCTATTGCTATTATGAGTATATTAAAGGAGTAAAGGAGGTATTTATTTGTAAGAGAACTTAGTGCAGATGATATTTTCCCTTTATTAACTAAAAAAGAGGTTGTTTTTATTAAGAAATCTGATATTCTGTTTTTGTAGCCAAAAAAAAAGTATAATTTATACTTTAATTAACATTCCTTCCCCCCCCCGCCCCAGATTGCAGCCTCTTTTGCAACTAACTGTGTGTTATTGGTTTGGAATTTATTTTGGTGTCATATGTTGTCATTTGACAAAAAACAGTTTTACTAAGCTGTTTGACATTACAACAGCTGGTAGTGTCACTTTTGTTAATGTCTTTAACCACATTTTTAACAAAACAGCAGATGCTCATCACAAAAGCCATTTTCCTATTCCATCCAAATGTGTAAAATCAGCTAACTTACTGCTTCAATTAAAGCTGAGCTTCCTAAACAGGGGAATTGACCTGAAAACAGGGCACCGATTTTCGGGATAGAGTGCGTTGGGTATTTAGTGATAATAAAAAGGCTCCCATAAGGAAGCTCTCTGCTATGGAAAGAATACCTCTCAGTTTGGTGGATGCTAGGAAAGGACCCCAAAATTCTCTTGTCTGACTTAAGAGCATCTACATCTCAATACTGAAGTACTGAGCAGTGGCAGAAAAAATGTGGTTTCCTTATCACTGTTACACATGCAATACCATGATGTTTTAGCAGAGCTTTAACCTCTTAGTTGATATAAATCTGTCATTTAATGTGTGTATTATCTTTTGAACTAAAGAATTTTAACAGTAGGATTATGTTTTCATCCAGGCTCATCATAGACCCCAATTTTTCACCAACAAAATGCATGTCCAAATACTAGTGCTCACGAAAAAGTGTGTGCGTATGTTTTGTGTACACAAAAGAACATCTTTGTCCTGATTTACACATGATAAATGCTTGTTTAAAAAAAAAAAATGAACAAACTAGAACCCCAGAAATGCTTGACGTGCATTTTTGTTGGTGCCAAATCTGAAGTCGCAAATGAAAATTTGACATTTTAGGATTTGAGGTGAAAACAAAACCTAACGTGTATTTTTTCCCTAAAGGTTCTTTAGTCCTGCTCTATGCAGTTTAGGTTTCAGTTTGACTTTTGCTGTCAAGGTGACAAACTCATCCTGTCTGTTGTGTTTCAGTAACACTTCATAACATCTTAACCTGGAATGGGGGAAAGAATTAATGGGGCCATAATTTTTTTAAAAGTCTGGCCCAGCCAATAGGAGCATGTTAAAATGAGCCCTTACGGATGGCAACTTGAGGCAGTTTTAAACAACTTTGTGTTTTTGATGTATAAATAATGCATCGCTAGCTTTTTTTTCTTTTTTTTTAATATTGTTTTAATTTTTAGTCTGGAGGACAACTCCTGCAATGGTTACTAGGCAACAATTAAAGTGAAATTTCTAACATTTTTTAAAACTACTGTTTACTGCAAAGAAAATTGTCCCAGTTTGTACCACATTGATCATTTAAAAAAATTATCAGATTTTGCTCTGAAACCAGAGAATAACAAAAAGTAAATTTACCCCATAATCAAAGGACATCTAGTTCACAATGTATAATGACATTAAAATATTCCTTAATTTTTTACTGATAATACATATAACATCAAGGTTACATTAAGGATCAGTAATTAAACTTGGTTACATGGGATTATTGACATTTTATTATTGTGAGATTTTGAGCACTGAAAGATGTAGTCTTTTACTGCGTTTAGCTCTTGTAATACCTTTAAATTCCATGATCGCTGTAAAATATTCTGCAAAATCATTTTAGCACTAGGGGTGGGCAAATTTTGCCCCCAGTCCCTCAAATAATTGTTCACGTGTTTAACTTTATAGACTGTGAGATGACTTCAAGAGAACTGCAAAGTCAAAGGCTGACATTCTGGCTTCACTGATGTCAGTGGCAAAACTCATTCACTTCAGTGGGGCCAAAATTTCATCCTAAATTATGTGAGCGCATGTGTTTGCATGCTCACAAGTCATGGATGCAAACTTTTAAAAATCTGAGGTCATTAAAAATTAGATTAGAATTGAGTCTTGCAGTACTTAGGCAAAACTCCAACTGAGGTTAATGTGAGTTTGTCCTCAGCCCACTGGTGTTATATTGTGAAGACCTGTCCTAAAATTGTGGAATGTGAGGACGTTTAATTTTAAGAAGCTGTGGTTGATTTCAATGCATTTTGAATTCCTTTCCCATATTGGAATGTTTGAGATTTCCAGTAAACTGCAGGTCTTGACATTGAGGAGTGGTTTCATTCCATAATATTTTTCTGAGAATTAGCTGTATAAAATCAAACAATTAAGATGAGTTTCTTCTGAAAGCCTTATGAAACACCATGCCATAGCTCTCTTCATTATAAAAGGGTTCCATTTGCTGCAGCTTGTATTTTGTGGATCTTTCTTGTATCTGTGGATAGCCATCAAATGAAGAGCAAAATCAAAGAATTAGTATGCTAATGCATTAGAGCTACTGTAGCCCACTTGCTTTATAGTGCAGCACTTGACTTTGTTTTCCCAGGGAGGAGAAGAGAAGCAGAGGGGAGGAAATGTATTTGAGTTTGATATTCTGTGTCTGTGCGCATGCACAGAGAGCAGGGCAGGGCAAACTGAGCCGGTAGGACCCATGACAACCAGAACAGGGTGTGGTGCTCACCTGACATGCTCAGTAGCTGTTTGTGGGGCTGTTTTCTTTGTTGGCGCCGCAGGTGGCATTCTGAGAGCTGAGACAATCCGAGCACGAGGGCGGAAAGGTTATAAATACAGGACAGGGATCCCTTCTGGGGATGGTTTGCATTACCTTGTGAACTGTGACTTCTTAATGGACCCCTGAAGAGATGGGAAGATCATACCGTGCTGCAGAGTGACCTCTGACCATGACGGGGTGCTTGAGAGGTAATAAGCGGGCACACTGCTAGTTTGTCACAGAAACACAAGTGCAGGGAGAGGGAGTCTGTATGAGTCTCCAGTAAATTTACCATCTAAAACAGGGGTCTCAAACACACGGCCCACGGAGTTATTTGCTGCGGCCTGCCATGCTCCCTGCCCTCCCCCGCCCCCCGGAGTTATTTCCTATGGCCGCCAAGCTCGTCTCACCCACCGCTCCCTCTCCACCCCCATACACCGCGTCCTGCTCCTCTGCCTACCTCCAGGGACTTCCTGCCACCAAACAGCTGTTTGGCGGCGCTTAGCGCTTTCCAGGAGGGAGAGGGGAGGAGCAGGGAGCCGTGCGCTCAGGGGAGACAGAGAAGAAGCGGGGCTGGGGCGGGAATTTCCCGGGGTGGGAAGGGGTTGGAATGGGGGCAGGGAAGGGGGGGGAAGAGGCAAGGCAGGAGCGGGGCCTCATGGAAGGGGTGGAGTGGGGACAGGGACAGGGGCTTTTGTATCTTTATATGAAAAGGTGTCAGTGATGTGGCCCTCAGGCCAATGTACTAGTCCTCATGTGGCTCTCGTGGTGATTTGAGTTTGAGATCTCTGGTCTAATAGCTTGGTTTAAAAGCTATTCACGGTATTCCAAAATACTATTTACCATGTTTTATATTATTTATGAAGTGGTTTGTATGCATTAATATTAGCTTTACTCAGAGAGTGTATGGTTCTCACTTTACTTAAATTGATGGGACTTTGAAGATGTTCCCACAGACAATTTTGGATTCCTTTGTTTTAATAGACCTGCTTTTTTCTGTGGAAAGGTCTTCTCTGCTTCCTAAATTCTTGTGCTTTTTTATTGTTGTTATTTTCTCCTCCCTGCTCTCAATAGTTTGTTTCCCCTCAAGTATCCGGTTCTTCACATTTTGCCACTTTGGCCCAAGCAGTTAGCCAGTATTCGGAGCCTTGCTGGTTTGTTTCTGTTAGGAGGAGAAATTGATTATATGAGTCAGTATAATTAAGGCTAAGATTCTGTCATGGTTATTTTTAGTAAAAGTCATGGACAGGTCATGGGCAATAAACAAAAATTCACATAAGCCGTGACCTGTCTTTGACTTTTGCTGCTGCACTGACTTTTACTGCTGCATGGTTTCTCCCACCACCGTGGTGGCTAGGAGCTGCGGTGTGACCATATTTCCCAAACAGAAAACGGGACACCCCAGCTGCTTACCCGAGGTGTCCCCCTCCCCCCATGCGAGGCTGTCGCCCATCACTGGAACCCAGAGGCGAGCCCCCTCAGGAGTCTGTCACTGGAGGCCCCACTGGCTGTCAGTCCCAGAGTCCTGCAGCCCCCGAGGCAGAAGCAGAGAATGTAACGGAGATTTCTGGAAGTCACGGATTCCGTAACTTCCATGACCTCCGTGACATAAACATAGCCTTAGGTATAATCTCTGGTGCAAGCCTGTTTCTTTACAAAGAATGTACCCAGAGTCCTGTTTCCTTGAACACAGAAGGAAGAAAGAAAGAAAGAAAGAAAGAAAGAAAGAAAGAAAGAAAGAAAGAAAGAAAGAAAGAGACAACAGTAGGCATTTTCCTTGGTCAGTAATCTCCAAGTCTGTCTTTCCAGCACATTCTGTGCCGAAAGAGATAGGTCTCTCTGCTTCCTCTCTGGGCCATCCTCACAACTCCTTCTCTCACTGTCTGCTTGCTTTTTGTCTGTCTCTCTCTCTCTCACACACACGCACACTTTGTCAAACAGTCCCTTACACGTGGCATTTTCAAGCAGTCCCAGGGAAATCCCCTCCTATTCTCCCTGAGTCACTTCTGCTCAGATCTTGGCAAACAGTCCTGTACCTTGGGCAGTGGCTTCTATCACTTCCAGCTATCACTGCATAAAAAGGGCTTAACTTCTCCTTTGATTTAGCCTGAATGAAAGCTGCTTAACCAGTGACTGTCTAATGACTAAAGACCCACTTGATGGCAGCACTTAACATCTTTCCAGCATAACACTCCAGTTCCCAGTTCTGATAGTGCAAGGAGCTCCACACTTTTAAAATGCCAACAGTGTGTATGTCTTGTGTGTTAGATTATAGTATAATTGCTTTCTTGTGGGTTCTTGTAAAGAAACAACCCTGCTTTCTAAGGGTCTGATCCAAAGGTTACCTGTGCATTTGATTCATGTGGCATTCTTCTCCTCACTACCCGGGCACCAGCAGAGATGGCCCTGAATGCACAGGAGAAACAGGCTTCTGCCTCTCAGTTCCTGACCACAGACACAGCATGACCCAGAACAGCCAGTAACTGCAATTGCATGGAAAGTCCTGCACTGCCCACTGCAGGCCCATTTTGGAGCATGCTCAGTAGAGATGGAATCCTTGGGGAAAAACACAGCAAAGCTCTAGCATAGGGATTGGCAACCTTCGGCCCACGACCCGCTAGGGTAAGCCCCCTGGTGGGCCGGTCCAGTTTGTTTACCTGCCGCATCCGCAGTTTCGGCCGATCGCAGCTCCCACTGGCTGCAGTTCGCCATCGCAGGCCAATGGGAGCTGCGAGAAGCTGCTGCCAGCATATCCCTTGGCCTGCGTTGCTTCCCACAGCCCCCATTGGCCTGGAGCGGCGAACCGTGGCCAGTGGGAGCCGCAATTGGCCGAACCTGCAGACGCAGCAGGTAAACAAACCGGCCCGGCCTGCCAGGGGGCTTACCCTGGTGGGCCGCGGGCCAAAGGTTACCGATCCCTGCTCTAGCAAGTCTCTACTGATCATGTTTGAACTGTGATTTTTCCAAAAGCTTATGGCTTGGCCACATTTGGGCAGATTTGCCTATGAACAAGAAAAGGTACTTCCCTGGTACAAAGGCCACCATTTCAAATCCCCACTGCAAAGCATGTTGGTGCTAGACTTTCTCCAAGTAAAGGTTGCCAGAATTCAACATGGGCACAACGAAGTATTTTCTTCATCTTCCTTCTTGGAAATGGCTGAAATTTTCTAAAAACCTTTAGCCTGACTTAGACACCCAACATGGAACATTTCAGTCCAGATAGTTAAAGTTTGGCAAAGTTAAAAGCAATTGAAAGCAGTGTCTTATAATGGGAAGGACAGGGCAACTTGCTCATTACCAAATGTTCGGCTTTGAGGTTACGCAATGTATTTTTGTTTAGACCTTTGAGGGGCGTTGCAGCCATATCCCTCCTGCTGCTTAGGCAGAGGTCAAAGCAGCCTAACAGCATGATGCTGCAGGAACACAAGGAACTCTCATAAGAAATAGTCTAAAACCTTTCTTTTAACCACTAAGGCCTTGTCTATACACCGACATTCCCTGGTTTAATTAAGCTAATGCAAATCCCCTGGACCCTAAGCTTTCTGGTCAAGAGTGGCTTGTTTTGGTTTAGCTTAAACCTGTTCCTGATCAACTTAAGCTAAATCAAAATAAGCCTGGTCTAAACTGAAATAAGTGTGTCTACACAGTTATTTGTCCTGGTTCAACTAAATCAGTGCAAATCGCCACTTTTAGATAAACAAGTGCAAATCTGCAGTTTACTTACTAACTAACTAGATGACAATGGCAGGAAAAAAAATCAGAAAACCCAGACTGGCTCTGGGCATGGAGAAATAGTCTGTGTGCTCGCAGCAAACTGGAAAGGGTGGAACCAGTGTGGCTGGAACTGCAAGGCCCTTTTATACCCTACTCTCGAAACAGTGAAGACGTGAGACGTCGCTTGTGTGGTTCCAGTCAGCGCTGCTTTTCAGAAGGTTCTCAACATGCAGAAGCAGTTTTCAAAAACACATTTATATTGCAGCCCAACCAGAAGATTTTCAGATGTTGATAGCAATATGGGGTAGTTCTTTCTGATGCTATTCAATTCAGCGTTTTAAAAAAGTTAGACTGAAAAGATCTTGATTAAAGGTGGCAAACATTTTCACTGGGTAGGAGTGAGATGGGAGCTGTTTGTGTATGGGGGCAAACCGAAGTGGATATTCTGATAACACGGGGCACGCAGGGTGCAGTGTAGTTTTTGTCACCTGTGACATTCTGTTTACTTCAGTGATGGTGCTGCGGGCTACAGAGGAAGATAAATGCTTGAATGAGGACTGGTTTCAGAGTAGCAGCCGTGTTAGTCTGTATCCGCAAAAAGAAAAGGAGTACTTGTGGCACCTAGAGACCAACCAATTTATTTGAGCATAAGCTTTCGTGAGCTACAGCTCACTTCATTGGATGCATGCAGTGGAAAATACAGTGGGGAGATTTTATACACACAGAGAACATGAAACAATGGGTGTCACCATACACACTGTAACAAGACAGATCAGGTAAGGTGAGCTATTACCAGCAGGAGAGCATGGGGGGGGGGTGGTTTGAACCTTTTGTAGTGGTAATCAAGGTGGGCCATTTCCAGCAGTTGAGAAGAACGTGTGAGGAACAGTAGGGGGCGGGGAAATAAACAAGGGAAATAGTTTTACTTTGTGTAATGACACATCCACTCCCAGTCTTTATTCAAGCCTAAGTTAATTGTATCCAGTTTGCAAATTAATTCCAATTCAGCAGTCTCTTCTGGCTCTATCAATTTCCATCCCACCATCAACCTCAGCCTGGACCAGTCCACACAAGAGATCCACTTCCTGGACACTACAGTGCTAATAAGCAATGGCCACATAAACACCACCCTATACCGGAAACCTACTGAACGCTATGCTTACCTACATGCCTCCAGCTTTCTTCCAGACAACATCACACGATCCATTGTCTACAGCCAAGCTCTACGCTACAACCGCATTTGCTCCAACCCCTCAGACAGAGACAAACACCTACAAGATCTCTATCAAGCTTTCTTACAACTACAGTACCCACCTGCTGAAGTGAAGAAACAGATTGACAGAGCCAGAAGAGTACCCAGAAGTCACCTATGACAGGACAGGCCCAACAAAGAAAATAACAGAACACCACTAGCTGTCACTTTCAGCCCCCAACTAAAACCTCTCCAACGCATCATCAAGGATCTACAACCTATCCTGAAGGACGACCCATCACTCTCACAGATCTTGGGAGACAGGCCAGTCCTCGCTTAGAGACAGCCCCCCAACCTGAAGCAAATACTCACCAGCAACCACACACCACACAAGAAAAACACTAACCCAGGAACCTATCCTTGCAACAAAGCCCGTTGCCAACTGTGTCCACATATCTATTCAGGGGACACCATCACAGGGCCTAATCACATCAGCCCCACTATCAGAGGCTGGTTCACCTGCACATCTACCAATGTGATATATGCCATCATGTGCCAGCAATGCCCCTCTGCCATGTACATTGGCCAAACTGGACAGTCTCTACGTAAAAGAACAAATGGACACAAATCCGACGTCAAGAATTATAACATTCAAAAACCAATTGGAGAACACTGCAATCTCTTTGGTCACTCGATTAAGACCTAAAAGTGACAATTCTTCAACAAAAAAACTTCAAAAACAGACTCCAACGAGAGACTGCTGAATTGGAATTAATTTGCAAACTGGATACAA
Organism: Lepidochelys olivacea; assembly: GCF_965140295.1. Lineage (NCBI taxonomy): Eukaryota > Metazoa > Chordata > Testudines > Cheloniidae > Lepidochelys > Lepidochelys olivacea. The sequence goes on along the minus strand of NC_140417.1, from coordinate 3,219,143 downwards.
TTAACTTAGGCTTGAATAAAGACTGGGAGTGGATGTGTCATTACACAAAGCAAAACTATTACACCCCCCTCCGCCCCTCCCCCCCTCTCCCCGTTCCTCACATGTTCTTGTCAACTGCCGGAAATGGCCCACCTTGATTACCACTACAAAAGGTTCCCCTCCCCCGCCTGCTCTCCTGCTGGTAATAGCTCACCTTAAGTGATCACTCGTTACAGTGTGTATGGTAACACCCATTGTTTCATGTTCTCTGTGTATACAAATCTCCCCACTGTAATTTCCACTACATGCATCCGATGAAGTGAGCTTCACGAAAGCTTATGCTCAGATAAATTTGTTATTCTCTAAGATGCCAGAAGTCCTCCTTTTCTGAGGATACAGACTAACACGACTGCTACTCTGAAACCTTGCAGTAGATAGGGTTTTAATAGCTACAGAAAGGATTGAGCAGAAGAGGCATCAACGCTACAGCTTTAAATGCCACTTTAGATCCACTTGAGACTTTCTTGGTCCTTATTACCTTTTACAAATATTATGGAGTGGCAGTAATTGCTGCATATTTGAGCCTGAAGCTAGCTCCCTCTTATATGCCCTGATTCAGCATTGCACCCTTTTTCTGTGAAGTATGAGCAGTAGTCACAGAGGTAAGTGCTTTGTTGAATAGTGATGGATTTCAGCATGTATTTTAACTCCTTTGTTGAAATGGAGTCATGAGCCCAATTTTCAACACCCTGCCTCAACTCCTACTTCCCCCAGAGCAAACCACTCTTCCTGAAATTTCACATGTGACATTTCAATCCTGGGGTACCTTTTTTCCCCCCTGATAAATAGAAAAAGAGTTTAAAAGTTACCGTGCTTATGAATTTTGGCACTACTCTAGAGAGGCATGTTGAGTGGTGCAAGGGATTGAGGGCATAGGGGGTGGGAAATGAAAGTTATGTACAGGGACTAGGGGGAAGGATGGTGAAAAGTGGACTTGTTTAATCTTGTTCATCTTTAAACAGTTATCCCTTTCCCAACTATTATATCTCACCCACACAAAGACCCAGACTGTATTGTGGGGGTGGGAAAATCTGCTTTGGAGTGACTCCGAAACTCTTGTGGAGCTGGGCTCCGTTACTGAAGATCTACTCTGTTTTTAAAATAATAATAATAATAACAACAAAAATTTAAAAAATCAGGGACATTTACAAACAAAAAACTTTGTTAAAAAAGTTGAAAGTATGTTTTAATAGACTATTGTTAAAACCCAAAATAATGTTGTGCAATTGTTAGAAAAGTTCTCCACCTTTTGAGAAAAAATTGAAATATTGGGAAATGAATAGTTAAGGATTCCAGCAGCTCTTCCCTGGCATATCATCCTTCACTAACTATATTCTGTAATGATACATCTTGATAATAATAATGCCAACCCCATCAGTAGTGTCAGTTGAATCCAAATGTACCATGTTCATTATGTTGCATTCAAACCTCAGAATTTGAGTGCGTAATAAGCTTATTACCTAGACATCCAAAACTGGTGTCATATTTTTGCTTGAATAACACATAAGAAATATTTTACATAATGCTGTTTTCTTGTTCCAGCCTTTCAACTAAATCCTGCACTGTAGTGACAACAAGAAAATAGTTTTTGCACAGATATAGAAGTATTTTCTGACAAACACACTGTTTGGAGTAATAATCTGAAAAAGCAGAGAGACTTCCCCCTCCCCTCTTGTCCCTCTCATTAAGGCTTCGAGAGACTTCTTGTGCTGTGTCTCTCTGTTGGAATACCTGTCTCCAAACAGCTTTCTGTAGTGGGAAATCCAATTTAATCTCAAACAGCTTTATCAGTTCTGCACTACTTTCCCCCCCTTCTCATTGGAAAATAAAATAAAAAAGATCATATGTCAAACTGACTACCGAGTTTAAAGCTTCTGAGTTTGCATTAATAAATTTATACATCAATTATATGTTTGCACATTTTTGGATGTATGGCTGAAGGCAGCTTCTTTCTAGGCTGAGGTTTATTTATGCTGCATAGAGTAGTTTATTCCAACCTTTAGTGCTCTTGGAAGGCATATTTCTTCAAGAGACCTTTTGGATCTTCATGAGATACAATGAATTTCTTCTTCAGGGCAAGGGAACCTGAAAAATTAAATAAAATGTCGGTCCAGAAATGCATTATGCATTTATTGGCTTGAATATTAATTCTAATGTTTACTCACTTTTAGCTATAAAGATCACAGTACATACTCAGCCATGCTGAGCTTTCCACAAACAGCATGGCGCTAAAGAGAATGGTAATGGGTTAAGGAAACTTTCATTTCTGGATCTCCAATTCTAATCTAGTTGGGGTCAGCAGGGGTTAAAAGTAGTGGCTCTGAGGCAGAAATAGTTGCATGGGAAAATAGTACAAAATATGCAGTCATCTTATCGGTGATCTCACTCAGTGTCAAGTTAAAAAACCCCAGCACCATAATTGGCATGCCTCATCAGTGAGATTCCAAAGACGGAACGGATCTGGAGACTGCACATCTCTGTCACCCAAAGAGAGTGGGTCAGAGCCTCAGTTGGTATAACTCGCCCTAGCTCCACTGATTTTAATGGTGCCATACTAAATTGCACAATCTGCAAATCTGGCCCAGCATCTCCAGTTTACTACTAGGTCATCGTTAATATACACTTGGAGGAGGCAGTGTGGGAAGGCTTGAGCTGCTGCTGCACATACTGCTCCTGTGCTGGCTAATGTAGATCCCTTGATCACCAGCAGGCCAGTGCATGAACTTTCACCAACACAAAATTCATTTTAGCGAGGAAGGAAAATTTGGAAACAGAAGCTGTGCCTTTGCTTCAAACAACTGCTGTATGAAGTCATACCCTTAGGAGAAAGAAACTACAGTACCTTGGTTGTGAAATAATGTCCGTAGCTAAAAGGCTTTCAACATTCTCAAAGCTAGAACACATTTCATTTTCAAGGTATTTTTTTTCTTTCCTCCAGGCAATATTGTACAGCTGTATTCCTCAGAAACAGGCATGAGTTAATACTGGATCAAAAGCTTCAAAGTAGCATTAATGCCATGTTGACATAATGAGAAAAACACTCTAAAGTCAGGCAAAGTTATGGTGTTCTGGAAATATTAACTTGGCCATGATGTAGATCTTGTATATTTTGTGGTATAACAAATAGCAAACTAGTTAAGGTTAATCAAATAGTTAAGGTTAATCACTAGACTTGATAAGGTTACCTGTAACAAGAGAAAGATTAATAGAAAATAGTACTTAAGTGCAGTATGGCTCAGTTAAAGTTGTTAGAGTAATCTGAACTTTTTGGAATTTCCTAATGTTTGGGATAATATTGCATCAATCCTAAATTGTTTTGCATAGCTTATCCTATTTTTTCTTTTCACTTTAAAAAAGAGGGGAGGAAGACAAAGAAAATGAGGCAGTAGTTTGCTTCTGCACTTCACAAGATGCTCAGCAAATCCGGGCAGATTTTTAAATTCCTTGCCTCTCAACTGTTTGTCTTATGCACCTTACAAGATCTGCTGGCTTTGCTGTTCCTACTTTACCATGGTCAAGCATAAGCTATTCAGATAAATTCACCTGAAGGATGAGACCAAGATTGGAAATTTTCAGCCCAAAAGGTGAATGTGTCAGAAACACAGCTGTGAAATGAGAGGAGATATTTTATATGTCAGTTTCTTTTGGTGCTCATATTAAAAATAAACTTCATTGAAAGGGCCAATTTGTGACAGTTGTTCATGTTGAGTAGAACCTTACTCCATAAGGTTCTCCAAACAGTGCACTAAAATGTGATTAAGGGTATCAGAATCTTGTCCTAAGAAATTATTAAGAAGTGATAGAAATGATTAAACATGTGGGCTGTATTTGCAAAAATATTAGGAAAATCCCTAATAGCAGTTGCCATGAATCAACGCCTTGAGCTGGATAAAAGTGTTACGTTATTTTCACTTGGATATTAAGTGCTAATTAGTATTCTGTGTGATCATATCACAAATTTAGAATTCTATGGTGCTTCGTTTATTCAGAATCTTTAGAAACTCTGGCAGTCCTTCACTTTGTAGTCTGGGCAACATTTGAGGTAAAATGCTGTTTGCTTGCGTTATAAATGTTTATTTCCTGTCTCCACTGTTTGTGAATTTAATTTATAATGATCCATTGCTGGCTATTATCACGTACAGTATGCTCCTTTGTCAAAAATCATTAGAATAATATATTAGCCTTAGTTGTGAGCCTTTTTGGTACTGTGTCGCTGGATTTGCTGTTTTTCACTGTGTTTCAGACAAAGGATAAAAGAGGGCTAAAGCAATATTTCAGCCTTCTGCTATAGCAGTTCTCAGCTACCTGAGACACGAAATCCAGCCTATTTTATTTACTTAACAGTTGACTTTTCAGTTGTTTTGGTAAAACATTGGCTCTAGGCACTGTAAGTATTTTGAGTGACTATGTTTGTTGACATATCACTTAGAAACCAGAACACTGAGAGATTTTAGGAATTGTATGAGAGTTTGAGCTGCAGGAAAAGGCCATCTCAAATTACAAGAACTCTTTCTGCATAGACTCGACATAGTCTTGTCCTTGGTTTTTGCTTCTTTAGAGGTAAATCTGTTTTCTGTGCTTCTGCAAACACTCACTTGTTTGTTAAATGATTAGTTCATCAGAATGCATTCTGGAATCTTTGTGGTGAGCATGTGGCTGAAATCTTTACAGAACAACTGGGGCCACCACTTTGTCTGGAAATTTTTTCCTTCATTTCTGACAGGTGAAGTGGACTCTGCAGAAATAAATTCTGTACATCTCTTCCCGCCGCTTCTGAATAACCAAGATACCATCATGCGAATCGTTTATTTGATCGCTGTGTGGTGCTGGAATATTCTTAGTTTCTTTTGACACGCACAGCTGAAATGAAAGCAACCAAGGATGTTTGTGACGTCACTGAAGCCAATGGGCACATTTAACAAATACAAGCTAATTCTATTAAATGAAGGCCTTAGTTCAACAAGGTACTTAAGTATGTGCCTAAATGAAACATGTGCGTAGTCCCATTGATGCCAATGATCTTACTTGGCCTTCATTGTCATAACTACCCATGCAATCTTAGGCCTGATTCCTGCATTCTGGCCTATGTAGGTAGACCATTAAGTCACAGAGGCATTGGAAGGGCAGATTGGAATTCACAAGCAGGACCATTACGACATCATTACGTAATAAACAGCCGGAACTCCCTTCTCTTCCCACTCTCCCGATAAACCCTCTTGTGTTTTAATTAGGGCTGTCAAGTGATTAAAAAAATTAATCCCGATTAATCACACTGTTAAACAATAATAGGATACCATTTATTTAAATATTTGTGAATGTTTTCTACATTTCCCAATATATCGAGTTCTATTACAACACAGAATACAATGTGTACGGTGCTCCTTTTTTTTATTTACTACAAATATTTATCATTTTATAGTGCTAATATTTGTAATAAAAATAATATAAAGTGAACACTGTACACTTTGTATTCTGTGTTGTAATTGAAATTGATATATTTGAAAATGTAGAAAACATTCACAAATATTTAATAAATTTCAATTGGTGTTCTATTGTTTAACAGTGTGATTAATCGGGATTAATTTTTTTAATTGTGATAATTTTTTTTAGTTAATTGCTTGAGATAATTGCAATTAATTGACAGCCCTAATTTTAATAAAGTAATGTATAAGAAAAGCAAACTCTTCCCATGTGAAATCTCATGTACAGTAGGTAGGTCAATTTTTCTGAACTGTTCTGTGCATCTAATCAGTATATAGAAATAAACACACAATTCTTTTGTCTTGCAAATGAGAATAATGGTGGCTAGTTTGCCCTTCTCTTAGCCCTCTATATTCTTGGTATATAGGGGAAATTATACACTTCTTTGCTGAGTAACATCAAAAGAGATGTCATTTTCACATCAGTGATCAGCACTGGGTATCCAGTAGTATTCTGGAAAGAAACTGGCATCTCCCACAAAGGCATATCTGGGAAGTGTGAATGGCATTTAATAAAATAGATTTTCCAACAAATGAAAGGCCAGAGCCTTGAAGCAAAAAGTACTTCTTCCCTGTATCAGTCATTCACCCTCTTCTAGTTCAGTGCAGTCCATGCTTTTTCCCAAGGAAGATGCTGATGTATTTGAACAATAGTCCATGCTGTACGAATGGTAGTGAATCAAACCCCTCGCTGAAGAAAGGGCAGTTAAATAGTAACACCAACATGCTTAACAAAGTGGCTTTGCTTTTTGCTTGCAAGAACTACCGTCCAGCAGTTAACACATATGAAGGGTACTCCTATGAAAAGGCATTATCACTTTATATAGCTGTCTTTGTTGCATTCTCAGTGGAAGGGAGGGTTTCATAGATTTGTAGGGTCCCATTGAAGTCAGTGGCAAAACTCCTGTTGACTTCAGTGAAACCGGTATTTCACTCATAGGTTTTAAGGCCAGAAGGACCACTACCATTATCTAGTCTAGTCTGTTACCCAACACAAGCTAGTACATTGAGGGGAATAAATAGGCACAGACACTCACTCTTGTGACGTTGAACAGAGCGTTATTGCAGTAAGACTGATATAATCACAGTAACTTCTTCTGGTGCCTCCTGAACTTCTCTGGGTAGGGTTTTCCTTTCTGAACTTCTTTGAACTGGGTTTCTGTCACAGGGCTGGTCTCCACTATGGGGAGATCGACGCTGCTGCAATTGATGCAGCAGGGATCGATTTAGCGAGTGTAGTGGAGACCCACTAAATTGATGGCAGAGCGCTCTACGATTGACCTGGTACTCCAGCTCCCCGAGAAGAGTAAGGGAAGTTGACCAGAGAGCATCTCCCATCGACTCAGTGCAGAGAAGACACCGGGGTACGTCAAACCTAAGTTGCGATGACTCCAGCTACATTATTCATCTATCTGGAGTAGCGTAACTTAGGTCAACTTACCCCGGGACTGAAGACAAGCCCACAGTGTACCCAGTAAAGGGACAAAGTCCTGAAGCATGCTGAACGGCCTCACCACACTCTCGCTAACCCCTTTTTCCCCGTTTGGGTCCAGTTTTGTACCTCCTCTCGTTGCTTTTTTTCCTGGAGTGAAGCTGCTGGACTGCCAGACTGTCTTCATGAGGCAGAATGGCAGGTTAGTTAAAACTTCTAAAATCCTGGTAGACAAGGCAATTTGTCATTTTCATACATGTTAAATTGTCAAGCTAAACTGTAGGTTCCCCACTACTAGTGTCTACCTCAGCCAGCTAACGTGTTCAATCTACAGCTTGTGTTGTCTACATTATGACTTTAACATGTATTAAAAATAAACTTTTTTCCTAGTGTAGACATGGTCTAGGTGGCAGAGGCAATTTGTTATGCACACAGAGCAGTTAGATAAAACCAATAAATCCTGTTGCTGGAAGGTTGCAATGTACCACTGCTTTATTTCTTAGAATTCAGAATATAACATATGAGAACTAAAAATAGAGAGACAAAGGAGGCTGCTCCCTAAAATGGAGAGGAATAACTCAACCCACCCTTACTCTAGGCTGGCTATCTACAGAACTGATTAGGATTGCAGCTGTCCCTACAGAATCCTCTGCCTGCCGGCAGGACCAGGAAAACACCCAGAGAATTTAAAGTGATCACCTGTTTAACAGTTTTCAAAACACCACACAATGAACTCTACTCAGTGGTCAAGTCTGGAATTATGCCTCCCATTTTAACTTTCCCTTTGGACATAATCTTCCATTTAAATGTTGGTTTAAATATGATTCTAGAATATGAATTTCACATCCTCTACATTAATAAACATCAATACTGAAAATGTGGCCTTGTTCTTCCAAGGTTTCGTGTTCTTTTTTTCACATTCATTTTCCATTAAAAAGTAATGCATTGCAGAATATTGTACTGTTAAGCAAGTTCAGTTGTATTTCACCATTGTTAATTATCCTTACAAGGTGGATAAGAAGTCTGGGGGGAATTCCTTAAAAGAAAAGTACTTTGCCCTTGGGATGTGTATTACCATATGGAAAGCAGACTTCTGTTCTCTGTTAATTATCTTTGTTGTTTCAGTGCATTTAAAGGAAATGTAATAATTTCTCGGTTGTTAGTACCTGTGTACTTTAAAATAGGAAATTGTTAAAATAATAGAGATCTCTGGGGGATGCTTACAGTATTCCAGAAAGACACATTGTTTCCCCTTTCCCTGGTATTAATGTGTCTGAGTAAAAACTGACAGGCGCCAACTTTCCAATGTACCACGGGGTGCTTGACCCATGGCCCAGGCCCTGCCCCCCACTCCACCCCTTCCTCTAAGGCCACATCCCGCCTCTCCCCAACCTACCCTGCCTTTTCCCACCCCATTTTGCCTCCTCCTCCAAGCACGCCATGCCTACGCTACCCGCCACTCCCCCAGCGCCTCTTGCATGCTGCGAAACACCTGATTGCGGCAGGTGGGAGGTGCAGGGAGGAAGGGAGAGGTGCTGATCAGCATGGCCTACCTGTAAGTGGGAGGTGCTGGGGGGAGGGAGGGAGCTGATAGCTGGGCTGCCGGTGGGTCCTCAGCACCCGCCAGTTTTTCCCCATGGGTGTTCCAGCCTCAGAGCACCCACGGAGTCCGTGGCTATGGTGAAACTGACAAAATATTAAAATGTGATATATATATATAGCTCCTTCAGTAAAAGAGTAGCAGTAGGGGGGTTTTCTCCCCCCCCCCCCGTTTTCTTTCTTTTTTTTTTTTGCATGTGTGGTTGTAAACTTTCTTATTGTCTAATAATAATCGTGTTCATATTTCCAATTTCTGCAAGACCGCAACAGCATTGAATTTGATAGCTTGGAGCACTAGATTCTTAAAACCATTCAGAAACACAATATTAAAACAATAATAGAAATTGGGTTGGGTGATAATTCTTAGCCTTGTCTTGAAGAGATGTGAAGGTCATGGAAAGAAGCAAGGGAAAAGCTCGGAATTATAGTAATAAGCCAATGGTTATGGTTATGATCCTATTGAACAGAGTGCATGGGATTATTCCACCTGACTTGAAACAAGATACTGGGTCTGTCATTGGAAATTAACATACTTAGATTTGTACAGTCCAATGGAGCTTTCGATGTAGTTGTTGGGACACTGTTTATGCACTTTGGAGCTGTGTTGGAAGCACATGTGTATCAGAGATGGCCAAACCTTAAATCTGATTCTAAAGAGGCTGATGTCCACATGGCCGATCTCTAGTGTATATAGAATTATGTGTAACTATTGGGGGTCTTTTTCCAGTTGTGTTGCTTTTGGCAATACTCGAGAAAGTCATTAACTTTATCCTCCAGACAATGATAGGGTGAAATCTCCCACTCATTTACTCCATGTGATTAGTATTTATTATTATTTATAATTTGTCTAGTGTCAACAGCTAGCTAGGTACCTCATGGGTAGTTATAAAGACAAGGGGTCACATTCTGCCCAGTTACACAGGTAAAAATTCGGAGGTAACTCCACTGAAATCAACGGAGTTACTTAGGATGCACACCAGTATGAGGGAGAGCAGAAATTTGCTCAATCACCCTGCTGTTTAAGAGCTGTATAGTCTAAATAAACAATAGCAATTTTTCCCAGTCAGAAATTGAAGTTTTTGGGTTTTTTTGCAATATAGTAGGAGAACAGCAGGGAGTTGGCTCAGGATTGTACTCATGGATATTACCCAGGCAAACTGTAATGTCCTTCCAAAGCTGAAACCAATGACAGTTTAGAACTAGCTGCATCGGTCCCAGGCTTGAGAACTAAGTCTATTCATCTCTGTCTGATTATAAACCGAGAGACTGATCACAATGTTAATGATAAAACATGTTCCAGAGAAAAGGGAATAAGATGGCTACCTGCTCTGGCACTTCCATGAGCCACAGATGACTATAAAGAAGGGATTCTGAAATGAAAACTCATGATTGAAAGGAAATTAAAGGATGAGGCTTCCCCCCATCTACTTGTCACTCCATAAAAGAATGTAACTAACAATGTTATTGCTCTTTAGGTGATATGCAGGTGATAGCTGTTGGTTACCTCCCAAAAAGGGAGGTTTTTCTGGTTTAGAGATCAGCAGTACAACTTATAGGAGTTCTCTCAGATGGCCTATATTGGATATCATTCACATTTCCATTATAAACAAAATGTGGCATAATATAAGACTCTCTAAGCCTCATGATGAGAGGCTTAGGTACTACGTACTAGTGCTAGGTATTTCAGTCTCTCATGCAGGCTTGGAAGATGACAGCAGCTGCAGCAGAAGTAAATATATGTATTATGAAAGTGCATAAAGGTTCGGTTCCCATCGTGCTAGGGGCTATACAAAGAAAACCTATTCTGAAGGGTCTGCGATAGAAAGACACAAAGGCCCAGATCTTCCAAAGCATTTATGTGCCTAACTCTCATTTAAATCAATAAAAAAAACTAGGAGTTCTTATGGCACCTTAGAGACTAACACATTTATTTGGGCATACGCTTTCGTGGGCTAAAACCCACTTCATCGGATGCATTCAGTGGAAAATACAATAGGAAGATATATATACACAGAGAACATGAAAAAATGGGTGTTGCCATACCAACTGTAACAAGACTAACCAATTAAGGTGGGCTATTATCAGCAGGAGAAAAAAAAACTTTTGTAGTGATAATCAGGAATGCCCATTTCAAACAGCTGACAAGAAGGTGTGAGGAACAGTGCGGGGGTGGGGGAAATAAACATGGGGAAATAGTTTTACTTTGTGTAATGACCCATCCACTCCCAGTCTTTATTCAAGCATAATTTAATGGTGTCCAGTTTGCAAATTAATTCCAATTCTGCAGTTTCTTGCTGGAGTCTGTTTTTGAAGTTTTTTTGTTGGAGAATTGAGACTTTTAGGTCTGAAATTGAGTGACCAGGGAGGTTGAAGTGTTCTCCAACTGGTTTTTGAATGTTATAATTCTTGACGTCGGATTTGTGTCCATTTATTCTTTTTCATAGAGTTTGTCTGGTTTGACCAATGTACATGGCAGAGGGGCATTGCTGGCACATGATGGCATACATCACATTGGTAGATGTGCAGGTGAACGAGCCTCTGATAGTGTGGCTGATGTGATTAGGTCCAATGTTGGTGTCCCTTGAATAGATATGTGAACAGAGTTGGCAACGGGCTTTGTTGCAAGGATAGGTTCCTGGGTTAGTGTTTTTTTTGTGTGGTGTGTGGTTGCTGGTGAGTATTTGCTTCAGGTTGGGGGGCGGTCTGTAAGTGAGGACTGGCCTGTCTCCCAAGATCTGTGAGAGTGAGTGATCATCCCTCAGGATAGGTTGTAGATCCTTGATGATGCGCTGGAGAGGTTTTAGTTGTGGGTTGAAGGTGACAGCTAGTGGCGTTCTATTACTTTCTTTGTTGGGCCTGTCCTGTCGTAGGAGACTTTTGGGAACTCTTCTGGCTCCGTCAATCTGTTTCTTCACTTCAGCAGGTGGGGATTGTAGTTTTAAGAATGCTTGATAGAGATCTTGTAGGTGTTTGTCTCTGTCTGAGGGATTTGAGCAAATGCGGTTGTATCGTAGAGCTTGGCTGTAGGCAATGGCTGTAGATCCATAGCTCATCTTAAGTGATCACTCTCCTTACAATGTATATTTTTTCATGGTCTGTGTGTATATATAAAATCTCCTCACTGTACTTTCCAGTTTATGCATCTGATGAAGTGAGCTGTAGCTCACGAAAACTTATGCTCAAATAAATTGGTTAGTCTCTAAGGTGCCACAAGTCCTCCTTTTCTTTTTACAAATACAGACTAACACGGCTGCTACTCTGAAAGCTGACTTGAAGGTATACATTGTCCCCAGATGTGAAATACTGTATTTTCCACTGCATGCATCTGATGAAGTGGGTTTTAGCTCACAAAAGCTTATGCCCAAATAAATTTGTTAGTCTCTAAGGTACCACAAGTACTCCTCGTTTTTTTTGCTGATACAGACTAACACAGCTACCACTCTGAAACCTGTCACCATTTAAATCAATGGGAGTTAGACATCTAAATATCTCTGAGGTTGTAAGTCAAAGAGACAGAATTGGGGATGTGAATCCCACTTACAAACAAAGTTCCCAGCAGCGATAATGAAGATCACAGGATAGACTCCATCTAGAATTCCCAACCTGGTCTCTGCTTTTAGCTCCCGACAGTTCATAGGAATGTCCATACTGCGTCAGACCAATGATCCATCTTTTCCAGTATCCTGTCTTATGACAGTGGCCAGTGGCAGATGTTTTCAAGGGAATGAAGAGAATATGGCAAATATCAAATGATCCATCCCCTGTCATCCAGTCCCAGCATCTGGCAGTCAGAGGCTTAAGGACACCTAGAGCATGGGGTTACACCTGACCGTATTTGCTAATAGCCATTGATGGACCTACCGCCCACCACCCCCATGAACTTATCTAATTCCTTTTTGAACCCTCTTATAGTCTTAGCCTTCACAACATCCTATGGCAAGGAGTTCCACAGGTTGACTGTGTGTTGTGTGAAGAAGTACTTCCTTTTGTTTGTTTTCAACCTGCTGCCTGTGAATTTCATCAGGTGACCCTTGGTTTTTGTGCTATGTGAAGGAGTAAATAACACTTCCTTGTTCACTTTCTTCACACCAGTCAAGATTTTATAGACCTCTATCCTATCCCCCCTTAGTCGTCTCTTTTTCAACCTGAACAGTCTCAGTCTTTTTACTCTCTCCTTGTATGGAAGCTGTTCCATACCCCTAATCATTTCCAATTTTAATATATCTTTTTTTGAGATAGGGTGACCAGAACTGCACACAGTATTCAAAGCGTGTACATCCCATGGATTTATATAGTGGCATCATGATATTTATTGTCTTATTATCTGTCTCTTTTTATCTTTATCCTTTATTATCTGTCCCTAGTCCTTTCTCCTCCCTGCCACACTGCTCTCTAGAGACTCTTAAGCCTGGTTATGATCAGAAAAATGACTGCAAAAGTGGCACTTTGTTTCTCAATGAGCCTGTCCACTCCATGTTTTCTCAGTCCCATGTGCTGGCTTTAGTCCCCAAAGCATCTTTTTACTGCTTTTTATTTCGGCTGGCATTCAGGATCACCAGTATAACTGAGGGCAGAATTTGGCCACCAGGATCTTCCTTCTTGATGATGTATAAACCAGAAAGAACACAGCCTGACTTCAATATCACAGGTTGACTCTGCTGGTTTAGTGGTTAGAAAACTGAACAAACCTGCTTGGGAAATTCTAAAGAGTTAAACTGCGGTTCTCCTTTGGAGAGTAACTCCGCCAGTGGCCAGTTGTGAGAATATCAACCAACTCAGGCTCAGCCCGTGTCCTAAAGGCTGGCACCTCTGCAATGCTAATTCTCATTAGGAAGGTCTGTCTAGTGCACTATTACTGTGTGATTTATGATTAATGATCGATAATAGTAGATCTTTCTGTCTGGATTTATCCTTCCAAAATTGATGTCTGATCCCGTACCTGTATGAGACCTCACCTAGTCTTCTCCAGTCTGATAGGATCCACCTTTCAACCTATGGCAATAATCTCACTACCTTTGTTGTCTACAAAAACAGTATTTCTGGTGGCAATCGCTTCTGCCAGGAGGGTTTCAGAACTTCAAGCTATCCTGACTGAACCCCCCTTTCACAATCTTCCATAAAGACAAGGTTTTCCTTAGGCCACACCCTAGGTTTATGCCTAAAGGAGTATCAGCTTTCCATCTGAACCAGACTGATCATCTTCCAGTCTTCTTCCCAAAACCCCATTCTTCCAAAGTTGAGGAAAAGCTCCGTACCTCAGGTGTTTATAGAGCATAGTGTTCTACGTGGACCACCCTAGAACTTTCAGACTCTCTCCCAGGACTTTGGTAGCTTATGTTGAGAGAATCAGAAGCCAATCAGTATCAGCTCAGAGCATTTCATATTGGATTTCTGACTGCTTTAAGCTCTGCTATGATCTTGCTAAAGTTTCTCCTCCACTGAGAATAATGGCTTGGTCCACTAGGGCTCAGTCCACTTCATTAGCTTTTCTGAGCAATATCAAAATAGCAGCTATCTGCAAAGCACCAATGTGGTCATCTGTACATACCTTTCCCGGACATTATGCCTCTTGTGGTCATGCCAATGTGACGTTACACCCCATATTCTTCATAGAAATACGTTATGATATGAATGTGGTATAACTAAGAGATACTTTATGCAAGATGGGTGTTGTAAGATGTCGTTGGAAAGGTTATAATTTACTGAATGTGTTTATCCAATCTGTGTGCATCTATCATTTTTGTATCTGAAGGTGGGAATATTGACCATGTCTCTGTATTTCAAATGCGCTACGTTGGATGAGGCCAAACAATGTTAGTGGCTTGTTGAAGAAATGCACACAAGCATAAGGATTACCCCAGGAACTGTGTGCAATAGAAACCTCTCAGGGGTAGCCCTACACTGGGAACTGTTGGATCCAGGTCAGATAGCTCTAGACAATGGGAACTGTTTGACTCAGGTCAGAGCAAAAAAGCTTTCCAACAAGTGCCAGGGGTGGGGAAGAGATCTAAAAGAGGGACAATGACAGCATGAGGGGGTCCTCACTCTCCCTACAACAACATACCTGTAAACACCTGAGGAACAAAGACTGAACTGTGAGAAGTGAGGGTCCCAGGCTAAGATATTTAGCCTGTGTATGAAAACCTGAGAAACTTAAGGCAACCTGTGCCTTAAGAATCTACCAACCTGTTTATCACTCAGGGTGAGAATTTACTAATTTATACCCTACCTATCTAGTGTTTCAAGCTCAGTTTGCGGCTTTTCTTTATTTACTAAGGTAATCTGCTTTGTTCTGTTTGATATCCCTTTAACCACTTAAAATCTACCTTCTGTAGTTAATCACCTTATTTGGTTTATTATTAAACCCAGTTTATGTAATTTCTAACTGGAGGAGGCAAGAAGTCATGCACATCTCTCTTCACGTTGAAGAAGAGGGCAGATTTTTATGAGCTTGCGCTGGGCAGATTTTTCTATACAGTGCAAGACAGTGTTATTTTGGGTTTATCTCCCAAAAGGGGTGTGCACATGAGTGCAGGGGGAGTCCTCTCACACAGAGCTGACTTCAGTCTGAGTGTGCAGTGGGGTGTGGCCCTACCTGTGTGTGTGTGCTGCAAGAGGCCGGAGAGCCTAATTCAGCAAAGCATGGAGAGGGAGCCCAGGCTGGTTGAGCAGGAGAGGCTCAGTGAAATCCTAGTACATCAGGTGGCATCCCAGAAGGGGGGGTCCAACCCGTCACAGCCAACTTCAGCAAATCAGTGTTTTACTGTCTCTGTTCTGATGTCCTGAAGCCTCCACCTGGAAGGAAACTGCTGATGAGTCACCTGCAGTGGAACGTATATGCGCACACTCTGTCAAAGGAGAAAAAATGGTTACACACCTGTGTAGTTACTTTGAGATTGTGGTGCACAGGTACATTCCACGACCCTCCCACCTCCCCTGCTACTTTGGATGTTACGTACAGTGATGTGAAGGAATGGAGATACAGGTGGCAGACATGCCGCTTTTATGCCCTTGTTGCAGAGCAGTGGCTCATTGTCGCCCAGTGGTATTAATGGTAAAGGCGCAGATACCAGTGCTTTGGGCGCACACACCTCTGCAGTGGACTATATATACGTTCAGCACATCTCCAAGAACAACCGTTGCTGTGCAGGCACGTGACTGTTATTTTAGCTGAAGCATTGCTGAAGGGGAGCTCGAAATATAGCGCCTGTAGCACTTAAAGGAATACATCTGAGTTAGATTTTAAGGAGCATTACACAAGATCTTCCCAAAGTATTGACTAACCAGCCTTCGGGGAGTTTTGAACTTTAATCACCTGTGAAAGCATGCAGGGTTTTAAAGATTCAGGTTCTGGATAAAACTAATGAATATCGCAAACTCTTTGGTATAGCTATTTTGGCCTACAAAAACGACTTTGGGTGTATGACAATAGAAGCAGTGTTGGATGCACTAGAAGAGGAAGGAACAGAAAAGCTGCATATCCCAAAAATCAGCAGCATGGCATTTAAGTTTGGCTACGAGAAAGTGAAAAGATCAAGTTCAAAAATGGAGTTATATAAAAAAGGGTTTATCTCACTTAAATCCCCACTTCCTACTTGAAAGGCTCTTTGGAAACGATGAAGGGGAGAAAGAAGTGGCAATATTAATACTTAGCATTCACAGTTCTTGGTGCTTCACCTCTCCAGACCACTTGGTTAGTTTGCACAACCCTCCTAGTACTTTACCTTTGGAAAAAGTGAGGCACAAGGCCCTGTCCGCAGCCCTTTACCCTGAGCAGTGTCATTAATCTCTATGGATATGACTACACAGCCAAGAAATACCCGCGGCTGGCCCATGCCAGCCAACTCAAACTAAGGGGCTGTTTAGTTGCAGTGTAAGTTTCTGGGCTCTGGCTGGATCCCGTGCTCTGGGACCCTCCCACCCCATAAGACTGAGCCCACAGAGAGTTTAAGTGGTCATATCAAGGGCTCACAGAGAACAGCATCACTAGTCGGGGTTAGCAATTAAGAATCCCTGGCTTTGGGTCCATTTGAGCCACTGAATGTTTTCAGAGGACAATTCCATCCACTGAAACTTCAAAACACAATGGGACTATGATCAAAAAGCTGAAAGTGAACAGCCAGAAAAGTGGAGTTTGAGTGCATATGAGGAACACCCAGATCATGTTTAACCTAAACATAGAAGTAAGAAAAAGTTACAGTGGATGTAACTCAGTTAAATGCCAATTAAAGGTATGTCAGCCTGGTCAAAGGAGAGAAGGATCAAAGGTAAATTATAATTGCTAGAATTTCTGAAGTTGGCATCATATAGCACATTCTTCATTTTTGCCAGGCTATTCTGAGTCCAAACACTCAAGAAGATTAAACAAAAGCCCTGAAATTGGAAGATAAAACATTGGAAGAGAATATTCCTGTTGTCACAATGAAGTCAGAAGCACAAACAATACGAGAAGAGAGCAAACCAACCAGTGTAAAGGAACCCATGAAAACTCTGAAGAAGCTAAACTAAAAATGACAAAAGATGGAGCACACATGTGGCAGAATAGAATTCCAGTGTGACGAAGTCTGGAAGAAATTCTGTCATAGGATTTGCAAGACCAACACTTGCAAACATAAGGAGTACTTGTGGCACCTTAGAGACTAACAAATTTATTTGAGCATAAGCTTTCGTGAGCTATAGCTCACTTTATCAGACGCATTCAGTGGAAAATACAGTGGGGAGATTTATATACACAGAGAACATGAAACAATGGGTGTTACCATACACACTGTAATGAGAGTGATCACTTAAGGTGAGCTATTACCAGCAGGAGAGCGGGGGGGGGGGGGGTAGCGGGAAGACCTTTTGTAGTGATAATCAAGGTGGGCCATTTCCAGCAGTTGACAAGAATGTCTGAGGAAGGGGGGGGGGGGTAAACATGGGGAAATAACACCTGCAAAAGCTGTTTGTTGTCTTGTATACTCCTCTGCCATGAACATTGTCCCTTAATTGTAACCTAGCAGGAGTGAATTACTAACAGTAGAGAAAAGAACTACAGCAAACCTAAAAGATAATATATTTTCAAAAGATTTCACTTAACAAGCGTTCTTCATCTTTGTACCTACCAGACATCCTACATTTCAGCCACACTGGCCTTCTCCTGGGAGCTTTCAGATTCACTGTCAGCCTGTAAAATTAAAAAGAAGAGTGTAAATGTGCCTTTTCTTATTACAAATCATCTCTGCCTCACTTGCCTATCTGCAGACCCATCCATTGCCAAGTGTCCTGAAGTCCTTTCATCCTGCCACAATTTCCTTCTCATACTCTGTTCAGTACATTTAACAACAGGGAAGCTTG
Source organism: Lepidochelys olivacea (assembly GCF_965140295.1). Lineage (NCBI taxonomy): Eukaryota > Metazoa > Chordata > Testudines > Cheloniidae > Lepidochelys > Lepidochelys olivacea. The sequence continues at coordinate 3,201,257 of NC_140417.1, read as the reverse complement.
ATGCAATAGCGCTGCATCCAGCAAAGCCAGTTCTCATAGAAAAGACCAGAGAAAAGCGAAACAGACAGTGTGTGAATGAATCCATGGTAGTAGGTAATATTAGTGTGCAGATTACATTTCTGTCTACATAAATGAACAAATATGTGGAAGAAATGACTAATGAAATTCATGAGTTATTACACATTTATAACAACATGGGGATGGAGCTGGTATGAATAATGTCTTTCACACCTGTAAGTCTGGCACCTTTAACTTTAATGAGATGACACTCTTCTCTCAGAAGATGCACACAGAAGCATATTCCTATTATTTAAAGGCCTGATCCTGCCAAGTGTTAATCACGCTGCAGGACTGGACCTTTCATTTGTAGAAGGAGATAAAGCTTTGTCTCTTGTCAGTGTAAATCACTTTCTAAGAAGGGATAACAGAGCGGCACAGCAATCCTTTCCCATTAAGTACTTGCTTGGATTACTTACTGCATATAACAAAGGGCAGACACGTGTAAAACTCAGCAGAGGGAGGAATTAAAACATCAGACCTCTACAGGAGTCTGTCTATGAGGATGATTTCAAAGTAGACAACTGTCTGGCCAGAATAGTAAATATTCCAGTATAACAATACTACTGGGATTTGTGTTGCCAATATTTTAACAAGGAACTACCACCTCTCCCCCAAATAACCCTCCCCTTAGCGCATGTCTGTACTACAAAGTTAAGTTGACCTAACTTACGCTGGCGTACAGCCGCCGCAGTAATTACCTTGTGTGTGCGTGTCTCTGTCGTGTAGACCAGGCCTTAGTATTGTGTTCCGGGGTGCCATCGAGTCACGAGGGAGTGGGATACCGATGCAGTTAGTTTTCCTCTTTAAATGACAGGTTTCAAAATAGCAGAAAATCCCTGCCCGAGGAGGAGAGGCAGCATCACTGGTCAATCAAACTTCTGTTAAGTGCCCTTTGCTGAGAGTGTTTATACTTTGTTCCTGACATATCTCCTGAGCTTACTGAAGGTACAGCACTGCGTTCGGGGGGGAAGGAGAAAGGATTGGGAAAACACATATTTTGTTTTGTTTTTTTCTGGTCCAAAAACCAAAATATAAAGTTCTTTGAGCCTCAGAGATCTATGGCAGGGCTTATTTCGCGGAGAGAATCCCATCAAAACAGAGAATTGATAACAAACCCTTCCTTAACTTTGAGGGCAGAATTTTCACAAGAACTCCCAGAAACTCTGACAGCCCCTTGTGTGCTGCAGTGGTTCTGTTCATCACCTGGAAATGCCACTCACCCACTTCATCTGTGTAATTTTAAACTGGTGTTTTAATCTGCTGGAATAGTTGTAACAGTGGTGTCTCCTAGATAGCTTGGTTCGATAGATTGATTCAGCCCTGAAGATATAAATACATGGTAATCATTTCTGATATCTTCAAGTTACTTGAAAAAAAAAAACGTTAGTTGAATATTGTAATAGATTTTATAACATTTTAACTGTAGTTTCTGACTAGGTTTAGTAAACTTACAGAACTCAGTTTTTATTCACTGCTGAGTACGAACACTGAATTAGTAGTATTGATAGTGTACAGAAATTGGAATAAAGAAAAGGAGGACTTGTGGCACCTTAGAGACTAACCAATTTATTTGAGCATAAGCTTTCGTGAGCTTATGCTCAAATAAATTGGTTAGTCTCTAAGGTGCCACAAGTCCTCCTTTTCTTTTTGCGAATACAGACTAACACGGCTGCTACTCTGAAACCAGAAGCTGGAATGCAGTTTCAAAATTCTTCCATTCTAGCTGTGGGAACGTGTTATTGATTCTACAGCTCCTTTGCAGTAATGCCTAGGTTGTGTGCCTTTGTCTCAGTGCTCATCGTATTGCGAGCTTTCTTACCATATCGTATATACTGCATACTGGAGTATAACTCTTGAGGGGGTAAAAATGGCAGCACCATTCTAGTGGATGCTGGTGAAGTTGTTGAGCCATTGAAAAAGACAGCATGTCTCCTGAATGATGGCTTAATTAAAAGCCCATTGAAATCAATGGACAGACTCTGATTAACTTTAGTGAGCTTTGGATCATGCCCTGAGTACATAAAGACGTGTTGCAGGCTTCTCAAATGTGGCCCCCAGGGGCTTTTCCTGTGGCCACAGTCTCCTGGGAGGTGTGGGGAGCCAAGCAGTGTTAACAAACATACAAATATCACAGAAACAGACTTACTAGCTAGCAAGTCTATTAAAAAAAGCAAAAGAAACAACAACAAAAAGACAAGAACATGCAAAGCACCTTATTTGTTTCTCTTCTGTTTAGGTCCAGTAAAGAATAGAGACAACTGTACATTATTTTTATTATTGAGTCTGCAATAAAGTCCTACATAAATAAAATACAGTGATTGGACCTGGATATGTGCATGTTTATTTGTTTTCCTAAAGTTAATTAAGTATTTTAGGAAAAATTGTCAGAGCAGCCACCAGCAGGAGTTGGTGACTGGACTCTGAGGCCACCAAAACTTTGCTTGAGACCCTGCTTCCTCCTGGAAGTTGGGATATGTGAGGGTAGGGCATGGGTTTGCCCACACTCAGATATGCCCCTACTGAGACAACTTGCATGGACATAATCACTATCTGGCACGTGTCCTTTATGGTCCCTATGCTTGAGCTAGATTGTACTTTTTGTCTGCATAGACCTGCTGCATGGGGAAAAGGCTGCTTGTGCACCTTTCCTGCTCTACAGTAGCCATGCAGGGTGAGGCATGACTTTGCCCTTTATATCCACCTTCTTCTGTACATTTGATGTGCAGTACAATAGCTATGCCATCGACTATGTCTGATTTTTCTTAGGACCTAGTAGTTATTTTCTTATCAAAAGATCATTCAAAGCCTATTATTAAGACAATGGACTTGACTTTTCAATGAGTTTGTCTTTAAGGATAGTTTTCAGCAAATGAGTCAGCCATATGTTAAATCAAATTTAACATCCATTATGAAACACTGAATCATACTTTATATCTCTGTAATGATAATAAATGATCATCTTGCTCATGTTCCCCTCATTTGTATTACTTCTCATCAATCTTGCTAATATCACAAAGATTTATTAAATGAATAAGCTTCAAACTATAACTGTTTTAATATTAATCGCTCCATTTTATGTTTCTCTTACTGTAATTTCCATTTGTGTTTAAGCATGCTGACTTTAAAAGTAATAATCCTTTTTATAGTGAAATTTAATGAATAGAAAACCAGTAAATCAATAGTAAAGCCCTCCTTAATGAGATTTGGTAATTATACCAATACATTACAACATACAGTAAATTTCTTAGTGCCCTTCATATATACGAGAATCACAAAGGTGAAGGACTACAGCAAGCTAAGGTAATGATTAAGGGGCAAAACAGTTGAGCTGCCACTGAGGATAAACAGCTGAATAAATATATTTAGTTTAGATTTTAAAATACCTGGGGATAAAATTTTAGTGCAAGGCTCCAGGATTTAGTGGTGTAACTCCCTTTAATATAAATCCCTCAGCTACAAATGTACTTCTGGATGTTTCAGTGCTCCTAATCTTGTTAGCCTAGAAACTCCCATTTCATTGGCATCATTTGAGCCGTCTTCCTTTTTTGGCTCCAAAATGTGTGCAAAAGAATTCTGCGTTATTTTGCACTTATTCTGCCTAGTCTGGTAGTGCTATACCACCATTTTGTCGGTGCCCCCATGGCTTATATCTTGTAACAGGAGCCCAAGTCACCCCGCAGAGTAGGGTGCATAGGGAGCTGGTAAGGTATGTGCTAAAAGATGCTGTGGGAGAGGAGCAACGGAGAGTAAACTCTGCAGATCTTGTCTAAAGGACCAAAAGTTGCACCAGGAAGTTCACCTCCCAGTTGTACCATTCTAGGCATGTTGTACCAATAAAATAAAAACCAGCAGGATCTTATTAAAGGGAAAAAGGCAAAATACCACATTTATTGTGAATACAGAAAGAATCATAGTAAGCAGTTAGTTATAGCTATAACATTCCATTCAATCTCAAATTTATTCACACACACACACACACACAGGTTCTGCAAGGTTGTTATCATAGTTACCAGCCTTAGAGTTGCTCATGCCAAGCCACTGGCCAGGTGGCCTGGACATGAGGAGGGAGCAGGGCCTTGTCAGATGCTCATCTGATGCTCCTGGAAGTTGGTTTGCAGAATCAGACCCCAAAGTTCTCACTTTTTAGAGTCTATTTTTATAGGAATTTCTTCCTATGCCAGTCTATGGGAATTGCTTCATCATGCTGTTGCTGAATCAATCAGCAGATAGCACATTCCTGACGGCTCCAAGATGTTATCTTGTTCTTTGGTTCTCCCATTCTTGAGGCTGTTGGGTGGATTCCAGTCTGCCCTCCGGGTGGGGTCCTCTGGTTATTTCCACTTGACGCCTTCTTCAGCCGATGGACACTGGATTCTTAGGCTGGCACCTCCCTGATCATTCAGTTATTATCCACACCAAGCATCCATCCACATACATCCTCTATCTCTATTTTAATCACAATTGTTAATACAACAAAAGGGCGGGGAGTCTCTGGGTGCTGTTTCTGTTGTTAGAGTATTGTTTTGAGTCTCTCTCTCTGTGAATTGCTTTGAGAACAGACTCTGTCTTAGAATGTACTAACACAGTTAGCAGCTTGCAAGTTTCACACATAGAGGGAGAGAAAGAGTACCAAAAACCAAGAGACCTCTTAATTAGTAATACCCTGGAATTTAAACTCTGGGGAATCAAACTCATTTGTGATTTTAATACAGAACTTCTTTAATATGATCCAACAGGCACACTCCTTTATATATGGCATGAGGCCTTTAGCTGGACCGTATTGAATGTAAATGTATTGGTTTAAGTGCCTTATGGGTACTCCTATTGGTAATATAGGGATATTGCATGAACAGCTCTGGTTCTGTGCTGTAGCACTAGGAAACAGCGGTGGGTGGTTTGTCCCTTGATGAACTGTATGGTGGTAAACATGTCAGATCAATGCAGATCACCAGACTCCATATAGCTGTATTACGGACTACTACAAAATTGGGGTGGGGGTGGGAGAGAGGGGAACTAATGAAATAACCGCATAGTACAGTGGCGTTTATTTGATCAGGGTTAAGACTGGTTTGTCCTTCACAGATTACATTGCTACATGGGAAAGGACAACAGGTACAACTGAGAAGCCAGTCTTGCTCCCACTGAAATCAATGGCAAGCTTCCCACTGGGTTCAGTAACAGCAGAACTGGGCTTTTGAATAGTATGAGAACTGTTCTACCCAATCTCTCTCAGTTCCAGATGAGACTGGATCCATTCCAGACGTCTGCCTGGCTGAGCTGCATAGGCAGGAAAAGCCCTAAAGAGCTGTCTGTCTGCCCTAGAACTCCTCAGAAAATATTCAGAGGTGTAGAAAGAAAATCAATATACAGTTCTGTCATGCAGCTAGGATTCTGCCATAGATAGCTTTGTAACTGGGGTGGGGGCAAGGATTTAAAAAATCAATTCAAGCTCATGGGAAGTCAGCGTAAAGATCTCAACACTGGTGTTATGGTCCATGTTCACTGAGAGTCAGTGAGCTCTCCAGCTGCAGAATTCAGCGTACATTGTCATTTCTGAAGTGACTGGTCCGGAAGGCCCGTGACCAATGAGTTTCAATAATCCAGCTGAGATGTAATGAAGGCAAGAATTAAAGATTTAGCACCCTCATGAGACAGCATTGCTCAGAGCTTTACTATGCTCTGTAGATGCAGAAGTTTCTGTGATGGAACCAAACTGGTAATCAAAAGATGGGCTGGACTCAAAGCTGACCTCAAGGTTGTGACCCTTAGAAGCAGGCTGTCTAATACTTCCACCCAAAGTTGCTGCAAAGGATGAAACATTGTTCTAGAGGTGATAGGGCCAAACCAAAATCAGCTCAACATTCTCTACATTTAACTGCAGGAAATTTTTCTCACATCGGAGACCAAATGTCATGTAGCCACCTAATCAAACAGGAAATTACTTCTCTGGGGTCAGCTGTAATGGGAAAATAAGCTGTTGTGTCATCAGCATAACAACGATATCAGAAATTACACCTCTCAGTCATGACACTTAATAAAAACATGTAGACACACAGCTTGGACCTGTAAATTTAGCTCTGTGAGGCACCAGAGAACATCTTGACCATAATAAAAAAACCCACAAAAACCTGCCTCTAAGTCTGTCAGTGAAACATTGGGGATGCTGAATTGAATAGGGTAATCCTGGAGTAAGTTGAGGTATTATAAACCAGGAACTAATTGAAATATTGTAGATGTGGTAAAGAATTCAATATTATACATATATCTTTTAATTCCAAACACATTGTACCCAGACATTTAAAAACCAAAAGAGGAAGGGTGGTCTCAAGATTAAGGGACTAGAGTGCATCTCAGAATCCCAGGGTTCAATTTCAAGATCCGGTACATGTTTCCTGTGTGACTTAAAATCTCTGTGCCTCAGTTTCCCACCCTTTGTCTTGTCTATTTAGACTTAAACTCTTTAGTACAGGGACTGTCTCTTATTATGCATGTGTACAGCACCAAGCACAATGGGGTCCTGATCTTGGCTGGGCCTCAAGGTGCTACTGTAATATTAATAATAAAAATAATTCTCACCATCTTGAAATATGTTGTCCTTTCTTTGCTGTTACTCTGTCCGAATGAAAAGAATAAATGGGTTTAAGTTAAATAAATGGGTTTCCCTCTTAAAATTAAGGGTGGTGGGGGGAGGCGGGAGGAATTGGCTATTGTTCTCATTGTTTTAACCATCAGATTTAGCTGATAACCTGAATGCTGAAGGACTGAGAAAATGAGGTTATGGTCCCATACTGGTATGTGCTATAATTTTTGAGAGCAAGATCTAATGGAGCTCTTTGTCTGTAGCTGACCTTACAGGATACCCAGCAGAAACTGAAAGCCAATTTCTAAAGGCTAAGTAAAAGCTTCCTCTTTCTTACCAAAAACTACTTAGCAGCATAAAAGGTCCCTTGAGCTTCCACACTCTGTACCTAAGCATTAATGCTCTTCACCTAGCCCCCTTCTCTAGTCACCCAAGCGTCCCTCGTTTGCTAAACTCAGACATTTTAAATGACTTTGGCCTCCGGGGTTCTCACATCTATTCAGAAATAATCTTCCTCTTCTGGACCTCCAAACTAACTACTGGAAATCTTATCATCCATTTCACTCAACTCATATTAAAATTTAGCAATTAATTATCTCCCATTCTAATCCAGTAAGCCTGTGCAATTAACATCTGGGATTCAGCACATCTTTTTGCTGACTTTTTAATTTAAGGACTGGGACATAGTGGATCCCCCTAGCCAGAGTTAAGCTAACTAAAATCTGATGTTTATTTCAAATTCTCATTCTGCCCACCTCGGAACCCACTGCCCTGTTCACCGGATCTTTAACATGACATTAGTTCTCAGCACTCACAAGGTCACTCATCATTTTAACGTGTGCCACTGATCTTTCATGAGGTGGTGTGGTTTAGATCAGGGCACCAAGAACTGGCACTTCTGGATTCTATTCTCAGCTGCTTCAATGACCTGCTGTGTCTGACCTTAGCCAAATGCCTCATTTTACCCCTTTGTGAAATCGCCCTACCTCCTGGGGGCATCGAACTTAATTAATTGGTATTCTTGTATTCTTTGAAATCCTCAGGGGTGCTCTACAAGTGCAAAAATGACTACTAAGCTAGCAAATGCTTTCCTTCCTACCTAGCCATGGTGCTTAGCTCTATCTTCAGTGTCTTTTCAGGGAATTTTCCACAGAAAGTGCCCAGAAAGTCCCCAGATGGTTTTGCGTGGAAGGAGACACTCCTATCCCAACTGGGAGCTTAATTTCCTGTGCACGATGTTGGATAATGTACCTCTTATCGTTTTCTGTTTTAATTTTTGAGAAAATTAAAATGTTTTAGGCAGAACTGAGGGAAAAACTGGACGAAGCCATTAAGTATATAGATCATTCCATACAGCCCCCAGAACAATCCCAGCATGGACAGCAGCTGTGAAAGGACTGGGACATAGAACTTTTTTCGGGTGGGGGGAGAGAGAGAGAGAGAGAGAGTTACTAAGTAACGGCTATTGACTTCAGGGAGTAGTTTTGTACTATAATTAAATTTGTCCACTTTCCCAGAGTGAGATGAATGAACTTCAGTTCCAACCTTAATGTTTCCTTTATTTATTAATGAAATCCCTGCAGCCCTCACAAGCTTCACCGATGTCCTGCCCACAAGCTTTAGTCCTATTCCAGTGGGAAACACTTCTCCCGGTGAGAGCATGGTGCACGATCCATGCTCGTCTTAGCACTTTCAAAGGGCTACATCCTGCCTTAAGATGCATTGAAGACAAAGAGACTTAGGCACATGCTTCAATGCTTTGCTGAATCAGAACCTCATGGAGGGCTGCACGTTATATCTGAGGTCAAAGTCATACTGGGCTGCTTTGGAATTCCTGCCATTCTAAAATTCTTCACTATACGCTTGCCAGTGAGCAAGTGCATGGTCGCAGTTGTGTACCCGTTATCCTTCCCTTAGTACTAGTCTTAATCCTGAAGAGTCTTTCAAATAATCAATATCCTGCATCATTCTTTTGGGAAAGAAACCGTTCACTTTCTGCTGTGCACTTTTGAGACACAAAGGACATTCGTTTGAATAGAGTGATGCTGCAGCACAGTATGGTAATTTTTGCTTATTATTTTTTTTGCTTATTTTTGCTTGTTCTTTCTGAGCTAGCTTGTTCTTACATTCTCTTGTACGTGGCATATGTTTCCTGCAGGGTTAGCATGCAAGACGAACTTGAGGCAAACTGTAGTGAGAACTGGCAGGCTTCTGTGTTTCAATAGCATTTTCCCCTTGCCTGGAGTGTGCCCGAGTTCAGTGGGAAGGCCTTGTCAGAATATGTAAAAGGCATGTCTCATTTCAGCTGTGCAATTTGGTGTGCGTGCCGCAGCCCTGAGTCTGGGAGAACCCCTTATAGTAGTGCAGTGATTCATAGTAGCATGTCTGGAAGCTACAATATTGTGGAGAGGCCTGGGAGCTTGACTTTTGTAAAGATGGAATACATTTAAAAGAGGCAAAAGACAAATAAAACCTCTATTTTCAATCTCTGCTCCTGAGGGCAGTGGGCACCCGGAACATGCATGTGGAGGCTAAACGATAGCAGTGTCTAGCGCTGCAAAGCCTCTCGGGACTCCTGCGCACAAGCCAAAGGCCGTGGCAGAGTGGTTCATTTGTCGTTGTATTGTACCAGTGCCTGGAGAGCCCAGGCAGGGGCCTTGGCTAGGTGCTCTGCGCACAAGGGGCAGGGGGATGGCTGGACTGGCGGTTGCTGGAATGGCAGCAGCCAGCCTTTAAAGGAGTTGGTGCTGCCTGGTGTGGCGTTGTGTGGGGGCAGGGGCAGTGGTTGGGATATAGTATCCCTTTAAAGAACAGCACCTGAGACGTTCGCCTGTGTGGCCTAAACACAAGCCCTGGTAGCCACTTGCAGCAGAGGGACTGATAGGAAGCAAGCAAAGTGCAGAAAATGAGAACAGGGAGAGCATGCGCTCTCACTTAATTTGGGAATAACCATGTCCTAGGGTAAGAACTTCCTTAGCTTTGTAGCCCAGGTATGATTGTTACCTGGCAAACCCGGAACTCTTTCAAACTATCATTTCAATAATCCAGTAGGTGGAACCACCAGCCTCAAGCCTTCAAAAATCCTGAGTCAGGCCCCCAAAATTACAGGAATGGTTTAAAACATCACAGGATTTAAAAAAAGAATAAATGTTGTGATCTTTTTATTATCTCCACAACCATGAGGGCTAGGAACTTTTTGATTTTGTTTTAAATGAAAGCTGAGATTCTCCTGCTTGTCTTTTCCTTAAAGACTCCAGCGGCTGGGTCTTTAATGAAAACTGTGTTGGCAACACACAGTAGTAGAGCATGGTGGGAAGTTGTAAAGCCTGGCCATTTTGGATTGTTTTATGGATCATAAAGCTTCCTGGGATATAGCTTGGGAATGGTGCAAAACGGACTTGATCCATGCAAGATGCCTAGTAACCTTAACTCTCAGCAAAGCCAATGGGAGTGGAGGGTACTCAGCTATCGGCATGATTGGGTGGATTCTGGGGCTCAGTGCTCTAATCCAAGACCTGTGATGGGTGCCAATAAAATAAAACTTGACAGAAGAGAAATGAGGCTACATTTCAATGGTGGAGTCTTCTGTTGAACGTGAATGGGAAAATCGGCTCATTTTAATGACTTAAGAATGCTGTCCATCTGGAACATCACCTTTGTGTAGTTTTGTTTTCTCTTTCTGCTGTGTATTTTAATTAACTCGTTTTGGTGGCCTGCTTTACATGCTGTGAGAGCCCTGTTTTATTTCGATATTTCTGAAAGCATGATATGCATGTAAATAACTGTTTTGCAGACAATATAGGTTTTGCAGTCTTGGAGTGTGCAGTCTGTTTTTCTCATCTTAATTTGGAGGCAGTGAGTAGAATATATGTGACGTGATTAAAAAAATGCAACAGTGCTTGTCAAGGTTCCTTCCCCACTCTGAACTCTAGGGTACAGATGTGGGGACCTGCATGAAAGACCCCCTATGCTTATTCTTACCAGCTTAGGTTAAAAACTTCTTCAAAGTACAAACTTTGCCTTGTCCTTGACCCCTGTGCTGCCACCACCAAGCATCTTACACAAAGACCAGGGAAAGAGCCCACTTGGAGACGTCTTCCCTCCAAAATATCCCCCCAAGCCCTACACCCCCTTTCCTGGGGAAGGCTTGATAAAAATCCTCACCAATCTGCGTAGGTAAACACAGACCCAAACCCTTGGATCTTAAGAACAATGAAAAAGCAATCAGGATCTTAAAAGAAGAATTTTAATTAAAGAAAAAGTAAAAGAATCACCTCTGTAAAATCAGGATGGTAAATACCTTACAGGGTAATCAGATTCAAAACATAGAGAATCCCTCTAGGCAAAACCTTAAGTTACAAAAAGACACAAAAACAGGAATATACATTCCATCCAGCACAGCTATTTTACCAGCCATTAAACAAAAAGACATCTGATGCATGTCTAGCTAGATTACTTACTAACTTAACAGAAGTTCTGAAGAGCATTCCTGACCTGGTCCTGGCAAAAGCATCACACAGACAGACAGACCCTTTGTTCCTCCTCCCCCCCCACCCTCCAGCTTTGAAAGTAACTTGTCTTCTCATTGGTCATTTTGGTCAGGTGCCAGCGAGGTTACCCTAGCGTCTTAACCCTTTACAGGTGAAAGGGTTTTGCCTCTGGCCAAGAGGGATTTTATAGCACTGTATGCAGAAAGGTGGTTACCCTTCCCTTTATATTTTTGACAGTGCCATTGTCCAATTAGAAAGGCAGGCATGTTTCACAATCATAAGTCTAAACCAAGTGACCTGAGTGTAACATTCCTTTGTAAAGTCCTATGCTCCTTTTTCATATCTTATTATTGATACACATTTTCTGAACATGATCTATAAATGACACCACCCTGATTAAAATAGGAAGGCTCTAACAATCTGAGTGCCAGAATCTGCTGACTTGGATAGCTGAGTACTGTCAAGTACTTAAGAACCAGGTTCCAAAGTGGGATTACTTAGGAGTGCAAGAAAAAAAAAAGGCTACTTGAACAGCATTAATACCTAGGGACTTACGTCTGGAAGCTGCAGATGCCTTATATGCTGGATTTAGGGCATGTCTACACTACAGACTTAAGTTGATTTATGTTAGGTCGACTGACAGCCACCGCAGTAACTTCTGCAGTGGCTGATGTCCACACTACCCCATGATCACTGTCAGCAACCTGCCTTTTATTCTCTTTGTTGTTGTTGGTTAAACTGCTTCTTTTAGCTACCACTTTCTTCTAGCTAAACCGAGAGCAAGAGACACTGAGCTGGGATCACGAGCAAACCCTGAAAGGCCTCTAAGGATCCACTTTCAAAACCGGTCCAAGCCCCACAGCAGAGCATTTACCCAGCCTCAGCTTGTAAAAAGGGAGTGATTTTAAAGCAGCTTTGGAACGTGCAGAGAATTTGTAGAGACTGGCATACCGCCCAACATTTCAAGTGGCTTCATCAGGACGCCACTGGAAACCGCCGATCCCTGTGGAGCCATTCTGCTACCACTGTTCCCAGGGTCTTTCCTGACGAGCCCGTGCCATGCTGAACCCCCGTCTTCCAGCTCAGGGTTGTGTCACTCCCCATCCCTCAGCTTCTGTGCAGCCACTGAGCATGCCCAGGAGCAGCTGAAGCAGCTGCCTTCCCTAGCCGTGCCGCTGCCAGTGGTACTTGCCATGAGTAACGTGCAGACGGCTGCGGGCACCGTGGGAAATGTTCTACTTCAGTTGGGAGAGGGAATTTTGGAGGCCAGTGTGGGAGAGTCCTGTGAAACTCAGGACTGTTGGGAGGTGGTGGTGGTGGTGGTTGTCATAAATATAAAGGGAAGGGTAAACCCCTTTGAAATCCCTCCTGGCCAGGGGAAAGCTCCTCTCACCTGTAAAGGGTTAAGAAGCTAAAGGTAACCTCGCTGGCACCTGACCAAAATGACCAATGAGGAGACAAGATACTTTCAAAAGCTGGGAGGAGGGAGAGAAACAAAGGGTTTGTGGGTCTGTCTGTAGTCGTCTTGGCCGGGGACAGAACAGGAATGGAGTCTTAGAACTTTTAGTAAGTAATCTAGCTAGGTATGTGTTAGATTATGATTTCTTTAAATGGCTGAGAAAAGAATTGTGCTGAATAGAATAACTATTTCTGTCTGTGTATCTTTTTTGTAACTTAAGGTTTTGCCTAGAGGGGTTCTCTGTGTTTTTGAATCTAATTACCCTGTAAGATATATACCATCCTGATTTTACAGGGGGAATTTCTTTATTTCTATTTACTTCTATTTTTTTATTAAAAGTCTTCTTGTAAAACACTGAATGCTTTTTCATTGTTCTCAGATCCAAGGGTTTGGGTTTGTGGTCACCTATGCAAATTGGTGAGGCTTTTTATCCAACATTTCCCAGGAAAGGGGGGGTGCAAGTGTTGGGAGGATTGTTCATTGTTCTTAAGATCCAAGGGTCTGGGTCTGTAGTCACCTAGACAAATTGGTGAGGCTTTTTACCAAACCTTGTCCAGGAAGTGGGGTGCAAGGTTTTGGGAAGTATTTTGGGGGGAAGGACGCGTCCAAACAGCTCTTCCCCAGTAACCAGTATTAGTTTGGTGGTGGTAGCGGCCATTCCAAGGATAACGGGGGTAATATTTTGTACCTTGGGGAAGTTTTGACCTAAGCTGGTAAAGATAAGCTTAGGAGGTTTTTCATGCAGGTCCCCACATCTGTACCCTAGAGTTCAGAGTGGGGGAGGAACCTTGACATGGTGGCACAGTGGTGGGATTAACCTGAAATCATTTTGAGATCCAGTTGAGATTTTTTGAACTAGAAATACAGATTTTAAAAAGGAATTTTTAGGAAGTCCAGAAGGCAGCTTTGAAACTGAAAGCAGCTTGGTTTCTCTCTGCTTTGTGGCCAAGCAGAGACAAAAGGGGATTATCTTGTGAATTGCAGATTTTCTTTGCCTGGAGGCAGGGTACTTAACTCCTGCAGGGAAATTCACAGTCTTCCAACCCAGAGGTTTTTTTTTTTTTTTTTTTTTCTTTTCTTCCTAAAAGTAAATAGGGGGTGTGTGCTCTACCCATTTGCCTGGAGACAAAAGTGGCAGGGTTTTTTTTTTTAGGATTTTGATTTTTTTTTTTTTTTTTTTTTGTTTTACAAGGAGCACAGGTTTGAAAAGAAATTTTTTTCTTCTTTGGGCTGGGTAAGCAGGTTTCCAAGTAGTTGGAGGTTTTTTGCTTTAATTTGGGCCCAGAGCAGAGACAAGGGAATTGTCTTTTTCTGTAGGCTGACAATCACTATCAGAGAATAGGTATTCTATTCCAGCACAGCAAAATTTTACAGCCAAGTTTTGTTTGTTTATTTCTAAACCTCGGGTGTAAAGTTAGTTAAAAACAGAGAGGTTAGAATGGCCAAATCCTCAGCTCGACTACAGCTGGAATTAGCCAAATTTCAGGCTGAGGAAAAACAAAGGGAACATGAAAGACAGATAGAACTCATGCAGCTGAAGAAGGAACAAGAAAGGGAGGCAGAACAACACCAAGAGGCTGCCCACAAGAGGGAAATGGAGGCAAGGAAGCATGTGGAGGAGGAGAGGGAAAAAGAGAGGAAGCATGTGGAGGAGGAGAAGGAAAAAGAGAGGAAGCATGTGGAGGAGGAGAGGGAAAAAGAGAGGAAGCATGTGGAGGAGATGGAGAGGATAAAGGCCCAGCAGAATATACCAACAAACCCTAGCAATCCTTCTCCAGGTACCACTTCCCATCCCAGAAAGTTCCCCACCTACAAGGCAGGTGATGATACTGAGGCCTTCTTAGAAAACTTCGAAAGGGCCTGCCTTGGGTACAACATCTCTACTGACCAATACATGGTAGAGCTGAGGCCGCAGCTCAGTGGACCCTTAGCTGAGGTGGCAGCTGAAATGCCTAAAGAACACATGAACAAGTATGAACTGTTTAAATCCAAGGCGAGAGTCAGAATGGGGATAACACCCGAGCAGTCTCGTCGGAGGTTCAGAGCCCTAAGGTGGAAACCAGACATGTCATTTACCCGACATGCCTACCACATTGTAAAACATTGGGATGCCTGGATATCAGGAGCAAGTGTTGAATCTCCAGTAAATTTGCCCTTCCTAATGCAAATGGAACAATTCTTAGAGGGTGTTCCTGAGGAAATAGAAAGATACATCCTAGATGGGAAACCCAAAACTGTAATTGAGGCAGGAGAGATTGGAGCCAGATGGGTGGAGGTGGCAGAGAAGAAGAAAACTGGTCGCAGTTGGAGCGGAGACCAGAAGGGACCACCCCAGACCACACCCTATTACCGGGGGCCGCCCAAAGCCCCACCTACCTCCCAAAGAACCCTCCAGACCCCTTATCGTCCCACCACCCCGTTCTCCAGCAACCCTCCTCGCCCCGGTGACCCGTCAGCTGGACGATGTTTTAAATGTAACGAGCTGGGGCATGTAAAGGCCAACTGCCCCAAGAACCCCAACAGATTACAGTAGGTCCACAGGCCCAGATACCTCCCAGATACCCTTGGAGCGGAGGGAAACTGTGAGTGTGGGTGGGAAGAAGGTCACCGCGTGGAGGGACACCGGAGCACAAGTGTCAGCTATCCATGCTTCCTTAGTGGACCCCAATTTAATCAACCCAGAGATCCAAGTGACGATTCAACCCTTCAAGTCCAACTCTTTCAATTTGCCTACAGCCAAGTTGCCTGTCCAGTACAAGGGCTGGTCAGGAATGTGGACTTTTGCAGTCTATGATGATTATCCCATCCCCATGCTGTTGGGGGAAGACTTGGCCAATCATGTGAAGCAGGCCAAGAGGGTGGGAATGGTCACCCGCAACCAGGCTAAACAAGCCGTGAGGCCTAGCTCTGTTCCGGAAACTTCTATCAGGACCCAGTCAGAGGTGATGGACCTGGACCCCAGGCCAATGTCTGCAACAGCAGTAGTGGATCCAGTCCCAGAGACCCAGACGGAACCAGTCCCAGAACCGGAACCAGCCAAACAACCAACACCAGACCCCGTGTCAGCACTGAATCCAGTACTTGCAACCTCAACACCAGAGGGCCCCACCGAACCTGAACTGGCAGCAGCCGATGACCCTACACAAGAGGCTCAGCCGGAGCCTGAATCCCAACATAGTGCACCAGCGGAGAGCGGTTCACAGTCAACAGAAACAGCTCCATCCCCTATATCGCTTCCAGAGGGACCAAGCCTAGGTCCACAATCCCATGAGGAACTGATGTCTCCAGCATCAAGGGAACAGTTCCAGACCGAACAGGAAGCAGATGAAAGCCTCCAGAGAGCTTGGACGGCGGCACGGAGCAACCCACCGCCTCTCAGCTCTTCTAATAGATCCAGGTTTGTTGTAGAAAGAGGACTTTTATACAAGGAAACTCTTTCTGGGGGACACCAGGAAGACTGGCATCCTCAGAGACAGTTGGTAGTTCCAACTAAATACCGGGCCAAGCTCTTGAGCTTAGCCCATGATCACCCTAGTGGCCATGCTGGGGTGAACAGGACCAAAGACCGTTTGGGGGGGTCATTCCACTGGGAGGGAATGGGCAAGGATGTTTCTACCTATGTCCAGTCTTGTGAGGTGTGCCAAAGAGTGGGAAAACCCCAAGACCAGGTCAAAGCTCCTCTCCAGCCACTCCCCATCATTGAAGTTCCATTTCAGCGAGTAGCTGTGGATATTCTGGGTCCTTTTCCGAAAAAGACACCCAGAGGAAAGCAGTACATACTGACTTTCATGGATTTTGCCACCCGATGGCCGGAAGCAGTAGCTCTAAGCAACACCAGGGCTAAAAGTGTGTGCCAGGCACTAGCAGACATTTTTGCCAGGGTAGGTTGGCCCTCCGACATCCTCACAGATGCAGGGACTAATTTCCTGGCAGGAACTATGAAAAACCTTTGGGAAGCTCATGGGGTAAATCACTTGGTTGCCACTCCTTACCATCATCAAACAAATGGCATGGTGGAGAAGTTTAATGGAACTTTGGGGGCCATGATACGTAAATTCGTAAATGAGCACTCCAATGATTGGGACCTAGTATTGCAGCAGTTGCTCCTTGCCTACAGAGCTGTACCACATCCCAGTTTAGGGTTTTCCCCATTTGAACTTGTATATGGCCGTGAGGTTAAGGGGCCATTGCAGTTGGTGAAGCAGCAATGGGAGGGATTTACACCTTCTCCAGGAACTAACATTCTGGACTTTGTAACCAACCTACAAAACACCCTCCGAACCTCTTTAGCCCTTGCTAGAGAAAACTTACAGGATGCTCAAAAAGAGCAAAAAGCCTGGTATGATAAACATGCCAGAGAGCGTTCCTTCAAAGTAGGAGACCAGGTCATGGTCTTAAAGGCGCTCCAGGCCCATAAAATGGAAGCATCGTGGGAAGGGCCATTCGTGGTCCAGGAGCGCCTGGGAGCTGTTAATTATCTCATAGCATTCCCCACCTCCAACCGAAAGCCTAAGGTGTATCATATTAATTCTCTAAAGCCCTTTTATTCCAGAGAATTAAAGGTTTGTCAGTTTACAGCCCAGGGAGGAGACGACGCTGAGTGGCCTGAAGGTGTCTACTACGAAGGGAAATGTGCTGGTGGTGTGGAAGAGGTGAACCTCTCCAGGACCCTTGGGCGTATGCAGCGACAGCAGATCCAGGAGCTGTGCACTAGCTACGCGCCAACGTTCTCAGCCACCCCAGGACTGACTGAATGGGCATACCACTCCATTGACACAGGTAATGCTCACCCAATTAGGGTCCAACCTTACCGGGTGTCTCCTCAAGCTAAAACTGCTATAGAACGGGAGATCCAGGATATGTTACAGATGGGTGTAATCCGCCCCTCTGAAAGTGCATGGGCATCTCCAGTGGTTCTAGTTCCCAAACCAGATGGGGAAATACGTTTTTGCGTGGACTACCGTAAGCTAAATGCTGTAACTCGCCCAGACAACTATCCCATGCCACGCACAGATGAACTATTAGAGAAACTGGGAAGGGCCCAGTTCATCTCTACCTTGGACTTAACCAAGGGGTACTGGCAGGTACCGCTAGATGAATCTGCCAAGGAAAGGTCAGCCTTCATCACACATCTCGGGCTGTATGAATTTAATGTACTCCCTTTCGGGCTGCGAAATGCACCCGCCACTTTCCAAAGACTTGTAGATGGTCTCCTAGCGGGATTAGGAGAATATGCAGTCGCCTACCTTGACGATGTGGCCATATTTTCGGATTCCTGGGCAGACCACCTGGAACATCTACAAAAAGTCCTTGAGCGCATAAGGGAGGCAGGACTAACTGTTAAGGCTAAGAAGTGTCAAATAGGCCTAAACAGAGTGACTTACCTTGGACACCAGGTGGGTCAAGGAACTATCAGCCCCCTACAGGCCAAAGTGGATGCTATCCAAAAGTGGCCTGTCCCAAAGTCAAAGAAACAGGTTCAATCCTTCTTAGGCTTGGCCGGTTATTACAGACGATTTGTACCGCACTACAGCCAAATTGCTGCCCCACTGACAGACCTAACCAAAAAGAAACAGCCAAATGCTGTTCAGTGGACCGGAAAGTGTCAGAAGGCCTTTAACAAGCTTAAAGCGACACTCATGTCTGACCCTGTACTAAGGGCCCCAGACTTTGACAAACCGTTCCTAGTAACCACAGATGCATCCGAGCGTGGTGTGGGAGCAGTTTTAATGCAGAAAGGACCTGATCAAGAATTCCACCCTGTAGTGTTTCTCAGCAAAAAACTGTCTGAGAGGGAAAGCAACTGGTCAGTCACTGAAAAAGAATGTTATGCCATTGTCTACGCTCTGGAAAAGCTACGCCCATATGTTTGGGGACGGCGTTTCCACCTGCAAACCGACCATGCTGCACTAAAGTGGCTTCACACCGTCAAAGAAACTAACAGAAAACTTCTTCGGTGGAGTTTAGCTCTCCAAGATTTTGATTTCGACATCCAACACATCTCAGGAGCTTCTAACAAAGTGGCTGATGCACTCTCCCGTGAAAGTTTCCCAGAATCAACTGGTTAAAATCGTCCTTGAGATGTGGAAAATATTGTTAGTCTTTATGTACTTGGTAGTATATTTAGAGATGCATGTGTCTTATTAACTCTGTTTTCCTAGAGCTCCAGGAAGAAATCCCAGCCAGTGTTTCACCCTAGCTGAGATTTGGGGGGCGTGTCATAAATATAAAGGGAAGGGTAAACCCCTTTGAAATCCCTCCTGGCCAGGGGAAAGCTCCTCTCACCTGTAAAGGGTTAAGAAGCTAAAGGTAACCTCGCTGGCACCTGACCAAAATGACCAATGAGGAGACAAGATACTTTCAAAAGCTGGGAGGAGGGAGAGAAACAAAGGGTTTGTGGGTCTGTCTGTAGTCGTCTTGGCCGGGGACAGAACAGGAATGGAGTCTTAGAACTTTTAGTAAGTAATCTAGCTAGGTATGTGTTAGATTATGATTTCTTTAAATGGCTGAGAAAAGAATTGTGCTGAATAGAATAACTATTTCTGTCTGTGTATCTTTTTTGTAACTTAAGGTTTTGCCTAGAGGGGTTCTCTATGTTTTTGAATCTAATTACCCTGTAAGATATATACCATCCTGATTTTACAGGGGGAATTTCTTTATTTCTATTTACTTCTATTTTTTTATTAAAAGTCTTCTTGTAAAACACTGAATGCTTTTTCATTGTTCTCAGATCCAAGGGTTTGGGTTTGTGGTCACCTATGCAAATTGGTGAGGCTTTTTATCCAACATTTCCCAGGAAAGGGGGGGTGCAAGTGTTGGGAGGATTGTTCATTGTTCTTAAGATCCAAGGGTCTGGGTCTGTAGTCACCTAGACAAATTGGTGAGGCTTTTTACCAAACCTTGTCCAGGAAGTGGGGTGCAAGGTTTTGGGAAGTATTTTGGGGGGAAGGACGCGTCCAAACAGCTCTTCCCCAGTAACCAGTATTAGTTTGGTGGTGGTAGCGGCCATTCCAAGGATAACGGGGGTAATATTTTGTACCTTGGGGAAGTTTTGACCTAAGCTGGTAAAGATAAGCTTAGGAGGTTTTTCATGCAGGTCCCCACATCTGTACCCTAGAGTTCAGAGTGGGGGAGGAACCTTGACAGTGGTCTCGGGAGCATCCCCTGAGACTCCTCTCTAGATGGTGGGGAGCAATGAGTTGTGCCTTTCCAGCCTCTCTTAGGCTTTATGGTTTCAGATAAGCCGTTCAGAAAGCACATGATGTATGAGGGTATTATTAGTTTCGCCCCTTTCCTTTCCATTTGTGACAGCCTAGCACTGGGTTGTCCCTGCCTTATTCTAATGGTCTTGTGGAAAGCAATTGTTAGTGTTTAGGGTTCTCAGTTAATTTCACTCCTAGATAACTATGGGTTCAGAGGCTCAGTTCAGATATGTCCACTGACGGTCTGATGCTGCTTGTCCAGAGTTTGCTTAACTATCTGAAACCGTCTGAATTTGCATTTCTCCTTTCTTCATCCTTCCTCCCCTCTCCCAACCTCTCCCTTCTCTTCCTCAACTTCCCTCTCCCCAGCCCCCATCCTCCTCCTCTTCTTGTAGAGATTGTGAGTGCATTAGGGCAAAGGCTGTTGTTTTATTACATGTGAACAGGGCTTTAGTACATGGTCAGGACTTCTAGGCATCCTGTTCAAACAGGAATTAATTCAGGGAAGTCTTATGGCCCGTATTATGCTGGAGGTCAGACTAGATGATCATAGTGGTCCCTTTCAACCCAGTAATGTATGACAGAAATAAACAACTCATTATTGTCGTCATCATCTCTGAACCCAGAAATATACATGAGTAATTCAAATTATTCCTTCCAACATGCACATTCCCTTATGGTGTGTAGAATTTCCAGAATGGAGTGGAATGTGGTGTTATGTTTTTACATTTAAAATGAGGTTTTATCTATAAATTTCATGTTGTGAATGCTGGTTAATCTCACATTTCAGCTGGCTAGTATTTAATTATACATGGCAGAGCACTGGAAGCTACCTTAGGATAACTCTGATTAAGGGATTTTTCTAGATGCAGTAGCTACCATTAGCTGAGCAGCAAATCACGGCTTTTGAGTGTCATATCCTTTCCCATTTCCTGTGCTCTGATCACTAAGGGATATTAAAAGGTCACATTAGAGCTGTCCCCTTACAATATGCAACGCAAGAATTGGCTAAAAGCATGGCTGCAAAGTTCAGAACTTTAAGAGAAATGAATAGTTACGAAGAAGTGATTTGTCAGCTACCCCTTAAATGTAACCACAGACTACAACTTTATGCTCCAGCAGAGCTGTAGTAGGGTGAAAGGCAACAGGAACTCTATAATAAACCTCCTTGAAGAGCAGAAGAGCTTGCTCACTTAAACAGGCACTGTCAGCTACTTGTTGAGAGAACAGAGAGAGTTTCTTTAAAAACCACCCAAAGCACTGTATAAATAGGAATGCATTCATGTTTATAAATCAATAATATAATTCCAGTGAAAAATCTTTAAAAAAACCTAATAGTCCTTTGCAGGAGTGTCAGTCCAAACAGCATTGTGCTTGAGCCCAGTAAAGAGGATGTGAAAACTGACTGTAATTAACAACAAAACCAGCTAGTGACTGCAAAGATGTATTTGGATTGGAAATGATTTTTTCATTATGCATGTGTACAGAGCTCAGCACAGTGGGGCGCTGATCCTCGATTGGGGCCTCTAGAAGCTACCATAATACAAATATGAAGAGAGTATTAATAATTATTTTGCCTTTAACCCTTTCAAATCCTGCCAATAACAAAGACAGGGAATTTGCTTTTCAATACGTGCATTAAATTGATAGTGTCTCTTTAAATTTGCTTGTGCCGTAACTCATGACTAATAGTAAGAAACTTATCTCGTCTGCACACCCATAATGGCTAAGCATTGCTGAGTCCTAATGCTGACTGTCTACCCGGGGGTGTATTTCATTACTGCATATCTTGACAAAAAATTACTAATGGTCTCCTGTAAATATGTGCACTAGATTTATGAGCATGCGGCATGTGAGAAATGGAACTTCTTACTGGACATTGGAATCTGGCCTTTAATATAGAAATATTCAACTGATTTTTTTCTATCTGGAAAATCTTCATGACATTGATTGGATCCTTATTTGTTTATTCCTTTATTAAAACATGGTATAAAGAAAATACACACTCTGCAGCAAAAGTTTAGATTTCTAATATGATGTTTTGTAAGTCCAGATTCCTGCTCTTACATTGGTGCCTTTTCAAAAATTTCAAGGTCAGTATATCAACACTGATTACTAAATAAATTCAGTTCCTTTGGTGATATATATATACGTGCCACCAATGTCATACTGTATTACAGTACATAATAGTGAATGCTGCATAGTGATGCAACGGGCATATTCTTGACCCCATTAAAGCAATAAGAGTTCTAATATTAATTATTTGTATGGTGGATGTGCCCATGAGCACCATCTGGGATCAGTGCCCCTTTGTGCTTGGTGCTGTATACACACATATCAGAAAGTGCCCACAATTTTACATTATTACAAGACATAACAAGGTGCATACCTCAGACCAACGGGGTGAGGGTTGCCTTTGAATTCTGTTAGAGCATAATCAGACTCGGCCAGTTTTTCACTTCAGTTGGCGTTTTGCCTAAATAAAGGGGAGTTCCTGAAAATTCAGACTTAATGCTGATTGACTATTTATAACCTCCACGTTCTTAAGACTTGCAGTCAGGAGGGTTAAACGATATATTTGCTGTATTAGTTGTCTGCAATGAAGTGTATTAAGGAAGAAAGGGTAGCCTACTCTTACTTCCTCTATTTTAATCAATCTAAATCATCACAATCTAGCTCTAATTTTACCGTAGTAAATACATGCTTTTAGGCTGTTTTTTGCTGGTCTGCATTGCAAGCAGATTAATTAGTAGCAAAACAGGTATACTACAGATACCCCGCCCCCAAAAGGGTTTTTTTGTAAGTCACCTTTAGTGACAGGTGGCCCATAGAAATAGACTGCAATCAATAATCGCTAAGGAATATAATTTCTGTCTGTTGATGCAAAGCTTCAGCTGTGCAGCTCCCATTAATGCCAGTGGGAGTTGCATCGCTATTGCACAGAATGTCGAGAGCAGACCCATAAATATCATTCACAGTTGCAAACAGATCAACTTCAATAAGTAGTCTTTCTGGCAAACCTAGGTATGGCTTTGTCCGCACACGGCAGTGTAGCAAAGAGGAGGGAACTGTAAAAACAAAACAGAAACACCCATTTAGGTTCTAAAACACGGGAGGTCTTGTTTGTCTGCATGGATAGGAAAATTTCTTCTACAGAATGAGTTCACTTATTCTGCTCACTTTTTCATTGTATTTCAGCAGAAATCTCTGACATTATTAGATACTAGGTACAATTTTCAAGAGAACCTAATTGAGTTAGGAGCCCAAAGCTTAGCGTTCAGCTGCTGGACAGGGTGAACCTTAGAGTGTCACTGTGCAACTGAAAAGATGGTCTAGAGAGAAGACTCTTAAATTGTATTGGGCCCTCAGGGCTAGATTCACTGAAGGACATAGGTGGCTAACTGCCACTATAGGCGTCTAGGCCCAGAATCAGGCCCCACTGGGATTCACAAACCCCTTGTTCAGCCACTGCTGAGCCTGGTAGGTGCCTTAACTTGCTGACACCTACATTTTTGCAGTAAAAGTTCCCTAGGTGCCTGTGTTTCTGCCTCTGAGCATGCTCACTGTAGCCCCATGCCAGGGCTGCGTTGGTGGGACCTAGTCTGAAAGGCGTGCTCTGAGCATGCCTACTGGACCAAGCATCTATAGGTGCACTCACACAAAATGCTAGGGGTGGGGAGAAAGAGATGGGACGGATAAGGATTTATAAGACTGGCCATATTGGGTTAGACTAAAAGTCCATCTAGCCCAGTATCCTGTCTTCCGACAGGGGCCAATGCAAGGTGCCCCAGAGGCAGTGAACAGAACAGATGATCATCAAGGGATCCATCCCATCGCCCATTCCAGCTTCTGGCAAGCAGAGGCTAGTGACGCCATTCCTGCCCATTTTGGCTTCCCTCCTAACTTATAGCCCAGTGGCTAGGGTACTCACCTGGGATGTGGGAGACTCCAGGTTCAAGGCACCCCTCCACCTGATGAGGAGAAGGAATTTGAACTGGGCTCTACCCTAACCACTGGACACGGGGATATTGTGATGTGGGGCTCCCTCAGCCTCTGCTGTTGAAGCTGTTCAACTGTATAGAAAATTTTTTTAAGTGTTTGGATCAGTGGGGCTGTATCCTGGGTCTTCCACCTCCTAGGGGAGTGCCCTCCCCACCAGGTTACAGAGTTTTGGGCCGGAGAGAGGGCAGGCCTGAGAATGGCTTTGGGGCTAAATATCACCATGGAAATCTGAGCAGCTCAGAAACAAAACTAGGTGAACTCGAGTGCATGGCACTGGAAGACGACATTGGGATAATGTGCATTTCTGACATCTCAGTGAGGTACTATAACACTTGGATGTAACATATATGGGAAGGATAGCTTAGGTCTTGGACCATAATGTATACATGGAATAAATAGGCTTTAACATTCTAGGAATCATGTGCAGAAAAATCTATGGGCAGTTGTGCACCTAATTTGTGTGTATAATCACCATGTTGTGCGTGCATTTGAAGGATTCATACGTATAAATGACCAGGTAGATGTGTACCACTCTGTGTGTGACTAGTAATTCACATGTACAGTCACGGTAAATGTGTGTGCCATTTTGGGGGGGGGGCAGTTTGCAGGGAATTTAGGCCAGCAATGTCATTCAAAGATAACTAATGCACAGGAAAGAAGAAATGGGCTTAGCAGTTACCTATTGTTATAAGGATTAGGGCTCATTGTATCAGATTTGCTGCAGATAAGGCTTCACTGGGGTACCTGGGACCTGAGTTTATTTTAGTGTCCTTGTGTAATTGCACAGCAAAGCTAATGGAACCATTTGGTAACATGAATAATATTAAGTTCTCATCTGCCTGAAAGTCACTTCACCTTAATTGTGCAGAACAGCTATTACAATAATTCCCTGTATTTAAAGGGTAACTGTGCTACAGTGCTGCCTCGGGGGAGAGGTTCTGTCTCATCAGGGGCTGCTTGTGTGCAAAGAACCACTTGCAAGTTGCTGAATCCCTGGCTTCTTCCACTCACAATCCCCCACAACTAGAAGGTACCATGGTAATGGGAACCTGACAAGGGCCTGAAATAAAGAAGCACTTACACCTATTAAAGTGGCTTTACTTATAGAAGTGAAGTCATGAAGATCAATCGATCTCTCCATCCATCTTCTCTTGGCCCTCCGAGTCCCTGCAAGCAGAGGGGAGCCTGCTTGCCACTAGGAGGAATGAAAGATGGAAATGCCACTTGTGTACCATGTTCCCCTTTCCTCCCTCCTTGGGGCAAAGGGGGAGTGAGAGAGCAGGTGTGTGATGGACTGATAGGACCGCAGGATTCTCTCTATCACCCCCTTCCTTCCCACCAACCGTGCCGGACAAAGCAGAGGAATTCAAAAGAGAGTCTCTGTCTTTCCACCACCCTATGTAGGTTACTCGCTCATGGGAGTATTTAGCCCTCCAGCGTGTTCTCAGAAAGGAGTTCAGGATTTGGCCTATCATAGTTTCTGTATAGCAGGAGAGGTTGACATGCAACTGCCACTTTGTTTTCATGGCTATACAGGTTCTGTAACTTATGAATCATGATGTATGAAAATGAAAATCTCCACTGTGATGTGCTTTTGGCAGCTTATTTCTTTTCACAGGTGTCTTATTACATTTTGACAGGTGTCTGACACAAGATGCTGTCTGTACTGGGATTTAACCTTGGTGTGCCACCTTCAATTTCAGTGACGACGACTGCAAAACAATGAATCTGATCTGAGTGCCTGAAACCTCGATATAGTTGTATTTAATTTCATTGTCATATGAGATGTACTGTGCGGAGGGGCTTTTTTCTTTTTCTTTTTCTTTCTTTTTTTTTTTCAGGTGAAGGGAATCTGGGTATAACTTGTTTACAGTTGCTGTGTTTGCAAGTCAAACTCGGGGAGAAGCGCTTCTCAGAGAAGTCAGCTAAGACAAGCCTGTCATCTGAAAATTGAATTCAGCAAAAGACTAAGTTGCTTTTGTTTTGCTACCTTCTCACTTAATAGTCTTTTAATTCATCAGAAAATCTAGGCTGCTAATAGCAATAAAAGCTGCTAGAGATCATTGCACTGATACGTGAAAAGCTACCATACAAATGCTTTGATGGAAATATTGGTTAGCAAGTACACTCCCCTCAAATGTCTGAGCTGAGTGAACTCATAAATGTTCAGGCCCTAGATCAGAATGCCTGGTTTCCAATATTTGCAGTATGATAGAAGGTACATTTGTCCTCATCCATCTATAGTGCACGTTATGGGAAAGTTGGTAGTGACTGGTTCTTCCCACCTATGTCAAGGCAACAGAAGAGAAAAAGCCTCTGGAAGAGTGTTTCTGAAGATCTGCTCCTGCAGATTCATAGAATCATAGAACTGGAAGGGACCTCAAGAGGTCATCTAGTCCAGTCCCCAGCATTCATGGCAGGGCTAAGTACTATCTAGACCATCCCTGACAGGAGTTTGTCTAACCTGCTCTTAAAAATCTCCAATGAATGAGATTCCACAACCTCCCTAGGTAATTTATTCCAGTGCTTAACCACCCTGACAGTTAGGAAGTTTTTCCTAGTGTCCAACCTAAACCGCCCTTGCTGCACCCAGAACTGGACATAATACTTCAGTTGAGGCCTAATCAGCGCAGAGTAGAATGGAAGAATTGCTTCTCATGTTGTGCTTACAACACTCCTGCTAATACATCCCACAATGATGTTTGCTTTTTTTGCATCAGTGTTACACTGTTGACTCATATTTAGCTTCCACTATGACCCCCCAGATCCCTTTGTGCAGTACTCCTTCCTAGGCAGTCGTTTCCCATTTAGTATGTGTGCAACTGATTGTTCCTTCCTAGGTGGAGTACTTTGCATTGGTCCTTGTTGAATTTCATCCAGTTCCATTCAATGGGAGCTGCAGGGGCTTGATACCTTTGGAACTGAAACCATGAAGTTCCACCATAAACAGCAGATGGCCTGCAGTATGAGACAGCAAGGCCATCTCCAACAAAGAGCTTGCCGAATCTGTGACACAAATAACAGATTTTCCACCCTGCTATCCGCTTTGTTTCTTCCCATCCACCCCACATCCCTTCACATGTAAAAACCAACATCGTTTCTGAGATGTTAGCATCCCCCTCAAATGGGGTACCTGCCAGACCATCAACTCTGGCCCATCAGAGATGTGTTGTCCTGTGTCAGCTCTAGAGCATCAAAGATGATGATGTTGTCATCCGACTGTAGTTGGTAGGTGTTGTAGGAGAGGCTGTCATCTGGGCTTCATTGATCACACTAAGGAGCTTCTTTACTTTCAATTACTCATGGATGTCAGGAGAAAAAAGAATGCTGGAGAGATATCATGTGTAGTGGCACTTCAAAGGTGATTACTCTTTCTTCCCATCAATCATGTAAAGAAAATTCTGTTAGTGCATTTGATAATCCTATTTTCCTTTGAAGAAAAGAGACAGACTTGATTCCAAGCTAGCCATAGAATTAAGTGTCATTACAAATTTTTGAACTCATTAGAGTGTATTTAGTATGCCTGAGATGTAGTAGATTTGAAAAGCAATTTCTTCAATGGTGATATGAAAGTAGATACCAATTTTTTACAAAACAAATTGCAGATTAACTCCTCAGACTTACTTTTTAGAAGCTGGTAGATGGGGGGGAGGGATAGCTCAGTGGTTTGAGCATTGGCCTGCTAAACCCAGGGTTGTGAGTTCAATCCTTGAGGGGGCCATTTGGGATCTGGGGCAAAAATTGGGGATTGGTCCTGCTTTGAGCAGGGGGTTGGACTAGATGACCTCCTGAGGTCCCTTCCAACCCTGATATTCTATGACATGCAAATGCTTCACAGTTGCTTAGCTGTATGATTGGTGAGGGTTAAACTGGGCTATAGAAACAATGTAGTTGCAAGACATAGTGGATAACATATATAGTTGGCCAATAGGAGCTGCGGGGGGGGCGGTTCCTGCAGGCAAGGGCAGCACATGGAGCCCTCTGCCCCGCATCCACCAGGGGCCTTGGGGACATGGTACCGGCCACTTCTGGGAGCGGTGCGGGGCCAGGGCATGCAGGGAGCCTGCCTTAGCCCTGCTGTGCCATGGGGCTGGCAATCCCGCAGGCCAGATTGAAAGTCCTGACGGGCTGGATCCAGCCCGCGGGCCATAGTTTGCCCTCCCCTGCCTTAGTCCTTCCCCTCATCCCTCTCCCCTGCCTCACTGTCTGCACACTGCAATCAGCACATGTGGCTACAAATATTTGCTGCAGTTCCTGGGACTACAGCTATTGGGGAATATTTTTTTCTGCTCTTGTGTACCTGAAAAAACATCAACACACTCTACTGACCAAGGGCCATTTGAATAGTTAATGTTTAGTTTTGCCTCGAGTCATTAGCACACTGATGGAAAATACAGCTGACTGCTTTACAAGATGACCAGGATCTCAAAAATTATTAGGTAGCATGGAATTCAGAATCTTTCATAAAGATACATCTGATTTGCATAATGTAGTCATATGCAAAGTGGTGCCATGCACCCATTCCTTCCTTTGCAAAGTCCCAGACCTCCAACTGTTTGTAAGGTAAATATTAGTACATTGGTTTGAGAGTGACTAAGATTAGGCACAGAGATTAAATGGTTTGCTCAACATCTTAATACATCCCAACCAACATCTTAATAAAGAAGTGGAAGAGTTGTGAAGAGAACCTGGCCTCCCATGCCCCTGTTCTAACCGCCAGATATGAAAGCCTAAGAACTGCAGTGTATGAAAAACATGTTTTGACCCAGCATTCTTGACAGCTTTTGGTTACAAAACAGTGAGCTGTTGTAACACTTGCTCATCCCACCAGTTGGGCAGACATGTGAGTTTGAGCTCCGCTGAACAATGAATTTTCTTAGTGATTCACAATTCTGACAACACCAGCACTAAATAACATTTGTGCTGATGCACTGTGAAACTAACCTGACTGCTCTGACTTCTTCCCTATGGTGGGATGTTACTGTTACATGCCATGTTCTGGAAAAGAGGGGAGGGCACAGGTTTAAGTCAAGGGGATTTTGGTTGGCTGGTTTTTACTCTTGTGGAAGTGCAATCTTCTGTTTCTTTACCAGTTAATAGGGGGAAATAGGGAGCTCAAGAGAAGAAAGAGAAAAACATTCCTGGAACTGAGATGCAGAGGAGAAATGAGATCTGGAGGATTTGGGGAATGTAAATTAAATTGATGTAGCCGATACTTGGCTAACACAGTGATGGGCACCTTAGAAATATCTAAAACACGTAGATTAATGTATGACTGGAGAAATACTTTTCAATAGCAACAGAGACTTGTTTTGAATCTGAGTCAAGCCAAATACTGCCTTTTGTTGGCATACAATAGTTCTGCATGCCATATGAGCAGATAATCCTGGAGGCTGTTGAAGTTCTTGATTCTTTACTTCAGTGGAATTTCATTGACTTCAATGGAATTATTCCAGATTTGCACTGGGTATAGGTGAGGTGAGAATTGGGCCCTCTGTAGCCATAATGCCTTCATCCCAAGGTACCACTCAGACACCTATTACGTTTTATGTTGTTTGTTTTGCCAGCCACTTTAGGAACGGTTGCAATTGCAATCTTATGTACGGTACGTAAATGTAACACAGGGTTGAGAGAGATGGTGTGACCTGGCTGCTAAATTCTGTTCACCATGAGTACAATGCATTGTGGGAAGTATGTAAATCATCTAGCCTTTCCTTTCCCCAAATGGCAGTTTGGCACCTCTTTTGTTTGGAAAGGAGTGTGAGTTATGCAGTGACGCAGCCAGAGGTGGCAGTATAAGAGGCCAGGGGAGGCTAAGCCTCATCAAACTGCAGGCTCGCCACCTTTGGAGTGCGCCACCACCAAAAGGGTGGGTGCCCTGGCTATGGTCCCGCCCATGCTCAGTCCCGCTCCCACTCGTCCTTTTCCCTGAAGCCACGCCCTCCCTCCACCTCTTCCCGTCCCCACTCCGCCCACATGGGGGCCTTAGAATCATAGAATATCGGGGTTGGAAGGGACCTCAGGAGGTCATCTAGTCCAACCCCCTGCTCAAAGCAGGACCGATCCCCAATTAAATCATCCCAGTCAGGGCTTTGTCAAGCCTGACCTTAAAAACTTCTAAGGAAGGAGATTCCACCACCTCCCTAGGTAACGCATTCCACTGTTTCACCACCCTCCTAGTGAAAAAGTTTTTCCTAATATCCAACCTAAATCTCCCCCACTGCAACTTAAGACCATTACTCCTTGTTCTGTCATCTGCTACCACTGAGAACAGTCTAGATCCATCCTCTTTGGAACCCCCTTTCAGGTAGTTGAAAGCAGCTATCAAATCCCCCATCATTCTTCTCTTCTGAAGACTAAACATCCCCAGTTCCCTCAGCCTCTCCTCATAACTCATGTGTTCCAGTCCCCTAATCATTTTTGTTGCCCTCCGCTGGACTCTTTCCAATTTTTCCCACATCCTTCTTGTAGTGTGAGGCCCCAAACTGGACACAGTACTCCAGATGAGGCCTCACCTGTGTCGAATGGAGGGGAACGATCACGTCCCTCAATCTGCTGGCAATGCCCCTACTTATACATCCCAAAATGCCATTGGCCTTCTTGGCAACAAGGGCACACTGTTGACTCATATCCAGCTTCTCGTCCACTGTAACCCCTAGGTCCTTTTCTGCAGAAAAAGGGAGGGGGCGAAGAGGCGTGCAAGCGGTGAGCGGCTGGCTGGCGGGTGGGTGAGGGAGGGGGTGAAGAGGTGCCAGTAGGGGCCACGGGGGCCTCGGGGAGGGGGCCAAGTGGGGCTGGGAGTAGGGCATCAGAGGAGCTTCAGGGGGGAGGAAAGTGAGTGGGGGTAGGCCTCGGGGTGGGGCCACCGTCCCCAGGTAGAGGAGTCATGTGTTGCCCATGACCCCAGCTTGCTTGTATGTATATAATACACATGGCTGCATGGAGGATATGTCTATGTGACTGTAACAGACACTAACTTCTCTTTTAAAGGGATAGGAAAATACCCACTTTTGGTGCAAGTCCAGTGTCAGAGATAAGAGTAACTTTCTGAACTCCTGCAGGCTCGCAGTCTGGCCAAACCCTTACTGTCTCCATCCTCCTCCACCGCGTTCAGAGTATCAAGTGTCTGATACTGTTGAAAGTGAGAGGGAGTAGGCGTGATTGGAATTATGTCGTTTGCTTTGAGGTCCTTGCTCCTTTGAGACAAGCATAAAAAAGTACATCTGTTTTCTGTTGGTCTCTCTCCATGCCAGTGAAGAGTTGAATCCACTGCAGACAGTTTGCCTTCAGCCTCAGCAGAAGATGAGAAAGACCATAAAAACAAAGCACTTAATTGTGGGCATCTATATACAAAGTACTGGTTTTATCTAATCTTTTGATTTTTTTTTTCTAAAATCACAGAGATTCAAGGAAGCTGGGATAGATTGTATCCAAAATGAGGTTAGTTGGTGCCCATGTGACTCTTTTTCCTGTAATTCTGTTGGAGTGTTCTAGTCCTTGTTGCAGGGTTAATGCGAAATTGTATTTAAATATACTAGAATATCTTTGGTTGGTGGGTTTGTGTTTCCTAGATTACACAAATAACCCAGATTGCATTATCAACATAATATATCATTAAAATAATGGCCGTAAATGATAGTTTACCATGTTCAAAACACACTGAAGTGGAAAAATATAATTAGCTCAGCCCTCCTGTAATTCTTTATGGGTTGGTATAACAGCATCCTACATTTCAGCAGGAATCTTGCTTCACAGAGTCTGTTACAGCAGTCTTACTCTTGTTAGAGGAGAGTTATCTGTTTCTCTGTGTGGCTTGCCTTCTCCACCCTCATAATCAGAGGTCGTACTTAACTCTGGTTCCTCGATGGCTCCAAAATGCTGCAGAATTCAAGGAGAACCATAGAAACGACAGAGAAACTGCAGCAGAGTATGTGGCTTCTTCTTCCTCCCACCCTCCCTTTGCCTTTACTTTTGCCCTTGAATCAGTGTTTATTTAAAGTAAGCAATAGCAGGGTGATGGGGAGGGGGCTAAGGTGGGGGCAACTACTAGGTGCAGAAGAGGAGGACTAGATGTGGGATGGAGTGAATCATAGAATATCAGGGTTGGAAGGGACCTCAGGAGGCCATCTAGTCCAACCCCCTGCTCAAAGCAGGACCAATCCCCAATTAAATCATCCCAGCCAGGGCTTTGTCAAGCCTGACCTTAAAAAACTTCTAAGGAAGGAGCATGAATGGACAGAGGGGCATGAATGGACAGAGATGGGATGAAAAGGGAGAAAATGAAAGAAGGAAAAGGGGTAGAAGGGGGAGGAAGAGAAAGGAAAAGGACAGGGTATTATTTAAAAGTTTCAAAAATAAAATGAACTGAAATCCTTCAGCCCCAGGATGCATCCGAGCTGTCAGCCTTGAATTGTTGTTTGAAAGGCTTCCTTGTGTGACAACATTCACAACTATGGGTCAAACCTTGGTCCTGTTGGAATCAATGGCACGTTCGCCAGTGACTTCAGTGGGACCAGGGTTTGCCTCTGATTTTTAAAGATGTAAAATTTAAAGGGACACTGCCAATTTGGAACTCACATTTGAGTATGAAAATGGCATTTCTACTGTTGCTACAAGTAAAACCCGGTTACTGAAACTGAAGGAAATGAGCAAAACAAAGATTTTCCTCCTTTCAGTTTGTTTATTTTGTGCACTTTTGACCCAGCTGAACAAGGCTGATAAAGGCCTGACTTTAGGTTTAAAGTTAGTGCTTAAAGTTATGTGCATGCCGAAGTGCTGTTATCCCATTTGGTGTGAGCAGTTAGCCTATGTTCAGATTGTTTCCAATAGGAGGAGAAATTGATGATGGAGTCAGGCTTTTCTTTGAGACTATCCAGTTTGTTTATAAAGAATGTACAAAGTTGTTTTACTTAAAACACAGTAGAATCAAACAACAGTTTCTTAGCTAATGGTTCCAGCCAGTACTCTGCCCCAAAAGCTCCGTCTCTTTGCTTTCTCTCAGGGTCATGTATCCAGTGTTTTTCTTACTGTCTGCTTTGTGTTTTCTCTGCTTTTCTCTGCCTATTCTCTACCTGTTTCTGGGCACTTCTTCTCACAGATCCATGCACCTCCATCAAAACAGTGCACAGCAAGACCACTCTACTCATATAGCTCAATTACTGACTGGCCTTGTATGTGGCCTGTGTTTTGGGTAGGTAGCTCCTATTATTTCAGCTATCTTGCTCAAAACATTGCTTAGCTGCTCCTTATAACTAGCTGAATGGATGGGTGGCTGTTACACTCACCCAGCTTCAATGAGTTTTCAACCAACCTCCATCATAACTGTCTCTTGCTGAACCAGGACTTTTGTACATGGTTTCTTGGTTTTCCTTGCATAGTCATTTAGTTGCTTTCTCCCTAGTGAAGAAACATCTACAAGGGAGCAGGAAAGCCTTTTAAAAATTAACAGGAATTTAAAAAAATTAATTAATTAAAGGTTTATTACTTAAAAGGAGCTCTCTCCAGAGCTGTTTTCTTGACTAGTCAATTTTAAAAAATTCTATGATAGTGTCCCTTTAAAAACAGCTGGGGTTAAGTACTGTCTATAGCCATGAGAAACCTGCCTCTATCTCCTTAAACAAGGATCACAGACTTCAAGGTCCCATTATTTCAAACATCTCCTCCATACAGCTGTGGTCTCTTCCAGATGTATGTAGACAAGGGGGTTGCCAGTTACTCATCCAGCCAAAAAGTCAGGAAAACCCTTCCCCACTCCCAGTTCCAACCTTGGTATCTGTGGATGAGCTAACAGTAGGATCTGATCCTGTGAGACTCTTTCCCTTCTCCCTAGAAGCGACTGATCTTATTGCAACACCTTTGCAGCCACCTTTTGTACCTTTGGACTTTCTTGGTGGTACAGAAGGACACAGGGAAGATGCATGAAAACTGGCTGGTCCTGTCATTTTATACAATATATGGCAATGCTATGCTGGGCCTACACTCATTCCCCTAGCAAGAAAATTCAGATCTTTCCTCGGCCCCCTTGGCCCATGTGCAGAACGTCCAAATAGCCACTGGGCAGGGTGGCCATGTTTTCACAGTTATATCTTTTGCAAAGTGACTGGCCTACTTCCTTCAACTAAACCACAAATGCCCCAAATTGAAGTTACTTTGGTGGCTCAGTAGAACAGTGAGGATAAAAGTACCTAGCACAAAAGAATATATGTTTATATTCAAATCAATTCAGCTCCCTAGGTTAAAGGTAAAATTAGTTGCTCCTAACAAGATGCTCTGAACCTTTAGAAATGAATTGAAATGGTATGACCTCATTTCTCATATACAATAACAGATGAGAAGTGTTACTCCGCTCTCTTCCCATACTTTGATCACATCAGAGCCGTCTTTTTATTTTCTCTTTCACATGGCAGAAAACTAATTTGAAAAATAATTATGTTGCTGTTGGAAATTGTCATGGCTGTTCTGCTGTCCAAGAGCATAGTGATCACTGTTAGCGAGGTGACATTGTGCGATCTTATCTCCTGATCTGTCACAGTTTCTCCTTCCCTCCCTGAAATTTGGACTCTTCAAGCTAATATCCTGGCTTCTACACACTGAGATTATGTGGGTGATGATGATTCAGGTTTTTGTGGGTTTTTTGTATTTTAAATAGTCTAGTCAAAGACAACTGCAAATATGTTGGTTTAATGACATGAAAAGCATAAAGGTTTTTAAAACTATTCAGAAGTTATTTAATTATTCTGCAGTTTTATTCATTCAGAATTAAGTTTCAGAATATTTTAATATTTATAGCATGCTTGGATTTTTTCAAAAGGTCACTTGAAAATAAAATCAGTGCTGTTTAAAATACAAGCGAGAGGGCATGCTACCATGGGCAGGCGAGAGTGCTTCTCCTGAAACCTGTTCAGCAAAAGGACTTGCTTCTCTCTCGTAACCATTATATAGCATGGTGGTTTGATCACGTCTCAGTCTGTGAAAGCATTCCTAGTTAGTTGGGGTGACAAATGGTACGAAAAATGGCGATTTCTTCCACACACGGTGGTACCCACCCGTTTGTATGTTGGTTTTTATTTTTTGTTTGTTTCTGTGGATGTATAGACTTTGATATTGCAGTTTTTCCTGCATACAGCTCATATATAGACACAGTGAGAGTTCTTATTTTTCTTTAAAAAACATGGCTTCAGTATTGTTGTAGCTGTGATGGTCTCAGGATATTAGAAAGACAAAGTGGGAGAGGTAATATCTTTTATTGGACCAACTTCTGTTGGTGAAAGGCAAACTCTCTAGCTTACACAGAACTCTTCTTCAGGTCTGGGAAATGAATTTGGAGTGTCACAACTAAATACAAGTTGGAACAGATTGTTTTGCGTAAGTACTTAACGCATATTATGATGTGAAGAAGAGCTCTGTGTGGCTTGAATGCTTGTCTCTTTCTCCAAGTTGGTCCAATAAAAGATATTACCTCTCCCACATTGTCTCTCTATGTATTATAAACGACCATTCACGATAAAGTGGCCAGTTAACACCTTTGCAGTCATAGGACCAATAGAGTGCTATGATTTTTCCGGGGACTGTGTTGCTTTGGATGAGAGTCATAATTGCACCAGGGCTTTTAAAGAATTATTGCTTTGCAAATGTCTGTCCGTTAGCAATGAGTCACCTGGTTTGGTTCAAATGAGAACCATCTTGAACCTTTAACGTGGATTGGAATGACACCTTTTCTGATGTTTGAAAAAAAATATGGATAATGTTTTTCCAATCAGATGAGAATACCACAGATGCCAGCTTTATAGCCCTTCAGTCTGCATTATGGAAGCTGTAGAGTAGAAAACAGAAAAGCCTTCCTTTGAAATTCAGCTTCTTCTCAGCAGGTGCTGCAGTCCGGAACCCTGCCAGTCCTGAGTTATGGGAGTTGCTCTGTAGGCTTGTTTAATGTTGTACTTTCGTTGGTTAATTGTAGTGCTTTCTAGTTCTTGTGCCTCTGTAGCTCCAGTAAAGACAATGTCAACTAAGGAATTATGTGCTTTGGAACCTGGAGGATATTTCTCAGGCACAAACATCAGAAGCATCTGATTGGTCTCTCTGTTGTGTTTGCAGACTACATGAATGTCAGTCAGTCTTGGTTGCTGGAGATGCTAAGCAGAGACCCAAATAAACAGGGAACTTTTTTTTGATGTTTCCACCCCTTAGCACAGATGGAGTATCCCAGGAGATTCCTAGCAGAGTTTAAACGCTCTCAATCTTCCCTCCCTAAGGTGCCGAGGAAGTGGTCTGCCCTTAATCTGATTTTTTATGCCAGGGTAGATTAAAGACATGCGTGGGACCTCTCCTTTAGTAGTAACAATGACTTCCTTCCAAGCTTCCTGTGTTCTTCCGTGGATCTAGGTAACATATGTCCCCTGCTCCGACTGTACCTTAGACACATGAGCCTCTATTGGCACCTGGAAAAAAAAACGCAATAGGAAACAAAATGCAGTGCAGTGCGGGGATTGTGTTTTCTGTCACATTTGTTTTCCAGGTGTCATTAGAGGCAATGAGCTGCTGTTGCCTACAGCAGAATAATTTCAATATGCCATTGGTCTTTGTGCTGAGCAGAAAGAGCTGACACTCATAAAAGAGATATCTGCATTAGTACTTAGCTCTTCTCACCAACCCCTAAGATTTATTATTCCTCCAAATATCTCCCAGCATGCCAGCCAGAAGTCTTTGAGAAATTATCATAAAAGCTTTCCTTCCAAGCATAAACATGACAGAAGAGAAGCCATTGTCGAAATTGGTGTGGCCAACTGTATTTTCTCAGTGTTGCAGGAGGGCTGGTTATGGAGGAGCAAGAATTAGATGCATTTTTAAGATCATCGATAGCCAAGGTGTGACTTGGGCCTGTCACAGGTGACTGGCTCCCTTAAGGGAGATGGGGACGCCATATCTGTGTCCTAATTAATTAGCTGCTTCCCAGCCTGAGATGATGGGACTAAGGAGTGTCAGGTGACAGCATAATGGACTCCTGGGTCTTACAAAAGGACAGAGAGATCAGTCTGTGGAGTGGAGCTACGGCACCTAGGTAGTCTGGTTGGCTCTGAGCCAGGGTCTGCAGGAGCCTGGGTACTCCAAGGGAACCTGCCTGGGTGCCGAAGGCTCTATCCCAAGGCCATAAAGACCCTCCATGGTGGCCCAGAAAGGGACTGGGAAGAGGGCCCAGTGGACAGACTGGAGAGAAGCTCCGAAAGGGCAGAAGAATCTTTTTGTTTGTTGGAACCTTTTAGCTGGACTTTTGCAGACCCGGAAGAAGCTAAGTTTTGTTTGTGACTTGGCTGGAGGGCTAAGCTGCATCTCCAGGACAGACTGGTGTGAGAAGAGCCGAGGATATCCATCTTGGGGAAGACCATCATGTCAGGGAGCATCTGCAGTGTCACACTTGGCCAGTAGGGGGTGCACCGGGCAGCCACTCAAGATAGTTAAGTCCCAGGCAGACTGCGAAGAGCTACAAAAGGATCTCACAAAACAGGGTGTCTGGGCAACAAAATGGCAAATGAAATTCAATGTTGATAAATGCAAAGTTAAATATACATTGGAAAACATAATCCCAACTATACATATAAAACTATGGGGTCTAAATTAGCTGTTACCTCTCAAGAAAGAGATCTTGGCATCATATCATTGTGGATAGTTCTCTGACAACATCCATTCAATGTGCAGCGGCAGTCAAAAAAGCAAAGAGCATGTTGGGAATCATGAAGAAAGGGATAGAAAATAAGACCAAAAATATCATATTGCCTCTATATAAATCCATGGTATGCCCACATCCTGAATAGTGGATGCTGATGTGGTTGCTCCATCTTAAAAAAGATATATTGGACTCAGAAATGGTTCAGAAAAGGGCAACTAAAATGATTAGGGGTATGGGATGGTTGCCATATGAGGAGAAATTAATAAGACTGGGACTTTTCAGCTTGGAAAAGAGACAACTGAGGGGGGATATTATAGAGGTCTATAAAATCATAACTGGTGTGGAGAAAGTAAATAAGGAAATGTTATTTACTGCTTCTCATAACACAAGAACTAGGGGTCACCAAATGAAATTAATAGGCAGCAGGTTTAAAACAAACAAAAGAAAGTATTTTTTCGCACAATGCACAGTCAATCTGTGGAACTCCTTGCCAGAGGATGTTGTGAAGGCCAAGACTATCACAGGTAAATTAATAATTTATCACAGATAAATTAATGGATGATAGGTCCATCAATGGCTATTAGCCAGGATGGGCAGGGATGGTGTCCCTAGCCTCTGTTTGCCAAAAGCTGGGAATGGGCAACAGGGGATGAATTACTTGATGATTACTTGTTCTGTTCATTCTCGCCTGGCACAGGCCACTGTCGGCAGATGGGATACTGGGCTAGATGGACCTTTGGTCTGACCCAGTATGACGGTTATTATGTTCATGATGGGGCCGTATGGCGATTCTCAAAATCCCTGACTGAGCAGGACCAGCAAATCTGCACCCCCCGCCCCCAGTATCTGAGCACTTGATCACTATGTGTGTGTCCTCTGTGAGATCTGAAAGGGTAATTATCGGTGGAGCACAGAGAGAGAAAGTTCATCGAGGGAGTTTGTGGTAGAGCTCTGATTTAAACCCCCGTTTCCTGAGTCCACAAGGCCATTCTCCCACCGCCGCCATGCTGACCTTCCTGTGGACGTCTTTCTCCATTTAATTAGCAGTATCTTACTTCACTGATGTTTGGTGCCAGTCTCTTGCTCAGATTCAGATTCGGTGTCCACTCTGCATTTAAACAAACCAGTATTGTGACAGCAGTTCCAAAGGGTCCTACGTCCTCCAGATTTGGCAATATAATTCTACCTCTCGTGGCAGCTGTTCATGCGCTAGGTATAGGATGAATAACTGAGAAACATTCACGACTTGCTGATTATTTATTAGTTGTATTTAGTGTAGCAGGATAATATGACCCTATTGTGTCAGCTGCTGTACATACACAGAACACAAAGACAGTCCCTGCCCAAAGAGCTCACCGCTTAAGGAAGAGCCAAGACACAACATATAAATACAGATGGTGAAATGCAAGGAAACAATGAGACAATATTGGTCAGCATGCCAGTCAGTGGTCTCTGGACGCCAGCAAGATAGAGACTCATTATGAGAAAGAGTTAAACTCTCGTGTGCATCAGCACTGTGACCTCTAATATTCTCCCTATTTGAGTAAAGGTCATTTTGTATTTTACAGTCTCCAATTTAAGTGGCTGAAGATACAGCTGACACCGCTGGCTGAATCCAGGCCAGCATCACCGGGTGGGCCAAAGAGCTTCCAACATGCTTAAAGGTGTCTGTTGAAGAAAAGGCAGGTGTGAGGCTCTTGGCAACCCAAAGGGAATTAGGAGATGTGGCACAAGATGTGAAAGCAGTAAAACCTGGCTGTAGGTAGCCGTGTAAATATCCTCACCTTTCAAGCCAGCCTTCAAGACTGGCAAACAAATATCACTGAACAGCTTGCCAGAAGTTTACCAGACACTGCAGACTCCTTGACAAATATGATTAATGATTCCAGTTTCTAGACATTTCTTTCAGACTTGTGTCATTTCAAGGGAAACCACAGAGGGAACCAGGGTGTCCCTTTCTTTTCTGACACACTTAATTAGAGAGAGACTGCAGCTTCCAGGGCTCATGCAGGCAGATGCAGTCTTTTCTCAGAAGAAGGAATATTACAGTGTGCACGTTGCCTGCTCGCACACCACCTTCTGTTTGCTCGGAGAATGTAAATGATTCCTTTTTCAAGTGTTTTACTGTAGAGCCTACAAGTTTCCCAGCATTGCTGCAGCCTTCTTTATATACTCAAGTGTTGATCTGCTTCTTGCACAATCCCTTATACATGGGAGGAGTTCATCTGTAAAGGCCCCTTATCCTGGACACATTAAAGTCCCTATTAAAGACCCACTTCTGCTGCGCTGCTTAAAGTGAACTGAGTGCTCTTGTACAGAAATTGCCTATTGTTTCCCCCTTCCCCTACCATATATGTATAGATACCCTGGAGGGTAGGGATAGGATACAGAGGGCCCTAGACAAATTAGAGGATTGGGCCAAAAGAAATCTGATGAGGTTCAACAGGGACAAGTGCAGAGTCCTGCACTTAGGACAGAAGAATCCCATGCACTGCTACAGACTAGGGACCGAATGGCTAGGCATCAGTTCTGCAGAAAAGGACTTAGGGCTTACAGAGGACGAGAAGCTGGATATGAGTCAACAGTGTGCTCTTGTTGCCAAGAAGGGTAACGGCATTTTGGGCTGTATAAGTAGGGGCATTGCCAGCAGATTGAGGGACGTGATCATTCCTCTCTATTCGACACTGGTGAGGCCTCATCTGGAGTACTGTGTCCAGTTTTGGGCCCCACACTACACGAAGGATGTGGAAAAATTGGAAAGAGTCCAGCGGAGGGCAACAAAAATGATTAGGGGACTGGAACACATGAGTTATGAGAAGAGGCTGAGGGAAATGGGATTGTTCAGTCTGCGGAAGAGAAGAATGATGGGGGATTTGATAGCTGCTTTCAACTACCTGAAAGGGGGTTCCAAAGAGGATGGATCTAGGCTGTTCTCAGTGGTAGCAGATGACAGAACAAAGAGTAATGGTCTCAAGTTGCAGTGGGGTAGGTTTAGGTTGGATATTTAGGAAAAACTTTTTCACTAGGAGGATGGTGAAGCACTGAAATGGGTTACTTAGGGAGGTGGTGGAATCTCCTTCCTTTGAGGTTTTTAAGGTCAGGCTTGACAAAGCCCTGGCTGGGATGATTTAGTTGGGGATTGGTTCTGCTTTGAGTAGGGGGTTGGACTAGATGACCTCCTGAGGTCATTTCCAACCCTAATCTTCTATGATTCTATGAAACCATATCTCCCTGCCTGTGCTTAGACTGGGAGCTCCTTGGTGCAGTTATCATCCATTCTTGAATGTTTCGAAAGCACCTAGAATATTGTGGGTGCTGCCACAAACAAACACTCCATAATAAACTGATCAATGCCATTTCCTATCTCTAATAAACACTCAACAGGCAGATCACAAAACAATTATAAACACAATTTACTGTTCAAAATGGGGAAACTTTGCTTACTTCTGCTCAGCAAAAGAAAGAGATTCAACATATTTAACTAACTATAGTGAGACAGGAACTTATATTTGTACATCTTTAACTAGGACTGAATAACAGTATGATGGTAGTCTAAAGATAGTTTGAGGGGAAACAAACTACCCTTTGGAGATTAACAGATCCTTTGCTAGATTCTTGGGGAGGGTCTGGCTGTGTGGTGTGTTTGGTGTATGTGTTTTGTTGTTTTGTTTTGTGTTTAGTATTTTTG
This sequence comes from Lepidochelys olivacea, assembly GCF_965140295.1. Classification (NCBI taxonomy): domain Eukaryota; kingdom Metazoa; phylum Chordata; order Testudines; family Cheloniidae; genus Lepidochelys; species Lepidochelys olivacea. Next base: position 3,160,113 of record NC_140417.1, on the reverse strand, counting down.
TGACACTTCCAAAAAGGCAAAGTTTGATGATTTTCCTGATGGTGCTAATTTTTCACACTGCTCCAAAGAGGAAGAGACTGGGGCATCTTTCTCTTTAGAAAACTTTCTGAAAATGCATTCATAATACTTTAGGAACAGGTAATCGATATGAATGTAACCACGTTGAGATGTTATAATACAAAGGGAAGTTAGAGCTCTAATTGCACAGAAAATATATTAGATACAATTATACTGCAGTTTAAACAATATTTAAGGACAATATTTCCAAACATAAACTGGCTTTGCAGACCTTGAAAATAAGAATTTCACCACACAAATCTTCCCTGTGAGAAGGACTCTAGTCTGTTTTGAAATGCAGTGCACCGTCTCTTCAGATGTAAGGCATACTTCTTTAATAAGATGTGATTCAATTGATTTCAGTGGAATTGAGAGCTAGAGTGCAATATTCCTGAATTAGAGATTGCCTTATCACCAGGGCGTTGGATGAAGAATAATACTGTGCTTTTAGGGGCTACTTTGGTGAAGCCTGGCCAGCATCCCTCTATTTTATCCTGCTTTAACCCACCCTTCATCTTGAGTAGCCCATGCTGCAGCCCCTCTGGTCCTTCCAGATGAGGAAGATTACACAAGGCTCCATTAGGAGGCCTGCCAATGCCAGGAGGAGGATCACTGTTTTGGGTATTTCTACCAGGGCTAAATTCTCGGCTTCCCCAGGAGAAAGGAGCCTCAGCTAGGAATCCAGAAGAACCAGTGTACATGGTGCAATTAACTAAACTCAGCTTCTGTAGACAGCAAATGCAAACTAGAGGCTGAATTAATTTTTTTGGCATAGCTCCCCTGGCTTCAGTGGAACTCCTCTGGTTTATATCAGCTGGGGATCTCACTCATATCCCCCAGAGAAAATTGACAGTGAAAACAATATCTTCACCATCATCATCATCATCATCACAACACACACAAATCACCACCGGGTTCAATTCATTCGTTTTTTATGTTAACCGACTTCATCTTCACTCACGGAAAACTCACTGCAGCTCTGCTCCTCTGTCAGTCATCAGTTCCCTCCCTCAGACCATGGGCTGCAGCAACCAGGGCCTGCAGCAGAGCCAGGCTCCAGGCAGTCTGGCAGGCCCAGCTAGCCTGTTGCAGCCCAGCTAGCCTGGTTGGAAACGTCAGCAGACTGGCTCTTGAGCCCACCAGCAGAAGTTCAGTGGCTGCTCAAAGCATATGCCCACAGCTGCGACAGGTCCTGCTTGTTCCAAGGCTTGCTCCCAACTTGTTCTAGTCCTGCTCCTGCCTTGGCCCCAGCCTTGCGTCACTCCAGATATTCTGGTTTTGAGCGCGGGTCAGACACCCGCCTTCAGTTCTGACCCTTGGCTCTGGCCCCTAGCCTCTGACTGTGGCATTGACCTTGTGCTCCAATGCCAGGCTACCAACTCCTGCTCTGACCATGAGGCCTGACTCCTGCTCCCGCCACCTGCTCATGTGACAGTAGACTGCAGTCTCATCTATTTCCCATGAAACGTCGTTTGAGGGAGTGCAGGAAATAATGGCTGTTCTGAAGCAAGATTGAAGTCAGCGGTGTGGCGGCATAGGGAGCAACTTGAAAGGCTGCATGGTGTACTTTTCAAAGTGCACGGTAGATATTCCCGTTTAGAGAGGAAGGAAATGACAGACCAGAGCAAAGCAACTGTGACACATTAGTCATAGTTACATTCCTTCATTACTGCTTCAAATTGAAAAATGCCAGCCACTGCACAGCTCACTGAAGTAAGTTCAAATATAACTGCACACATTCAAAGGTCAGAAAAAGGAAAATTATAAGCCATAGTGTTTTATTGCCTCCACATAATGGTTTATTTTTCCTTTGTTTTATTTCCAGAGTTGCAAAGATGGAGGGACTGTGCTATTGAATGGAATTTTAGAAATTAAATTTACTGAGAACGCAACCAGCTTTTTTTATTTGAGTGGAGTGCTTGCCAAGTGGGCTGTATTTATAGGAGCCCACGAGGGACTGCGCCTCACAAGGTGGCATTTGATAAGCATTAGAGGCTGATTTCTGGACACAAGTTAAGGAATTTAACAGGGCTGTGGGAAGATTTGCTTTCTTGAGCTGAATGAAATTGACTTACCAGGTTTTTTCGTTAACAATATCTCTCTTTCATTCTGTGATTGATTCATGTGTAGTGGATGATTATTATTTTGCACATTTCCCAATTCTTTCCTTTCCCACAAATAATTGTTGAAAACTGCCACCTGCAAATTCGTCAGGAAGTGCTTTTTCTAACACCCTTTCTTGGTGTCTAATTTTAGTATGTGGCTGTAAACTATAGCAAACCTGAAACCTTTACAGTTGTGCTAAGACTATTCATTGATAATGCAAGAACCAGCTTTGCTCACTTAAGTATTGTGTGCTCAGTTTTTCACACATATTCTTGTGTGTCCTAAATGTATTTTCCTTGCACAAACCTGGTAGTTAACATATGTCTATTTTTTGCATGCAAATACAATTTGTGTACACTGATGTGTGTTTCGGCATATGAAAAATTCCATATTCAAAAACGTAGATGCACAAGATTTCTCCTACATTCCAGGCTGAGGACACTTTGAGGTAATAAGAAATTATTTATTTCTTTATATTTATATTTTTAATATATTTTTATTTTATATATTTATATATTTAGGAAAAATAAAAATCAATGGGACTTAGGCTCCTAAGTAACTTAGGTGCTTTTGAACATTTTACCTGTGAGACTATAGGACATAGGAATAACTGAAGATAACCCTCTGAACATGAGCTCCCAGCAGTACGCTAGGACTCAAGCGGTTAACACGATGTTTGGGCATACCTAGGAGAATACTGAGTAAGAGTGGAGAAATGATGTCACCAAGGCTGCACAGAGGTTGTTGGGAGCCAGGGCTAAAATCTGAAACTGTGCCGCCCCTCCCCCGACCATTCCAAAAAATTACCATTGACGGGAGGGAGACCCTGGGTGAGGAAAGCGGGGAGTTGAAGAGCAAGCCCACATCATGCTCAACTGCGGCAGCAGCCTGGCTCCAGCCTGACACAGCTGGGCCTGGCTCCCAGCAAAGTGTGTTGCAGCGTGTTATGTGTGTTAAGTGTGTTATGACGGAGCGGCTGCTAGGCCAAACCTGAGCGGTGCTGTGCACCAGATCACAGCGCCGCTCGGTTTGGGGGCACTCTCAAAGAGAAGACCTGGGGCAAACTGCCCCTTTTGCCTCCAGCCCCGCCCCAGGCAGCCTTGGGTGTCACCTTTGTATACAACGGTGACATACTGTGGAGCTCTGCCAGTTTTACACCCGCTGAGGATCTGGCCTATGTTTTCAGTGTTCCAGCCAAATTTGGGAGACTTTCAGAGCCTTCTAGATCCCCAGGAACGCTTAGAGTAGATAGTTGCCAACACTGACGTTGCAGGTAATATGGAGATTCCAAGCATGCAAGGATAATAGACACCGTTACATCAATCTCGCTCTGCTCCCACAAAGCCTTCCTTCTGTTTGCTAAATAATGTTTAGTGACATCAGTGACCTTACTCTTATGTGAATCTCTTTTCCTGATCTTTCCTATGAAGATAATTCACTCACTACAGCCCCCATTTATAAAAGTACTGAAGTGTGCGCTTCACTTTAGGTGATCCCTGACTACTATGTGCTTAAAATGTACGCATGTGTTTTTTGAGTTGGACCTTTTGGATCTCATTGCAGGAGTGGGGCCAAGGAAAAGACATTGTGTTTCATAGTGTGAGATCTAGCTAATGGTGAAAGGGTTGTTTAAATTCAATGTTCGGTGCAAGGAAACGTTTCTGTTTACTAGACTTACACATTTTAATATTTTAACATGTTATGATGTAAAATATGGGAGGAAAAAAAATCCTAGTGTGACTGAATCTCCTAACAAAGGCAGTTTTATATGTAGCCCCAATAGATCCCGATAAAGTAGAAGATGGAAATGCACAAATACAATATACTCTTTTGTTTTTATTTTGTTTTTGAAAAAGTAAAACAAAATAAAACATGCTTGAAATCTACTTCAGAAATTATAAGAACATAGTGAGACTTTCCATGACCAACTTCTGTTTCTGAAATATTCCTTTGTGTGGGAGAAGGTGCCAGGTGGATTGGGTGAGCAGGGCACTTGTTATCTGCCCCCCAAAAAGGGCAGCCAGCATCGGAGCCCCAGAAAGGATGACGAGAGAGAAATGAGGATTCAGTTGGAGAAATATGCATTTTGATTACACGTAAGAGCTGCATTTTACAGGAGCCCATAAATTTTGGAACAATAAGGAACTGCCCAGTTCAAGTAATTTGAAAACCACTGTGCTAGATAACATTCATTCCCCACGTCGCACATTTAACACTGAGTGTTAATCAGTACACAAACACTGTGTTGATTCTTTTTTTAAGTTCATAAAAATGAGTAAGACTTGTGCGATGCATATTAAAAAGACAGTGTTTCGGTCAAGGATTTAGTTAGTTAATCCCCAGATATTGATTCTGTGATCTAAATTCATTCTAAGTTGATTTTTCTCAGGTTATCCTGGAGTGCAGTTCTTTGAAGCCTAGGTGTCTCTTTATTTGTTATATTAATAATAATGTTTGCAGTAAAAATACATCAAGTGAATCAGGGAGTTTAAGTGGCACTTGCCTAGTATGGTTGGGTTTAAAAAAAAATTGTAATAATGTATTCACTTCTGAATGCTCTGTTGTTCTTATGAGTCCAGCAAGATACAGATGTTCCCAGGGTTATGTAGCTGTTTCTTATTGCCAGATTGTCTGTCAACCATAAATAATTGTGAGTGGTCTGATCTTTCTTTACACATCTAGATGGGTTGCCCACTGGAGCAGAGAATACCAATTTAACACTGGTACTGTGTAGGACAGTATTGTGAAGTACATCTTTGACTATGAACTATCACTTACCGGACACCAGTGGAAGGCAAAGTTTAAGAAGTCTCAGTAAGGATGTGTATTCCTTAAATACAGTTTCTATATAGTAGGGGGGGTTTGTTTTTTGTACTGTGCACAAAATGAAGAGATCACAATTTTAATGGTTAATTTCTTTTTAATTTTTTTTTAAAAGAATGATGCTTGGCCCGGTTTTAAAAACACTCTGCACCCGCAATTGAGACCAGATTTTTGAAAGTGCCCAGAACTCAGCAGCCCCCATTGAGAACAATGGTATATGTTGGGTGCTGAGTGAGGTCTTTTGAAATCTAAGCTTGAAGATATAAAGTAAGATTCATACAGGCAAAAATAAGTATAAGACCACAAGGTTTGGGGAACCAAAATATTTTTCGCTATAGGAAAGATATTGGCCAAGATTTTCAAAAATGACTAATGATTTATGATTGGGTGTGGCAATTTTTTTGTACCCAAATTGAGATGCTTTGAAGGGGACTGGTGGTTCTAAACATCTGGGTCCACTAAAACATGTGCAAGTTAGGCACCCAAAATCACTAGTTGCTTTTGAACATCTTGGTCCTCATAATCATGTATTCAACTGTAGTAGAGTAGAAGAGTCAGACCTCTGAGACATAACTTTCATCCAGAACAGAGAATTGGCATTTCTGACAAACTGAGTACAGTGAAAGGAATTACCAAGTCGTCTTAGGCCCTTGGGAAAGCCAATCAAAGCTAAATGACTGGATTTCACTTTACATGTATTTAAGTTATATAATTAGAGTTCATTATTTTATAGTGCCCGGTAGCATACTAGGTGCCTCATGGAGCAGACACAGTTCTCCACTCCCAGTGATCTTAGATTTTAATTTCGGGCAATAATGGAACAAAGATTGCAAGAAAAAATAAGCTGTGATTGAGAGAGGAAGGATGGGGTTCATGGTTACAGTAATTTACACAGGTAGGTCCGGATCCAACACTGACTGCTGTAGGGGCACAATGTACGCTACAGTTGAGGTTTTGGGGTTTTTTTAACAAATCCTGCTGATCTTGATCAACAGCATGTATATGAAAGCACCCAACTTTCCATGTTCGATAGCATCTGTGATATCCATACTGGGCAGTAGGACAAGGCCAACATGCCTTCAGGCACTGACTTTTTGGACACATACTTTTAACAGGTTAAAGGACGTTTAGATACGTTAAATGTATTCAAGCTGGCAGGGCTTGATGAAATTCATCCTAGGGGACTTAAGGAACTACTTAAAGCAATCTCAGAACCATTAGCGATTATCTTTGTGAACTCATGGAGGACAGATGACGTCCCAGAGGACTGGAGAAGAGCAAACATAGTACCTATCTTTAATAAGGGGAGCAAAGAGGAATTATAGACCTATAGACACCCTAACTTTGATACCTGCAAACCTGGAACAAATTATTAAACAATCAATTTGTAAGCACCTAAAGGATAACAAGGTTATAAGGAATAGCCAACATGAAATTGTCAAGAACAAATCATGTCAAAACAACCCAATTTCCTTCTTTGACAGGCTTACTGGCCTAGTGGATGGAGCGAAGCTGTTGGCCTCGTGAATGGGGTGAAGCTGTAACCACATCTTGGTTGTAGTAAGGCTTTTGATGCAGTCCCATACTCAAAAAGTAGTTATCAAGGCTTTGCTGTCAGACTGAGAGGGCATATCTATCGGTATCCCACAGGGATCAGTCTCGGGTACTTGTACTATTCAATATTTCCATTAGTGACTTGGATACTAGAGTGGGAACCATGATTATAAAATTTGAGGATGACTCTGAGTTGGGAAGGTTTGCAAGAACTTTGGAGGACAAGATTAGAATTCAGAACAACCTTGAAAAATTGAAGAATTAGTCTGAAATCAACAAGATGAACTTCAATAAAGACAAGTGCTGGGTTCTTCACTTAGGAATGAAAAAAATCGAATGCAAAACTACAAAAATGAGGAATAACTGGCTTGGTGGTAGTACTGCTGAACAGGATTTGGGGGTTATAATGGATCACAAATTGAATATGAGCCAATAATGTGATACAGTTGCAAAAAAAGGCTAATAGAATTCTGGAATATATTAACAGGAGTATTGTGTATAAGAAACGGATCCCGCTCTATTCACACTGGTGATGTCTCATCTAGAGTATTGTCTCCAGTTCTGGGTGCCACACTTTAACAAGGATGTGGACCAGCTGGAGAGAGGCCAGAGAAGTTCAACAGAAATGATCAAATATTTAGAAAACTTGACCTATGAGGAAAGTTGTTTTTTTTTTTAAACAACAGGGCCTATTTAGTCTTGGGAAAAGACGACTGAGGGGGGACCTGACAACAGTCTTCAAAATGGTAAGAGCTGTTATAAGAGGATGAGGATCAGTTGTTCTCCATGTCTACTGAAGATAGGACAAGAAGTAATGGGCATAATCTGTAGCAAGGGAGATTTAGGTTAGATATTAGGAAAACTTCCTAACTCTGAGGGTAATTAAACACTGGAATAGGCTTCCAAAGGAATTTGTGGACTCCCTATCATTGGTCGCTTTTAAGATCATGTTAGACAAACACCTGTTGGTTTGATCTAGGTATAGTTGGTCCTGGCTCAGCACAGGGGGCTGAACTAGTGACCTGTCAAGGTCCCTTCCAGCCTGACATTTATAAGATTTAGAAGTTGATTTGAAGTCATAGTAATTTTGGTCCTGCCTAATATTTGATGTACTGAGTTTATGTCTTTAGGGGAGATGGCCAACAACTCTCTCACAAAATGCTTGGAATTTTGTTATCTGAAACATAAAATTATTCATCATTCATGTATATTATGTTGCTATTTTTATTATTAACATATTGTCAACACATGTGAGGAAATGGACCATTATATTTTTTTATTAGCCTGTCTAGAAACCATTTTGCCTATGTTATATTTTCTTTTTACCAATTACCCAAGAATAATCCAGAACAAATTATTGCTGCAGGACAGATAGGGAGTAACTGAATGTTACATCCCTTATAGCCCACCTTACGTCATATTATAAACAGTTATCCTGTAAAGTAACACAATGTAAACAACAGTTCACGATGTTCTCCTGTGTCTAGGCGCCACTAGACAAAACAAATAGCTGATGATAATAAATATATCACTCTCTGTTACCTAACTGCTGCTTGGAGCCTGGATTTTCAATATACTACATCTTTCTTCAATTGAAAAGCATTTTAGGGCCTGATCCAGAGCCCAGGGAAATCGGTGAGTCTTTTCACTGACTTCACTGGACTTTGAATCCAGCTTTTAGGAAGATGATTAGGTCCTTAGAGAAAATTTTAACAGTAAAAGAAACAAACTACATTGCAATAGTCCATAACCCAAGATACTAAAATAGAGACATAATCTGGGGGAAATCAGCAATGGTTAATAGATTAAGATATCTGCACTGGGCTATGTCCTTAGGGTTTCCACTGGTATGGTTTGAGCAAGCTAAAAAAACTGCAGTTATCTGGCTGACCAGCACAACAAAACAAACCCACTCTGGACAAGTGACTGTCCACTTCATAGCTGACCTAATGCTCAGTGCATTGATTGTACAGTTCCTCAAGATAAAAATTGGCCTTTGCCATATCCATGTAAACATGTCAAAATGGCAGAAGAAATGGGTAATTTAGCTGACCAGTTTTTTATTTCTCCATTGTTGTCTTCTGGCTCCACTCAGTCTGCTGAACCCCATCGTGCTCTTTGGGAAGAGTGTACATGGCCACCTGTATATGTGTTGTCCCGAAAGCACAAAGCAAAATAGTTCTTACACTTCTGGAGCAGGTTTCTGGAAATGTAGCACCTTTAGAGTATAATTCAAAACCCCTGCCATACGCTAGCAATAAATACCATTAGCACATTTGATCATCCTGAAACATGTCCTCACAGATGGGATCCTGGAAGGGAATGAGGTAAAAAAAATAGGCATTCGTTGTCAAACCTTGAAAAACTCAAGGCTGCAGCTGCCATTGAGGGTGTGGTTTCCGGTTATCTTGACTGCAACAGTCTCCTATTGGGGTTGCTTCCTGATCTCACATCATGGCCTAGCAACAAAGAGGATTGGCCCGAGAAAGCAGTAAACCTATGGATAATCTTTTCAAATGCTGCTATGCAGGATGCCTTCAGTGATTAGCTGCCTTCTACAGCTGCACATGATCATACCCAAACAAGCCGGACATGTTGTAATCCAAACACTGTTCAGAGCTTTTTGACTACTGTTCAAAGTAACAGTGATCAACGTGAACTGATGCCATTTGCCAGTGGTTTCTGTGCCGCTAATAGTCAGTACAATGCTTCCCCCAGTCACCGTGCTTAGAATAGGAAATGAATGCAGTGTCTCAGATACCGCGGTGCGGTACTATTACTCATCTGTTAGTGATGACGACTATCTGTTGTTTTTGCTGTAGCCAATAGTAGAACAAGGGTGTGTTTTCTTCTTTGAACCTGATGAAGTCCAGTGCCCTTCTCCTGTAGTGCCAATCTTTAAAAAAGGAAAGAAGGAGGATCCTGGGAACTACAGGCCAGTCAGCCTCACTTCAGTCCCCAGAAAAATCATGGAGCAGGTCCTCAAAGAATCAATCCTGAAGCACTTACATGAGAGGAAAGTGATCAGGAACAGCCAGCATGGATTCACCAAGGGAAGGTCATGCCTGACTAATCTAATCGCCTTCTATGATGAGATTACTGGTTCTGTGGATGAAGGGAAAGCAGTGGATGTATTGTATTTTGACTTTAGCAAAGCTTTTGACACGGTCTCCCACAGTATTCTTGTCAGCAAGTTAAGGAAGTATGGGCTGGATGAATGCACTATAAGGTGGGTAGAAAGTTGGCTAGATTGTCGGGCTCAACGGGTAGTGATCAATGGCTCCATGTCTAGTTGGCAGCCGGTATCAAGTGGAGTGCCCCAGGGGTCGGTCCTGGGGCCGGTTTTGTTCAATATCTTCATAAATGATCTGGAGGATGGTGTGGATTGCACTCTCAGCAAATTTGCGGATGATACTAAACTGGGAGGAGTGGTAGATATGCTGGAGGGCAGGGATAGGATACAGAGGGACCTAGACAAATTGGAGGATTGGGCCAAAAGAAATCTGATGAGGTTCAATAAGGATAAGTGTAGGGTCCTGCACTTAGGACGTAAGAACCCAATGCACCACTACAGACTAGGGACCGAATGGCTGGGCAGCAGTTCTGCGGAAAAGGACCTAAGGGTGACAGTGGATGAGAAGCTGGATATGAGTCAACAGTGTGCCCTTGTTGCCAAGAAGGCCAATGGCATTTTGGGATGTATAAGTAGGGGCATAGCGAGCAGATCGAGGGACGTGATCGTCCCCCTCTATTCGACATTGGTGAGGCCTCATCTGGAGTACTGTGTCCAGTTTTGGGCCCCACACTACAAGAAGGATGTGGATAAATTGGAGAGAGTCCAGCGAAGGGCAACGAAAATGATTAGGGGTCTGGAACACATGAGTTATGAGGAGAGGCTGAGGGAACTGGGATTGGTTAGTCTGCGGAAGAGAAGAATGAGGGGGGATTTGATAGCTGCTTTCAACTACCTGAGAGGTGGTTCCAGAGAGGATGGTTCTAGACTATTCTCAGTGGTGGAAGAGGACAGGACAAGGAGTAATGGTCTCAAGTTGCAGTGGGGGAGGTTTAGGTTGGATATTAGGAAAAACTTTTTCACTAGGAGGGTGGTGAAACACTGGAATGCGTTGCCTAGAGAGGTGGTGGTGGAATCTCCTTCCTTAGAAGTTTTTAAGGTCAGGCTTGACAAAGCCCTGGCTGGGATGATTTAATTGGGGATGGGTCCTGCTTTTGAGCAGGGGGTTGGACTAGATGACCTCCTGAGGTCCCTTCCAATTCTATGATTATTCTATGATTCTATGATTCCTTCCATTCGCAACACAAAGCTGAACGCACTCTTTGACTAGATGGAGTTACCGATGACAGAGCCCAGTGTGACTTTCAGTCACCCGAGGCTGTACTGTGCTGGCTTAAAGATGAATGAGACCAGTTCCTGGACACCTGCCTGTCGGTATGAATGTTACTGTGAGGTAATCTGATGCCTGTCAGTCTACTCATTACAAAACCGAGCAGTGCGGGAATCCAGAGTGCCGCTGGAGTCAGGTCTGAGCGCTGGGTTACATCCTCAGTTCTGGCTTTGAGGCGGGATTGTTGGTGCAGCTTGGATGGGCAGTGAGACAGCACCAGAAAGACAAGCTCCCAGCCCAGCACTCTGCCCATGGAAGGAGGAATGCTCCTGTTGCTTGGGCGGTAGTGGGAAGCCACCCTCACCAATGCAGTGGTGATGGGGAGGCCTCCCTGGCCTTCCTAGGATGAGGCGGAGATGGAGCTGTAGATAGGCTGAGTGGTGGTCCTGTCTCCCTAGCGGTTAATCCAACATCTGGAGATGCTACTGCCTGAGCGTGGCAGTCACTCACTGCACTCTAGGCTTGTTGGGAGAGAAAGTTAAGCTCAGAGGCTAGATTTTCAAAAGCCCCTCGATGGTGGCCTAATTCGACTCCCACTGAAGCCGATGGTAAAATTCCTACTGAGGTCAGTGGGAGAGGAGTTAGCCCAATGCTGAGAGCTTTTCATGGGGCTGCCCCAGGTTTTTTGGAGTGAGAATGTCATTGCCAAGGTCAGGTGAGTGGTGTCACTCCTGAAATTCTTTGTTTCTTTTTGCATAATCTCAGTCTGATAGAGAACAGTAAAACAGCGTCGTCTTGCTGCGCCAGTGAAAAGTTTTTGAAAGATCATTCTGCCTCCCTCATCTGGATGTAAAATCTGCATGCCAGAGAGACAGGCGGTTGCATAATTTCAGCAGCTGGCAAGAGGTCTGGCTGGAAAAACAACAGAGGAAAAACATCTCCCCACACAGCCATCTGAACTGGGATCTCTCCCTCCTGGAGTGATGCACCAGCTTGCTTTGGCAGCCTAGTGCATTTTCTGTCCTTGAAATAAAAGAGTGGGTGGTCGGGGGGGAGGGATTCCTTCTTTTCTGTTTGCACAGCACTGCAAGCGAAGAGAATTGTTTGGGCTTCAACCCTTTCAGCCTGGAATTAAACCAAAGTGCACAGAAACAGGGCAACCCTGCATTTCTGATACTCTAAAACTTTCCAGGGGGGAGCCCTCGGAGGGATTCAGCCTGCACCTGAGACAGTTTAATTGAGTGGATGGACTTAGTTGGGGCTGGGGTAGAATTCAGGAAATCCTGAGCCCACATTTCATTTCTGCTACTGACTGACTTGGAGGCCTTGCATCTCTGTTTCCCGTCAGCCAAATGGGTTCACGAATACCTGCTTCACGGGGAGCAGTGAGGATTGAGCCATTCATGTTCACACAGCACTTTTTAGATGAATCCCGGCTCTTAAGATTTGGGCCCCAATGTCATTTATCGAAAGAAAAGAAAAAGGCTGTAGATGAACTTTTGCTCTTCAGGAGGTCAACAGCGCGTCCTACTGCGTAACATCGGAGAGGTGTCAAGTCGCTTGGGGTAATGAGCGAAGATGGACTGTCTGGTGTGGCTGAAGGGGCTGCAGCTGATGACTGTATTGGTATTCACAAAAAGAAAAGGAGGACTTGTGGCACCTTAGAGACTAACCAATTTATTTGAGCATAAGCTTTCGTGAGCTACAGCTCACTTCATCGGATGCATCCGATATTTATATTTTTTTCGTCAGGAATGTCAGAATTGAATGTGTTGATCTGAACGGCTGATTCAAAATAAAACGTTTTATTTTATTTGGAAGTTTTGTTTTGACATTTCTGAATCAACATTTCGATATTTTGACTTTGCATTTCGCCTTAGGATGACGACAAACGGTGACAGATCAGAATTCCTGTAAGAGGGATGTTCCGTTTTCTGGCCGGCTCTGATTAGTATTTCAATATTTATAGCCTGGTAGCACCCAAAGGCCCAGCCTCGTTGTGGTGGGCACTGTTTGGCGCCGCTACTGCTCTCTAAGTGTGGGGGCTGGAGAATTCAAATGGCCACTCTTCACACAGCAGTGCAGGCTCCTCTGATACTGCTCAGACCAGAGAGCTGCCTGCTGCAGCTGGAGCAGGTTCTCAGATGCGTCGCTCTTCGGTGGTCGTAAAGCTAAGAAGGCAGTGGGGAACATAAGCTCTCCGTGCCGTGGAGTGAAGAACACAGTGCTGAGCATATCGCACTTCAGTGAGCAGATAACTGTTAATTCCCAGACTATCTCACTTACTAAGGAAATGATACTACAGTCTCTGGCAGTTGCGGATACCATCGATACCCCTGTTCAATCTTAACTGTTTCCTCACAACGTTTTAGTTGTTCATGATACTCGGGGCAACCTTCTAGCTCTTTAGTCCTCAAAGAAACTAAGCAGCAAGGCTGAATACTTCTAGAACAGAAAGTAATAATACTGCTGGGTCTGATAGTTCCTAATCAACAAGGAATATTATCACCCTGTATTAACAATCAGGTATCTCTTTGCCTTTTCTAGTTAGAGGACTGGGTATTAAAGCATTTCTTTTCACTCAGAGACTCGTGTGTCTAGAACAGTATTTGACAGGCATTTTTTTGTGTGCCAGGGAAGGGTAAAGTGACAAGGAGATGCACACTAGAGATGTCAGTTCATAGCATCCTGAACCTGGAATTGCTAATGAAGTCTCTTCTGTGTCACAGAGATGATGTACCAGTGCATTTCAGCTTCAAGAGGATACAAATGCAAAGCAGTCAAGGGTAACTTCCTTATCATATAAAAAAAGAGGTTAAAGAAACACAGAAGAATGAGACTATAATTCTGAATGGGAATATTCTATTATTCATGAAGTATTTTGTTTCTGTAGAGAATCCTATTATGACATGACATTCAGATCTTATTGCTCTTTTTACTGCTGTGCTATGCAGCTGTTCCACATTTAGGGGGTCTGTTCTCCCCCTCGCTGTGCACACACGACTCTAATTTAGGATTAATGGACATTTTGAGGGTCCAGCAGTGGGAAGCAGACCGCTGTGCTTGCTTTCTTCTTTATTTAAAAAAAAAAAACATGTTCCTTGTCACTGTGATATAATGGGCATCAGTAAACAATGGGATTGAACGCTGGGCAATTGGAAATCAGATTATAGATACAATATGTCATAGTAGTAATAGAGCAAAAATCTCCATTTACCCCTAACTGTCGATGGGGCTACATGTTTATAATACTGTTCCTATCACTGTTTTACACCCTTCCACTTGTTAATTGTGACACTTTGGGAGTAATAATAACCATTTTCCACACTGCACTTGGAACAATAAGCAATGCAGGAATAATCCTTTCTATCTCTTCCTAAATGTTCTCTCTTTAGGAGATAACACATATCTGTAAAGATAGTTAATATGTTTCTTAGCTCAGTCCTATGATAAATAGAGATACCGCGTGATGACATTCAAAACCAAGGGCTTGTGTACCAAATAAAACATGGAAGTTACTTCTGTACAATTGTATCATGGCAGTTATAATTTCCAGTTAGTAAGGATGCATCTCTAAGTGTAGGTTAGCTTTCTTCCATTTTGTCTTCGGCGTTTATATTAGTTTCTTCATAATCTGACAGCATGATTACCTATTGTACACCTTGGCAGGACCTTGGAGAAATGTTCCTCAACTACATTGTTTTGCAAGAAAATACAACAAAGAAATAACAGCCTACGGAGACATCTGATTTACAGTCACTTAACAGCTCGAAGGGACAGAAAGAGGAAAAATGCCCCAGTTTTCTTCCTCTAATATGTTTTTTCAGTGCTCGTATTACTGCTAAATACTTCCTTGCAAACTTACTATTTGGAACTAGAGAGAAAACTGAACTGCTTTACAAACCTAGTGCTGGCAATGGTAAATTAATAATAATTCTTCCTGGGTGCAATTCACCCCCATGCAGAGCAGCAGCACCAGGGCCCTCCGCCTCACTTAGGCTCTGTGAATTCACTGGGCAGGGTGCAAAGGCTGCTGTCTCCACTGGCTGTGCATTGGCTGGCATGGAGCAGAAAACAGATCCAGGCCCCTCATTCATAGATCCTCCTTGCCTCATGGGGAACGCTGAGTTCTCCCTCTCTTCAGTATATTCAACTGTGTGTTGGGAGTGCTAGCTGTTCACATAAGGTCCTGTTGTTGTGGGTGGAGAGTTCTGTAAGTCATGGCCAATCAGAGTAGAGAGATTTATTTGTAGTAGCCTGTGAATCAAGATACTGTAAAGAGATTTGCATCACCTCTAAGTGTAACAAACCAGCGTCATCTGCTCCCAACCCAGAGGCTTTGACCACATTAATGAAGGGTATGTCTACACTTAAAATGCTACACTGCTGCAGAACTTTAGTGTGGACACTATCTATGTCGATGGGACGGCTTCTCCCGTCGGTGTAGGTAAGCCACCTCCCCAGGAAGAGGTAGCTAAGTTGATGAGAGAATTCTTCTGTAGAATTAGTGCTGTCTACACCCAGGGTTAGGTCACTGTAGCTACGGATCAATCTGGGTGTGGATGTTTTCCCATCCCTTGGAGACATCGCTATAGTGACCTAACCCCCTGCTGTAGACCAGGCCCAAGAAACATCACCTTTATCTGTCAGTAAATAGCTGGCACTTACATGTTGTGAGGCCAGCCACAGCCATCCCACTGGCCAAGATACCTCATTTGAAACCACTGCCTTCATCAGCAGATCCTTAGCCCTGCAGCACAGATATCTACCACTTGAGCTGAAAGAGAATCTCCATGAGCAGGTAGAAGTAGTAAGTTGTTATCCTCTAATGAATCTGAAGCGACAACACACAGTGTTGCCAGTATGTTACACAAACACACAGACAACTTTATGCACACTAGGTGTCTTGGTGGACACAATTGCGTGCAGGATGGAAGCATAAATTAGTGTTGAGAGAGAAATGTACAATTATATAAAACCCCTGTGCCGTAGCTGGTTACTAATAGCCCTTGTTCCTTAAAATTACAGGGATTTGCTTAACTGACAATTAAGTATAAAAGGATGGCTCAGTAACAATACAATATCCCTGAGCTCTGACCCACTGAGAATTCCATTTTAGAGTAATATTTAATAAGTGCTACATAAAATAAGATAATTTCTACTGCATACAGAGGACAAGAAGACCCTTCTGATTTTGCTTTCCAGAATATTTGAATCCACTTCCTTTTATCTCCTTTGCTGATAATTGGAATACTCAATCTTATGACATTTAATCAGCTGTGAATCTTCTGGTTAATAATATACAAGTATTGTAAATACTTTGATTTTTGTTTGTGTTTAGAATAAATATTTTGTCATAGGAAATGTATATCAACACCTCAAAAATCAGATTAATTTTAGAAAGCAATTATTGCTATTTCTGTTATTTTACTTACAATGACTGTTGCACTCTGTTTACTCTCTATATATCTATAGAAATCGATATATACATACGCACTCAGATAAATTTCTCACTTGTGTGTATCCAGCTCCCACTGATTTGTTCTTCATTTTTAAGCTCTCTCTTCTAGACTGAGTACTGTAGTGATCAGAGCTGGACCTGGAAGTCAGGAGTCAGTCCATGTCCATCTTTTCTGCATAGTAGAACTGGTTGAAATGGTTTGAGTTTTGATATTTTGATGAATTTTTTGTAGATATTTTGAATTTTGGCAGAGAAGAATGATTTTTTTTCACAAAAATTTTCACAGCAAATTCTTCATCCCATTTTTGACCAACTATGCAGTTGTTTTTTTCAAAAAAATTTACTTTTGAAATGTTGCCAATTTTCCCCCCACTATTTTGAATCTCAACAAACAGGACACATTTTTTCATGAAAACTTTTGCAAAAATGTTTCCCATTTTTTGACTGGATCTAACACTGAGCAAGTCACTCATCTTGGCTGTACCTCAATTTTCCCATCTCTAAAATGGGGCAGTAATACTGACCTTAAGAAGGGACAAAGGTATCTTTGGTGGCCAGCTCTTTCTGGGTCTTTTATTCATTAATTAGTTAATTTTTAGTTCAGAAAAAATGAACAGTCACCTACTTTGTGGCCGTGGTAGCCACTACATGGATCAGCACTCACAATATGCTATAATATCTGATCAAACTTCAGAGCATAAACACTAGACTCATAACCCCCCATAACAAACCCTTCCAATCCACAGCCCACCCTTTCCCCACAGCCTGGGGAAATGTCTGGGGGGCAGGTCAACAATCTCAGTCTCCAATGGACCAAGGCAGGTGTGAGCTGCATAGTGGAGGGTCCCTCCTAGGCAATGTCCTGCCAGTTGCTTCCACCTGTTTGTAGCAAAGGGACTCCAGCTTGAGTGTCTCCATTGTGTAGCAGTGGCAATGTGACCTGGAGAGAGAGGCATGCCTCGGGTAATCAGATCCCAAACCATCTAGGGCTTGATATTGAAACCAACTCCCTGTGTCCTCCCTTTGTACTATATCCCTCCTCATCCAACTGCTGCTCAAAGCCCCAGACCTTAGATGTCTGAGTGGCCTGACATCCTTATCCTTTTGCTTCCTGAGTTCCCCGCACAAAGGTTTTCAAATGGCAAGAGCTGGCTACGCTTCCATTTTCTTGGTCCAGGGAGTCTGCCATGTTCTGGCCAGGTGGCTCCGTCAAAGCCAGAAGCAGACGTTCCCGTCTCTTGCTGAGAGCTGCAGCGATGGGGAACTCTCTCCTGCAGCAACTGTTACATGTCCTGGCAGGGATGTGTAGTGTGAAGTGGGGTTCCCTAGCAACCATGCATTCACTGGGATATGGCAAAGTCTCTAATACCTGGTTCCTAGCAGAGCCCCAGGGATTCCTTAGCGACAGAGCTCACATTTATTTACTCCCATTTATTGCATTGGGATCAATATTTGGTCCCTTAGGACAGGGATGGGGAACCGTTTTTCTGTCATGGGCCATTGACCCACGGCAAAAAATCAATCACGGGCCACTCATCTGCCGGGGGTGTGTGGGGGTGTGTGCAGAGGCAGTGGTGCTGGAACCATTTTTTACAGTGTGGGTGCTGAAAGTCCCCAAACTTTTTACCTGGCACCCCCCTTACCCTTGTCCCTGTCCCCTTTCTCCAGCCAAGCAGTGGTGTGAGCTGGTGCTCATGGCTCCAGCCCCGTGGGGTGGGGGTGAGGTTCTGTGGGTCGGATGAAATTAAGCAAGAGGCCAGATCCAGCCCTCAGGCTGTAGATTCCCCTCCCTCCCCTACCTTAGGACCTATTATCCTCCTCTGACTCTCATATTTAAGAGGTGGGAAGTCATTTCCTTTTCCTCACCCAAAAGAGACTTCTGGATTTAGGGCCAGGAGAAATTGCTCTGTACTTTTGAGCCTCTTCAGAAGTTTTACCAGCAGGGAGGTGTGTGGTTGGCTCACTTGTTCTTTGTTTGATAGAACAGTTGTTTAAAAATAGATCTCTTAAAATGCATGTGTTTGCCTGTTACTAGACCAGGCAGAACTTAATTATAATAGCACTTGATTGCCTTACTAACTGTGGAGAGCAGCATTATCAGAAGAGGAATCTAGGTTGCCTGACTTCACAGATGCCAATAGCAATTCCTAAAGAATATTACCCAATAGAGAGTTATAAACAAGGCATAAAGGATATTTATGTCCTAGATTCCTAAAGTTGTGTGTTGATTTCAAATTGTGTGTTGAATTCACTGTCAGATAATGTGGTTTAGGATTACCCACTGGAACCCTGAAGAGTTGGCTGAAAATTATTTTATTCTGATAATAATTAGGCCTGGATCCTTCAAATAGCTAACCCCATGTGCAACTTCCTGTGGATAAAGCGGTACATGTGCTTAAGGATTTGCAGGAACAGAGCCATAGCTAATACAGTGGTTAGTGAAACATCAAATAAAGAACCGAGAAACCCTGTGGCAAGCCGCTCCCCTGCCATTGTGGGGGACCTTGGGCACTGGTGTTTCTTGGTCCCTCCTGTTCTCTGCCTGTGGCATCTAATAGTTTAGGCTCCTGCGAGCTACAATACTTTGGTCTAATTTCGATTGCTGTGTTTCGTGTGCGGGTGCTGGGTGGTGTTGGTGGCCCGATACACACGTCAGGCTAGATGATTTGGAGGTTCCTTCTGACCTTAAACTCTATGACTGAACTGCACTAACAAGTTATAATTTTCTCTGTATTCTGAATCCCTGTGCGATTTGTTATAAAGTCACTGTGTACAGACGCTGCAGGCTTTTTGTACAGGAACACTCAGTAGAACACTAAAAAAAAGAACTCATTACACCAGGGACATTTACTCAATCACCCATGAAGAGTGAGTCAGACATACCCGAAACTTTGAAGAGGCTCCTTTGAAAGTCTATTAAAATATGCAGATAAATATTAACAAAGTGCACTGTGTATCATGGGATACTGGACGTTGGGAAGTAGAAACCAAGAATACTAAACCTGGGGAGAGCTAGCAGACAAGCCATGAAAACAGGCTTGTTATAGAACCACTGAACACCCTCAAAACAAACCTCGGGCAGCTCTGGACTGATAAACCACTTCTACCACGCAAGGTGTTTTGGCTACCAGCCGTTAGCCTTTTGTAATGAGCCTTCATGGCCTGGACTAGTGGGGCTTTTTGCAGCCCACAGGAAGGTGAAGTGAAGTGATTTCATATTCTTCTGTGTATATTTGTTGGTTAAAGTGAGGAAGCCAATGCTGAATCCTATTTACTCCTTCTCATAACAGAAGAACTATGGGCACCAATTGGAATTAGTAGGCAGCAGGTTTTAAACAAGTGAAAAGAAGTATTTTTTCACACAGCCCACAGTCAACCTGTGGAACTCCTTGCCAGAGGATGTTGTGAAGGCCAAGACTGTACCAGGATTCAAAAAAGAACTAGATAAGTTCATGGAGGATAGGTCCATCAATAACTATTAGCTAGGATGGGCAGGGATGGTGTCCCTAGCCTCTGTTTGCTAGACGCTGGGACTGGGCGACAGGGGATGGATCATTTGATGATTACCTGTTCTGTTCATTCCCTCTGGGGCACCTGGCACTGGCCATTTTCGGCAGACAGGATACTGGGCTGGATGAACCTTTGGTCTGACCCAGTGTGGCCGTTCTTATGTTCTTCTTATGGAGTGAGGCAGTCAAATAATCTCTGCCCTGTGTGGAAAAAGGCACTGCAAAACTGCTCCATAGGTTCTTATGATCACAGAAAAAACCTCACAGGATGGGTTGGGTTCTTTGCTCGTAGAAATGCCCCAACTATGGTGAAGGTCCGTGTTAGCTCAGATGGAGTGTTCAGGTCTAATTAGCAGCAGGATGTGGAAATTGGGAATGCATCTAGAGAATTAAAGTATTATATATGGACAAAAGTGCAAGCTTAAAAATTGGTGTGTTTGGTTTGGGGATGGTGATAGAAATCCAAGGCACAGCCAGGTGCACCAGCCTCCAGAAGAAGTGGCAGCATAACAAATTATGCTGCCCTCAAGCCACGCAGGCTTCTGTGAAAATGTTCTACTTATGCAAATGGATCATAAAAAGGGCAGAGTCTAGCCCCAGGCACATTTAATAGTGTTCTCAGACTTCACCAGACAAATGTTGCTTCTTGCCTCTTGCTTTTGATAGATGGAAAGTTACTGGTAATGCATTTTTAACTCCCAAGTATTGTAGTGAAAATGCCACTCTTTGAAATGCTAGGTTAGCCCCCTTAGCATGGCAAACGCTGCAATGAAATGGGTCTCCTCATATCATTCCTGTTTATGAACTCAATTTTCTTAGCCTCTGACCATTTTGTTCGCTGACTTTGCTTGATGCAGCTGAGGGGGGAGGGGACAAAGATTTAAGCTGAAAGTCACCTTTGTACTCCTCTGGCTGCCCTCAGTTTGAGAACTCCTGATTTAGATAATCCTCAAGGCTGCTCTTAATTACACCCAGTGGCAATGGCTCTCAATCAGGGATCACCAGAGAGCTATGTACTCTGATCAGGGGCCTGGCATGCCCTTTAAGCATAAGGGCTACACCATCTCTACACCAGTTAAGGATTCCCTGTGCCAAGGCATTTGGTAACTATCCCGTTAGTGTAGGTCAGAGCTGCGGGAGTGGCACAAAGTAGCATTATCAGAAGTCAGAGTCTGGTCCCACAGGTATATCTTGGTCTTAAAAAAACCTACCACAGTATCAGATAAACAAGGTCATAAACTATCGTTTAAAACAGTTCTTCTCTACCATAAAGCAGTGCCAGAGACCTGGCATGTCTTGGAGAAACTGTTTGAAAAGCATTCACACACATGATAAGAGATTTAGAAAACACAGATTCATAGATATTTAGGTCAGAAGGGACCATTATGATCATCTAGTCTGACCTCCTGCACAACGCAGGCCACAGAATTTCACCCACCGCTCCTGTGAAAAACCTCTCCCTGTGAGGAAAGGTTGAAAGGTTTCAGCATATTTATCCTAGAGAAGAAAAGGGGGAGGGGACATTATAACAGTTTTCAAATTTGTAAAAAATCGTTATAAAGAGGATGCTGATTGTTACGCTGTCAGAGTGGCTCACAACAGTGAGTGCCTATCTCAGGGCAGACTGTCAAAAGCAGGGCAGACACCACAAGCTGGTGGTATGTTCTATAATTAGATTTCACTAACCCAGGAACAAACCTGGATCACTGCAGTAGTCTTACCACGGTATGCATCTGATGAAGTGAGCTGTAGCTCCCGAAAGCTCATGCTCAAATAAATTGGTTAGTCTCTAAGGTGCCCCAAGTACTCCTTTTCTTTTTGCGAATACAGACTAACACGGCTGTTACTCTGAAACACGGAGTTACAGACAGTCTCCTTGGGCTCTCCCATCTGTCTTGCCACCCAGGCAGGCTGGACTTAGTGATAAACGGTCACTTACACCAAAAAATCACAAAATATTCAGGTTTGTCACAGGCATAAGAGACCAGTTACTTACCACAGATCAATCTGTACCTTCGATCTCACACCAAAGACAACACTGGTCGCCAATCTTAGTAAGCTAATTAAAGATTTATTAACTAGGAAAAAGAAATGAGAGAGTTATTTACAGGTTAAAGCAGACAACATAAAAGCTCAAATGAGTTGAGTCTGTGGTTCCAAAAGGTGACAGAGATGTAGTAATCTGTCAGCACAGAATGTCTTTTCAGGGCTGATGTAGGTTCACCCTGGGGATCTCTGCTTTTTGTTTCTCAGTTCCAGCCCTTGTAAGACTCCAAGTGGTAAAAAGATGAAAAATCTTCATGTCAACTATTTTTATTTCCCTCTTCCAGCACTCAAACCAATGGGACGAGGGCTTCTACACATACTTCTCCATGGGTAAATGGGGCAATCAGTCCTTTGATGGCCAACTTAATTGTTATAATCCTCCTGGATGTGTGGGGGGAGCCTCTCTTCCCATCTGAATTCACAAGTTCAGAGCAGGCCTTTTTGAGAATTATAAACCAAACTTACATTTGACCTTTGTAACATGGAATACAGATAGTGCAAGTAAGATTAATGCATGCAACAACTTATAGGGATTTTATGGAGTCTTAACACATCCTTACAAGTCTAACACCCATCTTGAACAATATTAACATACAGGTGAGCAGGGCTGGTTTCCAGCTATGAATTTGTCAGTGCTCAGCTGACGCCTACAGACTTGGCAAGAGCCGGCACCTGGTTTACCAGTGTGACAGTGATCAATTGTTTTCCATGTCCACCAAGGATAAGAAGGAATCAGCTTAATTTGCACCAATGGAGAGTTTATGATTTAGGTTAGATATGAGGAAAACCTTCCAACTACAAAGATAGGTAAGCACTGGAACGGGTTACTTAGAGAGGTCGTAGGATTCCCATCACTGGAGGCTTTTAAGAACAGGTTAGTCAAACACCTGTCAGAGATGGTCTAGGTAGACTTAATGCTGACTCTGTGCAAGGGGCTGGACTTGATGACCTCTCAAGGTCCCTTCTAGACCTACATTTCTATGAAATCACCTGATGTGCATGTGCAAGCTGGGGTTTTGCGTAAGCACACACCTTTGAACATGCATAATCCAGTGGTGCCTGCATCCTTCAGGTGTTCTGTGGGTGCTACCCAGGCGCATCCAGAAATATGCATGTTTTTATAAAAACGTGGGCCTTGATGTTTAAAGCAGTCAAATAGCTCTCAAAACAATGTTGTGCTGTTAAAGGTCTCCCTGAGGATTATTTAAAAACCTGCAAGTCGGAGTCATGTTCTCTTCTTTCTTGGAAAACTTGATAGTTGATTATTTATTTATTTATTTTTTTACTGTCTGTGGTGTAGCCTGCCTGTGTAGAGACGGCCAAAACGCATCCCGTTGTGTGGCGGATTGATGACAGGGGTTCTCAAATGGGGGGTCAGGACCCCTTGGCGGGTCACGAGGTTATTACATGGGGGGTCGTGAGCTATCAGTCTCCACCCCAAACCCCGCTTTGCCTCCAGCATTTATAATGGTGTTAAATATATAAAAAAGTGTTTTTAATTTATATGGGGGGGTCACACTCAGAGGCTTGTTATGTGAAAAGGGTCACCAGTACAAAAGTTTAAGAACCACTGGTCTATGATATGCATGAATGGGAACCTGGGTGAGATGATCAGCCCTCATCTCTGCTTCCTAGCCATAGTGGGATTTGGGGTGTCCAGAGGTGAAAGACCAATTCACTTACTAATTTGCTTTTACACCACAGAGCCTGTGCTTGCATCTTTCTTTCTTTCTTAATTTTCCAGTTTGGCTCTGGATTATGAAAGATGCTGTCGGGTTTGTGAACACCTCTCCTATCCTTCATGAAGTCTCAATAGAATGGGCAGCCTTTCGGCTACAGCTGCCCTTAGAGCTGGGGATGTTATTCCCAGCTTGAGTAGACACACTTGTGCTAGTCCTTGTCAAGCTAGCATGCTCAAAATATTAACATAGCCGGGATAACATAGGGAGTGGTGAATGGCAGCACAGGCTAGCAGCCCTGAGTACAAACCCGCCTGACCACCATGGATACCTACTCAGCACAGCTAGCTCCTACTTCTGTCCAGTCTACCCTGGCTGCACTGTTCATTTTAGTGCACCAGCTCCAAGTGTAGACAGAGCCATAGTTAGGGGTGGGAGTGTGGGCAAAGGGATATTAGGCCAGATTCATTGTTGGTGTAACTTTAATGGAGTTACTCCAGGAGTGAACTTCATTTGGGAAATACCCGAGGGATCAATTTTAATCTGGACACCCAGATCCTACTCTGAGCTGCCAAATAGGCATGTAGGTGCTTACTGTGGGCATTTGTAGACCTATGGGCAGAACCGAGAACTTAGGCACAATTTAGGGAAGGACTTAAGCACCTGATTAAAGTTAAGCATGTGCCTAAATTCAGGTGAAGTCATGGGAATTAAGCGTGTGCTGAAGTGCTTTTGCTCATTGAGTAATTTTGTTGTAAAGAATAATTTTGAGCCAAAATTTGGCTTAGAAATCAACCCAGGAGTGAACATTTTAGAATAAATACATTTTAAAAGAACATGATTTTTTTAATATTAGGAATATACATGGAAGTCACCATTTTCAGGTTTCTTTCTTATGCAACTTTGGATCAAATAGCTATGCTAGTAATATAAAATGTTGCCGGCAGTGTTAGTTAATGTAAAAGGCTCATTTCTTTTATTTTAAAACTACCAAATTTGCAGAGTTATTTTAATGTTTAAATGGGCATGCACAGTCCGAGTTTTTCAAAGAGAAAGGTTAAGGGGTGACTTGATTACATCTATAAGTACCTACATGAGGAACAAAAATTCGATAATGGGATCTTCAGTCTAGCAGACAAAGGTATAACAAGATCAGTGGTGGGAAGCTGAATCTAGACAAATTCAGACTGGAAATAAGGTATTAATTTTTCAATTGAGGGTAATAAACGATAGGAACAATTTACCAAGGGTTGTGGTGAATTCTCCATTGCTGGCAATTCTTAAATCAAATCTGGCTGGGTTTCTAAGAGATCTTGCTCTAGTGCAAACAGGAATTAACTCAGGGATGATTGCTGGGTGTTATGCACAATGTCAGACTAGAATAGATGATCACAGTGGTCCCTTCTGGCCATATCTATGAATTGCTAATGTAAGGGGACTGTTGCCCCCTTACTAACATTCAGTGGGGGTGTTTTAGTTGCTAGCTCCCAGTACTAAAAGGGGGAAGGGTCGATGGGGAATCAGGACCCTGAGACTGATAATCCCCAGGAACAATGGGGAGAGGCCAAAGCTCCAGGTCAGCATGAATGACAGGGCAGGCAGGCTACTCAGGGAGTCGGGAGGCCAGGGAGGTCCCGTCCTCCATGTGAGCTGGATTTGCCTGGGTCAGACAGAGGGGTCTGAGCTAAGGAGAAAGCAGGGGCCTGAGCTGAGCTGGGGAGCAGAGCTGGGACAGATCCAGAGGGACCAGACCCTGGTCCTGGGAGCAGAGCTGTAGCCCCAAAGCCAGAGGCTCAGCCCAGAGACAGCAGACTTGCCCTGGGAGTACAGCTGCAGCAACCAGAGCCAGAGGGACCAGAAAAGCAGCCCAGGGAGCTGGAGGCAGAGCAGCGGCAGTGCAGAGACCGAGTGGTGGGGCTGGGGCTGGAGCAGTCCGGGGCCGGGTGCGGTGAGCAGCTGGGGAGAACGAGGGGGACCCTGGGCAGCGGGCCCAGCACAGGGAGACGCCTCAGCCAAGGGGCTCTGCAGGCCAGGCTTGGATCGTAACCCCGACAGGGCGGGGGCGACACTGGGCAGAAAGGTCCTACCACTTAGAGCCTGAGAGCGTGAGGCCACCACCAGAGCAAGTGTCCAACCCACAGCATCCCTGCGCACAGCCAGGGCCGGAGAAGGAGGCCTGGGACTTACAAGGAACAGACTGTGAACTGCCCGGACATCCCAGAGACACTGTTTGTGGTGTTCCCTGCCACAGAGTGGGGTGGTGTGTTTCCTTTCACCTTTCCCATTTTTCCTTATTCTTTTTAAAATTAATTGTTGTTTAAATAACTTGCATTTGCTTTAACTTGTATGTAATGGTCAGTGAGTCAGAGAAGTGCCCAGTGCAGAGAGAGTACCCCGGAGCGGGGACACCCTAGCCCCTGTCCTAGGTGACCACAGCAGGGTTGGGGGTCGAGCCCGCCAGGAATCCTGGGTCCAGTCCTGTTGGGGTTACGAGGACTCTGCCAGACAGGAGAGTGGAAGGTGAGTCCTCAAGGGCAGGGAGGCCACTGGGTAAAGGAAATGGGAGCGAGGACTCAGATCCTTTCGCGAGACCACTTCACCGGGGTAGTGCAGAAGCCAGGAAAGTTCCCCACAATAGCGGGATTATTTCCCCGCTTACACTAACACCATCAGGGTTTTCAGCACATGGATTACTGTTCAGTTGTCTAGGGCCCATTTTGCTAAGCTTAGCGTATGACAGGTTTGTTTTTATTCCAGCACAGAGACAGAAAGTTATAGGTTTACTCTTCATAAATACAGCCTCTGCTATTAAAAGAATAGCATGTGTCAAGAGTCTATTATGAGATAGGTATGGGAAGTTCCTACTGTCATAATATTAAACCAAACATACACATTGCAGTGGTCTTTTTGGTACAAGTGTTTGCTTTCTTCTTTCTGTTAATCAACATGTGGCTTTAAATCATTATCAGCTTTCTTAATTACACAGAAAGGACTGTATAAAATGAGTGTTACAAGAGTAACTCTAATTGACCACGGCAAGGAAATTCAGGGTTAAATTGGCTGTTATGTTTGTGTTACTGCAAGGTTTTCGGGGTTCGTGTGTTCCACTGACATTGTGAAGGTATTTGTATTGACATCAGTTCTTAAGGATTTAGTGCAAGTGTATAATAGTACAGAATAGACCTGGCGCTAGCTGAAAACCTACATCTGAATGAATAGGGTACTGGATTAGGAATCAGGTGCCCTGGGTTCTGTCCCCTGTTCTGGCACTTAGATTCTGTGTGAACTTTGGTTCTTGGGCACTTCACCTCTCCGTGCCTGCTTTCCATCCCACCCCTTGTCTGTCTTTTCTCTTTAGATCCATGGTTCTCAACCTGCGGACCGCTTACGACCCAATCAGCACAGAGCTACGGCCCATGGGACATCCTCAGGGCCATACAGGTATCATAGAATCATAGAATATCAGGGTTGGAAGGGACCTCAGGAGGTCATCTTGTCCAATACTGTGCTCAAAGCAGGACCAATCCCCAACTAAATCATCCCAGCCAGGGCTTTATCAAGCCTGACCTTAAAAACTTCTAAGGAAGGAGAGTCCACCACCTCCCTAGGTAACACATTCCAGTGCTTCACCACCCTCCTAGTGAAAAAGTTTTTCCTAATATCCAACCTAAACCTCCCCCACTGCAACTTAAGACCATTACTCCTCATTCTGTCATCTGCTACCACTGAGAACAGTCTAGATCCATCTTCTTTGGAACCCCCTTTCAGGTAGCTGAAAGCAGCTATCAAATCCCCCCTCATTCTTCTCTTCTGCAGACTAAACAATTCCAGTTCCCTCAGCCTCTCCTCATAAGTCATGTGTTCCAATCCCCTAATCATTTGTGTTGCCCTCTGCTGGACGTTTTCCCATTTTTCCACATCCTTCCTGCAGTATGGGGCCCAAAACCAGACACAGTACTCCAGATGAAGCCTCACCAGTGTCGAATAGAGGGGAACGATCACGCCCCTCGATCTGCTCGCTATGCCCCTACTTATACATCCCAAAATGCCATTGGCCTTCTTGGCAACAAGGGCACACTGTTGACTCTCATCCAGCTTCTCGTCCACTGTAACCTCTAGGTCCTTTTCTGCAGAACTGCTGCCTAGCCATTCGGTCCCTAGTCTGTAGCGGTGCATGGGATTCTTCCGTCCTAAGTGCAGGACTCTGCACTTGTTCTTGTTGAACCTTATCCGATTTCTTTTGGCCCAATCCTCTAATTTGTCTTGGGCTCTCTGTATCCTATCCTATCCCTACCCTCCAGCGTATCTACCTCTCCTCCCAGTTTAGTGTCATCTGCAAACTTGCTGAGGGTGCAATCCACACCATCCTCCAGATCATTAATGAAGATATTGAACAAAACCGGCTTGAGGACCGACCCTTGGGGCACTCCACTTGATACCGGCTGCCAACTAGACATGGAGCCATTGATCACTACCTGTTGAGCCCGACAATCTAGCCAGATTTCTATCCACCTTATAGTCCATTCATCCAGCCCATTCTTCTTTAACTTACTGGCAAGAATACAATGTGAGACCGTGTCAAAAGCTCAGCTAAAGTCAAGGAACAACACGTCCACTGCTTTCCCCTCATCCACAGAGCCAGTTCTCTTGTCATAGAAGGCAATTAGATTAGTCAGGCATGACTTGCCCTTGGTGAATCCATGCTCACTGTTCCTGATCACTTTCCTCTCCTCTAAGTGCTTCAGAATTGATTCCTTGAGGACCTGCTCCACGATTTTTCCAGGGACTGAGGTGAAGCTGACTGGCCTGTAGTTTCCAGGATCCTCCTTCTTCCATTTTTAAAAGATGGGCACTACATTAGCCTTTTTCCAGTCGTCCGCGGCCTCTCCCGAACGCCATGAGTTTTCAAAGATAATGGCCAATGGCTCTGCAATCACATCTGCCAACTTCTTTAGCACTCTCGGATGCAGTGCATCCGGCCCCATGGACTTGTGCTCATCCAGCTTTTCTAAATAGTCCCGAACCTCCTCTTTCTCCACAGAGGGCTGGTCACCTCCTCCCCATGCTGTGCTGCCCAGTGCAGCAGTCTGGGAGCTGACCTTGTTTGTGAAGACAGAGGCAAAAAAGCACTGAGTAATTAGCTTTTTTCACATCCTCTGTCACTAAGTTGTCTCCCTCATTCAGTAAGGGGCCCACACTTTCCTTGACTTTCTTCTTGTTACTAACATACCTGAAGAAACCCTTCTTGTTACTCTTAACATCTCTTGCTAGCTGCAACTCCAGGTGTGATTTGGCCCTCCTGATTTCCCTCCTGCATGCCCAAGCAATATTCAAGAAGGTAGTATTGGATGCAGCCCACATAACATGTTGTGGGCCACATATGAGCCCATAACAGTAAACAGGTTGAGAACCGCTGCTTTAAATCGTAAGCTCTTTGAGCAGGGACTGTCTCTCATTGTCTGTGTGTACGACACCTAGCACTTTGGGTAGGATTGCCAACTTTCTGACTGCAGAAAACTAAACACCCTTGTCCTGCCCAGTGCCCCACCTTTCATCAAGGCACCGCCCTGCCCACCCTTTCTCCAAAGCCCTTCCCCCTGCTCACTCCATCCCCCCTCCCTACATAGCTCTCTGTCCCCCACCCTCACTCACTTGCTCATTTTCACCGAGCTGGGGCAGGGGGATAGGGTGCGGGAGAGGGTAAGGGCTCCAGCTAGGGCGGGAATAACCCACCTTCCATTAATGTGTGAGAGGTGACGTGTGCACACAGTATCCTCTAGACGTGACTCCAAAGGATCTGTTGAGAGATCAGTGCAAAGCGGCGTCATTGACATTGTCGGTGTAGATAAGTACACCATGACATGTAACTGCACAGAGACAGTGGCAGCTTTTACATTTTGTATAACATGGACACTTTCTGGTTCTATTAGTTGTTTGTTTTAATTTCCAAAGACACCAGTCTGTGCAAAGAGTTAGTGCCATATTTCAATTTGTCAGATAGCACATTTTGCATCCAATGTAAGTGGCTCTAAAAGTGAAGAAACCACCAAACTCCTGCCATTGTGAAATGCATTGTGAAATGTTCTGGGGGAACAGAAAGAGATCCAGTATTCCGTACTGGATTTAATTTTGGAATTTGCAAAGTGCTCAGACGTTATGGTAATAAAGAAAGAAACACCATGAGAGCGAATTCTTTTATTTAAACTAAGATTTTGGATTTTTTGTTAGGTGACAAGCAAATAAAAATTAGCTTTCTGTTACTATCTTCAATGCCGTGTTACCTGAAGTATGTGTTAAAATAGGCAAGTTACAAACCTCAGGCAAATAGGGTTTGAATGGAATCCACAAGAGACCCTTAGCCACATGGCCACTAGACTTCACAATAGTAAAATGTCTGGATGTTACCAAGGGTGTTAGTCAGGGAATTAACCACACTAACCTTGGTATGATCAAAGCACGTACATCAATAAATATTTACCCTCCCTCAGGTTTTTGGCCTTGCTCTTGAATTTGCAGTCACATGGGCGCTTTTCTGTAGGGATTTCATAACCATAATATATTAATATTAACTTTGTGTCTTTGTTGCTTTATGTAATTTCTTTGGAACAGGTAGTAAATTTGACATTGCAAAATCTAGGTTTTTCCAGGTGTAAAATTTATCTCAGATCATTTGTCACAAAAATTTGCCCCTGAGGACTAGTTTGCACAGTATCCCAGGTGTTTAATGTTGTTCACCTAATGAAAGCACAACTCGTGAAAACAACTATTGAACTCTGGAACATTTCATGAATATTGAGAAGGCATTCAGATTTAAAATGCATGTACTAGGCACTGGGTCCATAAACTCCCACTCCTGAAGCCTCAGGGGCAGTGCTCTATGAATATTTCTCCATATGAATGTTTTTCACTCACACCTTGGTCCACTGTCAACAGCAGTTTAGATTTCTGAGGTTAGCATGATCTGACCAGTCAGAATAGAGTTGTAATTAGTCCGGCTCAGGCAGGCTTTGTAGATTCTCTGTGAATTAATTACAGCAGTTGTTAACATGCTTGAACAGTCACATGCTTTTCCTCTCAGAGCAGGAAAACCAGGTTGCATTTTGCATTCCCAGATCAATAGCTTAGCTAACTGGATTCCAATAACATGTTAGAAAATATAATGTGGAGATCGTGGCTTATGCTGCCAGGGTGAAGAGCATTCAGTATCTTCAGCAGGTGGACATGGGCCACTCTTAGAGGGACACACACTGAGGATGAGGCTACACCATGGAGTGGATTATGACTAGCCCATGCATAGGGAGATTGAAAAGAAGCTAGTCACAGTAACAGACCTTGCATGCCGTGGGCTCAAGGTGACATTCTATTTATCCAGATCTTAGGTATTTACATGACCCCTAATATTGCAGTAGCTGAGCCCTTCACAGCCTTTATCCTCATAACACTGCTGTGAGTTAGGGAAATGTTATTAAAAAGAAAAGGAGTACTTGTGGCACCTTGATGGACATTGTACCAGCAGGAGAGTGGGGTGGGAGGAGGTATTGTTTCATGGTCTCTGTGTATATAATGTCTTCTGCAGTTTCCACGGTATGCATCCGATGAAGTGAGCTGTAGCTCACGAAAGCTCATGCTCTAATAAATTGGTTAGTCTCTAAGGTGCCCCAAGTACTCCTTTTCTTTTTGCGAATACAGACTAACACGGCTGTTACTCTGAAACCTGGAAATGTTATTGTCTCCCATTTCAAGATGGGGAAATTGAGGCATGGAGAGGCTAAGTGATTTGCCCTAAGTCATATAGGGAGTCTGTGGCAGGGGAAGGGAATTGAACCTGGGTCTCCTGAGTCCCAGGCTAGCACCCTTACCACCGCTCTGTCATTCCTCCCCCGCTGCCCACTGGCACTAGTCTCCATACGGGAAGCAGGAAAGCTGAGGCCGCAGCTGCAGACCTGCCCCTGTCTCTCACATATAGCACGTGCTCCCTGGCCAGCAGATGTGGAGTGGTTGAAAGGAGACGTGCTTGCTACCCACTTACAAAGTGTGGAACAGGGATGATGCTGATGTCAGCAGTGCAGTGTTTCTAACACCTCCTTCTGGAGAGACGTGACTCCCTATCACAGTCACAACTTAGTCCCTTGGTTGTAGATGCAGTCAAATGTAATCTACAACATAATAATAAAGTAGACAAGAGGTACTTCCCTCTCCCAAAACCTCACTGTCTGCTAATGTCAAGGTCTGTGAAAATTGTGCACATGAGATTTCATCTTCCACATTCTCTTGTTGTTTAGGGTTGATATGACTTGGCTGTAAAAACTTTTTTGCTTTCTGGTTGAAACTTGGTGTTGAAGTTCACAGCATGGCAGCACTGGAATGGAGTTATGTCCTTCTTTTAATTGAGAGTTCTAAACATTAGAAGTTCTTGCATCTTAGACTCTTTTTCACTTTGCTATATCCCAAAAGAACTTTGGACGTAATTCTGTTTTGATCTGCACATGATGGACTCCTGCTTTGATATTCTGCTCTCTCTACAAGCCCAGTACTCTTGATGAAGTCAGTGAGAGAATGTGGGGTAACAGAATGACAGAGTCAAGATCCTCCTTGTTGATCTGAGAGCAGAATTTTGTTCTTTGTATGAAAGTAAAAATATGCCATTAGTCCATACAGTGGACTAGCTTCTGGGGAGATTAAAAAAATGAACGATAAAACTTACATGCTTGAGCCACTCTGGTGTTTTGGGGTTAGCACTCTGTCCTGTCACTTGAGGAGCTAGGTTCATTTCCAGGATCTAGCCCCTTGATCCTGAAGCAAGCAAGGTGTGTTACGGTTATGGATGCAGCACCTCATGCCATTCCACAATGACCCCCCTGGCTGAACTATGAGCAGTACAGAATGTACAGAATACAGAATATCAAAGGTAAGATCCACCAAGCAGATCCAGGAACAGAATTGCACTTCATACTTGGCGCCGTGGGTAGAAGAGAAGTGGGGAGTTAAGTGAGGACGTTTCACTCATAGCTGTGAATTTCCAGGGTGTTGTGGTTTTGGGGTCAGACCCTCAACATCTTTGTAATGCAGTATTTGTGTCTGATTGAATATAATAAATGCCAATGAGGAACAGAATAAGGTCACATTTTATTACTTTGACCAGAAGTGTAATCTTCCAAGATTCAATTTTATTACTAGTATAACAGTCATACTGGATAAGGTCACCAATATTTCTTTCAAAATGATGTAAAGTGAGAAGACATACTTATACCAGCTTCATGTTCTGTAATTTGGATGGATGCTATGAAATGTGTTGACAAAGATATACCAGAGACACTTTTTGCTTGTAAATCTAGTGATGATGTTGTGTATTGTGTTTTGAAAATTTTAAGATGTATGCAGTTTAACTTAATCTCATTGAGGGCCTTACTCTTTACAAAGAAATGAACCTTTCACGATTTGCATTCTTCTAGTTCAAAAGAAAAAGGACATTTTCTTCAGATATATAGATTGATCATTTACTTTGAAAGTCAAAGCTGTACACTACACAGCACAATGGAAATGTTATGGCTTTTGCATATATACTTTTTAGTTCAATGACAACAGTTACCATAAGGGCTAAATTTCAAAGATCAATATATCAGTTGTATCTGCAGAAATGTGTGCACGCCCATTCTACACATAAACAGCAGCACTCATGTTTAAAGTTTAAGTAATTGGACACCTAACTGCGTGTTTACATTGCACGACTTCCCAATGCTTTTTTGTGGCTTCCGATGTGAAATTTAAAAAGACACCACAAAAGGTGTGGTACATGTGCAATTTGAGGAGAGGAGAGATCTCTCTTTTGGATAAATCCATCCTTATTGACCCTTGTTGAAAATCTAGCTCTTGATTTCTTCTTCAATTTTAGATTCTTTCTGTTTGCATCTTTTAATTTTAACCATTCTTCCTGAGATTTGAGTGTGGGAAGAGGAAATGAAACCTAATTTATTATTTTGTAAGCCCTACATCCTCAGAGAGAAAATGCATTGACAAGTTTTCTGTGCATACTCAGGCAGGAAAAATGAAAGGGTTAAAAGATTTGATGCTGTAATAAATTATGTAAGGCAAAAATATTAAATAGTAATCTCTTCTTTATTGCACAAAGCCTGTTGGGGATTATAAAGAATGGAAGCAGGATGGGCAAAGCCCTCTTTTTTACATCCTATTGGCTAAAAATAGTTTGTATATTTTCTGTTATAAACCTTTGCTCAATCCTCATTTATCTCAAGGATTGGAATTTCTGAATGGTCAGAATGTCACACAAGGTACAGTCATAACACAAGGGCTGTTCTGCTCGGGGACACCAGCCTACTACTGCTCACAGGAGTTTGTCTTTTAGCTAAAGTTGAAGAGGTCTGTGCTATGGTGGTGAAGGTTCCAGAGTTCATACCCCAGTGACAACCCATGAAGGGGCTTGTTAGGTATACACGTCTATTTATCTAGTTAAAGAGGACTATGTTAGTAATATGTTTTTCCTAGGGGTTTGCTTAATGGTGGTAAGGAACTATACCACTGAACAGTTGAAGGAAGCATTATGCTGAAGCAAAGAATAATGTCTCCTGGTGTGTTGAATGAGCATGCCAAGCAATGCTACTTGCTGTGCCTGTACCAAAGATGTAGGATGTTCTCTCTCTTTGCTGCCCCCTCCTGCTAGTTGTTGCATGCTGGGCAGGGTGGGCGGTGATTCTTGGCCTGACCCATTCAGGCATGTTTGTGTGTGTGTCTGTCTGTGTGTGGGGGAATATCAAAGGTAAGATCTACCAGGAGGGACAGTTCTTCGACGTGTATTGGGGAGTACTAGACAGGTCAGATTGCAATGGCAACCAGTCAGAAATTTCTATTAGGATTGATGTTCTGAAGAACATTTGTTATGCAGATAAAGGACCCAATGCAGGAATGACTATACAGCGTTTTAAAGGGGTATGAAGCAGAAAGCGCCATTCGGTAAGCCCCTAGGAAAAAGGAATTAGTGTACAGTCCAGCTTCATGGAACTAGAAGGACTTCTTGAGCTTCTTTTGTCCTATAGAATGTCCTACAGCCACTTTATGAGATTAAGGATGTTATGATATCATGGTTCTAAACCATGAAACAGGCTTCAAGATTCAATGGACTTTGACATCTATAATGTTAAACTGGTGCAGTGTGGCTTTGGTCTGAACTAGCTCACGTCTGTTAATTGTTAAAACACGCTGCACATCTCATCTATCCTCCAGAGTGTTTGGAGAAGGGATGGACTGAGAGCTGGTGGGTTTTGTATTGTTACGTGATTAGCTCAAATTGCTAGAGCCAAATATTTGCCAAGGGCCCCATATCTCTTTTGTAGAAAACTGAAATAAGTGTAAAAATATATACAACGTTTTGGACTTGGTCTGAGTTCTCAGCAAAGCTACACGCTTCTTGTTCTGTTATCAAAATGCTGGCTTCCCCCTCCATAATGGTAGATGGTGACTTGCTTTAAACAATACATTTAATGGTCCTTGTAATAACTCAAGTCCTTCAAACTGCTGCAGACTCCAGCACTTCACTTTGCTGAAGCCCCTACCAGTGTGTTCAAAACAAAACAAAACAAAGAGCCCCAACAGCAAAGCCAAGTTCTCCTTAGGAATCCACTAGCCATCTCAGCTGGATGTCAGTCATGCTGACATATGCTGATTAGGTGCCAAATTTTTTCCAAGCCACACGTTCTCAGTTTCTTGTTTATGGTGTTGGCTAGTTCTGTGTTTTCTTTCTCTTTACATTTGCATTAAAAGAGCTTGTGACAGCCCAGCAGTGGGCATTTGATTTTATCAGAGCAGTGGCTTTTTCCACTTCAAAATATTCTAGGTTTTGTGACAAAGGTTGGGCTTTGTTTGCATACAAATCACTTTCTTCCTAGAAAAGGCTGATTTTTGAAACTTTCAAAATGTAGTTTGTCTCTGCAACTTTTATGAATCAGTCCTTTTGTTTTCATTGACAGCCTGATTAGGTTATTCTATTGCAGAAGAGATTGGAGAGAAATTAAACTGTCTTTGGTTCCTCTTTGGGAATATATTGAGCATCATTTGTTACAGAACTTTCATTTTGTAATTCCTGGAGTTTTCCTTCCTCATAATCATTTTGCCGGTCCTGCGCTTGTGAACGGGTGTAACAAACAGAAGTACACATCTAGCAGCTTGCCTGCCGCTTCCTTTTGTAAAATCGGTCATTATCGGTTTTAAATGAATTTTTGTTTGGTTATGTTTTAACTAATGGTCCTTTTGTGTTCTTTGTACTCTTGTGGCTCCCAGCATACCCTCAGCTTCTTAGTTCTTAATCACTGTTTTATTTTCTGAAAAAGAAGCAACTTACAAGGACCTTTATACTCTTCCATTGAAGTTTCTAGCTGAATGGTAAAAATACCTAGGCCCAATCTATATTGGTAGTACTGGGCAAAGCTGCAAGATTGCTGAAGTGGGGTAAGAAACTTCCTAATGCAGACGTGGCTTGAGAGATTTGCCATTGACTCCAATTAGAGAAGGATCAGGCTCCATATGGGGGGTGATGAATTGGATTTTGAAAGATATTCCTGGTTCCCATTTTATCACTTTAGCAATCTACAGTCTGTAATTGAACCAACATTCTTATTATCCACCTAAGGTCTAATCTTCCTGTTTTCACCTTCATCTGTGCAGCCATCCTTAGGCTGGCTGGTAGCTCAAAATGATTTATAACTGAGAAGAACTTTGAAGTTGCTATAAACAAGCGAAAGGAAATGTTTTCTGTCCTTTTTCTTAGTTACTGCTGCTGTTAGTGTGTTTGCTCAGCTTAGGCATCTCTTGTGTCTCCTGCTCTTTATCAGTGGCACTGAGCCAGGCAGGAATGCACCACTAATGTCTGACTGGCCCATGGAGTCTGAGGTGGTTTGTTAGTCATACAGAGCCCAAGAGAAATTAATTGGAAGTGTCTTTCCTACCAGAAGCAAGTTTCAGTCGTGCACAAAGTTCTGTCTGAAATGTGGACAGGCAGGTTCAAAGAGATCCTGTAGAGAGAATGCATTTAATTTCTGGAGCACCCACGGTTCTGGTCACTTGTACAAGGCTGGGTTTTGTAGTAACATGCGTAGCTACTCATTGGCATGGGGCCAGGTCAGTTGGATGACTCAGATCCAGTAATTGAATCCGGAGGAGGCTGAACAAATGACAGTGGCGATGCATTCATTTGGAGGGACACCAGATGGCTCTGCTCCTGAAGTCGCCATGGGATTACGCAGTTTGTCACCTCTGGAAGGAGAAGCACATCCACCTTTCTCAGCAAGAATGCTGTGAGGGTGACCATGGACACTAGAGAAGTGCTGTGTGGTCATAATTTAAGGGAGAAACACAGAGCCGTAGCAATTTGTTCGTAGAAAGACGCTTCCTGGTCCAAATCCATCATTGGTGTTAGCTCAGTTGAAATCACAACGGGATGAGGTTGGGCCAGTGCCACTCGCATAACACTGGGTGACAGTTATTGATGTTTTTTAATGTTGGTAGCATACTGGTCTATTGTAATGTTTCTAGGTAAGGGTCTGCTAATGACCACAGGAATGTATTGTTATTAATAGCACTGAGAGGTCCAAATCAGGGGTCACAGTGCCATTGTGGTACCTCTGTGCAGACATGGTGAAGTATGAAGTCAGTGCTTTACTCAGCAAGACACTCAGATGTGTTTAATTTTAAGGGTGTGAACAACCATAATTTCAACTGAGATCTCGTTGGCAGGGTGTTGGAGACAACATGGGTTCGCTTCTTAGCTTAGCCAGAGACTTCCTGTGTGATCTTGGCTAAGTCGCTTCATCCACCCCATAGCTCAGTTTCCTCAACCTGTACAATGAGAATGGTCCACGCTGGCTCACCGGGATGTCGTGAGGATAAAATCTATTAGCATGAGGTATTCAGACACCACGTTGACGAGGGTCATACAAGTTCATGGGTAGATAGAGAAACTTGCTTCGCTGTGCAAGCAAGAAAGACCAAGCGAGAAATGTGTATTTTAGAGACATGATCAAAGCAATTCCCAGAAACGAAAAAATGAGGGTGTGCAAGCCCAGATGGTTTGGTCATGTAAAATTGTGACAAACTGACAACAACATGGGTAAGAAAGTCCAACAGATCAAGACTGAAGGGAAAAGGACTGAGAGGTGGACCCAAGAAAAGTGGTGGGATGTCAGAAAGGGAGACATTCGCACATGGTGTGATGGAGGAGTTGGCACTGAACAGGGCACTTTGGAGGGGTTGTAGAGTGGACTCCATTTGATGAGCTTAGCGCATGGAAGAAGTGCTCTGACACCAGGGTATTGAGTGCCAGGCAAGTTCACGGATAGATAGAGCTCCTTGCTGTGCGGGATTGGGCCCTGAAACAGTTGGGGCCCTAATCCTGCATGAGCTGCATAAAGCTGACGCCATTTGCTTACCGCAATGTGGTGCGGTGCGGGCACAGGGCTGCACCAGCATGCATCTCAATGCGGGCCTGGGCCTTGGCTCATGACAAGCTGTAACAGATGAGTGAATCAAATGGGAGGGTCACAGGAGGACGTAGGGTGAAGGAAGCAGGCTGGACACGCTTTATTGTATAGAGATCCGCGGGGTGTCTGGAGAGAGGTTTTGCTTCAGCTCCGGAAGCATTTTTTCACTTCTGTTTTCTCTCTTGCAATGAATTAATGTTGAATTGATTTTGCGACTTTAAGCTACATAAGGACTTTCCAGTTTTTTCCTCCCTGTTTATACTGTGCAGCCAATTTTGATTTCAAATGTTATGTTTCGTGACTCTGTAGAAAGAAAGGGGCTTCTTTGGCTAATGTTAATAGTATCCATAACACAGACAGCCACAATGAGGTTTTACAAGGAGCTCCTAATATACAATACATCATTCTGAGGACCACATCTACTGCTGCAATGTCCCTGGGGTTTGATTGTGGTACGTAGCCACAGCCCCCAAATACGGGCCATGCGGAGATGCCCCGCCCCAGTGGGAGCTCCAGGGAGCACTTCAGAATGGCTGTTGGGCTGCCCCTTAAGAGGAGGGGCAGCTTCAACTCCTGTCTGCCCCCAACTGGTGGGACTAGCCTCTGTAGAGGACAGGGAGGCAGGACCATAGCCCTGCCCCCTTCGTAGAGGTTAGTAGTGACACAAGGCTTCCTGGATGAAATGGCTCCCTGTGCAGGGAGCCAACCAATCCACCCCTTAATTCCCCCTTACATTTTGAAATAATTACCCTGGGGGCATCAAATTAGGTTTGAGAGGGGCACAGTGATGCTGTTGCTCTGCACAGGGTGGGATTGAATTCCTTTGGAGCGAAGGCTTTTTACTTGTGCTTGGCCTCTGCATGGTGGTACACAAGGGAAAGAGGGAAGAAGAAG
Organism: Lepidochelys olivacea; assembly: GCF_965140295.1. NCBI lineage: Eukaryota > Metazoa > Chordata > Testudines > Cheloniidae > Lepidochelys > Lepidochelys olivacea. The sequence continues at coordinate 3,121,155 of NC_140417.1, read as the reverse complement.
CCTCTTTCCCTCCCCTTCCATTTGCACCACCATGCAGGGGCTGGACACAACCTGGCTCTTAATATGCAAATCCCCATTAAAATGACAGACTGTGATAATAGAAAAGAGCCATCATAATACATACATTAAGCAGGGCTTAAGGGATCCCCTGGCACATGATGACATGATAAAACCCCATTAAATCAGTAATCTGTGCATTAGAAACTCCCACATTATGTAAAGAGACCTGCACAGCCTGTTCTTTCAGTAACCCACAGGAAATGGCAGATAGACCTATGCAATGACATGACAAAGAGTACTGGTTCCTCCTCAGCTCTGGTCCTCTAACTTGATTTAGAGATTAGGTCTCTGTTGATTTCAGTGGAAGGGCCATTATCATTTCAGTGACCGTGTCTGAGAAAGTCTTGATACTGTCTTTATTCCCAAGCCACAGAAAGGAAATAATAAAAGAGAAAATTATGGTAAAATCATGTTTTCAGATGACACACATACAAATAAAGTTGCACAGAGTTAACTGCAGCTTGTCTTTGTTTCATCCTCTTATGCCAGATCATTGCAGGAGTCTTAGAATGTATGGATTTCTGTACTATGCATGCTGAAATGCCTTGGCACAATGAGGGGAGCTGAGAATTAACAATAACAATAGGTTCATGCCTACCAAGCTCAAACAGGGATCAGCACCTCATTGCCCTTACCCCAAATGGCTTATGATCTATGTAAAAGAACAGGTGAGACCTGCATTCTGATTTCCCCCTTCTCCACAGTTTTCAAAGACTTGGACAAATAGTCAATATTATTTTAGCATGTGTATTTGGGTTTTATTTTATATTAATACAAGGAATGTGATTCAATGTAGTCTGCAAGGCATTAGAAACATGCTCCTCACTAATCATGCACTTCCCTGATTCTTAAACGGGACTTATGTTTAGTTATGTCTTGGTTACCTTAGCATGAAAATGTATCTCCGGGAGCCCTAGACATATGTGGAGTTACTTCCTGAATATTGTCTTAAATATCAAGGTTTTATATTAAATTGGGTATGAAAGATATTGTCAAAATAAGATAGTCACAGTAGAATGGCTTTAAATAATTTATCTTATTGGCATGGTAGCACGTTTCTTGAACTCCACTTATAAACTACGTGGATTCTTCAGCACTTCCCATCCCCCTATTCTGCAGTGGAGTGAAAGCTGATTCACTAGATTGTCTAAGTAACCTTAATCCCCAGGTACATGCGCTGCAGAATAGTCTATTGGTCCTTTCCTCATGATCCTCAAGTATCTCTATCAGTTCCAAATTACATTTCACTTCCTTTCCATTTCTGCACCTGTTAAGGGCTGCCTTCCATCTCTGTTGCTTCTTGGGGCTCGTTCTTTAGTCTTTTAGCACCACGGACAACTACATTCGATCTCCTATGCCATTTTAATGCTAAAATAAAAGGTGTTAATCTTGTTTCCAAAAGTTCTCATAAGAGGGAGAGAAGAAACAGCATCTGGAAAAACGACAGTGGACTCCTTTGCTTCTTTTCTTGTGGATCATTTGTTTCAGCTAGGTGTCCCTGTTTTCAAGCTTTGTTAATTAGTATAGTATAATAGCCCATACAGTCACCATACTGGTCCAATGTCTGTGTCATTGGAATTTGCAATTGCAAGAGTTCCTTGGGGTCAATGGAATAACATCAGTGGATATCTTGCGGATAGCGGGTTCACCATGTGCTCCTTTTACCTAACAATCTTTAATAGCAGTTAGATCATTCCCTAAGGTTTTAGCAGGGGGATTTTCAGACACCTACGGTGCTCAGCTGCCACTGCAAAATTAATGGGAGTTGGGTGCTTTACTCCATTAAACACTTTTGAAAATCCTTCCCTAATTTAATACCTGTAAACAAATGCGCTCACTACAGTAGAACCTCATTTATCCCACCTCCGTTTTCTGAAACTTCCTGTTATCTAAACAGGATTATGTCCCTCATTATCTACCAATTACCTTCAAAATTACTGTCATCACCTGGAACCATGATTATCCAAACTTACTGCGCCTCCCTTGTGATACTCTGATAATTGAGCTTGTATGATATTCCTCAGGCTGCTGCTCCACTGGTCTGACACCAAAGGAAAATACAGCTGGTTAGATGCTTGCTGTCCTCATAGTTACTAACTGTTCAGTATTGCAGGATAGCTACCTATTATGGTGGTTCACAAACTGCCCATCAGAGCCCTTAATGTCCTCCTCTTGGTAGAGCTCCCACTAGTTCCCTTCACTAGAGAGAGCTAGGTGAACCAGCCTCAATCACAGATCCAGCAGTCTCCCCCTAAAACCTGAACTCCTGAGAAGACAAAGCAGGAGGGAGGAATTAAATTGTCTAATGAAGAAGACCCCTTAAAAATGAAAACAAAGCAATTAAAGCCTATATTTTCAAAGCCACCTACTTCTGCAGAGTTTAGGCAAGTTGCCCCAGGCTTAGTTAAGCTACACAAACTGATTTACCCAGAGGTTCTTCAATTATAGGGTCAGAGCTGTGGAGAGAGATCAAATGCCACATAAAAGGTAGACAACGCTGGTTGTCTATATACTGGCTTATGGAGCTGTCTTTCCCACAAATAACATGATTCATTACTATCAAGCTAAAACTGGCATCCAATTAAGTTTAATGCCTGAAATCTGTTATTCAGTAAATCTAAAGAAAATAGATTTATCACAGCCCTAATATTTGATCATTAATTGTTATACTTTCTGAAACTTGGGAGACAATACAAAAATAGAGTGGATTAAACCAGTTTTCTTTGTACAGCGATCCCCCCAAATGTGATGAAAACTATATTCTGAAACCTATGTTCACAAGTGACTGGAATTTCTAGCTGGAGGGGCTGAATAGTGAGCCTAAACCCCAGGTTTGAAATGAGTCTCTTGATGTCATGTGCAAATGCCACCAGGGCATGGCTAATGAACTGAATTCAGTGCAGTTTCCTGTGGTGCAGATCATTTGGATGAGACATTAAGACAGATCTGCTGGCTGCTCTGCATGGACATGTTAGATCCCATGGTCCTCTTCATACCCCTTTGTCCTATCCAAGATATCCCCTCCCACTCTTGTATCCTAAGTACTGGTTGGTTTCTACTTTCTACTCCAGAGATGGCTGCATTTCACTGGTAGCATATGTATGCATGCATAGCTACGCATAGAGAGTATATGTGTGTATACAGAGATATAGCTTTGGGTCCCTCAAGGGTACAAGGCACAATATAGTTGTCAAAATCATATTTTTAGCACTGCTGGGATAAGCTTGCAGTAAATTACTGCCCCCTGGAGCGGGAGAAGACTTGTGGGACAGAGATGTGTCTCTGAGGCCCAGTGTACCCTGGGTTAGTGCATCTTACGTCCCCACCACTGCTCAGGGTTGCACCTGAAGTGACGATCTAGCCTAATGGGGCTATTCCTGAAGTGAAGTATTGTTCACTATGAGCAAGGGTGGGCGAGTCAGGCTCTTATTGACATGATCCACATACCCTGAAGTAATTTAGCTAGTGTATTAGAGGAAGGAAGGCATGATTGAAAATGAGGAGAAGATGATGGTAGAGCATCTAGCTTTTCCTGCCTTATATTTCCATTTCCAGTCACTGGAATCACTACATTGTGAATAACAGATTACTTTGATGCCACTTACTGTGATTCAGATTGTACAACTTCTGTATTTAAATCAAATACATGGAGTTTTCTGCAAAAAAAACCCAAAACAAAACAAAAAAACCTCTGTTCTTGTCCATGTTTTGGAGGTGTTGCATTTTTCAGAGGCATTAAGAATTATTTTAAGCAGCTTCAATGGGGTTAGAAGATTGGTTATAGTAAATAATAGATTGAACAACAGCTGTAAAAAGCAGCCATATAGGTTTAAAGCTTTGCTCTTATCATCGCAGTGCACACAGATCTGTCAGATTTATATTGATTTCCTTTTGTTCCACTGCATCTGCCAATTCTCACTTTTACTGCTTAAATCTGGCCTTCTGTATTCATGTAAACATGTACAAAGCTGCCTTATCAAGATGGACAATGTTCAGATAATTTGATTTATCTTAATGATTTTTTGATGAACACCAAGAAGTGGCAGAGTAGATTAGGAACAGAAACATACATTGTGTGTGGCTGAATAATCTGAAGCAATTTTTCAGTTTCTATTATGAGTCATTTCTGTTGGCACGCCATGATGTCATTTTTACAGTTCTCAGATATATTTTCCCCCAAATTAATAAGCTTTAAAAATTGTTTTCTAAGTAACCTAACTTCAGTTTTTCTTCCATGCATTGAAAATCCAGGCATACAAGCCATCCCTCCACCCCCAAAGAATATTCCTCTAGCACTATATATTCCTGCCTAGATCATCACTCTTTTTTCCAGAAGGCTCTGCAAATCTGCTCCTGTCCGTATTGAATGAAATCCACCCCAGTGCAGAGGGCCAGCAAGAGTGGGGACCTATATAGGGGTGGAGAAAGCATAAATGACAAGCAGTTGTTTTCTGAAAGTATTGTTTTATTAGTTCTGCATTCTCCCACATTCTTTGAGATCTGGCATTCTTTTTTATTAGGATAAAGGTTGTAGGAGAAGTCGTGTTTACAAGTCATGACAAACGGTCTGCCCCCAGCCACAATGCTCCAGCTGAATCCGAAGGATAAGATGTTGGATGCCTCTAACGCTTGAAAGCTCACTAGATTCCATGTGCTCTAAACAACATGATCCAAGATCATGCAGGATAGCATTTGAAGAAAAGAATAGTTTCTTATTCCTGCTATGTGTTCATTCTCGTCAGACGTCATATATGTGGTTGGAAAGATTCTTTTATTCTCATACTGACTCAGAAAATAAACTGATTCACTACATCACCATGAAACTAGAAGTTCTGCCTCCAGCCAGCCATGCTAACAGACTTCATTCTCTTCCCAGGTAGGGTCAAACCGACCAGTAGGAAGTTGAAAGTCTCACACCCACTGGGGCTCATCTCTGCATATCTCTTGTATATTTCCTCCCATTAGAAAGATATTGTAGCAATGCAATACCCGCAGCTAATATCATAACCGGTTGTACAATCTGCATGTGCGGAGTGAAGTATTAATCCTGCTATTCATACAACAATAAGGAACTGTAAGACATAAAATGAACCAGGCCTTAATCTCAAAGACAAGAGATTTCTTGCTGAGAGTCATTTTGTAAATGAGTGACATACATTCATCCATAAGGGATCATCAGAGACAGGAGTGCAGATTAACAAACACTCTCTTGTAAGATGTTAACAAAGCCTCATGAAATACATGAAGAAATATCAGAGTATTCGGTTTGTGTAGGTACCTGGTTTTTCTACTCCATCAAAATGAAGCTTTTGGAAGCAAACTATTAAGGCAATATTAATAGAGATGGTATCAATCAAAGGTGATTTAAAATAGCTACAGGTATTGTAAAAAGGGAAGTAATGTTTCAGTTTTGTTTGTAAAAGACCAAAAAGATGTGGGATCTCTTGTTCTTCTTAAACATCAAGTAATTTGTAGAACTAAATTGTTAGTGCATTGCTCCCTCATTAGAGGTACATGTGTCTTACTGTCTGGATGTCACTACCTAGAAAATATTTCATTTTTGTCTGTATAAAGCTTTGGTTGAAGCTCAGATTGAAAAACCAAAACAAACGCCAACGTGCAGAGTGTGCCGTGTACCACAAATAAATAGGTTTAAACAGAATAAGGCCCATTCCAAGTCTAAAGTTTTTCAGATCGTGGGATTTTCTCCCCTTAGAATATTTCTCTGATAAAATCAAACATTTTCTCATTAAAATTCTATATCAGCACAGATTTTTAGAGCAGCACACACAGAAATGCCTACACTTTTGCATGCTTAATGGACAGTTTAGATGTCGACCTGGTCATTTGTGTATGAATTTGCACTGAGTACATCAGCAAACCGAGGGTCTGATCCAAAACCCATGCCCCATTGACTTCCCTAGAGTTTGCAGTAAGCCCCAGATGTGCAATTCTAATAATTTGGGCTTCAAATTCCAAAGTCAAATAAAGTGAATTAAAACTGACTGCCTCTGATTTTCAGCCCAAAATTTAATGCACATTTGTAGAGTGAAAACTTCCACCTGTTGTGTCATCATGTAAATGTCTGAATTATCTATCAACAGTTACAGCTCTGTGGTAGCTGAGATTAGATTTTCCCCCTACAGAACAAAACAGGAAATAACCATGTTGTATATTTAGGCAAATTATCTGTTTTTAATAGTGATCACTGTACTCTGCATGCGTGTTTCCAAATATCCATGCACATGTTGGGGATTTACACTCTCACGTGGCAAAATAAACTCAAATTCACATGTATCACTTGTTATATTTGGCATTACAGCAGTGCCTACATTCCCCAAGTAATATTAGTGTCCCATTGTGCCAGGTCTGGTCAATACATGTGCTGAGAAACAGCACTTGCCACAACTGGCTTAAAAGCTAAATAGACCATCAGTGGGAGAAAGGAAGGATTGCTAACCCTATTCCACAGACTGGATATGAGGCACTGATGAGTTAAGTGACTTGTCCAGGATCCGAACGGGGGTTGTGGGATAGCTATCCTTGTCTAAGTGTGAGAGTCCAGTTGCAGAGACCAAAGGTTACCCTTGATGTTAGAAGATGGGGTTCTGTCCCATCCTGGGCAGAGCAGACAGTAGCTGGCTCACACAGCAGGCTGTCGTTGCTGTCTTACATGGGGTTTTAAATAAAAATGATGTAACTGTTAAATGCCAACGTTCCGCATCTTAAAAGAGAAAAATAACGCGGGGAGTCTGACTGGGAGAGCTGGGAACTGCACCCAGATCTCCTGAGTTCCATTCCAGGGCTTTAACCACTGTATGCATGGCTTTGATGGTTTGGAATTGATTGATCAATAAGTGGCATTCAGAAGCCTTTAAAAACAAAGTTATGTGAGTATGGGAAGTCTTCCGGCAAATGTTCACTTTGAAACACTTCTCAATGACATTAGTTTGTAAATACTGGGTCTGTTTCACCACTGCTCTACTCCTATGGCATAGAACTGGAAATCAGTAGAGTAATAAAAGGGTGTGTATTTATAGTTTCTGGAAAGTTTAGCGATTCCTATTTTATTTAATAAATCAATACAAGTACACACAATATAGATGCATATGTGTTAAAGAGAAGAAATGGCTTTTGAGAGACCTCTACTGGATTTATATAGAGGACCATACAGTTGTAAGTTATAATAAAGTTTAACAAGCTGTCTTACTCCTTAGAACAAAGAAGTTAGTTTATTAAATTGCATGTATTCTTCTTTAATGGCATGGACTGACTCAGAAGAATTTGAAGGAAATATGTAGCTGCACACATCAAAGCTTAAAAATACAGAATTCCTTATTCAGTGGCAATTTACAATGAATAAAGAAATCATGAAATTATTGATTCCAGTGCTTAGAAAATGGAAATATGAAAGTTCAAATGTGTTCTACAGTAGAACGATCACTACAAAAATGTAAATGGTGTCTTGTTACATTTCTGAGAGGTGCAATGCACTTTTCTTCTTTTATGTGAAGTTGCCTTATCTAGTAAATTTAAATAAATCCACATTCTTTTGAGGAGTGATGCATGAACAATTTTGCAGGATTTAAAAATATGCCAGAAGAATGTGCTTAGACATTCTGAAGGATGATTTAGGCTTATTTGATCCAAAAAGATCCCAATGCTCTTTACAGTCCCTCACTATTCAGGAAATAGTCACTTCACCATCATTGAACAACTCTGGGGTGAAGCACATCAGCTTTTCAACAGCAGATAGCAATTCTATGCAATGGATTATGACAGGAAGTGAGGAATACTTTATCTAATTTTAAACTCGAGGGGAAATTCGAGGTAAATAGATTTGCCCAGATAAGAATTTGACCAAAAGATTGTTTTAAACTGTCCTACTCTTATGTAAAGTTGTGGGGTTTTTTAATGGCGACATTTCATAATGGATTCATTTTGGCATTTGCCTTTTTATATATACAAACTTCAATCATAGAAGATTAGGGTTGGAAGGGACCTCAGGAGGTCATCTAGTCCAACCCCCTGCTCAAAGAAGGACCAACCCCAACTAAATCATCCCAGCCAGTGCTTTGTCAAGTTGGGTCTTAAACACCTCTAAGGATGGAGATGCCACCACCTCCCTAGGGAACCTATTCCAGTGCTTCACCACCCTCCTAGTGAAATAGTGTTTCCTAATATCCAACCTAGACCTCCCCCACTGCAACTTGAGACCATTACTCCTTGTCCTGTCATCTGCCACCACTGAAAACAGCCGAGCTCCATCCTCTTTGGAACCCCCCTTCAGGAAGTTGAAGGCTGCTATCAAATCCCCCCTCACTCTTCTCTTCTGCAGACTAAATAAGCCCAGTTCCCTCTGCCTCTCCTCATAAGTCATGTGCCCCAGCCCCCTAATCATTTTCGTTGCTCTCAGCCAGACTCTCTCCAATTTGTCCACATCCTTTCTGTAGTGGGGGGCGCAAAACTGGATGCAATACCCCAGGTGTGGCCTCACCAGTGCCAAATAGAGGGGAATAATCACTTCCTTTGATCTGCTAGCAATGCTCCTACTAATACAGCCCAATATGCCATTAGCCTCCTTGGCAACAAGGGCACACTGCTGACTCATATCCAGCTTCTCGTTCACTGCAGGTCTTTTTCTGCAGAACTGCTGCCGAGGCATTCAGTCCCTAGCCTATAGTGGTGCATGGGATTCTTCCGTCCTCCGTGCAGGACTCTGCACTTGTCCTTGTTGAACCTCATCAGATTTCTTTTAGCCCAATCCTCCAATTTGTCTAGGTCACTCTGGACCCTATCCGTCCCCTCCAGCATATCTACCTCTCCCCCTGAGCTTAGTGTCATCCGCGAACTTGCTGAGTGTGCAATCCATCCCATCATCCAGATCATTAATTAAGATGTTGAACAAAACCGACCCCAGGACAGTCCCCTGGGGCACTCCGCTTGATACCTTGTCCTAATTACAATCTCATGTTCATTTAGCTCTGATTCACAATTTCCATCATTATTCTTTGTAGTTATCACAGAATTAGTTTTGGAATGATGGAAAGTTTCAGTGGAGATGCTCCAGTCTGTGAGTGTACCTTTGAATTATTTATCATTTACACAGGCAAAAATGGGGTTAAAATGTATTTTAGCTTGTAAAGAAGTCTCAATAACTCAATAAGGGGTGGGTGGAAGGGGAAAAGTCCCTTAATAGAATGTTATAGTTTATATTATTATATTAATTTCTGCTGTAGCAGCACCTCTGTGTCCCAGCTGAGTTCTGGGCCTCATTGAACAAACACGTAATAGGGCTGGATAGAAAACCATTTTCCCATACTGTGAAAAATTGCGAGTTTTCAGAATTTGTTCTGTCACTAAGCAGGCCAAAGAGTCAAAATCACAAAAAATGTTGTGAACCCACAAACCAAGAAAAATTTCGATCAATCAGTATTTTGTTTCAATCATTTCAAAATGTTTTGATCGTGACTTTGACTTTTTTACCCTATATTTACTAAAATGTAAAAATAAAAAGTTGTTTTGACTCAAAAAATCCAAAGCTTTTCATTTAAAACTGTCCAAGCCCTACCCGGCTATTTCAAAACTTTTTTCCAAAAAAGCATCAAGTCAGGAGGTTCATGGAAACTGAACCTGTTTTGTGAACTGATTTGGTGCTGGCAAATTATCATTTTTTTCAGTGAAAAGACAGTTCAACAAAAAATGCCAAACAGCTCTAATATGAGACAGTCCCTGCTGCAAAGAGCTAATACAATCTAAGAGTAGCAGCCGTGTTAGTCTGTATTGGCAAAAAGAAAAGGAGAACTTGTGGCACCTTAGAGACTAACCAATTTATTTGAGCATGAGCTTTCGTGAGCTACAGCTCACTTCATCGGATGCATGCCGTGGAAAATACAGTGGGGAGATTTATATACACAGAGAACGTGAAACAATGGATGTTACCATACACACTGTAACAAGAGAGTGATCACTTAAGATGAGCTAATACCAGCTAATACCAGTGGCAGGGGGGAGGACCTTTTGTAGTGATAATCAAGGTGGGCCATTTCCAGCAGATGACAAGAACGTCTGAGGAACTGGGGGGGTGGGGGGGTGTTGAAATAAACATGGGGAAATAGTTTTACTTTGTGTAATGACCCATCCACTCCCAGTCTCTATGCAAGCCTAAGTTAATTATATCCAGTTTGCAAATTAATTCCAATTCAGCAGTCTCTCGTTGGAGTCTGTTTTTGAAGTTTTTTGTTGAAGAATTGTCACTTTTAGGCCTGTAATCGAGTGATCAGAGAGATTGAAGTGTTCTCCAACTGGTTTTTGAATGTTATAATTCTTGATGTCTGATTTGTGTCCATTTATTCTTTTATGTAGAGACTGTCCAGTTTGACCAATGTACATGGCAGAGGGGCATTGCTGGCACATGATGGCATATATCACATTGGTGGATGTGCAGGTGAACGAGCCTCTTGTGTGGACTGGTCCAGGCTGAGGTTGATGGTAGGACGGAAATTGTTGAAATCATGGTGGAATTCCTCAAGGGCTTCTTTGCCATGGGTCCAGATGATGAAGATGTCATCAATGCTGCGCAGTTGGAGAACACTTCAATCTCTCTGGTCACTCGATCAGAGACCTAAAAGTGACAATTCTTCAACAGAAAAACTTCAGAAACAGACTCCAATGAGAGACTGCTGAATTGGAATTAATTTGCAAACTGGATATAATTAACTTAGGCTTGAATAGAGACTGGGAGTGGATGGGTCATTACACAAAGTAAAGCTATTTCCCCCCACCCCACTGTTCCTCAGACGTTCTTGTCAACTGCTGGAAATGGCCCACCTTGATTATCACTACAAAAGGTTCCCCGCCCCCCCGCTCTCCTGCTGGTAATAGCTCACCTTAAGTGATCACTCTCCTTACAGTGTGTATGGTAACACACATTGTTTCATGTTCTCTGTGTATATAAATCTCCCCACTGTATTTTCCACTGAATGCATCCGATGAAGTGAGCTGTAGCTCACGAAAGCTTATGCTCACAGAAATTGGTTAGTCTCTAAGGTGCCACAAGTCCTCCTTTTCTTTTTGCGAATACAGTCTAAGTAGATGAGACTGGTAAAATGTGGGAGGGGAAGGGGAAGAACAGAAAGATGAAATGTCTTGCCTAAAACCAAGAGCTAGTCAGTGGCAGAGTGAAGACTAGAATGCAGGTCTCCTCTGTCACAGTCCAGTGCACCATCCACTACATCCGTCTCTACTTGTGCTTCGTGTTATAAAAACACAAACTGGCCCGAGCCAGTTTGGGCCTTTATTTTGCACAATGTAGCCGCGTGGCAAGTAATACATGTTACTCCATTGTTGTAGAAACTATGGTTAGTGCAGCAATTTATGTGTGAGACAAGCTAGCTAGCTGGGGACCAAACAACTGATCTGGGAAGTAAGGAGGTGTGTGAGGGAGAAAGTGGAAAAAACTCTAACAGAAGAAAATGGCAAGTAGCTTAATATAAGCAGCAGTTTTGCTAGAGGTAAGTGAAGGGAAATTTTTCATTTATGAATGGTTCATTGACCCATGATAACAAAGCAGTGCTGCAGAAGAAGGATAATGATCTATTTAAGTATCAGATGTCCTAAAGGCAAAGGCTTTCCTTCTTTCCTTTTGAAAAATGAACTCAGATTAAACAAATGTCCTTTTTCCTGTTTTACTGTTGACATGAATTTCCTTTTTATGAGTAAAATTAATTAGTTTTTCTATTCCTTTATTCCTGCTATGGAAATCAGGTCTGCATAGCAAGTTTCCGACTTTCCCCTTGGGCTCTAAGTTCAACCAATAGCGTCCTTTAGGAAGGTGCTTTGTACAGAACGCTTGGATGACTAGCAGATAAATTATTGGAGCTTTATTACGCCCTATAGCTGCATTAGCTCAAGGTAGTGATAGAGCATCTTAGAACCAAAAGCCCTCAAAACCAGACCATTTTTCTAATGTTCTCTGTTTTCTAATTCCAGCTAGCTAAACACGCATCACTACATATTTCTTCTGTTTCAAAATATTTTAATATGAGGAATTATAGTAAAAGAATTAGTGAATGTCTCTGCTATTCTGTTACATAACAGGTTTTCAAAAGTGCTTAGCACCCACAGTTGGCATGAGATTTCTCTTGTTCCTTTGAGAACAATAGGAGCTTCAAGGCGTGGAGCTCTTTTGAAAAAGCTAGTCCCAATTAGGCAGAGAACCGCTCCAATATTGTATCTGTCACCATTCTGATTCTGAAAAGTGATCAAAACAGAACCGCCAGGAAACTTCCATTTTCTCAAAGCAGAATTGCAAATGTATTTTCCTTTGATAAGTTTTGCGAATGAATTGTGTCCTTGTTTATGTAAGTAAACAATCCTTTGCACTTATCTGAAATGAGAGGTCGCTAATATCGCCTGGGGTTTTTGAAACTCAGCCTGACATAACCTTTGCGTGAACCTCTTAACTTCAGCATATCTGCAGGTTACGGCTGGAGTAGTATACAGTACGTTTATACAGTGATTATCTGTGTAACCCACCGATCAGGGGGTTAAATAAGGGAAGAAACAATGGGGAGGATACACATTTCTTGTTTTTGTTTGGAGACTCTGTGTGTCTACAGACTTCCCAGGGCTGGGTGAAGGGACTCTGCTAGATGGGCCAGAATCATCCAGAAATTGGGTGCGGTGGGCACTAGGTGTACTCATTAGCCATTTGAAGCTACTTATTAGGCGATTTCCATTGTGGGCAAGCAGCCTGGTGGGGGACACCCAGTGTCGCTTTCTAAGAGTGGAACTAATAGGAACTCAAGGGAAGGGAGCAGACTTTATAAATAGGAGGAGTGGGAGCCAGACTTGAGGACCCAGCTATAGAGCAGCAGAAGGGCCAGAAGGGTTAGTTGTAAGGACTGTGTTCCTGGGACTTTGCTGGTGTGTTGGACCTAGACTACAGGCTCATGGCGATCGGGTGAAGTCCCGGATGACTGGAAAAAGGCTATTGTAGTGCCCATCTTTAAAAAAGGGAAGAAGGAGGATCCTGGGAACTACAGGCCAGTCAGCCTCACCTCAGTCCCTGGAAAAAATCATGGAGCAGGTCCTCAAGGAATCAATTCTGAAGCACTTAGATGAGAGGAAAGTGATCAGGAACAGTCAGCATGGATTCACCAAGGGCAAGTCATGCCTGACTAATCTAATTGCCTTCTATGATGAGATAACTGGTTCTGTGGATGAAAGGAAAGCAGTGGATGTGTTGTTCCTTGACTTTAGCAAAGCTTTTGACACTGTCTCCCACAGTATTCTTGCCAGCAAGTTAAAGAAGTATGGGCTGGATAAATGGACTATAAGGTGGATAGAAAGCTGGTTAGATTGTCGGGCTCAGTGGGTAGTGATCAATGGCTCCATGTCTAGTTGGCAGCCGGTATCAAGTGGAGTGCCCCAAGGGTCGGTCCTCGAGCCGGTTTTGTTCAATATCTTCATAAATGATCTGGAGGATGGGGTGGATTGCACCCTCAGCAAGTTTGCAGATGACACTAAACTGGGAGGAGAGGTAGATACGCTGGAGGGTAGGGATAAGATAGAGGGACCTAGACAAATTGGAGGATTGGGCCAAAAGAAATCGGATGAGGTTCAACAAGGACAAGTGCAGAGTCCTGCACTTAGGACGGAAGAATCCAATGCACCGCTACAGACTAGGGACCGAATGGCTAGGCAGCAGTTCTGCAGAAAAGGACCTAGGGGTGACAGTGGACGAGAAGCTAGATATGAGTCAACAGTGTGCCCTTGTTGCCAAGAAGGCCAATGGCATTTTGGGGTGTATAAGTAGGGACATTGTCAGCAGATGGATGGATGTGATTGTTCCCCTCTTTTCGACACTGGTGAGGCCTCATCTGGAGTACTGTGTCCAGTTTTGGGCCCCATACTACAAGAAGGATGTGGAAAAATTGGAAAGAGTCCATCGGAGGGCAACAAAAATGATTAGGGGACTGGAACACATGAGTTATGAGGAGAGGCTGAGGGAACTGGGGATGTTTAGTCTACGGAAGAGAAGAATGAGGGGGGATTTGATAGCTGCTTTCAACTACCTGAAAGGGGGTTCCAAAGAGGATGGAGCTCAGCTGTTTTCAGTGGTAGCAGATGAAAGAACAATGGTCTCAAGTTGCAGTGGGGGAGATTTAGGTTGGATATTAGGAAAAACTTTTTCACTAGGAGGGTGGTGAAACACTGTAATGTTTCACTAGGGAGGTGGTGGAATCTCCTTCCTTAGAAGTTTTTAAGGTCAGGCTTGACAAAGCCCTGGCTGGGATGATTTAGTCGGGGATTGGTCCTGCTTTGAGCAGGGGTTGGACTAGATGACCTCCTGAGGTCCCTTCCAACCCCGATATTCTATGATTCTATGATTCTATGGCTCCCTCATGCCGCTGGAGAAGAATAGGAACAGCATTGCTGCAGGCTATGCAAATGTCAGACAAAAAGGGGGAATAACTACTATCTTGATGTCAGTATATTTCTTTCCCAAAAATCTATTACATTTGCAGGACTAAAATTACAGTAAACAGTATTACTGTATTACAATATCATCTAGCTTAATTTTCTCAAAATCATTCTTAGCGCTCTTGTTTTATTGCTGAACAAATAATTTGCTTACTTACCATACCGTATGTTCATCAGTGTTTACGTGGAGTTAAAGTTGCTATTTAAGGGGCTCATTCTGCAATCATACTAGTGTAAATCAGGAGCAACTCCACTGATATCCACAGCGTGACACCGATGTGGAACTCGTTGAGCGTCAAGCCTTAAGCCGATTGTACTCGCACTAAGAAACGCCTATGCTGTATAGTAAGTGTTTGCAGGATCCCAAATTAGGAATTATAGTACTGTTTAGATTGTATGTAGTGATAGGATAGATGGGGCAGTTGTGTTCTAAGCAAGACCTTTGTACATTGTCTCAATACCCTTTCATTGTTTACTTGATGGTACATTCCACTGACTAATGAAGTGCTCTGAGTGGAGGTAGAATAAGTGAAAGGTAGAATAAGTAAAAATGTGTTTCCAGCATTCTGGACCTCAGGCTTAAAAGGAAACAGCTCTAATTAACTAACTGTACTTACACAAATACATAATGTTAATAATAGATGAGCATTTCTAGTGCTTTGCAACGGAAATGTTGCTGAAGTAATGACCATGGTTTTATTGATATAGTTCCAGATTTTTAAACTTCAATGCCTAAAGTTAGGGGCTTTACACCCAAGAGTCTCAAAGCAGTTTTAGGTGCCCTGTTTGAAAGGCCATTTTGCTTGAGGACTCACCCTCTGAAAATCAGACCCCTTTAAGCTGTCTCAGTTTGGATGCCCTAATCACTTACCCTCCATCCATTTTTAGGCACCTAAGAAATGCAGCCTGATTTTCAGAAGTGCTACATGCCAACTGTGACCTAGGGACCAGTTGGTGTAAAAGGAGCAGAAGGCATAGGGTATGCATAGTGACGTACAGGGATCCCCTGGGTCAGATGTTGCAGTGTTTTCCCCAGGAATTGAAATGGGGGGAGGAGAGGGGTCTGAATTTATGGCGGGGTGGTGGTCAGGGCCAATGAGGGGTGAGACCGAGAGGGTGAAGGTGGGCTGTATGGCACCATAGTAAAACCTGAAAAATGTTTCATGACTATTTTATTAGATTTAACTCATGTTTTAAAATCATCACACAAATTAAAGTTGGCTACTCAAGCCTTCTATGAAGCACTACATCTATATCCTTCTTGGTTTCTTGTTATAATTTTCATAGAATCATAGAAGCATAGACTATCAGAGTTGGAAGGGACCTCTGGAGGTCATCTAGTCCAACCCCCTGCCCAGAGCAGGACCAATCCCAACTAAATCATCCCAGCCAGGGCTTTGTCAAGCCTGACCTTAAAAACTTCTAAGGAAGGGGATTCTACCACCTCCCTAGGTAACGCTTTCCAGTGTTTTACCACCCTCCTAGTGAAAAAGTTTTTCCTAATATCCAACCTAAATCTCCCCCACTGCAACTTGAGACCGTTACTCCTTGTCCTATCATCTGCTATCACTGAGAATAGTCTAGATCCATCCTCTTTGGATCCACCTTTCAGGTAGTTAAAAGCAGCTATCAAATTCCCCCTCATTCTTCTCTTCTGCAGACTAAACAATCCCAGTTCCCTCAGCCTCTCCTCATAACTCATCTGTTCCAGACCCCTAATCATTTTTTTTGCCCTTCGCTGGACTCTCTCCAATTTCTCCACATCCTTCTTGTAGTGTGGGGCCCAAAACTGGACACAGTACTCCAGATGAGGCCTCACCAATGTCGAATAGAGGGGAACGATCACGTCCCTCGATCTGCTGGCAATGCCCCTACTTATACAGCCCAAAATGCCATTGGCCTTCTTGGCAACAAGGGCACACTGTTGACTCATATCCAGCTTCTCGTCCATTGTCACCCATAGGTCCTTCTCTGCAGAACTGCTGCCTAGCCATTCAGTCCCTAGTCTGTAGCGGTGCATTGGATTTTTCAGTCCTAAGTGCAGGACTCTGCACTTGTCCTTGTTGAACCTCATCCGATTTCTTTTGGTCCAATCCTCCAATTTGTCTAAGTCCCTCTGTATCCTATCCCTACCCTCCAGCATATCTACCACTCCTCCCAGTTTAGTGTCATCTGTAAACTTGCTGAAGGTGCAATCCACACCATCCTCCAGATCATTAATGAAGATACTGAACAAAACCGGCCCCAGGACCGACCCTTGGGGCACTCCGCTAGATACCGGCTGCCAACTAGACATGGAGCCATTAATCACTACCCATTGGGCCCTACAATCTAGCCAACTTTCTACCCACCTTGTAGTGCATCCATCCAGCCCATACTTCTTTAACTTGCTGGCAAGAATACTGTGGGAGACCGTGTCAAAAGCTTTGCTGAAGTCGAGGAATAACACGTTCACTGCTTTCCCTTCATCCACAGAACCAGTTATCTCATCATAGAAAGCAATTAGATTAGTCAGGCATGACTTTCCCTTGGTGAATCCCTAGTAGGAAAAGTAATCCACGAGCCTCACTACTTAGATTCATCCCATCTTCATAGATACTTTCCAAAGCCAGTAATAATGGCTGGAGTAATTTTAAGACAACAGCCAAGGATCACTCTTGAGAAAGCCAGAGGGTTTTCCCAGGTTGGACTAATTTGAACTTCAGTCCCACTGTACCTTCTATATTTTCCAAGATATTCAGTCTTTTTGGACTCTTGCTGAAAAAAGAATATAATGAGCACATTAAATTTATAGCTTTTTAAAAAATGTCTTTTGAAGAGTCTGCAGCTCGTACTAGCGCTAGTTGGAGTAGATGGCCTCTGCAGTGTGTATAGGAGAGATGAGGGTTAAACTTTTCTCTGAGCAAAGTTTGTGCTCCACCATATTTTCCAGAGAAGTTTGCAGCTCCATCAAATGCACACGCTGCCATCTGTTTGGGGTCCAATTGACAAGCATTTAACTCGTCTAAGATGTGGGTTGTCACAGATTTAGCTGAAGTGTCTATTACTTGAACATCTAGAAATGCATCTACTGGCCTACCACTGACCTCAAGATAACGTACACAATGACTTAATACTTGATGCCCATTTGCACTGGTGCATTCATCAGCCATGTATGCAAATTTTTTGAATGTGGGGAGAGAGTTCTTCACTTTTCAACTGTTGAATCTTTCACTGTTGCACCAGATGCGTCTAGCCAGTCAGTTGAGTTTCTTGCAGCAAGACAGTGAGCATTTTCTGGTCTTGTTCGGAACCAGTGTTCAACTTCAGGATGAACAAGTGACAATGCACTTAACATTGGCCTCCAGTTTGTAGCGTGTGGTATCTCTTGCTTAAATAGAAAGTAGGATGCTACAGCCATGTTTGTTCGCATGAACTGTGTTGTGTCTCCAGCATTCTTAACAACCTCATTAACACTCACCGGTGTTGTCCGTGGTCAGTGGAGACTCAGAGTTCTGAGGTGCTTTCGCATGAGTTCACCTCCCAGGTGGGGGGCAAGGCGGCACCTTGCTCGTTCCTCCAGCTGCTCACTGTTCGCTCTGGCCACTGTTGTTCGTTGTGCCACCGTTCACTCCATTGCTCTGTTGCCAATGGCCCTGCGCCGTCACCTTCTGCTGCCACCTGCCACTGTGACCTCTGCGAGTTGGTCTGTTGAGATTCCACCAGTGGGGGAACTTCGCTGCTAGTGCAGACTGGGCCGTCTCTTCCACAGAAACGCTGTCCCACAGCAGGTCTAAGCACTTAGACCTGGTTATCGGTGATTTCAGCTGTAATGGTCACCTAACAAACCAAAAGACTATCTATGGCAGGGGTGGGCAAACTTTTTGGCCCGAGGGCCACATATGGGTATGGAAATTGTATGGTGGGCCATGAATGCTTACAAAATTGAGGGTTGGGGTGCAGGAGGGAGTGAGGGCTCTGGCTGGGGGTACGGGCTCTGGGGTGGGACCAGAAATTAGGAGTTCAGGGTGTGGGAGGCGGGGTCTGGGCTGGGGTAGGGGGTTGTGGTGCAGGTGAGAGGTAAGGGCTCTGGGGTGCAGGAGGGTGGGACCGAGGGGTTCAGAGGGCGGGAGGGGGAATCAGGGCTGGGGCAGGAGGTTGGGGTGCAGGAGGGGGTCAGGGGTGCAGGCTCTGGGTGGCACTTACTTCAAGCAGCTCCTGGAAGCAGTGGCATGTCCCCCCTCCGGCTCTTATGCAGAGGCATAGCCAGGGGGCTCTGCACACTGCCCCACCTGCAGGCACCACCCCTGCACCTCCGATTGGCCCTGTTTTCTGGTCAGTGGGAGCTGTGGGGGCAGCACTTGTGGCGGGGGGCAGTGTGCAGAGCACCCTGGCTGTCCCTACACGTAGGAGGTGGACGGGGGACATACCGCTGCTTCTGGAAGCTGTACGGAGCAAGCCCCCAACCCCACTCCCCAACAGGAGCTCGAGGGCTGGATTAAAATGTTTGAAGGGCTAGTTTGCCCGCCCCTTATCTATGGAGCCTAATCAGCTCTGTCTTTAAACAGTGGCGAGGGGCAGGTCAAATAGTATGTGTCTCAGGCAGACCATCGAGCAAAACACCTGTCCCCACCCTCTCTCTTGATGCCCTCAATCAGCACAGGCTAAGTACAGTTCTACTGCCCTTTACTCCTGCAGTAAGAACAACAGCATTTCATTACGCCCCTCCCCCACGCCCCTGCATTCAAGTGATTTGTAACCCAACCCCAGCCAAAATCTATCACTTGGGCAACACAGCTCTGTTTGCTGGATACCTAGGTAGATTAGGTGTGAATGTAAATACAATTTGGTCCTGAAACCTTTCTCCCCAGCCCCCAGCTCATCACTAGCTGTCATTTAGACTTTGCTTAGGTATCATCATTTGAAATTATTAGGTTGGCCAACATCAGTGAAATGAATGCACTGACATTGTCATAAAAAAACAACAACTGTATAAGGAAGCTAGTCTATGTTCATACTTTTCAAATCTGTTATACTTTTTTCAGATTTTATTATACACTTTATATGCGTTTAAAGTGTGTGTTAATGTTTCAATTCCAGTTCAGATTTCCAAATAATCACTAAATTGGCAACACTGCATGTAACTAGTTCACAAAACTGTGGGGGGGGGGGTGTAGGGGAATTTCAGGGGGGTGTAAGGAAATCCCTGGATATCTGCATGATGGTTCACCAAAGGATGGCATGTGAGGTCTCTACCAAGAGCCAGTAGCTCACTGGTCATCATAATCACTGCAGGCCCAGCTCAGTGAGTTCTGGACACAGCAACAGTCTCTGTCCCTCTATCCGGTGAAGCCCCCAACAGCCTTTGAGGCTCCCTGCTTGGTCAAAGTCCCAGAAGGTTCTCAGCAGCAGCTTCTTGCTTCCTACAAGGAGTTGAGCAGCATCTCCTTATAAGTACGGAGTTCCAGCAAGCAATCTCAGCTCCTCTCTAAAAACAGAGCCCACAGCATGCTCTCCTTGCATTCCCTCGAAGAGGAAGTCTCTCTCTCTCTCTCGCGCTCTCTCTCTCTCTCTCTCTCTCTTCGCCAAGGCATCATGGGAGTTGTAGTCAGGGTCTTCCCAACTGGAACACACCGCATTCAGTTCAGAGGCCCCTCTTGTAAACGGTGCCTACAATCGCGATAGGCTCTGAGTGCTCAGGATACTTTCCTGAAGACATTGCAATATCTATTTCGGGGCCTAACCTTAGACACCTAGGTGTGAAAATGTTAGCCCAGGTGTCATATGTGTGAGGAAATGGGGAAGGTTTCTGAAGAAGCCACAATACTATTGCTGTGTTTTCACCATAAAACCCTTTCCTCCATTGTTTTAGTGGTGATTCTCAAATCAAGGTGAGTTTAAAAGTAAAGGGGAAATTCGCTTCAAGATGATGACCTATTGTTATGGCAGGGGGGAAATGAACAAACTGTTGTTCTGGAATACCTGGTCTTGCACTTATGCCTTAACGACTGCCACTTCAGATGTCCTTATTTGCCCACTCCGGCCGGTGGAGCGTTTCCGTGATCTGCGACCTGAAGAAGTGGTTGATTTATTTCAAACGACACAAATGGTTGGAAATGTGGTGGAGAAACATTTCTGTGGCACTTCTCTCACCATTTCGATTCAGGTTTGTAAACTGATTGGCTCCAAAGGCTTTGTTTCCTGTTCGTGTTTTATCGAGCTTTTTCCCCTGTCCCATAACCCGCTGACAAGAGGACATTCAAACCATAGGAGCAGTAAATACTTAACAAATATAAGGAAGTAAAGTTTTGCTTTACTCAGCATAGCGTAACCTGTGGTGTTCACGGCTGAAGGAGGTTAACAATCAAATACCATGTCTGGATTCAAAGAAGAGTCTGGATAATTAATGGCAGCTAAAATGGTGCCTTTCCCTGCGAACACCACCAGGTGTCGTGCTTACTACTATGAGAAGATCCATTGGTTTCCAGTAAGTACTAATCCTAGTAGAAAGTGTTTGCAGGGCACCGCTCTCAATGAGGGTATTCACAGCCCATGATTCGAGGAGTAAACTCATTGCCCGCAGGCCAGAATTTCTCCCCACAGACAAGGCGTTGGCTAGGTTCATTATATAGGTTTATTACCTGAAGTATTCTTTGAGGTGGCATACTGAACTAGATTGATCCAGTGGTCTTATACAAAATAACAAATCCTTTTGTTTAAACCAAGTCTGGAGGTTAACCCCTTTTTTGACATAACAAGAATTTAAATAAAGAGGCTGTGATTTAAAGCAGCGCTTACAGTTCTGTATTTTATATCCATGAATAACAGAAACGTTATTGCTAGCAATTAAAAACTTGGATCTGAGATCATGAAAAATGACAATTGTGCCAGTATTTATTTCCTTTTCACGTATTATTTCTCCCTTAATCATGACCTGAAATGTAAAAGCATCTGGTCCCACATGCTTTGCGCTGAATAGGACCCAGGAGAATACTATAAATTAACACACAATGAAATTGGATTTAAATTATTAATGGATAATATTTCTGAATCCCCAGGAGATCCTTGTTAGCGCCACTTTTCTGATTCTTCTATTTTTTGCTTACAGGATGGTCCTGAAGCTGGGCAAACTGTGAAGGTGAGTGCTTATGCTTATTATGCAGGATACAAATTAACAAGAGACAATTATGAGAACTAATAAAAGATCAAAACTAGTCATCTGCAGAACATTGCTGTATCGTTTTGTTATCCTTGAGGTTAGAGAAATTCTGGGTCTGTTATGCCTGTCAATACTTGGATTGAGTTTGCATGGAACTGTGTTTACATTTCTCTTCTTTACTAGGCAAAAGTTTTCAGCTGTGAAAATACCATCTCTGTCCTTCTTACAGAGAGAGGCTCTCAGATCATGATTGGCTGTACCTTGTTTATTTCACATGCATAGTAAGCTATAGGGGGAAAGCAACTTTTGTTGTTGTTTAGACAGTGAAAATATTGCCTTTTCCTTCATAATTTCTTTGCCTTTCCTATTTATTACTGAATGAATTGAGGCTGATGAAAGGAACAGTTAAACTGAACTACATTAGAAAAGCATACTTCTTTTTATCCATGCTTTCTTTCTCCACGTTCTCATCACATTCTTGTTAGCAAAGTTCAAATCTAAAGGAGCCAATGAAGCTTAAAAATAGTTTTTAAGCCATGCTAGTGCAAAAAAAAAATCTATTATATTCTCCATTCAAGTAATAAAATAGATAAAATCCAAGATGGTTCTCTGGCCATGTTTCACTCCCCCATCATGCAAATGCAAACACAGATGTAGTTAGATTATCTGCCTGAGCATTAAATAAGGGCTATTTTTTATACTTGGAATCAAAGGAAAATCAAAATATGGTTATGGTTGAGCACTCTGTAAAATCAGATTATATGTCTTGAAGAAGCTGTTTAGGTTGATTAAGATAACTCTGACAACCAAATGATGGCAAACAGAAACAATTCACTTAATTCCAATCTGGCTTGTTGACCTTACCATTGATATTGCTTTTATTGCTTGCTGTGAATATCTAACCGAGAGCAGGGGAGTGGAAGAAGAAAATCTCCAGACTGCTGGGAAGCTTACGGGATGCATAGCACTGAAACACAATTTACTGCAGTGCTGCAACAAAACAGATTCTGTCGCTCCAGAGCTAGGCTGCTGGATTGCACTGGGAACGGGATGTTGATGGGTGAAAATGATTATTTTCAACCTAGTTTTCTTTAAAAAAAAAATGAAGGCTTTGACATTAAAACCCAACATGATTTTGGAAGCAAGACACAATATTTCTTTCTGTTAACAAGATCATATTATCTTTCCCATGAGAGGCTCCCAAGAAGCTGCTATTTTAAAAAGAGAAAAAAACATTAGTGCTAATGATCAAAATTAGAAGTGAAAAATGTGATTGAGGACAGTGACTAGTATATGTTTAGGCTTTAAAAGATGCAAGAGAAAAGGCAGGTAAATATTCCTCATTTTCTGTTTTTACAAAACGTACTGTGCATGTGTCCAGCCAACGAATTGTGAAAATATGTGGGCACATGGAATGCCCCTGTCCCACCCGTCTAACAAGTGTAATGAGAGGGTAATGACCCCCTGCCCAGCCCCTGGACTCAAAGAGTGTGTGTTTTCAGAAATAGGAAGTTAGCAGGTTGCATTTTTGCACTTTTCTGCATCATTGGACAAAGCTATAGTTTATTGCCATTGTTTTGATGATATCTCTTACCTGAAAATGCAAACAATGATTGTGCTCAGAGACTTAGGAACCTTCAGAACTGACCTCAGATTACTGTGATCTGAATCTTGTTTAAGGAAAATAGTGAAGTGGGGATGGGTAATTTAATAGCTATGTTCCTCCCAGGTGGCTGGGGATCATGAAGTCTGAAGTCACTTACTTGATACATGAATAATTTACACATCTTACATCAAATATGTAGTGTGTTGGTTATTTATATATAAGAGATGCACAGTTATATATTCCCATACAGAAAATGTTATTAACTCACCTCCAGGATGTCAAATTCATTCTGTGGAAGGGACTGCATTTCATTGTTAATTAGGGACAGTGGACAAGAGCATATATTTAGCATTATCCTCCCTCAACAGACATCTGCTGCTCAGGTCAGTAAGGCTATGTCTGTGCTGCAGAGTCAACTCGGGTCTGAGCAGCCAGATTACCCTTCCCCAGTGTGAGCAGCCATGCTGCAAACAAAGCCCTACTTTACCGGGTGTGTCCCCCAGTGCTGCCATCTGGGGCCAATCCGCTGGCTCTTAGTGCAGCAATAAGCTACACCGTCCTCTGATTCTTTCCTCGGGAATTGTGGGAGAACTTGTCTGCCTTTCTGGGCACATGGGGGGAATTGTGGGAAAGCACTGGAGGACTAGCTGCACTCACTTGGTTTGCCCTGCATCCCCGCTGCAAAGTGTATGGGGGAGAGAAGTTGTCAGCCCGTGTGAAAGCAGCACTTGGGCATCACCCTGTAACCCCGGGCAAGCCAGCTAACCTGGATTGAAAACACCACCAAACTTGGGCAGGTGTTTTTTGTGTTAGGAGAACACCTGGATAACAGCTAGGGCTAACTCTGCAGGGAAGGCATACCCTAAGAGGCTCGCAAAAGATCTAGTGGGCTGGAGCTCCAGAATAATTCCTCACAACAGCACTAACACTAAAAAAAGCACAGCCACCAGAAGTCCTATAATAACATTTCTACCCGGTGCAGTACCAGCCGGCTATAATCATGATGCTCATCCCCACCATCACACTAAGGCTCCAAACCTGCAAACACTCAAACTACTCACAGACCTAAAATTAAGTATCTGCACAAATGTTTGCCAGATCGGGGCCTATAGCCTACCTACTTTTAACAACATTGTCACCCGCAATGAACACTTGAGAAGACTGCAAGTTGCAGTTCAATCAGATTAAACAGTAGCCTATGTTGTAGAGTTTGCTTCAGTGCATGAGTGAGTCAGTCTGAAAAATTAGCAATTTGTTTGCTACTGAGGTCTGCAAAAGAAGGTAAGAAACAGCAAGAATCTTTTTTATCAGGGGGCTGTTTTAAAATGCTTACAACTCATAAACTAATGAGCCGAGTTATGTAAATTCTTTCTTGTGCTCCAAGAGGATGTACTATAATTTTGGAGAAGCTAGGCTGTCTTTTTCGTGCATAAGAAAGAAGTCAAATCCTATTTTAAGTATAAATCACAGCTTATCCTTCACTATGGAACCAGCTCTAATTATAAATGTTCTGTGTGTACATTACACTGTATATATAACAGATATATTGATTGCCAATGAGATGATTCTTTTGGTTTTAGTGTATCTATTGATGTCAGCTGTGATTCTGTGGTGTTTACATGAGGTGTTTAGGTTTTACCCAGAAATCCTATATAGTTTTTTGCAGTGCCAATCCAGAGCCTAGTGCTAGGTAGCCAATGCCATGATATCAAATGACCAGCTGGATTGGCCTTTATGCTGTCCTGCTTACACTGTTTCTGGATTTCTCTTTTCTACTGGGATACTTGAATGGTGGCTTGTTGCAGAGTAGAACCAAGATCTTCAAATAGTCCACGTAGGGGTTTTGTAGCAGCTAATGCGGGTGATTAGAGCCATATCTGTTGTGTTCCATTCAATTTAATACTGCCTTTCGTGATCATGAGTGTCTAGCACCTAAGCTCAAATGACCAGCGTCAAGACTCAGACAGGGTGAGTACCCCCACTCCCTTATACAGAGCATGCAGTTGCAAGTTCTAGGCAGCTTCATGGTGCTTCTTCTAAATGTGCACGTGTGTGTGTGTGTGTGTGTGTGAGAGAGAGAGAGAGAGAGAGAGAGAGAGAGAGATCTTCCCACACAGCAGTGAGTCCATCCCAGATGAATGATCTTCACTTGCTCAGGGGTCTTCTGCTCCCTCCCCACCCTGGCTGTCAGGCAACAGGACTCAACACATCTGCCTGGACAGGAAATCCTGCAGAGTCCTAAAGTGCAGAGTAAAAGGGAGCAGTGTGTTGTTTGAGGACCTCTGACACAGATTCTTTGCAGGGCCTGGGAATTGTTCACATTCCCCTGGACTCCTCTTCTACCCCCAACTTGGGCTCCAGAACGGGCCTGGAAATGGAGGGACAATTCTACAGGGATGGCTGACGCCTCCCTCCCCCACTTCCAAGCAGGCTTGTGGGAAATCTGCAGGTGGGAGATAAAATTTGCTCTCAAGTCTGGGGAAATGATTTGATTGTGCATCCAGGAGGTGGGTTCTGCCCATTCCCCACTCATATGTGAAAGAAGCAGATGCTGCCGTTCACAATTATGCACGTACATTTGTATCCTTTCTGTTTTATTCTGGTGAGGTTTTTCTACTGTGCCTGTCATTGTGGTGTCCAGTTGCCTTCCAGTAGTGCCTTAATGGACATGACTCACATGCAGTTCTTTCCTTGTTTCTCTCTTCCTCTCCACAGGGGGAAAATTGCTTGTAGATTCTCATGTAAAGAATTTTTACTTCTTCAGTCTGTGCTCAGTTTTCTCTAGTGCAGGCCAGGTCCTTGCATTGCCCCTTGCATTTGGAATGGAAGGTGGTGAGCTTTGTGGTGGTTCAGTCTGTGTGCACCTGGACCATCCAAATCTGGGTACAGAAAAATCAGCTTAGTGGCTTAACACAGGGCTTTTAAATGTATGTCAAGTGAGCAGCGTTTGAAAATCTACCCTTGTGTAATTTACAGCCTTCTTTGTAAGACCACGTCAATAAATGTGTATCCTGCCGTTGTGGGCATAGAGCTTATTAGGGAATGTACCCTAAGCCTGGCCTTTTATGTGGGATTGCAACCATCTGAGAAACGCCATGCATTCTGTACTCTTGAAAGGCTACACAAATCAAGCTGGCAGGGGCATGATGCAGCTAATTTGTCTGTAGAGACAAGATAATATTGCACAGCAAGTGACTGTTGCACAAACACCTATTAACACACATCTCATTCTGCAACAGTGTCAAAATCTCAGTCCTCTCAGCACCGCCTACGATATTCACGACTGCCAGCTCGCCAGTTTCAGGTTCACATAAAGAAATAAGAAAGCCAGGCTGATGTTGGCAGTGTGAGTATGTATGCAGAAATTTATTTTGTGTGTCACATATTCCACTAATTATTTTACACTGAGAAGATTGCTTCTCCATTATTTTTTGATGTGCATGTTTTTCTTTCACAGATGCTTTTTTAATGCTGCACTAAATCAATCCACCTGGTTTGCATTCTTTAGGAATCTTAACTTGAAGTGAAAAGTGCAGCGTTTATTTAAGCCTACTGTAAACATTCTCATCCTATCTGCCTAGTGCGCTGGACTTGGGGTTTCACTATTCAAATTAATTACATCACATCACAAACTGATTGCATCAGAAGGATTAAAATTATTAACCACAACGCTTTGATATGGCAACAGAGTTTCTCTGCAGATTTGCAGATGTAAATCCTTGTTTAATAACACATTGAAAACAATATTTTGCTCTCTTAATAGAGAGCAACACAAGGATGACTCAGAAGAAAAGTTCAAAAAGCAAAATATTGTACTTGTTTATAAACAAATTTAAAATTCCAAGTGAAAAAACAAGTAAGAAAAGCAAACAGTTTTTGAAATGTAGAAATGCACTATGAAACCTGAGAGCAAATGGTCTGTTTGCCTTTGCCTCTCTTGAAAGCTTGTAAGATGAGCAAAAATGGTTTGACAAAGTAGAGTAGCCTCACTCACTGCTTTTGGAAACACACTGATGGTGCTTTGATGTAGAATATGTCATACTGCAGCTATGTAATTGGTACTGCAAATCCAGTAGCCTCAGGACAGCAGTGGCTACTTTCAGCTCATAGCTTTCCTTCCATTTTTAAACAACATTTGGGTTTTTGTGTTTTTCTTGAGAAATCTGTTTAAAGATAGGAATATGCTGCATCGTGAGGGGCAGTGTCTCTAGGTATTGGCTGCTCCAGTTGGACATTTCATACCTTGTCGCCCCTCATTTTGAAGCCCTCCACTGGCTCCTTATTTTCCACTACATTAAATTCAAGCTTCTTTTCCTTGCCTTCAAGGCACTTCACAATTCTGCTCCTCCATAATAATTCACTGCCTTTTTCTCCTTCAGAGCCCTTATCAAGACCTGTCTCTGGGATGCCAACAGGAAAGCAGCCAAGCAATGATGGCTATTTGGTTAAAATAGCCAGAGAGATCTGGGGCTTTTTAAACTTATTTTTAAATGAATTATTTTGAACCATCAAGTTTTGCAATTGCTAACCTCTGTATAATAGAAATGGGGGAAAGAAGGAACTGGAAGGGACTTCAGTTTGTCATCTAGTCCTGTCCCTTGCACTAAGGTAGGACTAAGTATAGACCATCCCTGACGGGGTTCGTCTGTGTTATGCTACCTCTTAACGTGTCATCTAAACAGCTTTTAAACCTCTTCTCACCACTTTGCAGCGAACGCCATATCTGTGTTAAACAACCTTCTGTCCCAGGGCGGAGTAACGTTCTTTCTGAGACACACGCATTGCCTTGTGTATGAAAGTGTTGCCATTTAACTCAACGGCTGGACGTGATGCTATGCTGTACTCTGTATGGGGTGTAAATCACTTGTTAAACAAGTGCTGCAAAAGTAGAACCCAGTTTTAATAGGTTTTTCTGAATAGCTTTTTCCTAGCATTATGTTTCATTTTATAGCAAAATACCACAGGCCAAAATTCCCACCTTTTATGATTTTGCTGTTATTTTGTGACCACATTCTTCCCTAATTGGTGGGGCCCTCGTCCTTCTAAGGAACTGCCCATACAAAGGGAGCACAGGTAAGAAAGGCTGCACAGAGGCTCATGGACATAACCAGCCTCTCTCTCACTTATGCATATGTGTTAGTGAGAGACAGAAGCATGCTTTCTGCAAGCACAGACTTGGCCACTTCTAGACATTTTTGCATCTTTTAGCCCAAAGCCATTTGCAGTTGACTGAGCTGTGAAACTTTGATGTCTCAGCTGTCTGGCTGGATCCCACTCCATCCTGTGTCTCTTGTGGCATCAGAGGATCATAGTGTTTTGCTCTTCTTATTTGGAATATTAATGATTCAATTTAGGCCAGACAAAGGGCACCCATTTACCAGAGTGATGGCTGCCTTATAAATTCGTGTAATAAATAAAAGAGTAAATCTCGCCCCATATTTTTCAATGCAAGTTATGTCAACTGCAGAGCATGAAAGGCTGTCCATAAAAACCCAGCAGTGCTTGAGTAAATTTGATGCTAAAAAATGTAAGGCAGACAGGTTTTCTCACTTGAAAGATTAGACATTTAGGCCATCTTCTGATCTTTTGAAATGACAAATACATCTGGGATTTGACCTTTAATGGTGCTCAGTCCCAGTGGTGCATATTTTAGTCTATGTTCTGCATCACCACATTAGCTCACAGAGGAGAAGTGTGTAAAAAACAAAGTCCCTGTGTGCATATGATTTTCAAACAGAAAGCCAAGGTTAAATTTATCGGATAAAACATTCATGCAAAAGGGCTCACCTGGCTCTTGATGGGACAAGAGGAAGAGGGTGGAAAATGTTATCTTATCATGTGTAATAGAACTGCCTTTGAAAAGAGGGGGGGGAAATAGAACAAAATCTGGTTCTTAATTCACCATAAGAGGCTCTGGCATTCTCTTGAGCCTCAGTGTTGTACTCCTCAGTGAGGCCCAAATTGGGGTTTATGTCAGCAGAGCAGAAATCACTGCACACACTTCAGTGGAGTTATGCTGGATTTATAGTCATGAATCTCACAGTAGACTCTGCCCCTGATTTAGTGCACTGGCCTTTTTTCCATGTGAAGACCTGAGGACAGATTCTAACTTATGTCTCGCGCAACAACTAATCTGGTGGTTTTATCCTCCTCCCAGTTTGTGCATCTCAGAAAAGACACCAATGAGTTTGATACAGTTCAGCATGATTGGCAGACTCTCTTCAGAAAGAGATCTGCTACTTAAATAGAAAGAGATGTTACAGGTCAGGATTAAGGTGTATTACATATATTGTACTGTGTCTGCATTAAGCTGGTGCTGTTCATGGTTCTTCTTTCATTACATAAGCACTCAATACCCATATAGATTTTGAAGGAAAAACATTCCAGTTCAGATTCTCAAAATCCCCCATGCAATTCATTTCCTAGCTAAAGGCATTCCTGACTTTTGTTGTGTCTTGCTATTTCAAATGTCCAGAACTAATGCTGCAATAATGAATGAATCAATGGAGACCAACTGAATGATTTAACAATTTACATGATCCTTTTAATTAGTATTTGACAGACGAGTTCAGCACAGAGTTGTAGGTTTCAAGCTGTAACATCTCTGTCCAATTTTGGGATAAAATATGTGTTCTCAGAAAGGAAAGTTTAACTATAATAACTGGCTGGGTGAGCAAAATTAATCCTAAATCTCACCTGTTCCCATTTCTTTTCCGTGATCCTGACCCTTCCTTCTGTGGGACTTCATCCTACACGGTTCTGAGATGCTCGGTTCCTTGCAGGAGTTTTCAACATCTGGCCGCAGATCAGAAGAACTCATGCTCACTTTTTATCAAGAGCATGTTTCTAGCGGATGATAACTAATGAGAGCTGATTGAACAAGCCTTTTGTCTTAAACTGCTGAAGGAAGCCCTGACATGCAATGAGCAAAGGATGGGAGCCAGAATTAGGGGCCTACTCAGCCCTTCCAAGTGGATAACTCATGGGAAGGGTAAAGTACTCAGAGATCATCTGAATTTACAGAATGACTGAACTATTCACCTCTAGTCACCTGAGAAGCAGAGTTGTCCAGTGGGTAAAGCACTGGACTGGGAGCCAGGAGACTTGGGTCCTACTCCCGTCTCTGCTGTTGACACACTGGGAAACCGACGGCGCGTTACATCACCTCTCTTTCCCTTCTCATCACGTGCCAGGTTGTACCATATCTAGCCTATCCTGGATTGCTAGTGGCGTCTCTGGTGCTGGTATCATGGAAACAATCATAATCTTTACCTTTGGGGTGGGGTTAGCGCAGGCCTGGATCTTTAGGAAATGCTGATGCTATCTGTTCTGGAAACCTGGTGCAGGAACCCTTCCCGCTGCCCTCATTCCTGGAAGCATGGCTCCCTGTTCCTCTCTGTTGCATTTGTCCTTTGTGAACCCTCCAAGAAGGGTTTTGTTGCTGTTTGTTTTTATGCTGGCATTCCTGATGAAAGTCCCTCCGCCTCCAGACTATTCAGCATGGAGCAGGGCTCCCTGCCTTAGCCCACCACCGCCTCTCCCAGAAGAGCCATGTGGAGGTGGCATGGAAGGTCTTTTGAAGG
Organism: Lepidochelys olivacea; assembly: GCF_965140295.1. Lineage (NCBI taxonomy): Eukaryota > Metazoa > Chordata > Testudines > Cheloniidae > Lepidochelys > Lepidochelys olivacea. The sequence continues at coordinate 3,090,281 of NC_140417.1, read as the reverse complement.
GCAAATTGGGGCGACAGAGAAGGGTGGTTAATGCAGATTCATGACATCTGCACCCCTTTCCCGTACTTTTCTGCTCCACTCTGCGCTCTGGTGTGGGTAGGGTCTGTAGTTATTCAGTACAACCATACTGTGCTAATCTCTAATTCCTCAATAAGAGCAGAGATTGAGCACCACAGTGCAAGACTGCAGGTCTGGGAAATTCGTCATTTGTTTACTTCTGGGTGGAAGCCCACAAAATGTTATGTCTGCATGCACAGATGGATATTGCATACTGTCTCCTCTGAATAAATCCTGCTAGTATAGCAAAGCAAGCATGTATGGTAGGCTGTAACAAGGCCTGCAACCTCTAGGATAAAAAGTTGAACAGACATCCAGTGTTAGCTAACCAAGCTTTCCATGGAGGAAAAAAGGTGTGCTGTTTGGTAATCTGCTCAGGGATTCGACTCTTCACCCCCTTTCTTCTTTAATGCTGAGCAGCTATAGTACGCCAGGTGCTGCACAAAAACACAGAAAGACAGTCTGTCACCCTAAGAGCTTACAGTGTACGTAGGCAAGACAGGCAAGCAAAATGTGTGAAGTGATATTAGAAATCCATCCTGTTAGTTGCTTTCTTTTTCTAGTGTTATTTTCCTTCTTTCCATTCCCTTTTACAACCCTCTCTCATCTCCTTCCCTCCCACTAGTTCTCTGGCCAGGTGCCTCTGCGGTAGCTGCCCCAATGAATACTCATTGCTTCCTGTCCACCCTATAGCATAGATCCAAGCTCTGTATCAGAGGGTGGAGAAAACAAATGAGTAAGCAAGCAAACAAAACCAGTGGGTTGGTGCCCATGATATTGAGCATCTGACTTAGTTAAACCAGCTAAAATTCTAAGCTTAAATGGGTGTCATTCCAGCAGCAGATTTTGGATGTATTTGTAGTATTTTAAATGGATTTAATGCTTGTGAGTAGTGCCATTTTGACAGCCATAGGACTGTTTGCCCAGAGAGGAGGTACAGCATTGGCAGCTCTGCATAATGGCTCATCAGAGTGCCTGAGCCCTTTATGGAGAGGCCCCTTCCAGGGGTGTGAGATCAGTTGCAAACCCATTCAGTTCTTGGTTCTTTGCTCAGACTAACAAGCAAACCAGTCAGTGCCAATTTTAGTGGTGGGTTTTGTTCATATTTGTCAACTCCGAAGAGAACTGAAGCACCAACCCAGTTATTCAGGCCTTGACTTTTGGTTTCTTAGACCAACCTTGTTTGTATGCAAACTGGAGACCTCATGGCAAATAGTTCTGTATCCCATTTCCAGTTCATTGAGTCCCACTTACCCACATGACTTCTGTGACTTTGAGCCCAATTCTCAGCTGGTGTAAATGGCGACGTCCCTGGTTCAATGGAGTGGCACCCATTTACAAAGCAGAGAACTTGGCCTTGGGTGTGCAAACAACCAACTAAATGTACTACTGTTTATTCGCATGCCCAATTACAATTTGCTTGTGTCTTCTTAGTCACTAAATATGCACAGTAGATTATTTTTATGATGTCCAGAAAGCATAATTTGATGTACGGAGTTACTTTCTTCATAGGTCTTTCTCTTCACCCAAAGCAGTGCACTGCCACAATGTGCAGCTGTAGGAACCGCACCAAGGAAAAATCACAGGGTTTATTCGATTCTAATAAACTCCCCTCAGTGCACACACATATTCAATATCTTCCATTAACAGTAATGAGAGTTATGCATGCATCCCATGGAGAACAGGCCCCGTTGTTTTATTTCTTTCCCTTGGTTTTAGTATTAAATCTCATCCCACCGTCAGATCTGTAGGGCATACGTGTACTCCTGCTGCTCACTTATTTGCTCTACTTAATATATACAGCTTGTTCCCAGCCTTCTTGCGTAGTAAAGCTGAATGAGCACAAATAAAGAAAAAAATCTACTTAAACAGAATTTCTGCATTTGGACAAAAATGAGGACTATGTAAATTAATGAATTAATGGATAACTATTGATTACCAGTAGAATCTAATGAAATCATAAATATCCCCCTGAACAATTACTTGTGCCATGTTATTAAATTATCCAATCCATAACTAGTTTTGAAGCTAAGACTCTTACTGCTTGAGGGAGCAAAGTTGTGTTTTGGAGCAATGGAAGCAGTGGCAGTTCCTCGGTAGAGAAATTTATTATTTAATTTGCTGAGTAATCTAATTTCAAATAACTATTGAGTTTCTAAAAAATGAACTTGGATTAGATTTTCTTGTCAGGAATAAATAGGAAATATTGGCCAGTGCAGTCATTATCTGTAGTGTGTTGAGAAGACAGAATTGCTGTATGGGATGTGACTGCTGCTTGCTTTCGGTTCTTTTATCTTGTGTTCCCTGGTACTGTTATCCATACCTTGGAACCTGCCAAGGTCCAAACACAGGCTGCACCCATGTGACAAAGATCCAGAAAGAGGGAGAGACACAACACATTCATCCAAGAAACTGATTCTGTCCTTCAGTGTTTATAATTCAGCTTTGAGATTATTTTTTCCTGAAGTAAACGGTGCTCAAGATGTGTGGCGCATAGGGACCTCTGGGATTAAAACACGTGACGTCCCTTGAAACAAGGGATATTGGAGAGGTATGCTAAGCAAGCAGTATTCTTCATTCAGGCTTTATTTCACTTGTTTGGGAAGGGTCCTTTGTTTACGATTTTGAAAACAGATCGCTTACAAAACCCATTTACTATGACTCCTAATTCCCTTCTGTCAACCTAGTGACAGAGGATGTGGAAAAAGCTAATGTACTCAATGCTTTTTTTGCCTCTGTTTTCACTAACAAGGTCAGCTCCCAGACTGCTGCGCTGGGCATCACAAAATGCGGAAGAGATGGCCAGCCCTCTGTGGAGATAGAGGCGGTTAGGGACTATTTAGAAAAGCTGGACGTGCACAAGTCCATGGGGCCGGACGAGTTGCATCCGAGAGTGCTGAAGGAATTGGCGGCTGTGATTGCAGAGCCACTGGCCATTATCTTTGAAAACTCGTGGCGAACCGGGGAAGTCCCGGATGACTGGAAAAAGGCTAATGTAGTGCCAATCTTTAAAAAAGGGAAGAAGGAAGATCCTGGGAACTACAGGCCAGTCAGCCTCACCTCAGTCCCTGGAAAAATCATGGAGCAGGTCCTCAAAGAATCAATCCTGAAGCACTTGCATGAGAGGAAAGTGATCAGGAACAGCCAGCATGGATTCACCAAGGGAAGGTCATGCCTGACTAATCTAATCGCCTTTTATGATGAGATTACTGGTTCTGTGGATGAAGGGAAAGCAGTGGATGTATTGTTTCTTGACTTTAGCAAAGCTTTTGACACGGTCTCCCATAGTATTCTTGTCAGCAAGTTAAGGAAGTATGGGCTGGATGAATGCACTATAAGGTGGGTAGAAAGCTGGCTAAATTGTCGGGCTCAACGGGTAGTGATCAATGGCTCCATGTCTAGTTGGCAGCCGGTATCAAGTGGAGTGCCCCAAGGGTCGGTCCTGGGGCCGGTTTTATTCAATATCTTCATAAATGATCTGGAGGATGGTGTGGATTGCACTCTCAGCAAATTTGCGGATGATACTAAACTGGGAGGAGTGGTAGATACGCTGGAGGGGAGGGATAGGATACAGAAGGACCTAGACCAATTGGAAGATTGGGCCAAAAGGAATCTGATGAGGTTCAATAAGGATAAGTGCAGGGTCCTGCACTTAGGACGGAAGAACCCAATGCACAGCTACAGACTAGGGACCGAATGGCTAGGCAGCAGTTCTGCAGAAAAGGACCTAGGGGTGACAGTGGACGAGAAGCTGGATATGAGTCAGCAGTGTGCCCTTGTTGCCAAGAAGGCCAATGGCATTTTGGGATGTATAAGTAGGGGCATAGCAAGCAGATCGAGGGACGTGATCGTTCCCCTCTATTCGACATTGGTGAGGCCTCATCTGGAGTACTGTGTCCAGTTTTGGGCCCCACACTACAAGAAGGATGTGGATAAATTGGAGAGAGTCCAGCGAAGGGCAACAAAAATGATTAGGGGACTGGAACACATGAGTTATGAGGAGAGGCTGAGGGAGCTGGGATTGTTTAGCCTGCAGAAGAGAAGAATGAGGGGGGATTTGATAGCTGCTTTCAACTACCTGAAAGGGGGTTCCAAAGAGGATGGCTCTAGACTGTTCTCAATGGTAGCAGATGACAGAACGAGGAGTAATGGTCTAAAGTTGCAGTGGGGGAGGTTTAGATTGGATATTAGGAAAAACTTTTTCACTAAGAGGGTGGTGAAACACTGGAATGCGTTACCTAGGGAGGTGGTAGAATCTCCTTCCTTAGAGGTTTTTAAGGTCAGGCTTGACAAAGCCCTGGCTGGGATGATTTAACTGGGAATTGGTCCTGCTTTGAGCAGGGGGTTGGACTAGATGACCTTCTGGGGTCCCTTCCAACCCTGATATTCTATGATTCTATGATTCTATGAATACATATGGCATCTAAGAACAATGCTACATTGGTTTCATGTCACTCTTAGGGTACGTCTCCACTCCAGGAATTACAAGGGCACAGCTGCCACTGTACCTTCAGTGGTGTAGATGCTGCTTCCAGTGACGGAAGGAGTTTTTCCATCAATGTAAGTAAGCCATCTCCCGGAGCAGCGGTAATTAGGATGATGGGACAATTTTTCCATCAGCCTAGCTGTGTCTACATCAGGGGTTAGGTCAGCTTAACTGGGTGTGACGTAGCTAGGTCAATCTATATTTTAAGTGTAGACCAGGGCATCGGGCTAACGTCAGCCTTGGCCTTCGTGGTGAGTGGGAGAGAGGTGCTGCATGGCCTACACAGAATCATTCCATGCCAGCCAGGGGCCTGCTCCTCTCAACATGAGCGGCATGTGCCACTGGGTACCACTTGCTGCCAACAGCAACATATTCCGCGACTGTGAGAGTTAGAAATGTGCTGACCATACCCTCTTAGGGACATGTGGCCTGATCCAAAGCCCGTTGAAGTCCATGGAAAGATTCCTGTTGACTTCACGGTCTTTGGACCAGGCCTACGTTGTATAAGCTAAAACTCATTCTCATAGTGCTCTCTTGAGAATCGTGGTGATGCCCTGACTTGCTGCTTATGTGAAGTGGTGAGTGGTAGGAAGAAGATCTCTAACTTCTCCTCTTTGACCCCTGTAAACTGGTATATGCAGGTCAGAATTCAGCCTCTATTCAGATTTATTAAAGAAAATTGGGAAAGGTTTAAAAAAAAACTTCCCCAAACTTTACCATTTTCTGATGAACAATTTGCTGTGTCTGCTTAATAATCATTCCTAGTATTTGTTGAGCACCAGAGTTCATTTGCTAAAAAGTTATTCTACAGTTGCCTACCTGATTGACTGTATAATTAGCAGCAGATTGCAAGATAAAGTGCAACGACATATAGTGTATTATCTGCTAAGGGTGCATCTTGCTTACATTTCTTTGGCTTGACCTCAGCAGGTCCAGGCTTACAAACATATTCTCAGCTTTATTAAGCCGAACATCTTCCAGTTTGCTTTAGTGAAATAGCCAATCCAATTGTGTGTACGTTGCATGCACAAACACACACTTCTAATAATTGTTCAGTGGACCAGACTAACAAATTTCCACAGGCTGCCAATGGCAACTTGCAAACTTTATTGGGGAATGATAATTTGCTGTTTATGGTCATAATTATCCCTTGCCATTCAATGCTGAAACTTAACTAAATTTTGCTGAAAAGTAAAATATAATAATAATAATATAATATAAGCTTTAGTAAATTAGCCACAGTCTAAATGCAAAAATGAGGACACAATAGAAAATTAATATTTATCTTCTACCAGTGTGTAACCAGCTTTGTTAAGAAATGTCTGAAAGCTAAGAAGAGTTTGTTAGACAAATTATAATTTTAATTGCAAACCTAATTGATTATACTCAGCATGCTCATTAGGTTAAGGGAGAATGAGTCAACCCTCAAGGTCATTACAGTAATAGATATTGTAGGCATGGAATTTGTGATAAGCTGGTTTGTGAACATCTATCTAATTGCTCATTCGTGGCAGTGTCTGTTACTTTTACTCCCGAAACACCTCTTTGTCCAATTTATTTAACACCCCTTAATATTCCAGTTAGATATACTAGAGGAAGCATCAAGCAATGAATTTCCAGCCCTTTTGTGCCTGAATGGCCATCTGCTAAAAAATAATGGTGAGACTCAAAGCAGGGTGCATCATAACTGGAAATACTCACCTGCGGAGAACAGCAAGAATTTCTCATTGAACCCCTTCTCTCTCCCAAGAATAAGAATCATACAGGTAGGGAAATAGATTGGGAGAAGATGCTAAAAGGGACATTCTTCTTTAAATTGCACAAAATAATCAAACCTATGTTGTTGATATTGTTGTAGAACGCATGCAACATACCAAGTGTTTGCAGTTAATTCTTTCATTGCTTGTTTGTTTGAGAAAGGCTGGGGGGAGTGTCTTAAAATTCACATCTTTTCTTGGGAGACAAGGCAACTGAGATGTCACACAGCAAATTTCTTCACCTGAACAGGACTTTAAAGGATGAAAACATTCTCATGACAGTAGTACTGGGTTTTATACTGTGCTTTTCATCCATAGATCTCAAAGCACCTGACGTTGGAGGTAGATATAATAAGGTATCACTATCCCCATCATACAGATGAGAATATTGAGGCCCAAAGAGAGAGAAGTGGCTTGTGTAGGACCACCCAGGAATTCAGTGGAAGAACCAGGATTCAAACCCAGGCCTCCTAAGTTCCAGTCTGGTGCCGAATCCACTCAGTCACTCTGCTTCTCTAATTCAGCTGCTACCTCAGCATATCCAGTTGTGTGAAACTATGCCACACCCCTATACCTCGGAGTGTAGCGTGTTGGGAGCTGAGGTGAGACAACCAAAGTCTTTCCTGTTAGATTCACAGATTGTATTCAGTGTGTGGACACAGAGGGGGATAGTCGGGGTTTTTCAGTTAAGACACATTTTCCTACATTCTAGGGATCATAGGTTTATTAAAAATAATTAAATAAAATGGTTGGAGGGGAGAAATTCTCAGTGCAGCATTGACAAACCTGAGCTGTGGGATAATGCACCGTTTGCATGCAATCACATCAGCATTTGTTTAGTAACATCACACAGTCGTTTGGTTGTACCTCGCCAACAACAGATAAATGAAAACAAATAAATATTTAACAATATTCCAATTTAATTACAATATAATTTAATAGTGACTTTAATCATTTTGTTGCTGCATTGTGGAAAAAATGGTAAATAGTAAAAATTCAGTAAAGTGCAGATTCCTTATATTAAAAAAACCCCGTGCAGTAGGAAGCCTTAGGGCTAGTCTGCACTGCTGCGCTGTAATCAGCGTGGGTGCACCGACACAGCTGTGCCACCGGAGGGCATCTGGTGGAGACGCGCTGTGTCGAAGGTAGAGTGCTCTTCCGTCAACATAATTACTCCGCCTCAGTGATAGGTGGAAGCTATGTTGGTAGGAGAGTGTCTACCGCCAACATAGTTCATTGTAGACACCGCTTGAAGTCAATGTAACTCATGTCGCTCGGGGGGGGGTGGTTTTTTTCACACCCTTGAGCAACATAAATTACATCGACTTCAGCAGTAGTGTAGACAAGCCCTTTGAGTTCCCTCTGCTATAGTCAGACTCCTTGCCAGTAGTAGTCTTTGGCATCAGACTTTTCTTCAGTCTTCTGGGAGAGGAAGCTTTAGATGCAAGTTTTTAAGACCGGTTTTCACTCATCCCTAAAACTCAGTTGCAGGCACACAGTTGTGATGGCTAATGAGATCTCGCCCTCCTTAAAGAAATGTGTTCATCAACCTTCTACCCTCCGGTGCAGAGGTTGGTTGACTGAATGACTGGTTGATTCACATCACTGAAAAAGGGGTCTCCAGACTCTCCCACATATCTTAGTCCCCTATCGCCACCTTGTATATTGAATGATGAGAACATTTGTTATGCAAACACACTGCCGTCTCTTGTACTGCAACTCTTTAGATCAGTCCTTACTGTCCTTGTTTAAATGTGTGCTCACATTTTGCACGGTAGGTGGTGATAGTACTTTTAGAAATTGAAGAGGTGTGTGGAGTTATGTTCTACTTTAGGAAAAGTGAAGGTAACGGAACCCTAATGAAAATGTTATGTCTTGATATAAGTCTGGGATTTTACTGTTTTGTTTCATATTAGTTTTAATTACATTGTAGTAAACTCTAAAGAGGAATATAATCTTTTTTTGGGACAAAGTTATTCACTGGAATAACTAGCTGCAGTTCTCAAAATGGTGTTTGGGCATAATTTAATTAAGAGGTTTCAAACCAAGCATTTTCCAGTACCCGATCTCTTTGCTAATTTCCATTTCTTTTCCCATTAAGAAACGATAAATTGTAACCCATCATGGAAAGTTATGTAGGTCATTATCATGAATGGAACTGCAATTAAATTCAGTTTTCAAACAAAAATCTTGTCGTAATATAGGTGCTAATATGGGTAGTACTCTTTCCTCCCGGCCAGAAATGTCTTAGGTTCAAGTCCTACATAAGACTTGCCTTCAAAAGGAACACTAATGCTGATAGACAGTCTTAGGACGGGACAGTGCCATTGGAGTTTAAGAGTGTTTCAGAGGAGCAGCCGTGTTAGTCTATATCTGCAAAAAGAACAGGAGTACTTGTGGCACTTTTAAGTGCTTCAGAAGCTAGAGTCTAGCTCGTGGCTTTTGGTAGCTATCCAGGTGCAAATGAAATGTCTCATGGTGCTTTTTATTTAAACAAGCAGCAGGAGGATAACCTTGTTCTCGTGGTCAATACCAGCCCTCCCACTGCAAAACGAAGATGGATGTTTAGGGCAGATTGTGAGTCGCTGTTGGCTGTACAGTGGCTAATCTCATTGCCTGCACAGCCGCTGCACTGGTGGGTGTTATTTGTGGTGCTATGGCAAGACCAAGTGGCTGCAGCCCTGTTGTTCTAGACCCTCGACAAACCTATACAAAGAGATGGTCCCTGCCCCCAAAGGGTTTACAGTTGAACTATATCCTGGGAACTACAGGCCAGTCAGCCTCACCTCAGTCCCTGGAAAAATCATGGAGCAGGTCCTCAAGGAATCAATTCTGAAGCACTTAGAGGAGAGGAAAGTGATCAGGAACAGTCAGCATGGAGTCACCAAGGGCAAGTCATGCCTGACTAATCTAATTGCCTTCTATGACGAGATAACTGGCTCTGTGGACGAGGGGAAAGCGGTGGACGTGTTGTTCCTTGACCTTGACTTTAGCAAAGCTTTTGACACTGTCTCCCACAGTATTCTTGCCAGCAAGTTAAAGAAGTATGGGCTGGATGAATGGACTATAGGGTGGATAGAAAGTTGTCGGGCTCAACGGGTAGTGATCAATGGCTCCATGTCTAGTTGGCAACCGGTATCAAGTGGAGTGCCCCAAAGGTCGGTCCTCAAGCTGGTTTTGTTCAATACCTTCATAAATGATCTGGAGGATGGTGTGGATTGCACCCTCAGCAAGTTTGCAGATAACACTAAACTGGGAGGAGAGGTAGATACGTTGGAGGGTAGGGATAGGATACAGAGGGACCTAGACAAATTACAGGATTGGGCCAAAAGAAATCTGATGAGGTTCAACTAGGACAAGTACAGAGTCCTGCACTTAGGACGGAAGAACCCCATGCACCGCTACAGACTAGGGACTGAATGGCTAGGCAGCAGTTCTGCAGAAAAGGACCTAGGGGTTACAGTGGATGAGAAACTGGATATGAGTCAACAGTGTGCCCTTGTTGCCAAGAAGGACAATGGCATTTTGGGATGTATAGGTAGGGGCATTGCCAGCAGATCAAGGGACGTGATCGTTCCCCTCTATTTGACATTGGTGAGGCCTCATCTGAAGTACTGTGTCCAGTTTGGGGCCCCACACTACAAGAAGGATGTGGAAAAATTGGAAAGAGTCCAGTGAAGGGCAACAAAAATGATTCGGGGACTGGAACACATGACTTATGAGGAGAGGCTGAGGGAACTGGGATTGTTTAGTCTGCAGAAGAGAAGAATGAGGGGGGATTTGATAGCTGCTTTCAACTACCTGAAAGGGGGTTCCAAAGAGGATGGATCTAGACTGTTCTTAGTGGTAGCTGATAACAGAACAAGGAATAATGGTCTCAGGTTGCAGTGGGTGAGATTTAGGTTGGATATTAGGAAAAACTTTTTCACTAGGAGGGCGGTGAAATTCTGGAATGCGTTACCTAGGGAGGTGGTGGAATCTCCTTCCTTAGATATTTTTAAGGTCAGGCTTGACAAAGCCCTGTCTGGGATGATTTAGTTGGGGATTGGTCCTGCTTTGAGCAGGGGGTTGGACTAGATGACCTCCTGAGTTCCCTTCCAACCCTGATATTCTATGATTCTATAAAACAAGAGACAACAGGGGAATACAACAGGCAGATGCGGGAGCAACAGACAACAATACCATGATGGCAGTGGTCCCAGCACAGCAGATGCCTAGGCACTGCTAAACTGGTGTAGTTCTCAGCATGGGGGAGTTCACGGGAGGGATCTGAAGCCAGGACAGTGCGGTGAGAGGTATTTAACTCATATGTCTGTGGCACTTTGAGATACCTGGAGCTTATGAAAATATTAAAAGTAGTTCTGTTCTGTATCCAAATCATAATAAAATTAAACCAACCTAAACATCTAACTTTTATGTGAAACTAAATTACAATTTTCATATTAGTTTCACCTTAGATTTCCCTCTAATAATTATAGGCTTGGCCGCAATCATTGGGAATAATCGCTTCTGATCCTTCTCCTAAAGAGAGAGTCTGAAGTGTTTGCAGTTCACAATTTCTTTCTACATATTGTTCACGTCCATTTCTATGTACTAAGTATTACCATGCAAATAACTATAATCGGGAGTTGATATCCATAGAGAACAAATACTAATACAGTTAGAATACATCAAATATGAAGCAGGCTTTTCATTCAGAACAGAAGGAAGGATTAAAAAATATTAGTTTGTTTTATAGAAAGCTTTTACAATGATTACAGATTCTATTGAGCATGCAGAAATCTGAGCTTTGAGCTCTCAAGAACTCTCATTATTGTTTAGCCTCAAGAAAAGGCTTATTATAAATGAATGTATTCAGACAACAGATAAATATGAATGATACAGCCACATAGGTTGAAGAGCCTTCGGGGGGTCAGATATGTTTGCTGTCACCCAACCATGTCCATTTCCATCTGAGGTGCAGCAAATGTTAAGACTGCACAGAAGATAGTCAAATGTTACATGTGGCGATAAGAGCTAAGACTAGAATGCCAAGACATTACTTTTCTTTTGATTTTTCTGTCATTTTAAATTAGCTCTTTTTTGTTTCAGAGTAACAGCCGTGTTAGTCTGTATTTGCAAAAAGAAAAGGAGTACTTGTGGCACCTTAGAGACTAACCAATTTATATGAGCATGAGCTTTCGTGAGCTACAGCTCACTTCATCGGATGCATACTGTGGAAACTACAGAAGACATTATATACACAGAGACCATGAAACAATACCTCCTCCCACCCCATTCTCCTGCTGGTAATAGCTTATCTAAAGTGATCACTCTCCTTACAATGTGTATGATAATCAAGTTGGGCCATTTCCAGCACAAATCCAGGTTTTCTCACCCTCCGCCCACATATCTATTCAGGGGACACCATCACAGGGCCTAATAACATCAGCCACACTATCAGAGGCTCGTTCACCTGCACATCCACCAATGTGATATATGCCATCATGTGCCAGCAATGCCCCTCTGCCATGTACATTGGTCAAACTGGACAGTCTCTACGTAAAAGAATAAATGGACACAAATCAGATGTCAAGAATTATAACATTCATAAACCAGTCGGAGAACACTTCAATCTCTCTGGTCACGCAATCACAGACATGAAGGTCGCTATCTTAAAACAAAAAAACTTCAAATCCAGACTCCAGCGAGAAACTGCTGAATTGGAATTCATTTGCAAATTGGATACTATTAATTTAGGCTTAAATAGAGACTGGGAGTGGCTAAGTCATTATGCAAGGTAGCCTATTTCCCCTTGTTTTTTCCTACCTCCCCCCAAGACATTCTGGTTAAACTTGGATTTATGATGGAAATGGCCCACCTTGATTATCATACACATTGTAAGGAGAGTGGTCAGTTTGGATGAGCTATTACCATCAGGAGAGTGAGTTTGTGTGTATGGAGGTAGGGGGTGAGAAAACCTGGATTTGTGCTGGAAATGGCCCACCTTGATTATCATGCACATTGTAGGGAGAGTGGTCACTTTGGATAAGCTATTACCAGCAGGAGAGTGAGTTTGTGTGTGTGTGTGTTTTTGGGGGGAAGGGGGGTGAGAAAACCTGGATTTGTGCTGGAAATGGCCCACCTTGATTTTCACACACATTGTAAGGAGAGTGGTCACTTTGGATAAGCTATTACCAGCAGGAGAGTGAGTTTGTGTTTGTGGTTTTTGGAAAAAGGGGGGGGGTGAGAAAACCTGGATTTGTGCTGGAAATGGCCCACCTTGATTATCATACACATTGTAAAGAGAGTGGTCACTTTGGATGGGCTATTACCAGCAGGAGAGTGGGGTGGGGAGGAGGTATTGTTTCATGGTGGTATAAGGTGGGTAGAAAGTTGGCTAGATTGTCGGGCTCAACGGGTAGTGATCAATGGCTCCATGTCTAGTTGGCAGCCGGTGTCAAGTGGAGTGCCCCAAGAGTCGGTCCTGGGGCCGTTTTTGTTCTATATCTTCATAAATGATCTGGAGGATGGTGTGGATTGCACTCTCAGCAAATTTGCGGATGATACTAAACTGGGAGGAGTGGTAGATACGCTGGAGGGCAGGGATAGATACAGAGGGACCTAGACAAATTGGAGGATTGGGCCAAAAGAAATGTGATGGGGTTCAATAAGGATAAGTGCAGGGTCCTGCACTTAGGACGGAAGAACCCAATGCACAACTACAGACTAGGGACCGAATGGCTAGGCAGCAGTTCTGTGGAAAAGGACTGAGAAGTGACAGTGGACGAGAAGCTGGATATGAATCAGCAGTGTGCCCTTGTTGCCAAGAAGGCCAATGGCATTTTGGGATGTATAAGTAGGGGCATAGCGAGCAGATCGAGGGACGTGATCGTCCCCCTCCATTCAACATTGGTGAGGCCTCATCTGGAGTACTGTGTCCAGTTTTGGGCCCCACACTACAAGAAGGATGTGGATAAATTGGAAAGAGTCCAGCGAAGGGCAACAAAAATGATTGGGGTCCGGAACACATGACTTATGAGGAGAGGCTGAGGGAACTGGGATTGTTTAGTCTGCGGAAGAGAAGAATGAGGGGGGATTTGATAGCTGCTTTCAACTACCTGAGAGGTGGTTCCAGAGAGGATGGATCTAGACTGTTCTTAGTGGTAGCTGATAACAGAACAAGGAATAATGGTCTCAGGTTGCAGTGGGGGAGGTTTAGGTTGGATATTAGGAAAAACTTTTTCACTAGGAGGGTGGTGAAATTCTGGAATGCGTTACCTAGGGAGGTGGTGGAATCTCCTTCCCTAGAAGTTTTTAAGGTGAGGCTTGACAAAGCCCTGGCTGGGATGATTTAATTGGGGATGGGTCCTGCTTTTGAGCAGGGGGTTGGAGTAGATGACCTCCTGAGGTCCCTTCCAACCCTGATATTCTATGATTCTATGATTCTATGGTCTCTGTGTATATAATGTCTTCTGCAGTTTCCACAGTATGCATCTGATGAAGTGAGCTGTAGCTCACGAAAGCTTATGCTCAAATAAATTGGTTAGTCTCTAAGGTGCCACAAGTACTCCTTTTCTTTTTGGGTGAAATATAATGGACTGTGATACACAGGAGCTCAGACTAGAGGGTCGAATGGTCCCTTCTGGCCTTAAAATCTATGAAGAGCCCCATTGATTAAATAAGACTGCACCTAGGTAGATTAATGCCCCTTTATGGCTTCACTGGGTCTTTGCACAATCAAATATCCACACCACAGTCTTGGAGCCTTAATCTAAAAGCAGGATAAAGGGAAGGGAGTGTATCTTTGGCCTTAGCAGGACAGGCTGAGAGGAGTCATTTGGTTTCAGGTGGTACGGAGAGATCTTTAACCGCCTTCTGTATCTTGAGTTCAGCAGACGGGAGGGTGGGTAGAGGGAGGCGCTGAATGGAAGGAGAGGCCTGGAAAGGGTGAAAATAGTAGCCTAATGGCTGAGGTTTTGGGCAGAGGATTGTCAGGAATAGGAGGTGTGTGTGTACCTTTGGGGATGGGTTGGGGGCACCAGGAGCTCAGTGGGGGGTGAAGGAGGTGGTGCAGTGGTATTCAGATGGGGTACACCACCATTCTTAATGAAATGTTTATGAAGAGTTGATGTGCTCTGATGAAGCTAGTGAAAGCTACATGCATCTAAATTGAGTTTGGAATTTAGCCCTAAATAAAGGCCGATAAAAGTTGTTCTCAGATGCAAAATTACCACAAAATGCATGAAAAAAATAAGAACAATATCAGCACTTTGTTCTATTGGGGTTTGAAATAAGAAATGCTTTCTGTGTACTGGGTTTGAACTTTGAGTGTTATTTTGAAGTAGATTATTTGTATGGCCCAGTCGATAAACACAGACAACCTTAATCTCCTTCTTTAAACACCATTATATTTTATGAATTTTTCATAAGAATTAATCACTGGAATATTTCAGTCTTAATTAATTAATTATACTACAAATTTATAGCCAATGCAGCGTGATGTCTGGTAGAAAAATTACTTAATAAGCTTCCAATCCCACCATTGTTCTAACTTGCCAATGAATTACTTAAGTGTAATTTGTTAAACTGGTTTAGTCAATAAAATCCTTTAGTTGTTTTTCAGAGTGTGACCATTATTTCCGAATAATGTATATCTAATTCTCTCTTCACTTTGGTCTATTTGCATTGGCTAGACTGGCTTATTATTAATTAGCTCTTTATAGCATATGAGCCAAGAAATATCATGATGCAGTAATAAGTAAAAGTTCACAAAGACAAAATACTCCAATTAAGGAGCAAAGCTTAGTGGTAAGCAGTTTCTTAAAACGGATTACAATCTGGTAAATTAAAGCTGATTTCCTTCATCTGCTTACATGACATTTCTATGGGAAATGGCTTTTTATTCATTACTTGAAATGATATTTTCCCAGAATTATTTCCTTTTAATTAATTTTGCATTTCTATCATTATATACAATGAAAATGTACCGTAAGAGGGGAAAAGGGAATGAAAACCCACTGTAAAGGAGAATGGGAGTCCATAAGAAGTGTAATAGGAACTGTGGAAGTGTACCAAACTGCTTTGAAATGTTGCCATTAATTTACTTTTGTCTTCTCCAGCAACATTAAATTCCAGTTGCTGGGGGGATGATATGATGCATTAGGATGATGTCTCTCCAGGCTGGACACAGAAAAGTCCAGAGTATATCCTCTCTTGGATCTCTCCATGACGTAATTTGGAAATGTTTACATTTCTACCCCAAATGAAACCTTTGTTCCGTGGCGGGCAAGTCTTGATCATGCTTCCAGAGCTCCAGGGGCAAAAGAGCTAGTGTGGTTCCAGTTCACGGGTTGGGGAAGGAAGGCTGGGGTGTCCAGAGGATTTCACAGAAGGGAAAAAGGACTTCAGAGCATGTTAAAAACTTAGATTTGGGTTTAAAAACACCAAACCCTGGTAGGTAACAGTATTCAGCACATAATCCTAGGTTTACCTCAATGTTCGTGTTGGCTTTCCAGTTGCCTTTAAGATGCGGTAATTTCTGTGTTCTGCAGTTAGAGACTGGTGAATTAAAAATGTAAAGGAATTCATCAGATTTCTACTTTATTTTGTAATTTCATGAATGAATAGCACCACACTATATCTGTTCACCAGGACTCCAAATGAAACAGCTGTATTAGAAAACGAGCCATTTTTGATGAGTTTGGGTATTTCCCTCTCTCCCTAATTTTTGGCTGGAGCCAAACTTGTGATCCAATTACTTTCTGTTTCTTTAAAATTTGGTAATTTATAAAGTTGCAACAGGCAAAGTGAATTGCACATAGTAGGGAACTAAAGAAGATTTTATGCAGCACACAACAAACATGTTCTTTTAGAAAGATTCAAAGGTATCAGAAGCAAAAGACTCAAACCTTTTCATTTAAAAGCTCAAGATGCATTCCCTGGAGACACCCCAAAAGTAGAAAATATTACCTGGGAGACTCAGTGCAATGCCACCGTATAAAAATATTCTCCTTTCAAGAAACCCCAAGCTATTGTAGTTGAGGGTAGAAAGCTACAACTTAGTCTGAAAAAGGCCTATGTGTGTAATTCTAATCACACACCAATTTTATACCATTAAAAGTCCATTGACTTCAGTGGAGTCACTCCTGATTTACACTGGTGTTACTGAGATTGGAATAGGTCTTGTATTTCTATGTAGCATTACAATGTACCCTGTGGCTCCCTTTAGAAAGAATGGATACAAATATGGATGTAGCTGATGTCAATATTTCTCCATCTAATAATTAATTATTTTTTTATTTGAAACATCCCTAAGTTTTGAAATAGACAAGTGGACCATGGAGAGGAAAGCATACCGTAATTTTCTTCTAATAGCCTCAAACTCTTCCTCAAATTGCTACAAAAGCAATTTATCAATTTTAGTGCCAGATTGATGAAAAAAGTGCATATTAAGCTTTCTTCATTAATTAAAAGCAGTGAGTACAGAGGCATTCATTCCTAGTTTAAAGAAAAGGAGGACTTGTGGCACCTTAGAGACTAACAAATTTATCTGAGCATAGGCTTTTGTGAGTGACAGCTCACTTCATCGGATGCATGCAGTGGAAAATACAGTGCGGAGATTTATATACACAGAGAACATGAAACAATGGGTGTTACCATACACACTGTAACCAGAGTGATCAGGTAAGGTGAGCCATTACCAGCAGGAGAGCGGGGAGGGTCCAGGGGGGAACCTTTTGTAGTGGTAATCAAGGTGGGCCATTTCCAGCAGTAGACAAGAACATGTGAGGGGCGTGGGGGGAAGAGGGGAAATAAACATGGGGAAATAGTTTTACTTTGTGTAATGACACAACCACTTCCAGTCTTTATTCAAGCCTAAGTTAATTGTATCCAGTTTGCAAATTAATTCCAATTCAGCAGTCTCTCATTGGAGTCTGTTTTTGAAGTTTTTTGTTGAAGAATTGCCACTTTTAGGTCTGTAATCGAGTGACCAAAGAGATTGAAGTGTTCTCCGACTGGTTTTTGAATGTTATAATTCTTAACGTCTGATTTGTGTCCATTTATTCTTTTATGTAGAGACTGTCCAGTTTGACCAATGTACATGGCAGAGGGGCATTGCTGGCACAGGATGGCATATATCACATTGGTAGATGTGCAGGTGAACGAGCCTGTGATGGTGTGGCTGATGTGATTAGGTTCAATGATGGTGTCACTTGAATAAATATCTGGACAGAGTTGGCATCGGGGTTTGTTGCAAGGATAGGTTCCTGGGTTAGTGGTTCTGTTGTATGGTTGCTGGAGAGTATTTGCTTCAGGTTGTGGGGCTTCTGTAAGCGAGGTCTGGCCTGTCTCCCAAGATCTGTGAGACTGATGGGTCATCCTTCAGGATAGGTTGTAGATCCTTGATGATGCATTGGAAAGGTTTTAGTTGGGAGCTGAAGGTGATGGCTAGTGGCGTTCTGTTATTTTCTTTGTTGGGCCTGTCCTGTGGTAGGTGACTTCTGGGTACTGTTCTGGCTCTGTCAATCTGTTTCTTCACTTCAGCAGGTGGGTATTGTAGTTGTAAGAATGCTTGTTAGAGATCTTGTAGGTGTTTGTCTCTGTCTGAGGGGTTGGAGCAAATGCGGTTGTATCATAGAGCTTGGCTGTAGACAATGGATCGTGTGGTGTGGTCTGGATGAAAGCTGGAGGCATGTAGGTAGGTATAGTGGTCAGTAGGTTTCCGGTACAGGGTGGTGTTTATGTGGCCATCACTTATTAGCACAGTAGTGTCCAGGAAGTGGATCTCTTGTGTGGACTGGTCCAGGCTGAGGTTGATGGTGGGATGGAAATTGTTGAAATCATGGTGGAATTCCTCAAGGGCTTCTTTTCCATGGGTCCAGATGATGAAGATGTCATCAATATAGTGCAAGTAGAGTAGGGGCATTAGGGGACAAGAGCTGAGGAAACGTTGCTCTAAGTCAGCCATAAAAATGTTGGCATACTGTGGGGCCATGCGGGTACCCATAGCAGTGCCGCTGATACATTGTCCCCAAATGTGAAATAGTTATGGGTGAGGACAAAGTCACAAAGTTCAGCCACCAGGTTTGCCGTGACATTATCGGGGATACTGTTCCTGACGGCTTGTAGTCCATCTTTGTGTGGAATGTTGGTGTAGAGGGCTTCTACATCCATGGTGGCCAGGATGGTGTTATCAGGAAGATCACCGATGGATTGTAGTTTCCTCAGGAAGTCAGTGGTGTCTCGAAGGTAGCTGGGAGTGCTGGTGGCGTAGGGCCTGAGGAGGGAGTCTACATAGCCAGACAATCCTGCGGTGAGGGTGCCAATGCCTGAGATGATGGGGCGTCCAGGATTTCCAGGTTTATGGATTTTGGGTAGCAGATAGAATACCCCTGGTCGGGATTCTAGGGGTGTGTCTGTGCGGATTTGTTCTTGTGCTTTTTAGAGAGTTTCTTGAGCAGATGGTGTAGTTTCTTTTGGTAATCCTCAGTGGGATCAGAGGGCAATGGCTTGTAGAAAGTGGTGTTGGAGAGCTGCCGATCAGCCTCTTGTTCATATTCCGACCTATTCATGATGACGACAGCACCTCCTTTGTCGGCCTTTTTTATTATGATGTCAGAGTTGTTTCTGAGGCTGTGGATGACCTTGTATTCTGCACGGCTGAGGTTATGGGGCAAGAATAAATGGACACAAATCAGACGTCAAGAATTATGACATTCAAAAATGAGTCAGAGAACATTTCAATCTCTTTGGTCACTCGATTACAGACCTAAAAGTGGCAATTCTTCAACAAAAAAAACTTCAAAAACAGACTCCAATGAGAGACTGCTGAATTGGAATTAATTTGCAAACTGGATACAATTAACTTAGACTTGAATAAAGGCTGGGAGTGGATGTGTCATTACACAAAGTAAAGCTATTTCCCCATGTTTATTCCCCCCTCCCCACTGTTCTTCACATGTTCTTGTCAACCGCTGGAAATGGCCCACCTTGATTACCACTACAAAAGTCCCCCCCTGCCCCACCCCCAGCTCTCCTGCTGGTAATAGCTCACCTTACCTGATCACTCTGGTTACAGTGTGTATGGTAACACCCACTGTTTCATGTTCTCTGTGTATATAAATCTCCCCACTGTATTTTCCACTGCATGCATCCGATGAGGTGAGCTGTCACTCATGAAAGCTCATGCTCAGATAAATTTGTTAGTCTCTAAGGTGCCACAAGTCCTCCTTTTCTTTTTGCAGATGGAGACTAACATGGCTACTACTCTGATTCCTAGTTTAGGTTTACGAAAACAAATGCCTCCAAATGATCTTGCTGCCTGGGACTGGGGCATTTGCCTTGATTGTTGTTTTGTGGGAGTGTTAACGAGCTTCTAATCATGGATGAATTGCAAGAATAAGAGAAGAAGCAAAAGGAAGGCAAAATAAAACAAGACTGGATAAAGCATTTGAGAATAAACCGTGGGGAACAATCCTGGACTGGCAGGGAGTCTGGACAAGGGGTGTTTCCATCGCTAATGTCTTAGCTCTATTTTGCAGTCTATCATGTTTGTGCCAGTTTAATGATGCTTAAGCTTAGCACCCCAAGCAGAATGTACAATGAAAATGCTTGCAAAGTCTCTCTCAGCAAAATTTAATTAGGCTACCACCTATAGTCCATAGCCCCACGCATACTGCAGGGCAAAAAACTCTGTGGGATCTGCATGTGTTTATCTCTGACAAATGACTTGTGAGGTGTGTTGTGGTTTGGAATGATGCTTCTCACCTTTCTCCCATATGCCCAAAAGTACTTAACTCGACTGAAGTCAGATCTGCATGTTTGCTACATTTTAGATAGTGGAGCTTCAAAGGGGGATGTCGTTTGGTCCAAAGGAATATTCTTGTCACAACACATCACTCATCGAATTTGTCCTGTATCACCTGAAAATTGCTTAACAGATTTTCATTTCAGAAGTTCATGTTTTTCCATAGAACTACTTTCACTTTTATCTGATCAGTGTTGGCTTGGCATATCTACTGGCAGGACTACAGTAGGTGCCAAAACCTAGCTTAATGCCACCTTTGCCCTTGGCTATGCTTTTGGGGCAAGTGCAGCTTGGTGAGAGAAGAGGGACCTGACCCTTAGCCACTTAATTAACAACAGACAGGAAAGTGGTGTAAAAGTAGTTTCTGAAAAAGAATGGTTTCACATTATGCCAAATGTACACAAAACTGCTCTGTGTAACAAATGAGACAAACACATTTTCCATATAAAAATGTCATTTCCCCCCAAATTTTGCCGTATAGCCGTCAGTGCAGTTGTGCCAAATGTAAAATGGCAATTGTGTAGGCAATGTATATGTTCTAGAGATGCCCTGTAATATAAATTAAGTAGCCTAAGATTGGCAGTATTTTGTCTGCTCTATATACATAATGTGTGTATGCTTTGCTCCTGTACATTTTGTCTTTTAGCTATAGTGGCAGGCATTAGTTTGAGTAAAATACAAGTATATCTCTTTAAATAAATAATATCAAAAGAATACAGTCTATTTTAGGTACGTATGTGGAGCCCATCATGATCATACCTGTGCGTCTCACACTGCATTCTTTTCAAATACTTGAAGATGGCAACTTCATCTGAAGAATAACCCAGAAAAAGTATTACAGTATCTCCAACCTAGTTTGTGGTACATGGCATTTAATATTGACCAGGGTCACTGGATAACTTTTCATTCTAGCTGGTGGGAGCCTCATCTTTCATCAGACACCAAATGGGAGTCAGAAAATGCTCGTCCAAATTAAAAGGAGTACTTGTGGCACCTTAGAGACTAACCAATTTATTTGAGCATGAGCTTTCGTGAGCTACAGCTCACTGCATCGGATGCATGAATTAGTCCAAATTAGTAACCAACATTTCTTGAAATGATACTGATCACTTTGCTATTTTAACAGTTGGCTAGGGGATTTAGCCACACCTTTTGTTAATTTCAGTTGGAATTGTGTGCTTTGAACATTTCAGGTAACATGCATAGAAAGGCTGTTCTGTTCTGTATTTAGCAGTCGGAACAAGGCACCTGCATGAACATGATGTGTCAGTTTTTCACAGTGCTCCATGCCCACAATTGGGCCCAGAATTTCCAAAGTCCTCCACACCCACTAGCTGCCAATGAGAACACAAGGAGCCGTTAGTTGCGGGGCTGGCCTGAGAATCTGGGACAGTATACTTAAGAGTAGATCCAGGTTCTGGGCTGCTGGCTAATATTTATTCTTATTATATGTATTACCATAGCCCCTAGGAGCCCCAGCCATGGGCCAGGACCCCCTTGTGCTGGGTGCTGTACAAACACAGTCAGCAAGATGGTTCTTGCCCCAAAGAGCTGAGATAAGATAAGATATAGCAGATGGACACACACAACTAATGGGGGAGCAGAAATGAGACCATACTGGTCAGCATGGTAGGCGTGGTATCAGCACACTGTGACACAGAGGTCCACTGGTGTCACTGGCCAAGGGTTAATGGTCCTTTATATGCAACTCCTGTCTCAGACATGACAAACTCATACGCCTCATACACCACTTTCATGGTGTTTATCTCTCTAGGGTAGCATGTGAGATCTCTACTGAAAGCTTGTAAGTTATCAATACTCATCATCATTGTGTACAGGTAATAGCTAAGGAATAACATAACTACACTGAAAATTATACTTATGGACCTGAAATAAAATTTGGTCTCCCGGGAATCTTATGTCTCAGGTGGCCTGAGGGGATTTTGTCACTCCTTCCCGGCCCGCTGGTACTGTAATGGGTGGGTCAGTTGTCTATCCTTGCCCCCTCTCTGAGAAGTCAATGGAAAACCATCAGACACAACTGCAAACAATCAAAACCACTTTGCAGTTAAAAAGGGAACATTATAACAGAATGGGGTTTGCCCTGCCTCTGAATGCAGACAAAAGACTGATTCAGTATCTCACAGGGTGAAAGATACCCTGGATCGAGTCACTGAGGAGACTTCTTGTTCAGCAGGGGTGTTTCATGAAAACTTGGATCCTGGTTCCTGGGAAACCAGCCAGCTCTGCAGCAGACTGAACTCAGGGTGCGCGGACCCTATTTTATTAGCTAGGACAGGTAACGGTCAGAAAGAGCAGGCCCGAGTTCATATTTTATTATTGTATTTTATATTGTAACTACTTGTTTCCATCACACTCTCTTGATTCTCGTGGAATCTCTATTCTTCCTTAATTTGTTTTATTATAAGTGCTCACAGGTGCTGTGCATTTTATAGGAGCAGTGATTTAAGGTAACACTGGTCAACTGGGGTACACTGTTCCTTCGAGAGCAGAGGATCTGGGATTTCTGTGGGTAGCCAGTGTCAGGTGCTGGATCTCAGAGGGGAACATTTCAAGGGGACTGGGATGCACTACTGTTAACCTGCAAGGCGAAGACAGGGCATAGCCCGGAGGAGAGTGCTTGAGAGGCTGAGAGGTGTTAGGGACCTGACACCCAATCCCCACAGGGCAAGTCTACCTGTCACTGGAAGCAGAGAGTAATAAGGTGATTCACAATCCTGGGTCCCCTGAGAACCATGGCTTACCCATCGTCAGGTTTTTGTATGCGTCACTGTAAAGGAGGGTTGTAAGGAGGGATCTGAGGGTGCATAATGAGGTAGCTTTGTGGCTATGTATGTGGAGCTCCACCGATGTGTGAGGGGTATTGTGTGAGAAAGTGCAAAGTGCTGCTTTGAAAATGTAACAAGTGGGCAATGGAGATTGGCGTCATGGGTCGACTGGAGGGTGGGATTCTCCATTGCTGACAATTTTTAAATCAAGATTGGCTGTTTTTGTAAAAGCTCTGCTCTAGGAATTATTTGGGAGGAGTTCCCTGGCCTGTGTTCTATGGGAGGTCAGACTAGATAATCACAATGGTCCCGTCTGGCCTTGGAATCTATGAATCCACAAGGAGTTGGCAGAGACAGGCAGAGATTTTAGTTTGGACAGGAGACAGGTCTGGAACAGAGAGGTAGATTTGTGGATCGTCAGTAGAGAGGTGGTGGTTGAATTTGTCTTTGATGATGAAATTACCCAGAAATAAGGTATAGAGGAAGAAGAGAAGGGGACCAAGGACAGAGTCCTGTGGAATCCCACAAAGAAAGTGGGAGGGGTCATGAGGAGGACCCTCCAAAGGACAGGCTGAAGAACCAGTTAGAGAGGTAAGAGGAGAACCAGGAGAGGACAGGAGTCATGGAGGCCAAAATTTCAAGAGAAATATGGTAGATTGTGTCAAAGGCAGCTGACAAGTCAAGGAGAATGAGGATGGAGTAGTGCTTCTGAGCTTTGGTTAGGAAGGGGTCATTAGCGACTATGTGTGTACGCTGTTCCATATCTAAAAACCCTTCACACAGGCAGATCTGCACCATGGGAAAATGTGTTTGTCACAGAAGAATGTGTTAAGAGTTCTGCGGCTCGGCACGTGTATAGCGATCCAATGACTGCGGGTAGCTAAATACAATAATCTCCCTGAGTGTAGCATTTATCTCATAGTATCATAAGGACTTTCTGTGGAGAAGCTGTCACTAGTGTATGTCAGAAGACGAACAAAACAAATGTGTTTTTAGCTTTACATGAGAAAATATGCTTTTCAATTTTGCTAAACCTGAACAGGAAACATAAAGCTGTTTGCAAAAGCAGAAGCGAAAAAGAGCATAAATCATTTAAAAATAAAATCCTAGCAAAAATACTGCATGACAATATAGCCAAATTAGCATGCTAGACCTGCTAAAGTATTTTGGAGACTTTCAGTCAGTTTCTTCTAGGTATTGCTCAGAAAACACGACATTTTTTTTATAATAAAACCTTGAAATATTTTCCAAAAGCAGCAATTAGAAGACAAAGTCTTTTCTTTGCAAATTACCTGCATGGAAATTGGGTGGTGTATTAGAAATTCCAGTGAAATCAATTATAAGCTCCATTTTTTAAATATTCAAAACACAGTGCTTGATTTTTGTTTCCCAGTGTATCACTATTTATAGAGCTAATATGATAGAAGAGAGCTTTATGTGAATAGTCAATTTATCTCTGCATCTTGTCACTTGGGAAAGATCTATAACCAGCATGTCTCCAGTACTGTAGAGTACCAATTCACAAAGGACTGATGTCAACTAATTTTTAATTATAGATCAATAATGGGGAGTTTTCTTTCGCTGAGCCTGCAAAATAGCATACACTGCTCAAAGTAAAGGGTAATTTGAAATTAACAACAATGTGTCTGTTTACAAAGCTTCTTAGTGATTTATATGTGTTCTAAAACTCTGGTGCTTTACAGACTTATACATTTAGTATGGCCTATCTGGGCTAGCTTCGACTGTCTGTTTCTTATTTGTTTTATCTGTGGGCCTAGATATTGGTGACGTGCTTCCATCTTGGAACTGCTGACATTTGACTCCCACGGTACTGTGATTCTATGTCTATGCGGCTTCTATATCCCAAGCACATATTCCCAGTGGTAGCGAGAGTCTGCCGCGTTTCTTCCCAGAGTTCTCGCGGTAGCCGGCCTCCTGTCCAAGGCTGTGCGTACGAAATGGTGGTTCAGTTGTTGTGACACGTTAGCAGTGGTTCAGGAAAATGGGAAGCAGCTGGAAGCTCAGAGGAAGGGAATCGCATTGGAGACAGAGGGCCTAGTCCTGTGAATAAAGACGATGCCAATGAGTAAGGGTTTTACGATTCCTCTCCTAGCTTATGCTCCTCAAAGCAGGGTTCATCTCTTCTCTGTATGTTTTACAGCACCAGAAACTCTTCACACACTTAACAAATGAACAGC
The DNA here is from genome assembly GCF_965140295.1 of Lepidochelys olivacea. Lineage (NCBI taxonomy): Eukaryota > Metazoa > Chordata > Testudines > Cheloniidae > Lepidochelys > Lepidochelys olivacea. The sequence goes on along the minus strand of NC_140417.1, from coordinate 3,065,205 downwards.
AATTATCCTGTTGAGATTCTCGTAGATCTGGATGGCCATCCTGGATCCGGTCTGTGACCAGCCGTTGTTGTTTATTATTTCTCCCACCCCCACCCAGCATGCTCTGAAGTTGAAACTGAGCAAAGATGAACAATTAATAGTGTGATCCTCTGATGGGTGTAAACCCCCCATTGACTCTCAAAGAGTTAACTGGAGCTGGAGAGCTCAATTAGGGCACCTGGTTGGACCAGGAAGGTGGGCTGGTCCCAATTAAAAATGAGTCCCAGCTGGGAGAAGAGCTGGGCAGTATGGCAAGTCACTGCCCTTCTCTCTTTCACCTTCTACCTTACATCTGTCGACTTACATCTGTAGTGCAGCACCAACTCCAAATAATAACGATAGAGTTAAGCCGATGGCATCCATACCTTCATTGTGTGGAAGTACCATTGAATAAGGATACAACGGAAAAAGGAAGAGCTGTATCTGAGTCTCTTGGTTTAAAAGAGGTTTTTTAAATCACGTTTACCCAATTAATCAGCAGAATTCTGGTGACTTTGACATAAAGATCACTCCGTATGCTGCATTGATGTGGCAATATGTATTCCATGTATGGAAATTCTGTCAGCTGTATTATCAAAAGTGTGTGTGGGGGAAGACACCTCTTGAGGACTCCTGTTCATTGTGTAAGAGAACTTGGCACTCAAACCTTGGTCTAGCTTTGTGAGCGCCATCTCTTGGCACATAAGTCTCGACTCGTTTCTCTCTGGTGGAGAGCTCCAATTCTAGCAGCATACTTTCAGAAACTAGATATGTATGTATGTATCGTTCTGCGGCTGCATGCAGACTTCGAAGTGATTGAGCTTCCACCAGAACTTAGATTTGAATCATCACTTTGATCTCCAGCTCTGTTACAGGACCAGATACAAATGTGTCTGGAATCTGTAAACTTAAAATTGCACAGGAATACTGGATGTCACATTTTTAAGAAGCAGTGTAAATGTTATTCGTGAATCAGATTGAAATCCAAGGGGGAAAGAACATTTTGCCTTTTGCCAGAGATTTCTGAAGGTTCTCTAGCCTATCTGGTCCATACAATACCGTGAGGTAGAAGTATGGAACAAGAAAAACTAAAGGGACACTATCAACTTGATTCTTTTTTAAACGGATCAATTTAAAAAATCAATTTTTCATAGGCCATCCTTCGAATAGTATGTCCTGAAACGAGTTTACATTAAACAAAATTAAGGGTGGGATTTCCAAAGTCCTCAACACTGGCCTAACTCTGCTCCTGTTAGTGTTAATGATCAGGTTCTGATGGGCCATAACAGGAGCAGAGTTAGACTACTTGTGACCCAAAGGGGTGACTCCTGACTCCTTTGAAGTCAATGGTAAAACACTGGTTGACCTCAGTGGGGACAGGATTTCACTCTGTTCTTTTCCTGCTCCCCTGCCTGATGGTTATAAGAGTCTTGTCAGTATGGGAAGAAATCTTCTGATTGACTATGCAGGGTGAAGAGTGAAGGGGCTTGTCTTCACTACCGTGCTAAATCAGCACCACTACACTCTCCTGTCAATGTGAGCCATCCACCTCAACAAGAGGCGGAAGCTATGTTGCCAGGAGAGTGTCTCCCATCAACATAGCATGGTGTAGACACCATGTTAAGTCAATGTAAGTTATGTTGCTCAGGGGGATGGTTTTTCCACCCCCATGAGTGATGGAACTTACATAGACTTAAGCAGTAGTGTAGACAAGCAGTAGTGTAGACAACACCCCCCTGAGTGATATAACTTACATAGATTTAAGTGGAAGTGTAGACAAGCCCAAAGTGTCTATGCATCTGTCAGACACACAGAGTAAATAAATAAAACTAGCAAAAAATATTTATCATACACCTTCTCTCAGCTATACTAGGCATCGGGCTTACTTGTAACTCTAGTGGGTAGAACATTTCAGACAAAGATTTTTCAGGTGGATGGGCTCTATTGAAAATGAGTAAGACAAGAAATAAGAGGTGGTCTAGTGGTGTATGCACACCCTGTCTACTGTCGGGGGGGATAGTGGGTGTGCGGATACTGTGGTTACAGTCTACCAGACTGTCTTGGGCCTCACCACGATGAGGTCCAATGGTCAGAGTCAATACAGTAGTACTTGAGTGCAGGGCAGCATGGCCTAGCAGCAAGAGTCAATACAGTGGCCCTCTAGTGCAGGGCTGTGTTGCCTAGTGGCCAGATCCAGGGCTGCCACCAGACAGGATGGTGGCTGCGGTAGAGGTACCCGGGCCCACCCGACTCCACTGAGTTGCAACCCAGGGCCTTATCAGTGGCAGAGTGGTCCGTCGCTGGGTCAGCAGGGAATCTAACCGCAACACGGTGACCTTACACGGGTGGGAGATACCACTCACTCCCCCTCCCTGGGTCACTTCTAACCAGGTTTCCTGAAGCTGCGGTCCATAGGACATCAGGGTCTCCAAGCTTCTTGGTGCAGATAGCTCCCTGGGTCTCCAATGGCAATAATCTGAGACCCTGAGCTCCATGTGGATGGAGGCACTGAGTTTTTGGGACCTGGGTGAAGGAGAAGATACTACGTATGGAGGAGTCAGATAAATGGGTGTGAGTAGTAGGAGGAAAGGATGAGGTAGCAATGATCTGTCTGTCTGTCTATGTTAGGGTTTTATACTGCCCATTCCTCGCTGTCGTAACTGAGTGCCTAAAATCAATAGCAACAGCAAGGTCCCTGCTGATCTTCATGGAGTCTCTGGCTCTCCTCTTTTTCCAGGGTACAAACTCTGCTTGGGGTCTGTTTTGTTTCTCTGTGCAGGTTGATTTGTTTGTTCATTTATTTATTTTTGGGCGGTGGTTAGGTAGGTGGAGGTGTCAATGTGATGAACATGTTTTTGCACAGACTAGCTAACCTCCTGTTTCGAGTGTATTGGTCCAAAAATATATATTCCCTCCCTTGTCTGCAACATGCAGTTAAGCAGTTTCTGTGGGGTTCAAGACCAAGAAGTTATTGGGGAATGAGGCAACTGGTCACATTCTGCTTTCAGGCACACCTGAATAAATCCAGACTAAACCCATTGGCTTCTGGATTTTCACTGCTCTCCCCAGAAGGTAAGATCAGAATTTGGTCCAACAAGTTTAACCCTTTGCAAGTGAAATATCAGCCAGAGGAAAGAGGATAAGAATTAATATTTAAACTCTCCCTGTTTTATCATACATGTAATACAGTTCATCGACGTATTATTTTGGCATGAACGCGATCTAGCTAAATATTTTGGCAAGCCATAATTCTAGTTACGCAATCCAATTCAGCTCAGTAGGGTGAAGAGGCAAGAGTCTAAAAGTTTCAGCATATTAACTTTTATGACAATGAAGAGAGGGTGGTGCTACTGTACTCCAGCTGGTGGGGAGAATGGGAGAAAGCCTATTGAAGAAACTGACAAAAGAGTTGACTTTTCGGGCTCTCTCCTGTCTTAGATGCGGGGCGGGGGGAGGAGGGGTGTCGCTGCATATCTTATAGCTTTTCTTTCTTTATTTGATAAAGGAATCATCAGTTTTCTGGCTGGAGATGCTTCCTATCTATTAATTTCTGTTATATTTTCATGCTCCTCAGGACCCGTTAAAATGCATGTGTCACTATCCATTAAATGACTGGAAAAATAAATACTGTAACTAATGGGAAATTCTAATCCCTGTTAAAATCAGTGTTATCTTCAAATACACCCTGGATTTGTTATTAATATTTAGATTACAGTAGCAACAGAGACCAGCCCCCTTGCGGCAGCCGCTGTATAGAAGTTTCCTGCTCCAGATGGCTTGCAATCGAATGCCCTGATCTTGCATTGCAAAATACTTGAGTGAAGGGTATGTCTCTGCAGATCTCGGTGTAGGACTGGACTTAACTAGACAAGGTGGACAAAGGCAGCATCATTATCCTCTTTGACAGATAGGGACCGAAGGCAGAGAGAGATTACTGGGCTTGCCCAAGGTTGCGGAGGAAGTCTGTGGCAGATCTGGGAACTAAAGTGATAATCCCCTGAATCCTAGTCCAGTGCCTTCACCACAAGGCCTCCCTGTGTTTCTTCCCAAGCTTTGCCCCTCCTCTTCAAAAAGCCAATGGGAAGGGAACAAACATTCAGTAAGGTTTATCTTGTAGGATCTCCTGGACCTGCTCCCTCTGCTAGGCAGTTGTAGCTTGTGGACCCTGAGCCCCTTCCTATGTGAGGTTACTAGATAACCACAGGGCTGTGAGCCATCCTGGAGGGACAGCTCTGGACCACATGATTCCAGCAGGAGTTACATGGTGCCATTGGCTGGGTCTCTGCACAGCACAATGGTAGCCCTGGAGCAGAGGGGATCCACAGGCAGGTAACACGACACCAAGCTTTGGTCCACATGCGCAGTGGCATCTCCTTTGCTCTGCTGCCTTCTGCCCTGAATGCCACTATGGGATCATCTTGGCCATTGGTGGTTCTCATGGACTTTGCTCATTTCTGCTGGGGGAATAACATTGACAGGAGAGCGTAGTGGTGCTGATTTAGCACGGTAGTGAAGACAAGCCCCCTCACTTTCTGTTGGAAAGGGTGTACCAGGGTATATTCCTGGGAGGTGAAAGGTGGGGGATTTCTTGCTCCCAGTAGACACTGAAGAACAATACAACTTTGGCTGCTTGTATTTAAAACTTCTGAACCCAAATATTACCTCCACTTTGGGACTCTGAGTGGAAATAAGTATCTCAAAACCTTTTCTCTTCCTTCATTTTCTGGTATGTTATTTGTAAAGCTGGTTACTTTCAAATGGGCTTCAGTTTGCTGAGGATTGAACGGCATTACCGTGAACTTTAGCTACCTGTGCCATGGAATCTTTCACTGTCGTTCCTAATTTCTAAATTTCTCTGCCTGTCTGCTCTGACCTGATTCTATTCCTGAGCCGAGAGAGCTTCCGATTCCACAAATATTCTGCTGCAATGCCGAGGCTCAGAGGTCTCTCACAGTGTCAGCCTTTGTTTGTTCTTCTGTGCAGTTAGGTATATGGCTTGATAGGTGAACCCTTCTGGAATATCAAAGAGAGAGGGGCTCTTTTGTAAAGGAACAGATTTTGATGTCCCTAGAGGTATTTCATTGCACTTGGCATTACTGCCAGACCATACAGCGTGTGTGAAAACTTAGGATCTCTGCACACAAAAAAAAACTTTACAAATGTCAGAATGACTCACAGAAAGAAGAATCAAGCATACGCTGCCCATTTGGATTGCAGTGCCAGTAAAAACCTCTCCAGTTGCACCCTGAATCAAATTTGGACTTACTAGATGGCATGTTGGGTACCAAAAGGGTGCCATCAATTGCTTTCTTTGTTGTAATCCAGCCCTTTTTAAATTAGAACGCAGCTGTTCATGACAAACTAGATTTGTCAACTTGTCATGGAAGGGAAAAGGAAGCAGGGGTTACAGACGCATTTTCCCACCCTGTACTAATAACGCCTAAACAACAGTCACTCAAATTTGTACTGAGTCACATATAATCAATACACATCTGCGTGTACATGAGTGAGTGTACACTGGTACCTGTTTGCTACTGATTAATCTTCATTAGTGATTAATTCGTCTTTAGAAGGAAAAAAATCCTACATAATTAAGGGCTAGCATATAGTATGGTCTCACATTCTTTCCTTTTTAGACTTACGTCCTAACAGGAACATTAGTCTGCTGTGCATTTGTGTGTATTTAAATGTAAGTACATTTCTTTGAAAAGACCATCTGTTCATAAAGACCATCTTTGTCATGCTCCCAGCAGCAAACTTCAGAGTGGTAGAATTAGCAAAGGACTGTATTTAAATGGAAATGTATGTGGATTGAGACTAGGTAAAGCTGTTCTCTATACAGGAACATGGTGCTGTGCTGCAAAGATTGTAATTACCTTCCTGCTTTTCTCTTATAGTGTTCTTTTTGTACACTGTGAATTCTGCCATCTTAAACTGAATAATTTTCTACTTTCTACCCACAAAGAGGTAGCACTTGAATGAAACGTTCCAACTGTCACATTTCTTGAATAATGATTGTGGTAAAGCGGTTGACAAACTGTTGATTTTTAGTTTGCAAAAACTGGGCACTTACATTTCCTTGAATTGATCATAAATCCACATATTACAAAGCTTCATTTTAAGAGCCAGATTTGCCCCCCTCTTTCGTCATGCTGAGTAATATTTTACTCTATGAGTAGTCCAATTGCAACCAATAAGACTTTTGACAGAGTAATATACTACTCAGAGTGAGTAAAGATGGCAGACTCCTGCACAATGTGGGCAATATGTTGGCATCCCTTAAATAAATAATTTGATTCTATGTGTAAATGGAAATAGTAGACTAAACTGAATGCCACCAAGAGAGACTCTTGCCAGCTTTGCTGAAAGAAAAAGAAATGGCCCCTCTGAGGTTAACAATACAGAAAAAACGCAAAAGTGCTGTAAATGGAGTTGGTAATGGTCTTATATTACACAAAACTAGGGGTGAAAGCAACTTACTGGTACGCTGGGGTCAGCTCTGGCCCCCTGAAGGGGCGGGGCCTAGGGTGGAAGGGGCAGGGCTGAGGGGGTCAGAGCCAGCCCCTGCCCACGCTGTAAGGTAAGTGCCCCTCCCTCCTCCTCCTCCCCCTCCCCCACCAGGGTAGCAGCAGCAGCCTGGGGACTATGTAAAGGGCCCGGGGCTCCCCTGCTTCTACTGCCCTGGTCCTTTAATTAGCCGTCGGAGCCCTGGGGAAGCGGCGGGGTTCCAGTGGCTAGTTAAAGGATCAGGGCAGCAGAGGCAGCTGGAGCCCTGGCGCTTTAAGTAGCCCCGGGAGCCCGTGCTACCCCAGGGCTCTGGGGGCTATTTAAAGGGCCGGGACGGTAGAAGCAGGGGAGCCCTGGGCTGTTTAAATAGCCGCCGGAGCCCTGCAGCCGCTACCCCAGGGCTCCAGCAGCGGGACTGGTCTCCCATGTTTATGGATGAATTCAAACTGGAACAGGTACAGAGAAGGGCTACTAGGATGATCCGAGGAATGGAAAACTTGTCTTATGAAAGGAGACTCAAGGAGCTTAGCTTGTTTGGCCGAACTAAAAGAAGGTTGAGAGGAGATATGATTGCTCTCTGTAAATATATCAGAGGGATAAATACCGGAGAGGGAGAGGAATTATTTAAGCTCAGTACCAATGTGGACACAAGAACAAATGGATATAAACTGGCCACCGGGAAATTTAGACTAGAAATTAGACGAAGGTTTCTAACCATCAGAGGAGTGAAGTTTTGGAATAGCCTTCCAAGGGAAGCAGTGGGGGCAAAAGATCTATCTGGCTTTAAGATTAAACTCGATAAGTTTATGGAGGAGATGGTATGATGGGATAACATGGTTTTGGTAATTAAATATTCATGGTAAATAGGCCCAATGGCCTGTGATGGGCTATTAGATGGAGTAGGATCTGAGTTACCCAGGAAAGAATTTTCTGTAGTATCTGGCTGATGAATCTTGCCCATGTGCTCAGGGTTTAGCTGATCGCCATATTTGGGGTCGGGAAGGAATTTTCCTCCAGGGCAGATTGGAAGAGGCCCTGGAGGTTTTTCGCCTTCCTCTGTAGCATGGGGCACGAGTCACTTGCTGGAGGATTCTCTGCTTCTTGAAGTCTTTAAATCACGATTTGAGGACTTCAATAGCACAGATATAGGTGTGAGGTTTTTTGCAGGAGTGGTGGGTGAAATTCTGTGGCCTGCATTGTGTAGGAGGTCAGACTAGATCATAATGGTCCCTTCTGACCTAAATATCTATGAATCTATGAGGGGGGATTTGATAGCTGCTTTCAACTACCTGAAAGGGGGTTCCAAAGAGGATGGCTCTAGACTGTTCTCAGTGGTAGCAGATGACAGAATGAGTAAAGGTCTCAAGTTGCAGTGTGGGAGGTTTAGGTTGGATATTAGGAAAAACTTTTTCACTAGGAGGGGCGGTGAAACACTGGAATGCGTTACCTAGGGAGGTGGTGGAATCTCCTTCCTTAGAAGTTATTAAGGTTAGGCTTGACAAAGCCCTGTCTGGGATGATTTAGTTGGGGATTGATCCTGCTTTGAGCAGCGGGTTGGACTAGATGACCTCCTGAGGTCCCTTCCAACCCTGATATTCTATGATTCTATGACTCTGGAGGCAATTTAAAGGGCCTGGGGCTCCAGACACTGCTGGGAGCCCCAGGCCCTTTAAATTGCCCCCTGGGGAAGCTGGGCTGCCTCAGTACGGTGCACCAGCTCTTGCCGGTATGCCATACCGGGGCGTACCGGCTCACTTTCACCTCTGCACAAAACAGCTTAACTACTCCCTCTACTTTCATGTAGAAGATGCAAATGCAGCCCCTTATGACCCACAGAAACATGCTAATGGCAATAGAGAGCAAACAAGATACGTTTTTGTGCCGTAAGACAAGATGGGCAAGGTAACGGCTTTCATTCGACCACCATCTGTTGGTGAGAAAGACAAGCTTTGTAACTTGAAAGTTAAACTCTGATTAACAGAATTTGGCCCAATAAAAGACATTACCTCACCCATCTTGTTTGTCTGATATCCTGGGACCAACATGGCTACAATCACATTACATACGACTTCTGTTGGTGAAAGAGAAAGAGACAAGCTTTCACAGAACTCTTCTTGAGGTCTGGGGAACTAACCCAGAGTGTCATCGCTAAATACAAGGTGGAACAGATTGTTTAGCATAAGTAGTTTCAAGGGACCATTCAAGGTGAAGTGGTCCATGAATGCCAGTCCAGTCATAGGGAGGGAAGGAAAGTGGGAGGAGAGAGAATAGCTGAGGGGGGAGATGTTAGTCGGTTACAGGTTTATTACAATTGTTTTTAAGCCATTAATTAACAACCCCACCCCGCAGCTGCTTTTCCCCCTAACCTCCCTTTCCTTCCTAGGACTGAAGGGGTGTTAACTGATCACTTCACCTTGAATGGTCCCTTGAAATATGCATTAACTGCTTATGCTATACGACCTGTTCCACCTTGTATTTAGCTGTGAGACGTGGAGGCCACATCTACACTTGCACTTTTGTCGGTATAACTTATGTTGCTCAGGAATGTGAAAAAACCAGACTGACAGAAGCACCGGTGTGGATAGCTACCACCGCTTGTTGGGGGTGGCTTAATTATGTTGACAGGAGAGCTCTCCCGTTGGCATAGAGTGGCTACACGGGTATATCGTACAGCAGCACAGCTGCATCAGTTCCTGTGTGCCGCTCTAGGCTCTCTAGTGCAGATATGGCCTGAAAAAGTTCCCCAGACCTGAAGAAGAGCTCCGTGTGAGTGCAGAAGCTTGTCTTTCTCACTATCAGAAGTTGGTCCAATAAAAGATATTACCTCCTCCACCTTGTCCCTCTAATATCCTGGGACCAACACGACTACAGCAACACTGCATTTCTATGCAGTATTCAGACAAGAGGGTACATGTGAACTCCAAGCATGGGTTTTCCATATGAGAACAATGTGTTAATTTAATGGGTTATTGGTTATACCCACTAAAATGCATATGTACCGGGCTTTATTAGAAACCAAAGCAAGACACAGAATAATTGTAACTGCAAATAATTAATTGAATGAGATTGAAGAATGTGATTAAAAAATTCCAGTGAAGGAGAGAAGATTGCAATATAAACTCATTGTTAAATAATAGCTTCTTCGTAAGCAGCAAAATCAGCATGTCCAGTGGTAGAATAATTCCCTGGGCATTGGCTATATACATCCTTCTTAGACAAGTAAATTACTCTATACCCAGCATAAACTAGTCACTTCTGCACAGAAGGCTTAAGTGACACTTCAGTCCAGTGGGCATTATCAAGCTGTCAACATCTACGTGACCTACTGTATACTTTTATCAGAAGCATATGTATCTCTCCTATGATAAGATATTCCTGTATGTCAAACAGCCTGCCAGGCAATTGTATTGTCTGAGTTCCCCATATCCTGTTACAGAGGAACTTCACATGGTAGCATGAGTTAGGAATAACTGAAAAAAAACTGTTGCCATCTTGTTTGGAATACTTCCTTGAACCAATTGTACAGAGCTAATTAAATGAGGAGCTGGGAAAAGTTATTCACAAGCTTTCATCTGTTGGTTTTTAATTGTCGTGTTCTTACTGGCCTTTTCTGTTCACTTTCCCCAGACTATTCACATGGAAAGGATTCAGTTTGCAAAACTGTTACTAATGGTCTAGAACAATGGTGTCCAATACATTCGCCACTAGCCACATGTGGCTAATAGGCTGTTGAATTGTGGCTAATGCATGTGGCTTTTTTATAATGTGGCTAATAAGAACAACTCAAAACCACAAGTGTGGCTAGCATTGAATTTCTATTGGACACCGCTGGTCTAGAGCATGATCCCAGGCCGCTTGACTTCTATGGTATTTGGACAGAGCTAAACAGAACTGGGTAAACAGTAATTCGGGTGTACAAAATCTTGGTTAACAGTTAGGTTTGTTGCAAACTGCAGAGACCAGGAAATACAGAATAAAGCCAAACACAACTCCAGAAATTACTTTCTCATCCACCCACACCCACTCACAAGTACACATAATCCCTACTCCCTACTGTCCTTTGAAGCTGTAACCATTTTTGGTGTATTATTTGTGTACTATGGGATTGATGGTAAGGAGTGTTGATGTGGTACTATATGGCTTGTAGATTGATTGTTACTGTTCATTAGGCAAGGGAGAAATACATGAATAATACTTAATACCTTTAAATTCCTATCGCACCGCCATACCTGAACTTCTGGGTAGCAACAGTGGCACATGTTTAATTTGGCATTAATGCCAGGTCTTGTCATTAAATAAACTAAATATACCTCATTTTGTGTGTGGAGATTTTAGGTTGATATTTTAAAGGTACTTGAGAAGATAAAGTCACGGCATGAATTAGATGCAAAAGGTCACAAAAGGTGGGCGGAGTGGCTGAGCCTGAAAAAATACCCATGTATCTGCTGTACCTACAAAAACCCACCTCTGAGTGTGCAAATCAGGGCACTGGTGGCATGATCCAAAGACCACTGCTGTCAGAGGGAGTCTTTTAATGAGTTCACTGAGCTTTGGGTACAGCTTTGCCTATTCAAGTATCCCACAGTATTCTTGCCAGCAAGTTAAAGAAGTATGGGCTGGATGAATGGATTATAAGGTGGATAGAAAGCTGGCTAGATCGTCAGGCTCAACGGGTAGTGATCAATGGCTCCATGTCTAGTTGGCAGCCGGTATCAAGTGGAGTGCCCCAAGGGTCAGTCCTGGGGCCTGTTTTGTTCAATATCTTCATTAATGATCTGGAGGATGGCGTGGATTGCACCCTCAGCAAGGTTGCAGAGGACACTAAACTGGGAGGAGTGGTAGATACACTGGAGGATTAGAGGATTGGGCCAAAAGAAATCTGATGAGGTTCAACAAGGACAAGTGCAGCGTCCTGCACTTAGGACAGAAGAATCCCATGCATCGCTAAAGACTAGGGACCAAATGGCTAGGCAGCAGTTCTGCAGAGAAGGACCTAGGGGTGACAGTGGAAGAGAAGCTGGATATGAGTCAACAGTGTGCCCTTGTTGCCAAGAAGGCCAATGGCATTTTGGGATGTATAAGTAGGGGCATTGCCAGCAGATCGAGGGTCGTGATCGTTCCCCTCTATTCGACACTGGTGAGGCCTCATCTGGAGTACTGTGTCCAGTTTTGGGCCCCATACTACAAGAAGGATGTGGAAAAATTAGAAAGAGTCCAGCAGAGGGCAACAAAAATGATTAGGGGACTGGAACACGTGAGTTATGAGGAGAGGCTGAGGGAACTGGGGATGTTTAGTCTTCAGAAGAGAAGAATGAGGGGGGATTTGATAGCTGCTTTCAACTGCCTGAAGGGGGGTTCCAAAGAAGATGGATCTAGACTGTTCAGTGGTACCAGATGACAGAACAAGGAGTAATGGTCTCAAGTTGCAGTGGGGGAGGTTTAGGTTGGATGTTAGGAAAAACCTTCACTAGGAAGGTGGTGAAGCACTAAAATGGGTTACCTAGGGAGGTGGTGGAATCTCCTTCCTTAGAAGTTTTCAAGGTCAGGTTTGACAAAGCCCTGTCTGGGATGATTTAGTTGGGGATTGGTCCTGCTTTGAGCAGGGGGTTGGACCTCCTAAGGTCCCTTCCAACCGTGATATTCTATGATCCACAATTGCACATGCAGTTGTTCCCACAGGCACCTTCTGTATGTGCAAGGTGTGGAGTTTTGTAGGAATACCCACAGTTTAAAGTTATGCCCATGTTCTTCAATATAATGTGTTGTCTGTTGCAAAACTTTCATGTGCTCCACACTGATAAAATCCACATCCTTTTATTGACGTTTGTCCATTACAGAGTCAGAGTGGGAGTGAAACAAACCTCACGGAGAGTTAGGTGCTTGTTAGAATGACCCCTTCCTTGTTCTCATGTCTTAAGGGCCCATTCTGCTTCTGTCATAGTAGAACGGGCCCTGGGAACTCTGTGGCTGTGATTTCTAGCTGGTTACTGAAGCCAGCTCAGGCCTCTGGTCTTGTAGATATCATCTGTTTAACTGTTCTAAAATCCTCAGTTGCTTAATTCCTCCTGCAGTGAATAATGTCATTGTGTATGATTGCGTCACACTAGGGCTACTGCAAGACTCCTCTCAGGAGATGCATTGTTTTCTATATCTGCCCTGAATGGGCCACTCAAGTCATGCTGTGCCCTTATTTTCATGCAACTCACACAGTCCCTGTGTTATTTATTCAGTTACATTGTCTGCCCATTAAACGCAGGTTTAATTTTATCATTCTGCTGCTGACTTTTAATAGCCACAGGATAATGGAAATTTACCACCTATGTCTTCTGGTTTGTGTGTGTTTTCCCAACTGTTTGTGATGTTCATGTCTCAGTTTCTTACTGGACAGAACATCGTGTTTTCATTTGCACATTCAGACTGTACAGATTTAGTGCATTCTCTCGCAAAATGGATCTGGGCACTTTTCAGGCTCCCCCCTCGTTGAAACGGATGCTTGTAATTGTTTGCTGTGTGTTCATTCTGTGGTGCTTGTGAATGTCACAGTATACACTGAATAAATTAAAATAATAATTATGCACATGCAGCACAGAGCACATCTCGGAGAAAAGCAGCTGTAACTGTGACCGAAGGATCTAATCCTAGCCTGGGTTTCTGGGCTACTCCTGTGCTTAGGGCAGCACCACAGCGGGAGGGAAATGTCTGTGACTCTCTGACCAAGTGCTATAGGTTTTTCATCTGTATCATTCTTCAAATCACTATTTAAGAGAGTTTCCCTGGGGACCTACCTTCTCTGACAGCATTCTGACCCCACACCCCAATACATGGTTCCCAAAACGTTTCCTTCTGTCGGCCAATCGGGATGGCTCCTTAGACTACTGGTGTTCCATAGACCACAGTTTTAGCCCCTTAAGCCTAGAGCCATGTAGTCGTCTATGAGAGTGGTAATTCAGGATGGTAATGGTTGTGGGAGAAGGCCCTCATTGAACCATCCCTCTGTGTTCCTTTTAAGGTCCCCATCACTCCAGGATCTGATATTGAAGGATTTATGCTGCCTCTACTGCTCTGGAGGAGATTTACTATCCCTACCGTATAGGTCCAAGGCAGAGAGAGATTAAAGAGAGTAGCCCGTGGTCCCATGGGAAGTCTGTGGCAGGATGGGAACAGAGCCCACTCCTCCCGCATTTGGAGCAGGTATTTTCCCTCCAGGACCATCCTTCCTCTAACCCCTCACTGCTGAGTTAAGAAATACAATTGCATGGAACCTGTGTGGGAAAAAGTTTCCAACTCAGTTAATCTGGCAATATATACACCCCGATCTTGGTTTCAGTTTGTATAACCAGCCTGCCCACCAATCAATCCAACCCACTTTGTGGACTTTTCTGTGTAATTATTCAGAAAACTTCCCCTACAATGAACAAAAACAAATAAATATGCTACCAATGTGATCATTATTAAACTCGGCATCTTAAAGTTGGCATGAAATCAACCAGCGCATAAAGCTGAAAGCAAAGTATTTCATGTTGATATCCTAAATCAGATTAACAGTGAGCTAGAACCCATCACAGCATAAACTCTTATTTATCAAGAAATGTTATGAGTTAAATCTTACCCCATTACTTAAGTTAATCTTATTAAATATCAACCACATATCTGACTATCAAAATGTCCAGTTTTACCAATTAAACAAGTGACAAACGGAACAATTAAATTAAAACAACAACAACCCCCCTCCCACGATTCATGGGATCATTTCACTATAAATGAAGAGCAAATAATAATTGGAACTACTATTATCCTAGAACACTGTGCATGAATCAGTGAGCTTCCCTAATTAGTATTAGCAATTACATGCAAATATATATTGTGAAGAGAGAGTGAGGGCTGTGAAGTTAAGCTGTTAGGAGTTAGGAAATGCCAGCATTGAGACTGCCTCTGCAACCTTTATTCGCCCCATTGTGATACAGTCGTAATTCCATGATCACGAGCTATGTTTTCCGTAGGACCCCAACTCTTTCAGTGCACAGACTGGACAACGCTCACTGAATGAGCAGCAGCTTAACACTACTTTTTTTTAAAACCCACATCATTCCCCATGTGGCCCCAGTTCTTCTTAACCATCCAAACTCTGCACTGAGGGCAGTTACTAATTTCCTCGAGCTTTGCAACTGCAGTCATCACCGTAATATCAGAGTGCCATAAGAACATCAATGCCTGTATCTTAAACTGTCAAAAGTGTTAGCTAATTTTTGGGTGCCCAACTTGAGATAGCTAGGGCCTGATTTTGCCGAGTACTTAGCATTATATAGTGCGTTACATGTTCAAAGCAGAGTTCCCATTGACTTCAGAGGCAGTTGACTGCTCAGCCCTTCTGGAAATCAGGTCCCAAGTATCACAAGTTGGGTCCCAAAAAGTGACTAACACACAGTTAGTGGACAGCTGTGAAAAGCTTTGGTTTAAGTGACTTGCCCATCACAGTTACTCAGTGGCAGAGGCAGGATAGTTCTGCAAGCTGTCATTCATTTGCCTTAGCCACAGCTTGATCCATGACTTAACAATCTCCCTTCCTGCGGTCCCATGCCTCATGCAATGCACATCAGACTTCTGCAGGCTGGCTGGCCCTTTAAGGGGGGGGGAACCTTAAAGTTAGCCCTGCACTGGGTCTGATATGGACTCAGTTACCATTAGTGACCCCAGCTGTGGCGAGGTCGGGGGGAGCTACGCAGAGAGGGAAGAGAACTGAGTCTGGGGAGAAGAGCCTGGTGAAGGCAGGCTGAACAGAACATCAGGGAGCTGGCCAAGCTTCTGAGATCAGGCCTGTAAGAAGCAGGGAGGTCTCTGGGGGAACTGCCAGAGTCCTGGGAGGGGAGGCGGTGGGGAAACCTGCTGCAGGAAGCAGCATAGGAGAACTCGCTAGGGCCTGGGAGTGGGGGAGAAAGAGCAGAAAACTGCAGGGTAGCCCCAGAGGGGCAGAAGAATCCTAGGGTTGGGGATTTATTTGGATCTCCAGCCTCATTCACTTCACAACCCAGACTCATTCCCAGACCACTGTCCATAATAATGTTTCTATTGCCTATGTCTTGTAAAGGTTCTTCCCCTCTGCTGCTGGCCTTCAGACCAGTGCTTTAAGTGCTTTCACTTTACCCCAGGCCATCTTTTTACATCACAGTTGTTAGACCATGAAGACTTCACTGACTGGTGTAAGGCTGGTGCAGGATGTGACCGCCCACAGATTCAGCAGTGCTTCCGGGCCAGCACATGATACTGATGATCCCCTGCTTGGAGGTGTCTGGATTGAATTTAGGGCATTCGTTTGACATATGAAGTCTGAAATGGCCCAGGACTCACTCATGTGAGAACCTGCCTCTCCCCTGTGCCATGCTGCCCCCGCTGCATTGAGCTTAGGCCCTGGACTTGGATCCCCCACTGTAGAGTGATGGCCAGGAGGGCCCCTCAGCTCTGGAACTGGCTCCCCTGCTCCATAATACCCCAATTTGTTGCACACACTGCTGCAGAGGATGGGGTTGGATGGAAATGGGGCTTGTGTGGGGGAGGAGAGTTTTGCTTGCCGTTGAGGTCAATTGCAGTTGAACTTCACTTATGTTTTCTGTGGCTGGCTAGATTTGATTTTCAGGCCGGGCAGGACCATTTATGATCTAGTCTGAACGCCTGCATAGCCCAGGCCAGCGAATTTCACCCAACAATTCCTGCGGCAAGCCCATCACATCTAGTGGTTCGAGAGCATAGGTCTTTGAAAAAGATCCAGCTGGCAATTGGGATGCCTAGAGCTCTGGCTAGGTCCGCCCCGCCTATCCCGATAGAAACCCAAATGCATCTCCAAATGCCTGAATCATGTAATTCTATCGAGCGCAGGAGGAAGATGCTACACAAAGAGTTGCATTGTATAGCTTGGCCGTGCTGTGCTGGTAGGAGAGATGAGTTCAGTCCACATGTGAGAGAAAAATTCCTATTTGAAGAGAACTTAAAATAGGAAACTCTGGCCCTGGAGGAACCAGCTGTTTTGCCCATTCTTCCTCCATTTCAAAGGGCAGGAGGAGCATATTTAAAGATTCCTTGTGTGCTATGTAATGACTAGGGAAAGGAAAGCTCTAGCGTTGTATTTGAAAAGCCTTGGGATTAAATTATGTCGTTTTAGAACTCATTAGCCTGTCTTTCAAATGAACGTGCTGCGACGAATAATCATCTCTCTTCTCCTGCTATGCCTGGCATAGGTGTCATCTCTCTCATCCCTAGGTGCTACTGCTGTGTGGAAATTTTGACTGGGTAAAATCCTTAGCTTTGAAATGTTAAATCCTTAAATTAGCTGGGGTTTGGAGATGAAAGGCCAAGCAGCTCAAACGTGGGTACCTGAAGTCAATGGGAGCTGCAGGCATTCATCACCTCTGAGAAAGAGGCCACTCAGTTAGGTACCTAAATATAGGTGGAGGTGCCCCACTCCAGGCACCCAGCTTTCATAATTATATCTCATAGTAACAAATTCTTTCACTATCACTTCTTCCCCGTTTGGGGCAAGGTCACTTCCACCACAGGGCTGATCAATGCTGAGTTGCTTTGAACATTCGTAGTAGCAAAGAAAACTCACATCTCATCTTGCCATCACCCATTAGGTCCCAGCGATCAGCAGCGAAAGCAGCCACTCAAGATGTATGTTAATGAAAACTTGCATTGACACTGAACGAATGAGGGTAGATTTTCCGAGGTGTGTTTTCTGTGGTTAGGATTTTCAGTGGAACAAAAAAAAGAGAACAGGAGTACTTGTGGCACCTTAGAGACTAACAAATTTATTAGAGCATAAGCTTTCGTGGGCTACAGCCCACTTCATCAGATGCACAGAATGGAACATATAGTAAGAAAATTAGATATAGAGAGAAGGTGGAAGTTGCCATACAAACTGTAAGAGGCTAATTAATTAAGATGAGCTATTATCAGCAGGAGAAAAAAAAAACATGTAGTGATAATCAAGATGGCCCATTTAGACAGTTGACAAGAAGATGTGAGGATACTTAACATGGGGAAATAGATTCAATATGTGTAATGACCCAGCCACTCCCAGTCTCTATTCAAACCCAAGTTAATGGTATCTGGTTTGCATATTAATTCAAGCTCAGCAGTTTCTCATTTGAGTCTGTTTTCGAAGCTTTTCTGTTGCAAAATTGCTCCCCTTAAGTCCTTTACTGAGTGGCCAGAGAGGTTGAAGTGTTCTCCTACTGGTTTTTGGATGTTATGATTCCTGATGTCAAATTTGTGTCCATTTATTCTTTTGCCTAGAGACTGTCTGGTTTGGCCAGTGTACATAGCAGGGGACATTGGTAGATGTGCAGGTGAACGAGCCCCTGATGGCGTGGCTAATGTGATTAGGTCCTATGATGATGTCACTTGACTAAATGTTGACAGAGTTGGCATCGCGCTTTCTTGCAAGGATAGGTTCCTGGGTTAAGTGTTTTTGTTGTGTGGTGTGTGGTGAGTATTTTCTTCAGTTTGGGGCTGTCTGTAAGCGAGGACTGGTCTGTCTCCCAAGATCTGTGAGAGTGAGGGATCATTTTTCAGGATAGGTTGTAGATCCTTGATGATGCGCTGGAGAGGTTTTAGTTGGGGGCTGAAGGTGATGGCTAGTGGCGTTCTGTTATTTTCTTTGTTGGGCCTGTTCTGTGGTAGGTGACTTCTGGGTACTCTTCTGGCTCTGTCAATCTGTTTCTTCACTTCAGCAGGTGGGTATTTTAGTTGTAAGAATGCTTGATAGAGATCTTGTAGGTGTTTGTCTGTCTGAGGGATTAGAGCAAATGCGGTTGTATCTTAGAACTTGGCTGTAGACAATGGATCGTGTGGTGTGTCCTGGATGGAAGGTGGAGGCATGTCGGTAAGTATGGCAGTCAGTAGGTTGCCGGTATAGAGTGGTGTTTATGTGGCCATCACTAATTAGCACAGTAGTGTCCAGGAAATGGACCGCTTGTGTGGATTGGTCTTGGCTGAGGTTGATAGTGGGATGGAAATTGTTGAAATCATGGTGGAATTCCTCAAGGGCTTCTTTTCCATGGGTCCGGGTGATGAAGATGTCATCAATGTAGTGCAAGTAGAGTAGGGGCGTTAGGGGACGAGAGCTGAGGAAGCGTTGTTCTAAGTCAGCCATATAAATGTTGGCATACGGTGGGGCCATGCGGGTACCCATAGCAGTGCCGCTGACTTGAAGGTATATATTGTCCCCAAATGTGAAATAGTTGTGGGTGAAGACAAAGTCACAAAGTTCAGCCACAAGGTTTGCTGTGACATTATCAGGGATACTGTTCCTGATAGCTTGTAGTCCATCTTTGTGGGGAATGAACAAAGGGTGCTCAGCATCAGACTCCCATAGCATGTGGTCCCTGGCTCCCAAAATAGCACAGGTTATTTTTGTAAAACTGAAGGGAAGTGGGGCATGACAAGTGTCATCACTGGTAAAAAGAAACAGAAACCTCTGGCTTCTTTATCAGCTATTCCAGAGCTATCCTGCCTTCTTTCCCTGCGTCTAAATCCAGATAGCCTCCCAGCCTGCTGTCACTGATGCTCCCAGCCTGAAGGGAACAAGGTACAAGGGAGCCTGCTGTGTCCCAATAACAGTTAAAGGTTGGTGCTTCAGTGTGGGATGCTGTAGCCAGAGGGCAGACTCACCAGCCGGGGCAGCCCTAGGAATGTCCAGTGCTTGAACCAGGTCCCATAGCCTTTTCCTCCAGGCAGGTTTTATTAAAGAATGGGTGGAGCAAAAGGCTCCAAGTGATAGTAAGAAATATTTCCCTGTTTTCTACCAGCTGGGAAGGGGAAAGGACCCACCGTGCCTCTGTTGGGTAGCAATTCCTGGCTGCCACGGAGAACCCATTCCCTGACCCTGGGTCTCTTGCTACTAAGGTCTAGGCAGCCTATTTATAGCAGATGCTGCTAGCCATCTGCAGTCGCATCACTGCTGTCACGCACTCCACAAACCGTCTCCTCACTCCCACCCCGGGTCCAGAGACTCACAATAGCAGAGCTCACACGAACGGGCTAAAAATAGCTGTACCAGGCTTTGCGTCTTGGGCTGGAGCTTGGGCTCTCAAACTCACCTCCCTGTCCCCAGCTCGAAAGCCTTAGCCACAGTGTCGACACAGCTATTTTCAGTGCACTAGTGTAAGCCCCACTAGCACAAGTCTGTGGAGCCAGGTTTGAAGGCTCACTCTGAGAGGCAGTGTAGACATACCAAAGGGTTGATCCTTGAAAAAGTGGACAGGGAAACCAGCACACACCCCACCGTCTGCACCTTCTTACAGTTACTTTAGGCATTTATAATGAAAATATATATATCCCACTAGTAAGAAAATATATCCCACTGGTGCATAATGATATTGTCATGTCATATTGCTCACACTCTCCAATCACGCGGTTTTAACACCAATACATTGGATCTCTTCTACTTCCTTATGGTCATTTTTCTAGTATTTTCCACTCACTATAACAAATTCTACCTCTCGCCATAAATATATCTTGCTGACAGCTAGAGCTGGTCAGGAATTGTTCTATGCAGTGTTACTTTGTTGGAAAATGCTGATTAATCAAACTGAAACTTCCTGTGAGAAGGGGTCGATTTCGACCAAGAGTTTGACTAAAAAAATTTGGAAAAGCTTTGAAACAGTTGAAATGTTTTCTAAATGAAAAGCTCCATTCTTCTGGTATGAAACTATTTTCGTTTCAGAATGTCAGCTATTTAGTGTTATGTTTTTAAAAAAAATAGCCAAAAATCTAAGTTACACATTTCAAAATGATCAAAACAAAGTGTTTCGATTGACCCACATTTTCTTCAGATTTGTCAGCTCATAACATCTTTTGAGAATTTGACTTTTTGTCCAGGCTTGGGATAGAAAACATTTTCAAAGTCTCAATTTTTATGGGATGGGAAACTTTTTTCAACCCAGGTCTACCCCCAACAATCATTCAGAGAATTTCTCTTGGTTTAATAATTTACATGGAGGATAACTATGTACCTGATCTTTCTCTTTGTGCTATTCCATCAGTGTTATTCCATCATTTCTTAAATGACTCTCATCCCACATCTAAGTGGAACATTCTCATTCTTTTATTTATTTACAGGAAGCTGTTAATTGGTTTGACTAAAAACCTTTCGAAGCCATTATATAATCTTATTTTACGAGATCGTGAGTAAAATCCCCTGGCCTGTATTTTTAAGAAATATGTTAACCAACAGGGCTTTTTTTTTAAAAAAAAACAGAATTTATTGGGAGCGGAATCACAACGTAAGACAGCCCAGTGTGTTGTTACACTCCTGCTAAGGTTTGACGCATTTCATTCCCTTGTAGCACACCTGGCATCATACGAAGGTTATGCAGTTGGACATCCGTTCTTAATAGCCTTTCATCTGTGTAATGGCTCAGTCTCATTAACGGATTTTGTAACTGAGTCATGTGACAGGAGGACAAATATTGGACAAACTAGCAGCAGTGGCATGTACACATCTGGATAGTTACACAGGCAATTGGTCAAAGAAGCAAATCTGTCAGCAAACTGACCTTCCAAAGATTTGTATTCACAAGGTGGAGGTCTTCTAAAAAAAAAAAATATATATATATATATATATATATAATAACTCAGAGCCTAAAATGCCTTTGTCTTGCCATGATCTCCTCCTTATACTGACTGCTAATGCTGAAAACCTGCTCCACTTTCCCTGCATCCTGATACAATTCATTATCAGAATGGGAAAGACAAAAAACCAGCCAAAACAAGAAGCGAGGAGCACTTCATTATTATTGTTTTTTAAGTGCAGTCTAACAAATGCATTTAAACTCTAGTTTCAGATTCTGATCTTTTATTTAGGCCTTTCTCCTTCCCACAGTTGGTTCCAGGCCACTCTTTCTCTGACCAGCTGATTCTGGTCTGAACAACATTTCAGGAAGATACGCTTGTGGTTTGTGTGTGTGCGCGTGCATGGGGCAAGTACTGATTGCAAAGCAAAAATGGAAAGCTTCCCAGCATATTATGAAAGTTTATTTCTGGCTTATGCTGGTTTGGATTCAGAATGAGGGGTCAGTTATTTATGACTTTGCAACAAGCCCCATGCATGACCCAGCTGTGCTGTCCTAGGAGCAGATTGTCAAGGTCTTCTTGAAAAGAAAATGAGTACTTGTGGCACCTTAGAGACTAACCAATTTATTTGAGCATAAGCTTTCGTGAGCTACAGCTCACTTCATCGGATGCATATTGTGGTAAGTTTAGAGGATCTTATTATATACACACACAAAGCATGAAAAAAAATACCTCCTCCCACCCCACTCTCCTGCTGGTAATAGCTTATCTAAAGTGATCACTCTCCTTACAATGTGTATGATAATCAAGGCGGGCCATTTCCAGCACAAATCCAGGGTTTAACAAGAACGTGGGGGGGGGGGAGGGTAGGAAAAAACAAGGGGAAATAGGCTACCTTGCATAATGACTAAGCCACTCCCAGTCTCTATTCAAGCCTAAGTTAATTGTATCCAATTTGCAAATGAACTCCAATTCAGCAGTTTCTCGCTGGAGTCTGGATTTGAAGTTTTTTTGTTGTAAAATAGCAACTTTCATGTCTGTAATCGCGTGACCAGAGAGATTGAAGTGTTCTCCGACTGGTTTATGAATGTTATCATTCTTGACATCTGATTTGTGTCCATTTACTCTTTTACGTAGAGACTGTCCAGTTTGACCAATGTACATGGCAGACGGGCATTGCTGGCATATACCACATTGGTGGATGTGCAGATGAACGAGCCTCTGATAGTGTGGCTGATGTTATTAGGCCCTGTGATGGTGTCCCCTGAATAGATATGTGGGCACAGTTGGCAACGGGCTTTGTTGCAAGGATAGGTTCCTGGGTTAGTGGTTCTGTTGTGTGGTATGTGGTTGCTGGTGAGTATTTGCTTCAGGTTGGGGGGCTGTCTGTAGGCAAGGACTGGCCTGTCTCCCAAGATTTGTGAGTGTGTTGGGTCATCCTTCAGGATAGGTTGTAGATCCTTAATAATGTGTTGGAGGGGTTTTAGTTGGGGGCTGAAGGTGACGGCTAGTAGCGTTCTGTTATTTTCTTTTTTAGGCCTGTCCTGTAGTAGGTGACTTCTGGGAACTCTTCTGGCTCTATCAATCTGTTTCTTCACTTCCGCAGGTGGGTATTTTAGTTGTAAGAATGCTTGATAGAGCTCTTGTAAGTGTTTGTCTGAGGGGTCGGAGCAAATGCGGTTGTATCGCAGAGCTTGGCTGTAGACGATGGATCGTGTGGTGTGGTCAGGGTGAAAGCTGGAGGCATGTAGGTAGGAATAGCGGTCAGTAGGTTTCTGGTATAGGGTGGTGTTTATGTGACCATCGTTTATTAGTACTGTAGTGTCCAGGAAGTGGATCTCTTGTGTGGACTGGACCAGGCTGAGGTTGATGGTGGGATGGAAATTGTTGAAATCATGGTGGAATTCCTCAAGTGCTTCTTTTCCATGGGTCCAGATGATGAAGAGGTCATCAATATAGCGCAAGTAGAGTAGGGGCGTTAGGGGACAAGAGCTGAGGAAGCGTTGTTCTAAATCAGCCATAAAAATGTTGGCATACTGTGGGGCCATGCGGGTACCCATAGCAGTGCCGCTGATTTGACGGTATACATTGTCCCCAAATGTGAAATAGTTATGGGTGAGGACAAAGTCACAAAGTTCAGCCACCAGGTTAGCCGTGACATTATCGGGGATAGTGTTCTTGATGGCTTGTAGTCCATCTTTGTGTGGAATGTTGGTGTAGAGGGCTTCTACATCCATAGTGGCCAGGATGGTGTTATCAGGAAGATCACCGATGGATTGAAGTTTCCTCAGGAAGTCAGTGGTGTCTCGAAGGTAGCTGGGAGTGCTGGTAGCGTAGGGCCTGAGGAGGGAGTCTACATAGACAGACAATCCTGCTGTCAGGGTGCCAATGCCTGAGATGATGGGGCACCCAGGATTTCCAAGTTTATGGATCTTGGGTAGTAGATAGAATATCCCAGGTCGGGGCTCCAGGGGTGTGTCTGTGCGGATTTGATCTTGTGCTTTTTCAGGGAGTTTCTTGAGCAAATGCTGTAGTTGCTTTTGGTAACTCTCAGTTTGTGTATGTGGTGGGGGAGGGGGGTGAGAAAACCTGGATTTGTGCTGGAAATAGCCCAACTTGATTATCATACACATTGTAAGGAGAGTGATCACTTTAGATAAGCTATTACCAGCAGGAGAGTGGGGTGGGAGGAGGTATTGTTTCATGCTTTGTGTGTATATAATAAGATCTTCTAAACTTACCACAGTATGCATCCGATGAAGTGAGCTGTAGCTCACGAAAGCTTATGCTCAAATAAATTGGTTAGTCTCTAAGGTGCCACAAGTCCTCCTTTTCTTTTTGCGAATACAGAGTAACACGGCTGTTACTCTGAAAAAGGTCTTCTTGGTTATTCCCCTGCTCCCGCAGAGGAAATATCCTGTCCCAGCCCTGTACCTGGTCCTGGTGCCATTTCTTCCCCTGGCATTCTGAAGCAGGGCCCAGGCTCCATCCACCCATTCCCTGCTCCTTCTATACCTATTCCACATAGGCCCCAGGGTGGCTGCTCTGCCCGCTGTGCCTTGCTCCCCCTACTCTCTTGTGTGGGGTCTGTAGCAGTGGTTCTTAACCTTTACTGCAGCCTGCATCCCTTTGGTTCTCAAAATACGTTCTCACACCCCTTATCAAAAAATCAAAATATAATCTCGCACCCCTTATCAAAAATCATTGAAGTAGGTCAGTTCTTTAAACCTAGAACTATTTTTGTTTATATATTACAGTGTAAAGCAGCAGACTCACCCCTGCGGCACCTCCTGCTGGTCATCCAGGAATTAGCTCTTTCCAGCACAGAGCACCCTCTGCAGGCCAGTGATCCAAACAGTTCTGGCCCCCATGTCCGTCACAGACCCCGGTGCCCCTTTCTCTGGGGTTCTGCCCCCTGGCAGTATCCCCACACTCTGCCTCTGGGTCTCCCCTTCCTGGGGAACCCCCAACCCACTGTCCCCACCGTGCCTCAGTCTGGGCTACTGCCAGTCATCACCAAGCTCCCACTCCCTGGGGCAGACTGCAGTGTAAAGGCCACTCATCATAGGCAAGGGGGTTCAGACCTGCTGCCTTCCTCTGCCTCCCAGTACCTCTATGGGCCTTGGACCAGGCCCTGCAGCCTGGTCAGTTGCCAGCCTGGAGCTCCCCTGCTCCTCCCCAGCCCTGCTTCACCCCCAGTACCCTGTCAGGCAGGCAGCCAGGCCCTGCTCTCTCTCAGCCTGGTGAGAGACTCCTTGGGCCTCTGGCTCCCAGCCTTTTCATACAGGCCAGCTGGGGCCTGATTGTGGCGTGGCCCAGCTGCAGCTGTTTCCCCAATCAGCCAGCCCCAGCCCTCTCCAGGGCTACTTTTAACCCCTTCTGTTTTAGGAGTGGGATAGCCACCTCGCTACATACGGTGATCGTTAAAACATGTATTATGTTAATAAATACATAGGTTTGATGAAACACAGTAGTTGTACTGACGTGCCTGTGCTTAATTTGTGTTTTCAGTGATTTACCTGAGCCACACTCAGCTCTTCTTCAAGTCCCATTTTCAAAAGGGACTTAGGCTGAAATTTTCAGAAGGTCTCAGTGCTCATAACTAAGACCATATTTTCAAAACTGCTCAGCTCCTATTCAAGCTCTTAAATAATTACACAGATTTGTCCAAAATACTGAGCATGTAGGGTACAGAGCTCTACTGAAAATATGTCCATAAGTGTTACAGTGGATGCTGTTGGGTGCTGAGTGATTTTTGGAAATCTGGCCTTAATTGTCAGTTCTGTGCACTCGGAAGTCTGACCTTCTGTGAAACACTATTCAATCAAAAAGGGGAAAAAAGGGCCTAAATTTGCATCTAAATGTGACACAGTGTTTAAAAGTTCAGTGCGCTCACTGAACTGTGCCTTAGGCTGGGGCCTAAGATATAGGCTATTTCAGATCATGGTGTAGAGCAAATTCCAAAAGAGTGGGGCCTTCACTTAGAGTGCCGGCCAGCAGCTTCCACTCTTTTTATCGATGGGGTTTCACTTTGAGCTCTTCTGCTGATCTCAACTGTGGCCATATTCTTAAAAAGACTAACTAAGTTTCCTGAGTCCTACCCTATTGTTTCCCATTTAGGGCTAAGGCTCTGGTTCATTGTTATTTGACCTCTCTACAATAATTTTTCTCCACTAAAGTCTTTCTCTGCTGAGAGACAGCACTGACAGGATTTATACGACTTTGGTTCTGGTCATTCCGTTGTGGCAGAGTACTGGCAACCCATCTCTGGTGTAACTCCATGGAAATTAATGGCATTCCAGTGGGGATGAATTTGGTTCATTACATAATATCAGTAGAGATGCTGCTGTCTATGAAGGCTTCAGAACTGTTGCAGTATTAAAGGTGTATTATTCTTTATCCTCTAGATACCTGGCCTAATGCAAAAACCCTGTCATGTGAAAACACTCTCCAGATCTGGATACACAGATGTCTGAGGGGGGTAGAATTTCTGAGAGGTTGCAGTGGCCCACGCAGAGACATACTGTGGGGCTATTCAGACTTGCATTGCTGGGCTAGTTTTTCAAAGCATATTTTCTAGAGGACCTCAATGAGCCCAATCTATTTAGCTGAACAAGGAGACAGTTCAGGGGTGACTTGCTCACAGTCTGTAAATACCTACATGGGAAACAAGTATTTGCTAATGGGCTCTTCAGCCTAACAAAGGCATAACAAGATCCAATGGCTGGAAGTTGAAGCTGTACAAATTCAGCCTGGAATAAGGCATACATTTTGGATGGTGAGGGGGGTCGGAACAATTTACCAAAAGTTGTGGAGGATTTTTCATCACGGGCAATTTTTAAATTGAGATCTGCTCTGGTTCAAGCAGGAATTGTTTCGAGGAAGTTTTATGGCCCATCCTTTGGTGGGGGGGTCAGACTAGGTGATTATTAAGGTTACGTTTTAGTCACAGGTACTTTTAGTAAAAGTCATGGGGGCGGGGCAGGTTGGCGGGGCTGGCTCCACGCCTCCCCGGAAGTGGCAATATCTCTCTCCCTCTGCTCCTAGGTGGAGCAGCTCTGTGTGCTGCATTCGTCCCGAGCGCTGCCTCCGCAGCTCCCATTGGCCGGGAACTGCAGAGGGGGCTGTGCCTGCAGGCAGAGGCAGTGTGCTGAGCTCCCTGACTGCACCTCCACCTAGGAGCCGAGGGATGTTGCTGCTTCCAGGGAGCTCCCCTGAGATAAGCGCTGCTCAGAGCCCTCACCCCCTCCCACACCCGAACCCCCAGTCCTGGACCCCCTCCCACATCCAAACTCCTGCTGCTGCTTAGCAGGGGTGGGGGGGGGGCACAGTGGCCCGAGACTGTCCCAGCAGAGGCTGGTGCAGCTGGCCCAGGGGCTGCCTGAGGGTAATTACCCATTGAAATAATTGACCAAGGGTCGTGGTGGATTCTCCAACACGAGACATTTTAAAATCAAGATTGGATGTTTTCCGAAAAGATCTGTTCTCAGAATTATTGTGGGGAAATTCATTGGCCTGTGCGATGCAGGAGGTCAGACTAGATCACAATGGTCCCGTCTGGCCTGGGGGTCTATGATCCCAAGGAGGTGCTGAGCATCTGCAGCTGTTGTTGACTTGAATGGGAGTCTTAGGGTCAGGCCCTTGGTCTGTTAGTGCCAAGAAGTGGGGGCTGGGGTTGGGGGAGGGCACAGTTTAGAAAGCATTCAGGCTGCAAAAAGGTTGGTAGAAGGTGTGGGTCAGTTCTTATTTTATCTGAACTGGCTTGCCTGGTCACAAACAGCACATTCTGAGCCCTTGTGTCCTTCGTTACAAAACTTGTGTGGTTCCAGATGCATCTCTGGAGTGAACGTTCCTTTAATTCAACTTCACTAATAGGCTTTTTTAAAGACATAACTTGTCTTAAACTTGGAGTCAATAACTCTCCTAATTGTATGAATTCTTTAATATGCTGGTAGAGGTGCTAAAACAATTGTCCTTACATTAAATATGCTGCACTTATGCAAACACAGCACATAGGTCACAAGTTCTAAAATGTACCCGGCTGCCTAATTAGTTAAATGTAAGCACTAGGTTGCATAAATAAAGAGCTATCCCTCTGCAAATGGCAATGGTCATGGTGCTCGCTGGGTGTCTAGTAGCAAAGAAGAATTAATGTGAACACTTCTGGAGTTTTTTCTGTCCGATTAGTAATTCTTTCAGCGTTCGTATATTAATTGCATTTATGAGGATGTCACATACACTTTGGACCCCCTGTTCTGCATTCCTTTTGCATCGCAAGCTCCTATTGACTTTGGCAGAAGTTTGGGTGCTAAAACAATGCAGATTAGGCCCTCGGTGGTGTTTGATTTATACTGTATTACAGCAGATGCAAACCCACCTAGCAAATTCATGTTAACAGTGAGGATAGAATTCAAACCCTCCTGCTTGAAAAGCACAGGTCCTGAGCCTTCAAGGACAAACTCCATTCGTGATTAGCCGTATAGGGCCTATGACACACAGTTGCAGTTCTATCTACCAGCAGGCTAGTGCAATGAAGTAGCTATGTGCTAACAAATCAGCTGTAGTCAGGATAAATGCCTCATCTTTTTGCTGATGGAGGTATGCTGCTTTAGAGAGTCTGAGCATTTTCATAAGGCAGCATAAACTGATGATATGCTGCTTCTTCCTTCTGTGAATTCCTTGAGTGTGCTTTTTCTTTTGCATGTGAAAACTTAGAAAATCCTACTGGGCAAAAGCTGCTCGGACTGGCCAAGGCGACTTTCATTAACGGTACCCACGGCTATTAATTCTAACCTTGTTTACGTCTGCCTCAGTTCTGTTTCCAGAGGCTCCCGCTGTGGTGTTTTACTGAAGCAGCATTGCAGAAGGTGGGGGATGCTTAAAGTGCCAGTTCTTGTGTTCCTTCCCGGAGCAGATCGCATTCCTGGCTCTCATGCTAACGTACGCACCATTTTAGAAATAGGACGAAGGTTCGCAGTCCCTCTTCGGGGCTTGGCATGTGGGTGCTGCCTCGTGTTGCTGGCCTGTGATATACAGGCGGTCAGAGGGGATGATCTGGTGGTCCCGTTTGGCCTTAAAATCTGTGACTATTTACCCGCATCTCAGTCCCCAGCCCCAAGAATCAGCCCTCCCCCCTCAATTCCCACTCTCGACTTTCTCACTCTTTGCGCTCAGTATTTCATTTAAAGTGACAATCAAAGGGCCCCTGCAGCATCCATTGACTTCAGTGGGCCTTGTGGATGCCCTGACTCTGCAAAGCTCACACAGCCAGGCGGCATTTGCAGGCACCCAGGCTTTGCAGGAGGGGCTCAGCAGTTCTCAGGCTCTTGACAAACTTTCCCAGCATGCTGCTTCCTAAGTGATGAATTCACTTCTGCGTATTCCCTATATGACTGTTTCAACCAGAGATCAGACCTGGTCTCAGCAAAACACTTCCTGTTATACCCAGTGGAAGCAATCAGATCCGCTCAGTCAGTGTGAGGGATGAAGATGAGCCAGATGCTGGCTTAATGGGTGAACATGAGGATGAAGTCCAAACCCAGCCTGCTGGGAGAAGTGAAGAGCATCTTAATGCAGGTTAAGTTGTAAGGGTTAAAAAGCAAACTGCCTACTAGCCTAAAATTAGCCGGCTGGTGCACCCACCTATACGGGTGCAGATGTGTTGCATCTGGAAAATAATCCCCAGTTACCTGCCTTGCACCTTGCAGAATAGGAGTGTGTGCATTCCATTTGGTGCAAGAACTTGTGTGTTCATTGGAGTGGGCACAGAGAGGGCTGCAAATGGAAAGTGTGGGGATCGGTTTTCTGGTTCCCCTGAGCCCAGTGCTCGGTTGACCCGTTCATATTATGGTTAGCTGTGTGCGGGGAAGAGCTGCCTCATCCCCCATGCACGCACTGGGAACAAGTGGGAAGGAGCTGGGGAAATGGATGGAGACTTGGTCACCTTGGCAACATGCCAGCCAGCTCCCCAAGGGATATATGTTGCACCAGGTGTAGGCCTAGCAGAGGCCTTCCCCACCCCTCATCCCGAGAGCCAGAGGAGTACAGTGTGATTCTCAGAGTCTCAATCTGCTCCTGCTCTGTCCTTATCCCTTGCTCAGAATCATAATTTAGCTTTTTGCAGATCACTTTTTGTTCAGTGAAAGCCATTTTCTGTCTCATTTGTCCTGTAGTTTTCCTTTGAGCCCAAATCAAGAGGCCAGGCACTCACAGCAGGTTCAGCGAGGGAGCTGCTTTCTTGATGTCACTTTCCTCCACTTGTCAGGATTCTTTCTAAATTCGGTGATGCAGAACTCTGTGGTGTTGTGTCTTGTGCAAACACTGGGGAACTGTGAAGCCGTCTGCTTGGACCAACTTTCTGTTTCATTAACAAGAAACAGTTTTCTATTATCTTCTGATTAACCTTATGTATTTGAGAGCATATGTTCGATATTCTTTACTACTTTGAGCTCTTTGGATCACCAAGGTGTTTTCCTGCAAACATGGAAGTCCATGCAAAATAACACCAAACCAGCTGCACAGATTTTGTACACTGTAATTAAGTTGTAGAGCTTCAAATGAATTTGGCTCCAGTTTGCCATGCTTCTAATGCCCCGTACTCTGTTTCAGTGTGGTGTTAAATCGTGCAGAAACGAAACGTGACCTCACTTTCATGTCAGTTGATCTGGCAGGGTTGTTTTTGTGTAACTAATTTAAAAAGATTGATTGTTGGTTAATTACATTAATGAACTGAACCAACATGAGCACAGACCAAAGCTCAGCAGTCTCCTAAACAGTCATTAGGAATATACATCTATCTTTTCACCTGCTTGTACAGCCTCCTGTTGAGTGACAAGGTGCACACAATGTTAATTCTGAAGGTTAAATGACTTAGGGACGTAATCATAAACTGCCCACATTTACTGACCTCCTGCCCATGTGGCCTCCATCACAGCAACCAATGGGCATTTTGGACCAAATGTTCTCCAGTACATCAGGCCTGGCAGTCTCAGCTGGGAGCCTGGCAAACTGTAGTGTCTATTAGAAATCTTACAGAGTTCTAGGGTTTAAAACGCTTCTCAGGCTTAAATGATTTTGAAATAACTCTTTTCCCAATTAGGGGTAATTCATGTGGATCAGGGTTAGGGTGCACTAGACGAGCTATGTTACTAAGTGTACCATTTGCCTGTAAATGGCTCATGAATATAAAGAAGGGTTGAACAGATATACATTTCCTTAATTAAATCTGCAAAGTGAAATGGCTGTGTTGTTTTTCGCCAATTACTAATGAATGATGTCTTTCTTTGTATTGATTGTTATTGTAACAGGGCATAATGGCCTAGACTGACTCAAGGCCATTTTGTGTGAGGTGCTGTACAGACATTTAAGAAAATTGCAGTCCTGGCCCAAAAGAGTTTAGAGTCTAATATGAACAAGGTAAAGAAAAATGAAATGTGTTAACATCTGATTGCAAAACGCTGCCTGGGGAAAAAAGCTGTTTTAAAATTGGGATTAACCTCCTCCCCCCAAATGTTGGGACAATTTTTGTAATTATTCTTCCATATTTTTGGCCAGCTCTGATGTCATCTTTCTTTAACTCAGAAAGGACCTGATTCTGCACCATTGAAGTTAATGGGAGTTTTGCCACTGACTTTAATGGAGCAGATTCAGGCCAAATGCGAAGTACAGTAAGAAGAAATCTCCTGCTGCTAGAGCAGCACAAGAGTGAATGAGCATTTGCACCATCAGTTTGGGAGATGAGATCCTTCCTTCTTTGGATGTTAACTCTCATTGCTGCTAGTCTCAACTCAGTAATGTGTAGAGATTGATTTTTCGAGACCTTTGAGAGAGCTTGCCCTTGATAAAAAAAAACAAAAACAAATAAACAAAACAACACCACAAACCTGAGGTAACACTGGTGCGGACACCCTGCTGTTCTTCGGGGGCTGATCCAAAGCTCACTAAAGTCAATGAATCTTTCCATTCATTTCAGTGAGCTTTGGATCAGGCCCAAGATGACCAATTTAAAGGATTTATGTTCCTTTTGGCAGATGCAATTTGTGCCAGCATTTGGCACCCAGAATTGAGCTACGGGGATAGATCTGATTGACCGAGTCTCAAACATCCTCACTGTAGATGTAACTCAGGTGGCGAGAGGTACAAGTACTAAGATTTACAATTGCAGTTCATTTTGAGCCTGATCCTGCACCATTGAAGTAAACAGGAGTTTTGCCCTTTATGGATACAAACTGTGTTAGTAAAAAGGGATGACAGCCTCAGCCCTTTTGAAAACATAGGTTCTGATCCATCAAACACTCACAAATTTGCAAATTTGCATAACTTTAAAGAGTATGAGCAGTTCCATTGACTTCAGGGGCTTAAAGTTGAGGATATGTCCAAGCAATTGCAGGATCAGCACCTTGGCACATGATGACTCTAAGAACACATTAAATACAAGGTGAGGACTAGATTGGAAAATGACACATACGCAAATAGATAAAAATCACAATTTAGTTAAGTTCTTCTATTTCAAGCTAACTGAAAGATAGAGGCCGGTACCGTGGGAGGGAAAATATGAAAAGAAAACCACACCGAAACATTAAAGAATTTCTGATTAAGTAAAATTCTGTTTCTGTTAACTTTTTTTTTGTTCCAGTCACATAAATTGCCATCTTTGAAATACTAAATCGCCTAGAATCAGCTTTTTATAGTGGAAGATCATTTTACATGTACAAGATTTCACTGAAGCAGCTAAAGCGCTCAGATGAATGTGCAGACTTGGCAATAAAATAGAAAAATATTCCTATGCTCAGGGAGCAATGGCTGTTTGGTGTAGTTTTTATATTATAAATAACTCTATTTGGTCTTGGGTATGTTGCACCTAGGCAAAGAGATATTCACTAGTTCTAAGGCAACGTGACTCTCAAGGATGTAAGAGGACTCATTACTGACACAAAGCTTAGGGAGTTTTGGCCAATGGACTGACTGATCCTGTGATGACAAGCAATGCAGCTTGAATGACATTTCCTCATTCACCCAGAGTTGTGGGGCTTGGTTTAGGGACCATCACTGAAAATCCTTACCTTTTCCTTGCAGTAGCCCCTCTTTCCCAGCTCTGATGAATGGAAGAGGAGCCTGGAAGGAGGCATGAACAATACCTCAGTCCCTCAGAAACTAACCCCTGCCCCTTTAGAACATACTTGCAACAATTGTGTAACAAATAACCATCCAAAGGAGATATTCGTATCCCCCCTCTCAAAATAAGCAAGTAATTTGTTTTGTCTCCTGTGTAAATTTCTCTGGTGGCCCTCCATTTTTCCCATCCCCTCTCCTGTCCTCAAGAGAGGTTGGACTGTTAGAACTATTTTGGATGTTCTTATTTCCTTCTAGTGGAGACAAGGTATATTTCACCCCTTAGCTCAGCTGTCCCTATGCATGTGGAGAAATATTGTGTGTGTGTGAGAAAGAGAGAGATCATTATTAATTCTCTAGGGACCTGAAAGCCCTCTGGAGTCTTTCCAGTGACATCAATGGTCTTTAAATCTCATTTCAGGTACCAAGTCCATCTGTTATCAGTGTCAATGGTCAAACTCACACTTATTTCAATGAGGTGAGGATCAGCCCCTGGATATTAGTTATGGGATGGAATGAATTAGATCAAGTTAAGCTGTATCAGACTGTCTGGACAGGAATATGTCTCATTCGTTTCTTCACTCTACCTTTACCTCCTGGAGCCTGCTGAACCTTACAAGATTTTCCCGGGGTCTGAAATGTATCTGATTAGCGCTAGAAAATAAATGAGCATTTTATTGCCCTTTGTATCTGACCTTTTAGATGGCTCCCATTCTTTTCATTAAACGAGGTCTCTGAAGTGAAAAACACAGACATAATGCACTGGACCAGTGAGATAATTAGCCAGCACATTCCCCATAATTAGTGTGTTAGCATCTCTGGAGGGACATGAAAGCGTGCACTGTCCCTTTAACAGGACAATTTGATAATCCTCTTAACATTTTCTCTTTGGGCTGATAATATTTCACAGAAATTTTACTTTGTAAAATATTCCTAAAGGGAGGCTTAAGCAATAATGCACAGATTATGGAAATGGCTTTCATTAAGTGTAGGGAGAGACTTTACCGATGCCATGAATGGCTTCAAAACACATAACCCCCATTAGGAGCTTCATTTCAATGTTTATTCGTGGAGCAGTGAATGTTTATTATAATACATGTTATTGAAACAAATTAAAGAACTGTAATTATGTGTATGGCAAGTGTTAAGGCAATATGCATTCATCAAGGCGTAAGTAAAGACTTGGGAGGGGGGGAATATGCAGTCACAGTTTAAATTTGCATCCCAATGTTTTGCGGCAAATACAGCTATTAAGGAGACAGACTAATCTAGGGCAAGGCATGGGACTGAGAGCCAGATGATCCAGAATCTGTTCTTGAGTCTGCCACAGACTTCCTGTGGGACCTTGGGCAAGTCACTTCACCTTTCTGTGCCTTATCTGTAAAATGGAGACGATGTTTCACATGGGTGCAGCAAGGTTTTCAATTCTTTGCTATTTGGAGACTGGTTTGAGATCCTTGGGTAGAAGATACTCTACAGCATTGTGACTGCTTGACAATAAAGTAAACACAATGGGGCAGTGCTGTACCACATCTCCAACTGGCACAGTGCAGGATGTGGCCAGGAATTGATTTGGCTTCCTGACCCTCAGGGCAAGCCCCTGACCTAACAATTCTTAAAATGGCTCCTGGGGGGGCTGAAGTGCAGGGCTTAGACCCAGCTCAGATGCACCGCAGGGACTTCCCCCTCTGTTGAACATTCTCTGCTGGGTATTTGCAGCCAGAATCCAGCCCCTTTGCACCCCTGTAGTGGCACAAAGGAGCTGAATGACAGGACAGACAGTCCCTGCATTTTCTCGCTCTGGTGGGAAGGGAAACCTGCTGAAATCAACGTCCTTTGGCTGCAGCCCTTGCTCGCGTTAAGGGCATAGTCGTTTACTCTGCATGCACATACGGGAGAGTACCTCTGGTTAAAAGTAACACCAGAACATACCTCTTATTGGGCCAAACTCTTCCCTCCTCACCCAGAGGCTGCAATCCGAGTTAAGGGGAGTGCTGCAGGGATCCGGATTGCAGCATTCACCCCATTAAAAGGAGAGGCTTTGCTCCCGGAGGCTGGGATTTTGAAAGGAGCCCAGGGAATTAAATAACTGGTGTCTGTGGCATTTCAGTGGTAGTTGGGTGCCTGATTCCCTTAGGCATCGTTGACATCCCAGCCTTATCTCCTGGGTTGTTTAAATGATCCTGGAATAGTCCCCAGAGCTTGCAGAGACAGAACGGTGTGATAAGATGGCTCATGCAGAGTGGCAGATGGCAAGAATCCATGGGCCGGATCCTCCTCTTGTCCCAGCTTTATGGCAGTGATACTTTGTTGACTTCCACAGAGTTATTCCTAAGTGCTGAGCCTCGGGCCATAGGTGAGGGGGCAAGGTGACTGCTTTCAGCTCACAGGCAGTGCTGCAGGCCCGGTTCACTTTCACTCAGTCCCTCCTTACCTCTCAGAGAGACAGTGCCGTAGGACACGGCTACCCCCCACCCGCATTGAAGTGAATGGTGCTATTGCATGGGCTAATTATCGTTATGTTCATGCCAGGTTCATGCCGTGGAAAATACAGTGGGGAGATTTTATATACACAGAGAACATGAAACAATGGGTGTTACCATACACACTGTAAGGAGAGTGATTAGGTAAGGTGAGCTATCACCAGCAGGAGAGGGGTTAAAAAACAAAAAAAAAACCTTTTGTAGTGATAATCAGCATTTCCAGCAAATGGCCCACTTTGATTATCACTACAAAAGGGTGTCTCCCCCCCCCCCCCCCCCGCTGGTAATAGCTCACCTTACCTGATCACTCTCCTTACAGTGTGTACGGTAACACCCATTGTTTCATGTTCTCTGTGTATATAAATCTCCCCACTGTATTTTCCACTGAATGCATCCAATGAAGTGAGCTGTAGCTCACGAAAGCTTATGCTCAAATAAATTGGTTAGTCTCTAAGGTGCCACAAGTACTCCTTTTCTTTTTGCTCAGGTTAACTGTCTGAGTACAACCCTGCAGCTGAGTCCTTGGAAGCAAGGAGAAAGCAAAAGCATCATGTGACTTGCTTGGAGATCTCCCCCATTCTCCCACAGGGCTGTTTCCCTGGTCCTCTTCTGTCTCCACACCCTTTCTCTAGGTGATCCCATGCTCTCACAAAGCTTCAGCTGCCATCTCTGTTTGGATGACTCTCAAACTCTAACTTTCAACTGCCAGCCTGTCTCCCTTAATCCAATCCCCCCTGCACGTCTGACATCTCCTGCATGTCTCACCATCATTTTACGCCTAAATGACCAATACTAGACTCAGTATCTTCCCCTCCAAGCTTTCCCTCTCTCCTCTGCGCTCTCTCACTGCTGAAAGCACCACTGTCCTCCCTGCAACCCATGCCTGTGACCTCTCTGTTACTGGTGAGCCGCTAGGGCTGATTCTGCCTCTCAGTGCCGGCACCCTGTGATGGGAGCCTGTGACCAGGACCCAGGCCTGATGGGAAATACAAGGGCAGCTAATGAGGGTTCAAGGAGTTTGCTGAGAAAAAGACAGCTTGGTGAAAGCTCTCCCAGGCAGAGGGACCAGGGAAGGAGATGCTGGGTTAGAGAGGACTTGGGAAGGGGCTCTTCATACCAGCTAGATAGAAAGGCCTGATTGGAGTTACCTGCTGTGATGGACAAGGGCAGAATCCTTAAGATGCTGTAGAAAGCATCAGGTGACAGGATCTGGGTTTTGGGAAGGAGCTATTGATCCCAGCAAGGGGCTATAGGGATGGCAGAGGCAGGGATAAACCGGTTTAACATTCTTTTAATAAACCAGACTCTGAGTAAGGTTGTTATTTGCTGCATGAGAGCCCACGTGTGACTACTGGGGAGCTCAGCAAGGGGGAAAGGAGGCAGTGGTTGGGGTCAATGTAACAGGGTTACCCAACCCCCACTTCTAGGCTGGGGCCAGATCCCGCTGCTGCTGCTTCCTCTGTAGTATTTTTAAAATCCATCCACATTTCATCTTACACAGAGTGGCTGTTTCAGGGTGTCCTTTTGCCACTGCTGGCTCCCTCACTTCTCTCTCTCTCTCTCTCTCTCTCTCCTTCTTGAGCATTATTCCAGCTATAGGATCATTCCCTGGGAAAACCAGTGCTGGGGGTGGGTGACCAACCAAGAATTTGTAGATGCCTGGTCTCTAGACCTACGGAGGTGGGGCTTGCTAGAAACTGATGAATGGGAAGGGCTGCACCTTTGACGTTGTTTGCATTGCATAACAACTACTTTACTAAACCTACTAACTGACAGATAATGCTACATATTTTTATGGGCCAGTAGAGAGAGCTTTTTCTAGTAACTAACTACCTACTGGTGTTCAGAACTTTCTTTTATAGAGTTCTTTTGTTACAGGGCCAACTAATCAAGTAGTTAGTCAAGAGTAACAAATGGATATGCTATGGGAAGACCAATTTACAAGAAGGGAGAATTGCCCTATTTTTCATATTGCTATCTAAGTATTGTGTGTGTTACCCTTTGTCGCCCGCTCTCAGTCTTACTCAGAGGCTGGATATTATTCTGGAATTTTTGCTGTGAATCTTGTCAGGAGAAGCTTTTTCTCCTCCTGTAAAATCCAGTGTCTTTGGAATGGACGGCAGAAGTTCTCAAGCAAACAAGAAAGTGCTGTCAGCAAAACTGGGCTTTTTTCCCAACCACAGTCCCTTTGATTGTAACGTTGCGCCTGAGGCATATCGCAGGTGGCAGAGTACAGCTAAGTAAGGAGTGGGAAAGTGGCTTCTCCTGATCAGTGCCTTTATCTGCCAGGAAGGTTGTAATGCTTGTCACAGATCAGGGCTAGCTGTACCTCTGACCGCCGGAGAGTGCAGCCTGCACAGGGGACAGGCTCTGAGCCTCCACCTGCCTCAGTGGAATCTCACCTTTCTTTCACTCCAGACTGGGTCCCTCACTGCAAACCCCGGATACCAGCTGTGATTGCCGAGCAGGCCCAAGTGGATTTGGCTGCCCTCTGAGGCTTCCCTTTGGGGCCTGTGACC
Source organism: Lepidochelys olivacea (assembly GCF_965140295.1). Taxonomy (NCBI): domain Eukaryota; kingdom Metazoa; phylum Chordata; order Testudines; family Cheloniidae; genus Lepidochelys; species Lepidochelys olivacea. Next base: position 3,027,503 of record NC_140417.1, on the reverse strand, counting down.
GATGTAAGAATACAGTGAGACATACCAGAAGGAATCAAAGCGTAACAAGAGAAACGGATTAAAAGCACAGAGGGCCTGTGAGCAATTGTCTAACCTAAATCTATATGCAGTGTAGTTGTAGCTATGTCAGTCCCAGGATATTAGAGAGAGATGGTGGATGAGGTAATATCCTTTATTGGGCCAACTTCTGTTGGTGAAAGAGACGAGCTTTCAAGCCACACAGAGCTCTTCTTCAGGTCTGAGAAAGGTTCTCAGTTCTGTGTGTCTTGAAAGCTTGCCTCTCTCACCAACAGAAGTTGGTCCAATAAAGGATATTACCTCTCACACCTTGTTTTACCAAAATGTAGATAGGCTTAGCTCATCCAGACACCCCCACTTCTGGGTCTGGGGGGACAGTCTGCCCCATGCCACCCTTGTGTTTCCTTCTCTGTCTTCAGGGTTCCTGTTCCCTTGTCCTTGGCCTCCTGAACCAGTTTATGCATCCCACCAGTGGTGGTTGGATGTAACTTATTACAGTTAATAGCCCCTGATGAGCGCTACAAACTCTTAGCTGGGCGATTGTTTCCTTTCCTGTTGGAAGTTATCCTTGTAACCCTGCAACGAGCCGTATAACAACCAGGCAAATGGCACACATAATAGTCATAAAATAGTACAGGGATCTTCTATATCCTTCACGGTGCCATATGTTAATGATGGCTGATTCAACACCTGTCTTTAGCATTCCATCTGTTGACAAAATCACCTTCAGCATCCACTTCTGCAAGCTATTTCTAGCCTATCAACAGACATTTCTGTAACTAGTGCAAGGGGACTGATCGGCTATTCAAACATATATATATATATATATATATATATATATATACACACACATACACACACACACCACCTTAGCTATAGGCATCACTCTGTGCATGGCTTATAATATTAAAACAAAACTCACCTGAGCAGGATGGATTATCTCTAGGAAAACAGGCTTCAGTTTTCTTGGCTAAGATTTTTGCAAATATTTTACAGCTGTTGCTCACTGGAACTCTCCTTTAGAGGTATAATTCCTACAAACGCCTGCCTCTTTGCCAGATTTCAATATTAGAGAGATTAGCACACTCTTGAATGACCTAGGCAGCCTGCCACTTCCAAAGTCACATTGAAAACTTTGCATAGTTCTGAGCTTAAGACTTCTTCATTGAAACACGAATGTTGGAGGTGGCAAAGACCTGCTGGATCTAGTCAGTTCCCTTGCCCATGCAGGCTTGTTTCTTACAGGGCATTCTGGGTGTCAAGTGATGGGGCTGTCACTGCTTCCTGTCATGCAGCCTGATAAATCTCACCATTAGTAACTGCTGTTTATTGATCATTCTTCATATTGAGGGAGCACTTAAAATGTGGTAGGTACTTTTCAAAGGTAAGGGGGGGCAGTCCCTGCCCTAGAGAGCTTGCAGTCTAAAAAGCATTACTTTCTGAAGGTCGTAAAAAAGGAGCATTTGGAGGATTTCTTCTGTGACTGGCACACGCTGGTGTTTGGAACGTAGTTATGGTTCCCTGTGCTGAATCCGAACAGAAACAAAAGCAGTAGCTAAACACACCGAGTACCGCCGGTGTATGTTCACTCATCTCTGTCCTGACATCAGGACTATGGATTGTTGTATCAAAGTCATGTGAAATCAAAGAGCACTTTTTAAGAAAAAGAAAATACAGCTCAGCAGTGATTGAAACTGTTTGGCGGAGTGGGGCAGGGCTGAGGGAAGGCCATAGGATCTAGAGATTGACCAGTTCTCTTTGCTAATTGCGGCCCTTCCAAAAAAGAGTGGGGCACGTTAATTACTCTGGGGTGGGCAGGAGGAGCATGAGCACGATTGCTCCCCCGACTGCACTTTTTTTATGAATTCAGATTGGACCTCAGCTTCCAAGGGCTGTCGATCTGTTACCTCTCCCCAGAGCTAAATTAACTGGAAGAGAACCTCGTGAACCTGATACGAGGCTCTGAGGCCAGCAAGTAACCTAATCTGACATTGCGTCGTATTTTATAGGCAAAGAAGACATAGGACCAGCTCCTGAGCGTAACTCAGCCGCAGCTCAGGAAGGAAGTTAAAAGCCACCTTTCCACCCTATCTTCTCATCTTCCCTCCCTATTCTGGAAGCTATTTGGCCATTTTTACCTGTGTAAAGTAGAGCAACTTCAGGTCTGCTCTATGTTATGCCATCTGCCCATGGCCCTAGAGTGCAGTTCAGGGATCCCAGACATAGGGATGCCACTGGTCATAGCCCTCGCCCCAGGCTGTAGATAGGAGGGAGGTGCATGAGCTGCTTTTATTATTTATTATTTCTATTACAGGAGTGCCTAGAGGCCCCAGATGAAATCAGGGTTGTTTTGTGCTGTGCTGTAAAGAAACACTTCCTGCCATGAAAAACTTGTGATTTAAAGAGACAAGACTGATGAAGGGTGGGAGGAGAAACTGAAGTATGGCGATGTTAAGTGACTTGCCCAATGTAAGTGGCAGAAGCCTGGTATAGGACAGGGCCCCAGTCGAGTGCTCTATACACAGGCCCACTCTGTCTTTGTGGCCAGGGAGAAACTTCAGATGGCTCTGCAGCATATTGTAGGGATGTTCTGTGCCATTGGAGCCTCTCAGAGCAGCCAGGGCACACAGGAAGATCTGGCACATAGTCTTTGGCCGTCCGGTGGAGTCCGATAACCAAATGTAGACCCCTATCCAGCAACGCACTAAAGCACGTGCGTAATTTCCAGCATGTGACTTGTCCTCTGGCATCAATCAACTTGATGGTTCTATTCACATGCTGCAGCTGAGCCTGTGCTTAAGAGCCTTGCTGGATCAAGGCCTTAGTGAAAGAAAAAATTAAGAAAAAAAAACAAACAATAAAACCCCACCCAGAAGGCTGTTAAATTGGATGGCAAATTAAAGACGGCGTAAGTTCCCTGTCCCAGATATTTCTCACCACATGGCACCTCCAGGTCCACGCTGCTATTTTATCACCTGATTTTCTCAGGCAAGCAGAAGAGAAGGAAACTCCTTCAGATGTAATTGCACCTTGGTGCTCCTGCTTGACTCTATTACACAAACAGTCGGGAGAATTCAGATTGTCCTCTGTGTTCTTTTCAGAGCCAAAAAACCCCCAACATATTTGGGATATCTGCAGTCAAGCGCCTGCTTTCTTACTTGGTCATGGTTACCTTGTCCAAACAACATACCCCTTGGTTTTTAAATATGGTAGATAGATTTTGTTCTACAACATATCACGTTCCATAAAGACATAATGCAAATAGTAAAGATGATCAAACCATGAAATTGTCCTACTGCTTTTAAGTGGCCCAGATGCTGGTATAAACATGGGTGGGGGTTGGGTTTTTTTAATACAATTGGCATATTAAAAAAGGGGGGATTTGATAGCTGCTTTCAACTACCTGAAAGGGGGTTCCAAAGAGGATGGATCTAGACAGTTCTCAGTGGTAGCTGATGACAGAACAAGGAGTAATGGTCTCAAGTTGCAGTGGGGGAGGTTTAGGTTGGATATTAGGAAAAACTTTTTCACTAGGAGGGTGGTGAAACACTGGAATGAATTACCTAGGGAGGTGGTGGAATCTCCTTCCTTAGATATTTTTAAGGTCAGGCTTGAGAAAGCCCTGGCTGGGATGAGTTAGTTGGGGATTGGTCCTGCTTTGAGCAGGGGGTTGGACTAGATGACCTCCTGAGGTTCCTTCCAACCCTGATATTCTATGATTCTATATCTTTTGTGTTTCTCCTTTTTAATTCTAATGGTAGGCAACCTTCCTGGGTAGAGGGTCACATTAGGAAACATTTACAATGCAAGTCATCGTGCACTGTATCTTACTGCTTTTTTCAGTCTTAGAGCTTGATTCCAAGTCCATTGAAATCAATAGGCACCTTTCCATTGACTTCAATAAGGTTTGTATCGTGTTCCTACTTGAACTGCCCAGATTGTCTGTCACTGTCATATATAGTACATATCCCAAATACACCTTGGGACACTTTTCCACAGAAATTAAAATGACTATTAAAAATAGCTCTGTTTGTCTTTATCTACCACTAGCTAGCTGATATAAGGCTATAGACAAATGGACAGAAATGCATTCAAACTTACCTGTGTCAGGTAAATATCAAGACCTGTATGTTCCAGGAGGAAAGAAATTGAATGGCAGGTTATTTACAGAATATAGTGTATATTTTAAATCGAAAGAGCACCCCAAAAGCTTTCTAGTCTCGTGAAATTTCCAGCACAACCTTTAAGCTCCATTCTCTTAAAAAGCCTTAATTTTCCAAATGTAAAATTGAAGGCCCAGTGGCACCAATGAGCAACTTTCAGCTTGCAGTGTGGTTCTGAGCAATAGATCATCAGAGAAATGATGCCCAGATGATGTATTGCACTCATACATCATACCCGCACTATCATTTTCATGATATATTAGTATAATAAACTATCAGTACACTATCACTGATGTATTACTTAAAAAACAGGTTTTAACCTACAAAAAGCATCTTCAGCTGTAACCTGATTATTATTTTTCTCCATAGTTTTCAGCATAAACAATAGGGTATTTCTCAACTTTCTCTAGGGCAGTCTAGGAAAAAAGGGAGAGGTATTCAGACTACCTTGTTAACTGAAACTTTTTCTGTAACTTCTCTCTATTCCAGTGAGCAAAGGCTTCTTATGGACTGAAGCTAACACCATATCGCAGTGTGTAAATTTCCTACCAAACAAACAGGCAAAACTATTTTGATTTTGGGCTTCAATCTACACTTGAGCCATGTGTTCTAAAAATCTTGCCGCAGTTCATCACTGGGGGTTGATTTGCAACTCAGCAAGTGATACCGGGGCAAAATCCGTATAACGCTTTGCACAAAGTACTCAGGGCTGTTTCTGGTGCCCCTAGCTCGGCCGTATCTAGGCACTGCGTATGAGGATTTGTATCATAGAATCATAGAATAACAGAGTTGGAAAGGACCTCTGGAGGCCATCTAGTCCAACCCCCTGCGCAGAACCAATCCCAACTAAATCATCCCAGCCAGGGCTTTGTCAAGCCTGACCTTAAAAACTTCTAGGGAAGGAGATTCCACCACCTCCCTAGGTAACGCATTCCAGTGTTTCACCACCCTCCTAGTGAAAAAGTTTTTCCTAATATCCAACCTAAACCTCCCCCACTGCAACTTGAGACCATTACTCCTTGTCCTATCATCTGCTATCACTGAGAATAGTCTAGATCCATCCTCTTTGGATCCACCTTTCAGGTAGTTAAAAGCAGCTATCAAATCCCCCCTCATTCTTCTCTTCCGTAGACTAAACAATCCCAGTTCCCTCAGCCTCTCCTCATAAGCCATGTGTTCCAGTCCCCTAATCATTTTTGTTGCCCTTCGCTGGACTCTCTCCAATTTCTCCACATCCTTTTTGTAATGTGGGGCCCAAAACTGGACACAATACTCCAGATGAGGCCTAACCAATGTCGAATAGAGGGGAACGATCACGTCCCTCGATCTGCTGGCAATGCCCCTACTTATACATCCCAAAATGCCATTGGCCTTCTTGGCAACAAGGGCACACTGTAGACTCATATCCAGCTTCTCGTCCACTGTCACCCCTAGGTCCTTTTCTGCAGAACTGCTGCTGAGCCATTCGGTCCCTAGTCTGTAGCGGTGCGTGGGATTCTTTCATCCTAAGTGCAGGACTCTGCACTTGTCCTTGTTGAACCTCATCAGATTTCTTTTGGCCCAATCTTCCAATTTGTCTAGGTCCCTCTGTACCCTATCCCTACCCTCCAGTGTATCTACTTCTCTTCCCAGTTTAGTGTTGTCTGCAAACTTGCTGAGGGTGCAATCCACACCATCCTCCAGATCATTAATGAAGATATTGAACAAAAGCGGCCCCAGGACCGACCCTTGGGGCACTCCGCTAGATACCGGCTGCCAACTAGACATGGAGCCATTGATCACTACCCGTTGAGCCCGACAATCTAGCCAACTTTCTACCCACCTTGTAGTGCATCCATCCAGCCCATACTTCTTTAACTTGCTGACAAGAATACTCTGGGAGACCGTGTCAAAAGCTTTGCTAAAGTCAAGGAATAACACGTTCACTGCTTTCCCTTCATCCACAGAACCAGTTATCTCATCATAGAAGGCAATTAGATTAGTCAGGCATGACTTTCCCTTGGTGAATCCATGCTGACTATTCCTGATCACTTTCCTCTCATGTAAGTGCTTCAGAATTGATTCCTTGAGGACCTGCTCCATGATTTTTCCGGGGACTGAGGTGAGGCTGACCGGCCTATAGTTCCCAGGATCATCCTTCTTCTCTTTTTTAAAGATGAGCACTACATTAGCCTTTTTCCAATCTTCCAGGACTTCCCCCGATCGCCATGAGTTTTCAAAGATAATGGCCAATGGCTCTGCAATCACATCCGCCAATTCCTTTAGCACTCTCGGATGCAACACATCCGGCCCCATGGACTTGTGCACATCCAGTTTTTCTAAATAGTCCCGAACCACTTCTTCCTTCACAGAGGGCTGGCCACCTCCTCCCCATGCTGTGCTGTCCAGTGCAGTAGTCTGGGAGCTGACCTTGTTCGTGAAGACAGAGGCAAAAAAAGCATTGAATACGTTAGTTTTTTCCACATCCTCTGTCACTAGGTTGCCTCCCTCATTTAGTAAGGGGCACACATTTTCATTGGCTTTCTTCTTATTGCCAACATACCTGAAGAAACCCTTCTTGTTACTCTTAACATCCCTTGCTAGCTGCAACTCCAGGTGTGATTTAACCTTCCTGATTCCATTCCTACATGCCCAAGCAATATTTATATACTCATCCCTGGTCATTTGTCCGATCTTCCACTTCTTGTAAGCCTCTTTTTTGTGTTTAAGACCAGCAAGGATTTCACTGTTAAGCCAAGCTGGTTGCCTGCCATATTTACTATTCTTTCTACACATCGGGATGGTTGTAGTTGGTTGTAGACTCATAGAAGTTTAGGGTTGGAAGAGACCTTGGGAGGTCATCTAATCCAACCCTCTGCTCAAAGCAGGACCAATCCCCAACTAAATCCTAGTCCAACTAGGACCCTTTGCTGTCCCTCCCCAATGACAAATACAGGAACGGGTTACAAAAAGAGAGAGAGAGAGCAGGGAAAAGAGAAAGAAAAGCCATTTTGTAGCCCCCTCCATCATGGAAAAGCCCATGCAAATGGGAGTTTGGCCTGATGCTCTTCATGTGGCTTCCCTGCTGGCAGGGGAGCCCACAGAGGGTGGCTCCCTGCTGGGAATGGCTGTCTCCAGCTCCTGAATCTCCCTTTGTACAAGTCACAGGAATTTCCCTGGGACAGCTGCTGCTGCAGTCAATGGGGCTGAATCCAAGATGGAGTTGGGCCAGACTGACTGACATGACGTGCCTAATGCTATGTGGGGAGTCAGGGAGAGAAGTGAGTTTCTAACTGACTGCAGAGAAGTTACACCAGGGAGGAGTTTGGGTCTCTGCATCCGAGTGTCCCCACTGTGAACGGATAACGATACTTAGCTACCTGTTGGACTGGGGGAGAGGAGAGGAACTGTTAAAGACTCAAATTGGAAAGCGTTATATAAATGCTCAATATTCCATGGCTGTGATAGAATTTCCAGTATAGGCTCAGATGGGTGCCGTGGAGATATCTGAGAGAGAGATTGTGAGGTTTCCTGCTGTGGCCACAGATGGACAGGCTGCTGCAGCTGGACTTTAATTCTTTCTCTCTCTGTCCCCCGGCCCTTCCCCCCCCCCTTGCATTCTCTAGCTCTCTCATCGAGAGGCATATTTGAACTTTGGGACTTAGTACTGGTGCAAACAAATAGGTAATTAGCAGTATCTGTGATAGGCTTCCTGATTGAATTTAGAGCCAGCTGGCGAAAGGCTTTCAATCCTGTAGGAGTTTCTCTCAGTTGGTCTGCATATGCATTCACCTTAGCACTTCTTCTTGGATGCAGAAATACACTGTGGTAGCCTGGCTTGCTCTTTGCCAGTCTATTCATGCACAAGGTTAGTCTTAAGCTCTCCACAAGCTCAGGTGTGAGATTCTTAGCAGTAATAATTATTAAATGATGGGGGTTCACTTTGAATTTTATCCCCTTGTTTTCATTATTTGAAATTATTTATTTACCCATCTTTCCCTGGAGTTCATGATCAAATACAGCCCCTCTCTCTCCATAGTACAACAGGGCCAATCTTAGTCGAGCAGTTGATGTCAACAATACCTCACACCTCTTGGAGGCAGCTAGTGCAACTGCATCCAGGAAGAGACGCTTTTGTGGGAGGGTGGTGCTCGCAGCTACCAACACCGAGGTTCTGCCAAATATGGAGGGAGCTTTAGGGCCCAATCCCATGTCCATTGAAGACAATGGAAAGACTCCCATTGACATCATTCATTTCCACCAGTTTTGCAGAGGACTGTTGCGCTCTGTGACTGCTCTGGCCAAACGCCCTTTCTGGCTATGCTCCTCCCTTAACTCTTCGTCCTCATAAGGGTTGTGAGCACTTTGCACTCCCAGAACCTGGACACCCAGTGGGTTTTATGCCACCAGGGTCCTCCATCACAGATTGTACCAGCGACGTTCAGGTTCCACTTTCTTGGAAGATGATGTAAAAGCAAAACTTTTACGTGTCTTTTTCAGCCTTGCAAAGTACATGCTGTTAGGCATTCTGTACATTGCCATGTGTCCTCCCCATAATACCACTGCTACCTGAACAGCTGAGTCTGAGGAGAATTTCGTTTATCCCATAGTCTTCTCAGAATACTGCTGAGCCAATACTGTGTAACCCTGCCCCTGCAGCCCCCCGGCTTACACCTGCTGTCTACCTTCTACTGCAATCCGAAGTTGGCAAATTCTTATTCCTGTCAGTTTCAATGTCACAACAGTCAGCTTTAAAATATGCTGTCATTTCAGAGCACTGGCTAAATACAACTCAGACTGACAACTCTGAATAATTCCTAAACTTTCTGGCATTTCACTCAAATGCTCATATTACAGCAAAGTTGCTTTCTCATGTTTTTCATCTTATGCAGTCTCTGAAGATTTGCAATACAGTTATAGAACAGGTTAACATTTTTTTGACTCTGAAAATAATACAGTGGGAGCCAGTGTGTAGTAATAGGATGTCAGGAAAACATCACTGTCAGCCTACAAAAATTATCTAGATAATCACCATTGTTTGTTGTTTTTGAATTTTCAGCACGTTCATGTCCATGTTCTTCCAAGGAAGGTTGGAGACTTCAGCAGAAATGACAGTGTCTATGATGAGGTAGGTCTCATAGATCTTATTGTTAGATCAAAGTGGGTGTCAGCTTAATCAACTTAATGAGCCAGGTCTTGCCCTAGATAAACTGGCAGTATTTAAAGTGAACTCCACCAAATTTGACTTTTTTAAACTGCTGGCAAAGAATCTGGCAATTACGGAACACCAGGCAGGATAGTGTATGGATTTGCAAGCGAAGGATCAAATTATGCAATGCATAAGGCTGTAAAGAAGTGTTGGGCGACCCGTCAAGCTCATGTGCGCTACCCTTGCTGTGAGTAGTTGTACAGGGGAAGACACAGTCTCACGTTCTGTCCCCCATGCATGCAAGCAGGAGTGGGAAGGTCGGGGTGGGGGAATGGGCAGAGTTTTGCACCATGCCCCAACACGGGGTCAGCATAGCTGCGCCAACACTGTGAGGAAAATACCTTTTGCTCGCCATAGACCTGGTGCAGGGTACTTCCCCCTCAGAGCAAAGAGAAACCCTGGCGGCTGATTACCAATCTCAGAGTCACTGTCTGCCTCCTGGCCTGCTCCAGGGGCCGCACAACAAAGCAACACCCTTTGCTCGGGGCTTGTGGCAAGCTCATAGTTCAGCCCCAGGGATCAAAATTAATCAGAATAGATGTGTGTGTCTTTGATATATGTATGCATGTGGCTCCGATTGCAGGATTGGAGCCATAATCAATTACATTTTTACGTAATCCCTGTGTTTTTTTTAAAGAACATTTGTACTAGGCATTACTACTTTCCCAGCTGATAACAATCTGAATGAGTTAAATGAAAATTGTAATCAACGCACTTTTGTGTATGTTTCTTGGTTGCTTGGTAAGAGATTGCATCTTAAATATACAAACTGTATTCCTTCCTGGAAATTATTAATGCCAACTTTTTTCAGCACCATGCCATCTGTTTTAGGACGAATTCATGATATTTTTCTGCTGTTGCACTTTTTTTCCTTTTGTGATGTGCCTGTGCTGATGCTTCCCTATAGAATGTTATTTACACGATGAAAAATGTGATGCCATGTTTTGGATCCTCTCTAAATGTTATGGCTAGGTACGATGATTATGGCAGCTTGGACAATAATGTGTATGTGAGAGTTATGGGGTAGATGGGGGCTCTGACCCTGGAAAACACATGTAACCAACAATGCACAAGTAGACCAAATGAGTTCATTATGGCAGTACTTGTGTACCGCTGTGATTAAAGGAATATCAGCAAACTTGAAATCTAATCCATATTTTTAAAAGGTGTTAAAAATAGTTTTAGATACTACACTAGTCCCTAAGTTCCTCTGCCTTTTTTTAGTTTTGTTTTACAATGACATTTTCCAGTTTTTAAAAATAAAACCCACACAAGCAGGTAAAGCTTAGGGTATGTCTACACTACCCGCCGGGTCGGCGGGTAGTGATCCATCTATCAGGGATCAATTTATCGCCTCTAGTAGGATCTTTCACATGTGTCGATCTTTGACAGGTCAGCAGATCACTATGTATTGGCAGGCTGCAGCTCTGTAACAGATAGACTGCTAACTGGGGAGATAAGGCTCTTGGAGTGTTCTTCAGATCCCAACTCCTCTGGAACATAGTCTGAGGTCAATCAATAGCTTGGTTGTAAGTGTGGTTTAGTTTACATATGGGAGGCTGATAAATGTAGCTATATTTTGGATTGCAAACGTAGACAGTATTCTGTAATTGCTCCAAGGCCCCATTCACATCTAGCCTGTGTATACATGCTGCTCAGCCTACTTATCACAATCCAACAAAGCATTTTGGCAGGGACATCTCATTAAAGTGTACACCAAACCCAGCCATAGTGCAAGATAAGCAAATGCTCTGTAACTATTGTGTAGGATTCTCCGCAAAGTCCTGCTCACAGCTTTGGTTCAACACAAGCTAACGTAAGTCTCCAAAGTACCTTTAACTGGTTTAGAGCCTTCCAGACGGTGACACGTTGTCATCTGTTTATGCTCAGTAGATTGCTGGCAAGTCCCATGACACTCTTCGCTCTCTGACAATTGAAGAACGTGCCCAGATGTTGAGGCATCAGTCTCTAGGATTTCTGGAGACAAGATGTTGGAAAGGAGCTGCATCCTCTTGATGTCTCCCCCTCCTCTCCCCAGTTGGCTTGGGAATGAATATCTCTGTTGTTGAGTAACAGTTTGAGCAGAGGAATGGGAATCAGGACTTCAATAGGTTGAGCTCCATTAGGTAAATCTTATTTATCCTGCATTTGGGTGTGAGGCTCAGCGATTCCGTCTCCTGACAGTATTTTAAGGTATAAGGGGAATATTTAAAGGTAACAGATAATGTGTCTGTGACAGATGCAATTCCCTGTACTTTGGGAGATCTCACTGAATTAGGTTTAAGTATTTTTGGAGTCCAGTGTATTAAATGCAAAGGTTCTGTAATATTGTGGGTCTGGGTGATCAAAGAACTATATTGGACAATGTGGCAGACAATGAACTGTTGGGACAATAGTGTGAAGTGGAATTCCTGGGAAATAGCTAGGAAAAGGTAAATGCAGTCTCTCCCCCGCACCGCCGGCCTCTGGTTATGCAAAAACCCAGCACTTTGAAGCTACGCCCTGAAGGAAGGACAATTGTTTGCTAATTACCTGTTCCCAGTGCCCCAAGATCAAAGGGCCAAACTGTATAAAGGAGGGACTCTCAGATTTACGCAGGTGGCCGTTCTGAGCTAACAATTGTTATGAGCTTGTAACCACAGAAAACTGTTGGTGGGTCGAAGGACGGATCATCTGCCAAAGCCACGACTGGAGCTGGGGATGCGGGGACCTGTGGCAAGCTATTAGCATGCATACAGTATGTATTAGCATGCAGTATGTTTTCTCCTGAATGCTTTTATCTTCAGAATAAATGTGCTTGCTTAGAAAGAATTGTGTGGTGGATTAACTGTGGGCAATTACACTGTTTATAGCCTCTGAGAAGAAAGCAATGCAGGCCCACTAACTTACTGTGGAACACACAGTGAAGGCAGGAAACTGTGCAGCCTGGAAATACTGCAGTCAGGAGGTAGAGAGAGATGTGTGTCTCTACCCAAGAGGGGGGATGGCTGAGGAGCTCGGAGCCTAGAGTGAATGCCCTGGCTTGTCCATGGAGGGAGAATACAGGTGCAGTTGCCCTGAATTGTGACAAGTCTTTATTGCTTGGTATGTTTTTTGGGATTGACCAATAGGCTGTGTTGGATGAAGCCTCTTGTTCTGGTTGCACATTTACACTTTCTTTATGATTCAGTGTTGGAAAACTTAATCACAAAAGAAGAGAAAGAAAAACATCCAATGCCCAAATGCCTTTCCTGACATGTTTCCTCCAATAAGTCACTTGAATTAGGCGTATATATCTCAGTGCATTCTTCAGAAGCCACTGCTTGATTTCTTTTAAATATTTATAGAATCATTAGTAACGAAAAAACCTACTAGATTTGGACCATTTTGGCTGAGGAATACACTTCCCCTCTGTCTCTGCAGTGAGACTCCCTGGGATTTGTTTATTTCTTGGGGACTGCTAATGAACGAGTCCCCAACATGCCACTTTGTCACAGTGAAGAGTAAAGGCATGTTTTTTTAATCCTCCCATCTTCCTGAAATTATTTGGAGCCCAACCCTGCAGACAACGTACACATAACTGTTAAGTTTCTTTCCTAAAGCAATTACAGGATCAGGCCCTTTATATTTTACTCTTGGTTTATAGCCATTTCATATCAATCTTGAGGCATTCTGATCCATGAATTCTGTTTGTTTCTTGAAGATTGGAACTGCAGTGGAAGATCTGGATGGCTATTAGGAAAAGGCTTTAATCAAAACACATGCATATTGTCACCTGTATTTCTTTCATTTGGTTTAAAAGAGAATGAGATCTTTATATTTAACCATCAAGGAATTTAAGGGAGTTAGATATCTGCTTTACAATAGAGGATTGGTTCTTTTCTGCTGTGAAAGTATGACACAAAAGATTGATTCAGTTGTGCATCAATGGATATACTCTACCAAAGAGCTACATTCTGTGTTGATTTAATGAGCGTGAGCACTATGTAACTATCAGAGGTGACTATATTAAAGACCTTGAAGACATTATCCTGAAATGTCTCTCCACTCTCAGAGCACCTCGGTTAAGGAGCACTATGTGTTTGTATAACCTCTAACACAGTGGAGCCCTGATCTCAGTGGAAGCCACTAGCTGTTACTATAATAAAAATAATGATCATCCTGCCTTAGGTTGAGGGTGATAACACTCTTACTGCGGTGGGTGTGGGGCTCTCCAGTGCTATGCATAGAGAACAGAAAGAAACAGGCTTGTGTTACCATCATTATTAATGAATGTCGAGGTTGGCTTGACAGCCTTGGCGACTGGAGATTGCCAGCATTGTCCATCCAATGGGTGACTCAGCCTATTTTGAAGGAGACCTCTCTAGAGGAGTGAATGAAACTCAGTCTACCTGTCAATGAGATCCTCAGTATCTACCAGTGCTGCTAGAAATGGTGTCATTTAGCACCTATGATGTGTTTGGGGATGAAGAACCCTGTGTACTCTCACTCTATCCTCAGTAATTGGACTGAGACCACCATCTTATTTCCATAAACAGTTACTACCAATGCAAACCATATTCAGAGCAGTTAATTTCAGGTGAAAGGCTCTGTGTCTGTAACCGGACTTACTTTCCCCCATTCCCAAGTTTCTAGTCTCTGTCTAGATAGAAGCTCCTTGCCTAGATTGGTGAGAAATGCAAACATGATGGGAAAAGGGGAACGCAAAAACGAGAGAGCCACTGAGACTCCAGTCCCCAGACGCTCTTCGGGATCAAATACACCTAAGTTAAAGGGCTGGGCTGGTGCTGCTGCTGAGCCTGCTGCATTGTACCTCATCCAAACTAAAGTCTGAATTAGTCCATGACTTGGAGATTTTGTAAAATGCTTAAAGCAGCAGCAGTATTCCGGCTGCACCATCTGTTGTTCTCCTCCCCCTGATATTCAGACCGACAGCAAGAGAATCACTTCGGGAACGATGTTTTGACTTGCTGATCTCATTCAGCACATGGCATTCAATCATTTCAGCACACAGGAACACCTTGTCGTGTTCAGTTGCCATTCTGGAGGGTAAAGGAAGCAGCTAAGCATAATTCTCCACAGCGCTCTAGCTTCCTTTTCAACCAGGCCAAACTGGAGGACAATGGTGAATCCGCAAGCTTAGCCAAACAAACCTAGAGTTCAGATCTCCAGTGAGTGGTTTGTTGTAGCTTTGACTGTCACGCATCTAGGTGCTGAAGTGCTGACAGAAGCTCTTGTGCTGCCTCGTTATGTTTAAAGCCCAGTGGAGGACTCGTTAAAAGCGCACAGTTGTAGAACCTCCTGAAAGCAGCTTCCCACTTTACTCTTCAAGGAAAGTTATTTAAGACCTGATTCAGTGCCCACTGAAGTAAATGGAAAGACTCCCAACAATGTCAGTGGGCATTGGATGAGTCTCTCCATGAAAATTAACAGCATGCAGAGTTAATAAGCTGAAGTCCTGAGTCCATTCCTCAGGGTTATACAGTACCTTATGGCAACATACTGTTGCCTGCTGGTAGATCAATCTGCTACAGTCTAAACTCTCTAAGGGCCAGATTCTTCCCTATTTACATCTTGTGCAAGTCCATGTGGGTGAGACAGGACAGAATCTGGCTCTAAATGGGTGCACTAGAGGGCAAAGGAGCTCTACCTAGGGAGGTGGTGGAATCTCCCTCCTTAGAAGTTTTTAAGGTCAAGCTTGACAAAGCCCTGGCTGGGATGATTTAGTTGGGGATGGGTCCTGCTTTGAGCAGGAGATGGGACTAGATGACCTCCTGAGGTCCCTTCCCGCCCTGATCTTCTAGGATTCTATTTTCCCCCAGTGCCTACCTCTCTATTTTCATCTTGGTGGAAATGTCTTCTTCCCATAGGCTGTGAACTTCATTCTGGTCTTGCCAAAATAATTCTTCAAAAAAACATTTCCCTTCTAACTGACAAGGCATTTTCTGACTCTTCCACTAGCCAATGAGCACAGGTCGGTCCTTTCTTCATCTGCCTTGGGATAATGCAAAGAATTGAGGGAGTCAGTTCAGTAAACTGAACTGCACCTGGTTATGCAGAAATACATTCATCTGAGGATACGAAAGTAGGAGTCATATAGTCTTAGTGTACTTCCCCATGCAGCGATTTATTACTAGGGTGTATGGGTACTTGTGTAATGTCCCTGTCACATATGGTGGTTGTTAGGGCTGTGGAAAGCTCAAAATTTCAGAGTAAGGAGTTCAGTTCAGCGAAGTGAAGAATATCCAAATTATGTATACTGCTTGAACCTATAGAACTGAAGACTGAAAATCAAATCATCTGGAAATCTCAAGGAAAAAGGCTCTCCTGAGATTTGTGGGCCTAGCTGTAAACACTGTGAGAACATCCTTTCTCATGGTATTTTAGCATATCCACTTCTGGTCTTGGAATATGTAATGTACCGAGGGCCTAATATTCTGGTATTTTCCTACATTATCTAGTATTTGAGATTGCTTCCACTTTTACTGATGCTACTCATCGTGTTCTCAGTGAACCATGAGGCTTATCCTATCATGCTGTAATGGTCTCACATTTTGACATCCTTATCATGAGTGCAGTAGCAAAGTGGCTGGCAACACATCTGCATATTTCTTAAGTGCATCCCACGTCCATAAGCCAAAACGGACACATTTTTCAATCGGTAAATGGAATTCCACATCTTAGCATCGTATGTATTTCCCTTGATGGAAACTCCACTGTCTCTGATATTTTTTGCCCTTTCAGAGCTTGCATGATATTAGCCAATCCAATATATGAAATCTCTAAGACCTTACTATACTTTCTGTGTATTGTATACACAACACATCTTAACTCAGTAGCTCAGTGGGTAATAGATAGGCAGGATAAACATCATACCCAGGTCTGATTAACAGTCACTTATTTTCCTGAAATCTCCCTTCCATCAGCTCTGGAGATGTCAAAGAGAATCATCCTGACCATAGAAACAAATTAGATGTCATTAGAAGACTCTGTATTAAAACAGCTATTCTTCATGATCACATACATGCCCTTTATACCTTGAATTTGTCTGGAAGGTAATGTACATTTGGCATTTTACATATCATCATGCAGTCTAATGGCCCTCTAGCCCATCTGTCTCTCTGAATTCCATCACTGCTTTTATTGCTTCTCACCCTTTGCTGACTTGGTTCTGCTTTAGCAGCCTGGCTCCAAGGTTTCACCATTCTTTCACTTAAGGTACAAAATGTTAGCTTGAAGCCATTGCTTATATTTAGGCTTTATTGTAATGGAGAGGAGTGCTTTGATATGATCAAAAAGAGCAAAAGAGCTCTTGCCCTCTCCCCACCAGGATATGTGCTTTGTTTGCCTTTTAGAGTATTTCCTGACCTTGACAACAAGTCATTGGCAAGCAAGTTAGTCACAAAGACAAGCTACTGATCAGGAGATTAGTGCTAACATGATCTCCAAGGCTGTTTACTTTGCCTGTTCTTGGAATTACTCAATAGCTCAGGTTTCAGAGTAGCAGCCCTGTGTCTGTACCCGCAAAAAGAAAAGGAGGACTTGTGGCACCTTAGAGACTAACCAATTTACTTGAGCATAAGCTTTCGTGAGCTACAGCGCACTTCATCAGATGCATCCGATGAAGTGCGCTGTAGCTCACAAAAGCTTATGCTCAAATAAATAAATTTGTTAGTCTCTAAGGTGCCACAAGTCCTCCTTTTCTTTTTTCAATAGCTCAGGTGCTTCTTGTATATTGCAGTTCCCCAGGGATTTCCCTACACCTCACCCTTCCCCAACATCCCCCACCCCCAGTTTTGTGAACTAGTTACATGCAGTGTTGCCAAATTAGTGATTGTTTGGAAATTTGAATTGAAATTGAAACATTAATACACACTTTTAAAGCATATAAAGTGTATGATAAAATACGTGTATCTGAAAAAAGTATAATAGATTTCAAAAGTATGAACACAGACGAGCTTCCTTATACAGCTGTTGTTTTTTATGACCATGTCAGTGCATTCATTTCGGTGAAGTTAGCTAACCTAATAATTTCAAATTATGAATTGTAAGCAAAGTCTAAATGAGCTCTCCCTGACAGCTAGTGATGGGCTGGGGAGAAAGGCTTCAGGACCAGATTGTATTTACAATAATAATCTACCTAGGTATCCAGCAAACAGAGCTTTGTTGCCCAAGTGATAGATTTTGGCTGGGGTTGGGTTACAAATCACTTGAATGCAGGGGTGGTGGGAAGGGACATAATGAAATGTTGTTGTTCTTATTGTAGGAGTAAAGGGCAGTAGAACTTAGCCCATGCTGATTGAGGGCATCAAGAGAGAGGGTGGGGGCAGGTGTTTTGCTTGATGGTCTGTGTGGTGGAGCGGTGCCCCACCCCCATGCCAGATTGGGCTACAACAGACCAGAGCAGCTGCGCAAGGCGGCAGCCAATCAGAGAGGCCCTGTTAGAGAGCCAATCAGGGCCAGTATTACAGCCAGCCAATCAGGGCTAGGCTAGGCCCTATATAAAGGCTGCCCAGGAAGGGAGCAGGCAGTCTCTCCCAGGCCATCAGAGGGTGAAGGTCTGTCTCCTGTGTGAGGAGACTAGCACGAGGGACAGCGCAGTGTTGGGCAAGCGGGGGGAGCAGAAGGGGACTCCAGCCTGGTACCTGCTGGGCTGCGGGCCCTGAGAAAAAGTGCCTAGCCGGTGCAAAGGGTCCAAAGTGGAAATGGCCCAGGGAGAGAGATGGACAAAGGGAGAGAAGGAGGGCAGGCAGGAAGGCTGCTGCCAAAGGGTCCCTGGGTCAGGACCCAGAGTAGAGTGTGGGCCTGTTTCCCCCCCCCCCTTGCACTTCCAACTGGCCATTTGGAGTGGCCATCACGGACAGCACCAGACCCCTGCCAAAAGGGGTTAGACTTTGGGGTGTGGTTGGCCATTGTGGCTGTGGCAAAGAGAAGGACTGCTGATAACACCAAACCCCTGGAAGGGGGTGAAACTAGAGCAGAGGGCAGTGTCCTGAAGAGGATGCTGCAAGCTGGGAGCAACGCGGGTGGAGACGCCAATCTAGGGCGAGAGATGGATGGGACACCACTGTCAGAGGGCTTTCCACATGAACTGAGCTAATTCCCAGGGTGAACAGCAGGAGGCGCTGTGGTGGCCCCCAAGCCATAGTTTGCCAACCCGTCAGTCTGCCTGAAACACAAGTACTATTTGACATGCCCCTCGCCACTGTTTAAAGACAGAGCTGATTAGGCTCCATAGATCAGAGGTTGGCAAACTATGGCTTGGGGGCCACATCCGGCCCTTCAAATATTTTAATCCGGTCCTTGAGCTCCTGCCGGGGAGTAGGGTCGGGGGCATGCTCCTCACAGGTCCTGGAAGCAGCAGCATGTCCCCCCTCCAGCTTGTATGTGTAGGGACAGCTATGGGGCTCTGCATGCTGCCCCCCACCACAAGTGCTGCCCCCACAGCTCCCATTGGCCAGAAAACAGGGCCAATTGGAGGTACAGGGGTGGTGACTGCAGACAGGGCAGTGCACAGAACCCCCTGGCTGCGCCTCCACGTAGGAGCCGGAGGGGGGACATGCTGCTGCGTCTGGGAGCTGCTTGAGGTAAGTGCCGCCCAGAGCCTGCACCCCGATCCCCTCCCGTGCCCCAACCTCCTGCCCCAGCCCTGATCCCCCTCCTACCCTCCAAACCCCCCGGTCCCACCCTCCTGCACCCCAGAGCCCTTACCCCCCACCCACACCCCTGCCCCAGCCTGGACCCCCCTCCCGCACCCTGAACTCCTAATTTCTGGTCCCACCCCAGAGCCCATACCCCCAGCCAGAGCCCTCACTCCCTCCTGCACCCCAATCCCCAATTTTGTGAGCATTCATGGCCCACCATACAATTTCCATACCCATATGTGGCCCTCAGGCCAAAAAGTTTGCCCTCCTCTGCCATAGATAGTCTTTTGGTTTGTTAATTGACCACTACAGCTGAAATCACGGATAAGCAGGTCTAAGTGCTTAGACCTGCTGTGGGACAGTGTTTCTGTGGAAGAGACGGCCCAGTCTGCACTAGCAGCGAAGTTCCCCCACTGGTGGAATCTCAACAGACCAACTCGCAGAGGTCACAGTGGCAGGTGACAGCAGAAGGTGACGGCGCAGGGCCATTGGCAACAGAGCGATGGAGTGAACGGTGGCACAACGAACAACAGTGGCCAGAGTGAACAGTGAGCAGCTGGAGGAACGAGCAAAGTGCCGCCTTGCCCCCCACCTGGGAGGTGAACTCATGCGAAAGCACCTCGGAACTCTGAATCTCCACTGACCAAGGACAACACCGGTGAGTGTTAATGAGGTTGTTAAGAATGCTGGAGACACAACACAGTTCATGAGAACAAACATGGCTGTGGCATCCTACTTTCTATTTAAGCAAGAGATACCACACGCTACAAACTGGAGGCCAATGTTAAGTGCATTGTCACTTGAATGCAGGGGCGGTGAGGGAGCTGAAGTCCTGAAGTTGAACATTGGTTCCGAACAAGACCAGCAAATGCTCACTGTCTTTCTGCAAGAAACTCAGCTGACTGGCTAGACGCATGTGGTGCAACAGTGAAAGATTCAACAGTTGAAAAAGTGAAGAACTCTCTCCCCACATTCAAAAAATTTGCATACACGGCTGATGAATGCACCAGTGCAAATGGGCATCAAGTATTAAGTCATTGTGTACGTTATCTTGAGGTCAGTGGTAGGCCAGTAGATGCATTTCTAGATGTTCAAGTAATAGACACTTCAGCTAAATCTGTGACAACCCACATTTTAGATGAGTTAAATGCTTGTCAATTGGACCCCAAACAGATGGCAGCTTGTGCATTTGATGGAGCTGCAAACTTCTCTGGAAGACATGGTGGAGCACAAACTTTGCTCAGAGAAAAGTTTAACCCTCATCTCCCCTATACACACTGCATAGGCCATCTACTCCAACTAGCGCTAGTACGAGCTGCAGACTCTTCAAAAGACATTTTAAAAAGCTATAAATTTAATGTGCTCATTATATTCCTTTTTTCAGCAAGAGTCCAAAAAGACTGACTATCTTGGAAAATATAGAAGATACAGTGGGACTGAAGTTCAAATTAGTCCAACCTGGGAAAACCCTCTGGCTTTCTCAAGAGTGATCCTTGGCTGTTGTCTTAAAATTACTCCAGCCATTATTACTGGCTTTGGAAAGTATCTACGAAGATGGGATGGATCTAAGTAGTGAGGCTGGTGGATTACTTTTCCTACTATGTTTGGAGAATACTATTGCCATTCTCTGTCTTGTAAGTCTACTGTTGAAACCACTTGGGTCATTAAACAATGCCATCCAAGAATCTTCTACAACAGTAGTAGATCTTTGTCCAGCAATAGAAGCTACATTTGGATCAATCAGAGAGCTATCCATTGAAAAAGTACTGGAAGAAGCAAAGACTTCAGTCCAAAAGTTGACCAATGAAAACATTTATATTGAATCCTTAAGTGAAGAGGACAAGAAGTGTTTGTTAAGTGGCAGGTGAAGACAACTGAAAAAGTACACAGACTTGATTCTTAAAAATCTATGACAGCAACTTCTAGATTCTACACAACCTCTATGTAGCTTTTACAGATCTCTGTCCTATAAAACACTAACAGTTGAGTGGAGTGAGGCACTACCAGCCATGGAGCTGCCATGTGCTCAGGACAGAATAGAGAATTGGCACACTCAGTGGAATATTGTACGACAAATGAATGAAGATTTGACCTCAGCTTGACTATCATAGATAGTGACTTTTAGCTCCTGTGGTAGAGGCTCATGCACTAAGCTCCAGAGGTCCCTGGTTCAATTCCACCCGTCAACAACCAGGGTCCATCGGCGTTACATTTGCATAGCTTTGCAGTGCAATATTTCCTCTCATGCTATTGCTGGGACGACTGTTTGATGCTGCCAAAGGGAAGGGAGACTGAAGCCCGGGATACCGTCTGGCAGCTCGTTTTACCAGGTTTTCCCCCACGGAAGCAAGTCAATGCAAACTAAATTAGTTTAACACAAAAATAATAGGAGTGAGGGGAAGCACTGGCAGTTTAGAACCAGCTGCCACTGATGTAGCTGATTCCTTTTAATTTGGGATAACCCGTTCTCCCTGTTCTTCACCCTGAGTCCCATCAGGACGAGTACTAATGGTGAGAGAGGCCTAGCCTATGCCTCATTAGGGTGACCATATTTTTCCAAAGGGAAACCAGAATGCCTCATGGGGTCGGCCCCAGGCCCCCTACTCTTTCTCCCCAGCGCAAGCGCGTCCACCCGTGGGGCCGGCCCAAGGGCCTCCTCCCCCATCCCCTCGCCCGTCCACAGGACTGACCTGAGATGCCCCTCTCTCTCCCCTGCACATGGGGCTGGCCTGAGGACCCCTGCCGCCTGCCCATGCACAGCTGACCTGACCCGAGCTGCTCTTCCGAGTCCTGCCTCCCCCGCAGGGCTGACATTACCACTTCCCCGCCCCCCTCCCCCCCCACAGACCTCCATTCCTCCGTGCACTGCTAGTGGGCAGTGTGTGGGTGGGAAGCAAGAGTCCAAGACCAACATGCCCTGGACAAGCCCTGTGCATGACCCTGCGAGTAGCTTAGAAAGGGGTCTTCTAGTATTCGCTCAAGAGGCTTGGAGCTGTAAGCAGCGAATCTGTCTCCGGTTGTTTGGCTCCCCCTGGGCTCAAGGAAAGGGGACTTGGTTCCTTCTTGGTAAATAAACAAGATTGTATCAAAGAAAATACTTGGCTCTCTCATCAGTTTTCCCTCCTAACTGGAGCAACCCACAACACCCTGAATTTGGCCAACCACTTGAGTCAAAAGGGGGGATGATGACTCACTGCTTGCTTTCCAGGGACGAGCATCCACATAACCAAAATCACCACCAAAGCTGATCCTAGCTGGCAGCTGGGTGGGCTGCGTCAGCAGTGAGACCAACAACGAAGCAAAGTGGAGGCATATTAGTAGGGCGGGTGGAGAATCTTTCGCTGCCCATAATGTTCTGACTTGACTTTGGGACAAATAGACGTCTCCTAAGATTTATTTACCAATAACTGCAAGGCCAAGGTCATTACTTTTTCCAATGGGAAAAGAATAACAAAAATGTAAGTGAAAAGTGGGTATTTTCCCTTCCCTTTGCCTCCCCCCATCTTTCATAGATTCCAAGGCCAGAAGGTATCAGTGTGATCATCTAGTCCAACTTGTATCAGAGGGGGTGCTCCACCCCTGCTCCGCGCTGAGGCCTTGCCCCCAAATCTGCTTCTACCCTCAAGACCCCACCCTCATTCCACCTCTTCCCATCTCTGATCCCCACACCGCCCCACCCCTAGGCCTCCACCCACCTGCTGCTTGCTGCTCTCCACCCTCCCCCAATTCCCTCCCTGAGCCACCAGACAGTTTATCAGCAGCACTGCCAAACAGCTGTGGCAGGTAGAAAACAGTAAATAAATGTGAAAATGGGATTTTCCTCCCCCCATCCCACTTTCACACTCCCACTCACTGTTTTCCAACTGTTTTACTGTTGGGGGGGAAAAAAGAGGGGGAAGTAAAATAATGGAGAGAGTGAGGGAAAACGCCAACAATCCAGACACTGAAAATAGACACTGAATTTATTTGGATTCCAAAAATCAAAATGAAATAATGATCCTTTTTTTAGTTGAAACAAAAGGTTTCCTTTGGACATTTTTGAAATACAAATGTTTGTTTCAAAATGTTTTTTGAAATTTTTCATTTTATTTTGTCTCAAAACATTTGAAAGTGGGATTATTTTGTGGGGGAAACATATCGTTCTGGTCTGTAAGAGATTGATAGTCTTTTGTTCATTAACAATGTGTTTTTCTTCTGGCAAGTTCTAATAATAATAATACACTGTCACCACGTTTCCAGTTTTCAATATGCTGCAGGATTTGAATTCACAGTGCATAACTGCATAACAAGAGTGGTCAGGGAACCTTTGGGCCTTCAGTTTTCCATTGGAATCTGAACATTTTTGAAAATTTCCCTTGTTTGCTGGATATTTTGGCTGAAGCGATCAGCAGTCAAACAGTGTTAATGTTTAAATTGTCATCTTTAAGGCTTCCTGGGAAACACCTCTTTGAGATGTTTCCATCTCTCAGAGCTCTTGTTTCAGGCTCTCTGTAGACTCACAAGGACAACACTCTAAATTAGAGTTTTGGTTAGAGATAACAAAAAATGTGACTGCATTTATTAGAGACAAAGCTCAGTGTCATGAATTAATACTGCACCTAGTGTATTTAAAAAGGTAGATAAAGTATTCATTGGTAAAGAAAGCATAGTCAGATTCTGCATCTTCAGTGTCCTGCTTTAAGGGGGACTCATCTATGAAAGGCAGATGTGCAAAATAATTCTGGGAAGAATAATTATGCAATATGGCTTCTCATTCTACTGGCATATTTTTAAAAAAACTCATTCTTCTCTGCATAACACACTGCTCTTCCAGCTCTGGTGCTGCAATTGGATCCATGTGTTTGGGCTGCTGGGTCTATGCAGAGCCCCCACCAGTCAGGACCAACAATGGTCCGTGCAGATCTGATTACAGATCAGGGCCATAGGTGGAAGGCTGCAAGGGAAATGTGTATAGATTCTTAGTCTGTGCTGGATTTTGTTCACTTGGGTACTATAAAGGATATCTCACAAGAGGAAGAATTGCTGGCCTGTTGAGTACTGAGTATATATGGGTAAATAGGACTGCTTTTCAGCTTCAGAAAGGAGATAGTTATCAAATCATTGACAAGGGAATATTTAGATTGATACAGTGTCAGGATAATTACATACAATTTGGTTTTGTTTAAATATCATAACCAGTATTGTCTGATTCCTTTCCACTTTAAGGTTTGATTTGAGCACTACAATGCAGTGCTTTCCTGTGGCAGCGTTAACCCATGGGCTTCAGAAAATAACTGTAGATTTACAATGGTTAAATACGTAGTTAATGAGCAAAAGACTCGATCAATCTCTTGCAGACCAGAACTACAGAAGTGTGTGTGTGTGTGTATATATATGCTTGTGCACACACACACATATATATGAACAAGAGATAAGCTAATTACCAAACCATTCAGCTAATGTTTATTTTCATCATACTGACTGCCTGCCCGTCTTGGCAGACAGAGCCATTCAGGCTGCAGAGGCAGGAGGCAAAGTGATCACAGTAAAATGGTGCTGATGGTGGGAATTGGGCTCAGGAGTACAATTTGACTTGTCAGTTTATATAGACATAAAGCTTCATTGTTGTGCACAGACAAAACTGGCTTTTTAAAAATCTCTTTCCCTCCTGACGATGTGAAAATCTGCTACCCTCTCTCCTACTGTTCTCCAGCCCTCACATTTATTAGATGGTATTATATTTACTGTAAACAACACACAGGTTATGCAATAGCCTGGGCTAGTTGGACTTCTGCATTGAGATGCTGCAATAATATGTGCTAATTGGCCCTCCTCTCTGGAGTCACTAGATTTTCAGACTGAAAACTGGGATGCCCTCCTGGAGCACAAGCAAGAAGTAGCAGTTCAGATGCCATGGTGATGGACTTAGTGTGAGAAACTAACCAGAGGGACACATTTGAAAAGTCTAGGAAATAGTTAGTGCCAAACACTGCAGAGAGGTCCCGGAGGATGAGAATGGATGTCTGTCCTCTATCCATTGAGAACAGGAGATCTCCATTGGTACTACTGAAGTCCATGGTCTAGAATGTTAGCTTCAGCTAGAGGAGCTTGTAGTGGCTTCTCTATGAGCTTGGCCAGGAACAGGAAGTTTGATGCTGGGTGCTAGTTGGATGGAACTGATGTACCCAGGGTGGGTTTCTTCAGTGGTGGTTGGACTACTGCATGTAGGAGGAAAGGAAGATTCCTTCTCTGAATGAGGCTGTCATAAATATAAAGGGAAGGCTAACCACCTTTAAATCCCTCCTGGCCAGAGGAAAAACCCTTTTACCTGTAAAGGGTTAAGAAGCTAAAGATAACCTCGCTGACACCTGACCAAAATGACCAGTGAGGAGACAAGTTACTTTCAAAGCTGAAGGAAGGGGGGGGGGAAAGGGTTCTCTCTGTCTGTGTGATGCTTTTGCCAGGACCAGAGCAGGAATGCAGGTCAGAACTCCTGTAAAAAGTCAGTAAGCAATCTAGTTAGATATGCGTTAGATTCTGTTTTGTTTAAATGGCTGGTAAAATAAGCTGTGCTGAATGGAATATATATGCCTGTTTTTTGTCTTTTTGTAACTTAAGGTTTAGCCGAGAGGGATTCTCTCTGTTTTGAATCTGATTACCCTGTAAAGTATTTACCATCCTGATTTTACAGAGGTGATTCCTTTACTTTTTCTTTAAGTAAAATTCTTCTTTTAAGAACCTGATTGCTTTTTTATTGTTCTTAAGATCCAAGGGTTTGGGTCTGTGTTCACCTATGCAAATTGGTGAGGATTTTTATCAAGCCTTCCCCAGGAAAGGGGGTGTAGGGCTTTGGGGGGGGATTTTTGGGGGGAAAGACGTTTCCAAGTGGGCTCTTTCCCTTTTATATTTGTTAGAGGCTTGGTGGTGGCAGCAAAAAAGTCCAGGGACAAAAGGTAAAATAGTTTGTACCTTGGGGAAATTTTAACCTAAGCTGGTAAAAATAAGCTTAGGGGTTTTTTTCATGCAGGTCCCCACATCTGTACCCTAGAGTTCAGAGTGGGGAAGGAACCTTGACAGAGGCATTGGCTCTTTCGCTCAGGCATTGCACCAGTTGTTCATGACTTTCTCTCCCAAGCCAGGAAAGGCCTGGCACAGATTCGCAAGTCTTGGGTTGAGAGTCCCATAGGGTGTCCAGAACTTCTTGACAAATAAATGCACTGAACTCTGGGAATGGAGGCAGGCTGTTGATTGGTGGGCACAGGTGGGGCGGATCCAGGCTGTTTGAGAAGGTCTTCCTGAACGTACTTCATGAGGTAGGTTCTTAGTTCTTTGGCGTGCTTGCTGCTCAGCTATGATGCAGGTTTTCGGCATTGCGGGTTGATGAAGTGACTTAGCACCCTGAATAGCTTCTCGGGGCAAGATTTGGCAACCTCGGGAGGCTGATAGGAAGGTTCTCTTGATCTGTAATACAACCTCAGCATAGGCTTTGAAGAGGTTGCTAGGTAATAATATTAGGTACCTCATATATGAATCACAGAAGAGGTTAAGGGACTACCCCAAGGTCACACAGCGGTAGAGCCAGGAATAGAACCCAGGAGCTCTGACTGTAGGCAACGCTGCTTTAACTATTATACAGTGTTCCCTTGAATATCAATGAATGAAAGATTCATCAGAGTGAATATGGCAGAAGGCATTTATAAGATGTAAATCTTCTGTCTTGACAGGCAGTAAAAGGCAGAACAGATTTTTGCCATTCAGGGACAAACTTTCAAAGATCCACCCAATGCAAGTGTGTGCATAAACCCTGTTGAGATGGGCACAAGAATGGATATGCAAAATGGGCCACTGCACATACAAACAGGTCATTATGTGTGGATTCAGAGTAACAGCCGTGTTAGTCTGTATTCGCAAAAAGAAAAGGAGTACTTGTGGCACCTTAGAGACTAACCAATTTATTTGAGCATGAGCTTTCGTGAGCTACAGAGTACTTGTGGCACCCTAGAGACTAACCAATTTATTTGAGCATGAGCTTTCGTGAAAGCTCATGCTCAAATAAATTGGTTAGTCTCTAGGGTGCCACAAGTACTCCTTTTCTTATTATGTGTGGAGTAATCCAGTGTGCAGGCCTTAGTCCCCTTTTGTGCCCACAGATGTAAGGTTTTGCGGACACAGTGTAGATGAAAATGTTGTGGGTGTTCCAACTGTTGTGTTCCACCTTTGAAAACCTGGCTCTTAAAGTTTAGATTTGACCTTTTCCTGATTCTTTTAGAAATAGATATTCCTGGCATTTATAGGGCCAAATCCTCAGCTGTGGTAAAATGACACAGCTCCATTGAAGTCCCTGAGGCACACCAATGAACACCCCTTGAGGACCTGGCCCATAGCATTTATTTACTTAGTGTGAAATCTACCCCTGTGCAAGTGGCCCAGTAAAAGCCCTGTGCTCTGTTGGAGTCCTGCAAGACAATACTAGGTTTGTATGGTTGCAAGGCCGTGTGCTGGTCCTCTGTGCAAGGATGGATTTCTCATGACATTTTCAAATCTCAGACTGCTAAAGCCCTGACTCCCATTGATTTTCAGTGGGAATCAGGTGCCCAATTGAGTGAGGGACTTTTGAAAAGCCAATGTGTTGTC
Source organism: Lepidochelys olivacea (assembly GCF_965140295.1). Taxonomy (NCBI): domain Eukaryota; kingdom Metazoa; phylum Chordata; order Testudines; family Cheloniidae; genus Lepidochelys; species Lepidochelys olivacea. The sequence continues at coordinate 2,999,898 of NC_140417.1, read as the reverse complement.
CTTATGCATTATACCACAGCAAGCTGTATTGACACCTGGTAGGATTAGATTTGCATGTGATTTTTCTCCATTAATCATTTATACAAGGACATGAGGCTGGATAATTTTTGCTGCATGTGTACAGAGACCTTTTGGATGGTACGTATCCGCACTTTGTTTATTTCAAATAACTGTCAAAATATTGTACTTTACCATGTGGAGAGAGGAAGAAGACATAGTAATAGAACAAGAGCAGTTATGGTAGCTAAATAATTTGTTTCACTGCTTAACAACCTTGACTCTGGTTTCAAGTGCAACAAACAACAAGGCGCGGAGGCACCGTTTTGTTGCCTCTACTTTTTGCAACCTCTTGTCATTTCAAGCTGCTGCTGTTTCCTCTCATCTTGTGCCTGGTGAGCCTTTCTATACGGTCATTACTATTGTTTGGTCTCAAGAAATAAATTTGCTTGGCGGGGGTGGGGGAAGTTGCTCATTAGGGTGATGTAATTAAAGGAAAAGAAGACAACATGCCAAGATTGGTTTTTTCCACTAAGCACCACCTTTTGTAGATTGCCTGAAACTCAGTTTCCCATTGCTGTGCTGGTGAGTGAAGACAATGTGCTGAAATGGTCCATACTGTTAATAACCTTGTTTTTCCATTGGCATCTCATTAATACTTTCTCCTTCCTCTCCTTAACTGTAGATCTGTGAAAGCGTGTATAAAATGGTGCTTTTTCCCCGCAAAATCCTCCCAAACACTACACCCCCTTTCCTGGGGAAGGCTTGATAAAAATCCTCACCAATTTGCGTAGGTGACCACAGACCCAAACCCTTGGATCTTAAGAACAATGAAAAAGCAATCAGGTTCTTAAAAGAAGAATTTTAATAGAAGAAAAAGTAAAATAATCACCTCTGTAAAATCAGGATGGTAAATACCTTACAGGGTAATTAGATTCAAAACCATAGAGAATCGCTCTCGGCAAAACCTTAAGTTACAAAAAGACACAAAAACAGGAATATACATTCCATTCAGCACAACTTATTTTCTCAGCCATTTAAACAAACAGAATCTAACGCGTATCTAGCTAGATTACTTACCAAGTTCTAAGACTCCATTCCTGTTCTCTTCCCGGCAAAAGCATCACCCAGACAGAGACAAAGCCTTTGTTTCTCCCCTCTCCCTCCCCGCCCCCCCCCCCCCGCCCCAGCTTTGAAAGTATCTCGTCTCCTCATTGGTCATTTTGGTCAGGTGCCAGTGAGGTTATCCTAGCTTCTTAACCCTTTACAGGTGAAAGGGTTTTTCCTCTGGCCAGGAGGGATTTTAAAGGGGTTTACCCTTCCCTTTATTTTTTATGACAGCCCATAAACACCACGTCCTTGTAGCTTCCCAGGAAAGGGAAAGAGGGATGTTTAGTTCTTCCCTTGAATTAACAGCATGTGTTAGTGAACCTGGCCCAGTGAAGAAGTGTGGGAAGGGGAAGAAGGATGATTAATACATGCTGGGGAGTTTATATACACAGCAATGCTTCTTCCCTTAATGTCCCACCAAGCAGGAATTCATCTGCAGCCCTAAACTATAGTATGCAAAATAGGAACCTGTGGAGGAAATGTGTGGATTAATTCAATGGATATTTGAAACCTACTTCCACCATCCTTTGCACCATAGAGGACTTGGGTGGATTGATTATATAGTTTGCTTTGTGGGTCTCATGATATGTGTACTTGTGCAAGTCCTTTCTCTAGCAATGGGCTTTAATAAATTGGAAAGCAAAGTATTACATCGTGATGGGGCGGCCATGCTGGAGAAAACTGCTTCTGCTTTTGGAAAAGAGGACTGGAGAAGTGCAGTGTGTGTGCCTCCCATTAGTGGCAATGGGAGTTAGGCAAGAATATGAAGAGGCGAATAGCCCTGGTGGCCCAGATCTGCTAGTTGTACCGCTGTGTCATATCACTGACATTTTTTGTCTGTAAACTCTGTACTTAACATTGATGTTATAATTTCATCTTGAAAGGAAGGGCACAACAGTGGATGGGGAGGCCATGTTCCTTCTCGTTCTCCTGGCTCGTTCCTTCTCCCCCATTTCATGCCAGAATGTTTTGTATCCTTTTACGTATAGTGCATGGGGACATGAATGAAAAAGAACATTAAACCCGTTGATGTTTGTCTGTCTGCACTATGCTCTTTCCATTCATTTAATAGTCAGTGAGCCACAGACCAATCATCTTCCCACCATTTTTTTTAAATGGTTCATTTGTGCCTTGTAAGACAAATGGATTGAATTTGTGTTTTGATATTTTAAACCAAATCTTCCTTTGCCTAGGTAGATCCATTGCGCTGCATCACATAGCACGAGTAAACTTTATCTGCCATGAATGGTGTCTGTAGTCTCCTTGGAGAGGTTTGCTTGAAATAACTGGGGTGTGTGTTGGGGGGGATTTATTCTGACTTACCGTACGTTCTCTGCAACCCAGCTGGAAGCCCATGGGGTTGTACAGGGCATAATCAGTGCAGTATTAGCCCAGCTACTGTCTAGACCTAGAAAATATCTCCCTAGAGATCATGGAAGGCTGGGAGTTTTACAAGTGAATGAATAGGTTCTAACACATGGGCAGGCATTGAGTTCCTTGCAAAGAGATCATGGTGGTGATATCAAGCCGAGTATCTGTGTTGGTGGAACTGGAATTGAACTGCATGTAGCCCTGTGTGTTTTCCCTGTGCCACTAGGAGACTGTAGGCTTTTGTTCCCTAAAAGGGGCTGGATTGTTTGTGCTTTAGCAAGAACTCTGTGACCTATGACTCTCCAGCTGCTTTGTGTCATGCCGGGCATGTGAAGCAGCTGTTTGCTTTGCGTCACCAGAGCAGCACAAACCAGCCGGAGCGTCCTGGCAAATCCTGCCCTCGGAGTTTGGAGGCTCCCTTCCAACTGAATATGGGCATTTTCCCATTGGTTACTCACTAACCATTATGTGTTTCACTTTCATGTAAGTGCTTTGTAAAACACAGAAATCAATGGAAAAGAAATAAAAAGGAAATAAAGTAATGGACTCTGCAAAACCTTTTATCAGTGTTAAGGAACTATTCAGCATCTGTGATTATCCTCTCCTTGTTCAGCAGTGTATAATTTAATGATTGCATCTGAGGCGTGCTGTTAACTTTCTTCTCTGCTTCTCTGATCCCCACTGCTCATTCATTCCTCATATCATTTTCCTGGCTGGGCTCCCTGTGTGTGTGAGGGGAGTGGTTAAAGAACCCTATGGATTTCATATCTTGGCTTCATCTGGCATATTATAGCAAATGGCAGTTGATTAGGTCTTTCTATAGATCATTACCAATTGTTTTCTACCTTGCAGATAGTGCTATTACGACAAATCTATCATATGCTAGAGATCCTGTATGGCTTGTTATTTCTGCGTGATTTATTACACTTGGAGTAGAAATGTTGTTAGTGAACATTGGGGAAGCAGTGACTATATTGAGAAATATCAATGTATCCTCATGTTCTGGCTTGCAGTGACAGTGAGTGATCCATCTCGCTGACACTCACCTTGTTAACATTTTGATCAGATGGCAAATTTGTCATTTTTCATGGTAACAAGTATAAGTTTGCACAAGAACTGTAGGAACATAGAGAAGATAAAAGCCCCCTCTCTTAGTTTTTCCCTCTGTGAGTAATCAGTAATCTTTCAGGAAGGTGAAATAATTACTTTGTGAAAAAGCTTATCCACTGGAAAATGTGCCAGTTGTAAAAAGCTCAGATTTCTCTTCATTTGGGGATTGAATGAGTTCTTTTCTGCCATGCCTGACACTTTGATTAACATACCAAACCGACATGAAATGATATAGAACGGAAGGGTTTGCCGTCAGAATTCCTTTGTTTGATCATAGTCAAAAACATGAAGATGCTTGGTGAATAAAAACAAAAGCCTTCTCTCCAGATCTGCTGGAGTGCCAAACGCTGGCATATGAGGCATTTCAAATTTCCTTCAAGCTCTGCGTTTGGAAATGGCCCTCGAGTCACATGGCAGCTTTGCAGATCTCCTTCTCTAAACATCTTGGGTAGAATCCTGGCCTTACTGAAGTCAATGCCATATCATCCAACTATCGCAAAGACCAAGTACAACCACACAGTCTCTGCACTCAAAATAGTTTCCACAATTGGAGATTCAGGGACACCTGAAGCATGGGGTTGCATCCCTGACCGATTAGCTAGTAGCCATTGATGAACCTACCCTTCATGAACTTATTTGATTCTTTTTTGAACCTAGTTATACTTTGGCCTTCACACCATCCCCTGGCAGCTAGTTCTGCAGATTGACTGTGTGTTGTGTGAAGAAGTACTTCCTTGTGTTTGTTTTAAACCTGTTGCCTGTTAATTTCATCGGGTGACCCCTCATTCTTCCATATTCACTTTCTCCACACTATTCATGATTTTATAGATCTCTATCATATTCCCCTTAGTCATCTCCTTTCTAAACCAAACAGGCCCGTCTTTTTAATCTCTCCTTGTTTAGATGCTGTTCCATACCCCTAATCATTTTTGTTGCGCTTCTCTGTACCTTTTCCAATTCTAATGTATCTTTTTTGAGATAGGGTGACCAGAACTGCATGCAGTATTCAAGGTGTAGGTGTACTATCAATGTATATAGTAGCATTATGATATTTTGATGATATTTTCTATTTTATTATCTATCCCTTTCCTAACATTCTGTTAGCTTTTTTCATTGCCACTGCACCTTGAGTGGATGTTTCAGAGAACTATCCATCATGACTCCAAGATCTCTTTCTTGAGTGGTAACAGCTAATTTAGACACCATCATTTTATACATGTAGTTGGGATTATATTTTCCAATGTGCATTACTTTGCACCTATCAATATTGAATTTCAACTGCCATTTTCTTGCCCTGTCACCTAGCTTAGTGAGATCCCTTTGTAACAATTTGTAGTCATCTTTGGACTTAAGTAATTTTTATACCATCTGCAAATTTTGCCACCTCACTGTTGACCCCTTTTTCAGATTATTTGAGTATGCTGAATAGGAGAGGTCTCAGTACAGATCCTAGGGAGACCCTGCTATTTACCTCTCTCCATGTGAAAACTGACCATTTATTCCTACCCTTTGTTTTCTATTTTTAACCAGTTACTGATCCATGAGAGGACCTTCCCTCTTTTCCCATGACTGCTTACTTTGCTTAAGAGCCTTTGGTGAGGGACCTTGTCAAAAGCTTTCTGAAAGTCCAATGACACTATATTGACTAGATCACCCTTGCCCACAAGGAGGAGGAAAAAACCCACTCCAACATAGATCCCATCCCTCCCTTTTAATTTTCAGGAGCTTCAAAACATGTGTTTCACACAGCAGAGGAGTACAGTATGAGAATACTTGTGACAAGAGATTTGTTAAAATGCATATTGGTTTCCATTCTCTATTTCCATCTAACCATAAGAATTGGATGCATGGTCTGCTGCTTTGTGTTGTTTTTCTACTTTTCTTAGTAATTATTAACAGGATGTTGCTACTCATAGCTTATTATTTTAAAAGCCTTCAAACTGACCAGTGAGTATTCAGAGTAGTTAGCAGGTGTGTCATTGGGGTCATAACTGTACAGCTTTGGAGTGTTTAATTCTCCTCACATTATATACAACAATGCAATGCTTCAGCACCTGAGAAGCAAGCCGTAATGTTCTGTAGTGATTTGGGACTGCAAAGAGCCATATACTGTAAGTGCTAATTATTTATGATGATTTTGGTATAGTGCAGCCTACATGTAGGGGCATGTTCCTTTATTGCTTGCAGAGATGTTCGTTAGGTTATATCCACAGAATTGAGTGGAAGTAACGTTGGGAGACTTAAACTACAGGAGAGGTATCTTCTTCTGTCCCCTCACTTGGCTCCCCGAACACCTTGAACAATGGGCTGACAATGCAGCGGGAAAGCGACAAGCCTGGTGGAAGAGCATTGGAGCCTGTGCAAACCTTGAAAAATAAGGCAAGAGAAAGAACCTTCTGTTAGTCCTTCTTTGAGCTACACTAACTGTGCTTCGCATTACTGGCAACCCACAGCATTCCAAAGTCAAGAATCAGGCCCCCCAAATCATAAGATGTTAAAAATGATCAATAGTTGGTTCTTTTGATTTGCCTTCTGGTTTCCAGCTTTTCTGGTTCACGTTCTAATTTTTTTCCCCCACAACCAGAAGAGCTAGGACACTTTTTTAGTGAAAGATAAGTTTTGCCATAATCACATGATCCCAGGAGCTGGTGCTTTAAGAAAAACACAAGTATAAACTGGGAGAGATGAAGCAACATGTCACCTGCTGCAGAAGAGCCAATACAAACTTGGCAGCTGAGCAAGCCTTGCTGCCATGCAGATAGAATATAAAGCTCTGAATATTTTTAAGCAGCCTGTAACATAAAAGTATTTAAATATTTATCTGATGTAATGATATATTTCTTGGGCTGAAGGTGTCTCCTAGGCCAGAAGACAATTCTTCACCACACTGAGAACTGCTGAGTGCTCAGCACTTTTGAAAATTAGGCTACTCATTTAGGTATGGACTATGGATTTCGGAGCCTAACTTCAGAATCCTATTTCTTACAAACTGGCTCTAAGAATATAGTTCTGGTAGCTTGACTCATGTTTACGGGTCAAAAGATGCTAATGTCTAAGTGTAACAGGGTGGCATTCACCTCTCGTGAGCTACTTGTCCAAATGCATGTGCCTGCACTTTCTCTCCAGCCAAGTCACACACCGTCTGTATTCAAGATAAAAATCAAACCCTTCCCAGGGTCTGCGTGCAACAGGGAGCCTATCTCAGTGCCCTCTGTAAGGTCTCTTTATCTGCAGCCCTATCCCTAGGTTTGGTCTTCAATCTGCCCAGTAGGGCCTATCCCAGTACCTTGATTCGGACTGTCTCTCAGCCCCTTCTGGGCTCTCTCAAATTGTCCCCGCTCTTCAAGCAGTCCCGGCCCTGGTGTGGGCCCATGCCCTCAGGGCTCTCTCCTCGGATAGTCTTTGTCTCTCTGGGCCTTTCTGGCCCTAGCTCTCCAGCTGGGCTGCTAAACGGTTCAGTTCCCCTTCCGGGGGTGAATCAAAGTCCAGACCACTTCATCAGTGGCTGGTGGGGAGGACCTAGACCCACCTTCTACTCTGGATTCAAGTCCAGGGACCCTAAAGATACCAGCAATCCACCAAGTCCCTTTTAATTAAGTTGCATTGCTGTTATGATTCCCTGGGCCACTTCCCCATGACCCCAGTATATTCTTCAACCTTGCCTCGAAGCCTTGTACTGATTGAGTCCCAGCTGCCAGCCTGGAGCTCCTTCTCACTCCCGCTGGTCTCAGCCAGCAGTGTTCTATAGCTCCCTTAGCCAGCCTGGCACACCATCCACACTCCTCCAGTTCCAGCAAAGAACTGAACTCTGTGCCGCACAGCTGCTCCTTTTATATGGGCCTGCTGGGCCCGGATTGGCTGCTCCCTGAAGCCCCTCTCTGATTGGCTGTGTCCCATGCTGCCACTCTGGGCTGCTTGGAGGACTCCCTCCACTGCCCTTTTCTGGGGCAGGGTGTGGTAGGGCCATGAGGACTCTAGCAGGAAGCCTCAGGGCATAATCCACCCCATTGCACTAAGCCTCAATGAAGATGACACCTCCAGCATATGCACAACTGTTCTTGAAGATGTTAGACAAGATGTTCTCCAGAATTATTATAATAATCATAAAGTTGAAATGAGACTAGACAGTGGAGAGTAGTTTACAAGATGCAGTTGCTATTATATCATCACTGACAATTTACCTCTGAAATCAGGCAGGAAATACATAGCTTTCTTCAGGTCTTGGTGACATTGATGTAGAAAAAAGTTTCCTAAATCACAATTTGATATATTATACAATGGTTTCTGATAAAAGAATGTTAGAATGCTTCCTTCACCTCCTGGAATCAGTGAATCATTTGCTATTATCTCTTTTGAAGAGTGGATATCTTCTCTTTAGGAGTAGAGATGAAAAATTGCCTTCTAAATGTAACATGCCACAGGCAGATTCCAGAGAGGAGAAAGGATTGAAAAGTATTGAGGATAGTGCTACAGTAATTAAAGTTTCAGATACGAAGGGCCAAGATTCTGTACTTAATTTGCAGCTAAAGAATAAATAGGAGATCCTTCATCGGAGCAGCTGGCTGGGTTTCTCACCTGTCCCGGGAGTTATGTAGTTAGTGTTATTCAGTTTGGGGTTTTTTGGTTTTCTTTTTTGTAAATATCTGAGACTTTACTTCCTGAATACATAGAGAGAAAAATTGAAAATAAATTACTGGACACACAACTCTAAAGCGAGGATAACACTGCTGAAGACACTTTTGTAGTGTATTTGGAGTAGAAGCGAACATGAAATTGTCTAATATGTCTCACTAAAGCCTGATATGGGTCATTTATGGCCCTATCCTGTGAGGAGCTAAGCACGTTCATCTTTTATTTAATTCAGTAGGAGTTGAGGGCATCTGTTGTCTCACAGAACCGTGTCAACAGGGCCTGATCCAGCTCCTATTCATGCCAGTAGAAAGATTCCTGTTAACTTCAATTGGTGCTGGATCAGACAGCCAATAAACATCACCTCCAATTAATACCTACATCAACCGTGACACAGGTGACGACCCCTAAAATGATCTGGTGTTCGATCATCCCCTACTCCCATCCTGTTTCCCCATCTCCTTTGCTGTCCTCTATTTAGAATGGTTCTTTCTGGGCCCTTTCCACTGAGCTCTGGTACTTTGAGTCCCTTTGATGTGCTAGTGTTTTACACTCACTCTGCATTGGGATCAGTCACCCCTCCAGAGGTGAGGCAGTGGAGAATCAGACCTCCTATCTCTTTCAGGGGAACTGTAGTTTATGCATTTGAATTTTATCCAGTTTTCCAAATCTAATGTCAATCAGTTGTCTCGGTAAGGAACGCACTGAAACACGTTATAACATGCTCATCCTTACTTTTCCATGGAGGGTTTTCAACTAACCAAATGTTTCGGTAATAAAATTGCACTGTATTTGCTTTTCATTCTGTTATCAGAATAGACAAAGTAATAAAATGTCATTGAAATATTATCTTTAACTCGACATCTTGGGATAACTGGTTGGTAGGAGGGAGGTAAACAGGTATACACACTTCACTGAAGACTTCAGTCTAGCAAAGCACTTATGCCCATGCTCACTGGGACTGCTCACATGCTTAAATGATTTGCTTGATGGAGGCCAGCGTGCTCAGCACCCTGAGGATTGAACCCCAACAGAAATTTGGTCATCTGTTGTAATCCATTGCACCTTGTGTAATAGAGAGCATGATCTCAATGACAACACCACAGAGACACAAAGATTCCCCGAAGGGGTCATGAGTTCTCTTCTTCTTAGGCTAAAGACAGCCAGTTTTTATTCTTAAACATTTGGAAGGTCAGGTTTGATTTACAAAGGTCCATCCCAGCATCTGTGACCTCAGGACAGGGGTTCTTCTTCTCCTCACTAAGAATGGCCAAAGAAAGGTTATTTAAAATAAAAAATGTTGGTGTTTTTAAAAGTGGGTTTCTGTGACTTCTGCCCTTCTCACAGCATGTATGAATAACGATGGTGACAGAATCATAGTCCTGTTCATGGTAATCGCAGAATTTCTCCACCCGTTCTGTATGTTCGCAACTCAACACAGATGAAGAAAGAATATGTACCAGTTAAGAAAATCTACAGGAGAATGGGACAAACATTTGTTTCATCTTGCCAAAGCAAGGTAAAGCATCACAAGGAAAAAATAGATATATATTTTGACATTCTGCACCAGTGAAGTGGTTTTAATCCAAGTCAGGGAAAAAAACCCAACATGGCATTTTCAGTTAGACTTTAAAATAAGTGAAGGAGAAAATTCAAGGGTCCTGAACACAAACAAGGTTACAGACAAATACTGAGTTTTACTCATTGCAAGCTTGACAACCAAGTTGCAGTAGCTTGCTAATAATACACATGCTTTGATAATGGACATTTGGTAATGTCCTGTACCTTTTATAACTATGGCTTTATTTTTTAATGGATTTGAGGTTCTCTTGGCTTATAAGTCAATGTGCAGAACACTTTTCCTGACGTGTGTTACATTTTTATGGACCGATGTGCTGCTTTTGTTTCTGTATTTTGGAAATTTGCAACCTGTGTGTTGCTGAAATGATGATGTTAATTATTTTTTCCCTGCCTCCCCAAACTCCAGAAAATAATCCCATGAGGAAAGACTCGATACTCATTTGTGGATGTGAAATATATCATTGTGATATGGTTTGTAAAGAAACTCAAATGACTTGCTTGAACTATAGTGTTTTCTTTTGTTACCCACTTCTGTATGGCATTACTTGTCCACTAATGCAAATTTGTCTTATCAGCAAATCAAGCCATACAATATGCTTGTCTCACCAAGAATGATGTACTTTTTTGGCTAGGAACTCCACTGTTATCTTTGTATTGCCAGGAATTCACACTTTCCAACTTTGTTCTGGCAGGACCAATATAATTTTGTTTTGCCAAGAATAATAGATTGAGTCTTCCAGGAATCCAACGCATTTCGTTTCCGCTCAATAGGTATTTCAGTTCCTTTATACGCTACTGGTATGCAGTGATACACATGCTTTGAGCATTATTTTATTCGTGAAGGCCACATATGATATCTGTGCTGCACATTTTTCCCTTATCGGGTGTGATCTGTCCATTTTGGAATTTATTTAGATTTCTTCGGGTAGAAATTCAGCCGTATGTTTATTTTGTGAGGAAATAACTGTCTTTGTCTCATTTGAAATTTTAGTGGAATTTGTCTTGCTTGGAGCTGAATTATATGTTTGTCTCATCAGGAATTTTAGCAGGGATTTGGTATTTGTTTCTTTGGTGTCTCCGTACAGTGTTAGCGTTTAAATTCCCTGCTCTCTTAATTTAGTGTAGTCCTGGGGATAAGTAAATCTTCTAGTATTTGCCAGTGGATTACGGTGTTTTATTTTACAAATTAGTGCTGGCTTGGGATATCCTGAATTTACTGAGTTTTAAGTATGTATTCAGTGTGTATGATGGTAGGCAAGGGCACAGGGAGAGATGCCTGAGGTACCTATCTGCATGTCAAATGCCATTGTTTGGAACAACTGAAAATAGACTGGACCAAAGACTAAAAACTGGCAATGCATTACTGGTAATATTTTGGCAGGGATATGGACTGAACTCTCTGGCAGATATTTCCCATCTCTAGCTTTTATAGGATTCTGTAGCGAAGCTTGGGCACTCCCATCCATGGAAGTGATGTGTTGTGTCAGTTGGAGTGTACGCTCCCCATATGCTTGGGATGGCTGCATTTCTAGCCCTTCACCACTAAAGGAATGTGATTCACCTTTGAAAAATGTGTTTGATTGGCGTTGACTTTGTGCCACCAGGCAGATTAGTAACTTGCTTCATCTGCCGTCCATTACTTTATCCCAGCCAACAGCATCCAAGCCTCAATCATTGTCCCGGTCTTCATTAAAAATATCTAATTATTGAACCCCATCTGGGAAAAACAATCCTTCCATCTGTGTAGTGAGTCCATATCTGAGTGCTCTGACTCCAGAATGGAGTAAAAGCAGCCTAACTTCCTGTTGAATTGCTTTCCCAGCTCGTCTCCTAGTGTCCTATGAGCCCCAGCTCTTATCCCCAATACATAAATATGGCTGGGATTTGTTTTTTATGAATTGAGGGGGAGGGTTACAGCTAAATGCCATTTCTGTAATTGGTTAATATAACTCCAGGGTTGTATTTTACATTAATCTAACTTTGCAAACATTATATTTATGTCTCCTTTAACATTTGCCTATTATTTGGATGAATGTCACCAATTCATCACAACTGTTTAGATATTTCACACAACGCACAGTCAACCTGTGGAACACCTTGCCAGAGGATGTTGTGAAGACCAAGTCTATAACAGGATTCAAAAAAGAACTAAAGTTCATGGAGGATAGTTCCATCAATGACTATTATCTAGGGTGCACAGCGATGGTGTCCCTAGCCTGCATGATTAGGTCCTTAATCTATATTATAATCCTACATACCTCATGTGGGACACTGATATCTGACCTTCCCATTCTCCCTTTAAAAAACTGTACAATGACAGATGCACACATAACGTGTTGGGTGACATATGAGTTCCTTAAGAGAAGATTTCTGTTGATACAGAATCCAAGAATGGACCATTTACTGCTCCGTAGTGCCACTAGTTTAAATATGGTGCATTCCCATTATAGCACAATTAATAGGTACAGAGAGAGAGAGAGATGCAAAATATTTTGTCCATCAGGGCAGCAGAAACTCTTTTTTTAAAAATAATTCCCTGTTTAATGAATATATGTATGTATATAAAATAGAAGAGCCCTTAGAAGATGATTCTTTGGGTCTGCATTAATAGCAATGTATAACCTGATAAAAATCTCAACCTTAAATCATATTAATAGTCCTTACATTGATAGTCACATTAAGACCAGTGGGACAATGGGAAAAGGATATAAGTACTCACAAGCTACATTAACAAAAGGACAATTGGCATTTAGTGGTGAATTAAAGCGGAACACGAAGAACAGTATTTTTTTTCTTAGCTGATGAATTCAGTACATCTAAAATGATCCTTTACAATAAATAAACTGATTCTCTTGGATTCCACTTATAACTTAATTGCATGTTATACATAGTAAATATATTTTGCTGTCATGTTAGCAGTGATTGCATATAGTTATTTCTCTTCTCACATGTGGGGCTCTCACAAGTTACAATTTTTCATCTTAAATCAAAGGTGTGCCTAGAAATGTATCAAGGGCCAGGCTAGCAATAGAGAAAATAAAGAAAAGATTTTGGCTCTCATAAACCCTTATCCATGAGTAATTATCTTGTTATGTTAAAGTGGTTCTCCTGAATATTAAAATAATTAGGACCAACAGTCTCAGCAATGCTGTCCTCAGATGTAATTGGCAGGGTGCGTTAATTAAACATATTTATATTGCTGCCTGGCTAAAGGAAAGGATGAAGCACTTGTAATTGCTGAAATTCAGTAAAATCACATGTTTACTGCAGAGAATAAATGTACAGATTACAGTATTTGTGGTTTGCAGTGTAGTTGTAGCTGTGTTGTATTTGTGGTAGGCTAATAGCTGGTGTCCGTGTGGTCCGTCGGTTTGACGATGATGTTTTCATGCTCTCTCTTTTTGTGGATTCTGGAGTGACTCTGAAGTCCAAAGCATAATGTGCATGCTCGTGAGCAGATTGGGCAGACAAAGCCATTGGTGAGCGTCTTGGTAGCTATAGTCGTAGTATGACACTTTCCCTGGCAGCTAGCAATCGATTAGTTCTGACCTCTTCAAAGGCTTGGAAAGCTCTGAGAGTTGTGTGTTGCCAGGCTGATCTATTTAACGCAGCCTTCTCAAAATCATCCGATTTTATTGCACCAAAGTGTATGCTGTTCTTGGATACTGTCCTTGTTGTGCTTTTTGGGGCGGCCTTGATTCCGATGTCTTGTGCCAATTCTCCATAGAACATTTTTCTGGGGAGTTGATGTTCAGGCATCCGTGTCCAACCCAGTGTAGTTGGGCTTTTATTAGCATGGCCTCAATGCTTGTGGCATTTGACTTTTGGAGAACTCCAGGTTGGTAATTTTGTCCTGCCAGCAGATCCCCAAAATGGTGCTCAGAGACCGCATACGGAAGGCCTCTAGCTGTTTGATAGGCCATTTGTACGGAATAGAGGAAAGATGTCAACACAAAAGCATTGTAAAGTTTTATTTTTGTTGAGAGGGTTATGTTGTGGGATTTCAGGACTGTGTGGCTTTCCTAATGACTGAGAAGTTTTCTGTATCCTGTTCGTGATCTCTTTGTCAAGAGGTCCATCATGGGAGATGTTGCTGCCGAGATAGGCAAAACCGTCAACTTGCTTTAGCTGGATTCCACTCATGGAGATGCTCGGGGATATGGCCCGGAGCAGTGATGAGATGATTGGTGCAACCCCACAGGTTTCTCCAGGCTGATTGTGAGGCCAAACAATTTTGATGCTTCAGCGAGGTGATCTACAATGCACTGGAGATCTCCCTCCGTGTGTGCTAGGAGGGCACAATCATCTGCAAAGTGTGCTTCTCTTATTAGTAGTTCTCTTACTTTTGTTTTTGCTTTAAGCCTTGTAAGATTTAAAACTGAGCCATCGTGTCTGTATCTGATGTATATGCCTCTGATGAATCCATTTGTAGCATGGTTGAGAATTGGGTGAAGAAGAGGTTGAACAGTACAGGGGCAAGGACACAGCCTTGTTTGACTTCATTTGAAATGGGAAAGGAGTCAGTGAGATCTTCATTAAAAAGTACCTGACCTTGCATCCTCTCATAAAATAAACGAATGATCTTTACCAGTTTTGGTGGGCAACCAAGTTTGCTGAGGATCATCCGTAATCATTCTCTATTGACTGTATCAAGTGCTTTTGTCAGATCAATGAAAACACTGAACAGATTCGTGTTTTGTTCAATACATTTTTCTTGTATTTGCCTGATACTGAAAATCATGTCTATGGTGCTACAACCAGGTCTGAATCTGCACTGAGTCTCAGGTAGATTGGCTTCTGAGACAGACGAAATCAGTGAGTTCAAGAGGACAAGAGCAAAGATTTTTTTTTCCAGTGACGGATAGGAGAGAGATCCCACGATAGTTATCACAGACCATTTTGCTGGCTTAATTTTTAAATAAAGGAATAATTGTGGTATCTTTGAAGTCTTGTGGCATTTCTTCGTTGTCCCAGATGTCAGCAAGGATCTTCTGGAGTGTTGTTACCACTTTTGGACCTGCAGATTTATATATTTTTGCAGGTATTCCATCTCTACCCAAGGACTTTCCTGAGCACATGAAATGGATTGCCTTTTCTGTTTCTTCAAGTGAGGGTGGTGAGTCAAGGTGGTACTCAACAGTCCTTTGAGGTATCTGATTACTAGCACTTGTTTCAATTGAGGATGGTCTGTTCAGCAGTTGGCTGATATGTTCAACCCATCTCTGTTCCATGCCACATTTGCCTTTGATGACTGTCCTGCCATCAGCCATCATGAGCAAATCTTGACTGAATACCATTTTGCCAGATAATGGAAAGCCTCACTTTTCTCTTTCAAAAGTACTGTGATTTTCTCATAGGTTTCAACAAACCAGTCACAGTGAGCCCTTTTCTTCCAGCCAAGGACATCAGTTGCCATTTTTTGTACTGTCTCTGACTTCCTCCCATGAGACAGGGTATCACCCAAGTTGGTTTCTAGTGCACTTTGTAGCTTGTCTCGATAGGATGCATGGGTTAGTTTAACGATATCAGGGGACATCTTGATTGTTTTTGGGCATTTATGGCATGTGGGTACAATGTATAGATTCAGTGTTGACCTAATAATTCTATGATCCATCCAACATTCTGCTCCACGCATGGCTCTGGTGATCCTGACATCCCTTATGTCACTTTATCAGACAATGTAATCTATTAGATGCCATTGTTTGGATCTGGGGTGCATCCATGTAATTTTATATTTGTCTGCCTGTCTGAAGATGGTATTTGTAATTGTCAGAGTATGTTCTGCACACTTGCTTAGGAGTAAGACCATTTTCGTTCATTTTTCCCATGCCATTTTTCTAATGACACCTTGCCAGTTGTTGTTATCTTTACCTACTCTTGCACTGAAATCTCCTAGGATGATTAGTTTGTCACTTTGTGGTGTTGACTTGATGAGAGAGTCGAGATCAGAGTAGAACTGTTCCTTTCGCATCCTCAGGGCTTGTTAAGGTGGGCGCATATGCACTGATGTTAGCAAATCACGATTTATTTAGTGGTAACCAGAGTGTCATGAGTCTTTTGTTGATGCCTACTGGAAAGTCTTCAGGACGTTGCAAGAGTTTGGTCTTGATGGCAATTCCCACTCCATGGATTCTATCTTGGTGTGGTTCTGATCCCTTCCAAAAGAAGGTGTAACCGCCAGCCGGTTTCTGTAATGCCCTCGTCTGCCTGTCTAGTTTCACTGGGTGCTGCAATGTCAATGTCATACCAGGCTAACTCTTTTGAAAGGAGAGCTGTTCTTCTTTCAGACTGAGAGGTATTATCTTTGTCTATCACAGTCCTGATGTTCCAAACAGCAATCTTTTGTGCCTTTTTAGGTATCTTTGGTTTTCGACTCCGTTGAGGATGATCCGCCAGCCTCAGTAAGCCAGCCAGATTTAACTTGGGCAGGCAATGTTTGAGGCATCTTTTCTAGCCCCTTCCCTTATAAAAGTAAGAGCAGTGCAGTCCTAAAAAGGGCTGCTCTGTCACCTGGGGTAATCATAGAATCATAGAATATCAGGGTTGGAAGGGACCCCAGAAGGTCATCTAGTCCAACCCCCTGCTCAAAGCAGGACCAATTCCCAGTTAAATCATCCCAGCCAGGGCTTTGTCAAGCCTGACCTTAAAAACCTCTAAGGAAGGAGATTCTACCACCTCCCTAGGTAACGCATTCCAGTGTTTCACCACCCTCTTAGTGAAAAAGTTTTTCCTAATATCCAATCTAAACCTCCCCCACTGCAACTTGAGACCATTACTCCTCGTTCTGTTTCCACACTTCCGGTTACCCTCACCTGGTTTAGCCCACCTGCTGAGGCAGTGTACAGGGGTGTGGCTGCTGTCGCATACTTACAGCTACTTGGAGCCACAGGTGAGAGCTGGGGATACAATGAGGACCAGAGAGGAAGAGGACCAGTCAAGGAGTGCAGCTGTTCCAATCACTCAAAGATACTACCTCTCCCATACATCCCAGACACCCCAATAGCTGGTGACAGTAATCCAAACACACGATATGGGCAAATCCTGTTCCCTAAGCCATGCAGAAATAATCAGGCTTGGCACAGGGGAATTTCATAGGGCTTGGATGGTTGAGGAAGGTCCTTTTTGGGTATGGTGCTGACCATGGTTGTTACTGCTGCCTCAGGCCTTCACAGAGCCCGAGCTACCAGAGTGGAGGGAAACGGCCCATAGATCTGTGTTGTAGCAGAACCAGAGGACCTGCTTCTCCCTCATTCCACCTCTAGACTTCCCCAGCAATGGCCCAGGTGCTGGTGTAAGAGGGCATGCCTATCCATTACAGCATTCTACCCCGCACAGCACAGCTCTGGTCCCAGTTCAGGCCAGAACCAAGACAACCTGGGAATTGTAGTTCTCAGGCAGATACTGGGAAGTGTACACCTGAGAGCAAAGCATGCTGGGAAGGAGGGCCAGGATATAAGTAGCTCCCTTTCCTCAGTGAGAAACTGGTGAGGACCGATTGTTCAGTGGTCAAGTCAGACAACCATAACATGGTCCTCAAAGCTTCTGATGCCCCTGTACTGTAGAGCACACTGAAGGCTGTTATAGACAATGGGCTCTCAAACTGGGCGGGGGCACAGACTGTATTCTGGGGGTGTGAGAGACGTTTTAGGGGAAAGACCATACTGTGCACATTTCACTCACAGCAATGAGTAACTAGAAAAGCTGATTCCTCCAGTCCTATCAGGCCCCTAGATGGCGCTGTGCATTTTGATGGATTTCTGTTGAGCGTGCCTAGCATTATACAAAGCCGTTGCCATCCGTACATTAACCCGGTTGCTACGACGCGGGGTGCACATTTAGCTGTCAGCATCGACCACAATCACAGTTTTGCTTTTGCTCTTATTCCAGTGGCTCGTTGGCTGTGTTTGAACTAATGCCTTACTGTCTGCAATATTTAGTGAGCGTTGCATGCAGATTAGTTTTTTATCGGTATATGTACTTGTGTGGTGGTGGGGGGGTATAAACAGCAGACACAAAGAAGTGGAGGCATCAAAATAAGTTTGAGAACCACCACTCTAGACCTTTGACAGGCGCTCTGTGACCCACAGAAAAACCAGGGGGAGCCTTGGGAGTTTCCTTACCCTGGAGCAGGTTGGGATTTTTGTGGAACCCTATAGGACGGAGACCAAGGCACCAACCATATCTATAACAATGCAAAACTGAAGCCCCCATTGCAGGCCAGTTCTGCAGCAGGCTGGGGTGTACATCCCTTAGGTGGGTTCCAGATATGCTGCTCCTCTGTGCACAGTGGAGAGCCCTGGGCTCTCAATGCCCAAGGATGGGGGAGCAGTTGGATTTGCCCAGAAGGCAGTAATATACTGTTCTTTGGCTGCAGGATTCTGCTGCAATGCATTGGTTTTGCTGCGGTACTGTGGAAACTGCCTTCTACGAGGGGAAGGGTTAATTCATTTAAGGCAGCCAAGCGACACCAAATCTGCTTTGTGTGGGAAGTTGCTGTGCTAAAATATTGCACTCCCTGCATACACCAATCTGGGGTCGCCAGAGCTGGCTTCAACGTGCTGGGGCTTGGGGCTGAAGCCCGAGAGATGATTCAGCCCTGGGCAGTGGGGCTCAGGTTACAGGCCCCCTGACTGGGGCTGAAGCCCTTGGGCTTCGGCTTTGACCCCTTCCCTGCCCAGGGCAGTGGGGCTTGGGCTTTGGCTTCCCCGACCCAGGGCGGTGGGAGTCAGGCAGACTCAGGTTTCGGATCCCTCTCCTGGGGTCGTGTAGAATTTTTGTTGTTAGAAGGGGGTTGTGGTACAATGAAGTTTTGAAAACCCCTGCCTTAGCGCTACCAGAACACCACATGCTTGTGTACGTGAGAACACAGCACAGCACATCCCACTGTGTATTTTTATTTCTGCAGCGTTCCTACACTGCTGAAAGTTAGGGTTTGATTTTTTCAAAGAGCTCGTTCTTGCCGTCTCTGAAAGCACTATGCTTTCACCAGGGCTTCTCTTATGCCAGAGCTCTCCTTTCGTTTATAGCAAAGAATTAGAAAAAAAACAAAAACCTGTGCAAAACTATTGCCTGATCACACAAAGTAATCACTTTTTGATTCAGCCCCCTATAACTATTTGACATTTCAAGGTCAGCAGGGCGCCTTTCTGGAAGATTGAAAAGCCGGGTAGCTGGGCCTGGGGTAGATTGTAAAACAGGGACAAATAAAAAGATGCTTCAAAGTGTCTCCCTTTTATTTTAATTTTATTTTAATCAATCCCTGTTCTGACAGGTCCATACAAAGACACCAGGAGAGGCAAGGGGATCAAAAAGGAAGACTATCTAAAGGGGAGTGAATGTTGCCACCCACCCACCTTTCTGCCTCCTCTCTTTCTCCTGCTTCTGTCTCATTGTCACTTCCTCCTGGCAGACTTCTAGCTCCTGTCCCGCCAGTTGTCCTCTCACCCCCTCCATGTCCTTGACCCACAGGATTTTACTCTCACCCCTCAGTCCAGGCTCTGTAGACAACACAGCCGTCTTTTTCTCAGCCAGGAGTAGACAGCAGCCCATTAGCTGACTCAGCCAAATCCAGCTCCCCTGCTCTCAAGGTTCCACTCTGAACTCTGGGGTACAGATGTGGGGACCTGCATGAAAGACCCACTAAGCTTATTCTTACCAGCTTAGGTTAAACTCTGCCACAACCAAAGTGTTACACAAAGAACAGGGGAAGAGTCCACTTGAAAATGTCTCACCCCCCAATAATATCCCCCCAAGCCCTACACCCCCTTTCCTGGGGAGAGCTTGATAAGAATCCTCACCAATTTGCATAGGTGAGCACAGACCCAAACCCTTGGATCTTAAGAACAATGAAAAAGCAATCAGGTTCTTAGAAGAAGAATTTTAATTAAAGAAAAAGTAAAAGAATCACCTCTGTAAAATCAGGATGGTAAATACCTTACAGGGTAATCAGATTAAAAACATAGAGAATCCCTCTAGGCAAAACCTTAAGTTACAAAAAGACACAAAAACAGGAATATACATTCCATTCAGCACAGCGTATTTTACCAGCCATTTAAACAAAACAGAATCTAACGCATATCTAACTAGATTGCTTACTGACTTTTTACAGGAGTTCTGACCTGCATTCCTGCTCTGGTCCCGGCAAAAAACATCACACAGACAGAGAGAACCTTGTTTCCCCCCCTCCTCCAGCTTTGAAAGTAACTTGTCTCCTCATTGGTCATTTTGATCAGGTGCCAGCGAGGTTATCCTAGCTTCTTAACCCTTAACAGGTGAAAGGGTTTTTCCTCTGGCCAGGAGGGATTTAAAGGTGTTTTCCCTTCCCTTTATATTTATGACACCTGCTTTCCTCTTCTTTTTAACTGCCTGCTAGATGAAAATTCAGTGCACTTGAAGGGACATATGTTTACAGTCCCACAGCTGGCTAGGTACATGTGTATTAGCAGAGGATGCCAGGGCTGGGGAGTCACTTTTATCCCAGAATCCCATTTGGTGCCCAGTAACAGCTTCATGCCTTAATGCAGGGGAGGTTGTTACTGCACCCTGTAATCGTACATGAAGGTTTTCCATTTTCATGTATGCACAGTAATAAAAAACAACAACACATCTTGGCGTTAGGATTAGTACTGACATGAAAATGTTAAATGCTAAAATGTTTTAAGGCTGAATTTCCAAAGTGAATAGAATAGCTAGCATGCCGTGCACAATTATGTTGGCTTCATGGGCGGAAGGATTTATGTTTAAACACTATTAATATCTCAGTGACATCCCCAGTATAATAAGAATTTTATTTAAAGAAAAGATTGTGTTCATTTCTGTTGTAGCACTAATCTGGTGTTATTAATTTACTTTACGTTTCTAACATTGGTAACCTGCTGGATGTTTAAGAGGAAATGTCATTGCTAATTTAGATTTATTTAATTTAATTTAATTTAATGTATTTATTTATTTATTAAGAAAATTGTAATGCCATTGTTGTATATGGTGGGAACAGCTGGTTTGATTTCGAAGGGTGGGGAATGGTGTGCTTGGTTCAGCAAAGCACTTAATGACCTGGTTAAGTCTCACTGGCATTAAGTTGAGCACATGCTTAAGTGGGTCGCTGAAGTGGGGCTAATTCTGTCAAAGTCTGGCCTCGTGCATTCCAGCATAGGTCGTGGCTTTTGGTCACAGCCCTGCATTGGGGGTGGCATGGAGCGGCACTGCCCCATATAGCTACAATCTCTCCTCTAGCTTCTACAGGTCTTCTTCTTAGCGTACGCACAACATGCCTCAGGTGGCATGTGACCACAATTCATCACCGAATTTGGTCCTCTGGTTGGATCATTAGATGCCCCGGCCGGGTACTGATGGGGAGTGCGACATGAATGCTGATCCATGCCCTCTGCTTCTCCAAGGGTATGGGAGGGAAGCAATCTGCTCCAGCATTTTGAAGATTGCTCCCCCAGTGAAGCAGTCCTGCACCATTGCCCCTTGGAGAGGGAGCTGGAACCCCTCCTCCTTTCTGCCCCCCTTCTGCATCCTGTTCCCACACCCCTGAAGCAAGATGTTACTCTCCTAGAGCACAGGGCATGCTGGGATTACTAGAGTGCTCAATGGTGCAGAGGAAGATATTGGTGCCTACCTCCACCCTTTGAATCCATAGGAGATCTGCGCACATTCTGCCCATAGACAGTACATAAAATAACACTCACTGCTCCAATCCCACCAAATCCTGTAGTCTGGCCTGCTGAGTACTGCCATCTGGGGAGATCCTCAGGGCTGCTGGGGTCTCCAGGGCTTAAATTCTCACAGAATATTTCCGAGAGCCCTAGGCTTCTGCCCCATGGGGCATGCAAGCTCAAGGCTTCTGCCCTGTGGGAGGCACCATGGCTTGAGGCTTCTGCCCTGCAAGGTACGCCAGGCCTCGGGGCTCAGTGAGGCTCAGGGCTTCGGCCCCGCAGGTTTGAAAATATTTATCGTAACACCACTCCGGACAGCTCTGTCTGAATTTAAGCCCTGCATGACAACCTTCCCTCTGAGGGAACAAGCCCTGATCCCATGACCCAACGTGGTGCTATAGGGCATGGTGTTTGGGATTAGACACAAAAACTCTGTTTAGACAAGGCCATGCCTTCCGGAGGCCTTGTCTAAACAGAGTTTTTGTGCTGCTTGAACCCTATCGACTTAGAAATCGATAGAGTTAAAGTCTACAGCACCTTTGTGCGGGTGCAGTTACACTGATAGAGAGGCGCTTTGTCGGTATAGACATAAACTACCATTCTGAGCACCGTCTACCAGCAGAACAGTGCTCATAGTAACAGAGGCGGATGACCCTCTTGTGGTGCCCTGGGCCAGAGCAAGTGTGGGGTCCCACCCACCCCTTCCACCTGCAGTTCCCACCCCCCCCCCAGCGCTACTGCTGCGGAAATGGGGTCGGGGCACAGGGGCTTGCACTGCTCCGCCCGCCACTCTGGCGATCCAAGGAGCTGAGGAGCCGGGGAAGCCGCCGACCCTGCTCCCCAGCACGAGTGCCAAGCAGGTGAGGGAAACCCCTGCGCTCCAACCCTGCTCCCCAGCATGAGAGCCGAGCGGTCGAGGGGGAAACCCCCGTGCTCTGACCCCGCTCCCCAGCAGGAGCTCCAAGTGGGTAGGGGTAACTTCTGCACCTGACCCGCCAGGTGGGCAGAACAGGGCAAGCCCCCACACCCCATCCCCAGGATCGGGGTCTGGGATGTGCCTATTTTTCCAGGGCCCCCAATTGGCTGGGGCCCCTGGGCATGGGCCCCATTGGCCCAGTGGCTAATCTGCCACTGCATAGTAAGAGGTTGTACCACCTTAGCTATATGAGTTTCTATTGCGATATAATTATCCCGGCACACTGTAGACCAGCCCTAAGAGAGATGGGGCAGTTAGCACGGACCTGCACTGGTGGATACACTTGGGCCAGTTACTATGGCATTGCCGGAGAAAACATGGTACCTTTCCTAAAGGCCTAGAAAAATGCATTCTTGTCCGGGGCCCTGGAACTAGGGTTGCTGGGGGTGTGGCTGTTCCCTCTGGTTTGAAGTAATAAGAGCAAGCTAATGCATGTCTCCTGTTATATAGGGGGTTTTACAGTTCTGTTCAAAGGCTTTCAGCAGCCCCATTATAAAAAAAATTTCTAGTACCCTTGTTCTTGCCACCCTCTCTCAGCATTCAGAAGGGTGTTATGTCTTTGTGTACTACCATTCAGGCAGCGCACCTCCTCCCTGTTCAACTGTTAGTGTCCACCCAGTGGAAGATACATGTGCAGGAATCCCGGCATGTGTGACTGGAGGGGTAACCCCAAGGTGGATGGGGGAAGTCTGCCGAACTCTGTTCCCCTCAGAGTAATGAAAAGACTCCCATTGACTTAAGTGGACACTGAATTGGACCTTAAATGCCCATGCATACGGCCTTCCCAGCAAAACTCATACCGTTATGTTTATCATGGAGTTATGTCCTTGCATGATAGCTACGAAATACCAAGATACTGGAAAAAGATACCTGCAATGTTGTCTGAGATAAGCCAATTTTAATAAACTATGTCTAGAAAAGATCCTTATTGGTACTATCTTTCTCTTGTTTGTTTTAATTTTATTTTTTTTTTAGTTTAGCAGGGTTTGAACCTAGGACCTTTGGCACCAAAGCACAGACTTCTAATATGTGTGCCACTCCCGCCTCGACTCACTGGTAAAAGTAGTAGGTTAGTACCTTGAGTGCCCCCGCCAGTGGAGGACATGGCACACATCTTGCCAGAGGATGTACATATTCACTGTGGCCTTTTAAACATTCCACACTGTATGTCTCGCTCTGTAGCCCAGTGTGAGCGAAGAGTTTTCATATTGCTAGCATTGATAATTGCAGAGCGTATGAAAACTCAGGAAAGCAATTTCACATGCTACCACACCCACAGTTGGCAGTTTTCAGCCCTCTGAAATTTTTGTTTTGATAGGAAAAAACCAGTTCACCCGAGACAGAGATACTTAAAATCCGCAACAAAACAGAGTAAGAAGGTGAAGGCAGTTTTGTTGCCTCATGTACGTACATGTGTGCTTGCTTGCAAATCATTCTTTTCTATATGCCGTCTTATTCAAATTTATTTCCTAACGACAACATTCATTCTCTGGAAATTTTTACCAAAAAAGACAATAGAAAATATACTTTTAAGCCTGTTTTACAGAAAACAGGCATGTCCTGGGTCAGAGGAAATGGTGTGCTAATTCGTCACCTCCTTATTATTATTGTTTTATTACTTGTGTATAGCATGGTAATGTCTAAGGGCCAACCAAGAATGGGGTCTCATTGTGTTAGGCCCTATAGAAACTCAGACTGTTAGCCGCTTCCTGCCCCCAAGAACTTACAATCTGAATAGACTAGACAGACACAGGGTAGGAAGAGAGGTAGAAAACACCAGCAAAGTGAACAGTGTGACGGCAGCACATGGCCTGTTACTGCCACAATTCCTTTTTTGCAGGGTGTGACATTAAGAAGAGAGTGACAGAGGCAGGTGTGGAATGCAGCTGAGGTGAAGATACTATGGGTGCATGTCTACATTTGAATCTCTCAGGCTAGCTCTCAAGTACAATCCTGCCTGACCCCCAGGTACGTATTTGAGCTGCTAACCTGAGCTGCAGCCCATGCGACCACGGATGCACTGGTCTTTTTAGGGTATGTCAATGCGATCTGGGAATCATACCTCCCAGTGCAAATCTAGACATAGCATATGAGAGAGATGGAGAGGGCTGAAGCTAATAGCCAACCAGCACAGGGCAAACGTAGTCCAAGCAAAATGGTAGGAAGTTCTTGTGTGAAGAGATCCCGTTTGTGGTCTTGCAGAGCTGGGGATATTTTTACAAGTCAGAATCTAGCCTTCTACCCCAGTCAGGATTTTGGCCCCATTGCAGCAGACTCTATACTAATAAAGGGTAGGAGGCCAGAACCTGGCCCTTCCATGTACCGTCATGGGGGGGTCACAGCGCTGGCTCAGTCCTGCATCTGGATGTCCTGGGCTCCCGCAGAATCCCATTTCTATCCGTGGCATTAGGCATGGGAAGCAGGGATCCATGCTACAGGATCCTATGGCTGGAATGGGGCCTTTTCCATACCCAAGACAGGCTTCTGTTTATTTCAGAGGGATTTTCCCTGCTGAAAGAGGGCAGGATTAGTTCCATTAGAGTTGAGTGTTTCCCATATAACGCCGTGACATTGACTGACAGGAGATTATACTCTGGTATGTTTCCCATGTCAGCCCAGAATTACTGCAGTTAACACCATTATCCGACACATCCTCTGAGGGACAAAGCAACTTTGTGAAAAAGATTGTACAGCAGATTATTGGTAATATGTATATTTTGCTCTTTATACACAAACCTTTCATGATAAAATGGCTCCCTGGCTGTGGAAAGGCAGTAATATTTTTTATATTGACTATTTTCTCTGCTAAGCACTGTGTACACTTCCCCACTCACCCCATTGATCTTCATTTTTACAGGGAATTTTTTTGGGGTAAAATATTACCCATTTTTTAAAAAGGTAAACATCCGAGAATTGCACTCGAGGGAAGATGTACAATGTAGGCTTAGTGACAATTTAATGGCGTATAATCTATCAGTTGTCTTCTCTGCTGCCCCTTTCTGGAGAAAGCATTTTGCTGCGGCAGGTAAAAATGTATACCAAAACCACCATACAGTATAGAATTTTTTCCTCTCTCATGTAAAATTAATCATGGCATTGGACAAATGTATGCAACATATCAAAACAACAGAATTGTTAATGTGCAACAATCCAAATCAACATCAATTCTACAATTAATTTTTGCCTGAATTCACAAGACAGTCTGCAGATTAATTATTGTCCCGTTGGATACTATTTACTGACTTCATATTAAATGAATTATTTTGTTAATTTAATTTCTATCCAGTGTTTTGCAAACAAATAACATTTTCATGTAAGAAAAACACGCGAAGGATTTAACCTTTTAAGTTTAGCCGAGAAATTAACAGTGTGATATCATTAAGATGCCATATAAATTGCAAAACCAATGTTAATTCACCATAAAGCCTCCACAGTTAAAATTTTGAGGTCTGGAAATGGAAACATTACGTTCCAAAAGCAAAGTTAATTTGGTGACATGGTGCACCCCATATGTTGTGTGGTAGAAGCAACCATTTCCCTGTCTAAATCTGGTAGAGCACGCAATGAGAAAATAAAAATGATCTCACAAATAGGGCTGAGAGAATAATGGACCTTTTACTTCAAGGGAGGAATTAAAAAAAATGGTTTGGGCAGAAACTATGAATCAAATTAGACTCCGATTCATGAATGGTTTCAGAACTCCCCTCATCCCGCAAGTGCATTTTTGGTGAAATTTCTATTAATAATCAAAAAAATTTCACCCAGCTTTAGTTACAAAGGAGCTGGAGCTTTGTTAGGCTTTGCTAAACTCTGAGCAGACGTCACTGAACATAATTTTTCAATTGCTTATCATAGAAGATTAGGGTTGGAAGAGACCTCAGGAGGTCATCTAGTCCAACCCCCTGCTCAACGCAGGACCAAAGCATGCCTTTTTAAAAAAAATGAAAATCCCAAAGACACATGGATGCGCTGGATCTTATCGCTTATCTACATGGGGAAATGGACTGGCATAATTATAGCAGAATAATAATACTGCACCATAACTCCCTGTGTGGATATTTTATTCCAGAAAGAAGTCACTTCTATTCTTGCATTAGAGTATCCGTACAGGAGTCAGACCAGCTTAGCTATAGTAGTATAATTATTCTGCTGTAGCTATACTGGTCAATTTTCCCCTGCAGACAAGCCCTTGGTGGGGGTTCACTCCCTGTCAAGGTTCAGATTACAGCTGGTTTTACCCCACTCTTACTAAATAAATTAAAATAACTAAGGCTAAAATGTTTTTGCATTGAGGTGAATGTATGATTTTCATTCTCTTATAACTCAAAATGGGTGTATAATTTCTGCTCACCCTTTCCAGAAAAATTCACTCTCAGGCAAAGTCCAACCCCACAGAAAATATCAGCCCCAAAGGTGAATATGTCAGAATGTTCTGAGAAAGTTATGTTGAAAATTGGCTCTTATAAATGGAAGCTGTTTTGTCACCTTAATAATGGGCGCTGATAAATATTTCTGCTAACAGTATGTATGTTCAGTGTGCTGTTAACACGGATACTTTCAGTACACAGACTGTTTAGCTGTTTTGTTGCTTATTAGAGCTACAAGAACTCTGCAAAGCATTAGCTTAAAATAAGAATTAGGGGAATGCGTTCTTCCCTCACAGTGTCCACAACTCCCATTAATAATAAAATGTTAATGCTAGTTATGTGTTCACATCAAAGGGAGAAATCAGCTCTTTCATCTCCATCACATTTTGTTCAAATAATTAATAAAAGTAGTTGTATGGGGGGGG
Organism: Lepidochelys olivacea; assembly: GCF_965140295.1. Taxonomy (NCBI): domain Eukaryota; kingdom Metazoa; phylum Chordata; order Testudines; family Cheloniidae; genus Lepidochelys; species Lepidochelys olivacea. The sequence goes on along the minus strand of NC_140417.1, from coordinate 2,972,672 downwards.
GGGAGATACTAAGAAATTCCTTTCCAGATCATCTAAAACTCAGTGCCCCTAAGGAACAGCTCCTAGAATTGAGGATACCAACAAATCACATTTAAGAGGGTCCATTCCTGCCTTCCACCATGCACTGCGCTCTCAAAATGTGAAACATGTTATTGGCATTGCAATAGCTAAGCCGAACGAAATCAAATCAAAAATCCCTGACAAGACCTTCCTTATGAAAATAATCATAAATCTTACCCCGTGGTAGCTTGGCTCCTGCATTAAGAATTTGGATCAGGTTCCAGATCAATATGAAAAATGAACAAAAGTCACTTGAAGTTCCCAGTTAAGCACCACAGCTGTTGTCATCCTCACTGCAAAGAGGCAGTGGATGCTACCATGACACTGCTCAGAGATTGGGCCAGGTTCTGTTCTCAGCTGCATCAGTATAAATCTGGAATAACTTCATCGATTTCTGAGCGAGGACGCTGGTGTAAGTGGGACGAGAATTTGGCACTCTGAATGGTAAATCCAATTCATTGTTCCAGTGGGCTAATTTCCGGGAGTCCATACATCATCTGATATTTGTCTATTGTTTATTGTGCACAATAAAATTAGCCGTAAAGTCACAGTGATAGCGACTAGCCAGCATGGTACCAGATCACACTTTTACAAACTCTCTCTCTCTCCGCAGCCAGGTTATTGTTCACAACACTCAGACAGTAAGGCATCACTGAGCAGCATTCCCTTGACAGCCACGAACCTCAGTACAAAACATTTCCGTGGGAGGCAGCACCAAAAGCGAATGGAGAGGGGCCTTGTACTTTTGGCCAGTTGGGAGGAGCAGTCTGTTTGTACAGATTCTGACAATATAAGAAATCTTCACTTTTGCTTTATCTCTTTTGTTAAATTGTCAGCTACCTGTGTGATTGTCAGCCAGAGGTGAGCTCCTGAGGCTCAATCAGATTATTGATCAATTTCATATTGCAAACTTTAAGGACTTTCTGATAGGGAGCTAGAACCTGCTTCTCTGGCCATGGCTAGTCTGCCCCGCTGTGAGTCCATGGATTTTTTGCGCAGGAAGAAAGTGATGGATGTGAGGGAAGCAGAACTGAACTCTGTGAGGGGCTAAGCAATGTTTATTCAAAAGGCATTGACTGCTTCCCGCAAAAAATTTCCAGTATATAAATCCTTGTGCATGTGATGCATGTGTATGAAAATCAAGGATGGTGGGGATGCTGTGCAGTTTAATATTCCGGGATTCATGATTGATAGAGTCCTAAGAGAGTTAAGTAGGCCATTGGAAACCAAGGGGAATGAAAACATTGAGTCTACTCCCCCACTCCACGATTGCATATGCTGTTTAGGCCGCATTTTTGTTTAAAGCTTCCTCTTCTGTCGCCATTTGCTTTTAGTGCACTGAATACGGTGTAAACAGTGACTGTGTTGATGTGGGTGACGATGGTTTAACATTATATCACAGATGTAATATAGAGTCAAATGACCTAGTAATTCAAATGCTTGATATATATGCTGTACTGTGAGAAACACAAAAGTTTATACACACACACACACGCTCAGTCCTGTCTGTTTGTAAAGCCAGGCTCCCACAGAACTGTGAGATCCATTGTGGAGGCCTTGGAAGAAGGGGGAAGAATACATTTTGGAACCATTGTGACTTAGAAGGTCTAGAAATGCACATGAAAAGTTCCAGTCATATCACCACCTTTCAAGGTTGGAAGCAAAAGCCTGGTCCCATTGGAAAAGGGAGATTTGTGGCTTTCTATGGCATGATGCTCCCATTTCCAGCCCTGATAGGTCATAAGAGATTGGGCCCTGTATCTGCCATGCTCTAGAGTACATTCCGTGTGTATATAAATTAGAGAGACAGCGGAACTCTTACCCACAGGTTGAACAAGTTAAAAGACCCTAGGATAAATGTGTGAAGCTGGGGGTAGGTCTTCCCAATTAAAGTCAGTTTAGCTTTCCCCCAGGGACGATAAGGTGAGGTAGCTTGCCCACAATTCTGCAGGGAAGAAAACTATTCCATTAACATGATTTTGACACCACTTGCAAAACTCCTTTAATGCCAGTGTTGGTGCCCAGAGGGACTTTCCTATCTAAACTCCCCGGCACAGTATATTTGTGAGATCTGCTGACTGATTTTATTGCTGTGTGGGATTATATGTCTTTCTCTCTCTCTAGCAAAGCTCCCTCAGCCTTAAGGGAGGGGGTGGTCAGAGAAAGGAAATAGATTGATTGACAGAATACAGACAGAAACAAACAAGAGACCCATTTTCTTCCTACTGCGTATTCTGTGTGGGGAACAGTACATTTGTGCTTGCACTCCCTTTGGCCCCTACTTCAGTTATTTATCCAACATAGTTGTGTCCATTGACACATGTGACTCAAACTAGTTCCTGGATCTCTCCCTCAGGAGCAATTTTCAGTAAGATTATACCATGGGGACGTTTTAAGAGCATTACATTCTGAGTATTGTAGACTGACTCCTTTAGGAGGTTGCTTTTTGTTTTGTTTTGTTTATTTTCCTCTTTCTCATGTATTTGTTTCCAAGGAATTTCATTGGACTGCACAATCTTTTGTGCTTTTACCAATTCATGCAGAGATCATCAAGGTATTGGATACATCTTATAAAATCATACTACGCCGTTGAGTTTTAGGGCCATCCTGAAACCATGCTGCTCCCAAGAGGGCAGGGCCCCAGGCCCCTCCTCAAAGAAATGTTTACCAAATCAATCTAAGCCAAAGCCAACCCTCTGGATCCAGCAAGATCCATGCTAAGCGCCACTGCTTAGTGGTCAGCCCCTATCACCTGTCCATACGTTCTATGCTTAAGACTCACTCCTGCAAGGAACTGACGGTCTCCTTTGAGAAGACAAACACCCACAACTTCCATTGACATCAGAAAGGGAGAGTACCCATGCCGCTCTGAGAAGGCGGCGCTTGGATTGCAAGCCTTTTACAGCACTGTGCCTTTGCAGAACACCCGAGTTTGCACTGGGGCCTGATTTTCTGTTGGGGTGAACTGGAGCAGCACCTGCTGGCTTAAGCTGGAGTTGTAGCTGCGTAGTCACTGTGAAAATTGGGCCTTACGTGTCTAATGCCAACAGTGTGTTTAGACCCAGTTTCCTTTCTAAAAGACTGAGTCTGGAAAGCACCGAGTGTCATGAAAAGGCATCGCCCAGCAGCTACGAATTCAAATAATATATGATTTGCAGAACTTGCTCAGTATAAAAAATTAGGAATATTGACAGCTAATATTCCCCTACATGGCTAATTGTTGACTCGTAATATTTAATATGTTGACTCGTAATATGAAAACACTGTGAAGATGTAAATGAGACTCAGTGATACAGGTCTGTGTCTGCTGGTTCGCTCTTATTTGGAACACTCCCACTCTTTCCCCCACCCCAAAGTCTTTAAAATAAGTTATGATGTTTGCACTGTCTGAAGCTGGTAGGAGTTTTAATCTTGCAGAAGTTTAAAAGCCTATAACACCTCAGACCCAAAAGGAGCTGTAAATGTGGTTCATCTCACTAGGTAATAAGAAGATTTCTATTTTGAATATGTATTGTGAACACTATTTGCATATCCCTCTGCAGGTGTATATTTCACTGTAACTTGGTCAGGTATGGCATGGGGGGTTGGGTGGTTATAAACAAACTTTTTGCTAGTTAAAAAAAATGACTGTAATGACCTTTTGTAAAATTAGATTAAGAATAAATAAGAATTACTGAGTATATTGGGCTGGTTACATAGAACAAGTTATGATGATGTGAAATTATAGCAGGAACCAGAAGCTGCATTGATTATAATTAACGTTGAAATGCAACTTCTATTATAATGTTCCCCATCCACTCTCTTTTTTCAGTTGCTCACAACTTTCTATAAACAAAAACTCCTGTTGGGCATATTACATTTCTTATATTTAGTGTCAGCACAAAAGTGAATGGTTTGTATGAACAGAAATTTCATCAAAGTCCATTCAGCTATTTTTTACTTCAGCAGATGTTAAAAACAAACAAAATGTTTCTCTTGTGCTTCAGGGCTTCAGCCCGTCCCCTGAAGAGGTCAGGAAGGGACATTTTCCCTCCCAGGGCATTGTGAGGTTGGTGGTTGGTTGGTTGGGTTTTTGTTTGTTTGCTCTGAAGCATCAGACATGGCCATGGCTGGAGATGGGACACTGGATAGGGTGGGCTAGTGCTCTGAGTCTAAATGTCATAATTTGTCAACAGGCTTAAATTCTCTCTCATGTGCCTAGTTGACTGGATCTTGCTCACATCCTCAGAGTCTAAATGATCATCATATGTGGAATTGGGAAGGAATGTTCCCTCGAGTCAGATTGGCAGTGACCTTGGGAGTTTTTCACCTTCCTCTGCAGCGTGGGTTGCAGGTCACTTGCCAGGATTATCTGGGTACATCGCACTTAATCATTTCCCTGGCATTGCGGGGGGCTCGAGCATCGGTGAACCTTGGTCCCTCTTATTCTTTGCCTGTGGAGACTGAACATAATAGTTTAGTCTCCCAGGAGATGTAATACCTTGGCCTAATTTTGGTCATTGGGTTTAGTGTGCAGGAGCTGAGTAGTGTTGGTGGCCAATGATGATGTGGTGGTCTCTTCTGGCCTTAAACTCTGTAACTCTGATTCTGGGTAAACAAATCTTTAATCTGGGTAAACAAATGGGCCTTAAACTGTTGCCTGAAATCAACAAACTCTGGCTAAGGTAAGATAGCAAGAGGAGATGACCAAAAAAATAATCAGAAAAGTGGAGCCTTGGACATAAGCTTCAACCAAAACTAATGTCTGCACATCAGGAAGGAACACTACAAACAAAACTACCGCAAGAAAGGTAGAGTTTAGCAACATAGGCCTTAGGGATACCTGAATTATCAGTTCCCTAAACAGGCACCTACAATTGGTAATTAGCACATAAGGCTTTGTCTCCCCCGTTTTCCCCTTATGATTTCTTCTGCTGAACTGAAGGAACTCTTCCCTTTTGGTATACTAATAGTCTGAAAATGCTTATTGTGTGTACAAATCTTTGTTTTGAACACTTCCTTTTGACAAGGGGGTTGGTCAGAATATTGGTTTACAAGGTTTTGTTCAGAAGAGTAAGAATTAAGGTGATAAATTTTAATGATCTTGTATAACGAAACTTTTTCATTCTGCTATAGTCATGTATAATTTTAGGTACAGTTTTTTCTCAGTTCTTCCCCCGCATAAGCAAATTCTCATTCCTGTTACAACATGTAAAATGATTACTTCTTATATTTTGAAACCATTTTAATTTAACATGAATGACTCTTTCTTCCAAAGCACTGAGCACCTCTAGCTCGTTCTGAAAAATCAAACCACTTACTTTATTTTCAAAAATATCCGTGGCATTTGAAGTGGATCAGCCTGATGGAGCTGAGTGTAATGTCTGTTTCAGCTTCCCTTCGCTTCTTTATAAGATCTGTATCTTGGAGTCCTGGCAAAGAAAAACAGAAGGTATTCTGATCATTTGTGTATGCATTCCTCCAACCACTTACTGCCTTTACAGCCCAGGCATCCATGAATACTTGGACAAATACTACAGAAATGACTAAATTGGCTAAGGAAAGAGTTATATATATAGCCATGTAGACCCTAGCTGAAGTTGTGCTAATCTGGAAATAGAGTTTGTTCTGCAGTGAGTAACCACCACCAAAGAAACCTCTTCACCCATCTGCCAGGATTTAGGTACCAGCTCCACTGATCTCACCTGGCAACAGAGTGATAAAGAAATAATTATCTCGGTGGTTCCCAGGACAGAGAGCACAGGAGGCTTTGTGTACGACACCAACACCTTGAATTTCTCTCAGAAGCAAGTAGGAATAGTGCAGCACCGGTGTAACTTGCTAATCACGGCTCGCCCAGCAAGCTGCCTGTTGAACTAGTCGATATTTGCAGGGGGACCCGAAGAGTAGCCCAATAGAGAGCGCATTACCATAGTCCCAACAAGAGACAACAAAGCTGTAGAAACCGATGGGAACCAGGCCCACATCCTAAAGGAAAGGTCTCAAGATTCCGGGTGGATGTTGGATTAAAAATAATGGCTTCTATTGTTACCTTGGAAACCAGGAGGAGAGGCAGGCATGCTGTCCTATACTGTGAACCTCCCTGACCAGGGCAGGCCCACACTCCTGTATAGAGGGACCAGGTAAGATATAGGTCCTCTCCCCTTTCTTAATGTTTTTATCATTATGAGATTATTTCTGGGCCAGTCTAGTGACCGTGGTGGCAACACAATGGGTTGGTGTATAGTAGGCTAGAGTTTGGAGCAGCTTTGGATAAGCCTGGTAGAGGGTTCGGAGAGCTGTGTAGGGCAAGCGCTCTGTCCTCTCACTCTCCTTTAGCTGCTGTCGTGTAATGAGCAGCATTTCCATCAGCGTCAGAGGAGAGAGTGTCAGGTTTTCTTCCCCATGCACAGGTTAAGTGTCATGGCCCCACTCCCACAGAGGCTTGGGTGGCGTGAAATGAGTGATGAATGAAGCGTCCTGTATGCCTACCACAAAAATATTGAGGTCCCAGTAGTGGGTGCTCAAGTCCTATTAAATTCAATGAGAACTAAGCACATGCTTAAAGTTGAGCATGTGAGAAAGTGCTGTCCTGAATTTGGGATGCTTTCCCAAATCAGGACCTAAATCCTTTGACTTCTTTTGTAGCAGGCTCTTCTGAGACTGTGCTTGAGGGCAGAAATCCATTTCCCTTGGATAACTGGTGCATTCTGGGAAACAGAATGTTATATGTAAAAAAGCAGCTAAGGCCGTTACCTCCTATCATAAATATAAAAGGAAGGGTAACCACCTTTCTGTATACAGTGCTATAAAATCCCTCCTGGCCAGAGGCAACATCCTTTCACCTGTAAAGGGTTAAGAAGCTAAGATAACCTCGCTGGCACCTGACCCAAAATGACCAATGAGGGGACAAGATATTTTCAAATCTGGAGGGGGGAAAAAGGCTTTTGTCTGTCTGTGTGATACCTTTGCTGGGAACAATCAAGGATGCAAGCGCTCCAACTCCTGTAAAGTTAGTAAGAAATCTAGCTAGAATATGCGTTAGGTTTTCTTTGTTTTGGCTTGTAAATTCGCTATGCTGGAGGAAATGTGTATTCCTGTTTTTGTGTCTTTTTGTAACTTAAGGTTTTGCCAAGAGGGATTCTCTATGTTTTGAATCTGATTACCCTGTAAGGTATTTACCATCCTGATTTTACAGAGGTGATTCTTTTACCTTTTCTTTAAATAAAAATTCTTCTTTTAAGAACCTGATTGATTTTTCATTGTTCTTAAGATCCAAGGGTTTGGGTCTGTGTTCACCTGTACCAATTGGTGAGGATATTATTATCAAGCCTTCCCCAGGAAAGGGGGTGTAGGGCTTGGGGGAATATTTTGGGGGAATAGGACTCCAAGTGGTTCTCTCCCTGTTCTTTGTCACTTGGTGGTGGCAGCATACTGTTCAAGGACAAGGCAAAGTTTGTACCTTGGGGAAGTTTTTAACCTAAGCTGGTAAGAATAAGCTTAGGGGGTCTTTCATGCAGGTCCCCACTCTGTACCCTAGAGTTCAGAGTGGGGGGGGAACCCTGACACCTCCCTTAAGGGTCAGGGAGGGGAGAGGCAAAGCAGTGTCTCTGCTGAGTGTTTGACTCTGTCATTTGTCAGCATTAGGAGGGAATTATTCAATTTTCTCGGGAAGATGTCATTAGTTATTTCCCTCTCCCCAAGATCCAAGTTTTTGAACTGCTCTGTGTCACAATACCATTATTATGAATTGTCTGGTGTATCTCTGCCTTTTGATTAGTAACACAGCACAAGAAGCCTTCCAGTGTGCTACAGTTAGTACATAAATTCCTTGATTGGATCAAAGTGGCTTGATCTACAAGAAATATGTGAGGGTGGGTTTTTAATTTAGATCTTAAATAAATGAACACCAAGAAAGTTCACAAGTTGCAGTTGTATTTTCAGTCTATAACCTCTCAGGTTAGAGTAGTTGGATTGAAAATGGTTCATTAACCATAATAGCTTAGCCTCTAGGATCTCCTTATGGTCTAGTGAGCCAGACTTCACATCTCTCCTGTAATTTAGGAGGAGATATGTACACCATTTTTTTCTGAAGGCGTAGATTTTCCAATGTTGTATTTCATCTGAATTTTATTTTAATGAGATAACTCCACACAGTCACAGGAAGCTGTTCACTGAATGATATGGAACTCATGGCCTCAGACTTCTTATTTATGAAGTTGCAAATTGTGAATGAAGGTAGACGTTGATAAAGAGACATATTTGTTGCTTGAAAATTTGCTAGTGAAATTTTCAAATTAAAACATTTGTCTACAGATAATGAAAGCTGACAGTTTTCTCTAGTTTGGATGCTAATAACCAGAGTCTTAACTCTTGTAATTTGCATGAAAATGATTGCCTTTTGTTAGGATTTATTTTTTTCTAAAGCTAGACTTCATCTGTCAAATTGCTGTTACGGAAGTTATCCAGATTCAGAAAACTTTTTCATTCTAACAAGCTAACAGTCTGTTTTGTCTCCTTAGTTTTACTTTTTTTCCATTTTTTTAAAAAAACCTCTAGCTATGTATACATAATTCATATACTATAATATTTTTACATATTTTATATAATCCTCACAATTTGGAAGAAGTTCAATGTTCTTGAAAACCCAGCCAGATGAAATATCTTCTTATATCAGGATAGCAGTATCTGGAATCCTTCCATAGTTATGTTTATTCAAAAATTGCTGAAGAAAACTATTGAAGATAAAGGAGGGTGGGGGAAATGAATCTGGGACACTGAAGCAGTACCAGCACCTAAATGGATATCTGGCAAAGCATTTCAGGGTGTGATAGAAAAGCTTTTAAAATTCACAGAGGACTTTGTACTTAAGAAAGCAATTCAGAATTCTAAGGAGATGGTTAAGGTGTCAAAAGGAAAAGAAAATCCACATAGTTCTGGCCATCGTGAAAGAAATGGCTTCTATCAGGAAAAAAATTATTAGACTTCAGAGTCTGTAAAGAGAAAAATGGGAGAACTGGCATTAGTCAGCCAACCTAATAGTGCTGGCTAGAAATGGAACTGAAATGTTTGAGGAGCTGACTCCAACTGAGCAAATGTGAAAAGATCCCTGCTACATACAAAGGATGCTGATTACTTTGCAGAATTGGATCCTTAAGCTAGGGACCTTCCTATTATTGTTTATCATGGGTTCATAAGGCACCGACCAGAGAGATCAAGTAGAAGAAGACAACATCAGTAGTATCCTGGATCCACCCATTAGTCATCTTTCCTACTAGCACCCACCTACTGTGACTAAGATACCTGTGCCTCTTACAAATGGTTCCAGCCACATTTAGCCCCTTTGAATGAACACCTTTCAGTCTGGTTTACACAGAAGTTAGTCAGTGTTTGTATACTAATAAGTGCTGAGTGAGGCAGAAAGGAGATATGATCTCAGCATGATGGGTAGTATGGACGCTCGAGCTGTATAAACATTTCTTAACAAAGCTGAAGAAGAGGAAGAACTTGCCTGGCTTTGACTGCATGAACTCCATCCACATTTGCCCAAGGCTTCCACAAGGTTTGTGAGCTTGTGACCCGATTCAAGCCACTCCCGAAAGGAACACAGACGTACCAGTACAAATAGAAATTAGAAGTACAAATTACACAAGGGCTAATAATTAACATCTGTCAGTTATTGGAAAACAAAAAAATGAGCATAACTTTATTGCTGTATTTTTTAATGAATTCTGTACAAAGATAACCACAATTTCAAAATTATTTTCCAATTTTCCACATAGTAATTTTTCCCCTCATCAGTGTTCCTCAAATTCAGTTAAAGCAAGATGCCATTGGAGCATCATTTTTCCTGCAGTGATTTGCACCAGAACATCTTGCTACGATTCGTAGCAGGGATATTAAGTCTATATGATTCACATGTTTTTGACCAGTCTCTGAAGGTCCCAGCTACAGAATGAACAGATCCATTCATAAATTATTATTAGTAAAGTCGTAAGTTTGTTAAATATTTACTGCCATTGTATTTTTCTAATTAGGACTCCAGGAAAAGCCCATGAAGAAATAAGTTCAGATAAACCCAATGCTTGAAACTCGCCAAACCAAACCAATCCTTCATTCCCCCATTTTCATTTTGCACTGAGAGCTGAAGAGAGAACATGTTTGACTTTTAATCAATAGCTTTATACTTTAGTGTAATATTAAAGACTAATTAAGATCGGATATTAGCTGAGCATCTTAATAACTTAAATAATTAACACTTCTGTTCAGATGCATAATTTAGATATATAAACAGAAAAAGTTCTCAGTTGCAATTTAAATTTTAACTACAGTGTGCATGCTTTGTTGATGTTGATTTTAAAGAGGTGGCTTTGATAATTATGCTTAAACCATGGCCCGTCATTTAAATGAGTTTTAATGTTTTTGCATACACTTAATAGATTATATTAGTCTTGCAAGAGACAGAATATCACACAAAGCACAAATATAACCTTCAAATAACAGAGAGGCAGATGAAGAAAGCAGCTGCAACGTGAAACAATGAAATTGAAAGATTACTACATGCATTAAAAGCATGCCAAACTACAGCGAAGGGTCTAAGGAAAGGGTCTCTGAGAAATGATGTCCTTTAGTAAATCCTATTGTAGGAATTCCAGAACACTGCATGTTCCTACCATATCAGCTGCAATGCTGTATGTAAGCAGGTGATGGGGGAGTACAGTGGAAATGGTGACAGTTCCTTAATATAGCAACAACTGCTTCTGTAATAAGACGTGGGCTTTCTAGAGAAGAGGAAAGTAATCACTGTTTTGATGGTTCGGTGGAAAGTAAAATGCAGCTACTTACATCTCAATAGTGGAAGCTGGCACTTGGAAATTGTTTGACTTTGCAACTGAATTCTTGAATATTTCAAAATGCTTTTGTAATACTCAATAGCCATTAGGGCTTGGTTAAAGTAACCTTTCACCAAAACTGCTTTGGACATAACCTGATATTAAAAATCAATAATTGCAATCTTTAGAGTGAGCATTGAAATGAAACTAACAGTGTGTGTTTGTGGTATTAAACATGACACGTTCTTCCACTGGATTGTAAACTATACATTGTTAATGTATTGTTAACTATACATTGTTAATGCCTTTGCCGTGTGGTAGAGCCCTGAAGATAGATAGAATGTCTGAGAGCATCAAGTGTACACCCTAGCAGAGTAGCATTGCCTATGGATCCCAAGAAATATTCAATCACTGTCATCAAGTCAATCTAGCATTCGCTAGAGGTCAGCTGTAAAAACTTTCTCTGAATGCTTCTGTGAATGGAACTGATTTAAAGAGACAACACCGTGTGTGTGTACATATACACATTCACAGGGCCAGACCTTTGGCTGCTGTAAATTGGCATTGTTGCACTTAACTTCAGTGTAGCTGATTACACCAGCCTAGGATCTGGCCCGTAGACTGTAGTGGTAGGTGTAATGGAGTATAGTACGCAGGTGGCAGTCACCTGCCACCATTCTGTGCAATGGCTCAGAGACCGAACCATTCCCCATTTGCACTGGTGTCAGGGCTGTGTCATTGCTCCAGCACTCTTCTCCATTTACCTTGCCATGATCCTGATTCTCATTCGCGACTGCCTTCCTGACAAAATCAGGATTGAGTATCGTATGGATGGCCAACTCCTCAATCTTCGATGTCTCCAGACAAAATCTAAGATCACGAGAATTGGCATCTGTAGCAAGGTGATGATTCACTGGCATGGCGCCTCCTGCTGGTTGTCTCGGAAATTAGCTCTTCCAGCCCAGAGTGTCCTCTGCAGGCTGGTGTCTCGCCTGCCGCTGGCCCCGGTGTCCCTCCCAGACCCCGGTGCCCCTCTACGTCAGGGTTGTGCCCCCCCAGCAGTAACCTACCATCTGGGTCTCCCCACCCACAGGAACCCCCAACCCTCTATCTCCACCTTGCCTCAGTGGCTACTGCCAGTCACCATCTAGTCTCACTGGGGCAGACTGCAGTCTGTAATAGCCGTTCATCATCGGCAAGGAGGTTGGACCAGCTGCCTCTGCCTATTCCCAGGCTACACCTCTGTAGCCCCAGTACCTTTTCTGGCCTTTAGCAAGGCCTGCAGCCTGGGGGATTTCCAGGCTGGAGCTCCCCAGCTCCTCTGGCCTTTCCCCAGCCCTGCTCCACTCCAGGTACCCTTTGCTCCCAGGTAGCCAGTCCTTCTCTCTCAAAAGCTGGAGAGAGACTCTCTCCCTGAGCTCCTGGCTCACAGCCCTTTTATAGGGCCAGCTGTGGCTGCCTTCCCAATCAGCCTAGCCTTTTCTCTCAGCCCCAGCCCTCTCCCAGGGCTGGCTTTAACCCTTTCAGGGCCTTTCAGGGCTACGACGTCACTGACTTTCAGTATGCAAATGACTCTGTCATTCTTGCACACACAGAGGCCAACCTGCAAAGCACCCTAAATCTTTTTGCAGTTGCCGATCACAGTCTAGGTGTCTTTCTCAACATCTGGAAAACCAGCCTGGACAAACTACTCTTTGTACTCCACAAATCACCATCAGCAGAGAACCCCTGAGAAATGTGGAGCGTTTTCCATACCTTGGCAGCCACCACTCCCAAACAGCCAGCATTGAAACAGAAATTGAACACAGGATCCGCTGTGCCAGCGCATCCTTTGGAAGACACTCAAACGAGTCTTCAATTATAGGGATCTGCAAACAGGTACCAAGATTTTGGTTTTCAAGGCAGCTGTTATCCCCACCCTTCTCTATGGGTGTGAGACCTGGGTAACCTACAGATGACATCTCAAGTGGCTGGAGTGGTTCATAGAATAATAGAATATCAGGGTTGGAAGGGACCATCACATCCCTCGATCTACTGGCAATGCCCCTATGTATACACCCCAAAATGCCATTGACCTTCTTGACAACAAGGGCACACTGTTGACTCATATCCAGCTTCTCGTCCACTGTAACCCCTAGGTCCTTTTCTGCAGAACTGCTGCCGAGCCATTCGGTCCCTAGTCTGTAGCGGTGCATGGGATTCTTCCGTCCTAAGTGCAGGACTCTGCACTTGTCCTTGTTGAACCTCATCAGATTTCTTTTGGCCCAATCTTCCAATTTGTCTAGGTCCCTCTGTATCCTATCCCTACCCTCCAGCGTATCTACCTCTCCTCCCAGTTTAGTGTTGTCTGCAAACTTGCTGAGGGTGCAATCCACACCATCCTCCAGATTATTTATGAAGATATTGAACAAAACCGGCCTGAGGACCGACCCTTGGGGCACTCCACTTGATACCGGCTGCCAACTAGACATGGAGCCATTGATCACTACCCTTTGAGCCCAACAATCTAGCCAGCTTTCTATCCACCTTATAGTCCATTCATCCAGCCTATATTTTAACTTGCTGGCAAGAATACTGTGGGAGACCGTGTCAAAAGCTTTGCTAAAGTCAAGGAACAACACATCCACTGCTTTCCCTTCACCCACAGAGCCAGTTATCTCATCATAGAAGGCAATTAGATTAGTCAGCCATGACTTGCCCTTGGTGAATCCATGCTGACTGTTCCTGATCACTTTTCTCTCCTCTAAGTGCTTCAGAATTAATTCCTTGAGGAATCAACAGCTCTAGGCTGTTTTCAGTGGTAGCAGATGACAGAACAAGGAGTAATGGTCTCAAGTTGCAGTGGGGGAGATTTAGGTTGGATATTAGGAAAAGCTTTTTCACTACGAGGGTGGTGAAACACTGGAATGTGTTACCTAGGGAGGTGGTGGAATCTCCTTCCCTAGAAATTTTTAAGGTCAGGCTTGACAAAGCCCTGTCTGGGATGATTTAGTGGGGATCAGTCCTGCTTTGACCAGGGGGTTGGACTAGATGACCTCCTGAGGTCCCTTCCCACCCTGATATTCTATGATTCTATGATTCTATGATCGAGGGATAGCCAAAGAAGAAATAGTAGTATGCAGGGACCAGGGTGGAATCATGTGGTAATCCTGGTGATGTACATTTTCATCCTGCAGCAGTAGATTTCCTAACTAAGTTAAAAGAGGAATTGTCAGGCCTGAGGCTGGAATGGCCATGACTCGCTGTCTTCAGCATGAATGCAAGTGGCCGCTCTGGTGCGTTGGCCTGAGACCTACTGCCCTTAGCCTGGACTGTCTTCTGCCATACTTATGGCAATGGACACATTCTGGTTCTAGGTAGATATCTTCGTTTCATGGCCCGATCACCACTTCTTCCTAGCTGAACGCAACAACCTTTCCACTCTCATGGCAGAAAAGAGGACATGCTTTGATGATGTCCCCAAGAGGATGTTGCATCTTGCTGGAATTCAGAGCTTTCTGTTGGGTAAAACTGCCTTCCCTGTGGACAGAAATATGGCTAGCTTGATGTCCCGTTACAGCAGGTTCAGTCATCAGTGTTCCAAAGCCTAAATGCCCCTTTCATCCTGTTATATTCCCAGTTTAATACACATATAATCAGAGCTGTACTACGCTGGGTGGTTTTGCTTGGCACATTGGTAAATATCCCTTACAAGTTTCAGGCTCCAATGAATGAAGATCTCAAAGTCGCTTGGAGATTTGCCTGCCACTGGTACATGCTGGGAAGCAGTCCTGTTGTCCCCAGGTATTTCCTCCTCCCCTTAACTATCTGTGATCCAGCATGGTAAAGAGCCATGTCATTTGCTGAAATTTCCTCTCCTCTTCACTCTTGAAAGTACATGGAGCTCATGTACTCTATTTCTCCCACTATTTACCAGTCAGCCCTGCATATGAATGTTTAGAGGCCTGGGACCCACCTTAATTTGTTATGCAAATAAATAATAAGAATACATAAATGAAGGTGGAGTCCAGGCCTCTAAACATTTATGTGATTATTAAATAATATGAGCAAGGCTCAGGGCCCCATTGTGCTAGGCATTGTACCAACCAGTAACAAAGCCGACAGCCCCAGAGAGTTCACAGTCTAGATATCTGGACACAAGAGGTGGAGAAAACAGGAAACAGAATGGGGGCAGGTTGAAAGGAGGAGATAATGAAACAAACAAATTTCAGCAGAAAAGCTGAAGTCAATGCTACCACTTGCCTGTCCAGTAGAAGTATTTTGCAGGCATCATGGCAGAGAGAGGCTTTGGGGCGGGGAGAAAAAGAGGATAAGATGGCAGAGATTTTCTCCAGGGGTGGGAGGCATGGGAGAAAGTGGGGGGGTACTGCAGGTAACTGAGGCTAGTATCATTGGCAGAGCAAAGGCAAAGACTGGCAGCTCAGTAAGCTGGTAGATCTGAAAGGTAGTGTGGGGGTTGATGGAGTAGAACTTAAAAGCAACCCGGAAGGAGGCTCATTGAGAACTGCCCAATTAGGAAGTGTTCTGTCTGACTCACCAGCAGCTCCAGGTTTTTTTCTGCCGAACTCTGGGTAAAATCGAAGTATCTTCACTGGCAGTATTGTTAGTTACAGGTCAGGAACTGGATGGAATCAATGCTGTTTAAGAATGTGTGCGGAATCTTAAATAAGGAGTGTACATTTTAATGAGGCAAGCCTGCAATAGGAATGAGAGAGATCCTTGTAAATATCTTCTGGAGCCCAGCACTTCTCTTTCTGAGAAACATCAATAGGTGAATCCATAATATGCAGGCATTCAAGCTGTGGGGTTTGCCTCTGTGTTACTATTTGACTTCTGAGAGTGAACAAAATTCATAGTTACCATAGCGATAGTTCAAAAGCTTTTGGTGAGTGCTGTAGTGTGCAGGACTGTATATTAGATTGATTTGTTGCAAGTTACTCAAAGATAACAGGAAAATCTTGAATGATCTCTTTTGTAAGTCGGATTGAACCCATGGAGTCAGAGTCTCAAGGAAACATACTTGTTTTTAAGATAAAGAGCAAGGGCAATTATTTCGACTGATTTTGTCATGTTATTATGGGAACAGCTACAGACAGCATTTAAAAAAAAATCCTTTTTTAAAAACACCACAAAGAACAGCCCTTCTTTTAGTTTTATGAAACATCAAGAGATTATCCTTCGCTGTGGACACACAGACTGTGAATGGACTCACTGAAATAATATGAAGTTGGGAGCTTCAGAAGCTGCCAGATTCCAAAAACTAGAAAATGTAGGGTTTGTAGGGCTTGTTGTTAATTGATCTTCTGCAGCGGTGCGGGTGGTCTCTGTTTTAGGATAAGAATTAGCAAAGCTATGCCATGATATTAAACATAAACACATGTGCGTACACACACGCTTTGCCCCCCCAACTAAAGATTAAAATCTTGAAACACTGTTTAAAAAAGTGGGCAAAGTGCCTATGACATAAACTGAGGAGCAGCTTGGATTTCCAATGGGAAAGATATATTTTATTACAAGGTTTAACTTGAGAGGTAAGAAATGTATTTGCTAATGAAAATGACAAAGAAAATATAAATTCAGTAATAAAACATCAATGAAGATCTTAAAAAATAAAAAAGTACTATGGTTAAGTTTCTGGTCACGAATTGGAAATCCCCAAGAACGTTCACTGAGTTTAGACTCACTGATAGTTTTCCAAATGCCGACAATGCCCATTCCAACCATCCATTTTAAACTTGCAAAGGCTCTTTCATTATTTCATATCAACAAATTTAAAACCCAGGATTAAGATTTTCAAAAATTGGGGCCTCAAGTCAGGACCCTAAAGCCATACGTAGGCACCTAAATAAGTGGGCTGTTTTTTCAGAAGTTCTGAGCACCAAGCAGCTCCCACTGACTTTTGAAAATCATGCAAAGTTTATTAAGGGGCCTAAATGTGGATGCAGTGTGCAGGTTTTCAAACACTCTCACAGCATTTAGGGAGGGGTTTTCAAAAGCACCTAACTGTCTTAGCAGCAAAAGTCCAGTCACTTAGGCACTTTTGAAAATTCCACCCTAAGCAATGGCAGGTGCCTATAAGCCATCTGTGCCTTTTAAAAATCTTGTCCTTAGGAGAATTTTAGGCTTCTGTTTTTGAAAATTTCAGGGCTTCAATCATAATGCTCTGCAACCCCACATGATGGAAGATTACTACCAAACTGCACGCTGCTAAATAGCACTCAGCTTGCCCCCTGTGGTGCATGGTCAGCAGGGCAGAATAGACTAGCTTTCCCCTGTATCAGAGGATCAAATAAAGCATGGCAATGCAGTGGATTTAAAATCAAACAGGCCAGTGTATCAAAGACACTTGACATGGAATAGGTGGTTTAAGGAACCAGTATGTAAAATATTAAAGACACAACTAGGCAAAAAATGTAAGCAACACCATGTGCAACTGCATGGAGAACCACATTATCTGAAAGTTTGGATTAAGAATATCAGATCTGTTTTACATAATGAAAATAATATGTCTCTCCTGGATTTACAAGTGAAGGGCCCAAACTTGCAATGGTTTCGAATCAGGCAGACTCCCTTTGTTGTCAATGGAGCCCATACAGCTTGCCTCATAGGGTCAGAGTAGCAGCTGTGTTAGTCTGTATTTGTGGCACCTTAGAGACTAACAAATTTATCTGCGCATAAGCTTTCGTGAGCTACAGCTCACTTATGCTCAAATAAATTTGTTAGTCTCTAAGGTGCCACAAGTCCTCCTTTTCTTTTTGCGGATACAGACTAACACGGCTGCTACTCTGAAACCCGCTACAAAGAAAGAATGCTATGAAATATGGAAACTGTTTTTAGACCTTACAGGGACAAATTTTCAACTGAATTTAAGCAAATCTCCAGTATGTATTCCCTTAAAGATACAATGGATCCTAAAGTGACTACTGCAAATTATAATCTGGTGGTAACTGCTATGTATCTCCAATTTGAGAACTCTTCCCTGAGGGTATGTATTTAGTAAGGTAGATATTTAATTGCGAGTGTTAAACAATAAAAAACTAAAGCCAGTTTGTAATATTCCATCTAGCCAGGAAAGCAAACTTTTCTCTACATGTAGTTCAGGAAAGAGCTACTCAGTAGTATTGAAGGTACTGTGCCTTAAACAAACAAATGCAGGGTTTCAGTCCACCTGACTTGATCAAAAACCACATCCCTAGGAAATAAAATGTCAATCCGGTTTATTGTGAGTCTTGATAGCAAAGGTTTTATTTAGCTGTAAATTTGCTAGATAAAGATTCCTTTAATATTTTATAACCCTAGTGGATTAAACCCAGTATAAATCAACAAATTAGCAGCCACAATATATTTATGTTCAGAGGAGCGCCGGTGAAGGAAAGATCACTTCTTCCTGGCAGGTTAACTAAACTGAAAAGCTGACTTGAATGACTTTTGCATGCTCAAAATGGTGCTGACGGCAGGAGAAGTTAATAAATAATAAATGCTAGCTGCACTTACAGCGGGTGTACAGTACAGGGGATTTTTATTCTTCTTTGAAGTTTCTTTTCTCCCCCTTTGGTCTGTTTCAAAGGTTTTGAAGTGTTTTGGGTTTTTTTTTAAGGATTCATGTAAAGCACTTAATACAATACCCTACACACGTAAATCTTCTCCGAGCTAGATATATATGCCCGCTGTTAGAATTCTCAATAAAGTTTTAATGCAAAAGATGACCAGAAGGAAGACTCCAACTCATCAAAAATACTCACTGGTGCCACACCAGGCGCTCTTATTACTGAAATTTTCTTTCTTTAACAAACAATTTAAAGTAGAGAGAAAATGTATGCGGATGAAAGCAATTAGGTTGAGCATGGAATGTGCTTTGGAGATTAATTTGAAACAGACAGAAATGGTCTTCTACATCTCGCAACTGTGTTGGATGGTTTTATTGTATACGCCACCCACATTCTCAATTTGTGCTTTCTAAACAGTGTGCTTTGCCAGGAGACATACAGTATGGTATGAGTGGTCTTCCCATGAAGTACTTTTACTACATTTCCCGCTTCTGTTTTGACTGTAATATAAATGATAGTATGTATCTACTATCTAGTATACTATCTGTTGCTGCATCATTTTCTTGAGATCCTTGAGTAGCATCTTTGGGGAACAGAACCTGAGAAAGCGGTGTGCTAACAACACATGAAAACATTGAGATTAGATTTAAAAATTCAAGCCTTAAGGCAACTAGTTTTCTGAAAACAGAGTACCTTATCATTGGTAATTTAGAAAATTAATGCAAAAACACCATCTGCTACACTTCTGATCTATGAATACTCTTTGGTCTGTGGAGAGTACAGACTGTATGCGAGACTATTGATCCCCCATCTGCTTCGAGATGATCCTTTACAAATGTTTCTGACTGAATTAAGTGCTACATTAGTAATTTAACATTAGACAGAGCACAGTCATCCAGATCACTCTTTGAGACATGGCATATTTGGGAGAGTGAAGGAGGATCTCATGCATTCATACCATCTTTGGTACACATGTTCATGGTCTGGGTTTGTATGGCCCCTAGCACAATGGGTATCTGGTTCCTGACTGGGGTTCCTTGATGATACAGTAATACAGATGAATAATAATAATATTCTAATAATTTATTTGGGCTTTATTTAATGTTATCTTTCATTGAAATACTATGTTTTCCAGGTCAAGGTTCTCAAACATTTTCCTGGACTGGGCCACATCTTTATAGAAAGTTGGTCTCCTCTGGACACTTCCACTGCCAGTCCCATTAGTACAGATAACCTGCCTTCTCATTGATAATTGGTTAATACTTAGCAGCTGGAAAGGAGGAAAGTCAGCACCATGTGATGAGCTAGTGAGCTACAGACCAGGGTACATGCACAGACCACTGTTTGGGCACCACCAACCTAAAAGATCTCCACTCATGGGGTCGATGTTTCTCCGGTGAGACTGACATGGAACTAACCTGGCGTCAGATTCCAAAGTTGTCGGGTCCAGCAGGGGGCATTATGTGATCCCACGCCCCTAGCCTGGAGCATGGTGCATTCTAGCGGCTCTACCTTTCAGTTTCTTTCTCAAGGTTGATGCTGGAGGAGTCCCTGCATGGCTGTTGGTGGTTTGCTGCAACACTGCCCTATTACCACCCCTGAGGACACATACAGGCTGGGTCACATCAGTAATCTGAGTATCGTGGGCATTGCCAGATTCTCCGCTGAATGTCATGAGCCATTATTTTAAAAGAATTTTTTGGTATTTTTCTCCCTTTCCCCCCATTATGAATGTTGGAAAAACAACTGCCCAAGTGTTCCTGCATTCCATTGTGATATGTCCAGCAAAGCCATATAGGACTACGGTCTGTATAGGATTAAGGTCATCTAGTCCAACCCCCTGCTCAAAGCAGGACCAATCCCCAACTAAATCATCCCAGACAGGGCTTTGTCAAGCTTGACCTTAAAAATTTCTAAGGAAGGAGATTCCACCACCTCCCTAGGTAACGCATTCCAGTGTTTCACCAACCTCCTAGTGAAAAAGTTTTTCCTAATATCCAATCTAAACCTCCCCCACTGCAACTTGCGACCATTATTCCGTGTTCTGTCATCTGCTACCACTGAGAACAGTCTAGATCTGTCCTCTTTGGTACCCTCTTTCAGGTAGTTGAAAGCAGCTATCAAATCCCCCCTCCTTCTTCTCTTCCGCAGACTAAACAATCCCAGTTCCCTCAGCCTCTCCTCATAAGTCATGTGTTCCAGACCCCTAATCATTTTTGTTGCCCTCTGCTGGACATTTTCCCATTTTTCCACATCCTTCTTGTAGTGTGGGTCCCAAAACTGGACACAGTACTCCAGATGGGGCCTCACCAATGTCGAATAGAGGGGAATGATCACGTCCCTCGCTCTGCTGGCAATGCCCCTACTTATACATCCCAAAATGCCATTGGCCTTCTTGGCAACAAGGGCACACTGCTGACTCATATCCAGCTTCTTGTCCACTGTAACCCCTAGGTCCTTTTCTGCAGAACTGCTGCCTAGCCATTCGGTCCCTAGTCTGTAGCGGTGCATGGGATTCTTCCATCCTAAGTGCAGGACTCTGCACTTGTCCTTGTTGAACCTCATCTGATTTCTTTTGGCCCAATCCTCTAATTTGTCTAGGGCCCTCTGTATCCTATCCCTACCCTCCAGCGTATCTACCTCTCCTCCCAGTTTAGTGTCATCTGCAAACTTGCTGAGGGTGCAATCCACACCATCCTCCAGATTATTAATGAAGATATTGAACAAAACCGGCCCGAGGACTGACTCTTGGGGCACTCCACTTGATACCAGCTGCCAACTAGACCATAAGTGGTCGGGCAGCACTCTCGCCTACCCAAATGTCAAAGGGAAATTTTAGGTCCTGAGAAAAGAGATTAGACATTTTCATGCGGGACAGGTCCATGAATGGCTACTAGCCAAGATGGTCAGGGCTGCAACCCCATGCTCTAGGCATTCCTAAACCTCTGACTGCCAGAAGCAGGGATTGGATGACAGGGAAGAGATCACTCAGTTATTGCCCTGTTCTGTTCTTTCCCTCTGAAGCACCTGGCACTGGCTACCGTCGGAAGACAGGATACTGGGCAAGATGGACAATTGGTCTGAGCCAGTATGGCCATCTTATGTTCTTGGCCTCCCCAGTACTTCTTGTTGTGGCTCATAAGGCCTCTGTATATGTCTACACTGCAGTGTAAGCCCAGGGTTCAAATTCAGACTCAAGCCTAACCCCCTTCCATTTATACACAAATCACACCAACCCAGGGCTTGACTCAGGGTCCCAAGACACCACAGGGGATGGAGGGTCTGAGACTGAGTCAAGCCAGGACCCAGGGTTCGAGCCCCTTTGCTTTGCAGTGTAGATGCAGTCCCACTGGACTCGTGTTCTGGGAGTTTGCCAAAAGCATCCCATAATGCCACAGGCTGACTTTTGTCCTCTGGACAGAAAAGTTTGGTGAACAGTGAAGGAACAAAACGGACACTGTGTAGAATCAAGCACGTGGGTTTATTACTCACAGCACTAATGGAGTGTCACTTTGCTTATCAGGCTCAGAAACACTTCCAAACAATTGATTACAATGAATTATATGGAATTTTCATGGGCAGAGGGAAGTGACGGGGTAGGAAGTCCCGAGCCCCTGGATAGGTTTAGCAGCAAGACGAGATAAGCACAGTAGCCAATAGTCTAAAGATTACATAATGTCTCCGCCGGTGGTTTCAGGTTAACATATGACATATAATTAGTACACAGGTGTTTTCCTTTAAACAATGTATAAAATATATATGTTGAATTCTAATTTGGGGTCCATTGGAATGAAGTAGCTCCTCTAATTGTCCAACAGGTACATACCTGGGGGTTAAAGCAAAAAGACATTGAAAAGTATATGGCCATAGAAATTGTTTTTCAGCTACTCATTTGTGTTTATAAAGGCAAGCACTGGTATCTGGGAGGGAGGAGGGAGAATGTCATATCTCATACTGACATGCTTGAACCTCTTCCATGAACTCAAGGTTGGTATGTAGGGAGAGCATGGCTGTCTTTTCTGCAGAGGAGTGGATACAGAGGCCCCTTTCAATACTTTGATCTGTTTGCAGCTTCAGAAAAGAGTGCCAATTACTGCTCCACATCTGGCGTTTTGCTGACCATGCTTATCTTAGTAAAAAGCAAGGTTGTCTCTTGTTTGTTCTGCTTTCCTTAGCTAATATTGTTCACTGTTTGCTAGGCCTCTCGGCCTCTTGACCAAACTCTGGACTTTGGGCCTGTAAAAAGAGCTGACATAGCCTGTGTCAGGACTTTACAGACACAGGACATGGATTCTGACCCTTCAGACAGTCCAGCTTTCCCACACTGCACCACAAAAAAAGGGCTAGAGTTACCACGTTTTGAAAGGTTGCCAGGAAGTTAGGGAGGTAGGTGGTTGAACTTTGGCCTGCATAATGCAGTGTAGACACTGGAGCTCCAGGTTGGGACCAGAGTTCAATTATTCCTAACCTACAGTTACAAATAAGTGCACACACTCAGTTAACAAACCCAGGGTCTGCTAAATTGAGTT
Source organism: Lepidochelys olivacea (assembly GCF_965140295.1). NCBI lineage: Eukaryota > Metazoa > Chordata > Testudines > Cheloniidae > Lepidochelys > Lepidochelys olivacea. The sequence continues at coordinate 2,949,725 of NC_140417.1, read as the reverse complement.
CTACTAACCCTGGGCTTACATTGCAGTGTAGGCATATCCTAAGACAAAAGCCTTAACTGAGTCAAAATCAAGTCTCCCAGCTGAACATCAAGACTATGCTGGTTTCTGCCCGCTTAACCCCAAGTCTGGTGTGATAGGCCCTGTGTTAATCCTCTAGTGCTAACAGGTCATATTTTGAAGCATCCGCTCAGGACAGATTTGGAAAGCAAGGCAGACTGAGGGCTTTGTCAAGAGGAACCTACTGAGCATCTCCCCCTCCTTTGTCTCCTAGAAGTAAACGGTGAAAACTTTCAGGGGATCACAATCTCGATATCATTAGCACAGACCATTCATACCTTGCGAACATGAGAATGTACTGCATCCTTTGCTGTCCTTTCCCCACCGTATTGCTTTGGGTCCAAGCTGCACGTGTCTCAGCAGAGTATGGTCTCTTCCATAGTCTAGCTTTTCTCAAAGTTCTTGTCCATAGGCACATTTGAACTGAGTCTTATATTCTGAACCTTGCCCCTCTGGACATGTTCTGCACCACTGGAACTGATGCCCATTGTGGTAATAGCAATGCTCCCCTCTCATCCATCAATGACACAACCTGCTTTCCCTCTCTGATTGGCAGTGTGATGGTGAGCAGGAGGACCTACTAGTACCTTAACACAGATGAGCCTCAGGACTGTTCTGATGCCAAGTACATTTCTGCTGGGATGAAGCAATAAAGCCTCAGAGACAGCTTCCCCTGACTTCATCCTTCCTGGGGATCTAAGTTTCTGAGAGCATTGCAAAAGCAGCCAACGTGACCCAGAGTATCTGGTCATCAGTATTCATTGTATCCTTCATAACTGTACACACTATATTCTGCTTTATTCCCCCTGCTCTTCATACTAAATAATCCCAGGCTTTTCCACTTCTCTTCATTAGAAAATCCCACCATACTTCTAAACATTTTCATTGACCTTTCCTGGGATGGCCAGGAGTTGCCATGCACTCAGGTTACAGTATAACACCACTTTATGCTCTTACAGGAAAATTGAGTTTCTCCTTTGATGCGTCTTCATAGCAATCAGCCTGTGCTAGAGCGTACTTAGCAATGCTCAGTCTGAGATAGGCACAGAGTGAATTTCAGAAGTGTTCCTTGAGAGCACAGAAAAGGAGCTCATTGTATAACTGTAACACAACTGAGCAGGATGGTCAAGTGCTAAACAGAGTGTTGCTGAAAAAATATAATATTTCGTGTGCAAAAAGATGAGAGATCCAGATTTCCACCCAAATCGCAAACTAAATCTCTTTGTGAGGTTCTGAGAAGTTTAGTTATCTTTCAAAAACTATTTTCCATTGTGTGTGCCACTTTATCTGTTGGGAGCACAGCCCACTTCGCAGATATTTGTGTATTTCCAATAAACTTTGTTAGCTATGAAGGTCAGATTTTATATTAAGGTTCTGTTTACAAAAGATTAATACATTGTTAATAGATATTTTATAAATGATTCATGGATTGTTATAGGGTCCGTCAAGTCAGTAGGTTGCTTAAAATCATGACTTATAATTATGTGTAATAGCTTGTATTGTTGAGTTTACATATAACACATTCCATTCAAGTCTGTAACATGCTTATAACATTATAGCAATCTTTTATTTACCCTTTACAACCATTTATTAATGGAACCTTAGCATACAGTGTGACCACATTAGTTTTTCAAAAGAATTTAATCCAGCAATTAAGAAGGTAATTATCTTAGAACATATGCACATGGTCCAGGATGCTTCATTTGAATTGCCTGTTCCTATTGTCTCTTCACCCCTGCCAACAGTAAAAGGCAGTGGTATGTTGGTCCAACCAGTAGCTAACTGGCATGAGTATTTAATTAATCTGGAGACAGAGCTGAGAAGACAGCTGCTAGGGATATAGACTAAGGATATCTGGGTTCCCACTTTTAAATAAAGATGAGTCTGAGCTGCAAATTTTTTATCTTCCTTTTGAACCTCTCAAAGTTCATAATGATCAGTGCCAGATCTAGGGTTTTGGTTCTGGCCCATTTCTCTTTGCAGTCATGTTAAGGATCCATAGTAATTTCTAATACAAATTAGGGCCCCGATCCTGCAAATGATTGTGCATGAGCATCTCTATACCTGAAGTTGATGGTACACTATGTGCGTGCAGGGGTTGACATGTGCTTAGCTGATTTTAGGATCAGGGCCAATAATAACAATAAGTGGAAATAGTTTTGTTTTTGTTCACCTTACTGTCTTAGAAATCTCCATATCATTTGTTGCAAATCTAAAGTCAGGCATATCCCTCTTTATTAATGAAACACATATCAAGATCAGAAGCTCACCATTTAACAGGTGTAAATTGTATATAAAGGGCCTGAAAGCACCACATGAAAGTGTTAAAAAGAGAGTAAGGTTGACAGTTCCACTGAATCAGAAACCGCAATTACATGTTATGAAATGCTGATAAGTCTAGGGACTAAGGTGCTCAAAGACAATTACCAACTAAACATTTCATTAATGAAATAATGGCTAATTATAATTGCTAATTAAAATTCAGGATTATGATGTTGGTTTTAAGCATTAACAGGAGTAATGACATTACCATTTTTAATGAAATTCCAATAAGGAAAATTGTAGCGAAAGTAAAAAAAAATAAACCTGGACAGGCTGCAGCAAGATCCGAAGTTATTGTTAAACCCAGAGGCATAGAATTTTCCCAGCTGGTGAACTTAAGTTAAGTAAGTTTAATGTACTGTAATTTAATTACTAATCATAGTTTTTCTTCACAATGGGGATTGATACTAGGTTTTGCAAGAACAAAAGGCAAATCTTAAATAGCTACTGTGTGATGGGTGTTGATATTGTTCTACAGGCTACAAATAAAGAATACTTTGCAGACTTTTGCATAACATTTGGATTTAGCTATATTATGGTTCCATTTTACATAATATTTAATTAATGATTACATGATTATAAATTAAATGCCCTATGCAGATTTTGTAATACAGCTACAGGGCAGCCTTTATAAAGGGTATATGCCGTATAATTTTACATATATAAGATATATCTTCTTTGAATAATTAATACATTGGCATATTAGTAAATGCCAAAGTCCCAAAGGAAGATGAAATTTGACCTACATTAATAAAGCTATTTAGGATTCATTAACTGTAGACAAATTTCTGAAACTATTTGCTATTATTCACCTTTTCATACATAATGCAACATGTTGGCTAAACTACAATTCCTAGCTCACAGACTGTTGGTTGCATTGTTCCTGCAGTTATGTGGTATTTGCCTTTTGTTAACCTGGCTGATGTTTTTTCTGCTCATTTTTCGTAGCTCTCAAATGTCAAGGTGTGACAAGTTGAGGGCTCTGGCTGTACAACTTCTGAATTGTGGGTGATATGATGAAATTACTGTGTCCCAGAAAACCTGTATGTATGTGGATCCTCCCAGGAGTTAACAGGGTTCTGACGTGTCTCTGCCAGGCCAGACCATGGAGTGTGATCAGCACTCCAGGACAGACTATTCAAAGTAAAAATGCTTTACCATAATGGGTTTGTTCTACCTGGGAGGAGACACTTTCTCCTCTTGCCTGAATGGAGTGGGGGTTGGGAGTACTGGGAAATTACCAAAAGGTGGAACCAAAGAAGTAGGTGACCCAAGCAGGATGGGTCAGCACTGCATCCAGAGCAGCTAGGCTCCTGGACAGCAGGTTCCAACACTCGGACAGGGGTGCCAGGTAGGTCTGTGCCCTGACAGCATGCCTACGGCCTCCAAGATTTGGGAAGCAGCTGGATGCTATTCAGGTCCCAGGGGCTTGAGACACCCTAGAGATTCAGAGCACAAGGGCTTGGATTCCCCTCACAGCTACCCTAGTGGCAGCCAAGAAGGGACCCAGGCCAACCAGAAGTCAAGTCATAGAGGTGCATGGCTGAAGCATGGGAGAGACTCCACTTTTCCTGGAGCTTCTGGCCCTTTTAAGAAAAGCTTATTGGAATGAATCCAGTCAGGTGACTAGAGCAAACTGAGTGACTGCTCCTGTTTCCCTGGATGCCAGTGGCAAGACTCCTGTTGACATTGTGCCATGTGGGTGAAGAACGGATCCTGAAAAGGGGTCTTTGTGCAGTCAGATCTGAAAGTAAAGTAGACGAAAAATTCTGCAGAATTTTGCCAACCAGGGATAAGAGCATGTAGATAATTGTATGTTTTTTGTAAATTCAGATGGAGATGTGGAAGCCACACAGGAAAGGAGAGGGATGGTACATCTACACTTCTGTGAGTCGACAGACTTGTGCTAGCTCGGTGTAACACCGACAGATCCCAGTCAGCGGCTGGGGCAGGATCGAACCTGAGAATTCTGGAGCTTAGTGCATGAGTCTCTACCGCATGAGCTAAAAGCCAAATGGCTGTTAGCTAAGGCTGTAGAGCAGACTCATTAATCTCTCTCTCTCTCTCTCTCTCTCTCTCTCAGTGGTCTCGGTGCCACTAGACGAGACAGAACACAACACCCAGGAGGTGTGGGGGTTACATCGGCTCAAGCTCTGGCAGAGACGGGGGCAAGCCTTGCAAGTTCAGACCCAGGGAGTCAGGTGGGCTTGGGAGCCCGAGCTGCTGTCCAAGCCGCAACATCCACAGAGCTATGTTTAGCATGCTCACTTGAAGCTCGCTTCCAGCTTCAGTGCAGACATACCCAGAGGCTCCATCTTAGAGAGACAAAGGGCTTCTTCTTTATTATTCATGTTTACACCCAGTTATTTGTGTTCCAAATAAACAGCAACCAAAATGTATAGGAGAGAGTAAGCAACGAGGTCTGAGGATCTTGCTTGAGTTACACAGGTGAGGTAAATAATGCAAGTATGAAAGCTACACAGGAAGTTACACAAGTAAATGATGGAACTGGTCGGAAACACAGGAGTATTAATCTATTGCTACAGCCATTGGAAGTCAGCTAGACATTGGAAGTTCAGAGGATGTAAGTAGCAGGCCAACACACAGAGGAGCCATTGTTTATACACAGCTTGGTGTGGCGTCTTTGTTGGCTAGACTATGCCATAAGTCACAGATTGAATAAAGGGTGTTGAAAATAATGGATGTTGAAATTTAGGAGGAAATTCTGGCCCCATTAATGTCCATAGACTTCTTTCTGTTGACTTCCATGGGAGCAGGATTTCCCCCGTAGCTCTGTTTCTTGTGTTTTTAAGTACCCTTGACAAAAACAATTGGATCAAATTCATCCTTGGTATAAACTTCACAGGACTAACATGAGAGGCTTATGAGGAGAGGCTGAGGGAGCTGGGATTGTTTAGCCTGCAGAAGAGAAGAATGAGGGGGGATTTGATAGCTGCTTTCAACTACCTGGAAGGGGGTTCCAAAGAGGATGGCTCTAGACTGTTCTCAATGGTAGCAGATGACAGAACGAGGAGTAATGGTCTCAAGTTGCAGTGGGGGAGGTTTAGATTGGATATTAGAAAAAACTTTTTCACTAAGAGGGTGGTGAAACACTGGAATGTGTTACCTAGGGAGGTGGTAGAATCTCTTTCCTCAGAGGTTTTTAAGGTCAGGCTTGACAAAGCCCTGGCTGGGATGATTTAACTGGGAATTGGTCCTGCTTCGAGCAGGGGGTTGGACTAGATGACCTTCTGGGGTCCCTTCCAATCCTGATATTCTATGATTCTATGATTCTATGAAGTCAAATATTGATTGATAACTGCTTTGATTGGTCCTGCTTTGAGCAGGGGGTTGGACTAGATGACCTCCTGAGGTCCCTTCCAACCCTGATATTCTATGATTCTATGAGAGAAATTTAGCTTATTGCCTATTCTTTTCACATAAAGTACTCTAAGAACGAATCATTAATGTACTGGACTGTTGCTTCAAAACTATACAGCTGATCAGTGTTTCCGTTACAGTTTTAAATTATCCCAGATGTAATTGAGATGCATAAAATAAATGGAGAGTCCACTTTTTCCAAACGAGGCTCCTAAATTTTGTAGTTAGCCCACAGCAAAGATGAAGTCGGCAGTTTTGCTGTCTTGGGTACATGTGCATTGTCTACCTTTTAGAGAAGAGTTGAAAAGAAACTTAATACCTGGAACTGTACACTTCTGCCTGTACATTTCTAAATGGAAGAATGTTATTTGCACAAGGCTGGCTCAGAATTTCATTATTGAGTCCATCTCTGTTGTTTAGTGGCTAGGTGGTATTACATTTCCAATTTTGCATTAAAACGAACACATGGAAAATGTGCACAAAAAGCAACCCTTAGTTTAATTTTCTTAGCATTAAATATGGATTCCTTGGTTTTCCCCTTCTGTGCTAGGGGTACAAACTCAGGTATCTGGTGGAGTGGTGTTAGAGAAACTTTAGACTTCAGGAGAAATCTACCAAATAAAAGCACAGAGTAAGGGCCTGAACCTGTTGTTCTTACTAACCGAGAATGGCTCACTGATATGAATGACTCATTGAGGTGTGTGGAGATGTTTGGTTGAGTAAGGACAAAAGGATTAGGCCCAGTATCTTAGTGCATGCTGTAAGTTTCCCATTCCATGAATTGATAATTACAGAATCACCTAATTAGCTATACTTAGCTTCTAAGCAAGCTGAAGTGTGTAGCATTTGATAGTGTTGCTGACCTTTTCGGGGGAAACAAACTCTGAGAAATGAAGTGTTTGTAAAATTCATCAGTGAGCAATTAATTTGGGCAGTTAGAGGAATATAGGATAAGTGAGCACTTCTGTGCATATCAGAACATAAATGGACTTTAATGTTGCTGCACAGACATCAGTCTGTATTGAAAAATCCTTACGTGGACAACCAAAGAAATGTATTCATGTAGTACAATCTTTCTTGTTGCAGTTATAAACAAAATTAATGATTACCCCCAGAGCAAGTCAGCTTCAGTTTTATTCTGTGCATAAATTAGATAAGGATTTACTTTGACTTCCTTTGGAGGATCAATATGGGTTGTGATAGCTTATTCAAATGTTCTGCCTGATGTTAAGAAACAAACTGATTTGCTATTCTTTTAATGCCAAGGTCTTGACAACTCCTTTCCTATATGGTTCTTAACCTCCAAATACTTATATACATAAAAACCTTCTGCTTATTCTTATATCCACAGAGACAGAGCCTCAATCTGATCTCACTTACGTTTCAGTATGCCAGAGCAAGTCAATTGATATCAATGTTATAAAAGCAGTGACAATAAGGGCAGGAACACACCTAACCCAGTTAGCCCTGTGCCTGTGCCCCATGTAAATGATCATAGCTCCATAGAGTAATTGAAAATATTGTAAATAGCACAGAAAAACTAGCGTTTTCTGGATCCTGTTCACTTTAGAGGCCTATTTCACAGCCTTGAAAGAACACATTCTCTTTGCATGGCTGCTGTTAGATGTAACTGTTGCTTTTCAGCTAAAGGCCACGTGACAGTTAAGAAGATGTGAGGGAATTTTAACACTACAATAAGGAAAGGAAACTCACACTGATCAGTCTTTGTTTTATGTTGCTAAAAGCACAACACTTTATAACACCACTACCTTGTTTTAAGACACGTGCTGTGTATAAGAGAAATGAACATTTTCCTTTTAAACAAAACAGTAAAAAGCATGACCTTTGATGAGGGGTTTAAGACCCAAATATGATGAGTTTTCATTCAAACTTCTTTTCCTTACTTTTTAAGCAATCAATGTCTGTCAAGTGTGATTGTCTCCCATGCTAGATATAAAGCAGTGACTATGGGATCCTAATGTGGTTTCAAAGTCATCAGTTGAAATGAATTTCCATGGCCCTGAAAATGGTTATATTCACATTTTTTTCCAGATCGATGTGGATGCACATTGGACTTCCCCTCTGAGAATGTCTGAAGCTGCTGCTTAATGGAGTCTACATTTTGTACATTACTGAAGCATAGCACCAGTAAATAAGCCCACCTTAAAGTCTGTGCCAGTCAAAACATTTTTCACAGTTTTATGTGAAGACATACATTGTTTTTATGCAGCTGTCTCTTTCTGAACTAATTTTATTATCATATATCAAGATTTAAAGACCATCTTATGTGAAGATTTGCCAATTTTTTAGTATGGTTAAAGTGCTATGTATCCTTATTTATTGTCCAGTATTTACTTATGAACATTTGCAATGACAACAAAACATATGATCGGCACAGCAGAAAGCAATATTTTCAGGTTAAATAAGCATGATTGAAAAGAAAACTAAGTACATTGTGGCTTGAATCTTGTCTCCTTCCCCACCCCATGCTGTGGAGCTGATGCTGCAGCAAACTTTGTGGCTGATGCACTCTTACTCAGAAAGGAAAGGCAAAAATCAAGGGCATGACATTCTGGCTCCATTGAAGTCAAGGAGAGTTTTGCTACTGACTTCAGTAGGGGCCAGGATTTCAACCAGAGTTTGGTGAGTTTGATGCCCAGCAACAAATAAGGAAGAAAAGAGAGACACCAGATTGGCCTAGTCAGTTGATAGCTGAGGTTGCTGTATAGCTGCAAAAGAACATTGTGTAGCTAACTGAAGCAGATGATTCTGTGCCTCATCAAGGAAGGTGTCAGTAAGAACTCAAGCATGGAATGGTGAGGCAGTTCACTAGTGTCATAAAAGACACCAGATTCACAGCTTGCATAAGGACCTCCAATTCCACAGCAATGGGTACAATGTAACAACCTAGACAGAGGAACTTACAATGTGGAAATATGAACTCCCAATGTATGTGGATGTCCTGGCACGTAACATCAGGGCAAGCATCTGGAAATACCTTGAGGCAGAGGTGGGCAGATGGCATGGCCAAGACGGTAGTGAAAAAGAAGCTGTCTTTGCCTATGAAGCAGTTTCCTTATATGTGACTTGTACTGTTTAGTGGTACATTGTGGGATGACCAGCATACTCATGAGGAAAGCGGACAGAAAGGCAAGGGTTCTAGGAGATTTAAAAATATTGGTAGCTAACAACTAAAGATAGTCTTTGAGAGCTCCAAATGATGACAAAGACTCAGAACATTTACAGCTTCTGGGCAGTAGCTTTTGGTATCGTTCACAACTTGTTACCAACATCTCTACGGCTTTTGTAACATCATGAGAATTGGAGTGAAACTTAGGATGTGTCTGGAGCTGTACCAGAGTTGTGCTTGGATGTCAAAATCACTCTCTGAAATTTGGGTTTCCAGTCAATAACTCAGCTCTCGGCATATGAAACACAGCATGTTGTAGATTCTCCCCCATCTTTCTTTGTGTGTTATTTCTCCTTTCTTGCAATCTTCTTTGATGAAATAAATTACCAGCTATTATATTATCAGGAAAGAAACTGTTTTGTTGTTAAAGGTGACCTACAAAGGCAGCATTTCTAGAATTTTTCACTTTACCTTTGAAAGTCTCCTTTAATAGCTCTAAAATGATAAGAGCTTTCATATTATAAGCGTCTCAGAATTACTTATCTAAATTATGAGTGAGGTGGATGTTATACTTCAAAGGACGTGCTTTCTCCTCACCCTGTTTTCAGACAAAGTATTGTATTTTCCGACAGTGTGGTCTTCTGCATTGCTCATTTCTGGCACTATAATGAGATATATGCCACTACAAAACTGCATTAAAAGATTTTTTAATGCAGTTGGGAACCACAGCTAACAGACCTTCTATCAGTATAAGTGCAATAGCTCAAACTGATAAAGAGCTAAATCCCTAACAAGCTCTAAGTTATAGCATTTAAATAGAAAGTCGACTTTTTTCCATGGGCGTTTTAAGTACCTCATTTGTTCTCAATATGTCTGCACGAGCTGAAGGAAATTGATCTTCTTACTATGGGCATAAATGTGGCCAAGTTCTAAAATTTTGCATATAAGCTTCAATTCAATGTATCAATTTGTTAAAATACAAGTCCCTTCAGTTAATAGGGGAGGTGGGCAAGATATTGGGGGGGTCTGTAAAGAAGCTGTGTGCTACAACTGGACCATCTAACTATATACATATTCTGAGTCTGATTCTAAATCTTTCTCACTGTGCCAGGTCAATAGCTCCAAAAATCTGCTGTTCTGTTTTCCAGTGCATGAGCAGTAAGGGGTCGTTTCCCCCCAAGATAGGTGGACAGTTGCTCCCAGTTATTTCAGATAAGGATGGAGCCGTGTAACAGTTTTGATGCTACTATCATTTAGGGCCTGGCCCCATATAATTAATAATGTTACTTATGCTCTATGTTTCTCTTAGGAAGCCATTTCTGGTTGAAATGCAGCCCTGCGCAAAGGGGCGATCACAAGTCCTCTCCTCCAGGAGCTCTATACTCCAATTGAGCCTCAGTTCAGCAAAGCATGTAATCATGTGCATAAGAACCATTGCACTGCCGGATCAGGGCTTTTTAGCTTAGGTGATGCACAGCCCTATGCCCAGGGGTGAATTTCACTGTCTGTGTTTAAATTTGGCTTGTACATTCCCAACGCAGGTTTACAGCCTAATCCATCGTCTAGATTTTGCAAGCTCTTTGGAGAAGAGACACTTCTCTTCATAAATGCCCATGACCCCAGTAGTGCGATATAATAATACTGATGAAATCACCACCAAGCCCTGGAGCGGCTCCACTCCTGCAGCCCTAAGACTGAAACAATGCATGCTCCTCCACCAAGAGAGGCGAGAGAAGATATGTGAAGGGCTGCCCAGCAAGTAGGGGAGCTCATTTCCATGAGTTCTCAGCCCTCCACCCCAGCAAGGATGCTGCTGCTGCCCTGTGCAAAGAGGTTTTGGATCCCACCCTTTCATACTTTACCAGCCTTCCTCAGAATAGGCCTGGCCAGTGCCAAGAGCATGTCATGCCCAATACTATGTAAACAGAAGTTGAGATTAGGGCCCTAAAGCAGTGGCTCTCAACCTTTCCAGACTACCGCACCCCTATCAGGAGGCTGAGTTGTCTTGCGTACTCCCAAGTTTCACCTCACTTAAAAACTACTGGCTTACAAAATCAGACATAAAAATACAAATGTCACAGCACACTGTTACTGGAAAATTGCTGACTTTCTCATTTTTACCATGTAATTATAAAATAAATCAACTAGAGTATAAAAATCATACTTACATTTCAGTGTATGGTATATAGGATAAACAAGTATGAAATTTTAGTTTGTACTGACTTCACTAGTCCTTTCTTCGTAGCTTGTTGTAAAACCAGGTAAATATCTGGATGAGTTGATGTACCCTCTGGAAGACCTCTGCGTATCCCCAGGGGTACATGTACCACTGAGAACCACGCCCTAGAGAGATTAAAAATATAAGAAGGAAACCGCAAAATGTGATGCAGGCTGGACAAATGCACCATTAAAATAAGGTCAAACAGAGATAGGTGAGAGTGTCTGGGTGATAATGGATAAAGCAGAGGGTAGATAATGGACATCAAATGAGCTATGAGTTTCCAATATGAAATGGCAGCAAGAAAAACAATGTGAATTTGGGTATCACATCATGGAGTGGGGAAGAGTCCCCTCTCTAGAAGGCCCTGCTGAGACTTCACCTGGAATAGTGTGTTGTGGTATCTTGGTATGTGACAGGTGTAGAGAAACCCAAAGGAATGGAGTGATGACAGTGATTTAGGAGCTGGAAGGAATGGCATTAAGATAGGTGAAAAGAATGAATGCAATGTTTGCAACGTGTGCACAAGGAGAGGGAAGGGGGCTTTTGCCATCACAAACACAGTTCTAAATCTCATTGTCTTCAGTGAAAGTTAAAGCCTTGTATCTGAGCTCAGAATTGTACACAAGTCCTTGAAAAGACCAAGGAAAATACAAGCAGAGGTGGGTGAATTTGGATAAAGGAAGGGAAAGATACATTTAGGGTGAATATCAAGGAAAGCATCGTAGAACTGTGACTTCTTAAATATTGGAATAAATTAAAACAATAATGGCATCTCTGCACCAGATCCTGGGCCCGGTTTAGTTTGTTTTCACAGGGAGAGATTTAATAGTAAAATGTGGTGCTGACCAAATAATAAATTCTTGATCAGCACTCTGATTTGGTTCTTCTTCAAGTTCTGGCCTTAATTTGTATTCCAGTCAAGGTGTGCATGTGCTCCATGGGACTGAGACCAGAAGATTTTTCATTAATAGTGTCCATTGGTCCATGCCTGCACCCTCCATCTCCTCATGCTCTGGACCGAGAGGGTGAGGAGTGTTGTAGACCAACCACCCCTCCGGTTTCTTTCTACCACCCATGGTGCATGCAGATGTGGTCGCTCCATCTCAAAAAAGGTATATTGGAATAGGAGAAAGGGCAACAAAAATTATTAGGGGTATGGAACGGCTTCCATATGAGGAGAGAATAATAAGACTGGGACTTTTCAGCTTGGAAAAGAGACAACTAAGGGGGGTATGATAGAGGTCTATAAAATCATGACTGGTATGGAGAAAGTAAATAAGGAAGTGTTATTTACTCTCTTCTCATAACACAAGAACTAGGGGCTAACACATGAAATTAATAGACAGCAGATTTAAAACAAACAAAAGGAAGTATTTTTTCACACAACACCAGTCAACCTGTGGAACTCTTTGCTAGACGATGTTGTGAAGGCCAAGATTATAACAGGGTTCAAAAAAGAACTAGATATGCTCATGGAGGATAGGTCCACCAATGGCTATTAGCCAGGATAGATAGGGATGTTGTCCGTAGCCTCTGTTTGCCGGAAGCTGGGCATGGGTGATAGGGGATGGATCACTTGATGATTACCTGTTCTGTTCATTCCCTCTGGGGCACCTGGCACTGGCTGCTGTCAGAAGACAGGATATTGGGCTAGATGGACTTTTGGTCTGACCCTGTATGGCCGTTCTTATGTTAAACTAGAGCCCAGGATACCTCAGTACCTTCTGTTCAGGGTGTTCCCCTTCTGCAAAGCTAGCAAGATTGGGTGCTGTATATGCCTTTACTAGACATTATGCCCTCATACAAGCCTCTTCAGCAGATGCATCCATTGGCATAGTGATTCTGCAGTCTGTGGTGCAGCGTGGTTCCTCTCCTCCTCCTTCAGTGAGTAGTGCTTGTGAATACTTTGAGTGCAATATATCAGTCAAAGAAGACCGGTTACTTACCTTACAGTAAAGGGATTTCAAGCCTCCCCAGGAAAGGGGATGAAGGGGCTTGGGGGGATATTTTGGGGAAACAGGGATTCCAAGTTTCAGAGTAGCAGCTGTCTTAGTCTGTATCCATGAAAAGGAGGACTTGTGGCACCTTAGAGACTAACCAATTTATTTGAGCATAAGCTTTCGTGAGCTACAGCTCACTTCATCGGATGCAATCCAAGTGGTCCTTTTCCTGAATCTTTGTCTAACTCACTTGGTGGTAGCAGCAATACCGTCCAACGACAAGGAAGAATTTGTGCCTTGGGAAAGTTTTTAATAAGCTCATAGAAATAAGCTTAGGGGGTCTTTCATGTGGGTCCCCACAGCTGGGGTATGGCAACCGCCATTTTTTCATATTCTCTGTTTATATCTATCTATTTATCTATCTATCTTCCTACTGTATTTTCCAATGCATTCATCTGATGAAGTGGGCTTTAGCCCACAAAAGCTTATGCTCAAATAAATGTGTTAGTCTCTAAAGTGCCACAAGGACTCCTCATTCTTTTGGGGATTTCTTTGAGAAGTGTGGTCCCTAAGTGTATTCCACTACCTGCCCTCCTTCCCCTTTACCTAAGGTATTTGCAGTAGAGAAGGAACTGGAGAGGTGGTCAGTCTACGTTGCCTCTTATGCCTTTGGAGTGGAGCATGAGGAGGTGGAGGACATGGCTGCAGGCCAATGGACTTTGCTAATGACAAATTTTCCAGTCTCAGGTGCATGGAACTCATGCATTTCTCAAGTGGAAGACACATAAGGACCACACATCTCAAAGAAATCCAGTTACTGTAAGGGAATTGTGACCAAATACACCCTGTATTCATGCCCTACAGACCATTGTAATAATCTTTGTACAAAATATGCCTGATGAGGTATCATTTAAAAACTAATAAGTCACTGGTCAGTAATATCATGGTGAAATGTGTGCAGCAACAGTATATTGCAAGTTACGAACATAAGCCGAAATTATGACTGAAATGTGTGTACCAGACGAGTGGGGTAAACCTGTTCCTCAAAGACAAAGGACAAACTAACGCCTCTAGCCAGGTGTCATTGGCAGTCACTGGTCAAGTGGCCATTCTTTGACAAAGGGGGGCGAACTGATCAATCTGCGTTTTAACAACACAACAACAGGGAACCTCTTTTAGCATGAGACTGTCTCTGTCCTCACAGTGAGAAGGAACTTTATCTCGGTGAACCCTCAGGAAAATGAATGAGGAAGACAAATTTAGTCTCTGAGGTACCACAAGTACTCCTCGTTCTTTTTGCTGATACAGACTAACACGGCTACCACTCTCAAACCCCTCAGGAAGATGCATTTCAAAGGGTGACTGGACTGTCAAAGTGAAAGGCAAAAACATCCCAAGTAGTCTCTCTTTTTTGCTCTCCCTGTCTCTCACCTAGGAAGACAAAGGAACCAGCCTTCAGACCTTGGGAGGGGTTCTGACCTGAGAATTTAATCACCCCTGTTGCTGGGAACATGTGGTGAGGATTTTCCCTTGAACTGAATCTGGCTTGTTAAATTTCAGTTACTAGAAAGTGTTTTATCTTTATTTCTCTTGTGTTGTGTTTAAACTGATCAGTTAGGTAACTCTGGTTGAAGTAGCAAACTGTTGGATATTGACCCTTGGTAGGGGCAATGGGCCTCTAATATCTGAACTGCTCAGGAGAGGGCTGAACCGTGCAGAACAGATGCTTGGGGGGCGGGGACAGGAAATTGGGACTGGGAGTGTGTTGGGGTCACCCTGCAAATGGTAACCGAGGTTGGTTGAATCCAGAGCATGGCTGGTGTTGCTGAGAGGCTGCTGGACCAGGGTTGCAGCTGTACACAGACACCCAGGGTAACCTGCTTACTGTCTGGCTGCTTGTGAGGGGTCCAGGTTGGGAACTACAGCAGCAAAGCATTGTGGGGAACCCAAGGTTTCAGGGCAGGTGGTGACCATCCCTCACTGGTCTGGATTTGCACCCTGGATTATGATAGTAATTATCCTTTCTTGGGGATTTATTTTATTTTCACAGTGGTCTGATTGACACTCTTCGAAAATGTGCCTCGTAAGGTCTCAGGAACCAATATGGTGACAGAAATTTTGTGTATCCCCATGAAAAGCAAGGTCATTGAGTTTACACAGGCTTCATTCCGTATTGGCTAAAGCCCATGGCTGTTGGTCTTTTTTAATCGGGCAAAGTTCTCATTATTGTCAATGGACATTTTGCTTTAGTAAGCACTTCAGGATTTGGGCCTGTGATTGTTTGGCTCCCTAAATGTTCTTGGCAAACTGTTTTTCCATCCCCTAGAGCTCTTAACTTCCTAGAACTTTCTGACAAAATGATCTTCTCAGTTATACTACATAAAATGTATCTAGAAAAATTTATTGCCTGCAGCTCTATTCTTCCTTAGTAATAAAAAACCTGGTGCTTGTTCCACTAATTTTAGCTTTTGTTGTTGTTGTTGTTTGGAGGTTTTGCTTTTCAACTTATACCATAAACCAGGTGTCTATAGAAGACTCTGCATGTTTGTGATCATTAGGCAATATTAAAGTCTATCATTGAGACACAGACTGGGATCGAGAACACTGGGTATTTTGCTACCTGCACAGCAATTAAATTATTGCCTGACACATTTGCAGTCCCAGAACTAGCAATCAGCTTTTCCTTGGAATAAGGAACCTTGTGTTACAATACAATGTCGTGCTGAGATGTTCATATTTAGCATTTGCATTAGATAATTTAATTTAAATACACAGAGAGAACCCAGTTGTAGTTTCTATCATTACAGCAAACTGTTAGTGGAAGACTATTCAGATAGTTTTGTAACTAATTCTGCATTGCTGGGTGATTTTTACCTCTTCCATATTAACCTTCACTGTCCTTGCTGAATAAACTAGGAAATGCTGGATATCCTGAAACTCTCAAGCATTATATTTTCCTTTTATTTAATAGCTCTTTCTAAATGGAAACAATATCTGAGTTATCTTCAAGTTTCCACAGGATTGTGAAAAGAATGCTAGGAAACTATAAAAGTCCTAAAAGGACTTTATGGACTGGAGATCAATTTTCTGATAAGATTCTCTAGTCTGAAAGGATATTTTTAATTTTAGCAAACATGAATACCAGAAGTAGATAGAGCCATTCAGTAGCTAGGATCTGATCAAAGACCCACTGAAGTCAATAGAAAGACTCCCATCAACGTAGTGGTCTTTGAATCAGACCCTCAGGTAGGGTGACCAGGTGTCCGGTTTTGGACCGGAACACCTGGCCAAAAAGGGATCCTGGCAGCTCTGCCATTGACTGTCCAGTTCGCGGTGCCACACAGCAGGGTTGGCAGGCTCCCTGCTAGCCGCCACACGGCTCCCGGGTCAGGAAGCAGCCAGCATGTCCAGCTCCTAGCCTTAGGGGCTGCTGAGTGGGTTCGCGTGCTGCCTCACCCCCTGCCTGCAAGCGCAGCTCCCATTGGCTGGGTCAGGGCAGGGAAGGAACTAGCGCGACTCGCGAGCACTCGGTAGGCGGCTGTTGAGTTGAGACTGTATCTCTTTGTGTAGGGAGGTGTGTGTATTGCTGCATGTGTGTTTATCTTTGTGAATAAAATTTGCAGCCTAAGTTTTTGACTTTTATTCCTTTTGCTGGCTTGCACGCACAAAAATTGATGACATGAAATATGTGTGTTCATTTCATAACAAATTTTTAAAAGAGAAGGGATCTCTGAAAGAAATGTATTATTTCTTAAAAAATGAGGTAGACTAGTAATTGCAGAAGAGCCAATGTATCAGACATTGTATCTCCCCACCTTTGTCTAGCTACATTATAAACTCTTTGTTGCAGACTCTCTCTTTTTATGTGTCTGTCCAGCACCCACCACCCTGGAGCCCTGATCTTAGTTGGGGTCTCTAGGCACTAAACAACCATTGTAATAATAAATAATGGGGAAGTCTATGTGTTAATGTATGCTAGGTGTGTACACATGAATACACGTGTGGATCTGCATGTAGGTGTGGGAGTCAGTTTCTACAGATTTATTTATATAGGTGCCTGGACACGTGTGCATTTCTGTGGTTGTGCTCAATGGATTTGTATTTGGGCTTCAGGAGTGGGCCTGTAACAGGCCCAGTGCAGCCGTGAGAATATGTGGTCCTAATTCCAGACATAAAATTACAATAACTTTAGTGAACAAGAAACATGGAGCTGTGTACAAAAAATGGAAAGAGGGGAGGGAAAGAATCATGGAAACCTTTGTGAAATTTCATTTTTTTAAAATTTACCCTTTTTGAGTATTTTGCTGCCAATTCTAGCATCCTGTAACAAAATGAAACTTGAACTGAGCATAATACATCTGTCAAAACAATGAATACTCCTGTTTGGGCCTTGCATTGAAAATGAGCACGTGAGCAAGGGTGAGGGAGAGCAAGCGACAGAGCTGGGGGGGTGGAGTGAGCGGGGGCGGGGCCTCAGGAAAGGGGCTGGGCAGTGGGCGGGGCAAGGATGTTTGGTTTTCTGGAATTAGGAAGTTGGCCACCTTACCCTCAGGGTATATCTACACTGCAGTTAGAAACCCACCGCTTGCCCCCTGTGAGGAGGGTCCCAGTGCTTGGGCACCAGCCTCAGCCTGAACATTTACACTGCAATTAAACAGCCCCTTAACCTGAGCCAGCTGGCATGGGCCAGCTGCAGGTGTCCCATTGCAGTCTAGACAGACCCTTAATGTCCAGTAATATAACAGTGGAAATAACTTTTTATGCCATAGTGCCCCCTTATTATGTTACACTATCAAATTCCTCCAGAAGGGCTTTAATCGTTTTAGAGGCTATGCAAAAAGATTAAAAAACCTTTGAGTCATTAGCAATGGCCATCACGTGTCCCTGCATCCACTAGCAAGGCCTATTGTCTCTGCTTCAGCCTAGCTTTGAGATTGAAGACCAATATTGGGCCACAAATGTTGGTTTCTTGACAGTAATTAGCTGCTGCTCGCAGTGTCGTAACCCAGCAATGTTTGACATGTTTAGGAGCTGATGTAAAGAGCTGCACAAAGGAAGTCATTTGCAGGGCTCAATAACAAGTTTTATTGACCCTAAAAAAGCTGGGAACTGTGCTACAGTTATCTGCTGGCATGGTGCTATTTATTATCTAACTATTAACATATATACAGGCATAGCGCATCCTCATAACAACCTGTAGCCATCCTTCCAAGAGGCTCAGTCATGGTAGGGACTCAGTCATGATCTTTAACTGAAAATTAGGTAGGTGACATGACAAGGTGGATTTTCAGTGTGATTTTGGAGAGTTACATGCACAATGCTGCCTCAATTAATGGGTTTTTGTGCTCGTAACTCCCCTTAAAATTTACTCTCGTGTCAAGGAACTGGATTCTTCTGACCCAGCACCAGTGTATGCTCTTTTAGAGGGCACAATAACATGGGGAAGTAGGAATTTCCAATTGCCCATGAATAGTATGGAAGATAATTGCGGAGAGTGGTTCCCATTAGAAAGCCAACGTATGGTTCATTGAGGGGCCTGACATCGAGCCCTTTGGAGTCAATGGAAAGACAGTCATTGATTTCAGTGGGCTTTGGATCAGGTCCATATTTCCCAATGTCCGAAAGACCATACAGTCCTTAAAAAGGACATTTGTGCTTTTACAAGCAGAATTTCCGCCTTTATGTATAAAGGCCTCAGTTCAGGTCTCTGGCTTCATCACCTCTGCTCCCCCTCCCCCCGCGCGCACACACACACACACACACACACACACATACCTAGCCACCCACCCTCTTGTTGGCCTGTGGAACCATATCATAATTTGTTGTTGGGATCGGCCTGCAGCACAACGCTAACCTCACAGTGAAAGCAGGGTAGGAATCGTGACTTAGAGGCTGTCATAAATATAAAGGAAGGGTAACCACCTTTCTGTATACAGAACTATAAAATCCCTCCTGGCCAGAGGCAAAACCCTTTCATAAAGGGTTAAGAAGCTAAAAACCTCGCTGGCACCTGACCAAAATGACCAATTCGGTCAAAAGACCAAAAGACAAGATACTTTCAAAGCTGGAGTGTGTGGGGGGAACAAAGGCTCTGTCTGTCTGTGTGATGCTTTTGCCGGGAACAGAACAGGAATGGAGTAGAAGAACTTGTTAGTAAGTAATCTAGCTAGAAATGCATTAGATTTCCTTTTGTTTAAATGGCTGGTAAATAAGCTGTGCTGAATAGAATGTATATTCCTGTTTTTGTGTCTTTTTGTAACTTAAGGTTTTGTCTAGAGGGATTCTCTATGTTTTGAATCTGATTACCCTGTAAGGTATTTACCATCCTGATTTTACAGAGGTGATTCTTTTACTTTTTCTTTAATTAAAATTCTTCTTTTAAGATCCTGATTGCTTTTTCATTGTTCTTAAGATCCAAGGGTTTGGGTCTGTGTTTACCTACGCAGATTGGTGAGGATTTTTATCAAGCCTTCCCCAGGAAAGGGGGTGTAGGGCTTGGGGGGATATTTTGGGGGGAAGACGTCTCCAAGTGGGCTCTTTCCCTGTTCTTTGTTTAACACATGTGGTGGTGGCAGCACACGGTTCAAGGACAAGGCAAAGTTTGTACCTTGGGGAAGTTTTTAACCTAAGCTGGTAAGAATGAGCTTAGTGGGTCTTTCATGCAGGTCCCCACTCTGTACCCTAGAGTTCAGAGTGGGGAAGGAACCTTGACAGAGGCCCTGTGTGTCTCTGAGTCCCAGTGCCCCCTTTTGCAATGCTGTGGTGATGCAAACTATGCACCATCTCTTGCTCGGGGCTTGTCCTAAAGCCATGATCTAGCCTGGAGTTTGCCAAGTACTTGCTTTTGCACACTGTTTCTAGATTTATGGAATTGGCATGTTCTTTGTAAATTGTTCTGCTCCCTGAAGCATATAAAAGGTGCTACATACATTTCTAAACGATGATAACCTTCTTACATACGCGCCAAACCATTCAGTTAGATACGCTCATTGCATCACCTAGTAAATATGTTACTCTGTAAGGAAGGACCTGGTTTTGCTGAAATATTAAGGTTTCAGTCCAGCTGTGACTTTGTAGTTATTGTCAGTAAGAAATTAGCCACACACGAAAAGAAATAATGTAATTTCCTTTCTCCATATAGGCAGCAGGGAATAAACACGAGACGTTTAAATGGTAAAATAGCCATGGGAATGTACTGTGTGGGGATATTGAATATTATCCTCTGGCAGTTTGCCTTGTGGATTCTCCCAGAATTTTTTGGATTGCATTGCTGTTCTGAGAATTCAATACTTTCCACCAATGAGTGTTTTTAACAGGAGTGTGATGATATTGAAGGTTGTGGTTCTGGAAGAGTGCCACACAGACTGGTTTAGAGAGATAGAGGCCCTGGGTGTGTGCTGTTTTATCCATGCTACACGTATAGTAGTTGCAAATTGGCAGATACTGTGCAAATGAACACCAGCTAGCTAAATCCAGTTTAATATTGTTGAATAATGTACATTGCTAGTTTCTGAATTTTCATAAGAACAAACTCCGTTAGCTTCGTTAATAAATTCTGAACATCGTTACTTCATCGCATACAGTATAATTATTTTAATTTGTTTTAATTCCATTATTAGTTCTGTTAATAAAAATGTCTATTTAAGCTATTTAAGACATCCACTAAAAATTTCTACAATATTAATTTCATGGAAAACTTCCAACAGTACTCTATTAGTTTTCCTCCATTAAGGTAACATTATGGATTTTTAATGGAGCTCTCAATTATAATGATTTTTATTGACCTAATTATTAAATGAATTAAAATCATTCTCAGGGCTTGTCTAAGTGGCGAGGAAAAGTGCATTGGAGGGGTGTGATTTGTAGAGCACTCTAAAGTGGTGTGCTCTAACTGCCCCATATGGAGACCCTGCTGGCGTGCTCTAAAAGGTACCCAGTTCACATCAATGAATGAGGTACCTTTTAGAAAGTGCCAGCAGGGTCTACACAGGGCAGTTAGAGCACTCTACAAGTCACACCCCGCTTGAGCCCTTTGCTGTGCTGTGTAGACAGACCCTCTGTTTTTTAAATGATGTGATGTACTGTGAAAAGGGGAAATGCAGCCTGGTACCACAGAAAGGTTTCCAAATACTAACCGTCATTGTTCCTTGCTCTGATATACTTCACATGACCTAGAGCTTTGATTTAGTTTTGCATCAGAAGTTCTGTGTACTTCAAAAAGTGACTTTTGGTCTCTGTCTATTCTTATTCTTTTTAAAGTAAACCAGAAGAATTGATTGCTACGGTCTCTCCCCCACAACCTAATTTCATATACATATAAATCCCAGGACAGAATATTCTAATTCTTTTAATAAGCTTTTTTATGCTCAATCTGTCTATATAAAAGCACAGATTACTTACAATGGATTATGTTTGTGCGTGGCTATTTCTTTCCCAAATAGGTACTTAATATAGGCCCAATATTCGAGATCTCTCTTCTATATTTCATACACATCATTAAATTTTTCTGGGATGTTAGACAGAATTACCTCTTGGTTTGGGATTCCCCTAAGAGAACCATAATGTGGGTCTTTTTTGCCTCTGTTTTTTATTCAGGGCATGACCATGTAACTTTCAGTGTGTTTAGGTCTGGATTGCTTTGACAGTTCAGAGTCCTCCCCAGCCTCGGGAACCTTGCACATAAAGCCATCTTAGTGCGATGTCTCAAACAAAGGATTGTGACTGACAGTATTATAAATGCCTTGTGAAAATGTATATTTCTTCTGGGTCATGGGATGATGCACTGTTTATGCTCTATAGGCTTTGTATACTTGCTACATTTTTATGTTCTTTAAGATACTGTGCTACTAAGCAGCCCGTGAAAAGGCTCAGGTAATGAGGATTTTATTTGAAAAGAAAAAGCAAGTTAATGATGTCCTGGAGAATTTTAATGTTTAACTGCAGTTTATTTAAATGCCAGGTTTGGTTATAGAGCTAAATTGCATTGTTTTCAAAGTCCATTTAATCTATGCCAGTAGGTATACATTGTTTTGCACCCGGCAGCAGGATTTGTATGGGCTTTTATTACTCCTTGTGTAGGTAAACTCCATCCATTCTGCATTTCATATACTGGACTGTCATTGCTGACATGACCAGTTAGCACATCGTGTGGCATTTGTATAATAAACACTTCTCAATAATGACACATCATCCTTCAAAAATGTGGCATAAACTAAACACTTTTAATTAAATCTAAAGGAATTATTCACTTGCTTATGGGAGCAAGCTATACCTAAATGATAAAGACACACTTTTATGATGTATTGATCCTTAAAATTAAATGCCTGATACTAGGAAGTAAAGGTTAGGTGGTTAATGGCTAAATCTTTTGTTGTTATCAATTCTCATTAGTTACGAGGGGAATATTTCCACAATACCCGGGGAGATGCTGCTTGTTTACATTTAAATCCTTACACATCTGATACTGGGTGAAATTCACCGCTAGTAATGGGCCAGTCCTACTTAGGTGCTCTTTTGCACTGGGCCTCTGTTTGTACATGGCTGAATTTAATGTACAGCAAATGTTGAGTGAGCAGATGCATGAGAATGCCTGATTTCACATCTCAGAACATTTCTTCTTTAGGAATTGATCCTGCAAACGGTTTCTGCCAACTGTATCTTTACTACTGCACGCACCTAGTCCCCGTAACTTCCACATCCAGCGCTTCATCGGACCCCTGGGGGAAAGGAGATAGACATGGTATTGTCTGTTTGCATGATTGGGCCCGTACTTTGATTTCCATGGACTCACCTTTAAGGCATCATGCAGCAGCTGGAGTCAGCAGCTTTGCATGTGTGGGTTAGAAGAGGTCCCCGACTAAGGGACAGGAAATAGAGAAAAACGTGGAAGAGGGACGAACAATATTTAAATATGTTGCTGCAGTCATTCCGTGCATGGGAATGTCACTGATGGGAGCTTTGCCGGCCCAAGAGCTGCATATTCAGGCACATCTATTAATCCTTCGTTTACAAGTCTTCACATTGGAAAGTAAGGTGCCTCCAGCTAGCAGAGGTCAGAAGATGGAGATTTATGTTCAGCATTATTCTCACGTTGGCAGTTACATGGAGCAAGATGAATCCACCTACACTAATGCTGTGTGGTTTCAATTAGCATTAGAAACATTGTTGCCACTTAGTTCAGAAATAAGTAACGGCTTGCTAAAAAAGCCTAGGCCAATTTACCACTTACATATTGCTGTTTCAGGTCCAGTATCTCAAATTGGACTTAGGTCCATATTTATTTATTATATTTTAAACAGTTGTAGTTTTTTCATGTTTCACTTCTGGAAACCTTTAAGCAATCAAATGATGCTAGTGAATGGGTGACAGGAATGGATCACTTGATGATTCCCTGTTCTATTCATTCCCTCTGGGGCACCTGCATTGGCCATTGTCAGAAGACAGGATGCTGGGCTGGATGGACCTTTGGTCTGACCCAGTCTGGCCATTCTTATATTCTTATGGTGTGGCAAAACAACACCTCAGCTCTCCGTGTATTCTATGCACCGTGTTCTTATGTACTGTATGTAAAATACATTGTATATAATTGGAAAAGAGCGAGAGTCTCATACTTCAAGAGTTTCTTGTGACATGTTAGCCATGAGAAAGGACTAATGCTTCTGGCTATACGATTTTTGCTGTGACTGGTAAATGCTGTTGCTATCACCAGTAAATATGGTAAATGCATAAATATACTGGATGAATATGTATACACAGGGATGGGGCAATTTTAAATCAAGATCCAGATGTCTTTCTAAAATACATGTTTTGTCTCAGCCACAAGTTATGGGCTTGATGCAGGAATTACTACTGTGCTCTGCAGGAGGTCAGACTAGATGATCATGTGTTCACAATAACCTTAAAATCGAGGAATCATCACCCACACAACGGCAGCGGAACTGATACATAATTCGACCTTTGCAAGTCCTGGATTGCCGGACTCCAGGACGTGCAGAATGCTGCTGCTCATCTTCTTACAAACATTAAGCAGTCTGAACATCCTCAAACATATCCCTTGCTTCCTTGTTTCAAAACTCCCATGGCCTTGTCCCAGCCTTCTACACAGATCTCCTCTCTCTGCTTCCCACCTCTCATCCCAGCTTATCTAGCCACTCACTGCATCTTTGAACACAGCCTTCCCACTCATGGTGTGGGAACTCTCTGTCGCTCCTACCATCTGGAGCAGCCTCCGTTTATCTTTTTGCCTCATCAACTCTCTATCTCTTCAAATTTTGTCTTAAAAATAAAGTATTTCCTCTGCATATGCCTCTTAATTTCTCTCTCCCTTTTTTATTGGCCATATAGCTCAGTACCTTAATTTATTCATCATACAATGTCTTTACACCACTGGTTTCCATAATTTATACCACATACTGCCTGTTTCCTACCATTATTTAATTCTGTTTTGTGTTTTGAGATACAGTTTGTATAAAAGACAGTATATGAGATAAAGTTGTATCATATTGTTCAGAAGTACAGCAACATCTGTCACTGTATGCATATTATAACTTTAACTTTAGTTAATTCGGGTATTTTGAAACAAATCTGTCCAGAAAAATTATTTTCTAGGTTGAGATATGAGTTTCAAAACTGAGATAAATTCAGTTGATTTATAAACCCTTGAGGATAGGGATGGATAATAAACACCATTTTTGCCGACTCTCTTGATTTTAGAATTAACTTCATGATATCTTTCATAAAGCTCCAGCACCAGGAGTCATGTTAAGTGTGAATCTCAGCTTTCAGTTTAAAAAAGAAAAGTAAATTTCTAGCCCTCATGGTTATGGAGGGAAGCTTGAAAATGTGAACCCTAAGGGCTCAAAAACCAGAAAGTCAATACAAAGAACCCACAATTTGCTGTTTTAAAAATCTAATGGTTTTTCAGACCATCTGATGATTCGGAGGTTCCGACTCCAACTGTTTGAAGTCTTGATGTTAGCAATACTGAAACACTGATACGAGCAGTGCTTCTTTTAATACTTTTTGGGGGTCGGTCCTCAATCCAGCCCCTGAGGCCCTGATCCTATAAGCTGTATCACATGGGCAGACATTTGTGCCCACATACAGCACCACCAACTTCAGTAGGGTCCTTCTGGACACTGGGGTCTAGCTGTGTGGACCAGCTTGTAGGATCAGGACCTAATTTTGCAGCCCCCAATTTTGTACCTGCATTCAGATGTGGATGCAATCAGTTGAGCAACCTCATAATCAAAGTTAGATGTCTTCCTACCTACTTGCAGATGCAGGTAACATTCACAGTTGACTGCAGGCCCCAAATTAGAAGTTAGTCTTTTAACATTTATCACATGAAACAAACACCTGTGGATTGATTGTGACCATTTGAAATTTAAACTGGGTTGCATTCTTCTGATCACTCAAATAAGTTGTCTGATATTGTTTCTGGTACCTGATTAGATGATGGTGTAAATACTTCCAGAATAAATGAGATTCTGAACCTTCAAGTACATCCATCAAGCTCAGGGGTCTTTCCATGCGGGTGTAGTTACAGGATTGGGACCTGAGAGCGCAAATTTAGTAAGTGCTTAACTTTGAGCAAGCAGTTGCCTTTAATGGGACAACTCTTGTTTAAGGTTAAGCATGTGCAGAAACGTTGGCAGGACCAGGGCCTAAATATTCAGTTGACACAAATATCTATGTGCATGACTATGAAATGTACTTCCTATGAAGACTTGCCCTCATATAACTCAATGGCTTAAATGTTCATGTAAAGCAAACCACAAAGGATCATGGGCTGTAGCAATTTCTTCTTTAAGATGACACCAATATTCATGCATTTATTCTTTATTCATCCAGCTGTAACTCTCAGTTATTTCTTTGAGTCAAAATAGAATAACTAGAAGCAGTTATTTAAAAGAAATAATTTAAATTCTTTTTTTTAAAAAAAGGAGTTCAGCTAAGTGACAGTGTAACGCTAGGTACTGTATTTGATTGCTAATGAATACAAAGTATTAATCTTAGCAACGAGCAGGAGAGAAAAAGGCAGCGTTCTGCATTAAATCAACTAAACGAGTCAGTCAGTAGAAACCGTTTTAATGTTCTGAATGCAAAATGCGCAACCCATAACAACTAAATTCATTGCACCTTTTCTAAGCAAATTTTGATCATACAGTATGCATGATATAAAGATGCATAATATTTTGGTCTTCACAGACAGCCATTTTTTTAAATACAATGGCATTAATTGTTGAAAATGAAATGCCCCTGTTATCCAAGCTTAAAAAAGTTCAGCCCTGATGGATCTTCATCATTATTACAACAAAATGATTGATAGTCAGTGCAATCATTTTAGCAGCTTTCAGATCTGTTAGATTTTTAATTAAATTGGCCGTGAATTCCATAGGTGGCAAAGGTTGACAAACAAACACTCAGTGCAATACCACTATACTTCTTAGCCTAGCTGTCATAGTTAGTACATTTAAGTGCAGGATTTTTTAAACATTTCATAATGCACCCACTGCCCCCATCTTAGACATTGATTTGCAAGATTACTTGTTCCAAAATAGAAAAGTCAACATGACTCCAGAGAGCACGGCACAACAGAGAGAAATAGCTCAGAGCTGTCTGTACACCAGTGGCCCAGTTTGGAAGATGTGTGGCTCTGTACCCTCTTCCACCCCACCAGCTGTGAAATGACAATTGTTGGTTTGTAAAGAACTTATCCTCTGTGCTAGAGGCTGAGGAGTCGTGTGTGTTACAGACATGATGACATAGTTTCTAGTTCAGAGACATCAGTAGGGTCATTTGAACTTATTGTCCAGCTGGCTATCGGAGCAGCATCTGAGGTCTCTCCAAGGGAGTTGTTCAGATGCTCTTTTAGCCACAAGTAGGGTGATACTATGGCAGCTGTGTGTTTGTGGAGAGCGGAGATGAAAAAATTAAGATCTTGTCCCAGATTTCTATGTCCTCTCTTTCTCTAAAAATACATTCAAACGCTGCTTTTAATACTTTTGCATTATTGCGTCTTATGGGCCACCTCATCTAGTTGCAGACCAGTAAAGCAACAAGGAGAACAGACAGATGACTGCGTAAGTCCTGTGTTGATGTTTTATGTTAATGCTGAAAGAGACAGTGCAGATGAAAGGATGAAGCAAAGCTCGGAACACAAGTACAGTGTGGTAACATCAATGGAAAATAATGCTTGGAGCATTCTACAGGGGGTCAGGAGACATGCAAGTGCCGAAAGGAAAGAAACTAGTCCACACTATTCTATATTCCAAGTGCAGATGAGCCAGAGGGATATTAGTAGGGCTATTCAGCCCAGAGGGATATTCAGCCCAAATCCTGAAGTCTGCAGTGTTTCCTTGCTCAAGCAAAGGTCTGATTAAGTCAAGGCCCAAGTAAGGTCTTCAGGACTTGGCTCTGTATTTTTCTGATGCTTGTGGAAAGAGGAAATCAAAGTCACTTTCCCACATGCTGTTGTCTCACATTTCGTATTGTGCAGCACATTTCACTTGCTACCAGGCTTGCAACATTTTATATTTGTTCTTTGGGAAAACAGGAAATGCTGCAATTTTTAAAAACAGGGAGCATTAAGATTTAAATCCATTGTCTGGATTCATCCCTGTTTGCATAGGCCGGGGCAAATTCCACATCACTGTGCCCCAAAGCTGGAGGGAACTCACCCTTAGTGAAGGGCAGGTTGTGTTTCCCCCAGTGCCCCACTTCGGGGTGACTTTCGTTTCTGTAGGAGGCCTATGAGTGCAGGCTGTGGTGAGGAGTCACAAAATCAGTCCAGCTCCTGGCCATTCCCCTGCCTTAGCCGGTTCTCCCAATTCTCAAGCAACAGTGGTATCTGACAGCCACCAGTGTCTGCAAACCAGAAGTGAGTCTAGCCCTGTACTTGAAGTGATTCAGGATGACCTCAAAGCACTTATGTATTCCCTCAAGCGCTCCGTTGTTTCATCTGCAAAGGCAAAGCGAGGGAGACAGAATGGTACCTTAGATTTTCTTTTCGACAGACCGTCATACAGATTTCAATGGGGCCTGTACAGACAGTGAAAATCCAGCCAGAGCTGTCTGCCGAGGGCAGTTGTGTGAGAGTGAGGGAAATGAGAAAAGTTCAGCAGATGGACTGGGAGTGGGAGGGGAAGGTTTATTTTCAGTACAATACCCCAGAACCAAAGAATTTCATTACCCAGCCCTAGAGAGTAGCTGCACACACAAATATCGGTGCAGGATGGCGGGGCTTTACTGCCCTGTTGGTATTATGTGAGCAATAACACACAGTCGAGTGGCATGGTTACATCAGGCAGTATCCTCACACTGGCAGAATGTGCAGTGTATTGGTTCCTGGGCTTTGTTTTCTGTGTGGAGCAAATCCTTTTAATTAAATCACTGAATGTTTAGGAGGACTAATTGCTTTTAAGAAGCGTGATATGCAGGCTGTTGTGAAATGCCATCTTTTCCCAAAGTGTAATTGTCAGATTTTAATCATTTTCATTTGTTTTTATGTCTTTACAAGTTCTGGAGCTCAGCACACTGCCTTTCACTCTGTCTTTTTTCTTTCCAGCTCCTCAGTACTTAAGGGGCTGCATGAACCTAATTGCATGTGAGCTGTGAAAGGCACAAGCTATGGTTGAAAGGGTGGGACAGCCCAGGGGTGGAGGTTCTATTTTCAATTCCCTGTTCAGACTGCTCTCAGTTCACGCTTCCCCCACTTCAGATGTTTTTTGTGCCAACCCCTAGTATTTTCAAGCTGGTTTATGCCTAGCCCCAAGCTGCTTGCTTGTCCAGCTGATGGTATTGCTCCTTCAAAGGGCAGTTCCTGCAGCTACTCCTTTCTGTGCTAGGAGTTTCACCTCACAGCCCAAGTAATGAGCGTTTATAAAAACACTCAGCTACCATGTATTAAAAGCTGTTCAAAAGTTAAAAATTCCAGTTGGCCTCTTCCCAGCCTATAAGAGGCCCTGGAATTTATGTGTGTGTCTTTCTCTCTTTCTCTGTCTCTCTGCTGTATGCCTAAAATGTTCTCTCCTTTGCATTCCAAGCACCTCTCCCTTTCGGACCCTTTCCGTTCATTTTTCTTGAGTGTCTAGACACTCGTTTTTCAGGTTCCAGCTGTGCAAGGCATCCATCTTCTCCTTGAGTAATTATGTCTATTGCAACTGCCATTGCCCCCTTGGCAACCATGATTTGTTTTGAACTTTAATCAAGGCCCAGGGTACTCCCACTACATGCCTCTTCCTCTCTCCTCCTTCCATTATCGTTTGGCAGTTGTCCAGCTTCTGTGACAGGGGCTTGAGTAAAGGGAATGCAGTCTCACTGGTGGCCTGCTCTCTCATGCAGTCAGACTTAGAACGGTATAAAATGGAAGATCAACTTCGAAGGGCTGCATTCTGCCTCCAGAATTTACAGCAGTGTAGCTCTCACTGAGGATGGAGACCACAAAAGCAGAGAGGGACCAGACCACCACTCCTGGATGTGGATTAGAACATCTCCAAAGTGCTGGGGGCATTCAGATCTGTGGTCTGGTATTTCAGCCCTTTATAAAGAGAGGGGCTTTATCCAATCTTGATATTTGGATACAGAACTAAACTTCCGTAAACCTCTGCATGGGGGCGGACACCACCCTAATCAAAAGGTGAGGCTCCTACGTTCAAATTGGTTTGAGATAACCCATAACATAGTCTTAGTGTTGCTGTTACAAATTATATTTATAACATAAATGTTGAGTATAATTGTGCTAAAAATGAAAAATATCTCATTATATTGCACATTCCACAACTGCATTACACTTGCGGAGTATTGTGGAGATGATTATCTTTTGCTGGGGAAAAAGAAAGTAAAAGATAAATGACTTCTAAATCAACGCATGCCTCAGCCTGCAAGCTCTGCGTTTATTTGTGAGACATTTATCTCCTTGTATGCTCACCAGGAAAAAACAAGCATCATTTAATTAATAAATGTAATAGCCTCAGGTATTTTGATCAATAAAACTAAAATGTGAGAGCAGGGTCTGACACAACGAAATATTGAGCTGTCTGCAGAAAACTACAAGATCATCTTTAAAACTGATCATGCCACCACTTACTTAGTTAAGGGGACATGTAGTGAGATGTACCACTCTGTTGGCTGGAAGTCCAATTGATGAACCAGCCCAGAGACACTACTTGATGTGATTCCTTGGATCGTTATAGGCATCTATATAATTTCCCTTTCTTTTATTTTTTTTAATGTGAATTTTAGAGTTTGTGAAATGTGTTGGAGATTGACAGTCTGTTCCAACTCCCACTGGAGTCAATGGATTTTTTTCCATTGGATGTCAGACTCGGTTCTAGATTGGGTTAGACTGGGTAGCATTCTGCTCTCGATATGCCTGATCCAACTCCCGTTGAAGACAATAGAAAGATTTAGTGACTTTAGTAGGCATTGTATAGGCCCAATTATAATGGGGTAAATCTGACAAGTGGTTACTCTAAATCAGGGGTTGGCAACCTTTCAGAAGCGGTGTCTTCATTTGTTCACTCTAAGGTTTCGCGTGCCAGTCATACATTTTAACATGTTAGAAGGTTTCTTTCTATACGTCTAATATATAACTAAACTATTGTTATATGTAAAGTAAATAAGGTTTTTAAAATGTTTAAGAAGCTTCATTTCAAATTAAATTAAAATGCAGAGCCCCCCGGACCGGTGGTCAGGACCCGGGCAGTGTGAGTGCCTCTGAAAATCAGCTTGTGTCCCACCTTTGGCACATGTGCCATAGGTTGCCTACCCCTCCTCTACATAATTAAGAGCAGAAAACCCATAAAAACAAAGAACAGCCATATTGAGTCAGACCAAAGGTCCATTTAGCCCAGTATCCTGTCTTCCAACAGTGGCCAATGCCAAGTGCTTCAGAGGGAGTGAACAGAACAGGTAATTCCCTATCCCCCATTCCCAGCTTCTGGCAAACAGAGGCTAGAGATACCATCACTGCCCATCCTGGCTCATAGCCTCCCCTACCTGCAGTAACTGGACTTTGGGTGTCCAGTTAGTAGATCTGACCAGACACTGTCAGGTCCCCTTTTGACCGGTCTTTTCAGTCCAAAACTGGGCACCTGGCCACCCTATTCAAGTCATGTGCACACAGACTGACTTCCTCATGCCTCCTTCAAACTCTTCCCTGGTGCAACCTGTGCTCTGTCTCCAAGTTCCATGCAGGTTGCTACATCTTTCCTTTCAACAATTGTTGTTGTTGTATCTCTTGTACCAGGATTTGCTGACTTGCTGGGGCCAGAGGTTGCTAGTACATAGCTCTCCCAAAGGGCATGGCCTTTACTGTCAGCCCATTTCAGCCTGTGAGGCCTCATAGTCCGTAAACCATGCTGGTCTTCAAACCAGTCTCCCACTTCTTCTTTGTGTCGTTTCTGTAGGTGGGAGACGTGTCCATCGTGTTGGTCCTCCCGTATTGCTCGTATACCTAATTTCTTCTGACTCTTCTGTGTCTGGCGAGCTGATGGCTGAAGCTGTTTCTAAGTCTTGCTGGTCTTGGCCTTGGCCCCATCTCTCTGGGTGTGCCCTCTGACTGCTGGTACTCTGCAGTTGTCTTTGGTTTCTCTCCACTGTTGCCTGAGTCTGTAGCCATCTCACATAACCTGTGTCCCATTGCAGCTTGGGTTGGTGCCTTTGGACATTGCTTTGTGTGGCTATTTGATGGTAGCACCCAGGCCTGTTTCCCATGTGCATAGGGGACTCAAGTCCTCGTCTCCTTTGCTGTAGCAAGCTGCATGACTGTCTTGGCATTCTTTTAACTGCTTTTGTGTTCTATCTGTCGCTCTTCCGCTGGGCTGCAGCAGGTGATCCCACATGGGAAGCAGAGTCTGGGTTCTTCAGTCCATCACTTCCTGTTCCTGTTCTATTATCTAGTGCCTGGGAAGGTGTATTGCAATGGTATAACATTGCCAGGTAGGGATCCCGTCCTGTCGGTTTTGCCTTTACCATCAGTCACTTGGCTCTCTCTACTGCTAACTCCACCTTCCCATTGTTTTGTGGGTACCCAGGAGAAGACCAAGACTGATGGATGTAGATTTCACCGGTTAATCAACTATGGGAAACTGAGGCAGGGATAACTGCAGTTCCATGGCAGACCACCTCAGGGTGCTATAAGGCTAAGGTCCCTCATTGACAGTCCCTTTTCTGTGTCTGTCAGGGCTATTGGCTGCTGGCTTTGCACCGGTATTTCTCCTAAGCTGCCATCTGAGGCATCCCACTGTAGCTCCAACTACTCTGTTGGGCTGTAGGACTTGGGCTGGTGCGACACTTATGATTTTCTTTACTCTGTTCTTGGCTATTCTTGGGTCCCTGACCATTCCCACACTGCGTCATGGTGTTTGGCTGGTGCAAGAGCTCACAGGCTGCTGACAGGTGTGCGCAGAATCTGGAAAGATAGTTGGCCATCCCTACAAGTCCCTGGATTTCCTTCACATCTTTTGCTCTGGGCACCTCCTCAATGGTTAATTGGTATCTTGCTGTAGTCCCTTAAAGGTCAACAGATATCTAATACAGGGGACCTCAGTATTTCTCAGCTTCAGCTTATCTGAATTCAGCCTCCTACCCCACTCCCAACTTGGAATCATGGTCCTGTTCCTTGTCATTTTCTTCTCCTGCAACAAGAATGTCATCAGCTAGAGGCTTTATGCCTGGAAGATCCTGTAGTACCTGATACATTTCCAGTTGCACTCCCTCATTTTTCCATGAAAAACTTTGAAAGATATTGGTTTCATGCCACATCAGAACAAAAGCAGTTGTCAAAATCTCGACGTTTTTCATGAAATGGAATTGTTGTTCACCAGCTAGCCCTTACCACAGGTCATAGGGGCAAAGATCACTCAGGTGAGGAGCTTGGGATCTACTTTTCTTTAAACTGAGTAAAAAAAATCACCCCAGTGCAGAGGGACAGCTCAAGGCCCCGGCACCAGTTAAGGCCATATATCTTGAGTGGTATTTTATTTGTGCGTAGGCCTTCTATTGGTCCTTGCACAGAGAGAATTCTACCCATTATAAAATGTCCATATAGGTTTATAGTCGAAGTACATAGAAATATTGATAAAGCTCTTGAGACAAATCAATTATCTCTAAAACTCTGGCATTTTGATGCAAACAACTGAAGAGATTTCTTCTGTAATAAGAAAGTTAGCTCAGATCACTGGACCAAAAGCATCCCATTAGGTACTTGAGGTTCGACCTAGAGCCTAGTTAAAATCACAACTGTGAGCCAAAAGGGAGTGTGAAGTGAAATTCAATGACTATGGCAGTGCAGTTCAATATCAACTCAAAACGGAGGTCACTGAAATCAGATGTTTTCAAAGAGTTTCCTTATGACACATTTGAATCCAAAATGAAGTCTGCTCTGGAAACCAAAGGCTAGTATCACTGTGGAGGGACATCAGAGATAAGGGATAAAATGTTAAAATGTCAAGTATCCTCTGATACCAGGGAACTAACTAGATGGAAACTGCATGCTGATAAGAATAAAATATTCATCTTGCCTGGAAATATTAGATTCCTATGTGTGCTAAATTAAACAAATAGTATTGTATTTACTGATTAACTCACACTTCCCATTTTCCTCTATTACTTTCCCTCTTATTGCTGGAGTCTGTATTTAATTTTTTTTAAGCTCTCAGAGTGCACCACGGGGTGCCCTCAATTTGAGTGGCAATAGCGGAAGGTTTATTCTCTGTAGTACACGGGCTGTGCTGCCAACAAAGTAAACATCTCCTTAGACAGGATTTGCGTTTCCAGCTTCACTTAATGAGAACATCATCTGTCAGAGCACGGCTTCACTAGTGTAACCAAATAGGCCACCCATATCCCATTTGTTATAAAGATTAATATACAAAGTAAACTCTTTGTGTAGCTCTACAGACATAGACCATTATGTCTCTGTCCTGATCTGTAAAACCTCATTAGAATGCCACTCATTAGGTTACAGAAGAAACAACAATAAGGCCATGTGACACTATATGGGTATCTGAATTTGAAACAAACACCTGAAGGAGATTAACTCACATTGCTGTACAGTATCTTCACATACAGTATCTTCACACAGCTGTGGCTGTTAAAGATCTCCTGCTGGCTCCCTGGCTTTGAACACTATATCTCGTGCATCCCATGTGATGCTCATCTGTAAAGAGAGATCACAGAACAGCAGGAAAATGGACAATAGTGATGTTAAGTCTGTGCATGACCTCATAGATATACACACACCTGGGGCTTAATGCTCGCATGAAATTGGAGGATTGTAGGAGAAAAAGAATATGCTCTATTGATACCTGGATTCCATTATGGATAGTCACACTTAACGTTTCTTAATGCTAAAATGAGATCACAGAAGAGCAGAGGAAGGGAAAACAGTGCCACTCTGTCCATGAGTTACACAACATGCTGTGATGCTATCAGGATGAAATTTGTGCCAGGCCCTCTGCCCCATCTGAGCGGCAGGTTACCTTGTGCTAGGGTGAATTTAATCCTAAGTATGAAAAAAAATTATTAATTGTGGAACAATAGTTAGGACTTTGAGAGGCAGGGTTGCATGATTTTATTTTATTATTTGAAGTTTTCGGCACGTCTTAGGAAGGCAAATTACCCAACAGCAAGACCATTGGACTGACAAGCTGGTAGAACAGTATGAACCTATATCATCACCCCTTGTCCTCTTCCCTTCAGGACTAGCTGAGAAGATCCCTGACAAACTTAGGCAGAGGAACCAATGGTCCAGAGCCTAGAACATCAGTATAACAAAACCTGCCCTGAATCCATCTGCCAACAGATGGACTAGATGAGTTCACTCCGGAAACAGATGCAAGGACAGCCTTACACTGCTCTGCCATCACAGCCTCTACGTCTCCATCCGTGACCCACCAAGTCTGTTCTGGGATAGTGCAACTCAAAAAGTTTAGGATGAGGCTCATGAGTGATGCAGATAGGCAGTCTTAATCAATGAGGTTCTGGGTGGAATGAGCTTCCAGATAAGATTAGACTCATCTACAGTCCAGCCACCATTAGGGTGTGCTGCAAGACTCTCCTCTTGGACAAAGCTTTCCCATAGGAACAAGAGTGATTTTTGTCTGTCTATCTAATCTAATCTACACACACATACACCAAACAGAGCCTGCCATAACCAGGGAAAGGAGAAGAGCAGAAGTCTCCATGGAGTCCAGTTTGTGCTTTGCAATGCATCTCCAACGTACGTGGGAAGTACTTAGAAATTAGATGATGGGTGCATTCAAAAACTCTAAAACAGGTAGTGTCATCTGATATTATATGACTGATACATAATGCACATGGAATGTTATAGCAGTATTTCGTATTTTACTGCCGCTATTTATTTCAGTCCTCTACTTGTATAGAGGTCGATAGCTGGACACAGGCCTGACAATGTATTCTATTTTCCTTTGTGCACCATCAGTTAACTCACAGTGCTTATAGTTCAGATCTTTAAGAATGATACTAATCTGTCTTTTTTCTAATTTAAAGTGTTCAGCTGATGACCACAGTTTAAAACTGCATGCTGTGAAGAATGGAAAGCAAATTGTAAAATTTGTTAATTTTACAATCCCTCTAAGCCTTTGGAGTACTGCATAACAGATAATTTCCAAGCAATAATTATGTGAAAAATGTAAGACCTTTTTGGTTCCTACATACATCTAAGAAATACAGAGTCAGTGTAAAAAATACTTTAATTGGTTTGAGATATTAGCAGGAAACAATTTGCCTGCATTTGTAGAATCAAAAAAGTAAGGTATCTCGGCTATTAAATTTGGGAAGGGATTGTATATTTCAGTAACGCAGTTACCCATGTGTGAAATACAGAAAAATGTTAATTGAGGTAGATTTGTGAAGTGAAATTAGTTACAAGAGGACTGTAGATGAGCAAAGGGATTTTTACACTATTGTACCTCAGCCATACTTTGAGGTTAATTCATTAAAGATAATTGGAATGTTAAATTGTTTCCTAAAAAGAGAAGCTGCTTCAGTGTTGTAACAGTATAAGCCTGATTGAATCCCATGCTTATTCGTAATATTTAGAGTCATGCTATACTTATATAAATACCAAACCTCTCTGATTACCTCATGGAAGGCTGGTAACCTTGTTTCATGGTCAAAAAGTCCTAGCCCTTATGTTATCTTGGTTATTAACCATTCAGCAAAGTGAGCCACCCATCCTAGACTTCCCTCTCTCTGGAGCTGTTAAATGTTTATTCGGAAGGGGTGCAGTTGCACAACTCTTCTGCGTATCTTAGTGGTCTACACTTTGCTAATAACTTCCCGGTGAAGGTAACAATCTTCAGGGTATATTTCTTGGAGGGCTTCCCAGAATAATGTTGCTTCTTCTTCGAGTGATGGCCCCTATATATATTCACATATGCACTGAAGCCAGCAGGTTTTTGTGGCAATGTCAGTTGACCCACACATGTGTCGTGCATCAACTTGTGCTCCCAGCTGAGGTTAGACTAGGCCGTGTGGGCTGACGCTGCTCTGGTTCTCTCGTAGCACCGCCTGACCAGAGTCGGAACCCCAGTGCCTTTGCGCTCGGTGTGTTACAGCTAAGAGTGTGACCTAGTTCGTTGTTTCCCAGTCCTCCTTCGTTGTTTCGTTTTCCGTGTAGATAGTTTACATAGTAATTGTAGTTTGTTGTTAGTGGGTTACAGACAGTTACCCCAGCCTGCCACCAGGGACCAGGCCCCACAATCCTGGGTTTACGAACTGTGTTTTGCGTCCACGTTCCTTCTCTGTGAATGACAAGCCCCGGCGCTATTTGTATCGCCGGAGGTAAGTGTATATCAGTGCCTGCTGTGCGACCTGCAAGTCTCTCCCACCACGGATGTGGGAGGCGCGAGAACCAGCTGCCATTGACGTCCCAGGGGATCTTTCCATTGACCTCAGTGGGGTTGGTTTGCAATCCAAGTGGCTCAGTGCTGGGTATTTGCAGTATGGAACAAGCCACAGCTGTGCGTCTCTAACCACATGAGCATTTGCGGGGCATAACCCCACTGGCTCACCCTCTTCCCCAGCCCAAGAGGCAGCATCATAGATAGTCCCACTGAGGCACTGTGGCAGGGCTGCTTTGACACCTCTGCAAAGGAGAGAGGTTCCTGCCCAGCAGAGCAGCTGGGACCGTGCAGACCCACCTTGCACAGCTCTCCCCAATGGAGCCAGCAGCTAGGATTTACGTCCTTGGCCCGTAGGTCCATTCCCCTCACTGCCCAAGCTGTGCTTTTTCTACGATATTGGGGACCTGCTCCTAATCCACTTTCTCCCCTCCCCCCATTGTTAAGAGCTTCCAGAGGAAGCCATTTGCAGTACACAACAAGCAGTTGTATTGGGCCTGCGAGCCCCAGGAACTCTGCTCTGTGTCTTTGAGAAGCGTCTACTGGCATTCTTTCTACTAACAGTTTACCTATATACAAACAGAGGGCACTCCTGAAACACCTTAACAGAGACTAGTGCAATCCCAGGGGGCGTGTCTGCCAAATGTTGGGACTGGGTGACAGGAGCTGGGTGACCTGATAATTGCCCTGCTCTGTTCATTCCCTTTGAAGCACCTGGCACTGCCAGTCTCGGCAGACAGGACACTGGGCTAGATGGACCTTTGGTCTGACTCAATATGGCTGTTCTTATCCACTTACATTACAATTTCTGTAGTTCCTCAGGTTTAGGACTAGGATCTGCCGAGGATTGCATGGGGGGCGCAACTCTTGCAGGAGCTTCCAGAAACCCCACCTCCCGAGCAGTGCAGTGCTGTGCTCAGCTCCCTTGGAGCAGGGATAGATTTCCTCTGCTTTGAGCCCCTGGCCGGACTCTCTGCTGGATCCCTCAGCCCTGGGCAGAACCTTTCACTGGACCTTCTGGAGCTTATTCTTTGGTTGCAGTGTCCTTAGCCAGCCATATAGTCTCATCTCTATTCATTCCCGATTGCCTTATCTATGCGAGTGGGAAGGATAGTTGCTTATGGACTATTGTTATTAATAGCTGGCTGACGTGTGTTGTGATCAGATTTTTACATGGGTGACATGGACATAAACATTTATTTATCAAGCTCTTACTGGGATTCTTTTTAAACTGTCCTATCATTTATGTCTGCAAAGAATAAAGCACATTAGACCACAGAGCCCGACAATCATGAATTAGGGGGAACATAATATTCATGTTGTCATCCAGAAAAAAACCAAAACTAAGCAGGACATTTTTTCCCTGTGGAAGTGGAGCCTCAGTCGATTCTGAGGGTGCGGATGGAGAGTCATATTTTTGTAGATCAGGATCCCAACTAAAATCAATGCCCAGTGTCAGATTTCTTTTACTTTATTTATTAAAGATGAAATAAGTCTTCTCAGCATATATTTACCCTGGCTTGGGGTCTTAGCCTTGCATATTTAATATGCCCAGCTGCCCTGCTTTCGTTTACAAAGGCTGATCTTTTTATGCTTTAAAGGTATGTTTGCCAGGTCTATGCATGTTATCACTGATTTATTGCCTTCTGGCTGCATACTGGTGCCAACAGGCACATAATTAGAATAACTCAGGCCAGGGATCTGTGAACAGTGTAAGTACTTTTATAATTGACCATTAGCCACTGTAGTTTTGTGTTTGAATGTTTGCATGGTTTCCACTAGGAGATTTCAACTTTCTTTCATCAGTAACATATTTTTTTCTCTCTATGTAAATACATGTAAGCTTTGCATTTCAGATCTGATCTCTGCCTGTGTTAATTTATTTGACGACTTCTCAGAAATAAACTGATTTTGATCGTAGGGAAACCTTTAACATCACAAAAATGAATTGCCAAGCCCCCTAAATGGAGAAAAACAGAAAAAGAAAAAGAAAGTGTTAGAAACAAGTTATCAGACTTGACAAAGCTGGCAACATAATCTGCAAATTCTGTGCATACTGTTATGATATCTGAAACATAATTATCAAGCTTAAGTTAATTAGACTAATGCTTAGAAAATCTGGCATGGCAGATTGTGGTAAGTAATTATATATACTGATTAAAAGATGTAATACAGAGTGAGCAGAGTCAAAGGAAAACTCCACTTGACACACATAGTGAACAGACACAATTAAGAAGTCAACTCTATGAACACTGACAAAGATACTGAACTTTGTGGAAGGTTATGGGCAACATGCCATTACCCAGTGGAACAGATTTCATGTACCATCAGTAAAATATTGTTCTTTTTTTTATGAAAAGCTAAACTACAATTTCCTAGCTGAAATATGTGATGACTCGTTTGTTTTTGCATTCGGATTTGTTGAGATCATAGAATCATAGAATATCAGGGTTGGAAGGGACCTCAGGAGGTCATCTAGTCCAACCCCCGAGATGAGTACAAGGACCTGCGCAAATAACAATTTGACACAAGAACACTAACTACATTTACATTGTAAGCAGGGTTTTGTTTTTTGTTTCGTTTTGTATTTTGAGTGATTCACAGGAAATCCTGTGGCTGTATGAAAAACAAAGCTATTAAAATGGTGTTCTTTACAATTTCAGCACCCTGAATGAAACGTATTAATAGTTGTAGGTGAAAATGGATGACAGCGGTTTGTATGCCTTTGTGCATCTCAGTAGAGAGCCGGGATAACCTATAGAAGCAGAAACAAATTACGATCTCTGGTTTGTCAGAAGATTGGAAAAAAAACAATTGTGAGAATGACTTGAGGAGAGAGACCCCTTTCCAACAAGCTGCTCTACATGGAGCTGCCCAGCTACAGTTCAGAGCCCCACTGAAATTAATGAGATCATTTGTGTGAGTAAGCTCTCAACAAAGAGTAAGGGTAGCGCAATCTAACCCTAACCCTAATCAGTACCCCATTAACGAGACTGGTGGAAACCTGAAAATTCCTTGTCTGGCAGTTTTGGGGCAATGAAACAAACCCATCTTAAACATTCTGATGACCTTTGGTAACCTGACTTTTAATCCACAAATATTAGTGGTGACCTTTTGGGTTAACTGAGAAACTCCACTCATCTGAGCTTGTGCATTATTCACATCTATTGCAAATTTGTCTGAACTCTGTTAACCTGAGTTGCTCCACAGGAATGGATGAACTGGTTAAAATAAAAATGGAATCAAGACAGAACCTGGATCAAACTATTTTGAGATTCAGGAAAGTGTGGGTAAATTTCCCCCCACCAAGTTTTTTCATCATCACACCGCATGTGCACTACCTGGTTCTGTCTTGAATTACTGCATGAAAAGTTGCTCTGATGGTATTCTCCAACCTGATCCGCTATCGGAAGTAGCAAAACCTTACAAGAAAGCATGTTCAAATGACATTTTCAACTGTATGTTACAGTTCCAAGATGTTTGTGTGAAAGAGTATCTTAATTTGGCTAAGCGGAAGTGTTTTGAGGCTTTAGTAATTAATAATTTTTAAAGAGCTTTGATAGCCCCAGACAGTAGTCTCTATAAAGGTGTAAATAATTATTGCATAATTATTTTTAATATATGTATACTTGCACTGAAATAGTAGGAATGTGTTGGTGGATACAGGTATGGATATGGGAACTGGGTTTACTATAGCAGTTTAATACAACTTGCAATATTTTAAATCAAAATCCCTCCTCATGGGTAGATTTCAGCCTTAATTAATTGTAACAAGTAAACAGGCATAATTATTTCTCTTCAAATCCACAAATCCTTTACAAAGGTCAATTGTAGAACATTAGAGCCTCAGACTATGTGGTCATTTAAACTACCCATTGTGAGTGGAACTCTGATCTCCTCCAACCCCCAAATAGGAGGGTTTGCAAAGAGGCCCAGTACCAGGGCTTTGCTGAGAGGACAGTGGAATCCTCCCCCCAAGGAGAAGGCAGGCTGTGATTTCTTTTCTCCATCTAGCCACACCAAAGCAACTGCTACAGCCCATACAAGTTTCACCCCAGTGCGGACTACAGGTTTTGGACCATAATCTTCACCATCTTTCTCAGTCTACTTGGTATATTTCTGTGACGAGGTGTTCTGTGATGAGAGCTGCAAAAGCATCAATGAGCTAAAACCATTCCAAGCGTATGAAAGGACAAGCTAATACCTGGAGCAAGAAACTTAATCCTCTGCCCTCTCGTGGAGCACTTGTTCTTAGTTTACACTGAGATGTGCCTGAATAGCTCTGGGGTTGTATGCTGCTGCAAGTTAAAACGGTCATCGTGGCAATTCACAGAGTGTTAAAGCCCCTGGGAAGACCGCATGAAAGGCCCATAGTATATACATGTTCCCACTTCATTTTGGACAAAATCCTGCCTAGGCAGTCTGGATACTGGGGGGAAAGGTGCTGAATATCATTGCTTGTCCAACTGCACTCACTTTGGACCAGGGCAAGATCCCCTGTTCAGACACCTTGATCCAGCACCCATTGGAGTCAATGGAAATACCACCATTGAGTTTAGGAGGGTGTTGGATCAGGGCTCTATTGGGCTGGGAGAAGGGTCTGCCTAACATCTGTTGCTGCAAGTCCCCAAGGGGCTGGGCGGGGGGCATGGTCTGCAGGTACTGGGGTTTGGTGAATGTACACACGGAAGGATGTGGTATTTGCTGTTCCTCGTTGGAGCAATGATAAGTTGTTCCCCACCCCAGTTCCTCTTCTCTTCTACTGATTTAGGCCTTCCTGCCATACTATAATAGGGCAAGACAGGGAGCCCTTGCATGGCTCATAACCCCTGTCTCCATCCTCACCTCCTGCCATGGCTAGTGCTATGAGCGGGATTCTGTGCCTCTTCTGCTATGGAAAGCGAATTTTTAAAGGTGTGTGCCATAAGCGAAGAAATGAGTCAGACATTCATGTGGCATCTTTTCAGAAAATTTCCAGTGTACAGGGTTAACTTTCAAGGCACTATTCAACCAACTGGCAAGAACTGGAAAAGGGCAATTAGCCATCTGGAGTCTTCAACTTGTAATGCAGTTCACGCTTCCATGGGCCTAGTGCCATGCAGTACCCTGCTTCATGTCAGGAAAGGCGATATAAGCCATTGCTAGTTTTTATATGTATTTAAGATATTGAGGGTACTTTAATTAATGCTTCACGAGCTGAGTTTGCAGACTGTGGGGCATTTGTCTTTGATAGAACTTATCTGGCTGGGATGACACTAGGTCAGCAAATCATCAATAGATTCTTAATGCTACTTGTATTTTGGGATTTCTTTCATTTTTCACAGCTAGAGTAAATGTCATCCATATTGGCAGATTATAATGGGAACTTTGAGAGACTAATTTTTAAACAAATACACCAGACCTTCTTTGAAATAGTTTGTTCTCCCGACAGTGTGTCCTCGGTATGTCAGCAGCAATTACAAGGTTAGACATCCCTTAAGATGATAGAAAAGGTCGTAATGTTGTCTTTCCAAGCGTGGTGCTTCTGTGAAATATTCATGGTATTACTCGGGTATTGGGATTGGATTTAATGTTTCATTGCATTGCCATCTGTTTTTCTGTTGTTGGTTTCTTCCCCAGGTGGGAGTGGAGGAGCATTTAGGGAGAGAGAAGTGAGGCATACATAAGCATTCAGAGCGGATATAAACAAAGTAAATGAGTGTTGAATCTGCAAAAGCAAAATAGTTTGTCTGTTGTCGAACTATTTTCTTTTTAATGTTTAAAGTTTTTTTGATGAAAATCTGCCTTCAGGCATGTGGATCATCACCAGTGCATAGTACCTGCAGCATCCTGAAAGGCTATGAAGCCATGTTAAAAGAGCTTTTTTGTACAATCTCTAAGGTTCACACAAATAACACAGTCTAGGCATTGAAGCAAAGCATTCCTCCCTGCGACTAATGGGATTATCCCATTTAGAGGATATGTTTGTTAGCATTTTCCAGAGTCTCATGGTGGCTCAGTAAGGCAGACTTTTGCATCATCATCATCATGATGTTCCCATTATGCCTCTGAAGTTTAGGGCAGTGATGAAGCTCCTCCACTCCTGTCTGTTTCTGGCAAGTCTGTCAGTGGTTCCCCAGCTGTGCCCCAGGTTTTTCAGCTCGGTTTCCACAGCTCTTCGCCATGTTGTTTTCAGGCAGCCTCGTTTTCGTTGGCCTTCAGGTGTCCATCTTATTGCTACTCTGGTGATGGAATCAGTTTCCATCCAAAGCACCTGACCAATCCATCTCCAGCGCCTCCTGGCAACGATGGTGCTCAGATCCTCTTGGCTGCACTGTGTCAATAGATCTTGGTTTTAGAGTGTTCTGCACCAAAAGATACAGAGGATTTTTCCGAGGCAGGTTGTATGGAATGAAGGCAATTTGGACAGGTTATACTTTCCATAGGCACCGACTTCTGCTCTTTCCTCTGGGTTCTCGATCCCCCCCGCGCCCCCAATCCTGCCCCCACTCCATCCCCTCCATGAGGTCCCGCCCTGCCCTGCCTCTGCCCACTCCTTCCCCACCCCCATTCCAACCCCTTCCCCAAAGTTTCCGCCCCCTCCCTGCCAATATTCTAACTCCTTCCCCAAATCCCCGCCTCCTCCCCTCAGCGTGCCACGTTCCCATGGAAGCGTGAACTGTATTACAAGTTGGAGAGTCCAGATGGTTAATTGCCCTTTTCCAGTTCCAGATGTCATGACCTTTAATATTGCCTCACCATCACCAGTACGGATAGAGGATTAAGTTCTCACCAATGCAGAAACATTCACATACTTGGGCAGCACCATCAGCCAGGATGGTGGAACAAGCCAGGACACCCGGAACAAAATCAAGAAAGCCAGGCTTTTGCATATATAAAACTAAATCCTGGGAGGTGAATGAAAGCTTTGCTGCATGTGAAAATGTCACAGGCGGAGAGGTGGACTCCTCAACCCCGGCTGGCCAGGGTATCTGCATAGCAGGCCCTGGCTGCATTCGACCGGATGTGGGAGGGGAGTAGCTGCACACGGCTCCAATACAGCCGCTCCCAAATGGGATTCTGTGCCTGTGGCTCCCTGGCCTGCCTACATTCCCCCTTCCTTGTGGGGAGTGAGCTGTGAAGACGTGCCACGGAGATCTCAACAGAGCAGATATCATTCTCTGCTATGGGCTTTCCACTGTGCCTCTGATACACAGCTTTTAAGCTCCAT
Organism: Lepidochelys olivacea; assembly: GCF_965140295.1. Taxonomy (NCBI): domain Eukaryota; kingdom Metazoa; phylum Chordata; order Testudines; family Cheloniidae; genus Lepidochelys; species Lepidochelys olivacea. The sequence continues at coordinate 2,905,594 of NC_140417.1, read as the reverse complement.
TGTGGCTTTCTGCCTACAGTACCCCAGGATTTGGCTCACAATATTTTACAGGGATTTCTGATAGCCCTTTTTGATTGTCACATCTTCTTCAATATTTCCCTCTGATCGCTGCTGATTTAAATGTCATTTTAAATATGACTAATTATAACAAAACTGTATATAAAACATTATGTTGCTGAATAAATGGAGCCTTATTTTACAAATTGAGTGTTGTTCCTACCTCTCTCTCTCTCTCCCTTCTCATAAGACCCCATCAGCATAGTCTCTCAGTCTAGCTAATCAGCGTGTCTGTTACTGGGAGCATAGACTGGTTGGTTGATTTGCTGTGTCCTGATAGATGCTGTGAAGAAAACAAACGGAATCAACTTCTCCAGCACAAATGTGTCGTCTTTGCCATGTGATGAATCTTACTGAGTTTGTGGCTAATCTTTGCCCAACCTAAGATTAATATGTGAAGTTCTGACTCTGGGAAGCCCTGTGTAGGTAACTAGACCAGATTGCTTCAGTACAGAACCCTAAGGGTTGCTTGCACTGTCGAAGTGGCATGGAACATTACTCTGCCTATGCAAACAGCTTGATTTGCCAGCACTGCTTTTTTGGAAGAGTGCTATTTTCCAATGAGTAATGCACGCACACGGACAAAGTTTTGGAATCATTGTGCTTGGTTCAATGGCTGTTATTGACTGAAAACAGTATCCTTCTGGAACAGCAGAATTGGTCAGTGGCCTACGTAAACAGGGTAATAGTCCATCCAACATCATTGCCCATCTGGCTGCCATTTCCTACTCGCGTCTCCTCCCAACATTTCTCAAGCATCCGGCCAGCTCTCATGAACACGTGTTACTGGGAAGTTCCACGTCTCCAAATGGGGACTCAGCTCTCTCTGACCTTCTCTTCCCAGCTGTGTAGAGGGGTGACCTGAAGAAGAGCTCGGTATAAGCTTGAAAGGTTAGCTCTTTCACCAACAGAAGTTGATCCAATAAAAGATATTACTTCACCCAACCTGTCTCTCTAAAAGGATAGAGGTGTTTGAAACAGACTGAGCTAGCCAGGAGGATAATGAGCAGCTCAGTTTGCTTTAATCCCTGTTAAAAAAGTATCCAAACATAATGCACAATCTCCCCTGGACATACACTGTATGGTAGACAACACACTGCCAAGTGTTTGGCAGGCTTGGCCTTGCCCCCCTATGGACATTATGTCAAGTATCTCCCTTACAGTGTGTTCTGTTTCCCAGTATTTCATCTCACTTTCAGCCAAACTGAACCTCTGTCAAGATCTGGGTTATGTAATGATCCTCATGATGCAAGCTACATATTTTACTGAACATCATAAATGAAAAGACTGTGCCATATATTCAGCTTCATTCCTAATGTATTGTTTACGAGTCTTTAATACTTTCAAAACCAGTTCTTTTAGGGCATTTTGGTTTAGTTCAGATAAGTGGCTGGGTTTTCTGATCACATTCGTATACAGTATTGCTGTGAAACAGATTTCTGAGGGTTAGAAACTTCAGCCCTAACCAGCTGAAGAAGACTCTACCGATGGCTAAAGAACGTTCTTGAGGTCCTGATTGAGTACAGTGCATAAACGTGCGCTAAAATCTGTTTGGGCTTAAAGTTAAGTAGGTGTGTGAGTGCTGTGCTGAACAGAACTGCCATTCCTCGTCTTTTTAGAGTGAAGCAGGTGTTGAAGGCCATTCTCCAAAGCATCAAAGAGAAGAAAATAAAAACTAAAACCATTACAGCAGCGAGTCAATGCAAAAAGTAACTCCCTGCAAACACAGCATTGATACACAATTTATTCCAATGAAGTGATAGGGATAATATCAGCGTAGGTGAGATAGTGAAGACACTGTCCTTTTCGTAAAGATGTGTTGAAATAATGGGGAAAAGTCTCCAGTAGACAATGGCAAACTGTAGTATTTTATGAAATGCTGATCATTTATTTTGGGCTCCTTAGCTGTTCACCCTGGTTCATGTGACTCGAACACCAGCAACAAGAAGGTACCTGAAAGCTGTATTTCTGTTAGTGATTTGGCATCACATCCCGCTAATATTGTCAATGACATAGAAACCTACACAAAACCAGAAAATTGGGAATTCACAGGATGCTAATATTTTTTCTGATATATAGAATTATAGAGTTAGAAGGAACCACAAGGGTCATCTAGCCCAGTGGGTCTCAACCAGGGTTACACGTACCCCTGGGGATATGCAGAGGCTACATAAAAAGCACTAGCAAAATCAGTACAAACTAAAAGTTCATACAGACAATGACTTGTTTATACTGCTTTATATGTTATATGCTGAAATGTCAGTACAATATTTATTAGGGCTGTCAAACGATTAAAAAAATTAATCACAATCACGAGATTAAAATAAATCGTGATTGATCGCAGTTTTAATTGCACTGTTTAACAATAATAGAACACCATTTATTTAAATATTTTTGGATGTTTTCTACATTTTCAAATATACTGATTTCAATTACAACAGAACACAAAGTGCAGTGCTCACTTTATATTGTTATTTTTTATTACAAATATTTTCACTGTAAAAAGATTTTAAAAATATTTTTCAATTCACCTCACACAAGTACTGTAGTGCAATCTCTTTATCATGAAAGTGCAACTTACAAATGTAGAATTATTATTTTTTTTACATAAGTGCACTCAAAAATTAAACAAATGTAAAACTTTAGAGCCTACAAGTCCACATTTGTAAGTTGTAAGTTGCACTTTTACGATAAAGAGATTGCACTACTGTACTTGTAGGTGAATTGAAAAATACTATTTATCTTTTTTACAATGCAAATATTTGTAATAAAATAATAATATAAAGTGAGCATTGTGCACTTTATATTCTGTGTTATAATTGAAATCAATATATTTGAAAATGTAGAAAAACATCCACAAATATTTATAATAAATTTAAATTGGTATTCTGTTAGTTTAACAGTTCGATTAAATCTGCAATTAATCTCAATTAATTTTTTATTGAGTTAATTTGTTTTGAGTTAATCGCTTGAGTTAACTGCGATTAATTGAGAGCCCATATATTTATATTCAAATTGATTTATAATAATATGGTAAAAATGAGAAAGTAAGCAATTTTTCAGTAATAGTGATTCAGTAATTTTTCAGTGAGGTGAAATTTTGGGGTCCAGAAGATAAATCAGACTCCTAAAAGGGGTTCAGTCGCCTGGAATGGTTGAGAGACACTGATCTAGTCTAACCCTCTGCCAAGATACAAGATTTGTTGTGTCTAAACCATCCAAGACAGATGGCCATCCAGCCTCCTTTTGAAACCCTCTGGTGAAGGAGTTTCCACGACCAAGGCATTTGTTCCATTGTCCTACTGTTCTTATTACAAAGTTTTTCCTGAGATCTGCAGTGCTGTGGTTTGACCCCACTGCCTCTTGTCTGCACTCTGTGGCAAGAGAGAACAACTTTTCTCCATCTTTTTTATGGCAGCTTTTCAAGTATTTGAAGACAGCTATCCTGTCCCCCCCATTTAATCTCCTCTTTTCCTAACTAAACATACCCAGTTCCTTCAGCCCTTGCTCAGATGGCTTGCATACATTGTTAGATAAGGGGAGTAAATTCCTACTGAACCCTAACTGTCAGGTACATCCTCAGGCAGGCCCTGGGGTGGGACAGAACTACAGAGAGCACAGGTCAGGGGTGTGTGTGCAAAGGTGGCACCAGCGTTTAATTTACGCCAGGGCTGAGCCCCGGCACCTCTGGGCTTGCTGCACCAGTTATGAATGTGAAAAAATGACTTGAGCCCCAGCACTTCTTTCATGATAAATTAAATACTGGGTGGCACAAGTCACGTGCGTGTGTTTCCCTCTCCAGATCTTGCAGCAGTGGTGTGCAGGGCCGGTCCTCTTGCACTGTGTTAGATTAGAGCTGCTTGTAGGCAGTTTTAACGTGCCCAGGCTGCAAATGGCCCCCAGTGGGCTGAAAACAAAGCCCAGGATGGGGTGGCGCTCGGCGTCCCAGCCATGTCCTGTTTTCCCTGTTATGCCGTCAGGCTTGGTGGAGCGGGGGGGGGGGTGTCATCAGAGCTCCTTTACTGGTGCTACGCCAGGGAAGGATCCACCACCACTCGCCTCTCAGCCAGAGGCGCGGCTTTTAGGGCCTTCACACTCGGGCACAAAGCAGCTGCCGCGTGCCTGCGACCTCCCCTCCTCGTTTGATTGCAGTCTACTCTGGAGCACAGAAATGCTTAACAGTCTGTTGATGCAGGTGTGGAACATTTAACCCCTACCCCCCAGCATATAAACATCTGACTGTACAATAGCATTTTGCAGTTTGTGCCTCCACGGGGGCATTTGGTGTGGAAGAGACACACACTGGAATCCCCAGGCGTCTTTGTGCTAACATAGCCAATTGGGTAGTATGTAATATCTGATCCAAGTTGTGGGACTGGCAAAGGCTCAGATCTTTTTTTGGCTACCTGCTTGACAATATGATATTATAATATATAATTGGCTAAGCAATCGAGTTTTGTTATAGTACAGTAGTTTGGCATAATTAGTTTCCAGTGCTCTGATTTTTCCTGTATTTAAATACTTTGGTGGTTATAAATTCTTAAGCATCAACCCTACATATTCATTGAGAAGATGAACATTGCTGATTAATAGAAAAGCTATTTTCAGCACTTTTAGCTAGAAAGCGATATTAAAGACTTCTGCTTTTCTTCCAAGGCTGTCGCATTACAGGTGAGTCGCATCATACATGCATTTAACTTACGCGAATTCAACTATATGCGCTCAGCAAAAAAAAAGAAAAATAACAAGATACCTGTAAATAGTGCAGGCGATTCCTCCCACCATTCCACTCAATGTGCCTATGCCCCGGCGTGAGCGTGAGATGGGAGACGTGAATCTGCTGTTCCCTCAGTCGGCCTCAGTTCCCGAGTGCCTCTCATAGTGTGAGCATCTCGCCATGCTGAGTGTGATTCTAGTGTTTAAATGTACTGTACATATTTTTCGTACAACATGGCCCCTAAACACAAGCCAACTACTTCATCTGGTGCTCAACCGAAGAAACAGCGATCTGTTCCAATGCTGCAGGAAAAACTGACTGTGTTGGACTTATTGAGAGACGATATGTACCAACGTGGTGCGTAAATGTGGCCACAACGAATCTAGCATCCGTGCCATCAAGATTCAAGAAAGAGAAATTCATCAAGCTGTGGCATCAAGTGCTCCAACAGCTGCTAAGGTGACGAGCCAGGTGCATGATAAGACTTCAGTGAAGACTGCAAAGGCATTAAACTTACGGCTGGAAGACATGAACCGTAAACGTGTGCCTGTCGATGGCAACATGTTGCGAGAAAAGGCTCTTAGCCTCTATGCGCTGTTCAAACCTCCTGCCGAAGAGGGACAGCCTTCTGATGAGAAGGAATTCAAAGCCAGCCAAGGTTGGCTTAACAGTTTTAGGAACCGCTTCAATCTCAAAAACGTGCAGACTACTGGTGAAGCTGCATCTGCCAATGAAGAGGCAACAAAAGCCTACCCCAAACAATTAAAGAAAGTCATAGAAGAAAAGGGCTATCTTCTGGAACAAGTTTTTAATGCTGACGAGACTGGGCTCTTCTGGGAAAAAAATGCCCAACCGCACTTACACTTCGAAATCGGAAAGACAAGCTCCTGGCTTCAAAGCAGCTAAAGACCGTGTGACTGTGTTGTTTTGTGGCAATGCGGCTGGGCATTTAATAAAGCCGGGCTTGCTCTACAGGGCTGCAAATCCCTGTTCCCTAAAAGGCAAGAACAAAAATCTCCTGCCTGTGTTCTGGCAATCAAATAAAAAGGCTTGGGTGATGGCAGCATTATTTCTGGATTGGTTCCACAAGTGTTTCATTCCAGAGGTCAAGCGGTACCTCAAAGAGAAAGGACTTGACTTTAAAGTGCTGCTGATCATAGACAATGCTCCTGGCCACCCTGCGGCACTCCGATTTGTGCATAACGACGTTGAAGTCGTCTTTCTCCCCCCCAATACCACCTCCATCTTCCAACCTCTCGAGCAAGGCGTGATTCGCTGTTTCAAGGCCACGTACAGGAGGCTTACGTTCTCATGGATATGTAGTGCTATGGATGCTGATCCCATTATTAATGTGATGGAATGTTGGAAGTCCTTCAACATTGCCGATTGCATCACTTGTATTAAACAGGCAATGGAGGCAATCAAGCCTGAAACAGTCAATGCATGTTGGAGAAACCTATGGAAAGAAGGTTTGAATGATTTTAAGGGTTTCCCAACCATTGACAAAGATGTGAAATACATTGTTCAGGTGGCCAGGCAAGTGGGTGGTGATGGCTTCATCGACATCCTTGTGGAAGAAACTGAAGAATTAATTGAGAGCCATAGAGAAACATTGACTAACGAAGAGTTAGAGGAACGGATAAAATCATCTACAGAAGATGAAGATGACGACGAACAGGAAGAGCCAGCAAGTTGGAATCCTCATAAATTTGCTGAAGTGTTCCAAGCAGCAAAACACTTGAATGATTTAATTTCTGAATACTATCCCTCTATGGAACGAAGCCTCAAAATCACACGGAGTATTACGGACGATTTGAGACCGTATCAAGAAATGTTTGGGCAGCTCAAGAGACAACAGTGACAGTTGCCGATCACCATGTTTTTCAAGGAAAAACAACCAGCAGCAGATGAGCCTACGCAATCAACTTCTCAAGCTGAACCAGAGCCAACTACTTTGTCTACGACTCGCTCTCCATCACGCAAGCTCTCCATCACCTCCGTCTCCTGGATCGACATCAAGCCCTGATGACCCCCTGTAATTACCCCCCCTGCAATTAAAAATACCGTACTGTAAAATTATATTTTGCATACACACTCTTTATTATATACTGTACATTACTGTATACATTATACATGTATACATATTACTGTACAGGGTTGTATACACAAAACCATGTACCGTATACTGTACTTTATGGGAGATTAAAGGGATTTTCAAGGGTAATTTTGACTAAATGTGATTTTTACCTTCTGCGCTGACTTTAGAACCTAACCCCTACGTAAAATGCGACTCCACTGTAGTTGAAGACACCTTAATGTAGTCAACACTCAAAGCTGCCTCCAGACCTAGACCCGGGATCACAATAGCCTGCTGCCTTGTGAATTGTGAATTTCCCCCTGTAAAGGGCAAGACACAGAAGTTCCACAATGTGAATGTATTATAAAACAATACTGTTGTCCCCTTAAGGCTTGCAGTAGTAAAAACATCAACCATTCTGCAGCATGCAACAACTTTAATAAAATAACACAAAGCGCAGCTGTCAGGTTTGCCAGCAACCTCACACGGAGAGACATGAGTGAGAAAAGGAACACTTTTCACAAACAGAAATATTCAAAAAGCTTCACTGTTTACAAGTAATCAGAACTGACACTCAGAGATTATAGGTGGAAGAGCATTTTCTGCTTGAGGTGAAAAAAGTGGGGAATTTATCAGGAAACCCAAGAAGTCAGACATCAGAAATGATATGATTGACGAAGGGCATACCTTAGAAATAGTGTGTTTATTTGTTCTGCAAGGCAAGGAGATGTAGTAGGTTGTAAACAAGAGTCTTTGTGCTTGAAGAACGTTGAACAGACACAGTGTGTAATTTCCCCAGCAACTGTGATTTGAGAATTGTGTAATCTGTGCTTCAGTGCTGGCCCAGAATCACAAAAAGAGTTTATAATGTAATAGAGTTGGCTACAATCTATGTCCTGTTTCTTTTTGCATTCTGTTCCCTCCCTTGAGAGGATATAACGCAGCCATGCTAATTTGTTCTCTTATCTAATTTATTATGTTTTATTATGTTTTCATTTCTGAGCCATTCCTCTAAAAGCTAAGCATGCAAAAACCCGATCTTTTCTTTGAGTTCACATAGCTTTGGATTACTAAATGTTGCAGCTGGACAGGCCTCTATCTGGAGTGGTGCCTTTGTTCCCTTTCTCTTACGGAAATAGATGAATTATTGATACTTCCAAAAGATACACTATATATTGTTGCAATACAAAGAAGCCTTTAGAGGACAGCATGTTGCTGCATAATGTAACATCTGTGCATTGGTGCTACACTTCCCTGCACAGCTTTCTGCAATCCCTTGCCACTAGCTGTCCAGGACTTGTCCTACAGAAATAATTATTATTAGTATGTCTTGAGTTACTACTTCCTGCGCCAAATGCTGATAGGAGCTATGTTCTGAAGAGAACACTCAGTTCTACTTGGAGCATGAAGGCTGAATCAATCCAAGATATCATAGAAGAAATGTTCTTTCTTTATTGGTATTTGTGAACTCTGACCTTAGCAGGTTAACCCTGGATGCCTCAATGGATATTTCTAGCTACTTGAAGAAAAGGAGGACTTGTGGCACCTTAGAGATGAACCAATTTATTTGAGCATAAGCTTTCGTGAGCTACAGCTCACTTCATTGGATGCATGCAGTGGAAAATACAGTGGGGAGATTTATATACACAGAGAACATGAAACAATGGGTGTTACCATACACACTGTAACCAGAGTGATCAGGTAAGGTGAGCTATTACCAGCAGGAGAGCGGGGCGGAAAAAACCTTTTGTAGTGATAATCAAGGTGGGCCATTTCCAGCAGTTGACAAGAACGTGGAAGGAACAGTGAGGGGTGGGAGGGGGAAAGAAACATGGGGAAATAGTTTTACTTTGTGTAATGACACATCAACTCCCAGTCTTTATCCAAGCCTAAGTTAATTGTATCCAGTTTGCAAATTAATTCAAGTTCAGCAGTCTCTCGTTGGAGTCTGTTTTTGAAATTTTTTTGTTGAAGAATTGCCACTATTAGGTCTGTAATCGAGTGACCAAACAGATTGAAGTGTTTTCCGACTGGTTTTTGAATGTTATAATTCTTGACGTCTGATTTGTGTCCATTTATTCTTTTACGTAGAGACTGTCCAGTTTGACCAATGTACATGGCAGAGGGGCATTGCTGGCACATGATGGCATAGATCACATTAGTAGATGTGCAGGTGAACGAGCCTCTGATAGTGTGGCTGATGTGATTAGGCCCTATGATGGTGTCCCCTGAATAGATATGTGGACACAGTTGGCAGCAGGATTGTCTGGCTATGTAGACTCCCTCCTCAGGCCCTACGCTACCGCACTCCCAGTTATCTTAGAGACATCACTGACTTCCAGAGGAAACTACAATCCATCGGTGATCTTCCTGATAACACCATCCTAGCCACTATGGATGCAGAAGCCCTCTACACCAACATTCCACACAAAGATGGACTACAAGCCGTCAGGAACAGCATACCCGATAATGTCACGGCAAACCTGGTGGCTGAACTTTATGACTTTGTCCTCATCCATAGCTATTTCACATTTGGGGAGAATGTATACCTTCAAATCAGCAGCACTGCTATGGGTACCCGCATGGCCCCACAGTATGCCAACATTTTTATGGATGACTTAGAACAACGCTTCCTCAGCTCTCATCCCCTAACGCCCCTACTCTACTTGTGCTATATTGATGACATCTTCATCACCCGGACCCATGGAAAAGAAGCCCTTGAGGAATTCCACCATGATTTCAACAATTTCCATCCCACCATCAACCTCAGCCTGGTCCAGTCCACACAAGACATCCACTTCCTGGACACTACGGTGCTAATAAACGACGGTCACATAAACACCACCCTATACCGGAAACCTATTGACTGTTGTACTTACCTACATGTCTCCAGGTTTCATCCAGACCACACCACACGATCCATTGTCTACAGCCAAGCTCTACGATACAGCCGCATTTGCTCCAACCCCTCAGACAGAGACAAACACCTACAAGATCTTTATCAAGGGTTCTTAAAACTACAATACCCACCTGCTGAAGTGAAGAAACAGATTGACAGAGCCAGTAGAGAACCCAGAAGTTACCTACTACAGGACAGGCCCAACAAAGAAAATAACAGAATGCCACTAGCCATCACCTTCAGCCCCCAACTAAAACCTCTCCAACGCATCATCAAGGATCTATAACCTATCCTGAAGGATGACCCATCACTCTCACAGATCTTGGGAGACAGGCCAGTCCTTGCTTACAGACAGCCCACCAACCTGAAGCAAACACCAGCAACCACACACCACACAACAAAATCACTAACCCAGGAACCTATCCTTGCAACAAAGCCCGTTGCCAACTGTGTCCACATATCTATTCAGGGGACACCATCATAGGGCCTAATCACATCAGCCACACTATCAGAGGCTCGTTCACCTGCACATCTACCAGTGTGATCTATGCCATCATGTGCCAGCAATGCCCTTCTGCCATGTACATTGGCCAAACTGGACAGTCTCTACGTAAAAGAATAAATGGACACAAATCAGACGTCAAGAATTATAACATTCAAAAACCAGTCGGAGAACACTTCCATCTGTTTGGTCACTCGATTACAGACCTAATAGTGGCAATTCTTCAATAAAAAAACTTCAAAAACAGATTCCAACGAGAGACTGCTGAATTGGAATTAATTTGCAAATTGGATACAATTAACTTAGGCTTGAATAGAGACTGGGAGTGGATGTGTTATTACAAAAGTAAAACTATTTCCCCATGTTTATTTCCCCCACCCCCACCCCCCACTGTTCCTTCCACATTCTTGACAACTGCTGGAAATGGCCCACCTTGACTATCACTACAAAAGGTTTTTTCTGCCCCGCTCTCCTGCTGGTAATAGCTCACCTTACCTGATCACTCTGGTTACAGTGTGTATGGTAACACCCATTGTTTCATGTTCTCTGTGTATATAAATCTCCCCACTGTATTTTCCACTGCATGCATCCAACGAAGTGAGCTGTAGCTCACGAAAGCTTATGCTCAAATAAATTTGTTTGTCTCTAAGGTGACACAAGTACTCCTTTTCTTTTTGCGGAGACAGACTAACATGGCTGCTACTCTGAAATCTAGCTACTTGGTAGTTTTATAGCTTCCTGCTCTTTCTCTTTCCCACTGTAAAGGGGATATATATTTCTACTCTCCACTTGCTCAGCTCATCAAGTGCCAGGTTGCTAGGATTAAAATTCCCTCAGTGACGTGAAGACTCTGTTCCTTCCCAGGACCCTCACCTCACAAAACAGCTGTGAAGAACTTGTCCTCTATTGCACTGATTCCAAGGTAATGAAGTGGTCGCTCATCATCCTCCTGCCACTACTCATCAGAGCCTAGCTAGGCCAATGTTAATGTTGACTCATACAGAGCTTTGTTTCCCCTGGCCCTGTGAGCAGCCCTGCTCATCTCCATTCAGAATGCTGCTGCAAGATCATTCTCTGAGCCCATCACTTTGACCGACACACCCCCTTATTTGAATCCCTGTTCTGGCAGTAGAAAATAGTGCATCAAACACAAGCTACTTGGCTTCACTTTTAAGGCCCTTCACAGTCAATCCCCTCCATACCTATCACCTCTCATTCAGTATCAAACTGTTGATGCTCACCTCCAAGTGGCACATGGTGCCAGCCTCCATCACCTGCTTGTTAAATTTTCAAATTGGCATCTTCATGCTTTCTCCCACATGGTCCCTCGTCCTTGGGAGGAGCTCTCCACAAACAGCTGCTGTTTATACAGCACCTTGCACAATAGGGTCCTGAACCATGACTATTGCTCCTAGGTACTATGGTACTATAACTAACAATAATAATAATATTGTGCTCTTGCAAAATGTATGGGTCTAGTCTCGGTCCCAGAAGCATACTGGACAGAGGCTGTATGTAATTTACTTAGCAATGGTGAGTTAAAGATTGTGTAATATGTGTATCAGTGTTTTGCATAGCCAGGAAGGCTGAGTGGTAAATGACGTTCCTTTTTGGAATACATTGACTACCCCTCACTTGAAACGGGCAATTTTCCAACACAGTCAGAAACTCAGAAGTTTGGTTTTCAGTAGAGAATTTGGAACCCAAAATCTTTAATTGGATTTATGTTGCCCTGAATGCTTTTCTCTAAACCCACTAACTATACAAAGTCATTTCTAGAAAAAAATTATATTATTTTTGGCTGCAGCACCTTAACATTAAGCAATGTGTAAATATTACCGTCATAACCTTAGGGAAGGGAACTAAGGTATATGGGGAAAAGATGTAAGAATCAATCATTCTCCATCTTTAATCAGACACATTCATGGAAGTCCAGTTAAAGCTACTGTCACAGAACATCATTTCAGGTAGATAAAGTGGGATGACTCCAGATAAAATATGCTTTCCCCAAACCTTTGCAGAAATAGAATCCCCGTATATAAAATCTCAGGCTTCAATGTGTCCTATATTTGAATATCTCTATGCGAGTAAAGACTTTAGCTCAAGTTTTCCAATTTTATTCGGTCTGAACAGAAGAAAACACTAGCCTCAGACAGCAGCTATTTTCACTTTTACCTTTGAGCAGAGCCTGGGAGTAAGGGAGGGTGGAAAGCTTTGCATTTATTGCCTGACAGATGTTTATTAGAATGAGCTTAGATGCATCATTGGGATTTGCATTTGTGTGTAAATAGGAATACTCTTCAAAATGTGTCTTCACAACAGAGTGTCTCTAGGAAATGTGTACTGGCTGTTAAGCTAGATTCATACTTGAACTCAAAATCCGTCTCATTTAAGCTGAAATGTGTATTTTTTCCTGGCCTGAAAATTAGCCTTTCAAGATGGCGGAGTCCCCTGAAAATGTCTAACGAATAATCCACAACTTTGGTGGGTGCTCTCTCTCATCAGGATCCTGTTCCCCCTTGAACACAAAAAGTAACTTCACGACTGTGTGGTGCATTGTACCTTCTAAGTGGTCAACTCTCAGAGTCCAGCTCCTGGGAGAATGTAGGCTTTGGATGTAGCATGCTGATAAGGAATCTGGCTGTCTGAAACATTTTTGAACATCTCTGCCTTTGGCCATCCTTAAGATGAGGTAAATAACTTTGTGATCGTAATGCCTTTCCAAGCTCAGAAATTACTGTCACTGTAACCCAAGACTTTAACACAGATCAGATCTCAGGGACACTGTGCAGCTAGTTAGGGCTATTGTATATTAGAGTGCTATTGAATGTTAGAGTCAGAATTTAGTAATGGGTGAAGTGGATCATGTGCAAATTAAACAGTGGATGAAGTCAGCAGTGGACAAATAGGTCAGTCAATGGTTTATTGGACCCTGCCTGTTGCAGCTGAAGAAAGAAAGGCATGGTTTTACTCTCTGTCTTTCTCTATCGATATCTATATTTGTAACTATTAGTACATCCCATCACTGGCAGCCTGGGAAAAGACTCCCAGGAGCCTGTGGAAGTTACGGCAGCCTCCAAGAGTTGCCCTGTGAGCCATAGTAAGGCCCAATGGCCTGTGATGGGATATTAGATGGGGTGGGATCTGAGTTACCCAGGAAAGACTTTTCTGTAGTATCTGGCTGATGAATCTTGCCCATATGCTCAGGGTTTAGCTGATCGCCATATTTGGGGTCGGGAAGGAATTTTCCTCCAGGGCTGTCATAAATATAAAGGGAAGGGTAAACCCCTTTGAAATCCCTCCTGGTCAGGGGAAAGCTCCTCTCACCTGTAAAGGGTTAAGAAGCTAAAGGTAACCTCGCTGGCACCTGACCAAAATGACCAATGAGGAGACAAGATACTTTCAAAAGCTGGGAGGAGGGAGAGAAACAAAGGGTCTGTGTGTCTGTCTATAGTCTGTCTTGACCGGGGATAGGCCAGGAATGGAGTCTTAGAACTTTTAGTAAGTAATCTAGCTAGGTACGTGTTAGATTATGATTTCTTTAAATGGCTGAGAAAAGAACTGTGCTGAATAGAATAACTATTTCTGTCTGTGTATCTTTTTTGTAACTTAAGGTTTTGCCTAGAGGGGTTCTCTATGTTTTTTTAATCTAATTACCCTGTAAGGTATCTACCATCCTGATTTTACAGGGGGGATTTCTTTATTTCTATTTACTTCTATTTTTATTAAAAGTCTTCTTGTAAGAAAACTGAATGCTTTTTCATTGTTCTCAGATCCAAGGGTTTGGGTCTGTGGTCACCTATGCAAATTGGTGAGGCTTTTTATCCAACATTTCCCAGGAAAGAGGGGGTGCAAGTGTTGGGAGGATTGTTCATTGTTCTTAAGATCCAAGGGTCTGGGTCTGTAGTCACCTAGGCAAATTGGTGAGGCTTTTTACCAAATCTTGTCCAGGAAGTGGGGTGGAAGGTTTTGGGAAGTATTTTGGGGGGAAAGACGCGTCCAAACAGCTCTTCCCCAGTAACCAGTATTAGTTTGGTGGTGGTAGCGGCCAATCCAAGGACAAAGGGTGGAATATTTTGTACCTTGGGGAAGTTTTGACCTAAGCTGGTAAAGATAAGCTTAGGAGGTTTTTCATGCAGGTCCCCACATCTGTACCCTAGAGTTCAGAGTGGGGGAGGAACCTTGACAAGGGCAGATCGGAAGAGGCCCTGGAGGTTTTTCGCCTTCCTCTATAGCATGGGGCACGGGTCACTTGCTGGAGGATTCTCTGCTCCTTGAAGTCTTTAAACTCCGATTTGAGGACTTCAGTAGCACAGATATAGGTGTGAGATTTTTTGCAGGAGTGGTGGGTGAAATTCTGTGGCCTGCATTGTGCAGGAGGTCAGACTAGATGATCATAATGGTCCCTTCTGACCTAAATATCTATGAATCTGTGAACCAGAATCTGAATTCAACCTTAAATCTTGACTTAATAATAGCACCCTGGAACAAGAGAGAAGAGGCCAAACAATTTACTTTAACACTGTCTCTTGCTATTTAAACAAAGGCAAAAAGAAAACCAATTTGGTTGGAGGGGGGAAAGGGACACATGGTACCCATGAGGAAGATGGCTGCCTAGTCCCAGACAGTGTCACTCTCCAAATATCAATTCACCTGTAATAATTACTTTTGTAGAAAATTGACAATAGTTTCTGTCATAAAAGATGGACATTTTTCCAGGAGATTAATTTAAACTGTTGACTATGGATTTCAATGAAAAACTGAGAAGCAACAAAAGACCTAAGCCTGAATCACCTCAAACAATGGGAAGACCTCAAGGCTACAGCAGAGCCAAGCCCAGGATATCGTGGCACTGAAAAAAATTCCTCACAGCCCAACTGGATTCAATCTGAAAAGATGTATGTGGCCTCTCTTAAGATGTATGTGATGTAAAACCCTCACTCTCATAGATCTTGGGAGACAGACCAGTCCTCGCTTACAGACAGCCCCCCAACCTGAAGCAAATACTCACCACACACCACACAACAAAAACACTAACCCAGGAACCTATCCTTGCAACAAAGCCCAATGCCAACTCTGTCCACATATCTATTCAAGTGACACCATCATAGGACCTAATCACATCAGCCACGCCATCAGGGGCTCATTCACCTGCACATCTACCAATGTGATATATGCCATCATGTGCCAACAATGCCCCTCTGCCATGTACACTGGCCAAACCAGACAGTCTCTACACAAAAGAATAAACAGACACAAATCTGACATCAGGAATCATAACATTCAAAAACCGGTAGGAGAACACTTCAACGTCTCTGGCCACTCAGTGACAGACTTAAAGGTGGCAATTTTGCAACAGAAAAGCTTCAAAAACAGACTCCAGTGAGAAGCTGCTGAATTTGAATTAATATGCAAACTAGATACCATTAACTTAGGTTTGAACAGAGACTGGGAATGGCTCAGTCATTACACTAATTGAATCTATTTCCCCATGTTAAATATCCTCACACCTTTGTGTCAACTGTCCGAAATGGGCCATCTTGATTATCACTACAAAAGTCTTTTTCCCCTGCTGATAATAGCTCCTCTTAATTAATTAGCCTCTTACAGTTGGTATGGGTACTTCCACCTTTTCATGTTCTCTGTATGTACAAATGTCTTCTATATGTTGCATTCTATGCATCTGATGAAGTGGGCTGTAGCCCACGAAAGCTTATGCTCAAATAAATTTGTTAGTCTCTAAGGTGCCACAAGTACTCCTGTTCTTTTTGCTGATACAGACTAGCACGGCTGCTACTCTAAAACCCTGAATGGCTCACTTGGAAAATGCGCTCCAACAAACTGCCATTGTACCCAGTGAAATTAAAGAAGGAACTGCCTCCTTAAAGCTTAGGCAGGACACAGTGGAAGAAAAACAGGATAACTTAAAAAACAAATCTCAAAGAAACAGCCTTCATCTCTTGGGCATTGCTGACGGTCTCAAGGAGAAGGATATTATCAGCTTTCTTCAGAAGCTGCTCCCTGACATAATTAAATTGGACCCCCAACTGTCCCCATTAGATATTGAAAGGGCTCAGTGAATGCCTGGTACTTGAAGGGAGGAATCTGAGAAGCCCAAACCCATCATCTGCAAGCTGCTGAAGTTCAATAATAAATTGTTATGTTAATGAATACTCATGTTAATGAATGCTGCCAGAAAAGCTGAAACCCTTACATACAAAGGCCACAACATTTCTCTTTTTCGTGACTTCTCAGCTGAGCTTAACAACAAGAGGGCTGCATTCAATGGCATAAAGCAAATCCTCAGGGGGACCACTGTCAGATACACCAGCAAGTACGCATCCACCTTCACTCTGGATTTAGCAGGCTCCACAACATTTTGCAAAACCCCCTGCAAAGCATGGCAGATGCGTCAAAGACTTTGGTGCAAAATTTTGTTTCACAGTTGATTCAGTCGTCTCTAACTTCATGCAAGAAAATAAGCTCTCAGTTACTTCAGATACCATCCTTTAGGAAGCTCTGAAAGCTACTGTAAGAGGTGAATGCCACAATAAATATGAATGTCAGTAGGGCCCCTGGGATGGATGGCTTCTGGCCAATTTCTACAAAACATTTTGTAATCAGCTATCTTCTATTCTATTCTATTCTAATCTTTCAAGGGTCTTCATCCCGAAAAGGAACCATGACTCGTAACATAAGAACTGCTTTGATTACTTTAATATTAAAGAAGAACAAAGATGGTCGCAACTGTGGTGACTTTGGCCCCATTAGCTTTATTGAACACAGATTGAAAAATAATTGCAAAAATGTTAGCGATGTGACGGGACGTCATCCTCTCATCAAGTAGAGACATAGATCGGGCCGGTTTCATTAAAGGAAGATTGGCTGCTGATAATATGAGAAAAATTGCTCACTTGATCCAGCAAGCTCAGATGTTCCCTTCTTAACTCTAGATGCAGGGAAGGCCTTCGTTAGGGCTGAATGGCCTTATCTGATGTCTGTCCTAAGAGCATTTGGATTAGGACCCATGTTCCTGAATGGAGTCAGTGTATTATACACCTCTCTCCTCACTTTGCTGTCAACTAATGGGATTATTTCTCCCACAATTCAAGTAGAAAGAGGGATGCAACAGGGTTTTCCCTTCTCCCCTCCTTTTTAATCTGTCTCTTGAACCCCTGGCAATGTATGTCTGCATTCAGCCATGGAAGGTGTGACTATAAACAGGAAAGAATACAAAATCAGTTTATATGCTGATGACATTTTTGTACTATTGAGGAATCCATCCTCCTCAATCCCATCATTACTGAATGTAGCTAACTTTTTCAGAGAGATCTCTGATTTTCGCATTAACTGAAATAAATCACAAACAATGGGTATATCCAAATGTCCAGATCCTTCTCAGTTTCAGCATTTTCCTTTGCAAATAAGCAAGAAAATAACTTATTTGAGTGTAAAGATTTGTCCTGATCTTCCCAAAATTGTTTCTATAAATATGGACTGTACAGAAAAAGAAAATTCCAAGGATGTAGAGATGTGTCTCCTCCCTCTATCCTGATTGGGGAGAATAGAAATACCCAAAAGGAATCTGCCCAAGAATTACTTGTATCATTAGCCTATTGCCTTTCAAGGTCTGTCCTTTGCTCTTTTCTCAACTGAATAGGCATATCATGCAATTTATATGGGATAAAAAACAGCCACACTTGTCATGCAAGACCCTTAAAAAATTCTGGGCAACTGGAAGTATGGGGTTCTCAGATTTGTATCTGTATTATCTCGCATTTCAATGTTTCTTGTTGTAAGGTGGTCCACTCCAGTAGCTCTGTATGCACACCAGCTGGGTTTGAGGTAGAAAAAAGCTTAGCCAGGCCATTCGGTTTCCTCTCTTCTTTTATATACCTTAAGAGGCTACTTATACCTGTAAGGAAAAATCCAATCTTTGCATCTACATGGGCCATCTTGCAATGCATTAAGACGGAGACAGCATCCAATCTTACTAATTCTCTTCTCGTACCTCTATGGGATAACCCTGTCTCAGGATCAAGGCCAACTTCACACTTAAGCCAGTTTAGATAGAAAAAGGATTAATAACAATTAAAAATATAATGCAAGATGATAGACTGGCCTCCTTCAAACATGCATGGAACAAATACCAGCTACTGCTGTCTCACAGTTTCTTCTTTCAGTGGCTGTGCCCAAGGATTCACGGAGGGTTAGGGGACAGTTGGCCAATTCCAACTCTCTCACCTCTAGAAGACCACGTTAAGAAATGTGGAAACAAAAGTCACTTGGTAGGAATTACTTATAGGTGGCTTAGTGCTTTGCATTACCCTCTCTATCTCAGTCTCAGAGAATATGGGGAAAAGAACATAGCTTTACTGTCACAACAGAAACGTGGGAGGATATCTGGTGTAATGTGAAGGAGACTTCAAGTTCTTTATCCTTGTGAGTCTTCCAGAAGAAGGTATTAAACAGGTACTACTGGACTCCAGAACATTGTTTAATGCTAGTTTGGCAGCACAAAGCGAATGCTGGAGATACAAACAGCCACATGCCAACCTTTCACACATCCTCTACAGCTATCAAAAAGTGTATGTGTTCCGAAACACCGTATTCAGTGCTCTCGCAACAACTTTGTTGCTCTCTTTTCTTTTCCAAGCTTGTGTGTTTTAGAGGGGCTGGATGAGTTGGTGTTACCAGTTAAGAGTAAGAAATTGATTCCAGTAACTATTTTAGTGGCCAAAAAAGATATTTTGTGAAAATGAAAATCTGCAATTCCTCCCTCATACACAAAGTGGCTTAGTGAGCAATCTACTACTGCATTAATGGAAAAAAGGACTCTGTCTAATAGCAATGTTGGGAGAAAATGAGAGTCTGTCTGGTCACACATGAAACTGTTGCATACTTTTTCAGTTTAGTATATAGTTGTCCCCAGCACTCATAGGTTGTGTTCTCACTTATTTATCACCTTAATAATTGATACCCTGCATGACCTCTAAGGATTCAGGTTTGTTTGTTTGTTTTTTGTTTTTTTTTCCTTTTCCAAGTAATGAAGGTTGAATTTGGTTGTTTATATGCTATTTCCATCTTTGACGTGTATTTATATAGATTTTGTTTCATTATGTGTTTGTGTTTTATATAAAACAATAAAAATAAGAATTTGATAAAGGAAACAGACCTGGCCCTTGCTACGTATGACCTGTGGCTCTCATTGCCTTCCCTGATCCACCCGGGATGCCACCTCAATGCCCCATTCATCTGCTTCTCAGCAAAACATCTTTGAGCTTCCTTCTGGGCACCCCTGTCTTTGTGTAACCCTTTCCTGAGCTGGCCCACTAAGCCATGGCCTTCTCCTCACTGGTGTCTCTCCAGCCTCTTCTCAAAGCCGACCAGAAATTAGCCAGCTCAGACTCTTAGCTCTGCTGGGCTGTCCACCATCCTTTGCTGAGTAACCACATGATCCTCTCAATGTTAACCTTGTCACAGTGACCCTTGTCCTGCCTGTCCCCAATGCTAGAGCTGGTCTGAACATTTTCGACTACATTTCATTTTGCCAAAATGTATTGTTTTATCAGAGCCAAAACATTTCATGATACTGGCTTCAGCGACATTTTCAGAGCCCCTCTTGTACCCTATAGCCAGGTGGCCAGGGCACCAGCGTGGGATGTGGGGGACCGAGGTTCAAGTCCTTGCACTGCCTGATTCAGAGCTTTTTCATCCCAGGTCACTCTGAACTAGCGCAGGGGCCAAACCAGGCTCCCCCCCACACCATGGTGATACCCTCCTCACCAGGACACACACTCAGGTTTCAATCCCCAAATGGATGTTTTGACACAAGGCTGTTGTCACGACCATGTCTGAAGGGGTTTGGTTTCATTCCAGCACAAAACGAAAACAGATTTTGAAACCTCTGAAGGTGCCACGAAAGGGAGTTGCCATCCTCTGGTCACCTCTCGCCAACCCCTACGTGCTGGCTTGTGACCCCAACCTGTGTCACGTCTGCCATTAGCTTGTAGCTCCTTGGGGGAGGGAAGAGGACTCTTGTGAGGTGTCTCACACACATTTCACCGCTCCGTCTTATAATCAAATTACTTGGGCACGACGGGTGTAATCCTGGCTGCGGCAAAATGCATTAGAGCTGAGCCACAATCTTCCCTGGGGCCAGGGTTTCACTCGTGTTGTGTAGTGGGGATGAGGAGGAACCCCAACTGTTGGCGGTTTCTGATTTCCTTTCTGGCTCCTACACCTCCCTGCCACATTTCTGGTTTGCTGCTTGGCTGCTTTCAACTCTTGTCCATCCATCAGCTGCAGGAGCCAGGGCCCCTTCCTCCCCTCCTTGCCCCACCCCCAGCTGCTAATGGGTAGGCAGGTCCCAGAGGAAAGTTTCTGGTGCAGATTTTTTTTGCAGTTCCTTCTCCTAACCCCGCCTGGTTCAGTGTCTCACTGGACAGCTGGGAGTGCAGAAGGGTAGCCAGGAGGCAGACAGTGCCTTGAGTGGCTGGGAGACATGGTAGAATCAAGATCTTCTCTCCCTCTTCGGTAGCAGTGGATTCAGGGGAGTAAGAGAAAGGGGCAACTGCTCTGGGTCTGGGAGAGGGCCCTGACAAGGAAAAAGTCTGCTCAGGTCCTGGAGGTGACCGCAGGAGAGAAGTGGCTCAGGACCACAACGGGGCAAGGGCCGAGAGAGGAAGATGTTGTTCAGGACTTGGGCAATGGGAGAAGGGGTGTAATCAGACAAAAGGGACCACGGACGGGGACGGCCTGAGGTGTGCAAATGAGATACCAAGAAGAAATGAGTTTCTCCACATGACACATTTTCGTCATTAGAAGCTATGGGGGCTTTAAGACTGATTGCAGGTGTCCCGTAAATGCTTTCTAGGCTACAGCTAATTACCCTCCAGGAAACACAGGAAACCAAGACTGTTACCCTAATAACCCCAGACACCTTCACATTCCCCCATTTGAAGATGCAGTCTCATGATTAGTGGCCTTCGTTTAAAGACACTTAACATCCAGCCCTCTCTTTGATGCAAGTCCTGGAGGCAGAAAGGATCTAGGTTGACAACATAAGCAATGTACCTTCCCCTGGTTTTTACACCTTTCTCTCTGATCCTGTGAAATTGTTATGAGATGGATTTATAACATACCTACAGCTCATATAAAAAATGAAAATTAGTCCTCTACTAGTGGAACGCTAATACAGTTTAATTTGCCTACAGCTATTGTATCATATCTGCCGTGATATGGAAGGTAATAGCAGAATATGAAATCTGTGTAGCAGAATGTAACACTGCAGAGGACTTTAGCTGGCAGAAGAATTCTGAGCAGGAGAAATATCGCACAAATAAAAGTATTTGTGGGTTGGATATATGCTAATAATCCTAGTTTATTGCTAAACACGCCATATATGGCAATGCAGTTTGCTTGGCAAATGCAACATTGTTTTGAGCGCTGCTCTTAACTGCTTCATTTTCAGGACTAACGTTTGTTCATGAATAAGAGGTGCAAATTCATTATTTTCAGCAACTGTCTGTGACAACAACCAAAAAGTTGATATTGTAATGTTCTTCTTTGGAAGCACTGATGCGATGAATATGCTCCACACGGCATTCTGTACCGAGACACATTAAAAATCTGCAATACTTTGGAACCAAAATAAGGCTTTAATGTGATTGTTTATGATTTGTGTTCCATCTTCGGTAATAATACTCTTTGTATGATCAGTGGCAGCTATTTTTGAGGCGACATATGTGTGACTAGTCAGTGAAATGAGGTTTTACCACTAAGTATGACTGTCTCTCCTCCATTGGTGAGTCCAGGACAGTGTTCCTAATGGCCACATCAGCAATAACAGCACTGAGCACTCACTGTGCAGTAGACAGCACTTTGTTGGATGCCTGTTTGCCAAGCTCTGTGCAAAGTTTAAATAATTCACATGTGTGTGATTATCCCCATTCAGACGGGCAATGGAAATACTGAGTAAGAGGTTTTGTGCCTGGGACAGGGAGTATGTATCCATGCTCTTGGTATGGGGAGGGTGGGGAAGGGAGAAAAGGTGCCTGTATTGAAAAGCAGCTGAATAAACCATTGGTCCTCTGCAGAATGCTGGCAGCTGCGCCTCTCTAATGCAGGAAGTTTGGGGCTATGGCCACACCTGCCCACATGACGAAGCAAAAAACAGAGGGAAATTTCGCATAAAATTCTTATAAAATGTCACAGTGGTTGCCGCCAGCACAACTCCCTCCAAAACACTCAGCTGACATCCCAAAACACCTATGTGACGGGTTGGATCACAGAAACCCTCTTGGATGTGCCAAGACTACTTCTGCCCCTGCTTTCCCCCTAGCCTGGGACTCCAGCACCCTGTCTTGCTGAGCCAGACACGCCCGTCTGCTCCAGCGCAGACCCAAGGTCTGAACCACGGGCCCCAAAGCTGCAGACTTAACTGAAAACAGCTTAAGAAGTGTTCCTGTCTTTAACACTCAGATGCTCAACTTCCAATGGGGTCCAAACCCCAAATAAATCCATTTTACCCTGTATAAAGCTTATACAGGGTAAACTCATAAATTGTTTGCCTTCTATAACACTGATAGACAGATATGCACAGCTGTCCTCCCCCCCCCCCAGGTGTTAATACATACTCTGGGTTAATTAATAAGTAAAAAGTGATTTTATTAAATACAGAAAGTGGGATTTAAGTGGTTCCAAGTAATAACAGACAGAACAAAGTGAATTACCAAGTAAAATAAAACACCAAAGTCTAAATCTAATACAGTAAGAAAACTGACTACAGATAAAATCTCACCCTCAGAGATGTTTCAATAAGCTTCTGTCACAGATTAGATGCCTTCCTAGTCTGGGCACAATCCTTTCCCCTGGTACAGCCCTTGTTCCAACTCAGGTGGTAGCTAGGGGATTTCTCATGACTGCCTCCCCCTTTGTTCTATTCCACCCACTTATATATCTTTTGCATAAGGTGGGAATCCTCTGTCCCTCTCTGGGTTCCCGCCCCTCCTTCTCAATGGAAAAGCAGGTTAAAGCAGGTTAAAGATGGATTCCAGTTCAGGTGACATGATCATATGTCACTGTAAGACTTCATTACCCACTTGCCAGCACACAGGTATACAGGAAGACTTACAAGTAAAACAGAGCCATCTACAGTCAATTGTCCTGGTTAATGGAGGCCATCAAGGTTCCAAACCAATATTAATGGCCCACACTTTGCATAATTACAATAGGCCCACAGAGTTATATTTCATATTTCTAGTTTCAGATACAAGAATGATACAGTCATACAAATAGGATGACCACATTCAGTAGATTATAAGCTTTGTAATGATACCTTACAAGAGACCCTTTTCATAGAATCATAGAATATCAGGGTTGGAAGGGACCTCAGGAGGTCATCTAATCCAACCCCCTGCTCAAAGCAGGACCGATCCCCGACTAAATCATCCCAGACAGGGCTTTATCAAGCCTGACCTTAAAAACTTCTAGGGAAGGAGATTCCACCACCTCCCTAGGTAACGCATTCCAGTGTTTCACCACCCTCCTAGTGAAAAAGTTTTTCCTAATATCCAATCTAAATCTCCCCCACTGCAACTTGAGACCATTACTCCTTGTTCTGTCATCTGCTACCACTGAGAACAGTCTAGATCCATCCTCTTTGGAACCCCCTTTCAGGTAGTTGAAAGCAGCTATCAAATCCCCCCTCATTCTTCTCTTCCGCAGACTAAACAATCCCAGTTCCCTCAGCCTCTCCTCATAAGTCATGTGTTCCAGTCCCCTAATCATTTTTGTTGCCCTCCGCTGGACTCTTTCCAATTTTTCCACATCCTTCTTGTAGTGTGGGGCCCAAAACTGGACACAGTACTCCAGATGAGGCCTCACCAATGTCGAATAGAGGGGAACGATCATGTCCCTCGATCTGCTGGCAATGCCCCTACTTATACATCCCAAAATGCCATTGGCCTTCTTGGCAACAAGGGCACACTGTTGACTCATACCCAACTTTTTCATGAAGCATACCCCAGTTACATTATATTCACACTCATTAGCATATTTTTATAAAATCATATAGAGTGCAACGTCACAACCTGCCCTTCCCCTCACACATGAACATCACTGCCAGTCCCTCCCACCCTGAGAATCCAACAGAATCCATCAGGGCTCACCCTTTGCATTCCTACCACTCTCTCCCATCCCCTGAGTCCGTCGATACCATCCAAGGCCTAGCTCAGAGTCCATCCATACCACACATGCCCACTCCCATGGCAGTTTTGACAGGGGAAGCATTGGGAAACCATTAATAACTCCACTCTTTTTTGTTTTGTGTTTTCCTAAAAAGCTGGACCGTCACGACAAAGGAGAAGAGGACTCCCCTGTCAAGTGGAGGTCTGAGGATGAAATGGAAGCCGAAGCAGCAAGCCTGAAGAAATATTTTCAGTAAAATCTGAGGTAAAGATTCCTAAGAGATTATACAGATTGATTGATTTATGCAGCACCCAAAACCGGCATCTTAGGGCACGTCTACATTGCAAGAAAAGACTCATGGCACTAGGTCTCAGAGCCTGGCTCAGCTGACACAGGGCTCTGGTTGTGGGGCTATTAAACTGCAGTGTAGCCTTTCAGACTCGGGCTGGAGCTCGGGCTCTGAGACCTCACAAGGAGCGAGGGTCTCAGAGCCGAGATACCAGCCTGAGCTTGAATGTCTACATTGACATGTTTTGCCCCGCAAGCCCGAGTCAGCTGGCCTGGGTTCTGAGACTCGGTGCCACAGGGTTTTTTATTGCAGTGCAGCCGGACCTTACAGGCACAGACCCTGCCCTGAGGAGTTTACAATCAAGATTTCTGGGAGCAAAAAAAAGCGGCAAGAGAGGGAAGGGAGAACAAGGGCCACAAAAGGAAGGCCAGACAGTTTCTTGGGTTTGTTATGTACGTATTGTGTAGCTCCATAAGAACATGCTGCGTCCACTATGCTCCTTAAACACATCAGCACCAGCTTGGAGGCATACTCAGCAAGCAACGCTTAGGAAGCAAGACCTCGCTCACTGAAACAGGCACAAACAGCTTCTACCCAGTGGTGTCTGACAGGCCCCAGCTTTCCTTATATTTACAATAGGAAACAGTCTCCATGTACGTGGGGTAACTTGATAAATGTTCACCTTTGAGAGAGCGAGACCACTGCGTGCATTTTATGTAGGTATCGTGTATCCCTGTGCGAACCCTACTACAAGTGCGATTTTATGTTCGTAAGTCTTAACTCAGCAGTTCCGTTTCACTCTCAAAATAAACCTGGTGGGAAGCTGCACATTGGGATAAATTTTCCATTGGCCCTAAAAAAAGAAACCATTTGAAGGAAGCGGGGGAGATAAAACCAGTTTGGTAAGTGCTAACGTTTGGTGCTATAGAAACTGAGATATTTTCATCAGATACCTGGAGTCCCAGATGTGAGATCCTTCCAACAGAAATGAATTGGCCCCCTGGGACCCACCTGAGTCACGCGAGGACATACAGTTCTGTGATAGCTCCACACGTTTCCTCTTCTCTTCCCCGTCAGTCGTTAGCATCATCCAGCACGCTCGTTTCTCAGTGGTTTCTGACTGTTTCATGTTTTGTCCCATCGGGAGCAGGAAGCCAGTAAACCTGCCTGCCTTGTGGCTGCGACTTGCTGCTCTGCAGCACAGCTTGGGAAATCTTCGGCTTAAACTCCACAGGTCGCTCGGCTAATGTGTGTGGCCCTAATGAGTCTTGATTGTGAGGTTTCTTAGCCACTGTGCCACTTGTTTTGAGTTCCTCAGATCCTCTCCTCCGTGACCTTTTCCTGGCTCACCTCTCCTTTATTCACAAGAGGAAGATGCAATTAGAAAATGTCCGACATAGGCAGAAAGGAGATATTCTTAGATGATGCACATACAAACACAACAGGTTCTGTTTAGATAAGTAATTAACTTACTGCAGCATTCATGCAGACTGGACTTTATGAAGATGGAAATTGAAAAGACTGCTTGGACCCATTTCCTTTCCAATGCAGGCTCTTTCCCTGCCGTATATTTCGTAGGACTTCTTCCGGTCTAGTTATAAATGAAAGACTTGTTGGGATTTTCAAAGGAGTCTATGTGAATTTGGTGCCCAAATGCCATTGAAATTCAATGAAAGTTGGGTGCCTAACTAAGATTCTTTTGTGTACCAGTCAGATTAATAGATCCATAGATTTCAAGGCCAGAAGGGATCATTGTGATCATCTAGTCAGACCTCCTGTATAAGACAGGCCAGAGAACTTCCCCAAAATAATTCCTAGAGCAGAGCTTTTAGAAAAACATCCAATATTGATTTTTAAATGGTCAGGGATGGAGAATCCACCACAACCCTTGGTAAATTGTTCCAAAGGTTAATTAATCTCACCATTAAAAATGTACACCTTATTTCCAATCTAAATTTTCTAGCTTCAGCTTCCAGCCATTGAATCATGTTATACCTTTCTCTGTTAGACTGAAGAGTCCATTATTAAATATTTATTCCCCATGTATATACCTATAACTATGATCAAGTCACCCCTTAACTTTCTCTTTGTTAAGCTAAATAGATGGAGCTCCTTGAGTAAATTGAGTGAGCTCCGTGAGTCGGTCACTATAAGGCAGGTTTTCTAATCCCCCAAACATTCTCGTGGCTCTTCTCTGAATCCTCTCCAATTTCTCAACATCCTTCTTGAATTGGACACAGTATTCCAACAATGGTTGCACCAGTACCAAATAGAGAGGTAAAACAACCGCTGTACTCCTAGTCGAGATTCCCCTGTGTTTATGCATCCTAGGATCACGTTTGCTCTTTTGGTAACAGAGTCACTTTGGGAGCTCATGTTCAGCTGATTATCCACCATGACTCCCAAATCTTTTTCAGAGTCACTGCTTCCCAGGATAAAGTCTCTGTCCTGTAAGTGTGGCCTATTTTTTTGTTCCTAGATGTATACATTTAACATTTAGCCGTGTTAAAACACACATTGTTTGCTTGTGCCCAGTTTACCATCCGATCCAGATTGCTCTGTATCAGTAACCTGTCCTCTTCATTCTTTACCACTCCCCCAATTTTTGTGTCATCTGCAAACTTTATCAATGGTTATTTTATGTTTTCTTCCAGGTCATTGATAAAAATGTTCAATAGTGTAGGGCCATGAACCCATCCCTGTGGGACCCCACTGGAAATATACCCGCTCAATGATGATTTCCCCCTAGACTCCTAGACTTTAAGTTCAGAGGGGGGGCATCATGATCATGTGCTCTGACCTCCTGCATATCTCAGGTCACAGAACCTCACCCACCTACTTCTGTAGTGGGCGCATAACCTCTGGGTGAGCTACTGAAGTCTTCAAATCTTGATGTAAAGACTTAAAGTTATAGAGAATTCACCATTTACTATAATTCGAACCAGCAAGTGACCTATGCCCCATGCTGCAGAGGAAGGCACAAAACTCCCAGGGTCTCTGCCAATCTGACCCAGGGGAAAATGCTTTCTCAACCCCATATATGGTGATCAATTAGACCCTGAGCATGTGGGCAAGACCCACCAGCTAGATACCTGTTCTAAACTCAGAGCCTTTCCAACCACAGTTGTAACTCAGAGCCTCTCCATCTAGTGTCCCATCTCTGTCCACTGGAGATATTTGGTAATAGTAGTCACGGAGGGGCCATATGCCATTCTAGGCAATCTCATCATACCCCTCAATAAATTTCTCAAGCTCAATCTTGAAACAAATTAGGGTTTTTGCCCCTAGTACATCCCTTTGGAGGCTGTTCCAAAACCTCACGCCTCTAATGGTTAGAAACCTTTGTCTAATGTCAAGCCTAAACTTACAGATGACCAGTTTATATCCATTTGTTTTTGTGCCAGTATTGACCATTAACTTAAATAACTCCTCTCACTCTCTGGTGTTTATCTCCCTGATTTGTTAGGCTAAAGAAGCCAAGCTCCTTAAGTCTCCTCTTGTACAGTAGGTTTTGAGACCTATTGGTTAGCCAGTTTTTAATCCATTTAATGTGTACCATATTAATTTTATATAATTCTAGTTTTTTAAGCAAAATGTGGTGTGCTACCAAGTGAAGTGCCTTACAGGAGTCTAAAGATAGTGTATCAACACACTTACCTTTATCAACCTAATTTGTAATCTCAAAAAATGTATCAAATTAGTTTGACAGGATCTATTCTCCATAAACCCATGTTGACTTGCATTAATTACATTAGGTTTCAGAGTAACAGCCGTGTTAGTCTGTCTTTGCAAAAAGAAAAGGAGGACTTGTGGCACCTTAGAGACTAACCAATTTATTTGAGCATGAGCTTTCGTGAGCTACAGCTCACTTCATCGGATGCATACCGTGGAAACTGCAGTAGACATTATATGAACACAGAGACCATGAAACAATACCCCCTCCCACCCCACTGTCCTGCTGGTAATAGCTTATCTAAAGTGATCATCATTATTACATTACCTTCCTTTAATTCTTTATTAATCAAGTCCCATATCAGCTGTTGTATTATCTTGCCTGGGATCAATGTCAGACTAATGTCTGATTACCCGATGTGAGATTATCTCTGTCATCCCATTTACTCTTTTAAAAATGTGCATTATATTAGCTTTCTTCCAGTCTTCTGGAACTGCCACAGTACTCCAACGCTCATTGAAAATCAACAGTCCAGGATATTTTAGTGCTGGCAGCATGAGACCTCCAGCATGTGTCACTCAAACTGACGTTCCCCATGATCACACAGTTCTTACTCCTATTATACACATTATAAATAGGTGAAGAAGGAGGCGGTGGTCATCCTGTTCCCTAGTATCTCTAGATCCTACAGTAAGGTGCAGAAATATGAAACCCTAAGCTAGATAGATTGTAAGAGCCACGAACTGCAAGCAGATCCATTCGGCTGCCCTTCAACCCATGTGCAGAGCTCTATTAAAGTCAATGAGTTTCTGCAAGGCAGCTGAATCAGCAGCCTAGGTCAGCCCATTCAGGTATTAGGGTCCGTTCTTTTCCTAGGCCTGATGCCATTAAAGTATTCATTAGTGGTATTCTCATTGCAAGAGGGTTTTGCCCAAGTCAGGGCTGTGCTTTTTAGCCTATGATTCCAAACACCAAGGCATCACTGTCAAACTCTTCTCCCACGGAGTGTTTTTTCTTCCAATGCTAAAATGCTCTGAACTTAATGTAAAGTGCACATCCTTAGAACTTTTCCTCCATTGCCTGCTCCCTGGACCCTGCTTTCAGCAGTAAGAAGATTGAAAACTCCTGGCAAATTAACAAGGTCACAGAAATTTGCCTTCAGTGCTATTTTTGTTTTTGTTTTTCACCTCAATTATCCTGGCAAATCAAAGTACACCTGGACCCAATTTTGACTGAGATTTCAACATGGCCCATGGGATAGTCAAAAAATGCTGAAAGTAGAAATTCTGGAGGCAATGAGCAGTGGTGGGGTAGGCCTCCTGCCCTGTTGTTCTGGTTAAGTGCCCGGCTATGAGGAGAAATGTCAGTTCATCAAGTTTGCTCATTTTGGCCACTCTGAGCTAATGCACTGGGTTGATTTCAAAGGGACTGCTCAGGCGCTTAAAGTGAGGTGTCTGGTTAAGCCTATTGCATAGTCAGAGCTTCCAACGTTCAAATATTACAGACGACACTGTGCCTACATAATAGTTTTGAATCATTGAAAATATTGAAACTATCTACCTAATTCACCCCCTTCTTCAGGGTTTCCACCTCATTTTCAGCGCTTTTGGCTAACTATTTACTGCAGTGTATTTGTTGCATTTTAAACTCGGCAAGTACCCTCTTCAGTCAAAGTCAAAATGACGCTTGATTTTCACTAGAGAGCAGCTCGTGTGTGTACTGCAGGGTGTATGTCAGAAAGGGAAGCTGCTTTTTCACCTGCCCACCCATCCTGAGCCATTCTGCCCTGCGTGATCCAGCACTGCTCTGCTTTCTCCGGGCAACGCAGCCACAGGAAGCAGGGTTAGGAATCAGGCCCGGTATTTGCCTTTGCTCCTTTCATTTAAAAAAATATCCCTTTGGCCTGAGCAGGTTGGGCTTTAAGCTCTCAGAGCTTCCCTAGCTACCCGCAGACTTAATTCGGCCTTTTGCCACTGCACCAGCTGCAATGGCAGCTCTGTGTTAGGCATAAAGAAACCACCTGGCTGTGTTTGACTAGCCATATAGTCATGGGGACGTATGATCTTTCCGCCCTGCAGTTATCACCACAGCTTAAACGACTCCAATTTCCTTCATTGATCCTTTGCAGCACTTCTTGCATGCTGCCTAGAAGCTGCCTCCTGGCAATTGCCTGTCCCCTCCTAAACACACACACATACACACAATTCTGGGCCCTACCATCCTGCTCATGTAAACTTGTCCATTGTAATTCTTATTCAAGGGTACAATAGGTTGGCAAAATGAGATATCACATTTCAGTTGATGCCTTAAAAATACTCAATAGTGGTTTCTCTTTCCTTTCATTAATGCATTCCAGTGTCAGCACTTGCAGATGTCTTTAGGTCAAGGAGGACTAAAATAACTGCTGATGGCTTCCTTTTCTATAAGAAAGCAAGAGAAATATCATTTGAATATAATAGGAAGCTCTTAATTCTCTCCCTGCTACATCTACCAAGTGCTGTTCCGCCCCTGACAGAGCAGTGTGCTTGAACATTAGACCCCTGGCCAACAGAAATATCCTGGGGGTCACTTGAAGAAATAAATACTTTTAACATTTCCAACTGTGTGTTGTTCTATATGGGATGATAATAAGCTGTTTAATTAGAGAAGATGAGAAGATACCATTTTATTTTCACATGCGGTGCTCTATAATAGATCAGACTAACAGAGGAGTTCAATTCATCGTCAGGCACTGTTATCCGTGTGTCCTGCTTCTTTCATAACTTTCTCCTCACTTCATTGTACTCCCAGCTCCTCAGGACGAGCCATCATCTCTAGGACACCCCCGGCTTGAGCTGTCACTCACAGAATACTTACGACCTCGCTCCAGGAAAGATTAAGCTCCTGAGAAGCTGCAAGTAGCTCAGGAGAGGACTGGAATTTAAAGCAAAGGGGGGGGGGTTCCCTTTTTAAGCAATGCACTGAGCTAGTACACCTATCCTCATTGGCTGCACATGGTGCCACTCACTGGCCCATTTATTCCGCAAGGGTGAAATTCACCCCGTGCAGGGAAACATCACAAGGTCTTCACCCCTCTTCAATTCCACGTAATAGGCTTCAGTGGAACACAGTCCTGGTGCTGATCCCCTGCACAGGGGCGAGTTTCACTGTGTATGAAGAAGAAGGTTCATGGCCTTCAATACATGGCCCTTTGTGATTTCTGTGGTTTCTTTATGCATAATAATGTAAAATACCTTTCAATCATACCAAGGTCCATGCTTCTCCCTGCTGCTCCTCTGCCTCCAAACTCTGCCTTATTTAATACTCGGCCTCAACACCCTAAATGAGATGATGTCTTCCAGCGTCTCAACCTCTGAGGTTAAAAAAATGGATAAATGAAACATAAAAGAAAACTACTTTTATGGAAAATATTTTTGAAAAAATCAGTGCTTAAGATCACAGCAGCTGAGAATTTGCTTGAAATGACTGTAGCTTGAGCCATTCCCATCCAAGTATCACCATGTGATCAGTTATTTATCCCAATGGCTTTTGCAAAATGATGTAATGTATGAGACAGGATGAGGAGAAAGTACTCTTCTTTACAGAGCAAACCCTAATGCAGTGTTTACATTTTAGGATCTGTTTTCAGATGCATCTCTCCAGATTTCTAACCCATCACAGGAATCAGGAGCCTTGTTAGCAGGGTAAATGTTTTGATGATCTTGTGTCTTCTGAATTTCAAAACACAGTGCACTTGCCCGAGAATAGGAGCCTTAGTCTATCTCACTCTTTCGGACTCCGCTCCTGGAGCCGAGACAAGATATGGGATAGTCACAAGTTTCAGTGAGGGTTCCTATTTTATCTGCAGGTGAGGAAATCCTTTTATGCCATTAGAGAAGCAGTCAGCCTAAAGTGTGATGTCAAAATGTCCCCCTGCATACAGAGGATTAGAGAAGATGATACTCTGTTGCCAACTGTTTGCTGAGCTGTATGTGGCCAATCACTTTTAATTGTTTAAACACTTGAATATTTTAGGTGTCATGCCAAATACAGGATTCTTTTAAAAATATCTCCAAGTAACGCATCCTGGACACTGGGGATGGCTCTCTGATGTAAACCCTCTCCCCTGCCCCTGCACGTGGGCAGTTTGTCTTTTCAACTTGGTCAGAGAATGGGAACTTTCTTCTCTTTCTCTGTCTCTTTTTGTCTCCGAAGGCAGAATGGCTCCCTGAGGGCGCTAGTGGAGTTTTGTTCCTGCTGTCTCCACCTCCTCCAGACAAGGTGGTGGGCTGGGCCCTTTAGGAGTGAACCTGTCCAGCCCACCTGTGCCTCCTTAACAGCCTCTTGATGGAGCCTGATAGAGGACAGCTGGTCTGTATGAAGAGCCAGAGGGGAATAGAAGTGGGAAGAGGAAACTGTGGCAGAGGTTGAAGAAAACAGGAGATCTCTGACCCAGGATGGGTTTGGGAAGCCAGAGGGCTAAAGAAGGCTGAAAGCCAGGGAGTGGGAGGGGTTCCCCACTGGCCTCCCAAAGCCAGAGAATAGACTGCACCGAAAGGGTGCTGGACCCCCTCCAGGGGAAGAAAAGGATTGAGGGCTGGGGAGTTCCTGCTGGGAGAGCAGGGGAGGACTCCAGCAAGAAGGGGCTGGAGTGGCTGCACACTGAAGAGCAGGCTGATCATGAGGAAGAGCCTCCAGCCTGACAGAAGATGCCAGGGACAAATGCGTGGGGCTGACGGGTAGCTTTAGGGATGTAGAGGACTGTTTGAGTTGTTTGTTTATAAATGCAGCCCCCAAGGAGAGGCATTATTGGCCGCAAGAGAGTCTGCAGTGCAGTTATTGATGTAGGGGGCCCCGACATGGGGAAACTGAGGCAGGGCACTTGCTCCTCTGGCCACAAGGGGGCAATCAGGAGGTGGCTGCCTTGTTGCAATAGGAGTCACTACATCAGAGCTATGCCGGGTAACTGCAGCTGAGACTCTGACCCCTGGTAGCACAGGAAGTCTCTTCTTTGCTTGGGATTAGGGCAGTCTATTGTTTACTCTTTCTTCGCCCCCAGCCTCTCTTTCTGTTGTCGCTCAGCTCCCTGGAGTCTCTGAAGAAGGGGACAGCTCCTTCAGCTTGGTCATATAGGGTGAAATTCGCTCTAGCCACAGAAAGCCCAACTCTCCCAGCTCCATGCAGGCAGGGGGTGCGGTGCTTCTCTGCAGCTTCCACCCCAGCCAGTTCCACAGGGTGCTTGACCACTGGATCTGCCTTCAATCAGATCTGATCCCCTGGCCCACCCCACCGCAGCCTTCCACACTGGACAGAATTCAGGTTCCCCCAATAGCAGCAGAAGACTCCTCTGGAGTGGGAAGAGCAGAGGGCAAGGGCGAGCTATGGCCCCCGGCCTGGCTCTCTCAGGCAGGCTGGCTGAGAGTTTATGCTGGGCTGGGGCTAGGGCTACATCTTAGCCCTGTGGCACTAACCACGCTGCATCGGTGAGATCTGACTGTGACTGCACTCAGGCAGTGTCTGCACGTAATCGCTACGCAAACACCCATTTTCCTAACCAGCTATAGATTTCTACACACTCCAGCCTTAAGTGCTGTTAATAATATCTCACACTCAGCAGCCTCTAAGCACCATCAGTTAGAAATCAGGAACTCGGTGTCCACGGGAAACCATTACGACCTAAGAGGGTGAAGCTTAAGCTCCAAAGGAGATAGGTTTTATGAAGGTCACCTTGAGAAGCAGCATCATAAGAATCCGTCAATAGACGAGAATGTTCCCGGTGTGCATTTGATGTTATTTTGACTAGCTGGAAAGGTTGAAGAGAAGAATGTGTCATATTACAGGGTCTATTCTTCCCCCAAAATTAGTTTTCCTGCAATAAGAAACAAGTAAATATAAACTAATCCTTTTTCATTTCAACTGAATGCAAGGAAAAGTTAATATCACCAGAAGCTTCCTGAACAAACACCACCTGGTCTGTGAGAGTGTCGTCTGAAGTGTAAAAACTTTGTCTAACGTCTCTTAAAATACCTCTCACATGGAAGCTGCAGATATAAGAGCAATGGAATTACAGTGACTACTAATGAACCATGTAATGCTTAAGGGAAAAGGTTTCCCCATAAGTGTGATGTGTTAATATATAATGTACCTACTGCAAAATGAATGTTGATTCTTGTTCTAGTCTGGGTGTGTCAGAATAATTTTTTTTTCTTTGTAGCCCAGTGAAAATGAAGAAGCTGGGGAGGGCAGTCTGAGTGAAATTCACCCCGCTGCAGGGGGCCACCTGAAAGCCTATGTACCACATCAGTCCTCATTTGAGGATTTAAGTGGTGCACTGACCTAGTGCTGTCTCTGCACAGGGGTGAACTTCAAAGGGAACTCTGGGCTTCCCCTTCCCTGGGGTTAGCAATATTTACTCAGCTTTGTAGGGTACTTTGAAGGCCACAGATCAGCACCTAGGTCCTGTGGTCATAGCTGCAGGAGAAGCATCAGACACAGAGGCAAATGCATTGAATTGTACTGTACGAAGTATTGCTTTTATTGGGGTTAATAGTGAAAACTCAGAAGGGTCAGACGTTCTGTTCACACACAAGTTTGAATCCCAAATTTCAACAACCGGATATGCTGATCTGGTTTCATACTTGATTAATCACCAGGAGCGGGGGTTAGGGCACAACTTAGGGAAGGGAGCATCCCGGGATCTAGAAGAGACCAGAAGGAGAGGCATAGGGCGAAGATAATGTTTCAGAGAATACTGATGAAAAGAAACGTCAAGGATGCTCAGATCTGAACCTGTGTTGAAATGGAGCTGGGCTCTGATCCCTGCAAATTCGTCCATGGCGTGAGTTACACGATTCACCGACTAAGCAGGGAAGCCCTGTTTAAAGCAGATTCACAAGTAACTTACAGCCTGCCATGCAAATGTCACTCAAGGGGTAGCCTACAATGGAGACGTTAGTGCTCAAAATGCCATGTAATGGGGAAACATATGTTTCAGGGAGAAGAGACAACCAAACAAAGAAGTGGGCGTGTGGTAAGACACCAAGCAAAACAGTGCTCAGCTACTATCGAAGTGGTGTTACTGTACTGTTGTGGACACAACATAAGAGAGAGAGAGAGAGATTTAAAGCAGCAATCTGAATATGACCTTGCAGCTTATGCACTCCCGTGAGTTTCAATATCCAAGCTGCAGCAATGGCAAGGTATAAATAGCCATTCGGGGGAGTAAATATGTGAAAAGGGAGTGATGTTGGACACATTGTACAATTTGTCCTTCCCATTTGCCCCATCCACAGTCACCAGAACACTTTGGTACCCATGGAAGGCCTGGTCATTGCATTCACAAATGCAAATGTGTTTCTGCATGCTAACATTTGCATGTGCAGATACCTGGGGCTGAGCAACTGCCAACCTTCTATGGATGCAAATTAGTGAAGACATTTGAAAACATGGTTGATGATGCAATGCAGTGATTTCAGTGTAGCTTTGTCAAGGGGAGGCAGTTAGATTTTGATTTTCAGGGCTGTGATTGGCTGTTCTCCGTAGTCAGGACCTGACTTTGGTATTTATCTATTCCAGTGGCCCCCTCAGGTCAGTGCAGCCACTAGTGTGTGTCAGGATGGGACGTTTTGTGTCCACACGCAACTGATCTCATGACGGCAGATGGAGGATACACGATGTCCCTTTGGGCCGTGCCATATACAGCTGCACAGTAAAGGGTTGATGAAACGGCCTTTTCCTGCAAAGATCTCAAGAGTAAACTGCCTTTGATCTTTCTCTGAGGGTGAAATTCTCTGCTTCAGGGCTGGCCCAAGGCTGGGGTTTGGATTCATAGGACACTTGAAAGTTTCTGGGTGGGGGGCTCCACCCAGGAGCAGGAACAATGAAAGCTTCCTAAAAGCAGGAGAGCCACTGGCGCCCAAACTGTGGCCCCGCCCCCATCTTTTTTTTTTTCAGAAGGTTAGGTTTGGAAGGGACCTCAGAAGGTCATCTAGTCCAACCCCCTGCTTGAAGCAGGACCAATCCCCAATTTTTGCCCCAGATCCCTAAATGGCCCCCTCAAGGATTGAACTCACAACCCTGGGTTTAGCAGGCCAATGCTCAAACCACTGAGCTATCAGCTATCCCTGAATCTTCCTCACTCTGTGGCTTAGTTTCCCTTCTGTAAAATAAACATAATGCCGCTGACCTCCTTTGCAAAGTGTTTTGAGATCCACATCTGAAAAGCACTATGTGACCACAAGGTATTGGCCCATGGGCTTGATCTGTATAATGTAAATCGATATCATCCACATGAATAGTCAAATGACTTGCTATAATATATTTTACAGTACCACTGTACAGGTATTGTTCTCTCCTCCAAATACTAGCTGCTGCCATATGAACTGGAATATGCGCTAGCTGGCTTTAACCCTGAGTATTTCATTTTCTCCATCATAATCACTGGTTCCCTTTGCACAGTGCTAATCAGCATCTAGCCAATTAACAATAAACAAACTCATTTTATCTTACTATTACAGATCAAATATGTTATTGCATTTAGCTTAATGTCTAATGAAGCTTTTAATGGTCAATATTTTTCAGGTGAGACAATCTGGAACAAATCCTAGAGCATAAGAAAACCAAAAAAGGGACTCATTCTCCAGCACTCTGTGACATTGGACCTGCAGCTAACCAGCTTAGATGACATTCTACAAACAATGGATTCATCCATGAAACACTCTATTGTACCGTTGGATATCAGTGGGGTTGAATTTCAGCTAAGTCAACTGACAGACTGCATTCAACACAACCTAATGGCTCATATTTTCTGAATGATGTACGTGGGAATGACTCTTTTACAATTGGCCCTGGGCCTAAATGGAAATTAAATATCCGCAGCAATATTTGTCTGGTGTGTTACATTACAAAATATTGGCTCCATGTTGTGCCTAACGACATTCTGTTTGTAATGTAGTGTAGCGCAGAAAAACTACATCTTTTAGTACTACTGTGCCTCTCAGAAACCAAAGCTTTGTTATAGCCGAGATACGATAAGCCTGGAGAGCTACCATTTTGCTAGATAAGATAATAGAACAAGAAATGCATAAATTTTCTTAAGATCATACATTCCACTCTTACTTTTAAGGTGTTGGTACAAAGTTGTAGGGGTTTAAGATAGTGCAATATGCTTTAGGGAATTCATCAAAATGTGAAGCCGCTCATGTGGTATTCAGCACGTTACATACTATGAGGTAAGGGTGGTTGCTTGCAACAAAACATGTTAACTTTGGTTGGTTGTTATTCACGTGACGTACTCGCTCAGTAATAACGATCCTCTGCAGTGCTGCTCTGAGGAGATTCTGCAGTCGTTTCGCTGTTTATTGCCAGTGCATCACAGAGAATATGTGGCTGAAATGAAAGCAAATGGACGTACAATGTCCTGGCAAGAGCCCTGAGCTGACGCACCAGGCTCCCGATCCCAAGCTGAGTTTTGCAGCTCGGGTCTACAGTTGTCACTAGAAGAAGGCAGCTTTTGTCATCCCTTGCCACACAGTGGCATGTGGGACAACTGTGTTCTTAATGCAGAATGGGTGAGAACGGCAATAGCTCGGATACTCTGCGATTGCTGCTTTAAACCACGGCAACCTGTATGCCATCTTTGCAGTGGGGCTGGCATGGGCCATCAGCCGTGAACATACCTGAACTTCAGAGAAGTTCGGCGTCAGATCCGAATCAGGATTCAAATGCCACCAGATTGACCCAACACTGCAGCAAACAAATCAAACATGCCCGAAAATGTGTAAATAAATAATTCCTCCAGGAGTGTCACTGAAGCACAGTCTGATTTGAGACTTAGTGGAAATGCCCAGGGTAAACACAGTGCTTGGGCCAAAGTCCGGCCAGGACCAGGGATAAATTTGGCCCATTGACTTAGAAAACTACTGAGCAAATACAGAGAGTAACATCAGGAGCAAAACAAACGCATTCGGCTAGAGTTAGGCTTGACAGAATTCATTTTTTTAATACTTGTGACAGATAATAGCAACGTTTATTTGTAAATATTTTTCCGATTATTATCGATTACAATTTTCACAGTTACACAGAATTATGGGGTTTTATGCATTTCTTTCAGTTTTCATCAATTTAAATTTTCACAGTTGCAGGAAATGCTGGGGGAGGAAGTCAGACAGTTATTTAATGACAGGAGAGATTGAGATTCAAACAGTTAAAACTTTATAACCATCAACATCACATGTCAAACTGTACAAAGTAAATATGCTCAAATCAAACTCTCACACAGCATTTCTCTTACTTTGCCTGTCAGTACATTTTGATTATTAGCGACGGAAATATTTTTGTTGGTTTGTGTGTGTACGATGAAATTGACATATAAAACTAATCCTTCCAAGCGTAGCTCTAGTTATTGCTCTGATACTTTGTAAAAGTAGCTCCAGGAAGCCTGAGTTTGCTATCACAGATTTAACATGACAGCAGACATCTTCCACAGACTTTTGAAAAGCCTCAACCATTCTAATGCTATTTTATTTCCAGTCAAAGTAAACAGAAATCCCCTTCTGACAGAGTCTGTACATTTTAGTCCCTGAACAAGAGGTGAAATACAGAAAAGGAAGGCACAATGGCAAGCCAGAAAAGCTTGGGAAACTGAACACTTTCCAAGAACCCAGCAAATGAACCAGTCTGAAAGGTCCTCCTTTTGCATTTGAATATGTAAAGTAGAGCTGATTCTTCGACGCTAAGGAAGACAATTGCCATTCCATCCAGGTAGGTGGATGTGGAAGACCTGTGCTTCAATTACATTTGCAAGCTATTTTCAACCC
Source organism: Lepidochelys olivacea (assembly GCF_965140295.1). Taxonomy (NCBI): domain Eukaryota; kingdom Metazoa; phylum Chordata; order Testudines; family Cheloniidae; genus Lepidochelys; species Lepidochelys olivacea. Next base: position 2,866,394 of record NC_140417.1, on the reverse strand, counting down.
TTGCATTTGATGGCTTCATATTAAGTATGGAATATTCTTGTATTAATTTTGTAGCCAGTAATGAAGGCAGGACACCAAGCACTTCATATCACGTCTGCCTAGCAGATGACGACTGATCTGCAAGGAACATTTCATTTGTGTTAATGAGGATGCCATATCAAAGGTCTAATTAAAAAAAAAATCCCCTTGTGGCATTATGTGCAAAACAACCCTTTGATGCAGGATGGAGGGTGGCAGGGTGGGGGGGTGGGGGTTTCCCTCCTGTCTTAAAAAGTAGAATTTGCAATAGATGGGGGGGGATATGTTAAAGACTTAGTGGTGGCTAGGGACAGATTAGAAAAGTCAGCTCAAGAAACTCTGCAGTTATATGGTAAGTAAAAAAGCCCTATTTAAATCTAGGCCTGCCACTAGCACCTGGCTCATTCATACACTTCCCGCAGCCCTAAGGAGGAGAGGACTGGGAATACTGGCTTGATCTATGACTTAAAAGGCATAGCAAGTAGGCTGTCAGCCCCCTAACTCGTTACATCCCTCAAGCAACTGAGGCCATGGGCCCAGATTTTCATGGGGCCGACCAAGGATTCAGGCACAGTTGGGATATTTCCTGTGAGCTATCATGGGTCAGGCAAGGCCCCAAGGACTATGAGACCAGATTTTTAAACAAATGTGTGTAGCTTTGTCCCGACCCCACCCACCTTGGCAAACTGGCCAACCAAAAAGTACCAGTCAGTGGGCCACAGTTCCACGTGCCACCAGCTCTTTTTCTCCATGGTCAATGACTGGGAAAGTCTCCCACACTTGCAGCCTCTAAACATGATGTCGCTGAAATACTCTGGGGGTTTGCACCCTAATGGGAGTCCCGCCTCCTCGATATTTGGCTGTGAAGCTCGCAATATCGATAAATGAACCAGCCACAAAGGCCAGCTTTTCCAGGGTGCTCAGGGCGCCTGTTCTCAGTGTAAGGCGTTGGATTCTGAGCACTCCCTTTGCTGCCACTGCTTCTCCCCCACCTCCTTGTGGAGGTGCCCAGCACCCTGCCCTCTTCACAGTTTGCTCCTGACCTCCCATGGCATCTCTTGCTCCAACCCCTTTCCGGTGAGCTGTTCCAAGGGACCATGTGAGAAGAAACTCCTCCATCATCTGTGAAGAGTTACAAAGGGATCTCTAGGTGACTGGGTAACAAAATGTCAGTGTTGATAAATGCCAAGTAACGCACATTGGAAAATAGACTCCTAACTATACATATAAAATGATGGGGTCTAAATTAGCTGTTACCACTTGTCAAGGTTCCTCCCCCACTCTGAACTCTAGGGTACAGATGTGGGGACCTGCATGAAAAACCTCCTAAGCTTATCTTTACCAGCTTAGGTCAAAACTTCCCCAAGGTACAAAATATTACACCCGTTATCCTTGGACTGGCCGCTACCACCACCAAACTAATACTGGTTACTGGGGAAGAGCTGTTTGGACGCGTCCTTCCCCCCAAAATACTTCCCAAAACCTTGCACCCCACTTCCTGGACCAGGTTTGGTAAAAAGCCTCACCAATTTGCTTAGGTGACTACAGACCCAGACCCTTGGATCTTAAGAACAATGAACAATCCTCCCAACACTTGCACCCCCCCCCTTTCCTGGGAAATGTTGGATAAAAAGCCTCACCAATTTGCATAGGTGACCACAGACCCAAACCCTTGGATCTGAGAACAATGAAAAAGCATTCAGTGTTTTACAAGAAGACTTTTAATAAAAAATAGAAGTAAATAGAAATAAAGAAATCCCCCCTGTAAAATCAGGATGGTAGATATCTTACAGGGTAATTAGATTCAAAAACATAGAGAACCCCTCTAGGCAAAACCTTAAGTTACAAAAAAGATACACAGACAGAAATAGTTATTCTATTCAGCACAATTCTTTTCTCAGCCATTTAAAGAAATCATAATCTAACACATACCTAGCTAGATTACTTACTAAAAGTTCTAAGACTCCATTCCTGTTCTGTCCCTGGCAAGAGCAGCATCCAGACAGACACAGACCCTTTGTTTCTCTCCCTCCTCCCAGCTTTTGAAAGTATCTTGTCTCCTCATTGGTCATTTTGATCAGGTGCCAGCGAGGTTACCTTTAGCTTCTTAACCCTTTACAGGTGAGAGGAGCTTTCCCCTGGCCAGGAGGGATTTCAAAGGGGTTTACCCTTCCCTTTATATTTATGACACGCCCCCCAAATCTCAGCTAGGGTGAAACACTGGCTGGGATTTCTTCCTGGAGCTCTAGGAAAACAGAGTTAATAAGACACATGCATCTCTAAATATACTACCAAGTACATAAAGACTAACAATATTTTCCACATCTCAAGGACGATTTTAACCAGTTGATTCTGGGAAACTTTCACTGGAGAGTGCATCAGCCACTTTGTTAGAAGCTCCTGAGATGTGTTGGATGTCGAAATCAAAATCTTGGAGAGCTAAACTCCACCGAAGAAGTTTTTTGTTAGTTTCTTTGACGGTGTGAAGCCACTTTAGTGCAGCATGGTCGGTTTGCAGGTGGAAACGCCGTCCCCAAACATATGGGCGTAGCTTTTCCAGAGCGTAGACAATGGCATAACATTCTTTTTCAGTGACTGACCAGTTGCTTTCCCTCTCAGACAGTTTTTTGCTGAGAAACACTACAGGGTGGAATTCTTGATCAGGTCCTTTCTGCATTAAAACTGCTCCCACACCACGCTCGGATGCATCTGTGGTTACTAGGAACGGTTTGTCAAAGTCTGGGGCCCTTAGTACAGGGTCAGACATGAGTGTCGCTTTAAGCTTGTTAAAGGCCTTCTGACACTTTCCGGTCCACTGAACAGCATTTGGCTGTTTCTTTTTGGTTAGGTCTGTCAGTGGGGCAGCGATTTGGCTGTAGTGCGGTACAAATCGTCTGTAATAACCGGCCAAGCCTAAGAAGGATTGAACCTGTTTCTTTGACTTTGGGACAGGCCACTTTTGGATAGCATCCACTTTGGCCTGTAGGGGGCTGATAGTTCCTTGACCCACCTGGTGTCCAAGGTAAGTCACTCTGTTTAGGCCTATTTGACACTTCTTAGCCTTAACAGTTAGTCCTGTCTCCCTTATGCGCTCAAGGACTTTTTGTAGATGTTCCAGGTGGTCTGCCCAGGAATCCGAAAATATGGCCACATCGTCAAGGTAGGCGACTGCATATTCTCCTAATCCCGCTAGGAGACCATCTACAAGTCTTTGGAAAGTGGCGGGTGCATTTCGCAGCCCGAAAGGGAGTACATTAAATTCATACAGCCCGAGATGTGTGATGAAGGCTGACCTTTCCTTGGCAGATTCATCTAGCGGTACCTGCCAGTACCCCTTGGTTAAGTCCAAGGTAGAGATGAACTGGGCCCGTCCCAGTTTCTCTAATAGTTCATCTGTGCGTGGCATGGGATAGTTGTCTGGGCGAGTTACAGCATTTAGCTTACGGTAGTCCACGCAAAAACGTATTTCCCCATCTGGTTTGGGAACTAGAACCACTGGAGATGCCCATGCACTTTCAGAGGGGCGGATTACACCCATCTGTAACATATCCTGGATCTCCCGTTCTATAGCAGTTTTAGCTTGAGGAGACACCCGGTAAGGTTGGACCCTAATTGGGTGAGCATTACCTGTGTCAATGGAGTGGTATGCCCGTTCAGTCAGTCCTGGGGTGGCTGAGAACGTTGGCGCGTAGCTAGTGCACAGCTCCTGGATCTGCTGTCGCTGCATACGCCCAAGGGTCATGGAGAGGTTCACCTCTTCCACACCACCAGCACATTTCCCTTCGTAGTAAACACCTTCAGGCCACTCAGCGTCGTCTCCTCCCTGGGCTGTAAACTGACAAACCTTTAATTCTCTGGAATAAAAGGGCTTTAGAGAATTAATATGGTACACCTTAGGCTTTCGGTTGGAGGTGGGGAATGCTATGAGATAATTAACAGCTCCCAGGCGCTCCTGGACCGTGAATGGCCCTTCCCACGATGCTTCCATTTTATGGGCCTGGAGCGCCTTTAAGACCATGACCTGGTCTCCTACTTTGAAGGAACGCTCTCTGGCATGTTTATCATACCAGGCTTTTTGCTCTTTTTGAGCATCCTGTAAGTTTTCTCTAGCAAGGGCTAAAGAGGTTCGGAGGGTGTTTTGTAGGTTGGTTACAAAGTCCAGAATGTTAGTTCCTGGAGAAGGTGTAAATCCCTCCCATTGCTGCTTCACCAACTGCAATGGCCCCTTAACCTCACGGCCATATACAAGTTCAAATGGGGAAAACCCTGAACTGGGATGTGGTACAGCTCTGTAGGCAAAGAGCAACTGCTGCAATACTAGGTCCCAATCATCGGAGTGCTCATTTACGAATTTACGTATCATGGCCCCCAAAGTTCCATTAAACTTCTCCACCATGCCATTTGTTTGATGGTGGTAAGGAGTGGCAACCAAGTGATTTACCCCATGAGCTTCCCAAAGGTTTTTCATAGTTCCTGCCAGGAAATTAGTCCCTGCATCTGTGAGGATGTCGGAGGGCCAACCTACCCTGGCAAAAATGTCTGCTAGTGCCTGACACACACTTTTAGCCCTGGTGTTGCTTAGAGCTACTGCTTCCGGCCATCGGGTGGCAAAATCCATGAAAATCAGTATGTACTGCTTTCCTCTGGGTGTCTTTTTCGGAAAAGGACCCAGAATATCCACAGCTACTCGCTGAAATGGAACTTCAATGATGGGGAGTGGCTGGAGAGGGGCTTTGACCTGGTCTTGGGGTTTTCCCACTCTTTGGCACACCTCACAAGACTGGACATAGGTAGAAACATCCTTGCCCATTCCCTCCCAGTGGAATGATCCACCCAAATGGTCTTTGGTCCTGTTCACCCCAGCATGGCCACTAGGGTGATCATGGGCTAAGCTCAAGAGCTTGGCCCGGTATTTGTTGGAACTACCAACTGTCTCTGAGGATGCCAGTCTTCCTGGTGTCCACCAGAAAGAGTTTCCTTGTATAAAAGTCCTCTTTCTACAACAAACCTGGATCGATTAGAAGAGCTGAGAGGCGGTGGGTTGCTCCGTGCCGCCGTCCAAGCTCTCTGGAGGCTTTCATCTACTTCCTGTTCGGTCTGGAACTGTTCCCTTGATGCTGGAGACATCAGTTCCTCATGGGATTGTGGACCTAGGCTTGGTCCCTCTGGAAGCGATATAGGGGATGGAGCTGTTTCTGTTGACTGTGAACCGCTCTCCGCTGGTGCACTATGTTGGGATTCAGGCTCCGGCTGAGCCTCTTGTGTAGGGTTATCGGCTGCTGCCAGTTCAGGTTCGGTGGGGCCCTCTGGTGTTGAGGTTGCAAGTACTGGATTCAGTGCTGACACTGGGTCTGGTGTTGGTTGTTCAGCTGGTTCCGGTTCTGGGACTGGTTCTGTCTGGGTCTCTGGGACTGGATCCACTACTGCTGTTGCAGACATTGGCCTGGGGTCCAGGTCCATCACCTCTGACTGGGTCCTGATAGAAGTTTCCGGAACAGAGCTAGGCCTCACGGCTTGTTTAGCCTGGCTGCGGGTGACCATTCCCACCCTCTTGGCCTGCTTCACATGATTGGCCAAGTCTTCCCCCAACAGCATGGGGATGGGATAATCATCATAGACTGCAAAAGTCCACATTCCTGACCAGCCCTTGTACTGGACAGGCAACTTGGCTGTAGGCAAACTGAAAGAGTTGGACTTGAAGGGTTGAATCGTCACTTGGATCTCTGGGTTGATTAAATTGGGGTCCACTAAGGAAGCATGGATAGCTGACACTTGTGCTCCGGTGTCCCTCCACGCGGTGACCTTCTTCCCGCCCACACTCACAGTTTCCCTCCGCTCTAAGGGTATCTGAGAGGTATCTGGGCCTGTGGACCTCTGGTGTGATTCCGGTGCAATGAATTGTAATCTGTTGGGGTTCTTGGGGCAGTTGGCCTTTACATGCCCCAGCTCGTTACACTTAAAACATCGTCCAGCTGACGGGTCACTGGGGCGAGGAGGGTTGCTGGAGAACGGGGTGGTGGGACGATAAGGGGTCTGGAGGGTTCTTTGGGAGGTAGGTGGGGCTTTGGGCGGCCCCCAGTAATAGGGTGTGGTCTGGGGTGGTCCCTTCTGGTCTCCGCTCCAACTGCGACCAGTTTTCTTCTTCTCTGCCACCTCCACCCATCTGGCTCCAATCTCTCCTGCCTCGATTACAGTTTTGGGTTTCCCATCTAGGATGTATCTTTCTATTTCCTCAGGAACACCCTCTAAGAATTGTTCCATTTGCATTAGGAAGGGCAAATTTACTGGAGATTCAACACTTGCTCCTGATATCCAGGCATCCCAATGTTTTACAATGTGGTAGGCATGTCGGGTAAATGACATGTCTGGTTTCCACCTTAGGGCTCTGAACCTCCGACGAGACTGCTCGGGTGTTATCCCCATTCTGACTCTCGCCTTGGATTTAAACAGTTCATACTTGTTCATGTGTTCTTTAGGCATTTCAGCTGCCACCTCAGCTAAGGGTCCACTGAGCTGCGGCCTCAGCTCTACCATGTATTGGTCAGTAGAGATGTTGTACCCAAGGCAGGCCCTTTCGAAGTTTTCTAAGAAGGCCTCAGTATCATCACCTGCCTTGTAGGTGGGGAACTTTCTGGGATGGGAAGTGGTACCTGGAGAAGGATTGCTAGGGTTTGTTGGTATATTCTGCTGGGCCTTTATCCTCTCCATCTCCTCCACATGCTTCCTCTCTTTTTCCTTCTCCTCCTCCACATGCTTCCTCTCTTTTTCCCTCTCCTCCTCCACATGCTTCCTTGCCTCCATTTCCCTCTTGTGGGCAGCCTCTTGGTGTTGTTCTGCCTCCCTTTCTTGTTCCTTCTTCAGCTGCATGAGTTCTATCTGTCTTTCATGTTCCCTTTGTTTTTCCTCAGCCTGAAATTTGGCTAATTCCAGCTGTAGTCGAGCTGAGGATTTGGCCATTCTAACCTCTCTGTTTTTAACTAACTTTACACCCGAGGTTTAGAAATAAACAAACAAAACTTGGCTGTAAAATTTTGCTGTGCTGGAATAGAATACCTATTCTCTGATAGTGATTGTCAGCCTACAGAAAAAGACAATTCCCTTGTCTCTGCTCTGGGCCCAAATTAAAGCAAAAAACCTCCAACTACTTGGAAACCTGCTTACCCAGCCCAAAGAAAAAAAAATTTCTTTTCAAACCTGTGCTCCTTGTAAAACAAACAAAAAAAAAATCAAAATCCTAAAAAAAACCCTGCCACTTTTGTCTCCAGGCAAATGGGTAGAGCACACACCCCCTATTTACTTTTAGGAAGAAAAGAAAAAAAAACCTCTGGGTTGGAAGACTGTGAATTTCCCTGCAGGAGTTAAGTACCCTGCCTCCAGGAAAAGAAAACCTGCAATTCACAAGATAATCCCCTTTTGTCTCTGCTTGGCCACAAAGCAGAGAGAAACCAAGCTGCTTTCAGTTTCAAAGCTGCTTTCTGGACTTTCTTTCCAAAGAAAAAAAAATTTCCTTTTTAAAATCTGTATTTCTAGTTCAAAAAATCTCAACTGGATCTCAAATGATTTCAGGTTAATCCCACCACTGTGCCACCATGTCAAGGTTCCTCCCCCACTCTGAACTCTAGGGTACAGATGTGGGGACCTGCATGAAAAACCTCCTAAGCTTATCTTTACCAGCTTAGGTCAAAACTTCCCCAAGGTACAAAATATTACACCCGTTATCCTTGGACTGGCCGCTACCACCACCAAACTAATACTGGTTACTGGGGAAGAGCTGTTTGGACGCGTCCTTCCCCCCAAAATACTTCCCAAAACCTTGCACCCCACTTCCTGGACAAGGTTTGGTAAAAAGCCTCACCAATTTGCTTAGGTGACTACAGACCCAGACCCTTGGATCTTAAGAACAATGAACAATCCTCCCAACACTTGCACCCCCCCTTTCCTGGGAAATGTTGGATAAAAAGCCTCACCAATTTGCATAGGTGACCACAGACCCAAACCCTTGGATCTGAGAACAATGAAAAAGCATTCAGTGTTTTACAAGAAGACTTTTAATAAAAAATAGAAGTAAATAGAAATAAAGAAATCCCCCCTGTAAAATCAGGATGGTAGATATCTTACAGGGTAATTAGATTCAAAAACATAGAGAACCCCTGTAGGCAAAACCTTAAGTTACAAAAAAGATACACAGACAGAAATAGTTATTCTATTCAGCACAATTCTTTTCTCAGCCATTTAAAGAAATCATAATCTAACACATACCTAGCTAGATTACTTACTAAAAGTTCTAAGACTCCATTCCTGTTCTGTCCCTGGCAAGAGCAGCATCCAGACAGACACAGACCCTTTGTTTCTCTCCCTCCTCCCAGCTTTTGAAAGTATCTTGTCTCCTCATTGGTCATTTTGGTCAGGTGCCAGCGAGGTTACCTTTAGCTTCTTAACCCTTTACAGGTGAGAGGAGCTTTCCCCTGGCCAGGAGGGATTTCAAAGGGGTTTACCCTTCCCTTTATATTTATGACACCACTCGAGCGAGATCTTGGAGTCATGTGGATAGTTTCCTGCGAAGATCCGCTCAATGTGCAGCGGCAGCCAAAAAAACAAACAGAATGTTGGGACTCATTAGAAAAGGGATAGATAATAAGACAGAAAATAGCATATTGCCTCTATATAATCCATGGTACGCCCACATCGTGAATGTTGCGTGCAGATGTGGTCGCCCCATCTCAAAAAAGATATATTGGACTTGGAAAAGGTTCAGAAAAGGGCAACAAAAATGATTAGGGATGTGAAATGGCCTCCGTATGAGATAAGATTGGGACTTTTCATCTGGGAAAAGAGACGACTAAGGAGGGATATGATAGAGGTCTATAAAATCATGACTGGTGTGGAGAAAGTGAATAAGGAAGTGTTATTTACTCATTCATATAACAAAAGAAGTAGGAGTTACCAAATGAAATGAATAGGCAGCAAGTTTAAAACAAACAAAAGGAAGCATTTCTTCACATAATGCACAGTCAAGCTGTGGAACTCTTTGCCAGAGGATGTTGTGAAGGCCAAGACTATAACAGGGTTCAAAAAAGAACAAGCTAATTTCATGGAGGCTAGGTCCATCAGTGGCTATTAGCCAGGATGGGCAAGGATGGTGTCCCTAGCCTCTGTTTGCCAGAATCTGGGAATTGGTGACAGAGGGTGGATCACTGGATGATTGCCTGTTCTGTTCATTCCCTCTGGGGCACCTGGCACTGGCCATTGTTGGAAGACAGGATACTGGGCTAGATGGACCTGTGGTCTGACCCAGTGTGGCCATTCTTATGTTCTTATCATCACCTCAGCACTCCCACTGCAGCAGAGGCCAGACCTCTAGTTGGCCTTGTATGGGCTAGTCTCCATACTCCCTTTCCCTGCTGCTCAGCCACAAAAGTGGAGCCACAATCTTGCCCATGCTGGCCATCATGGAGTGTCTTCTACTGGCGCTAGTCACTGTCATGGTTCAGTTTGCTGCTTTTCATGGGGAACACGAGGGATACCGGGAAACACCTTGGTACAGAGGAACAAATGCAGTCACGAGGAGCCAGGTGGTCCAATTCCGCTCTCTTCTCCACTCTGATTTTCTCTCATGTAATTCCATTGTTTTCTGTGGGCTTGTTCCTGAACTCCCCAGTGGGAGCAAGAGTAGAATCTGGCCCTGTGTTTCCTCCTCTGCATACCCTGCTATGGAATAAAGCTTGCAAAAGGTACTCTGACAATGGCCCCTTGCAGCATAGAATCATAGAATCATAGAATATCAGGCTTGGAAGGGACCCCAGAAGGTCATCTAGTCCAACCCCCTGCTCAAAGCAGGACCAATTCCCAGTTAAATCATCCCAGCCAGGGCTTTGTCAAGCCTGACCTTAAAAACCTCTAAGGAAGGAGATTCTACCACCTCCCTAGGTAACGCATTCCAGTGTTTCACCACCCTCTTAGTGAAAAAGTTTTTCCTAATATCCAATCTAAACCTCCCCCACTGCAACTTGAGACCATTACTCCTCGTTCTGTCATCTGCTACCATTGAGAACAGTCTAGAGCCATCCTCTTTGAAACCCCCTTTCAGGTAGTTGAAAGCAGCTATCAAATCCCCCCTCATTCTTCTCTTCTGCAGGCTAAACAATCCCAGCTCCCTCAGCCTCTCCTCATAACTCATGTGTTCCAGTCCCCTAATCATTTTTGTTGCCCTTCGCTGGACTCTCTCCAATTTATCCACATCCTTCTTGAAGTGTGGGGCCCAAAACTGGACACAGTACTCCAGATGAGGCCTCACCAATGTCGAATAGAGGGGAACGATCACGTCCCTCGATCTGCTCGCTATGCCCCTACTTATACATCCCAAAATGCCATTGGCCTTCTTGGCAACAAGGGCACACTGCTGACTCATATCCAGCTTCTCGTCCACTGTCACCCCTAGGTCCTTTTCCGCAGAACTGCTGCCTAGCCATTCGGTCCCTAGTCTGTAGCTGTGCATTGGGTTCTTCCATCCTAAGTGCAGGACCCTGCACTTATCCTTATTGAACCTCATCAGATTTCTTTTGGCCCAATCCTCCAATTTGTCTAGGTCCTTCTGTATCCTATCCCTCCCCTCCAGCGTATCTACCACTCCTCCCAGTTTAGTATCATCCGCAAATTTGCTGAGAGTGCAATCCACACCATCCTCCAGATCATTTATGAAGATATTGAACAAAACCGGCCCCAGGACCGACCCTTGGGGCACTCCACTTGATACCGGCTGCCAACTAGACATGGAGCCATTGATCACTACCCGTTGAGCCCGACAATCTAGCCAGCTTTCTACCCACCTTATAGTGCATTCATCCAGCCCATACTTCCTTAACTTGCTGACAAGAATACTGTGGGAGACCGTGTCAAAAGCTTTGCTAAAGTCAAAACAAAGCACAGAGGCTGTGGCCACTAAAATATCCAAGCTATAGGAAAAACAAAGAGCCAGCGGTGCCAAGTCACCTCTAGAGCTGACGCCTCCTAGTCAGGGACATTTTAGAGCTGAGCAAGAGTCAAGCCTCTGCTAACCCCCTCAGGCGTTGGGCTATTAAAAACCTGGAATTAAATGTTCCTGCTTGAGTGCCTTTCTAGCAATTTTTTGCAAACCAGTTTCTCTTCCCTCCCCCCACCACATATGCAAACACAGTAATCTATGCATGGGGTTCAATTTCCTTGCATGTTAAAGGACTTAGGTATCTAATTGCACTTTCCACTTGCACTGAAAATGTACATAAAAAAATCCAGGTACAAAAAACTCTCTGTATTCAAAATTGCCAGTACAGGTTCAGACACTGGGTTGGAGCCCATTTGAAATTTTAGCCTAATAATCAACTCATTGGTAGCAGTTTGTTCTGTTGTTAGTCCCTTCAGGAATTTTTAACACCTTGCCACTATTAGCATCTTGCTGTTACTAACATTTGGGAGAAAAGAGCATCGGAAGAACCACCTGTTAGAAACCAGCCATGGTAGCCGAGCTCTGCAACATTTGTTAACCTTTTATTGAAGTCGCAGAACAAGGAGACACACCACCTGTCACATCTATCCAAAGCCACTCAGTCTTTGTTCAGTGCTTCATGATTAAAAGGGAAGAAATAAATGGCCACCTTGGATTGCAGGATTGCATTTCTTCCTTTGCAGGAGACTTGTGTTATTCTGGAAAACTCAATTAAAAAAAAAATCCTGCCCTACTCTTCATGCCTCCCGCCCCCAGATCATAGGGAATTTGGGTGTTAGGAACTGGTCAGTCCAAGGAAAAGGCACTTGTTTTAATGTGAAGACAATAACAATGCTGCATCAGCACTAATCAAGGGTGTGTGACTGCAAAGAGCTGAGCATGTCCTGTTTGTGGCTGCGTGGCCTGGATGCCCATTAGGAGCCGAGGATGCCCCGAACCTCAAAGGAGCCGGCGGTGAAATTATTAGTTTAAAATCAGTGGTAGATGAACAAAGGAGCTAGAGGCGATTTGGTACCTAGGCGAAAACACACTCAACGTGCCATGGAAAGTCGGGCTTCACTAAAACAGGCAGTGTCATGTAGTGCTTCCAGCAGGGCCGTGAACACAGTGCGAGGACGTCTTCACGTTCTTTTTTAGCATCAGTCTAGCTGGATACTGGGGAGTTTATGTCATAGGGGGGGAGTCCAACCCCCTGCTCAAAGCAGGACCAATCCCTAACTAAATCATCCCAGCCAGGGCTTTGTCAAGCCTGACCTTAAAAACTTCTAAGGAAGGAGATTCCACCACCTCCCTAGGTAAAGCATTCCAGTGCTTCACCACCCTCCTAGTGAAATAGTGTTTCCTAATATCCAACCTAAACTTCCCCCCTGCAACTTGAGACCATTACTCCTCGTTCGGTCATCTGCTACCACTGAGAACAGTCTAGATCCATCCTCTTTGGAACCCCCTTTCAGGTAGTTGAAAGCAGCTATCAAATCCCCCCTCATTCTTCTCTTCCGCAGACTAAACAATCCCAGTTCCCTCAGCTTCTCCTCATAAGTCATGTGTTTCAGTCCCCTAATAATTTTTGTTGCCCACTGCTGGACGTTTTCCCATTTTTCCACATCCTTCTTGTAGCGTGGGGCCCAAAACTGGACACAGTACTCCAGATGAAGCCTCACCAATGTCGAATAGAGGGGAACGATCACGTCCCTCGATCTGCTAGCAGTGCCTCTACGTATACATCCCAAAATGCCATTGGCCTTCTTGGCAACAAGGGCACATTGTTGACTCATATCCAGCTTCTCGTCCACTGTCACCCTAGGTCCTTTTCTGCAGAATTGCTGCCGAGCCATTCTGTCCCTAGTCTGTAGCGGTGCATGGGGTTCTTCCGTCCTAAGTGCAGGACTCTGCACTTGTCCTTGTTGAACCTCATCAGATTTCTTTTGGCCCAATCCTCTAATTTGTCTAGGTCCCTCTGTATCCTATCCCTACCTGTCCCAGCGTCATCTTCTGCTTCTCGGCAGGAGGCCTGTTAACCATCTCCAATCGCTCAGAGGCACGCACAGGTTGCTGGAAGCATGGCCTGGACACATGCTGTGTGGGATCCGTCTTCGCAAAGCCGTTTGTAAATCTGCTGATCGTTGTCCATCACACAACACCGCTGCTCGGCCTCGCCTGTGAATCGATGCGCTCACATAACACGGCGGGCGGATTCTCAGCAATGTTACAGAGTGGGGACAATGAGAACTCGGTTTGGGAGGGCACCTGGTTTGAATGCAGAAGGATGGCCTTGTGGCTCTGGCATTTGAGGGAGACTCAGGAAAGCCGAGCTCAGTTCCTGGCACTGCTACAGGTGCCCAATGCCCCTGGGCCAGTCCTTTAGTCTCAACGGACATCAGTTCCCCATCTGTAAGCAGAGGATGATAGTCCTGATCTGCCACACACGGCTGTTGAGAGGCTAAACGTTGCCGAGGCGGTGGCACTGTGTAACGGCGGGGTCAGCGTGTCAGAACCATATCAAAATTGTTCAACTGCCGAGGGGAAAAAAGTCAGTTAATCAAACAAGAATCACACAGATGTCTCCACCTCTCTGCTGCCGCTACTCGCGGGTCGGGGCTTATCTTGGGAGCAGAGCTCAAGCAGCCCTGGCCTGAAACCAGAACTTCCTTCCCAGGGGAAAGCTTCATGGGTGCTGTTTCAGCCCGGTTCGGGATGAACTATTTTTCAAAAACTCAAGTTTTTCCACAGGAAGGAAAATCCAGATCTTTTTGTTTCAAGGGGACCTCAATGGAGCTCAAATGCCTGGCTAGCCAACTTCCCTGGCTGTCCACCAGATAATCAGGGAAACTGGCCACCGGGGGCGCTGGCTCAAGAGGGAGCTAGCCAGGTGGCCCACTGGGGAACCTGCTGGGAGCAGAGCTTGCCCCATGGGGAGCCATGCAGTCTGCCAGGCAGATGTCCCCTGCTTACCAGCCTCCCAGCCTGGTTTCCTTTGAACATTTCCACAGAAGCAACACGTCCGAGCGGAACTTTCCGGATCTGTAGCCGCAGCATTTTCCGGTGGAAAGCTATTCCTTCAGACGGTTTGCCCAGCTCCACTCATCAGCCGGCTGCAGCGTTGGCGGTTTGCCATGCACACGTGAAGGCACTTGAAAACCTCTTTTCCTTCAGTAAACGGAAAACCCCAAAGCGCAGCCTGCCTGTCACCCAGGGATAGAAATGCCCCCCAAACCAAAAAGGAAACACTGCCTCTTGCATCTCTCTGTGGACTATGGTTGCCAACTCCGACTGAAGCTATTCCAGGAGATTTTTTCCCCCAACGTGAAGTAATGTCATTTTCTTAAAATATCCTATTAAAATCTCCCGGATTGCTTTCAATAATCACTGGGAGATCAATGCCGATTCCGGGCGACTCCAGGCCAGTCCTGGAGTGTTGGCCACCCTACTGTGGACACACTTACCTACAGAACCAAGCAGAGTTTACACTCCTGAGGGGGCAGATTTGGAGAGCAGGCAAGCGCTGGAATTTGCCTCAGGGGTAAATCTGGGGCATGAGCGCCAAAGAGACCTGCTGTATTTTTTTCTGAAAGGGCCTGAACTCCCATTGGCGTTGGTGGGAGATTTGACTAGACAAAGGCTGAGGGAGGCCTTCGGCCAGCCACTGAACGAGGACACAGCAGAAAGTTGTTTCTCCTGTTTCCTTCATGAGGGAGCTGCCGTATTTCTTTAGTCACCCGTCTGTTGCCACGGTTTAATTCAGTTCACGCCGCAATGGGGCCTACGGTAGAAGTGAAGAGAAGCCATTCAGTTCTCAAACACCTGACTACAGCTGCTCTCCGATTCCTGCTGTGAGGCAGGAGACAAGTTAACACCCACGACCAACGGAGCAGCTCGAACGGCAGTAGCCATGGGGTAAGCGGTAATGCAGAGTCGGGCCTCATCCCCATGTCATGAAACGCTTCCTTGGCTAAGCCCTTAGTACTGGGGCAGCTGTGTCTCTCTGGGCTGTTGCTGTAACGTGGGCACTAATGTTTCTAGGGCAGCTAACCTGAACAGACACAATCTCCTGAATGAAAGCAAGGTTGACCTGATCCTCCCCCTCCTCCTCCCCAGTCTTTGGAGACTAGCTATTGTCGGACTTCACTTGGCTCTGTTGCGCCCATGACTTCCTTCCAGCTGGCTAACCCTGTCCCTCGGTGCTCAGGCTTTTTATCTCCATAATGACTGCCAGATTCCTGGCTAGCCATCTTCCCAGGCTGCCCACCAGACAGAGTAATTCCCCAGTTAGCCACTCCTTCGCCCTGCTCCCATAAACAGCTGGCTCTATCCTTTCTGCCTGCATCAGCCTCTCATTTCTCCAGCTCTCTGACCGCATCTGTGACCAGAACCGGGTTGGAGGAGAACCACTTGAAGGCACCCTTAGAGCATTGAGCCATCTGTCGAAAGCCTGGCCAGGTCTGGCTCCTCCTGTGGACCATGTTATGCCATGGCAGGGCCACCTGTGGGAGTGTGTCATAGCTCCTTAGCCCAGAGTATTGGGCCGGCTTGCAATGGAGAGGGGTGCAAACCCGGCTTTATGAAAGGAGCCTGTTAGGGAATATCGAGCATGCTTCACATTGTCTATTTAAAACAAGGAGCATGTGCACATATATATGGATGTGTGTATGCAGTTATACACCTGAAACTATTAGAATGTCTGGTTTAGTGCGACGGGAAGGCAACTTGTGTTCCCAAAACCTGCCGTTAGCCCAACCCACATTTTACCCAACAGATGTAGCTGTCTGAAGGTAAATAAAGCCCTACAGATTCCTGATTTCTCTGATCAAATATGGGGCTATGGGTGGGCAAATTTTTGGCCTGAGGGCCACATCTGGGTGCGGAAATTGTATGCAGGGCCGTGAATGTAGAGCTGGGGCAGGGGGTTGGGGTGCGGAAGGAACTGCAGGGTGCGGGACTGGTGCAGTGTGCAGGAAGGGGCTCAGGGCAATGCGTTGGGGGTCAGAAGGGGGTGCAGAGTGCAGGAGTGGGCTGAGGGTAGGGGTGCAGAAGGGGGCTAGGGAACTCAGGACAGGGGGTTGGGGTGCAGGAGGGATGCAGGGTGTGGCAGGGGGCTCAGGGCAGGGAGTTGGGGTGCAGGAGGGGTATGGCAGGGGGCTCAGGGCAGGGGGTTGGGATGCAGAAGGGGTGCTGCAGGGGGCTCAAGAAGGGGTTGGGGTGTGGGGTGCAGGAGGGGTTCAGGGTGTGGGCTCCGGCCTAGCGTCGCTTACCTTGAGTAGCTCTGGGGTGGCAGTGGCTCGTAGCAAGGCTCAGGCAGGATCCATGCCTGCCCTGGCCCCATGCTGCTCCCGGAAGTGGCCAGCATGTCCAGCAGTGGCTCCTGTGGGTGGGGTGGGGTGGGGCAGGTGGCTCTGCCATGCACTGTCCTCACCTGTGGGTACCACCCCTGAAGCTCCCATTGGCTGTGGTTCTCCATTCCTGGCCAACGGGAGCTGTGGGGGGCTGTGCCTGCAGGCGAGGGCAGTGCATGGAGACCTCTGCCTCCCCCTGTTCCCAGGGGCCACAGGGACATGGTGCTGGCCGCTTCTGGGAGTGGCGTGGGGCCAGGGTACACAGGGAGCCTGCCTTAGCCCCGCTGCGCCATGAGGCTGGCAATCCCGCAGGTCAGATTGAAAACCCTGATGGGCCGGATCCAACCCGTGGGCCGGAGTTAGCCCTCCCCTGGTCTATGTCAAGGGGATGGGGAAGCATCACAGAACAGAACACTACTCCTGATTCTCACATTAAGTTTCATTTTGCAAATTTGAAAGATATATTTTTAAATAAACAAGATAAATACCCCCAATGTGTTTAAATAATGCTCAGGCTGTTCCAAAGCTGAGAAAGGTCAGGGACTTCAGAATAAAAATGGGAATTACATCTTTAACACACAGCACACTGTCCTTCCCCCACAGTGGACTATATTAAAGGAAGAATATAGGAGTCTTAATTTTGAATGCGTTGGCTTTTGTCATTCCCATCACAAAATTAACAGTATTCCCACCTAATTTTGTGTATTTAATTTTACAATAGGCTGTGCCATACGCACTGACTGTAAGTATTTGATCACTGCAGCTCCTCTAGGATTAGCTTATCAAGAATACAGCTATTAAAATAGAAATCTTGTCATATCACTGCCTTTATATTTTCAGTTGGAGATTTGATTGATGGAAAATGAACTGCCTGGACTAGCTCTAAAGTGTCTTTTCACTAAGAGCTGTAATGCCAGAGGCTACAGAAAAAAGGTACCGAGTCATCAGAAACGAATGCTTTGTTGGAGTTATGTAGCTTTTGTACTGCAGATTAATAATGTGAATCTACTAGGGGTCTCTTTCCGAGTGTAAAACAGAGGTGGTCTTTTTGTATCTCATGCCATGGCTTCCCAGTCTTAAAAAAGTCTTCCCATGTCTTCATGCAGTTTAATATCTGATGCTGCTTCACCAGCAGCTTAGAGACCTGAATTGAAGTTTTGCAATAGTAAGCATTTGACTTATCTAACCTACGAAATTTCTTTTTGGCAATAAAATGGATTGCAAGCTAGGACAGAATGTTTCCTCCTAGCTTGGAATATCAAGCCACTAGAGACAAGTCAAGGTTTCGATTTATGGCCAGTTAAAGAGACACTGGTAATGCTGTTTTAATGTTGCAAAATTGCTGTGAAATTGTTATGTGTCTAAAAAGCATGGTGGTACAGATCTATAGCTGTTCCCTGCAGCTTACTTAGCTCTTACACCAGCATACGTCATTTGCAGATGACACTAAACTGGGAGGAGAGGTAGATACGCTGGAGGGTAGGGATAGGATACAGAGGGACCTAGACAAATTAGAGGATTGGGCCAAAAGAAATCTGATGAGGTTCAACAAGGACAAGTGCAGAGTCCTGCACTTAGGACGGAAGAATCCCATGCACCGCTACAGACTAGGGATCGAATGGCTCGGCAGCAGTTCTGCAGAAAAGGACCTAGAGGTTACAGTGGACGAGAAGCTGGATATAAATCAACAGTGTGCCCTGTTTGCCAAGAAGGCCAATGGCATTTTGGGATGTATAAGTAGGGGCATTGCCAGCAGATCGAGGGACGTGATCGTTCCCCTCTATTCGACATTAGTGAGGCCTCATCTGGAGTACTGTGTCCAGTTTTGGGCCCCACACTACAAGAAGGATGTGGAAAAATTGGAAAGAGTCCAGCAGAACACAACAAAAATGATTAGGGGACTGGAACACATGACTTATGAGGAGAGGCTGAGGGAACTGGGATTGTTTAGTCTACGGAAGAGAAGAATGGGGGGGGGATTTGATAGCTGCTTTCAACTACCTGAAAGGGGGTTCCAAAGAGTTTGGATCTAGACTGTTCTCAGTGGTAACAGATGACAGAACAAGGAGTAATGGTCTCAAGTTTCAGTGGGGGAGGTTTAGATTGGATATTAGGAAAAACTTTTTCACTAGGAGGGTGGTGAAACACTGGAATGCGTTACCTAGGGAGGTGGTGGAATCTCCTTCCTTAGAAGTTTTTAAGGTCAGGCTTGACAAAGCCCTGGCTGGGACGATTTAGTTGGGGTTGGTCCTGCTTTGAGCAGGAGGTTGGACTCGATGAACTCCTGAGGTCCCTTCCCACCCTGATATTCTATGATTCTATGATTCTATTATACGTCAACAGGAGTAAGCACTAGAATGCCAATTCAGGAAAGCCCTTAAGCATCTGATTCAAGTGTAGATTGTGTTTAAGTTCCATGAAAGGCAAGTTATTTAAATAAGGGCTTTTCTGAAGGGGTGTTTTGGGATTCAGCTCTTGGGGGGCGGGGGGAACATCACCACTTTGGGCTGGTTAATTAGGTTTGCAACGCTCCAATTCCCCTCCAGGGCAGTCTGTGCCCATTACAGCCCTACAGCCACTGATTGCCAGCACTCAGCATGACTTTAGCATTGGCCTGTCAGTGAGGATGAGAGGACGGCTTGTTTGTGGTTATTTCCCATAGCAATGACAAACTCTGGCCACCAGCATTAAATCGCTGAGGCTTTGTAACACAGTAGCAAAGTGCCACCAGGGACGCTGGAACAGTTTTTGTAGGGGGGGTGCTGTGAGCCATTGAACCAAACTGTAAACCCTGGATATAATGGAAACCACTTCAAGTCAGGGGGTGCTGCAGCACCCCGCACCCGTAGTTCCAGTACCTATGAGTGCCCCTGCAGAATTTCTAAGGATGTTGGAGAAGCCCAGTGAGAGTGCAACCTGGAGCCGCTCGTTAGCCAGAGCAGGGCTCTCGATTTGGCCTTCCAGCACGAACAGTGGCCATACAGAAGGAAAATAACTGGACAATCAGCAGACTATTATCTCAGCAACATGGAAGGGATTTACATGGGTAACTCCCATTAGTGGTAATGGGCATTCCTTCCATACACTCCCTGGACGCTGAGGAGCGAATAGATTGTTCCAACATTTCACTTACAGGAAAGGTCAAACGCTGTAGTTCTGTTCGACATGCTCAATATAGTCAATTAAAATACACTGGCATTTTCACCAGTTACTAACTGTCTTTGCTGTAGCTGTAATTAAACTGAACCTTATCGATGAAGGGAAATCTTTTAAGATGTGCTTCTTTATTATGACCTAGCAGCCTGAGTATGGGCCTGGAGGCCAGGATTTCCACATTCTAATTCTAGCTCCAGCGTTGACTCAGTGTGTGACCTTGCACGAGTCACTTAACCTCTCTGTCTCTCAGCTTCTCTGCCTCTAACAGGAGAATAACAACATTGACTTACCTCTGAAGGGTGCTGGACAGAAGATTAGCCTGCACAGTGCTTTGAAGGCATGTAGCACCATGACATTGCCACATATAGTTAGTATGTATTATTGTCTTACTAACAAAAATGATTTCCATAAGACTCCAGTTAAAGACTGCATTAGAGAGGGAGGAAGTTCTTGTGGTTAGGAGACGGTGTGGCCTTGGCAAAGTCACCTGGGGCCAGATTTTTAAAGATCTTTAGACAACTAAAGACCTATAAACATCAGGGCCTTAATCTCTGTGCATCAGTTCCCCATCTGTAATAGATAGCTAATGCTCCTTTTCTCCACCCTCGTCTGTTTAGGTTGTCAGCTCTTTGGAGCAGAGGCCATCTCTTAGTCTCTCTGTGTGCAGCATTAGCACAGTGAACCCTCAGTGAGTAATCATGTGCTCCCTTGGCTACAGAGCAAAGCTTCTTTCTGACTACGCAGACATGCTGAGCAACAACAGG
Organism: Lepidochelys olivacea; assembly: GCF_965140295.1. NCBI lineage: Eukaryota > Metazoa > Chordata > Testudines > Cheloniidae > Lepidochelys > Lepidochelys olivacea. The sequence continues at coordinate 2,846,145 of NC_140417.1, read as the reverse complement.
GAATCCACACGTTACATCCATGGCAACGGGGTGCGCTTCCATCTGCACTGTGCACACACGGGGACCATCACAGTCAGCATGCAAGGCAGCTGCTGCCATGCAAAGCAGGTTAAGCAGTTACAGAATACTAGGAGTAGCTTGCTCTGGCTATCGAGTTACTCTTGTTCTTCCAGAAGCCTGGCACATACGTGTGCTATTGGCCATACGTAGTGACGGGTGAAACCTCTGCAGCCTTTGCCATCTGATGGTTGATTCTATCAGTGTAAATATATGGCCCCGGCACTGTAGTATCTGAGTATCCATCATTAATGGCTTTATCCTCCCAATGCCCCAAAGTGCGCTTAGACCCATTAGACACACAGGCACACTGAGGCACAAGGAAGATGAAGTGACTTAGCCAAGGTCTCACCGAGGGTCAGTGGCTGACCCAGGACTTGGTCCCAGATCTACTGAGTCCCAGTCTGGTGCCCTATCCTTCCCTCTGCTACTTGGTGGTCTTTTGGCAACAAGTCGGTGGGCTCGGTCTAGTTCCTAATGGAGACGTGTTCACATCACATTAATCCCTAGTGTGATTGGCACCAATTTTCACATGTTTTTGACAGCATCAGCCAAGAGGCAGTGGGCTGACTGGAGAGCCCCAGATAATCCCAAGCCATGGCCTCTATAGAACAGGCACATGGATGGTGCGGAGGGAAAGCTTGTCTGAGGGTTGGGCAGGCTCTGTCTGCTGTGCCGATGGGCAGCAATGGGTAATGAATTGCGCCGGACAAGTTTCACAAGCAAGCGCATTGACTCTCAAAAAAGTGTGCTCACAGCTGCAGGGACTAGAGAGGCCTCTCTCCAGTGAGGAGTCTGCAAGGGTCAGCCACCCCGCCCCTGGTGGTCCCGGGGAGATACTCCACGAAAAGCCAAGCACACGCCTTAGAAAATGTTCTCCAGCAAGCCGGGAACGCAGACAAGGCCGAACAAAAGAGAGCAGCTCAAATTATAGAAAGGAAATAAAAATAATTCCTGGAGCCAAAATAACTCTTCTAATCACATACAGCAGAGCAGTGCTGATGGGCAGCTCTGACGCTCTTAAGGCTGATAGCAGGGACACTGAGATCCGAGAAAACAGCACGTCTTGAAGCTGTACTAGTCTTTGTGCGGAAGAAGCGGGTGGAGACTAGCAGTCAGAAATCAGGTGTGCAGAGAGAGGGGTGGCACGGAATTCGAGAGCGCATGTGTAAAACCCCAAATGCTTGTTGTCATGGGTCTCTCTGGCAGCTGCTGAGCAAAAGGGCCTTTACAGAAGGGTCACTAATAGGAAGCCACTGGCAGTAGCTGCTAGCACCATTCTTTTCTTTTGTAACTTTTCAGGGCAGAGGGGAGCTCTCTCATGCCTGACTAAGCATAATTAAAGTGGGCCAGTTTGGGCTCCTCTCCTTCCCTTTTTATCTCCTTATTATCCAGCATTTCCCCATGGAGGTGTAAAACAAACCATGCATTTGTATTGTAATGACCATTGCTAGTGGAGAGCCAATGATTGCCCTCTAGTGGCTACACCCAGAACAGCTCAGCTATGTCCTAGACCCTGCACTGCTAAAGAGACTTGAGTTCTTGCTAGGAATCCCAGGCCTGCTGTCGCTGTAAAGGCCTGAATGGTCCCGGGAACTCTTAGGTGACCAAGGATTTTACAAAGTCAGAGACGTGCAAAGAACAGGAGAAAAATCTACACAGGAAACATGAAACCGATATTAGCTAAACTAATATGCAAACTTTACCCAGCAGTGACCTCAATAACTGCATGAGAGCATAAACTTCACACTGCCTTCACACTGACACAGATGTTTGTGTCTTGGGTAAACAGGGCTTTCCAGCTGTCACGCTGAGTCTCAGACCATCTCTCCAGTGTGGCTATTTCCATACGGTGGAGATCAGGTGTGCTGAAAGATGTAGACACGGAGGATTTCTGCGTGTGATAATGGTAGCTGGAGCAAGATTTATATATAAAAACGCCATCCCTACAATTCAACGGAGCTCGGACTGCCCGCTCCTGGGGAGGCCTGGAGTTCAGCAGATAAGCTCTCCAAAGTTATTTGGCAGGAGTGCAGTGAAAACGCTCTTTCCCAAGTGCTCTCCTTCCTACAGCGAGCGACTCGGTGGTACAGCTTTGGTAATGAACAATAAGAAAAACACTGGCCTGCAGCCTGACACACTTGTACAGCCGGCACTGTTACTCACGGCAGCGCTTGGAGCGTGTGTCTCTGGGAGGCGCCCCTTGAGCCCGCAGGTGGCCATTTCTAGGTAGCAGTCGCCATGCAGCCCATGCACATGCCTGTACCTCCTCATGGCACACTGAGGGCATATGGGGGTGCACGGGTGAGCCACCCTCAGTCCCTTCGCTCCTCAGTCATCCCCAAGGGATACCCTCAGCAGAGGGGAAAGAGGGCGGGACACAGCTCGCGGCACAGGGTGAGGAACGTTTCCTTTCCCTTCGAGGGGCTGCTCCGGGGGTGGTCCGCGCCCCCTGCCTTCTGAGCGATAGCCCTCAAGGGGCGGGAGCCGGAGCCAGAGCGGAAGCTAGTCCTGCAGAGCCAAGCGCCGCTGCAGACCTGACTGCGTGGAGGCGGGCATAACGCGTTGCGAAGCGTATGGCTCGAAAGCAGGCCCTGCCTCTCTCCAGCCCTGGGGTGTTCTTCAGAAGTGCCGGGTGGCCAGCGATGTGGTTGAAAACACTGTTGACAAAGAACTATAACTAACTTGGAAGCAGAAGACAGAGAAGAGGCCTCCTGTGCGTGCAGCAGCCACGCTAGGGTTCCATCTTGGGCTGAGGTGGTAAAGAAATATTGCCTCCATTGTTTACATGTCTGAGTATCCCCGAGAAGTCTTTAACTGCTACAGCGTGCGCTGGTGGGTTAGACGTTTCTCCCAGCATTGGTTGGCTTGACCTGCCGGGCCGTGCTTCCCTGTGACAGGCTGGCATTGCACTGCAGCCATTCCATGCTCATGGTCAAATCGTGAGTGGAGGAGGAAAAGCTATGGAATGGGTCACTGGGAGCAGTGCTGGGCACAGCAACTGCCAGCTCGGAGAAGCTGTACAGAGAGACACCACTCCCCACCATGTGCCGCAGAACCAGGCTGTCCCCCGAGTGTGTGAATCACAGCAAGCGGCAAGGAGTGATTTGGGTGACGGCGTTTTCCTTCTGGCCACCCAAACGCAAGTACAAAGCTGGCGAGAAGCCGACCGTTCGCTCAGCTCCTCGGTGAGAATTGGCATCAGATGAATTTTTCGGGACTAGCATTGAGAGCCACTGGCCATGATGCCAAAATACCTGCCCAAGAATGAGCATCTGGTGCGTGCTTGTACTCCTGGGGAAGAGCTGCTGTACAGTGCTGCTTTTCTCTTGCTCGTGCTGGGCTTTTTAAAATGCCTGGAAACCCATTGGCATCTCCTTCCCCTCCTGACAGCTGCACGCGCACCTCCCCGGGCCCATGCTGCCGTATTTTCTTGCAAGCGGATTAGCCACTCACATGTTCTGGCCTCTCTGTCCACACGCCATGAACAGACACACGTGCGCACATGGGTGCGTGCGCATGGGGAAACCTGTCGTTTCTCGCTTTCTTCACTAAAGGCAACCCAGTGAGGAAGTGAACAGCCAAGCACCAGCCTGGGGCTGACAAGCTAACTGACATTCCCATTGGTTTGGAAGATAATTTTGTATTTGGCTGAAGCTTTCTAAAGGGTGTGACCTTTTGGGGGGAGTCTCTCACGCCCAGAATAAAATCATTTCCAAACAAGATGCAAAAGCAAAATTTGAACATAACCCGCCCCACCCCAGGGCTAAACTGTGCCTTTCCCATAAGCTAAACACTGTCAACTAGCCCAGGGTCTCGCCCGCTCCGAAGGACTGCTGGTGAGGCTGTAACTACAATAGCGAAGCATTGCTTTGGCCAAGGAGTGCAGCAAACAGAACACGGCCGCGTGGCTACGTAGCGTGTCAGTGAGTGGGGCCTGCCAGAGCCATACACTGTCCAATGTGCCTAGGGCAGCAGACACCCTGCAGCCTGATCTGCCAGCCTTGCTAGCAGCTACTTCCAACAGCGCTACCCGGGCATGGCTAGACTGACGTTTCCCTGGTACTGACGTAAGGGCTAGGGTGAGAGGGGAAATATGAGAAACGACTGTTAGCCAATCAAAAGCTTTCAGCCCATTTTAGGCCAACTATTTTGTGCACTGGTTAAACCCACCATGATCTACAATAAGTGCTTTAGAAATGTGCCCAGATCAGCCAGGAGCCAGCGTCTCACTAACTATTCGCCCCTTTCTGTGGTCTTTATAGGGCAGCTGGTGCTCCCCACTGATCTAAATACGTGCCATATTTAGGCACTTACAGAGAGCAGATGTGCAGGCTCATCCTGGGACAGCTACCGTATGACTACAGCATGAACGTCCCCTGTTTTAATGATGCAGGCAGTTGGCGAGGTAGTTTGCTGGCAGAGCGTGAGGATTCATTATAGAATCCCAGGGCCACGGGTGCAGTGAGCGTGCTTACCCACATGGATTACCTAACCGAGGTAAAACTCACCCTTGGGCAGGGGCCCAGCACAAGGCCTTATGCACCTCCTACGCCCGGGGTGGAAGTAAGTCTAGGGACTTACTGGTACAGGGCTAGGGAGGCGGGGGGGTTCCTCAGGCGGAAGGGGCGGGGCTGGGGGAGGTCAGAGCCAGCCCCAGCCCACCCTGTACTGGCAAGTGCCTCCTTCCCAAACACAGGTGGCTCTGGCAGCTGTTTAAAGGGCCCAGGGCGGTACCAGCAGCCGGAGCCCTGGGCCCTTTAAATCATCCCCGGAACCCTGCCACTGCTTCCCCAGGGCTCCGGGGATGGGGCTCCGGCCGCCACCTCCGCCCCGGGCCCTTTAAATCTCCGCCGCTACCCCAGGGCTCCAGCAGCGGGGCTCTGGCAGCAATTTAAAGAGCCAGGGGCTCCAGCCGCTGCTGGGAGCTGCAGGCCCTTTAAATTGCACCTGGGGTAGCCGATGCATCCCGGTACGGCGCACGGGCTCTTGCCGGTCTGCCGTACCGGGGCGAGCCGGCTTACTTTCACCTCTGCCGACGCCCCAGGTTGCAGTTCCGCTCCCACTGAACTCAGTGGGGAAAAGACTGGGCCCTGCACAGGTGCTCTCTGCACTGGGCTGAAAGGCCTCTTCAGTGTCTGTTGTGGAGAGCCTCTTTTGACTGGCGCTCAGTGTGAAGCCCAAGGATAGCGAGAGATTACTTGGCCTTACAGGACTCAGAAATTTGTCTGATCTCTGACCCCTGTCAGGGAAACATCAACAACAGAGGTCCCCAAAGGCCGTATCGCTCTGCTAATAAAAAACTCTTTAACAACAGTCAAAGCAGGCTCTGATCTCCTGTATCTGGCTGATTATAGACGACAAAACACAACCTAGCATTTGATTTTTGTCACCCCCTTTTGACTCACCCCCTCCTTTCGAGTTACATAAGCGTCTGTGGAACTATTCATCCTCCCCATATACTTCATGGCAAACTGTCTCAATTCCCCCAAATTATCCCAGATCCGAGCCCACGGACACAAACCTTTCCTCCGTTGGCTAAGGTGGATTGAGCCAGACAACGGTTTGCATTCATTCCACAATGAGCACAAGAAAGTAGCACTTTGCAGGCATCTCATTTAGCCTCAGTTCCAGCTGCCTAACGCTGCCATGCAGTGCCTTCTTCGCAGCCCCCCTTAATGAGCCCTACTTTCAGCCTTATGTAGAAAAGCTTAATTCTCTGGTTCCAGATCAACAGCGAAATTATTAATAGACATACATCAGGTACAATTAAAATTGTGCCGATGACTTATTCTGTGCCGCAAGTCCCTGCAGGGAACATTAAGACCCAATAAGTAATATTAAGTTAATGCTTTTTCTGACACCTTTTAAAGAAACGGTAACACTGCAGCACAGAGGACAGTAGATTCGTATGTGCAGCGCTGCAAGCTATTATCTAAACCCAACTTTCAGAGTTATAAAAACTGCATATTTGTTAGCAATGGCATGACAAATCTGTGGTTATTAGCGCCACTCTACCAAGACTAGAAAACTCCTGAATAAACTGCAATAGGTCAACGCTTCGCCAGAAATATCAGCTGAATCAGGAGGCTGAGGTTTCATCTCATTGGCACATTACTCATTATATGCACAAGAGAGCTCTACATCAGCAGAAAGCTGTGCATTATTTAGAGAGGCTCCCAGCTAGGAATGGCACATGTTTCACTAACTTCCGCTCATTGGAGCGTCGATCTTTGTATCGTTATTTCTCTTCTGCGCTTTGAACCAGCAACGCAGAAGAGTTAGACTGATTTTGCCCTGTAATGCTAGGGGGTCTTTCCTGAACAAAACACTGCAACCAATGGAATGTCTCGGCAGCGAGTAGTTTGCTAAATAAGTGACATCTGACACTATTCATGAATTGGCTGCAATAAAGAGCAGTAATATTTTCCACCTACTTCTGACTCTCATGGTTGGGAAAGTGTTATAAATGAGGGAACTTGACGGCTATGTTAAATGGTGATCAGTACTGTCTGCTCTGTGCTGAAGAGCAAAGTACATACAATCAGAACTCAGGAAGAGCCGGAACATCCACACCCAACAGCTGAATAACTTCCCAATGAGAAAAAAGCCCCCAAAAGAGTAATAAGAGCCCTAATTTCACCTAACTTTTCAGCCAGAAATATTGTATTACAGGAGAAATATGGCCTTAGTGAGTGGGTCAAACATTATTTATGAAGAGAAGCTTGTCCTTTCTAATGCTGCTGTCTCTGGGAGCTCTGGACCACCATTGCTAAACAGCGAGAGGCTGCAGGATTTTTTTACACCTCCCTCCAACCACTTTTTACTGTTGTGTCTTTGGTATCACGGCTGGCTTGTTACACACGTGAGTTAGTCATGGAGGGTAACATTTTCAAAAGCTGCTTTGTGACACAGGAGGCTATATCGCCCATAGGCACTCTGAAGAGCTTTTGACATTTTTACCTGTATAGGTAACTTCTGGAGGCTGCATCAGCCATTCCGCTGCAAGCTAAATACCTCAAGCTGTTACTGAAAAGTTTTAATAATGTGTAAAGGGGAAAAAAGCACCCTGCCAAAGGCACTATATGTTGAGTCTTTTAGTACCTGACTGGAGGCAGTGGGCTCGATTTGCCTCTTAATTAGGGCTACACCAGTGTATTGACCCCTGAGCTACACCTGGGCGAGTGTCCCCAAGACGCAGGTGGTGGAAGCATGACTCACCACTGGGGCACCCCCCTCATGGCTGGACATAGGAGTGCATGCCAGTCTGATGCTCCCCACTCCCCTGTGGCCCGAGCATCGCTTCAGGCCTGAGGAGGTCTCTCTCCTCACAGCTCTGGCCAGGTCACAGTTCAGTTCACACCCTTACCGGGGTAGCTAAAGCACACCTGAAAGGCTCTGAACATCCCAACACAAAAGCCTCCCTCTTGAACTAGTCCTGGGCCTGTCCTTGAGGCTGTGGCTTCAGCCCCACTTTGGGCTCCGCAGCCTTTTTGTCAGACTTGTACGCCCCTCTCTTGGGGCTGGCAGGGGAACCCAGGCCCAGTGCCCCCACTCCACGGTTCTAGCCCAGAGACCCTGTGTTATGCGGCTGGGTCTGCTCCTTGAACTGCACTGCTGTGGTCTTAGCCACTTCCCACTGCCAAGCCTCTTGGGCCACATCCCTGCAGGGTTTAACACAGTTTCCGCTAGTTCCTAGGCCTCTGGCTTCTCCCGAATCCTCCCAGCCCCACCTTTCTCTGCTGGAGTGGCCCCCCTGCCGCCTGCCCCGCTGTGCCTCGCCCCCTTTCCAGGGCCTAGCACAGCGAGTAATGCCATCCCAGAGGCCTTCTCAGGCTGCTGTCCCAGGAAGAGGGAATTCCCTCCCACTTGGGGGTGTCTCTGGTTTGGGGCCTTCTCCTATAGCTCTTCTGTTATAAAGAGGACCCAGTTCCTCCCCCACAGAGTCTAACAACCAGGGGCAGCAAGACGGGCTGAGTTCCCAGACTCCTGTTTACCCTTTTTTTCACCTGCGTGGGTGTGACATACGGGGGCACTGGAGGTGGTGCTGGGTCACCCCTGCCCTGCAGCCTTGGCTGCCTTACCATGCCTTGCTGCAGTAGCTCCCACTCACAAACAGCCGTATAGCGTGCAAGCCACACCCTGAGTGTGTGTGCACTGCAGCCTGCCAGCTCCGCCCTGGCTCGCCCCAGCCATGGTTATACTGCAGGGTGACCCCCCCAAAGCACCCTCAGTCCAAGATCATCCCCCAGACCTGTATGTCTTGTACAGCCCAGCCTGCTCCTGGACAGTCCCAATATATTAAGTCTGTTATTCCTTTAGGGAACAATATGCCAGTTTATTATCTTAAATAGTTATCCAGACACTTCTACTTAAACACACCAGATTAGATAAAACAGGTTTATTAACTACAAAAAGACAGATGTTAAGTGAGGCATAAAAGTCAGAAATGGGTACAAGAAAAATAAAGATAAAACATTTACTAGTAGCTACTTAAGAAACTATCCTAGTTGCTTAGCAAACTTTCTCACCACATGCTCTCACAGATTACTGGCCAAACTCTCAGGGCAGGAACCCGCTCCCTCCTTCCCCTGCCAAGTCCAATGGTGCAATGCCAGAGATAGACGGGGAGCATGATGACGTGTGTGTCTGCCCCTTCGTTGTATAGTCCTGTCCCCCGTTTGAGAAGTATTTCCAGCTAGGGAAAGGCAGTCTGGTGAGGAAAGGGAACTCCATATTGTTTCTTTGCTAAGATGTAGCTTTTTGGCCCTGCCCCCTTTCCTGCCAAAGAATGGCTGCTTAGCAGGTAATGGTCCGTCAGCCTTGTTTACCCCAGCTAAGGCATCAGTCTGCTCTTTGTTTCTGAGGAACTGATTTGACCACTCCCCTGCCTTATCTGGGAAACATAAATCAGTCATGATTTCAGCTTATGTGCATAACTTGACATATAATGTCACTACGTGCATTTTGTTATGATATTATTGATCACCAAGTTATGAGGTTTTAAATGGTAACGTAAATGGTAACAAGGCATGTCTTGTACAAACGCTATTACATTAGTATGTAGGGTGGGAATATGGCGGTATATTCTGTCACAGTGGGGTAGACACCCCATCACACAGGTCCTCTTTGTTATATGCAGCTAAGTGGAAAGGGATAAGCAAGTTTAGCTGGCCTTTCATTCGCCATATCACTGCATGGCTGGGGAACTGACAGCAGGATTTGTTGGGGTAGATGCAGTTTTCTTATAACAAATTACTTCCCTTTCAAACACAGAGATTTAACACCACAGACAGGTCCTGCTGTACTCATTCAGGGCCAAACACTGGCCTTGCAGTGGGTAACTAAGGAAAAAATTGGCCTTCAATAGCAGAAATTCAATTTGGAAATTCTCAGCTGGCTCCAGTTGGCCACCTGTGTTTGGGAACAAAGCACCGCATCTCATTGCCCAGGAGCTGCTGGAGTGACTGGTCTTTCAGAGACCACAAGGGACTATCTGTGACCCAGATGAAAGGTTCTCATGAAGTCTACTGAAACTTCCAAAGAGCTTTAAAGACTACGGGACAGTATGTCTTCTCCATTCGGATACTGGGCTATTTAGACTTGTGCTTTCAGACCTTTAAGGAAGAAATCTTATTTCAAAATTCTGGTTGGATTTTCCTGGAGCAAAGGCCTTAGCAACCCCAGTGCCACTGATATTTGAAAGAATTTGGCCACTGAACTCCTTTGGATCCTGTTAAAAATTCCAGCCTCAGTCACTGGAACAGAAGACAACAGAATCTGTTGCATGTGAGCAGCTCTGAGCTAGGATTCTTACAAACTGGGGTGCTCCACTCTGATCTACTACACAGAGCAGAACTCAGACCATCCAGCAGCATTGCTACATAGCTGCAAATGTCACTAAAGTAAACTAAAAAAAAAAAAGACAGCTGCATGTGCAAACCAATTACATTTTGTATTTGCTTAAAAGAACAAATGTGATTTCAATTATAATGGATAAAAAAAGAATTAATCTGATGAAATCGCATGTGAGCTGATTTGATGATAACATTTCATTCAATTGGTAGCAGTCTCAGGCCACGCTGAACACAAATGAAAAGGACTAACACAGTATGAAGATTAATTAATACAACAGCCTGGTAATGAAACGGTGCTGCACTCTCCACTGGCAATGAGGACTAATAAACAACGCATTTGCTAACACCATCCCCCGAAAATTAAACATGATTTATTTTAAAGAGGAACAATGCAGCTTAAAGCTAATTAAATGAAGTATTTCAAATAATACCATGTTACAGATGCAAAGACTTTAAAGTGTAAGGGTTTGTTTACATCCAATAAGCTACATTGGATAAGCATGCATCCCATGAAATGAACTGTAGCTCACGGAAGCTTATGCTCAAATAAATTTGCTCGTCTCTAAGGTGCCACAAGTACTCCTGTTCTTTTTGCGGATACAGACTAACACGGCTGCTACTCTGAAACCTACATTCTACTGTTAACGCAGGCACATAACTCACACCCACCTATGATGTCAATGATGAAATAGACTGGTGAGCTGTTCCCTGAACGTTTTAATGCCATCAAGAAATAGCTGTTCTTTCAGGATCTGAAGTAAACAGAGAGATTCCAGTTAGGACCTGACCAAAACTCAGTATGTCATTGGAAGACACTACAAAAGTGATTTCCACCCCTTCTTGTCAACTGTTGAGAATAGCCCACTTCCACCTTTATTGAATTGGCTCATTAGCACTGACCCCCCGGCTTGGTAAGGCAACTCTCATCTTTTCATATGCTGTGTATTTATACCTCCCTACTGTATTTTCCACTCCATGCATCTGATGAAGTGGGTTCTAGCCCACGAAAGCTTATGCACAAATAAATTTGTTAGTCTCTAAGGTGCCACATGGACTCCTCGTTGTTTCTGTTGATACAGACTAATATGGCTACCACTCTGAAACCTGTCTCCATTGGCCCTAGTGCATCAAATTCTAAACTCTTCTGAGTAGCATCTGTATCTTCTTTTCTGATTAGAAAGTGCCTTGCAACTGAAATAAAGAATGATCATTCAGATAAAGTCCTTTCAACACTAATATTTTAAAACTTTCCAGAGACTCATATGTGTTAAAATTCTACCACTTGATTTAATTACCTTTTTCAGATGGTTATGGACTCTAATGGCACATATTTCTCCTAGCTTGTTATGGCCTTGGTCAGTGGAATAATGGAATAATCAATCACCTATATTTTAGTGTGAGACATAATAAATAAAGTGCATAATAGTCAATCAGGTTTTTACCAAAGAAAAGTTGAACAATTATAGTGGCTGTCAATTGTAAACTGCCTCTGATAAGTATGCAAACATTGACCCCAAGTGTTACAATGAGAACATGAAAATTAAAATCATCTATCTTACTTGAGTCAAAGCTTGCTGGATAACAAGGATAGCATTTAAGGAAAACTTTAGTTGGACTCAGATTGCTTCTTTCAGTTAGATCAAAATTAAATTAAATCAAAACTTAGAAAATATTGGTTTAATTACACTTCACTAGCTTATCAGTTATACATGAGCCCTCCTGTTGCAAACTATAAGCAGGATATTAGATGTCAAAATTATAAAAGATGCCTTAAGGTTAGTTCACTGTTATACGGCTTACAAAGTAGATTCTGGAAATGACTAACTAATTACTGAAGTTTTCATATTAACAACTCATTTGGTTTAGCAAATGTATTCTCTCTGACTGTATTAAAATAATTGTTTCCTTTAGTGGCTTATTCCAAATTTGCATAGCTAGATAGTTAACAAAGATCTTACGTCATAACCAGCAATGATTCTATTGGCATAGACAATTAGGCTTGAAAATATTAATATATGTTCATCCAGAAACTAATTATGATTTTAAAAAAATCCTCAAAGACTAAACAAAATGTACAGAGACTATTGACATGAACTCTATCTTAGTTTCACTAGTCATACTTACTTTGATATTGAAGACAGAATCCTTCCTTAGACTTCAGCAGTTTTATGAACCTCATATTTCTCCTTCCATCTGTCAGTTGAAGCCAGACAAATTCAAATTAGAATAAAAGCACAAGTTTTACAAAAGTGAAACAAAGAGGACAGATGGAATTATAGACCAGTCAGCCTATCTGGTATCTGGAAAAATACTGGAACAAATTATTAAACAATCACTGTAAGCACCTAGAACCTAATGGGGTTATGAGGAATAGCCAGCATGAATTTGTCAAGAACAAAGCATGCTAACCTAACCTAATTTCCTGCTATGACAGGCCTACTAGCTAAGGGTATGGGGAGGAGGAAGCAGTAGACATGATATGTCTTGGTTTTAATAAGGCTTTTGATATGGTCCCATATAACATGCTCATAAGCAAGCTAGGGAAATGTGGTCTAGATGACATTACTGTAAGATTGGTGCACAACCGGTTGAAAGCTCAAACTCTCGGAGTACTTATCAATGGTTCAATGTCACCCTGGGGGGGCAGGAGAGTGTATCTAGTGGGGTCCCATAGTATTCTGTCCTGGGTCTGGAACTATTCAGTATTTTCATTAATGACTTGAGTAATGGACTGGAGAATATGCTTATAAAATTTGCAGATGACCCCAAGTTGGGAGAGGTGGCAAGCACTTTGGAGAACAGTATTAGAATTGAAAACAACCTTGACAAATTGAACGTTAGTCTGAAACCAACAAGATGAAATTCAATAAAGATAAGTGCAAAGTACGTCACTTGGGAAGGAAAAATCAAATGCTCAACTACAAAATGGGAAATAACTGTCTAGGCAGCATTACTGCTGAAAAGGATCTGGGGGTTACAGTGGATTGCAAATTGAATGTGAGTCAACCACGTGATGCAATTGTGAAAAAGGCTAATGTCATTCTGGGGTGTATTTTCAGGACTGTTGAGTGGAAGACATCAGAGGTAATTTTTCTGCTTCACTCAGCAGTGGTGAGGCCTCAGCTGGAGTGCTGTTGTAACCCAGGCCTGCTTGGTGTGGTGTTCTGTCCCCCCCCCGGGGGCACCTAGCCCAGCTGGAGATTGATGGGTCTGCTACAGCCTTAACGAAGAGCCATGTGGCTTTTTGCTCATGCAGCAGAGGTTCGTGCACTAAGCTTCAGAAGTCCCGGGTTAGATGTCGACAATCGGGGTCTGTCAGTGTTACACCGTGTCCAATTCGCTTTAGGAAAGAAGCAGACAAATTGGAGAGAGTCCAGACAAGAGCAAAAAAAAGATAAAAGCTTTTTAGAAAACCTGACCTCTGAGGAAAGGTTAAAAAAAACAGGCCTGTTTAGTCTTGAGAACAGACAACTGAGCAGGGAGACCTGATAACAGTCTGCACGTACATTAAGGGTTGTTATAAATGGGGCTGTGTTCAATTTTTCTCCAGGTCCACTGATGGTGGGACACAGAGCAATGTGCACAATTTGCAGCCAGGGGTATGCAGGTTACATGTTAGGGAAAACTTTCTAACTAGCAGGGTAATTATGCATTGGAACTGGCTTCCAAGGGAGGTTGTGCGACACCCACCACTGGAGGTTTTTAAGAACAGGTTGGACAAAGACCTGCAGGAATGGTCCTGCCACAGCACAGATGGCAGGACTTCTAGCCCCACATTTGTATGATTCTGTGATTGACCTTTGGCACATACCACCAAGGGAAGTGGTGGATTCTCCACCTCTTGATATCTTCACATCAACACTGGATGCCTTTCTTGAAGCTATGCTTAGACAAATGCAAGTTATTTGGCTCAAAACAGAGACAAGTGGGTCAACTTTAATGCCCTGTGATATACAGGAGGTCAGACTAGGTGCTCTAATGGTCCCTTCTGGCCTTAAAAACGACTCTCTCTTCAGGAAAGTACTTCAATATAGGCTTAACTTTAAGCACATTTATAAGTCCTGTCAAAGTTAATGGGACATGAGCACATGTTTAAGTGCTTCCTGAATCAGGTTCTTGTTCTCTAAAAATTGGATAAATTTTCTAGACCATTGTAGTCTCGATACACCAAAGCATTTATGCACGTGCTTAGTTTTAAGCATGCGTTTAAATATTTTGCAGAATTGGGGGAAGGGTGCTTTACACTTTCCATGTTTCTGGATCTTTTATTTCCCTCAAGAGCACATGCGACAGCTCTTCCCTTTGTTCTGCTTTTAGCTCCTGGGTTAGTTTTTAATCGTTTGCAAACCTTCTTTGAGGCCCATGATATTTAGTCCCCCTCCACAGATGCCTGTAATTAATTAAATCTATGTAATGATACACCACTTCTTTACCATTCCATTATGCTCTTTAGAGACAAGCTTGTGGGGAATATTTCTATCTCAGTATAACTACATAGTCTTTGTTGCTTTGCATAAAGGCGCCAAAGGCAGAATCTTTGGAGTCTCTTTTGTTTGCAGCCACTCAGAGCCATGTCAGCTCGGAAGGGTTATGAACTAATCTATGGTTAGCAATAATGTCAAACGTTACTGACTTTTTTTGGGGGTGGTCACCATTAAAAATGTCTGAATTTTTCTAGAAATGCCACCAGCTTGTATGTGTGAAATCTCAATTATTTCCTCTTCAATTACAAGGGCAACATCTCAGGAAAGTATCCCTACTCTGGACTGCACTTGATCATGTATGTAACTTTAAGCGCGTGCTTAAATTCCATTCTCTTTCCTGTCTCCTTCACAATCTACATACAGCTGCCCGGAGGAAGGAAGCATACGTTTCTAGTGTCATTTCCTGTACTAGAGCTGCTTATCGAATTATGAATGGATAATCACATTTTTTAAAAAAACACTATAAAAAAGAAGGACCCTAACAAAACCTACCTTTGAGAGAAGAGGTTACAGGGGATAATGAACTGGGGATCTGCATGCATCTTGTTCCAGTCAGTAACAGTAGATTTTATAATCAAGGGTTTCTTTTGAATGCTTTAAAAATGCTCATCATCCCTGTATTGGACAATAGTTGCCAGCCAATGCTGAGGAAGACTGCTGCAGCTGAAGATGTGCAATCCACGACTCGAGAGGAAAGAGGTTAAGTGTTGTCATTATTTATTTATTTATATTGCAGTAATGCTTAGAGTCCCAATCAAAATCAGGACCCCATTGTGCTAGACACCACACAGCGATATTGTAAGACACAGTCCCTGCTCCACGAATGTACAGGCTTGTCTGAACCAATGATGCCAACATAGCCTGAAGTTGTTAGAAAAGCTCCTGATACACACACTGGGGGAAAGATTCCTGAGCCATATGCCTTGCTGTGGCTACAGCTTGCATTGCAACGTATTCTGGAAGACCAGGCTTGAATATCTTAATCCTATGAAGAAAATCGGCAGATCCATCCCTGATTAGAAGAACCAGCTCTTTTGGCTGTTCAGGGCTAATATCAGGAGTGAGAGGGGAAGATGTGCTGTAAGCCTAAAATACCGTTTGGAAGGGCATATGGTATTGTCCTGTGAAGGAGAAAGATGGAAAAAATTCCAGCTCTCTTTAGTCAGTCCCATATTTTACCACCTTGATAGAACATCTGGTAGCTGGTGCACAACTTATTGCCAACTTTCCTTTGAGTCGTTCTTTGATGTGCACAGCTTTGTGAAGGAGCTACAGCAGCAGCAGTTGTCGCTTCCCACTGAAGACGAGAGAAAGGAAGCAAGGCAGCCTGCTGTCAGAAGAAGAGATGTGTCTCCCTTCAAAGCTAGGAAATAGACAGATGGGAAGCCGTAGGTGTTGGTGATCTAGGCTATGAGGAGCACGAAAAGAGAATCAATGCAAAAAGAGAGAACCATTTGTGCAGAAGAGGAAAGCCTGGGGGCTTAGAGCCCTCATTTTGTTTTGAGGCATCTGGAATGTACTTTATGCCTAAACATGCAGCTGGACAGGAGAGATGTTTTAAGGAAAGGCGCAGGAGTGGGCCTGGGAAAGCAACAAAAAGTTTTTAACACAAAGTCAGAAAGTTTCCTTCATGGAACCATAGAAATGTCTGGCTGGAAGGGCTCCTGAGAAGTCATTTTGTCCATCCCCCCATATTGAGGCAGGACTAAGTAAACCTGGACAATCTCTGACAGGTGTCTGTCCAACCTGTTCTTAAAAACCTCCAGTGACGGGGATCCCAGAGCCTCCCTTGGAAGCCTGTTCCAGTGCTTACCTATCCTTTTGTCTACCTTGCCTTACTGCAGATTAGACCCATTACTCCTTGTCCTAACTTTAATGGACATGACGAACAAATGATCCCCGTCCTCTTTAAAACAAAGACTGCTATCAGGTCCTCCTCGGTCTTCTTTTCTCAAGACTCAACATGTGCTGGGTTTTTAGCCTTTCCTCATAGATCAGGTTTTCTAAACCTTTTATCATGTGTTGCTCACCTCCGGACTCCAATTTATCCACATCTTTCCTAAAGTGTAGTGCCCAGAATTGGACACAGCACTCCAGTTGCCTCACCAGTGCTGAATGACTCAGAACAATTACCTCCCATGTCTTCCATACCACACTCCTCTGAATACATCCCAGAATAACATTAACCTTTTCGCAATTGCGTCACATTGTTGACTCATCTTCAATTAGTGATCCATTTTAACCCCCAGATCCTTTTCAGCAGCACTACCTCCTAGCTATTATTTCCCATTTTGTATTCGTACATTTGATTTTTCCTTCCCACCTGAAGTACTTTGCACTTACCTTTATCAAATTTTATCTTGTTGATTTTTTGACTAACTTTCAATTTGTCAAGGTTTTTTAAATTCTAATACTGTCCTCCAAAGTGCTTGCAACCCATCCCAGCTTAGAATCATCTGCAAATTTTCTAAGCCTACTCGCCACTCCATTATCTAAGTCATTAATGAAAATACTGAATAGTACCAGACCCAGGGCAGAACACTGTGGGACCCCCAACAGGTACGTTCCCCCAGTTTGACAGTGAACCACTGATAAGTACTCTGAAAGTTTGAGCTTTCAACCGGTTGTGCATCAACCTTATAGTAAGTGCATCTAGACCGCATTTCCCTCGCTTGCTTATGAGCATGTTATGTGGGACCATGTCAAAAGCTTTACTAAAATCAAGACATAGCACATCTACTGCTTTTCCCCATCCACTAGGCCAGAAACCCTTGTATAGGTCTAAAGGAAAAAAGTTATAGGAAGTCTGGTTTGAGATTCAAGAGCTAAGCTTGAGATGGTCAACAATGTTTTTTTTTTGGCAGGGTTTGATACATTTTGATAGAATCAGGAAGTCATCTAGTCCAACCCCCTGCCCAAAGCAGGACCGACCCCAACTAAATCATCCCAGCCAGGGCTTTGTCAAGCTGGGCCTCAAAAACCTCTAATGAAGGAGATTCCACCACCTCCCTAGGTAACCCATTCCAGTGCTTCACCACCGTCCTAGTGAAAAAGTTTTTCCTAATATCCAACCTAAACCTCCCCCACTGCAACTGGAGACCATTAGTCCTTGTTCTGTCATCTGCTACCACTGAGAACAGCTGAGCTCCATCCTCTTTGGAACCCCACCTTTAAGGCTGCTATCAAATCCCCCCTCACTCTTCTCTTCTGCAGACTAAATAAGCCCAGTTCCCTCAGCCTCTCCTCCTAAGTCATGTGTTCCAGCCCCCTTAATCATTTTCATTGCCCTCTGCAAGACTCTCTCCAATTTGTCCACATCCTTTCTGTAGTCAGGGGCCCAAAACTGGATGCAATACTCCAGGTGTGGCCTCACCAGTGCCGAATAGAGGGGAATAATCACTTCCCGCAACCTGCTGGCAATGCTCCTAATAATACAGCCCAATATGCCATTAGCCTCCTTGGCAACAAGGGCACACTGCTGACTCAGATCCAGCTTCTCATCCACTGTCATCCCCAGGTCCTTTTCTGCAGAACTGCCGCTTAGCCAGTGAATCCCCAGCCTTAGTGGTGCGTGGGATTCTTCCGTCCTAAGTGCAGGACTCTGCACTTGTCTTTGTTGAACCTCATCTGATTTCTTTTGGCCCAATCCTCCAATTTGTCTAGGTCACTCTGGACCTTATCTGTACCCTCCAGCATATCTACCTCTCCCCCCAGCTTCATGTCGCCTGTGAACTTACTGAGGGTGCAACAAAACGAGCCGCAGGACAGACCCCTGGGGCACTCCACTTGATACCGGCTGCCAACTAGATATGGAGCCATTGATCACTACCCGTTGAGCCCGATGATCTAGCCAGCTTTCTATCCACCTTATAGTCCATTCATCCAATCCATACTTTTTTAACTTGGTGGCAAGAATACTGTGGGAGACCGTATCAAAAGCTTTGCTAAAGTCAAGATATGTCACATCCACCGCTTTCCCCAAATCCACAGAGCCAGTTATCTCATCATAGAAGGCTATCAGGTTGGTCAGGCATGACTTGCCCTTGGTGAATCGATGTCGACTGTTCCTGATCACCTTCCTCTCCTCCAAGTGCTTCAAAGTAGATTCCTTGAGGATCTGCTCAATGATTTTTCCAGGGACTGAGGTGAGGCTGACTGGTCTGTAGTTCCCCAGATTTTCCTCCTTCCCCTTTTTAAAGATGGGCACTATATTTGCCTTTTTCCAATTGTCGGGGACCTCCCTCAATTGCCACAAGTTTTCAAAGTTAATGGCCAATGGCTCTGCAATCACATCAGCCAACACCCTCAGCACTCTCAGATGCATTAGGTGTGGACCCATGGACTTGTGCATGTCCAGCTTTTCTAAATAGTCCTTAACCTGTCCTTTCACCCCTCAGGGCTGCTCACCGCCTCCCCATATTGTGCTGCCCAGTGCAGCAGTCTGCTAGCATACCTGTAGAAACCCTTCTTGTTACCCTTCACATCCCTTGCTAGCTGTAATTACAATGCACACTTTACCCCAGGTTAACCAAAATTTGTTAGGACCTGCCTTACTATGGGCTGGTCACCCTTTACAGTAGGTTTTCCTCACTATGTTATGAGTTATAATCCAATTTAAGAAAGGACATAGACTAAAACACTTCTGTCCTGAAGCCTTGCAACGTTTCTTGTCCTTTTTTACAAGAATTCAGAGTTGTTCAGGGGGCTTCATTCCACAGGATTGAAAACCCTTTGCCAGACAGCAGGAGCGTTAAAGCTTCAAGATTGTACCCCTGCAGCTCAGCCAGCTTGGAGGAGGCCAATTTAGGTGGATCACAAAAACCCAAAAATTACAGATGAAGAGTCACTGCATCTGCTAAAGTCTATCTTTTTGACGTGATTATCAATCAACACAATCTTTGTTGGGCCTGTCCTGTAGTAGGAGACTTCTGGGAACTCTTCTGGCTCTATCAATCTGTTTCTTTACTTCCGCAGGTGGGTATTGTAGTTGTAAGAATGCTTGATAGAGCTCTTGTAAGTGTTTGTCTCTGTCTGAGGGGTTGGAGCAAATGCGGTTGTATCGCAGAGCTTGGCTGTAGACGATGGATCGTGTGGTGTGGTCAGGGTGAAAGCTGGAGGCATGTAGATAGGAATAGCAGTCAGTAGGTTTCCGGTATAGGGTGGTGTTTATGTGACCATCGTTTATTAGCAGTGTAGCGTCCAGGGAGTGGATCTCTTGTGTGGACTGGACCAGGCTGAGGTTGATGGTGGGATGGAAATTGTTGAAATCATGGTGGAATTCCTCAAGGGCTTCTTTTCCATGGGTCCAGATGATGAAGATGTCATCAATATAGCACAAGTAGAGTAGGGGCATTAGGGGACGAGAGCTGAAGAAGCATTGTTCTAAGTAAGCCATAAAAATGTTGGCATACTGTGGGGCCATGCGGGTACCCATAGCAGTGCCGCTGATCTGAAGGTATACATTGTCCCCAAATGTAAAATAGTTATGGGTAAGGACAAAGTCACAAAGTTCAGCCACCGAGGTTAGCCGTGACATTATCGGGGATACTGTTCTTGACGGCTTGTAGTCCATCTTTGTGTGGAATGTTGGTGTAGAGGGCTTCTACATCCATGGTGGCCAGGATGGTGTTATCAGGAAGATCACCGATGGATTGTAGTTTCCTCAGGAAGTCAGTGGTGTCTCGAAGGTAGCTGGGAGTGCTGGTAGCATAGGGCCTGAGGAGGGAGTCTACATAGCCAGACAATCCTGCTGTCAGGGTGCCAATGCCTGAGATGATGGGGCACCCAGGATTTCCAGGTTTATGGATCTTGGGTAGTAGATAGAATATCCCAGGTCGGGGCTCCAGGGGTGTGTCTGTGCGGATTTGATCTTGTGCTTTTTCAGGGAGTTTCTTGAGCAAATGCTGTAGTTTCTTTTGGTAACTCTCAGTGGGATCAGAGGGTAATGACTTGTAGAAAGTGGTGTTGGAGAGCTGCCGAGCAGCCTCTTGTTCATATTCCGACCTATTCATGATGACAACAGCACCTCCTTTGTCAGCCTTTTTGATTATGATGTCAGAATTGTTTCTGAGGCTGTGGATGGCATTGTGTTCCGCACGGCTGAGGTTATGGGGCAAGTGATGCTGCTTTTCCACAATTTCAGCCCGTGCACAAAGAAAATAACAGAACTCCACTAGCCGTCACCTTCAGCCCCCAACTAAAACCCCTCCAACGCATTATTAAGGATCTACAACCTATCCTAAAGGATGACCCAACACTCTCACAAATCTTGGGAGACAGGCCAGTCCTTGCCTACAGACAGCCCCCCAACCTGAAGCAAATACTCACCAGCAACCACATACCACACAACAGAACCACTAACCCAGGAATCTATCCTTGCAACAAAGCCCGTTGCCAACTGTGCCCACATATCTATTCAGGGGACACCATCACAGGGCCTAATAACATCAGCCACACTATCAGAGGCTCGTTCACCTGCACATCCACCAATGTGATATATGCCATCATGTGCCAGCAATGCCCCTCTGCCATGTACATTGGTCAAACTAGACAGTCTCTACGTAAAAGAATGAATGGACACAAATCAGATGTCAAGAATTATAATATTCATAAACCAGTCGGAGAACACCTCAATCTCTCTGGTCACGCGATTACAGACATGAAAGTTGTGATATTACAACAAAAAAACTTCAAATCCAGACTCCAGCGAGAAACTGTTGAATTGGAATTCATTTGCAAATTTGATACAATTAACTTAGGCTTGAATAGAGACTGGGAGTGGCTAAGTCATTATGCAAGGTAGCCTATTTCTCCTTGTTTTTTCCTACCTCCCCCCCCTCCTCAGACGTTCTTGTCAAACCCTGGATTTGTTCTGGAAATGGCCCAACTTGATTATCATACACATTGTAAGGAGAGTGATCACTTTAGATAAGCTATTAGCAGCAGGAGAGTGGAGTGGGAGGAGGTATTTTTTCATGCTTTTTGTGTATATAAAAAGATCTTCTACACTTTCCACAGTATGCATCCGATGAAGTGAGCTGTAGCTCACGAAAGCTTATGCTCAAATAAATTGGTTAGTCTCTAAGGTGCCACAAGTCCTCCTTTTCTCTTTGAAAGTTGGCGTTTGGGGTTTTTGCATTTCAAGGTGAAGATTTCTTGATATCCAACAGTAGTTAGTTCTTTGGATTTAGCTTACCATAGGGTCAGATTTTACTAATGTGGCTGCAGTGATTATTAAAACAAACTGTTGACCTGTAGTATTTACTTTTGAAGCTCATGCACAATGCAGTGACTGCACTACCCCAGACAGATACTTGTGGCCTGATCAAAAGACCATGACAGTCAAGAGGAATCTTTCTTTAATTTCAGTGAGATTCAGACCAGGTCATTCGTGCATGATTCACCACTGTGTTATGCTGTTGTTAATAGGGCCCTTATTAATAATGATAGCTAAGGTAACCCACTTACAGGATGAATTAAATGTTCATGTTAGTTTACTTTATATTTAAGGATATTCCGGTCCTATTCCAATTAGTTACTGTATTACTTCACCGGTTTCTTTACTAAAGAATTACTCTGCTATCGAGTTGTTTTATAGTCTTACTCACCCTTATTGGTAGATCCACACTGTCAGCATTACCTGGCTGCAGGAAGTTGTGGAATTATGATGTCATCCCTGCTGTGCTCACATATCAAGGTTATCTAATAACATCTGAGAATCACATCAATAAATTTAATGAATTTTCTATGGTTTCACACCCAAAGAACAACACAGATGTGAGAGTGAAAGAGCTCACCAGGGAAAAATGATGCAGAAGTCATATAACACATAGAGTAAGCTCCATCTTTTATTCAGCACTCATCACTTAATTCAGTGGAGGTATCCGCTTAGAGACTGATGTCATGCTACAGCTATAAGAGTTTAGTTTTCGTGAAGTCTCCTCACACACCAATTTTTCCTGGGTGTCCCTCCATGAATTGCCAGGAGTCACTCCTGATTTACACTAAGCAGAGTGAGAGGTGTGTGATCCCTTACAAGTCATCAGCATGAAGAAGACGTTCATTCTGTCATCTACGTCCTACAGAATGGTATCAATGGCAAGGAATCTCAGGGAAATAGACCATGGTCCAGTGGACAAGTTAGCCCACTGGGAGTGAGTAGACCTGGGTGCTATTCCTGGCTCTGTGGCTTACCTGCTGTGTGACCTTGAGCACATCTCTGGGGATCTGTTTACCCTTCCGTCCTTTCTCTGCCTTGTCTATTTAGCTCATCTGCTCTTCAGCCCAGAGACAGTCTCTTGCTAAGCCCTGGTCTACACTAGGATTTTAGGTTGAATTTAGCAGCATTAAATCGATATAAACCTGCACCCGTCCACATGATGAAGCCCTTTATTTCGACTTAAAGGGCTCTTAAAATCGATTTCCTTTCTCCACCCCAGACAAGAGGATTAGTGCTTAAATCGGCCTTGCCGGGTCAAATCTGGGGTTCTGTGGACAAAATTTGACGGTATTGGCCTCCGGGAGCTATCCCAGAGTGCTCCATTGTGACTGCTCTGGACAGCACTCTCAACTCAGATGCATGATTGTTTGCCGTTGCTCTGACGCAGGGAGGGGCGACTGATGACACAGCTTACAGGGTTGGCTTACAGGGAGTTAAAATCAACAAAGGGGGTGGCTTTACATCAAGGAGTATTTCAGGCAGGACTTCACGGAGGGTTCCAATAAGAAATGGTGCACCTAAGTAATTGTTCTTATTGGAACAAGCAGGTTGGTCTGGCCTCTGATTGATACATAGCTAGATTTACCTCGCTGCACCTTCTCTGTGAGTGACTGCAGTGTGACCTAGAGGAATGAGTCCCCTAGATGGGGGGCGGGGTGGGGGGGGTTGCAAATGAGTACAAAACAAATCTGGTCTATTTCTTGTTTTGATCCACTCCATCTATCTTTTACATCTTTGGCTGGCAGCAGGTGGTGCAGAAGGACTGCATGCCATCCTCATCTCTTGCCTGCCCGGCAGAAGATGGTACAATAGGACTGCTAGCCACCCTCATCTCTTGCCTGCCTGGCAGAAGATGATGCAATAGGACTGTTGGCAATCCATATTGCCTGCCTACTCACCATAAGATGGTTCAATAGGACTGACTGCAGGACTAAAGAGAATGACCTGATCAAGTCACTCCAAATTTAGTCCCTGCGCCCATGTCTGCCCAGGTGCTCCTGATCGACCTCACAGAGGCGACCAGGAGCACCTCGGACACAACGAGGACGGCTACCAGTCCTATTGCACCGTCTGGTGCCACAAGGCAAGGGGTTGCTGCTGCTGTGTAGCAATGCCGTACTGCATCTGCCAGCACCCAGGAGACATAGGGTGACGGTTACCTGAGCGGGCTCCATGCTTGCCGTGGTATGGCGTCTGCACAGGTAACTCAAGAAAAAAGGCGCGAAACGATTGTCTGCTGCTGCTTTCACGGAGAGAGGGAGGGAACGGGGGCCTGACGATATGTACCCAGAACCACCCGCGACAATGTTTTAGCCCCATCAGGTATTGGGATCTCAACCCAGAATTCCAATGGGCAGCGGAGACTGCGGGAACTGTGGGATAGCCACCCACAGTGCAATGCTCCGGAAGTCAACTCTAGCCTCGGTCCTGTGGAAGCGCTCCGCCGAGTTAATGCACTTAATGCACTTAGAGCATTTTCTGTGGGGACACACACACTCGAAGATATAAAACCAATTTCTAAAAAACCGACTTCTATAAATTCGACCTAATTTCATAGCGTAGACATACCCTAAGTGTATATACAGTGCTTAGCACAGCAGGGCCCCCGTCTCCTCCAGGAGCTACTCTGCTACAACTAATGAATCACATTTAAAACTAAAAGCTTTCATTGTTAATAACAGATCTATTTGTTTTTAAACATTGACAGAGTACAAGCCCAAGCAGCGCATATCTGGGAAAAAAGGCAGATACTAGCCAACTTTAGAACCAAACTACAATAATAAACAACCAAATCCTTGACCTCGGAGTGTCATGGCCTTTCTCAACCACATCTGCCTATTTACACTAAGCAGAGTGGCCTCTCCCTTGCAGATCTGTATTATCCTTATGTAAAAAATACTCTAACATTATTGTTTTCAGCTTAAAAACGACAGGCTATTAGCACGTAGTAAAAGTCCTTACACCACGTAGGGCTAGGTTGTGACTGGGCCTCATGTCCATGCTGGGGGATAAGAACATCCCTTATACCTTGATGTGGGCTACCTGGATCTTGGCAGCTCACATGGGCACCATCTTTCTGCTTACTTGGAGGGGCCAGGGCTCCTGTGCCCCAATGCACTGGACAACAGAGGTGGACTAGCATAGCGGGGTGGGTAATTGCTTGTTAGACTTAGCCAGCAGCAAATTCCTTCCCTCTGAGAGCCCCTGGGAAACAGGGGAAGTGCTGCGACTCAAAGGCTATCTCTGCAGCACAGAGTTACTGGGGCTACTCCCGGGGTGGGGAGTACAGATTCCATGCAGCTCCTTGAGCCTGGCTGTCTCAAGTAAGTAAGAAAAAGTTTATTTTGTGGGGTAGAATTCAGTTCCCATGTGTCCTAGCAAATGTGTTACAAAACTGCAATTTTCCTGTCTTGGCTATGTCCCCCTGACACCAACCCCACATATGAACCCTCATGAATAAGACTAAGCCTGTTGTTCGTTCTCCCCCGACCCCCGCAAGTTTAATGACTCTTTATGCAGCTTCTCCCCAGAGGCAAAGCATGGCTCTTCCAAGTGCTCATGATAGTTCCATTTGTTTTCTTGCCAATTTTTCTATTTTTGTGGTGGTTCTTTTTGAAACGTACAAATACCGTGTTTCTGGTTGATTCCTATCAAAGTGGATTGTGTGGGGCTTTTTGGTTGGGAGGGTTTTTTTGTTTTTTTTCCTACTCAAGTCAGCACTTGGCAAATTTCCAAATGGCTTGAATGATTAATGTGGTGCCACCGATTTGTTTTGTGTTTCGATAAAAAAATGCACAATTCATGTTTTCCAAAGAGCCCACTTAAGTATCTCTGATTGACTATGCAATGTAAGTTTTAAATTATTCTTTGTGTGCACAATACATTCTGTGAAAAGAAGCATTTCCACAAAAATGAATGGTGTATTCAAGGTTAGTGGTGCAGGCAAAAAAATCTGCTCTCAGGGAACTGTTTATTAGACTCTAATCATTACAAAGCCAGGCCTTAATACCCTACATTCATTGAAAAGCAAGGATGTGTTCTTTTGCTTATTATTTATTTATTTAAATATTTTAGCTCTCAGAGGCACATACCAATAGCCTCTCGAGACTGAAGGATGGCTGCTACATTCAGCTGGAATAGCAAAACAGGTTTTTCAGCTTGCCTCCACTACCAAGTCAAGGTATTTTCCCCTTAGAGAAAGATCAAGAGCCTGCATAAAGGGAAAAAAGTATCGCAGTCCTCTCTTTCTCAATGATTGAGCAACAAAACACCATCAGCCATAGGTAACAGAGAGGTTTCAGAGTAGCAGCCATGTTAGTCTGTATTCGCAAAAAGAACAGGAGGACTTGTGGCACCTTAGAGACTAACCAATTTATTTGAGCATAAGCTTTCGTGAGCTACAGCTCACTTCATCGGATGCATTCAGACAACATTCAGGTAACAGACAGCTACCCATATTGTGGTGTTCAGTGACTTGGGTATGTCTTTGAGTATGAAACAAAAGAAAGCACTGGCAATCACCTTGAAAATAATGTTATTTTAGGGATGTTTGCAAATAACACAAAGATGTGGTTTACTAGAGGACTCTTGTGAGCATGGGAAACCATTCTTTGGGGCCAAATTCTCTGATGATGTAAGTAGGTGTAGCCATATTGCCTATAGTAGAGTTTTGCCCCATTATACCAGCTTAGAATTTGGCCCTTTAAAAAATATGCATCCAACATTTTACTCATTTCTTCTAAAGTTTGATAGCCTTTAACTAACATTTAGTTAGGAAAGGTTTTAATACCTGTTCAAGCTTAAGCATGTTAGAATAAACCATTCCCCTGCAATCTTATCATTCTGTAACTGTGAAAAAAAGAGTCTTCCAGTTAAGCTTTCGTATCAGCCAAGTGACGGTGTATCAAAAAATCCCTGTCACACTTCTTCTATTGCTACTTTATACCTACATTTTAAAAACTAATTATTTTAAAAAATGTTTACAGTGTTATTATTCAAAATGTTTTGTTGCAGAAAGGAAGCCCATCGTCAGCTGCAATAGAAAGTCGTTCTGGGGAAGGAAATGACTCCCAGAATGTGATCTTAGAATATTCAGCCTTCTACTCTCATGCGAAGAGGCAGAATTGTCTAGTGAATAGAGCAGGAGACCTGGGCTCTAATTTGGCTCTAATAGTGCAACCTTGGCAAGACACTATTAATTTGAGCGGGGTCAGGAATAGAACAGAGTTAATAAGTAACTTTTTGGTTCGGTGGCCCCCCCTGAAAATCAGGAAAAAATATTGATTCCTTTTGAACCAAAACTGACTTTGTTTTTGTTTTGTTTTGTGCTGAAATGAACAACTGAAAAAAATTCATTAGGGTCAAACAAAATGTTTCAAAAGCTGATTTGATTCGACATTTTAGAAATGAAATGACAATTGAAAAAGACATTGCTGATTATTTTTGTTTGTTTGTTTTTCAGCCAAATTCAACCTAAATTCACAAACAGTTCTGGTGCCCTGAAAAATGCATTTTTCGGTAAATTTACTATTGGCCAAAAAAAAATTAAAATGTCACCCAGCTCCAGTCAGGAAGAATTCCATAATACTTAATGCTTTAGCTGTTCCTATGCCACCTGCAAAAAGAAGGGGTTCCAACAGCATAGAAACCCAAGAAACAGACCATTCGCATGTGGCCAGTTTCTGCATTATGAGTCACATATCCAATAGATCAGGGAGCAGGGATTAAGAATCAACTTGTGAGACCTTTTAGACCCCCTTCATTACCTGAGCACAAGGTTCCAAGAATTTCTATTGCACAGCAGACTAGTAGGTATCAGTGCCTTTCAAATTCTAGCTCCTATTTTATAGACTGCTCGTGAAACTGGCCAGCTCTGTTAAAATGTTCTTATTGTTTTGGTTTTTAAAGATAGACTTAAAAATCAAGGGTGGATCAACTCTCTTCGCACTGAAGAGCGATTGCTCATGACCTGAATGAGCTTTTGCCACCCCCACCACCGTTTGCTGGCAATGTAAATTCCATCTCAGCCTGCCGAAATTTACATAGAGGGATTAGAACGTCAAAGGGTTTCAGGACAAGAGATTACTTAGACTTCTGGAGTGTTTGACTAAGAGACAGACTGGAGTTTATGACTTGAATTCATGCATTTAAAAGAATGCAGTGTCAATTAGCAATGCTCTGCTGGGATATACAGTAGCAGCGAGGCAAAGGTTGGGTAATCTGCTTGCCTCTCTGTTCTTGTATTGTCCCACATCAGCATAATATCCAAGGTAAGCCAGTGACTAAGTTGAGCCTGTATTGGTAACCAGCTGGGTTTAAATTTTGACTGAAGCCTTCTTTTGACACTCACCCAGAGCAGGAGAGATTCACCCTCTATGTGTAGCGACAAAGTTCAAACCAATTGCTATGTTGTCTTCCAAACTGAAATTCCATTGACCTCAATGGGGCTTCAGGGATGTAAACTGGCACAATATTTAGCCCAGGGAGATTTATTCCCTAAAGTAGTCCCTGCCAGTTTGGAGGCTTCAAAGATTCAGCACCCAGAGAAAGCAGCATGGAGACTGAGACTACCCGCAAGATGGCCTGCCTTGGATTCACAGAATCATAGAAGACTAGGGTTGGAAGGGACCTCAGGAGGTCATCTAGTCCAACCCCCTGCTCAAAGCAGGACCAGTCCCCAACTAAATCATCCCAGACAGGGCTTTGTCAAGCCTGACCTTAAAAACTTCTAAGGAAGGAGATTCCACCACCTCCCTAGGTAACACATTCCAATGTTTCACCACCCTCCTAGTGAAAAAGTTTTTCCTAATATCCAACCTAAACCTCCCCCACTGCAACTTGAGACCATTACTCCTCGTTCTGTCATCTGCTACCACTGAGAACAGCCGAGCTCCATCCACTTTGGAACCCCCTTTCAGGTAGTTGAAAGCAGCTATCAAATCCCCCCTCATTCTTCTCTTCTGCAGACTAAACATCCCCAGTTCCCTCAGCCTCTCCTCATACGTCATGTGTTCCAGTCCCCTAATCATTTTTGTTGTGCTCCGCTGGACTCTTTCCAATTTTTCCACATCCTTCTTGTAGTGTTGGGCCCAAAACTGGACACAGTACTCCAGATGTGGCCTCACCAATGTCGAATAGAGGGGGACGATCACGTCCCTCGATCTGCTGGCAATGCCCCTACTTATATATCCCAAAATGCCATTGGCCTTCTTGGCAACAAGGGCACACTGTTGACTCAAATTCAGCTTCTCGTCCACTGTAAGCCCTAAGTCCTTTTCTGCAGAACTGCTGCCGAGCCATTCGGTCCCTAGTCTGTAGCGGTGCATGGGATTCTTCCGTCCTAAGTGCAGGACTCTGCACTTGTCCTTGTTGAACATCATCCGATTTCTTTTGGCCCAATCCTTTAATTTGTCTAGGGCCCTCTGTATCCTATCTCTACCCTCCAGTGTATCTACCTCTCTTCCCGGTTTAGTGTCATCTGCAAACTTTCTGAGGGTGTAATCCACACCATCCTCCAGATCATTTATGAAGATATTGAACAAAACCGGCCCGAGGACCAACCCTTGGGGCACTCCACTTGATACCAGCTGCCAGCTAGACATGGAGCCATTGATTACTACCCGTTAAGCCTGACAATCTAGCCAACTTTCTATCCATCTTATAGTCCATTCATCCAGCATAATACTTCTTTAACTTGCTGGCAAGAACACTATGGGAGACCGTGTCAAAAGCTTTGCTAAAGTCAAGGAACAACATGTCCACCACTTTCCCCTCATCCACAGAGCCAGTTATCTCATCATAGAAGTCAATTAGATTAGTCAGGCATGACTTGCCCTTGGTGAATCCATGCTGACTGTTCCTGATCACTTTCCTCTCCTCTAAGTGCTTCAGAATTGATTCCATGAGGACCTGCTCCATGATTTTTCCAGGGACTGAGGTGAGGCTGACTGGCCTGTAGTTCCCAAGATCCTCCTTCTTCCTTTTTTTTAAAGATGGGCACTACAGAGATTCAGAGATGCACAGATTCCAAGGGCAGAAAGTATCACTGTGATCAGCTAGTCTGACCTTCCCCCCAAATAATTCCTTTGGAAGTACAGCATATTTTGTACAAAAATCCCAACCTTGATTTTAAAATGGCCAGTGATTGTTTTTTAATCACAATGTTGTGTGGTACTAGGCCAAACGCCGTACAGCAGTCTAAATATGTTACAACAAAACTGTTACCTTTGTCAATCAAACCTGTCATCGGATCAAAAAAAGAGATCAAGTTAGTTTGAGGGGATCTAAATTCCATAAACCCATGTTGATTGACATTAATTATATTATCCTCCTTTAGTACTTTATCAGCGGTGTCTCATATTAGCTGCTCCCTTATCTTGTGTGCTGAAGGAATATGCCCAGCCTGGGGGGGCTGGGCCAGGATCTTGACTGACATGCTGGGGTGATCAGCAGCTGGTCCCACAGAGTCTACATGGGGCTGGTCCTGGGGAGCAGAGACTGAGCGAGCCTGTGAGAAGAGCGAGAGCTGGAGGAGGCTGGTGATTGCTCTCCACGGCAGCAGCAGCAAGAGAAGACCCATTTTGACTCTCCCGGTCAGCGACCAGCTCGGTGCCACTGGCTCCATGCCAGAGCATCTGAACCCAAGAAGCTGCAGCAACTGTGAGAGCTCAAACCAGCAGACACCATTGTCCCCTGCCCCTTGAACTGGGAGCCAGGGATCCCTTCCGCTGGGACGTAAGAGCTGCCAGCTCTACATCCAGAGCTCCAGCCCCCCTGCCCTGGAGTCGGGGTGGGGGCTCTTTGGTTGTACAGATTCCGCTGTGGGCTTCAGTTGTTGCAGACTGGTTGGGGGCCTTGTTTAATGGCCATCCCTGATACCTTTGCTGTCCCCCTCTCCTCCTTTTAGTTTTCCCCTCCCCATCCGGAGACTAAACTCTCCTTCACTTCTCTGTGGCCGTCGAGTCGCTGTGCTAGTTAAATAATAGCTGAGAAGCCATAGGGCTGTTGGTCCGTGCACACCTGCTCACTAGCAACCCAGGGCCCACTAGTTTTAAGGGCGGAGGAACAAGAGCGTCCACCACTCTTGGGGATGAGGAGGTGATGATAGGGACACTTGGGACCCATCTCCGTTACATCCACTGGGAGGCGTAGGAAGTGAACCTGCTGGTTGTCATGACTGTGAATTGGCGCCAAATCATAGGCAACGGGTATAACAGGTGAGGGGAGGAGATAGAGGAGAATGGGTGGGGGCCTCACACCGGGGGAGGGTAGAGGAGAGGGGGAACATGGGGAGCGGTGGGGGCCTCACAGAGGGAAGGAGAGGAGGCGCTCAGCAAGCAGTGGCAGGGGGTGGGGGGGTGGGGTTGGATGGGACCTGGCGTGGAGTGTGGGTGGAGCCACAGGCAGAAGAGGTGGGGCTAAGAGCAGAAGAGGCGGGACAGGGCGCTAGCCTCCCCCCAGGAAGCTTCACCCGCCGCCCATGCACCAAATTACACCGCTTGCTCAAGTTTGGGCTTTGTTTTTACAATGGCTCTTAAACAAGCTGATGGAAGCACTTTCATACCATGCCACAATGATGCCAACTCCCTCCTTGGGTAGCTCACGCTTACTGATGTTCAGTCATGACCGTCTCAGCGAAGGCTTTCTCGGAAAGAAAACAACTGTTCCGAGAACATCTCTGAACTCAGTGGTATTACTGTCAATCCATTATGTCATCTTTCCCTCTGCATTCCTCAGGAGTCAATGATAACCTGCTGGGACATTATGCATAGATTGTTAACTTGCTGTGTATACACCGACGCATAGAATGAGCTTTTGTAATTTAAATAACAAACTCTGGAATTGATGATACAAACTCGATCAGTCATGCAGTTTCAGCATCAATAAACAAAAGTCTGTGAGTGTGACTTGGGTGGGGGAACATGTGTGTCTTGTTATTAAAGATTTCAAGTATGTTCTATCATCTGATTCCATCATAATTATTGCACTATAATTTTGCCATTGTCACAATGCTAATGCAACACAAACACAGAGAGGCTGGATTGTACCCTGGCCTGAGCAGAGAAGGAAAACCTCTTTATCACAGCTGCTCCCTGGGACAACACCTAACCAGATCTGTCACCAGATGTGTCCCCCTTATACTCAAGATAGTCCTCTCGACAAGTGAGTGGAATGAGGGGTGGGGATTGCGTAGCCCACTGGTGGAGACAGCACCCTCACATTCACTGGCCAGGTATGGGGGGGGGGCTTGTCTGCAGCCATTCAAGGGCTGTAGTGTCTTGCCTGGATTGGCAAGACGAGCGGAACGGGGAGGGATTTTGACTCTGGGGCACACCACCTCGTGGGGATACTCCGTGGCTGGTACAGTCGATATGTCACCCCCTCGCTCAGCGCTCTGCTTAAAAGCACCTGCACAGAAATGTTTAAGGAGCCATTTAGAATCTGAAGGTGTGTAACCATGACACTAGATGTATCCTTTACACAGTTGTATCATAAGGACTGGACCTGCAGATTGGGGTAAACCAGTGCCTCTCCAGTAGAGTGATTGGATCTATGCCCATTTACAGCAGTTGTGAATCTGTTCCTCAGGCTCCAAGATTAGGAACACAACCCTGCAATCAGACCCTGCTACCTGCACCGAGCCCCACAAGAGACGAATGTTTTTAACCACCATGTTGGTGGAGCTGCTCTGAGCAGGAATAGCCAATTATAGACACCAGCGGCTGCTTGGAGCCAACTCTATACTACCCCTCACATCACTGTAGCAACGGGAAGTGTTTCAGAAAAAAGGCTAGCATACCCTCAGCCTACGAGCTTCCTCTTTATGGTACAGGGCATTCCCTGTAGTGGAGAATGGGGCTCCGTGGGGTGTGATTGTGTGCACTTTGGCTGCTGCTGTTGGGATATAAGTATCCTTCTGAGTGTAATAAGAAACAAACGAGTTATACTGGACACTTTTATGGGAGATTGCTTGTAGTGTTTACATAAGGGTGCCACGGATAATAAAAATAGCATTACATCTATGAACGTTATTCTAAATGTCTTTTCAAGTGAAATTGGCCTCCCTAATCCGGCATGTCTCATGGGCATGGCAAGAACAGCCTTTCGTAGGAAAAAAAGGCAGTAAATAAATTTTGTGTTTGAAAAGAAACAAAAGCTCTGACAGGGCCTTTAATCATCAAATCTTTTTACTACATTAGACTTGGAAATGATAAACTATGATTATGCAACAACTAATTAAATAAGTACTGACAGCCTTCAAAGGGAAGCTGACGAAAGATACAATCGATACCTAATTTCCTGGGTTGGTGTGACCGAGAAAAAGTAAAGGCAAGTGAATTCCATCCAGGAGTGACTAAAAGCACAAGGCCGCCCACGCGTGATATATGATGTCTATTAAGCATAGACTGCATAGACTGTTGAGACTGAGCCAATCACAAAATGTCTTCCAATCTTCTCTCACTCTGGCCATCCTTCACCATGCTTGTCCATATCTCCTTGTTAGGAAATCATCCTCCACCTCTTTGGAGGCTGACCGCGTGGTCGTTTCTGTTCTCGCAGATACCACTCGGAAAAAGCTGCAGTCCATCTGTTGTCGCTGAGTTGGGCCACATGTCCCACCCATCGCATTTTGCTGAGCCTGCTTTCAACAACAACGTCTCACACTCCAGACTGCTGCCTAATTATTTCGTTGGGGATGTGACTGCGGAGCGAAACGCCCCAAAATATTCATTCCATCGCCCTCTGTGAGACAGATAGTTGATGTTCTTCAGTCTTTGTCAGCGACCATGTTTCGCTGCCATATAGCATCTCTGTCGAGTTAAAAAGATTTGCACAAGTTGTTTTGCTGATCTTTCCTTGGAAGATGTCTTTGATGTCATTGAATGCGCACCATCCAGCTTTTTTCTGCACGACAGTTTGCCTTTCTCATCATGGCGCATGTTGACTTCCTGGCCCAAATAAACGTATTTATCAACCTCTTGGATCTGCTCTCCTCCAAGAGTTATTTGGGTTCTTGGCAGAACATCTGATCTCATGTATTTTGTTTTTGACTGGTTCATTTTTAATCCGACTTGACTACTTTTTGCGTTCAATCCTTTTAGCAGTCTCTCAAGCTGGGCTGTACTTTCGCCTATCAGCACTATATCATCTGCGAACCTGAGATGGTTTAGCCGCTCACCGTCGATATTAATCCCGCTTTTCAAGTCTGCTCATCGAAAAACCAATTCAAGACAGGCTGTAAATAATTTTCGTGAAACTGTATCTCCTTGTTTCACACCTTTCTCGAAGGGGGATTCGGAGGGGAGTATCGAACAGCGATATGTCTGTGCTGCAGCCAGAGTTCGCTTCCTTTAGTAATGTGATATATTTTGTGCAAAATATATGTCTGTTAAGAGTAACTGGTAAATTAATTGTTAGGTTAGTTGATTGGACTGTGACCTGCTACTGATTACTTGTGAGTAATAAAGTGCGTGAAAAACCTTTCTAGCTTAACACAGTATCAGAAATATTTATTGGTAAAGGCTAATGACAGGTACCATGCAGCTGATCGGCAGCTACGTACTTATTTTTCACTCTTCTGGCAATAAATTGAGCTTTCATTGTTTGGGCAGACGAAAGGCTCCACTCATCTGCTGGCAGTCATAGAAGGACTGAATTAACAGTGGCAGGATGAATTGTATCTACGTGGGAGTAATTACAATACAGGTGGCAGCCTGTCCAGGTCTCTCACAGTCCAGTGGCCCAGGGCAAGGTAGGAGCTGGGCTGGGGCACGATGTGGGGATTGCTGGCAGGTGGAGCTAAATTCCTCAGTCCCAGCAAGTGGGAGCCAAGGTGATGGGGGGAGGGACATCCCAGGGAAGAGGGGGATGCTGAAGTGATGGGGGGAGGGCCATCCTGGGGAAGAGGGGGATGCTGAGGTGATGGGGGGAGGTCCCAGTGGACCATCCAGTGGAAGGGGGTATCTGAGATGATGGGGGAAAGGAGCTAGCTGAGGTTATGGAGGGGAAGGTGAGGTCCAGGGGAAGGGCAGCTCCAGGACCACAAGGGCTTGGGGCACAGTGCAGGGAGGGCCCTGCCTGCACATGGATGGGTTTCTCAAGTGATGCTGTGATGGGCTCTGCCGAATGTGCGAGTGGTGAGGGCCAGCAGGCTGGAGTGGAAGCTAGGCCCAGCCCTACGGGACAGGAGCCAGTGCTGTGGGTAAGTGGGAGGTGGACTCAGCCCCTGCAAGGAATAGTTTCCCCAGCCACCCATGCAGCATTTTTTGTGATGATTTGGGGTTGCTAGGCAGCAGATGGGTCCGAATCTGACCCTCCTGGTGACAAGGGTAAAACAGCTGTTGACTTCAATATGGTGGTAGCAGACACACACCAGGTCTCCTTGGAGTAGCTCCTCTATGTAAAGCGTCACACCTTAATCAAATGGCAGGCCCTTGGCTAGAGCCCAAACATCCCTCAAACACATCACCAGCTCTGCGACTCTTTTCCCTTCAGCTGCTGGACCTTTTCTCTGTCCAAGCATTGATACAGTGACTGCGTGCAAAGCCCTTCTCCATGCAGACTTAGGCTGACCATCCGAAGGGAAGACGCTGCTGGAGCAAGGCCAAGCAGCACTGGTTGGTTAGTCAGAAGGAAGGCTGTGGCCGGGGTGGAATCTCGCTATTTGCATCCACGCTCACATCTACGCATCATTGCATTACCATTAGGTTTGTGCTGCAAACAGCAAACTGTGCTGCCTTGCAGCCCCTCTGGCTTTGCTTTACGTCCCTGCTTCAGAGCAGTGCGAAACACAAATACTGACAGGAGGAGCCCCCTGAGTCAGCTTAGGAGATTGCAGAGCCAGAGGTGAAAAAACTATATTTTGGTTTTTAATTATCTTTTAACGATGGCCCCTGCCGTTAGTGCAGCGAGAGCTATTCCATTGTCAGGCATAAAAGAAAAGAAAAACTAAAGCTGTTTTCTCCCAATTCTTTGTTCGTGGTCACATTACATTCTTGCAAAGCTTCCTAATCGATTCATTTGTGCATGAAAGGACAGGAGAGAGTGTCCTTCCCTGAAGGCCCCCTCCTAGCACAATCAGCAGGGGAGCAGTGGGACTCGGAAATGATAATTAAAAGAAAATGCTCCCCAGAACTTGCGAGTCCTCCAGGGTTACATGCATTTTTTAAAAACAGCTGGTTCGTTTTTTCCCCTTTCCCAGAGTTTTGAGGCGGAACACTTATTGAGACTCTGCAGTCTTTGAGTCATGGGAGTTTTGGGAAGCACCAGTCATCCCAGGTGAAGTTTGTGGTGCAAGTCCACTTCTTCTCCCCCTCACCCTCTGACTTGTGCTTCTGATGGGAAGCGGAACTGTCAGATGGCACCAGCAGAACAGACATGTGGGGCACAGAGGAGGCCATCACCTTTAACAGCCGGTAAAGTCCATTTTGTTCCTTTCTCAATGTACAGCACCTTTTCTCTCTCCTCTTGGTGCAAAATGACAACCCGATCCTAGGCAAACAAAGAAACCGGTGTCAGGAAAGTCCCGAAGCCAGCCTGTATCCTTGCATATTTTATCTCATAATCCACTGCATTAATATTTAACCACCACCTCAAACAGGTGGACATTTGAGGGCCATTGAGCACTGTGAATTCTCCCAATGCATCACAATTACCAAAACACCTGTGCTAAATAACTTCGCGCAGTGCCACTGTGAAAATTCACAGAGTGCTCAATAGCCCTTGAAATTTCTCATTTCTAGCTCGTGGTGCAGTGGTTGAGTGCTCACACATTATGCTGCAGTATAAAGCATGTAAGGACACTGGTTCAAGACCTCTTAAAGCCACTCTACCCTCTCCCAGGAAATTATGCAGTCCCTGTGCTTTTCAATCTGCACTTGCTTTGTTTCTGCAATTATAGTCACCTAGACTGTCCTTTCCTGATGCTGCCCCTAACAGCATCCCAGTACAAGAAGGCAAGGGGCTCACCGGTATCGGTTTCAGCTGGCCTCACCCATTCAGTATACCTCAATGCATGAACGTCATAACCTGCATCTAAAAGTTGGCATATAAGACATCAGTAAAAAGTTAATAATGTACTGATCGTTAATATTGTTGCATGGTGTATGTAGGGAGGACAATTTCAAAATTACAAACCTATTGGGAATGATGTTCTTAAAGTACGTCTGCCAGGCAGGGCTGAAGGTCTGCCACCTTGAAGGTACTTCCAAGGTACATTAAGAGACGATGGGAGTGCAATTTATGTGAAAAGTAAACAAAACCATCAAGCAAACAAGGGAAGGAGAGAACCACTCAGCATCATGGTGGGGGGAGGAGAGTGCAGGAATTAATTTGCATTTTAACAAAAACATGTAGGTGAAGAAGCCAGCAGACTCCATGTTGCCTTCCTCACAGCTTGAATGAACTTTACTTTGGGAAATAACCTTTCAAAGAATCCATTTCAGAGGTTCCCTGGACTATAAAAGACAGGAGCAAAGAACCCTGCGTGACTTTTTACCCCAGAAGACAAAGCCACTGAGCATTTTGGGGGAGATCCTGACCACGGGGTGGCCAGCCATCATACTGGAAAGTCGTGTCATAAAAATCTTACCTTGAAGCAGGACAGTAGTTTTGTTAAGTTATAGCCTCTAGAAAGCGTTTTTCCCTTTTATTCACTTGTAACCATTTCTAATGCTATCCTTAGTACTTGAACTCACTTTTAAACCTGTCAAGGGTCCTCCCCCCACTCTGAACTCTAGGGTACAGATGTGGGGACCTGCATGAAAACCTCCTAAGCTTACTTTCACCAGCTTAGGTTAAAACTTCCCCAAGGTACAAATTAATTTTATCCTTTGTCCCTGGATTTCAACTGCCACCACCAAACTTTAACTGGGTTTACTGGGAAACATAGTTTGGACACGTCTTTCCCCCCAAAATCCTCCCAACCCCTGCACCCCACTTCCTGGGGAGGGTTTGGTAAAAATCCTCACCAATTTGCATAGGTGACCACAGACCCAAACCCTTGGATCTGAGAACAATGAAAAAGCATTCAGTTTTCTTACAAGAAGACTTTTAATAGAAGTAAAGGAATCACCTCTGTAAAATCAGGATGGTAGATACCTTACAGGGTAATTAGATTCAAAACATAGAGAATCCCTCTAGGCAAAACCTTAAGTCACAAAAAAGACACACAGACAGGAATAGTCATTCTATTCAGCACAGTTCTTTTCTCAGCCATTTAAAGAAATCATAATCTAACACATACCTAGCTAGATTACTTCCTAAAAGTTCTAAGACTCCATTCCTGTTCTATTCCCGGCAAAAGCAGCATCCAGACAGACACAGACCCTTTGTTTCTCTCCCTCCTCCCAGCTTTTGAAAGTATCTTGTCTCCTCATTGGTCATTTTGGTCAGGTGCCAACGAGGTTACCTTTAGCTTCTTAACCCTTTACAGGTGAGAGGATTTTTCCTCTGGCCAGGAAGGATTTTAAAGGGGTTTACCCTTCCCTTTATATTTATGACAAATCCTATCTTCTTTTGTTAATAAACTTGTTTTACTTTTGATCTAACCCATCCCAGTGCTGGGTTTGAACTGAAGTGGTGCATTTGGCCTCTTTAAAGGAGCAAACAAACATTATTTTTGCCCTGAATGGTGCAGGAAAGGAGTGGACATTGCAGAGTGCAGGGTTTGGGGAAAATTGGGGGCTCACCTTGCCAGCTGGTGATACCATAAAGCTGGTGGATACCATAGTGTGGCTGGGTGTTAACAAGGAGGCTGCTGGAGTCAGAGTTGTTGGTCCATATCTGTGTATCTTATAGACCTCATGCTTAGATGCTGTCTGGGAGCATCCAGACAAGAGACTTGCAGAAGCAGAGCATTTTAAGGCACCCAAGGTTAAAGGGCAGGTGCTGACCCCACCCCTCAGTGGCCTGGATTGCACCCCAGAATGTGACAGTGACAAAACCCCAAAGGAGGCAAAACTGCCCTGCTTTGGATTTTGTTAGTCTGACACAGTCTATCACCATCAGGTCATTTAGCTTTCTTGGTACCTACCTTTGTCTCCTCCAGCTAGCTGGAGCAGAGAACCCCAATCCTCTTTGTCCAGTGCTAATTGACCATAACATTAAATTACTCCTGGACCATCTTGGAAATTGAGCAGGATTTAGGGGTCACGGTAGATAAACTGAACACAAGCCCCCAGAGCAATGCAGTAGAAAAGAGCAAACACAATCCTTGGATAGATAAGCAGGAGAATAACTGAGCAGAAATAGGGTGTTATTACCACTGTCAAAGGTAGTAGTGAGTCCCTTAGTGTCCACACTTTAAAAAGGATGTTGACAAATTGGAAAGAGTTCAGAATAGAGCTACAAAAATGGTCTTAGGTCCAGAAAACCTGCCTTACAGTGAGAGACTAAAGACGCTTAATCTGCCTAGTTTATCAAAGAGAAGGTTAAGAGGTGACTTGATCATGGTCTATAAATACCAACATGGAAAGAAGATTGATAGTGGGCTCTTTAATCTAGTAAACAAAAGCCTAATGAGATCAAATGGCTAGAAGCTGAAGCTAGACATTCAAAATAGAAATAAAGATGCAATTTCCCCCCCAAACTGTGAGGGTAATTAACCACCAGAAGAACTTGCCTAGAGATGTGGTGAGCCTCTGTGACATAACATGTTTAAATCAGGATTGGAAGGTTATGATACACTCGAGCTGCCTAGCTTAAACAGATGTTATTTGGCTTGATACAGGAATCACCGAGTGAGGTTGTATGGTCTTTGTTATGCAAAACGTCAGACTGCCTGGTCAGAATGGTCCCCTTCTGGCCTTGTCATCAGAGAAAGATTGACAGGGAAAAGATCTAATTTCAGTTCTGTTAAATAAAAGCAAACGGTGAGGGGGAAACCACAAATTAAAAAATGGATATACATGCGTCTCGTTGGCCCCTAGGTATAGTCCTAGTGGGTGGGCACAAAGCCATGACATTGCCACACCTATGTGCCAGTCTGATGCATAGGTAGGT
This sequence comes from Lepidochelys olivacea, assembly GCF_965140295.1. Classification (NCBI taxonomy): domain Eukaryota; kingdom Metazoa; phylum Chordata; order Testudines; family Cheloniidae; genus Lepidochelys; species Lepidochelys olivacea. The sequence goes on along the minus strand of NC_140417.1, from coordinate 2,806,528 downwards.
GGGGGAAAAGGCTGCCCCCAGAAGGGGTGAAGTTCTATGTGTGTCCCCCCCTATATTCTGCCTCCACCCAGTGCTCCCTCTGGGGCTATGTAGCCTGGCAGCACCACATGTCTATACAGTCTACACTGATATCATGGGCTATTTGCACAAAATAGTGTATTGTGCTGATCTGTCTTGTACAGGGAACACACTCATCTTGGACGGATGCTTACAAACCCATTTTCATGAACCACTGCCATGGAAACATCATTAAGAAGCCCCCAGAGGTGAGGTGAAGCTTGAAATTTTTTTTGTAAAGAAGAATTCAGAAATGGCAGCCATGCAGTGTATAAGGCCTGCTGGTTTCCAGGCTTTATTAATTTCATTTTTCAAGGTTTATTTGTAGCAATTTTTGAGTTGTAGCCATAATTCAGGGTTTTTTGGGGGGGGTTATGTTTACCGCAATGAGTAATGTATACTATATACATTACTCATTATAGTAGCATATAATGTAATGACCCATCTCTTTGTCATGGTCTCTAGCACATTTTAACATAGTACTGTTTCAAACAACATTACAATAAAGCACACTAGGGAACCTTTAGCTCATACCAGCAGAGTTTACATGGACCAATTAGTGCACAACACTTTAGTACACTTTAGAACTCACAACGCCGTATTACTGCTCTGTGTAGACAAGCCCTTAGATTAGATTCATAGATTCATAGATATTTAGGTCAGAAGGGACCATTATGATCATCTAGTCCGACCTCCTGCACAACGCAGGCCACAGAATTTCACCCACCACACCTAAAAAAGACCTCACACCTATATCTGTGCTATTGAAGTCCCCAAATTGTAGTTTGAAGACCTCAAGGAGCAGAGAATCCTCCAGCAAGTGACCCGTGCCCCATGCTACAGAGGAAGGCGAAAAACCTCCAGGGCCTTCCAATCTGCCCTGGAGGAAAATTCCTTCCCGACCCCAAATATGGCGATCAGCTAAACCCTGAGCATATGGGCAAGATTCATCAGCCAGATACTACAGAAAATTCTTTCCCGGGTAACTTGGATCTTACCCCATCTAAAAACCCATCACAGGCCATTGGGCCTATTTACCATGAATATTTAATTACCAAAACCATGTTATCCCATCATACCATCTCCTCCATAAACTTATCGAGTTTAATCTTAAAGCAAGATAGATCTTCTGCCCCCACTACTTCCCTCGGAAGGCTATTCCAAAACTTCACTCCTCTGATGGTTAGAAACCTTCGTCTAATTTCTAATCTAAATTTCCTAGTGGCCAGTTTATATCCATTTGTTCTTGTGTCCACATTGGTATTGAGTTTAAATAATTCCTCTCCCTCTCTGGTATTTATCCCTCTGATATATTTATAGAGAGCAATCATATCTCCCCTCAACCTTCTTTTAGTTAGGCTAAACAAGCCAAGCTCCCTGAGTCTCCTTTCATAAGACAAATTTTCCATTCCTCGGATCATCCTAGTAGCCCTTCTCTGTACCTGTTCCAGTTTGAATTCATCCTTCTTAAACATGGGAGACCAGAACTGCACACAGTATTCCAGTTGCTCCATTTGCAGATGGGGTTGCTGCAATCCCGTGCCTGTGGAGGATGGCGTTTTACAAAATGGCATCCTCATACCATGTGACCTCACACGCACCGTACATGCGAGGTCACACTGCATGAAGGATGTGATTTTACTCCACAAAATGGTGCCCTCCATGCAGTGGGACCTCACCAATGTATGGTGCATGAGAGGTCTTTATTGGTCAAAACTGAAAATCAAAAGCCATAAGTATATAGGGAAAAGGTGGCTGTGATTGGAGAAGATCCTTTGAATTTAAAAAAAGCGGAAGGAAAAATTAAGTATACGACTAGATATTAACAATGTCTCCTTTTCCCTCAGACAAAATCAAATGTACCTATGAGAATATCCCTCAGAACCTACACATAGGCTCATAGTCCACACACTCATTTCTGTAAATCATTACCTCCTTGTACGCCAATATTAATCAACACGTCACTCCTCTTTTGAGTCAGCATATGGACAGGCCAGCTTTTTCTATGCTGTCCTTTCCACATAGTTGCCGATAGTTGCTATAGCACTGAAACTCAACAGCTGTAGGGGTTCTGTTAGGATCGCAATGATAAAGCTGATTTTCAAGGATATTTAACTCAGTTGCTTATAGTTTCGTCGCATTTCTTCCAAACGCTAGCTGAGCTCAAGCTTCCTTTTTAAGAAATGACATTTTACGGGCACTTAGGCTTTTATGTTATGCCTATATTGAAAAAAACTACACATGTTTTGAAAGACAGTCAGTTTTAGTGATCGCCATTTAATTGTAATTTAGTCCTAGTGATGTTCACAGGAGGCTGGTTTGCGTACATTACTACATATAAAAGCCCAATTTCCCCATTTACTTTTCTGAGGACAAAAACTAGGCACGTTACCATTATTAATGCAATATTACAAAATGGACCACCACAACGGCAAAAGTGTCATACAAACAATTACAATTAAGGACCAGACACACAGCCTTTGTAAAGCAGTGTGGCTCTGTTGGTTTCAGTTGAGTAACACTGATTCACGCCCCCGATGATCTGGTCCTAGGGTTGCTAACCTCTAGATAACATTGTTAGAAGTGAGAAAGGATAGACCTTCATTTCAGCTACATTTCTGTGTAGTGTTATCGTTTTCCCATTTCACTCATTTTCCTGCCCCAAATTTGGGCATAACACAATTTCCAATGACAGGTTTCAGAGTAGCAGCCGTGTTAGTGTGTATTCACAAAAAGAAAAGGAGGACTTGTGGCACCTTAGAGACTAACCAATTTATTTGAGCATGAGCTTTCGTGAGCTACAGCTCACTTCATCGGATGCATTTCCAATATATCCGACATGTGCAGGTCAAATTGACTGACTTCACTGGAATCATGGCAGCAGAGAAATTTGTCTCAGAGTCTTTAAGACACATAACAATGTATATACAGTTAGGTGACTGATTTCTGTTTGAATTCACTCTGCAGCTGAAACTGGCCAATTCAATCCAAATTTGAAATCTGTTAACCAAACTGCAGCTCAGCTCTACACACTATTGCTCACTGACTGTAAGGGCTGGGTTCTCAAGGTCTCAAAAGCCACTCGGCACTGGATGAACAGCTCAGTGTCTTTAAAGCATCTGGAAATGACCTGGGGAATTGCCCTGTGCTGGGGAACCCGCCGCTGCTGGCAGTCTGGAAGAGGTGGCTCAGAATTAGGGCATATTGAGACCGTTGCAGGGAAGGAGGCATGGCACGGTGGAGTGCCGCTGCAACCCATCCTCAAGTGGCATAAGGACTCTGAGGAATATTACCCCAGTGGCATAAAGTAGGGATATGCCTATGCAGCCCTTACGTGCACTAGGGCAGAGCAGCTCTGAATCAGTGACCTGCAACCAGCCCCCAGCTCCAAGCTGAGCTCAGGGGGAGTTCAGGAAAATTAGAGAGCAAAACAAAGCAAGCAACCCTCACAAGTCATACTCTGGGATATTAAACTAAAGCCTTCCTGCTCATCTTTGCAGGTAGTGTTTCCCCCTACTGGCAAGCACTCAGGATTCGCTGGTAACATGGAACACAAGGATCTGTATTATTTGGGGGAAAGGCAAAACGGTCAAAAGAAACATGCAGAGACAGGAGATACGTTTGCACATAAGAAAGATAGCAACCCCAAGCCATACATCAGCAGTTTGATCAGCCCCCCTAGTTTGAAATAATAAGTGTCCAGATGATGAAGGTCCAGAACTCACTCTCAGTGCAAATCTCACCAACAGAAGACTCCACTTCCTCCGCTTCCCTGCCACTGACCTGCTCCAAGAGAACTACTCCGCCAGGTGCTGTTCCCACACACAGCTCTCTGTGATTTCAGTTTTGCATCCCCTGGCCTGATGGGCCAGGGCACCATGAAGTCAACTCAGTATTTTCACTGCCAGTCCTCATTGTGCAGTCAGCTCTGTCCCACAGCGGCTGGTCTAATTGGCCCTTACGCAACACAGGGCTCTACATTGCCACCGTAAAACAGGATCCTGACACAGTCCCTTTGCTCCCTACACACTGAGCCCTTTCTCTTCTACTCTTACAGAACAAAAGTGTCGTTATCCAACCAAAGTCCATTCCTCATACACTTGGAGTGAGTCCTTATCCAGGGCATATCCTGTACAATCCTCGTGCCTGTATATGAGTACAGGAAAACAATCATCTATTATCACATTTGGGCATCAAATCATAAAAAAATTCCAACCAAAACAAAAATGTTTAGTCAGTGGAATTATAGGTAAACAACAATTTAATTAATGTAAATGAAGCTGGTCAGAGCTGGCTTTTCCTCATCATCCCAACAAAGTTTGTTACCACTGTTACAATAAATACAAAGTTATGGCACAGAACTCCTCAATAGTGACTTAAGCTCCATTAATTCTGAAGGGACTGTCTTCATAGTACACTGTTAATGCACACACTCCAGACAGAGAGCAGTCAGATGTTTGCACTCTTCTTTTGTACCAGGAACAATGCAGTTTTGCCTATGTGATGACAGAACAGATTATGGAGAAATTTGGGAAGAATCATGTAGCAGTGTGACTGCCATTGTACGAGTCCCATTATAATCATAACCGAGCCAAATGACCCAAGAACTTGAGTCAACATCAATAAAATGAGTCAGAAATGTATGAATTGGAAAGGTTCCACTAACACTGTTTACCGTCCAAAAGAGCCATGGACCAGTTAGAATGTCAGAGGAAGGTTGGTGTGTTTGTAAATGGTGGTTAGCCTTTGTTTGGCAGATTTCTGAATCGATTTCCCCCCTAAGATTAAAAGAGTTTTTGAAGCAAACATTGTCTTTTTCATCTTCAAGGCTTTGGGGGGGGGGGTTTGTTTTGTTTTTTGTTTAAAAAAAACCCAACACATCTGCAAACAATCAGGAAGGAAGAGAGCCAGAAAGCATTACCATTTAACTGCTCACACGCCTACCTCTGCATCCCTTGCTGGTGGTAAAGCAAGCATGGTTCATAATTATAGACCCAAATTTTCCAGCATACCTTGTGCGTTTGGGTCTCGGTTTTTGTCAATGGAACTAGGCTGATTTACACTAGCTGAGGACTTGGCCCTGAATATTTTGCCTCTCTAGACTAATGCTCAGCCAGTAAAAACAGCAGCCTAAGACACTGGCTCTTAGCACCTGGAATTGGGGTGCATTCCTGTAATTTATAAGGGCCTGAGCCTGACCCACTGAAGTCAACGGTAGCTTTGCCATTGATTACAATGCCAGCAGGTTTGGCTTCCAAGGGATTGATTCTGCACGGTGCTCAGCACCCATCTTGGACGCTGTGCACTCCTGAGAGGATCTGAGCACACTTAGACCTCTCAGAAGTGCCCAGCGCCTTGCAGAACAAAGCCCTGAGCCTACAAATCATTCATCTTTGAGAACAAACCACAGCTCACACACACGTTGCAGTTGGCCCAGAGCAGTTCCAGAACAAACCAGTCCCCACACCCAGTGGCAGCCAGACAGCAGCGGTGGCAGTAAAAGGTGGCTTGCTAGATGTGACCATAAAAAGGGCCATCTGGAACTGGGCTGACGGTTTTTATTTGCTTATTTCACTCGTGCATTAAGCGATTCTTGCTCTAGCTAGTTGCCTTGTCAAGGTGATCAGAGCGCAAAGTCCCTTCACAGTGGTGGCTTCTTCATTTACAGAGCAACGATTTTCTTTTAGCAGAAAATACAACTTTGTGTCCGTGCGGATGCTGACCGAAACCACTCCCTTCTTTGCTTGTCTGTCTTTGTGTTCCTTCCCACGTCGCAGGTACGCACCCCTGCCCTTGGGCAGCTTCTCAGGCCCTTTCCAGGCTTTTTCAACACAGAAAACAGCAACATCTTTACTGACTTGGCTTTACCCAACGGTGCTTCCAGGCTCTCCACTCTTTATGTACAAAATGAGAGTTCCATGCATCGGCACCTGGCACCGCAACAGGATAAGCTGCTCCCAGCCATTCTTGACTGGCAATGAAAACATCCTGTGCAAACAAACTCTGGCATCACGTCTCAGCCTGAGGCCATCTGCCAACTGCTGAGCCATTCATCCTCACAAACAGCCCCTCCTAGCCCTTCAGTATACATTTTCAACAGGAAAAAAAATATCCCTCTGCCTCCTTCTTGTCTTCTAATGGGCCAGATCCACAACGGCTGTAAATCAGCATAGCTCCATGGACACCAATGGAAGGGTACCAGTAACACCAGCTGAGAATCTGGCCCCGCGCTGGCAAGTTGACTTTAAACTCTTGCTGTGTGAAAACAGCTCTTCCCAGCCAAAGGACTGGAAGGCCTAGACTGGATGCTTACCCAGACATGGTCTCCCTTTAAGGTTCCTGGCCAAAGCATTTCTCTGATTCGGCTGACCACCTGATTTCAGACATTCTTGGTGTCAACTTTGTGTTGTAAACTCACGTGACCAGTTTTCATACTTCCACGTGAAGTCACCTGGTCAGAAGCCATTTTTGCGTACATTTCCAAAGCTACAATCATCTGAGCCTGCTGGCAAAGACCTACATTTGGACATTTTTCTGACTCATGCTTCAGATGCACTTCATCCCTACATAAACATCCAGGGACGTGGGGTGAGAACATGAGAAGTAATAATGGGCAAGATTCAAAGAATTGGAAGTTTGGCTAGTTACCAGAACTTCTCCAACTGTATCCAGAGCTCTTTGGTCAAGTAATGAGTGTTCTCGTGAGTTTCCAGTTGGCCATAAAGACGGAAAGAACAGCCTGGCTCATGCTCTTTCACAACCTCTGTGTCTGGAAAGCACCAGGAAGTGCAGTCGTGCGAAAACAAAACAAATACACTTTTTCAAGCTTTAAAGGTTCAATTTAAATTTGAAGTTTATTGATTATTCAAACCAACCAGGATTTCCCAACCTGAAATCTGACTCCTTTCCTTGAACTCCTGTTGGAAGAGGACTACATTAACGCAAAATAGGAACCTTTCCGTTAGCGTCCGCAGTGCACACATGGGGGAGTTAGAAAGCAACACTGTCGAGTACTGCTAATCACAGCCCCATACGCTGAGCCGTGGGGTAGTGTAGATAAGCCCTGAGACTGACAAAAATCTTGAGAAGAAGTTAGCAACACTCAGGGGGTTAATGTAAATGGTTATTGCAGACCCTCACAATAAAATAAACTAATTATTCATTTTTCCTTAGTTGGTGTGCTTCTCATTCTTGCATGGCTATTTCTTACCATTGCTCTGGAGTGATTTTTGAAAACCTGTTAGAACAAAGCAGAATAAAATACTAAACGATTTGCCAACTTGGCAGAAAAAAGAGGAGAAAGCAAGAAGCTTGGCCAAGTCAAATATCAATCTCCTTTCAAAAAGTTTTTGTTTCCATAAATAAGTTGATGATGTTTCATTTGTAACAGAGTCTGCTGAGAGCCACATATTCACATTGCAAACATCTCTGTATGTAAGTAATGAGTCTATGTGTGGAGGTCAAAATCCGAGCCTCTCTACTCGGGTAGCGGTGTTTGGTACTGGTCCAGCACCAACCTAACTGGGATGCATGGAGAGCACCTCACCACCGACGCTTCGACAGAATATGTTACCTACTATTGCCACAGTGGATGCTGCCCCCTTGTGGCGAGAAGAATGGGAACGAGCTGCTCTCTCTGTAAGAAACTCCTTCCTCGCCACTCAATCTGATGAGCAACTACCTGACACGGAAACACCACCTAGCTCTGGTGTAAGCTCAGATGTTTCAGAATCAGGGTAGAGCAGCAAATGGGGACTCAGGAACAGCCCTGTCTGTAGCTGCGGTGGAACTGAGGATGTTGCAGGCCTACTGAATGGCTGCTCAGCTCAAGCTTTTCTACCAGGAGGGCGTTCCAGACTCCACACTGCTGACCCCGAGGCTCCTGAACAGCAAAAACGTTGGATGATGACCTCAGTCCTTTTGATTCCTTCAACAGTTTTTCTTTTTTGAGATATGCATCGTTGTCTGACCTCAATATTATCTATTTTGAACTTTTTTCCATCTTTATTGCACCCCTTTTGCGTTTGCTAATAACCATAGAATCATAGAATATCAGGGTTGGAAGGGACCTCAGGAGGTCATCTAGTCCAACCCCCTGCTCAAAGCAGGACCGATCCCCAACTAAATCATCCCAGCCAGGGCTTTGTCAAGCCTGACCTTAAAAACCTCTAAGGAAGGAGATTCCACCACTTCCCTAGGTAACACATTCCAGTGTTTCACCACCCTCCTAGTGAAAAAGTTTTTCCTACTATCCAACCTAAACCTCCTCCACTGCAACTTGAGACCATTACTCCTTGTTTTGTCATCTGCTACCACTGAGAACAGTCTAGATCCACCCTCTTTGGAACCCCCTTTCAGGTAGTTGAAAGCAGCTATCAAATCCCCCCTCATTCTTCTCTTCTGCAGACTAAATAAGCCCAGTTCCCTCAGCCTCTCCTGATAAATCATGTGTTCCAGCCTCCTAATAATTTTTGTTGCCCTCCGCTGGACTCTTTCCAATTTTTCCACATCCTTTCTGTAGTGGGAGGCCCAAAACTGGACACAGTACTCCAGGTGAGGCCTCACCAATGCCGAACAGAGGGGAATGATCACGTCCCTCAGTCTGCTGGCAATGCCCCTACATATACATCCCAAAATGCCATTGGCCTTCTTGGCAACAAGGGCACACTGTTGACTCATATCCAGCTTCTTGTCCACCGCAACAGTGCTCGTCAGTGTAGAACCTTTGTAGAACTTGTGGATGGAGCTGAACTGATAAATGGAGCACTGTGCAGGGAGCAGCCCATTAGCAGCAGGACAGCAGGACAACTGGGGCCCTCCAGAAGCAGTGCCCCCTATTGCATACAACCCCCCATAACACGCCTCAGGAAAGTTCTTGAAGGTGCACCTCTAACTGCAAGAGGGTTGTTCGGTCTGTCACCTCTCAGCCACGATTGTCCATGAAGATTGGTGGCTTTGGGGATCTGGGCCTTTTTCCCCAGAGGCCACATAAGCCACCACGGCTGCTGGATAACAACTTCTGTTGCTGCCAACTGGGTCCTGAATCTTGTAGGTGGGCCCTTGTGCCCAAGCAAGCTCCCACTAACGTCAGCGGGTCTCTGCATAGGCACCACCATGGATCCAGTGGCCAGAGCGGGGCCTTGGGATGGGTTGAAGAGTTACTCAGTGGAGAGAGACACCATAGCTTATTACACAAGTTCATTGTTTTTATTATCTACATTAATAGCAGCACCTAGGAAGTACAATCTAAGATCAGAGCCTCATTGTGCTAAGCTCTGTACAGACAAGCAGCAAAGGCAGTCCCTGCTCCAGAGAGCTCACAATCTGCAAGCCAGACAGGATGCACCAAGTGGACAAACGGGGCAGGGGTGGGCTGTGAGGGCAAAGTTACAATAAAACAGAGTTTAGCAAAAGAGTAAGAGTCGCAGCTCACCACTCGCCCAATCCTTAACCCCACCTACACTGGTCTCATTATTTTAAATACCTATTTGGTGGCAACCGGTTGGGCACCCAAGGGAGTAAAAGTAAAGATGTCAAACTTCTTAAAGACTGTAAATGAAATGCTAATCACGGACTGCACGAGCACAGCGGGGCCTGGTGCGAGAAGGAAACGAGCATTCTCTCCTTCGCTCCAGCTCGCTCCTGGGCTCATACACGTTGCTTCAGTCACAGTAACACCGATACTGAAAAGGGCGTACAGCAAATAAAAGGCAGCTGGAAATAAGCAGAGTGAGCCATAGGAAGGCACCCGAGACTGAATTCCAGGCAAACTGCAGATGTTAGGATAATTATCGGAGGTTGGCAGATTGTGGAAATCGTACCCATTCCTAAAAAGGCAACGCATAGTTTAACATTTTCATTGCACATCTGTACACCACTGCTTTTTTATTTAACAGGACTGAAACAATGGCCCAGATACACAAAGCCTCCAGGTGACAATCCGAGCAATGAGGGCGGGATACATGTGGTATCAATGTGCACCACCATGCTACAACGGCTCGACCAGCTGGTGAGTGTCGGGAACAGGGGAACGGTGGGAGGCAACAGAAGCAGGCGGTTCAAAGTGCTGTGGCAGAGCTGAGCTGGGCATTAACCTTTGTTATGAGACTGTGTCAAAAGAGCCTCCAAATTAATGCAGTGCATCTATATTGCCTGATGAATTTCCCATAGCTACTTAAGGAATCATGGGAGGTATTTCATACATTTTGCCACTTATCCCCAGGGGAATGAATTAGATAATTTGATAGGTTGTCACCTTCTATGATTTGTTCCACATGATTTTATGCTGTTCATTATATCGCTAATCAATTCAGAATCTGCTGAAACTTCCCTGTAATAAACTAGTCCAATTTGGAGTCCTGGAAATAAATGGCCCCTTTATCATTTCTTGTCTCTTTCTAGCTTTGATTAAGCAGAATTCTCTTGTGGAATCGAATGCAATGCAGGTTACCAACATTTACTTTATCATGCATCCTGGTAACACACAGCACAGGGTCCTGTTCATTAAGTCTGCAGAGGAGCGTTCAGAATGTATTTTAAATGGTTTTCCTCCTTTACAGCTCCCTGTGGCACAGGTGCATTTCAGATCTGAAGAGTGATCAATAAACAAGCTCTGCTGTCCGCTGGGGCTTCTGGCCATACAATTAGAATAGGGAAACTCAACAGGCTGTTTTATTATACGATGACAGCAGACTGATTTGGCTCTGCAGCTGGTGTCAAATGCTGATTTCCAGACATTTGTATTTGAGTAACAAAGCAGCATCGGCCAGGAACACCAGCCAGATTGCTGTCTGCCAAACGACATGCACGTTTATTTTCAGAGGATGGGAGTTTACGTTGCAGTAGGTTCGTTACCTGGTAGCATGGGGCTTGATGGCTTTTTCCATCAGGATAACCGCTCAGCACAATGGATAGATGTATTTCAAGGCTACTGTACAGGAAAAGATGCTATTAACCTAGTTGTCAAGTAGGTGCTGAAGCCAGCAGAGCAGCATGCTCGGGGCACCTGGCAAAAGGCACGAGGCCACATTCAATAAGAGAAAGGGCCACAGGCTACAGGGAAGGGGGCAGCTGAATAGAGAGTTGCCTGTACGCTGCTATATCAAAAATAAAGGCTGGTAAAAGGAAGAGCAAAGCAAGAGCTGTTTTTCTACACGGCACAGATTTCAAAAAGAGAATATGTTTAAGCAGGTTTTCTTTGTGCACCATTGAAGCAGCAGACCCAGGGTTGCCTATAGTAACACAAGTGTGGGTCTTTGTCACCCTCTAGTGACTGGTCCCTATAAAATGAAGAGAGTCTACTGCTGCAACTAGCTGAAGAAGTTACTGGAACTCCCTTGGCTAAAGTGGTAGAGATTAAGGCTAGCTCTGGACAACCGACTGTGGGCCTAAAGTGGAGTGAGGGTCTCTCATACAGCCCTGCTGTGAGATTATCTAATTGCAGGATTGGACCCGTACTTTATAGTAATCCTTACACTACAGATGATTGTCACCAAGACAGGACTTACTGCATTTCAAGGAGATTCAGTGACTAAATGTGAACCATGCTGCACAGAAGGGTAAACGTAAAGCTGGCCAGAGAACAGCAATTCCACTTTGTGACAATATTCGAGGTTTCAGAATTTGTTTTTGTTGGGCATTGGAACGAAGCCAAAACCGTAGACCGTTTGCACAGAATGGGATTGTGTCAAACTGTCTTTTCAACTCAAACCCTGACCCCTCTCCCTGGGAGTGACTAGAGAGTCCACCCGGGAACTCGGAACCTTCCTGACAAAAACTCAGCTGACATCTGCACGTCTCTGCAGAACATTTTGGCTTCAGTGAAATGGCCTTTTATGAGGAACAAAGTGTTTTGTCAGCCAGGTTCCAATCAGCTGCAGGTAAATGAAGAGGCTTGAATGAGCTGCTTTCATGCCAACCCCGTTGTGGCAGGAGGAGGGTGATGTGTCCTGAAAAAGTCCCAGTTTTCCAGGCCTGCCCTCCCATGCTGGTGTCACTGCACTGGCCTGGCTTTTTTGAAACCCTACGGGCTCTGGCCATTGGCAGAAGCAGCCAGACCACTGAAGTCATGAAGCTGCCGGTAGACTGGCTAGGTGCTTGTGCCCCTCAAGGATGTCTCCTTTTCCCAGACGCCCCTCAACGTGTAAACCCTACTCTTCCCAGGGGGTCTCAAGCCAGCCCTCCTTTGCACCTAGAGTCGAAGTCACACTGGAGCCAGCGTAGTGACGAGCAGTCCACAATGGTCTCAGCTTCACAACCGCTGAGGGCACGCAGCTACCTAGTCTAAACCCAGAAGTCACGTTCCGTCAATAGTCTGGAAATACTTGCTTAAAAGCCGTTGTTTTCAGGAGCACTTCTGCCTGTCAACCCCATACCTAGACTTAGTGTAGAAAACCAACACGGCAGGTTGGGGAAGTGAGATGGCTTGGTAGTTCAGTCCTGGCACTCAGAGATCTGGGTTCAGTGCCCAGATCTGTCTCAGACTCCCTGTCTGAGCTTGGGCAGGTGCTGAGTATCTCTGCCTCAGTTCCCTATCTGTGAAATGGAGACAATCAGCCTGAAGACTGTAAGCTTTTCAGGGCAGGGACTGTCTGTACAGTGCCTAGCACCACTTGGACCAGCTGAATTTTGGTATTCTAGGGGCTACTGCCATCAAGTTAGAAATGTTAATAAAAATTGTTTCAGTGCTTCTTCAAAACTGCTGGGAGCAGATGAGACTGGAAATGGAAGGACCCAAACACTGTACAACAAAGGGGGCTAATCTCCTGGTGCAGCTGGTCTGATATGCATTCAAATTACTCCTGGGTGTCTGTTCTCCCGCAACCCAGCCTAGCAGCTTTCAACAGTACAGCATTCAGTGCTCAGTAAAGATTCAGTGACATTCTCCTAGCTGAACTGTCTTAAAGTGTAATATGGATCGTTACAGACCTGCCTGGCCTTAGTTACCCCCCCCTCCACCAAAAACTTCCACGAGTCTAGCTGCCCTGTTGTTATCTGGTGAATTAGTAAAGGCTCCGGGGACTTGTTTATCTGGCACTAAGGCATGGCAGGTCACTGTGATTCCCAGGAAGTAAAGAGCCAGAGACCCCCATATTCCTGTGGATCCTTGAAGTCGATTTCTTTGTGCTGTTTTGCCTGGATGGTAACTAACTCGCCCTAACCAGCTGCCTGCCTAGTTTTAACAAACATGTCGTGTGCTCCAGTAATATCACCCCTCCAGATCTATTTCTAAGCACATACTAGCGGAGGGGAGAGACCTAACTCTGAGCCCCAGCTTATCCGCACTGACCTGAATATCAGGAGCCACAGTACAAGCCTGAAAATTGCCCCCAAATTGAACCGGTGCGTCAATGCTTCAAAACTTGGCACAGAAGAGGGGAGAACCCAGTTAGCAACTTGCATTCATGCTGCACTATTCAATTGTGCCAAAGCAAGAGGAAGTGGAACCACTGAGGAAAGGTGGGGCGCCTTTCGGACTGCAGTGCAATCAACAGCTAAAGATGTCCTTGGTGTCCCAATTCAGCAAAATGTGGACTGGTTTGATGCAAATGACAACAGTATCCAAGCACTCCTTGTGGCCCATCAAGCCATGCACTAAGTTAAAGTGAACAAATTTCCTCCCTCGTGACTGCAGAAGCCTTCAGGAAACGAAAATCTGAAGTGCAGAAAAAGCAGCAGGAGATGGAGGACACTCGGTGGAGAAATAAAGCAACAGAACAACAAGCTCTTGCTGATACTAATAACACCCGAGGGTATTTTCAGGAATTAAATTCCTTTACGGACCACAAAGAGCCAATAATTGTCCAAGCCTGTCCGTCCACTGATCGCACCGCCCTCCCAGCTGAGCACAGTATGGTACTAGAGAGATGGAAAGAACATTTTGCAATTCTCCTCAATCCTGAGTTGGGCACAAATGATCAAAAACCAGACTCAATCAAGCAAAGACCATTTCAATTTGAACTCAAAGATCCATCAACTTTGGAGGAGACTCAGAACGCACTTCTGGAAATGACAAATGGAAAGGCAGTTGGAGCTGATGAAATCCCAGCTGAAGGGCTGAAGCAGGGTGGTCCTACACTTCACAAAGCTTTACGAGACTAATTTACTTTCTGCTGGGAAAACGAGGTTTTACGCCAGGATTTCAAAGATGTCAAAATCGTAACAATCTACAAGCACAAAGTGGACAGCTATGACTGCAGCAGTTATCATGGCATTTCACTCCTCTCCATCGCTGGTAAGACCCTTGGTCAGCTGTTGCTGAAAAGGCTTCAGGTTATTGCAGATGATGTATTCCCTGAACCCCACAGTGGTTTTCGTTCATCACGCAGCACTGAAGACAGTATTTACCATAAGGGCTAGAGCACATATGGAAAAAAAATTACCAGCTCCACCCCCTCTCCCCCCAGCGCCTCCTGTCCACCAGAGGCCCTGCCGATCAACTCCTCCCCCTCCCTCCCAGCGCCTCCCACTGGCCATGATCAGCTCTTCTGCAGTGTGCAGGAGGTGCTGGGAGAGAGGGGGAGGAGTGGGGATGGGGATCGCTCAGGGGAGGGGGTGGAACAGGGGTGGGAAGAGACAGGTGGGGGAGGGATGGGGCAGGGGCTGGGGCAGAGCTGGAGTGAAGAGAGGGGGCAGGAGTGCGGGCTTGGGGAAAGGGGTTGGGGGGGGCGGGGCCTGGTGCAGAGTGGTGGGTTGAGCACCCCCAGGGCCCTAAGAAAGCCACCGCCTGTGGCATTTACCCTACACCAGTTACAGGAGAAAGCTGCCGAATAACAAATGCCCCTGTATGTTGCCTTTGTTAGCCTTAGTACGGCGTTCGACACCTGCACTGACAAAGAACTCTCATCGCACTTAAGGTCAGCTGTCTCAGCCTTTGGTCGTCTACAAAAAAGACTATGGACACGACAGGGGGTCAAAGTGTTCACAAAATGCCAAGTTTACAGAGCTGTTGTCTTCCTTGTCTTCATACTCATTAGAGACTGGCCCTTTTTATCATCGCCATGTCCAAAAAATTCACTGTCTGCAACGAGGACACCTACGCAGCATACTGGGAATCAAATGGCATCAACAGTGAAGTACGATGGCTAGCAGCCATGGTAATCATGGAAGCCATGCTAGCATGGAGGCAAATGATCTGGGTCGGTCACGTTCTATGTATGGATAACAATTGGCTGCCTAAGAAAGTTCCGTACAGTGAATTTGACAAAGGCAGTCGGAAAGTTGGCCTCCCAAACTCCGCACGCACGAAGCGGCACATTCAGGCTGCTGGGCTGGACTTAATGACCTGGGAGGATACGGCCCATGACAGGGAGCTTGGCACTCCTCTACAAAGGAAGCAGAACGAGCAACAGAATACCATTGTGCTGGCCTGGCCAACAGTCGGAGGGAATGTAGAAACCAACTTGCCCTGGCACGTCTCCTGAACCTTACATGTGGAAACTGATTTCCTGTCACAGTCATACTCTACTACGAGCGACAGTCATTCTTATTATCACTAGAGGAGGGAAGAGACCTAACTCCGGTGCCACACCTAGGACTTAACCCTGATGGAAGCAAACAAATAGTGTGTCTTTACCTTTCATTTTGCAGGTCACACCTGGAATTTCCAATCAGGTTGACTCTTTCCATTTATTTTCCCATTGTATTGCCCCAGCTATGCAATATCCAGTAACTAAAGTATCAACTGTGGGTAGAATTGTGTCTCCCTCTTTCTCCTGAGTGGTTTGATCTTCTTCCATTAAAAGTTTTCCTCGCTCTCCTCAGTGGCTGTCTTCCACCACTTCAGCTCTCTTCTGCAGTGTATTTCTCTCCTGGGTGGTGGCATTCTACTTATTGATCTGTCTCCACTCATGTTGCAGCTCTTACGTGACTGTTCAGTGCTTGGTCCATCTCCACTCAGTGGCTTAGCTACTTTTGATGCACATAGGAATTTATTTATTTTTAAAATTATATAGTAGTCGGACTGGCAGCTACATCCAGCTAGCAATCCCAGAAACTTTAGTGGCATATGGGCACAGAGGAATTTATCAAGGAAAGGGGGCTCCATGCTGCCTGGAATTGAGCAGAAAAAACAAGCAGCTAAAGTAAAAAATGTCAGCATCAGTTGAAGAACAGGCTGGGGGAGAAGGGAAATGGGCATAAACTTTTGGTGTGACTACAAGAAATCCATAAGCAGATGTTAATAAGCTCAAGCTACAGAATTGTTTGGGGAAGAATAAGAGAAAACAACATGCTAAACCATTGTTGCCCACTTTTATTCCCAGCTCTGCCTCAGATCTCGTACGTGATCTTGGTCAAGTCACTTCACCTCTTTGTACCTCTGTTTCCCTTTCCACCCCTTTTCTGTCTTATCTCTGAAGATGGTATGCTCTGTTCCTTATTACGTGTTTGTACAGTGCTTTGCACAATGGATCTCCCATCTTGGTTGGGGCCTTTAACTGCTACCACAATATACATGATTCACAATATAACCATTGTGGTACGAATGCCCAAAGTGGTGGTTTTCATCTGCAGCTGAGACACCTTCCTCTCCTCAATCTGTACTAAACTCAGCCCCCATGGAACTGAATCTTTGCAGAATGCAGCCCTAATAAGTAAATAAATCATTTTCCAACTTGTCCCAGCACGTTATCCGTCACCGGCAGCTGAGCTGCCTCTTCCACCCATGCTGACGTTTAACAATGAAAAATCCAAACGGGAGCTGTTGCACAGGGATCACCCAGTGGCATCGGCAGGTGTTACGGCAGCGGAAAGACGGGAGAACCATTGCTTCACGCGGCATTCCTTCTTAGGCAAAGTATTTTTGCCAAGTATTCTGCAGCGTGTACTAAGCTGCTCTGAAGTCCTTAGTGTATGTGTCAGGTAAACTATGCTAGAGAGTAATTGTATTAACCTCTTGTCTCTAAATGTAGCCCAAGATATTGTTGCCTCCTGTCCCTCGTCTCTTGCCTGGCCTGTCTGATCAGCTGCAGGTGTGACAGGTGAGCTGATACTGTAAGGAATATGGCGGAATGTGTGGAAACACAGGCATCCGTCCATCCTTCCTACACGTGAACTCAAGATGTATTTCCCACAAGACTTAATGCTGCCATAACTTGAAGTCTCCCAATAGTCTGAAATAAGAATTTTTTGTCACTGACACTAAATAACTAAACAGACCATTGGTTGTCAACTGCGAGTTATGGCACCAGGGTTTTCTGCGCGTGGCCCTTCCACCAGGTGCTTTCAGCAGCAAAAGGGCCAGCTCCATTTTCTCGGGGTTCCTCCTGAAGACTTAAACCACACCAGGTTGAGCTCCCACCTAGAAACCTGGGAAACTATATACAGTACACTCCTGTTTATCCAAACCTCCACATGAGCCACATCCCTTCCTTGTGCCCCAGCATGAGATACACGTCCTCTGCAGAATCTCTCTCACGCTGGGGGACAAGGAACTGATTCCGACCATGAGGCTTTTGGGAAAGCAGAGCACAGACCCCCAGCCAGGACTGCAAGGGGGAGGCCACGGTGCTGCTGAATGGCTCCCGTGGCAGCTCACAGGTCCCGCTGCAGCCTTGCAGTCATGGGAGTGAGTGAACAACGGAGCTGCAGAGGACTCCCTGCACTGCTGCAAGACCAGGGACACCCCGTCCCGGCAGGCACAAGGTGAGATCCTGGCCAGGCAGAGCAGAGACCCCCGGCTAGGACTGAGCTCTGGCCTCTCGATTATCCAAAATTCCGATCATCTGAATAAAATCGGTGTCCACCATGCTTTTCAGATAATTGAGAGGATACTGTAGACCTCTCTGGGTGCCCTGGATGGGTAATATTTCCCTACTTGCAAGCACCGAGGCCAGGGGTTTAAAAGAGAGAGAACACTATTGGGGAGGGACCGGGGGGAAACATACTCATCAAAGCCAGCAATTAGTGAATTCTATGAGGTAAGACACCCTCCCCCCCCCGCCACGATGTCTCTACCATTGTCCCAACCTCAGCCCTCCTGCAGCGGTACATTACAGCCATTTCCTGTCTCCCCAACTCCTCCACTCACAGTTTGTTGTCATGGACTGGTGGAGTCCAAGGATTGTGCCTGGCCAGGGCTGCTCCGGGGACGTTACCACCAAACCCAGCTGAAGTGATGTCAGCTTTGAGAGCTGTATAGGGAGGCCTGCCTCCGAGTCCCTCAGGTAGGCAGCTCGTCTCTTTAGTTTCAGCCCAAGTCACCTCAGCACCATCGTCTGCCTCAGACCAACCTCGGCGCTGGCCGCTCCACAGCTCAGCTCCCGACCTGACTTCACGGCCTTGGAATAATCCAGGATCCTAAAGCTGCTTGATGCTGAACCTTCTGAGAGGGGGCTCGGGCACAGGAAAAAAGGGAAAAGCTCCTTCCCTCTCTTTGGTCCTGTCCAGGCTTCCTTATCCAACTGTGCCTGACTGGTTAGCGGTCAGGGTGACCCGCACCCAAGGGAGATCTGGTGCAGTTCTCTCATCCCGTAATTTCCCAGCAGGGACCATAGCACTGCAAACTCAGAAGTGAACTGTATTTTAAACAAAATGTCCAAAATCGTCACATAACTGAAAGGCAGATGAGGCCTGGCCCATTCAGATGCCAGCTGAGAGCGCTCTCCCATATGGAGCCCCTGCCCACGTGCAGCTCTCAAAGAGCAGAGGGCTGCTCTTCTCAACTTCCCCCGCCATATGTTAACAGGGACTTCAGACGACGGGGTTTACCCTGTACAGTCTCTGTCTGTTCCCATTCCTGGCTGCAAAAACGCTAGGCCTCGCCACTTGCTGCTCTGCTGGGTTTACGTGATTAATTAGAACATTTTGAATTCCTACAAGCCACAGTAGGGTTTCCATCTCCCAGGAGTCCAAGTGCACTTTATCCCAGGTTAAATTGGGGTGCATTCATGCCTCTAAAGCGGAGGAGAAAACATACCACTTTAAAGGAGAGAGAAATAGCTGGCCAGCTGGCTAAGTGCCCAGGATTTCACAGCACTGAGCCGAAAACCTGGGAGATGTGCCTGCCAGCTCTTCCCAGATAAGGTCAGGTGGAGGCTGAAATGTATTTCTGGCTGGAGCAAAATCCAGCTTCATCTTTAGGACACCACGTCAAGCTTTCTGGAAGAACACGTGGTGGGTCAGAGAGGGAGAGGCCATTGTTCAGGTAACTTGGAAATAGGCCTTAGGCCATGAAGGGCTGGGTAGCTAGGGACAGGTACTTTAAATTGCACTGTGCAGAGAGAATCATGCAGGCATGATCTGCTTCTGCCATGCTCAGTGTGAGCAGCTGTATTTGGTACTAGCTGGAGCTTCTGAAGGGTTTTTCCAGTTTAATCCCTGCTAGGGTCTATTGCAGCAGTCAGTGACGGTACGGATGACTGGGCACGGTACCGTATCTGAGAGGAAGAGACAGTCCCTCAGCCACAGAGAGACGTTTCTGGCAGTTGATGCCATCTGTAGATCTATGAGCAGGGATGAGCTTAGTGATACCCCAAGATCGTGGCAAAAATCTCGTTTGATGTTTCTGCACCACTGCGCATCCTCTCTCCGCATCACCTCCATCTCACCGGGACAGACCCACCCCCCTCCCGTCCCCACCAGCTATCGGAAGAGCCTGGTGATGGCTCCCTCTTTGGTCAGGGAAGAGGGGTCATAGAGATCAGCACTAGGGCTGGTCAGAAAACATCTGCCGACAAAAAGATTTTCTGACTGGCTCTTCTCAGTGACCTCTCCAGTTTCTCCAACAGCTTCCTGCAGCGGTGGGACCAGAGCTGCCAGCACAAGTTGTGCCCGATGTGTGTGAGGAGAGAAGGGAGGCAAAGGAATTCCACGCCTCCTAGGCCAATCACGCCTATGCACCACTTCGGCTGGCCCTCAGCACAGGGGTGACGTTCAACACGACGAAACTTCCACCACAGAGGCTGGCCTGTGGGCTACGAAAGGGAAAAGCTGGTTGAGCTCGGTGCCACTGAGAGGAACCCCCGAAAGGGAGATTTAAACGAGGAAAATAAACATGGGGAAGCACAAATGTTTGATCCGTTTAAAGTAACCGGGCAGCATGTCTCGCACAAGGCTCCCTTTCAGCTTGTGTTGCATGTGTTGTTCTAAACATCTGGGCCACAACAAGGAGGGGATCCCAGTGGGACAGGGGGCAAAGAGAATACCTGATGAAAAGGAGGGACAAACGAGCGGTGTAAAGACAAGCCAGGCCCCAAAGCAGCCTTACGCATCTTTTCCCCCCACTACAAAACCTGTGTCACAGGAATGTGAACTACAGCATTATGCACTGGGAGTCAAAGACAAAACAGCTTTCATGACGGGAAATTGCTTTAAAAGTAAGAGCTGACACATCCTCAGTGCCTGTTGAGGGACTCCAAGGGGAACCTGGAACTAGGAAGCTGTTAGAATATTGAAACGTACTAAGGTACATTCACACCACAGCCTGTACACAAACATATTGCCCATCACAGTGTAACCTTAGGGGGAAAGCTTTGAAAATCCTGAATTAGAAATTATTATTACAAGAGGAGAGGAGCTGACTTTGAATGTTGATTCCCCACCCCGAGTAGCGAGCACTGGTAGCAAGGTATGTTATGTTGATGTTTGCTTTGCTTATCCTGGGAAAAAGACTTCAAGGATGGCCATTTATGACACGTTGCCTGCCTTTCAGAGCTGTGGCTAGAACTGTCCTGTTGAAAATTGAGACTGGAAGGTGTGACATTAATGGGAGTCACCAGAAAACACCACTGCAGATGGTCTTTCCCGATCTGTTATCTGACTGTCAAGGACTTCAATCTTGATCAAATACATATAGATAGCTGGGGTGCAGTTCTTCTTAGGTGCTGCACAGATCTCCAGTAAAGTCTATTGTTCATTAATCTTCCCCTCTGACTGGCACCATGCTTCACCCTGGTCTACGAAGAGACTTTCTTCATTACAGCTAACGGGGTAGTTCACTCACCATGGCTCTTCCACTTTTTGGCCTCTCTGCCAATCAGTGCAAAGTGTGGTGGAGAGTTTGTGATGTGGGAACTGGAACTGAGACCTGGTCTACACCAAAAAATTACATCGACCCAGCTACATTGCTCAGGGAGTTGAAAAACGTACACCTTGGAGCACCACAGTTAGAATGCCCTAAGCCCCAGTCTAGACGTTGACCTCGCTACCACCTCATTCAGAAAGGGCTCTGATCCTCTCTTAAATACTGCAGGTTTTCGGAGTAATTTATGTCAAATTCAATTGGTTTCATCCTTATTCAATGTTATAAGACTTTCCCATAAGTAGATAGATCCAAACCAGAGCAGGCTTGAACACCCCTAAGTTTTAGGGTGTTCAAAATCTTGAATCAAACTGTGCTACTTGGAGTCTATCATTAGATTTCTGTTGCAATTAGAATGTATAGCTATTCATTGGCAAAAGCCTGGTGTTTAGGAAAAACGTCTTCACATTCCTACATCAGGCTGCTACGAGAAGCCTGGGAGCAAGGACTCAATTTAAAAACGCTTCAGCTGAGCATTCAGTTTGATAAGTAAAATGCTCGTCCCCATTTTCTAAATAGCCTCAACCTGGTCTCTGCATTTGCACAGATAGTCATTTGCACACGTCAATAATGGAATGTGTGTGTCGCACAGGCACAGCAGATAGACATACTCACATGGAGCCTTTGGCTTGACAAAGTCTCTAGTATTTGTACCAGCAAATGAGTTTGTGTTTGGACTGGCCTTGACAGGATATCAGCAAAGCGAATGTCCGCTCACTTTATGCCCTAGGTCGGGAACCCTCAAGGTGGGGATTGAAGCCAGTGCAGGGATGCCTGCGGCTCATTTACTACAACGCAGAATATAAAGAAAGCAGGAACCAAGAGATGCAGCATTATTTGCTCAGAGTCTTGCAGAAACTCTTAATAATTGCATAAAATTAGATTGCAACTCAAGACTGTCAGTGGCCTGGCTGTGAATGATTGCCATGCTATCTGCTGGCCATTAAAGACGGTAAGCTGCTCTTTGTAAGATAAATGCCTGCACTACCAACTTCTTTTTAAATGTTAGGGTGCTTTCGCTTATCCAAAGGAAGCCTGGTTACTGTCAGCCCCACTCTCCATCACTGCAGGTGGAAGCAATTACAACATCCTCAGGGGCTGAGAATTCTCTGGCGAGGCATTAGCCTCTAGCATAGGTTGGATAACACTGAGGGAAGATCCAAAATACCCTTGCTCATATTGGCCCCAGTCCAGGAGGGCAAATAAGCACACGCTCAACTTTGGATTCCCATTGAAGTGCCCAGACTGTGGAATTCATGAAGGCCATAGGATTACTCGTGCTGAAAGTGAAGCATGTGCTTAAGGGCTTTCCCGGATCAGAGCCATTGCCTGCTGTGTGAGGTTCTGCACAGTGTGAGTACAGGGATCAGAATCTGTTCCTGAGTAAGAGTGATAAATCTCATACCTCTGTGCTGGTAGGGGTCAATACATTGGCAGTCCTATTTTATGTGTTCATCATAGATGTTGCTTGTCCTGGAATAACTAAAGATAACCTGCTATTGTCAACAGAAAATGCATTTCTTTTACCTAAAACTATCAGGAGCTTGGATAACAAAGAGCTTGTTTTCCCCAGTAATATGCTCTTTTATTATTACACTGGATTAAAATTAAATTGCTAACGTAAGGACAAGCGGATGAATCAGTATCTATGATAGCATACAAGAACGCCTGTACAATGTTTGTACGCTCTATGTTGCTTGATATTTAAAGATTCTTATCTCCAGAATAATATGAGCTGAAATACATTGTGAGGACCCCAGGCCATTAAGTGTAGCAATGCTGTTTGCATTGCTTTATTTTTGTGTGCTGTCTTTAGACAGACAGTAAACACTATTTTGAAGTGCAAGTTGCAAGACCGCTTTCTATTTTTCAGTGCACAGGAACTCAATTTATTCATTGTTCAAAAAAAGAACAGCGTTGTATTTTCTCTCTCAAGAACCCAATGGAAACATTGGCAAAACACTCTCATAAAGATGATCAGATTGTTTACCAGCACGGATAAAATGATTCCATTCCACAACCTGTCTCACAAATATATCTTTGTAGCAGGGAAAATATGTTTTTGTTAGCAAAATAGATTCATAGATATTTAGGTCAGAAGGGACCATTATGATCATCTAGTCCAACCTCCTGCACAACGCAGGCCACAGAATCTCACCCACCCACTCCTGCGAAAAACCTCTCACCTATGTCTGAGCTATTGAAGTCCTCAAATCGTGGTTTAAAGACTTCAAGGCGGAGAGAATCCTCCAGCAAGTGACCCGTGCCCCATGCTACAGAGGAAGGCGAAAAACCTCCAGGGCCTCTTCCAATCTGCCCTGGAGGAAAATTCCTTCCCGACCCCAAATATGGCCATCAGCTAAACCCTGAGCATATGGGCAAGATTCACCAGCCTGATACTACAGAAAATTCTTTCCTGGGTAACTCAGATACCACCCCATCTATTATCCCTAAAATAGATGAAGATACCTTTAAAAATATTCACCAAGATAACAATTATACTGGAGATCAGAGGAATTATTTAACTTTCATTTCCAAAGGAGAATAAAAATAGAATTGCGTTTATGAAACAGATTGCTATTCTGCAGAAGGAAGTTCTCACATACTATCACAGATTCCTCCTATAGTTTCTAATACAGTAACTTTTAGTTTTAAAATCTCCTCCTCCTCTTCTTTCTATGGCAGCGATATGCTGAGGTGTAGTTTACAGGATGAGCTCCACTGAAAGTCATTGAACTCCATTTTCCCTTTTGTTTTTGGTCAGTGGCTGGGAGCTGAGTATTCTGACTCTGTTCTGGAAAATTTTTGTCCCAGAAAGTTCCCATGTCAATTTCAGTCTCACCTCTTGTTTTTTTGTTTTGTTTTTTTTTGTTTTGGCTGGTGAATAAAAAAGTCAATTTTTTATTTGGTTTCAAAACTGCACTAATCCCTACAAGCTCACAATGACAAAAGCCATTGGCAAAATAATGTTCCGAATATCACCCATTCTGGACAGACAAATGAAATAAATTCTAGTTGTTTCATTTTTCCAATGGATTGCTAATGGGATGCTTTATACCTAAGTAGTCTGTACGACACTGTTGCCCAATAGCAGGAGGCTTGGGAGTGCTGGAGATGGAACTGCCATGAGAGCAGGGCCTAAACTGTGGAACTCACTGCCACAAAAATAAAACCCACCAAACTAAATGCAAAACACAGCTTTGCTCTCCCTTGCCCACACATTTCTGCTCTCTCCAAGTTCCCCTACCAGGGCGAGAAGGGAAAGACTTTGTTCTTTTTCATAGGGATGCCCTTGGATACAATGGTGATAAGGGCCTTCCAAGTGGAGCTGGGTGAAATGTTTGGGTGAATTGTATATCCATGAAAAATGCTTTTTTCAGGGCACTGAAACTATTCACAAATTCAAAGAATAACTTTGGCCTGCAAAAAAAAATAGATTTTTTTTAAAAGGTGAAAACATTTAATTTCAACCATTTCATAACATTTTGACTTTTCATTTTGAGATAGTGTTTTGTTTTAAAATGTAGCTTTTTAAAAAAAAAAGATGAAAAATACCCCAAATGCCCCAAAAACAAAACAAAAAAATTCATTTGGGTCAAACCAACCAAAAAAAATCCATTATTCGCTCAGCTGTACTTATAAGTATCTAGATAGACTTGGGCTTTTTTGGCCACAGGACTATGAAACCCAGCTCTGATGTTGCTGGCAAAGGAGCATCACATTTTCTAGTGTCGTCTCGGTCAGTTGGAGTTTTGTCACTACCTTCTGAAGAAGTGGGAGCGGCCCCTTGGCAGCAAAGTTATTGTTTTATTGTGTAATCAGCTTTTTACTTTTCCCCACACACTGTTTAGACTGAGGGCCTCTGTACATCCCTCCTTGAAAAAATATGAAACTAGAATAATAAAAAAAGAAACTATCACTGGCAGTCGCCTGCCTCCCTGGGGAAAGCCAGATGAAAAATAATGCAGGACAATGTGCGCTCTCACTGTGATGAAAAAATAACTGGGACTCTCAAAGAGGCAGCTCCAGCAGTTTAGAATTAGGCAGCCGACTTTTCCTGCCTAACCCAGGGTACCAAAGGAAAATGCTGAGAAACCCAGTTTAGGAACCTGCCAGAGGAAAAGAAGCTCTCGCATGTTAATTCATATTCCGACACAGTCCCGTGTGCATTCACATAGCAGAAAGAGTGTAATACACAAAAGTAACATACCTACCGTATTCGACTGCACTTTACATCATGCATGTCTTGCACTTCTGTGATTTCACTAATTGCACTTATATCCTTCCTTACCTTCGCTATGATATGCCAAGGATCCCTTGCTCTCTTTATGAAAAAATAACGGCTAAGTATGCCCATTAAATAACTATACCATAAATCAATAGGTGCAATAGACTCATGCTCATATCGTGATATGCCTTAAATACACGGTTCGGTCATTTAACGACACTGTAGAAGACATGCAGAAGACACATAAAGCTAATGTAATGTTTATATACTTCCAGTATACTTTGCTTGCGGTGTATTGTGCCAGATCCTGAGCAGTGCTAAGCAACAGCAACATGAGCACCACTGAGAGCTGCTGGTGCTCAGTATGTCTCTAGGTTTAGCCCCAAATCAATACACCATATGTCGAAACAGGCATTTGCCACTAATCATACAGTGTCCGAGAACCATAAGATGATCTTTCTTACAGGATCTTGATGTTACAGCATGAATTCACCCTTCAGGGCAGGATATTCCCTGCAAGACAGCTGGAATGGTAATCCTCCACAACTATGGTTTATTTCAGAGTAACAGCCGTGTTAGTCTGTACTCACAAAAAGAAAAGGAGGACTTGTGGCACCTTAGAGACTAACCAATTTATTTGAGTATGAGCTTTCGTGAGCTGTAGCTCACAAAAGCTTATGCTCAAACTATGGTTTAGAAACCTTCACCATATGCTGCCATGTAAAACGTATATCGCTTAAATATTAAGGCTCCAATCCTGCAAACATTTATGAACATGCTTAACTTTGCTCATGGGAGTCATCCCTGCCTTACAGTGACAGACCTAAGGAGCTCAATCTATTTATCTTAAAAGAGAAGATTAAAGGGGTGATTGTTGACAGTCTGTAAGTACCTACATGGAGAATAAATGTTTGATAACAGGCTTTACAGTCTAGCAGAGAAAGGTCTAACACAATCCAATGGCTGGAAGTGGAAGCTAGATAAATTCAGATTGGAAATAAGGCACATTTTTAATAGTGAAGGTAATTAACCAGTAGAACAATTTACCACAGGTTGTGGTGGAGTCTCCATCACCGACCATTTTGAAATCAAGATTGGATGCTCTAGGAATTATTTTGGGGCAGGTCTCTGGCCTGTGTTATACAGAAGATCGGACTAGATGGCCACATGATCCCTTCTGGCCTTGGAATCTCTATGGAATAGCTGTTGCCAACTTGCTATTACCACGGAAGGAGAGCGCAGGAGACTTGTGAACAGTAACCACTTTACTTGTTACTGAGAACCATACAGAAGGTGTTGCTGGCTTGCCTGCCTGGCTCCAAGTGCCAGAGCAATGTGTGTCTGCTGATAAGATCCACTACATCATAATTCTTCCCATGCAATGCTGAGTAACTGTGGTTCCTACTCCAAAGTTACTGCTATCATTACATCTCCTCTTATATTTTATTTAACTTTATCAACTTAATTTAGCATCCATAATGCTAATCTGAATGCTCAAAGAGACTAGCACACTGAGTCTGCATCTAACAGCTTTTCTTAGCTCTCTGCCTTTAGCGGTAGTAACGGCCAAGGTCCCTTTCCCCCCTTGTATTTGAATTGACCACTGAAGACTGGTCTGGCATTGCTTGCATTTCTGAGCTGGATGTTGACACAGTTTCTATTTTTCCATATTTTCATTCCCCTTCCCCAGAAGTCTTTTATAGCTCTAAAACCCTTTCTGTTTCTTCTATACACATCTCCTTCCCCTATCTCAGCAAGGTAAGATCTTGGAGCTGCCTATTGGTCAATCTCCTTTGCAGGTTTCCATGCTTCTTTTTGACAAATACAAATAGTCCCTCCATTTACCAGTGGGGATAAAGGCTTTGTCAAAGAAAAAAGTTTTGCTTTGCTTTTCTTAACTTTAGGTTAGTTTTTAAGTTGTCACTAATGAGTTTGTCAGGTATGCCATACCTTGCAAATGCATTATTATTTATTTCAAATAATCATCCAGGCATCCAGGCAAACTTGACGTCTGTGCCCACCAGTTGTGACTGTTGACCTGTGTGGGATAAGTTTCCTGGGGTAAGTCACCATTGCAAGAAATCTTTGCAATTCAGCCTGGCAGGTCAGCAAGGCCATTTCAGTTTTTGTAGCAATTTTTGAGTTGTCAGGTGTTAGAGCTTTTTTTGTCTAGATAAATATTTTATCTCTGTCAGACCCAATTTGTGTTCCTCTTGTTCAGTCGCAGCTTCCTTTCACAACACCTGTCTAGAACTCCCTGGAGCTTTTTCATCATATTCTTGTCCTGTAGTTCCCCACACCAGTATGTCATCTATATAACATCCAGCACCTTCCAGACCTTCAAGAGTCTGTTGGATCACTCTTTGGTACTCTTCAAGAGCTGAACAGATGCCAAAAGGATGTCTCTACCTGCTAAATGCTGAATGTACAGAGTAAAGAACTTTTGTTGTCCAGGTGTATTTGCCAAAATCCATCTAAGACAGTGCAAACTGCATCTTTTGCTAAGCTGCTTGTGATTTACAGATATAGAGCAGGTTGCACAGAGGAGCCAAGAGACCAGTGAAGAAGCTTGGCAACATGTGACCTCCAGAAGAGGTAAGCGGAATGTCCGGGTTCCAGTAACACAGACACAGGTAACTAACCGCTTTCATGTTCTCTCCACAGGTATCGTTGCGGAGAGTGGACCAGATGATATGTCTGGGGCGAGAAAGCAGAAGGAGACTCCGCTGGTTGGAAGGCATGAGATGCGCTGTCCTGAGGTTGGGGGTTCCACGACCACCACCCCCAAGAGGAGAAGGCGGGTGGTGGTGGTCGGGGACTCTCTCCTCCGGGGGACTGAGTCATCTATCTGCCGCCCTGACCGGGAAAACCGAGAAGTCTGCTGCTTGCCAGGGGCTAAGATTCGTGATGTGACGGAGAGACTGCCGAGACTCATCAAGCCCTCGGATCGCTACCCCTTCCTGCTTCTCCACGTGGGCACCAATGATACTGCCAAGAATGACCTTGAGCGGATCACTGCGGACTATGTGGCTCTAGGAAGAAGAATAAAGGAGTTGGAGGCGCAAGTGGTGTTCTCGTCCATCCTCCCCGTGGAAGGAAAAGGCCTAGGTAGGGAGCGTCGAATCGTGGAAGTCAACGAATGGCTACGCAGATGGTGTCGGAGAGAAGGCTTTGGTTTCTTTGACCATGGGATGGTGTTCCATGAAGGAGGAGTGCTGGGTAGAGACGGGCTCCATCTTACGAAGAGAGGGAAGAGCATCTTTGCCAGCAGGCTGGCTAACCTAGTGAGGAGGGCTTTAAACTAGGTTCACCGGGGGAAGGAGACCAAAGCCCTGAGGTAAGTGGGAAAGCGGGATACCGGGAGGAAGCACAGGCAGGAATGTCTGTGAGGGGAGGGCTCCTGCCTCATACTGGCAATGAGGGGCGATCAACAGGTTATCTCAAGTGCTTATATACAAATGCACAAAGCCTTGGAAACAAGCAGGGAGAACTGGAGGTCCTGGTGATGTCAAGGAACTATGACGTGATCGGAATAACAGAGACTTGGTGGGATAACTCATATGACTGGAGTACTGTCATGGATGGTTATAAACTGTTCAGGAAGGACAGGCAGGGCAGAAAAGGTGGGGGAGTAGCACTGTATGTAAGGGAGCAGTATGACTGCTCAGAGCTCCGGTACGAAACTGCAGAAAAACCTGAGTGTCTCTGGATTAAGTTTAGAAGTGTGTGCAACAAGAGTGATGTAGTGGTGGGAGTCTGCTATAGACCACCGGACCAGGGGGATGAGGTGGATGAGGCTTTCTTCCGGCAGCTCACGGAAGCTACTAGATCGCATGCCCTGATTCTCATGGGTGACTTTAATTTTCCTGATATCTGCTGGGAGAGCAATACAGCGGTGCATAGACAATCCAGGAAGTTTTTGGAAAGCGTAGGGGACAATTTCCTGGCGCAAGTGCTAGAGGAGCCAACTAGGGGGGGTGCTTTTCTTGACCTGCTGCTCACAAACCGGGTAGAATTAGTGGGGGAAGCAAAAGTGGATGGGAATCTGGGAGGCAGTGACCATGAGTTGGTTGAGTTCAGGATCCTGACGCAGGGAACAAAGGTAAGCAGCAGGATACGGACCCTGGACTTCAGGAAAGCAGACTTCGACTCCCTCAGGGAACGGATGGCCAGGATCCCCTGGGGGACTAACTTGAAGGGGAAAGGAGTCCAGGAGAGCTGGCTGTATTTCAAGGAATCCCTGTTGAGGTTACAGGGACAAACCATCCCGATGAGTCGAAAGAATAGTAAATATGGCAGGCGACCAACTTGGCTTAATGGTGAAATCCTAGCGGATCTTAAACATAAAAAAGAAGCTTACAAGAAGTGGAAGGTTGGACATATGACCAGGGAAGAGTATAAAAATATTGCTCGGGCATGTAGGAATGTTATCAGGAGGGCCAAATCGCACCTGGAGCTGCAGCTAGCCAGAGATGTCAAGAGTAACAAGAAGGGTTTCTTCAGGTATGTTGGCAACAAGAAGAAAGCCAAGGAATGTGTGGGCCCCTTACTGAATGAGGGAGGCAACCTAGTGACAGAGGATGTGGAAAAAGCTAATGTACTCAATGCTTTTTTTGCCTCTGTTTTCACTAACAAGGTCAGCTCCCAGACTGCTGCGCTGGGCATCACAAAATGCGGAAGAGATGGCCAGCCCTCTGTGGAGATAGAGGCGTTAGGGACTATTTAGAAAAGCTGGACGTGCACAAGTCCATGGGGCCGGACGAGTTGCATCCGAGAGTGCTGAAGGAATTGGCGGCTGTGATTGCAGAGCCACTGGCCATTATCTTTGAAAACTCGTGGCGAACCGGGGAAGTCCCGGATGACTGGAAAAAGGCTAATGTAGTGCCAATCTTTAAAAAAGGGAAGAAGGAAGATCCTGGGAACTACAGGCCAGTCAGCCTCACCTCAGTCCCTGGAAAAATCATGGAGCAGGTCCTCAAAGAATCAATCCTGAAGCACTTGCATGAGAGGAAAGTGATCAGGAACAGCCAGCATGGATTCACCAAGGGAAGGTCATGCCTGACTAATCTAATCGCCTTTTATGATGAGATTACTGGTTCTGTGGATGAAGGGAAAGCAGTGGATGTATTGTTTCTTGACTTTAGCAAAGCTTTTGACACGGTCTCCCATAGTATTCTTGTCAGCAAGTTAAGGAAGTATGGGCTGGATGAATGCACCATAAGGTGGGTAGAAAGCTGGCTAAATTGTCGGGCTCAACGGGTAGTGATCAATGGCTCCATGTCTAGTTGGCAGCCGGTATCAAGTGGAGTGCCCCAGGGGTCGGTCCTGGGGCCGGTTTTATTCAATATCTTCATAAATGATCTGGAGGATGGTGTGGATTGCACTCTCAGCAAATTTGCGGATGATACTAAACTGGGAGGAGTGGTAGATACGCTGGAGGGGAGGGATAGGATACAGAAGGACCTAGACCAATTGGAAGATTGGGCCAAAAGGAATCTGATGAGGTTCAATAAGGATAAGTGCAGGGTCCTGCACTTAGGACGGAAGAACCCAATGCACAGCTACAGACTAGGGACCGAATGGCTAGGCAGCAGTTCTGCAGAAAAGGACCTAGGGGTGACAGTGGACGAGAAGCTGGATATGAGTCAGCAGTGTGCCCTTGTTGCCAAGAAGGCCAATGGCATTTTGGGATGTATAAGTAGGGGCATAGCGAGCAGATCGAGGGACGTGATCGTTCCCCTCTATTCGACATTGGTGAGGCCTCATCTGGAGTACTGTGTCCAGTTTTGAGCCCCACACTTCAAGAAGGATGTGGATAAATTGGAGAGAGTCCAGCGAAGGGCAACAAAAATGATTAGGGGACTGGAACACATGAGTTATGAGGAGAGGCTGAGGGAGCTGGGATTGTTTAGCCTGCAGAAGAGAAGAATGAGGGGGGATTTGATAGCTGCTTTCAACTACCTGAAAGGGGGTTCCAAAGAGGATGGCTCTAGACTGTTCTCAATGGTAGCAGATGACAGAACGAGGAGTAATGGTCTCAAGTTGCAGTGGGGGAGGTTTAGATTGGATATTAGGAAAAACTTTTTCACTAAGAGGGTGGTGAAACACTGGAATGCGTTACCTAGGGAGGTGGTAGAATCTCCTTCCTTAGAGGTTTTTAAGGTCAGGCTTGACAAAGCCCTGGCTGGGATGATTTAACTGGGAATTGGTCCTGCTTTGAGCAGGGGGTTGGACTAGATGACCTTCTGGGGTCCCTTCCAACCCTGATATTCTATGATTCTATGATTCTATGATTTCTTCTACTGTAGACAACTGAAAATGTTCCCTTCATATCACTTTATTCATATCTCTTGGATCCAGGCATATTTTTATTTCATCTTGACCTGGTTTGTCTACATTACTATAGAACTAATCCATTTTTGCAGGTTCTTGCCCTGTTTATTGTAATTATTGTAATTAACTAATGGTTATTACTTGCAGCTGTTCCACGTGGTGCAATTCTTTTTCTGTTTTGCCCCTTAATGCCACTTGGAACTTTATGAGGTGCATGAATTACAGGTGGTACTTGTAAGTTCACCTTTATGGTGTGCTTACCTGGCAAGCACCCTAAGCCTTCAGATACATCCTTGTATTCTTTAAATCTGTCCCAGTCATCTGCTGGTTCTTCCTTTACCATACTGACTCTTTGCTCTAAGTTTAAACTTTCCATCACCTGAAATCCCAGCAAGTCTTTTACACCCTGATACTCACAGTCCAAGTTCCATTTACAACACACATGCAATTTTTCGCAAAGAGGCTGTCAGCCAGAAATCCAATCTGTGAATTGATTTGGCCCTTCAAGTGCTGTATAATGTTATAGACATCACATTGGCTTGTGCCCTTGCATCTGTTTCAAACTCAAGGTTTTGTGATCATTACCGAGCCAATCCAGTACTCAGCATTCTGAGGAACGGATCTTGCAAAGGCTCATCTGTTTGTCCTGAGACTTTTCCTTTCCAGATTTGCACATTTGGCCAACTGATTCTGTTTGCCATATCTTCGGCATGCTTCTTTATCTCCTGCACCATCCTATTGAAAAGTTTTCAGTTCCTCTCTTGCTCCTTCACCTGGCACATGATGAAATAGTGCTGCTTGCAGCCATTCGTCTTTTCATCTACTTTACTTAACTTCTTACTGAGAACCATACATAGAGGTGGTGCTGGCTTGCCTGCCCGGCTCCCCGTGCAAAGCAACGTGCCTCTGCTGAGATGGCTCACTGCATAATAACGCCCCCCCCACGCACACACACACACACACACACAACACTATCGGTAACTTTGGTTCCCACTCCAAAGCTCCTATTACCTTTACACTATGAATCTATGTATGCCACTAAGTCAAGGAGGTTACGCTTTGTATTGAAGTTACGGTATTGAAGGCTTCAGGGCTGAGGATCCTAAAGTCTCCCATGTGCGTTCCATGGGAACAGAGATTCAGATTCAGCCCTAGGGCTCTGCTTCTCATGCCCTTAGCAGGGACAAACCCCCAACCTCTTAGTACGTAAGTGCAAGACTCTCCTGCCTCAGTTACAAGGCCCAATGCTGTTAGCATAAAGCCAGTCGCAGACTCAAACCTCGATGTGGTCAAGCCACTAAGTGGGCACAGAGAGCCCATGATGGCTGCATAGGTTCCACACCCATGGGAGAGTGTGTTTGGGTCCACCAAGAATTTACCCATGTCTGGGACCAAGCCACCCTGCCTCTGCCCTGGAAATCCCTGAGGCCGAGACTGAAGCCCTGGGGAAAGCAGCCATGACCAGAATTCAGCATCGTGGGTGAAATTCATTCCTGCACAGAGGGCCAGCATGCAGCCTTCTAGTGTAACCCTTCTGCCCGTCAGAGTTGGCAGCAACAAGGGCCGGGTTCAATATCTAGGGGATTCATTCCAATAACACAATGCAAACCGGCTCGAGCCCCCACCCAGTGACCTGGGACAAATATATACCACCCCCGCTGGGTGCCTCCAAGAGGTAATACTTCCCCTCTCGCAAGCACAGAGTCTGAGTGTAGCAAAAGCCTTTTAATAACAGAGAGAAACAATGTGGCATTATGTTGGGGAAACACCACCAACAGGATTCGTAACACAACCCATGAGCAAAAACCCACCCCAAGCAAATTGGGGCATGCCCTTTCCCTTTGGTTCTTGAGTCCAGCAACCCCAAATCACCCGAAGTCCCAAAAGTCCAATGACCCAATAGTCTCTTTCCCTGGTCAGGGGAACCCCAGAGTTCGAAAATTTATCTGCAGAGCTTTACCTCCCAACCTGGGTGGAGATGGGGAGGGGAGGGGGGAAGAGAGGTAAGGGGCACCTTACATGATCTGAAGCTGACCGCCCCACAGCTCCATAGGCCTTCACTCCGCTCTGCCAGCCGCCCTACGAACTGTTTCACTCAGCTCCGCTGCCCACCAGCAGCTCCTACCATCCCACAAACTGCTCCGCTAGCCTGTCCACAAGGCACTCCAGCCGGCCCACAAACTGCTCCACAATATATCTTCAGGCTCTCCCACTACTTAACACAACGCTCAGTGATTGCAGCTCTTAGTCAGTTCAGCTCTTTGGTGAACTCAGCTTCTAGTAGGGGAGCTTCAGGGCTGGTACACCATTAGCCCAAAGTGAGCTCAGCAGCCTGTAACTAGACTCCTAATAGAATCAAAATTAGCTCTGATATTCCACAGTGGAAAGCAAGAAGGAAGTGCAATTAGCATGTAAGGCCCTCACCAAGAGGCCCATGCCACCAAGTATTAATACTTGTCCCCAGCCTCTCTCAAGTCACAGAGTTTTGGAACCCATGACCCTTGCCTAGCGAGTGCTACTTAGTTAATGGCGAGTCCCTCCATCATAACAAAAGGCCACGTACAGTTCCCAGCACAGTTCCCATAATCAGGGTAATAACAATTTATTCTTCCTTCCCCAATAACAGAGACACTGGGGATCCCACAGCAGCCAAAGTGACCATTTGGGCAGCTATGGCCTCATTCTAGGCATGGTGGGTGTGCCTATGCAAATGAGATCAGCCCCTGAAATTCTTTTCCACAACTTGCCACACCTCACCACCAGATGTCAGGGTGGAGCTCATCCTGACTCTGCTTACACTAGCATGCACCACAGTAACTGCACTTCATCGCAGGTGCACATGCCCTGCGCTGGCCTGCTGTGCCTGGGGGAATCTCACCCTGCTGTGACATCTCACCTGGAAATTAAGGCAGACAAATTACACTGCAGCCAAGAATGACAGGATTTTATTGCACATGGCGGCATGGTGTTTAAAGCAGCGACTTCTGTATTATATGTTAATAAACAGCTGTGGAATCTCCAGATGCAAATGGGTAAATGAACATCTTTATGGTGATTCATTGCAATCTCCTTGGCAGATTTGCAATGAATCCTTCAAAACCCTCGTTCAAAGCTCTCCTTTTCCATGAGACCTACAAAAATAGTGACCACCGCTAGGCTGCTGGTATGCAAAGACCACTGTCTGCCACGCTGCCCAACATGGTCTCACTGTTTCTTTGTACTTCCCCCATCTGTCTGTCTCTATCCACCTGTTGTCTCTTGTCTCATACTTAGTCTACAAGCTCCTTTGAGAGGGATCATCATTTTGTTTTGTGTTGGTTAAGCCCCTGGCACAAATGGGTCTCCGAGGTGCTATGGTCAGACAAAGAATAAATAATAATTACCAGTGGTTTTCTATTAGAATGAGGCAAACTGCTCACACTGATGAGTGTGGATTGCAGAGATGTGCTTGATACCATTTCAAAACCGATGACTGCCTTGCAACCACATGTGCAGTACCTGGTCCTCTTTGCCATGGTGCACAAATAGAGCATTCACTTGGTTACATTCCTCTTAATATTCCTCGCCAATAAAAGTTTGGTTTCACAGCTCACTCTCTACCGACGTTTATGATCCTGGACTATAGCTAGAGCCTTCAGTGAATGATGTATTACACTCTATATTAGGACAGTTCCAGAAGTTATGAAGAACGTATGTGCAATTTATCGGTTTCTAAAATCTGGCAGAGCCCAACCATACAGCGGTGAGACTGCTACAGACAGGTTTAGTTACTGTGCCTCATTTCACACCTTCATTACAATGTCCACCATGAAAATGGATTACTTCTGGGCCTCTCGCTGTTCTCATTAAACTTTCATTCTTGCAGGGTGTCAGAATGAGAAAATGCCTAATATATTCAGTTAATTATAACACTACTCACTGCTTTAATCTATTCAATTACCTGTATTTTCATTGGCTAACCTGGTGAGCTTCTTCCTACAGGTTAGCAATGCTAAAAATAACAGGGGGTAGGGAGAGTGGGACATCCAGGAAACAGAGGTAAGCAATACCAAAAAGGACAAAAGCACGCAACACCCTCCAGTGCCCCACAGAAGATACTTGGGAGAAAACTGGCAGGAACTCAGACCATTTGTACTACCAGGATATGAGATTTCACAGAACGTCTGACTCCATGCTAATTCAGGACTCCAAGAAAGGAGGGTAGAAACCAGCATGGCTTTCAATCTCCTTTGCCAATATAGGCTAGTGGTAACCAGGAGCCAGGTGCTGCAAACTTATTATGGGAGTAGCCCTTGGGGCTGCTTGGGTAATATCACTACCTGTCTGAGTCAGAGTTAGCCTGAAGTCGTAGCGGTGACTATCACTCATGCTTCAGGATATCAACTGATTACCAGCGAGGGTCAGGTATATTGTTTCCCTTAGCATAGTATTGTACTGTTACATGCATACGGAAGCCCACAGAAGCATCTGGCATTTGCAACTATCACAGATTAGACACTGGATGACATGCAGGGCCGGATTAATCTTTTGTGGGCCCCAGCGCCTGGACTGTCGCCCACCCACCCCCCGCTCGGCCCCAAGGCCCTGCCGCCACTCAGCCTCTCCCCCCCAAGCCCCAGCCACTGCGCACACGGAGGGAGGGGAAGAGAGGCGTGAGCGGCTGGTGGGGCCTTGAGGCATTGCATAGATGGAGCACAGTCCAGCTGCCGGGGCCCCTTCTGACAGTGGGCCCAGCACCATAGCACCATTGTAAACCTGGCTCTGATGGCATGGGACCATTGGTCTCTTGCAATGTGGCAATTTTTAAAAATATGTCACATAGGAACAAACATGGAGTTGCAGCATATCTTTAAACCTTAAAACAAAAAAGGGAGACGGGTTAAAAAAAAGAGAAAGTGACCAAAGTGTTTCTGGTATATTTTCCACATAGCAGAATGAACTGCTCACGCCTACCTCAAGGATTGGCTGAATTGGTATTTTGGGGGAGTATTTGCAGTGGAGTTGACATGCAACTCCTTTTGCAGCTACACTCTGGGGTTAGCAGAACAAATACGCTGATTAACAAGATCATGTTTCATAAATTGATAGATTAAGGCCAGAAAAGATGATTATGCTCATCTGGTCTGACCTCCTGCATAAGACAAGTCGAAGAACCTCACCCAGTAATTCTTTCATCAAGCCCAAAACTTTTGTCTGAGCTAAAACAGACCCTTTAGAAAGACATTCAATCCTGATTTGAAAACTTCAAACAATGAGAATCTAGCACACCACTCGGTAAGTTGTTCCAGTGGTTAATTACCTGCCCTGTTTGCAGGGGATAACCTGCCCACAAAGAGGAGATAACCTTTTTAAATTAGATTTTTCTCTATAATAAAAACAAAACAACTTTACAAGCCTAAGGATTGTCCAAATACCACCCAAATTGTATTTCATTTTTCAACACACCATGGTTTTTAAAAATGTATTTATGAAGAAAGCATCTGTGCAATAAAAGAACAGAGCATTCTGCCAGAGACATACTAAACACAACTAAAAAAAGGCATCTCCCTGATGGATAAATCAGAAGATCAAAGTTGTGTTTTATTAGTTGTCTAAAAAGTGTCTTTAGCTCTGAGTTGCAAAGAAAAATTTGCATTTAAATAGAAAGATTAATAACTGTAATACACAGAGCCTGCACTGAATAGCTTTGTAACAGAAAATAATTCATATTGTTTCATAAAAATTGCACACCTTAAGTCAAGCTCCCCAAAAGTAATAATTCTAATATTTTATGGAACAATTTTAATACCATACAGCTTTGTTACATTATTAGTCAGGGTTGTAAATAATGCATGTCTGGAGCTTTGGGGAAACCTGGAGTTGAAACACTTACCTATGAAAATTCAATAGGGCATGTGCTTTCTGCTCTAAGTGTTTACAGTATGCATGAGTTCCACTTAAAGGGGAAAAAAATGGATTGAGACTTACGGAACAGCCCTTCTCTACCAATGCACAGCCCAAATAGAAAGCTGTGCACTGAGTAGCTGCCTTTTCCCCGGTGCCGCAGCAGCCTTGGAGCACACGACACAGTTGTCACTGTATCCTTGAAGCTTCAGAAGCCCCTAGCCCTTCTGAAGGGAAGGGGGACAGGAAGATTAGCAGATCCTCGAGCCCTGCCCCACCACCTCCATTCCCTGTGTGCTGTCATGCCCTTAAGCCCCTGTTGGGGCCTGATTTGGGTCTGATGGAGGAGCTCTGGGGATGAAGGAGTTGTGATGCAAGGCTTGAAGATCTGTCACTATGCAGAGGTGATAACTAGCCTACCCTGTGTACTGGGTTACAAAAGCCAAGACAGCCTGTGGGGTGCAGTAACTGCCTGAAGTGGCTCTCCTGCTGCTAATTGGCCTGCAGGGGATGGGGATTCCTTCCCCTTCCCTCTGGCACCAGCAGAGACCTACCTTGCCCTCCTCCAGCAACCCAGCTGGTTAACGTCTGGACACAGAGCAGTACTGCATGTAGCATTCTGAACCCGTGGCTGACCTGATTTCTTCTTTCTTTACCTTCCCGTGCTCTCAGGTGCTCAGGGTGGCCACCGGTTTCCACCATGTATTTCGGTCCTGTGCTGGTCTGTTCAAGCTTCTGAGAGCCACACTGACAGATTTAGCTTGTTTTCTCCGCTGTTCTGGATAATGTTTCTCTAGGGCGCCCTCTCTTTCTCTGTCCAGGTGGAGTCCATTATCACTTGATATGGAAGTCCTGTTGGTGAACATAAGAACATGGTGGCATGTATCCTTCCCATGTTCGATACTTTAGGTTGGTTTGCTCTCTTTAGAATTTCTGATACTGTAAGAGATTCTTTCCAGTGGACTCTGCAAAGCTTCTGCAGGATTTTGCTTTGGAATGAGTCGATCATCTCAATTTCCATGACTCTGCTTCATGAAGGATGACAGACATGATGCCAGTTTTAACAACCTGTATGTTTGTCTCAGTGCCAGTTAGGCTACTTTTGCCCAAATCTTTTCAAGTTTATGGAAGCTGGTAGCTGCTTTGGATAGCTGCTCCTCGATATCTAGAACAGTAGCACCATCACGGAACATCTCACTCCCTACAGAGGTCAAACGAATGACTTCTTCTGGACTTTCTCCACCTGCACTGATGGTAACTTTGGAGACACTGACGACCATATATTTTG
This sequence comes from Lepidochelys olivacea, assembly GCF_965140295.1. NCBI lineage: Eukaryota > Metazoa > Chordata > Testudines > Cheloniidae > Lepidochelys > Lepidochelys olivacea. The sequence continues at coordinate 2,767,720 of NC_140417.1, read as the reverse complement.
CCTTCCCCATGCTGATAAACAAACCAGCTTGTTTTGCTGTGTCTGCCAAAAGCTGGGTCCATTCAACCAGGTGTTGAACTAAGCAGGTCAATATCCTCAGCGAAGATGAGGTCATCCAATTGTGCTTTAGCATTTTCCATAACATCAACTGATTTAAAGGTACAAAAACCGTTGCACTCAGCTTCCTCCTCTGGTGAAAGAAAGTGGCTGTTGCAAGCCCCTAAAAATTGACATTTATAATAGGAAAAAGCAATAGTGTCTTCACTGTAGCAGCACCAGCAGCAGCAGGTGCTTAAAGGTTTCCAATTTCTGCAAGAGAGAGAGACTTATTTACTGTTACACCTTGAGCTCAGTGCAGAGAACGCACACAGTTTAATTTATTGCTCCTTCACAACATTCCAGCCCTTACCCAGAGAGACCTTTTAATTAGAATAGGATCAGGAGGGAATTTCCCAGCCTTCCCCCAGTAGTGCACAGATAATAGAAGAAAGTAAAATACAATACTCTCCTCAGGAGTACCAGAGTCACTAATTATCCTCCAAAAATTCAGCTCAGGTTTCGCCCTCTGCTCATTTAATCTTCATCAGTATCACCGCCTTCCATTTCATCTCGCAGGCAGCGAGTTGCAGGCACAGATGTAATCAAGGACGTTTGAGAGAGCCATTTTTAGTCTAGCAAAGGATTTGACGCATCTCTGAGTCATACAGAAGATCCCCATTGATGGGCAAGTCATTCTGGTAGCAGCAAAGGGTTGTGAGGAAGCTAGAAACCACAAGTGTACTATGCATTATGTGCAACCCATATGTTCTCTGGTGGGACGGTATGGGTTAAAGTAAGGCAACCTGGGGCTCTAAGGATACCCCAACACTTCTGCCCCAATACTTGGAATGCCATGCACCTCCTTGTCTTCCAGAGAGGTGGGGTAGTGGCATGGGGCCCCCACTCCCCTGCTTGGGAGTGAAAGGAGTACCTTTCTCCCTAGGGCAGGGGTGGAACCAGCAGCCCCTTTTTCCCCTGCCTAAATTCTTACCAAAGCAGTTGAGCTGCATCAGGTGGAATGGCTGGGATGGGCCTACGGGATTCTTCTACAGCCATGCATTGAACCCCTGCAGAGGTGGGGAGGCCCCCTCAGAGTGGTAGGTCTTGTAATTAATGCTCCAGTGAGAAGTCTAGACCAGTTCCCACCTCTCTGAGCTATTGTTTCAGGCTCTTTTCAGACTCAGGCAGACACCCCTGCTTTGGATACTCCTGGATCAGACTTTACAGCTTTTCTTTTCAACCAGGAGACCTAGAATCCCCTCATTTTTTAAAATGAAAGCTGAGATTCTGGTGTAATGACGTGACTCCAGGAGCAGGGACTCAAGGCACAACACCTTAATCTGACCTAGAGGACAGGACATGACTGTGAATTGATTGGGATAGACAAGCTCTGCATCTGAGATACCTTCTTGTTCATTTCATTCATTTAAATGTCCCCACCATTTCTGGCGATAGGTGTGGATTTTGTCTTTTATCTGGCCCTCATTACAAGGAACGTCTCTCCTCTTCGGCTCAAATTTACCAAGTGTAGACCTGGTGGTAGTGTATTGCCAATTACTGTAAATTATTGATATGAGAAATAATTATCAAGCACACCAATGCAAGCCTCAGGTGCCCAGGGAGCTGTGAAACCCAATAAATACTGTAGAGATTCAGACTCAATAAAAACATAATTAAAACCTCCCTTTACTATTTAAATCAAGGACACAAAAGAGGGGAGAACAAGATCAATAAAGGAGAAAAATAATGAAAAGAAAGGGAGTAAGCATGAGGCCTGGCATTACAAACAGCACATCTGCAAAACAAACCAGATCTGGGCTACTCAGAATTTGATCTGTAAATATTTGTCAGGAGCGCACATCCCTTTCTGGCCTGCCAAGGTTTAGTTAACACTACAAGGTTCATGAGAGAGGTGCTTTACTATACAGCTGGAATGACTCTTCAGGCTGGTGGTGCTGGACTTAAAATGCTAAGAGTTGAGTGAAAAGGGTCTGGGTGAGGCAGAACTATTCCCCACTCTGAGAGATACAGCCAGGGGAACGAACAAGTAGAAGGACAGCTTTACAAAACAGGGGTGTCTTCACAAGGGAGAAGGGTTCTTAGCACAGTAGTTAACCCAAGGTAAAATCCTGGGAAAGGCAAAGCACTGTGTAGCTTTAACATGAGTTAATAGGTCTAACTAAAAGTTCAGCGCTATGCAAATAATGGGGGGTTTTCACTTTGCTGGCAATTAAAAAAGTGTGTGTCAGGCCCAATGCAATGTTTTGCTTGGAATGAGCATTTTTTTAGGTTTTTAAGTTTAAAAAATAAAACAAAAGGAAAGCTGGGAATGAAATGTTATTTCGAATCAGAAAATTGAAATCTTTCATTTCAACAGTGTGAAAAAGAAAGATTGTTTTATTTTTTTTGGGGGGGGAGAGGGAAGTTCCCCCACATCAACTGAAATAATTCTGTGAAATCAAAATGAATTTGCAAAGCATTTCAGTGCCACTAAATCTGTATTTTATGTGGAAAAAATCTTTCAGTACAAAAATATTACCCAGTTCTACCAAAGACGAAGGGGAAGCTTAGGGTTAATGACAACTGTCTAACTCCTGTTAAAACGACAAACCGCCATTTCTTCCCTTGGATTTTATGTGAGCTCACTCACGTTAAGATGACACCTTTCTTCCCCATGGAGACAAGGCCAAATAGGAATTATTTTTCCAGCCAAACTGCATGTTAACCACAATGGGTCCCAAAGCGTCTCCACTCTGCTCCCAAAACCAGCCACAACTTCCAAAACTTCACAGTCTTACGTGTCAGTGGGAGACTGTTTGATCAGTCACAGCAAAAGAATGCTGGTGGAGGTATGGGGTAGGAGACCTCGGAGAGAGGGTATGCTGGGTGCATAGGTGCCAGGAGTGGGGGGTGGTGGCTGGTCTGGTTGCTAGGTAACTGATGTAGACCCCAGCCTTACACCTGCAGAGCCTGTTGCAGGATTGGGCTTTGAAGGGTCAGAAGTACTGATGATGCGACAAGCTTTTTGTCTTCCATCCTGCAATGGGCTCCTTCTGTTCCTCAAAGTCACTAAGGCTCTCCACACACCCGGGGTCTACCTACACAGCGTCAGTTGCAAGACTGGGGCTGGAGTTATCAACCAACCTGATCAAGATGATCAGAGAGTCGAGAGAACTCCTACCTGCCAATATATTAATTTATATATTCAGCTTTTCCTGCAAAAATTAGCACCTGCCTTCCAGCAGGAAGTGGTAGAAATGGAAATGTCTTGGATACGGTTGTTTGGGCCACAAACTGTGGTTAGACAGGTCGGGAGAATCGCTGAGGTTTGTTTTGAGGGGCAATGTTTTTCGCTCTGTTCTTACCTATTGACATTAACGTGTAATACTCTTGCACTGCAAATGTGAAAAGTGGTAAGAGACAGACATGAACAGATTTAAGCAGAAGCAAGTTCTACACACTTAGGGCCTACAACGAGATTGTTTCCAGGCTTACAATGTTTTGTGCTATTTGTGCCCAGATTCCAAGGACAAGGCCCAAGGAATTGTGAGACTGATGGCTCGTTTACACAGTGGGTCAATGTGCTCTATGGGGGTGTGACTGCTAGAAGCACACCAGGGAACCTTACATGCACACCAGCAGGTTCTACATGGACCAATTAACGTGCAACTCGCTAGTGTGCTTTAGAAATGACCCACCCCTTGTAGACAAGCCCAAAGTCAATATAAAAGCAACACAAAGAAATGCATCCCACATCGTGTTAGGTTCCCTGCACTATGTTTCTTGTTGCCTCTTGTAACATTATGAAGCAAATCAGCACTAAAAGACGGAGACAGCTAGTTGGATTCCCCCTTTCAAAAGACGGTAATGTATTTTAGTTACCGAAACGGAACCAAAAATATCCCCCAGCTCAAGGTCACCCCAGCCAAGAACAACCTTCTCCCAGGTGCCCTGTGAACTCCTGCTCCTGGTGCAGCCTCTTCTATGGTCACTGTACCTCTTGTGACCATAGATTGTAATTAACTCTTCATTTGCCAGGGATGGGCCAGGGATTCTAACTTGCCACACTGCCATACTGGTCTTGTAATTAACTGTCTGCTTATTATGTTAAAGTTTACAAGTTAGGCCTTCTGAGAGCAAAATGGGCTCTTCTGTAGAGATTTTAAACTGGTGGATAGGGCTAACACAAAGCACAAGATAAGCTAGAACACCTTGGGCACCCACAAGGCCATACAAGAGCTATGGACCACGGGGCTGCCGTGTCCACCTCTCTCCCATGGAGCCCAGAGTGAGAAGGAGCATTCCGGTGACAGATATTACCATTGCACTGCCTGTTCTACCCATCCTAGCAGTTTGTCTCCCCTCTATATATAATATCTTAAAACCAATCCCGGTTGCAGGACATGTCAAATCCTCAGAAAGTTTTGAATGTCTTCTTTATCTAGTCTCTCTTCCATGCATAGAGGGGGAAAATAAAGACCAGTCAGATCTTTGCTACTTAAAATGACAAAGACACACTGTAAGGCAAGGAACACGCTGTGGAGAGGCTAATTTCTTAGCACATACTATCAATAGGCATTACTGTGTTTTGTCATCTCTCCACTAGTCTGATGAGGTTAACTCCGAACCTGTTCAATGCTAATGTTCTAGGGTACATTTTTTTAAGAATAACATTTTTTAAAATTTTGCAAGTCAGTTACACTTTGAACATCCAAATTTGCTCGTTAAGAACAATTCTATAGTACCCACACATCTTAAATAGTCACTACTACAGTCTTGGCCTATTAGGAAGTGAAATAATTTTGATGCCTTTAGTTTTCTAATCATACACATATTGTACAAGAAGAGAGAGAGAATTTTTACACTATTGTCCCACTGCAATGTCTTTGGTCTCTTTGACATCTTCAGCTTTTTTAAATGAAGAGTAACCTATGAGAAGTTCCTGCAATTTCTGTTGCCCAACTTCTACTGTTTTCAATATCGGAACTTTTCAATAAATGGAGACATAGTTGCTGGGTCCAACTCCGCAGACCGTGGGCAAAACGTCCATTGCAGTCACTGGGCAGTTTGCCCAATGTAAGAAATGCAGGATGGGGCCTTTGTTGATTATGCTGCCTGCTCTGGGAAACAGAAGTGACATGTACATTTCTGCTTTCATTTGCTCATAGGGCTCTCTTGCTGCTTATAGGCAGTACTGTCCTGAGCAGAAGATACCTTCCAAACAAATGATCAGAGATTTACACTGCCTGCTCCTCTCCTTTGGTGGTGATACCAGCCGGAGAGCCGTGCCCACTGGCAGTAGCAGCAAAGCACACAGATAAACACAACACACTTGTTTACAGCCTGGCGTGGATTTGTTACAGAGAGCTGTTCAGAAAAGTCTGATTCTCACCATACCCAACTTAAAGATTCATCGTTGACCTTTTCTTCCTACAGGGCTGTCATAAATATAAAGGGAAGGGTAAACCCCTTTAAAATCCCTCCTGGCCAGAGGAAAAATCCTCTCACCTGTAAAGGGTTAAGAAGCTAAAGGTAACCTTGCTGGCACCTGACCAAAATAACCAATGAGGAGACAAGATACTTTCAAAAGCTGGAAGGAGGGAGAGAAACAAAGGGTCTGCGTCTGTCTGTATGCTGCTTTTGCCAGGGACAGAACAGGAATGGAGTCTTAGAACTTTAGTAAGTAATCTAGCTAGGTATGTGTTAGATTATGATTTCTTTAAATGGCTGAGAAAAGAACTGTGCTGAATAGAATGACTATTCCTGTCTGTGTGTCTTTTTTGTAACTTAAGGTTTTGCCTAGAGGGATTCTCTATGTTTTGAATCTAATTACCCTGTAAGGTATCTACCATCCTGATTTTACAGAGGTGATTCCTTTACTTCTATTAAAAGTCTTCTTGTAAGAAAACGGAATGTTTTTTCATTGTTCTAAGATCCAAGGGTTTGGGTCTGTGGTCACCTATGCAAATTGGTGAGGATTTTTACTAAACCTTTCCCAGAAAGTGGGGTGCAAGGGTTGGGAGGATTTTGGGGGGAAAGGTGTGTCCAAACTACGTTTCCCAGTAAACCCAGTTAGAGTTTGGTGGTGGCAGTGGAGATCCAGAGACAAAGGATAAAATTAATTTGTACCTTGGGGAAGTTTTAACCTAAGCTGGTGAAAGTAATCTTAGGAGGTTTTCATGCAGGTCCCCACATCTGTTCAGAGTGGGGGAGGAACCTTGACAAAGGCCATCTCATATGACAGGAACGATCAGGTTTCAATGCTGAAGGTCATTCACATCAACCTTGTCCATTTTCTACTTGCCTACAAGTCCACGCACGCTCTTCTGCTTGCCAAGATCATGTTCAGTCCCCTGATCTGAGAGAGGCTTCGTAGCATACATTAAGGAAAATTCTAATAAGTTGAACTCATGCTGATCTCCCTTCTTTAGCGGCTGTTTTGGTGATTTGTTGACCTCTGCAGCTCACCCAAGAATTTTTCTAGTCTTGACAGGGTGGATAAAGTAGACATGCATTTTATGTGCCAACTCTTCTGTATTTTCAGCATTGTACTTGTCACATAGCAGGACAGTGATGTACAAGTTTAAGCAGTGTGGAAAGCCTGCTGTGTGTATCTATAGTGTCTCAAAGTAGCCTAAAATAATCTCTTCCCCCTGTTAATAGTGATTCTAAACTATGAGTGATGGCTGAAGAGTTGTTAACAGCCAAGTGGAAGCTTAATAAGATCTACTTGCATTTAAACGGTGCATTCAGGAATGCAGGGAAAGTCTCCTTCCTCCAGCCTTACAAGCTAGCTCTATGCACAACTTTATTTTTGTCTGTTAATTATTTTAGGATTGTCTCTGATTGCTGTGTCAGCCATCTGCCAAGGGCACCTGGGGGCCTAATCACCTCTGGCACATGTTGCGCTTTCCCCTTTATTAACTGATTGGAGAGAAAACCAAAGTAAAGGGAGATTAAGGTCAGTGTCCCCTCAACAGACAATCGCTGTATAATCCACTGCATTATTGCTGGGCAAGATTATCAGCATTGATACGATCCATTCTTCAAGACATTCAGCTCTTTTGAGGGGTGCGGTTCTGGTGCGCAATACAACAGCCTTCCCTTCCTATCTAAGCAAAGAGAAATGAACCCCGTTTTCTGCTACATCCCACCGATGTGCCGTCAGCGATTGTCTTCGTGCAGATGCTGCGCTAACTGGACGCGTTTGCCTTGTCATTGTAGCACACAGCCCAGCCCGTCTGCTGGTGCTGCTATGTATTTACAGCCAGAACATATGGGGCACTCAGGCAGCCACACAAGGGAGTAATAACCCTAATGAACCCCAGCATCTCTGCATCTCGACTCCAGGCACTTGGCAGGTGCACTGGTTTACTAGCTCCTACATGCAAGGTATTCTATTCTATTCATTCTATTCTTATGCTGCCCTCCTCAATGTGATATCTGCGTTAATTTGCAAATGTGTATTGTGCTACAGTGGTAATTGGTAAAGAACCATCATTTACCTACAGCCTGTGGTATTTACCATCTCACCTCCAATGCTAGGAATAGGGACGAACCACTGTTTTTCAGATATTGCAGACAGGTAACTGGTGAACGCCAACTTTTAAGGATTGCTGTGCTTATACTTTTAACAGTCTCTGGCTTTTTTTGGTGGCCTGAGTGGGAAGTTCAGAGATTGTTGGCATCTTTTCATCTGCAAGAGATGGTGGGAATTGCAGCCTATGATGTAGATGGTTTGCAATGTCTCATGTGACTGAATAGACCAATCTGAGATTTGCATGATCTTTGGCAGTTATTGCAAATGTATGTATCTTGGTTGGAAGCTGCTTGCTTCCTACAGGGTCTTTTCTCTTCAAGCTGTAGGAGCCAGCTCCTGTCAAGGACTTTGATGTCCTGATGGAGATGATAGCGCCACTTGTTACAATCACATTGGTCAGGATCAATTCCAAATTCCTTCATGTCTCACTTGCATGTGTCTTTATAGTGAAGCTTGGGACGTCCTGTTGTTCTTGTTCCCTCTGATAACTCCCCGTATAGCATGTCCTTGAGTATGTGTTTGTCTTCCAACCTACTCAGAGGGCCCAGCCAGTGCAGTGGTCTTTGCTTGAGAAGGGCTGTCACACTTGGTAAATTTGCCCTTTGAAGAACTCTGTGCTGGTGACTTTATCCTGCCATTTGGTGTTGAGTATGTGGCATAAACAACGTAGGTGGAAACTGTTTAACCTTTTCTCCTGATGAGCATAAGTTGTCCATGTTTCCCCACCATACATGAGAGTGCTGAGGACACAGGCTTTGTCCACTAGCATTTTGGTCTTGAGTTGTTCCAGGCTCTTTTAGTTAGTCTGCTAAAGGTGGTAGCGGCCTTTCCAATGCAAACGTTTAGTTCTTCATCCAGTGAGAGGTTGGTGGTCACTGCAGAACCTAAACAGCTGAACTTCTGGACGACTACTAGCTGGTTTGTGTTTAAGGTACTTGAAGAATCTTGTGGAACCCCCACTCCTAACACAACCATTTTCTTGATGGTGAGAACAAATGCCTGACAGGTACTTGAAAGGTGGTCCATGAGTTCTTGTAGTAGATCTTCATTGTGGGCTATGAGGGCAGCATCATTAAGTGAATAGAAGTTCCCTGATTAGCACCTTTTTGACTTTGGTCTTTGACTTAAGTCAGGACAGGTTCAAGAGTTTCCCATCTGATCTTGTGTGGAGATACACTGCATCTTTCATGTCCTTAAACGCACAGTTCAAGAGTACCGAGAAGATTCCAAAGAGTGTAGGGGAAGAACACATCCTTGCTTCACTCCACTTTTCACCTCATAGCTGTCTGAAGCGGACCCATCAAACTGGACAGTTGCTCTCATGTTGTTGTGGAATGAACCTATAAGGGTTCATTATAAGGGTTCATTAACAGGGTTGGTGGACATCCTGTCTTTTCTAGTATTGCAAATAGACCTGCTCTGCTGACTGTGTTGAATGCTTTGGTTAGGTCCACAAAGGAGATGTACAATGGTCGGTTTTGCTCTCTGCACATTTCTGATGTAGAGCTGATGCAGAGAAAATATCATGTCTATGGTTGATCTTCCAGCCCTGAATCCACACTGTGATTAGGGTAGACATGATTCACCAGCTGTTGTAGGCTCACTAAAATGACTTTTGCAAAAGCTTTTACTGCTATGCTTAGTAGCAAGATACCCCTGTAGTTGTTGCAGTTGCTCTTTTCACCTTTGTTTTTATACAAAGTGATGGTGTTTGTCTCATGCATCTCTTGTGGTACCTCACCCTCTTTCCAGCATTTCAGTAGCAGCTGATGAAGATAGGGTAGTAGGCTGTCTTTCCCGCACTTGAGGATTTCCGCCGGGATGACATCTTTTCCAGGAGCCTTGCCACTTGATAGCAAATCAATGGCTTTGCTTCGCTCTTCTACAGTGGGCTCCAAATCTAGTTCTGGCATGGCCTGTAGAGTTGGTATTTGGTCCAGTGATTCTCTGGTGATGTTTCTTTCTTGTGTGTATAGCTCTGAATAGAGTTCAACCCAACGTGACAACTGTTTGCTTTTATCTGTAATGCTTTCACTCCTGTGCGATTTGAAATGGGCCACCTTGTTGACAGTGGGACCTAGAGCTTTCTTCAGGCTGTCATACATGACTTTGAGGTTTCCTGTGTCTGAGGCTGAGTTCAGAGGTAGGAGTTAGAGAACCGGGGCTCACTGTATTTAGCATAGTTTGGACATCCTAGGAGAAAGAGTGGGAGGAGAGTGATAATTATGGCCTAGCTATGCATTCTCAGCCCCACTATGAAACACCCAAATGTTCTATTAACCACATTTTAAACAGTAACCAATATACCTTAAATTCCAGGATAATTCACCTATGTTTGTAATTAATGTTTGAAGGTAAAAGTGTTTTAAACTTACGTTAATTTGTGGTTTCTTATCCACTCCCAATAAGTTAATGTTGCTCCTCGAGAAGGTGTCTCCTAACAACAAGACATACTCATAAGCTTTCAGAATGGCTTCTTCCGCTCCTGTTACTTTAGAAATGGATATTGGATACCTATTGGTGGCAAGAGAGAAGGCCCATCTAGTGACTTCAGCCCATGCACAGAATCCACCCCACCCATGGAAGATGGCAGCCAATTCTCTGTGGTTCACTTGTATGGTTCTGAGAATCTCTCTGCCAACTACTGTCCCACCTACACACGTTTAAAATGAACAAAGATCTAATTTACTAACCAACCTTTCACCAACTAATTCCAGTCCAGGGTAGATGGCTATTGATGACTTAGTACAGTATGAACAGATGTGTCAACCCTAGGGCTACATCATATCCTTTCAGCTAAAATTCCAGGTGTAAGGTGAATCTGCTCACAAGAGAAGGATATTGCATCTTGGGTCTACACCCAGTAAATTCATAAAGTGAATGATGAGCTTGAGTGTGGTTTAACCAAGCAGAGAAAATCTTATGCGAACTGAAAGGCAATGTTCACCTAGAGACAAGTGCATTTAGGGCCTCATCCTGTTTTCACAGCATGTAGGAGAGAGTGATTTTTTAGTTACTTCTGCACTGAAATCAAAGGACGATTGCCATGAACTTCCAATTATTATTTGTGCACACTGAGACAGGCCCTGTTGTGCTAAGCACTGTACCCACACAGTCCCTACCTCAAAGAGCTCACAGGCTAAACAGATAAGGCAACGGGAACCAGAACCACAGAGAAGAAGGGACTTGCCCAAGGTGACCCAAAAGTTCAGTATCAGAGCTGGAACAGAATCCACGTGTTCTACCTCCTAGTCCAGTGCCCTGTGTATTAGCCATTGCTGCCCCCCTGTCGAGGAGCCAGCATGACCTTCTACAGCTTCTGGAAACCCAATACACAAGCAAGATGCTGTAAGCTTCCCTCTTTAGTTTCGTATAAATCTAATAATAATAGAGCAATTACAGCAGGCATCATCCACCTGAACTGTGGAGCCAAAGGATAATGCGAGGCAGCATAATCTCATGCAGTTATGGTCACCTTAGCTGTTCCTTGTAATAATATTACACAGCGTTTTCAAACAGAAATGCAAATTTCAAGTTGCTCTGTTCCTGTAATGACAGACTGCATGACAAAAACCCTGCCAATCACCTGAACTATTTTGCCAATTGTCAATGAAGGAAGACGGCATGTGAGAAACAAACAAACCTTTGCAAGCAACCTATTGTTACTATTTATTGACTTGCATAAGGATGCTCCTTTGTATCTCAGCACTTAAAAAGAGACAGGTAAATCGGAACAGAAATGCCCTTAAGACATCACCACATCAAACTATCCATCAGCAATAAATCTTCCCTTTGGTCATAGAGTGCTAGGACAGGGGCCACATGATGTTTTACAGCTTATTATTATTTATTTATAATATTACAGTAGCACCTAGAGGCCACAGTTGAGATCCAGGCCTCATTGTCCCAGGCGCTGTGCAGATACAGAGGGAGAGCTAGTCCCTGCCCCACAGAGCAAGTCAGACAATGGGGGGGGGGGAGGAGAAACCAGTCACTGAATTTTGACAATTCTGCCTCCTTCTTTCTCTTCCGTGGCTGCAGAGGTTCAACAGTTGTCGCTGAACCAGCGCAGGTCCGCTCTGCAAGGGCGCTAAGGCAGGCCTGGGGCAGCTCTGCTGTAGATCTGTAGCCCCTACGTGCTGCAATGCATTGCCCCACCAGGGTTCCCAGCACCTCTCTGCACAGCCAGAGCAGAGGTGGAGTCAGAGAACCTAACATTGCAACCCCAGGAGGCCCAAGAGCAGCAGGGGGTGTGGGGGGGGGGGTTACTGAAAGCTCAGGGGTGTGGGAGCAGCTCTTCCACCACTGTAGGGCCTTTGTGGAACACTTCCTTCCCCTCCAGCCCCTGATCCCTGGCCCTACACCAGGCTCCCCAGGCTTGACGCAGAGTCAGGCATGGACCACAGGCGTACACAGAGCACCCATTGGACAGAGCAGCCTGATCATGGGGCGCCGGCTCCACCTCCTTGTTTCCAGCTACTAAATCACATTCAAAATGCTAAAACTACGTGAAATGCTTTCCCAGCCTTGCTTTCCCATGTGAGCACTGGCTGCAGCTGCCATGGGGATGTCGCATACGTGCAAATGGAAGGGGAGAGGATCTGTGAAAGCGTGACTGGGAGGGATTGTCCAAAAGGCATCTGGAAGAACAAGGAAGGATGGTCCTGCTCTTAGGCCAGTAACCTATATGTGGGGAGACCAGGACTCAATTCCCTCCACTGCAGGGGTGAAAGTAACTTAGAGGACTTACAGGTCCGCCGGAGTCCTGAGCAGGGGGTGTGGCCTCAACTGGAAGAGGCGTGGCCTTAACTGGAAGAGGCAGGGCCTTAAATCCCCAGGCCCTTTAAATCACCCCCGAGCTACCAGCTGCAGAGGCGGCTGGGAGCACCGGGGCTCAGGGGTGATTTAAAGGGTCCAGGGCTCCAGCTACCGCAGCAGAGCCCTGGGCCCTTTAAATCACTGAGGAGCCCTGGGGGCTCCCGGCTGCCACCGCTACCCCGGGGCTCGGGGCTCTGGCAGAGCTTTAAAGGGCCTGGGACTCTGCTCTGGTAGCGGCTGCCGGAGCCCCGAGCCCGTTAAATCCCCGCCTGAGCCCTGCTGCCCGAGCCCTGGGGTCGCGGTGGCCGGGCTCCATCGGGGATTAAAAGGGCCCCAGGGCTCCAGCCGCCGCTACTGCCCCGGGCCTTTAAATCCCCTCCGGAGCCTGGCCGCCGCGACCCCAGGGCTCAGGCAGCAGGGCTCTGGCAGGGATTTAAAGGGCTGGGGCAGTAATGGGGGCTGGAGTTCTGGAGCCCTTTAAATCCCCACCAGAGCTCCCCCACCCCTGCCCCAGGGCTTCGGCAGCAGGGCTCTGGCGGGGATTTAAAGGGCTGGGGCGGTAGCAGCGGCTGGAGCTCTGGGGCCCTTTAAATCCCCGCCGCAGCCCCGCCGCCGCTACCCCAGGGCTTTAAATTGCCGCCTGGGAAAGCTGGTCCTGGTACAGCATACCGAGGTACGGCGCGCCGGCTCTTACCGGTATGCTGTACAGGGGCGTACCGGCTTACTTTCACATCTGCTTCCCTGCCATAGGTTCCAAGGCCTGAAGGGACCGGTGTGATCATCTAGTTGGACCTCCTGTGTCACACAGGCCAGGGAACTTCCGCACAATAATCCCTGGAGCAGAGCTCTTGGGAAAAACTTCCAATCTTGATTGAAAAGTTGCCTGTCATGGAGACTCCACTAGGACCCTTGGTAAATTGTTCCAATGGTTAATGACCCTCAGAAATGAACACCTTATTTCCAGTCTGAATTTGTCTAGCTTCAACTTCCAGCCACTGAATTGTGTTATAGCTTTCTCTGCTTGACTGAAGGGCCCATTGTTAAATATTTGTTCCCCCTGTAGGTACCTATAGACTGTGATCAAGTCACCCCTTAACCATCTCTTTGTTAAGCTAAATCGGTCACGTTCCTTGAGTCTATCACTATATAAGGCTTGTTTTCTAAGTCTTTAATCAATCATTCTTGTGGCTCTTTTCTCCCCTTTCCAGTTTATCAACATCCTTCTTGAGAACTATCAGTTAGCCAGTTTTTAATCCACTTAATGTGTGCCAGATTAATTTTATATCATTCAAGTTGGTTAATCAAAATGTCATGCCATACAAAGTCAAATGCCTTAATCTAAGGATATCACATCAACCCGCTTACTTTCATCAACCAAACTGGTAATCTCATAAAAAAGAAAGATATCCACTGAGCAGAGCAACGTGTAAATACCTTTAAAAGACCTGGGCCTTGGTCCTGAATTGAGTTCTCGTGCCTTGTCCCAAGTGGGAATCTTCCTGGTGATGAATTAATATTTCCAATACTATGTGTGTTGTGTTATAATATTCCCACGAATTCCTGAGTATGCCTTTAGAATTGTTTTATTATCTATCACCCTACTTTTCATGCTTGGGTAGTAGCAGTAATATATCAAGGTTTCAAGCCTTAATGTCATGCAAAAAAGAGATTTAATAAAACCACTAAATAAAATCATACCTAAAGTCCCCTGTTCCAGAAATAAGAGAAGGTCCAGGTTTAGAATTGGAATCCATGTGGGTAACCAATCCACAAAAGTGTTACAGTTGAAATCTGTGCACCAGAATAGTGTATCTGTATTTAAAAAATGCCTTTGGAATTCAGCCTTTTCTCACCTTTAATAAGACTCTGGAAACATTGCTAATCAATCCAAATGACACGAGTGTGGAAATCTATTCTAGTCCTCAATGATCAGATGGCTTTATGTGTTATAATTTGGCTCTCTATTATGGCTTACATCAATTATAATTGAACACTGCTTCCCACAGTGCCATCAGACTGTGATGAGAACAGAAAGGTAGTGGACATTAGAGGAATATAATCAAAATTGCCTAACTTAATTAAGGAGAAGATTTATTAAAATGGTGAGTTATATTTCTCTGTTTTAGAGAACAGCCTGGCTTTGTCCTTCCGATTTGGGGTTCTTATGTGTTACGGTTCTGGCTTTTAACAAATCAAAAAGTGACACTGTAACCTTCAGAGCCAGTAGTTTATTGTTTGTAACTAACTTGAAACATAACAACCTTGGGCTCAGGAGGGGAGGCAGGACAGTTTGGGGAGGTGGGGGGGTTAATTGAGGAAACCTAGCCAAAAGCTGTGTGCTCTCAAAGGAGGTCAGAGCAGCCCGGCTCCTTGGAGGAAGACGGCTGTTCCAGATGTATAGAAAATGGCGGGAAGACCATTCCGGGCAGGCAGCAGCAGTGCTTGCCTGTGGACCTGGGCCTGAATGTGCTGAGCACAGCCCCCATTGGTTGCAAGGGAATCAGAGGCTGGGTCAGGACTTGCTGGAGCTGTTCAGCTGTTTACATGGAGGCCTGGGTGGGAACAGGACACAAAAGGCCCAGAGTTTGGTAGCTCCAGGCTGAACGAAGTCTTAATCCAGCAGCCCCCCAGAAGTAAAAGAAGATAATTAAAGGAGTGTTAATAGCATGCAGCTCTTTTCTTAACTAGGTCCCAGTCTTGACACAGTGATGGAAGAGGATATTAGGCAAGAAAAATCTTTTCAGAGCCATCACTTTAATGAGCTCCTAACTAATGGCTCTCTCTTACGAGTACAGGTTCTATTATTACAGCATTACATTCACAATTATATCCCTGCCTGACTTCAGCCAACAGAAAGTTCAGCGTTCTGGCTGAGAACCCTCCGGTACTCCAGTGTGGAGGTCCAGTGGAATGTAATAACCTGCATCACACACATCACTGGACGGGAGATCAGGGCTGTGACCAAGATGGCAATTTCCTGCAATGTCTTTGTGAATTCCATTGAAAGAGAGTTGAAGTCCATTTCATAATAAATGTAGTTTGGTCACTGGGGGATTGTATGGAACGTCTCTTGGCGGAGCTGGGGTGTGGGGTGGAGTGGGGGGTAAGGCATGGCCTGTATAAACTCTGGGATATGTTCTGACCATCAGAGGACTATTTTAAACAATGAACCAGACACGCAGTGAAGGGGTTTCAAAACTTTTGAAGTTACACCTGGAAGAGACAATGGGGTCTGCGGATTGCCTGTTCACGCTCTGCACAGATCAGAGATCTAGGCTGTACACAGGAAAGGCTAACCTATAGGTCCTTGTTCTGTAACCACAGAAAAAACCCTGTGCAAGGTTGAAGGACTGACTCCTACCAGAGCCCTTGTCGGAGTTGCGGGGAGGTATCTCTGGTAAGCTTATTGCCATGTATAAAAGGTCTCTTAGTGTTCTAGTGTGTTTTCTGGAACGCTTTTATCTTAATAAATGGGCTTGCTTAGCAAAGCTGGGTGGTACCATCTAACTGAAGCAATTACACTCTTTCTAGGCTCTGAGGAGAAAGCAAAAAAAGCAGACCTGCCTAGGCCATCTGACTTGCTGGGGAACTTATGGTGTAGGCAGGGAACCGAGCAGCCTGGCAATACCCTGGTCAGGAGGAAGAGAGACATGGGTCTCTGCCCAAGAGGAGCTTAGAACAGGTGCCCTTGCTGGACCATGGAGGGTAAATACAGGTGCAGCTGCCCTGAACTGTGACAAAGATGCTAGACTCTTAGGCTCCTCCAGATATGACAGGGTTTATTGTGTGTGATATTTTTGTTCAAGCTCTGTATTTTCCTATCATCTGCTGATCAAACTTAGACCTTAAAGCACATTTAGGCTTGATGCTGCAGTAAGAACAGGGCAAACAGACCCTTGTGCTCACATGGATCGCTCCTAACAACAATACGGTTCTGCCTCGGGGTCCGGGTCTGTCCATGCAGATTTCAGTGCAGGTTGGGATCTTAACTGCTTTTTTAGCTCTCTCAATCTGCATTTGATTCTGGCAAAATCAGCCCTTTGTTCAATATAAACAGTAACTGTGGCAGCAATCATCTTTTTGCACTTTGTCAACTGTGCAGATTTGTAGTGTTGTTCAATAAAGACATAGCTAGCACCAAGGAGTAAGGCTCTTAAACCTGCATCACAATGTCCTGTTTACTGCTATACTGTTAAAAAAGCTCAGAAAATCGTTTATTCAATAGTTTTAGTCTCTTTTTAGTCAATGAGCACTTTGTGATTTTCTCAAATGTATTCACTTTTTGTGAACGGCTCTAGGGCAGCAGATTGTGAGTTGGATCATTTTGATTGGAAGCATGAGCCAAAAATGTTTACGGTTGAGTCCATTCAAGTCTAATATATGTGCCAGGCTATGAAATGCTGTTGGTAACTGAGATGGGAGAACTATTGAGGAAAACATGATTCCCTGAACATTTCCCAAATCTGGAACTTAACGTGGACCAAGTCTTTGGTATGGCTCTGAAGTGTGTGTGACAGCCGCCACCCTGGCTAACACACTGGGGCCTGAATCAGGAACCTTGGAGCTGAAAGCATGAGCTACTGCAGCTTAAGCTAAAAAGCCAAGACACTGTAACTGGAGTCAAAACAGACTCATACCCTTTGTGGATGTAACACCCTCAGGGGGTGATGAACTTCCAGTTATATTTCATTATTTAGTATCCTTCTGCATTTCTACGTTCCAGCCAGGACCGGAGAGGTACCAAACCAGAAAGACTCAGCTCACACTACTCTTGTGCTAGCTGGCAGCAGGAGATGAGAAAGCCCGTTGTCATGAGGTTTCCAGTCTAGGGTTGAAGACAAGAGATTTACAGTATATAATTAAGGATCACACAGCACTTTGAACATGCAGGCTGGGATTTCCAGAGGAGTTAGGTGCCCAACTCCCTTTGAATTTCAATAGTATTTGGATGCCTAAATCCCTTAGGCTCCTTTGAAATTCCCGGCCGTGAATGGTAGATAATGCTAAGTGTTAGTTACCTAAATGCCACCCATATGCCAGTGTACCAACATGTTTGTTGTATTTTAACTGTTGTATACCATGCAATCAACTGGAAATTGCATTTGAAAAAAATATGATTGTGTCTATCTACAGTATACACATAAATGACATACACAGAGATGACTAAGTATTTCCAGTTCCCTTTAAGGGCCCCAATCCTGCACTCAGAGAAATCAACAACAAGAATCTTATTGACTTCATGCCTGCAGGCATAGGTGCTGGAACCAGGGGAGCTGCTGCAGCCCCTGGCTTGACGTGGTTTCCATCATATCCAGGGGTTACAGTTTGGTTCAATGGCTCTCAGCACTATACAAATTGTTCCAGCAGCCCTGCATGTGGGATGGAGTCCCTAGAAAGATGGGTGATAAATTTCAAAGGGAAAAAGGGATTGGTAAATTCCTGCCCATAAGAGAGATCCTGTGGACCAACTAAAGCAAAACACATTTCCTTCCCAGGTACTGCTATTGAAATCAGGTCTGCAGGAGGGCATTGTCAGTCACGAAGTTTTATCATCAAAGTCACATTAGAGCAGAGTGAGTGCGGAATCAATACAAAAAATTAAGGAACTACGGTTTTTATTACAAGGTGATATTTGGAATTGATCCCTTAGGCTTTCCAGTCACCTCAGCTTTATTTTATATGTCACTGAGTGGAGCGTTGTGGGATGTAGTTAGAATGCAGGGACTGATCAGTCGTAATCTAATTCTAAACAGGCCACAACCGAACTGTTACAAAATAAAGACAGGCAGGGGCATCACGTGGATAGATTTGCCTATGGTATAGTCAGTCTCTCTTTCCTGTGTCTAACTGGGAAAAATACTCTTCTGCTTTTACCCATGTGCAACACAGATGATTCTGGTTTGGGGGTTTTGCAGACACAGAAAGAATTATTTTACAGAAAATATTAACTGTGAAAGGAAAAATAATATTACCAGCTGATCCAGCCCATGCTTGTAAAATGCTAAGCTACCGCAGATAAGTGTACAAACAGCTGACAATAAGAGGTTGAGGATATCTTACTTGTTCAGAGTAATGAGGGTCTGACTATAAAGCCAAAATTGTATTGTTCATAGAACTCCTCGAATGAAGGAGGACTTTAGGAATTATGAATGAATAAAAAGGCAGTGTTAATCATCAGCTAATTTACAGAAAGATATTGTTGGTGGCTTTCTATAGCTTCCCACAGAGCTGGAGTCCTAATTAGTTTCAATCACTTTTAGCTGGTACTTGCAATTTTTGTTCTGTGTTCATAGGGCTGAACACCTGAAGCTGATCAATCACTTTCGGATTAAATCCAGGTTGCCTCATCACATGATTCAGTTCTTCAATTACAATGTGGTTTTTTTACCACTACGGCTAGCTACAAGATTTGTTGTGTTGTGGCTTCTGCAATGGAGGGGATTGGAACCTCCCACTGTAGAAATCAGCAGCTCCTGATGAGGTGCTATGCCAAAGCCCCCAGAAGCACCACCAGAAAGCTTTAGTGGTACCTTCTTCATCTCTGAGACAGATTGGTTGGGGGATGGTCCCTCCAAACTGTTAGATGGGGGGAGCTGCAGGTTCTCTACAAACTATTAGTTGTGGTCACCTCAGTTCCTGGCCCTTCCTGCTAACATTTATTGAGGGGGCTTATATCACAGACAGGGAGGTAGGCAAAGTTTCTGGTGTCCCATCAGACAGACCCTTTCCACAGTAAGCTGGTACTGATCTTACATCAGCAGCACCTGCCCCGCCTGCTCATCAGGAACCATCACTGCAAATCCTGCTTGGCAGGGCTCCTTCCTTGCTTACAGCTTGTGCAGAAGGCAGCCGTGGTTCTGCCTGGGGCTGTGAACTGCCGGGATTCTGTTACAGCCAGATTGGCAGATTGTTTACTTTTAAAGCGCACATTAGGGGAGGACCTCAGTACATTGGAGAAACCCTCCGTGAGCCCCCTCTGACTGACCTATCTCCATCTATCTACAGGTACAGAAAGAAACATTGTGATACTAGTTGGAGGTCTCATGCTGCTACTAGGAAACTATCCCTGGAGTTCATCAAAATAGATAACTTTGTAACAGCAAAAACTATTGTAACCAGCTCAGGGTAATTCTAGATTAAATCTCATTCCGATGGATAAAGACAAAGTGTTCACAGAACTAAATACTGACGGGTGCGGAGGTGCAAGAGTTCATGACCTAATTTCATTTGTTACATCCGTGCAAACAGAACATAGCTCTGACCAGTATAGAGACAGGTGATGCTTGTAGAAGGCCAGTTTCTCAGAGCTGAAAACAGGCTGAGTGAAATTAAGAAGAGGAGAAATTTAAAGAAACATGTGAGTGATTAGGAATTTTATTAGATGCTAAAATGATAAAGCCAGCAGCACTCTGCACTCACAAAAGAAGACTTGTTTGCATTAAAAAAAAATCCTGTTTAATAAGGGAGGTGAAAGCAGCAATAAAAGGTAAAAACAATAGATAAGAAATGAAAAAATGGATGGAAATGAGTTCAAATCATCAGCAAGAAAAGGCACAAGGTCTCAATAAATGGCCTGGAGTTAAGGAAAATAAGAAGGAAGTATTTAAATATATCAGGAATAAATTAAGTCCTAGCAATGGTATACATCTAATACTAGATAAGGAAGATAAAATTGTCAATCACGATGTAGAAGAGACAGACGAATTCAAACCTTTCTTTTCTGTAGTTAAAAAGCAGGATGATTTATTCATATCTTACAATAGTGAGGAACTACTTTCTACTCCCTCAGTAACTAGGTAAGATGTTAAATAGCAACTATTAAAAGTTAAACATTTTTAAATGTGCAGGATTGAATAACTCACACTCAAGAGTATTAAAAGAATTGCCTGAGGAGTGCTCTGAACCATTTATATTAATTTTTAATCAGACCTTGAACACTGGGGAAAAGACTGGAAAAATGTTAATGTCATACCAATAATTTATAAAGGGAAAATAGTATGACCCCGCTAACTACAGACTGCTTAGCCTGACACTGATCCCATGCAAAGTCACAGAAAGACTGATCTGGGACAGCTTCAGTGGAGAATCAAAGGCTGATAGCATTATTAATGCCAGTTAGTGTGGCTGGGGTGAGTTATCTATGAATGCGGTGGTCTCGATCAACTGAAGTCTTTAAATCAAGGCTGCATATCTTTGTAAACAATGACATTTGGGCTCGATGCACGAACTACAGGGTGATGTTCTAAGCTGTTTGCAGGTGGTCAGACTTGATCATTGTAATGCTGTTTTCTGGCCTTAAAAGCTATGAATATGAGGAGTCCTTGCAGTCCCCTTCCACATGCTGTTAGGGAACCCACCATTGCCCCTTAGATCAGCCAGCTAACTGCCTTTGGGCATGGCACTATAGGATGAGTTCCATGCCCACCTCACTAGAAATGCCTCAGTCCACTTCCCCCTTAAAAATATTGTTAAATTGTGGGGGGGGTTTTAAGTTTCAAAACCATTTGCTTTATGCTCATTACCCCTCACCTTCCTGCTCTCAGGCTCCCTTTCAGCAGTACCATCTGTTGAGCGTCTAGGGGATAGTCATCTTTTATTGTTTGAATTGGATCTCCTGATGACATGCTTTGGCAGGTCAGGATTATGGTGACATTTACTAGTATTAGTAACAAAATCTGAGCAAGGCAGCAATGACTCTTTGCGAAATAAACGTCAAGTCCCAGACAGACACTTGGCCTTTACTTTGTTTCCTGGCTAGTGTTTGTGCAGTGGAAGCTCCTGAGAGGGGGACATGAAAGCAGCAAAGCCTTCCCTGGAGGGCAAGTTTGACTTTTCTAAACATTTGCCCTCTTGCTTAAATTATGCCTGCCCATCCGCAGGCATAGCTAATCCTCTCGTTAGCTAGCACACTGATAGCTCTGCTCCGCTCCACTGTGCTTAGCATTATACAGCTCATCCAAGTATTGATGCAGCAGCACTGAAGAGAATTGAGATTGTTTTTTCCCCCTGCCTCCTTCTTTTGAAACTTAAGATGTACACTGGAAATAATTTCAAGGGCGGCTGAACATTGCCACTGGGGAATGCAAGGGGGTTTCAACATTAAGACGAAAAGATGTAGAAAATTTGCAAGTGGTTGACTTTGAAATTCTATTTTGAAGCTAAACTCAAAGAAGCCCTGTTTAGCCGGGCCTCATTCAGCCTCCTCTCCACAAATGCATCTTGCCATTTCTGAAGGAGGCTGAGAGAGGCTTTTTTTTTCCATTCAAACCAGAGTCCCATATGATTAAAACAGCGGCTCACACAGGGCTGGAAGTTGCAGAGCCCAATGGCAGAGTGTGGCAGAAAAAAGCACGAGGTTCAGAACAATAAGTGGGGTAGGGAATACAGAGGAAGCCAGCCCTACTGTAGCCCGTAGGGCTGGCTTGCCTTCACTGTATTCTGCCCTTATTGGATTCAGTAGTAATGCAAGGAACCCAAAGGCCTGTATCCTGTAAGACTTTAACTTCAGCAGTTAGCATAAGGCTTGAGGCCTATGAACTTTGGCATAGATAAATGACCTAACGGTCACCCCCAAGTTTTGGGAACTGTAAATAGAATGTGCAATGGGGGATTTTGTCAGAATGTACCATAATGACACCTACCAACCACAGGGGCATGAGTCAACCTCTGCAGATGACTGACCACAAGAGGGTCATGGCAACGAATTGACATATTTGATAATAAGTTGAGATCATTGAGACACTAACCTATAGGAGGACACGCCAACATTAGTAAGGTGAGGAAATACAAATAAGGAAGAGGGAGAACCCCCTACTGAATATGCATTAGACACAGCAGCATCAGCATAACATATTACAAAAGTTGCATGCCAGCCTATGGACAGGAGGAGAGACCTGTAGCCCTTGGGAAGTGCCAGAATGATCGCCACCAGTGGTGATGAGGAAGGTGACGGTGATGAGGAAGAAATGGCTACCATTTCAGATTGTTCTGCAAGAAGTGCTTTGAGGACATGGATGTTCAGCTGGACATTTTGCATGATTTCTATTTCCCTTACTGGGCTGGAGTGTTTGTGACTGTGCTAAATGTAGGAATACACTATTTGTAAACAGAGGAGTTCCTCGAGTGTGAGTGTTGCACCCATTCACGTCGGGGCTCCCAACGATACAGTCATTTTAACAATACTGGGTCTGATCTCGGGACAAGAACCTGTCAACCCCCAAAGTGATAACTGGGAATTCTTAAGTAATCAAAATAATTAATACATAATCTGTAGATCAGGCTACATTACATTAACTAGACCACTACTGCATGGCCACCAGGTTACTCCAAGAGGGGGAACAGACAGCTAAGGTCCTTGTTTGCTTTCTGAGAATCACACTTAAACCAACGCCTCCTCAGATGCCCGTCCCCTCCCACACTCCATGCACTTTCTACCAGGCTCACAGACTGGAGACTGAATATTCCTCCCAGTGGAATAGCCCTTAATCCTACTCGTCTGCCAGGCCGGCACTGGACAGCAACAGCCTGGCGTCCCAGCCCAGAAGTTCAAGGTCACAGCATCACTAGTCCACACCATCCCTGAACACCGGAGATGACCAAGAGCAGCAGCATGCAGCCGCCCCTCATTGTTTATTACTCTTGACTATTTGTACACAGCAGTACCTGGAGGCCCCCGCCAAGCTCAGGGCCCCACTGCGCTAAGCACTGTATATTCCACTATAAGAGATGATCCCTGCCCCAAGGAGCTTACACTGCACACAGACAAGCCAGCCACAGGGTGGGAGAAGAGTCGTGTTACCCACCTCATTTTACAGGGAGGGAAAAATGCCAGCTCAGTGCCCCAGCCACAGAGCGATTGCTCCTCTCTGCTTCTTTCTAAGACTTTTCTGCCTACTGCTAGGTGACACAAGGGCATGTGTTGATCATGAAGGTCAAGTGACTTTGTGTCCAAGTTAGCGCTGATAGGAACAGTTTCTGTACTGCACCTTGTAGTACATTCCTAGTGCTAATTTACATTCAATTAAAACAATATAATCCAATCCATTTTGATATTTTGACTTCATGTAACCTAACTGCAGCTTAGTAACATCTGCTTCCAGGCCATTTCGGCTTTCGCACAATGAATGAATGAGACATGCCAAGTCCTCCTGACGAAGAGGTCACTTCATTTTGGTTTGTAAAGCCAAAGCTCCTGTGCTCTCCATAATTACCAATCAGTTTTACATAAATAGCAAAATTAAGCCCCCATTATTCTCATTTACCACAAAATTAAAGGAATTAATTAAACACAGAAGAACTGCAGCTGCCTGCCAAATCATTACTTCGGATAGATACAAACAAATTCAGGAATGACCTGAGGGTGGACGGCTTCGCATCCAGAAACACAGCAATCTGTTGCAAAGGAGAAGCTCTGGTAAATAACGCTCTTTGCGCCAGACTCTCTCGCAGCACTGGAGTAAGGAACGGACATTCGTTATTATGGAGAAAACGGCTTGGAGGCAACCCCCTTATTTTTGTTTTTGCAAGACAGAGGAAGTCCAGGGCCCTGGCAACACATGCGTTGAACAAGAACTGCTCTGTCAAACTTTGATTTTCGAAGGAACGCCACTTTTGTAATCACCGTGAATGAACCCAGATAACAAAATCTGCGAAACACAAGGGAAGCTTAAGCATTAGGGGCCAGAGCGTGACTGCAGCCAACCTCACCCGCTGTATGAGCAGTCAGGGCAGAGGGACAATTTTCATGATGCAGAAACGTGGGTTTAGAAAATGAGGAAAACTGAAATGAATGTTGAAAAGCTTTGAAAATCCTGCATCCAGTGCTCTGCTAATGAAGATACATCAAGAGGCTAGGTTTGGAAGGTGCGGTAATAAGACAAACGCATCGCTGCGAGGAGTGTTTGAAAGACACTTGCAATTACAGCTGCTGTGGAACAATGAAATATATACTGTTCCTTAAATAAACTGAAAAAATGATAACCTCTTTTAACTGTTGTGATGTAGTAGAGAAATCTTCATATCTTCCTTAACGAGATTTTTATTGCCAGTGTAAATTTGTCTTGAACTGAATTTTTGTCTTGGGAACCCTGAATTATGTTATACCGAGTTGTTCCTGGTAAGCATGCAGGCTTGCACACATTTTTTGCTGTGAAAATGGCTCCTTCTGGCAAACTGAAAGCAATTGAAGCTCAGTTTAATTAGCTGCCTTCTGTAAATATGCCATTATTCTTCTAGCTCCGTGCTGGAGTTATATTTACAAAGGGAACAGATAGCAATAATTATTTTGGGCTGCAGTTAGTCAGTATTAGTTAATGCCTGAGTGTAATTGAGAGGAAATTAAGACAAGTGTAGTCTTTGGTGGGAAAAGAATATGAGTTAGCCAGTATAGAAACCACACCTGTATTTTCATTCACAAGTTGAAACATAGAGCACGTTTTCTGCAAAGAAAGCAAATATTTGCCCCGTGCACTCTGCCGGATAGTAAATTCAATGGACTTAGTGATGGTTACTTTAACATTAAAGATTTTTTAGATTTTTTTAAATAACCAAGACAAAGCTCCTTTTGCTGAGTTACTATCTGCTTATCAAGCTACAGGTTCTTTAATTGGCAGCTTGTTGCCATTTCACATTTAATAAAGAAATGGACTCTACTGGGAAGGGGGCCAGAATGGCCCAGGAGGCTGAATATGGGCACAGAGCCTTTCCCTGCTAGCTCCCTTCCTGGTTTCAATTACAACCACCACTCCTCCACCCCCCCGCCGCACTCACACACAAACACACACCACAGACCCACCAACACAAGACACTGCACTGCACACGCTTCTCCTCTTGGGAAGAGGATGAGAGAACAAATGTGTGACAGATGCTGAATGCCCGACTGGAAGCTGCTCAGAGACTACGACGAGGAGCGCTGAATGAGAGCCTATGCAGAAGAGAATCCCAATCCACAAGAGCTAATGCCGCTTGTTGAGCCTGCTTCACTGCCGCCCTACACCTTGTGTCGTCGTTCGCACCAGTGCAGGGTGGGTCGCGAGTCACATTGGGAGAGTTTTTGCACCAGCCACATGGACAGGCCAGTGGTGAGTCAGGCCCCATCTCTTTTCAGTGACCTGGGTGAAATGAGTTGGTGGGTCTTGTTTCAGTTCCCAAAAGGGCATCTCATGCCTTGCACTGAAGCCCATCCACCCCCTTTACTATCAAAATTCCTGGTGCCAACTCTTAACAAAACGCTGACAAACCATGAGCCAAATGCTGCTGTCCTTAAACAAAACTTCGAGCAAAACTCCCATGACCTGCCGCGAATGAGGGCTGCAGGACGGGACCTGGCACTTATGTATTTGTAAACAGTTATCAGGTCTCACGAGCTATGAGAAAGCAGATGGCCTTGGGGTTAAGTCACTGGAGCAGGACTTCGGGAATCTGGGCTCAGTTTCCCAGTGCTGCCATAAAGTCTGGCTTTGGGCAAGTCATTTCCCTCTCTGCTCCTCAGGCCCTACCTGTACCATGGGGCTGATACTACTTCCCTTCTCCCATCC
This sequence comes from Lepidochelys olivacea, assembly GCF_965140295.1. Taxonomy (NCBI): domain Eukaryota; kingdom Metazoa; phylum Chordata; order Testudines; family Cheloniidae; genus Lepidochelys; species Lepidochelys olivacea. Next base: position 2,741,788 of record NC_140417.1, on the reverse strand, counting down.
TCTTTCTGACCTGTCTACTGACACTGTAAATGCTTCGGCACAGGGCCTGTCTTTTCCTAGGGGCGAGTGCAGTGCCTAGCAGAATGGGAAGCTTGGGTGTCATACGCATTATAAGTTCCTGCACGGACACCACTGAAATACGGGCAAAGGGGAATTACCGGTAAAAAAAACATTTCACTTGAAACGGGTCCACAGTGCAGCATGGATCTAGACCTCTCAGCAAAGCTCCCACAGGCCTCTTTTCCCCAGTCCCCTTCCTTTAAAGTCACCCTGAAATAATGGGTTCCGTTGTGTGCAAATGTTTTATTAGCATTGCAAAATATACACACAGGTTCCTACTCCACGGGGGGCAGGTAAATGGTGCTGGAGCAGCAAGACAGCCGCCAGGTTGGGGGTTAGGCCAGGTCTATACATGCGATGTCTATGCCGAAGGGAAAGCGCTCTCCCGTTGGCATGAAAATACCACCTCTGCGAGAAGCGCGGTGCACGTGAGTGCATAGGTCTCTGTAACTTCTGTCGCTCAAGGGGGTGGTTTATTCACACCCCTGAGTAACATAAATTACGCCGACGGAGGCGGTAGTGCAGACATCGCCTTAGAGTAGATAACCCTTGCGGTCCCCTCTAACCCTACGATGGTATGTCAGAAAGTACCCAAGCTTCACCCCTGCTGGCAACCGGTGCGCTCTTCCCACACTGCGTGGAGTGCTGCAGCAAACCAAAGGACCTCCAGGTGCCTATTCAACGTGTAACAAATTCTCATTGAGCCATTATGTAGATGAGATGCTAAAAAAATATTCATTTGTTCCTCTGAGATATTGATACTACTCTGAAGTGCACAGACTTCACAATGAAGCCAAATATTCTCTTCTGGTGCTTTCATTGTGCTTGGAGTTTATGAACGACATCTCTGTGAAAGACAATACAAGCAGAGTTGCAGATGTCCTTCCGCCAGGGTTCAGACAGGAAGTATTTCCATAATTCAAAAATCTGTTTGAAGTTTGGATGGGAAATGGTACGCATCCGGCATGCCGTTACTTAGACATAGTGCCAAAAAATAAAAAATAGCTACTGTGGATGAATACACAAAGTTCCTCCTCTGAATAGCGCGCAGTTCTGGAAATCCTGAGTATCAATGATTTCATTCTTCAACAGTCACAGTGCAGGAAACACTCTCAAAACTGGAACAGGATTTTGTTTTTAGAAATCTCTGGGCCTAATTTGTTGCAAAAGCCAACTTTGGACATTAACTTGACCATAGATGCACCAGATTGCACCAGTTTTCCAGTGGAGGTGAAGGTGGAACATACTGGCGCTGTGTGGGGTGGACTCCCCTCTAGTTGCTGACGAGAGGATAACAACCTACTGCTTCCACTGGTTAGTGGGGTTACTCCTTTACCAAATGATCTAAAGGTCTGTGCTGCTGTGCTTAAAATCCCCATGAGTCATGTGGAGTGGTGGCGTGTTACAAACACAAAGCTGATGTCAGGTAGCCTTTGGCGGTGTAAAAGTATGGTTCTACAGCATGCCATGCCTGTAGCTACTCTGCACAGCTTAGAGTATCAGAGCAGCCATAAAAAGTATCTCTTGACTTGAGGACCAAACGAAACCTCTGGCCCAACAGTACTATACAAAGGATATGGAAAGAGGATTTCTCCTCTCTCCCACTCCCTATAAGACACCCACCTTATGGTGGCTCTGCCAGCTTCCACCAAGGAATGAAGCTGATAAAGTACCCCCTGAGTAAGATACTGTAATGAAGAGCGTGTACATCAAGAGGGTCTCTCCCAAAATATTGGACACCGAAAATATTTCTCGACAGGGGAAAACATCTGCATTCTATTGTTAGTTGTACAATGCATTGCAGTAGGGTAAGGTGGTCCTCCCAGCCTCAAACCTTGGCCAGGGCCATTAGCAATCTACAGTCCCAGAGTGCCACAGATGGACATGGCACTTTACAGTGGTATAAAAAGAGATCCTCAGTTGATGTAAATCAGCATGACACCATTAACCTGGGATCTGACCCTGGGCATCTGCATTGGAAAGCTAACACTCAAAGGGCCAAATACAACCTCCACTGTACCCACACTAACCCACTGATGCCTGGTAAAACTTGGAGATCCCAGAGAAAGGAAGGGGGCTGGGAATGGAGGAATGTTACAGCAACGCTAGCTAGTGATGTTACACTGCAAAGGAAGCTTCTGCAGTCTGCCTGAGGTGGAGCTTGACGAGGGGGAAGAAATGGGCTTTGAGGAGGTGTCAAGGTTCCTTCCCCACTCTGAACGCGAGGGTACAGATGTGGGGACCTGCATGAAAAACCTCCTAAGCTTATCTTTACCAGCTTAGGTCAAAACTTCCCCAAGGTACAAAATATTCCACCCTTTGTCCTTGGATTGGCCGCTACCACCACCAAACTAATACTGGTTACTGGGGAAGAGCTGTTTGGACACATCTTTCCCCCCAAAAAACTTCCCAAAACCTTGCACCCCACTTCCTGGACAAGGTTTGGTAAAAAGCCTCACCAATTTGCCTAGGTGACTACAGACCCAGACCCTTGGATCTTAAGAACAATGAACAATCCTCCCAACACTTGCACCCCCCCTTTCCTGGGAAATGTTGGATAAAAAGCCTCACCAATTTGCATAGGTGACCACAGACCCAAACCCTTGGATCTGAGAACAATGAAAAAGCATTCAGTTTCTTACAAGAAGACTTTTAATAAAAATAGAAGGAAAGAAATCACCTCTGTAAAATCAGGATGGTAGATACCTTACAGGGTAATTAGATTCAAAACATAGAGAATCCCTCTAGGCAAAAACTTAAGTTACAAAAAAGATACACAGACAGAAATAGTTATTCTATTCAGCACAATTCTTTTCTCAGCCATTTAAAGAAATCATAATCTAACACGTACCTAGCTAGATTACTTACTAAAAGTTCTAAGACTCCATTCCTGGTCTATCCCCGGCAGAAACAGCATATAGACTGACCCACCGTCCCTTTGTTTCTCTCCCTCCTCCCAGCTTTTGAAAGTATCTTGTCTCCTCATTGGTCATTTTGGTCAGGTGCCAGTGAGGTTACCTTTAGCTTCTTAACCCTTTACAGGTGAGAGGATTTTTTTCTCTGGCCAGGAGGGATTTTAAAGGGGTTTACCCTTCCCTTTATATTTATGACAGGAGGTACCTGGAAAAGGAGAGTAAGGATCCTTGGCACCCAGGAAGAGGAATGTGCCATTGGACGAGGGTGGAAGGAGAGACTATGGCAGCAGCAAGGTGACAACAGGGTGCAGGCGGTGAGGAGGGGAGAGCAATGGGAAATGGTCAGTCAGGTGTGGGCAAGGACAGAAAGTGACTGTGAGACAAGGTAGGGAGACAGCTGGGCCAGGGAGGGATGTTTAATTTGGCTCCTGAGTGTCGTATGACTGAAGAGCTGGCATGGGGGCCACAAGTGGTCACATCTCAAAACAGAGCAGCAGATATGACTGAACAAGTCAAGGGCAGGGAAATGCCTCTTCATGTAGCTTGAAGCTATTCCTGCTCGAGCCTACAAACAGGCCAATATTTAAACACATTGAACGGTGCCAAGAAATACTGGGAGACAGGCCACCCTTTGCTGCTGTTACAGGCAAAGTGGAAAACCCATGTCTCTAGGAAAAGGCGAGGCACTCTTAACTATGGCTACCCAGCTTCCAGTGCCCCTGCTGAAGTTCTGAGGCTAGCTCGGCTGTTGAACTGAAGCCAGAAATAGCCCATGTGAAACAGAGGCAAGCTTGCCAAAAAGGGACACGCCTCACTGCCATGTAAAATAACCGTATTCAGTGGAAGCTATTTACATGCCTATTTACTTGGCTTTGCAATGAAAGCCCACCCATGCTATTGAAATGTAGTGTTACCTTTGAATGATGAGTGTGTCCTGGGCACGAAGAAAGGCTAATGAACAACAGTAGAGTGCTGCGGCAGGAGATCACCGCTGACAGCTGGAATCCACTCAGGGACGTTGGGGAGTAGCTGTCCCGTGGAGAAGGGGACTCTGGAATAATGTAGCGAGCTTTGGGCAAAGGTGTCCTAGCAACAGAGTATAAGGGACATAGACAGCTGAGAAATCATCAGCAGAAGAATCTAGCCAAATGGGTGTAACAGAGAAGAATTTGGGAGGTCGTCAGGGTCGCTCCAGGCTTACACAAATGTAACTCAGAAGGATCTGGCCATTAGTATTGCTCTGCACCATCTCGGATACACATGCTCCTCTGAGATACAATTCTCCCTTACGAGTTGAATACATTTCTCTGTCACTGAAGGAAAAATCTATTGGTAGTTAGGTTTAAGGGAAAGGAATGCATTTGCCCTGATTTCTGATCCTGTTTTTTTGTTTATTGTTTGGATCCTAGAGAATATTTTTCTCCTTTTCTCCTTCAATTATTCACTAAGAAAGAACAAGTGCATGGTTTCTGTTCCTGGTTGTGCCACCATTAACTTCTGCTGCTCTGGGAATAACAGTGCTCTGGGAATACAGTGAATGACAGCTACTGCTGTTTTATTAGAATCATAGAATCATAGAATATCAGGGTTGAAAGGGACCTCGGGAGGTCATCTAGTCCAACCCCCTGCTCAAAGCAGGACCAATCCCCAACTAAATCATGCCAGCCAGGGCTTTGTCAAGCCTGACCTTAAAAACTTCTAAGGAAGGAGATTCCACCATATCCCTAGGTAACGCATTCCAGTGTTTCACCACCCTCCTAGTGAAAAAGTTTTTCCTAATATCCAACCTAAACCTCCCCCACTGCAACTTGAGACCATTACTCCTTGTTCTGTCATCAGCTACCATTGAGAACAGTCTAGAGCCATCCCTTTTGGAACCCCCTGAATCACAGGAATTACAGGACTCACAAAACAGCAACGTGATCAAAGGATCATTCTTACACCCTTGTCTCATTTAACTGAAAACTGGAGCTCAAGTACGAATAAAAATCTACTATACGGCATGAGAACTACAGAAAATTTGATCTATTTTCCTATATCAATTGTTCCGTTAATTTTACACAGAATTTATAAAAATCCCCCACACAAATTTACAACCTCCTGTGGATTTTTATACAGAACCTTTGATTCTGATTTTTATAGGTACACGGGACAAATCCCCAGCTGGTGTAAATGGGTGTAGCTTCCGTGGAACTCCGCCGGTTTATAGCTGCTGGAGATCTGGCCCCTTATTTCTAATACAATGAAAAATTTTACAAGGGTCACACCAGGCTTGAACAGGAAAACTGCTCCATCTGCTGGCCGACCTGGAGAACTGCTCCTAGTACATCATGGATACTAGAGAGACAAGGTGGGTGAGGTAATATTTTTTAATGGACCAACTTCTGCTGGTCAAAGAGAGGAGCTTTCGAGCCCCATGGAGCTCTTCTTCAATGTAGCTTGAAAGCTCGTCTCTTTCACCAACAGAATTCGGTCCATTGAAAGATATTACCTCACCCACCTGGTTTCTCTAATATCCTGGGGACCCACACGGCTACAACCCTGCGACCAATAATAGATAGACAACAGTAAAGTAACCATGGTGCGGTGGGGTGGATACACTGAAGGCATAAAGGTGCTTGTCATTATATCTGTCAGCTCAACCATGGTCAAATGCACATAGGGGTGTATCACACAGTGCTGTATTTCTGACCAGGGCTGTATGGACTATGGCAGAGAATAAACACCAGGAACACACATGAGCATTCAAGGCGACTTAACTGACTACTTGAGGGTCCAAACAAACTCCACTTCCTACACCAATATACTCAACATACAGTAGTGCCCTGTAGGACACCCCCGCCAGTCTGAAAACCACAGCCTCCCTGAGCCAATCTGTCTTCCCTCTGCCCCCCGTTGGCAGATAACTCTTTTTCTCATTTTCAGCTCACAGCACTGAGCACTGACCTCAGCTGTTACTGATTATTCTCTTCCCCAGCCTGCTCTCCTCGCTAGCCTCTCATTCATATGGTAAATTACATGGTCACAACAGACCAAAGGGATGACCCAGCAAACATGAGTTCTGCAAGTTCTTGATCTGCCTGAAGAATTCACTTTTCATTGCCTGACACACATGTGCCTTTAGACATGCATGATTCTTGGACACTTCGATATTTTTAATAAAACAGGAGTAGCTGCCATTAACTGTATTACCGGATCAGCAGAAGTAAATGTTGGCACAACCAAGAACAGAAATCTTTAGAGGCACACACGTCAGGTGATTAAAAGCAAATTCCTTCCTGAAACATTGCCTTCCATTAAAACAAGTAGTCGGGGGCACTATTTGAAGGAAAGAGGTTTAAAATCCTACAGTTTTAAAAAATAATTTTCCTTACCTACATTACTAACAGCACCTTCAAGGATTCAAGCCAAAGGCTTTAAACATTTGCATTTACTTTCCTCTAGTTATGCTGATTGTTTCCTTTTTGCATTTCTAACAGCTGGGCCAGTGAAAATCAGAAGTAGTTTCATTTATATATATATATATATAATCAGTTTCTAGTCAATTTCACTTCAAGTCCTTAGGCATTAACACAGAGCTGCATCGTTTGGATTGCCAATGCTGCGGGGCAATGTTTATCTGGTAAAAAAGTATTTCCATTGCAACTTTAAAAAAATTATAGATGGAAGCTTTTTTATTAGCCCTCGGTTTAGTAGAAGCTTGTGAATAAAATCTAAAATGTAGGGTCAACTTCTCCTTCATAGTTATAGAAGCATTTAAGCCAGGGGGCTCAGAACATGAACAGTGCCCCACAGATTATCAGAGGGAACCTCTCAGAAGATGAATCATTTCCATTAATTGTTGCTCTTCATCTTCCGACATTGTTTTCTGAACAATGCACAAGAATGGAGGGATGCCGTTCAGTCGACCATATTGCAAATACAGATTATCTGGAAGCTGGCTGATCCACTGCAGGAAAACAACTGAATGCCAGCTTAGAGATGATCAACTGAGCTATTTGTATGCTTCCAGTTTGGGATGCACAGAAAACCAGCAGTCCTCGGGCCTGTGCCCTGGCACCAAAGATTCTCCGTTGTATCGATGGACTGGCTTCTCAGGCAGGAGCCACCTGCCACTTCTGAGGGTAAGAGTAAGTTACCTGCTTACCCCGCTATCGTGATGGGAATGTTTCGTTTGGGCCGGGGTGCTTTAGTGAGGTACTGGAGCTCTTAGAACACCAGCATGGAAGGTACAATCCATTTCTGGAAATAAATCCGTGCCTGAGGCCCCAGATTGCTCAGGGATGAACTATGCCCAGGTCAAAGGGGGCAAAAGTCAGAGTGATCCCCATTCATTGTAGAATGGAATCTGAAAAGGCGCCTCCCAGTTAGAGGGCTGTTGCAATGAGCGATAGCGAGCACATGGGAGGGAGGTTACCTGGCCTGCTGAGCACTATGGATAGTGACATGCTGGGGTGAAGGGAGGATGAGCAGCAGGAGACAGGGGATCAGGGGTTGATCTGGGGGGAAATAGGATGGGGAAGTAGGGCAATGACTGGGGTCTGGTGACTTCTGGGTTGAAAAAGGATTTGCTCCCTCACATTGAGTTCAGAGCCGGAAGAAACAGCAACATTTCAAGGGGAGAGCAGTTCTCATCACTTGGGTGTTGCCTGTCCCTGGAGCCAACTGCTGGGGCTGGAAGCTTGGTTTAGACGTAGGCATGACGGGCAGCTGTTCCAGTTTTCCAGGGGGTGAACCTGGGGAAGAAAAGGCCCAGCAGACACAGCTAAAACCAGCTCTGGATGGTCAGTTTTGGGCCACAAACCAGCCAGCTCACATCCTTTGTCACACGCGCGCTGCGCTATTGTTAATGATGCTCTTCCTTACCGTATGCCTTGCACTATGGCTGGGTTTATTCAGCTGATCTGAGTGTGGGGTGGATACTTCTGTGTAGCACACGGTGCTAGACTCAGGGGATTCTTGGATGGTGGAAGAAGGCAAAAGCTATTGAGGGGAGGGGAAAATGTTAAAGTCTGGAGTAGTGCCTCATTCTTTTGTTTTACTTGAAAGAGCTCATGAGCCAGTGTTTTGTATCTTGTATCCTTTCATTGGCCCAGTGGTTTCAACTGGCTGCAGTTTTCTTTTTGTCCTGTTCTGGACAGTTTCATGGCAGTGCTGTGTGCTTTTAGAAACAGCTTCCATGTTTCAGCCCAGAGGTGGCTGCATTTCAGTGATGATTTAACTAATCCTTTCATAGGACCAGAGATGCAGACTTTAGATCCAGTGTTTGGAGGCATTCAATGCCACAGTTTTTGTTCAGCTCATTAGAAACATAAGAGCTATTCGTAAATTTCATATCTGGGTTTAGACTTCAGACAGGTTGACTAGCTCCGAGAGGTTGAGGAGTGCTCGTGGCTTGCCTTGGATTAGTTTAAAGGTTCTGAGCACCTGCAGTTGGAGTAATGGGTATTCTGCATTTTCAGGGGTTTGTAATTGTCTCAAGCAGCATGATGTCGTGACACTTGTAAAAGGCACTTTCTAAATAAACCTCTCTTTAGGCAGTGTATTTCATAGACAAGCAAATTCAAAACTTTTCTTGCCTTTTCTTTGCCCCTAGGTGGACACCACAAACTCTCTATCAGAATCCGCTTTATAAGTCTTGGAAGAGCACAGACCAGCTCCAGCTGAGCTTCCAAGAGCTTCAAACCACCAGAACTTGCTCTAGTGGCCAGCTCTGCCCAGAACACCTTGCAGAGATTTTTTTCCCTTGCCAGTGTCTTATATAGCTGTTCTTAGGGGCATTACACAGCTGCAAATGTATCGACAGCCCATGTTCTTATGGTCACTGTGCCAGAGTCCCAGCTGACAGCAGTGGGATGGAAAGGACAAGAAGCTAAGACTCTTCCAAACTAATACAAATGGGGATTTAAATAACTTTTGGGGGTCTTTAATATAAACAAAAATCCAAGGCCTATTGAGATGCAAGTGATCCTGCCTGACTCCTAGTTCGACTGAGCCATGTCATGAAAAGAAAAGCAAACAGAGAAATTGAAGGGGCCAGCCACGAGCTTAATACTGCCACACAGGAAAGCACCTGACAAGACCTCTCCAGCTATTCAACATCAAACGCCCTTCAAAGAAGATATTTCTACAAAGTCATCGTAGAATAATGACTGTAGAAACTGTGCCAGGTCAACATCAATGACCTGTACATGTGCTAGCCACCCGCCACAAAAAGCAGGCAGCTCAGTAATTACGGGGCATAAAAATCAGTTGTAATAAATCAAAACAATCTGAAATTTCAAAGTGACAGTCTAGTTCCCAGAATATTAATTTCCCGGTCTGGACTGGGCCAGAGACCGTTCAGCTGGCCACCACTGAAGCTGCAAACATTGCAAGTTAACGAGAGGGGAATTGTTTCAGAATCCAGCCTTTATAACAAATGTTCAGGTTAGAGAGCTTGTCTCTCGCGCCAACAGAAGTTGGACCAACCAAAGAGATTTCCCCTCCAACAGTCTCTCTCTAAGGTCAGATGTAGCAGGAGACCAGGCTTGGAGACGGACGCGTTCTGGAGCCAGGAACTCCTGAAGTCTAATGCTGGCTCTACCGCCAAACTCCCTCCTTGGCTTTGGGGAAATCGTTTCAGGCGGTTTACATAGGGGAAAAGTCCAGACTAGCTAGTGTGCTTTAGATTCACGCCCCAGCTGTTCCATACCACATTCCCGCGCATCAAGCCCTTAGGGTAACAGCCCGACACTGTGAGCAGGTGCCCACACTGCTGTTACATCCCCGCGCATCAGGCCACAGCCCTGCAGAGGGCCTTCATCTCTAGCACTCCTTTGTGACCATGTCTTTGCCTTACAATGGACTGTCTCCGTCTACATCATCCACGACCGAGCCCTCCAGTCAGGTCACGTTCCCAGTTCAGTCCAACTGGAGAGCCAAATAAATCCCCAACCCTCGGATTCTTCTGCCCCCTGGGGCTACCCTGCAGTTCTCTGCTCTTTTCCGCCCCCCGCTCCCAGGCCCTGACGAGTTCTCCTATGCTGCTTCCTGCAGCAGGTTTCCCCACCGTCTCCCTTCCCAGGACTCTGGCAGTTCCCCCAGAGACCTCCCTGCTTCTTACAAGCCCTATCTCAGGGCCTCCCACAGGAGCCTGGCCTGTTCCCTGATGTTCTGTCCAGCCTGCCTTCATCAGGCCTCTTTACCAGGCTCCTCTCCCCTGGGTCTTCTCCCCAGACTCAGTTCTCTTCTCTCTCTGCTTAGTTCCCCCCGACCTTGCCACAGCTGGGCTCACTAACGGTAACTGAGTCCATATCAGACCCAGTGCGGGTAGCTAACTGCTAAGTCCCCCCTTAAAGGGCCAGCCAGCCAGCCTGCAACAGACCCCTTTACTCATGTTGAGTAGCACCTTCCTCAGTGAGTGGTCCCATTGAGTTTGGTGGAACTATCCTTGGGGTAAGGTACTATTCACCAGGAACGAGGGGATCCGAGTCTGGCCTTTCACGGCTCAGCCTCCATTTGCTACCTACAACGATGGGGATAAGTTGCCTACGGTTACCCGCTGCAGTGCTATGTCACCGAGGTTCATGATACAGAGCCAGATGCTCAGTGGGTGTAAACCGATCTCATTGGAGCCACTCTGATGTACTCCAGCTGCAGATCGAGGGACGTGATCATCCCCCTCTATTCGACATTGGTGAGGCCTCATCTGGAGTACTGTGTCCAGTTTTGGGCCCCACACTACAAGAAGGATGTGGATAAACTGGAGAGAGTCCAGCGAAGGGCAACAAAAATGATTAGGGGTCTGGAACACATGACTTATGAGGAGAGGCTGAGGGAACTGGGATTGTTTAGTCTGCAGAAGAGAAGAATGAGGGGGGATTTGATAGCTGCTTTCAACTACCTGAGAGGTGGTTCCAGAGAGGATGGTTCTAGACTATTCTCAGTGGTAGATGAGGACAGGACAAGGAGTAATGGTCTCAAGTTGCAGTGGGGGAGGTTTAGGTTGGATATTAGGAAAAACTTTTTCACTAGGAGGGTGGTGAAACACTGGAATGCGTTACCTAGGGAGGTGGTGGAATCTCCTTCCTTATAAGTTTTTAAGGTCAGGCTTGACAAAGCCCTGGCTGGGATGATTTAATTGGGGATTGGTCCTGCTTTGAGCAGGGGGTTGGACTAGATGACCTCCTGAGGTCCCTTCCAATCCTGATATTCTATGATTTTATGATTCTATGATTCAGTGCTAACCCGTAATGTCTCCGTACGTGCTAAGCATTTCCTCCCAGGCCTTCGCAGTCAAATTAGAGTCTACCAGTTTTCATCTGTGTGTTTTACCTCTAGAAAGCCCTGCATTGCTTGGCCCTTGCCCCCCACCCTTGGAGGGCCCATCTACCTTCATCTGATTGCTTGGTAGCCATGCTGAGCCCAGGGACTTGAGCTAGAACTTGTGTTTCAAACAGGGGGTGTCAGGGTTTCCTTGGCGAGGGGCTCTCGAATCACACTGATGCATTCAGATACCACAGTGCTGAGTGTGGCATGAACACCTAAATAATAAGCTAGAGTGGGATTCACTTCTCCCCTTGGTCAGCCCATGTGGAGACCTCCAAAGCCCACTAGAAGCCCCTCAGCGTCCTCAGGTGTTTCAGGGAGCGGAGGACAGCGAAGGGGTGTTGCCGGCACAGTGACAGATTGCAGCTGTTCTTCCTTAACAATTGCTGTATTGATTGCTGCGGAACCACCTCAGAATCTGGCCCCAAGGTCCAGTTCTCCCACCTTTACTCACAACGAGTACCTAACGCTGCAAGCACAGCAAGAGAACAACTCAGCGAGTAAAGATACCGTCAGGGCAGCAGAATGACTAGAGAGAGAATTCTCTCATCTCAATATAGAAGTTTCCTTTTGGTCTAGACCTGTGGCCAGGTTTAATAAGGGAAAAGGCATGAGGAAAGAGCAGCAACAGATGCAAAAGCATCTGGGACACAAAAACATTTCAGACCCTAAAGTAGGAGCTTAATAGTAGCAGGCTGTTTTCTACCAAAAAAACCCACTGTTTTGATCTGTCGCAGCTCTGCCAATTGGTGTGCTCTCCCCAGCATTTCAAAGAAATCTCTCTCATCTCTGTGTACCTGCCTCAGAGAAATCAAACCACCGAAAGAACAAAAAGGTTGAATGTTATTTTAATTGAATTTGTTTTCAGGGGTTTTTTCTAGCCATCTGGGGGAAAAACCTTTCATACTCACATTGTTTGATTTGTTTTTAACTTTGGTTATTATTAGCCTAATAATGAGCTTTTGCGGCATTTAAAGAACCTTGTTTATCAAAAAGATATCCGTGCTGCTCTGCTCGATACAGACAAAAACCATGGAAGGTGAGAAATAAATCAGAGGGGAAGTCAGATCTAGCAAAAAGAATGTTTGAGGTGCTAAGAAATCAGGGTTGTATTCTAGTGTGAACTTCTGATTTTCTCCAAAAAATTACACCATCTCTCTCTCTCTCACACACACACACACACATGGAAGCTAGTGCTCCAGAAGATTTTTTCCCATGGTCCAGCACTTCATGCAGGCAGCATGTGGTCTACTTTTGCAAGGTGCTCAGCACTTCTAGCTCCCACTGCTTTCAACATTCAGCATCGGTACCCATCTGAACAGAAAGACTCCCGAGTGTGATTAATGGACTTGTCTCGGTGTTCATGCTACAGAAGGTCGGTTTTCCAGATAGTTGGCTAATAGTTCTTTTCAAGTCTATAATAAACACAGACTGTGTGCAATTTAAGCATTAGTGAAATGAGGCTGTTGCATGTGGAAGCTGTGCCCCAGGAAGTGGGGGGAAGACAACGACTGGCTTTGTGCTTTCCCTACCAAGCACTCCCACCCATATATCCCAGTGGATATGGTGTATTTAGATTTTCAGAAAGCCTTTGACAAGGGCCCTCACCAAAGGCTCTTAAACAAAGTAAGCTGTCATGGATAAGAGGGAAGGTCCTCTCATGGATTGGTCACTGGTTAAAAGATAGGGTAGGAATCAATGGTCAGTTTTCAGAATGGAGAGAGGTAAATAGTGGTGTCCCCCAGGGGTCTGTACTGGGACCAGTCCTATTCAACATATTCATAAATGATCTGGAAAAAGGGGTAAACAGTGAGGGGTCAAAATTTGCAGATGATGCAAAACTACTAAAGATAATTAAGTCTCAAACAGACTGTGAAGAGCTACAAAAGGATCTGACTGGGCAACAAAATGGCAGATGAAATTCAATATTGATAATTCCAAAGTAATACACAATAGAAAACATAATCCCAGCTATGTATTTACAAGGATAGTGTCTAAATTAGCTGTTACCACTCGAGAGAGATCTTGGCGTCATTATGGATAGTTCTCTGGAAACATCCACTCAGTGTGCAGCGGCAGTCAAAAGAGCAAAGAGCATGTTGGGAATCATGAAGAAAGGGATATTTAATAAGACAGAAAATATCATATTGCCTCTATAGAAATCCATGGTACGCCCACATCTTGAATGCTGCGTGCAGATGTGGTCGCCCCATCTCAAAAAATATATATTGGACTTGGAAAAGTTTCAGAAAAGGGCAACAAAAATGATTACGGGTATGGAACTGCTTCCGTACGAGGAGAGAGTAATAAAATTGGGACCTCTCAACTTGGAAAAGAGACGGCTAAGCGGGGATATGATGGAGGTCTATAAAATCATGACTGGTGTGGAGAAAATAAATAAGGAAGTGTTATTTACTCCATCTCATAGCACAAGAACTAGGGGTCACCAAACGAAAGTAATAGGCATCAGGTTTAAAACAAACAAAAGGAAGTATTTTTTCACACAACGCACAGTCAACCCCTGGAACTCCTTGCCTGAGGAGGTTGTGAAGGCCAAGACTATAACAGGGTTCAAAAAAGAACTAGATAAGTTCATGGGGGATAGGTCCATCAATGGCTATAAGCCAGGATGGGCAGGGATGGTGTCCCTAGCCTCTGTTTGCCAGAATCTGGGAATGGGCAACAGAGGATCGATCACTTGATGATTACCTGTTCTGTTCATTCCCTCTGGGGCACCTGGCATTGGCCACTGTCAGAAGACAGGATGCTGGGCTAGATGGACCTTTGCTGTGACTCATCTGGCCATGCTTATGTCCATTGACACCAATGGAGTATGGATCAGGTCCTCAGTCACACAAGGGGAGACTCTCCCACCCATGCTGGCCCCACGCATTGCTGCAGCAGTGCAAAGGAATGATTGAAACCTCTGATCTTGCCAGTGGAGAGGGCCCCCAGAACAGGCACTGAGAAATACAGCTGCATGCTGCCCTACAGGGCCCCCTCTGCAAACCCGCACATAGGGCGGGTGCTAGGGGCAGGCGTGGACCGGGAGCAGGAGGATAGGGCATAACACATGCCATTTCATGCCCTTGGCTAGCTGGGCTCAGGCTGTTATTGCTTAGGCAGCTTCTCATGGCTGGGGTCACTTCAGCCCCAGGAGCAGCCCTGAATTAAGAAAGTTCAAGGTGGCTTTTAGCCACCGTAGCCCCGTCTGTTCCCCACCCCCCCACCCCCCGGTCCCTCCTCCAGGGCTGCAATTTGTGTGCTGCACCTCTTGGAATCTCACCCCTCACCTTGCCCACGAGTTCACTGGACTTTGCATCAGGCCACCTACTGCCTACTGTGTGAGGCTGTTCGGATCCCAGGGGCCACCAGGTCCTAACAAGTGCCTGAGTGCCTTGCAAGGAAAAGCACAAATCCTACTGCTCTCCTCTATCCTTTCCTTCGTGCACTGCCTCTGGCTGCAATGTACTAAATTATACACCATTTTTTGCCTCTCTTTTAAGATTATATAAAACTTGTGCTCTCAGAAGAGAAAATGAGGGCTTTCTTGTTTCTTAAAGATGTTCCTTTGTACTAAGACAAAAAGGGTTCAGAGTTGATCATCTGCTCTTTTGTGAGCTCTCTTTTCCAAATGATTTGTGTTTTGAACAGACTTGGTTCGTGGGGTTTTTTTTTAACATTTTGAATTGCTTTTTTATTTAAAAAAGCAACTCAGCCCAAACTTCTAATTCTCAGTTTTTAAAAAAGTTTATTTATATCTCACCTTAATAATAGACTTGGTTTGCATTGCTCAGTGTTGTAGCAGCTTAGCCACAAAAGAGCTTTTTTTATTAAGAGGATAAAATTTCGTTATCTGGCATGGGGGCTGTAAAACAAAGGCCCTATCCATTTTTATAGACCATTAATTTAATGGAAGCTCTTTAGGGCAGGGACAGTCTCTGAAGTGTTTGTCCAGCACCTCGCACAACTCCTGACATTACACCTTAATGTAATATAATAAACTTGTGGTCATTAAAAACCCCATGGGACTTTTCATGAGGCTAGGTTTGTTAGAACAGGTGTCCTGGGCTAATTTTCTCATGAAGTGTCCCCAGTCACACACTACCCTACTCCTAATGCATTCTGGTCAGCCTATCCTAGTAAACCCATGGAAGTACTTGAGGAGAAAGATATTGCTCACCATAAGCATGGCAAAATCTGGTCCAACGCAAATGCTAGTGTAATAACATGGGTCATCAGCAATGTTTGAACCTGAGACCTTTCATGCATGAACTAAAGGAGTGACTCCTTTAGCTGCCAGCAGTAGAATCATAGAATATCAGGGTTGGAAGGGACCCCAGAAGGTCATCTAGTCCAACCCCCTGCTCAAAGCAGGACCAATTCCCAGTTAAATCATCCCAGCCAGGGCTTTGTCAAGCCTGACCTTAAAAACCTCTAAGGAAGGAGATTCCACCACCTCCCTAGGTAACGCATTCCAGTGTTTCACCACCCTCTTAGTGAAAAAGTTTTTCCTAATATCCAACCTAAACCTCCCCCACTGCAACTTGAGACCGTTACTCCTCGTTCTGTCATCTGCTACCATTGAGAACAGTCTAGAACCATCCTCTTTGGAACCCCCTTTCAGGTAGTTGAAAGCAGCTATCAAATCCCCCCTCATTCTTCTCTTCTGCAGGCTAAACAATCCCAGCTCCCTCAGCCTCTCCTCATAACTCATGTGTTCCAGTCCCCTAATCATTTTTGTTGCCCTTCGCTGGACTCTCTCCAATTTATCCACATCCTTCTTGAAGTGTGGGGCCCAAAACTGGACACAGTACTCCAGATGAGGCCTCACCAATGTCGAATAGAGGGGAACGATCACGTCCCTCGATCTGCTCGCTATGCCTCTACTTATACATCCCTCGATCTGCTCGGTATGCCCCTAGTAATACTACTAATAGTAGTAAGCTATTACCCCATAGCTGACCAGCCACTAGAGAGGGACCCAAAAACACACTGCCAGCGTGTTATGGTAGCATTTGTGCTAACATGAAATGAGAACCATTTCCTGCTCACCTCACATAAGTGGTTGTGCTTCTGTCCAGGGACAGAAGTGAGTTCTTTGGAGATTTTATTAGAAATCACAAAAATTTCAGTCCATGCTCCCAGCCTTAAGGCGTTTGAGGCACTTCATCAATGCCTTCATTTTGGACACCGCTCTGAACTGAACCCAGGCTCCAAGCCTTTGGTGCTCCGCCCATCCTGAGTACCACCGGCCTGAGCTAAAATGATGTCAGTTGGAGTCCTGCCAGGCATCAGCAGGCTTTGGAAGAGGTGCTGCATTTCCAGTTCATTGGCCATTGTCCTCTCCTCCAGCTGGAGACCCTCTCTCTCATTATTTTTCCATTCAATCATTTGTAGTCGCTGATGATGGAGGATGGACGCCTGGCTCTGACATTGCAGGGTGAGTGTTGCTTCGTCACCCTTATCGTTTCTTATTGCTCTGAGAGCTGCTACAGTTGCTTCTCTTCCGGGCTGTACCGTGGCAGGAAGACGTCATGGCTGGCCTGTTTCTCGGCACTGTCCTGCAGGAGCACTTTGTATTGCCTTCTGCACCCGCTCGTCATCTTGTGCAGGCATGCTCAGGCCAAGAGGCAGGACACCTGCATTCTAGCCTCCCCATTCCTGGGGTTGGCGCTCATCAGTTATTGCTGATTTAGATGCTCCTGCCACTGTCCTCCCACTTCTGCTTTAATTTCTGTCCCCTGCTGTTCGGTTAGTGAACAATGATGCATTACAATATTCAGGTGCCTAGAGCTTCCAGTTCTTTTCAAGATACAATCAGCAGAAAATAAGGATTTTTTGCATTGAAAGGTGGTGCCCACGCCCATATAATTAAAAATGAACATTTCATAAAATGTCATCTCTGTGCCGTATCTCTGAGATAAAAAAACATTTCCAAGATCAAAAGCAGAGAATTATAATTGGGAAAGGGTGGAGGGGAGGAGGAGGGAGCAACAGCCTCAAGTGGTATTAATATTCCCACAAGGCAAAGTTTGCTAAAATGCCAACTGCTAACCCACAATAGAAGGAAGCACGAGTTTATTTGTTAATCTGTTTAACAACTAACTTGCATTGTACTGGATTTCTTGAAGCTGGGCTTACTGTGTCCATTGATTTTAAAGTGCTTCCAGAAAAGAAACCTCAATTTTGCTAAAAGATTTTATAAATAACTAAAAGTAAAAAAGAGTCTGCTTACTAACCCTTTGGGGATAGCTATTGCTATGCTTTATGGAATCACAATTCATCTGAAACTGGAGGCATTTATTAAAAGAAAACAGTAATTAATTACAGGCACTAAACACAAACAAGCTTCTACACAGCTTGAGTTCCAGCTTTGTCTCCTTTGTTTACTCTAGTCCATTCCCTATCTGAATTGTTGCAGAACACAGACATCCCTAGAGGCTGAATAATATATTGCAAGTAAGTATCTTGATAGCTATGACCTTGTTTATATTGTTTTCCTGTCAAGAATTTTAACATGTGAAATACAGATTTTTTTAAAAAATGCATTTTGTGCACTAATTTCTGCATCTCAGACTCTGCCTTAACACAGGTGCTCTCCCCTTACACAGCCGGTGTAATAGCTGGATAGAATTCCAGTCTCTTCAGGGGGTGGCGGGGAGCACAGGGCCTGTACCCATTCTCCTTCTCCCCTGTGAGTTCTCCTCCTATGGAACGGTGGTATCTTAAAATATGGACAGTCCTCGTAATGGAAGAGCATTCGTACCAAGCACTTCCACAAGGGACGTACCAAAAAGAGGCTAGGTACTGAGAAGGGTGGTCACCATTTTTAGCATGCTCAGAGGAAGAGGGCTCCCAAGGCAGCAAGCCAGAATCTTTAGCCAGGCTCTTTGAATGTTAACTGGATCATGACTAAGTAACGTCTGATGTAGTGTGTTAACGTGTTAGTATAACTTTGCCGTAATAAAATGTTTAACAAAATCATCACTTGATGGGAAGGTATTTGGGCCATTGCGGAGCCACGTTGGGTTTGAGCTGCTGATCTGCCGGGATAGGGCTCTGTAGCTAATGGCCAATTCCCCAAGCTGCCTATTCCTCTGAGCAGGTAAGGTAAGACGCTAAGCCCTAGATAATATGCTGAGCACTTAGACAAATGCACAGAAATCCGTATAGCCTCTCCCTGAAATAGGGGATTACAGTATTAAACATAATTATGAAATGTCTTTAGAGCTATGAATTCAGATGGCTCTTTATGATTGGTTTGAAGCCCTGGCACACCAATGTCAATTATCCCCAGCCAATGCAGGATGATATTCTTGGGGGTGGCATTTTCATTTTACAATAACAGTAAGTCACTAAGCTGCGAGCCGGGGCCTCCCAATTTGCACCTAAGGCATGCAGTGATCTCTCAGAAGTGCACACTGCCTGTCATGTCCTATTGCTTAAAAAATCTACAGTTTAGATGAACATTTTACCCTAACTGGGCGCCTACACTGTTAAAACGATGGTGAATGAGGAAGTTTGCCTTTTTGCTATCACAGCTGTGAATATTAGCTACCGAGTAGCACTAAATCTTGTTTAAGCTACACTCATTCTATCCAGTGATGAATGTCACTACCTGAATAATTTGGGTAATTTCCTACTGCTCTAGTGTACTAGCAGAGAAATGAATGTTAATTTACTGCTAATTTAGTATACTAACCCTTAATTAGTAATGAGCCAGCTCTGAAACACCAGATTCTGAAAGATCAGCAAACTTTTACAAACAAACAAACTCCCTTCCCAGCTGAACTCTTCACTCTAGTTGAGGTTATTAGCAAAACTGCTCTGGGAACGCTGCTCATTACCTCTTGGTAGGAGATATGGAGACAGCAATGCCTTTATTGCCATAGTTCTTGTGAAAGCACACTAGAAAAAACCCTGCCTCTGAGCTGTTGTGCAATATTGTAAAGTGCTGGTGTATAACAGCCCAGAGGACGTGATGGAGAATGGTACCGATTCTCCATTGCTTTTCCTCTTCCTGCTAACAATAAAAAACAAAATGAACTGGCCTTTCTGTTCAAAATGGAGCTCCTTCGCTGGAGCATGATGTAAGCAGGTCCAGGGCTCTGGGATTTTTCACTGGTCTAGGCGACGGATGTCAGGTGCAGTTCCTAGCAGACTGGGGTCCACTTCCCAGATCGCCCCTCTCTTGGCAATTTCGTCTTAAAGGGCAAAGATACAGCTGAAGTGAAAGCACGGAGCCTGCTGTGCTCCCCTTCTGAGGGGTGCTCACTGCAGAAGAGAGTTGTGACTAATTGCTATTGTGGGGAGGGGAAGCTTGCCCTGCTGCTGTCCATCCTGAACCTGTTGTGCAGACAGGGGGCTGGTCAGCAGGGCGCTCAGTCCTGCATTGTTCACCTAGCTATTCATTTCTAATGTGTTCACTGCAGGAGTCTTAAGGCACCATAATATTTACTGGAACCTAAAGCTTGTGCATGCTTTGATGTCCGTAGTTATTGTGTACCACTGAGCAGGGGGTGGCCTTGGCGTGTGAGATGCTAAGGCCCAGCAGAGGAACCTGTAGGCATTGTGGACTCTGTCAGCAGACCTGTGAAAGGGCTAAAAGGATGGAGGAGAAAGCAGGGGACATGTATGTCAGAGAAAAGAAGGGGAGCCTTCTGAGAGGTGAGGGAGACAAAGGGTTAATAAAGAACGAAGTGATTTGTGCCACTCTTGCTTTCTCTTGTACCAGCACTGTGAGAGCAACAAGGATCAGAAACCTTTGCACACTTTAAAAACTACAGCGTCAGGGTGTTGTTATTATTCCTGACAATTAAGAGCACCTTTGCTTTTTAAAATGTATACGCCGAAGCGTATGCAAAGAGGCAGCTGTGCAGACAGCACGATCTTAGCACTTCCAAATGCAACGCCATCCAAAAGTGTACCTCTGGATGGGAAAGGCAGTCTGCTCTCAGTGATCTCAGCTGAAAATTCACACACAGGGCTAGACAGAGAAGCTTCTAAAACAAGACGAATCCCACAGCATTCAGACTGAGAGAATGATCTAACCACACTGAAGATAAAATTCTACCCCCAGCAGCGTCTGTTTTACCCGGATGCTCAGGGATTTGTGGATGTAGATTCCATTGGTATAAATCCTCTCTCAGAGCCACGATTCCCTCCCCGCTGATAACAGTGGGGTTTCGATCAGTCCCTGCATTGAGACAAGATTCCAAAGTCATGAAAAAGAGTCTGGCTTTGTCTTTTACACCCAGAAACAACACACAGTGCACACTGGTGATGATAATAAAAATCTCAATTAACCAACCTCCCCCACAAACTCTCTGGAGCAGGTTTTCTACAAACACTGCCTTCTGACCGGACAGCTAGCAAGCTGACTGACGGCCTGGAAATAAAGACAACACGAGAGGCCAATCAGCGAATATAAATCATTTGGAATTTGATGCCCTTTGTCCTAAAGGATCCAGAAGTATTAAGCAGCACAAACTACGTGTGTAGAGAGACCACAGGAACAGGCCTCTCCCATTTCTGATATTTTGAGGGAAGACACTCATTTTAGTCCCCAAATCCCCAATTCACCATATAAATGTGGTGCCATTTGTTATTAAAAATTGCTTACACTTAAAATAAAGACTCAGGAGAACTATTTACTAGGGCTATCAAACAATTTAAAAAATTAATCTCCATTAACTGCAGTTTTAATCTCACTGTTAATAATACAATCCATTTATTTAAATATTTTGGATGTTTTTCTACATTTTCAAATATATTGATTTCAATTACAACACAGAACACAAACTGTCCACTGCTCACTTTGTATTATTTTTGTTTACAAATATTTGTAAAAAAGATAAACAAAAGAAACAGTATTTTTCAGTTCACCTCATACAAGTACTATAATGCACTCTCTTTATTGTGAGAATGCCACCTGGAGTTTCCTATCTCACGGAAGAGCAGCCACTGCTGAAACCTTCTGGGGGGGCGTAGCATATTCTCCCATGCACCAGACCCATTCTACAGGCCAGTCTGGAGAAGAGGTTGGCCAGAGCTGTGGTGCAGTTGTGTGTTTTCCCAGGGAAGTATGGACAGAGCAGCAGTGTTGTCTACTCCTGTGATTTTATTGTGAGTATCATATTAGTTGGCTTTTTTCTTAAAGCCCCATCTCCTGGAGTCCTGTGATTATGTGAGAATCTCAGCTTCCATGAAAAAATAATGGTAAGTTTCTAAACTTCATGGTTGCAGAGAAAAGCTTGAAAACACAACACAAGGCTATAGAAACAGAAGGCAAAAAAAAAAGTCCAATCATGAGCTTTTTGTAAGATAACCTCATGATATTTTGGGGGCTGGATTTGTATATTTTAATGTCTGGGGTTGGCAATCCTGGGATATCTGGATCGTAATTGTGCTCAATCCTGAATCTTCTCCCCTGCCTGTCCATTCTCATGAAGGAATTTTTTCCAGATTGTGTGTGTGTGTTTGGGCAGAGGGTGGGCTGGGAACTATGCAGAGAAAGGCCTCTGTGACTCAGGCCGATATCTATGGTGTCTGACCAGTTCTGATCCACATTTGCCAGTCCATACCCTAGCCTTCCTCCAAACAGAGGCTGGTTGCTCCTTAATCAGAGATTAGATCTCATGCATTTTAAGGCAATCACATGCCATAGGTTTTTATTTTCATGTTTTTTTTGCCCTTTTACCATTTTTTTAAATGCAAAAAAAAAAAGACAAGCTATGCCCTGCCATAGCTAAGAACATACACAGTGACACTGGGAAATCACAGAGGTTTTGTAAAGAATATAGCCCTTTCAAAAGTCACTGCAAATGTTTATTAAACATTTAGCATCTTACTAACAAAAGCTTTATAACTACAGGACTGAATCAAAGTGCAATTTTTTTATGCTTTTTACCAAAATCAAACAGACGTTCTGTAGTCCACCCAGCCCTAGTATCAGTCACTTCAGGATAACCATTTTGGGAAGCCAACAAAATAATTTAATTAACCAGTTTATTGATGGCAGCCGGTTGGAATGATGGATCCAAAATCTGCAATAATTAAAGACAGGAAAGGATACCAATTATCAAGGGATGAGTGAAATAAAAATGAAGGCCAAAGAGATCTCATAAATGGGGTGCCAAAAAGTCTCATTTTCTAGACATCCCTAATCACTAACACTGATGCACTTACAGTCCAAGCATGTGGAAACTGGTCAAGAACTGAAAACAAGTCTTTTATCCATGAATTGTAAAGAAGCCCATTGCCACAAAGAAACATAGGAACACAGAATGCAAACCACTGGAGCCAAGATGTGGTCTGGAGAATAAGCAGTGCCAGATGCTTCAAAGCAAGCTGTAACATCCCACAATGGATGATTATGCAATAATATGCCTAAGAAGAAAGTTTTGCTTAGTGTATAGCCTGCAGCATGACAGTTGAAACTCTAGCTAGATGATATTGTTGTTCATCTATTAGGCCCTTGGTCTGGGTATGATACCTCGTGGCAATGAGTCCCATAGGCTAATTATCACTTGGGTTAAAATATTTCCTTTACAAAGTGTTGTGGGTTGCCTTTGAATTTCGCTTGGTGCCCCTTTTTCATATGTAAGAAAGAAGAAGTATGAGCAGCCAGCTGACCTTCTTTATGCTGTTCATTATATTGTCTCTCTCTTGCAGACTGCTTCCGATTCGTCTTTCTAAGCTAAATAGACCTCACCTTGGCACTCTCTCCTGACACTCAAGTCTTTCCGCTGAAGTCTTTTTCCATGCCTTCGATTAGGTTTGTTGCCCTTCTCCAACCCCTTTCTATCCCTGCTACATCATTTTTGAATTAGGGTAGCCCGAGCTGAACACCACATTCACGGGGAGATCATGACCCCCATTTTTAAACCCAACCTGTCCTATTTTCACTATTATTCTCTCTTCATATATTAACACCATTTAACACATCTGCTTTCCTGACCACTGCCATGCACTAAGCAGATATTTTCCACTGAGCTCTTCAGTGATGACTAGGACCTTTTATTTAAAAAAAAATAGCTACAATTACTTTGGAATATGGCCCCAGGTCCGACATGTTGCTCCTTCCAATTTCCAATAACTTCTACTTATCTACATTGAATTTCGTCTCCCATCAAGTTGCCCCGTAATGTGTCTTTGTTGGATCCTAATACATTTCTTCTCAGTCATCTCCACATTTGACCATCTTACCGTTTACTCACCTCTTCCAGATTATTAGTAAATTGCACAGAGTCACCCGGCTACACACCCCATGACTGCATTTCTACGATGCAAAGTCTGACCCCTTTCTGCACTTTATATAAAATAAAGACCATAAGACCAGAGTTTGTTCCTCGGAAGGAGTTCTGAACTTTAACACTGCTGTTGGCCCCTGAGATTGAAGTCCAGATGACACTGCTTCCCAGCCCCTCTCCTGCAAACACTGATGCACAAGAGCAGTCCCACTGCTTTCAGAGGAACTACTCCCATGTCTAAAGTCAAACGTGTGCTAAATCCAAACAGGACAGAGGCCTAAAGAACCCCCTTTGCTTAGCCCATTGATGAATGACACCATTTTTCAATAGGGGAGACAATGAGCATTTAAGGATTTTAACGAAAACAACTCCAGGAAAGGCTTTATCACTGAGTGTATTGTAGATATAGGTTATGTGGCCTACAAATTTACCCTGATTGTGAGCTCAACTGTAGAAGGTATGTGAAAGCTCATGAATGTCACAATAACCTATAACAGTAAATGCTGATGGGGAAAGTATGAAAAGGAGACAAACAGACAGAACTAGTCCAAACAAAGAGGCCTGTGATCACACCTGGTAAACAAGGATGGCATGAGACCAAAAATCAATTAACCAAAACTGATATATCAGCTAGTAAGCCTAATACTAGACAAAAAAATGAGGAGATAAACTATTTCACCCACCACGCCCTTTTGGGATTCTTAAAGAAATACTTGGGGGGTGGAGGGAATTTGTCTACAGAAGTAAGCTTCACCATCATGCCTGCTAGCCCCCACCCCCATTTCCTGGAACCCCAGGACTGTGTCATCCCTATCCTGAGAGAGGTCCTGACCAGACCAGGCCAGGGAGAGGCACCCAGATGGCATAGTCACTTCTACTGGCTCCTGCTGAATCCCAAACACCACCTGGGATGTGAGACTCTCTCTTTCTATTGCTGCCCCCCATGTGTCCTTTTCCTTCCCCACCTTATGTCGTCTCCTTCCTCTCCCCCTCAAATTCACACCTGGAGGTAATTCAGATTAATATTCCTGGATGACCCTCTGCAGACAAACCTTAAATCAGAAACGGGAGAACTGTTCTTCCAAGAAATTGTGGGTAACCTCATTCGACATTTTACCCTTCTGGTTCTACACTGTGGCTTCGGGGCTATTTCCCACGACAGAAGACAATATGAAAACCCCCACACTCTTTATCGTTGATTATTAAAATTTGTATTTGCATTAATTTATTTTGTTTATTCCAAATTAGAATTTTTCCATTTTAGAAACAGCATCAACAGAGTGGCCTGGTGTTATTTGACAAAGCTGCATGGCTGCTGAGGAAACAGACCTACCACATTTTCAAGACATCAGCTTTCTAAAAAGAACTGGCTACTTTCCTCTTAGGAAAAACAATACCTTCCACCGCAGCTAGAGAACTCCATCTGGTGTAAGATTTCTGAGTCATTGGCTTATTAGCAAAATTGTCTCAGAGACGCATAAATCTGATTTACTCAGAAACCAAATCCACATTTCGACAAAAATCACAATCTGCTGTTCCCCTCTAAATCATGTTTCTTTAGTTTCCTTCAGTTCATTATCATCAACAATTGTCAGCTTTTGCCAGCCCACTCTTGGATGAACTCTACTTCAAATCATACACGCTTTACTTCCCCCAGCCATGAGACTTTCAATCAATGCTGGTCTCGCAAATTTCACAAGAGGATATTGTTTGCCTGATGGGTAGTCCATCTACATGCACTGCAATTTCCACTTGGTGGCATTTATGCTGAGACTCCTTTTTGGCCATGTGTTCAGACAATTCCCATTTGTTTTGTTTTTTCCCTGTTTATCTTCCCAATTTAATTTGCTGTCAGAGCCATTCTTTTGGTTTGTATCTTTTCGCTGCTGTCAGAGAGCTCAGCTGCTCTCCAGGTTTCTCTTTTAATGGCACATTTCTCTTCTACTTTGCACTGAGCCGTTGCTGCTTGGAAGGCCAATGCTGTAGACTCCTTGGGTCAAGTGTGAGATTGTAGGTTTGCTCAGATTAATTTTTCAGTTGCTTTTTGCTGGTTCCCAGATGAGTCCTGCTGATAAATCATCAGCCGCATAGAAGGGAACAAGATTTGGGACAATATGCAACTAATTTGAGGAAGCGTAATTCACCAACTGTACATTTATATTCTTTTCTTTTCCCACTCGGCCAGCCTCTGAGCTGGGGAGATGGTAACTTATAACAGCTGCTTGGTAAGTGATGGAATGCGTACTCAGAGACGTCAGACACTGAATTGGTCACTACAAGTATTTAAAATATAGTATAATAATTATTATTCTGAATTTGTACAGTGATAGTCACAGACCAGGACCCCACTGTGCTAGGTGCGGTACAAACTCTGAACAAAAACACAGTCCCTGGCCCTGGCTCACTAGGGGAAAGTAAGTGGAAGCATGGTCTTGTGGTGAATGCACTGAATATGGCTCCAGGAGGTCTATGTTCATTTCCCAGAGACTGTGTGAGAGAACCTGGGCACATCACTTAAGTTCTCCATCTGCCCAATGGGGATGAAATTGTTCCCTTTCCCCCAGATGTGTCTGTTTTGACTGTGAGCCTCTTGAAACGGGGACCTGTTCCTGACCCATGTCTATGCAGCACCTAGCACAATGGTGCCTCTAAGCACAACTGTGCTACCAGTGATAATGATTTGATTCTGATCTCTGGCACACCAGCGTAAAGCCCAAGTAACTCAGTGCATTTCGGTGGAGTTACTCCAGTGTAATGAAGGCACTGAACTCAGAAACAAGCCCATTCTAGTTTGCAGTTTGTTAATACAGACATTGACTTACAAACATTTCCTATTTTATAGGGTGATACAGAAGGAGAGCCATGCCTAACACAGTTTGAGTTTTACAACTGTTCCTTTGGCACTTCTTTGGATTTTGTTTAGCTCACTTCTGCAACAACAGCTGGGAGCCGTATTTCCAACAAATTATAGTGAGGTTTAGTGTTATCTTAATGTGATGGAAGTATAGCCTGAATTATGCTTAGCGGGCAGCACAATATGTACTAATGGATAATAAAGTCTATGTACGAGGGCATCAGCTTGTCTAGGATAGCTCATGTTTGAGCCAATTTTCAACGCTATTAATACATTCATAATTCCTACTCACTCTGCAATTGATGGTGCCATGTTTCACCGGGATATATTTGGGATGTCCACCATTTTAATAGGATGATATGGAGCACTTGGGAAGAGGGCTTTGTATACAGATGTGGGTATGCATTCAAGTTGAACGGGAACGGAATTTTCCATTCTGCTAAAACTTCAGCAACTTGGGGTGGGGGTGGGAATCATCCTGGAGCAGAATGAACAAAATACTTTGAATTTTTTTCAGAGTGGCTGCCCAGCTCCCCAGGTACCTGGCTGCCCACTCACGCACCCTTTAGGAGATCAGCCCAAGGGGCTGGCCTGCCAGCTGGAAGCCAGCTGCTTGGCTCCCTGGGAAGCTGGGAATCCTTGGGAGTGGTGGGTCCCAAAGAGCATCAGCTCAGTAGCAGCTCACCAGGCAAGGTGCTGAGGCAGCAGGCCATCTGGAAGCCTGCCACGTGAGCCTGGGGCCAGAGCTTGCCCAGTGGGGTGCCCTGAAGCTGGGGAACCTATAAGCCCAGGCTGCTGACGAGCCATGGGCTTAGGATCCAGGGCTCCTAGGCCCTTGGCTTTCCATCAGCCCACCAAGCTGACTGCCAAGGAACTGGGAGCCAGCATGCTGAGTTCTTGAAGGCTCTCAGCTCTCCATCAGCCTGGCAGAAGACTGCGGAGGAGCTGGCAGGACAGTAGACAGGTTTCCACCAGAATGTCATTGAAATCGACTCAGCCCCACCAAATGTTTCCATTTCAATGAATCACCATTTTCTGCTAGAAAAACATTTGCTGGAAAATGTCTAAGTTGTTCTCGTTTAGTTCATGTGCATAAACCTGGGATGTGCGTGTTTTTAGTCATTGTCTACGTCAACACAAGAAGCTTGGGCAGATCCTCAGTTAGTACAACTGGGCGGAACTCCATGGAAGCCCACGGAGGATCAGGAAGAGCTGTGATGTTGTCGCCATGTTGGTCCCAGGGTAAAAGTGAGAAAAGATGAGTGAGGCTATATCTTTTGTGGGACCAACTTCTGCTGGTGAGAGAGACAAGCTATTACCTTCCCACCTTGTCTCACCTACATGGGGAGGCAGATTATCCCACATCTGCTTGCTGGGGTTCTCACACCTTCCTCCAAAGCATCTGATGCTGGCCACGGTCAGAGACAAGTATTGGACTATTTGCCGGAATTGCCATACTGGATCAGACCTCTATTCCTACAGGAAACTAAGTTGTACAGTGATGGACCTGGCTGCAGAGAAGTAAAATCTGAGGCCCCAGTTAGTGTTTAGGTTAGGGTTACTGCATTCGCTTAGCTTTACGCAGTGCGAGAAACCCCAATGAAGTCATGACTGGTATGCAGCTTGCGGGTTTAGAGTACATCACCTGTATAGCGGATTGCTTTCCCTCCCAAGACATTAGGCTCAAGGTTCTTTAGGACTAGCCAGATCTCTTTATGTTTCACAAAGCATCCTCATTGTACCATCCAGACCAGTGAATGTTTTCTGATTTCTGCTATCGGCAAACATCACTAAAGACAGATGCCGCAGGAGGCATACAGTTTTGCTAGAGAGCGACTAACACCAGGGATTTATGCCAGCCCATCCAACTCAGTGGGGTTCAGTAGACATTGACTCAGGCCCTAGGAGCTGTCTATCGTCTGATTAAGCAAAATAAGCAAAGGGCAAGATTATTTTAGAGCAATGGTGGCTTGAATTTACATTGCTTTACCTACTGAGAAACAAGTGAGCCAATTAACGGTGAGTACTCAGTATGGTTGCTAATGCATGCCCTGGCTGGGAAGAATTCTTTGCTATCTGACTTGCTGTGTTAAGGTGCATCACATTAAATCATTCTCTATAGTAATTAATGCTCCCAATGATGTTGCTTTTCATATGAGATTTTTTATTTCACAAACCATGTTGAGACATAAAAGCACTGCCCTTCTAGGCCCCAAAGGGGAATGTAAGGACACTGAAATGAGGAGACATTAGGGCAACCTTCAATCAGAAAGTACAATTCTTTTTTAAAGCTATTTGTAAATATCAATTTTAAAAGAAACCGTCCACACCTGCACCTCCTAGCAACTGAAAATTGAAACATCCACGTGACTGTAAGTGGCATGAGAGGAGACCTTTTTCTAAAATGGGGATGCTGCGGGTTCAGTCAATTAAGCACTCTGACGGGACAAATTAACATTGTGTAAGTGGAGCATCTATTGGGTTACACTTTAAAATATGACTCAAAGGAACTTGTAATGCCACATTATGCCAGACAACAATGTACTGAACTGAGGGAGATGCCCAGCGAGGTACGGCACAGAGAACAGCAAGGCCCAGTCTTAGTAAATATCTTCCTTACGGATCTTGAAAAGAGAGCAAACTGATTATACTAGCCTTGAAGGAGTTTCAAATACCAATGAGGCCAGAGAAATAGAAGAAAAAGGGCCAACAGAGAGATAAGAATAGGCTGACCAGACAACAAGTGTCAAAAATCGGGACAGGAGGTGGGGGGGCAATAGGTGCCTATGTGAGAAAAAGACCCAAAAATCAGGACCGTCCCTATAAAATCAGGGCGTTTGAGATAAGAAACACGGTTAGAAAATAACAAAAGGAAATTTACCCGGGGCAGGGGAGGGGGAAGTCACGTGTTAGTACACCTTGGGGTGGGGGGTGGTAAGTGATCAAAAATACAGATATTCAATGATACAAACACTGGGAAAGCAGCAACTCTGAAAGAGACCTAGGAGTGAGAGTTTAGCAGATCAGACACCAGTTTGCAAGGCAACATTGCAGTGCAAAAGGCCAAGGTAATTTTGGATGGCATACAGTGTATCTGTCCCAAGTCTGCCCTGCAATACAGAAAGCTGGGTGAACAGGCTACCCAGGGTATCTTTGTGGAAAGGGGACCTCTGGGGGGGACGTAAAACTCATTGTGGCTCTGCACCATTCCACATCTTGGTCGCCAGTGCAGAGGACCTGGCCTTTGAACTCTGCTGACACCCAGCTGCTAGAAAGGTACCATGGGACCTCAGGCACAACTCACATCAGCCCTGAGGGAGAAACCTGCTTGGGATATTTAAAACCAGGCTGGGCGAAATATGAGGAAATGATCTGTAGGGAGCAGCCCTGCACTAACGGGACTGGATTGGGTCATTCAGTGGATCATTTTCCATCTCTAACTCCTAAGTTTCTTTTCTGATGAGCCACGTAGGATACTCCCCTATGGATACACACCTGTATCCGTGATGGGCTTGATAGGTGCGAGTTGATGCTCAGTTCAGCTACACACACAAGTTCTGCCTGCTTATCTGAGCCTTTCCGAAAAAGGGCTGGACATTCTGCCTATGTGGGCTGCCTGTCTCTCTAGACTTCTGCCTTTTCCATTTCTGCTTCCAGCTGTGGGCACTCTGATACACAAAATGCCACAGGAAAGACTACACACTTCTGGTCCTGCTCTCTGCTGGAACCCAGGACTGCAAACATACTGGAAAGGGAAAGGAGGTGATTATATGCTGATTTCAGGGGAAAGCGCAGTCCCAAGTTGGTTCTGAAAACTGGCAAAGGGTCAGACTGGAGTCCAGGTTTTCCTCCCCTGGTTGACCATCCATACTATAAACACACCGTCTGCAGAATATTAATGTTTGTGCTATGGGTATGGATTTATAATGGGTAGCAAACAGAAATTTACTGTAGTCAACAATACACTGTCAGCTGTGATCACAAGCAGCACCAATGTGGTTCACTGATGATCTGAATTACTTCAAGGTACCTAAGCAAATCCCTCTAGTGTGTCAGATCCACCACGGGAAAACTGAAGATTTTATGCAAACAAGAACCTTTAAATATATGCTACATAGAAAGGGCTCTTAGTGCTGAAAATCCTAAAGGCTAATGGATGTTCCTTTCTTTTTACATCATTTACCTTTTGTAAAACACTATATAAGCATGCTGCCTTGTGCAGAGTCAGTGAAGGGGAAAAAAAACACCTTTGACTCATCTGTTTAGGAAATAGTGACATGTGTCAACCAAATCATTGCTGTACAGAATTCGACAGTTTCAGCTGCTGTCAGCGGGTTTCTTTACTGAAAATAATCAATGGCTTTGACAGATAAAGAGAGCTAACACTCTGACATATTTTGATACATCTTGACAGCTTTTTTGACAGTAGTTTTCCACTGTCAATCTACTGTATTTGATTTTTAACTGGGACCCATGAGAAATATGCCTGTGGTCTTTAGTACTGGATGCTCGCAAATCAAAAGAGCAGGGGCAGTGCAGTCTAGTTTTTATTCACCATTATCTATCATTTTTCAGTGCTTAATTACTCAATTTTAATACCTTTTCTGATTTTTCTACTCTCGAGAGCGCCTGGTACGGCACATTTCAACTCCCCTTTGCTGCTCCCTTGGCAGGCAGGCACATTTCACAGGGGTAGAGTTGGAACCACAGCTCCTGTCTAATGTCATCCTGTTCAGATTGACAGTTTGGTTCCATCAAGAGCTCATCTGCTCTGCTCTTCTGAGACTCCAGGCACTTAAAAGAAGTTATTAATATAGATTATGAAATATTCAAACACTTGTCCATGCAAGAGCTTGCGGGCCAAAGGACCCCTTCATTAAAATTCTTTATACAAAACAGTGATTTAATCCTCTTGCCTTCATAAATCAACAAAGGTTCCTTCTCCAAAGTGATATTATACAACAGGAACAAGTCCTTTGACAGGAACTCAAATTACTGTGCACCAGATCCTCAGCTGGTGTAAATCAGCATAGCTCCATTGGAGTTATGTCATTTTACACCACTGGGATCTGGCCCTTTATGCATATTGTCTGCAATAAAAAGTCATCCCCCCCCTTAAGGCTGAGGACAAAACTCCCTGATATTCAGGATTTGGATAAAAAGCTTGTTCAATAATTAAATTTTTGAGCTTAGAGGTCATCTGAGAATCTACTTGCTGTCATTTCATTTGTTACTTTTATAGCTGCAATTTACAGGTGGATTTTCATCTGTGCTGGTTTGAGGTTTGCTCTGAATTTATGAGCTGGTAGAGTTTTGCCTCTAAGTACAGTTTTTGTTTCCAGTCCTAAGTGAATTAAGAAAGTTTACAATGCAAGGTGCAAAAATCCCCTGTGCTGTAACAGTTCTTACCGGGAGCTGTTGAGATGAATGTGTGTACAGGAGGATAGTAAATAAAATGGCTCATATTCACAGCTCATTATTCCATATACTATGCAGGGGATAAAAAAATTGCATCCTGGCTTTTGATGTATCACTGTTGGATACGTTCATAGTCCAGCTACACTAACACATAGTACTTCAGCTCCTTTGCTTAACAACACCTGATGACTTGCCTGACATCTCAAAGAGTTTCTTTGGCATCCCTTCTTCCCTGGGCCTCATGAATAAAACATTTATCCTGTCAGCGGCTTTAGCAAAGAGGAACAGCCAAGAGCCATCCATCAAAGTCAGCAGCCAAATTACTGAGTGATTTCAGATCCTCTAATAACTCTGTTTCTTTATGAGTCTGTTGGTAAACAATGAAATAGTGCTGGCACCTGGCTTTTGATGAACGTTGATTTTTTAGCATTATCAAACCCTGTTAATAGAGCTCTTCCCTATTAATGTTAATAGAGCTCTTCCCTATTAAACCCTGTCAATAGAGCTCTTCCCTATTAATGTTGATATATCAATTTCAAAAATGCCCACAATGCTTTTCACCTTCATGGGAATGCATTGGGGTTTATTTCTGATTTGTTGAAGGTCAACCAAACCTACTCACATTAAACCTGCTGGGACCTTTAAAAAAAATATCAAGGATAAATAGAGTCTTTACTCCACATGCAATGTGTTTCATTTATCATTGGGAATCACAAAGTAGTAATGCACTTACCTTTTGGTAAAGTTGTTAATGGAAACCAAACATTTGGTGGTGAAAACCTATGCTACAAAGTTTCTGTTGTCGGACGAGTCCAATGAAGCTTGGAGAACTAAGTCCTATAAGGAAATGGTCTACAGGGCTTCACATGCAAGTTCTCGGTTCAAGCCTGCAATACTGATGGGAAAAAAACAAACCTTATGAATTCACACCCTATTCAGAATGTGCCAAAGCAAAATGAGACCGACTGAATAAATATTAATGATACCAGCCCTTTCCGAGTACTGAACATTCTCAAAGCACTGAGAAGAGTTTCT
Organism: Lepidochelys olivacea; assembly: GCF_965140295.1. Lineage (NCBI taxonomy): Eukaryota > Metazoa > Chordata > Testudines > Cheloniidae > Lepidochelys > Lepidochelys olivacea. The sequence goes on along the minus strand of NC_140417.1, from coordinate 2,708,942 downwards.
CATGCCTTACGTAGGGATACAAGCACCTCTGACAGCTAAGTCTCTAACCTGCCACATGTGCATGCAAGACTCCGGTGCTCAGCCCCGAAATCCCTTACATGGGTGAGTGGTGCTCATACATGTGAACTGGCCACTGGAGTCAAAAAGGCCACTCGCATCAGTCACATTTTCCAGGGTCCCCCCAGTTTATCTGCACATGGTGTATTTGTGCACCTCATGTAAGTGGCAAAAATGTGTAGACACACTGGTTTGGGCTTAACTCGGAAGATCTGGTTCTAACTTTTCCATCTTCAAGCCCTGCAAGGTAGGTAAGGAAATATCAACATACCGATTTTGCAGAGGAGAAAACCAAGGCAGAGAGCAGTTGGTGTGAGATTTTCGAAAGTGACTTTGGAGCACAAGTCCCAGTGGCTCTCAGCTGGATTTGTGCTCCGAAGCCACTGGCGATTAGACGTTCTAAGGACTCTGTCCAAGGCGACACAGCAAACTCAGTGGCAGAGCCATTATTCAAACACAGGTTTCAGAGTAACAGCCGTGTTAGTCTGTATTTGCAAAAAGAAAAGGAGTACTTGTGGCACCTTAGAGACTAACCAATTTATTTGAGCATGAGCTTTCGTGAGCTACAGCTCACTTCATCGGATGCATTGAGCTGTAGCTCAGGAAAGCTCATGCTCAAATAAATTGGTTAGTCTCTAAGGTGCCACAAGTCCTCCTTTTCTTTATTCAAACACAGCATTTCCTGGCTGGCAACCCCAGTCCACAAACATCTGATTAAAGCAGCCACCTGACCTTGAACTGCAGGAGTCTTAAGGCTGGGCGAGCTAGCAAGAGTTTGTTATTGCCTGATCCACAGAGAATATGACTCTGCGACAGCTGCCAGTTCAATCTCATTGGCCTTTAGCCCAAGCTCTAAAAGCCGAATGCTTTTAGCTCTGGAGGTCCTGGGTTCAATCCCTGGTGACAACTAAAATGACAGTTGCTGCTCAAGCACTAAACTCCCAGATGGGGAGCTAGACAGTGGTGGTAGGTATTCCAGGTATGGGGAATCTTAAAGACAGTACAGGATTCAGGGCCAAATATAGCACAGATCTGTAGGGTGAATGGGTGCAGCTCCATTAAAGGGCCAGAGGCCAGCCTGGGGCCCAGCCAGCCCTGTACCCTAATCAGACCAGCTGAGCAGGGGAAAGGCATTCCTTATAAAGAGTGACAGGAAAAGGTGTGTTGGGGGGTGGAGAGTAGAGGAGCTATGGGAAGGGACAGTCTTTGAAGCAGGGAAGAGACTCCACAAAGGAAGGCCCAGAGGAGCAGCCCTATATTCACCATCTTGGACACGGGGCAGGGAGCTGGGAAAAAACAGGGAGGGACACCGGACTTAACAATCCCCAGTGGGCGGTCATTGTTCTGGTTACTGCACTGTTTGAAGGAAGACTGGGCACTGAAGAAGAGTTGGGAGTGACATAGCCCGAGGTGTTCCGAGTTACACTGTGGACCTTTAGTTGATACCTTGGAGACATGTAATAATAAATTACCCCGACATGGGATTTGTTCGAGGAATGTTTGGAGCGACCCTGAGAAAGGAGGACAGGGGAGACCAGCAAACGGCCTGACTCACAACAGGGAGACTGGCCTTTTCATGGTGGCGGGATGCCTCCCCAGTCACCTAGCTTCCCTCTCCCCACCCAAAACGATAACTTTTCTCCTTGGAGAATGGCTAGAGATGCATTCTGATGGCAAACACTGGTCTTTCAAATTCCATTCCCTATGGAGGCCGGATCTTCAGCACGTGTCAAGGAGAGTCACTGAGGTGAATTCAGTGACGTTACATGGATTTACACCAGTGGGGGACCTGGCCTGACAGTTTCATTCACCATTATTCACTCGACATGAAAATAAAATTTCCTGCTAGATTTTACTGTAAAATTACTCTTTAGGAAGTCACAGTTACTCCACAACCTTCACTAGCTTCACGAGACAGACAGACAGACAGACAGGGTCAGGAAAGTGGCTACGGTTTGAACTGCTCTCTTCTGTACAATTTCTCAGCTGCATCTTAAAAGAAAAACTATCCTGTTTTATCTAATCTGGACTGGATCAGAGTGTCCTCTTTGGTGAAATAATGACAGCTATGGTTCCGGAGAAGCATATTATCTCTCTTCCTTCAATTGCAGAGGAAAGTGATAGTGAAGAAAAGAAGTAACTGTTGAAGTGCTGGCATGACAGGGTGGAATTCCACCGAGGGTATGCAGCTCATAAGTCTAACAACGACTTTATGCGCTGACAGTGGGCAGATCACCGGTGAGCTGAGATCACAGTCTGTCATGACGACCAGTATTGTCTCACTGTTTCTTTGCACTTCCCCAGCTGCGTTGTCTCGTCTTCCGCTTAGATTGTAAGCTCTCTGGGGCATGGACTGTTTTCTTTGTACAGCGCCTGACACAACAGGGTCCTGGTCCATGCCTGGGGATCCTAGGAGCTACCACAATACAGGGAAATAATGATCATGTTGTTATCCCCTGCTCAGTTGTAAGTTTCATCCCCAGAGAAGAGAGACCGCATCAAAACGGACCAACCTGACCGAAGTTGTCCCTGCACATCTTGGGAAAAGCTGAGCACCAGCCCAGCTCATGAAGGAAAGAAGTATTTTATTCTCCATAGCAGTTTATGCCTGAGCATAACTTGAACGTTTCCCCCACTCCTGCAAAAGGAACAACAACAACAGTCTTTGCCATTGTTCCCAGGGTCTGTTTTTCACATGTGCTGCGGCCTTGTAGAATCACACACGCCTTTCACAGTTATTTGCAAGATTTGTACATACTTCTGCGTGATGGGGGAGTGGGAGCTGTGCCCCACTGAGTTCATGGCAACGTGATTTAGACTAGCAAATAAGCCGATATAAATGTAGGTCTATATTTTACCAAGAGCTGCAGGTGTAAATTGGTGTCGTTCAATTGACTTCAACTAACTGGCGCCAATTTACACCTCCTGAGGACCTGGCCCCATAGATTTAATGTTTGCTATGAAATATTCCAGCTGCACGTGGCTTTACACATGTTATAACAGAACCAGCCAGGTTCGGGTGCCAGGGCTTTGGGCACTGTACAAACCAATGGAAATTGACAGTCCCCACCCCAAGCAGTCAAACAAGCATGGGGGGAGACAAGGATCTCCCAAAGGGTGTACCCGCAGTGGGATCACAAGGCTCCCTCCCATCAAGGAGGCATTATGGGGCAGCAAGTACAGACACCTTCCCAGGCTGGTGTATGGGGTGGCAGGAAGGGTCTGATGAAGCCCTTCCAGCAAGAAGGAAAAAGAGCTGAAGACATTATCTGACTGCTCGTGGCACAACAAAAGCAGACATTGGTAATCCTTTGGCAGTTTTTGGAGGGCCAACCAAAGCAGCAGTGGTAGAAGGTGCCCCAGTGCCAGCCAGGGAGAAATGCTCTGATCAGCTTTCGGTGCAGAAAGGCAGAACCACAGGGAGCAGGCAGGCTCCTACACAAAGCCCTAAGCCAGGGTCTGCAGGAAGCCAGGTGCTCCAGGGAACCAGCCATGGGATGCTGTTCCAGGAAGGACTGCTAAGCAGAGATGGGGTCCATCTATCGAGGAAGGAGAAGAGCATATTTGGATACAGACTGGCTAACCTCGTGAGGCGGGCTTTAAACTAGGTTTGCAGAGGGCAGGTGACCAAAGCCCACAGATAAGTCAAGAATATAGAGACCTGGGAGAAGGTTTGGAATCTGGGGGGAGCATGGGCTGTTATAGAAGGGAAAAAGGAGAGACAAGACAACTCGCAGAAGCAACTAGATCTCACGCCCTGGTTCTCATGGGAGACTTCAATCACCCTGATATCTGCTGGGAGAGCAATACAACGGTGCACAGACAATCCAGGAAGTCTTTGGAAAGTGTAGGGGACAATTTCCTGGTGCAAGTGCTGGAGGAACCAACTAGGGGCAGAGCTCTTCTTGACCTGCTGCTCACAAACCGGGAAGAATTAGTAGGGGAAGCAAAAGTGGTGGGAACCTGGGAGGCAGTGACCATGAGATAGTCGAGTTCAGGATCCTGACGCAGGGAAGAAAGGAGAGCATCAGAATACAGACCCTGGACTTCAGAAAAGCAGACTTTGACTCCCTCAGGGAACTGATGGGCAGGATCCCCTGGGAGAATAACATGAGGGGGAAAGGAGTCCAGGAGAGCTGGCTGTATTTTAAAGAATCTTTATTGAGGTTACAGGGACAAACCATCCCGATGTGTAGAAAGAAGAGTAAATATGGCAGGCGACCAGCTTGGCTTCACAGTGAAATCCTTGCTGATCTTAAACACAAAAAAGAAACTTAAAAGAAGTGGAAGATTGGACAAATGACCAGGGATGAGTATAAAAATATTGCTCGGGCATGCAGGAGTGAAATCAGGAAGGCCAAATCACACCTGGAGTTGCAGCTAGCAAGAGATGTTAAGAGTAACAAGAAGGGTTTCTACAGGTATGTTGGCAACAAAAAGAAAGTCAAGAAAAGTGTGGGCCCCTTACTGAATGAGGGAGGCAACCTAGTGACAGAGGATGTGGAAAAAGCTAATGTACTCAATGCTTTTTTTGCCTTTGTCTTCATGAACAAGGTCAGCTCCCAGACTACTGCACTGGGCAGCCCAGCATGGGGAGGAGGTGACCAGCCCCTGTGGAGAAAGAAGTGGTTCGGGACTATTTAGAAAAGCTGGACGAGCACAAGTCCATGGGGCCAGATGCGTTGCATCCGAGAGTGCTAAAGGAGTTGGTGGATGTGATTGCAGAGCCATTGGCCATTATCTTTGAAAACTCATGGCGATCCGGGGAAGTCTCAGATGACTGGAAAAAGGCTAATGTAGTGCCAATCTTTAAAAAAGGGAAGAAGGAGGATCCTGGGAACTACAGGACAGTCAGCCTCACCTCAGTCCCCGGAAAAATCATGGAGCAGGTCCTCAAGGAATCAATTCTGAAGCACTTAGAGGAGAGGAAAGTGACCAGGAACAGTCAGCATGGATTCACCAAGGGCAAGTCATGCCTGACTAATCTAATTGCCTTCTATGACGAGATAACTGGTTCTGTGGATGAAGGGAAAGCAGTGGATGTGTTGTTCCTTGACTTTAGCAAAGCTTTTGAAACTGTCTCCCACAGTATTCTTGTCAGCAAGTTAAAGAAGTATGGGCTGGATGAATGCACTATAAGGTCAGTAGAAAGTTGGCTAGATTGTTGGGCTCAACGGGTAGTGATCAATGGCTCCATGTCTAGTTGGCAGCCAGTATCAAGAGGAGTGCCCCAAGGGTCGGTCCTGGGGACCGTTTTGTTCAATATCTTCATAAATGATCTGGAGGATGGTGTGGATTGCACCCTCAGCAAGTTTACGGATGATACTAAACTAGGAGGAGTGGTAGATACGCTGGAGGGCAAGGATAGGATACAGAGGGACCTAGACAAATTGGAGGATTGGGCCAAAAGAAATCTGATGAGGTTCAATAAGGATAAGTGCAGGGTCCTGCACTTAGGACGGAAGAACCCAATGCACCGCTACAGACTAGGGACCGAATGGCTAGGCAGCAGTTCTGTGGAAAAGGACCTAGGGGTGACAGGGGGCGAGAAGCTGGATATGAGTCAGCAGTGTGCCCTTGTTGCCAAGAAGGCCAATGGCATTTTGGGATGTATAAGTAGGGGCATAGCGAGCAGATCGAGGGATGTGATCGTTCCCCTCTATTCGACATTGATGAGGCCTCATCTGGAGTCCTGTGTCCAGTTTTGGGCCCCACACTACAAGAAGGATGTGGATAAATTGGAGTGAGTCCAGTGAAGGGCAACAAAAATGATTAGGGGTCTGGAACACATGACTTATGAGGAGAGGCTGAGGGAACTGGGATTGTTTAGTCTGCAGAAGAGAAGAATGAGGGGGCATTTGATAGCTGCTTTCAACTACCTGAGAGGTGGTTCCAGAGAGGATGGTTCTAGACTATTCTCAGTGGTAGAAGAGGACAGGACAAGGAGTAATGGTCTCAAGTTGCAGTGGGGAAGGTTTAGGTTGGATTTTAGGAAAAACTTTTTCACTAAGAGGGTGGTGAAACACTGGAATGCATTACCTAGGGAGGTGGTAGAATCTCCTCCCATAGAAGTTTTTAAGGTCAGGCTTGACAAAGCCCTGGCTGGGATGATTTAATTGGGGATTGGTCCTGCTTTGAGCAGGAGGTTGGACTAGATGACCTCCTGAGGTCCCTTCCAACCCTGATATTCTATGATTCTATGATTCAATGATACTCTGGAGGGTAGGGATAGGATACAGAGGGACCTAGACAAATTGGAGGATTGGGCCAAAAGCAATCTGATGAGGTTCAACAAGGACAAGTGCAGAGTCCTGCACTTAGGATGGAAGAATCCCATGCACCGCTACAGACTAGGGACCGAATGGCTCGGCAGCAGTTCTGCAGAAAAGGACCTAGGGGTTACAGTGGACGAGAAGCTGGATATGAGTCAACAGTGTGCCCTTGTTGCCAAGAAGGCCAATGGCAATATGGGATGTATAAATAGGGGCATTGCCAGCAGATCGAGGGATGTGATCGTTCCCCTCTATTCGACATTGATGAGGCCTCATCTGGAGTCCTGTGTCCAGTTTTAGGCCCCACACTACAAGAAGGATGTGGAAAAATTGGAAAACATCCAGGGGAGGGCAACAAAAATGATTAGGGGACTGGAACACATGACTTATGAGGAGAGGCTGAGGGAACTGGGATTGTTCAGTCTACGGAAGAGAAGAATGAGGGGGGATTTGATAGCTGCTTTCAACTACCTGAAAGGTGGTTCCAAAGAGGATGGATCTAGACTATTCTCAGTGGTAGCGGACGACAGAACAAGGAGTAATGGTCTCAAGTTGCAGTGGGGGAGATTTAGGTTGGATATTAGGAAAAACTTTTTCACTAGGAGGGTGGTGAAACACTGGAATGCGATAGCTAGGGAGGTGGTGGAATCTCCTTCCTTAGAAGTTTTTAAGGTCAGGCTTGACAAAGCCCTAGCTGGGATGATTTAATTGGGGATTGGCCCTGCTTTGAGCAGGGGGTTGGACTAGATGACCTCCTGAGGTCCCCTCCAACCCTGATATTCTTATGATTCTATAAGACAGAATGGGGGTGGGGGGAATCAAATCAGCATCTTAGATGTCAGTATACTAATGCGAGAAGTATGGGGAATAAGCAGGAAGAACTCAAAATGCTAGTAAATAAACACAACTATGACATAGTTGGCATCACAGAGATCTGGTGGGATAACACGTATGACTGGAATATTGGTATAGAAGGATACAGCTTGCTCAGGAAGGTCAGGCTGGGGAAAAAGGGAGGAGGTGTTGCCTTATATATTAAACATGTACACACTTGGACTGAGGTTGAGATGAAAATAGGAGACAGACTTGTTGAAAGTCTCTGGTTAAGGATAAAAGGGGTAAAAACCAAGGGTGATGTCGTGGTAGGTGTCTACTACAGATCACCTAACCAGGAACAAGGGGTGGATGAGGTTTTTTGTAAAACAACTAACAAAATCATCCAAAGCACAGGACTTGGTGGTGATGGGGGGCTTCAACTACTCAGACATCTGTTGGGAAAATAACAAAGCAGGGCACAGATTATCCAGCAAGTTCTGGGAACATAGTGGAGACAATATTTTATTTCAGAAGATGGAGAACGCTACAAGTGGAGAGGCTGTTCTAGATTTGATTTTGACAAATAGGGAAGAATTGGTTGAGAATTTGAAAATGGAAGGCAACCTGGGTGAAAGTGATCATGAAATGGTAGAGTTCATGATTCTAAGGAATGGTAGGAGGGAGAACAGCAAAATAAAGAGAATGGATTTCAAGAAGGCAGACTTTAGCAAACTCAGGGAATTGACAGGTAAAATCCCATGGGAAGCAAGTCTAAGGGGAAAAACAACTGAAGACTGTTGGCAGTTTTTCAAAGAGTCATTATTAAGGGCACAAGAGCAAACTATCCCACTGTGTAGGAAAGATAGGAAGTAGGTCAAGAGACCACCCTGGATTAACCAGGAGATCTTCAATGATCTAAAAACCCAAAAGTCCTACAAAAAGTGGAAACTAGGGCAAATTACAAAGGAACAAATAACACAAGTATGTAAGGTGAAAATTAGAAAGGCCAAAGCATAAAATGAGATCATACTAGCTAGAGACATAAAGGGTAACAAGAAAACATTCTACAAATACATTAGAAGCAAGAGAAAGACCAAGGACAGGGTAGGCCCTTTACTCAATGTGGGGAAAACAATAACAGAAAATATGGAAATGGCAGAGGTGCTTAATGACTGTTTTGCTTCAGTTTTCACCAAGAAGGTTGGTGATGATGGGACATCTAACACAGTGAATACCAGTGAAAATGAGGTAGGATCAGAACAGGCTAAAATAGGGAAAGAACAAGTTAAAAATTACTTGGACAAATTAGATGTCTTCAAGTCACCAGGGCCTGGTGAAATCCATCCTAGAATACTCAAGGCTGACTGAGGAGATATCTGGGCCATTAGCGATTATCTTTGAAAAGTCATGGAAGATGGGAGCGATTCCAGAAGACTGCAAAAAGGCAAACATACACCTCTACCCTGATATAATGCGGTCCAATATAACGCAAATTCGCATATAACGCAGTAAAGCAGTGCTCCGGAGAGCGGGGCTGCTTTACCTCGTTATATCTGAATTTGTGTTACTGCAAGCGGTTCCTTTGCGCCCCCCCACCTACTTGCTGCAGCCCCCCTGCCCCAGCTCACCTCCTCTCCGCTTCCTCCCACGAGCGCGCCGCAGCTCCACTTCTCCCCCATCCCAGGCTTGTTGCACCAGCTGATTGGCACGGCAAGCCTGGGAAGGGGGAGAAGCAGAGCTGCGGTGCACCCATGGGAGGAGGCGGTGCACAGGTGAGCTGGGGCGGGGAGCGGTTCCTCTCCCTACCCCGATATAACATGGTCTCACCTATAAGACGGTAAGATTTTTTGGCTCCCGAGGACCGCGTTATATCGGGGTACAGGTGTGGTTCCCATCTATAAAAAGGGAAATAAGGACAACCCAGGGAATTACAGACCAGTCAGCTTAACTTTTATACCTGGAAAGATAATGGAGCAAATAATTAAGCAATCAATTTGCAAACATCTAGAAGATAGTAAGGCGATGAGTAACAGTTAGCATGGATTTGTCAAAAACAAACCATGTCAAATGAACCTGATAGCTTTCTTTGACAGGGTAACAATTCTTGTGGACAGAGGGGAAGCAGTAGACCTGGTATATCTTGACTTTAGTAAAGCTTTTGATACTGTCTCGCATGACCTTCTCAAACACAAACTAGGAAAATGCAACCTAGATGGAGCTACTATGAAGTGGGTCCAAACTGGTCGGAAAACCACTCCCATAGAGTAGTTATCAGTGGTTCACAGTCATGCTGGAAGGACATAATGAGTGGGGTTCCTCAGGGATCAGTTCTGGGTCCTGTTCTGTTCAATATCTTCATTAATGATTTAGATAATGGCATAGAGAGTACATTTATAAGGTTTGTGGACGATACCAAGGTGGGAGGGGTTGCAAGTGCTTTGGAGGATAGGATTAAAATTCAAAATGATCTGGACTAACTAGAGAAATGCTCTGAAGTAAATAGGATGAAATTCAATAAGGACAAATGCAAAGTACTCCACTTAGGCAGGAACAATCAGTTGCACACATACAAAATGGGAAATGACTGCCTAGGAAGGAGTACTGCAGAACGGGATCTGGGGGGTCATAGTGGACCACAAGCTAAATATGAGTCAACAGTGCAACGCTGTTGCAAAAAAAGTGAACATCATTCAGGGATGTATTAGCAGGAATGTTGTAAGCAAGACACGAGAAGTAATTCTTCCACTTTAATTCATTCTGATTAGGCCTCAACTGGAGTATTGTGTCCAGTTCTGGACACCACATTTCAGGAAGGATGGAGACAAATTGGAGAAAGTCCAGAGAAGAGCAACAAAAAATGATTAAAAGTCTAGAAAACATGACCTACAAGGGAAGATTGAAAAAATTGAGTTTGTTTAGTCTGGAAAAGAGAAGACTGAGAGGGGACATGATAACCATTTTTCAAATATGTAAAAGGTTGTTACTAGGAGGAGAGAGAAAAATTGTATTTCTTAACCTCCGAGGATAGGACAAGGAGCAATGGGCTTAAATTGCGGCAAGGGACTGTGACAGGTTGGGTCACAGAGACCCCCTTGGGACTGCCACCTGATGTCCTGAGACTACCTCTGAGCCCGTTTTCCCTGGCAGCTTGGGACTTCAGTACCCTGTCTTGCTGAGCCAGACATGCTAGCCTCCTGCAAACACAGACGCAGATCTGAACCATGTTCCCCAAAAGCTGCAGGCTTAACTGAAAACAGCTTAAGAAGTGCTCCTGTATCTAGCACCAAGATACCCAGTTCCCAATGGGATCCAAACCCCAAATATATCCATTTTACTCTGTATAAAGCTTATACAGGGTAAACTCATAAATTGTTCTTCTTCTATAATACTGATAGAGAGATATGCACAGCTGTTTGTTTCCCCAGGAATTAATTACTTGCTCTGGGTTAATTAATAAGTAAAAAGTGATTGTATTAAATATAAAAAGCAGGATTTAAGAGGTTCCAAGTAATAACAGACAGAACAAAGAAAATTACGAAGCAAAATAAAACAAAAACATGCAAGTCTAAGCCTAATACAGTAGGAAATTAAATGCAGATAAATCTCACCCTCAGAGATGTTCCAATAAGCTTCTTTGACAGACTAGACTCCTTCCTAATCTGGGTCCAGCAATCATAGAATCATAGAATATCAGGGTTGGAAGGGACCTCAGGAGGTCATCTAGTCCAACCCCCTGCTCAAAGCAGGACCAATCCCCAATTAAATCATCCCAGCCAGGGCTTTGTCAAGCCTGACCTTAAAAATTTCTAAGGAAGGAAACTCTACCACCTCCCTAGGTAACGCATTCCAGTGTTTCACCACCCTCCTAGTGAAAAAGTTTTTCCTAAAATCCAACCTAAACCTCCCCCACTGCAACTTGAGACCATTACTCCTTGTCCTGTCCTCTTCTACCACTGAGAATAGTCTAGAACCATCCTCTCTGGAACCACCTCTCAGGTAGTTGAAAGCAGCTATCAAATCCCCCCTCATTCTTCTCTTCTGCAGACTAAACAATCCCAGTTCCCTCAGCCTCTCCTCATAAATCACTCACACCCCCTGTAGTTACTGTCCTATGTTCCAGTTTCTTTCTTTCTTTGGGGTGGAGAGGCTATCTTCTGAGAAAGCTGAAGACAAAATGGAGGGATTTCCAGGGCATTTTATATTCTCTCTTGTGGGTGGAAACCCCTTTGTTCTCCTGTGCAAAATCACAGTAACAAGATGGATGAAACATCCGATGTAACATCCGATGAAGTAACATCCGATGAAGTGAGCTGTAGCTCACAAAAGCTCATGCTCAAATAAATTGGTTAGTCTCTAAGGTGCCACAAGTACTCCTTTTCTTTTTGCGAATACAGACTAACACGGCTGTTACTCTGAAACCAGTAACAAGATGGAGTGTCTAGCCACCTGGGCAAGTCACATGTCTGAATGATTCAGCTTTTTGCAGGTCGATGCTACTGTTTACATGTCCGTTTGAACGTTCCCAGGAAAGCTCAGATGTGGATTGGTGTCTCCCAAAGTCCATTGTTAGCTAAGCACTCCCAATTACTTGAATAACCCTTCACACTATGTTGACCAAGTCTGCCTTATGTGCTTCCTATAGCAAACACTTTAAATACAAGCATAGAGCCAACACTCATAACTTCAGATATAAAAATGATACATGCATAAAAATAGGATGAATATATTCAGTAGATCATAACCTTTGCAAAGATATTTGCATGGCATATCTAGCATAAAACATATTCCAGTTATGTTATATTTACACTCATAAGCATATTTCTATAAAGCATTATGGGGTGCAACATCACAGGGAGATTTAGGTTGGACATTAGGAAAAACTTCCTAACTGTCAGCGTGGTTAAGCACTGGAATAAATTGCCTAGGGAGGTGGTGGAATCTCCATTATTGGAGATTTTTAAGAGGAGGTTAGACAAACACCTGTCAGGGATGGTCTAGATCAGGGGTCGGCAACCTTTCAGAAGCAGTGTGCCGAGTCTTCATTTATTCACTCTAATTTAAGGTTTTGCATGCCAGTAATACATGTTAACATTTTAGAAGGTCTCTTTCTATAAGTCTTTAATATATAACTAAACTATTGTCATATGTAAAGTAAATAAGGGTTTAAAAACGTTTAAGAAGCTTCATTTAAAATTAAATAAAAATGCAGAGCCCCCCGGACTGGTGGCCAGGACCCGTTCAGTGTGAGTGCCACTGAAAATTAGCTTGCGTGCTGCCTTTGGAGGCCACAGGTTGCCTACCCCTGGTGTAGATAATACTTAGTCCTGGCATGAGTGCAGGGGACTGGACTAGATGACCTCTCAAGGTCCCTTCCAATTCTATGATTCTCTCGGCTACCTTTGTTATTTCAGTTCCTTGCTTTTCTTCCACTCTCTGGAAGTTTGTAAATGTTACATTTGTAAACGGTTTCAGAGTAGCAGCTGTGTTAGTCTGTATTCGCAAAAAGAAAAGGAGTACTTGTGGCACCTTAGAGACTAACCAATTTATTTGAGCATAAGCTTTCGTGAGCTACAGCTCACTTCATCGGATGCATTCATTGGATGTAAATGTAAACTACATTTTGCTCATTTTAAATCTGGAGTCTCTTCATCATAAATCAGTTTCCTTGGGAGTTAATTACCATTTTTTTTAAATAAAAAACAGAGTGAATCACATAACAAGGTACTTGGGACTGTTTTTATATTTAGTTAAAAAAGAAAGCCAACTTCTATATATTGACAGCAGCTGCAGTTGGAGTTCCCAAGGCCAGAAATGCTTTGTTTGGAATTTTTTTAAAAAAAGTCTGTTTTCCCCCATATCCGAACTGAAACATGTTGTATGCTTATCAACTGGAAACATACCTTGCAGCCATTTACATTATATGCTTTGTTATTATAAGTTATAGTAAGAGACAAAAGGAACAGGGTTCTGTGACTAGAGGGCAAGCTTTGCAACGGCTAATTTGTTAGGGGTGACATTTCTGATAATGCTGCTATATTGGAGCTACTATTCTTTGATGTAATTTCACCATAATATCATATCACAGGGCTTAATAAGAGAGAGACACACACACACCGAGACATCAACAGATCTATTATAAAAACAAAGAAAGGCATTAGGAAATTTCTTTGGCTGAGTTGTATATTGACTTCTGGTCAGCTTTTCAGAAGAGTTTCATTAAATTTATGTCAGCAAAAATATAACATATGGACTTTCAGAACAGGAACTCATATCAGCAAGAGTAACACAATTGTTTCCCCCCATTTTATGATTTATCATCCATTCCATTATATGCCACACGAGCTGTCATTTTTCTTTAAGTGGGTTTGATAAAAGAGCTGTTGTTCTACTCGGTCAGGTATAATTATTCACCACCATTACGTATGAACTAGTACAGAAGCCAGCTGCACCTAGAGAACGGGCTTGGAGAAGCAGAGCTTTTCTCCTGGTACAGGCTTTCCACCTGCACTACGCCACAGCCAAGAAAAGGGGCTAATTAAAGTTTAAGCAAACCTTCTCCCTCACCCGTGATTAGATAGGTGGACACGCATGTGGCAAAGAGTTTGCCCATTGCAGCAGCAGTGCCCCCAGCCATTAATTCAAAGTAGGGCAGCACAGAAGAGAAGTGACTTTGCCATTCCACAGATCAGCATCATCCTTGCTTCTCTCTCCGAGGTTGTGGTGAATTCCTAGTTTTCCATGACTTCTCCGCTATAATTGTCAGTGGTTCTTTGCCAGTTCTCTGATTTCACTAAAGGGTGTCACCTGGCCACAGCAAAGTCCCCATTGACTTCTATGGGACCAGGAATTGTACTCACTGACCTGGCTAATATGTATGGCCCCAATCCTAGGAAATGACCCCAGCAAAAGCACAAGGATCTGCTTGTACTATCGGTGCCTTTTTGTTCACAGTTTCTAAGCATTCCCTTATCTGCTCTTAAGTACCAGTGCCTATTTTTACACCATTTTCCCCACTTCCTAATTGCCCAAACTTCTTTTCTTGATGATTTTTTGCTGAAGGTGGATTTCAGAACTCTAGTATCTCAGCCAATTTCAAGCCCTCATTAACACCACCCCTCATTAACAAACGCCCTACTTTCTCGCCATTACTTCTATTCCCCTGGATATGTTTGTAAAAGTCTTTATTACCCCCCTAGCTCTTTGATGAGTATTAACTCACTCGGCTTTCCTGCTGCCCTTCTCTTTTCCCTGCAAGCACTAAATGCCTGTATGCTCTGGTTTGGCCGCCTGCTCCCTTTTCAAGTTTCTGTGCTGGGTATTTTTAACCTCAGGCCTTGGAGCACAAGGCCACACTGCCTGCTTCTGGTTATTTGCTTCCTTCTGTTCAAAGGAACCATAACCCATTGTCACGCCATCCTGGTGCCATTTAGGGGTCCCAGCATTCTCCTCTGGTCAATTTAAGGATTCCTCTCTTTGCACATACCAAGCCCCCTCTCCCTGTATGTTATCATCTGTATGAACGGTGGCATCTGAGATGCCCCATCATGCTGGCCCCTTTACAGACACATAATAAGAGGCAGTCGCTGACTCAAAGAGCTTACAGTCTAAACAGGCAAGACAAAGGAAGGATTATTAGCCCTGTTTTAAAGGCAGGAAACTGAGCCATGGAGTGGTAAAGTTATTTTTCCAAGGTCCCACTGGGAGACTCTGGAGTCCAGTCCAGCACCTTAGCCACAAGACCCTCCTTTCTCTCTAATCAAACTAAAATGCCTCAGAACTTCATCAGGGTTTTTGCTTGGATAAGGGGAGCCATGTCTGAACAGAGCCATCAAAGTTTTCTTTGCTGCAATCTAATCTCCGCACACTGCTGGGTCCTGTGAACCCATCGCTTACTAGGCTAAAGGGAAGTCACTGCACGCTCGTTTCGCAAGCTAATACAGCAAGAGTTCATACAAAAGGCTAAATGTAATGGCCTCTGACTTGAACAATATTTGATTACCTCTGCCGAGGTAAACAATCAGAACCGGGCCATTAATATTATCTTTGATACAAACTTTGTAGGATGCACTGTTGTCAAAAAGACCACAGAGATTTCTTGTGCTGTACTGGGTGGCACTTCATCTTCCTCAATCTATGACCCAGCAGAAATTACTGTCAACTATCTGACCAATTGAGGGGTATTGATTTCACCTGTTTCTATGGCAACCCATTAGTTCTTAGATCTTTGTCTCTCATGCACTGCCTAGCCTGCCTCGGCTAGGTCTAGCATTTTGACACTTTCTCATTCTAATCCTTAATTAGTTTATTTGATGTGGCCTGCACATTGTATTTTTATACAAAGTAGATATTGAAAATACAGTCATGGTGAGCAGGGAACTGAGAATCAAAATCAATATGTTGTCAGCTAAACTGGTTATTACAACGAAGGAAAGAAACAAATGCCCTGTAGAAAACACAATAGGCTCCTAAAGTGGTGTAAAAAGTATAAAATCACGGTATGGCCGTCTGTCACCCAACACTGTGCCTCTGATATGTAACCTGTTTCGTACCTACTCTGTCCACGTGATTCCATCAAAATCATACCCAGCTTGACCTAGAGGCACTGAGCAATTCTATTTGATATTTAGCTTCTTGAAGATTCACTCTGCTTGAAGACAGAAACCGTCCTTCAATACCAAAGTAAACAGAGCCCATTCTCTGAGACTTATCATCCTTCTGATAGGACGGCTGCTTAAATTTAAAAGAACGAGTTGGGATGAGGTGAGGTGAGGCGGATCAAGGTCCCAGCCAAAACGGAGCGCACAGATCTAGAGTGTGGAGATGGTTCCCGTCTTTACAGTGGGCTGAACCCAAAGCCTAGATCAAAAAGTTCATTCTGCTCATTTGTCATTTTCTTATTCCCAACTCTGTACCTTTTCCTATGCAGCCCATGAGAGCATAGGTGTCGGGGAGCTGGCACGTGGATAGCTGCAGGAGACAGGGAGATGGGGGAAGATTTTAGACTAACAGCATTCAAGTAAAAATTCTAACCTGACATCATTCAGTGTCACAGCCCGGCATCTGTTAGCACTCTGCTTGTTTCCTGCTTTGATCTTCCCATCGCTGCAGGGTACTGCTTTCCAACAGCGAGTTGGGAAAATAAAAACCCTCACCCCAAAGAAAAGTATCTAACCCTTGAAACAACAGCAGCAGCTTTTTGGTTTACTGTAAAAACCGGATAGATGCATAACACCATAGTAAGGTCTGTTTCGATGTAATGGGCCAGATTCTACACTAACGTTATACTTGTGCAAATCCCAATTGATATACACAACCACTCCGTGAAGTATAAAACTCCAGCTTTACATTAATGTACTGGAGCTGAGAGCACAATACAGCCCTATCTACTCTGTGTCAAAAGTGGTGATTAGGTGTAAAAAGAGTGCAAAGATAAAGAGATCACAGTTCAAATGTTTAAATGAAACAGCATAGTACAATTACTGACAGAACTAGACTTTTAATATAATCAGGATCATTTCACCCTAAAGTCCTGGAGACTTCCCCTATATATTGACAAGGAGAGTTAGGAAAAGATAATATTTCAGAGGTTTTTAATGTTTTCATACCTTGGAGCTGAAAACTGTAATGCTGAAATTTTGGCTAATGGTTCATAAATTCCAAATGAAAGGCTTCCAGAGGTCACACAAAGTACAACCACCTCCTCCAAAAAATTGAGTCAAAACAGCTTCCACAAGTTCTACTGAGCACACGGGGTAGGCGCCGGCAAACATGGAACAACAATAGACACCAGTCATCTGTCATTCTATTTCCACCATGCAGGCAATCTGATCCTAAAAATCTGATCACATTAGATAACATTAATTTGCCCCACTGCTTTCACTACAGGTAGCTTCTGCTGATTACACTGATGCCCATTAGTAACTGATAAATGCGATCAGCAACGTTTGTCCACTAAGAAATTAAACCTGAAGCTTATTTCATGTTGATTATTAACTCTTCTGCACTCATGAATTGAATTTCCCAAAGCTGGAAGTTAAGACAACATGATATAATTCAGAGACAATCATTCTTATCCACAAACTAGACAAAGCCCTTAAAGGCCCGAATACAAATGAAAATTATTATTGAATTATTTAATTTATGTATCATATTTCTTCTTTATTCCATCCCACTTCATATTGCCTCCAGTCCTCTTAAGTTATTACTAAATGGAAATAAAAAATCCATATGGATTCCATGCCTGTTTTCTTACTTCAACATTTAAAATATGCAAGCAACTTCATTATGAAGGAACTGAATACAATTATACCTTCCAGCTATATTGGAAGGACAGTTGTTATGGGTTTGCCAGGGGGAAATTCCATCTCATCAAGAATTTGCATTCTGGTAAGCGTCGTATTTAATAACTTTGCCGGAGACCGTGTTTTGTGAGGTGCTATAAAACTAGAGAATGAGGAGTTAATGCACTGAAGCACTGTTGTTCCACTGATTACAGGTTAAATTACTAAAAAGGGGATGATGGAATGACTTTTACTAGATGCACTAGGAACCAACTCAGACAACATGTTTCTTAAACCGAATTTTTAGCCAAAGCCTACCAGGTCTCCACTTTTCATGCACCCAAACTAGTGTAGGTATAGGCTGCTTGCGTACCTTAACATTTGTAACATCTTGCATATGCCATGTCAGAATGTGCGTCTGCAAAAACCATGTGTCCCCATGGGTTTTGAGTGTGCAAATTCTAAGCACTTGGGTGTGCATAAGTCTTCAAGGGTGTACACTGCAAATGCACTTTGCATGTGCAAACTCCAAAATGTACAAGCTCACAAGTTTAGGGCAGGGATTGAAAACTTTTCCCTGAGAGAAATTAATTAAGTTGGTTTCATTTGTTAACAAGCTCTAGATCAGTTTTGTGGATTTCCCCTCAAATCTACTTTGTTAAATAGGGAGGGGAAAACATTCGGGAGGGTGGGGAGTAGAATTTTACAGTTTTTCTGCTTATTGAAAATAATAGCAAAACCTTTAATGTATGACGACATACTGCTAAGGATTTGCCCCTGCCCAGGTAAATAAAGCATGGCTGTTTGAAAGGTGGCAAAAAGAAACACAAAGGCAAGTCTCATAAGGGGTGGTGCAATTTCTGACTTCATTTTTGCACCAATGGGTGCACCTTCAAAAGCACCCAAGTCCCAATTTCAAAGTGACTTACACACCTTTGTCACAGTCCGATTGACTTAGAGACAGAGTGCTGGGACCCAGCACGCCCATCACTGCAACTCCAGTGTGCTGCCCTGGAGCACACCTGACTACAGGAACTGTGCCTGGAGAGAGTTAAAGGCTAGTGAACTCATTCACCTGGATAATACAGAAAGCACAGGAAGGAAGCATGGAGACAGGAAGACAGGCTGGTTGAGTCAGAGCCACAAGAGAGCTCTCTCCCCTCTGACTCAGGCATTGAGGGCACCATGGTACTGTTGGAATGAGGTTGCATAGCCGGTAAAGATGGTGGGAAAGAACGTCACAAGGTGCTTCACCAGAAAAAAGTCTCAGAGCTGTTTGTGAGCCAGAAAGTAGGCAAGAGTGAGTCTGCCCTGCCATGCAGATTAGCATCCTTAGCACTTAAGTCACTTTTGAAAATAGGATTTATGTGCTTTACAAAATGTTACCCCAATTGCAGGTCAGAGGGCTCTGACCACCTGATTCACATCCACGTGTGCTGAAACGGCTGTAGGGTCTCGGTTCCGACGTGACAGGCAAGTGCAGAAGGAAGCCACACTTTTAGAAAATGAGCTCCACCTTCCCTGCCTCCGCCCCCAGTGGCATATAGTATTGAAATGCCAGCAGCCAGGGCCAATGTCCATAAAGTACATCTGAGCAGAAAGGTTTCCCACGGTTCAGCACTGTAAGCAGGCTGGGCAGTGAGGAGAGTTGTGAGTACAACACACAACTCCATCTCTCCTTTACTCTCTTTTTTTCCTTTCCAGTTGATTTAATTTACCAAACTCTGGAACGGGAACACAGACCATTCCTCCTTACCAATTCTAGATCATCCCCGGCCTATAGCACATGCCCCAGTGCTTTGTTCAAGTTTAAATGTCTCAAGCGGTAGAGATGAAATGTAGGTAGACAAACAGAACAGAATTTGGAATTACTTTTATATGTGAATCTAAATAAATATCTATTCACTGTGTTGTGAACAAGTTTCTGAAGCACATCTGCCTGATTTATTAGAGAATTGACCTAAGATCTTTAAGTGAGTGCTATGGACTGGCTCAAGTATCTCTCTTGTGATGTCATCCATCTTGCACAATTCCATGGGTGTAACTAAATTGAAGCAAGGACCAACTCTTTAATCACAACACTGCTCTCTAAATAAATCTCATCCCTCCTCCCAGCCTGTAATTTCAAGGATGGTTGAGCACTCCACCAGTAGGTATCTGAGTCTGGTATATTAATTCAATTAAAATCCACAGTTGCACTAGAGTTGATATTAAACCAGAGGATATTTGATGGCATAAAAGATATATCTCACTGTAGGCAGAAAATCCTAATCAAACATTCAAGGCGTTTTCTAAGTATTCCCAGCACAAAGGCAATAAAAACTTCAGGTCAAGAAAGTTCGACTGCATCAGAAAAAACCTTCACTTAAAAAAGTTAAAGCCACATGAGTTTACAGCCCTATCAGAATCCGATGGAGGATTCCAATCAAAGTCAATCAGGCTATTTCCTTGATATAAGGGGTGAAGTTCATGTCCAGCTTTCTCTCTGGGCTTGTCTTCACTACTGAGGTACGTTGACCTAAGTTATGCTACTCCAGCAACATGAATAACGTAGCTGGAGTCGACGTAGCTTTGGTTGACTTATTGCAGTGTCTACACAGCACTGGGTCAATAGGAGAAACTCTCCCATCGACTTACCTTATGCTTCTCGTTCCGGAGTGGAGTACCAGAGTTGGCGGGGGAGCGATCTGTGGTCAATTTAGGAGGTCTTCCACTAGATCCTCTAAATCACCCCCCACCCCTGGTGGACCAATCGCCACAGTGTCGATCCACGTTAAGTGTAGATATGCCCATTTGGGACCTGAAGGAACTCTATTTCGCAGGATCTCCTGTTCAGCCTACCCTATCCAGGCTAACACAGACAAGTTACAGTGATGCACATGAGCCATCCCATTCACATCCATTTATATTTGATTACTCACACTAAAAGTTGTTACCCCAAAAAGAGCTGGGGGAAAACCCCAAATGACAGGAGCAGGTCTCCCAGAACCTTGAATAGAGACACTTGTACAGCGAGCACTTCCTCATTCGTTGGGGCTCGCAGAAAAACGAGAAAGCAGAAGAGACACTGTCGGTAAGTACCAGACTCCTGACTCTTTATACACCATTACACACTCAGTTACCCACAAATAAAGCATATTCCGCACTCGTCTTCACATCATTTTTTACTCTGATATATGAATAATATGATATGCCTGTAAGCAGAGGATGGCTTCAAGATTATTAAGAGATAGTAGAGATATGGTGATAATGAAGCAGAATTCTTAGGCCATAGAGAAGCCAGCTGTGTGTAATTCATTATATCATGGAATTGTCATATCGCTCAACAGAAAAAACTTGGCTTTTGGCATGCTTTAGATCAGGCCTGGTCTGCACTGAGGATCATGCTACATCTCTGGCAGAATAATGAAGTATAATTTAGAGCAGTGTTTCCCAAACTTGGGACGCCACTTGTTCAAGGAAAGCCCCTGGCGGGCCGGGACGGTTTGTTTACCTACTGCGTTTGCAGGTTCGGCCGATCACGGCTCCCACTGGCCGCGGTTCGCCACTGCAGGCCAATGGGGGCTGCGAGAAGCGGCGGCCGGTCTGTCCCTCAGCCCGCACCGCTTCCCACAGCCCCCATTGGCCTGGGTTGGTGAACCACGGCCAGTGCGAGCCGTGATTGACCAACCCTGCAGATGCGGCAGGTAAACAAACCGGCCTGGCGCACAAGGGGCTTTCCCTGAACAAGAGGCAGCCCTAGTTTGAGAACCCCTGCTTTAGAGTATCACAAATTTGTCTTTTAAATGTAACTGAACTTCAGAGACATCTGAGGAGTAAAGAGACCCAAAAGATATGGAAACAAGTAGAAAAAAAATCGCAAGAAAGGGGAGGTTGGGTGGACACTGCCATTATTAGAAGAGAAGGCTGTGGGCCAGATCCTCAGCTGGTGCAAATCAGTGCAGCTCCAGACTGCTACCAGCTGAGCATGTGGCCCTACAGTCTCGTCCGCAATAAAATATAATGATGCATTGCAAACCACTGACAGGTGTCAGGTGGAAGGGAAAGCAGAAGGGATGAGTTTGTCGATTTTCCACATACGATCCAAGCAGGTAAGCTGTTTTTCACTGTTTTACATCACCCTATGTCAAGTGACTGGCCCCGAGACATTTTCTTCATGCAGAAATACAGTAGATACTATACAAGAGTATGTAGGTCTTCTAATGGCAACTGGCACTGATTCCTTAGGGCCACAGGTTATCTGTTCATTTTACTGTGTTATATTAAGATCAATATGCCTATAGCCATCATAAATACTGAAATGTATTGTGCTAATGAGCAACCATCAGGATACCGTAAGCAGTGAAGCAGAAGACAATTACAAATGTACTCACTGCAAATCTCTTTGTCAGCACCACCTCCTCCCACCCAGAAGAAGAATATGCAGTGAGGAAGCTGGACCACGTGGCCCTGGAAATAAACCAAGTCTTTGTGGTCTAATAGCCTCTATAAATACAGCAAAGTATGGTAAATACATCTGTGATTATGTTAGATATTCCAGCACCTTAGGAAGATTGGCCTAGTATGGAAATCTGAAAATGATCTCACTAAAGGAGCTAGAATGGTACTTGCTAAATAGGTTCTGCTTGCATATTTAGAATGTAGAATTATAGAGCAGTGTTTCACTGGAGAATCCGCTCTCCAGAACTGTCTAGGCTCAACCTCTTCTAGTAGAATATTGGATGATTTACTCTAAATCACAAGTTTGGTTACAAGGACAAGTTCTTTGTGTTGCTGCACAAATCAGGACATTTGAAAACCAAGACGTTTTTCCCATCCTTATGTCCAATAAAGAAATCTACAATGCCAGTTCCGCTGTCTTTATCAGTGTCACTGAGCCGGAAGCTGAATGCTTCTGCATTGCCAGTAATTTGCCAGTAACATTACAGATCACGCATGTGTGCTATCATAGCACGGCTTCTTATATGCTACTGGGATTCATTTATTTACCATTCTTATTTAGCTACGCAGCACCATAGCTGTGCATTGCACTTTAGAGACAACAGAAAGAAGGCCTACGAGATGATGCTATAAATTAAACTTGGGGGGGAAATGCAGTGAACAATGTGTACAGTGAGGCAGTATGTTAGGCTTACATGCTGTTTGATGACTGTCTGGTGCCGCAGTCAGGTTTAAATGACAACTCAGTGATGCTTTCCTTCCAAACCTCACTTCTCATGGGAAACAAACATTAAAACAAAAACCATCAAAAGGCTCTGTAGCATGAGGAGGAACGTGTCTGTGCATGTGTAGAGATGAGGTCAGAGAAGCACAGACAGATTTCTTTAGCCTGGGTCTATGCTGCATACCATCTCCTCTTCCAGTAGACTTTGGGGCAGATGTTTCAGGAGTGTAAAAGTTCTCAAATCTTCACCAAAGAACAAAGCTGCATTCTGTACTGAGCCCAGTGAAAGTCAGTGTCACTCCACAAACCCTTCAGTTCCTGCCAAAAAAATCAATAATTTTAGTTTGAGCTGTAAGGTCTGCTTCTTTTCACCTTTGAAGTGGCTGCTGCTGAGTTCGAGCTAAAGAAGCTCGTATGTCAAAGAACTTGTGTGTTTAAGAATAGAAAGTCCTAATTTAAAAAAAATCCCTATTGAATTTTTTGAGTTCAGAGTGGCTTAAACCGAAGACATGGTCATTTCACAGACAGAGTCCTGAGCTTCATTCCAAGTGTATCAGAACTAACAGGTTTTTAAAGTCATTGAAAATATCTAGGTTAAAAACGGAACCTGCACTTACTCTGTAAGGATGCAAACCAGTGCTCCCCGGGAGTTTTCCCATTAACACCACTGGGAGGTGGCCATCAATCTCTCAAATCCCACAAACACACACACAAGCATTTTAAATCCCCGTTAAGAGAGGAATGCTCATTCCAGGTCAGGCAGTGGCTGGAGAGAACCACATTTCCCTGCTGCGGGAGGCACTCGATCTTTGCCTGGTGTCGGACAATGCACCCATGAGGGCTCTATTCTCTCCCACCAGCCATGTTGCCTTTAGGGCATAGACCTCCTGAGCTCACCCCTGCCCTGACATGCCCAGTGAAGGGCTTACAACGAGCAATAGCCAGACCCATTTCTTAAAGATCCCGCTGCTAAATTCATAAGACACCCAGGTACTGTGTGTTATTTTTATTGTAAATAAATAAGAAAGCCCATTATGTTACTTTGGTTCTTTTTGTTTCTGTCATGAGAGCCTAAATAATAAGCCCGCGGTTAGAAACAAGCCACTGGGGACCGACAGAGTGCATTCATTGTAATTACAGGAGCCTCTTAATTAATTTCTGACAGGAATTTAAAAAACCCATTCAGGCTAGCCCTGCTCTCCCCACCCCCAGCTCCCTGTCTTAGCCTTATTTAAAGAGCCCATTGTCTGCAACACAAGCTTTCAACTCCCTTCTTTCCGGCTCTCTTCACTGACAGGGACTACAATATTATTGTGAGCAGCACCGGGTGGCACACTGCCAGCCTAGCCTCCGGTGAGCAAGCCCCTCCAAGTCCATCGCTGTTCATTAGTCTGATCTGCAGTAAGGATAAGGCTGTGACAATAAGCTGCTAAATCAATATACTTGCAAGTATAATCTGCCGCAGGCAGGGGCAGCTCTACCAATTTTGCCTCCCCAAGCAGTCGCTGCCGATTTGCCGTCACCACAACACTGGCAGAGCTGCCCCCGACTTGCCGAGGTGGGACACAGTCTGCCGCCCCATGCTGACTGCCGCCCCGAGCACCTGCTTGGCAAGCTGGTGCCTGGAGCCGGCCCTGCCTGCAGGGGAAGGAAAGTAAGTGGAGCTGGTGACACTAACAGGTGATGCCGAGAAAAGGGTCCTGGCCTCCAAAGTTTAGCGAGGTGAGGCCCTAAAGGTCAGCGGCGGAGTCAGCTTAGAGTGGCGTTCAAACGTTCAGTGGCTTATCAGAGGCTTATCCCTGACTCAGCTGTTCAGGCCAGACGGGAGCACTGTGATCAGAGCCTGGGTAACGCAAGAGCTCAGGCTATCGAACGGCCCCCCGTGACCCCTGCATGGAGCTCAGTCACTGAACCAGAGCAGATCTTTCAGATACACGTCCAGGCTTGACTGAAAAACTCCCAGTTCTGGGAGGATTTACCATGTCCCAGGGAACCTATTCCAAGGTTGACTAACTTCATGGTTAAATAACTAAACTCCTCTCTCTCGTGAAAGCCCATGACACACACTCACCCTGCCCCCGGTTGTCATCCCTTTGTGACTGAAACTCTGCTCAGCCTTGCTGTACCCTGCTTAACAGCTGGTCTGTTCCACCCCAGATGTAGGTGCATGGCAACGTTGGGTGCAGTGACCACTATGGCCAAGGGGCATCCTCTTTCCTCCAGTATTAGGGTGTCATTTTCAGGAGTTAAGTAGGCAGCCCACAGCCCACTCTGTGTCTTCTGGGGATAGTTGGTGGCCCTGCTGCTACTCCTCACTTCTCATGTCTTTGGGGGTGGGGCATCTTCCCTTTTCCACCCTATTTCTGATGCTCTCAGGACTGTTTCTCTTTTTCCACTTCTGGGGCCCCCCAGAAAGTGGCCTGCATTCCAAACGTGAACAGTACTGTCACTCATTTAATATTCCAACCTTTGGCACTGCTGGTTACATGGCAATGGCCCCCAGTCTCTGCAGCTGGTGGCCACCCCAGCTTTATTCGTTTTCTATTTCCAGTTCCACCAGAGGGACATCTCACAGGTTTGAACCTCACGGTTCTGGGCTCTGATCTCTTGCTGTTCATCATCTCAAACACAGCAGTAGGTGTTAAAAAAAAAAGATGACAGATTCTCCCCCATTCTCCTGTTGATTAACCAAAAGTAATTTTTTAAGCCTCATGTAATTTATATATTAAAAAAACAGAGTCGGTAGATATTCCATTTATCACTATTATAAAGGACACTAAACACTGCGATGAAAAGAAAGAAACTAATTACAAGTTAGAGGCTGCAATAACTCTCTCTGTAATTGTGACAAAAAATTTAAATTAACATTTCTGTCACCAAGAGAACTTTGATTAATTTTACAATGGGAGATGCTATCACCTAGTATTGGAGGGTAAGGACACTTTACTACGGTATCTGCAATTTAGACATGGATCATTTCTTTAAGACTCAAATGTGCCTTCAAGGCACCTTCACACTTTATTAACAGCTCAATCAGTGCCACGGTGAAAATAGTTAGCCCAAAAGCCATGTAGTAAATAGATCTGGACTAGCAAACCATGTGAAAAAAATACATGATGGGGCTCTCTGACTCCCTAATAGAAACAGACTGTATTTTCACTTGTACACAGTAAACTGGTAGCCCATTGTTGGCTGGGCTGTTTAGTCCCCAGGGAAACAAAAACAAGTATCCGATGCTGCAGTGTCATTTATGTTGTTTTCTGTTTTAAAGCCCTCGCTTTGCTAGAAAAGTGGAGCGCGAAGGTGATGGATGGAGAGGTTGAATCGCTATTACAGGAGTGCTTTTTAGCTAGAAGCCCCAACAGAGTTTGGGGCCCCATTGTGCTAGGCGCTGTACAAAACATATAGCCAGAGACAGAGATATTAACATCTAAATAGGCAAGACAAAGGCTGGCAGAGAGGAAATATTGTCCTCATTTAACAGATGGGAAACTGAGGCACAAAGATTAAGGACACTCATGTGCTTAAGTGACTTGCCCAAAGCATCTCTGCTATTGAACCCATGTCTGAGTCATCACAAGCCAGGCCTTTAAACCCAAGACCATTCTTCCCCTGGACCAGCCCAGGAGAGGGGGAATTGGGCTCCGTCCTACTTTGACTCCTTGAGAGACTTGTGTTCAAATCCCACTGGCTGTACACCACAGGTGTAATGGGTTTGTGGTCTCAGCTGAGTCTGCTAGAATTTCTCTCCACTAAGAGCAACCCAGATTAGCAGCCCATCTTCACCACAGGTCAGAATCCACCTGTAAGGCTTTGGGACAATATGCCATTGGAGGCAAACAGTACCAGAGCTCCCCTGGATGGAGAGACTGTGATGGTCCCTGGTGCATGTTCATTGCGTTTTACCCTCCACCATAGCTCTCCCTAGCCACACAAGAACTCAGGGACAGACTGGCTCCACAAGGCATGGGGATGGAACAGCAGGGGCTTGCCCATTAAAAACAAGTGGCCCAACCCTGTAATCCTTCCTCAAGTAAGAAGTCTGATGACAGTCAAAGGGACCACTCATGTTATTAAGGATTCCTCCTGTAAGTAAGTTTTGTGACATCAGACGCAAAGCCAAGGAAGCGCGGCCAGTTTCTTGTTGCATTACTTAGTGAAGGCTATTCGTTTCTTCCCTTCAAAAACACTGTGAATGATGAAAATCTGAAAAAGCCCCTAATGAATCTATTGGATTTGCAGCAATCAATACCATCAGCTTATGGAGGAAAGGAAAGAGAGAGTTCCCTGTCTGTACTCCACTCTCTACAGCCAACAAGGTTGAATCCAGCATGGATCAATGAGCCATTCATTAGGGGAAGTGACCCTGCAAGAATAGCGTGCATTTCTCTCCACCAAGATCAAATAGAACTGCTTGGTAAATTACACAACAAGATTACACTTGAAATCTTTCTTGAGAGAAGGCTTGAGATCTTGAAGGTAGTTTTCACACAACAGCACCAAGTCAATCCATGCAGTGGCAGCCCACAGACTGTAGGGAGCCCTGGAGAGTCTGTCTACACTGCACTACGCCCAGGACAGTGGAATCTGGGCTTGTCAGCTCTGTTTCCAGACCTGTGCTTCAGTGCCCACACTGGATTGTAAGCCTGGGTTTCACAGCTGTGGTAACATGTCCATACTGGGCTATGCAGACCTTCCTACTTGGGTCTGCAGCTTGTCCTGCATCCACACTGCAAGATGACAGTGCTTGGACCAGAGTGACAATGAGGCTAGGCTCCCCCTAGCAGGAACTCTCTGCTAGTGCAGTGCAGCTGCACACCACCGCGACATCAGAACATGAGAACGGCCATATGGGGTCAGAGCAAAGGTCCATCTAGCCCGGTATCCTGTCTTCTGACAGTGGCCAATGCCAGGTGCCCCAGAGGAATGAACAGAACAGGTAATCATCCAGTGATCCATCCCCTGTTGCTCATTCCCAGCTTCTGGCAAACAGAGGCTAGAGACAGAATCCCTACTGCCCATCCTGGCTAATAGCCATTGATGGATCTATCCTCCATGAATGTATCTAGTTCTTTTTGAACCCTGTTATAGTTTGGCCTTCACAACATCCTCTGGCAAGGAGTTCCACAGGTTGACTGTGCATTGTGTGAAAAAATACTTCCTTTTGTTTGTTTTAAACCTGCTGCCTATTAATTTCATTTGGTGGCCCCTAGCTCTTGTGTTGTAAGGAGTAAAGAATACTTCCTAATTTATTTTCTCCACACCAGTCATGATTTTATAGACCTCTATCATATCCCCCCTTAATCTTTTCCAAGCTGAAAAGTCCCACTCTTGTTAATCTCTCCTCATACATAAGCTGTTCCATATCCCTAATAATTTTTGTTGCCTTTTTCTGAAACTTTTCCAGTTCCAGTTTCAATTGAGATGTGGTGACCACATCTGCATGCAGTATTCAAGATGTGGGTATACCATGCATTTATCTCGAGGCAATATGATATTTTTGGTCTTATTGTCTATCCCTTTCTTAATGATGCCCAACATTCTGTTCTCTTTTTTGACTGCTGCTGCACATTGAGTGGATGTTTTCAGAGAACTATCCACAATGACTCCAAGATCTCTTTCTTGAGTGGTAGCAGCTAATTTAGACCCCATCATTTTATATGTATAGTTGGAATTATGTTTTCCAATGTGCATTACTTTGCATTTATCAACACTGAATTTCATCTGCCATTTTGTTGTCCAGTCACCCAGTTTTGAGAGATCCTTTTGTAGCTCTTTGCACTCTGCCTGGGACTTAACTATCTTGAGTAGTTTTGCATCATCTGCAAATTTTGCCACCTCATTATTTACCCCTTTTTCCAGATCATTTATGAATATCCTGAATAGAACTGGGCCCAGTACAGACCCCTGGGGGACACCACTATTTACCTCTCTCCATTCTGAGCACTGACCATTTATTCCTACCCTTTGTTTCCTATCTTTTAACCAGTTACCAATCCATGAGAGAACCTTCCCTCTTATCCTATGACAGCTTACTTTGCTTAAGAGCCTTTGGTGAGGGACCTTGTCAAAGGCTTTCGGAAAATCTAAACATACTATATCCACTGGATCCCCCTTGTCCATGCTTGTTGACCCCCTCAAAGTATTCTAGTAGATTGGTGAGGCGTGATTTCCCTTTACAAAAACCATGTTGACTATTCCCCAAAAAATTATGTTCATCTATGTGTCTGACAGTTCTGTTCTTTATTATAGTTTCAACCAATTTGCCCGGTACTGAAGTCAGGCTTACCACCCTGTAATTGCCAGGGTCACCTCTGGAGCCCTTTTTAAAAATTGGTGTCACATTAGCTATCCTCCAGTCATTTGATACAGATCTGATTTAAATGATAGGTTACAGACTACAGTTAGTAGCTCTGCAATTTCACATCTGAGTTCCTTCAGAACTCTTGGGTGATACCATATGGTCCTGCTGACTTATTACTGTTTAATTTAGCAATTTGTCCTCTATTGACACCTCAATCTGGGACAGTTACTCAGATTTGTCACCTAAAAAGAATGGCTAAGGTTTAGGAATCTCCCTCACATCCTCAACTGTGAAGACCAATGCAAAGAATTCATTTAGTTTCTCCACAATGGCCTTATTGTCCTTGAGTGCTCCTTTCGCATCTCAATCGTCCAGTGGCCCACTGGTTGTTTAGCAGCTTCCTGCTTTTGATGTGCTTTACAAATATTTTGCTACTACTTTTTGAGTCTTTGGCTAGCTGTTCTTCAGATTCTTTTTTGGCCTTCCTAATTATATTTTTACACTTCATTTGCCAGAGTTTATGCCCCTTTCTATTTTCCTCATTAGGGTTTAAAGAATGCCTTTTTGCCTCTCACTGCTTCTTCTACCTTGTTGTTTAGCCACGGTGGCTCTTTTTTGGTTCTCTTACTATGTTTTTAATTTGGAGTATACATTTAAGTTTAGCCTCTATTATAGTGTCTTAAAAAAGTTTCCATGCGACTTGCAGGGCTTTCACTTTCGGCGCTGTGTCTTTTAATGTCTGTTTCACTAACCTCCCCATTTTTGTGTGGTTCCCCTTTCTGAAGTTAAATGCTACAGTGTTGGGCTGCTGTGGTGTTTTCCCCTCCACAGGGATGTTAAATTTAATTATATTATGGTCACTATTTCCAAGCGGTCCAGCTATAGTCACCTCTTGGACCTGATCCTGTGCTCCACTTAGGACTAAATCAAGAATGGCCTCTCCTCTGGTGGGTCCCAGGACCAGCTGCTCCAACAAGCAGTCATTTAAGGTGGCAAGAAACTTCATCTCTGCATCCCGTCTTGAGGTGACATGTACCCAGTCAATATGGGGAGAGTTGAAATCCCCCATTATTACTGAGTTTTTTATTTTAATAGCCTCTCTAATCTCTCTGAGCATTTCATAGTCGCTATCACCATCCTGGTCAGGAGGTCTGTAATAGATCCCTACTGTTAAATTCTTATTATTCAAGCATGGAATCTCTATCCATAGAGATTCTATGGTACAGTTTGGCTCATTTAAGATTTTTACTTCATTGGATTCTACATTTTCTTTCACATCTAGCACCCCTCCCCCACCAGCACGACCCATTCTGTCCTTCCTTTGTACCCTGGTATTCCTGCATGGGCTGGAGTACATGCTATAAGATCCAGCTTTGAAGCTACGAATTGCAGGGCACAGCTACACGTTCTGAGGCTCCTACAAAACCCAAGAATTGAGCTGCATGTTCCTGAGCTCTCTATGCTGGCACCTTATCTGCCCACTAAAGATTTGCATATACACAGGTACGGGCCACTCCTGTAACAGTCAAATCCTGTGACTGCGCAAATGCACCACGCAAATTGTACCAGCTCTGGCATTCTGGCTGGAGCCAGCAGACTGGTCTCGTGAGCGGACTGAAGGGCTGCACCACCTCTCCTCGTCTACTGCAGCCTAAAAGGGACGGGTTTTCAGTCCTCGACTTTGTGTTTGGCTGGATAGGCTACAAGGAAATGTCCACTTCATAGCACTAGTTCAAGAGTAGGGGGCGATAGCCCAAGGGGCTAGGTCCTTAGAGGAGGAGATACGTACCAGCTATCAGCTTCAGTTAATTCTGCTACTCCTGTGTTTTCATGGAAGTGTTGGCTCTTCGTATTTTTATTCTTTGTTTTTCAAGCCTGTTTTTGCTTACCGGTTTCTACTTTTACAGCCTTTTAAACAGCCCAGCAATAGTACGAGACACTCACATTAAATCTGATTTTTTTTCTGTTCAAACCTACTTTCAAAGCTATAAGGACATAAAGAAAGGAAAAGGCAGTGTTGTGTGACCAGCTGGGAAGCCCACTACTCAGTATAGAAAGAGGGACCTGGGAGATGACTTTTTTACCCTGAAATTTTTTTTAATCCTTAAAAAGGGTGGGGGAGGTTAGCTTGGTAGCAGTGAAATAATATTTTCTCATCTCATAAAAAGGTCCACCAACCTGGAAGGGGATCAGGGCTGTTACAGTCTTTGTTTATGCATATTTGTTGCCAGCAGTTCTTCAGCTATTAAGAGTGCTCATCCAGGAAAAGCAAGGGTGACAGCTTAGCTAATGCAGTAGCATTTGGATGCATCATTGTAACACTTGACAACTGGTACCTAAAGGACACTTGTCTAACACTGGCATTGATTTTGTTCCCGCAGCGGGTGTAATTTAATGTGATGTTACTAAGTGACAAGGGTAATGTGAGACCCGCATTACAGACTGGTTTAAACAACGAGAAAGCTCAAGCTGCCACTTTTCGGCTTCACTAGGCTTTGGATCAGGCCCTAAATCTGCACTGTATGAAGCTCGAAATACAGGCACTTATGAAAAAAGAAAAGGAGGACTTGTGGCACCTTAGAAGACTAACAAATTTATTTGAGCATAAGCTTCCGTGAGCTACAGCTCACTTCATCGGATGCATGCAGTGGAAAATACAGTGGGGAGATTTATATACACAGAGAACATGAAACAATGGGTGTTACCGTACACACTGTAAGGAGAGTGATCAGGTAAGGTGTGCATTGTGGGGGACTGTTGAACTGGTAGAGAATTGTGTTCCTGAAACTTCAGGATGGATTCACGCCTCTTTGTGGGTATTATTATAAGTGTTGAGAAAGGCTTAGCTGCCTTCTGAAAGCCTGCTGGAAAAGAAAGATATGGAAAGGAGGATACATGTAAGAGGATAATACAGTCATGTGAGTACCTACTGTAGTTTGAGTTGTGGTTGACAACAAAACAGGACCATCCCACAGAGAACAGCACTGTGCATAATTGTGGATGAAGTAGAACACAGTATCTGCTGACTTGAGCTATTGAAAGTACTCTGTGTCACCAGGGAAGCTGCTGTTGTGAGCCAACTAAGAATATCTTCTCCCTGAAATTACTACTTGAGCTTTGTATTTACTGCTGTCTCTTTGGGACAGGCACCAGGTGGCAGTCTTCAGTGAGAACTAACTCCCTATTAGGTGGCGATAAACCTCCTTCTAAGACATTCCACCATTGCCTTTATTATGTACTTGGACAGCACCAGATAGCATACAAAATTTCCAGTCATCTGCAGCAAACCAAAGCAGAGAGTCCTGGTAACCCATTACATCCATCACAGAATCCCATTCCAACGATACACCCCACAGGAGTAGTGTAGGTTGCAATAAAGCAAGGACTCCGAGATGATTAATAGTTGAATAGTGTCTTTCTTCAGCATAATCACAGAATTAGAGAAATGTAATGACACAAAGACTCTCACTTTGCTGCAACTGGCTTTTCTGGCTCCTGTCTTACAACCTTTCCTCTGACTTCCTTTTATCTCCTGGTGTTTCCCTTAAACATTTCCCTCCTGAAATGGAAGTGCAGCTCTACAATAGCTATGTGCCATTCTGCTTAGGCTGGGGAACCAACTTACTTCCTCTTGTAACAATAGTTATTCACCGCATGTATATAACAGACATAGAGAAGCAAAACTTGGTTGTGTATTTGACAGATTAAACATTGCCTTGAGCTGCAGTTCTTCAGTAGAGTTAACAAAAAACAAAAAAACGAACCCAACTTCCACTAGAAAAAACAGACATTTGCAATTAGTGATTGTCTGCAAAGTGACTGCTTGTCTACCGATGTTCTTTTTGGAGTGCCTCAGAAAGTGTCACTTGTTAAGCCCAATGATATCTGTCTCGTCTCCTCTGCTGATATTCAAAAGTGAGAGCTGACACACAACAGCCCAGGTGTCCCATATGGACAAACTTCACATAGAACAAGAAAGACTCCTAACAGATGCCAAGCATAGAAGGTTCAGGTCACTCAGGATGCATTAAGATTGTGTTTCGATATTCTTGATTTCAGTACAACTGTATGATTTTTATTATGCCTCACAGGCCCAACAGACTAATCCTGAGTCATGGGAACACAGGAAAGAAGAGAGAGCAGATGCAACTCTCCAGCATACGAAGACTAAAGAGGAAAGTACATCGGATTTTTTCTGACAATTCTAGAAACTTTCAGGAATTTTGTGAATCACTATCCATGTAACCCAGCAGCGCACTACACCCAAAACACTGATGTTTCCTGCCAAAGGAGCTAGACTTTTCAGATGGCTATTATCTAGTTCTAAGGATAAACGACATCATACACACACAATATCTGGCTCCGCTATTAAATGTTTCCTTCTTCCAGCATCCTGTCACAGGGCAACTGGCCCTTTTAAGAGGGAGTGAGGTCAACTGCACCTTGGCTGATTAGCTGCTGCCTAACTGGGCTTCAGGGAAGGCACCTGGGCCTCACAGAAGGCCTGAAGACAGGATGAAAGTTCTGAGTCCAAAAGGGAAGACACCTACAAGGAAAGCCTGTGGAGACGGCCATGCTCCAGGTAAGAGGTGCTGGGAGGATGGGAAGACAGACCTTTGGGAAGGTGGATCTTGGCCCAGAAGAAAATGGAATAAGGACTTTCAAAGTAGAACTCAAACTTACAAAGAGTTTGTGCAGGACTTAGTAAACTGGATGTCAGAAAGAGAATGTTTTGAACCTGGACTGTGTGGACTTTAAGGGGCCCTGGGTGAAGGCAGGCCCTGGTGGCCAGCAGAGGGTACTATAGGGCAGTCTTGTGCTTTGACACTCCCAAGAAGAGATAGATGGTTTGACTTGGAGGAAATAGGAGAGAATCCACTGAATCTACTGATGGAGCAGCTACTTCCAGAGAAAGAACCGACTCCTGATCAGAGAACTATGAAGTAGAACTTAAAGCTCTGTAAAACTTCAGGCCTTGGAGTGATGAGGCTCTTAAGAGGAGAAGAACAACAGCAGCAGCAGCAGCTAAAAGAGTATGAGGGAAAAAATCACTGCCTGCATCACACATGAACCCGTTTTATCTCCTAACATCACTTTGCTTTTCTTTCAATGGGAGATTTTCCTGTTAAGCTGCAGAGCTCTTGGCTCCTCCCCAGCCAACACATAAGAAAGTGCAAATAACTTTATAGGAAAGCACAGCAAAGAAATCTGTTCCCCAGAAATACAATGTTTTGCATTAAAATGCATCGGCTAATTTACACTCCCTGTTGGATATTAAAATGCAGTTGCGGACAGGCAAAGATCTAATCTGGCATCCAGCATCAGACAGCAGACTGCAAACAACTGTAGGTTTTTTATGCCGGTGCACGTGAGTCTAGCCACACTGTTTGTCAAACTAATGGGCTCAAGCTGCCTCATTTCCTGTTCTCTCTACGAGCTTTGTTGAGAGAATGAATAAGCACAAAGGGGCCCCTTTATGAAAAAGTAATCATGATAGTGTGGAAGAAATGATGCGGTGTTAGCCTATCACATGGCAAGGTACTTCATAGCCCATGGATGTTGGGACCTGGAGACACAGGCTGAAGGAGATGCTCAGACTGCCGTGGAAATAGCCAGCTAAGACTTTACCTCATGATCTAGGGTGCACTCTCCTCTCATTTCTACAGACTGGGCTCAAGTCACGCAGTTGATGAGGGGGTAGTTTGATCCGCCATCCGTTGCTAGCTGCTGCACCCCAAGGGGGATTCCCCCTATGCAAAAGCAGCCAGTGTTAGCACCATCATCTCCCCTTCGGGGTTCTGCAAGGAGATGGCGGGGACACTGGCTGAGGCTGCATATGAGAGGAATCGAATCAAAATGCATCTCCTAAGCGCCCTACCCAAACACCTTTCCCTGCCAATACCTCACAGAACGGGTGTGTCACTGGCTGACTGTACCCGCCCCTCCAGGAGAATAGAGTTTGTGCACCTTGTGCCATGCAAGCCTCCTTCAAAATGGACTTTCCATTGGAGGCACTGCTCCCTGGCGTACAGCAGCGGAGGCCCCGAGGAAATTCAGAGCCCCGTGTAATGTGTGATATCTAACGGCCTTGTAAACAAAGGGTTGGTAATAATTTCAGATACCAGAGGTCCAGATCCTCAACAAGCATAAATGGTTAGAACCCAATAGAGTCACACCACTGTATACCAGCTGAGGATCCGGCCCATAGAATTTAACTCCAGGTTCGCCTATCTCAGCTGTACAAATTCTAATAAAAGCACCAGGCATAGCTCCTTTCACACAGAGCACCCCAGAGGGCTTTATATATATATTGAGACAAATTCAGCCTAATTTACACCCCACTGACTTCCTTTGGCGACCTCTCTCTCCTAGATCATGGGGATAGCTCAGTCCCAGAAGTTAAATCTGCCTGGGTTAAGAAACCAGGAAACAGGCATGAGCAATTCACTCAAATTAGATATTCATTTACTCCTCACTTACCTGTTCTTATCTCACATTTACAGCATACATGATTGCATGATAAATAAATTAGTCCCACATCATTAGATTTTCTACCCTATTTTTCCTGTCCTAGTCCCACATGTGGACTCTGGATCTGACTGAAATATGGGAATACAACTAAAATATTATATTCATTTTGAATTGAATTAGCCAACAAAGACCACGTCCACAAATCTTTGTAACAATAAACATTTTCTACAATCTAAAACCCAGTTGCTTTAGCCTCCTACACTGACCCTTGTCATTTCAGAGACAGGTTGTGTTGTTTCAGATGATATTCCTGGCAGAACACATGCATAACTTTGTTTAATGTTTTGTTTTCCTTTACACTGGAATTTCCCGAGGACTGATCTGAAGACCTGTTACTACCTGAAGAAGATTGGGGAAATCGGTCTTTCATGATGTACAATAATTCCTGTGCTTTTGGTTCACTATTCCTCAATCACATTTCCCAGAGTCTTTTCTAACAAGAAAACCAGAGAATTTGCATGTCCAGGGCATGTGCTCTGTGTATAGTGTACAGCCTGTGTGTGAGAGAGAATTTGGAAGTGTCTGTAGCAAAGACAAGGAATATTATTTTGTAATATGTCTGACATTTTTGAAAGGGCAGTTGTGTTGTCAAGACCTCATAGTTGTTAAAGTTCAGTCAAATAGGCAACAGAACCTTACAAGTTAAAACAGTAAATAATTGGAGATCAAGATAAATAGCAGGAATCATTTGAGTCAGTCTTAAGAATGAGTGAGCATCCATCTCCAATCACTCAAGATTGATAATACCAAAGGACATCATCTTGATAATCAGTTTTATCATGATGGATGGGGGGATAGTTTAATGAGTGAACATCAGGATTAGAATTTCATTAGAAAGTTTATTAGAGTTAAAAAAACTCTGCAAATGCATGTGGCAAATCTTCTGCCAGGTTGGGTGCCTTAGAAAACGCAGGCGTGAATAAGTTTCTGTCCACATGATAAATGCTGAAATATCACATACATTTGCATCAGGAGGAGTTTGAATGGAATCTACTGCAGCAAAACGTGTCTTCTGGAAAGATATTATGCTTACTACTATGTAATTTAGCAGTCATGAGAGCTGAGCTAACATAATGTAATTGTATTTTAATGTCTTCTGTGAGATTGAGAATCATTAGTCATCATCTAAGGAGACAACACAGACTGAAGTCACGTGATTATGGCAAATTTCTGGGCTTATTGTGTTCACCACCACCATTCTTTCAGTCAAATTCCATGGGATATTTCCATATTATTTCATCCTCGGGGCTTCACAACTGACTTTCCCGCTTGAGGGAAGTGTTTCAAGGCAAAATTCTCAATGTCTAAAACAAAACCAGATCCTTTTACATGGTGAGTGTCACCTTGGCTGCCTAAAATAAGGTCACTATGTTTCTTGGGTCAGTTCCTCTGCTGGTATAATTCAGAGGCACTCCACTGAATTTAATAGAGCGGTGCCAATTAACAGCTGCTGAGGATCTGGCCCCTTTGACTGTAAAACCCTGGCATGTGTTTCATAACAAAAAAACTTAACTATGGTTTTTAAAGAGAAGTTTATTTGCTTTCCATACCATTTAACACACTGGCTCTGCTCCGCCTCCTGAGGTTATTGGAGATTTGTTCAATCATTTAGTTAATTTATTTTATCATTTTACCCATTACCTTGAGCCAAGACTATGCTCTGTATGAGCAAAGAATGCTAATGAAAATTGTGACGATCCCGCTCAATAGACTGTTAGAAGCAACAGAAGGGTCCTGATTTTATTATTTTTTAAATAAACCTTAAGCAGTAATTTTTACTCAGCGGAAAGGTCGTTTGTTTTTTATTGGTAACCAAAATGCTACAGGCAACACGAGTGCTAATAACAGACACACACTGAGTGTAAACTCTCTGGTGTTAGAATAAGTGTGTGGGGCACGTGAGTGGTTCTCTGGAATGCGAATGAATTTAAATCATTTTTGCTGAAGATCTTTTTTCCCCTCCTTTCCATGTGTTAAAAACAACCCTACCTGGTCACACAAATGTGACAGTCAAACAAGAACAAGCCTTTTATCATTTCTGACCCCTAAGAATATAGCAGGGGGGAAATGTAATTAGATAGCTACCGCCTGGGAATATTTATAGAAATAAATAAAACAGACTGAGGATTTGTAATGGAAAATTTGGATTCAGTTTTTTCAAAAATTATAAGAACGTGTATCCTTGCCAAATTGTGAGTAGTTGTAGGAGCTGAGACCATGACTTGAGCGCATGCTTAACTTT
This sequence comes from Lepidochelys olivacea, assembly GCF_965140295.1. Lineage (NCBI taxonomy): Eukaryota > Metazoa > Chordata > Testudines > Cheloniidae > Lepidochelys > Lepidochelys olivacea. The sequence continues at coordinate 2,671,276 of NC_140417.1, read as the reverse complement.
AGAGAAGAGAACGGGAGTCGGTACTACTCACATGCTTGAAATCAGGCATGCGCTGAAGTACTTGGCTCAGTAGAAGCCCATGATCCCAAGTCTTGTGGTCTTTAATCTGGGCAAAACTGCTATTTATGAAACCAGACAGGGACTCTTCCCAGTTGCCACCAGCTCCATCTTCCATTGACTACACACAAGATACTACAGCCCCTGGCCCAATTTCTCAGGAGGGCAGGGGGCAAGACGGGGACATTATGACCCCCACTAATTCCTGCCACCCATACCAAACTCCTCCCCCAGGCCACCCAGCCTCCCTTCCCCCACTCCACCAAGAGCAGACCCAGTGTCACAAGGCCTGGCCGCCTCCCCTGGGATTCGTACCGGTGTAGCAGCTGCGCCCCCCCCCGCCCCCCACCTCTGGTTGGAAGGGGGAAGTTTGTACTCACACTGTTCTCGGGGTTACAATCTGGCCCTTTGTGTGGTCGATCAGCAAGTGCTAGCACCCCCATAGCAGGAGGGGAAACAAGACACACAAGGACTAATTAACTACGTGCCCAAGGTCACATACATCCTCTATTGCAGAGCTGCTAACCGAACGCAGATCTCTGGGCTCTCAGGCCAGCCCAGAGCCATTCTTCCTCTCTTTCTCTCCCCACCATTTAGGCTAATGCCCTAGGTATGGATGCAATGCTCATCCAGAGGAGAATATCACTCGCTGGGGATATTCTCCCAGCTGGGTTAGTAGGAGACTGCTTGACGAAGAGACATTCACAGCTAGAATAATCTAATAGCTAGAGATGTGCTGAGTGGTGTTCCCAAAAACAAAACAAAAAAATTCCATGGGCCTTACGCTCCAGAAGCACTTAGAGGCCCACAGAGATTTTACTAACAGCTGTGCCTTTTGTTAACTGCATAAACTGCCACTGTGGTTTTTACATCTTTCCTAGAGCTACAGTTCCTGAAAGCAGTGCTTACTTCGGGGACAGAAGTGCCCAGGGCACCAGTGGCCAGTGGATATGGTGATGGCAGCCTCTCTGCTAATAAGTTAAAGCTCATTCTGAATGAACGTAGCTGACTCCAGGCACCCAGGGGCTGTATTAGGGCAGGGGAGATTTTTTTCTCCAAAATTTAAGCTAGCTTCAGACACAATATATTCAAAGAACCCACCTCTAATGGCCTGCATTATTAAAAACATTATTTCACTTTTTTGCATGACAAAGAACATGAGTAATCATTTTGATAACAGTTCTATTCATGATTAACAATAGAAATGCAGTATGCAAATCTGTTCAGACAATCTTTTGGGCACTAGAGCTTAGAAGTGTTACAGTAAATAGGGCTCCTAAAGGTAGGGGACAGAAAGCCTGCAAAAAATTCCCAGGTTTTAATTAGTTGGCAAACCTATTCAAATAGTTTATTAAATATTTAATATTGCCACAACTTTTTTGTTGAATATTTTTTCCAGGTCACATAAAAGGAAATTGAGGATGATGGATGATGCTTTGTCATCATCATTTATTACGTGGATTGCGGTAGAATCTAGAAGCCTCAATTATGGACCAGGACCCCATGGTGCTAGGTGCTGTACAAAACACAAAACAGTCCTTGCCAACAATTCTGTGTATTTCATAAAGACCCTTGAACCTGATATTTTCCCCTCAACTGCCCTTCCACAACCCACTTCTCTCCATAATGAAAACTATACAGCGATTTCACAGCTCACTCCAGTTAATTTGGTGGTAGGCCTGGACAGACACCAGATTCTGCAATGATGGTGACCTCTTCCTGTCAGTGCATGACAATCAGGCCCTGGCCGTGCTCTTTGTCCTCTTCCAGGCAGCGTTCCATAGTGCTGTCCAGGAATTGTTGTTGATAAGACCAAAGAGCCTAGGAAGGGGTGGATGGAGAGGAAACATAGCCCAGTGGTTAGGGAACTAGCTTGGAACTCAGGAAACCCAGGTTCACAGATAGATTCCTAGGCCAAAAGGGACCACTGTGATCACCCAGTCTGACCCCTGTAAAACCCAGGCCAGAAGACTGCCCCACAACAATTCTAAGAGCCAATCTTGATTTAAAAATGGTAAGGGATAAAAAACCCACCACGCCCATTGGTCAATTGTTTCAATGGTTAATTACTCTCACCCTTAAAAAGTTACACCGTATTTCCAGCCTGAATTTGTCTAGCTTCAACTTCCAGCCTTTGGATCGTGTTAGACCTCTCTCTGCTAGACTGAAGAGAGTATTAAATGGATGTTCCCTGTGTGAATACGTATAGATTGTAATCAAGTCACCCCTTCTCTTTGTTAAGCGAAATAGATTGAGCTTCTTGAGTCTACCATTATAAGGCAAGTTGTCCACTCCTTTTATCATTCTTGTGGCTCTTCTCCGAACCATCTCCAATTTTTCGATATCCTTTCTGAATGGTGGGCACCAGAACTGGACACAGCATTCCAGCAGCACTCATCTCAGTGCTGAGTACAGAGGTCAAATAACCCTTGTACTCCTCCTCCTTCAGTTTCCACCTGTTTACACATCCAAGGATCACGTTCACCCTTTTCTCCACAAAAGACTCAGCTCCGTGCTCTGTCACAGATTTCCAGTGTGACCTGGGGCTAGTCAGTCTCTCTGTGCCTTAATTCCCTACTGCTAAAATAGGGAAAACAGTACAAGCCTACCTCACAAGGACATTGGGAGGTAATAAGATTCTACAGTATTGGCAATAAATACTGTATATACAGAGCTGCTTTGAGTGACTTCCTTTTTGAGAGAATCCACACTGTTCATCAGCCCAAGGGCTTGCTCAGCAGGGTACCTCACCATGAGCATGTGATCCCAATGCGCCATGTTCTGCATTGGCTGCCTGTTGCTTTCCAGGTGGAACGTAAAGGCTTTAATCTGTCAGTATAAAACCTGAAATGGCTGGAGACTTACCTATTCTTCTGGGCCACAGCTGTGGTCAGCAGAGGTATTCAGGCTGGAGGGACCACGTTAGCAGTAACAAGACTGTGTGCGGGAAGAGTGGAATATAAGAGGGGCAGGCAAACCTTTTGGCTTGAGGGCCACATCGGGTTTCCAAAATTGTATGGAGGGCTGGTTAGGGGAGGCTGTCTCTCTCCAAACATCCAGGCATGGTGTGACCTGGCCACCGCCTCCTATCCGGCGGTGCGCTGAGGCTGTGGGGGAGGGGCCGGGGCGAGCCTCCCGGGACAGGAGCTCAGGGGCCGGGCAGGAGGGTCCCCAGGCTGGACGTGGCCCACGGGCCGTAGTTTGCCCACCTCTGATGTATTATCAAAAAATCCCAGAGAGGTGCTTTTTAAGAAGGGATGTAAATCCAAGTAAATAAAATGGTATATTCAATGTCATTCAAACGAGAAACCTTTACTGGGGTATGGTGTAAATCCCTCACCCGGTCTGCACTGTAAATATACATTATACCACAGTCAGCGCTGCCTGGGGTACTTACGTGCCCCTGTCACCTTATTAGCTGAGCAGCTCTCAGAAAGAATATCCCATAGCTCAGTGGCTAGCGCACTCCGAGGCGGGACACCCCTGTTCCAATGCTTTCTCGCCCTCCGCCAGAGGGAGGAATTGAACCCGGGCCGCCCACATCCCGGGCTAGGACTCTAATCACGGGGCTAAGTTCTCAGGTTAGCAGCATTATCGCTTCCTCCTCCTCCTCCAGGTGTTGTGTGTGGTGGGAGGCGCGCACCTCACTCAGTCTCACAAGGAACATCCTGGGCATCTAAGCCGCCTGGCTCCAGGAGAGCGGCTCCTGGTTGTGGATCACTGGCAAAGACAGGCGCCTATCTCCGTGGAGGGGGGGGCTTATGATATACCCCTCCCATCAACATCTCCCATTGGCTAGATTAGGCACCTCCCTGCCTAGTGTGCTGGCTTTTGTGCATCGCTCTAAGGAGTCTCTCTGCCCCAGTTTGTTGTATAGGGAGCCCAGGTACCCAGCTTAGGCTTTCTGCGTCAGTGGTGCCCCTGTGATTTCCCAGGCACCTAAAAGTTAGATGTTGCAAAGCCCAGAAACACAACAGCTACGTCCCTTTATGAATCCAGGCCTGTGGGGCTTTCCCAAGCTCATACAAGATGTTTGTGATTGTGCAGGATTTGACCCAGCCCTCAGCCGTTGGCCCATCCTTCCTGTAACAAACACAGCATTACCTTGTAGGACTGGGTTTGCACAAGCTCAGCACACAATGAACTGAGTAATTTTGAAAATCTGACCTTAGCGGTCAATGGGAACAACTGGCAGATGAGAATTCTTGAAAAATCTAGCCTTTGGTCTGGTGCCTCAAAGGAAGTTGAGCTTTTTTTGAGACTCTGATGCTAACTGGTTACTTTCATCCACTGTATTATGTTATGCTTTCGTTTTAACTTTCATCTCCATAATATACCATCAACAGGAAACTAACCTCCTCACCAGCTATTTACGATTCTCCATGGTTGCAAGAACTGTACAGGATGACACAGGTTGAAGTGAAAGTGACTTGGAACACTGGCAAATTGTAGATCTTGACTCTCTGGTGACAACATGGCGACTTTTTAACTGACTATAAAACCAATAGTTTTAACATTAGCTTGGTGTGAATTCCTCAGTGTAGGAATTGTCAAGGTTCCTCCCCCACTCTGAACTCTAGGGTACAGATGTGGGGACCTGCATGAAAAACCTCCTAAGCTTATCTTTACCAGCTTAGGTCAAAACTTCCCCAAGGTACAAAATATTCCACCCTTTGTCCTTGGATTGGCCGCTACCACCACCAAACTAATACTGGTTACTGGGGAAGAGCTGTTTGGACACGTCTTTCCCCCCAAAATACTTCCCAAAACCTTGCACCCCACTTCCTGGACAAGGTTTGGTAAAAAGCCTCACCAATTTGCCTAGGTGACTACAGACCCAGACCCTTGGATCTTAAGAACAATGAACAATCCTCCCAACACTTGCACCCCCCCTTTCCTGGGAAATGTTGGATAAAAAGCCTCACCAATTTGCATAGGTGACCACAGACCCAAACCCTTGGATCTGAGAACAATGAAAAAGCATTCAGTTTTCTTACAAGAAGACTTTTAATAAAAATAGAAGTAAATAGAAATAAAGAAATCCCCCCTGTAAAATCAGGATGGTAGATATCTTACAGGGTAATTAGATTCAAAAACATAGAGAACCCCTCTAGGCAAAACCTTAAGTTACAGAAAAGATACACAGACAGAAATAGTTATTCTATTCAGCACAGTTCTTTTCTCAGCCATTTAAAGAAATCATAATCTAACACGTACCTAGCTAGATTACTTACTAAAAGTTCTAAGACTCCATTCCTGGTCTATCCCCGGCAGAAAACCAGTATAAGACAGACACACAGACCCTTTGTTTCTCTCCCTCCTCCCAGCTTTTGAAAGTATCTTGTCTCCTCATTGGTCATTTTGGTCAGGTGCCAGCGAGGTTACCTTTAGCTTCTTAACCCTTTACAGGTGAGAGGAGCTTTCCCCTGGCCAGGAGGGATTTCAAAGGGGTTTACCCTTCCCGCTATATTTATGACAGGAACATAACTACAAGAAGTTGTGGGCTTCATAAGTGGATAATGGATTACAAGACTGAGCCAATGATAAAACAGTGAAACAGAGTGCACTAGGATTTAAGGATTTCAAATAAGACTGTCAAAAATATGTAATAATATTGCCAGATCAATTTGCTGTCAAGTACAGGTGCGAAGCGAAAAAATTTCAGAGTGTTTAGCAGATTACGTTCGAGAAACAGTAATTTAGGAGTAACAAATTACAATAAATCAAACTTTAAAATCTGAAAGCATGCAATCTAATAGATATAGAGTGTGACTGAAGAGAATGAGAGAATTTAAGCAATATTATTGAGTTGAGAAAAAGCAAGTTTAACTGCTTTTGAAAGATGATCATCAAAGTCTAGATAAGTACTGAATCAATAAGACTACCAAGGTTACAGGGAAAAGAGGACTTTGAGTATTGTGCCCGCCACGCTTCTACTAAGTGTTTCAGGAGTGGCAATAATCTAAGGTGACAGCATGGTATGTAGGGATGGATGTAGACAAAAATGTCCTCCAAATGAGAGAGAGGCATAAGTAGACCTGGTCCGGATTTTTTCACCCAAACAGGTTTCCATCAGTAAATGCCATTTCAAGGGGAACCAAAATTCATGAAATCATATTAAGAAGAAAATGAAAAAATGTCAGAACAGCCTATTTTGACATTTTCAAAACAAAAATTTTGATTTTTCATTTCAAAATGACTTTCAAAATTATTTTTTTTAATTAAAAGGGTCAAATGAAACATTTCAAATTCATCAAAGCGATGTGTTTCAATTGAACCTAATGAATTATTTTTATTTTATTTGCCAAAATAGTCAAAACTTTGGTTTTTCACCCCAACTTGAGACTAGTTTTTCCTTGAAATCTCAGCTTTTTCAAAGGGTGTAAAACCCATTTTCTGACCAGCCTTAGGCATAACCATCTATGATCTCAGGTTTCGCTTGGTAAACGTGTTTTCTCTAGGGTGCCAGGTATTATGGGCCATATTCTCTGGGGTGCAAGTTAACCTTGGCGCCAGTGAGTCAGGCTTTGGTAAGGTTTGTAGCATTCTGGAACAGATCATGGCATTTTTAGCTGAGAATGGGTCAACTTGATATGTGTGTAGGATGCATATGACTTTAGGATCTTCCTTTTCTGTTCAGAGATGTGACAACATACTTTGACTTTTATCTCCCTCTTCAGAATAAGAATCAACTGGTTTGTTACCTTGCTACCAGGCAATAGCCTTCCAAATAAAAACCAAATATCTCCGAGGATAGCTTCAGCTCCTCTTTCCGATTTGCCAACAGACATGGGGAAAAAGTCTGATGGTGATGGCTGATCCTAGGCTGAACAGTGCGGGAAGCTCAAGTGCTCTCTTGGTCAGTGGCTCTGAAATTCTCAAGATTTTTCAAAAGTGACCAATGATTTTGGGTGCCTCGGTTACCCGGGGTTCTTTCCACCCACAGCTCTTGGACTCTGTGCGAGGTGGTGTCAGGAAATAAAGCAGGGGAGACATGGCCGTCCAACCGCGGCACAAACAAGACAACACACGAATGCTTTCACTTAAAGCTAAATGTTACTTTTAGTCTCAAGCACTTATACACACGTCCGCAACACGTCCGCAAAACATCCCCGCCCTTGATAATGACCAAAGCTGGGTGTGGCTCTCGAGTGGCATAGCGGCAGGCTTCCGGTGGCCAAATCTTCCGTCTGCCGGTGGGGACTGCAAGATGTATCCAGAGGGAGAGTCCAAAAAGAGTCCAACTACCTCAAACTTTTCCCCCGTATTTATACATTAGTAATAGAATGACATGTCCCTTACAGAAAACTTGTTAAGTAAGCAGTTTCAATAGTCAAACAAGAGCTTTCTTCTAATTATGGATTAACCAGGTGTGGGTTTTTCCAGAGTTTGCAGCTTTCAGGCCCCAGTAGATATCCCTGGGGCACGTCCTGCTCTTCTAAGATGCAGCCACTTCAACACAATTCTTATCAGGAAGGGACGGAGGTCAAGCTGCCCTCTCTCTGGCAACCAAAGACCCCCCTCCCCTCTTGGTTAAACTGAGACTGCTGAATGGCCAATTTACAGCCTGCTGACTTGGCTGCTTTCAGCAATAAGCCATAGTGGTTTCAGACACTTGACTGGTTTGCCAAAGTCTCTCCATACACCTCCATTTTTGGATGCCCAACATGATGCGTTTGAAAAGAGGGCTGATTTTCAGATGGCAGGAGCTCAGAACTTTCTGAAAATCAGGAGGCCCATTAAAGCTGTCTCAAGTTGTGAACAAAAACACCAAAAGCACAAAAAAAAATCTCACTGGCCACTTCTGGATTCTTGCTTCACCTTGTCCTGTTAGCCGGAGTCAGCAATGCAGACCCACAGCCACAGAGTACGCGAGAGTGGCACAACTTTTCCAAACCAGCTGCCCAGGCGGGATGTTCTTGGTCTGAAATCAGAGAGTTTTCCTTCTGCTAGGCAGCCTGCTTGCCACAGCTGATGAGCCGCACCTGCCTGACAGAGGCACAGAAAGGGGAAGTGACTTGCCCAAGATAACCCACCAGTCCGTCTTAGAGCCATGAGCAGAACCCACATCTCCTGAGTCTCCCTCCTGCACCACCTCCACTGAACATGCCGCTTCCCTCTACTAGCCCCAAGGTTCGTGTTCTTTGCAGACCAATTTCCAGCTGAACTCAAGTTGCTGCCAAAGCGAATCTAGAACTAATTGGCTTAAAAATGACTTATCGTGTCTTGAAGGAAACAGGTCAAACACCTATAAATACTTGCTGAGTGGCAGAAAACCAGAGTTAAAGGGCTGAAATTTGTGCAAGCCTCTTTCCAGATACTTATGTTTAAGAAGAAACCTTTTCTGTTCTGAGTCTAAGCAAATCAAACCACCATTGCCAATTAACAGACGCAAGCCAGCATCAGGAAATTGGTTTGAGAGAAACGTCTGTAGATAGAAAAGGAGGACTTGTGGCACCTTAGAGACTAACAAATTTATTTGAGCATAAGTTTTCATGAGCTACAGCTCACTTCATCGGATGCATGCAGTGGAAAATACAGTGGGGAGATTTATATACACAGAGAACATGAAACAATGGGTGTTACCATATACACTGTAACCAGAGAGTGATCAGGTAAGGTGAGCTATTACCAGCGGGGGGGAGAACCTTTTGTAGTGATCTCCATATGGGCCATTTCCAGCAGTTGACAAGAATGTCTGAGGAACATTGGGGGGTGGAGGGGGGGAATAAACATGGGGAAATAGTTTTACTTTGTGTAATGACCCATCCACTCCCAGTCTTTATTCAAGCCTAAGTTAATTGTATCCAGTTTTCAAATTAATTCCAGTTCAGCAGTCTCTCGTTGGAGTCTGTTTTTGAAGTTTTTTTGTTGAAGAATTGCCACTTTTAGGTCTGTAATCAAGTGACCAGAGAGATTGAAGTGTTCTCCGACTGGTTTTTGAATGTTATAATTCTTGACATCTGATTTGTGTCCATTTATTCTTTTACGTAGAGACTGTCCAGTTTGACCAATGTACATGGCAGAGGGGCATTGCTGGCACATGATGGCATATATCACATTGGTGGATGTGCAGGTGAATGAGCCTCTGATAGTGTGGCTGATGTGATTAAGCCCTGTGATGGTGTCCCCTGAATAGATATGTGGGCACAGTTGGCAACGGGCTTTGTTGCAAGGATAGGTTCCTAGGTTAGTGGTTCTGTTGTGTGGTGTGGTGTGTGGGACACCATCACTGGGCCTAATCACATCAGCCCCACTATCAGAGGCTCGTTCACCTGCACATCCACCAATGTGATATATGCCATCATGTGCCAGCAATGCCCCTCTGCCATGTACATTGGCCAAACTGGACAGTCTCTACATAAAAGAATAAATGGACACAAATCAGACGTCAAGAATTATAACATTCATAAACCAGTCTTTGGGAGCCATAGCAACTTGCCAGTGCAGCCATAGGCATTGCAAAGACTGTACACCACTGCTGGGCAAAGACAAACCTTTTGGTCCCAAATAAGAACACTGAGCAGCCGAATACATCACCTTCAGTCAGAGGGAAGACTTACTGTTTAAAATAGAATCTGGCTTTATAGGCTGCTTTTCATACTCATGGTATCTCCCAAGACACTTTAAAAAGTAATGAGTTAGATGCTGGACCCCGAGTACAATGACTCTGAAAGTGAGCATATCAGCTGTTACCCTTTCAGTAGCAGTAACCTTGGATGTTAGTACCTCTTTTAAATTGGTGAAAGTTGCCCAGTGCAAGGTTACCATCTGCACTTTTAAATAGCATGGTAGGATGCAATGGGAATTTTTCTTCTGGGAAATCCACAAGATCTAGGGAGAGGGGACCTTGAGTTAATGTTTTATGTACATGAGAGCACCTCTTTCAACATGGCACCACTTAGTTCTGTCCATGCTGGAGTCACCCAAGCCTACCACACATTCCATCCAAAGGCCCTCCCGCACCTCTGAAAATGTTAGTGTGCCCTTGATACTTTTATTTCCACTCGTTAGAAGGATGGCATTTTTAACATGCTGAAATTCACACCTGAACCAAGAGACAATACAGGACATATGTATCATTTAAGGCCTAGAGAATGTGGATTTCAGCCACAATGCACAACTCACCTAGCAGGGCACTATAGTGAAATTACTGGTGTAACAACAGGAATCAGAAGCCACATTCTTCTGGACCAGATGGGAAAATGCTATAAGCAGAGTTGTCTTGATTATTGTATTGGTTGTCAGTCAAGTCCAGTACAGAGTAGGTTGGCAAATCGTGTTGGTTGTTTTATCCTGTGAGATCATATCTGACATTGCCTTAGAGGCACGGGAGCAAAACAATGATTGATAACATCAATCGCAGCAAGCAGAGACCAAGTAAAACCATAAAAGAAAGTTTGTCTACATCAGTTGAAAGAAGCAGGTCATTAGCTATCGTTATCAAACTTGAGTGGTATATAGTGAACCAGGTTACAAAAGTAAATAACCGTGCCTACGTTTCTCTGATCACTGCCATTTTTTCTGACTTAACTTTGAATATATTTGTTACTGGGCATTCATGACTGCAGCACCTCTCCCCTTCCCGACTGCACATCCCTTTGACAATCATAGCAATTACTTATACAGAATAGTAATGGGCGGGTGGGGGGAGGGGGGAAGTATTTCATGGATTTTAGCAATTTACCACCTTTCAGTGCAATTTAGCACCTGGAATCAAGGATTGAGCAGCATGTGACCTGCAGTGCTCCACATCCACATTGATTTAGTCGGGGATCGGTCCTGCTTTGAGCAGGGGGTGGGACGAGATGACCTCCTGAGGTCCCTTCCCGCCCTGAGATTCTATGATTCTATGATCCACCAAAAAGGGATTCTAGTTCGGGGGCCATTCACTGGTTGAAAATCAAAGGAATATTTTTCCATTCAATGAGAGCAGGTGCTGTAGATTCACTCCACTAATGCCCCACAGACAGCTATTCGGGTTCAGAAGCAGCATACCGTTCCTTCTATTATGTTGTGCATCTTTTTACTCAGCAAGAGAGACAAAGAATTTCACTTTTCTCCTGTCGCGCGAAATCTCTTCCCCCAGCAATCCTTTGCTTCAGTTTCCCCCTTTCAAATGTGGGTCGCAAGCAGTTTTGCTGACTTAACTTTTTGCTGCAGCATATTTTACTCAGGTGCAGAGTCGGGCGGTGTGTCCCCTGTGTCCCTCTCTTTTCAGCTTGGGGTTGGAATTATTCCACAAAGATGTGTAGATTACCCAATTTCTGCCAGGATTTCGATGGAAAATGCACTGTCAGTTCTGATTTCTCACATCACCATCTCAAATGGGCAGAAAAGGACAACTAAACTGGCAATCAGTTTCCAACCAGAGAAGGTCAAAACAGACTCTGCCTCATGTGAAGAACTGTCAGCTATTATGACAATGCCCTAATAACTCGAGCTAGCAGAGCAGGACATTTAATGTGCAGGTTGGAAGAGCGCTCACCTACGGAATTCAGGCCCCGGGGGTTCCGGTCTGATGGTGAAACTCACCCCAATGCAGACAGCTCACACAAGAGCCAATATACCAGTTAAGCTCTGTGTTAATGGCTCACCTTAAGTGGCTCATAGGACCCTATATGAACTCTGTTCACCTTGGTGAATTTCACCCTAATTATTTTTATACAGCACACTACAGAACATGTACGTAATGATGGGTGGGTAGCAGGGATTGAAACCAGGATCTCGATCTAAAAGCAGGTGCATCTACTGTACAAGCTAACATCCGTGCTCCCATAGCAAATGTATAAACCTTGTCACGTGGATGCACCCGTCTCGGGGACAAAGAGCCATGCACTGTTAATGTGGGTTACACATACATCATTATATGAGCTGTCCGGAATGTACCTTCCAGCAAATCCCTGCCCAAATGATAGGAAAGATTTGGAGCTGCTGAGGGTTTATTCTAAGGGCTGAGCCTTAAAAGATACTGAAAGCTTTAAAACTCATAATTAATGACCGTGTGCTGTTCATAGCTATCAAATAATATAAACCTAAAAATAAAGCTATTCCTTCCCTAAGAACTGACACCCATAAAAAGAACAAACAATTATTGTGAGTCCACCTATAAGCACCAGCACAGACAACTATGGGAGTTAGTAAAAAGAAAAGGAGGACTTGTGGCACCTTAGAGACTAACCAATTTATTTGAGCACAAGCTTTTGTGAGCTACAGCTCACTTCATCAGATGCATGCAGTGGAAAATACGGTGGGGAGATTTATATACACAGAGAACATGAAACAGTGGGTGTTACCTACACACTGCAATGAGAGAGATTAGGTAAGGTGAGCTATTACCAGCAGAAGAGTGCGGGGGGGGTGGGGGGGAACCTTTTGTAGTGATAATCAAGGTGGGCCATTTCCAGCAGTTAGTCTCTAAGGTGTCACAAGTCCTCCTTTTCTTTTTGCGGATACAGACTAACACGGCTGCTACTCTGAAACCTATGGGAGTTAGTTAGTGTGTAGCTTAACTGAGGGTTAGATAGAACATAAGACAGAGCAGCAGCAGAAAAAGCAGATCAGGTATTTGAAACTTTTCTACAAAAACACTGATAGGGAAAAATTCACCCCTGTGCACGGGACCAGCAAAAGGCATAGACACTGTTTAGGATCGCTGAAAAGGTTCTAAGTGCAACAATAAATACCAGAATGGGAACTTAACAGCCAGGCTAATCTGAGTGCATAGCTGACAATGGTTGTATTTCCAGTTTACATGATTACAGATCCAGAATGGAAGAGTCACCCTTGTTCAAGGCACCACTCTCAGCTTCTCTATCTGCAGGGGAGAGAGGCTGTAGATATTGTAGACAATTTTAATTCAGCCACTGAGCAAAGACAGAGTTGCTATTCATCTGTTTGGCAGGGGGGAGGATTAAAACCCCCAGAACTTCCTTGCCCCTGGCTAGAAAGCATGATATCAAAGAGAACGGCTACAAATTACTTACTTTGCCTGTTTACTGAACACAAGATTATGCAGTCCCCCATGTCATACAAAACAGCATTTGGTCTAAATGTTAGCAAGCTTAGTGTTGTCACAAATTTTATCATGCATTAAAACTCAATATCTGAACCCCTCTCTGCACCCAGAAGGCGATTGATATTGAACTGAAGCCTTCTCGTGCAGCTACAAAATAAACCCTTAAACCCAGCAGTAAATGGAAAAACACAAAACTCCTTTGGCTGATTGCGTTGTTTTCAGTTCACTAGATTCTGCCTGTGGACCTCCCCCCGCAGCACACGCGCACCAGGCGAGGTGCTGTTCTAACATAAGCCAATAACTTTTAGGAAGTGGAAAGCCGAGACTGCTGAATAGACTATATTACCATCGAAATCTGTTTGAGTCACTCGGCAGGTTTTTCCAACAGCTCCTCAGACTCCAGTTGCTTTCAGACCCGTTTGGGAATGTCAATGCAACGTCAGGGTGTAATGATTCATTATTTTTCAGATCTAAGGGCATGTGAATATAATTGTAGTTTTGAAAACTATTCTGAGCACTTATTTGCATTTTTAACATGGGAAAGTACTGTTATGCGAATCTAACAATTCAAAAAATCATCAGCTCCTAAAAAGGCCCCATTTTGCTATTGCCTTTTAAAACCACAGTCCCACACCCCTGCATGGAGTTCTGACATATGTTGCCAAGGCTTGAGATTCTTCCCCTCATCTTATTTCTAAATGCTACAGAAAAAACTGCAGCTGAAGAATAATTAGCAGATCATTTATGTTAATCAGATGAGCTCAGTGGCAAAATAAGTCATCTAAAGAACTCTGTCTTAGCTGTGACCAGAGCACGGTCACCGCTGCAAAGAAGATTACACAATAGAGCCACAAAGAGCTTTTCTGAATCATTCTCATGGAGCTGCCCATTGCACCTAGCAATTACCAGTTTGCTTCACACCCCTGGCCCTTGGTGCTGCTGCAGTGTCACCTGTGGGCCGTAAAGCTGGCCAAGGCCATGGGGGAAATCCACAGCTGGTGTATAGCTAGCACACCAGCTCTAGTTCACTCCTCTTGGCCCCTCATCCCAGCATAACAGCATGCCCAGGGGAGAGCCAGAGTGTACTGCAAGAGAGGCCTCAGCCAAGCTGGAAAAGAGAGAGGACTCAGCCAAGCTGGAAAGGAGAGAGGACTCAGCCAAGCTGGAAAGGAGCCAGGACTCAGCCAAGCTGGAAAAGAGAGAGGATTCAGCCAAGCTGGAAAAGAGAGAGGACTCAGCCAAGCTGGAAAAGAGCGAGGACTCAGCCAAGCTGGAAAAGAGCGAGGACTCAGCCAAGCTGGAAAAGAGCGAGGACTCAGCCAAGCTGGAAAAGAGCGAGGACTCAGCCAAGCTGGAAAAGAGCGAGGACTCAGCCAAGCTGGAAAGGAGCGAGGACTCAGCCAAGCTGGAAAGGAGAGAGGACTCAGCCAAGCTGGAAAGGAGAGAGGACTCAGCCAAGCTGGAAAAGAGCGAGGACTCAGCCAAGCTGGAAAAGAGAGAGGACTCAGCCAAGCTGGAAAAGAGCGAGGACTCAGCCAAGCTGGAAAGGAGAGAGGACTCAGCCAAGCTGGAAAAGAGCGAGGACTCAGCCAAGCTGGAAAGGAGAGAGGACTCAGCCAAGCTGGAAAGGAGAGAGGACTCAGCCAAGCTGGAAAAGAGCGAGGACTCAGCCAAGCTGGAAAAGAGCGAGGACTCAGCCAAGCTGGAAAAGAGCGAGGACTCAGCCAAGCTGGAAAGGAGAGAGGACTCAGCCAAGCTGGAAAAGAGCGAGGACTCAGCCAAGCTGGAAAGGAGCGAGGCCTCAGCCAAGCTGGAAAAGAGCGAGGACTCAGCCAAGCTGGAAAGGAGAGAGGACTCAGCCAAGCTGGAAAGGAGAGAGGACTCAGCCAAGCTGGAAAAGAGCGAGGACTCAGCCAAGCTGGAAAAGAGCGAGGACTCAGCCAAGCTGGAAAAGAGCGAGGACTCAGCCAAGCTGGAAAAGAGCGAGGACTCAGCCAAGCTGGAAAAGAGCGAGGACTCAGCCAAGCTGGAAAGGAGCGAGGCCTCAGCCAAGCTGGAAAAGAGCGAGGACTCAGCCAAGCTGGAAAGGAGAGAGGACTCAGCCAAGCTGGAAAGGAGAGAGGACTCAGCCAAGCTGGAAAGGAGCGAGGACTCAGCCAAGCTGGAAAAGAGCGAGGACTCAGCCAAGCTGGAAAGGAGCGAGGACTCAGCCAAGCTGGAAAAGAGCGAGGACTCAGCCAAGCTGGAAAAGAGCGAGGACTCAGCCAAGCTGGAAAGGAGAGAGGACTCAGCCAAGCTGGAAAAGAGAGAGGATTCAGCCAAGCTGGAAAAGAGCGAGGACTCAGCCAAGCTGGAAAAGAGAGAGGACTCAGCCAAGCTGGAAAAGAGAGAGGACTCAGCCAAGCTGGAAAAGAGCGAGGACTCAGCCAAGCTGGAAAGGAGAGAGGACTCAGCCAAGCTGGAAAGGAGCGAGGACTCAGCCAAGCTGGAAAAGAGAGAGGACTCAGCCAAGCTGGAAAAGAGCGAGGACTCAGCCAAGCTGGAAAAGAGCGAGGACTCAGCCAAGCTGGAAAAGAGAGAGGATTCAGCCAAGCTGGAAAAGAGCGAGGACTCAGCCAAGCTGGAAAAGAGCGAGGACTCAGCCAAGCTGGAAAAGAGCGAGGACTCAGCCAAGCTGGAAAGGAGCGAGGACTCAGCCAAGCTGGAAAAGAGAGAGGACTCAGCCAAGCTGGAAAAGAGCGAGGACTCAGCCAAGCTGGAAAAGAGAGAGGACTCAGCCAAGCTGGAAAAGAGAGAGGATTCAGCCAAGCTGGAAAAGAGCGAGGACTCAGCCAAGCTGGAAAAGAGCGAGGACTCAGCCAAGCTGGAAAAGAGCGAGGACTCAGCCAAGCTGGAAAAGAGCGAGGACTCAGCCAAGCTGGAAAAGAGCGAGGACTCAGCCAAGCTGGAAAGGAGCGAGGACTCAGCCAAGCTGGAAAAGAGCGAGGACTCAGCCAAGCTGGAAAGGAGAGAGGACTCAGCCAAGCTGGAAAGGAGAGAGGACTCAGCCAAGCTGGAAAGGAGAGAGGACTCAGCCAAGCTGGAAAAGAGAGAGGACTCAGCCAAGCTGGAAAAGAGAGAGGACTCAGCCAAGCTGGAAAAGAGCGAGGACTCAGCCAAGCTGGAAAAGAGCGAGGACTCAGCCAAGCTGGAAAAGAGAGAGGACTCAGCCAAGCTGGAAAGGAGAGAGGACTCAGCCAAGCTGGAAAAGAGCGAGGACTCAGCCAAGCTGGAAAAGAGCGAGGACTCAGCCAAGCTGGAAAAGAGAGAGGACTCAGCCAAGCTGGAAAAGAGCGAGGACTCAGCCAAGCTGGAAAGGAGCGAGGACTCAGCCAAGCTGGAAAAGAGAGAGGACTCAGCCAAGCTGGAAAAGAGAGAGGACTCAGCCAAGCTGGAAAGGAGAGAGGACTCAGCCAAGCTGGAAAAGAGAGAGGATTCAGCCAAGCTGGAAAAGAGAGAGGACTCAGCCAAGCTGGAAAAGAGAGAGGACTCAGCCAAGCTGGAAAAGAGAGAGGACTCAGCCAAGCTGGAAAAGAGAGAGGACTCAGCCAAGATGACTAAGTCAGGGAGGCAAGCCCATGCTCTGGGTACCGCCAAGACTCAGAGTACCAGATGCTGGGACTGGACGACAGGGGATGGCTCACTCAATGACTGCCTGTTCTGTGCATTCCCTCTGATGCGTCCGGCATTGGCCATTGTGAGAATAGAAGACACAAGGCTGGATGGACCGCCGGCTGACCCAGTATGGCCATTCTTATGTTCCTGTTTGATGGTGAACCGTGGCCACTGGGAGCCCTACAAATGTAAGCAAACTGTCTGGAGGCCCGACAGCGGATTACCCTAATGGGCCACATGTGGCCCACAGGTTGCCCACCACTGCTCTAGCATCAGGACCCTATGCTTTGATTCTCTTGGTTAGGCCAGGTGGACATGGGAAATATGCAGCCACAGAATCTCATAGACACACTTTGTTCATATTGGGTCATTAGATATTTATCATGAGGAATGAAAAAAAAATGTAAAGAAATGAGAACGGCTGTACGCAACACTGACTTTTCAAACGCTAGTGATGACAAAAGATTCAAAAAAATCAATTGGCTGTTGTTTTTTGTTTTAAAACCACAAAGCACTAGCTTACTGGTTTTGCATTGTAATTTGCTGTCTCCTGCAAAGATTGCTTGGTATCTGAATCAATGCAAAGAACATTGTTTGCAATAAACATATGACCAGTGTGAAATTCATGAATTATGCATCTATCTATAGCATAGGATGACAAGCAAAATTTGTTCTCAAGACCAAATTTCCTGCATTCGCTAGATCCAGTCATACAAATACTCCTTATGCAAAAAATAAATTAGATTCACTGGATTAACACAAAGGGTGTGAAGCAGAAACGTGGCCCGATCCTATGCAGAAACGAAAGCCCCTAATCAGACCGCACAGAAGTCAATGGCATTCTAATAGCAGGACTTCCCTAGTCATAATCAAACGTGCAAAATCCATGGGAAGATCTGCTGCCTGATTTCATATTTTGGCAAATGTCTTCTCCATATTCCCCACCTAAAATCTGTCTTCACTACAAAATAATTCCTTCCTTCTTACTATTGTAAGAGGATAAATGCTATTGGCAGTACATTCCAAATACAGGGTTACGCAGCAGTTGGTTTTTCTCAGGTAGAATAAATAGTTGCTGATCTTATAGAAAAATTCAAGTATTTGGCGATTGCAAAAATGATGCATTAGCAAACAGGATTTTTTTTTTTCTGATTTGGCTGGGATGTGTTAAAAAACATAAATTATGTCCAAAATTTGAAAGATTTGAGAAGAATTACCCATCTGGTCTGACAATAAGTTTGGATGTATTCTAGTAGTAGTTTACAATTCTCTAGCTGAGTGTATAACAGGTAGGTAGGCGAGGAGTTTCAGAACAGAAATATGAATGGCACAAGTAAACACACTGGGCCAGATCCTCAGACCGTGCTTTGGCCTCGCTGCACCACTCCCACAAAGCAAAGGGGCGGAAAGTCTGCCCTGCCCTGGGCAGCTGAGAATTTCCTCAATATGGGAGTACTGAGACTCCTTGGCTGGCATAGATCCAACATGGCTGGCTAGACTATCTTCTCCTGGCCCTCCTGGTGCAGGGGGTATGTCAAAAGGGGAAGGGGCATGATCGTTCTTGCTCATTGACTTTAATGGAAGCTGGTGGCAAACCCATCAGATAGCATCACTTCCCGCCCCCACGCCATGAACACTACAAGTCACTAAAACTTCTGTGCCTTGTAAATGCTGCAACCATGAGGGTGAATGTGGGGAATAAGGGAGAGGCGGGTTCCTTGTGAGGGTGTTCAGCCCGGCAGCTGGATGTGCCGAAGAGTGAGGCAGAGGAGATCTGGGTGTACAGAAAGGGGAGCTGGGGGTACCTACCCAAGTCATGTCGAACCTTACAGTAGTGCAAACCTGCCCACTTGAGGAGGAGCAGGCTGAAGGCCAGTTAATATTTTATCTGAACGGAATCATCCATTGCTAGTAGAAATTTTACCTCTGCTTTCTTGTCCAGCCTATTACGGTGGGATGTTCTTGCCCCCACTTCTCTGATTACTTTCTGCCTTTTGTTCTGTGAAGCTTTAGATGTTTTTAAATGAGATGAACTCCTCACTGAATGGTTACATGAACCAACGCCCCACTCCAGCTCTTGCAATCCTTGAGCTGTTGCAGAGGGGTCTGCTGCAGAGCCGGCTGGCCAAGCAATGCTTGTCCTGCTTTCAGTGGTCTCTGAAGTGAGATGATAAGGAAAGCACTTAAGATAACCAATGGGATCCAAACTAGAGAAGAACTAACGCAGCAGCTGGTCTGCTCACCCTCTTCTGGATGTCAGCTGCCTCCACTGCTTTGCTGATCCAAAACATTATTCATTCTTTGATTGAAAAACGATACAAAACCCCCTGTGCGTGAGCTCTAGGCACCCTACCAATCAGCGTTATAAGTAGCAACAACAACAGCAACCAAATCACCCAGCAACCCAATAAAATAAGAAAAATTAATGTACTAGGCAGTAAATATAACAATAAAATTCCCACCTCACTCCATCCAAAGCCT
Organism: Lepidochelys olivacea; assembly: GCF_965140295.1. NCBI lineage: Eukaryota > Metazoa > Chordata > Testudines > Cheloniidae > Lepidochelys > Lepidochelys olivacea. The sequence continues at coordinate 2,652,066 of NC_140417.1, read as the reverse complement.
ATCACAGAGGCAGCTTTAGCAGCGTGTCCTGAGAGCAAATTCAGGTTGTTTCGGGGGCGGGTGGGGAGATCAGAGCCAAGGGCCCTCAGAAAATAATCTTCCCAACGCCCTCTTTCTTAATGCAAGATGCAGCAAATTTGTGTCCTGGATGCTCTCTAGTGTGGTACAGGGAAAGGAGGGTCCCTGTGGGTGCACAAGAGCTAGAAGAGGGGCCTCTTGTCCCCACACTTGTGCTCTAGGCATCCTAGACACAAACGTCCCCTAGGTGCAGCGGTGCAAATCAATATCCACGGATAGTGTTACAGGTCAAAGCCAACACCTCAGACACCCACAAGGGCACTGATGCCATCTGCTACCAGCAAGACGCACCAGTCACTGAGCAAGCTGCTGCGTTGGGCCGCTGGCCCACTCTCTGGAGGGATATAAGGTGTAACCCCACTCAGAGCACGCGCCAGGAGTCAAACCCTGAAGTGGCAGAACAGTAGCCAGGTCCAGGTCGGAGAAAAAGGATACGACTTCTTAAGCTGGTGCAGACAGAGGGAAGCACTTCTGGGCACTGTATTAATGTGATCGTGCATCAACAGTTAGGCCTGAACCCTATTAACTAATGGGGTGCACACCCTCTGAGGCAGTGAGGCTGTCATCCCCTTTTACATCTCCCCAGGCGGTTTCCACCCCCCCCCCCCCCGCCCGCCATCACTCTGTACAGTTCTGTTTGTCTCACTTGTCATACAGCATTTAGGACCTGCTTAGAGGGTTTGCTCCCTCCCCTTCCCAAAAGCCTGGCTCTGGGCCTGCCTGAGCCTTCCCCTGAAACGACACATGACATACCTGCATCTGGCCAAGGACAATTCCACCTTGTTCCGTTTCAATTCCCATTGATTTTGGAGACACACATTTCTGAGATGCATGGTGTCATTAGATTAGACTGTTTAGCCATTTATTTGGGTCTGTCAATATGCACTGGATTTTTCCACTGGAGTCTCCAGGAAAGATGCTGCCATCGTTGTTATTCAGGTAGCATCACCGAGAGCCTCCGAGCTGAGGTAATTTGGGGACTAAATCAAATTTTATCCCTGGATGAGGTTAGTGGATATTAATGGGAGAGCAGGAGTTTGCACTGAATCATTCATGTGAATAAATGGAGAACTACTGTTTAATACTTAATACCGCGGGCACTAATATCTTCTGAAAAATGGAGAGGATCTGCTGCAAATTATATTTAGCATTGTGGAGGAGGAGTCCCACTTTGGCAAGATGGCCAGTCCCATACATGAGCACTGGTTCTACTTTGGAACTGCACAATCAGTGCTATGATTAACCAACTATGCACACTCCTAGAATACAGCTCAGTTCTAGACACCCTAAAGCCATGAAGAGGTTGTGAACCTGGAGGGAATTCAGAGAAGAGCAACAGGAGTGGAACTGCTTTACTAGCACATGCAGAAAAATTAGAAGAATTTAGTGGATCAGATTCTTTTCTGAGTTAAATCCAATGTAAACCAAGGCAGGATTTGACTAGGATCCACCTAACTCAAAGTGAACAAATTTAATTGCATTTGAAGGGTAATGACACTGAGAACTAAGACAATGTTTTGGGTGGCCCAAGAGGATGTAACAGGCAATTGGACAGGAATTGATTTTTTATTTCATAGGAAAATCCAAGGTTTCAAAAAGTTTTCTGTTCTGAAATGGAACAAAAGATATTGTAATTTCCCATGAAATTAAATGCAAGAAAAATGCACATCAATTGAAATGTTTCATTTTGATAAAATTTAAAATATTTCATTCCAATTGTAACATTATTGTAACATTAAAAATGAAATAAATGCATTTTGAAACAAAATTGAAGTTTTCAAAACACTTTTTTTCAATGTTTCTTTCTAAAGAAACTTTCATCAAAATTGACACATTTTCACAAAAAAAGTTTTGCTTTCAACCAATTTGCATTTTCCAATGGAAGACCCTTCTGTCAGAAAATTTCCAACTAGCTCTCCTAGTAATAAAAGAATGAAACCCAACACAGGGAATTTGGGGCTGGACATCAGGGAAGATAGATACTGTAAATGTTGACTGTCCCATTAGATCAGAGATGGAAGTCCCATTGATGTAATCATTTCAAACTAGACAAGGCAAAGCAGATGCTGAACTATGAGAGCAGTCCTGCATTGGCCAGGGATGGACAAATTGACCTAGTGGAGCTCTCTCATGTTCAAGTTCTAGGATTCCATGATACTTTACAGACCATGGGTCAATTTTGCTACCCATACTAATGTCAATAAGAAGACACGCTCCTCCCCCCAAAAAATCCACTGTTATTGGCTCATGGTCAATTAGCTTAATTAGAAGAATTCTTCTGTTCCTATGCATTTTGATTTAGTAAATGACAGATGATCTTAGTCGAGAGTCTTGGTAAGCAATATTTACTATGCACATGGAACCCATTTCTGTTGACCTGGTAATACTTGAATGGGTTTTGGAACACTTCTGCAGCACTGAATTTCATGTGGCACAAGTGTTAACTTTTGAACAAAGTTTGGAAGGTTCCATACTTGAGCTAAATAAGTAGCTATGAAAGTGTTGTGAACAAACGCCTGCGGGAACTTGAATTTGGCAACATGTAAAAATAGTGAAAATTAGTGTAAACTGTACAAGAAACAACAATGAAATGCTAGTGCGACTGGAGAAAGCTGCCTGGCAATTCAATTCAAATACAAACACAGACGATGGCCAGGATGTTCAGAAGTGCTCAGCAGCCACATTTACCCACCTGCCTAAAAGGCAGCTGAGCTCGTTGGGAAATCTGGCCCCAGTTGTGGGCACTGAGGCATTCTGAAAGGTCTGTCTCCAAGTCAGAGAGGGATCAATAAACCTTTGTGCAGACTTCCTGCAGCGGTTTCCAAAGTGGACACGTCAAGGACACCAGTGGAGGATCACGGCACAATCGACCCTGGAGGCACCTGGTAAGTGTGGTGGCACAAGAAGCAGCTGAAGTTAACTACAGCTACAAGCACCTTCCCCACCAATAAACTATGGGTCCAACTGTCCCCATGATCATTCGCACAAACCCCTGATTTAACTGGGAATTGGTCCTGCTTCAAGCAGGGGGTTGGACTAGATGACCTTCTGGGGTCCCTTCCAACCCTGATATTCTATGATTCTATGAATAATTTACACCAAGTGAGCAAAGCCCGGTAAATTGGACAAAAGCAGGGACACGGGCCTGATGTCACTGGATGCAGTTGGGGCCGTACAGCCAGTGCATACAAAGCAGGCAGGTTCCCCGGCAGAAGGGAGAGTTGCAGAGTGAAAAGGCTGTATAAGCTCTGCTGGCCAGAGCAGCAGGGCACACTCCTCTCCCCAAGGGGAAGTGACTGCTGTGAGACCATACTATCTCCTCAGCAATAATAAAAGGGGAACTTAATTAGCACTTGCCAGCTGGAAGAGACAGATGCAGCTTTCAGTTGCAAAATGGCCACTTCGGAGCTGCTGCTACTTGGCTCCTCCAAATCAAAAGGGCCAGCGCAAGCAAAACTTTCTGGGAAACAAAGTTCCTGGAAGAAGGGAGCCTTGGACTGGGAGGGTCAAAGAGGACCAAAAAGCCACCAGGGGGTGTTTGCCTTCACAGTGGCTACCACCATTGTATTACGGGGGCATAAGTGAAAGTAGATTTACAACATCCACAAGGTAATATTGTCGAGAGAGTCCATCTCCCATGTAAGCACCTAAATGACATTTCCAGAGCTCCCTTGGTTCACAAGAGGAGGGGCTGGAGGTTGAGCATGTGAATGTTGGTCATGGTGGGGAACGTGTTCTCCTGCATGTGATCGAGGGCATTGCCGTTTTAGCGTATGTATAAGCCAGGTGTGATCCGTGCTTCGTTGCATGGCATTGCCCATCAGCACTTAATGATAAATTTGCTTCCCAGACATCAAATGCTATTTGCTTCCTCATTGCCACATCCACCACGAGGCATTACCTAGCATGGTCACTATGTGTGTATTCTAACACTGCCTTTCAGCTCTCAGCTAACTCCCAGACTAAGTGTCCTTTCACTCCAACCCCCTGTCCTGCTCTGCTTCTTATTTGGGGATGGCGCATTATTAGTTATGCTAGGTCTTGGAGCTTCTAGGATTCTCCCATGGCTGTCGCTCACACCCTGTTAGGACATGTTAGACATGATGGGACTCCTGCCTTAGCTGCACTTGCAGTCAGCTGGTCTTCGCTTTTTCTGAGGACACCAAGCAGGTGTGCATGCCATTTGGGGGGTTCGCGTTCTTTAGCGCAGCATTGGGACTAACCTGCCTTTGAGTGCACCTATGGACAATTGGGTGACATGTCTCCATCAGCCCAAGGGACCTGCAGTAATGCCACAGACATGAGGCAAATTCAGCAGTAGTTCATGACACTAAGAGCTCCAGCACACTGGATTTTGGAAAGGAAACTGGTGGTGGGGATAGGAGAGAATGGAGAATGGGGCACCCTCGCTGGTTCTAGCCCAGCAGGTAGACAGATCTCTTAGAAACTGGGAAAAATAAATGAGACACAGAGGGGTCCAGAGCACAGGGCTGAGAGCCAGGGACTCCCAAGTCCTAGTCTATCCCTGGCCTTGGGCAAATCACTTATGACTATATTTTATCCTCTCCCCCGCCCCCGCATTCAAAGGTCACATTGAAGTCAATGAGAATTTCTTTTTTAAGAAATAAGGGCAGAATAGGTCTAGTTCTATATGGATTAATTAGGGTCTATAGTGGATTTTAGTGATGAACATCCTGATAGCCTGGTTAAGCATTACCCTGAGGGACCAGGGTGGGTGGGGAAAAATCAGAGAAGGTTACCAGGAGGGAGGTGCTGTATACTAAGAGCTTGTAGCTGATCACACACAGTGAATAACTTAAGCTAAGGTACCAAACACAGGTCCTACCCCGTGAATCTGCCACAGCCCTGGCACATCCTAGAGGCAGAACATTCAGTTAAATTTAACGTTTAAAAAACTCTCTCAAAAACAAGGAGTTTAGCCTTGCAGTGACTTGCAAAGCAAGAATTATTGTCCTCATGTCCCCAGCCTAGCCTCCCTCACTGAAAATCTGCTGCATTTGTTTTTTTAGGCAATAGACTTCAGGTACAGCTATATTTTTAGCTGCATATATTTTTGCAGTGGTGAGTGCTGAAGCTTGGGAAGCCAAAGCACCACCTATGGCCAACTAAATCATCAGCCTTGTCTCAACTGACCGAAAATTATCTCTGTGGTTCTAAAGAGGACAAAAGCCACAGTCAGCTCAGAAGAAAATGTATTATTCCAGGAAGAAGAGGCTAAGTGGAACCTTTCAGTCAAACCCAGTTGTAATTTTCAGATGCAATTTATTTAAAAACAAAAAAAACTAAAAGTCTTCCTTGTTATTTGAGAAAATGAAATCCCTTGTCTTTTTCTGTGCGAGTGTGAGCGCACACCCCAATGAGAGACACTTATAAAAATGCAGAAAGAGATGAAACAATACTAACAGCTAAAACCAAAGAAAAAACAAAGGAACATCACATAGCAACAAGAGGAAATGATGAAGAAATGATTACAGTGTAGGAAGGATACAAAAGAGACCATTATAAAAAAGGCAGATATAAAAAGAATTACATGCAAGGGAAAAAAATATACATAAATAGGGAAAATGCACAGAGATCACAACAATGTTTTATGAAATCCTGAAATCTTTAGTTTTGCACAGAAATGCAAGCAGTGCAGAACATTTCACAGCTGTAAGGGTATCTTTTGAAGTTCCCAGAATCCCGAGAATCAGTGACGATTCTGAAGGCTGGATGGGGGCACCGAAATCACCTAGTTTGATCTCTCATATTACAAAGGTCATGGAATTTCACCTCCTGAGTATTCCACTGAGCTTAATCTTAAATAAAAAATGCACCCAGCCATCATTTCAAGAATCCAAGCGATGGAGAATCCACCACATCCCTTGATGAGTTCTTCCATGGGTTAATCACCCTCTTTGGATATGTCTGCACTGCAACGTGAGCCCAGGGCGAGCAGAACTCGAGTTAGCAGACCCTGGGTTTGTTAACCTAGGGTTTGAGCATCTACCCTCATTTGTAACTGCAGGTTAGGAATCATTGAATCCTGGGTCCCCACCTGGAGCTCCAGTGACTACACGGTATTATGTGACCTGGAGTCCAGCCACCCCTACCCCAGACCTCCTACAGCCCTCCCAAATTGTGGCCACACTAACCCTTTGTCTGTGGTGCTGCTTGGAGAAACCATGACCATGACTGAACTTGACTGTCCAGAGAACAAAAAAGTTGGCCCATAGGATCACAGAATACTTTTGGTGGAGTCCCAGAGCACCAGTCCAGAGGGGCTATGTCTACACTGTAAAGCAACACAGCTTGAACCCTGGGTCCCAGCTTGACTTAGGCTCAGAGCCTCCATCCCTGTGGGGTCCTGGGTCTGACCCCTGGATTAGCATGATTTGTGTGTAGACAAAAGCAGGATTAGGCTTGAGCCTGCATTCAAATGCTAGGCTTACATTGGCATGTAGACACCCCCTCTGTTAAAAACGTTCATCATATTTCCAGGATGATCTTTGCTGACTTCCACAGTTATGTCTGTGTGATGTCAAAGCGCCCTCCTGTATGAAACCTGGTCTACACACAGTTTGACTATTTTGGTCACTGGGCATGATTCTAACCCAAATAGGTGTATTTGTATAACCCCTTGTGAGGGCACAGTTACATCAAGGTGTCCTGTATCACTGAAGCGTATTCCCCTTCCCTTATAGGAATAAGTTATACAGTAGAAGCACCTATATATCGGTATCTGCATCCACACTTGGAGTCTTGTACTGCTTTAACTGCATTGGTACAGCTGTGCCATACAATGTGTGTGTTTAGACAAGCCTTCGGACTCACAAGCCTCTCTCCTTGTAGGTACTTATAGACCATGATCAAGTCACTTAAGTCTCTTTTTAACAAGCTAGAGCAGATTCAACTCTAAGTCTCACATTGTCAGGTGAATTTTCCAGACCATGAATCACTCTTATAGCTCTTCTCTGAACCCTTTGTAAAGTGTTGCCATGAAATCTGAACACAGTTTACATCAACTCCATGGGACTATTCAGATGTATAATTCTACTAAATTGCTGAAGTGTCGGATCAGGGCTATTGTTTGTAATGAACAGCTCTCCAGAGCTTCTGGAATCTCAGCATGCTTGTAGTCCTCTCATGGCCTGGTCTTTGTCTGGATTGTGTGTAACATGCAGGATCCGCTACCGCCCCTCAAGCTCCCTGATTGCTTGACTATTTGTGGTGCACAACGAATACAGGGTGGGACCTCAAGGATGACATTCACCACTGGGCAGAGGGCCAAAGCAAGACCATAAGTAATGCATAGGCCTTTCACTGAAGTGAAATTCTCCAAGAATGAGGGACTGAACAGTCAAAATAATCCTTCCAACTCTATCTGCAAATGAATCAATTTTCAAAGCAATATTCTTACATCAGAAAAGTCTCTCTTTCATAAATCATAAATTCAAACAGGAACGCTGAGAAGGAAAAAATATCCATCTCAAAGAAAATTATTTAGATGGCTAAACAATAGGAATCATATTGAGAAACATGTCCTGCTTTGTTAGCCTTCTCCATCACATTTCCAACCTAAGGGGTTATATTTATTACTACCTAGGGGTGCTCATGCAAGCGTTCCAACAGGAGCGTGGGTTGCATAATTGAGCCCTAAAATAAGCAACCTGCATATACTTCTCTTGCACACACCCTTGCTTATCAAATTTCATCAAAATTGTGCAGGCTTTCTCCAGCCTGCAGGAGAACGGGCAATCTTTAAACTGATCAGATGTGCAGGGTAGCCCCCTGAAGACAGCTGTTTTTCCTGTCCCAAATTTACACAATGCTGAAGGGTGGTGTCTTCCATAAGAAATGCGACAGCATCCTACAGTTACAGTCCAAAACGTCAGTGTTTACATTAGTGATACTTTAGGGTTCTGGTCTATTATTGTTGTATTTTGCTGAAGTGTGAATGATGCCGACGCTACTTGATAGCCTTCCAATAGGAGGAGTGGGGTGAAACAACCAGACTAGAGATAAGATAGATCTTGATATATTTAAGAATGGGATTATATAACAGGGCTGCCTGCAATAGCCAGAGACTGGACTTGATGACCCAAGAGGTCGTGTCTACTCCCATGTTAATATGATCAGAGATAAATGTGAGTATTTTATATTCATTTCTAGTTCCATTATCCTTCCGATGTGGGGAAAGTTAAACATTTCCTATTTAGCTATTATGCACAGTTGTAAGTAATGGGTCATACAGAGCACCTAACCCAGTGGTTCCCAAACTTTAACAACCTGTGAACCCCTTTCACTAAAATGTCAAGTCTCACAAACCCCCTCCTAAAAATGAATATTTCTAGGGATTTTCTCCTTTACCTGAGTATAAATTATAAAAGCAGTGATCTTGCAAATATATAATTTGTTTTTATGACACGCTTATTACACACTATTTATTATTAATTATTATTTATCATTACAGTATTTGTATTACATTATGAAAACAGCAACACTCTTCCAAGATCTCGCTTTCGAGGCCTGTATCACTTTGAATAAGCCTGTTATAAGACTAGGCTCCTGTGTTTCGTTAAGGAGTATCAAATGTGGAACAGCATGAAGGTATTTAAGACGCCAACTCAAAGTGTTCTTCCTACACAAGTACTCAGGTCTTGAGCAGTCCAGGCGAGCAACGCACGTTACAACAAAGCTTAAACTTGTTCTTCATTATCATTTTAAAAACAAATACTAGCTGCCTATTTAATTTTAAAAACAGCAAAAAATATCCACCTCCCTTTCCATTTCATTTAAGGAGTCTTAAAGTTTAAATCTCCTCAGTGTAACAGATATGCTTGCTTTGCTCTGCTTAGCTCTTGGAAGTCCAGGGGCTCCGGCTGCTGGACCCGTGTTGCCTGGAGTCCCTAGGGACAGCTCTGTCCGCTATTAGGAATTTTTTCCCCAGAACCCCCTGCAATATTTCGTGACCCCCCAGAGGTTCAGGAAACCCAGTTTGGGAACCACTGACCTAATACAATGTGGGGATGCCAAAGGGCTTTGATTGGTGTGACTGTCTCGGAAAGGATATTCAATTTAGTGTTGTGCAAATGCTGCCGTGATTAACATTTGCTGAAGCGTCATCTTCAAGTCTTGTCCAGAAGTGTGGAGGTTTCACATCAGGGCAGAATCCGCCGCTCACACCCCGAACCTGCAGTCGAATGCATGAGGTCAGACCGCTGAGCCAATGTGAAGCCTCACCGCCTTCAGCGAGATTCTGTGCAGGCATATGGGTCTGCAAACCTGTCCTGATTTCTGCATGCCCACTAGGTTCTGCAGTGCAGCACGGTGCTTCTCATTCTGCTCTCACTCTGACTAGTGAGAATCAGGAGTAACTATCGATCTGGAGTTATGCTGGAGCAAGTAAAAGGAGAATCCAGGTTAGAACGTTTTTAGAGCTGCAGGGTTTCTATAATCTATGCTTTCACCATTAGAAGAACGTTAGAAGAGAGGATCTAGGGTTGCCCATTTTGGTTGGACATATTCCCAGAGGTTTAATTACATGACAATCTTAAGAGCTTAATCTTTAATTCCTGGAGACTCCAGGACATTCCTGGAAGATTGGCAACCCTAGAAGGATCAAGTGCAAACATCACAAGTGGTGCTGGTTCCACCTTTTCTGCTACTGCTGAATTCTGTAGTTATTGGGTCCTTTGTGGTGTCTGATACGTCTTCCAGTGCTGCAGTTGGTGTTGAAAAATCAATCAACTTAAACAGTATTTCATGAGTATCTGAGAGTGGGAATGAGTGAACCTCCAGGGATGTCATTTGTCATTTACTGCACTTGTTAAAAGTTACAAAATAGCAAGTACAGCAGAGGTTACAGAAAGTACAGTGCAGCCAGACAAACTTTCAATCCATTTACCAAATTGCTCACAGATCACATTGTCAAGGAAGGTGAAAAAAAATAACAAATGTAGCATTTTATTTTAAGTGTCAAAAAATGCATCACACGGACCTTTTGATTCTTGCCGAGCTCTTATTACTCCAAACCGAGACACACGGGATGAATGGTATCAAGAGTATCTCTCAACCAGAAGTTCTTGAACAATAAAGTGTGTAAAGAAAAAAAAGATTCATAGTTAAAGGTCAAGTGTGCTGAACAATAGGAGTGGAACCTTGCTGATTTGCACTAGAGGGAAGTTCACCCTGGAAAGGGGTTAGCACAAAATAGGACTTCAGAGAGATTTAAGCAGAGCCGAGGCCTTGTACTAGGCCTCTGCACCAGAGCGAATTTCTAGTAAACCTTCTTACTTTCTGTACCAAAGGCCAGAGGTAGATTCCTTCATCCGCATGAGGGACATGGCGCAACCGATTGGCCTGTACAGCAGAGCTGGCCAGAAAACGTGCGGGCGGTGGAGGGGGGTGGGGGGGAGGGGGCGCAAGGGTTTAAATGGAAAACTTTATAAGAAAGTGTAAAGATGTTTTGTCAAAATTGGCAGCAGAAAATTGACTGCTCATCAACATGCTACAAAAGCAAAAACCAAGGCAGAAGTTTTTGGCCAACCCTCCCCTCCCCCTCAAAAAAGGGGGTTTTCCCAATGGGAAACCGAACAGTTTCAATCACAGCAAACCCTTCCCATTAAAATTCTTTTCTTTTTTTAAAAAAACAAAAACAAAAAAACAAAAAAAAAAGTTTTGATGGAAAATTGTTGGTTAGCCCCACTTTAAAGTCCAGCTCAGGGCTTTGGGATTTTCTATAAATAGCATGGCCCTTTTGGTTACACTAATAAACATGGACCAGATTCTGTGAACACTACTGGATGTAGAGCCCAATGCTATGAGCTCAATAGTGAGTGTTTGCAGGCTCAGGCTCTGTATTAAATCAAAGGCCCATACACCATTATTTCGAAACCTCCAAGTAAAAGTGCTCCCTGACCCAGCTGAGTCTGACCCAGCACCAGCTGGAACAGGAGTCTTTCCTCTGAGTCGTTTACTGGGCACGGGGTCAGGCTCTGAACCAGTGCCCCTGTTTGGGGATTTACGTAAAGCGGTTGAATGAACTCACACAAAAAAGTGATGACACACAAGACACCCTATCACCTGTGGGCAAACACTTTTCACACACCGTTCACTCCATATCAGACCTCTCCGTCCTTGTCCTCAAAGGAAACCTGCACAACACTTTCAAAAGATAAGCCTGGGAGCTTAAACTCGTAACTTTGTTAGATGCTAAAAAGCATGCCCTCAGACACTGGTTTTATGTCTCATTACAACAATCTGTAACCCACGAACCCTCCTTGGTCTTATGACTGCAGACATGTTAGTTGCCCACTTCATCTTGAATGGTCTCTCGCAACATGGGCTAACTCCTCATGCGTAACAATCTGTTTCATCTTGTACTTAGCTATGACACACTGAGAACCTTCCCCAGACCTGAGGAAGAGCTCGGTTGCTCGAAAGCTTGTCTCTTTCACCAGCAGAAGTTAATCCATTAAAAAAAATTGCCCCACCCACTTGGTCACTTTGAAATAAGCTAATTCTACTAATACTCTTGGGGCTAGAAATTTCTCCTTATTTGTGAGGGTTCAAAGTTGCCTCCTACACATTCACTTTAGTCAGTACCCTCCTTTGGGAGGAGTTTCTGTGCAGTGCAGTTCTAGACAGAGCTCTTGTGTTCACTGCATAAAAGTCGAGGGGTGGGGAGGGGCAGGAAATCATTTCTGCTAGTCTGGTGACTGGCACTGTAGTTACTTGCTGTCAAAATTAAATTACAGCCTACTGTGGTTTGCTCTTATAACCCTGATCCCTCGTCTGTTCTTGAGAGTCAGTTGCTGTTGGAGAGACCATATAATTTTGACACTTGCTTAATCTGGATACCTATATCCTGTCTGACAGAATGATTTCTCTCACTTTATAAATGGTACCATGTACTTCTCAATTGGTATTCACTCTCCTGGGAGCCACAGCACTGGGCTGCATGGAAATGGCTTCTCTAAAGATTTCAGAGAGCGGTTAGTTGTGAATACTCACAATAAAATAAAAATATTCACCCCTATTTTTCTTCTGACAGATGGTCGAACAATATTTTCCTCCTCTGCTGATACTTTTAAATATTAACACTGTGTGCCTCCCATAGGTGTAACCTTGCACGTGAATAAACATAAAACTAATAATTTTCTGCTTTTAGTGAAACACAAGGTGCAGTTGACCTAGTCAGTTTAACTTCCTATTTAAGTGTGATATTCAACACAGCAAGCATCTAAAATCAAAGAACCCATTGCTTGGCCCTAGTTTTCACCATTTTCTAAGAGCAGGAAGTATCTGGTCCTACCAACATCCAAGCAAACCAACACCGTTCACATGGTAAAAGGTATTATAGCACATTACACATATTAAAATACCAGAGAAATAAAATAAATCCATTGTCCATGAGTCTTTGATAAGCATAGCATATTATAGCTAGTTGCTATTCCATTGCATTGGCTTGGGATCCATATTTCCACTCTCACTATGGAGTGTCTACATAAATTAACTCCATGAATATGCAGGTGCCTGAATCTGGAAATTAGGATTTTGATCAGCAGTTCAGGCCTCCTTCAAAGCTCTCTGCAGTCAATGGAGAGACTCCCATTGACTTCCATGGTTTTGGATCAGGCCCCTGATGTCTTACATTTATTTGTAAGTGGGGCTTTCTCCTCACTGAGGTTAGCTGCTGCACAAGTGCTTGTGCGACCTCCTTCATGGATAATTCAGGGACAAGCCTTGCCTCACAAGAGAGGCTCTCCTCATCCCTCCATGTGTCTCTGGGTTCCTTGCTTGCATTGGCAGCAATCTGGGGGCTGAGTTATGGACCAAGACTCAAAGCTTTTTGTGATTCTATCGGCTTCCACACTTAGTCCTAATGTGAAGGCTGCAACCTACTTTGCAGCCTCTATTCATGCTGGAACTCAGTCCTAGTTCTGGTTCCTCCAAGGTCAGAATCAAACTTCTCTCCGCTGGTAGAGAGGGGGAGAAAAGGCAGGACGTTACTGGTGTGGATGCCCTAAGACACTTCTAAGATTATGCTGTGCCTTGGCATGTATTTTCATCTACATCGCTGTTGTGGAGGCTAGATCCATTGTGACAGCCCAGTTTGAAAAGTGGCAGCTAGTCCAAGGGCTCTGCATAGGAAGGGGTGGCTGATTTACTAGAACATTGCACCCTTTGTAGCGGAGGTAGGCTGGGCCCTGTGTGCTATCCAACTGTACGTGCAAGTGGCTTCCTGGGTTTAAAGACCATTTCTGAGAAGCTATTCAGGGGGCAGAATCTTAGCTTGGTTTCCCCCAGGAACAGAGAATGGAGCTGTGGAGGCTGAGGCTAGAAAAACTGTGGCCATCATTCCCCACTGGACCAGAAGAGAGAGCAATGACAGACACTCATCGGGAGCCCGCTGAAAGAGGCCTGTCCCATCTGGCTGAAAGGAAAGGAGATAGAAGAACTCTCCAAGGGGATTTGGATGGGAGTAAAACTGATTGGGAGAGTGATGTGAAAATGTCTGACAGAAAAGCACAATGTAAACATATACATAGTTCCGCTTGCATTGTTGTCCTGGAAGCTATTAATGGCAGCCAATCACAGACCGGATTAAAGCTGATGGGTATGCACCCCTCTGCTCCCCTCATACAAGGGTCCCCCACTCTCCCTCAATGTCAGGGTCTCATTCCCTCTCCCCCACACTAGGGGCTCTGTATGTTTCCCCCATGCCTGGGATTAAGGTGACCAGATAGCAAGTGTGAAAATTGGGATCGGGGGGGGTCCAACATGTAATAGGGTCCTATATAAGACAAAGACCCCAATATCGGGACATCTAAACACTATCTGGGGCTCTTTTTCCCTAAATTTCCCCCTCTCCCATACAAGGGACTCAGTGTGGCCCACATTCTCTTCCTCTCCGTGTCTGGGGCTCTGTATTTGCCCCCAAAGTACCTGCCTTCCCCCCCAGACAGAGGGGACACCCAGTGAGGGCAAGCATTGGGAAGGCAGCACATTAAGAGAGGCAAGAAGGTATAATGCCTCCTTCACGCTCCTCTCCGTCTGCCAGCAGGGGAGCCCTGCTGTTAGGCAGGTCTTAGCAGGGAGCGTGAGGAGCAAGGTTTTAAATGTTAGTGGCTTTTCCAGTTTTCACCAGACTCTATAGGGTTCTGCTCATTGAAGCCTAGAATGTGCCCTGAAATGTTGGGGTTGATTGGTTGTGGTGTTCAAAGTTATCACATTATATCCAGACAAACAGAGAAAAGCCCTCAAGTTGGGTGTACGATCTCACTTTGGTTTTTCTGTACAACCTAGCAGCCCTGCGCCCTTAGGGTATTTTAGTCCAAGCCACCATTGTGAAAAACATTTTTCTCAGCCAGAGAGTCAGAATTTACAGGGGGATGGACTTTCTTTGGTCCTGAACACTACAGACAGCCTGTTTTCCTGTCACTCCCTGTTCAGGATTAGTGGGCTCAGTTGTGCAAACCATTACACAAAAAAGTTGTACTCATAAATGTTCACTAATCTGATTAAGAGTAGCACAATCAATCTGTGATGAGGTGTGGGCTTTGCATTTCTCCAAGGAAACACTACCCAGCTAGGAACAAAGAATGTCAGCCATACTTACACAATGGCACAAAAGCAGTGACTCTGAAAAAGATTTGGGAATCAGGGTGGATAATCAGCAGAACATGAGCTCCTGGAGTGACAATGTGGCTAAAAGAGCTAATGATATTCTTGGATACATAAACTGGGGAATCTTGGGTAGGAGTAGAGAGGTAATTTACCTCGGTATTTGGCACTAGTGCAACTGCTGCTGGAATCCTGTGTCCAGTTCTGGTGCCTACAACTCAAAAAAGATGTTGATAAATTGGAGATGGTTCACAGAAGAGCCATGAGAATGATTAAAGGATTAGAAAATATGTCTTACGGTGATAAACTAAACAGACTGAGCTCTGAGTCAAACAAAGAGAAGATTAAGGGATGAGTTGATTACAATCTATAAGTACCTATACAGGGAACAAATATTTAAAAACAGGCTCTTCAATCTAGCAGAGAAAGGTTTAACATGATCCAATAGCTGAAAGTTGAAGCTAGACAAGTTCAGACTGGAAATAGAGTGTAAATTTTTGACAATGATTGTAGTTAACCATTGGAACAATTTCCCAAGGGTCGTGGTGGATTCTCCATCACTGACTATTTCAGAGTCAAAATTGGATGTTTTTCTAAAAAATATGCTCTAGGAATTGTTTTGGAGACATTCTATGTCTTGTGTTATGCAGGAGGTCATCACATGATCCCTTCAGGCCTTCTAATCTATGATACTTGGCCACAATCTGCTAATGGGGATTCAAAGTATCTCCAATCCACAGCACCCAAACAGAAAGTAGAAGCACATGGCTCTTTGGGGAGAGGGCTTCCTGTCTGTTACATTTTGACCCTCAGCTCCGGATGCAGCACGGTGTCCATTTACCCCATCCCTCGTCACCTCCCTGCGCCAGCTATGCTATCTAGTTTAGAATCTTCCTCCTAACTTTATGGTGTTTAAATTGCTCATTGTTTTTATTTCAAAAATAAGAAAACAATAGATCAAAACAAGAATAAAACTAAAGCAGATGACAGTCCTTAATGCTAATTTCCCCACTTAACATTTTTATTTTTCTGTGGTTCTCCCTGATTTCATGCTCATGGACACAATTGCGTGAGCTTCAGCTCTCCTTGCTTTCTGTCCAACCCAAGACACCATCTGCAGAAAGGCCATTTAAGATGATGTCAGAATAACTATGTAACTACATTCATAAGGGTTCCTTGGCTGCAAAGAGTGCCACAGAGACAGCCAATTCACAGGAGAAGAGCTTTGTACCCTAATTATTGCAAAGGAGGATTCAAGAAGTTATCAAACTAAATATGTTTTCCTGTTTTAGGCGGTGTCATTAACTGGACTTCTTTTCAACTTGTAGGTAGAGGCAAAGGCTCAGTTATACCTCCTTAACTCATGCTGCTCCACAAGTTGTCCCAGTGAAGTTGTGGGACTGCTTTCACAGGAAGATACTCCTCTACATCAGTAAAGGCAGCAGAATTGGAGCCTTTAGTAACATGCCCACCATCCCATTCATATTTCTCATCTCTTGTCCACCTGTCTGTTCCCCACGATCCCTCCTGGACTGTTTTCTCTCCACTGGATAAAAGAAAAATATGGATACAGAACAGTCTGCAGGCTGGCTCCTCCCTTGATGTGAATCAGCCTTACCCCATGGAAATCAGAAGAGCTGTAATAATTTCCACCAGCTGGAGATGTGGCCTTTCACCGCTAGGTCTCTCTCAGCACTACTGAGTCTCAGGATTCCCCTGCCCACTCAGGAGTATTTTCCCCAGATTAAGGGTTTTTCCCCAAGGCAGACTTTTATTTTTTTTTTTAAATATTCCACCCATTTCTCATCCCTCCAGCAAACTCTCCAGCCTCACTGCTGCTCACACCACCTCCTGATTTAGTTCAAATTTTAGCATACCGTTTTCCTCAAGATCAATAATGAAAGTATTAATTACAACAGGCCTTCACACTGATTGCCACGGCACCCCATTAGGCCCCTACTCACCAGCCATTCCCCATGCCCCTTTGTTTCCTTCTGCCAGTTTTCAATGCACAGGAAAAAAATATGGTCAAACTGATTTTTTCTCTCCTCTCCGATAAGCGCAGAAACAAAAGGTCAGACCAACTGAGTCCTAGAGACAAATGGAATTCCTTTTGCAAATATTTGTCTTGGACGGGCAAAGAGCAGAGTCAACTTTACCAGGATAATTCAGCATGGTTCCTGTTAGGATATAGATATTCAGCCTATTTGCAAAGGCCTGTACTTTAAGAATGTAGGTGTATTCTTATCACTTGGCTAGTTATAGAGGTATAAAAGAAAGAATCAAAATCCCTGTCTGCCGGTGTAAGGGCCTTCTCTCACTGTGACAATCTGAGGCCCTGTGCTTAGGCTAAGGCCTTTGGCTAAGCAGCAGAGGCAACCATAAGCTGGGAAGCCACCGGTCACCTCCTCACATTCCAAACTAGTCACATTGAAAGAAGGTGTTATTGGGCTGTTAGGAATACAATCCTGTCCTGATAGTTCCTATCACCTCCAGAGAAAGGGAAGTGCCTAGAAAATGTAAAAGGAAACTTAGTTTGATAGCATCCCGTCTGGCAAGAACTCACTTATCAATAGCTGGGATGTGAAATCCTCACTTCCGTATTGTTTTGTCATTATAGTTCCCACTTTGCCATTGTTTGTCTGTATAATCTCTCTCTGGTTCTGTGATTGTTTCTGTCTGCTGTATAATTAATTTTGCTGGGTGTAAACTAATTAAGGTGGTGGGATATAATTGGTTACATAATCATGTTACAACATGGTTAGTTAAATTTCAGGAAAATGATTGGTTAAGGTATAGCTAAGCAGAACTCAAGTTTTACTATATAGTCTGCAGCCAATCAGGAAGTGAGGGGATGGGTGTGGGGGGTAGGAGTGTGTGTGGGGGAGATGGGAACAGGGAATGGGAGTAAGGAAATTGGAATCATGTTTAGCTAAGGGCAGAAATGGGAACAAGGACACAGGTGTAAGGCTCTGTGGTGTCAGTGCTGGAAAGGAGGACACTAAGGAAGGAAACTGGAATTATGCGTGCTAGAAGTTCACCCCAGTAAACATTGAATTGTTTGCACCTTTGGACTTTGGGTATTGTTGCTCTCTGTTCATGTAAAAAGGACCAGGGAAGGAAGTGGGTAAAGGAATAAGCCCCCTAACAGTTCCAGAAAATCCAGACTGGATACTTATCACACACCATGGAGCCATCTCCTCCAGACTCACAAATGCCTGCTGCAAAGGTAGGAGGCGCATAATGGGTTTTTTAGTTCTTGTACTAGCCTAAGACGGAGCCAAACCTCATTTTAGTTTTTAAACACAGACCATGCATTTGGGAGTTAGGTAGCAAGATGAGTGACATTTTTAGACTCCAATTCTACCAGGAGCTCTTGCATGAGCATACCTCTGTGTCCTGAGGGCCAGTCTCACGGAGCTCATGGGCAGCACTTTACGTCCATTTTTCTTAACATTTATGGCACCAGTTTTCAGGGGGGAGAGGATGCTGCATCTCCCCTGTACAAATGAATCTTTCTGCGCCCCAACAGCATGGATTAAAGAAGAAAATTACATTTTTTATTCTGTGAGAAAATCTGATGTGAAAATATAGACTTTCCTGAGATCCAGTCTCTATGGTATTATTGGACTCCATGCAGGGAGGAACCCAAGAATGCCTTTCCAAGAGACTGTTTACAACTCAGAGAAATGTTTTTTTTTTTAAATTAGCTTTTAAATCTTCAGAGTTGCTCAACTCATTCCAACCGCCTCATGGAGCTTTCGTTTCATTTAAAGGTCTATCACAACCTGTCAGTGGAACATCAAGAAAACGCTGGAGAGCACCATTAATCCTGAGCTCTGGACAGGACAGACAAGCTTATTTTACTAGCTGTACTGTATTAATGCCTTGTTAGGGTTTCTTACAGGTCTCCTGCTAATAGGAATAACCTCTGGAGCAACAGCAATTTATCCATACATCTAGCTTACCCAGCTTGTCACTGCTAGGAACAATTGCTAACCCTCCTGGGCGGCTTTTCATCTTCACTCTCATTCTAGCATACATTATTTTAACCTGTCAGAACATAAACAGGACAATTACTTAGACCAACGTAGGTGGAAAGTGTTGATAACTAAGGCTAAATCCAGCGTTGTCACTCTAATGTGCTCATGTTAAACCAAGCACAATGTGGCAGCTTGCCTTCTCGCATGAAAACATTTGTCAAGCTCACTAATTCAAAATCGACCAACTACAGAATCTCTTGATTTGCACTACTTTGATGACAAGCCTAGTAAAGCCTCTGTAGAGACAGCGAGCTGATTATCGGTGCAGATACGCAAAGTTATAACCCAGGAAGAACCAGGACAAATGTGTCTCTATGAAGATATAACTTGCTGGATTCCACTCATAAAAACAGCGTCTCACTATTTATGTACTGCACCTTCTGTAGTGAAAGATCATAAAGTGTTCATTCAAACTCTGGGCCTCTTTCTCTACTCCTGAACACCCAGAACTCCTGGTGGCCTCATATTTGTGGATTCATGCACAACAAGGCAGATGCACTAAGAAAGAGCATTAGTTTCTTCAGTAAAAAGACCCAAGGTGAAACCCTGGCTCCCCTAAACTTGAGGGGAGAACTTCCATGGACTTTAAAGAGACCAGGGCCCTTCCCCCCGAGCCCTCATTTTAAATCATGTCCTAACAGGCAACAATTTAAGGAGTCATCTTTGCTGTTCTGTTATTGGGAGCCATCATCAGTATGTTGATAGCACTATGACCCAGTTACATCTTCAAGATCTTCCCCACTAGATTGGCATATAGAGGCTGCATAATAACTAACTGACAAACTTGACTCATTTAGGACTCAGACATTCTGCCTTCCTGTGAATATCACGTCCATCTTACTTGGAATGATATTAAGCCCCTTATTTTTTCATCGACATTTGATTTTCTTTGCAGGCTGGGACGGCACTGCCTTTACTGTAGCAGAAAGCCGCATAGCCGGGAGTCATCCATATATTGGTGCAACTGCAGTCCCTGGCCTCTCAATCTCCCGCATAAGTCTGGACATGCCTGTTGGATGACAGGGTCCTAGGACTGAGCTCCGGAGGATTCAAAATAGGAGCAATGCTTTTTTCTTGTGGAGGGGAGGTGTCAAAAGGAGAGTTCAGTATCTCATCTGAGCATTTGTGCAGAGAAAGGAATAGTACATGGAAGAAGAGTTGGTTAACAGTGTCAGTAGATCACAAATTAACTTGTTTCTGTGAAAATAAGCACTTCTGCAACTCAACATATGGCCTCTGCTATGTCGGCTACAGGTGTTTATACATGTCCTGGAGCAATACTTTGGATTTACACAGAGCTTCATCAGACAAAGCTCACAAATCACCTTTTGTAGCTGGGCAAATGTAATTCCTAACTTACAGATGGAGAAGCTAAACTTAGAGCTGGCCACAATTTCTCACCTCCATCCCTTCTCCCCCCGGAAAATGTTGAGTTTTCAGTGAAAAAAATGAAAACTGAAAATTTTCAGCCAAAAAGTTTAGGTAAAACTGAAAATTTCAAATCAGTAATGCTGTCTCAGTGCCTCGTGCCCCATTCGCCTCTAAGAGCGGAGCTGCCCAGCTGAACTACATCTCCCATCATGCTCCCAGGTCCCCCTGGCGTACTACTGCTATGGTGCATCATGGGAGTCCCTGGCCATTGTGGGAACTGTAGTCTGGCTGGAGAATCCAGCCCATAGAAGGGAGTGGGGGAATGCTCTCTCTCCCTTTCTTTCCATTGGTATGTTTATTTATTCTCCTCATACTACATGCCCCTCTCCCCCATCGTAAGGTCTGCCCTGCCAGCCACCTGACTCACACCCAACACCTGCTTCCTCTACTCTTGCTCACCTATTCCTTCAAAGAAAAATTGACAAAATGTGCGGTGACCTTCCCCTCCTAAAACTCTCCCCTCCTTCTCACCAGTCACGGACGGTCTCTCAGCTGCTGTTCTCCTGTAACTCCTCCACTTGCCGCAGTGAGACCCCATCCCTTCCCCTGATCTCCTTCTTGCCCACTCTCATACCCTCCCTCACCTCTCATTCTCCTCCAGTTCTTACCCCGCACAATAGAAGCATGGTTCAGTCTCTTCCATCTTAAAAAACAAAAAACCTACAGCCTTGACCCTACTCACTCTCCAACTACTGCTCTATCTCCCTTTCATCTCTTAGCTCACTGAACACGCTATCTGGAGTTCCTCTCCACCAGTTCCATTCAATTCCCAATCCAGCTTCTACCT
Source organism: Lepidochelys olivacea (assembly GCF_965140295.1). NCBI lineage: Eukaryota > Metazoa > Chordata > Testudines > Cheloniidae > Lepidochelys > Lepidochelys olivacea. Next base: position 2,631,099 of record NC_140417.1, on the reverse strand, counting down.
CTTGTGCTCCACTCAAACTATTCTTGCTAAAGTCTGATCACCTCCTCCTGGCCAAAACCACTACTCCATGCTCATTCCCCTTGAGCTGTCAGTGCCTTCATACTGCTGATTCTACTCCTTTTCTGGAGATCTTGTCTTTCCTTGGGTTCCATGACCCTCCTCCTACATCTCTAATGGCGCCTTCAGCATGTTCGTCAGAGGATCCCCCCCCCCCCCAAACACACACAAAGACACAGTATCATAGAATCATAGAATATCAGGGTTGGAAGGGACCTCAGGAGGTCATCTAGTCCAACCCCCTGCTCAAAGCAGGACCAATCCCCAACTAATTCTCTATGGGGGCTGCAAAGGGCTTTGTCCTTGGTCCCCTTCTCTTTTCCCTTCTACCCCTTATCCCTGGGTCATCTCATCTGCAACTACAAATTCATAACAAAATATGGTCTCTATGCCAACAACTCACAGCCCTGCTCCAGACCCGTCTGCTTCTGTCCAAACTAAAAATCTCAGCCTCTGACATCTCCTCATGGACATCTAGCAGTCAGCTAAAGTTCAACATGGCTAAAAGAGAGCTCTTCCTGCCTGCCATTCAGGCCCATACCCTGGGTGTCCTCTTCAACTCAGCCCTTTCCCTACATCTTCACACCCCAGCTGTGCTTAAACTTAGCCTATTCTTTCAGCATAGTGTAATTTTAGTGATCTCTCCTATCCAACCACACTGCTGAAACTCAGGTCCAGACTCTCATCAACTTGTATTTTGATTGGGACAACCTTCTCTTCTCTGGCCTTCACAAATGCAGTCTGGCCCCACTGATACCCATTCAAATTCTGCTGTAAAGAGCATTTCCCAAGCTTGTTGCTTTGACCATGTCCCCACTCTCTTTGCACCCCTCCAGCAGCCCCCCTTTCTCTATTACATCTTACATTCAGTTATGGCCCTTCACAGCTAATCCCTTAGCTATGTATCATCTCATTCACTCTTGCAATATCTCCCTCCTCCTCCCTACCCATGATGCCAGCCTCCATCTCCCACTTGTTAAATCTTCAAACAATCACCTTCATGCTTCCTAGTATGCTGTCCTTTGGGAAGAGTTCCCATTAAACAGCTCCAAAGCCACCTCATGGTCTTCCTTCAAAACCCTCCTTAGAATTCTCCTTTGCAGTGGTGCCTTAAAAAAAAAAAACCTAACAGTTAGGCAGTTGGTGCTCTAAGACTGCAGCCCTTCTTGTTAACCTATATGAGTGCCCTGTTTCTTTGTGCTCTCCCCATCTGTCTGTATCTATCTGTTGTCTCTCGTCTTCTACTGAGGTTGTAAGCTTTGGGCAGAGACCATCTTTTTGTTCTGTGTTGGCCTAGTGCAAGGGGGCTCTGACCTGTGACTGGGGGGTCCCAGCCACTAACACACTACAAATAGTAGTGTGAGGCACCCAATTACCATAATGAAATTTCCAAATCAAAATTCTTTGGTTGTCAGATAAAACTTTTCAGGTTTTTTTGTGGGGAGGAGGATGTCTGTTGACAAAAGGTAGATTTAAAATGAAATACACAAAACAGATATTTTACCAAAAAAGGCCATTTAATTGAAAACCCGAACTGGCCATTGCAAAAAAGGTTTTCAACCCACTCTGGATGAGGTGTAGGGTTTAAGTGACTGGTCTGAGGTCACAAAGTGAATCAGGTGTCCTGACTCCAAGCCCTCTGCCAGATGTCCTGGACCATAATGTATGCAAAGTCCATACACCCTGTTTGGAACAACCAGGGATACATGCACCTGGATATTTAAACACTGATGTGTGCAAGTTGTATTTGATGCTAAATACAAAAAAAAAAGCTAAGTTACTCTGCTGTTTTCATTCTGGTGCACAGAGAGTCGGCTCCAGAGCTCACTAAAGTCACTGAGAGTCTTTCTACTTCCCTCTGTGAGTTCTGGATCAGGCTCCTAAGGTCGCATCCTCATGTCAGCATCCAGCCTGCATATCTGGGGAACAATTCCATCCTTCATGTTCCACAGAGCCTCCTTGAAGCGGTCATGCCTCGCCCTGTACATACCCCTACAGTGGGGCAGGGGACAGAGAGCTACATACCAGAGAACCCCCTGGTTCCACTCCAGTACTCCTAACAAGGCCACGCTGGGAGCCCCTTTGGAGAAGAACTCTTCACCAAGCAGGGCGTGTGCAATGCCCCACCCTAGCCTATTCCCCTTATGCAGTGATACTGAACAGAGGGGCTGCAGAGGCAGGGGCAGGATTTGCCATTCAATAGCTAAGATGTACATGTCAGGTCCCCAGAGAACTATATTAAATTATTGTCTCCGGGTGGCCAAATTTCACAATGAATTCAGGATAAATATTGCACATAAAGTGAAGCCTTAAGAGTTAACTTCTTTAGTTCTTTTGGGGCTTCTGCTCAGTTCAGATTGCTCAGGGACCCTGGGACTTCCCTGCCACTCAGTCCTGTCTGAAGATTATTAATAGAGTTTTATAGTTCCGATTGTACCAATATCAAAACACTCCCCACTCTTAAGAGGCAGCTCTGAAACAATGGTTTCTTTGGCACTGAAAACCTAATCTAGTTTGGAAACACTGGGGATGTTACAGGAGAATTTTAATATAGCTTACCTGAAGCACGCCATCTATTATCATGCTCAGAGCTTGTTCTCCTGTGCACACAAGTTACCCCCTATTGGCTAAAGATTTTATGCAAAAACTCAGCAAAACCAAGCAAAAATGGTGAATTTCTTTTAGGTCATAGGAACGGCCACACTGGGTCAGTCCAAAGGTCCATCTAGCCCAATATCCTGCCTTCTGACAGTGGCCAATGCCAGATGCTTCAGAGGGAATGAACAGAACAGGGAATCATCAAGTGATCCATCCCCTGTCACCAGTTTCAGGGTTCTGATAGAGATTATAGACTCAAAGCGAAACATGGCCATTGAATTTGGAGGAGAATTAAGAATCCTAATGTAGATCCACATGCAAACTTCAAATTGGCTCGTATCCCTATAAAGCCCCCAATTTGGAACACCCTGAAGTCTAGAGTATTTAAAAATCGCTGATAAAGAACAGGTCCACTTCAAGCTTCTGTGGGCAGCCATAATTAACCCAGTTCTGATTTCAGTAGAGTTGTGCATGGGGACCAGGATCTGCTCACACTCATCTGACAAGAAGAAAAGGATGACTTGTGGCACCTTAGAGACTAACAAATTTATTAGAACATAAGCTTTCGTGGCAGCCGAATTGGGACCTACTACCACCAGTTTAATTATACATCCTTATTTCTGAGGCTTTTCCTCACGTTGTATGCTAGTTATGCCAATGTTCTCAGAGTTCTAAACTTTATTAAATTTGTAAACAATTCTATTTTTGAGTTTGCAACCAGGCTTAGCTCCACAGTAACCATCTTCTGCATCTAACACTTGGCCGTTAACTTTTTTTAGTACAATACTTCAGGCAAGTCATCTTAACAATGAACAGATGTGCAGCTGATTGCTTAGCACTTCTGAACAGACCCCTAACCTGTGCTTTTCAGCAAGACCATTTTAATTGGAAAAACAAAACTGAAAATTAATGACCATGCAAATGTCATGTGAAAATAACTAGAGACAAGAGATTCTGAAGAGCAATAATTCAGCAAGGTTGAAGTGCAAATCTTCTGATATTTTCAAAGCACACAAGCAAATGAGATGTTGCTTTAGTGCAATATTCAGCTCTGTCCTACTTTAACAATATCTGCACATCTGAACTAGTCAGACTGACAAAAGATTCCATTTTAATAAGTTTCAGTCCAATTAAAAGCTCAAGTTTATTGGAAATAAAAGCTGACAGCATAATGTTTAAAAATTAATCAAAGAAACTAGAGCTGAGTTTGTAGAAAGTGCCTTATCTGAAAGGCTCCGCTACAGAAAACAGGCCTTATTGATGATTTTCATAGACAGGATCCCCTCCTAATTCAGGCTGAGCCAAATGCTTCACATTTATTGTAAGTAAATGTCTCCTTCTGCCTCCTGTTCTCACAGCTCTGCACTCTCCTTCCTGGGTTTCCTATCTTTTTCCTTCCCGTTATTTCCCTCCTTTTTTTCTATACACTACAGCACTGACTCTCTGAAGGGGGGATGGAGGTAGGGTGTTCTCAGTGGTGGCAGATGACAGGACAAGGAGCAATGGTCTCAAGTTGCAGTAAAGAGAGGTCTAGGTTGGATATTAGGAAACACTATTTCACGAGCAGGGTGGTGAAGCACTGGAATGGGTTCCCTAGGGAGGTGGAGGAATCTCCATCCTTAGAGGTTTTTAAGGCCCTGCTTGACAAAGCCCTGGCTGGGATGATTTAGTTGGGGTTGGTCCTGCTTTGAGCAGGGGGTTGGACTAGATGACCTCCTGAGGTCTCTTCCGAACCTAATATTCTATGATTCAATCTTTCCAGACTACTGTACCCCTTTCAAGAGTCTGATTTGTCTTGTGTACCCCCAAGTTTCACCTCACTTAAAAACTTATAAAATCAGACATAAAAATACAAAAGTGCCACAGCACACTATACTGACAAATGGCTTACTTTCTCATTTTTACCATCTCATTATAAAATAAATGAATTTGAATATAGTATACAGAGCAATATAAACAAATCATTGTCTATGAAATTTTACTTTGTACTGAGTTTGCTAGTGCTTTTTATGTAGCCTGTTATAAAACTAGGCAACTATCTAGAGGACTGGGTGTACCCGCTGGAAGATCTCTGAGCACTCCCAGAGATCTACATACCCCTGGCTGAGAACCACTGCACTATGGTATATTAAATTCTTAGTCCACCACGTGCATTTTCTGTGTGTACTGCTGTAATTGTCCACTCTGACTGGTTCTTTATACTCCAGTATTGTTTATTATTCCTGATGCCATTAACCTCTTGATGCTTACAGCTTGCTTTCCCTTAATATTTGTTTCAATTTTTTCCCAGTGACCAACACGAGAATTACCTTTCTCTTGTGGCATTCCCCCCATCCTCCACAGTGGTTGATACCTCCCATGTTCTTCAAGATCTTTCAGAAATTATGGTCAGTGGTTTAGCCAGTTAGTTTGCTAATTGCCTTAAGCCCCTGGCACACAAGTCATCCTGAACTGCTGATTTGTATCTAAATTGAAGGAAATGAAAACCTATGCTTGTCTATGATATTTATAGACAACTCCTGCCCTGACAGATAAAGACAATAAAATCTAGTATCTAAGTACTTTCCCAGGACATGACCTTCAGCATTTTGTGAGTTAATTATCGTTAGAATATCATTCTTAGCACTAAAAATCAGTCATGGCACGGTCATTTCTATTTAGCCAACAAAACTCCTTGTTTTTATTCTTGGGATACAATTTCCACCCTTCAAGAATCTTGTTTGTTGTTGCATTTCAGCTTTTTACTTTTAATGGCCCTATTGATGTTTAATGTGCTCTCAGAATGGTGCTGTTTAGTTATTTCAGACATCATTCATCAGGGTACAGGAGCTGCATGAGATTACACATCTCACATCCATCAGGCCCCTGACTGAGGGGGCAAAGTCTTGCAATCTGATTCCATCACAAACAACATAGCACAGGTGTAACAAGTTGCCCTTCTCCCCAAAGGACCCACTCCCACGCCCAGCATCTCTTTCCAGGAGGCTTGTGTCCCAAATACAGACACAGCAAACAAAGAACAGTTCCTCAGCCCACCCCAGGGTACAGCTCCCAAGGTCTTCTCTTCTCTGCTCCCCTCCCCTCACCAAGGGACTTCCAGCTGCTCCTGCTTCTTGCAGCTCCCTATCTCTGACTCACCAGGTGTTCTGTCCTGTGTTTACTCCTTCCCCACAGCTAATCTCTTTTAAATCTAATTGGGGTCAGCTGACCTAGCACAAATGGACCGTCCCTGCTCCCTCTTAGGGCTAGGACCACCCTGCGGCAGCAAAGCATTGGGTTGGTAAATGCAGCTAAATGCACTGGAGTGGAAGGGGAGAGCCGCGCTGATAGAAGAGCTGTGATGTTCTTATTATGCCACTCCTCCACTCTAGCATCTCCCTGCCTCTCTTCACTGTTTGCTTTGGGTTTTCCCCGTTTCTTTCAGACACCAGGAGACATCCTGCAATGAGGGTTCCTGGCTCTCAACCAAATGTGACGGCTTCTTGCCAATGTGCGCTGAGAGCGCCACCCCTTCCTTTCCCCGACTGGTTCCCTGCACCATTCGGGAGTGGCTCCCCCACCACCCAGACATTGCCTATCGCTCCCCAGCCACAGGGCCTGTTGTCCACAAAAGTCAGGATTCCAACAGCGACAAAAAGCCACGGAATTCCTGCTGCTCCAAGTTACAGCAGCATCTTTTGGGGTCAGCACCTTAGGCCCTACTCAACCCTACTGAGGTGTAAGGGTAGCAGAATCTGGCCCTTTCTGCGTGGAGTGACTGGCAATAGATACATCTCCTCTTCCACTTTCATACAATTTTTCACTGACATTTGTACAGCTGATCTTTACTGCATCAGTACTGAATTTCAGCCCACACATACCTCTACCTGAAATGCTTTACAGGGCACCCAGACAGCTGCTGACCAATCCTGCTTAACATTTAGTGAATTGAAGGGAAGATCGTGCCCTGTTCTACCCTTCCCAGTCATCTTCCATGGTGCTACAGATTTCCGTATAGGGAGTGAAATCTATAGACCATATGGAAAAGAATCACTTGAAATTCAGTATGATACAGTTTCAATATGATAGAACTGAGAAAAAAACCTCTGAGCAATAATGAGTTTATGGAGAGAGACATCATGCCTTTTGCGAAAGCCAAAATAAAGACCCTGCAGTAGGGCTTTGTGGATCAATGTGCAACCTGTTATTCTCATTGTTCAGTGGAAGAATTACTAAGATCCATTTGCCAGTAAATGTGCCTTGTCTTGTAAAGCATTCGGGTCATTAACTTTAACAATGTCAGAGTGTTGGCACTTCCAATTAAATTAAATGACTGACCAAGGTAATACTTAAGAACATATTCCAGACAAAGGAGTCTACTATTATATTATTACATCCTAAGAAATGTACTAATATTTTAATTCTGCGTGGGAAAAATAAGAAAAAGCAATGTATGCTAAGTCCAGTGTGGCAAGACATACCGACATCCTCACCAGAGACAGATAAAACAGAAGTGGAAGGGCAAGGAGAACGAAATAGAATACAGAGCAATCTACTTCAATGGGTCATATGTGCATTGTTCTGCATCATAATACTTCAATATTCTTTGAAGCAAAGAGCTAGAACACAGGAATTGCTATACCAGAGCAGAGCCGTGCTTATTGGTCAGTTATTTAACCTGGTATCCTGCCTCCACCAGCGTCTGGTGTTTCAGAGGAGTAAGAATGCTGTTATCAGCAACTGGGATGGGGATGGTCAGGCCTAGTGGTCAGAATCAGGAGTCCAGGGTGGAAATGGAACGAGACAAGAACAGGCGCAGGACTAGGAACAGGGCTGGGGCAAGAACAAGGCTAAAGCAGGCTAAGGCTCAGGAAATCTGGTGCCACAGTCAGGAGCAAGTTCCAAGCCCTGGAGTGAAATTGAGCAGCCTGATCTGCTGTTGCTCCTGCTAGGCTTATACACCTGAGCTGGGAGGCACAAGGCCAGTCCCTGGCCCGTGGATTGGCTGGAGCCTAGCGGAGGCGTGACTCATTCCCTTACGGCTGTCCTGCCACAATCATCTCTTTAGCTACATATGTAAAGTGAATTGTGTATATAAGGGTTGAGGGGGGAAATTCCCATCTCCCCATCCCAGCTGAGTACTGATGCAAGAGTCTGGTTATTATTTTACCTGGCTAATGGCAAAGCAGCCAGGGAAAAGAATTGTAGCTACGATGGGTGAGGGCTGGTAAGCTGCCCTGAAAACACTGAGAAGTGGCATTTAGACTGACTTGGGCTGCATACTGCCAGGCAAGCGTTCTGAATTTCAGACAGCTATCTACAGGCCAGCAACTGTTTCCTTTAATTTTTCCTTCCGGTTCTGTTCTCCAATCCTGAATACCTGCAGGCTTTATTAGTCAAAACAGGGGAGAAGGAAGAGCCACAAGCTTAAGCAATTTTTCTTGCTGTGGTACCTGTTGCAAAGCTAACATATGGCAATAGAGAAATCAGTCCCCTGTGCTACATCAAAGCAAGCCTCTTCTACAACCTGACTAGCGTGTGCCCCTTTGAAGTACTCGGGGAGCTGAGTGTCTTCTCTTGCTCATTTCTGAAACATTCCAAAACATGGAAAGTTCCTGGGGGTTCCTTAGGCAAACACACCGGTGGTTCCTATTTGTGGTGTTAGACACATCAAGGCCAAGATTTCCAAAAACAGCTTCCACTGACTTCAATGGAAGCGGGTAGTGCTCAGCACTTGTGAAAAATCAGGTAATTACCATCTATGGATTTTACGTTCCTGTCTTTGAAAAATCTTTACCTGAGCTTCCGTGAACATTCCTTTTTTTGGCAGTCGTATCGTGGCTTCTAAAATGAAACAAGGGCCTTTTAAACCCCATTGCACACATCGTTACCCTGCACGCACCACGCCCCAGATGAATGGCTCTAATACAGTGTGCATTCTCACAGACCAGGTTCTGTGACTGCTACCTACAGCATGTTAGTCACAGAAAACGTATGAAATCCTAGGGCTCCCGGAGCAGGACTTAGGAGCGTTAAGGAGCTGAACACCTGCTCTTACGGACCCTGTGCCTCCTTTGCATGGCAGGCCAGGCACGGGTGCTGCAGCACGTTGCCATTAAAACAATTAGCACCTTGGGTGTGGTGTCCATTGCCTAGCATGAGAACTAGCACTTGGTGAGCACCCTGAGTTTGCATGGTGCACAGCAGGCCATGAACAAAAAGGAACAGAAAGAAAGCAAGCAATCGGAAAAAAACGATATAGCCCGAGGAGATGGCAGAGCCCACGGGTTGTTAAGTAGTTCTGAGAGATGCATCACAGAACAGTTTTAACCCAAAGATACATATAAATTACTCAGCTAAAAGCACTTTTAAACAGGCATTGCCCTGCATCAGACTCATCCCCCCAGGGAGAGAACGGTGCAGGAGGAAATGCTATAATTTTCCATGAAACATTTCAAATGAAATTAAAATATTTCATTCCATCTAATTTTTCCATTAACTTTTTTCTGTGTTTTGACTAAAGAAAATTTTTAAAGTGCAAGCCCTTGGGTTTTTTGTCTCTTCCTTCCCCTCCATATTTTCCTTTTCCCATTGCAAAAGGGAGCGAAGGGGTGGGGAGTAAACACCATGACGGTATTCCAGGCTGCTGCTGCTGTTTTTAAACAAAAGGAAGTTTTGACCAAACTGAACCTTTTCAGTGGAAATTTACATTTTCATCACAGAGATTATTTTTATAGCAAACATATTTTTCTGTAAAAGTTTCTACCAGCTCCAGTAAACACACGGGTACCGGCTATAATTTTATAGGGTTTGGTTGCAGATGAAGAAAATTTTCAATGCCTGCAAAGCAACTAACTTGGACCACATGGAAAACTCCGACTTCTTTGTCCATGAAAGGAACCACTCCAGGAACAGAACCCGAAGAAATGTACCAGCACCCAAAAGCAGCAAAGCATTGATCTACGAATATGACTACATTGAGGGTTAGGTGCAAAAGGGGTGCAGATTTATGAAGAGGGCACAGGAAAAAAATCTATCCAATAAACATATAGAACATGATTATTGTTCACCTATTATAAAGAGGCCATAGAATGACACTACAGGGATAGAGGATACATAAGCATTACAGGGGTGGCCAACCTGAGCCTGAGAAGGAACCAGAATTTACCAATGGACATTGCCAAAGAGCCACAGGAATACATCAGCAGCCCCCCATCATAGAATCATAGAATATCAGGGTTGGAAGGGACCTCAGGAGGTCATCTAGTCCAACCCCCTGCTCAAAGCAGGACCAATCCCCAACTAAATCATCCCAGCCAGGGCTTTGTCAAGCCTGACCTTAAAAACTTCTAAGGAAGGAAATTCCACCATCTCCCTAGGTAACGCATTCCAGTGCTTCACCACCCTCCTAGTGAAGAAGTTTTTCCTAATATCCAACCTAAACCTCCCCCACTGCAACTTGAGACCATTACTCCTTGTTCTGTCATCAGCTAACATTGAGAACAGTCTAGATCCATCCTCTTTGGAACCCACTTTCAGGTAGTTGAAAGCAGCTATCAAATCCCCCCTCATTCTTCTCTTCCGCAGACTAAACAATCCCAGTTCCCTCAGCCTCTCCTCATAAGTCATGTGTTCCAGTCCCCTAACCATTTTTGTTGCCCTTCGCTGGACTCTCTCCAATTTTTCCACATCCTTCTTGTAGTGTGGGGCCCCAAACTGGACACACTACTCCAGATGAGGCCTCACCAATGCCGAATAGAGGGGAACGATCACGTCCCTCGATCTGCTGGCAATGCCCCTACTTATACATCCCAAAATGCCATTGGCCTTCTTGGCAACAAGGGCACACTGTTGACTCATATCCAGCTTCTTGTCCACTATAACCCTTAGGTCCTTTTCTGCAGAACTGCTGCCTAGCCATTCGGTCCCTAGTCTGTAGCGGTGCGTGGGATTCTTCCGTCCTAAGTGCAGGACTCTGCACTTGTCTTTGTTGAACCTCATCAGATTTCTTTTGGCCCAATCCTCTAATTTGTCTAGGTCCCTCTGTATCCTGTCCCTACCCTCCAGCGTATCTACCTCTCCTCCCAGTTTAGTGTCATCTGCAAACTTGCTGAGGGTGCAATCCACACCATCCTCCAGATCATTTATGAAGATATAGAACAAAACCGGCCCCAGGACCGACCCTTGGGGCACTCCACTTGATACCGGCTACCAGCTAGACATGGAGCCATTGATCACTACCTGTTGAGCCCGACAATCTAGCCAACTTTCTACCCACCTTATAGTCCATTCATCCAGCCCATACTTCTTTAACTTACTGGCAAGAATACTGTATCCATCAGCTCCCCACTCGCAGCGCCTCCCGCCCACTGGTAGCCCCTCGGATCAGCACCTCCCCCTTCCTCCCCATCTCTCCCTATCAGCTGTTTCGTGGAGGCTCGGAGCGGGAGGGGAAAAGGGAGGAGCGAGGGCACGGCAGGCTCAGGGGAGGGGGCGGGAAGGGATGGAGTGGAGGCAGGGCCTGGGGCAGAGCCAGGGGTTGAGCAGTGAGCACCCCCCGGCACACTGGAAAGTTGGCGTCTGCAGCTCCAGCCCCGGGGTCGGTGCCTAGACAAGGAGCCGCATAGTAATCTCTGAAGAGCCGCACGTGCCCCAGAGCCCCAGGTTGGCCACCCCTGCATTAGAAGAATTCTAAGGTTACTTAAATGGGAACTTAGAACAAAATAGACAAAAAAAAATGCTGACAAAATAATTGCCTATGGAATAGCTGCACTCAAATTCTGTCATCTTTTGGGAAGTCCCAGCCAAGGCACACAACATTTAAGAGTATGTTTTCTATTTGTATTCAGTGTGTAAAAGTGTTTTCTGGATGTATCAAGAAGAGAATATACCCTTTAGAGTCTTTCTTAGAGATGCAGACTTTCATTGAGTCAGGGTATTTATAACAAAGGCGCACAAAAAACCCACACGAACACAAAGCAAGTCTCAAACAATACCCTGTGCCTTTCAAACAATTGCTCAGATACCAGATAATTAACAAAAAATCATCAACATTAACAATAACTGCACTTGTATTACTTTCCTTGCTTTGAGAGCTGGATTTGGGAGCACACTTGAGAGCTTTCACAACGGTCCTGTCTGATAAACTATTAGAGGGAAATTCACATCTCATTTTGCAGTTAACACTCCTCATCAGATCATCTTTTACCAGTCACAGTCTGCCCCCACTCCTGGCAGCAGTCCATTTGTTTTTAATAGATACAGACGCTTTCCTTCCAAAAACACAGTCAATGCTAAGGTGCTCGTTATGTGGGAAATTATGGGAAACGAAGACAGCAATTCTAGACCATTACAAAACAGCCGTTTTCACCATTCTCCCATTCCCCAGTTTGAGGCCTCATGGGAATGATTACAGAGTGTTCCTTAAACATGTTGTCTTCATCCATTGGGTCCTGCAGGGAAAGGGCTTTGGTCACATCCTGAAGCTAGCTGAAGGGCAATACCTCATCCAAAGACAAGCGAGGCAGCTTCCTTGGATAGATTTTCTTCACTGAAATTGAACTTGCTCCAAGTATTTTATTGCTGTTAGAAGAAAAAATGAGAACCTGTCTAGGTCATTCCAGTCTCTAGATCCCACCATCAGAATTCTCCCAAGAAAGTTATGTTTTCACCGGACAAATATTTTGCAGTAAATTAGCTTCCAGGTTGTTTTGAAAATACAGCATTCCAAATGTTTATACTGCTTTGCGTTCATCTTAGCCTGCTCCAGAAGAAGTGCAAGTTCATTAAAGCTCACAAAAAGACCCAGTAGGGAATGCAGGTAACCTATTATTATTGTTTGTGTAGTGCTCACAAGGTGGGAGGTGCTCTACACAAATGTAAAAATGTGTCACAGTTCAGGTCCCAAGGATCCAGGTAGGCAACATACCAATTTAGAGTTACAAAACTGTGTGAATGAGCAGGGCACTGTCCTGTAGGTCCATGGTGTTTATTTTCCAGATCTTGTAAGTATTTAAATGGAGGCTGTGACAGCTTTCAGTACCCCAGCCCCATTGACAGACTGGAGCCAACAACTGGAAGCTATCAATTATTATTGAGTGTGAGATGTATGTAAGAACTAGTGGATGTAAACTAGCCATCAACAAGTTTAGAGTTGAAATTAGGCAAAGAATGTTCAGAATGTTCTGAAGATTCAGAGCAGGCTGCGCAGCGGGGACAGAAAGACGGTGAAGAAATTTGGCAGCATGTGACCTCCAGAAGAAGAAAGGGGAGCGTCCATGTACCAGCAACACAGACACAGGTAAGCAACCATTTTCATGTTCTCTCCACAGGTACTAATGTGGAGAGTGGACTAGATGATACATCTGAGGGAAGGGAACAGAAGGAGACTCCGCCGATTGGAAGGCATGAGATGCACTGTCCTAGGGATGGGGTTTCCACGACCACCGCTCCCAAGAGGAGGAGGTGGGTGATGGTGGTCAGGGACTCTCTCCTCAGGGGGACTGAGTCATCTATCTGCTGCCCCGACCGGGAAAACAGAGAAGTCTGCTGCTTGCCAGGAGCTAGGATTCATGATGTGACAGAGAGACTGCCGAGACTCATCAAGCCCTCGGACCACTACCCCTTCCTGCTTCTCCATGTGGACACCAATGATACTGCCAAGAATGACCTTGAGTGGATTACTGCAGACTACGTGGCTCTGGGAAGAAAGATAAAGGAGTTTGAGCCGCAAGTGGTGTTCTCGTCCATCTTCCCTGTGGAAGGAAAAGGCCTGGATAGAGACTGTCGAATCGTGGAAGTGAACGAATGGCTATGCAGGTGGTGTCGGAGAGAAGGCTTTGGATTCTTTGACCATGGGATGGTGTTCCATGAAGGAGGAGTGCTGGGCAGAGACAGGCTCCACCTAACAAAGAGCATCTTGGCAAGCAGGCTGGCTAACCTAGTGAGGAGGGCTTTAAACTAGATTTACAGGGGGAAGGAGACCAAAGCCCTGAGGTAAGTGGGGATGTGGGATACCGGGAGGAAGCAGGAGCAGGAGAGTGCGAGAGGGGAGGGCTCCTGCCTCATACTAAGAAAGCAGGACAAACAGGAAGTTATCTCAAGTGCCTATACACAAATGCAAGAAACCTGGGAAACAAGCAGGGAGAACTGGAAGTCCTGGCACAGTCAAGGAATTAGGATGTGATTGGAATAACAGAGACCTGGTGGGATAACTCACATGACTGGGTACTGTCATGGATGGATATAAACTGTTCAGGAAGGACAGGCAGGGCAGAAAAGGTGGGGAAGTTGCATTGTATGTAAGGGAGCAGTATGACTGCTCAGAGCTCCGGTATGAAACTGCAGAAAAACCTGAGAGTCTCTGGATTAAGTTTAGAAGCGTGAGCAACAAGGGTGATGTCATGGTGGAAGTCTGCTGTAGACCACCAGACCAGGGGGATGAGGTGGACGAGGCTTTCTTCCAGCAACTAATTGAAGTTACTAGATCGCAGGCCCTGGTTCTCATGGGAGACTTCAATCACCCTGATATCTGCTGGGAGAGCAATACAGCAGTGCACAGACAATCCAGGAAGTCTTTGGAAAGTGTAGGGGACAATTTCCTGGTGCAAGTGCTGGAGGAACCAACTAGGGGCAGAGCTCTTCTTGACCTGCTGCTCACAAACCAGGAAGAATTAGTAGGGGAAGCAAAAGTGGATGGGAACCTGGGAGGCAGTGACCATGAGATGGTCAAGTTCAGGATCCTGACACAGGGAAGAAAGGAGAGCATCAGAATACAGACCCTGGACTTCAGAAAAGCAGACTTTGACTCCCTCAGGGAACTGATGGGCAGGATCCCCTGGGAGAATAACATGAGGGGGAAAGGAGTCCAGGAGAGCTGGCTGTATTTTAAAGAATCCTTATTGAGGTTACAGGGACAAACCATCCCGATGTGTAGAAAGAAGAGTAAATATGGCAGGCGACCAGCTTGGCTTCACAGTGAAATCCTTGCTGATCTTAAACACAAAAAAGAAGCTTACAAGAAGTGGAAGACTGGACAAATGACCAGGGAGGAGTATAAAAATATTGCTCGGGCATGCAGGAGTGAAATCAGGAAGGCCAAATCACACCTGGAGTTGCAGCTAGCAAGAGATGTTAAGAGTAACAAGAAGGGTTTCTTCAGGTATGTTAGCAACAAGAAGAAAGTCAAGGAAAGTGTGGGCCCCTTACTGAATGATGGAGGCAACCTAGTGACAGAGGATGTGGAAAAAGCAAATGTACTCAATGCTTTTTTTGCCTCTGTCTTCATGAACAAGGTCAGCTCCCAGACTACTGCACTGGACAGCACAGCATGGGGAGGAGGTGACCAGCCCTCTGTGGAGAAAGAAGTGGTTTGGGACTATTTAGAAAAGCTGGACGAGCACAAGTCCATGGGGCTGGATGCACTGCATCCAAGAGTGCTAAAGGAGTTGGCAGATGTGATTGCAGAGCCATTGGCCATTATCTTTGAAAACTGTCAAAGTTTGACTCAGACTCACAATTTATCAGACCAGTCTGTTTTATTAGCAAAGCTGCTCTGCTAATACATTTAGAAGTGAGCCCCCCGAGTGGGGCTTGTGTCTTTTAATTTATACAGTTTTTTGGAGAACAAGTTACAGAGAAGTTACAGACAAAAGAAGAAAAAAGATTTTAGTCACCACCCTTCAAGATCCCTGAGACCAGTCACGTATCTTCAATTACCTGCCACCCTTAACAATCTCCTTTAACAGCTTCCAGTTAACTTAACTAATTGCCCTTCACACCTTCCATTCAAAAGCTAACTGGCTTATGCTCTAATAAATTGGTTAGTCTCTAAGGTGCCACAAGTCCTCCTTTTCTTTTTGTCCCTATGTGTGCTCCCTCAGATACTTTGTAACATGTTTTGGCATGCCCTCTCATATACAATGTATCCAGCATGTCCCCTTATACAATGTTATACTTCCACAATCCCCACTTTTGGTCAAGGTTACGCCCATGACCAATGATTTACTGGATTCCATACATCAATCGTTCTTTTTCATTGCTTTCACTGGTGACATTTAACAACATTAG
The DNA here is from genome assembly GCF_965140295.1 of Lepidochelys olivacea. Lineage (NCBI taxonomy): Eukaryota > Metazoa > Chordata > Testudines > Cheloniidae > Lepidochelys > Lepidochelys olivacea. Next base: position 2,615,397 of record NC_140417.1, on the reverse strand, counting down.
ATTAGCACTCTGGTTAGGGGTAACCTGATGGATGGTTTGTCTTGTGCAGTTTTGGATACAACAAGAAATCAATTGAAAACACACAAAGATTATTAGAATTCCAAATAGGATAGTCACTCTGGATTCCCCAGACCCTCAGGACACAGGAGCTGAGGATTACGCTTCTCAAAGGACACATGTTGGAAGCAGGACCCTTTCTGGTTCCGACAACCCCTTTCGAGGGAACTGCAGTCACGGTTTTATGTCCACCAGGCAGCAGGCGCTAGGCTCACTGCTGCTTCTTGTTTGTTGGGTCCTGCTGTCTGCTTACCCTCTGCTTCTGGCAACCCTTACGAGAGCGCAGATTGTAAGGGGTTGCAGGCTGTTCCTCTTTATCTTCTGGGGTTGAAGCTGGTTCGGCGTGGTCTTGCAGAGGTGCTTGGCCCCCTTGAGGTGGCGCTGGCTTACACTGTGAGGCGTGGATCCGGACAGCGATGCCGGATAATTTCACTGCTGTCTGGGTGGTGAGCAGTACCTGGTATGGACCCTCCCACCGGGGTTCCAAGGCGGGCTTCCGAAGGGGGTGCCGCAGGCAGACCCACTCACCAGGCTCAGGGGTGTGACAGGCAGCAGAGGTGGGTTCCCTCGGCCAAGCTGCTCGCACCTGCCAATGGAAGGAGCTCACAGCTTGCATTAACCCTTTGCAGTACTGGAGGAGCATGCTGTGAGTTAGGTTTAGGTCTGGGGCTGGGGTAATAGTAGCCATTGTTCGCATAGGGCGTCCCATGATGATTTCAAATGGACTCAGTTTGTGTCTCTGGGATGGGGATGACTGAATTTCCATAAGGGCCAGTGGTAAAGCAGCTGGCCAGTTTAACCCTGTGGAACTACAGATTTTTGCCAGCTTATTTTTAAGCACACCATTTCGCCTTTCCACTGCCCCTGCACTCTGTGGATGGTAAGGGCAGTGCAACAGGGGGGTGACATGTAATACCTGGTTTAGACGTTGAACAATTTTTCCAGTAAAATGTGTTCCCCGGTCACTAGACAAAGTGGCAGGAATTCCCTTGGTAGGGATAATGTGGTTTAACAGACATTTTGCAACGGACAATGAATCAGCTTTGCGACAGGGAAAGGCTTCAATCCAACCCGAAAACAGACATATTATAACTAAAATGAATTCATATTTCTGACACTTTGGCATTTGTACAAAATCAAGTTGCCAGTGTAGGAAAGGTGCTTGAGGCAAACCCCGGAACCCTTGTGTTACCTTTACAGATTTGCCGACATTGTGGCTTTGACAAGTAACACAAGTGGCACAGTGGTGGGTTGCAAAGGAGCTGAAATGGGGAGCCCACCACCCCGCCTTACTCATAGCAGAGACCATCCCCTCCTTGCCGACATGCGAAACACCATGTAGCAGGGCGGCTAGAGACGGGTAGAGTGAGAGGGGGGCTACAAAGGTACCGGTGGGCGATCGCCAAAGGGAATCAGAATGCAAAGAGCAACCCAAAGCACTCCAGGAGTCTCTCTCTGTTTCTGGGGCAGAATCCTGGAGCTGAGCGAGATGAGACAGGGATGGCGGCGTTACAGAGACAGAGAGGGGACCAAGAAACGCTTCTGGTGAAGGTTTTATAGTGGCGGTATGTTTGGCAGCAGCATCAGCAAGTTCATTACCTTTTGCCACCTCGGTGTCTGCCGCTGAGTGGCCAGTACACTTAATAATTGCCAAGGCAGACGGTAGTAAAACTGCCTACAGGAGGGCGGCAATGTAGGGGCCATTCTTGATAGGGGTACCAGTAGAGGTAAGAAAACCTCGAGCCTGCCAGAGGGTGCCAAAGTCATGCACAACCCCAAAGGCGTACCGAGAATCAGTAAAAATAGTGGCAGAGAGCCCCTCGGCTAGAAAGCAGGCACGGGTGAGGGCAATCAGTTCAGCCACCTGGGCAGAGGTCACAGAGGGTAAGGGCGCAGCTTCTATGGTCTCAGAGAGAGAGACCACAGCGTACCCTGCAAGGAGGTGGCCTTGGTCAGTTCTATAACAGGACCCATCAGTGAATAATACCAGGTCAGAGTTAGGGAGAGGTACATCTGAAAGGTCGGGGCGCGGGACAGTGATAGCGGAGACAGTTGCAAGGCAGTCATGGGGTTCACCATCACTAGGTAAAGGAAGGAGGGTAGCAGGGTTTAACCGGGAGCAGCGCTTAATAGTGATATGTGAGGCTGAAAAGAGCAAAAGTTCATACCTAGTGAGGCGAGCAGAGGAGAGGTGAGCAGTAAATAGAAGAGCCAAGTTTGCATAGCAAGTCCCGTCCCAGAAGGTTTGCAGGGGTGGCATCAGAGAGGAGGAATGCATGCTCCTCAGAGAGGGGACCGACCTGAACAGACAAAAGTTTTGAGAGGGGAAAAGAGGTAGGGATCCCTGTAATGCCAACAGCAGGCACAGATTTTCCAGATCGGGGAACCTCAGGCAAGTCAGTGGTGCGGATTGTAGAAAGAGAAGCTCCAGTATGAACAAGGAAAGGGAGAGAGAGATCATTTACAGTCAGGACACATTCTCCAGTAGGGGACAGAGGTAATAAGGGAGCTAAAACTTCGTGAGGTTCCCCAGCATCCCATCATTGTTGGGGTGAAAAATAGGGTTGGGGATCAGCTGGAGGAACCAGCGGGGGGTTCACTTGATTTCCCATACAATTATTAGGTCGTCTTGGACACTCTTTTTTCCAGTGTCCAGGCTGTTTACAGTAGTTACAAACCCCAGTTAATCCAGCCCCCCGCCCCCTTCCGCAACCCCGTCCCTGTCCCCGGTGTGGTCTGCTTAGTCCTGAATAATGCTGTATCTGCAGAGCCATTAACTTTTGGGAGGACTGTTCCTCCTTTCCTTTTAAAGTGCCATGGCAATGCTCTGCTACTGCCAGCAATTTGTCCATGGTTTCAGTCTCCCATCCCACACTTACTCGTTTTAAACATGTTGCCTGTGGCAGGGAGAAGACCATCAACAAATGCATGTGCCAAGGCCCCCTGCCCATTTACATTGGGCTCTTGTATTCCTGAATGTTGTAGGAAAATATCAGTTAGCCGGGACCTACAGTCGCCTGGGCTTTCTCCTTGCCCTTGCTTACAGCAACGTATTGCTGTCCAGTTTGTTTTAGGAGACCACACTTTGGGAATGGCTTGATGCAGGCACTTCCAAAGAGCCATACAGCGGTCTCTGGATGCCGAATCTGGGCCAGTACTTTTTATGGTTGAGTGGCGTGCCTCAGCTGGCCAGTCTGCGGCAGCCAACCATTTTTCATAATAACTGGCAGGAGCTAACAATTTACACAGTTGGAGGAGATCTGTCTCAGAGGGTTCATAGGTTTCACAGATTAACAGAAACTCCTCAGCAAATTTGACAGAGTTTTCCTGTGGTTTGGGAAAACTTTTAACTATAGATAAAACTTCCGTACAAGTCCAGGGCTTATAATCCCATATGGACTCACTTTCTCTCATCTTAAGGACTCGAAAGGGTGCCACAACAGTTTGATCAGAGTCTCTCATTAACCTCCCATCAGGTTCTCTTTTCCGAGAAGAGATGTCAAGAGAATCTTTGCAGACTGCTTTGGATTTCTTCTTCATAATATTTTGCAGAGCTGTGAGGCCAATGAGGGTATCTTCTTCACTTTTATTATCTGTAGTCACTGAAGATTTTTTCTTTTCTGATTTCTTATTTGCGCAGGAGTATGGTGGGGGTCGGGTTTGATCCGGATCATTGCACAGGACTGGGCAAAGGGGAGCGCTCGGACTAGTGGTGGGAGAGACTGCATCCAATTGAACTGTTAGGGGTTTTTTTAGAATTTTTAAGAGAGGTGAGTTTTGACTCAGTCCATCTACGATTTGCCTCTTCCCACCACTGCATGAAGCAGTCTACTTCTCCTCTCTCCAATTTGGTTTTTGGGAGGACGACTTTGCTTTTTAAAGCGTCCACTCGATCCTTGTCCCAAGAACCTAACAGTGGCCACTGTAATTTGGGGTTCTCTAGAGCTAATTTGGACCATTTTTCAAGAAACCTACAAGAGTCCGGACCCCTCCTAAAATACATAAAATAAGCTGGAGTTCCCTTAGGGAACTGTTCTACCTTAGACTTCTGATTATCCATCCAGGAGGATTTCACACAGCACTCCCAAAGAAGGAAATTCGGGCTCAGCAGAGCGGTGCCCGGTGCAACACACAGAAAGGAGCCCACAGGCTACTGCCTCAACTGCCCTTGCTTTCACACCAGGGGTTATACCCAAGGCGTGGTGCGGCTGCAGCTGTGCAGATTCCACTTATTCAGACCGTGGGGATGGGGACCCCTTGGTCAGCCAGTCTCCGGACAGAGATGGCTCCCAGATTCACACACACACCACGGGGAAGACGGATAGACACAAAGACAAGACAGTCCTCAAACCGGTTAAAGCACAAAAATAATAATTACCTGAGACGTCTGATTCCAGAAGCTGGATCCAAAGACCCCTACCCGACCAGAGTGGGAACCAACAAGTTCAATGGCGTAGACTGCGCTGCTGCTGTGTACCTTTCTGTCTTGTGGAGGATCGCTTGGACTAAGCGTCCAGGCGCCGGCTGCCACGATCGTCCTGCAAGGCAGTCAGGGATCACACAGCCTCAGTGAAGCCGCTTGCCATCTGGGTGGGACCTCCAAATTGTCAAAGTTTGACTCAGACTCACAATTTATCAGACTACTCTGTTTTATTAGCAAAGCTGCTCTGCTAATACATTTAGAAGTGAGCCCCCCCGAGTGGGGCTTGTGTCTTTTAATTTATACAGTTTTTTGGAGAACAAGATACAGAGAAGTTACAGACAAAAGAAGAAAAAAGATTTTAGTCACCACCCTTTGAGATCCCTGAGACCAGTCACGTATCTTCAATTACCTGCCACCCTTAACAATCTCCTTTAACAGCTTCCAGTTAACTTAACTAATTGCCCTTCACACCTTCCATTCAAAAGCTAACTGTCCCTATGTGTGCTCCCTCAGATACTTTGTAACATGTTTTGGCATGCCCTCTCATATACAATGTATCCAGCATGTCCCCTTATACAATGTTATACTTCCACAATGTTATACTTCCACAAAACTCATGGCGATTGGGGAGGTCCCGGACGACTGGAAAAAGGCTAATGTAGTGCCCATCTTTAAAAAAGGGAAGAAGGAGGATCTTGGAAACTACAGGCCAGTCAGCCTCACCTCAGTCACTGGAAAAATCCTGGGGCAGGTCCTCAAGGAAACAATTCTGAAGCACTTACATGAGAGGAAAGTGATCAGGAACAGTCAGCAAGGATTCACCAAGGGCAAGTCATGCCTGACTAATGTAATTGCCTTCTATGACGAGATAACTGGCTCTGTGGATGAGGGGAAAGCAGTGGACATGTTATTCCTTGACTTTAGCAAAGCTTTTGACATGGTCTCTCACAGCATTCTTGCCAGCAAGTTAAAAAAGTACGGGCTGGATGAATGGACTATAAGGTGGATAGAAAGCTGGCTAGATTGTCAGGCTCAATGGGTAGTGATCAATGGCTCCATGTCTAGCTGGCCGCCGGTATCAAGTGGAGTGCCCCAAGGGTCGGTCCTGGGGCCGGTTTTGTTCGTTATCTTCATTAATGATCTGAAGGATGGCGTGGATTGCACCCTCAGCAAGTTTGCAGATGACACTAAACTTGGAGGAGAGGTAGATATGCTGGAGGGTAGGGATAGGATACTGGGGAACCTAGACAAATTAGAGAATTGGGGCAAAAGAAATCGGATGAGGTTCAACAAGGACAAGTGCAGAGTCCTGCACTTAGGACGGAAGAATCCCATGCACCGCTACAGACTAGGGACCGAATGGCCAGGCAGCAGTTCTGCAGAAAAGGACCTAGGAGTTACCGTGGATGAGAAGCTGGATATGAGTCAACAGTGTGCCCTTGTTGCCAAGAAGACCAATGGCATTTTGGGATGTATAAGTAGGGGCATTGCCAGCAGATCAAGGGACGTGATCGTTCCCCTCTATTTGACATTGGTGAGGCCTCATCTGGAGTACTGTGTCCAGTTTTGGACCCATGCTACAAGAAGGATGTGGAAAAATTGGAGAACATCCAGCGGAGGGCAACACAAATTATTAGGGGACTGGAACACATGACTTATGAGGAGAGGCTGAGGGAACTGGGATTGTTTAGTCTGCGGAAGAGAAGAATGAGGGGGGATTTGATAACTGCTTTCAACTACCTGAAAGGGGGTTCCAAAGAGGATGGATCTAGACTGTTCTCAGTGGTAGAAGAGGACAGGACAAGGAGTAATGGTTTCAAGTTGCAGTGGGGGAGGTCTAGGTTGGATATTAGGAAAAACTTTTTCACTAAGAGGGTGGTGAAGCACTGGAATGCGTTACCTAAGGTTGTGGTAGAATCTCCTTCCTTAGAAGTTTTTAAGGTCAGGCTTGACAAAGCCCTGGCTGGGATGATTTAGTTGGGGTTGGTCCTGCTTTGAGCAGGGGGTTGGACTAGATGACCTCCTGAAGTCCCTTCCAACTCTGATATTCTATGATTCTATGAAAGGTTTTCGAACCATCACCTGAGTGCAGTTCTGTAACAGCCTTCTAAGTGTAACCCTTCTGCAAGGCCAAGTTGATAGCAGCAAGGGCCGGGTTCAGTACACAGGGGTTCCCTCTCATCAAAGCAAATGCAAAACTAGCTCGAGCCCCCACCCAATGACCTGGGAAAATCTTACACACCCCCTGGGCACCTCAAAGAGGCAATACTTCTCCTCTCTCAAGCACAGAGTCTCGGTGTAGCAGAGAATCTTTAATAACATGAGGTAAACGACATCAGCATTCAATTGGGGAAACACCACAACTAGTGTTCATTAACCAAACCATGAGCAAAGACCCACCCCAGCAAATTGGGCCACATCCTTTCCCTCGGGTTCTTGAGTCCCAGAACCCAAATGTCTCGAGTCCAGCAATCCACAGATCACCCAAAGTCCAAAAAGTCCAGCCCCAGAGTTCAAAAGTTCATCTGCAGGGTGTTACTCTCCAGTCTGGTTTAAAATGTGCCTGTGTGTGGAGGAAAGAGGTAAGGGGCACCTTACGTGTCCTGAAGCTTGCCGTCTCACGAACGGCTTTGCTCTGCACAGCTCGCCGTCTCACGAACGATCCACTCCGCCGTCTCACGAACGGCTCCGCTCTGCACAGCTCGCCTCACCGTCTCATGAACACTCTGCCAGCCTATCCATGAACAGCACCACTGCACTCTAGATCTTCCCGCTCCCCATTACTTGACACAGTGCTCAGTGATTCCAGCTCATAGTAGTGGGAGCCTTAGTGCTGGTGCCCCATAAGGCCAAAGTGAATGCAGCACAGTACCTGTAACAAGACTCTTAATAGACCCAAAATTAGCTCTGACATTCCACAGTGGAGAGAGACAGAGGTGCAATGGGTGTTTCAGGCCCTCACAAAGGTACTAATACCTGTCTCAAGCCTCTCTCAATTCACAGAGTTTTGGAACCCATGACCCTTGCCTAGCGAGTGCTACTTAGTTGATGGTGAGTCCCTCCATCACAACAAAAGGCCAAGTACAGTTCCAAGCACAGTTCCCATAATCAGGGTAATAACAATTTATTCTTCTTGCCCCAATAACAGAGACACTGGGGATCCCACAGCAGCCAAAGTGACAATTTGGGCAGCTATGGCCTCATTCTAGGCGGGGTGGGTGTGCCTATGCAAATGAGATCGGCCCCTGAAGTTCTTTTCCACAACTTGCCACACCTCACCACCAGATGTCAGGGTAGAGCTCATCCTGACTCTGCTTACATAAGAATGGGGGCAAAAAAACCAACTGGCTTCAAGACTGAGCTTGATAAGTTTATGGAGGGGATGGGATGATGGGACTTCCTATGATGGCATGTAGCCCATTTGTGACTGCTAGTAGGAAATATCTCTAACTGCCAGTAATGGGACACTATGTGGGGAGGGCTGAGTCACTACAGATAATTCTTTCCCAGGTGTCTGGCTGGGAGGTCTTGCCCACATGCTCAGAGTCTGATCACCATAAGTTTTCCTCCAGGTCAGATTGGTGGAGACCCTGAGGGTTTTTCGCCTTCCTCTCCAGCATGGGTATCAGGGCACTTGCCGGTTTAAACTAATGTAAATGGTGTATTCTCTGTAACTTGAAGCCTTTAAACCGTGATTTGAGGATGTCAGTAACTCAGTTAGGGGTCTATTACAGGAGTGGGTGGGTGGGGTTCTGTGGCCTGCAATGTGCAGGAGGTCAGACTAGATGATCAGGATAGTCCCTTCTGGCTGTAAAGACTATGAGTCTAGTGCTGTTATGCCTTCCTCACTGGGCTGCTATGAACGTTAAGGGACACATTCTGCCATCTTTATTCACAATAAGCAGTACCTCTGACTTCACAGATAGCTCCCTTTATTTCAATGGACCAGATTCTCCTACATGTTCTCATTCTGAGAAATTCCTAACTCCATGCATCATCTCACTGACAGGCCCTCAATATTTGTTCTGCTCTTGGAAAATGAAAAGTTCCCTATAAGTCCAAGGTATGCATAGGTCTAGATGTCGCTCTGCAACAAACTGTCTATAGCCCCTCTGATCTCCGACTAGTAAGGCTCTGTTGCAGGGTTCCTGTCTCCTCTCCTTTTCTTTCATTCCCCTTGTCTCTTTTTCCCTATATCCCACATCCCTCTCCCACCATCTAAAGCCTTCTGAAAATTTAGCCAGAACTGCCAGGCAGCTGGTATCTCCTCCATCTCTGAGCCAGGACAAGATTACCTTGCTTTCCCTCTCCCTCACTTGCACTGAGATTCACCACCCTAGCACACTGCAGCCCATGGCTGGTGCTCCCCGGAAATGAGCAAACCTCCAGACCCTCCCCCACCCCAGATTTTCCCCAGATCCTTAGCAATTGCTCACTCTCCAACAAGCAGAAAGTCCCATTCTCAGGCTTTCCTGTGTGTTTGGGGTTTGTAATTAAATCAGTTCAGTGTGGGCGTTGTAGAGCAACCAATGTGTCAGGCTGGGATCCAACTGGCTTAATTTGCTCCTGCTGGCAGAGCTGTGCCTCTGACATGATTTAATCAGCATCACCAGACTCAATGTAGAGGAACCTTGGAAGTAGAATATCCCCATTGAGCAGGCAGGCCCTTCTCCATCCCCAGCCCCAGCCCCTTCAAGCCATCAGAAACTAGAGCACTCAAAGGACACGGCTGCAACTTACTAGGTCTCCTGCAAGTCTCCCGCACACTCAAACTTCTGCAGCTAGGCAAGCATTATACAATTCTGACAGTGAGGCACACTGATAGCAAGACAAACCCCTGGGTGTCCAATAGCACAAACTCTCTAAAGATACGGAGGTCCCTATCACAAGTTCTCAGCACCTCCAAACATGTGTTCACTGCTCAAACCCTGGGTAGTTTTTCTTCCCACTGTGGGTGAAATCCTGGCCTCACTGAAGCCAGGGTAAAACTCTCACAGACTTTAATGGAGCCATTATTTCACCAAGTGTCTGCAGGTTTAATAGCATTTTCCTCGTCCTTCCCCAAAATGCTTCTTTCAGACAGTAACAGTTTTTTCATGAGGATAATGCTGCCACCATCAGGGAGAGATGCCTTTATTTGGGAGATATGTAGGTGGTGGGTGTTCAAAGACACCTACTCCTTGCTGAACGCAGTCACAATTGGCGTGTTTCATTTCAAAATGAATTACTTCCATGGCTATTTTTATAAAAAGTTATTCACATCAAATAGAGATGTTGCACAAAAGACAGGACGCCAGCCTGCTTGAGCAATTACGAGTGTTGTTTAAATTACAATATATTTATGAAATGAAACAAGCATCAAGAGTTCACTCTCAAGCAGAGACAATTGCGACAGCAGAGGAGAATTTCAACCCCACCATTCAAGCTAATTCCAGGTACCGCATTATTGTTTGCATTGAGGTGTTTGTTTGTTTTAATTCCTTTTACATTATTCTAACATCTCAGCAAAATTCTACTCATCTTTAGTAAATATCAACTCTAACTAGCCATGGAGGTACCATCTGAAGCACTGTTCTGCATGATGAGTGCACAACGTAACATAATAATACTGACCACTTTCCAGGCAAGAGGTCACAGATACGCACTCTGACTCCAGAAAAACCCATGTATCTGTGGAAATTCAAAACCAAGGTTAAAATCTTCAGCATCTATAGTTCTTAGGGCAGCTCTGTCCCCAGAGGGATATCCATCATGGCAAAGCTCGTTAAAATTCCTCAGCTCCCTGAAGCTGGTACTTCACAAGAATTCTAATAAAAAGCCACATTTCAGTGCCATCAGAAGTCAAGTGAGAAATGATCATGATACTTTCCACAACTAGCCCCAAAACTAGAAAGAAAAACCAAAGCTCTGAGGAGATCTTCATAGCCATTGCTACAACAACTCCGACGGGCTCAACAGGATGACCGAAGGCCTTGATACAACGCCACAGCACTCAGTACCACGTGGGTCACACCAGTAAATGAGCTCTGTTGCTAGTGATGCTGGAACCATTTTTATAGTGCGGGTGATGAAGGCAGAAACCCCGCATCTGGGTTGTTATTACTACTTCAAGCCAGGGGGTCCAACAGCACCTCTAGTTCCAACTCCTATGTCCATATCTAGATTACCTGAAGGATCCCTCCCAGTCTCTCCACTGTCTCATGGCAGAGTTCCTTCCCTTTTTCCCCACAGCCTACTCTGCTCGGTGCTGCCTCTCTTTATAGTAACCACCCAGCTGGGCTTTATCTTGAAGTAGGTCTGGCCCAGCCTTCAGGGGCAGCCAGGTGGGTTAAGTGGCTTTTCAGGCCCACATTAACCATTTCACCACCTGTGTGGGCTACACAGGCGACCACATTACGCTATGGAGTCAGTTCAGTGCATTAGGGATGAGCACAGCACCTAGCAGAATGGGGCCCCAGCTGGAGCGACTAGCATCATTGCAATACCAAAAAAATAAAAATTAAAAAAAAAAAATTTTTTTTAGAGAACTTACAAAAGACAGAATCCTTCCAAAATGAATTCCCACTGCACTACAGCTCACAAACAAATGTTCTATTTATACACGTAAGTATAAACTCTCTATAGTTTCTAGATTACATGGAAGCCACAGGAATAAACATCCACCGTAGCTCACAGAATTAAAGATTCTCTTCATCGAAGACAAAATAAAGGCATTTATTTAAAAAAATCCTAAAGTTAAAGAAAGAAGCTGATTTAAATTGCTATCGATTGGGAAATGGAACAGGTATTTTTATTGTAACATTCAGCACCCATGGCATGGCAGGTAACACTCATCATACACACATGATGCATGTTCCACAGAAGCATGTCTGAAAAGCAGGGCATCTTGTGGAGGAACCAGGGCTATCACATTCTACATCCTCTGTGCTGCAGGTCCATGATCCTTTGTCCTTTCCAACAAGGCCCACACAGACTCCTCTCAAAGCTCCCATAGAACTTCAGAATTCTCTCCCCACAGGTTCTCATCCCTACGCCTTCCAACATGGAGTATAACAGATCTCCAGTCTATCTGGTAGGCCAAAAGCCAGATTCTGGTTCAATTCTGGTGCACTCTCAGGTTTTTTTAACTGAAGGCTTCTTACATCTCTTTTCAACCATGAAGTGACAGGAGGCCTCAGTCAGGCCCCACAGGTGATGTGAGATTGGAACGTAGAGATGGATGGGAAGACTAAAGGCCCACCAAGAATTTGGAAGGCAAGGAGTTTACTGAGGTGTTGGGGGCAGGGGGTGAGAATTATTCAAACCAACCTGACCTTTACTAGATTTTTGGGTTAAATTCATGAAGGGCCTGATCCAAAGCCCACCAAAGACTCCCATTGATTTCAGTGATCATTGAATCAGCTCATAAGGGGACAGAGTATGTTAGACAATGGGAATGTAGGGCCTGAAGATATGACAATTCCTGAGCCATTAGTGAAAGGGCAGGAAAACAAGAAACTGTCTCTTGAATGGAAATAACTTCACTTTCATGTCAAGTATCGTATCAGTGGAACTAACTACACAAGTTACTTACCATTCTGTATGTCAATGATAAGTGCAAGTAATGCATATGGGAAAACATAATCCCAACTATACATACAAAATGATGGGGTTTAATTAGCTGTTACCACTCAAGAAGATCTTGGAGTCATTGTGGAGAGTTCTCTGAAAACATCTGCTCAGTGTGCAGCAGCAGTCAAAAAGGTGAACAGAATGTTAGCAACCATTAGGAAAGGGATGAAAACAACACAGAAAATATCATAATACCAGTATATAAATCTATGGCATGCCCACACCTTGACTACAACGTGGCTTTCTGGTCTCCCTCTCTCAAAAAAGACCCTGAACAAGGCAGAAGAGTGTATTTTGAAGAGTGTACAGTCACAGTACTCTTGGATTCCTTGCTGATGCTGAGCTCACACACAGAAGCATCTGTGAGTAATGCTTTCTACCACCTCTGCTCGGCTTGGAGACTCTGTCCCACCCTGACAGATGATGACCTGGCCACAGTTATTCATGGCTTCCTCACCTCTCAGCCCAGATTACAGCAACGCAATATATCTGGGCAGGAATCCTTCAGCACTTAGGAAACTCCAACTAGTACAAAATACTGCAGTGCCATCTCCTCAACAACACAGGCGACTGTGCACACCACACATCTGCCCTCAGCTCTTTTCAGGGGTTCCCATAGAATTTCTGAACAAGTTCAAGGTCTCAGCCCATATATTCAATGTACTCCATGGCCTGGGCCCATTATGTCTTTAGGATCATCTAACACTCCAGGATGAAGACCATGATCAACAAGTATACTCCTCCGGCACAATGGAACGCTCGCCAGTGAGACTAAAGCTCATTGGTGTGGGAGACAGAACTTTCTCCGGGGGCAGTCCGAGACTGTGGAATGAACTTTCCCAAGATCTAAGGACTGTTACAAACCTCACCATCTTCTTTTTATGTCTTCTCTAACACAGAGCAACAGGTATATTTATTTAAAAAATAAAATAAAAACCCACCAAGACAAGACACTCCACATGCTTCTTCTCCTGAGCAAAGGATGAGAGAACAAAAAACACATGACAATGTTAGTCGCATTGCTTAATGCATTACTGGAAGGAGCTCAGATACTATGAATGATACTGTGGTCATGAATGTGGTATAAGAACCTATTAGGGCTGTCAATTAATCGCAGTTAACTCACGCGATTAACTCAAAAACATTAATTGTGATTAAAAAAATTAGCGCAACTTACAAATGTAGGGGTTTTTTTGTTACATAACTGCACTCAAAAACAAAACAATGTAAAGCTTTAGAGCCTACAAGTCCATTCAGTCCTACTTCTTCTTCAGCCCATCACTAAGTTACATTTACGGGAGATACTGCTGTCCGCTTCTTATTTACAATGTCACCAGAAAGTGAGAACAGGCGTTCGCATGGGACTTTTGTAGCCACCATTGCAAGGTATTTACGTGGCAGATATGCTAACCATTCATATGCCCCTTCATGCTTTGGCCACCATTCCAGAGGACATGCTGCCATGTTGATTACACTAATTAAAAAAATAATGCATTAATTAAATTTGTGACTGAACTCTGAGGGGGAGGATTGTATGTCTCCTGCTTTGTATTACCCACATTCTGCCATATATTTACGTTATATTGTCATGTTGTTCATTTAAGAACACATTCTGCACAACTGCAGATTTGACAAAACGCAAAAAAGGTACCAATGTGATATTTCTAGAGATAGCTACAGCACTCGACCCAAGGTTTAAGAATCTCAAGTGCCTTTCAAAATCTGAGAGGGACGATGCTTTCAGAAGTCTTAAAAGAGCAACACTCCAAAGTGGAAATTACAGAACCTGAACCACCAAAAAAGAAAATCAATCCTCTGCTGATGACATCTGACTCAGATGAAAATGAACATGTGTCGGTCCGCACTGCTTTGGATCATTAATCAAGCAGAACCCATCATCAGCATGCATGCATGTCCTCTGGAATGGGGGTTGAAGCATGAAGGGACATATGAATCTTTAGCGCATCAGACATGTAAATACCTTGCAATGCTGGCTACAACAGTGCCATGCGAACGCCTGTTCTCACTTTCAGGTGACATCATAAACAAGAAGCAGGCAGCATTATCTCCTACAAATGTAAACAAACTTGTTTGTCTGAGTAATTGGCTGAACAAGAAAGAGGACGGAGTGGACTTGTAGGCTCTAAAGTTTTACATTGTTTTCTTTTTGAATGCAGTTATTTTTTGTACATAATTCTACATTTGTAAGTTCAACTTTCATGATAAAGAAATTGCACCACAGTACTTGTATTAGGTGAGTTGAAAAATACTCGTTTTTTACAGTGCAAATATTTGTAATAAAAATAAATAGAAAGTGAGCACTGTACACTTTGTATTCTGTGTTGTAACTGAAATCAATATATTTGAAAATGTGGAAAACATCCAATAATATTTAAATAAATGGTATTCTATTATTGTTTAACAGCGTGATTAATCATGCAATTAATTTTTTTCATCACTTGACAGCTCTAGAACCTATATAGAATAGAATCTTTCCAGCTCTTTTGAGCCCCTCTGAGTACCAACTTCAAGCTTAAGTCACCTTTGGCCCCCTTGGTTTTGCACCGAGTGCAGGTTGTCTGGGCCGAGAATCGGCCCCTAGGAGGTACATGAAAGTAATAATGTTTCCTTAGTCAAATATTTGAAAAGTTGCTTTTTCCGAAAGAAGCTTTTTTCTTCCCTTGTATTTTTTTGAAAACTGCTCTTAACAGAGTCTCTGGCTGATGCATCATCCACATGGTGCCATGCACTTATGTAATAAGGTTTCAGAGTAACAGCCGTGTTAGTCTGTATTCGGTATATGCACTTCATATACCGATGAAGTGAGCTGTAGCTCACGAAAGCTCATGCTCAAATAAATTGGTTAGTCTCTAAGGTGCCACAAGTACTCCTTTTCTTTTTATGTAATAAGACGAGTGATGTAAATGGCTATGACCCATCACGATAATGCAGCATCCACCCTGAAAATCTGAAATAAAAACAAATCTCATTATGAAAAAAACATCCATATGTAAAGAAGGAGGAGTCCTTCCTGGGTAAAGGCCATGCAGGCTGTTCAAGATAATGTAGAAGTAATTAGCATTTCAAATAGCTACATGAGAGGCACGTTTGCAAATCTCTGTTGGAGACCTCTGTTTGCACTTCCCACACGTGCTGGCTGCTTCACAATGATTCCAATGTCATGAGCATTCCACTGACTTGAAAGATGTCAGAGTATATCTACCACCCACCTACGTAAGCACCAGAGTTTTCGGAAACCTCTGTGTGTGCCCACGAGCTGGGGAGAGGAGGCTCACACTTGTCCATGACCCATTCGTTTTCCATGGTAGCTGCTTTCTTGTGCTTCAAAACGTATGCTATCAATTTAAAAAATAATCAGTCACCTGCCCTTCTGATTACAAAGATCACCTTCAGAATGTGAGCCAAATCTCAAGGGTAAAGAGCTGCCTGCCTGAATTAGCAGGGAGCTGAGACAATAGCTCTGGGGAAAGCATGAACTCCCCCATTTACCTCAGTGGGGCTTCATTCTGAACCCAACCGTCAGCATGGCAGACTCTTTCAGTTCTGATCAAAGCACACAAGAAAGAAGCTAGAGGATGATATTAGGAAGATCTATCTGATCTACCAAGTGGCATCTCAGTCCGGCATCCATGAGTGGGGTGGAGCATGTCAGAGCACCATCACTTATCTGTTTATTTTACAGCCTGACCCCTCTGACCCTTCCCGCTCTGAAAGGATTTTTACAAGGAGAGAGCTGTACCCAGGCAAGCCTGTTATTATTCATGATAGGCCTAAGGGGAGTGTTTACCTTTTTGTGTCTGCCAAAAACCCAACCCTCCTTGTACAGCTGCTACTGGCTGGGTGGGCACAAATCTCTGCATTTAAGAATGAGCAACCAATGCTGGAGTAAACATGAAGAACTGGTCTAAATCTCAGCCCCAGCTGAACCCAAAACCTTTCTAGATATTCAGCTAATTCTGGGTAACTCATGCTGTGCCTTATCCAATATTTCTTCAGAGGCACTTCTTATTTGCTCGGGATTTCCCAGGGACGAGGGAGAGGTTGCTTACCGTGTACAGTAACCGGAGTTGGAGATGTGTGTCACTATGGGGGTTCCCCTTCCGGACATGCCCATGCCTGTGCACTCTTGGCGAGTTTTCCTGGCAGTGTTAGTGGGTCTGCACCTGCACCCTACACACCCTTGTGCTCCAGGGCAAGAGCATGAGTGGCAGTGGGTCCACCCCGCACCAGTTCCTTCTCAGACATGAAGTCCAGTCAGAAGACTGAGGCAGAGAGCAAGGAAGGCAGGTAATGGAGCATCTCTTAGGGCAGTGGTCTCTCAAGACCATCCGTGGGGGTGCGCGGCGGGAGGAGCGCTGCCAAAGGACCACCGCCGGCACGCACCAGTAGCACTCCTGGGCCTTTGATTCTTCGGCGGCCGCTCGGCTCTCCCCCGATCCGTCTCAGGCAGTCCGCCAGCGGCCGCTCTTTTTCTTTTGGCTTCCCCAGACCTGGCCCTGGGGGTGCACGATTCAAAAAGTTTGGAGACCCCTGTCTCCGGGAACACACATCTTGAAGAACCTTGTACAGGAATTGGAGTAAGTAACTCTCCTTCCGATTTCAGGAGATTCCTGAGCAGTACCTCAATTATGGAGAAGGGTGCTGAGGAGACAGATTCAGTATGGACCACAGAATAGCATCGCCATAAGCTGCATCAGCTCTGGAAGCAGATGAGAGGACACGGTGCTGGGGGAAGGTGTGCACAGAGGCCTAAGTGGCTGCCTTGCCCCTATCTGGATGGGCACGTTTTTCAATAGGGTGAGAAAAGTAGACTGAGCCCTGGAGGAATGATCAATCACCCTGGGAGTGGGATGAACCCCAAAGCCCTCATAAGAAGTTAGGATGCACCCCAAAACCCATTGATAGAGTCTGTGAGTCGAGAGCAGGTGCCCTTTCATTCATTCTTCAATCAAGATGAAGAGCCTAGGGAGAAGCCCTAAAGGGCTTAGTCCCGTCAAGGTAAAAAGCAAGTGCTCTTCTTATACCTTGTGTCAGTAGGCTCACTTCATCGCTTGAAGAGTGGGGCCTGGGATAAAACACCAGTAGATGAATCACCTGACTAACGTGGCATTCTGAAGAAACTCTGAGCGGGAAATGATAGTGTGGGTGTAGAGTCACCTTGCCACGATAGAACGCTGAGAGTCAGCCATGAGGACTCCCAGCTCTGCTCCCCTCCTGGCCAAGGTGATGGCGATGAGGAACAAGGTCTTGAGGGACAACAAGAGGAGGGAACAGCTCCTCGTAGGTTCAGACAGGGTTTTCCTCAGCATGTTAAGGATTAAGTTAAGGTCATGTGGTCGAATAAGTTCTCTGACAGGAAGAAAGAGCTTGAACAGGCCTTAACAAACCTCATAGTGGATGGGTGAAAGAAGACTGAACACCTCTCAATGGAAGGGGGGCAGTGATGGCAGCCAGGGGAACCTTACCTGAGCTCAGCAATAATTCTATAGTTTTTTTCTTTTATTGAGCAGGTAACTGAGAATGTGTGTCAGACGAGATTCAAGAGGAGGTATAGATCAGTGGCTGCACTAAACCTGAAAGTGTTTCCACTGCTGTCGGTAGATTTTCCTTGTAGTGGCTTTCCTACTATTGAGCAGTGCTGTCTGCACCTCTGTAGAGCTTGTCACTTGAGATGAAGTGACAAGCAGTCGTGGTGAGTGATGAGATCCAGTGTCTGGGGAAGGGGAAGAGGCGAGGCAGCTGTTGAGACATGCAAGCCAGTTCTGGAAATCAAAGTGGTCTTGGCCACAATAGCGCTATGAGGATGGCTAGTAATTTCCCGTTTCAACTTGTTCAGGTCCTCGAACAGTAATGGCACCGGGAGATGGGCATATAGTAATACACACGGCCGAGGGATGACGAAGGCATCTCCCACTGAATTGCAGTCCGACCCCTGAGCAGCAGCATCTGCTCTTCACAGTGGATGGTGTCATGAAGAGATCTATCTGCAGACAACCCCAGGTGGGACATATCCGTCCAAATACCTCGTTCAGCTCCCGCTCATGGTCGAGGCAGAAATGCTTGCTGAGGGAGTCCGCCACTGTGTTCTGCAGTCCTGGTAGATAACCTGCTGAGGTCTGTATGTGGGGAGATGTGCACCAGTTCCATAGCCCTATGGCTTCAGCGTGTAAGGACTGGGATCTTGCTCCTTCCCGTTGACCAATATAATCCATTGCTACTCAGTAGACCAGCATTACTCTGACTGGGTGACCCCAGGCTGGGGAAGGAAGTAGTGGCAAGTGAGCACTAGCATGTTGATATGTAGTGGAGGGGTCGCCTCCTGTGGGGACTGTTTGCCCTCAGCTGTGACTTTCAGAAAGCATGCACCAGCCTCGCAGGGAGGCATCTGTAGCGATGATCCTTGTGGAGAGAGGCTGTGAGAATGCAACGCCCACACAGACCTTTGGGGCTCTTTCCACCAACCCAGAGATCCCGCAGCATCCATTATCTCTGCCTAGGACACCCCGGGCTGGAAAGGTGTGAGCTAAAGGAGACTTATTTAAACCAATCAGTAGATTTAAAATAAAAATCTTGACTTCTGAAGCTAAGGGGCCTACTCAATGCTTCCCCAGTGCAGTGATTAGACAGACGAGAAGAAGAGAACACCAACACATTGCTTCATTCTTCCCTGACTGGCTGTGTTTATAAAAGCTAGGAAAGCAACTTTAAATTGAACTTGATAAAGAAAATTAGAGAGTTTCTGCAATCTCTTTAAACCACCCCCTTACGGCCTTACTGCAGCTGATACAGCATATCTGAAAAAATATATACTGTATCATTTACCTTGTCAATAAGACACTGTAGAGGAGGGACAGCAATCTCCAGGGAAAAGAACACACTGGAACTGAACTAGTATGATGCGCCTCAAAGTTTGAGGCTTTTACCCTTATGGATGGCAGATACGGTTAAAAAAACCAAAATACAAACTAAACCCAAAGACCCAAATTAAATCATATTTCCTTCATTGCACAGGATATTTTAAATTTCTTTAAAAAAAATGAAGCCATCCATCAAGAAAGGTCTGAAGGCATGACACGACTGATTTTGTTCCAGCAACACAGCAGTTCAATAACTCCTCTCTCACAAATTCATACAAATTCATTCATTCCTGACGTTTGTTTCAGCTCCTCTCCAGTATAACCATTATGGAGGCTGCCCAGAGATACTGACTAAGCTATGTTTCAGAGTAGCAGCCGTGTTAGTCTGTATTCACAAAAAGAAAAGGAGGACTTGTGGCACCTTAGAGACTAACCAATTTATTAGAGCATAAGCTTTCGTGAGCTACAGCTCACTTCCTCAGATGCATATCGTGGAAACTGCAGCAGGCTTTATATATACACAGAGAATATGAAACAATACCTATTCCCACCCCACTGTCCTGCTGGTAATAGCTTATCTAAAGTGATTTCCAGCACAAATCCAGGTTTTCTCACCCTCCACCCCCCCACACAAATTCACTCTCCTGCTGGTGATAGCCCATCCAAAGTGACAACTCTTTACACAATGTGCATGACAATCAAGCTGGGCTATTTCCTGCATAAATCCAGGTTCTCACATCCCCCCCACCCCCATACACACACAAACTCACTCTCCTGCTGGTAATAGCTCATCCAAACTGACCACTCTTCAAGTTAAAATCCAAGTTAAACCAGAACATCTGGGGGGGGGGGGTAGGAAAAAACAAGAGGAAACAGGCTACCTTGCATAATGACTTAGCCACTCCAAGTCTCTATTTAAGCCTAAATTAATAGTATCCAATTTGCAAATGAATTCCAATTCAGCAGTTTCTCGCTGGAGTCTGGATTTGAAGTTTTTTTGTTTTAAGATAGCGACCTTCATGTCTGTGATCGCGTGACCAGAGAGATTGAAGTGTTCTCCGACTGGTTTATGAATGTTACAATTCTTGACATCTGATTTGTGTCCATTTATTCTTTTACGTAGAGACTGTCCAGTTTGACCAATGTACATGGCAGAGGGGCATTGCTGGCACATGATGGCATATATCACATTGGTGGATGTGCAGGTGAATGAGCCTCTGATAGTGTGGCTGATGTTATTAGGCCCTGTGATGGTGTCCCCTGAATAGATATGTGGGCACAGTTGGCAACGGGCTTTGTTGCAAGGATAAGTTGTGGGTTAGTGGTTCTGTTGTGTGGTATGTGGTTGTTGGTGAGTATTTGCTTCAGGTTGCGGGGCTGTCTGTAGGCAAGGACTGGCCTGTCTCCCAAGATTTGTGAGAGTGTTGGGTCATCCTTTAGGATAGGTTGTAGATCCTTAATAATGCGTTGGAGGGGTTTTAGTTGGGGGCTGAAGGTGACGGCTAGTGGCGTTCTGTTATTTTCTTTGTTAGGCCTGTCCTGTAGTAGGTAACTTCTGGGAACTCTTCTGGCTCTATCAATCTGTTTCTTTACTTCTGCAGGTGGGTATTGTAGTTGTAAGAAAGCTTGACAGAGATCTTGTAGGTGTTTGTCTCTGTCTGAGGGGTTGGAGCAAATGCGGTTGTATCGCAGAGCTTGGCTGTAGACGATGGATCGTGTGGTGTGGTCAGGGTGAAAGCTGGAGGCATGCAGGTAGGAATAGCGGTCAGTAGGTTTCCGGTATAGGGTGGTGTTTATGTGACCATTGTTTATTAGCACTGTAGTGTCCAGGAAGTGGATCTCTTGTGTGGACTGGACCAGGCTGAGGTTGGTGGTGGGATGGAAATTGTTGAAATCATGGTGGAATTCCTCAAGGGCTTCTTTTCCATGGGTCCAGATGATGAAGAGGTCATCAATATAGCGCAAGTAGAGTAGGGGCTTTAGGGGACGAGAGCTGAGGAAGCGTTGTTCTAAATCAGCCATAAAAATGTTGGCATACTGTGGGGCCATGCGGGTACCCATAGCAGTGCCGCTGATCTGAAGGTATACATTGTCCCCAAATGTGAAGTAGTTATGGGTAAGGACAAAGTCACAAAGTTCAGCCACCAGGTTAGCCGTGACATTATCGGGGATAGTGTTCTTGACGGCTTGTAGTCCATCTTTGTGTGGAATGTTGGTGTAGAGGGCTTCTACATCCATAGTGGCCAGGATGGTGTTATCAGGAAGATCACCGATGGATTGTAGTTTCCTCAGGAAGTCAGTGGTGTCTCGAAGGTAGCTGGGAGTGCTGGTAGCGTAGGGCCTGAGGAGGGAGTCTACATAGCCAGACAATCCTGCTGTCAGGGTGCCAATGCCTGAGATGATGGGGCGCCCAGGATTTCCAGGTTTATGGATCTTGGGTAGTAGATAGAATATCCCAGGTCGGGGTTCCAGGGGTGTGTCTGTGCGGATTTGATCTTGTGCTTTTTCAGGAAGTTTCTTGAGCAAATGCTGTAGTTGCTTTTGGTAACTCTCAGTGGGATCAGAGGGTAATGGCTTGTAGAAACTCGTGTTGGAGAGCTGCCGAGCAGCCTCTTGTTCATATTCCGACCTATTCATGACGACAACAGCACCTCCTTTGTCAGCCTTTTTGATTATGATGTCAGAGTTGTTTCTGAGGCTGTGGATGGCATTGCGTTCCGCATGGCTGAGGTTATGGGGCAAGTGATGCTGCTTTTCCACAATTTCAGCCCGTGCACGTCGGCGGAAGCACTCTATGTAGAAGTCCAGTCTGCTGTTTCGACCTTCAGGAGGAGTCCACCTAGAATCCCTCTTTCTGTAGTGTTGGTAGGGAGACCTCTGTGGATTAGTATGCTGTTCAGAGGTATTTTGGAAATATTCCTTGAGTCGGAGACGTCGAAAATAGGATTCTAGGTCACCACAGAACTGTATCATGTTCGTGGGGGTGGAGGGGCAGAAGGAGAGGCCCCGAGATAGAACAGCTGCTTCTGCTGGGCTGAGAGTATAGTTGGATAGGTTAACAATATTGCTAGGTGGGTTGAGGGAACCATTGCTGTGGCCCCTTGTAGCATGTAGTAGTTTAGAAAGTTTAGTGTCCTTTTTCTTTTGTAGAGAAGCAAAGTGTGCGTTGTAAATGGCTTGTCTAGTTTTAGTAAAATCCAGCCATGAGGAAGTTTGTGTGGAAGGTTGGTTTTTTATGAGAGTATCCATTTTTGAGAGCTCATTCTTAATCTTTCCCTGTTTGCTGTAGAGGATGTTGATCAGGTGATTCCGCAGTTTCTTTGAGAGCGTGTGGCACAAGCTGTCAGCATAGTCTGTGTGGTATGTATATTGTAATGGATTTTTTACCTTCAGTCCTTTTGGTACGATGTCCATCTGTTTGCATTTGGAAAGGAAGATGATGTCTGTCTGTATCTGTACAAGTTTTTTCATGCAGTTGATAGATTTCCACTCCATACGGCTAAATGCAGTGCCTTGCATAATGACAGGTTTCAGAGTAGCAGCCGTGTTAGTCTGTATTCACAAAAAGAAAAGGAGGACTTGTGGCACCTTAGAGACTAACCAATTTATTAGAGCATAAGCTTTCGTGAGCTACAGCTCACTTCCTCAGATGCATATCGTGGAAACTGCAGCAGGCTTTATATATACACAGAGAATATGAAACAATACCTATTCCCACCCCACTGTCCTGCTGGTAATAGCTTATCTAAAGTGATTTCCAGCACAAATCCAGGTTTTCTCACCCTCCACCCCCCCACACAAATTCACTCTCCTGCTGGTGATAGCCCATCCAAAGTGACAACTCTTTACACAATGTGCATGACAATCAAGCTGGGCTATTTCCTGCATAAATCCAGGTTCTCACATCCCCCCCACCCCCATACACACACAAACTCACTCTCCTGCTGGTAATAGCTCATCCAAACTGACCACTCTTCAAGTTAAAATCCAAGTTAAACCAGAACATCTGGGGGGGGGGGTAGGAAAAAACAAGAGGAAACAGGCTACCTTGCATAATGACTTAGCCACTCCAAGTCTCTATTTAAGCCTAAATTAATAGTATCCAATTTGCAAATGAATTCCAATTCAGCAGTTTCTCGCTGGAGTCTGGATTTGAAGTTTTTTTGTTTTAAGATAGCGACCTAAGAACACTATCCCCGATAATGTCACGGCTAACCTGGTGGCTGAACTTTGTGACTTTGTCCTTACCCATAACTACTTCACATTTGGGGACAATGTATACCTTCAGATCAGCGGCACTGCTATGGGTACCCGCATGGCCCCACAGTATGCCAACATTTTTATGGCTGATTTAGAACAACGCTTCCTCAGCTCTCGTCCCCTAAAGCCCCTACTCTACTTGCGCTATATTGATGACATCTTCATCATCTGGACCCATGGAAAAGAAGCCCTTGAGGAATTCCACCATGATTTCAACAATTTCCATCCCACCACCAACCTCAGCCTGGTCCAGTCCACACAAGAGATCCACTTCCTGGACACTACAGTGCTAATAAACAATGGTCACATAAACACCACCCTATACCGGAAACCTACTGACCGCTATTCCTACCTGCATGCCTCCAGCTTTCACCCTGACCACACCACACGATCCATCGTCTACAGCCAAGCTCTGCGATACAACCGCATTTGCTCCAACCCCTCAGACAGAGACAAACACCTACAAGATCTCTGTCAAGCTTTCTTACAACTACAATACCCACCTGCAGAAGTAAAGAAACAGATTGATAGAGCCAGAAGAGTTCCCAGAAGTTACCTACTACAGGACAGGCCTAACAAAGAAAATAACAGAACGCCACTAGCCGTCACCTTCAGCCCCCAACTAAAACCCCTCCAACGCATTATTAAGGATCTACAACCTATCCTAAAGGATGACCCAACACTCTCACAAATCTTGGGAGACAGGCCAGTCCTTGCCTACAGACAGCCCCGCAACCTGAAGCAAATACTCACCAACAACCACATACCACACAACAGAACCACTAACCCAGGAACTTATCCTTGCAACAAAGCCCGTTGCCAACTGTGCCCACATATCTATTCAGGGGACACCATCACAGGGCCTAATAACATCAGCCACACTATCAGAGGCTCGTTCACCTGCACATCCACCAATGTGATATATGCCATCATGTGCCAGCAATGCCCCTCTGCCATGTACATTGGTCAAACTGGACAGTCTCTACGTAAAAGAATAAATGGACACAAATCAGATGTCAAGAATTATAACATTCATAAACCAGTCGGAGAACACTTCAATCTCTCTGGTCACGCAATCACAGACATGAAGGTCGCTATCTTAAAACAAAAAAACTTCAAATCCAGACTCCAGCGAGAAACTGCTGAATTGGAATTCATTTGCAAATTGGATACTATTAATTTAGGCTTAAATAGAGACTTGGAGTGGCTAAGTCATTATGCAAGGTAGCCTGTTTCCTCTTGTTTTTTCCTACCCCCCCCCCCCAGATGTTCTGGTTTAACTTGGATTTTAACTTGAAGAGTGGTCAGTTTGGATGAGCTATTACCAGCAGGAGAGTGAGTTTGTGTGTGTATGGGGGTGGGGGGGATGTGAGAACCTGGATTTATGCAGGAAATAGCCCAGCTTGATTGTCATGCACATTGTGTAAAGAGTTGTCACTTTGGATGGGCTATCACCAGCAGGAGAGTGAATTTGTGTGGGGGGGTGGAGGGTGAGAAAACCTGGATTTGTGCTGGAAATCACTTTAGATAAGCTATTACCAGCAGGACAGTGGGGTGGGAATAGGTATTGTTTCATATTCTCTGTGTATATATAAAGCCTGCTGCAGTTTCCACGATATGCATCTGAGGAAGTGAGCTGTAGCTCACGAAAGCTTATGCTCTAATAAATTGGTTAGTCTCTAAGGTGCCACAAGTCCTCCTTTTCTTTTTGACTAAGCTATGAGTGTCTGCCATATGGTGCCCATCACATTTGTTCCCTCCTGTGTTAAACTTTCATGAGCTGATAAAAGAGCAGTTAGTAGCTCTTTGTTAAATAAATGTCAGTCAAGGCAAGCAGAGTGGAAATTTGGTGGTCAGATGTAGGTGGTCGATCACTGCTGAAAAAGATTAGTTAGCTGATAGAGAATGATATTTACCAGCTGTCTAGGGTGTCATGAGCTGGGGAATGGTACTGGCCTTAAAAAAAAAAAAAAGTCTTGGAATAATCCTCTATTGTTTCCATCAGGCTTTTCAGCTAGGCTTGAAAGGAACCTGCTGATCCCAACAAGACAAAGAGAGCCTCGAAAGATTTTAAAGCCCAGCTGAATCCTTCATTCTGCTTTTACAGCAGTGCTGCGGGACACCTTTGTGCTGAAATCAAAGTTGCAGAAATATAGTTTGCTTACAAGAAATGAAACCAACAGCCCCAGATTCAAGCATTTCGCCAAACTCCAAACCTCTGAAGGGGATTTAGTATGGGTTTGCAAGCAAATCTTTTCCCAGGATGGTGGAGCTTGCAGCCCGTTTTCAGTATCAACGTTTTCCAAAGGAATTGCAAGAATTCTTAAATCCCCTGGGTCCAGATCCTGAACTGGTGTGAATTACAGTTGCTCTATCAAATGGAGTTATGCTGATTTACACAAGCTGCGGATCTTGCCCTTCTATGTAACAGATTTTCTGGGGAACAAAATGTACAGATCCTTGTACGGCGGCACAAGGTTCATCAGAACCATTTCATCCAGCAACACACATATGACATTCCTTGATTGTGACTAGATGGCTCTCTCTTTTCAATATTGTTTGGCTTATATTTGGGGTCTGATTCTCCTGACTTACAGTGGTGTAAATCAGAAGTAATGGTGTTAAACCACTGTAGAACTGGGGTAGGTGAGAACCAGGAGTGTTTCTGGGCACTAAGTTTTGTGACATGTTCGTTTCTCTGGTGTGGTAGGATTTGTTTTCGCTGGGTTGTGTTTCAGATCTCTGGCCCAATCTTTTGGATGCATGCATGTGAGCAAAACACACATGTACATCTGTGCATACCTGCTGGTGTGTCTGTGCCATGGCTGCTGCAATTTGGGGTGCTGCACTTATGTGTATTTGCAACTCCAGTTACACACATGCATTGGGCAAAACTGCATGTGAACATCTGCAAATGCGGGCCTATGTTCTTTTTGGATCATTTGTGCCACATGTGTGGGCCAGATGCTATATTGGGCCACAAAGGGGACCTCCAGAGCTAAAATCATGAGCCTTTGTAGCTGCAGACAGACAGACAGGCTTTGTGACTGGGGCTGTAACAAATTCACATCCTCTGTGGAGACACAACGCACTCGGACCAATGGGTTCCATTTGTTCTTTATATTACTTTTCATTTCTTAGGGTGGCATCTGAGTGCCCTGAAATTCAATCTAAAACAAAAAAAGAAAAGGAGTACTTGTGGCACCTTAGAGACTAACCAATTTATTTGTGCATAAGCTTTCTCAGGCATTGGCACCCTGACAGCAGGATTGTCTGGCTATGTAGACTCCCTCCTCAGGCCCTAATTTACCAGCACTCCTAGCTATCTTCGAGACACCACTAACTTCCTGAGGAAACTACAATCCATTGGTGATCTTCCTGATAACATCATCCTGGCCACTATAGATGTAGAAGCCCTCTACACCAACACTCCACACAAAGATGGACTACGAGCCGTCAGGAACAGTATCCCCAAT
Organism: Lepidochelys olivacea; assembly: GCF_965140295.1. NCBI lineage: Eukaryota > Metazoa > Chordata > Testudines > Cheloniidae > Lepidochelys > Lepidochelys olivacea. The sequence goes on along the minus strand of NC_140417.1, from coordinate 2,588,692 downwards.
AATCTCACAGCAAACTTGGTGGCTGAACTTTGTGACTTCATCCTCACCCATAACTATTTCACATTTGGGGAGAATGTATACCTTCAAGTCAGCGGCACTGCGATGGGTACCCACATGGCCCCACAGTATGCCAAGATTTTTATGGCTGACTTAGAACAACGCTTCCTCAGCTCTCGTCCCCTAACGCCCCTACTCTACTTGCGCTATATTGATGACATCTTCATCATCTGGACCCATGGAAAAGAAGCCCTTGAGGAATTCCACCATGATTTCAATAATTTCCATCCCACCATCAACCTCAGCCTGGTCCAGTCCACACAAGAGATCCACTTCCTGGACACTACAGTGCTAATAAGCGATGGTCACATAAACGCCACCCTATACCGGAAAGCTACTGACCGCTATTCCTACCTACTTGCCTCCAGCTTTCATCCAGACCACACCACACGATCCATTGTCTACAGCCAAGCTCTACAATAAAACCGCATTTGCTCCAACCCCTCAGACAGAGACAAACACCTACAAGATCTCTATCAAGCGTTCTTACAACTACAATACCCACCTGCGGAAGTGAAGAAACAGATTGACAGAGCCAGAAGAGTACCCAGAAGTTACCTACTACAGGACAGGCCCAACAAAGAAAGTAACAGAACGCCACTAGCCGTCACCTTCAGCCCCCAAATAAAACCTCTCTGACACATCATCAAGGATCTACAACCTATCCTGAAGGATGACCCATCACTCTCACAGATCTTGGGAGACAGGCCAGTCCTTGCTTACAGACAGCCCCCCAACCTGAAGCAAATACTCACCAGCAACTACATACCACTAGAACCACTAACCCAGGAACCTATCCTTGCAACAAAGCCCGTTGCCAACTGTGCCCACATATCTATTCAGGGGACACCATCACAGGGCCTAATAACGTCAGCCACTCTATCAGAGGCTCGTTCACCTGCACATCCACCAATGTGATATATGCCATCATGTGCCAGCAATGCCCCTCTGCTGTGTACACTGGTCAAACTGGACAGTCTCTACGTAAAAGAATAAATGGACACAAATCAGACGTCAAGAATTATAACATTCATAAACCAGTCGGAGAACACTTCAATCTCTCTGGTCACTCAATCTCTGACCTAAAAGTCGCAATATTACAACAAAAAACTTCAAAAACAGACTCCAGCGAGAGACTGCAGAATTGGAATTAATTTGCAAACTGGATACAATTAACTTAGGCTTGAATAAAGACTGGGAGTGGATGAGTCATTACACAAAGTAAAACTATTTCCCCATGTTTATTCCCCCCCTCCCGCACTGTTCCTCAGACGTTCTTGTTAACTGCTGGAAATGGCCCACCTTGATTATCACTACAAAAGGTTGCCCCCCCCCCCCCCCGCTCTGCTGCTGGTAATAGCTCATCTTAAGTGATCACTCTCTCATTACCGTGTGTATGGTAACACCCATTGTTTGATGTTCTCTGTGTATATAAATCTCCCCACTGTATTTTCCACTGCATGCATCCGATGAAGTGAGCTGTAGCTCACAAAAGCTTATGCTCAAATAAATTGGTTAGTCTCTAAGGTGCCACAAGTATTCCTTTTCTTTTTGCGAATACAGACGAACACGGCTGCTACTCTGAAACCAATCTAAAACGAATGCATTCAAATAAACGTGAATCACTCGAGTGGGTAACTCACTGAAACCAAACACTAACCCCTTAGCAACAGGAATAGTTGGTAGCTAATTAAAAGCCAGACAGAACAGATGAGCCTTAAATCATGCCTTGCAGTTTGTCCAACTCAGACTTGTGCTGACTGGCAGAGCAAGCATGTTGCAAAGACGAGGCCATACTGGCCAGAGACAATTACTTTCCAGAAAATAGCAAGCATGAGTGTCCCCAAACAACCTAAACGTGGCAAGCTAGATCCTTCCCCTCACCACCCATTCCTAAGGCCCCAGTTGCTCTGCATAACCTGCTCCCTGTGGGTTCCTCCCCAATGGCATAGAGTTGGCAAAGCAGCCCAGATGCACCTCCCATTGTATGGAGAATGTTAAGAACAGGAGTATCAATGGATCACCACTGTGCTCCAATGAACCCAGCTGGCAGAACAGCCTCCTGGGTGTAATTACAGCCAGGCACAACTTAGAGAAGCCCTTAGACTGCTCTACATTATACCAGGGGTAAAACAGTCCCTACCTAGCCTAAGATGGGGGGGGGAAGTTGAGGTGGCATAACAATTCTCCTCCAAAGGTGTCGGGTGCAGCATAGGTATAGCTGAGGATCCCACCCCATGAGACCTAACTGTATGTCAATGTATTTTTTCTCTGCTCTTTCTTAAAATTCAATTAAGCACGTACCCTACATCTAAATGAAAATGGTTTGGGTCATGGGCATAGAGATCAGGAAGTGATAACATTTCCTGGATGGGAAATCTTCCTGACATCACATTAGAAGTATTTCTGAGCTGCTGCAGAAACAGATTCTAAAGCAAACCAAAATCTAGTCTTCATGAAGAAATCATCATAAGAACATAAGAACGCCCAGACTGGGTCAGACCAAAGGTCCATCTAGCCCAGTAACCTGTCTTCTGACAGTGACCAATGCCAGGTGCCCCAGAGGGAATGAACAGAACAGGGAATCATCAAGTGATCCGTCCCCTGTCGGCCATTCCCAGCTTCTGGCAAACAGATGCAACCCCCTTATGTTGACATCCTTAGCTGTGTTTAAGAGTGCATTATATCAAATTAGCCTAAACCAATTATCTAGTAACTTCACCTGCATTGTGTCCACATGGGAGATTTGCACTGATTTAGTTCATTTGGTTTCCAGACCATTAAATTGGTACAACTTTTCGTGTAAACAGGCCTAAGAAGCAGGAAGGGGGTGGGGGGAATCACAATGCTACTAACAATCACGATTTTATCAGGAATCTCACCATAATTAGTGTTTTTCTTAAAACCTCAACTTTTGGAGTTGTTATTGAATGAGAATCTGGCAGGGGCATTGTTCATGTAAGAAGCTTACAAGAAGTGGAAGGTTGGACATATGACCAGGGAAGAGTATAAAAATATTGCTCGGGCATGTAGGAATGAAATCAGGAGGGCCAAATCGCACCTGGAGTTGCAGCTAGCGAGAGATGTCAAGAGTAACAAGAAGGGTTTCTTCAGGTATGTTGGCAACAAGAAGGCGGCCAAGGAAAGTGTGGGCCCCTTAATGAACGAGGGAGGCAACCTAGTGACAGAGGATGTGGAAAAAGCTAATGTACTCAATGCTTTTTTTGCCTCTGTCTTCACGAACAAGGTCAGCTCCCAGACTGCTGCGCTGGGCATCACAACATGGGGAATAGATGGCCAGCCCTCTGTGGAGAAAGAGGTGGTTAGGGACTATTTAGAAAAGCTGGACGTGCACAAGTCCATGGGGCCGGACGAGTTGCATCCGAGAGTGCTAAAGGAATTGGTGGCTGTGATTGCAGAGCCATTGGCCATTATCTTTGAAAACTCATGGCGAACGGGGGAAGTCCCGGATGACTGGAAAAAGGCTAATGTAGTGCCAATCTTTAAAAAAGGGAAGAAGGAGGATCCTGGGAACTACAGGCCAGTCAGCCTCACCTCAGTCCCTGGAAAAATCATGGAGTAGGTCCTCAAAAAATCAATTCTGAAGCACTTACATGAGAGGAAAGTGATCAGGAACAGTCAGCATGGATTTACCAAGGGAAGGTCATGCCTGACTAATCTAATCGCCTTCTATGATGAGATTACTGGTTCTGTGGATGAAGGGAAAGCAGTGGATGTATTGTTTCTTGACTTTAGCAAAGCTTTTGACACAGTCTCCCACAGTATTCTTGTCAGCAAGTTAAAGAAGTATGGGCTGGATGAATGCACTATAAGGTGGGTAGAAAGTTGGATAGATTGTCAGGCTCAACGGGTAGTGATCAATGGCTCCATGTCTAGTTGGCAGCCGGTGTCAAGTGGAGTGCCCAAGGGGTCGGTCCTGGGGCCGGTTTTGTTCAATATCTTCATAAATGATCTGGAGGATGGTGTGGATTGCACTCTCAGCAAATTTGCGGATGATACTAAACTGGGAGGAGTGGTAGATACGCTAGCGGGCAGGGATAGGATACAGAGGGACCTAGACAAATTGGAGGATTGGGCCAAAAGAAATCTGATGAGGTTCAACAAGGACAAGTGCAGGGTCCTGCACTTAGGACGGAAGAACCCAATGCACAGCTACAGACTAGGGACCGAATGGCTAGGCAGCAGTTCTGTGGAAAAGGACCTAGGGGTGACAGTGGACGAGAAGCTGGATATGAGTCAGCAGTGTGCCCTTGTTGCCAAGAAGGCCAATCGCATTTTGGGATGTATACTTAGGGGCATAGCGAGCAGATCGAGGGACGTGATCGTCCCCCTCTATTCGACATTGGTGAGGCCTCATCTGGAGTACTGTGTCCAGTTTTGGGCCCCACACTACAAGAAGGATGTGGATAAATTGGAGAGAGTCCAGCAAAGGGCAACAAAAATGATTAGGGGTCTGGAACACATGACTTATGAAGAGAGGCTGAGGGAACTGGGATTGTTTAGTCTGCAGAAGAGAAGCATGAGGGGGGATTTGATAGCTGCTTTCAACTACCTGAAAGGTGGTTCCAGAGAGGATGGATCTAGACTGTTCTCAGTGGTAGAAGAGGACAGGACAAGGAGTAATGATCTCAAGTTGCAGTGGGGGAGGTTTAGGTTGGATATTAGGAAAAACTTTTTCACTAAGAGGGTGGTGAAACACTGGAATGCGTTGCCTAGGGAGGTGGTGGAATCTCCTTCCTTATAAGTTTTTAAGGTCAGGCTTGACAAAGCCCTGGCTGGGATGATTTAATTGGGGATTGGTCCTGCTTTGAGCAGGGGGTTGGACTAGATGACCTCCTGAGGTCCCTTCCAACCCTGATATTCTATGATTCTATGATTCCTGTGTTTTGTTGTTGGTTTTGTAAACAAAGAAAGTTTCTACCTCTCACAGGTGCAAAGAAAAGCATGAAAATGTGACCTGAGTGCACCCTAAAGGCTCAGAAACTAGAAGGTAAATAAAAAAAACCCCAAAAGTATTTTAATGTGATTGTTAAGCTGATGTCATGATTCTGGGGGGCCTGACACGTTTGTTTGAATGTCTGAGGTTGGTAATACTGAGCTTAAGAGTAAAAGGAAAGAGGAAATACTTGGTCAAAATTCAAATAAATGGCTACGTTGGCACAACATCTGGTACTGGCGTAAAGTCCAGTGTCTCGGAGGGATTCCATTTTTGGGGTGCCAGGGTTGACAAAACATGAGAATCTGTTGTATTTTAAAACATGCCAATGCTTTCACTTGGTCCCTGCATTGTCCCTCCTTACACTTGCAGACTGAGCATCTGATTTGCTGGGCACTCACAGCAGACTCACGCTGGCGAATTAGTCTTTCTGGCAAATTTCGTCACAGCTATTTTCAGATTCCACACTTGAGACTCTCTCAACTGCATCTGAGGAAGTGAGCTGTAGCTCACGAAAGCTTATGCTCTAATAAATTGGTTAGTCTCTAAGGTGCCACAAGTCCTCCTTTTCTTCTCTCAACTCCCTGTAATATGGGCCCTTTGTCTGTTAGTGCCCCCTTGTGGCAGGATGGGATAATACACCAACCTGACTCTCACCCATGTGCTATGTTCTGTGTTCTTCTATTCCTTGTTATGACCCTCCAGCCAGGTCCTTAATAGTCTTTTCCCCCTTCAGGGTAATGGAGAGTTGGCAATCCCATGGCTCTGGTGGGATCTTGATAGACAAATTTCAGAGTAACAGCCGTGTTCGTCTGTATTCGCAAAAAGAAAAGGAGGACTTGTGGCACCTTAGCGACTAACCAATTTATTTGAGCATAAGATGAAGTGAGCTGTAGCTGTAGCTTTTCTTGATAGACAAAGTTCTCCTGAGTTTAGAGCCTTCTTCTCCAGAGTCCTTGGCTGGAGTAGGTGGGGAACACAGGCCACCCGCTCCACAGGGGCCTTCCAACTCCGGGCCCTTGTTTGGGCCCGCCAGAACCAGTCCTGCACAGTCCCTCACTGCTCCCTGAGCTACTTTCGACCTCTCCTTCTCTGTAGGCTTTCCCCGCCTCTCGCCCTGCTTTTCCCTCTTCAGAGGGTTGGATTCTCTGGCAGCTTCTCCCCACTCTGCTGGAGGGATCCTCTCTCTGCCATCCCTCTGGCAGATTCCTGTCTCCTCAGGAGCTCCTCCACTAACTGAGGTCCTTTGATCTTGCCCAGGTTCTTCCCTGCTTACTTAACTGCCTCCAGTGACTCAGTGCTATCGACACCCAGGTGAACCCGAGCTGCCTCCTTCCCCCTTGCATAGCTGTCGGAGGTAGGCTGGGCCCTGACTCCTCTGACATACCCCTTATTTCTAAATTTAAATAGTCCCACCATTGACATCCATCACCAGAGTGTGGCTTTTCCACTCAAGGGAGTCTGGCTGTCCTGGGCTCAGGCCTAGTGTTGGTACATTACAATGCTACATTCGTGGATTCAGCACCACATACCCTACCAGAGCCGTAGACACTCATATACTATGGTGATGGGGCCAGGTAGAAACCTGGCCAGAAAGAATCCTGCAGTCCTTACTTGGTATATACTCCTACTGATGTCAGTGACCCTAAGGGACTTGAGGATCGAGTCTGTACCAAGTGGTGTCTACACCTTCCTCACACTGGTATTCCCCCTTCCCTCAGCCTTGGCAACAGGCTGCCTGGAAACTCCTGCGATTCCTACTCCTGCCTGGAAAGCCCAGGTTACCTCCCCCGGGTCTATGTGCTGCATCATACTGTCCCTGACTACACACAGGCTTCGATTAAAGATGTGGATGCTATCCTCTGCTGGACCCTTAGGAATGATTTGCCCTATCGCTTTGTGCTGTGGTTTCAGAAGCTGAAAGCTGTGAATGTTTATGCTTCAACAGTTCCATTAATAGGTATTAAATAATGTTCCTTTAAGCTACAGTAACTACTGCCCCAGGGTTCAGTCTCATTTGTATGGGTGTCTTGTCACAATGCCTAGAATTATAGACATTCCTGCCATATGCCCGCCTATATCTGCAAAGTTACACAGTATTCAGATTTCCTGCTGAGAACTAGCAAATATTACTGTTCATTCATTAGAAGCAGAGGAGTTGAAATTAAATCAGTTTTGCTGCCTCAAGTCTGAGATGTGCAAAGAGGGAGATATCAACTCTCCCTAACTCTTAGCTGGGTAGCTTTAAAATGAGATCCCTAGCGTAGATGGTCAGCAAAAGCACAAATCTGATACCTTTCCCCCTTCTGCCTCCTTTGCCCACCAAAAACATGACTGAAAACGCCTGTTGACAGGGCCCACTCTGGGAACAGAGGTAGGACATCTTTGGCAAATCAGAAAACACAGGATGCTGTAATCAAGAGCGTAGCTCGGAATTTGAAATGAGCACACATATACACACACTGACAGCTTCATTGTGCCCTCTCTAGCAAATGCTCATCATCTCCCAAGGAAATTGTTATTCTGAATTCATCACAGTCTCCTGCTCGCTCATCTGAGGGAAGGCTACGATGCCTTCACACTGCCACTCTATACAATTTTGTGTCTCTGTTGTGGGTATGTATGCAGCCCTTTTTTCCGGTGTATTTGAGCCTCTCAGAATCTTCAGTGAATTTACCCTCACAATACCCCTCTGAGGGACGGAAGGGTTATCATCCACACTTTCCCAATGGGAAACTGAGGTGCAGACAGACTAGAGGCTTGTCTATGCAGGCCATTACTGTGGAGCAAGCCAGGGTGGAAATGCACAGCACACCAGCTTGCTGTGCAGTGATGTCCCAAATGGTACTACTATCACCCAGAAGTAGTCCTGGAGTGTGCAAATCGAGCCAGGCACAAGGATTTTCAGTGCACTGCAGCAGTGCCTACAGGACCATCGCTCCCTGGCTTGCCGTGTAGGGCTCATCTACGTGGGAAGTTATTCAGTGACTTGCTCAGTGTCTCAAAGGGAGTCTGTGTCACAGCAGGGAATCAATCCTCAGTCTCCCAAGTCCCAGGTTAGCCCACTAACCACTGGGCCATCCTGCCTCTCCTCCCCTTCCTTATATTATATCCCCCTCATGACTCTCCACTTTTTGGGCTGTAAGTTCCCAATCCTGACTGGGGCTGCTGGGCCCTACTGCCAGACAACCAACCAACCAACAGAGTAGAACGGTCACTGCAGCCAATCGAAAGTGCAGTTCAGCACGAATATTTTGACAGCTGCCATCTTGAATGACACAACAGGGACTGAGCCAGGGAACTGCCCGAGCTAATGGCATGAGCAGCCAAGGATCCCTGGCTCTGGCCTGTAGCAACTCATTCCCTCAGTGGATCGGCACAGAGTGGGGACCTGGCACACGCACCCACCAGTGAGTTACAATATCTAGCAGTCCTTTATTTAAAGGACCTGATGATGAATAAAACAGATGCGCCAGTCACCATAAGAAATGTGGAGGTGTAATGAGAGTTAGCAGGCGTAGGATGCTGCGAGACAGACGGATATCAGGTAGGCTGATGGGAGTGGGGGAATAAGCTTGTTTCTGCTCTCAGATACACGAGCGGAAATCTAGAGTAGCTCTGCTAACTGCCCTGGAGATACTGTGTATTTGCAGTGGTGACGACTAGAGCAGAATTTAGCCACATGGATCTTCTACAGAGAATTCTTTCCCAGGTGTCTGGCTGGTGAGTCTTGCCCACATGCTCAGGATCTAACTGATTGCCATATTTGGGGTTGGTAAAGAGTTAAAATCCATTGCTGATGTAATAACCTGGTATATGGATTTGTGTACAGGCCCAAAGTTTGGTCAAGAGGTCAGAGGCCTAGCTAAGCAATAGCTAAGAGAAAGCAGAATAACCAATGAAAACCTTGCTTTGTTAAGATATGCCTGGTCAGCAAAACGCCAGATGTTGGAGGCAATAATTGTGTCTTATTCAAAGTTGCAAATAGAACAAAGAAGCCCTGTTTCTGTTGTGATAGTTTCTTCTGTAGGGAGATGTTCTTCCACACATTCTAACCTTGAGTTTATGAAAGTCAGTATAAGATATGGCCTCCTCCCACCTCCCTTTTCCAGGGACCAATGCCTGCCTTAAAACACAAATGAACAACTTGAAAGACAATCTTTATTGCTATATACTTTTACTGTTTCTTTGCTTTTACCCCTAGATATGTATCTGTTGGACAATCAAAGGAGCTACTTCATTCCTATGGACCCCAAATCAGAATTCAACATATATATATATTTTATACCAATACATTTATTAAAGTACTAATTAACTGTTAAATGATAATTTGTCAATGTGAGACCATGGGTGGAAACATTATGTAACCTTTGACCATTGGCTACTGTGCTATCATGTTTAGCTGCGAGACCTATCTGGGGAAGTGAAACTGCCTACCCCGTCACTTTCCCCCGCCCATGGAAAATGCATATATTCCATTGTAATCAATTGATTGACAGTGTCTCTGATCCTAATAAGCAAGGTGACACTCTTTCAGCGCTGTACATAATAAACTCCTGTGCTTGACCTCTACACGGTGTGGATTTATGTCCTTCAGTTGGGAAGGAATTTTCTCCTGGGTCAGATTGGCAGAGACCCTTTGGGGTTTTTTTGTTTTCCTCTGCAGCCTGGGGCAGAGGTCACTTGCAGATTTAAACTAGTATAAATGGTAGATTCTCTGAAACTTGAAGTCTTTAAATCATGATTTGAAGATTTCAGTAACTCAGCCAGAGATTATGGGTCTATTACAGGAATGGGTGGGTGCGGTTCTCTGGCCTGCGATATGCAGGAGGTCAGACTAGATGATCATGATGGTCCCTTCCGGCCTTAGAGTCTATTAGGGCTGACAAAACCCATCATCTAAGAAGGCCCCAAGACACTGCAGTGGCATTTGTTAGTGCTTTACATGAGTGTGTCTCCAGGAGGACAGGGGTCTGAGCACATGCAAAGGACCTGCTCCAGCTCCTGTTGAAATCAGTGGACATTTTGGTTAAAATCTCTCTGAAGCTCAGTTACCTTCAAAAAAGTCCCTTAAAAAAAAAAACCCAAGAGCATTTGCACCCCCTATGATGGTGTGCTGTGGAACGCCGGTTACCCCCAGCCAATGTCAGCCTCCACATACGTTTATCTCAAGCTGCCACATGAGAATGGTATAGGCTATTCTGCCCAGCCGAGAGCATAGAATACGGTTTTCCTTCGGCGCAGACTTGCTCATCACTTGCTTTCTACGTGATAAACGGGAATCTTGAAAACACATGGGAGAGGTACACCAGAGCTCAATAATATTAGATGACATCCTCACTGCTCTGCAAAGGCCAAGACAAATTTCTCACTGAACCATAGCAATAAAACAATATGATAAAGGAGCTAAAGCAAAAGGCTATGATATGCTTGAATCACTTTGGCAGAAAACAAATGCTGTGCATAGTGACGTAAATAAATAATTAGACAAGCAAAGGAGCACTGCCCCCCTCACTCACTTCCAAGCGAAGAAGCCATTTGCCACCTGCTCCACCCATTTGGAACCAGCACTGGGGAAAGTTTGGAAACCATCCTTGGAGAGAATAAAAAGGTTGCATCTAAGACAGAACTGTGCTCACAACAGATACATATTCCAAGTTTAAACGGGTACCCCAGGGGGACTAGTAAGAAACCATCTCACAGACCTGAAAAATGCTGCCCATTACAGAACCTGGCATCTTCTTGGCACTTGGCTCCATGCTAACTAGGGGTAAAATGTCACCCCCCCCCCACCCATACACGCAGCTGGTTCAAATGTAATTTCCATACAACATGCACTGTGCTTCGGGACTGACTTGTTTTAACCTTCACTCAACATGGTGCTTACTGTGCAAATGCTCTGCCAACAGATCGTGCTTACCAACAAAGGAAAGCGTCTGAAGTCACCATGAGAGGAAAGAGCTGTTTGATATTTGTGCCCTTGGACACCTAGTGTCAAAACCCATCTAGAAGCTCACAAACAGGCAAAAGCTTGACAGAGAAAAATCTGGCTTGGCAATGTTGCCTGCAGCATTCTCAGAACAGGGAAGTGAAAACATATTCCCCACAAGGGGCAGACACTTAGTGGTGGGAAGAGGATCTTGTAAAAAGTAATACAATTTTCTCCACCTAAATTGCATTACCTTGTCTGAGTGTAAAGCCAGAGACTGCAGCACCTCAGAATAAGATATAGATAAAAAAAGTTTCCAAAGACACATCCACTTAAAAGTCATGGTTGAGAAAGACCAACTGTGAGACAGACTGCTATTTTTCGATAGGCACAGACATTGCAATAGCTGCATAGCAAGGATATCGGGGAAGAGGAAGGAAACTGCTTTATAGCTAGGGCTCTACTGAACAATCGAGCTATACATCTTAGATCCTTATAGGCTCCCTATCACCATGGTTACCGAGCACCTTCCAACGGAGATGTTGACTCCCACCTCCAACTGGCCCATAGCATTAGCACCACCACCACCCACTTCTTCCATTTTCAAACAAGTTCCTTTGTGCTTTTCCCTATGCTGCCCCTCAGACCTCCCCTTAAACAGCCATAAAACTAACTCATTATCCTCCTTAAAACACTTCTTTGACATGATGCCTGTGAAAGACTTGACAACGGCTAGGTTGCTGGTGAGCTGTGACCACAGTCCATCAGGCTGACCCCTATTGTCTCATTGTACTCCCCCTTAGGTCTATCTCTTGTCCTAGATTGTAGCTCTTTGGGGAAAGGAACTCTTTTGGCTTCTGTTTATACAGTGCCCAGCATATAGGGTCCTACTCCATAACTGGGGCTCATACATACTAAGGTAGTACAAATAATCACAGGTATTTATCCTCAGAACTCCACTGTGAGGTAGACAACTGGTATCAGCCCCATTTTTCATGTGAAGCCCAGAGAAAAGAAGTAACCTACCCGTGGTCAACTAAGAAGTCTGTGATTGTGCAGAGAATTGATCTTGGGTCTTCCAAATCCCAGATTAGAGTCCTAACCACTGGACTATCCTCCCTCTCTACAAGACAAGCCTGACAAGTGTCAACTATGGAACTGGGCCCCTCTTTTTAACATGAGCATGTATAAAATAGAAGTTTGGTTTGAAGGAAAGTGATGGCCATTAGATACTGGCTTTGGGTGCCCATTTGAAAGCCTGGGTACCTTTTGTTAGGTGCCTATGGATTTTTGAGATGGTCAATAAGATGTGTGAGAGGCATAGAGAGGCTGGAGATACCTTAGAGAGGGTAGTTGAAAGTGACAGGAAGATGAACTCAGAGCCAATTTACAGATATACAAAGCTCATACCAACTCTGACTTTAAGCAAGGTCAGGAAGGCCCACAAACTCTGAGGAGCCTCTAATCGAGACAGAGACAAATGAAACAACCCTCTGAAGACATAACAAAATCACCAAACACCCTGTGTATGTTTAAACCCGCTTGTCCTGCCACAGAAACCCTTTTCATTAGGGGAAAATTAAACATTTTAGCAACGTGTGCTCTGGGGGCTATTTAAAGGGCCTGCAGCTCCCCTGCTTCTAGCGCCCCGCTCTTTTAAATAGCCCCTGGAGTAGCGGTGGCAGGGCTCCGGCAGCTATTTAAAGGACCGGGGCGGTAGAAGCGAGGGAGCCCCGGGCCCTTTAAATAGCCGCCGGAGCCTCACCGCCGCTACCTCAGAGCTCCGACAGTGCAGCTCTAGAGGCAATTTAAAGGGCCTGGGGCTCCAGCCACTGCTCTCTTCTGGGGCAGGGTGAAGCACGGCCACAGGACCTCCAGCAGGGGACCTTCAGACCTGTCCACCCCACCACAAACCCAAAGAGAGAGAGAGAGAGCACAATATGGACGGTGAACCCCTTCTTTCTGGACTCACTCACTCTCTCTCACACACACACACACACATATATCAATCCTCCCACTGCTGCTGACTATCTTGTAACTTTCCTTGAAGCAAATAATCCAGGACTCACAGGCTCCTCTGAGAGTCATGTTAGTGATATTCCATTAGCCTGGAAAAGATGCTCTATTTATTGCAAAGTCAGTATCTGCCTCCCAAGAATTGAACTCCTGCTCCCAGGTTCTGCAGAGAATGCCCACAGATCTCTCTGCAAACCAGCAGCCTGCAGACCTTATCTGGGATCCTCCGCTTGCATGCAGGTGCTGTGGAGCGGTGGGTCCATTTTAAGCACACATACACACAGCTGCTTCTCTTGGATACACTTGATCCAAGTCAGAAGCTATTGTATGTTTCAGAATAGATCAGAAGCCCGTTCTGTGTGCAGTAAGTATAACATAGGCATAAATCTGCCCCAAGCTTGGGTCTATCTGCCCTTTCCCAAACCCTTCCTCTATCCACATCCTTTTCCTGATTCACCCTTTTCCTTTCCTTTCTTTGACTCTTCCTGGCTCACTAAACCTGGTATCATTTGTTAAACACCACTGAAGACTTTACAAAAAGCTGCCGGACGCAACACACAGTAATTATTCTTGGGGATTACGACACTGATAGTAAAGGAAACAGCTATAAGAGAAGGGTCGGCAAAGCGTGCAAGTGAAATCAGGTCACTAGTGGGCTGCAGAGAATGTCCATCTTACAGAAAAGTTTCCAAGAAAACCTTTATACAGAAATACTGACTCCGAGCAATTTCCTCTTCTAATGACAACCAGCATTCATTTGGCTTCCTTTTGTCTGCTTCTCTTTGTTCCCCCCATTCATCCCTTCTGTGGAGCAGGGTCTCATGTCTGTGACCTTCTCTTTTTCAGCTAAACCTCCATAGGGAATGGGCCCTTGACCCACACCCAACATTGTAAATGCAAATGTGTCCTAAGACTTTTATAACTACCAAAGCCTGAATGCATATCACCATCCATAGCATGTGGTAGGGGGATTGCACACTGTACTCAAATCTGTTGGCCTACCAGGAGAGTAAAGATGCATTCTTTCGACACATACTTCAACTTGCATTTTCTATGGATGCTTTATATTTTGTGGTCTCATGCCCAAGCATATCTGTTACATGATGCACTGCAAATTACAGCCAGTATCATTTCAGCCACAACCAGCCCTGTGCACTTCCCAAAAAAGTTCAGATCTGTTTGCACTGACCTAAAACAATGTGTGTAAGTTCTCTCCTTCTGCACTGTGAAGCATTGGCTCACACCCCTCTAGTCAAGAAATACAGCTGGAAACAAAATACTAAAAAATATCAAGGTACAATCAGCTGGGCCATGTCAGCACAGTTCCACTAAAGTCAACGGCACTATGCCAGGTTACACCAGCCGAGGATTTGATTCATCATTTCTTTTCAGCCTGTTGCCGGCTAATCGCTTTGAATGGCAGCTATCCGATACAAATTTGCTGGAGTTCATTGAAGGGAGTGCAAAATATGGCAGCTGCTGCTGTTCTCTGGATGCCAACGAATATCTTTATTTCTCTTGCTAATCTTTGCAAACATCAAAGAGAAATCGTAGAAATCATTTAAAACTGACACGTGTTAACATTTAAAACCAACGACCAATTAGAGACTTGAAACCTACTGAATAGATCCACTATTCAACATGCCACCCGGTCTTCCAGTTATTCATTGTGTGTGCTTTTTCATGACAAATACATCAAAGAAGATTAGAGCAACCCTGTTTTCTTCAGAAGGAGATCATTGTTCCTGTACTTAGCTGCTGCCAGTGCTAGGCAGGATGAATCACGGGGTTCCAAACAGAGATGCCTAAAGTGAGGTTAGTGAGTTAGGCTTTTCTCCAGCTGCGTTCTTTTTGCAGACCTTTCAACCAATATCTATTCAGTTGCCATGCAAAATAGCAAGTGTACCTAAGCCTGTATTCGAATTTCACCCCTATTTTAATTGTGCTGACACTTCATCCTAGAAGATATCTGCTGAGCTCCAGCTAGATCATTTGTAACCCTTATCATGATGATGGCAACCAGTGTAGCACCGTGCCCTCCAGCCGACACAGAATGGAGACTCAACTCTTCACTATTTTGCAATGAATAAATTGGTTATCAGGATATGCGCAGCAGCAGTTTCCCCCCCAATTTAATGATCATACATCCATGACTTAGCATATCTCTGTGTACTGTGATGATCAGGAAAGCCTGATTGAAAGGTTTTAGAGTGGAATTCAAGTCAAAGTTGCAGCCACCATGGAAAGCATCTGCATGGATTGATTTCTGTGTTTGAGAGACACTGCAGCACTGTTTCACCTTGCGTAGAGGTGACCTCCATTAAAACACAGTTGTATTTTTGAACAATATGATAGTGTCACGGCTTTATCCTAAGAGGCCAATTTTCACATAACCGGATGCAATAATCACATTTTCCCATGACAACTGGGTAACTATAATCAAATTACCTGTTTGGATGGGCAGTTATATTTTGGGCAATGCAGCCATCCTTGTATGTACCCAAATGGTGGTTTGGTGTAAGAAGTGGGTACATGCACAAATGGTGACCTACTCCCCTTCTCCAGGACAACAGGTTTGTCTAAAGGAAGGCAGTGTGTGGTTGCCATTTCCATATATATCCGACCTCATGAAGTACCTTAACTTGGTGGGTAAGAAGGAGCTGAGTGATGATGGGAAAGTGGACAGCCCAAAAGACCTGTGCCCACTTCCGTGATGAACACACACCGTGGTCTCTGAGGGCTTCAGCTGAAGCATTACAGTTCCTGACACCAGGTGGAGCAGAAGGCAGCAGTTCAGTGGGCTTCTACACGCCACAGGTTGACCCAGTTCTTCCAGTTCCACACAGCCACAAAGAGTTTCCAACAGGGCTGCTCAAAACCATTCCGCTTTTTTTTTTTTTAACAGAATATTTGTTTTTTGAAAAAACCTAAAATTTTCACAGGAGGTGCCTGCTTTTTTCTAAAATTGGGGGGAAGGAGGGGTTTCAAAACACCAAACATCCAAAAATTGAAAAAATATAATTCAAAAACCAAAATATTTACAAGTTCCAAGCAAAATATGTCTTGGTTTTGGCTGGAAAAGTTAGTTTTCGCTTTTTCAACAGAAAGTAAAAAAAATTCACGGAAAATTTTGACACAAAAGAAATTGTTTTGTCGTCATCAAAATTTTCAACAGGGATTTTTTCCCCAATTCAGTCTAGCTTCTAACGTTTGTGGTTCCACTCGAGCCTAAAACAGCAGCAGTCTGGTACCCTTTAGGAATGCCACTCAGATTTCAGTAATCTTTAGTCCTTCCATAAATTTAGAATTGGAATTCAAGTGTTGTTTATCAAATCTAACAGCAATTTTGACTGTGCTTATAAAATAATAATTTTTAAAAAACCAATGCGCCATACTGCAATTTGTAAATTGCTTGGTGCCTAAGGTCATACACAGATGATACCAAAGTGAATTCATAATTATACAGCAATCCAGTGTCAAGTCTTGCTCAAGATCAACTGTCTGTAATGGGCCACACTCTTACCACTTCAAAAGTTATTTCTCCTCCCTTGGTATCCTGCTGTTAATTGATTTATCTCGTTAGACTGACCTAACACTTGGTAAAGCAACCCACATCCTTTCATGTATTTATACCTGCTCCTGTATCTTTTACTTCATACGTCTGATGAAGTGGGTTCTAGCCCACAAAAGCTTATGCACAAATACATTAGATAGTCTCTAAGGTGCCACAAGGACTCCTTTTTTATTTGCTCGAGATTATTCATCAAGGGTAAAGTTCATCCCTATGTAGAAGGCAGAGCTGTTTGAAATGTTGGGATTTTTTCCACACAAATTTCTGAAAACAATTAACAATTTTAATGTTGTTCAATTTTTTCCACTCCCCCCACCCTGTGCTGCATGATTCAATGGAAATGTATTGTTTCAGATTTCTAGGGTTTTTCCTCTTCCCTTTTTTACCTTTCCCTCCACCATTTTCACTGGAGAAAATTGCTTGCTTTTTACCCTACCTTGTTGTACTTTCCTAGTGGGAAAGGGATTTAAAGTCAGAGAGAAAGTGTATATGTTTTCCCCACTTTTTTGCTTTTCTGCCTCTTCCCAATTCTCTCTAGTGGGAAAATGAGGGGGGCTGAGAAAAATATTTTTTCCCCACTATTTAAAAAAAGATTTTTGCCACACATTTTTCATTTCAAACTGTTTTTTTAAGTCATCAAATAGATTTTTTGCCAAAAAGCCCACTTTTATTAACCCCATTTTTCAACAAATTATTATTCTGGGGCCTGCCTCAGACTGCTTGTTTTATGGAAAATTTCAACCAAAATGGTTCAGCCATTTCTCAGAAAGAGTTTGGGGAAAATATATTGTTTTGCACATGTTAAAAAAAGTCTGACAACCATTTTGTTGAAAAGCTCTGGTGGCCCCATGCTTTGGAGCCAGGACTTGAAATCTGGCAGAGGATGGTGTTTTGTCAGGGATGCAACTACTGGTGCCCCAGTGAAAATCTGCCCAAAATTTGGGAGGGCAAGATATAACTGGTTGGACAACGAGATTAGGACTGGGCATTGGGGAGGAGGGGGGAGGACTTGGAGCCAGTTGGCTGGGGGATCAAAAACATGGAGATTACATGAGGAGCTGGGGAGGAGGGGCAAAACTGGGAGGGCTACAAGGAGACTGGAAGTGGGATGAGAAGTCTGAATGGAGACTGAGACTTAGTAATCAAGGAGAACAGGACTGGGACAAAGAGCCCAGGTGGGGAAGAGATGGGACAGAGACAGGTTGAAGAGGCTGGGACAGAAGAATTCAAGCTTAACCAGGAATGTGCCCACTTGAGAACATTCCCTTCCAAAGACTGAAATGGAACCCAAGATTCTTGACTTTTACTATTCCTCCCCCACTGGAAAACTATAGATTTGAGTGTACATGTGATGTAGTGTGACAGGGTCGGGCCAGATGGCTACAGGAGAGTGATCCTATTGGGATCTGGGAAGTACTAAAGGATCCCCACCCTCACCCCGAGCGTAAGGGGGGGATCCACAGGACCTGGACACCAATTGAGTACAGGAGACAACTAATGAAATAACAGGGACAGGAGTGCAGTCAAAGGGTCAAACGAAGGGAACCAGATGGGGATACCGAGCAGAGAATCCTGGACAGTGCCCACTGCTCCTCAAAGGTGTCAAGGGAGTCAGTGGACAGGACTAGTTGATTGAGCACCAGCGCTCTCCCTCGAAGGGAGAGGCACCGGAGTAGTCCTGTCCATTTCCGGAGCCGCTCTATCACCCCGCCCTCTAAATTGTGCCAGTTCTCCGGCGGAGAGGGATGCATGGCAGAAAGGTAAATGCCGAGATAGAGCAGCGGACCCACGCTCCACCGGATGGCCTGAAGCACGGGTGGGAGGGAGCTCGCCTGCCAGCCCCCTACCACCAGGCCAGAGCTCTTGACCCAATTGACCCAGGTGGAGGAGGCTGCCAAATAGATGGCCTGGCAAGCCTCCACCCGTGCCAAGTCGCCCGGGTCCTGGACCACAAGAAGCACGTCGTCGGCGTACGCCGACAGGACCAGCCGCAGTTCCGGCTCCCACATTACCACTCCGTCAACCTCCTGCGGAGGAGACAGAGGAAGGGCTCGATCACCAGAGCGTACAGCTGGCCTAAGAGGGGGCACCCCTGCTGTACTCCTTGCCCGAAGCTGACCGGTTTGGTCAGGGTCCAGTTGAGCCTGACCAGACACGCTGCAGAGGAGTACAGCACCCGGAGAAAACCCACAAACTGGGGTCCGAAGCCAAACACTCGCAGAGTGCGTAGGAGATACCCATGGTCCACCCTGTCAAACGCCTTCTCCTGATCCAAGAACAGGAGGGCAAACGATAGACCACCCCTACACCCGAGTTCCAAAAGGTCCCAGACCAGATATAGGTTGTCAAAGATGCTGCAGCCCGGGACGGTGTAGGTCTGGTCAGGGTGGACCACGTCCGCCAGCACAGACCCTAGTCGCAGCGAGATTGCTTTTGCCACGACTTTGTAGTCCGTGCTGAGGAGCGAGACGGGACGCCAATTTCGTAAACCGGAGATCCCGGTTCTTCGGCAATAAGGCGAGCACAGCTCGCCTGCACGAAAGAGGGAGGACCCCGCTCCGCAAAGACTCGGCCCATACGATGACTAGATCTGGGCCGAGGACGTCCCAGAACACGCGGTAGAGCTCCACGGTCAGCCCGTCCATGCCCGGAGATTTATTGGTGGGCATGTGACGGACGGCTTCCGAGAACTCGGCCAGAGTGAGGAGGCAGCTCTAGCCAGTCTCGGTCACCCACGCTGACTGTAGGGAGCTCCTCCCAGAGCACTCTGCAAGTGTTAGGATCGGTCGGATCCAGGGAGAAAAGGCTTGCGCAGAAGGCTCTCGCCCTCCCGCACATCTCCACTGGATCCGTGAGGGGGGTGCCGTCTTCTGCCAGAAGGCAGGTGACTATTTCTTGGCTCCCCTCCTTTTCTCCAGGGTGTAGAAGAAGTGGGAGCCGCCATCCATATCCCGAAAGAGACAGATGCCTGTTCCCCGATCCACTAGGTGGATCAGCAGAGACTGTGGGGATTGTTCTTCTTCCTTTCCCCATGCTGGCCAGTGATGAGGCTAACTGAGTCATGAAAGTGGCCAAACTGAGGGCTGCCGTGAACCTCTGAGGCGAGAAAATCCACCAATAAGCACAGAGGAGGAACTTTGTCACAGTACATATAATGATATAGTCTTTAATTACATGATCACATGCTCTCTTCTCCACAGGACACCTGCCTCATTCAATGCACAGGCTGGGCTTGCTCTGGGGATGAATCAGGGTTGTGTGGAAAAGAGGCTATTGTCTGTAGGGGCCCTGCTTAGTTAGTTGGTGAAGCTGTAAGGGGTGTAGTGAATGAGTCGGTGGTTGCAGGAAGAGAAGGTTTGGACTCATTGTCAAAGCAGATAAATGCTGCCCTGGAAAATTGGATCCTATTCCTGCCTCTGCCACTGAGTTCCTGTGTGATGCTGGGCAAGTCACTGAGGACACACTTTTCATGGGTGGTCACAAAGTGTTTGTTTCTCATTTTCTGCATGCCCAACTTGAAACCCCAGGGTCAGATTTGCAGCAGTGCTGAGCACTCAATAGGAACTGTGCTCTGAATGTATGAAATCTATCATATGGCAAGTTCTCTGAAAAACCAGGTCCTAGCATCTCAAATTTGGCTCTCAAAATTAATGGAAATATTTGTCCTTAATCTCTCTGTGCTTCAGGTCCCCATCCATACAATGGGCATAACCGCTCCCTATCACCTCAGTGGTGCACTGTGAAAATTAAATGTTCAGGAAGCACTCAGATACTATAACGATGAGCACCACAGAAAAGCTCACGAGGAAATGAATAATTCTGCCTTCAGAGATGGGTTTGAATAGGACATTCCAAGGGGTTGGCATAAACAACTGAAACACCTCAGGCTCCTAAAGGTGAAGTGAGAGTCAGTTGCAATTTAGCTCTAGAAATGGGCAAAGGTTTGGAGGGGTTTCAAAGCAGTCAATTTGCAATTCTTTGGATGTAATAACTATTCACGTCTGAAGCTGCACACCTTGCACCACTGGACTGGTTAAGGCAAAGACGCAAGAGGGCAGGGTGAGCCATATGCCTGGGCACTGCCTGAACTGAAGTGGACTGTTTAGATCACCTCCCAGAGGATTGTGTAACAACAAGCAATTTGGCAGCTATCTGAAATACTAGTAAGGTTTTTCCATAGAGTTAGCTGCAGGGATGATTTTTAAAACTATTGGTAAGTATTATATTTTTGCATTTTTTTTCAGTCATAATTACATTTCTTTTGCACAGAACTTTTCCCAAACATCCTGAAAATGCAAAATCTTTCTTTGCTTTTACATGCCTGAAAAACTATAAACATGCTTGGTTCCCTTGCTAATTCCCACAGCCCTCCCATCAGTTAATTTCTGTCACAGTTCCGTCGAGTGAAAAATGAATTCTGTCCAATTTCCCTCCTGAAAAACATACGAATAACAAATAGGAATCTCCATCATTCTTCCAGGGATGGGGCTGTGGACCTAACAAACACAGCGTGTGAAACAAATCAATATTGTAATCACTAAAGCAACCAATCAAATGAAACGTTAGGACCAATCGATACCATATCTTCTACTGATGGCAACTGTAAGACAGAGCCCTTAACACTGTAAAGAGACTTTTCTTCCCTCAGTGTGAGAGGGACCTTGATAGCGTGTTCTGTATTTAATGTTGGCTGGATTTTAAAAAGACAACAGATTAAGGGAGCTATTTCTTATGATGTCTCTTGTGTTTGAAGTATAGATTTTCCGTCCACCTACAGCCATTCTCTGTATTTTGTGTAGTAATCCCTTCTTGCGTTGCAGCCCAAGCAGTGGAACCAGGATGGACAGTCCTGCTGCTCTTTGTTTTTGCACATTGGGGAATATCACAAACATTTCACAGTTGAACTGCAGTCTCCAAAACTAAGCATTTGATTGGCCACATGCACTCTTTTGGCACCGTCCAACAATGGTTCCATTCTCCGGTGATGTAAATCCCAGGTGTTCCCTCCCTAAGGCTAGCTCAGTAGGCATACGCCGTGAGAGGAGCATGGTCAATGTAATTTACATGAATGTTGTGCACGAATTGGCCATGTGGACTCTGCTGGCATGCAGTAGTCATGTAAACTACATTGACAAGCACAAGGGAACTCTTAGTGCACACCAGCAGGAGCCATCAGGCCAGTTAGCATA
The DNA here is from genome assembly GCF_965140295.1 of Lepidochelys olivacea. NCBI lineage: Eukaryota > Metazoa > Chordata > Testudines > Cheloniidae > Lepidochelys > Lepidochelys olivacea. Next base: position 2,566,973 of record NC_140417.1, on the reverse strand, counting down.
CAACATGCTAGCGCACAGTAGAACTGAATCCTCTCTCTCTGGAGCAGACTAACACGCCATGTAGACAATCCCAAAGTGATTAGCCCAAAGGCACACATGATATCTGTGACTAAGATCAGAATTGATCTCAGCTCTTAGTGCCCTATCATCCAGACCTTCCTTTCTACCCCAACACATGATCTGTCTCAGACTCCTTACTCTCCTCTCAATGAAAAAAAGGTTTTAATAGTGAAATGTAATATTCAAAAGAGAAGATGTTGATATTTTAGACCACAAGCCAGCAGCCTGCAAACCCTTTATCCCAGGGAGAGGGTCTCCTGGACCACAGTGGGACTCTCACATGGATAATAGTGAGCATGTGTGATTTTGCAGCATGGGGTCCTATACCCAGCCCTCTTTTATGTTTGGAAAGTTCAGGCTCCTAGCATCCTGGGGGTGCTACCACAATAATATAATAGATGATGGCAATTACTATTATTTCACATTTAAAAAAACAGAGAGAAAAACGTAGGCAGGAAACTCGCTGTTGAGAACATTTTGACTTCCTATTTACTTATTTCTTCAGAGTTTAAAAATATGCCTCAAGATGCCCATCCAGGCCTTTGCGCACAGGGCCACCCTTTACAAGTATACTAAGAGCAGTGGAATGAAAAGTGAACCATAGGAGCGATTTCTCTGATACGTAGATTTTAAAGCCAGAAGAAACTACTATGATCGAGTCTGTCCCCCCTGCATAACATAGGCCAAAGGCCCTCACTCAAGATTCCTGCATTAACGGAAATGCGTTTTGCAAGGCACACTCACTCGGAGTCAGTGGGGCTCCAGGTGTGTGCAGCAGTCTGCCCAGTTCCTATCAGTTGCACAATTGGAGCCTAAGTGTCTAAACTGCCAAATTCTGCAGTCCTTACTCACTTGGTTCTCAGGCAACCATCCCACTGCGGGAGAGATGCCTGGGAAAGGACTCCATGAGGACTGTGGGGATCTGGCCCTTGATTTGGAATCTGCAACAGACAACATTGATTTATTTTTTAAAAAAGCATTTTCTGTTTGCCTTTAAAACAGGAAGTCCAGGGCTCTCCTGCTCCAGCCACTCAACACTGTACAAAAGCCCCTTTTGCCAAGAAGGTCCTTTCATGTCTCTGCTGTGCACGTTTTACGTGGAGATTTCTGACACAAATATGACAGCGCAGCACTTTATTTGTGAGGGTTTGGGTTTTTTCTCTCCGTTTTAACTTTCCACTCCACCAAGCAAAGTTTAACAGAATTCATTTCTCTCAGTAGAATCCTCAGGGGAAGGCACTGTTCTGTTAGCTTCCTTTAGTTATTTATTGCCTGTCTCCCACATACTGCATACACTAAAAGATGTACTACCAGCACTGAAAAATTCATCCTGTTGCTGTGAGGAACATGGAATGCTACAAAAGCAGCAACAAGTTGGGCCATATGAAGAGACCAAGTTCACCTGAAGAGCAGGGTCCCAGAATTCCACAATGCTAGAATCCAGTGCAGCACATTCCAAGGTTCTTGGTCTGTTCTAAATCCAAAACCTCACCTCTGAAGTGTCTGCAGGTAGCTTTCAGCTCTGACACCCTGTGACAAGGGCTTAGTCAGCACCCAGGTGGGAGACCTCCATGGAAAACCCAGGAGCTGGAGTTGGTGGCTCAGCTCACCAGATGACATTCTTCCCTCAGCGTCAGTACTGTGTGGATACCCCAATATGGTGCTAAGGCATTTTTCTTTCAGGTGAGATATAAAACCAAAATCCCTGACCACTTGTGGTCTTGAGAGATCCCACAGCCCTTTTCATGTGACTAGGACCATTAAACTAGAGTCCTGGCTAAATTCCATTCTGCTGGCATAAAGCAGTCCAAACACCAGTCACATCATCCCACCCACTGTTAACAACACCTATTATCTTACAGACAGATTCTTTTGAAATATAAATTGCTAGTATGAGGCACAAAAGCTGTCAAGCGATTTTTATGCTGCTCTGCAATATCCAGTATACACAAGCAGCAGCAGATTCAAGGGCAGCTGTGACTGACACCCAGAGTATGTTCCTGGCTGTCTCTCTGAGTGACAACCCAAACACTTTGTGAATGGCAAATACCTCCATGTATCTGGGAAAGGGTTTTAAGCACAAAGGGACAGATTCCATCCTGCTCTGCCCCATGTGTCATCTGCAGTTTCCACGATATGCATCTGAGGAAGTGAGCTGTAGCTCATGAAAGCTTATGCTCACTATCTTTATAGTTAGAAAGCTTTTCCTAATATCTAACCTACATCTTCCTTGCTGCACATTAAGCCCATGACTTCCTGTCCTATCGTTAGTGGGCATGGAGAACAATTGATCATCATCCTCTTTATAACATCCCTTAACATAGCTGAAGACTTATCAGGTCCCCCCTCGCTCTTCTTTTCTTAAAAGTAAACATGCCCCGTTTTTTAAACCTTTCCTCAGAGGTCAGCTTTTCTAAACCTTTTCTCATTTTTGTTGCTCTCCTCTGGACTCTCTCCAATTTATCCCCCTCTTTCTTAGAGTGTGGCACGTAAAACTAGACACAGTACTGCTGCAGAGGTCTCATCAGTGCCAAGCAGAGTGGGACAACTACCTCCCATGTCTTACATATGGACATTCCTATTAATACACATCAGAATGATATTAGCCTTTTTTTATAACTGCATCACATTATTGATGCATATTCAGTTTGCAATCCATGAGACCCCCCAGACCCTTTGTAGCCAGCAGTTATTCCTCATGTTGTAGTTATGCGTTTGATTTTTCCTTCCTAAGTGAAGTACTTTGCAGTCGTCTTTATTGAATTTCATCTTGTTGATTTCAGATCAATTTGTCAAGGTCATTTCAATTCTAATCCTGTCCTTCAAAGTGCTTTCAACCCCTCCCAGTTTGGTGTCATCCGCAAATGTTATAAGCATACTCCCCATTCCATTACCTAAGTCACTAATGAAAATATTGGCTGGTACTGGACCCAAAACTGACCCCTGCAGGACCCTACCAGATATGTCACTGAATCAGTGATAAATATTCTCTGAGTTTGGTTTTTGAACCAGTTGTGTACCTTATTTATAGTAATTTCATCTCCACCACCTTTCCCTAGTTTCCTTTGAGAATGCCATGCGGGATTGTGTCAAAAGCCTTCCTAAAGTCAAGATATATCATGTGTGCTGCTTCACTGCTATCCACTAGGCTAGTAACCCTGTCCAACAAGGAAATTAAATTGGTCTGGCATGATTTGTTCTTGACAAATCCATGTTGGCTCTTACTTATCACCCTATCATCTTCTAGGTGTTTACAAATTGATTCATTAATAATTTGTTCCTGTATCTTTCCAGGAGTTGAAGTTAGGCCCGATGAATTTCCTGTGGAGTTTTTCTGTCAACTGTAGAGCCAGCTGAGAAAGAAAAGTCCCCCAGCACAGACATTGCCTAAGGACTCCCATGATGCATCATGGGAAATGTAGTCCAGTCAGGGCGCAGGGCATGTGTAGAAAACAGAGACATGAACTGCCCAAAACCACAACTCAGATGAGGCACCACAGCAGGTCAGGTGGACTGAGAACAATGTCGACTCAACCCAAAATGAAATAGCGTTTTGATTTTCTCCATTGTCCCAAATTCTCAATGAGGCTGAAGCCGGAGATGGGCCCAAACCCAAAATTCAGAGCTAGGTCCGGTTGTGGATTTTAAGCCACCTTCTCCTCCCCAGTCCCCAGAGTTTGGGGGCATTCAGCTTCAGTTTTACAGTTCAGCCTCATTTCTAGGGAAAATAGTTGCATCAGGAACAACTGCTGCCATCTAAATGCCAAGAGCCATCTGGCAGCAAAAAAACTGGTTTAAAGATAACGAAAGGGTTCGGCACCACAGTTCTCCACCCTCACGCCCTTCAAGGCAGCAATTCGCAGAATGAACCATGGACAGAAATGATTTCAGAGCAAACTCAGCTAGCACAAACAAAATAATAGCCTCGCTCCTGAAATTTTGCCTCCAGTTCCCAGAGAGTACCAAGCAATGCAGGAAGCACATGAAAGGACAAGCAGTGGCAAGGAAATGCTACCTCACTATGCCCATTTTTGTTCAGAGTCCATTTGCGTTTTGGACGTTGGTTCAAGGTAGTTGTGACTGCATCTGGAAATGGCTGCCTTGAATAATGGCCTACATTTACAGAAATAAGAATCTCACATGACTCTGCTATTTGCTCACTAGCAAATTCCAGACTTGATCCAAAAGACATTGACATCAACAAGCATCTTTCAGGCGACTTGAGTGGGCTTCAGATCAGGTCCCTGTTACCTAGGAGACAATCTTTACTAGCCCACCTAGTTGAGAGAACTGTGAATTTTTACTGCACCCATTATTAGAGTTCAGTCATGACCCCTGAGGTAAATGAAGAGTCTCTCTCCTTAAGGGCTTGATTGTACACCACTGAAATTAATGGAAGTTTTGGCATTGACTTTGATGGGAGTAGGAGCACGCTCTACAATGGGAGAGGCTCACATATGGATCCCACTGAGGTCAATAGGTCAAGTTCAGCACCTGGCATAAGGAGGCTCATGCAACTCCATCAGAATCAGTGGAATGCATTTGTTGACATCAAGGCTGAATGTGGCCAAATGGAGTCCCATCCATGCAACCCAGGGCACTATTTCCTGTTAAACTTTGGTTTGGAATCACCACCATTTCTGCAGCTGAGAATTCCCATCCAAAGCTAGGTGCTCATGTGTATTTTGAGTCTGTATTCGCTCTGCTTCACAGGCTTCTGTCACCCTGTAACGCGGATCTAGACATCTAGCACCAGCCATCCACTGACAGGTTTTCTAGGTGGGTTACTAGAATCAGAAAAGTAGTGTCACTAGTCTGTGCAACTTTCAAGGCACCATTAAAGCAATATTTTTGATATTACCAAGGTCTAATGCTGTTTTGAATTTGCAGTTATGGAGTTCATTTTAAAGCACTTGATTATACTTTGAGAAGAAATAGTCTTACAGTACAAGTCATTTTCTCAAGTACACTCAAAGAAAGAATAGTCTATGGCTCAGTAAATACAACAGTCTGAAAAGTTATGAGCTATCTGCCTAAGCTGAATTGACTTACTGATATTACCTGCAATGAATGAGTTTTAGATAGTCTCTCATAAATAGAAGGCTACAGAGCCTACAATTTTATGGACGTCTTGTGCTTATCAATATATATGAAAAATGATGCTGTCAGGTTTTCGAGGGGATACGATGTGAACCACACCACTGTCAATTTAATTTTTTATGATTAAATATTTGGTGCTGTTAAAGGTTATTTAACATTTAATATAGCTGCTCTTCTACATAGCTGATAACTGTCATCTTTACATAATATTGTAGCTGAAAATGGATAGGGAAGGCATATTTTTAAGACGATCCCTATTTTTTTTATCCAATTTACTGTTAGATTTGTTCCAGTAATAGGATAATATGAGGTGGGTTTGAAAGGATTTCAGTATTCAGATGTTCTGAGGCCATTGTACGTTCTTCCATAGTGGAAAATCTCTCCAAGCCTGTATCGTGAGACTCTTCTGAGCTCAGACTCCAATCAGGTTTTCTCTCATTAAAGGGACACTATCAACTGACATATCACATTTCTGGCTGACCACCTTTTGTTTTTACCTACTATTATTAAAACAATCAAAGAGCTATAAATGTAAGATTAAAAGACAAAACTATTTCTCTCTATTTTGTAGAATGTTAACTTTGTGCACGGGACAGAATTTGGCGATGAACAACTCTTTCCTTCACGTGATCAGACACCCCCTATACTGCAAACATAAAATAAAATAAAATCCTGCCTTCAGTTGGGCAGATCCAGTTACAGGATCTAGCTCTTACATAGGACTATTTACGCATGGAAAATTAATCGTATGCATAGGTGTTTGCAGGATGGTGCCCACTTTTGGACTGGCTCTTCCATGGGAGACAAAAATGTTTACAGAAGTAGGCAGATGGGCCTTTTTAAAATCACCAAAATTGTCAGGTAGCCCCAGGGACAGCTGTAATGCCTTGTTCTGTTTTTCTTTTTTTAATTGGCAAGTGCTCAACGTTGGTGTGTCCCTTTCAATAGAGTCCAAAATCCTTCTGGTCTTTCTAGTATTCATCCATCATGAAGACAAAGTTCTTTACGATAAATACATGGAAGGGATTCATTTTGCAATAAATTAAAAAAACACCTGTCGAGTCTTATGGAATCAATTCAGTTTGGACCCTGCCGCAAATGCTCGCTCTGTGCAGCTCGACCCATTCACAGAATCTGGGCCTTGGTTTTGCATTCAGTAGTACTCGCTACGGTATATTTACTAAGAAACCTTTTTATCACCTTTCAGTGACTGAAAGTTTATTTCTTGGGCAATAAAACTCTTCATGTGGATTTTCCCTAGTAAAGTGCGGGTGTAAAAACATTAGTCCTCCCAATCCCCAAAAGACAAGATTTGATTTTGTCACAATCTACAATCTGTTGTGTCATGAATTTACTGTCCTGTGTCATGAAGTTAGTGTACCACAAGTTAGCTCCCAGAGTTTGCCCTGGTTTAGTGCTCAGAACACCTATATAGATGATCATTTCTGGAGCTGTCACATCTTTCCTGTAACAGTGCTTACGTACTATGGTGACGGTGCTCCAGAAATGCAGACCGATGAGGGTCCGGAATACCACTTGCTAGGAACTATACCTTTGCAGTGACCAAAAAATATACTCGTGACCCTTGTGGTAGGTAAAGGTACGGATATCCAAACACATAGTCCCTGACTTTGTGCAGGCATTTTTTCCTGTGCGAAGTGTGCATGAAATGCTACTCTTTTAATTTGGTGATATTTTAGACATACTTTGCACTGAACAACAGTATACACGGCCATCTATGACTCAGGAGAACCCTAGCATTTCAGTATTCCACTAGATCTTTAGAAAAATACCATGCCAAAGTTAATAACTGGCAACTTCTGCAAGGGCAGAAGGGATCCCCTCTTCCCTGGAGAAGGAGGGGATCCCAACAGAACCCCAACCCACTACTTACTCCAGCAGCTGGGATGCATGTGTTTGGATGGGTGGGTCCAGGACACTGCACTCTCCTCCTGCCACATGCAGAGGCCCCTGCTCTGGTTGGAGATGCCACCCAAAGCAGTGGGTCTTGGCATTAACACCCCATTGAGGCAACTGAGGCAGTTCACCCCTCTCAAAGCTGCTGCTTCAGTCTCTCTGCAGACGACACTGCACTGGTTTCACTCAGGTCACGGTTCCAAACTTCACTCCGCCACAGGGAGGGCTAGACACTTATTTTATTTTTTAAATGAAAGCTGAGATTGTGCTGTAATCACAGGAGCTGGGGGCCAAGGCATGAAGTGCTTAGACCTTCCTCCAGGCCTGGCTGGTAGGACTGCTTTCAGTTCGCTGCATGTCAAAAGGAACAACAAGGTGAGGGGACCACCATTTAAACCACTTAGAATTAGACGTGACCCTGTGCTGCAAGGTTGGCTCCAGACCTGAACTTCCCCAGAGTCTGGATACGTTTGGATCAGGGATTCCAGTGGGAGGCATCCTTTTCCAGGTAGCTTTATTAGGAAAGTGCAGGCTGATTTCTGATGCTGTACAGCCTAACAAAATTAGATCTTAGTAGAAACAGATTTTTCCAGGTATTCAAATTACATTTACGTAATGCCAGTGAAATACACTCCCTTATGTTAGGCCAAACATATAAAATAAATAGGGCAGAAATACAGAGCTCTTTCTGCATAAAACACCTTGAGAAATTTTTGATGAAAATTCCTGAGTACTTTAAAGGTCTCTTCTATCTCTTTGCAGCAAAGGCAAGAAGGGCAGCAAATTATGACCCAGTAATTACGATGATGGATGTTGAGGCAGTCCATTATATTAGATACAGTGCTGATGCAAGAACCAGCGCTCCCGATCGCATCCTTCACTAAGCAGGACACTCGAGATTATAATAGGCAATATAGATTTACAACATTAGGTTAAAGCAGGATAATTCTTCTTCTTTTCCATTTCCTTTCCCATGGACCTGCTTCTGCTTTACATTTCTGTGCTTGTTTCCAAGGCATAATCTGTATTTCAGGCAGACAGGAACTCGACCTGCTATTCCACTCACTCTGGTGCAAATCAAATGTAACTCCATGGAAATCAACAGGCATGGAAACCAGCGTAAAAATGGGGCGTGAGTGAAGAATCAGCCTCGCTGTTTGCTGCTAATTAGAGGTGGTGATGTGCTTGCTTCTGTCTCCTACAAACAGTAGGGAGGACAGATTGATTAAACTATGGAGATGCCTATTCTGTGTCAGTGTAGGAATGTAGTCGAAAGGCCTGTCTCAGTACAATGCAAACAACAAGCTTGCTGTTATAAAAGTGAGATCCTTGGTTTTATTTCTATTAATTACTTCATCATTTGGGCGAGACTGAGAAAAGGTGAATGTTTTTCAGGTACGCGCAGGTTGAATACTGTCCTATAGCAGGTTTCAGGGGGGTAACTGTGTTAGTCTGAATCAACAAAAACAAGGAGTCCTTGTGACACCTTTGAGACTAATAAATTTATTTGGGCATAAGCTTTCATGGGCTATAACCCACTTCATCAGATGCATGGAGTGAAAAATAGAGTTGACAGGTATAAATATACAGCACATGAAAAGAGGGGAGTTGCCTTACCAAGTTGTGGGGCGGGGTCAGTGCTAACGAGGCCAATTCAATCAGGGTGGATGTGGCCCATTCCCAGCAGTTGACAGGAAGGTGTGAGTATCAACAGAGGGAAAATTATTTTTTGTAGTGTGATACAGCATGGCCAGAAGGCAGCAGGAGAGTGATCTAGAAGAGATATGTAAGCCCCAGGATGAGGAGAAGCCTTATTCCCTGTAGAGCCTTATTCCCTCATTCCCTGTTTAGATTAATTAAAAGCACCGGAAGCCAATTAGAGCACCTGAAGCCAGTCACCTGATAAAAATCCCCTGCTTCAATCAGCCAGGAAAAGGGGTTGGAGCAGAGTGGTTTGGTGTTGGAGCAGAGAGCAGTTTGAAGGAGTTGGAGCAGAGGAGAGTTTGGAGAAGTGCCATGGCTGGCTAGAAGACCACGACCCTCGGCAAAGAGACACCCGGCTTGTGCAGCGAGACAGGGCAGGAGGCCCCACAAGCTGAAGAGCAGGGGAGGGAAGTAGTCAAGGGGAAGGAAGCACTAGTTCAAGTAGTTTTGCCACTATCCCTAGGGCCCCTGGGCTGGAACCCAGAGCAGAGGGCGGGCCCGGGTCCCTCCCTCTCCACTACCCTTCTCTGGGTTACTAGTGGGACAGTAGATACCCTAGTTCAGGGGCAGGAAACTGCACCCTGAACCCCCCACCCCCAAGACGAGGAAGCGCGGGACCCATCATAATCGTGCCGGCAATTTGCCACAGTAGTGATCCAGCCACTCCCAGTCTTTATTCAGGCCTAATTTGATGGTGTCCAGTTTGTAAATTAATTCCAGTTCTGCAGTTTCTCACTGGAGTCTGTTTCTGAAGTTTCTTTGTTGAAGAATGGCCACTGTTAAGTCTGCCATTGAGCGTCCAGGGAGACTGAAGTGCTCTCCGACTGGTTTTTCAATGTTACAATTCTTGACGTCTGATTTGTGTCCATTTATCCTTTTGCGTAGAGACTGTCCAGTTTGGCCAATGTCCATGGCAGAGGGGCACTGCTGGCAGTACCCAACTTGAGAACCCCTGGGCCTGATTTTCAGAGGTGCTGAGCATCCAGTATTCCCATGCAACTTCACCTGGAGCTGCAGGCAATCAGCACCTTTGAGCGTCAGTCCCTGGGAGCAGGAGCTGCAGTGGGGGAGATTTAGGTTAGATATTGGGACACACTTTCTGACTCTAAGGAGAATTAAGCACTGGCATAAGCTTCCAAGGGAAGTTGTGGAATACCCGACACTGGAGGTTTTTAAAACCAGTTTGGACAAACACCTGACAGGGACGGTCTAGGTTTACATGCTCCTGACAGAGAGCAGGGGGCTGGACTTGATAGCCTCTCAAGGTCCTTTCCAGCCCTGCCTTTCTATGATTCTATGACTTCAAGGAGTATTGAGCAAGCCCAACTTCAGATGAAGTCACCGGGGGCTGCAGATGACTCGACATATTGGAACACTAGGTCCCAGGTACCTCAAGCTTGACACCCAAAATTAAAGCATAGTTTGGAAAAAAATTTGGCCTTCTACTTTGGAGGCACCGCCTTTGAGTGTCACAACACTAACCCGTAGCCCAGCCGGTCAGGCTGCAGCATTCAAGCCAAGCGGTGGAGATATCGCGTACAAGTCTCACTGTCTGAGCCACAGAGACGGGGATCCGATGCAACAGTGGAACCAGAAATGCAGCACGTCCTTAGGGCAAAGCGTCTCCCTGTGCAGAGGAGCAGCACAAGGCTTATGCCATAGACCTGACCCTCTGCACAGGAGAGAATGTCACCCTCAGTGAATGGCTGTGGCAGTCCTGGAGTACAGAGGCTGATGTGAAGCTGGAAGATGATGTAATCTCTTCTTTATTGTGCATGCCTCTCGGGGACTTCAGTTGCAGAGCACCAGACCCGTTGAAGGGATTAGCGCCATCTCACCCCCCTAGAGGTGTCCAGCAATGGAAAAAGACTTGAACGGTGCTGTAGTTAAAGCATCACTCCTTACAGCTCACATGGTGGAAGTCTGCGGCTCCCTGTACTTTGGCCAGGAAGCATTGTGTCTGTGCATGTCATGTCATTGAAGCTGTTAAAGAGAGAGGCATGGAGTGCGATGTTGGGGATCACTGACAGGCCAGCCACACCGTGGTCGTTTAGAGGATAGGTGCAGCAAAGACTGTTTTTCCCGGCTGGAGCCCTCAACGCCGTATGAAGTGCAATGTGATACTTCATTGGCTTTTCACATGAGATGAATTTTTAAAGCTGACCAATTACAGGAAATATTTATGGTGTGTCTTGGCTTCAGTTCACATTAAATATTTATCAGCATCTGACTGCACAGGAAAGTGGAGTCCTCAGACTGTTATCGATGGGATGGGTCAGCCCAGCACACTCCTAAACAAGAGAGTGAAAGGCCCACTTGGGAACCGAGTACTGGGCATCGCAGCAACACCAACATAAAAGGGCGGGAGCCTTCAGGCCCAAGCAGGCTGCTACTCCCCTTCTAATCAACACTAGGCCCAAGGGATCTTCACAATGTGCAGACCCAGCAGCCATGCCCCAGGCCTGAGCTGGGTAGGGGGCTCTGTAGCACGGGGCTGGTGGAGATCCCACTGTGCAGGGTGTCTCCTGCTCAGCCCTATATCCTTTTGGCAGCCAAGATGCATCTTTTCAGCTGTGTTAGTGTCTTAGGCACCACAGGGGCAACCCAGAGTTAGGCCCTAATGATACAATCTCCTGATTTCCCAATGACAGAGGTGCCAAGGGCTTGATTTTTAAGGTGCTGAGCACCTGTAGCCCCCACTGACTTCCACAGGAGCTGAGGGTGCTCAGCACTTCTGAAAATTGGCTCCTAAAAGACCAGTGTGCAGTCTGAGTAATCCCCCTGACTAGGGGGCAGACAGGGCAGTTCAAGGTAAAAGGAAGTAGATAAATTTGTCCCTGGAAAACTGGCTGTAAATTACTCATCCAGTATGTGAGACTACTGGATAATGTTGCAATTGTGTATCATTTACCGCCTGGAAAAGGTCACGCAGAGAAGAGACTGGGCTCTGAAACAGAACTAGTCATAACAAAGCCAAGCAGCTTGCCAGCACCGTCTGTGCAAGGATCTCAGAGCACTTCGCAAAGCTCAAGGGTGGCATTTGCAGGGAGAACTCAACTCTGAATGCACAAGCCCCTGTGCATGATTTTTTGTGCACTAACTGGTGTATGCACAGGTGATGGGCGTGCACGTGCATATTCTGTCACCTGGAAGAGGGGGTAGTTCTCGAAACATGCATGCACAGGTGTTTGCTTGTGCAAAATTATGCACACACAAAAAGTATGTCTCTCCACTGCTGGAGGTTACACAGCAAGTGTAGCCCAAAGACCTCCTGGCTGTAGTTCTCTGTCCCTTCTAGTGGCACCGAGACACTTAGAGATTAATGAGTCTGCTCTACAGCCTTAGCTAAGAAGCATATGCCTTTAGCTCATGCAGCAGAAGCTCATGTATTTAGCTCCAGAGGTCCCAGGTTCAATCCCACCTGCCGATGACCAGGGTCTGTCGGTGTTACAAGTGGGAGCTCGTCCTGGATTTGAACCCAGGATCTCTTAGAAGTCTCTGAAGCTCGGGACACGCTTCCTCAGCTAGGGGGTGTATGTAACCCACACACCTCTGGTGCTCTGTCCCCTTTAGTGGCACCGAGACCACTTAGAGATTAATGAGTCTGCTACAGCCTCAGCTAAGGGCCATATGGCTTGAGGCTCATGCATTTTGCTCCAGAGGCCTTAGGTTCGATCCCACCCACCTGCCGATGACCAGGGTCTGTCGGTGTTACACAAGCAATTGTCAGAGCTAGGAAGAGAACCCAGGTCTACAACTGCCCATTCCATTCTCCGACCATAAGACAACACTGCTGGCATATACACAGATATAGTAGGAAGTACAGTCCCTACTTCATCGTTCATGTTGCCAAGAAATCATGAAGCATGCACATATCGACAAGCTGTCTGTCCAGGCACCAACCTTTAGAAGAATGCTGATGGGTCCCACTGGATACCAAGCTTTGAGCTGAAGGATAGCTGTTTTAAGGAGTGAATGTTATAATATTTGTGACTATATGCTCCTAGCTGTCCCCAGATTTGCATCTTCGCTACTGGGCATTTTGAATGGCGATGAACGTTGTGTACATAACTCCTAGGAGTATCCCCTAGGCAAGGCAGGGGTTCTGGGAAAGGTCACAATCAGGGCCAGCAGGAACGAAGGGGGAAGAAAGATCACCATGGGGGGGTCAGGGGACTAAATGCAGAAAATCTCTGTAGTCCCCCAAAGATTATTCTAGTGCCATTAGAACGAAGGGAAAAAATCCACCAAAGGGAGTTAGCTCCTACTTTGTTCTGAATGGCCAGAAAAGGATTAAAGGGTGGCCTTGCCTTGGAAAGTGACACAGCTGCTACTGAGCATGTCACATGGTAACGTCTCCCACCTGGGCTGTCGTGGTATTGCACTCCGGGACCCTCATTTGTCAAAAGGATGATCTACATGGCTTGAGCTAAAGAGGTAACTCCTTTACCTGTGACTATAGTAGACTCTTATCCTCTTATGTGAACCAGTCACTAGAAGGAGAGCGAAGACCCACACTCTGCTAGTGTGGGTACACATTCATATCATCCATGGCTCAATGCATACCAGGGGAGGAGCCAAATGAAAGCAGGTGAGATAAGTGTCCTGGATCAGGTCCTTATTCTCCCACTTGGGACAAGTTCAGCCACAGAAGCTTGTAGTATTTTGTTCCTGCTTCTGTGTCCGGCACATTTGTCTCTACCACAGATGTCTCCACAGACCTAAAGCCTAAACAGCATAAAGAAAAGAAATCTGTGAGTTAGGTGACAGAGACTGAAAGGCCTGAGTATTACTTGTGTAGTGTGTTATCAATCCTAAGGACTGAAGACAATAGAGATGATAATACAAAAAACAGGCTTACCATGAATTTATGAATTGATAAGTCAGTTTCTTATAACAGCACACAGTAAATCACTGCTTGCTCCTACTTGTCTGTGACTCGTTATGTACTCCCTACTTTCTATTTGCTTTTATCCTAGTTTGCACTTTATTTTTTGGGGAGGGAGAGGGAGAGGGTGGGAAAGTTTTCTCTTAAGTCAACTTGGTAAAACGTTGGCCTTCAGTCCTCTTGATTCTTGGAGGGGAAGAAAAGTGGTTTATTCTTTAAACCTATTGAACATCTATGTCTCATTTTATTTTTCTGTAAAGTCTATTTGGTCATTTTAGCAAGCTGAAAACATGGGGATTGAATTTTATCTGTCTAGAAAGGGGAGCTGGTCCGGGGGTAAAAGTACAGGCCAGGGGCTCAGGAGATCAGTTCCTGGTTCTATCACTGATATCCCTTGGTGAAGTCATCTAATCTCTCTCAACCTCAGATCCCCAGCTGTAAAGAAGGAATGATAATTCTTCTTTCTCCCAACCTATTGTCTATGTTGTCTTCTTAGACTGTCAGCTCTCCAGAGCAGGGAGTGTCTTTTAGTATGTGTATGTACAGTACCTAGCACAATGGAGTCCTCATCTCAGCTGGTCCCTCTCAGTGCTCCCAAAATACACACAGTAATAGGTATTTATCTGGTCCCCTTTCACTGTAGGTTCGGAGTGCCAAACAGCTAGTACTTTGCTGGTAATATTGTGTCTATTTTGTTTGCCAAACTAGTGTACAAAGACACCTAATGCTAATTCCCCATTGATATCCTCTCCAGGATGAAGCACTTTTAGAATCATAGAATCTCAGGATTGGAAGGGACGTCAGGAGGTCATCTAGTCCAACCCCCTGCTCAAAGCCCCAGTTTCTGCCCCAGATCCTTAAATTGCCCCCTCAAGGACTCAACTCACAACCCTGGGTTTAGCAGGCCAATGCTGTAGTCATTAGTATCATACCTTTCCTATCCACTGGAAGAATTTACTGGGTCCATTCTTTCCCCAGCCTAACCTCACATTGCCAGTATTACCCTGCAGATCTGCAGGATGAAAGTGCACACCATGTACCCATTATTTTACCAAAGATCTGATTATCTTTGTCCCTTCTGTATCCCCTCACCTCTTGTGTTTGTCACCCTTTCTTCTTGTGTATCCCCTCACCTCTTGTGTTTGTCACCCTTTCTTAATACATATGTAAGGAAATTATTTGTCCTGTCAAGTGCTCCATCTCTCTTTATTAAAGAGTAACTAAAGTATAGAAATAATAGTGCTCTATTTCTCTCTCTTCTTTCAGCAGAAGTAGCCTGATTAGTTGAGAAAGAGAGAGATCGTAAAAATTATCAAGGGAAAGACAAGAGTTTGATTTTTCCGGGCAAGGCCTGATATCCTGTGACAAGAGTGGGGCCAAGGTTCGCAAAAGTGACTTGCAATTTTGAGACCCCTCAAGTGGGCCTACTTTTCCTGAAGTGCTGAGCACCCACGCTTCAAGATGCCTCCAGTTAGGCTCCCAAAAATCACTAGCCCTTCCTTAAAATCTTGTCCCAGACTTTGGGTTGTTGAGAGCAGTTTAAAAAGTATATAAGGAACCTCCAACGCAAACACAAGAAGCCATGTGTCCTCCTTGTCTAGCCTGTCCCATGGATGTTATGGCTCAAGCCTCTGCCCTGGTACTGGCTACTTGGAGTGATTTCTCCCCTAGCTCTCCTCACTTGGATTGGGCCCTGGGTTCTTTTTTAACAGTGCCTAGTTCCCTACCCCTAGGTGACTCCTCCTCACTGTGCTTGAGAGACAAGGGGTGCTTCCTGTGGGAAAATGAGTAATGCTACCTCTGCCGGCAAGGAGTAAAAAGCCCAGTACATAAGAAAAAACAATGTACATCAGCACAAACCCCAGCAAAGACATGACACACCCCAAAACAACAATATAACACGGGGACTTTACTGGGAGCAGGAGAATTGGATCTGGGGAAAGAAAGGTTTAGGTACTAACACATCAACAAATTCCCACCTTCTCACACTCCCAGCTCTTCCTATTCCCCAGGTCCCTCCCTGGTACCTTGCCAGGCAGATGGGATGCTGGGGATGAGTCCAGAGACCAGTGCTGCAGTGCTGTGAATTTTCGCCAGTTTCAACTAAAAGGGTCCCTTATGGAGTCTTCACTCCTGGGTGGGGCAGGGTCCTCTCCTGGCTCTCAGATCTGGAATCCTGTGGGGTCTGGGTTGGCTCTCAGGAGCCTGAACTAGGTTGGATCTCTGCTCCTCTGAAAGCTGGTCCCCACAGGGCTGGAACTGCATGATCCACTAGATCCCACAGCAAAGCAGTACAGAGGAAGCTCAGTCTATTTTTACTCCAGATGAAGAATATTCAGTGGTTTTGTTATTTAAGCCATTGAAAAAACTGACTTGCCTGAGTAACCCTAAAAAGTTGCAGAGAAAGCCCTTTTCTTGGTGGAATTCTGGGTTGCTAACACCCTGATTGCAGGGATTAGGATAAACTCTTTTCACTTAGAAATAACGTTTTTCAGAAAAGAGGAGTTGTGTTTCCTTGGCTTCAGATAAAGAATCCTTCCCTTATACGTTGTTAATCAGCATTCTAAAGAGGGCACCATCTGCCCTCTACACTGTCCCAGTTCCAGGAGAAAGTTAGCAAGTCTTTGGCTCTCTCTTCAGTGACATTGCATATTGCGGTTCCAAAGGGTTAGTAAAGGGTTAATAAATGATTTCTAGCTGTTATAAGCCTATCATAGAAAGTTATATATCTTATAGATGGTTAGAAGTACATCAGCAGAAGATGTTTGGTATGGTCATAAGGAACCTATTGGATCCTATACAAATCTATGATTAACTATTTATTAAAACATCTGTTAATTATTTGTTAACCTTTCATAATATAAAGCATGAATCTCTCTTCTCTGTGTCTGTAAAAAGGAAGGTTTTGTTTACATTTAATAAACTATTAAGTAATATGATGTGGCCCTGGTACTCACAGGTCAGTTTGCCCAGTTACTCTGGGTAGCTTATTTGGAGCCAGATCCTAAGAGGGGCTACACACATTCAACTCACATTGTGAGTTGGCAGCTAGACAACTCAGATCTGTGGCCCCTAATCTCCCTCCGGATCAGTTCTTGCATGCCCCCAGAACAAACATATGAACTGAAAGAACCTTCTTTGTTACAATAGATGCATCGTGGTCACGGGAAGTTCACCTTAGACCTTTACTGTTGAGGCTTCTTGAGCTCCCCCATCCTCACGCCTGTGGAGTTCAAGAACAAACAGCAGACCTGATGGTTATGGACTGGCCTCTTTCTCATCTTGATGGCAGATGGATGTGCTTGATGTCTCCAGATGCTGCTGCCATGATAGATGTTGGGTAAGTGATGCGGCCACTCTAATTCATTGTTTGTGCCATCAGATGCCATGCATCAGCAGTTGTCACACTGTAGTCAGTGGGTGTTACAGACCTCAGTACCAATCAGGATCAAGCAACTTGGGTATTTTATGTCCTTGTCCACCACTCAGACAACATACCAGTAGATAACACAAGAAACCAGCTGTCAAGATTTACTGCTCCCAGGAGTTTACACATTCAAAACAAAACCCTTTCTTATTTAAATGTGATCAGAATTAGAGTCAAACCACAATCACAATGGTGAGAAGTTTCAGAGTAGCAGCCGTGTTAGTCTGTATTCACAAAAAGAAAAGGAGGACTTGTGGCACCTTAGAGACTAACCAATTTATTTGAGCATGAGCTTTCATGAGACACAGCTCACTTCATCGGATGCATGGTGAGAAGGTCACCCATTGTCACCTTACAAAAACAAATGGCTTCTCAATTTTCTTACTACAGTACTCATCCCTTTCCCCAAAAGAAATCTTTGTTGA
Source organism: Lepidochelys olivacea (assembly GCF_965140295.1). Taxonomy (NCBI): domain Eukaryota; kingdom Metazoa; phylum Chordata; order Testudines; family Cheloniidae; genus Lepidochelys; species Lepidochelys olivacea. The sequence continues at coordinate 2,549,452 of NC_140417.1, read as the reverse complement.
TCTTTGTTTCATGGCCTCTTTATAGTCTGCCTCTGTTTTCATATAGTTATTTCACTAGAGTCTTGTGTTTGAGACATGGCCAGGTTTGGTGGGTTTTTATTTTGTACAAAGTGCTTCCAGAGAAACCCTCTCTTACTCAAGCAGTGAGTCAGGTAAGAGATAACAAGGTTTACTGAGTCCCAGTGGAGCAGAATGCAGGGTGTGGAGGGATGCTTTTTTTTAAATCCCTGTTGGGAAGGTTGTTAATCCTGAGACTCAGGAAGGAAAGTGACCCAATTGCCTAGTGAACCCAAGATATGCAAACATGACTCTTCGTTCATGTCATTCATATCTCAGCCTTTTCAACAGAACTGGGATTTGAACCATTTCTTGATGTTGTGGGTCAGTTCACTAAGGGGAATCACAACAGAAATAACATTTTAAAAGGTACTGTGCATGACTGATTTCCTTGCTCTGGTCTGTGTCCCATAAGAAGATATTTTTTCTTTAAAAACATCCCCATAAATAACTAACTGGAAAAAAGGAAAGAGGGGAAATGGACTAGATCTGAATGTTTTGATTTGATCTCTATATTCTAGAAATTAAAAAAAAGCAGCATCATATTCTTTTATATTTAGGTTCATCATTTGCAAAGACGACAACCCATTTAAACCACACTGTTACCAAATTATGGGCACTTGCATTTCAGATTGGGAACATTTATGCAACCAGTGATGCATGGTTGCTGCAATTTTCATCATCTGTGCATTATATTACTCTTTGCCTTTAGCTGCTGTTTAAAACTATTACAAGAGAATTTTTGTCTATTGTTTACTTTTACATCTCTACCTATAGTTACCATAGTTAAGCACTATGGTGACTCAAATAATAATAATATGCATGCAGCGCAGTAGTTTGAAGAGTACATAAAACACTGTTTACTTATCTTCTGCCAATGTGCTGTCATTTATATGAGGAGTATGGAAGGTTAATCTAATTTAATATTTAGAGTCAAAGTTAATTAAGTTTCAGAATGTTTGTCTGAAGTCATTTCAGGAGCCTCTGCACTGTATTGAGATTTTAAAGAGTTAATTGAAATCTGGTAAAGACAGCTAGGAAATGTGCTGAACTTTGTAACTGACCTTTACTACATTCCATAGTTTACATAACAATAAATTCGATTTATGTTATGTTAAATAACGGAGAGACTAATTGTTCAAAACGTCAAGTTATATCCTAGCAATGGATACAATAGTAGCCTTGAGGGCATGCAAATATTTCAGTGATCTAGAGGACTACACTCCTTACTGATGTCGCTCGTCTCACATGAGGCTGGTCAATGGAGACCTTAACAAAGCTATGCATATTGTTACTGGGACTTTATGTGCAATGCCGTTGCCATGGCTGCCAATACTTAGTAACATAGCACCGCCCCATATTCGCCATGAGAAGGCCTCTGTCTTGCTGCTGGGCAAGATCCATGAGAACAGCGACCTTCCTTTGTACGCAGACCTCTTCAACCACCCGCCAGCTCGCCTGTCTTCTAGAAGCCCTTTACGGTCACTTATGCCACCATAGGACATGATGGTGGAATCTGTTTGTTGTAATGAGTGGTCAGCTATGACATTTGTTAATCACTTTCTCGTCACTGACCCAACCGGCTGTCCACCAGGTTTTGATCTGCCAAGGCACCTGTCATCATCTCTGAATTGGTTTCAAATAGGTCAGGGCAACTGTGCGGCCAGTCTCCTGAAATGGGGTTTTTCTAATGACTTGCAGTGCAGCTGTGGTCAACTTCAGACTATGTCACATATTCTTGACGAGCGCCCAGTGACTTATTTCAAAGGCGGGCTACCGGCTCTCCACCTGGCTGATGATGTCACCATCAAATGGCTGGGCATGTTGCACATACGCTGAGAGAGTAATTATTCATATTATTTGTTATGGGTCTAGAATAGTCTCGAACACAAGCATTTTGAAATCTCAGTACAGGGGATCTGAATGCACCTTGTATGGTTTTGGGTCAGACACTGAACCAGTATCTTGACTCAAAGCTCTTATAATCAATGGAAATCTTCCCATTGACTTCATCCGACTTTGGCTAATACCCAGTAAAGATCATTTTCCCAGTTCCTGATAGCATTCATGTGGATTATGTGTTGGGTGCTGACAATGTTTTTGCACCATATAAAACAAAAACACAGATATATCAATTCTGCCCCCGTTGCAGTCAAGGGGTGAATTGCCACAGACATCAATGGGAACTGGAGTTGGCCCAGATATTCCCTGCCCTGAAGACTTTATGATATAAACATGACAGAGAGGATAGACCGGATACAAGAGGAAGTGCAGAGTAGCAAACAAGTAGATCTGGATTGTTCTTATTGCTGTTTTCTTGTGGGGATCATTGAAGAAATGACTTTTGCAGAGGGATTTGAACAATGTGGTGATGTGCATATAAAACTATATCTATATGAGCGCATCCAACTCCCCCCATCCTGCATGTCTCATTTTCTTAGACCTCATTTTCGTTGAGCAAGGGTAATGTCTTTGTATATGTTTGTAGCGCCCAGCACACAGGGGCCCTGATCCTTACTGGGACGCCCAGTCACTATTGCCATATAACCATTAAATAAAAATGGAGTGCCAGAAACATCATAGTAACACAAACCATCCCCCTGGTATAATCTCTGTCCCAGCTCACCCTTTCTGCCCATGGAGCAGGTGCTCATAGGGGGAAATGAGAAATTCCATGTGGTTCCTGACACAGGCTTTACTCAAATTCTTCCATTGGGGCAGCGGTTTCCTGGACACCGGTGGATCTTGGAAACCTGCCAGAGACCCAGCCTACATTGCCTGAAGGCCTATCGAGTATTAGTCCTGCCACGAGTGCAGGGGACTGGACTAGACCTCTCAAGGTCTCTCCCAGTTCTATGATTCTATGCGCTACTCGTGGGTGCCTGTCTGGGCCCCTTGGCAGCACAGTACCACTGAAGCTGCACTGCTGGGGACTCCCCAGGCTGTGGGTGTTCACAGAATCCCTTCCAAAGGGAATTTGCAAAGTTACAGGGAGCTCCCTATGGAAGCAATAACTTTCCTGCAGGTTTCCTGCTCCATTGATGGTATGGTGCACCACTCTGTCCTCAACCCTCCTACCTATAGAGTTCTTATAGAGGGCTGCCCAGGGCAAGGGGGATTCAGGCCATGGGAGCAGCTGAATCTTCTCCTCCATACAGGCAGCGTCAGACAATGCACACAAAGGGCCTGTGTAATCGTACCGACCGCCACTGACGTTGCACCAGGGATTAATTTGCCTCCACTATGTTTGACACATGGAGATAAGCAAAGTTCCTTTTGTGGGTATGGACTGTGAAATCAATTATGGCATAAATCTTACATGGCCCAAAGAAATGGATTTCAAACACAGAGGCATAGCTGCTATCTTGGAGATGAGAGTCAATTAATATCATAATATTGAACCAGGACTCAAATCCTTTGCATTCATGCCAAATTTTGAGCAAACAAAACCAGACAGGGAATAAAAAGAAAATGGTCCATAAAATGAGGCTGAACTTTCACTGAATAAATAAATAAATGCATCATGCATTTTTTAAAGTCATGATTGACTAACAAAATATTGACCCCCGCTGGAAGAAGCCATGGAGTGTGCTGATCCCTTTGGCTTTTAGGAACGAAGGCTTAGAATCAGGATTTGTACTGAAGGAAGGAACGAAGGTGTGAGCATCTGCTGCAATAATTAACAAGTCAGACCTAGATCTGATTTCACCAGCAGTTTCTTGTCCTGTAACCATTGTACTCAAAAGGTTTAAGGAGCTGCGGAAATCATCTGAGTGAACAGAAGCTCTTCAAGGAGCGTGGAAATAGCAAACATTAATGACAAAAAAGTCAATAAAAATGTAGATAGAATAGCGAATGGGGAAAGACTGGTTCTTTCATTGCCCCAAAATGACGAGAGTATTAGGGATACTTTTGTTCAGTTATTTTTCAGTTATTATTATTCAGTTATTTTTGTTATTTTAGCCTGAAAATAAGTGAATTAGTCCTTTGACTTGATGAATACAATGGTCTCTCAATATCGAACACAGGAACATAACTGTAAATGTCTCACACCTAGCAGGAATCCACATGCAATCTGTTAGCAGAGTTGACAGTGTGCACGTGTATTTATTCCTCAAAACAACACAACACATTTATTTCCTCACAACACCTCAAGGCAGGAAAATTCCATGGTCAGGCGACCCCCCCACAGCCAACATAATCCCAATCTCCAAGTATTATCCACTCCCCTCCTGGCAGTAGGGAATTTTTTGATTAAGCCAGGTTTTTGTTGGAAAACATCAGTTGTTCTAAACAAAAATCTTCACAGTAACATGGTGCATCTGACAAAATCTCCATCAGAAAAGGGTTCTCAGGTCCAGGATGGAATTTCTGGTCAAAACCAGGCGAGAGACCTACCCCAGAATAGACCAGCAGGAAACATGGCTTCAAGGCCCTACTCCGCCTGATTTGGACCAGGGACCTGAGCCCACATCCCAAGTGAATCCCCCAGGCGTCTATTCTGGGGCGTGGTGTCTCTCCTTTTTCTGTGAAGCTGCAAGGGCCTAGAAGCCTGACAAGCTCTGAGTACTGGAAGCACGAGCATCATTGAAAGCTTTCACCGCTGCGCTGGCTATACTTCACCAGCTCCCTCAGCCCTGCACCGTAGCCAGCACAGCTCCTGGGACCCTTGGCCAACTTTTGTCCTCTACTTTAAGCCCTATGCAGACACATTCTGTAGCCCCAGCTACAGTCCCTGGCCCACTACCCTGTCAGGTTTTCTCCTTGTAAGCTCTAAAACAGAGTGGTCAATGGAAGCAACCTCTACTCTTGAATAGCAGCCTTGGAAGCCAGCTATCTTCACCCTACAAACAGAGTCTTCTCTCTTCCTTCCCTCCTCACACTCCAAGATACATGGCTGATCCCAGCTCTGGCAGTTGGCTTATGCTGCTGCTCATTGCCTGCATACCCCTTTGGCCACTGTGACAAAAGGAAGACTCTGAGTGACCCAGCAGCCACCGACATGGCCATTTCAGTTTTGTTTGCCTTGGAATCGCTCAACATTTTAGCAAAATCTATCCCACTGCGTGTTCCCCAGACCCAGCACTTCCCTCCCAGATACACCTGTCAACGATTCTGTAAGCCAGTTGCCCCAGTAGATCAGAGGGCATGGTGTCAGAGATCTTGCATCACTATATACTGTATATGAGAAAATTGACACACGCTGTCTCAGGCAGAGCTGGCAGAATAAGGGATTTTCTGTTCTGATTTTCTGTCAATTCTGGAAAATAAAAAAAAAAATAAAAAAATAATTTTGGGTTGAACCAAGAATGAAATGTTTTGAAATTTTCAGTGAATCAAAAAGTAAAAAAAAATCATTCTGGGTCAAACAAACATTTTGCCACAAAACAAAATGTTTTGTTTTGATTTCAATCTCATTTTTGTTTTGCAGAAATTGCGTTTTCCATTGAAAAAACGTTTTGATGGGAAATTCCTGGCTTCCTCTAAGGAACAGGACAGCTTGAGAAAGAAGGTGTCAAAACCAGTTGGTTCCTTGATGTCCCTGCCCACGGTTTGCTGAGCAGACCTTGGGGTAGGAAAGAATCTGGCTGTGCATCTAACTTTTTGCCTTTCTAAATTATGCTCTCCTGTTTGCAGTGTGATTTACAAATAAGGGCCCAGGGAAAGTGCTTTTACATAGTATTCATATATAAATTATGAAAACACAGATTTACAGTTTAATCTCTGCATGTGTACTGATGTGTATTAAACATATTCTGTTAGCTTCAGAAAAAGTTGTAAATTTACTATATATCTTACAGAGCATGGCTCACGTTACTTGCAGTACAAATTACTTCCCGGGTGCTTAACATCCATTTTCCCCCACAGCACTACTTCTTAGATGAGCCAGGATTAGTCTCATTGGAAAAAAATTTAATTTTCCGATCCCTTTCTTCATTGTGGTTCAAAACCACAACTGCCCACTTAAAAACAAGTCAGTGGCTGCTTTTTCCGAGCAGGTTCTACTCTTCAGTCATTAAGTAGCAAACTGTTTACTCCTGTAAAGTATCGGTTTCCCAGGGATTATTAATCATAGTTTATTGGGAACCAATCAACTATTTAGTTTATTTTCCCACCCCTTTTGAAATATTAAAATGCTGAGATATTCATTTTTGCAATGAAAATCTACTCAGTAAATTACCATATTTATTTTTCATTTATGGAGGAATAATCTGTTTTAATTAAGCCTAACTGAAGAACTTTTATCAGATGTAATTATCCCTTTCGATAAATATGTCTCCACTAATTACATTTAACCATGGGATTTATAGCTCTTAAGTCATTTTGTAGGAAACATAATAAATCTTTAGTAATACATGCTAAATTACTATAAATTAACTCAAATCATTAACATAATAAACAAATTAGGATAATTTCACTTAATTAGTTTGGGTGGTTAACTCAAAATCTCCTGTAAAACTTCATGGTAATCAAGAATTTCACGAGTATTTTTGGAGAGAAATTTTTGTAACAAGCCTATTTGAATAGGTATATAGGAATCAGATCACTGCAGGAACACAGTAAATACATATTCCGCTTTACCAATAAAGCCTTTTAATAATAATAGTCAGTGACACAGAGCGATCTCGATCTCTTAGTAAGCTGGGTGCAAGTAAACAATATGTGTTTTAATATAGCTAAATGTAAATATCTACATCTAGGAACAAAGAACGCAGGCCATACACAAGGAAGAGTCTATCTTGGGAAGCAGGGACTCTGAAAAAGGTTTGAGGGTCGTGGTGGATAATCAGCTGAACATGAGTTCCCAGTGCAACGCTGTGGCCCAAAGGGCTAATGTGATCCTAAATAGGAGACTTTTGAGTAGCCAGAGAGAGGTTATTTTACCTCGGTATTTGGCACTGATGTGACCACTGCTGGAATATTGTGTCCAGTTCTGGTGTCTAAAATTCAAGAAGGATACTGATAAATTGGAAAGGGTCCAGAGAAGAGCCATAAGAATGCTTAAAGGATTAGAAAACCTGCCTTACAGCAACTCAGCACCTTCAGTCTATCTATTAAAGCTTAAACAAAGAAAAGGTTAAGGGGTGGCTTGATTACAATCTGTAACTACCTATATGGAGAACAAATATTTGATAATGGGGTCTTTAATCTAACAGAGAGAGGCATAACACGATCCAATGGCTGGAATTTGAAACTAGACAAACTCACACTAGAAATAAGGTGTACATTTTTAACAGTGAGGGTCATTAACCACTGGAACTATTTCCCAAGGGTCGTGATGGATTCTTCATAACTGACCTTTTAAAATCAAGAGTGGATGATCTTCTAAAAGATCCGCTCTAGGGATTATTCTTGGGCAGTTCTCTGGCCTGTGTTCTACAGGAGCTCAGATTAGACAATCCCAATGGTTCCTTCTGTCCCTGGAATCTATATTTCCACCCTTGAGACCCACTCCTGAGATCCTTAACTTCCACAGGAGTTTGGACTAAGTAATGTCTTCAGAGATTGGGACGTGGGGTGAAAATCACTTCTGTGGCCACCTCAAGGCCTATGCTACATAAATCCCATTTAAGACCAAAAACAGGGTTTAAGTGGGATTTACATGGTGCATGGGGTTTGATCTTGCCTTCTTCAAAAGGAGTGAATTACACCCACCCTGAATAGTTTTAATAAGTCTAGCACATTCTGTCCCCTTACCTCCTCTGATAAAGGTAAATTACAGATCCTTTATTTTACTTAGCATAAAGAAACAAAATCCTACCTGTATTCCTGAACTGCCATGTTAACTTTCTTCCCATTTTACTTAACTTGTTTTCCTTAATGATATTAATTGCTATATAATAATATGAGACAATGCTCTCCAACCATTAAGTCCCAAAATAATGGTTGTGTTAAATCAGAGTTAATTAGTATGTCACAAATTCCAGTCCCACTACAGGGTGATGACTTAATGAAAAAATGCAATGTCACTTCACCAAGAATTACATATACAATTTTAAAAGGTATTTTAAATATTGTTCTTAATAGCTGCTAACAGAAACGATGGAATATGATTCTTCAGAGAGCATTTCTCTTTTCTAACTACAGGCAAGTGAGCTACCCCAAGCTTTACAGGGGCTGCAGAAAACAGATTTAACGTTAATTTATGAATAGCTGAATTTTTTCTCTTTAATGTTTAATAGTGACTCATGCTTTAAGCCATTTATATTTCACTGCACATCAGCAAGGCTGTCAGGAGCAAAAGATCAGAAAAACATAATTCTTTTGGCTTGTTCTCATGCACTCTCCACCTATTCCTTAAGAAGTCTGAATAATTTTGACAGCAAGATACGTGGGGTAGCAATGTGAAAGGAGCTGCATTTTAAAGGGCCTTCAAGTTTTGAAAGCAGGACTCTGAGGTAAAATGACAGCTAGGAAGCATTCACTCACAGTCTCTTATAGCATACAAGCAAATGAGGGTCAGTTGACTGACTGTGGCCATTCACCTGTACCCAAGAGTTCCAGTCTCTAGGAGGGAGAATAGTGCAGATTTCACAGCATAAGGGTGACTGCCCTCTCTCAGTGCTCAGAATTCTCCATTTCCTAATCTGTTTTCTAACTCACTTAATGCCCCGGATAAATTATATACAGCTATGCCGATGCATTAGCACCTTGTGAGTCATGAAGCAGGCCTGCCAAAACAGGAGTTTTCATCATTGCTATCTGCAGATCACAGCAAATTATGGATTCCCATCATTTTAACCCTGATGTCTCCATGATCTAGAGCAGACATTGACAGCAGAACTGCACTTTTCATTATAAAGCCGTCAACACTATTGGGGGAGTCCTCCAGGCTGGAGGAAGTGAGGGATTAGGGCCTAAAACCCTGGCCTTGCAAAGAACTCTGAGTGGTGGACCCCTGCACTTGTCCAGGGCTTTTTGTGGGATTTGAGCCATAGTAATCGTTTGGGTTTTGTTTTTAAGGCTTGAAGTTAGCCTCAGTATGAATATAGGGAGCTTGTATTTCCGATTTGAGGGTGTGGGCAGCCCTACTTTGTAAGTGGGCCCACCAAAAACTGTACGCTCTAAAGTCTCCATTTAAGAGAAAACAATCCCCTCACCCACAGCACTCTTTGGAAGAAATATGTTCCCCTTTTGCTATGAAAAAAAATGTCAACAGGAGTGTCGGAAGGCTAGCGGGGTCATGCAACTGACTCCTAAACTAGCGGTACTCAAACCTAGCAGAGCTGCTAGCTCTTGTTATCCCATGACATTACAGAGTCTGAACATAGCCACACCCCAGCAGCCTCGTGGTGCACTGTAATGCCTGTTGCAACGTTTCAACAGAGCATAAATGCAACATCATGACACAAAGACCACAACACGCAGTTAGAACGTCGCACCATGAGTTTACTGTTGATGGACTAGACATTCTCCTACTCCCCCATCTTGGCTTTTCTTGACTCTAGTTTCTAGTTTCCACTGCTGCCAGCTCTGTCCAAACAACATGCTGGTTTGGCACCTTCTAGATTTTGGCCCTTTCTTGCCAGATATTAAAAAAATTTAAAAAATAACTGCACAATGCACTGTAGGAAGTTGTCCTTCCTTTATGTTTGTGTTGGTTTCCCTGGACACAGACAGAAGGATTTCAAAATGGGTTTCAGTTTCATTGCATAATATGCAAAAGAAGGAGTTATAATAGGAACAATCTTTGGACAGAGGACATCATTCATTTAGATTTAGAAGGTGTGACGGGAGGGGTATTTATCCTGGACATCATTTTTAAAATATACTGAGGTTACGGAGTTAGAGACATAGGAAAATCCAAACCTCTAGAGACCACACTCTGGTTAGGTTTATGATTTGACTAAATTAAATCCAAAGTGTTGAACTATTGCACATTTGCTGCCATGTTCAAAGACACATTCTACTAATCCAGGCAAGCCACTATAGTAGCTTTGAAGTGCTTTCACTGCTGAACTTTGGCAAAACAGCTGTGTTTATCCATCATCTGAAAAACCAAAGATCCTTTGATTAGAACTGACAAGACTGACTGTATGGGTACCTGATGGGGGAAAGGATTCATTGCTCAGAAGTATAACAAGGGCTCCTATTAAGGTGACCTATGGTACTTCAAATGATGTAGGAGGAAAATGAACCCTTCGTAAAGACTCCTGCCGTACGCTTAATGGTAGAACTCTACTCCCTTATCAAGCAGACAATGGAAGAAAGGGGAATGAGAAAGAGGCCCTTGTGAAGTATTTATTACCAGCATGGGTTTTCTTGGCCTACTGTACATATTTTACAATATATTAGGTGTATGGCAACACATCGTTTTCAAGATTAAAATCTGGTCAAGGTCAGACATAAAAGAAGTTAGTTTGTTAGATTCGGATATCACACAGTATTTCCTGATTAGTTGAAAAAATGGGCCGTATGCTGTCAAGAAGCAACCTCTGATCTGTCAGCGATAACAAGTGTATCCAATGCTACCACAATCTTTCCTCCTCAAGTGCTATTGGTATGAGCCATTGATTATAATTGTATAAGCAATGGCGGCTGGTTGTTATATTAGGTAATGATGAGATTGTTAGAGAACTGTGTATGGAAAGCAAAGCCTCAGGCTGGTACCATATCTAACAAACCTGTCATTAATTACTGCGGAAAAACTTTCTACTTCTTAAATAATGTATACAGCTGGATCTACAGTAGCAAAAGATTAAACATAATTAAAATGGAAGCATTACATTCCAATGGGTTGGGTGGCATTAGAAATCCTGCAGCATAGGCAAAGGCTAGATAAGGGCCACTGCTAATGATGATCTAGTCCTTAGGCAGGCAACAGACACTACCAGAGCTCATCCTGGAGTGATGCTTCTTTTTATAAAGTAATTTAAGATAAAGTGCAGTAGAGACCTGTTAATCTCAAACTTGATGCACACAGGATGCCTTCCTTGAGCACTTTATCCCTATGGCAGGCATATCTTTAGAAGAGCTTCTTTGTCTTAGTCTTTGAAGTTTAGCGAAGGGAAGGGTAATCTTTCAGCAGGGTTATTCCCTCACTAGGTTTTGATTTAATTGGGCTGCGCAGTGGTTCAAATACTATGCATTTTATTTTTTTTAAAACTGTGGGTGAATTCAATCCATATAAAGAATCTAGTCCCCTACTATGTAAAGTAGTGCATTATTGCACATTAGCATTCTTCTTTCACAGGGAACTGCTTTTATTACACTGTATTTTTAAAAGGGAAGTAAAATGTAACAAATATTAATCACATCATTATACTTCATTAAATCAGCACACTGTCTCGTCTGGTGTGTTTGAGCACAGATAAGTATTGCTCCAGTTTTCAGATCTCTGAAGTTTAACATGAGAATTGTTTTTATTCCAACCTAATGAGACACACAATTGACAAGACATCTAGAAGTGCCAAAATCAGAGTCCCTTCCAAATTCTCAGACCTATCACCCTAACACAGAAACTCTGGCATTTTCAGGGTCTGTCCTCCCAGTGATGTGTGGGAAATTGATGTACACACAGTGAGTCCAGTTACTCCAGTAAACAAAACTACATTAATCCTCAATTCAGACAGCCCCTGCATAGCTGGTCAGATAGACCTCCAGAGCAATGACAAGGAATGCCCATCTATTGTCGGGGGAGAAGGGAGTTTAAAGCAGTATCGCTTCATAACTCTCTAACCAGAGAACGATATAGTAGTAGAAGTACGATTTTTTTCTCTGGTAGGTCAGCTAGATACATTCAATAACTTATTTTGATGGCAAAATTCACATCCTGAAATCACATCAATACCATCCTGCTCTGTATATTCCATGTTGGTATTGCTTTGTGCCTCTGTGCAGCAGGGATCTTGTCTTGCTCTGGATGTTTCACAGCAGCAGGCCCAGTGTTGGTCCTCAAAAACCCAGTCTTAGGATTAGTTTATTACTACTTTTGTTTTTACTATTACGGCTGTCTGACAAATGTTATTCTATATAATGGGCCCTAGGTGTCAGTGACATTATTTTCAGGCTATATACATAATTCCTTATACAACATCCGTACATGCATTTTGCAATGACATTGATGACCAACATGACACCAGCTTTTATTTAAGACCTCACACCACATTCTTTGGTGAACCAGAATGTACATACCAGACTCAGGAGAATTTTGTAACCCCTCTGCACCCCTCCATGTGCCTCTGCCAGTTGCCCGTATCCTTGTTCCAACTCCGTGTAGCTAATGGAGTTACAGCTGGGATTCATTTAGCCCTCTGTGTCCAATATAAATAAGCAATATGTCCCCAGTGCTGTTAGTGCTAACCCCAGCAACTGTTGACTTCAAGTGACCTCTGCAAGGGTGCAGTGGTCCACGTTAACAGCCCCTGATGCAGGATAAGGACCTAAAACGTGGGCTTTTTTATTTAATATGTATGTTACAATAGTGCTCATGTGCTCCAGTAAGGATCAAGGCCCCACTGTGCAGAGCTCTGCACAGTAAAGAGACAAACCATGCCCAGACAAGTTTACAATCTAAGACTAGGGTCTCAAGTTGGGGGTATGGAGCACCCTGCCTTTCCAATAATGCTGAATGGGAGGGAGGTGCTGGCTAGATCTTCTCTAGGCAGGAGGAAGGTCTTAGCTAGTTACTTGCTAGATGGAGGCAGTGGCCCAGCATGGAAGAGGTTGAGACCCCTTAACCCTCAATCTAGGAAATGTGATGTAGAACCACTGTGGTTTGGGGGAGCTGTAAAACCCATGACAAAGCTCATCATTCAGCGCTCACGCTGAGTTGTCTGATCTGGATTATCATTTCTTTGTTGCTATTGTTCAGAACATAACCACTGAATTGTTGGCATTAGCCACTGCCAGGCCGGCTGCACATTGACTCGTGCACTAGTCCCGGAGCCGTCAGAACAATACACATTGCACCACATATTTCCAAGGGGCGTGATCAATGCGGTCAGCTCAGGCACAGCAAGCTGACAAGCCCTCTCCTTCCCTAAACAATCATTAAGGAATCACTACTGGCAGTAGAAAATAACCTTTGCTTTGATTTACAGCTTGATAGACTGCGGGGGAGGGGGGAGTGAGGGGTAATCTTTCTCTTGCTAAACAGACGTCAGTGTGCCTGGGAAGATCCCATTTCATTTTGTTATGATACCCCACAGTCCTCACTGGAAAGCGAACCACCATGCTGCCATAGCTGCATTTCTTTTGAATTCCCAGAGAAAAGTATGTTGTCCATAGCTGAGTGGAGCAAGGGACATCCTGGAGCCACTGACATTAATCAGAGGAGTTTCTCTAGAAGAAGAGTTTACTCTTTACCTGATTTTGGTATAAAAAGAATACCACCTGTGGCCGACAGCCCCCATCTTGCAACCAGATCTGTGTAGGCCAATCTTTGCATCTATGGAGACATCAACACTTCACTGAACTCTTGTGCACTGCTTGAGAATCCACACTGAGTTACAAAGCTGGGTTTACAGTTGCTGGACCTGCGTCTCACAGCTATGCTAACAAATCCATACTGCACTACACAGACCTTCTGATTCAGGTCTGCGGCTTGACCTGCATCCACCCTGCAAAATGAAAGAGGGCTTGGACCAGAGACCAGTGGGACTCGGGCTCTGACCCACTCTACCCTCCCTACCATGAGACTAGGACCCGGGTCCTGAGAGCTTGCTTACCCAAGTCAGACGGATGCGTGTGTGTGGACAGAAGCTGGGGCTTGGGCTCAAATCTGAGTCAGAGCCAGGGCTTAGCGTGCAGTGTAAATAAAGCCTATCTGGCATCCCACTCACTTCAAGGGGACTCACACATGACGTCCACCAAGGCAGCATCCTTTAAGCCAATGGGCTCCACACAAGCACAAGGCACACCTACCCCAAATCAATTTCAGGATCTGGTCCTGTATTTGTACAGTTATTGATTTTGACACAATCTAGTCTTGAATAGTCCAAATCAAACCCCTGATCCTTTTACCCCACAGGTCTAGGAATATCTGGAGCCAAATTTTGTGATTCAGATCCAACTCTAGTTTTAAGTGTCCTAGATGGTTACTTCAGTAGTAAAGTGAAGTCCCTTTTTTTTGCTTTAATTTTTATTAACTGTACTATAATAAATATTTGTAAAAGATTGGAAGTTGATATTCCATAGCTGAGCATTTACACTGACTGTTCTTTATTCATGACTCTCTTTACTTGTCTGTCACTTAAATATTCAAAAGTTTGTGGTGATAAAAATTCATGTCTCAATGCTTTGCTAGTTTCCTGACCACTCAATGTTCTATTTTCACCTACCATGGATGGCAGATTCTGCTTACTTGTTGCATGTGACTTCTTAATGAGTTAATTGTTTTTTTGAAACAATAACCTGTCTCCTTTTAATCGTTATACTGTAATCAAGTTGCCTTTCGATGCTGTTAATTTATGATTTTGCAGGTGATGATCTTTCTACCAATATGCTATACTCATTTACTGGACTAATTCTGCTGTAATTTTATCATTCAGTTTTTGCTGAAGTATCCAGTTTACATATAAAAAGCAATCAATACAGATTAATAAAATTGTGTCAACTGGTCATTAAGGAGATGCAAAACTGGCATAAAATAAACTTACTTTCTATGGGTCCACTGTAATGGGGTTTCAGATTCTTTGGCTGCTGATCAGAGAAGCTCATAGGCTATTCTGCCTTTAACCCATGGAGCCAAATCTGACCCCACATGGACAGGACTTCAGCTTTAGAGCTCATCTGAAAAGTGGCACCTCCATATCCCCCTAAACCAAGCTAGAGCATTGAGTCACTACCAGCTCACAAGTAAAAGGATCAACAAGCCCATTCCTTTACCCCTAGACTGATCCCATCCAACACAGACCTAGAATGATCTTGCTTAGCCTGTGAAATGTGTGAGACTTCAGTCTGTGGTAGTACAGAGGGGCTGCAGGATATAAGATGACTAACTTTCCTGAATGAAGGTAACAGGGTGGATCAATACAGAGATAGCGTGAAATTTTATCTTATGGTTTTGCTTTGCAGCTATTTCCATGTGAAACCTGCAATTTCCACGTCTATACTGAAACACATGGGTCTCAGAACTGCTTTCCACCAGGAAGATCTTCTTGCAATCCACTGTTGCTTACTGTGCTCCTTCCAAGCCTGTATTTGACTTGTACCCCGATTACCAAAACTAACACAATAGGGAGCTCCGAGGACTAGCATGTGAAAGGAGTTTGAGTGTTAGCGTAGGGATTTTCTATTAATACCAAGCCAGCAGACTGGGCAGACGTTTTACACCCAAGGACAGCATCTCATTCACTTTCCAGCTTGAACCTAGAGGAAATCTGACAAGCTCCCAGTGGCTTTTTTAGTTGACGTCTCGTGAGGTTTGCTTCTAAAGGATCAGGGTGAATGAATGGAGGAGTGGGAAATCAGTTCCATAAAGCCTCAAACACAATAGGACAAACTCTGCTGGCTTCAGTAGAATTATGCCAATTCATCTTTGGGCCTCAGGTTCCTTTCTATGGCAGAGACAGACTGTGAGATCTCAGGCCCCCTGAAGTCTTGCCACTGACTTTAGTAGGGCCAGGATTTCTCCCAGATAGTGATCATTCTGAACCTCAGATGAATTCCCAACAGAATTTTCTTCTGCCATGTCAATGACCTCCTCAACTGTCCACACATTACTGCCATTGAACTGGCCCCTGAAGTAATTAACCTCTGACCCTGCATATCAATTCAGCGACAAAGGCACCTAAAAGTTGTCATTAATACATGTAATTTGTATTTCATGTAATTGCTTTTATACTATCTTTGGCTGCTGTTTAGTGCCACTTGTCTTTTTTTATTCATCTTCTCACTCCCAGCTGCCTTACATGTTGAGTTGCCATATGCAATGATAGGCAATTTGGTTGCAGACTGACTCCTGAATAATTTACTGAGCAGCGTTGCTCTCTAAAGCGCTCCCCTTTCACAACTGACATGGAGCGTCACATTGTTGTATACACACCCTGCCATTTGCTTTCTTGGTTTCCTTCTCTGCAGGATTCGGACTGCTCCCGCTCAACCGCTTTCCCCCAGCCCACTCTCGGCTGCAAAATTAAACCAAGAGATTAAAAAACATCTTGCCTCCGATGTGTTAATAACATTAAAAGGCTAAAGTGAAGCAGGAGTATTGAAGCTGAGACTGACAGCCCTGAGCATTCAACAGGGGAGCGAGTGCCAAGAAGTAACCCCTGCAAACGAGAACAGCTAGACAGGAAGACCAAACATGCCTGAATGGTCTAACTCTGCCACCCTTAGGCACGTTACTCCCCAAGGGTGCTTAGCCCAAATTCAGGATCATTAATAAAGATGTGAAACAAGAGATAATGCTAATCCCTGTAGTACTTTACTATCTATGGGGAAAAGATCCATGATAAAATTAATGCATCTTTATTTTATAGCCTTAGAATCTGGTCCAATCTCTGCTCCAACTCCCATAAATGTCAATGGAAAGAATCACATTGGGCCAGAGCCTCAGCTGGTGTAAATATGCATTGCTCCATTGAAGTCAATAGGAAGGGAAGAGTGTTTACTCACTATTCCAGTTTATACCAGCGAAGGATCTGGTCTGTTGACTTTCATGGGAGTTGGATCAGGCTCACAATGCTGTTAACGTTTAATGTCTGTAACCAGTGTATACCATTAAAACTAATAAAACATTTAAACAGAAAAAACCCCAAAAGGAGAGATGTACTTTAATCTCTTAAAATGCTTTAATCCCCCACATCTCTGCATACGACTTTGTTATTAGTGAATTAATTGCATGAACATTAAGGGATGATATTACCATTCCCAATACATAAATTCCACCACCCTTATCTGCCACCACTGCTTTCCCAATGCTAATTTAGTTTGTCAAGCACTGTTTGCAAGTTCTATACTGAGAATCTAGTGGTGTAAAGCAAGAATGTCTCAGTGGTACCTTATCTTACAGAGAAGACAGGTCTTTTCCTTCATATTCACCATATACTGTTTTAAGAATTAAAAGTAATAAATGAATGTTTGAAATGTTAACGAGTATGAATTCTAATGGCACTGACTTAGCTGAAAGGTCAGTACCGAAAGCATCTCACTGAGCATGGTATAGCAACTGGGACTCAGATGTCTAGACACTAAGATGTATTTTCAATAGAACCAGAATAACCTCTAGTATTCTCTCTAATTCTGTGCTGCTATGGAAATGTTTTACTTGTCAGTGCCTCTTTTTCCATTTGATGTCTATGTCACTCTTAGTGCTAAATTATTTTCATATGGACCAGTATCTTACAAATTTGCTTCACAAGAGCTAAAAATCAGGCCTTTCCCCATGACATTTTTGAACATATAGCTTGGATTTTAAGTTGTGACTACGTGCAAAATCATTGCAAAATGTCTGTACATTAATATTTCATTTACAAGTTTTGTGTAATTATATCTTGTACATAAATTATATACTCTAACTAATATAGAGCAAATAAAGGTATTGGTCTGAAGGTAATGCCCACTTCCGAACTCCTTCGGCTTGAGGTTAACCCCAAGAAATTTAAACAATTTGAAAAAGTGTTTTCTAGACTACGTAGTTCACAGAAAACTAAATCAAAGTATTTTCAGTGAAGACTCACACTCCAGTCTTCACTCAGTGTACAGGGTGAGCAAGTCTTGTTTTTCCCCAGAGTTGTGAGCAACTGAGAACCAAAAATAATTCAGAACTGGTGAACCACAGAATCCACCTTGGTGTAAATGCTACAATCACTTTAACATTTGCTGCGCTTCTATCTGCTGCCATTAATTCTGCTCAGATGCCGGCTGTCTAGATAGATTACTAACTGATGGCTGACACAGAGTGCTCTTGGCCAGTTTTGTGACAGTCCAACCTTTGTGATATCTGAAAAATTCATATGCAATTATCCTAAATATTCAAGAGCACAGACATTCTTCTGAGTTGGCAGGGAGCAGTTAGCAGCTCTCTTAACATCAGCCCTTTCCTTTCATGCCCTACGACTGATGCAGCCATTTAAAATAAAACATTTGGATAAGGTGGGCAAAGATGATATTATGGTCCAGTTAAATGCAGAAGAGGAAGCATAGGTAACATTTACTCCTCCTCTCATATACTGGGGGCCCAGGTCAGGAAAACACTAAGCAGGTGCTTTAGTCCATCCATCTTTGAGGAAAGCACAGAAGCATATGCCTAACTTTCAGCATGCCATTAAGTCCCATTATGGGCTTACGTGCTGCCCTGGGTAGAGATGTTTTCCTGAATCAGGACCTTGACGACAGCCATTCACGATTACAGTGCACAAAAAGTCTTGATGGACTGAATCCACAGTCCACTAGCACTGACGTCACTGCACTTAGCACCTTTGCAAGATCCACCCAAAATGCACCAGGGAGTTAAATACCAGAGAAGAAAAGGAGGACTTGTGGCACCTTAGAGACTAACCAATTTATTTGAGCATAAGTTTTTGTGAGCTACAGCTCAGCTCACGAAAGCTTATGCTCAAATAAATTGGTTAGTCTCTAAGGTGCCACAAGTACTCCTTTTCTTTTTGCGAATACAGACTAACACGGCTGTTACTCCAAAATACCAGAGAGTGGGACATCTATTTAAGGCTGTTGGCATGAGAGCAAATGAGTATAAGCTGGCCATGACCAAATTCAGACTGGAAATTAGAAGAAAGTTTCTAACCATCAGAGGAGCAAAGTTTGGGAACAGCCTCCCAGTAGAAGATGTGGGAGCAAAAACCTAACTAGTCTTAAACTGAAGATTGACATGTTTATTAATGGGATTATATGATAGGGTTACCTGGGAGAGCAGCAGACTGGTCTCAACGACCCAAGAGGTCCTTTCCAGTCCTATGTCCCTATTAATAGCACAAAATGAGAAAATTTGTTTAGCTTCCTGGACATTTTGGTTCTGGATAGAGGGTGGGTCCATAAAATCAGTCGTGGTGACCCCCACGCTGTGGGAGGCAGAGGTTTTTGATTGGCTGGGCTGACTCTCCAGATAACTCCTCCCACTGAACAGCCCCTCCAGAGAGTTGCTTCCAAAGCTGAAGGTTGTCAGAACTGAATAAAACTTTAATAGCTTATACATCTACCCAACAACGAGGAAGTAGAACTGTCCATTCTGATAGGTGCATATAATCTGGGATAACCTCAAGGGTCATCAATTAACTGTACAAATGTGGTTATCCATTAGATTTCTCTATAAAAGGGGAAAAACACAAAACAAAACAATGCAATACTATTGAAAAAACATCTCCTGGTAGAAGGAGATGAAAGGAACAGGGTGCAGTGTCTTTATGGACCCATCCCTCTACCTGAATGAAAAGTCCCAGAGGAGTGAGAGATTTTCAGGAGTAATGGGATTTTTGTAGCAGTACTCCCTCCCTACATCCCCATCACTCCTACTGATTGTTGGGTGAGCTAAGAGTGAGCTACAGCTCGCAGAACCCTCCTGCCAAAGTCTGCTTCACTCGACTGAAGTCTCAGTCTTATAAAATGTTGCGAATGTATGCAGGGATGCTCAAGATTTGCACCCAGCGAAACAGTTCATAGGGTGCATTTGACCTGTCGGCCCATGAAGTGGCCACTGCCCTCGTGGAATGCGCTTTAGTCTGAAATGGCGGAGTTTTCCCCTTGACTTTACATGCCTGGGGAAATCCCCCCTCCCTAATATATCTTGCTATCATGGATCTGGAAGTTTTCTGTCCCCTGACCCTACGGTGTATCAGAATGAATAAGAGTGGACATTTTACTGAAGGACTTTGTTCTCTTAATATAGATCTGAATTGCCCTCCAGATGTCAAAGGTGTACCAAATCCTTTCTTTGGGATAAGCTGATTTGAGCAAAAAGAGGGGGGCAAAATCTCCTGGGATTGGTGGAAGAGGGAAATTCTCCAAGGAATGAACAAAGGATCTGTCCATAGTACCACCCTGTCATTATGGCAAAAAAGCAAAACAAAAATCACAATACTGAAGGAAGACAGTGGGATCCCAACTCTGATACCTTTCATGCAGGTGTTATGGCCACTAAATGTGGCCTTAATCATCAGGACACTTCAGACAGGATTTCAAAAAATGGAGCCAAGAATGCACTAAATATTAAGAGATCCCATGGAGCTACCTTGTGAGTGGGAGGAGATCTGATTAGGGTGGTAGCTGTGAGGAATTTTGTGACATGTGGGTGATGGGGCCAGGTATGCCGACTCTCAGTTGCCAGAATTGAGGCTATAACTGGACTCTTGAGTGCAACTGTAGTGCAGCCCCAGAGATGGGCCTGCTTGTAAAAATTCTAGGAACACTTTGACTGATGCTGATCCTGCTGCACAAGAAATCAAATCTCCATATTACTGTATACAGTACTAAGAATTGGTGTAAAACTTTCCGGGTCTGAACCTCTGGGCCCTTTTCACAAAGGTCAGAAAGCAGGGACTCATTATGGGCACGTACTTACTTTTCTGTTGAAAAAGAGTGATCTCCACTGAGCAAAGAGGCCTCATGGTCTCTGTGGAGAGTTGATTCCACCCTTCTGTCACTGAAAACTTTGGGTAGGAAGTCTCCTAGATAAGGGTTGACAAGGCTGCATCCATTTTAGCTAAAGCAACAAGAACAACTTTGATGGGTGGATGTTTTCTCTTTGCTGGATTTTTCCTCATTCTTCCTTCGCAAACTTAAGCATGGCGGGTGAAATAGAAATGTAAGAGTCAGTTTTAGAGCCCACTGGAAAATATTTGTGGGTATTTCTGTCTCTGACTGCCTCTTTCTCCTTAGCCCCTTTTTTATCCTTTTTGGTGGAGTGCTCAGGGGTGACGTCGAGGAACAGAAACAGTTATTCAGAAATAGACTCAAAAGAACTGTGCAGAGAACAAGAGATCCTGGGTATCCTCCAGGATTTCTCTGGTTTATGTCCGTGTTTATGACCCTTGGTCTGCTTACAGGTAGGACTAACAGGGGAGAGGGCTGAGGATTCAGAATCATAAGAGTCCAGACAGGGAAGCCTATGCCTGAGCTTTCCCACTGAGACGGCTGCTGAGAAGTTAGGCCAGGAGCCTGCTCCTAAATGGCTGTTTGTGGCACATAGCTTCCAACTCCAAAAGGGTCACCACCACCCCACTATGAAGGGAAGAGGGGAGAGTGGCAGGAAACTAATTTCTCTGTGCCTCTGGTGGGTCTCAGGAGCTCAGAGGAACAGAGGAACCAATGGTAGGGGCAAGTCCTTGGTAACACATGCAGCCCCACGTCACAATACTTTGGCTGGTGGAGGGGAGGAGGGAAGGTAACTGGGGACTTGGGGGTTTACTGCACCAGATCCACTGGCTGAAGCTCCTGCGGCCTCCACAGTTCACCCAGCAATGGGGTCCCCATGACCCCCAGTGCTCTGGATGCTCTATTCAGCTCCTGAGAACTCCATGGTACACTTGCGGATAGGACCAGTCTGTGTCAGTGGACGTGTGACACCAGGGCCCGTGTTCAGCTCCTGGGGTGGGACACCTGTTGTGGAGCCTGATCCACATCAATGGTACCGATCGTGTCCCTATGTCAGTGCTTTGCCTTTCTGGACCTCGCGTTTGTCCACAGCTGTGTCCTACGGGGGCAGGCTGGTAGCCTCCTTTCTAACCACAACAGCTCCAAGGTTGTGGGGCCAAAAAGTACACTTTTCCCCTTCAACACACTCAGCCAGCACTTAAGGAGAATGTTAAACACTTTATTACTTCTACTACCTCTGACTATTTAGTCCCCTCTGAGCTGTGCACTGTTAATTTGTACAAAAGCTCCTCTTAACTGCCCACACTTTTTAAAAGTTATTTATTTTAGTTTTTTATTATTTAATAAAACACTAAGATTTTACTAGCTACTCAACTTTGAGATTGTAACTTGATTTTATTTTTTAGAGTAAGATATTTTAGCTGACTTTTTCCACAGCTTTAAGCTTATTTATGGTTTTTACACTTATTTTTTAACTTTGTACAGTTTGCCTGCAAAGCTGTGCTCATCAGATACAGGCCTTGATGGACAGCTGTGTTTTTTAATTTGGATTTAGAACAGACATCGTGTTCTCCTGACTTTCCAGGAAGTGTATTTATTTAGTTTGGGGATGTTTTATTTAATATTTTGATTTTCTCTTTATGCTTTTTTGTATTTATTTCTTAAGGTAGCACATATTGTTAGTAAATTTTTAGCTTCTAGAAATAATCCTTGTAAAACTGCTGGCTTGATTTGGGCTCTCTTTGCCTTAGGATAAAAAACCGGTTACTAGTTTTTCCTTGGCTGCCATTGGGTCCTGTTTTTTTAAAATATTAGTGGCATACTTTTGCCATGCTCTGCCAAGCGTTTTCAGCTGGTCCCAGGCTCCCTCGAATACTTCCCTGGGTGAGTCCATGTGGTCCACCCTCAGATTTACCCCTCTTCACCAGTGCTGCACTATCTTCCTCAGTTATAATCTCTAAAACCCTTCCAACGCCATTTCCCTTAAAGCTAGGTTGTGACCCTTATAATAAAGGATGGATACATTACTTGCCCCAGATGAGCAGATCAAGTCACGTCACCACTCTGTTGGGGTTCTCTCAACATCTCTTACTCTGATCTCCCCACCTGGCTCCAGTCTCGTTACTCAGGTTCCTTTATTTGGCATACAGCAAAGCTACACAGAGTTGATTATACTCAAGCGTAGGGGTGGGGTATAGGGAATACCACACATCCAAAGTTCCACAGCAAACCTCTTCAGTTATATACCCTTACAAATTACATTGCATCACTCCTTTTGCAATTGGGTTAGTCACTCTGTAGGAACCAATCCCTGTACAGCACACACTGTCCAAGCAAAACTTACTCTTTACCTCATCTTACATTCCAGGCTTACCTTATCCATTGCTATCTTTGTAAATTGTCAATGGTTCCCTGGGTGTTCCCCCTTATCTTTGCTATTACAGGCATTCTGCTTCCAGCCTGCTGATCCATTAGCCTCCCTAATCCTGTCTCCCAATAAATAAGGCCTCAACCATGTCCAATTACTTGTGTCAAGCCAAGCCTACACTGAGGAAAAAAGGACCTGGGACAATCTGCAGAGGACCTGCTATACCTTTGAAGGCAGAGAAAATTCTGGAGCAGCTCTTCAGTGGAAGGAATTATCTGGAGAGTCAGCCCCACCAAACAAAAATATATGACTCTACCTGCTACAGTATGGAGGACTGAAGAACTTATTGACCCATTCCCCAAAGTAAGGTATTAAATATTACATACACGCTGGGTCAGTAATTATTGCCAAAACTATTGTTTAAACTTTGAAAGCAGATAAGTGTCCACTAGCAAGACTTGAATTTGAACAAATAAACACAAACTGCACAGAACAGGCAGCCATTTTTCTTGGGAAGAAGCCAGTACCAGAAAGTGCTTTCTCTGCTTCGTATAAATTCATCACTCTCTTAAAATCAAGGGAATACACTGAGCATCTCTCCTGGACTGGCAAATATATCACCAACCACCACTAGGCCAACTTTCAGCTCTCAGTCACACCTAAGCAGGCCCGCTGAAACCCGTTGGGCTGCACTGGTGTAAACTGAACAGAGTCTGGCACGTTGAGAGTATCATAGCCCCAAAGAGATAAAGTGCACTGTCCTTCCTTGGTCTTGTAACAGACAGCAGAAGTACTCCACTAACATGCAGAGCAATTAGCAACACAATTTGGGAGGATTTGCACAATCAATTATGTCTACATTCTTCAGAAATGATTTCCCCATAAAACCAACTTGATGTGCATGGTTTCAGACCTAACCTCACCCACGTTTCCCGCCAAAAAGAAAAAGAATCAGAAGAAGTGTGTGTACAGGAGCTTGTGTATTGTATTCCCTATTAACGATAAAACTCAGCACGGTTAGCCTTTTGCCATCTTGCAGATAGATGGAGAGACACTAAGGAACGGAAAATACCCTTAGTAACCATGACGTTCTGTACCAATTGCTTTTTTCTAAAAGACGCTCATCTTGAATCATCTGAGACAAAGCTTGTGAGATTTGTTATTGGGCTGTTTTCTAAAGTTATTAAAATTTCAAACTAGTAAAAGGGGTGGTGCAGCTTTTTAAATGTAGTGTGAAAAGTATTGCCTTCAACTGTTTCCGCGCTCTTGGATAGGAAGCCAGCTTGCCAACACTTTAAATTTGATACACACATTGGGTCTTTTGGATCCATTCACTCATTGCCATCTGGCAGGATGGCTCTGCGCCTACTTACAACATAATATGGCAGTTTAAATATTAGTAGAAGGTACCCTGCAAATAATCTCAAAATGCGATACTGTGTCTGCAAAAGGTTTCATGGTGTTACATCTCTGAATCAAGGTAATATCTACTGTCCTGAAGGCATCTTTTTTTTTTAATCTTTTCAGGAGGATGACAGAGGAGACATGCTGCCACATGGACTTACCTCTGCACAATGATCTGCACAACCAGTATCACCATCCAGGAACCCTGATATTTCTTGTCACCTCTGAAAAAAACAAAAATGGGAAATTAACTTTGGCGGCCTACCTTCATAGCAGTACCGCAAGAACGTCAAGAAGGGGAGGAGGGATTGCTCAGTGGTTGGAGCATTGGCCTGCTAAGCCCAGGGTTGTGAGTTCAATCCTTGAGGGGGCCATCTAGGGAACTGGGGCAAAAATTGGGGATTGGTCCTGCTTTGAGCAGGGGGTTGGACTAGATGACCTCCTGAGGTCCCTTCCAACCCTGATATTCTATGATTCTATGAAATAAGAAACCTCACATTATTAGTCTTTGTTCTTGGATACAAAACATGATACTAGTTTCTGACCATAAAGATCTTACCCCCGTCACCCATGACCAGCATGCTTGTGTTTAGAAGTACCTGTCTGCAGAGCCTTTATCATCTATTACTTATAAAGTACTGGTTTCAGAGTAACAGCCATGTTAGTCTGTATTCGCAAAAAGAAAAGGAGGACTTGTGGCACCTTAGAGACTAACCAATTTATTAGAGCATAAGCTTTCCTGAGCTACAGCTCACTTCCTCAGATGCATATCGTGGAAACTGCAGCAGGCTTTATATATACACAGAGAATATGAAACAATACCTATTCCCACCCCACTGTCCTGCTGGTAATAGCTTATCTAAAGTGATTTCCAGCACAAATCCAGGTTTTCTCACCCTCCACCCCCCCACACAAATTCACTCTCCTGCTGGTGATAGCCCATCCAAAGTGACAACTCTTTACACAATGTGCATGACAATCAAGCTGGGCTATTTCCTGCATAAATCCAGGTTCTCACATCCCCCCCACCCCCATACACACACAAACTCACTCTCCTGCTGGTAATAGCTCATCCAAACTGACCACTCTTCAAGTTAAAATCCAAGTTAAACCAGAACATCTGGGGGGGGGGTAGGAAAAAACAAGAGGAAACAGGCTACCTTGCATAATGACTTAGCCACTCCAAGTCTCTATTTAAGCCTAAATTAATAGTATCCAATTTGCAAATGAATTCCAATTCAGCAGTTTCTCGCTGGAGTCTGGATTTGAAGTTTTTTTGTTTTAAGATAGCGACCTTCATGTCTGTGATCGCGTGACCAGAGAGATTGAAGTGTTCTCCGACTGGTTTATGAATGTTATAATTCTTGACATCTGATTTGTGTCCATTTATTCTTTTACGTAGAGACTGTCCAGTTTGACCAATGTACATGGCAGAGGGGCATTGCTGGCACATGATGGCATATATCACATTGGTGGATGTGCAGGTGAACGAGCCTCTGATAGTGTGGCTGATGTTATTAGGCCCTGTGATGGTGTCCCCTGAATAGATATGTGGGCACAGTTGGCAACGGGCTTTGTTGCAAGGATAAGTTCCTGGATTAGTGGTTCTGTTGTGTGGTATGTGGTAAGTACTAAAAGTGTGCTGAGTACTGTACAAAATATGGAAGATGCCAGGCTTGTACCAAAGAGCATATAGCCAAAGTAAGATGAGGGTCACAGTCTGCCTTGACTTCCAGCCATGCCAAACTACTGAAGACCATTTAATATACTCAGGCAGAACAAAGTAGAAGGAAATACACTGAAGGACATGATCCTGTCCTGAGCAGGAGTGTCACAGGGTCTATGCCGGCACTCCCACTTCTGTGTCCGCACCCTGTGTTTAGGCTGGTATAATAAAGAGTCCCACCACCTTCTTCAGGGGTTTCACCTTTGTGTCTTCATTTACCATGTTCTTGTGCAGACCCAATTCCCTCAACAACAATCACACCACAGACCCCTCCCAGCATCTTCTAGCCCTTGAGGTTCCTTCCAGTAGGTAAGGAAACAGAGAAACAGCCCTCCTGTCTCCTCCCAGGCCACCCCCTCACTAAGGTTTTCCCAGGGCTTTCATAGCCCTCCCAGTCTTTAGCCCAGCTGTCCCAACTCAGCCCAGCTTGTTGCTCTGAGCTAGCCCTCATTAGGGCTTACAGCTGGGCTCCCTGCTGCATACCCATGTCTCTCTACCTGGCCTTTTGACCAGAGAGCCGTCTGCAGCCAGCATTTTGGCAGGGCTTTAAAGGGGGTTTTACCCCTGCCCTGCCACAAGGAGGATGAACTAGATAGAGGAAAGGGTCAAGACCTGCTGGACTACTATGAATACTACAAAGAAAGAAAAATGTGAACCCTTCCCAAGGGCAACTCAATGAGCTGATTAACAAGTGACCTATTACCTGATGGATGTCATGAGTAAGGCTGCGAGTTTGTCACGGAGATCACAGAAGTCACGGATTCCATGACGTTCCGTGACCACCATGACTTCTGCAGTGGCCGGTGCACAGGCAGCCCCTGCACCAGGCACACCAGCCACTGTTGGGGAAGTCTCTTGGGCCACCCCCCCCCACGTCCCTACCCCCCACCCCCCAGCAGCAGAGTTTGGGTGTGGGAGGGGGCAGGGCTCTGGCAGCGCTTACCTGGGGCTTCCCGGATGGGCGACATCCCCCTCACTCAGCTGCTAGGTGGAGGCGTGGCCAGGCAGCTCTGCGGGCTGCCTCCGCCCAGACCACTGGCTTTGCAGCTCCCATTGGCCGGGAACTGCGGCCAATGGGAGTTGCGGGGACGGTGCCTGCAGGTGGAGGCAGCCCGCAGACCATGTCACCCTGACTTCTGTGCTGCTGCCTTCAGAGCTGGGCAGCTGGAGGGTGGTGGCTGCTGGCAGCAGCGCAGAAGTAAGGGTAGCAGTACCGCAACCCCCCCACAATAGCCTTGTGACACCCCCCACACACACAACTTCCTTTGGGGTCAGGACCCTACAGTTTTAACACTGTGCCATTTGAGAGGGAAACATCTGAAATCATGACAGTTACAATTTTTAAAATCCTATGACTGAGATTGACCAAAATGGATCATGAATTTGGGAGGGCCCTAATTATACCCATTAGTACTTGGAAAGTTTGTATCTGAAGTTACCAGTCAAGTTTCACATTGGTAACTGCGAAATCAGAAAGAAAGAACAAAGTTTTTAGTTTTTATAAGACTAATGGGAAAGTCAAAAATCTCTCATCTGTTATCAAAGTACGCAGTGGTTTTGGCACAGTATGTGAGGTAAGGGTATTACATGCAGGTAACAAGATACGTGACGTTACTCAGAGTGTGGATTTTCTAGCGTGGCTAGAGTTGGTACCAAGTAGACCATATTTTCAAACTACCTAAATGCAACACATTTTGAAATGGACATTTGCTAAAAGCTCCCCATGTGCTTGCATACAACCCTGTTTGCAGTCAGGTGTCTAAACTGCACTGTTTGAAACATGCCTGTGTAAAACTCTAAGCCAGCGCTCACTGGGTGTAATGCACAAGACATTTTTAAAAGCAACTGTTGCTTGATCGTGTTGGGATTCCTCCATTTATAGAAGGGCTGGGAAGGGAACAGAGTGTCAAAACAATGGAAATAATGCCAGAGACATTTCCATAGTATAGTTCACCAGAGAAAGAGAGAGAGAGAGAGAGAGAGAGAGAAAAAATATGGAGGGCAATCACTTCTCAAGGTACAAAATCAGCTCCATTTAAGTTTAGCTACTAGGCATGTTCTGATACCTCAGGGGCTAGGGGGTAGGAAGGGGAACCTTTCGCCTCTAGGTGGCTCAGGCAGCAATAATGACTAAACATCACTGTGACAGCTGCTTGGCAGGCTCTGTGACGTCAAATTAAACTTTCCATTCAGATCCTGGTGTACAAGAGGCCTAACTCTTAAAACTGCCGTCATACCTGGGCTCTTCTCTCCATCTAGGACAGACGCCGGCAAGGATAAAGAGTCTAGATCTACCATACCAGTACCATACTTATTCATCTACTTTTGATGGTCCGAGGTGCTGGCGCTTTTGGTGCTGAAGACCCCAAATTCAATCTGCAGCGATGACCAACCATCAGGACAGCCAGTCCAGCCAGCAGTGGCAGAAGCAGCCAAAGCAAAGATCTCTGGACATTCGGAGAGCTTTCTACAGTTTTGACTGGACTTCTCTGCCAGGGGCTGATTGTCTGTGTCCTCTAAACCTCCTGCACCTCCTCTCTCACAGTCTCTTCACCTCATCTTGACTCCACCACCTGTCCCTGTTTCCCCCTTTTCAATTTAGCTAATCCCCTGCTAACTATATCCACTCCCCACCAAAAACAGTGGAACTAGCATGCCATTTGCTGCCATCACATTGTTCACTCCGTTTGTGTTCCACCCCTTCCTCCACGGTAGGTCTGTCTTGTTGATTTAGCTTGTAAAGCTCTTCAAGGCAGGGGCCATCTCCTATTCTGTATTTGTACAACGGGACCCCATTCTTGGTTGGCCCTTAATCAATGCCATAATAAAACTTACTAAATAATACTAATGCTATCTGTATGTGTCCATGGCTGCAATGTGTTCCACATGGATTTCTGTTGCCAGACCTGTCAGTCTAGCTCTGTTCACAAATACCATTTTTTCCCTCTAATCCGGATGGATGCTTCATTGCTCTGACTCAAACGATGAAAGAGAACAGTAAAAAGGCCAAAAAATTAATTCCTCCCTATGGCAGGTTATCATGGGAAGCTGAAAAGTTACAAAAATAGACCCATTCTTGTTACTGCTGTAAGACTGATCGGTGAATCTTATTCAGAGAAGGAAACTGTAATGACAAGAATATAAATGTTAATGTGAGGATCAAATGCAATTTTAATATTTCTCCGGTAGAGGTAAATAGCCCTGGTGCATATCTGAACAGCAAACACACACTAAATCAATTCAAGTACTTGCAGACTAATCCATTTTCAAATATGTTTCCTTGAAGGCAAAGAGTCTGCACTGCCAAGACCCAGCCCTTTGTGATGGAAGCAGAAAACAGAGGCACTAAAGTGTGCCATTTTAAAAGCACCAGACTGCTGCACACAGCTGTCTCCACTGGGCCATCGCTCAGATCTGAAAGCACTGATATCGTCCTTACGCTTTCCCGGAGTCTCCAGTCATTGCTAAGACTTTTGGTGTGTTACCAGCTAAGATTCATTATTCTGAACACACACCAGATCCAAACACCTTTGAAACGTAAGGAGGTCCAAAAACCATACCTGGATCTGAACTAAAATTTGACAATGGCTCCTGTCCTTATACCAGGCTGACCCCAAATGGTGGATCTGAACACAACAGTGCTTAGGACCCACTGAAGTGAATGGAAAGATTCCTACGGACTTCAGTGGACTCTGATTAAGGCCCATTGAAGAAGCGATACCTGTAATATCTGCAGGATAACAGCTAGGAAATGCTGATTTTTTTAATGGTTCCCACGGTACACGTTTTGGTGGCTGATTTGCAGATCTTCAAATATTTTGTGACTGTTAGAGCTTTTGAAAGCAATATCGTCATTTCAGATTGTGCTCAGTTGCACATCCGACATGTGACCATATTAATCAGACAAACATGCAATGGGTTTTTGTCTGCCTCCCCCACTTCAATGAAGTACAACACATGTATAGTCCTGAATATAACCTGTGAAACATGTTTAATGCTTGGTGTTGATGTTTAGGAATTAGGTGATAACCTCAGGCATTTGCCAGAGCATTGGTCTCACCTCCAAAATGCCACGGATCATGATTTTAGAAAATCGAGGTAGGTGTTAGGAAAGGTCTGTTTGTTAGCCTGGGATAAAATTTTAGGTTTGACTTTTTGATACTCTTATATCTTATCCTAACCTGTGTAAACAAACAACAAAGACACTGTGATGTTGCATCTGCCTAGTCAGATGGATTTGTCAGTACAATGGGAACAGATAAGAGCAGTTAAAGTGTTACTCAACAGCACATTTTAAGATTGTCTCCATCCCTATCTCAAGGCAAGGTCAAGCAACCAGTCAGGAGGGGCAAAGGGGGATGGGAGGAAGGTATAAAACACTAAAAGACCAAAGAAATGCCTGTCCCTGACAGCAGCACACCCTCACTCCTTACCCTCCCATGGGGTACAAAAAGTGGGACTGTAGGCATGCATTGCAGGTATATTTGGAGGAGGAGGTGGGGAGGGGGAATGGGGAACAGGGACACAGGCAAGGCTTTACAGCATCAGAGCTGGGAAGGGGGACATGGGGTAAATGCTCTGCGGTGTCAGAGCTGGGAACAGAACACTGGGGAACAGACTCCGCTGGTGTGTAGAGCTATGGATGTGCTTGTTTGGAACTAACCCCAATAAACATCCCATTGCCTGCACTTCGACTTCTGATCAACTGCTTTCTGTCTGCATGACAAGAGCCAGGGGAGGGGGTGAAGGGAAAACCCTCTAACAGGAGGATCCCTTTCAAATATGGTGGGAGTCATTAAAAAGCCAACACGTGCCAGGCTTAAAACTACAAAAAGAAAAGGAGAACTTGTGGCACCTCAGAGACTAACCAATTTATTTGAGCATAAGCTTTCGTGATGCATCCGATGAAGTGAGCTGTAGCTCACGAAAGCTTATGCTCAAATAAATTGGTTAGTCTCTAAGGTGCCACAAGTCCCCCTGTTCTTTTTGCGAATACAGACTAACACGGCTGTTACTCTGAAACCTGTCATTATGCAAGGCACTGCTTAAACTACAGTTATCTCCTATTCTAAGAAAAGGTGAACATGGGCTTCCCAACCACCCCTTCTTGAGATAACTGCTGAAAAATGCAGGCCCTCGGCCATAAACCAAACTTCTGACAATTAGGAAGAAGCTTTCCCTATGGACAGGTTTCCCTGTAACTGCCAAATGCAGGGTTTCTTCCACCTTCGTCTGCAACAGCTGGGGCTGGCCATGTAGGAGAGAGAGAATACTGGACCAGAGAGGCCACTTGTCTGAGACTCTCGGGCAATTCCGATATTCCTATGGACTAATGCCCGCACTGTTAGATTACAGTCAGAATGCTTTCAATTGCTTTATTTCTAGATGCAATCGCCAGATTATTCTCAATATTATTATATTTACTATTACCTATCTTTTAAAGGTAGTAAATTCGTTCTTAATACTTGTGAATTTCAAACAAAAGACTATCGTTTCAGCCTCTATTTAATATAGTTTCTTTTAAATTTGCTAGAATCTCTCAAAATGCAATAACGGTACATGTTATTGCCACTGGACATTACCTACAAAAGAATAAATGGGATGTTCAATGAAGACTGATTAATCAGTGCTCTTTGTAATTTCACAGTATGCCAAAGAAGGGTAAATCATGTAAGCGTATCTAATTTTCCTCTGCATAATGTCACTAATTATACAACAATTCTTGGATTAAACAGATCTTATGTAAACATAATGATCTCATTTGCAGTGAATTCCCTCAGTTTAGTTAACCAATTGCTTTTGTAATTCTGGAGGTATCATTAAAACCTTTCTAATTTAAATACAAACAGATGTGTATCATAATACTATTGTCAAATGTAACCCTTGATACTTTACTAAACAAGTGAAGGAAAAATTATATATTCCTCATGTGATATTTAATTACATGGTTTGAAGAGGAAATAATAACTCCTAATGATGGAATTAAAGGTTTCAAGATCTAATTTGATTAAGCTATGTGCATATTGGCATATATCTTGGTATGCAGCAAAATGTGTCATGATTCTCACATTCACAAGGGGCTTAAAGCATTTTTGTTGTAAGAAACACTGACGCCTAGTGTATTATTAATAGTGGGTCACTTTTACAGAACAGCAGGAAATGCCTCGGCTACAATACTTTGTGGTACATGTACAATCACCAGATGCTGCCCAAAACGGGGACCCGCTGGCATCTGAGCAGAAGATAAAAGGTACTTAATGGCTCAATATCAGATGTCTTTGGAGCACGAAAACGCTTGTTTTTCAGGATGTTATTATGCTAATAGATTAAAACAGGCTCTTCTAAGCTCTTTTACAAATGTGTTTACCCCTGAAGACCATAAACAACTTGCTTTGCAGGCAATTCTCATGAATTATTACAGACTCTAAAAACAATTACAGTGTTATCTGTTTTCATGTTCATACAGTTACCCTACATATAGTAAAAATAACGAGCAGTCTACTAGAAAATATATATATAATAGAGGAGTGTGAGATTGGTTAGATAAAATAAATTAAAGTAGATTAGATTAATCAGATACTTATTCAGGAAATGAACTCTTATTCTAGGCACCGTGTACTGTTCTATCAAGAAACGGATTCAACAATAGCTGTTAACTTAATATTTAAGTAGATGAGTCACTTTTCCCCCGTTACCGCCAGTATCCACAGCCAGCTGTTTTGCACCTCCAGGCCTCGAGCATGGCCACCTCCCCTTTTTCTTCTCCAGCTGTTCTTGCATATGAGATCAGGAAGATGAGAATAAGACAAACAGAGCAGCCCAAGCTAGCAACAGCCCCTGGAGGAACCAATTTCAATCAAAACCTCTCCGCATCTGTTCAGCTGACTCCCCTGGGGTTACGAATCTCTCTTGAGAAGACCTGCCTGAGGGCATGCAACCTGCATGCCGTGACAGGCATAGATTGGGTATTATGGACATATGCCGCACAGTCTTCTGCTACATCACCCTTCAATTAACAGGTGTGGTTCTTGGCAGGCACCATGATATGCTGCACAGGGGGATTAATATTGAACTATATTTTAACAAGGGGTTTTTCAGCTACTCTAGGGTACCTGTACATAGACCCTGCCTCAGTCAGAGGTGTGCTGCTCATACATAGGTAATTGCTGAAGTACAGGACATGGAAACAACTAGGCCCAGTTTACAAGTAGAATTTGAAAGCAAAAAATGAACACTGCGATGAGCACAGCTTCCATTTCCATGTGTGAGGCCAGATTGATGGCTGGTGTACCACACTGAAGTTAGCAGAGTCACACCACCGGGCAGTCTGGCCCATTAATTTCTACCATGCTTAGCTGTACAGATGATAGCAGCATAACAGAAGCTATCAGTGTGGACAGTGACTCAGTGACCATTAATGCCATGTGTTGGGGGAAGCAATCAAACTGAATCTGTGTTTACAGACAATGACTGAGAAGATGGTGTCATGTCTCACGTAGGCAGATACCCAGGGTAAACTCCTTATACTGCACAGCCCCAGTGGTTACCGTCTAGTGACAAGGGCGTATGCAATAGGCAATGACCAAGCTTTAAAAAACCCCATGAGATTACAGTTAGGCTACTGGATCCATAATTAGCAGTTTAATGACTGAGCGAAATCCGGCTGAAGGCAGTTGGCTCTTTCTCTTGATTACAAGGGGCCTTGGGTCAGGCCCCTAAGCAAGTGGTCTGATTTTCAAAAGTGCTAAGCACCCCACAGGCCCCACTGACGCCCGCTAGAGCTGCACAGTACCCAGCATTTTTGAAAATCAGGCCTCGTAGTTAGGCCCTTAAATCTGCATTTCAAAACCTAATGTTGGACTCCTAGTTTTGAAAATCTTGGCCCATTTTTTAACCCTATGATTTGAAATTTTGTGGCTCTGTTTGCTGTACATATAAAATTTCCCTGAATATTTGCAGCACTGTAGGTTTTCAAAAATGAGATAAATTCATCTTCCTGGCTCTTTGTATGCAGTTTCCTGATTTGCACAGTAACCATCCATTCAAATTAGGTGCCACAAGTACAAACTATTTGTTGCATGAGATGGTGCACATAAGGATTTTGAAAACATGGTACTGTGTCCTTTTATCTGCAATTAATGTCACTTATTTGTGCATGGACATTATTACCCAAAATGTTTTCTTGGGGGAACTCATGAACACACCTGGTACTTGACCATTTTGTTAACAAGCTTAGTTTCTAGTTAATTTACTTTTCAACAGCAGCAAACAGAGAATTAATTGGTCTTAGGCTCATTCCACCCCACTCAAATATCCTTGGTGAGGAATAGTAACTAATTTGTTAGACTAGATGACCCTTGTAATCCCTTCTAGCCCTAGGGTTCTAGGATTCTATGAATTAGGCATGAGATGATTACGGTTAGCAGCTGCATTATCTCTTCTCTTTGGGTGATTATAAGATTTTTTTATTATTACTGAAGTCACTCGTGCTACTATTTAAAAATTATTACATTATAGCCCTTTTCAAATAAACGGTATGCATTAATATTAACAGAGACCCTTCTCTTGACTTCTTAGTCAGTCATTAGCAGCCTACAATGCCAAATATCAGCGGGCCAACACCGTGGTGTCTTTCTTTATTTGCATTTTCTGCTGAAAAACAAAAAAACAAAACCAAAAAACCACAGTTGCAACGACGGGTCTCTGAGGATAAAAGGATGTTTCACACTCTCCCTGAGGACACAGTTACCTTGAGAGGTTCCTCATGCTATGACAGGTCAGGTTTCTCAGGAAGGTCATTTTCTGACATTTGATAATGGTATAGCTGAGCATTATCAATTTAGATGGCGTGTACAAGACACTAGACATCTATATAGCTGCATTATAAGAATTATCTAGGACATGTCAATTTGGTAACCTTGCTGTAATGAAATGATCAATGACCAACTGGTGGGAAAGATCACAACTCTACAGATCTGTATAATATTACTCTCTGAATTAAATCTGACATGAGTAAGGCAGGAACATTTCTCCTCAAGTGGAACAAGACTTCAAGGAAGCCAAGACACTTAAAAATAGGAAAACAAGTGTAGAAGAAGTTCAGCCACAAAGGAAAGGTTTGAATTTTTAGGCAGGGAATAGAGGCGGAACCTGAATAGACCCTTAAATGGCTTGTATCACAAGAGGATGGATGTGCCAACACCCCTCCCTTGCTAACACACTTTTCAGGAAGCATAAAGGATATTTGCTTATTTTTTAAAGGCAAGAGCATTCCACAAGTTATGCCATTCTCCTGAGTAAGTTGCAAGAGGCAAGTGCCCTACTGCCTTTCAGGGTCATTACAACACTACACATCATAACACTGACCTAACAAGGAAATAAAACATAATAGACTTAATCTATCACTGGAGCACATCTCCCAGGGAGGCAAAGCTTCGGTGCAAGTAAAACAGGTGGCAGACACTCCCCGCTCCCCTTTATGACTGAGCTGCACTTGGCGCAAGACCAAAGGATGTAGCAAAGGTGGCTGGTTCTGAAGATTCCCTGATCCTCAGCCTGGCCAGGGCATGAGTCTCTGGAGTAAATTAGAGCAAGCTTGCAAGGGGCCTTTCCTGCCCAGCCATGCCCCCTGGCCCCTGGCAATAGCACTCATGGCAAGGGCTGAGCATGGTGATGTAGGAGCCACCACAGCAGCTCTACCCCACGCGAGGAGCCCATTTGCAGAGGGAATTTCCTTAAGGGCTGCTTTGTGCTGGGGCCATGATCTGGCACAAATGTTCTACTCGTTCATCAATACGAAAGGGGAAGTGGATGTCAGCAAATGTTCAGGGAAGGAGGTAGGTTGAGTTCTTGTTAGCTGGCCGTATCATCATGTGCTCTTTGATGTGGTCTTATGAGACAGGCATCTCTACTGAACTGAATAAACAAACATACAAGAACTTAATGTTAAGCAATAGGTGATAGGCCAAAGCCAGCTGAAAACATAGGAGCAACGTATTTGACTGAATCTTGGGCAAACCTTTGAGGTTTTTAAGGTCAGGCTTGACAAAGCCCTGGCTGGGATGATTTAGTTGGGGATTGGCCCTGCTTTGAGCCGGGGGTTGGACTAGATGACCTCCTGAGGTCCCTTCCAACCCTGATATTCTGTGATTCTATGAGTACATGAAAAGGTTAATCCTGCAACAAGCATGGACTATGCTATGCTACTGAAGTGGTTTTGAGAGGACGAGTAGATTCACTGTTCTAGCGCCTAGTTGATCTCAGCTAAGGTAAGGTCTGTGGCTGTTATTCAAGGTGTTAGACAAAACTTTGACTCAATCTCACTGACAAAGCAGACATGGTTCCTCCAGCTGCCTTTGCCTTGGGAAGTGCAGAAAACATGTCCTGGCCATGAGTTGCCTTCAGGCTATCCTTTTGAAGGACTCTTCTTGATATAAAGAACTTACTAAAGTTCACTGATTCTTGGGAACACTGTTTTTCCTTATTAGCCGAAAGCCTCACCCAGAAAGCTGTGTAAAACTATCAGCTTTCACAGAGAGCCTGATCCAAACCCATTACATCAGGTGGAAAAGACTCCCAATAAATGCCTCTGGGTCAGGCCTTTAATGGCTTTATTTAATTGCAAGATCTGAGATTTTCCAAGATTCTGTTAATTTGGACAAGGGTGAAAGTGGTACCCATTCCACCAGGCCAGATTTTTAAAACTGGAATCCTAAAAATCAAACTCCTAAATCCCTCTATAGGATCCTAAATACTTGGCCTGATTAATGGCGGTTTTACCACCTACTACTTTCACCAAAGTCAGT
Source organism: Lepidochelys olivacea (assembly GCF_965140295.1). Classification (NCBI taxonomy): domain Eukaryota; kingdom Metazoa; phylum Chordata; order Testudines; family Cheloniidae; genus Lepidochelys; species Lepidochelys olivacea. The sequence continues at coordinate 2,512,599 of NC_140417.1, read as the reverse complement.
GCTCTGGAATGTTTCATTTAAAATCCATCTCTGCTCTGAGGAGTGATTGTAAAGTGGCTTTGTGGTGCTCCGTGAGTTTCAGAGCCAAATTTCCAAAGAGCTCAGCACTACTGGTCAACATGGGATGCGGAGTTCCTTTGGAAATCTGGCCCTCAGTGACTCCATATCAGACGTGCTCAGTTTACAAAGAAGGAAAAGATATTGGATCAGGTCCTGACATGGTGTTGCTTCCCTGACTTAAATGGAGTTACGATAACAGCCGACACCAGCTTAGGATCTGGCCCATTTTCAATAGCTGCCAACCCAGCAACCTCAAGCTGGACTCTGAAATGCAAGCCAATTATTTCCTTCTCATGTGTCATTATCACCAGAGATAAAGATCTCAAATCCTGCCCTCCGTTATCTTTTTGCAGTCCTAGAGCTTTCACTGAGATTGGAATTCAGTAATCAGGTACACCTGTGCAAACAGTTCTGTAGCAGTTACACAATAAGGATCAGGATGCAGTTCATTCTCTTTCCCCATTTGGCTCTACAGAGCCAGCAAGAAGAACAAAGTAGTAAACACTTATTACTGTCATTAGAGTGAGCAGATAGGCCCCAGAATATACCCGATGAGCAGAACTGCTAAATGAGAAGGTTCCATTTTTATATAGTCATTTTCCATAATAGAACTTTAAGAATATGGTTTGTTAATTCTATGGTTTAACTCTAGTCTAGAATATGTTGTCCTAGGTGGTGCAAGTTGTTGGGAGGTCTCTCTTCCTCCTTCTTCACTTCCACCAAAGCTGGAATAACACTGCTTCTCCCATGGACCAGGAGGCATGCAATGTAACTTTATTTCGTGTGGTTAACTGAAAGACATCAACACCGTTAGCTAAGGCTGCACTTGTACTTTCTTGGTAGCCACATTTGTTTCTTGAACACTTGTTGGCAGTCTCATTGACTTATCCATTATTCACTCCCTCTTATGCCCACAGTCCTGACACACATCAGAAGAATAAAGGCTGGGCTATTCTTGGCTTGCAACATCACTCAGTGAAGGTCTCTGGCCTGTGTTATGCAGGCAGTCAGATGAGATAATCAGCATAGTCCCTCTAGCTTTGAAATCTACAAAATGTCTAAGCTATTGCTCTCTGGACAAAGGCCATAGGCATGCCTAAAACTTTTTTTCAGTTATAAAAGCATAATGCAATATTTTTAATATCTAGATCAATATTTTAGGAGTATTTGAGTCTAGCTGCCCTGTGTATGTCAGTGCAAATGTACTTCATTACTGATTTGCAGTATGTAAAGTCAAAGGACACGTTCTGAAAAAGAATATATCCTTTAAAGGCATGTGAGACGTTTATTTGTCTTCAATCTTACAGTAAATAGCTTACCTACTTATGGAGAAGAAGATTTACCCTTGGAATATAGCATCAAGTTCGCACTCAAGCAACTAAGACAACCTGTGTCTAGTGTGTGCTGGTAAGCAAGGTCTCTTTATTATAGCTAAACAGCTAACTATTGACTATGGAGGGGAATGAGGAAGCAGATGCTTTATCTAAATTACTTCTGATCAGTTGATTTGAGGAGGCTGGTGACGATAAAGTGGTTTGCAGAATTCACATGAATTCATCACACGCACACACACACCAACCTACCTAAGCATGTTCAGTAAAACCCACCCAACAAAGATCACAATCTTACTGGCAATGAACTTCTGTCTTAAGTGACTGGCCTATTAAGAACATATTGAGCTGGATTGCTGTGACAAGCTGTAGATAATACGGTATTTACACAGAAAGGAAGGTTGTCTGCTCCTTGCTTTACTCATGTGAGTGGTCCCACTGGCTTCACTGACAATACAATACTTGTCTGAGTAAGGCAGGCAGGACTGGGCATGGAATCATGATGCAGTGTCAGGAAGGTGGATGTAGCTTTTGGGTGCATTGGCTATCCAGAAATATTGTGCCCAGTATGGAGAAAGGGAAAGGAGAAAGAGGCAGGCTCTTGTGAGTCCCAATTACGCCTCAAAGGAACTGCAGGGGCCAGACGGGTTTCTGAACAAGGAGGTGTCCAAATACCATAAATAACAGGGACATGTAGAGAAATTACTTTGGATGTGTTTCTCTTTTAACTCAACACTCCACTGTAGCATCCTGCGCCCCTCCGAAACACCCTGAAGCCTGAAATACCTCAAAAGATATGGTCATGTAACGCTCCCCACCAATTGCCGAGTTAGATCTCTTTGCAGAGGCAGGGATGGCTTGTTCTCACCACACTCTGTTGCATCTTATTTAGATTTAAAACTAAAATAGTTTGCTGTAATAGCATTAGTGTTAATGGAGTTGTAGGTTGCGAATGGTTAACAGTCTCTCACTCTTTATATTTCAGCAGGAACTCATTATGCCACCCCCAGGTACAATCCCATTAACATGATCTCTTAATTAGCTAAGAATAATTTATTTAAAGTACAGCAGTGAAAAAATATTCTGGGCCTGATTCTCGTCTCACATGAAAGGGAAGTTACTTATCTTATTGTAACTGGAGTTCTTCAAGATGTGTGGTCCGTATCTATGTTCCACAGGGGAGGTGGGGGAGAGGGGAGATGGACATGCACTCCAGGTGGGATGGACTGTCCCGATTATCCAGTTCTTTCTCTCCTGCAAATCTTGTCAAGATCCAAAGCAGAGGGAAATGAGGATGGATAGTGCAACACACATAGGGACCACACACCTTGAAGGTAAGTAACTTCCCTTTCTTCTTCGAGTTCTAGTACCTATGTGTATTCCACTGTGAGTGACTGACAAGCAGTACTCAAAGAAAAAGGGTGACATTTTCTGCCCCGATGCTGGAGCTCCCAGCCCCCACCAGGGTGGGGGGACCTTGTGGCTCCCAGACATGGTGGGTGACAGGGTCCCCAGAAGCTGCCCAGCCACAGTGGGCAGCAGGGAACCCTGCAACTCCCAGCGGCAGCAGGCACCTCCCCCTCGTTGCCCCAGCGGGGGACCCTGGAGCCCCAACAGGGGTGGGTCCTGAGCCTGCCTCCCCCACCATTTTGTCAGGGATATTTTTAGTGGAAGTCAGGGACAAGTCATGGGCTGTCCATGACTTTTACTAAAAATATCCCTGACAAAATCTTAGCCTTAACCGTTAATGACTGCTTCTTGGAGCAGCTGTCCTGGAACCCACAAAGGGAGAGGCAATTCTTGATTTAGTCCTAAGTGGAGCACAGGATCTGGTCCAAGAGATGAATATAGCTGAACTGCTCGGCCCTAGTAACCATAGTGTAATTTGAATTTAACATCCTTGTGGGGCAGAAGGGGAATACCAAACAAGCCCACCACCGAAGCATTTAACTTCTAAAAGGGGAACCACATAAATATAAGGAAGCTAGTTAAACCGAAATGTAAAAGAACACTCACAAGGGTGAAATGCCTGCAAGCTGCATGGAAACTTAAAAAAAAAAAAACCACCAAAACAGAGGCTCAAATTAATGTATATTCCAAATTTAAAAAAACCAATAAGAGGACCAAAAAATGCCAGCAAAGCCAAATGGAGTAAAAAGACTTCCTTTTAAAATTGGAAGTCAAATCCTACTGAGGAAAATAGAAAGGAACAAACTCTAGCAAGTCAAGTATAAAAACATACTTAGGCAGGCCAAAAAAGAATCTGAAGAGCAACTAGCAAAAGACACAAAAACAAAAAGCAAAAAAATGTTTAAGAACAACAGACTCAGGCAGCCTGCCAAACAATCAGTGGTGCCACTGGACAGGGGTGAAAGTAACTTAAAGGACTTACTGGTACTCCGGAGTCCTGGAGGGGGGGGGGGCCTCAACCGAAGGGGCGGGGCCTCTACTGGAAGAGGCGGGGCCTTTACATCAAGATTTAAAGGCCCCAGGGCTGGGACTGTGGTAGCAGCAGCTGGGAGCCCCGGGCCCTTTAAATCACCCCGGGGCTCCCAGCTGCAGAGGCGGCTGGGAGCCCCGGGGCTCGGGGGTGATTTAAAGGGCCTGGGGCTCCGGGTAGCAGTGGCAGCCGGGGGCTCCGGTGGCGATTTAAAGGGCCAGGAGCTCCCAGCCGCTTCTACCGCAGTGGAGCCCCGGACCCTTTAAATTGCTGCCACGACCCCTGGGGCTCCAGCAGCAGGGCTCGGGCGGCAATTTAAAGAGCCCGGGGCTCCGGTTGCCACTACCGCCTCGGGTCCTTTAAATCATCCCCGGAGCCCTGCTGCCGGAGCCTTGGGGAGGCAGCAGCAGGGCTCGGGCGGCGATTTAAAAGGCCCAGGGCTCTGGCTGTTGATACCACCCCGGGCCCTTTAAATAGCCGCCAGAGCCCTGCCGCTACTTCCCCAGGGAAGCTCCGGCAGCTGGGCTCTGGTGGCAATTTAAAGGGCCCGGGGCTCCAGCCACTGCTGGGAGCCCCAGGCCCTTTAAATTGCCCCCTGGGGAAGCCGATCTGCCCCGGTACGGCACACAGGCTCTTGCCGGTCCACCGTACCGGGGCATACCGGCTTACTTTCACCTCTGCCACTGGATGATCGAGATGCTAAAGGAGCATTCAACGAAGACAAGGCCACTGCGGAGAAGCTAAACTAATTCTTTGGATCAGTCTTCAAAGCAGAGGATGTGAGGGAGATTCTCACACCTGAGCCATTCTTTTTAGGTGACAAATCTGAGGAACTGTCACAGATTGAGATGTCAGTAGAGGAGTTTTGGAACAAATTGATAAATTAAAAAGTAATAAGAGATCAGGACCACATGGTATTCACCCAAGAGTTCTGAAGTAATTCATATATGAAATTGCAGAATTAAACTGTGATAGTGTAACCTATCACTTACATCAGCCTCTGTACCAGATGACTGGATGATAGTTAATGTAACACTTATTTTATTAAAAGATTCCAGAGGCAATCCGGGCAATTATAGGCCAAGAAGTCTAACTTCGGTACCAGGCAAATTGGTTGAAACTAAAGCAAAGAACATGCACTCAGGTACATAGAAGAACGCAATATGCTGGGGAGCAGTCAACATGGCTATTGTAGAGGGAAATCATGCCTCACCGATCTACTAGAAGTCTTTGAGGGGGTCAACAAGCATGTGCAGAAGGATGATCCAGCTCATATAGTGTACTTGGACTTTCAGAAAGCCCTGACAAGGTCCCACAGCAAAGGCTCTTAAGCAAAGGCAGGCATAGGATAATAGGGAAGGTCCTCTCATGGAGCAGTAACTGATTAAAAGATAGGAAATAAAGGGTAGGAATGAATGGTCAGTTTTCACAGTGGAGAGAGGTAACTAGCAGGGTCCCCCAATGATCTGAACTGGGACCAATGCTGTTCAATATTTTCATAAATGATCTGGAAAAAAGGAGTAAACAGTGAGATGGCAAAGTTTGCAGACAATACAAAATTACATAAGACAGACGGTGAAGCTTTACAAAGGGATCTCACAAAACTGGCAACTGAGCAACAAAATGACAGATGAAATTCAATGTTGATAAATGCAAAGTAATGCACATTGGAAAACATAATCCCAACTATTCATGCAAAATGATAGCATCTAAATGAGCTGTACCACTCAAGAAAGAGATCTTCAATTCATTCTGGATAATACTCTGAAAACAGCTGCTCAGTCCACCACAGCAATCAAAAAAGCTTACAGACTGTTAGGAACCATTAGGAAAGGGACACAAAATATCCTAATGACACTATATAAATCCATGGTACGCCCACACCTGGAACATTGTGTTTAGTTCTGGTCACCCCATCTCAAAAGAGTTATTAGAACTGGAAAAGGTGCAGAGAAGGACAATAAAAATGATGAGGGGATGGAACGGCTTCCATGTGAGGAAAGATTAAAGAGACTGGGACTGCTCAGTCTGGAAAAGAGATGACTAAGGGGGGATAGGATAGAGGTCTATCTGCTCATGAATGATGTGAAGAAAGTGAATAGAGAAGTGCTATTTACCCCTTCACATAACACAAGAAACAGGATTTACCCAATGAAATTAAAAAGCAGCAGACTTAAAACAAACAAAAGAAAGTATTTCTTCCCACAATGCACAGTCAACCTGTGGAACTCAATGCTAGAGGATGTTGTGAAGGCCAGAAGTATAACTGGGTTCAAAAAAGAATTAGATAAGTTAATGGAGGATAGGTCCGTCAATGGCTATTTGTCAAGGTAGTCAGGGACACAACCCTATGTTCTGGATGTCCCTAAGTCTCTGACTGCCAGATGCTGGGACTGGATCAGCACCATCAAGAGCCACCTACAAGGAGGCCCTAGAAATGAGTTTGCCTTCCTCCACCAAGGCATTATATTCAGAACAGGAGTCCCGCAGTAGCAGCTCGGCAAACTTGGCCATCACTCCACAGGTGTTAAAGGAGAATCTGCTAATGATGGCCTGTTGGTTTACAATTCGGAGCTGCAAAACACTGATAAAGTAGACTTTCCTCTCAAATAAGTCAAGCTTTTTGGCCTCCTGGTTTTTAGGGGAGGGTCCCTGGAACCCCTGGTACTCCCTTTGGTTTGCAGCATCCACCACTAGGGAGTTGGGTGGCGAGTGAGTTTACAAATGCTCATACCCCATGGAGGGGACAAAATAACATATTTCATTCCTCACTGTGGGGGGCAAGAAGGCTGGGGTCTGCCACAAAGTATTTGTGGCTTCACTTATAGTTTTAATAAGTGGCAGCGCAATGCGTGAGGGCCCAAAGGGGGCAAGGATGTCCACCATGGGATCCACATCTACCACCTCTGCCTGGATCCCCAGGTTCTGGGCCACCCTGCACAACAACTGTTGCAGGACTCTACTGTCCTCCAAGGCCAGGGCCATTGACATGCCTGCAACAGCCTCATCTGAGGAGGACAAAGATGAAAACACCGGCCCCTAGCCCTGGTCACTGCCCTTGGTGCCCAGGGGTCATGGCGCTCGTGGGGCTGGCATGCCAATGGTGCCAGGATCATTGGCGCTGGGATCGTGAGTGTGGAGCTCAAAGCGGCAGGCAGGGGTGCAGGAGTCGTCACCGGAAATGGACCTGGTGCCAGTTGCTGTGCAGGGGCGACGGAGGCCAATGCAATAGATGCCGATCTGGATCTCAATGCCTGGCTCTGACCCTGGGCCCGATGGTAAACCCAGGGAGTCCAAAAGGGCCACTAACTTGATGGTTGCCATTGAGGTGGCCAGGGCGCCAGAGGAGGCTGGTGGTGTCACCAAGATCTACACTTCCTGCTGCTGGACCTATCGGAATGATAGGACTCTGCCTCGGACTCTGAGGTCTCCAAAAAAGAAGACCACGGAGGAGCAGTACTGGGTCGTGACGAAGAGCAGTGCCAAACCTCTGGGGAGTGGTGCAGCTCCGCCCCAGGTGGCCATGCCGGGGAGTGTTATGCCACTCCCCATGTCTGGTGTGTCATCATTGCTGGCTTGCCCCCAGGATGGAATAGGTGGCCTGGCTAACACCAGTGCCTCATCCCTCCTTGGGGAAGGCAGAGCTGTCAGGCGAATAAGATCCTGCACCGCCTCAGAAGTCTCCGGAGTGGAGGGGAGTTGAAGGTCCCGACCATGATGGTCTGGAGAATGGTAGCAGGCCAGACTCGACTGGGCCCCTTGTGGGGCAGGAGTTGATGAGACCAGGGGAGCTGCTGGGCCTGAGGAAGGCTGGGTGGGCTGAGGCCTCCCTGATGCTGTCTCCTTAGGTGTAGGAGGGGGAGAGCCCCCCCCCCGGCTCTTTTTCTTCTGGGGCGCCGGAGATACAAATCGGCGCCTACCAGAAGTCTTAAGTTCAGTGCCGTGTCATGGCCGGGAGTCCTGAGTCTCCTTTCTAGGTGCTGGTGTGCTGCGCACGGAGGAGGAGGTGCTTGGCACAGGCTCCACAGACCCGGGGTCGGATTGCAGGCGGAGGGCTTCCTGCATGAGGATAAGCCTGAGTCTCTGCTCGCGATCCTTAAGGGTCCTCGGCCAAAACCCTTTACAAACGCGGCACTTGTCCTTTTGGTGACTCTTGCCAAGGCACTCCAAACAAGAAGTGTGCAGGTCACTTTTTGGCATCAACTTTCTGCAGACTTCACATGGTTTGAACCCCGGCGACCGAGGCATGCCCCGGCGGCGGGGGAGAAACGGGGTGGGGGAGGTAACCCCCACAATGAAAACTTAGCCTACTACTACTCTTAACTTAAGACAAAAACTACTACTAACTATATACAAAATACAACAGGACACTGTTAAAGGTGCTTGCAGAAGCAAAAGCAAGGGAAGTTCCAGCTAGCCATCCCTGGCGGTAGGAAGGAACTGAGGGGGCGGTGGGTCGGCAGGGCCCTATATTGGGAGCCATGAAGGCGCAACTCCAGGGGGCGCCCAGGCCAACCCTACGGAGGCTGCTCGAGGAAAAATCTTCTGGTTGTTGCGCACGCGGCGTGCCCACACCTGATTGGAATTTACATGAACAAGCACTCGGATAAGAATGTCAGCTTCCATAACTATTTTCTGTGTAAACAAGCAGGGAGGGGCGAGATCCATCCCCCTGTATATAAAAGTGGTCAATCTATGTAACTAGCGAATCCAAAACCACATCACCCTAGTGGTTTTCCATGGTACCGGTGGTTCCCGACATTTTTAGTTGGTGCTGCAGTCTGTGTTGACGTCAGTGCGGATGCTGATACTGAAGGAGCCTTGCTCCTATGTGTCTTCTGATCATGGCCATGAGGCGTAGGGGGCTTAAGTGCTTGTGACGGCTCTCCCAACATGTACTAGGGGGTGCACTCCTTAATAATTCTGGCCAACGCACTGGGGTGTCTCCCTGGCTTCATCGTGCACTCCATAAAGTGCTTCCAATGCCAGAGTTCTCAGGCCTGCACTGTCTGGCTGGGAAACGAGGCACAGATATATCCGCAAAGTGCAGAATGAGCTTCTCCAAAGCAGTAGAAACACTAGTGATGGTCGTCACTGACCGAGAAGGAGCCGGGACAGCAGGCACAGTTTTTGAAGCTTAGCATTGTGGCCATAATCTAAGTCCTTATATTCTTAATGCAGAGCACGAGGAGAGAAGAGACACAGGTGCAATCTTACAGACACTGCTTGCAAGAGTTCTTTATTCCCAGGCCCATGGAGCACACGCGTACCCACAATTAAATACACAGAGACCAGCACCAAAAAGAAAGCGCCTAGAACTCCACTACTAAGAGGCGGAGCAAGCCCCGTGCCTTCAATCAAGTCATTTTATGGGCTATTTTTAAAATTAATTTTAGCACACAAAGTAATGGACTATAAGTGCCCAGTAGAACCATGCAATGGCGATTGCAGAGAGCAAGAATGTTACAATGGATCTATGTCAGCTCTCAATTATAAATTGTTGCTTTTCCTTTTAATCTGGCCTTGAAATCTATTGTTTAACAATCACAAACATTAAATTCAGTGACAAACCCTAATACAAACAGCAGCTCCAAGAGGATGTTATTGAATTTACTCACTGAAAAGAATAACGACTGCCAGCCGTATCCCCATTCCTCCACTGAGGAGCTGCTCTGGTTTATATCAGATGAGAATCCAGCCCTGTATCTACAAACAGGACATTCAATTATTTTGCTGCTCAAAAACCTACTTTCATTGTGGATAGAATCATAGAACTGGAAGGGACCTTGAGAGGTGATCTAGTCCAGTCCCTTGCACTCACGGCAGTACTAAGTATTATCTTCTAGATGGTCTACATCCCTGACAGGTGTTTGTCTAACCTGCTCTTAAAAATCCCGAATGATGGAGATTCCAAAACCTCCCTGGGCAATTTATTCCAGTGCTGAACCACCCTAATGTCCAACCTAAACTGTCCTTCCTGCAATTTAAGCTCATTGCTTCTTGTCCTATCCTCAGAGGTTAAGAAGAACAATTTTTCTCCCTCCTTCTTGTAACAACCTTTTATGTACTTGAAAACTGTTATAGGATAGATATCCAATCATGTGCATGTTGCTCAGGATTAGAATTATGGGTAAAACGCTGGCCCTATTGAAGTCGACGGTAAAACTCCCTTTGACTTTACTGGGGCCAAGATTCCAGGATGTATAACAGGAACATCTGCAGTTTCCTGCCAAGGACAATACATACTTTAATGGCTCGACAGAACATATGCATTCAGGCCATTGGTTATTGTATAATCCAGGTATCAGGTCTTCTGTTTTGTATTTTTTATTGTATAGTATTTGTGTGTTGTAAAACTTGGGTAAATTATAAAGGTAATCAGCTGATCAAAGGGTTGTGGGGGAGGGAAAGAGTAAGAAAAGAATCTCCTTCTGTGGGATAGAAAACCTTTTAGAAAAGAATAATGCACCTACCATCTAGTGTTGACCACTTTAGAAGTCAGCATGCTGGATTAAATGGGCCACGGCTCTGTTCCAGCATGCCAGTTCCTATTAAAATTACTGAGGAAAACAGAGTGCTCCAGGTTACTATGGTATTCCACACAGCAGCTCTCAAAGTCCTATGCTCATGATTTAGAAGTCTAATGTTTACATGCTTAGTTTAAAAGTATAGTGATTTACGAGACAGCAGGATTACATCAGTGTAATGGAGAGAAGGATTTTGCCCAGAGGCTCTATTTAGAAATTAGACATATCACTTTGAAAATATGCCCACAGCATTTTAGTGCACCGTTGAGAGGTGCCTGCTCTGATGCTGCATCAAAGCAACATTGAAAGCAGGGAACATGAAGGTTTTAAAGTGGCTAGATGGGGGGGGGGAGGGGGAGACCTCGGTTACCTAAAGGAAATGATTTGAAGGGTTGATGCCAATATACAGAAGTACTTTGTAATCCAATCTAATAAATCTCTCTAAATGAGTGTTGAATCCCAAAGCCCCTCACCAGGGAGAGAAAGAGCCTCCCCCTACGGAATCAGAATAGCTGCGAACCTGCTTTAAAACAACAGGCAAGCAAAAGGAGCGAGACGTGACCCTAGTGGGGGAATGGCAGGGTAAAGACAGCGTTTAGCCTGCAAGCCCGGGGAGGGCGGTGGGGGAGCTGCTGGCACAGCTCAGATCTCCAGCGAGCTGTTCAGTGCTTCTCTACTAATACAAAGACAAGAGACAATGATCACACTTGAAATATAGGCTGTTTTCCACACAGCCCCTTTTGTTTGGTCTTCCAAGGGCAATTGGAAAGAGATGCTGAAGATTCCGGTTATAGGTAACGTTACTGACATGTTCGGTGTCACAGTCCTACAGTTTCAACTTTTTTTTAAATAAGTTTCCCATAATTATTGCAAGTTTTTGGTCTAATTCCAGCTGAGGCTTTAACGGGACTCATTCTGACAAGATATAGGATCTTGTCCCAGTAGAGTCTCATTTGGAAATGGGCCACTTGCAATTACCAGTGTGCAGAGCTGTGCAAGATTAAAAGTACAGGCAGCGTTATTTCTACCTTGTGTCCCAGGCTCTGTGGATTTGTTACTCATCCAGGCTGTCCATCTGGGGAGCAAACAGCATGTACTCCTTGATGAGAAACTCTGGCCAACCGACCAGCTGTGAAAAAAATAGATTACTCTTGTCATTTTTTCTCCTAGGTAATTTGCTGGGAGTAAAAATATAATTTCTTTGAAGGTGTGCAGCTAAAAGAAAATTCTATGGATGGGTCTGATTTATATTTAAAAGTTCACTGCATTTATTTGTTAAATCTAATTTTTAAAATGATACCACTGATGGAACAGTATGTCCAGCCATTTAAGGTGCTAGGAAAGAGAATTTCTATTATTTGAAGTGGAGTTTAAAAGCACAATGGTTGCTGAAGGAAAGAGTTCTTTGTAAATGCACTGTTGCACTCTATAAAGGTAAAGCAGACATTATTAAAAAAGTATTAAGAAAAGGATGGGAAAAAACCAAACATTCCTACTGCACCCAGGAAACCGAAATGATCTATTATTCTCTGTTATTCAAGAGCATTTCACTAATTCTTTGCAGGATTCAGGAGTTCATCTGAAGTCTTAGATTAAAGGTAGGTCAGTGACCCAGAACTGCTGTGAAAAGGGAGGCAGCTGATACCACATGAAATAGTGATACAAATACACTAATAGTGTTTTACATGTAGAGATCACAAAGTATAAAGAGGACTGAATGTGTCAAATTAAATTAAACAGTTCAGTATGGATCCAACAGAGTCAAGGACAGAATTTGAAAATACAAAATCAGCGGTAATACTTCCTGCACAGTGAGTTACAGAAGATTCAGACAGCAATAAGCAGTGCAGTCTATTAATGGCTGCTTGCTCTCTAGAATTTAAAACCTAGATGCGGCAGCCAAGTGTGTTTGGGTTACACTATCCTTTTGCCTTCGTTATAAGCTAACAGAAAAAGACCAAGATGTTACACGTTTGCCAGATAGAAGACAAGGGGCTTTTTAGATTCAGAAATTATTGTAACATTTAGGGTATGTCTACACTACGAAATTAGGTCGAATTTATAGAAGTCGGTTTTTTAGAAATCGGTTTTATATATTCGAGTGTGTGTGTCCCCACAGAAAATGCTCTAAGTGCATTAACTCGGCGGAGCGCTTCCACAGGACCGAGGCTAGAGTCGACTTCCGGAGCGTTGCACTGTGGGTAGCTATCCCACAGTTCCCGCAGTCTCCACTGCCCATTGGAATTCTGGGTTGAGATCCCAATGCCTGATGGGGCTAAAACATTGTCGCGGGTGGTTCTGGGTACATATCGTCAGGCCCCCGTTCCCTCCCTCTCTCCGTGAAAGCAGCAGCAGACAATCGTTTCGCGTCTTTTTTCTTGAGTTACCTGTGCAGACGCCATACCACGGCGTTCTTTTCCTGTCTAACTGGCCAGTGCATCTGAGTTGAGAGTGCTGTCCAGAGCAGTCACAATGGAGCACTCTGGGATAGCTCCCGGAGGCCAATACCGTCGAATTGTGTCCACAGTACCCCAAATTCGACCCGGCAAGGCCGATTTAAGCGCTAATCCACTTGTCAGAGGTGGAGTAAGGAAATCGATTTTAAGAGCCCTTTAAGTTGAAAAAAAGGGCTTCATTGTGTGGACGGGTGCAGGTTTACATCGATTTAACGCTGCTAAATTCGACCTAAAGTCCTAGTGTAGACCAGGGCTTAGAGTAATACTTCCAGTTTCAATTATGGTAGTTGTGTTCATCCCCCTCCATTAACAGGTCCACCTTTAGCTCAAGTGGTAGAGGTCTGTGCAGTAGAGGAGATCCCAGATTCAGACCCTGTGGACAAGCGTTGGGGTGTTTGGCAAAGAATATTGATCTATACTCCAAACGTGACTTGTGTATTGGGTGTCTGAGATGGTATGTTAGACTAGCAGAGGGAAGCAGACTCCTTTCTCAGGGGTACATTCAGGCACAAGACCAGTGATTTCAAGCCATTAAAGCTGAATGGGTCTAACTGCCAAAGAGAGGAGTAAACATCATTTATGGGGACATTCTCCAAGCTGGCCAGCTGGGAAAAATTAGCCTGAAGCAGGGGGAAGCCTTCATACCTGTATCCTGTAACACAGGCCACTGAGCATTCTAGTAATTAGGCCCAGACACAAGGAGTGAGGGGCCTTTCGGAATGAGGGAGTTAAACTGAGATCAGACTGGGTCCCAAGAACTCCTGGACTTCCGAAAGAAATGTAAGTGATTTCTGTTCTTTTAACCACAGAAGAAAGCCTACCCAATTTAGCTTGTAGCAGAGTGTAAAATTAAATGAGACTAATATCCATGTGGGCTCTTTAGTGTTTTAAAATCCTCTCTCTAATGTCATGTTTGCTCCAACTGTAAACAAAAATACTTGAAGGAAGCTGTTGGTCACTATAGCAATACGCTCCCCAAGGGAGGAAATGCAGGTGCCCTAATCCATTCGGACCTGCAAGGTGATAAGTGGTTGGCACAGACAAGGTTGTGACCCAAGAACCCCTTAATGCCAACTGGCAAGGGGGTTACAGGAGTGTCCTGATTCTGGGATGTACATTCTGGTTCACCAAAGATCAGGTGAGGTCTGAAATGAAAGCTGGCATCACACTCGTCATTCACATCATTGTGAAATGTGCAAACAAATGCTATGTAAGGAGTTATGTAGGTATACTGAAAATATGTTCTTAGAATCTGTATCAAGGTATGAGTCACCAGCAGAGGTGAAGAAACAGACAAGACATGCAAAAAGAAAAGGAGTACTTGTGGCACCTAACATTAAGCATTGTATTCTAACACACTGGATGCCCGATTACATACGAAGCTATTGACAAGCTGTGAAGTCATCAGGGAAGCAGCACACAGGAAAACCAAGCCGTGGGTGGTTATGCTGTAATGTACACTGTTATGTACATTGTAATGCATGTTATGTATGCTGTAATGTACACTGTTATGTACATGGTTATGCTGTTACACTGTATGTAAGGGAGCAGTATGACTGCTCAGAGCTCCGATATGAAACTGCAGAAAAACCTGAGTGTCTCTGGATTAAGTTTAGAAGTGTGTGCAACAAGAGTGATGTAGTGGTGGGAGTCTGCTATAGACCACGGGACCAGGGGGATGAGGTGGATGAGGCTTTCTTCTGGCAGCTCACGGAAGCTACTAGATCGCATGCCCTGATTCTCATGGGTGACTTTAATTTTCCTGATATCTGCTGGGAGAGCAATACAGCGGTGCATAGACAATCCAGGAAGTTTTTGGAAAGCGTAGGGGACAATTTCCTGGCGCAAGTGCTAGAGGAGCCAACTAGGGGGGGCGCTTTTCTTGACCTGCTGCTCACAAACCGGGTAGAATTAGTGGGGGAAGCAAAAGTGGATGGGAATCTGGGAGGCAGTGACCATGAGTTGGTTGAGTTCAGGATCCTGACGCAGGGAAGAAAGGTAAGCAGCAGGATACGGACCCTGGACTTCAGGAAAGCAGACTTCGACTCCTTCAGGGAACGGATGGCCAGGATCCCCTGGGGGACTAACTTGAAGGGGAAAGGAGTCCAGGAGAGCTGGCTGTATTTCAAGGAATCCCTGTTGAGGTTACAGGGACAAACCATCCCGATGAGTCGAAAGAATAGTAAATATGGCAGGCGACCAGCTTGGCTTAATGGTGAAATCCTAGCGGATCTTAAACATAAAAAAGAAGCTTACAAGAAGTGGAAGGTTGGACATATGACCAGGGAAGAGTATAAAAATATTGCTCGGGCATGTAGGAATGTTATCAGGAGGGCCAAATCGCACCTGGAGCTGCAGCTAGCCAGAGATGTCAAGAGTAACAAGAAGGGTTTCTTCAGGTATGTTGGCAACAAGAAGAAAGCCAAGGAATGTGTGGGCCCCTTACTGAATGAGGGAGGCAACCTAGTGACAGAGGATGTGGAAAAAGCTAATGTACTCAATGCTTTTTTTGCCTCTGTTTTCACTAACAAGGTCAGCTCCCAGACTGCTGCGCTGGGCATCACAAAATGCGGAACAGATGGCCAGCCCTCTGTGGAGACAGAGGCGGTTAGGGACTATTTAGAAAAGCTGGACGTGCACAAGTCCATGGGGCCGGACGAGTTGCATCCGAGAGTGCTGAAGGAATTGGCGGCTGTGATTGCAGAGCCACTGGCCATTATCTTTGAAAACTCGTGGCGAACCGGGGAAGTCCCGGATGACTGGAAAAAGGCTAATGTAGTGCCAATCTTTAAAAAAGGGAAGAAGGAAGATCCTGGGAACTACAGGCCAGTCAGCCTCACCTCAGTCCCTGGAAAAATCATGGAGCAGGTCCTCAAAGAATCAATCCTGAAGCACTTGCATGAGAGGAAAGTGATCAGGAACAGCCAGCATGGATTCACCAAGGGAAGGTCATGCCTGACTAATCTAATCGCCTTTTATGATGAGATTACTGGTTCTGTGGATGAAGGGAAAGCAGTGGATGTATTGTTTCTTGACTTTAGCAAAGCTTTTGACACGGTCTCCCATAGTATTCTTGTCAGCAAGTTAAGGAAGTATGGGCTGGATGAATGCACTATAAGGTGGGTAGAAAGCTGGCTAGATTGTCGGGCTCAACGGGTAGTGATCAATGGCTCCATGTCTAGTTGGCAGCCGGTATCAAGTGGAGTGCCCCAAGGGTCGGTCCTGGGGCCGGTTTTGTTCAATATCTTCATAAATGATCTGGAGGATGGTGTGGATTGCACTCTCAGCAAATTTGCGGATGATACTAAACTGGGAGGAGTGGTAGATACGCTGGAGGGGAGGGATAGGATACAGAAGGACCTAGACCAATTGGAAGATTGGGCCAAAAGGAATCTGATGAGGTTCAATAAGGATAAGTGCAGGGTCCTGCACTTAGGACGGAAGAACCCAATGCACCGCTACAGACTAGGGACCGAATGGCTAGGCAGCAGTTCTGCAGAAAAGGACCTAGGGGTGACAGTGGACAAGAAGCTGGATATAAGTCAGCAGTGTGCCCTTGTTGCCAAGAAGGCCAATGGCATTTTGGGATGTATAAGTAGGGGCATAGCGAGCAGATCGAGGGACGTGATCGTCCCCCTCTATTCGACATTGGTGAGGCCTCATCTGGAGTACTGTGTCCAGTTTTGGGCCCCACACTACAAGAAGGATGTGGATAAATTGGAGAGAGTCCAGCGAAGGGCAACAAAAATGATTAGGGGACTGGAACACATGACTTATGAGGAGAGGCTGAGGGAGCTGGGATTGTTTAGCCTGCAGAAGAGAAGAATGAGGGGGGATTTGATAGCTGCTTTCAACTACCTGAAAGGGGGTTCCAAAGAGGATGGCTCTAGACTGTTCTCAATGGTAGCAGATGACAGAACGAGGAGTAATGGTCTCAAGTTGCAGTGGGGGAGGTTTAGATTGGATATTAGGAAAAACTTTTTCACTAAGAGGGTGGTGAAACACTGGAATGCGTTACCTAGGGAGGTGGTAGAATCTCCTTCCTTAGAGGTTTTTAAGGTCAGGCTTGATAAAGCCCTGGCTGGGATGATTTAACTGGGAATTGGTCCTGCTTTGAGCAGGGGGTTGGACTAGATGACCTTCTGGGGTCCCTTCCAACCCTGATATTCTATGATTCTATGATTCTATGCTGTCTGAGTGCAGACAGACTTTGGGAAGTAGCAGGCAAAGAAGATATCCCCTTATCAAGCACCGCACAAATAAATGGGCCGTGCTTTTACATTCACGAAAATGGGATTTCAGCCAATCTTGGTTGAAAACATTCCCAAAGCAATTTAGGATCATAGAATCATAGAATATCAGGGTTGGAAGGGACCTCAGGAGGTCATCGAGTCCAACCCCCTGCTCAGAAGCAGGACCCATACCCAATTAAGTCATCCCAGCCAGGGCTTTGTCAAGCCTGACCTTAAAAACTTCTAAGGAAGGAGATTCCACCACCTCCCTAGGCAACGCATTCCAGTGTTTCACCACCCTCCTAGTGAAAAAGTTTTTCCTAATAGCCAACCTAAATCTCCCCCACTGCAACTTGAGACCATTACTCCTTGTCCTGTCCTCTTCTACCACTGAGAATAGTCTAGAACCATCCTCTCTGGAACTACCTCTCAGGTAGTTGAAAGCAGCTATCAAATCCCCCCTCATTCTTCTCTTCTGCAGACTAAACAATCCCAGTTCCCTCAGCCTCTCCTCATAAGTCATGTGTTCCAGTCCCCTAATCATTTTTGTTGCCCTTCGCTGGACTCTCTCCAATTTATCCACATCCTTCTTGTAGTGTGGGGCCCAAAACTGGACACAGTACTCCAGATGAGGCCTCACCAATGTCGAATAGAGGGGGACGATCATGTCCCTCGATCTGCTCGCTATGCCCCTACTTATACATCCCAAAATGCCATTGGCCTTCTTGGCAACAAGGGCACTCTGCTGGCTCATATCCAGCTTCTTGTCCACTGTCACCCCTAGGTCCTTTTCTGCAGAACTGCTGCCTAGCCATTCGGTCCCTAGTCTGTAGCTGTGCATTGGGTTCTTCCGTCCTAAGTGCAGGACCCTGCACTTATCCTTATTGAACCTCATCAGATTTCTTTTGGCCCAATCCTCCAATTTGTCTAGGTCCCTCTGTATCCTATCCCTGCCCTCCAGCGTATCTACCACTCCTCCCAGTTTAGTATCATCCGCAAATTTGCCGAGAGTGCAATCCACACCATCCTCCAGATCATTTATGAAGATATTGAACAAAACTGGCCCCAGGACCGACCCTTGGGGCACTCCACTTGACACCGGCTGCCAACTAGACATGGAGCCATTGATCACTACCCGTTGAGCCCGACAATCTAGCCAGCTTTCTACCCACCTTATAGTGCATTCATCCAGCCCATACTTCCTTAACTTGCTGACAAGGATACTGTGGGAGACCGTGTTAAAAGCTTTGCTAAAGTCAAGATACAATACATCCACTGCTTTCCCTTCATCCACAGAACCAGTAATCTCATCATAAAAGGCAATTAGATTAGTCAGGCATGACCTTCCCTTGGTGAATCCATGCTGACTGTTCCTGATCACTTTCCTCTCATGTAAGTGCTTCAGGATTGATTCTTTGAGGACCTGCTCCATGATTTTTCCAGGGACTGAGGTGAGGCTGACTGGCCTGTAGTTCCCAGAATCCTCCTTCTTCCCTTTTTTAAAGATTGGCACTACATTAGCCTTTTTCCAGTCATCCGGGACTTCCCCCGTTCGCCACAAGTTTTCAAAGATAATCAGATAAATGTCTTTAGACAGGAGCTTAACCTGGGAAGTTTAGTCTCTAGAAAGTGTGTTATGATTTTTATATGTTACCATTTTTTCCAAGTATTCTTACTCGCTATCACTTAAATCTTTGGTAACAGATATATTTATACTGAAAACAAAGATATGTTTAAGCACTGTGATACTAAGCAAGGAGTTGAATCATACAAGCTGTTTTGTACACTGTTCCTTTTGGAACAGCAGACCTGGTATTTCTGTGAGTGTCCAGTGGATAAGGGGCTGGACACGACAGTGCAATGCTGCAAAGGGAGTCCAGGACTGGGCTGTACCTATTGTTAACCTTCAAGGCAAAGTAAGGTCTGGCAAGGCCCAGAGGACAGTGCGTGGGCAGCTAACAGGCTGGCAGTGTCAGCTCCCTGACAGTGAAGCATAAGCCATTCTCCCTCATATTAGAAGCAGGGGATAACAAGGGGACTCAGTCCTGCATAGCCCGAGAACCATCCCAGGGTGTTGTGCCCAGATTTTGGTCTAAGAGTGGAAAAATTCCCATTTCTATTTGGGCTTACAACTGACTTGTCTGACTGAAACCGGGAGCAGTGATTTGGAATTCGAAAGTCTGGATTGCGTTATTGGGACAGTGGCGGCTACTACAAAACCTGGCACTGCTTCAGTGCCATAGCTTTCCCTGACTAAATGAATCTCAGGTATTTCACAACAGGATGCAACTAATGAAGAAGAAAGTATTTTAGGAACGGGGGGCTCAGTCTGAATCGAGTCCCACTGAGGACGGAGACAGAGCACTGAATCTGCTATGGCCACAGCTCTGTAAACAGAACTAACAGGTGATCCCGACCAGCCAAAAAGCAGTACATCTTCCAGCTCTGGGACGCTAACTGCAAATAGCTGGTGAAGGGGTTTTTTACACTTCCCTCCCGTCCCCTGCGACCTGCCAAAGATCTCAAGTTTAAAAATGAATCTCGTTGCCTTGTTTTGCACTGAAGTGAGTTTTATACAGAGCAATGTTTTGAAATGGAAAGAGAATCCTGTTCTCCCTCACATTTCTCATTACCGCTGCCGCGTGCCACAGAAATGCCTCTCATTTCCTGTGGCCAGTGTCTACTCTGTGCTAGGGGCTGGGGAGAGATAGGGAAAGAAGAGCGGGCAGCCACAACAGGAGAATCAGCGCTTGCTGTGCGTAATATAGCTATCATTAGCCTGGCCTGACTGCCAGAGGTCACTTGGAAGGTATGACTGCTGGTGCGATCTGCTGCCTCTGACTTCAGGCATCAGACTCTCCCAGACAACAGAGACAGACACTTTAGAACAGTCTGATATCTTCAATGTTACAAAGAGAGCCAAAAGAGCAGATGTATTCCCACTGACTGGTAAAAATTGACAACAGCCTAGCTGTCAGAAGGAGATGATTGCAGGGAACCTGCATTACAAGCAAGTGTACAGATTACTTCCCTTTGTGAGGTCAAAGATGGAACATCTCAGGGGACAGAACTGATCCAGCACAATCAGTCCTAAAATACTCAGAGAGACAGGACCTTATTCTGCAGCAGAGATGACTTCAGATTAAAGAAGAACTTCCGTTTCTCTTAGTCATTTGAAACAAGGAAATATGGAAAGAGGTGCCCACAAAGGACATATATTTCATCTGGTCATTAACATTTGTGTATTTCAGTTTATCGCAGGCTGTGAAAAACCTACCTGATAGGAATGAGCACAAAGAGTGAAGCCAGATAAAACGTTAACCAGCACATTTTCTAGGATCAAAAAGCAGGACATTCTTGATTTTAGCCCTCTAAGGAAGGCAAAGAAATTGAAACACATCAGAAGATCCAGGAGGTAGACTGCAGTACCTTTAACTCCTCAAATCAACTGATTTCAACCACTTTACATGAATGAGGTGATCACAAAGTAGACATAATATTTACATGCTAGAACTCATACTTCATCAGTGGGGTTTGTACATAGATGCTCATTGAAAATACATGTTCAGATTCTACATGCTGCCTTCTTTGAACAGAAATTCAGCCTTTTCATCTTTTTTATAGGACTTGATGAATTCTGTGCTATGAGTCATTGCTTAGTTTGCATGAAATATTTTCAGTCAGCGATCAGCACATCACTAAAGCCACAGCTATCTCATGTTGTCACTACTGATAGGTAACAAATCTGTATTCTACAGTACATTAAATACACTGGATTAACAGAAACACAAAGACGCTCTCAACGAAGGGTCAGATTCACAGCTGGTGTAAATGAGCTTGGCTCCATTGAAGTCCATGGATCCACACTGATTTACAGCTGCTGAAAATCTGGCCCTCTGTTGGGAAAATCAGGATACATCTGTTGACTTCAACAGAGCCATGCTGATTTACACCAACTGAGAAACTGGTCCAATTTCTTACTTTCTATTAGGTATGGTTTGTCTCTGGTAGCACCTTCAGCATGCTGGATACTACAGACAGTGTCTCTGCTCCACATTGGCTATGCACCAAACTGCCAGGGCCAGATCCATAAGTTGGTGCAAATCAGTGAAGTTCCACTGTTAGCCCATGAATGTTAAGAACTCAGCCTAGAAAACTGGGGTGTCACATGTTATCTTGAAGCCAATTACACATATGTACATGCAGATGCTAAGTTACATACAAACAAATGAAAAGTTCAGCTGGGAGTCCGACCAAACCGTGGCTTACACGTCTATAAATATAGAACAAAGCATTTATGCTGCCAAAAATGTTTTTATACCTAAACGCCAAAACACAAAGAAATCAGACCATTTAATTATAGAGACATAGTATTTTGTAGACTTTATAGTTAAGGATCTATCTAACTAGAGAACAGGATTTTCTTCACCCAAATCTATTTCTTCATATTAGACAGCTTTTATGAGTGTTATGAAATACCAAACCCCATTTATTCTTTGTGCGTTTTCCTTTTTACCACATTGGAATTCATGCCAAGTAAATCATAGTCTCCTCTGTGGGTGAAATTCACCCCAGGCAAAGGCGCAAGCACTGGTTCATGAACCATTTAAGACCTCCGAATAGACCTTGTGCTCTTGCTGTTTAGAGGGACGAATTCCATCTAGCGATGGTAACGCTAACTGCAGAAAGCCACGTTTTCAAGTAAAATAGATACAAGGCAACGTGCCCAAAACCTACTATGTTCTGCTGTTACAGGGAGGGTAAAAATATTTGGCCAAATTGTTTGTTGGCATAACCCCATTGACTTGGAGTCAAAGGAGTCATAGAAACAGAGAACAAGGCCCATTGCTAACAATTAGCGGCATATGAACTCACTGCACACATAGCTTTCAGATGACTAAACATGGATAATTCCCGGTGTGTTCCTAGTTACAAATATTTCGGCTTATGTGGTATATGGTATCGCTCGAGCTATAGAAGTCTTGCATGTAAACTTATTGGAGCACTTCCTCACAATCAGACAGTCTAGGAGAATATGGCATCCACCAGATCTGCGGCAAGCTTCCCTGATAATCCCAGAGACAGTTCCATAGCCAGCTGTTAGAAGTCAGCAAAGAAGTCAGGCCAGGAGCCAACCTAAGCCCAGATGCTGCTATTGGGAACATTCCAGAGCTTTGCATCTGGATTCTGCCCTTGCCCAACACGCCCCATCTGTGGATAAAGTGATAAATTCACCTCGCAGAGGAAGAGCAGCGAGAGAAGAACACAGCAGGAGGAAGAGAACAACAACACCAGTCTGAGAGATTGGTTAACACTTGGTGGGTATTTAAGAAAAACACATTGGCCCCAGCGCTGTTATGCTTCACAATCCCACACTGAGCCATTCTACCAAGAACCAGAAATACTGCAACAAAAACAGGGACATTGAAAAGTAAAAACTAGATACTCTGCATGTGAGGACTAATCTGGGTACAGCATCAAGAAAAGGACATGCAGAAGACTTAGAGCAACAGGGTCCATCCCAACACTGTTCTATGTAAGGCTCAAATAAAATTACATGGGAAGAGTTATCGAGGAAGCTCAGACCAAAACCTGGAAACAAGATTACACGAGAGATTAAATCAATAGAAAGTGCGGTCATTGGGGAGAGCTGTAATTCTTAGAAGGGATGAATGGGGAACTTAGTGATTTACGAAGCAAATATTGCTGGGGTCAGAAATGATTTCTTTGCATCTGTGAGCACTGGAGACAAAGGGGAAGTTGCATGAGAACGAGACATATTTATCATCGGGACAGCACGTCAAATTGCTGAAACTGAGGAGAGGCTCAAAAGCGATACAAAGGTCAAGGCGAGTAGATCCATGAAGACACCAAGATTGGGCAGTCGGAACCTTAGAACTGCAAAACAAGGAGACACAATGAAATTAGTGACACCAGCAGTTTCCAAGCCTACCTGCCGTAGGGTAAGCTGATCTGAGCACCGTCCGTGTAAAATAGAGTGACAATAGCAAGGTTCCTATTGGACCTTAGGGAATCGCTACAACCAGTATTGCAGAAGACCCAGAAAGCTCTGCTTGAGGTAAAGTCATTTCTGAAATTGGACAAGTACCTCCCTTATGAAAAATAAAACCCCGCGGCATTGAATAATTCAAAGCACTCTTGTGAGCTGCAGTGCTTTGTACCATCACCTTAGAAAACTGCAATTATTTTTCAATATGGGCAGAACATTTGAGAAAGGCTGACAGGACACACATGTCAAAAAGGAGATTAAGAAAGGAAGTGGGTCCCTATGGACTTTTAGTACAGGCAGAGATTCTAGACTCAGTGATAAGGGATAAAACAGGAGAAACTTGGACAAGTTTTATGGTGAGTGGCCAAAGTTAGTCAGAGAGGATTTCTAAAGGGGAGGTCATGCTTAGTGAATCTTTTGTGAACGGACAATGGAGAGTGTCGGGGATGAAGCCGAAACACAATGTAGTTGCACTTCAAGAAAGCTTTTCTATAGTACCACATAAGACAAGTGCATAAGGTGAGAAAGTATGGTATTCATCAGGCAATTCTTACTTCCACAGGAAAATGGGATTAGTAATGCAAGTGTGGTCACTGATTGGTAGTAGATGGGTGCAATATAGACAGTAGAGAAGGAGGAAGTGGAACTCCTGCATGGATCAGTGTTGGGCCCAATTCATGCACAAGATACATCAGCAACATGGAGCAGGGAACATACAACACAGTGCATGAATTTGGAAACAAAAAGTAGTTGGCAGGACTTGTCAGTCTTAGGAGAAGGAACAGTAGGTCCAAGGGAACCCAGGCAAATGGGTGATACAAAGCAGCTAATTATATATATATATAAAATAATGTCAAGAGGCCAGTCATAACACCCATTGTGCTAGGTGCTGTATGACTACATAGTAATGATGGTCCCTACTCCAAAGAGCTTACAACCTAAAAGACAAGACATAAAATGTGACACGGTGAAGTCAATGTATTTCGAAAAGATCAAACATTCCAGAAGAACCATTAAGGAAATGGTTCAGAGAGTGAGAGTGGATACAGCAGCTCATTGTCTGACAGGCAGAAGTTAGGAAAGGGAACACGTTTGGGGCTCTATCAATATAAGCACAGATAGAAGAGATCAATATGTAGCCGCACAGAGAGCTAATGAAACCACTCCAGAGTGTGCTTGCAGGAAGAACTGGTAAAAGTTCAAGAGACAGGAGCTAGCCTGCGAAAGGGTTTATACTCTCAGCTGTTGCAAGGAGTTAAGTTTCCTGACGATTTTAAGGAGTGCTTGCAGAGGCTGTTAGGTGGAGTTGTGCAGAACTATTAATTCCAGGCATGATTCTTTATCCCTTAGTCCCACGGAATAACATTTATATTAAATTGTCCCATTTTGTTGAGTGGGACCTCTTGCCGATGCCTTGCTCTGAACGAGTCTAGCTGGCTCTGGCTTTAGAGAAGTACGGACTCTGCTGGCAGACACCACAGAAGAAATGGTGCCATAGCCACACGTTTATAATTCAAGAAAGTGTCCAAATACACAAGTAGTAGTCCCACCATATCTCTTGGCAAAGTAAATTCCTGCTCAACCAGAGTTAAGGTGGCAAAATCTGGCCACATCTGGGAAAGAACCTGTACGTTCCCAAACGTGGTTCTAGAATATCATGCCAGTATATTTCAGGTCTCTGTGGAAACTAGGAAAAAAGAAAGTGCAAGAAAACAAACCCCAACCACATCACTGTTCTCTCAAATTCCTCCTGCTGCCCAGCTCACCCCAGCTCACCCCCAAAAGAAACCCTTTAAAGCGGGGTTCTTTTGCAAGGGAAAATGCATCCCACCACAAAGACAAGTTTTGGAACGTGTCAGATTGCTGCCTAGAGCAAATTCATGAAAACTGTATGCTTTCTGGGGTGCGGGGGAGTTGGAATTTGGGAATGTGCAATGTTAAAGCAGTGTTTGTTGGCAGGAATGATGAATTTTTCACCTTGACTCAATCTGTGACTACTTAGAAAATATCAGTTTGGAAAGGTGAATACTTACAAAGCAAAAAATGGTAAGCTGCTGGTAATACAACTGTGCAAACACTAAGGCACATAAGACACAGCCTGCCTGAATGTTCAGCTGAACAAGGACAAGGATTGCTTGGAGGGCATTTTAACTTACATGCCCATTTTTTTCCAAAAAATTATAGCAAGAGAACAGAAATATCTTAGGTCCAGTTAATACCAACTTGGCCCTATCTAGAACCATCTCTCTTCAACATACTTTGTAGATATTAAGAAATCGATGCATTCGGGATTGCTCAGAACCCACCAGAAATCAGCCCAGGTAGGTGGGTGAAAATACCCAGCATATCCTGGCCACAGAATGGTGCAAGAGAGACACGGCTTCTACAGGGGTACTAGGATCCAGGCATCATCCTCTCTCCCTCCAGCCACGCGGCCTGTGGGAAAGAAACTATCAGGAGGAGCCAGGCACTGACTAAGGCTGGCAGAGCATTGCTGAAAACAGTTCAAGCCAGGAAGGATAGACTGATGTTGTCAGACGCTTTTCTGCAGATTCCATCCCCAGTACTGTCTGGCTGTTTGCTCCAACCCATCCCCAGGTTTCCCTTTCTAGTTAGCTAATCCCCTTTTAACAGAACCCCACACAACGGATTTAAACAACAAAAATCCTGGCACCACTTTGCACTGATCACTGCTGGAGTGTTCTACTCCCTTCCCCCGCCCTGGATCTGCCTTGTCTAGTTAGCCTGCAAGCTCTTTGGGACAGGGAGAGTCTGCTCCTCTGGGTTTGGGCAGGGCCCAGCCCAATGGCTGCCCATTCTTGACAGGCCCCTGGGCACTATGGTAATAAACGGGATACTAAACATACCTGAAAGCAACCCAGCATTGGTTTAATTCGGTTTGTGTAGCACTTCACTCACCATCCTACTGCCTTTGACACTGTCCCAGCACGGTCCCTCCCCCAGATATATCTGTCCCCCACCTGCCCAGCTCCTCCACCCACAGAGATCCCGTGGGGTCAGAGGTATTCAGGAGACCCACGGGGACCACTCCCCACCCAGCGTAAGAGTCAGACCATGCTAGTCCTAGACTTCCACCTATGGAGATCTCACATCAGTCTGGAATAACCATAGATGGAAAAAGGACACGATGACTCCCAGGGACAGGGTCTGTGCACGGGGCTCTTAGCCCCATCATACCTGTGCTCCACTTCCCTTTCAGAGCTGTCAGCAAGCTCCAGGGACACCCAGGGCTACTTGGTCCATCTAGCATCTCTCCAACTGTCACTGATCTGGGGAGATTGTATCTCCAGGCTAGAACGTCAGGGAAATCTCTGTCCTCCACGCCCTGATATAACTCCCCAGTGCCCCCACTGGGCCCTACAGCCCGATGTCACTACAGGGCAAAGTCACAGACACTGCCTCTCAGGGAAGCCCTGGGTCAGGATCTGGCCTGATCTTGTGAACACAGGGCATGTCTGTAGCCCCTTCTATACAAGCATCTCAATCCACTAATTAATTCAGCTTCATTGTCCCAGGGAGCTGGGGAAGTGAGAACAGAATTGGGCTTTCAGAGTGCAACTGTGATTTTTTAAAAATCATTTAATACAGATAGATTCATTTTTGTGCCCTAGAGCAGGAGTTTATTGGTCTTGATGGGCGCTAAAGGGAGCTGCTCAATTTTCCGATGCCGAAAGCCAAAGATTTACATAGAATCATAGAATATCAGGGTTGGAAGGAACCCCAGAAGGTCATCTAGTCCAACCCCCTGCTCGAAGCAGGACCAATTCCCAGTTAAATCATCCCAGCCAGGGCTTTGTCAAGCCTGACCTTAAAAACCTCTAAGGAAGGAGATTCTACCACCTCCCTAGGTAACGCATTCCAGTGTTTCACCACCCTCTTAGTGAAAAAGTTTTTCCTAATATCCAATCTAAACCTCCCCCACTGCAACTTGAGACCATTACTCCTCGTTCTGTCATCTGCTACCATTGAGAACAGTCTAGAGCCATCCTCTTTGGAACCCCCTTTCAGGTAGTTGAAAGCAGCTATCAAATCCCCCCTCATTCTTCTCTTCTGCAGGCTAAAAAATCCCAGCTCCCTCAGCCTCTCCTCATAAGTCATGTGTTCCAGTCCCCTAATCATTTTTGTTGCCCTTCGCTGGACTCTCTCCAATTTATCCACATCCTTCTTGAAGTGTGGGGCCCAAAACTGGACACAGTACTCCAGATGAGGCCTCACCAATGTCGAATAGAGGGGAACGATCACGTCCCTCGATCTGCTCGCTATGCCCCTACTTATACATCCCAAAATGCCATTGGCCTTCTTGGCAACAAGGGCACACTGCTGACTCATATCCAGCTTCTCGTTCACTGTCACCCCTAGGTCCTTTTCCGCAGAACTGCTGCCTAGCCATTCGGTCCCTAGTCTGTAGCTGTGCATTGGGTTCTTCCGTCCTAAGTGCAGGACCCTGCACTTATCCTTATTGAACCTCATCAGATTTCTTTTGGCCCAATCCTCCAATTTGTCTAGGTCCTTCTGTATCCTATCCCTCCCCTCCAGTGTATCTACCACTCCTCCCAGTTTAGTATCATCCGCAAATTTGGTGAGAGTGCAATCCACACCATCCTCCAGATCATTTATGAAGATATTGAACAAAACCGGCCCCAGGACCGACCCCTGGGGCACTCCACTTGACACCGGCTGCCAACTAGACATGGAGCCATTGATCACTACCCGTTGAGCCCGACAATCTAGCCAGCTTTCTACCCACCTTATAGTGCATTCATCCAGCCCATACTTCCTTAACTTGCTGACAAGAATACTGTGGGAGACCGTGTCAAAAGCTTTGCTAAAGTCAAGAAACAATACATCCACTGCTTTCCCTTCATCCACAGAACCAGTAATCTCATCATAAAAGGCGATTAGATTAGTCAGGCATGACCTTCCCTTGGTGAATCCATGCTGGCTGTTCCTGATCACTTTCCTCTCATGCAAGTGCTTCAGGATTGATTCTTTGAGGACCTGCTCCATGATTTTTCCAGGGACTGAGGTGAGGCTGACTGGCCTGTAGTTCCCAGGATCCTCCTTCTTCCCTTTTTTAAAGATTGGCACTACATTAGCCTTTTTCCAGTCATCCGGGACTTCCCCGGTTCGCCACGAGTTTTCAAAGATAATGGCCAATGGCTCTGCAATCACAGCCGCCAATTCCTTCAGCACTCTCGGATGCAACTCGTCCGGCCCCATGGACTTGTGCACGTCCAGCTTTTCTAAATAGTCCCTAACCACCTCTATCTCTACAGAGGGCTGGCCATCTCTTCCCCATTTTGTGATGCCCAGCGCAGCAGTCTGGGAGCTGACCTTGTTAGTGAAAACAGAGGCAAAAAAAGCATCCTACAATGAAAAGTCAAAGTCACATTCCCAACAGTCAGCAGTGCAGCACGTTGCCAGAAAAGCAGAGGTGCTTATTACCAGGGCTGTACTGCAGTTCTGTGGAGGGCTGAGCACCATCCTGATGTCGAGGAAGAGCTGCGCTGCATTTCTGTACAGCTGCCAATAGGAGATTAATGCCTTCTGATGGGAGACTATGGCACACCACAGAAGGCTGACTGACAGAGGCATTAACTAATGTTTATAACATGATGGCTTTACAATCAACTATTTTCATGTCCTTTTAACTGAGGGCGCCTGAATGCAACAACATGTCACTATGGTAAGCCCCATGCCTGACACACAATATTGTTGTATGCAGAGAATCATAGAAATGTCAGGCTGGAAGGGACCTTGGGAAGTCACCAAATGCAGCCCCCTGAGCTGAGGCAGGACCATGTAAACCTAGACCAGCCCTGGCAGGTGTTCATCCAACCTCTTCTTAAAAACCACCAATGACGTGGAGTCCACAACCTTCCTTGGAAGCCTGTTCCTTATAGGCTACCCTTATCAAGATTTTCCTAACACCCCACTGCAGATTAAGCCCTTTGCTTCTTGTCCTACCTTCAGTGGACATGGAAAACAAATGATCCCCATCCTCTTTATAACAGTCCTTGACAGAGCTGAAGAGTTATCAGGTCCCTGCTTCAATCTTCTTTTCGCAAGACTAAACATGTCCAGGATTTTTTAAACTTTTCCTCAAAGGTCAAGTTTTCTAAAGCTTTTATCATTGCTGTTGCTCTCCTCTGGACTCTCTCCAATTTGTTCATAACTTTCCTGAAGTGACACGCCCAGAACTGGACACAGTATTCCAACTGAGGCCTCACCAGTGCCATGCAGAGTGGGACACTTACGTCCCTGTTTGTTCCCACCCAGACAATTTTCCACAGCCATTCCCCACTTGTCAGGGGAGGGGAAAGGCAAGGAACAGGTTTACTTGTTGCACAGGGGCTTTGATCCACTGTGTTTTCATTTACATTTCCTTTAAAAAAAAAGGTTTCACTGTCAATAAATGTGACTGTTCAGTTTACTGGTGTGTAGCCCCTCCCTGACTACGACAGACGGGATACTTTCCCCAGGGTTGGGAGAGCTCCTGGTGATACACAGACTTGGATTTCTGCAACTCCCCAGTGCCGTCCCACCGCAAAGAGTTCCCTGACCATCACATGCCCACTTTTCTCTCTCCTACCCCAGGCCCTACGTAGCCTAATGTCAAAGCAAACAGCAGAGGGCTAAGGAGAGTGAACTCAGCTCAGGTGTTCGCACAGAACAACAACGTGGCACAGAGATAGCAATAGAACCGCACTGCCACCCTTCACCGCACAAACCCACAGCCAAAGGTGTTCGCCTGGAGGAGGCACCCTCACGATCGTCTGCGGTCAATGGGTACAGAAGCATCAGCTGCAGGGGCTCCAAACCCACCAAGATATGTCGGCACACAACTAAGTGACTATGTTGTCTTGCGCTTTCCATGCAGAAGCATAGGGTGGCATGTCCCTTGGCAGTCACAGCAGTTACCTTCTGGTTGCCCGCTGTTCCAGGATGTGAGAGCATATGTCGTCCTGGATGTCCCTCGCCTGCTAGGAACCTGGGCCAGTGTGCACACGGGTGGGATTTTATCTGTACAAGCTCTGCAGACTAGTTCTGCCCTGTGCCCACTCTGTAGGGAAGTATTCCCCTTTATCCTCACATACGTTGACGGACACAACATGCCACCATTATGCGAACCACGCTGGCCACACTGACATCCAGCTGGGTCCACAGGCATACCAGTGGCATTCAGCCACCCAAACGCCCATTCAGCAACCATTCTGCAGCTGCTCAGTCTGCGGCTGGATTTCCTTTTTGCTAAGTCAGTGATCTCAGGGTACAGCTTCATGAGCCAAGTTAGGAGCAGGTGTGCAGGGTCCCGCAAAACTGGGCACAGAAACACCAAAGAGAACCATGATGTTTCTGGGGAATAACGTCCCTTCTTCCCTCCTGAAGTACAATGCCGATCTCCAGTGCACCCTGGTGTCATGAACGGTTCCTGTGTGCTCAGCGATGTTCATGAGCCAGCCTCTGTGGTCCACTAAGCCTCGCAGAACAAGCTAATAGTAACCTTTTCGGTTCACATAGTCACTCATCCCTTTTGATGGGCAAAGGATGGGGCTGTGGGTGCCATCAATGGCCCCCTGCACAATTAGAAAAGCTCATCCCCTGAAATCCAGCTGTAATTTCTAGTTACTGTACTTGACTTATAGCAAGCACCTGTGGGAAGATGACAGCATTGATAGCCTGGCAAACTTGCACAGTCACCACCCCGACCGTGCATTTTCCAACCCTGAATTGGTTTGAAAGTGATCCAATGGGCAATAGCCACCTGCTTCTGCACAGGTATGGGTTTCTGAAAGCGAGTGGTCTGGCGCTGGAGGGTTGGCGCTGGAGGGTTGGAGCTCCTTGCACAGCTCCAAGAAGTTCGGCTTCCTCATTCAGATGTTCTGGAGCCACTGGTCATCCTCCTGGGTTTCCAAAACAATGTGATCCTGCTGTGCTGGTTCTCCTGGACAAGACACAGCAGTCCAGCCATGGGCCAACCATGGTTATACCAGCAAGTGACAACATCTGTACCATGGGACCACACTGGATTGTCACTCGCCCTCTCAGTCAGCTGTCTTCAGCGTCTCAGAAAGTTTTGGGCCGCTTCGGTCCAGTATCTTGAGGATAGATAGTGCACCACAAGGAATAGCAGGAGCAGAACCACATGATCCTGCACTTGCGCCATGTCTTCTGGCAGCTGCCATCACCAAATGTGTGAAAGAAGAGGATGGTTCCAGCAACATGCAGCAAGGTTGTTTCTAGAGCACCTCCTATGATGCACAGAACTCTGGGACACCACCCCTGAAACGGTAGTGCAAAGGCTGTGTACCAGCAAGGGGCAGTGTGGATGTGGGTATATGTGTGGACACGGCGTATACACATACCAGCACGGCAAATGTGCAGGTTTGGGGGGCTACATGCACCAGAAAGAAATTAGGTTGGTTTAGCATGTTTTAGTCTTGGCAAATCCATGTTGGTTATTCCTATTACCCCTTAAACGCTTACAAACTGTTTCATAATTTGTTGCAGTACCTTTCCAGGTGCTGTACATGGGCATACAGTGTCATGTGGTTGTCCCCCGAAAGGTGTGTTACTAATGCTTAGCTTTAAACCAATAGCTCATTGCACCAAAACCTCCAAGAAGATTAATTATTGCTTGTTAGGGAAATAATTCTATTGTGAAATTAGGTCTTTTCCAGAGCTGGGAGATATGATTTGTGAATCTAAAGCAGCAGTTTTGAGGCTTGTGGAGTTGGGTTTAAATGGTTTTTAGCAAAGCATATGTTGAAGCTAGTACAAATCCTTCTCTGTCAATCAGCGGTCATTTTAATTTCTAGAGAACTCAAATACAGCTCACAAGCTGTGAGCCCAGATCCCATCTTTGATTTTTGTCCTTTGTTGCAAAATTAAAATTAAGCCATTTTCAGTTTAGAGGAGAAGGAAGAAACATAAGAATCTTTTGGATTCAGGCACAGGGTTACGCACAGTGTGGGAGCGGGCTCCAGGCTGAGGCAGGGGGAGAGGGCTCCGGCCGAGGGGTGCGGGCTCCAGGGTGGGGCCAGAAATGAGGGGTCCAGGGTGAGGGAAGGGGCTCTGGGCTGGGGCAAGGGATTGGGGGGATGAGGGCTCCAGCTGGGGGTACAGGCTCTGGGGTGGGGCTGGGGATGAGGGGTTTGGGGTGCAGGAGGGAGCTACAGGCTGGGACCAAGGGGTTTGGAATGTGGGAGGGGATGCGGGCTCTGGGAGGGAGTTTGGATGAGGGAGGGGGCTCAGGGCTGGACCAGGGGGGTGGGTTGCAGGCTCTGGACAGCGCCTACCTCAGGCGGTCCCCAGAAGTGGCCGGCATGTCTCAGTGGTTTGAGCATTGGCCTGCTAAACCCAGGGTTGTGAGTTCAATCCTTGAGGGGGCCATTGAGGGTTCTGAGGCAAAAATTGGGGATTGGCCCTGCTTTGAGTAGGGGGTTGGACTAGATGACCTCCTGAGGTCCCTTCCAACCCTGATATTCTATGATTCTATGTCCCTGTGGCCCCTAGGCGGAAGCACACCCCCAGCTGAAGGCGACGCCCCCACAGCTCCCATTGGCCGTGGTTTCCGGCCAATGGGAGCTGCAGAGCCGGTACTTGGGGTGAGGACAGTGCATGGAGCTTTCCTGGCTGCCTTGCGCCTAGGGGCCAGAGGGACATGCCGGCTGCTTCCAGGAGCCACGTGGAGCCAGGGCAGGTAGGGAGCCTGCCTTAGCCCTGCTGTGCTGCCAACCAGACTTCTAATGGTGTGGTCAGGATCGAAAACCGGACCCCTGGCAACCCTAGACTCTGGCCATTTGACCAGGCAGATCCCCGTCCAATCAGGGCAGCGCAGCTGGTTTGGCATTGTGCATGCCTTTGGCACGGTGCCCCCTGTTGTGCTTAGGGTTGCCTGGCTGAGCTTCCGCCTAGGGGCCGCAGGGACATGCTGGTCCCTTCAGGAGCTGCCTGAGGTAAGTGCTGCCCACACATCCCCCCACCCCCTAATCCCCTGCCCAGACCTGAGCCCCCTCCTGCACCCAAACTCCCTCCCAGAGTCTGCACCCCCTCCCACACCCCAACCCCCGTCCCAGCCTGGAGTCCCCTCCAACATCCCAAATCCCTCATCTTTGCCCTGCACCCCCAGCCAGAGCCCTCACCCCCACACACACCTCAACCCCTTACCCCAGTCCGGTGAAAGTGAGTGAGGGTGGGGGAGAATGAGCAACGGAGGGGGGTGAAATGGAGTGAGCGGGGGGCGGGGCTTGAGGAAGGGGCAGGTCAGGGGGTGGGGCAAGGGTGTTCAGTTTTCTGCAATCAGAAAGATGGCAACCCTCGCTGTGCTCTGTCCTTCAGGAGAGGTGAGTCAGAACAGGCAGAGGCATTATAACACCAGGCAAACCTTCCCTGGAGATCAGCCAAATGTGAGGGGGTGCTTCCCATGGGTGTTTCCCATGGCATGGTGCACGGGCCCTGGGCCCTGCCCCCTGCAGGAGTGGGGCCGGAGGGAAACAGATGTTTTTTGGGGGTAAAGGAGTGTCCTCTTTTATCCCTTTCCTCCTCCACCTGGGTCCACCACAGATTTCAGTAAATGGCAGTCAATTTGGTTCTGCTCCAGTTCCTCTCTTGACCCATCACTTCTGACTGACCTAGTGGTACAGAATCTGTGCATCGACAAACAGCACACAATCAGAGACAGAAAAGCTCGATCCAGTCATCTAGCCCACTCCCCTGCCAGTGAGAGATTTGTTAAGCTCTACCTTTTCTCCCAGTGCCAGCTGGGCTCAGGTTTCATTTCCCCATTCATTTGTAGCGTGTATTTGTATGTGCATCCTTTATAGCAGTGTGATTCCATTTCACTGTCACTCTTATTAATCCTTCTCCATACAGCACGTACGCTGTGTGTTATCTGTTTGCATGCCAGGCAGGTTAATACTGTTTGCTTTTTAAAATTATAATTAAAATGTGGCTATTTTAAAAAAGAAAAAAATCCAAGTGATCGCAGAGCATAGTTGGCCAATTCCAAAAGGCTGATGCAGCCAGATCATTTGTCTTCCATCTCAACGTTACAGAAAACCGCATGGCAGGGATGAGAATAATCCTCCATTTGTGTGTGTTAAGTTCAGCTTCCTTCTGTTCTCTGTGAAAGTCTTTGCGATCTTCCTGCTGCTCTCTGCAGCCTTCTTTGTTGCTGCTTTTATGTTTTATGAAGGGGGGGGAGTTAAAGGATTCCGGTTCTTTTTTTCCTAGCCGCAGTTCAGATGGGGTGTTGGAGAGGATAATGCATTTGGTCTTGTGGGAGTGGTTGGGGCTGAGGGCACATGCTCTCTTGCTCTCTTCGGGGCCCTGCAAGTGATGGACTGAGGATTGTGAGGAATCACACATGAAATGATGCCTTTTAAGTTGAGGTTGAAATTAACTGATCACACTGTCATCTGTAAGGTACCATTCTGCCTTTTCGAATAATCTCCCTGCTGTGAGAACGAACCTCTGCAAAGAGAACAAAAGGGCCACTCATTTCAACTCAAAAAGAAATTCTCTGAAACTGCAAGCTGTTAATGTACATACTAAAGATCATTTTCCCATAGCGTTTGTCAGCCAGTTCGCCAATCATTTTAGTTCACAATATTGCTTTGCTTTTTCTTGTAGTGGTGACTTTCACACACTTGTAAGATTGCCAAAGAAAGGAAAAGTTTCAGAGTAACAGCCGTGTTAGTCTGTATTCGCAAAAAGAAAAGGAGGACTTGTGGCACCTTAGAGACTAACCAATTTATTTGAGCATAAGCTTTCGTGAGCTACAGCTCACTTCATCATGCATCCGATGAAGTGAGCTGCAGCTCACGAAAGCTTATGCTCAAATAAATTGGTTAGTCTCTAAGGTGCCCCAAGTCCTCCTTTTCTTTTTAAAGAAAGGAAAGTCTCCTACACTTTCATCAACAGCTGGAAGAAGGTAGTTGATACCACACGAAACTTCGGTCCATGAAGGGAAAGTGCATTGTCTGTACCTCAGATCAGCAAGGTGCTGAGACTTGGAATAAGAGCACTGCAGGACATACAGACGAAAACCCGCTGCTACAGCAGAGCGGGGAAGGGTTCGCACACACTGTAAGACCAGGGACATTCCTTTTTTTTGTTTAGCAATTCTATGGAAATTGGGAGAAACTTTGCCTTTTGCCTGGTGCAAAGAATGGCAAATACTCAGATGACTGTGGCAAACAGTACCCTTGTGGCAGCTGTACTGAATACCTGAATAAAGGGTCCCAGGGCATTTCAGTCATCCAGCAGCAGTTTTTCTTACCAGCTAAATGGAAGGTGCCGGAGCACAAAGATCAAGGAGGACCAAGCTGGTCTTGAAAGGAGTCTTCTCCAGACTGGAACCAGCACTCGCTTTCATACCAGGGAGACCTTTCAAGGGGAAAGTTTCAACATGAGCACCAGGAAGAAAAATATAAGTCTTTTTTGAAATTGTCAGAAATAGGCTGAAGTTACCTAGCCCATTGTGACAAAATCCTGATCGAATGAGTTGATTTAAGCTTTTCAGTTAGTTATCAGAAAGCAAGTACATGATAGACCCAGAGAAACAATCAGCAAGCTAGATTTCAAACCCCCCTTATAAAAGGTAACAGTGCAATCAATCGTTGGCTTAGAGCTGAATCAAAACAAGGCACTCAGCTCAGGCGACCCTGCCGACAGGACCTGCTCGGTGACTGATTAGACAGGCTGGCAGAGATGTAAATGCCAAGAGATAATGTATGTTTCCCTGCATATCTTGAGCAAATCCATCCCCCATTTGGATGGGGACAAGGGAAAGATGTTACCCTAAGGGACACCAGCATGGATCTATGACGTCTCCTGACAGAGTGGAGGAGAGGCAGGGATGCTCAGTGGGTGCGTTTCTGTGCCCTCGAGGGGAAGGGGGTTGGAAGGCTGTTGAATCTGGAAGGGGTAAGGCCCCCAAGCCATGCAGATCCTGGGGATCCAAGGGGAGAGGACGCCACAAATCTACAGAGCCCTGTAGAGACAGGGAAGAAGTCTTACAACGTGAGAAAGGGGCAAACGAGGAATGAGCTGGGGGAGAAAGTGAGCAGTGCCAGAGAAACCAGTGCCTCCTGGCTAACAATTATGAGCAACAGGAAGGTGAATCTGTGCATGGAGCAGTAGCATCTCCTTCTCCCACCTTGTTCCTATCGCCCTCCATCTCATACCCACTGTGACCTAGAAACCCCTGTTGGGAGTTGTGCCAGAGACCCCAGCAAAGAGACGCAGGGGAGAAGCAATCACACTCGGAGTGCTTCTGCTGTAGCAGGCAAATTTAGTGCCACCATTCCTAAAAATACCCTACCTTGGCAGAGAGTAAAAAAAATAACACATGTCCCAGGCAGAGCAGGAGACCAGAGAAAGGGGCCGTTCTGTGTGACACAGACTCATTCTCTGAGTCGGAAAGAGAGAAGGGAGATGATATTGTCCTGTCATAGTCCTAGACCAGGAGTTCTCTGAGACTGGGACAGTCTGTGCAGCACGATGGGACCCTGACTGTGGCTGGAGGCACTCACACTACTGTAACACAGACCATAATAAGTGTCTGTAACAATAATGACGCGACGGTAGCGGTACCGTGAGCTCTGCCTGCCACGGACGGGAATGTGAAATACCCAGAAGTCTGTAAACACCGTTCAGCACGGTCATCCCGAGGAAAGCATTCCCCAGACTCTGGGAAAGTTCTTAAAAGTTCACAAACAAACTTCATTCAGAGTTAACTTTAGTGTTAAGAATAAAAATGCTGGTTTTTTCCTCAGTTGAAATATTCCATTGCCTTGCTGACTGACCATGCACTGATCAGTGGAGACTTCCATGAAGTAAGCCCATTATTCTTTACAGGCACGTATGAAAGATTCCAAACAATGCCTTTTCCGAATTCGACGGTATAAACCGAAAAGCGCACAGACTTTCAGAAACACGGGGCCCAATGGACTTCAATGGAAGCCAATGGCAACATTCCCATTCACTTTACTGGGAAAAGGATTGAGCCCATGGACATTAGAGATAAGCCATCTATATTCCCTGCCAGTGCGGGATTTTTCCTTAGAATATATTTCATCTGCTTTGTCCAGTCCAGACAACAAATGGAGCCTTCTGCCACATCTCTGGGGAACTCCCCACCGCCACCAGTATATCAGACCGCCCCGCTGAAAAATATTGCTGATAGTCTTCCTGGATCAATCTTCTCCGTTTCCTCCCACAACTCCTATTAACATTGTTTCGTCATGGGCATCCCTCACCCCTGTGGTTTACCCCCTGGAATTACATCTCAATTGTGAGCATCTCCCTTAGTCATCACTTGCACCAGCGAGCGATCAGATTTTCACCTTTTCTCCTTCCTCACATAGTGATCCCTCCAGCTCCGGAGTTCTCAGACACTCACAATTCTCCT
Organism: Lepidochelys olivacea; assembly: GCF_965140295.1. Classification (NCBI taxonomy): domain Eukaryota; kingdom Metazoa; phylum Chordata; order Testudines; family Cheloniidae; genus Lepidochelys; species Lepidochelys olivacea. The sequence goes on along the minus strand of NC_140417.1, from coordinate 2,475,106 downwards.
CTTTCAGACACGAGCACCAGCTGCCTCCTCAGCCATGGGCCCAACCCTGACCCACTGAAATCAACAGGAGTTTTGCCCCAGGCTCTGTTGGAAGCCACAGAACTGGGCCTCCACTTCTCTGTTTGTGGGACTTGAGCAGCAACATTTAAAAATATCGGGGCCCAGTAGCAGAGGAGCTTTCAGTAGATCAGAGGCTGTTTTTAATGGCAAGGGAGAGCGAGACGGGACGCAGCTGGGCTGGGGAATAAGTGCAGGATCAGCCTGGCACAGGGAGGTAGGTCCTGTCACAGCAGCAGGGGCAGTACAGAGTGGACTGCAGGCAGCTGAGTCATGGGTCAGTCCTGCCATGGCAGCCTAGAGGAACTGCTTCTGGACAGGAGCAGAGGACTGCAGCCCTCCTCTGCGGAAGGGCCTGGGGACTGTCCCCCAAGCTGGCAAGGGTTGGTGCCTGGCTAGGACAGCGGACAAACAGCTGAGCTACCATCGCATCGTGTGCATTGAGTCTTGCTCAGTTCCTGGTGTCTGAGGAGCCTGGGGGGAAGGGTCTGAACTGCAAGGCATCTTAAATTGAATTTTAATAGCTTTTCTCCTTTAAAAAATTACTTTTCATCTCGTCACAGTTCACCTTCAAGCCCAGCGCATCACAAGGGGAAAACACTCTGTGAGAAACGATATCCCAGCAAACGAGCCAATGAGCCAGGTATGTCTGAAGGGGGAATTCATCGCTGCCGTTCTTGAGGCCCTTTGGTCATGAGATCGCTTCCCACGCAAGGCGCAGTCTGTCACTAGGTTGGTGGAGATGGTTTTCAGCTCAGCACTCATTTGGACTGGACCAACGTGTCACGTCTTAGAACACTGTCAAATTACATCAGCTGTCGGTGGCGGATTATCCATTTTCAGGCTCACATATTATGTGATCTGAAGGCTGGTATCACACATATTTGTGAGTGTGATACATATTTAGTATTTGGGATTAGTCCGGGGGCCTTAGATTAAATTGGGGCTCTGGCCTTCAACCACTTGAGAGCATGCACTCAGGCATGCAGAAGATCAACAGGCCCAGGACATTTTAAGACACTGAAGATCTTTTCCTGGCCTCTTTTGCACAAAAACAGCATTATATCTGAGAATGTGTAGGCATCCCTGCTTTAAAAATACCAGGGTTCCTTTCTGACTGGCAGAGAAAGTCACAACCCAGGTTTACAGGCTCTTTAGAAGACTTGACATTCAACTGTCTCCTCTCCCATTCGCTGTGGCCATTAATCGTTGTGCACACGCAGTGCTATTTGCAACAGGTGCTGTCATGTATCCTTGCACATCTTGTTTAATTGCCTCCATGGTGGGCCTCTGGCCAGGGAGCATGTCACTTTTCACTACAATCCCTGCCAATCACAAGCAATGTAGTTGTCACATGTACTTGCTGACGCCTAGCTGGGGAAGGTGTGGTAACATAGATCTTTGTCCATCTCATTCGATTAATTGCCTCCCTGCCAAGCCACTGGCCAGGGGAATCTGGGGAACTGCACCATTAAGTGAACCATACAATCATATTTCACATATCTCCCCAGTCCATTTATTGAATTTACCAGTCACCCATTTTCTGTCACCATCTGCTGCAATCCCTGCCACTCAAGGAGCTTAGCAGTCACAAACGTGTACTTGGGCCTCCCTCCTATTTCCCTGCAATGCTGCAGTCACTGTGCTCCATGTTCTAGGGCTGCGACAGATCAGGCAGGGTGCTTTCCTGCCTGCACTTGACCTTTAAGCCAAGATTTTAACTTGAGGCCCTAGGGGGAAAGTCAGTATTAATGATTAAACCACGGAACAATCTAGCTTCTTATATCGAGGCTCAGTTTGATGTTTCTCATTCAACCCCAATACTTCTGCACAGGCGTGGGAGATTTGGGTGGGCAAGTGGAGCCGCTGGTCAGTGCGTGCCCGATCCGGAGGGTGCGGTCGGTTAGAGATCCCAGCTCAGTTTCCAGTGTAGCAGCACAGGAATGGTGGCTTGCCCAGGAACCTCCTCAGAGACTCGACAGCTTGTGCTAAAGAGCCAGGCTCCATTGCTGGGACTAACAGAGTCACAGCCTCTGTGGATCAGACACAGAGGGGGAAAATGCACCACTCAAAGGATGGAGGATTTGGACTCCTGGGTGAAATCCTGCCCCCCACTAAAGTGAATAGGAGTCGTGCTGTTGACTTCAGTGGAGGCAGGATTTTACCTCAGAGTCTTTATCACTCTCAGCTGATTTTAGGAAACCACAGAATAATGAACCGTGTGCGTTTGCTTCTAATTTCTCCATAACAGTGATTAGTCACAGGCCTCACTCTCTCTGGGAAGTGAAAGTCGGTAATGCAAAAGTACCACAAGAACAGGATTATGAATTGTGTATGATAAACAGTTCTGTCTGACCGCCTACGATTATGAGTTCATAACTTATTACTTGACTCCAATCTCTACATTAGAGTCAGCTAAAATCTTCCAGAATATTACTCTAGGTAATTTACTGGGAAGGAAATAATGAAGTTTCAGAAAGGAGACAATACTGAAAAACCTCCAGCTCTTAAACAGATCGTGTGGCAGGTGTTCCAATACTGTAGCTCATTCTTCTACGTGCTTTTCCTCTCTGACATTATTAAACACACGCCTTCTCATCGTTCAGCAAAGCTGCACACGCCACTCCTTGAGTTCAATTAGGTAAACTGTGCAATCTGAACAATTACCAGCCAATCTCACACACCTGTGCAAATGTTCCGAAGAATGACCAATGCAGACACCACTCACATCACGCCCCCAGAGTCGATGTATACACCACGGAAATTACTGCTTTTAATTCTGGATTTAGAACCTCATTCAGGGTATCTATAGTAGTAGAGCTCTGTGCATTGGGAATATTGGGATTTCTCTAGGTACAAGCCAGAGAGCTTTATGGAGCTTTATTTATTGATCTACCCAAGGTTTTTGATACAGCTGATCTCCATTTTTATCACAGCAATTTCAGCGTGACCCAGATTTTCGTACAAGTACTATACTGTAGCTTGGTTTAGCAGTGATATAATTGGTCACTGGATGTTGTCAGCAAACTGGCATTGCCCCAGCTAGCCAGGCTGCAGACAGTGAATGTTATGTCCCATCAGGCTGTTGATCTGGCACCTTTTACAAACCCTGAATGTTAATGGTACCATGTTCTATAACACAAGGTATGCTATATGCCCGTCCGAGGCTCAGCACAGAACTCACAGTCTTGGCAAAGGTATGACTATGTCTCCTTTGCACCCTCCCGACCCTGGGCTGTTTGGCAGCCGACACCCTAGGGCCTAGTTACAATAAGGATGCCTTACGGGTCACAACCCTGCTGGAGACTCGACAGCACAGGGGCTCTGCTCCACCATGCCCCTCCACTCCCCTGCAAATCTGCTACACCAAAACTTGAAAGGCGGCCCTTGGAAGACAGTCTTATGGGGGACTGGAGGAACCTTCTCTGGTTGGTTATGGGGCTTTTAGAATCCCATGATGTTGCTCTGACCCTTTACCCATTGCGGGCCTGTATCTTTGCCAAATTTCAACAGGCATTTTTGCTGTAGCCCTTTCGTTGTGGTGGGGGCGTTGTTTTTAAAAAAGTGGCTAGATCGTTGTTTAAGTGGGAAAAGTTCACTTGTTTTCCTCTCTCCCACAACCTACAGTGCTGAAGTGATTCTGCAAAGTAAACAAAAGCCTATAGAACCCAATATGGAAATTTTCAACACAAAAGGGGGATGTTTTGGAAAGTCACAGGCATGTCAGAACAAAGGTTTGTAACTTTCAAAATGTTAGCAGATGTAACCAGAATCTATTATAATTTAATACTGTTTGCTTAGGAAAAATGGCCTGTTTAAAATGTTTCCGCAGTTGCTCTTTGCCCTTCTGAAATAGGATTTGTTTCTATTTTAATTCACTTAAAATGTATTTATGGATTATACACAAAATGGTGCAGCAGACCTCCCTAAATACTCCTTGATTAAAACACCGGGCTGTGTTCCCTGAGTATTTGCATATAAGCCAGCTGCAGGTCCCATTCCAAATTATATCTACTTACTGAAAACAGATCTAAAGTGGATAGAACTTGAGATCACAAGTTTACATTAATTTTAATGTTCCCAAGATTAGTCAGAATTTTTTAAGCAAATCATTCGTTTACTTGGATCCTTGCTTCACATTAGAGAGGCTGGTCATTCAGAGATTTTAAATAAATTTTGGATTCTTTTCCTACTGAGGATTACACTTGCTGATAAAAGAGGCTTTATGTTAATTTCAGTAAAGTTTTGCCTCCCAAACATCTTCTCATTTGCCGTTTTTAAATGCAATGGGATTATTTTGTGTAGTCTCTGTATCTTGGAGCTGGAGGTTGAGTATCAAGACGCCAATCTGCAGGCAAACTCTGTTTTTAATTTCTGTCCTGACTCTTCCAGTAATGCCCCCTTTAACCCTGTCTATTGAAAGATTCCTTTTTCTGCCCCACCAATCTTGCTAAATACGCTGTGTGACAAAATAAGATTGAAAGGGTGAATTGCCAATACACCCCTCTGGCTAACAGGAGTTACCCTCATTACAGCTAAGAGAAAAAGCAAACAATGTTAATTAAAGGAGAGTAATATAATTAATGCCAGTCAACATGGGTTATGGAAAATGGATTCTGTCAAACTAACTTGATATCTTTTTTCCCCACCGAGGTTACTAATTTGGTTGATAAAGTTAATAGAGCTGATGTAATATACATAGACTTCTGTACGGTATTTGCCTTAATACTGCATGACATTTTGATTTAAAAAAAAAAAACTAGAAACAAACTTAATATGGCACATGTTAAAGGGATTAAAAGCTACCTAACATAGGTCTCAAAATGTAGTTGTAAACAGAATCATCATCAAACAGCTGTGTTTCTAATGGGAACCTGTAGGAATCTATTCTTGACCCTACGCTATTTAACATCTTTTATCAGCTTCCTGGGAGAAAACAAAAACTCTGATAAAGTTTGCAGGACACAAAAATAGAGGGAGAGGTAAATAATGAAGTGGTCTGGTCATGGGATAAGAGGGAAGGTCCTCTCATGGATTGGTAACTGTTTAAAAGATAGGAAACACAGGGTAGGAATATACGGTCAGTTGTCAGAATGGAGAGAGGTAAATAGCGGTGTCCCCCCAGGGGTCTGAATCCTAACTGGTACCTAGGCAATAGCTTGTAAAGTCTTTAGCTTTAGAAAGCCTGTTTAACTTTTATTTGTAATAATTTCAATCTTTATCCCTTATAAATGATCTCACTTAAAACCTCTTTGTAATTAAATAAACTTGTTTTACTTTCCCTTTGCTCCTCCTTTACAGTCCAGTGAACATCTGAAATGGATTCTTCTGAAGGTTAGCCCCCAAAATAAAGTTCATTCAAACTGTGAGGAAGGAGATACTGAGTCTGATGGAGAAGCTGGTTTCTCCTCCTGCTGGTGTTTGCTATAATGCAAATTGATAAGTACATAAGAACAGCTGTACTGGGTCAGACCAAAGATCCATCTAGCCCAGTATCTGGTCTTCTGACAGTGGCTGATGCCAGGTGTCCCAGAGGGAATGAACAGAACAGATAATCCTCAAGTGATCCATCCCCTGTCGTCCATTCCCAGCTTCTGGCAAAAAGAGGACACTTCAGAGCATGGTTTTGCATCACTTCCCATCCAGGCTAATAGCCATTGATGGACCTTATCTCCTATGAACTTATCTATTTTTTTTTTAAACCTTGTTATGATCTTGACCTTCACAACACCCTCTGGCAAGAGTTCCACAGGTTGACGGTGTTTTGTGTGAAGAAATACTTCCTTTGGTTCATTTTAAACCTGATGCCAATTAATTTCATTTAGTGACCCCTAGTTCTTGTGCTATGAGACGGAGTAAATAACACTTCTTTATTTCCTTTCTCTACACCAGTCATGATTTTACAGACCTCTACCATATCCCCCTTAGTCGTCTCTTTTCCAAGCAGAAAAGTCCCAGTCTTATTAATCTCTCCTCATACGGAAGTTGTTCCATACCCCTAATTGATCTGTTCCTGCCCACTCTATTGCAAAGGAATGACCACTTGCCATAGGATTGCCAATGGACTCTGATGAATCTTGGCTGGAGGCGTTGGCTCATCATTTGTCTGGGAGAAACCCGTTTCCCCCCTTCCCATGTAAGTCTGGGGAACACATTTTACTCCCACATTGGTATGGTCCATTGAGCGCTTACCATACATACACCACGCAGGAATATGAATGATCAGTGTGATGTTAGTTTTCCAAAGATACCTTACATGACACAAATCCAATACAGTGCATGACATTAATGATAGCCCAGTGGTAAGTTTAAAGTTGTTCTCGCAACTGCAGGGCAAGGGAGCTCAAGAATTCTGAGAAGGGGAGATTCTCAGCTTCCTATTGAAATACACAGCATCTGCCTCTAACCCTGGAAGTTCCCAGATCTCAGACAAATGTGCAGAAAAGCTATTTGAGGTCATTTTGAAGGTTTTACAGCTCCCAAGGAGCCGTGTGCACTTGGATTCATGTCAGTATTACTGAGGGAGATTGTTACATCAAATTTCAATAGCTCTTTCTTCAAACCAGAGCAGTTTGCTCCAGCTATTACAGACAGGCATTGCTGAGCAATAAAAAAGAATGTGGCTTTTCCCTTGTAGTGTCCAGGGAGTTTTCTGTGTGGTGAACAAGCTCTCCCTCTGTCCCCATCCTACACAGAGTTTGCAGACCCCTGATCCATGGTCCAAACTCACCCCTCTTCCTGGTGTTTGCCTTTATGGTAACTTAACAACTCTCGGCCTGAGTGTAGCTGTTTCTCAGGTTTCCATCCATCCCTAGTCCCCACTCCCTAGAGAGCCCCTTATACTGCAGGTGGAGTTAACAAGCTGCAGCTGTCCCCAGGAGTCAGGAGAACATCAGTAGTTCTACGTGGGGCTCCAACTGCTGCTCAGAGAGTGGGTCAACAGCAGTGGTGCAAGTAGAAATAGTTTCTTGCCAGTTCTGCTCTCACGGGAGGGACACAAGGGGGAGCACGTGACCCCAGCCCAAGGCCCCCACACTCTCCCTGTCCCCTTCAACACCCCCCCTTACCTGTCTAAAATTTTACAACTGCATCCGTTAAACAGATGCAGTTGTAAAATGATGCTTTGGGCCCCTGGTGCCACCTGTACTTCCAGGAGTCATTGAAGATCCAGCAGCACCCCAAATTGAAAACTTCTTAAATGAAAGCAAAGATGCTGCACCATCTGGGTTTGGTGGAAAAGAGGCATAGAACGGTGTGTGACATGTACATCTTGATAGAACTACAGCCCAAATTGTTTTATTATTTTCCTCAGCATGACATACAGGAGGGGCAATCAAAATCAGCCAGGTAGAACATGCATGAGAACTGTCTCTGGACAGATAAGCAATTGATCAAAATCACATTCTCTGATCTCTTGGAGCCAAATCCTGTTCCCATTGAGATCAAAAGGAGTTTTGTTTTTGAGTTCAATGGGAACAGGCTTTGACACTTGGCGAGGAAATAACAAAACCACTTAAGCAAGGGCTATGTTGCTTATACCACAGGTATCAAAGGCTGCTGACTCATGTGAGACAGTCAGCAGACATCTGATCTTTGTTCACTGCAAGGGAGAAATCAGCAATCACTGAGGCTAGAACAGTCTCAGTACCATATCCGACTCATAAATCCATCTGCAAAGGACCAAGGAAATATGAAGGCTCCAGATTTCCTTAAAGCCCTCAGTCCCTTAGTTAGGATGCTCCCATTAGTAGATGTTCATAGTCCAGAGGCCAGAGCAGGAAAGAGGCCAAACGGAGATGTTTCCAGGCCAGGGCCTTTTAGCTTCTGCCAAGTAAAGGGAAATCCGGTCTCATTGTGAAAGATGGTGTTTGGAGTCACATGAGCAAGTTACATGTCCATCACCCCCACCCATAGTCTTGTTAGAACGTTCACAAAAAATCCATTAGGTGTAGACAGGCATTTTCCACGGTCCCTTGTGAGCTAAGTGTTCCTTAATGGGACATTCAACTTGACTTGTCCTTTCATGTGCTGGCTAAATACCTTGTGATACATGCATAGAAAAAGCATAATCATAAGTACCAGCTATTTCCTGTACACAACAATTCCCAAAAGATTCTGGGGGGGGAAAGATCACACCACATGAAAAATCTGAGACCCTGGGTGCCAGCACCGTGCCCCACTGGAGTTTTGTTATCGGTTACGTAACAGCAGAGATGGCATGAGTGACAGGACTCTGTTTAGCCTAAATTCCTTCCAGCTGGTGTTCAGAAGCGTGTTACAAGACACATACATACCCTCCCCCATTATGACCAGCAACAAAAAAAAAGAAAGAAAAAAGAAAAGAAATAATAAAATCTCAACGAGGCAGAGGTTCACAGATTTGCAAATCTAAAAACCTGTGTTATGCTTCAAACCACCTCAGCATATACCAGGTTTATGAACATTAAAAAGTTAACTGCAAAGGAACCCTGAAGCCCATTAACCTGAATGCGTGCCAGCCAGTATACCCTCACTGACTACAGTGGTCCATAGCCATGCAAATAGTCTCATTGTCTTCAATGGGACGGATCAAATGATTAAGGGTTTACAGGATTAGGTTCCAAGTTTGTAAATTGTTCTGGATGAAACTGACAATGCCTGAGCTGTCAGATCAGAAGGAGCTTCATTCGAATAAAGGTGGGCAGATGTGTGGTAAGTCTTAGCTCCGTTGCTAAGATGAGGAACATATTTTCTGCAAAGTTCTTGGCAGATTCCTGAGGCAGCTGGTTTAAGGTCGTCAGTGTCTGGCATTATAATCTTCACTTATAGTTTTCTCACCCACAAAGCTGGAAAAGGAGGCATTTGTTTCCTTGGTTTTGCTGTTCCAGTTCCAGGTAACAAAATGCATGTTAGCTTGGCTGCAGAGAAGAATTCTCTGTACACTGGGGACAACACCTGATTCCTGTCAGGCTGTAGAACTGGGCTGACATCAGAATCCAAACATTGTCTGATCAGTACAAACAGAGGCATTCCTCTAATGATTTGGACTTGATGTGATGCAGTATGAATGTCATCGATAATTCAGACCAATGGGGAGAAACAGACTCAAAAACACTGTTTCAACACCTTCCGTCTCCCCCACCTCTCCCCTCTTGAGGACTCCTGACCAACTCAACAGCACAATACATATGCTAACAAACTTAAACAAAGCCTTTGTTTAAGTTTGTTAGCATATGTGTTGTGCTGTTAAATCCATATAAAGAATGAATGCCCTCCATAGCCGCATTCTGCTCCTTTAAGAGATTTAACAAGTATTTTACCATATTAACTGCAATAGAAGTCAAGCAGGTGGAGATGCCAGGGATTGTTCTCCACAATTAGGTGATAAAATCCTCTGTTTACATCTAGGATTACTGAGTCTTTGTCAGACCAAAGCCTACAGCAGCCTTGCCATGGAAGGGAGTTCTTCAGATACCTCTGCAGTTTTATCAGGTATTTCTGCAGTCACTTTCCACCTCAGTTTGCATCACACTCTCTGTATTAAGGAAAACATGCTCTGTTCTATGGCACTGCTGCCATCCAGAGCCAGTCTGGATCGTTGTTGTTTCTGAAAGCTGACTCCAGGAGCTTGGATTTCAGCTAGATCTTATTGCTGCAGCGTTGTAGCAACCAGCATTTGCCACAAAAATAATTTTTTTAAAGCAACGCAAACTGACCAATAGAGAACATACTTTGAGAAAATGGCCCTGCAAGTGAGAGTGCTTTGAATGTTATGCTCAAGGATGGGAAATGTGGGTCTTCTGATAAAACAAAACCATTGGTTTTCCTTTGCTGTCACCTTTTGTGAAGTGCATGTCCAGCTTCATTTACATTCCTGTCAACATCCCTTTCCCCTCGCTTGGAAACAAAGAAGCGGACCACAGAGCTCAGGCAGGAAATGGAAACACAGTGATGCATCTTTTTATGTTTATGATTCTTTCAATGAGAATGGGCTCATGGCGGGGGGGGGGGGGAGGACAAGAGGGCTGTTATCTCTGCAGTTACTTTAAGTCTTCTTTTCTACTTAAAACCAAGCTATTCTAGAGGCTTAAGCCTACCATTTTCAAACTTGGGTGTAAAAACCTAAATCCAGGTTTGGGTTCCCAGCTCTTCAAGTACCCATAGCTCTAAAAGGCTTCCACTGAAGTCGCGTGGGCATTGCACGCCATGGATTTTAAAAAAGAGCCACTTTTATTGAGGGGTGTAAATTAGGATGTGCACACTTGAACGTTTTGCCAATTCTGCCCACAGCTTCCTGGGCACAAGTCCCACCAGCGTCGTTATATTCCAAGCCTGACTGATTGCAAGGCTTGTCAGTGGCAGTGTTCCTTCACAGCAAAGCTTCATTCCCTGAACTGACTGTCTTGGAGGCAAAGTTCTGGATGGGGCAAACTTACAAGGCCCCGTTCAATACCCATTGAAGTCAGTAAATATCCTCCATTGATTTGAGCGAGCCTTAGATCAGGCCCTCAGTGCCATCCTTCCAGTGAGGACTGCATATGAACGTTCTGTCCTGGGCACATGCAGGGGTTGGAATCTTTTAGAGGAGAGTACCCAGGGTAGTGCACCAAGGAGTGTGTGCAGGGGGAGAGAGGGTGCAAAATGGTGTGCACACGCCGGTGGAGGTTGGAGTGAGGCCCCAAAGTCAGTCTAGTCTTGGATGTGTACAGTGTCATTGTACCTAATGTGCTATCTTTTCCTCCCTTCATTGTGAAAATGTGTAGGAGGGAAGGTCTGTCCACTACATGCCAGTGGCCTTTGCTTCCTCCACGTTCCATTGAAGACATCCCTTTGCTGCTGGCACACCTCAGGTAGGACAGGCGCTAGGCAGCAGTGACTTCCACAGACGTGATCGGACACGATCATTTGTGCCAGGCCACAACCAACATTGCAGTGGCAGAAAAGTGGGAGAGTCAAGGGTGCTGGAGGGAAGATTTATAGGAGCAGCCCCGCTCCTTGTCCTGCCAGCTGCCTCAGGTTCATAAACCCAGTTATTCCTTCAGAGCTGGAGCAATAAGATGGGGTGCAAGACGGCCAGCCCACTGCAATCCCCATTGTCAGCCCGCCGTTCTAAGCCCTTTCTTTCCTTACCATGGCACAAGCATGAGATGGGTGAGGGGTGAGGCAGGTGCCTGCAGATCATGCAGCTGTGCATGCACAGGAAGTCGAGGGAGAAGTCCACACCTGCAGTAGTGCAGAAAGCTCTTCCACGCCATGCAGGAGTAGGTGTCCATGGTATCCAAGCCTGGCACTATGGTCTTGGAAACCTCTTGCTTTGCCAACTAAGCAGCCATTCTAGGGTGGTTACTTTGCCTTTAACTCACTACTCACAATCCCAGGATAGTTCTTTGGAGCAGCAGAGCACTTCATGCCCCATTCTCCAGCCCTTACATAGAGCAGTACCTTACTGTACCCGCAGCCCCAGTGAAATGAGCAGAACCCCTTGAGGAGAAGACACGAGTCAATAAGAGTGAGGCAGAGTCTGGCCCATAATACAGACCATTGTTTTAAGTCATCGATAGGCAGTGAGGGAGCTGCTGTTTCAAGCTGCTGAGAGTTTTAATGGCATTCAGTCACTTCCACAGGGTGCCTGTCTCATGACAGCCTATAGTGGAGCCACTTCTAGGCTTCTTTGGTGATGTTCTTGGATCAGCAAACTTGTCTAAATGCCAAAATTCAGCAGGGAAATCTAAAGCTGGAAGCAACCCAAGAACACTGGCACCTAACTCGCTTTTAGAATTGTAGTTCTAATTAATTTTGGTACACATCTGCACTAGAAATAGCAGAAAATATGTCTGTCTTAAGAGAGGGCATGAACAACATCACTTCTTGGCATAATTCAGGGGACTATGTGTGCACTTGCAAGAAGCTGAACTTAAATGAATCTACTGTGCCCTAAAATTGCCATTTAGCATAATTTTACATTACCCATGGTGTACCCCTTCATCTACATGAGAAACAGCCAGTGAGGGGAGGGAGGGTTTTATCACAATATGTGTACACAGTGTGGGTGCTAAGACATGGCATAGCTGAGTGTTGCAACAGAGGGTGTTAGTATTGAAGGAGAAAAACACCCTTCAACTACAGCTGCATTATGGCAGACATCACCAGGTGGTGCCGATGTGCATAGTTTCAGTTTTCTTGGCATGCAACCACTGGTCAGTTTTGAAGAAACACTGTGTTAGTTTTACGATGAAGTTTCTTTTTGAAGCAGCTGTTGAAAACAGCAGAAGAGTTTGCTCTCTGCTTTAATCTCTGTAACTAGAGTCAATTCTTGGGGCAGAGTAACACTGAGGAGCTAGTGTTTAGGCTGAAAGCCCTGTAAGAGGGAATTGGGGTGTGCTGTTTGTGAGCACCTCTGTTCCAGGACTGGTGTATGCATGTAAATAGAACAAGTTGCACTAAGAATATACTCAGACTCTGCATCACTTAACTCCTCCAACAGGAAGCCAACCTACAAAGCTCTGAAATAGGCTATCCCTCAGCAGAGGGGCCCCACCTGCACTCAATCAATGGTAATTAAATGTGAAGGGTCCAATTCTGCCCCCATATGCACCTTATTCCTCAAGTAATTCTACTGAAGTCAATCGATCTCTCTCAACTGGAATCAGAAGAACCCTGCCCTCACTGCACGGCCAGCCGAGGAAAGAACATATATACTACAGAATGTATACAGGCAGTGCAGTCAGAGAGGAGGAGACTTGGATGCCTCGTGGGAGATGTAGTCTGCACAAGGAACCCATCCATAGGAAAGAATGGGACTGCCTCATGGACGTTATAGTTCACTGTGGCCCCATACAGAGCTGCAACTTAATGCTGAATTGACTCAAAACTAAACGTTTTGGTTCTGTTAAAAAATCAGAAATATTTTGGTTTGGGTCCCATCAGCCCAAAACAAAAAATATCGTTGAGATTTCCCCCGCAACAGTATTTAAAAATTTCTGCAAAACAAAGTTCTCACAGGAAAATTTCAATTTGGCTGAAATCATATTTTCCATTAAAAAAAAAAATCTTTTCCATGGAAAATTCCCAGCCCAGCTCTACCAGAAAAACCAGGCAACAGGTCTCCGAAAGTGCAATGCCACTGCCTCAGGGTGACTGGCTCCGGTACCAGCTTGCCCGGTTCAGAGGGAGGGACAGCACCTGGGGCTATCGAGGGTAAAGGAGAGGCAGAGCTGGGGGAGAGCCCCAGTGAAAGACTCCTGGTGTGTTAGAGCTGCCGGAGTGGGAGTCAGGGGCAGGAGAAAGCTGCCAGGGACCAGTGGCAGGCCCCAGAAAGAAGCAGAAGATGTTTCTTGGGAAAGGCTGATGGAAAGGAGAGCAGCAAAGGGGGTTTGCTGGCTTCCCTAAGCCAGAGAGCAGGGCCAGAGGGCTGAAGCAGGGAAGCAGGCGGGATCAAACCTGGGACCTCAGGATCTAAATGCAAAAGCTAAAAGCCATGCGGCTGTTGGCTCAGGCTGTAGAGCAGACTCATTAATCTCTCTAAGTGGTCATGGTGCCACTCGCTGAGACAGAGCACCGCAGCCAGGAGGTTTGTGGGTTACAATCACAGGTGTCTTCCACTGGCTTCTCATAACCATGTACCGCATGGAAGCCATCCACAGCTCTCGAGTCCAGAGCTCATCTCTGTTCAGAAATTGGATCGCATTGAGCTATAGGAAGATATATGGCGAGACTTGCAGCTGGGGCACTTGTGATGTAAAATAATATGCAGATATACACAGAGCACTGGTTTACAAGAGATGTAGTGCAGCATTATAAAATAGCTTGAACTAAAGCTGTGATCGGATTGCTTGGTGAAGATTAGACCTTGGCAGTGAAAATAAGCGGATAAGGAGCAGACCAGTAGACATAATTTGGTGAAAGAGCAACATCAGAAGTTGGTGTGATGTACCTGGCAATCTGTCCTGCAGGCTGGACACTTGAGAAACCAGGGCTCATACACCCAGTGACGGGGAGGGTCTCTGAGCCCAGGCTCCAGCCCATGTGGGTAACGTCTACACTGCTTTGTTTAGCCCCGCAGCCCGAGCCCCTCGAACTCGAGTCAGTCAATTGTCTTAGGCCCTAAGACTCTGCGCGGTGGGGGTTTTTTTGCAGTGTAGATGTGCCCAGAGAGGAGGGGAGCGGCTGGGCAAACTGCCCCTTTAAGGATTGGCCCTTTTTTGAGGCAGAGACCCTTTAAGGTTAGGCATTTGGGCCGGGGCGGGGAGGGAGAACAGTCGGACCCAGCTGGAGAAGGGTCAGGTGAATGCCTGAGGAGCACCTCATTCCTATGAAGGTGGAAAGAGCTCAGCTGGAAGGAGCTACAGGAAGTGGGTTGGCTCATATGGCCAGCCCTGGAGCAGAGGGACTCCCTGGCAGATGACCTGAAGGGGGATCGGGAGAAGAGCTGCCAGGAGCAGGGAGGCTGTGACATGGAACCCCAGGGGAGGGGGAAGTTAGCTGTTGGGTTTACATCAGACTGTGTTTTGTTTGTTTTTTGGGGGGGCGGGGGAGGGGTTGCTGAAGATTGGCAGTGCAGCCAATAAAGGGTGCCCTGAAGAAAGGGCCTGAACAGTCTGTGGGTGTGGTATTCATCCTTCCTCAGCTGGGCAGACAGACCAGCTGCCTATAGTATGTAATAATTAGGAAATAATTCAAGTTCCTGGATACCAGACAGATGAATTGTCCATGCAAAGATGTGTCGAGTGCTCTGAATTAGCACTCTCCTTTAAACTAATGTCCATTCTACAGTCTCTGGCACTAACAACATCGGTCACCCTCAAGCACAAAGTCATACACTAGCTGTCTAGTAACTGTGAAGCAAGTGCCTTGCTCAAGTTTCCAGTGACTGATTTAAGAAACAGCTGATTATTTTCCTGTGCTTTTTTTACCCTTACAGCAAGGAATCAATATGTGCAATCAGAGGAGTATGTAACAAAGGGAATAGGCAGGCACACTTTTGTACAGCATTCAAAGCCCAACATCAGGTTGGCTTGCAATATTTTAGAGTAGCACGTTATGCTGGGCTCTACTCCATATGAAACAATAGCATCTGCTCCCCCTACCCCGCCCTTTAAAAATTCAAATTAAAGCATAATCCTGACTGTTTCAACCTCGATCAAACTCAAATGTTCAGTACAGCATTAAATAGTTGGCAATAAGGACTCTTGGAGGACTGTGCATACTGCATAAAAGCATCCATTAAGTGCAAGTTACGGTTACTTTTGCTGTCAAGTCAACAATGCTCAATCAGTGGTTGCTGAAATTTTGAGATGGACTGTTTAAGTCTTATAAATCGCCTTTCAGCACAAATAAATTCTGTTTTCTGCTAATGAGGACAAATTATATGTCACCACAGGATTAATTTCTTTTACATTTGCACCAAAAAAATAAAGAAGGGGCGGGATAAACTTCCCACAAATATGACTTTGTGAAAAACTTGTCACGTTTTCTGTTGGCAGCAGTGTTTCTGTTCTCATGATTTTGGCTCTGCTTAAAATTTTACATAAATGGAGCTAAGGTTTCCACTAAGGAATATTTGGATTCATATGCCACTCCGCTGAGGTGAGAGAGTCAGAAGCTAACCCCAGATCTGGATGCATGTTCTGCTAGTGGTCCTTCACATTGGTCTCAACTGGTATGCCGGACAGAGCCCCCATGAACTTGGGAGTGTACCAAATCTACATCAAATTCCGGGGCTTAGACCATCACTAGTTAGGACAGCCACCTACTGTACCCAGAGCACGTTTCAGAGACCATAAATGTGAGCTAGCTCTGTTGCTATTATATTTTAGTGAATATATTGCTTAACGTTAAGATGACTCCTCTTCTCTAGCCTTGGCAAATGCAAACATAGCCGTTCAAAGCACTACTATAAAGAGCATTCTCCTGGCTTGTCGCTTTGGCCATGTCACCTGTCTCTTTGCATCCCTCCTCCATTACATCAAACAACTTGTCTTCACTTCCAAGGCCTACGCCCATCCTGCCGTTGTCAGCTTGCCCATCTATTACATTTCCAATGGGGTCTTTGGTTTTATACTCAGAGTGTAAGTTCTTTGTGGCTGGAACCATCTTTTTGTTCTGTGTTTGTACAGTGCCTAGCACAACAGGGTCCTGGTTCATGAGCAGGCTCCTAGGAATCACTGCAATATAATAATAAATCCAAATAAGAAGGTGCTATACACAACTTATTTTGTTCCACAGGGGATTTGCTCAGGTTAATGACATCACTGCTGGTGGGAGGTAGGAAAAATCTTCAATGGAACAAGAGACCCTTAACCTGGCCACGTATTAATAAATAAAAACAATATGGCAAAGTAGTAATGAGAGCTCCCTGGGCCATGCAAAGGATTAAATGTGCATATAAGGACTGGAGTATTGCAATTTTTGCCATTTCTAACAAGATTTTATGTTAGTGCTTTGACACCAGCTGCATCATCATCGTATTGTGTGTGCTGTGCTGCATTAGTTGCTCTAGAGAGACATGATTCAAGAGACTGAAAGCTGGGTTTCCATGGAGTCCTTAAAGATTTTAAAAATGTATTAAAACATATACAAAAGCCTTTGTCTAATAGCTGCTCCAAGAAAACCCAAGTGTCCACCTCACCATTAGTCACTGGAACAGTCTGCAGAAGTGCTACTCCCTCACAGGAGGGGGACATGACAAGAAACACGGGGGCATTCCGCAAGAATATTTGCTTAGGCTTTGACAAAGCAAACAGATTTTCACACTCTAATGCCATGATGGTGCAGTTAGATCCAATTCCAACAAGACACTGACAGAGCGCTGTACCCACACAGAACCCTAAGGGGTCAGGAAATACTAGCAAGAGGTTCTCTGAGGGATGCACTCTACATTGTGGTCGCTGTGTGACAGACCAGAAGGCTGTTTGTTTCTCCTTTTATGAGCTACTGACTTATGTAGCTTGATGTGATCTGGGGTAAATCCTGAAATGTGCAGATTTGACTCTCAGACAACAGCATGGGGAAAGAAGAATGCTTTGACAGACTGGTACTTGCATAGAGGTTTGCTGGTCAAAGTTTTATTTATTGAGCCCTCTCTGAGGAGAGTAAATATTCAGGAAGCCAATTATATACAGTAACTCCTCACTTAAAGTCGTCCCGGTGAACGTTGTTACGTTGCTGATCAATTAGGGAACATGCTCATTTAAAGTTGCGCAATGCTCCCTTAGAACGTTGTTAGGCAGCAGCCTGCTTTGTCCACTGCTTACAGGAAGAGCAGCCCGTTGGAGCGAGCTGGTGGGGCCTTTGAACCAGGGTGGGCCGGCAGCCCACCATCAGCTCCCCTAAGTTCCCTGTGCGGCAGCCACCCAGCAGTTCAGCTGTCCATCCCCCCACTGCCATGTGCTGCTCCTACCCTCTGCCTTGGAGCTGCTCCCAGGAGCCTCCTGCTTGCTGTGCAGAGGGAAGAGGGGAGCTAATGTCAGGGTTTCTCCCTGCTCCTGCATCCTGCTTACCCCATTTCCACAGAGCAGGCGGGGGAGCGGGGGAGACGGAGACACAAAAGGACTTAGGATGGAGGGAGCTTCCTGGCAGCAGCTTCTGTCTCAACTTGCTGATCTACTTAAAAAGGCAATGTACTTAGAGTGCAGTCAGTGTACTTAAAGGGGCAATGTGCATCTCTCCCTCACAGACACACAGTGTGTGTCTTCGTCTCTGTCTGCCATGCTGTCTCCCCTCCCTCCATTCGTGCTGCCTTGTAGAGTGTGAGGCTACATTAACAACAATGGGTTAACCCTTGGGGGCTCAGTCGAGTGCTAGTTCACCATTGAGCAGTAAGGCGTTCCCTGGGAAATATCCCACCCTCTTCTACCCTCTGACTTCACCACCTCAACCAAGCTTCACAATCATCATCGCTGTGTACCAGTATTAAATTGTTTGTTTAAAACGTATACTGTGTGTGTGTGTGTGTGTGTGTATATATATATATATATAGAGAGAGAGAGAGAGAGAGAGTATGACAGGGTCAGGCCGGATGGCTACAGGAGTGTAATAGAAGGCAGATATATTAGCCCCAGGTTAAGTAGGTCCCTTTTCCCTGGGTAAGGTAACAGGAAAGGTTCCAGGAACCTTCTGGAGACAATTAGGACTGACAGGCTGATTAGAACACCTGCAGCCAATCAAGAAGCTGCTAGAATCAATTAAGGCAGGCTAATCAGGGCACCTGGGTTTAAAAAGGAGCTCACTTCAGTTTATGGTGCGTGTGTAAGGAGCTGGGAGCAAGAGGTGCTAGGAGCTGAGAGTGAGAACGCATACTGTTGGAGGACTGAGGAGTACAAGCATCATCAGACTCCAGGAGGAAGGTCCTATGGTGAGGATAAAGAAGGTGTTGGGAGGAGGCCATGAGGAAGTAGCCCAGGGAGTTGTAGCTGTTGCACAGCTGTTCCAGGAGGCACTCTAAACAGCTGCATTGCACAGGGCCCTGGGCTGGAACCCGGAGTAGAGGGCGGGCCCGGGTTCCCCCCAAACCTCCCAACTCCTGGTCAGATACAGGAGGAGTTGACCTGGACTGTGGGTTCACGAAAATGGCCGAACTGAGGGCTACTGTGAAGCTCTGAGGTGAGCAAATCTGCCAATAAGCGCAAGTCCCACCAAGGTAGAGGAGGAACTTTGTCACACTCTCTCTCTCTCTCTCTATTTATTTTGTCTGGTGAAAATTTTTTTCCTGGAACCTAACCCCCTCCATTTACATTAATTCTTATGGGGAAATTGGATTCGCTTAACATCATTTTGCTTAAAGTCACATTTTTCAGGAACATAACTACAACATTAAGCGAGGACTTACTGTATTGGATAAGGATCGTAATTCTAAAAGAAGGACCCAGATGTGTGTTGATGCAGAAACCAGTTAAGAGGTTGTGTCTGCGAAATGGGTGAGAACTCTGAGCCCAGGTTGGGATTCTTCTGGGAAATGTGTTTTTGAGGGAGTTGGGTAACCATTTTGTTCCTGGTGTGTCCAACTGACACAATTAAGGAATGTGATTTTACAGAATTATTTTTGTGTATTCAAAAGGGGTCATGAGTTATCTGATCAGTTTACATCATGGGAGAATAAGTGGGGTGTTTCTGAATGAAAAAGGAGCCTTCTCTTTAGGGTAGGGATTATGGGTAATCCCTTCCTAGAAACTGAATTGAACCAGAGATATGGGGTCCCAGTTTGGGAAGGCTCTGCTTGGGGAAGCTTGAATAGGATTGGAGAGTCCATAGCAGCAGAAGTGGACTGACTCTGAACCATAAGCTTTCATGCACATGCTCGTGCATTTGATGGGGAGTTACTTAAACTGGCCTCTGGTAGACACTGGTATTTTGTTTAATTTCCCTTTTTAATCTTTTCAAAGGAAAAGAAGCTTTTATATCCATATTCCCCGCTTCATCCTGGAGATAGTCTACTGTCTCACAATAGGTCCCTGATTCGGCAAGGAGATGTCCTAGCATCACACAACAGGGTCTCCACTTTTCTTCAAAACCAAATAACTCCCATCATTTCAGTAGGCAAATGAAATAATCCACTCAGTTTTAGCTATAATAGTTTTGAATAAATTTATGGGGAAGAAGAGGTGGGAAAGAGATATACAGCATGACTGATTATATTAGCATAGAACAGGCAGGTAAAACGTTATCCAGAAAAAGCAGTTTAATAGCAACTCTGTAAATTAGACTGTGAAAACAGGGAGCAATCTTTAAAAAAATGTAAATAAATATTTCTAAAGGAAGTAGCATGTTTCAGAGGGTAAGACTTTCTCCTATCTCACTGCATATGATAGATTCTGATTATTTTCCCCATAAAAATGGGAAAAATTATTTGACTGTTAATCAAAATTCCCTTTAGCTTCAGAGAAAGCGCACTGAGGTATGAACCAGGGAAGCATTAGTTCAAATCTCATTGTGACAGGGCCACTCACCTCACGTGAGCACCCCAATTGGGCGGGTTTGTCTGCATTTGCACTCTTCTCAACTTTGCTCTGCTTGTGGTAACCCCTGTTGATCGTTAAACTTCTAAAGCAGGTTTTCAGTGCCTCGGCCCTCTGGCTGAGTCACACAGCCTGTATGTGTACAAACAAACCAGACCCTTTCCAGGGTTCAGGTCCAACAGGGCCTCTCACGGTGCTCTCTAACATCTTGGGCCATAGCCCTGTCTCCAGCTCGATTCTCAGTAAGTCTAACTGGGCCTATCACAGTACCCTGATTAGTCTTGGCCCCTCCTGGGCTAGCTTCCAATGCTATCTGCTCTGTTATGGAGCAGGGCCCCGCCCTGGAGACTCTTGGCTCTGTAGTGAGCCTTCCTGACCCCAGCTGAGGTATTCGTTCAGTTCTATCCCCTTCAAGGGTTAACACAGTTCAATTAAATTCTGACCCTGTTTGGGGTCTTCTGTCCCCTTCTCTGGGCTTGGTTAAGCTCCTTCTCTGGGCTTAGGTCACTCTGCCTGTGGCAGGGCAGGGGGAAACCCAGGCCTGCCCACTGCTCTGGGTCCAAACCCAGGGACCCTAAAATTAGCAGCCGCTGACTGCTTCTCTTTAACTACTTGCTACTACATTTCCCTGGGCCACTTCCCTTCTTAGCCCCATCACTTTCAGCTTCACCCTTACCTCAAGGCTCAAGTCTTGCTTGAGTCCATGTCATCAGCCAGGAACACCTTCCTTGCTCCTCTGGCTCTACCCAGCAACTGATCTGCTCTGTCCAGCAGCAACTTTTGTATGAGCCTGCTGGGCTCTGATTGGCTGCTTCCCTGAGGCCTCACTAGGAAGCCTGAGGACCCAGCTCTACTGCTTATTTCTGGGGCAGGGTGTAATAGGATCGCGAGGCCTCCAGCAGGGAGCCTCAAAGGGCCTGATACACCCAAACACACTCACCTATTCCACTCATTGATCAAGAGGTAGTGTGGCTTTATAAGCTGTGGGATGTGAAGATCAATCTCTGCCCAGTTTAGTGAGATCACACAAGACAAGAGGTCAAATTTCATGCTGGTGTAAGATGCCTATAAAGTGGTGCCCTCTATATTACACCTGTGTACACCAACAGAGAATTTGAGCTATACAGTCCATGTTATAAATCTTGCAATTTGCTCTTTGCAATCAGAGCCTTGCACCTACACAGAGGCACATTGACTTCAGTAGGTCTGGGCTTAGCACACTGAGCCACCCAGACAAGACATCTTTTTATAAATGAAAAAAGCAACCTAAATCTGCCTTGTGAACTTATATGAACTTGGTCACATTATGAAAGTTAGAACCATGTTTATTTATGAAAAAATTGTTATTGGATACCCTTTGGTGCCTGAGAAAGAGGTGAATACATAGTCTCTGTCCACAGGGCATAGATTCTTGATGTGTCATGACACTACAAGTGAAGGCCATAAACAGACAAGAATGGAGAGGAAGGAAAAGGGTGCTGTCAGGAAGATCAGACGGCTACTCAGAAAGGCACATGCAAGTTGTGATGATTCTATTCAGGTTTTTTTTTTATTCCCTCCTTCCTTTTGTCATTACTTGTGGGCTTGGAGGCAGAATTTGAGGGATGGGAATTGTCAAGGTTCCTTCCCCACTCTGAACTCTAGGGTACAGATGTGGGGACCTTCATGAAAGACCTCTTAAGCTTATTCTTACCAGCTTAGGTTAAAAACTTCCCCAAGGTACAAACTTTGCCTTGTCCTTGAACCGTGTGCTGCCACCACCAAGTGTTTTAAACAAAGAACAGGAAAAGAGCCCACTTGGAGATGTCTTCCCCCAAAATATCCCCTAAGCCCTACACCCCCTTTCCTGGGGAAGGCTCGATAAGAATCCTCACCAATTTGTACAGGTGAACACAGACCCAAACCCTTGGATCTTAAGAACAATGAAAAATCAATCAGGTTCTTAAAAGAAGAATTTTAATTAAAGAAAAGGTAAAAGAATCACTTCTGTAAAATCAGGATGGTAAATATCTTACAGGGTAATCAGATTCAAAACATAGAGAATCCCTCTAGGCAAAATCTTAAGTTACAAAAAGACACAAAAACAGGAATATACATTCCATCTAGCACAGCTTATTTTACCAGCCATTAAACGAAAGGAAATCTAACGCATTTCTAGATAGATTACTTACTAATTTAACAAGAGTTGTAAGTCTGCATTCCTGATCTGTTCCCAGCAAAAGCATCACACAGTCCAACAAACCCTTTGTTCCCCCCCTCCCGATTTGAAAGTATCTTGTCCCCTCATTGGTCATTTTGGGTCAGGTGCCAGCAAGGTTATCTTGGCTTCTTAACTCTTTACAGGTGAAAGGGTTTTGCTTCTCGCCAGGAGGGATTTTATAGCACTACATACAGAAAGGTGGTTACCCGTCCCTTTATATTTATAACAGGAATGCAGTGAGGGAGGTGCTTTGGTAAATAGGTTCAGAGATTATGTTCCAAATATAAAGAACAGACTAGAAAAAGGGGACAGAGATGCCAAGAGAAGTAGCTAGATGGGATGTCAAGACTAATGATTGCCATTGGCAGAGCAGAAAGGGTGGAAAGATCATAGAAATGTAGGGCTGGACGGGGCCTTGGGAAATCATCAAATCCAGCCCCCTGCACTGAGGTAGGACCAAGTAAACCTAAACCATTCCTCACGGATGTTTATTCAACCTGTCCTAACATCCAGTGATGGGGATTCCACAACCTTCCTTAGAAACCTATTCCAGAGTTTAACTATACTTATAGTTAGAACGTTTTCCCTAATATCTAGCCTAAATATCCCTTGTTGTACATTGAGCCCATTACGCCTTGTCCCACCTTCAGTGGACATGGAGAACAATTGATTGCTGTCCTTTTTAATAACAATCCTTGACCTATTTGAAGACTTATCAGGTGCCTCTCGGTCTTCTTTTTGCCAAGACTAAAAATGCTCAGTTGGGGTTTTTTTTAAAACCTTTCCTAATAAGTCATGTTTTCTAAAACTTTTATCATTTGTTGCTCTCCTCTGGATTCTCTCCAGTTTATCCACATCTTTCCTGAAGTGTGGTGCCGAGAATTAGTCACAGTATTCCAGCTGAGGCCTCAAGTCACCAGTGTTGAGTAGAGTGGAACACTTACCTTCTGTGTCTTACACATGACACTCCTGTTAATACACCCCAGAATATTAGCCTTTTTCGCAACTGCATTACATTGCTGACTCATACTTACCATGTGATCCTCTATAACCCTCAGATCCTTTTCAGCAGTTCTACTACCTAACCAGTTATTCCCCATTTTGTAGTTGTGCATTTGATTTTTCCTTCCTAAGTATAGTACTTTGCATTTGTCTTTATTGAATTTCATCTTGTTTTAATTCAGACCAATTCTCCAGTTTGTCACTTTTAATTTTAATCCTATCCTCCAAGTGCTTGCAACCCCTCCCTGCTCAGTTTTATCTGCAAATTTTACAAGCACACCCTCAACTCCATTATCCAAGTCATTCGTGAAACATTGACTAGTACCAGACACGGGACTGACCACTGATGGGCTCCACTAGATATCCCAGTTTGACAGTGAAACACTGAAAACTACTCCGAGTATAGTCCTTCAACCAGTTTTGCACCTACCTTATAATAATTTCATGTAGACCACACCTCCCTAGTTTGCTGAGGAGAATGAAATGTGGGACTTGGTCAAAAGCCTTACTGAAAAGCAAGGTATATCACATTTACCGTTTCCCCCATACACTAGGCCAGTTACCCTGTCAGAGGAGGAAATTAGGCTGTTTTGGAATGATTTGTTCTTGGCAAATCCACATTAGCTATTCCTTAAAATCATATTATCCTTTAGTTGCTTACAAATTGATTGTTTAATAATTTGTTGCAGTATCTTTCCAGGCACCAAAGTTAGGCTGACTGATCTATAATGCCCCAAGTCCTTCTTGTTTCTCTTTTTAAAGATAGGTATTTTTTTATTGTCAGCTCATTAAAGAGCTCCTGGTGGAGTCATATTGACCTCTTGCTATTCTGCCAATCTTTCCTTCACATTGGAATAGTTTGCAGTTCTTCCCTTAATACTATTTCTTTGAGAAACTACAGGCTCTCCTGAATTTTTTTTTCCTCAGGTTTTCTTCCCTGCCATTTCTCTGAGTTTCTTAAAGTGTACTTTCTTGAAGTCCATTGTCCTTATTCTTTCCTTTCCTCCGAATCATGAAGTCTATCATTTCATGATCACTTTCACACAAATTGTCTTCCACCTTCAGATTCACTAACAATTCTGCCGTGTTGGTCAGAATCAAGTCTAAAACGCCTTTTCCTTTGTTACTTCCTCCACTTTTTGAAATGAAGAAGAACATTCCAAGAACTTATTGGACATTTTCTGTTTTGCCATATTACTTTTCCAACAGATATCTGGATAGTTAGTATCGGCCATTACTACCAGGCCCTGCTTTCTGGGTATTTCTGTTACTTATAATAGAATCATAGAATATTAGGGTTGGAAGAGACCTCAGGAGGCATCTAGTCCAACCCCCTGCTCAAAGCAGGACCAACCCCAACTAAATCATCCCAGCCAGGGTGTTGTCAAGCCGGGCCTCAAAAACCTCTATGGATGGAAATTACACCACCTCCCTAGGTAACCCATTCCATTCCAGTGCTTCACAACCCTCCTAGTGAAATAGTTTTTCCTAATATCCAACCTAGACCTCCCCCACTGCAACTTGAAACCATTGCTCCTTGTTCTGTCATCTGCCATCACTGAGACCAGCTGAGCTCCATCCTCTTTGGAACCCCCCTTCAGGTAGTCAAATCCCCCCTCACTCTTCTCTTCTGCAGACTAAATAAGCCCAGTTCTCTAAGCCTCTCCTCAAGTCATATGCCCCAGCACCCTAATCATTTTTATTGCTCTCGGCTAGACTCTAATTTGTCCACATTCGGTGGGGACAAAAATGGATGCAATACTCCAGATGTGGCCTCACCAGTGCCAAATAGAGGGGAATAATCACTTCTCTCGCTCTGCTGGCAATGATCCCACTAATGCAGCCCAATATGCCATTAGCCTTCTTGGCAACAAGGGCACACTGCTGACTCATATCCAGCTTCTCATCCACTGTAATCTCCACGTCCTTTTCTGTAGAACTGCCGCTTAGCCAATCGATCCCCAGCCTGTAGCAGTGCATGGGATTCTTCCATCCTAAATGCAGGATTTTGCACTAGTCCTTGTTGAACCTCATCAGATTTGTTCTAGAAATGCATCATTCACCTCCTCTTCCTGATTTGAAGGTCTATAATAGATCTCTACCATGACATCACCCCTATTTTGACCCCTTTTACATCTTTACTCTCAACTCAGACTTTCAACTGGTCTGCCTCTCATCTCATTCTGGACCTCTGAAAAAAAACATGTACGAATAGTAATATGGAATAAGATAGGAGATTAGGCCTCAAATACAGACAGGGCCTGCACAGTGTTGGGCCATGAAGACAAACACAGGAAGCTTGAATCAGATACACAAAAGTAACTAAAAGATATACAACTTTGGGGAGAGTTACTTGGGCTGAAATTAATTCCTTCTTGCACAACACTTTGTGCCAAGAACTAAAGGGAGACGGGGAGAGAATCCACTCCAAACCCCCCGAGGCACCACTCTGAGCTGAACTAATACCCCTATTCCAGCTCATGAGCTTAAATAATGTGTGCAGTTCCCCAGGATCCTGTACTAGGGTAGCCCCCTGCCAAAGCCTTTAAGAAAGTGATGTGGCAGAGGCCTTACTCCAAATGGCTCCATGCGCACAATGCTATTTGCAGGTAGGGAGGACTCTCCCACCAGGATCCACAGAGTTTTCATAGATTTAAGGCCAGATGGGACCATTATGATCATCTACTCTGAGTTTCTGAATAACACAGGCCACAGAATTTCACCCACTGATTCCTGCATAAAGCCCATGACCTCTGTCTGAGCTACAGCATATCTTCTAGAGATTAAATAAAAACTGAATGTAAGATTTCAAGTGATGGAGACTCCACCAAACCCGAGGAAGACTACTACAGGACAGGCCCAACAAGGAAAATAACAGAACTCCACTGGCCATCACGTACAGCCCCCAGCTAAAACCTCTCCAGCACATTATCAAAGATCTACAACCTATCCTGGAAAACAATCCCTCATTCTCACAGACCCTGGGAGGCAGGCCAGTCCTCGCTTACAGACAGCCCCCCAACCTGAAGCAAATACTCACCAGCAACTACAAACCACACCACAGAAACACTAACCCAGGAACCAATCCCTGTAGCAAACCTCGTTGTCTACTCTGTCCCCATATCTACTCTAGTGACACCATCAGAGGACCTAACCACATCAGCCACACCATCAGAGGCTCATTCACCTGCATGTCTACTAATGTTATATATGCCATCATGTGTCAGCAATGCCCCTCTGCCGTGCACATTGGCCAAACCAGACGGTCCCTACGTAAAAGAATAAATGGACGCAAATCGGACCTCAGGAATGGTAACATACAAAAGCCAGTGGGAGAACACTTCAATCTTCCTAGACATTCTATAACAGATTTGAAAGTAACTGTACTTGAACAAAAAAACTTCAGAAACAGACTTCAAAGAAACAGCAGAATTAAAATTCATTTGCAAATTTAACACCATTAATTTGGGCTTGAATAGGGACTGGGAGTGGCTGGCTTCTTACAGAAGCAGCTTTACCTCTCCTGGAATTGACACCTCCTCATCTATTATTGGGAGTGGACTACATCCACCCTGATCGAATTGGCCCTGTCAAAACTGGTTCTCCACTTGTGAGGTAACTCCCGTCTCTTCATGTGTCAGTATATAATGCCTGCATCTGTAATTTTCACCCCATGCATCTGAAGAATTGGGGATTTACCCGCGAAAGCTTATGCCCAAATCAATCTGTTAGTCTTTAAGGTGCCATCAGATAAAGGACCGTCATGCACAGGTTACTGCGTGCCCCTCTGCTTTTTATCAGCATCAGTCACCACAGGCACCATAATAGAACTTTTGGAACTAATGTTTTTAGTCTCATGACAGAGCAGACAAAAGTTGTATGACCTATTCTTTGGGCAGGGCTACAGCATGCTTTTCAAGAGTCATTTAGTGGAACTGGCCTTTTGCTCCTGCCCCTTCCCGACAAAGATTACTAACTGTAAGCAGGACAACAGCATTCCCATAGTTCTGCTTTCAGACAAGTCCTGGGTCCCACCCTACAAAGTGTGAGCACCCTCACTTCCCACTGATGAGGGAGTTTAGTGTGAGATGGTGCTCACACTTTGCAGGTTCAGGTGCCTTGTTTATTAGCCATGGAGCATAACAGATAAAGCATGTTGTATCAAAATGCCATACCTTCCCCAATGTCTAGATAACATACTAAGTCTATGGTAAATAGCAAAACAAAACTCTACCATTTTCTTTTGTTGCCTCACAATAGTGAAAAATAGAATTCAATCCAGGGAAGTGCCAGGGGATGCCAACAACATTTAAATGAAAGTTTTCTGTGACTTGTTGCATCCAACTCTCTTGCAATCACCCATGAGACTTCCCACTTTGCAGACATCCCAGATGCTGCCAGAAGAATATGGGTGATTGATTGGGGCCGCAAGATTTAATGTATTCACTGAACCTTGCTCTGCTAACTGCTCATATTCATCTCAATAAGGATTGAATCAGCAGGTCACACTATGCCACCAGGATAATTACAGGCAGAATGTATGAGTTTTTTAAATCCACCCATTTTAGTTTATATCAAGCCTGAATGACAAGTAAGGTCCAAAAGGGCAGAGCAAATGCTTAGTATAATAAACAGACTGCAGATTGTTATAATATTGGGGCCCAATCCTGAAGTCCTGATGGAGACAAAATTCTCATTATTTTCAGTGGAAAGGTTGTTTGGGGGGGGATATTTGCCTAAATAAGGACTTCAGGATTAGGCTCTTACCAGACTGCTGTACTCTGAAGAGACAGACATTTCATTGCAATTTAGAGCAAAGCCCAAGCAGCTAACACATATGTAAACTATTTAAAGTAATTACTACTACAGTACACAATTTCCACACTTCTGTTTGGATCAGATTTCTCCACGTTTTGTTGTTTGGTAATTTCGGCAGTATCTGGCTTTCACTAAGGTCCTGCTTTTTACTCAATTATCACAGCTAGGTTCACTGGAGCAGAAGAATGTCAAGGAGGCAACTTTGATGTTCTTAATATGTTTGTTTTCAGTTTCTGTAGATTTTTTGATCTTTTTTACTCATGAACGTGAAGGGTTAACATCGCTGGCTTTAGCTAGGCACATTGTGGACAGACGCAGTGGTGAGCTGGAGCCGGTTCGCACCGGTTCGCTAGAACCGGTTGTTAAATTTAGAAGCCCTTTTAGAACCGGTTGTTCCGCGAGGGAGAACCGGTTGTAAAAGGGCTTCTAAATTTAACCGGCCAAAAGTGGCGCCTTAGACGCCGACTCCATGGGTGGTCCAGCTCTGGAGCACCCAAGGGGAAAATTTGGTGGGTGCTGAGCACCCACAAGCAGGTCCCCGCCCCACCCCCCGGCCCCAGCTCACCTCTGCTCCGCCTCCTCCCCTGAATGCACTGCCCCACTCTGCTTCTCCGCCCCCCCAGGCTTCCCAGGAATCAGCTGTTCGCGCGGGAAGCCGAGGCAGGCTGAGAAGCGAGCAGCGGCTTCCTGCTGAGGCCCAGGGAGGTGGAGGTGAGCTCGGGGGGGGGGAGGGGGGCGCGTAAGGAGGGCTGCCCGCACCGCAGCAGGTAATCCGGGGGGCGCGCAGGGGAACCGCTCCCCACCCCAGCTCACCTCCGCCACTGAGCGTGAAGCTGCCGCCTGCTTCTCAGCCCTCCCAGGCTTCCTGCTGAACAGCTGATTTGCGGGAAGCCGAGGGGGGGGGGAGGGGAGCGCTGAGAAGCAGAGTGGGGCGGCACGTTCAGGGGAGGAGGCGGAGCGGAGATGAGCTGGGGGCGGGCGCAGGGCAGGGAGCTGCCGGTGGGCGCTCTACACCCACCAAATTTTCCCCGTGGGGGCTCCAGCCCCAGAGCACCCAGGGAGTCTGAGCCTAAGGCGCCACTTTTGATGTGATCCGTGGGGGGAGCGTCTGCTCCTCCTGCTCCCCCACTAGCTATGCTCCCCCACCCCTAGGAGCCAGAGGGACCTGCTGGATTCTTCCCGGGAGCCGCACCAGGGAAGCACCACCGGGACTCCTCACCTCGCCCCCCGGCAGGTCCCTCTGGCTCTTAGGGGTGGGGTGGGGTGGGCACCCACTACGGTGAGCCACGAGACCCTCCTGCCCGGTTCTGGGGGCAGTTATGGGACAGGGGAGGGGGGTGGATGGGGCAGCGGTCCTGGGGGGGGCCATCAAGGAATGCAAGGGGGGGGGGGTTGGATGGGGCAGGAGTCCCGAGGGGCGGGGGTGGGCAACGACTCCCTCATGGGGTGAGGAGGGAACCCGTTAACATTTTGGCAGCTCATTACTGGATAGATGTAGACAAAATCAGTGGGAGGGACATTCTTCTAGTAGCCCTCTGGCTCCCAGCCCATGTATAGGAGCTTTGCTCATCCCACATTTGGAAGGGCTCCACCCAGTAAAGCGCTTAAGCACATACTTAACCTTCAGCACATTTGAAATCCCACTGGATTTAATACGACTACTCATGTGCTTTAAGTTAAGTACATGCTAAAGTACTTTGCTGGATAAGGGCCAAGGATGGGATTGCAATAGGTTTTGTAGAGCTTCCGGTCAATGTTCAACACCCTATTCTGCATATCTGTGTGCAGGCAGCGGGTGCTGGTGAGGTAACAGGGACATGAAAGACTTCTCCAATACCAAGTTTGTCTTCACTGGACCAGTGGTTCTCAACCAGGGGCCCAGGGCCGCAAGCAGGTTTCAGGGGGGTAGCCAAGCAGGGCCAGCGTTAGACTTGCTGGGCCCAGGGCAGAAAGCCAAAGACCCAGAACATGGGGCTGAAGCCTGGGACCCTGAACACTGCCACCCGGAGCTGAAGCCAAAGCCTGAGCAATGTAGCTTCATGGGGACCCCTGTGGTTTGGAGGCCCCAGGCAGGTGCCCTGTTTGCTACTCTTTAGCGCCAGCCCTGGCTTTTATATGCAGAAAACTAGTTATTGTGGCACAGCTGGGCTGTGGAGTTTTTAATAGCATATTGTGGGGGCCTCAGAAAGAAAAAGGTAGAAACCCCCTTCACTAGGCCATTAGAGCATGGCCCTGAGGGACCGTGTTTAATAGAACTCAGCAGGCAGTGTAGATGGGCAAATCATATTTAACATAGCTCAGTGGTTTGAGCATTGGCCTGCTAAACCCAGGGTTGTGAGCTCAATCCTTGAGGGGGCCATTTATGGGATCTGGGGCAAAAATTGGGGATTGGTCCTGCTTTGAGCAGGGGGTTGGCCTAGATGACCTCCTGAGGTTCCTTCCAGCCCTGATATTGTATGATTCTCTGTATGAATAGGTTTCATAAACAAAACTATTCAATAGTAACTATTGGCTGTTTCCCCACATAGATAATTTTCAGTGCAAAGTATATTTTAGTACACACACAAATACCCTCTCTTCTCATAGAGATGACTTCTCATTCTCCACAGTGTAGCAGTACTAAAGGTTATGTCTCAAGGTCATCCCCTTGGGGTGAAGGCAGACACCTCGCTTACCTCCTAAGTCGTTCCCTGCAACAGCAGTCCTGTGGGCCAGTCCTTGGGTATGGGGTATAGCTCTGTGTCTGTACCTCTGAGCAAGTCCACCCACTTCCAGAGTGCGTGTAAGTAAAACAGTCCAAACAAGAAGGAAAGTGTTCCAAGGCCCATGAGAGCCTCTTCTCACAAAGAAGGGGAAAGCAGGAAACAGACCAGCCCAACTTCTTGCCTCAGAGGGCTCAGGCTGGTGGTACCCCCAAGCCGCTCCTCAGAAAGTAACCCAGTGCCATACTCTGGGATCCGTGAGCTCAGGTTCTGCTAGTTTCTGAGTCTTGGGGCAGCCCCAGACATCCCATTGTGTCCCAGTATGGCACTGTAGGTGTGCGCCACCTTAGTTTCCCCCAGCTGGGGCAGCCATAGGTTCACTTTAAAAGCCAAGGGCAAGGAGAAGCTAACAAATAGCACGTCCCCTTTTCATCAGGTTTCAGGAACGGAGCAATTATAATACACAGTTCATAAGGGCCTCACCTCAGGGCCCCAGATCAGAGCTCCCCAAACTTAAAGTCCCTAAAGCAAAGTCTCTGAATCTGGTTAGGCTAGTCTTCTGGAGCCTCAGAGAGACACTACCACCTATTGCAGCTGCATGGCTTCTATTCCCTCCTCCCTGGCTTGCCTGCGTGTTCCTGTTTAAATAGCCCAACCCTAAAGTAGGGCAGGGCACTGCCTCCCTTTTTACACCCCAATCTGTCCCTTAAAGGGGCAGTACACCCTTCACACACCCTCACCGGGCTGAATTTCTCCCTTTTAAGGGCCTGGCTAGCCATACAGGTGCAGCAGGGTATGGCTGATTGGGACCACAGGAGTTCTTTTAAGTCTCATTGACTGAGGTGTAGAGGGATGGCATCTGCCCCACCATAAGCATGAAAAGTACAGGTGCGTCACCAGGACTCCTCAGAGCCAGATGAGAATGGCAGCCCTACAATTCCCCCCCAAATGCTCACACCATCTCCTCCAAAAAAGTCTGAACAGCCTCATGGCCAGCAACGATTCCAGTCCCAGAGCCAAAAACTGGCCATCACCTCAGTGCCCAGCAGGCCAGAGAGGCTGCACTGTGACAGACTCTGCATACAGCAGACACATCTTAGTCCTACAGTGTTCAGCCACCAAGTACCTGAGCTGTCTCCAACCCTCCTGTTTATAATCTTTCCCTCATTGGCTCAGCTCTCAGATGGTGAATGTGTGAGACTGTTCGCCCTCAATGGAAACCACAGCTACTGAGCATGTCTGGTAACCACCCCTTGCCCCACACTTCTGGGTGTTTCTCAGTTGTTGTAACTAATTTGCCTTGCCTTGCTCTCTGTATCTGTGCAGAGGCACAGAGGATTCAGCTAAAATCCATGTCTTCTCCCCACTGCTTCTCCCTTTTATGTGCTTAAAAATCAAATCCTGCAGAGCAAGCGGATGGAGTGCATTACTATGGCTGCTTTTAGGAATTCTACAGCACCCCGTCTGCAATATGTGGATGGCAGAGATACATTAAGGAGACTTCCTCTGCTTCAGAACAGAGTGATGGTGACACTTGGGGACCCACTAGCTGCTGTGCCTGAATTAAAAACCCTATGTATGTGTTTCACTACAGGATAAGGTCCCTGTAACGGCGTGGTCACCCGCTCCTGCGAAATCAGCCCTGGGAGAGGGCTGTGGCTGGGAGCAAGCAGTTCCCAGGCTGATTGGGGGAAGAAGGCTCAGCTGTGGCCGCCCGAATCCGGGCTCAGCTGGCCCTTATAAGAGGGCAGTGGGCCAGGCACAGAGAGAGTCTCCTTTAGCTTTCAGAGTAACAGCTGAGTGGTCAGTTTGGATGAGCTATTACCAGCAGGAGAGTGAGTTTGTGTGTGTATGGGGGTGGGGGGGATGTGAGAAAACCTGGATTTGTGCAGGAAATAGCCCAACTTGATTGTCATGCACATTGTGTAAAGAGTTGTCACTTTGGATGGGCTATCACCAGCAGGAGAGTGAATTTGTGTGGAGGGTGAGAAAACCTGGATTTGTGCTGGAAATGGCCCACCTGATGATCACTTTAGATAAGCTATTACCAGCAGGACAGTGGGGTGGGAGGAGGTATTGTTTCATATTCTCTGTGTATATATAAAGCCTGCTGCAGTTTCCACGATATGCATCTGAGGAAGTGAGCTGTAGCTCACAAAAGCTTATGCTCTAATAAATTGGTTAGTCTCTAAGGTGCCACAAGTACTCCTTTTCTTTTTTTCTCCTTTAGCTGTAGAGGTAGACAGGCCTGGCTGCTGGGGAGCGCACCAGGGTACCTGAGGTGAAGCAGGGCTGGGGATGGCCAGAGGAGCTGGGAGGCTCCAGACTGGAAAAGCCCCAGGCTGCAGGCCTGGGAGATGGCCTAAGACAGGGTATGGGGTTGCAACAGGGCAGCCCACGGGTAGACAGAAGCAGCAGGTCCAAACCCCCCTTGCCTGTGATGAGTAGCTGATACGCTATGGTCCACCCCAGTGTGCGGGGGCTCAATGGTGACTGGCAGTAGCCAAAGACTGAGGTGGGGGTTCCCTGAGGAGGGGAGACCTAGAGACCCAGGGGGCAGCACCTCAGGGAAAGGGGCACTGGGGTCTGGGAGGGACATGGGAGCCAGAGGCAGCGAGACACCGGCCTGCAGAGGGCGCTCCGGAGGCTAGAAGAGCTAATTTCCCTGGACAAGCAGCAGGAGGCACCGCAGTGGTGAGCCGTCACCCCGTCAGAGTCCCATTTAAGTGAAAGGGGCTCTAGAGAAGACAAATGTTGGCTGTTACAACTCTGTTGAAAGCTTTGTTCAGCTGTTATCCAAGACTTTAGTTATCTGGAGACATGTAACGAAGGGCTGCGCTCACTCACACAGCTCGAACAGAAATACAATGTGTGGATGGGGAAATCAGTCCTGTGCTGAGAGGCACAACTCAAAAGGAAGCTGCACCCATTTTACTCAGATCCACATCTTCATAGCTCATGGGGCGAGAGGTTCTTCTCCTCCAGTACAGACCAGAAATTGTACTGGAGAATAAAGTTTTGAATCAGCATCTCTGAGGCTCTCTGTGGCAGTCCCAAAACGGTTGACAAGTGACCTCAGCTGTAGCACTGACAGACTGCTGGAGCCCAGTGACGGAGACTGTCATCCAGTTTCCATCCTACTTTAACAATCAGAACAAGAACTTTATTGTTCACAGGTAAACAGTGCTGTTACTGCTGATCAGGGGTTTCAAAATATGAAATTTCAGGATTCTATACAGTGAATCCCATTTCAAATAAATCAGGATCTGTCTACAGTCACCACAGCAGAGTATCTGAGGAACCTCACGTAAACTGCTATGGGAAATGTTGATTGGTTAGTGGCTGCCACAATAACTGTACTATTTATTAGTATTACCATACTACATAGGAGCCCTAGTCATGCACCCAGACCCCCTTGCACTAGGCCCTATACAAACACAGAACAAAAAGACATTCCCTGCCCCAAAGAGCTTACAATCTAAGTGGAAGACAAATGACAACAAATGGATACCGACAGTCTGACAGGGAGTAAAGGAAACAATACTGGTTGGCCTGATAAGCAGTGGTTTCAGCACACCAGCAGCCTGACCATTATCCAGTTTTTTTGTAAGTGGTCATGACAAAGAGTTGTGAGGAGGGTTTTGAAGAAGCATAATGAGGGGGCTCTGCAGATACTTGTGTGGAGAATCTCCCAAGAGTGAGGGCAGTGTAGGAGAAGACACAAAGGTGCTTGTTTGAAACTGTAATAAGTGGGTGAGAGAGGCTGGCATCATGAGCCAGTCAAAGGCAGGAGTTGACATTTTGACAGCAAATGAGGGACAAAAGGTAGGGTGGGGATAAGGCCTGAAGGTGAAGCCTTCTTTAAAACTTCTTTGGTACAAAAATCACATCTTTGAGTAAAAGATGAAAAGAAAGAAGGTGTTCGTGAAAAACTAGTCTGGTACAATGTTCAGCCTCCCATTTCCCAGCTGATAGAGATTGTTTTTTCTCTACCATCTGTCTTTGTGTCACACTTTCGGAGTAAAAAGGTCCTTAATGCAGAATATCATTTATTCTTGATTCTTCTACAGCCACAAGAATGAGTGAATTTCTCAATAATCATGTTTGCTTGAGAGAAACACTTTGAGAGATTTCTCCCATTTAAGTTCTTCCTTTGTCCCTGCTCCTCATTTCCAGAGTACTTTGAGAGCTGGCGTAGGTTTTCACTGATGAATGGGCCAGACCATTTTCTATTGTCATTGTGATTTTTTTCAATTTTCTTTTTTTAAGCAATCTTCACTTCTCAAACTTGCCTTCTCCTTCAGTTTTTCAGCGTCTGCATTTTATTCCTAGCCTGCAGTGGAATACTGCTGTTAACATTTGTGATTAGGGATGGGCAAACTCCTTTTGTTTGTTTTAAATGTTGTGAGTTCAGAAGTTCAGCTTGAACTTGAATGCTGTTGGGCTTGTGGGAGAAACAGTGATAAAAGAACAAAGGGGGGAAAATACAGTAGAAGAAACAGGATAAAAATGGAACACGAAGAAAGAATAAATTCTAAACGTAGATACATTAGAACTATCACATACAACACCCTCATCAGGTGCAATATATCCCCCCTCTGGTTAGCAATCCACAAAGAATAGCTGCCTGCTACTTCTTCAAGCTCATGTCCTTTAGTTCTCATGATAGAGCTTTGTACTGCAGCAATTCAGAGATTAACACCAGAAGGGCCATTGTGATAATTAGGTTGGACTAGATAACAGAGAATTTCACCCATTGATTCCTGCATTGAGCCCATAACTTGTGGCTGAGCTAGAGCATGGAGATGGAGCGTACTATCTTTTAGGGGAAAAGGAGTACTTGTGGCACCTTAGAGACTAACCAATTTATTTGAGCATAAGCTTTCGTGAGCTACAGCTCACTTCATCGGATGCATACTGTGGAAAGTATAGAAGATCTTTTTATACACACAAAGCATGAAAAAATGGGTGTTTACCACTACAAAAGGTTTTCTCTCCCCCCACCCCACTCTCCTGCTGGTAATAGCTTATCTAAAGTGTTCACTCTCCTTAATAATGAAAAGGAGTACTTGTGGCACCTTAGAGACTAACCAATTTATTTGAGCATGAGCTTTCGTGAGCTACAGCTCACTTCATCGGAGCTGAATTTGTGCTGGAAATGGCCCACCTTGATTATCATACACATTGTAAGGAGAGTGATCACTTTAGATAAGCTATTACCAGCAGGAGAGGGGAGGGGGGAGAGAAAACCTTTTGTAGTGGTAAACACCCATTTTTTCACGCTTTGTGTGTATAAAAAGATCTTCTGTACTTTCCACAGTATGCATCCAATGAAGTGAGCTGTAGCTCACGAAAGCTTATGCTCAAATAAATTGGTTAGTCTCTAAGGTGCCACAAGTCCTCCTTTTCTTTTTGCGAATACAAACTAACATGGCTGTTACTCTGAAACCTATCTTTTAGGGGCCACACAGCAGCCACAATCAGAGCCATCTGCATATAATCAAGGAGGGTCCCTGCTCCACAGGAGGGCTGCCCTATTTAACACAGGAAGAGGCAGCTGAATGTGTGTAACATTGAGATTAGATGGTAAATAATTGGTATGGGATGGTGATCTCTGGCCCAGGCCCTTGACAATTTGTCTGACCAGGCCCAGGGACTTTATGTTTTGAGTAATCCAAATCTGTGCTCTGAAGCAAGAGTCTTTTGCCAGGATCCCAGCAAGCACAGTCAGGGCCAAGGGTCAAAGCAAGGGCAAACCAAATGATGCAGGTCTGTGCAAAACTGCACTTAGCATGCCCCTTTTATCAGCATAGTTTTTTCCATTCTTGCTGTAAAGATCCAAAGTGATGGAGAATCCACCGTATCCCTAGGTAAATTGTTCTAATGGTTAAATACCTGCACTATTAAAAATGTGCACCTTATTTCTGGTTTGAATTTGTCAACCTACAGTACTGAATATTCTGGGTTCAAAACTACTACCAACCCATGTGTGTGTGTGTGTGTGTGGGGGGGGCATTACAGTACTTTCCCATGTGCTCATCTAGCTTTTGGGGAAGAGGCAGTTCTACCTTAGCACAATATTCCCTTTAGCTAGCGAAAAAAATACCCTTTAACTGAAGTGATGCTGCAATTAAATTGTTCACAGTAAATTGCATGAAATGAAGGTCTGCAAACTTGAACTAGTTTTGTGAAGGGAAGTCGTGCTTTAACAATCTATCAGAATTCTTGGCGGGTGTCAACAAGCAGGCGGATAAGGGTGATCCACTCAAATGCAGTGTACTTGGATTGTCAGAAAGCCTTTGATCAGTGCCCTCGCCAGAACTAAAATAGTCATGGGATAACAGCAGGGGCCTGTATAAGGGGGTCAAGCAGGGGCACAAGGCCCCTTCAATAATCGGGGGCACAGAACTCCTCCGCCACAGCCAAGTACTTGTGGCTACATTTATTCAGATGGCTCCATGGCGCATGAATTTTCATTGAAATGGTGAGTGTACTGCTGTTTATTTTTAGGCATATGATTTATGTGCATGTGTTGATATGGTTTGATGTGTATACTGTGTGTGTTTAATGTGCCCCTCTGAAAGCAGTCAAATTTAAATTCCTGTGCACACCCCATCTCAAAAAGGATAGGGTAGAATGAGAAAAGTTTCAGAGAAGGGCAACAAGGATGATCCAGGGTATGGAAGCCATTCTATATGAGGAGAGACTAAAAAGATTAGGGCTGTTAAAGTTAGAAAAGAAACAACTAAGGGGGGATATGATAGAGGTTTATAAAATCATGAAAGGTGTGGAAAAAGTGAATAAGGAAATGTTATTTACTCTTTCCCACAATACAAAAACCAGGGATCACCCAATGAAATTCATAGGCAACAGGTTTAATACAAACAAGAAGTATTCTTTAATACAAACACAATTAACCTGTGGAACTCATTGCCATGGGGTAATCTGATGGCCAAAAGTACAACTGAGTTCAAAAAAAGATAAGTTCATAGAGGATAAATCTGTGACAGGGTTCACTCACCAGAGCAGCGCCCCCTGCTGGTTGTGTCGGGGATTAGCTCTCTCAGCCAGCACGCTCTCTCTGCTGGCGCCTCTCCTGCCACCTTTTCCACCCACCCACCCATCTCAGCCCAGGAACCACAGCATCCTTTTCATGCCTCGTCCCTCTGGCCATGTCACCATCTGTGGTTTCCCCCCTTCCAGGGGTTAGGTATCTCAGTCCAACTGTCAAGCCACTTTCCCAGTGGTGGGGAGGGGAGATCTGGGAATAACAGCAGTCAAGTGCCTTGAAACCACAGGCTTTGGTTCAAAGCTGCCCTTGTTAATCTTCAGTAAGGATTCTTCCTAGAAGGGCACCAACTTGCAAAGTATTAAATTGTTTGCAGATTTGATGCAAGGAATCACCAAAAAAAAAAAAAAAAAAAAAAAATCTGATGTTTCCTGCCTGCTTTGTATATCTGCAGTTGACAAACTCCCACCAACATTCTGCTGTCCATTCCCAGAAGTGAGCCTTTATCTTTCACTTCCCAGCCCACAGACCAAAAATCCTCAGCTACATCCTGTACTGTTGCCTACATATGTATTTTTACTGAGTTGTAAACTTGGTTCAGGAAAGAAAATAAGTTGATGTGTGAAACCCAGAATTTTAGCAAACTATAACACACCAATAAATGAGAGAGTTGAATAAGTGGAAAAGTGAATCTGGAGAGTTGTGTTGAATTGTTCTTGTTCTCAGTTCTGTTATCAAATTCAAGTTGTGCTCACTGTTTTCCTTTTTTGTACTACAACCTCCCTTAGTTGGTTGCTGGGAGGATTAGTTACTATTCTTCTGGTGTTTTGAAAATATAAATCAATATATAATTATGAAGTAGGTCTATACATCTTGGGCCCCAATCCTGCAAAGACGTATGTATACACTGCCTTCAATGAGACTACTCAGAGTATAAGGTTAGGCATGTGCATTAAACTTTGCAAGATCTGGACCTCAGGCAGTAGCATCTGCCGCATTTCAATCCAGAGACATATCTGGGAGGAAGACATCCCTGGCAATGTTGTTCTTTACTCTGATGACAGCTTCCCATAGTTCTGACTGGGAACCCTCTCATGTCCTGCCAAGTTCCACAGGGAGGGAAGTTTCATCATTAAAAGCCCCATTTCCATAAGCTTTATTAATTATTATTATTATTAATTATTTAACATTGACATTGTGGTAGTACCTAGAGGCCATAACCAGGTTGGGCCCTATTGTGCTAGACAACATACAAGTATAAAATACAGGGCAGACCCTGCTCCAAAGAGCTTTGAGCCACAATTCTGGCCCTTTAAAGATCTACCCTTCATGTCTCTTGATTTGCACTAGCTTTACATCTCACTTTGTACTGGCTACTCCAGCACTTTTCAAAGCATTCTGGCTACCCTGTCTGTCAAGGAAATGTGCATTGACCTCCAACAGAAAAAGGTAGTGTACCTGTTAGTGGAAAGCAATTAAGTTAATAATGAAAATAGCCACGCTTTGTGTAGTTCTGCCAAAAACCTGAGATTTATTAACAGAACATTGGCTTGGAAATAAAAGTGTTAAGCCCTATTTAGGTGACTTTTATGTGCCTTTTCTACACATTCTGTTCTTGGGAAATCTGGGGAATTTAACTGTACTAATAGATGCCCATTAAGAGTGCATGTGTTGTATCCAGAAAACCTTGAGCTCTGTACAAAGGATAATCAGTCCCAGCTACCCAGCAATACAAACTGCATGGAAGTGTTTTCAGCTTCACAGACTGCTTACAATTCATAAATAGCAGAAAGAAGAGGAGGGAAATAAAAATCTGAACATCTGCCAAACAGACAGGCCACAAAACACTCCAGGTGTGGATAAGAGCAGGAGCTGCAGATCGCCCAAGTGTTTCTTTTGAAAATTGCCTAGGATTATTTCTTAGGGCTCACTTTGCCATTTCCCTAAGCCCCGTTACACTGCTCATATGATATATAACGGGCCCTTTAAAGTGCCTTCATTGTCAAGAGATTCTCTGGCTAGCGGAGAGTGTGATGGCTCTATACCTGCTCTCTCCAGCATAAGGAGCATACCAGGGCACACTGGGGAAGGGAGATGATATGGCCTGCTGCTGGGGGCATGTCTCCCAGCACTGGTTAACTGACTTGTGTTAGTGGGGCTCAGGCTAGTGCTCTGAACATACCACTGTGGACATTCTATCTTGGGCCGGAGCTTGGGCTCTCAAGCCCACCTAACCCCCATGGCTCCAGAGCCTGAGCCAGAACATCCACACTTCTCTTTTGTTTTGTGCTCTAGCAAGAGTCCTGCAAACACAAGTCTGTTAACCAGTGCTGGGAAACATGCTTCCAGCAGCAATGTAGACATACCCTAGGGAGTCCTGGGCATCCTGAGCGTGTCAGACCAACCCTGAAATGTCTGACTTCGTAGGGCCCCAAAAGGCCCATGGCTGTCTCAGTAATAAAGGTTTCAGAGTAAAAGCCGTGTTAGTCTGTATTCGCAAAAAGAAAAGGAGGACTTGTGGCACCTTAGAGACTAACCAATTTATTTGAGCATAAGCTTTCGTGAGCTACAGCTTACTTCATCGGACGCATAAACTCAGAGCCACCTTTGCCTTCTCTTGCTGCATTCCTGCACAGGCATGGAGAATCAGGGCCACATTGTTTAAGTATTTGGTACATTCTAAGCCCACTTGGAATTAGCCCTGACTCATAAATAAAATGGCACTAAGACAGATTTGGGGTCATGATATCTACCTAATATTCCATATACCTTTATGCAGAAGTAGTCCTTGATTAGTAACCCACACTTTTACCACATAGTTTCTCGTAGAAGTTGCCCTCATTCAATATCTGCTCCTTTACTATGCATCTTTCAGAGAAACTGCAGGAGAAAGCAATAAAAGCAGTGGCTCATACACAAAGATATACAGGATGTTCCCTCTGCTAACACAGCTGAAGGCCATGATTACCATTTCTAACCAAGCAAATGCCCCTGTGTATGATATTACAAGCTCTGAACCATGATGTGCAGACAATGAGATGATACAAGCCTTATTTATGCTGTGAAACAAGCTGTTACCTTGATTGCAATTAGACCGGCCTCAATTCTGTGGCTGCTGTGCAGGTGCATCTCCCATGGGCTTGAGAAGTGGTTGCAATTACAGAGGAGTGGCAGGTAGGGGATGTTGACTTGGATCATTACGGGCTCTTCATTATGGATTTTCAAGTGCGCAGCACCCACAACTGAAATCTTATCCTCAGATGAGCTCAGCTCTCCTTTGGGAACCTAAATGTAAAGGTTAAGGTTTCAGACTTGCTCAGCACCCAAAGAGCTGAGCTCTTTTGAAAACCTGGCCTTATTATACATGTCACCTACCTCTGCCTCAGTCTGTTTGCCTGTAAAACAGGGGGGACAATGCTTAGCCGTCTTTGTGGCTTTGGGGGCGAAAGGTACTAAGTATTATAACAATTATATTATACTGTTACT
The DNA here is from genome assembly GCF_965140295.1 of Lepidochelys olivacea. NCBI lineage: Eukaryota > Metazoa > Chordata > Testudines > Cheloniidae > Lepidochelys > Lepidochelys olivacea. Next base: position 2,433,901 of record NC_140417.1, on the reverse strand, counting down.
TAAAAATAATAAAAACTTCAAAAGTTTGAAAATATATTGGGCCAGATTGTTGGATATGGTATAGGCCTTTGTGCCACAGCACCAACCATTTGTGGCCACTGAGTCGGCATATATGACTCCAAGAAGATCACCCCAGTTTGCAAGGGGAACCTCCAGTAGCATAAAGCCAGCGTGGGCTCCTACCCTCCGCCTCCCTACTGCTATTATAGGGAATGTGGTTAGAGGAAAAGAGCCCCTATGTTGCCCTCTTCCCCAGTTGTAGTTTTGGTTGCTTGGGGCTGCTAGTACAAGTGTAAGTTGTAGGTGTAAGTTAGAGCAGCCCTAGGGCTTGCTGTGATTTACAGCAGGGGACCAGCTCTGAACACAGCAGTCCTTGGTTTGGGGGAGTACAAGAATGCGTTTTATGCTGCCTTTACAAGCTGAGCTGTGTGCCCCCCATGGCAGCCAAGAAGCTGTCAGATTGTGTTCCTCTCATTTTGTTTTTATTGTGCAGACTCTCATTTTACCCTCTTTCATCCCTGTTTGTGGTGCTCAAGCTTTAATTAGAGCTAAAACCACCACTAATGCTACCAGTCTCCTGATATTAACGTTCATTTCGGCTTTAGCAAAACAGGTGTCAGGAGGAACAAATATGATTGCATTTCGCTATTTAATTAACAGAATGGTAAAATTGGAGTGGTAATGAGTAAAACACTACTTTAACATTTAGCAGCATCAGAACTCCTAAGTTTTGGTAAAAATATGCAACACTAATGAGTTGTTATAATCCTTGAGGGTTGGGACCAGAAGTTGAATCCTTCATTATCCAATCAGAATCCTACTTTTGGCCTTGTCACTTTTGTAACCACTTTGAAGTGTGGCTGCAGCTTTCTCCCTTCCCTCCTCAGGGGTAAGCACCTGGATTCACCTATAGGGGCACCTGGTACTTCCACCCAAGGAAACACCTCCTAGTGCAGAGAACACAGAGGGCCTGTCTCTTGGGAAAATTATTCAACACCCAATCTCATGCAGAGGAGTGCCAGTCAGAGCACACAAGAATAAAACAGCTATCACAATTCCAAGAGTAATAAAACAGTAACTGAGACTTTATTAGTTATGGGGAACTTGGGATAATGGATATGCAAGAAGGAATTGGGATAATAAAAGACAAAAACAGTAATACATAAATTCTAACCCTTCCAACATTTACAGCCAGTACAAACCACCCTGTCCTCCCTGCCAATACCTGTCTGGGCAAAGAGTGAGTTTAGGCTCAGGCTTTGATGGGTGGTGCAGCACTGAAATCAGTGGTCAGTTTAAAACACAATATCAAAATAAATAAGAAGGGATGTTCTTACAAAGTATCCACACCAAGGATAGTAAGATTGTCTTTGTGGCTCTCTGGTCTGGAATCAAATGTGGAATTAGAGTAAACTAACATTGCCATGGAATATGCCACAGAATTAGAAGTGCTTGCTGCGGAATTTGGTCCCATTTTGCCATGGAGTACCTGGGGCCCTGATATTGGTAGTTTAAAATGAGTCTAATGTGCAGCAGTGTTATTGAAATCAACTTGGGAGCTGCATGTGACCAGTGATTTTTTTTTTAAAGAACTCTTTACATATTCAGGTCAAGATAGAGCTAGAATGAACAAAAATAAAACCTATTACAAGATCTTCATAAACCATAAAAGCAAAATTGTGTTTGGGAAGCTACCTACACTCTGATGTTTCTTCGGATTAAAGGTTTGACAAAATACACAGTTGGAGCAAAAGGGAAGAGGCAGAGTAAATCTGGATTTCCAAAATTATTTATCTTGAAAATTGTTCCGGAATTCAGGAATGTGTCTTAGCTACACTTCCACTCCTACTCCCACTGATGGCAAATTTCCCATTGACTTTGGCCCTAAATTCTATAGTACATTTGCATTTTTAAGAGACTGTACACTGCTCATCTGCTTGGTGAAATACCAGCTGGCAGCCATGAGTACTCTGATGGCTTCTCAAAAGAGAACTCGTGCCAGGGAAGACTGGTACAGCCACATAGGATTAACATTACTCTGATGAGCAGCCAGCAAAACTGACACTCCTATCAAATGGCAATGAATGAAAACTCAAAAAACCCCAGGAGAGGAGAGTAAAGGGTCTGGTAAGCTAGTCAGGCTGATAGTAGATTGCTGGGACAGGATTATGATCCACAAAGAAAAACTGACAGGTTTCAGAGTAGCAGCCGTGTTAGCCTGTATCCGCAAAAAGAACAGGAGGACTTGTGGCAGTATGTGACAAAATCAACATGTATTAAAGCAAAATCTGCATAAGTGAATGTGGTTTACAAGTCTTTGAAGTAAGAATGGTCTATGAACAACAGCATGTACACTACATGGAAGAAAAATATTGAGCCCAGGCAGCTGGATTAGTGATGAGATGCAGTGGGACTGAATCAGGATGCCCTCTGCAGAGCTCTCATCCACATACCTGTAAATGTTGGACCATGAGGTGTCTAGGAGTAAAAAGGGGAGGAAAATTCATTAGCCAGCCATGAAAAAAGCTAAAATATGTAAACAGATGGGGAGTTAGTCATTAGACTACAACAGCTTAAGAAGAAGTGGAAGAATTATTTGACAATTACGTGCAGTCATTCTTCTGCCAACTTTGTCCTTTGGTTTAAAAAGCTCTTCCCCCTCCCTTATCTATTTATAGAGAGCAATCCAATTCTTTCTCACCCTTTGTTCTTCTAGGCTAACCAAGCCAAGCTCTTTCAGTCTTCTCTCATAAGCAGCAGCGGTATTAAGGAGCGGCAACCCATGCAATTGCAGGGAGCCACAAAGCAACAATGGGGCCGCCGGACATAGTAACTCAGGTTCTTGTCCCTGGTGACAAACTGAAAACCAAAGTGAAATGCATCAGCTCAGCATGATGACACAATGACGCAAACTCCAGCCAGCATGATGGGAGGCAACATTGGCAAAATTGAGTTTTGCAGGGGACTACAATGGGACAAACGCTGGCACTGCTCGTAAATAGGCTCTCTGTCCCCTTGATCATCTTAGTAGCCCTTCACTGCATCTGTTCCAGTCTGAGTTCATCTTTCTTGAAAACGAGGACCAGAACACCACACAGTATTGCAGATAAGGTCTTACCAGTGCCTTCTACGATGGCATTAATACTTCCATATATCTACTGGAAATGCCTCATCTGATACATCCTAGGATCACCTTTGTCTTTTTATGGCAGCAATATGCTGGTGTTTCATAGTCACCCTGTGACAGACCTATTTACCCAGGTTGTTTTCCTCTGACATTTGCTACTGATGAGTTACCAGCTTACAGCAGAAATTCTTGTTACTAGTCCCTAGTGCATGCCATTGCACTTTGTACAACTATTTCATCACATGCATAAGCTGGGTCATTTTAGGCAGTCTTCTGACAACTGGTGCCTTGTTCTGACTGATCAGCAAAGAACAGGCTTCACAGTCACAGTCAGGCTTCACCTGATTTAGCACAGAGCACAGATATGACCCTTCATTTCTTTGGCAGGCAAAATTCCCATTGAAGATCTAGGCCCAAGTATGGAACAGTTGCCATCAATAAAATTTTATGAGGAAACAAAGCTTCAAGCAGTTTAGCCAATCTAGGTATGACCAAGAAACGTTACATTTGCTCCTATTTCTTATTACAATATGTGATGATTTACACTATGCTGGCTAAGTAAATGAATAGTATTACTGGGGGGAGGGTGGAAATGGGGGGGGGTGTACGTGTACGCACGTTCATACGTGCTGGGGGTAAAATCCTTGCCCCATTGAAGTCGATAAGAGTTTTGCCATTGACTACAATGGAGCCAAGATTTCACCCTGAAAGAATTACATTAAATGGTTTACATTTATATTAGAAACTCCTAGTAAATGAGTTCATAACCTCTTAACTAAAGCAGATGAAAGAAAACTATACATATGGATCAGTATAATATGTACATTGATTAATGTAAGTGGAAATGTATTGCCACTTATTTATTATATCACTGATATTTCAGTCTTTTAATGGGTATTACAACTCCACAGAATCCCTTTGAATACTGAATATACTATAAGTGGCTGCTGTTTTAAAAGGATGTAGCCAGAGACACATCTGTGGAAAGGTTTCTTTATGTCCTTTTGTTTTTTATATAATACAGTCAGTTTTCCACATGCTTAAATATATTAAGTGTACAGAGTAGTTTATAAAGTATCATTTCAAACTTAAGAACAACCCTAAAAATTACAAATTAAACCCTCAAGTGCAAAGCAACTTCACTTCCTTAAGCTGTCTTCTGCCTCCACCCCAACCAGTACCTTTTCTAAGAGAGAATACATAATTAGCCAAGCAGAGAACGTACTTTTATTACTACCCCATTTGAGATTCCCAGGGGGATTTCTATGTCTGTATGTCATAAAGGGCATCCAAATGTCACGGAAAGTTTCTCTTCTGCTTTGTGTAGCCAATTACTTAATTTTATCATTCATTCATTGTGTGATGTTATGATTAACTAACATGTCGTGTCATATATAATCATTGTATGTTGAATAGAATTAAATTGTAGGATTATAAAAGGATAGGATTGATTGATAGTCTGAAGTGATAAATATGTATTAGGTATCTAAGTAAGTAGGGCTGAAACACAAGGCCTACAGTCTGATGCCTGTCAGATTTTAGCTTAGCCATACTAGGCCTTAGGCTTAAGAAATGCTTGACATAAGAAAGTGACCAAAGAATAACCCGATGCCACAAGATTATGGGAAAAGATGCACCAACGGGTGGTACTGTGAAAAATTAACCACAGGATTAATTTTTGATTACAAGATACCCAGTAGTCACATTTTTCTAACACATGGCCTAACCGAAGGGTACACGATGTAAATGCTAATCAGAATAAAAGGAACTATAAGCAACCTATGAAAAACAGGGTACCCCAATATTCTTGGGGGACACAATATAGATAAGGAAAAAAGGGGTTGACCCTTTCACACACATGCGCAGGGTATTAGGTATAGTCAGAATCAAATTATAAAAGAGGATGCCTGGAATGGGAAAAATGAGGTACCTTTGGGAATACTCCAGCAGGAACCACCTATCTATTGATGATCAATCTGTGGAGGACCCATTAGACCTTAAGACTATTTTGGAAGATGTAAGTATGACTACAGCTGTAACTTGTGCATGGATATTTTTAGGATTTATATATGCTTGGATAATCATAACCTTATTGGTAACTTTAATAAAATTGATAAGGCAGACAAGACGTTGTGAATGTCTGTTACTTTCCTTGATCTTCATGTATTCCTAGAGTCTAGATCTGAGACAAATGACAGAAGTAACTTTCACTCTGAGCTTGAAACTCTACCCACTAGAGTCAGACCCATGGTGGTATAATACACAATTACTGAAAATAGTAAATTAACTAAATTCACTTTACAAGGCTACTTTTGTGTTCAACACATTACTCATTCACAGACTGAGCTGGACATCAGCATTATCCATTCTGCTATGGAAGGTTGTGTGTCACTTTTCCAATGCCTTCAAATCACATTTAGCAGACATATTAGCTATTTTTAAACTAGATTTTATAAAAATTCTAACCCTAAAGTGTGATGCATTGGACCTGAGTCCAGAGAGAGCTACAACTTACTGCCTCAAATATATTCCAATTTGTGTCATGATTTAGCCCCAAGTTGGTGAACTGTTTCCCAATCACAAAAGGGCATAGTATCCTCCTAACCTTGTCCTTATAATCACCAGCATAATCTCTCACTGTTGTGATTTGTAAAGGTGGCTGTAGTGACAACAAAAGTAACCAGAAAAAATAGTCACCTGGTAGAGAAACTTAATTAAAGGGTGAACAAAGTCATGCTGGAAGCTTCCAGACACTTCAATCGCTAAGGGCCTCAGTGCGACTCTCTAACTGCTTTCAAATGTGATGCTTCTTCTCAGGGCCCCAAATACTGTGTCTCTGAGGGTATGTCTACACTACGGAATTAGGTCGAATTTATAGAAGTCGGTTTTTTAGAAATTGGTTTTATATATTCGTGTGTGTGTGTCCCCACAGAAAATGCTCTAAGTGCATTAAGTGCATTAACTCGGCGGAGTGCTTCCACAGTACCGAGGCAAGCGTCAACTTCCAGAGTGTTGCACTGTGGATAGCTATCCCACAGTTCCCGCAGTCTCCGCTGCCCATTGGAATTCTGGGTTGAGATCCCAATGCCTGATGGGGCTAAAACATTGTCGAGGGTGGTTCTGGGTATATATTGTCAGGCCCCCGTTCCCTCCCTCCATGAAAGCAAGGGAAGACAATCGTTTCACACCTTTTTTCCTGAGTTACCTGTGCAGACGCCATACCACGGCAAGCATGGAGCCCGCTCAGGTAACTGTCACCATATGTCTCCTGGGTGCTGGCAGACGTGGTACGGCATTGCTAAACAGTAGCAGCAACCCATTGCCTTCTGGCAGCAGACGGTGCAATATGACTGGTAGCCGTCATCGTCATGTCCGAGGTGCTCCTGGCCACGTTGGCCAGGAGCGCCTGGGCAGACATGGGCTCAGGGACTAAATTTGGAGTGACCTGACCAGGTCATTCTCTTTAGTCCTGCAGTCAGTCCTATTGAACCGTCTTATGGTAAGCAGGCAGGCGATACGGATTGCTAGCAGTCATACTGTACCATCTTCTGCCGGCAGGCAAGAGATGAGGATGGATAGCAGTCCTATTGCACCATCTTCTGCCGGGCAGGCAAGAGATGAGGATGGCATGCAGTCCTTCTGCACCGTCTGCTGCCAGCCAAAGATGTAAAAGATAGGTGGAGTGGATCAAAACAAGAAATAGACCAGATTTGTTTTGTACTCATTTGCTTCCTCCCCTCCCCTGTCTAGGGGACTCATTCCTCTAGGTCACACTGTAGTCACTCACAGAGAAGGTGCAGCGAGGTAAATCTAGCCATGTATCAATCAGAGGCCAGACTAACCTCCTTGTTCCAATAAGAACAATAACTTAGGTGCACCATTTCTTATTGGAACCCTCCGTGAAGTCCTGCCTGAAATACTCCTTGATGTAAAGCCAGCCCCTTTGTTGATTTTAGATCCCTGAAGCCAACCCTGTAAGCCGTGTCGTCAGTCGCCCCTCCCTCCGTCAGAGCAATGGCAGACAATCGTTCCGCACCTTTTTCTGTGCGAACGCCATACCAAGGCAAGCATGGAGGCCGCTCAGCTCACTTTGGCAATTAGGAGCACATTAAACACCACACGCATTATCCAGCAGTATATGCAGCACCAGAACCTGGCAGAGCGATACTGGGTGAGGAGGCAACGTCAGCGCGGTCACGTGAGTGCTCAGGACATGGACACAGATTTCTCTGAAAGCATGGGCCCTGACAATGCATGCATCATGGTGCTAATGGGGCAGGTTCATGCTGTGGAATGCCGATTCTGGGCTCGGGAAACAAGCACAGACTGGTGGAACCACATAGTGTTGCAGGTCTGGGACGATTCCCAGTGGCTGCGAAACTTTCGCATGCTTAAGGGCACTTTCATGGAACTTTGTGACTTGCTTTCCCCTGCCCTGAAGCGCATGAATACCAAGATGAGAGCAGCCCTCACAGTTGAGAAGCGAGTGGCGATAGCCCTGTGGAAGCTTGCAACACCAGACAGCTACCGGTCAGTTGGGAATCAATTTGGAGTGGGCAAATCTACTGATGGGGCTGCTGTGATGCAAGTAGCCCACGCAATCAAAGATCTGCTGATATCAAGGGTAGTGACCCTGGGAAATGTGCAGGTCATAGTGGATGGCTTTGCTGCAATGGGATTCCCTAACTGTGGTGGGGCCATAGACGGAACCCATATCCCTATCTTGGCACCGGAGCACCAAGCCGGCGAGTACATAAACCGCAAGGGGTACTTTTCAATAGTGCTGCAAGCTCTGGTGGATCACAAGGGACGTTTCACCAACACCAACGTGGGATGGCCGGGAAAGGTACATGATGCTCGCATCTTCAGGAACTCTGGTCTGTTTCAAAAGCTGCAGGAAGGGACTTTATTCCCAGACCAGAAAATAACTGTTGGGGACGTTGAAATGCCTATATGTATCCTTGGGGACCCAGCCTACCCCTTAATGCCATGGCTCATGAAGCCGTACACAGGCAGCCTGGACAGTAGTCAGGAGCTGTTCAACTACAGGCTGAGCAAGTGCAGAATGGTGGTAGAATGTGCATTTGGACGTTTAAAGGCACGCTGGCGCAGTTTATTGACTCACTTACACCTCAGCGAAACTAATATTCCCACTGTTATTACTGCTTGCTGTGTGCTCCACAATATCTGTGAGAGTAAGGGGGAGACGTTTATGGTGGGGTGGGAGGTTGAGGCAAATCACCTGGCTGCTGGTTACACGCAGCCAGACACCAGGGGGGTTAGAAGAGCACAGGAGGGCATGGTCCGCCTCAGAGAAGCTTTGAAAACCAGTTTCATGACTGGCCAGGCTACGGTGTAAAAGTTCTGTTTGTTTCTCCTTGATGAAACCCCCCGGCCCTTGGTTCACTCTACTTCCCTGCAAGCTAACCACCCTCCCCTGCTCCCTTTAATCATTGCTTGCAGAGGCAATAAAGTCATTGTTGCTTCACATTCATGCATTCTTTATTCATTCATCACACAAATAGGGGGACAACTACCAAGGTAGCCCAGGAGGGAAGGAAAATGCCACACAGCACTTTAAAAGTTTACAACTTTAAAATTTATTGAATGCCAGCCTTCTTTTTTTGGGGCAATCCTCTGTGGCGGAGTGGCTGGTTGGCCGGTGGCCCCCCCACCGCGTTCTTGGGCATCTGGGTGTGGAGGCTATGGAACTTGGGGAGGAGGGTGGTTGGTTACACAGGGGCTGTAGTGGCAGTCTGTGCTCCAGCTGCCTTTGCTGCAGCTCAACCATACACTGGAGCATACTGGTTTGGTCCTCCAGCAGCCTCAGCATTGAATCCTGCCTCCCCTCATCACGCTGCCGCCACATTTGAGCTTCAGCCCTGTCTTCAGCCCGCCACTTACTCTCTTCAGCCCGCCACCTCTCCTCCCGGTCATTTTGTGCTTTTCTGCACTCTGACATTATTTGCCTCCACACATTCGTCTGCACTCTGTCAGTGTGGGAGGACAGCATGAGCTCAGAGAACATTTCATCACGAGTGCATTTTTTTTTCTTTCTAATCTTCGCTAGCCTCTGGGAAGGAGAAGATCCTGTGATCATTGAAACACATGCAGCTGGTGGAGAAAAAAAAAGGGACAGCGGTATTTAAAAAGACACATTTTATAAAACAGTGGCTACAATCTTTCAGGGTAAACCTTGCTGTTAACATTACATACATAGCACGTGCTTTCATTACGAGGTCGCATTTTGCCTCCCCCCACGTGTGGCTACCCCCTCAACCCTCCCCCCTCCCCTGGGCTAACAGCTGGGAACATTTCTGTTCAGCTGCAGGCAAACAGCTCAGCAGCAACAGGCTCCTCTGAATGTCCCCTGAAGAAAAGCACCCTATTTCAACCAGGAGACCATGAATGATATCTCACTCTCCTGAGGATAACACAGAGAGATAAAGAACGGATATTGTTTGAACGCCAGCAAACATACACTGCAATGCTTTGTTGTACAATAATTCCCAAGTACGTGTTACTGGGCTGGAGTGGTAAAGTGTCCTACCGTGAAGGACGCAATAAGGCTGCCCTCCCCAGAAACCTTTTGCAAAGGCTTTGGGAGTACATCCAGGAAAGCTGCGAATGCCAGGGCAAAGTAATCCTTTCACATGCTTGCTTTTAAACCATGTATAGTATTTTAAAAGGTACACTCACCGGAGGTCCCTTCTCCGCCTGCTGGGTCCAGGAGGCAGCCTTGGGTGGGTTCGGGGGGTACTGGCTCCAGGTCCAGGGTGAGAAACAGTTCCTGGCTGTCGGGAAAACCGGTTTCTCCGCTTGCTTGCTGTGAGCTATCTACAACCTCATCATCATCATCATCTTCTTCTTCGTCCCCAAAACCTGCTTCCGTGTTGCCTCCATCTCCATTGAAGGAGTCAAACAACACGGCTGGGGTAGTGGTGGCTGAACCCCCTAAAATGGCATGCAGCTCATCATAGAAGCGGCATGTTTGGGGCTCTAACCCGGAGCGGCCGTTCGCTCCTCTGGTTTTCTGGTAGGCTTGCCTCAGCTCCTTAAGTTTCACGTGGCACTGCTTCGGATTCCTGTTATGGCCTCTGTCCTTCACGCCCTGGGCGATTTTGACAAAGGTTTTGGCATTTCGAAAACTGGAACGGAGTTCTAATAGCACGGATTCCTCTCCCCATACAGCGATCAGATCCCCTACCTCCCGTTCAGTCCATGCTGGAGCTCTTTTGCGATTCTGGGACTTCATCATGGTCACCTCTGCTGATGAGCTCTGCATGGTCACCTGCAGCTTGCCACGCTGGCCAAACAGGAAATGAGATTCAAAAGTTCGCAGTTCTTTTCCTGTCTACCTGGCCAGTGCATCTGAGTTGAGAGTGCTGTCCAGAGCGGTCACAGTGGAGCACTCTGGGATAGCTCCCAGAGGCCAATACCGTCGAATTGTGTCCACAGTACCCCAAATTCGACCCGGCAAGGCCGATTTAAGCGCTAATCCACTTGTCAGGGGTGGAGTACGGAAATCGATTTTAAGAGCCCTTTAAGTCGAAATAAAGGGCTTCTTCGTGTGGACGGATGCAGGTTTACATTGATTTAATGCTGCTAAATTCGACCTAAAGTCCTAGTGTAGACCAGCGCTGAGACCCACTCCCCCTAGTGGCCATTAAATCTTCCTCCGCTGGCCAATTATCACCCTCCGCAGCAGAAGAAAAAGAACAAAATCTGACTTCTGCTAACGGATCACTTGCTCAGCTGATTTATCACAAGAGAGGTTCTTCTCAAAAGGGCCATCTGAGAGCAACCTGTTCATTCAGCCCCCACAAGAACAACGGGAGACAACAGCTCTTCATGGAAGTCTCTGGAGCATCACATTCTTTGTCAGCCTCTGATGAAGGCGAAACTCTTAGTTATGAAGAACAACATGGAAACATTACAATTAATCTGAAAACACACTCTTCAAATGTAGTCTTCCCATGAGATTTTAATGAGTTTAATGACACTGTTTGGGAAGTGTGAAGCACCTGTGTTATTCTGCTATTCAGAACCAAAAGAAAAAAAGTCTGACACAGGGTGTGAAATTTCCTAAAGGACCCGTTTTAAAATTAATTTAAACTCCTAAGATACTTAACAGATTTAATTGTAAATTCTCTGAAAATTTGTTCTATGCTCAGAGAGTAAGTGCTGTAATTCTGGGAAGAATATGCTATAATTTTCTTATATATGAAAGAGGTTGAATCCCTAGTTTAAGTACAAAACTCCACCTTAACTATTGAACTGCAACTAGTGCCTCCATAATATGTATATTAGCAGATAAACAGCGCCCCATTTGTTGGTGTATAATATGTAGCATAGTTCATAAACTACTAGATTTAATAAGGCTGTTATGCATTCCAAATTAGTGCAGGGTAAAATTTTTCTGATTTTTTTTGCCAAAAAATACAGATTTGGGTTGACCAAAAACATTTAATAAACTTGTGAGAAATTTGCCAAATGATTTTAGTCAAAAAATTTTGAAAAAAAATTGTTTAGTTTTGAAACTTTAAAAAAACCAGAACATTTCATTTTGAAATAGAAATGTATTTTTACTATGATTTTTTTTGTTTTGAGGTTTCAGTTTAAAAACTAAAACCTCAAAACAAATCTAAACATTTTTAAACATTTTGCTTCAGGTCACACAAAACATTTCATTTGACCTGAAAAGTAAATGAATTTTGTTGGTTCACTGAAAATTTTGAAAAAAGTAGTTTCAGGCTGACTCAAAACAAATGTTTCCCCCTGGGTTGGCTCCCAAACCAACAAAAGACAAAAATCAGTGATTTGCACTGCTCTGCTCTGTATGGCTTCCTAATGATCAGGTCTTAACAAATGGGACCAGGAGCAGGCCGTCTATGGAGGACATTAAAGCTGCTGTGGAAAGTAAGCAAGCAAGAGTGCAAAGTTTCTTTAAATCAAAAGAAAAAGTGCAGATTTATAATTGTTTTAGAGCAATTATATGATAAGTGGGGATTTCTTTTTTAAGCACTGTCCAAAATATTATCTGTGTTTACATTAGGGACTAATACATCTAGGCAAAAAGGAGAACTTGATATCTCTGGCTGATTAGAATGCATTCATCTGACAGATTAACTTTTCATGCAATAACAGCAAAGCACTGATTAATGTATAAAACTCTCTCTTATGCTTTTATAAAGGTCATATTAAGCTGCATGTTCTAGTAAAGATTGTCTCCTACTGAAAACTCCTTAGGTGCTTATAAATGTGGAGAAGACACATAGTGGTAAAGACTTGAGAAACGTTTTACAACAATGTACATTTGGCAACACTGTTTACTTTTCAATGAATTTGCTGGTTACATGAGCCAGAAAGGAGTGTAAAGCTCTAATATACTCAAACAACAACCATTCACCAGAGCATGCAGTAATCATTTAACATTAATATCAGAACAAGAAATCTAATGCAGTGGTACTCAACCAGGAATCTGGGGCCGCCAAGCAGGGCCAGCATTAGACTCATTTGGGCCCAAGACAGAAAGCCAAAGCCCCACCACATGGGGCTGAAGCCCGGGGCCCTGAGCCCCACCACCCAGGGCTGAAGCCAAAGCCTGAACAATGTAGCTTTGCAGGGCCCCCTGTGGCGTGGAGCCCCAGGCAATTGGCCTGCTAGCTATTCCCCAATGCTGGCCCTGGCTTTTAGATGCAGAAAACCAGCTGCTGTGGCCCAGGTGGGCCCTGGAGATTTTATAGCATGTTGGGGGGGCCTCAGAAAGAAAAAAGGTTGAGACCCCCCTGATCTAATGGATACTTTCCACAATGGAGAAAGTGAAGTGCTAGAATAAACAAGAACAGAGATGGCACATGATTTTGCATAGCTAAAGTCAAATTATTTGTTGTCATATTTGTTGTGAATTTAGCCCTTCTTCTTGGCAAACCAATCCTGATTTCTGCAAACACATTCATCATTTGGACAAACAATTTTCAGCCTGGCGTACTGCATCCTGTTCACTTTGAGGATTTGCTATTCCTTATTCATAGTGTGTGATTGGTCACTTAAGTCATATGGTATTGTAACTACTTTCTGATTGGATTACTGAAATTTTTTAAGGTAGAGAATGAGGAATACCAAATAATGGACCTTTAGCATTAATTTTTGGGTGCATATCAGTTTGTACTAAAAATAGTTTTAAGATTCACAATTTTGGGGTTCAATAACACCTTATACTTGTTCACAGCCACACATAATGAACCTTTTAAGATTCATGCGCACCTTGTACTTCATGTATTCACACAATTGTGTGTCCCCAAAAGTAATATAAACCAAACTCAAAGCTTTTATTTGTGAAAATATTTGCAAACTAATTTCTTAACATTTGACTAGCCCTCCTAACTACACAGTTACTGCTAAATACTATATATTATTCAGGGGAACTAATCTGCCTATACATGATGGGGCAAATGCTCTGGTGATATAAATAAGCAGAATACAAATGACGTAACTGGAGGAATTTACACCTGCAGAAAATTTGGCTCAGTAACTCTATCAGAAAAAATGCTAATTACAACAAAGTGTTGCAAATTACTATTTCTAAGTAATGTATACATAAGGTGTGTTGCGTCGCTAGACTTTATTTAAGAATAGGAAATCTCATAATTTGATACTGGTAAAATGTTTGTGTTAATTTATCTTTTAATCAAACTCCAAAATTCCTGGTTGTCACTTATTTGAGAAGCAGTGAAAAGAACTATCAGTGTTTTATATTTATACAGTGATTTTCATCTGTTTGAACTCCATAGCACTATACTACCAGCTGATTCCTGAGCGATGGGACATTATAATGGAAGGCTCAGGAAGCACTCCGACAGTAGTTTTTGAAATATATACCACATATATTGAAGGTGGGGAACTATCCCACAAAGTCTGAGGTCTTATTCTCATTTAAAACAAAAAAGGGTTGTAGACCATAACTAGTATGTTAGAAGTCACCTCCTTCCAAATACCTGTCAGATTTTGATGGCTTCCCATGGAACACAACAAGGACTACCTGACTCCTCCTGAAATGAGAAAGATGACTGACTGTTCATTACTGTGACTGTTCAAAATTACAGTTCATCAGTAAATATAATACCCTCAGTGCCTCTGGTATGAAATTAATCTATCATCACTACACAGTATACAATTCATTAATTGCTAACCACTGTCAGATGTAGCAGCCATGAAAAGAAAGGCATCTGCAAAGCAACAACACATATCTGCAAAAGAAATGTCACCAACAATCTTATAAAAGCGGAACTTTGATTAAAAAGACATAAAACCTAATAACTCCATCTTCCAGTTACCTCTGTAATGGGGAATCTTAAAGCTGGGAAAATTCAAAAGAAAATAAACTGCTAAAGTATTCTGAGAACAGCCATAGAGAAGAATTACAATGTAGAAAGAGGGAGGAAATCGTCGATACAGATCCTACAAAGAAGAGTACTTACTTATATCACAGATATGATGCAACCTACTAATGGCAACACTGCAGCTAAAATACTGGAGGAGAAATAGAGAAACCGGACACAAAAGAAAGGTGCTAAGAGTGTAAGAACTAAGAAACAAGGAGGAAAAGGACAGGAAAGCAAAGCTTGTGCTAACACAAGAGACAGGGAACTGATAGAATAAAGCAAAGAAGGTTTGAGAATATCAAAGCAATGAACCATGCTGGCAGACACTGCATGAGCTACTTATGGTGCTAACTCTAGCAAACCTGGAGCAGCTAGTTTGCTAAATATTGGAGATCAGGGTGGAACATAACATATGTCAAAGTAAAACCATTATATATAAAAAGAAAAGGAGGACTCCAATGAAGTGAGCTGTAGCTCACGAAAGCTTATGCTCAAATAAATTTGTTAGTCTCTAAGGTGCCACAAGTATTCCTTTTCTTTTTGCCGATATAGACTAACATGGCTGCTACTCTGAAACCTGTCATTATATACAAGTTATGTCTTGCCATAAATTAAGAGCAATCATTTACTTTCAGACTCAAATTACTTACTTTAGGCTAAGGGAAAACACCACAAGACAGAACAAAGGTATAGTCTGCAGAAGAGAGATGAATTTTGGGTCTGAATTTTGGGCCTCGCATCCCTCCCCTAATATAGTGGGAGTCACACACATACTGATGGGTAGATAGCTCTTCATTCCAACCACAGCAGTCCTGCCAAAATTAAGACGTTTTAATTTTTATTGAATGAGTTATAAAAGTCCTGATACATTCAGAACCATCAAAATACATTTCCCCGAGTAAAAATGTCTATACCATTCATATATAACACACGCACATCCACTTCTCCCCCATGTAAAAAGAACATTAGGGTTGCAAAGTCAAGCACTCTAAAGTTAGGAAATAAAAGAATTAAGGTTGCTATTTTTTCCATTGGACCTCTGTCCATGTACAGGAGGGACAATGCTCACTTAATGAGCCACTATGCAATATTTTGTTTTCTCCTCATTCTTCAGTATGTAGGTGCTGCCTTATTTACTGCACACTTCAAAGCCTGCTCTGAAGACAGAATTATTAATTTCCTCATGGCCTTTTCTATAGTGCTCATTGTTATAGTATCTGAGTGCTTCCCAAACATTAATCTATCTTCACTCTACCTCTACTGAGGTGAGGGGGTGGTGTCATCTCCATTGTACAGATGGGGAATTGAGGCACAGACAGATTAAAGTCAAAAATATCCTGTATCTGTGTGCCCAATCTGAAACACGTTGGAGCTGATTTCTTTCATAGATTCCAAAGCAAGAAGGGATCACTGTGATCATCTAGTCTGATCTCCTGTATAACACAGGCCAGAGAACTGCCCCTAAAATTATACCTGTTTTAACTAAATCTCGATTTTAAAATTTTCAGTGATGGAGAATCCGCAAGCTTTGGTAAATTGTTCCAATGATTAATTATCCTCAGAGTACTTAGTATTATACAGCACTTTATACGTTCAAAGCACAACCTCCACTGACTTCATTTGCAGTTGTGAATGCTCAGCACTTCTGTAAATCAGACCCCAGGGTATAAAATTGGGCACCCAGAAAATGAGGCACACACAGTTAGTGTTCATCTGTGGAAAGTGGTTTAAACATACATACCCACTATCACATAGCAACAGAGGCAGGGATAGAATCCAGTTCTCCAGGGCAGCTTTCAACTCCCTTAACCATGAGACTGTCCTTTCTCTTTCTGTAAACTCCTGCCTCATTCTCTACACAGCGTCTAACACCTGTAGCAACTGAGGCAAGGGTCCTACAAACAGCCTCCAGTCCTTCACTATGCTCAGTTCATCCCCAGAACAGGTCAATCCTGTGCACTTAATGAAGCAAAGGATCCTGTGCAAAAAATAGTATGTGATCACATAATTAAAGAGTCTATCGTAAAGTGTATGCAAAGTTGTGGCATTTCCTTACACCTGAGTGCTTGACTTTGTTATTTTAATGTAATATTTTTGTGTCGTTTCCAAGGCTTTTAAAAAAAATGAAAAAACCAAGCAAGTATGTCATGAGGCATCATACTGATACCCACATGGTTCATCAGCAGAGTTGGACTCTTTAGATTCACCATACAGATTACTGCTACTTGAGCTAATGCAGTAACTGGTGGCAGTAGTAGGCTGTTATCCTCTATATGGACCAGTACTAAAGTGGATGATACACTTTGCAAGTGGTTTTCACATATATTTGCTGACAGCAAAGGAATGGTGAAACTCAGAAATCTTGGGTTCGATTCCAGACTCTGGAAGGGAGCATGCTGTAGTGGGCACACACTCTTCTGCCATTATCCCCTAAATGTGACCCCTTCTGACTTCTCCCCTCCAACCTCTTTCTATCCCAACCCCACCTCTTTTTCATCCTGACTCTTTGTCTTAGTTCTGTTTTCATCTAGCCAGTCTCAGTCTCCGCTCCTCAGGCTTCTCGTCCAAGTCTCCTTGTGCAGCAAGTTCCAGCCTATTGCTATCCTACTCCTCATACCAATCTATTCCCCACACACAGGCCTGGCACTTGTCCCCTCTGCACTGAATCAGACAACTTCCTCCTTCATGCTGCCTGGGTTCTGCATGGGGTTCATTCAGAGGACAGGAGAGAGTCTCCATGCTCTCATTTCTGGTGTCTGGATCTAGCATGGCTCACAGCTAGGAAAGTCCTACTCAGCCCCAGGCTGCAACATGCTCAATACAGATGGAATCACTGGAGTTTTCAGCTGCAAAGCTAAAATTGGCCAGATTTGGGCAGATTTTCACAGAGACAGCAACAGGCACACCCCTGACACAAATGCCACTCTGTGCCAAATTTCAAGTGTCTGCTCCAAAGCATGGGGTTGCTGGAATTTCTTTTAAAATGGCCACCAGAATTTTCTATCGTGGACAAAACAATTTTTCACTTACCTCATTCTTGGAAATGGCTGAACTGTTTTAGCTGAAATAAAAAAAAATGTAAACTGTATAGGCTGAGATAGGCTGAGAACATATACCACTTATTTACAAATAGGGTAAAAATGACTGAGTCACTTAAGGTGTAACCTGAAACCAATGGGTTTGCACAGGTGTCAATGAGGGTATATGTTGAAGTCAAGGGGGTAACACAGGTGTCAATGAGGGCATTATTTGCCCTGTAAAACCTTTACTGCTGGAGATGATCCATGAGATGGAAAGCACCCAGCTTGACTATCAGAGCCTAGGGACAGTCTGTGGGCCTGGCAGTAAGGAAAATAAAATAAATAAAAATACCTGAGTGGCAAAATCTGCAGTCAAACTATGTGTTCTGGATCCCAGAGCAATGGATGAAGTGTTCTCCCAGAAATGGAAAAGGCATCTGGATAAGCCTAGCGCAGTGGTTCCCAAACTTTAACAACCTGTGAACCCCTTTCACTAAAATGTCACGTCTCGCGAACCCCCTCCTAAAAATAAATATTTCCAGGGATTTTCTCCTTTACCTGAGTATAAATTATAAAAGCAGTAATCTTGAAAATATAAAATTTGTTTTTATGACATTCTTATTACACACTATTTATTATTATTTATCATTACAGTATTTTTATTACATTATGAAAACAGCAACACTCTTCCAAGATCTCACTTTCATAGCTTGTATCACTTTGAATAAGCCTGTTATAAGACAAGTCTCCTATGTTTCGTCATGGAGTATCAAATGTGAAACAGCATGAAGGTATTTAAGACGCCAACTCAAAGAGTTCCTCCTACATAAGCATTCAGGTCTTGAGCAGTCCAAGCAAACAACACACGTTACAACAAAGCTTAAACTTGTTCTTCATAATAATTATAAAAACAATACTAGCTGCCTATTTAATTTTTAAAACAGCAAAAAATATCTACCTCCCTTTCCATTTCTTCTAAGAAGTCTTGAAGTTTAATTCTCCTCAGTGTAACAGATATGCTTGCTTTGATCTGGTTAGCTCTTGGAAGTCCAGGGGCTCCAGCCTGCTGGCCCGTATTACCTGGGGTCCCTAGGGACAGCTCTGTCCGCCATTAGGGAATTTTTTCCTGAGAACCCCCTGCAACATTGGGTTCATGAACCCCAGTTTGGGAACCACTGGCCTAGTGGAAAAGGTCTTGGAGGGAACCCCAACGATATTCTAGTGACAGCTGGTATGTTTGTAAGGGATGCTACTGTTATATTGTGTTGCCACCATTATGTTGCTGCTGTGGCTTCATAATTCTTGCTATTATCCCACATTAAAATAAGATCCTTCATAAATTCCAGCTGTTGATTAAGGACTAGACTCTTCCACTCCTTACTCACAATGAGTAGTGCCTTCCTTTAGGAGTTGTCCCCTGGAAATGGGATTACTCAACACTAAGGTGCTATTCAATTAATGTCAGTGATGGAATCTAGCCCGGTGTAACTTTTCATTCCTTGGTCTTAAAAAACTTGGTCCCTGATACCCATATAATAATTCTGGTCAAATATTTAGTCTCATCATTCTTAACCCATTTACTCACCAAAGTTTTCTACAGATGTACTCACAGTAATATATTTCTTTCTTTCTGAGTGTACCCAAGGAACAAACAAACCAAACATGCTGTCAGGTACCTTTATTGCCAATTTCTTTAAAAAGGTCAGGCTAGGTCCCAAAATCAAATTGCCTCAAAAAACAACCAACATTCGCAATATCGCTGGTGTGAGTAATGTACTTGCTTTGAAAAGGAACTGGGGGAGTGAAGAGGGCTGACTGTAATTGTATAATAGGTCTACAGAGTCTGCTATGGGCGCTGCTGCCATAGAATGAGAATGAAGGAATCAAAAATGCTTTGCATTGTCAGCGCCAGAGATCACAGTGAGAGGAACAGGACAAGCCAATACAAAATGCGTTTTGCTTTTGTAGCTCTTTACAGTGATCCCTTTCAGGTTTCAAGCTCAGTACGAGTGGCCTTGAATATATATTCAGAATGTGGTCTGAAAGGCATTTGAGTTTGGTGACCAGCCCCTGAGGTATCCTCTCCAAACATTCCTACTCATCCTTTGATGCAGCTGCTGCTATGAGCATCACAAATGAGCAGTATCCAGCACAGTAGATGTGGTGGACTAGTTTCTGCTTTCGGTCAGTCATCCTGGTATAAGTTCAGAATAACTCTTCTTACCCCATCTGGAGTGTTCTGAATGCCAGCTTTTTTGCACTGTTCTAGTGGTTCAAAGCAACCTTAAAGATCAGTGTGAGAAGTCTTTGGCATACGACCTCTACAGTAGATCTTAAACCACTTCATGTAATGGGGGCATTTCCAGTGCGTCTTGAAGTCACAGGGATTCCTGGCTGTCAGAACAGTCTCTGGGGGGCAACACATATTAGATCAGCTTTCGGGCTGCTCTAATTTACAGTGGGCATTGGAACAACAGTCACATGGCCTCAAGCTGTTGGAGGTATGAAGGATTCTATAGTGCCCACCTTCAGCTGCAAATACAGCTGAGCATCTGACCCTCTACAGGGGATTGAAGCATGAAAAGAATGTCTGTAAATAGCTACAAAAGCAAGAAGCATTTTGTATTGGCTTGCCCTGCTCCTCTTGCTGTGATCTCTGCACATTGGCATCCTGGCCCTGATATATGCAAAACATTTTTCATTGCTTCATTCTTGCTCTGGGGCAGGGGTACACATTACACAGACATTTATAAATGTAACAATCAATAATCCCAAAATTCCATTTCAGAGCAAACATGTTACTTGCAAAGGGCACTGCTATTGGGGATATGTTTTTAGAGAAAATTCAGTTTAGGTACCCTACCTTGAAATTTTGCAAAGAATTAATATAGGCTACATGTAAGATTTGGGGGGCGTGAGAGTGGGGATTAGTACCTTTAGGTAGAAATAGTTATTACCAGAATCTTATAAAATCCTTGCTGGGTAAGACAATTTGGTAGGTAAGATTAGCCTTTTTTAAGACCACGAAAGGTAGAGTCATATATTCAACAGCTTGAATTTATACAGGATTTTATTCCCGTGGATTAACTCCAGATTTAAAACAATATGCCTGACAGCAGAATCTGACCTGCTAGTTTGTAATATGATGGATTGTGTAAACCTAAAAGACAACATCAAGATGTTTTGTGGTATTTCTGTGAAAGATGTATGATGTTACCTGGATCTGTCAACTTGGCCTACAACATAAAAGGGCCATATAAAACATATGCATGATGATGTCAAGTTGCCAGTTTGGATAAAGCATCACAACAAGGAGATCCGGACAAGGCAATTAAAAATACTGCTTCTTCTGCCAAATCAAATTTCTGCCTCACGCTGGGAGGTGAGTACAAGCCAATTAAAAATATATATTTATTTAATGCTGCTTTCGCTCTCTTCCTTTTGTCATATTGCCATTTGTTATCTGGTGGGCCTGAAACATATGGAGCTGTTCTCACGGTACCATCACAGCCAGCAGCAATGTTTATTTTACTGGGCTCCCCCAAGCATCCTAGGGCACCATGCCATTTCCACAGTGAGGTCTGCTCCTTTTAAGTAGTTTATGCCATTGCTCTGTCTTCTATCTTTCCTAAATCCTAAGTTAAAGAGTATGAAATGTAAAAATGAAACAAAGTCTGGGAATTCACTGGGCCTGATTCTTTTCTCACCTACACAGGCTTTACACAAATGTAATTCCCACTGACTTCAGTGGAACTGCTCCTGATTGACTCCAAGAGTAGGGATAGCAGAATCAGGCAGTGGCATTAACATTGTACACTCGATTTTAAGGGCCAAAAAATGACTGATAAATTATGAAAAACAACCACAGCAAAATCCTCTTTTGGCCACTTTAAAGTTTTCTGCATTTCTTTCACTCCTTGTGAGTTAACTAGACCCAAGCAATACCCTTTTCAGGACTGACTACTTCAGAGTCACCTTTCTCCAGGTATTGGAATATCACAGCCTAGCCCAAATTCTATTGTCAGTTAATAGATTCCAAGGCCAGAAGGGACCATTGTGACATCTAGTCTGAACTCCTATACAACACAGGCCGTGTAATATATAATTCCTAGAACAAATCTTTTAGAAAAACATCAAATCTTAATTTAAAAAATTTCAGTAATGGAGAATCCACCACAACCCATGGTAAATGGTTCCAACAATTAATTAGCCTCGCTTTTAATCATTTATGCCTTATATCCAGTGTGAATTTGTCTAGTTTCAACTTCCAGCCATTGGATCACATTATACCTTTCTCTGCTACATTGAAGAGCCCATTATTAAATATTTGTTTCCCAGGTAGATACTTATAGACTGTGATCAAGTCACCCTTTAACCTTCTCTTTGTTAAGCTAAATAGATTGAGCTCTTTGAGTTGATTACTATAAGGCATGTTTTTAAAATCCTTTAATCATTCTCATGGCTCTTTTCTGAACCCTCTCCAATTTATCACCATTGTTCTTGAATTGTGGGCACCAGAAGTGGACACAGCAGTCCAGCAGCAGTCGCATCAGTACCAAAAAGAGAGGTAAAATAACTTCTTTACTCCTACTCAAGATTCCCGTTTATGGCCACAGCATCACACTGGCAGTTCATGTTCAGTTGACCCTACTGAAGTCAATAGAATTTTGCTCCTTATCTTTACCTTAGGTTTGCGTACTATTGAAAGAGGTCACATTCTGGAGTGATTGCCCCAACGGTTACATGGGATGAGGATCCTCTCATCTCATCAATAGACAAAAGAGGGGTGAGCAGTCCACAGCAGCCTTCTCTTTTCCCCCAGATCTCATAAAGGGCAAATATCTTTGAAAAATTGGGCCCAAGCCCTGCAGAGCTTGGACCATTTGGTATAATCATGATGCCTCTGCACAAATCACCCCTCGCCCACACACACAACAAGCCTTGAATATGTTTATCTTTTGTACTATGCTGCCATTAGATCCCCTATCATCCTGTCCTGTATGCTTCTCCCCTGCCAGTAGATATTTGGAACTCCTGGCAGGGCAGTTAATGCTGAAAATATCGTCATTAATGTACACAGTAATTTGCAGTTTGACGTTTCTACTTTGCAAGGATAGCACGCTGTGCAGAACAGGTGCGCCCTCTCCCAAACTACTCCCACCCTCGCTGCAAGCTTCTGCAGGTAGGGAATTAATGCAACATAGCTGGTGACAAATCACTCCAGGGTGGAAGAAACTGCCATCTCTCTTTTAACTGGCCCCCAAATCCTAATTCTTTGCACTCATTCAAGCTACCTAGTGAAGAGGAGCATATAGCCCTTGTTGTTCTAGATCTGTGAAATCCTTGTGAAAACTCAAATAATCAGTCCACATGAACAAGGGTTGTTGCTGTTATCTCTAACAATGTAAACTGGTAAGCAAGCAATGTATCTCTTCACCTGCATTATCTCTTATGAGGATAACTACTCATGCATAGCAGCGGCAGAGTACTTATAACACTGAACTCATTAATTTAAAGTGGGCCTTATAGTAATCCATGTTATTCACACTGTTTTTTGTACAGCATAAGCAATTAATCTAAAGCCACACTTGATTCATGTTTTCCAAGTGAACAGTGTATTCATGTCATCTTGCCTGCTGTTAAGCAGCATGTGCGGTTTTATAAAGGGTATGTGGTAAAAAATTTGTTTCAGTGGGTATGGCCTTTGTTCATGCTCCATGACATGTACATGTAAAGAAAAATTGCCAATTTCCTGTTAGAAACATTTTTATGGCATGTACATTCTGTCTTAAAACAAATGCAGTCATGACTTATAGCATGCACTCACTCCCCAGGATACACCCTTACGTCAGATTGCAGAGACTCTTCCACTCCAGCACTCCCTATTGTTCCTGGTTCCACAATGGTTTGCTGCTACTGCGACCAAGCCCTCCACCCAAGTCACCTCTCAGTCCAGACCTCTTCTGCAGCTAACAAAAAACATATTAAATCTCAACTCAAAATAGGCAGCTGGGCATTAAACTCTATAGTATGTAAACACTAGCCCTTCCTAGAGATCCATGGCGGGTGTTGTCAAGGTTACGCCCCTTGCTGGGCCAGGTTACTAAGGTAAGGACAGGAACACCCTTGCCTCTCATAGCTTCACCCAGAATTAGCACCTAATAAAAGCAGTCTACCCTTTTTATCTGGCCTGCTGAGCTCTGATTGGCCTCTACCTGTTCCTGGCCCTTCTAGGTGCCAGAGGACCAACTCTCACTGGTTCTGCCTGCAGCTGATCATAGGAGGCCTCTCTGGGCAACCCCTTGAGGTCGGAACTCACTGCTCCTCCTTTCCAGCAGGGTTCCTTCTTAGGGCAGAGTGTGCCTAGGCAGTGGGGCTGGCACCAGGGGACAGGCAATGCCTGTAGGCCCCATCACACTTGGTAAAAAAAGCATATAATACATGTGCCTTGGCCTGTTTTTATCAATGACTGCCTTTTAGTAGGTTTCAGAGTAGCAGCCATGTTAGTCTGTATCCACAAAAAGAAAAGGAGGACTTGTGGCACCTTAGAGACTAACACATTTATTTGAGCATCAGCTTTTGTGAGCTACAGCTCACTTCATGCATCTGATGAAGTGAGCTGTAACTCACAAAAGCTGATGCTCAAATAAATGTGTTAGTCTCTAAGGTGCCACAAGTCCTCCTTTTCTTTTTGCTTTTTAGTACAGAACTGACTGTCTGGAAGAGGAAGTGCACACCTGTTTTGCACACAGATCGAACTCATGATCACATCAGAGGACTTGGATGACTGACTACTCAGTTGTAACACTGTAAACATGAAGTTTTATTCCATGCTCCAGAAACAAGCAAACGGACATGTTTACACAAATGTTGCATAACAGCGTATTGCGTATCGATGTAGGACTTTAATTCAAGCCCTAAATTATCAGGAAAAGAGAGATAATAGCCCAAGTATCCCCTGCAGCTATACAAAATCTTTCCCTTATAAACCTACAAATCCACATATTTCTGTTATCCATAGTGTGGAACACTCTATACAGTTAGTAAAGATTGAGGGACAGAGGAAATCTATGAGAGAGAAGACAGGCACATGAATGTTCAAAATCCACTGCATCCATCATCTTTTGAAAGAGTAATCTATAAATACAAAGTGAATTACCAGAGCACAAAGCAGTTTAGGGGAACTTATTGAACCGTATTAAAAGTGACTTGAATACTAATATTGCCTATACATAACTATTTAGATCAAAAGTGTATCAGTATCATATGCACTACATTATTTCATGAAAAGTTACACTGGGTTTAAACTCTTAATTTATTTTCATATTGTATTGTATTTTATATCAATTCCATGTTACCTCTTCTTGGGCTTGATTCTATAAGGTCTTGAGCATGCTTAACTCCAAGGAAGCCAATGAGTGGAAATGCTCACCATTTCTCAAAATTTGTCTTTGAGTTTGTATATTTATCTGCATTTCTGTGTGTGTGTGTTATTTGACTGCACTTGTGTGCTGTGTGTACATTATCTTCATCAAAAATGTATTCAAAATATATAAAGATATCAAAATAGTCCTCTATATGTAGCGCATAACATGAGAAACTTTAAACCATAACAATGTGAACAAGAAATAAGTAAAATAGCCGTAGTTTTTAGAACTGTGTAAGTTAGATGGATGAACTAAACCAAACTATATGTTGGCCATTTTTTAAAATCTTTTCAGTGAAAAAATAGTACGATGGAAGGAAGACAAAAATCAGAATGAATAAGGACTTTGTTTTATCCTGTCTTAGCACAAAAGAACATAGGAAATGCCACATAAGAACAGACCATTTTGGGCTGTCAAATCCAATAGCCTGACTCTGATATACTTGATATTGCTTCAGAGGAAAACCTCCCACTCTTCTCCATTGTTTAATTCTGTGCCATAAAAGGTAAAGGAACTGCTTTTTTACTCCAGATAGTAAACAGTTTATGCCCTCAAGCACATGGATTTTTAACCTTGCTAGTGTGACTCCAAATATTATTTCTCTTCATACAAATGCCTAACCCCTTTTAAGCTTGCTAAACTATTAGTGAATTTCACAGATTAAATAACTGTATATATATAACTAAATCCATGCAGTGATCAGATAGATAAAAGGCTCTATGGCAAAGCCATCAGTTCTTTTTAAGGTTAAAACCTTCTGAAATATTGAGGGTAAGATGAAAATAGTTTATTTCCAGACTGACAACTCTAAATAGACAATGTACTCCGTGTATCATATAAATTAATCTAAACTGAGTTCTAAAGAAATCATGGGAAACTTAACTGCATTATATAAAGATCAATCGTATACCATTAAAATGGCTCCATTGGATAGACAAAAGCAGCTAATGCTATTTAGAGTTCCTACTGATTATGTATTTTTTAGTAATCTAAACAATCAATTATTTAGTACTCAAGTTGACATCAATGAAGTAGTTTCAAAACTCTGAGTTAAATGAGGGCTAACAGACATTAAAAGGGATGACACAATGTCTCCTGATACACTATAAAAGCTGAAATAAAACTACTGATATACCAATATGGTTATGGGGTGTCAGAACAGGACTATAATTACTCTAATAGCATCTTAACAGCTGCAAAGAAAACGCTTAGCTTTAAGGTAACTATAAGAATGAAGCACAGATTGCCCCCGTACAATAGTAAAACAAAATAAGCTGCCACTTTTCCGAGATGCTCTCATTTGCTGGTATATACATTAATGAAATGCTCTGAAGGGATAGAGTTCATTACTACAAATGTTGCACAGAGCTGTCAGATCATCTTTCAGTTAATGACAGCAAGTTTATCGGCTATTTCCGTAGTTTGTTGAGCAACATACTTGTAAATGAAAATCTGTTGCCCTAAACTAAATGGATCACAAGTATAATTGAGGAACTTAGTATTTATTGCTGAATGCAGTTTCATACATCCAAGGAAACTTCCCCAACAACTGTGGCTAAAGGGTCTATGTTTTCTTGTTAAATACTTGCTGCTCCTGGTTTTCAAAGTTTAAAAGTTTGCTGAATAATTAACTGGGTTAAAATTTGGCAAATATGCCCTCATTCTGAAATCTGATACATGTGGGTGGACCCCAGTAAAGTCTGACAATACGCAGATCTCAATTACAATTTTTAGGACTGTGCTCCACATTGGAGGATTACAAAGATATTTTGTGCCCAATACCTCCTGGAGTAGAGCACATTATCTTTGTTTCACTCAACTGCAAGTTGCAGCACGTATTCTTCTCTGCACCTGGACAAGTTTGTTGACCACTGTGGAGAGGAAACAGAGACATGGACCTGCTCCCTCACTATCCTTTCCTGCTCACTTCCAAGGGGCTAGTTCCACTTTGGGTGCTAAATTCTCATGCTCAGGAAAATACAAGACTGCTTGGCCAATGCACTGGAGTGCCGGGGGAGGGGCGGACGTGCTCCTTGTTCCTCTATCCCTTCTTGAGCAACTCCCTTGACCCTAGTTCTCAGAACCCTCTCTAAGCAAAAGTGTGATTCCACAGCATAGAAACAGGTAACCTGACCAAAATCAGATCTGCACTAAATTTGCTAGTTTCCCTTGTGGTTTGGGGAAGTGGGAGCATACTCTGGAAAGTGACCTAGCCACACTCCCTCCACAAATCTGTAAATTCCACAGGGTTTCTGTGGGGTTTACTGAGAAGGGGAGAAATTCTGCAGACTTAGATGAGGTCTACACTTAAAATGCTGCATCAGCACAGCTGCACCCATGCAGCTGTAGTGCTTAGGCGACGAAGTGCCTACACCGACAAAAGAGCTTCTCCCATTGGCGTCGTTAATCCACCTCCCTGAGAGGCGGTAGTTATATTGATGAGAGAAGCTCTCCCATCAACGCAGTGCTGCCTAGAAGTGGGTTACGGTCAGTCTAACTGTGTTGCTTATGGGTGTGGATTTTTCACACTTTGAGTGACCTAGTTATATGGATATAGGTCTGCAGTGGATTCCCTCCCCTTTTCCATGCCTCCTCAACCAAATCTTGATTTCAGCTCCCCTCTACTTAAAGGGGAGAATGGGACCCTTAGAAAGAAAAGTGTCATTATCTTAAACTAATAGGGAAGGACAATATATCCATTTCCAGCAACTGGAAAATGTTGTTGGTCTGAAAGCTCAGGGAGAGCAGATAAGGAAAATGCAGCAATGAATTCCACCATTTTATCTATTTACAGTATTTTTAATCTGAGAGCATGTTACAAGTAAAAAATAAGACAAAATTAAATGTGTTGCTATTTATCTGTGATGGCTGCAGTACTAAAATATGTGCAATTCTACTCTAAACTGAAAATCAGGACTCATATCTGAAATAATATTTACATACTCCATGTGATTAAGTCTCTGGACGTTACTTTCTTCTGCCATTTGTCTCCTCAAGATGTCACTTCTTTCCACAATTCAAAGCTCTATCTTTGTCCTAGAATTCTTTTAATCAAATTCGGAGTTCTACCAGAAGAAACATTTCAGGAGATATAGTATAGGGATGCCTATTATAAAGGTTGCAGACAATCCTGATTATGGCATTTCCTAACTTTTGAGTGTTTGACTTTGCATCATAGAATATCAGGGATGGAAGGGACCTCAGGAAGTCATCTAGTCCAACCCCCTGCTCAAAGCAGGACCAATCCCCAACGAAATCATCCCAGCCAGGGCTTTCTCAACCCTGACCTTAAAAACTTATAAGGAAGGAGATTCCACCACCTCCCTAGGTAATGCATTCCAGTGTTTCACCACCCTCCGAGTGAAAAAGTTTTTCCTAATATCCAACCTAAACCTACTCCGCTGCAACTTGAGACTATTACTCCTCGTTCTGTCATCTGCTACCACTGAGAACAGTCTAGATCCATCCTCTTTGGAACCCCCTTTCAGATAGTTGAAAGCAGCTATCAAATCCCCCCTCATTCTTCTCTTCTGCAGACTAAACAATCCCAGTTCCCTCAGCCTCTCCTCATAAGTCATATGTTCCAGTCCCCTAATCATTTTTGTTGCCCTCCGCTGGACTCTTTCCAATTTTTCCACATCCTTCTTGGAGTGTGGGGCCCAAAACTGGACACAGTACTCCAGATGAGGCATCACCAGTGTCGAATAGAGGGGAACGATCATGTCCCTCGATCTGCTGGCTATGCCCCTACTTATACATCCCAAAATGCCATTGGCCTTCTTGGCAACAAGGGCACACTGTTGACTCATATCCAGCTTCTCATCCACTGTCACCCTTAGGTCCTTTTCTGCAGAACTGCTGCCTAGCCTTTCGGTCCCTAGTCTGTTACGGTGCATGGGATTCTTCCGTCCTAAGTGCAGGACCCTGCACTTATCCTTGTTGAACCTCATCAGATTTCTTTTGGCCCAATCCTCCAATTTGTCTAGGGCCCTCTGTATCCTATCCCTACCCTCCAGCGTATCTACCTCTCCTCCCAGTTTAGTGTCATCTGCAAACTTGCTGAGGGTGCAATCCACACCATCCTCCAGATCATTTATGAAGATATTGAACAAAATCCTTAATAATGTTCTTTTAATATAGCTATGTGTGTGTAATATAGCTTACCTGTACATAGCATAATAATTGAGGATTAGTTTTTGGTTACTAGGATACACACCAGTCAAGGAAGTCAACTGAGATATTAATCTCACAGATACCAGGATTTTTTCGAGGCATGTTGCCTGCCTAGAGCCAGCACTCGAGACATTATGGAAACGTTGCTGAGATTCATGGGCCCCTTTGACTACTACCCCATGCTGCTCATCCATGTAGACACTAATGATACTGCCAGGTCTGACCCTAAGCAGATCACCTGTGATTACAGGGCTCCAGGAGCAAAGATGAAGGGGTTAGGGATGCAGGTGTTCTCATCCATCCTCCTGGTTAAAGATAAGGGCCCAGGAGGGATACACACATCCTGGAGATGAATGCATGGCTACGCAGATGTCAACAGTAGGGTGCAGACTTCCTTGATCATTGGATGCTTTTCTGACGACAACTGGGAAGAGACGTGGTCAATCTGACCAAGAAGAGGAAGAGCATCTTTGCACACAGACCTAGCAATCTAGATTAGGTTCAAAGGCGGCAGATGACAAAAGCCCACTAGCAGGTATAAAAAAGGTGACCTTACCTGAGGGCTACGTGTGTTGGGGGGCGGAGGAAAGGGTTGGAAATTACAAGAGTGCCATAGGAACAAGAAGAGGGATAAGACTGGGGGAATCTGGAATCTGCTGAGCATGTTAGATGTCTTTACACAGTGCAAGGAGTATAGGAAATAAACAAGAAGAACTGGAAGTATTAGTAAATAACCTAAACTATGACTTAATGGGCACTACAGAGACTTGGTGGGATAAATCTAATGACTGGAACACTGGTATGAGAATACAGCTTGTTCAGGAAGGACAGGCAGAGACAAAAAGGAGGGAAGTTTTGCATTATACATCAAGAATATATCTATACACTTGTTCTGAGGTCCAGGAGAAGGTGAAAGGCAGATCAGATGAAAGTCTCTGGACAAAGATAAAAAGAAATGAGGGTAATGTCATGTTAAGGCTCTGCTACAGACCACCAAATCAGGAGATGGAGAAGGCATTTCTAAAACAACAGAAATATCCAAAACACAAGACCTGGTAGTAACTGGGGACTTTTTACTGTCTTTACTGTATTACTTGGTAAAGTAATAAGGCAAAACACGTGTCCAATAAATGCTTGAAATGTATTGGGGCCAACTTTTTGTTTCAGAAGGTGGAGGAAGTAACCGGGGCACAGCCATTTTAATTCTGATTCTGCATTGCAGGAAAATTGGTAGTGAAGGCAATTTGCATGAAAGTGATCATGAAAGGACATATTCCATGATTCTAAGGCAGGGGTGGGCAAACTATGGCGCAGGGGTGGGCAAACTATGGCCCAGGAGCCACATCTGTCCATCCAGACATTTTAATTCAACCCTGGAGCCCCTGCCAGGAAGCGGGGTCCGGGGCTTGTCCCGCTCCACATTGCTCCCAGAAGCAGCGGCATGTCCTCTCTCTGGCTCCTACACATAGGAGTAGCCAGGGGGCTCTGCACGCTGCCCCTTCCCCAAGTGCTGCCCAAGAAGTGGAACTGCAGCCAATGGGAGCTGCAGGGGCGGCGCCTGCGGACAAGACAGCGCGCAGAGCCGCCTGGCCGCACCTCCATGTAGGAGCCAAGAGGGGGGACATGCCGCTGTTTCTGGGAGCGGCTTGAGGTAAGCGCTGCCCAGAGCCTGCCCCCTGACCCTCTTCCATGCCCCATCCCTGATCCCCCTCCTGCCCTCTGAACCCCTCGGTCCCAGCCAGGAGCACCCTCCTGCACTCCCAACCCCTCATCCCCAGCCCCACCCCAGAGCCCGCATCCCCAGCCCCCAATTCTGTGAGCATTCATGGCCCGCCATACAATTTCCATACTCAGATGTGGCCCTCCCAAAAAGCTTGCCCACCCCTGTTCTAAGGAATGGAAGGAGAGAAGCAATGGACTTCAAAAAAGTAGATTTTAAAAAACTGTGAGCAACTAGGGGCAGAGCTCTTCTTGACCTGCTGCTCACAAACCGGGAAGAATTAGTAGAGGAAGCAAAAGTGGATGGGAACCTGGGAGGCAGTAACCATGAGATGGTCGAGTTCAGGATCCTGACACAAGGAAGAAAGGAGAACAGCAGAATACAGACCCTGGACTTCAGAAAAGCAGACTTTGACTCCCTCAGGGAACTGATGGGCAGGATCCCCTGGGAGAATAACATGAGGGGGAAAGGAATCCAGGAGAGCTGGCTGTATTTTAAAGAATCCTTATTGAGGTTACAGGGACAAACCATCCCAATGTGTAGAAAGAATAGTAAATATGGTAGGCGACCAGCTTGGCTTCACAGTGAAATCCTTTCTGATATTAAACACAAAAAAGAAGCTTACAAGAAGTGGAAGATTGGACAAATGACCAGGGAAGAGTATAAAAATACTGCTCAGGAATGCAAGAGTGAAATCAGGAAGGCCAAATCACACCTGGAGTTGCAGCTAGCAAGAGATGTTAAGAGTAACAAGAAGGGTTTCTTCAGGTATGTTAGCAACAAGAAGGAAGTCAAGGAAAGTGTGGGCCCCTTACTGAATGAGGGAGGCAACCTAGTGACAGAGGATGTGGAAAAAGCTAATGTACTCAATGCTTTTTTTGCCTCTGCCTTCATGAACAAGGTCAGCTCCCAGACTACTGCACTAGGCAGCACAGCACGGGGAGGAGGTGACCAGCCCTCTGTGGAGAAAGAAGTGGTTCGGGACTATATAGAAAAGCTGCACAAACACAAGTCCACGGGGCCGGATGCGCTGCATCTGAGAGTGCTAAAGGAGTTGGCAGATGTGACTGCAGAGCCATTCGCCATTATCTTTGAAAACTCATGGCGATCGGGGGAGGTCCCAGACGACTGGAAAAAGGCTAATGTAGTGCCCATCTTTAAAAAAAGGAAGGAGGAGGATCCTGGGAACTACAGGCCAGTCAGCCTCACCTCAGTCCCTGGAAAAATCCTGGAGCAGGTCCTCAAGAAAACAATTCTGAAGCACTTAGAGGAGACGAAAGTGATCAGGAACAGTCAGCAAGGATTCACCAAGGGCAAGTCATGCCTGACTAATCTAATTGCCTTCTATGACGAGATAACTGGCTCTGTGGATGAGGGGAAAGCAGTGGACGTGTTATTCCTTGACTTTAGCAAAGCTTTTGACATGGTCTCTCACAGTATTCTTGCCAGCAAGTTAAAGAAGTATGGGCTGGATGAATGGACTATAAGGTGGATAGAAAGCTGGCTAGATTGTCGGGCTCAACGGGTAGTGATCAATGGCTCCATGTCTAGTTGGCAGCCGGTATCAAGTGGATGCCCCAAGGGTCGGTCCTGGGGCCGGTTTTGTTCATTATCTTCATTAGTGATCTGGCGGATGGTGTGGATTGCACCCTCAGCAAGTTTGCAGGTGACACTAAACTGGGAGGGTAGGGATAGGATACAGGGGGACCTAGACGAATTAGATGATTGGGCCAAAAGAAATCGGATGAGGTTCAACAAGGACAAGTGCAGAGTCCTGCACTTATAACGGAAGAATCCCATGCACCGTTACAGACTAGGGACCGAAAGGCTAGGCAGCAGTTCTGCAGAAAAGGACCTAAGGGTTACAGTGGACGAGAAGCTGGATATGAGTCAACAGTGTGCCCTTGTTGCCAAGAAGGCCAATGGCATTTTGGGATGTATAAGTAGGGGCATTGCCAGCAGAGCGAGGGACGTGATCGTTTCCCTCTATTTGACATTGGTGATGCCTCATCTGGAGTACTGTGTCCCGTTTTGGGCCCCACACTCCAAGAAGGATGTGGAAAAATTGGAAAACGTCCAGCGGAGGACAACAAAAATGATTAGGGGACTGGAACACATGACTTATGAGGAGAGGCTGAGGGAACTGGGAATGTTTAGTCTGCAGAAGAGAAGAATGAGGGGGGATTTGATAGCTGCTTTCAACTACCTGAAAGGAGGTTCCAAAAAGGATGGATCTCGACTGTTCTCAGTGGCAGCAGATAAGAGAACAAGGAGTAATGGTCTCAAGTTGCAATGGGGTAGGTTTAGGTTGGATATTAGGAAAAACTTTTTCACTAGGAGGGTGGTGAAAATCTGGAATGCGTTACCTAGGGAGGTGGTGGAATCTCCTTCCTCTGAGGTTTTCAAGATCAGGCTTGACAAAGTCCTGGATGGGATGATTTAGTTGGAGATTGGTCCTGCTTTGAGCAGGGGGTTGGACTAGATGACCTCCTGAGGTCCCTTCCCGCCCATATATTTTAGGATTCTATGAACTCATGGAGGATAGGTGAGGTCCCAGAGGACTCAAGAAAGTCAAACAGTACTTATCTTTAAAAAGGGGAACAAAGAGGACCCAGAGAATTATAGACCAGTCAGCCTAACTTCCATACCTGGAAAGATACTGGAACAAATTATTAATTAATTTGAAACCACCTATAGGATAAACGGGTGATAAACAATAGCCTATATGGATTTGTAAAGAACAAATCTTACCAAACAAACCTAATTTCCCTTTTTGACAGGGTTACTGGCCCACCGGATAGGAGGGCCGTAGACGTGATTTATCTTGATTTTTTTTTTTAGAAAGGGTTTTGACATAGTTCCACATGACACTTTCATAAGCACACTAGGGAAATGTGGTGTAGATGAAATTACTATAAGGTGGATGCAAAAGTGGTTAAAGGACTGTACTCAGAATAATCATCAATGGTTCACTATCAAACTGGGTGGGGGAGGAGGCATGTAGTGGAGTTCCACAGAGGTCAGTCTTGTATCCAGTACTATTCAATATTAATGACTTGGAGTGTGGGATGGAGAGTATGCTTATAAAATTTGTGGGTCACACCAAGCTGGGAGGCGTTGCAAGCACTTTAGAAGGTAGGATTAGAATCCAAAATAATCATGACAAATTGAAGAACTGGTCTGAAAACAATGTGATTAAATTCAACAGAGACAAGTGCAATGTACTACACTAAGGAACAAAAAAGTCAAATGCACAATAGAAAATGGGGAATAACTAACTAGGCAGTATTGTTGCGAAAAGGATGTGAAGTTATAGCAGATCACACTGAATGAGAGTCAACAATGTAATGCAGTTGTAAAAAAGATTAATATTCTGGGGTGTATTAACAGTGTCACATGTAAGACACAGGAATCATAGAATATCAGGGTTGGAAGGGACCTCAGGAGGTCATCTAGTCCAACCCCCTGCTCAAAGCAGGACCAATCCCCAATTAAATCATCCCAGCCAGGGCTTTGTCAAGCCTGACCTTAAAAACTTCTAAGGAAGGAGATTCCACCACCTCCCTAGGTAACGCATTCCAGTGTTTCACCACCCTCCTAGTGAAAAAGTTTTTCCTAATATCCAACCTACACCTCCCCCACTGCAACTTGAGACTATTACTCCTTGTCCTGTCCTCTTCTACCACTAAGAATAGTCTAGAACCATCCTCTCTGGAACCCCCTTTCAGGTAGTTGAAAGCAGCTATCAAATCCCCCCCCATTCTTCTCTTCTGCAGACTAAACAATCCCAGTTCCCTCAGCCTCTCCTCATAAGTCATGTGTTCTAGACCCCTAATCATTTTTGTTGCCCTTTGCTGGACTCTCTCCAATTTATCCACATCCTTCTTGAAGTGTGGGGCCCAAAACTGGACACAGTACTCCAGATGAGGCCTCACCAATGTCGAATAGAGGGGGACGATCACGTCCCTCGATCTGCTCGCTATGCCCCTACTTATACATCCCAAAATGCCATTGGCCTTTTTGGCAACAAGGGCACACTGTTGACTCATATCCAGCTTCTCGTCCACTGTCACCCCTAGGTCCTTTTCCGCAGAACTGCTGCCTAGCCATTCGGTCCCTAGTCTGTAGCGGTGCATTGGGTTCTTCCGTCCTAAGTGCAGAACCCTGCACTTATCCTTGTTGAACCTCATCCGATTTCTTTTGGCCCAATCCTCCAATTTGTCTAGGGCCCTCTGTATCGTATCCCTACCCTCCAGCGTATCTACCACTCCTCCTAGTTTAGTATCATCTGTAAATTTGCTGAGAGTGCAATCCACACCATCCTCCAGATCATTTATGAAGATATTGAACAAAACCAGCCCCCGGACCGACCCCTGGGGCACTCCACTTGACACCAACTAGACTTGGAGCCATTGATCACTACCCGTTGAGCCCGACAATCTAGCCAACTTTCAACCCACTTTATAGTGCATTCATCCAGCCCATACTTCTTTAACTTGCTGACAAGAATACTGTGGGAGACCGTGTCAAAAGCTTTGCTAAAGTCAAGAAACAATATATCCACTGCTTTCCCTTCATCCACAGAACCAGTAATCTCATCATAGAAGGCGATTAGATTAGTCAGGCATGACCTTCCCTTGGTGAATCCATGCTGACTGTTCCTGATCACTTTCCTCTCAGGTAAGTGCGTCAGGATTGATTCCTTGAGGACCTGCTCCATGATTTTTCCGGGGACTGAGGTGAGGCTAACTGGCCTGTAGTTCCCAGGATCTTCCTTCTTCTGCACTACATTAGCCTTTTTCCAGTCATCTGGGACTTCCCCCGATTGCCACGAGTTTTCGAAGATAATGGCCAATGGAGGTAACTGTCCCACTCTACTTGGCATTGGTAAGGCCTTAGATCAGTCGTCTCCAACCTTTTCACATACAAGATCACTTTTTGAATTTAACATCAACCCAGGATCTACCCTGCCCCTTCCCCAAGGCCTCGCCCTACTCACTCCATTCCCCCCTCCCTCCATCGCTCTCTTCCCCACCCTTCACTCACTTTCACCGGGCTGGAGGAGGTGTGCAAAAGGGGGTGCAGGCTCTGGGCTGGGGCCAAGGGTGTGAGAGGGGGCTCTGGGCTGAGCCTGGGGCAGAAGATTGGGGTGCAGGAGTAAAGGGTGCAAGCTCTGGGAGGGAGATTGGCTGCAGGGGTCATATGGGCACAGTGCACCTAATCTCATAGAATCCACTGGACATTTCATGAATTTTAGATTTTATTAGTATCATTTGTGGTTTATAGATCCAAAATCCTCCAGGGATGGTCACAAATCAGTGTAGCATTCTCAAATGTGGGGTGTGCATTGGCTGAGCTTGGGGCAGTTGATTGAGGTGCAGGAGAGGGTGAGGGGTCTGGGAAGGAGTTTTGTGTTGGAGGGGGCTCTGGGCTGGTGCAGGTGATTGGGGTGCAGGAGGGAGGCGCATCAGGGCTCATGCCGGCTGCCTGTCTGCCCTGGCCTCATGCCGTTCCTGGAAGCGGCTGGCTGCTGGCAAATCTCTGCGGCCCCTGGCAGGGGGAGTGGGGCAGCAGGTCTCCATGCACTGCCCGTGCCCGCAAACTGCTGGGGGCAGGGTGCGGAGCTGCCTCTCCCCTTCCCACGCCAGGGGCTGCAGAGATGTGCCAGCAGCCAGCCACTTCTGGGAGTGGCGTGAGGCCACGGCAGGCAGGCACGCAGCCTGCCTGCCTGAGCCCTGCTGGACTTTT
Organism: Lepidochelys olivacea; assembly: GCF_965140295.1. Lineage (NCBI taxonomy): Eukaryota > Metazoa > Chordata > Testudines > Cheloniidae > Lepidochelys > Lepidochelys olivacea. The sequence continues at coordinate 2,397,302 of NC_140417.1, read as the reverse complement.
ACCTGTCCGATCACTCTCGACTGGCAGAGGCTCCAGGATCGACGGATTGGCAACCACCGCCTTAGATAGACTATTATGTTCAGCTCTGGGCCCACACTTTAAGAAAAATGAGGACAAACTGGAGAGAGCTTAGAGGAGAGCAACAAAAATGATAAAAAAAGATTAGAAAACCACACCTATGAGGAAAGGTTAAAAAAAAGACTGGGTGTGTTTACTTTTGAGAAAAGAAGACTAAGGGAGGATCTGATAAGTCTTCACATATATTAAGGGCTCTTCAAAAGAAGACTGATCAATTGTGCTCCATGCCCACTGAAGGTAGGACAAGAAATAATAGGCTTAATCTGTAGCAAGGGAGATTTAGGTTAGATATTTGAAAAACTAGAAGGATAGTTATGCACTGGAAAATGTTTCCAAGGTAGGTTGTCTAAACCTCCAGTGATGGGAATTCCACAAACACCTATCAAGGATGGTCTAGGTATAGTTGGTCCTGCCTCAGCACAGGGAGCGGGACTAGATGACCTCTTGTGCGGGACTAGATGACCTCTTGTGGTCTCATGCAGCCCTACATGTCTGTGATTTTATTATGTGATGAGAAGAGACATGATATGATTCTTGATTTTGTAAAAAATATATTAACAGCCAGAAAGAATAACTCAATCCATTCACAGATGGTATTTCTCTTTACTTACTACTTCAAAGGAAGTTTGCAGTTTCCACTATAACTCATAATCCCTCTCTCTTCTAACTCTGCTCTAGCCAGTGACTCAGTAAATCTGGAATGATAGCACAGAGCTTTGGGACCTCCTGTAGGATGACAAGATGCTTTCTTACTTTGTCATTAGGATTACTATTTATTAGTTATGGTGCAATATAAGTGTACACAGCCTTTTACAGGAGATAAATTGCAACAGTCAGATAAGGGAATCCCAAACTGGAAGAGATGACAGTCTGAAAAGGCACAGGTAGGGCCAATTCAAAACAACGCAGTAAAGAACAAGCTGACAAATTGTCATTACAGCTGAAATGGAGCTTTACACAGCAGGGGAGGCCACTTGGCATACATTAACGGGCAGGCTGCTCCAAGCCTAACTGATGCTCTCATATAAGTCCGAGTCAGGAGTAGGTGAAAAAAATTACAGTAATATTCCCATGGCTATTGAGCCATGATATATCCATGGGGGGGGGGGGCCTTTAAAGAAGCCTGTTTTTAATATCACATATCAAATATTCTGTAGCACACTGAATAATCTAAATTAAGTCAATTCAGTTCCCAACATAATGCAGCTTACATTTGTATTTTAATTCAAAAGACAGGAGAACTAACCCCATATTGTGCTTGGGATCTTTCCAACAGGAAAGGGAGTCCATATGTTGGTGTTTCCTATTATATATTAAGGTGAAAAACGTGTGTTCATTGAAACAGGTTGTGAAGTGAACTGGGTTAAGTTTAGAGCATAGTAGAAGTGTACCAGAAGGTAAGAGACAAATTCACATTTTTCCTAAAAAATTATTAGTCAAGCACTTACAAAAAGCTAAACACACCCTTTTTAGACGTTCTAGTCAATGTATACTGTATAGTGGCCTAATTTCCAATCCTGATGTTTATACATCATCATGAATTAGTAACCATGCAATATTTAAACAATTCAAATATAGCAGTAAAGTGAGCAGTTAAAGAAAAAGAAAACAGTGGTCTAAGACAGGTGAAGATGGCTATTGAACTAATAAGAAATTCTATAGCAGTCATTATAAATATATTGCTACCAATCACACCTCAGAAGCATGACAGGCTACTTAGTCTACACTGGGGCTAAGTTTTATGATGGTTGGTTACTTTCTGGTTTTTACATTGATTAACTGTAATTTGTGAGTCACAAGGTGCCTAGAGCAAAGGTTAGGTGCCTTTTTGGTACAAACTGGTAGAAATCTAAATAAATACATAATTAAATTATAATGTTTCCCTCTCCCAGTGTCTCCATTTAATCATCACTCATTGCGGTTGGCAAAAGGCCTATTGGTCAGTTTTGTCCTGAACAGGCACATAGCTGCTTCCCCACATCACAGCTGCTTGCTACACTTACCTGATTAACCTTAGGCTTTTCTGCCCAAGTCTTAGCTTTTTGTGGAATTTTTCAGAACTTCAGGCCCTGCCTTCCTGTCACATAAGCTTCAGACTCTTTCGACAGAGCTGTGTGAAATGAATTTAACATCACTTTAGCTTAAACTACAGAGTTCCACTACCATCTGTTGTCTCCCCAAATCAGCCTAACAGTTCTTTCACCCTTCTTTGGAAGCTAACATCTTCTCTCTTTAGTCCTAACTCTGTAAACTATTTTTGTTATTTAGTAAACTGTACCAATTTTACCATTAAGGTTGTCCTTAACTTCTCAAAATATCAGAATTGGAAAAGGTACAGCAAAGGGCAACAAAAATGATTAAGAGTGTGGAACAGCTTCCGAACGAGGGGAGATTAAAAAGAATGGGACTTTTCAAACTGGAAAAAAGACCACTGTAAGGAGATATGAGAGAGGTTTATAAAATAATTAATGGTACCGAGAAAGTGAGTACAGAAGTGTTATTTACCTCTTCATATAACAGAAGAACCAAGAGTCCCCCAATTAAATTAAGAGGCAGCAGGTTTAAAACAAACAAAAGGAAGTACTTCTTCTCACAACACACAGTCACCCAGTTAAACTCATTGCCAGGAGATGTTGTGAAGACCAAAAGTATAACTAGGTTCAAAAAAGAATTAGGTAAGTTCATGCAGGATAGGTCGCAGCGATGGCTATTAGCCAAAATGGTTAGGGGTGCAACCCCATGCTCTGAGTATCCCTAGCCGCTGACTGACAGAAATTGGGAATGAACGACATGCGATGGCTCATTCAATAATTGCCTGTTCTGTTCATTCCCTCTGAAGCACCTGGCACTGGTGGCTGTCAGAAGACAGGATACTGGGCTAGATGGACCATTGGTTGGACCCAGTATGGCTGTTCTTCTGTTCTTTAGCACCCAACAAACTCTGATCAATACAACCTATTCTGTGGTAATACAGCACAGGACACCATGTCTTCTAAAATCCCAAGGTAACATGAGACAGCCAGATAGGTTTCATAACTGATTTAACTCTTCCCCTCTCCCTACCCGGACAATACTATAATCCTTAAAGTTCCACAGCTTCTTAGTAGGGTAGAATTAAATTCAATAATCAACCAGGATTGATTAAATTTAATCACTGGATGCATTTCCACTGAAAGCATCCGATGCAGTGAGCTGTAGCTCACGAAAGCTTATGCTCAAATAAATTTGTTAGTCTCTAAGGTGCCACAAGTCCTCCTGTTCTTTTAACCAGGGATGGGTTACTGAATTCTCCTCTCAGTAAGAATGATCCTATATACCTTAAAAAAAAAAAAAGACTGAAATTATATTCCTATGAAAAGGCAATAAACCTTTCGGAATAAACAGAGCTATCAAATGAACTACCCTTACAAGAGCGTGGGACTGAAATCGGAATCAAATTTACAAACAGAAAAAGAGGACCTGTGGCACCTCAGAGACTAACCAATTTATCTGAGCCTAAGTTTTCCCGAGCTACAGCTCACTTCATGGGACGCACGCAGTGGAAAATCTCTGCGTTTGCCCGTGATGTTACAGTAACGGGGCCCTTTCCTCCAGCCGCCGCTCTTTGGGGAAACACACCGGGCACCTGCACGCCGCCTCCAGTGGCCTGGAAACCCGCGACCCGACGACAGTCGCTCTCCGGCTCGCCGCAGCACAGCCGGGGCGGGCGGGGCGCAGCCCGCGGGGAGCCCGGGTCAGGAGCGGGCGAGCGGTTCGCGGACACCCCCGCGCCCCGGGCCTTGCGCGCGGGCCCAGGCAGCGTTCGGGGGGGGCGGAGGGGGGGGCGGGCCCCCGCAGGCCGCCCCGCCACACGCGGGCACGAGGCCCCGCTGCGGGGCGCCGGCTCCCAACCGCCACCCGGGTCACGAGGGCCAAGTCCGCCCCGGGCCCGGGGATTCCCACCCCAGGCTCTCCCCTCCCGCGCAGCCAGCCCGCGCCGGCCACGGGGGGGGGGGAGGGGGGCCACGGCTGCAGTCACCCCGTGCTGGGCCTCCCCGCTAGGCTCCCCTTTCCCGGCCCGCCTCCTCTGCGGCCCCACCCTCGGCAGCCCCGCGGCGCGCCCAGCCCGCTCCCCGCCGCCCTTCCCTCAGCGGGCGCGGGGGCCACCGCCCTCGGCTGTGCCCGGCAGCGGGGCGGGGGCGGGGGCGCTGCCTGCGGGCCGAGCCAGGAATGAGGCGGAGGCTCGCCTGGCTGGGGCGGGGTGGGGGGGGGACGATGCTGGGGCCTATCGATAACTCGGCGATCACCCCCGCCCCCCGGCACGCGTCGCCGCACGCCGCCTGTGTAAACGGGCGGGCGGGCACGAGCGGCCTCAAGCTCCGCCCACCCCCGTCGCCGCGCGGAGACCGGGCCCTGGGCCGCGCAGGCGCAGCGCGTGAGCTCTGCCGTGGGCGCGGATTCCTCCGGGGGTGACGTGATTCCCCCAGGTGAGAGGCGAGCCCCGCAGGTGAGGGGCCCCGCCCCCCCCGCGCACACTCCTCCCGGTGAGAACCCCCCCGCAGATGAAATGCTCCCCCCCCCGCCAAGTGAGAACCCCCCCCCGCAGGTGACGCGCTACCCCCCCGCCAAGTGAGAACCCCCCCCGCAGATGAAATGCTCCCCCCCCGCCAAGTGAGAACCCCCCCCGCAGGTGACGCGCTACCCCCCCGCCAAGTGAGAACCCCCCCCCCCGCAGGTGACGCGCTCTCCCCTCTCGCCCCCCCGCCAAGTGAGAACCCCCCCCGCAGGTGAAATGCTCCCCCCCCGCCAAGTGAGAACCCCCCCCGCAGGTGAAATGCTCCCCCCCCGCCAAGTGAGAACCCCCCCCCGCAGGTGACGCGCTACCCCCCCGCCAAGTGAGAACCCCCCCCCGCAGGTGACGCGCTCCCCCCCCCCGCCAAGTGAGAACCCCCCCCCCGCAGGTGAAATGCTCCCCCCCCCGCCAAGTGAGAAACCCCCCCCGCAGGTGACGCGCTACCCCCCCCGCCAAGTGAGAACCCCCCCCGCAGGTGAAATGCTCCCCCCCGCCAAGTGAGAAACCCCCCCCTGCACACTCCCCCAGGTGAAGCACTCTTCCCTGTTACACACTCCCCCCAGTGCGGACCCCCGGCAGGTGATGCACTCTCCCCTCTCACACACCACACACACACACACCCCCCCCCGCCAAGTGAGAACCCCCCACGGTGCGGTGCGTGCCCCCCCCCATGCACACGCCTGCAGATGAGACCCCCGGCAGGTGAAGCACTCTCCCCTTTCACACACTGCCCAGGTGAGACCCCCCCCGCAGGTGTGGTGCATGCCCCCCCCCCATGCACACTCCCTCAGGTGAGAACCCCTGCCTTGTCACACACTCCCTCAGAGGAGACATTCTTCCCAGCTTCTCTCACACACTCCCCTATGTGAGACCCCCATCCCCTTCATACACTGCCCGGGTGAGAAACTTAGGTGAGATGCTTCCCCTCCCAGATACAGTGCCCCAGGTGAGATGCTCATGCACTCCCCAAGGTGAAACCCCCCTGCAGGTGAGACCTTGCTTGGTGCTGTCCTCTCTGTGCCCTCGCAATGGTCCCCACAGGTGAGCCCCTCCGAGCCCCTCTGTATTTCCCCACATGAGCAGTGGTGGTGGGGATATTAACCCTCTCTGACCTTGGATCTGGCCAGGCTGTGGTGGACAGGTAGTTCAGCTGTTCTTCAGTATTGCCATGGAAACGTATGTGCTTTGCCATTGCAAGGGGGTATTTTATAGGATGGCAGCCTGTCACAATTAACTGCAATGGCGGTGCCTTAAAATGTCATTGCTGTGTATCAGAACATCAATCACTCTGTTGAAATGCGTGGTGAAGTGCTCTAAAATGTCTATTCCTTTATGGGGAGGGAGGCATGAATATAAAATATAGTTATCTAGTAAGTGAATAAAACATACAAACTAAAATATGGGATGACACCCCCATGCCAAAGAACCCAAAGAACTGTTATTGAAATGCATACGTCCAGTATGTACATGAGATAAACTCGAGCCATAATATTTGGATAAGGATCCAAAACTGTCCCCCCAAATTGGTGTTCAGCTCTGGGTTTTGCTTTGGGCTCCTCTCTAATTCGGTATTGCACTGTACAATGCTGAAAACAGACAAGGAGTGGTGTGTGGATGTTGGCAGTTTCTAGCTCCATGCTTATAGAATGCAGGATTTATATGATTCCTAAAAATCATATCAGTGATGGGAATGACAACCCAACCTATTGTATGCTGTTGCCTGAGCCAGGATTCTTCTCTGCTGTCTAGTCTTTGGTGCTTTATCCTGGTGTTAACGATGAGTCCAGGTTTTGTAGGAATCTTTGATGCTATAAATGTAATGAGTTAAACTTACTAGACTTATACAGTATGGATGACATCAAGCTATGTTCATTAAAATGTTTCATTTGCTGAAAAGTACAATAGCACTCATCTGAAAGCTTGAGAACTTTGTAGACAAAGGGACTCATTTATTATTGGTATTGGTGTTTGAGCTCATACGTAACATGTATTGCAAACAATTGTTCGTAGCTTTAACTTATAAAATAAACAGGTGTTTCATTGTTATATCCTGCAGTTTTCTGTAAAGACTATTTTTTACTTTGTTTTTATATTGAAACATTGATAGTCTTGGTGTGGGTAAAAAAGGATATTAATATACATCTGATATGTTAACTTGTATTTTGAGAAAATATATAGCAATGTGATGGACCTCGTTTTAAATATTCAGTATGTAGACTTCATTTGTCTAGAAGATGTTAAAACCTTTCATCTATGATTAACTGCTTTCTCTGTTGTGTTCCAGCCTATCATAAATCAGCATTAACTTTAGGACTGTTATGCTGAGTTATATGTATTAACAGTCTTATACTAAAGTCTCCTTTCCCTGTCAAAAGTACTAGCTACAAATTAACTTTGTAGCATATCTTCAACAAATACTGTTTACGAAATTCTAGAACCCCAATCTTCCAAACACATGCACATAACTTTACTCTTGTGAATACCCCTATGGAAGTCAATGGGACTGCTCATATGAATCAAGTTAAGCATGTACATATGTGTTTACAGGATTGTGGTATGAGTCCCCACCCACATATCCAAACCCCTGCTGCAGAAATCATGGAGATCACAGACAGTCACGGAATCCATGACCTCCGTGACAGACTCGCAGCCTTACCAATGAGATACGGAATTCATTTCTTGCACGTAAATGGTGACAGATCATAAAACTAAGATTATGTGGCAAAAGTTCTGACGTAAAGAGTAAATAGTAGGGGAAATGCCATCGGTGCTGGATAGAGATATATTTGGGTCTAAAATGGTGGTGGTGGATGAAGGTAATGAGGGACCCTAGGGTATATACTGTTATGTTGGAGTGAGTAGAAAAAAGAAAAGGAGTACTTGTGGCACATTAGAGACTAACCAATTTATTTGAGCATGAGCTTTCATGAGCTACAGCTCACTTCATCGGATGCATACTATGGAAAGTACAGAAGATCTTTTTATACACACAAACCATGAAAAAATGGGTGTTTACCACTACAAAAGGTTTTCTCTCCCCCCACAAACCCATTCTCCTGCTGTTAATAGCTTATCTAAAGTGATCACTCTCTTCAAACTTCAAAACCAGACTCCAGGGAGAAACTCTTGAATTGGAATTCATTTCCAAATTGGATACTATTAACTCAGGCTTGAATAGAGACTGGGAGTGGCTAAGTCATTATGCAAGGTAACCTGTTTCCCCTTGTTTCCACAGTATGCATCCGATGAAGTGAGCTGTAGCTCATGAAAGCTTAGGCTCAAATAAATTGGTTAGTCTCTAAGGTGCCACAAGTACTCCTTTTCTTTTTGCGAATACAGACTAACACGGCTGTTACTCTGAAACCTGTTGGAGTGAGTGAATCAGGCCATGACAGCAGAGTTTTAGAGGGCTCCCTGCAGTGCCATAGGGCCTGTGAGACCTGATCCCTGCAGTCAAAAGATGCAGGTGGGAGAGTCTGTGGTCTCAATAGGGCAAAGCAGAGACCCACAGCCAGGGCTGCGAGGAGGAGGATGACAACAAGCCCCTGGCTCTGTGGGAGGCCACCCACTGCTCTATGGCTCCTACACTATCAATATCCAAATAAAATCTGTGTCTCCCATGCCATTCAGATAAATGGGAGTATGCTGTATTTTGTTTTACGGTGTGGAAAGAATTGTGAAACTAATGATTTTTTTAAAAAGTTAGTGTGCAGATCAGGAGCACTGTAAAATAAGTCCTAGTAGGGAAAATGAATACATCTTATAGTGTGACATAATTTTATAACTGCCTTCCTGATAGTCTATCATTGACTTTGATGCTGCAGATTCTGTGTCCCCAGTTGGACAGATGCACTATACTAAAAGTACATGCTGTAGGGCAATAAAATAAGAATTTTGATCCCTGGTTGAAAAATGAGAGAATACTTCTTTTTTTATAGCATTCTATAAAGGTGTTTGTTTATTTGAAAAAAATTTTAAAAACTGGAGGACTTTAAATTTCAAGATACCGTAGTTTTTCCAAAAACTCTAGTCTATCTGGATTTTAAGCATTTTTGTCGGTCCAAAAATTAAGATTTTTTTGAGAGGTGTGGGGATGAAAGAAGGTGCAAATCTCAATTTTCCTAGAATGTTCTGCTTAAAGCATATATTATCATAACTCAGACAGTTCCATTAACTGTTGCGTTTCAATCCTTGCAATGCATGAATGTCATGCCCAATATAGGACTATAGTATGGAAACCCATCTGGGAAAGTCTTATGTTCCACTAGTGTTTGCAGTGCAGTTGTATCTGTGTTGGTCCCAGGATATTAGAGACTAATGACATTTAGTGCCTCACAGATGTGCCACTTAGTATTATCATAGTATGTACGCTATAAAAAAATTGTCATTCATTTTATGTTTAGTATCTCCAATAGCTACCAATCCTCATGCAGAAAATAAAATTAATTGTAGTCTTTTCTATTAAGTTAATGCAAGCACTCAAAATATTACAAGTAGGTAATATATAAGCAAAATGTATTGCAGTATGTTCCTCTGTATATTTATATTTTAGAAAAAACTATCATTTCATTTATATGTTCACAGCAATAATAAAGCTGTGTGAGATGAGTGAGTTTATGTAGTTTGGCCAGACACAAGTTTGCTTGCTCTACTTGGGTGTGATCTGACTTCCACTGAAGTAAGTGACAAGACTCCTTTTATTAATTAGGACCAGCATAGTTGTTAGGTTTTTTTGGCAACTCCATGTGACGTTATTCAGATTATGTAATGAGCTAATTTGCATATTGCTAAATCTCAGCTTTAAAAAATTCTGTGGATTTAGTACTGGTGAAAGGCATTAGTTTCATCCCTAGCAAATGAAATCTTCTGTTTCTCTGCACAGCAAGCTTCCAACCCACACTGCCCTTCCAGCTTGCCTTAACCTGGATATGGGGGAAACTTCCTCTAGGTCCAACTGGGGTAGCCTCATCTCCATGGCCTTTGCAGTTCTTAACCTCAGTTGAGTCTGACAATCAGTGGAATGTGCAGTGGGGAGTTTATGGATGTAGGAGCTGGAAATGAGACCCACCAACCTCATCTTGTAGAGTAGTCACCAGATATCCATTAGATAGAAACAACTTTCAAGCTCTACAGAGCGCTAGGCTGGATTTAAACTGGTGGCTTGCAGGTGAAAGACTCTTTAGTTCATTAAAAGTGAGTATTCTGGTGCCCCAGTAAGTGCTGACTTAAAAGAAGTGAAGGAACATCAAATTTGCAAAGACAAGCATCAGAATTAGGGTTATCTGGGGTATCTTAATTCTGCCCCTTGTGTATCTGCCTCATGATACAATCTTTAATTACATAAGAACAGCCATACTGGGTCAGACCAACGGTCCATCTAACCCAGTATCCTGTCTTCCAACAGTGGCCAATGCCAGGTGCCCCAGAGGGAATGAACAGGCAATCATCAAGTGATCCATCCCCTGTCGCCCATTCCCAGCTTCTGGCAAACAGAGGCTAGGGACACCATCCCTGCCTATCCTGGCTAATAGCTATTGATGGACCTATCCTCCATGAATTTATCTAGGTGTGTATATATATGTATATATATATAAAAGATAAATTCATAATCATCACATGCTGTATTTTTCTCTGCATGAGTCATCAGCAGAGTTTGAACTAGGACTTTAGATCTACGACACAGACCTCTTGCGCTTGAGCAGTTGCTAAAAAATTAACTGGTAGCAGAAGTAGGTTATTATCCTCTATGTGGATCAGTTCCCAGAGCAGGAGAAGACACTTTGTCTGTGCGTTACACCTCTATTTGTGAGACAGTAGTGAAGTACTAAGTATAATGATTCCTAGGTTCTGATTCTGGCTCTGGGAGCAAAGTATGGTCTACTGGTTACAGCTGTGCTTGCAGACAGTATACCCAACCACATTGCTAACTAGCTTTGGCACGTTCGTTCTGAAAAGTAGAATGGCAAAGGGGATGAAATTTGAGTCCTTTATATTATAGACCAGAGTTCTGTTCCAAGGTGCATAAGACCATGTTCATCGGTAAGGGTGGTGAACAGCAAAAATATTAACAGCACTCTATGGAAGAAATGAGACAAGAACTCCAGGTATTTGGATTTGCAGTCTAGTGCAACTTCCCCCTACACCATTTTTTTTTTTATTAGGGGCTCTCTGCCTTACATATCTGTGTGTGACATTTTCCCAGAAATGCTGGAAGGCCTGACAGAAGTGCCAAATGACACTTGGCCAATCTGGTCCTGATCTTTTGAAGCTGCAAGCCTGTGTAAAAGGGCTTTGGTCTGACAAAAACAAAACACAGCAACAGCAACTCAAACCCTTGGGTGATGGAATCCTCAGCCCCAGACTGACAGGGTGCCTGCACATCTGGGTCACAATAATAAGTACATTATAAATACTTACTGTAAGAGGACATAACCTGTGCTATCGCCCTTTCACCACCTGCTTTTCATGTGAATTTTGGTTCAATGGATCAGCACATTGATCACTGTAAGATTTGCTTCAAAGTACGGTATTCTTGGCTAAGGAATGATTTGTGGAATGTTGAACATTCTTCTGGTTTAAAAGCCCCGAATAATAGCAAAGATGAGATCTGAATAGAGGAAAATAAAAATTAGAGCAATAACATTTTCCAGAAATTGTTAATGTACTGCCAGACTACTTTATTTATAGAACAAAGAAATAGTATACTGCTTTCAAACTTGTAAAATGACTAATTCATGGTTGTCAATTGTTACTTAATATAGTTATTAATGTGCCTTTCTTAAATAATTATACCAGTTACACTATCTGTTTCAGTTTCTTTTACTGACAGATAACTTGGTTGTAACAAATAGTGTGGTTTACAGTATGATACAAGCTATGCATCAAAATACTAGTAGACAGTATTGAATCAATAAAATTAAAATATTAATCAGTTAGCTCTCTAAGGCCCTGATTCTGCAAACATGTATGTGAGTAATTTTACCCATGGAACAACTAGTGCATAAGTGTATGAAAGATCAGGGCATACATTTACTAATTCACCCAGAGTTATGTACCATTTTATAACATGTAAAGCTTTTAAATGCTTTTCAGTTCTGAAAGATCAATATTTTGTTGAAGCTAGTTCTTAAGATAAATGGTACGTGTGATTTGGAGAGATGCTAACCGTCCCTAATTTTCTGTAATCCTGATTTTTACATGTAATTACTAATCCAGGCTTATTCTACTATTTTTCAAGCATGCGCACACATACAGAGTATATAAAAATCTGTATGTCACTCGCCACCACTTGGGTCTGACAAACACAGCAAAGAGTGCCACGGCCATGGGGGGCATTATTTTCTACCACCTCTATGGCACACGCACAGATTGCAATGAGGGTCTGATAGGAGGCAAGCTACAGCAATTTTGAATGGGTTGGAGTGCTGCTGGATTCATCTCCCAAGCCACAGGCTGCATGTTGCACTTTGTCCCGTGTGGACCCTGCTGGCATGCTGTAAGTACCTAGAGTATGTTCACGTAGTCCATTAGTGTCCATGCAGCCTCTAGCTTGCTGCCTGTCAGATCTTCATTGCACATTCTGGGGGAGAGGAGAGCATGAAGGGGCAGGAGGAGGCAGCGGTGGAGGAGAAGAAGAGGAGGAGGATCATCTTGGGAAGGGGGTCAGACCTGGGACTGTTCAAGGAAATTTAAGGCCATATTTGGCATAAGAGGGCAGCATTCCTGGGGCCAAGCTTTCCCTTCTCCCTGTTTGGGGGTGGGGGTCAGGGATGAAATGAGGGGTGAGGACTAAGGAGCCAAGTCCCCCTACTCCTTGTCCATGGATAGCAAAAAGACTGGGGGGGAGGGGGTAGAGAGAGAGAGAGAGCCTGGTTTCTGTGTGTAGGGGGAAGGAGAGGGAGAGAGAGGGCCAACCAAGATCCCTAATTCTTTTCATAATCATGCTTAAACATCTCAGACATGTATGGCATCTCTGAGTTTGCTGGTAGGCATGTTATTTTGGTCCACTAACAGAACAGTTTCAGGATCTAAGGAAATATCACCATGTCCAAGATCATCTTAATTCTCTGAAGTATTCCATCCCTGAATTTAAGCACAAATGGACATTGCCAAAAGGTATACACTGTAGGCATAGTCCTGCAACAGTGCCCCTGTGAGTTGGTGAGTACTCTCCACTCCCACAGTGAGGGAACTTGCCACCTCCTGGGATTGGGTTCTAGATTAGCATTTAGGGCTTAAACCTGCAGGTGCGGAGCATCTTTTGAGAAGTGCAGGGTACTCTCTGTTCCCACTGAAGTCAATGGGGGCAGTGGGCACTCAGCACCTATTTGGAGGTGCTTGGGTGTTCGCAGAATCAAACCCTTAATTCACCATAATCCTGATTCTCCCAAGGTGCAACACATCCTTAGTTCTCATTGGCTTCAGCATGCCTCTAGAAAGGCACCTCTGCCATATCATTTGGTTTGATACTTACACTAGCTATCCTGAATGTAGAGTGATGAAATTTTTAAAAAAGTAACTTGTGGAATAAGTCTCTGCCTCACATCTCTGGTTGAAAATGAGGTTTCCATTATATGTATTCCATAAATTTCTGTTTTTGTGTTAAAGTCAAAGCTCTTGTTTAATGGATTTTTAACCTTTTCCAGTGAACAGTTGGTAGCAGTGAGAAATAAACAATATATGTTGAAGATAGTATATATTTACTCATCAAACCTTTCTGAAGATTTTAAAAAGACAAGTGGATCCTCCTTTCTTAAAAATAAAGGCTAGGGATAGAGTGGCCATTTTAACTGGGTATATCTGGAAGGTCAGGTTGAATGGTGGTTATGTAAAGAAACATTGCTCAAGAGACACCAACAGTATAAATCAGTTTTCTAATCTTAATTCCTTTGTGGTAGTTTTTTATGCTGAAGAGTTACAAGTTTGCTGTAATGAACAGTATTTTAGAAATGTGCTAATTGACTTTTAAAACATGGATTCCTACTTGATTATAGGACGACTTTTTTGGTGGAATAATGTTTAACAATAAAATCTCTTGTATTTTCAGCAACATCTGTAAGTCTTTATTACTCACTGGGGTGCTGACATTATTTTCGAACTGCGAAATATCTGCAAGAATGTTCAGAAACGAGTATCAGGTAAAGCAGAAATTGCTATTTTTTTTACTTCCTTTCATTTACGTCTTCCAAAGCTGAAACGCAAACACCCTTGATGTTGAAACCTTCTTAGGTGTTTAATTGGTCAATATTTTCTAAACCTTATTTGCAAATATAGAAATAATAATTAATTTTTGCAAATAATATCAGATTGTTTTTTCAAAAACTTTAGTACCTGTCTGAGATCTTGATCGTTCAGTCCTTTAATCTGTGAGTAGATCTATTGACTTCAAGTTACCAGTGCAGTGGGTTTTGTTTGTTCCTTGTTTCCTCCATCGTGGAGGAAATCTGGATCACTTGGTAAACTAGGTGCAGGCAAAAAATCTGTGTTATATTATGACTAAATGTAAATGCGTACATCTAGGAACAAAGAGTGTAGGCCATACATACAGAATGGGGAACTGTATCATGGGAAGCAATGACTGAAGATGATTGGGGGTGAGGATCATGGTGCATAATCATATGAACATGAGCTCCCAATGTGACGCTGTGGCCAAAAGTGCTAATGCAATCCTGGGATGCATCAACACAGGAATCTTGAGTAGGGCTTGTTTTGCCTCTGTATTTGACACTGGTGTGATAGCGCTGGAATACTGTGTCCAGTTCTGGTGTCCACAATTCAAGGATGTTGATAAATTGGAGAGGGTTCAGAGGAGTCACAAGAATGATGAAAGGATTAGAAAACCTGCCTTATAGTTATAGAGCTTAAATCTATTTAGTTTAACAAAGAGAAAGTTAAGGGGTGACTTGATTACAGTCTATAAGTATCTATATGGAGAGCAAATAATTGATAATGGGCTCTTCAGTCTAGCAGAGAAAGGTGTAAAAATCTGTCCAATCGCTGGAAGCTCAAGCTAGACACATTCAGACTGGAAATAAGGTATACATTTTTAACAATGCGGGTCATTAACCACTGGAACAATTTCCCAAGGGTCGTGGTAGATTCTCCATCACTGACCATTTTTAAATCAAGATTGGATGTTTTTCTAAAATATATGCTCTAGGAATTTGGAGGGGGCAGGTCTGTCACCTATTATGCAGGAGGTCATAGTAGATGATCATAGTGGTCTTTGTGCCCTTGGAATTTATGAATATCTGAAATGGGCCCTTAATTACTAAACTCAGTTAAAGTGCAAAAGTGGCATCTCAAAAACCCTCAGTAAAGTTCTGTTATGATTCATGATGGATGAAATATTGAAAAATCAAAAATCGACTGCATTGGCTACATCTTTTTACTAGAAATTAATAGATATTCTTCTGTTTAGCTGAGCATTATTCAGAAAATCCTTTTAGGGTGATGTGGCAGGGCAGGGGTAAACCCCTTTAAGGCCCTGCCAAAATGCTGGCTGCAGCCTGCTCTCTGGCCAGGAGGCCAGGGGTAGAGACACAGTACAGGTATTCAGCAGGGACCCCAGCTGCAAGCCCTAACAAGGGCTGGCTCCGAGGAACACATTAAGCTAAGTACTGACAGCTGGGCTGAGGCACAAGAGGGCTATAAAAGCCCTGGGAAAACCTCAGCATGGGGGGCTAGCCTGGGAGGAGACAGGAGGGTGGTATCACTGTCTCCTTACCAAAGAAGGAAGCTTCAAAAGCCAGGAGGCCCTGGGGAGGGTCTGTGGAGCACTAGCTGTTGAGGGATCGGGGAACTGCACGAACACTGTAAATAAAAACACTTGGGTGATCCAGCAAAAAAAGGTGTGGAAGATTCTTTATTATACCAGCCTAAACACAGGGCGCAGGCTCAAATGGGAGGAAGCCTGTGGAGACAGGTGAGTTGCAGAAATAAAACACATGAAAATAATAGCCATTCACCTCTTGCATGTTTTTAATATTTTTTACATGCCATGTTTAAGAATTTGGTGGGGGGTTTTTTGTTTGCTTGTTTAGTTTTTTGCTTGCATGTAAAGAAAGGACAATGGTAAAAACATATCCTATTTCCTTTACCAAAGAAAGTAGTGTTGTAAGGAAGCATGGACTCTGATGCTGCAGTAAAATCAGACTATGAAGTCAAGAGTGCCATTTGTTGATTGTGTATATAAATAAATAAAAAGAAATATATGGTGGTGGTTGACTGTGGTCAATAATATTTATATTAACCAGAGTTAACTATTGTTTCATGAGCATTTGCTCTGACCTACTCGGATTTAGCAAACTGTGCTCATTGATGATGCTATGCTCAACACCTGGCTAGAGTGACGTATCCTTAAACAATTTTATCACAGGGTGGCCCATTTGTTGAAATATTCAGTGCTCAAGGCAAGAATCCAGGAGCAAAATGGAAGATCTATGGCAGTCCATCAGCAATTTGGAAAGTAAGTTTTATGGAGGACTTATAAGACCTGAAGTATAAACCGTGGAAAAAAGTACATGAAGCTTAAAATTAGAAGGTAATGAGGGCTTTGACCTGACTATGGAAAAGTTGTCACTTGCAGTTCTGTCACCATAACAGAATAAATGACCACTTAAATTAGCACTTTATGCCTGCTTGCAAACTGGATTGGTCACAGCTGTAGTTTTATAGCTTAAATATTTCTAGTGGAACAAAGCTTAAAATAGTTTTGCTATTGTGATAACCATTGGGTCAAGTCTGGGCCAGTGGATCATGAATCATGTATCTGTCAACATATTTTATTTATCAAATTTTTATTTATAAAAATTATTTATTTATTTATATTATTTTATTTATAAAATATGTTACGAAAAGCCAGAAATTTACTGAGAATATTATTACCATCTCTGCATTGTTATAAAATTCTTGTTGCTACGTACCTCTTGACAGTCTTAAGAACAATCAAAGTAGCCTAACACTTTGGCTGTAAGTTTGGGTTTTTTGCCATCTTAGACTCCTAGAACCATAGAGTTAGAAGGTTCAGCAAGGCTCATTCAGTCTAATCTCCTGCCAAGATGCAGGGTTTGTTGTGTCTAAACCATCCAGATGGCTGTCTGGCCTCTTCTTGAAAGCCTTCAGTGAAGGAGCTTCCATGACCTCCCTAGGCAGACTGTTCAGTTGTCCTACTGTTTTTATAGTTAAAAAGCTTTTCTTGGGATTTAGTCTAAATCTGCTATGCTGTAGTTTGACCCCACTGCCTCTTGTCTGCACTCTGTGGCAAGAGAGAGCAACTTTTCTCCATCTTTTTTATGGAAGCCTTTCAAGTATTTGAAGACTGCTATTATGTCACCCCCTTAATCTCCTCTTCTCCAAACTAAACATATCTGGTTCCTTCAGCCTTTGCTTACATGGCTTGCATTCCATCCCTCTGATGATCTTTGTCGTTTGTCTCTAGATCTTTTCCTGTTTTGTTACATCCTTTCTATACATTTGTGACCAAAATTGGACACCGTACTCCAGCTGAGGCCTAACCAGTGCTGAGTAGAGTGGTACTATCAACTCCTGTGATTTTCATGCTATGCCTCTGTTAATGCAACCTAAAATTGCATTTGCTTGCTTTTTTTTTTTGGCAACACCCTTGCATTTTTGATTTATGTTGAGGTTGTGATCTACCACAACTCCCAGATCCTTCTCAGCAGTGCTGCTGTCAGGCCAGTTATCCCCCATTCTTTATTTGTGCGTTTGGTTTTTTTCCCCCTAAGTGTAGCACCTTACATTTGTCTTTGTTGAATTTTATTTTGTTGTCTGTAGCCCAGTTCTCCAATGTATCAAGATTCTTTGAATTTTAGCTCTACCTTCCAAAGTGTTTGCAACTTTTTCCCCCAGCTTTGTGCCATCTGCAAATTTGGTTAAGTCTTGATTAAGAGAATGATAAAAGGTTTGTTTGTTTTGTTTTTTTCATTGTTCCTTTTTGTAGGAATTTGATAAAGAAGTAAAAGGCTTTGTTTTTGTCCTTGAAGGAAGCAGTCAAACAAACAAGATTCAGCTACCAAAGGAAACTAGACAAACTCGTAAGTATTGAGGCATTACAAATATAAGATGTTGTTCTGTACTAATCCAGTACTACTCCAAGATGTAGCTATTTGCGATATTGTCTCTTCCTTTGAGCAGCTCCTCTGTCAGGGGACTGAAAGGTCACTTTTCAGCAAGACAGTTGTTACCAATAAGTAGACGTTTAGAACTAAACACATTGGGGCAGATCCTCAGCTGGTGTGGTTTTTGCCCAAGGTCAAACCTAACTTAGTTTCTGCTCCGGTAGATGTTGTCAATAAAAGTCTGTCTGTCTCAGCAGGCATTGAATGGGCCTCTTAATCGCTCTTTCATTTTATTCTTAAAATGGTGATATTTACTCACTTTATAGAGCTGTGAGGCTTAATTGTTTGCAAAGAGTTTTTTGTGTTTGGTAAAATGTGCTCTACAGTCTAAGATTGATCATTTCTGATTACTTTTTACAAACAGTTAGTTGTTTAGATCCATGACCTTTTTTAAGTTAGAGTAGAAATAACAAGGGATGAGAAGTTATTCAACAGAATAAAACTTCAGTTTTGCAGAATTTCTTACCTGAATATTTTTCATATGATTTCCCACTCTCCCCCCCTCCCCCCAGTGGCTCAGGGAACTTAACAAGCAGTATTACAGTCATATCTATCTTAACATTTCAAGAGCTAGCTCATCAGGTTGTTTAAATCCGCATTGCTCCATTAAACTCAATGGAAAGACACTCTGATTTATACTACCTGAGAATCTGGCCCTAAATCATATATACTGTACCTGTTTTGAAATCTGCTAAACTAAACAGTGAGTGCTAGAAGACCTGTTAACTTAAGCTCCATGTCTGCTCCCCCTTCCAAAGGCATGGGATTTTATTTGTTGACTCAGCGTGGGTGGCCAATGGGAACAGAACTCCTACAGGAGCCATGTTGTTGTGGATGAGGGAGTAGCCCAGGCAACTGTTCAGAGGCAGTGAGCTTTTGCATGCTTGATCTCAGCTTCTGAAGACCTCTTGAGATCCATGTTGCTCTTGGAATAATACAGCTTTAGGATCTTAAAACGCCTGCCAATTCAATAAAAAGCCAACTCTCTCCTTCAGTAATGGAACCAATAAGAGGAAACTACAAATTTCAACTCATGGATACTTGTATACCCTGCAAGTGTGTGGCTTTTCCTGAATAGGAAAGTATCTTAAAGTTTTTCTTGTTTGCTCCCCAATTAAGCTATATTTCTACTATTTTAAACTTCAGAACTAGATCTGCCTCATCAAAGCCTCATAGATTCTAAGATCAGAAGGGAACATTATCGTCTAGTCTGACCTCCTGAATAGCACAGGCCACAGAATTGCCCCAGAATAATTCCCTGAGCATAGCTTTTAGAAAAAAAATCCGATGTTGATTTAAGAATCATCAGTGATGGAGTATCCATGGAAACGCTTGGGAAATTGTTCCAATGGTTAATTACTCTCTCCGGTGTGGGTTTTGTTTTGTTTTTTGCCTTATTTGCAGTCTGAATTTGTCTAGCTTCAGCTTCCAGCCACTGGATCTTGTTATGTTTCTCTGCTCGATTGAAGAACCCATTATTAAATATTTGTTCCAATGTAGATACTTATAGACTGTAATCAAGTCTCCCCCTAACCTTCTATTTTTAAGCTAAATAAATTAAGCTCCTTGAGTCTTTCACTATAAAGCATGTCTTCTAATCCTTTAATAATTTTCATGGCTCTTCTCTGAACCCTCTCCAATTTATCAATATTCTTCTTGAACTGTGGACACCAGAACTGGATGCAGTATTCCAGCAGTAGTCAAACCAATGCCAAATATAGAGCTCAAATAACCACTCTACTCCTGCTCAGGATTTGCCAATTTATGCATCCCGGGACCTCTTTAGCTCTTTTGGCTGCAGCATCACACTGGGAGCTCATGTTCAGCTGACTACCTGCTCCAATCTCCAAATCTTTTTCAGAGTCATTGCTTCCTAGGATAGAGTCCCCCATCGTGTAAGTGTGGTCTCAGTTGTCATCATTAGGATTGCATTTATGATTTATTGTTTTTGATTAAGTAGTGAGTAATTGCCACATGCTTTTATAATAATCTTGGTGTGAACTTTTATGTGTCTTTGTGGGATATGCTGTTTATATGCTCTCTGAACACTATGAAGAACTGTAAATAAAAAAAAATTACATTCCTTTTATTTTCATAAGAATTCCACCAAAACCACAAATGGGACTTTTTAAAAGGAGCATTTTTATTATAGTTTGATTTGGTTTTCTTCGGTTCTTTTCTGCTTTTGAAAGTTGTGTGAAACTTGGGAAATGGTATTGCAGCAGTATAGCTATATGTCATTGAAATGCTAAATGGTGGAGTTTGCTTTGTGTGTGTATCCATAGCTATATATTTCTTTGTCTCTGTTTCTAGTTGGACTGATCCAGCGGTTTCTGGTACTTCAGATTTATGTGCCATTGGGACAAGACTTCTCTACTGAATTGCTGTAAGAGACGCAGAACTTCATAGCATATTTTATGTATAGTAGACACTTGATCAGATGAACCAATACCAACAGCCATTAATTCTGTGTGGCAGATTTCATGTCGAAGAGCGGTGATTTATGACATCAGCATAAGTCATTTTGATCATTATTTGTCAGACACCTCTATTTTCTGACCTTTCCCTGAGAATAGAAAGTAAATTCTATTTAACAAAACTTAAAAATACTTATTGTGACAGTACGCAGACTAAACTATATGCAGCTACGTGGAAAAGATGGGTGCTTTTAAATTCCTCTTAAACTGCTGAAGAGTATCAAAAGTGGTGTGTATTAAATATTTAGGCCTCCTCTGGCAGGGAAAAAAAGAAATACTGTTTAGTTTAAGGACATTTGGGAGAACCCAGTCAGTTTAATTATTTCTGTACCTAAAGGAGAAAAGAATGAAAGTCATTGACTTTGTTCAGCTGTGCATTTAGTGAGATCTGTACATTACTAATGTAGCATATTGGTTCTTTTGGATGATGCTTAAAACCTTCCAGGGTTGCCTGTTGAATTGTTGATAGTGAAGCTAGATGGTGAAATTTACAGATTCACTGAAGTAAAAAGATTCTGCCTCAAGCCAAAACAGAGTGATTGTTCATTTTCTTGTCAGTAAACTGATTATTTGCCTAGCAAATGGTGAAGGAAAAAAATGAGTTTCTCTTAATGCTCGCTTCTCTCAACTCATAGTGTACCTCTCCTGCTAATCCATTGATTGAGAGGTCACATGCCTGATTTTAAATGGATGTTATGCCTGCTTACATCCAAGACTAAATATGACATGTTGTTTTTTAGTGGATAATGTCCTGAAAATCCTAAAATGTCTTTATTTTTGTCCACCAGCCTGTTGCCAAGAACTAAACTAAACCAAATGCTGTGTAGGACCAAGACCAAAATTTGTCTTTGTGATGTAGGCTTGATTTGTAGCAGGACATGAGCTGTAAGATCAGACTAACGCTATTGCCAGAGCTGTGCTGATGTTATCAAAGATGCTGGTGCACAAACAAACCTTTCTCTGCAACACAGGAAAAACATATTTACTGAATGGAAAAATACAACATTGCTATGAAATTTCATTTACTCTTCTTAGAGGGCATTGCAACCAGTAAAAAGCTTGTAATGAGGCCTCACCTCTCGAGTCCTTTGGCTTTTCCCATTCTGACCATAACCATATGTTCCTGCTACACCATTCCTTATGCATCTTTCACCTTCCAGACAATTCTTCACCACCCCAAAGAAGAGGGTCTTTTGTTTCCCCTACTGTCTGATGTTAAGAGATTTAATGTCCCTAGAATAGCAAATTTGAAATGGGCCTCTTCCTAACAGGTCTTGGGAGCTTTTGTCCTTAGACAATGTTTAAACAAAGGAATTAGGATTTTACCTGCCCACATGAACCATATAGAAGTAACATAGGTGTTACGATACAATGGATACATAGGCTTAGTGCAAGATCATAAGGAAATACAGAAGAGTTCATGTGTAATATAGAATTATAAAGCAGATGTAGGGAATCCATCACCTACTACAAAGAGTTTCAGAAGCTGGAGACAGAGTTCTTAAAGGGTAACTCAAAATTCTAACTTCCATAATTTTTTTTAATTTATTGGTTGTTTAAAACTGAAGTCTTTCTGTAATTTATGAATAATTCCTGAGGGACTGAGAATTATCAGTTCATTTTCTACATTTCCGCTCGTGGGAATGGTATTCTATGATATCTTGAGCACAGAACCTCTATCCAAAGCCTGTGGGGCTTCATTTGAAGTCGGAGGCAGTTTTGCTTCTTGGGACTGCAAGATTGGGCCTTGAAAGCATAGCTTCTGAAAGAACTATTTTACAACTACAATAAATGCATTTATGCTACTTCTAAGCAGGATATTACTGAATATGATACTGTTTTTTCTGCTGTTATCTTAGCAAATGTAGATCCTTTGGTATTTGCCTTTCCTGACCCCAATATTTTGTTATGTAAAGGGGCTTCAACTAATGTTAACCTTCTACCATATTTCCAGAGTTACAGGCATGAGCCAATTTCAATATTGTATATTAAACCTGAGAAGCTACTTAACAATAGAGTTTCTTGCTTCTAAGTTTTTCCTTCAGTGTTGACATATTTTGTAAAGGTAAAACTAATATATATGAGTAGCCTTTCATTCTTGAATTCTTATCCCCCAGAGCCCCTGCTTGTGGATTTGAGTTACTGTCTCAAAACTTAAATAAATGTGTAGGGAGCTTCCTACCTGATTGCGCAAATTGGGATCTTTAGTATGTGATGGGGAGATGATGGAGGGTAGGGCACTACTCTGAGAACAGAACAGGAATCATGCCTGCAGCTAGGCCCTCGTATATTCTGAGATCTTGTAGAATTTGCTGCAGAATCTATATATACCTCAGAATTGTGCTCCAGAATATAACCCTTCATTTAAAACAAACAAAAAGTACTTGTAGCATTCAGGGTTGCAAAGATAACTTTCCAAATACGAGTCTGTTTTACACTGATGTAGTGTTGTCTACTGGCTCTGAATTATTGCCTCTGAGAGATTTGAACTGTCCCATGCATCTCAATGGGGCATTAATGCTGGAATTTAAGTCTCAAAATGTAATTGTCAATATTAACTGAATTATTAATTGTTTTGATCAAATCATCTGGTTGATGTGCCTATCCCACAATCCCAAAGGACCTCCTCCTGCCTGCTTTGGTGGCAAAGTCTCCAGATATGCAAATCTAGTTCTCCTCAATTCTGCCTGCAACTTCCCCTCCCTCCCTCCCCCCCTCCAAATTGACAGTGTATTGTTATGCACTGTTCATGCATTATGTTAATTTTTTTACCAAATTCAACGGAACATTGACAGCTAAAAATGTAGATGCTGCATAGGATTGAATTTAGTGCTTTAAGATATATTTTACAGATTTTTATTTATTTTCCTGTAATAGTTCTTTGGTTTTATGACTTAGAACTTAAGGCCAACATTTTCATATGTGAATATGGATTTAGGGTACCTCAGTTTTTAAGTGCCCAATTTAGGACACTCCAAAGGGCCTGACTGCTGAGCATCCATCCTCTGAACATTTCTAAAGAATCAGGCCCCTTTTAGAAGTCTCTTAAGTCAGGTACCCAAAACCGAGGCACCAAAAATTGGTAATCACTTTTGAAAATCTGGGCCTAAATGCATAGGAATTACAATACTGGATCAGATCTCCTTCTGAACTGAATTAAATGAAGTTAAAAATACATAAATAATTTCCTAATATTACCCTGGCATGCAAGCAGTTGCTGTGGTTTGCAAGAATGTTACGCAAGTGCAAATAAGAAGAGAGGTAGTTCACACAAACTTGACTGGAAGAGAGGTCTCTACAAGGCAATCTTTCTGTTTAGATGAAGTCCAAATTGACAACATTTAGAACCTCTGGTCTAGAATATTAGTTCAAGCAAATATATTAAACTTAGATTTTTTTCCCTAATGAGGGAGTTGACCGCTTAATTGTATGTAAATGTAGTGTTTGTAGAAGACAGGAACTTTAAGATATATAAAAAGTCCATACCACAGGTACAGTGTAGGCAGTATTTGTGAGAGGAAGTACCAGAATGTGTGACAGATATTGTAAGAATAGGATTTCAAGCTTAATAGCTCCCTTTTCTCTTCCTGTTTTTTTCCCTACTGTGTATACCTTTTGTCTTATTTCAGTTGTTTCCTTACTGTCTTAGTGCCTCTTCTTTCTTTATCCCTTTATTTTTAACCTTGAAAGAAACTTTTTTGGTTTGTACGGCATTATTTAGCCCACTACACACAAGATTGCTTGTGTTGAGCATTTTTAATAAAATTGTGTTAATTTTAATTGTTTGAAAATTTAACAAATTGAAATTGCCTTTAGACCACTATTAATTGTCTGTTTTTTATGCAGTGGTTAGGTATTTCCCTCTAATGAGCACAGGACAAGAGGGTTAGAGCAAAGTGTAGTCACGTGCGTCCTCAGCATGGGCATACCACGTACAGCTCTGAAATAGTCTTCTGTTGAAGTAGAAATTAAAGTGCTGTGAAATGTTTTTAATTTCTACTATTTCATTGAAGGGGGTAGAATTCAGCTAAATGCCTTGTAAGGCATTTTGAATTCCAACTCTGCTATGCTCTAATTTTTAAAGGAATTGTAGAACAGGAGGCTCCCTTTCTCCACCCTTGATGGATTGTGATCCTCCCCTACATGGTGGTGGTAGGTCATAATATTTCCTGAGTTGATTAGATGACCAACAGGAAAGAAAACAAATTCTCTAGAATATTTCAGAGTAAATGGGAAAGTAGGAACAAAGAGAGAGGAAATCAAGTTGTTTAAATAGGAGAAGAAAACTGTATGGTATGTGAAGCATTTTTGAAAGAAAGGGGGGAAAAATATATGAACGTGGATGGTGGGATGAAAGTAACTCTCCTTTTTGGATGTTAAAGTTTTGGAAATCAGAACGGTAAAGAAGGCACCAACCACATGAGGCTAGAAAATGAGTCCTTGTAGTCCAGGAAACAGACCATGCGAGTTGCTCACTTTATTCCAGGCTAGCAGAGTAACGTTTAAACTTATGCTGAGGTGCTGCACATTTTTTCCACCTGTGCTGAAATGCCCAGTGTATCCCATTATCATTCCACTGCTTAATCTTGTTTATAGCATTAAGTCTGCTAACTAAAGACCACTATATTTAAGTCTGCAGAATAGCTTCCATTGAAACACTCACAACTTACCAAGAACTTCACTTTTTAGGTTGAAACTTTCCATACTTGGTGTATCTTCAATACGAACATGTTTTGAAAGTTTGAGGAAACTCCTGTAAAACTGAAAAATCCACTTTGCCCTTTAAAGAATAATTCTAACATACTTTTTGGCCCCACTCTCAAACTTGGCATGTGAACCGTCCTCAAAGAGGCTTTATTTATCACTGACGTTCAAAGAAAATAGGATTTATATCTTCAAGTTGTTTGAAAATTGCATACTGAGCAATCCCAGGGAAGGGAGGGAGAGAGAGAGAGACTGACTCTGTTCTTCCGTAGCTTGGGAAGTTTATATTTTTGAAAACAATATGAACAGAAACAATAAGAGGCATTGAATGAGGAAGCCTAAATATGCTCTTAACTTGCACCTATTAACATCCTGGCTAGCCCTCCAACTATAGGAATACACTTTTAATTTTCCTGGTCTCTTGAGCTTTGTACCACAGAATTGACTGGGTCCTACAGAACTCAGGATATGTGAAATGAACAGCTGTGGAGTAAGTACAACTTGCTCCTAGTTGGGATGCAGCTCCACAGTATTTTAGGCTCACTGGTTTAGGAAGGGTCCCGAGGCTTATCCCTATTTCTCCATGTCTCAGAGGGTAAATTCCTAATTAGGTCTTGACTGACTGACAGGGGTATGGTTGCAGTCCTTTTAAAAGTGAATGAGTGCTTCAATTAAGTGCTCAATCTTTGAAATACACCTTGCACTATCCGGCCCATAATTTCTACTATTTAATACCTCAAACTTTCCTTGCTAACAAGTAATATCCAACTACCAAAGCCTGCAGGAAGAGATGGGGCCTGCAGTGTGCTGTAAAGGTCAGTAGACTCAGGCTCTGAATTATATATTTAATGTACATTAAGCTGTACTAGTATGTGCCAGGTTTTTTGGGTTTTTTTGAGTGTCCTGAGTTTCCACGCTAGAATTGAGAGGCAGGAATCAGGGTCAGAGTCAGGCTGTAGTCAGAGACCGGAAATCAGGAGATCAGGCAAAGTCTGGCATGGCAGCAGGCCCAAGTCTGTGGTTGCCCTGTGGCACCCATGAGGTTAAATAGGGTGGTTGGCCAATCAGAGAGCTGCAGGGTACCATCATTCTGGGTCTCTGAGGTAGTACTTCCTGGAGTGGGTCTGTGGGAATATCAGCTGTCCTAGGCTCTGAAGACCCACATTTTAGTCCCCAGATCCTTACACCAACAATCATACACAGGCTCAACAGAAATTCCAGTGCTAAATTAGAAACAGAAGAGGGACCAATAACACCTGATTAAATTAAAGCAACCCTCAAAGAGCTTAAGCAGGGGAAATCTCCTGCAGTTGACAGAATTCAAGTAGGGATACTAAAGGTGGGAGGTGAAATTCTGATTGAGCAGCTAGCAAAAGTTTAAGAAAATATGGGTGAAAGACAGGGAAGGTGGTATCATAGTGGCATTGGCAAAAAAGGGGCAGTCTTACTCCGTGCACAGACTGGAGAGGTATTGTACTGCTGTCAATCCCCAGACAAAGAATTGGCTCCCATTTTGCTGAATAGAATGACAACCGTAGATGAAATGTTACAGAAAGAACAGGCAGGGTTCCATTCAGGTAGATCATGTTGTGAATGGATATTCACTCTTTGACAGATCATTGAAAAAGCTATTACTTGGCAAAAACCCATCTTAATCAACTTTATCAACCTTTAGAAATGTTCAACAGTGTCCACTGAGAAACCTGTGTAATATTGCTAAAAGGTGTGCGTTACCAGACAAGCTGAAGAATGTAATAAGGAGTTTATATGATGGAAGTAGATATGCAGTCAGATCAGATGCAGGCGTGGGGGGATGATTCGATTTTGTGACCGGAGTTAGAGAAGGTTGTGTGTTTTGATCAATCCTCTTTGCATTAGCAAAAGACTGCGTGATGAAACTGACAACAAAAGGCATTGTGGCCAGTGCTGAACTCCATAAATACCTGCACGCAAATGTTTGTTATCTCAGTTTGTCCTCAGTTTCCTCACTCCTAACAGCCATTTGGGATTTGGGTCAGTGTCCTCTAGGCGTTCTAGGACCTTCCTTCACCTGACTCCTGCTCAGTCTTCTCTTCCTGTGATCTTGTAGTCATCTTTCTGTTGCTTAGAGAGCATGACTCTTTTAAAATCAGTCTTTGACCTTTTCTCTTCTCACAGTGGGATTTTCCATGATCCAGGCCTTGAGTGAAACTAGTGGCAGAAGGTTGTTAAAAGTTAATGGCACTCCCTGTAGCCTCCATTTTCCTGCCAGAGCAAGGTTATTCAATTGTTAGTAACACTTAATGGCCTTCTCATTCAGACACCTTGGCACTAACTCTCTTCCCCCCTCCCTTTTTAACATGAGATGGTTTATACAATCTGACAGTTACAGTGTAGCACATAATCAAGCTGACACTCAAAATGGAGGCTGAAATACGACATGGCTTATCACAAAATCTTACTGGGAACACTGACAATACTGCCCCAGACTCTCATAATTATTACTTATATTCCAGAAGCACCAGTCAGAATCAGACTCAGGACTTTATTGGGGGGGAAAAAACCCTACAGAAGTAGACATAGTCCATATATTGAAGACCTCAGTCAGAGAAGACAAGTGACGTACATAGAGTGGAAGGAGAGGGAAATGCCAAAATCTGTCTCATTTGTTGCACTTTATAGCTCTGTCTTTTTAAAGAAAAAAAGAGCTTCCCACTGCATGCAAGTTTTAACTTCTAAATTAACCCTTTGGTTACACACCTGAAATAGAGATAATTGTTAGTTCCTGGCAATTGTCCTAAGCATTTGCCTTTTTCTCTTGGACTGCATTAAAGATCTTTCATTTAAATATATTTAATACTTCACTTTTAAAATGCTGTTATATATAGCTATGTTTGAGACAACCACAAGTATGCACAATGGAGATTTTAGTTGAGTGTTAGTCACGTTGCAATTACCAGTGATCAAGAGCAGCTTCTGTCTCTTCAAAGACAGAGGCATCATAAACTTTCCCCAAGGTTAAATGCCAGTAGTTTATAACTATGGCATTAAAATGGCTGTTGAAGGAATGGCTGTTCAAATACACACTTGATATGTTAAAATGCACTAGCAGACATCCAGTGAACTTTGACATAACAAAAACAAATTTAGTCAATTTTACATGCTAGAAATGGCATGTTCATTTTATTCTTTTTAGCATTCAAGTTTCTGCAGTATATTCAGTGTTTAATTTAATGTGCAAATGAACTAAGCTGTGTGATCATGAGCGACTTCAATTTGAGCAACATATAGTGGAGGTCTCGTGCTGCCAATATTAAAACATTCTTGGAATTTCTAAATATTATAGATGAAAATTTGCTAACTCAAGAAGTATTGCTGATAACAGGGGAGGATTCCACATTAGACCTAATTTTGACATGTAAAGAGGAACTGATCACAGAACTAAAAATTAATGATAGCGTAGGTATAAGTAATCATGACTTGATCACATTTTTAATGTGCAAACAGGATGAAGTCCAGACCATTAATATATATACTTGGTATTTTAAAAGGGCCAGTTTCACAAAGCTGAAAACAATAATGAGCCAAATAAGCTGGAGGAAGAAGTTAATAAAAAAAATATGAATAATTGGCAATTGTTTAAGAACACTACTCGATGCTCAAAAAGTCACAGACCCACGGACGAAGGCTGTATTGGTTAAACATATGAAACACAAACATTTCTGATGGTTTAGTTTTGATGAACTTAGAAGAGGACAAAAATCAGTTTATAATGGAAAGCTAATCATTACTTAAAGCTGGGGAATAGTTACAATATTTCCATAATAAAACTTATGTAGCTCAACTCCTTTTGAGGGCCAGGGGTTAGGGAAGATGGGGGGAGAGGAGGATTAAATCATCATACTTTCAGGAAACTATGTACAATGGAAAAAATTCATTTCTGGGGTAACTTTAATGAAATTAGACCGGAGATTATTTTGAAGAACTGTAATCCACTTCATCGGATGCATAGAATGGAACAAATAGTAAGATTATATACATACAGACATGCATACAGATAAGTTGGAAGTTACCATACAAACTGTGAGAGGCTAACTAGTTAAGATGAGCTATTATCAGCAGGATCATTTTTCTAGCCTGTTGCTTTGACCATGTCACTCCTCTTTTTGAATAGCTCCCCAATCTCTATTACATCAGACATTATTACCTTCATTACCTATTCCCTTCCTACCCATCTTTCATTTGCTACCAAAATGTCCCACCCCCGATTGGCCCATGAAGTCGACCTCCACCACATACTTGATAAATTTTCAAACAAGCACCTTTGTGCTTTCTCCCCGCTAGCCTCATAGTTGGGAGGAGCTTCCTATAAACATGTGCCTGTCAACATTCAAATCCCTCCTTAAAATTCTCCTTCGTAATGATAGCTTCCACCACCCAAAAACGAAGCTTTACAGGGGGTAGACTGCTGGTGTGCTAACTACTGCCAATCATGCTGACCAATGTTGCCTCATTGTTTCCTTGTACTCCTCCGTCTGTCTGTCAGTCAGTCTGTTGTCTGTTGTTTTATACTTAGATTGTAAGCTATTTGGGATCTTTTTGTTTTGTGATTGTACCCAGCACCGGAGTACCCATGGAGTCAGCGCCAATGACCTGAGCCCTGAAATTTAGAATTTCAGAGCACAAATATATAATGAGGAGAGAGGGGATTTAAGATTACTGTTCCATAACTATTTTTTCTGGACAGACAGTTCCTACTTCCTCCTCTCTCTTTCTGGAGTAAAGACTCGTTTCCTAAACCAAGAAGAAGGACAATAAAACCAGCAACTTGAAAAATGAAAGACATTTGAATGAGTTGCAAGCCAAGATCAGAGTCGTAATGACGAATGCCTTCGGTGACAAAAAAGAAATAAAATTCTAAAATGTTATATTTTTCTGCAGTCTCAAGGCACGTATTCACTAACTGAGCACTTCTCTGAGGCAATGTAATAAGAATTACTGACTTTTAGAACTTGTAGAAGCCTTTCACAATGCTGTTTTCAGGCTATTGCTAGCATTATATACATTTTGAAATTATCAAATTCAGTTCACTAAATGACTAAGCCCTGGTCTACACTAGGACTTTAGGTCGAATTTAGCAGCATTAAATCGATGTAAACCTGCACCCATCCACACGATGAAGCCCTTTATTTCGACTTAAAGGGCTGTTAAAATCGATTTCCTTACTCCACCCCTGACAAGTGGATTAGCGCTTAAAT
Organism: Lepidochelys olivacea; assembly: GCF_965140295.1. NCBI lineage: Eukaryota > Metazoa > Chordata > Testudines > Cheloniidae > Lepidochelys > Lepidochelys olivacea. Next base: position 2,367,115 of record NC_140417.1, on the reverse strand, counting down.
CAGCCTTGCCGGCTCAAATTTGGGGTACTGTGGACACAATTCGACGGTATTGGCCTCCGGGAGCTATCTCAGAGTGCTCCATTGTGACCGCTCTGGACAGCACTCTCAACTCAGATGCACTGGCCAGGTAGACAGGAAAAGAACTGCGAACTTTTGAATCTCATTTCCTGTTTGGCCAGCGTGGCAAGCTGCAGGTGACCATGCAGAGCTCCTCAGCAGAGGTGACCATGATGGAGTCCCAGAATCGCAAAAGAGCTCCAGCATGGACTGAACGGGAGGTACGGGATCTGATCACTGTATGGGGAGAGGAATCCATGCTATCAGAACTCCGTTTTCGAAATACCAAAACCTTTGTCAAAATCTCCCAGGGCATGAAGGACAGAGGCCATAACAGGGACCCGAAGCAGTGCCGCATGAAACTGAAGGAGCTGAAGCAAGCCTACCAGAAAACCAGAGAGGTGAACGACCGCTCCAGGTCAGAGCCCCAAACATGCCGCTTCTATGATGAGCTGCATGCCATTTTAGGGGGTTCAGCCACCACTACCTCAGCTGTGTTGTTTGACTCCTTCAATGGAGATGGAGGCAATACGGAAGCAGGTTTTGGGGACGAAGAAGATGATGATGAGGAGGAGGTTGTAGATAGCAGAGAAACCGGTTTTCCCGACAGCCAGGAACTGTTTCTCACCCTGGACCTGGAGCCAATACCCCCCGAACCCACCCAAGGCTGCCTCCTGGACCCAGCAGGCGGAGAAGGGACCTCCGGTGAGTGTACTTTTTAAAATACTATACATGGTTTAAAAGCAAGCATGTGAAAGGATTACTTTGCCCTGGCATTCGCGGCTCTCCTGGATGTACTCCCAAAGCCTTTGCAAAAGGTTTCTGGGGAGGGCAGCCTTATTGCATCCTTCACGGTACGACACTTTACCACTCCAGGCCAGTAACACGTACTCGGGAATCATTGTACAACAAAGCATTGCAGTGTATGTTTGCTGGTGTTCAAACAACATCCGTTCTTTATCTCTCTGTGTTATCCTCAGAAGAGTGAGATATAATTCATGGTCACCTGGTTGAAATAGAGTGCTTTTTTTCAGGGGACACTCAGAGGTGCCCATTCCTGCTGGGCTGTTTGCCTGTGGCTAAACAGAAATGTTCCCCGCTGTTAGCCACAGGGAGGGAGGAGGGTTGAGGGGGTAGCCACGCGGTGGGGGGAGGCTAAATGCGACCTTGTAACGAAAGCACATGTGCTATGTATGTAATGTTAACAGCAAGGTTTACCCTGAGAGAGTGTAGCCACTGTTTTATAAAATGTGTCTCTTTAAATACCGCTGTCCTTTTTTTTTTTTCTCCACCAGCTGCATGTGTTTCAATGATCACAGGATCTTCTCCTTCCCAGAGGTTAGTGAAGCTTAGAAAGAAAAAAAAACGCACTCGAGATAAAATGTTCTCCGAGCTCATGCTGTCCTCCCACACTGACAGAGCACAGACGAATGCGTGGAGGCAAATAATGTCAGAGTGCAGGAAAGCACAAAATGACCGGGAGGAGAGGTGGCGGGCTGAAGAGAGTAAGTGAAGGGCTGAAGACAGGGCTGAAGCTCAAATGTGGCGGCAGCGTGATGAGAGGAGACAGGATTCAATGCTGAGGCTGCTGCAGGACCAAACCAGTATGCTCCAGTGTATGGTTGAGCTGCAGCAAAGGCAGCTGGAGCACAGACTGCCACTACAGCCCCTGTGTAACCAACCACCCTCCTCCCCAGGTTCCATAGCCTCCACACCCAGATGCCCAAGAACGCGGTGGGGGGCCACCGGCCAACCAGCCACTCCGCCACAGAGGATTGCCCCAAAAAAAGAAGGCTGGCATTCAATAAATTTTAAAGTTGTAAACTTTTAAAGTGCTGTGTGGCATTTTCCTTCCCTCCTGGGCTACCTTGGTAGTCATCCCCCTATTTGTGTGATGAATGAATAAAGAATGCATGAATGTGAAGCAACAATGACTTTATTGCCTCTGCAAGCGGTGATCGAAGAGAGGAGGGGAGGGTGGTTAGCTTATAGGGAAGTAGAGTGAACCAAGGGGCAGGGGGTTTCATCAAGGAGAAACAAAGAGAACTTTCACACCGTAGCCTGGCCAGTCATGAAACTGGTTTTCAAAGCTCCTCTGATGCGTACCGCGCCCTCCTGTGCTCTTCTAACCGCCCTGGTGTCTGGCTGCGTGTAACCAGCAGCCAGGCGATTTGCTACAACCTCCCACCCCGCCATAAACGTCTCCCCCTTACTCTCACAGATATTGTGGAGCACACAGCAAGCAGTAATAACAGTGGGAATATTGGTTTCACTGAGGTCTAATCGAGTCAGTAAACTGCACCAGCGCGCCTTTAAACGTCCAAATGCACATTCTACCACCATTCTGCACTTGCCCAGCCTGTAGTTGAACAGCTCCTGACTACTGTCCAGGCTGCCTGTGTACGGCTTCATGAGCCATGGCATTAAGGGGTAGGCTGGGTCCCCAAGGATACATATAGGCATTTCAACGTCCCCAACAGTTATTTTCTGGTCTGGGAATAAAGTCCCTTCCTGCAGCTTTTGAAACAGACCAGAGTTCCTGAAGATGCGAGCGTCCTGTACCTTTCCCGGCCATCCCACGTTGGTGTTGGTGAAACGTCCCTTGTGATCCACCAGAGCTTGCAGCACTATCGAAAAGTACCCCTTGCGGTTTATGTACTCGGCGGCTTGGTGCTCCGGTGCCAAGATAGGGATATGGGTTCCGTCTATGGCCCCACCACAGTTAGGGAATCCCATTGCAGCAAAGCCATCCACTATGACCTGCACATTTCCCAGGGTCACTACCCTTGATATCAGCAGATCTTTGATTGCGTGGGCTACTTGCATCACAGCAGCCCCATCAGTAGATTTGCCCACTCCAAATTGATTCCCAACTGACCGGTAGCTGTCTGGTGTTGCAAGCTTCCACAGGGCTATCGCCACTCGCTTCTCAACTGTGAGGGCTGCTCTCATCTTGGTATTCATGCGCTTCAGGGCAGGGGAAAACAAGTCACAAAGTTCCATGAAAGTGCCCTTAAGCATGCGAAAGTTTCGCAGCCACTGGGAATCGTCCCAGACCTGCAACACTATGTGGTTCCACCAGTCTGTGCTTGTTTCCCGAGCCCAGAATCGGCGTTCCACAGCATGAACCTGCCCCATTAGCACCATGATGCATGCATTGTCAGGGCCCATGCTTTCAGAGAAATCTGTGTCCATGTCCTGAGCACTCACGTGACCGCGCTGACGTATTCATGCGCCTCAGGGCAGGGGAACGCAAGTCACAAAGTGACGTCGCCTCCTCGCCCGGTATCGCTTTGCCAGGTTCTGGTGCTGCATATACTGCTGGATAATGCGTGTGGTGTTTAATGTGCTCCTAATTGCCAAAGTGAGCTGAGCGGCCTCCATGCTTGCCTTGGTATGGCGTCCGCACAGAAAAAAGGCGCGGAACGATTGTCTGCCATTGCTCTGATGGAGGGAGGGGCAACTGACGACACGGCTTACAGGGTTGGCTTCAGGGAGCTAAAATCAACAAAGGGGGTGGCTTTACATCAAGGAGTATTTCAGGCAGGACTTCACGGAGGGTTCCAATAAGAAATGGTGCACCTAAGTTATTGTTCTTATTGGAACAAGGAGGTTAGCCTGGCCTCTGATTGATACATGGCTAGATTTACCTCGCTGCACCTTCTCTGTGAGTGACTGCAGTGTGACCTAGAGGAATGAGTCCCCTAGACGGGGGAGGAGGCAAATGAGTACAAAACAAATCTGGTCTATTTCTTGTTTTGATCCACTCCATCTATCTTTTACATCTTTGGCTGGCAGCAGACGGTGCAGCAGGACTGCTAGCCATCCTCATCTCTTGCCTGCCCGGCAGAAGATGATGCAATAGGACTGCTAGCAATCCGTATCACCTGCCTGCTCACCATAAGACGGTTCAATAGGACTGACTGCAGGACTAAAGAGAATGACCTGGTCAAGTCACTCCAGATTTAGTCCCTGCGCCCATGTCTGCCCAGGCGCTCCCAGCCGACGTGGCCAGGAGCACCTCGGACACAACGAGGACGGCTACTAGTCGTATTGCACCATCTGCTGCCAGAAGGCAGTGGGTTGCTGCTACTGTGTAGCAATGCCGTACCGCGTCTGCCAGCACCCAGGAGACATAGGGTGACGGTTACCTGAGCGGGCTCCATGCTTGCCATGGTATGGCGTCTGCACAGGTAACTCAGGAAAAAAGGCGCGAAACGATTGTCTACCCTTGCTTTCACGGAGGGAGGGAGGGAGGGAGGGAAGGGGGGCCTGACGATATGTACCCAGAATCACCCGCGACAATGTTTTAGCCCCATCAGGCATTGGGATCTCAACCCAGAATTCCAATGGGCAGCGGAGACTGCGGGAACTGTGGGATAGCTATCCACAGTGCAACGCTCCGGAAGTCGACTCTAGTCTCGGTACTGTGGAAGCACTCCGCCGAGTTAATGCACTTAGAGCATTTTCTGTGGGGACACACACACTCGAATATGTAAAACCAATTTCTAAAAAAACGACTTCTATAAATTCAACCTTATTCCATAGTGTAGACATACCCTAAAAGTATAATGGGACCAACATGGCTACAGCAACACTGCATACAGTAAATGACTAAAAGTCAAGAATTAAATATTGGTCAGTAGTAACTAAACATAGGGAACTGCTGATGGCTGTTCACTGCCCTATGTGAAGTGAAGTGGTGGTCTAACTTTCTGTTCCCGGTAGATAGGTATCTACAACATAGAAGACTGTGAGATTAGTACCTTGGTAGATGCCAAAGGTGGAATAAGCCATGGGGAATGAGCCAGTCTGTCAGTACTCTAAGTTCGTGCTACTCAAAGTGGTGGTCCGCAGACCGGGATCGGTCTGCGAGCCATCGGCTGCTGGTCTGCGCGCACGTTGAGAAAAAAAAATGCCGGTCCCCCACCTCAGATAGCTTGAGAAGCACTGCTCTAAGTGATCCTTCCCGAACAGGTTTAACCAAAATGTCAGGGCATGAAAGCAAATTTCTACTGCACTACCAATGCGGTATCTGTTCCATGAACAGAGCACATCAGTGTCTGGAGCTAGGAATTCAGCATCTTTCAAAAGCACTAAATACCACTTTAAAACAAAATTAAGACAATGCTACGTATATAAGATGATTTTTGATCAAGGGTAGTATAGATCTAATGTCTGACATGTCATATCCTACCAGGTGATACTGTCCTGTACAGCAGGGGTGGGGAATCTTTTTTCCATCAGGGCCACTGACCCACATTAAAAATCAGTAGTGGGCCACACACAGCCCTGCGGGGGGTGGGGTGGGGTGGGGGGAGCAGAGGCTTGGGGCTTCCCCTAGGCTCTGGGGTGGGGCCAGAAATGAGGGGTGCAGGGAGGGGTTCCAACTTGGGGCAGAGGGTTGGCGGGCCGGGGGGGGGTCTGGGAGGGAGTTAGCGTGCATGAGGGGGTTCCGACCTGCGGCAGGAGGTTCAGGGTGTGGGTTCCGGTCGGCACTTACCTCAGGTGGCTCACGGTCGGCGACCCACCAGGGCTAAGGCAGGCTCCCTGCCTGCCCTGGCACAGCGCTTTTCCCGGAGGTGGCTGCCGTGTCCAGTCGCTAGGTGGAGGGGCAAGGAGGCTCTGTGCAGTGCGCGCTGCCTACGCCCACAGGTGCTGCCCCATCAGCTCCCATTGGCCACAGTTCCCGGCTAATGGGAGCTACAGAGCTGGCACTGGGTGAGGGGGCAGCGTGCGGAGCATCCCTGATCGCTCCTGCTCCTAGGGGATGCAGGGACATGATGGTTGCTTCTGGAAGCTACGCTGAGCCAACTGGACTTGTAATGGCTGGGCACCCTAGCTTTCCCCTGTAGAGGGGTGAGCCAGCGTTCGCGGCTCCAGCCCCGCGGAGGGAGTGCCAAGGTTTGGGGCTTCCGGCCCGCAGCATGGAGACTTGCTGCGGGCCGAATGAAATCAAGCAGCATGCCAGATCCAGCCTGCGGGCCATAGGCTCCCCACCCCATATTCCTGGGGATGGACTTGATAAACTAGTAGATCTTTTCAAACTCATTTTCACTATTAAGCATTTTATAGCATTTCACGTGTTCAAGTGTATTCTACAACTATTAGTCATAATACTACCCCAGCAAGATAGCAGGTAAATATTATTATTCCCATAATACAGATTGAAGAATTGAGGTTTTAAAATAAAATTGAGAAAATGCTACTGAGATGGAAAAGTGAAGTGACTTGCCCATGTCATGTTGCCTTTCTGCTAGGATTGTGTTATGCATTTTCTCACATGAACAGGTTTACTTATTTGTTGTAGAACTTATCAATTATAATATGATTTGCCAGTTTCACAGCTTACATGAAAACTGACATGTAAAATAAAACCATCTGTTATAAATTGTGACAAATGACTGGCATCATAGTTAGTACTTCAAAAAGAATGAATGTGTGTACATTTGGTCAGACTCCAAGCAGCAGAATTACTCGCACCTGCACATGCCCCATATTTTGGAGCATTTACCAAGAATGCCAGTGCAAGCCAGATGCTGTTTTCTTTCCTACCCAAATGTTTTCCAAACATTGAGCTACTTTTGTTATTTCAAAAAGGTAGCAAAATTTCTAAAACTGAGTGTTAAGCAATTGGCTACTATATTTACAGCAGATGGCTGTACCCAGTATTACTAACAGCCTTGTTATTATTTGCTTCAAAAAGGATACATAAATTACATGCTCTGCTGCTTTAGTTCTAATTTTTTTTCTATGTTTAGGGATTTAAAAAAATTTAATCAATTTAAATATTTGCCAGCCAGACCAACACATTGACTCCTAATGTGACAAATGTTAACTCAGTCTCTTCCACCTCATGCCACCATACAAAATATCAGCCTGTATTTCCACTGAAATTGCTTTAAAACAGATAGGACAGCTAATTTAAACAGTTGTTTGCACATTCAGTATTTATGACAGGAATCTCGCATGACTGGCTGGTAGCAGCAAGTTAGAAGGTTTAGCTCAGCTGCTGCCACGAGTGATGGATGGCCTTGAAGAATTTCTTATTTGTGATCAGATCAATCACAGAACAGAATACGAAAAAGGGGATCAGCCTCAAACTAGATTCAGAACATTTCCATCTGTATGCAAAAATGGGACAGGAAGAAATGTACCATAAAGTACAGCTATTAAAAATTCACAAAGAACGTTTTACATAAAGCATATTTGAAGGTGAGGTAGTTGATAATATGTCTCGACTTTTCATGTAGTGTTATCCAAAGATTCAGATGTAAGAAATCATCCTGTGACTCAGAATATGTTTGTTTTGTATATATTTGATAAAACCAGAGGAACTATGCAAACTCAAACTCTGGAGTTTAAACTATGGAGTTTAAAATTCCAGACCTATCTTTGATGGTATATAAGAAATGTGCAGTCAAAGGTTGCTGACTACTTAGTGTATAGAAGAACCACAAGATTATATGAAGTTTAAACTGTTCATAGCCTGTGGACAATTACAAATGAATGGTTTCAAAAAATTTGGAAAATGGTTGTAATACTTAACTACTTCGCAAGGATGGTGCACAGGGTGCCAGAATACAGGGGCAGAGTTAAGGTTGTGTGTTGACCCAGATTTCCAGACTTTCAAGCATTTGTTTTGTTTTTAAAAAAACTTTAGCTTAGAATTTTCTGGCTTTTAAACACTTTAGAGCTAGAATATTCTAAGGTATTTTCTGAAATAATTGATAAGGTTTAATGAGGTTTTAATTGTCTATCAATGTACTTAAAACTTGAATTGTTTGCTATCATAATTAGTCTTGTAGTTCTGAGGACAGTGATATGATAAATTATTCATGCTTGCTGTAAAGACATAGCATGTTTTCAGATATAGTGCAACAAAGAATACAAATTTCATGTTTAGCATTGTTGAGCTTGGAATGGCCTTGTAAAATTAGAAGCAGAAAACAGATAATCATTCCATCATTTACTTTTGACAGCATTGAAGATTTTAGATAACAGGCTGAAGGTAAAAGTTCATTGAACAGATCTACCTGGTGAGACCCATTTGAAATTCAGAAGCTGGTGGTTAACTTTTAATAGCATGTAGCTTGCTCTTTCGATTTTGCGAAATAAGAATGAAATGTGGAAACAACTTTTTTTTTTGAAGTAAATTAAGTACATTTATTTCTATAATTTAAGGAAAAGATTAGCTCATTCATTCCCAGGCATTGTATGTAGGAAAAAAAACCCTTGCTGTTGCCCTTGTGAAGGAGGCAGCAGCACAAATCTGGTAGCAATGTAGAAACCTGATAATCCCAATGAACACTTGCGACTTGTCTTGCTTGGCGGGTGTGTGAGGATCAGTGCAATTTATTATGGAATTAATAGTAATAGGCACAGTCACAGCTGAAAAATGAACCTCTGTTGTGATTAGTATGTAGTCTTAAAGAAGATGAACACTTTTTTCCTCCTACTCAGAATTAATTTCTTAGCTTCCCTTTGGAGATAGATGCCTTTAATTCTTGGCATTTGATCACATTCACTCTTCCCTTGTCTGTGAATATGTTCAAATGTTGCATTTTTATGAGGTGTTCTTAAATTAAGAATCATCCGGTCCATAGACTATCAGGGTGGGAAGGGACCTCAGGAGGTCATCTAGTCCAACCCCCTGCTCAAAGCAGGACCAATCCCCAATTTTTGCCCCAGACCCCTCAATGGCCTCCTCAAAGATTGAACTCACAACGCTGGGGTTAGCAGGCTAATGTTCAAACCACTAAGCTATCCCTTTCCCCTGGGTTTTTTTCAGTTCTGTTGTACAAAACCTTAAGCAAAACCTGTGGTATTACTGAAGGGTCTGAAAATCTTATTTCCTGGCTACAAAATATATCTATGTGGAGGAGACCTTTTCAGAGTGATAGGGAAGAGGAAGAAAGACTACTTTTTGCATCTCAACCTCTTAAGTCTCCTCTGTAGAAACAGTATCTTCAGAGTAAAAGCGGTGGCTAAACATAATGACCCAATAGTCATTGCAGTAAGAGAAATACAGGGGCTACAGTTGGAAGATTGGAAGGGCATAAAAGGAATATATTTTTAAAATAGAAGAGACAGGTTGAAACTATGAGAGAAGTTGCATGTTAGTAGGGTGACCAGATGTCCCGATTTTATAGGGACAGGCCCAATTTTTGGGTCTTTTTCTTATATAGGCTCCTATTACCCCCCATCCCCTGTCCCGATTTTTCACACTTGCTGTCTGGTCATCCTACATGTTAGTCTCCTCCCCTTTCCCCATCATACAAAACTAGATACTAATGGACAGCGTTATAGATTTGCCTACCAGGTAGCAAAATTGAAAGAAATTGTCATTCAAGGTTAGTATAAAGGAACCGTCCTACACATTTCCCTCAGACTTTTAGTTTCCGTCATCCTGACAGCTCAAAGCCTATGCCAAAGTCATATTTTTTCCTTTCCATGTTAACCCTGTCTTCCTTTGAGTCATCCAAAGAAAAATAAGGGAAAGGGGGTGGGGAGGAGGAATCAAATAAAATATTTTACTCTAGAGATTATTCTAACTAACCTCCTTTCTAGCAAAATTTTCTTTAACATATCAGAGGAGAGTGCCTTCTTAGAGTTGCCTTTCTCCAACTCTGTGTCCTTGTACACGTCCAGGCTTAGCCTTTGGCTATAAATGAAACCTCTGCTCTTCAGCACTATACATTCTTTTCAGAAGTCAACAATTTCTACTTCTCTTCTCTATCTACCTAAGGTAGGCACTACCTCTTTGAGATACTTTTCCTCTGACAAGTGTAAGTGAGGCTGCTTCTCAGCAATAATTTATTTATTTCTTAAGTCCTCCTGGTCTAAGACTTCTTTAAGCCAGGGGGTTTTCCTGCCGGATTTATCTTGCTCTCATGTCCCCTCCAAATGCAGAAGCATTTGGAGTAGATTCCTGGATATATTAATCAGTCTATGTTCCCTCAGACTTCATTTGTCTGCAAGAGGTGCTTAGTGTACTCTGCATGCTTCCTTTTCTTCTGTCCTTAATTTGAGTCCTTGTCCAGTTTTTAGAATGTATCCAAGAGGGAGTATGAGTGGGGTAAAACAGATACAAAATTATACAAATATGGAATTGAGGCCTTCTGCTTTATTTGAATAATAAATGATTGGCTGAGCCCTAATTTCACTGGACATAGAAAGTCCTCCAAAGTCCAGTGGATAAGCATTTAACAGAGCTGCTCTGAAAAGGCACTTGGTATCTCACTTTTTGGCCATTATTGAACAAGAAAGGTCTCAGTGGACAAGTCTTTGTTTTTCCCACAATTGTGAGGCAGGGCCTCAACTTTTCAGAGGATTCAGACACATTTCTCATAGCTTGCCATGTGGAGTCTTCTGTCAAGCACACAGTTCCAAGATTACTCTATCAACAGACACAATAACTTCCATACCAGATATAACTGAGATATACAGTCTGAACTAACTTGCAGAATTATATTGGGCTGTTTTAGCCTTAAGTGGCTATACTATTTAAATTTGTTTCAAGGGCCATTCAGAAGAGTTTGGAGAAACCATCCCCTCAGGTGTCCATGGCAGTGGCCTGAAAGCAAGTTATTAAGTTTATTTTTGGAATCTGTAGAACATACTTCTTTAGTACAATGCAGTTTTTGAAAGCACATGGCTGGCAGCTAGGGCTCTGAGCACTGCCACCAAAGTCTGGATTTGTGACTTGGGTACTGGAACCCAAACTGAGGCTTTAAGTCCAAATGTCCCTTCCTGCCACGCCAAGCAAATAAGCTGTTTTAAGACATAATAACAGTCACTGAGAAACACTATCTGTTCTCCCTTCTGTAACTATGAAACTCACCTAGGTTTTATACAGAGGGGTATCTCTATCGTCTTTCCTGTTTCCTGCTCTTCTTTTGTTTCTTCTTTCAGGAGGTTTCTTCGGAGCTAGGAGTTCTCACTTCTCCAATAGAAGAAACTGTAGACATAGATGGGACTCGCCCAACCAGAAACTCTCCCTTTTCCCATCTGTAGTTCTACTGACCATACTCTTTTGTGATCTTCTTGGTCTTTTCCTCCTGTAGGAGTCTTACTGCAATGGTTTTGGGTTTTAGTTTTGTTTTGTTTTTTAATTTAAGAGTAGGGAAGAACTTTGGATGCTCTCTCTTGAGGTTTCACCCCGGGATTTCTCCTAGCTTGAGTTCCAGAGAGAATGACCTTGCCTTTATTTCAAGGAACAGGGCCTGGAGTTTTATTTCTTGGTATTTCCAAATTCATAAGAGGGTTTTTCCTATATTGGATCTGCACTTCCCCAGTATTGGTAGATGCAGACCCTTTTCTGGGTAGAAAATATAAGGTTTAGGTCATTATTCCAGGTGTTGTATCTGCTCCACAGACTAGAAAGGTCCCTATCTGCATGCTTACATTTGCCCTTCCCACCAGTGTTTCCTTTGTTGTACCTATGAGAAAGACATCAGCTTTGCTCCCTTCCCTGTAGAGTGTCCTCGGTTTAAGAATATTAGTGAGAACACAACTGTGAAGTAGCCATCATAAGGGGACAGTTCAAGAAAGTTGCTGATAAAATGCTTTAAAACTTCTCTCAGCATGTACTTTACAACATTGTAAATAAAAGTTGCTAGGCAAATTGACTACCACCAGAAAGTATGTACTACATCATAAGTATTGTATCCTATTCTAATCCATGCTGTTTGAATTGGTGGACTGATTATTATCAAACATATTTTATTTTTCTCCATTATATACTTAACAAAAATAGAAGCATGATAGTTTTGTTTAATATTATCATTTGTAAACCTAAGTTGCCTTTTCTTCCTAATTAACCACTAGCTAATAGGTGCAAATAGGCTTTGTCTTCCAGTTTTCATTTTCAGTGCAGTCTGTTAAAAGCTTATGATACAAAACAAATGTGGGGGAAATGACCTACTAAGAGCTCTAGACTGTCACATCAAGGCTGGAAATAATTTCTCAGATACACACTTACGTCTACTCTGCCAAATGTAAATTTAAATAGCAAAATGTCAACACCTTGTGCCTTTTGTAACAAGTAATTTTTTTCACATTTTGGATATTAGACTGGCTAACATTAAGGAACGTGTAATGCTGAAAACTAAAATCTGCTTAATCTGGTTTAAACTTGAGCCTGACTCAGAAGAATCTCCTGTTTTGTATGAAAGATATTTTTACTTGGTCCTCTGATTCCTAAAATCTTTTCGATCAAAAGGTGCCACTGATGCCAAATTGTATCTACAGATCTGTTCTGTTCATTCCCTTGGAAATATCTGGTGTTGGCCGCTGTTGGAAGACAGGATACTGGGCTAGATGGACCATTGGTCTGACTCAGTATGGCCATTCTTATGTTCTGCTGTCATGTGGCTCTATCTGAGAATGCTGCCTGATCTGATATGTCCGTGATACTGGCGGTCTCTTAGAAAGCATAATTTGTATTCATTAGTGCTGGAGCTCAGATAGACTGTTACAGTTGTTGGTGTCTATATCATCATCAACAAAGAGAGAGACAGATTTGACAGAAGCATGTTTTGCATGGGAGTGTTGTGAAGCAGTTGGAGTTGGGGGTGCTGGAGAGCGAAGGGGACAGAGTAGAGTGTGAATGGTAAAGTAAAGATTCCTGGCTGCCACAATCCTATAGAAGGTAGAGATCCTGGGAATGGATGTTTGTAGTTACTGTCTACCCTACTGGCAAGGTTAAAATGCCCTTTATTTCTGATTGTTCTCAAATGTATATATTGTTTTAGCCCCAAAACAATTTGCAAAAAATTACGATCATATTTGTTTCTCATTAGTTTGTTATATAGGAGGGGGGGAAAGCATCCCAAAAAGTGCTTTTAAAGAAAACAGAGCAAATTATAATTTGGAAATGCATAAACTTTATTTTGACATGTAATTAGACAAGTAATCATATTTTGCAATGGGTGAAAATTGTAATTGCATGCTTAAATAGCGGTCTATGCCTCCGGCCCACTCAGGTGTTTCTCATTTGGTCTCACAGTAATCTTTGCTACTGAGTGCCATCATGCTGAAAACTATTAAACAGAAAATGTGACTCATATACCCACAGAGACAAGGCTAGAAGTAATAAGCGAGGTCGTTGGTTGTTTAGATACATAATTGTGAAGCACTTTATGTATCCTGAGTTTTCAAGTACTCCCAAAATGTGTGTGATCATTGCCTTGTTCACATGTTGAAAACATATTTTAAAAGCCCTAACTAAATATTTATGCCCAAATATGCCCAAAACTGCTCCTATTTCTATGCCCAAATATGCCCAAAACTGCTCCTATTTCTTTGTTCCTTTTGTTCAATAAAAAAAAAAAGAACAATATTCCAGTATCAACAGCTTTATTTTTAAATGATTGGTTTTTATTGCTAGAGAACTTCAAAAAATCCAGTTATTTTTGAACACCAAAGGTATAAGGGGTCTCTTTTCTTTTAAATATCTGTACATGCTATTATATTTTCACATTGTATAGGAGAGTGTTTTCTCTTGCACCTTATAGATAAGGCAGTTTTATGCCAAGACACAGATTAGGAGAAATCTAAGGTTACAATCATGTGTAAAACTTACAACTCTTCTAAAATAAATGTGTCACAACCAATAATAAATGTCACAACCAATAATAAATTCCATTGTTGGGGGGGATATAATATAGGTTAATATATGAAAGGTTGAATATTTATTTGTGAAATGCATGGCATGAGAGAACAAAACAGAAATATAAATAATTAAAACTATGACTTCAGAGGTAAAAAAAAAAATCCCACTGCCTTGTAATTGTGAAATTTAAAAAAAAATCCACAACAAACAACATTGTAGAAATACATAAAATCTAGCTACGGTATGAACAGAAATGGCAACAATGTTTCTACGGCAGGCTAAACTGAACATAAATAGCATATGCTGGAGTAGATGTTAGGATACAATTTGAATGGGAGGGGGACGTGGAGAAATCCTTGGGTTTTTTGTTCAAATTATGCTACAGATTATGGCCCTAGTCCTGCAATCTGATCTGTATGAGCAGGCTATCAGCATGAGCTCAGCACAGATGAGGATTGTGACTTAAAATGTATCCAGTAACAATTTCAAAAATGTATTTTTTTTTAAATCACTTGACAAAACCATTTAATTTACTACTTGGATCTTGGGATCGTCGTTTCCCCTTTCCATCTAAAGAGACCAGAGCAAAAATGAGTTCACAATAGTTCCACTCATATCAGAGTAGAACTAGCCTCATATCAGATTATTTTTTAAAATTGAGAATGAGGGAGGGTTAACACAATGGGCAACTGAGCATATAAACCTTGATTTGAATAATTTTGCTGCACAATAAAAGAAACAGGAGAATGCAATCAACATACGGTTATGAACTCTTTTCAATGAAGGAATGAACAAGAATGAAAATGTTATGCACATTATTACCCACCATACTAAATTCATTTCTGTAATAGCAATTAAATCCTAATTTTAGAATGGAGAAGGGTATAGTCCCAGATTTTGCTGCCTCTGAGAGAAGATCTGCCAGCGACTTCAGTCTCTTAGGTGGAGATTTCCTCTTGTTGCAAGAGGTAATCAGTAATTTGCTTAGTGTCATATTAGAAAATAAATACTGTGGATCCATATTCAGACCCTGTGTAATTCTGTTGGGGTCCAAGCCATTTACCCTAGACTTGACTCTAGGTCCTTGGCTCAAAAAAATAAAAAGAACCATTTCAAACTAAAATTCTTATTATATGTTTCCACTTCCACATCCTGCCTTGAAATGTATGTAGCTCCCAATACAACATATTAAATATATTCAAGGTGCTAGTTTACACCATTTAGGCTTTAGATTCTAGACTAACAATCATCATTTACTAAAAGTACCACTAATCCTTAAAGTAAAGTGCAAATGTAGCTTGATTATGAAGTTAATGATATTGTAGTGCTTATTGCTAGACCTTGCTGTCTCTATGAAGTGTACTTTTAAAAAAAAATCTAAATATCAAATTCTTGCTTATGATGGCCCATAATCCTAATCAGATGTAAATAGATTGGGGGAGAAAATATATGTTCCCAGTCTTTCTGCTATAAAGTCCTGTCAGTCCCTCAAATATGCTTCTTTGGGGACATTCTCTTTTGGGTCCTTCAGGGGATAGGGTGTCTGAAAAATGTATACTTTACGAACATTACCATTCATGTACGGTCCAGTTGGGTAGAATGATGCACAAAAACGCAATAACCCAAACTTGTTTCACATACTTGTTTCTGTTTATGCCAAATCACCACTGCTTCCAGACCAACCCTGAGTGCTTGTCTGTACACCGAGTTAGTGTATGGCAAGCCAGTGTGTGAATCTACAGTGCACTAACTTTCTGTGTGGTCACTGCTATGATGCAGTGAAAGTCACAGAGTTCAGTTTAGCACTAAGAGAAGCTCCATGTCAGCTTTGGAATAAGGAGCTTTGGAGAAAGAGTGCTTCCCCCTCCAGGTTACTGATCCTCCATGGTTGCTCTTACAGCGTTTGGGCTATAGTTGGGGTGTTTTGGCCAGAGTGCACTGCACTCTGGCAGTTCACAGCTAGCACAGCACCCACTTGGAGCCATTTAAAGCCAGCCTAAATTAGAGTAGACTTTATGGGGTGATAAAGGTAGTAAGCAGCCACTTTTCCAGCCTCCCTCCCTCCCCCATCTCCCCAGGTCTTCTGCCAGGCACAGCTCAGCCCAACCCAAGGATCAAGGTCATGATCTCTGTGTGTTGTCATATTCCTATCTAATAGTCTCAAAACTACCCTAGAGATCTTTACATTGTAACCAATAGAATTTCATCTTTGATGAAGTATATCCCAAAGCACTTTTGAGTTGAAATATGAAATGTTTTGCTTCTCCTTTGATAAGATGTATGCTGTTCATTTCAATGGGCTATAGAGGTAATTCTTTATAATGGACTTCTTTAATTTGCTTGGTATGACTCATAATATCCTTTTGTCAGATTATGTTCTGATAATACCACAAACGAAATTATTCTTTAACATGGACTCTCCACAGGAAAAAAATATTATTTATTATGTAACCTGTGTTGGTGGTTCAGTTTAATGCAAGATGGAAGGACGATTGAATTCTGTTTTTTAAAATCAATGTGCTGAATCTGTAACTTGAAGATGCAGTATTAGTAAAAAAACAACAACGTAGTATGGCTGTTTAAAGGACAAGTCGGTTAGCAATTCATAATAGAAAAACTCTCAGCAATTAGAACTGAAACACAACTTATGTGGAAGAATTATCACCGTACTTAGAGAAATATTATATCACAGGTATGAATTTAACCTTTTCTTTGTCTTTAAACTTGAAGGGACAGATTGTCTTGTGAAAAGATAATTTTACGGAGAGGAGAACAAAATGAAAGAGATAGCAGCCAATAAATGAAAGAGAAGAACCAACAAAATTAATTAGAATCATAAATAGCCACATTTTTAGGCATAACCAATCTAGGTTTTGGAAGAGATGCATGTGCTGAACATTGCACACATTTACACTCATTACTGCATCTTGTCTGTACTGAATAAAGTAAAAGCTATTTTGTGGAATTACATTTTCCTAGATTATCTGACACAGATAGCCAGGCTTCAAAAAAGCAAATCACTGTGCCATAAAATTGAATTTGGAAATATTTGAAACCCAAGAAAGGAGGCATTGAGCTGAGCTATATATATATATTGTAGTGGGGTGGTTATCCACTCCTGCCCTGTGGGGCTTAAAAGCCGGTCCTGGGAGAGAGCCAGGGCTGAGGGCAAGAGAAGCTAGGCAGATTGGGGAAATGGCCACAGCTGGGCCATGCCCCAATCAGGCCGCAGCTGGACCTATAAAGGGGCTGCTGGGCTGTAGCTTAGCTAGAGTCTCTCTCTGTGTTCAGAGAAGGAAGGGCCTGGCTGCAGGGACCTGAGGGGATACCTAGAGTGGAGCAGGGCTGAGGGGGAAAGGCCAGGGGAAACCCCCTGGAAACCCCCCCGGCTGCAAGGCCTAGATTAGAGCCTATTAGGCACTGTGGTTGCAAGGAGGCAGCCCACGGGTAGACAGAGGCATCAGGTCCAAACCCCTTTGCCTGTGATGAGTGGCTGATACACTGCAGTCTGCCCTGGGGAGTGGGGTTAGCAAAAGTAAATATATTGCAAGATTATTACTGGAAATTTTCAGTAGATAAGTCATTCATTCATATCAGCTGCCTTTTAACCTTATTGTGAACTCTTTAACACACACAAAAGACATGAGTCTGGTCACAGATATGACTACTTTGGTCAAAGATGTCTAATTTCAAATTGATTGTAAAGAGGACTTCTTTTTTTTTAAAAGCAGGTGAACTTAGAAAAGTGATCAATACTCCATTGGTTCTGTGAACAAGATGATGTACATAATACTAATATGCTTTGAGATGTTAGATATGATTGTTTGGCAAAACCTAGCTCTGCATATTATGTATATCTTCAATCTTTTACAAAATTATACACTCTTGTTTCCAGTAGCTTCCAAAAGCTGTGGAAATCTTTCCCATTGCTTTATGTGGTATATAGGCAGAGCTGCTACCATGTTGCTCAAGATGCTAAGACTAGTAGATTCCCAGTACACCAAAGCAACACATGCACAAATCCTTTTCAAACTCTCATTTAATAAACTGAAATGAGAGAGATGAATGTGAAGATGAATCTGAAGGAGTTAGTTTTCCCAGAAACACCAAACCCACATTACTGTTGATCTCAATATTTTCATTTTATATTAATAGGTTTGTAGCATCGACCATCACCTTATGGTCTTAAGTCCTGTGCCAGTGGTCAGTATCTGCCAAACCAAAACCAAATGTGTATTCTCCATTATGTTTTGCCAAAGATCCATTGTTTGTATCTCTATATGGGCATTCATGTGGCCACCATCACAGATGTATTTGAGCGCCTGATTATTTATATGTTTAAAACATGCTGAAGGACTTTTGGGGATGTTTGTTTTACTTAAAAAATACAAAGCAGAGGACTAACGCAACATATTTTTGAGCTGATTTTTATAGTACTAAAAATATATGCTTCCAGTTGCAGAAAATGAAACTACATAGTAATGTTCCTTCAGAAAGTTAGATTAGATCTCTCTAAAATCTGCTTATCATTCAAATGGGAGATAAGTTAGTAAAATGCTGTCAGAACTGTATAGCCGTCTACATTATATTCTCAAGTTTTAAAAATATTAATCATTTGACCATAAACCTGTTTTAACAGAAACCTTTCCTGTGACTTTTACATTTAACAGATTCCTGAAACTGTCTGATTTAATATAGTAATTAATATTAATGAATTAATAGAACACTTTCTCTCCAAATTCAGTGATTATGAAAACTGTCAGAGTATATGTGGTAAAGCTGCATTGATAATTTCACAGGGCCACCTTTTTTTTTTTATTTTAAATCTGCCCAGCCCCATTCTCCACTTGGTTCCTTTGCCTCTGGCAGCCTCCCCAAGGTCTCAGTAATGCACCCACTCCCTTTGTATGTTTTATGCCCTCCATAATCATCCTGCCATAGCCTCTTCCCGAGACCAGCTCTTCAAAGTCCCCATACAGTTTCCAAACAGTATAGCTTGAAGAGTTACAGCCTTGGTTCGTGCTATCAGCATGTACTCAAAATGTGATTCAATTACAACTCATATGTTCAGTGAAGAATTATTGCATGTAAGCAAGTACGCTCTCTTCCCCCACTCTCCTCCTGCATAAATAACCCTTACTCTAAACGTACATAGTATGGCTCAGCACAGGTAGTAGAATTTGCCTTCAAGTAATCAGGGGGCTCTGTTCTCAAGGCAGTAAAGGTGGGGCACTAAAAAGGAAACCAGCTAGTAAAAGGAATTAAGTGTTTGGAGTTATTCATCAAAAGGCTTTACAATATACGAAGTTGTGAGAATAGTGATAACAACACCCTTACAGAAAATTACTCCTGTTTAGTAACTGTATCAGGGTCATGCTTTCAGGTCCTACCTTAAATTGATGTAATGGATTAAAAAAGCTTATAGGGAGGGTTCACAAATGCCCCCTCTTTTTGATTTCATAGTTGCGTGTATTCTCAAAGGGCTTCTATGTGTCAACTCCTTCTAGACACTCCGCTTTGTGGGATTTGAGTCTCTTTCTAAGACTTTCCACTGATGCTGTTTTTTTATGGATATTAATTTTTTTATTCTCTCAAGAATAGGTATGAGATCCATGGAGGAGAGATCTCATGATGTAAAGAACAAGGTGCCTATTTGTAACTGGAGTTCACTAGATCTGTCACTTATCAGCTATCTTGAGTATTTTAGTTTTAGGATTCTGATGGATTGTCAACACAACTACATCTGTGATAGGGACGGAACCAAATTGCTTTGGATTTTAGGTCTTCAAACAGCCAGTTAATGCATTATACAGCTTGTTGGGACATCAGGTTATACACAGTGCATAAAATAAGGCACTAAGTAAATATAAACTATTGCTGAATGAGAGAGTTGTGGCTGTGACTTCACCTTTCTGTTCCTCGGTTTCTGTAAAATGGGGATGATGCTACTAACCTACCTTTTTATAAAGCACGTTATGATCTATGGGTGATGAGCTCATCTCTGGGTTAAGTGCTGTTAAAATATTAAAACTAAACATTTGTATCCTCATACCAATAATTCTAAAGTTTTACTAGCTGGCTCTCTATCGGATTTCAGAACAAAAGTTTCAAAGTTCTAAATGAACAGTGAATTATATGGGAGTTCCTTTTTCACATTAGTGAAAGAAGATTTGCTTTCACTACCTGCTAAGTTTCCATGTTGAGTCATTTAAAAAGAGAGGAAGCAGCTTCATATTTAGAACAAGTAAGTCTAATAAATGAAGCATCCGTTCAGCAGCCTAACATCAGCTTTTTTTCAAGTTCATTTAAGCCTTGAAGTGAACATTAACAAATGGCTGTAAATTATTGTCTATACAGTAGCAAAGTGAATAGGTAATCTGAGTAGATGAGTTTGTCTAGACTCATGGGTAGTCGCTCACCATTTACTCACATTCTCGCTATAGTTGCCATTGTGAGGAAAATAGTCACTCAAAGTTGAAGATATAAAATAGAATTGAAAATTGAATTGAAAAGTAATTTTACTTTCAAATGGTTTGCAAATGTAGATGTTAAGTGTGAAATGAATGTCGTTAATGACCATAGCTGGGAGAGTTATGCACCTGCTGATCACAGGAATATTATAAATGAGGTTGATTTTTTTTCTTGTTGACTACTTCATTTTTTTTTTCCCCTCAGCGTGGTCTCATTACTTTTCTATCACATGTATGACCCTTAAATATGAATACTCAAGCACAGACACAATAAAAACACATTAACTCTTATATGGCTTTTTTCATGAGTACAAGGAGCATAATGCAGATGTTTCTTATGTTCATAGGCTTAACATGGGTTTTGTTTTTGATAGCAAAAATAAAGGCTGAGTTTCACAGTACGTACCATACAAGTAATTTTGCAAATAAGATTCCTAAATTCTAATCGCTCAGTATCTGCATTCTCCCAAATAAGAGCTTCTTGATGGATGTGTTAACTCTTCAGACCTCTCAGTTTAGTTATAGCCCGCAAAAAGTACTGTAATAAAAGTATAAAAAGCTATACTAAATCTTTAACAATTCCGTTTGTTTCCCAAAATAAATTACTTTGACAGCATATTAAGCAATGCCTGTTTCTCCAAGTCTACCTCTGACTGTTCAAATGTAGTCCCTGAACAGAATATAAATATGTATGTGTTGATTTACAATTTAGATCAAGAAAGAACAAATAATCTTCCGGTGTAATTATAATCACATCTCAGTGGATTACTGTTTATACCACAAATATGATCATGGAAACCATCACATTTAACTCTTGCATTTTACAGCTAATGGTATAAAATGGTCATCATTATCTAAATGACTGTGCTTTGCAGTGCACATTTGGATATCACGGAGTTGCACCCATGCCAATGGCTTCTTTATTGCTGCCGTAACATATTTCAGAAGGGAAAAGACATAAATGAATAAAACAGGATAAATTATTACTTTTAAACATATGTTGCAAACAAATCTTTAAAGATGTGGGGTACTATTATGTTTTTGTTGCCACTTATTTGGAAAAGTGTGAGTAACTTACTCATAGGCTCTCACTTTGATCCAGTCTTACTCACAATGTTTTGCCATTGGCTTCACAGGGAGCAGTACTCTCCATTGGGAATTGTGAAGTTAACTAAGTAAGTAAGATTGGGCTCTGTTCAAGTCAGTGGTGCCCAAGCTTTTCCTGTTGTGCCCCTCCCTTACCAATAATGGAATCAGTCCATGCTCCGCTTCCCCCCATTACTGATGTGGAATGCACCCTCAGCAGATGGCATGGATTACACACTCAGCATCATTAATGATTTGGAGGATGGCGTGGATTGCACCCTCAGCAAGTTTGCAGATGACACTAAACTGGGAGGAGTGGTAGATATGCTGGAGGGTAGGGATATGATACAGAGGGACCTAGACAAATTAGGCCAAAAGAAATCTGAGGTTCAACAAGGACAAGTGCAGAGTCCTGCACTTAGGATGGAAGAATCCCATGCACTGCTACAGACTAGGGACCGAATGGCTAGGCAGCAGTTCTGCAGAAAAGGGCCTAGGGGTTACAGTGGACAAGAAGCTGGATATGAGTCAACAGTGTGGCCTTATTGCCAAGAAAGCTAATGGCATTTTGGGCTGAATAAGTAGGACCATTGCCTGCAGATCGAGGGACGTGATCATTCCCCTCTATTCGGCATTGGTGAGGCCTCATCTGGAGTACTGTGTCTAGTTTTGGGCCCCACACTACAAGAAGGATGCAGAAAAATTGGAAAGCATCCAGCGGAGGGCAACAAAAATGATTAGGGCGCTGGAGCACATGACTTATGAGGAGAGGCTGAGGGGAATGGGCATATTTAGTCTGCGGAAGAGAAGAATGAGGAGGGATTTGACTGCTGCTTTCAACTACCTGAAAGGGGGTTCCAAAGAGGATGGCTCTAGACTGTTCTCAGTGGTAGCTGATGACAGAACGAGGAGTAATGGTCTCAAGTTGCAGTGGGGGAGGTTTAGGTTGGATATTAGGAAACACTGTTTCACTAGGAGGGTGGTGAAACACTGGAATGCGTTACCTAGGGAGGTGGTGGAATCTCCTTCCTTAGAGGTTTTTAAGGTCAGGCTTGACAAAGCCCTGGCTGGGATGATTTAGTTGGGGTTGGTCCTGCTTTGAGCAGGGGGTGGGACTAGATACCTCCTGAGGTCCCCTCCAGCCCTGAGATTCTATGGACAGTTTGCTCAGCGGAGGAGCTTGGGCTGAAGGAGGAGCTGGGTCTAGAGGCACTGCTGGGCTGGGGGTGGAGAGGTATGAGGGCATAGCTGAGCTGGGAATGGAGCAGGAGGCGGAGTGAGCTGCAGCTGGGGCACAGAGCTGGGCTGGGGGTGGCACAGAACTGTGGCGGAGCTCGGTGATGGTCCCTCCTGCCCACTGTGGGGGCTGGCCCAAGCCCTGCCATGTGCCCCCCCCAAGGGGGGGCACCCCACAGTTTGGGAACCACTGGTTTAAGTAATAAGAAAAGGAGGACTTGTGGCACCTTAGAGACTAACCAATTTTTATTTGAGCATAAGCTTTCGTGAGGTACAGCTCACTTCATCGGATGCATACTGTGGAAACTGCAGAAGACATTATATACACAGAGACCATGAAACAATACCTCCTCCCACCCCACTCTCCTGCTGGTAATAGCCCATCCAAAGTGACCACTCTCTTTACAATGTGTATGATAATCAAGGTGGGCCATTTCCAGCACAAATCCAGGTTTTCTCACCCTCCGCCCCCCCCCCCCCCACACACACACAAACTCACTCTCCTGCTGGTAATAGCCCATCCAAAGTGACCACTCTCCTTACAATGCGTATGATAATCAAGGTGGGCCATTTCCAGCACAAATCCAGGTTTTCTCCCCCCCCCCCTTTTTCCAAAAACCACACACACAAACTCACTCTCCTGCTGAAGTAATGCAGTCATTACAGCTAGTGGCCTCTCCTATTAGTTGCTCGACTGTAGACACCAACAACCTGATCTTATGTAAGCCAATGGAAGCTAGGCTTACATAAAAGTACCTCCAGCCAAACAACAAGAACAGCAAGGGTGTGAATTCTGCTTTCCCAACCCATAAGTGTAGCTCCTTTCTCTGTGATGGATGGGGTTCTGTGGGGGCTGCTGCAGAGGGAGCAGCTTCTGGTGAGGTTACAAAACTATTCTAGGAAGAGAGAAGGTCAACAAATACGATTAGGTGTATGGAACAGCTTCCATATCAGGAGAGATTAAAAACACTGGGACTTTTCAGCTTGGGAAAGAAATGACTAAGAGGATATGATAGAGGTCTATAAAATTTTGACTGGTGTGGAGAAAGTGAATAAAGAAATGTTGTTTACTCCTTCATACAACACAAGAACTAGAGGTCACCCAATGAAATTAATATGAAGTAGGCTTAGAACAAACATCTTCATGCAACACACAGTCAACCTGTGGAACTTGTTGCCAGTGGATGCCATGAAGGCCCAAACTATAAGAAGGTTCAAATAAGAACTAGAGAAGTTCATGGAGGATAGGTCCATCGGTGGCTATTAGCCAGGATGGTCAGGGATGCAACACCATATTCTGAGAGTTCCTAGCCTCTCTGTCAGAAGCTGGGAGTGGACGACAGGGGATGGATCGCTCAATGATCCTTCTGTTCATTCCCTCTGAAGCACCTGGCATTTGCCACTGTAGAAAGACAGGGTACTGGGGTAGATGGACCATTGGTCTGGCCTGGTATGGCTGTTCTCATGTTCTTAGACCAGAACTATTTTAAGAGAGAGAATTATCTATATATGAATCATTGAAACTTGGACAAGGATGTCACACCTTTTGGATATTTCTTTAGTGGGGACTACTTACTAACATTCTCAATGTTGCAGTGAGGCTGCAGCATCCGTATCAAGCCCAGTAGCACTATTATAACTGCTACCATCATGGCATGGTGGGAGATGGGGTTTGCCATCACACTATTAGGCCTTCTCTTCACTGAACCCGAGAGATGGTCTAACCTGAGGAGAAGGCAGTTCTATTTACACTAGGGAAATTTTTCAAAAGTTGCCCAGCATTCCTAACGTTATGTTCAGAGTCACTATACAGATTTATCTTATTCCACTGCCAATGTCTGAAGAACAGGCTGAGGTTCAGACGGCTGAAGGCTCTCGCAGTTCTGAGGGAGCTGATAGGTTTTAGTTTACCTTGGGAAGGTTGTCTTCACCACTAACAAAAAGCTAGAAACTGTAGTCTTTTTTTTTTTGTAAAATCAAAGCCTAAATTTTGCAGAACAGAAGGGAAAGACCTGACACATGTGAGGGACAGTTTCTTACCATTTGAAACTGTTACACTGCATTTAGATTTCACATTTACTAAGTAGGTTTAAAAAGAAAAAAAATCAAACTCTAAACATTGATTGAAAGTTGACAGAGAGAATGAATCGTCATCTTCTTAGGGGGGCTGTAAATTTTAGAAAATTATCAGTCTGATAGAAATAAAGGTGTTTTAAAATATCAAATGAATTAATCCTGATTTCCAGGTATAAAATATAGCCTTTAAGGTAACATCAGTTCTCAGTATAACAGTGTGGGACAGGTAGGATATATTAAGCCTGTTCTGTTACACCTGAGACCTGAAGGAAGCAGAACATAAAAATGAGCCTCTTTATCAATTTTAAGCAAACCTAAGCTTTGATCATGGCTGTGGTCTAAACCTATTACAGATGTTCAAATTCAGTCTCCTTGGTGTCACTGGGAGATGACCTGAATAGTGAGCAATAAACTTATTTATTATCATTCAAGTTTAGAGATACGTGCTGAGGAAGTGAAACTGGCAGACAATGTTTTGTCTATCTTTAAGCCAACAAAGAGCCTATATAAAATGACAGGTGCATTTTTAGGAAAAGAAAGCCCATAATGTTTTCCTATTTAGTAGGTGACAGTGTGTCCCAAGATAACACAAGCTTAAGGGACCAAAATAAGCATCATTATTAGAGGCTAGTGGCTTCTGAGTTCATACAAATTGAATTCTTTCATAGGCTGAAGGGCTGTGGAAATCCAGCGAAGAGTGTAGAGCTCTGAAATAAAATTAACATGTAAAGTGATTTTATATATGCAGGTCTGTAGCCACTAAGTTTGAATTTGAGAAAAATCCTATTACTTATCTTGTAAAAGAGAGAATTCTTAAATTCCCCATTTGCTATCCCTGATATAAAGGTTCTGCATATGAATAAAAGTTTTCTGTGGTTGCCCAAAGATAGAGGTTATTGAATTGACCAAGATCCATTTCTTCTCATTTCCCCCCCCCCCCTTTCTCTTTACAGGGTAACTGATTTAGGAAACATTAAAAGAAGATTGTATTTATCAACGGTCCATAAGGAGTTGTCTGTAACCCCTCTGCATGCAAAACTTCCTCTTTTTATGATCAAACGCAAAATAGTAGGTATCTTGGATATGTTACTTAAAGTACGGTTGAACAGAATATTTCTGTTTGTATCAGAAGACTTAATATATATATTTTATTTTATCAGGTCTGTAAAGCACGCGCGCGCGCTCTCTCTCACTTTACAGTCCTCATAAAATCCTGTTGATTCAAGACACTTGAAAGAGAGCTTTGTCTAACTGAACAGATACGCTTGCATACGCACCAGATATTGCATACGTGTAGATATTTTTATGTATAACTGTTCTCTACTTGATATCAGAACTGCTTATAGTGTGGAAGAGAAGAATCTGAGTTCTGTCTCCCTTACCACTATGAAGATCTGAGTGATAATCAAAATCTGAGGAGGCTGTGGATCTGTTATAATTGGTGCCCTATATCTATTGTAAAAACTTTGCCTCTTCCTATTCTCTCACAATCCATTTATATATTGGTGCTTTCTCTCTTCTCACAGATTTCTTCATCCCCTCTCTCTGTCTGTCTTCTCATAGCTACTGGCTAGTCCTATTCATGACCTTCTCTGCATATAAACCCACAACCATCTCGTCTCCTTACTACCCTGGACTCCCTTCTTGTCCTTTAGGCTCTGTTTTCTCTAACTGCTGTCTGTTGCTGCTGTCTGTCCTCCCACCTGCTGTCCTTCCCTTCCAATACATTTGGAATTCCTGCTCCGTTTCCAAGCTCTCTGCCATTCATGACCTATTGATCTCTTACAAGCTCCATCTCCTTAAGGTGACCAGATGTCCCAATTTTATAGGGACAGTCTGGATATTTGGGGCTTTTTTATATGGACTCCTATTACCTGCCACCCCCTGTCCCAATTTTTCACACTTGCTATCTGGTCACCCTACATCTCCTCAACATTGCTGAAACATGGTTTTCCTTACTGATTCTGTTTCATTGGCAGCCCTCCATTTCTCTCTCACCCTCACCTGAAGTTAACTTTATCACCTTTAGTGGAACTCCGACTAAGCATTAGCGCCTATTTTGAAATGTCACTTATTTTTACATAGAATTCTACACAGGTAGCTACAGGATATAAGACATAAGAAAAAATATTTCATAGAGAACTCTAAAATTAAGGGGTTATTTTATTATCATTTAGTTGAAGACAGTTATGTTAATTTCTACTTCTAACTTCCCTTAGTTTTCTACTTTCTGGCAAGAGCTGTTTTTAAGAACAGAATATGTACCAGGCCATACCACTGAAGTAGTCATTAATTCAAGATCCATTGAAATAAATTATTTTTCTTCAATACCATTTCAATTAGTTGGTCTTGGTGTCAGGCTAACACTAATGTGTCAAGACTAAAGTATGCATTAATGTACAGTAAATTAAATTCAATCAGAATATGAACTTCAATTACAGGGTTTCATTCAGATAATAAATCTTTCATCAAAGATCTGACTCAATATTCTGATCAAATACAATGACAAAATGTTTTAATAACCTTAACCTCTGAACAGCCAAGAATTTGCTTGTTCAAGAATGGGTCTGAACTCTGTGAGCATCGTGAGTACTTAACCATTTTTTTAAAAATCTGATGGTTAGCTGCCTGTTAATTGTAGCAGATATTTAAAGAGGGGCATGTTTGTTTTTAGTAATAAAAGGTTGCTTTTCTCCACGGCCAAGGTTGCATGACTTTTTTTTAAAAAAATTTATATAGATGCTGGTAATTAATAGTGATATCTACTGTGTTCAAATGTAAACCCCAATATTTTTATTGAACTTTTAGTCCCTTAACATCTAACTCTTATATCGTACTTTTCATCTGTCAATCTCAAAACACATTGCAAAGGAGTAAGTATCATTTATCACCATTTTAAAGATGGGCAAACTAAGACACAGTGAAGTGACTTGCCCAAGGTCAAGCCAGTTGGCCAGTGGCAGAGCTGGGAATAGAAGCCAGGTCTCCTGAGTCCCAGTCCTGAACCCTGCACAGCTCTATCCACTAGGGATTGTATTTTTGTCATGTGTAATTCAGTGCTGTTTCCAAACACTTCTTCTTTTGTGTTGAAACCAGATGTAATGTGCCTTACATTCTCATACATAGGCATCCTGCAGTGCCATTTTTACAAATGATTGCAGTTCTTCAGCAAGGCGACTGCGCCAGTAGTAGACTTAGAAATGTCAGTTATAATTTAAAATTGTGTTTTCATTAACTTGCACAGTTTATTCCTAATATATATTTCTGACCTTTTTGAACTTTCAGATTCAGGAGCAGAAAAATAATGGATGCAGTTTTCTTTTAAAACTACTTGGGATTAAATTAATTTGTGCACTGAATTCCCCCCCACCATATGTTTTACATTTGGCATGTAGATACTGGGGGTTTTTTTATTTATATATAATAGGACCTTTTTAAATTCTATTTTTCTAGGGAAATACTGATTTTCATTATGTTCAACATGATGTATGTTCAACTACTTGTCTGTACTGTACAAAAATCAACTTTATGCACAGATGTTAAGTTCTCTTAGAATGAAATTGAACCTGACAAAAGTGCAGAAGCTATTGGAGTAATATAAGAGACTAGTGCCATAATACAATTTTTGGCTGTCTATTCTTCCACTCGGTAAAAAAAAAAAAAAATCACCAAGGTCTTGTTTGTACTAAGAAATTGCATTGTAGTTAAACACTATTTAACACTGGTTTTAACCATCCAGTTAGCTAACATAATGCTGACCTTGACTTTGCAGAATGTAGACAAGAACAGGACAAGTTCAGTATTGTGTCATAACTATCTAACATGATGCGGAACGTAACTTGTTGTTAAAGTCGTGGGTGTCACTGTGTTAGCTAACTAAATAGTTTTAAAAAATTGTTTAAATATAGTACAGTTTCCTAATGCAGACAGACTACTAGTCACCGTGTACCGTTGTTTTGGAGGATGTGAGGGGACAGCACCTCTTGCAATTCATGGGGAGAAATCTTGATATAAGAAGTTACCAAAGTTTTTAAGCACAGTCTATAAAAGTTGTTAAAAAGCTACAGTGAAATTAAACAACCTTTAAAGTATTGAAAGTAGCCAAACTTTGTATCCAAACACTTGCAGTTAACAAATGCTTCTCATAATTTGCTTCTCCAGTTGTGTCTGCAAAAATATCTTTGTGAGGATACCCTGGATAATTGTGCTCATTTGAGCATGCAGTCACCAATTTTATATATGCAATTACTAGTTTGTATATATAAATGACTGTTGCATGTGTAACTACCGCAATGGTAACAGATTATTTTTAAAATAGTGAAATATTATGCATAAAGGAAAACTGTCAGTGAGTCAAATCCCGTACTGCAAGTTTAGTTAGCAGAGAACTAGACAGTCTTCAAATATGTTAAAGGTTGTTAAGAGGATCATGATCAATTGTTCTCCATGAAGGTAGGACAATTAGTAATGGGCTTAATCTGCAGGAAGGGAGATTTAAGATATTAAAAAAACCCTTTCTAACTGTAAGGATAGTTAAGCACTGGAATAGGTTTCTGGTTGTGGAATCCCTGTCACTGGAGGTTTTTAAGAATAGATTAGACAAACATGCAAGTGGTCATCTAGGTATGCTATAGCACCTCAGCACAGGTTTTGGACTAGATAACCTCTCGAGGTCCCTGCCAGCCCTAAATTACTATGTTTCTATCATTTTTACTACACTGCAATAGTTTATGTAAGGATTGCACTAAAAATATTTTGTTTCTTTATTCTAGTGGTGCAATTTGTGCATTGACTTGGTAGCATTCACCAGTGAAATATTCAAAGGAGCTGTTTTCCAGTCTTTGGATGGAATTATCATCTCGGCTAACTGTAAACTGAGAAAGATCTTCACTTTGAAATCAAAGCCTCAAGATACAGCTGAGGAAGATGGTGTGTTACAGATGATATTATGCTATCTCAGTCATTACTGTTCATATTGTAAAAACAAAAGCTCCTTGACCACAATCTTTGAATTAATCATTTTGAGAAATTATGTGATTTCATGAAAACTGAAGTGTGTTTAGGTCATACACATCTAGTCTTCTTGGACAATAGATGATGTCAGGTAAATGTAGCTATGTACATTTTATAGAGTGCCAGCTTCATGAACACTGTTGTGTGGGAAAGGTCTCCTCTTTGGTTTAGAATGCCTTTTTAAAACTTTTCTGGCAAAACTCTATGTGGAGTTGTTTTATCATGTCGATTGGTAAATTGCTTAATTATCAGTGGCTGCTTCTGCTTGAAAAAAGGAGATGTCCTTCCCCAGGGTGGCTTCCAGTGAGGATGAAAAACATGTATATTAGCTGTACTCCAGCAGTTCCTCGATTACCTCTAGCTTGGAGATTTAACAGTTGATGAAGGCTTTCTTCTTTAAACAATCCAAGGAAATGTTAGCTGGGAGACTGCAAGTCACTGTTCTACTTCCTGATGATTTTAAGTTGCATTAAACGGAGAGGTTTTAAACAGTCGTAGATTATTAAAATTCTAATGGCAATTTGATGCCATCTTCTCATGGCAAAGAATCTAATGAGAACTGAAAGTGGCCCAATGTGGAATCTACTCTTCTCATAAAGACTGCAAGAAAGGTAAATTATACAAATGAAAGATACTGAATGACCACAGATACTACATGATCCCTGTTGCCATAGTATCTGAGTGCCCCACAGTCTTTATTGGGTTTGTCTTCAAAATATCCTTGTTAGTTAAGGAAGTCTTATTCTCCACATCTTACAGGTGAGGAACAGAGACTGAATTACTTTCTCAAGGTCACTCAGGAATTCCATAGTGGAGCAAGACATTGAACCCAGGTCTCTAGAATCCTAGGCTAGCACCCTAACCATTAGACTGTCATTTGCCTGATGAGACAGATTCATCCCTATACCACACCCAGCACCAATACAAGGATGGCTGGGAGACAACTTGCACCTCCCCTATTTAGGGTCTGCGCATGGCCAATTTTGCCTCTTATGCAGGC
Organism: Lepidochelys olivacea; assembly: GCF_965140295.1. Classification (NCBI taxonomy): domain Eukaryota; kingdom Metazoa; phylum Chordata; order Testudines; family Cheloniidae; genus Lepidochelys; species Lepidochelys olivacea. The sequence continues at coordinate 2,336,562 of NC_140417.1, read as the reverse complement.
TAGAGCATGGGCCTTGTTGCGCTGGCATCTATGGCCTATTGCGGTGACTTCTATTTCTACACCAACACCAAAAAAATCGCTTTTTCCATTAGTTTGTCCACAGCCTACCACAGAACACCCCCTATTAATTATGTATTGGGTACCACCATTCTACTTGGCCTTGCACTAAACCTAGAAGAAAATAGGGTCCCTGCCACAGGATGTTACAGTATAAATTGGATACATGGTACCCCAGATAACAAGATGACCAGTTCCAAACCAATATAGATACCAGTAGATATTAGGAATTTATTATATAGAGTTATGTATCGTAAGTTTCTTTGGGGACTAACACTGAAGGACTTCATGTAAGAATTTTCAGAGTAACAGCTGTGTTAGTCTGTATTTGCAAAAAGAAAAGGAGTACTTGTGGCACCTTAGAGACGAACCAATTTATTTGAGCATAAGCTTTCGTGAGCTACAGCTCACTTCATCGGATGCATCCGATGAAGTGAGCTGTAGCTCACGAAAGCTTATGCTCAAATAAATAGGTTCGTCTCTAAGGTGCCACAAGTACTCCTTTTCTTCATGTAAGAAGTGTATTTTCAGGAGGGATATGGAGAGAAGGCACTTGATTGCTGTACTAGAAAAGTGTTCCATGCAGAAGGGGAGAAGATATACAGAGAACATTAGGAGAGGGATTCAAAGGGAGAGGCCAAGTAAATGACTTGGGAGCAGGAAGAAATGTTCATACAGATTTAGGGTGGATTTTCAAAAGCATTCTGAGCATTAAGTAGCTGATTCCTAGTGACTTTTAGTGGGAGTTTGGAACAATGCAATCTACTTTTTAGGACTGAAATAGGAAGTCTCTGCACGTCTGGCTCCTGCCCATTGGTGAGGCTCTCTCCCTTGCTTTCACAGATGTGCAAAATACAGCAAGCAGTTATCATTCAAGGTATATATTGCTTGGCAGCTTTCAGCCTACTCATGAGAAAATACCATCTTCTTTTCAGCCTTCCAAATGCACACTCTGCTGTCATTCTGCAGCTACTCAGGTTGTAGATGAACAAGCCCTTTGTGCTGTCCAAATGTCCAGTAAAAAACTACATAAGCCAGGGAAACAAAGTGTAAACTTGGTCTCTCAGAATGAGAGTGGGAATCACAACACCATTAATGTCCATAGTGGTCCTATAAGCAAAAATTCCTTTTTTCATTAAAGAAAATGGGTGAGAGTTTCAAAAGATCTGAGCATCATGGAACTTTCCAGACCACCCAACGTTGTTGGTCAGCCTGTTTTGGTGATCAACCAGGCCTTAGAGCAACATGGAGAAATGCTGGGGTTTTTGTATGATATGTGAAGCCTGTGGAGAGCAAGACGAATAGGCATATGGGTCTCATCAGAGGCTGCAGTACAGTTTGAGTACCCCAACCCTGCAAATCCATCAGTCTCCTGTGCATTGCCAAGCTTTATGACCCCCACTATCAGCACCTTCTTTAGAGCAGCACACACCTCTTCGACAACAGCCCTGGCAGTCAATATACCAGTAGCAAATTGGTTAGCTACTGACTGGTAGCAACTGGAAGTGGCGAGCTGCCAGTTGGCAATGGCCACATGCTTCTCCACGCAGAGAGGAGTGTTCAGGTGAGCTCCATCCAGACGTATTGGAAAGTACCTGCTGTTCGCCTGAAATTCTGGCATCACCGCTGGTCATCTCTGGACTGCATCGCTATCCTCTCCCAGCACTGCCAGCTGCCTTTCTAAAAGATATGCTCTAGATCAAACAAAAGTTATGCACTTGTAATGTATCTGGATAACAAACTAGCAACTTCGTTTTTTTAAAAAGTTGCTATTGTGGGGGGTTCACAATTTCTTCATCCAGACCTAAGCATTAAAGTAAAAAATAATTTATCTTTACGAAAGGAAAAGGTAGAGTTTGAAACACTGACTCCCATTTTTTAACCAGCATTTTCCAGATGCAACTGCTGCAGGGCTCTCTATACAGAACTACATCATGAATCTACACAGAAGTGTAGTTCTGTATAGAGAGCCCTGCAGTACTCCAGCCTACTGTACCCCTTTCAGGATGCTGATTTGTCTTATGTACTCCAACTCTCACCTCACTGAAAAACTACTTGCTTACAAAATTAGAAATTAAAAATAACAAAAGTGTCACAGCAGACTATTACTGAAAAATTGCTTACTTTCTCATTTTTTGCCATATGATTTGTGATGGGGCAAGGCCAGATGGCTATAGAAAAGTAGTGGGAGATAGATGTATTAGCTCCAGGCTAAACAAATCTCTGGTACCAGGATAAGTGAAATGGCAGCTGCTCCAGGTCAGTTAAGACACCTGGGGCCAATTAAGAACTTTCCAGAAGGCAGGGAGAAGGCTAGGTTGATTGGGAAACCTGAAGCAAATCAGGGGCTGGCTGAATCTAGTTAAAAGCCTCCCAGTCAGTCTGGTGGGTGTGCATGTCAGGAAGGGAGGAAGTTGTGCTGTTGGAGAGGCTGAGTAGTACACACCATATCAGGCACAAGGAAAGAGGCCCTGAGGTAAGGGTGAAGTGGAGCTTGAGGAATTGAGGTCTGCTGTGGGGGAAGTAGCCCAGGGAATTGTACATGTCATGTTTCTAAAAGGTCAGCTACCATAGCTGATACTATTAGGGTCCCTGTGCTGGAGCCCGGAGTAGAGCATGAGTCCGGGCTTCCCCCCGCCCCCCTTTGTCCCCTGATTAATCACTGAGACTGGGAGACAACAGAGACTGTGCAAGGAAGGATAACTTCTCCTCACCTCCCTCGCTGGCTTATGATGAAAATAGCTCAGTAGACTGTGACCTTTGTCTCTAGAGAGAGAAGAGTTACGTGGAGGGTTACAGTGAGCCTCTGAGGCTAGCAAAATCCACCAGGAAACACAGGACCCACAGAGGCAAGGACAGAGCTTTGTCACAGATTATAAAATAAATCAATTGGAATACATTTCAGTATGTATATAGAGCAGCATAAACAAGTCATTGTCTGTATGAAATTTTAGTTTGTACTGTCTTCGCTAGTGCTTTTTATGTAGCCTGTTGTAAAACTAGGCAAATATCTAAAGGAGTTGATGTACCCCCTGGAAGACATCTGTGTACCCCCAGAGGCATGCATGCCCCTGGCTGAGAACCACTGGTGTAGAAGGTGGTTTAGTTAGGTATTTCGACATCTCTATGGCCTTAATTGTGGAAACTACTAACTGGGAGCACAAAAACAGACCCAGTTAATCAAGGTGGAAAATTTGGCTATTAGCATCTGTAGAACAAACATTTCCTAGTAAATCTAAATTGTTTCAGGGTATAGTTGCATCTTCCTAATCTGCTCACACACCTTTTTTATTGTTAAAATAAACTAATAAAAACTACTGTTTGTACCTACCTGAGCTAAGTTTAATACTAGAGTTTTGCAGTATTTACTAGCAATTCAATATTTGCTACTTTAGCAATTGTACCAGCGATCAGTGCAGTATTCTGATGCGCAGCATGTCTGAAAATCAGAAAACTGAAGTATTAGAACGGAAACTAAACGTTTGTCAAAATAATGAACAAAGAACATTTTGTGACCATAGCTTTGTTTACTTACTAAACCACGGAATTCATTTACTCACCGTGGCTATCCCAGTTATTTGCACAAGCTAGAAAGTTTAACTAGTTAACATTTGGGCCCTAATCAACTTGACAGTGTTGTTTTAGAATTAACAAGAACATTCTTTGAAAAATCTATAGTTGCACAAGCTTTTCAGTGACTACGATGTGTTATAAATATGTCCAATCACATAAACTGGCCTTTATAGCCCAAGTAACAAATAATTTAATCCTACTGCATTTCTGACCACGTTAGTTATAAAAAAGTGAAGCCTTTGTCTTTAATTCCAGATATATTTGGTCTTCCATTCACAGCTAATGACCCCACAGATACTATTCCTCGAACCTGCCAGGTAAATACAGATGTGCCACAAGTCACACAACTGCTGAACATGACTAAACTTCGCCAACCAGAAATAAGATTTGGAGGTCGTCCCTTAACTTCATCAGAATCAGGTATACTGTCTTACTAAAATTACTCTGTGTGTGTGTGTGTGTGTGTGAGAGAGAGAGAGAGAGTAATATAATGTGCATACAGTTTGATGTGTCCTATTACACATTTTAAGGGTCCAGTTTTCTCACCTAGGCACCAGTTGTACATGCCTAAAATTGTATGCACACACAAATGCACCTACATTTTGTAGGTGCAAGGATGCATACAGACTTAAAGAATTCTAACACGCATGCTTGCAAAGTCCTGGGATTTAGAAGCACAAAACCCATTAGAATGAGTTTTTGCAGGTGGAAATTCTAATGTTTGTATGCTCAGTTGTTAGAATTTTACAAGTGTACACATGGGTGTTTTGCCAGTAGAATAACAAAGCATCTGGAAGATCATAGAAGATTAAGGTTGGAAGAGACTTCAGGAGGTCATCTAGTCCAACCCCCTGCTCAAAGCAGGACCAACACCAACTAAATCATCCCAGTCGGGTCTTTGTCAAGTCGGGCCTTAAAAACCTCTAAGGATTGAGATTCCACCACCTCCCTAGGTAACCCATTCCAGTGCTTCACCACCCTCCTAGTGAAACAGTGTTTCCTAATATCCAACCTAGACCTCCCCCACTGCAACTTGAGACCATTGTTCCTTGTTGTGTCATCTCCCACCACTGAGAACAGCCAAGCTTCATCCTCTTTGGACCCCCCCCCCCAGGTAGTTGAAGGCTGCTATGAAATCCCCCCTCACTCTTCTCTTCTGCAGACTGAACAAGCTCAGTTCCCTCAGCTTCTCCTCGTAAGTCACAGTCACTGCTCACTAATCCTTTTTGTTGCCCTCTGCTAGATTATCTCCAATTTGTCCACATCCTTTCTGTAGTGGGGGGCCCAAAACTGGATGCAAAACTCCAGGTGTGGCCTGACCAGTGCTGAATAGAGGGGGAATAATCACTTCCCTCAGTCTGCTGGCAATGCTCCTACTAATGCAGGCCAATATGCCATTAGCCTTCTTGGCAACAAGGGCACACTGCTGACTCATATCCAGCTTCTCGTCCACTGTAATCCCCAAGTCCTTTTCTGCAGAACTGCCACTTAGCCATTCGGTCCCTAGTCTGTAGCGGTGCGTGGGATTCTTCCATCCTAAGTGCAGGACTCTGCACTTGTCCTTGTTGAACCTCATCAGATTTCTTTTGGCCCAATCCTCCAATTTGTCTACGTCACTCTGGATCCTATCCCTACCCTACAGCGTATCTACCTCTCCCCCCAGCTTAGTGTCATCCACAAACTTGCTGAGGGTGCAATCCACCCCATCATCCAGATCATTAACGAAGATGGTGAACAAAACCGGCCCCAGGACAAACCCCTGCGGCACTCCGCTTGATACTAGCTGTCAACTAGATATCGAGCCATTGGTCACTACGGGTTGTGCCCGACGATCTATCCACCTTATAGTCCATTCATTCAATCCATACTTCTTTATGAACTTCATGAACTGCTGTGTTTAACCAGCATGGATTCTGAAATGGAAAATCATTTCTCACTGATCTGTTAGAATTCTTTGAATGGGTCAGTAAAATAGTGCTTGAAGAAAAACTTTTTGACGTAATTTATTTAGACTTCTAAAAGACGTTCTGTGAGGTTCTGCAAAAAAGGCTAAAAGCTAATAAAGACTCTAAGTAATCACAGGGTGAGAGTGACAAAGTACTGTCTTAGATCAAGAACTGGCTAAGAGACAGAAAGCAAAGAGGATTCAATTTTCATCATGGCAAGATGTTAACAGAGGGGCCTCAAGATTCTAGGCTCGAGCCCGTGGTGGTGTTCAATATATTTATTAATGAACTGCAAAGGTGAGTGAATAATGAGGTAGTAAAATTTTCAGATGACATCATTTAGGTTGGTCAGAGCCAGAGAGGACTGCGAAGAACTTGAAAGAGACCTAAAAGAGCTTGGTGAACGAGCGACACAATGAAGCTCAGTGTCAATAAATGCAAAGTAATGCACATTGGAGGAAAAAAAATTGGAGGAAAAAAACTACTCTTATACTTTACTAGTTTCTAATTTAACTGTTGCAACCCAAGAAAGGGATCTGAGCATCATTATAAGCAGCTCAGTGAAAATGTCTGTTTAATGCACAGCTGCAGTCAAAAAAGCTAACAGGATGTTATGCTGCGTAAGCAATGGGATGGAGAACAATAGTAAAAATATTATAATGCCTTTATTTAAATCAATGGTGTATCCTTCCCTGGATTACTGTGTGCACATTGACCAGCCCATCTCAAAAAGAATATTGTGGAACTAAAGGGGTTCAGAGAAGAGCAACAGAATGATCAAAGACCTGGGTTAGCCAGTCTCTAACTCAAGGGTGGTCAACCTGAGCCTGAGAAAGAGAGCCAGAATTTACAAATGTATATTGCCAAAGAGCCACAGTAATACATCAGCAGCCCCTCATGAGCTCCCCCGTTCCCCCGCCCTCCCAGAGCCTCCTACCCACTGGCAGCCCTGCCGATCAGCGCCTGCCTCCCTCCCTCCGCACACCTCATGATCAGCTGTTTCGTGGCATGCAGGAGGCTCTGGGGGGGCGGGGGAGGAGTGAGGGCACAGCAGACTCGGGGGCGGGAAGGGGTGGAGCGGGGGCAGGGCCTGTGGCAGAGCCAGGGTTGAGCCGCGCGCACCCCCCGGCACACTGGAAAGTTGGCGCCTGCAGCTCCAGCCCCGGGGTCGGTGCCTAGACAAGGAGCCGCACAGTAATCTCTGAAGAGCCGCACGTGCCCCAGAGCCCCAGGTTGGCCACCTCTGCTCTAACTATTAGAGATCAGGATGAGACCTATAATGGGGGAGCCAGATTGTTATGCCTACTTCGGGATTCTGCCGTCCTCTGAATCATATGGTTCTGGCCACTGTCAGAGTCAGGATACTGGACTAGATGGACCCTTGAAATGTTCCCTATGGCAGTCCCTATGTTAATATGTTTGCATCTGCAAAGTGCAGGGGTATGTATGCAAAATGTTGTGTATACCGAATGTGACAGGGTCGGGCCGGATGGCTACAGGAGAGTAATAAAAGGCAGATATATTAGCCCCAGGCTAAGTAGGTCCTTTTTCCCTGGGTAAAGTAACAGGGAAGGTTCCAGAACAATCAGGAACCTTCTGGAGACAATTAAGACAGACAGGCTGATTAGAACACCTGCAGCCAATCAAGAAACTGTTAGAATCAATTAAGGCAGGCTAATCAGGGCACCTGGGTTTAAAAAGGAATTCACTTCAGTTTGTGGTGTGCGTGTGAGGAGCTAGGAGCAAGAGGCACTAGGAGCTGAGAGTGAGAACACGGACTGTTGGAGGACTGAGGTGTACAAGCATTATCAGACACCAGGAGGAAGGTCCTATGGTGAGGATAAAGAAGGTGTTGGGAGGAGGCCCTGGGGAAGTAGCCCAGGAGTTGTAGCTGTCACACAGCTGTTCCAGAAGGCACTCTAGACAGCGGCATTCCACAGGGCCCTGGGCTGGAACCCGGAGTAGAGGGCGGGCCCGGGTTCCCCCCAAACCTCCAAACTCCTGGTCAGACACAGGAGGAGTTGACCTGGACTGTGGGTTCCCAAAAATGGCCAAACTAAGGGCTGCCGTGAAGCGCCAAGGCGAGCAAATCCATCAATAAGCGCAAGACCCACCAAGGTAGAGGAGGAACTTTGTCACACCAAGTAGAGGTTAGGCTGCTGAAAAACTGAAATTGACTGCATTATTAATTAATTTTTTTTATACCTGAACTAAAAATTCTTGATCGAAATTGTAGTCGAGCTTGTCCATTGATAAGCAGATGTGCATCACTATGTGTCTTAGCGAGGATCTGAACACAGAATTGCATTAAATGATATCCTCCATTTCATTTCCTAAACACCTACACACGATTTAAATGCCATCTAAAGTATAGGCAGTATACCATATTCTGGTAATTGCTTTTCAGGCCAAATCCTGCTCCCACTGAAGTCAGTGGTAAAACTCACATTGACTCGAGAGGGAGCAAAAGTAGGCCCATGGTGGTGTACACTTTTATTATCCAAGAATAAAGACTGATTAGAATACAAACTTAAAAAACAGATGATCTTTGAATATAAATGTCTTCACTTGTACAATAGCATATGCTTGCATAAATTGTAACGTTTGCTTCCAAATGTACATGCAGTATGAGGAAAAAACAGAAAATACTGGCATGCACATTGCATGGGTCCTTTTTCAGGATTTTTATTTCATTAACAGATTACAGTTTTTCCAAAATTAAGAGCATGTTGTTGCTTCAAAATTGTCATGTAGGAGTAATTTTCTTGAATTACAAATAGAGATGAAACCTGTTCAAGAGCAAGAGTGTTTTGAATGTTTTCAATTAAATTAATAAAACCAGCATGTATCCAGTAAATCATTGTGTCCAATTTAACTAAAAATTTACAGTTAATTCCTTCAATTCCCAACCCACATTAAGTAATGGCTGTCAGTCAATGTAGGACTGTAGGAAGTAATTTTTTTTTTCATTAATGAGACCTCAGTTTAATTGAACACAGAATCAAGTCTGGTTATTTAAATTGAGTAGTTCAACTCACTAATGACAAGATGTAGTGGTCCACTAAGCAGAGCTCAAAACCAGTAATTTACTTAAAAATTAGTACTCTATTTGCCTGAGTGCTTTCATTTCCACAGCAGCAACATTGTGGGTTGTTTTTTTTCTTTGCTTTAAGTAAGGGCAGCCATGTTTCTTTTGGACTGTATGTCAATATGAAACAGGAAAGTATCCTGGAACATGTTATCTGGGCACCTCTTCTAAGAAATACAAGCAAGCTGTGTTTGCCGTAATGTGTTTTGAAACAAAGATGCATACAGTATGGGAAGATTCATATGTCCTCCTACAGCAGATTTTTATTCCAATTTTGTTCCAGTTTTCCCCGTCTCTTCACCTTTTTTATGAATTTATAAACTTTTCAGTAACCAGATAAGGTACTAAAAGATTATATCTGAGAAGTAGAACACATATCTTGGACATCTAACATATTGAAAGCTAATGAAAATGAGGTAGGATCAGAGGCTAAAATAGGGAAAGAACAAGTTAAAAAATATTTAGACAAGTTAGCTGTCTTCAGGTCACCAGGGCCTGATGAAATGCATCCTAGAATACTCAAGGAGCTGACTGAAGAGATGTCTGAGCCATTAGTGATTATCTTTGAAAAGTCATGGAAGACGGGAGAGATTCCAGAAGACTGGAAAGGGGCAAACATAGTGCCAATCTATGAAAAGGGAAATAAGGACAACCCAGGGAATTACAGACCAGTCAGCTTAACTTCTGTACCCAGAAAGATAATGGAGCAAATAATTAAGCAATCAATTTGCAAACACCTAGAAGATAATAAGGTGATAAATAACAGTCAGCATGCAGAATTTCTCAAGAACAAATCCTGTCAAACCAACCTAATAGCTGTCTTTGACAGGGTAACAAGGCTTGTGGCTGGAGGGAAGCAGTAGATGTGTATAGTATATCTTGATTTTAGTAAGGCTTTTGATACTGTCTCACATGACCTTCTCAAAAACAAACTAGGGAAATGCAACCTAGATGGAGCTATTGTAAGGTGGGTGCATAACTGGTTGGAAAATGGTTCCCAGAGAGTAGTTATCAGTGGTTCACAGACAAGCTGGAAGGGCATATGAAGTGGGGTCCCGCAGGGATCAGTTCTGGGTCTGGTTCTGTTCAATATCTTCATCAGTGATTTAGATAATAGCATAGAGAGTACACTTATAAAGTTTGCAGGTGATACCATCGTGACCGAATCCTTAGGGTGAAGCCTGGGACTGTGGGACTGCTGTGCCCCCTTAACTCTCCAGCCTGAGCTGTCTCTCTCAGTGCTTTGTAGTCAAAAGCAGCAAACCGCTCCAGGCTCTGTTATCACACAGCACAACCATATGTGGAGCCCCACACCCAGCTAGATTGCATGAATGCTCCCAGAGCCACTCATGAAATCACACAGAGAAAGGCACCAGCCAAATCCCCCCAGCTCCCAGCCTCGTACCTCAGGAATATACCGTCTTGCACTGTTCAAGACCCTTTCTTGAGCAATGCAAGTTTATTAATTGGTTCACCACTTCAACAATGGAAAGTGGATATACACCAGCCTTTGTAAACCTGAGCAGATTTTCCAAGCAAATCAGGCAAACTCACTGATAAAGATACAGTAAAACAAGTTTATTGATCACAAAAGGTAAATTTTAAGTGATTGATAGGCAAAGTCAGAGTGGCTAGCCAAGGAGCAGCCCTGGACCCCACTGGACCCTCTGCGGGGCCAGCTGGGCCAGCAGCCCTAGACCCCATCATCTGCCAAGAATACTGTGGGACACCATATCAAAAGCTTTGCTAAAGTCAAGATTTATCACATCCACCGCTTTCCCCATATCCGCAGAGCCAGTTATCTCATCATAGAAGGCAATCAGGTTGGTCAGGCATGACTTGCCCTTGGTGAATCCATGTTGACTGTTCCTGATCATATTCCGCTCCTCCAAGTGCTTCAAAATGGATTCCTTAAGGACCTGCTCCATGATTTTTCCAGGGACTGAGCTGAGGCTGGCTGGTCTGTAGTTCCCCGGATTCTCCTTCTTCCCTTTTTTAACGATGGGCACTATTGGCCAGGTCCACAGTTCCTCAAAAAGCCTCGTGATTGGAGGGCACAAAGGTAAGACTCGTGGCATAAAGAGAGAATTCCTCTTCCGCATTGGTAGAAGACGAAACATTGTTGGGACAGGGACTAATAGGTCAAAAGAAATGCCAGACTTACAGCGGCAGTCATTTCTGTAACCATCCCTTGAACCTGCTTCACAATGGACTGAATGAACTACAAGAGCTCAGACAAGTTGATAGGCTGTACCCTGATGCCAGCCAAACCCCCTTCCACCCTTCTCTTCTGGTTCCACTGCCCCCAGCAGTTATCAGGAGTAAGGGGTTCAGTCACACTAGTTTCACAGGTGAGACTGTCTGCTCTGGAGCAGCTGGAGTGGTCTCATGGAGTTTAGATTTCCTGCCCAGGGTGAAGTTGCTGTAACAGTAATGCTTGAAGCAGGAGCAAACTCTTGCAGCTGAGTGCTGCAGCACTTCAACTGTACTCTGCTTTCTTGCTGTCCCCTGCAGGAGAACAGTTCAGGGCAGACCTTTTGGGAGTTTCCTGACCGCACCACTGCTTGAGACTTATATCTGAAATTAGGGGGAAAAGGGTCAAGTAGGATGTGCACATCTGGAATCCTTCAGTGTTCAAGCTACTCTTAGTACCTAGATGTGTTCAGTACCCAGTTTAACAGCTTGTTCTAAAGAAGTTGCCACCTTTCCTGGCATTTGAACCAAACACAAGTCTGTCCTGTTCATGCATGCTCTTGATAATGTGGGAGAAGGGATGCTTCTAAAATTCCCTTTTAAACCGACTCCCTTTTATTTTAACCAAGGCTTATACTGTTTTCTTTACTCACAAAACTCTTCTATCACCTGCATTCATTTTGTGTCTAATGTCAGATGCTTTTGCAAATTCTTAACCTTTTGCCCTGTGCTGAATCAACTCTCAGTCAATGAGGGTTCATCTTACACTACTGAAGTTAATGGTAGTTTTTTTCATTTATTGTGTTCAGAGCAGGATTGGGCCCTTAATAGTTTTACTTGTTTAAACTGGTTTTTAACATCTTTTCATATGCAAGAATATTTATTTGAAAATCAGAGTAATATTCAAAGACAAATAATATTTGTAGTATTTTTTCCCTCAGAAATAGTCAAGCCAAAGTTCTGTTAAAAAGTTTCATACTAATTTTATTGTTAGATAGCAAAGAAAAGCCTGGAGTGTGACCTCTCCATGACAATAGATTGAAAAATCAGCACTTTTTGTTCAGGCTTTGGATGAGAGGGATGTAAAAATTAAATGACTAAAATAATGAGAATGATGTATCTAGAGAGAAAAATGAATGCTTATTTTAAAAAGGACAATTAGACGGTGAGCCCTCAGGTTTTCCTATCTAACTACAAAGGCATAAAGCCCTTGGCAAAGTAGTAAAATAATTAATGGTAACATCCCTGACCTACACAAAGTTTTGGTTTTCGCTAACTAGAGAAAATGAAATGCCTTGAGCTGCGGGTTTAATCTAATCTTTGTTTTTAACCTTGTACTATGACTATAATATAAGTTCTCCCAGACACTCCTTTCAAAGTTCAGAAATCAGGCCTTCCTGCAAATGGAAGCTTTGATAAGTTTAAGCTTCAGTTTAATTAGAAACTTTTTCTTTTTATCCACTAAACTTCATTTTGTTTTACTAATCAAAAGCTCAAGTTATTTTTTGGTCATATCTTCTTTTAACTACACATATTTGTTCATTGTGGCAGATGTGTTGATGTAGGCAATTAATTGCAGTCAATTAATATGAACATAAACAGAGAATTTTCATGTTAATCAGCTTTTATAATTGGTGTGTGGGCAAAAGGCTTCCCAAAGTAGTCAGCAAATTAAAGAAATTGACAGTAAACTGAATGGGTCATCTAAGCTATAGAGATGGCAGCTGTTAATAGCAACTGAATGTCACTTCAGGAAGAGGAGAACAAGGAACTCATGGCATACAGGGACTTCTTTTGTTATGAGTAATACTAGTGAATGATGCTAGAGAGTGGTAAATATGTGGACTTGTTGACATTTCCTAGCTGAAAATGAAAGTCAGACTGATTTGAATTCAAATTTAACCAGTTCCACCATTGTAAAAACGATAAACGAGACTCTCAGAAATATGCTTTGGTATTACTTTATTGTTTTACAGAAATATCACATCTCAAAACAGAATATTAGATGTTAATTTAGTCTGTGTTAAAAGAGAAGAGGGCGAGGGGAGAATGCTTTGTTTGTTTTTCTTAAAACAGCGTATTAGAGTAACTTTTTCTTTCTGAACTGCAATATTTTGTTGCCAAGACATCCTCGATCTTTATCAGCACCTGAAGTGGTGATCCAATGAAATAAGAATCTTTTTTAAAGCGCCTTACCTACAATTGTTCTCTGAAGATGAGCTATATTCCACTGCATAACCGCTTATCCATCTTTCACCACAAGACATTTTCAACGAAAATGTCCATCTACCTTTTGGTTTGGTTTGGTTTGGTTTCTGACCAGCTATCAAGCTGGTTGACATTTTTCAGTTTTTTTCAAAGAAGTTAATTTTTTTAAATGTTCATGGGAAAAATAAGAGTAAAAAGTTTGAGCTGAAAAATTACCTGTGTATGTATTTGCAGGATTGGAGCCCAAATGTTGAAATTGAGGTGGCTCTATATCTTCAGATGGTAAAATTACACATAAATAATTCTTGTATCAGATGCTTTACAGAACTTGTAACTGATATCTTGACTGGCAAGCTACAGCTTTTATCTGAATTCTTTATGAATTTGAGCTGTTCCTTCTGCCTGTTTACAAAATACGCTTTATATTGTATTCCTTCAGTAATCATGCAGAGAAAAATGATACTTTTATTTACTTCTAACTCAGTTTTTAAACCACAGTATTTAAACAACTGTTTCAAGCTAAGAGTGTACAGAAATAACCTTATAATGTTGACTTGCTTCAAGTTGGGTGTGTCCGTTCCCAAGCTAACTGCGCCTCTGATTTATTTGTGACCTGCTTGAAGGCACATCACTTAGATCTCAGGGTCTAGCTGTCACCTTTCTCAGAGTGGAGTCCTGGGACACATTCCCTTCTTGGTTGAGAATTTAGGCTGCAGTTCCTCTTGCAATTCACTGTGATCACCTCAGGAAGTCTGAGTTCATTTCAGCACTTGCAGTCCATCTGTCTCAAGGGCAATGACAGAGTTAACCAATGACGAGCCAGCCTTCATAAAGAAAAGTATTAATTATCCAGAACAAAAATATTACACAAAAATACACCTTAAAAACAATAAACAGCTTATATGTATGTCTACCTTACCAGGTGTCCCCCACTTACCACATGGAGACCCTGGCAGGTTTCAGAGTACTTCAGGGCCTCTCACAGGGGCTGTCCCTTTGGCCACAGTCTCACAACAGTTCTTGGGTCAGGTGAGATTGACCTCTCCCCACATCAGGGTGGTCATATTATCTTTTTCATTTATTTGTTTGAGCTGGGTCAAATTAGTATCGGCAATTTACCCCAGGGGCTGAGGCTTCTCCAGATTTGCTGCCTGTTTTAATTATTTCTGCTGGGAATAAAAGTTGGGAAACAGAGTCACGACCCCACTCTATTTAGGCTAAATCAATTTTCACCTTTATTTATACAATTTCAGACAGAATTATTGTCACTAATAGAGTCTGCATGTACAGTTATGCCAGACAAATAATAAGAGAAAACAGAATTGGTGAATGGGCCCAAGTTACCACATTCTGGGGCACCAGGAAGAAATTCTACCTTCCATGATAGTCATTGCAGTCTCTGATCACTTGGGTCTGGTGCTTCAGTCCTGTTCTTCAGTTTCTGGTCTAATGTTTCTTGAGTTTGGATCCATATTCACTTAGGTCTTTTATACTTTTCTGTATTACAGATTATGTAATCCTTGTCCGATAGGCTTTTCACACATCAACCCTTTTGATTTTATGTAACCCAGACATTATGCATGTACAAGCTTCAATTACCCCAATTCTGTATTTTTCCAACTGGTTTTGCAGTTTCTGGGTCATGTTTTTGTGTCACCCTGCTCTGGGTCTTCCCAGAAGAAAAAAGAAAGGGGGGGGGATATTTATCATTACATGATATGTCGTCTTACTTATATCTTCCAACGCATGTGACCTTTTTTCTATCACCAATAACATTTTAAGCAGATTAGCAATTCTGTGTAAAGGATGAATTGACAATACCACACTTATGTCAGCAAGGACTTGGCATCAGTGTTACCTCATCTGTACTCATTCACTATACATTATTACAAATAATTAAAAATCTAGCTATCGAAGCTCTTAATCTTACCATTAACTATTTTTTTTTCTATTTCAATGGTATAAGTAAGTATATGTGTATTATCCTTAGAAGGCGTTATGGAAAACATGGTGATAGTTTATTGTCAGCATTTCTTATCTTCTTTAAACATGTCTTTTTCTTTCAAAGCCCAGGGCTTTGCTATTGAGTTGCTTTTAATGATGTCCCAACACTTCCCAGTGATTTTAGTTTCTGCAGGAAAACCTGTAACTCCCACATGGAGACAGAATACAATCCCTAGCCCATAGAGGTACATAAATCATTTATAAAGATGATATAATATTCTTTGACTATTCCATGTGTTTATAGTATCTGTTGCACTGGGCACACTGTCAAATGGAAAAGGAAGGAGATACATTTGTATTTTGTCAGCAGTAATATATATACCTGTTGTGGTGTTAGAAAGATACATCAGTTATTTCTTGGAAGTATGACTTTTTCGTATATGATTTATGAAATAATTATTTAAATGAATAGAAAAGCAAGAATGAAGAAATAAGAATTTGCTATTGTGTCACATACTGTGATATATCATGCTTATAAATATGTTCAGTCTAAAGCATCATGTTTGAAAAGGTGTCTTTCTTTTTTAAGTAGACCAGTTAATTAATAGAGGACAAGGCAGTACACACAACAGTAAAAATCAAGATGTGTCTCACATTGCATTTGGATCCAAGGTCCTCGGTCCACCTCCACCTTCTGGCAGAAGATTCAACACAAGGGTATCTGGAGAGGTAAGACGAAGGATTAAACTATCACAAAACCAGTACCACATATCTGAAAGGAACTATTACAGTTATTATCTCTTGAGAGCCAGACTCCAAATTATGTTTGTATATGATGGAAGAACAAAGGTTTTGCAAAAAGGTTTTCTTCAGAATTAATTTCTTTTCTCTTGAGTACATTTATTTTTCTCATAAAGTTTATTTTTAAAGTGCTAAATTTTTATGTTTTTGTAAGTAAAAGTAGGAATGAAGTTTGACAAAAGCAAGATTCTTCCATGTGTTTAAGTGGAATTTTTCCCTAATAAGAGGGCCACCATGCAAGAGGCAAACTCTCCATTCACATATGTAGTGAGTGGGTGATTCGTTGTGACAATGAATAGTGTTTGGGCTATGGAAAGAGAGCGAGAATAACTCTATAGCTTGGTGGTAGAGCGTTGACCTAGCAGATGGGAGACCAAAATTCAACTCCTTAGTCCAATAATTATTTAATTATTTATACACAGCAGAATGCCTTCAACAGGAGAGACTGAGAGAAACCAGCTCCTCCAGAGAAGGAGCAGTGGTTCTTGAGAAGGGAAAGGGAGGAAAAATTGTGGTTTTTAGTCTGCTTAATAAAGTGTAAAGTGCCTTAATTCGTGCCATTATCAAAAGCTTAAAGTGTTAAAACTATGAATGATTAACATGTAGCAGACCACATAAAAATATTAAATGCATTTTAATGGATCATCTATGCTACTATAAACACAAAAGATATCCCCAGCCTCTGCATAATAGTAGCCTCCTATTTGTAGCTTTTCACAACCGAGAATCCTCTGGTAGAGGTCGCACCAGTAATGTCACCTGATTCCTTTTGTAATTTCATCCATATCCTGATGCACATCTGTGATTCTCACCAGCAGTGTCCCATAAGATGCTATAAACCTCTCCCTGCCCCTAGGGTATATGTCCCAACAACTGAGGACAGAACCTCCATGCAGAGGGAACCTGCTACAGGGTAAAATGCAGTGTAAGAGAAACTCCATATAAACCTCAGTGAGTGTCATAATAAATAACTGATGTTGTTATTGGCTTGAAATATCAGCTTTTTATGGATGAGAAAGGGAATCAACTTAAGCATGAGCTTAATTTTAAATTAATTCTGGCATGGCACATCTCCATCTTCCATTGCCTCCATTTCTTCCCCTCTCCTGTTAATTTTTCCCTCCCTTTCCCACCACATAGTTCTCTCTCTTATTTTCAAAGTATTTACACCTTTGCTGAAAAATTATCTAATGGTTACTTTTGGCACTCTCTGTCATTAACCCAGATGCAAGCACCATAGAGATCCCAAGTTTTTTGAGAAACCCATTTTGCTCAGCTGTATCCTAAAAGGCATTTTACGTGTAGGCAAAATTTGGTGGAGCTGAGGATTCCGAAGAAATCAGGCATTGGGCTTACAGTGAGAAAGTAGCTGTAAGCAAGGAAGAGGTGACGTGGGTACCTTGGTTATTTTTTTTTCCTGCAAAGTTAATGTAAAAAATAAAATGGGCTGAGGAAAATCTATTGTGAAAAATAAACTTTATCCAAAATCTGGTTTTAGTTCAGTTTAGAGAGCTAATCTTAAAGCTGTCACGTGACCTTTTATTCAGATTTTTTTTCTTAAAGATAACAAAGTCCTTGGGTAGCCGAAGTAGCAGATCATGCCAACAACTGACATTAGAAAAAGGAAGCAAGTCAATACAAGATACCAAGAGGTCTGGACTGTCTCCCTCACCGTTCTGTAAGGCTTTTGATCAAGGGGACAAAGAAAATATTCACCAAACAAATCAGATTACAAGTCAAAATGGTAAGAAACTAAAGTGAACAATATGTGAAGACTGATTGATAGCAATACTATCTAACAGCCATAGTTTCCAGCTCCAAAAGGTTTTGCATTTCACTTAAATGTGAGTCTCTTAATCTCTTGATTTTCATAATGTTTTTGCCAAGCTTGCTAGTTGTTGAAGACACTTGTGGTAAACAATGGTTTGTTGCCTTCCTATTTGATCCGACCACGAATGAAATCATAATGCTGATGGTGATACTATAGACGGGGCTGGTGGTGATGGTAAGGCGCTCTGACACTTTCCATGAGAAGCCCCATTCTTTTCCGTTGCATATAACTTTCCCAAACTTCAACCATCTCCGCCAAAAATTTCCAGGCTTGCCTCAGGATGAATTATTTTTGGAAGTTTCGGTGAAGATAGTTCTGCCATCTCTGAAAATGGAGTGAAGGGAAACTAAGCTGTTTTATCCGTGTTAAAAATGTTTCTAACCGTTTGTGTGAAGAGTGCTAACAACTCCATGCTTTGGAGTAAGTATGTGAGATTTGGCAGGGGGTTATCTATGTGGGGCAGTGAGGGGCCTTTTGCTGTCCTCAGGAAAATTCAACACTATTTGGCCAAATTATAAGAGGCTGCCTGATTAAAAAAAAAAAAATCCCCAAACATCCCATCTGCTGTGAGCCTCATCCCAACGCCAAGGAGCTCCCTATATGACTCTAGATAGCACACAAGCAAAGCAGCAGCTGCAACATACTCTCTGATCAGGAAGAACGTATGCTGTGCTGGGATCCAGGAGACCATGAATTCTAGCCTAAGCTCTTCAACTAAATTGCCAATAATTATGTTCACTTTACAGACCTTATTATTGTGCAGTGCTTCATACCTCCTATCTTAGAGAAAAGCAAGTATAATTTTATACACCCACCCACCCACACACACACACACAGAATAGGTGGGGTAACGGAGCATTTACACCAGGTACTCTCTGAAACATCTGGAACTACAACCACAGTTCTAATATGGCAAACCCAAGTCTCATCCCTTTAGCAACGCTACTTTTCAGAAGGAATGTGCCCGATCTGTGTGTTTGGCTGTACTGCTTGTAACCACTAGATAACACTCCCCTTCCAGAACAAGGAATAGAACCCAGCAATCCTGACTTCCTGCATTCTTCTGCTATCTAGCAACTAATTAAGTAAACCACTGGAAAAGGGTGTATGAAGTATCCCTCTCATGGCTTTTCCACAGAACACAGCATCCTACTACTGCTGATAATTACTCCTTTAGCTGTATACTATTTGTGCAAAAGTACCCTGCTTCATTCAGTGTATTGCAGAGGGACAGTGAATGAGGCAGAGGTTTGCAGGAAGAGAGAGCATGTTCTCTTGTGTTTTAAGTCATCGGATTGAGACTCAGAAAAGCTTCTTTCTATTCCTGACTGTTCCTCAGACATCCTAGGTGATGCTTGGCAAGAGTAATACAAGCTATTGGGCTCAGTGCAGGGGTAACTGGGTGAAATTTTATGGCATATGATTAACAGGATGTCAGATTAGTTGATTTAATGGTCCCTTCTGACCTTAAACTGTATGAATATATGATGTATATGCAAGGGGGGGTGAATAAAGGTTTCACAACCACCTTTAATTCTGTCATTTTCTAACTCCGTGCTTGACTTTGCAGTCTTATTGTTCTTTTCACAAAGTTCTTTTGGATGTAATTGTATTCATTTCTTTAGCACCAAGTCCAGCAGGAGACTCTGTGTTGTGAGGGAGTATAATGTTGTTAAATCACAAATATCACAAAGTAAGAAATAGAGACAGGACTAGCTAAGGGCTTGTCTACACAGTAAATTACTGCTCAGCAAGCCAGGGTATGAATCTACAGTGCACCAGCTTGCTGTGCTATGTGGACCTTGCTACATCACTCTGAGAACCATCAGCAGACAAGAATGGACAGAGAAGATTATGTTTTTTAAAATGCTGGCAAAAAAAGACCTGAGATAATCAACCAATGGTACAGCACTAATTTTATGTTGTTTTACACCTGTGTTCTATCCAGGGTAAGAAACTCTCTCTCTGTTGTAAATTTCAAAGGATTCTGAACCGGTTCACATAAAATATAAATGTGTGTGCTGCAGGGTTTATGGAAATCAAACACTGTGCAACAGAATTGCTTTAGAGCATTGATAAAGATTTTCAGGATTAAGCAAAGAGTTGCATTAAAAAAAAAACTCCATGCTTTCATGATTAAAGAGAAGGGAACTAAAAATAAATTATTCTTTAAACCCTTATTCAATTTAACACCAAAGAACCAAATCATTAAGAAAGTTAGAACTTTTACTCATTCTAGATAATAGTTTCTGGTTTTAATTCTTATGGTGCCTGCATAGGCCCAGTTTCATTTTTTAAAGCTGAGTGGTTAATACATATTATACCATTTACTCGTTAACAAAGAGTCAGGCTACTCATTATGTCTCCTGTTGTCTTCCTTCCCCTGCCAAAAACCTTTTCATAGACTTTCATACTTCTCTTGCAGTGTCTAGGCAAGCATGTTATTGTGACAAAAAAAATTACCTTACAGATACCTAACCCCAGTGTGGATAAGGGGAAATAGGTTACCTTGCATAATGACTTAGCCACTCCCAGTCTCTATTCAAGCCTAAGTTAATTGTATCCAATTTGCAAATGAATTCCAATTCAGCAGTTTCTCACTGGAGTATGGTTTTGAAGTTTTTCTGTTGTAATATCGCAACTTTCATGTCTGTAATCGCGTGACCAGAGAGATTGAAGTGTTCTCCGACTGGTTTATGAATGTTATAATTCTTGACATCTGATCTGTGTCCATTCATTCTTTTACGTAGAGACTGTCTAGTTTGACCAATGTACATGGCAGAGGGGCATTGCTGGCACATGATGGCATATATCACATTGGTGGATGTGCAGGTGAACGAGCCTCTGATGGTGTGGCTGTGATTAGGCCCTGTGATGGTGTCCCCTGAATAGATATGTGGGCACAGTTGGCAACGGGCTTTGTTGCAAAGATAGGTTCCTGGGTTAGTGGTTCTGTTGTGTGGTGTGTGGTTGCTGTTGAGTATTTGCTTCAGGATGGGGGGCTGTCTGTAGGCAAGGACTGGCCTGTCTCCCAAGATCTGTGAGAGTGATGGGTCATCCTTCAGGATAGGTTGTAGATCCTTGATGATGCGTTGGAGAGGTTTTAGTTGGGGGCTGAAGGTGATGGCTAGTGGCGTTCTGTTATTTTCTTTGTTGGGCCTGTCCTGTAGTAGGTGACTCTTCTGGCTCTGTCAATCTGTTTCTTCACTTCAGCGGGTGGGTATTGTAGTTGTAAGAATGTTTGATAGAGATCTTGTAGGTGTTTGTCTCTGTCTGAGGGATTGGAACAAATGCTGTTACCAGCAGGAGAGTGGGGTGGGGGGAGAGAAAACCTTTTGAAGTGATAAACACCCATTTTTTCATGGTCTGTGTGTATAAAAATATCCTCACTGCATTTTCCACTTTTATACATCCGATGAAGTGAGCTGTAGCTCACGAAAGCTTATGCTCAAATAAATTGGTTAGTCTCTAAGGTGCCACAAGTACTCCTTTTCTTTTTGCAAACCTTAGAAAGGAATTTTGACTAGTTACTTAAAAATACTGTACAGAAACTGCTTACAAAAGAAAGGGAAATGCACCTATGTTACTGGTATCAAATCAAAGAACACAAACACCTCCACCCATCTCTGACCAAAATAATCTCTTTAACATTTACGTTTTAAAAACAAACAGTTTTTTAAAAATGAGCCAAATAAAAAACGACTCTTAAAAACATTACTGTATTCTCATCAAGGCACAAGACATTACAGGAATGAAGATAAGCCAACAGTAAGCTCTCCGTGCTTTCCTATAAAAGAGTGAAGAGTGCAGAAACACTAAACTCCAGATTGCTGCCGCAGTCACTTAACCAAACAGGTTAGAGTTTCCAGAGTGTTTGTTTTTATTAACCAAGCTGTCAAAATACTCATCTGCTTGATTTTTTGCCTTCTTCTTCTTGTTCACGAAAGGTGCTTTTTAAATCTTTTAATATGTTTTAAATTAAATCCTCTTTTGGTAGGACATACATTTCCAGCTGCAGTTACTAACCTGCAAATAGATCATTAAAAAGGGTAAGATCCTGCTGCCACTCAAGTCATGCGGAGTTTTGCCACTGATTTTAGCAGGAGAAATTGGGATGAAGCCCTGTACTGAAAAGGTTGCCTGAAGAGAACCATATTTTACATTTTTCAGTTCTCCAGATAAAGAAAATGTGTTTTATGTTGCCCTGTTCAGAATGAACGTTAACACTTTAAATATCGCTAGCACTTTTTCATTTGTGGTTGTCTCCTATTAAAGGGTCCCCCGTATTACCTTATAGTATTGCCATTGCTGTTCATAATGGAAATTCTTCAGACTCGTAGCAGAGACCCACATAAACATATCTTCCCTTGCAGGTGTGCAATACTTTGACAAGGGCAAACTGTTTTTGAGCAAGGGAAGAAATAAAATGAATGAATATTGTTTCTAGTTTGTCAGTCTTATTTATGCAATGTTGAAACCTTCATTAAAATGTTAGGCTGCAATTAGAAGCTCTAGCATAAATCTGAGTGTATAGAGAAACTAATTAGATGTTTAGGTGATCGTTCTTGCATTTATCTTGTTTGCTGCAATATTGTGATTACACAGTAATCTACATATTTTCCTAAGACGATACACCAAATTATTCATTACAATTGATATGGAAATACTTGAGGTAAAAAGAGATGCCAGTATAATTAGTGGTTGAGAGATAAAAAGATTTGGTTTGGTCTAGAACACCCCATCTTTCACTTGTAGACAATTAATGATGCTGCATTAGCCACAGGTCTCACAAGTTGTTGAACTACATAACCAATGTAAAATGTCATTGTACAATCTTCTATATTTTCACACAGCATATTACCCTAGACATCAGTAATATAGTAAATAAGCTAATATATTTGCAGTTTGTTTGTGTTTAGCTTATTACTAAATTGAGTGCACTTAATGAACATCTCTGGAGAGCACCATTTGGCTTTTCCAAAGAAGGTAAACTTCTTAATTCTTAGCAAACAAAGGCAGTCTAGTGAAAGCAATGTGTTAGAAAAGTAAGGTTAAATGACCCTCTAGATACACAAGATCTTTTAAAATAGTCCTTTACGCTTCTGCATTGCCTTTTGAAATTGGGATTTTAAACACTTTTTACATACATTCAGGTACGTATTATTACAGCCACTGCACTGAATAAATGACATACAGGGAAGCTGCCAAATAATGTGTCAGGGTGAATGGATTTAAACCATGAAACCTTGATTTAAGCAGGAAACCCTGATTTAAATAATCAGTTTTAATATTGCTTTGCCTTTCTATTTTTTAATTATTTTCCTAAAGAAAAGCTGATTCTTGTTGGTTGATAACCATTAAAACATGTTGATTTGCAGCTAAATGTAGCCTTTACACTAAATGTTGTGCTTCTTTTTGCTAACCAGGAGGACAGACTGTAGCCCAGATTTTTAAAGCTAATGAGGCATTGCTGCTCTCACCATGGAACATCTAACTGTTTTAGGAGCCTAAATATCATTTTAAAAAGAGATTTAGGCATTTAGGATCTTAAATTCCATTGGCAGTCAATGGGATTTAGGCTCTTAAGTGCCTAAATCACTTCTGAAAATGAGATTTAGGCTCCTCAATGAGATAGGTATTGCAACACTAAGCATAGCAACACCTAATACCTTTTGAAATTTGCGCCTATATCTATATACGTTTATTTAAGCGACTGTATAGCTTAACTTACATTGGTTCTGATTCTTAATATTTACATTTTTATTTGTCAGAAATGGCGAATGATGCATTTTGTTATTTACTAGACTATTCATTTTTTACTTGTAATCTGAGTCAAGACCTGCTTGGATGGAAATTAAATGCACAAAAAGCATTTAAAGATTTTTTTGTATTCGTTAAATAAAACTAAACTTAATGTGCTGTATAAAATTATCAAAAGTTTCTTTTTCTTTTTTTTCATATGGCTGATGTAGTTGTTGCTTGACATTTACAATTTTACATTGAGATGGTTAAGAAACATAATTACATCTACGTATTTCTGTGATGCCTCCTCCATATTTGTGAATTGGGCACTGAGTTATTATATGTTCCATGGTCTGTTATGGGTGACCTGAGTCGCACACTGGAGA
The DNA here is from genome assembly GCF_965140295.1 of Lepidochelys olivacea. Lineage (NCBI taxonomy): Eukaryota > Metazoa > Chordata > Testudines > Cheloniidae > Lepidochelys > Lepidochelys olivacea. The sequence continues at coordinate 2,312,793 of NC_140417.1, read as the reverse complement.
GTCTTTAATTTTCCATCTCTATAGCAAGTATCCGCATCTGCCATGGTTTGTGTGGATATGGTTTAGGGTTGCCCATGATCTTTGTGAGAGATCGAAATCAGAGATCTTCTGCATTGGGTCTTTCACAAGGTGTTTATTTGTGACTTCTTGTGAACTGTGTTCAGCTTTCAAAGCTTCATCAGGGTTGAAGTTACATTGTTGAAGGTTAAATGCGTATGTCCAAAAGGGTTTACGCGACTTCAAGCAGTGGTGAGGGACATTGTTAAGGTCCTGGTGGATGGGAAGATGTTCATTTTCCAAGATCCTCTGGAATTCCCATAGGTTGCAGCATTGCAATGAATGGATGGGAAAGCAATATGTGACAGCACTGGAAGACCAAGGTGTTGGGGTCAATTTGAGGGTTCCAGGATGTACCGCATTGCAATGGTTAGTTGGACATCATCAGGTCAAGTATGGCTACTTCTGCTCCATACTGGTGTTCAGTACTCAGCTACAGAGTACACAAGGGCCATCGCTGATGTCTGTAACACTAATGCTCCCCAGCTTGTGCTTGCCAGTTTCTGGATCAGGTTGACCTTGTCGTCTTCTTGGCAGCTACCTTCTTCAGATGGTTGTGGAAGGTTAGCTTCACTCCCAGATAGGTCAGAGTGGGGTCATGTCGCACAGTGTTGCCACAGAAGGTCACTTTCAGGGCACTTAGTCTTCCTGTTTTTCAGATGGAATGTAGTGACTGTTGTTTTGTGAGGATTTGGCTGGAGCCTCCATTTCTGGAAATATTCCTCCCTGGTGTTTAGGTCCTTGTTCAGGGTGAACTCGATGTCACTGAAGGTGGCTGCTTCCATTGCCAGGGCAACATCATCCGCATATGCAAATTTGCATAGCTTCATTGGAGGCATGTCACTCGTGTAAACATTGAAAAGCATTGGCATGAGATGTGAGCCTTCACACGGCCCATGCTGTTAAGTTAGAAATCGTGACTAATGCCATCAACCTGGTGATCGAACATTACTCAAAAGTCTCCCAGTCTTCAGAGCAACAACTCAAGCCACCATAATGGCCCTCTTCAGGGCCATGTAACATGCCAGATAGGTTCTGCAACAAGGATCTTCCAACTTAATTTCCTGGACGAAGTGCGAGTATCTTGCAAACGCGTTGAAGGCACATAACATCTACGTCCTTACACTCCAAGAAACCCACGTCTCCACTGATCAGCAGGCTGGCTGCTACCTTACCCATCCATTATCAAAACCTATTTGGCATTTAAACTGTGATTTGTTAAACAAAGGAAATATTATCTGTAGATAGGAATTGAACGGACTGTTTCTGATCAACATGTCCTTCAAGATTTTAGAAGTTGTAGATCTTATCCTCTCACACCTAGATTTTTATTCGTAGATTGAACTGAACTAGTTAAATAAACTGACCAGAAGAAAATATTCTCTCTGCATTTGCAGAAGAGGCCGCTGCTGTCACAAGCTGGTTTGAGGTACTTAGCCAGTGACTTCCACCAGTTCAGTGGGTTTGAGTTTCTTTTAAAACTTGCCAGCAAACACGTACTGTTTAATATTTTTTAAATTAATTTAAATTATTGTAATATATTATAATTTAGGCCTTAACATATGTGTTAGTAATTCCAAATTAAATTTAAATAGGTTTATTTTTTAAAATATAAACCTGTATTTAATTTAAATGTAAAAAACCTGATATTATAAAAAAATCATAGATTTTTTTTTTGTCCGTCCTGGAATGTGTCTGACAGAGCCAGGTATGGGACCCTGGAGTGTGGCCTGTTGGCCAGTTCCCCTTCTCTAAACACTGGACAATAGTACTTATTGAAAGTTGCCTTTTTATATTTAGATCCTCCATTTATTCAAGATGGGCTTGACTCCACAGCCCCACTGCTCATGCTGTCTTCACCATCTTTTCTGCCAGTAGCTTTACAAGTTCTGCCTTTATAACGACCTATACCGCAGCTGGAAAACTGTGATTAATTTATCTGAAAGTTTTAATTAGCTCTGCAGCCATTTAAGAAATTAAAATCTCTTACACTGGGCTCCTTCCAGTGTTCTTGATGTAGACATGTTTTAATCCTTAAGGAGTGAACACACAACAGCGTTGCCCCATGTCAATAAAACTTGATCGTTTCAGATACAATTTCACAAAGTATTCCTGGTGAAAACTGAGTTTTACCTTTTGAAAATTTCAGATTGCTGGATAGAGCAAAATGGCTGTGAGATTTTCCTTCAAACCTCTATGCTGTATGGATGACAGCTACTCTTTCTTCTCCATGAGCACAAGGTTTATAAATACATATACTCAGGATAATGTTGTCTCCAGCAGAATGTTTTATTTTCTCCTCACATAAACAGTTCAGCTTGGTCAGTGCACCTGTGGCTAAGGATGTAAATCTTGGCCAAAACATGTAAATTATATGAAATCTCACTTCATTTATTTTACTGCATAATATAATTTTTTTTGCAAGAATGAGAGCTTGAATCATTTCCACAGCTTGAATCATTACAATCACTTTTACCGTACACACCCTGTTAGGCAGGTAAGTACTGGAGACAGTCTTTTTGGTTGTATCATTTTGAACCATTCATTGAGTTGAAAACTTTAATGCCACAGGCCAGGAGTCCTTGTACTTTTACCACCTGGGTTCATAAAATCAGGCATGCTTTTTTGTGATGATCCCAAACCTTTAGGTCACATCCCATAATCCATTGTGGCTGCAAAGGATGACGGGATTGAGATCCTGGCAAAGAACAAAGTGGCTAGTTTTCTTAGAGGGTGCTGGATGCTGCTGGACAGTAGATTGTGCTGGGAGCAATGTGGGTAGTAGGTGCCGGGGCCTGGGTAGAGGGGGTGGATTCTTCAGGAGAGTGGGCGCTGCTAGAGTGTTGGGGGAAGGTAGTGGAGCTTCAGTTCATCCCCGCTGGTCACGCTGCATTCTGCTTCAGGGAAACGCCGCCGGAAGATGGTAAGGAACACATGAGCTGTGGAGTCAAGGCTCCTTGCTCCTCATCATTTTTAAAGAGAACTTCCATGGAGCAGAATAGGGATGGGCAGGAGGTGAGGGAGAACAAGAAGCTGAACCAAGGTAGATATGGGAAGTTGTAGCCGCAGCAGCAGCAGAAGAAAGCAGGATGTCTTATTTCCTTTCCTTGTTCTGTCTCCGGGATTCCTAGCAGCCACCTGGCGGTGATTTTGCTGCAGTCCCCTGCTCATGCAACCCATGTCAGATTCCCAACTTCCAATTTGAGAAAAGCAGTCATAGTCACTGGGCCTAGCATGTCTGATTGGGAGCTGATGCCACTGATCCAGGAACCCATCTGCAAATCATTCTGGATATGAATTTTGACAAGTTAGCTCAAGTAGGTAGGATCCTAGCCCAGAGGTCTCCTCCCCAGGGCACAGGGACCAAGAACTGGAATTTGGGATTCCAAGATTAGTGCTAACTGCAAGAAATGGATCTCAAAAAGTTATTTTTATTATTTTAAGTGATGGCCAAATAAAAGTGTTTCTTGGTATCTCCTCTAAATTATCAAGTTTAATTCAAAACTCACGTAAAATCACAAGCCATTAAGAAATGATGAAGAACTGTGATTGATTGAGGGGGACCCCGGACACATCCCTAGGCACTAACCCCCCTCCACAAAGAGAGAACTTATCCTCCATTCAGAAAGTTAGGTTAGCAGTTGCTATTAATGGTAATGGTAATAGCAACTCTTCACTCCCCAGAAGGGGGTTAGAGTGTGTTTTCATCAGCAGGGAATGCTTGTGCTGGCGTGCAGAGGCGAGCAAGTCCTCATTCATAATAGCCTTAGAGAGCGTTTCCTTAAAGTATTTAGTTAGGGCAAGATCTTTCTTGATTCCAAAAAATCACAAAATCAAATCTGGTGTTGGGAGGGCAAAAAAAAGTTTCTAAATATCTTTAGCTCTAGAGCATCTTGACAGCAACCTCTTGTGAAAGGTCATGTAATTTCAGTATTCTTTTGAGGCCTTTTTTAGAAAGAATGATTACATTAAACAATATAGTTTTTAAATATATACTAAAATGTAGTGACTATATCTAGAAACTGAGAAATGATTTGTTAGTGCAAGATAATTAGTACTGTAGAAGAGTAGAAAGAAAGTTAGTGTTTGCTCTGGTGGCTTCAACATATAGCTTTGGGTAATGTCTAACATTAATTTCCACTTGTGTGACACAGAAAAATGTATGCCGTGTTGTTGTAGCTCTGTTGGTCCTGGGATATTAGAGACAAGGTGGGTGAGATAATGTCTTTTATTGGTCCAATAAATGATATTACCTCACCCACCTTATCTCTCTAGAGAAAAATGTGTTATCAGATAATCTTGAACTAATTTTAGGTTAGCACAGAATGAAGAACTTTTTTTCTTTTTTTCAAAGACTAATACCAGGTGATCTCATAGACCATGGGACACAGCAGAAAAGTATCATACTTTGTACAAGAGATGAAAGGGCCCCCAGAGCGTTGGGAATTCTCACTTATTTGACATGGCTCCTGAAAGAACAGTCGAGATTTTTTTAATCAAATGAGAGAGATTATTTGGGTAGTCACCTCACACAGATGCTACCGTATCTTAGATCCCTGTTTTGTTTTTTGTCATTTACAGATACGCTATTTCTGCATAATTTCTAGACAGTAGACTTTTTTAGAAAATGGTGTTTTAGATTACCTTGATTTATAGGCCAGCCTTTATCAAGTTGATCTAAAGAGATTACTGAAAAATGACTTTGGCTTCTGAATCTCATAGGCTATGGTTTAAAGAGACCTTAAGACAATCTATCCTTGAACAAAGCGGTTTATTGATGTACCAGGGACAACTCATGTACAAGACAAGTAGAGAACTAGTTGGTATTAATCCCCCAACTCCTTTGGCCAGTTTACTAGTAGAAATGACCTTTTAGAGTTAGGTTCCTACTCCCACCTCACCTAGAGTCTGGTAGAGCTAGGCCCTTCTTTTGTCGATAGCCACTTTGAATAGTACTGCAAAAATCACAGCAGGTATGGAGCAAGCCAGACAGAAGATAGTTACTTCTCCAAGGTTGCTACTCATTCTAGATTTCTCATCCAATTTTCTTCAGCTGCTTTAGTCCAGAAACCAAGGGTTTCCAAATAGAGCTCCTGCAGCTGCTCCAACTGTTCCCTGAGCCTGCCTGAGCAGGTAATTTGAATGTGTTGTTAAACTATGGAGAGTGGCTTGAGTGCCATATTAATAGTCTAATCCTTGTTACTCTGTTCAGCAGTGGCAATGCATCTTGCTGCTATTGAAGGGCTACTTCAGCCTTACCATTTTAGCACTTTATATTGAGGTTTGTGTTTTTATGTTGGTAACAGTAACGCTGGTTTACGAAGCCAGGGAGTTTCACGGTAACTTATCCATGCTACACTACATTTAATGAAGAGAAGAGAGTGTTGTATACTTGAACAAGTCTCCTTTTCTCATATGCTGTTTGAGAGCCACCTAAATCAATCAGATTGACACTTTTTTTCTCTACCATCCAAACAGTAAATATATATCTTAACAAGGTGAGTGTAAAAATGGGCTTTTCGTGTTTACACGATTTTTCAGCTGAGCTGTAGTTTCATATTTAAATTAAAACCAGTCTTCTGGGCCTAAAACAAAGTATGGGATTTTAGTGGAGGTGAGAGTGGCGGGGTAAATAACTTTTTTAACTTTCTGCATAGCACGTGTGACTTTTCAGAAAATCCTGTTCACAAAAAATGTCTATTTCAAAAACACCATCAATGACCAAGTATAAGAAATATGCTGTACTGGAACTATATAGGATTCTTAACTGCTAGAGAGGTGTTAATTGTAATTTCAGATTTGTAAATTCCTTGCGTATTATTACAACTGAAACAGACTGTGGCCTGCAAATTCATTGCCTGGAGTTGTGACTGATAAAACAGTTTGTTAAATCTTTGGCACACTGCAAGATTACTAGAGAGCAGCATGACTTCTTTCATGTCTGCTATATGATCTGGTCTCCATCTTTATAAGCATAAGTCGGATAAAGGGTTTTCCATAACATTTATTTGCTGTATAACTTTGATATTTTGATGCTATAGAGAGTTTATTTAAATGTTATATGCTAAAATAAACATTTTAATAAACATGTAACCTTTTGTAAATTTCAGGTGACTGGGTATTTCCTGAAAATTGCAGTGACAGTTTTCAGATGGAGTCTGATGGACAGTCAGTAGCTACCCACAATACATCCTGCAATAATTTATCCCTGCCACTGAATACTGACGTTGACAGTGAAAGCAAGCAAACAGGCGAACACCAAATAAGCCATAAAGAGATTTTCACATTTTCGTCGCGGCCTCGATCAGCTCCTCATGGGAAGTCCCCGAATATGTCGCCAGAAGGCTGCATGTCTCCTTTGGAGTTAAATGAAAACAGTGATGGGGTCTGTAGAGAAGCCCCAATGGAAGGTGACTTTTTTGGAAGTGACAGCAATGAAGAGGTGAGCTTCTCTATACATGCAATACTTGATAACACACACTTCATCCTAAAACTCTGAGGGTGAGATTCTGCCCTCAAGCTTATGGCTATACAAGGGAGTGAAGCCCTTCCCACCTCATAACCTCTCGCATTTAGCAGCAAGTTAATCTTGCTCAGTTTGTGTCTGTGGGTGTAGGAGAGGTTGGGGAAGCTAGAGTTCTGTCCAGTTTGCAAGTTGGGCAAGGGATGAGGAGTGGAAGGATTCACCCTTCCCCATCACTCGCAACATACAGATCTGAGCCTAAGAGCTTAATCTAGCTCTTTATACATTTATACAAAGTATGCATCGGGGTCACTTTGCTCACCATTACTTCAGAATGTAGCCAAGACATCTCAGCGATTTAAAGGCACTCAGCAATACTGCACAGTATTTTAGGTAAGGAAGTGAAAAACACTGCTTACAACAAAAATTACAGGGGAAGTTTAAGTAGGCAGGATGTGATTTTAACTATGCTGAAATTTGACCAGAAGGCTGGGTCCGATGCTTGATTTCTCTCACTGGTCACCACTTCAGTTTTACATCTTATCTGAAATGTGGCAATGCCATGTATAGTTCTGGGTTTTTATTCTGTTGCAGTGTGAAAATTTTTGAGCACTTGGATTAGTGAGAGAAAAGAAAAAAATCATCAACTTCTAATATATTTATAAAAATGAAGCAGATTGTCATGTCAGTTAACAGTTGCATCAAGTTGTTATGGTAACTGCCTTTATTAACATTCCAGTCTATTTCATTTTTAATTATAGAACTGTTTCTTATCATTCTAATCTTTTTCTCACAGACTGGGAAGGAAGTACAACAGAATTATGTGATAGCAAGACAGATGAAACTTTGCAAAAATACTGTTCCATTCCTCCTGGGAAATTATTTTGCAGATGCTAACTATAACCAATAGGGGGGTTGTTTGTGTATATTTTGTTTTCTTTTCACCTTAGACCTGTCAGACCTCATTATTTCAAATATGGTCCCAGAATTTCAGAGTTAAACCAATTAAAGTTGAGATAATGAATCATGAACAATGCGGGGGTCTTGTCTCTACCATATGGTGTCTGTTCTGGACCTCTTTAAAATCCACAGAGAATTTCTATGTCAATTATGCTCAAGAAAAGTCAGACTGGTTACTAACTGAAGCTAGATTAAGAAGACAGTTCTAAAACACATCATTATGGTAAACTTTTCCCTGTGTTGTAAATCTTGGTATTTGATTCCTATGTATTTTTATAACGTGTGTGTGTGTGTGTGTGTGTGTGTGTGTGTAACACAATAAAGAGAAATTTTTCTTCTTCAATTTAAACCAAATTGATTGCAAGACTCATATATTCCAGTTCAAATATCTTTTCAATGTACAGAACCAGTGTTTCTGCTTACTCTTATTTGTTATTTTGTACCACCATAGTGCTTAAAAAAAACTCTACTCTGCTGGTTCTGTGAGGTTTTACGCTCTCTCTCAGACCTTTGATGTTAATATTAATGGAGGATACATCACACTGCTCAGGATCAGACTCGTAGTTCTTTATATAATGTAAAATAGACCTGAGGGCATATGGCTAACAAGAGTGTAATGAAGGAAAATTTCATATATTTCCCAACTATCCTTGAGCTTTCAGTTCATATGCTAAAAGGCATCATTGGCTGAGCTTGCAAAGGCCTTACACTAAATTTAATAGATAAGGCGGGTGAGGCACTTCTGTGTTTGTATGTCTGTATGTAACACATTAACTTTGAATGCCACTTCTGTAATTCAGGGAATGTTCTAGGCATCAGTGGCAGAACTCACTGATTTGGGGAAAATTGGGAAACCAAAAAGAGGGAAAATGGGGGACAGTGGAGCCATTGTCATCTGATTATCACATCCACGGATAATTGCACGGGTGCTTGAAGCTATAAATCAGTGGTTCTCAACCAGGGGTATGGGTTCTCCTGGGGGTACGCAGAGGTCTTCCAGGGGGTACATCAACTTATCTAAATAGTTACTTAGTTCTACAGCAGGCTACATAAAAATCACTAGCAAAGTCCATACAAACTAAAATTTAATACAATGATTTGTTAATACTGCTCTCTATATTATATACTGAAATAAGTACAATATTTATATTCCAATTTATTTATTTTATAATTATATGGTAAAAATGAGAAAGTAAAGCAATTTTTCAGTAACACTTTTGTAATTTTATGTCTGATTTTGTAAGCAAGTAGTTTTTAAGTGAGGTGAAACTTGGGGGCACGCAAGACAAATCAGATTCCTTAGAGGGGTACAGTAGTCTGGAAAGGTTGAGAGCCACTGCTATCCTCAGACAACTGATAGATGGCGCCCATTAATGCTTTCTAACATAACAATGTCCTGCTCTTCCTGCAGTTTAACATGTTAACACCCTGAATGTCTTATCTCCCAGACAGATAATGGGGGGAGAGGCAATGGGGGTATGCACACAACCTTTGGCATGGAGGGAGAATGGGGAGGAAGGGGGAGAATGGGTTGCACACACACAGCCCCTGCCATGAGAGGGAGAACGGGGAACCCTGGCATGGGAGGAGGAGGGATTGGGGGGAGGTGCAGGGAGTCCCTGAAACAGAAAGGTTCAGGGAGCTTGTGGGATGGGAGGGAGGGATGCAAGGTGCCACTGTGGTGTGCAATGAGGTTGTCCTAGAGACACTACAAAGCATTCAACCCCCTAGTCCTATTGACTTGTGTGAAAAGTTACACATGTGTAAGTGTTTGCATGATTGGTACTCAATACTATAGGTAAAGGCTTAATTTTTAAATAACTCTGAATACTGAACAAAATGATTAGCTCGGTAAAGTGAAGGTAGGTTTCAACATTTCATGTAATCTGCTTCATACGGCATTGCGAAACTGAAAAACACCTAAGAGAGTGTGTGCGCTCTGGGAGAAATTATATGTGATCCCAAAGCTGGCAGTGACACCATTGTGTTTGATCTTGGCTGTTCTCACGAGATAAGCAGGATGGGAGATTCTCGGTCAATACTTGGATGAGAGTTCACTAAGGGACTCTTAGGTGCTGGAGGAGGTGTGGGTGATGATTCAGCATCACTCTTGCAGCCTGTACTTAACCATTGTCTTAGCATGCTGCTGAAGGTGCCTTTTGTTCAACTAAGATAGAAAACTAAGGGCTGTGGTCATTAAAAATCCCATGTCATGTTCATAAGAAGGGAAGTTCTCTTTCCTAAGAAAGATGGCATCATTTGGTTCCTTTTAATAACCTTAATAGTAACTGTTCTCACTGCCCACAGAGACATAATAATCGTTATTTTTTACTCCCAAAGAGTGAGCATCTATCTTAAATACAGTTAGAGAATTCTATATGCTGTATAATATTTCTCAATATATCATGATAATCATTGTGTTTTCCAAGGTGTTTTGCAAATGATCAGTTAGCTGACAGGTGCACGTACAGTTATTCATGATCCCTTTAGCAAATGGAGGTTATCCCTTCTTGTCAGGAACAGCAGATTTTAAATATTGTATAAACTAAAACCTACTGTATGCCAGTAACTACAGAGAAGGACTTTCAGTTCATTTATTCTCATATGGATTACGTTAAATAATGTTAGTATGACAGCTAGCAAAGCACTACATGTACAATGCTAAAAGATCATTTAAAATAAACAAACCTACATTACAATAACAGTTAGAGTTTTTGCTTAATTTCACTGCCAGTTTACTCATTCAGAGTTAAGGCTTTCTTCCATGTGAAAGGAAAGTCAACGAACCAGAAAATTATTTAGCGTTTATATTTTGCTTGTATTCTTGCACTAATGTATTTTATGTTACTTCTGTAGTCAGTTGTGTATTGATATTCGAGATTAGGGGTGGGCAAACTTTTTGGGCCGAGGCAGGGGGTTGGGGTGCGGGAAGGAGTGTGGGAGGGGGTGCGGTGTGCAGGAACGGGCTCAGGGCAAGAGATTGGGGCAGAGGCGGGGTACTGGGTATATGAGGGGGCTCAGGGAAGGGGGTTGGGGTACAGGAGGGGTGTGGGGTGCAGGAGGAGGCTCAGGGCAGGGGTGCAGGAGGAGTGCAGACGCGGGAGGGAGCTCAGGGCAGGGGGTTGGGGTACAGGAGGGGTGTGGGGTGCGACAGGGGGCTCAGCAGGGAGTTGGGATGCAGGAGTGGTGTGGGGTATGGCAGGGGGTTGGGGTGCAGGAGGGGTGCAAGGTGCAGGCAGGGGGCTTACGGCAGGGAGTTGGGGGGCAGGATGCAGGAGGGGTTTGGGCTCCGGCCCGGCACCGCTTACCGAAAGGTTTTAGGCTAAAGCAGCTCCAGGGTGGCAGCAACGCGCACAGGGGCCAGAGCAGGCTCCTTGCATGCCTGCCCTGGCCCCATGCGGCACCGCTCCAGGAAGCGGCCAGCAGCACATCACTGCACAGCCCCTGGGGGAAGGGTGGGCACAGGGCTCCGCACGCTGCCCTTGCCACACCTCCAGGTACCTCCCGTTCCCAGCCAATGGGAGCTGCAGGGCAGGTGCAGGTGCCTGGAGGCAAGGGCAACACACGGAGCCCTCTGCCCCCTGGGCCGCAGCGACGTGGTGCCGGCCACTCCTGAGAGCAGCACGGGGCCTGCGGCACCACGAGGGGCAGTCCCACGGGGCCAGATCCAAAGCCCTGATGGGCCGGATCCGGCCTGCAGGCCGTAGTTTGCCCGCCCCTGTTCTAGGTGCTCATTTAATTTTTCAAATCATTATTTAATTTGCACAGCAAAAACAAACTATAGAAAAATGTTTTACAGTGGGCTGTAAAGTCAGGACTATCACACAAGATCCTAAAAAAGGACATGAGACTGCTGACTTATAGTACCTGTTATATTAGCACAATCTAAGACACCCTTGTAAAATCATCATGAATATTCCTTAATCCTGGGACAATATCTGTTCACCCGACTTTGCCGTTATTATAATTAATAAATAATAATAAAACTATAATTAAAAATGATATTTACTCACCCAGTTAAGTTGCATTTTTGCAAGCCTACTCTAAAAATATCTTGAACCTGATATGCTGAAGATACTTGATGTTCACTGTTTTTCTATATGTTTGAAAATCACGTATCGTGAATGTATATCTAATTTTAAAAGTCACAGAAACATATAAATACAAATAAAATATATTTTTTATCTGTGGGCCCATCACTTCTAGCCTTCTCTTTTTAGGTTAGTTGTTTTGATCATGTCACTTCTGATTGCTTTGTACTGTGCCTGGTATTTTATTCCTTGGTTTGAATATAAAATCATTAAGATAGATTTACTGAGTGCACCTATGATGTCAGCTAATACCATCACAGCAGGATAAGTAAGCCAGCGGGATTGCTTTTTCGTGAAATAATGTTTTTACCAGTCATGTTTGTTTTACAGTTGGTGACTGTGGATTGTAACACGTGAAGCCAATAACACGTGAAGCCAATATTGGCAGATAGCTGGGTATTAAGAACAGACTGCTAAAATAATTTTCTGTTTGATAGTTCTTATAGATTCTGGCTCCTGACCTCTCACCTTGATTGAAACGTTTGGGATATACCAAGCAGCAGGGGGAAATTACGCTGGAATAAGATATAGCTATGGTAGAAAGAAGAATGTTCCCCCTTTTCTAAAATTACTGGCATTAATTCATTTTAGGACCATCACTTTGAAGCATCTTCCTGACAAAGAATGTTTCTGCTGAGGAACCAAGGTCAAGCCTGTAGTGCTTTGTAAAGAATGAAGCTTCTGCACTTCTGTGCAGTCCAGATGTCTCAGGCTGGGGGAAAGGTCCATTCCAGAAAGGAAATCATCAGGGCACAAATTTTCCACTTTAAGCTCTAGGGACCAGTTTACCCTGATCTCACATCAGGATAAATTTGGAATTCGTAGAGCTACCCTGGTTTTATTCCAGTGGAAGTTAAATCAGAATCTGGCCCCCAAAATTGTATGTTTATGGAAGGGAGTTATGTACTTGTGACTCAAGTAGTGAGTATCAGTGCATAAAGACTCACTAACCTATGAATAGGGCCCTTCGTTTTTGTTTTTTATCAAAAACCTCCAAAAAATAGCCAGGTTTTAAAAAATCCAGTATTTGGATATTTCTGATTTCTACCCACATTTTGTACTTGCTTGAACTCAATGGACCCTGCTCCTGCCTCAAAGACTCCCAGTTGGATGGCACAACATGCCTGCACACGCCGGTTGATGGCATCTGCACCTGTGCAGAGATGCGAGATGCGAGACTGGCAGGTTGTCTGCCAAGAATGCCCGACTGCTGCAGCGACAGGCTGCACCCTCTGAGCACTGGCCCCCTCAGCACAGCCCCAGGGTACAGACCTTGTTGGTCTCCCTCCCAGCCTCCTTTCCCCCCACACACTCTTACCATGAGTATCTGGCACCCCTATTACCACCAGGCATCCTCTCTTCCCCTACATGCCCCCCCATGACTACTGGGCACCCTCTCCCACCTGCTGCAACCATGAGTACCGAGCACCCCCATCTCCCACCAGGCATCCCTTGCCTCCCACCTACTCCCCCCCATGGTAGACCTAGTAAGTAGCTGGGCCTAGGGACATGTCACTACCCAGAGAGGTTTCAAGGGCACAGAACCCCTTCCACTTCAGCCACCAGACAGAGCCCCTGTCCAGCCCCCAAGCTGCGAACAGGTCATTCCAATCTCCCTGCGGCTGCAAAGGATCACATGGTGGCAGTGTCCCACCTGGCCCAGCTGATGGAGAGCGAATATTTTCTAAATTCAGCTACATCCAAGACCGCAGGAGTCTGAGCCTTGGAAAAGACACTTTGAAAAAGCTGCTTTGAGCCTGTGGAATTCGCCCGGAAGCCCCTGGTATCAAACATAACTGTGCAAGTCACCAACAGTAAACTGGTGTTGTTTGTGTAATGGGGATTCGAGATAATGGTTTCATAAACAATGCATTCTTCCTTTATTCTAATTGGGGGGTTTTCTGTCCCCCCTCTCCAGTATTAACCCTGATAATATGTGCAATTAATTTTTCATTGATTTGTCACCCATTTTTTAAATTTTTGAAATAAACACTGATAAATTCCCAGGAAATTAATAAAATAATACCAGAAAGGAAGGGCTTTACTTACGAGGCATGTGAGACCCAGGCCAAATGGCTTTGCTTGGAGCTAAGTTTCCAGGAGAAGTGATCTTTGAATCCCCTTATGCTTATGGGCTGGAGGCCACGTGACACTCAGGAGTGCCTATCCATGCATAATAAGAACTTTAGAGAACCTACCATGTATGGAACTTCCCTTCTCTGCCATCCGGAGGGAAATATTTGGTTTTCCAAATTAGTTTTCAAGCTGAAAAATGCAATCATTTATAAATACCGTTAGTGGGTAGCTATTTAGTCATTGAAACAGTTAAGTGCTGTTATTAAACTGCCAGTCCCAAATGATCAGAAAACAGCAAAACAGCTTCTTATCTTGCTGCAGCTTACCACCAGTGACTTATTCTATGTTTGTACAAACGGCCATACTTTCAAACTGACAACTAAATTCTAATGTATCTCTCTCTTCTGTCATAGACACTGTCCAATTAGACTCAGCTGTCAGCATCCGCCCATTCCATCGAACCTAGAGCAAAAGTAAGAACTCTTGCTGGTTTACAACACAGCATAACAACTGCAGTATCATACAGTGTTTTGGATAGAGCCGATGAGCTCATCTGTGAAGCCTTCAATTGAATCAGGAAATTTTCTGCACTTACATAATTAAAAGAGCCAGCATAATACAATTAAATAAGACAGCGTACTCTCGCAATTTTACTCTGACTTTTTGACATTAAGACTCTGGGTACAGAAGGCCTGTGTCCCATCTGCTCCAAGTAGGTGGCCCTCAAGAGTCGTTAGAATGATCTTCTTAAAATTACAACCCAGCAAGAGCAATCAATTTTAAGTATCCAGAAATTATTGTCCAACTGCCCATCTGCATGTTCTTTCAAGGAACAGCAATAGACATGCTAGCTCCTCAGGGAAATCATTTGCATCTTCAGTATACATATGCTGTGCTGGAGTTAATCAAACAAACTTTATTGATAGTCCTGGCACAATCTGATGATTGAATATTTAACAAACAAAATGATTATAAAACCCAAGTTCAATAGATAGGTGGGAGGGATTTAAATTTAAGTTAAATAAGTATCATCCATTTGTCTCCAATATGTGACAATAATGTGACATTTTCTTTAATAATCTGTCAAATTACAGTACTGTAATGTGACTTAATAGTGCAGGTTTATAGCATAGGTTTTAAAATAACTGTGGTGTGGCAAATAAAAGTCTGGAAAAAAAAGAGAAATGTGTCTTTGTGCTTCAGTGAAATCCCAAACTAGGGAAATAAAGCAATATTTACAACCTTCCAAAATGCATATTACTTTAGCAGTAACAAAAACAAAATGAAGAAAAGCAGCATATTAAGTGTTTATAAATTTCAAAGGCATTTCATATAACTGTAAATCTCGTATTGTGCACATAAAACCTACAAGAAAAAGAAATACTGTAGAAATGGCTACATGTGTGAAGTTTCAGATGTCTTCTATAAAAATAGTGCATATTTATGTCTTTTCCAGTTATTTACAAGCTAGTAGGGGTCAGTGATGCTAAACTAAGATATTGTTATAATCAGAGTTTATTCTCGTTTACCCTTCCTTATACATCCTGTACCTTAATACAAAGAGAGAGATTTTTCAAGGTGTTAAATGGCTTATGCCATGGAATACATTAATAAAATATTATGAAGTGTTGTGCATACATGCATAGCTCATTGATTCATGCAGGTGTTTCACAAATCAAATTTAGAAGGTTTAGCCTGAATACATTACATTCAGCCTACTTCTCTCATAGTGTGGTGGATTCTGTCCTTCTTAACGTCCTGTTTGCTTCCCTGCACGTAGCTCCTATAAGCCTTAATTCAGAAAAAAAGCTTATGCACGTACTTAACTTTAAGGTTGTGCTTATGTCCCTCTAAAGTCAATGTGTGTAAAGCATGTGCTTGAGTGCTTTGCGGAATTGGGGCTGTAATCTGATTTTAAATTGAATTCTACCCTTAAATAATATACATTATTATAAATTTGGCTTTCACACATCTTTCAGGATGAATTGGGAAGACTGGTGATTATGGAAACTATATAGAACATTAATGTTTGCTTTCATTTGACTGTTTCAGGGTTTACGTACTTTCTCGTAGCGCTGAGCTGATTTAACACATCCTCATCGTAACCTTCACTTTCTTATATTGATTCCAAAAAGATGCCGGATGATAAGACAGGAAAATAGGAGCCGTCTGACCAGAGATTGGGGAAACGCATTCTAATTGCATTTTTAAATTTATAGTCTGAGGAGATAAAAGAAAACCTTGCAGCCAAAAGGCCTCCAAATTTATTTCCTGCTTCTGTTATTTACTTTTACACTTCAGTGTTTTATATTTGCAGCTAACCTACTAATCTGCTTATAAAGTGTCATGTACATTTACAGCACTATATAAAAGGGTTTAATAAATAATATGGGTCCCCTTTTTTCTGGATTTTTATCCTTTAGAATTCTGTTTTTAAGGGAAAATAAAAACTTTGTGACTTGAGCACCCTTGATAAAAATATTAATGAACAGTTGATTGTTTTGGTCTCCATATGGATGTGGTTGCTGAAAAGTTGCTTAGCTCATTTTATAGGGAAAGCCCTGTGTGTGATTGCGGGGGACGGGAGGAGAGACTATTCTGCCGTAACACTTTTTTCTTTTATATTAAGAACAAAATCATACGATAACCACAAAAAACCTATCATTGAGAAAGACCTATATGTAATCATTATCCTCAACCCACAAAATGTTCACTGCTCGTGTCTTATGTAAACCTACTCAAAGAAAACATAAAACAAAATAAAGCAATAGGAGAGAAGTGTATTCTTCATGAAACTATATAATACAGTGCTACTATATTTGTTGTAAAGATTATTATATAATGAAGGGTTTTCTTTTAGATATGAATTTCCCCTTTTAGGGTCTAGTCCTGGTCCCAGTGAAGTGAATGACAAAACTCCCTTTGATTTCAATATCAGCAGGATTGGACCCTAGAAGGTGAAATATGCATATTTAAGGATGCAACGTTCATGTTGTGGCCATCCTTCCAACAAATACAGTAGTACTGTGTTGTGCCTGTGGGAGACAGGAAGTGTGGAACCTGATTGGATAAGGATGGGAGGCCTCCATTTCCCCCTTCCCTGTATCAATAAGGACCATGGGATGACCATCCCTAGTTTACCCAATCTTTCCTCCTCCAATATCACTTGATTTTTCTGCTTGCTGTTTATTTTTTAGTTGAAATTTTAAGGGAACATCAGAAGTGCAATTCTTGGATGTTTTGTATAGACCTTGTTTGGAAGAGGAATAATGGATTCATAAAGTATTCTTAAAGTGTTATATGCTAAATGATTTTTTTTTAGTAACTTTCAAAAAAGGGCAAGGTGATCTCTGCAGACAGATATGTTGAGGATTTCTATACAATATGTTAAAGTTTCCCCTACCACTACAATAGTCAAGCGGATATCAACATTGTTGACTTTTCCACCTTACATCAATGTTATTGGTTAGCACAAGTGTGTAAGCCACATTATACTAAAAAGTATATTTATGACATACAGACTTTTGGAATTTCCAGCATTCTGAATTAGAACAGGAATTTAGGCCTATACGTTTAAAGCATGCTGTCATTTTGGGGTGCCCAACTTGAGATACATAAACCTGATTTTTGTAAAGGTCCTGAGCACCCAACGCTCCATTCTCCTTCACTGGGAGCAGGAGATGCTCAAAACCATTGAAAAATCTCAAATTAAGCCATCATAATTAGAGAGCAATTTTGAAATCTTAGGACTAAATATTTGCAAACAGATCTTAAACAAGTGGAGGGTAGTTTCCTCTCAAAATCACTGTTGTTTTCTTTCCCAAATTTAGGATGACCCCAGTGAATTCATCCAAGGTGCTTCAAACCTCAAAACCAGCCACAGTACATCAGGGTCATCTGATTCGACAGTTTTTAAAGGGATTCCATTAAAGATGATGTCAGGGAGTCCTGAGTACTGGAAGTATAAAGGATATAGCAAACATAGCTGCCTGAAAACACTATCCTCAGCCCCACAAGATTCGGTTGTGAAAAAAGTAGAGCCTGATAACATTCCAAGAAGCTTGATGCCTACCCCCTGTCTTTCTCCAACTGGAAGTAAACCTGAATTCTCTAAGGAAAGCCCAAGCACCTTTGAAAAAACAAAGGATACATCAGTGAGTGAATTAAGAGCATCAATAAGTAAAAAGTCCCTCAAAGAAATCTTACGAGAGAATTCAAGTCTGAAAGCTGAGACTCCTGTAAGTGATTTTGCTTTGGAATTAAATGATTTACATTGTTTGAACAGAAAGGCTGTAACTGGGTCCAAACCTATACTAATGTATATCTAATATATTGGGTTTTAGTAAGGGTTTTGACACAGTCCCACATGACATTCTCACCAGCAAATGAGGAAAATGGGGTCTAGATGAAATTACTATAAGGTTTGTGCACAACGGATTGATAGGTCGTACTCAAAGAGTAGTTATCAATGGTTCATTGTCAAACTGGGAGGATGTATTTTGTGAGGTCTAGCGGGGATCAGTCCTTGGTCCGGTATTATTCAATATTTTCATTAGTGACTTGGGTAATAGAATGAGAGAGTATGCATGTAAGGTTTGCAGATGACACCAAGCTGGGAGGGGTTGCAAACACTTTGGAGGACAGCATTAGAATTCAAATTGATGTGGACACGGGCAAAATGAGGTCAGACACATACATGGAAATAAGTGGCAGGCTGCAACTTTTATTAAACTTTAACAAAGTAGAGGGGTGCTACCAGCCCAACTCCCATATTCTCCTATACCAGGCATTTAATTGAGTCCAGTGCAGGGGTTACACATATGGCTCCTTGCCAAATAACCCATAACTGCCGCCAGGTTACGGGGCTTCTTACCATATAACCCATAATGCATGGTAGGTCTCTGCTCTCTGAGTCCTAGCACCCTTCTCCACATGAGGGGGGACAAATTGTGCAGCAGGGCGGGGACCTTGGCCCATGAAGGCCACAAGGTCTCGCCCTATCCCATGAGCCCAAGGCCCAACACCAAAATCCCACGTCTTTTAACTCTGGGAACCATTCATTTTATTCTCTTAATCGCACTGGAAATTGGCCACAAGTTGCAATGAATAAACAACTTTACCCTGGTACCTTAGTTAGGTAATAAGTGCATCCCTGCTTAACCCATTGTGGCTTGAAGGTGCTGCAAGGAACTCCCTGGTCTTTTGCCAATTGGCCCATGATTGGCTAGACCCGCAGCATCTGTCAGGCCAGGTTCCCATTCCTAGTGCAGGTGGGTAGGGCAGGCTGCTGGAATGGAGTCAAAAGAGCCTCCACAGGGCCCTTAATGCTGGGCTAAATCCTGGCAGCTGGGGAATGCTAGTCAGTCAGCATCCCTCTCTCCCAGCTGGCCAATGAGTGCCAAAGACTCCTAGGGAGAGGAGCTACATAATGTCCCTTAGCAAGTGTCTCTCTCCCTTGCTACTGGGACTGTTCCCCTTTCATCACTGGCCCCATCAAGTTCCCCCACCCATTCTTGCAGGTGGGTGGCTTTTGGAGAATTGATCTGACTTAAAACAAGATGAAATTCAATAAAGGTAAGTACTTCCCTTAGGAAGGAAAAATCAAATGCACAACTGCAAAATGGGGAATAACTGGCTAGGTGTTAGAACTGCTGAAAAGGATCTGGGGGTTATAGTGAATCGCATATTGAAAATGAGTTAACAGTAAGGTGCAGTTGTGAGCAAGGCTATTTTCATTCTGGGGGTGTATGAACAGGAGTGTTGTACATAAGACCTGAGAGGTAATTGTCCCACTCTACTTGGCACTGGGGCCTCAGAGGGAGTATTGTGTCCAGTTCTGAGCACAATATTTTAGGAAAGCTGTGGATAAACTGAAGACAGTCCAGAGGAGAGCAACAAAGATGACAAAAGGTTTAGAAAACCTGACCTATGAGGAAAGGTTAAAAAAACCTGGGAATATTTAGTCTTGAGAAAAGAAGATGGGGGTGGGGGGCCTGATAACAGTCTTCAAAGGTGTTACTGGCTGTTATAAAGAGGATGGTTGTCAATTGTTACCATGTCCACTGAAGGCAGGACAAGAAGTAATGGGCTTAATCTGCAGCAAGGGAGATTTAGTTTTAGATATTAGGAAAAAATTTCTAGTTATAAGGTAGTTAAGGTGTGGAACAAGCTTCCAAGGGTGGTTGTAGAATGCCCAGGGTTTATGTGGCCTTCCTGAACGCAAGGGGCTGGACTAGATGACATCTTGGTCCTTTGCTGTCCTACATTTCTATGATTCTATAAATCATTAGCATCAGTTGAGAAATAATAAAATAGTATATATTTCATCCAGATATATGCAAAATATATTTCACCACATCTGTGTTTAAAAAGCATACTTCAGTTCCCAAGTTTGGGTTCTTAAAGTTGCATTGCATATAAAATAGCACTGTACCTACAAACAGAAATCGCTAGGGTTTGCAAACAAAAAGATAATAAGCTTGAATAGTCATACAACTCAAGTTCTCAAAGTGTGTGAATTACAAATGCAGGCATAGTTTTGGGCAGAAAGGCTAGGAAGAAAAATTGATAGAGTTTCAATAGCAATCTACAGGAGAAACCATAAAACGATCACTAGTCTGTGCACTTCATAGTCTCTCTGCAGCAGTCCTGAACAATAATAAATGATCTGATTGAAGGCTAACAGTAAGGCAGTGTCAGAGACTAAATCCCTGGCTACTTTGGGGACTGTGTTCAAGTCGATCAAATTGATTTTTTCCCCATGTGATTTTTTTTTCCCTCTTGTATTCTCCTTATGGCTACATGCAGTGATGTGAGAATAAATTAGCCCATTTCACACAAATGACAGGACATTACTTAAGCGTTAAGGATTTTCTTCTCAAGTTATGTATTAAAAAGTCTGCTTTGAATGAGAAATTAGTTTTTTACTTGCAAGCACATTCTATAGGCAGCAGATCAAAGAGCATGTTCTTATGACACACTTTAGGCAGTGTCATACTTTGCTGTTTGGAATATAAGCCTTCTTTTCCCAGCTCCTGGCCCATCCTCAATCCATTATAAATGAATTGCACTTCTTCCTGAATTAACTGGGGGTAGTCCAGACATGTTACTCAGGCTTCTGAGCATGGCCTCTCTCCTTTCTTCACCCACCAGAACTTCTGCCAGTGGAGGGGAAAATGTGACGCTGGCACAACCCTCCTAGCTGTCATCTCTAAAACCCAGCTATAATGTTGATTTGGGGACAATCTGTTTTCTAGTTCCTGCCCTTCACAAAGTCACAGAATCTTTCATGAGGGCATCTGTGTATTCCCACTTGTGGGATCTGGCACCCTGGTGTCAAGTTGCAGAACTGCCTTGAAAAGCCATCTCTGTTGGGGGGGCGGAGGAGGTTCACGAGATCTTGCATGAGGGTGGTGGCATCGTCCCATGGTGTATAAGGCAGTGCCACCCCACAAGCAGCTCAGTCCTTCTCCCTAATTGCAAATTTCTAATGTCTTCTAGCATGCCGCACTATAGGGGAAGGAGGGCAGGTAGTGGCTTTAGTTTTAGCCCTTGCTCCATGGCTGATAGCCTTGTCCATTACATCCATCTGTCTATTCATGGCTGTTAATTTGTACGTGAATGAAATAGTGCACACTCACATATGCCAGCTGGTCCCTTCAGGAGAGTTAGTTTCTTCCAATGTGTAACAAAGTGCATGGCAACTGTCACCAACAGGCATGTTACCCATTGTTCTTACAGCAGGTCATCGATTCCAGGTATTCCCAGCAGGAAAACTACTGGATCACACAATCGTTGTGTTGAGATAATATAGGAACAGATTCCCCAAAAGGCTGTTTTAGTGGTATTCCCACTACTTGTGGGCAAGGAACCTATTGCTCC
This sequence comes from Lepidochelys olivacea, assembly GCF_965140295.1. Taxonomy (NCBI): domain Eukaryota; kingdom Metazoa; phylum Chordata; order Testudines; family Cheloniidae; genus Lepidochelys; species Lepidochelys olivacea. The sequence goes on along the minus strand of NC_140417.1, from coordinate 2,291,265 downwards.
ATAATTTCTCTAGGAGTTTTGGGGTTATTTGTCCTATATTGTTTCCAGACTCCCTGAAGTGATAGGCTATTGCTATAATGTGTTGTAATGCCTTTTCTGGAATATAATGCAGATTGTGGACTTTTTTTTCCAAAATATCTTCCCACTACATCATTGTAATTCTTTTTCTACAGTCCTTTCCCAAGCTACCATGTAACACAGATTCCAGGGACCATTATGATATCTAGTCTAAACACAGGGACAAAAAACTTCCCCAAATTAATTTCTAGAGCAGATTTTTTTTTTTAGAAAAACATCCAGTCTTGATTTAAAAATTGTCAGTGATGAAGACTCCACCATGCCCCTTAGTAAATTGTTCCAGTGGTTAATTACTCTCATCGTTAAACATTAATGCCTTATTTCCAGTCTGATTCTTTACCTTCTGTTACTTCATAGCTACCTGCTCTGTTTCTGACTCAGAGGGCTTTGATGCTAAAAGGAAGTGAATTCCTTTCTATGATTAACGCTCCTGTACAAGTAAATTGTTAGTTAAAACCTAGAATGGAATACTTGTGGCACCTTAGAGACTAACCAATTTATTTGAGCATAACCTAGAATCTAAATCTTAAAAAAACCTAAATCTTTGTTTTTGTGGCTCAGATCAAACTTGCAGAGTGTTAGAATTTAAAAAATATCATTCTTCTTCGAGTACCGGCTCTATGGATGCTCCGCTGTCGGCGTGCTCGCGCCCCTGTGCTGCTGATCAGAGAACTTTGGTAGCGGTCAGGTCTCACCATGATGCTAGCCAGTGCACACGGGCTACCCCCCTCAGTTTCTTCTCCTTCAGGGATGGGGCAACACATGCTGGGCAACGCTCTCCTTCCCTGGGACAGGGACCTTCTCTATGCCTTTCCTCCATTTCCTCTGCTATCGAAAGTCCTATTAAAAATAAAAAGAGAAGGAGAACATGTCATACTGGTCGTTTTGGCAAAATAAGAACAGACTTGGTACCATTACCTGTCACAACTCATGACAAACCAGGCCATACCTCCTCTCGCAGAATGAAGGATGTACTCTACATCCCAACCTGGGGATTCTCCGCCTAAAGGCTTGGCTCCTTTATGGTTCCAACACATAGAAAGCTCCTGCTTGGAGAAAGTACAAGAGGTATTACTACACAGTAGAGCAGGGAAGGGCAAACTACGGCCCGCAGGTCAGATCCGGCCCGTCAGGGCTTTCAATCAGTGTTATCAGGTTCACAACATGACACCTCCAGCTGATATTTGTACACTCCCTGAGGCTGATCTCCATATCAGTCACCTTCCTTGGGAATGGCCCCACCTAAGAAGAAGAGGAAGCTACTCACCTTGTGCAGTAACAATGTGTGTCGCTATGGGTGCTCCACAACCCACCCTCCTCCCCTCTACTTCAGAGTTCTTGTCTGTGACTCTGCGGTAGAGAAGGAACTGAGCGGGGTTAGCCCATGCCTGCTGGCTAGCCTTGTGGCGGGGCACAAGGAGAGACAGCGCATGTGCGGGCCTAACAGACACTGCTACCGAAGTTCTCCAATCAGCAGTGCAGGGACACAAGCACACCTACTTTGGAGCAGCCAAAGGGACACGTCTCGAAGAACCATGGTAACTACACAAGGTGAGTAACTTCCTCTTTCATGGTCCTGATCCTCTGTAAAGTGGACTCAGTGAGACAATTAAAAATAGTAGCACTCAGAAAATGAGCACGTGTAGTCGTTGGGGCACTTCAAGTGCAGTGAAAGAGAAGTCGTGGCTAAAAAGAGAAACAACTGAAAAAAACAGGACAGCTACCTCAGGGGTGGAGAATGAAAAACCTCTGCTAATGGTCCTTCCTCTCCAATACCTTCTTGCTGCAGCTGAGAGTAAGAGTGGCAACTAGGCAAAAGTTGTGTAGGTCCACAAAGCACATTGGGGCAAACTGAGGAATCTTGTGAGACTGAAAACTTATTTATTTAACTGAAAACTTCTTCCCAGCAGGAAGGTTTTTTCAAATTTTCAATGCCCTATGAAACGAGTTAATTTCTTCATCTTAAAAAAGTACATGCATGTTTTTTGTTGGCTGAACTGGTTAGTTTTTAAACATGGAAGGGAAGAGCTGTCATTTTTCCTTTGGTCTCAAATGTTTGGTTACAATTTCTAACAGAATGGTTAGACTCTTAATGATAGTACTCTTGTGTATAAAGTTACTAACATGCATAAAATGTGTTTGCAAGATGGATGTGGCGGTATATGGATGGCTGATACGATTTTTTTTTTATTGCCACAAAATATATATATAGCAGATCTGACAGACTTACTATTATTTATTATTATTTGCATTACTGTAGCACCTAGGAGCCATAGTCATAGATCAGGACCCCATTGTGCGAGGCATTGTAAAACAGAGAACAAAAAGGTGGTTGCTCCCCCAGGATCATACATTCTAGGTATAAGACAAGAGACAACAGATGGATACAGACAGAAGGGGGGAAATACAGTGGGACAATGCTCATCAGCATGATAGGCAGCATTTTTTGACAGACTTACACGTATAGTATTTGATCAAAGTTTGAAAATATTTTTTCCACTCAAAGTCTTTATTTGGTAGTCCTCTGATGCTTCTCTTTGTGGTACTGCTGTTCCACATTGTGTCCCAAAATTGAAAAGATGCTGATTCACTTTCAATATTGCCTTGTTTTACCATTAGAAAACAGGCTCCATTAACAAATAAAATCTTATATTTTTTCTGATATTAGAGTATTATAAAAATATAGATCATTCCAGGCATTCTAAAGTTAATAGAGAATCATAGAAATGTAGCCCTGGAATGGACCTCAAGAGGTCATCAAGTCCAGCCCAAAGCCCTGAGGCAGGACCAAGTAAACCTAGACCATCCCTGATAACATGTTTGTCCAACTTGTTCTTAAAATCCTCCAGTGATAAGAATTCCACAACCTCCCTTGGAAACCTGTTCCAGAGCTTAAACACACCTTTTGTTAGAAAGTTTACCTAATATCTAATTGATATCTCCCTTGCTTCAGATTAAGTCCATTACACTTGTTGTACCTCCAGTGGACAGGGAGAACAGTTGATCACTATGTAAGGCGTACGTTTTTAACAGTGAGAGTAATGAACCTTTGGAATGAAATTGGATGTTCTAGGAGTTCTTTTGGGGGAGGTCTATCTCCTGCAATGTGTCTCCTGTGCCTCTTTGCAGCACACACGTGGTGAAACCGTCCTCTTTATAACAGCCCACAACATATGTGCAGACTGTTATTGGGTCCCCTGCAGTCTTCTTTTCTCAAGACTAAACATTCCCAGGTTTTTTCATCTTTCCTTGTAGGTCAGGTTTTCTAAACCTTTGTTGCTCTACTCTGGGCTCTCTTCAGCTTACCCCACAGCTTTCCTAAGGTGTAGCACTCAGAATTGGACACTTTACTCCAGCTGAGGCCTCACCAGAGCAGAGCAGGACAATAATCTCCCATATCTTTCATACAACACTCCTATTAATAAACCTCAAAATTATATTAGCCTTTTTCCCAACTGCATCACGTTGTTGACACCTATTCAATTTCTGAAACACTATATCCCCAAAACCCCTTTTAGCAGTAGTGTCACCTAGCCAGTTATTCCCCCTTTTGTAGTTGTGCAGTTGATTTTTCCTTTCTAGGTGTAGTACTTTGCATTCGTCTTTGAATTTCATCATTATGATCTCAGACCAATCCTCTAATATGTCGTGGTTGTTTTGAATTCTAATCCTGCCCTCCAAAGTGCTTGCAACCCCTCCCAATTTGGTGTCATCTGCAAATTTTATAAGCATACTCTCCACTCCATTATCCAAGTCATTAATGAAAATATTGAATAGTTCCAGACCCAGGACTGAAGGACCCCATTAGGTACGTCCTCCCAGTCTGACAGCAAACCATTGATGATGATTACTCTTTGACTACACTCTTTGAACTAGTTGTGTACCCACCTTATAGTAATTTCATGTAGTCCACATATCCTTACTTTGCTTAGGAGCATGTTATGTGGAACTGTATTAAAAGCCTAACTCAATCAAGTAGGGATGTAAAATGTTAAGCGGTTAACCGATAAGTAGTAGTCTTACCATTAATATATTGCAGTTAATGTTTAAAACAGATTGGTAAAATAGTGTTGTGATGCAGTACCTACTGTGCACATTAAAAACTCCACGGCAATAGCCAGAGGGCACTGAAGCTTGCAGAGCTCTCGCAGCTTGGGGCACCGCTGAATCAGCCTGTGCCTGGCGGAGAGGGCACTGCTTGGGGCAGCCCTGCGCCCCCTCCGCTCTGCTTCTCTTGCAGCTGGCTGCGGCAGTGGGTCTGCCCAGGCACCACTGGATCTGCCAGAACACTTGGATCTGCCCTGGCACCACTGCTCTCCCAGCAGCAATGCGCCGAACTAGCTGCTAGGCAGCACCTAGTAATTGGGAGAGCGAGGGGTGAGATCAGAACATGCCCAGCCATGCACATGCAAACGATCCCCTAGCCCACTGTACTCCACCTCCCAGGAGAGACAGCAGAGTGCCCCCCCGCCAAGCCAGGGGTAGGTTGTGAGCTTGTTAACGAGTAAACGGTTAACCAATATAATTTGTCGTTTAAAGGGGTAGTTTTTTAAATGATAGTTGCATCCGTAAAATCAAGACGTATCATGTCTACTGCTTCCCCTTATCACCTAAGCAAGTAACCCTGTCAGAGAAGGAAATTAGGTTGGTTTGGCATGATTTGAGAAGAGAGATGATTTGAAATTGACTTTTCTGTACATTATTTTAAAGTCAGAACACATACAGTCCTAGATCTAGGAATGCTTTTACAGTGTATGCATCGAAAACCTGGGCTCCCATTGAGTTTCAGGAAAACATGCTGGAAGTGAGACATTGTTAAATGTAACCAGACAGTCCCATTTTAATATGATTGTCACTGGTAACTAGTCTTTATATATTCCATGTTGAAACATGTTTCAGTGTTCTGAGAATCCAAAAGAAAGTGAAGTAGCTTTATGACCCAGGTAGTTTCATGCCAAAATGAGAGTTTACATAGAAGCAGTGTCTTCTGTTCATCTCATACAGAGCACTGGTAAAATGCTTAAGCAACTCTTAATGAAATTGATTGGAAAACTACTTAGGAAACTTTAAGGACCTGGTTGCTTGCAATGTTTTATTCATGTTTTAATAGAGTTCTCTATTATTATGGTCAAATATTTTTAATTAAGAAGGAAGTACAGCCTTCTGGGTAATATTGAAACCATGTAGATAGCTGGTAATTAAACTTTTCCGCACGTATAACTGCATTCAAATAATACTGAATAAATCACATGAACCTAGTACAATGCAAATGTCATTACATACATCTTTAAACTGAAAAAATGTCTTTAAATAACAGGTTTTGTCAATCCAGCAAAGTTCAGGCACTTAATAAATGTTTCTTATCATAAGGAGAGGATATACAGAAACACAAACTTTTAATTACTAACTGAAGTATTCAGTTTAGAAAAATTTAAGTGCATGGCAAAAATATGTTTACATCAAAAATGCCTTATAAAATACAAAGTGAACTTAATTTCAAATTCAATTTTCAAATTCTCTCTTTGAAAATCAACTAAGAAATGATTAATCCTATCAAAGCATTATGTGGTGGGCATCTGAAGCAGCAAAATAATTTCCCCCAAACTTTGTTTTATTTAATAATAAAGAGGTTATTGTAGGGAAGGATAAAGGAGAGAGAGAATGAGCCAGTCCTCTCTTCTCTAAATGTTTTAATTGCCTGAAAAATAAGTGTGTTACTGGGGAGGGAAACCAATTGCCAAAACCTTGATATTTTCAGATAAGCACAAAAAGATTCAAAAGACAAAACTGTGCTGTGTGTTTCGAATTCTTATAAAAAGATTCCAAAGTGTAAGCTGTTTCTGTAGAGACTTAAGAGAAGAGGCAAATGTCAGGATAAAAAGCAGTTTCCCCTTAAGTAAAGGGGAAGGATAGTGAACATTCTATTATTTGAGCTCTGAAAGAGACTGCAGGTGTTTCATGAGTTCATGCCATCTGAATAACTCCATGCCAGTCAGTCACTACATAGGAGGATTGACAAATATGATGGAAGTTCCGATAAAACAAAGTTAATCAGTGGGAGAATCGACAGAAAAGCTTTTAACAACTTCAGCAAGATTAATAAAATAGATATTTACAGTAGCTAAAGCTCACATGGATGATTGACACAAAAAATGAAAAAGCAGGTTTTTCACACTAATGTCTTGATGTTACTAATAAAACCTCAGATTATTGCATACGTATTCTATTCTGTAAGAGTCTAGAGAATCTGGCTTGTGCTATTGTAGGATTAAACTGTGGTGATAGTTATCACATATTACAGGAGTAGAGCCTGGAGCTAAAAATACAGTGTTAAAATGTTCAGGACAGTTACCCAGAAATCATAAGAATGAATGCCTTTAAAAATAGATTAGAAAGACTATCAGGTGCAAAAATTCCTGGATTAAAATGTGTCCAGATTCACAAAGGTGAGTAGAGGGCCAGCCCTAGACCAAATAGCGCCCCAGGCAAGGAGCGTCTTTAGGAGCCCCCCTCCCCCCCATTTGTTAAACTTTTGAATACCTTATTTTTATTTTATTTGTAGTCTATTTCGCGACTTTGCAGGATTTACATGCCTGATTTATTCCTGTCATATAAGATGATAAATTTGCATGCTAGGATCTGTAAATCTGTATTTACATCTCACTGACTGGCGATGCCCCACCCCATATATACCCATGGGGGAATGGCTGACAACATTCTCGAAGGTTTGAGGAAAATGTAGTTCTCAGAAAGTCTGGAAGGCTCCATGAGATTCTACAAAGGTCCAGAACGTTCTAGGAGGTCAGTGAAAAATGAATCCACCTACGGAATACCGGAAACATGTTACTTCAAACATTCTATTTTCCCTTTTGCCGCTAACAACAAAACCAGGTTGCCTGGGTCACCTGCCCCTAAATCCAGCCCTGGGTGAGTATCACCTCCTCAGGTAGGAGACCTTATCCAGTTCATCAGAGAAGTATAGAGAGAATTGATTCAACTTCTGTGCAATATTATGAAACCAAAGTAATCTCCCCGATCAGGACAAATATAGCTACTTCTGCACTGATTTCCTAAAAGTCACTGGTTAACCGTAAATGTTTGAGACATCTGAACATTCTGAACAGAGAGAAGATTGTTTAAGTCCCATTGCTTTTCCACATTGGACCGAACAAGGGAATTCTTGTAGATCACATTTAGTCTCAAGTGGTAACAGTAATCTTGCACATTCACATCCCTGACTCCTGGATTCTGCAATGATGTAAAATCTTGTGGACCATAGAAGACTTGGCAAGACTACCTGGCTGGCTGTCTCAGAAAATAGTGTCCCAGTGTTTAAGACTATATTGTAGGAAAATCTGATAATCCAAAGACCTGTTCTCTATAGAGGAATATGGCAAAGGGCTTGAGATGTGTGATAAAAATGGAGAATTTTTAGCAGTAAGACTTTAGAATTAGATGTCATCCCCTAGTGCCCTTTCATTATAAACCCTGTATTGTAGTAATATCTTGACCACCTCAGATCACTTCAGACTGAAACTTGGCTTGCTGGTTGTCAGGTTGCAGGCACATTTCTTTTCCCCCTTTCAAAATTTGTTTAAATTGGTTCTGTTATTTTGATGCAAATCTTCTTTGGATCAGAGTGTCAAGCACTTTTTGACAGTGATGAAAGAGGCTTGGACTGAAAAAAAACATTGTAATACAAAATTTACACTTTTTAAAATAGGTTAACATAAATTTATTAAACTGCCATTCCCAACTGCAAAAGCCACTCCAGGTGCTTTACAATATAAAGGCACTCTAAAAACAAACACTCTGTAAAAACATTGATAAATTGTATACATATGTAACAAATTGAGGTGGTCCAACACAAGACAAAAGGCTGGCAGAGGTGATGGGGAGGTTAATAAATAAGGGTAAAAAGACAATAAATACAATAACAGGAGCAAAGGCAAAAGACACAAAAAGAGCCAAAATTATATAATTGACTATAAACTTGGGGAAATGGACAAGGCTTATTTCGTGGTTGTATGTTTCAGAAAAACTGCAAAATGAGTGTATGTGTGCACTTGAAAAATTGAAAAGCTGAAAAACTCTAGATCAAAGTATTTAAAATGCTTTTGGGGCAGGAACTTTGGTTTTCTGTATGTGAATACCACCTAGCTCTTTGTGGGTGTTGTACATAAATAATAATAATAATTAATAACAATGGGCAAAGAGACACATACCAAAGCTTTGTCATTGACTTACTAGCTGTTTTTCAAACAGTTGAGGGGGCAGCAAGTTTAAATGTTCCAGCTTACAAAGCCTTTTTCAAGAATGAACTGCCAGGAAATAACAACTAGTTGTCAACTCAAAGAGATCTTGATGTTCTGAAATATATTTTGTCTTGTATATTTCAGCTTTTTGGCATTGTGATTTTTAGAGTTGAGTGCATTTTGCTGGGCATAATTTCGGGCACTGTGACTCCATCAATGGGCTCAGGGCACTGTAGGATTTTTTTTTTTCAGTGCTATAATATGGAAAGTTTGAGCTAATGCAACAGTCAGGCTCAAAAAATTGTAAGGTTGGCCTAATTAGATGACGTTTTCAAAAATAATAAATGGGTTCTCTTTATTTGCTTCTGGTTTTTGAGTCTGACTGTTGCATAGCATCCAAAAATTACAAATGATTTAGCTCAGACTTTCCTGATATTATAACTGTAAAACAGTGATCACCCTTAAAAAGTTTCATTTGCCAACAGAGACCATAATTTCGTTACTGTAATTAAAACAGGAAATAACATTATCTTGGACACCATTGGGTGGTAGCTGTTGACTCTTTAATGGTGACCACAATGCACAAGTAAAATATGCTATGTACCTACTGTCTTTGAAACTGAATATTAAAGCAATAGCATTCTAGAAACTGAGTTAAAAGTAAGGTCATGTCTGCTGTGTGATCATCTTGTTTAAAAAAAAAAGGGTGGGGGGGTTGTCCCTGAGTCCTTCATCCAAAATTTCTGTTACCTCTGTTGTTGTGTAGTGTGCTGCATGCTGTGTAGTTGTGCTTCAGTACACAGGGCCATATCCCAGCACTCATTTTTATGAGGAAGTGGTGTACTATCCCCATAATCCTGTAGTGTCTGGCTCTGGACTGAGCTAATTGATCCTGAGGACAATAAAACCTGGAGTGGAAGGGGAGCTGAGGAACAATAATGCTATTTCTGTCAACAACCCTGTATTCCATAAAGGACTCTTTACCAGAGGTACTGTTAAGCATCCAAGACAGAGGAAAGCACCACATGGAGATCTAAATCATTTTCTTTGTTGAGTGATATGTAATCATCTGTAGTGAAAGTGATCCATTTTACAATTGGTTGCATGTGAAAAGCTAAGCAGTATGGGTACAAATCTAGGCGATCCGATTTCCCTTTCTTTCTTGATCTCTTTAAAGAGAGGGGAAGTTGTTGACTGTATGCAAAATCTTTTGAAACTTGTATATCTTAGGCGTCTGCCCTGTAATTGAGCCCATATCATCTTTTAATAAAACAGGCCCTTAGATGTTTACAGACATTTTTAAAAGCAAATGTAAAGCTTATTGAAGTTGCCAGTTTGATGGCATTGGAGGCTGATGTGTCTCTCAACACAACAAACACAATATAAGTGTCAAGGCAAGTTTCCTTGCGCTGCCTCACCAGTGTGCCTCAAATCCAGCCTGATGGGACTGCCTGTCATGAGAGGTAACCAAAACATCACTGGTGAAATTACTGATAAGGATGACAGCAATTGTTACTTCTGATGTTAAGATCTGTTCATAGGAACTGGACTACGATCACTAACGCCATTTGTGGTACTGAAGTGGGTAGCAGCACAACATCATGTTATAGGAATTTCAAGTACCTGAAATCCTCGCCGTTATTTTGGATTCACTTTTTAAGTAAAAATTTTTCGGTCACTTTTGAAGCTCCAATGAACAGCTCTTTAAAAAAATCAAATGAAAACCCACCTTTGAATGAAATGGAAGCTTCAGCAGTCCCCCTTAGTTCTTAGATTTCCTCTTTTGGGAAGCAGGTATCCCTGCAGCCTCATTGAAAAACTTTATTTTTCACTGAAAAGACTATTTCAACACAGGTAATGGTGAGCTTTCACATTTCTGTCATAGAGGTTTCCATGTGTGCCACAGATCAGCCTCACGAATGTAATGCAGGCCACACAATAGCTAATCGAGGTTTGCAGCACTTTAGAAATCCTATGAACCAACCTCTTTTAAGTGATCAAAAACATGATGAACTAAAATGTACATTTTAAAATAAATGTCACTTTATGCTACCAAGTGGCCAATATATCTTTCCAGAATCCAGATCTGTCTTAAAAACCCTGTGTTTGCTATAGTTTGTGTGAAACTACATACATTTTCTTTTTTGTGACCTTTATGATACCATGGTAAACATGTGGTTGAGTCCAAGTTAAGTTACCTTGATTTTTTTTGTCTAAACCTTATTGTAGTCTCTATGAGGAACAGCAGATTCACCATGCACTGTTGATTCAACCTGCCCTCCATAGCAGTATTTGTTTTTATGTTGCTTCTTATCTATGAATCTGTGGAAGTATTTATGCTTGATCTTCAGAGTGGAACCAGGAGTCTGTTCATTAACCCTGTCTACTAAATATTTTGCTTTTCTCCTTCTAGGTTAGCTTCTTCTTGAAAATATATTTAGGCTTATCCAAGTGATCTGTTTTGTTCATGTATTCTCTTCCATTATCCTTTCTAGATTATTAACTGTTGCATGTGCAATTTTATTTCATAGGAGTATGATTGGAGAAACTACCAGCCAAGCATATTGAGTGCATCTGAACTACAGATGTTGGCTAGTATGAAGAGACAACAAAATGAAGAGCTAGAGGATAATGGGATCTCACACGGACTGAGTGCATCTCAGATTGACAACTGTAATGTCAGCATCAGTACAAGCAGTGATGAAACAACAACCTGGAACTCTTGTCTCCCCCCAGTAAGTTTAAATCTTAGAGTGCTCTAAAAATGTTTAAATGAATGTTCAGTAAAAGTCTTCACCAATTTTGAGGTATAACAGAAAAACATTTCAGCAGTCATACAGAGATACTTACAGAAGCTAGCATAAAGTTAGACAATTCTTAGTCCATTTATCTAAACATTTCTAGTTTTTATTTAATAGACTCAGACTTTAAGGCCAGAAGGGACCATCATGATCAGTCCAGCGGTTTGCTGCCTGCAGGTTGCATGCGGCACAATTAGCACACAGCCCAATTAGCTCAGCTGTGTGCTAAAGGCCAGCCCAATGGCCTCGCGGGGTTGGGGGTGTGGGGCTGCCATCCAGCCCCACACAGTGGGGATCTGGGGTCCAGGGTTCCTGGCTGGCCCCATGGGCTCCAGGATCCGGGGCTGCTGTCCAGTCCCACAAGCTCCAGGATCCAGGGCTGCCAGCTGGCCCCATGCGGTGGGGGTCCAGGGCTCCTGGCCAGCCTCACGGAGTCAGAGGCTCCTGACCAGCTGGCCCCATAGGGTAGGGGGTCCAGGGCGGGCAGCCTGCCAGCCCTGTTGGCAGGTGTCTGGGGTCCAAGCTTAGAGTTTGGACTGCGCCTGCCCTGCCACCCAGCCCCTGTGGCCCAGTAACACATTGTGGCCCGCATATGTTCCCGGCTGCCCAGCAGAGTGGGATCCGGGTTGCCCCGCCACCCAGCGGGGTGCAGATATGCAGCCCACAATGATAAATAAGTTGAGAACCACTAAGTTTAGTCTGGCCTCTTGTACATTGCAGGCCACAGAACCTCGCCCACCCACTCCTGTAATAGACCCCTAACCTCTGACTGAGTTACTGAAGTCCTCAAATCATGGTTTAAAGACTTCACGTTACAGGGAATCCACCATTTACATTAGTTTAAATCTGCAAGAGACGTGTTCCCCATGCTGGAAAGGAAAGCAAAAATCCTCCAGGATCTCTGTGAATCTGACCTGCAGGAAAATTCCTTCCCAACCCCAAATATTACAGTCAGTTGGACCCTGAACATTTTGGCAAGACCCAACAGCCAGACACATGGGAAAGAATTCTGTAGTAACTCAGAGCCCTCCCCATCTAATGTCCCATCACCGGCCTTTGGGGATATTTGCTACTAGCCATCGCAGAACGGCTTCGGGCCATTGTAGGCAGTTTCATCAGACCTTCCCCTCCATACATTTATCAAGCTAAGTCTTGAAGCCAGTTAGGTTTTTTTTACCCGCACTGCTCCCTCCTTGGAAGGCTGTTCCAGAACTTCGCTTCTTTGATGGTTAGAAACATTCATCTAATTTCAAGCCTAAATTTGTTGATGGTCAGTTTATATCCATTTGTTCTTGTGTCCACATTGACGCTTAACTTAAATAACTCCTCTCCCTCCCTGGTATTTATCCCTCTGATTTATTTATAGAGAGCAGTCAGATCTCCCCTCAGCCTTTGTTTGGTTAGGCTGAACAAGCCAAACTCTCCTCTCATAAGATATGTTTTCCATTCCTTTGATCATCTTAATGGCCCTTCTCTGCACCTGTTCCAGTTAAAATTCATCTTTCTTAAACACAGGAGACCAGAATTGCACACAGTATTCCAGATGAGGGCTCACCAGTGCCTTGTGTAATGGCACAAACACTTCCTATATCTACTGGAAATACCTCACCTGATGCATCATAAGATTGCATTAGTCTTTTTCATGAGCATATGTCAAGGTTCCTTCCCCACTCTGAACGCTAGGGTACAGATGTGGGGACCTGCATGAAAACCTCCTAAGCTTACTTTTACCAGCTTAGGTCAAAACTTCCCCAAGGTACAAACTATTTTACCCTTTGCCCTTGGACTTTCGCTGCTACCACCAAATGTCTAACACTGGTATTATTATTATTAGGAAAGAGTTTGTTTGGAAACGTCTTTCCCCCCAAAATCCTCCCAAATCTTACCCCCTTTTTTCTGGGGAAGGTTTGATAAAAATCCTCACCAATTTGCATATGTGACCAAAGACCCAAACCCTTGGATCTTAAGAACAATGAAAAAAGCATTCAGTTTCTTAAAAGAAGAAGAATTTTAATAGAAGAAAAAGTAAAAAAGAATCACCTCTGTAAAATCAGGATGGTAAATACCTTACAGGGTAATTAGATTCAAAACATAGAGAATCCCTCTCGGCAAAACCTTAAGTTACAAAAAGACAGAAAAACAGGAATATCCATTCCATTCAGCACAGTGTATTTTTCTCAGCCATTTAAAGAAATCATAATCTAATACATACCTAGCTAGATTACTTACTAAGTTCTAAGACTCCATTCCTGTTCTGTCCCCGGCAAAAGCATCACACAGACAGACCTAGACCCTTTGTTTCTCCCCCCACATCCAGCTTTGAAAGTATCTTGTCTCCTCATTGGTCATTGTGGTCAAGTGCCAGCGAGGTTATCCTATCTTCTTAACTCTTTACAGGTGAAAGGGTTTTTCCTCTAGCCAGGAGGGATTTTAAAGGTGTTTACCCTTCCCTTTATATTTATGACAGCATATCACATTGATGGCTTATAATCATCCTGTGATCAATCAGTTACACACAGGTTTTTCTCTTCCTCTGTCATTTTCAATTGGTAAATCCCCAGCTTATAGCAAACATTCTTGTTATTAGTCTCTAAGTGCATGCCCTTGTATCTTCCACTATTACATTTAATCTCATTTCTATTACTTCAGGTTTCAAGGTCATCCCAATCTTTTTATATGATATTCTGGTCATCCTCATATGGCCAATACCTCCCAACTTTGTGTCATCCACAGATTTTATTAGCACAGTCCCACTTTTTGTGGCAAGGTAGTAGTAGATGAAACCATAATAAACCTTGAAAATGCCCTGTGGATAAGAATTAAGACAGAACAACCCTCAGGTGTGGGTCCAGTCTTGCATTAGTTGTCCCTCACCATAAGTTATTGAGACCTGAGTAATGCTCTAATTTATGTAACTACCAGCAACCAAAAGGGAAAATATATGAACTGAGATTTGCCAGAATGCAGAATCATTATAGCAGTCTTCCATAATGAATGATCAATGCTACATTTCAGCTTTGTGGTGGGCTAGAGAGTAGAGGTTTAAAGTGAACAGAAATGTATTGATAAATTTGTTACTGTCTTAATAAAAGCCTGATTTACAAACTAGTATTTTGGGGGAGGGCAGATAAATATAGCTTTCCTCTAATGGTTCATAACACACTGACACTGTGCACTTCCTTGCATCCCAAGTCCTACATATAGTTTTCTTAGTAGACACTTGATTAGACCCATGCAAAGAGCCTGATCCTTAAGTGCCTACTCGCAGAAGCAGTCCCGTTGAGCTGAATGAAACTGCTTGTATCAGTAAGTCTGCAGGATTGGACCAGTAGGTTTCAGGCAAATGAAGAGCATATAAAACTCATTAATTTTTAAGTAATTATCAGGAAATTGATACGATTATTGAGACCTGTCAGGCTTGGTTTTACATATATTACATGATTTAAAAAAAAACTTTTACTATAAAATGTATTTCTCCGATATTTAGCAAAGCATGGTGTAAATGCAAAGAGTTTTCTTTGATCTCACTACTTTGATCATCTTCTGTATGTTTCAGACTAAAGTCTTCAGTTAAAGGATTTAGATATAGCTAAATTAGTCATTTAAAATTGTAATTTGATATAGCTGTAGTTACTCAGAATATTCTTTTGTGGCCATCTCTGCCTACATAAATCAAACCAATAAGGAAATGTAGTGAACTTTGGCAGAGGCAGATTTTTCAAGGTTTCTAACTTAAGTCCAAATTCAATTAAAAGTAATATTTCAAATACCTGAATCATGCAAGACCCAAGTAATGAATTGGTGAGTCTTATCTGTGCAACTTTGTGTAGTCATCTGCTCTACTCTCTGCAAACTGGGTCGTGGGGTTTTAAAATTGTTAGATTGTAGTGGGAGGTTTTTTTGTTTTGTTTTAATTTAGAAAGTGAATGTAACGTTTCTGAAAAATGCCAGATGGACATCACTAGAAATGTTATGCAGTGTTGCTGTAGCCGTGTCGGTCCCAGGATGTTAGTGAGGCAAGGGGTGTGCGGTCATATCTTTTATTGACCCAGTGTCTGTTGGTGAGAGAGACAAGCTTTCGAGCCACAACTGAAGGAAGAGCTCTGTGTGGCTTGAAAGCTTGTCTCTCTCACCAACAGACATTGGGTCAATAAAAGATATTACATCGCCCACCATGTATAACTAGAAATTGAAAAAAGAAAAGGAGTACTTATGGCACCTTAGAGACTAACCAATTTATTTGAGCATAAGCTTTTGTGAACTACAGCTCACTTCATCGGATGTGCATGTGCATCCGGTGAAGTGAGCTGTAGCTCATGAAAGCTCATGCTCAAATAAATTGGTTAGTCTCTAAGGTGCCACAAGTACTCCTTTTCTTTTTGCGAATACAGACTAACACGGCTGTTACTCTGAAACCTAGAAATTGAAAGTCTTCGTATGTCCATCCAACCCCTTCCTTACACTCCCCTAACAACATACCTCCACCTAGGGGAACATCCTGTAGCAATAAAATGGTAGTTTATATCCATGCCCATTCATTCAATTATTGTTATCTTTTTCTGAGCGAGCTGCCAGGGTGCCATTTAGTGCCAATTTTGATCATAGATTTTGGGGTGTGGATTTACATCTATTAGAAACTGGTCAGAAATCATCAACTGTTATATACTTATGTATTTGGAAAGAGGGATAATGTACTTGTCACATGAGGATGATGAATTACTTCGCAGTCCATTCATAACTAAGGAGGATGTTAAACAGCAGTACTAGGGATAAACATTTTTAAAACATGAGGTCTGGATACCTTGCACCAATAGACCTAAAAGCGTTTGCTGAAGAGCTCTCTGGGCTGCTGATGTTAATTTTTAATAAATCATGGAATACTGGAAAAATATCAGAAGGCTGGAAGAGTGCTAATGTGCCAATATTCCAAAAGGGCAGGCAGGATGATCCAGGTAATAGGCCAGTTAAAATCCCTGGCAAAATACGGAAAAGCTGTTACATGATTCAGCTGATAAAAGCATTAAAGGATGGGAATATAATTAATTAATGCCAGTCAATATGGTTTTATAGAACATAGGTGTAGTCAAATGAACCTGACTTAATGTTCTGATGAGGGCATACTGTCACAAAATAAGGTGGTGGTATGTTCTATAATTAGATTTCACCAACCCAGTAACAAGTGAGAACTCCTGGATCACTATACCAGTCTTACCATGGAGTCACAAACAGTCCCCTTAGACTCTCCAATCTATCTTGCCACCTGGACTGAGTGATAATGGTCACTTACACCAAAAATCATATCACATTTAGGTTGCTCCCAGACCCAAGTCTAGTCATTTACCCCAGATTGATTGGTACCAAAGATTTTACACCAAAGACAACGCTGGTAGCCAATTCTATAGTTGGTAGCCAATTCTATAGCCAATTCTAAAGGTTTCTTTGCTAAGAAAAGGAAATGAGAGTTATTGAGAAATTAAAGCAGGTAAAATATATGTACAGGTGAGTCGCAGTCTATAATTCCAAACAGCAACAGAGATGTTGTAGTCTGCCAGTTTCCCAAAAGTCTCTCAGGGCTACCCAGAATAACTCTTTATTCAGTTATTCCACCTTGTTAGAATCCAAACAGTCCACAGATGAAGGATCTTTCCCTGAATCCCTACTTATAGCTTCTTCTCACAGAAAACAATTTGACAGAGTCACTACCCACATTGGCTCTTCCTTTGGTGATGGAGAATGAGGAATGCATTTAGAGTCTTTGACCTCCAGGTATCACACACAATCACCACTTGCTTTGAAATTAGCGCTTTTCTGTTAAAATTCTTCATTTGAATTCCACAAGGCCTCTTTTTCATTCAATGGGTTATTTAATTACAGGATATACATAATGTAAATGTTTACTACTATGATATCATAGGATACAGATAAATGAAAACAATGCAAGTAACACCCCATTAGTTTTCATGGAGTTTAAACACCAAATACACTCTTATACATTTAACAATCACTTTAATTTATGCTAATACACAAGTGAATTGGCCTGGCTTCCAGCCATCATTTGTAAACATTCAGTGAGGCCTGGGGCTTTGGCATGAGCTGACACCTAGTTTGCCAGCATCACAATGAGATTACATGGTTGGCTGATAAAGGTAGTTGTGTAGCGGTAATTAATATACTTAGGATTTTGTACAGCACTTGATTTAGTACTGTATGACATTTTCATTAACAAATTAGCACTATACAATATCAATAAAGCACATTTTAAATTGATTAAAAACTGGCTAACTAACAGATCTCAGAAAGTAGTTGTCATCAGGAAATTATCAAATGATGCAGGGATCAGTTCTAGGCCCCATGCTATTCAACATTTGTATCTGATCTGGAAGTAAATATAAAATCACTGCTGAAGACACAGAGATTGGTGGAGTGGAAAATAATGATGAGGGACAGGGAAGTCAATCAGAGTGATTTAGACCTCTTGGTAAGCTCAGCACAAACAAAATGTGTTTTAATATAATCAAATGCAGTTTAGGAACAAAGAATGCAGGCCATACCTGCAGGTTGTGGGGGCTGTATCTTGGAAAGCAATGGCTCTGAAAAAGTTTTAGGGATCAGAGTGGACAAACAATTGACCATGAGTTCCCAATGCAATGCTGTGGTAGAAAGGGCTAATGTGGTCCTGGGATATATTAAGAGTGAGTGGTGAGTAGAAGCAGGGAGGTGATTTCACCTCTGTGTATGGCATTGGTGAGACAGATATTAAAACATTGCATATAATTCTGGTGTCCACATCTTAAACAGGATGTTGAAAAATTGGAGAGGGTGCAGAAAAGAGCCACAAAAATTATTCCAGGGTTAGAGGAAATGCCTTACAGCAAGAGACTTAGCATCAGTCTGTTTAGTTAATCAAAAAGAAGATTGAGAAGCGATTTGATTACAGTGTATAAGTATCTTCACAGGGAGCAAATACAAGGTACTAAAAGCTTTTCAGTCTGGGAGAGAAAGGCATAGCAACCAGTGGGGGAAGCTGAACTCAGACAAATTCAAGTTAGAAACAAGGGACACATTTTTAACAGTGAGGGTGATTAATCCTTGGAACAAGGTTAATCTCTTGATATCTCCAGATCAAGACCGGATGCCAGCCTGGAAGATGCTTTGGTCAAACACAAGTTATTGGGCTCAGTAGAGGAGTAACGGGGTGAAATTTAATGGCAGTATATGCAAGAGGTCAGGCTAGATGATCTAACAGCCTTAACATCAATTAATCTATGAACTAATGTCTTAGCTAATGGACAGAGTTTTCATTGAATCCAGACATTAAGCAGAACTCAAATGTGCAGTAGACTTGTGCTACTCCATGGTCACGCAGGGTAACTGACAGTTCAAAATTCAGCCTATTCAAGTCCGTGTGGAGCTCCCTTCTAAAGTGAGCAGTAAGTGTTTGCAGACTGTTCTCCTCTCTTCCCTGCACTGTGCTGCTGTATGGCTACAGGTGAATGTCACCCTACATAAATAAAGGCCTTCATTTCTTCAGCTTCCATTCTGTGTTGAAGTTCAGAATTTGTGTAACTAAAAGCTAGTTCGTATTTACACTGGGATTGATTTTCATCAGTCCCAAAGAGTCAGGGGAGCTGCAGATGCTAAAAATCAGGACCTTAATAAATATTATATTTATGTGCAAACCACAGAAAAGCTACTGTGTACCTGCATCCATCTTCCATTTGTACACATCGGCATGGTTCATCTGCGCAATGTTTCGGAAACAAATTAGAACTAATCTGTACATTATACTTTATAAAATTAAGGACAATCTGAAAAATTGTTCCTGGCTATGATTAACCTTGAGAGATTACTTCATTTCTAGGTAGTCTTCTTCTGTTGATTTAAAGCATTAACGTCTTTTCCTCTCTATTAAATTGATAATGTTTTTGCAAATCATATTCCTCCATTAAGTCTATTCTTATTTTTCCACAAAAATTATCAACAGCTCTTCCCCAAAAGGTAAGCCTTTTTGTTCTAAATGCTGGGTAATTTTATCCCTTGATGTAATCTATAGCAACAGCGCCACCAGAAGGCATATTTTATCTCTTTCATCTTTGGAATACACTGTATTTTCTATAAAGTAGTATAGCGTATAGGTATGTTACCTAGTAAACGTATGTAATATTTTACTTGTTTTTTGTGACTTCAAATTTTCCATCATTTTGCCTGTTGTAGTCTGATTTTCAGTTTCATTTAAAAGATGCCCATCTATTTTTGGCTTTAATGAGGTTCAAAAAAACCCTTCTGAACTCCAAAGGTACATAGATCATATTGCTAAGTTGCAGTTAAAGCAAATGAACAGATGTTCTTATACAACTATAAAATTGATATACTAAAAACTGAATTTTATGGCTAATAATAGTTTTCCAAGAACTGAAATGTAATATCTATGCTGTCAAAAGAAATTGTTGAAATATAAGTTGTTTAGCAGCTGTTCTAAACTGTGACAGCCCAAAAGGAATAAAATAGTTTTAGGTACTGTACATTACCCAGCATAGCTGTCAGCTGTAGATATTTTTTAAAACGTTGAATTTTGCCTTGAAGGTGATTGATTCCTAAGGCTTTATAAAATGTGAAAATTAAAAATTGCTTAGATTCCAAATCAGTAATAGAATATTTATGTAGAATTAAAAAATACAAGTATTTTAAAAATGAAAATATTTTACACTGCGTCCCGCCTGACCTTTTTCAAAGGGATGAAATACACATACAGGTGTTGTGCAATCCTGTGGAATATTTGCTGCTGTACACTTCATCCTCCTATTCCAAAAAGTCAATGTCTGTTTCTGGTCTGCCTCCACCCAGAAATAGACCTACCTGGCAGGCCTTGCTGGCCCCATTTCTCAGACAGTTGGTGCCAGTCAGTTTTAGACAGCAGTGCAGCATTCGCTGTCTGGAGATCCTCCACATCCCCTTTGTCATTCTGTCTCCAACCTTGTGAGTTGACGAGTACTCGGCCAGATTGAAGCAGCTTTCTTATCTCCTAGACATAACAGCAGTGAAGCTTGTCTCTCACAACAAACAGTGCTCAGGGCTCTGCTCCATATTCTTCACAGTAACAAAAAGAATCTGGGGAGGGGGTCTTGGCCATCTGATTTCTCAAAAGCCAGAAAAGATTAATGAAGATGAAATTCAGGATGGAGACTGGCTTGCACTATCATATATAAAGAAAAGGAGGACTTGTGGCACCTTAGAGACTAACCCATTTATTTGAGCATAAGCTTTCGTGAGCTGCAGCTCACTTCATCGGATGCATGATAAAGTGAGCTGTAGCTCACGAAAGCTTATGCTTAAATAAATGGGTTAGTCTCTAAGGTGCCACAAGTCCTCCTTTTCTTTTTGCGAATACAGACTAACACGGCTGTTACTCTGAAACTATCATATATGTGTCCCCAGCAGATATTGATGTACTTCGCAGAAGCTTATCTGGATGAGAAGTGCTATATTAGAGCTGCTGCTTATCTGTGAATTCAGATCCAACCCAATAATCGTCCATTTTTTGGCTGGCCCATGAAAATTGACACTGTCACTACATAACCATGCATTTGTTCTCCACTCCCGAGCATGTTCATAAAGGTAGTGGTAGTGATGATTGCTATTCTTAAGTGACACACTTACCACAGCATCATCTCCAGGGGCCTCTCAGGGTCTCTAGGCACACAAGTTCACAATAAACTTAAAGCACTGCACCCCCTCTCTAATGCTAGGTTTCTTGTTCTTATCTGTGTCAGGACAGAAATGCACAGTCCTTCCATTCTTAGGGTATGTCTACGCTGCACACTCCTTACGGCAGTGTGTAACGTAACTACACTGCATGCCCCCCCAGCACTGATACAAATAGTAGTGTAGATGGTGAGGCACTGTTTAGGCAAGTACCGTAAAGACACGCCTAGACTCTTAAAGCAGTTGTTCTCAACCTGCAGCCTGTGGGCTGCTTGTGGCCCAGTCAACACACGGCTGCAGCCCATGTGACATCAGCAGGGCCATAACTATGGCAGGGCGAGGGGCACTTGCCTCATGCACAGAGCCAGCAGGGGGCGCAAAAATGGGGCGATGCAAGTTTGGACCCAGTGTCAGTCAGTCCGTCCCCCCACCCCGATCAGACCTAGCAGCATTAGCAGGAGGCCAGGGTGCTCAGCGCACCCGCAAGGATCCCGGGTTCAGTGACCCTGGCTGGAACAGGCTCCCCAGCACTGAGATCTCAGCAGCAGGCAGGCAGGACAGGCTGCACAACTGAGCTATGCACAGCAGAGGTAGAAGACCGGCAGGTGCGGGGAAGAGAGTGCAGGGGGCTAGGGCCATGGGGAGGGGGATGCCACTGGTACATGGAGGACAGACTCTCAGTGGGGGGGCTGATGGCTGGGGGCAGTCCGTGGATCGGGGGCTAGATACTGGGGCACAGTCCCTGAATGGGGAGGGGTTGAGTGGTGGAAGGGGCAGTCCTTAGGGGACTGGGTGCTGAGGCAGGTGCTGGGGGACAGTCCCTGGGTGGGGGACTGGATGGTGGAGGCAGAAGTCCTTGGGGGCAGCATTCTGCCCGGGACAGGGCACCCTGTCTCTGCAGGGAGATGTGTGCCAGCCCAGTGTTGGGGGGGGGTTCTGGATGCTTGGGGGACAGTCCCAGGAAGGTTGGGTGATTGGGAGCAGACTGGGGAGGGGCTGCGGGCAGTCCCTGAGTGAGGGGATTGGGTGCATGGGGTGCAGTCTCTGGCTGTTGCGGGGTGGGCCGGGGGCCTCCCTACCCTATCTTTGCAGGCAGGCTCTGGAGCCGTGGTCTCTGGGAGCTCAGCCCAGGGCGGAAGTGAAGGTGGCAGTACGCCATGCCACGCCTCCCTTACAGTCAATTAATTCACGTTAACAGTTAATGCTTTGACTGACTTCGCTCATTTAAAATGCTCTTGATAGACATTTGGCAGTGCTGAAATGAAAGGAACGATATCGATTTGAGTCGTATTGCTGTCATAGAACAAACACTAAACCTTTTTTGGTTTTTTGGGGAAATGTACAGATACAGTATAGATATACGGTAGAACCTCAGAGTTATGAACACCCGTTACAAACTGACTGGTCAGCTACACACCTCACTTGGCACTGAATGATGGGTTTGGGACTGACAGACAAAGGGACGGGGAAGAGCAAAGATGGAGTTCAGGGAAAGAGGGCCTGGAGAAGCCATGGCTTCCCCAATATACACTCTGTATACACAGTTTGACCAGTGAATGAGTTTTTTTGCTGTGATATGGACATCACTCCCCAGGGACATCTGTTTTATCACATCTGGATAAATTCATGGAGGATAAGTCCATTAATGGCTATTAGCCAGGATGGGTAAGGAATGGTGTCCCTAGCCTCTGTTTGTCAGAGGGTGGAGATAGATGGCAGGAGATCACTAGATCATCACCTGTTAGGTTCACTCCCTCTGGAGCACCTGGCATTGGCCACTGTCGGCAGACAGGACACTGGGCTGGATGGACCTTTGATCTGACCCAGTCTGGCCTTTCTTATGTTCTTATCTCTTTCCACTTCCAAAAATCATGTGAACATACTCTCTTTTTAATGTTGGTCCCTGTTTAAGATGCTGTTCCTTTAATAAAGCTGCATGTTTGTTTTTAATATTTCTCATTTCATTGTGTATTGATAATGTTTGTGTATGGTTATGTTTTAATTTGTCTGTGTCATGCCCTGAGTGCTTTGGGTGGAGCTGAGTGCTTTGTAAATGTAATGATTAGTCTTCTGTTACCTTGCACTGAGACAAAAATATATTCCTAAAATTTAGAACTCTTGGATTTTTTTATATCAGTTTGTGAACATTCGTTTTTTATGTCAGATACACTGTTTCTTTTAATTAAAAATATGATCCAAATTATATAACATTAAAACTGAGTAGGACACATCATGGAGATAAACACTGATAAACTAGAGTCAACGACATTTCAGAGGATTTGCATCTACTTTGTGCAAGGTGATCAAATCTCATGTAAATGCTTATACTGTAACTCAGTGTACAACGTATAGGCATATCAACCAAGAAAATCATCAATTTAAAATGTACTTTTACAAAATTGGAACCTGAATACCATTTTTTGAAATTCCACCTCAGTGATGAAGACCATAGAATTCTAATATATCAGACTCTACAAATTTTATCGTTCCAAAAGGATTCTCTCCTATACCTCTAGATATATTGAAAAAATATTTGCACAGTTATCTTCTCACTACTGTTTTTTGTGTTTTCCACAGCCTGTCAATCAAGGTCATCACTATCAGAAAGAAATGAACCCACTTGCTCATTCCAATCCAAGGTAAGATTCTGTTTATGGGTCAGGCAGTGAGAATTCAGTTAGAATATTCTGGCTAGTAAATGTGTCTTTCATTGATTTCATCTTAAATCATTTTTTCAGTTGTTACCTCTTCATAGAGTTTTCCCACCGCTCTTTTTCTTCAGAGTTCTATAATATTGCAGTGCGACCACATTATCCCAGAGTGCAGGACAGAACTCTACTATACGTAATAGCCATCCGCACATAGCGTCATGCATTCAATGTAACCGATGTAGTCCCTGATCCTGGGAAGTGGTGCATGACACAGTAGGACTTTGTATGCACATCACATTGCAGGACTGGGGCTATAGTCATTTGGGGGTGTGGGTTGGTTTGCGGGGGGGAGGGCGGATTGCATTCCTTGTAGTCAAGGAGCCCCATTCTTCACAAATGATACATGATTTTAATGTTATGGAGTTAGACAGGACCTTTAGTTACACAGCACTTTCAAGAGTAGAGTATTATGTAATAGTACTGGGGCATTTGCAGATTTAATCTGTCTGTAATGTATATAAATTATTCAAGTTTGAAGTTGTGCCTCTTCCCATTGTAGTCAGGACCACAACTCCCTTTGGTTTCAGTGAGACCTTTTGAAAGCGAGAGAGACTTGTCCACCATCAGAAACCTCTTAAACTACTGTATCTGTGAAATCTTACAATCGCTTTGTCACCCCACTGTTGAGCCTCCGTGTTGACCAGTAGTTCAGACAGACAGCTGTGTCTCATTTTTTATCTGACCCCAATGATGCTCTCTTTGCTTTCTCAATGCTTGGCCAAGACTGTTTTCAGATTAAAGCAAGTTGCATGAAGTTTAATCTATCTGAGCAACATGTAGGTCATGCTGGTGGGGCAGGGAAAGGATCTCAGGGGTGTGATATATTCCTCTATTACTAAGGAGGTCTGTTTGCCTTGTTTCAGGATATTAGAAATCTGGGGATGCTTCTGGTGTCCGGTTGTCAGTAGTAAAGCATGTTTTCCATTTCTGTTCAGCTAGGTGTTTGCAATCATTTGTTTCTCAGGCCTGGATTTCAGCACTGTCACCCATGCTTTTGTTACCCTAATGTGATGTGCATGGGACTACTCTTGAAGATCACTTGAAAGCATCGGCTAGTGCACTTGGCAGCTATTTGCATTCTTGGTGGTCTTTGCTTCAGAGAGCGTATTACAGCACTTATTTGTTAGCAGGCCTGGGTTCCTCTTCTCTTTCATGTGTACATCAGGATGTTGACTTTGGTCTACAAAGATCACTAGATAGCTTGGGACCTGCTTACCTATCCCAGCTCCCCAGATATAAATGCCAGGTAGCTTGTATGTGGGCATTCTGGGTGCAGGGCCCTTAATTCTGGGATTGATTTCTCTCTCTGGTCTGACAGTGCTCAAGTCTTCTATCTTTAGGGCATGGCTCATGGTTCACCTCTTTTTGCAGGCTTTTTCCCAAGGGAAGGGTGAGTAGTTCATTTGTAAAAAGTCATTGTTACAGTGTATGAAATGTTGTGCATATGCTCAAACACTTTAGTGCCAGATGCATTTTATATACTAAAAAACTTAATAAACTCCTTTATCATAAACATAAGATAAACATTTTTAATGTACCAGGTCAGGTTAATATGTTCAAGAAAGTTAGTTTGTGTTTTAGTTTGTGTGATTCAAAGTCAAATTTTCTGGGCAAAAATTACTACCAGCTTTTGTACTGCTGTTTAATCTATCACACAGTAATCTTTAATTTTTTTACAAAATCATTTTTGACAAATGTGGGCAATCAAAATACCTGTAAAATACCTGACTTGCAACTGCCTCATAAATTCAGTATCCCTTCTGAACTGCCAGAAAGGCATTATTGGGCTGTAAATATAGAAGACAAAATTTTGAGGTCAGCTTGCATCAGGATATAAAAACTGGAGAAGATGTATGTAATGCAGAAGTATTTTATAGCCTGTGACTGAAAAATCATGATTCACATTGTTACATTTTATTTGAAGATGGAAAACTGAGAAATGTTGTTCACCATGGAGGAAAGGGGGACAAGTAAATTAGAAGGGAGATAAAACTGATGGTGATTCTAAAATGAGTGAAATCCTGAACTATTCTTTAAAACCAGTTTTAACAAGCAGTGTAAGGGCTTTGGCTACACTTGCAAGTTAGAGAGCATTAAATCAGCCCCGGGTGCCCTAACTCCTGAGGTGTCCACACTGGCAAGGCACGTAGAACTCCTGGACTCTGCAGCTGGAGCGCTCCCAGTAATCCACCTCCACGAGAAGCATAAAGCTTGCTGTGCCCCAGCTGAAACGCCCGGGCATCAGTGTGGACAACGTGTTGCATTACTGCGCTGTGATTGGCCTTCAGAAACATCCCGTAATCAAGTGGCCACTCTTCTCATTGTTTTGAACTTGGCCGCAGGCATGCGGATACCCCCTTTCAAAGTTCCGTTTCTGACAGCTGGCTGCTTATCTGCTCTGGGACAAAGCAAACGGTTACTGTGGAATGCTGCTGCTGCCTAGGGGGGTGGGTGGGTGGGTGTGGGTGTGTGTGTGTGGTTTCAGAGGGGTAGCTGTGTTAGTCTGTATCAGCGTGTGAGAGAGAGAGAGGTGGGGATGAGGGAGCACTTAAGGACGGCAAAGTCACTGAGGAGAAACTAAATGAATTATTTGCTTCAGTCTTCACAGCTGAGGATGTTAGGGAGATTCCCAAACCTGAGCTGTCCTTTGTAGGTGACAAATCTGAGGAATTGTCACAGATTGAAGTGTAATTAGAGGAGGGTTTGGAATTAATTGATAAACTTAACAGTAACAAGTCACCGGGACCAGATGGCATGCACCCAAGAGTTCTGAAAGAACTCAAAGGTGAAATTGCGGAACTATTAACTATGGTTTGTAACCTGTCCTTTAAATCAGCTTCTGTACCCAATGACTGGAAGATAGCGAAAGTAATGCCAATATTTAAGAAGGGCTCTAGAGGTAATCCTGGCAATTACAGACCGGTAAGTCTAACGTCAGTACCAGGCAAATTAGTTGAAACAATAGTAAAGAATAAAATGGTCAGACACATAGAAGAACATAAATTGTTGCGCAAAAGTCAGCATGGTTTCTGTAAAGGGAGATCATGTCTTTCTAATCTATTAGAGTTCTTTGAGGGGGTCAACAAACATGTGGATAAGGGGGATCCAGTGGACTTAGTGTACTTAGATTTCCAGAAAGCCTTTGACAAGGTCCCTCACCAAAGGCTCTTTTGTAAATTAAGTTGTCATGGGATAAGAGGGAAGATCCTTTCATGGATTGAGAACTGGTTAAAAGACAGGGAACAAAGGGTAGGAATACATGGTAAATTTTCAGAATGGAGAGGGGTAACTAGTGGTGTTCCCCAAGGGTCAGTCCTAGGACCAGTCCTATTCAACTTATTCATAAATGATCTGGAGAAAGGGGTAAACAGTGAGGTGGCAAAGTTTGCAGATGATACTAAACTTCTCAAGATAGTCAAGACCAAAACAGACTGTGAAGAACTTCAAAAAGATCTCACAAAACTAAGTGATTGGGCAAGAAAATGGCAAATGAAATGTAATGTGGATAAATGTAAAGTAATGCACATTGGAAAAAATAACTCCAACTATACATACAATATGATGGGGGCTAATTTAGCTACAACTAATCAGGAAAGAGATCTTGGAGTCACCGTGGATATTTCTCTGGAGACGTCCACGCAGTGTGCAACGGCAGTCAAAAAAGCAAACAGGATGTTAGGAATCATTAAAAAAGGGATAGAGAATAAGACAGAGAATATCTTATTGCCCTTACATAAATCCATGGCACACCCACATCTTGAATACTGCATACAGATGTGGTCCCTCATCTCAGAAAAGATATACTGGCATTAGAAAAGGTTCCGAGAAGGGCAACTAAAATGATTAGGGGTTTGGAACGGGTCCCATATGAGGAGAGATTAAAGAGGCTAGGACTTTTCAGCTTGGA
This sequence comes from Lepidochelys olivacea, assembly GCF_965140295.1. NCBI lineage: Eukaryota > Metazoa > Chordata > Testudines > Cheloniidae > Lepidochelys > Lepidochelys olivacea. Next base: position 2,263,811 of record NC_140417.1, on the reverse strand, counting down.
AAAGAGGAGACTAGCAGGGGGTATGATAGAGGTCTGTAAAATCATGAGTGGTGTGGAGAAAGTGAATAAGGAAAAGTTATTTACTTGTTCCCATAATATAAGAACTAGGGGCCTAGAGGTTGTGACGGCTAGGACTATAACAGGGTTTAAAAGAGAACTGGATAAATTCATGGAAGTTACGTCCATTAATGACTATTAGCCAGGATGGGTAAGGAATGGTGTCCCTAGCCTCTGTTTGTCAGAGGGAGGAGATGGATGGCAGGAGAGAGATCACTTAATCATTACCTGTTAGGTTCACTCCCTCTGGGTCACCTGGCATTGGCCACTGTTGGCAGACAGGACACTGGGCTGGATGGACCTTTGATCTGACCCAGTCTGGCCGTTCTCATGTTCTTATGGGTCTGCTGCTGTCTGAACTTACAAAACAGCATGCTGACACACTCTCTGCCCCTCAAAACATGCTGTCTCTCCCCCCACATACACACAACACACTCCCTGTCACATCCCACCCTTCCCCCCCATTTGAAAAGCACACTGCAGCCACTTGCACACTGGGATAGCTACCACAATGCACTGCTCTTTGGGGCATTGCAAGAGTTGCTGATGTGGCCACGCCGGTGCGCTTCCAGCTGAGTGTAAATACCCAGCAGCCTTTTCCCTGCTGTGGTCTCCGAGGGCTGGTTTAACTCCCAGCACTCTACATCTGCAAGTGTAGCCAAGCCCTAAGAAAAAATGTGTATGTGACCTATATAGAGGGGGGAGGTAAGTCAATTTACTTACCAGTCCTCTCTTTGACTTAAACTGTTAGCACAGACCATGAATTCCTATCCTTGAAAGAGACTGTAGCTGGATTTTCTATAGGATCCCTCTAAATACTAAAAGTGGAAATAATAGATTCACTTTCTTTCTCTTCTTGGGAATTGTCATAAATATAAAGGGAAGGGTAAACCCCTTTGAAATCCCTCCTGGCCAGGGGAAAGCTCCTCTCACCTGTAAAGGGTTAAGAAGCTAAAGGTAACCTCGCTGGCACCTGACCAAAATGACCAATGAGGAGACAAGATACTTTCAAAAGCTGGGAGGAGGGAGAGAAACAAAGGGTCTGTGTCTGTCTGTAGTCGTCTTGGCCAGGGACAGAACAGGAATGGAGTCTTAGAACTTTTAGTAAGTAATCTAGCTAGGTATGTGTTAGATTATGATTTCTTTAAATGGCTGAGAAAAGAATTGTGCTGAATAGAATAACTATTTCTGTCTGTGTATCTTTTTTGTAACTTAAGGTTTTGCCTAGAGGGGTTCTCTATGTTTTTGAATCTAATTACCCTGTAAGATATCTACCATCCTGATTTTACAGGGGGGATTTCTTTATTTCTATTTACTTCTATTTTTTATTAAAAGTCTTCTTGTAAAACACTGAATGCTTTTTCATTGTTCTCAGATCCAAGGGTTTGGATCTGTGGTCACCTATGCAAATTGGTGAGGCTTTTTATCCAACATTTCCCAGGAAAGGGGGGGTGCAAGTGTTGGGAGGATTGTTCATTATTCTTAAGATCCAAGGGTCTGGGTCTGTAGTCACCTAGGCAAATTGGTGAGGCTTTTTACCAAACCTTGTCCAGGAAGTGGGGTGCAAGGTTTTCGGAAGTATTTTGGTGGGGAAGGACGCGTCCAAACAGCTCTTCCCCAGTAACCAGTATTAGTTTGGTGGTGGTAGCGGCCAGTCCAAGGTGTAATATTTTGTACCTTGGGGAAGTTTTGACCTAAGCTGGTAAAGATAAGCTTAGGAGGTTTTTCATGCAGGTCCCCACATCTGTACCCTAGAGTTCAGAGTGGGGGAGGAACCGTGACAGGAATCCAGTTTTCCTCTTCACCATAAGACAGTTATGTGCACACACAATTAATAATTTCAAATTCTTTTTTATGACTAACACTCCAATGATAAACTGTTACAGCACAGCAGTTCCAATGCAGCTAGCTAGACTAACATCATTAACTAGAGATTTTTTCTTTTCAAATGAAAAATATAACACAGGCCTAACCCCCAAAATTGTTATAAATCAGTGGTTCCCAAATTTTAACACCCTGTGGACCCTTTTCAATAAAATGTCAAGTCTCACGAACCTCCTCCTAAAAATGAATATTTCCAGGTATTTTCTCATTTACCTGAGTATAAATTATAAAGGCAGTGATCTTGGAAATATAAATTTTTATGACATGCTTATGACACACTGTTATTAATTATTATTTATCATTACAATATTTTTATTACATTATGAAAATGGCAACACTCTTCCAAGATCTCACTTTCGTAGCTTGTATCATAAGACAAGGCTCCTGTGTTTCGTTAAGAAGTATCAGATGTGAAAGAGCAGGAAGGTATTTAAGAAGCCAACTCAAAGACTTCCTCCTGCACAAGCATTCAGGTCTTGAGCAGTCCAAGCAAACAACACACGTTACATCAAAGCTTAAACTTGTTCTTCATAATAATTTTAAAAACAATACTAGCTGCCTATTTAATTTTAAAAACAGCAAAAAATATCCAACTCCCTTTCCATTTCTTTTAAGGAGTCTTGAAGTTTAAATCTCCTCAGTGTGATAGATCTGCTTGCTTTTATCTGCTTAGAAATCTTGGAAATCCAGGGGCTCCGGGATACTGACCCCGGGGTTCCTAAGGACAGCTCTGTCCGCCATTAGGGAATTTTCCCCCGAGAACCCCCTGTAACATTTCGTAAACCCCTCCAGTTTGGGAACCACTGTATTATAAATAAATACAGAGATTGGGTCTTCTGACAATCAGGGATCTTCTGCTTTCATGTAGGTTCACCCTGGGTATTCTATTGACAATTAAATAAAACAGTTATACTTCATAAATAGTTGTTCAACATCCATGACATGGAGCACATACACAACTTCACATAAGAGAAAAAAAACTTGACAATTACTGCAGCTGTTAGGCTCACGCACTGTCGTTGGTTCAGTGACATAATATACCTCACAAAGACATTTGGCCTCCAATCGTAAAGGAACAATCACAGATGTCTTCCCAGTCTCAATTCCACTGACTTGTGTAAAATTACAGGAAACCATTTTGAGATCCAACCCACAGATTTAAACTGAGTTACCTCTGGCAGTTCAATCTGCTCCCTGAAGAGTTGGGGGCGGGGGCGTGGATCTGACTGGTGCTCTGCCAGTCAGGACACAGGGCCATGCTTTGTGTCTCAATAACATATATATTCACACAAACACAAGCACCCGATTTACTTAATTCTAAGCTTGCTTCTTAGAATAACAAGACCAAGGCGGCAGCCTTTTAGGCTAGTAGCAAACTTCCCTATCCCTTTAACTATGACCCATTGCTATACTTATTTTTTTTCTTTGGACTAAGGACTTTAGAGATACTTTAACATATAAATGCTGCAGACCAATAAGGTCCAACTAACCTGTAAAATTACAGGAAACTGTATTGAGATCCAACCCACAGATTCCATATGGGTTATCCCTGGCCGTTCTGATTACAGCAATAAGTTATTGGCTGAAAACCATGAAATAAGAAAAAGAAAGGGGGGCTACATTTGGACAGTTGGGAACTATCTAAATCCTCATAAGCAGGCAGTAGCTGTTGCAGAGAAGCAGGGAAGAGAATATTTGAAAAAGGGATATATGCTATGTAGATTAGCGGGTGTGAATGATATCCAACATAACGATATTGAGACAATCAGCACAAGCAGTTTCTTTTTGAATAGTCATGGGCAACTGAGAAGGTACCAAATGACTGGGAAAAAGTGTGGGTGGTAATGTTATTCATAAAATACAGAGAGAGTGATCATGGCAGTTACTATTCAGTAAATTTAACTTCTATCCCTAACCAAGTTAAGGAACGGATATGAAAAGAAAACCACCTAAAAAATAATGGCACTGAGAGCAATAAACAGAAAGGGCTAGAGCTAGAGTCAATTTCCAGGGGTTCCACAGAGCCCAGGTCAGAAACCCACCCTGGAATATTGGTACAGTGACACCAGCCGCCCCCAGACTGTGGTCGTCTGTGGGGTCCAGAACCTGCGAGCACTGTGAGCCTGGTTGGCTGGGAGGGCCAGGGCCAGGCCCACCCGGAGATGTGCTGGATTCCAAGCCTAAGCCAGCCAGTTTCCATGAGTGGGACTCCTGTGACGTCCTGGCTGGATCTGAAGGTTGCTCTCCCCCAGCTGAGCCCAAAGAGTTGCTGCCAGTTCCCTCACCTAGGAGGGAATTCTCCTTCTAGTGTAGAGGGCCACCCACCGTGCATGCAGCTGGCACTGTTTTGTCTTCCATCAGGTCCGTGTGGCATGGAAGGTTTGAAAGCTTTGTAAAAAGAAACGCTAAATGAAGAGAAATATTGTACAAGCTTTCGGGCCCTGCAGGGCTGTAAAACCTGGAACGGCTCTCAAGAAGGTATTGTGAGCCAAGCTGTAGGCACTGCATGGACAGAAGTTTTGAAGTTTCTACAGACTCTTTTCAGAAAATCTGTTTTTCCAAAAAGAGCTGATTTTCTGTCCTTTTTTTTTTTTTTTTTTTTTTATTAAAGTTGAAAACGATTGCTATAAACACTGGCTCTGCCTGGGACTCACCAGTTGTCACAATATTGGCATGGTGGCATACCAGGCTCTTCCCAAGCCACCTACTGAAATTTATGCACGGAAGTTCAAGCAGCTGGTTTCCCAAGTAACTGCATAAACAAGCTAAGATGGGACATAAATATTTCAGCACTTAAACTGGGCTTCCTGTAATAAGAAATGTATTTTACACCTCAGTAATTTCCTACAAAAGATGCACAGCCAGATTTTCAGTCAGGCTTCAGCTGGGCTTGTGACTTTGCACCTGTGCAAAATAAATGTACCCACAATAAACTTTGGGCACAGATATTTGTAGTTAGATGTCTACCTGCTTTGGATTGTGGCCGCAGCATGAAAGGCCGGCACTTAAAATCTTACCCAGGCTGTATGAGAGAGTTCTCTGATCATGTTATATTCTATTCCCGGATGACAATATCTGGTAGCTGTAGGTAAGGTGGCTGGTCCATATCAGTGACTTATAGGTACTGCACCTTTAAAAACCAGAGTAAAAACTAGACTGTTCAAGAGCCAGGAATGTAGGAGTGAAGGTTACGCTTCTCAAGCAAGGCACTGAGACGCTCTCAAATAGCTACCACAGCTTTCACTCTGCCCCAGTATGGACCAAACAAGTACACTGACAGCTGAACACCTTAATCCCAATAAAACTACAAGATTTAGGAAACTTGTTAGTCCCCAAAAGCCTAAACAGAATTGTCAATCTCCCAAAGACCCTGCTTAGGCTGTTTGGGAAGGGCAGGGAGCTGACAAACTTCCCTAGACTAGTTCGGATCTCCTGGGGTTAATAAGGATCCCATTGAGTGGGAGCCATTTTGAAGAGCTCTTCTATGCTTCTACTAAGCCCTGGTCTACACTAGGACTTTAGGTCGAATTTAGCAGCGTTAAATCGATTTAAACCTGCACCCGTCCACACAGTGAAGCCCTTTATTTCGACTTAAAGGGCTCTTAAAATCGATTTCCTTACTCCACCCCTGACAAGTGGATTAGCGCTTAAATCGACGTTCCCGGCTCGAATTTGGGGTACTGTGGACACAATTCGATGGTATTGGCCTCCGGGAGCTATCCCAGAGTGCTCCATTCTGACCGCTCTGGACAGCACTCTCAACTCAGGTGCACTGGCCAGGTAGACAGGAAAAGAACTGCAAACTTTTGAATCTCATTTCCTGTTTGGCCAGCGTGGCAAGCTGCAGGTGACCATGCAGAGCTCATCAGCACAGGTGACCATGATGGAGTCCCAGAATCGCAAAAGAGCTCCAGCATGGACCGAACGGGAGGTACGGGATCTGATTGCTGTTTGGGGAGAGGAATCCGTGCTATCAGAACTCCGTTCCACTTTTCGAAATGCCAAAACCTTTGTGAAAATCTCCCAGGGCATGAAGGACAGAGGCCATAACAGGGACCCGAAGCAGTGCCGCGTGAAACTGAAGGAGCTGAGGCAAGCCTACCAGAAAACCAGAGAGGCGAACAGCCGCTCTGGGTCAGAGCCCCAAACATGCCGCTTCTATGATGAGCTGCATGCCATTTTAGGGGGTTCAGCCACCACTACCCCAGCCGTGTTGTTTGACTCCTTCAATGGAGATGGAGGCAATACGGAAGCAGGTTTTGGGGACGAAGAAGATGAGGAGGAGGAGGAGGTTGTAGATAGCTCACAGCAAGCAAGCGGAGAAACCGGTTTTCCCGACAGCCAGGAACTGTTTCTCACCCTAGACCTGGAGCCAGTACCCCCCGAACCCACCCAAGGCTGCCTCCTGGACCCAGCAGGCGGAGAAGGGACCTCTGGTGAGTGTACCTTTTAAAATGCTATACATGGTTTAAAAGCAAGCATGTGAAAGGATTACTTTGCCCTGGCATTTGCGGTTCTCCTAGATGTAGTCCTAAAGCCTTTGCAAAAGGTTTCTGGGGAGGGCAGCCTTATTTCGTCCTTCATGGTAGGACACTTTACCACTCCAGGCCAGTAACACGTACTCGGGAATCACTGTAGAACAAAGCATTGCAGTGTATGTTTGCTGGCATTCAGCCAAAATCCGTTCTTTATCTCTCTGTGTTATCCTCAGGAGAGTGAGATATAATTCATGGTCACCTGGTTGAAATAGAGTGCTTTTCTTCAGGGGACACTCAGAGGAGCCCATTCCTGCTGGGCTGTTTGCCTGTGGCTAAACAGAAATGTTCCCCGCTGTTAGCCACAGGGAGGGGGGAAGGTTGAGGGGGTAGTCACGCGGTGGGAGGAGGCAAAATGCGACCTTGTAACGAAAGCACATGTGCTATGTATGTAATGTTAACAGCAAGGTTTACCCTGAAAGAGTGTAGCGACTGTTTTATAAAATGTGTCTTTTTAAATACCGCTGTCCCTTTTTTTTTCTCCACCAGCTGCATGTGTTTCAATGATCACAGGATCTTCTCCTTCCCAGAGGCTAGTGAAGCTTAGAAAGAAAAAAAAAACACACTCGCGATGAAATGTTCTCCGAGCTCATGCTGTCCTCCCACACTGACAGAGCACAGACGAATGCGTGGAGGCAAATAATGTCAGAGTGCAGGAAAGCACAAAATGACCGGGAGGAGAGGTGGCGGGCTGAAGAGAGTAAGTGGCGGGCTGAAGAGAGTAAGTGGCGGGCTGAAGACAGGGCTGAAGCTCAAATGTGGCGGCAGCGTGATGAGAGGAGGCAGGATTCAATGCTGAGGCTGCTGTAGGACCAAACCAGTATGCTCCAGTGTATGGTTGAGCTGCAGCAAAGGCAGCTGGAGCACAGACTGCCACTGCTGCCCCTCTGTAACCAAACGCCCTCCTCCCCAAGTTCCATAGCCTCCACACCCAGACGCCCAAGAACGCGGTGGGGGGGCCTCCGGCCAACCAGCCACTCCACCACAGAGGATTGCCCAAAAAAAAGAAGGCTGTCATTCAATAAATTTTAAAGTTGTAAACTTTTAAAGTGCTGTGTGGCATTTTCCTTCCCTCCTCCACCACCCCTCCTGGGATACCTTGGTAGTCATCTCCCTATTTGTGTGATGAATGAATAACGAATGCATGACTGTGAAGCAGCAATGACTTTATTGCCTCTGCAAGCGGTGATTAAAGGGAGGAGGGGAGGGTGGTTAGCTTACAGGGAAGTAGAGTGAACCAAGGGGTGGGGGGTTTCATCAAGGAGAAACAAACAGAACTTTCACAGCGTAGCCTGGCCAGTCATGAAACTGGTTTTCAAAGCTTCTCTGATGCGTACCGCGCCCTCCTGTGCTCTTCTAACCACCCTGGTGTCTGGCTGCGCGTAACCAGCAGCTAGGCGATTTGCCTCAGCCTCCCACCCTGCCATAAACGTCTCCCCCTTACTCTCACAGATATTGTGGAGCACACAGCAAGCAGTAATAACAGTGGGAATATTGGTTTCGCTGAGGTCTAAGCGAGTCAGTAAACTGCGCCAGCGCGCCTTTAAACGTCCAAATGCACATTCTACCACCATTCGGCACTTGCTCAGCCTGTAGTTGAACAGCTCCTGACTACTGTCCAGGCTGCCTGTGTACGGCTTCATGAGCCATGGCATTAAGGGGTAGGCTGGGTCCCCAAGGATACATATAGGCATTTCAACGTCCCCAACAGTTATTTTCTGGTCTGGGAATAAAGTCCCTTCCTGCAGCTTTTGAAACAGACCAGAGTTCCTGAAGATGCGAGCGTCATGTACCTTTTCCGGCCATCCCACGTTGGTGTTGGTGAAACGTCCCTTGTGATCCACCAGAGCTTGCAGCACTATCGAAAAGTACCCCTTGCGGTTTATGTACTCGCCGGCTTGGTGCTCCGGTGCCAAGATAGGGATATGGGTTCCGTCTATGGCCCCACCACAGTTAGGGAATCCCATTGCAGCAAAGCCATCCACTATGACCTGCACATTTCCCAGGGTCACTACCCTTAATATCAGCAGATCTTTGATTGCATGAGCTACTTGCATAACAGCAGCCCCCACAGTAGATTTGCCCACTCCAAATTGATTCCCAACTGACCGGTAGCTGTCTGGCGTTGCAAGCTTCCACAGGGCTATCGCCACTCGCTTCTCAACTGTGAGGGCTGCTCTCATCCTGGTATTCATGCGCTTCAGGGCAGGGGAAAGCAAGTCACAAAGTTCCATGAAAGTGCCCTTACGCATGCGAAAGTTTCGCAGCCACTGGGAATCGTCCCAGACCTGCAACACTATGCGGTCCCACCAGTCTGTGCTTGTTTCCCGAGCCCAGAATCGGCGTTCCACAGCATGAACCTGCCCCATTAGCACCATGATGCATGCATTGTCAGGGCCCATGCTTTCAGAGAAATCTGTGTCCATGTCCTGATCACTCACGGGACCGCGCTGACGTCGCCTCCTCGCCCGGTATCGCGTTGCCATGTTCTGGTGCTGCATATACTGCTGGATAATGCGTGTGGTGTTTAATGTGCTCCTAATTGCCAAAATGAGCTCAGCGGCCTCCATGCTTGCCTTGGTATGGCGTCCGCACAGAAAAAAGGCGCGGAACGATTGTCTGCCGTTGCTCTGACGGAGGGAGGGGCGACTGACGACACAGCTTACAGGGTTGGCTTCAGGGAGCTAAAATCAACAAAGGGTGTGCCTGTACATCAAGGAGTATTTCAGGCAGGACTGCACGGAGGGTTCCAATAAGAAATGGTGCACCTAAGTTATCGTTGTTATTGGAACAAGGAGGTTAGCCTAGCCTCTGATTGATACATGGCTAGATTTACCTCGCTGCACCTTCTCTGTGAGTGACTGCAGTGTGATCTAGACAGGGGAGGAGGCAAATGAGTACAAAACAAATCTGGTCTATTTCTTGTTCTGACCCACTCCATCTATCTTTTACATCTTTGGCTGGCAGCAGACGGTGCAGAAGGACTGCATGCCATCCACATCTCATGGCTGCTTGGCAGAAGATGGTACAGTACGACTGCTAGCCATCCTCATCTCTTGCCTGCCTGGCATAAGATGGTACAATACGACTGCTAGCAATCCTCATCTCTTGCCTGCCTGGCAGAAGATGGTACAGTACGACTGCTAGCAGTCCGTATCGCCTGCCCGCTCACCATAAGACGGTTCAATAGGACTGCAGGACTAAAGAGAATGACCTGGTCAAGTCACTCCAAATTTAGTCCCTGCGCCCATGTCTGCCCAGGCGCTCCCAGCCAACGTGGCCAGGAGCACCTCGGACACGACGAGGACGACTACCAGTCGTATTGCACCGTCTGCTGCCAGAAGGCAATGGGTTGCTGCTACTGTGCAGCAAAGCCGTACCGCGTCTGCCAGCACCCAGGAGACATAGGGTGACGGTTACCTGAGCGGGCTCCATGCTTGCCGTGGTATGGCGTCTGCACAGGTAACTCAGGAAAAAAGGCGCAAAATGATTGTCTGCCCTTGCTTTCACGGGGGGAGGGAGGGAATGGGGGCCTGACGATATGTACCCAGAACCACCTGCGACAATGTTTTAGCCCCATCAGGCATTGGGATCTCAACCCAGAATTCCAATGGGCAGCGGAGACTGCGGGAACTGTGGGATAGCTACCCACAGTGCAACACTCCGGAAGTCGACGCTTGCCTCGGTCCTGTGGAAGCGCTCCGCCGAGTTAATGCACTTAATGCACTTAGAGCATTTTCTGTGGGGACACACACACTCGAATATATAAAACCGATTTCTAAAAAACCGACTTCTATAAATTCGACCTAATTTCGTAGTGTAGACATACACAGGCTTGGGGGTGGGATAAGGGCTCTGACCCATAAAGATCCCAACAAGTCCAGCAGAGTCCACAGGAGGAATTGGAATGCTTTTTCACTGTGCTCCCATCTCCCCTCCCCTTTGCTTCGCTGCTCTCCTTCCTGCTCCACACTCCACAGCTCTTCTCACTCAAACTGCATGTTCTCCCCAGCCTACCAGTCCACCTTCCTGCAGACAGTTGCTATGGAAAGTAACTCTTTTGTAATTACTCTGTTGCCTTTATAGTATTCAGTCCTACCCTCAGATATGTGGGGATAAAGGCAGTGGTGAGCTGGAGCCGGTTCGCGCCGGTTCGCTAGAACCGGTTGTTAAATTTAGAAGCCCTTTTGCGGGACAACCGGTTCTAAAAGGGCTTCTAAATTTAACAACCGGCCAAGCCTTAGGCGCCAACTCCGTGGGTACTCCGGGGCTGGAGCACCCACGGGGAAAATTTGGTGGGTGCAGAGCACTCACTGGCAGCTCCCCGCCCTGTGCCCGACCCCAGCTCATCTCCGCTCCGCCTCCTCCCCTGAATGCACCGCCCCGCCCTGCTTCTCCACCCCTTCCCCCCCGCTGGCTTCCTGTGAATCAGCTGTTCGCGCGGGAAGCCCGGGAGGGCTGAGAAGCAGGCAGCGGCTTCACGCTCAGGCCCAGGGAGGTAAAGCGGAGGTGAGCTGGGGCAGGGGGGCGCAAGGAGGGCCGCCCGCGCCGCAGCAGGTAACCCAGGGGGTGCGCAGGGGAACTGCTCCCCGCCCCAGCTTGCCTCCGCTTCCACAGGCCTGAGCGCGAAGCTGCTGCCTGCTTCTCAGCCCTCCCCGGCTTCCCGTGCGAATAGCTGATTCATGGGAAGCTGGGGGGAGGGGGGCCACAGAGAAGCAGAGTGGGGCGGCGCGTTCAGGGGAGGAGGCGGAGCGGAGGTGAGCTGGGGCCGGGCGCGGGGCAGGGAGCTGCCGATGCGGGCTCTCGCCCACCAAATTTTCCCCATGGGCGCTCCAGCCCCGGAGCACCCACGGATTCGGTGCCTAAGGTGCCACTTTTGATGTGATCAGTGGGGGCAGCAGTTGCTTCCCCTGCTCCCCCCTAGCTACGCTAGCCTGCCCCTAGGAGGCAGAGGGACCTGCTGGATGCTTCCCGGGAGCCGCGCCAGGTAAGCACCACCGGGACTCCCCACCTCGCCCCCTGGCAGGTCCCTCAGGCTCTTAGGGGTGGGGCAGGGTGGGCACCCACTATGGTGGCCACGAGACCCTCCTGCCCAGTTCTGGGGGCAGTCAGGGGATGGGGAGGGGAGTGGATGGGGCAAGGATCCCAGGGGGAGGGCGTCGAGGAACACGGGGGGTTGGATGGGGCAGAAGTGGCGGGGGCAGGCCACGACCCCCTCGTGGCATGAGGAGGGAACCGGTTGTTAACATTTTGGCAGCTCATCACTGGATAAAGGCCCAATAACTGATTGGGTAAAATAAGCGGCAGTTGCATTCAGTTGCAACTCACCCACAATCTGTTTCCTCTTTACGAGCATGTCTTGTGTTTATTTTGGCTTTTACAAAATAGAAAAAAAAGAAAAACTAACCAAGGTTCTAAAACCCTAAAGAACTTATTTACTAAATTTACTAAAATACCTAACTGGGGATGGATGATGCTATCCAGGCCAGCATTTCGTTTAGATTTCTATTTTATCTATAAAAAGTGTCATTGCTGTGCTATGGTTTAAATTCTTTATAGCTTTGCCACTTGTGGTTGTGATATAAACATCCTTGTATCTATAACTGGCTGATAAGGGCCTGCAGTCTTCGACAAATGATTAATAGTCACTGACCTCAGTTCACATTGGTTCAATATGGGCTGACTGAAGCAAGCTGTCTTGTCATCATAACCAACATGTATTACATTGGACTGATCAGGATGTCGTCATTTTTCTTTCCTTTACAATCTCAGATTTTTTTTGCAGCCAGTAAGCATGATGTTTTCTCTCTCTTTTGGTGAATGAATCTTTTCAAACAGAAGCAGATAAAGTGTACAGATCAATAAATTACCAAACAGAGGTCGCATTGTAATCAGCTTCAATTGTTTAATGTTATAATAAAATCTCAATTGATCTGAAATTTGTACCATCCCGAATTATTTCTTATTTCAGTGACTTGCAAATCAGAACATTTTATGAGATTAGCAACTTCAAAAGATTAGAAAAAAGGTATGTGCTTCTTCCTGAGCATAGCAGAACCAAAATCCTTAATTATTACTGAATCACAGCATGTGATTTTCTAATTTTTGTTATGTCTGTCTACAGTGGGTAAAGGAATGAATCATAAAAATGGATAAGCAGCTTTCTGAATTCATTTTTTAGCTTAGTTTCAACCTTGAGGCCCGGAGGCTCAAATAGAGATATGATGTTGAAATGTTAACTAGAGAAATGTTTAAAAAGGAAACACACTTGCTCACTCCACCATAAATTTATTCAAATTAGGGGGGCACTCCAACTACCTGCAGAGGAAGAACAATCTAGTGATTAAATCCCACAGTAATGAAAATCAGGAGAACTAGTTCTTTTCCTGACTCTGCCAGACTTCTTGTGTGATTTTGGATTAATAACTTTAACTGCAGGCCCTGGTTTCCTCATATGCAATATGCGAATAATAAAACTTACTTCACAGAGTTATGGTGAAGCTAAATATAGTTAATGGTTATAAGCCACATGGAGATCCTCAAAGGGAAGGCACTTGAGTACAAAGTATTTATTACGATTTATCTGATGCATCCGATCCATAATGTTGTGACATTTTAACACATCTTTCAGTGCATGACTCCTGCCCACCCTCTGTGTTAAGCCTGACTAAGTAAGCATGTGGCTTCTTCTCGGTTTCCTTTAACTAAATCTCTCTGTTACAGAGTTCTCTTCACGACTCCTCATTTCCAGCGGCATTCAGCATTTGCCCTTATCAGACAGCCTGAAACTTGTAATGGACATGTGTCAGGGTTCCCTCCCCACTCTGAACTCTGGGGTACAGATGTGGGGACCCACATGAAAGGCCCCCTAAGCTTATTCTTACCAGCTTAGGTTAAAAACTTCCCCAAGGTACAAACTTTGCTTTGTCCTTGAACCGTATGCTGCCACCACCAAGCGTTTTAAACAAAGAACAGGGAAAGAGCCCACTTGGAGACGTCTTCCCCCCGAAAATATCCCCCCAAGCCCGACACCCCCTTTCCTGGGGAGGCTTGAGAATAATATCCTCACCAATTTGTTACAGAATCATCAAAGACCCAAATCCCTGGATCTTGGAACAATGGAAAAATCAGTCAGGTTCTTAAAAGAAGGATTTTATTTAAAAAAAAAAAAGAAAGAAAGAAAGAAAAGAAAGGTAAAAATCATCTCTGTAAAATCAGGATGGAAAATACTTTACGGGGTAATCAGATTCAAAACACAGAGGATCCCCCTCTGGGCAAAACTTTAAAGTTACAGAAAACCTCCCCCTTAACACAGGGAAAATTCACATAAAACAAAAGATAAACTAATCTGCCTTGCCTGGCTTACCTATACTGGTTGCAGTATTGGAGACTTGGATTAGGATGGGTTGGAGAAGATGGATTTCTATCTGGCCTCTCTCAGTCCCAAGAGAGAACAAACATGTAAACAAAAAGCACAAACAAAAGCCTTTCCCCTCCCCCAAGATTTGAAAGTATCTTGTCCCTTTATTGGTCTTTTGGGTCAGGTGCCAGCCAGGTTAGCTGAGCTTCTTAACTCTTTCCAGGTAACAGGATGTTGCCTCTGGCCAGGAGGGATCTTATAGCACTGTATACAGAAAGGTGGTTACCCTTTCCTTTATATTTATGACAACATGCAAGATTCTGCTACATGGGTGCAAACTCCATGTATTGTTTGAAAGTAAAATCTAGGGGCTCATTAAGTGCTGAGATTGCAATTCAAGCACACTTGTTTGCCTCAGCTAATGAAAACCAAACAGACCAGTCTCTGGTGTACATTCACTGTTGGTTTGTACCCGCAATCTTGCTGTATCATTCAAACTTCCTTAAAATACAGTGCAGTCACAAAAGGATTATACAGTACGTACATATTTGCACTACAACAGAATTTCACTAATCTGCATGCTGCCGAATTCATACATAAACAATGGCTGTCTCTCCCTCTTCCAAGCACAGATCTAATAGCAAAGTAGCTCAAGGTTGAAAGTGTAAGTTTAAAAAAATGAGTGCAGCAATACAATCAAAGAAGCATATTCATTTTTATGATTCATTACAAGAGCAAAGTCATACAACTTCATTGCTTTTACCAAACAGACAACATTACATTATGAAGTATTATAAAACTACACTGCAGCTGTCAAAATAAGCAAACGGGGATAATGTATCACAAAATGTACTTTGCTTTTTCATTAGGCTTGTTCACTTACTCACTCATTCACAAAATTCAGTAATTTACACTGGGTCTCCCGGTCGTTAATCTGAATTAGTGAAGTTCTGCTGCACTTGTCAGGCCACAATATGCACCAAAGGTGCCGTGACAATAAACGCGGGTTATATAGAACACACTTGATTAACACCTACCTTAGAAAGTTTTCATAATGCTGGCAAAACAGCTGGTTGCCAAGGGGTTCTCAAGAACTTGGTGACCTACAGGTATGGAATATGTGAGGGAATCCTGGTGAAAAACACATGGCTTCCCATTGTCTGAGTCCATATACTCTGTCTTCCTCTTACCCTCCTTCTCTGGGAAGATTTGACAAAGATTTGTCAGGCTTCCTCAGCTGGAGTATTCAAAATTACTTTACCGTGGAATCCACCTTTTGCATACCACATGCAGCCGAAGTATCATTTTTTCGTCTTGTCTCCCACACTCCAGGAAGCAAGTACATGTATGTTGCTTCCTGCCTTTTAATACCTCTAAATAAGCCTGACCAATATCATAGAAGATTAGGATAGGAAGAGACCTCAGGAGGTCATCTAGTCCAACCCCCTGCTCAAAGCAGGACCAACCCCAATTAAATCATCCCAGCCAGGGCTTTGTCGAGCTGGGCCTTAAAAACCTCTAAGGATGGAGATTCTACCACCTCCCTAGGTAACGCATTCCAGTGCTTCATCACCCTCCTAGTGAAATAGTGTTTCCTAATATCCAACCTAGACCTCCCCCACTGCAACTTGAGACCATTGCTCCTTGTCCTGTCATCTGCCACCACTGAGAACAGCCGAGCTCCATCCTCTTTGGAACCCCCTCCCCTTCAGGTAGTTGAAAGCTGCTATCAAATCCCCCTTCACTCTTCTCTTCTGCGGACTAAATAAGCCCAGTTCCCTCAGCCTCTCCTCATACATCATGTGCCCGAGGCCCCTAATAATTTTTGTTGCCCTCCACTGGACTCTCTCTAATTTGTCCACATCCTTTCTGTAGTGGGGGGCCCAAAACTGGACACAATACTCCAGATGTGGCCGCACCAGTGGGGAATAATCACATCCCTCGATCTGCTGGCAGTGCTCCTACTAATGCAGCCCAATATGCGGTTTGCCGCCTTGGCAACAAGGGCACACTGCTGACTCATATCCAACTTCTCGTCCACTGTAACCCCCAGGTCCTTTTCTGCAGAACTGCTGCCGAGCCACTTGGTCCATATTAGCGGTGTATGGGATTCTTCCATCCTAAATGCAGGACTCTGCACTTGTCCTTGTTGAACCTCATCAGATTTCTTTTGGCCCAATCCTCCAATTTGTCTAGGTCATTCTGGACCCTATCCCTCCCCTCCAGCGTATCTACCTCTCCCCCCAGCTTAGTGTTATCCGCGAACTTGCTGAGGGTGCAATCCATCCAGGGGTGAAAGTGAGTTAGAGGACTTACCAGTACCCCTGAGTCCTGAGCAGGGGGCGTGGCCTTAACCGGAAGAGGCGGGGCCTTAAATCCCCAGGCCCTTTAAATCTGGATTTAAAGGGCCCAGGGCTCCAGCTGCGGTAGTGGCGGCTACCCTGAGCTAAATCACCCCTGAGCTACCAGCTGCAGAGGCAGCTGGGAGCCCCGGGGCTTCAGGCCGATTTAAAGGGCCCAGGGCTCCAGATGTCGCTACCGCTGCGGAGCCCCGGGCTCTTTAAATGACTGAGGAGTCCTGGGGCTTCCGACTGCCATCGCTACCCCGGGGCTCGGGCAGCAGTGCTTAGGCAGGGATTTAAAGGCCCGGGGCAGTAGCAGCGGCTGGAGTTCCAGGGCCCTTTAAGTCCCCGCCAGAGCCCCGCCACCGCTACCCCAGGGCTTCGGCAGCAGGGCTCAGGTGGTGATTTAAAGGGCTTGGGGCTCTGGCAGCCGCTACTGCCCCAGCTTTTTAAATCCCCTCCGAAGGCCTGCCGCTGCTACCCTAGGGCTTCCGTAGCAGGGCTCTGGTGGGGATTTAAAGGGCCGGAGCTGTAGCAGCGGCTGGAGCTCCAGGGTCCTTTAAATCCCCACCGCAGCCCCGCCGCCGCTACCCCAGGGCTTTAAATTGCCGCCTGGGAAAGCCGGTCTCGGTACGGCGCACCGGCTCTTAGTACCAGCTTACTTTCACCTCTGAATCCATCCTATCATCCAGACCATTAATTAAGTTGTTGAACAAAACTGGCCCCAGGACCAACCTCTGGGGCATTCCGCCTGATACCGGCTGTCAGCTAGAGATGGAGCCATTGATCACTACCCGTTTTGCCCAATGATCTAGCCAGCTTTCTATCCATCTTATAGTCCATTCAACCAATCCATACTTTAAGTTGCTGGCAAGAATACTGTGGGAGACCGTATCAAAAGCTTTGCTTAAGTCAAGGTATATCACATCCATTGCTTTCCCCATATCCACAGAGCCAATTATCTCATCATAAAAGGCAGTCAGTTTGGTCAGGCATGACTTGCCCTTGGTGAATCCATGTTGACTGTTCCAGATCACCTTGCTCTCCTCCAAGTGCTTCAAAAAGGATTCCTTGAGGACTTGCTCCATGATTTTGCCAGGGACAGAGGTCAGGCTGACCACTCTGTAGTTCCCCAGATTCTCCTTCTTTCCTTTTTTAATGATGGGCACTATATTTGCCTTTTTCCAATCGTCTTGGACCTCCCGCGATCACCACAAGTTTTCCAAGATAATGGCCAATGGCTCTGCAATCACATCAGCCAACTCCCTTAGCACCCTTGGATGCATTACATCCAGCCCTATGAACTTGTGCATATCCAGATTTTCTAAATAGTCCTTAACCTATTTTTTTCACCAATGGGGGCTACTCACCTCCTCCCCATACTGTGTTGCCCAGTGCAGCAGTCAGGGAGCTGATCTTTTCTGTGAAGACCGAGGCAAAAAAAGCATTGAGTACTTTCAGTTTTTTCCACATCATCTGTCACTAGGTTACCTCCCCCATTCAGTAAGGGGCCCACACTTTCCCTGACCACCTTCTTGTTGCTCACATACCTGTAGAAACCCTTTTTGTTACCCTTCACATCCCTTACTAGCTGCAACTCCAATTGTGCTTTGGCCTTCCTGATTTTGGACTTCCTGCATGCTCGAGCAATATTTTTATACTCCTCCCTAGTCATCTGTCCAAGTTTCCACTTCTTGCAAGCTTCCTTTTTGTGTTTAAGCTCATCGAAGATTTCTCTGGTAAGCCAAGCTGGTCACCTGCCATATTTGCTATTCTTTCTGCACATCAGGATGGTTTGTTCCTGCTCCCTCAATAAGGCTTCTTTAAAATACAGCCAATTCTCCTGGACTCCATTCCCCCTCATATTAGCCTCCCAGGGGATCCTGCCCATCAGTTCCCTGAGGGAGTCAAAGTCTGCTTTTCTGAAGCCCAGGGTCCGTATTCTGCTGCTCTCCTTTCTTCCTTTTGTCAGGCTCCTGAACTCGACCATCTCATGGTCACTGCTGCCCAGGTTGCCACCCACTTCTTCTTCCTCTATCAGTTCTTCCCTGTTTGTGAACAGAAGGTCAAGAGGAGCATGGCCCCTAGACGGTTCCTCCAGCACTTGCACCAGGAAGTTGTTCCCAGCACACTCCAAAAACTTCCTGGTGCAAGTGCTGGAGGAACCATCTAGGGCCCATGCTCCTCTTGACCTGCTGTTCACAAACAGGGAAGAACTGGTTGAGGAAGAAGAAGTGGGTGGCAAGAAGTGGGAAGTCTGCACTGCTCTCTTGCTCTCCCAGCAGATGTCAGAGTGATCACCTCTCTCCTCAGATAAATCCCTGGCTCCCTGTTCATTGCACAATCCAGTACAAAACTTCCCACTTCATACAGCCATCCTTGGACTTGTCCTATCTTGTTGCACAGACCTTGGCCCTGAGTATGAGCTGTATCCTGGATCCTTTTTCCTGCTCCAGTGGCTGATTGCCCCACTGAGGAAGACCCACTGCCTGAGGGAAATTATCCAATTGTAAAGCACCACTTGGGGCTGCTCAAGCTTGCACAAGGGGCTCACCTGGCTCCTGGCAGCTCGAGAACACAGAAGATCCAAAGGATGCATAAACCTGAGCTCAGCTACAGCCCAGAATCCGAGCTCTACCCACTTTCCCTGTTCCTGCCATAGCATCAGCCTCATCTCTGTCCCTTCACTACCCACTGCTTATTGCTGGGGTGAGGCCTTTCTCCTGTGCAGCTCCTGTCTAGACATGCTTTTCTCGATCCCTCTGCTGCCACCCCATTTTTTCAGAATTGCAGCTTGACATGTAACGTTGTCTGCCTTGCTGAGACCTCTTCAATTCTTCGCCCCGCTGCTATTTAGTACTTTTCTCTGTGAAACATTTGGACACACAGTTGATCTGTCTGCAAGACACTGTCAGAATGAACCTGTACTTCATTGTTTCACAAAAAGAAAAGGAGGACTTGTGGCACCTTAGAGACTAACAAATTTATTTGAGCATAACCTTTCATGGGGGCTGCAAGAAGGGCGGCCAGCACATCCCTTGGCCCACACCACTTCCTGCAGCCCCCATTGGCCGGGAGCAGCGAACCGCGGCCAGTGGGACCCGCGATCAGCCGAACCTGCGGACGCAGTAGGTAAACAAACCGGCCTGGCCCGCCAGGGGCTTTCCCTGAACAAGTGGTGGCCCTAGTTTGAGAACCAGTGACCTAAACAGCTTATTCATATAGATTAGCCTCTTTTGTTATGCCACTAAAACATTGTGGAGGTTTAAGCTAGCTCAGTGGCAACACTGTGAGCTGTAGCTCTAGAGACCTACAGTAAGTTGAGGAGTGACCTCTCACTTCCAGGGGCATTGTTAAGTTCAGTCGTCATCAAGTTGACACTCCTAGGTTCCACAGAGATCCGGCTGCTCGCAGTACAGAGGCATCTTTCTAGCAAAGTAAAACCATTGTTACCCTTGCAACACAAGAGTGTCCCCAGGGTGTAGGGGTGGGATTAATGGGGTTTCTTTGAGACTCCATTGAAGCACACTGCCAGGCAGACAAAGCAGAGCAGGAATTCGCTTACATCCTGATCCTGAAGTTGTCTCCACACAGACATAAGGGTCACCCACACAGAGACAGTAACAGGATTAAGGTCCTACATCCCTTTTTCCAGGATGGTATCAGTCAGTCTCATGTAACTTCCAAAGTTCACTTTCCTTTTAGAAAAGCTATTAATTTTTATAATTTTCTGGGGGTGGGTTACGACGTGGTAAATTATACATCTGCTCTGCTACACAAAAGAGTTTAATACTCAGCATTCCTTTGTAGTTATCCTACTGTTATTGAAAAACCTTGCAACTTTTAAAAGCAGATTACACTGCAAAAGCATAGTTTTTACCACATTAATTTAGTTTACGGCTTCATTTTATACTGTTGTTATATCAAAATAAAACCAGGCCAGTGTAATTATATGCCAAAAGTCCAATCTCATCTTGAATATATTTGTTTAAATGATTCCTCTCACAGAGAAGGAAAAGTAATTTTCAGGTTTTGTTTTCAGCAGCACAACTGTTAACTAATTTGAGTATATTAACGTTAAAGTTATTGTTCCGTTGAGTTGTACTTGTCCATTGATTTTTAAAAGCCCCTAGCTCCCTAGTCATCCATTAAGAATAAATGGGATGCAGTCTATGGCGTAGGACAGAAGCATGCTGCTGGGGGTTGACTGTATGAGAGAAAGCAAATGATGTTAGCCACAATGAGGCTAGTTAGAAGGCGTTTTATGAATTGATGAAATATTAAAATGTAATTCTTAAAATGAATGATTTGCTTGTGTTCAGCATTTTAGTTTTATAAAACCCCCACCAACTGACACTTTGTTAAATATTTGGGCATTTGAACTAGCAGACAAGTGAATGCAAGTGATGACAGTGGATAATTGATATGCTTTATTATCGTCTATTTGACTGAGATTAAATGTGAATATGCAGGAATTTTGCCAAGTAACTTATTTTTCTTTAAAATCTTCCTTACTGCAACTTTTACAGCCAATACACTGATAAACAAATGAATCAAAGTTAACAAAGAAGAAAGGGCATAATATTCTTAGTTAAATTAGGTAATAAAACATTGTTTTTCTCTGTTGGCATCATTTATAATGCAAAAAGAGCAGTGAACACCAAGTTTGAAATCTAGCCAGCAAGTCACCAGTATAATAAAATGGAAGTTTAGTCTTTAAGTAAAATTGCAGTTTAGCTCCTACTAAATATAAAACATGATGGGAGTTGTGCATACTTACTTAAGGAAGATCTGACCACCAAATAGCAAGATCTATTTATTATAAAATGATTATTAACCTGCAGGCCTTTCGCTGCCGTTTTCAGCCTAATGTACATGAATATTCCTGTGTTCTTTTTGCTTTTAATAAACTACTAAAATATATCCATCGACGGCTGACATTGAAAGAAAATCCTGTTAGATTTAATAGACTAGATTCTCAACTGCTGTAAGCCAACTGATATCAGTGTACCTATGCTGATTTACAGTGTTTACACCAGCTGAGGGTCTAGCTCAATGTGTAGAATTCATGACTGCTTTACTCTCTCTGGACCTGATCTGCTTCCATGGAAGCCATGGAAAGATACCTTAATAGGAGGCAAATTAGGATCTCCATGTACAATCTCACTTGTAGTTTTAGCGACCTCTTCTTTAATTATTCAGTCATCAAACATTAAATTAGTCAGGTTTAAAAATAAAAATCTCTTTGCTTCCTTTAGGATTACTGAGAATTTAGTTGGCCTTGTAACAGACTGACAATATCCTGTAATATCCTGAACAAACCTTATGGAATTTAGATAAACTTTATAAAATTAAATTAAACCTTATTGAATTAGTATTAATACCTTTGGGGTCCATTGTGTTAAAAATGCAATTGTGTATGTGTTATTGTGGCATTGTATGTACCTTCTTTTCCCTAGTAGGAGGGGGTATGCTAATTTGCTACCTCCATTATCAACACTTTGAAGCCACCTCCTGGAGAAACGTGCATATACTAATTCAAACTGGATTCTCCAGGGACCAACAGACAAAGAAAGGGTTTTGGATAAATAGCCTGGTTTTAAACTGTTTCAGGTCCTTTTCTTCCTGATCCAGCAAATAGACAGGACCCCTAGTCCACAGAGGGCCCCAGTCTTCAGGATATGGTTGTAAGGACTGGCAGCTTGTTCTGACCTGAAGCTGTGATGAACTCATGACCACAGCAGAACCCCTGTGGGTGGGGGGTTGAAGCAGTGATCCTACAAGAATCCATGTTAGGGTTGGGGTCAGTTCTGGTAAGCTTGTTAATATGTGTAGTTTCCTTTATTGTTTTTAATATGTTTTCTTTGTAGTACCTTTTACCTTAAGAATAAATTAGGCTTCAATAGGAAGCGCTATGCGGTAACTTACATCTGTAGCAATTACACCTGTTAACCGTCTCAAAAGAGAAAGCCAGCAGGAGTTCTTGGGCAACCTGTCTGTGCTGGGAAATAGACCGTAAAGGCAGGGAGCTTGCAGCCTGGAAATACCCCCGTCAGAAGGGAGAGGAACGCAGGTCTTCACCCAAGACAGGCAACAGCTGGGGATCTGGAAGCCCAAGATTAGGTTCCCTGTCTGGTCCACTGAGGGGAACTACAGGGTGCAGTTGCCCTGAACTGTGACAGGCTGGATTTCCCGAAGTGGTGGATAGCAGGAAAGAGGCAAGACCAAGGGCTTGTGACATTCTGTAAATTTGCTTGTGATTTTCTAAATCTCAGTGCTAGCAAAAATGAAAGTTCCAGTAAGGCATACAGTAAATGAAGATATTATGTATTAGGGATGGAATGAATCTGTCACTTTGACGGATTGTGAGGAAAAGAACAGATTAACAGATTACTCATAGTCAGAATGCAGCTCACTGTGAAAAATGTGCAGGAAATGATAACTGTTGGTTTGTGCTGATTTAATGATATTTTAAAAGTACAATAACACTCTAGGAGAGTAATAAAATATAGCTCATGCCTTGCATTTTTTAATCATCAACATATTGCCAGCTTGCCCTTAAAATAATTGTGATATTTCTTTTTAAAATATATTTTTCAAGTCATACAAACTTATATTGCAAAATAAAATGTAGACACACCAACATATGTATCTGAGTACTGTTTAAGCATTCTATTAAAATGTGCCCTTGAAAATCTCTTTTTCCCTGATTTGTGTGTATAAATATACTATGTATCTTTGTAGGTAATGCATCTTCTTATGCTTCTGCACAGTCTCTCTATTATCCATTATAGAAATGTTGTTTTCTGACCTGGAGTTGAGAAAAAATGACCAGTTTTCTCAATGAGGAATTTCTCATGGTTTTATGGCATTTTTGATTTAAGTAATTGTGAGAATGTTCAAACAGCAAAACTGAAGAGTTTTTAGAGGCAGTAATGGACAGTTTAAGACAAAGATGACTTCAGCATTATGATTGACATAGCTGATGGCAGTAACTGAAATTTGATTTCAACATTTTGTATCCCCAGAACAGATATAAGATGAACCAGAAGTTACATACACATCTTTTCTTGTTGTTCATTGTTAATGGACTTCAGCGCTCCTAAAGTCACTGTAAAGCGAGTTTTGAAGAGAACCCATTTGTTATTTTAATGGAACTGTTACCGTAAAACAGGATGACTTCTCCAACTACATGTACATTATACATTACAATGTAAAGCCCCAGTCATACGAATGTTAACACATGTGCTTAACATTATGCACATGAGAAATCCCATGTACCAAGTGCTTTATGGATACTAACCAGAGATGTAGAAATTTTGTTTCTGTATTTCTTCAAAATATTTTTGTAGCTTTGGCCCACAAATTGGGGTGTTTTGACCTCGTGTAGAGTTAGTGAAATTATTCATTGCCAATAAGTTACTTGACAAATTCAGCCCTTTTCATCTGCTTGTGAATCATTCATGAACCTGTCCTCATCTGTTATTCCTAAATATTCACGAAATAGTTTATGCAATTAAATATCAGTTGTTCCTACATAAGTCCTCTTCAACTATTTACTGTTCATCATTGTCAGTGTCTGACTGGTCACATAAGTCAAATGATATTTTTTTCTGCTCCCTGATTGGACAACTCAGTTTTTTTACGCAGAAGAATAATCAATAGCATATAATAAATAACACACTTTCTGTTTGGATTTTGAGACAAATGTGCTAAAACTTATATAAAGTTTGGGCTTTACAATAATTTTGAGCAAATAAACTCATTTTCTGAATACTCATAAAAACGAATAACCGTGGAACAAATATGCCTGATTCATTCACAAATGTGCTTATTAATTATTATTTCTGTACTATTTGACTAGCTCCAGCCTCACCCTGTCCCATAAAAACAGATCACGACTATGAAAATCAGGGTATGAAGCCATGACGATCTGGGAAATCTGTCTGTACAATTTCTGAATTCTGGTTGATATTGTGAGGTGGTTGTTATGATGTTGCTGTATCAGGGACAGCATCTCTATCTGTTTTGTATCCACCATTCCTGACAATGTTTAAGCACATCCCTCCCAGACCAGGTATAATGGCGGGACAGTGAGTTAGCTGGAGCTTAGAAGAAGACTTTAGGAGCGCTGAAGTCCTTCTTCTTGTCTGTAGGGAGCAGAGAGTGGAGTGTGGAAATTTCCTAACAAGACAAAAAGACAGAGGTAACAAAGCAGGCATTTAAAAAATACACGCAGAATTACCAAGGAAGCTTTGGGCAGGAGAGAGGAAGGGGACAGATTAGTCAGAGAAAGCTGGCTGGTGAGAGGAAGCTCCATTTTCAGAACACAGACCATGTGCTGCAGCAGAAGGATCCTGAATGCCGCTAGACAGCTCTGACCTAGCCCAAAGAATGTTTTGGAGTGGTGAGGAAACTGAGGCAGGAAAATATTTGAAGGGTTTATTTTTGTATAGATATTTATATTCCTCAGGTGATTAAATAAAGAACAATGGTGTTAGAATCCTGTGCAAAGTGCCTGTGTTTTATGTGTTACAGGTTGCACGTGCCCTTGGAGAGTTAACCTTTGGACCCAGCATGTTCATACAGCTGGAGTTCTGGGACAGGCTGTGTTTAAGCTACAGGGGAGGGGGTCAGCACTGGTTCCAGGGGCTGGGCAGTAGGCAGCATGGTTGCAGCTCTCAGGAGGGGTTTCTAAACAGAGCGTGTACACCCCACGAGTGTGCCTAGAGGCCCAGGACAATGGCAGAGTCTAGTCTCAGTTCAGATTCTGGAGGTTTAAAACACACAGGATCCAACTGTTGTATCCCCTCACAGCAAGCAGTCCGGCAAGCGTCTAGGAGGGGGAGCTCATCCAGATCTGTCTGCATTGTGTGAAAGAGGTACCTGTTAGAGCAGGCCAATAGGGTCTATGTGGGACTGTTAACTTTACAAATCACACCCCTCTGGTGCACTTTGCCACACCGTGTTGGCAAGCTCTAACGTTTCAAGAAGGGACCTGCAGTGCTCCTGAATTCTGCTGTTGCTAGCAATTTGTTGTTAATGGTGACAATTGTGATATGCTACTGTTACTGTCACTGGCAAAGGCTTTGTGTCCATGCTAGTTATAAAGTATTGGCAAGGTTTCCCAAGCATACTTCACTGATCGGAACAATTTGTTGCAAAGATTAATTAAGCTTGTCACATAGCTATAACAGAAACTGTTTACAGAAATACAAATGATTATGTTCATATTTAAATGATGCTCAACTATCTTGTGATTTTCAATATATTATAATTACTTCCTGAATATATAAGACAGATTTTCTGATACAAATATTGGAGGAAAAAGGGAATGAGATGGTAACATTGTATAGGTTTCAGAGCGGCAGCCGTGTTAGTCTGTATCAGCAAAAAGAACGAGGAGTCCTTGTGGCACCTTAGGGTCTCTGTATTACTGTAAGAATCTTAGTGTCAAAGTCAGAGCTAAACCTAACTTTGAATGTTTATGAAAACTGCCTCTTCTGGGCCGTCAAAGAGTGTACTGTTTAGCATTCAACTTTGTTATCAAGAAAGCCATAGCTAGGTCCCGGTGTGTTGATTGTATTGATTACAGCTTGAGGTCTTGACAATAGCATAAACAGAGGGTGTCTCTAATTAATCAAAATGCTTGATTAGTTTTTCTGTTTTGAGGAGATAAACTGGCTTCTTTAAGAAGATTATTTCTTCAGTCAGTGTAAGATGAAGGATAAATTAGACACGCAGCCCACAATCTACATTGCTGAGCATTCTAATGACCAGTCGTCTGCTAGACTTCTTATTTTATACAAAGGTATAAAAACGATTTCAACAAGGAATGTTATAAAAAATGTAGCTCACTTATACTCTCTCCCGCTCACGCACACATGCTATCTTAGGTGCTTCCTTGAAAGCTGAGCCCCTAGAGGTTACCAGTTTAATGTGTGCCTAATGTGTGCCTAATGCCTGCCTTGGTTGCTAGAGTAAAGCATCTGTCAGCATTTCCACTAGAAATCCACTTTTTAGAGGCTTATCAATCCGTTGCAAATCTTTGCTTTCTTCTGAAAGTTGGCAGACAAGATCTCAACACAGATTGGAATTTTGTTTGCCAATTTTGGAAAAGGTCAGGTTGGTCATGTGTGGAAATATGAGATCCATTTTTAACATGCATTTGTTTGAATGACTTCAAATTTAAAAGTAACTTTTGGCCAACAAGGAGTCCATAATATTAAATTGAAAAGAAAAAAATTTTAAAGAGCCAAGATATTGCAGTTTAAAAATTGGCCATTGCACCAGTATGGTATTAATAGGCACCTCCTGGAGGTACTGTCCTTCAGATGAGACACAGTCTAGTCCTCTCTCTCTCTCTCTCTGGATCTGACCCACCACTCTTCCTTAAAGATTTTGTGGTGTTTTTTGCTGGTGTAGGGTATTAAGACACATGCTCCAGCAAAACATTACCTTTTATATTCTTTCAATTCCCCCTGTAATTTCTCTTGGAGCTTGTCTTCGCTCAAATTGTAGTGGTGTTTGAATGTGATTGTGAAGAGTCAAGTTAGCTGTCACGATGCTTGATCATGACTGACCACCCAGCATGAACCAGGTCAAATCTGAGATTAACTATAATGTCAGCTAATTATGATTAAACCCTGGTCCCAGCAGAAGCACAAAAACTCAAGAGCTTGTGCTCAAGGTAGATAATACCAGAAATGCAAATTGCAGGAACTGGAGTGGTTTTACCTGTGACTCTGTGCGTTCTTGTGCACTCTCTTACCTAACTGGCATTCTGTGACGCTTTGGACACTTGGGTGGAACGGGATACTCTTTAGGGTGTTTTTGGAGAATGTGTGTGTGGAGAGTGGCAGAGAGAAATGGTAATGAGCAGTCTGGAGAAAGTATACTGTTGTGTGCATGGCGTGGACTGGTCCTCACTGCCAGTGGCTGAGTGGTAGCTAGGACTGGTTGTGAAGTTGGTCATCTAGGTGCAAATACAAGGATGGTATAAAAGAACATTTTAAATTTTATTTTCTACATATTAAAATTATGGAAAATTCAATATATATCTCTTTAAATCCTCTATTGTACTTGGTGAACTTTTGCCCCAGCAGTTGTGTTTTCTGAGGTGGAAAATTAGGTTTTTTCATCTTGGCTGCAAAAGAGCAGGTGTATGTCCCCAGATTCACCCCAGATTGTGTGTACAGACCAGTAGCAGATGATGTGGAAGCAATAACATGCACCAGCAGCACAAGAACCAACTGAGAGAAGGAAAGCAAAAGGCCTATTTTAGCAGCCACAGTATCCAACTGAGCTCTGCCAGGTTTCTCTTTCAGAAATAAATCCGAGTATGTGTTATCTCAGGTCGGCATGGATTTGCAGAAAGCACTGTAAGCACCAGTATCTTACATATTTATTATGTGCCAGATCATGGGCCCCAAGCTGGCAGCCAGAAAGTAGTGAAAAGCCAGCAGATCTGGCTGGCTTCATGAGCATTCCCCTAGCCCAGAGGAATCACTGAGTGGTTAAGAGCCACCTTAGCAGCTCTTGCACCTCGTCCTCCTGGCCTACGGCATAGGGACGTGCCCAGGACATCCCTGTGTCTGGCTGCTGGAACAGCCCGTTGGAACCACGACCAATAAGGTATTAGTTACGGCAGCCCGGAAATTGCTCTGACGTATGCCAGAAACCCACCCAGTCCTAAGCCAGCCCCAGCATGAGGCAAACATAAGGGTAGCACCTTTGTCCCTTCCCTCCCTCCCCCACCACCTTCAGTTTTGCACTGAGCACAGCTTGGCCCAGCAGGAGGGACCTATCTGGAGACATGCCTTAATCTAATAAGGTAGGGTTGTTTACCAAGGTCCACATCGGGATTCCGTGTTCAACTGTTAAGGCTTTTAATGCATTTAAGGCTAGTTCATGGTTTATGTGGAAGTTCTGACAAATACCAGAGTCCTGCCGTAGAAACTGATGGGCCCATGTACTTGCAGCTATTTTTCCATACTGAAACATGGCCCCCTAGTGGTGTGCAAGAGCCGGTTTGATTCACAGTGAAAGAACTTTTTTCAGAGTAACAGCCGTGTTAGTCTGTATTCGCAAAAAGAAAAGGAGTACTTGTGGCACCTTAGAGACTAACCAATTTATTAGAGCATAAGCTTTCGTGAGCTACAGCTCACTTCCTCAGATGCATATCGTGGAAACTGCAGCAGGCTTTATATATACACAGAGAATATGAAACAATACCTATTCCCACCCCACTGTCCTGCTGGTAATAGCTTATCTAAAGTGATCATCAGGTGGGCCATTTCCAGCACAAATCCAGGTTTTCTCACCCTCCACCCCCCCACACAAATTCACTCTCCTGCTGGTGATAGCCCATCCAAAGTGACAACTCTGGAACTTATCCTTGCAACAAAGCCCGTTGCCAATTGTGCCCACATATCTATTCAGGGGACACCATCACAGGGCCTAATAACATCAGCCACACTATCAGAGGCTCGTTCACCTGCACATCCACCAATGTGATATATGCCATCATGTGCCAGCAATGCCCCTCTGCCATGTACATTGGTCAAACTGGACAGTCTCTACGTAAAAGAATAAATGGACACAAATCAGATGTCAAGAATTATAACATTCATAAACCAGTCGGAGAACACTTCAATCTCTCTGGTCACGCGATCACAGACATGAAGGTCGCTATCTTAAAACAAAAAAACTTCAAATCCAGACTCCAGCGAGAAACTGCTGAATTGGAATTAATTTGCAAATTGGATACTATTAATTTAGGCTTAAATAGAGACTTGGAGTGGCTAAGTCATTATGCAAGGTAGCCTGTTTCCTCTTGTTTTTTCCTACCCCCCCCCCCAGATGTTCTGGTTTAACTTGGATTTTAACTTGAAGAGTGGTCAGTTTGGATGAGCTATTACCAGCAGGAGAGTGAGTTTGTGTGTGTATGGGGGTGGGGGGGATGTGAGAAAACCTGGATTTGTGCAGGAAATAGCCCAGCTTGATTGTCATGCACATTGTGTAAAGAGTTGTCACTTTGGATGGGCTATCACCAGCAGGAGAGTGAATTTGTGTGGGGGGGTGGAGGGTGAGAAAACCTGGATTTGTGCTGGAAATGGCCCACCTGATGATCACTTTAGATAAGCTATTACCAGCAGGACAGTGGGGTGGGAATAGGTATTGTTTCATATTCTCTGTGTATATATAAAGCCTGCTGCAGTTTCCACGATATGCATCTGAGGAAGTGAGCTGTAGCTCACGAAAGCTTATGCTCTTGTGAAAGAACTGCCCTGGTAACCTGGGCATGCTGATGCGGCAACTTCTGCCCAAATTCTGTTGGTGAAAAAGTCTGCAGCTTAGTCTGCAACCAAAACACACATTTCCCTAAAGGTCTGTTTTATTCTCCATTACCTGAAATACGATGCTTTCTGTCATACCACATTCAACTGCAACAAATGGAGTGCAGTATATGAACATTGGATTTTGTGTGAACACATGATAACATGAAAGTCATTTCACAAAGCTTTAGAAAATACAAAGTGCAACAAAGGCATAAAAAGCAGGTCAAGTTAAATAAGGGGTAAATAAGCCATCCATGGATTAACTGGCCCAGACTCCCTTCTTAATTACCGAAGGCCCACCAAATCTTAATTATCAAAGGCCCACCAAATTTTGTTATTTACCGAAGCAAAACACCACTGCAGCAGTTGGGTCCGGGAGGGGTCCTTCTCCATAGTCTTCTAACTATATATTCGGCGAGTA
Source organism: Lepidochelys olivacea (assembly GCF_965140295.1). Taxonomy (NCBI): domain Eukaryota; kingdom Metazoa; phylum Chordata; order Testudines; family Cheloniidae; genus Lepidochelys; species Lepidochelys olivacea. Next base: position 2,233,872 of record NC_140417.1, on the reverse strand, counting down.
AAATGTGTTCTTAATTTACACTGCATTTCTTAGCTCTGTGGTAGTTATACAAAAAGGTACCCTAGTGAATGTGTACATATTGTTGTTTTTATTGTTTGTACTGCAGTAGCACCGAGGCGTTTCAAGCCTATTGTGTTAAGCATGGGACCAACACATAACAAAACTACGGGCCCTGCCCAGAAGAGCATATGGTCTTTCTGTGGTTGTGGTACTATGCTCTCTTCTCTCTCTCCCTCTGCCATCATGGATTGTGGGTAATAAGACTTAAGATACTGTTGTATAATTTTCTCATTTATAAGGGTCTGGTACTTGTTGTTAATTCCCCCTCCCCCCCCTTTTTTTTTAAACTACATTGAACATTCTTCTTCCCTATCACTTTTGTTGGATATATTCTGGAAATAATAATGCAGTAAATAAAAACAAATGTTCCTTTGAAAATCAGACCAGAAGTGTATACACGTGTAAATATGTGTATGTGTATGATTATGCAAGTATATTCATTTAATGAGCTAACTGTGTTGCAGTTTAATAGAAACCTGTAATTTGCTGCCATATAGGAATTTTTCTGTCTGCTATAATTAGAGAAACAAAATAAAATGTTGTTAGAAAATGCTCCATTAGCAAGAAAGTCCATGAGAAGTCTTTATAGATGTGTTGTTATGAATGTGTTTTAATGTGTATTTGTCTGTGATTATGAAATTCCATTGTATATCTGGTTAACTGTGCTTATTTCATTAGTTTTGGTTTAGTAATTGGTGTTAGCAGTATATCAAAATGCAATGCACAGAAAATGGGTAATTTTAAAATAGAGGTGGGTTTTGTTGTTGTTCAGATATTTTCTGTTATAGTCAAATGCCCATATTCCTGAATGTGTTTACTTGAAGGAAAATTACTTTGTGAGCTTTAGGGCTCACTGTAGAACTGTCTAGAGATTTCTACCTAGGAGATACTCGTTTTGCTGCTAAGTACACCTTAATTTTCAAACTTTTGAAGACTGCTGCTATTGAGTTTATTAAATGTGAAAAGCACATAATTTGATAACATCTGGAAATCTGGCTTTATTTTGTTTCATCACACCTAAGATGTTTATGAAAAGTTTTTAACTTAATTGTGAGATTTAGGGAGGAACAAAACAACTTTGTTCAGAATGACTGACATTTGGATTCATCTTTTTCAGGGACTGGTTAAATGTGTTCAGCCCCCCCATAATTCTTCCAAGCCAAGAGCTAGCAAAGCATATTGAAGCTTCAGCAAGTCTAAATATTCCAGGTAGGAATTTATAAAGATGGGACAGTGAGGAGAATATGTGAAGGATGTGTAATAATTTACAAATTGTAACAGAGAAGTATTGCTCAATATTGTTCTTATACGTCTGTTAAATGCTGACTTCTGCAAGGAAGTTATTGTGGTCATTTGGTTGCACTTCCATGGAGCTAAATTCTGGGTCTGACTCTTTAAGTCCTCTGATTCTTACTGTTCATTTTGAAAGGGGACGTTGCTCCTGGGGGCTGGGGTAGAAGGAGGTAGGAATGGAGAGTCCATATAGAGGGGATGTGTAAACATGAGGCTGCAACCTTTAGTCATGCAAATAATCCCTACACACAAGAATAGCTCCATTGAGTAAGCATTGCTTATGTGAGTAAAGAGTTCAGATCATGTCCTAAATGAAAGCTTGGTATGACTCTTGAGCACTGTTAAACAATGTTCAGTCATCACCTAACATGATAGCAGCACCCGTATGTTAAGGTTCTTCGCTGGAGGCAGGTCTGGTCCTAGACCAAATGGTGCTCCCGGCGAGGAGTGCCTTTGGTGCCCCCCCTCATTTGTTAAACTTTTGAATACCTTATTTTTATAGCATTTGTAGCCCATTTCACGGCTTTGACGCAAAATTTGCATGCATATTTTATCCCTGTCATAGGCTCTGTAAAATTTGCCCCGTGCTGCAAACTGGATTGCAACTGAGCATTTCGCTTCCTATACTGAGCTCCTGAAGGCTTCTTCGGGGACATCTTTTATTTTCTATGGGGGGAAACGGACAGTATTAGGGAGAGCAAAAGTCTGTATTCCACAGTCTTAGAAAGTCATCAAACGTTACGTGTTAAGTATAGCAAAAGGAGTACCGGTATTTCTTTTATATTGCTACAGAGACAGGGGTTTGACAGATATCTCTGGCGTCTCATTAAATATGTCCTTTATTAGTCGCTACTTACACTCTTCAAATCTTAAAACACAAGTACACTTTCACAATTATACAATAAAACAAGGTTCACAATATTGCAGCTGAGCTCTCACTTCGTTCTTATGTCTCACTGATTGACTAGCGATGCCCCGCCCCTTAGATTCCCGCAAGTGCATGGCTGACAACATTCTAGGAGGTTTGAGGAAAATGTAGTGCTCAGAAAACCTGGAAGGTTCCGTGAGATTCTACAAAGGTCCAGAACATTCTAGAAAGTTAGTGAAAAATGAATCCACATACAGAATACCTGAAACATGTTACTTCAAACATTCTATTTTCCCTTTTGCCGCTAACAACAAAAACAGCACCCCCGAGCCTGGCACCCCTAAATCCAGCCCGGGCTGGAGGATGACAAAGAACATGTGCTGAAACAGGACAGTGAACAACAGTAGAATTAAAATAAATACATCTCTTTCTACAAAGGTCCTTTTTTCTTTTCTGCTACCCTAGAGAATAGAATAGGTTCCTATATTTTTCTCCAGGTACAGAGAATTCAGTGTGAGATCTCATAAATCTCAGCTGTGTATTTTGGCTGCCCAAGGGATGAACATGTTTCAGTGATTTACTGTCTAAAATTGATTATGCCCCTCAAATTGGGAATCTTTTCATAGGTGTACATTTGTAATTGCTTATGACAGCAAAATAGAACTCTGCTGTCAAGAGGGGACCTTGCTTTGAAGAATCGAATAATATGTTATGTTAAGTGGCTTAAATAAACCAAAGAGAATGGGACAGTAATCCTTGAGTTAAAAGCAAGTTAGACATATATTTCTGATAGGGGCCTCAGATGATTCTTGATGTCAGTATTATGGAATCCAAAACTTGCTGCAGTAACCCTAGAATTTCATAGAATCATAGAATATCAGGGTTGGAAGGACCTCAGGAGGTCATAAGGTTGAAAATTGAAAGATTTAGTTCAGAAAGTGACATCAAAGCATATTTGCTAATTTGTTGTTTTTTCCTTATTATTCTCACTAGAATCTCTGACCAAGGTAATTTGTGAAATCCTCATAAATTCACTTGCTTTAATGATAAAATATTTTATGTGTGTCGGTAGTGTTTAAATGTACTTGTAGCCATCTTGAGTGGACAAACCCCTTACAGATGCAAACACGAGACAAAATTTGACCTGTAAGTGGTAACTTGGTGTTTGCAGTACTTTGTATGAAAGACATTATACAAAAATTTCCTATTCTGTTATAAACCTATAACAGCTTTAACTCAGGTTCACAGAAGAACTGCATGCTACTACTTACCCTTAAATTCCTGAACTGCTTGGTGAATGGGATCAGACCGTTCATACCAACAACCTCTGCCCTCCTATCTTTATTTTAAACAAAATGTTAGTTTAATAGTTAATTTTCTAATCTATCTTGTGAAGTTGTACAAATAGCAATTGCCAGACTTCAAGAACTTATGACTCTGAAATCGTGAACGCTCAAGTGCCAAAGATAATAAAATCATATCCATAATGAACACCTGTAATTATTTATAACCCATACAAAATATCCTTGTCATCTTTTATATACTTCTTTAACAGTATCCTAAAACAAAAAAGTCAATATAATTTTGCTCATGTTAATAAAAGATTTGGAAGATATTCTTTATTTTTGGCATAACTCAAAGGAAATACCTAAGTGGACAATATTCCATAAAAACCACTGCACTTTAAAGTTTACAATTACGTTCTTAAGCATGTGCTCCTTTAGAAACATATCCAGAGATCAAAGTAACAGCCGTGTTAGTCTGTATTTGCCAAAAGAAAAAGAGTACTTGTGGCACCTTAGAGACTAACCAATTTATTTGAGGATAAGCTTTCATGAGCTACAGCATGCATCCGATGAAGTGAGCTGTAGCTCACGAAAGCTCATGCTCAAATAAATTGGTGCCACAAGTACTCCTTTTCTTTTGGCATATCCAGAGATGTATCCAGGTGTCACAAGAAATAGACTTATTGTCAATGGGGTTGCAGAGATGTAATTGAGAGCAAAATTTGAGCCAATTTGTTTGATATCTTTAAAAGTTTTTTTTTTCCTTTGGTCATTGATGTTTATGATTTAGAGTCCATTACATTTTATTTGTTATCTTTCATATGAAAAAATGGGTAGTAAATGGCTCACACATAAAACTCTTTGGAACTCGCCTCTTTTTTCATCAATTTACTTGCCTTAACTTCTCATAAAAGAACTCTAAGGACCATGCTAAACAGTCTTGTTGTTCAGGGTGCAACTCTTGGCAACATTTATAAATTAACTCTGGAGCATATAATTACAATACAGAGCTGAGCACCTTGCCTATTGTCCAAGATAATATTGGAGAAAACATTAAGGATATTCTGCTAAATGTGCAGCACATCTGACAGTGGGTCCAGTGGAGTTACCACCACAGAGTCCAGGTCAAAATTTGGCCCATGTATGCCTATAGTGATGTCCAGATTCTGAGCCGTTTTCAGGTACTAAAACCTGGAATACAGTGAAAACCCCTTTTGTATAAAATAGGAGGATGTCTTTATACCCATGCTCTGGGCTATGGTCACTGTATAAACATGGCAGCACTACTGTAATATAAATAATGAATATCTTATGCCTCTGAGTTTAGATAAGAATTAAGGCCAAATTTTCAGAAATGGCCTCTGAGCATCTCAGTTTTTAGATGCCCGACTTCAGACATGTAAAGTGAGCTTGACTCCATTAAAATCAGTGGCAAAACGCCCACTGATTTAATTGAGGCAACATTTCATCCTTTCAGTCTCATTTTCCAAGGTGCTGACCAGCTGGAGATCCTGTTCCCTTCAGTAGGAGATGGGGGAGCTCAGGACCTCTAAAATCTCCCAATGTGTTTGGATGTGATTGATGTTGTCAGGTAGGTCAGCGAGCCTCTCACTGCGGCATTGCGGAAGGGTCTCGTGACTAGCATGGTTTTGAAATGCCTTGATGTTAAATCTCTTCCATATTTTTTAGTTTTAGTTGTTTTAGTTTTAGTCTTTTAGTTGTTTACTGTGTTATGTTGCAAGCCGTATGTTCGTGATTGATCTGACTAACCGATGGTCTGTCCAGCAGTCATCTGAACCTGTCATGGCTTGTGTAATATGGACATCAGTACGATCACAGGCTCTGACAATGACACAGTCAAGAAGATGCCAGTGTTCGGAACATGGGTGTTTCCAAATGGTCTTATATGTGTCCCTCTGTCTAAAGATGGTTTTGTGATAGGAAAATCATGTTGCACACATTTGCTGAGGAGAAGAATGCCACTAGAGTTAACTTTCCCCAGCCCTTTTTTCCCAATGGCTTCTCTCCAGAGTTTGGGGTGTCACCCATGAGGTCACCTATGAGGATAAGCTTGTCTTCCCTGGCTGTGGCAGTGAGAACTTCATCAAGAGCACAGTAGAACTGCTCCTTGTTGTCTTTGTCATCGTCCACTTTGGGAATATACACACTAATGACCTTGGCATACTGGTTGTTACTAAGCTTAAGATGAAGAGTCATGAGACATTCGTTAATACCCATAGGGAGTTCTAAAAGCTGGTTAGCAATTTTGTTTTTGATGGCAAAACCAATCCCATGAATATGCCTCTCTTCAGATGTCTTTCCTTTCCAAAAGAAGGTATAACCACCTTCATCTTCTTTCAGTTGGTCTTCATCTGCCCAGTGGATCTCATTTACAGCAGCAGTATCAATGCCAGGTCTTTCAAGTTCTCTAGCTCTTATGGCAGTTCTTCTTTCAGGACCATCACTGTTCGGGGAATCCATGAGAGTGCGAACATTCCAAGTGGTGAACTTCATTATTTTGCTTTGGATGTTCTGAGCGTAGGTAGAGTAATCCAGCTGGACACAGCCATCCAGCCAGGAGGGCATTGAGACAGCCTATGTTCAGGGCACCTTTTCTAGCCCCTTCCCTGTTCAGGATGAGCAGATGGGATCCTGAAAAGGACTGCTCAGTCATGGTGGCAGCTGCCAAAATTGCACTTCTGTCTCACAAGTCTAAGCGCAAGACGACCAACACACAGCTGCCACCTCCATGCAGATTTGTGACTAGGGACTCCCAGAGCTCATTGCTCCTGTTCCCACCACCACTCATCTATCACCACAGGACTTTGATAGTGAGAGATGTTATACCCTTGGCAGAGGCCTATGCATGAAATCTTTTAACGAGTGGGAGCCAGTGTGCAGGCAACAACCTCACGAAACTTGACAGGAAGGAGCCTGGACCCGGTGGCAGGAGAGTCTGAGGCAACCGAAGGTCTCCGTCCTGCTGCAGCCCTCATCTGCCTTCACAGACGCAGAGAACTGACAAGTCCTCAAATATGCCTGTTCCGCTATTGTGGCCCTCAAGATAGTTAAGTCCAAAGCAAACTGCAAAGAGTTACAAAGGGATCTTACAAAACGGGGAGACTGGGCAACAAAATGGGAGACGAAATTCAGTGTTGAAGAGGGAGAGATTGCTTACCTGTACGGTAACTGGAGTTCTTCCAGATGTTTTGTCTCTAGGGGTGCTGCTCCATCTGCCCTCTTTCCCTCTAATCCGGAGTCCTGCTGTTGGGCTTTGTAGCTGAGAAGGAAGTGGAGCGACGGCAAGATCACCCCTTCCTATATGCCCTTGTACTGGACCACAAGGCTGTATGGGAAGCAGGTGCAGACCCACAGGCACGGCTGACGAAAAATCTCTCATCAAGTGTGCCCTGGTACACCCACATCCTGATGGGGAGCACCCACGAGGACAAACATCTCAAAGAACGCTAATTACTGGACAGGCAAGTACCCTGTATTTCTGTGTGCATCTATCTCACCAGCCTATTTTTTGGCCACCTGATAATATAACCCATATATCGTTGTGCAATCCCAGCTGTAAATAGACGCTGAGTGTGGTGAAACCAGGGGTGTTAGCATAACAGGCTATTACTTCCTATGAGGTAGCGGCGCGTTCAAACCACCTGATTTGCATTACTGTTCTGAGCAAGAGGTAAACGTTTAGGATGAAATGCTAGGTACAGATTGCATTCAACTGTCAATTATTTCCTATCAAAAACTTATATATCATAACTTACATTTAGCTTTTATAAAAGGCAGAACTGAGAAAAGAACTTTCCTATATGAAACGTTTATAGTACATATCCATCTTTAGTGCTATCAGTGTACTTCTACTTGGGGCTAAGAATTGATTTCCATATCCTAAAAACATTCTTGCAGTTAACATAATGCCCAAAATATTAGATTTATACTGATTTATTAGCTGACTGCATCCTATTAACTCTTTGGTGCTGAGAGGTTTCATACGCCGTTCGCCTGTAATGGATGATGGGCTAGAAAATCTGACTCCTGCATTACAATCTTGTACATCAGGGTTAATGTACAAACTATCAGAGGGGTAGCCGTGTTAGTCTGGATCTGTAAAAGCGGCAAAGAGTCCTGTGGCACCTTGTAAACTAACAGACGTATTGGAGCATAAGCTTTTGTGGGAGAATACCCACTTCGTCGGATGCATGTACAAACTGACATTCAAGAAATAGAAATATTGTATTGCCGGAAAGCAGTAGAAATATTATAAAAATGTACTTGAATTTCTCTGTATCATGCATTTCAGTAGTTGTTGGAACGGAGGTAGACCCAATTCTTATTGGTTGTTCTGCTACCTGGAAAAAAAATCACTAATGGTGTTATCTTGCAAAATGTAAGTTTTTCTACAAAATTTCTAACATGCAGTAAAGTCTAGGAGCAAGGAAGTTGTAGTAAGGGTGCATATTGCTTGTTTTAGCGGTAACAAACTTCTTTAATGTTAGTCGAAACTGAATTGACATTATTCCTTTTAGTGAAATGAAGCATTGCTAAATTTTCTTGCATGTCATCTGACCATGCTCTCTAGTAGAGTTACTGGGTGAAAATCTGGCCCCACTGAAGCCAATAGCAAAAGTTCATGGAGGATAGGTCCATCAGTGGCTATGAGCCAGGATGGGCAGGGATGCAACACCTGGGATGCAAAAACTCTGACGTGGCCCTAGCCTCTGTTTGCCAGAAGTTGGGAATGGGCAACGGAGGATGGATCAGTGGATTCCATCTACTGTGTATCTATGCGGAGTAACTGACATCAGAATTTGGCCCACATGATCACCAAACTTTTGATTTTGCATTGTAACTTTGGTTTCCAGAGACTTGCGCTGACATCTTTTTACTGTTATAACAAAACTATAATGAACCTATAATGTCATGATGTAATGACCAGTATGATGTCAAGACAGTAGGAAATGCAGTCATTGCAGTGCATGCGTGAAAATTAATTTTCAGTTACATTTCTTGAATGTTTCATAGTTGATTTGCTGTGGTTTTTTTTCAAAATGGTGCACTGCCTCACTATACATAAGGACTAATTACTTACAAATTTTATACATTTTTTAAATGAACCCATTTTTTGTTTAGGGATAGCAAACTGCATTTGGAGCAGGATCTAAATTATTATTTCTGCTGCTCTATACGTAAAAAAGGTTTATCAGAATAACACCATCTCTAGTTACCAAACCAGTAACATTTTAGGTAAGTTTGTTTACCAGCTTGAAGCATGATCCAATACAAAAGGAGTTTATAGTCAAAGAAATGCCAGCTTGATTTTACCTATTACAGCACTACTGACATAATAAATTCGTTAGACTAGCTTTGACACAGAATTTCTCCACCCACCTGTTTAAAGCCAGTTAATGAAACATATTGTACATACTTAATTACTTATATTTAATACATTTATAACTTTCAACAACAGAAAACTGATCAAATTAAATAATAAGTTAGCAAGCTTAAAGGTAAATTGTGTGAGACAAGCATAGCAAGGATAAAATCTCTAAAACAAGACCTTTTGCTTTATGTTAGATTATCTGATTCTTTCATCTAGAACATTTTAATGGTTAATGCAGTTTCATTTTCACAGATTAAGAGCTGATTCACTGTATTTTTTTGTGCATACTAATATAAAATTATTTGAGCAATTCTGTGAGAAAGATCTCCGGTAGGAGTCCTTTGACCCCTTATTAATAGATAGATTTTTAGACCAACTTTTAAATCTACTATTCCAGCAAACTGTCTGTGCTTTCAGTTCTTAGGCAAACTTTGCATTATAATTTTACCTTAACTAAATATAAACCTTTAGAAACATGAATGAAAACATGAATAAATGTTAACCTCAAAGGTAACAATTTTAGTATTCTGCACAAAAGCCAAGAGATTACACACTCCTAAAGAGGCACTCTGCCAGATTGTCATCTGTGATAGAAGGGTGCTTTTCCTGTGTTTCAAGAGTGACTAGCAGGGTAATTTTACTCTTATTTTTCTCCATTCACACAGGTGAAGATGACTTCAGTGCTGAGGAGGATGAGGAAGTTCTGACTCTTTTGTATGATCCATGTCTAAACTGTTACTTCGATCCAGAAACTGGAAAATACTATGAATTGGCTTAGCTAGTTCATGGTTCAGAGAATATTGCTCTCCATCAGAACAGAATTAACATCTATTTCTCTGGAAAGTATGAACTAGAATGTAACATTTTATTGCATAATTTAAAAATTTGAATCCGTAAGTCATTTTGCAAGCAAGTGAATATATTTTACAGATAACGTAACATCTTATTTTTGTAGTTTTGTATTGTTATAATACAGTAGAACATCACAGCGCACAAACTCTCGTGGCTTTGACAGTTGTTTGTGATACTAGTTTGTTTTATATTAAATATTGAAAGATTCTGTTTATGAACAAATTAGGTGGAATCCAAAGGTTTTTCAGTGTTAATATGTAAATTATGGCTTCATAGAAAGAAAATTTATCTTTTCATTTCTGGCTTATCAGATGTTTGTTTAAATGGATTCTATGATACCTTAACTTTGTACTCGAAGAAATGGAGTGTGATGTTCAAAGGCATGTGCTTTATGGGCTCTCTCTCTTATTCACTAGAAAGAACATCATTTTCCTTCCTCTCCGGGAAAGTCTCTGTCCTGATTAAATGGCATTATAGGAGCTGCTTTTGAGAAATCTTATCCGCTTATAATCCTTATAAGGTTACTGTAATACACTGGATTGCTGCTAGCAGATTTAAAGCCTCTTCATTTCGTATTTTTGGATAGTGTGAATGTTTCTTGGGTTTTGTCACAATCCCCTCTATCGACAGTTTGGCACAGAGGTACAAAATCCAAACTCTCAAGTGGTACAATGCAATGCTGTTCAAAGCTGACCCAGTACGTGCATGGTCAAGCTGCGAATCCAAACCACAATAGAGATTTGCTATCTGACTGGAAAGCTCCATGATCCCAAAGTGTAGTGATTAATCTCACGTCACAGATTCCCTCTTCCAAAGGGTGGGGGTGGGGTTCCACCTCTCGATGAGCAGAGCTATGGATAGAAGTGGGTTACTAGGGAGGAAGCTGTGTGTAGCACTCATCCGTGGAGATGCACTCTGGGCGCACGTACAGCTGCTGTGTTACACCTCCCAGCAAAAGATGGTATCTGATTAAACCAAATTGTATTTTTTGCTCTGTAATTACTCTGGGGAAGTTCTCTGGCCTGTGTTACACAGGTGCTCAGGCCACATAATCACAATGGTCCCTGCTGGCTTTCGAATCCGTTAAAAAGTTACTGATTTGGATTTACCCACATTTTGCACTTTCTAGCTTATGTAGCCATGTATTTTGCTTTCTTCCTGCATCTTCCCTCCTGTTGTGTGTTGCTCACTTGTTTCACCTTGCCTTAAATTAGGCTATAAGCTTTCAGAGCTGGATGCCCTGTCTATGTGTCTGAATTTGAACAGCACCGAGCACAAGGTGCCCCCCAATCCTGATTGCGATTGCTTTACTCCCAGGGCATTTCCCAAGGGATCTAAAGACATTTCTAGTGTTCTGACCCTCTGCTTGATTATATCTATGCTATAGCAGTCATTTGCAAGATGATTACTCTGTGAATTTTTGCTAAGAATAAAGCATTCTAAGGTCAGGTTTAGGTTACAACTGGCAAGTGATTGAAAATGGTATGTCTCTAAATTATTTGTAATTATGGATCCCAGTTAATGAACATCCTGGCATCAATAGAAAATGCAGTTGTTAATAGAGCTTGGCATAAGATCAGATCATGTAGTTGGCTTCCTTGGCAGGCTTAAGCGTATCATCACAAATTGATTCAAGTGAGCGTGCCAACAGAATCTGCAGGAAGACAGATACTGTACTGATGTAATTCACTTACCCTGTGTCAACATATTTCTGCCAACCAGTTTTAGACCCTTCTTTTGTGACTCCTATATTCAATTTAAATGTGCATTGGAATTATGTTTCTGACCTTTGAGAATTGCCTTGGCTGATCCTCACTTATGGGATAGTCACTTCCTTGCAGATACAAGAAGAAAAGGAGGACTTGTGGCACCCTAGAGACTAAAAAATTTATTTGAGCATAAGCTTTCGTGAGCTCATGAAAGCTTATGCTCAAATAAATTTTTAGTCTCTAGGGTGCCACAAGTCCTCCTTTTCTTTTTGCGAATACAGACTAACACAGCTGCTACTCTGAAATAGGCTATACAAGGTTATACAGACCCAACCTCCCTCCTTCCAGCACTACTTAGCTCAGGGCATTCTGAGTCTCTCTCTGTAGTATCCACTGTATTTCTGGCAATTGTTTTTAGAAACACATTGTTCATCTCAGGATAATTATGGGGGGTTATGTTGGTCTACTCTCTTCTCTGGTGGTTTTTGAAACCAGATCATTTCTGTTCCTTGTATTGTCTCAGGTCTCCAGGTCTCAGAGGAGTGACCTGCTCTGCCAAGGCTGCCTTGTGAATCAGGCCTGGTTCACTGCTGGTTTTGAACCATGGCTTACTGTGACAAAGTGGCTAGCTGTAAGAAGTGTCCATCGTGCAAGACTCAGAATCTGCAATGGACCAACATATGTTCTGTGTTCCATGTATCTTGGTGAGAGTCACTCCCCAGCAAGGAGTGTTGTAACAGCTGCACTCAGCAGGTGCTGTGTGACAGTGTAGTCTAAAATTATTGCTGGATGGATATAGAGAGTATGGAAAACCGGGAGAAGTATCTGAAGGTCTTCTACTTACAGGGGGCATTGAGAGCTCCATCCTTAGATCCCTGACTATCTCTAATGGTCCAGGAAGTTATCTAGTAAGGCCATACTCATGGTGAGTCATCCTTTCTTCTAAGAGTTCTTGCCATGTTACCCCCATCTTCAGGGCTGTAGCCTGTAGGTGTAGGTGTTTGCCAAGGAAGGCACAGGTATAATTTAAGGCAGGAACCCAATGAGCATACCAAGCCTCCAGGGCTGTCAGACAGTAGTTTAGCTAAACTGATCAAGGCATAGGGCCCAAAAAGCATAAGCAGCTAATGAGGAGTAAACCTGGATCATAAGTAAGGCTAAGATTTTGTCATGGGTATTGTTAGTACAACTCAGGAACAGGTCATGGGCAATAAACAAAAAACCATGGAAGCCTGTGACCTGTCCCTGACTTTTACTAAAAATACCCGGGTGAGGGGTGGGACAAAGAGAGCACTGTCGGGGCTTGCAGCTGTTCCAGCCCCACCACTACTGCTCCTGCGGCAGGCGCTGACCCAATCCCAGCTACTGCTCCTGCAGGTTGGGGACTGCTGTTCCAGTGGCCCCGGGGCTGGCCGCCAGTCAGCTGTTCTGCTGGCCCTGGACTGGCTGCTGCTCAGCTATTCTGGCAGCTGCTGCTCCAGCCCTGTCCTGGAAGTGATCCTGGAAAGTCATGGAAACCTTGACCTCCGTGACAGAATCGTAGCTTTAATTGTAAGATATCACAAGATAGAATGCTGGACTGACTAAACTGCTGACAGGTAACCTCACAATGTCAGTTTATACCAGCTTGAGATATTTTCAAGTTGGAACATCAGCAGATGTCTGATCGCCATGAATGCCATGGCAACTAATGGACGTACATGCTAATAAACTTGAGGTAAAAGGCCTAGTAACGTATGGAAGAAGGGCATCCCAACATTAGTGGGTGTGGAAGTTCAAATAAGGAAAAGGGATTGAAACCCCTATTGAATATGCATTAGGCATAGTGGTGTCAGCATAACACATTATAAACATTTTATCCTGACCTGTGTGCCTTGGAAGATGCCAAGACAGTGACCACTGGTAGTGGTGAGGATGACGAGGATGACTTTCAGGTCTTTATGCAAGGGATGGTGTGAGTATATAAAGGCTCATATGCTCATTCTGTGTTATTTCTATCTAGCCTTGTTGGGTTGGAGTGTTTCCAAATTTGTTAATACTGTTAAAAAACCTTGTAAATATGGAAGGCTTTTCCTTCATGTGAGTGTTGCAACTGTCTACGTCAGGGTTCTTCACATAATAATAATTCTAACACTGGGCCTGAGCTCAGGATTAGACCGTACCAGACCTCAGCGTTAACTTGATGTTGAGATTGGGATTAACCTGGTCTTTTGGATTATAGGTTGATTCGGCTAAGCATAATGTACTGGAATGGAATGTTGTGGTGTATTGTCAATTCATATGTGAATTGTATTCTTTTAGGGTTCTGTCTGGGTATATAATGCCCTGATAAAATGCTTGTCCTTCTGGTATTTGAGGGTTTGCCTGCTCAAATGGTTCACCTCTTACACATCCCACTGTTGTGTTGTATTAGTGTTTTAGCCTCTTGCCGTAGGAAGCCCCTTTATGTTCTCAAAGTAAAAGGTCACATGGACCCTGTGTACGTCCAAATAATAAAGCTAATTTATTCTCCAAAAGGGAATCATAGGGGCGTGATGTAAATAGACTCTCACATGTTTGTGAGCCAACCTGTCACTCCCACTGAATTTCTTTGATTAAGGGAATGCAAAAGGACTAAATCCCTAATTTAAAGTCCTATACAAGGAAAATAAAATATTGTAAAACCAACTTTGCGGTTAAGACTCTCAGTGTAAGTGTTCCCTTTGAAGAACATCAGGGGACCAATTAAGCCCTCTGAACTGATTTTGTGGGACCGCTCTCTCTTACACCAAAGGTAGGAGGTAGTGGATCTCTCTCAAAGTGGGAGACAGCGATTCCTTTAAAGGGTTAACAAAACTGTTCTGCCACTGCTAAGGCTCTGGGAGAATAGATGTTTCCTTGCCAGGGACTCTCCATCAAAAATAAAAACACACCCACGTATTTCAAGGGTGCACTGCCCTCACCACCCACAGGTTTGGGGAGAGTGGAAAGAATCAAACTATCGAATTCAAATCTGGTAACCAAACTTAGTTTATTTGTATATAAAATTCAAATCACTGGTAACAAACAAAAGGTAAATAAAGTGTTACCAGGGTAATTAATTCAAGTTGTACCAGAAAGAAGACGTGTCTTTGCTGATATCCAACAATCCCAGATCCCCAGGGGAGACTGAAGTAAAAAATGACTTATAGCAAATGCGGCTGACAACATTGTTCCTCCTTTGCAGCTGCCTTTGTGTCTTGACATTTGGTTTCGTGCAACACCTAGCCACTCGACTAAATGCCGACTCTCAACCCCCTCGCAGCGGAAACAGAACACGGACTTTCATGTAAAAACTCGGGATAGCATGGTCTGGAGCAAACGGCAGCAGTCTGCTGTAAGAACACCTTCCGGTGCACTGGTATCATCCTTGAAGCAGTATGATCTCAGCCCCAAATGGCAGCAGACCGAATTCGGGGAAGACTAGGGCTGTCAAACGTTTAAAAAAATTAATTGTGATTAATCGCACAATTAAAAAAAGAATCATGATTAATCATGCGACTAATCGCACTGTTAATAATAGAATACCATTTATTTAAATATTTTTGGATGTTTTCTACATTTTCAAATATATTGATTCCAATTACAACACAGAATACAAAATGTACAGTGCTCACTTTATATTTATTTTTGATTACAGATACACTGTACAAAAACAAAAAAGAAAGTATTTTTCACTTCACTTCATACAAGTACTGTAGTGCAATCTCTTTATCATGAAAGTTGAACTTACAAATGTAGAATTATGTACAAAAAATAACTGCATTCAAAAAGAAAACAATGTAAAATTTTAAAGCCTGCCAAGTCCACTCAGTCCTACCTCTTGGTCAGCCAATCGCTCAGACAAACAAGTTTGTTTACATTTGCAGGAGATAATGCTCCCGCTTCTTGTTTACAATGTCACCTGAAAGTGAGAACAGGCATTCGCATGGCACTATTGTAGCCGGCATTGCAAGATATTTACGTGCCAGGTGTGCTAAAGATTCATATGTCCCTTCATGCTTCAACCACCATTCCAGGGGACATGCGTTCATGCTGATGACGGGTTCTGCTTGATAATAATCCAAAGCAGTGCGGACCAATGCATGTTCATTTTCATTGTCTGAGTCAGATGCCACCAGCAGAATGTTGATTTTTTTTTTTGGTGGTTCAGGTTCTGTAGTTTCCGCATCGAAGTGTTGCTCTTTTAAGTGTTGCTCTTCTGAAAGCATGCTCCACACCTCATCCCTCTCATATTTTGGAAGGCACTTCAGTTTCTTAAATCTTGGGTCAAGTGCTGTAGCTATCTTTAGAAATCTCACATTGGTACCTTCTTTTTGTTTTGTCAAATCTGCAGTGAAAGTGTTCTTAAAATGAACAACATGTGCTGAGTCATCATCCGAGACTGCTATAACATGACATATAAGGCAGAATGCAGAGCAGGGGACATACACTTCTCCCCCAAGGAGTTCAGGCACAAATTTAATTTACGCATTATTTTTTTAACTAGCATCATCAGCATGGAAGCATGTCCTCTTGAACGTTGGCTGAAGCATAAAGGGGCACATGAATGGTTAGCATATCTGGCACATAAATACCTTGCAAAAATACCTTCTCACTTTCTGGTGACATTGTAAATAAGAAGAGGGCAGCATTATCTCTTGTAAATGTAAACAAACTTGTTTGTCTTAGTGACTGGCAGAACGAGAAGTAGTGGACGTGTTATTCCTCGACTTCAGCAAAGCTTTTGACACGGTCTCCCACAGTATTCTTGTCAGCAAGTTAAAGAAGTATGGGCTGGATGGATGCACTACAAGGTGGGTAGAAAGTTAGCTAGATTGTCGGGCTCAACGGGTAGTGACCAATGGCTCCATGTCTAGTTGGCAGCCGGTATCTAGCGGAGTGCCCCAAGGGTTGGTCCTGGAGCCGGTTTTGTTCAATATCTTCATTAATGATCTGGAGGATGGTGTGGATTGCACCCTCAGCAAGTTTGCGGATGACACTAAACTGGGAGGAGTGGTAGATATGCTGGAGGGCAGGGATAGGATACAGAGGGACCTAGACAAATTGGAGGATTGGGCCAAAAGAAATCTGATGAGGTTCAACAAGGACAAGTGCAGAATCCTGCACTTAGGACGGAAGAATCCAATGCACCGCTACAGACTAGGGACCGAATGGCTAGGCAGCAGTTCTGCAGAGAAGGACCTAGGGGTGACAGTGGATGAGAAGCTGGATATGAGTCGACAGTGTGCCCTTGTTGCCAAGAAGGCCAATGGCATTTTGGGGTGTATAAGTAGGGGCATTGTCAGCAGATCGAGGGACGTGATTGTTCCCCTCTATTCGACATTGGTGAGGCCTCATCTGGAGTACTGTGTCCAGTTTTGGGCCCCACACTACAAGAAGGATGTGGAGAAATTGGAGAGAGTCCAGCGAAGGGCAACAAAAATGATTAGGGGTCTGGAACACATGACGTACGAGGAGAGGCTGAGGGAACTGGGATTGTTTAGTCTACGGAAGAGAAGAATGAGGGGGGATTTGATAGCTGCTTTCAACTACCTGAAAGGTGGATCCAAAGAGGAAGGATCTAAACTATTCTCAGTGATAGCAGATGACAGGACAAGGAGTAATGGTCTCAAGTTGCAGTGGGGGGGATTTAGGTTGGATATTAGGAAAAACTTTTTCAGTAGGAGGGTGGTGAAACACTGGAATGCGTTACCTAGGGAGGTGGTGGAATCCCCTTCCTTAGAAGTTTTTAAGGTCAGGCTTGACAAAGCCCTGGCTGGGATGATTTAGTTGGGATTGGTCCTGCCCTGGGCAGGGGGTTGGACTAGATGGCCTCCAGAGGTCCCTTCCAACTTTGTTATTCTATGATTCTAAGTAGGACTGAGTGGACTTGTGGGCTCTGAAGTTTTACATAGTTTTGTTTTTGAGTGCAGTTATATAACAAAAAAATCGACATTTTTAAGTTGCATTTTCATGACAGAGATTGTACTTCAGTACTTGTGTGAGGTAAATTGAAAAATACTATTTCTTTTGTTTATCATTTGACAGTGTAAATATTTGTAATAAAAATAATGTACACTTTGATTTCAATTACAACACAGAATACTTTCTTCTCAGTGCTCTTTGGATCAGGTTACTGCTTATCAGCAATGAGGAGAGAATAGTGGAAAGCATTTGTTCTCCATATGGTAAATGTGTTAAGCACCATCAGGAACTCCCTATAGTATTTAGAATTGGGAAAAGTCCTACATTCAATCAAAGATGAGTAAATCTTAAAGTGGTATTGACCAAAATATTTTCATGAACATGGGGAGAGAAAAGCCACTTGTTTAAAATGCTTGTCAGAAATTGTTGTAACTTGGGGGTGGGCTAGAATTCACTTCACTGTCCCTCTCCTAGGGCTTCAACACCAGTCCTACAGAAAAGCACATGGAGACCCAGCATTCAGGGTTTTCATCGAAGATTGCACAGGAATTTATTTTAAACTGAATCTTTTCTCCATCCACCACTGTTCCCTTAAGCTGTGCGCGTGTGTGCTCGCACACAGATCCTAAACCCCACGCACATGGCGAAACACCCCACGCACAACAATTTGCACAGAAGACATTTTTTGTCACACGGCCTGTCAAAAATTAGAGGGAACATTGCCATCCACCTAAAATTGCAGTTAAGCTCACTGAGTAGCAGGAAAAGTGAATGAGGAGCTTCTGGGTACAGCTCAGCAGCTAGATGCTCAGAGACTATGCTTCTGGCAACAATATAGAGCCTAAAGAAAGTACAGGCGGGCCAGTGGAGGGAGGAACTGCATATAAGTCTCTTGCTGCTTCAGAGGGCGATGTTGGCACATTGTTTGTGCCTTCCTGTCACTATGACATGTATTTTGCATGTGAGGAATGCACTCCAATAGCATGATGTTGGGATGTTTGTCCTTTTTGTCTTAATGAGCAGCATTGTCTGTTTGACATCTTATGGGCTGCATTACCATCATCACGTGAACTCCAGCACCGTGTACAGACCAAAACAAGGCATAGCTTCTGTTACTGCCATTCTTCTTCATCATCATTCTAAGAGCCTCGAACTAAAGCATTACTAAGGTGGAGCATGTTATTGATTCTTTTCTTCAGCCAGTTTATCAAAGTCAGCATTTATGCTGAAAGTGGCAAGACTTAAGGAAGCACATAGATTTGCTTCTAGCAGTTATGTACAATGTTTTGATTTGTGATTCATGAGAATTGCAAAATTCACACTAGGGTGTGCTTCCAAACACGTAAAAACAGTGATGGGCATAAGATTTTCAGGCTATCTGCAGGCAGCCCAACAACTGATCCCTGAGAATAAAGAAGTTTTGAAATGCAATCAATTTTAATAATGCCTCATCAGTGCTTTCTATTTGAGCTGTGAAGTTGCAAGAATCAGCTAGTTTGGTAGATGCTATCTGCGGTTGGCAAGGCTTGAATGAAACTCATCAGTCAAAGACCTTGGACCCTATAGCTTATGTCCCTATAGTGACCCTATAGTGTCTATAGCTTGTACATGTCACATGTGGGCTTGTTTCAGACTGGTAAGGTTGGCAGCCCTCCTTTCAATCAACCAGCTTTTAAAGGGATTGGGGATTTCTTCTTCAAGTGCTTGTCCATATATATATATACTCCACTCTTGGTGTGCATGTGGCCCATGCACTTGAGATCAGAGTCTTTGCACCTCCTCCTCTATGCAAGGGCAAAAACCTCTGCTGCTCCAGAGGACAACACATGATCCTCGGCCATCAGAGAAAATTTCTTAGAAGGAGGAACAAACTCAGAGTGGAGATTTACAAGTGCCTGTGGCTGTGTTGTCCAAAATAATTTGTAGAGCAGAGCTTTTGGGAAAACATCCAATCTTGATTTCAAAATTGTCTGTAATGGAGATTCCACAGCAACACCTTGGTAAGTTGATCCAAAAGTTAATTACTCTGACTGTTCACGTTTTTTGCCTTATTTCCAGTCTGGATTTGTCTAGCCTCAACTTCCAGGCATTTGGATGGTGTTAGACCTTTCTCTGCTAGATTAAAGAGCCCATTATTAAATATTTGTTCCCCATGTCGATACTTATGGACTGTGATCAAGTCACCCCTTAACCTTCTCTTTGTTAAACTACGTAGATTGATCTCCTGGAGTCTATCACTATATGTCATGTTTTCTAGTTATTTAATCATTCTCATGGCTCTTCTCTGAACCCTGTAGCCTGTAGGTATAACTATTTGCTGAGGAAGGCAAAGTTAAGGCAGTAACCCAATGAGCCTATAGGTCTAAAGGCCTGTCAGACAATAGTGTAGCTAAACTAATCAAGGCATAAAGTCCATATGTACAGCTAACCAGGAGTGACTCAGATCATAAGATATCACAAGATAGAATGTTGGAATCCACAAGTATGCCTAAACTGCTGACAGGTAACCCCAAGATGTCAGGTTATACTAGCTTGAGATATTTTAAAATTGTAACATCAGCAGATGTCTGACCACAAGAATGCTATGGCAACTGATGGACATACACGCTAATGGACTTGAGGTAAAAAGCCTAGTAACCTATGGGAGAAAGGCATCCCAACATTAGAGGGGTGTGGATATTCAAATAAGGAAGACAGGCTGAAACCCCTGTTGAATATAGATTAGGCATATTGGTGTTAGCGTAACACATTATGAAAGCTGTGTCCCCACCTGCATGCCTGGGGAGATGTCAGGATGACAACCACTGGTGGTAAGGAGGAGGAGAAGGAGGATGACTAACATTCTGGGTTTTTCTGCAACATATGGTGTGAATATATGAACGCTCAGATGCTCATTTTATATTATCTCTACCTTCTTTCCTGGGTTGGACCGTTTGTGGCTTTGCGAGTTCTGCTAAATTATTCTACGGGCAGAATGCCTTTCCTAAGTGTAATCTCTCCTTCATGCACACCAGGGACCTCATCACTGTAATAACTCTAATCCTTCTGGGTCTGATTTCAGGATCCTGCCAACCCACTGAGCATTAATTAGGATTTCTAGTTGGTCAATGTAATTAATAATCAATAAATCAGGCACCAACCCTCTCCAGTTTATCAACATCCTTCATGAACTGTGAACACCAGAACTGGACACGGGATTCCAGCAGCGGTCCCACCAGGGCCAAATCCAGGGGTCAAACAACCTCTCGGCTCCTACTCAGGATCCACTGGTGATGCCTCCCAGGATCCCATGAGCTATTTTAGCCACAGTGTTGCACTGGGAGCCCATGTTCTGCTGATTGTCTGTCACCATCCCTCAATCTTTTCCAGAGTCGCTGCTTCCCAGGGTACAGTCCCCCATCCTGAAAGTACAGCCGACATTCTTTGTTCCTAGATTATACATTTATGTTTAGCCACATGTGATGGGGTATACCTACCCCGCACCAGCCTGCAAAGGGTTAACTGTGCTTTACAGGTTGAGGAAGCCCTGCTCCTCCGACTCTGCTGGGCATGCTCAGCCTGGAGGTGGAGTATAAAAAGAAGCAGCCCAGCTCAGTCTGGGCAGGCTGCTGAAGGGGGAGGACGCAGATGGCAGGCTCTCTCCAGGGAGCTGCTACAGGCCCCGACTACAAGGCACTGCGCACAAAGCTCCAGACGGACTCCAGGCTGCCTGACGAACCTGGAAAAGGGACCGCGCCGGCAGGAACTAGGCCACTGGAGGACTCCAGAGACCCCAGGGGAACTGTGGAGCCTCGCCGAGGGAGAAAGGGTAGGAAGCAGCTCATCTGAGAAGACAAGGCATAACATGTACTTGGATGACTGGTTCATCTGAGGAAAGTCTCCACAACAGGTGGAAACCTCCACCCATCAGATTCTTCAACTCTTCATGATGCTCAGCCTAAATATCAACAGAGAAAAGTCCCCTTTAATACCAACACAGCAAATAAAATCCACAGGGGCAGCATTAGACTCAGCCAGAGCCGGTCTGCCCCCAAAACAGGTTCAAAGCCATGAACTTGTTATTCAACTACAAACAACTCCACAGATTACACTAAGGACTTGTCTAAGTCTACTCAGATACCTGGCCTCCTGCACATTCATCACACAGCATGCCAGACTACTCCTGCGCTGTGTGCGGGGTTGGCTAAAATCAGGACATGCACTGAGCAGATACTGCATGGAAAGGCCCTGTGCTGATTCCCCAAGAGCAGGAGTGGCCTTGTTTGTTTTGCCAGCCAGGGTTGAAAATATTTTCGGCACCCACACCCCATGTGGCTGAGCCAAAACCAAAAAACACCACCAAAAACCTTAGAGCAGTATCGCGTCTCCTGGAAGTAGGCACCTAGGCAGCCGCCCTGCTCGCCTGCCCCCAGAACCAGCCCTACCCAAGACATGCTTTCATCACTACATTGGCAGAATGATCCCAACGAGGTGTGCAGAGGAGAACCCTTTAATCCACCCCTACATACCAAACCATGCGTGACAGCTGCATTCAAGATTCAAGAGCTGACTATCCAAATTCTGACTGACAGTATGACTGCCATGTTTTATATGGCGGGGGAGGGGGGGCACAGCCATCCCCACCATTGAGTACCTCTCACAACGATTCACCTTCCAGGTTTGCAGAACACTCTGGTGGACCATTGGAGCAGGCATTTCTCATCAGCTCATGAGTGGATAATCCAGGTGTCTGTGTTTCACGTCATTTCCCAGGAAAGGGGTCATCCTTCATTAGGACCTGTTCACGGCTGACAAAAACAAGAACCTGACCTTTTGTTCCACTCTAAGGATCCCTAGCAGACTTATTCCTTATTCGACTGTCATTGGAATTGACTTGTGTTAACCCACCAATTCCTCTGATTGCCAGGGAAATCGGAGCAAATTTACCACATCAATCTTCTAAAACCTTGGTACGATCAAGAGGTATGCTTAGTTATGCAGGAGATCCTTCCCCCGGAGGATAACTTACACAAGCAAGTGAGGATATCATCCGACTTGACGCTGATCCAAAAGATTGAGGCAGCCGACGTGATTAATCGCAACCGAGATGTGTTCTCTACAAAACCAGGGTGGACGACTGAGACGTATCACCATATCCGCACGATCCCCGGAGCCAAGGTAACATTGAGACCCTACTGAATCCCAGCAGCCAAAAGAGAAGAAATCAAGGCCGAAGTAAAGAAAATGTTAGAATTAGGGGTTATTGAAGAATCTTACAGTCAGTGGTCCAGTCCAATTGTTCTAAACCTAAACCTGATGATACCATGAGATTCTGTAATGACTTATGGAGACACTGTGTTGTTACCTCTTAGGCCTGCAATTTACTCTTGTGACGGACCATGCACCCTTCCAGTGGATGCAGCGGAATAAGGAAAAAAATGCAAGGGTCACCAGGTGGTTCTTATCCCTCCAACCATTCCAGTTCCACATACGGCTCAGGGCTGGATGCCACCATGGCAACGCTGATGGTCTGTCACGAGCATACTGCCCGGCGTCCCAAGTTGCCCAAGTCTATGGTGTTGAGCAGAGGGGGGGGATATGTGACGGGGCAAGGCCAGATGGCTATAGAAAAGTAGTGGGAGATAAATATATTAGCTCCAGGCTAAACAAATCCCTGGTACCAGGTTAAGTGAAATGGAAGCTGCTCCAGGTCAATTAAGACACCTGGGGCCAATTAAGAACTTTCCAGAAGGCAGGGAGAAGGCTAGGTTGATTGGGAAACCTGAAGCCAATCAGGGGCTGGCTGAAACTAGTTAAAACCCTCCCAGTCAGTCAGATGGGAGTGCATGTCAGGAGCTGTGGGAGGAAGTTGCGCTGTTGGAGAGGCTGAGTAGTACACACCATATCAGGCACAAGGAAGGAGGCCCTGAGGTAAGGGTGAAGTGGAGCTTGAGGAAGTGAGGTCTGCTGTGGGGGAAGTAGCCCAGGGAATTGTACATGTCATGTTTCTAAAAGGTCAGCTACCGTAGCTGATACTATTGGGGTCCCTGGGCTGGAGCCCGGAGTAGAAGGTGGGCCCGGGCTCCTCCTCCTCCTCCTCCTCCTCCTCCCCCCCCACCTTTGCCCCCTGATTAATCACTGAGACTGGGAGGCAACAGAGACTGTGCAAGGAAGGATAACTTCTCCTCACCTCCCTCACTGGCTTATGATGAAAATAGCTCAGTAGACTGTGACCTTTGTCTCTAGGCAGAGAAAGGTTACATGGAGGGTCACAGTGAGCCTCTGAGGCTAGCGAAATCCTCCAGGAAACGCGGGACCCATGGAGGCAAGGACAGAGCTTTGTCACATTACATACTCTTGCTCTGAAAAACTTCCTATCTGGGGGCATGTCTGTCAAAAGCCAAGATTGTGAAGACTACTTGCCTCTTGATAAAATTTTAGAAAATCATTTTGCATAATCCTATTCTATACTAAAAGGACTTTCCCCGCTGTCTTTGTGGTATATGTTGGGCTGATTTTTTTAAGCAATGCTCTACATGTAACAAAAATAAAACCAATCTGTCCAATGTGGCATCATTGCTAATTTCCCACTTTCTCCCCTGGTTGCTATAGTAATGTGGCCTCCTCAACTGCTACCTTTTTTGGCGCTAAAAACTATTTAAAATCAGCCTCCTGCTAAGCCGATGGCTCTGCTTCAAGGCACGCCAGGGGTGTGTACCGCCGATGCCTGCAGTTTTCATAGCTGGGGGTTAACCTGCTTTTTAGCAGCTGTACAAACAGCTGGAACTAGGATGTTTCAGGCCCTGCCCCAGATGTTCAAACCGGTACACACCCGGGAGCCATGGATGAAGCTTTGGAAACTGCCATGAACTCCTCCACATTCACCAGCCTGAAATGCTGGAGACCGGTGCAGGATAACCAAGCCGAGCCTTTTCCTATTCCATTGCCCCTTCAGAAGCAGCCCTGCTTCCTGGTTTGCTAACCGTTAGGAAGGGCAATGACTTGTGGACATTCAGTCTCTGCTCTTTGGTCCGTTTTTTTGGCAGCTGGGTTAGAAATACAGAGGAATCAGTGTGCGCTTTAAACTTCCTGCTCTATTGGGCTTCCCCTGCCATGTATTCATGCCTTGGAAACCCCAGAGTTGGCAAGACCAGATTTTCTTGGGAGCCCTGCTGTGCACTATGGGGAAGTTGATGAGCAAGAGCTCAGCAGAGGGGCTGACCCAGACCTGCTGAACCCTGCAGTGGGGCTGGGGAATTGGACTGAAGAGGGAGTAGGGCTGCTGCCGTGGGCCTCAGCATTGCAGCAGCCCACGGCAGGAGCAAAGGCTGGGTTTGTGGGAGCCTGATGCGGTGGGTCATAGGGCTGGTGTAGCGATAGCAAGGCTGGGCCTGGATCATGTCTCTGAGAGCCTGGGCTGAGTGCAGTGCTCCCACCAGAAGGGGCATTCTGGGCGTCTGGGTTTAAATCAGCAGTACAAAGCGCACTCAGGACATCTACACTGCAAGTAAAAACCTGCGGCTGGCCCATGCCAGCTGCCTTGGGCTGCGCGGCTGTTCAGCTGCCATGGAGAGGTGTCGCTCATTGTGCGAGGGCAGCAGCCACGACTAGACGTGCTGGACAGGATGGGTTAGTTCCTTGGTCACATTCACCACCTCCAGAACGATTCTAACCAGTTCGGTGAGTCGGGTCCACCTCTCTGCCCCCAACCCCCTGTTAGCAGACTCAAGCGCAGAGCAGATCCCAAGGCACAGCCAGCTCTAGCCCAGTCCAGCTTTGCCTCATTTCAGAGATGAGCAAGCAAGGGGCACCGACATCTGACTAGTTGTTTGTGTGGCATGGGTTATATGGGAAAGTACTGACCCTGCTGAGGTTCCCCCTCTCCCCCCTCCCAAGATGGGAAATAGACACAGAGCTTTGCTGAGGGTCTGGAGTTTCTCTCTCTCATCATTAAGTAGGTCAGCTTTCTTGGTAACTGCTGTGCAAGCAGGGAGCAGACATTTAAACTCTAGCTCCCCTCTGTAACTTCCCACTTGGCTACACAATGCAAAGCAGTTACAGGTCTTCCAGAAATTACTGATCCCAAACCAGGTGTTGGTGCCAGATCACAGTGAGGGCTGCGCACCTGTCCCCCAGTCAAGCATATGGGTGGGGAATGAGAGGATCCTTGCCCCCTCCCACACACACACACACAACATTTCCACTGGCGCAGGTGGGCCAGGGTGCAAGGAATTCATCTGGCCTGGACCCTGCTGCAGTGAGCATGGAAGGAACCTTGCGTCTCTGAGGCATTGCTCTGGGAATGACACACCGATGTGGTGTCCCTAATCAGGGCTCAAAGGAAAGAGACAGTGTTGGCCTGGGTGTGGTGTGCAGTTTTCATGAACTGTAAAGAAAGACTTCTTATCTCCTCTTGCAACTGTGACTAAACTAGTAACGCAGTTGCACATCAAATAATGTTTACGTTACGCAGCTTAACTTTTTCTATTAAAAAGTTTAATATTGGGTGATTGTGCAGTTTGTGTGGGAGATAAAAAAAATCGTAGCTCTCTGAAATTGCAAATGTAGTTTTAAAACACTGCATATTTATTAGGCCATCTGCTACTGCAGCATTAATGGCGAAACCCTTACTACAGGCAATTTATTCACGACTACAGTTTTACCACCTGATGTGAAAAATAACAAAGCTCTACTTGAATTTATTATTGTGCTGAGTAACTTTCAAATGAATTCGTAAAGCTGTGAAATGTGAAAATTTCCTTTAAGGTTGGGGGCTCCTTCTTCACTGTAAGAATGACGCAAATAAACCAGGATTTTTCATGCCTTCTATAACCCAATCTTGGAGCCTGGAAAGGACTGTAAATGCTGGAATCCCATTGTATGGACAAGTTTATTGTGCCCTGCACATGATTGGCTGGGGTTGAATTTTGAAATTCTAAATTTTACAAGGCAGCTTTTGGTTAGGTTGTCTGGGTAGTAAGGACAGGAATCTGTGCTGTATGTTGCTAACAGGCCACAAGAAGCTCAAGTTAAAATGGCTGGTGTTTTGCCAAGTGAGAGAAACAGCATGTAGCTTTTCAGAAACAACTGCCCCCAAAAAAACAATTAACGTCTGGGTGACTTTCAGGCAAAAGAATAACAAAAAATAATCAAACCTTTTTATTTCCTCCTCTTTTCCAATAACCAGAGGAGTCTTTAGAGCATCCACATTTCTCGCACTGACCTGCAAACAGTGCCCATCTGTGGCATATTTGCAAATGAGCAGCCCATGCATCTTCATCCAGTTTAATTACCGTGCTGCCTCTGATTCTTTAGCACCCTGTTGCTGGAGCTGGACTCTAACAGAGGTACAGAATAACATTTGCCGATGGGGCATAGATAAGTGGCTGGGTTCAGAGATGTGGGGGCCACATGATGGAATTGAATGAGAGGAGAACAAGTGTAATGGCAGTCTCTAACTCAGGAATACACCACAGCTTTTTTGGTCTAGCTGGTTGTACTAATCGTAACCCATAGCTAGTACTTGTACTCACCCTCTTCTGAATGCTATATCCCACGCCCCCGCCTTATTCGCTTCTGCCTTTGTAGAGCGTCAACTCCTCAGGGTGGGGATTGTTGCTATGTGTTCGTAGAGCACCCTGCACGTTGGAGCTATGACTAACTGGAATCCTGCAGTGCTTAATAGTAACAACCCCTAAGTGCTTAACAAAGGTAAACCTCCGGGTTACTGCTTTACGTGAATAGCAGCTGAGGGAGAGGGACAAGAGAGGGAAAGGAGGTGAATAAATATAGAAAGGCTGCTCCAGACGGCAAGAGCAGCAGAGGAGAAATTACTTGTTAAGACTGTGGAAATGGACAGAGAGAGGCTGGTCCACAAGGGAGGTTCTTCAGTTAACCCCATCCTGGCCTCCAAATAATCCTGTGGTCAAAGCCAAAGGAGCATTCCCCAGAACACACAGGGTGTTAGGGGCTGCAGCCCGAAGAACCTGCCCTCGGTCTCTGGTGCCACCCTGAAGCAGCCGAGAGACAAGACCCCTGCCCTAAGAGGCAACAGGAACAGCAGTCCTCATGCAGGAAGCCAGCCTTTGGGAAGGGGGGTTCTCTGCCAGAAACAAGCACTTCCGCTTGTGCAT
Organism: Lepidochelys olivacea; assembly: GCF_965140295.1. Classification (NCBI taxonomy): domain Eukaryota; kingdom Metazoa; phylum Chordata; order Testudines; family Cheloniidae; genus Lepidochelys; species Lepidochelys olivacea. Next base: position 2,206,375 of record NC_140417.1, on the reverse strand, counting down.
GCCAAGGCTCAGCCTGTCTGTTACGCCAGGCTCCCTCGAGCCACTCTCTGAAGAACACTGTTGAGGAGCCTGTTGCATCACCAAATGTCCAAGCCTGAATGGCTGCAGGCTGCCTAGAGCCATCGGCTCCACCCGTGCCCGTGGCGAGGGCTCGTTAGCTGTGTGCCACTGATCGGTTACTGTACAGCGCCCTGGGCTCCGTCACTGCAACAGACAATTTAAAGGAAGACAGTGACCTCCAGGTGCCCATGGAAGGCAATGCCTGGCACACATCCCTGTTGGGCCTCCAGGACAGATCTTTCTCTGATTGCCTTTCCTTGGCTTGCGAACCACGAGCAAAGCTGAACCAAGCAGCAAGGCAGTATGCTGGTGATCAGCAGACGTGGTCTGCCTCATCTCTGTCCCTCCACCTCCCACTGTGTCTGGCCCCTACATGTATGCTGTCGCATGCTCCATCTCCCCAGCACCACATGGGTTCTCTCAAACTCACTCCCAGTGAGGACAGCGGGTTGTTGTATCTATTTCTAGCCACCCCACACACACCCCCATGCCCAAAGGAGAGGTATAAATGTCTTCCTCCATGGGAAGTGTGGCTTTTAATATTACTTTGCGTGCTAATTATGCTGAATGTTATACTGGGAACACTTCGACACTAAAGTTAATGACCCATTGCTTAAAGAGGAAAGGCACGTTTATCGTCAGATTTATAGTTTGAGTCGTAATGTCGAACCATATTAACCAGCCTGAGTAGCCTGTTCCGAAACGCCCCAAAGCACCAGCTTTGAAATTACAATAATGCTAGGATGGCAGGAATGCCCTCTAAGTAATTGATAGTTTGCAGGGAAATTCTTCCTGCATTAGCCCATTCCTTACTCTCAGTGAGTTACTAGGAGTGGTTGCTAATATGGGCCTGAAGGTGCTAATTCACAAAGACATTTTAGCTGCACACAGTGATGAACTCGCCAGTTGGCCAAGGAAATCTTGATGGGTCCCAGCAGCTGGCTGGAAAGGTGCAAAACCAAGCATTGTGTTTGCTAGCCATGGAGGGCAGCATGGGATGCGGATGATGTGAGGAATACCAAGGAACATGCCAGAATGTGACCATTTAGCCTGCTGGCCAGAAACAAAAGCTACGGGAATTTGACACCCAAATCACTTAGGCATCGTGAAAATGCCAGCCTAAGAAGTATCATCAGAAGGGGATAGAGAGAGGCTGTGCCTTGAGAAGCTTGAAATAATGCCAGTGCACTTCAAAGTGCCTCATTTAAACCTGTCAAAATGCCACAGCATGCCAATGGTATTAGTAAACTCCCAGATTCACATCCAGCAGCCCTTCAGACCTTATCTTGGTCAAGCACTCTTTGCATTGGAGTCAATGGGAATTTTGTCTGCCTGAGTGCCGCTGTGCGGTTGGTATCCCACGTTTCAGACAGTGCCTCTGTCCTTCTGGGCAATGAAACTGGACACAACAGTAACGTCAGATACCATCTTAACTGAGCATTAGAAAAAGATCCCAGGAACTGCGATTCAAATGACCAGGCTGTCTGTGAGGAACAAACTTGCCATTCTGTTAAATTCCTTCCACACATTATAAAAGCGCAATAATAGTCTTTAATAAATCTTCATGGGTTCTTTACAAGATCAGGCTGTAAGATTGGGAGGCAACTGGTGCTGTCTCTCTCTTCCACTGCAGTAAAATTCCAGCTTTTTCTTTCTCCATCCAGGTTACAAATGGCCTGGGGCAAAAAATACACCCTGGGACACATTCTACCTTTGCAGCACAAGGCTCCAGTTCTCGCCATGGGAACTAGATCTAAAATCACATATTCAGAAACATGTTCTTTGTAGGGGATGGTGAGCTGTGTAGCCTCAAATTCAATCTCAAAACATCGCTGTGTGGTCGATACAGGAACTCAGCACTGTTAGCCCCATTGCACAGGGGACAAAGTGAAGCCTGGAAGACAAGTAATTCACCCCAGGACACAGAGTCTGGTTGGTGTCTGAGCCAATTTGAACAGGTAGCACCCTGTCTTCAGCTCATTGGGCCTCACTTTGATGTCAGGTAAGTGACCTGATTGCCACTTTCAGACTTTACAACTCCTATGACTGAGGCCAGCTCTCAGCCCACAGGTCGCATGCAGCCCAATTAGCACGCAGCTGCGGCCCAGCTCAGTTGTGTGTTAAAGGCCGTGGGCTCCTAGCTTCCCTGCCATGAGGTGGGCTCGGAGCTGCCGGCTACCGCCAGCTCTGCACAGCGGGGTCCAGGTTGCCAGCTGCCACCCAGCCCCATGCAGGGTCTGGGGTCCTGGCTGCTACCTGGCCCGGCACAGCGGGATCGGGGTCCCAGCTGCTGCATGGTCCCGCACGGTGGGGTCCAGGGTTATGGCAGGATCAGGGGTCCCCACCCCATGCCCGGCTTTCCGCTCCTGGTCCCACTCCGTGGAGGGGTCTCTGGGTGGAGGGTGCTGGGCATAGGGGTTTGTGGGGCAGGTCAGGTGGGGGACAGTATGGTTCTCAACCTGCACCCCAGGTAACACTTTGTGGCCTGCATATGCGGCCCACAATGAGAAATAGGTTTGGAATCGCTGACTTAGGCGGTGATACGCGTCCCTTTGAAGGGAGGCTTTGTACTTCGGTGTTTCCATGTGTGTAGCACAACCATGGTTTATCTCCAGGTGCATTTACCATGGTATAAACCATCAGCTAGACCAGTATTAACACAGGAAAACAAAATAACTAACCCCCCCTTTCCCCCCACACCCAGCAGCCCCCGCAGCCTCTGGATAGCATTTACATATGCAGGCCTTTCCCTGCAGCCTGTCAGAAAGGAGCTTGAGAAGCCAGGGAATGAATTGCAGACCCAGGGGCCTTCCCCTGACCCCTGGCATGCAGATTTCAGCTGTGAGATTTTATTGACATTCATGCACAGACAGCTGTTTGGTTTCCAGAGTAGAAAAGTTGAGCTAAATGAGAGTGACCAGTGGAAATGTGTGCCTTTGATTTCCGTGATCTGTCCCCAGCCACCTCCCATCCTGCCGTCCTCCTCCCTCTGTACTCCCTGTGCTATAAACTCTTCTCTGTGCAGTTTAAATGTACGCTATTTGATGCCTTGTAAACCACATCAAATATGATCTGACAAGGCCCCTTAACAATGAAGGATTTTGCACAAAATCTTCAGGCACTAATTCAATTTCAGGGCTCTTTTCCCATTAAAATCAGTGTGTGACATCACCAGAAAACCTTGACTGAATTATAACCTTGCATTTCTTATAGGGCATTTTTTCCTGTGGGCAACAAGGTTTTTTATTTGAATCAAGGATTAGCATAAAAAAGCTGAAGAGATTCCAATGTGCTTAATGCGGGTTTGGTTTGCTTTGGGAAAGATGAAACATTGTGGCACCAAGAGAACAACCGTCTTCTCTTCCAGGGATAATGGCTTATTATTATTATACTGTGGAAATTATTTTCCAATAAACACTGAGTTTAGTTTTTCTCTCTCCCTTTGCCAGTGGTTCCGCGATCCTCTTCTCTTGCGTTACCAGTGAACGTTCAGAGTGAATCGCTGTACTTCTGCTTCTGATTCTTGTGTAGCATTTCTGAGGACTGTTTTTTATGTCCTGTATAAATCAGAGTAACACACGGCAAAGCCCAAAGGCACTGAGTGGCTTTGAATATTTAAGCTACTGTCTCTCCTTCCTGCAGTGGCCCATAGCAGCCTTTTAAGAGCAGTGACGATCTTCGCTCAAGAACACGCACTGGCATTTTCTTGTGACTGGATTATTGATGAGACTCTCCCAGCTCTGAGACAGCTTTCAGAGACTATCATCTAAATCCCTCTTAATTCGCAGTTTATTGGCCATAATGGTTCTGAATAAATATTTTGTGCCAATCTCTCTCATGTGGGCACCAAGTCACTGGCTACAAACTATCCATAAAAATGTCATAAGTCACACGCTCCTGGATAAGACGACCTTGACTGTTACACGACGTCCTATTCTGTTAAATTGTCAGCTAGCGTTCCCTGGGAGAGTGTAAAGGAAACCCTGATTTCAGCTCCCCCCCACCCCATGTCACTAATGCACACCAACTGCCTAGTAAAAATGGAACTTTAGCTTCCAAATACAAGCACTGTGAGCGATTTGCTGTATTACAATCTCATCTAGCTGCCCCAGATGAGACGATGACTCCCTTGTGCAAGCTGCTGTAAACACAGCTAGTGAGAGACGGCCTCTGCCCATAGAGCTGACAATCTGCAATGACAGCAACGGTGGGCGGGGGAAACGGCGGCGGGCATTGAATGCACCTCTCCGAGGTCTACGTTCCCTCTCCACTTGGCCACGCTGCCTCGGCAACAGTGGGAGTGCTTTCAAGGGTGGCTGCAAGCCTGACATCACATGGGTAAGTTGCACTGTCTTGTTAGTGTGATTCCTCCAGGTCATTATCCGCGGGTGTGAAACGTGCGTCACTGGGCCGAGAAAGCCGCCCTGCGTGGCAAGGGGCTGCTGTTCCCTGCCGGGCAGTTGGTTTGTGCCAGGCAGCATTGCAGGCCCCATGCAGCTCTGCCAGAACCATTGCTGCCACATGGCAGCTTGCTGAATGCCTTTGCGGGGAGGGATAGCTCAGTGGTTTGCTAAACCCAGGGTTGTGAGTTCAATCCTTGAGGGGGCCATTTAGGGATCTGGGGCAAAAATTGGGGATGAGTCCTGCTTTGAGCAGGGGGTTGGACAAGATGACCTCCTGAGGTCCCTTCCAACCCTGATATTCTATGATGATCCCCTGCCTTGGTGGGGGAGGGTGCAGGCCACCCAGCTGGTGAGGGTGATCATGTTATCCCTTTAGACAGACTCCGGATTGCTGCAGGGGGGGATCATTATCCCACCAGACCTTTATCAGCTGAGCTCCATTTCAGCACTAGCAGCTGGGGGGTGGGAGACTTATTCCAGGCATTATGCACCTGAAGGATCCATCCCTTGCTTCCTGGCTCAGGGTGGGAACAATCTGCCCGCTAGAACGTCAGAGGAGCACTGAGCATGTCGATTCCGTCCTGAGTGCGCTGACGGCCTGCCTGAAACCCAACACCTAGAGCCCAACGCCAGGCGGTGGGCGGGCGTCACAGACTCATCTCCTGGGAAAATGGAAGTCACAGGCCGACACATAAGAACATACCTGGCAGAGTCCAAAGGGAACAGCCTGAAGGCGTGGGCCTCTGCAGAGCTCTGGAGGTTCCCGCAGTCTGCACGGGATAGTAGCCACAGAAGCCGTGTATCGAGTGGCTTTTGTTTAATGGCATTGCCCTGTGTCATGAGTGAAGGGGCTTTTTGCTCACTTTCCACACTGGATTTGTGGCCTGTTTACTTAGATGCTTTGTCCTGGTTCCTAATGTTGTAATTAAACCTTGTGAAGGTGCCCACAGCCTTCAGGAATGTGCTATTAATTTGTTTAATGACTGTGCTTATTATCAAAGGAGCAGATAGTGACTGGAGAGGAGACATGGTAGTCACCCAGCCTAGGGTTTCTTCTAACGAATGCCTCGTCTGTCTAATGAACGAGAAGGGGATTTTATTCCTAAATCAAATTGTAATACTAAAAATTTCAATTTCTGAGCCCAGTGTTTATCTGTGAAGCCCAAATTAATCCATGAAGAAGATAATTTGCGGCAGTGAATTCTATCACAAGCTGATGGATTGTTAGTCATTTATTAAGATATCAACTACAAATGCTCTTGTGGCGGTTTGATTAGATGAGGTACAGTCAGGGCCAGGACGAAGGTAAGCACAGGATGTGGGGGCGGGGTCCCCAGGCCCGCTGGGGTTCAGACCCAGAAAGTCAGGGGCTGAGGTTAGGAACCAAGAGTCGGAGGTCAGGAATCAGGAGTTAGGGCCAGGAGCAGGTAGTCCTGGGTGAACAACCCAAAGCAGCGGGTTGCCCAGTTGTATGGACGACACCCTGTTCCTCCTCCTGACTTCAGCAGGGGGAGTTGGCCGGGGAGTGGGCCAGTGAGGGGCTCTGGTGTTGCACCAATTGGGACCCCGGGGGCGGAGCCTCCTCTCTGAGCTGGGCTTCATGGGACCCTGGTTCCAGCTGTCAGGTGGAGGGTTGGAGCGTGGTGATCCTGCGGACCCGGGTTTGAGACGGCGGGGGGTCATGACAGGGAGCCATTCAGGGAGAGCCGCACGGTTACAATGCACCATAAGCACAATGCAATGATGTGATCCTTCTGTGTGGGCCTGATCCTGCTAACGCTGGTATTCGTAGGGACTCCTCAGGTGAGCCCCATTACTCACTCGCACGGCCGTGTCTGCAGGACCTAGCCTAGCAGAAGGCCTGTGCCCCTGAATGCACTCCTTGGGCTAAGTACATTATTACATGTTTCTAATAAAAGAATAAAATATTGAAGTGTCTCCATTCTCTAGGCCCGAACCCTTCTGTCCGCCTCTCGGAGATGAGTGCAACAGAGCACATTCTGCGCGAGCCCTGGGGTCCCAGGAGGTGGCTCAGGTAGCAGAAGGGGAAGGTGGAGATCAGAGGGGGACACGAGCCAGCCTCCTGGGGTCGCAGGCTCGGAAGAGGACAGCAATGGGCCTTTGGCCAGTGCAGCATAAGAAAGAGTTACAAGTGATTTAATTGGCTCGTTCTTTCACTACAGTGATTGCGGGTCTGACCTTCTGGCCATCATCTCTCGCCTGTTCCGTTGGCTGCAGTAAAATTGCCTGTATCAATAACTGTCTGCAGGATAAACAGCGCAGGGTTTGTTACAGAAACAAATGGCAGGAATTATTCAGAGTAGTTAACAGAGAGCAGGCAAAAGAACAGCAGCCCAAAATAGGAAAGGGAAGGTTCGAGTTCGCCATTGTGGGGAAATTCTCGACTCTGAGGTCAATCAGGCAAGGGGAACATTCATCCAGGAGGGTCATTCGGGAGATAATGAGACATTACATCTCAAAGAAGGGATACAGAGCAGAGTCAGGATTTACACTGAACCGCGGGCATCACTTCTTCACCGCTGGGTGAGCCCTTGCGCTCGGTGACCCTTCCATAATAACACTGACACCGACTGCCCCCCTTGCGTTAACTGAAACTAGAACTGGTCAAAATGGAGACAAGAATAAAACTGGCATGTTCTGTTCCCCGTAGTTTCTGGCTCTCAATAGTCTTGTGAAGAAATTCCCTCCTGCGCAGAGGGCCGCTGGTCCCAGGGTTATGCTCTGCCCCACTTTGGTCTTGATGAAGCCATATGGGACAGGCAGTGCACCAATCCTCTGCATGGGGTTGAATTGCAAATATTTGGACAACTGCCAGGGGCGCATGAAACTGTTTGCAAAGCCCCTGTAAGGTGCTAACTTGTCCCCAGCCCACGAAGGACCCACTGCCAGACCCAGAGTCTCTTTCTGGCCACAGGTTTATTTTCCAAACATAGACAAAACCCCAAAGCCGTCCCTCCTGGGCTACAGCTCCTGGGCGGTTTTCCCCTTTGCCCTCTCAGTCCCTCCTGTTTCAGGGCCTCCTGCAGGATTCTTCCCAGCCATGTTTGCTGATTCTGCCCAAGGCTGTCTCCTTGGAGGCCCTTTTCCCCAGCAGATTCCCAGTGCCTCCGCTCCCAGTGAACGCCCTGCAGCTCCCATTTCCCTTCCTTACTGCCAGCCTGGCTCCACAGAGCCCCAGCTGCTCCCCTGCCCTCTTAGTTGGCCCAGCTGGGAGCAGCTGTTCTTGCACGGGGGTTTCGCACAAATGAGTGTCTGAAAACGTCTCCAAATTGCGCCACTGGCTGGTTTGAAATGTGCTCGCCATCCCCCAGGAAGAGGACCCAGTGCCCTGGGAGCACAGTGACCACCCAGCCACTGCCCATAGCCAATAGCTGACATGGGCAGACCTCAAGCAGGCTGGCTGCAAACTACAGGGCAAATGCTTCAGCCGGAACCCTCCTGAATGTTTGTTATTCACCAACCTAATCGGGGGTTACGCTCACAACGAACTCTATTAACGTGGAATGGTTCTGTCAGCTCCAGCTGAAATCTGCAGCATTGCCGCTGGCTATCGATCACTGTCACCACCACTGGAATTCTGTATGCGACGGTATTTTGTGCCGCGACTGCCTTCCTCCTGTGCTGAGGCTCGTTCCCGGGGTGCGAGTAATAAAGCTAATCGTTACAGCGACCCAATGCGTCTTTTCTCTGTTGTTGTTTCGATGATGAGTTGACTGTGAAATTTGAATTGCAGCTGAAAACGAAGCGCGCGCCTTGCACTGGGCTCACAGGTGTGTACAATGTCCAGGGAGTATTCAGTACTAATGCAAATGCGTTCTGGGTTTTCTTCTGTGGTCTTCACTGTAGCAGCTAAGTGCCAGTGGAGTTTTATACTCTGTCCCAGCCCACATACTGAGACAGCCTTCTATCAGAAAATCTTTGAGGCGCTAATCAAATGTAGGGAACAAATACTAAATCCATTGAAATACGGAGCAAGGACAAGTTCCGTTACCAGTGGCAGCTGATGAGCTCAGTGAAATATTGGAAGAAACGACATATGAAAATAATGATTTTCATTATTCATGCTATTATCCATGGCAAGGCACCGGACACCCGAAACAGCCAGTTGATAAGCCACAGCATTCATTAATTCCGATCAGGGAAACCGATAAGGCGCCCGTTTCAGAGAAATACTTTCCGTCATCGAAAGGTATTTCAGCTTTTCAAAATACAGCAGATCTAGCGCAGGAGGGTCAGCAAGTGAAATTACACCTCTGCAGTAATTAGCTCCATGGTCAGTGTCAGGACAGACTCCACATGGATGGACATGGAGTCAGAAAGAATAAAGGCATTATCCCATGGCCCTGGGAAAGGGACGGTGCCCTGTACTCTGCAGTGCTCAGCTTCACCGGTTTGTAATTACTTGGGCAGGGGGCCACATAGGCGTAAATCCTGTTTTGGAAGTTTGAAGGGTCCCTGTGCTAACCCTCTGCACAAAGGCGCTTCGTGCCATATCGCAGCCTACAAAAAGCTCCCACAGTAGCTGGGATTAAGAAGACCTCTTCAGTGGAGTAAATAGGGGTGACCCAATCTCTGAAGAGAAACAATAGATCACGGTGCCGCAGCATGAATTATACACTACAACAGAGCCGCAGAACCTTGTTCTGGCTTGGCCATTTATCCAGGGGAGAGAAAACACGGTATGTTTCATCAAACAGTATTGATTTTTTTGGGTCAATATCAATTTTCATATCACTAATTCATGGTTGCATGTAGTGCAGACAGATGAAAAGCTCTAGCACGCGGGTGTTCCAAAACGGCTTTAAACCCCAGGGTGCTCGGAGGCCATCCTGTTAACCGATTGTCGTTAAGTCAGATGGGAAGAAAGAACACCATAAAATAAAATATTCTTTGATGGCTGAGAGCCCTTTCCGTTCAGTCCAGGGAATTTGAGACAGCACCTCTCCAGATTATTTTGTTTTTATGTTTAAACTTTAGTGGCCTAAGAGAGAAGGCAAAGATGCTGGCTGGAGGTAAGATTACAGCCCAAAGCACATGCTTTCTGGGATAAAGGGGATGAGGATTGTGTGGCTGGGAAATGGTGGAGGGTGATAAGCCCAGATACTAACATCTGTACAGCCAGACACCAAAACCAGGGCAAGGTTCTTCCATGAACCCACAGCTGAGCTGTAGGCTAGACACTGCCCCTCCGGCCTGGGGGTGGGTCAAGGAGCCAGGACCAGCACCGACCTGCCACACGTTAGAGAAGAGTTCACCAGACCAGTGACCTAAGGAAACTCACTCTGAGTCCAGTCAGGGGCAGATGTGTTTTCCAAGCCACCCTGGGGTTTGCAACGAAACCTGGAAAAGGCTTTGAAAGGCCAAGTGAATGACCTCGCCTTGAGGGAAAGGTTTTGGTCAGAGCTCCTCTCTTGTTGTGCCATGTTTGATGTAGCCATGTGTATATAAGACAGTAGCCAGGTGTGTGTGTGAACTGTACAACTTGTATTACATACATCAGCAGTGTCCTCAGTCGTCTTCTCTTGCCCTGAACCCCTCCCCACTGCCCAAAGCCACACATCACCTTTTAGGCTGCTCCTTCCGATCTGCCTTTTACCCCAGGCCTCTTCTTGCAATTGGCTAGCAAGTACTTCGCTTGATGTTGATTGGCCTTCCAGCCATGTCAATTGCTTGACGCTCACCAGGTCAGAAATCCTCATATTTTGTCAACGCTGTGCTATCTCCCTTCAGCTGCTGGTCTTTCTGTCGCACTGTGGACAGTCGCACCATTCTCCTGCAACAGGAGAGACTCCTATGTGATTACAGAATGGACTCAAGATCAATAACTAACCAGCTCTTCTTACAACCCAACATATGTTGACAAAGCTGAGTGGATACCTTGAGCCAGATCAAGCTGCACATCCTAGCCCGAGGATGGTAAAGTATTAACTACTCAATATCATCTGTTACTTGCAGTTTTACTCCAAGTTTCATTTGGCTACGGTGTTAGCTGTGCCCAGAGCATCCTAATAAGCAGGAGCATAGGCAGTCAATATTTCAATTGACAACTTTGTGCTTTAAAACTCCTGCCCTGCTTGAGCACAAATGTGAAATATTAATTCGAGCATCTTAACAAATGGGCTTAGCCCGGCGATGAACACAACACAGAGGCTTTGTGAACATGAGTGTTCTGGAGCATCACTGAATCTGGACTGTCCCCCTATTGCTTGATGCTAAAATCTGGGTGGCAGATCTCTGACAGTCCTAGCCAGTTGTCTAGCCCCCACCTGTATCTCTGTTCACACCTCAGGTTATAAAATCAGGGCCTATGCATGTAGCACCATGTAAGAGTCACTGAGCCTGCTTCTCCTGGCACATACCATCACTCACCATGCACCCAGAGTAACCTCCCTTTCCCCGGGCACAACGGAGTTACTCTAGTGAAACCCAGTGTAAGTGCAAGGAGAATCATGGCCACTGTGTTTGTGTGGGTTAATGGAAAATGTAGCAAAGCAAAAACCTTAGAGACCAACTTTAAGGGAACTTCAAAGAAGAATTAGATACGTTCATAGTGGATAGACCCATCAATGGCTAATAGCCAGGATGGTCAGGGATGCTACCCCAGGCTCCAGGTGTCCCTAAACCTCCAACAGCCAGAAGCTGGGAATGGACAACAGGAGACGGATCGCTCGATGATCGCTTGTTTTGTTCATTTCCTCTGAAGCACCTGGCACTGGCCACTGTCGGAAGACAGGACACTGGCTAGATGGACCATTGGTCTGACCCAGTGTGGCCGCTCTTATGTTCTCAAGTTTAACCACAAGTCATTGAACTTGATAGTGTCATTTACATAATAGGGAAGAATAGCTTCTTCCATTGCAGGAGTTATGGGTGAACTTTGAAACCCTGTGTTATGCAAGAGGTCAGATGAGATTATTATAGTGGTTACTTCTGGCCTTAAAACCTATGAGGGAAATTGAGGCCAATGGGAGTTTTACCACTGACTTCAGTGGCACCTGGATTTCACCCTATGGGCCAAATTATCTGCTGACAAAACTCCCGTTGTGTCAGTGAAATTACTCCAGCAGAGGAGTTTTACCCTATAAATGCCGACTGCAGTCAAAGAATGACAAACATTCATGTTTGTGCGGCAAGTCTGTGGGAAACCAGTACAGAATTCAAATCACAGGCGGAAGAGAAGCACATTGTAACCTCTAATAGGACCAAAGAATCTGAGGTGACACCGAAGGTCATTGCCACCTCAGGCTGTGAATGAAAGGATAAACCACCATTCATTTAAATGAACTTTTACAAATCAGGAAGATGAGATTTACATGCATACGAAAGCTAGGAGCAGCCAAACTCAAGATTGTTCAGGTACCTGTCCCAAGGGCCAGATCCTCAGCTGGCGTAAATCCATTGGTCAGTGAAGCTTTGCTGATTTTCACCAGCTTCACTTGCAACCCAAAGCTTTGTAAGTGTCTATAACAGACAAGCTTGGCCTGCTCAGGACGGGCTGCTCTGAGCTGACTGCCGGTGTGTGTCCATTTGTCCTCTCGCATCGTAACATTGTCCTGAATGCTTTTTTCCTTCTGAAACCCCCCATGAGTTGGGCCCAGCAGAGTATATTTCATGTTGTTTATTAGGAAGTGCTTTCAAAAAGTTAGGAAAGAGACAACTCTGTTTTCTCTATCTTTTAAAATCCCTTTTCCCCTCCCAAGATATTTGTTTTACACAAGAGTAAAGGCTAAATAAACATATCTAAACAACTAAGAAACATGTCAACATTCAACTTCAAACTAGAACTTATTGAAGGGTAAAATTACACACCTTGCTCCACAAATCTCTAACAAACCACACAGTATGTAACCTGCCGCGCACTTTGTCACGGCTGAGTTTAACACATCAGACAAGCCCCACAAAGTAATTCCATTGCATCTCAACAAAGAAAAGCCCTGCTTAGTCAGTCTTCCCACCCGCCTTCCATCTCAGAAAGGATCAGAGGCAACTCAGTGGGTGCAGCTTTTTTTCGGGTGATCAAACCAAAGCAGAAATGGTAACGTAGGCTCCCAGTGCAGGATATTTAAAGGGGAAAGAATCAGAGACATCACTGAGATGCTCTCCAATCTCTGATCACCCTTGTAAAACTTTTTCTCTTTCTGAAACTTCCTGTGGTTTATCTTCTGCCAAGAGAGCTTTAAAAATGCCAAATTCGCCTTGAACAGGGCATTCCCCTTTTGGTAATGGCCACTGGATGGGTTATGTGCCTTGCACCCAATCTCCAGCCAGTGGCTAAAGGTGAAACAGCTCTGGAACGGATGTGCATGAGCGAAGTTCGAGTAGGTGAGTGACATTCACCCCTGTGCTGAGTCCGCACTACTTATATCCTGTGGCTCTGGAAAGACCAAAGGGACAATAAATCCATCTATACCTCCCTGTCTGCTGGATCCCTGACCGCAACTGGAGCACCTCTGCACTCCAGCCATCTCCAGCCACGGACATGACCCCATGGGTCCACACATTGCTCTAAGTTGCTCCAGGGGCTGAACTCACTCCATGATGACACAAAGCCACCTTTACCCCTCAACCCCTCCCCATCACAGCCCCACTGGGTCAGAGGATCTAGCTGTAGAACTTGATCATACTTTAAAACTTCGTTCCCCCTCTTTCTGCGAGGCTTGTGGATGAATTCTGACTGCTCAGACGCTCTGGGGAGTCAGAAAGAACACGTTATTTTTTAAGCAGGCCCCCTTTCAGCCAAACTAAATTTATATGTATGCCCAATAAGGACCAATTAATTTAACTAATTAATCTATTAGCTGTCCCTGAAATAAACTTCCAAACCTTAATTAGACCATTCTGATCAACTGTAAGAAACTGAGCCCTGAAGGCAAGTCAGCTAGGAATACATTTATTCTCCTTTATTGCCAAAATCCAGAATGGGTGCAGGAACAGACAACGAAAGTTAATGTGAAGAGACACTATGTGACTAAGACACAACGTACCATCTGCCAAACCAGGCACCACAAAAGAGAGAAAACAGAAAGACAAGGCTGTAAAGAAGGAGAATGAGAGAGCAAGAGACTCTGCAGAGGAGGTGAAATGAAGAGAGAGCTTAAAAAAAACCAATCTTTAGACCGGTTTCAGAGTAACAGCCGTGTTAGTCTGTATTCGCAAAAAGAAAAGGAGGACTTGTGGCACCTTAGAGACTAACCAATTTATTTGAGCATGAGGGTTAGTCTCTAAGGTGCCACAAGTATTCCTTTTCTTTTTGCGAATCTTTAGACCATAAACATGAGGTGCAAATTATTGTCTGTAATATACTGTATTTATGGATCACCTCCACATGGCATTAGAATGTAACTGGGCCATTGGCTATAATGAAGTTTCAGGGAGTTTTGTCCCAATGGGAAGCTTGCTGATGTTAGTTGGTAAGTTCAGTATTTTGTCTTGATTCATTTCAAGCTGTTGTGTCTGGGTTAGATTTTCTTTTCTTTGTTTATTTGGGTCTCAGTCTTGCATTCCCTTCCTAGTCAAGCAAAACCGCCCCCTGAATTAAACGTTGGACTGTGAAATGCAGTGGGCAATGCTTTCAGGCCCCTGTTATTGCTTCATAAAGTGCAGGCCAGATGGTCATGCAGAAATACTCTGCTTTGTTGGATCGAAACTTCTTGGCCTGGCATGTCCCATGCCCTCTGCTTTTATCCCTGCCGTGCACATGTGTGTCACACAGCTCCCCAGGCACCGTGCTGAGCTGGCGATCTGGGGCACTGCCTTTTCCAATCCACTCTGCATGCAGAGATTCAGCGAAAAGACTGGACACTATGTATGATACGGTGCTGTCAGTGGCTGACGTGACTAAGAGAGTTCAAGTACCCGGCTTGGCATAAACTGGGCTTTGGTGGAAAATACAAGACCTGACTGGGGATGATTGTGTTGTCTGAGCGAAAGCTAGTCTGATGGGCATCGGGGGAGCAAAATGAGGCAAAAAACAATTAATCAGGAGATCAGAATGTGCAGGAGAAGGAGTTTGAGGCTGATGTGGTGGACAAGGGAAGCAAGACAGAGATTTGTTTTTTGTAGCATGAATCATCGAAGTGTAGGACTGGAAGGAACTTCTATAGGTCATCTAGTCCAGTCTCCTGCACTGAGGCAGGACTACTAAGTATTATCTAGCCCATCCCTGATGTATTTCTCTAACCTATTCTTAAAACCTCCAGTGATGGAGATTCCACAGACTCTCTTGGTAATTTTTTCCAGTGCTTAACCACCCTGACAGTCAGGAAGTTTTTCCTAATGTCCAACCTAAACCTCCCTTGCTGGAATTTAAGCCCATTGCTTCTTGTCCTGTCCTCTGCAGATAAGCAGAACAATTTATCACCCTCCTCTTTATTGCATCTTTTATGTCCCACTCTCAGTCTTCTCTTCTCCAGACTAAACAAACTCAGTTTTTTCAATCTTTCTTGATAGGTCATCTTTTAATCATTTTTGCTGTTCTCCTCTGGACTCTCTCCAGTTTGTTCACCTCTTCCCCAGAGTGTGGCACCCAGAACTGGACACACGACTCCAGCTGAAGCCTTATCAGTGCTGAGTAGAGGAGAAGAATTATTGTTCATCTTCTGCTGACAAAACTCCTTCTAACACATTTCAGAAGGATGATCATTTTTTGCAACAGCGTTACACCATTGATTCATATTTAGTCTGTGATCCACTATAACCCCCAAATCCTTTTCTGCAGTACTCCTTCTTAGGCAGTCGTTTCCCATTTTGTATTTGTGCAACTGATTGTTCCTTCCTAAGTGTTCTATTTGCATTGTCCTTATTTAATTTTGTCCTGTTCATTTCAGACCATTTTTCCAGTTTGTCAAGATCATTTTGAATCCTCATCCTGGCTCCAAAGCACTTGCAGCCCCTCCCAGCTTGGTATCATCTGTAAATTTTATAAGCGTATTATCTATGCCATTATCCAATCATTGATGAAGATTTTGAATAGAACCAGACCCATGATAGATCCCTGCAGAAGCTCACTCAGTATGCCCTTCCAGCTTGACTGTGTGAATCATTGATAACTACGCTCTGAGTATGGTTTTCCAACCAGTTGCATGCCCACCCTCTAGTAGCTTTGTCTTGGCTATAGTTCCCTAGTTTGCTTTTGAGAAGGTCATGTGAGACAGTATCAAAAGCTTTACTAAAGTTGAGATATATCACATCATCTGCTTTCCCCCCATCCACAGGGTTGTTACTCTGTCAAAAAAAGGACATTAGG
The DNA here is from genome assembly GCF_965140295.1 of Lepidochelys olivacea. Classification (NCBI taxonomy): domain Eukaryota; kingdom Metazoa; phylum Chordata; order Testudines; family Cheloniidae; genus Lepidochelys; species Lepidochelys olivacea. The sequence continues at coordinate 2,190,646 of NC_140417.1, read as the reverse complement.
TTGATTTGACATGATTTGTTCTTGACAAATCCATGTTAACTGTTACTTGTAACCTTATTATCTTCTAGGTGTTTGCAAACTGATTGATTATTTGCGCCATTATCTTTCTGGGTACCAAAGTTAAGCTGGCTGGTCTATAATTCACTGGGTTGTCCTTATTCCCATGTTCATAGATAGGTACTATATTTTCCCTTTTCCAGTCCTCTGGGATCCCCCCGTCCTCCACGACTTCTCAAAGATAATTGCGAATGGCTCAGAGATCTCTTCAGCCAGTTCCCAAAGTATTCTAGATGTATTTTGTCAGGCTCTGCTGACATGAAGACATCTGACTTGTCTAAGTAATTCTTAACTTGTTCTTTCCCTATTTCAGCCTCAGAGCCTACCTCATGTACACTGATGTTCACAAGGTTAATAGTCCAGTCACTGCTAAACTTTTTGGTGAAAACTGAAACAAAAAACAGGTTTCAGAGTAACAGCCGTGTTAGTCTGTATTCGCAAAAAGAAAAGGAGTACTTGTGGCACCTTAGAGACTAACCAATTTATTTGAGCATGAGCTTTCGTGAGCTACAGCTCACTTCATCGGATGCATACCGTGGAAACTGCAGCAGACTTTATATATACACAGAGAATATGAAACAATACCTCCTCCCACCCCACTGTCCTGCTGGTAATAGCTTATCTAAAGTGATCATCAGGTTGGGCCATTTCCAGCACAAATCCAGGTTTTCTCACCCTCCACCCCCCCACACAAATTCACTCTCCTGCTGGTGATAGCCCATCCAAAGTGACAACTCTTTACACAATGTGCATGATAATCAAGTTGGGCCATTTCCTGCACAAATCCAGGTTCTCTCACCCCCTCACCTCCCTCCCAAAAACCACACACACAAACTCACTATCCTGCTGGTAATAGCTCATCCAAAGTGACCATTCTCCCTACAATGTGCACGATAATTAAGGTGGGCCATTTCCAGCACAAATCCAGGTTTTCTCACATCCTCCCCACCCCCCATACACACACAAACTCACTCTCCTGCTGGTAATAGCTCATCCAAACTGACCACTCTCCAAGTTTAAATCCAAGTTAAACCAGAACATCTGGGGGGGGGGTAGGAAAAAACAAGAGGAAATAGGCTACCTTGCATAATGACTTAGCCACTCCCAGTCTCTATTTAAGCCTAAATTAATAGTATCCAATTTGCAAATGAATTCCAATTCAGCAGTTTCTCACTGGAGTCTGGATTTGAAGTGTTTTTGTTTTAAGATAGCGACCTTCATGTCTGTGATTGCGTGACCAGAGAGATTGAAGTGTTCTCCGACTGGTTTATGAATGTTATAATTCTTGACATCTGATTTGTGTCCATTTATTCTTTTACGTAGAGACTGTCCAGTTTGACCAATGTACATGGCAGAGGGGCATTGCTGGCACATGATGGCATATATCACATTGGTGGATGTGCAGGTGAACGAGCCTCTGATAGTGTGGCTGATGTTATTAGGCCCTGTGATGGTGTCCCCTGAATAGATATGTGGGCACAATTGGCAACGGGCTTTGTTGCAAGGATAAGTTCCTGGGTTAGTGGTTCTGTTGTGTGGTATGTGGTTGTTGGAGAGTATTTGCTTCAGGTTGCGGGGCTGTCTGTAGGCAAGGACTGGCCTGTCTCCCAAGATATGTGAGAGTGTTGGGTCATCCTTCAGGATAGGTTGTAGATCCTTAATAATGCGTTGGAGGGGTTTTAGTTGGGGGCTGAAGGTGACGGCTAGTGGCGTTCTGTTATTTTCTTTGTTAGGCCTGTCCTGTAGTAGGTAACTTCTGGGAACTCTTCTGGCTCTATCAATCTGTTTCTTTACTTCTGCAGGTGGGTATTGTAGTTGTAAGAAAGCTTGACAGAGATCTTGTAGGTGTTTGTCTCTGTCTGAGGGGTTGGAGCAAATGCGGTTGTATCGCAGAGCTTGGCTGTAGACGATGGATCGTGTGGTGTGGTCAGGGTGAAAGCTGGAGGCATGTAGATAGGAATAGCGGTCAGTAGGTTTCCGGTATAGGGTGGTGTTTATGTGACCATCGTTTATTAGCACTGTAGCGTCCAGGGAGTGGATCTCTTGTGTGGACTGGACCAGGCTGAGGTTGATGGTGGGATGGAAATTGTTGAAATCATGGTGGAATTCCTCAAGGGCTTCTTTTCCATGGGTCCAGATGATGAAGAGGTCATCAATATAGCACAAGTAGAGTAGGGGCATTAGGGGACGAGAGCTGAAGAAGCATTGTTCTAAGTAAGCCATAAAAATGTTGGCATACTGTGGGGCCATGCGGGTACCCATAGCAGTGCCGCTGATCTGAAGGTATACATTGTCCCCAAATGTGAAGTAGTTATGGGTAAGGACAAAGTCACACAGTTCAGCCACCAGGTTAGCCGTGACATTATCGGGGATACTGTTCCTGACGGCTTGTAGTCCATCTTTGTGTGGAATGTTGGTGTAGAGGGCTTCTATATCCATAGTGGCCAGGATGGTGTTATCAGGAAGATCACCGATGGATTGAAGTTTCCTCAGGAAATCAGTGGTGTCTCAAAGGTAGCTGGGAGTGCTGGTAGCGTAGGGCCTGAGGAGGGAGTCTCCATAGCCAGACAATCCTGCTGTCAGGGTGCCAATGCCTGAGATGATGGGGTGCCCAGGATTTCCAGGTTTATGGATCTTGGGTAGCAGATAGAATATCCCAGGTCGGGGTTCCAGGGGTGTGTCTGTGCGGATTTGATCTTGTGCTTTTTCAGGAAGTTTCTTGAGCAAATGCTGTAGTTGCTTTTGGTAACTCTCAGTGGGATCATAGGGTAATGGCTTGTAGAAACTCGTGTTGGAGAGCTGCCGAGCAGCCCCTTGTTCATATTCCGACCTATTCATGATGACAACAGCACCTCCTTTGTCAGCCTTTTGGATTATGATGTCAGAGTTGTTTCTGAGGCTGTGGATGGCATTGCGTTCCGCATGGCTGAGGTTATGGGGCAAGTGATGCTGCTTTTCCACAATTTCAGCCCGTGCACGTCGGCGGAAGCACTCTATGTAGAAGTCCAGTCTGCTGTTTTGAACTTCAGGAGGAGTCCACCTAGAATCCCTCTTTCTGTAGTGTTGGTAGGGAGACCTCTGTGGATTAGTATGTTGTTCAGAGGTATTTTGGATATATTCCTTGAGTCGGAGACGTCGAAAATAGGATTCTAGGTCACCTGGATTTGTGCTGGAAATGGCCCACCTTAATTATCGTGCACATTGTAGGGAGAATGGTCACTTTGGATGAGCTATTACCAGCAGGATAGTGAGTTTGTGTGTGTGGTTTTTGGGAGGGAGGTGAGGGGGTGAGAGAACCTGGATTTGTGCAGAAAATGGCCCAACTTGATTATCATGCACATTGTGTAAAGAGTTGTCACTTTGGATGGGCTATCACCAGCAGGAGAGTGAATTTGTGTGAGGGGGTGGAGGATGAGAAAACCTGGATTTGTGCTGGAAATGGCCCAACCTGATGATCACTTTAGATAAGCTATTACCAGCAGGACAGTGGGGTGGGAGGAGGTATTGTTTCATATTCTCTGTGTATATATAAAGTCTGCTGCAGTTTCCACGGTATGCATCCGATGAAGTGAGCTGTAGCTCACGAAAGCTCATGCTCAAATAAATTGGTTAGTCTCTAAGGTGCCACAAGTACTCCTTTTCTTTTTGTGAAACAAAAAAGACATTGAACATTTCAACCACTGCTGTGTTTTCTGTTATTGTCTTTCCTCCCTCATTGAGTAACGGGCCTATCTGTCCTTGGTCTTTCTCTTGCTTCTAATAGATTTATAAAATGTTTTCTTGTTACTCTTTATGTCCCTAGCTAGTTTAATCTCATTCTGTGCCTTGGCCATTCTAGTTTTGTCCCTACAGGCTTTTGTTTGTTTGTTTGTTTGTTTGTTTTATATATTCACCTTTCAAAGTAATGAATGAAAAATCATTCTAATTTCTATGTAATTTAAAATATTTCCTAAGAGCCCACTCTTTTTGGTCCAGATTCTGGTGCTCTCACCTGCACTTTCTACTGTTCAATCAGGTGACACAATTTTAACACGTTGAAATAGTGCCTCTCGCTGGTAAATGTGTGCAGATTTCTATTCCGCAGCAAGCTGAAGTAAAAAGTGGATTCCTTTAGGGTCAGCTACTGTAGACTGGCCACAGAGTTCTCCGGCCACAAGTACAATGTTTGACATTAAAAAGACAACAGTTATTTCCTATTCTGTGTACAGGGGCATCAAAGATACAGTAGCACTGTCTAGTAACTGTCAGCAAATGGTGACAATTTAATGCTGATCATTGTGTCGGTGATACTTTCTGAGTTTCCTTCTTGTATCCAAACGCTGAATAACTTGTACCAGTGTCAGAGAGCAGCCTATGTCTATCTGTTATTTCCTTAGCAAGCTGAAATCTTCTTTAAGGTGTCTAAGAGACACAGCATGGGAGGAAAGATATTCTCCCTCAGGAAAACGGTTCTGTTTGACAAATATTATAAACTATCCTACAGACCATAGAAGCAACATTCTAGGGGCTCTGCTTCCATTGGAGGGTTTTAATTTCTGCTGCCCCTTTGAACAAGACGCTGTGCTGGGCCAGACCGGTTCCTGGAATCTAAAGGGTTCGTTAGCAAGGAAAGGACAAAACGTTGGTTTCCGAGCGACGGTGTAGCACTAGGGCTTCAGAAGGCTTCCAACTACTTAGATTGAGCTATAATTAAATAAAAATAATGAGCTGCACTAACGAACTTATCCACTCGGCGTGTTTGTCTATGGGCTTGTGGGACAGCCTCTGTCCTGCTGATGGGACCCTCGGTGGAAAGTATTTAATGCCCATTTGAAATAATGGCCTGGTCCCTAATGGAGCCAGCAATATAAATACATTTCACTGCGATGTATCATTTTCTTTTACTTATTTATTCATTCACTTTATTGCCTCGCAATCTAGGGCCCATTAAGAATTTTGTGGCCGCGTCCATTGTTTGGAATGGCCTGGATCTTGGGTGCAGGTTCGGCCGGGGCGGTGTTTGGGCAGCAGTGAGCGTTTTCATTGCTACTCACAGACAGTCGGGTGTGACTGAGTGCTACCCAGGAATGACGCACGCTCCTGCTGCAGCAATGGACCCAAAGCACTAATTACTCCTGCAATTCCTGGTTATATGGAAAATCCAGGGAAATCGATCCCTGGACTCACGCAAGGCATTTTCACATTCGGAGCAGGCTCAGGAATGCCGACCTTAGTGCAGCAAGAGCCAGTGGGCTCGGGGAAAGGGAGATGAGAGTCCCTCGAGGGAGAATGTGAGGAGACCACCCCTAGCAACAACAGGGAGAGGACAGGCAGGGGAAGGACTCACAAGCCCTAAAATGAAGAGCTCAGAGGATGCAGGAGAAATTACCTGGGTCCCAAGTAACCATATTTCCTAAATATACACAGCCACGCAGGGCCTAGCTACAGCCACGCTGCAGCTCTGACTGGTTTCTGGTGGCTTCTAAAACACAGTCAGAGCCCCTAGAGGGATCACAAATCATTTACAGGGATACTATGCTATTGCCCTACACTACAGTAGCAATGTGAGGGGTGCATGTGGCCCTGGGGTCCCTTTCTCCCTTCCTTGAGCAGCACGACGGGGGAATGAACAGGGCGGGTAGGAGCGGCTCCTGCATCTGGCACCCAGCTGGTTCCCTACTGTTTCTCCTGCCCTCTGGGTTGCTGCTCCCCTTCTCTCACTGGGCAGGCTATCACAGGGGAGCAGGGCCTACGGGAGGCAGCAACCGCTCCATCTGCCTCTCCTGGCGAACTGCAGCCAGATCCGCGCAGCTTTGGCTCCCAGCAGAGTCATGTAGCGGCTGCAGCCAGAACTGCCGCGTCCATTCCAGTTCCGCCAGAAACTCTGAGCTAGCAGGGGCCTCTCTAAAGACTCTGAGAAGGAAGTAAAATTACTCCACAGTCATGAGACTCTTGAAAGTCTGATGAGAGTTGGCCAGTGGGAGGTCCTTTTCATACACAAAAAGCTCATAGCAACAAGAATGACCTTCCTTGCAAAATGCAGACATTAAACCTGGAAGGTCCAAATCCTCTGCCCAGTGCACAGCCAGTGTATAAGGGGGGGGATTTCTGGGGGCTGCTCTTTATTTCTCTGTGAAAGACGTAACACATAAAAGCCATATTCGCTACGTTTACCATATTATTACCTTCTTCTCAGCACTGAGAGAGTTCATACAGACGTGGATTGGTTGCATAAAACACAGGAGGACACAAAAACTCTCGGTAAAAGGAACAAAGCCCACCTAGGTCTGAATCGCAGCCCCCAGACAAAGACAGTCCGTAGAGTCTCAGCTTTGTAGACGCTTTCATCCGCTGAGTCGAAACATGTTAAGTTTTACAAAGGACTTAGTGGCTGGTTCGTTCTATAGAGATGGACTGTTGCTACGGCTTGGTTAAAAACTCCCGTGGTAGCATAACGCTGCCTACGTGTTACAGTGTTGCCCGCTCCCAGGAGTTGACCCCCAGCCTTGCAATACGTGGGCGTTTTTCGTAAAGATCCGGTTGCTGGGCTTAGGTTATTACGTGAGAACCCCAGTGTTCATTTGGGGACGCAGTCCTGGTCCTGGTGCATGGGGAGGGAAGCTTGAAAGCAGGACGTCTGGATGCGCCAGCCCTCAGGGGCGTGGGGGTGTACCATCATAATCCACCAGACCTGCCCTGTAATCAGCAATGGAGCTGTTGTAGTCACTTCCACTCATCCACTGAAGCTTCCCCTTTCCCCAGCAGGTCCCAGGGCCCTTCTCAAGAGATCCTGCTCCCCATCTGCTGCTGCATTTCTTCGGCAGCTCTGCTTTTCACAGTGTCCGTGCAGTTTTCTATGCCCGCCACTCCAGATGTGGCCGCTGGTTGAAGCCTGTGATTCTAAGGAGCGATATCTCCGTTGTGTGACCGGTGCAGGGCCCCCGCCCCATCACCTTCCTGGGCGTGGGGACAGATCCCAGAGAGGTTCTGGCGGCCCGGCCTTCTGAGCCGCAGGAGCGTTTGCCCAGAGGGCAGGAAACAGCCTCTCCGAAGGGCACTGATGGTCCAAGGTCCCTGCAGAAAGCTGCGGCAGCCCCTTTGTACGTTTCAGCATTGTCCAATCCAGAATCAACCCTTAATGTGATTTAGCCTAAACCCCTGCCCCGTGCTACAGGAGGCCACTGCCTCTGCCTGTCTCCATTCAGACCCACAGGCCTCTGCGATCCAGCTCCTGCGTCATTTTGTTTTAGCGTATCAGGTATTAATCGAGGTTCTTCTCCTTCCCTCATCTATAGGGCCCTACCAAATTCATCATCCATTTTGGTCAATTTCACAGTCATAGGATTTCAGAAATCATACATTTCATGATTTCAGTGATTTCATTCTGAAATGTCACAGGGTTGGAATTTAGGGGTCCTGACCCAAACAGGAGTTGTGGGGTGGCAGAAGTTTACTCTAGGAGGGCTGCGGTACGGCCACCCTTCCTTCTGGGCTGCTGCCTGCAGAGCTGGGCCCTCAGTCAGCATCCCTCGCTCTCCGGCCGCCCAGCTCTGGAGGGAGCAGCGCAGAAGGACGGGTGGCCTGGTGCGGTATCACCACCCTTCCTTCTGCGCGGCTGCTGGCAGGGCACCACCTTTGGAGCTGGGCAGCCGGCCGACAGCCGCCGCTCTCCGTCTGACCACCTCTGAAGGTAGCGCAGCCCAACCCCCCCAAATAACCTTGCGACCCCCCCTGCAATTCCCTTTTGGGTCAGGACCCCTAATTTGAGAAAAGCTGGTCTCCCCCGTGAAATCTGTGCAATACAGGGTAAAAGCACTAAAAAGACCAGATTTCATGGCAGGGAGACCAGATTTCACGGTCCGTGATGTGTTTTTCATGGCCACGAATTTGGTAGGGCCCTACTCACCTGTCAGTACAGCTGTATCGGTCTATGTGCTGAGAGTAAAGCTATCAGCAGAGCAGGGCGTCTGTAAGTGAGGGACACGCCAGCCAAACGCTGATTCGGAGGCTTGATGAATTCGTTCTCATCCTCGTGCTCATTGGGTTGCGGTGATACCTGGAATACACAGGTTTGTTCCTGCTCGCACGGGGCAGCCTAATCGCCCATTTCCCAGAAGAGAGGCGTGTTCATCACTGAGATAAAACAACCACAGCATTTGCCTGTCTGGCTTGCGTAGTTATTTATTTAAAATGTTGCTGACTGAGAGAGCTTCCTGAGACGTGTGTTTTATTTCTCCTGGACTCCTGGGGGAGCTCAATCAGACAGGCTCATCTCCAACATGCATTTTAAAGGCAGCTTTGGCATAACTGAGAAAGCACCAGCTCTGGGAACACTTGGGGCCTGACCCTGCGCGGTGCTGAGAACATGCGACCCCAGAGGGGTGCTCTCGCCCCAGGCCTGTGTGTGACCTGCTGCGGTTCTCTTTCATGGCCACCGACGCCGCAGTGACGCTCTCTCACACAACCCTTTGAAGGGACACTGCTGGTGGGACTGTATGAAGATGGCGGAGATGACAGGAATGAACATGCCATCCTGCAGCATCTAACCACCGGCCCAGGGCAGACCTCTGAAGAAATGGCTGGCTCCAAAGACACGAGGAATGGAGCTAATGCTACGTGTTTAAATCCTGGGAGAGAGCGGAGTCCATAAGTGTCTCTGCACTGGTGCTACCCACAGCAGAAGACAAGACTTGGTTGTCTAACCCAGCTCCCAGTCTACACGCCAGCTCTCGGTGCGGGTGGCATCTGGGTGGGAGAAACAGGAGAGGAAATTTTGTGGCAGTGAAAATATTTTCACATGAACTTTACAGTGGAAGCAGTTCTGTGAGAAAGAGACAGAGAGGGGTGTGCAAGGGGACTGTGTACAAAACAGCACCATAGGACGCCTTGCTCATCTCACAGCGTATCAAGGGGAGTATTGAGAGTAATATAAGTTTGTAATCAAGTTTCATGCTCTAGACAACAAATGCAGAGAGTTATGGCTCCATACGCAGAGAACAAACCATGAATTATCAGCCTAAAAATGACCAATAAGAGAGAATGCAAGCGCGATCTGCCAGACAGAGAGCACAGGGTGTGTTTCCAGCCTTACACATGGTGGCAACACTGAGAACAAAATGGCTCCCTCCCTTCTTTGCAGGCAGGCAGCGTGGTTAGAAGTTGAAAGGTGCAGTACACAGAAAACACCACCCTGAGTACTGGGCAGAATATTTTGCACTTCCATAGCTGGCTCTTTTCACCAGTTCTCATGGCACATTCACTGGCTGATTCTAATCATACCTCTCAAGGGAGGCAGGGATTACACCCATTCTGCAGATTAGTAACTGAGGAGCAAAGAGGTTAAGCACCAATTTTTCCTGAAAGCTGGCTGGGTACCAGCGAGCTGCACAGGATCAGATGAGGAAGCCACCCTGCCATGGGCTATAGAACAGGTGTGGCACTTCTTTGCATCAGCTCCTCGGGCCCGAAAGCTGGAGTAGATCCCATGGCTCGAGCACCTCTCTCTGCACCCAATACAGGGAGAGGATTGAAGGGCTCTTGGAGCAACAGGCCGTCCCTCTGCAGCCTTGCTGTAATGGGTTCTTAGGGGCCCCGTGTAGCTGGTCTCTGTGCTGTACAGAGAGTGCCCCATCCTGCCCAGCCTTCCAAAATCCTGCCCTCTCCCTCCCGCGGAGCCAGCTGCATTGCTTCTGTGGTACGCAGGGCCCTCAGCACCCAGGGAGTGTGGGGCAGTGCCCGGACCAGAGCCCTGATTCCTAGTCCTGCCTTCCAACACCTCCCAATCATTATTATTTTTATTTATTATTTGTATCGCCATCGTGCCCCGGAGCCAGCATGATGGGCCGTGGGCTCTGCACACCTGCGGCCTCGCTGCTCTTTGTCGGCATCATGGCAAAGAAGAGTTCTGAGCAGGGAGGATAATGAGCTGGCTTTGCTGGTGTTTCCTGGGAGTTCCTCCCAACCGCCAGGGTCAGCGGGAGAGAAAGCACCAAGCGGCTGGTGTGAAAATGTACCAAGCTGGCGATGGAGACGGGCACCGGGGGCCAATCAGAGGCGGGGCGTTCTGAATGGAGACAAGCGGGGCGAGCTGCCTAGGCCGCAGATGGATTAAGTGCCCATTTCCATCTCCTAAGTGGAGGCCGGGGTTGAGTGTTTGACGGCCATGGGCCTGGGCCACTCCCTCCCTTTGGAGCCGACAGCCGTGTCCGAACAACTGCTGCTGGGAGCAAACCAAGCGCTTCTGAACCAGCAGCAGGTTCTGCTGCCACCTCCTTACCAACGGGGGAGAGATTCCTTCGTCCTGATATCAGCAGGGGACGGGTCCCGCTCTTGTGGGGAACTTTCCTGGCTTACACCCGACCCCGGTGGCATGGGCTAGCGAAGGGATCTGAGTCCTTGCTCCCACTCCCTTTACCCAGAGGCCTGCCTCCCCTGGAGGGCTCCCTTTCCGCTCTCCTGGGTGGCAGAGTCCTCGTAGCCCCAACAAGGCAGGGCCCAGGATTCCTGGGGAGCTCGACCCCCATCTTGTCATGGTCACTTAGGGTGGGGGCTCGGGCAGAACCAGCTCACACGGAGGACGGGACCCACTACGTTTCAGTGAGGGGCCAGCAGGGCCTTTACACAAATCCCGGAAGAAGAAGGAAAAACCAGTGAATTTTATAAAATAGTCACTGACTGTTCCTTTCCACCTTATGCCTCACAAAGAGTGGGGGGAGAGGAACATTTGCCCAGCCCTAACTCTGCCACGGCGGAAGGCACTCACCAATGAACGGTTAAACCAAACTTTCCACTGGCTTCCCACCAGTTGTTTCATTTCAGCAGAACAGGGCACGCCTGCTATCTGGTGCCCCCAATCGATAATAATTTGCTACATTTGCTGCCTAATCCTCACACTCATAATACCAGGCCTGTCCCTCGCACATGAAATGAATTTTAGGATGTTAAAAGAAATACGAAGCGTGTGGAGATCAAAGCCTTTCTGAATAGGCAGGAATACAAAACACCCTAGTCTGCCAGCTTTTAAATCATTACAAGATATTTAAATGACCCCAAAGTTATTCATACTGAACACTATGGGGTCTTATTGCAAACGTAGATTGTTTCAGCAGCTGCCGACCACCCAAGGGTGGCTGAAAGCATTTCATCCAACCTCCTGCCTCACAGCTCATTGAAGAGCATGGAATAGATAATGAAATCTCATCCTCTTTTCCCTCTAATTCTGCCTAAATTGAGTATGCTACATTGCTTTACCGGAATCAACACTCAAGTTCTAACCTTGTTGGTGTTAGATCCACTGAAAACACGCCAGGGCAATTTGCCCAGGGCTGTTAGTTCTGCCATTTCTTAAGGGATCCGTAGACACTTATAATGCCTCCTGAAGCCAGTTATATTACTGTCTCTTCCAATCGTTTCAGAATTTGGGATGCACAAGGGTTAGGGTAATGGGGAAACATGCTCTGGATTATGCTCTCTTTCACATCAGGGGCCAGCTAGTGAGGTTAATAGGTCACTGGATCCAACTGACATCAGGAGGGCTACCTGTATCTAATTCAGGAGAGAAGCGCAGAACTTTAGAAGTGAAGGACTGGAAGGGACCTCACTAGTTCATCTACTCCAGTCCCTGGCACCCTGGCAGGACTATGTAATAACTAGACCATCCCTGACAGGAGCTTGTCTAACCTGTTCTTAAAAACCTCCAATGATGGAGATTCCACAGCCTCCATGGGCAATTTATTGTACATATCTTTTTCCATATTTTCCCAATCCTTTCTCCAGTGGGGATTTGCCCCAATCCACACCCTCAAAGGCCTGGCCTCCACAGCAAAGTCCTGGTGTAGACAGGCCAAGATGCTATTTACATCAAATGAGCTTACCCTGCTTGAAACCAGGATATGCTGTACCAATTCAAAAATAACGAGGAGTCCTTGTGGCACCTTAGAGACTAATAACTTTATTTGGGCATAAGCTTTTGTGGCTTATGCCCAAATAAATCTGTTAGTCTCTAAGGTGCCACAAGGACTCCTCGTTATTTTTGCTGATACGGCTACCACTCTGAAACCTGTACCAGTTCAGAGAATGCAGAGAGGATCTGTCTACACAGCAAAAAAAGCCTGGGTCTGGCCCACCCCGCAGGTGATAGAGCCCAGTGCCAGCCAGAGCCTGGAAGTCTACACAGCAATGAATCAGCCCTGCAGCCCAAGCCCAACAAGCCTGAGTCAGCTGGCACAGGTCAGCTGTGTGGACAGACCAAGAGTAACTGGAGTATTCACCTGCTCCGCTCCATCGATTGCTGGAATTGGGGCAACTGCAGCGGGGTTGAAGACGGGAGTATATTTTTATTAATAAATATAGTAACGAGTTACAGAATGAATGTGAAAAGTTGAACAACAATTTGGACACTTCTCCCCAAATCTTTTCTCCATTCCCCACCACCCCACATTCAGCTCCCTGTCTGGGACTGTCCCTGCTGCAAGCTGGACACTGCTGATCATGGAGACAAAACTCTGCCTGTGTGTGGTACATAGAGCAAAATAAACGATCCACAGAACATTTCAAGGCCCTAACCTGTCTTTCACCTGAGCTCAGGGGGCCAGCACCTACAAACCTGACCTGCTATTCAGCCCTAGCATTATGCAAAGTCTTTAAGGAGAAAAAACTCCCAGGACTTGAGCAGTTCATATCACCGTTATTGTCCATCAAGATCTCAGCAAGTTTTCAAGCCTCTCTCAACGTAGGGCCAGTCGGCCTTTTGCCAAGGCTCTAAGCTAACTATTGAATTTAAAGGGTGATTGACCCAGCTGTGATCTTTCATACAGGGATGTATCCTGCCTTATGCTTTGTGCCAAAGCAGCTGTGTAAGGGCCAAAATGCAGTGGACGTGTCGTGTGGCCTTTGTGCCTGGCAGGGGGCTTTGTACCTCCCTGCTAGGTGCAGGGTCAAACCATACTGCGGGTCTCTCTGCCAGACCATGCAGGGCGGGTTGTGGGGGTGTGATTGTGCACAGCTCTGACCCAAAATGCCCTGGCCATCCCCTACGGCGAGGCATAGAGGACACTTCCGGGGGCAGGTTGGTACTGCAGCTCAGAATTGGAGGGGGAGGGGAGGAAGTTTCCATTGTTCAGCCTCCTGCCATTCATCCGGTGGCCCCACTGACCCAGCTGAATGTGTCTCCTGACCTTGGAATCTCATATTGGTTTCATTCTGGAGAAGCGAGTGGCAATCGGTAATGCCTCACGCTCCCTAATTGCACCAAATAGCAGGCAATTTCCTGGCATTCAATTGATCCATCCCCACTGTCCCCCTCTGTCTGAAACGCTAAGGAAATCTGGCCAGCACAAAGTACAGCATTACTGTACTTTCATTTGAATATATCTTTTCAACACAAAAAGAAAAAAAAATCCCAAACCATTCACAATTCAACTCGCGCTGTTTAAAAGCCTCCTAGGACAACAGCCTGTTATTAACATTTACAGGGCTGTGGTTGCAGAATAAAGAAAAGCTTCTGTGTGATTTGTGCTAATGTAACAATGATGGCACTTAAATTCAGTCGTGTGCGGAAAATGGTAGGCGCCATAATGGTCCACGAGAGGAAACGGACAAGGACATTATGCAGGCCCTTTTATGGAACCAATGAGTAAGTTAGAGTGAAACTTGCGGTTCCTGCAGGGTGTCTCTGCCTCTCCAGCAGAAGAAGGGACCTCACTGGTGATTCTCAGTGGGAGCTGCTAAGCCCCACGGGTGGCACAATAGATGTCTTTAGAGTTGGGTTACATTTTTGTTGTGGCCATTTCCATGGTGAGTTATGGGCTGGGCTGTCATTTTCATTGTTTCCTATTAGCAAGATGTTTGTGCAGAAATTGTTACACTTGGCAACCAAACGAGGGTTTGAAACGGTCACATTGGCAGAGCGATGCCAGTATTTTTTGTCTCGCTGCCAAATTATTCTCTGTCCTACACTGTCGTTCCACAGCTTTATTTTTGCACGTCAGCCTCATTGGTAAAGAAGGCGAGAAATCCTCTGGCAAAGGGAAAATCTCCCAATTAAAAAGTGTACAACATGCAAAAATGCCAGAGAAGTCTCGAGAGCGGTGGTAAAAGCGGTCACCTCTTGTCCTCAATTTATGCTATTTCCTTCACCCTGGGCATTATATTAGTGCTGACAAGGATCAGGTTAACCCCGTCTGCAATCTAATAAAAGCTTGCATGGGGGAAGCGTGCATAATCTTTCTGCAGTGTCTTAGGGAATGCGCACAGTAAAACCTGCTGCCGTTGCTACGTGGCCAGAACTCTGGGCTGAAATAAATAGGGCCCTGCCTGAGGCCTGAGGCAGACAGTGAGACGTGCTCTCAGCAGGGGACTTCTCAGAAAGCCCTGCTCACCCTGCACTGGGACAAGCCTCCACGTGGGGGGGTGGCCGCACCATGAACTCCAACTCATGCAGCTGCCACCTAAGTCCTCTCCTGAGGAGTGTAGCTAGCCTTTCCGCCAGCTGCCCTCTCCCCCGGCCCCTGAAGAAAGGGGGTTCAGGGCCCAGACTGCCCAGCTGGGGGAATCTGGCAAAGGGCATCTACACCGAGTCCACCTGCCCGCCCCTTGCTGGAAGGAGCTGTGCTGGCCTGGTCCGCCGGTGATGCTACCCTGAGAGTCTCCCTGCAAGGGCTGACGGGGCTTCCCCGGCCTGGGGAGAACTCCCACGTGTTGCTGCCGGCTAGGGAAGGGCAGGCGCTCCGGAACCGCAGCGAGGTGCGTAGCAACCAGGCCTGCTCTGGAGCAGCGTGGCGGGGCAGGCCCACCCCGCCCCAGCACCACGGCCACAGGCTCTGCTCCGCCCCCCACTGAGCTGCTAGATTTCCCCCCAAAGGCTGCCACATTTTCCCTGGCACTCCTGATGCTAGTGGCACACGGAGAGGATGAAGGGTGGTGTGTCTCGCCCTTGTGCCAGCAGCACTGCGTTCAGTTCCCAGCTCCTGCCCAGACCCCTGGGCAAGACCCCTAGCCGCCCTGGGCTTGCTTCCCCGTGAGTAAAATGGGGTTCCTACTCTTCCCACCCTCCCACCCAGGGAGGGCAGGCGTGGTCTCTAGCCGTGTCTTTGTCCAGCGCCGAGCAACGGGGCCCAGGTCTCTAGGGGTTCAGCTCCACAGCCCACGGCAGCGCCCGTCCAGCCTAGAGACTCCGATGAAAATAGCTGAGCGGGCTGGAGCTCGGGCTCTGAAGCCTCGAGAGGGGCGTGGGCTTGGCTCCCGAGCCGCAGCGGACTACTGCTATCTACGCCATGGTTTTGGTGCGGTGGCGCGGGCCTACCCTCGGTGCTGCTCCGCTGATACCCACATTGCTTAGCACCAGCCGAGAGCTCTCTTTCCAGCCTGAACTCCAAGCATTTGTTGTTTTGCTCGGCATTCAGCTGGCAGGACTCGCCCAGCCAGACGTCCCGTCATTACTGCACCCAGCAAAGGCAACGCGCGGAAGGAGCTGCCCTCGGTAAGCGGCTGGCCGTCTCCCGTTTCTTTCCCCCTCCTCATTAATTGACCAACCCCGGTGTTGCAGTATTAGCATGATGCTCTGTTATGCTTTGCAATAAAAACACGGCCCGCGCATAAGAACCAAGTGTAACGATATGATCCTAATAGGGGTAGAAGTGAGCTGTGCCAGCATTAATCTTTTATAGCAGCATTCATCTTTGAATGCTGTCTGTGCTTCTGTCACAAGGAAATGCTGTGGCACTAGCCTATCAATCCCCCGTTTCGTTTCCCGTCCAGGGGAAGGACAGTCGCCAACGTACCGGAGAGAAAGGTCCCCAGAATGAAGCCACTAGAGGTGCAAATTCACCATTTGGAAATAACGGGAATTGCCTTGTCCACAGTTTAAAGGAGAGACTGTGCTTCAAATGTGAACATTCCCTTCATTGGCCTCACTCTAGCTACTTTAAATGCTGGATATTCACCGGGTCTGCCTTCACCCAGGAGCGGCTGGGATCGTTTGGGGCTTGTATATTAGCGGCTGCATTCGTTAGTGCAAAAATCATCGTCAGAATGCTGCTGCTTGGTGCACGGCCGAAGGGCCGGCTTGTCAGTGCACCGCTTTCCCCACCGGAATGGGGCTCAGGCTTAATTAGCTTGTGAGGGCTTCAAGGCAGTCTTAGTGCTTGTCTGTGGCAGTGGGGCCCTGACCCCTGATGGGGGCACCAGGCCCCACTGAGAGGTGAATTATCATCATCACAAATAACCTCTCAGGAGGGCTGCTCCCTTCTGCTGCCGCAAGGAGAGGGTCAAGGCAAAGCAGCAGCTTTGCAGCATGTTACCTCCCCTTTCCATCCATCCACTCCCCAGGGACCAGGCTGGATCTGGGCACCTCCAGGCTCTCCGCACTCCCCCCACCCCCAATCTGAAGGGAGCAGAAGGCTAGGAAACAGCAATCAGCTGATTTGCAAAGGAAGTGTCACAGGATACTCAGGTAGCAAAGCGTAGAAGAAAAGGATGGCAAACTGCTACGTGGCTCACAGCCAGAGACGGGCCCATTCTAGTCTACTCTGTTGGATTCTCGGTCATCTGAAGCCTTTAAAGCAAGGCTGGAAGTCTTTGTAAAGGGTAAATCTAGCTCAGGCCATGGTTATGGGCGTGATGCAGAAACCGTAGGATGGCTTCGTGCCCTGTGCTTTGCAGAAGGTCAGACTGGAGGAAGCCAATAGCCAGACTGGCCTTAAAATCTCTGAATCCATTGTGCGCTTTGGTCTTTGGGTCTCTCTCCAGCCCTCCTCCCCCCAGTGTCCGAGCACCTGCCAGACGAGCAGGAAGTGAAATGACCAGCAGCTGCATCACGTGTGCTTCCGAGCCATAGAACCGGGATCCAGGTTCCAACACTCCAAAGGGCCCGTTATTAGTATTATTATTTTATTGGGGCCATTTGCCCAGCCCTCATCCAGACCTGGGTCTGAGCTGTGAACACCCCCAGGGACGATTGCATCGAGGGTGTTGAGTCAAGCCCCGCTCTGCCGTCGCCATCAATACTCTGGGGCCAGGGATGATCGCCGACGATGGGAAATAGATAGCAAGCATTACAGCTGTCCAGAGAGCAAATGGAAACCGAGCTGCAGGGGCTGCTTGCTGTGCAGAGTGCTCAGTGGCCACTGTGTATTTTTTCCAGTACCTTTCAACGGATCTGGCTGGAGATTCTGCCCCTGGCAAAACTTCACCAGATGTCTTCTTAGACTAACTGCAGAAAACTGGGTAAACAGGGTGTGGCATTGCTGGTTGCCTCCCTTCTATGCCCACCTCCCCCTCGGTGCCACTTCGTATGAGAGGAGACAACAGCCTGGCTTCTAACTTGTCGCCAGCAGCCAAGATGCCACTCACATCAATTTTACACACCAGTGGCAAGGAAAGTGAGACATCCATCCTGCTCTTGGAAAATGCCAGGCAAGCCCCTCTTGTAATGAACTAACCATAGCTCTAGAGGCTGAAACACAAACTGACAAATTTAATGTCAAATTAGGTGACCGAGAGGAAAACCTACAGGCATTCAGAAGATGCAGGGCCCAGAACCTCAGCTGAACCCAGGGGTTTTCAGCACAACTCAGAAAGGGGCAGCTGCAGAGGTAACTGACCTCTAATAATCCCCAGAGCCAAGGCGTCTGATTAGGGCTGGTTTGGCCAGTTCTTGGATTCAGGCCAGTTATGAACAGCTAGACTTCACACGGTTGAGTAAATCTTACAGGTCTGTGGATCTTTTGTACTCAGGGTGAAATTGCTCCTGTACAGCAAGGCAAATCTGAACATTGCGAAGGCCATATTAAAAACCTTGTGTAAGTGCCAATGAATAATGAAGGTTTGGATGCATATGGGATGGCACCTAATTTCCCCTCAAACCACGATCAACTCTCCAGAATTGCATAGGATGATTCCCAACTGTTGTTCTGTTGTGTCAGTCTGGAAAGAGACCCAGTGTCTGTGACATAGCGGGAACACTGCAATCTCAGTCTTATAACGTGCACATTTTCCATCAGAACAAAGAAATGACGCCAAGCTATTGACATCCGATGTCTGTGCTCAACCCAGTATTTCCTAGACAGTGAGAAACCATCTCAACGAAAGAACGACAGCATCTTTTCTTGGGAAAACTTTCACACGAGACGCTGACGCTACATTTCTGGCTCTCTTCATTTTGTTCTGCGGAGGCTAACTCATAAACTACTACTGGTCTACGCTCCCCAGGCTCTCACAAGGATGTCAGGGAACTAGCAATGTATTTTCTATGCTATTCAACTGTTTGTGCCAGAGGAGAGGAAAAGGCACTTAAAACAAACTTACTGGAGGTCTCCAAAACGGGGTCAATACCACTCCTCTACCCACAGGCGGGCGTGCGGCTAAACACGTTAAAGCTTGCGGAGCTCTTTGAGATCTGTTACAAAAGGCGACCTAAGGGCCAGGCGTCATTATTTCCCATAAGAAGTCATCTGGTATCCTGGTGTCAGCATGTGTCATGGGGCGTGGCTGTCACGATGACAGTTTAATTGCACACTAGTGCCCCTGATTCTCCTCTGCTTCGCACCTGACATGGTCACTCGCACTTGTGCACGGTCACCGGGTAGTACTTTCCCCCCACTTTGCTGGGTATAAATGGCACCATGGGGGAGCAGCCCAATCGCTCAGCAGCACTTGTGTGTGGTAAACAGGGCCGGGGGGGGAGTGCTGTGCCGTGCCGTGCTGTGTGGCTGCCTGGAAGAACCATTCAGTTATCCAGGCCACAACTGTCAAGCTTGACTTCATGAAGTTGGGTAGGCACCAAAGTATTAGTGATCTGATTTGCACAAGTGTGAGCCCCTGCCTCTCTAGGTGCTTCAGTCTGACATTACTAATAAGTGCCTCTATGGGCAAATCCTGGGCCTCAGGGACTGATTGTCTCCATAATTAAACTGGGTAGGATAAAGCTGTGGCCTACTGTTTGGATAACACCTGGTGTCTATCCTCCACCTGAGGCCAGTCCTCAGCAAACTGAGCAGAACTTGGCTAGGGTACATAGTAGGGATGGGGAGGGGGCTACACTGAAAATAACCTTTTGAGAGTAAGCAACATAAATACAGGGTGATGAATGAGGGTTTGATAAAGTGAAATGGAAGCTAATTTCCTAGGACGTGCATAATTGCAGCAATTCAAAATGTTAAAAATGCAAAATTAGTAATAATCAGGGGCTGTTTATGATCTGTGTCTATACTCTGTGAATCCAACTAATATGGAGTAATTACATTCCTCTAATTCTAGGTATTTATCATCTTTTGGTTGAAGAGGACTCATAAGAAACAATAAAAACAGATTGCTCTGTATTTGGCTAGCCCAGCATACTGTGTGGTTGGTGCTGTATGGGCTAATTTCTCTTTTAAGGGTAAAACCGTGAGTATTTGGCTTTGCTTACACAGCTGTTCCATACATGCGTTCAGCATGCCTCCAGCATGCAGCAGCTGATCAGTTGCGCAATAGCACCACCAGTAGACAATATCACGGCGTTACGGAGAAGACACTCAGATGCTATCTCTTGGCTGCACAAGTTACGACTGCTGAGTGCAGTGCAGAATAATACTCACACTTTATTTGTCTACTATCGTATATTTTTATGGAGCATTTCCTTTATTTATTTTCCCCTTTAGCCCATAAGGGGACTGGGATACCTACCACTCGCAAATATTTGCCAGCAGAACCAAGTTACGGCAAAGTGGGATTCCAGCTGCACTGCGGTAATGCCCGATGAATGTGTGATCAGTTTGCTAATGTGGGTCGTTCCTTAGTTGAATGAATCATTTCATTTTCCCTGTTCCATATGCGTGCACTACAAAAGTGGATCAGAGAGCTAAACTCCTGAGCGGGCTGAGGTTTGCTTTTAATGGATGATGTTCCTTCTCAGCCCCGGAAGTGGTCATCAGAGGTGTAATTATCAGAGGCCTGTAGCAAGCCTGGATGGTGATGAACCCATCTCTTCAATGTCAGGTTTCAGAGTAGCAGCCGTGTTAGTCTGTATTCGCAAAAAGAACAGGAGGACTTGTGGCACCTTAGAGACTAACCAATTTATTTGAGCATAAGCTTTCGTGAGCTACAGCTCACTTCATTGGATGCATTCGAAAGCTCATGCTCAAATAAATTGGTTAGTCTCTAAGGTGCCACAAGTCCTCCTTTTCTCTTCAATGTGTGACTCACGGGCTGATGTGGAACCAATGACGTGGCTGTCCGGCTTGTGAGCTGCTATTAGTCTGAAGGGTCCCTCTGATGTCCTGTAGCTTTGTCCTGCACGCAGCAGCCTGAACCCATATTGTTGGTTTTCAGCCCCTGTGACATTGTTTGTAATAGGTAGGGCTGCTCAAACTAGTCTTTACGGGTGGTATTTGTTAGGCCTTTAGCACATCTCGGTTAGCAGACTGTTAGCAAAGCGATGCTCCCTGTGTGTGCTCATTGAATCCTCTGCACAAACAGTTCACAGGCTCTGTTCTTGGGCTGTTTGCTGCCTGTCTCCCAAGGTTTGTCTCATGGCCTGGCCTCCTGTATTCCTGTAGATGAATATATGGACCCCCCCTCCCCCAACCACCAGGTCTGACAGTCTCTTAGATGGTATTATAGAGGGTAATAACTGTCCTCCTGGGGAATAGAGAAGAAGTTAGCTAAGATGGGCTGGAGTGCTCATTGTTGCTGTTGTTGTTAAAGTCCAATCCCGTTTCCTAGAAGACAAACACACACACACACAGAAAGAAAAGAGCAGCAAAGAGGGAAAATGCAACTTCTGTCTCTGGTGCTGACTCTCACTTGCAGACTTGCTGCTGGAAAAAGACAAGCACAGCACATGGTCTGATCAGCAAGTCTGAGACCTGGCAAACTTGTTCCAGCATTGAGCTGTTCAAGGTATTACATTTAGCTGCCCCTTTCTGGTCTCAGGCTTATAGCAGTGTTGCAAAATATGCATGCTTGGCTGGCTAGCCAGGCTCTTACTAGGCAGAAGGAAAAAGGAGATCGGAAAGAGAGAAATAAGGTGGGCAAGGAAAAGGACACATGGGGCTGTGGGAGACCAAGTCTCACATCCCAGGTAGTGTTCAGGATTTAGCCAGAGCCGGTGGATGAGGCGGTGTCATCTGGATCCCTCTCTCGGGTCCAGACATCTCTCAGGATCAGGATGAAGAAGGCCCGGCATCTCAGGAGATGGTGAGGATGGCAGCCAGGGATGGTGAAGCTTGCTCCTTTCCCTTCTTTTGTCGTTCAGCCAGCCAGCGTTTGCTTCCAGCCATCTGTCTTTTCCCCCAAAGTATCTTTTTTAAAGACCCCCCCCAAAGGGAATGAAGGGCAGAATAGCTCATTCCCTCGTTATTTTGTTCACCAATTAGGCCTAATTTCTGACCTACTCTTTTTAGTTCACTAATTTCCAGTCCTACACTTTTCTTGTTTACCACACACGAGCTTAACAGAGTCGGTGAATTATACCATGGGGTCTTTTTGTTTGGACTATTTCAGCTTTTCTGTTTTCCTTTTGCACCTTTTCCCATCAACACGTGTTGTTACAGGGCACTCCGGCACTGTAGGAACTTTGACCCACTTCTCACAATTTGAGTAAATTTGTAGGCCCAGTGATTACAAGAGGCCCTGTCCCCTTGCAAGGTGACTTGAGTGTTTCAAACTGGAGAGTAATGAACACGGCTGAGCAAACACACGCTGCATGGGTGTAATCATCCTTTGAGCTAACATCTCTGCATTCACCAGTGTTTCACTAGGAGCTGGTGGCTGTTTGAATCCATGTGAGGACAGGGAAATTTGCCTCTGTGCAGATGGAACCTGACCAGTCCAAACCCTCAGCACCACTAACCCCCACGTGCTTCTCCACGAATGAACCCAGTTCTATTCGACCTTCTCCGGCAGCAAGTGATGCTGTCCCACTGATGCTGGGGCCATACACCATTGTGTTCAGAGGTGGTTGAGTGACATGTCTCACTGCTGAACATGCCTTCTGCTAGGAGATGGTCCTCTCTTTGTAAAGGGGCAGATCAGGAGGATGCGGGACCAAACTTCTGCCTCCACAATACCTACAGGAGGCTTTGTAGCCATTCATATTGTCCTGACATTTAACCATGCATAAACCCTGTGGCAGGAGCACCAAGGAATAAAGCGCTCCAGCTCCCCTCTGGCCCCCTCCTTGGTGTCAGGGGGAAAAGACAAAGTGAACAAGCTTCATTTGCATGTTTGTTACCCACCATTTCACCGTGAACATTTTGGCTAAAATTTGTAATGAAATATAACTATCCTTGTTGTGTAACCAGAAGGCAAAACCTGTACTAAATCGAGGTGAAGGGATCACCCTGGTGCAAATCCCAGTCTTGCATGGCTGGGCTGTGCAGCATGGACACAGGAACGGAAGGGGGTGGGGGCTCATCTTGGGGTGTGAGGCCTGGTTCTAAGAGGCGAGGACTCTCACCAGCAGCTCAGCGTTGCCCGGGGAGCTCCCAGCTTGAAGACAGCGACATGGAGGAGCTGCAGTAAGAGCAGCATAGAGCTGAGCTATGCTGCTCTAGTGAGAGGCCAGGGCCAGCCCAGCAATGCAGGCTCTTTGGAGAGGTGACATGGAGCAGGGGGTGGGCTGAGTAATGAGAAGCTGAAGAGCCTTTATGGGGCCTTAACCCACCTGGGGTCAGGGCAACCTGAACCCTGAGCTGAGGTGCAGCCATACCCTACGGTGGGACCAGGCCAGGCGGCTGTGATGGGAAGAGCCAGGGCCAGCGAGGGAAGCTGCCCCTGATTGTCCCTGGTGGGCACCAGCCGGGAGGTCAAGGAGATGGATGGCTAGTACTGAGCATGTATTGAGGCTGTGGGGATGGGGAGATGAACAGATTCCTTGCAAGTAAGTGTGCTTTTCTTCACTTTACCTGTGCATCTAATAATCTTGGGTTTCCCATGGTCTCTTGTTTGTGTTCCCTTTCCCTTCAGTACAGTTCTCTGCTCCAGCCCAGGCAAGAGAGCTTGCTAGAGGAGAAGAACCTCCTGACAAGGCTGACCAGAAAGGGCTTTGTTTTATTGTGTTTCCCAGAGCAGGAATACCAATGAGACTCTGGGTGGGACCTTGGGCCAGCATTGCTAAAGTGGACCCCCAGCTATCAGCAGGCCAGCCCTTGCTGCTGCTAATCACACCTGGCAAAAGAGTTACACATGGAAGCTTGACTATTATCTTTAATGGCTACAGGATAATGCTGCTATAAAGGCGGCGCATTGTTGTTTGCATGGCACATTATTCATTCCCCTGCCTGGCAGCTTTTCAATATGACATGTATTTTTTTTTTAATTCCTCCTTAAGAACCGTGAAGGATTCTCCCAATGGGAAGATTGCAGCCTGAGCCCAATGCCATTCCATTCCACGGCTCTGGTTTATTATTTGCTACGTTGCAATCAAGTTAATGATCTGCTCCCGCAGTTTGATGCATTGACGTCTTGAATAATGGTGTGCTTCATTTTAATTGCACCTTGCTGTGGGTCACTGCAATACAAGACGGTGCCTGAGCTCCCCAGAGGCAATTCTGGACATAAACTTCCTCCGCAAGTTTTGAGGCATCAGATGCTGGGGATTTGGGTCCAGCCCTTCCCAGTGGGACTTGAAAAGAAATTGGACAGAGTTAATGCAATGTAATCACTTGACGTTTACCTGTTTTGTTCAGTCCCTCTGGGGCAGCTGGCATTGGCCACTGTCAGAAGCCAGGATACTGGACTAGATGGACCTTTGGTCTGACTCAGTATGGCCATTCTTGTGTTCTTAAAATAGGGGAGAGTTGTGCCCTCTTTTGCTTCCTTATTATGGCTACAGTAGGTCTGCTAAGAGGGTCTTTGCATTTTAAGCTTTTCCTCTTGTTCCTTCCGGAAGTGTCTGGTGAATTCAGTCTAATCCTCTCCCTTTTTTTGTTGGAGGGCTTTTTGGATGACCCAGAAATGTATTTTGGGAGCTTTCTGAGTCCTTGGTGGAAGGTAAGGGGGCAGGGGAGGGAGAGGGAGTCCCTCAGAAAACAAACTCCTCTCCCAAGTGTGTCCATTAAATAGGGGGCAACCAAAATTAGAGCCGTGCAGTCTACATACACTTAGGACTTGATCCAAACCCCACTGAAACCAGCCCATTGACTAAACTGCTTTCACTTCCTTGGAGCTTGTGATGTCTCAAGAGTTCTCCAGTTGAACATAGAGTCTTCCTGGGTAGTTGAAAACTGAATCTCTACCATAAGAAGCAGAGGGGAAAAACAAACGCTGTTTTTGGAAACCCCTTTCAGATCTTCATTCTCTACCATAAAGAAGCAAAACAGGGTCTGGGCCCCATTTCCATTAACTTTGCAGGTCACCTTTCAGCTGGTGATATTTTGCCCTGTGACGTTGTTGATCATGGATGTACATTTCCTGCCCATTCAATCAGATGCTTTCAGTGTTTAAGCACTTTCTGCGGTCACTTCAGTGCCCCCCCACACACACACCCCATCCTCTCACACCAACACGATGTGGCCTCTAGCAGGGGAAGTGCCCCCAACCTTTTGTAGCGACTCCTCGGCCTCACTTTCTTTGCTCATCTTGTTCGGCCCCGTTGGGTCCCTTTTCCCTTCTACAGGCAGACAAAGGAGAGGAGCTGTTGCAAGGACGTCCCGAGCATGCTCAGTGAACCTTCTCACGCTCTCGCTCACAAGCATGACTTCCCCAGGTATGAAGAGAGGCTTGGGGAGCCCAGCAGGCCTCCTCCAGCCAAAGCCAGGCTTTTATCATTACAGCTTCCCAAATTAGGCCGCGTCTCAGATGCTGCAGAGAGCCAGGGAGGCCCATAGGGCTGCAGCATACTGGGGTCTCTGAGGCTGTTTGTTATTGAGCAGAGCTGGTTATTACCAGCAGCTAAACAAACTAATAGGAAGGATATTTCCCTGGGGAGGGAAGAGGCTGCTGATTGAGAATGTGCTGTTTAAGCCCAGATTCTCACTGCAGCTAAAATTTCTGTCTGAGGCCGACAAGCATCAAAATGCAAAGTTCAGGCCTAGATTTCTGTTAGTTAAAGCGATCTGTGTGAAAAGAGCCGCAATGTGATTTTACAGCCCTGCTGTTACGGACAGGGGAGGGCCTCATCATCTCAGTCCCAGAGTGGCTCGAACAGGTGCAGTTTGATGTTCAGATGGCTGTGGCTGGGCCCATGAGATTATTACATCGGTCAGCCCTGCCCAGCTACAACACAGCACCCTGGGCCCCGATCCTGCAATCAGATCCACTGTGCGCTCCTGCCCAGCAATGTCCAACTGACTCACCCAGCAACAGGTGTGCAGTAGCCCTCCCGCAGCCTCTCGCCTGCCTGCCTGCCTGAGCCCAGCAGCCCCCGGCAAACAGCGAGTGTTAAGGACATTCCAGCCCCCTCAGCAGTCCTGAGGAAACTCTGGGATGTAGATCAAGCCCCACACAGCAAAGGGAGACCGGCCAGAGGAGGTGAGCAAGGAGAACTGCTGGAAGGAAAGGGGGACAAGGACACGGGAAGAAGGGAGAGATGAAGGGCGAGAGACACGCAGCCAGTTGTTAAAGGGGCAGGGAAATGGCGACCGGCTCCAGACCTTTGATTTGCAGGCTGGTCCCCTTTTGTGCAGAGGCCTCTACTCGAAGGCGTTCAGGGTCAGGGGAGCCCAGCCAGCCCCGCACAGAAAACGGCTTATGAAAAAGAGGTGGAGACAAACGCTGGCACGAACTGGGCTGCTTAACCATGCTAAGGGGGCTGACGGCACCTGCTAACGTCACAGGTTGGCCTAGCGATGACCTGCAGAGTCCAGAATGGGAAGCCATGTTTATAGTCAAGCCATCACAATGTCTTTGATTGGTTCATGCTAACGGATGAGACCAGGCCCCCTCCTTGCACTCCATGTGTCTGGGGCGGTGGCTCTCTGCTGGTTACGCCGTGAACGTAGCGTGAAGGAACCACGTCGGCACCGTGTTCAGATAACTAAGGGCTTATCTGCAGTGCTGCACTGGTACGGCTCCAGCTCTGTAGCACTTAGTGAAGACACAGGCTGCGTCGCCGGGAGAGCTTCTCCCATTGGCACAGCGAGGCCACCTCTCCGGGAGGCAGGAGCTATGTGGACGGGAGAAGCTGTCCTGTTGACATAGCGCTGTCTACACAGGGCGTTAGGTGGGTATAATTGCGTCACACCGGGATGTGGATTTCCCACACCCCCGAACAACGTCGTTACACCGATGGTTAGATGGGTACACTGACTGTTCACAACGTGCCAGGCCTAGCTACATACACACACTGCTGTGCTTCCGGGTGTCTAGGCTCAGACCACAGACAGCACGGCTAGAGGGCTCACCAGCTATTTAAAGGGATAATACCTGATTCCTCTATACCACTACATGGGAGCAGTGGGAACCACGGACGGGAAAAATTGAGCTTTGTTCCACCATGGCTGCCACCCCATCCTCCCCTGGGACTCTGGGATCCACCATGACACGACTGGGCCTTGACAGGCCTGAGTCTGAAAGGCGTCCTGACCAGACCAGGCCAGAGAGTGGGAATCAGTGAAACTGCTCCCGGCTTCAGCAAATCCTGAACACCACTTGGGATGTGAGGCTTGGGGTCCTGCTCCCTCGTGCGTCACCTTCCTTCCCCACTTTCTTTCTCCTCAGTCCAACCACTCTTGTTGCCTCTGTTGAACAAGGGGTAGCCAGCCAAGATGGCACCACCTTCTGCCACACTGCTGTGAGCCTCTGACTGGGAAGGGCAATGCCGTAAGCGCCATGAACCCAGTCATGGTTTGCCAGGCTTCACCACGAGGCTGCAAGTGGAAGGCAGCCCCAGAGACAGAAGGGAGAGGGTCTGCCACTTTTGCTCACATTGAGCAGCACCTCCATTCATGAGTAGTTCCACTGAAATCAATGGGACGGGCCTCCGCATCTGGTCCATACTGCGCAGAAAGGTCAGTCCATACCCCTTCCCTTCTCCCTAGCTGGGAGGACCCCACGACACCGTTTACAGAGTCCTGAGGGGTCTCGTGGGACATTCGGAGCTGCAGCTGCCTTGTATAGAGCGAGGTCCATGTGTGGGAGTGAGGTCACCGAACATTCAATATTCTTGTGCTGCTCTCCCCGCTAGACAAGAATTCAGGGGTGATGAGGTCACAGGAGCAGATGAAATGGTCGCTCTTGCCTTAACAAAACTGCTCAGTAGCTCAGAAGCTGCTTTAGCAAAACGAGTGGCACTGAGGTACTAGCGACATGGACCCTGAACTTGTGCTCTCCGGAGCAGCTCCCATGCTCCCTGCAGTTCTCTCCCTAGAACAGGAGCAACCCGCTTTCTGCCCCTTTGCTGCTGTGCCCGTGAGCCGGGGTTCGGAGTGGGACATCAGTCAGCCTGCCTGGGGCCCGCCCCCTCTCCCCCTGAGTCTCTCCAGCTGGGCAGGGTGCGGGGAGCTCACTTTCTCACTGCCTCAAAGCATTTCCTGCAGGTGAAGGGCTAGTGGGGTCTGGGCAGCCACGGGGCACGTCTCTCCACGCTGAGCAAGGCAATGCAAGCTGGGAAACCTGGGATCTAAAGCCATTCCCACTGAACTCCTTGGGCCGGAGTCTCACTTACACTGAAGCCCCTTGACACCACTCTTCTATTTACATGCTTCTTAAGGCTGTTTGCACTGCCCCAAAGGTGGTTAAGAAGCCTTAGTGTTCATAAGAATCAGGCCCGTTGACTTTAATGTGGGTTGGATCAGGACCCTGGTGGTTAACCGTATTGATAAAGTATCCATGCCTGCATTTGGTCAGGGGAAGGAGTGCAAGACAACTGTATGCAAAGGCCCTGGATCAACACGGAATGCAAAGAAAAGGGGAGGAGGCAAAAATCTTTCTGCGCAAAGCAGAGAACCCTTAAAATGCTAATTAGAGCTGAATAATGTCTGCCACAGACCAGGGGCTGCTTCTGACTTCAGACGAATGGGGGCCTCGCTGTTCACGTTTCCCATTACAGCCCGGAAGTGCCGCTCTAGGTAGGGGTACGTCAGCAGTATTTCAATTACCAGCCCTGCTTTTCGGCTGTAAAGCTTTGCGCTGGGGTGATACGTGGGATCTAATTTGTCATGCTGCAAATTACTTTTTGAACCTATAAGATAATCCATTTGGCTCTAAGTGGTGGGAATGAAAAAGGACAAGGCTCCATTCACCATGTGCCAGGTGAACGGGGCCTGGATCCTGAAAGATGTATATTGCATACAGCGCAGCGTGGAGAACCAGTCCCTCCGAAGAGCTGTTCCTGGCATCAGGCACATAAAAGTAACAGATGCTTAAAAGAAACCTGCCTAAATACATATTTGCTGTTAACTGTGGGCTCCGTTGGAAGCATTATGTCTTCTGGAGAAATAGGTGCTTGCTCAAGACAAACCGTACCATTTCACGTGAAGATAGCAGGCTAGATTCTGCTCTCAGTTACACCTGTGTACATTCAGCGTCACTCAGGCCAGCAAATGGGTTTACTCCAGATTTACACCATTCTCAATGAGAGCAGAATCTAGCTTATCTATTTTATAACCATCCAAGGACACTTTCCTTCTTTTCTTACAGATTTCTGTAAATAAAGACACCAAATGATGTTCGACTAAGATGAAAAGTGGCACAAAAGAAGGAACGGTAACAAAGTCCAAAGTAAGGCTGACACGCTGACCGTGATGCCCACAGTATCTTTTTTACACAACTGTGTAAGGTTGGAAACTGCATCATGAGGCCACCCAATCCAGGCTTGGTCAATTTACACCTTTATTCATAAATGTTCAGACAGAATTATTGTCCCTTATAGTTTCTGATGACATAATATGATAGACAATAAACAAATAAGACGGAACTGGTAGGAGCTCAAGTAACCGAGTTCTGGGGGACTGGGAAGTTCTCCTGAACTTCAAGATGGTCTCTGGCCTCCAAGCTGGTGTTCTCCTGTAGTCTCTCATCTGCTATTTCCCTGACTTGGGTCTTGCTTCCTTGGTTTCTTATTTCTTTCCATATTACACAGTCATTAGATTTCCTCCAGTCAACCTTATGTAGCATGACGCATACCCAGTTGTATATTCACCCCAAACTTTCATAATTTGTTTTTTGTGCTCCAGGCTATGTTGTTATAAATCATTAGCATTACATCAGCATTAAACATAGCCCTTATTTTCTGCCATTCAGAAATTTCCTTTATGTTTTGACGTCATTGTTCAGTGTATGTGGATCATCAGAACCTTTAATTGCTATTAAATCAGAATAGGAGAGTTATGGGAACAATATGACCTGACCTTAGTGTCAGCATTTTATTATCTTTTCCACACAGCGTCTTCATAGAATCATAGGACTGGAAAGGGACTCGAGAGGTCGTCTAGTCCAGCCCCCTGCACTCAAGGCAGGACTGAGTATTATCTAGACCACCCCTGACAGGTGTTTGTCTAACCTGCTCTTAAAAATCTCCAGTGTTGGAGATTCCACAACCTCCCTGGGCAATTTATTCCAGCGCTTAATTCAGGGGGACTATTTTGCTCAAAGTCTAATATCATGCTTATAAATCAGTAAAAAAAACCTGGTTGGTTTGCCTGTTGTATTTTGAGGTGCTTTTTATTTTGCAGCCTTGATATTCAGTTTTTTCCCCAACAGCTGCATCAGACTTGAATACTGCGTCAGCTGTCCCTTTGACATTGTTTGCTCCCCTGGCCCCTCTTATTTCCTATGTAACAAACTCCACAAGTGTTCCCGGCACGGGAGAGCCAAGCTCAGAGGGTGGACAATGGTGTAAATTAGACCAGCCCCTCACACTAACTTAGCTTCAGCTTGAACAGTGGTTCAACCACATTATAAAATCACTGAGCGTCTCACAGAGAAATATTGCTTTATTTCTCTGCTGTAATTTGGGGCCTTACCCTGCGAAGTTTTACGTAGGCAAGTAACCCAATGACTTCAGTAGTAATATTTATGTAACGGCAAGTACGTGATCATATCTATCATCTGTTGCAATTCCTACGTGAACTACTTTTAAACTGAGCAGTAAAGAGGCACATGAGATTCTGGGATAGGTCATACATCTTTCTGGGTTTATATGTTGAGAAAGAAATTAGGTGGAGAACAGCTAAGTATGAATAAAAGGCCAAAAGGAGGAATGAAGTAAACAAATGAATTAGCAACGTTTGAGCAAGATAATTATGACGTATCCCTTTGTGTGCACATGGATATTTTTGTCAGTACAAACCTGAGCTTCCATGTGAATAACCACACAGACTTCCTTGTTCTTGTGGTTTGTTCTGATCCGCTGAGGTGTGTGTAGTTGATTTAACATTTACTAGACCGGCAGCACAATGCACATGGAAAGTGTTTGTGGTGATTCACAGAGGGGATGGGCTGTACCATGGACTCAACCCAGTGGATCACTGGACTTACAAGCGTTAGTCAGAAGGTGTCCTGTCCTCTCTCTGACAATACCCCATTTGGAACGCAGCCTTCAGAGAGTAAAGAGACCTGTCGGACGGTTTCCCTGGTATGTACATTTGAATTAAGGCCACAAAAGAGCTCTGATACCTTTGTGTTGCTGGAAAAATGCCCAGAAAGAGTGGTTTTTTAAGTACAGTATAACTAAAATAATAGATTTTTGTCCTCTATTTTGGTGACCATTGTAGACGTTTTTTACAATTCAATCTGGCTCAAGCAAGGGTGATTTCAGTAGCTCGATGTAAAATAAAACACAGCTAGCAGCAACCATTTGGGACAGCATATTTATTTATTTTCCCTTATTTATCATCCCTTATTTATTATCCCTTCTTATAATATGGGGAAGCTGAGAGAGAAATCGGATTAGCTGGTGTACTTTTACAGTCTATAACCTGGGGACAGGTTTCCTTCTTTCCACTCCTCACTCTGTTCTTACTCTTCTTTATTTCTATGTATCTGGTTTTTCAAAGGAAAATTTTCCAGCCAGGGTACTTGTACAACACTATTTGTGGCAAAAGTTAGTTTTAAAGCCCTGAGCCATTTCAGTTTCTGCATGTCCATTGACTAACTGGAGATAGAACCTGTTGTCTGATGTGTGTTCTGTGCCAAATGTCTTTATTGTTTACTAATATCAGAATATCACTAGAAGTATTTCTGAAAGAAACAGGATTTTTTTAGTACCAGTGCCAAATGCTGTGGCTAATTAAAATGTAATGTTTATGGCTAGTCTAAGGGCCAGCTGAGTATTGGTTGGTTGTTTTTTGATAGCACCTGAAGAGATCGTTCTCGGATCAGACCTCCACAGAACTACACCCTGTACACACATGGAACAGACAGCTTACAATTTCAGCACATGACAAGGAAACAGGCAGAGAGAAACAACCAATTAGAGGAGTTGAAGAAGACAAGGTACATGATCGCAAAAAGAAAAGGAGGACTTGTGGCACCTTAGAGACTAACCAATTTATTTGAGCATGAGCTTTCGTGAGCTACAGCTCACTTCATCGGATGCATACCGTGGAAAATACAGAAGATGTTCTTATACATACAAACCATGAAAAAATGGGTGTTTACCACTACACAAGATTTTCTCTCCCCCCACCCCACTCTCCTGCTGGTAATAGCTTATCTAAAGTGATCACTCTCCTTACAATGTGTATGATAATCAAGTTGGGCCATTTCCAGCATTTCCATTTCCGGGGGTGGGGTGGGGAGAAAACCTGGATTTGTGCTGGAAATGGCCCACCTTGATTATCATACACATTGTAAGGAGAGTGATCACTTTAGATAAGCTATTACCAGCAGGAGAGTGGGGAGGGGGGAGAGAAAACCTTTTGTAGTGGTAAACACCCATTTTTTCATGGTTTGTATGTATAAGAACATCTTCTGTATTCTCCACAGTATGCATCCGATGAAGTGAGCTGTAGCTCACGAAAGCTCATGTTACTAAACATGGAGCTATCAGGTATGAGAGCCAGCTGCAGTTTGCTGACACTTTGCGTCAGGTTCCTTTATCTCTCTATTTGCCTTGGTTTCCCACCTCTTCATTTCCTCCTTTTTATTGTGCTCACAGTGTTCATTGCTCTTTGATATTTGTTTTCTTAGCCCGCTGTGGTGGCTGTGCTGGGGATTGCAGTAGAACAGGTTCTTCCTATTGACCTGCCTCTTGCTTTATCTCCGAGCCTGATGAACTTAGGGCAGATCCTGGAAGGTGGGTGTGGGGTGCCATAGGAACACAGCAGCTGCCAGATTGGGTCAGAGCCAAGGATCACCTAGGCTGGTAGATGGTCTCTGATGGTGGCCAGCACTAGCTGCTTCACAGGAAGGTGCAAGAACCCTGCAGCAGGCAGCTCTGGGAGAAATCTGCTGCCAGGGAAAATTCTCTCCCAAGCCCCAGTAATTAGTGGCTGGCTTATGCTTGGAGTGTCAGATTTCATGTCTGATCCCTGACGCGGGAGGGTTTTTTAGCATGTACCATTCTAATTCTGGGTATTCTTGCTATCCATAGAAATGTCCAGTCCTTTTGTGAATCCCGCTGAGCTCTGGGACAGTGCCGGAGGGACTGACGTAGTTTTACTTTACCTCCAGGCCCTGCTGCAGGGCTTGATGAAACTCACTGTGAGGCTGAGTTCATGGTGGTTTGGATATGGATTCTGTGATGGGCACTGAAACTGGACAAAAGGCTGAAAATCAAGGATAATAAGACAATAGGCCAGATTCTCAGCCACTGGGAATCGCAAAGCTCCAGCTGCAGTCAGTGGAATTCAAGATCTAGCCCAGTGTCGTGGAGCTGGGGACAGTTGTCTAGTGGGGCCTGGCAGACCTTCTGTTGAGTCCTGTCACTTGTAGGCGATCCCGTTAGGCCCTGTCTGCCGACCCCGTCTTCCCTGAACCAGCTGACCAGCCACATCAGGGTCAGAGAGGAACAGCAGGACAGAGGAACTGGACCCAGCACAGAGAGAACCCAGCAGAGCAGGTGGTATTGGAAGCCATGGCCGGTGCTCCATTCCCTCAATGGCCCCGTCACCACCATAGGGAACAGTGGGTCCCAGATGCATTGTCCAGCGCGAGTCTCCCAGTGAGCAGTTCTCCAGCACAGCGGGCACCAGGATGAGCAGGGTTCTAAGCCAGGTGAGGCGGGCTGGGACCTAGCCCATCCAGGCGAGTTCCTGGAAAGAGGCGTATTTAGAATAGCTCTGGTAAACGGGCTGCCCCACAGCAGGAAGGGTTCCTGCCACTTTCAAGCTGCAAATTCACCAGAGGCACCTGCACTTCTTGGGGCACGTTAGTACCCGTACCCTGCTCTAGAGGGGCAGGAATCCCCTCACTCATCAGCCTCACCCTTCAGGACCAGCCCACAACAACTAAGAGAGGAGAGAAGGGCAGGGCCAACCTAAAACTGCACTGTGCAGTGGGCAGGGACGGAGCCAGGCCATCATCTGTGTGGTGTTGACCCTGGTGGCCCCTGAGCCTTCACCCTTGCCACCTCCAGGAGCCTTCACCCTGCCTGCCCCTTACTCCGGGAAAGCCACAGAGAGTGCAGTGGGCTTCCAGACCCTATCCCAGCTCTGGGCCAGATGCTCAGCAGGAGTAGGCAGGCACTGCTCCATTGACTTCAGCTAGAGCTGTGCTGATTTACACCCGCTGTGGATCTAGCTGTTTGGCTCTGAACTAAAGATCCAGGGACCAGCCTTTAACCCTGACAACTTATCACTGAGTAACTATTTACCTACAACAGCTTTGAATTCTTCAAATGACTGACAACAGTAAGCCTTTGGCCCAATATTTGTATGAGTTGAACAGTAAAAAAAAAAAAAAGAAAAGAAAAAAGCCATCTCGCAGGTAGCATTTGCCTATGGACTAGCCCAGCTAATCACATTCCCCCTACCCTTATCACGGGTAAAAGTACATTTATTCCCTGTCATAAAACAATCCAGCCCCAGTCCTCTTATCAAATTAGTTTTGATGCATTTGGTTAAGTTTTGCCTTATAAATGTCAGTATTTCACCTCCTTGGCGTTCTACAACTCAAAAGAGCCTGGGATTGACTGGGCCAGGAAGTCTCCTTAGAGACCCATTTGTCAGCCG
Source organism: Lepidochelys olivacea (assembly GCF_965140295.1). Classification (NCBI taxonomy): domain Eukaryota; kingdom Metazoa; phylum Chordata; order Testudines; family Cheloniidae; genus Lepidochelys; species Lepidochelys olivacea. The sequence goes on along the minus strand of NC_140417.1, from coordinate 2,156,579 downwards.
GGGTTTTCCACACTTCTGCCAAGCAGGATTGCATCTCCCCTCCTTGACTTGCAAGAAGGAAAAAGGTTTAAACTGACCACCCTGAACATCCTCACAGAGAACAGTGATACTAAGGCTGGAGGGGGACTGCTGGGGAAGATGCTGCCTTGTCTTAAATACACAGCTAAGGCGTGAACTCAGGCTCACTCATCTGCCTGCTTCTCTGAACTGCCCCGTATTTTTGAAGTCAAAACAAATACATTTTGCAAATGCTCTGAACAAAACAATGATCGTTTCAAAGCAAATTGTATCTATCTGTTCAGCTAGAAGGCACGGTGTCGGATCCTCAGCAGGGGGGAATTGGCACGGCTGCATTAAAATCAATGGAGCATTGCTGATTTACATCAGTTCAGGGGCTGGCCTAATTTTTTTCCAAAGCTGCATAGCGAATGTGAGAGACAATTCAGGATGTAGGTCTGTCTTTTGTCTGTGCTACTTTTCTTTTGATCTCTTTGAAGGGAAAATCCTCAACTTCCATGTTTTGGTCAGCTCAGTAGCTAGAAATGTCTATTGCCACGAGTGTGTATGTGAGCATGTATCTGAAACCAAGTGGCTGAGCTGAGGTCATCAGCCTGCCAGAAGAGAGAGAAAAGTGCAGCAGTGAAATGAAAAGGAAAAAAGAGAGAGCAGTGTTTTCCTTGGGAAACTAACCTGAGTTTTCCTCCACTATTGGGAGGAGAATGTGAACATTCATAAACTGGAAAGTACTGAATCTCTGAAGCCCTCTCTGTGGCAGTTTAATACAAGACAGGACACGGCTTTAGGCAAGCAAGCAGGCTGGTTTGCTGACTGGATTGCTTTTGTTAGCTTATTTATTTATTTATTTATTTGCGCATTATATATTTTGACCGCAAAAGGCATTAACAAAGGAAATAATATGATTTTGATTAATATTTTTATTTACTAGTTTTTATTTATTATAATTTTTGTTTTTAGGCCTTGAGCCTAGTTTAAGGAAGCTTTTTATGGTTTATGTTTTTTAATTGACTTTTTAATGGTTCATGTTCCCATGGTCCGTGTCCTTGGACAGAGCAATGTGTGCATCGCTCCTACACAACAATCAGGGTGTGCCCTGACTATTTCCAGGTGCATGAATGCTACATGAACCCTTCACCTCTTTAAGAATATGTGCATTTCATGAAATTTCTCTCCTAAGGACTGACTGCTGCAAACAATATCTTCGAAAGATCCAAGATCTAACAGGTAGAGAGTTTCCTTTAATGTTAGTATCTGACAGGGGTCCTGTAAAGGAGGAAAAGTGTTGCCTGGATAATGTTTATTAAGAAATAGATTTGTTCTTGGAAAGGGTTTAATTGTTGAGCCAAACAATCTGTACATTTCACCCCCCACCGTCTTCCACAACTTCTTCCTTTCTACTCTCTCTCTGGCTAGTTGCTTCCTCTTCCATTGCTTTTCAGTGGATCTTCCAAAATCAATCCACACAATTAAAAGGGAACATCACAGAAATAGTGGGATGAAATGATCCCTGGGATATTGCAGTGAAGTGCTGGGGATTTCATCGGGGCAGATTTGATCCAATGAGTTTCATTTGGGGTTACATCAGAGACAAATGGCACAAACAAGTAAATGACTTGCTGAAAGATGTACTGTTTATTGGCTTATATGCCATTTATCTCTCTGCATACCCTGCCACAAAATCAACAAGAGTATAGATGAATACACATTGTGTGATGGATAAAAGCTGGGCAAGGGGAGGAAGCAATTGGTTCTGTAGATTATTTTGCAAGAGCCTTCCTGGGAGTGGTTCTCTTCCTGTTAAGGTGGGATTTGGGGCCAGTTAGAATGGGGTTTGGTTGGGGGTGAAGCCGCTGCCAGTGCAAAGGGGAAATGCTGGGAAAAAAGCCTTCTTGGAAACACTCCTTCCCCTGACTGAATTCCTAATTTGTTTGAAGATGGAGCTTGATAATTTTATGAAGAGGATGATGGGATGAGGTTGCCTGTGACAGCAGGGAATTGAACTTGATGGCCCAGGAGGTCCCTTCCATCCTACATCCTTATATTTTCTGTATCTCCCTTTCCTGGTTTCTTTCATTGCTAGGGATAGTGGTGTGAAAACAAGCACATGGATTTTCAAGTTTCCATCCCCTGTTTTATGTTCCTGGTGCCAGCAGCCTCCTGGCTTATGGCAATACTCACAGCAGGGAGAGGAAATCTCCACAGGATCTGCTCACGGAGATCCCCTGTTAGAGAGCTTATTCCTTCACTCTCCCACTTCCCTGGTCCTTCTCGCATGAACAGAGAGCAAAAATACCCGAAGTCCGAAGGTGCAAACAATTCGATGTTTATTGGGGTGAACTTCCAGCAAGCTTAAATACAAGTTCCTTTTTCCTTATTTTCGAATCCCAACTTACTTCCTGTTTGCCCCTAATTTATATAGTAATATTCCTAGCTATACCTTAACCAATCATTCTACTGAAATTTAACTAACCAATCCTAACATATTGTAACATGATTAGCTAACCAATTATATCCCATCACCTTAATTAGTTTACACCCAGCAAAATTAATTATACAGCAGACAGAAACAATCACAGAACCAGACAGAGACCGAGCCAATAAACAATAGCAAAGTGGGAACTATAATGACAAAACAATACAGAAGTGGGGATTTCACAACTACATCTATAAAGACATAAGAGTTTCCCAGCTGTGTCTATTGATAAGTGAGTTCTTATCAGACAGAAAACTATCAACCTCAATTTCCTTTTACATCTTCTAGGCACTTCCCTTTCTCTGGAGGCCATAGGCGTTATCAGGACAGGATTGTATTCGTAACAGCCCCATAGCACCTTCTTTCAATGTGACTGGTTTGGGATGTGAGGAGGTGACCGGTCGCTTCCCAGCTTATGGCTGCCTCTGCTGCTTAGCCAAAGGCCTTAGCCTAAGAACAGGGCCTCAGACTGTCACAGTAAGAGAAGGACCTTACACCGGCAGACAGTGATTTTGATTCTTTCTTTTATACCTCTAACTAGCCAAGTGATAAGAATACCCCTAAATTCTTAGCGTACAGGCCTTTGCAGACAGGCCTGAATATCTGTATCCTAACACCCCCTCCCTCACATCATCGCAGAAAAGGCTGCATGGCCCGAAATCTGGCAATGCTCTGGGAGGGTGGAGCCCCCACTCCCCGCCCCCATCTGACTCCCTGGCTTCATGCTCCTCCTGGCAGAGCACGGAGATCTGGTGACTCAGTCCCGGGTGTTGCACTCGGGGCTGGGCAGGGTGGGAGCCCAGAGCTTGGAAAGGCAGAAGGTGGAGGAAGCACACGCTGTGTTCCCAGACTCGTCTGAATTGGAGTCGGAAGAGAGCGAGGCGCCGCAGCAGAGACGGAAGGAGGCGGAGGCCCTGCAGAGCAGGTCTGGCCGTTCCTGGTGCCCGTAGCAGTCGCCAGGCCTAGGTGCTATTCCTGTGACTCTCGGCCACTCTCGTTCTGCTGCGTGCCGGGGACCATGGTGGTGCCACAAGAAGGTGGAGGCTGTAGGTCTCCTCCTTTCTCATGCCTTTGCCCCAGGCACAGCAGGAGGGAGTCGCAGCCTCTACAGCCTGAGGATGCGCTTGCCAGGGACCTCATTTGGCTGGCTGACAAGTAGCCGCGGCCGTGCTGGGCCTGAGGCTGTAGTGCAGGGGAGTCCTCGGTGTCCATTGGCCCCTCAGCAAAGGGCCACCTGCCCAGTGACCTGCAGAAAGCTGGGCCCAGTGCCAGAGCAATGGATGGAGTCTCCAAGCCAGGAGAGGAGCTGGGCAGCTCGGGCTGACGCTCCTGCCCCATAACCCCCTCTTCTTCTTCCTGGCCTGGCTGTGGCTGGCGGCTGCAGTGCGGGCCTGGTTCTCTTCTCATGTGCGCGAGTTTATCGCCGCTGGCAGACAGAGCAGGCGGACTCCCACGAACAGAGCCATTCTGGTGAGGGGCTGGTCTGGTAACTCCCCCGCACATACAGTGGTTGCCATTGATATCCTTAGAGCTGTCCATTTGCAAGTCCCTTACGCTTCGCCCAAAGGGCTTGACTCAGCCAGCTCCTGGGTGCGTTTGAAATCAGTGCAGCTCCCCGAGAAAGGCAGGATTATTCATGAGGTTAAGTCTTGGCCCTTGGAGCTCGAGATCCCGGATAACTGGCTGGGTGAAAGTACACAGACGTTAATAGCGGTGCGGAAGACAGGCTGAGACGTTTGTTTCAGGCTTTCAGCAATCTGACCCTTGGTCAGGGAACGGCAGTTCCAGCCGGGAACCTGAGGAATTGTTCTTTGTCATTCTATTCCAAATTCTCCAGCATCCGGCTCAGACATCTCTATGCTCTAGTTCAAGCCCACATTGCTGGGCTGGATGCAGGAAGCACTGGCTGCAGGTTTGTTGCCTGTAAGATGCAGGAGGTTCTGCATCGGGGTTCTCAAACTGTGAGTCGTGACCCCATTTTAATGGGGTCACCAGGGCTGACATTAGACTTGCTGGGGCCCAGGCCGAAGCCCAAGCCCCACCGCCTGGGACCAGTGGAGCTCGGGCTTCGGCTTCAACCCCCCGACCTGGCATGGTGGGGCTCAGGCAGGTTCAGGCTTCGGTCCCCCCTCCTGGGGTTGTGTAGTATTTCTGTTGTCCGAAGGGGGTTACAGTGCAATGAAGTTTGAGAACCCCTGATTGTAAATGGTCCTAAATGGCTGGACCGCAGCTAAAGGATCATCTTGTGGACATGCTAAGAATAGGCAGCCAGCTAAAATCTGGCAAAGTCCCTTCAGTCTCCACTGTCTAGCCTTTACTGGGAATCAGAGATGGATCTACGGGGGCAGTTCTCCAGTTTCTTAGTTTCTCACATTATAACAGGACTCCAGTAAAACAAGTCAGGATGGAATTTCCTACTTTTTCTTTCCTTGGACGTTGAAGCTGTAGAGAGGAATGTGTCTCTTACGTTCACGCCAACCCAGAGAAATACCTACAACCTCAATACTGGCCGAAAAGGAAAAAAAATTGACTTTGGCCCCTGTTTTCCTTGATTCATACAATTAAGGTCAGTGGCTGGGGCATGAACAATATTTCCCTGGAGTAAATTAACTGCCAGAATATTATCTCTTGTAAATAAGGGCTTCTGGGGTCAGAAAAACCCACGATGCTGCTAACTGGCAATACATTGCTTAGCAACTATTTATCATGTTAATAATAAACCTAGATGTGAAGCAACCACACAGAGAGCAAGCTTTGGAGCTCCTTTAAAATGCAGCTAAGGAAAAGAAGGCCAATCTTTTATCCCACATCATGGCTTGGGCTGGTAAGCCCGGGGTCATTAACTCTTCCTTGGCATACTTCAATATTCGCATGAAGTAAAAGTAAAACCAGTACAGCCTTGTAATCTGGTTGAAACCCTTTGGCTTAGCAGAGACTTGGGGAGAAGGGGCAATAATTTGCTAAGAGTATAAGAACTTGCCCATCCTAAATGCAGGGTCTTATGGGTAAGGCACTCGGCTGGCCGGGCGGTCTGAGTTCATTGCTGGCTTTGGCAGACCTGCTGGGCCAATAAGGCAGGGCATATCTTTCCCTCCAGCTCATCTCCACTCTCCCTGGGCAAGACGTAAGTTCCTTCTCTGGGATCTGATGCATTGGTGGGGCACTCCAGCCCCGCACTGATCTCCTGCAGGAATGCAGCAAAGGCCCATGGGGTGGAGTCCTGGACAGGCTGGTTTCTGGGAGGCATCACCAGCTCTTAAAAAAGCGCTTTGGGATGCAAGCGGAATCATGCCATACACGCCCTGAGGGCTGGATGGCACTTGTAGGCGCTCAGCCACTTTGGGAGGGGGGCAGTGGAGCTGCATCCGCCCAGCTGGAGGCCAGAGGGGCAACGAGCTTCAAGGAGCCACAGCGTCTCTGGGCGCTCACCGGCTTGCAGTCAGGGCATGCATGCCCCTCTGTGGGGTGCAGAGAGAGGGGCCAGGCCATGCCCCTCCGCACCCACTTTGCGGGGCTGGAGACACTGGCAGCACCAGCCTGAGGACTGAGTGACACTCAGCCCTTGCACAACTATGGAACTATTGTCCGAGTCTGAGCAGGAAAAGAAAGCTCCGGGAGATGGTTTGCCATTAACTCTTTGGCCGAGTGATTACATGACCTGTCGATCTGGTTATGGGAGGGTCAGTGGAGAAAAGGGAGAGACTCGAGGGAAGGATCTTTTTTCTTCCATCTTTACATAAAAGCAAAAAGCACTCTCCTTCCACCGCAGCCTGGCAGCAGCATTCATTCTGTGCCCGACAGGCAGGAAGCACCGAACCCAGCACAGCTCGGGTGTGAAATTTTCCAAGGAAGAGCTAACAAAAGTAGCATTTGCTCCTTTAAGGCTGAACTAAGCAGAGCTGGGGGCGTGTGTCGAGCCGTTAAAATTAGCCTCCCAGCTCCAGAGCAATCACAAGTGGTAAAGCGAGAACTGCGGTAAGGGATCCATCCTCCACAGTCACCTGCAGTGTGTGTGTCAGATCAGAAGCAGCAGCCTGGGGATAGGCAGCAGCACAGGAGGTAAATGTCCCCTTTCCCGCTTCCTTTTACCACTGCTAAGGGGTTAGATTTGGTCAGACAGTCCGATTCATTGTGGCCTGAAGGTGCTCAAAGAGAATGGTAGTGAGGGCTTATAAGAGTAGACAGATAGTCCATGCTCTGTCCCTATGTAGGCAAAACTCCCAGAAAAGTCAATGGGATTATGTCTGAGTAAGGCTAGATAAACTCTCATCCTGTAGGACAAACGCTGATCTTACTCCACTGTAAATCCAAAGTGCTTGGCAGACTTCTGGTGCCACCCCAGGGCACGTAAGAATCGAATTTGGTCCTGTGTCTTTATTTACATTAGAAATTATCCTAATGAACTTTAATAACTGTTACAGTTATAATTCCCATTTCGGGTGTGTAGCCAAAAAAAAGTATCAAATATATGATGCAAAGAATGGAGATCTATATGAGCATGTAACATTTGCTTGTTACTATTTTCAGTTATTCGGGTACTGTGGTTTCTTTGACGGTATTGATTTGTGACAATAAACTTTCCCTAACCTGTCAAGGTCAAGCCTTGCCATGTCCCCACCTGGTGCTTAGCACGCTTTAGGATTAGAAATGTGCTTTGCATTATCCAGCTATGAAATGCAACAAAACTATGATTTGAAATATTCTGTAATAAAGAATATGCTATCCAATTTTCAAGTAATTTCAAAACTCATTATTCTTATTATAATCGGCAACAGATAGAAAAAAAAATTGATCCATTTTGAAGTAGAACGTAAAACATTACTGGTGGGTCCAAAGAATAAGTGGTGAGTAGCCAAGGGTGGTCTTAAAAATGAAGTAAGTTTAAAACAATGTCTGCTGGTGTCATACAATTGGACCCAAAATTATAAAAAATTCTGAAAATTGTAAAAATGACTTATACTAGCTCTACAAGAGCCATGGCAGCTAAATCCAGTCTGGGGATAAATATGTAAAATGGGATACTTCTGTGGTGCTCTAGCAGCATTACGCAGCAAGTAAGCTCTTTAATCTACCGCTTACCTGGGTTTGCTGGAGGACAGTTACATTTCAAGATATTTTTTCTGTTTCAGCAGGTTGACCTGTGATCTTTGATTACAGCCCAGATTCCACTGTACCTGAGCGCTACAATGAGGTTGACAGGTAAGAGGCAAGAGGATATTTCTTTTATAATGATTATAAAAAATGCTCTTTGTTCCTATTCTTTGGGCCTGTTTCTCATTCGCATGAAGACCTCTAAATTACCGCGTCCAGCCAGAGTGGTAGGAAAGGATCGACGTGTCAATAAGTGTGCAGCCTTTTTCTGAAGAACTTTTATACAGTTCAGCCTATTGTCTTTTTTCCAGTGAAATCCCTCCAGCCTGGGGAAGAGATGACTGTGGAGAGGTTCTTGGTTCCATAAGAGCCATTCACATGCAATATAAATGTTTTCTCCAATCATGTTTCCAAGGCAGGGAAAGAGCATTGTGCTCCACTGACCGTTGCTTTAAAACCAAACACCAATCAGATTTACATTAACAGCTGTTCAACGGGAGCTAGTCACTAGGTGGGGAAGTCAGGAGGCTCCCAGCTCTGGGAACTCAAAAAAGACTTGGATTTACATGGCTTTTGAACGCCTCAGAGATGCTTTGCAGTTATGTAGCATCTTTTGCCCACAGACCTCAAAGCACTATAGAAACATTCATTAATAGAGCCAAAGATTTTTAAGGCCAGAAGAAACATTATGATGATCTAGACCAGTGCTACTCAAAGTGGTGGTCCGCAGACCGGTGCCGGTCCGCGAGCCATCAGCTGCTGGTCTGCGTGCACATTGGGGAAAAATTGCCAGTCCCCCACATCCGATAGCTTGAGAAGCACTGCTCTAGACTGACCTCCTGCATAGCACAAACCAGCAGCTCCACCCAGCACATCGAACCCAGCCCCAGTAACTCAGGCTAAGCCCCATGAGGCCCATATTATTTGTATGTAAGAATGGGAAACTGAGGCACAGGTAGGCCAAGCGGCTAGCCCAGAGTCGCACAGTAGGCCAGTGGCAGAACGTGACTCCCAGTCTCGTGCTCTTACCACTCAATCTCTTGCTGCATGCAGGCCCCATTAAGCAAACCCACTAGAGCCAGCGAGGGCCGTGCCCCAAGCTCCAAACACCCCTGAGCTCTGAAGAGGGTTGGCTCTAGGCGTTGCGGTTCGGGCTCATAGCTAAGTGGAACCCACATATAGTGACGTTGCTGTTGCCGGAGAACCCCACCTTTACAGCACCCCCATCCCTTCGCCTCAGGGGGGATGAGCAGAACTCCCTTCCCCGCCTTCCTGCCCCTCCGCCATAGGGGATCTGGCAGTACCTGCTCTTTTCCCCACGCAGCTGTCAGGGGTATTGGTTGTCTCTTCTCTTGCCTTCTCCCTCTGCAGCTGCATGGGAACTGGCTGATGAACGCTGCTTGGCTAGCCCTGTGCAGCATTGTGCTCTAGGGCCGGGGACGTGGAGGGCAAGCACAGCCAAACAACAGGCACAGGGTTGGCGCTGATGGCCTACCTAACCCCAATGCTGGTAATTACTTGGGCCCCGGCTCCACGGGGGTGGATGTCTGCACCAGTGCAGGGCCACATCAAAGGGGCTCTGTGTGGGGGCAGGGGTCTGCCCCCATGGCTCCGACTGCAGGGGGGCTCTCGGGCAGCTAAAAAAAGAGAGTCACGTTTTACTTCTCCATAGGTCGGAGGAGAATTCTGCCAGGAACTTGCGTCCTTCTCTGAGAGTGACCCGTGGTCCCTGGCAAGTGGCGGGAAATGAGCTCAGGGGCCGAGCTGCTCCACTCTCCAGAGCGCTGCGACTTACCACGCTTGTCTCTCTCTCCCATTGCAGGGCTGATCCGGATAGCGACTGTGATGTTCTCACTGGGCACCGCCTGGCTCTTTGTACAGACGTACTTCAACACCGGCTGGAAGGTCGTCAGTCTGCGGAGCTGGCTGGGTACGGTGATTTACCAGGACTGCTGGGGCCAGCCTGGAATACATCCAAGGCTTCCCCTGGGAGGAAATAGGTGGCTCCATGGGATGTGTCATTTGTGGCAATACTGATCCTATCAGCTCTCGTGGTCCTGCCTCTGGTGGGATGGGGTATTCTGCCCAATATCCCCTCCACAGAACCCATTTACTCAGGGCACGGGAATAGCACCGTAAGATCTCGCATCCATCTCTGCAGTGGGTCTGCATGGGCAGCGTACTCTCCATCCTGCTTGCCCAATTAGCTCACCTTCACCAAGTCCTCCAACTCTGCGCCATTTAATGCCCACATGGGGCCCTGGGCCATGGGCTAGGCACACAGGGTATGTCCACACAGCAGAAAAAGACCTGTGACAGCAAGTCTCAGAGCCTGGGTCCACTGACTGGGGCTTGTGGGACTGGCATTGCAGGGCTATAAAGAGCTGTGTAGATGTTCCGGCTTGGGGCATAGATGTTTGCCCCTGCGCTTACTGGCTCTGCATCCATGGCGCCCGGTCAGTTAGTCCATGATAAATCATCTTTTCTCATTTAGACTCATGTATGTATTTCTATGAAGCGGTGGGTCTCCCCAGCCGACCCCGTTAATCCAGAACGGTGGGTTAGGCTTGTTTAGCCAGACACCCGCCTTCCTCCTCCAATCACTTCCTTTGCTGCCCAGTCTCTCGTTCGGCTCGGCAAAAGGGCAGGATGTCTCAGAAGTGTAATGCTGTTGTTTGTGTCTCTCCAGGTGCCGCCCCCGACCTGCCCAGTGAGTATACCGTTCTCATGTCACTTGTACCATGCCGAAGCCGCATGGAGCTCTGAGAAGTGCTGGCAGAACGAGGGAGGCAAGGGGTGAAATCCTGCCCCGCTGAAGTGCCTGGGAGTTTTACTGGTGACTCCTGTGGGGCCAGGAGTTCATCCCTGGGGCCTGACTTGTTGTCAGAGAGTCACACCAAAGCCCCAGTTCTGCCCCCCCCCCCGTATTGATGTCAAGCGGCCCCCTCCAAGGCGAGCCTTCCCAAGCACGCCAGCTTGAGGCTCGGTGTCTTTCCGAAAGATGCGCTGTGGCTCACAGCGAGGTGCTGGGCTGGATGCAGGAATCACTGGGCGAGGTTCTCCGGCCCATGCGATGCCGGAAGTTAGACGAGGGTCCCAGGTGCGACTGCACGCAGTGAGAGCAGCAGTCTCCACTCGATGGATGCTGTGTCTGGGACTCACCTGCCTGCTGAGACAGCCGCTGACTGGGGCGGGACAAACCCCTTCTGGACGCTGCACTCTGCTAGCGATGGCAAACGATTCACTCTGAACCAGCATCACACACGCCTGCGCCAGGCCCTGCCTGATTCACCCCCTCCACTGATACACTGATTCCTCGTTAAACTTTCAAGGGACTCGGCTAAATGAGCCTTTTGCTCAGCAACTTCCATTTCACTGGCTACTGGAGCTTACCCCAGTCCGTCTCTTTCCTGAGAGATGCTGCAGTTATTTCAGACTCCCTTTTCTGCCCAGAATGGTTGCATGCCAATATCAGAACAATAAACTCGTGTGGTGCTCTGCCAAGGTGATACCCCGCCCTCCCCCCGCCCTCCCCCCGCCCCCCCCCCACACACACACACACAACTGTGCAGGGATGAATTTCACCCAGTGCCCCAAACACTGAAATCTCTGCTCAGGTTAGATGCAAACTCCCTCTGGTGTCTAGAGAAACTGAGTCAGTCCCCTCAGGATTTGGCCCATGTATTGAAAACCCTCACAGGCTGCCTGTGCAATGCAGTGCAATTTACAGTCTGCTCTTCATTCCCTTCAGAGACCCAACCCCCACGAAACAAGTGTGGTAACCAAAAAAGTTGTCCCGAAAACTCATTTGCCTTTAAAGTCATGAGTGGAGCAGCCAATGTTGTTGGGCCTTCGATGTGCTTTGAAAATACGATGTAAGTACTGAAGTAGCACACCAAAACACCATGTTACACTGGAGGTAGGAAGGACTCTCTCGGGAGAGGACTTGGAGGGGTTGGCTGAGCAGCCGTGAGGGAGGAACCTTAGCAGCAGCCAAGCCTGGGGAGAGGGATTCAGCCGCTCTTTGTCATGTTGTTAATTTCTTTGCTTGACAAAAGCAGACTTAGGCAAGGGACAAGTTTGGACCCTACATAGTATGTGGGCTGTGTGTGGGGGGAACCTGGGGACGGCACCTGCTCACAGAACAGGAGAAGAAAGCCTGCTGCGTAGCAATGGTGATGGGCACAGGCACAAATGGGGTTGAAACCCTTTTGAAAACAGGTCTCCCTGCTGCTGTGTTCATGGACATTGCAGCTGGCCTAAACCAAACCCTGCGGATGCCCTTTTCAAATGGCCATGCTGGGCTCTTTCCTTTGCACGGACATTGCTAGGATGATGCTACTTGCCATTTTATTCTCTGCGCTTTATTTCCAGTATCATGAGTGGCGTGAAGAGCAACGTTGGCAGAGGGTTAAACATCGCACTAGTAAACGGTGAGTTCTCGGAGTGGGAATCATTCTCCTTTTTACACAGGGTGCCCTGTCCCGCACCGACTGCAGGGCTGCAGCCCCAGCCATTTTGATGCATTTGGGCAGCTGCTCACCTCCATGAGTAACTGATCAGTAATGACTCCTTGGGCTCTAGGTTTATAGCTAGTTACCTATTTAATTATGAGTCGGCTGTCTCTCAATTAACTAATGCTTGCCCAGCAAATAGAGGGCCAGATCCCAGTTAGTGGAGGTCAGCCCAGGTCCAGTGACTTTAGCTCACACCAGGTGAAGATCTGACTCTTGCATTGCAGAGCATTAAGTAGCATTATTGGGCCCACTCTGGAAGTCCTTAGTCGGGCAAACTCCTGTTGAACAGCATTCACTCCATTTTCATCTAGTCTTGCTGGAGCAGGGACCTCAGGGTTTGGCCTCTTATTGGCTGCTGACCAAAAACATATTGATTCCTGGAGTAAACCTCCCTCGTCATTTAACTTTTCTTTGTACTCTCCCTGTTAGTCCCAGCACCCCCTGCTGAGTTTCCCAGAGTGAGCAAAATCACTGGCCCGATGCCGAATTTGGCACAGGCCCCAGAAACACAGACTGACACTGCTGGCTGGGCACTGAACAGAGCCAAGTCCCTCATCCTGCCGGTCTCCAGAAAGATAAGGTGGCAATGAGAAAATAGCTGGGAGGTTCAGAGCTCAATGGGTGTTAACACAGCTCAGGGTTTAAATAGCAATCCCCACAAAAAGCACAGAGCTTTAACCAGGTAGCTCCCCCACAGGGAGGAAAGCAGGCTCAGCAAGCTGTGCCCTGGCAGAGTTAATGGAAGGCGGTCAAGTATCAGTAGGTTTGCTCTGAGTCTCTCCTACTGCTGGACATAACATGGCACCCCTTAGGAACCCATTTAGCAGGAGCTGGGGCATAAGCCACTGGGACAGATGATAAAAGACACTGTAGCTTTGTCTCTCTGCTCACTGGCATCCTTAACCCGAGAACTGAATTCTCTGGTCGGCATTTCAGGGAAAGGGCCCAGCTCCGGCATGAAGGAGCTGCCATGCCCCCGCAATGGGAGCTCAGCTTGGCAGCTTGAAGTCAATCTGACAAAAGGCCGATTATCAGAGAACGTCTCCGGTAGAAAGAGAGACCCCAGGGGCCCCACTGTTACTCTGCCCGGGTGGTTCTATTGCAACTAGTGCAGCTGTGCAGGCAGGAGACGAGGGTAATGCAGCAGTGAAAGGGGCCCGGGGTGCACCTAGGTGTATCCGATTGCAGGATCAGGATTCTGAGCTATGCGTTTAGTTCCATGTGCCATTAATCTTCATTTCCATTGCTCCCACAAAACTCATGCTAGTGAAATGGAATTCCATAGTTACTGAGCAAACATTAATAATAGATGCCTGCTTCCATTGGTTTTGCTGGCAAAGACGGCTTTCCATACTATGGCAGTGAACATAATGAACATAATTTGTTGGGAAAGAATCAATATGGTTTTTGTAAAGGGAAATCATGCCTCACCAATCTACTAGAATTCTTTGAGGGGGTCAACAAGCATGTGGATCAGAGGGATCCAGTGGATGTAGTCTACTTAGATTTTCAGAAAGCCTTTGACAAAGTCCCTCACCAAAGGCTCTTAAGCAAAGTAAGCTGTCATGGGATAAGAGGGAAGGTTCTCTCATGGATTAGTAACTGGTTAAAAGATAGGAAACAAAGGGTAGGAATAAATGGTCAGTTTTCAGAATAGACAGAGTTAAATAGTGGTGTCCCCCAGGAGTCTGTACTGGGACCAGTCCTATTCAACATATTCATAAATTATCTGGAAAAAGGGTAAACAGTGAGGGGGCAAAATTTACAGATGATACAAAACTACTCAAGATAGTTAAGTCCAAAGCAGACTGTGAAGAGTTACAAAGGGATCTCACAAAACTGGGTGATGGCAACAAAATGGACATAACATGGCACCCCTTAGGGTGATGAAATTCAATGTTGATAAATGCAAAGTAATGCACATCAGAAAACAGAATCCCAACTATACATATGAAGTGATGGGGTCTAAATTAGCTGTTACCACTCAAGAGACATCTTGGAGTCATTGTGGATAGTTCTCTGGAAACATCCACTCAATTTGCAGAGGCCATCAAAAAAGCTAACAGAGTGTTGGGAATCATTAAGAAAGGGATAGATAATAAGACAGAAAATATCATATTGCCTCTATAGAAATCCATGGTATGCCCACATCTTGAATACTGCTTGCAGATGTGGTTGCCCCGTCTCTAAGAATATATATTGGAATTAGAAAAGGTTCAGAAAAGGGCAACAAAAATTATTAGGGGTATGGAGCGTCGCCATATGAGGAGAGATTAATAAGATTGGGACTTTTCAGCTTGGAAAAGAGACAACTAAGGGGGGATATGACAAGATCTATAAAATCATGCCTGGTGTGGAGAAAGTAAATAAGGATGTGTTATTTACTCCTTCTGATAACACAAGAACTAGGGGTCACCCAATGAAATGAATAGGCAGCACGTTTAAAACAAACAAAAGGAAGAATTTCTTCACACAACACACAGTCAACCTGTAGAACTCCTTGCCAGAGGAGGTTGTGAAGGCCAGGACTATAACAGCGTTCAAAAAAAGAACTAGATAAGTTCATGGAGGATAGGTCCATCAATGGCTACTAGCCAGGATGGGCAGGGATGGTGTCCCTAGCCTCTGTTTACCAGAAGCTGGGAATGGGCGAGGGGATGGATCACTGGATGATTACCTGTTCTGTTCATTCCCTCTGGGGCACCTGGCATTACTCACTATCAGAAGACAGGTTACTGGGCTAGATGGACCTTTGGTCTGACCCAATATGGCCGTTCTTATGTTCTTAAGGAAAGACCATTTCCAGTACGGCCGCTATGTGGCTCACAACCACTCCCCTTGTTCTGGTGGCTAGGCTGGGCGTTTAATGGGGACAGGGTGGCCCATGGCAAGCAGGGCAAGGCACGGCCGCCGGCAGGAGACCACCACTTGGGAAGAGCTGGTCTGTTGTCCCAGCCCAGCACAGGTCAGTAGGACCAGAGTTACGTTACACTGTGAGGTTCGGGCACTGAGTAGCATTCTCCTGTGCTGGAAACCAATGCAGCCGGTGTCTGAGGGAGCAGCAGGGCTGACCTGCCCTGGGGACCCCTCACGGGATCCTGGCTAACACATCTGATTGGCTGGCCTGGGATGCCAGGGGAGTGCCCAGGAGAGGGACATTTGCACACGCCTTTGACTGCCCACAGCCTACCCTTCTTCCTCTCCTCCTGCCCCCGGGCCATGTGGATGGAGATGTGAGCTCGTGGCCCTCCCCTCTCCTCCCGCACTGGGGAGGCTGGGAGTGCTGTTGACGCGCAGCTGCTCCAGAGTCTCCCGTCCCCAAACAGACTGTGCCCAGCCCCCTGCTGCATCAGAAGTGGGGGGAGGAGACTCCCGGGCCCTTCCCCTGCATCCCGCAGACCCAGGCAGAGAGATCTAACAGTGAATGGACCTCCCCATCAGCATGGGATGATATTATCAGTGACTGCACAGCCTGCCACCTGCGTGTCACACCTCGGCACTCCAATGCACCGAGCAGGTTAGCGGGCAGCCTCTGGAGTCTCCAAGGGGCATGGCGTGAGACTGTCCAAGAGCGTTCAGTTCCTGCCAATTCTAGTTTGCTCCTGCCCGACTGGGAGAGTGGGCAGCGGTGTGATAAAGACAGAGATGGAGACACCCCAGCTGCTCCTGAGCCTAGCTACAGACACCACAGATTGTCAAAATCTGCCCACACATCCACCTAGCCCCACAGATGTCAGGAGGCTGCATGGGTGTCAGAGCCGAAGTGGGTCCACTGAGGAGGCCAAGGGTTTAACGTAGGGGGTTGGTCTTAGGGAACCTTGCATTCCTCCAACGTACTCTGCTCTTTTTAGAATGAAAACCTTCACTGTCATTTATCAGCAGCATCGCTGCAGATTGACGGACTCTGTGGAGTGTGAATTTAGCACTCAGGAATTCCTAGGAATAGCTCACACAGGCCTGGGACAATCCACATTGAGCTTTTCATTACGGAATTGTGTGAGATCAGCACTCCACGCTTTCCTTCTGCTGGTGTCATTTCTCTCTTTGGCAGCTCGGGCCCCTTTCCCTGGGATCGGGGGGTGCTGCCATTGCCTGATTTAATGTTTTCATTCCACATTATGGTCCCAATCCTGCAATCAGATCCACCAGCTCAGACCATTCTGGAGCTCCATTGAGCCTCCTCTGCTGGTGGCACAAGGATCTGTTCTAGTTGGTCCCTTTTGCTGGACTGGGACCTAAAATGAACTGATGGCCATTCAGCCTGGTGTCACTTATTTTAGCAGCTCCGCTCATTCAACAGCACTAGATCCTTTCCCCACTACTAGATCGTTGTACTAATCCCATAGTTCCAGTCATAGGCACCGTGCCCTCTACAAAGTGCAGGATTGCACCAAGGAGCAATTCTGCACATATTCCCCTGGATGCGTGAGCTGAACAGAAGGACTAAACAATGCATTTCTGTCACAAAGCTTACAGTTTCGAAAGTAATTGCGCTATTTCATTTCCCACTTTAGGAACAAATGGCCAGCTCATGAAAACCGACGTCTTCGACATGTATTCTGGAGGTAGGGCTTTGCTTTCCCTAAACACTCAGCATCTACCAGCACTTCACTTTTATAGTAAGATCCAGAGAATTGCAAGCAGTATTGATAACTAGCTCCTTCTACCTTCTCGTCTGTTTACTCACTAGTAAAATGAAATGGACCTAAGCAGTGCTGCCAACTCTTGCTATTTCTGTTTGGTGTTTTCCTTAAGCCCCTACTCCTGGAATCATGTTATTAAATGAGACTCTTGGGTTTTATATTTTTTTTAAAAAAGGACATTTCTGGCCCTCATGGCTGTGGAGAAAAGCTTGAAAACGTGCCCCCTAATGTCTCAATAAACAAGGCGCATAAAAAGATCCATATTTATTATTTTTGAAGTATTGTGATTATTAAACCAATGAGACCTGACTCATGGTTTCTGAACACTGGGGTTTGGCAATCTTGTTTTATGTAGCTTCTTTTCTTCCCCTCCTATCACAGAGTAAATTACAGATTCAATGTATAGATGCTAAGTCGCTTTCTGCATTAATCACATCCATCTAAAAGCATGTTTTTAAAAAACAGTCTTTATCTTCCTATAGAAATCCCCCTCGCTCTGCTCACATTAATTATTCTGCAGGTTTTAATGGGATGCCTCTTGTGAGTGAACAGGACAGTACTGGGCCCACGTTTTGTGTCATGTAGATACTACAGTGCCCAGATGCCAGCCCTTCTGAAACATGTATCTAGCAGTTGGCCGATCACAAAGTGCAGAGTACGTGGTGTTAGCTCTGTAAGAAAGCTCATCCGTAGGTTGTATGCTGAACTCCCCAAGGATCTCCATGGAGCTGTTCTCCATTAGGAATGTCATTGCTCAGTGTCTTCCAGCCAGAGAACCCTCCAACCTGCAGTCTGATAGGGGGAAATGCCTTAACTACCATCGCACTCTTGGCTTTCCAGCATGATTATTCCACCTGCCAGTATCCAAGAGGCCAAATTCTGCATGCGGGTACACCTCTGCTACCCTATTGCAGGCAGCAGAGGGCAGGATTGGGCACTGCGGGGCCAGACCCTCAGCTGGTGTCAATCAGCGTGGGACTGTTAACAACAGTGGAGATACACCAGGTTACACCAGCTGAGGATGTGGCCCTAGATGTTTAATTTGAAACCGATGTGGAAAGAACAGAGGTACAAGTCACTTACGCTCTGCAAGTGCAATTCACCTGTGCGGGGAGGCAGTGCTAGGCTCAGGAACCACTCGAGCCCTCAGAGGGGCTTAACTGGCTCTTAGGGCTTGTTTCGGGCCTTCTGCACAGGATGACTGTCGCTTTCCGGGGCTAAGGGCTCAGTGTTTCCTGTGAGCTGCAAAGCACCCTCAGCCGTCCTGGACGTCTGGGTGCTCAGCCGTGTACAGGATTAGACCCGTTCTGCCCAAGAGCTCTTTATGCCCTCCTACCCCGGCGGTGGCTGTGCACCGGCTGAACGTTTGCTGCGCAGCATTGTCATTGTCATTGCCCCAGGCATTGTCAGTCCAGAAGCTGCAGTTCTCCGCAGGTCCCTAGACAGAGCCTTACACTGAAGAATCTCAAGTGACTTCAGTGGGTACCGGTAACGGCTGCAATGGAGTCTCAAAGTGCTAGCTAATCTGCATCCAATTTTATGTAGCTAACTAGGGCTGCAAACATGCACTTGGATCAGACCGTTGCACCTAGGTGTATCCGATTGCAGGATCAGGATCCCGAGCTATGCGTTTAGTTCCATGTGCCATTAATCTTCATTTCCATTGCTCCCACCAGACTCATGCTAGTGAAATGGAATTCCATCGTTACTGAGCAAACATTAATAATAGATGCCTGATACCTGCTTCCACTAGTTTTGCTGGCAAAGACGGCTTTCCATACCATGGCCGTGGGAAAAATTAACTCTGCACATGGTGCAAAGGGCCCAATCCTGCAAAGTGCAAGGGACCGTCTGCAAATTGGGGACTGCCTTCGAACCCATTGAAGTTAAAAGGTGCTGAGGGGGCATTCGGCACCTGCTCCGATCCTACGCCAAAATGTGGAGAAATTAATTTTCAGCTGAACAGTTCTCCCCGAGGCAGAACATTCTATGCACAGTTGTTGTGTATCTGAGGCCCGGTCATTAAGCCACTCCATGGAACAGCCCAGTGGGTATGTGAGGTGGCAGTTGTCTTTGATCCTAATGAGTTTAGCCCAATCGCTTTTGGCTGATTGATCAGCAAGGAGGTATTTTATTAATTAGCCTAAATGATGCTGTGTGATGAACTTTGATTTAAACCATGTTGGATAGGAAAGCTATAAATAATACTTTACAGAAATGGGCTCATTTGGCTCACCAGGGAAACCCAAAGGAGAATAATTGGAAAGGAAATTATTAATGGAAGACAGACACCATCTTTCAAAAACCATAGCCTTTCCATACGGTCAGGACCTCAGTATCCGAGTAGCTAGTGAAATAATTTAAAGTTCATTGCAGTAAGATCTCTGTGCAGTTTTTTTCTAACATAAAGCATGATTAAATGAAACCAGTATGCATGTTATGCCAGGCAAGTGTAATTGTGTAGAAGTTACATTGCTGTCTATCGTCTGAAACAGGTCTGTTCTCTTAACGTCAGTGTGCTGCAAATTCAGTCTGACTTGGAAAATGCTGTTGTACTCTATGGGTGAAATTCTCCTCTGCAATTCACGCTGAGGACTCTCCCAGGACTGAAGGACGTAGTGCTTATGCTGAGCCACTATCCCTGTGCAACATCTGTTGGGAAACTGGTTGTGGCTGGGTACCAGGTCTTTTAGCAGAATGTTTCCGTTGATTTTCTTTTCTTTACCAGATATCAATCTGTTACTGGACTTCCTGAAAGCAATCCAAAGTGGCACTATAGTGATAGTTGCCTCCTACGATGATCCAGCAACAAAGTAAGTATAATCCAAGGAAGTGATGTTTGATTTCCAAGGGCCAGTCCTTCACCCACAAAGTCAATGGCAAATCTCTCATTCGGTTCTGGGGGAGCAGGATCAGACCCCAAGTCCATACAGACAGTCCTTGCATTGCAATCAAAACTGGATTAAGATAATGTGCTCTACAGGGAGCTACCCCTTGAGACCATTCAGAAACCTCAGACGATGCAGAATGCAGCTGTCTGCTTGCCAATCACCATGTGTCAGACGGAGAACACGTTACGCATTACACCAGTGCTCAGGAAGCTGCACTGAATGTCCCCCAGGAGCTCTGGACCATCACGAACCTCCCCACCTTCTTCCCCAAGTGCAAGGCACATTTCTTTGACCTGCCATCTATACCAAACATATCACAACAGGTACATTACCCAATTATTATAAAAATTATAATGATATGGTTTTAAAAACTCCAAAGCCAGCACTCCCCTGCACACACTTCTCCCCCAGAGGAGAAGATGAAAGAACAAATAGGTGACAGCTGTTTGTCAAGTTGCGTAATGCCCAATGGGAAGACTCAGCACTATGCTGGTGAGCGCGTCGCACCGATCCGGAACCTGGCTGGAACGGCAGTGCAGGCTTCCCTTGAGAGGATGAGGGAGCTGCTACCCAGCTCTCCTGTTTTCCCTTTTTCTCCTAGGCTGAACGATGAAGCACGGACGTTACTCACCAACCTGGGAAGTAGCCACGCGAGCAAGCTGGCCTTCCGAGACAACTGGACTTTCGTGGGTGCAAAAGGGCTCAAGGATAAAAGCCCCTATGAACAGGTATTTTCCCCTCTCCCCCAAGAGGAAGCCTGTGGCCTTGGTTAGTAGTAGGGCCACTTCTGCCTGAGCTGCTACCATTCAGGCTGTCCTGTCTCCTGCAGGTATTCGTTTGACTCGGACAAATTCTTTTTTTTTTTTTTTAAAAGCCTGGCAAGTGCCTGGCTCTGGCCATAGTTCAGCGAGACCATGTGGCACACACAGGCAAATCCAAAGCTTGCCCTCTGTTCCCTTGCACTGCTGTACAGCCGCACGGAACTGGAGGAACCTGCCAGGCCTCGCATGCAAACGGACAAATCGAATGTCCCCTTCTGCAGCCCAGTTCCTGTGCCCCACACTGAGACGCTGCACAGGGCTGACCTCCAGTGGGGCACTCTTCACACACGTGCACTGGAGAAGCCTGGGCCATAGAGAACGTGTGAGGCAAAATGCTTCTGTCCTAATTCCAGCTTTCTCCAAAGCCACCAATTGAGAAGCCACTGCACAGGCCTCCCAGTGACCGCAACTGTGCAGCAGCAGAGACATGTCCTGTGTGCCCCAAGACATGACTGTCTCCTATGTATTCCCCTCTCCATGCAGTCTTGTGCTGCTCCCGGACAGACAGTCTGCATTGGCAGATGGGAGCCTGGAACCACCTCTGCTCCTTCCAGCACACACTGGTGCTGCTTTTGCATGTGTGGTCAAAAATGTATAGAGTCAGAACTGGGTTGATAATTCTGTAATGGCATAACCTTTATACCCTAAGTGGTAAGCACCTGAACTTTCTGCACTGTCTGCTGAAAATGTACCTTTCATCTTGCATATACAATTCACTAACTAAATGGCAGGTCCACTAAAGGACAACAGCCTACTACCACTACCAGCTAATGGAGCTTCTCCTTTAGCTCAAGCGGTAGAGCTCTGTGCTGCAGGGCTGAACATCCATGTTCCAAGCCGTGCTGACAATGCATGCAGGGGAGATGACATTATACCCACATTATACTGATTATCTGTCGTCTTGTAAATCTGACATTCACTTCTGCCCTTGCCAAACCCTCTGCTTTATTTCATTTTTCCCCCTCCAAAGCACTTAAAAAATGAAGCGGCAAAAAACAAATATGACGGCTGGCCGGAAGTTCTGGAAATGGAAGGCTGTCTCCCAAAGAAGATGGATTAACAGTGTGCTGAAGTCAGAACAACGCCCACATCCAGCCTTATTTAACAATACGTTCCTGTTTGGCTGGAAGACGGCATTTCCAGCTGAATCCAGCATATGAACTGATCCCAGCTCCGTGACAGCACAAGCCAACTGGCTGTTTTCAAATCACCAGCCAACTTATAAGGGTGTCTAAACACTGCTTTAAAACCATGTAGGCTATGGTATACTACACCGGCAATGAAGTCACAGCAAATGTCTAATCTTCCAGCATGCTGCTTTATTATATTAATACGGCACATGTTGAGGTGAAGGCAGCAGTCTCAATACCAGGCATTTAGTTTTTCTGTCTGTCTCAAAACAATAAGTGCCCCAATAACCCCACTTGGGAAGAAATTGCTTCAGCTTCTGCTTCTTGAGTTGTTAAAAGTGATGTTCCCAGTTAAATCCTCCCACATTGTTGCCAAGAAAAGAGATCAGCAGGCAGGGGGCTTCTCAGCCTGGCTGACAAAGGCAGAACAAAATCCAGTGGCTGGAAGTTGAGGTTAGATCAATTCAACCTTGAAATAAGATGCCATTTCCTAGCAAGACGAGGGATTAAACATCGGAACAGCTTGCTGGGGAGGTGGTGTGCTCGCTGTCACTTGGAGTCTTTGAGACAAGCTTTTATATCTTTTTTAAGTATACACTTTAACCCAGCTTCTAGGAGAAATTCTAAAGCCTTTGGGGGGCGTGGGAAGGGTGGATGTCATGGTGGCCTTGGAATGTGGGAATCTATGACTCCCCCTGTTCGTTCCCTTCCTTCATGGGCCACAGGGAGGCCAGGAAGCCCTGCTCTGCCCTCAGCATGCTTGTAACACCTGCAGTTCTGCATTATGAGAATAACTGTAATCAAATCTCATGCTTCAGGGCTATAGCTGGTCACTTACAGTGGTCAGGAAGGGATCTTTCTGCCCAGTGAACTGTTGGACTGGTGTGTTCTGAGATTTTTTTTTTCTCTCCTTCCTCTGAAGCATCAGAGATTGGGCACAGCCAGAGTCAGGACACAGGGCAGGGTGCACCAGAGGTCAGGTGGTCCAGCAAATCCTCTTTCTTGGCTGCCTGGCTGGTGAATCTGGCTCACATGTGCAGGGTCAGATTGATCCCCAGATCTGTGGTCAGGGAGGAATTTCACCCCAGCTCAGTTTGGCAGGGACCATGGGTGGTGGGTTTCGCCTTCCTCTGAAGCATGGGGCTGGATCACCTGCTTGGATCATCTGGGCATGTGTCACCTAATCAATTCCCCACCATTGCAGTAGCCTCAGGCACTGGTGACACCATGGTCCCTCCTTTACCCTGCCTGTGGCACCCAACAGTTTAGTCTCCTGACGAATTTACTCCTTTAGCCTAACTAAAGTCACTGGGCTCAATACAGGGGTCAGTGAGTGAAATTCTCTGGCCTATGATGTGCAGGAGGTCAGAGGAGATGGCCCAATGGTGCCTTCTGGTCTTACACTCTATGAAACTATATAACATTTTAACATTCTATCTTCAAATAGGTTTCAGAGGGGTAGCCATGTTAGTCTGTATCAGTGAAAACACCAAGGAGTCCTTTTGGCAACTTAGAGACTACCAAATTTATTTGGGCATAAGCTTTCATGGGCTAAAACCCACTTCATCAGATGCATGGAGTGAAAAATACAGTAGGTGCTGTAATATATATACTGCTTACTGTATTTTTCACTCCGTGCATCTGATGAAGTGGGTTTTAGCCCATGAAAGCTTATGCCCAAATAAATTTGGTAGTCTCTGTAGTGGGGTGGTCACCCACTCCGGGCCTGAAAGGTTACAGCTAGCCCTGGGAGAGGACTGGGGCTGGGAGCCAAAGACTAGGCTGACGGGGAAGCAGCCACAGCTGGGGCCTCGCCCCAATCAGGCTGTAGCTGGAGCTATAAAAGGCTGTGGGCCCGGGGCTCAGGCAGTCTCTCTCTAGCAGTGGAGAGAGATGGGCCTGGCTGCGTGGGACCTCAGCAGGGTACCCAGAGTGGAGCAGGGCTAGGGAAAGGAGCTGGGGCTCTCCAGGCTAGAAAACGTCCAGCCTACAGGCCTTGCTGAAGGCCTAAAGCAGGTACTAGGGTTGCAGAGGGGCAGCCCAGGGGTAGGCAAAGGCGGCAGGTCCAAACCCCCCTTGCCGATGATGAGTGGTTTACAGACTGCAGCCTGCCCCAGTGAGCAGGAGCTAGATGGGGACTGGCAGTAGCCACTGAAGCAAGGTGGGGATTCCCCAGGGAGGGGAGACCTAGACTGCAGGGCTAGTTCAGGGGGCAGAACTCTGATGTAGAGGGGGTCCGGGAGGGACACGGGACCCGCAAGCAAGCAGGACACCAGCCTGCAGAGGGCGCTCCAGGGGCTGGAGAGCTCATTCCCAGGATGACCAGCTGGAGGCGCTGCAGCAGTGAGTCTTGCCTCGCTACAGTCTCTAAGGTGCCAGAAGGACCCCTCGTTGTTTATGTTCAAATAGTTTTCTCAGGGCATGATGATGCCTTCCAATATATGGTACCCAGTCCTGTCATTCAGATCCCAGTCAGTGCACCTGCTTGCACGCCAGAGGGTGTTTCTGCAGGATACCTGCATACCAGAGGGTGAAGTCAACATTTTAGATTATTAGCGCCTGAAGGAGCCATAATCCAGACAGCAGATCTCCCAGTGAAGTCAATGGGCCAATGATGAAGTCAATGGACCGTTGAGTCCGATGGGACAGTTTGCACTATGTGCGAAGTTACCTCCATGTGCATGTCTTTGCAAGAATCAGGGCCTCAGCTTGAAAGGTCTTTGTGGCAGGCAGGGGCCAACTTTTACTCTATGGACAGCATCCAGCACAACGGGGGCCCTGTCCTGGTTGTCCCACTTGGACCATCAGCCTTGGGACAAAGTACTGGGCACTGCCGGGGCCCCAGGGCTCACTGGAGTGCCTCTCTCCCCTCCCCTTGCCCAGCGGGGAGGCTGGGGAAGTTGTTGCGTGTGACGTCTTTTGTCGGCGTTCCCTGGGTTTGATTCCCGCCAGCCAGAGAGGCTTTACTGCGTGTCACTGGGGTTGCATCTGCTCAAGTGTCCCAGCAGCTCACAGGGCGAGCGTGGGGAGTCCAGAGAGTCCAGAATCATTGCCGGGGTGGGTTTGCTCTTCTACGTCACACACGCAGGGAAGCGGGTTTCTTGCTTTCAGACATTTATCAGAAATAAATTATCTACTTTATACAGGGTCTCTGGTTCTGGGAATATCAAATAGCTGAACGATGGGGAGTTTGGGATTTTTTGAGTCTCTAATAAAATTTTTAACCAATGATGCTAACCGGCTCGTTTTTGGGGAGAGTCACACTGCGGAGCTGGGGGGCCAGATCAGGCAGCACAAGGGTGGATGGATTGTAACTGGGATAAAATAACCTTGTGTTCTCATTTCAAATGACCACATCTGAGCTTGCATAGTCCCCTGAAAATAAAGCCCTAAAAGTCACTGTGGCATGTGCAGTGAACAGGTCAGCTGACCACCTGGCTGGGTCCATGCACCTCTCAGTGCAGGAGCGCATGGTGCGGGTCACAGAGACCTTTACAGCATGTGCAATGAGATCTGACGGGCGAGGGAGGCAGAGGGGCCTAGTGGTTAAAGTCAGGGCTCTGTGCCCAACTCTGCCACTAATATGCTGTGGAATCTGACTTCTAAGCATGGGAAAGATGCAGTTGGAAGCTGCTTTTTCCTTTCTCCCTTGCTCGTTGAACAAAGGGGCGCTGCTGAGAAGGACGTGCCTGAGCATTTAAAACCATATGAAAACCTTTCTTCACACAGCACCAAGCAAACCTCTGGAACTCACTGCCCCTGGAGCTCCCTGAGACAAACAGGGCTGGAAGGAGGAGAAGGGAGCCACTTCTGGCCCCCTGTGGTGAGCTAGTCCTAACACTGCAGTGCCATACCCCCAGAATGAGAGCACCACTCCGCTGGGGGGAGAGAGAGTAGGCTTGCCTTACAGAAGCTGGCAACCCCGTATGGGCACCAGTTTGGGGTCAAGAAGTGCGTAGTGGGTACTGCTGCTGTGGAGGTTTGCGTTGCATAGCATGCCTTGGCCATCCATGCACAGAGGAGGATTTCTGTGAAGGGATCTTCCCAGTCTGCATGAAATGGGGGAAGACATTGTGCTGTCCGGTACTGGATACCGTGCTAGATGATCCACTGGACTGAGCTCGTATTGACGTTCCTCTGAGAAATCTGAGCAGGGAAGGGACTGGGGCTGTGCACCAAAATGAGCAGACCACGTCCCTGACATGATCCATGGAGAGAAATCAGGATTGGATCTTTCTCTGAGCTATGCTCAACCAGAAGTTAGGAGCTTGATGCAGGAATTAGTGGGTGGAATCATGTTATATGTGAGATCAGATCATAATGACCCCTTGTGACTTTACAAACCTGTGAACCTTAAGCTACATGCTTCTTTATGGCTGGAGCCACTGGACATCCGCCAAGAGCACATGGGGGGTTGAACTCCCTGGGTTGTGGGAGGCACAAGAGTTGTTTCACTCAGTTCTGTTCCTGGCTGCAGATTTCCTTGCCTACTCATATGGATAAGCAAGAGCCAGCCTGCAGCCTGGGCTGTGAGTGACTGGGGAGAACTTTGATACAGATGGGTTTGATTCTTCTGTCATCAGTGGAAATCAGAGCGACTCCAGGGAAGCAAAGCTCCAGTGGAGTTACAGAAAAACACACCAGTGGTTAAAAAACAAAAGGAGTTGGGAGAGACTCCGGCACTGTTACCCTTCGCTGAGAGACACACTTGTGGCTATTGAGAAATGAAACTTCTGAAAGAATGATAAACGCATTTAACAAGTTGAAGGAGGACTTGTGGCACCTTAGAGACTAACCAATTTATTTGAGCATAAGCTTTTGTGAGCTACAGCTCACTTCATCGGATGCAGTCAGTGGAAAATACAGTGGGGAGATTTATATACACAGAGAACATGAAACAATGGGTGTTACCATACACACTGTAAGGAGAGTGATCACTTAAGGTGAGCTATTACCAGCAGGAGAGCGGGGAGGGGGAACACTTCAATCTCTTTGGTCACTCTATTACAGACCTAAAAGTTGCAATTCTTCAACAAAAAACTTCAAAAACAGACTGCAAGGAGAGACTGCTGAATTGGAATTAATTTGCAAACTGGATACAATTAACTTAGGCTTGAATAGAGCCTGGGAGCGGATGGGTCATTACACAAAGTAAAACTATTTCCCCATGTTTATTCCCCCCCTCTACCACCCACTGTTCCTCAGACATTCTTGTCAACTGCTGGAAATGGCCCACCTTGATTATCACTACAAAAGGTTCCCCTCCCCTGCCCCGCCCGCTCTCCTGCTGTAATAGCTCACCTTAAGTGATCACTCTCCTTACAGTGTGTACGGTAACACCCATTGTTTCATGTTCTCTGTGTATATAAATCTCCCCACTGTATTTGCCACGGCATGCATCCGATGAAGTGAGCTGTAGCTCACGAAAGCTTATGCTCAGATAAATTGGTTAGTCTCTAAGGTGTCATAAGTCCTCCTTTTCTTTTTGCGAATACAGACTAACACGGCTGTTACTCTGAAACCTGTCATTTAACAAGTTGTAATTCTAGGTTCAAACCAGTAGGTGGAAACCTTCCCACAGGAGAGCTGGGAACACAGGCTACATGTTTAAAATCTCTACTAGAAAACCAAAGCTTGCTGTCCTAGGACAGTAGTGATTCACCTTGTGCTTTGGAGTCTCACTAGACATCTGATGCTGAGCAAACTTCACCAGGGTCCCTACTAAGAGATTTCATGTAGATACATGACTCCCTGTGTTTGCTGTGGATCTTATTCAGGGCAGAGTTGTACAGAATTTGGTAACAGCCCGTGGGCTATTCAGAATGCAGGGCTGCCTTTGACAGAGCCCCTTTGGGAGCGGGGCAATGTCTGTACAAGTTCAAGAGGAGCAAGAGCCCCAAAGCCCTATTTCACAGACACATACGGCAAAACAGGCCAGCCCAGATGTGTCCCAGCTCAGCTCATGAGCCGAGCCACATTCAGATCTGAAACGCCTGTGTGCATCAAGTGCCTAAAGGCTGGGAAGATGTCTGGCCTAAAGCCTCAATTAGACTGCCTTCTGCCTCTTGAGCATGGTCTGGGCTAGGAAATCTAATGGCAGGTGAAAACGGTTGTCAGCAACCAGGTGAGCTGGATGGAAGAAGAACATGGGTTACCTGTAATTGTAGACCAGAACAAACTGTGTTCATGATTCTATAGTCTTTAATTTCATGATCACATATGATTTTTTCCACCAGTCCTGGCCTCATTCAGTGCACAGCAGTGGTGCTGGAACAGTTTTTGGAGTTGGGGTGCTGAGCTGCACCCCTCTTACCCCTGTCTGCACCCCTCACCGCCCCCTAAAGCTGCGGCTGGGAGCAGGGATGTGGCTCTGGGAGGTGTGGACAGAGACAGGGTAGGGCAGCAGAGACTGTGCTCACAGCTAGCGGTGGGTGCAGAGCCCTGGGCGTGGGGCTGGTGGCTGGGACCATGTCTGTGGGGCAGGCGGCCAGGCAGAACCCTGGGGCTGGCGGTGGAGCCCCTGGCCCGGGGTCAGTGGGTAGGACCCCACATGCAGGCCAGTGGCTGGGTCCCTGAGGCGGGCAGAAGAGGGCCCCCCAGGGCCAGCAGGTGAAATTCAGTGTTGATAAATGCAAAGTAGTGCAAAACATCATCCCAACTACACATATAAAATGATGGGGTCTAAATTAGCTGTTACCACTCGAGAGAGAGCTTGGAGTCATTGTGGATAATTCTCTGAAAACATCCACTCAATGTGCAGCAGCAGTCAAAAAAGCGAACAGAATGCTGGGAATAATGAAGAAAGGGATAGATAATAAGACAGAAAATATATTTCCTCTATATAAATCCATGGTATGCCCACATCTTGAATACTGCATACAGATGCGGTTGCCCCATCTCAAAAAAATTACATTGTAATTGGAAAAGATTCAGAAAAGGGAAACAAAAATGATTAGGGGTATGGAACAGCTTCCGAATGAGGAGAGAGTAATAAGACTGGGACTTTTTATCTTGGAAAAGAGACTACTAAGAGGAGATACGATTGAGGTCTATACAATCATGACTGGTGTGGAGAAAGTAAATAAGGATGTTCTTATGTTAAGGTTCTTGTGTTACTCCTTCTGATAACACAAGAACTAGGGGCCACCAAATGAAATTAATAGGAAGCAGAGCAGATTTAAAACTAACAAAAGGAAGTATTTCTTCACACAACACACAGTCAACCTGTGGAACTCTTTGCCAGAGGGTGTTGTGAAAGCCAAGACTATAAGACTATAAGACTATACTAAACTGGGAGGAGTGGTAGATACGCTGGAGGGGAGGGATAGGATACAGAAGGACCTAGACCTAGACCAATTGGAAGATTGGGCCAAAAGGAATCTGATGAGGTTCAATAAGGATAAGTGCAGGGTCCTGCACTTAGGACGGAAGAACCCAATGCACAGCTACAGACTAGGGACCGAATGGCTAGGCAGCAGTTCTGCAGAAAAGGACCTAGGGGTGACAGTGGACGAGAAGCTGGATATGAGTCAGCAGTGTGCCCTTGTTGCCAAGAAGGCCAATGGCATTTTGGGATGTATAAGTAGGGGCATAGCGAGCAGATCGAGGGACGTGATCGTTCCCCTCTATTCAACATTGGTGAGGCCTCATCTGGAGTACTGTGTCCAGTTTTGGGCCCCACACTTCAAGAAGGATGTGGATAAATTGGAGAGAGTCCAGCGAAGGGCAACAAAAATGATTAGGGGACTGGAACACATGAGTTATGAGGAGAGGCTGAGGGAGCTGGGATTGTTTAGCCTGCAGAAGAGAAGAATGAGGGGGGATTTGATAGCTGCTTTCAACTACCTGAAAGGGGGTTCCAAAGAGGATGGCTCTAGACTGTTCTCAATGGTAGCAGATGACAGAACGAGGAGTAATGGTCTCAAGTTGCAGTGGAGGAGGTTTAGATTGGATATTAGGAAAAACTTTTTCACTAAGAGGGTGGTGAAACACTGGAATGCGTTACCTAGGGAGGTGGTAGAATCTCCTTCCTTAGAGGTTTTTAAGGTCAGGCTTGACAAAGCCCTGGCTGGGATGATTTAACTGGGAATTGGTCCTGCTTTGAGCAGGGGGTTGGACTAGATGACCTTCTGGGGTCCCTTCCAACCCTGATATTCTATGATTCTATGATTCTATGATAACAGGGATCAAAAAAGAACTAGATAAATTCATGGAGGTAGGTCCAGAAATGGCTATTGGCCAGGATGGGCAGGGTGCAAAACCATGCTCTGAAGTGTCCCTAGCCCCTGCTTGCCAGAAGCTGGGAATGGGCAACAGGGGATGGATCACTTGATGATTACCTGTTCTGTTCATTCCCTCTGGGGCACCTGGCATTGGCCACTGTCGGAGGCTCGATGGACCTTTGGTGTGACCCAGTATGGCCATTCTTATGACTGCAGGAAGGGACAGTCTGGTCTAGTAGATAAGATAAGATAAGATAAGATAGATAGATCAGGCATGCGGCCTGCTAGGGTAAGCCCCCTGGCGGGCCAGGCCAGTTTGTTTACCTGCCGTGTTCACAAGTTCGGCCGATCATGCCACCCACTGGCCGCGGTTCGCCGCTCCAGGCCAATGGGGGCTGTGGGAAGCAGCGCGGGCCAAGGGATGTGCTGACCACCACTTTCCGCAGCCCCCATTGGCCTGGAGCGGTGAACCGCAGCCAATGGGAGCTGCAATCAGCCGAACCTGCGGACACAGCAGATAAACAAACTGGCCCCAGCCCGGCAAGGGGGCTTACCCTGGTGGGCTGCGTGCCAAAGGTTGCTGATCTCTGAGATAGATAGTTGAGCGTGACCCATGAGAAGTGGGGCCTATCCCTGGCTTTGCCATATGTTCTTGTGAGAAATTGGGCAAGTCACTGATATAAGCAGTGTCAGGATGAGCTCCACCCTGACATCTGGTGGTGAGGTGTGGCAAGTTGTGGAAAAGAACTTCAGGGGCTGATCTCATTTGCATAGGCACACGCACCCCGCCTAGAATGAGGCCATAGCTGCCCAAATGGTCACTTTAGCTGCTGTGGGATTCCCAGTGTCTCTGTTATTGGGGCAGGAAGAATAAATTGTTATTACCCTGATTATGGGAACTATGCTGGGAACTGTACGTGGCCTTTTGTTATGATGGAGGGACTCACCATCAACTAAGTAGCACTCGCTAGGCAAGGGTCATGGGTTCCAAAACTCTGTGAATTGAGAGAGGTTGGGGACAAGTATTAATACTTGGTGGCATGGGCCTCTTGGTGAGGGACTTCCATGCTAATTACACTTCCTTCTCTCTCCACTGTAGAATATCAGAGCTAATTTTGATTTCATGAGAAGTCTAGTTACAGGCTGCTGAGCTCACTTTGGGCTAATGGTGCACCAGCCCTGAGGCTCCCCTACTAGAAGCTGAATTCACCAAAAAGCTGAACTGACTAAGAGCTGAAATCACTGAGCGTTGTGTTAAGCAGTGGGGGAGCCTGAAGATATATTGTGGAGCAGTTTGTGGGCTGGCTGGAGTGCCTTGTAGACAGGCTGGTGGAGCAGTTTGTGGGACAGCGGGAGCTGCTTGTGGGCCGCGGAGCTGAGCAAAGGAGTTCGTGGGGTGGCTGGCGGAGCGGAGCGGAGCGAAGGCCTATGGAGCTGTGGGGCGGTCAGCTTCAGATCACGTAAGGTGCCTCTTACCCCCGTCCCATCTCCACCCAGGTTGGGAGGTAAAGCTCCGCAGATAAACTTTCGAACTCTGGGGCTGCCCTGACCAGGGACAGAGACTTTTGGGTCATTGGACTTTTGGGACTTTGGGTGATTTGGGGTTGCTGGACTCAAGAACCAAAGGGAAAGGGGCATGCCCCAATTTGCTTGGGGTGGGCTTTTGCTCATGGGTTGTGTTACGAATCTTGTTGGTGATGTTTCCCCAACATAATGCCACATTGTTTCTCTCTGTTATTAAAAGGCTTTTTGCTACACTCAGACTACGTGCTTGCGAGAGGGGAAGTATTGCCTCTTGGAGGCGCCCAGCGGGGGTGGTATATATTTGTCCCAGGTCACTGGGTGGGGGCTCGAGCCGGTTTGCATTGTGTTATTGGAATGGATCCCCTAGATATTGAACCCGGCCCTTGTTGCTGCCAACTCTGACGGGTGCCTCCAAGAGGCAATATTTCCCCTCTCGCAAGATTTCTCTAGATTTCGAACCCTAGATCCCCTAACCCTAAAAACAATTAGGAAAAGTAAACTGCAGTTTCTTTTCTTAAATACAAATAAAAGCAAAATTCCCTTTAATAACTTTCAAAGGTTATTGCAAAAAGCAGACAGACTTATCAAAATGTTTTTACTGTCAGGAGCCTGCCTGGCATTTACCTTTCTACCAAGAGCCTTATGTGCTTCTCCAATACGTTTAATGAAGTCATGATTTCTCACAAATAGGTCCTCAACTGTGCTGTAAAAACACTGCTGTTAAAGCCAAGTGCTTATGCACACACCCCATATCAGCGCTGAGAAACGAGGGCCATGTAACAACTGCAGTAGCTTTTGCAAACCACACGCCTCGTGCCTTGCCAGCGTTAATCTGTCAGCTGGTTTCATTCCCCTCAGAAAGCAGGGATTCCACGCGAGGGCAGATTAAATGCAAGTTGTAAATATTTCCCACAAGGCCACGGTGTGGTTGTGGTTGGAGTGGAAGGATTTCCAAGGGGCCCTCAGGTTTCAGGCTCTGGGCAGAGACTCTACTTTTGATCCCGTGATTGAGCAATGAGTAAGGCGGGTCAAATAACGGGGGCTTTAAAGTCAGGCGCCTAAAACCATATTTCGGCAGCTTGCCGAGCAGGCAGCTTTTCAGCAGTGCTGCGGCTGAGCAGCTCCCCCTGGCGGTACTGGACGCTAGTGATCACCCAGCACTTTGTAAAACCCACCCATGTCTCTAGGTGCCTAAGCGTGGCCTTAGGAGCCTGACTCTAGCCACTTTTTCGACAAAACCGTTTGACTGTAGTAGCTCCACAAGGGGCAGTGGGTACCCCAGGGGCTCCAGTCACTAGCGGTTTGAAAGGATTCTCCATGACTGAGATCGTCCCTGGTGAGTTTATTAAAGACCATTGACAAGTGTCCTGAGTGGAACTGAGCCTCCCCATCTCACGCTGCCTTCAACAGAAACAGAGGGTGCTCAGCACCGCACCGGATTGGCCCTGGGGGCTGTCTGAGCTGGGCAGAACTCCAGTTCAGCCAGAGTCAGCATGCAGGACAAGGCCTTTATACGGTGCGGTTCGGCGGCCGGCGCCCACTGGGGCTAAGCCGCGCACACAGTTCACGTTATGTAACATCTTTGTTTAAGATGCTTGTTTGTGAGCAGCCTCAAGAACTTGCAGAAGTTGAAGAGCTGCCTGATTGGGATTGCAGACGCCGAGTGCAGGAGCAGCAGCCTAGCCGCTGAATAATAATCCTGCATTCTTTCTCTTGGGAGTGGGGAAATGGGCTTATTTTTCAAGGCGTCTCTGCCAAGCCATCGTGAAGTGCAAGACAAATGGCTAGAGAGGATGGCACAAATCCACTAGCAAACAAGGACCTCCTAGTGCTGGGGCCCAGCCGAGCCCAGCAGGTTGAATTCTTTCACAGATCAGCTCTGCATTCTGTGACATCTTGGTCTGTCAAGTACAATTACTATAATCTTCCACAGCCTTTCAGAATAAGGAACCCAGCTTAGAAGCCAGGCATCTACAGGATGAAAGCTGCCTTTGTGCCTGGGCAGACCTTGTGTGCAAGTCAGACATTAGGTATACAAAAGTGAGTTCTTTACGTGGCAGGAGAAGAAGTCAAAGGAAAACTTCGATGCTCATCTCCTTTAAGATCCTGCTGATTTTTGCCTGCGTTGCTCTGTGGAATAAACTGGAGCTGTCAGGGTGCCAGGAGCTGTGTGTTTGCACATTCCCTAGTGTTTAATGCAGCCCATGCCTCTCCACAGATTGTGTGGACAACACCACAGAACGACACGGAGCCTGCGACTCCCTGCAAGCGCAAGCCAAGAGGACAATTTGGAGGGACTGCCGGAGATTTGGGGGAGGCTTCCTGGACACTGAACTTGTACCATGGGAGCAGCTCACGGGAAAAAGGTAATGGGATGCCTTCATTCTTTGATGCTTCAGCATTGGTGGCTTTGAAGAGATGACACTTGTCTGCTCACATGTAGCTCTACTTCACCCCTTTGTGCGCTGCCCAGGCTGTTCAGTGGTGGATTAGAGACCAGAAGCCGCTGGTGTGGACGCAGGTGTCAAACGCTGTCAGCTGGGTGAAGTAATTCGATCTGATCAGATTGATAAATTGTCCTTCCTTTAGGGAGCTCTCTAGAGCCAATGAGGAGCGTGGGGTGGGACTGAACAGTGATATGTCTGGAAGCTGGAGGGTTACACAGACCCACACACACAGACACACACAGGGCTTAGTTTTTGCAATCACTGCCAATGACAATGTTCACTCACATATCTGATGTTTTTAATCCTGTCAGGGAAGGGCAGCAGAGTTTTACCAACTTAGCTTGTGACAGTTCTGAGCGATGTTGAAAGCAGGGCAGCATTTGGGTTCTGGCGCACTGGGGAGATGTGTCAAGTGAATGGGTGTGCAGGTCTGTAAATTGCATTCTCTGTAGATCATCTACAGCATGGCTCCAGGGGGGCATCAGCAAGCCAGCGCCAGAAGTGAAGGAGACCTCCTGGGATTGTTCTTGTTGCTCAACTCAGCACTCTGGCATCACTAGTAGCTGCTCATGGCGTTCTTTTTTCATTTCATTAGTCTAAAAAAAATGCCAACGAGTTCCCCTGCAGTAAAGAGCACTCCTCTCTGGCCTGCCTACACACTTCTTGTCAAAAATGACCCTCCACAGGGAGAAAACATGTTAGAGGCTACAGCTGAGCAAATATTCATCACACATCATTTCTTTAATGTAGCCTCTTGTCTGTTTGAGAATCACCTGCAAGCAGCTCAGCATTTCCCCTGAATGTATTCATTAGGCAAAAGCATGACAGGTTCTCAGGAATATTTCTTGCCCTGTACATTGTTCACAGCTCACTCACCACGAAGTACGCAAGGCAGGATTCCTCTGTCAGTGAAACTCAGCTGAGACTCTCCCTCCCCTCATCCGCCAGGAGCGCTCTTTTAAAAGGTTTCCTCTCTTTCTCTTCTCTCATTAACTCCCCTCCCCCAGAAGGGCACATTCAGCGTCAGATCCCATTGGCAGAGAACAGAGGTGGCAGCAATTACGGATTCATAGATTCCAAGGCCAGGAGGGACCATTGTGATTATCTAGCCTGACTCCCTGTATAACACCGGCCCGAGACCCGCCACCAAAACAACCCCTACAGCAGAGCTTTTGGAAAAACATCCCATCCTGATCTCAAAACTGTCAGTGTTGGAGAATCCACCACAACCCTTGGGAAATTGTTCCAGTGGTTAATGACCTTTGCTGTCGAAAAATTACACTTTATTTTCAGTCTGAATTTGTCTAGCTTCAACTTCCAGCCATTGGATCTGGCTAGATCTTCCTCTGCTAGACTGCAGAGCCCATTATTAAATATTTCTTCCCTGCATAGGCACTTATAGACTGTGATCAAGTCACGCCTTAACTTTCTCTTTCTTCAGTTAGATAGATGGAGCTCGTTAAGTCTCTCACTATAAGGCAAATTTTCTAATCCTTTCATCGTTCTCATGGCTCTTCTCTGAGCCCTCTCCAATTTATCGCCATTCTTCTTGAATTGTGGGCGTCAGACCTGGACACAGGACTCCAGCAGTGGTCGCACCAGTGCCAAATACAGAAGTAAAATAACCTTGCTTGCACCCAGTTTACCAAGCGAGCTCGATCACTCTGAATCAGGGACCTCTCCTCTGCATTACTTACCACTCCCTCAATTTTTGTGTCATCTGCAAACGTCCATAACCTATGGCCTTTTCGTCCATACACTCCAACACTGACACACAGTGCAGCTGCATTTGAACTGCACAGTGTAACTTCCTGCTCGAGGAGACATGCCTGTGCTACCTCTGATTGAGAGTAGCCACGGTGCTGGAAGTGGCAGGAGGGGATAGCCACCCCAACCATGGTACCATCGGAGCCCCTACGTCCATGCTCACAGCAGCTAGCCCCTACTGCTGCTCGCTCCCTGCGCGTATACTTCTAGCTCCATCAGGGATGTCTCGTGGAGCTGGAGTTTGCACCTGGCTTGAATGATGATGTACCCGAAGTCTGCAGGACGGAGGACTGAATTTGTACCAAAGCAGCCCTGAAACACACTTCGATGCCTTCTAAGTTACACCAAGCCTTGTGCTAGGAGCTGAGCGGGGACAAGGTAACAGCATTTTTTAATTTAACGATAAAAACCCCCTCACGAGTGCTGCCCTGGGGCCAGTCCCCCCAATCACCTGGCCTCTCCATAACCCCTGCGCAGTCGCTAGTGAATGGCAGCCCCCACAAAATACAGGCATTTCCAGTATAGCAGGCTTGACTCTGACAAGCTTCTGAAAGATGCTGGTTTGGAGACGACTTGATTTGGGTGGGTACAAACAAGGTCACAGATTTCACTTGCATTGCAACAACCACAACATTGCCTGGTTGGACAAAAGAATGTGGCCCTGGATAGCGGCGGTTAAGCAGGAAGACCTGTTAAAGGCTAATGACTTGTGGGTCCATTTTTTATGGTCTAGAGTGAATCTGATGGCAGTAGGAGGGAAAGCCCCTTTGCTCCTGTTTCCTAGGTATGGTTAGGTTGTGCATAAATGGTGCAATCCTTTCTTTCCTCCAGCACTGAGTTAAAGTCCATGGGACCGAACAGAAGCTAGCCTGGCTGATGGGCTGTAATCAGGGGTTCCCAAATGCTGACCTCCTTTCTCTGGCGTCCTTCGCAGGCATTTACAAACTCCCTGCGTGTGCTCAGACAAAGTTTCGCCTGATACATAAAAGTGAAGCAGCAAGAGCCGGATTTAACGTGCCTGCCACAATGTCTAGTGAGTAGCTCGGCCCTGGAAAACACAGGAACAAAGGACAAGGGACTAGCCAACCATAGGAGAACTGGCCTCGGGCAGCCATAGCAGCCCCTGAATGACACGCCTCTCTGCGGACAGTATCGGGGCTGTGGCCAGGATATAGCTATGCCCCACTGACAGCCCTTTGTGAGTCCTGCCAGCTAGCCCCAGTTGTTTGCTTTGTGGAGACGTTTGGCTCTGGTTATGTGGGTAGGACTTTCATCCATCCCCGCAGTATCTGAGCCCCTCCTGTGCTGCTGGATTCAGCCTCCCAGGTGTCCTGCTAGGCAGGGACGTCAGCAGTCCCACGTTATAGCTGGGGAACCTGAGCCATCCGATGAAGTGGGTTCTAGCCCACGAAAGCTTATGCCCAAATAAATGTGTTAGTCTCTAAGGTGCCACAAGGACTTCTCATTGTTTGAGCCAGAGAGGAGAAGTGACTCGCTCAGGGACACACAGGGTGTCTGTGGCAGGGGTGGGAATTGGGATTCTGTCTTGGGAATTGGGATTCTGTCCAGTCCGGTCTCTTAACCTCCTCTCCAGCTCCGATTTACATGGCTGGACCAGCCCTGTGCACAGGGCCCTGATGAACAGTACTGTGTACTCCTCGCTGCAGCCAAGGACTCAGGCCATAGCCTGTGCTCCTTGTCTCAGATGATGAGAACCGGGGATCTGCGACACTGACAGGCTGCGTGGAAGCGTACCCTGGGGCCCGCAGCGGGAGCCACACCGAGAGATTAGCAGTGTTTGTGCAACCTAAGGAAAGACATCTGCCGCCACACACGACAGGCACAAGGTGGGACTAGGGCCTGCACGAGGAGCGAGCTGATCGCCTGTGAGAGTCAAGGAGGAATTTTCCATCCTGGCACATTGTTGCTGTGTGGGAGGAGCATTACTGCCCAGTGGCATGTTAGTATTGGTCCCTCTGGACCAGCTGGCTCTTCTTTTCCCATGTATGACATCTCCTGCGTGAGCTCCTCCTCCCCAGCTGTACCTGCCGGTCCTGGCCAGGTTGTGCTAACGGAGACTGCGTGGTGGTTTTCTCCAAGTCTTCACAGGCATCATTAAGAGCTGCATTAAATACGCTGCCCCAGATGGCTGGCTTCCCTCAGCCAGGCCCAGGAAAGCTCCAGTGTAAAGAGCAGGACCTGCACAAGGAAGTGCCCAAGGGCTAAGCCTGATATGGGGCTTCACGCACGTCACACCCAAGCTAGGACTGAAGTCAGGAGCTGTCCCAGCTTCGTACCTCTCAGATTTAGAACAGAACGGCAGCACTGAGGGATTAAAATAAGTGGATTGTGATGTACAGGACATCAGCAGAACAATAGGACTTAGCAAAGAACGCCAGTGTGTCCACAGGGCATTAGCTGCCAGCCCTAGGTCAGGGATCTGATGCAATTCCCCCTTCCAGGGCTGCAGCTGCTTCACCATCGCTGCCTCACGTGGGGACACTGGCTCCGCATGGATCGGCTCCAGAGCTATCAACCGCAAGATCGGGGCTAAACCAGGGACAAGATGCAATGGGAGGCGCAGAACATGGCCGAGGGCAGGAAGGAGGAGATCAGGGTGAAAAGGTCTCAGGGCCAGGCCCTCTGCCCAGTGCTTTGCACAGCACAGGCTCCGCAGTCACCAGTAAGATAGAGGGGAATAAAGGCAATGGGGGGGTTATTAGATTTATAGTGGATCGACCTAGGCTAATCTAGCTCACCAGCCCTGTCTGGGAGTGACTCCAGAGACTGGTTTGCAGTTCTGAGGAGAGACTGCAGGAAGCGTTGTGGGATGGAAGTGGAATTGCTCTTTCATGTCTCTGCTGTTGTGTCTGGGGTTTCCTTGCATCTGTTGCTCACCAGCACATTTAAGACATTAGCAATGCTGGCCCCAAGCTTTGGCTGGCAGAGCCGGCCACCTTCTCAGTGGCAGTTCTGGCTACACACTGGCTACACATTCTCCGGAATGTCAGGCTTCCACAACACTGCAAAGACATTACCCTGGTGTCGGCTCATCTTCGGTTCCCCTTCCCTTGCAGCCGGGAGCGCGGCTTGCAGGTATGAAATATTGAAGGCAGCAGTCCAATGGTTTAGGAAGAAGGCTTCAGACAATGACCAGGGGGGTTGCTTAAGCAAATGAAGCATGCTGCACCAGCCTGGTCGTCTGTTTTAAATTCTCCTTGTGGAGAGGTGTAGTTATAGTCAAGGGGAAGGGTCTGGCGTCTCTGAGAACTGGAGATATGCCGTAGGTCAAGAGTGTTAAACTGGAAGCAGCAGCTGGAACTGAAAACTCCACCAAAGCCGTGAAGTCAGCCTGTGTAACTCATTTCTTTATTTACTGCCACGGTGCTCTACTCCTCGGCCTGTCAGTATTTCTAGTCTGTTATAGGGCAAGCCCACCTGCAGCACCCCCCAGTGGAAGAACAGGCATGCTGGCCTCAAATTCCTTCCTTCAGAGTCCCCATTAACGTCACACAGGCTTTCTTGTCTCAATAATTCCCTCCTTTGGGACAGTTTATTACCAAAACATAGTTAAAATACTCCATAACAAAAGCTCCAGACTCAGTCCACTTCTCCATAGTCGCCACTGTTTATAGTCCTTAATGCTTCACATTGTCCAGTCCACTGACCTAGCACATACCACATGCCCGCGTCTTCCACCACACCCAGATACTTCTTTGGACCTTTCAGCAAGACAGCCACCCCAGCCCGCACAGCTGGACTGTAACCATGCTCTTCCCAGCAGGAACCCCCACATCCTCTCTGCTGGGAGTTCTGCCTCACCAGGGGACCACCCATATCCGCCCCCTTTTCCAGCTCCCAGCCGCCGGTGGATAAGCCCCTCTGCTGCTCACAAATTCCCGAAACATCGGACATTCACGCACTTCTGGGAACAGCATGGGCCCGCCCCCACCAGCATGACCTCACATGCCCGGCGTGTGCAAGGTCCCGCCACATGGGGGACGCCATTTTCTAGAGCGCCCTGGCCCCGCCAGCCTGACCCGCTTCCAGCGGGCGAGGTTAGGTCAGAGGGGTGGAGTGGCGCCCTCTTCAGAATGGTGCCCCCATCTGATACTGGACAAAACCACCTCTGGTTTTCTCCTAGGACCGGATGGAGGACAAACCAGCCAAAGACAGGCCAGGCCGGAATCAAACCAGACAAGTGGCCTCCCTATCCACTTCCCCTTGCCCTCAGCCCTCTCTGGCCCTTTGCTCTGGCTCTCCAGCTTTGATGCCAGGAGGCAACTCCCTCAGCTGTTCTCCTGCCTTCAGCCCCGCCGCGTCCCAGCTCTCCAGTGTGGCAACTCCACAAGCAAATGCCTCCACTACTCTCATCTTCTGCCTTCGACCAGGAACCACCTACAGCTTCCTTCAGGGACCTCCTGCAACCTCCCAATCTCTGGCCTCCCAGGCAGCTCTCACTGCCCCTTCCTGACCAGCTCTTCTCTTTAGAGCCCCGGTGCCCTCTTTTAAGCCCAAATGGGGTCAGCTGACCCATCACAGGTGGCCTCTTCCCTTGCCACCATGTGACTCACGCAAACACATTTAAGGATGCTACATAAAAATAAAATATACCACACAGATGTTGCCAGGATCACTAGAACTGCTCTGTACTCGGCTGTATTTCTGCCAGTGTCCTGTATCCCCTCACTCCCACATCTCTGTATTACTTTTCTGACTGCTGCTGATCATCGAGATAGTTAAACACACCCAAGAGCTTACCTCTCTTGTAATCAACTCATTCTGTCAGTTCCACTTATCCACAGACAATGACACAGCCCAGTGACAGAGACATCAGCCACTGGTATGGGAAACCGGTTGTCACCAGGCCCCAAGTCCATAGGAAGTGAAAGCAAAGCAGCTTGTAGCCTTTGATAGCCTGTAATCTCTGGAGAGCTGAGCTGCTCCCGATTTAGAGCAGCTACCATTACAGCAGTCAGTGCTATGTGCTGTGCGAGCCGTAGTGTAATGGTACCTACTGTGCAACTTTACATTCCATCCGTTTCATAGGTGCACAGATTCATGGATATTTAGGTCAGAAGGGACCGTTACAATCGTCTAGTCTGACCTCCTGCACAACGCAGGCCACAGAATCTCACCCACCAACTCCTGTAACAAATCCCTCACCTATGTCTGAGCTACTGAAGTCCTCAAATCGTGGTTTAAAGACTTCAAGAAGCAGAGAATCCTCCAGCAAGTGACCCGGGCCCCATGCTACAGAGGAAGGCAAAAAAAACCCAGGGCCTCTGCCAATCTGCCTTGGAGGAAAATTCCTTCCCAACCCCAAATATGGTGATCAGCTAAATCCTGAGCATAAGGACAAGATTCACCAGCCAGACACCCAACTGACACGGTATATCAGGCTATTGCTGAGATCATACTGCAGCACTACAGAAGTTAAAGAAAGTTGCATACTTCAACTCTTTTCTATTTAAGAAGCTTCAGATAAGAGTGAGCTCTTCCTACTAATTTCTTCAGATTTTTACCTACCGTCCCCTCCCAAGTATAAAGACAGCTCCCCAAGAAATGAAACGGTACCTTGATTGTTCAAAGGTACGGAGTCCCTGCAGCTCCCATTGATGCAAACACAGGATAGTCCAAAATAGCCCTGTTGTTTCAAAATGACCCTGCTTCCTGCAATTTCAAATAAAATATGGTTAGTCATACATTAATTGCAAGTACGATCATTTCATCAAACCAGATAATTCATGCTGCACAGATGACGAATGCTACAAGAGTCAATATTTCAATTCTAAAATACAAGCTAAATCCTGGAATAAAATCCCTAGAAGGAAATGGGCTAATATTACTTATACTTACCTCTTCTCTAACGGGAGGAGAACTGTGCATTGATAAATAACAGGTCCCTTGCCCTTTTCATTGGCTTTGGTACAGGTAACAAAGTAAAGCCATGTGACCATATGTTCATAAGAGGTGTCTCTTTCAAAGCTTAGTCCATGGTAAGGCTGTCCCAGATTACGAGCATCTACCTCTTGAATCTGCCACTGGCACAGCAAAGGTAGCAAATAAAGAACTAAGGAAAAGTTGTGTTTCTTTTGGTTCTTCCTCCTCCAGTTCTCAGTATGGCAGGAGGCAGCGATGCCATTTTTATCAGTGTCACCAGACTGCTGAACAGGTGAGTTCTCTTCCAAGCCTCACAGGTGGATCAGCATCTGAACGCAAGCACAACCTCAAGCATTGTAGCCCAACCAACCCTAAAAGGAGGGCTTCCTTTTCTGAAGAGCATATTGTTAATGAGCATCTGTTTGCCACAGACTGGACATTGGGTCAAAGCAGCACCTAATATAATTCCATTTGTTCCAATGGAGTTTACACCAGGGAAGAGTTTGACCCTTTCTCTTGAATGGTGCCTGCTGTGAAAAGGCAAGAAGCTGGCAGTGAGCAGAGCTCTTAAATGCTAAAAGGAAGTTTAAAGGCAAAATCTATGTTACTAAATGGAAAATTCATATTGACCAAAAGCCGCTTCTCTCCCTTGGAGCTTTTGGAAACTCTTGTCCTGGCCATTAGAATGCTGGGCCATTCTTTTGGAAAGAGAAGTGCAGAGAAACGGCAAACAAGAGCAGCAGTGTTTGTGGCTGGCAGGACAGAGAAGGGCTTTATCATGCGAGCCAGAAGCGGGCTAGTTCATTGACTGCAAGGCAAAGTGCAAGGAAGAAAGAACTCTGATTTCCGGGGGATTAACATGTAATGCCAGCCAGCCACTCCGAGAGCCTGATCATGATTCCACCAGAGTTATAGATCCTGGAACTTCCATTTAACGGGAGGAACTGGAACTGGGGTCCCAGATGTGATTACTCAAAGACTGCTCTGTTCAATCTGCAGCTCAGTTCCCCTTTCCTTCCTTCGAAAGCTCATTAACCTCCTCCGGCATCAGCTGGAAAGCAACAACCAGTAACAATACCAGCCTCAGAAATCAAACGGGAAAATGGAACAGAATGGGCCAGGTTCTCAGCTGCTATAAATCAGTAGTTCCATTTAAATCAATAGAGCTTATGCAAATTTACAGCAGCTGAGGATATGCCCCAAAATGCATTTATGTGTACATACAGCTATCCCCAAGTTAGTTGTTAATCCTAATTAAACTGGAAACGCCAATTCTGAAAGGCAGAGCAAAACTCACTGGCTGGAAGCTGACGCCTTTGTGCTCCAAGAAAGGGATGTTGGGGAAGGCAGGAGCATCTGCACGGGAGGAGGATAAAGCCAGGGGGAAAGAGCATTTGCTTAGATTCAGAGATCCCATGGCCAGAAGAGACCACTGCAATCACGTAGTCTGACCTCTTGCATAGCCCAGGGCAGAGACCGGCCCCACAGTAACCTCTAGAGCAGATCTAGAAAAACAGCCCGTCTGGATTTCAAAATGGTGAGAATCCACCACGACCCCTGAGTAATTGTTCCAGTGGTTAATGAACCTCAGTGTTACAAACCAACACCTTATTTCCAGTGTGACTTTGTCTAGCTTCAACTTCCAGCCATTGGATCCAGTTAGACCTTTCGCTGCTAGACTGAAGAGCCTATTAATTAAATATTTGTTCCCTGTGATCCCTTCTAGGCTGTGATCACGTCACCCCTTAACTTTCTCTTTGTTAAACTAAAGAGCCTGAGCTCCTTGCATCTATTACTGTAAGGCAGGTTTTCTAATCCTTTAATCATTCTCATGGCTCTTCTCTGAGCCCTCTCCAATTTATCACCATCCTTCTTGAACTGTGGGCACCAGAACTGGACACAGGATTCCAGCAGCAGGCACCCCACTGCCAAATACAGGGGCGAAATAACCTCTCTACTCCTACTTGAGATTCCCCTCTTTATGCATCCAAGGATCGCATTAGCCCTTTTGGCCACAGCATTGCATTTTGAGCTGACTATCCACCATCACTCCCAAATCTTTGTCACAGTCGCTGCTTCCCAGGAGAGAGTCCCCCAGCCTGTAAGCGTGACCTACATTCTTTGGTCCTAGATGGACACATTTACATTTAGCCACATTAAAATGCATATTGTTGCTTGTGCCCAGTTTGCCAAGAGATCCAGAACGCTCTGCATCAGTGACCTGTCCTCTGCATTATTTATCACTCTCCCAATGTGTGTGTCATCTGCAAACTTTATCAGTGACGATTTGATGTTTTCTTCCAGGTCATCGATAAAAAATGTTAAATAGTGTAGGGCCAAGAACGCCCCCCACAGGACTCCATTGGAAACGCAGTGGTGCTGCTCAGTGGTGACTCCCTGTTTCAATGCTGGGGGTAGCAGGGTATGCTGGTTGGGGGGAGAGACACTGTGAGTCTATGAAACAATTGCCCTACGTGTGGTTACAGGCTATACTGACCTTAAAGAACTCTTCGTTTATGGCCAGAAAAGCATGC
Source organism: Lepidochelys olivacea (assembly GCF_965140295.1). Taxonomy (NCBI): domain Eukaryota; kingdom Metazoa; phylum Chordata; order Testudines; family Cheloniidae; genus Lepidochelys; species Lepidochelys olivacea. Next base: position 2,112,618 of record NC_140417.1, on the reverse strand, counting down.
AGGTGTGAAATGCTGTAGGACTGATGGGAATGGCTTGTGTTGTGCTGTGAAGGCTGGGTGCCCCCAGGCATTGCAGGGGACACTGATGCCCAGGCCAGAGTTCCCAGGAGGACCCGCACTTTTGGATTGTTCCTAGCTCTTTTGTGTAGCTGTTAAGCAAAACCCAGTTTGGACATTGCCGACTCTCCGCGTTCCCCTCAGCTTTCTAAGGGCAGCCTCTCCGCACCTGTGCTCTGCAGGAGCACGTCCGTCCTGCTAGAAGAGCAGCAGCCTTCGCCGCACATCTGTGCAGGACACGCCCCCTTTGGGCAATGGGACCATTGATGGCAAGGCCCAAAAGGCAGAGCAAGCGGGGCTGGTGGTCACTAAACGCTGCCAGGTGTTTTGAGAGAAGATCCAAAAATCAGCTGTAGCTGTGGGAGGAGGAGTGTGGGGGGTCCCTTGCATTTTCCGTAATAAACACTTTTGTTCAGGAATCAGAAGAGTTTCGCTAGAATGACTGGCCTGGCTGGTGCTGAAACGACACCTGTTTGTGTCTCCTAGCACTGGCGAGCTTGTTGAAGACCAGTTGGCTCTGATGCAAAGATAAGCGTGCGCACTCTCTCTCCATGCAGCGCTGTTAGGGCTGGGGAGACTAGGGGCAGTGTGTCCACCTTGGCATGTGGCAAGGTTGGCGTGAGCTGGGGGATGAATCCAGTGGCTGTTTGTGGTCTGAATGTCCTCACAGCTCCGTCCACAGGAATCCCTGCAGCCTGCTTCATGATGCCGCGTCCCCTCCCTTCTCCTCTTCCTCCTGTGTCCTCCTTCTGACCCTGGCAGCCTCTCCAAGCTGGCTTATAGCCAAACCTCTCTCGGGAGGAGCATGCCTTTCTTACAGCACTAGAGCCAGGCAGAGGGACAATTTCATTCCCAAAGGCTTTCTCACCTCATTTTATGCTTATCCCTATGGGCTAATTTCAGTCATGGTCAGCTAGGCACCACATTTGTGCCTTTGCACAGAATACTCAAAGGCGTCCGCAGCACCCTGGCCTCACACAGCCAACAGGTTGGTAGTTGTTCAGTAATTAATAGCAATCATTGTTTGCAGTGGCCAAAAAGCCACCCCTTTTGCTTTATTTGGTGGAAAGGGGTTCCCCAGCCTTTACTTCCCTCCAGGCCCTCACCTGCAGCTCGCTCCCGCCCTCCCTTTGGCTCCCTTCAGCAGCAGTACATCAGCCAAAAGGATCAATGCAGAGTGCCAGGAGGGGCTCTCTGCCCATGGGTCTGCTCTTCGTGGCACTTCAGCTCTGACAGGCAGCAAAAAATGGCCAGTTTGGAGCTGCATTCCTAGCCACGGGGCTAGTGGGTTAGCCCCACATGCTGGGGTTTTTGTGCCAACTGCATTACTGACTGCCCTGCTAAGATGGACAGTCTGACACTGGGACCTTCTGCCTTTTGTAATTAAAGATATGCCTGAGCCAAACCCCATAGCCACAGCCTGGCAAATGTTGTTGACACTCAGACTCCAAAACCAGATCCACACCCAAATTTCTGACTGCTCCAGATCAGCTAGACCAAAACTCTATCCTGAGCAACCGTGAGTTTTGGGGTTGGGTGTCAAAATCTGGGCTTGACCAATGAGTCTTGGGCCCTTCACTATTTTCCAGATTTCTTGTGGAACCGAGATCTCTGAGCTTTGTTACCAGGAGGAAAAGGAAAAGCAGCTCAGTGGTTTGTGAAGCAAAGAAAGCCCAAGGGTAATTAAAGAGCCCAGCTTGCTGACAGGCCTCAGACTCTGGGCTTTCACTGCAGCCGCAGTCTAGGGAGGAGAATAAGCTCATGTCACTTTGACATGCCCACAGAAAATGCCCTGATGTACAGCTGAACGCACTGGGCAGGAAGCAAAAGAGAGATGCTGTCTTCCATCCCTAAGAGATCATTTGAATAGAACTAAAGGGACTGAATTCTGCTGACACTTTGGCCAAATGCCACCTGCTGCATTTGGGAGGCTGCAGAAAGCATTTCTAGACAGATCACTGGCCCACAGAATAGAGTTCCTTTTAGGACTTTTTTGCACAATTATGCACACTCGTGTGCATGCGCTCACACACACACAATCATTCTAACTGATCTAGCTTTTTCAAGCAGACAATCCCAAATGTATTATTGCTGGGTGAAATTCACCCAGTAGGGTAAGGCACCAGAGGAGAGTCTGAAAAGCAAACAGAGCTGCTACAATTCTACTTTATAGCCTGGGAGCTGTGGAAGAGGGGAATTTCGTATCCCCGGTGTGCAGTGGAGTGGGCTCAGTACCACCGTCTCAGGAACCATTTACTTCCCCAATGTGGGGTCAACAAAAAACAGAGCAGCTGAGAAATCTGGGTATTTTCTTTTGCTCTTTCTCCTAAAACTGTTCCCTTTGGGCCCTTCAGAAATCCAGGCAGTTCTCCCACGCTTAGGCAGTGCCCAGTCTGAACTTCCAGTCTGGAGTACAGGCTCCAGATTTAGGACAGCCACTCTTAGCCCGACAGGAGCCCTTTTGTAGCCAGTCCCAGTTTCAGGGGAGAGTGTATAGCAGGAGATGGGACTGACAAAGCCAAGTAAAAGCTCAGCTGGGGAGCAGCCTGGTCTGTGGAATAGGAGAGGCAGGTGGAGTCGTTAGTGGGAAAGTGACCAGAGCCATCACTGCCCAGGAAAAGCACCAGCTGACAGATCTGTGCCAGCTCGCTGACTCCCAAATCAAAACTGATTCAAGTCTTTGCTGGGCTGCTGCTGTGTCTTTGTTCCTTGGGGTTTGCATTTCGACTGAGCCACTCACATTTCAAGGAAACTTCAGGAAGTAGCAAAATAAGAAGAATAATTTGGGGGTGGGGGGCTGTCATCCCCACAGAATCCTTGAACTCTTACTGCTGCGATCTCTCCATAGCCAACTACTGCTATGCAGCCACCTCTGGGGTGGGACCATGGCTGACAGGTGCACAATTTGCTCAGCTTCTACTGTACAGAAGTCTGGACAGGGGAAGTGTTGGCCAAAGATGCTGGGGCAAACCGCTAAGCTAGCAATAAACACGCTGCCACAACGTTCACAAACAATCTCTAGCCCGTCTCCTCGGCCAAAAGCTGGGAGTGGACGACATGAGATGGCTCACTCAAAGATTGCCTGTTCCGTTCATTCCCTCTGGGACACCTGGCCTCGGCCACTGTCGGCAGACAGGACACTGGGCCGGATGGACCTTTGGCCTGACCCAGTCTGGCCGTTCTTAGGTTCTTCTCCATGTTTTCCAGTGACTTTCTCTCTGTCACTTTTGCAACGTTACGTCTACATGTACCAAGTCATGTAGGAGCTGCAGTGAGCATACTTCACTCTAAAATCAGCGTTAGCCGAACGTGGGACTAGAGAGAGACTCGAGATGGGCCTGGGTCATGAAGCTCAGACACTCGGCAGTAGCTAAACTTGCCCAAAGTCAGATGGTTCAGATCCAGGTTTTTGATTTAGCTGGTTATAGAGAGATGGGCCAGCCACAGAGACAGATCTGAATGTCTGCCACAGCCTTCAATTGTCCTTGTAAAACAGCAGCAGAGAATTATTCAGCATTAACATCTCAGCGAGGAAGGCTTCCTCTACATCTAGGAATGTCTCCTTCTGAACAAGTGATGATAAAACCCACTGGCCCCATTAAACTCCAGTGTAGATCATGATTCGTTATTTTATGGAAACCACAAGTGTGCTAGGCGCTGCACATAAAACATCCAGTGGGCAGGTCCCTGCCCCACAGAACGTACGGCCTATAGGAGTGGCTTACCAGGTGAGGGAGGGCGTGCCACACACCAGGAAGGGGAGAGGCTTGGGAGGACACAGGCTGCAGACATGCCCACGTGGCTGCTCGTCTAGGAGTCATACGTCTTGGCAGTTCAAACGTGAGGAGACTTTTGTTTGTGGCACCTCAGTGCCTGGCCTGTGCAGCTGGGCTGGGCACTGCGCAGACGTGTGAGTGGCAGGGGAGAGGAAGCCATGCAGCAATCCCATGCCATGCTCCAAGCTAGACAGGGTACGGCTACGAGATCCTGCTCCCTCCATCTGCACAGCACAGCCAGCTGGGGTCTGCTGCCTGGGGTCCCACCCCGGCCATGCCCACCTGGGGGCTGAGACAGGATCGGCCAGGAAGCGTCTGTCCACACAATTCGCTCGAGCCGCGTTCCCCGCCTCCAGCTATTTGTGATGTGGGACTGGAAAACACAAGAGGGTGCAACATGTTGCTGCAGCCTGGGACGGCTCCCAGCATCCGCCACCAGCAGAGTGCCAGCTTGCAGCCCTTTGGACGGGGTGGCAAAAAGAGTGCAGAGAAGCAAGAGGGCTGGGAAAGCAAAGTCTTTCAAGGACTGGTACTTCAGGGGCAGCTGTATGCCCCAGCCAGGCCAGCAGTGCCCCACCGCTGCTCCAGGCCTGGCTCCTTGTAGGACGTGGCAGCTCAAGCCACTAGCAATGCACAGAAATAGCGTCCAGGAGCCTTAGGGTCCCTGTGACAATCCTCCATTTGGTGTAAATCAGCCCAGTTCCATGGGCTTCACTGGAGCTATGCCAATTTACATCAGCTGAGGATCTGGCCCAACGTTTTGCCATCCTCAGTGCCTTACTGGTCCTTGCATGTTGAGCGTGTGCATGTGGCAGGCCTTCCACTCCATCTTCCCGCGCTGCATGACCCCACCCCCCCACCCACAGCTTCAGTATGAATCTCTCTTCCAGGGAGCTGCCCTCTTGGGATCCCTCTGCCATTTTTGCCCTTTCTTTACTCCTCCCTCCCTCCCTCCCTCCGTGACATGCCCACCCCCGGAACGCCCAGGCCGCACTAGAGCGACGCTGACCAGCCTTGCTCTCCATTTCTAATTGCTGCAGGAACCAGGGGGCGATGGCAAGTGGGTGTGTTTGCCCAAGGCACGCTTTGTTCCAGGTTTTAAAGAACTGTCCCTGTTTGCATTCCCAGGCCAGTGGTGATGTGTCCAAGTCCTAGGCTGAAACCCCAACAACCCAAACGTTGGGGCTGGGAGCCAGACATCTAGGCCTGGGTACAAATTCTGCGGTTACCACCCCTGTCTAATGGGCTGAACCAGAACCCAAAATCTGAACAGAGCAAACTTTGAGAGGTTTGGCCCAAACGTAGGCTGGCTTTTCCTGGTAGGACCCATCTCCTGTAGGCCTGAGGCTGTGAGGTCAAGTGGGAAGGGGGCCGTAGTGGGCATCAGAAGAGCTGGGTTCTGTTGGTAGCTCTGTCCTCTGACCATGAGCAAGTCAGGTAACCTTTAGCACCCGACTTCCCCCATCTCTAAAATAGAGATAGTGGGTAAGATTACCATGAACAGCTGTATGTCAGAGCTAGGTATGGTTACATGCGAAGTTCCTATGCGATGAGTGTCACTTGTTGCAAAGCCCAATTCTATTGGGCTCCGTAGTGTTCTCCTTACCGTGTTCTCCTCTGTGTGACAGCAATTCAGCCGTGACTCTCTCTGGGCCCCTTTTGTATCTGCCATCAAGGTAAACTCTCGACACCCCTCGGCGTAGCCAGGAATATCATTTGCATCCTTCATTCAGTGTCTCTGGTGCCATGCACAGAGGACACTAACTCGGGCAGAGCAAGGAGCCTTGAATGGCCCAGGGTTTCCATGGCCGGTCTGAAAGGGACACGAATAGCAATAGCTCAGGAGCTGCTAACTAACAAAGTTCTGCTGAATGGTGTGAATGTAGCCAACTGAGGGCAGTGCAAGAATTTGGCTGCGTGCGTGTGCACATGTTACACACTCCGCGCACCACAAGGGACTAGCTGAAAAGTGACCCATTGCAGGTGAGGATTTGGCTAAGGCCTAGAGCCAACGGGGGGTCCTTTGGCATCATGTACTGCATGGCATAATGTCTCACTTTGTTTTGTGTTAGGTGGCACCCAACCAAGACTTTCCTTGTGTTCTTTGAGTTGGTGTGTCAGATTTGACAGTCAGTGCCAATGCTTCCCAAATTGTCCTTGCATACGGATTGGCTGGGCTGTGGGTAGTGTTTTACACTGTGTCTAGCCATTCATTGCTTTGGTTAATCTGCAGGAAGTCTGTTGTTCAGACCTGTCTAAAAGCAGTACATTATGCTTGATCTCACTGGTCTCTGTAGGGTTTGTTTTTAGACTCAATACGCAGCACTGAGATTGGACATTTATTGGGGCCCAGTCTAACTCCCATTGAATTCACTAGAGGGTTTTTCCACTTGGATTGAGCCCTGAGGTTATTAGCTTCCCTTCTTTGTCTTTGCAGTTATACTTTTCCAGGGAAGTCAGCAAAATGGGCCCGATTCATCAGCGTTTTAACACTTGTGGCCCTCTCCGTTGGTTGCACCATTGTTATTTCCATCGTGCAGTACTTGCAGCCTGAGCAGTGCAAAGAGTAAAATCCAAATGAACCAGAAAGACAGGAATCCCTGCCTGGAATAGGTCCCAGCCTAGAGACACAAGTGGGCACAGTACTGCAAAGAGCACACACAGCAACTGGACTGAGCTAAACTGAATTAAATCCAGACCTGCTGTCCACTACCCCAGCATCATAATATGACAGTGAGCCAATCAGTCCAACAACACATCCTTTGCCTAATGCAGAGACGATTAGCTAACGCACTAAGTAAAGGAAACGTGCTTTTCTTTTCTTTATTTTGATGCATTTATTGTGCCTGAAAGCGAAGCTTCACACTGGTTAGAAGCAGGCATCCTGCTTTCCCAGTGCATGTCCATCCTGACCTACAGGGCCCTCTTCCAGCTTCTTGGACCTCTCTGGGGCAGTGGCAGCTGGCTGCCCTGTGTAGAGCTGGTTTCTGGTTCTGAGATGCGAATGAAAGTCCGTGGGGAATGGGATGAGGTCACCAAATCTGCTTCCATTTCAGGCCTAATCCGAAGCTGAATCCTGGCCTTCCTCCAGAAATGAAAAGCTCATGCCATGAGGCCACAGAAACCCTTAGGGAGGAAAGTGTAGTGCCTCTTATTCCTTGCTAAAGTTGATGGACTAGTCTCCCGCCAATAGCTCCGAACCGGCAGCACTCATTCAGGACCTGCGCGGTGTTCTGCTACCCTGTGTTAAGTATGATTATGGAGGAGCTTGTACTCAGTCCAGACTTTGGCCATGAATTAAAAGGGTGGATTCATGTTGTGATGTCCATGCCTGTCCTGTGAGCAATGAGCATGACCTCTTGGTATTTCAGGTCAGAGTGGGCATTTGCGCTAAAGGCCACAAGGAAAAAAAAACAAAGGGTGCTTGATTTATGAATAAAATAACACAAAGTGCTATTTCAAGCACTGGCAACGTTCTACTTGAATAGCTAGTAAAGTGGCCACCTGTCTGATAGTCTCTGAGCGCAGCCTGAGAGCCGCAGTAATGTGATAATAGTATAGTAATGAGATCTCGTGACTCGCCTCACTGTGTAAGCTTGCCATTTTTCGCTACAGTCTTTGAAAAGTCATTAGGTCACTGTTCATTTTCCTGAGATCAGCCAGAAATTAAATCACATGGAAGTACTATAACCCTGAGCCTAGCTTTAGCCCCAGTGGAATAGGACAGATTTTTAAAGGTCAGAAGATCAGCAATGAAATGTTACACCAATAATTTGATATACTGGAAAGCACTTTGCAATATGATAGTGAAATCTACTATGTTATGGGCAGGGAATAGAGGTAATATTATCTTTGTGCTTTGCTTAAAAAAACTAATCAGATGCTGTACAAACCCAGCTGTGCATATGCGTGCCAGACAATGGAAACTGGCATAAAACAGCAATGCTTATGGTGTGCTGAAACCAAGGTGACAAAAGCAAACCACCTGACTCTATGCTCAGAGGATGGTGTGTGTATTTCCCATTAACTTGTTCCTTATGTACATTAAAGGATTCCCGTTATTATAGAAACACAATATTCTGTCCTTCGTGAGTTAATGCTCTTTTCTGGAAGTAAAGATGAGGCACTATCAGAGAGGGAGGTGTTAAAAGAAAAGGTGTGGTCACAAACTGATCATTAAAAAGCATTAAACCACTAAGCCCACATGGTCCATCTGAGAGATCTGAAGGAACTTAAGTATTAGTGGGTGAGTTGCTGACGAAGATATGAAATCTCTTCTTAAAAACAGCTACTGTTTCACAGAACTGGATGGTAGCAAATGTTGAACCTAAATTTTAAAAAAGGCTCTGGGGAATTACACCGCAGTCAACCATACATTGGTACCTGACTAGCTAGTTGAAACAATGGTTAAAAATAGAATTATGAAACACCTGGAGATGATGATCTGATAGCGTCTATCTGGCCTGGTTTCTGTGAAGGAAAATCATGTCTCACTAATCCCTTAGAAGTCTTTGAACGTGTCAATATAGTAATGGTTAAAGGAGAACAGGCTTACATTATTTAGACTGCCAACATGCCTTTTACAAGATCCCTCACAAGAGGCCATAAAAGAAGCTAAGTCCTCATGGGCTGGCAAAGTATTGTCATGGGTCAATTCAGCTGCTAAGGGACTGTAACAGAGTGGCTTGCCCCTGGGCTGGAGAGCCTGAGGCTAAGCCAGCCCTGATTACAGGATGAGCCCACCTGTGGGAATCGGGTATTTCAAATACAAAAGGCAGCTGGAAGCTGCAGGAAGCGGGTGTGGTTGAGATGGCCAGAGGCAGAAACCTTGCCAGTAAGCCAGGGAAGAGACTGTGTGGATCCTGGAGCTGCAGAAAGATTGTGTGTTTGTCTGGGGACCTTTTTGAGTTCTGTTTTGGACAATTATCTTGCCATCTTGCTGACAAGTGAATTAAAGGAGCTGGGGCTGAGAAGGCAACTGGAACCATTGTGAGTTCTTAAAGGGGACCTCGTGAAGGGGGAACAGATGCAAGTGGTGGCCCTGGGACGACAGAAACAAAAAGCAAAAGAGTGGGATTCAATGGGCACACAATTTTCAGATGACACAAAGAAATGTAGGGCACTCAGGATCAGAGAGGACTGTCAGGACCATCAGTGAGACCTGAACAAGCCAGGAGAATGGGCAACATCATGGTAGATTAAAAAAAACTAGGAGGACTTGTGGCACCTTAGAGACTAACAAATTTATTTGAACATAAGCTTTCATGGGCTAAAACCTGTCATCGTGGTAGATGAAACTCATTGTCAACACATGCAAAGTAATGCACACTGGAAGGAAAAAAATTAATCTGCTCATACACCTCACAGGGTTCTACATTGTATCACCCCAGGAGAGAGACCTGGTGATCACTGAGGACAGCTCAGTGGAAGCCTCTGCTACACAATATTATGGTACATAAGGAATGACAGGGAGTCTAATACAAGAAAATAGTTTATGCCCTTGCATAAATCAATGGGCAGCCTTGCTGGGATACTGTGTGCAGTACTGGTCAGCCCATCTGCCACAGGACATTGCCGAACTGGAGGGGGGTCAGAGAAGGGCAACAAGAATGAGCAAGAGAGTGGAAAAACTCCTCTGAAGAAAGAGTGGAAAGATTTGGAAGTATTTACCTTATATATATAGGTATATAAAATATATAAAATACTGACTGATGCAGAGGATGTAGATCAGGAGTTTCTTTTCTCCTGGTCTCATACTACAAGAACTAAGAGACATTTAATTGAATTGAAAGGTGGCAAATTCAAAACTGATAAAAGGAAATACTTTTTCACACAATGCATATTTAGACGATGGAACTCACTGCCACAGGAAGTCATTGAGGCCAAGAACGTAGCAAGATTCCAAAAGAAGCTGGAGATTTATGTAGGTGTCAAGAATATCTGGAGTTATAATTAATGACAAGGCCTAGCTGCTGAAGCACCTGCCGTGCTTGCAAAACACCTGACACACTACTGGCACCCGAGGGGTTTGGTGCTCTGAGCAACCCCCCAAGAAGTACTTCACTCATCAGCAAAGGCTTGATCCAATGGCTGATTTCGGTGGGCTTTGGACCAGGCCCCAGTTGCTGAGAGGGAGCGTAATAGACAAACTATTGAGAATTAAGATGTGAGAGCAGAGCAGCAGCTTCAGGTAACGTCTTAGCCCTGGTCTACACTAGGACTTTAGGTCAAATTTAGCAGCGTTAAATCGATGTAAACCTGCACCCATCCAGACGATGAAGCCCTTTATTTCGACTTAAAGGGCTCTTAAAATCTATTTCCTTACTCCACCCCTGACAAGTGGATTAGCGCTTAAATCGGCCTTGCCGGCTCGAATTTGGGGTACTGTGGACACAATTCGATGGTATTGGCCTCCGGGAGCTATCCCAGAGTGCTCCATTGTGACCGCTCTGGACAGCACTCTTCACTCAGATGCACTGGCCAGGTAGACAGGAAAAGAACCGCGAACTTTTGAATCTCATTTCCTGTTTGGCCAGTGTGGCAAGCTGCAGGTGACCATGCAGAGATCCTCAGCACAGGTGACCATGATGGAGTCCCAGAATCGCAAAAGAGCTCCAGCATGGACTGAACGGGAGGTACGGGATCTGATCGCTGTTTGGGGAGAGGAATCCGTGCTATCAGAACTCCGTTCCAGTTTTCGAAATGCCAAAACCTTTGTCAAAATCTCCCAGGGCATGAAAGACAGAGGCCATAACAGGGACTTGAAGCAGTGCCGCGTGAAACTTAAGGAGCTGAGGCAAGCCTACCAGAGAGGCAAACGGCCACTCTGGGTCAGAGCCCCAAACATGCCGCTTCTATGATGAGCTGCATGACATTTTAGGGGGTTCAGCCACCACTACCCCAGCCGTGTTGTTTGACTCCTTCAATGGAGATGGAGGCAACACGGAAGTAGGTTTTGGGGACGAAGAAGATGATGATGAGGAGGAGGAGGTTGTAGATAGCTCACAGGAAGCAAGCGGAGAAACCGGTTTTCCCGACAGCCAGGAACTGTTTCTCACCGTGGACCTGGAGCCAGTACCCCCCGAACCCACCCAAGGCTGCTTCCTGGACCCAGCAGGTGGAGAAGGGACCTCCGGTGAGTGTACCTTTTAAAATACTATACATGGTTTAAAAGCAAGCATGTGAAAGGATTACTTTGCCCTGGCATTCGCGACTCTCCTGGATGTACTCCCAAAGCCTTTGCAAAAGGTTTCTGGGGAGGGCAGCCTTATTGCATCCTCCATGGTAGGACACTTTACCACTCCAGGCCAGTAACATGTTCTCGGGAATCATTGTACAACAAAGCATTGCAGTGTATGTTTGCTGGCATTCAAACAACATCCGTTCTTTATCTCTCTGTGTTATCTTCAGAAGAGTGAGATATCATTCATGGTCACCTAGTTGAAATAGGGTGCTTTTCTTCAGGGGACACTCAGAGGTGCCCGTTCCTGCTGGGCTGTTTGCGTGTGGCTGAACAGAAATGTTCCCCGCTGTTAGCCACAGGGAGGGGGGAGGGTTGAGGGGGTAGTCACGCGGTGGGGGGAGGCAAAATGCGACCTTGTAATGAAAGCACATGTGCTATGTATGTAATGTTATCAGCAAGGTTTACCCTGAAAGAATGTAGCCACTGTTTTATAAAATGTGTCTTTTTAAATACCGCTGTCCCTTTTTTTTTCTCCACCAGCTGCATGTGTTTCAATGATCACAGGATCTTCTCCTTCCCAGAGGCTAATGAAGATTAGAAAGAAAAAAAAACGCACTCATGATGAAATGTTCTCTGAGCTCATGCTGTCCTCCCACACTGACAGAGCACAGACGAATGCGTGGAGGCAAATAATGTCAGAGTGCAGGAAAGCACAAAATGACCGGGAGGAGAGGTGGCGGGCTGAAGACAGGGCTGAAGCTCAAATGTGGCGGCAGCATGATGAGAAGAGGCAGGATTCAATGCTGAGGCTGCTGGAGGACCAAACCAGTATGCTCCAGTGTATGGCTGAGCTGCAGCAAAGGCAGCTGGAGCACAGACTGCTACTACAGCCCCTGTGTAACCAACCGCCCTCCTCCCCAAGTTCCATAGCCTCCACACCCAGACGCCCAAGAACGCGGTGGGGGGGGCCACCGGCCAACCAGCCACTCCGCCACAGAGGATTGCCCAAAAAAAGAAGGCTGACATTCAATAAATTTTAAAGTTGTAAACTTTTAAAGTGCTGTGTGGCATTTTCCTTCCCTCCTCCACCACCCCTCCTGGGCTACCTTGGTAGTCATCCCCCTATTTGTGTGATGAATGAATAAAGAATGCATGAATGTGAAGCAACAATGACTTTATTGCCTCTGCAAGCAATGATTAAAGGGAGGAGGAGAGGGTGGTTAGCTTGCAGGGAAGTAGAGTGAACCAAGGGGCAGGGGGTTTCATCAAGGAGAAACAAAGAGAACTTTCACACCGTAGCCTGGCCAGTCATGAAACTGGTTTTCAAAGCTTCTCTGATGCGTACCACTCCACTCCACTCCACTCCTCCTGTGCTCTTCTAACCGCCCTGGTGTCTGGCTGCACGTAACCAGCAGCCAGGCGATTTGCGTCAACCTCCCACCCTGCCATAAACGTCTCCCCCTTACTCTCACAGATATTGTGGAGCACACAGCAAGCAGTAATAACAGTGGGAATATTGGTTTCGCTGAGGTCTAAGCGAGTCAGTAAACTGCGCCAGCGCGCCTTTAAACGTCCAAATGCACATTCTACCACCATTCTGCACTTGCTCAGCCTGTAGTTGAACAGCTCCTGACCACTGTCCAGGCTGCCTGTGTACGGCTTCATGAGTCATGGCATTAAGGGGTAGGCTGGGTCCCCAAGGATACATATAGGCATTTCAACATCCCCAACAGTTATTTTCTGGTCTGGGAATAAAGTCCCTTCCTGCAGCTTTTGAAACAGACCAGAGTTCCTGAAGATGCGAGCGTCATGTACCTTTCCCGGCCATCCCACGTTGATGTTGGTGAAACGTCCCTTGTGATCCACCAGAGCTTGCAGCACTATTGAAAAGTACCCCTTGTGGTTTATGTACTCGCCGGCTTGGTGCTCCGGTGCCAAGATAGGGATATGGGTTCCGTCTATGGCCCCACCACAGTTAGGGAATCCCATTGCAGCAAAGCCATCCACTATGACCTGCACATTTCCCAGGGTCACTACCCTTGATATCAGCAGATCTTTGATTGCATGGGCTACTTGCATCACAGCAGCCCCCACAGTAGAGTTGCCCACTCCAAATTGATTCCCGACTGACCGGTAGCTGTCTGGCATTGCAAGCTTCCACAGGGCTATCGCCACTCGCTTCTCAACTGTGAGGGCTGCTCTCATCTTGGTATTCATGAGCTTCAGGGCAGGGGAAAGCAAGTCACAAAGTTCCATGAAAGTGCCCCTACACATGCGAAAGTTTCACAGTCACTGGGAATCGTCCCAGACCTGCAACACTATGCGGTCCCACCAGTCTGTGCTTGTTTCCCGAGCCCAGAATCGGCGTTCCACAGCATGAACCTGCCCCATTAGCACCATGATGCATGCATTGGCAGGACCCATGCTTTCAGAGAAATCTGTGTCCATGCCCTGAGCACTCACGTGACCGCGCTGACGTCACCTCCTCGCCCGGTATCGCTTTGCCAGGTTCTGGTGCTGCATATACTGCTGGATAATGCGTGTGGTGTTTAATGTGCTCCTAATTGCCAAAGTGAGCTGAGCGGCCTCCATGCTTGCCTTGGTATGGCGTCCGCACAGAAAAAAGGCGCGGAACGATTGTCTGCTGTTGCTCTGACAGAGGGAGGGGCGACTGACGACATGGCTTACAGGGTTGGCTTCAGGGAGCTAAAATCAACAAAGGGGGTGGCTTTACATCAAGGAGTATTTCAGGCAGGACTTCACAGAGGGTTCCAATAAGAAATGGTGCACCTAAGTTATTGTTCTTATTGGAACAATGAGGTTAGTCTGGCCTCTGATTGATACATGGCTAGATTTACCTTGCTGCACCTTCTCTGAGTGACTGTAGTGTGACCTAGAGGAATGAGTCCCCTAGATGGGGGAGTGGGGGGAAGCAAATGAGTACAAAACAAATCTGGTCTATTTCTTGTTTTGATCCACTCCATCTACCTTTTACATCTTTGGCTGGCAGCAGACGGTGCAGAAGGACTGCATGCCATCCACATCTCATGGCTGCCCGGCAGAAGATGATGCAATAGGACTGCTAGCAATCCGTATCGCCTGCCTGCTCACCATAAGACGGTTCAATAGGACTGACTGCAGGACTAAAGAGAATGACCTGGTTGAGTCACTCCAAATTTAGTCCCTGCGCCCATGTCTGCTCAGGCGTCTGCTGCTAGAAGGCAATGGGTTGCTGCTACTGTGTAGCAATGCCGTACCGCGTCTGCCAGCACCCAGGAGACATAGGGTGACGGTTACCTGAGCGGGCTCCATGCTTGCCGTGGTATGGCGTCTGCACAGGTAACTCAGGAAAAAAGGCGTGAAACGACTGTCTGCTGCTGCTTTCACGGAGGGAGGGAGGGAACGGGGGCCTGACGATATGTACCCAGAATCACCCTCGACAATGTTTTAGCCCCATCAGGCATTGGGATCTCAACCCAGAATTCCAATGGGAAGCAGAGACTGCGGGAACTGTGGGATAGCCACCCACAGTACAACACTCCGGAAGTCGACGCTTGCCTTGGTACTGTGGAAGCACTCCGCCGAGTTAATGCACTTAATGCACTTAGAGCATTTTCTGTGGGGACATACACACTGGAATATGTAAAACCAATTTCTAAAAAACCGACTTCTATAAATTCGACCTGATTTTGTAGTTTAGACATACCCTTAGTATCTAAGAGGACCCAGCCACATGGTCTCATACAAGGCATTGGGAGCCAGCAATGGGAGGACGTCTCCGGTTTAAAATAACCAATGTTCACCTCAGATTTAGCTAATGTGTTTCTAAGTCTCATATGATATGGTTTCACCAGGTGGAATTGCTGTGTCTCTTGGATGTGTCTGGGGCTAATGTGTGGTTTCAATGCATCAGACCTCCCTTTAAGGGTTATTTTTTAAGCACTAACATTGTTTTCATTAATCAGTGTGTTCATTCACTGACCATCCGTGTAAACAGTCTCTATGTCAACTTACGGGAATGAATTACCTTTTTTCCAATCTCCCTTACACTAGAATATTTTGAGCAAACTCCAGTCAAGTTAATGGAGTTATACTGTTATATATGTGTGTGTGTGTTCAGAACCAGGCTGTAAATGTTCTTTCACTTGGTGGCATTTTATACACCTTAATATTTCCTAGTTACCATGATCTGATTGCAGCAATTCCTTTCCTAGTTCATTTACCCAGATTTTGATTGGCAACATAATACTATGACTATAATGCTATAAGATAAGGGCTTTGATATGGACCTAAATCCATCTGACACCATACTTACAAAAGAGTCATTAAATTTGCATTTGCCACGTGGATTGTGCCCGTGTTGACAGCTGGCTTATCTAGCAACTTTAATCAACACACGAACACAAGTAGAGATTACTGAGAGGATTAATTTTACTGAAAGCTAGCATTATGTTATCTAGGTGTAGGACAAATATCGCTTTTTCAAAATGTTGTATAGGAGCGCTGGGTAGGGGCTTTGGCAGAGGCGTGGGGTCCCTGGAGCGGGCTCTCCCTCACTGAGCTAGAGATGGAAATTAACGAGTTGGGGGAAGAGGAAGAAGAAGGAAAGCTAAGTGATGCTTGCTCTTACCAGCCACTTAATGGATGTCCCCGGGCTTTGGCTTCACCTAATTTATGGTGAAGTTCTCCAGTCACAGCTGTTCAGAACTGAAATATCTCAGGAACTACAAAAAGAAAAGGAGGACTTCTGGCACCTTAGAGACTAACAAATTTATTTGAGCATAAGCTTTCGTGAGCTACAGCTCACTTCATCGGATGTAGCTCACGAAAGCTTACGCTCAAATAAATTTGTTAGTCTCTAAAGTGCCACACGTCCTCCTTTTCTTTTTGCAGATACAGACTAACACAACTGCTACTCTGAAACCTGTCAGGAAATACAGTGGTTTCAGGATGAAAAGGTGGGGAAATGCTTAGGATCTGGCTCCATATCAGAGCAGGATCCAAATTTGGGGACTGTACAACACACAGGAGCAGAGCTGGTGCTGTACATGCTGACTATGAAACAAAATCATACCAATAAAAGAGCAAATTCCTGCTAGGAGATCACTCGAGCCAGTCTTTATAAAATAAGTCATTTTCCCAGTTGTCTCTGCAACACGCAATGCTGCAGCCTATCAGAGAGACTTGTGCACTACCAGGAATATAGCTGGCCTAGTGTGGTGTAATGATGGCGCACCACTTCTGGAAGTAACAAACAAAAATCCATGTTCTAGGTGAAGGCATTTGTGTTTTCCATAAATACATGTTATTATATTTTAACTAACTTTTAAAGGACAGAACAACTCCAGGACGTACGCTAGGAAGGGGAGTTTAAAATGGAGGGCTTGGCGCTTGTAAACTGAGGTCACTGGAGCTATGCCAGGCTATGCCATCTGCGGCCCTGCCATGTAGACCGTAAGTGTGTGCTTGGTGCCCCCTTCAACAGCCATGGTGTCTGAGAACCTCTCTCCACCAATGGGGAAATTTCCTGGCTGGATTCACGCCTGGTGGATTTTTTCATCTCCTGTGGGTATAGGGAGCTCGAAGGAATTCAGCCATCCTTGGAGCAGCTTCTTAAAACAGACTAGGAAGGCTAGTGACTCCGTATGCTCCTGTGCATTATGGCTCCAGGCTGTTTGAGGTTCACTGGTTAGATCTCACACCTGGAGGCATGTGTGATGCTGACAGTGCTTCACATGAAATGTCACAGCAAGCAGGCACCTACAAACTGACGAGAATATAGGGCTCTGCCTGGAAGATGTTAGAGCCCTTAGATCCCATTTACTTCAATCAGGATTAAGAGCACTCAGCACTTTGCAGGAGGTGCTCAGAACTTCACAGGATGAGGCCCCCAGTCCCTTTCATTTCATCTGTTAAGCATACCATGGCCTTCCTGCCTGTGGATTAGCTAGTTCTGAACCTAACCAAGAAAACTCTTCCCATCGGATTTTCCACTTTGGGTCGTTTCCCCTTCTCTTCGTGTTCCCCTCCTGACACATTGCTGTTTTCCTCTGACATCATATCCCTGTAGGAAAGCGGCCATGATAAGGTTAACTGGGTAACCCAGGGTATTATGGGATGGAGCCAGGTTCCACCCAATCCCTTGCTTCCTGTTTAGACAGTGGGACTTTCCCCTCAACTCTGGAGTGATGCAGTGAAATAAAGCAGCAAGTTCCCAGGCTGTAGTGCTGTGAATTGACTTAGTTTTGTTGCACTGAGCGAGCTCTGCAAAACTTCTGAGATTTAACTGCCTGATTCTCAGAGGGAACCTTCAGCCCATCTCCAGTGGTAGCATGCTTCTGGGATAGCACAAGGTTTATGCTCTGACTTACTGCCCCCCATCCCCATGCAACTGCACATCTGGTGTTGCCATCTCTAAACCATTCCTACATGAGTCTCACAATAATTGTGGGTTCTCCGTAAAGCCCCAGCTCCTGGAGACCAGTGATTACACATGAGACTCCAGCTTTCCTTTAAACAAGTAGTAAGTTTCTATCCCTCATGGTTGTAGAGAAAAGATTAAAAATGTGAATCAAGTGTAAGGTAAAGACTCAGAAACCAGAAAACAAATTAAAAAAAACAATTTTTAAAAAAAACACTGATGATTTTTAAGCCAATCTCATGATGTTTTTGGAGCCTGAGTCATGATTTTTGACCATTTGGGGTTGGCAATATTGTAAATCTCAGCAGAATTCAGCCATTGTTATGTGAAGAAATCCTCTCCTGATCTCCCCTACCATGCACAGCAGTCTTTGTTATCTCATTGTGGGGCAGGTGTTGACATTGGGCGTGTACCTCCGCATTTTTCCCCTTTGGAGTGTGTCATTAGCAGCCGTGTCTTTCGCTTCGCCCCAATCCGAGTCCACAGTTATACAGCTAAGCCCAGTACGTGACTTTTTGCTGATCAGTCCAGCTAAGCATGTTTACCATTTTGACACTGGAACAAAGCAGTTCTTTGTTTGGAGCCCAACCTGCATGTCACTCCTGGCCTGTCACCGTTTGATGTTCCAGGGTCATTTCAGAGCATTTTTGTTCCTCTGCACGTCAGGGCCTTCGTCTTTCCACACAATGAGTAATGTATATCCTAACTGACAGCCCTAGGGGGGAATTCACCCCTCAGCACAGGGCCCAGTCACCCCGACCTGCAGTTTGAGCCCTGGCTGCAGAGGGGTGAATTTCACCCAGTATGAGAGCCCATCCAGTAAAGACTCTGCAGCCTTTTTCCTGACCTGTCTCCGTTAACAAACTAGGAGGAAACACACCTGACCCCCTAATGCCAATAGAGTCAGTGGGGAGGCGAGTTCTCTAAGCACAGTTGCAGTTACTGACCTGGTTGAGTGTGCATGTTTAGTAACAGTTCTTTTGGGGGAAATAGATTAACGTGGCAAACTCATTCCATTGTCTCTCCCTTTAAAGAAAAGAAAACAAAAGAAGCAGGTCTCCAAATCTGCAGCCTGGCTTTAGGAACTGCTCCCCAGAGTTACACACTGGACCAAGCTGACATTTGCCTGCCTAAGACCTTGTCTACACCACAGACCTTGGCCTGAATAGCCGCACAAGCAGAGCCCTGTACTCGCCACTTCCCAGAGTGACACTAGCCAAGCTGACAGACACGCTTATCTCTCAGCACAGCTGTATCCACACCGCGGTTTTGCCAGCATAGATACACCCACGAAGGATTAGGATTTTGTCACACTCCTAGCCCACTTAGCTGTGCCATCAGAGCGTGGCCATGTAGACCAGCCCTGCAGGGTTTGCCTTCAGTTCTATCAGGCAGCTTGCAGCGAAGGACAAGCCACTTAGGCAACGTCACCCACCACAGCAGTGCCGCTATCCACCGTCAGAATACGGGCGGTGGAAGGTGCTCGGCTGCCTGAGAGTGAGTGTCTGCCCCACAGTCGTGCAAGAAGATTCTGCTCCTCTTGGGTGCTGTGGAGCTGGGATGGGGCCAGGCCAAGGCCATGGGGTCCATGATTATAACCCTTTGATGGAAGGGGTGCACAGGGGCTGACTTGATTCATGCCACACATGGCCTTAGTGCTATACAAAGGGGGAAGAACAATAAACCATCATTCCAGACCCAAAGACCAAACAGATGCAAGTAAGAGGCTGTAGCGCTGTCCTGTACCCTACTCTCAGGGTGCAGATAAACTCCGTACCCCTATCCAGGCACATTTCTCCACCCAAAATCTGTCATGAACATAACGGGAATGTATACCCCGGAGTAAACCCTTCAAAGCCAGTAGGGCTGGTCCTCCACTCACCACCTTTTTACACCAATGTAATTCCCTTCAATGGAGTGACTCCTGATTCCCGCGAGGGTAGAGGAGAGATTTGCATTCATCACGATCCCCCTACCCCGACCCGCTGGAGGACTGGAAACCCTGTGTTTTCCAAACAGTATAATATGTTCACACGTTTTCCAAACAGTATAATGTTCAGTCATGGTTTATTTCTCCTGGAGCAGCGTGGCACTGAGACATTGTTACCGGGTGAGTCATGGATGTCCTGGTACCTCCTGTCACACTATGTCCCTCAGTCCAGGAAGTCTGAGAGCGGTTACAGGTCAATTATGTTTTAACAAAATAATACGTTTCCCCCTCCCCCACCTCCCACCCTCACCCCGTCTTTTATTAACCTTGACAAGATTCTGCTCTAGCTGCCTCTGGCAGGGATTTACCCAGGAGTGTCCCCAGTTTCTGGAAATGGCCGAAGCACATTTCTCAACCCATCACCGCAATGTTTTCTCCAGGTCTATGATTTGATTTGAAAAGCAAATGCCTGTCCGTTCCCACAACACCTCTCCATAGACCCCGCTGGGTCAGGCAGAGGCACCCAGTCCCACTCCCACCCCTCTGGAGCAGAAAAAGAATGACCTGGGGTAATTATCTGCATCTTGAGGGCTAGAAAGAAGCTGCTGAGGAGGGTTGTAGCCGTTGCAGTGACTCAAGTGACCTCACCCGTATTCAGAGTAGCAGCCGTGTTAGTCTGTATCCGCAAAAAGAAAAGGAGGACTTGTGGCACCTTAGAGACTAACACATTTATTTGAGCATAAGCTTTCTTGAGCTGCAGCTTACTTCATGTAGCTCACAAAAATACTCCTTTTCTTTTCACCCATATTGTTGACACTTTTCTTTCTCTTTTCTCGGTGGGGGAGGCAGTATTCTAAGGCCCCCCCCCACACTGAGCAAGTCACTTCACTAGGCCCTTGACTTTGATATTGCTGACCAAGCCCCCGATCCTCAGCTGGTGAAAATCAGCATAACGCCTTGGACTTCCATGGATATACACTGACTTATGCCTGGTGAGGATCTGTCTCCTGTTGAGGCGAGGAAATATCTGACAGATTTTGGAAGACGATCTTCCAGCAAGTGGAGTGAAATCCAGGCTCAATTAAAGTCAAAAGCAAAACCACCATTGACTTCAACAGGGTCAGGATTTCACCTGTGGACGCTGAAAGACACAACTGTGCACAACATTACCTCCACCTTCCTGCAATCAGCTCTCAGTTGGCTGAGCATCAAATGAGGTTTATTAAAGACACGTAAGGGCCAGAAGGAGAAATCTTTTCAAAGTGACCTGAGCCGTTCCCGGTTTATTTTGGAGCTTGCATACACGGTGATGGTTCACTAATGTCATAGCCTGGGTGAATAGTAAATATAAGTCGGTTCATCCCTGTAGAGGGGTGGTTACCCGCTCCTGCCCTGTGGGGCTTAAAAGCCAGCCCTGGGAGAGAGCCAGGGCTGAGGGCAAGAGAAGCTAGGCTGATTGGGGAAATGGCCACAGCTGGGCCATGCCCCAATCAGGCCACAACTGGGCCTAAAAAGGAGCTGCTGGGCTGAAGCTTAGCCAGAGTCTCTCTCTGCGTTCAGAGAGGGAAGCGCCTGGCTGCAGGGACCTGGGGGATACCTAGATTGGAGCAGGGCTGGGGGGGGAAAGGCCTTGGGAGTAGGGGAGCTCTGGCTTGGAAACCCCCAGGCTGCAAGGCCTAGATTAGGGCCTATTAGGTACTGGAGTTGCAAGGGGGCAGCCCATGGGTAGACAGAGGCATCAGGTCCAAACCCCTTTGCCTGTGATGAGTGGCTGATACACTGCAGTCTGCCCTGGGGAGTGGGGTTAAGCGATGACTGGCAGTAGCCAAGACTGAGGCGAGGTGTGGGTTTCCCGGGGAGGGGAGAACCTCAGGGATTGTTGGGGTTTACTGCCAGGGGGTAGCACCCCAGTGGGAGGAGGCACCAGGTGCTGGGAGGGACTGGGGCCGGCGGTAAGGCAGATCACCAGACAGCAGGGGGTGCTCCAGAGGCTGACAAGCTAATTCCCAAGGACAACCAGCAGGAGGTGTCGCCGGGTGAGTCCGGCTCGATTACAATCCCCTTGTCATGCATGTGGGGAAGGACCGTTTCATGCCATATAGAGCTTTGGAAAACTGAGGGTCTGGCCTTGCTGATGCCCTGTCTAATTTCTGTATTGATTATTTAGTTTGCTAGTTTTAAATAGCAATGAACAACTGCCATGCAAAAAGCTCTAGGTGCCCTCGCAATTAATTAGACAAATGACAACCACCCAGCAGCAACAAAGAATCCAATAATGAGTTAACTCCACCAGCTAATAAATCAACGCACCAAACAGCCTCTGTAACTCCCACACCTAGGAGCAGCCCCTACACCGTCCCCCACCCCACTGTCAAATTAAGGGTTAATATTTTTGAGGGTTAATATTCATTATTTATTTTATAATAATTCCTCATCTACTCCATAGGCGCAGTATTCAGTGCACAGACTGAGTCTCTGAGAACATATTTAAGTAAAACCTAACGCCAGATCCTCAGGAGGAGTGAGTCCGCTTGGCTCCCCAGAAGTCAGCTCACTGAGAGGGAAGACTGGTCCTGTGTTGAAGGAACAGGTCTGGGACACAGGAGATCTGGGGCAGTCACTCAGTTTCTGGCTCTGCAACAGACATCCCTGTGTGTGATGCAATTCTCCAGCTGTAAAATCGGAGATAAGAATCCTTCCTTTCTCTCCTCCCACGCTTCCCCCCCAGCCTGTCTTGTCTATTAGTTGTAAGCTCTCTGGGGGCAGGAATTGTCTATACTGCACCTACCAAATGGGGGGCCCAATCTCAGTGGGGACATCTAGGCACAGCCGTACCCCAAATACTAAGTGCTCATTCTCCTTTCAGCCTGAGAAAAGCCCATCTTCTCTTTGAAACACTTGTTTTCATTTTCCGAAGCTCATGAGTCACTCTGAAATTACAAGACCCAAACAGCTCAGGGTCACAACGTTAGTGTACAGAATTGCTACAATAGGAAGAACAACATAAGGAACATGGCCTACTAGGTGCCTGCTTAGGACTGTGGAGAGAAGAAGTAAAAAAAATAACCAATCGTGCTGATAACATCCTGGATGAGTCATCGTCAGATTTCATTGTCTCAGGGTATCAAGTCCAGGAATTTCAGCTTTGCTAGTAACGTTGGGCGAATTTGAAAACCATGAAATGCATTGTCCGAAGGAGCCGCTCCAGATAAGTATCACCTAGCAACCAGCTGCATTGGCACAGTAACCTTCAGGGAGCCGTGGAGAAATACAAAGGCTTTTTGTTAGCCCCGAAAACTTAAGAGCACAGGTTGAAATTGTTTACTAATTTAGATGCCAAAATGAATCGTAGCTCAAGTAACTCCTAACTCCTTGATGTGAAACTCCATGGCCCCCTTTGGCTCCACTGAAGTTCTTTACCCTCAGAAAGACTTGTCCATCACAGTACAGAGCCTGTACACCCCTACCCATGTACAGGAATCCCCTAAGAAGAGAGTAAACAGGCTGCACAGCAGAGAGGAGTCTGAGAGTGGCAGCCTTATGCATGGGCATGGGAGGCTGTGAGAGTGTATCAGACACAGAGCAACATTTCAAGAGTTTTGAGCATTTCATTTTTACCAGTTATCTGACGCTGAACTGATACAGGCTTCCTCGTGGTCCCCCATCTGTCCAAGCAACAAGGCACTTGGGATCTGAAGGCCAGTTTAAATCCTGCTCTGTTCCCCTTGATATGGCCCCCCGTGAACATGCTGATCCAGAGCTGAGCAAAAGCCACTGGCTAGTTCACAAGCAATATGGAGAGACTGCACCCACCCCTTCTTGGACAGAAAGCTAGACATATGAGTTAGGAGCTTGAGTGTGGGAGAACCCAAGAGAAGCTTGAAGGCCCATTCTGAGGGCGAAGAATTCCATTTGGGCTGTCACTCTGTATGCAGTTTAAAGAGAGAGCCAGCGACGACTGTAAATAACATTGGGCAAAATGCTGCTGTCTAATGGAGGTGACTAGCCTGAGGCCCGTGACCCTGTATTAATAACCTGATATTTGGTGTTAGATCCACGTATTGCAAGTATTTGAATCGGAAAGGAGTGCTGCCTGTTGGTTAGCGCAATACACCAAGGGCCAGGAGGGCTCTTGGGTTGGAGCTGACTTGCTGTGGAACTTTGGGACAGGGACTGGGAAGGGATCATTTCCATTGCTTGTGTGCACCGCCTTACGGGTCGTCACCAAGTGGTGTTGCCACTTCAGAGGAAATAATACTGCCCTGTCCTTGTAGTCGGCCAGTTGCTTTTAAGGTCATTGTTCTCATAACAAGCTTATTCATATCTGCCTATTAGTTGTAGTCATTATCTTGAGGAAGTTAGAGCCCCCGGGGCACATTTGCCATGTCAGGAAAATGAACCATCCTGGGGCATCTTTGCAACAACACAGAAAATTAAATATTTCCTCTTATTTGCTCCACTTCCCGGCAAATGAACCAATGAAGGTTATACATGTCAAAGGAATTGTAACAGAACAGTAATGCTGAAGTGCTACTACTTGGCTGGACAGACAGACATCTCTGGATCGTAGTAGGTCTGTGACATCCTGACTCTTAGCTTTCATTCTAGAACTTCTTGCTTGTGCTGAAAATTAGCATGGATCCAAACCAGTTAAGGGTCACCAGTTTTCCTGAGGTTCTTCTGGAACTGTCCGTTTGAATGTATCCCTATGTCTTTGCTGCTGTGGATCTGGAGTTCTGCTGAAGTGCCTGAGGTCAGAGAACCCAAGAGAGGTTTGCTTTAATTGTGAATTGTGTAACTGTGCTGTTTAAATGGAGGGCACTCACTTTTCTGGCATGGCTTTGTTCGAGAGAGTGAGAGTCCTTCTGTATAAGTCAAAACGGCTCTTTTCAAACTTAGCCCTTTTTTACATAGGAGTGTTCAGGATTGTGTGTGTGTGCATACGTACGCACACGCGCTCGCACACACACACATATATAGGTACCACATATAGGTACTGGAATACATACCAGGTCATTTCTCCACTATACCCGGTAATATTAAAATCCAGCATTTCCCCCCAAATTGAGGTGAAAACTCATGCCCCTACTCTCTGGGTCCCTACTGTCTTCAAAGTCCATTTATAAGTCCATTGGCAGACTCTGTCCACTGATGATGAATTCAGGGCCTACGCCGGTGAAGCTAAGGCATACGACAAGGGTGATGAATTGGACTCTAGGGCTAAAGGAGGTGATTGCTCCTTGCTACATTATTCCTCTTCCTTCCTAATGCCTGGGTTGTCTGAGAAGACGGCCAAGTCCCTCTCCGTCTCTGCTGGGGGAGCAGCCTGAGGTGAGAGAGTGCGAGGTGCAGAGTGTGAGTGTGAGGCACTGGGACGTGTGGTCGTGTGGATCAGGTGGCCAGACTGAGGAGATGGAGACAGACCCCTGCAGCACGCAGAAAGGTCACCTCTCGCTTTTCTCTCTTCTCTTTCACAGAAAGAATATTCTCTTCCGTCCACCTTTCCCAACGGAAGTGGGAAGCATGTTGTCAACGGCTCAGGTGAGTGTCTGGAGCAAGCCACACCGGGGTGGAATGGCACGTTCTGCTCAGCCAAGCAATGGGGTGCTTCGAACAGCAAACAGGGCAATGTCCATCGTTCTGCACAATCAGTGTTCCTGGGGCTACCCCTTGCTTGCAAACACTGCCAGGCTGGGGGGCCAGGGCAGGGAGCTCAGAACATGGGTTCCAGCCAGCCACATTCCTGGTCTGGACTCAGGGCGGAGGAGTGTTACTGAAACACAGTATTTAATATAGGAACATATGACTGGTTCTGTGTAGAGGCAGAAGGGGAGGAGAGGGTGCTGGGGCTCTGTGTGGGGGCAGAAGGGAAGGAGAGGGTGCTGGGGCTCTGTGCGGCAGCAGAAATGGGGGAGAGGGTGCAGGAAACCCTCTCCCCTGCAGAGGGACCCCCACAACCTCAGTAGGGAGCCCAAGGAATATGCTAATCTAATGCCATTGATGCTGCTAGACTGTGGCCTGGTACCCAGTGCCCATGGTCTTGTTCCTCATCTGCACTAGCCAGTGTAGTTGAGTGGGTGAGGCGGGACGTGCGCATGACACCTTGTAAAGGGGTAGCTGAGCTCCCCCAGAATCCCTGGAGGAATTGGGGTTGAGCCAGCCAGAACCGCCCTGAGAACCCCGGCTACAGCATGGCCCCTCCCGAGCAGCCTGCCGCGGTCCCATGACTCTTCAGCTCGATGGTTAGTAAGTCTATATTACAGCCGGCGGGAGATCCACATGCAGCTTCCCATTAGGCTCCCACACTGCCAGCGTCACACAGGGCAGGCGGCAAAATGGCTGCCCCCAGCAGGGTAACTCTGCTCTGGCCCCCTATTTCTTCCCGGGTGGTAAAAGTCTCAGCCCCACCCCATACAGATTACAGCTCTGCTGTGACTGAAACGTGGCGATCGCAGGGCACCAGAGAGGAGCTCTGACAGCTGGGTGGGTTGTCTTGCAGTGGGCTAGCAGAGGGGCCCTCTCACCCCTACACCCAAACCCCAAAAGGAACCGTTCTCAGGGCGGAACGTTTCTCGCCCCCCACATCCCTCTCACCAATACGTGTTTGTGGCGCCTGCTGAGAGCTGAGCCCCAAAATCCCATGAGATCGTGGAGCTTGGGGTATGGCTGCCCCTCCCCATATCCGAATTTGCTGAAGAGGGTGAAGCCCTGTTGGGGATGGGGGGGTGCCCCCTTAAGAACCCAGAGATGCCAGGACCACTGGAGGTTCCTTGCTGATAAGCAGTTTATCCAAACCGCCTCCTTCCCCCGCTCACAGTCCTACCCATGGCAGCCTCAGTCTCCCCTACCCCCACCCGTCATGCTACTCTCCCCTTCCTCCCTTCCCTCCCCCTCCATGATCCTGTTCCTTTCCTGTTCTTTACCCCCACGCTCCTGTGAACTCATCCCCTTGTGCCCTTCCCCCGCCCCCTCTCTGTTAACAGGCTGCAGGCCTGGTATGACCCCGAGCCTTTTTTCTGTGTAATACACTGACACGCAGCATGTCAACATGCGTGTCTGGGCTAAGCGACCATTCAGCCTCCTATTTGCTCCCAATTCAGAGAGGTTTTATTTACTGCAAGTTGTAGGAGCTTGTGGTTTAGGTGCCAATGGTCCCGGGTTCGATCCCTGCTCAGACTCATGGCGTCGGTACCTCTATGTTGCTGTGGTTTGTGACAATTGTACCTTTTTGTCTTGTAGACTGTAAACTTGCAGGGGCAGGGACTGCCTCTTCCTACATAGTCTCACAGCATCTAGCACGTTTTGGGGCACCACCAGAATAGGAGCAATCATCACTTGAACAGTAACGCTGTTGCCCCAGACTCATGTTGCAGTGGATTATCCCGGGCAGTGGGGAGTGTGGGCCGATCTTTGGACAGTCTGGTTGTCTCTGTCTGCATGTGCCATGCAGCTTTCAGGGCAGAAATCACTGCTAGAACCTGGGCAGTGATTCTGACTCCTCTGTCAGCTCTGTGGGTTGCGGTGAATGTTCTTGCCTAAATTGTTGTTCCAATCACTTGTCACAGGGGAAGCTGTTTTTCCTCCCATGAAAAGAATCAACTCGTTCCTGAGCATTGAGCTAGCCACTTGCTTTGGGGAAAATGTCCTCAAGCTGAGCAATTAACAGCAAATAAGCCATTTCTGGATGGAGTTGCCCAACTAGTGCGGAGGAGTTAATAATGCTCCCCCAAGGTGCGGGCAGCTCCCCTCGCACAATAGTAATGTAATATTACAGGAGCCGAGCGCAATGGTTTTGTTAGTGCAGAATGTGCTTGTCAGCAGGGGAGGGCAGCAGCTATGCAGCAAGCTCAGATCACGTGACTGTGTATTCTCACTCCCTCTGAAAAGATCTTACAGAAGTGAGAGAGCTTAGCAGTACAGAGCCAAAAAGTCATGCACACTTAGACCTGCACAGCGCTGAGAAGAAGCTAACTCAGAACACACAATACTGAGAAGCTCAGAGACCTGGATCTCATGTCTCAGAGGGTGGAGGACCAGGTGAGGGTACCACCTGGAGCTACTGGACTGTACAGAGCAATGCTGGTCAAATCAGGTAAGCACAGGTGTCTGGCAAAAGTCTCCCAGGCGCCCTCTCAGGCAGAACCAGAAATTTGATCAACTTGAAATTTCCATTCGACCTTCAGCCTGCTCTTCCCCTGCGTTGGCTTTGACAGCAGCGAAGGTGAAGTATTTTATGAACCCTCCTGGGTCTGTGCTGTCTCTGAGTTTCCCTCATAGGAATACTCTGCAGCACATATGTGTTTATTTAAGGAACTATTTTACAGCTAGTTTTAAGTCATGTAACTCTTTTGAGATCTTTCCTTTAAGACTTCTGCAGTTCACAGGCTTCTTCTGCCTCTCCAAACAGACCCATAGGCCTCTATGTATACTGTAAGCAATCCTGTGCTGTAATTCAAATGCTCTGTTTGGAAGGGAATTATGCTGGAAGAAGATATGTGCTAATGAAATCCCTGCTGTTAAATTTTGGAGATTTTTCTCTGTGATCTTTCAGACATCTTTGGACTACCTAAAAACGTTTCCTGGTGATTGGGACAATGGGATCTTTTTATCATGAGTATGCCAAAAGCAGAGAGCAAATATGTGATGATATATTAGTAGTGAATGTAGGATTTCTAGGCTTCTGTCACTTCTTAACAAAAATAACTAGGCTGGTGCATTGGTAGTAATTAGCAATACGTATGTTAGAGAGAATTCTTCTATGCCCATGAGAAATTTCAACAGTAATGACCCAAAACCCTGCTGTCACATTATGGTTTTGACCACTCCCATAGAATACCAGGGCATGTTTTTATAAGTGTAGAGCGCTTGGCATTTCTGAAAGGCATTTCACTGAGACAGCTTGTTAATTGTTAATCAAGGCAGGAATCCAAGGACTGTCATGTGTATTTAACTGTCACAATCGGAGAAACTTTAAACTCAATTGTTAACTAATTTACCAGATTTCACCTGCTGCCACCACAGCAGGGATTTGGCTGTAGGGATAACTTTATAAGCAGTTTCAAGCTTAGCTGAAACACAGTCAAATTTGCATGAATTGTAAACACCTTGTAACTCAGTTTGTTGAAAAATAAGCCAGTGTTTGTTTCACTTGGAACATTTGGTGATTTGGTGACCATTTGGTGAACCTGTTCTGTTCATTCCCTCTGAAGCACCTGGCATTGACCACTGTCAGAGACAGGATACTGGGCTAGATGGACCTTTGGTCTAACCCAGTGTGGCCATTCTTATGTTCTTGAGAAATTAGCTAGTGAGCAGGATTGGAGCAGTCCCAGGTGTCACGTACAACCCTTTTGGATTTGAACACCTTTTGAAGGTATCAATACTGGCAGCTTACATTCTCAGTAGACAATGCTAGCAGCTGGTTCTCAGTAGGCACTGGACCATGCTAAGTTACACCAGTGTAAAGCTAGAGGGACTCTATTACATTTGAATTTCTTTGAACTTAATTTGCAACAGTATAGATGACAGCAGAATTTGTCTCCATATTTTCAAGAATGGCACTAAGAGTTGTGATGGATGGGTACATGGGAATATTAGTGAGTTACCAGCACCTAGATGCCATGAAAAGAGTGTGTTACTCCTTGCACAGCTGTTTGGGGATGTAGCAGGGCGAGTCTCTCAGTAACACTGGTGTAAATCCAGAGTAATGCCACTGACTATTTACAGATCAAAAATGGCAGGCTGTAGGTGCGGCTGGATGGCTCAGGAGTTTGGTAATGTGCTGTGGAGTCTTTGCCTTTCACAGCAGGTTGCTGGATCGATCTAGCTTAGATCAGTGGTAACCCAAAGATGGTACCAACTGAGAGCTGTTGACCTACATGGAAGTAAAGGGTGTGGTCTCCTCCCAGTGGATGGGCACCCACCTCCCAAAGCTGACACTTCCAGCGACCCACAGGAAAGCTCACGCTACTGCTGGTTATTCTGAACTTGCTCTGCGGATGAACAGAGATCTCCATTCCCCAGGGCTTTCAGCCTGGTACCTTTCACCAGCACAAAATGAATAGAACAACATACCAGGTTAGAGAGATTTGGCAGAGTGAAGTTCGAAATACATTGTAGGGAACAGGCCTGCACTGGCACTAGGGAAGGACTAGGCAATCCAGCCATCTTTTAAGTCTCTAATTTATGAATACACCTCCGTGGGGCCACCATTTCAGAGCTAATAAGTACGACAGGGAAGCGACCAGCCCTGCTCTGAGTGGGACACTCTGAAATGTTCCTTGTATGTTCTTTATCCCTGAACCCGGCTTCAGGAACACAGTTAAAAATCCAGGTGACAGTAGGTAGTGTGGCTGCTGTATTAAAAACGTGAGCAGAGACTGCTGTCAAGATTTCTTTGCTTTCCCCCAGCAATAGTTTGTACCATGAAAGGCCATTTTCTTCTGCCCTTATTCATGGTGAGAAGTGCCTTATTCTGAGAGCAGTCCCTAGAGAGATTGCCTTTGCTATGAGATGAGCTTAATAAATTAGTGGAGAACAGTTTCTTTCCACACCCAGAGTGACATATCGCACAGAGATTCACGCACTACACCTGGTCTGAAATCACATGGATCTTAACTGTAAAAAAAAAAAACCGAAAAAAACCAACCCAGTTAGCATTATAGAAAACTAGGGGAGTGATGCTGAAGCAGCTACAGCACGTGCAACCCCAGTGAAGTCCGTGTCGCACAGGGTTCATGTCCTGGCGACTTCCCAGAAGTATCTGCAGCCCTTTCCTTCCCATAAAAAACGACTTATGGCATTGCAAATGCAATTCATGTTTTCTTTCTCTTCCTGACATTGCGCCCTCTGTGCTTTGTTTTGTCCCTGAATTTTAGTCTTGATCAAAGCTTAGAGAACCTGCAATGTCTGCATTTGCTGCTCTCATTCAGAGAGTTAGGAATCATTTCCCAGGGTGATCACATCAGGTTACATTTGCCCTATTGCATTATAATTACCAGAATTAGGCTTGGTTAATTATTTAAAACTATGGATTAAACGGGGACAAAGGATTTCTGTCTTCCTTTTGGAGCATGCCCTGTTGCTCCTCAGAGGTGTGACTGCCTAACCCAAGGGTGAGTGATGAGGAGGGGAATGTCTGCCAGGTCTCTAGTTAGACCCCGTTTCCCCTGGATGCCATGCAGATGGAACAGAGCAAACGCCATGCACAGCAAATTCCAAAAGCTGCCTACGTGGCAGAGACTAAGACGCCAGACAGTTAAGAAAATCATAATGATGATGCCAATGATGCCCTGACCATTATGATAATTAGCATCTGCCAATCGTAGGGCTTTCTGTAATGCTAATTGCAGTGTCCATCACCACTGCAGACACTAAGCTAATGTAAGGGAATCAAGTTGTTGTTCTCTCCCTAAAATGATCTTTGTTAATAATGAGATTCAAAGTGGTTACTGCTCTGAATCACGTACTGTAGATTTTGATCCTTATAAAGCATCTGTCTAAGAGATTTCTAAACACCACTAAATCTCTGGTAATGCATCCGATGAAGTGAGCTATAGCTCACGA
The DNA here is from genome assembly GCF_965140295.1 of Lepidochelys olivacea. Lineage (NCBI taxonomy): Eukaryota > Metazoa > Chordata > Testudines > Cheloniidae > Lepidochelys > Lepidochelys olivacea. The sequence goes on along the minus strand of NC_140417.1, from coordinate 2,081,686 downwards.
AAGCTTAGGCTCAAATAAATTTGTCAGTCTCTAAGATGCCACAAGTCCTCCTTTTCTTTTTGCGAATACAGACTAACACGGCTGCTACTCTGAAATAAATCTCTGGTAGATTCTGGGACGCGTTCACTTTTGATCATATCAACGAGACAGTTCTGCATTTGGCTCTTTTCTTAATCTACTGACACCTCAGGGGATAGAACCGGGGGTGGGCAAAGTTTTAGGCCCGAGGGCCACATCGGGGTTGCAAAACTATATGGAGGGCCGGGTAGGGAAGGCTGTGACTCCCCAAACAGCCTGGCCCCCACCCCCTATCCGCCCCCTCCCACTTCCCACCCCCTGACTGCCCCCCTCAGAATCCCTGACCCATCCAAACCTCTCCCCTTCCCCCCCGCTCCTTGTCCACTGATCGCCCCCTCCCGGGACCCTCACCCCTAACTGCCCCCTGGTACCCCACCCCCTATCTAACCCCTCCCTGTCCCCTGACTCCTCTGACCCCTATCCACATCCCTAACCCCCCCCCCGCTCCCCATCCCCTGACCACCACCCCAAAAACCTCCACCCCCATCCAACTGCTCCCTGACTGCCCCCCCCGAACCCCCAACCCATCCAACCCCCACTGCTCCCTGACTGCCCCCCCAGAACCCCCGACTCATCCAACCGTCCCCTGACTGCTGCCCTGGGACCCCCCCGCTCCCCGCTCCCCGCCCCCTTACCATGCCGGAGCCAGCCCCGCCGCCATGCTGCTCGGCAAGAGCGGAGGGCCAGAGCACGGGTGGCGCAGCACGCTCAGGCTGTGGGGGTGGGGGGACAGCTAGGGAGGGGCCGGGGCTAGCCTCCCCAGCTGGGAGCTCAGGGGCCGGGCAGAACAGTCCCATGGGCCAGATGTGGCCTGCGGGCCATAGTTTGCCCACCTCTGGGATAGAACAAAACTTTCCAAATCAGTTCATTTTCCTGGGGTTTGGAGAATTCAAGAGGATCAGGCCAGGTCAGCATTCAAAACGCTTTTTATTTGGAAGCTAGGTTCTTATTAATTTCATGCAAGACACATATTCCCACTGGCTAAAGAATACTAGCTGTGTTGCTCATAACTGTGACAAAATAGGGACCAGTATGTGGCTGCTTTATTGGTCTGTGTCTTCAGAGTAATGTCCAGGAGGAACTGTGTCTGGAGCAAGTAGCTTGTGTCTATCTGGTCAGGATCCTTTTGCAAATCTAACTCTGATCTGTAAACATGTAGGGGCAGATCTTGGCACAGCATCACTGGCTACAGAGGAGCTATGACAATTTACTCTGTAGATCTCCCCCAAAGACCTTACTATGGAAATTATAAAGCAAGGAGAACTCTACCAAACAGAAACTCATGACAGATTAATGTTTCCTTTGTGTTTGTGGCACAAAAGTCAAAACAAATATCTGTCCCTTTCCCACAGCATCAGATTATACCAAAGTCATTGTGCGTGTCAGCAATGTTGGGAAACAAAACAACCGATCTCTGGATCCCCTGATGTGGTTGGAAATGTTACCTAAGGCTCCTCCAGAGATCTGAGACATGTTACCATTACTTGTGCAAAGGGACTGTAGAAGGATTCAAAACTCGCACGACTTCTCCAGTGTAACCTCAGGTTAAACGCCTAACAAAGAGCCTCCTGTTGACTTGTTACTGTATCTTTTATGTCTTCATATGACTTTGGGTACAGGATGTTGGGATACAGAACAGCCTACACTTAAATATTTCCAATCTTATCTCTTTTTAATAAAGTAGCAAAAAAATCATCTAAATAACTGCAGGGTTATGATGTAAATTGCCACGAGGCAAGACATTCAAACTGAAGGATCATCATAGAATCGTAGAATCATAGAACTGGAAGGGACCTCGAGAGGTCGTCTAGTTCAGTCCCCTGCACCCAAGGCAGGACTAAGTATTATCTAGACCACCCCTGACAGGTGTTTGTCTAACCTGCTCTTAAAAATCCCCAATGATGGAGATTCCACAACCTCCCTGGGCCATTTATTCCAGTGCTGAACCACCCTGACAGGTCGGAAGTTTTTCCTAATGTCCAACCTAAACCTCCCTTGCTGCAGTTTAAGCCCATTGCTTCTTGTCCTAGCCTCAGGGGTTAACGAGAACAATTTTTTTCCCTCCTCCTTGTAAAACCTTTTATGTACTTGAAAACTGTTCTCATGTCCCATCTGTCTTCTATTTTCCAGACTAAACAAACTCAGTTTTTTCAATCTTTCCTCATAGGTCATGTTTTCTAGACCTTAAATCATTTTTGTTGCTCTTCTCTGGACTTCCTCCAGTTTGTCCACATCTTCCCTGAAATGTGGTGCCCAGAACTGGACACAATACTCCAGTTGAGGCCTAATCACTGCGGAATAGAGTGGAAGAATTACTTCTCATGTCTTGCTTACAATCCCTTTGCCTTAATTCATTCTTTAGGACATGCATATGGCATAACATACAGTATCATCACCGTGCATCTAGCACCGTATATAGAGCCAGATTCAAAGTCCACTGAAGTCAGTGGAAATTCCCCCACTGATTACAATCACCTTGAGATCAGATCCAGAGATTGCCTTCCTGCACTCATCTGCGACCCCCTGCCAGTTGGCTTTGCAGACTAGTGTCAGTTGTGTTGTCAAGGGCCTGCAGGAAGCAGAAGTTCTGTGTCTTGCTGTTTGAAATGCACACCTTAAAACTTCTGGAAAATACATCTTTTCTTCAGAAAATGTGCAGGGTTTTTAAAGTTCCTAATTCATCACAGGTTTCAGAGTAACAGCCGTTTAAGTCTGTATTCACAAAAAGAAAAGGAGTACTTGTGGCACCTTAGAGACTAACCAATTTATCTGAGCATGAGCTTTCGTGAGCTACAGCTCACTTCATCAGATGCATACTGTGGAAACTACAGAAGACATTATATACACAGAGACCATGAAACAATACCTCCTCCCACCCCACTCTCCTGCTGGTAATAGCTTATCTAAAGTGATCATCAAGTTGGGCCATTTCCAGCACAAATCCAGGTTTTCTCACCCTCCGCCCCCCCCACCCCCCTCCAAAAACCACACACACAAACTCACTCTCCTGCTGGTAATAGCTCATCCAAAGCGACCACTCTCCTTACAATGTGCATGATAATCAAGGTGGGCCATTTCCAGCACAAATACAGGTTTTCTTACCCCCCCGCCCCCATACACACAGATTGTAGGGAGAGTGGTCGTTTTGGATGAGCTATTACCAGCAGGATAGTGAGTTTGGGCGGGGGGGGGGGGGTGGAGGGTGAGAAAACCTGGATTTGTGCTGGAAATGGCCCACCTTGATTATCATACACATTTTAAAGAGAGTGGTCGTTTTGGATGGGCTATCACCAGCAGGAGAGTGAGTTGAGGGGGGGAGGGTGAGAAAACCTGGATTTGTGCTGGAAATGGCCCAACTTGATGATCACTTTAGATAAGCTATTACCAGCAGGAGAGTGGGGTGGGAGGAGGTATTGTTTCATGGTCTCTGTGTATATAATGTCTTCTGCAGTTTCCACAGTATGCATCCGATGAAGTAAGCTGTAGCTCACGAAAGCTCATGCTCAAATAAATTGGTTAGTCTCTAAGGTGCCACAAGTCCTCCTTTTCTTTTTGGTGATATGGTGGAACTTCTAGTACTTAGTGCATGGATTCTGAGATATCAGGCGGCTCCTTCAGTCAACGGGGACTCTTTCCATTAAGTTTAGGGATTTTTAATATGTGGATACTGAAATACTCGCCAGTAATAGGTCCCTTGTGTTCCATGATATTGTCAGTGTGGATGCCATTTATTTTTACGTGAGACTGAAGGTGCTCTAGGTTCATGCCTTAATTCCCTTGTGGAGTTCGGGCTGACCAGCTGCAAGTGAGCATTTGCAGTTGTCTCTTCTAAACAAACAAACTGCAAACTGTTAGCTACGGTTTTGAACAGTCACATCCATGTTTAGAGACGTGAAGGCCCCCACAGGTGCCCTTGATGTGCTCATGCAACAAAGAGTCATGTGGGGCATGTAGACATGGGCATGCGCGCTCCAGCCTTCCTTAAAGTGCTTAACTTTAAGCACGTGCTTAACTCCCATTTGTTGCATTAGCGATGAGCGATGCGGCAGGCAGAGTGGCAGGAAAGAGCTCTGTATTCAGCATGCACAGAGGCCAGCTTTATATTCAGAGAGCCCTGTGTTTGTCTCGTAGCCACCTTGCCCAGCTTGCACTCCTGAGCCCCTGGTGACATACCAAACCGGGTCCCTCCAGAAACTTCGCCCTCTTCCTGCATTTCCACGCATCGTAGTGCACCTTTGACTTCAGTGTTCAAGTGAGGGGTGTGCTTTGCTAAATTGGCACCTCAGGGGGTGCCCCTCTGTAAAATTCCAGCCTACAGCACAAACTGTACAGATAGAGATATATCACTAAGTTCTGCTTCTTGTTTAAGCCGGGGTGAATTTTGGCGGCCAGGTTATAGACTCCTTAAAATCAGGGAGCACTGCTGATACACCTGACGCAGCCCTAACTGTGGCAACGTGACTGATGGCATTATTCCATTTCACCCGAATGCCCAAAGTCATTTCTGCGACACAGACGTTTGCTGGCAGCGCACAGTCAAGGCCTGCCAGCACCACTGCAAACTGTGGTACTAGCTTGAAAGAAAGAGCTTCATTTGAGCAGCTCGCCAGGTTACCCAAAGTCAGCCCTTTTGTGTATGAATACAGGCTTAGCTGAGATTTCTCAAACTCGTCCCACCCTCTGGCCATCTGAGAGCCAGATTGCTGTGGGTAGGCGAACCATACATCTGTAGCCGTTTGGCAAAGCATCACACTTCAAACATCTTTGGGAGCAGAAGGCATTCAGAATGCTGCAGAATTTTCCATCCACCCAGCGAGTTTGAAATGGCCTTTGCCAGATCCTTTTTTGCCTCTATGCAACAAAGGAGATTGAACTTCTGAGTGAATTAGCAAGTGCAATGGTGCTGCAGTGCCGACCCTTCATGGCAAGAAAAGGCCAAGTCAGCTATTCCTAATTGTAATGGAGGTGGGTTTTTTAAAGCTAACAGCAAGATCTTTGTGTGTCTTTGAATAGAGCCATAAATATCTGCTTGATACTTCGTTTCCTCCCTGCCTTACCCTATCTGTTATTCCAAAGATATTAAAGCTGTTGCTATTTTTTTAAACATCTTTCCCAGATCCCATCAAAACTTGCTCCATACAGATGGTTTTTTAATATAATTTCTGCAGAATGCAGCATTTGGGGGCTTGTTGGGGTTTTTTTTGTTTAGCAGATCCAGAGTTATAAAAGGAGTTGGCTTGGGCACTGGAACCTTGGTGCAAGTTGAGTTGCCATGGAGATCTGTTGTGTTTAATATTTGTGCTTTGGCAGATAAAACGCTGCTTGAGTTTAGAACACCACTGGGATGGCAAATTCTTGGAAATGACTACGAGACTCGTCAGTGTTGCAGCTGAGCATGTTGAGTGCATAATGTAGGTTATTTCATCGTGTCAAAGCAGCAACAGAACCATTCCAACTAGCTGTGATAAGCCACATTGCAATACAGTATATGAGTTGTGGCTTTTAGATGACTTATGCAATGCATCTTCTCCCACTACACGATAAAAGTGTTGATACTACACCAACCCAGTTCAGTAGCCACCATCACTAATTTACTATTCTGCCATTACTGTACTGAGATTTGTTCTTTTTTTATTACAATAAAATACAGACAGGATATGCAAATGAGCAATGGGTTACTTCCTAGAGTTGTATTCGTAAGTCACCATTCAGGAGAGGTAGATTGTTAGAACACTCCATTCAGCCAGTGATTTTAAGAGCCCTGAACAGCCACATTTATACCCAAGCTTCTGGAATCTTGGTCAAGTTTTGACTTTCTGGCAATCTCCAGCAGGAACAGGGTTTCCTAGAATTATGAACATTAATGCTCCCTCCATGTGAGTCCTGACCCCACCATCAGAATCATGCTTCAGGCCTCTAGTTTTACACTGGTGCCCTATCATAGAATATCAGGGTTGGAAGGGACCTCAGGAGGTCATCTAGTCCAACCCCTGCTCAAAGCAGGACCAATCCCCAATTTTTGCCCAAGATCCCTAAATGGCCCCCTCAAGGATTGAACTCACAGCCCTGGGTTTAGCAGGCCAATGCTCAAACCACTGAGCTATCCCTCCCCCCTCTGTCCCAATCACCTATAAACAGAGAGAAAGAGGAGGAGGAAAAGGTTTTAATGATATCATTTGGCCTGAAGCAATCACAAACATATAGAAATATGAAATACAACGCACATTCAGTCCTCCCTGAAAATCCAGCAACAGTATTTCAAGAACCTGTAAGAGGGACAATAGGAGTTTGTTTGCTGCCCTTGAATACTGCAGCACCCACTGTAGTTAAGGTAGGACTATTGTATTTAACAGATACCACCTGTTGTAGATATTTTCTAACTTTCATCTAAGCCCCCTTTTTCAGTTGTTCCTAGTTTATTTTAAAAACTCCTTTGGGGGCTGAAATGTTCCATGTTTGGTCTCTGCCCAAAGGTGAACTTTTGTGGAAAGATTGAGTGAAACCATTTTGCAATCATTCAGTCATGAACAAAAACCTTTTCCCCAGATGTTCTACCCAGAAAATTAGTACTCAAATAACTCAACCATCAGAAACTAGGAATTGCAAACTTGGCTTGTTTTGTAGATCCCGCTGAAGCTTAAAAATCAAAGGGCTCTGAAGAGGAAAAGCTCAATAGCGTTAAAGTTATACCTTTTGAAAGTCAGCACTTTTTGCATGTGTGCATTAGAATTTTTCCACACATTTTTATGAAAACATATAAATAATTTATATTGGCATATTTCCAGGTTAAGGGGGCATTTGTTAAGGTCATCCCAGTTAAGGTTGCATTAGTCAAGGATGCCTCAGTTGGCAACATTAATCACTGAAACATCTGTGAAATTATTTTGTTCAAATAGTGATCGATTTTAAGTGTCAATGAGATCAACCAAACCAGCTAACTTTGACATTTCTAGCTTCAGCCCTATTTAAATTTTCTATGCTGGAATAAAAACAGCAGAGTAGCAGACACCCAGTTAATGGAATCCCCTCGTTAGTGAAGCCAGCAGAACTTGTGAGCACCACTGGTTGAGAGTTCTATATCAAGAACATTGCAAGGTCGGCCAAGAAAGGATTTCTAAAGGGCTGCTGACTTAGGAAGAAGGCCTCAGTGAAGCACAGTGCTGCTTCAGCCACAAAGCCCAAGAGTCTGTGGAGCTCATTAACACTGCCAAGGACCCATAAGCCTATTGTTTGTATTATAATAAGCAAGATGGGGCAGGGGCTCTTGTTCTATTTGTCAAACACAGAGCGAGAGGCAGTCCCTGTCCTGGAGAGCAACAATCAAAATAGAGAAGCCAGAGAAAGGGTGGAGGGAATGGACATACCATACAAGTAGTGTGAACAATGGGACAGCTTGTAGATGCCGTGCGGAGTGGGGGAAGGTTGTGGATGGGTTGGTTTCCTGTTTTCCTTTTTGTGGGGGTTGTTCAGAGGGAAGGAGACTATAGCTACGAGGAGGGGGCAAAGTTAAAGGGGAATTGAGAAGGGAGGCACAAGGCATGCAGAGTGATGCTGGAAAGGAGAGACCGTCAGGGAGGGAGCGGGCAGCCAATCAGCAAAAGGGAAAGAATTTCAGAGTAAAATCTGTAAAAAGTCGTCAGGTCTCCCCTGAACAGCTCTGGTCCAGGGGTGCTGGGGCAGAGCCTCAGCCCAGAAATAAAGCTTCTCAAGCCTAATAGCCCTGGGTTTTGTTCTTTCTTTGCTTTTGTTTTTAGTCATTTCCCACCCCCTCAATCCCTTTTGTCTTTTAGAAACCTGCTGGACCCAGCCTCAAGCTGTAACCAGCCATTGCACCTGTCCACTGAGTGATTACTTTCACTTCCCTTTAGAGGGGAGCTAATCCACTTAACATTCCTTGAGATTTTTCTCATGCACCCAGACGGGCAGACGAGGCAGCCAGAGCCCTTTAATGACAGCACCTGGGGCACCAGCATAACAAGTCTCTGCCAGGTATAGGAATATATGGTCCCGTGGTTGTGGTGCACGGCCATAAAGTGATCCATTTTTCCAAGACGGGGCATTTCCAGAGTGAATCCTTCCTAGTTAGAAATAAGTCGAAGGACCCCAAATACATTCTCTGTGAAGTGTATCTCCTGTCTCGTAGGTAAATGATGTCACTGTGACCCAAAGAGCAGAAACAAATGAGATACAGGGATGGGGTTTATCGCTCAATTCACCCTCTGAGTTTGGGTTTCCACTCCAGTCCAGAAAATATAACTTAGCCCTGAAAGAGAGTGATGCTAGTGACGGCGAGACTGGCTCCCAGGGGAAGAGAAAGCATCATGCCACTCCAGAATCCATCACCCCAGCCTGGATAGTATTCAGAATAAGAACATATGAACGGCCATACTGGGTCAGACCAATGGTCCATCTAGCCCAGAATCCTGTTTTATGTTCTTATAGGCAGCAGGTTTAAAACAAACAAAAGGAAGTGTTTTTTCACACAATGCACAGTCAACCTGTGGAACTCCTTACCAGAGGATGTTGTGAAGGCCAAAACTATAACAGGGTTCAAAAAAGAATTAGATTAATTCATACAGGATAGGTCCATCAATGTCTATTAGCTGTTTGCTAGAAGCTGGGAATAGGCGATGGGCTGGATCACTAGGTGATTACCTGTTCTGTTCATTCCCTCTGGGGCACTTGGCATTGTCACTGTTGGAGGACAGGATACTGGGCTAGATGGACCTTTGGTCTGCTTCAGTATGGCTGTTCTTATAGTTATGTTCTTATGTTCTGTCTTCCAACAGTGGCCAATGTCAGGTGCTTCAGGGGGAGTGTACAGAACAGGGCAATTGGAATGATTCACCCTGTCTTCCCCTTCTGGCAGTCAGAGATTTAGGGTCGGACCGAGCATGAGGTTGCATCCCTGACCAGCTTAGCTAATAGCCATTGATGGACCTATCCCCCATGAACTTATCTAGTTCTTTTTTTAATCCAGTAATACTTTGGCCACCACAACATCCCCTGGCAATGAGTTCCACAGGTTGACTGTGGGCTATGTCAAAAACTAATTCCTCTTGTTTGTATTAAACCTGCTGCCTATTAATTTCATTGGGTGACCCTTGGTTTTTTATTGTGGGAAAGGTTAAATAACACGTCTCTATTCACTTTTCCACTCCATTCATGATTTTATAGTCCGCTGTCATATCCTCCCTTAGCCATCACTTTTCTAAGCTAAACTGCCCTAATCGTTTTAGTTTCTGCTCATACAGAAGCCATTCCATACCCTCAATCATCTTTGTATCCTTCTCTGAACCTTTTCCGGTTCCATTATATCCTTTTTGAGATGGGGCAACCAGAACAGGACACGAAATTCAAAGTTTGGCGCACCGTGGATTTATATAGTGATAATGATATTTTCTGTCTTATTTTCTATCCCTTTCTTAATGGTTCCCAACATTTAGTTCGGTTTTTTGACTGCCGCTGCACACTGAGTGGATGTTTCCAGAGAATCATCCATGATGACTTCAAGATCACTTCCTTGAGTGGTAACAGCTAATTTAGAACTCAGAATTTAAATCTCAGAATGGGACTGTTAGAGTTCAGCGGATGCTTAGATCCCTCCTTAGTCAGAGGGAGGGCCAGGTTCGTATGGGGCCCGGCAGGAGGAGAGGATGAAAACAGAAGATGGGGAAGGTCTGCACAAAACTACCTGCATTCCAAGCAGCGCTGCCATTCGGGAGTTATAGTGAGGATCATTCCATCCAAGTGTAGGTTTTTTCTTTTCTAAATCTAGTGTTTGAAAGCACATTCAGTGCCCCCAGCAAAAGCTGATTGACAGTGTGTTCTATAACACACATCAGGTTGGGACTGAAAACAGCCTAAACTGGGAATGGCTTGGCTATTGAAGTGTGGCTGGAAGCCCTTGCTGAAAACAGACACCCCCACGCTGAGTAGCAGGAAGGGCATGTATTGTTCATCACCTGGATTTTGTTTCGCACTCTGGTGACACTTGCAAACATGCAGTTCTGTCTCCAGAATACCAGACCTCTGACAGGGGCCCAAAAAAGGCCAGAGAAAATTATCCACCGATGCTGTAATGTCAGAGACAGCTGCATGGCTGAAAGACCTCAGTCTGTGGTGGGTACAGGGATATTAATTCAGTATAGATCTTGGCAATTAGACAGAAACCTGACATTTTAGCTACATCTTCCGCCATGGGTCTCAAAGGCAGCGTCTAGCAAACTAACAAGTATGCATACAAGTCTGGGGAGCTACAATTTTCCTGATGTGGCAGTTTCCAACAATGCATTTGCAGTTATCTAATACTCCAGAGAAACCATGCTTTTCAAACCCCAGCTAGTGCTTTCCCAAAGCATTCTACCCACCCTTGGTTTAAGGGGAGGCAATCAGTGCTCCACATTGGGCTGGACAGAATGGTCATTAACCCTCTCCTGTAAAATGCGGAGGTGGACCAGAAAGGAGGTTGGCTTCAGGTCCACAAGTTTGGTGGTGATTTTAGCTCTGGATCCCATTGTACAACCAATGTTTGGAGCAGTACTTGGGCTCAGATAAAAGGTTCTGGTTTGGGCCCCTCTCGAATAAAATATGTGTAAAACTCAATAGTAATGACACTGTAACTATGCCAAACCCACTAAAGTTGTCCATCAAAACCTAGATCTATACAAACATTCAAAGATAAGGAGGGAGAAATGTCACCTAAGCTCCTCCCCTAAGTGAGCCATATGGTTTAGAAGAAAAGTCTGTGTCCTGTGTCCTGGCCAGACTGGGTATTCAGGGTCACACATGATGATGCATATACTGGAGATCTGTGAATTGCTTATGAAGCAGAGCTTCCCCGTTACTTTTGAAACAGGTGATGTGACAAAGCCTCACAGTATTTTTTTTGAACGAGGTGTCCTGCATGCTAGACACAGCATAAAACCTAAGTGAAGCAAGAAGTTGCTATAGAAACTTCCTTTATATTGATATCAGAGTAAATATTTGCTTAACACTTACCTAACTTGTTGACATGCCTGTTTCAAGTACTGCAGCTCTGCAGTGACTTTGACTGTGCTCTGAAATGCAAAATTTAGGTCAAGATTCTCCTTTAAGATCTGCTCAGCAGTGAGACCTGCACCGGTCAGGCTGCAGAATATGCACTGTGTGCTTCTGAGAGGAGAATTTCTCCCTTACTCTTTGGGCCTAGGCATTGCCTTGGTAAACATTTAACAAAGGGAACTCCTCCTTTCGCCACTCCTTTCGCTAGGTGTGGTAATCTTGTTCCTTTAAAGGGAAATGGCTTTCCCCCTCTTATTCCTCACGTCCTCTTCAGTTTGAGGTCTTGGTTCCTATTTCACCCCACTTTCTCCCCTCTTTGACTTGCATGCTGCCTAGGTATACACAGTCTAACAGCAGGCGGTGAGCACATGAATAGCTGCTGCAGAGAAAGCTGGCCTAACCATTTCCTGGCATCCAGTGCTTTAGAAATCTCATGTTTTTATTAAAATAAATTGATTCCTGACTCTAGATCTTGATTACGCCCAGCTGGACTCTGCATTGTTATGAATGTAAACATTCAGGGCCCATTCCCCCACTGGTGTAAGTCAGCACAGCTCCATGTCTGATGGGGCTTTGCAGATTAAACCAGTTGATGATTTGGGCCTAAACCAGGGCTGGTTTACATTCTGCAAAACCAAAACCAGTGGTGGTTTGGATCCTGGCCACCTGCGACCCAAACCTCACTGCACCGGCTAGGGCATGGCTGGAAGGGTTTGGGTTTGGCCCATTTCTAACTTCAATGGTCAATGGTCATTTAGGCATCGAGGCAAGCAGGAGTAGGGCCCAATATCTGCCACGCAGCCTCTCTCTCTCTGTACGTATCATAGCGACAGCCCCAAGAGCCCCACTCCACGGTCTGCTCTGACTGGCTCAGATAGATGCGCCGGCCACTTGACCGCCTCTGGTAACTCTCCAGGCAGGCGGCCAATCCACCCCAGAGGCTTTTCAGCCACAATACTTGTTCCTTTCTCTGGAAAAACAAAGCGAAGGCAGCTCCTCTCAAGGACTGAAATGTTACATGAGGCTTCTCGGACTAATAACAAAGGCCGTGCCCTTCTCCCTCAGAGCCGTATGAACGCCAGGTGTCTCTGTGCCTCCAGTTTCACCCTGGAATACAAAAGGGAAGGACCACTAAGGCAGAAAGGTGAGAGAATTACAACAAGGCCAGGAAATGCAGGTGTCAAGTTGTCATTTCCAAGCCTTTTGCTTTGGTCTTCTCTCTCACGTTCTTTCCAAGCTAGAAAGGAGGAGCACGTTCTATGGTGGCCTTCCAATTCTGTGTGTCAATGAATGTAAACGATTCTGAGATGGGTCAGTTCTCGGCTTGTCTGGCACAGAGACAAGTAGCTTTAGTCTGAGGTATGGACAAGCACCCAAATCTCCCCCTGCTGCTCCATCAGCGGGCTTCAGCCTGACCTGTGGGCCCCCCTGTACATGGGAGAGGCGGTTCAGGCTCCAGGGCATCCTGTCTCCTCCTCTCTCCTGAAGCTGCCCTCCAGGGCGCCAAGTGGTACAATGGCTTCTCTGAGTCTCCTCCTGCCTGCTAGGAAATGGACTGAGGCCTCCACGCCTTGCACAGCTCTGCATGGGTGGGGAGGAAACTGCCGCATGCTAAGCCCAAGCCAAACGCCCACCAACGTCCATGGCCTTTCTCAGATCTACATACTCTGGCCTTTTTCACCCTGAAAAGCGCCTTCCCTAGAAAGCCTGAAATGTCTAGCGATGAGGAAAGGGAACGTATGTGAACAGCAAGTCAGTGGCTTTTATAGGGGCTGGTAGGGCTGCCAACTTTCTAATCGCACAAAACCAAATTGAGGGCTCCATCTGTGGGGGTGCAGGCTCTGGGGTGGGGCTGAGGATGAGGAGTTTGGGCTGCAGGAGGGGGCTCTGGGTTTGGGGGCTCAGGGCTGGGGCAGGGGATTGGGGCTCGGGGTTGGGCAGGCTTACCTCAGGTGGATCCCGGTCAGCGGTGCAGTGGGGCTAAGGCAGGCTCCCTGCCTGTCCTGACTCTGCACTGCACCCCTGAAGCAGCCAGCAGGTCCGGCTTCGGCAAGGGGGCCAGGAGGCTCCACGAGCTGCTCTCACCCCCCCAGCTCCCATTGGCCCATTGCAAGGGGCCAGATCCCACTGACATATGACTGAACCTTGCAAATACGGGCCCGGTGCTGCAGAGAGGGAACGTGGGTGACCACACAAACCCTCTGACTGACGATACTAAGCCAGCTCATAGCCTTATGGCTTTGATATTAGTGACAGCCAGGCCTGAAAACTTTGGCTCAGCTCCACTAGAGGTCATTTGGCCATCGGGGGCCCGTCTGGTAGAGTGCGATGGAAGAGATGCCTGGGTCCTTAACCCACAGGCAAGCCCTGAGTCCTGTTTCAGGGAACACAGGCACTTTTCACGGTCTCGCTTTTCTTTTTATACTCCACCCACTATAAATTACACCCTGAACTGCAGCAGGCAAAGGACCCGTGAAGCTTTACATAAGAACAGCCAGCCCGAGTCAGACTAAAGATCCATCTAGCCCAGTGTCCTGTCGTCCGGGAGGCTCCACCAGCGGCATAGCTAGGAGTGGAGATTTGGTTGGGCCCCGACTTTAGGGGGGACGGGCAATGACAGACGGTGCTCGCTCCTCTCCCCCCCACCGCCACACTCTGTTCCTAGCGCTGGTGCCCCCAGGCACAGGGCTTCCCCTGCCGAGCTGGGCACGTGCACGGGGCGGCTCAGGACGTGGCCGGGCAGAGCTGCCGGAGTGCGGCTTTCTGAAGGGCGGGCACGTAGCTCCATCCTGGGTTTCAGGCGCCCGAGTGACTACACACCTGCACAGATTGGAGTGGGCCTGGATGCTAAGTGGGTGGGCCGTGGCCCACCCCAGCCTCACCCAGGGCTACGTCTTTGGGCTCCACTACTGGAGAAGACCCCGACGTTGGAAAAGTGAAGGGCCGGATAATAGTATTTAGCCATTGGCCTACACTAGGGGTGGTGTGAACCCTGACTTGAAGTCAATGGAGCCTGATTCCTATCTGCTGTACATTGGCATTACTTCGCTGAAGTCCCTGGAGCTGCAGGGATTTACACCAACTGGGGATCTGGGCTTTTACGTGCTTACTGCTTGAGTTTACTTTTGAACTTGCTACTTGGTTTCAGCTCTGTTACCCACTGGCTGGGCCGGACACCAATAGCTAGCGCACAGTGAGCAGAATGAAGATAGTGACATACCTAAGCGGACAGATGAGTCCTGCACCCTCTTTGGCTTTCAACGGCCTCATATTCAAAAGTGCTGAACACCCAGCATCTGATCTTGACATCGGTGGAAGCTTTTTGCGTGCAGGGATGCGAGAACAATTTGTACAGAGAAGGTCCTGAGAGCCATTGAACCAAACTGCAAACCCTATCTATGATGGAAACCACTTCAAGTCAAGGGGGGTGTCACCACACCCCCACCACCCCTAGTTCCAGCACCTACAATTGGGGCTCAGTATTTTTGAAAATCAAATCACGTATTCAGGTACCTAAATATGAATTCAGGAGCCTAATTTCCTTTGGAAGAATCATAGAATCATAGAATATCAGGGTTGGAAGGGACCCCTGAAGGTCATCTAGTCCAACCCCCTGCTCGAAGCAGGACCAATTCCCAGTTAAATCATCCCAGCCAGGGCTTTGTCAAGCCTGACCTTAAAAACCTCTAAGGAAGGAGATTCTACCACCTCCCTAGGTATGCATTCCAGTGGTTCACCACCCTCTTACCCCAAATGTATTGATTTGAGATTTGAAATGCTGGTAACACTGACATTAACGGCCAGACCCTCAGTCAGGCTGGTTGTTCAAAGGTACTGTAAGTATTTGCCAAGCAAAACTTTGCAAGAAAAGAAACAAGTTTGTTTTTTTCCAAATTTTTCTTCAAACATTTCAATTTTTTGATTAAATGAAACAAAACATTTCTTCGCAATTTGGGATGAAAATTCCATTTCAAGTTGATTCAAATCAAAACGAACAACCCTTGGGTTTTTGGTATTTTCTCCCCTAGCTTTCTCATCCTTCCCCTTTCTTCCTCTGGAAAAGGGAAGAAACAAAATAAATTAAAACCAAAATTATCCTGACCAACTCTCCCCCTCCGCTGCTGCAAATCAGTGGCCTCCATTGAAGCCTGATTTTCACCAGCTGAGGATCTGGCCCTAGAACAGGGGTGGGCAAACTTTTTGGCCCGAGGGCCACATTAGGGTTGCAAAACTATGCGGAGGGCCGAGTAGGAAAGGCTGTGCCTCCCCAAACAGCCTGGCCCCTGCCCCCCATCTACCCACTCCCACTTCCCGCCCCCTGGCTGCCCCCCTCAGAATCCCTGACCCATCCAACCCCCCCCCTCCCTGTACCCTGGGACCCCCATCCCTAACTGCCTCCTGGGACCCCACCCCTTATCCAACCCCTCCTTCTCCCTGTCCCCTGACTGCCCCAACTCCTATCCACACCCCCAACCCCTGACAGGCCCCCTGGGACTCCCATGCTGTATCCACCCCCCCTGTTCCCCGTCCCCTGACCGCCCCCCCCAAAACCTGTACCCCATCCAACCACCCCCTGCTCCCTGTCCCCTGAGCGCCCCCCCGAACCCCCGACCCATCCAACCCCCCCGCTCCCTGACTGCCCCCCTGAAGCCCCCACCCATCCAACCCCCCCGCTCCCTGACACCCCCCCAGTATCTCCGACCCATCCAACCCCCCCGCTCCCTGACTGCCCCCCCAGAACTCCTGACCCATCCAACCGCTCCCTGTCCCCTGACTGCCCCCCCGGGACCCCCCACTCCCCGCCCCCCCCCCTTACCATGCCAGAGCCAGCCACGCTGCCGTGCTGCCCAGCAAGAGCGGTGGGTCAGAGCGCTGGCAGGGCGGCACGCTCAGGCTGCGGGGGAGGGGGAACAGCGGGGGAGGGGCCGGGGACTAGCCTCCTGGACTGGGAGCTCAGGGGCCGGGCAGGACAGTCCCGCGGGCCAGATGTGGCCCACGGGCTGTAGTTTGCCCACCTCTGCCCCAGAAGTATATGAATCAGCCAGGCATTTGTCACTGAACGGCTGCCCCCAGCCATCTTTCACGTCTGCCCATAATAATGTATGATTCTAATGGAAAATAATTTGGTATAAGAAATCGTTGGCCCAGGATCCCAGCAACCTTGAAATGTGTACTGAACTTTTCACCCCAATTACGCTGATGTAATGGGATGTGATTTGTTTTTCTTCATTCCCAGCGTGCTGGGGCTCTAGCCCCATTAACATGCAACGGGAAGCTGTTCAGAACTGAGTCATTTTCCTCAGCAGTATTCGTTCTTACAGACATTTATTTGCTAGCAACCCATTTTAAGTTTGGTGAACTCTTACTGATTCTGGAAGAATCACCCTAGCCGGCCTTGTTCCGTTGATTGCTCTTTCAAATGGATTTTATAGCTGAAAAGAGAAAACTGTTGCAAACCAACAGTTTGCCGTGCTGTTCCCCGGGCCCAAATGCCCCCCCAGTATGCTCTCCAAACCAGTGTAAAAGAGAGAGAGTTCCTGACATAGTGCTGTGTGCACTTGCTTCCTGAGGTTACACTGCACTGATTTGTAAATTTCCAAACTGTACACGCATGAGTGAGTGGTTAAGAATGAATTCCTCGGTACAGGCCACTTCAATTTCTGCATGCATGCATCCTTTATGCATCCTGGCACAAACCTCGTCAGCCTGGCTGTGCATTGCGCTAAAAGACCCTTGAAAGTTCGCGTACTTTAGCTCTCAGTCTGTGGTTTTGGTCATTTTGTATAAATATATATTTTTTAAAGTTATTGAACTTTGCACCACATCAGCAGGCTTGTCTGACATCCAAAATATTGTCAATTACAACATCACAAGCACGGGTTTTGACATATTAACATATTAAGTATGAGATGTGTGAACTGTAATCTTGATGCTCTGGGGCACAGGGTTGGGTACAAAGCAGTAGACCAATAGGGTATCACTGACAGTTTAAGATTTCATACAATTTATGACAATTTCTTCGGAGCAGATTATGGGGTCACATCCTGTCGTCATGGGTCCACCAGGCTCTGCGCTCGTTAGGGGCTGGATGCATGAGCAGTAAGGTGCACAGGAGCAGCACCCCACGGGAGTATCTGGGCCAGTGTTTGTCTTTTGTTTTATTATGACCTATTTCATTGTCGTAAACGATTGCAGCGTAGCGACGGGCGTTAATCGATCATTGTCATTAAATGCTGTAGCCGGTGAACTGAGCAGCTGCCACTGCTTAACAAGTGGACTAATTCATTTGTATAAAATTCACACTGTCATGGGGATTTTCTGAACAGCAAGACTTTTTGCATGGGTACATGCACACCCACACACACCAAGCCACACCCACCCACACACTTAGCTTGTAAGCTCTTTGGGGAAGGGACCCCCTTTTTGTTGCGTTTGTACAGCACCAAGCATCCTGGCTCTTCACTGGGGCTACCTGGTGCTACTAAAAAACACAAACACACACATACATACACCACCCGGGGTCGGGGTGAAAGGAAGGTGTACCTGTTGGATTTTTGACCTCAAATTCAATTTGTTCCTGTCTATACTGAGCCTTCTCTTTTCTCTTCCAGCGTCTATGTATTCAGAAATACAGAGGGAGCGGCCTGAGGTTAGGAATTTCATGTCTCACCCAGACTACATAGATGGAAACCCGGATCTCATCAAACCTAAGAAGCTCCTAAATCCTGTAAAAGCCTCGAAAAGCCACCAAGAGCTCCACAGAGAGCTGCTTATGAACCACAAAAGGTGAGGCAAAGACGCAAATGCCTCTTCAGCGGCCTTTGCATTGGGCTGGAGACTGTGGTTTCTGGTGTCACATCAGTGCAGGCAGCAGTGACTCGTCAGAAAGCCACAGGCTGGGTCTTTGACGATTGCGGCAAATTGTTTTACTGTTATGGGCAAACAGCAAAAGGCGTGAAACAGGCTACAGTGGGAGGCGGCTTTTCTCTGCCATGCTGTGACCCAGATTGTAAAAGAATCGCTCTGTCATTCGGAAAAGCTAGGAAGTTCCTAAAAGCTAGTGGCCTGCTTTTCAGAGCTGCAGAGCGCTCACCAGCCATTCCAACGGAAGGCAGTGGGAGCTGCAGGTGCTAAGCACCTCCGAGAATCAGATCGCTCAGCCAGCTGAACCCTCCGAGTCTTGTCTTGTGTCCCGCAAACATCCCTCCCTCCTGTCTTACTCCCCCTGCCCACCAGGCAATGCCATGATTTACAGCCCATCTATGCCTCTTGGAGTGTTTGGTGTGAATTTTTTGCTGGGGAAAGGTGGACTGCTCTGTTTATTGACAGCGCAGATCATATCAATGCAGGCTCCTGCATACTGGGAAAATGCTGACACCCATTTCCCTACAAGCAGACTGGTGCTAGGTTAATGCCTGAGCTAGCATTCATGGGCCTGATTCTCCAGTATGTTCCTCCAGTTTAACCATGTTGTAATTAATGGAGTTACAGCAGTGTAAAGCTGGAATATGACAATAGGGAATTAGGCCCAACAGGTGCATCAGCACTCCCGCAGTAACGTGGAAAGCGATGATTTCGAAAGCAGCTAGGTAAAAGCACATTTGGTACAGAGCCCTTTGAGCAAGGAGTGAATTCTACTGACTCTCAGTGGGATGTTTCCTAACAGTCTGAGCTGTTTGCAAATCTGACATCATCAAATAACAATTATATCCATTTGCTCAGCTAATTATAAACAGCAGCCAGACTGATTGAAAGTGACATCAGTAATCGTAAGAGACAAATCAAGGTATTTAATCTGCTAACAATCAAGCCCTCCAAAAGTAAATTGGGGTCATTGATATTGACACAACCTGGACTTGGACTTGACCCTGACATTACAGGTGATAATGTGGACTTGGACAGGTCACCCGCGCACACCACGCTGGGAGCAGAGCAGAGAATGCACTTCGTTTAGCTTAACTTTTCATTGATCAATACAAAAGTGAGCTGCAATTTGATGGTAGAGCGCTGGGCATGCTGCCTTATGTTACTTCCCCTTAGCCCACTAGATGTCCCCAGAATGCAGCCAAAACTACCACAAGCTCGCTCTCTCTTTTGAGAACCTCAGACATCTTTTCTTTAAACTCCAGTTAGGTTTCTCAAAGCTTCAGTTGGCCCCCTTCCCCTCCCCCGCCCAAGGCCTTGTGAAAAGTGACCAAGAAAATCCTTTTTCCAGAAGAATGCAAGATGCCCGGTATCGTACAAAATGTGCCTCATATCTGCAGTTAAATATAACTGTGTTCAGAATATTTCATCCAGCTTTAAAGGGCTTTAGGAGCTGATCCAAAGCACATTGATTTACATGGAATTTGGATCAAGCCTACAGAAATGTGGCAGATCACAGTATAATCAGTCTTTCCCCATAGCAGACAGCTGTAAAACTTTTGATTCCTCTCCCTCAAAAAATAAAACTTCCCCAACTACTTCTAGAAGTTCAGTAAAATGTACAATTCCAAACTACTCCAAATTGTCCTCCAAGGACACTGACTTTCCAATTGCCCTGGACAGGGGGGCTTGGTCAAGGCCATTCTGTGTCAATATCACTGAGATCACTTCTTAATAAGCGCGTCTGTTAGTTTCTTACAATTTAGCACAGTCAGTCTAAAGTTAAACAAAGTCTTTGCTTCTCAAAGTTCAGCAAGTGTAGATGTGTCCCTATAAGTGGATCGGTTCATATGAATTTATAGCTGAGCAAGCGTTGCAAATGTGTCAAGTATGGAGTCACCATGAGGCAGAAGTGATTACAGGAGATTTTAGTGATTTATATCAAAGGGATTTTTAATATTGACAAGGGACAGGTTCATCTTCTCTGTGGTGGGGAAGATTTTAGACCCTCCCCCAATCCTAGAAGAAGAGTAGGGACCCTCACACTGTAGTGTAAAAAGAGGAAAAAAGGTGATCTTGTGTTTGGGGCATTAGACTCATGAGGACACTGGGTTCTCTGTCACCAATTCCCTATGCAGCCCCGGGCAAGTCACCTGAGCCTCTCACTCATTCTGTTATCTCGCCAGGGCAGGTTGCCCAACCCTTCCCATTCTAAACCCCTGGTTTCAGGTACTGATGACTATTTGGGTTGAAACTGTCTATGTCAGGTGTCTGTTCAGGCTGAATTGTTTTTTAAAAAGTTTCAGCCAGAGTGGTCAAGCTTGTGGGGGAAGAGGCAGAAGTGAAACCCACTGGCAAAGTGCGTGTGTCTGTGTGTGCGAGAGAGTGACAACCTGCTCTTGCTATCAGTTGCTGCTCAAACGGCAGAGGGGTGTGTGTGAGGTGGATCTGAAGGGTCTAACCCAGCCGATCACCCACGTGCGTGTCACTATGATGCCAGTTTGCTTTTTAAAAAAACCTAGGAAATTACACACACACAAACACTGCTGAAAGAACATTAAAGTGGCATAGCTAAGCCCTCACAAGTTAGGAAATGCCACAATTAAGACGGCCTGTACACCACCCACCCTGTGCACTGACTGAGGCAGGGGTCCTAATGAAAATAACAATATGTGCCCATGTAATTGGTGACTGTCTCATAATGCATATGCACAGGAAGCTTTAATTTTGGCATTTCCTGACTTCTGAGTGTTTGGCTTTGTTATTTTAATGTGGTTTTGGTGTGTTTTATAGATAGAGAATCAACTAGTCATGAGTTCTTCTGACCTGGTGTCTTAGGGGTTCATGTGGCCCATTATGAAGAAGGCTGGAGGCGTTTTAAAAAGCCAAATCTAGTTCTGGTTGGATTTTGAACATCCCAATGATGGAAGGTGCTTGAATCTAGGGATTTGCTTCAGGACCTTCTCTCGTGTGCCTACAATGTGCTAACACGCAGGTGAAAGCTCCGGACATGTCTCATTTCCAGTGAGCCCATCAGGTCGCAGACCTCGGCTCCTCGGACCAGCACTGCTGTATTAATACACATCTCAGGGGTGAAACTGCCTCCGTTATTAACAGACACTTGTGCGTTCAGGAAAAGGGGCCTTTTATTTTGGCCAAAAGGCCCAAACTCTCTACATCAGGCAGGAGCATCACTCTGTTAGCTCCAGCTTTAAAATCAGCAGAGCCATAAAGCGAGCGGAGGTGGACCTAGACTAGATACAGTGAGGAAATAAACTGCTTGAGGGCTAGAGGTAAACTGCAGGGCTAATTGCTGGCACCCACTCCCCCTGCCGGTAAAAAAGAAAAAACTCAGGCACTTAAACAGCCTTATAGAGTTACACACGATTAAGGTTACGTTTTAGTCACCGGGACTGTTAGTAAAAGTCATGGACAGGTCACGGGCAGTAAACAAAAATTCATGGCCCGTAATCTGTCCATGACTTGTACTCTATACAAGTCCCCTGACTAAATCTTGGGTGCACTAAGGCAGGGGGTGGCCTGCGGGTGCTCGGGGCAGGGAGTGGCCCAGGAGTGCCGTGGGTGCTCTGGGGGGGCAGTGCTTGGCCCAGGACCCCCGTGGGTGCTGGGGGGGGATCGGCAGTGGTGTGCAGCCAAGAACCCCTGCAGGTGTTGGGGAGAGGGGGGACGGGTGGTGGCAGCCAAGGACCCCTGCTGCTGCTGGGGCGGGGGGGGGGGCACAGCGATCGAGACCTCTTCTTCTGCTGCTGGGTGATGGAGGGGGCAGTGGCCTGAGACTGCCCCAGCAGCAGCCGTGCAGCTGGCCCAGGGGCTGCCCAAGATGGGGCAGCCCCGGAGCCAGCTGCACTGGCCACTGCAGAAATCATGGAGGTCCTGGAAAGTCACAGAATCTGTGACTTCCATGACAGGCTCACAGCCCAGTGATCCCTTTTTAGAATTAGCTACAAATCAATAAGAAAGGCCACTGCAGACTGTCCCGCTTCCCCCAGCTCACAGAACCTGACGGTGGCAATGGACATGGGGCACCAGATCTGGCTAGCTTTCTATGCCCATGATTCCCAGCCACGCGCTGTAAACATCACACATGTTACACATCCCCTATTAATGCATTAATGGGTTAACAGCAGGTACATATCGCTACATGTTCCCAGCCAATAAACGTCATTAACCTATAGTTAAAGTGTAAAATCTTCATTATGTTATTTTAATGTTGCTTGGGTTTTGCATGTCGTTTCGGAGAGTGGATAAGCTCCACCCCAGGAATAAGTGAGTTTCCATCTCATTTACTGTGATTTATTTCGATTTTGGCACCAGGCCGTGCGTCATTGTTCGGTGGGTGAGGAAGGGCCAGTTAGAACCCCATTCAATGCCCACTGAAACTGTCGGGAATCTCTCTGTTGACTTCAGCGGGCTTTGGCTCAGGTCTTCCATGTTCCTGTTTGGATCTGAAGACTGCGCCCCAGCTCTCTGAACCGGCAGGCTCCACACACCTCTAACAGCAATGAGAGTCAGGGCTGAAGGGCTCCGGCTCAGAAATACTCTGTGCTCTATTCACAGAGGCTTGGGTGTGGAGAGCAAGCCTGAGCTCCAGCGAGTGCTTGAGCACCGACGGCGAAATCAGCTGCTCAGGCAGAAAAAGGAAGAAGAAGAGGCAAAGAAACTGCAATCTCCATTTGAACAAGAGCTCCTGAAGCGACAGCAGAGGCTGGATCAGGTAGAAACTGAATTTTAAATCACTCCCAATGTTATATTAAGTGCCCTGCACAAGGGCCACGTCCAAAGAGAGGGTTTGCGCTCCATCAGAACGGAGCCATGGCCTTTTCTCTACCCCGAGCGCGAGGTGGTACTGTGGAACTACAGTGGCTGAGTAGTGGCACGCGAAGCCAGTCGGCCCCCAGCGGGCAGCCTCTGGCACAACACCTGCCGGAGACTGCCGGAAATTGTTGACCAGAAAATGCCCATCGCTCAAACCAAAACCTTCCCCGGGAAAGTATTGGGATGGACAAAGCTTTTGCTGGAAGGTTTCTCAGGTCCAGGATGGAATTTCTGGTCAAACGCAGGGAGAGGGCGACCCACCTGGAAATAGCCAGTAATCCAGCAGTTAGGGTTGTTACCTAGGCCATGTGGAGCCAGGTTCAGGTCCTTGTTCTGCCTGATGTGGCCTCTCACATCCCAGGTGCACGCCCTCACCACTGGGTTATTGGCTAGACTCTCTGTCACTCGCTCTCAATTTCCGGGTGTAAAATTTCAAAAGGTCTCAGTCTGTTCTGCTGCAGAACGAAACCTAATGGCAACACCTTGACATTTGTCACAAACCGGTATTTTTGTTGCCGGCCAGCCCTACTCGACAGCGTTCCTTACGCCCATGCCTGGCAGGGACCGGCCCCTCCCTTCAGACCTGCTGCCAGCCCAGATGACTGCGTGACATTCATTCCGATTTTACTGTCTAGTTTCTCTAACTACATACAACTGAAATCTTTAGCTGTTCCAGGCGTAATAACTACATTAACATGAGACTTTATAATTAGCCATTGTTTATTTCTGTAGGGACAGATCTGCTACCCTTACTCACATTAAGTAGTACCTGACTCTATAAATAGCTCCACTGAAACCAACGGGTCTAATAGCAGAACAAGGGGCTACTCGGTGTGAGTAAGAGCAACAGACTCCGGCCAATAGTAATGAAGTGTGCAACATGCAACAATGTAGTGAATGGCTTGCACTTCTGTTCCCTAGCAGGCTAATAACCGTCGCTGTTCTTTCATCTAGCTGGAAAGAGGACAAGAGAAGCATGAAGAACATGCACCAGAATTTATTAAAGTAAAAGAGAACTTGAGAAGAACATCAACGCTAACTGGGGAAGAGAAAGCAGTGTAGCATCTGCCAAACCTAAGCGGAGGATCATATCAAGCTGGGGCTAATACCTACACACTGACATCTTTGTACATGGTGGACATTTACAGCCATGTCCTTGGGGCTACTTACTGTTACTAATGCTTGCTCCAGTAGAAATGCATAAAAGGGCTTTCCCGTCCAGGACAGGGTATTTAAATGGTAAAGGTGCAGTATTTGCCAGTAGAAGTACTCACATGAGAAGATGTGGAGGCAAATGATGTCATTTTCCCCTCAGTTTGTGGGTCCATGCTAACATCTATCCCTATTAACTCTTGGTTAACCCCTTGAGATACAGCATATGCTCAAGACAGAGGCGTTTATGGAGTGACAGGTTTGGGAAACCCTCCTAAGTAATCATCCCAGATGATCTCCGGCCGTGTGGCTGCTGGTACTGAAATCTCCAGGACAGCAGCTGTAGCTTGGGAGGGCTCCCTGGAAACCTACAGGTGACACCTTAAAGGGATGATCCTGCATATTGCTGGGCATGGCCTCAGTGACGCGCAGGGGCCAGATGGGAGAGCTAGAGGGTGGCTGTAAGATTTAAGCCTTAGAGAAGCTATGTGTCCTTGCAGTACTCCCCTGTTTAGCTGCTGTGAGAAACTCAAGTCCCATATCTGCATGTTTCTGAGTCAGCCTTGCCAAACAGGATCCTGGTAATGGTCCTGAACTTACACTGAAAATCTGATAACGCACTAGGACGTAGCTACATAGCAGGTAGCTCACTGGGCTGCACCGCAGAGGCCACCTCGGGTTAAGGCTAATGTCAGACACTTAAAGCAAAGACTGGGAGTTCTGAGCATTGGGGTTAACCAAACTGCACCCTGCCCAGCCAGCAGGTCCCCTTGGGCCAGAGCAGCTCATCCCGAGAGTCAGAGCAGCAGATTCATTGACTCTTCCCTCCAGATTGTTGGGCTTTGGGTCCCTCCCCCCCCCCGCCTGTTATTTTAATAACACCTGTTATTTTAACAGCTCTGAAAAGCGTGTTCCTGGTGCATTGCTTGACAGCTCGCACAGCTGGGGTGGAGGGGTCAGTATAAAGCCCCTCAGACCTAGCAGCAGCTCGACTTAGTGCTACTGCATAGCTGGGACCTGCACCAGTTTTTGTGAGTGAGGAGCAGATGTGGATCACGGCAAAATACATGGTCATGGTCCATTGTTATCCTCTTCCCCTGGAGGCCTGTTAAGGGGAGAGTGGCCATGCTCATTTGCCACGAATGCAGAGTATCTTCTAGTGTTCATGGTGGCAGCGTCCAGCGTGTGTTGCCATGGAAGGCGGCACCTTTGCAGTCAGAACTCCCTCACTCCTGACCCAAACTTCAGCTCCCCCCATGCCTGAACTTTGGGGAAGTTCCAGTCTGGAGAAAAATTCTCTGGCTCTTGGCTTCTTATCACTCACTGTGTCCCCGATAAAATGTGAGAGCAAAATAAGCTATTGGCTGCCTTTGGATACCGACTGTCTGATCACAGCAGTCAGTGGGCCTGGCCTGTGACAAAGGCATCAGGTGATTAAACAATATCCACTGTGTGAGCCCCAGCGGATTCACATGCAAAGTCAATGAGCACTGGGGATTCATCACATCTTTCTTAAAAAATTAAAGCAACCCCCCACAAACACATTTTCTGGTCTCCCCAAGCTCTGCTAGTTCAAGAGACTGTTGCTTATTCTGGCAGCTTGAGGAAATATCTGAACCCAGCAACGAGTCGTGAGCAGTGACCCAGGTATCTCCGGGTACTGTGGCAGCCTTATCAGACCCTGGAAGCCCTTAGCTGAATCTGGTTCATGAGAGCTCCAGCTCCCAGCACTGTCTCTGTGGAGATTAGCACCACCTCACCCAGCGTGTTTATTCTAAACTAGTGTTTGTTTCCAAAAGCTAGCGCCTCTCCTCAGCATAGAGCCAATTCCGTCTGAAATCAGCTACTCCATCCTTTCCGCTAAATGCAGCTTTTCGCTTAGCTTCTTGGGCAATCAGTGTGGAAAAAGCAGTATTGTGGGTTTTTTTAAAGAGAAATTTCTCACCGACACAAAAGGGGAGCAGTTGGGAACATTTTACATATGGCTGTGAAGAACACTGTGTTACACCCACTCAGTAGCATCAACTTAAATAACATTTCAGAGTAGCAGCCGTGTTAGTCTGTATTTGCAAAAAGAAAAGGAGGACTTGTGGCACCTTAGAGACTATTAGCCAAACCTAACTAAGCCAGGTTTCTGATGGCTTCAGTGCTTTCCTCCCAGGGGTTACAGCACTGGTTAAGGTGTCTTAATTAAACATGGCCAAGAAATGAAACAAACGAACATGACTTCTCTAAAGGTGAAACTCACCCCAGTGCAGACAGCCTGCACCAGTTAAGCTCCAGGCTAATCGCTCACCATAAGCAGAGCACAGGATCATATGTCCGCTCCCTGCACTGCAAAAAGAGCTAAGCGCTTGCATAAAGGAAAACCTGCAGTACTGGTAGCAACCGTGTCCTTTTAATCCATAGCATGAAAACCACCCAGCAGGGCCTGGCTAAGCTGAGGGCCAAGGTCAACATGGGCGAGTCTGTAAATCCCTGTCAGTGGACTGGCTGAGTAGGCTCGTGTTGGCGGAGACCTGTGCTGTGTCACATTTTGACCAAGTGTCTCGGTTACAGGTGATGGTAAAGCATGACTGCAACCTGGGATTCACTGAGGCTGCAGGGCAGGAAAAGGTGGGGTGTATTCTAACAGAAGGGAGGGGGCCAAATCATGCACTTCTGATTCAGGGTGAGTTCCCCAGCGACGCCAGAAGACATCTGCCTGCCCATGGAGAGACAAGGCCCAAACTACAGCCGAACCGAAAGTCACAGAGGGCAGACCCACACCAGAGAGACGCCACGTGCCCCTGTGCACTGCACAGCCAGGCTCCAAAGCATCACGTGCCGTGGTGGAGACTGAGCCACGCGGAGGGGGGCCAGCAGGGCCACACACTGCCCAGAGCTGCCGAGCTCGCCATAATCAACGACAGCCCAATTGCTAGAGTAACACTCGCAAATCAGTTGCCTGGTTCCCTGCTCCCTGTTCCACATGGTAGAAGAGGGGTCCCTCTGCCCTAGCCCTGGCATTCAGCCCTCAGCACAGGCTGGGAGAGAGGAAGACGTTCACCCTGAGCAAGAACTGCAGGCTCTGGCTCTAAGGGGCTGCACGTTTGAAATGATGCTGTGAGTATTTAAGGGTTTACTAGCAAGTTTAAAATTGCATCATTTTCAAACACACATATCCTCATCTGTGTTACCCAGCAACCGGTTAAGGTGTGAAAACTGAAAGCGTTTGAAAAGTCCTTTCACCGCAGATACCATTTGTATTTCACCCCCACTCTGCTCGGCCTAGAAAAATGCAGGAGACAAGTTTCTAGTCAGGTTCTGGTCCTGACCCTGGAGTCTGGCCACACTGTTCAGGTTGTAAACACTGCGGGGAATGTTTAAAGCCAAAGAAAATAAAATCAGTTGTCACGGAATTTTAAAGAAACTGATCAGTGACAACAGTACTATCATTATTACATTACTAGGTTCTGTAAAACTTTTTTTTTTTTTGCCTTTTAAATAAAAACCTAAATGATGGGCCTAAATTTCCTGCTAGTATCCCTTTCAAATGCTTCCGCAAATAAATGTGATTTACCCAAACGATGCACATTCCCAGTATTACTGAAAAGACAACCTTTTGCATTGTTTATGCTATATAATGCTCTACATAGGATACATACTGTATGTGTGTATGTATATGCACTTATATATTATGCAATTTTATTCAAATTAACTGTTGTTGCTCACATTATTTAATGCACACATTTCTGAAGAAAGATGATCAGCAAATAAATCAAGTGATGATTGTATATTTTGCTCTTTTCCACAAGGAACTGAAAAAGCTCCACGGATGAAGGCAGACAACAGCCAAATAAAATGATTTCAAATTAAATCACTGAAGTCTGACAGTTGATTGGTCCATTAGTGCTGCAGTATCAGGCTCAACAAGAAAATGTTTTCCTCTCCAGGGCCCAGTGCTGTATTTCTTGATCACCCAAAACTCACACTGAATTTACTGAAAGTAACTATGCAGGAGCAGGCCCCATATCTGTAAGGCCTTCCTTACCCACCCTCTTAAAATCGGAAACCTTTATTTTTTTAATTTCCAAACTGAAAAGTCGAGGCCCAAATGCTTTAAAAAAAACCAGGTGAGGAACCGTAGCAGAGCGACTCTACTGAACACATCCCTCTGGTAAGGGTCTCGAGCAGCTGTGACGCTTCGGGGTTCACCCAGACCAGGAAGGGGTGGTGTCACCTCCCGCTCTGTAACCCTGGGTGCGTCTGTGTTGTGCAGCTTTGGTTCAGAGCCCTGATGCCAGCGACTTGCTTACAGCACAGTGCCCTCCCCGTAGCTTCCACCAGCCTGTGTGTGACTTGCAGGGTGATCCCAACAGCCCCTTGAGCCCTGAGTCTCCACAAAGCTGTCTCCTCTGCAGGGCTGTAGCATTCACAACCATTGTCAAGTTGGCTGCTCCTTTAAAGAGCCAGCACCAGCCTCTGAGCTTGGCTGGGGATTGCACTCTCCAGTTTGAAACGCTGCACTGAGCTCGTTGTGTAATAAAACAAGATGAGGTTTATTAACACAGACCAGAGATTTAAGAGACACCAGGTGGAAGGAATTGGGATACAAATGGCTACAAACAAACAAAATTAAAATACTCTTCTAAGAAAGACTAAAACCTAATGTCACGAACCCATCTTTTGTACACAGTAGATTCCTCCCTCCAGGTGTTCTTCTGGCATGGCTGGCCACTCCTTGCCTAGGATCCAACACACACAGCACAAAGCGCTGGGCTTCTTTGTCTCCTCGGGCAACTAGTGCCAAAATGGCCTTTTCTCTCTGCATAGAGTCTCAAAGTTTTCTCTTTGTTTTCAAAGTCAGGAAGCTCTCCTGCAGCTCAGCTTGCTACGTCCACCAGGTTGCTGACACCATGTTAATGTGAGCAGTCTCCCCCTGCCATGCTAGCTAAGTGACTATCTCCCCCACTCAGTAGTTTGATGCCCTGCCTGTCGCTGTGCTTTCATTGTCTCTCATGGGAGACACCTCCAAGTAGGCCAGCCCATAGTCCTTTGCCTAGAGCAGGATGACGTACGCTCTACCTGCCAAACACGTTTGAAGAGCATCTTTCCAGCATATATTTATAATGTTTCACGTATCACCCATACATATGCCACGCAAGCCTTTTACCGACCAGCGTGTTGCCAGTTTGCATACAACACCCTCCATGACACCTTTTAGCCACAGACCATGACAACAGCACTGGGGTGCTCCTAGGGTCACAGCTGCCCCTTCATACAACTCTTCAGGAAGACAGGCCATTGTGACTGATTTCACTGGGCTGGGCCATAGTCACTAAGTATCTTTACACGCAGGTTTTCTAAAGCATCCATAATGTAAAGGAACACGCTATTGCAGCTGATAACCCCCTGTCATTGCCCAACGCCGTTCCCAGCGGAGGTGGGCAGGAAACAGATTTCTTATCCCATGAGAATGTTTAAGACTTTGACATTGGTCCCAAACCCTGAGATCGTCCAAAGTTTTCCATGAAAACTGAGAGAGGGACCCACCCCAGAACAGCCAGTAGCTGTGAGGGAGCAGGGAATGATCTAGGATGGGGAAAACCAAGTTCCAGTCCCTAGTCTGAATCAGGCAGAGAAGAGACTTGGGCCTGGGTCTTCTTTGTCCCCAGCCCTGACTCCCCAGTCTATCCTAGGGTGGGGGGTCTCTCCCACGCCTTCTTCCTCCTCGCTCCCAAAACTCATCCGGGGCCTGAGAAACCTTCCCAAGGAGAGTGTCAGCAAAACCGACACATTCCCGGGAAAAGTTTCGCTTTTGATGAATCAGCATTTTCCAACAAAAAGACGTTTAACGGAGCAAGTCCCAACCCGCTCTAATTACCAGCATTCTAATTCCAGAGAAGAGGCGCTCGCGTGGCAGGAAAGGCTAGCATGGCCCCTGTGCAGGAGAAGGCTGGGTGCTCTGACTGCAGCCTGGCAATGCAATCAGTCATGTCGTTACCAGCACTAGTCCCTGGCATTCCTCTGGAAACCCTGGTGGGGTGAGAGCAGAAGCCTCACGCTGCTGCGCTCACTGTGTGATAACCCAGGCGACGCCATTCAGATCAGCTAACTAATACAACAAAGGGCCCTACCCTGGTGCTGTGCCATACCCAACGGGGGCAGACGCCACGTTCACTGGGCGTCCCATACTAACAGTTGACATGGAAAACAAAGTGAAAGCACCTCTGCCTGTTCGTTTGGGAGAAGGAGGAGCAAGCCCCCTCCATGGCTGGCATTTGTTTTCAGGGGAGATATGTTTTCCCATTTGGGCACATTTCCCATTTTCTGTGCTTGCGCCTGGATGCACAATATAAACAAACCAACACGCACGCAAGATCCCAGGCCTTCGGCCAGAGACAGCCGCATCCCAAAACCAGATAGGCTGAGTTTTCACCGTCAGCTGTTAACAGAGAGTGGTTTATCGGGGTCCAAATTCCTCTCTACAGAGACACAGAATAATTAACATTTTATCACCAATTGCTTTTGTCTTTCTTTCCATTCAGAAAGCTGCACACATTTATAAATCAATAACTAGTAATAGTTACTCCTCTAACCTGGTCATGCTGCGATGTGTATTATCACAGTGAGCAGCAGACACCTCGCATGGCCTGGGTTGAATGCCTGCATATGAGTGTTAGCAAGAACAGGTCTCATTCTTAGGTCCAGCATGGAACTGAGATCTTTCTTTGGATTAAAATAACTGGACAAAGTCTGTGACAAAGAAACATAAGGGGAAGGTGCGGAAATAAGAGCTGTGGCAAGATGAAAAAACTTTTACTGTGAAGCCATTTTGCTTTGGATGCTGCAAACAAATATTTAAGGAGTCTATTGAAAAGAGTTAATTTAGAAGGAAAAATTGGCTAAAACAATCGATAATCATTCTTTGCCCTTCTAGGGCCTCAAGGACTGCAGTTAAATCCTTAAATTAATTAAGTAAGTCCTGAAGCATCCCTACAAGGCAGGTATTAATATCTCCATTTTACAGGTGGGGAAACTGAGGAACAGAGCAGGTGAGTGAGGAATACTGAAACCTGGAGATATGCTGAGCTCCTCTGAAAAGCCACCACCCAGCAAACCGGCATCAGAGCCTAGAACTGCGTCTAGGAGGTCCACCTGTCAGACACCCTCCCCCGCCCTGCCCTCACCAATAAGCAAGCTGCTTCTCTCGACAGGAAATTCACAGCTACACGTGTCAGAGAAGATGCTGACTGACTCATTCCCAGAAATGTTCAGATGCCAGACCACTATGGATTGATAACCCCTATTTGTCATTGCAAATGTGCTGCTCATCGAGCGTCAGTACGTTAACTCAGACACAATTACACAAAACCCGATACCTGTTTCAGAGAGCTACGGTAGCAGTATCTTTTCCATCAGCAGCCTGTTTATCAGCATGTCCCCTACGCACCTTAAGCCTTGATATGAGAGCCACTGGGTCAGTGATTTGCAGCTGTGCATGCATATCAGATGAGAAAAAAACTCCACCCCAATAAAATCTCACACAGGCTGGTTTTACCTTCTTTATGTTTTATTTTAAAATTAAAGCATGGAAACTAACAATCCCACCCAAAACATTACAGTCATGTTGGATGCACAGTCTAGTCTACCCTGAGAAAAGCAAAACAATAAGATAATACTAAATTGCACCCTGGACAATATTCTGGATTTGGATCATTTATAAAATGATTTTTAAAATATCACAAAGGTGACCAGGTTTATAATAGTTGAAATACAAGACAAGACCATCATATAGTAGAAATATACTGAAATAGAGTCAATACAAAGAAACACTTTTTACTGAACTCTCTGCTCAAATATAACGTGGCGTCAATTGTTCCAGTGAGTCAAATATTAAATTATGTCAAATTCTGTTCAGAGGGTTTCATATCTACACCCCTAGCACTTTTGCCAATAGGAAAAATTGTACCCAGAATAATAAATATAAGACCATGACGTGTCTCCTTCCTGTCAACTTTGTAAACGTTTTCTTATATTTATTCTCCAGCTGCTTACCAAGGGCTACCTGCCCACCCCACATGCATGGTTGTGACTCCCACTGAAGTCATAGGAGTTGTACCTGTTTAACTGGGGTACCTGATTTAAGTAGAACACACTACTGTGCATGGGTATAAACCGTGTGTATAAACTGGGATTTCACAGACAACCCTTTGTGCCCTGGTGAAATGCAACTACACCTGTGTACTAATAATGAAATGACTGACATGCTGCACCCTAGTGGCAGGATGGAAATAAACCACCCACAAACCTTCGGTGACATTCTGCGTTTCTACAGTGTGTTTCTATTGTAATGTGGTACGCAGTGGTGTTGTAGCCTTGTAGGTCCCAGGATATTAGAGACAAGAAGGGTGAGGTGATAGCTTCTGAAGTTGGTCCAATACAAAAAATATGACTTCACCCACCTTGTCTCTCTCTTGCACATGTGATTTTAGGATTTTACAGATGTTCTTCTACTATAGAGCCCTCTGAGCTCCAATTGTCGATTAGTCACATCCACCAAAACCACATTGTTTTAGATCTAGGAAACTACTACATTAAGAGAGAACGTCTGGATCTGTGTTCAGCTTGAGGTCCTTATCAGTCCCAAATTAAACAGATGGCAAAAGTCTGTAGCAACCACAATATAGCACGCTGTGCTGGAAACGGCAGCAGCTATGTGCCCAGACAAGAAACGGTAAAGCTGGGACACCACAATCCAACACAAAGCGAACTGATCGAATCCCTGGAGCTCGCTGCTCAGTGTGTGTTACGCAATCTTCTCTCTGCCCCATCCACAAAGCTTGTCAGTCTGTTACAGGGCTTCTCTAGAAAGACTGTCTCTTTAGCCCAAGTTGCAGAGACTCACGCTTTTACCTCTGGAGGTCACTGATTAAACCTTGGTGTTGGCCCTGATGATATCACTCACATTTTCACTACTGAGGGCACCAAAACATGTGGAAGGAAGAGCTCTGTCTTCCCCCAACCTTCATAACAACCAGGAATCTCCCAGCATATGGAAGCCCATTGGCCTAATGGAGAGTTTGGAAAAAATGCAAAATCCCAACTCCGATCTTCTGGCATGAGAGGAATTATTAAAGGTAAAATACGAGGAATTGTTCCATTTGGCCCACGCTCCTTAAGAGAGAGCTCACAAGACTGCTGTTTAGAGCAAGCTTACCTTTGACTGTCCAAACTGGTCACTGCATTAATTGTTGGCCTCTTGCAACGGATATAGCAAGATGGCTGCAACTGACACAGACAGCAAGGACAAAAAGACTTAGGCCTATTTGTGCTGCCGACTGTAGTTACAAATTCCAACCAGGTTTCGAATTGCTGTTATATGGCTCTTGGCCTGCTTTGCAGAGCTCTTTAGAACAAGGGACCAAGTAACTTCTCAGAACTTCACCTTTGTTCTCTTGCTCCCCTGCGGTGGACTTCCTAGAATCGTTAGTACCGATATGTGTCATTTTAGATGGTCTCTCTTTTTAACTCTCATGACCGTACTTTGTGGAGCTCATAAATTATTGAAATTAGTAATAGTCTTGCCATGCTTAAGCCCATGCTTATGGTGCACTCATTTTCACTCACCGCCAAGTAATCTGGTAACTGTGAACAAAGAGATTTTTTTTTTTCATTGTGCTGTGAAATGGCTTTGGGACGTCTGCGCGTGTTCATGTTCTACCGCAGCTTAAGCTTTCCCTTTTCTGCAGCACGAACAAGTTGAACATTAAACTACCTTGCAAAAGGCAACCCTAAGAGAGAGGGCTTTAACTGAGAGCTCCATTCTGCAATGTGCTGAGTGCCTTCCACGTCCTAATAAGTCTTAACACTACACGGCATAGAAAAAATTAAACAAAATAGTTAAATCTACAGTGAATGCTTTTGTGCCTTGTTCTGAACTGAGGTGGATGAAATGCAATGAAACCCAAAACTCTCCTGGCTTTAGATTTTGCAATTGAGGCTCATCCCAGATACGGTGAAGACATTCACTGACTATGGCTACACTACAGCTTAAGTCAACATAAGCTATATCACCCAGGGGCAGTGCTTAATTTGGGCCAAGGCTGAGCCCCCGGGGGGGGGGCTCTAGGCTCAGCAGTTCATAGCCCTGGCTATGTAAAAAAATTGCTTCAGCCCCGGCATCTCTTTCATTACAAATTAAGCACTGCACCGGGGGTGAATTAGCCACCACCCTGAGCAACATAATTTATGCCAATTTAAGTGGACAGTGCTATGTCAGCAGGAGAGCTTCTCCCACCAACATAGCTACCGCCGCTCACAGGGGCTGGAGTCATTACAGCTGTACCGCTGTAAGCTCTCTGGTGTAGCCATAGCCTGGGATTCACACGTCTTCTCAGTGACCCTAAGGCCGATCTTTGATCATACAGAGAGATCATGTGACGCTCATGGTTTTAACATGAAACTAGTAGAAATTCTGAGTGGACTAAAATGTTTGTATGAACCTCTGTGAATGAAAGGTGTTGCGTTTCACATCGCTCTAGTTCGAATACTACGCAATATATTCTCGAGGGGTCTGTTGACTCTAGCATTAAAACAAAGCCATGAACTCTGTGTTTGTAATTACGCTGCATACCATGGCACTATAGAATTTCCCAATATGAAAGTGACAGTGGGGTTAGAATTCCGATACCCCGGCTTCACAAGGGCCGAACTACCTGAGCTGTTGGAAGCTCGCTGTTAGCAAGAGCGAATATATTACACACACTGCTGAGCCCTTCTGATTCCAGCCAATAGAAAGCAGTGGAAAAATACACAGTTAACAGCCAGCTCTTTGTTGAATATACATATGGCTTTCAGTCCAGTGAAACGACATCTCTGAGTGAGAACTTGAGATCCTGGCTGCATTAAACCCTATTTAACTCAGTCTCATCTGTCATCAGAAAACACTCACCTCCTGAAAGGCATTTTTAATAAGTGGAGTGAAACCCGAAATCACAGGCTTAATGCCAGCTGTGGCTTGCCTTCCTCTGAAGATGCTGGAGGGTGTGTCTTTCGGCAGGTAGAGTATTATAAGGGCCTTAAAGTTTGAGGGGAAGAAAGGACACACATTTGAGAATAAGGAGAAATGAAGTTAGTATTTGTTATCTCCTTATTTGCAACATTACTTATTCTCTTTGGTGCAACAGATTCAGGTAAGAAGTCAGGTACATTTCTTTTTGAACTTTGGCTTGGAATGTCTTAGCTAGGACAATTCAAGTGCAGCTCAACTCTTGAAAAGTGACTATGTAAAAACAACAATTTCTTGCTCAACAGATCTAGTCCTTGAGTGTTTTCCTAGTCATAATTACTTATAGATGTAATGCTTCTCAGCCATGCAGATAAGAGAAAGAGTGCTGGATTCTTTTCTCTCTGTTTTGTGCATCATCAACAGAAGTGTTCACTAAGGTTTGAACTACAGAGTCATTCCGGTTTTCCATGTTCTGAACAGAATGGGCATTATGAGCTATGTATACAGACTGGGATGAGGAATTTACCTATTGTCATATATAGAAACCTGTGCTCAGAATTTGTGCTGCAACATTCAACTCCAAGGGGCTCCCTCCTCAACCAGGGGAGACCAGCTCCAAGCAGCTCGTGGTGCACAACCCAGGAAAAGACAAATGGCGGGCCATTGAAACAGTCAGACAACTCAGCCAGCATTTCCCCACCCTGGATAACCAT
Organism: Lepidochelys olivacea; assembly: GCF_965140295.1. Classification (NCBI taxonomy): domain Eukaryota; kingdom Metazoa; phylum Chordata; order Testudines; family Cheloniidae; genus Lepidochelys; species Lepidochelys olivacea. The sequence continues at coordinate 2,046,007 of NC_140417.1, read as the reverse complement.
GAGTCACCATGCTAGAGATAAAAAGAAAAGAAAAAAACTCTTTATAAAAAGGAGGCTTGAGACTGACATCCAGCTGAAGGGCAGTCGCTTGGTGGGTACTGTCTGTGAAATGCTGGATCCCCTCCATGGGCGGGAGGGGACACACTGGGAACTTGTCCAATGGCAACAGATAATTTGCATTAGAAGAGGGGATTTATCTAATATAGACGTGGAACATCTGAAGTTGTGCCCTTCTGTTTATTTTCTGGATCACTTGGCTGTGTGGCATTCCCTTGCTATTCCGTCTCTGACTCAGTGGTTTTTTTCTATTAAATAAACTTTTTCTTTCTTGTGCCCCCAGGCCGGTGTCTGTTGTGCAGGCTGTGTGGGGTGTGCGTGCCAAAGTGACCAGTTATCTGGGGAGCTGGTTTCATTATCCTGGGGGTGAAGAACTAGAGGGGAGAAACCCAAGTGCCTGGTAGTTCAGAGCTCAGGAAAGATAGATCTGGGGAGACGCGGGACCAGAAGGGCTGTTGGGGTCACTGGAGTAACTTGGCTGGTGGAAGCCAGCATGACTCCCTCATGCATGTGGGCTGGTTACTGGTGGGAGGGCTTTGAGCCATCACAGCCAGCATTGAGGCTCCGCAAGGTGACAGAGCAGGCACATCCAGAACCCCTTACTGGTGTGGGTGATCCCCAAAACATCACAATTGCTTTTCCCATTGGTGCAGACAGAGAGAAATAGAAGTCTTTGCGCTTACCATCCCCCTGCAGACCAACCGCACCTTCATCGCTTTCCACTTGTAACTGAACTCAGCTGTTTTGAATGAAAATGGAAGTTACATGCTTCACCAGGCACTGTGCACAAAATGTGTCTTGGCATCTTTATGGCAGACCTGCAGTTGGATAGGTATCAGCAACCCTGTTACAGTATTTATGGTGGGTTGTTTCCATATACTGTACACATCACAACAGCCACCAGTGCTATCTGGGAAGGTGCAGCGGTGTTGGCCAAGCTGCAGAAAAGCCGGTAACCAGATAGAGCAGATTGCTGGAAGGAAGCTCTCTGCTAGACATATGTCATCTTTAAAAAATAATCTTCAGGATCTTACAGTTAGAGAGAAAGCAAACCCAAGGCAAGCACAATAGCAGGGTGGTGTTATACCTGAGAATAAACTTGATCTCACCTTCAGAAGTGGGTGCTATAGGAAGCAGAAAGGGATGCTAGGCATCACTTTGAAGCATGATGAGCACTGTGAACATCATGTTCTGAACTTTTTTTGAAGTATTACAGCTAAATACAACAGTTTCCAATGGCGTTTCAGTGGGATCGTGACCCCCTGTAGCTGTAGGCTGATGGCTCTTTGTAGTAAACAGGAGATTTCCCTGCATGATGCTGCACGCTCCTATCTTTTCTGACTCTCCATTAATGTGTTACAATGATTTGTCCCTTCGTAGACTTCTTGAAGAAATCAGATGCGCTTGAGTTCTTGGGCAAAATCCGCAAGCGCCGTGATGTGGATGGAGGCTGTGCTGGTGGGAGATGCACCTTTGAAGAAGACAATGATGTTTTTGATGATACAAGCTTTGGGGTTAGTAGATGGCATGCTGCATGGGAAGCTGGAGGGCTTGAATCATATTACCATAGTAATATGGGACGACTTCATTTGTTCCATTAAGGGTCACTATGGTCCTTCATTTGCCTTAATTCATGTAGGGCTAGAAAAATGTAATCATAGAAATGCAGGGCTGGAAGGGACCTCAAGAAAGCATCTAGTCCAGCCCCCTGTGCTGAGGCAGGACCAAGTAAACCGAGACCATCCCTGACCGTTGTCTGTCCAACCTATTTTTTGCAGTGCAGACATACCCTATGACGACCTTAGATTAAGACTTTGTATCATCCTGGTACATTGCATAATCTGCAGTGATGAAAGTCACCCTGGTGCAGACAGCCTGTACAAAGACGTAGGCAAAACATAAGGCCCTCTTAAACCTCCAGGGCAACAGCAGTGTTTAAGTCCTGGTACGAGCTCTCTAAACTTCACCCCAATGAATCATGTTCTTGCCCTGGTCCAGTGATCACCACTGCACCATACTCCAATTAGGATTCAATATTCACTAACAAAGTAAAGGCACAATATGTTATTTCTCTTGTGGTAAAGGGATCGCTACTGACTAGTTTATGAGGAAGGGCAACTGGTGTGGCAACTGTCCCTATGGAAAAATATTTTGGGGGAAAAGCAACTGTCAAAGTCAGATTCAAGACTCACAAAATTTGTCAGACCACTCTGTTTATTAGCAAAGCACTTTGCGAATGCACCCAGATATGTGAGCCTCCTGCAAAGGCTCAAGCTAACTTATTTAAACAGATAAGGGAAAGCCAATTTAACATAAGAGACAAAAGGAAGCAGAAACTGACAAATATACATACATATCTTATTTGCATACTAACGTTTACCAATCTCCTAGCTCAGTTGACTCTCTAAGTTAATTAGTTTGAGGACCCATTGTCTCACACTCCTTAATGTTTCTCTTCCTGACAACTATATTTCAACAAACCCTTCAAACAGCATTTCTTTAATGAATTATAATTTCAATATAATTCATTCTACTTTCACAATCCCTCCTTTTGGTTAAGCTACGCAATGACCAACAATTACTGGGTTCCACATATCAATCGTTCTTTATCTCTTTGTTCATCAGTGATATTTAAAATTATCAAATTAGCACTCTGGTTTGGGGCAACTATCTGTGTAGCATGCCTGACACAATTTTGAATACAACAGGAAAGTAACTGAAAACATACAAAAATTATTAGGATTCCAAACAGGAGAGTTAGGGCTCCCTGAAACAACCAGTTTCCTATGCCAGAGAAATTGAAAAGGTTACTTAGCCACTTCCATAAAGAACTTGGCTCTTCGTGGGGAAGATATGCAATTTGTTCTAAGCGGCTAGCACGATCTATTACCTCATTGGTGTTGTCTGGTATATGCACACAGCAGTCTTTTCCAATGAGAGCACAAGTCCCTCCTTTTGCCGCCAGCACTATGTCCAATGCCTGACGGTTTTGGAGGGCCATCTGTCGGATTGCCCCTGTTTCTTTGGCTAGGGCTCTTAAACTTTCTCCAGTTTCATCTGCCATTATTTCAACTACAGCTTGTAACCTTAGGAGCCTTTTTGCATGGTGTATTACTCCCCCTAATGGTATGAAGGAACCGCCAATGGCCTCTTCCCAGGGTAAGGGGCTTATGTTATTTACATACCGTTGGGCATCTGTTAAGTCCCTTCTTTTTCGCCTGAAATTGCGGAGGCGTTCTCGAGGGAAGGTTCCTAGCCCTCGGAATTGTGGGAAGAGTCGGGCAGGATAACAAATTCCTGACCAATTATCTGGTAGTGCGGTATAAGCTCTGGTCCCACACACCCAGTGATGGCCTATTAAGGCCGGGAAGGGTCGGTTGCACCCATTTGTCATATAGGTGTTTGCAAAGGAGGAGGAGTATCCCCCAAAGCGTACAGGGTAATTCTCCTTACGAGGAGTGGTGTTATCTGCATGACATTGAAAGATTGTATTGTTTTCACTAAGGTTACTGTAGGGGGAACATGAGATTGATTTCTCTGTTTGATGCAGGTTGAGAAAAAATTCATATCTCCATATCCGGCCCGCCACTTTTTAGTTTTGTTTGATAAAAGAATTGTCATCGTGGTCTCCCCAGACCGTAAGATACCAGCAGCCGAGGAACAGGCAGAGGCGCATGTTGGAGGCAAGGCTCTTCTGGTTCTGACAACCTCAACTGAGGGAACCGCAGTCACGGTTTTACCCCCACCAGGCAGTAGGCGCTAGGCTTGCTACTGCTTTTTTTTGTTCGTTGCCTGCTTCTGGCAACCCTTACGAGGGCGTAGATTGTAAGGTATTGCAGACCGTTCCTCTACATCGTCTTCTGGAGTCAAAATTGACTCTGTGTTGTCCTGAGGTGATGATTGGTTCTCTGGGGATGGTGCCTTCTTACACTGTGAAGCATGTATCCACACTGCGATGCCAGATGGTTTAACAGCCGTCCATGTAGTAAGCAGTACCTGATGAGGACTCTTCCACCGGGGCTCCAAGGCATGCTTTCGATGATGGCGCCGTATGTAGACCCAATCACCTGGCTCAAGGTTGTGGCAAGTGTCGGAGATGGGTTCTGTGGGCCAGGCGACTCGAACCTGTGAATGGAAGTGACTTACAGCTTGCATTAGTCCCTTGCAAAACTGAAGGAGCGCACTGTGAGTCAAGTTCAAATCTGGAACGGGAGTAATGGTAGTCATAGCTCTCATAGGGCATCCCATAACAATTTCAAAGGGACTTAATTTATGCCTTTGGGATGGAGTGGATCTCATGTCCCTAAGGGCTAATGGTAAGGCTACTGGCCAGCTTAATCCTGTAGAGTCACAAATTTTAGCAAGCTTATTCTTAAGTGTACCATTTCGTCTGTCAACTGCCCCTGCACTCTGTGGGTGGTAGGGACAGTGCAACAGGTGCGATATACGGTCCAGGTGTTGAACAAGTTGTCCAGTGAAATGTGTACCCCAATCCCTGGACAGAACAGCAGGAATTCCCTTGGCAGGCATAATATGATTTAACAAACATTTGGCAACAGACAGCGAGTCAGCCTTGTGACAAGGAAAGGCTTCAATCCAACCAGAGAATAAACATACCCTAACCCATATCAATTCATATTGTTGACACTTAGGCATTTGTGCAAGAACGGTGCTTGAGGCAGACCCCGGAACCCCTGGGCCACTTTTACAGGTTTACCTGTAAATATTATGGCTTTGGCAAATGGTACAGGCTGCACAGTGGCGGGCTGCAAAAGAGCTAAAATGGGGGGCCCACCATCCTGTCTTTGTTACAGCAGAGACCATCCCCTCCTTTCCGACATGCGAAACACCGTGTAGCAGGGCGGCCAGAGATGGGTAGAGTGAAAGGGGGGCTACAAAGGCGCCAGTAGGCGAGCGCCAAAAGGAATCGGGATGTAGAGAGCAACCTTGGGCAACCTAGGATTCTCTCTCGGTTTCTGGGGCAGAGTCTTGGAGCAGGGCGAGGTCAGTGAGGGACAGGAGGGTAAGAGGAGAGCGGAGAACAAGGGACTCAGACATTTCGACTAGGCGTGCTGCAGCAGCCACAGCACGCAGGCAGGGGGGTAAGCTTTGGGCAACAGGGTCTCAAGTGGCAGAGAAATAAGCTACTGGGTGGTTCTTTTCTCCGTGCAGCTGAGTGAGAACTCCAAGCACACACCCAGATTGTTCGTGGCAGAAAAGGGTAAAAGGCTTAGAATAGTCAGGCAGCCCTAAGGCAGGGGCAGAAGCCAAACCCTGTTTGAGGCAAACAAAGGCAGAATTGGCCTCAGGGGGCCATGGCATGGGATCAGGCACAGAGAATCAAGTGAGTTCCTGGAGAGGTTTTGCAAGGGAGGCATATTGGGGAATCCATTGTCTGCAAAATCCAGCCATGCCTAAAAACTTCCGGACCTGGCGTGGGGCGCGGGGTCGGGGAAAGCTAAGGATAGCTTGGACACGGGTGGGAGAAAGTGCACGGGAATCCTGGGAGAGGAGAAAGCCAAGGTATGTGACAGAAGCTTGACAGAATTGTAGTTTACAGCGAGAAGCTTTGTGACCCTTATTTGCTAGGGCAGTAAGGAGCACTAAAGAGTCAGTTTCAGAGGCAAACAATGAAGGGGAACAGAGGAGTAGATCATCTACATATTGGACTAGAGTGGACCTGGACGGGAAAACAAGGTCACCAAGGTCTCGGGCTAATGCTTGGGAAAAATATGACTCCTGGGGCAGTGTGGTCCATGTGTACTGTTGCCCCTTGTAAGAAAAGGCAAACAGGAACTGGGAGTCAGGGTGAACTGGGACAGTAAAGAAGGCAGAGCACAAATCAACAACAGTAAAATGAGTTGCATCTGGTGGGATAGAAGCCAGAATCGTTGCTGGGTTAGGGACAACGGGAAAGGCAGGTATGAAAATGCGGTTAATGGCCCGAAGATCCTGAACAAACCGCCATGATTTACCATCAGCTTTTCGAACTGGGAGGATAGGGGTGTTACAGGGGCTGGAGCAGGGGATAATAATGCCTTGTTCCCGCAGGGCAGTCATGACTGGATCAATTCCAGCCTCGGCTTTGGGGTTTATAGGGTACTGAGACAGGCAAGGCAGAGGTTTGGAGGAATCAACAATAATGCAGACGGGGTCAATATGTAAATGGCCCACTTCAGATGGGTGGGTTGGCCACAAAGAGGATGGGACCTGTGAAATTAGGTGTTCAAGGGATGGGACCAATGGGCAGCAGGGGACCGGAGTGGAAAGGGGAGTTTCAGACAGCAGGGAGGCTACAGAATCACTCAGAGAGGACTAAGGGATTTGTAAGTAGACACCATCCGGGGAACAGTAGATGGTACAGCCAAGTTTACATAACAGGTCCCGACCCAAAAGGTTCACCGGAGTCGAATCCGAGAGGAGGAATGCATGGTCCGCGGAAAGGGGACCAACCTGGACTGGTAGAGGCTTTGAAAGGGGATAAGGGGTTGGGACTACCGTAATGCCCACAGCGGATATGGTTTTTTCAGAGTGGGGAACCTCAGGCAGGTCGGCGTACGAACTGCAGAGAGCGAAGCTCCCGTATCAACAAGGAAAGGGAGAGAAAGATCATTAATAGTCAAAACACATTCACCCGTGGGAGTGAGAGGCAGTAAAGGAGCTAAAATTTCCTGAGGTTTCCTGGTGTTCTGTCATTGCTGTGGGACAAAGTAAGTCTGGGGACTGTCGGGCTGTGCCGACGGGGGGTCTAGCTGGTTGTTTACAGAGCTATTAGGCCGGCGCGGACACTCGTTTTTCCAGTGTCCGGGTTGTTTACAGTAATTACAAACACCCCCAAAACCCGAAAATCCAGTTCCACGGCCCCTCCCGTGACCACGTCCCCCTCCCCTCGGATTCCACTCCAGAGAACCTTTTGGGTCGGGACCTGTTATGTAAACTTGGCTGTAAGTCAGCTGGATTTTTGTTTGTTTGCCCATTGTCACCCAGGTTGACATATATACTAGAGCAACCTAAAAAAATGTAAAAAGAACGAGGAGTACTTGGGGCACCTTAGAGACTAACAAATTTATTTGAGCAGACTCATGATGACTCATTACACAAACTAAAAACTATTCCCCATGCTAATTTTCCCCCTACTGCTACTCATGCCTTCTTGTCAATTGTTTGAAATCGGCCATCCTGATTAACATTACAAAAGTTTTTTTTTCTCCTGCTAATAATAGCCCACCTTAATTGATTAGTCTCATTAGAGTTGGTACAGCAATCCCCATTTTTTCATGTTCTCTGTGTATATATATATCTTCCTACTGTATTTTCCACTGCATGAATCTGATGAAGTGGGCTTTAGCCCACGAAAGCTTATGCTCAAATAAATTTGTTAGTCTCTAAGGTGCCCCAAGTACTCCTTTTCTTTTTGCTGATACAGACTAACACGGCTGCTACTCTGAAACCTAAAAAAAGTCTCTCTTTTTGTTTCCCAAGGAAGAGTTCTTGAATTTTTTTCTCTTTAGGAGCTTGTTACAGCGCCTTCACTACTCTGGGAAATATCAGGTATCTAGATATTTATGCCTAGATCTACATTTTAAAGAATGAAATAGGTTATTTTGCATTTCTTCTACCAAGTCTGACCTATTAACTATCATAGGCAGTGATGCTGTAGCCAGGTTGGTCCCAGGCTATTAGCAACACAAGGTGGGTGAGGTAATATCTTCTATTGGAGCAACTTCTGCTCGTGAGAGAGATGAGCTTTTGAGCCACACAGAGCTCGTCTTCTGATCAGAAGCTCGTCATTCTTGCCAACAGCAGTGGGTCCAATAAAAGCTATTAACTATCAACCATTTTCATGGATTTAAGGCCAAATGGGACCATCCATAATGGTCATCTACTCTCATCTCCTGCATAGCACTGGCTGTAAAATTTCATCCAACAATTCCTGTAGTGAGCCCAGTGACTCATGTTTGAACCACAGTCCTCTGTGCCAGTTTTCCAGGCTGATATTCAAATAAATTAAAATCTCCAGTTCACATCATCCACAATAATGTATTGATTTGCATTCTTCTACAGCCCCCATTTCCAGGCCATCTTGGTACCACGCATTCAACTGGAAAACGGACCAATTCATCTTCAGCCAAATATTTGACACAGGCCCTAACTATGACTAATATTTATATTGTGATAGAACAAAGAAGCCCCAGTCAGGCCCTGAGGTCTAACTGTGCTGGGTGCTATACTGAGAGAAAGGAAGACAGAGATCACATGTCTAAAAGCCTACAATGCAAAGAGATAAACACCAGACAAAGGGTGGGGGAAGGGATGCGACCAACAGGCAGAAGGATGGAGTGAGGGTGGGCACGTCATATTAATGCCAGGACTTTTTGTCTTTACTGTATTTGTTTTATCTCTCTTATAAAACTGAAGAGTCAGGGGGACTGTGGGGCAGTCAGGGTTGCAGTGGGGCAAAGGGAGGAATTATGGGAGGGGGAGGGAAACTCAAGAGCAAAGACGAGAAGGGTTGTGGGAAATGAGAAGCATAATAGGAATGAATGGTAAGGTTGGGTATTTGAATGGCTGCGATGTGAGAGAGGGGCAGGGTGAAGCCACTCCTGGGAATGCAGCAGGTGATGGGTGGGGAAATGCAGCATCACCAATTTTCTTTCTTCCCTGCCCCACACTTTCAGACTCAGTTCCACCCAGCGACGGAGTCTCCACCGGAGCCCACCATGACGCCGCAGGTACTTTGCTGTTTGGCTCGCTGGATTGCTTTGACCCAGAAGCGCTCTCAGGAGCACAGTTCAGAGAGGTCTTTGATGAGGAAGGAGAATTAAAAGCTGCTGTGGTCTACAGACTCATCAAGCCAAGGCAGAGGAGGGCAAAGACGAACCACTTGTAAAGCAGATGACAAATCTCATACGCTGGTGCTCATGGGAGATTTTAACCAGAGAGAGAGAGAGAGAGAGAGAGACAGCCTTAACAACTACCATCGCTAGCTTTGCCCTAGATACCCAGATTAGTTACCTCAGCATTAGCAGTGTCCCCATGGTAGTTCTTCCAGTCAGCACAGGGAATGTTGGCAGGTCAGAAGTAGCATAATCTGTGTACCTAAGGCAAAGTTAGCAAGTTTTAAGGGTGATCATATCTCTCTCTCAGTAATAACAATCTCCTGCAAACACCAGGCCACAAAACTTGTCACCCCCACTGCTTACGATCACTACCTCTGGTGGGCTATATTTATTTGTTTCTCTATCACCCCACTCCAGCCCCAGCCCACTTGTTTGTCTCGTCCACCTGTTGCACCTTTTCTTTAAGATGGTAAACTCTTTCGGGGTGGGGACAGACATTTATACCCTTATACAATGCCTAGCACTATAAAGCCTACCCTGGTTGTGGCTTTGAGATCTTACTACAGTGTAATTACTTTACTGCAGTGTAATTAGGCTTGGAAGGATTAGATTTTTATCAGTAAATGTCAATAAATGTTGATTTCACCATACACGCACAAACTGATGAAAAATATCTCCATTGATAATTGAAATTTGCAGACAGGCAAAGTAAGGAAAATGCTTCTTAGACCTTATTAGAGTTTGATTTAAAGATGTTTACTTTGTATATTTTGACAAGTGATGTTGACAGTTCATGTTTTGATGGCTATAAAGCTTGAGCTTTTTGAATCTCAGTCATTAAATAATTATTGTCTGCCCCCCATAATTGCCTGCAACTGTAAAATTTAAATTGACAAAAAAATACTTAATCTCCATAATTTTGCATAACTGTGAATATTTACATCAATAAAAATAAACCAATATTATCTGTCAAAATTATAAAAAAAATAAAAATTGAATTCTTCCAAGCCTAAGTGTAATATTAAATAATAATTTTCATTTTTCAGCTTGTCTATCTGTTCTACAGCTAGAGCTGGGAGAAATTTTTTGGATGAATAGCTTATTTGCCCAACCCTGTAATTTTGGGTTTATTGAATTCAAGTTGCATTCGGCTACTAATTTTGATTTTAAAAAAACCTGAATTTTTTTAAAGAATATAAATGTTTTGTTTTGACATTTTCAAAATGAAACATTTTGACGTTTGTAAAAAAAATTTATGGGAAAAACACACCTGACAACTGAACAAAACATTTCATTCTACCTGAAATTATTTTTTCCAAGCAAGAAAAACTGAAAAACTTTCATTTCAGTTTGACCAAAACAATCCCCCCCCCCCACACCTCAATTCTTTGGTTTGCCACCAAACCAAAAAAAATCTATTATTCACTCAGCAATGAGTGAGGAGTCAATAGACTCAATTCTTCATTCTCCTTCCTCTCTTATTCTAAACCACAGGATTTTACGGCTTCCACTGACATAATTATCCATATGTGTTCTACCAGTACAATACCCAGCTCCTGCAGACAGGTCAGATACACAACCTTTTACCACAAAAAATAAATTTAACTCTGCTTGGGTTAACTATCTGGCCAAATATACAACTAGTCAAGTGCAAAGTGAAGGTCTGACTCTTCAAAGCCTGTAGGTTTCCATTCATTTCATTAATTTGCAGGAGTCTTCACCATCATCTGTTCCACCTGACAATTCATCTCTTTGATTGATGCCCAGCTGGATCAAGTGGATGGATTCACTGGTGAATGCCCATTTGTGGTCAGAAGAAACCCAAGGAACATTCAGTCATCTCTCTTCCACAGGTAGAAGAAAAAGTAGCAGAAATTGGCTACTTGGAAGTTCTCTTGTCTGTATTAACTCTGATTAATAAAAAGCATGCAAATAACGATGAAACACATCACTCCCTGACTCAGATAATACAGAAAAAAAGACACCAGGCTACTCCCTCCTCCCAGACCCCAAGCGACTTGCATTCTAGCTACATATGTATAAAAACAAGTACCCAGAAATGCATTTCTCAGGTTTAACTGTCAGAGGTGATGCACAAAACAAGTAAGACAGAACCTAGACCTAAAGGTTCAAAAACAATAAAGCTGATTGATTAGAATTTAAACACCTTTTATTTCAGAACTAAGAATAAAAGTGCAATGTGAGGAACACAAAGAGTGTCAACAGCTGTTTATAGATACCACATATTACCATTTATTTACTTTGCTTTTAAAACTCTGTATATTAATGTAAAATATTCTGCCTTGCTCTGTATTTAAAAAACACCAACAGTATTTTCTTAACTATAAAGGAGTCCTAGAGTTACATTGGTCAGAAATGACAAGGCTGTTAAAGAAAATACATTATTGTCCTGGAGAGGTTGGGAGTGTTGGAGTCATGATACCCTTATTCCAGGCTGCTAAAAAGCAAGGTAAAACTCTGAGCAGAAAGCAGCTTGCAGCGTGGTTTATACATTAAGATGCTTGCACCCTGCATAAACCAGCCATATTCAAGTTTAAAAGAAATAAAACGGTTGTGTCTAATGTGGACACACAATAGCAGGCTGATCTGGTTAACACAGCTCCCTGCTCTAAACACAATGATGGTAGTAAGTACATTTTAATGATGAAAGACATCCTGTCTAAATACACCTGGGTGGAAGCCCTAAAGGATAAAACCAAAAAGAGGTGACGAGGGCATTTAAAACTATTTTCAATCAAGTCAAAAATTATAGATGGACTGTGGAAAAGAATTTGTAAACAAAGCTTTAAAGAATTTGTTAACACAACCGGGCACATACTGTTTTGTTATCAATAATGAAGTTAAAGTGGGGGTCGTGGAGAGGGTTAACAGCACTTTAAAACGAAAGATGTGGGGGTACTTTACATCCCACAGCACCTATTGGTACCGCAACATGAGGCAGGCTTTTATACACAGTTACAACCGAAGTTACCACAGCGGGCGACCGACCGATGTTAACAGTTCTAACGCGCTGGCTGTGTGGAAAACGGTCTAGACGGGCAGTTTTAAAATAAAGTGAACACAATCCTTTTTAAGATCACGTCCTAAGAGTACCTGAATCATAAGGGGCATCAGTTAATTGGGGACTGCTATGTCTGCTGTTGCTTTCACATCTGTGGCAGCAACAATGAATTTATCACTATCATACATGGCAAACTGCATTATGTTCGTTGGAGTAAGCAGCACATCACTACGGAAATAAAGACAGACCAGAATAAAAACATTTCATTTCGTTCGGAAAGCTGATCATTCAATGTCATCTGCACTTTGGGAAAGTTGAGGGACAGTGACCATAAAAAATGATGGGGACCCCTCTTTGTTTAAGAACTACTAAAAGGCCCAGGCTGGTTATGCCCTATTAGGATAATCAGGGATTACCTGTTATGTAGGGGGCTGAGTTAGACTGGATATTCCACAGTCTTTTTAGAAAAGCTGGGCTGATTCTGAGACAGGGACTAGAAATTATTAAGACTCACATGAAAATGGATGCAAAACATATAACCAAAAATGAAGTGACCCACATATCTAGTGCCATTACACACAAGGAAGGCACGTACATGCAACAGGGAGGCTCTGGTCTAGTAGTGATTAGGAGAAAAAGAGCAGCGTTGTGCGTCCATTTACAGGCCCTCCCATGCCCTTTAAAAGGAAAGCTGCCTAAAGCCATCGCAGACAAATGTGAAAGCCGTCCGAAGAAGAAGACCATAGATCATGATAAAGGGGATATAGACTCCCTGGGGGGGCCACGAGCAGGTTTCCGGAGGGCTGCCAAGCAGGCCAGAAGTCGTCTCACTGGAGCCCAGGGTAGAAAGCCGAAGGCCCACTGCATGGGGATGAAGCCTGGGGCACTGAAACCCACCACCTGGGGCTGAAGCTGAAGCCTGTGCAGGCCCCAGAAAATTGCCCTGCTTGCTACCCCCTAACGCTGGCCCTGGCTTTTAGATGGAGAAAAGCAGTTATGGTGGTACAGGTGGGCCTGTGGAGTTTTTATAGCATGTTGGAGGGGCCCCAGAAAGTAAAAGCTTGAGAACCCCTGTTGAAAACACAACACAGCTTTAATTCATGGCGGTCCTGAAGAATGTGCTGAATCCCAGCTGGATTTATTTCAAATAGCCCCTAATCTAACCAGTATTGAGAATCACTTTTCTGGTGAGGTGCGACCTCGGCTGCTTTAACGGTGAATGCCCCTCGAGAACGTTTTGTTTCAGGACACAGGGACCATCACTTAGACCTCAGCAACACTTTGCAGTGCACACGCTGCAAGACAGCAAAAGAAGACGGTTCAGACATTGATGACAGTGCCAGGATCGCCCCATGGCCACCCTTTTTACCAGCTGGCTGTCAGCCAGACAACAATGCTTACCCTTACCAAGCCTTTATAGAATTGATTTTAAACTACCACAATGAAATCTTCTCTACGCAGGTGTCCCCCAGAGGGTTTCAGGAAGACACAGAGGGAACTCACGAGAACACCACCTGGCTGGTGTGGGTAGCAGGGGGTTTACTCCACAATTTCATTTTTCAAGAAAAAATGCTGCTGAACGGTGTGGATGTGAAAATTAAACTCACACATAGCGAAGACACTTTTTGCCTCATGAGTGGGAATGCCGGTCAGAATTATAAAGTGCATATTTAGTGCCGCGACTCTCTTTCTGGATCGTCTGAAAGCGGCTCCAGGGGTCCTTTGGGGACATGCAGAGGCTCGAATGACAGCCAACGCAAAGCGCCCTGGGGACTGACTGGGGATGACAGTATTTAATATTCCAGCCAGCAGTCACATCAGTAACCAGGAAAATCTCTTTCTGGGGCAGTCACCCAAGCAGCTCGTTACTGGATTTGCAAATAATGATGCCTTCGGTGGAAATTATGCTAAAAACCTTTTTGACTTTAAACATTACAATGCTGCCACAAAAATTGTTGCCATTTTCAGCCTCCACTTATAGACCATTTGTAGTGTGGCTGTCACTTACCCATGGCCTGGCTACCCCCCAAAACAGCTGTTCTTGGGGAATTTTTCTAAAGGCGCAGTTCTCTTTGCTCTTTTGAAGCTGGTTTGCGAGAGCTTTCTTCTTTTTGCTGTTGTTGGGTATCTTGGTAGATAGCGTATGATGCCTCTGCTAAATAACATGCATAAAACCCAGTTTTAGGATCCAGTAACAAATATTTTTAAAAGTTTTAAACAAAATCCTAGATTTTTAATGAAAAATTATTAATGGCGGTAAATTGCTGGATGAGGGATTTGAACTTCTGCAGAGTCACAGGCTACTGGGTCTTAAACACAGCGGATTAACCACTCTTGCTCTAATCATGTTAGGGTACAGCTTGGCAAATTACTGTACTAATGTTTCTTCAGTATGTAAATGCATAGCAGAGCTGTCAAAACTAACCCCTTCTTTACACTAAAAGGGATGATAAGCATCTTTTAAAAACTTTACCTATGCACTGTCATGTTTATTTCAAATTACTTTTGAGTGACACCAAAATCTTCTGGTTGTGTATGGGAGCTGAGGGGAAGAGCAGGGATTCTGCATGGTTTATCTCTCCTGAAAACTGCTCTCTGATTACTTAACCAAACAGTCAAGTCATCAGTGTTTCACATTTCACAAAACTCCATATAGAATGTCTAAATAGCAGTCATTTGTAATGGTAGCAATTTTTGATTCACTTTAAGTCTTGAATATATTTAAGTTATAAGCAAATTTTAAAAATACAGTTATTTCAAAAACTTGCCACACTTACAGCATCTCAAAACTGTTGTGTAAACAGAATCAGAAACCCTTAACCTTTGCAATTGTAATAATAATCACAAATAAAAACTATACCTGTGGTCTTGGATATTATTAGGAATGAGGCCATTTTGAATTTGAATGCTGACTTGGTTTAAATTCCACCATATTTGGGCAAAAATAAAACAACAAGAAAACAAACAAAAAATAGAATAAGATCTATACATGAACCTGATCTTTAGGAGTCAAGTCTTTTTTGGGGGGGGCAGTAATTTCTGTAGCTATGCTCAGTTTCAGTCTTTTTTTGACACCAACATACACATCTACAATCTCTCTTGTAATTGTTACAATCAGAACAAGATGCAGAGAACTAAACTTCATTGTTATCTTCAGCCCGTAGGCGTCCATGTAACAGATTCCTGGGGCTGTTTGTAACTCTCAGTTTTCAAATGAAGAAACAGATTTTCCCATGAATTTAGCAAACTATGTCAAGGGCACCATTGCTTTCAGGAAACCAATAGTCAAGTTTTCAGACTCCCTCAGATACCAAGGCATATAGAAAGAAAAGGAAGGACCCAGACAAAATGTCACCAATTCTGCAGAGAAACTTTTTACATTTTTATCATGAAAATGGCAAGTTTTCATTTTCACTGAAAAGACTGAAACATTTTAAATGAAATTAGCAAAAGCACCCACACAGCTCCTGGCCCACACCCATTTTTAAAGAGGTATCCGAAGAAGCATTGCCTTTAGGAACTGTCTGAGGGGGACTGAACAAAAATCTCCTTTGAGTGTCTTCCCAAATGCACTCTTCATGCCTAAGAGGATTTTCACAAGTGCATACTATAAAAGTATCAAAACCTATTTTGCTTCTGCCTATTTGCCTTACTCTAAAGTGAATTATTGACAGCGAGGGATAAAGCAAATATTAAGTGTTCTATTGTCAGAGTAAATCTGCCTTCCAGGGTCCTTCAGTCACACACAGATCTTTGCTCTCAGACAGTCTCCTGTTGCATTAGCAATGGTTCACCGCTGAATCTCCGTGTCTGCCATGCAGTTCAAACCAAAACTTTACGCTTTTGCTTTTGTGAAACAAATAGTGACCCCTCAATATTTCCTGTCGCCTCCTTTCCTGTCTGCCCACTTCTGGGCGGGGCAATGGAGATCTGAAGTGGGGACAACTTCTCACTGGCAAGAGGCCCTTCAACGAAGCTCTGTTGCCCACCTTCAATCCAGACTTTGCCTTTGCTGCACACGTAACTGGGGGCAGGGGCATTGAAACAGTGTCTGGCCTTCCTGCTCTCACTAATGATGCCGCTAATTTTCTAGCACCTGCCCCACATTGTCACCACACCCAGAAGCCCATGATGGAGGTGGCTGCGACACAGAGCCTGCATGGGAGAAGACTCAGCCGCCTAGCACAGTAGGGAGTGCGACACTGCTTCAGAGACAGTTCCCTTTCCCTCACCGGCTGCACGCTGCCACAGCCTGCAGCATGCTCGGGCCCCCAGAGCTGTCATATGCCAGTGTGTCAGAGAGACCCCGAGGGCAACATATGCCAGACAAAGTAGGTGGGTTGAGAGAGCGTGTATCTGCCGGCCCTCAGCAAACATGGCTAGCCCCTATGCTGCCGGGAGGCGGGGCGGCCCTGTGAGGTGATATAAAGGGAAAATGTGGTTGGGAAGGGGCAGGGATAGAGAGTACCTGGGGGAAGCACCCTGGGGTGCAGTCCTGTGTTCTGCTGCACGATCGTAATGGTCCCCCCTGGCCTTACAATCTGTGAACGGTAGAAGGTGGAAGAATTGAGCAGGACAGGGAGAAATACTGGGGGGGCAGAGAGGGAGCGGGAGGGAGATGGTGATGTGGCAGAAGCCAGAGGGAAAAGGGAATATGAGTGGGAGGGCCAGGGAGCAGGTGAGGGTCTGAGACGGAGGGAGCTAGAAGGGGGTGATGGGGCAGGAGCTCGAGGCTGGAGGAAGGAGAGAGTGACGGGGCTGGGGGGCATGGAAGGGGACAGAGAGACAGCTCTGCCACCCCCAGGCTAGGGGAAGGGACAGGAGCCCCCGCCACGCAGCTAAGGAGCAGGCCTGTGTTTGTGTGTGCGCATTTACGTTGAATTTCCACCCCAAAACGATCTCACACCCACACACGTTGCAGGGCTGGGGTGTCCCCAAAGGGGTGAATAGTCAGCGGGCCAACCAAAAACAAAACCATTTTTAAAAATCAACCGCCTGGAGTTTTGGGGGGAGATGCCTGTGTTGTGAGTGCTTGGGGTCAGCCCTTCTGTTCACTGCAGATGTGGAGCAGATGTGAGGTGCCACCCACTAGAGGTCACTGGCGGTGCACAGCAGCCAGCGTCCGCACAACAAGGAGTTAATGACAAAGCCTGACACGGAGCGTCCTGGGGAAGGGAGTGTGCAGTCAGCTGCTGAGGAAGTTGGGACTCGACTGGAGATGCAACTTTCCCTCTAATGGCTGCCAAGGGGAAGGTAGGTGAGTGTGCGTGTTTGCATGGTGAATGAAGGGCAGCTAAACCAAAGTAGGAGCATGAAGCGGATGGTTACTGGTTACCTCTAAGCTGCCACGTTTGCTTTTCACTGTACAGCAAGGGCAGTCGATTACATTTGTTTTATTGGGAAGCTCTGGTTTGAGCGACGTTTCTATGCCTAGACAATAACAGGCGGACCCTGAATTCAATGCCTTAAGATCATGCCAGGAGTTAAGATCCATCTTGCTCAGGGCTTCGAAAATTGCAATGTCTCGGAATGACAGATAGGCTTATGAAGCCAGACAGCCTCTCATCAACTCCGGCTGAACTGGGGATCCTTTTACTCAGCAATAGAATTGTACGTGTGGATAGAGTTACGGTTACATGTAGGCAGATTTTAAAGCCAGACGGGACCATTAGGATGCACAGGATACAGAATTTCACCGAGTGATTCCTGCATCAGTGACATGTGGTTGAACTAGAAAGTATCAGAGAGTGTCTGAGAGCATAACTGCAATTAATTGAAAGAGCATATTCAATTTTCCTTTCCTTTCCCTTGAATTAAATGATTCTGCAGTCATTAAATCCTTATTTTTCAGCAACTCTTCTAAACAGCTTAATCTCAATCCTAAATTAAAGTACTATCAACACATGCATCTAATTAAAAAACAAAACAAAAGTGTCCCAGCTACAACTGTGCTTAATTGTGTTAAGTAGTCAGGAAGCCTACTTCTTGGTCAGTCATTACCTATCAGGGTTAATAAGCAACATGTTGGATAGGGGACGTTAACCAGGTAAAAACCAGAACCTAGTGACCTTTTCTCCCCCTGACTTTCTCCAGAAAGAGGAGTGGGATAGTTTTAAGGGAAGAACTTCTGTTCTAAGGGTAAGAGACTGTTTATGGCCCTTTTTTCCGTTCAACGTGCAGCGGAGGAATTGTGAGTCTGCTCCAGATATGTTGTGGCCGTGTAAAGGGAGCTTTTCAAATTGCTATCCAGTGTATGCCCTATAGCTGCCGTCCTGGAACTGGATCTCTGGGAGCAGGTGAAGTCAGGTCAGTTGCTTGTGTTCACACCTGCCTATGCATTCCCCGCAATGTTGCAATCAAACACTACCAGAGACCTTTAGAATGGGGGATGGGGAAGGAAGAGTAGTTTTGATAGGAATTTTTAAAGTAAAACGTAACAGGAATCTCTTTCCTTAAACTCTTACATTTTGAGTTCTAATCCAGGATGACCATGTGCCATCAAGTGTCCTAAACATCATCATTCTATGCTGCCATATGGTGGGGTTTAAACAGTCACGCAGATCCGCATATTCTATTAAATTCTCATGAAAATTTACCTGCCTGGGGACAATATCTACTCCTGCACCTTTTGTGTTGATAATGGATGCCCGTAACAGAAAACATACAGTATTCTATTTGCCAATTCACTGGGGGAAAAGAAAGTGCCTACCCTGCATACATAGGATTTTGCCAGGCTGAGTTAGTATCTGCTTAGTGGAAGCCAATCAGCTGGTGCCTTTACAGTTCTTTTGGTTGCACAAAACACCACATTATCAGAAAAATCCAGCAAAATAGCATCAGTCCTCTGAACTGAACTAAGCATAATTCATCCTCGTTGTAAGACCAGCTCTAGACTTGCAAGTAGGTAATGAAAATGCTGCCATAGGGGATGCTCACCTGGGTTTTCGAGGGCTGACAGACTAATTCATACCATCTGTTCTCTGGGATTCCAGCAATCTCAGATGGCCCAGTGGAACAGGAGTGGCTATTTCAGGAGCTCTGGTAGCAGAGATGTGAATCCCGACCTTCAAGCTGAAAGGCAGACTGCCTCCTTCAGTGTGGAGAGGCTCACTACCATATTGGATGGAGGTGCTGACAACACCAGGACACGGAGGGCAGTAGGTGAGTGGCCTTTAAAAGACTTGATGCTTTCTGGATGAGAGAGACATTTCCATGTCCCTGTTATGTCTGTTTCTTCTCTGCAGTGGTGACTCTTATACCCAGTGAGGAACCATCTCCTCAGATAAAGCAATAAAAAATTAAAGCAAAGAAAATGTCATAAGGGGCTTTAAGAAAGAGAGAGGTGTGAGGCCAGGGTTCTCAGCTGGTGTAAGTCAGTCTAACACCACTGAAGCTACACAAATTTACACCAAACTTTTCACCCCACTTTTCCTCCTCCAAATCCCTGGGTGACTTCGTAGGGTGCAATAAATTAGGCAAAACATATAACTGAGGCTAAGATTTTGTCATAAGTATTTTTAGTAAAAGTCAGGGACAGGTCACAAGCAACAAAGAAAAATTCACAGAAGCTGTGACCTGTCCCTGACTTTTACTAAAAATGTAAAAGGGACAAAAAGGGAAGGGGCTGGGCAGCTGTGGGGTGGCTGGCAGCTCTGGAGCCCCCACCACCCGTGGGGGCTCAGAGCTCCAGGGATCCCCTCGCCCCCTCCCCAGCAGCCAGGGAGCAGGGTTGTTCCATGATTTTTGGGAGAAAGAGTGGTACGGTTGGTTAGGGATAAACTAAATGGAAAGAGAAGAGAAGGGGAAGAGAGGGCAGGGTAGAAGGGGCAGCTGGGGAGGGAAAGCTGAGATGCAGCGACCCCGAGGGAGCAGGTTGGAGCAAACAGCCAGTCAGCACAGAGTAAAGACAGTCCAGTCAAAATGGCCGATAGTTCTCTGAAGGGCCAAAGGTCCCTGCTTTATCTGCTTCTGTAGCTGTTCTGACTGGATCAAGTCTCTAGCTGGCTCCGCTCTGCAGTTTTTTAGGCTGGGAGGTGCATTTGAAATTGTACTAAAGGTCATAGATTCAAAACCCCGGTCTGTATACATATTTCACAATGACCATCAAGTTCAGAACATTACAAGCTTTCATAAAGGACTGTACTCAACATATTGTGATACACAACGTTGTATGCAACCAGTTGATTCAATTGCTTATTCTTTGGGGTTCAGACCTCTTGTCATAAATCTAAAGGGAAGGGTAACCACCTTTCTGCATACAATGCTATAAAATCCCTCCTGGCCAGAGGCAAAACCCTTTCACCTGTAAAGGATTAAGAAGCTGAGGTAACCTAGCTGACACCTGACCCAAAATGACCAATGAGAGGACAAGATACTTTCAAATCTGGAGTGGGGGGAACAAAGGGTTTGTCTGTCTGTGTGATGATTCTGCCAGGAACAGATCAGGAATGCAGCCTCACGACTCCTGTTAAGTTAGTAAGTAATCTAGCTAGAAATGAGTTAGATTTCCTTTTGTTTAATGGCTGGTAAAATAAGTTGTGCTGGATGGAATGTATATTCCTGTTTTTGTGTCTTTTTGTAACTTAAGATTTTGCCTAGAGGGATTCTCTGTGTTTTGCATCTGATTCCCTTGTAAGGTATTTACCATCCTGATTTTACAGAGGTGATTCTTTTACCTTTTCTTTAATTAAAATTCTTCTTTTAAGAACCTGATTGATTTTTCATCATTTTTAAGATCCAAGGGTTTGGGTCTGTGTTCACTTGTACAAATTGGTGAGGATTCTTATCAAGCCTTCCCCAGGAAAGGGGGTGTAGGGCTTGGGGGGATATTTTTGGGGAAGACGTCTCCAAGTGGTCTCTTTCCCTGGTCTTTATTTAAAACGCTTGGTTGTGGCAGCATACGGTTCAAGGACAAGGCAAAGTTTGTACCTTGGGGAAGTTTTTAACCTAAGCTGGTACGAATAAGCTTAGGGGGTCTTTCATGCGGGTCCCCACATCTGTACCCTAGAGTTCAGAGTGGGGAAGGAACCTTGACACCCCTGTTCTCCCCTAGGGGTGTCTGGACCCTGACTGTCACACTCCCTAACTACAAGTAGGCAACTGATTTGACTGGTCCTTCCTACCCTGCTGCATAGAGAGCTGGGATCCCAGAGTGCATTGCTCCACATGATGCACATGTCCCCTGGGCACTGTCCCCCAGCTGAGGCAGTATGGGACAGTGGCCAGGGTAGTCCCAGGATGCACTGACACAAAGACAGTGACGCAGCATGGTATGGGTGGGCAGGCAAACACAGTTGGATACAGGGTTGTGTTACGAAACACCGGCTGTGTGGACACAATACAATGTGGTGTGGTAGCCGTGTCAAACGAGCATGTCATGACCAGGTTACCATACCGCTTGTACTCACCATGCAGACAGGACTCTGGAGGTAGCCTGGCTGCAAACAAAGCCTACAGCCGTGCCAATGCCAAGGAGGGGGCCAGAGCGGGAGCATGTGTGGTCTGGAGGAGGTTTCTGGCCTTGTCATGCGAAGGAGGGCTGGAAAACAGATCACTAAAATTAAGCTGTGAAGGGAAGAGGGGGATTCTGTGAGTTTGATCAGGTCGAATCCTTGCCTGTGTAGATCACATAGCTCTGCGTCACCCGAAATAGATGCTGGGACCAGGGTTGTCTGCAGAGAGCTCTGCCAGGTGAGGCTTTCCCTGTGGGCAGCCAACACCGTGGTAAAGCTTTCCATGGCTGCAGCTTGCTTTCAAACACAGCTCAGGGTTTGCTGAGAGACTAATCATATTGGGGCAGAGGACCCCAAGCTGTATTACCGCGGAGTGAGCTCTCCTGTTCTGTTTTACAGAGGCAGTTATCCACAGTGACCCCGGCTTTAGCAGAGAAAACCAATACTTTCAGAGCCAGAATGAGAGGTATGAAGCAGCAGTCAGAAAGTCTGTCCACCTCAAAGAGAAGATGCATCAAATGGGATGGACTGAAAACAGGCCTGAAATTAAGTACTGCTACAGGTAATGGCTTTAATATTGTTATTATTTTTCTTTTAAAAAAAAATCTGCTTAAATCACACACACCCCAGTTAAGAGGCTGGAGGCTGCAACTGTTAATGGACAGATTAACAGGGGTTCCCCCACAAGCATGCTACAGATTTTTACTTTAGCACTCTGCCTCAGAGGAAAGAAAAACATTGGTATAAAACTCCAAGGGAACCACTCAAGAAGTAGTATACAGCTGCTCCTGCAGAGTAATAAAGGTGACTCAGCATACTGGAAATGGCAGCAGATCCAGCTTCCTCGCACTGTCCTTTCACACTCCCTTCCCACGGGTGCTGCTTGTGAAGACAGATGTGGCCTGGAAGAACTCAGGCCAGGCTCCCAACTCACATGATCCTTTTAAACAATCCACAAGAACAACCAGAAACATATTAAAAATTCCGAGTTGAAATGTGCGAGTGGAAGGTCAGCATTTACCCGCGAGGTGGTGGCATGAGGCCTGGACTGATAACTCCGATTCCCCATGAAAGGTTCTCATCCCCACAGTTGAAACCAGAGAATGCCGTCCCAACTGACTTCTTAAGTCTCTTCCGTAGGATAAAACGCTACTCCAGTGAAAGGCCACTAGTACGACAATCTGACAACGTGGTTTGCAAACAGTCACTGCAGCTCAGCTTTTGAATTCATGAAAAAGGCAGGGAATTTACAAAGTTGTTGGATAAGTTCCATTTTTTTAATAAAAAAATGTTTGGTTCGTGTATTTATTTAGCTATATGCATAAAGGAGGAAAGCTGCTACCCTGGGCTCTGGGCTCCTTTGATAGAATTTTTAAATGCAATGACAAAATAACCAGCGGCTTTCCCCAACCAGAAAATAAGAAAATAACTAATCAGCACCCTGATGATAACCCACCACATCTGCTTTCATCAGGCCCCTTTCCCCATTTACATTAATGGGACCAGTCATGTGCTTCCAGTTAAGCGTGTGCATAAGTGCTTTGTTGAAACAGGGCTGAGTACCTTGCAGGAGGACCGAGTCCCTAGCCTGCATCTCATATATAATCACATGGCAAGTTCTTCAAAGGGCCTCACAGTGCTGGAGATTGTCAGGGTTCCCTCCCCACTCTGAACTCTGGGGTACAGATGTGCATGAAAGACCCCATAAGCTTATTTCTACCAGCTTAGGTTAAAAACTTCCCCAAGGCACAAATCCTTCCTTGTCCTTGGACAGTATTGCTGCCACCACCAAGTGAGTTAGACAAAGATTCAGGAAAAGGACCACTTGGAGTTCCTGTTTCCCCAAAATATCCCCCCAAACCTCTACACCCCCTTTCCTGGAGAGGCTTGAGAATAATATACCAACCAACAGGTTAACCAAGTAAGCACAGACCAGACCCTTGAGTTTTTATGACACTAAAAACCAATCAGGTTCTTAAAAGAAGAACTTTATTATAAAGAAAAAAGTAAAAGAAGCACTTCTATAAAATCAGGATGGAAGGTAATTTTACAGGGTAATAAGATTTAAAACACAGAGGATTCCCCTCTAGGCTCAACTTCAAATTTACAAAAAGCAGGAATAAACCTCCCTCTTAGCGTAGGAAAAATTCACAAGCTAAAACAAAAGATAATCTAACGCATTTCCTTGCTATTACTGACAATTTTTGTAATCTTAGATGCTTATTTCAGGTAGGGTTTTAGGAGATGTTTTTTTCCTGCCCTGGTCCCTCTCTGTCCGAGAGAGAACAACAAAGAGGGCACAAACAAAAACCTCCCCCCACAGATTTGAAAGGATCTTCTTCCCTTATTGGTCCTTTTGGTCAGGTGCCAACCAGGTTATTTGAGCTTCTTAACCCCGTACAGGTAAAGGAGGGATTTTATGCTACCCTTAGCTGTATGTTTATGACAGAGATAGTGAAACAGTGGCAAGTATCTCTACAACCTGTTTTGAAAATTCATTTTTAATAATGTATATTCCTAGCTAGCTAGCTAAAGCGTGTATCACTACTGTGCAGTGCAATCTTCCTTCAACCATTCCCTTACACACATTTCTTCTGCCCCACCCTAGATGATCTTGAAGCTCTCCAAGGTCCTGTATAACAGGAAGGGGATGATCATTTATTAAAGAGAACAGGTGTCCAACAGTTTCTAACAGAGGTGCCTGTGGTGGCATTGCAGTAAAACAAGGGGTTGCGAATGATCTAAGGAGATAGATTAATCAGCTCCGCTGAGCAAAGATTTCCACATGTGACAAAACGTGAGCTACCTTCTGTGCAGAAGGAGAAACTCCAGAAGGAAGGCACTTCAGACTCCTTCTACTTCTTCTCACTGTTTCTATTTTATACAAATAATTAAATATTTTACAAAAGAGAAATTTTCACCATGTGCTACTGAAATGAGATTATCTAAATTCCTATGGGCTGCAGAATCTTAGAATGCACCATTCTGGGACGGCACCATGCAGTTGAGATGGCTGGCATGTTGTCAGAGGAACTGACTAGACTTTTTAAAAAAAAGTTAGGTAAGTTCAAAGTTGTCTAAGTCCTAAGTGACAGCAGATGCAGCTCAGTCCATTCCAGCTGAAATCAGTGATATTCAGTATTTTTGGTTGTGATTTAAATAGAAGGAAGAGGAAAGATGAAAGGGGGAAAAGAGAAGAAAGGGTTAATAAAAATCAAAGAAAGTTTAGGGGTTGGATGGTGTTTTTTAGAATCTCAGTTCAATACTACTAAGCTGATCCGAAAAGAGAGAACACCTTTCCACATTGCCAATTAAAAGACAAGGGAGGTGTAATCATCAAACAAATAACTCTCAAGCAAGGTATGCTATTAAAGACAAAACAGAACCAGCTTTGAAGGATTATTTTTCTCGCACTTCCTGTGTAGATGCATTCTGTTACAAAATTCATTCAAAAGGTCAGTAACAATGGGAACTCAGAACTGGTAGGTGCTGAAGTTTTTTTAAAAATGCCTTATGCATTGGGCCGGTTGCATTAACCATATTCTTGGAACTAGCACTCATGCAGAATACTGTCCGTACGTTCCTTCCAGGGCACTTGGAGGAGACCTAGCATTTAACGTCCACAGAGTCTTTAAGAACAGTATCTTGGCCCTGGGAACAGATGAACAGATTGCCAAGTGGATCCCACCTGCTGACAAATACCACATTATAGGAACCTATGCTCAAACTGAATTGGGACATGGTAAGTCTACAGAGAAAATGTAGCTTTTCCTTAGGAAGAAAAACACTGGCCCGGATGCTCAATTGGTGTAAATTGGCTCAGCCTTATGGACTTCATCTTAGGATATGGCCAAAGATTGTTTACAACATGAGACGCCCTTTGGGGCAATCAGCTGCTCCCACCCAACAAATTTCAGAGACTTGAGTTTAGAGGCTGTGGAGATGTTCAGCTGCGGATTGCACGAGAGTCCCAAAGGAAGAGGAAAAGCCTTTCTCGCTTTATAGAGCTGGCAGGAAAAAAATGAGTGTCAGAGAAAGTCTGCTGGAAGCTGAGCTTTGCTTTTTGATTCTGAAAAGTTCAGGTGGTGGAAGGGGAAGACTTGCAGTTGGGTGCCAGAAAACAGGCATCCAAGAGGGTCACCCTCATCCCAGGAGTTGGTTGGGGGGATATATTTGGTTATACGTTTTCTATTCCTGGGAGAGGGATTTGCCAGGTTACATCAAAGGTAGATGTGCTTGGGAGATGGGTTTTAGGGTAGCACTCACCAGGCTGGGTTCCAAGCCAGAGAGTAAACCACAACATTTGGGGAGTGTCCATACTAGCTTCCAAAAAGGTGTAACGACTGCAAGTTAACTCAGGGGAAAAAACGGTAGTGTAAAAAGACTCCAGAAGCCAACAGATTAGGCCCAGCCTTAAATATCCTATGGAGACAGCTGCAAGGGCCTGCACTGAATGCACAGTCTCTGGCAGATCCTTCTCTGAGAGGAAGGGGCCTGGTAGGAAGGGAGAGCTAACGATCTACCAGAGGTCCTGTGTCACTTTTCTTCAGTGAGGCCTCAAGGATGTGGTGTCTGTCTCTCAGATGACCCTTCTGACATACTGAGGGATTATGTCCATTTATCTTTGTGCAGGGACATTTCTTCGGGGTTTGGAGACAACAGCGGTTTTTGACATTTCCACTCAGGAATTTACACTGAATACACCAAAGATCTCTGCAATGAAGTGGTGGCCTGGAGACTGTAAGTACCAAACTCAGAATTACACTCTAGTGTTCCTAGTCTGCACCATTCAGTCACTCTCCCCTCCCGCTCCCCGACTTAACTTGGCATGTGGGTGTCAGAGCTGCCTTTGCTTACTCCCTAAAACATATTAGGATTACATTTTAAAGCTGAGCTTTGTGACTGGGTGAGCCACTTGTTGTAAATATTTATTCATGTATTTAAAAGTCAAAAAGGACCATTATGATCATCTAGACTGACCTCCAGCACAGCACAGGCCAGAGAGATCCACCCAGTGACTCCTGCTATGCAGGGAATCCTTCTTCTCTACTCCAAGTGACACTGTGTGCCCAGTGACTTGTGGTTGAACTAAAACAGATCTTGGAGTTACTTCCAGTCTCTGTTTAAAGACTCAAGTGATAGTGAATGTATCACCCCCTTTGGTAAGTTGTTCCAGAGGTTAATTATCCCCCCACTGTTAAACATTTCACCCTAACTCCAATTAAAAATTTCTAGCTTCGATTTCCAGCAAGTGGATCTTGTTAAGCCTTCGGGTAAGTCGACACGGCAACTGGAGATGTGATTGCAGCATGTATAGACACACCTCAGATAGCTTTAACCTCGCACACTTGGGTAGCAGAGCAGTGAAGCTGCAGTAACATGGGCTACAGCATGGGCAGTTCAGTCCTGCCTGGAACCCTGGGTACTCACTCGGTTGGCTACTCCGCGGTACCATGGTTTCACTGCTGTTGATACTCTTGCTAGCTCGAGTGAAGCTAGCTCGTGTACATCTACACATGCTGCAAGCACACCTCCAAATGCAGTGTGGAAATACAAAAAGAAAAGGAGGACTTGTGGCACCTTAGAGACGAACCAATTTGAGCATAAGCTTTCGTGAGCTACAGCTCACTTCATCCGATGAAGTGAGCTGTAGCTCACGAAAGCTCATGCTCAAATAAATTGGTTCGTCTCTAAGGTGCCACAAGTCCTCCTTTTCTTTTTGCGACTACAGACTAACACGGCTGTTACTCTGAAACCTGTGGAAATACAGACTCTTTGCCTGCTGTAGCAAAGGGCTCCCTCCTGTGGTGTGCAGTGATCACTCAGTGCTTAAGGTGCTTGCGAGAGCTCTGCTTTATTCTGTGTCCAGTTCCCCTTGACTGTGTTTAACAAGAGCTTCACCACACCCCAACCAGCATCTGTCTGAGAAGCTCAGCCCTAAAAGCCACAGTCCCCAATATCACAAGTGGCTGATGTCTTCTCCCTGCGTAGGTACTCACAGATCACAATTAACCCTGCGATCAGTTTGCTACCAGCAGGTGGCAGGCTTTCCCAAAGTACCTTTAGAAATTAGAAACCAGCGAAAGGACTGGGTTTTGTCCCCTCAGTCTGCATGTGGAAGGAAGGAAGGAATAGTTTTCTGATTACAGAGAAGGATGGAACCAGGAGCCGTGGGATCAGGGCATTCATTTCTTGTGCTAGTTTCCTTATCTGTAACAGTGGGATAACACACCCAGTACCCCCTGTGCAGGATGTTGAGAGGAAAAATTCACTAATGTCGGGAAAGCTACAGAAGTGCAGAGTATCAGAACCTATACTCACAAGCCAGTGTCTCAGGTTCCCCTTGGTTTGAGGATGGCACGTTCCACATACAACTGCAGAACCCAAGGCAATTACTACAAAATACTTCACACTTCAATAGCATCTTAAATATTCTAGGACCTGTATGAACATTAACTATTTACGTAGATGAGTCTCCTCATTTCAAAGGGAAACTGAGGCAGGAGAATTAAGTGATTTGCACAAGATAATCCAGAAAATGAACAGTGCTAGGAGAACTACTCAGGGACTTCCTGGCTCCTAAGGTCCCTGCTCAATCCACTAGATCACATCTTTCTCGAGGAACCATTCACTATCGACTACTACATGTGTTACGTCAAACAGAACCAATGTCTGCTGCATTGAACTATAAAAGCATTTATTGTATCTAATCTTAGAGAAACCTGGTATTCTTTCTCCTTCTAGTGGGCAGATCAGCAACCCACGCTGTGGTTTTTGCCCAGTTGTATATTAAAGGAAAGTGCTGTGGTTTGCATGCCTTCATCCTGCAGATCCGCAGCCTTTGTGACCATTCACCTGTGCCAGGTAATTTACTCCAGATCCTACAGTGATGCTTCAGTTACCTTGTCTAGTTCACTCTCAACATATTTTCTAAACACTGGGCCGGAATTTTGAATAGTTCTACATGGACACCTGACAACTGTCCCAATGTAGCACCAAGTACTTATAAAGATATTCCTGAAGTTTCAGGGGAGTCACAAGCAGTGTTTACAATTGTCAAACATTGACCCAGCATAGCTATAATTCCCCCAAGCCCTTTAACTGAAGAATCATTGGTAATGCCCTTTGGCAGCTTCAGCCTAAATCTACTTTCAATTGTGAAATGTCAAGGCTCCTAGCTGTGCTGCTGTAACCATTTTTGGTATTAACATTTGAACCCTGGTCCCCAGGCAGCACCTATAAATCAGTAGATAGGTAAGGTAGGCAGACAGCCCTTTGAGATTCAGTTACCTCCCTCGCACCCTGGGAAAAGTTTTCTTCAAGGGAAGGGTCAGGGAGTTGAATTTTAACTTGTGCTAGATCTACAAACCTATTGAAGTACTAAGAAAAACAAAGTTCCAATGGAAGTAAACAGGATCCATCTTCCCATTCCTTAGGGGTCATTGTGGGAGACATCGGTCCCAAAATGAATTTTGAACACATTGACAATGGCTATCTCATGCTGCAGAACATTAATATTCCCAGAGAAAACATGCTGAGCAGATTCTCTCAGGTACGTGATGCATTAAATCACAAACACTTCAAGCAGATCCAAAAACATCTAGAGTTATGGAAAAATGTTATCCTCAGATATGCATGCAACTTCAGTTGAACTCACTGGGAATTGTAGATGAGGGTGGAATTTACCTGTATCCTAAATGTACTCTGTACATCAGGAATTACAAGTTAGCGGTTAAGGCAGCGTGTGCCTTACATGCCAAACATGCGCCCTGCATGACCCCATTTTCAGATGTGTTGCTTCCCGCAGCCCCAGACAGGATGGAGGGCGCCATTTAAAAATGGCAGCCTCCATGCAGCCTGATCTTGCACACACCCTACACGCAAGATCATGCTGCATGGATGATGCCATGTTGCTTTACAAAAGGGCATCCTTTGCACAGTGTGACCTCCCACACGCACGGTGTGTGTGTGAAGTCATGCTGCATGGAAGGTGCCATTTTGTAGAGCAAAATAGCATCTTCCATGCAGCATGACCTCACACGTATGGCTGTGCCGTGTGGAGAACACCATTTTGTAAAATGGTATCCTCCACACATGCAGGATTGCTGCAACCTCATCCGCTGATGGAGTGACCCCGCTTGGGGTCACAACCCACAGTTTGGGAACTGCTGTGATAAAGATTATGATGCAGGCAAAATATATTAGTGTCAGCAGAAGAAAGAGCATGTGTATCTTAAAATGGGTACTTTATCCCTTAAATACTGGAATATTTAGCTCCATGTTCATTTTGCTCAATACAAAATGACCACAGAACCATCTATTTTACTAAAGACAACTATTGCCCTCCATGGGTGCTGTTTTATTACTCTGTATTTCAAAGTCTAGGTTCTACCGGATGGCACCTACGTGAAACAAGGGTCTGATAAGATTAACTACTTGACCATGATTGTGACACGTGTTCAGATGCTTTGGACTGAAGTTATACCCATGCTGTTGAGGGCCTGCACCATCGCCATCAGATATTCTGTGGTTCGCCGGCAGTCCAAGTTGAACCCTAGGTAATGGCATGCAGATAAACAAGGGGGACAGGTGCAGTGTCACACTGTGCCCCCCTTCTCTATTTTATGCTTTTATTCCTGTCTCCTTTCACACGTGATCTCATCATCGTGTCATCAGTTTATTCACCTTTCTATTTGAGGAAGGAAATTAACATCTTCCATCGCTATTCACACTAACAACTTTTCAGCCAAATCCCAGGAGACCCCATTCACAATTACTGTCTGAGATAAGACCCAAGCTTTATATACTCCAACAGCCAGGAAAGATCACTTGTTATCTTCTCCCTGATTGGCCTTCCTTCATGATTACATAATCCAGCAGAATCTTGAAAAAAACACTGATGGGGTAGAGAATTCTTCTTCAGTCCCATTCTATTAGTGGATGAGACATTAAACTGATTCGCTAGTGAATGCAGTGTTGGTGTAGCCATGTCACTCCCAAACCTGAAGAAGAGCTCTGTGTAGCTCGAAAGTTTCTCTTTTTCACCAACAGTTGGTCCAGTAAAAGATATTACCTCACCCACTTTGTCCCTAGTGAATAGCTACATTGTAGAATTTTTATTAGCATTATAAGTCCCTGTGTAATGACTGTGTTAGATGGCTATTGTACAATTGACTTAGACCCAAAACTTTAAATACTTTCATGATTGATTGATTTATTTTAGAATTCCAGTGAAAACAAAGTCTCCTTCAAATGTGCAACTCAAACACTGCACCAGTTTGCTAATAGGAAGCTGACTAGTTCAGTTTCACGGGCAAGCTCAATTTTGGGCAAAAACTAAACACAGAAAAAAGTGAAGAATAAATTAGACTATTAAAAAAAGCAGTAAGGTCCAAATATTTTCATAAGAAATGCAGGGTTTGACCCAAAGGATAGGTATTATATACTTTTATAATCTTTAATCTAACAGTGCACATTAAAAAATACACATTCTGTATTCAAGAGAGCTTTTGAAGTTTGACCATTTGGATTGGACTATTAATACTAATAATAACACCAGACAATCTGTAAGTGTGTGTCTCTGTGTAATGAAGTTGTTGCTGTTGCTAGGGCTTTTCCACTTCTATTTTCGATTATTCTTTCCCCCAGTTGAAGAAGAAATTTTGCTGAAGCACCTTTAACCTTCTGTGCCTTTATTACAGAAACATTGGCAGGAGTTGGTCAGTTTGTGAGCTGCTTTCAGACCAGAGGAGCCTGCTTGCAAAGCAAAAATACCTTGGGCTCCTTAGATTACAAATTTCAGAGTAACAGCCGTGTTAGTCTGTATTCGCAAAAAGAAAAGGAGTACTTGTGGCACCTTAGAGACTAACCAATTTATTAGAGCATAAGCTTTCGTGAGCTACAGCTCACTTCCTCAGATGCATATCGTGGAAACTGCAGTGCAGTTTCCACGATATGCATCTGAGGAAGTGAGCTGTAGCTCACGAAAGCTTATGCTCTAATAAATTGGTTAGTCTCTAAGGTGCCACAAGTACTCCTTTTCTTTTTAGATTACAAAGGCATTTCAAACTAAACTAATAATAATTGCTGTCCACAGCCTTCCATACTTTATAATCAGAAATCATCTTCCTACAGTGACCCAGAGGCAAAAATCCTAGACTACCAGACTCAGCAACAGAAGCTACTACCTCTGCTAGCAACAGCCTATGCCTTTCATTTCATGAATGCCTTCGTGAATGAGTTCTACAACAAAGGATACACCGAGATCAAACAGGGGAATTTTGATTCACTACCTGAGGTAATTTGCAACAAAAATAATAAAATAATCATTACCATTATTTGCACACACTGTGCATTTTAATCCCTAGATCTCACAAATAATTTACAAAGCACCCCACTAGACAGATGGGAAACTGAACCACTAGGATCTTAAATTATTTGCCCAAGGCCCACAGAGAGATTACAACTCAGATCTGGACATCCAGAGTTATCTGCATGCAAGAGACAGCATTTGAAAGGTTTTTTTAGCTTGAGAAAACATTGTTTTAATGATCCGACAGATCAACGTGGCTCAGATTTACTTCAGTCTTTCCACACTCTCAAAAAATTAACTTCTGGGCTAGGATTGCCAATTTTGGTTGCACATATTCCTGGACGTTTAATCACATATCAATCTTTAATTAAAGATCAATCTTGAATTCCTGGAGACGCCAGGACAATCCTAGAGGGTTGGCAAAACTATTCTGGGCTGAGAACCAGTATGTAACTTTGGGGGGAAAACCAGTGAGTGCCTGTAAATTGGGGTGAGGAGTGCGCTCAGGGTAGGGGGAACAAGGCGTGAAGAGGTGAGGTGGGGGCGGAGCGGAAAGAGGCAGACCAGGCATGGGGCCTTGGGGAAAAGGGGCAGAGGTTAAACACCCCAGAGAAATAAGGAAGCTGGAGCCTGAGACTCCCTCATGTGAATGCTGCAGCATGAATTAAAAGGGATCTAGTTTGTATCAATGCACTCCTCTTCAAACAGGACTAAGTTAATGCAAACTAGCTACCTTTTCGTTCCACGTGAGAGAGTTACAGTGTAGGAATGCTGCAAGTCACATGCCCATAGCCCAAACTGTGGGGCCACGTAGACTTAGCCTATGAATCACCAGGCAGCATGGTTTAGAAAAAGCGTACATGGTGTGAGCATGTGCAAATTTGCAAGGACACAAGTGGACAAAAATCAGGCCCTTGAGTTTGCCTGCAGCCAGAGGACCCACACTAAAGTAGTCAGACTTACCAGAGAATACCGTACTTTAGCTTTTTATAAACTTTTAATGGCCTTCATCACAGAAATTGTGTGGCCAAAGGCCAAACTCCTTCACTGTTAACAATGTGTCTGCTTTATACAGCTTCATGCACTTACTTCAGGCCTTAAAGCCATAATTACAGACTACTGCACGGCTGGGGCGGAGGTCTGTCTCAGAGCCTGTGGAGGACATGGTTACTCTGCGCTGAGTGGACTCCCTTTTTTGTATACTAAATTAGTCGCTTCTTGTATTTACGAAGGGGAAAACACAGTTCTGTTCCTGCAGACTGCCAGGTAACTATTCATTCCTGTTTGTGTAATAACCTGCCTCCGAGTCCTCTCACTCCCTACAGCATCTTCTCCAAAGCAGTTAAGGACATCAACAGTTTTCCTATAATGCATGCCCAAATCAAACCCATTTCACAAATGATTCAGTTTTCACGCCCACAGGCAGGAAAGGAGGAGAAACAGTCACTGTCCATCCCTACTGCTCCGGGTCTTGAGATTCCATGGTGATGGTGGTTTGTAAACAGATTGGATATGTTGTACCTACCTCAAGATTTTTGTCACGGGGAGGTGAAGTGAAAATACCCCTCCACACAATAACAGTTAGGGAAAGAGTTTTCAATGGAATTTGTTGCCTTTTAAGGTAATTTTAAATTAAGCTTAAATTTTGAGAAGGTAAACTTGTTCCACTTAGACCAGGCTGTGGTCTGTTCCAGTAATGTTATTTTCCTTTGGATACATAGTCTGCTAATTATCTGCAGCGGATAAAACGCAGGAAAGGTGCAGTGCTAACATCTAATTGAGTAATAAAACATGCACTTAGCTAAAATGGGAAAAATCTAGTCCACGTCCCGAGAGAGCGAGATCCACCCCACCCCTCCACCACTACCCACCCACTGCATTTGCTGGCAGTACCTGCAGCAATGCACAGACAGGACGGACTCAGAGATGACCTCTGTACTGTAGCCTATTGCTTCTGGAGATGGTCCATCCAGCTCAAGGCTGAGTCACGTCAATGGGACTTGGTGGTGAAGCTCACACTGCTTCTGTCTGTCTCCCTGTGCATGGAAAAAGAGATTCAGTCAGAGGTGAAAGCAAGCCGGTGCGCCATACCTGGACCGGCTTTCCCAGACAGCAATTTAAAGCCCTGGGGTAAGTTGCGGCGGGGCTCCGGCCGGGATTTAATGGGCCCCGGAGCTCCAGCCCCCACTACCGCCCTGGGGCCATTTAAATCCCCACCGGAGCCCTGCTGCCGAAGCCCTGGGGTAGCGGTGGCAGGGCTCTGGAGGAGATTTAAAGGGCTGGGGCGGTAGCAGCGGCTGGAGCCCTGGGGCCCTTTAAATCCCCGACGGAGCCCCCCCACACACCTCTACCCCAGGGCTCGGGTAGCAGGGCTCAAGCAGGGATTTAAAGGCCCGGGGCAGTAGCGGCGGCTGGAGCCCTGGGGCCCTTTAAATCCCCGCCAGAGCCCCGCCGCCGCTACCCCAGGGCTCAGGCAGCAGGGCTCAGGCGGGGATTTAAAGGGCTCGGGGCTCCGGCAGCCGCTACCACAGCAGAGTCCCAGGCCCTTTAAAGCTCTGCCAGAGCCCCGAGCCCCGGGGTAGCGGTGGCAGCCGGGAGCCCCCAGGGCTCCTCAGTGATTTAAAGGGCCCGGGCTCTGCTGCGGTAGCTGGAGTCCTGGGCCCTTTAAATCGCCCCCGAGCCCCGGGGCTCCCAGCCGCCTCTGCAGCTGGTAGCTCAGGGGTGGTTTAAAGGGCCCCGGGCTCCCAGCCACCACTACGGCAGCTGGAGTCCCGGCCCTTTAAATCCAGATGACCATCCGTCCTGTCTGTGCATTGCTGCAGGTACTGCCAGCAAACGCAGGGGGTGGGTAGTGGAGGAGGGGTGGGGTGGATCTCGCTCTCTCGCTCTCTCGGGACATGGACTAGATTTTTCCCATTTTAGCTAAGTGCATGTTTCATTACTCCAATTAGATGTTAGCACTGCACCTTTCCTGCGTTTTATCCACTGCAGATAATTAGCAGACCGTGTATCCAAAGGAAAACAACATCACTGGAACAGACCACAGCCTGGTCTAAGTGGAACAAGTTTACCATCTCAAAATTTAAGGGATTCAAGTCCCTGCCTCTTCCGGTTGAGGCCACGCCCCCTGTTCAGGACTCCGGTGTACCAGTAAGTCCTCTAACTTACTTTCACCCCTGGATTCAGTATTTGGGGCTCTCATGTCAACATCTTTCATGCTTATGCAGGTTTTTTTTTTTAAGGGGATAAATGCACCAAACACAAATTGCCTTTAACTATCCTAGTTTTGTGGCTCATGCAGTTTTAAAGAGAACTATCTAATTATCACACAGATGGAATCCTGTTAACAGCAATATCAACACCAATTCTAGACATTCATCAGGACACAAACATTAGACAGACCCTGTGGAAAGCCAGGCCCATCACATCAGGTTGCTGCAAACAGCACACAGAAAACAAAATCCCTGTTAACTGATTGGTGGATTTTAGACTTTTGACGGGTCATAGGAACTCACTGCTCCTCCCTAACCACACAGAGAGGCTCATGACACCTTGCAGTAGTTTGCACAGAACAAACAGGTCCAGTGCAGCCTATTGCATCTGCAACAAACAGATTCTTTAAGGATGCGTGTTCTAACATGAAAACTAAACTAAAATTCAACCCAGGTTTGAAGTCCACTAGTTAAGCCCGACTCGCAAAGCCATGTTCTTTCCCCAGGCTCTGTGCACCATGGAGGCAGAGTGCTTGGCTCCCATAGAGGAGTGGGGAGCAGCTTGGGTTACTAAGCAGCCAAAAGGAGTTATTGCTTAACACGGGGTGTAGGATCTGTCCAGCCTTGCTTGGCTAGCTGGATGTCAAATCTGATGCAGTCCGGGGGGGATGCACAGGAGGAGACAGGAGCTTGTGACAGGGAAATGAGGAACCTCTTTCCCCACCTCATACCAGAGGGTAAAGGGTCCTACATTTTGACAGTAACTCCCCAGGTTTCCAAACCATGACCCAATATGTATTCAAATACACTTCCCAGGGTTTGCATCTGGCTTCAGCTCAAGAAGCCTCAGGTCTCCTCAACAGGGGTCACTTTCAGGACATGCTGCAATTTTGGAACCATACCGAGCTGAGGACCCATTCTGTCCCCCTGCTGTCAGGTTTCTGGTAAAGTGCCTTGCAGCAGCTCACTCCGGCCAGCCCATCCCTGCCTCCGTCGCCTATCTGTCTTCAGTGGGCTCGGGAAAGTGTAAGGCCTGGACCAAGACGGACTTTCTCAAACCAGACATTTACGCAGAGGCCTATCGGCACAGAGCAACCAGGTGAGTCAAAAGGGGCCGGAGGAGGAACTTTTCCAAGGTTAACACCCAAGCAGTCCTTGAATTCAAACCTTTCATCACAAATAAGAAAACCACCTAAATCGGCTTCTTAGCTTAAGAAAAGGAGGCAGCAGTTTAAATTCAGCAAAACCTCATCATGCCGTTTTCGCAGAGATGACAGTTCACCAGTGGTGAATATAGAGTGTGTTTATAGACATGTACAATACAAATAATTTTCTTCCCAGGCTCCTCGGAAATGCAGCAACCAAACTACAGGCTTTGGTTCAGTCAGGAGCAGAACAGTATGAGGCATGGAACAAGTGCACAATACAGCTTGTCCAGGCTGCGAAGGTTAGTACAAATCCAGTATTCCATAGCCCTACTAGATATGGCTAACAACAGACAAAAGGAACCCATGGTCAGCTTAAACAGATTTAGTCATATTCCCAATTATTTACTGTTCGTATGACAGAAGCACCTATTCTATTGTATTCTATTCCATACAGCTTATACCTAGAGCTCCCAGCTGAGATCAGAGCCCCCTTGTGCTAGGTACAGTACAATCAGAGTGAAAGACACTTCCTGTCCCAAAGAGGTTACAGTCAAGAAAACAAGAGACAGGAGGGGAAACAGAATCCATAGAGAGGTGAAGTGACTCACCCATGGTCACTCATCAGCCAGTAGCAGCGGAACTGGCTCCCAGTTCCGTTCTCTCTGCACTGGAACGCGCTGTCACAAATCACCATTTAACTCAATTGCCATTGAAAATGTTCATTCGTTTCCTTTGGACCTCAGTGCCGGAATCGGAAAAAGTTGTAGGGTCACTGGGGCAAAATTTACCCCCAACGTAAGTGTGTTGAAGTCTCTTAGAGTAGCACCCAGGGGCAATTAGGCCTATTATTTCCTTTTTAGCTTTAAAAAGTATTTCTCCTCCCAAAAAACAGGAACAGTGATAAGTCTGATACTGTAATTTCCACCTTAAAAGAAAGCAAAGGAATAAATAAGATCAATTTAGCGAGACCTGAAAATGACCGGATATCCTGAAGAAACTGATGTGAGAATTCAGGCAGGCAAAATATACATTCCCCACACTGAAATGTGCTGAGACAGCCGAGTTAACACTCTCTACACTTCAGCTCTTAAATGGAGCACACCGGGGGAACCATTACAGAAATCTCATTCAAGGGGGAAATTAAAACACTTGGAATTTCATTATGTCTCTAGTAGGCAACAGATCAAGATAAGTTCTCTGCAAAGTTTCATATTTTGCTGCAACTATGTTAAAAATAAAGTTATCCTCTTGTACCCTTTTTATCTAAAGGAGAACATTTTTGAAAATAAAGATCTATAGGTCATTTGTTTTACTAAAATTAAAAAGTTTTAAAATCTAATTTCTTCTGAAATGTGTGCTTGTATGCTCAGCATCAGTGTGAGACTGTCCAAATTAAACTGGACAAAGTATAGATCCCTCACATGGGTGGTGTATAAAGGAAACTGACCACTTAACTGCAGCAGCATTGCTTAGATGTCCCCTTAAACAGGAAACTGCACCCAGTGTGCTTAATCCAGCAGCCAAAGTTCACAACAAAAGTGCAAGTGATTCCCACCAGGAAAATACTACCCCATGCCTTCGAAAACATTAGAGCGGTTATTCCTCTCAGACTAATCGCACTTTCAAAAGAAACAGTGCTCTATGGTCTTCCAGGTCAATGTAATCTTTCAAAAGCAGAAGTAACTAAATCTACTTTGAGCAATAATGGCTCTCTCTAATGGCATTACAGGCCAGCCAGCTGCCCAGCATGTTTGTTTTCACCCTTTCTGGTAGATGGAAGAGCTGCAGGCAGCCTCAGTGGAGCAGGATATTCAGGATGGATAAGTAAAAAAAAAAAAAAAAAAAGTGCAGCATTTATTATTGGGGATGATTGAAAAACTGGAATTCTTTTCTGTGAAACAGTTTGAATGGAACAAAGATTTTTTTAGTTAGAAGTTTTCCCCAAAATTGTCCAATGAATCAATTAGATACATTTCAAATGGAAAGAAATTGAAATAAAAGCATCCATTTTGGAGCCTGCCCTCTCCTCTCCTGACCCCCAGAGAAAGGGATCAAGGCCAATAAACAAAACATTTTCATTCAGCCTTCTCTGTGCAAAAATCTGGAATGCAGGCTTGATCCTGCACTCATTCAAATCAAGGACTGAACCCCACCCCTCCCCATTGACTTCCATAGTCCATGATCTTGGTGGTGGGCAGGCAGGGATGGGAGAAATGGCCCATGCATCACAAGACTAGGATAAATAAGGGCCAGGAATGCCCTATCAACTGTGGAATAGAAGGTCAGTCAGCGGAGAGAGAAGAAAAGGAGGACTTGTGGCACCTTAGAGACAAACCAATTTATTTGAGCACAAGCTTTCGTGAGCTACAGCTCACTTCATCGGATGCAGTGAGCTGTAGCTCACGAAAGCTTATGCTCAAATAAATTGGTTAGTCTCTAAGGTGCCACAAGTACTCCTTTTCTTTTTGCGAATACAGACTAACATGGCTGTTACTCTGAAACCTGTCAGCGGAGAGAGTGACAGACAGAATTTGACCAGGATTTGTAAATAAACAAAATATTGATTGTATAAGGTGTTTATCAAGGGAAAACACAGCGTTGAGTAAAAGAGAATGGCAGACCAAGAGTGAAAACGAAGTGAAGCTTGAGTTCTGTGCTGAATTCCCCAGGTACATACACGCGTGCGTGTGACCCACCCAACCCAGGAATGGAATTAGAACACAAAGCATGGTCATTTGTAACTTTTCCCACCACACTTCCTAGTTCACTGAAGACAGCCCTGAACACGCATCATTCTGTGACATCTTTACCACACTAGAAAATACCAAGAGGATTTCAGAGGGAGAAAAAGATATTATTTGTATTATTTCTGGGCAGAATTCACCCTCTCCACTACTCCCACATAGACTGCTCGGGTGAATCATTAAGCACAGAAGTTTAGGATTAACTCAGTTTGCATATTTCACTTCAGAGTTCAAATGTTCAGCTAATTATGCCCGTTAGCAGGGCTCATTTCTTTTGCTTTGGGTCAGCAGCCAAAAGGACTTCCATCAATTACCTCAAACAACAAAAGCATTGTCAGCTCCTTGGGGCAGGGACTTCTTTTGTTCTGTTTGTACAGAACCAAGCACAACAGGGTCCTGGCCCAGGACTAGGGCTCCAAGGCACTGTAGTAATATGAATAATCAATAATAATTAATTGGAAAGATGCGCATTCATTTGTCACTCCCTGAAGAAAGACTGAAGTCTCCTTAGTTCTGAGCTCCTGGGAAGGTTGAGTGCTGCACGCGGCTCCAGTGCGATATCTTCAGTTGAACGGATTTGTTTTCCCCCCCTCAGTCCACACATAATCAAACAGCCTTGTGGGGATTCAGTGCAATGGGTTTCAGTGCGTTTCTGCCATTCAGATTGCCTGGAATGCTCGCTGACAATATTTTGAATAAGAGTAAACCAAGTTCAGAAGGATTTTTCTAATCTTTATCACAGTGGTTCTCAAACGGTGGGTTGTGACCCCGTTTTAATGGGGTTGCCAGGGCTGGCATTAGACTTGCTGAGGCCGAAGCCCGAGCCCACCACTCAGGGCTGGGGCCAAAGCCCAAAGGCTTTAGCCCTGGGCAGTGGGGCTCAGGTTACAGGCCCCCCACCGGGGGCTGAAATCTTTGGGCTTCGGCTTTGGACTCCCCGCCCAGGACAGAGAGGCTCAGATGGGCTCAGGCTTCGGTCCCCCATCCTGGGGTCATGTAGTAATTTTCATAGTCAGAAGGGGGTCGCGGTGCAATGAAGTTTGAGACCCCCTGCTTATCAGTATCCCAGTGGTGATTATTACTGTCCCCCCTTCTCTTCCATGCTGTAGAAGTCAAACATGAATGTGAATGGCCTAACCAGAATAAAAACTGGCAGAAAATGGCCAGTGAAAGTGAAAGGTTTTATACCCTTTGCTAGACTGTTTAGGTCACTCAGCATAGCCCTCATCACTGGAGACATTTATGAGGATGCATTCATAGTTGAATGTAACTCTTTTCTAGGCTCACTGCCACTACATCATTGTGAAAAACTTCATAGACACAGTGGAGAAACTTAAAAACGAGGCTGAAATCCAGAAGATTTTGAAACACCTTTGTGACCTTTTTGCATTACATGGTATCTTCTCAAACACGGGAGATTTCCTGCATGCTGGGTACATATCTGGGGATCAAATGGACATGGTGACTGCATCCTACCTGGACCTACTCGCTGTCATTCGGTAAGCTATGATAACATAAGAAAGTTAAACAGCAGCTTCCCCCCCATGTCCCACAAGAGGGGGGAAATTATGTTAAATAATTGTTAAGGATGGTTAAGTGTGTCACCATCACCAAGCCTGATGGGATGTCAGGTTTACATTTGTACACAAGGTCTATAGGCAAGCTTTATTTTTACAGTTACACAGATTTAAACCCTTAGAGGTCTGAAGGAAAAAAAAAAGTTCTCAGGATTTCATAAATTGCCCGCTTTTAAATATCTTATTTTTTATAATTAAAACGTTACTACCAATTAAAGGAAATGTCTCAGGTACTTTAAACTCAGCATTTCAGTTTAAAAAGAGTTGCATGCACATAAGACTTTTCTCACACACACAACAGTCAATGTGGCATTGGGCTACTGCATGAGAAGCACAAAATAAAATAAAAATTAAACCAACTACAGGTGACAGTGCAAAATGTAATTCATTGACTTCATGACCGGGATATCACATAGGAAGATTTGGATGACCTTGTAAACTGGAGTAATAGTAATAGGATGAAATTTAATTGTGAAAAGTGCAAGGTCATGCATTTAGGGATTAATAACAAGAATTTTAGTTATAAGCTGGGGACACATCAATTAGAAGTAACGGAGGAGAAGGACCTTGGAGTATTGGTTGATCATAGGATGACTATGAGCCGCCAATGTGATATGGCCATGAAAAAAGCTAATGCAGCCTTGGGATGCATCAGGCGAGGTATTTCCAGTAGAGATAAAGAGGGTTTAGTACCGTTATACAAGGCACTGGTGAGACCTCATCTGGAATGCTGTGTGCAGTTCTGGTCTCCCATGTTTAAGAAGGATGAATTCAAACTGGAACAGGTACAGAGAAGGGCTATTAAGATGATCCGAGGAATGGAAAACCTGTCTTATGAAAGGAGACTCAAGGAGCTTGGCTTGTTTAGCCTAACTAAAAGAAGGCTGAGGGGAGATATGATTGCTCTCTGTAAATATATCAGAGGGATAAATACCGGTGAGGGAAAGGAATTATTTAAGCTCAGTACGAATGTGGACACAATAACAAATGGATATAAACTGGTCATTGGGAAGTTTAGACTTGATATTAGATGAAGGTTTCCAACCATCAGAGGAGTGAACTTTTGGAATAGCCTTCCAAGGGAAGCAGTGGGGGCAAAAGACCTATCTGGCTTTAAGATTAAACTCGATAAGTTTATGGAGGAGATGGTATGATGGGATAACATGATTTTGGTAATTAATTGATCTTTAAATATTCATGATAAATAGGCCCAATGGCCTGTGATGGGATGTTAGATGGGGTGGGATCTGAGTTACTACAAAAAATTCTTTTCTGGGTATCTAGCTGGTGAATCTTGCCCATATGCTCAGGGTTTAGCTGATCGCCATATTTGGGGTCGGGAAGGAATTTTCCTCCAGGGCAGATTGGCAGAGGCCCTGTAGGTTTTTCGCCTTCCTCTGTAGCATGGGGCATGGGTCACTTGCTGGAGGATTCTCTGCTCCTTGAAGTCTTTAAACCACGATTTGAGGACTTCAATAGCTCAGACATAGGTGAGAGGTTTTTTGCAGGAGTGGGTGGGTGAGATTCTATGGCCTGCGTTGTGCAGGAGGTCAGACTAGATGATCATAATGGTCCCTTCTGACCTTAATATCTATAAATCTATGAAAAGTTAGATTATTATAATTGCAACCATTTCTAAAATCTAAGAGGTTATTAGCAACACAAGCAAGAATTTTTTATGTACAATTTTACCCTGACTGTGGCTTTAAATTATTCCACCATTTAGAGAAAAACGATTTAAACTAGGAAGTTAA
The DNA here is from genome assembly GCF_965140295.1 of Lepidochelys olivacea. Classification (NCBI taxonomy): domain Eukaryota; kingdom Metazoa; phylum Chordata; order Testudines; family Cheloniidae; genus Lepidochelys; species Lepidochelys olivacea. Next base: position 2,003,889 of record NC_140417.1, on the reverse strand, counting down.
ATAGCAACCATGCAGAGTGTCTTGTAGCTTTTAAACATCCAGTAGTACATGCTAACCCTATAAATGAAATAACCCTTCACACACTGAATGCTTTCTGCCATTTTACAAGATTTCTTAGTTTGTTTCAAAGTCATGTTTGGATATAATCAGAAAAGATTAAAAGTTTTTCAGCCATGACCTTTAAACAAAAACAGAATTAGCCACTGAGTCATTTCTCAGATAGCATAGTAAATTAATCCCTTACAACGTTTAAAAAGCTGTTTTCACATAGGATTTACTTTCCATAATACAGCACAGCAATTTAGATATTCAGTTTCATTGGGACTTTAGACTAAGTTGTTGACCAAGTGAGGTAACTGGGATTTTGCACACACTAGTAAGAGTACACCCTACACGGTGGACTAGAAAATCACAATTGAGGCACACACATTTTTATTAGAATTTCTAAACCAGGATTCAAAAGGTAGCAAACCTAAACCGAATTTTCAGAAGACCTTAGCCCATGGAACTCATAGTCAAAGATACTGCTGAGGTCAAGAATTTAACAGGACTCAAGAAAGGAGTGCCCATTTCTATGGGATAATGAAAACATGCATGGAGTCAATATTTAGGATTAAAATGAAAACAACCAAGAGTTTGAAAGGGATACAAACACTCCAGCTTTGGGACATGAGACAATCTCATTGACAGGGGCTCGGAAGAAACTTCCCATATAAGCGGGTTGTGACAGGTTTCCCTCAGGGTGCCCCTGGAGGTCGGGTACCACTGAGCCCACCTGACACACCAGAGTGGGCTCCCTTTAACTAACTGTACTGCTGTGACAAGCTGCAGACCCACTCCCAGTCTCGCTCTTTCACCAGCATACATAGAGGTAGGGACACATCCAGCTGTTGTAACATGCAAACAGGCTTTCTGACTAGCCCCTGCATGGGATGGCTTCAGCTAAGGAACTGCCCAGATACTCAAGTGAACCCCCCACCCCACCCCCACAGCGCAAACCCAAAATACACCATCTTGCGCTGGACAGAGAACTGTACAGCGTAAGCTCATGAAATTCACTCCCTCCGTCAATGTGGAGAGAGATATGCAACAGCTTCCCCCCCCCGCCCCCGCCCAGTTATGAATTCCCCAGACTGGGTTAAGACAAAACAAAACAAGTTTATTAACTACAAAAGGTAGATTTTATGTGATTATAAGGGATAGCAAACAGATCAAAGTAGATTATGTAGCAAATGAAACAAACACGCAAGCTAAGGTTAATATACTAAAGAAACTGGTTAAAACTAGCAAATTCTCACCCTAAATGTTGTTTTAGGCAGATTGCAGAGGTTCTTGAAGGCCAGCTGCTCTTGCTTGCAGCTTAAAACTCCAGGTGTTTCTTCCACAGGCCAGAGACCTTCTAGCTTGGGTTCAGTCCTTTCTTCCCCTGTTCAGTCTTAGGTGTTTTTTTTCACAGTCAACTTTTGTAGGGAGACAGTGAAGAACGAACCACATTGAGGTCACTCCCCTGCCTTAAATAGCTTTTGCATATAGCAAAACTTAGTTTCTAAACTTAGTTCCCACGCCAGTCAGTGAAAAAACACTGGTATTCCAAGATGGATTCCAGTACCAGGTGACCCTGCAGCCACAACTCAAAGGCTGGTTGTAACATCCTCAGGAAGACTTCCCAGGAAGGTGGGAGACTACCATCTTCTAAGACCTATTGTTCTTCCTAATGGTCCTTTCCAGCCAGCAATCTAGACTGATTGCATTCTGTCTAGTGCGCATTCCCCAGGTGTACGCACATTTGTAATAGCTGCACAGACAATATTCCTAACTTCAGATACAAAAATGATACAAGCATGCAAATAGGATCATATTCAGTAAATCATAACCTTTCCAATGGTATCTCACATGACCCATCTTGCTTAAAATACATCTTAGTTATGTAATAATCACATCATAACAATATTTCTATGAAAAATATGGGGATGTAGCGTCACACAGGTTATTTCAGAACTACCTAGTACAGCATTTCCTGCAGCTGGTACTGGCTATTGTCAGAGGCCAAGATCCAGCAAAGTATTTAAGCACCTCATCACTAGTCACTACTCAGGTGCTTAAAGTCAAGCATATACGTAAATGCTTCTCTGAATCGGGGCCAGAGCTAGGATACTGAATGAGCCATTCGATATATTACGTTTATCTCAATATACTGAAAGCTCTGTGTCCCTGAGGAAGTCTTAACATGTGTAGATTTACAGACATTTTGAAACCAACACGGTATTTGACCCATTGCTTAGTTCTTTGTTTATATGATGACATTATCCATCGCTTGTTGAGACCCTATTTTTTAAGCAGCTTTTCTAACAAGTAAATATAATTTGGAGGCATATTATTGTAATTCCACTTTAATTTCCTCCATTTATTTTTCAAAGGCACTAAAACCAGAACTTCATCATTTTGTGAGGGAAATAAACATTGTCATTTTAAAATATAAATCCTCTTATCAAATTTTTTTTTCCAATTAGTAATGCTGTTTAAAAGCTTTGTAAAATGAAATCTCTTAGATAACTATTTTACCAGTGGCAGCAGTATCAAGCAGTGAATTCCTAATACAATGATTAAGATTTGCATTTCATTAAAATGACAGTGTCACGGCTTTTAATTGTGTGGGGGCAAGATGCGATTGCCATGTAAAATACCATCTAGAAGTGAAAAATACCCCTGTGCTGAGGGCCAGCACAAGTCTGGGAACCACTTAAGCCCATCAGGCCACCTTAAGGCACAAGCTGCAGGGCCTGCTGCTTAATTGCATCGCATAAGATTCAATCCTGAGTCAGGGACCAATCCACGGAGGTGCCAAGCACCTTCAACTGCCATTGACCCCAACGGGAGAAGAGAAGGCTCGGCACAATGGACAATCTGCCTCTCACAAATTAAGGTATATTGGCCGATAATCTCTCCCCAAAACCAGGAACATTAGTTCCTAAATCACCAGGTTTTTTCACACTACAGTAAATACCCAACAGCAAATATGAAATTGTTTCCCCCCATTCGGCCCCTGCAAAGCGGTAAGGATTTCGTTAACCCTGCAGTGAGTGCGGTCCATTTGCTTCCCTAGGAATGATGCCGTGCCACTAGCGGATGCTTTCGACTTCACTGATGAAAGTTTAAATTCTGCACTTGGCTGTTATGACGGACATATCTACCAACGGCTTTACGAGTGGGCTCAAAAATCCCCAACCAACCAACAGGTAAGGACAGTGGGCTACAAACTGCCGGCACCTACACATTAGCTTAGGCACACATTATTTAGACATATAACATTAAAGGCTGAAAAATGGAAAACAGCCAGGAGAAAGCAAGTGGACTGACAGGTTGGAATTTTGAGGCCAGAAGCTAAAAACAACAGTAAAGGAGGACTTGTGGCACCTTAGAGACTAACCAATTTATTAGAGCATACAGCTCACGAAAGCTTATGCTCTAATAAATTGGTTAGTCTCTAAGGTGCCACAAGTCCTCCTTTTCTTTTTGCGAATACAGACTAACACGGCTGTTACTCTGAAACCTAAAAACAACAGTGTGTTCCTTGGAACGGAGTATTGACTTGTGCCCATTACATGCACGGCTCAGAATCTGAGAGTTTAATGACTGAGGCTCTGCTCGAGCAATCGACTCCATGTGGATGGATCTGTACTGACATCAGTTGGGCACTGCACAGCCACACGTCCGTCTATAAAGAGCTGCTCAAGCAGGACGTCAGAGCCACGTCTGCCCTTGTTCCATGCGCAGAACAACCAGTAAGAAGCATGGTTTGGTTCTGGTGCAGTAATCGGAACCTTATAAGTTTAGACCTGCATGTGCACTGGTTGTTCAGTGAATTCAACGTTCGCAGAAGGCATTGGCCTGACACTGCTAGAGCCTGAAATCCAGTTTAAGCACATAATAGGTACAGCATAGTAACGCCACTGCATGATTCTCCATACTACTGTGCCAGTCTGCCACTGCCCTTTTCTGAAGGAAATGCCCTGTAAGTGGGGACCGGGTTTGGCCAGGCCCTTTCGTTCCTTGGCAGTCTCAGCAGAGGCCTACTAGTACCATTTAAAAAGGTGTCTTGTCATGAGCCCTGCTGCAACAAGACCACCCTAAAAGCCATCAGATGGTCTTTCAGTCACCGGTGACCAGGACCGGATCTGAACAGGCAATCTAGAGGTCCGGGGCTCTATCTCCTATTACAGTAGCCAGAGCTGTCCAGCCCTCTGGCTGGAACATTATTTTTTATTTATAGCTCTGAACTACCACTGTGAAAAGGCAAACAACATGCACAAAATCTATATATGTACAATTTAACACCATGGAAAGATATGATAGTTACACACTCTGTATTAACAGGCTGCATATTCACGGGTACTTTTATCACTACTTATCAATAAGTATGTTTATGTTTAAGCAGTAGAGGGTATAAGTTTTAAACAAGGTAACCTCCCTCTTCCCCCACCCACACACTGTATTCTTAGCACACTGCCTTCATTTCTAACATCACATTAACGGTGAGTTAACATCACTGTTCATGCTACATTGGGGTTTCTTTTTTAATTTAAAAACACAGCTCACCTACTTAAACAAGATTTTACCTTAGTACTTTTCCCAGCAAACCAGGTACCACTAGTTTACAAATGAATGCACAATTTGAAGTTTGCCTTTGGTGAATATTCAAGTTAAAAATGTGCCTTCCAAAATTAAATGCTTTGCATCCTCATTTTGATGAGCAGCACTGCATATTAACAATGTTGGGGGATCCCAGGTACCGGGTTGGGGGGCATTACACACTACTGTAGCATATTTTTTAAAAATTACACTTCAAAGATCATTCTGAGTTATTGAGAAATCATTGTTTCTCCTTAGTCACTGCTGATACCTTCCTATATGCTCCCTCTTCCACAGGTGAGCCGGGCCTATGCAAGGTACCTGAAACCACTTTTTCAGAGTGCTCCGTCAAAACTATAAAGATCAACAGCTGCTTGGGACACAGACAACATCTTCTTTGGTTCCATGTATGGTGCACTAGTTAGCACCCTGCCAGTGTTTTATAAATAATCATAAAGAGTAACACAGAACAGTTCACTATATTGTCTGCAAAGATCAACTGGAATTCTTAGTCATTTACATTTAAGAATGGAAGAAAGCCAAACAGGTTTCAGCTATGTCTGTGGTTATACTCCTTATTCCATTAGGAACTTACCTATTTTATTTTATTTTTTTTAAATATGTTCACAGTAGCTGCATAAGCTGCCATATTTAGCAGTCCGATTCTCAATGTTTTATTACATTCAGGTTAAAAATAATTACTTTCTTGCTGCCTGGGACATAAGTTTGTTGAGCCCATAAAATGCATTGCACAGAATCAAGGAACTTAAGTTAACAAAAGTAATGTAAAGTCACAGCCATAGGTTCTGAAACCAGCTGCTTAGATTAAAAGTGCTGTTAAAATGTAAGCTCTTTGGGACAGGGGACAGAATTCCTCCTTGTATCTTATTGAGCAGTGAGCACTATCTGCACTTAAATAACCAATCAAAACTCACACAGTATGTGCCAGCTTCAACTTGTGAAAATTATCTATTATGATGAAAGTTGCCGATATCCTTTCTGTAAACTTCAGCCTCCAACAGGTGTGTGATTTAGGGTTTGCTTATTAAATGGGTCTGTGGTTATCAAGTAAAAAGAACAGATATCTTCTATTCGGGGATTAAACCAAGCATTACACATTGCAAATAAATGAAGAAATGTTGTGAACTATTTATTTCACGATTTTCTTGTACTGTTGCAAACAAACTATTTTACAGGGATCATATATTGGGGTTTGCCTGGCAAGAAACAGAAACTGTTTGCTGAAGCTTCCTCAGTTCACCCTAAGAGCAGCCTTTTCCTATCTGAATAAAATAAAAATCACTTCATGCTAACAAACAAAACAAAAAAAACCCATCCCCTAAGCACCAATAAAAAGGGAGGTGAAGATAGGACCAAAGAAAAACATGGCACTGAGAAAGGTCTCCATGGTCAGAGAATTGTGAATGAGCCAAGCTGAATAAGAAGTGCATACCCACTGCCAAGTCCATGAACTCTAAGGGTATATTTACACTGCAATAAAACACCTGTAACTTCCCCATGTCAGCTGACTCGGGTTTGTGGGGCTATAAGACTGCAGCGTAGACGTTCAGGCTCAGTCTGCAGCCTGGGCTCCCTCCCTTTGCAGTATCACAGAGCCCAAGTATGGACATCTACACTGCAATTTTGTAGCCCCGCAGCCCGAGCCCTGTGAGTCAGCTGACATGGACCAGCTGTTTGTGTTTTATTGCAGTGTAGACATACCGTAAGCCCAACCAAAAAGTTGCTAAAGTGGTAGCCCAGGCTGCAAAGCCCAGGCTCTCTCTGACCATACTCGGGAAGCTGGGGTCCATACTGGCCAGATCAGTTAGACCAGGTAAATAGGAAGTTTATATATCTAGAGATGATCGTGAATTATTTAAGGCAGACAGAAACATTACAACCTAGAAAGAGGAGTAAGCAGAATTGCACTGGCCTAGTCACTCAAAGCAGAAACCAAGTTTATTTATTTCAGTGTCTTCTAACTTTGATTCCTGTTTGTTAGTATCTTTTATGCATAATTCTACAGAATGCATAAAAGAGGCAGGAGCACTGTCTAGAGAATTGGGAGATAAGAATGCGGAGCCAGAGTCCCATCCACTTCAACAAAAGCAGCCCTGTGCAGGGTGATGAGAGCTCTGAGACGTGCTGGCAATTGATTTGATGAATATTTTGAAACTGGATAATGTTTCCCACCAGGTTATAGTTATTCAGACTCTAGATGTACCCTGGATTAGCATCCTTTAACTAGCATTAGTCATTTCCAACTTCCCATTAGTCAAAATGTATAACTTCTCCTCTTAATTTTCAATTTGGAAATTATCCCTATGGAAATATGATGATACAAGGTCCACTAAATTGAATGTTAAGAGTGAGCTAATATTCCTATGCACCAGAATATGGAAAGTAGTAGCCTGTCCAGTTTCACTTTCCTGTATTGATATACCTTACTCTCCCCTTTTTCCTAGAATAAAAAAGGAGAGGAGAAGACAAAAAATACAAGCTTTATTTCGATATTTGACATTTTTATTAGCTTCTTGCTGGCAGGCATTACACTTGGGAATAATATTGCACCAGGCATTAAAAGTATGAATTCTACCACAGGGATATTTTGCATTCAGAATCCAGTATAAATATTTCTAATCACATTTTCATGGCTACAGATATTTGGTTGCTTGATTTATATGCATAGAAAAACAGTTGTCATAACTGTAAAAAGCCATACTTAACAAGTACTTTAGAAGGGTAGGATTTGTTTTCCTAAAATATTACAATACTGTTTATTGATTTAGAAACTAGGTTAGTTTACATGATGCTAGCCTTTCCCCCATCTGCATCTTAAATCCTGTTTGTTCTTTACTCTGAGTGTTTTAGCATTAAATGGATTAGAGACCATTTAAATAGGTGAAGTTAGCACTTTAGGTTGAAAAAGCTGACATAAAATGTCCTACCATACTGATATTTAAGACCCCCTCTTTAAAAAAAAAAAAAAGAAGTGTCTTAACGGTGTGAACAGGCACATGCATATCTTTTTCTGGACAAGACAAAAAACGGATTTGCTAGAGCATGTAACTTCTCCAGTCCTTAATGGTTATTAATAGTCTCATAAAAAAGCCCATGCTGTTGCTTTAGTCAAAACCAGATTCTTCTCAGGTATGCTGTTCCAGGAAGTTGTGTGTAACCACTGAAATGACATCTGTGGAGTCATACATCAGTCATCCGTTTTCCGAGCCAGTCTACAGAAAGTCCAGTTGTGCTCCACTGTATTTTCATTGGCCCGCTCGCTCATATGGTGAACTCTTGTATTTCTGATAGAGAAACCTTGTTTTGTAATGTACTCCATCAGATGGACTCTGAGGGAAACTTCCTGGTGGTAATCACATGGCCCAAAAGTAAAGGAAACTTGGCAGTCTCTTGTGTCCATCATGTGCTTATTCCACTTGGTAAAGTGGTTTGAAATGCCTTCCAGTAATGAATGGACCTTAGTTGTGATGGTTAACTGTGTTATGATTACTGCCACTGGATTGGAGTATTTGGAAAGTTTCCGTGTGCTGGACAGCTCCACTACTTCCTCAAAGGTATCCACAGGATACAAAGGCTTGGGGTCATTAAGACACTGGATTAGGGGTTCAATTTGATAAAAATCTGCTTCTTTTCGAAGCAAGTCAAATTCCTTGAAGTCCAGTGGCAAAGTCAACTCTGAAGTCCTTAAAAAGTTAAGAACATACCGGAAAAGTGGTCCATCTCGGTCAATGAAGTAATTGCCCTGAGAGTCCCTGGCAGTGGGGAAGTCTCCCCCGAACATGGCCCCAAGCATTGAATCGGGATATCTCGTTAGAGTGGTGAGGGATGTTGTATACAAGTGTCCACCCACATTTATTGTGACTGGATCAGTCATCTAGAAAGAAAGAAATTCCAGAGTTTATCAAACTACCACAAGAGATTTCTTATCACCAACACATGGCAGTTGCTGTGAGAAAGCTGCTGGCTCTAGAAAGAATTGCAATTGTTCAGCTTGAAACCTACCAATGGTGTTATACAGGAATAAATTCAAGAAACCTAGCCATAATCCACACCCGGCAACTTAGAAAGCATATTTTCAAAGTGCTTTACAAGTATTAACTAAAGCCCAGAGCTCACTGTCACATAACTATTTCATCTTCTGCAAAGTAAATATTTTCTCCATTTTTACAGATGAAGAGACTGATGCACAGCGTAAGTGATTTCCCGAAGGTACGAGTCAGAATTCCACCTCTGGCTCCTTGCCGTCACAATATCCCTTTTACTCGAGAAGGAACTAGTTTAGCAGGTACAAAACCTCTTTCCAGAAAAAATGAAAGGATGTAATGTAATTTTAGATCTAGGACCAAGAGCTTCCATTCAAAGGTGCAGCTAGGGGACATCATAAAGAAAACTCTATCACGCAAACAGTACTGCTGTGTAGAGGAGGGGCCAGAGCCGTAGAGCTAGCCTGCAGCTACAGCAGCCAGATCGCACGGAAAAAGGAAGGGGAGAAAAAGGATAGGGCACGATCCTGGGCACTGACTCTGACAATGAGGGCAGAGGGCCAGCCAGATAGGCAGACAGACAGAAGGGAACGGGATGTTTAGAGAAAGAAGAGAGAAGGAAAAATAAGAGGTGTGTGTCTAGTTTTGTGATGAAAGATGAAGTTTAAGAAGCAAGAATATTTTTCCAAATAAAATGACAGCAAAGTAATTAAAGGAGCAGGCAGGGAGAACATATTTTTTTCAACTTTGTATACCAGAAAGGTGGCTTTCGAGCCCAGTGTCAAATTGTATCTTTTTAGGAGCAATATAGCCCTCTTCTTGCTGTTGTGTTCAATAATTACTACTACGTGGCTGAAGATTAAGAACATGAACTGTCCCAACACACAATATGAAATGAAACATTAAAAACAAACCTATCTGCTTATATTATTTTTACTAAATTCATTTTCTTCACTCAACATTAAACTCTGGGTCTATACACAAGGCCAAGAGATTCGACCTAAAAATCTGGAAAGCCCAATTCTATTTTTCAGCATGCACACATCTTTATATTGGATCACTTACCATATATCCCCAGTCTCCATTATCCATCTGTTCTGTTGTTTGATCTATGGCAGTCTGAGTTTAATTGAAGGCTGCTAGGAGGACACACAATTCACCTCCTATTTCCCCCTGCAGGTTGGGAAAAAAGCAAAAAGTAGCAGACTGTAAGTACTTACAAGAACAGAGCAGAATATTTCTAATCAAAGACAGACTTGTGCCATAAACCGGTCTCTTGCATTCAACTACAAAGCCACACTGGTACAGGTATCTAACAAAGGAGAACTTCCCTATCTGAACCTTCCAGCATATCCTTCACTGTTACTCAACAGACTGCTGTCTCTAGAAGCAACTGGTAATCACTTTGTAGGCTGTCGTAAGCAGTCCTGTTTTGTTAAACAATAAGTCTGTCTTTGAAGATGATTGAAACGGAGAAGACGACCACATATTTGACTTGGGCAAAAGAGACATGGTTTAATAAGTAGTCCCAGTTACATAAATCAGAAACTTATTTACCCACCTATCTGGCTGAAAGTCCATCTCAATAGGTGGGTAAATAAAATTTCTGATTTATGTAACTGGGACTACTTGTTAAACCATGTCTCTTTTGCCCAAGTGAAATATGTAGTCATCTTCTATATCTATAGGTACAAACACACACAGATATATAATTATAATTTCAATGGTATTAATCAGCCATTCTGCATAAAATTGTACAGAAACACAAACCCACGAGGCGTCACTGTGTTTAAAAAACAGTGAGAATCTCACTGGAGTTAATGCTTCATTAGAGGGGACTGCAACTTGGCTGCAAGAGTGTGAACCACAAAGTGTGAAATCAGAGCCCAAGCTGATTTCGCAGCTGCCATAGAAACTTGCAAAGCACTTTACTTTTCAATGCATTTTTATAAATGAATCAGAATACATTTTCAACAATACTCCAACAAGAATGGTTTGAAAACAAGTTTTAACAATAACTTTCTAAGAGATATCCTCAACAGCGTTCACTCACACAGCCAGGGAAATGACTGCCTCCACTCCAGGAATGATGGGTGAAAGCCTAGTGCCTTGAATTTGCATGAGATCCCTTCTGGCCTTAAAAAAAAAAAAAAAAACTCTAATCTATAAGCAGTTTGGTACAAAAATAATCCTACTTATGAGAGCTTTTTAAAAACAAATACATACAGACATGTTTTACAAGCCCCGTTGTTAGCAAATAAGATCTGCTGCAGTATTCAGTCTCCTTACTGCACTCCAATTGACGATCACCCAGCAAATGAAATCACAAAGCTCTGGCTGAGACAAAACCCTACATTCTTCTGTACCTCTTCCAACTCAGACCCAAAAAGAATCTGCTCTTCTCTTTACTCCCTAGCAAACAGGGGGTCCATATCACCCACTTCAGAAGAATGTGGAATCGTTCAATGCTTTCTGCTCAAAATAGGCGCAAAAGCAGAGCACAATGGCTCTCTCTCAAAAGGTCAGCAAGGCACGTGGAGAACTGTGATATAGCCACAGAACGCACTGCATCTCAGAATGAAAGAGCTTCAGAGTCCAATTCAGCACTGTGACGGTGCGGATTGGCGCCACACTGGTACAGCGGTGGTTAATCCTTCCCTCCTAGCGGAGGAAGCCATGCCCAGGCATGCTCCACCTGGAAGTCAGGTATAAAAGCCTGCAGAGCTGCTCAGTCATGGTGGATCACCAGAGGGGAAGGAGGCTTGTTGCTCTCTTCAGCAGAAAAGAGGCTTGCACCCTGAGACGCAAAGGCCAGACCCCCAGAATCTGAGAATATGGTAGGAAGTGACCCAGAGAGTTCTTAAAGGGGAACGGTGCTGAGACCGTTCAGGCCGGCGTGTTTTGGGAGGATCCCCACCGGACCACTGGTGAGGAGAACTCACCCCTTGCAGGGCCCTGGGTTGGGACCCAGTGGAATGGGTGGGCCTGGGTCCCCCTACCTGGGCCACCCTCCTTTGAGAGGAGCTGGCCCCACACAGTGAGTTATATGGACTCTGGCCACTAGGTGGCATTACCCCACTAGGGGAGAGGAATTAGGTTGACTCTGGCCATTGGGCTGCACTACCCTGGGGGTGCATTGTATGGACTCCGGCTGCTAGGCTGCACTACCCTAATCAGCAAGGGGAAGTAGATGGACCCAGGCCTTTGGGCCACCCTGTGCAAACTACAGAAGGGCTTGGAACACAGACTTGGGCGTAGAGAGACTGCTCCCTCCCTCCCTCCCCCCGACCAAAGTGGCTGACAAGATGCTAGCACTGCCATAGGCACCTCGTGCATATTATGAAACGCAACCCAGTTAAACAGGACGAATCACCTCGGCGCCCCGCGGTGACACAGTGCAGCGGCGAGCACCACAGGGCAGCGCAGTAGCAAACGAATGCTGATCTAAAAGGTGGGAACAACCTTAGAACACCAGCTTGACTGCCATATACTAGAATGCATTTTATCCACGGTAAAGGAATTAGTGGTCCAGAAGACAAGCCTTCACAGCTTTTATTTGCTGTTAAGAACCTTCAACCTGAGCACAAAGTGCAACACACAGCTGCATTACAACAGGGAGAAAGAGCGGGGAGGGTTTCTGATCAATTCCCCATTAACAACGCTGGAGAGGAGCAGCACTCAGACTCGTGGTAACAGTGAGCATCAAGGACAGCTGGCTACTTAAACTGCACAGCAAACAATGGGAAAAGAGATCTTCCTGTCTCCAAAGTAGGTGTGAAGCAGCACAAACATTTTAAAAAGGAAGAAGACAGTACACGCTCACCGACATAAGAGATTTTCTTTTTCAAATTTCCATTACGTAGCTGATGCCAGTCAACTGCAACCTTCCAAACCCTGGGAATTGATTAAATCAAGCAAAAGCTACCCTTTTGGGTGATCATAAAGGGAAAGAAATAGATTACGTATTCCTGTCTGTACCATGGTAAAAGGCTTCACTTGATCACAGCACTGCTATGTAACACCAGGGTGAATAATGTATGAAAGCAATTAGCTCAGACAAGCCCACATGTCAAATAAATAAATAAAGGGCATCCAATAAGCTACACTGATTTTGTGTAGTATTTGAAAGTCATTAGACATACAGAAATCTGCTTAGGCAAAGGTAATATTAAAGTGAGGAGCACATTAGAAATACTGAATAGCAGCACTAAAACTGCATCACATGGTAAGTTCAAATGCCAAGTGCCTCAGAAACAATTAACTTTCCTTATCAGAATTAGCCTGGAAGTTTCTAGGTTCCTCTTTTAGGCAGCTGTGTGTATACTGATTATTTATTCTGGTCAGGTACAACTCAAGCATCATGAATAGCTAGAGGCAGACTAGAATGGAGAGGGAAGCCTTTGACAGCTCTGCCTTTCAACCAATGCATTGAATTATTTTAGTTAAAGGGATTTACCTTAAAAGATTCTGTGGTTAACTTATCTACAACTAAAGAGAATGAATGCTCTCTCGGGGTTAAAATCAGAAAGCTAGCATAAGACTCCACTTAAGCCCTATTTAGCCCACAGCCATTTCCCCCACTCTTGTGCAGAATGTTGACCACATAATAAGCAATGGCAAAAAAAAAAAAAAACAAACAAATAGTGGAAAGCAAGTGACTGATGACAAGTGGCCGTTTGATGAATGATCAGTGATCCCAGTATATCAAATCTGTGTGATCCCATTCATATCAGTGCAGCTTCTGTAAATGTTGTTTAATATTTCATGACTCTAGAGATCTATTATACTACCTTACTATTAGGCATAGCGCTTATTAGTCATTCGTCCCATTACTTCAATGGAGCTGGGGGGCAGGGAGGTAGAGACAGTGCAGGCTCAGAGTACAAATTATAATCAGAGCCATCTGAGCATTCTCATGTGTATCATCCACACTGTGGATGAAGGTTCAAGCCAGATTGGAAGAGATTTGACCCAGTGGGGTTCTCAAGTTTTCTCACAGTGTGGATCCCATTTTAGAAGAGAGTGTGCCCTGTTCCAACTTCACCCCAATAATACAATGTTAGGAAAGCGTTTCCTATCTTTCCCTGTCATTTATCAGCTAGACTAGAGGACAGCCAGCACCATGTGACCTGCCAGCTGTTTGCAGACCAACTGTCCACAGATAACTGCTTTGGAGCCTACAGCTTACTCATTTCTCTCCAACAAATCAACTAAAAGTCACTCCTAGTTCCAGTCTTTAACGGTTACTCCAGTATCAAAATATTAACCTTGGCTTTCTAGATCATTCCAGAATGTACAAACATCTTAAAGATGGTGGTTTAAAAATCAAAGGTTGCAAAGCTCGCACTCCCACTACACGGTTAAACACATTTTGCTATTCAAGCTGCTCCCAGAGAGCCACTTAAGATAGGTCACTGTCTTTGGCATTCAGACATATATAGATGAAACAAATGTCCTAGCTCCAAGTATAGATAGTTACATTTGTCCTGAATTGCTCTGCGCCTCAGCTGTGCACAGAGTTTGAGAGATAATATTTTCATAGAAAATGGATGGAAGAAATTTAAGGCAGTCACTTGAGTTAAAAAAAACCAAGCTGGCACAAGAAGTAGCTACATTTGCAAATACAATGGAAATGTAATCATAGCACAGCATTATTCTTAACTAAAATATTGATGACTTGACTTTTTCCTTAATTCAACCCCCTTCAAGGGTTGTAACTCAGCTGCTTTGCTTTACTCCACAATGAATCATGGTTTATACATTTCCAGACCCAATTTTTTTTCTAAAATAGGTTACAGACCATCAATATTTCTCTTTCTTGCTATTTAACTTTAAACAAGAAAACAAAATTCACACACAATAGGTGGTCTTAATGTTTTCATCTCTGCATGCTTAGTTGCTTTATTACAATTTACAGCACCCTCAACTCTTGACGGAGAGAGCTTTATCAAACATTTTTTGTCAAAAAAAAAACCCCACCCCACCCCCAAAGGCTGCATTCAGACCTTTTCTTTTAGCTACAAAATTTTCCATTTCAAAAAGGTGTGATTAGAGGGGCTCTGGGAACCAGTGGACAAACTGAACAGTAAAAAGTCACCAGGACCAGATGGGATTCTGAAGGAACTCAGACGTGAAACTGCAGAGGGGCTACCTGTCCTCTCCCTAACCCATCATTTAAATCAGCTCCTGCACCAGGTGGCTGGAGGGTATCGCTAATGCCACACCAATTTTTAAAAGAGGCCCCAGAGGCGATCCTGGCCATTACAGGCCAGTCAGCCGACCCCTTGCAACCGCAGTAAAGAACAGACTGATCAGACCCACGGGCGACCACGATCTGCTGGGGAAGAGGCCGCCTGGAGAGGGAAATCAGGCCTCCCCCGGGGGCGGGCAGCCTGCGAGAAGTAGCCACGGCTTCCCCCGGGGTCGCGGGGAGACCCGGGCTGCCCAGGGCCGCAGGCGGGAGCCCCCCCCCAGGGTAAAACCGACACCCGGGCCCCGGCGCTTCTCCCGAGCTCTGCGACACAAGCCTCCCTGGGGCCGCCCCGCGCCGGGGACGGGACCCAGGCGTCCGGCCCCTCCCCCGCGCCGGGGACGGGACCCAGGCGTCCGGCCCCACTCACCGGCTGCGCTCGCGGCTCCCGGGCTGCGGAGAGGCCGGCGACCGCCGCGGGGACAACCGAGCGCGACCCCCGCGTTCCCGCCCCGCGCCCGGGCCCCGCCCCCCCGGCCCCGCCCCGCGCCCGGGCCCCGCCCCCCGGCCCCGCCCCCGCTGCCGGCTCCCGTCGAAGCCGCCTCGCAGAGAGGCTGGTCCGCGAGCCCGGCTGTGCCAAGGCTGGCTCGCCCCGGGGGCGGGGGGGGGGGCGCGGAGAGCCCCTGGCCCAAAGTGCAAACGCGGCGTGTGATGGGGCCCGCCTCAAGCCCGGGGGCGCAGCAGCCGCCCCCGCCCCCTGGTGCCTGCCCCCTCCCCGGTGCAGCGATCCCTATACCGCCACTGGGTTTCTGCTAAACAGCCTCTGGCAAGGAGTTCCACAGGTTGACTGTGCCCTGTGTGGGGGAAGGCTCCCTTTGGATTGTTTTCAGCCTGCTGCCTGTTAATTTCATCGGGTGCCCCCTAGTTCCAGTGTTAGGAGAAGGAGTAAATAACACTTCCCTATTTCCTTTCTCCACACCAGGCATGATTGTATAGACCACAATCATATCCCCCCTTAGTCCTCTCTTTTTCAAGCTGAAAAGTCCCAGATTTATTCTCTCCCCTAATACAGAAGCCGTTGCATACCCCTGATCAGTTTTGTTGCCGTTTACTGAACCTTTTCCAATTCCAATATATATTTTTTGAGACTGGGCGAGCACATCTGCACGCAGTATTCAAGATGTGGGCGTATCATGGATTTATATAGATGCAATACAATATTTTCTGTCTTGTTAACAGAGGACTAGTCACAATGACTCCAAGATCTCTTTCTTGAGTGGTAACAGCTAATTTAGACCCCATCATTTTATATGTATAGTTGGGATTATGTTTTCCAATGTGCATTACTTTATCAACATTGAATTTCATCTGCCATTTTGTTATCCAGTTTTGAGAGATGCTTTTGTAGTTCTTCGCAGTCTGCGTGGGATTTAACTGTTTTGAGTAGTTTTGTATCATTTGCAAATTTTGCCACCTCACTGTTTACTCTCTTTTCCAGATCATTTATGAATATGTTGAACAGCAATAGTCCCAGTACAGACCCCTGGGAGACACCACTATTTACCTCTCTCCGTTCTGAAAACTGACCATTTATTCCTACTCTGTGTTTCCTATCTTTTAACTGAGTTACCAATCCATGAGAGGTACCTTCCCTCTTATCCCGTGACAGCTTACTTTGCTTAAGAGCCTTTGGCAATGGACCTTGTCAAAGGCTTTCTGAATACCTAAGTACACTATGCCACTGGATCCCCCTTGTCCACATGCTTGTTGACCCCCTCACAGAATTCTAGTAGATTGGTGAGGCAGGATTTCCCTTTACAGAAACCATGCTGACTCTTCCCCCAACAAATTCTGTTCATCTGTGTGCCTGCCAGCTATTAGTTTAAAAACTGCTCTACAACACTTTCACTGTGAAGTGCCAGCAGTCTGGTTCCATGTTGGTTGAGGTGGAGCCCACCCTTCCTGTACAGGCTCCACCTAAAGAGTGGTGCCAGCAGTGATATTTCTAGTCTGACCCCTGCTTTGGATACACCGATCCAGCCCCATTTTGATGGATCTCTCCCATCTCATTAACTTCACTTTCAGATAGACACAAGGCACTCTGGGGCCATCATGGCTACATCACAGGGAGACAGTGTCCCTGTGGAGCAGCACAGGCGCTGCGTGACACAGAAGACACACCCTGGCTGTGCAGAGCCCAGTCCCAGGGGTGCCACTTCAGGCTCCAGGGTGGTGTCTGGAAACCCCATTAATGTGTTGGTGCAAGTGTTGTGGTCTTGTGACTTCACTGTCTGACACCACACTCAAACACTGGGACACAGCACAGCAGCCAGAATCGTGCAAGGCAACTACCAAAGTCTCCCCAGTACCAGCTGAACCTTGGGCAGTGGGATGCAAGTGCTGCTCTCATCTTCTGGGCTGAGACCTGTGGCCTGCAGCTCTGCTCCTTTAGGCTAATGGAACGTTCTGCTACTACAAGAATGAAGCCCATGTGCAGGACTCAGCACTTTCTCAAGAGCCAGCAGAGCGTGGAACAAGTGCCCACAGACAGTAAGGACCATCGCAAACCTCAGTCCCTTTCACTCCAAGTGCCAAGATCACCTTTTCAACCTGCAGTCCCTATCATAACCACAGACGTGTATAACGTGGCCAGATTTGGGCAGATTTTCACAGGCACATCCCTGATGCTACGGCAACCACCCTGCTAAGTTTCAAATCCCTGTGCCGAGGCACGGGCGCATGACATCTCTGAACGAAAAACACTAACTCTAATTTTTTTATGTGGTCAAAGATAACAACTTTTCCCCAAAAAGAACAGGAGGACTTGTGGCACCTTAGAGACTAACAAATTTATTTGAGCATAAGCTTTCGTGAGCTACAGCTCACTTCATTGGATGCATGCAGTGGGAAATACAGTGGGGAGATTTATATACACAGGTTTCAGAGTAACAGCCGTGTTAGTCTGTATTCGCAAAAAGAACAGGAGGACTTGTGGCACCTTAGAGACTAACCAATTTATTTGAGCATAAGCTTTCGTGAGCTACAGCTTACTTCATCAGATGCAAACTGTGGAAAGTGTAGAAGATCTTTTTATACACACAAAGCATGAAAAAATACCTCCCCTCACCCCACTCTCCTGCTGGTAATAGCTTATCTAAAGTGATCACTCTCCTTACAATGTGTATGATAATCAAGTTGGGCCATTTCTAGCACAAATAACAATGGGAGTTACCATACACACTGTAACAAGAGTGATCAGGTAAGGTGAGCTATTACCAGCAGAAGAGTGGGGAGGGAGGGAACCTTTTGTAGTGATAATCAAGGTGGGCCATTTCCAGCAGTTGACAAGAACGTGAGGAACAATGGGGGGGGGAGGAATAAACGTGGGGAAATAGTTTTACTTTGTGTAATGACCCATCCACTCCCAGTCTCTATTCAAGCCTAAGTTAATTGTACCCAGTTTGCAAATTAATTCCAATTCAGCAGTCTGTTTTTGAATTTTTTTTTGTTGAAGAATTGCCACTTTTAGGTCTGTAATCCAATGACCAAAGAGATTGAAGTGTTCCCTGCACCCACCAGGCTGAAATGCAGCGTGGCCAGCGTCAGGCCAAACCAGCGAAGTCTGACAACATCAGCAGCTGGAGACAAGTCTTCCATGGGCTCCTGCCCTCCGGGGAAGGCAAAGCTGTAAAGGATGGCGTCTCCGTACTAGCTTTGGTCCAAGCCGCTCACCGTACTCGCAGGGCAAGACGACGTTCGGCCCGCGGGTTGGCGGAACCCGCTCAATGCGCCGAAGGGCGGAAGCGAGGCAAAGCCATCCCCTGCGGCCGCTTCTGTCTCTTCTCGCGATAACAGTGAGTAGCTCCGCCCCCTGCGCCCGGCTGCCGGGCAGTGACGGGGCGGTCCCGGCTTTGATTGGACAGACAGGGTGTGACGCAGTGACGTAGGGGGCCGACAGGCAGAGGGCAGGGGCAAGATGGCGGCTGCCGCAGGGGCACTGAGGAGGCTGGTGCGATGCGGGCCCCAGCAGGTAGGGCCGGGCCGGGCCGGCTGCCCCCGCCCCGCCGGCTCCGTGTTAACGCGTGTCCCCGTCTCTCCGCAGGGCCTGGGGCGGCTGCTGCAGCTGCGCCGCGGGATTCACGGGACCGCGCCGGCCGCCGCCCAGGTAACGGGGTCACCGGGGGGGGAGGGGCAGCCCCCCCCGTTCCCGCCGGGGCGGGGGCTGGGAACGGGCCAGGCCCGTGGCACCGCGGAGAGCGGCGGGTTGTGGGGCGGGCCCGGGTCCGTCACTTGGCCGAGGCGCTGGCGGCGTCGCCACCTGTTTTCGGGGCGGGGGGGCGGGGCCGGGCCGGGCCGGGGGGGGGGGGGGCAGCGTGCGGCCGCTCTCCGGGAGCCGCGGGTTTGCTGCGCTCCAGACTTGCCCTGAGCGGCTGATCTGTCTTCCGCAGGTGACTGTCCGCGATGCATTAAATCAGGCATTAGATGAGGAGCTGGAGAGGGACGAGACGGTGTTTCTGTTGGGAGAGGAAGTTGCCCAGTATGATGGTGCGTACAAGGTGAGGGGACTCCTGTTTATTAACTGAATTAACTAGTATTTGGAAATATAATCTTAGCAACCCAGATTTTCTTTGCTAATTGCAGGTTAGCCGAGGTCTCTGGAAGAAATATGGAGACAAGAGAATAATAGATACTCCTATATCAGAGGTATGAATAAATTAGCAATCCCTCCTCCCTCATTTTTTGTAGTCATACTCATTCTTCGTTTCTTTTTCTTTTTAAGATGGGCTTTACAGGAATTGCTGTAGGTGCTGCTATGGTAAGTAATTTCTGACACTTTGAAGTGAGATCAGTTTTCTCTTGGTTTAATTCATTTAACAGAAAAATGTTAAATGCAAAATACTTTGCTATTATGATAGTTAAACTAGTGTTTTAACTACTAATATAGCTGTCTTAATTTAACAGGCTGGGTTGAGGCCAATTTGTGAATTCATGACCTTCAACTTCTCCATGCAAGCAATTGATCAAGTTATAAATTCTGCTGCCAAGACACTTTACATGTCTGCAGGCATAGTGCCTGTCCCAGTTGTCTTCAGAGGTCCCAATGGTGCCTCAGCTGGAGTAGGAGCACAACATTCACAGTGCTTTGCTGCTTGGTATGGGCATTGTCCTGGACTGAAAGTAGTCAGCCCTTGGAGTTCAGAGGATGCAAAAGGTCTACTTAAAGCATCAGTCCGGGATGACAATCCAGGTGAATGGAACTTTTTATAAATACCATGGTCTAATGATTAAGCGCTAGCTGCTTAAACTTATTCTCCAATTAGTCTCTGAATGAATTTTTTTTTAAAGCAAATTTAAATATTTGATTAACTCCTAAACTGTTTAAAATCACTGCTTTATTGCAAAGATTCTCCATGCCCTTATAGGAGCTATTAGGGTCTCTCTGCACACTTTTCCTAGCATAGAGTATCTGCAGCTGACTTCAACACAAGTTATAGGATCAATTTATGCCTTTCCCAGCTAAGCTTCAGTGCGTGGTTAAGAACTTCACAGAAAATTAACACTATTGAAGTTGGTGTCCCAGGTAAACAAACTACACACACAAGCTTCTAACTCCCCTAGTTATAAATTACTAGTTACTAACTCAGTAGTGCCGTCTTGTTGAATCTACATTCATAGAATAGAAAAGTCAAAGTTACTCTGTCCATTAACCATACCGCACAAATCACTGTAGTATCGGGCACCTTTGATGCATTGATTTTTAAAGACTAACACCATAACAATGAACTTGGGAATTTTAAGGGCGCATGCTGCATACAGTGGCTTTAATGGTAGCAGGCACAAATGACTATGCATCTATCACTTGGTGGTGATTCTCCTCCTCTCTCCAGAGAGAGAAGCATGTGGAGTGTCTTGTTTTGGTACTGTGTCTTTAATAAATACCTATTACTCTGTGTTTATATTAGAAAATGCAAAGTCAGAGAAATGTGCCTGGCACTTGGAGCAGAAAGCGGTATGGCTTGTGATAGATTTTAGTTCCTGGTGGAATTCATTCCAGAGTATTAGACTCGCCTCCTGGGAAAGTTCTGTCTCCTATACAAATGAGTTTAACTACTATTGTTGAGAGTTCCATTATGTCAAAGTTCTCTTTTTTAAAATCTTCCTAAAACATGATATGACTTTTTTGCAGACTTCCAGGAACTTAAAGGGAGAAATCTTACACAAACTCCTGGCCCTAGTTCCTCTTGTTTAAATTCAATTTAGAGTGAGAATAGGGAGATCCAGATGTTTAATTTCTGTAGTGACCAAGTAGAAAAAGAAAGTTAATACTGTATTGCCCTATTAAGGAACTAGTCTCCTGCATTCTTTCTCCCATGAATAATGGGACTGCTCATAGGAAAGGTGGTTGGATCAGGTCTTAGGCTTCTGCCTACCAAACTGAATATCTCAAATCACCAAACTTACGGTTTTTGGGGTTTTTTGTTTTGTTTTTTACCATGTTAACAAACAGGATCATTTAGTCAAACTTTTAAAACAGCGCTGTGCTACTAGCGGCTCAGGTTAACTGAGTCATTTTTCATGCTGATACAAATATGCTACCCAAACTATGCTTTTATTGCATTTATTGTTCACCCTCTTGTAAGTAAGCTGAGTTTAGCATCATGGAGCCCCCTAACACTTTAGGAATTTGGGGGGAGGGTAGAGTAGGGAGGAGAGGCTGGATGATGCTGTATAGTGCTTTCATCTGGAGAAGTGCATCAAACTAACCAAGTAAGCACTTGATGTTTTTTCAGTTGTGATGCTGGAAAATGAATTGATGTACGGAGTCCCTTTTGAAATGTCAGAAGAAGCTCAGTCAAAGGACTTTCTTGTTCCTATTGGAAAAGCCAAAATAGAAAGGCAAGGTAAGTTCAGAATACTCTTAACACTTCACATAATCTGATCCTCAAATTCTCCTACTCTGTTGGGTCGCTTTAATTAATAGCATATTTCCCATACAAAACACCCTCTCTTCCTGTGGAATAGGAAAATATTTAAAGGGACAGAATTCTAAAGTCCAAACTCAACTTCTAACATACTGTACTAACCTCATGTTAATAAAACAGAACATCACTTGGTCCCATCCTTTTGGTCACAATATCTTGGTTGTTAGAAAAAAGGTGCAATTCTGGATCAAGACTGGAATGAACCAGGTAATAGACCTATGTGCTGCTGAGTGAAATCTGTCACATTTCTCTTCCTTCCTTGCATGTAGACAACCACTTTTGTTTAGAATCTTAGTGACCTTTGAGGTGCTGAACAAACTTGCAGTGGTTCAAATTTCTTATTATACATAAGTTCGTTTGCAGTGATGAGAACTTCATAGCCATACCATGCAAGTTGCTACTACTCATTCTGCATGCAGAGTATAAGTGTCGGACGCTTCAAATACGCAAACTCAGGATGAGTTCAGATGTTGAATTTCAGGCTATTCCTAATGTATAAATCACTTCTGAATAGACTAAAAAAGTCCATTTAAATCAATGTTCAGTCCTTATGTACTTACTATTTCAAAACTGGACTGTGTTGTCTTGAGCTCATAAGGCTACTTATAGCTACTTAGATCTTCCCACACCCTGACTTCTGTAGTTAACTCTTATGTAACTTGATCCATCACCAACTTCTGTGTTTCAGGAACCCATGTTACTCTAGTGTCACACTCCAGATCTGTTGGACACTGTCTGGAAGCAGCTGCTGTACTTGTCAAAGAAGGTGTGGAGTGTGAGGTGCGTTATGGGAGGATTCCAGTCTCTAGTGAAGAAATTCCTTACTGTTTTTAAAATTGAACTAAGGCCATGCAAAATTAAGTCTAGTAAACTGTTTGCACTTCAAAGTACTCTTTCATCACTGATTTAAACAATGATGGAGACAAATGTGTTCCTTGCATGTATCTGCCATCCCCTGATTTCCCATCATAGAGCTGGGGCCAAATTAATACCATGTATGTAAGTCAAAATCACAAGCAAAAGGGAAGCTTGTGTTTGAGAGGGTCTGTTTATGCATGGCAGTAGTGCTGCAGCTAGGCAGGATGACATTTAGTGGGATTCCTAAAAGGTGACCAGGGGTTTGTCTAAACAGTTGTAGCAGTTTAAAGTGGGGTTTATTTTTAACTGATTCAGTTAAATCAAAGGCTGTGTAGACGTTCAAATCAGTATAAGTCTGGCTTATATTGATCTAGCTTCTTAGGAACAGGCTATAAGCCATACTGATATAGGTCAAGTCTATATTGATTCTAGCATCTAGCCCTTTCACTAATTGGTCTTAAAATCACTTAGTTAAGGTAAACAGATGTGCTCTGTGCGTGTGTTCATATTTTAAACTACGTAGAGACAATGAAAGGGCTATTGTTTGCCTTGATCCAAGGAGGCTTAAAGCAGAAACACAAGTGAATGTGTGTGCAAGGCTCATTGCTTACACCTCTGTATGAAGGGAGGGGATGACCAGAAAGTCAGACTTCTGACATGCTGGAGGGTGTGAGAGGAGTCTGTAGCATGATGATGTGGCTAAAATTAGTCCTCTACATGCAGGTAGAAGCATCCTATCCTAGAACAAAGTGAGTAGTTCCTCTTTGTACTGTGGGTGTGACTACAGCTGAAATACAGAATTTAGGTACCTCTGCAGAGGAAAGAGATGGCTAAAATAATGGCTGCCGAATACACACCGTTGGAGGAAATGCCCTAGATCTCAGTTTGAAGTGTTGCCTTTCTTTAGCCACTTGTCCTTGAGAGGTTAAGAACAAAGTAATAAGATGAAGTTAAAGGTTAGAGTACTCACTTATGCAATTATAGATAGGCTTAAAGGACCTCTTGCAAAAATAAAACACTTAACACTCTCTCTAAGGTGGTAAACCTCCGTACCATTAGACCAATGGATGTGGAAAGTATAGAAGCCAGTGTTGTGAAGACAAATCATCTTATAACAGTGGAAGGAGGCTGGCCGCAGTTTGGAGTAGGAGCTGAAATTTGTGCTAGGATCATGGAAGGTAGGTCATAATAGCTTCTGAAGCTTATTTAACTTTGTATTGTATGTTTCCAAAGTTAGCTCACTAACCTTAAACATACTACTCTCATGATACATGAGCTGCTCCAGACAACTGTTTTTGTGGGAAGGAAAAGAAAGAAATTTCTAGTCAAATCAAGGTTCAGGTTTTCTGTTAGACTTTTAACCATTTAACTTAACAAAAGCACATACCAGTGAAAACCTTTGCCCCTTTATTCTACTGTGGCCTATCCCCCTAGAGCCAGAGCTTGCAGAGGCTGTGTAGGTGGTAGTGAGTTAGGCAACCTGGTAACGTGCCCTAGAAGGGAATGTGGGACACACATCTTCCGCTCCCTCCCCCCCCCCCCCGGTAAACTTTCATTGAAGGTGCAAAAACAACAAGGAATCCTTGTGGCACCTTAGAGACTAATAAATTTATTTAGGCATAAGCTTTTGTGGGCTAGAATCCACTTCATCAGATGCATCATGAATGTGTGAAGATGGTGAGAATTAAGCAAGAATGTCTATAGGTTTAAGGTTAACACATCAAAGGTCAGCTCCAGGAGTAAAGGGATTGGCCCATGGATCACTTTGAGACCCTAACTCCTTTGATGAAAGCTGTAGCTAAAAATACATTGGCCTTTCCTAAGACCTTTTTATTCTATTCCAGGACCTGCCTTTAACTATTTGGATGCTCCAGCTGTGCGTCTCACAGGTGCAGATGTTCCTATGCCTTATGCAAAGATTTTGGAAGACAACTGCTTACCTCAAGTGAAAGATATCATATTTGCAGTGAAGAAAATATTAAATATCTAGGTTGTATATACATGGTGCTCTTCCAAAGTGTGTCTTAAGAGCATTAATGGAATGGACTACACACACTTACTCATAATGTTGTATAGCTCTATTGAGCTCTTTGTACTGAAGGAAAAGTTCAGGTGACCTTTTAAATGTATTTATGTAGTTAATCTGTGTTTAGTGGGTCACCCTCTCAGCTACTTTCTTCTACTGAGCTAAGCACACTTACATGTATGGGTGCCAGACTGAGTCTGTAAAGTGTGAATCTGTATTAAAAGCCTTAGGAAAACAGTATCTAAATAAGCCTCCCTCTGTGCCATTTACAAATGGTAAAAGAAATAAAGGGTCACCTGTGCTCTGAGTTGCTTCTGTGGAACTTGGGGAGAAGAGAGGTAAATTGCAAGGGACAATGAGAGATGCTGGCTGCAGTACATTGGTTGCCCTAGTTTGGTGGAGAAAAGAAGAATGGGTGTAGGTGAGTTTTTAGAAAAAACAAATCCCATGCTCTTGGCAGCTGTAACTAATGAGCTGCAGGACTCAAGGTGCAGTTTCTCTAAAAATACTAATTTATTATGATTGTGGAGCTGCCAACTGTGTGCAAGATCAGTCTCAAGAAAATCCTTTTGCTGTACAGGTGCTTTCATACCTTATGGTGTCCAGTACTAGAGCTTTCCCTGGGTCAGATAAGAAACTGATTGTAGAGAGGAAATAAGTCAGTATGGACTATTTTTGTTCAATCCAAGATAAGCTGCTCCACATAAGTTTAGAAGATCAGTATTTAGAGTCTTAACCCTTTTTAGCAGTTTAAATCCTGTGACTATACTAACAGCAGCACCTGTTCAAAAATTTTTAATCTTAATTATTCCTCATTCATCCACTCAGTTTCACCACAGGAGTAATCCATGATCAAGTCCTGGTAAAATAAAAGATCTTTTAAAAAAAAACATATATAGAGAGAGAGAGAAAAGGAGGACTTGTGGCATCTTAGAGACTAACCAATTTATTTGAGCATAAGCTTTTGTGAGCTACAGCTCCTCGTACGAGGTTAGAGAGCTTGATTGCTAAGTGATCTTAACTTCAGAAATAATGGAACCCTTGTTTGGATGTTGTAAAACCACTCCTAACCCCAATAAGGAAATGAGAGTAGATAGCACAGGTGCTGTGTTTAAAAAAGGAGGCAACAGTGAAGTCATTTTAGAGAAACTAGACAAGTGCTGTTACTTTAAGAGTGCTTCCCTCTAGAACAATGGTTTTAGGAGAAGCTAGTGATAATCACCACAGCCTGTCAGCATTGTTGTCATGTATCAGTCACTGTCAGATGCAGTACCAAACTGTATCTTCATGGAGGGAACTGAATTAGCCTCACTCACCTACCCAAGGAGCTGAATTCCTTCCCTTTGCAGGGACAGTCAGCAAGCTGATGTAGCACTAGCCTGTCATTTCAGTACTTACCACTTAAATGCAGGGTGTAGAAGCTTCTGCTGCATTAGATTCTCTATTTTACAGCCCAACTTATTTTAAAGCAGTAACCCTCATTCTCTGACTGGAGGAATTCCAGTGACATTTATTTTAATAAAAATATGACTGATATATCACAGGTTACATGAAACTTTATACACAATGACATTCTCTGCATAGTAAACACTGATGTGTACTTGAATTTAAAATGGATTATCTATAATCCTTTAAAGTGCAATTTGTTTAAGGTTTTAAGCAAATCATAGAATAAAAGGATCTTTTCAGTCAGCATTTTAAAACAAAGTGTTCTGCAACTTCCCCAAGAACAAGATTAATTTCATATAGATGCAAAATTTGCCTGAGTTGAAAACTCCCCAATCCAGAACTTGTGTTGATTAATCAGTGCCAATTAACTCCCATTTTATTGCCTGAATTAACAGGCTGTTTGTTTCCCCAGCACATGTGGTAACTAGAAACAGCTACATGTACTGTTGGAATGACCACCCTAAACATTAGTTACATATAAGCATGAGAAGCATTCATGCTACACTGTTGAATATGCCATAGAGAGAGTTAAATCTACAGTTCCCTCACCAGTGTACTACACTTTGGATTAAGTGCTTTTTTTAAAAAAAATTATCTAAAGTAAATGGCTGGTTTTTGATGCAGCAAAAATGTAATGTGCCAACTACAAGGAATTGTAGGAAAATAGGGCAGACTAACATTAGATTTTCAAGTGTGTTTGAAACAAGGGGTAGGGTGGAATCAGATGTACTGAGTCAGTATCCTCATATTTGTTCCTATTTTCAGATGGTAAAAATATGGCTTTACCTCCCTCCCTCCCCAAAAATCACTTAAAATGAACTTTAGTTAACTGGAATAAATGAAGTCAAGAGTTACCACAATATGGCAATGCAGTTCAAACAACGTAGTGCTGCTACTCAAGGACAAGGAGAAATTTCTCTAGAAAAAGCTGAAATGGCTCTGAACAAACAGCTGCAAAATAATAGACCACCATGAAGTGGCTGATCATGCCTCAACTTAGGACATTTGTTCAAGGGAAAAATATCCGATCCTGCTGTCAAGAGTTAACTTCAGCTGATCCTGGGAACACTGTAGTCACACGTGTCTGCTTTCTTCAAAGCTCCTTTCTGAAAGTTTTGAATGGAGCTAAGTAAGGCTTCTCGGCTGGCACTGGCAGCAGGCGTAGGGTCAGGATGCACTGCCCCATCCATTGGAGGAGGGAGTGGAGGAGCTGCTGGTGGTGGCGGCGGGGGCATAGTTGACACTCCTGTTAAAATGAGACAGTAATTACACAAGAAACCACCACATTAGCTGACCAAAAACAAGACTAAGCTGATCTAATAATTGCAGCTACCTTGCTAGAATAATAAATCAACTAGAGAAGTCATTTACCCAAGTAAATATGTAACTTCTTGAGTATTGCAAATAGGAATCAGATTGTGGAGAAGGAGGACATAGAAATTAGATGCGAGAAAGACCTAGGAGATCACATCCATCCTCCTGTAAGTGCAGGCTATACAGTCCCCTGATAAGAGATCATCCAAGTCACCTTTGAAGAGAAGCCCTGGATGCCCAGTTACTTGGAGACTCAAGGGGCCATACAACTACAAATTATAAGAATCTTGTGCTGGCTGAGGGATGAAATTAAATGATTTCCAGGACTTTCCCCTCATCTCTGATTCCTGCGGTTTGTTTCTTAGTGCTAACACCAAGTGAAGCAGTCTGCCCCCATCTCACAAAGCCAGACCCAATAAATAAAATAGTTGGGCTGTGGCATTAAGTCTCTTACTATGTCCCAGATGTAGCTACACTGTAAAGTCTGGTTTTTTCCCTCTAGCCAGATTTTCCAGTCCATAAATTCTGTTTTTAGGTCATTCGCTATACATGAAAGTATTGATAAGGGGTATAAAGAGACTCATTTTCTAAGAAATAGAAAAAGGCAAGTTCCTATTAAAATTAGTTATTGAGTAGTGATATCCTTTTGTAGATTACACTGCATCACAAGTTCTTACAAGGGCCACAAAGAGACCAGAGTGCTGGCCAGTGGCACTTTTAGCACTGAAAAATCTTGACTTGCGTTGCTACATTCTGGGTTCTAGATCAGTTCTCAACCTTTTCTTTCTGAGGTCCTGCGATATACTATAAAAACTCCCTGACCCAGCTGTGCCACAACTGTTTTTTTGCATATAAAAGCCAGGGCTGGTGTTCAGGGATAGCAAGCAGGACAATCACTTGGGGCCCCACACCACAGGGGGCACCACAAAGCTAAGTTGCTCAGGCTTCGACTTCAGCCCCAGGTGGTGGGGCTCAGGCCCCGGGGCTGCAGTCCCACATGGTGGGGCTTCAGCTCTGCCCGGGGCCCCAGTGAGTCTAATGCTGGCCTGCTTGGCAGACCCCCTGAAACCTGTTCACAGCCCCACGGTGGGCCCCAGACCCCTGGTTGAGAACCACTGGTCTAGATCACACATACGCTTCACTTTCTGTAACTCAGTGTGTCAACTTCACACTCTTACATCAAAAATATACAGGCACATAAGAGCCAGAGAGTTTCAGATATGCTCCCTTGCAACCCCACATCGCATGGCCATACAAAGTCAGAGCTGGGAAATTTAGTTAGGCTTGGAAGGATTTGATTTTTTAGCAGCAAATCTTGGTAAACTTCAATTTCACTGTACACAAAGATGAAAAAATATTTCTATGGATAATCAAAATTTGCATATAGGCAAAAAGCTGCTTGAGAACTAGTTTGGTTTAAGGTATTTACATTTTTGACACGTGATGTTGATGGTGTGTGTGTTAACAGTTTAAAGCCTTAACTTTTTGAATGTGAACATTACTTAAATAATTATTGTCTGACCTCCCCCACTGTCTGCCACCCCCATATTTGCCTGCCACTGAAAATTTAAAATCAATAAAAATAAGAACTTAAACGCATAATTCTGCGCAACTGTGAAAATTTTACTCTAAGAATTAAATGCTTAAAAATTAACATGGATATCAGTTGAAATTAAAAAAATATATATAGATTGAATTCTGCCACGCCTATTTATAGCGTGCCCTCTTCTGCCAGATAACAGGATGACTCTTTCCAATACACAAACCACATATTCTGCAAGGGGTAGAGGAGGTCTGATTACATCCATCACCCAGGTACTTTTTGGTGATTTGAGCTAATCAATAGATATTCAGGAAAGAGGGGAATGTGAAAGATACAGCATCGCACTTAGTCATGCCAGGTTTACATGGAGAACATCTGGAGAACACAGAGGTGAAAACTCTGCCATTATCGGACAATGAACGGAAGTGATAAGAGGCTAAGGGAAGCAATAGTTACCAGAGCAGAACCACATGCTGCCATATTTCCATTAACTCAACACTCCCAATGACTACGTAAGAAATTAAGTCACACAGAACGACATTCAAAAGTTATTCAATGCTCAGCCACAAGGAAAGCAGCTGAAGCAATCACTTCCTTCTCAACTTGTTCCAGTCTTCCTTGTTGCTGCTTAGTCTCACACTAGTAAGTGGTGGTGAAAAAATAGGTGCTGTAATAAAACAAGCTGAGTTCCAGAAGGAAAGGACCTTAGTTTGAAACATTTTCAATTTGTGTCAGTTTTAAAGATTGTTCCTATGTGGAAAAATCTACCTCAAAAAGGAGAATGTTTATACAAAAAGCATTTTATTTGGCCAGTGACTTCACTGCATTCCTATGGTTATTGTACTTCGGACACTTGGACAAGAGTGTCCCTTCCTCACAAGCCAGCACCTCCTGCAAGGCGGGGAAGGGGGAGACAATCCTCTGATGGGAGAACAACAGCCTGTTCCTATCGAAATATGTGGCTGTTTCAAGTCTTTGTTTTACTCTCCTCCTCTCCAGTAGAAATGCCAGTGTTCAAAGAAGGACTCCCACACTGGGCAAAGTGGGACCACCTCTCTGTTGCAGAGATTTTGTTTTAAATCCATCCCTCTCTTTGGTAATTGAGCTGGAAGCAAAGTTAATACATACTTGAAAATCAGAGATGGCCCAAATTCATCACTGTAATTCACTGGCCTATCTGATTTGTCCTTATACCAGCACAGATAACTGGACCTGAAAATCTAAGTTTATTAATAACATTTATTGGAAAGTTATCCCCACCATTAGAGTCTCACTAACTAATGTGCTCACTTATGATCAGCAGAGTGTGGGGCAATATTATGAAGAGTGATACTTAAAATTCATGGCAGAAGGAAGAACAAATGGTGATCCACAGCAAAGGCTGAGGCAGGATGGTAAGCATTAAGGTTGAAGTGGTCAGAGTAGAACAAAAGGGTAGGTGAAGTCATCCCACATCCTTATTGTTTAACTTGTGATCAAATGAATTAGCCATTAATATGATATGCCACAAAAGAGTCAAGAGCATCTGAGTAAGGAACGAGATTGCAAAGAGACAAAACAGAGAAACTGATAGGATAGGACAGAGAAAGACTCAGAACACAATAGACAAAGAACAGAGAAGATAACAGACTAAAGAGGCTAAAAAGAGGAGTTGTCCAAAACTGAATATGAACAACAAAGGCTGGACTTCTGTAAAGGGACAATGATAATAGTAACATAGAAGGAAAAAAAGGTGTAAACTTGATGAGAACAGAGGTAGAAAAGTCATCATACATCTAATGGTGGATCACTATTTATAAAATCAGTCCAGGGCACTAATGTTACCTAGTTTCTAGACTGGTTAGTGTTTTGGAGGGGGAGATCAGTTTACTTTTTGTACTTTTTTAGAAAGCCCTTAGAGCTACATACTATGTAACGACTGAACTGGAAACAGAACTGCCAGCACCAATGTGCAGTAAGGGGAAACTCAGCTTTTCTCTATTATGGAGGCACTTTAGTTGATCTGACAATTTAAATCTGAATTTAGCCTTAACACAGATGTAGCTATTGAAACCGTGTCTAAGTCAGGCGGGAGAACCACCTACAAACATCATATTTGTTCCATTGGGGCCCATTCCGTCATACACTTACATGAGTGTCTCTACTGACCGGTGTCTAATGGTTTGCAGGACCTGGCCTCTAGTTTATAAAATGTAACAGTTATTTCATTTCAATCAGCACATCTTATAAAAGTGTCAGGCAACAAGTCATCTCTCTGTCCTTCCTCCCTGCGACGGAGTCAATCGGTGACTGGAGACCCTGTGGGCACGTCTGCACTGCAGTGTAAGTCCAAGGTTTGAATGCCAGGTCAGGCCTAATACCCTTCCATTTATATACAAACGGCACAGAACTTGGTGGAGGGTCCAAGCTGTATTGCATTGCAGTGTAAATGCAGCCCCATTGGGCTCATGCTCTGGGAGGCCACAATCCCATGGGCCAACTTTCTTTATCCTCTGCTCAGTCAAGTTTGATGGACAGTCAGTTTTCCCCACACTGCACCACAAACAAGGGTGGGAGTGGCCGGATTCTGGAGAGGGTGCCAAGAAGTCTGGGATATGGGTGGTTGGACTCGGGCCCACACAATGCTTTGTAGACGCTGGAGCCCCAGGTTGGGATCCGAGGTTCAATGATTCCTAACCTGCGGTTATAATTGAGGGTAGACACTCAAACCCTAGGTTAACAAACCAGGGTCTGCTAATTCGAGTTCTACTAACGCTCGGCTTACACTGCAGTGTAAACTTACCCTTAGAGCAGGTCTACACTGCAATTAAAACACCCTTGTCTGATCACTCAGGCTCGCAGGGCTGTAAAATTGCTGTGCAGATGTTTGGGGCTGGACCCCGGGCTCTGGGACCTTCCCCCCTGATTGTGGAGTCCCAGAGCCTGGGCTCCAGCCCAAGCCCAAACATCTACATGGCAAGTGTTACAGCCCCACAAGCATGAGTCAGTTGACATCGGCCAGCCATGGGTGTTTAACTGCAGTGTAGACAGACCCTCACGCACCTAAATATACTTTGGTGCAGTTGCAGCTACTGTCCAGCAGGAAAATACTTTATAATAGTTACAGGGAGAAAGTGACTTGATGCAAGAGCTTGGTGAACAGGAGGCCTTCCCTACAGATATGTTGGAGGACGCTGCTCAGGGCCAATGAATCATTTGTTTATCCCTAGGATTTTATGAATGAACACTCCCAATACCTATCAAGGGTTTTTACGGTGCCATTTTTGTTAAGAGTTTGTTACAAGAAATTGAAAGTTTATCAGATACTGTAAAGCTGAAGCCTGACTTGAAACAAAAAAAACCTCAGTAATGCATTTAAAGCAACAGCAATTGTGAAAATTACATGTTTAAAGGTTGCTAAGAGAATGGGATGCAAACAAAATCATTGTAGCGATAGTTTTTAAAGATGCTATATTTAATTAAAATAATTAATGAAGTAGCTTATGATCTACTTCTTCTTTGTTCCTTTTTTATGCCATGAGAAGGTCTGTGTTCAGCTTTCCCATACAGAAACAGAACATCTTTAAAGAGAGAAATCAGCATTAGCTTACGTTACCGATAATTCATGTTCAAAATGATGTAAGCTCTATTGAAGACAGCAGAAAGAGAGACAGAGACAGAGAGAGAGGATACAAGTCATTATTCTGGTTCTAGTGTCATTCAGTCACACTGTTAGCTGTGCAGTTAGTTAGGTTACCCAATGGTTATGCTCATACATTTCTCTATGAATTAGAACGTATTGATTTTGAACTGTTTTAAAATGCCCTTTATATTAAAAAAGCCAAATAATTGTGCACGTAATGTAATGAACTACACTTTCTGTACTAAAATCTTTATCGACTGATGAAACATGATGTTTATAATCTCACACAGACACACATCCACCCATCGAAAAATGCCAAATGTCAAACTCGGGGGGGTCTCAAAAGCACTTTTAGTTACACTAAAGTACATCTTACTTAGAGTGATTCAATAATAAAGCTGTATGAGAAGCAGCCATAGGAAATAAAATCCATTCATTTTGTATGTAACATTCCAATAATTTCTTTCTACCCTGAAACATTTAGATTATGTATCTGATCTGTACACTCAAAAAAGGAAGAATAATTAAGGCAGTGAAGTTGGCTCATGGTGATGTAAAAGGCAGAACACCAGCACACCATGACCGTCAGCAGGGCATCTTTCTCCTTGAAGGATTTAAAGCCAAAGAAAAAACACCCATAGTCAAGTCCAAATCCTGCTCCTGGAGTCAACTCCACTTACAAGATTGATAGATTCTAAGGCCAGAAGGGACCATTATGATGATCAACTCTGATGTGCTGCTTAACACTGCTAGATTGAATAGCCCATTATAAAATGTATTTGTTCCCCATGTAGGTATATAGACTGATCACGTCACCCCTTAACCTTCTCTTTGTTAAACTAAATAGATTGAGCTCCTTGAGTCTCGCACTATAAGGCAAGTTTTCTAATCTTTTAATCAGTCTCACGGCTCTTCTCTGAGCCCTCTCCAATTTCTCAACATCCTTCTTGAATGGTGGCCATCAGAGCTGGACACAGTATTCCAGCAGCAGTCGCACCACTGCCAAATACAGGTATAAAATAACATTTCTATTCCTGCTTGAGATTCCTGTTTATGCATCCCAGGATCACATTAGCTCTTTTAGCCACAGTGTCACATTGGAAGCTCATGTTCAGCTGATTATGCACAAGGACCCCAAATCCTTTTCGGAGTCACTGCTTCCCCAGATAGAGTCCCCCATCCTGTATGTGTGGCCGACATTCTTTGTTTCTAAGGAACAAGGAACACCCATAAGGCAATTGGGGTCACTCACATTAGTAAGGGAAATGGAATTGACCAGAGATGTCCTCTTTCAGCCCCTACCTTCCTGCCTAGAGAAGCTTGCTCATTTATTAATGCTTCCTGGGGTCAGGAGGCATGCAATGAAGAGTGAGTTATACTTTCCCTTTTACAGCATCCTCCATCCCATCTACTTTACGTACAACTTCTGACCACAAAAAATGAATGGATTTTTAAGTGAGAGCAGAATTAATGCAGTCGGAAAAAAAACTGAACATGCAAGGGGAAGTGACAATCACTCTAGCCAAAAGCTCAGAGCCACAGGAACCTGTATTAGAATCAGCATTTGCCACCACCCAAGTAAGATATCTCAAAAAGATTTGGTAGTAAAGCTGAGAGAATAATTTGCAACAAGTTTAGCCTCCTTCTCTTAGCAGCATGTCTGTTAACCAGCCATGATTTCTGTACATGTTATTCGGATTTAATTGATTCATCTTTTGGAACTTTTTGCTCTATGAACAGATTGCAAATGTGACATTTGAGTTTTCTTGCTTTGTTGTAATTTATTAAAGTCACATAGTATGGTTTCTGCTCCATGAGTGGATATGCACACAAGCACTACTGAAACACATTTGTGGGTCCAAATTTCTCTGTGAAAACTCACATATGAGTCTTTGAAATTCACTTTCTGCACTAGAAGTGTTGGAAAGCAAACACTAAAGGGTCATGAACATAGCCAAAGTGAAATCACTGAGAAATTCAGAGGAATATTCATGGATATTTGTTTGCATTACTCATTATTGTTTGCTAGCAGCTTTAGCACTGGCAATATTAAAACTAGGAAACAGAAACCAGCCTGAACTTCCATATTTGGGCACTGATTTGCCTTAACCCTGAATAAAGTGAAGGGAGATGAAGGCATATGGCTCTTTGCAGAATCAGGCCCCTCAGTAAGCAATACATTGAAAGTTATTCAAATCCCTCTAGTTAAGAGGCTGCACATTAGGCACCACTGCAAGGTCCTTCACGCCACTTAGATTAGGCCATTTTAAAAACAAGTAGGTTTCTATTCCACTAGCTGCTAAGTGCTACACGTTCTAATTGCTAATGGGAAGGCACCACAGAAGGCAATCTACCCTTACTTCCTCTAATGTAGTGCGGTGACGTGGCTAACGCCCCAAGCACAGCGTTGAACGTCACTTACCAACTTCTACCCCCAAAAGGTTCAGTGCAGCACTTCAGCCACAGCATGTGGAGATGTCTAAAGAGAGTTAGCTATTTAGACTCTTAATCCTAGTGCTCACCCAGATCATTGTTTTCCTCCACAAAGTTAATCAATGAAGAGGCAAAGAAATTGGGCTTCGTGACATTTTAAAGGTTCTGCAGGTCTCGCAGCTCTTGAAGGCAACACTGTTAAATGGAAAGAGACTAACTTATGTGCTGTGTGACCCAACTCTGAAAGCAACTAAGACTATAGGCACCATTATACAATGTTCTCATTCACCAGTAAACTCTCTAAATGAGCAGTTTAGTCTGCTGAAAATACTCTCGAGGACGGATCCCTGTATTTTGCCCATGAGGGAATCCAAGTTCAACCACAGCTATAGCCATGGCAAGGCGATGGGACCGTCAGCTGCAGTGTGGGTTTGTTTTTGGAACGTTTTAGGCAGCTTTCGCAAAGATGTGCAACAAAACGCTCCTTATTTACAATAAATAAAATTAATGGTCTCCTCCATATGTGTGGAATTGTACTTCTGTGATACGAAATATAAAATGTAGATGCTAAAAAGAAACATAAATTGTGCACATAGTACAGCTCTTAATTCACTAGACCTTGCATAACAAGCAGGGCTCTAATAAATGCCTTACGTAAGGGTCCCTTAAAGAACTGCCGGAGTCCCAGGAAAGCTTTGAAAGGAGGACAGTATTCTGAAAGGTTTTGCGGAGCGTTGGTTTCCTGTACTCCTCTCGTTCCCTCTCAAGGCCTGATCCAAAACACACTGAAGTCAGTGGAAAGACTCCCATTGATTTTAATGGCTTTGGATCAGGCCCACACTCAGGTCGGACACCTTGGGATCCAGCTCCCTCTGCTCTCCCTTCCCAGCTCCACATGTGCACAGACGGTACTTTTGCTTGGCTGGCAAGGGGCCTGTTGGGGACAGGGGTTCACGTTTGACACACTTCCCCTCTCATTCCCATTCCCTTCCTCTCGGCATATCCCATCATCACAGCATGCCACATTATCACACAACTGCACTGACTCGAACAGAATCCAGACCAGAAATCTAGAGGAGAAAAGCTTGACACCTCTGCCAGTCACCTCACCAATTAGTGCCCCCATGAAACTTTTGTCCTTAGTCGAGAATCAGGGAATGGGGAATACAGAACGCTGCTTCTGTAGCCTGTATTGTTAAGACACAGATATTCAGGCCTGTCTGTAAAGGCCTATACTCTAAGAATTTAGGTGTATTCTTATCACTTAGCTAGTTATAGAGGTACAAAACAAGGATCAAAATCAGTCTGCCTGTTTATAGGCCTTCTCTCACTGTGACAGTCTAACGCCTTGTTCTTAAGTGAAGGCCTTTGGCTAAGCAGCAGAGGCAGCCATAAGCTGGGAAGCCACCGGTCACAGACTCACATTCCAAACTAGTCACATTGAAAGAAGGTGCTATGGGGCTGTTAGGCATCATTATCAGGACAGGATTGTATTCCCATCACCTCCAGAGAAAGGGAAGAGCCTAGAAGATGTAAAAGGAAACTTAGTTTGATAGCATCCTGTCTGGTAAGAAATCACTTCTCAATAGTTGTGGTTGTGAAAACCCTCATTTCTGTATGTTTTATCTTTATGGCCCCCACTTTTCTATTGTTAATCTGTCTGGTTCTCTAATTGTTTCTGTTTGCTGTATAATTAATTTTGTTGGTTGTAAACCAGATGTGGGCAAACGGGACTGTCCTACCCGGCCCCTGAGCTCCTGGCCCGGGAGGCTGGCCCCCCTCCCCCTCAGCCACACCACCGCACGGCACAATGCTCTGGGCAGCGGGGCTGCAGAGCCCGGCCTGAACCCGGTGCTCTGTGCTGCGCGGCGGCCTGTCATGGTGCAGCCACGCTGCCAGCCACCAGTGCTCCAAGCTGCGCGGTAAGGGAACGGGGGGGGGGGGTGTTGGATAGAGGGCAGGGGAGTTCAGGGGCATGGATAGGGGTTGGGGCAGTCAGAGGGCAGAGAAAAGAGGGGTTGAATGGAAGCAGGGGTCCCGGGGTGGGGGGGCAGTTAGGGGACGGGGGTCTGGGGGAAGGGGCCCAGGCCATGCCTGGCTGTTTGGGGAGGCACAGACTCCCCTAACCGGCCCTCCATACAATTTCAGAAACCCGATGCGGCCCTCAGGCCAAAAAGTTTGCCCGCCCATGGTGTAAACCAATTAAGGTGGTGGGATATAATTGGTTAGATAATCATGTTACAATATGTTAGGATTGGTTAGTTACATCTCAGTAAAATGATTGGTTAAGGGATAGCTAAGCAGAACTCAAGTTTTACTGTATAGTCTGCAGTCAAATCAGGAAGTAGAGGGAGGGTGGGGGCGGATTGGAATCATGTTTTGCTAACGGGGGGGAATGGGAACGGGAACAGGGACACAGGCAAGGCTCTGTGGTGTCAGACCTGGGAAGGGGACACTGAGGAAGGAAACTGGAATCATGCTTGCTGGAAGTTCACCCCAACAAACATCGAATTGTTTGCACCTTCGGACTTTGGGTATTGTTGCTCTCTGTTCATGCGAGAAGGACCAGGAAAGTCAGCGGGTGAAGGAATAAGGCCTCTAATATGTATCTTCTTTCTTAACAATGTTCTTCAGTTGTGTCAGGTTTTTCCCCCCCATTAGGTCATTTAATGGTTTGGTTGCACACAGAAGTGGAAAAGGCATATTCCTGGTGAAAATCAGAGACCCAAGCCCCCCTAACTTTCTTTATAGCTAATATTTGAAGTGCTAAAATTATATTTAACCACTCCAATTAATGCAAAATTAGATGGTCTTTTTATACCATCCTGTATGTATTCAGTTTACAAAAAATACATTCTTAAATGGTGGCAGTACTAAGAATGCCTGAAACAAATCTGATGTATCAACACAATTTGCATGCCACAGCACTTTTTGATTAACACAAATGCAGGGACAATTTGCATAGAATCAAAAATGTTATGGACTAGATCAAGCAGCCAAGAGCACAATGTCAGAAGGATGAGTGACATATGATAGGGTGTTCACACTGGAGATGACACAGAAGCCAAACACACATGCTGAAACTGACAAAGCATATTTCAGTTTAAATCCACATCAATGTCAAGACATGAATCTAAGTAAACAAAAACCTAACTTCATTTCACAAAACAAAGATAACTATTTTCTAAACATCTATCCATTTGGGAAAGGTAGAACTGTTCCTTGCATTTTCACCTAATTCCTCTTTTTTTTTTTTTTAAAAATGCATTCAAATCTTGGAGGGAAAAACCCCAACCAAAACATAAAATAAAAGTTGGCACACCTGGAGGATAACAACATTTACTTCAATACAGAGCATACAGTGGCATCCCAGTATCCTAAATCCAGTGGACCTGGAAGACCGAGTCCTTCTTAGAGAGGACATAGTTAATAATTCTCAACATATTCTGAACTTGACAGGGAAAAAACCTCTTTACTGAAGTTTGTGGACTACAGTGTCTTTTAGAAGGTCAGTTAGAACGAACCAACGAACCAACCACACACACTTCCCTAACCAATTAATGTAGCCTAGATGTAGGAGCTAACGCCGTTCAATGCAGCAGGTTCCTTGGACCAGAAATCAGGTGAGCTAGTCACTACTGCACAGGTAGTCGGTATCGATGTTTCCTTCTGAAAACGGATCGTATTAGCACCCTCTAATAATGCTGCTCCTCAGTGAGCCTTACACTTACATTTCAAATGTCAGTGATGTATTGTGGGTTAATACTTGGATCTGCAGCTAACACTCGGGGAGTACAAAGATGATACAAAGCGGCTGAATCACAAAACAGAGCACTCCAGAGCCCGCAGACTGGATCACCAGAAAGCAAAGCACGTTTGTGAAATAACGCAAGGTCCAGAGAATGTCTGGAAAGTACCAATCAAGGTAGGATTAGGGTAGTGCAGATTTAGACACAAGCATTTGTATTGTGTAGACAGATTATCTACAGGAGTATTACAGAGAAATTTGTTAAACAAGAAGGCTTTGTATGTTACAAGGCTATCTAAGATGCTCAGAAGACTCCAACTGTCTGAACTTTTGTCACTAGAAGGTAAATAAATGTCATCTGTACATTTTTATGGCCAGTCCTTGTCCCTAAAACTCTATCACCCCTAAGGATACAATAGATCATCTCCCGCCCTAGAAAAACTCAACAGAAGACAGACCAACACTGCAATGGCTCTTTCGCTTACCTGCTGTAGAGGATGGAGTAGGGGACGATGGAGATGTCAGAGGGGAACTGGCCCCAGAGCCTGCTAAACAAAATAAAAACCCAGTAACTATAGCTGTGATTTCAGGATTCAACACAGTAACATGGGCCTTCGGAAACAGTCTGATTTTACTGACTACTTCCACTGAAGTCAATGGCTTAATTCCCATGGACTTGAATGGGTACAGAATCAGAACCTGTCTCAACTGACGAGCTGCACAGCATGGATGAACAGACCAGGCTTGACAAACATCTCAACACACACTCAGAATTCCCCAATGGGGAACACTTCTTTTCAATAGCAGGCAGG
Organism: Lepidochelys olivacea; assembly: GCF_965140295.1. NCBI lineage: Eukaryota > Metazoa > Chordata > Testudines > Cheloniidae > Lepidochelys > Lepidochelys olivacea. Next base: position 1,964,278 of record NC_140417.1, on the reverse strand, counting down.
CTGTTTAGACTAAATGCTGTTGGATTTCAGAGACTAAATTTTGCTCTCCTTTAGGTGCATGCCACCCACTGCCTGCAGACTCTGACCCCATCTCTTCTTCTAGGAGAGAGTTTTTTAGTCAGTTGCTATAGCTTCACCAGTTACTTTGGTAGCTGACTGTATTTCACAATGAATTGCTTTCTGGAATAGTTACACCCTTTAAGATGTAAAGTTCCCCTTGCAAGTCATTTTAGTTAACAGAAACTGGCTGCACTACTGGACAGTTCAGCAGGTGACAGTTTACCACACAGAGCCCTCTTCAGGACTGGACACAGAAACTTTTTTCTCTGTAGCTCATTGATTCATTTTAGTAACTTCTTATCAAGAAATATAAATGTCAAGAGTGTTTCCATGTGAAGGACGAAGTATCCAGTGGATTGACTGATCAATGCTATTGTAAGCAACCCCACACCTTCCATCCAACGCTCAGAGCACTGAGAGGTTTTCACCTATTAATGAAACTATAACTACCAGTGACAAAGTTTTTAAACCCACAGTTTGACCATGATGAAATAACCAATAACTGTTCTATGTACTTTAGGCATTCATATAGCCACTCATCGGTTTTTCTTATTTATCTCATTTAAAGTTACTGCAAATCAACTAGCGGTCAGCATTTAACTTCTTGTCAACTGTTTAAATGGGCCATCTTGATTATCACTACAAAAGTTTTTTTTCCTCTTGCTGATTATAGTGCATCTTAATTAATTAGCCTCTTACAGTTTGTATGGCAAATTCCACCTTCTCTGTATGTATATACATATCTTCTTACTATATGTTCCATTCAATGTGTCCAGTGAAGTGGGCTGTAGCCCATGAAAGCTGATGCTCTAATAAATTTGTTAGTCTCTAAGGTGCCACAAGTCCTCCTGGTTTTTTTGCAGATACAGACTAACACAGCTGCTACTCTGAAACCAACACTAGGATCAGCTTGTAATAGTCTGTTAGTATACAGTAGAAAATTCAAAGTGATTTTAGGTTTTCTAATGAGCATGTAATTTTTTTTTTTTTTTAAATCCAAAAGAGAGAGCGCGCTGTAAACCTGTTGAAAGGACCCTGTTAGTTACCTGAATTGTTTGAATTGCTGTATTTTGCCGAGCGTTCTTCCCCGCTTTCGAAGGCAGAGAGCTTTGACTTCTTTAAGAATCAAGGAGAGAGAAGACAGGAATAAACAGCATTTCCCATTATTTCACTGCGGCCCTTACCAAGATGCCTTTGACACATGAGGATTTGCATCAGCCCCCAAGGGGTTATTATAGCATGCAGGGATCACCAGTGCTTTATCCACTCTTCCCCAGAGCGTACTCCTGCTGTCGCAGTCCTATTGGCCAACTCTGCAGCAGCTAGGGAATCACCCATTGCTGGGGAATATCCCCAGCTGCCCACTTTGGGCAGCAATATGGCCCTACTGCCAACCAAAACAAGGGCCAGGAACTGGTCCTCAAAAAAAGAGAGAGCCAGAGATGCAGGAAATGCGCTGCAGATGCAGGAGATAGCTTTCCCATCCCCCAGCAGAATGTGCGAAGCCAGCAGGCCGTTCTATGCACTTTAGGCATTCATATAGCCACTCATCGTTTTTTCTTATTTAGCTCATTTAAAGTTACTGCAAACCAACTAGCGGTCAGCATTTAAACATTGCTGCACAGCACATCGCCTGTCTGCATACGTGAAAACAATCAAAACAGATGTTCTCTCTCTCTCTCAGAAGTGTTCCTGCAGGTCATGGGGTGAGAGCATACCCCTATTATGCTCTCATTTCCTCAGCACATACTACACTAGGAATGTACATACTTCTCTACATGCCAGAAACTCGTGTTAAACAATCCCATTTACCTTTCGTGCCAAGATTTTTCTTTTCTTTTTCTCTTCCTCAGAGCCATGGTGAGACTGAGCTCTTGTCAGTCTTCTATGCTGGTGAATCTTTAGAATATGAGAGAGACAGAGACCAAAACAGCCCACATGAAATGTACAAAACTTATCTGGCAACCTCAGAGAAGGGGAAACGCTGGAGAAAATACTCAAGTGGCTTTGAATTTTTAAAAAATATTTAGATCTTTGCTACTGGTTTGGGGCCCAAAGACCAGAGTTAAAATAAAGTTAGATTTATAAACGTTTAGGGAACATTTTGGGAGCCACTCACTGTGGAAATTCCACTAAAGACAATGGCAGATCCATGCATACAACAGCTGCACAATCAGGCCATGGCTCCTTTACTAGGGAGCATCAAATGTGCTGCAAAAACAACTGTGTTCCAACAACATTATTGTCCACCACATGGACTGGACAGTCTTCCTCTAAAAAGCATTCAGAGATCATACATCTCATACTGATCTCCTCCTCAGCTAGAAATGGGCCTGTAACAAAACCTAAGACAAAAACATTCCCAAAATTTGGGAAGCTTGGTTCCAATCCTAAGTTTTACATCTGGTTTCCTTCCCTATAACACACTGGGGCGGAACCCTGATTCAGACACCCCAAACTTCAGAAACTTTAGATCTGGACTTCCTGACTCAAACTAATCATACATTTCAACAGCCCTTTGAAGACTACTAAATTAATATTCAAGGATCCAAAAGAATACAGTCGATTAAGGGCACCAATTGCACTTTAATTTTTAAATGTAAGCTAATAAGAAAATATAATCGCCAGATTTCCAAATTGTCATCCAGTTTTTCCATGTATTTATCTGCATGTGCAAAAGCCAATACAGTGCACAAAAATCTATCATGTGTGTCTCTATCATGCCAAAGTGTCAGAAGCCAGGAAGTTTGGCTTCATGCTGTCAATTAGCCATTTTGGCTTATATAGTTTTTAAATATGATAAAGTTAACTAGAAAAACAAACAAGTTTTTGTTTTATATTTTAAATACTCTCATGTTCTATCTTACATTGTACAGCGTACCTTTAAGACACCCAAATATAATTCAGTTTAAAAAGAATCTGTTCTAAAATGGTTTCTTACATCTACTGCAATAGTCTCACAGGCACATTTCGCCTCAGTAAGATTTATTAAACCTACTGATGAAAATCTTTAACATTTCACCATTTGTCATATAATCTTTGGTTTAAAAGATAAGGGAAAAGAATGTCTGTGGGAAAACCATAAAGAAATGCAAATATTACCAATTTCTGTTCTTCAGTTAGTCTCTTTTCTATGCACTCCTTGGCAGTTTTCAATGCCTCTTTTAACTTAGTGGGAATCTGGTAAAGGAAAGGGAAGAATCATGGTATGGGATGTGCCAAGCAGAATTAACACACAGCTTCACTGCCAAACATCCACTTTTAATCTGAGGTATTTTTTGATCTATGATAAGGCCCCAGGTTTTAACACTGATTGTTTAATGAAGATAACTGTGTATCCACCTAGACCACATGGGAGTTCTGCAACCACTGCTCCCTACAAACCTGGCTGCAAACCTCAACAACAGGAAAAGAATATGGTGTATGATGGAGGAGTTAAAGCCAATGTTAAAATCTAGCAGCTGTTCAGATATAAGGTGCTTCAGATCGGACTGTGGACTAACTGATGGTTTAGAGTGGTTCTGTTGATTTCTTATGGGAAGGGTTCCAAATCAGTGCCAAGGAGATTGCTCTCCTATGCAATGCTGCAGGAGTCTGTTCTCGCCATTGCTGTTGAAACACACGTGGCAAGTAGTTGGTAAAAAGACATGGCATAAGAGCTATATTATGTTACTCGTGCTTTGAAGAGATTGTTTGTCCTGAATCTCCTACAGAACTTTATGAAGTTCACATTTGTTCATCTTATAACCAAGAACCACCAAAGAAAATCTTGCAGTTTACTTCTCTTGTCCACTATGTACAAGTAACTTCTTTTCTGAGGGACAGTTTGAAGCATCTGCAGAATTCAGTGCTGAGTAGCCTCCCCCACCATCCCTAAACCCTGCGTTTGCTTTACGTTTGTGTCAGTGTTCCTAGTAAGGAACAGCAACTGCCATCGTCCTTAAGAAAAATCTAATGAGTAAAAAAAAAAACACAAGTGCTCCCAGGAACATGTCAATGAAGGTATCCAACGAACAAGCTCCCTTGTGAAGTGCTGCTGAAAGAAACAGCAGCACTGGTGTCTTGGCAGCCTTGAACACAGCCAAGTGTCTTCTTCCCCACCTGTCACACACCCAACCCCACATTTCGGATGGATAGCACCAAGGCCCAAAGCCAGCCACATAACCACGCAGTCAGCAGCAATTCAGGATACGCCAGCGTCGTTCACTTTTACCTTAAACTGTGGTTTCTCGGAATTCGTTAGGAGAATATCACTGAATAATCTGAAAGGAAAGAAAAGTTCAAGCTGGTGTGTTATTTCCAAGAGACAGACAGGATCAAGAAGAGAATGCAGCATTACCACCACTCCCTCCACTGCTGCTTATTCGTTGCACTAAGACAAAGTGGGTGAGGTAATATCTTTTATTGGACCAACTTCTGCAAGTGAGAGAGAAGCTTCCGTGCTCACACAGAGCTCTTCTTCAGGTCTTTGCACTGGCATTTATATGGTGCTTGTCATCCAGAAGGGTCATAACATACAAATAGCAATCCTCCCTGACACGTAGCCACCTCCGATGTGGAACATAGCAAGACTAGCTAACAGCTTTAGGAGGAGACCAAGAGAAACACTTTGATAGTTGAAACACGGTAATTTTAGTTAGGCAGAATAGAATCTCCCAAAGCCAACTCTCCCTTTGCTTAAAATGCCATAACGACTACAGGGGTCAGGTATTTGGTGGGGGGTTTGTACATTGCATCTAAAAGATCACTCCTCTTTCTGACAAGAAGCTCTCTTTGCACAGTCATTATATGTTATTATTCAAAACACTAAAGAGCATGGAAAATATCAGAGTAAAGCTTCACATTTCCATTTACCTTGTAGCCCATAAGATTATTTTGCTAATTATATCCTACTAATCCAGCCAGCTGTAACAAATATGCTTCTCTTTCTGAATTAATCCATTTCATATATCATTCTTATATTTTATCAGTATTAATTCCTATGAAATTAGGATGTGTTGAGGTATATGATAGGTGTTTCCTAATAATTATACAATAATAGAATAAGTTTTGCTGAAATGCAAGAAGCCAATAGCTAAAAGTATGATCAGTTAAGAGTAAGTCAGCATAAAAGATGGCAACCTTTGGCACAGATAGAAATGGTCCCTGAACTTTGGGGAACCTAAGGGGAGGAACTATACACAACCCCGAATAGATTTTTCCACCGTCTGCAACCGGTTGGTAACCAAAAACCTGGAAGTCGCCAAGAGAGCCTAGGTGGGCAGTTTTTGGAGTGAGACAATCCTTAATACGTAGAGAGTAAGTGTCATAATCTGCTAAGATATAGGATAAGGGGACCCATACATTTCTTAGGGTACAGAAACAAGATTTGGGTATAATAGGTTGGGCCTGAATTATATAGCATCAAGATCCTATAAAATACCATGTAAGGATATCTTAGGGAGCTTCTTCTTTTCTTTGTTCTCCTATATTCCGTAGGCTATCCTTTTAGCTACCTATCATTCTATCTTCCATCACGCTATCAGCTCAGCTTGTGTAGTATAGTATAATAACTCAGCATTCCGAACTATTGGGACCATCGTGTTATCGGGCATGCCAGGAGTAAGGCTAGTCCTTCACCCCCTATTACCGGGTCCTCAAGGAAGGGTGTGAGTAAGTTAGGTTAAGGTACTTATAATAGGAATGTTACCACCAGGAGTTTTGGAATCCTTTTACCGTTTTGCAGTCATAAGTTTCATAGCACTTATTATTCTTTTGTTAATCTCAGTAAAGTATTTATCAATTTGGTATTGTCCTCAGTATAAGTTTTTTGCCAAGCACCCCAAGAGTCCTCTCCTGATATAGAGCTCGGAGTTCTTGGACCCTGTAGTCTGAATTGGACAAGAACCTATAAATCTTTTGGTCGGATGCGATCAGTGGCGAGCCATAACTAACCCATAAAATTCAGAACAACCACCTGGATTTTAACACTCCAGTTAAAGTAACTGAACAAGGGAAAAATGTTTCACTCAATCCCACTAGACAGCAGCAACAATGCAAATGATTAACCCTCTGTTCTCAGAGCACAGGGGAAGTACACTAGAGGGCAATGTTAGTCTGAAACTAGAAATATAACATTTCCAGCTACTTTCTATTTCTTTGAGAACACACTAGAAAGGTTGTCCAGTGTAATGTCAGAGTTAAATCCCCCATGACCGATAGTTTAGAATTTTGACACTATTGCAGATTACCACATGTTTACGCAAGTGATGAACTTATCCAACATCCCAGATCCAGAGTAGCAGCCGTGTTAGTCTGTATTCCCAAAAAGAAAAAGGCATACTTGTGGCACCTTAGAGACTAACAAATTTATTTGAGTGTAAGTTTTTGTGATCGGATGCATGATGATGAAATAAATTTGAATTCAAATAAATTTGTTAGTCTCTAAGGTGCCACAAGTACTCCTTTTCTTTTTATCCCAGATCCAAACACTCAGGAACAATAGTAGGCAGAAAATTCAGAGAAAGGTGTGATAAAGTTGTCAAAGCCCCTTTAAAACCCACTTGTGCATTTCTTTTTCCCCTCCCCTGCTTTTTAATTATGTGCCCTTGCCAAAATTAAACAGACTCTTGCTACAGAACAGTATTTTATTTAAGAAGAGAAAGGTTTATTTTTATTGTATTGGCACATACATGAACCCAGAACCTACACATTCCAAATCGTACTGCATGTACACATCAGGTCAGACTGGACATGGATTTATCTTCTCTAACTCATGACCTTTATAAATTCTTACACCGATACCATTTCCCTGTTGTCAGATTTCTGTTCATTTCCTCTCTCCCCCTCAAATAAAAAAAGACAGATGACAAAAGACAAGACTGCAGTGACCCTTTCCCACCAGAGAATATGGAACTCCACAGCACACCCCAAAATGTGTGGCAAGCTACACACTGTGGGACTAGTCGACAATTGTAAAGGACAGAACATTACACTTCTGCCCACTCCCTATTTTGAACATGAATGTGGAACAAAGCAATAAAATCTACTTTGTTAATCACATCGCAGGCTCACTACCAGTCAAATCTATTAAGGATCACTTCTAGAAGGAACAGCAACCCACAAAGTTCTGCATCTTAGATGTTTTCTTATCATCCCTCCATGTACTTTTGCATGTGTTCATAACTGATGGCTGGGCCCATTTAAATAATCACAGCAACATGCTCTATACATCGGGCTTATGTTTTTCAGTGTTAATTACTTCCATTTTTCAGGATTTGTTTTTAGCAATTTGAGTTTTACGTAGAGGTCCAAAATCAGAGGTTTTCAGGGCTCTCTCTGTATACCCTAAAATAAGTATGTATAGAATGCAAATGTTATATATTTACTCATTACAGTAATATATACTGTAATGAATTATCTCCTGTAATGTTCCCTTGTATGCTTTAATATAGAACTATTTTAAACAGCACTATGTTAAAGTGCACTAGGGAACATTTAGTGTACATCAGCAGGATCTACATGGACCAATTAACACGCAGCACATTAGTGTGCTTTAGAAATCTCACCCCAGTACTCCGCATTACTGCTCCACATAGACAAGCCCTTAGGTACAAGTAACCATTTCCAGTGGGTTTTTTTGAAATGCTAGTTTTTTCTTTTTTAAATAAAATAAGCAGTGTTTTACAGGTGTTTTCAACTTTAATCAGTAGTCCTTCATTAAAATGCAAACACCCGAGCGGGTGAATGTATTGTATGCTAGAACGTAGCAAGGGTCAGAATAGTTTAAGGAACATCAATCATATTTCACAAGTGACGTACATCAAATAAAGTTAGACCATTAATGCTCTCATTGAGGAGAGATTATTCCTCCCCCAAAAAAACCCTTTATTATGAATGATGAGAGCACAGAGATAATTATATTAATATGAGAAAAGCTAACAATACTACAAAGTCTACAAAAAACAAGGCAACGAGAACTTACGACATCTGTAAGATCTTGGAGACAGTTGGCATACCATTCTTTATGGCTTCACAGGAGAGTATGGATTCCAACACTGCCACTTTAAAAAGGAAGGAAAAGAAAGAATGGGCAGATTTTTATACTGCAGGAACACGTTTGTTAACACTGCTTTCCTTGTTTTGGGACAAAAGATTAGGCACTGTTGTGTAACGCTCCCTAACTAACCTTTCAACTAAGACAGTTCAAGAGCAGTAAATATTACTTTTACTAGATGATCAGAAACCGTGTAGTAAAGAAAGAATGACAAAGCAACTCAGTGTATCTGTGCCGTATATATTTCTTCAGGGAAAAACGAATCTCACAATATAGAAACGTACAGGTATGGTATATTTTCTATTGTAGTCAGTTTAGCAAATAATTATCCAACCTCAGAAATCTTCTAAAGCCACAAGAAGTTTTAAGTAGGTTTCTAGTGTATTCCAATATGTCCTTTTAGTTTGATTAAAAGAAAGGCAGACAACTGAAGTTACTTTAAACAGAGGCTAATACCTCCCCAATAGTATACTGACCGACTGATGCCGATGGAGCAGGAGGGAAGCCGTCCACTGGGATTGAATCTGGAGGTCTCCCGTACGTCATTTCATACAGTAAGTGACCAAAGCAATGTACATCAACACCTTCTAAAGTCTAGGAAGACAAAAGCCCAACTTGCTCGAATCAAGCAATTTTGCACATTTCAGTTTCAAGATTTATAATGATCTATTAAAGAAGGATGGGCTTGTGATTAGGACACAAGACTGGAACTCAGGAGATAAAGGTTCAATTCCCAGTTCTGCCACCAAACTGTGTGACCTGGGGCAAGTCCCTGTCTCTCTGTGCCTCAGTTCCCCATTGATAAACATAATCCCAATCCTCTCATGCTTTGCCTGTCTTTTCTATTTAGATGCTAAATTTGGAGGGGAAGAGCAGTCTTACTATGTACACAAACTGCACCCAGCCCAAATGGCTCCTCTAATAAAGTAACCCCTTCACAAGTGATCAATTTGGCATTTTCAGTTGCAGGTGACAATACAGCTTAATAATTGACCTAACTATTTTTTGTTCACACAACCCTTATTCCTACAAAATAAATATAGGATTTTTGAAAATCATAATACTGAAAGGAAATCTTGAGCTAGCGCATTTTTCTAATATTATTCAAACAGTAAACACCGAGGTTTAATATACTACATGTGAACGTATTAACAGGAATAGTACACATACCCACACCACCACAGATTTCTAACCAGCCACAAGTAGATAAAAAGAAAAGTATCCAAAGAAAGAACTATTTGTACAAAATACCAGAGAGAGTTTAGTGCATTTGGCTTAATTTAGCATAGTGACTTAAGTGTTAATGGAGGATGGATGTTCACTGGCTTTTAGATTTCGGTTTAGTAGCAGACACACATATGTGGCTGCACTTATTGGCTAAGACTTTAGTAAGTTTTGATGGCACGGATAGTTAATATAACCATGAACTTTTGAAAGTTTATTTGGCAACTCAGTCCAACTGTTGAACAAGGTCATCAGCTGTGCCATGTGATACCTTACGTAATTTATTACGAGTACTTGAGAGCAAGGCAACATACCAGTTAAAAGCTTGCAAGTTCTACAACAGGGCAGATTTCCCAACAGAGGGAAAGTTAGGTCTAGCTTCTCTGCAGACAGTCCTGCGATGTGCAAATCTGCACCAACTCCCACCCAATTTATGAGTTTTGAAGAGCCAGACGTCTACATAATGCCTCTAGCCCATTCATCTTAGAGAAAACATTCTCTATTTCATTCCAGGGATATAGTCTAACTTGAGCAGATGCCTACAGAAGTCATACTTTCTATAACAGCATTAAGGTCACTTTTCATGGTTGATGGACTATTGTAATATTTTATCGTCAAGCACAAATTGTTTTACTATCACATCTATGATGAATTTTCACATATGAAATATCTATTTGTCACTTTATATTTTAAGTGACTTACATTAATTTTCCGAAATTGTGAAAAATATGATCGATAAAAGGATGGGAGTCCCAGCAAGGAATTCTCTAGATCCAGCAACCTGCATGTATCACCGTCCAACACCACATTGGAGGAATGTAGATGCCCATAAGGAAATCCTTTCTCATGCAAGAATTTTAATACCTGAAAGATCAAAGAGAAAAAAAAAGTGTCACTGCGAGGACATCCGTTTGGATGATTGTCAGACAACATTTGAAGCGTACTTAAAAGAATGCACAATGGATGAATAAGCTCCTCAGACTCTGGGTCTTTCATTTTTTCCCATTCAGCTCCCACCTTTTAGCCACACTGTCAGAGTCAAGCCATCTTCTACAGCTCTTCATTCACAGACTGGACTGGCACCACATGTATGATCACTCTCACCCTATACCTCACCTGGTGGTTTCCCCAACCCATTAGGCTCTAGAGGTTCACGTTCTCACATTCCTCTCTAACAACTGTTTCCTCTAGCCACTTCAATCAGAATCTGCTGCATTTGGGTTTCTTTTAACATTGCACATAAGTAGCTGGAATCTGAACCATCCTGTCTTCCCCCATAAAGGAACTATCCTGTGAGATGCACACCTGTATTGCTCTTCTCCCATGGATTCACAGGAGTTTCCCAGCAGACTGTGGGAGTTTGACCTCTTCTCCCACAATTCTACTGGGCTCCCAAAAGGGCTTCAGAAAACTCCCGGAAGCCTCTGCTTCAAAGCATCATGTCAGAAACAGTGGGATAGATGGGGCAGGACACCAAGGATCAAGAGCAGAGAAAGTTCTTTTGGATAAAAGGATCTCTGGCTCTGGTTAACACTGGTGCCAAGATTCATGATTTCTCACCACCAAGTGCTAAAGGGATAAAATAGACTGGACTAAGGAAAACATCAGAAGAGGAGATATTGTACTATGATCTTATCAGCATAGATAATATGATCTTAATCAAGAGATCTTGAAAGTTGACACTGATCAAACACTCACAATAAACCTGGAAGTCATTTTCATGTAAACAGCACCAATATTGAAAGGTTCTTGGAGCAGAATAAGAGGCTGATAAAAGGGGTTTATTTACTGTGTCTTAAAAATAAGAAAAAGGGTCAAACTGAACAAAAAAAGTCTACAATATGGAAGACTAATACATTTAGTGATGTAGACTGCAGCAAGTAAGAGAGATTTAAAAGGACGCTGTTAACTTTAATTTTTTCTTTAAAATTTACTAATTTGGAAAAATTCCAGTTTCTGATGGAGCACCCTTTTAAGTACTAGAGCCGTATTTTTTTAAAAAAAAGTTACCATAAAAGCACTGATAAGGGTATCTCTGCTCCTGTCTATATTTTACGGGTCTTTCCGGCAAGGGAAAAAAGGTAGTTACTTAGTCCCCAGTGCAGCAATTGGATCCATATGGGCAGACCCTGGCACCTGTGCAGAGCTCCAGTTACATCACAATGAGGGCTCCATGCAAGCATAAGGGTCTGCACACAAGGATCCAGTTGCAGAATGGAGGCCTAACTATGCAGGGGACTATACTGAACTGATTACACACAAAGTGTGGCCAAATGTACAAAATAAACTAACTGCAAAAGGATACAACATTCTTAACTCCCTTCCATTATAATAATCTTAGCTGTTAATTATGAGGAGATTATCCCTTTAGTCACAAATGCATGTTAGACAGTAAAAGGAGTTACCTCTAGTATTTGTCTCCCAAATGTTTTTATTTGCTGAAGTTCAAGACCTTGAATTTTTTTGGGATTGCAGTACTTCTTCAGGAATGGGTCTTTGGGTTTTGCCTTAAAAAAAAAAAAAAAAAGTCCACAGCTATTAATGAACATCTAAAATGCCATGTTCACACTAAGCAATTACAAAGAAAAAACTTGATTTACTCAACAGTAAAACATAAAAAGCACTTTCTACTATTATAAACATATGCTGTAAAGATCATAGAGTAACAAAATATGGCAGAGCATTTTGCTAAAAATCGGTGCCAATCTACAGTACCTTATAGATCAGGTCCTTTAGTGTTCCCTTCTCATTGAATGGTCTAATTACCAGTGCTGAGGATTCATTGGCTGTGGCAAAAGTGACTTTGTAAATGTAGGGATGCTGCCAAAAGAAGAAGGAAGATTCATACATTTTAATGTGGATTACAGTAAATTCATGCTAGATTCATTTAACAGAGAACATATGTCCTGAAGCAATATCATGCATTTCAATGATTTGTTTATCAAAATGACAAACCAGAGTCTGTAGTCACATCTGTTTAACGGACCATTATTTTAGTCTTAACCAAGGGCCAACAAAGCAGGGATTTTATTCAACTTCCACTGAAGTAGACAGGAATCTTACTACCAATTTCAGTAACAGCTGGATCAGGCCCTAAATTAGTAACTCTCACACAGGGACGTGCACAGGAATTTAAATTTGACTGCATTTGAAGGAGCATGTTCTGTGCCCCTGCCGCAGCCCTGGGGCTGGAGGAGCTTGCTCTGCCCCCACCAATTATTGGTGGGTGCCCATGCCCCCCTTGTGCACACCCCTGCCCACACATGATAAAACAGATGCACTTAACCCAGACGTGACCAAGCACAGGGTGCAGGGGAATTTGGTGGGCATCAGGGGAAGTTAGGAGGTTGCAAATCTCATTACCTGTGCTCTTCCTCCTGATCTCTTACACTGCAGTCAAAGTCACTAGCTTGTTGATTAAAAAAGGTTATTTATACCGCATAGTCCCATTAAAGTGTTGTTGCCACTGTGTCAGTCCCAAGATATTAGAAAGACAAGGTGGGTGAGGTAATCTCTTTTACTGGACCCACTTCTGTTGGAGGGAGAAACAAGCTTCCAAGCTTACACAGAGCTCTTCTTCAGGTCTGGGAAGCTTACTCCGACTTGGTCGACACCACACTCTCTGGTATAACTCTCGCTCTGGGGTATGAAAAATCCACACCCTTGAGCTCTGTAGTTATACCAACCGTAAACCCCCATGTAGACAACGCTGTGACAGGGGGACAGCTTCTTCCACTGACCCAGCTACTGCCTCTTGCGGAGCTATGAAACTGACAGGAGAGCTCTCTCCCATCAGCTTAGAGCATCTTCACCAGACGCGCTAAAGCAGCGCAGCTGCACTGACGTAAATTTGTACCGTAGACCTGACCGTAGTGTCTCACAGGACGGAACAGATTGTTTAGCGTACGTAGTTGAACAGTCTCTTGAAATACGTGTTAAGATGTAGTGGCCTGTTATGTTCCCTATGACAAAAGGGGTATTAATGGGCCATGTCACCTTGAGTGGTCCCTTGAAATACGTACTAACTATTTATGCTAAACAATCTGTTCCATCTTGTGTTTAGCTGTGAGACACCAAATGTGGTGATGTCTACAGGAGAGCACTTACAGCCTGCACCACTGTAGTGCTTCTGGCGAAGATGCTCTCAGCCAACGGGAGAGAGCTCTCCCCGTCGGCTTAATGACTCCTGCCTCCATGAGAAGCGGTAGCTACGTCATGGGGAGAAGCTTCCCAGCCAACATAGTGCTGTCTACACTGCCACTCAGGTCAGTATAACTTCTGTTGCTCAGGGGTGTGGATTAATCATCTGTTATACGAAGTAATTTGTAGCAGAGACAAGGTCTAAGTTTCCCAGACCTGAAGAAGAGCTCTGTGTAAACTCAGAAGCTTGTCTCGTTAACCAACAGAAGTTGGTCCAATAAAATATATTACCTCACCCACTGTGACTCTATTTATGCTGGATAAAGTTACTCATGGCTTTGTGGGCTCAGGCCCTAGATCTGCAGTACAATATGAGGTAGTTGAAGACTAAGAATTCACAGTACTAGTTTCATAACCTTTTCAGAAATTAATATCACTCACTGGAGTAACTCAGTTCAAGTGAGCACTATTTACTTTCTGCTGACAACTTGGCTTGCAGGATTGGAAAAAACAACCATACACATTTAAAACTTGGCTGTAAAGAATTATTCCCAAGGTGTCCTGCTTTTTGCTGCGAGAGTCTCAAAGCAGAAACAGGCCGCACAGGGTTCCCTTTGGAGTCAGCAAATACCATTCCTTATTCAGATAGAGTTACTACTATTGGATCCTGCCGTGTGGTGTTCCCTGGAACACAGGAAATCAGAGCACTGCCTCCATTGTTTCCACAGCCTCTGCCTCCAGGCTACCGACAGATTGCAGACAGAGCACAGAGAATCCAAACACATTTCACTGATATCCATTAGATCCTCAGGACATCTCTGATGAGTTGTTAAACAACTAAATTTATAGACAGCACTGTTCTGAAAGCCTGAAAATCTTGGACATTTACAATCAAAGTTGATGCTAACGCGAAGTATTATGGAAAGACAGGAAGAGAAAAAGCACAACAGCCATGACTTTGACATTTCCGGCATTACTACTTTCTTGGGCGATTACATATTACCTCACCAGGGTTTAGGAGGCTTAACTAGTGTTGACAAAGGCTTTGAGCTCTTCAGATGACAGCAGTTTTATAAGTACACAATATTTTTGTATTAGACTGCATACACTTTTTCAGGATTAGTCCTCGTAAGAGTTAGTTTTGGGTTGGCTCAGTTTAAGAGTCATCAAGGTAACACTCACAGAACAAGAAGAAAGAAGTTTCACTGCGCACTGGAAGTCTTTATCAGACAAGTATTTATCAGGGCCAAAGTCAGCCTAGAAATGAATACAAACAGTAAGTCATCAGCTGAATAATATACAGAAAAAGATGGAAGGATTTTCACTTAGTTTTCTCACAAGTTACTAAAACAGCTGCTTCTGCAAAGTTTACCTCTAGAGTAAAAGAGGGCAAAATATAATGCAAGGTAATGCTTTATACATTATGGAAAGAAACATTCTAGAAGCTAAACTAGCTCACAATTGGTTCACATTGTCACTTAGAGCTGGATCCCAAGCGCCCAAGTTTACATGTTTCTGTTATTCATATGCAATATCTGATAAAACACTATGAAGCTAGGCTTCACGAAAATAAGATCTTGAGCATGAACTCAAAACATTCCTTTTGTTGGGGACGAAGGCAACCACACAGAGGGGTTTTATAATGCTGCTTTGACCAGTTCATTTATATAGCTATCTTGAAGAACCTGAAAGTGGGATGAAATTTAAGATGCAAGCATACCCAACTTAACATTAGTCGCTCCTTTGGCTGATTCTTACTCTTCATTAAAAAATACCTCTTACGGATTCTCCAGCCTAGGAGGAAACACAGGTTTCATTTTTGTTTTTAAAAAAGCTACTGAATCATAGCAGGGTTTATGTGCTAACTCTTTATTATGCTTCTCCAATAAGAAAATTCTTCTAGATTTACAAAGATCGCTATCAGTGGGGCATTATACCAACATACACCAAAATTATGTCAATATGGAAAGATACATAAATAATTTAAGGCTTCAATGCTTAGTTTTATCAGTAGTAAGACTCCAAATCCTTCATCAAATTCAGTTCCATATACATAATGACAGTGCTCTTCTAACTTGGCTCAAACTGCCACCATAATTCTTCATTTTAATTAAGTCTCCTTCACAAAGAGAGACATTTAAGAAGAGAGAATTGACCAATATATTACCCCCCAAGGAACATTAATATGGCAGCCATGTCTCTCCTTGAGCAGAGACCCAAACTGCCAATTTCTTACCTATATCTTTTAGTGGCTCTACCACCTCCCACTTTGGCTCCGACCGGAAGAACATCGAAACATGCTGTAAGGCAATTTCTGCAAAGAGATTTTTAAAAGTCTGTTAATTATACACACATTGCTGAATGGTCAGAATCAGAGGCAAGCTGCAGGGATTCAGGCTTTGCTTCACACGTAACAAGGCAGCAAAACTGTTTCTTTTTTTAAATTAAGTCACAGAACATGGCTAAAATGTGTCTGAGCTTTTAACCTGAAGTAGTTTAGATCTTCTAAGCCCTGGTCTACACTAGGACTTTAGGTCGAATTTAGCAACGTTAAATCGATTTAAACCTGCACCCGTCCACACAGTAAAGCCCTTTATTTCGACTTAAAGGGCTCTTAAAATCGATTTCCTTACTCCACCCCTGACAAGTGGATTAGCGCTTAAATCGACGTTCCCAGCTCGAATTTGGGGTACTGTGGACACAATTCGATGGTATTGGCCTCCGGGAGCTATCCCAGAGTGCTCCATTCTGACCGCTCTGGACAGCACTCTCAACTCAGATGCACTGGCCAGGTAGACAGGAAAAGAACCGCGAACTTTTGAATCTCATTTCCTGTTTGGCCAGCGTGGCAAGCTGCAGGTGACCATGCAGAGCTCATCAGCACAGGTGACCATGATGGAGTCCCAGAATCGCAAAAGAGCTCCAGCATGGACCGAACGGGAGGTACGGGATCTGATCGCTGTTTGGGGAGAGGAATCCGTGCTATCAGAACTCCGTTCCAGTTTTCGAAATGCCAAAACCTTTGTGAAAATCTCCCAGGGCATGAAGGACAGAGGCCATAACAGGGACCCGAAGCAGTGCCGCGTGAAACTGAAGGAGCTGAGGCAAGCCTACCAGAAAACCAGAGAGGCGAACAGCCGCTCTGGGTCAGAGCCCCAAACATGCCGCTTCTATGATGAGCTGCATGCCATTTTAGGGGGTTCAGCCACCACTACCCCAGCCGTGTTGTTTGACTCCTTCAATGGAGATGGAGGCAATACGGAAGCAGGTTTTGGGGACGAAGAAGATGAGGAGGAGGAGGAGGAGGTTGTAGATAGCTCACAGCAAGCAAGCGGAGAAACCGGTTTTCCCGACAGCCAGGAACTGTTTCTCACCCTAGACCTGGAGCCAGTACCCCCCGAACCCACCCAAGGCTGCCTCCTGGACCCAGCAGGCGGAGAAGGGACCTCTGGTGAGTGTACCTTTTAAAATGCTATACATGGTTTAAAAGCAAGCATGTGAAAGGATTACTTTGCCCTGGCATTTGCGGTTCTCCTAGATGTAGTCCTAAAGCCTTTGCAAAAGGTTTCTGGGGAGGGCAGCCTTATTTCGTCCTTCATGGTAGGACACTTTACCACTCCAGGCCAGTAACACATACTCGGGAATCACTGTAGAACAAAGCATTGCAGTGTATGTTT
The DNA here is from genome assembly GCF_965140295.1 of Lepidochelys olivacea. NCBI lineage: Eukaryota > Metazoa > Chordata > Testudines > Cheloniidae > Lepidochelys > Lepidochelys olivacea. Next base: position 1,947,142 of record NC_140417.1, on the reverse strand, counting down.
GCTGGCATTCAACCAAAATCCGTTCTTTCTCTCTCTGTGTTATCCTCAGGAGAGTGAGATATAATTCATGGTCACCTGGTTGAAATAGGGTGCTTTCCTTCAGGGACACTCAGTATAGCCCATTTCTGCTGGGCTGTTTGCCTGTGGCTGAACAGAAATGTTCCCCACTGTTAGCCACAGGGAGGGGGGAAGGTTGAGGGGGTAGTCACGCGGTGGGAGGAGGCAAAATGCGACCTTGTAACGAAAGCACATGTGCTATGTATGTAATGTTAACAGCAAGGTTTACCCTGAAAGAGTGTAGCGACTGTTTTATAAAATGTGTCTTTTTAAATACCGCTGTCCCTTTTTTTTTCTCCACCAGCTGCATTTCAATGATCACAGGATCTTCTCCTTCCCAGAGGCTAGTGAAGCTTAGAAAGAAAAAAAAACGCACTCGCGATGAAATGTTCTCCGAGCTCATGCTGTCCTCCCACACTGACAGAGCACAGACGAATGCGTGGAGGCAAATAATGTCAGAGTGCAGGAAAGCACAAAATGACCGGGAGGAGAGGTGGAGGGCTGAAGAGAGTAAGTGGCGGGCTGAAGAGAGTAAGTGGCGGGCTGAAGAGAGTAAGTGGCGGGCTGAAGACAGGGCTGAAGCTCAAATGTGGCGGCAGCGTGATGAGAGGAGGCAGGATTCAATGCTGAGGCTGCTGCAGGACCAAACCAGAATGCTCCAGTGTATGGTTGAGCTGCAGCAAAGGCAGCTGGAGCACAGACTGCCACTGCTGCCCCTCTGTAACCAACCGCCCTCCTCCCCAAGTTCCATAGCCTCCACACCCAGACGCCCAAGAACGCGGTGGGGGGGCCCCCAGCCAACCAGCCACTCCACAACAGAGGATTGCCCAAAAAAAAGAAGGCTGTCATTCAATAAATTTTAAAGTTGTAAACTTTTAAAGTGCTGTGCTTAAAGTGCTGTGTGGCATTTTCCTTCCCTCCTCCACCACCCCTCCTGGGATACCTTGGTAGTCATCTCCCTATTTGTGTGATGAATGAATAACGAATGCATGACTGTGAAGCAGCAATGACTTTATTGCCTCTGCAAGCGGTGATTAAAGGGAGGAGGGGAGGGTGGTTAGCTTACAGGGAAGTAGAGTGAACCAAGGGGCGGGGGGTTTCATCAAGGAGAAACAAACAGAACTTTCACACTGTAGCCTGGCCAGTCATGAAACTGGTTTTCAAAGCTTCTCTGATGCGTACCGCGCCCTCCTGAGCTCTTCTAACCGCCCTGGTGTCTGGCTGCGCGTAACCAGCAGCCAGGCGATTTGCCTCAATCTCCCACCCTGCCATAAACGTCTCCCCCTTACTCTCACAGATATTGTGGAGCACACAGCAAGCAGTAATAACAGTGGGAATATTGGTTTCGCTGAGGTCTAAGCGAGTCAGTAAACTGCGCCAGCGCGCCTTTAAACGTCCAAATGCACATTCTACCACCATTCTGCACTTGCTCAGCCTGTAGTTGAACAGCTCCTGACCACTGTCCAGGCTGCCTGTGTACGGCTTCATGAGCCATGGCATTAAGGGGTAGGCTGGGTCCCCAAGGATACATATAGGCATTTCAACATCCCCAACAGTTATTTTCTGGTCTGGGAAGAAAGTCCCTTCCTGCAGCTTTTGAAACAGACCAGAGTTCTTGAAGATGCGAGCATCATGCACCTTTCCTGGCCATCCCACGTTGATGTTGGTGAAACGTCCCTTGTGATCCACCAGAGCTTGCAGCACTATCGAAAAGTACCCCTTGCGGTTTATGTACTCGCCGGCTTGGTGCTCTGGTGCCAAGATAGGGATATGGGTTCCGTCTATAGCCCCACCACAGTTAGGGAATCCCATTGCAGCAAAGCCATCCACTATGACCTGCACATTTCCCAGGGTCACTACCCTTGATATCAGCAGATCTTTGATTGCATGAGCTACTTGCATCACAGCAGCCCCCACAGTAGATTTGCCCACTCCAAATTGATTCCCAACTGACCGGTAGCTGTCTGGCGTTGCAAGCTTCCACAGGGCTATCGCCACTCGCTTCTCAACTGTGAGGGCTGCTCTCATCCTGGTATTCATGCGCTTCAGGGCAGGGGAAAGCAAGTCACAAAGTTCCATGAAAGTGCCCTTACGCATGCGAAAGTTTCGCAGCCACTGGGAATCGTCCCAGACCTGCAACACTATGCGGTCCCACCAGTCTGTGCTTGTTTCCCGAGCCCAGAATCGGCGTTCCACAGCATGAACCTGCCCCATTAGCACCATGATGCATGCATTGGCAGGGCCCATGCTTTCAGAGAAATCTGTGTCCATGTCCTGATCACTCACGGGACCGCGCTGACGTCGCCTCCTCGCCCGGTATCGCGTTGCCATGTTCTGGTGCTGCATATACTGCTGGATAATGCGTGTGGTGGTTGATGTGCTCCTAATTGCCAAAATGAGCTCAGCGGCCTCCATGCTTGCCTTGGTATGGCGTCCGCACAGAAAAAAGGCGCGGAACGATTGTCTGCCGTTGCTCTGACGGAGGGAGGGGCGACTGACGACACGGCTTACAGGGTTGGCTTCAGGGAGCTAAAATCCACAAAGGGTGTGCCTGTACATCAAGGAGTATTTCAGGCAGGACTGCACGGAGGGTTCCAATAAGAAATGGTGCACCAAAGTTATCGTTGTTATTGGAACAAGGAGGTTAGCCTGGCCTCTGATTGATACATGGCTAGATTAACCTCGCTGCACCTTCTCTGTGACTGACTGCAGTGTGATCTAGACAGGGGAGGAGGAAAATGAGTACAAAACAAATCTGGTCTATTTCTTGTTCTGACCCACTCCATCTATCCTTTACATCTTTGGCTGGCAGCAGACAAAAAAGGCGCGAAATGATTGTCTGCCCTTGCTTTCACGGGGGGAGGGAGGGTGGGAACGGAGTCCTGACGATATGTACCCAGAACCACCCGCGACAATGTTTTAGCCCCATCAGGCATTGGGATATCAACCCAGAATTCCAATGGGCAGCGGAGACTGCGGGAACTGTGGGATAGCTACCCACAGTGCAACGCTCCAGAAGTCGACGCTTGCCTCGGTACTGTGGAAGCGCTCCGCCGAGTTAATGCACTTAGAGCATTTTCTGTGGGGACACACACACTCGAATATATAAAACCGATTTCAAAAAAACCGACTTCTATAAATTCGACCTAATTTCGTAGTGTAGACATACCCTAAGAGAAGAGTGTAAATCAGCTGGTTTAGGGAACGCAAACTTCATGAGCTAACATTTCTGCTGTACTAGAAATGGGCCTAAGCCACAAGATCCAACACCACCCCAAGAGACAGTTCAGATCCAGATCCAAAGCTCATGGTTTGAATTTCCCCATGTCTAGTCTGCCTCACAAACAGGACATTTCTTTGTCATTCACCTTTAATGCCAAATTTTAAAACTTAATTGACATTTAATTCTGCCATTACTATGTACAAACTATTCATCTATTTATTTTACTCTTTGCTGCCTGCTCCTGCTGAGCAACAAGAGCTGACTAGTGCAAAGGCACTTACTTCCCTGTAGACTTTCTGCTGGCAGCCTCCAGCGTGCAATTCTGAAAAAATGAAACCATTCCAGATTACTGGAGACAGACAGCACTCCCCTGCAGCTGGAAAGGCAACTCTGTTAGGAGTTCACAAGGTGATTTAGAATTGATCATTAGGGAAAGCAGGCAATGCACTGAATGCATCTGATGAAGTGAGCTGTAGCTCACGAAAGCTTATGCTCAATTAAATTTGTTAGTCTCTAAGGTGCCGCAAGTCCTCCTTTTCTTTTTTCAGGCAAACAATGAAACTTCTCTAATGTCACTGATCTTGTCAGGGACAAATAGTGCAAGTGAAAAAGGATGCAGGGTTTTAGATTTTATTTGACCCGTTGTGTATTATTTGCCTGTGACCATTTGTGGAAACATGCTTGGAGAAGGGGAAAATGGTGCAACAGTCATTGTTTATTGGTACAACAGTGACTTAAAGTAATGTCACATTAATGGGGTCTGCCAAGATCATAGGCAGTGACTTAATCATTATTAATTCCCCTGGTACTTGCTGTAACAGTAATCTTGATGAACTTGCTCAGAATTAATATGGATGTTAGAATACTTCTTACAGGATCACCACTGTTTGTTCAGTGGTAACTAGATGAGCTAATATGTTAATGTATTACTTATATTTTAGGTCTCCTCCATAGCTTAACATAAATGTCAGAGAATGTTTAGGGAAAGACAGTTAACTGTAGGCAGAGACTCCAGACACTAGGACAGGGCTGGCCAAACTTACTGACCCGCAGAGCTGTATATGACAATCTCCAGAAGTTCGAGAGCTGGGACGTGTCTGCCGAGGCTCGGGGTTTCAGCCCTGCTCCTGCTGTGAAGCCCTGAGCCCTAGCAGGTGCGCCCCACAGGGCTGAAGCCCCAAGATTCCCCTCCTCGCTGGGCAGAAGCCACTTCCCTACCCCCTGCTGCAAGGCAGAGATTCCGAGCTCTCTCCCACCCCAGATAGATGGAGAAGGGGGTAGCAGGCAGGGGAGGGGCGGGGGGGGGGGTAAGGGGGCTCTGCGAGCTGCGCTTTAACTGTAAAAAAGAGTTGTATACAGCTTGCGAGCCACAGTTTGGCCACCCTTGCACTAGAATATTTCACAAGGGGGGAGTGGACACAAATGGAAAATAAACAGTATGTTTCTGCTTTGCTAGGTTGTGCTTTTATGAACATAAAGGTTTGCATTTCACAGTTTATAGGGGAGTTGACACTATATGTCATCTCTGGTATGGTTTTCCCATTGGTTAGTGCTACAGAAATAAATTGTAGAATGCCTTCCTTTGTTTAAAACTTCTTTTTGGGGTGAATTAGGCTATCACTTTACCTCAATCTGGCACATTTTATAGGTCTGGGGTTCACCAACAGAGGGGGTGCCTCTGGGTCATCTCCCCTCCAGCTGCAATCACATAAGCCATTTCTCCTCTTACTTGCAATCCTGAGGACCTCCCCCATCGCCCTTCAAAGCCACCTAACTGCAGCAACTAGTTACAAGGGGAAGCAATATTGAGCATATTTAAATTTACTTTCTGCTTTCTTTACTGAAACGTAAGTTTGAACCAAGGAGAGAAACGAGAACCATTTGGTTAGCAAGCTTCCTCCACAGATGATCAGCAAGAGCTCCGTGAACAAGTTTGAGAGCTGCTATCATTGTTTTTTTAGAATCTTCTGCATTTAGTATCTTCTGCAAGAACAGAGTTTTCAGTCAACAAGATCCAAAGAAAATTGCTAGTCTCCTTCAAAAGGATTTATTGCCAGCAGCTTTAGTATGGACAATATTTAGAAAGTCCAACAGGAAAATCTTGTTTGGACAGGTACCATAAAATTCTTCCTTCTCTCATACTTGCCTGCTACATGCTGGACTATGGAGAAAGGGGGAAAAACATACAAGTCCAGAAGCAGCAATACATGTTGAAGAAGGAGGATTGGTTCCTAACAAGCTGGATGAGCTCCCAGAATGACAGTCAGTATGATCAATTATTTATTATTAGTATTAAAAACAAATTACACGCACATGCACACTTTAAATTTTTCCACCTCCCCAATTTATACTATGCACCTATCAACATTTCTCAAGATGCATGACCAAAGCACATCTCATGCATATTTATATATTGCCACAAATTTACACAGTGCTTTGCACAGATCAGGACACATTCCCAGCTCTGAAGAATTTAAAATCAAAGTAGAATCATAATACAATAATACATAAGTCTTTTACAGTGCTTTTCGTCAGTAGATCTCACAGTGCTTTACCAAGAGGCAAATATCATTATCCCCAGTTTACAGGTAAGAAAATTGAGGCACAGAGAGGTACAGTGACTTGCCCAAGACCACCCAGCAGGCCAGTGGCCAAACCAAGAATAGAATCCACATTTCTCAAAGGCCAGTCCATGGCTCTATGTGTAAGGCCAAACTGTACACACGGGACAAGACATTGGACAGCAGCCCAGGAAAAGAAGATGTAGCAGTTACTACTAATGTGAAGAAGACAGGAGGGATTACTGGAGGAGGTGGGTTTCAAGGAGGAATTTGCAAGAGGAAAGCAAGGGAAGTTGACACCCCAGGTAAATTCACTCACCCTTACTGGTTAAATGGGAAGAGTTTTAGAGGGTTAAGCTTGTCTCACCCGCGTGTGACTGTAAGGATGAGTTAAAGTCTATACAGCACTCTAGAAAAGGACTACCTTAAAGAAACAAAGCAAATGAGACATGGGGCTGGATGTCAGGATTCCAAGATTCTATTCCCAACGGCTCACTGTGTGACCTGGGACAAATCACAACCTCTGCCTTAGTATCCCCACCACAGAAGTGCCACCTCCGTATAACACTGAAAGCTAGGCATGAAGAATGCTAAGTGTAGAAGTGCCAGCTACCCATGATGCAGCGGGCAGGAATTTGTGAGCTATAACAGCAGTACACAGTAATATATGGGGTCTCTATAGAAACCATGAAGAGTTTGCACCATGGGCATCACAAAGTACTCAGCAAAGCTGAACTAGTTCCCTGTGTTTCTTGGCTCACTGCCTTAGCTCAGGTACAATAGTTTAAACTGCCCCTAGGTAGTCTTATGTCTCCCCTCTTTACATTTCCTCCTACTGATTCTCTCGGTCCTGGCCACTCTTTGTGGTACTATAACTGGAAACTTGGTAACAGTACAGTTAATGCACAGATCTGCTTCATGACAGACAGCATGTGGGCACTTCAGAGTAAATTCACTACTCTACGTCGCAGTATCACTCCTTAATAGTATTAATGCACAATTTATAAGGTGAGACTGGTCCTCTGTGTCTGGAAGAGGAAGTAAATTTCTCCTGTGCCCTTCACTCAGCAACTATCATTTATTAATGCAGTTTTACAATCCTTCACTTACCAGTATAGTTTACAGAATAGTTGTTTGGATCCAAAAATTTCTTTACCAATTCACAATTGGACAGTATGTGATTGGAAGTGATGACGTTGAGATAGTTCTCGAGTCCCTTCTGTCTTTCAGCGATGAATTCACGATCCATATTCCCAATCAACTTTTTGGGAGGTAGAGGTAGACTTAGAGCCGAGATCTTAAAAAGAGAGGAAACATAATATTATCAAAAAACTTCCTCTTTTAATATCTCATGGAGGTAAATAATTGAGCCATAAAACACTAGTTTTGCGTTGTTCTAAGAACCAGGTAATTTTTAAAAAGTGGATATTCAGAAAGTCTATATTGGCATTTTGCCTTAAGTTCTGTGTTTGTACAGTGCTGAAATAGTCTGATATGTACTCTCATCTCAGAATGTAGAGATTTGTATATGTACCACCACCAAAAGTGCCAGGAGATTTAAGTGCAAGAGCCACACTAACAAAATGAGAATAAAGCACGGTGTTTTCTCAGCATACCTATGTCATAGCACAAACCAACATTGCATCCTAGTGTCTGCTCTTGACAAACTCTCTTCTCTCCTATTTAACTTGTGCACAGATTGATAATAGTTTCTAATTCACGCACTACCATTATTGTGACTTAAAGAAGCCAGCAGTAATGGTTTTTAACTTGCAGTTTCAATTATATGAGATAATTCTTCACATCCCATTCTAAAATTTTTGCTGTGTGACATTATACAGGTAGAGCTGTTATGTACACCCCAGAAGCATAGGCGCCAACTCCGTGGGTGCTCCAGAGCTGGAGCACCCACAGGGAAAAATTGGTGGGTGCTCTGCACCCACTGGCAGCTCCCCGCCCCTCCCTTCCCCAGCTCACCTCCGCCTCCTCCCCTGAGCACGCTGCCACGACCTGCTTCTCACCCTAGCTCCCAGCACTTGCACCGCGGAACAGCTGTTTCATGGCAGCAAGCGATGGGAGGGATGGGGGAGGAGGGGGAATGTGGCAAGCTCGGGGAGGAGGTGGGGCTGGGATTTGGGGAGGGCTCCAATAGGGGCATGGAGGGGGTGGAGTTGGGGCGGGGACGGAATGGGGGCTGGGTTAGGGGCGGAGTCATGGTGGGGCCGGGGGGGTGCGAGCACCCTCCGTCGCCGGGAATAGTTGGCACTTGAGCCCAGAAGCACTACGTTCTAGTGGTGGATCACTGTATACCCCTTACCTACATGTCGTGAGGCTTTAGTTAGTTAACATTCATGAAGCACTTACGGCTCATCAGATGAAAGATGCTGCAGAAAGGCAAGGTATTATTTTAAAGAAATCAAAAGATTGTGTTTGAAAAACAAAGATGTAGGTTGAACACAGTATTTATATCTACTTGCGTCATATGAATTGATACACAATGAATTATTCATCTTTCCAACACATCCCTGTACAGCAAATCAAAGCAGATGTCTCACAGTTACTGAGCCTTCATGGGAGAAATCCTTAAGAAACCGGGCGTCTGTCACAGAGGCCCATGGTGCCAGCTGGCAAAGGGTTCCCTGTTCTGTAACAGCAACTCCTAACAGGCCTGACAAACTAACTACACCTATCAGAGGGGTAGCTGACGCGTATTAGTCTGTATCCGCAAAAACAACAAGGAGTCCTTGTGGCACCTTAGAGGTTAACAAATTTATTTGGGCATAAGCTTTCGTGGGCTATAACCCACTTCACGTAAGATCTTAAATGAAAGCCAGGATCACACTGATCCATATTGTTGGGAAATGTATGTACAAATACTGTGTCAGAAGTTGCAGACATGCACGCATGCCCTCAAAATATATTCCTAAAAGTGTCTGAATCAAGGCAGGGTTGACAAACCGGTTTCTATCAGACAAAGGATGTATATTCAACCGTCTGCCTCAGTTCACCTGCAAATCAAACAGCAGAAGCTCTATTTGCATACGCAGTCAACATGAACTCAGCACACCAGCGAACAAACCCCGGAGGGGGTCATCCTGACTTTAGGAATAACATAATGAATTTTGGGGGTTATAAGGAGAAGGAAAGCCTAAGGACACCTCTATCCTTCTCTGAGGAAGGATAGCGCTTGGGGATAGTAAACCTGGTATTTCTGTGAATAGCCAGTGACAGGCTGGATGTCAAAGGGGAAGACTCCAAGGGGTATCAAGGACTGGGGTGCACCTATTAACCTGCCAAGCAAAGTGAGGGCTGGCTTTGGCTTGAGGAGACTGGATGACAGCGTTGCAGAAAAAGAAAGTTGTTGGGGCACAATAGCTGCTTTTCTAAAGAAAATAGTTCCGGCACTGGGGGGACACTTCCCCACACCGCCTCCAAAAGCTCAAACTGGAAAGTGGAAAGAAGGTGGGAACATCTGGTGGTTATACAATCCCCACTTCTAACTTCCACCAGTTGGAAAAGTAGGAACAGTTTAAAAAGCTGGAGGAAACCATCGCTTTTTGAGAGAGGAGGCAATGCCCTTGCCCTTTTCCTGCTCCTCCCTCCACACCCACGTGAGCTCTTCCCAATCCCTGACATTATCAATGTTGATAAATGCAAAGTAACGCACATTGAAAAACAAAATCCCAACTATACATATAAAATGGTGGGGTCTAAATTAGCTGTTACCGCTCACAAAAGAGATCTTGCAGTCATTGGAAATAGTTCTTTGAAAACATCCACTCAATGTGCAGCAGAGTCAAAAAAGTGAACAGAACGCTGGGAATCATTAAGAAAGGGATAGATAATAAGATGGAAAATAGCATATTGCCTGTATATAAATCCATGGTACACCCACATCTTGAATACTGCATGCAGATCTGGTCACCCGTCTGTGACGTTATCTGGTTAAAATATGACCATATAGATCATTGTTGCAACCACTGTTGTATATTTGCAACAAATCTTGTACAAAATGTGGCATGTAAGATGTCTATGGAAAGGTTATGATTTGCTGGTTATGATTATGCTATCTGTGTGCATGTATCATTTTTGTATTTGAAGTTAAGTATTGGCTCTATACCTGGATTTCAAACGTTTGCCCTGAGGGAATGCCCACAAGGTAATTAGCCAGCACATCTTGGAGGGACTATTCAAATTATGTGGCTCATCAAGAAACAAACACTTAACTGACAATGAACCATGGGAGATGCCCATCTACACTGAATGGACAGTCCTGCAAACGTGCTGTTTGGGGTATAGGTAATGGCTTCTACGGTGTCCAAACCTTCATGCATGGACACGTGACTTGCCCATGTGACTCCAAACTCCATCTTGTCACCTGTAATTTTCCACTAGCTGTGCTGGGGGCTTTGTTTGAAACAATGGGTTTCCCTCCATGGGGCAGAAGATATAAGGCTCTGGAAACCCCTCCATTTTGCCTCTTTTCTGCTCCAACCTCTGGACTATGAACTTATATTAATGGAAGCATTCTAACCAAGGAATTGAGAACCTTCAATGATTTGGAAGCAGCCAAAGACTTGACTTAAGCCAGCAGTTTATTCCATCACTGCTACAAGCCTGAACCAAGAACTTTGCAATTATTGTATGTATTTGATTCCGTCAACCAATTTTAATTCTCACCTTTCTTTCTTTCTTTTTATGAATAAACCGTTAGATTTTAGATATTAAAGGATTGGTATCTGCGTGATTTTTGGGTAAGATCTAAGTTATATATTGACCTGGGTGTGTGGCTGGTCCTTTGGGATCAGAAGAACCTTTTATTTGAAGAGGCTGGTTTTAAAGAACCACTCATCTCTAAGTGTAGTGTTTTCGGTGGTAATACAAAGACTGGAATACCTAGGGAAACCACTTTTATGACTTCTTGTTAGCCAGTGTGGTGAAACAGAAGTTTACTTTTGTTGCTGGTTTGGTATATCTTATGGGGGATTAGCCACCAGTCTTGGGGTGTATCAGCCCTATTTTTCAGTAGTTTGTCCTGAATTTGGCATCCTCAGTTGTGACGCTCTGAGGCACAGTTACACCACCTCAAAAGAGATATACTAGAATTGGAAAAGGTTCAGAAAAGGGCAACAAAAATGGTTAGGGATATGGAACAGCTTCCACATGAGGAGAGATTAATAAGATTGGGACTTTTCAGCTTGGAAAAGAGATGACTAAGGGTGGGGATATGATAGAGGCCTATAAAAATCATGACTGGTGTGAAGTGTTATTTACTCCTTCACATAACACAAGGACCAGGCATCACTCAAAGAAGTTAAAAGGCAGCAGGTTTAAAACTAACAAAAGAAAGTACTTATTCACACAACGCAGTCAATCTGTGGAACTCTTTGCCAGAGGATGTTGTGAAGGCCAAGACTATAACAGGGTTCAAAAAAGAACTACATACATTCATGCAGGATAGGTCCACCAATGGCTATTAGCCAGGATGGGCAGGGATAGTGTCCCTAGCCTCTGTTTGCCAGAAGCTGGGAATGGGCAACTTGATGATTCCCTGTTCTGTTCATTCCCTCTGGGGCACCTGGCATTGACCTGTTGGAAGACAGGATGCTGGGCTAGATGGACCTTTGGTCTGACCCAATCTGGCTGTTCTTATGAATCAGTAGTGGACAAAATGTTGGTAGGAAAAATAAGGTTATGTGACTGTCTTAAGTTACTGGAACGCATGCAAAGCATCCTAACCACTGTGCATTTCCCCACACGCTCACCCTCCTACTTTGAAGGGAAAAAAATCTCACCTGCAGGCTAAGCAAACACAAACACAGACAGACGCACGTCAGTCTGAGAATCTGCACCAAGATTAAAGAATTACAGCAAAGCTTCAGAAATCAGATGCATTTTCTGTTTAGAAGTGCAATCAATCAACAGAAAAACATGTCAGATCACAGTCGACATTGGTGAGGCCTCATCTGGAGTACTGTGTCCAGTTTTGGGCCCCACACTACATGAAGGATGTGGAAAAATTGGAAAGAGTCCAGTGGAGGGCAACAAAAATGATTAGGGGACTGGAACACAAGATTTAGAAGGAGAGGCTGAGGGAACTGGGATTGTTTAGTCTGCAGAAGAGAAGAATGAGGGAGGATTTGATAGCTGCTTTCAACTACCTGAAAGGAGGTTCCAAAGAGGATGGATCTAGACTATTCTCAGTGGTAGCAGATGACAGAACGAGCAGGAATGGTCTCAAGTTGCAGTGGGGGAAGTTTAGGTTGGATATTAGGAAACACTATTTCACTAGGAGGGTGGTGAAGCACTGGAATGGGTTACCTAGGGAGGTGGTGGAATCGCCTTCCTTAGAGGTTTAAGGTCAGGCTTGACAAAGCCCTGGCTGGGATGGTTTAGTTGGGGATTGGTCCTGCTTTGAGCAGGGGGTTGGACTAGATGACCTCCTGAGGTCCCTTCCCACCCTGAGATTCTATGATTCTAAGATTAGGCTCTTCCCCTGAGGGTTAATCACTGCTTTACAGAGAAGGGGCTCTAGTTTAGGTGACCATTTTCAAACTTTCTCCAAATGCTCCTGGAAAGATTTGTTTTTCTGAATCAAGGAATGAAATCTGAATATTTAAGGCAAGCCCAGTATTTTCACCTTGGACTTCTTCAACCCCACCTGCCGGGGGACTGGGATCATATTTATGGAAAGGCACCTCAGTGAGGCCCTGACCCTATGAAGGCTTATGCACGTGCTTTAGGGCCTGAGGGAATACTTACTCTGGGCCCTAATTCAGCACTCAGAGAAGTAAAGCCTCCTCTGCAGCCAATGGGATTTTTGCCAGAGAAGGGCCAATGCTTTAACACTCTTATCTTCAAACTAGAGCGTTCTTCTTAGGGATCTCCGTTGATAATTCAGAGTGCCTTTGTTACAGCAAGTCATTTGCTCTCTTAGCAGAGAATGGTCTGAGGAGTTCTCTCAACAAAATGGAGATCACATGACATACAATTTCCACGCTTCTACACTAAATAATCTCGAAGTAAAAAGAGGATGGATTGCGAGAAGCTTTTTAATCCAGTACACTTGGGGAGACTCTGGTTGAGATTTTCAAATGCAGTTTGGAGATTTAGCCACAAGTCTCCCATTAATTTCAACGGGAGCAGTGTGGTTAAATCCCCTAGTCCAGTCAGCTTTGAAAATCTCAGCCCTCACTATTATTTTTTAAGAGGTGTCCGGTAACAAGGCAGTACAGACAACATAAAAAAATCCACAACAATTCCAGGCTCTGCAAGACATCCAAGCACAACTTCCTGAAGAAACAGGCAATAAGCAGGTCAAGAGTTAAGTGAGTCAGTAAAGAACATGGGTGGTTTACGGCTTTAAGTCCAAGAGAACTTCATTTCTCTCTTCCAGGAACAGGTCAAAGTTTCATAGGTAATTTTACTCTGAATTAGCTTCCATATCTACAGGAGAGGTTTAAGCTTGTTCAGTCACAGGGCCTGAACATTTCCATACAAGATAGTGCTGTTGGGAGTTTTGGAAGGAATTAGGGACTGTGCTTCTTAAAGAATCAGAAAGTGTACACAGGTGTATGCAATGCTGGAGTTATTTTACATAACTCAGTGGAGCAGGAGAAAGAAAAAATAACCTTAATATGCCCCATTTCCCTGCGTGTCACCTCTCAAACCTTGGCACAGAGAATGGAGCTAAAAGGGATGTGTTGGGGCAGTGCTACACAGCAGCCAACACTGTGGAGATTCCTGACAGCACTGCAGCCAATCTACGTCTTAAAGCAATGGTTCTCAATCTGTGGTCCACGGACCCATCAAGGCCCACAGACTACATCTAAAATATCCAAAGGGGTCTGCACCGCCATTCAAAATTTTTAGGGTTCTGCAAATGAAAAAAGATTGAGGACCACTGGCTTAAAGTCACTTTAAGGAACCCCGCCTTCCCGCTGTGCTTCAAGTTCTATGCTGTGCCTCCTAGAGGATATGTTCTCACTCCTCCCAGCTTACAGATAGCGGGAATTTCTGTTGCTAAGCATCTTTTATTACTTTGATCCTTTGCAATCTTCTGTTATTTACTAAAACTGCTTCTGAGGAAAGATGAGTTGAACATAATGCAAGCCATTTGGGCTTACCTGAGACTGCCCTGGCTGGGGCATCTGCCCACCACCTCACAATAATAATTCCACATGTTTCCACTAATGCAAAAAATAATTACAATTCTTCAACAGCCTTGTTCCTTCCCACAAGCAATCTCTTTTTACCTCCGGTGAACCCATGATGCAATTATTCAGTTAGAGTTTTGTAGAATGCATTACACCAGCTTTTTACCAGTCAGAGGTGTTGTAGATAGCGATTTTGTCTCAAGCATGCTCCATTTCGCTCTCCTAGGAAGTGGTATGCATTTTAAAGAACAGTGACTATCAACCTACACAGAAGACCAGGAAGGAAAGTCACAGGGTTTGTCCATTCAGTAGGATTTTCTTTTCCTGCTTGTGGGAGTTATTTTTAAAATTGCTCCATTCCCACATATGAGTTCTCTTCTGAAAAACTGCTGGAATCCAGTCATCTCCTGCTGAAGTCATGTTTGGGCTGAACACGGCGAATACATGCCAAGATATACACAACCTAACAGAGTAGTCATGAACATTGTATGCTGTATTGGTATATTAAGGGCCCAATTTTGGATTCCGTACTCAGGCAAAATTCCCAGTTAGATCAAATGAAGACAATGGGAGATTTTCCTGATTAAGGAGTGCAGGATTGGACCGTAGAAGACAAAGAAGAAAGTAAAGTTGGTCATTTAATAGTGGTCACACAAAATCTTGAGTGCAAATTCAGACCTAGTGGATAACCTCATAGAATTCAATTAAGTTACACCTGCTAAAATTGAGTCTGAATTTGGTCCCAAGTCTATCTTCTACCCTCTACAATGTCATCCCTGCTTCTGTATTTAATGATGCTCATATCGTGAGCACAGTTCAATATACTTGCCCACTCTTGTTCACAGGACTTCACCAAGTAGTCAGATTTTTAAAACCAACAAGGAAATGAAAACCAGAAAGGCCTTAAGGTCCTGCAGTCACACTACATGTGACAGGGGGGAAAAAAGAGAAGAAAGTGACAGATAAAATCTATTCTTAAAACACTGATAGAGCTCACTTCATATGTTATTTGTCTGGTGTTAAACTAAGAAATCCTAGAACCACAAGCATCCTTCCTGTAAATGTTAGTCTCTGCCTGCCCCTCATCCCACACACACTTTGCCTTTTCCTACGCAAACTAAAAGAAACCACTGTCCTAAAAAAAGAAAAGAAAAATAACCAGCCAACTCAGTGTTTAACTGAGGAACCCTTTGCCATGATACAGAAATCCATCACATGATAAGCAGCATCTGGAAGTGCTTTGAGAGGAAGCCAAATAACGAGATACATAGCACTTCTGTGCTGAATTAAGAAGGTCAGTATGTGCCTCCGTTTTGTGGGAGTCAAAGAAAGAAGGGGTCATAACAGTGCACCAAGCCAGAACAAGTCACATCACTGAAGGGAAAGATTCAGTATCTGCCAATCTCCTGTCTTTAGATTTAAATTGGTCACAGAGGTTACAGCCAACATTTCCCAGGGTAAAACCTAAAATAGCTCAGCATTTCTCCTTGTTCAAAAATGTCAGTTTATAATTTTAAAATTTAAGTAATTTCATTTTCAGCCATGTAAGTTTGATGCTGTCTCTGTTCTCTTCATTGTTGTATACAAAGAAGAAAATTTTAAATATAATATAATATATTAATTAGAATTATAGTTATTTATCAGAGGAAAAAATCTTACCTGTAAACTACTATTAAGCAAATCAAAGTCACTGTATCTTCTCACAATCTGCAAAACATAAAGGCAGTATTGAAGCAACACACTAGATTTTATGTGATAACTAAACCGCATGAGGGAAAAAATTCCGACTTGCAATCTTGGTTTCACTAAGCTTCTCTGTACAAATGCAAGACTGCTGGGTTTACACTGCTGTCTAGGAGTCTATGCCAGCAAGTGAAGAGAGAGAGAGAGAGAGAGAGAGAAGAGTTGCTCTCTGTGATGTCTAATCTTGCAAGATTCATAGATTCCCAGGCCAGAAGGGACCACTGATCATCTAGCCTGTCGTCCTGTATAACTCAGGCCACAGAACTTCCCCCAAAAAACTCCTAGACCAGAGCTTTTAGAAAAATCATCCAATCTCAATCTAGAAACTGCCAACGATACAGAATGGACCACGATGCTTAGTAAGTTATTCCAGTGATTAACTACTCTCACTATTAAAAAAGTGCACCTGGTTTCCAGTCTGAATTGGTCTTGCTTCAACTTCCACCAATACAGCTTCCTAGCTGTAACATTATATTGCAGCAGCTTCATCAGAAGGTGTTTGCAGACACCTTCTGATTCTTCCATCCTAGAAGCAACATTACTTCAAAATCATACATTCAAAATTTAGAAAAATGTAACTTGACCTTCCCCAGAAAAATCTATCTGGTAGCAGTGGATGCTCACCAGCTCTTCACAGGGTATCAGCATCATTACTTATTTTTATTACAGCACAGCCTGGACAAGACAGTGGTTCCACTGCTAGCCGGGAGGCAGGTCCTGGCAGACTATTCAGACCCCATAATTTAGGTTTAAAAACAAATACCATCTATACACACCTGCATATTATATATATGTAATAGGAACACACTGCAGGGATTATTCTTTGTTTGGCCTAGAACATCCACAATGGCAGAAGACAATGAAGTCTTCTATAACTACCACAGCCACGTCGCTCTTCTAAGATGAAGAGGTCAGACAAAAATGTGCCTCTAACAATCACAACTTTCAGAAGCTTTGGTCAAATACGGAAATAGAAAGTTTATTCCAGAGGGGAAAAAAAAAAAAACTTGCTTCCAAAACTAGAGCAAACAATGTAAAGCATCCTAAATTATTCTATCTACCGATGACAGACAGACATACATACGTACATAGGAAAGAATGCTAGTGGAAAGTGTGTATGAGATCAACGTGAGGACTTTTATTCTGTGTCCACTGGCAGGATTGTCACAGAAACTAAAGGACTGACTCACCAAACTTTACTCCTGGAAGTTGCCCACTGTTGTTGGGACAAGTAGCCTACAAGTAGTAAGAGTTGGCACAAAATGAGCCTTGGTGTTGTATCTTAGGTCATATGTATCTTAGGTCACATGTAGTAGTCATCTGGAAGACTTATATGCTGAAATGAAGCCTTCACGCTAATTAATACTGACACTAGAAACAACAGTTTGTGACCGAACACATTCAAGCATTTCACATTCCTGACTCTCTCTCAAATAGCATTTGGTCTCTAGCTAGAATTAGACTAGCTAGGATGAATCCAGGTCTTTTCCTAGGAACAGTGGCCGATTAGCCCCTGGGCCAAGGGGGCCTGTGCCCAGGGGCCCCAGAAAAATGGGCACCCCGACTGCACTTCCCCAGCCCACCTAAAGCTCCTGCTGGGGAGTTGGGGAAGCCCCTGCACCCGACCCCACTCCTCAGCATGAGTGCCGGGTGTGGGAGGATGACTCCAAGAGGAAGGGTTAGGGAGGGGCCCCCCACTTCCTCTGGGCCCCACAAAACTGTAATCTGCCTCTGTCTAGGAAGACTGTCTGTTTAAGTGACCCAAAATTTAAAGAGCGATTACCTGCCAACTGTTTTCCATGGAAATCCCTCTCTGCACACGAATTATGTATTCCTAGAAATGAGAGGGGAAAAGAAGGGAGAGAGTTATTAGAAACCGGAACTAGTGACTCACAAAGAAGTGTGAATGCATAGTCAGCCTTCTCTTTATAATGGATTTAAACTGACCACTATGAAACTTGGAAAAGCTCAGAATTTTCACCATTTCTGATCTAGATTTAGAACCTCCCAGCTGGAAAGTGTTTTGATCAGGGGTCTCATTCAGACCCATCTCTAGAACACACTGAAAGATGAAACAGAATTTTAAGAGTGTACAGGTTTCTGAAGCATTTAAGCACTTTCATTTACTTTAATGAGAGACAATAGTGAATACGTCTCCTCCTGTTATCTCAGCCAGTAAAAGCTGGAGAAAAATCTGTTCCTCAAAGATCTAACTTTTAAGACATCTCCTGGAATTACAGCCACCTTCATAGCTGAACGAACTCCAGCTCATCATTCCCAACTTTACTACCGCTCATTGCTGCTGAATGCAAAAATTACTATGGAAAGCTTAGGTGAGAGGATGAAGGGGTTAAACGCAGCGTAATAGACTTGAATAACTGGCACACTTCTATTACTCCTGATGCAGTGTTTCATTTCCAATGCATAGCTCACATTCATTGCTTACAGACAAAATATATGCCTGTATATTTTAATTATTGATTATTGTTGATTTTTACCCATCCATCTTTACATTCCTTAATTCCTGGACTTAATTCTTAACACTATTTCCCTTCATTTCCATAGTCATCTTTACACCGTGCCTCTTGAAATAGGGCCTCTGAAAATGTTTTCAAAAGTATCCCACAATAAAGTGTATTTACCTATATTTCTTTGTGCATCCCCATCTCCTGATTTTGCTCATCCCGTCTCAAAACTAGAGAAACCCAAATCTCCCACATCGCAAAGCATATGGGTGAATTCTATTCAAGCAGTATCTCTCCACATAAAATCAGCATAAGGGATGGTTTCCACACCATTCATTCCTCTTATTAATATACCCAATTATATTACAGTTATCTTTCCCCAAAGCCAAAGAAGAGCCCTGATCCCCAACCCAGGTACAATGAAAGGCAACAAAGTTAACCCTGACTTACACCAGTGTAACAGAGATTAATTAAGCAGACACTTGAAATGCCTAATTCACAGCTAACAGTTGGGTTTTTCCATTTCCTGATTTCTAATCTGTACCTTAGGAAGTGGGAAGAGACTGCTTTATATATACACACAGACAGGAAAAGTAGTAACCACTTATTCAGCAAGTCTCTGAGGAACATTAGCTGTTTCTCTGAAAGAATGTAAGGGAAAGATGATTCCTGATGTTTGGTCATTCATCTTTACTAGTATTTTAAAGGAAGTGGAGTTATTGCCCAATCTCCCCTACTGCTCACTGTTTACACAGCGACTGACCTTCTCATTGTACTACTAAGGAATGTTCTCAGTCAGGCAGAATGGAGGCACAGCTTCCATTTGATTACTGCTTGGGAAAATATAAAATTGCTTTCAATACAATACTGCTCTTTCCTGAATAAAATACCAACAGCACAGCTTCATCCCACAGCTTCCCTTATCTCCCTTCCAACACACTATCCCCATCACCACAGTAAAATTCCTTAGAAGATCAATTCGGATCCAAAAATCACAATTATCTTACACAGCCCCTTGCCCCATCCAGCTACTTTTTTATCATCAGGCCTCCTCTTCCACTGCAATCAGCTCTCCCACAATCCACTGATTCCACCGGGTCAGACAGAAATATCCCCACAATGAACTCACTATTCAGTAACTTCTGACTCAGAAAAAGGGAGGCTGCTTCACAGGTTCCTCGCTCCTCATCTGTTTAATACCAAGGAGGTTTGAAAAGCCGACAAAAGTATGGAAATCCAGGTCATCTTCAGTTCATGCCAAAAGCTTATCAGAGGCACAAAAAGGCTTTTCTAGCTTCCAGCTTTTTAATGCTCGAAACTGGAAACCTAATTAAGCAAGAACCATCAACAAAATACTAGTTTAAGAACACTGGATAGAGACTATTTTAAATAAAGGGTTCTAAAAAGCCCCTTTTAAATGCTTATTTGAGAAATCTTCTAGTATGGAAAGTAGCACTGTAATCATGAGAGCTGCTTAGACCCCTGGGTCCTCCTTTAATAAGGGGCAAAGTATGATTACTATTACACAATTCATCATTAAACCACTTCATCTAAGATACTGATGCCTACCTGCAGTGTAAACAATGCAGCTCACGTCAGCTGTATCTTTATTATTGTAATGTACGCACCATTCCATACATTTATAAAAATAAGATCACAGCAGAAGAAAATTAGAGACGCACGTTGAAATTCACTGAAATTTACTGAACAAGGAAACCACTTTGGAAAGAGTAGAGAAAAGATGCTGTCCCTCTTCCCAAACAGGCTAGTTCTCTTGCCTTAATGCAAAGTGTTTTGAATTTTATTAGAGGACATCTGTAAAGGATATGCTTAGAACAGGATCATACAGAATCTGGCAAGATGCCAAGCACCTTGGACTCCTACAGACTTCAGTGGCATAGTGACAAACTTAGCACTTTGCAGAATTGATCCCAGAGACTGTATACAACAGTTACAGTTCAAGTACACTGTAGACTCTCAGGTCAGGGACTCTTCCTTTGAGTGTACAGCAGCCAACATAATTTGGCTGCCATCCTCACTGGGACCTCTGGGTGCTATAGTAATAGCAATAATAATGATTAGCAGTGCTATTAGAAACCTTCCTGCTGATATCACTAAAATAAGCTGTGTGTTCAACAGTCAGATATCCTGTCTTTTAAGCTCTGACCATACTTTACAAAACTACGTTGGGCTGCGTTTGAGGTTTTCTTCAAAACACACACAACTTAGGTTTTTTAGTTAATGGTCACCTTTAATGCTGATTCCATTGTGTGTTTCAAAGCAAAGGAAAATGCTAGAGAAGAGGCTGAATTCATTCCAAATTAATGGCACAAGGATCTACAACTGTTTCTAAACAACCGAGATTCTCTCCCTTCCTAAAATTATAGCTTTAGAAAAATGTAGTCTGATTTTGTAACTACATAAAGATCTAGAGAGAGATTTAAAAAATCTGAATCATTAAAATGAACTAAAGGGATGATTACATCTTTAAAAACAGTGTTCCCATTAATTGTTAATCAAAGAAAAGCTTTCAAAATATATTTTAAGGAATTATCTCAGCTTTTAGCTTCTGGGCTACCTTAAGGCAGCAGACTAATGGAATGGCAAATTCCACTTCACTGTTGTAATTTCAATGTACAATACACCAAGCAGGGAAAGAATTTATTCCAGAGAGGACATGCATACACACCCCGTAATGGTTTTACTACTTTAAATAGTTCTGCAGCTCGCAGGTCCAGGCATGCAACTACTGCAGCAGGGATCTGTAGAGAATATCATGAAAGAGACTAGTTTTCCATTTAAGGCTTAAAAAGCAAATTATAGAAACAAGTTCTCATCTACAGATGGACACATAAAAACACTCAATGTCTAAATAGCTGAAACACATTAAAGCCTTTCTGCCGAAAAGGCCTCTGCTATCAGAACATGGTATCTTATTATTAGGCCTCTTTTACAAGTATTTTACCTTAAAACACATTGGACACCATTCTGCTCCAACTGAAAGGAAATTAAAAGGACAGGAAGATTTTTGCCTGCTACAGAAATGGTACTCTTGGTACTCAAGTATTTTCGGACTTGCTAAGAGCAGATCTTGCAACTGGACCACTATGCTCACAGGAAGCTATGTGACATGTTAGTCACACTGGTTAATGCACTATTAGAAGAGACTCAGATACTACAGTGATGAGAGTGGTATAAGAACCTATACAGAATAGAATTTAAAAAGCCCTGATGAAATCAAATCCAGTTGCAGGATCAGGCCTTATACCCAGAGGGTGATATGAAGTGCCATTGAAATGTATATGAAATATAATTGCTATGATGTTCAAAATTAAAGCGTGTGTACATGGTAAATATCGAGACACGGAATTAGCTATGTCCAATTATACATGCTAAAAAAACCCAGAATTTTTACATTGTGTTTAATCAGAAAAAGAGCTCTCTAAAAATTAGATCATGGTGTTCCATATACTTAGTGACTTACTTAGTGACTTCCAGATCAAGTGCTATCAGTCCACAAGCCAAACAATTTACACATAGATGTACTGTGATTTTGTTTCAGTGTAGAAACTTGGGAGGGGGGCCGAAACAAGCTCTTTTTTGGTTTGTTTTTGTTTGAGAGACAGGGGCTGTCTCCTCAGTCTTCACTAGCAATAAAGATTCAAAAATCAAAAGTCAGCCGACAGTTTTGTTGCTGCAGCATGAAGCTGAACGGAACCCGACATACGTACTGGCTCCACAGTGCTACCTGACACTGAACTGCATCTACTCTATGATACACGGTGAGCCAGTCTGCTGAGTGAGTCATTTCTATAGTGATTTTATAGCTATTTTTCTGACAGACAATAACACTTGGTACAAGTTTAAGAGGTTTGTGTGTGTTCTCTGTCAAGTGAGAGAGTTACATTTATTACCATGAACTGCAAACTTTTGTCCGATATTTCAAATACCAATTTCATTCCCTCTTCGGTTTCTGACTAATGCAAACATATGTAGTGGGTTATTCATGCTGAAGTTTCCTCCTCATCTACAAGAAATAGGAATCAGTCTACTGCCAAATGTAGAATTTTATTCAATGACATTAAATTTACATTTCCCCAATATTTTAATGTCATACTATCCAAACTGTTGTATTTGACCTAATTTGAATAAGAAGCAGGCTAATCCACTAGAATAGTCCATTTTAAGTATCCCCATCACTAATTTTTGTCTTGAATTTCGTATTTTACCATGTTTAGAGATTTTTTTCCCCTGCAATTCGTCACCCTTATCTTGTAGTCACTGGTTTATTCAAAACTCTGACTATTTCTGGAGCCTATAACAACTTTACAGAGTATTCCTAGCCTGGATGTCATATTAAATTACATTAAATCAAATCTGGACTCAGATCTTGGTTTGTAAGAGCTATGGAAGAGGGTGTTTCATTTTTGATAAATCCAATGGAAAGTTTTTAAGCAATCCCCGCAGCGTTTGCAGCCCACCTATGACGACATAGCACTAGGCGACTTAGTAGTTTCAGATTCAAAAGAGGAAACAATCTATTTTCATTGTTCAAACCAACACATATGCAAGATTTAAAAAAAAAAAATCAGATTTTTCACATTTTCTGCTTTAATAATCTTAGATGCTATCAGTATCACAGATAAGGATTTTAACTGTTAATATTATTTTTAACATGGCCACATCCCCTTAAATTATGGATAGAATATATCACTGGCAAATGAACAACAGGTTTATTTGTAGCCCCCTTTTCGTATCTGCTATAGTGCAATGCTAATTTATGAAGCTTCTGCTCTCCATGTATTCGTATAGGATAAACACATTTATAGCCAGGATTTCTTCCTTTTGGGGCCTTTCCTTTGAAAGCCTGAAGGGGTTTTCATTTAGTCTTCCTATTTCATTCAGTCTTCCTATTAATAAATCACCACCACCACCCTGTGTCTTCATTATGTCAGGAATACAGTAAAATGAAACTATTCCTCCCCCCAAGATGTCTTGGCAAGTGCCTCTTCTGGGAGGGAATCCTACCGCTACACTTGGGATCTGTTACTATAATTTATTTTCCCCACAGAAGTTCAAATCAGATGCGCTATATATCAGTTACTTCCTGCTCTCACCCAGTTTCCCAGCTCAGAAATGAGGGGATAAGGTCAGATATGCGAGATGACAGGGTAGTAGCTTTACGTCAAGTAGGAAATCCAGACTGCTGTGGTGCCTGCTATTTTGTTTTAACCATTACCCCACGCTGCCTCTATGTAAACTACCTGTGCTATGTACACCTCAAGACCATTTTATTTTAATTCTTAACGACAGTCCTTCTGCCATAAAAGCTATTAGAAATACATGCACCCGAAACGACTTTTAAATCAAAAGCACAGTGCTACTGCATTCTGATCTTTTGTGCATTTCTGGTGAAGAGCAGAATTAATTACTACTAGAATCTTCCTCAGTGTGAATTTACAACACGGAAGTACAAAGACAAATGATCAAAGGGTCACAATACTTGCTACTGAAATCCCACACATGGAAGTCGCATCACACAGAGTATTTGGGATAGAAAACTGCTTTTAAGTGCTTTCTGTACAACAGAACTCTTCGCGTTTTTTTTTTAAGTCAACTCCTGTAGAGAATCAACCAAAAAAACCAACAAACCAAAAGACACAAAAACCTATTGTTATCTTTGTACTTGTAAGTGATTGTAATAAATGGTGTTGAAAACAGTTAAACGGGGGGAGGGGGAAACCACTCACAATGAAACTAGAATCTGGCTTGGTAGCACAGGGAAACAAATTATATACGATAATCACTCAATAACTAAACACAGTTACACATCTCAGTTTATTAAGACACAGGTAAAGGGTTTGTCAGAAAGTATGCCTAACATAGCTTTGGTTATAATGCAAGTTTGACCACAGCTCAGAATGTAGAGCCCTGGGCTTGTAAACCACTAGTCACAACTTCTAAACTCACTGATGCCTTCTAAAAGATTCCTCATAGTTTTAGAAGCCTGTGTTCAGAGGGAGATTGTTTTACAAAAGTTAGTTCATTAAACTACTAATCTGAGATCCTCGAACAGAAAGCATTGCAGAAGCACAGATTATTTGTACTGTTACAATTTTGATGGCATAGCATGCTTATTAACTATAAATATAGCACTATCTACCTCTACCATCTTTCATGTTACAACATTCACCAGACACAAGGAATAAGTCAGAAGCCTGCTGTCATGATATGCGTGCCCCTAAACAATGAGTGAGGCTGAAGGACACACCCCTTAATGTTCAAAACAAAGTCTCTTACCAATGCACCAGCTGCTGTGGAAGTACACCTGGCCTTATCTCTTACAACCCCATTCCCTGCTAAGTGGGTAAAGCTCTGAAACGTGATTACAGGTCTCCTTTTCTCTGATTCTGTACCTTGGTACTGCTTGATAATACCATGGTAAACACAGTTTTTAAAAGTGCATTTATACTCCCAGAAAGGGCCTATAAAAATAGCATTATGGAATTCTGTTGTTCTTGGGTATCAGTGACCCCAGACAAAGTCTGCTCAGTTTTTAAGAAAATGGTGTCAGGTGTAAATACATCACAGGAAAATGAGCCTGGCACCTGAAAGTCAAACTGGGTTCTTTCTGGCGAAGCATCATAATCACCCCTTGTCATAATCTGAGTGCTACATTCTGCCCTCAGTTACACCTGCGCAGCCTCATTGTCTTCACTGGAGTTGCACAGATGGAAGTGTGGGCAGAATTTAACCCTACGTTGTCACTTACATTAGAATCCAGCTCCACTCCCATCATTGAGATGGATCAGCCAGGCTAACGTAAGCAAAGAAATGTTAAAATCTTACTTTGGCACTAGAGTAAGCAGGCATAACTGTGCAGACACAGCGGGAGATGGTCTGGGTAAGGGCTAGTCTACACTAGAAGTGCTACAGTGACACAGCTACGTTGGTGCAGCTGTGACAGGGTCGTGCATCTGGTGAAGATGTGCCAATGGGACAGAGCTCTCTCCCATCGCTCAGTGAGAGGCAGTAGCTATGTCTGCCAGAGTGCTGCCCACACCCCTGCTTAAGTCGTTGTAACTTACATTGCTCAGGGGGGTGGCTTATTCCCACCGGAGCGACACCAGTTGTACCGAC
The DNA here is from genome assembly GCF_965140295.1 of Lepidochelys olivacea. NCBI lineage: Eukaryota > Metazoa > Chordata > Testudines > Cheloniidae > Lepidochelys > Lepidochelys olivacea. The sequence continues at coordinate 1,921,797 of NC_140417.1, read as the reverse complement.
ACAAGCGGTAGTGTGTACAAGCCCAAAGAAGAGGGTGCATTTGCATTGTGACGTTATTGACCAGCACAATACAGGTAACCAACAGTAACAAGTAGTACAGTTATGGCACATGGCATAGAGCAGATCCATCAAGCAGAGAGGAAGGGAAGGGGCTGCACAGCACGGGGCTCACTGTATAAAGCCAGGAGACAAAACCCAGCGACAGAGCCATCAGAGCAACCCAGCGAGCTGCCCTGGGGCTTCTTCCCACCCAACCCCAATACCCCAGGTTTCAAACTCCCTCCCCCCCCACAGGGCTCCCCCCGACACACCCCCGGCTCCCCCCCGACACACCCCTCCCCCCCACACACACATATCCCACCCCAGCTCCCCCCCTGACACACTCCTCCCCCCACACACACACACATATCCCACCCCAGCTCCCCCCCGACACACTCCTCCCCCCCACACACACACATCCCACCCCAGCTCCCCCCGACACACTCCTCCCCCCCCACACACACACATATCCCACCCCAGCTCCCCCCCTGACACACTCCTCCCCCCCCACACACACACATATCCCACCCCAGCTCCCCCCCTGACACACCCCTCCCCCCCCACACACATCCCACCCCGGCTCCCCCCCCCGACACCCCCCACACACACATCCCACCCCAGCTCCCCCCCCGACACCCCCCCACACACACACACATCCCACCCCGGCTCCCCCCCCGACACTCCCCCTACCCCAGCTCCCCCCCCAAAGCACACCCCCCATACAAACACCCCCACACCCAAGCTCCCCCGCGATACCCCCCACCCCAGCTCCCCCCCGACACACACATCCCACCCCAGCTCCCCCCCCGACACTCCCCCTACCCCAGCTCCCCCCCCAACGCACACCCCTCACACAAACACCCCCCACACCCCAGCTCCCCCCCCCCAACGCACACAAACACCCCCCCCCCCCCCCACACACACACACACACACACACACACGGCCCGGCGCTCACCGTGTGCGAGTGCAGGCTCTGGCTCGCCTCGATCCCGGCTGTCAGCGGCACCGTGTCGTCCAGCAGCACCTTGCCCGCCGGCGGCTTCTCCAGGAAGGCCATGCCGGGCCGGGCCGGGCCGCGCCGGGAGCCGGGAGCCGAGCGCCGAGCCCGCGCCGCCGACCTGCCTCGCGCAGCAGCGCTCGCGCCGCGCCCGCCGCTGTCAACACGGGGGAGGCGCCGGGCGCCGCCGGGTCTTAAAGCCCGAGGCCGCCGGCCCCGCGCGCAGCCCGGCCGCGTTTCCCGGAACTGCAGTCAGGCCACCAGAGCCGGCACCCAGCCCGGGGGGGCGCCTCACCCGGACCCCCCCGCGACACCCAGCCCGGGGGGGGCGCTCACCCGGACCCCCCCGCGACACCCAGCCCGGGGGGGGCGCCTCACCCGGACCCCCCCGCGACACCCAGCCCGGGGGGGGCGCTCACCCGGACCCCCCCGCGACACCCAGCCCGGGGGGGGCGCTCACCCGGACCCCCCCGCGACACCCAGCCCGGGGGGGCGCCTCACCCGGACCCCCCCGCGACACCCAGCCCGGGGGGGGCGCCTGACCCCGCCCCCCCGCGACACCCAGCCCGGGGGGGGGCGCCTCACCCAGACCCCGCCCCCCCGCGACACCCAGCCCGGGGGGGGGGCGCCTCACCCAGACCCCGCCCCCCCGCGACACCCAGCCCGGGGGGCCGCTCACCCAGACCCCCCCGCAACACCCAGCCCGGGGGGGGCGCCTCACCCGGACCCCCCCGCGACACCCAGCCCGGGGGGGGCGCCTCACCCAGACCCCCCCCCGCGACACCCAGCCCGGGGGGGGGCGCCTCACCCGGACCCCCCCCCGCGACACCCAGCCCGGGGGACCGCTCTCACCCAGACCCCCCCGCGACACCCAGCCCGGGGGGGCGCCTCACCCAGACCCACCTGCGACACCCAGCCCGGGGGGGGCGCCTCACCCGGACCCCCCCGCGACACCCAGCCCGGGGGGGGCGCCTCACCCAGACCCCCCCCCGCGACACCCAGCCCGGGGGGGGGCGCCTCACCCGGACCCCCCCCCGCGACACCCAGCCCGGGGGACCGCTCTCACCCAGACCCCCCCGCGACACCCAGCCCGGGGGGGCGCCTCACCCAGACCCACCTGCGACACCCAGCCCGGGGGGGGCGCCTCACCCAGACCCCCCCGCGACACCCAGCCCGGGGGGGCCCGCTCACCCAGACCCCCCCGCGACACCCAGCCCGGGGGGGGCGCCTCACCCAGATCCCCCCCGCGACACCCAGCCCGGAGGGCCGCTCACCCAGACCCCCCCGCAACACCCAGCCCGGGGGGGGCGCCTCACCCGGACCCCCCCCACGACACCCAGCCCGGGGGGGGCGCCTCACCCAGACCCCGCCCCCCCCGCGACACCCAGCCCGGGGGGCCGCTCACCCAGACCCCCCCGCGACACCCAGCCCGGGGGGGGCGCCTCACCCAGACCCCCCCGCGACACCCAGCCCGGGGGGGGGCGCCTCACCCAGACCCCCCCCCGCGACACCCAGCCCGGGGGGGGCCGCTCACACGGACCCCCCCCGCGACACCCAGCCGGGGGGGCCGCTCACACGGACCCCCCCAGCAACACCCCTTCCTACTCTCTCCCATTGTCCAACTTGACCCCAACAATGGTCCCCTCTCTTCCTGCTATTTATAACCCCAGATCCACAGGGAACAAGCCCACTTCATCCCATGCCCAGGGCCCTCCATTACCCTAGCTTCAGAGACACCTGTTTTGCTCCCAGACTCCCTACAGTTTATGGCGATCAACATCTGGATTTAGATTTGGTAACTGCCCCAAACTACTACCCACTGTTTGTCAGCCAGGGGTGCTGGAACTAGGAATGCTGGGGGTGCAGCAGCACTGCCTAGCTTGAAGTGTTTCCAACATATCCAGGGTTTACAGTTTTGTTCAACGGCTTTCACCCACCCCCACTATAAAAACTGTTCCAATGCCACCACTCTGACCCAACAACCCCCCCCCCCCCGCAACTTGACCCATGATATCAAATGGACACAGAATTGCACACCAAGGGAGGCAGAAGGAAAAGGAATTAAAGTCAAAAGGAAAATTGGAGTTGGGTGCCTTTGAAAATCTTCCCCAAGGTTATACAGAGAAGGCCTGATCCTGAGAGGTCCTGAGTGTACTTGACTCCTCACTGGGAGTTAAGGAGGCTCAGCAACTGGCTGTGTTAGGCCCAAGGTGATAATAGAAAAGAAACCAAATGAAGCGCCTCAAACGGAGGAAAAGAAACTGAACGTCATGGGCAGTCAGTGCTGGTTCTGTGGCAGGAGTGGCCAGGCTAAACCCCCTGCCGCAGAGATGAAGCAACTTCAACATTTCCCCTGAGATGAGATCACGCTGAATACACAAAAGGCTTTGTCCACCCCCACCTCCCGCCATCCAACCTCCTCCAGTTTTGAGGAGCCAGATTACAGCCCTCGTTCCTTTGTTAAACTCATTTCGTTTACCTTTGCATTACAGTGCGGCTTGGTAAGGACAAAACACCATTCGCTTCACAATATACACAAACATATCTGGACAATCTATCCTTCAGAATATGTGACCATCATGGGGATTTTGCTAAACTGCCTGGGGAGAAGCATTTATACAGTGAAAAATAAAAAACATTCTGAGGTTGGTGATAGTCACCAAAATGAATTACATTAATTGTGAATAAATGTATTTCCAAGGAGGTGGGAGATACTATGGAAGGCATAGATAGCATAATGGGCAGGGACGGAGGACTTTTGGCCAGCAAACTATATAAAATTCACCAGCTGAGGAGAAGGGCTGGTAGTTCTTCTCCTGACACTCTCCATTGCACCAGTGCTGGTAGGTAATTTTTAAAGGTTCATGGCAGCATCGCTAATCATGCCGGCAAAGAAGCAATGGAGGCTAGAATGCTTCAGGCTCAGTTGTTTTTTTACTCCCCAAAAGCCTAATCTGTTTGAAACCTTGCTTAGCACCACTAGTAACCAACCAAAGACTTGGTGGGTCTGGACCCAAGGCACATTTCAATCAATTTAGGATGAGCAAACAATGTTTAGCAACATAAATTAATCTCTGATAGAGAAAACCTTAAGGACCTGATTCTCCACTACTTTGCACCTTGCCTAGTCATTTATACCTGCATGACATGGGTGTAAAAGGCTACCTAAACACTATGGACAATCGGCAAGAAACAAGGCTGAAGACAAACAGGCCCTCTATCGATACCTTCCCTAACCCACCTCCCTCCAGTTCTAATAGACAGATTCCACCATTGAGTGTCATTTGTTTGTTTACAATTAGCTTTTGTAAGACAATATGCATTTTACTTATTAATACCTTCAAACCCCATCTCTAGACCAATAATTTACTCTCCTCAGCTTAGCATAGAGGCTGATTGTGATCAGCACTATATACAAAGTTACAAAGGGCAAAGGTAGTGAGGACATTTGGGAAATAGCCTATTGCAGCAATACCAACTGGAAGTGATGAAGTCGATCATGTGAGGAAATCCTGCTAATTAATTACGCAGTGTGTATCAGCATCCTTCCCCTCAGCACGGCTGCGGGTTAAACTTATAGCAGTTGTCCTTTGCCATTGGTGTTTACTTGTCACTGAAATAGGTGAAATAATCATGGCTAGAGGATAACAGTAATGTTTACACACAAGTCATCTGAATTCTTGAGGGGGGAGGGGGGAACGGTCCAGGAGCTCTCATGAATCCACCATCAAAACAGCTCATCCACTACTTTGGGATGTGTTGGGGTATTTTTTGGCATGGGTGAGCATGGTAGAGGAACATAGAGTCAGAAGTAGGAAAGAATAAAATTATTGAACATCTCTAATATACTCAGAGGAAGATCTCTTTATGCATATACAGTAAATTCAGTCCTATGCAGCTGGTCAGGCCAAGACCTATGCACCACTTGAGTCCCACATAAGACTTTAAAAACAAGGCTTAGACGTGCACAGGTCTTGTTCTGTCCCTCTGCACAGAGATGAATTTCACTGTTATAGAATGAGTGTAATGAGCATGTGGAGTAAAACATTAGTAGATGTGGACCTCAAAGAAAGCAAACATCCTTCTGAGATGTATTAGCAGGAGTGTTGTAAGCAAGACACGAGAAGTAATTCTTTTGCTCTACTCTGTGCTGATTAGGCCTCAACTGGAGTATTGTGTCCAGTTCTGGGCACCACATTTCAGGAAGGATGTGGACAAATTGGAGAGAGTCCAGAGAAGAGCGACAAAAATTATTGAAGGTCCAGAGAACAGGACTGTAAGGGAAGATTGAAAAAACTGGGTTTGTTTAGTCTGGAAAAGAGAAGACTGAGAGGGGACATAACAGTTTTCAACTATGTAAAAGGTTGTTACAAGGAGGAGGAGGAAGAAAATTTTTTATTCTTAACCCCTGAGGACAGGACAAGAAGCAATGGGCTTAAACTGCAGCAAGGGAGGTTTAGGTTGGACATTAGGAAAAACTTCCGACCTGTCAGGGTGGTTCAGCACTGGAATAAATGGCCCAGGGAGGCGGTGGAATCTCCATCATTGGAGTTTAAGAGCAGGTGAGACAAACACCTGTCAAGGATGCTGTAGATAATACTTAGTCCTGCCACTAGTGCAGGGGACTGAACTAGGTGACCTCTTGAGGTCCCTTCCAGTCCTGTTATTCTGTGATCCTGATACATGTCATTATCCACCTACCTGAGAAATAAGATGATAAGTCAGTATTTGTCAGAAATAAATCACTTTGCCAAAGTACAAACACTGATTAAGGGAATACAAATGGTCTGGCACTACGTTGGATTATATGGATGTTTAATAATGATTCACTCACAGGGCCATAAGAAAATTAGAGCATTTGCACATTGAGCTGTCACAGAAGTTATGGTCTCAATGACAGAGAAAAACAGGCAACTTTTTTTAAAACACAAGACTTCATACAGCTACTCCATAAGGAATGAAAGAGCCAATTTGAACTCAACTTTGCCATCAGTTGTTTAGTTTGATTTTCCCCAGTTTGTTTGTTTGCCAAAAGAACATCTTTGAAATAACACAGGACCCTCAATTGTACAGATCTTCCACTTTTGCAGAACATAGCCTTACGTGTGAAGTCTGTCTGAATTACCGTAAATTCTTTCCATAGCAACAGTATTGCCTAGCGGAGGTCTGGGACTATCAGAAGCCTTTGTAGATCCGACTTCTGTCTGGAGCTACCACCAGAATTCTTTCAGCGTCTCTGGTGTCAGGTAACGCAACAATGAAAGTAGTGCTTTCTCTGTATTCTCCTGTTGGGAGTTCTTTAAGGCCTCCCCATATGTACTGTAATTAATCTGGATTTTCATTTACTTTTAAAGGCCTTGGAGCTCTGGCAGTATTTCCTCCCAACAAGCCCATAATATAAATGATTTTTAGTCTGCACTGGTTTTCCAGAGCATAGTCTGTATCTATACTACAGAGACTACATTGGCGTAGCTATGTCCATGTCGTTAAGGTGTCATAACCCCATAGCGTAAATGCAGCCTACACCAATGGAAGGGTTTTTTCCATGCGTTTAGGAACATCACCTCTCTGAACAAAGTCAGCTACATCAGCAAAAGTGTTCTTCCATCAACATAGCTGCATTTACACTGAGGGTTCGGTTGACATAGCTCTGTCAGTCAAGGGTGTGCATTTTCACACACCCTGACTGCTGTAACTATGTTGAACTAACTTTTAAGTATAGACCAACCCTAGTAAGCACAGCTTATTTGTATGATTGAAATAAGTAAGCCTTGGGCTACACTTAAAAGTTAGGTTTTTAAGGTATTATTGTTGAAAGCCTAATTTTTAAGCTCTTCTCCACAGCAGAGACGGTGAGTTGTAATTGTTGTCGGTGCCCTCAGATTCCCGTAAGCTCTGAAGCAAGACCACCATGATGAAAGGAGTTAGAGGAGCTGAATGTGATGGTATGCTACAGCATCAGTTACAAGCTTCAATGTCAACATTATCAGCTATCAATTTTATTTTAAGCAGTCTCAGAATATGCTTATGTATATGAGCCCTACCCAGAAGCTGAAAGAGCTATTAAAAGGATCTGATGCAAAACAATGCTGATGTAGAGTGCTAATTATTGCTTGGGTGTAGCACACAGGAAGAACTACCAGCTGGTTGATGAGCCCTCTTCTCTTTTTAATTTGTCTCTTGTTTTCAAACAGATCACCAGAGATGACAATCTGTCACAAGACAAAAATAAAAGTGTGTTATAGAGAAGTGTTAAAAAGTCTGAGCTATCATAAGAGAATAATCAGTGGGGTTTGAGATTTGACTTCTTTACACTATTAACTCAGCAGCAAGTTTCACAGCCAACATATCTGCTTTTTCTCTAGCTGCTGAACAGTGAAAAAGTCTTCCTTCTAGGGACCCTGCTTCCTGCCATTTTCTTTTTAGTTGTATCAACAGCAGTTGATACAGAGATCTGCTTAAAAGTCAAGAAATTAAACTGACAACACTTGCCCACAAACAAACACTTATTTTACTTCTTATTTCATCTTATATAGTCTCTGATTGTGCAGCTACCTCTTACTTTTACCTTGTTCAAAATATTGTCTGTAGGGTGCAGTTTAAAAGGTCTTGGATGCCTTTAAAAACTTTTAAAAGAACCAGATGTCCATTAAGGGTTCTTGCTGTCCTTAAACTACCACATTTTGCAGTCACCAATTTTTCAGTCTATTGCCATTTGAACACAGAACTGTGCTGTTTAAACATGACCATTCTTCTGAGTTTTAGATTTAAAACTCAGAAGCGTAGATCAAAGATTTGCTTCAGCTTGGAAAGCTAGATTGACCTATTATTGTGCTTAAAAAAATCTACTGTAATTTTGATCTACAAAGCCCTTTATGGGACAAGTCTAAAGGTTGCCACATCCTCACAGAAGACAGCTGCTACGCTCAAGATGACAGACCCCAGATTTGTACAGTGGGACGTAGGCTTGGTCAGTAGAAAGCTCTTGGTTCTGGCAGTTGTTGTTCCCTTGGTCCAACAAGCTCACACGGAGTCCAAAGCCCAAGAATGGATGTTTGCTTTGTTCGTCTCTCCCCTCAGCTCTGGCTAGCAGTTATGTTATTCACAATGTATCATTCTTAATGTAAAAAGAAAAGGAGGACTTGTGGCACCTTAGAGACTAACCAATTTATTTGAGCATAGGTTAGTCTCTAAGGTGCCACAAGTACTCCTTTTCTTTTTGCGAATACAGACTAACACGGCTGTTACTCTGAAACCATTCTTAATGTAAGCATGCCTAGAGATTTAGTATATATAGATATCATATACAGACCTGGAATGAGTCTAAGAGAGAAAAGGAACTCCAGTACTAAACCAGAAGTCAACCTAGTGTACTTTGACTATCCATTATATCCACAGAGTATGTTATGAGCCAAACTCTGCCATCAGATCCACAGCACATTGCTCTAGCTTACATTGCTGTGAGTTCTGCAGCTCTGAGAATGGCGTCAGACTTAGCTAAGTAGGACAGCCCAGTGTTAGTGTGTTAAATCTGGGGTCTCCAAAGTCCCAGGCTAATTCCCTGCAAATGTCCCATGTGACCTTTTGCACATCACAGCCAGTTTTTTTAAAGGTATTACACATCAAAAGATGCAGATAGGTACCTAGGCACCATGGAAAACCCCACTAGGTGCCTACCTGCAGCTTTAAATGTCTAAATACCTTAAAAAAATCTGTCCCCTACTATCTTTGGGCCTTACTTCCCCATCTGAAAAATGGGGATAATAGCACTTCCCTACCTCACAGGTCTTGGTTCCTTGAAATTTAAGAGGCTGCTCAAACACTATGGTACCAGGGGCCAGAAAAGTACCTTGCCAAGTAAATTTAAGGTTTACAGCAGCCACCTCATTTATTCTGATCTGCTCAAACTAGGACTCTGTCTCTCCTGCACATTTGGCTCTGTGTGTTGTCTGAAAGAACACTTCCTTCTAGCTATCCTCTTTCCAAAGCAATAAGCAATTCTGGACTATAAAGGGTTTAGCTCATAAAGCCACCAAGTGTAGCCACACGTATGTAAAGTTCCCTATAATTTAGTTTTAAGAGTTCCTATATCTGTGACAGGTTGCACCATGACATTTAGTTTGTAGTTCCGCAGTAGTCAGATGTTATCCAAGACCTTTACACAGACTATTTTTGTAGGGCATAATGATAGCCTTAAATCAAATGAGTCCTTTCGCTTAAAAATTAAATGGAACAAGGCATTAATTTATGAAAGAAACATCAGAGCTCCCTAATAAAGGCAGCGTTTGAATAAAAAGCTTTTTATTCTTGTAAGTCAGGGGAGAAGATGACATGTGCATGTGTTAATATCAACCAAATTCTGCTTGCTTTATTCACTCACATAGTCCCTTGGACTTCAATTAACTGAATTCATATAAGTAAGGGGGTGGGAGATGTTGCCCTTTGATATACCTAGAACCTCAAACCAAGTAAGAGTTCAAAACTCAACATATTAGATATGTGAAAAGTGGCACATACTGTGCACTGGTAAAAAGGAACCAAGAGAATACTCTATTCATTTATCTGTGACAAATATCTTGGCTCAATGTTTACTAGTCAGGTGACAGGAGTCTCTTGACCAACTCCAGAACATTACGTGATGTAAACGTTCCTTTTTAAAAGGTTCCAGTAAACAGTAGTGTTTATTTTGGTGACAAAAAGTTGAGCTAGGAAAGAGAATAGGCTTGGCTGCACATGATAGTAATAGATGTAAGTTAAGTATGGATCATATTGATCTTCATGTGTCCTTAAAAGCCATCAAAAGTGATGTTTTACATCTCTTATCTACAAGGCAGAGTAGCTCTCAAAATTGACAGCAAGCTGTGACCTCCTCTTACCAAGGTCTGAGGTATCATAAATGTAACCCCCCCACATATTTCTGAATTTTACTAAAGAATAAAGCACCATGCAATCAGGAGCGCTGACCTTCCGACACCATGACTTTCACCATCCCTTCCATAACAATCTTTTCACTTTCCCTAACAGTACATGATACTGAAATGTATGCAACAGATCTTTTCAGTCTCTTCACTTCTGCTGCAGCTAAGACTTCTTCTCCAATGTACAAGGGAGCTGGGAAGTGAATTTCCTGAGAAAGAAACACACAACCATAGCCAGGCATTTTAGTACCTATAACTGCAGAAATAAGTCCGTTGATCAAAACTCCATGTACAATTGTTCTCCCAAACCTAGTTTCCTTTGCATAGTCTTCATTCAAATGCAACGGGTTTGTGTCCCCAGTTAAGTCAGCAAAACAAACAACATCCTTCTGTGTGAAGGCTTTAGTAAGTTCAGCCTTGTCTCCAACTTGTATATGTAAATACTGAAGAGAGAGAGATTTACGCAATGAGCTGGCAATGTTTGGTTTTGTTAGGATGGTTCTTTTGAAATCTCCACCAAAAATTCTAGGTCTGAGTACTGCCAACATCTTGAGCAACTTCTGCTTCTTACAGCCCAACCTTGTCTCCTGTGTATTCAATCCAATACGAGTTCTCTACTGTTCCCAGATAACGCAAGGAGAAATGGAGAGGTCTGGTGAGAAAAAAAGAGACGCATTATGAAAACATCACACATACCAAACAGTTTCCAGCAGACAAGATAAAAACAACAACAACAAAAAAACCCCACAAAGCAAAATTAGAGCAACTTAAGCCAACCATGTTATTCAACTATCCCCTTGGAGACCAATTCCAGCTCCCAGACTCAGGTTACTGAAAGTTACATGGCAGAATGAAGTGAAGCATTTCAAAAGGAACAAGCATTGGGCTCTGGAGTTCAAGTACAATGGGGTTTCAAGTGGGTGACTGACAGTGGGGGAAAAACAATACAAGTTTCATCCAGATGTGGGCCAAAGACAAACTGTCATGGAAATTAGTTTCCTCAAAAATCTGTTAATGAGATCAGACCTGACCTCATTGTAGTAAATATATAAAGTGATGAAATTCAGACACAAGAGTCTAGTTTTACAAGATCGCATCTATGTGGGCCCCCAGAAGGAAAGAGGATTCCCAGCATCTACTTCCTCTCAGACAACCCCAGATATGACAACAGGTGATTGTTACAAGCACCATACAATATAAAGAGAGACATGGACATGACAATTTAAGTTGACTGAATGTCAGTAATTATAAAACAGACTGATTTAATCTCTCACCAATCTGTTTCACACCTATCTTTAAGGGTATTTAATTCTAAAAACTGATCAGTTTTTACACAAGTAAACCATGTCTCTATTAAGAGGTTTTGTGTACTTGAGTAGGCCGAGTAACCCTAAAGAGCATCAACATTCAGGGGCAGGTCCCAGAGTTCCCCAGGACTTTACCTGTATCACTCTAAAAGCACACTTCCTGTTCTGGTAGGAGCCCAGCAGTGTTAGAGCACTCCACAGCTTGACAAGGCCACTAAAGAATGACAAAATTAAATATATTATTAGGATTCACATGACTCAAAGGTTTTCCTGCTGTGTACACAGTTTAAATAGAAATCCCCTAAACAGAAGGAATAATGAACTCTCAACTGCACTTAACAGCTGGTAATTTCATCAGTGGGCTCTGGTGACAAGTTTGTGACACAATTACCCTTCAGTGTAGTTTGTCTTATCGATGGTTTGGAGTATTTAATACAATCAATGCTCATGGGTTTTGCCCTTGTCAAACCCTTTTTTTCTGGGCCTGTTTCCTGAACCCCTCTTCCTGTTCCTCTAATCTCCTTCCCTTCCCCACCCCCAATAGCTTCCATTCATCTTTAGTTCCCTAATCTCCCAACTGCTCCTGACCTTTTCCCACAGCAAGGGATAACAGACACCGGTTTGAGTACTGCATCATCCACACCTGGTCATTTTATGTTTTAAGACAGGAACCATATATATGGATACATGTTTATCGTCTCATTGAGTACACATCAAGTTTGCTCAATTTAAGTAAAAAGATGTTTTAGTCTTTAACCTCCAGCCCTGCATACTCAGCCTAGCAAAGTCAAGCTGGGTTCTTTCTAGGTCATGCATGGTCATCAGTAAGAGATTCTGTGGGCCCAATTTTCCCTTCAGTGCCACCTGAGCAATCCAACTGCTGTCAGCTGATTAACCACAGCAGGAACCAGTTCTGTTGATGCACAAGTAACACTCTCCAAGTCACTCTAACTTACATCTGCAGAGCCAATGCAACTAGTACTGAACACTCACTTTTGTAACTAAATGCAGCAGACAGGACTACACACAAGAAGATGTGTCAAGACGTTGTGAGGTTTACACATCTGTGTCACTTTTTAGACCAGTGTCACCTTAACTATTCTGGACCTGTCACATTTTTAAGGTCAGAGTCAGAAAATAGTTGAAACCCACAAATGCCAATGGAAATTCGTTGTGTTTGAGGTGGTTTATTAGTCTGCCTTTTTACTGCTCTTTTGATTCCCAGTGCTCTATTATTTTTCTTATGGCTTGTCTACACTGGCAATTTACAGCACTGCAACTTCCTTGCTCAGGGCTGTGAAAAAACACACCCAAGCACAGCAACCGCAGCACTGTAAAGTGCCAGTGTAGACGCTGTACCAGCGCTGGGAGCTACACCCCTCGCTGCCTTGTGTGGTCGCAGCACCCTAAAAAACCCCACCTCAACGAGGGGCATAGCTCCCAGCACCAGGGCATTGTTTACACTGGCGCTTTACAGCACTGCAACTTGCTGCGCTCAGGAGGGTGTTTATTCACACCCCTGAGCAAGACCTAAATTAGGCAGACCTCACAGTATTAACATTGAAAGATAACAGGGATGTAAAGACTGCTCTAAAAGGCCAGTTACTCGATTTCACACCTTAAAAAGGCATTTCACATAGCTTTTTGAAATGGAGATGAATCATTTACAGTTTTGCTCCACAACTAATTATCTTCCACGCCAGGTGCCAGGCACATTATTCAACCTGCTTTCTCTAACATGTAGCCGCGTGTACATTCTAAAATCCACAACAAAAGACACTATGCTATACACATAATTTTCCCCAAGGAGAGGATGAGAGAGAGAGAATAAACCATGTCATTTAATGCACTCCTGGAAGGCACTCAGATACCATGGTGATGAGGGCAGTAAAAGAGTACAGTACAGACTCTCTAGAGGCCAATAAGGCTATAAGTGTCCTCCTCCAGACTTTTAAGCAGCCACTTGATAACTGAGAGTGAAAGGTCCCTCTTTCAGCAATGGATTGTCTTATATCAGTGAAGGCTGAAGCTTCTACCAATCCTGGGCCATGTGCCCCCCTAGGTATCTCTTGAAATTCAAGCACAATTAGGGGGGAAAAAAAACCAAAAAACTCCTGAGTGATCACTAAGCAGCATTCACATACATCCCAGAAACACACAAGAATCATAGAATCGTAGGACAGGAAGGGACCTCGAGAGGCCACCTAGTCCAGTTCCCCGCACCCATGGCAGGACTAAGTATTATCTAAGACAGTGGTTCTCAAACTTCATTGCATTGTGACCCCCTTCCGACAATAAGAATTACTACATGACCCCAGAAGGGGGGGGACTGAAGTCTGAGCCCACCCAAGTCCCGCTGCCCCAGGCTGGGGGGGCCAAAGCTGAAGCTCTGGGCGGTGGGGCTTGGGCCCAGGGCCAACACCAGCCTTGGTGACCGCCATTAAAATGGGGTTCCAACCCACAGTTTGAGAATCCCTGATCTAAGACCATCCCTGACAGGTGTTTGTCTAAGCTGCTCTTAAAAATATCTAATGATGGAGAACAATTTTTCCTCCCTCCTCCTTGTAACAACTGTTTACATACTTGAAAACTTATTGTGTCCCCTCTCAGTCTTCTCTTCTCCAGCCTAAACATTTTTTCAATCTTCCCTCACAGGTCATGTTTTTCTACACTTATCACTTTTGTTGCTTTTCTCTGGACTTTCTCCAATTTGTCCACATCTTTCCTGAAATGTGGCACCCAGAATTGGACAATACTCCAGTTGAGGCCCTAATCAGCACGGAGTAGAGTGGAAGAATTACTTCTTGTGTCTTGCTTACCATGCTCCTGCTAATACATCCCAGAATGATGGTTGCTTTTTTGCAACAGCGTTATACTGTTGACTCTCATTTAGCTTGTGATCCACTATGACCTTCAGATCCCTTTCCGCAGTACTCCTTCCTAGGCAGTCATTTCCCATTTTGTATGTGCGCCACTGATCGTTTCTTCCGAAGTGGAGTACTTTGCATTTGTCCTTATTGAATTTCATCCTATTTACTTCAGATTGCTTCTCCAGATCATTTTGAATTTTAATCCTATCCTCCAAAGCACTTGCAACTCCTCCCAATTTAGTATTGTCTACAAACTTTATAAGCGTACTCTCTATGCCATCATCTAAATCACTGATGAAGATACTGAACAGAACTGGATCCAGAACTGATCCCTACGAGGCCCCACTCAATATGCCCTTCCATCTAGGTTGTATTTCCCTAATTTGTTTAAGAGAAGGTCATGCAAGACAGTATCAAAAGCCTTAATGAAGTCAAGATATATCACATCTACCGCTTCCCCACTATCTACAAGGCTTGTTATCCTGTCAAAGAATGCAACAGACAAACAGGCTCAGAAAATCTGACCCACGAGGAAACATTAAACAGGCATGTTTAGTATTGGGGGGGGAAAAAAAAGACTGAAGGGAGACCTGATAACAATCAACTATGTTAAGGGCTGTTATAAAGAGGACAGTGAGCGACTGTTCTCCCTATCTACTGAAGGTAGAAGTAATAGTGATGAGCTTAATCTGCTGCAAGAAAGATTTAGGTTAGATATCAGAAATAACTTTCTAAACTAGAAGGGTGGTTAAGCACTGGAACAGGCTTCCAAGGAAGGTGGTGGAATCTCCATCACTGGAGATTTTTAAGAACAAGTTGGACAAACACCTGTCAGGGATGGTCTAGGTTTACTTGGTCCTGCCTCGGCGCAGGGCTGGATTTGAAGGATTTCCAAGGTCCCTTCCAGCCCTGCATTTCTAAGAAATCACAGCTATTATTTTCTCCCTTATTTTGATAGGAAACTGTCAGAAGTTGTAAGCGAGTTATTTTCAAATTAAAGGTTATTTACACATCTTATACAATTCCAGGTTGGTACTTGCGAGTACTGTATATGCAATCAGTGTCTCTTACCTGCTAGAAATTCTTAGTATTGCAGACAGGGTCTTTTCCTCATATGTTAAGACATCAACAGGCAAGGCTGCACCAACCTATGCACCAATAGGGCACTACTGTTAAATCAATATTATTCACGGCTTTAACAGCAATTTATGAACATATGATTTCCATGTTCTCCAGCTAAAATTCTTATTATTAGAGCAACTTTGTAATATCCAGCTCTTTTATGGCCCTTTTCATTCACAGATCTCAAAGCACTTTACAAAGGAAGCAAAAATCATCATCACCATTTTACAGCTGGCAAAACTCAAAGAGGTGATAGGACTTGCCCCACCTCACCCAGCAAATCAGTGGCAGAGCCAGGAATAAAACCTAGGACCTCTTGAGTTCCAGTCCAGCAGGCCATATTCCCTCCTGCTGTTTTCCCTTTGAAGCTCCATTGCAGCAGGAACAGGGATACCAGGACTTAAAGGAAAATGGCTGTTTTCACACCCAGATCAGTGAGTGTCAAATAGCACTGAAAGCAGCATCCAGGCTGATAGGAGGTACATTAAGGCTCCTACTTCAGTTTCTTGAACTTAAAAGCCAAAGTCTATGAAACAGCAGAAAGCAGAGAGAGAAGGGCTCTGAGGGAGCAGGAGGGAAATAATTTTAAATGGTTTCTTCCTTTCCCTTTATGTCCCATGAACCAAGCCTCCTTTCTGCTTAGTTTCAGCTCTGACTTTCTATTAGTAATTCTAATTTGGATAATACTATTCACTAAATTATGTTTTCTAAAGGATGAGCTGGAATCACTCATTAGACCACAAACCTAGAGAATCTTGGTTATCTTTTGAGGGGCCCCATCCACATACTGACCCAGCCTGACCATTTAGCTTCAGAGATCTTCCAGAATCACTAGTTTGCAATTCGGGGTGAAACAGCTTCCACACTAAGAAGTCAATTAGTCAAAATTCTTTGCCCTGCTAAAATTAATTTTAGGTCAGATGAATCATGCATGCAGCACAAGAAACCTCAGGGTTCAGAAAACTTTGAATACACATCAGAACTGCTGTGAAGATTGGATTTTCATATATTTGCCTACTGAAACAGAAGAACTGTAACATTTACTACCATTGTTAAAAGCAGCCTGAAGTCTACGGATTTTTTTTTTAAATGTAATCATAGCATAGTAAATAAAGAACAAGGTGTTAAGGTGAAGAAATATCAGCCTCTGCCATTCACCAGCACTCTCTCCTAGACGTTCCATTTGAGATAATGGTTTTTTAAAAGTCAGCACTATTTATTTAGTGATTCTCCATCATGTGCAGTCTTCAAGTTGAGAGAGACGCTCAACTCAAACCAGAGGTATGGGCTCGATGCATAAATTATTAGAGGAAGTTCTTTGGCCATTATTATGCAGGCGCTTAGACTAGAAACTAGATTCTCTTAATGGTTGCTTCTGGCCCCTAAACAAACAAACAAACAAAAAATCCATGAAGTTATATTTACAAGGAATTCAGAAAAGCGCAATCGTCAGGCACACAGTCAGTGATCCCGTACCTCCCCATGCAAGTCCTTCAGTGCTGAAAGGATAAGTTGCTTGAAATGAGCAGCGTTCAATCTAACGCCACCTTCTTGAAATTCTCTGAAACGAACAACGTTCACACGAAGCCTGATTATTCAAGTCCATGCACCTCAAAAGGGACGTTGTGGTCAAAAATGGGGGGGGGGGGAGCCGAACTTACAAGCAAACCTTCACGTAGTGGTGCTCAGAAGCGTTCTTGAACACGGTTCTTTCAAACGCCGCGGGCGCGGCCGCCCTCCCGCCCCCGAGCTGGGCCATGCGAGCCACGCGCGGACCCGGGAGGGGAGACCGCGCAGGCCGTGGAGCGGCGGCGGCGAAGGCTTGCGGCTAGCCCCGGAGACAGGCCAGGCAGGCTCCGGGAGCGGCCCGGACCCGCGAGCCCGCCAGAGCGGTGAGCGCCCGTTACCCTGCGGACTGTCCGCGGGCCCCGGAGCCCAGCGGGTCCCGCCGGCGCCGGAGCCTCCCCCTGCAGCCAGCGACGGGCGCAGCTCCTGGCGCGGCGGGCTCCGCGCCAACGGGGCCCGTCCGCCGCGCGCCGGGGCTGCGAGCTCTGCGCATGCGCAGCGCGGGCCGGCCTGGGAGCGCGCTACAGAGGCGCTCGCCGCCCTCGCAAGGCCTGGCCGACAGGGTGGGTGAGAACCGAACCGAACCGTCCCCGCGCTTCCAGCGTCCCCAAACCCACACGCTGCCCTCCTCGCCCGCTTTCTGAGGGGAGAAGCCCCACCGACCAATCAGCGAGCAGCTCCTCCTCCTCGTGGCCAATAAGAGCCACCCACACGGCCCGCCCCCTACGGCGGCTCAGCGGGGCCAGTGCGAAGCCGGAGAGGGGGCTGGGCGCTACGTTGGGGCTTCCGGGGAGTAGCAGGGGCGGCACCTTTTTGTTACTGTCGCAGCTCGGGGCGCGCCCGGCGGGAGGGGTCGACTCGGCTCTGCGCGTGCGCGATGCTGCCCAGCCGCGCGCCGCGGGGGCCTGCTCACGGTTGCTGGGCTCCCTCCCCCTCAGGCCGCCGCGTTGCCATGGGGATCCGACCCCGCCGCGGTGGGGCGCCCTGTGCACGGCTCCCCGGGGAGAGGCGGAGCTCCCGGCCCGGCCCGGGGCGGCTGCCTGCGAGGCGGGCCGGGGTCCAGGGCTCAATGTGACTGGACAGCGCGGCGCCGGGGGCGCGGGCACAAAATGGCGGCTCTGGGACCGGCGGAGGCGGGAAGAGAGAGGAGCCCGGGCTCAGGGCCGGCGCAGAGCAGAGGGACATTTCGGAGGAAGGGCGCGGGGTCGAAAATACACCCAGGGAGAAACAGGAGCCGGGCGAGAGAAAATCAACCCCCGCTTCCTGCCTCCACCGCCAGGCCTCAGGAGTCGCCTCCCCCCGGTTCTTCGCCTCTCGGGGCGCCTCACCTCGGCACCTGCAACTGCTCCCTCTTGTTCGGAAAGGGGGCGCGAGGGCAGGGAAGGCGTTGGGCAGCTGCCGGGGACGGGACTTTTCTCGCCTCTGGTCCGCTGCTGCGGCCCGTGCCCTCCTGTGCACACAGCTCAGTGCCCGTGTCTTGGCTCCTCATGCTGAAAACCTGGTCCTGCCGCCCACCCGCCCCGCATCTACCCTGCCTCAACTGCCACCTTCCCGCTCCTCCTGGGAGCCCTTTGACCGGCTGCGGAGCAGGATCTTGTGTGCTGAGCAAAGAGAGCTATTATGAAGACAAAGACTTAATGCCAGTTTAAATGTAGGCTCAGCATTTCTGAAAAATCAGGCCTAAAAGAACCCAGCCTGCAGAGGGAAAAAGCACCATTTTTAAGGGGAGAAAATCGTGTCTAGAGTCAGCACACAGTGTTAGAGCACCGCTAGCATCAGCCATTCTGATCAGGGCTGGAGCTAGCATTGTTCCGAACACTGTGTGGATAAGGACTAAACGTTCTCATTACTTAACTATTATGAACTTCCTTTGGGTAGATAAAGGAAATAAATGAGGCGCTAGCTGAAGCATCTGATGTGGGGAACAAATGCTTGTCACACATAGTATCCTACTCTGCTACCCAAATGCATATAAGATAAATGCAGAGATTTTTTGCCCCAAAAAGGTCACGGTCACAGAGTCACAAATAACTTTGTACCCTGAAGCGAAGACTTCCTATAGTACTTAACCCTGTTTCTGTCATACAACTGCTGGCTGTTTCTGGAGTGGCTGTTTTAACAAACTCCATTCCTGTCACATCTACATTCCGGACAAAAGCGCATCTTGGAGTTTGTGGATCTGGTGCATAATACAAAGGACAGTAAGAAACTAGCGTGAACTTCAGGAGAGTTGCAAGAAGTAAAGTCTGATTCTGTTCTGAAAAGTAACCATATAAATGGCATACGGTGCTCTATTTGTCTCCAGATTTCTGAACAGATGTGCTCAATGTACAGGCAGAGATATTTAGTTCTTGCAGATTCAATCTGGTATCTGAGAACCCAGCCGCTCCCTCTGCTTCTCATACATTACCTGTAATAAAGGTCCCAAATTAGGCCCTGTACAAACCCACATCATGTCTTTATATGATGCCATCTGAATCACTTGTGCTAACTCAGTGCTTTCAGTGGAGTTACACAGATAGGACTGACTAAATATTAGTAAACTCCTCTGCTGAAGATACATAAAAGGAATACAGATTGCTCCCTATGAGCATGTTTGGCTTTGCAGGGCTGACCAGAGGAAAAAAAAAAAAGCTGCAAAATGTTAGTTTAGTTCTTAAAGTCAGCAGCTGTGTCTAAATATGTACCTGGAGCAAATCAGCTAAGCAAACATGGCACCTTCTCACAGCCACTTCTCAGACTAGGACCACACATTAATTTAGAAAATTCTGCTGCTCTGAAAAGCTTGTGGGAGTTCTTCTACAAAACGTGACAGTGCCAGAGTTTATGCAGCTCATGTGATCTCATCTTCTGTAACAAAATTTTATCAACATTTGTAAGTGTATAGCAGACGCAGGCACATTTAAGATTCTCTTAATTTTTATAACCATCTAGGCAATATGATAGACCTTGTCATAAACATACAACTAAGAGTAGCATAAAATCCCTCCTTTACCTGTAAAGGGTTAATCAGTGCCATTAACCTAGTTGACACCTGAACAGAAGGACCAATGGGGAAAGAAGATACTTTCAAATCTGTGGGGGTGGAGGGTTTTTGTTTGTGCTTTTGTTGTTCTCTCCGGAGACAAAGAGAGAGACCAAGCAAGTAATCCAGCTCCTACTGAATGATACATATAAAATTACAGAAATAGTAAGTAATAGCAAGAAAATGTGTTAGAGTATCTTTTGTTTTAGCTTGTGAATTTTCCCTATGCTAAGAGGAAGGTTTATTCCTGGTTGTTGTTTTTTTGTAACTTTAAAGTTTTGCCTAGAGGGGAATCCTCTGTGTTTTAAATCTTATTACCCTGTAAAATTATCTTCCATCCTGATTTTACAGAGGTGTTTCTTTTACTTTTTTTTTCTTTATAATAAATGTTCTGTTTTTAAGAATCTGATTGGGTTTTTAGTGTCCTAAAAACCCAAGGATCTGGTCTGTACTCACCTTTACTCTCAAGCCTCCCCAGGAAAGAGGGTGAGGGGCCTTGGGGGCATATTTTGGGGAAACAGGAACTCCAAGTGGTCCTTTTCCTAAATCTTTGTCTAACTCACTTGGTGGTGGCAGCGATACTGTTCCAAGGACAAGGAAGAATTCGTGTCTTGGGGAACTTTTTAACCTAAGCTGGTAGAAATAAGCGTAGGGGGTCTTTCATGCGGGTCTCCACATCTGTACCCTAGAGTTCAGAGTGGGGAGGGAACCCTGACAGACCTGAAGGACTAAAAATACCTAAAGTCTCAAACTAGAAAATTTAAGAATATGTAAGAAATGTGGTAAGAGGAGAAACTTTCTGGATTGAGACTTTAGGATTTTTTATTCCTTCGGGTTTATCACATTGCCTAGATGGTTATAAAAATTGTTGAGAATCTTAAATGTCTGGAACATCAGAAAAGTACTGCTTATATCATGTCATATGGAAAGAACTGTGTATGAAAGGAAGACTTGCAGGAGAATACTAACTCTGTATGTGTGGTGAATGAAATGGATGCCCATAGTAAAGAAACAGTGTTCTGCATCTTTAAATTTGTTGAGAACTGTGCTGAGACAGCAGCCATTTTGTTCTCAGTGGCTCCTGCTGGTTCAGTGGAGACACACACAGTGATATCTCATGGAGCCTTGAGTCTCTAACTTTTCTTGTTTGTGTTAATCTAACAAAAGTCCTTTAGCCAAGGTCACGGTTGCTCTTTGTGCATGGAAGAACGTAACAGCATACTAGCTGTGTTAGTGTGGGTAAGATTTTCACCACTGAATCCCTTTGCTGTTTGTATCTCTGCCTTCAGTCTAAAACAGTAGTTGCCAAAGCATGGGTGTGTGGAGTACGTGGTGGTTGTCTGGGGAGAGCTGGGTGGTCACACAGAGCTAGAATCTCCTCATTCCCAGCTACCACATTACATTGAAAACAGCTAAAAAGACATGCATGCTTTCCTGAAATTACTTTTCCGTCTACGCTATTGCTGTAGTCCCACTAAACCTCTGCATATAACACCTCTAAACAGACAGCAGGTAAAGACCCAAATGTGCCCTCCCTCTCAGTGGAGCAGACAGTGCTGGTGATAGTCTGAGGATATCCAGATTGGCATGGAAACTGGAAAGACAAGGGGTCCACTACTGGCCAGCACCACTGCTCTTGCCAGCTGTAGATAAGGTTTTTAAAGACTTGGTATGTCTACACTACGAAATTAGGTTGAATTTATAGAAGTCAGTTTTATACAGTTGATTGTGTGTGTCCCCACACAAGTGCTCTAAGTGCATGTAGTCGGCGGAGTGTGTCCACAGTACTGAGGCAGCCGTTGACTTCTGGAGCGTTGCACTGTGGGTGGCTATCCCACAGTTCCTGCAGTCTCTGCCGCCCATTTGAATTCTGGGTAGAAATCCCCGTGCCTGATGGGGCTAAAACATTGTCGCGGGTGGTTCTGGGTACATATCATCAGACCCCCGTTCCCTCCCTCCCTCCCTCCGTGAAAGCAAGGGCAATCATTTTGTGCCTTTTTTCTTGAGTTACCTGTGCAGACGCCATACCACAGCAAGCATGGAGCCCGCTCAGCTAACTTCACCGTATGTCTCCTGGGTGCTGGCAGACGTGGTACTGCATTGCTACACAACAGCAGTTAATTGCCTTTTGGCAGCAGACGGTGCAGTATGACTGGTAGCCATCAGCGACGTAGTCCTCGGTGCTCTTTTAATCGGGCGCCTGGGCAAACATGAGAGTGACTCAGCTAGGTCATTTTCCCTTGTTTCGTCTCATGGCGATTCAGTCCTACCAGCAGTACACTGTCTTTTAACCTCCAGCCAGCAGAAGATGATGGCTAGTTGTCATACTGCACCGTCTTCTGCCGAGCACCCAGGAGATGACGACGGCTAGCGGTCGTACTGCACAGTCTGCTGCCAGCAAGATGTATAAAGATAGATGAAGTGGCTCAAAACAAGAAATAGACCAGAATTGTTTTGTATTCATTTTTTCCTCCCTCCCTCCTTCCCTCTGTGAAATCAACGGCCTGCTAAACCCAGTTTTGAGTTCTATCCTTGAGGGGTCCATTCAGTTTCTCACAAAGCCACCCTCTTTGTTGATTTTAATTCTGTGTAAGCCATCCCTGTAAGCCATGTCGTCAGTCGTCCCTCCCTCCGTCAGGGCAACGGCAGACAATAGTTCTGCGCCTTTTTTCTGTGCAGACGCCATACCACAGCAAGCATGGAGCCTGCTCAGATCACTTTGGCAATTAGGAGCACATTAAACAACACGCACATTATCCAGCAGTATATGCAGCACCAGAATCTGGCAAAGCGATACTGGGCGAGTAGGCGACGTCAGCATGGTGATGTGAGTGATGAGGACATGGACGCAGACTTCTCTCAAAGAAGGGGCCCTGGCAATGTGGGCATCATGGTGCTAATGGGGCAGGTTCATGCGGTGGAACGCCGATTCTGGGCTCAGGAAACAAGCACAGACTGGTGGGACCGCATAGCGTTGCGGGTCTGGGATGATTCCCAGTGGTTGCGAAACTTTCGCATGCATAAGGGCACTTTCATGGGACTTTGTGACTTGCTTTCCCCTGCCCTGAGGCGCAAGAATACCAAGATGAGAGCAGCCCTCATAGTTGAGAAGCGAGTGGCAATAGCCCTGTGGAAGCTTGCAACACCAGACAGCTACCGGTCAATCGGGAATCAATTTGGAGTGGGCAAATCTACTGTGGGGGCTGCTGTGATGCAAGTAGCCAATGCAATCAAAGATCTGCTGATATCGAGGGTAGTGACCCTGAGAAATGTGCAGGTCATAGTGGATGGCTTTGCTTCAATGGGATTCCCTAACTGTGGTGGGGCCATAGACGGAACCCATATCCCTATCTTGGCACCGGAGCACCAAGCCGCCGAGTACATAAACCGCAAGGGGTACTTTTCAATAGTGCTGAAAGCACGGGTGGATCACAAGGGAAGTTTCACCAACATCAACGTGGGATGGCCGGGAAAGGTACATGACGCTTGCATCTTCAGGAACTCTGGTCTGTTTCAAAAGCTGCAAGAAGGGACTTTATTCCCAGACCAGAAAATAACCGTTGGGGATGTTGAAATGCCTATATGTATCCTTGGGGACCCAGCCTACCCCTTAATGCCATGGCTCATGAAGCCATACACAGGGGCAGTAGTCAGGAGCTGTTCAACTACAGGCTGAGCAAGTGCAGAATGGTGGTAGAATATGCATTTGGATGTTTAAAAGCGCGTTGGCGCAGTTTACTGACTCAGTTAGACCTCCGCGAAACCAGTATTCCCACTGTTATTACTGCTTGCTGTGCGTTCCACAATATCTGTGAGAGTAAGGGGGAGACGTTTATGGCGGGGTGGGAGGTTGAGGCAAATCGCCTGGCTGCTGGTTTCGCACAGCCAGACACCAGGGCGGTTAGAAGAGCACAGGAGGGCGCGGTACGCATCAGAGAAGCTTTGAAAACCAGTTTCATGACTGGACAGGCTATGGTGTGAAAGTTCTGTTTGTTTGTTTGTCCATGATGAAACCCACCGCCCCTTGGTTCACTCTACTTCCCTGTAAGCTAACCACCCTCCCCTCCTCCCTTCGATCACCGCTTGCAGAGGCAGTAAAGTCGTTGTTGCTTCACATTCATGCCTTCTTTATTCATTCATCACACAAATAGGGGGATAACTACCAAGGTAGCCCAGGAGGGGTAGTGGAGGAGAGAAGCACCAGGAGCGGTGGTGGAGGAGGGAAGGACAAGGCCACACAGCACTTTAAAAGTTTAAAACTTATTGAATGCCAGCCTTCTGTTGCTTGGGCAATCCTCTGGGGTGGAGTGGCCGGAGACCCCCCAACCGCATTCTTGGGCATCTGGGTGAGGAGGCTATGGAACTTGGGGAGGAGGGCGGTTGGTTACACAGGGGCTATAGCAGCAGTCTGTGCTCCTGCTGCCTTTCCTGCAGCTCAACCATACGCTGGAGCATATTGGTTTGATCCTCCAGCAGCCTCAGCATTGAATCCTGCCTCCTCTCATCACGCTTCCGCCACATTTGAGCTTCAGCCCTCTCTTCAGCCCGCCACCTCTCCTCCCGGTCATTTTGTGCTTTCCTGCACTCTGACATTGTCTGCCTCCACGCATTCGTCTGTGCTATGTCAGTGTGGGAGGACAGCATGAGCTCCGAGAACATTTCATCACAAGTGCGTTTTTTTCGCCTTCTAATCTTCACTAGCCTCTGGGAAGGAGAAGATCCTGTGATCATTAAAACACATGCAGCTGGTGTTAAAAAGACATTTTCTAGAACAATGGCTACACTCTTTCACGGTAAACCTCGCTGTTAACATTACATACACAGCACATGTGCTTTCGTTCCAAGGTCGCATTTTGCCTCCCCCTCCCCCCCATGGCTAACAACGGGGAACATTTCTGTTCAGCCACAGGCAAACAGCCCAGCAGGAACGGGCACCTCTGAATGTCCCCTTAAGAAAAGCACCCTATTTCACCAGGTGACCATGAATGATATCACTCTCCTGAGGATAACACAGAGAGATAAAGAATGGATGTTGTTTGAATGCCAGCAAACATATACTGCAATGCTTTGTTCTACAATGATTCCCGAGTATGTGCTACTGGCCTGGTGTGGTAAAGTGTTCTACCATGGTGGGTGGAATAAGGCTGCCCTCCCCAGAAACCTTTTGCAAAGGCTTTGGGAGTACATCCAGGAGAGCCGCAAATGCCAGGGCAAATTAATCATTAAACATGCTTGCTTTTAAACCATGTATAGTATTTTAAAAGGTACACTCACCAGGAGGTCCCTTCTCCACTTGGCAGGTCCAGGAGGCAGCCTTGGGTGGATCCGGGGGCGGGGGCCTGCCTCCAGGTCCAGGGTGAGAAACAGTTCCTGGCTGTCGGGAAAACCGGTTTCTCCGCTTGCTTGCTGTGAGCTATCTTCCTTGTCCCCAAAACCTGCTTCTGTGTTGCCTCCATCTCCATTGAAGAAGTCAAACAACCCGGCTGGGGTAGTGGTGGCTGAACCCCCTAAAATGGCATGCAGCTCATCATAGAAGCGGCATGTTTGGGGCTCTGACCCAGAGCGGCCGTTTGCCTCTCTGGTAGGCTTGCCTCAGCTCCTTAAGTTTCACACGGCATTGCTTCAGTCCCTGTTATGGCCTCTGTCCTTCATGCCTTGGGAGATTTTGACAAATGTTTTGGCATTTGGAAAACTGGAACGGAGTTCTGATAGCACGGATTCCTCTCTCCATACAGCGATCAGAGCCCGTACCTCCCATTCGGTCCATACTGGAGCTCTTTTGTGATTCTGGGACTCCATCATGGTCACCTCTGCTGATGAGCTCTGGCCAGCGTGGCAAACTGCAGGTGACCATGCAAACAGGAAATTGAAATTCAAAAGTTTGCTGGCCTTTTCCTGTCTACCTGGCCAGCGCATCTGAGTTGAGAGTGCTGTCCAGAGCGGTCACAATAAAGCACTCTGGGATAGCTCCTGGAGGCCAATACCATCTAATTGCGTCCACAGTACCCCAAATTTGATCCGGCAAGGCCGATTTAAGCACTAATCTACTTGTCAGAAGTGGATTAAGGAAATCAATTTTAAGAGCCCTTTAAGTCGAAAAAAGGGCTTCATCGTCTGGACGGGTGCAGGTTTACATCGATTTAACGCTGCTAAATTCGACCTAAACTCCTAGTGTAGACCAGGGCTTAGAGGACTGTTTAAAACACAGTTCTATTCTGATGTAACCATCTTCACTACTAAAATGTCAGAATACCTAGAAGCAATCAGCTCTTGGATTAAGAGCAATCTTCATGCTCAAGCCAGGCAAGACTGAACTGATGCTGGTTGGAAAGGAGAAACCCTTTAACGAAATGACCGAGATGTTGTTTCCACCTTCCACAGAAGGCACACAGGCCCCATTCACCAGAGTGGGATGAAGCTTTGGGGTCCTGTCTGACTCCTCACTGAGCTTGGATGGCCAGAAAGCATCAACATCTGAAAATGCCTCCTTTTACCCCCAGCTTATTAGGCAACTTCCTCCCAGATGAGGACTGGCTACAGTGATCCGTGCATTTCTTCTCAAGTCCCTCCATTAGCTCCCAGATAGCTCTTGATGCCAGTTTAAGACCTTCATCCTAATTTTCAAGCAATTAATGGATCAAGCCCCAACTACATCAAAGACCAAATTTTGATCAATGTACCTCCATGACAGCTGTGTTCCACTGGGATAGAGGCCTGCCTGCTGACTGTATTGCCTAAACTAAGATGTTGCTACTTTTTGCCTCCTGTTGTTTTTGCAGAGCCAATGTAATTACAGAGACGAGCTTGGATTCCAGTCTGGCTCACACATCTGCACTAGAATTGTTAACTAAGGATACTTACGGCTGGCTATATTTTAGTTGTAATCTGAACAGATTGGATATGGTGCCTTCAAGATGATTAATGCAGAACCCTGCAATCCCCTTTTTATGGGCACTTAGGGTTATTTTGAAGGCAAAGGGCTGTATCTAAATACACCTCCAAACAGCCATGGTCAAAGAGGGTCAGACAAACCAAGCTTTTTTTGCCCTGATCCTGGCTCCACTGAGACCTAAGGAGGCTATTACACCAGTCCTTCAAGTGGAGCCACTGAGGAGTGCTCTGAGACATGGGCTTAAGGACTGGCACACAGACCATTTGGGGCATCTCAATGCATGTGTATCCTGAACCAGATCCACATAATTCCTCCCCCAACAACCCCATGCCATTCCCATCCTGCTTGTCACAGGAATAACCTGGGAAGGAGGGCTCTAGCTAGCTAGCACGTAGGCTCCCAATAGTAGGAGGTTTATAGTATTAAGAGGCATCCTTTTTCTGGAAAGCCTGAAGATTTCTCAGAACCTGGCCCATAATTCTCACTAATTGCTTGATTGCTATTCCCTTGGGCTGCTGGATATTAACGCCAGGTCATTCTGTTGCCCTTTTTTAAACTAAATTAATTCTGCTAAAGCTGTATTTGAAATGTGAATTATTTTGGTAAGTGGGCAGAAAAATATGCTTTCGATGATGTAATTCGTGCCCAATAGAACTCTCGCCCAATAGAAGAGGCAACCCTCTTACGTTACATGAGCTGTAGTCCTTGCATATAAAACTGAAATAGAAGCCTGTTAGCACAGTTTTTGGGCTAGGTACTGTTCTCATTCATCCCTGCCAGTTCAGCCCAAGAGAGCAGAATGCAGCTCTTCATGCAGGCAAATGTTTGAACATAAGAAAATACCTAATGTGGGAAGGACGCAACAAAAGTCATTGATTCCATGCTTGGCAGTACAGAACAGGCTGCTGGCCCCACAGCCTGACCTACTTGGAGTTTCTCCAGAGAATGGAGTGCATCCTTCCTATGACTAAACTGATTGTCTTAATTTCCTGGGGCAAAGATACATATTACATAATGATGCAAATCCCTGAATTCACCAGTGTTACAAGATTCAATTAATGAGGATTCTTACTGCAGTACAAATGGTAACCTCATTTAGGAGTAGCATTAAATCCCATGGGAAAACCTGAGAACTTTGGAATGATCAAAGCATGTAATATGAAATTTTTCTCATTGTTATTTACTTGGATGCTTGAAGTTGACAACAGTTGGTTTCTTTGATGACATTAACAAAGCTTTAAAATGGTAGGATAAGAAAACAAAAACTGAATCTGACTGCAGGGCAAGGGGGAGCTGCAGCAAACATCGGTGTGAAATGTAACCGATGATAGGTGTGTGGCTCACACCAGCCAAGCAGGGTAATCATTTTGAATGTGTTATTTCTTTTTGTTGGACACTACTCTCCCACTTGCTTGGTTATAAATAATAATTACCAAGGAATAAATACTATGGGCATCCATTCTTCAACCCCACCTCTGACCTCCTAACTCCAACAACAGCAGTAGAAGAAAATCCTTTGAGATGACAGAGAAAGCAGCTGAGCTGAGAGCTTTGGAATGAACTTTAGATTTGAATGTGAAATACTTAAGACAACCATGGATTGTGGAGCTTCAGCTAATGCAGGTGAGTTGGAGCAAATTGGAAAGTTGTAATTAGGAATAGAGGCTTTTAGAGAGTTTTTCTCCAGCCTTTGCAATAATAGGTGCTCAGCCATGGCTGAATTAACATCCCACTAATTTCTGCTTGAAAAATAAAGTAAAACATTTGTGAGATGAAGTAGAAACAGGAGCCTGCTTTCAGTTACTGACCAAACTGGCTCTGAAAGGAGAGGCTGGCAGTGTGTTTTTACATATCAGATTATCTCTCAGATACAGATGTTCATTGTCAATTTAAATGCTGCCCTGCCTACAGACAATTCCCATGTCGAGGATACAGGACTGTAAAACTTGGTAACAAAGGTCTGTTCTCTGTATTATATAGATGGTTTAATCCTGTCTTAGTGCCAGCAACAGTAACTGGACTGAGAATACTCTGCTGTTGGATTCAGAGATATACTGCATCAAAGTTAAGCCCATTTAAAAGAAAAAGAGCATCTCTGCCTTTGTTGCCCACAGTGTATTTATCATGGAGCATTCAATATTTGTCTTTCTGAAGCTGAAAGAGCAGTTTAACTTCAGGAAAAGCCATCTGTACTCAGCTGTATCTGAGGTGATTTATTCCAGAACCAGCGAGTATTTCTTGTCCTCAACAGCCTGAAATGAAATTGAAGATGAGACTGCAGCACCCTAAACCTTCAGTGCCCAGTGAATTTCTTGTAGCTGCCTCAAGCCATGTTACGTACCAAGTATTTGCAGGGATGTTTCCATGTTAAAAAGGGCACTTTACATCGTTAAAATGGCCGTGTCAACTTGGGAGGAAATGTAATTTTCATAACATGCAGATTTGGCCAAAACAGTTGATTTTAACCTCACAGATTTAAGGGACAGTAGTTCTGATAACCATTCATTTGTTTACAGTATCAATATACTGTAGATGTTAACAGTTCTGCAGCTGTGGCAGAAGAGATTGTTTAGAAAACTAAATATTGGTTGTGCTTGACTGTAATCTCAATTTACAAGAAGTGCAAGTGAACACAAATACATTTCCGACCTGGAGTAACCTTGGGCAGCATGAACTCATTTGGGGATGGGGTGGAGTTGGGACATGCTCAGAAAAGTGATGAACAGTTCTAGTCCCTCATTCTGGGGTAAAAAATCTGTTTTCTACATTTTGTAGTGGATCCCTTCTCACTTTGTAACGATAAAGCATAAAAGATTCTCTGTACAGAGCAGTGCACTGTTCACAAGCGATCTTCAGTACAAACTGCTCTGCACCAAAGCACTGATCCACATAAGGGAGCTAGAACTTTATCAGGATGGGAGAAAAACGGGTCACTTTTGCGTTAACTAAGTTTATGATTTAGGCCTGGTGTGCACACAATTCTTGTACTGATTGAGCTACTGCAGTTACGGGGGGGTGATTTTCTACTGAGAACTTCATCGGTACAACCCCTAGCGTGGAAGTAGTTGCATCAGTGTAGAGCAGGGGTTCCCAAACTTGGTTTGTGGCTTGTTCGGGGTAAGCCCCTGACAGGCCGCGAGACACTTTGTTTACCTGAGCGTACGCAGGTACGGCCACTCACAGTTTCCACTGGCCGCAGTTTGCCGTTCCCAGCCAATGGGAGCTGCGGGAAGCAGTGGCCCGGCCTGCACCGCTTCCCACAGCTCCCATTGGCCGGAAACGGTGAACCGCAGCCACAGAGAGCTGGATGGCTGTGTCCATAGAGGCTGCACACATACCCTTGTGGATCCAACTGCTTGGCCCAGGAGATGCGACTTACTGTCCTGTAGCTCCTTTCCACATGACCAGAACCTATATGTGCCAGGATTCTGCTGTTGGGGAATTTCCTGCAGAACCTTTCCCTTGCTGTGGTCTCTCTGCTTTCATGAAAGAACAATTATTTATGTAGGCCTCTTCCTGCCAAAGAAAGCATTCAAAAACACAAACCAAAAGTAACTGCTGCAGTGCTGTCTTCCTTGAGTCTGCAGCCAGCCTGAAACAATGGCAGAGATCTGTCCTCATTCGCTGCAGTGGGGGTAATAATGCAAACCTTAACATCTTGCTGATATGCGGATCCCAGATGACAAGTGTCTACGCATCACCTGCACAGACATCAGTAAACTCTGTTGATCTACTTGGTGCCAAGGGAGCCTCAGCTTCATGCCGCTTGTTTTCTTGGGCTGGGAGGTTTCTCTCCCCTCTCGGTTCCAATGGAGAGGGATTTGAGTGCTCAGAAGGTGTGGGGTTCTTCCAAATGCTTAGTGTCTTGGCAAGCTTCGGATCCGATCTTTAGCTCACGTCTTGGTTTGGGAGACAGAGTCCCTAGTGGATGCACTTCAGTACATTTTAGTGACACTGACCTGAACAGTTCCTAGCTTCCCAATGCTGACATGGGAAGCAAAACCCAGAGCCATGACACATTTATTTAATCCAAAGCCCCTAGTGAATTTGCTAAGGCACTTTCCATTTTGAAAGTTGATCAGTGTGTCCCGTGGATACACCAGAATTCTTCTCCCAAATCTATACATTTAAAGCTGTATATACAGTTTAAAAGGGTTAAAATAAAACCAGCTCAGCAAAAGCAAATATGCCATCATGCTGGGTGTTCAGATAGTAAACTCTCCAGGTCACACAGCACATCTTTTGTACTGGATGTTTACTTGTTTCCTTTAAAGGTTTTGTGTTAGTTTTGTTAAAGAAATAGACAGCCACAGCTCAGCACACACTATGCGTCAGCCACAAATGCAGGGCAGCTAACTTTAGAAACTTATCTTAAAACTAGTTTTGTTCTCCTGCAGAATTTGTTTTAGGACAATCTATGTTTTGCACAGTGCTCAACACACCAACAGTACTCAAATAATAAATCAGAAAGCCAGTTGCACCATTTTACTATGTAGTGTGGCAACAACAGCGTAGGAGCTGGTTTTATCCATAGCAATAATATCCAAATACAGGTGTAATCTTAATGCATCAGTAGGGCCCTCTCACCAAATAGTAAAATTCTGTGGTTGGGGAATTTTGTAACTGGTTGTGTCAGGGAGAGAATACCATTTTCAGCAGGCCACTGAGAGTACTAACTATAGTGCCTCCAGCAGTCCTCCAAGTAAGGCTTTCTCCTTTGTCACTAGACATACACAGCCACTTCATTACATAAATGCTGTGGGGGGCTGTGTCAGCTGGAATAAGTTAACACACACACAGGATTATACCAGGAAGGCTGGACACGACATGTCAGCATTTTATTTACCAAAAGTGAAGCTGAACCCCAGAATGATTTTTTTTTAAAAAAACCATAAGCTTATATGGCAGGTATTTTTCCCTCCCGCTGTCAACACCACAGTGCAAGAATCGATCTCTCTGCAATCACTTATCCTTTGAGAATCAAATACTAGTTGTAAAATGAGTTAATAAAATATGGGTCTCCCAATGAATCAATAAAAAACATTTAACTCAATGCAACAGACCAATTTGCAAAACCAACTTATGGAATTCTCCCAAGTGAAAGACCTTTAAAGCACTTGGAGCCTTGAGGTAGCATTTTTATGCAGAATTCAATTTTTTTTTTGAGTGGAGGAAAATATTGGTAGCACATCTTTAGCTCCAGCCAGGCTAAGTGGATTTCAGTAATTCTCTTATGAGGCTAGTGGCTTTCTTTTGCATCTTTAAATACTGATATAACACTATAGCCTGTAAAGAGAGAAATTACAAGGAAGGCCTCTTGAAATAAAGCATATGTTTGAAGTGACTGAAAACAGAAGTAATTGTAATAACAACAAAAAGTAACTGGAGTGAAAAAACCCAAAACATTTGTATTTTGGCAAGACTGGTTTACAAATACATGTCAAGAACCAGAGTCCCAACATCAGCTAACTGAAAAGGAAAGAGAATGGAAGGTGACATTCAAAGGGGTTTTTCTTTTTTCCTCTGTGCAAAACTGCACTTTGGGTTTTTTTTGTTTTTTTTAAAAGACAGCTTTTTTTTTTGTACATTGTGAAACCTGTGCTGTGACATTAACCAGAAATACCATATGCCAGGACACTTGACCACTGAAAGCTCCTCTCACTGACTTCACAACAATCACAAGCAGAGAATCAGAAATAAGACAGATATTTCTCCTAATCTCAAGATCATCATCCTCTTGCCCACTTTGCTGCTGAGGTCTCTTATTAAACTAGAGCTCTCTCCACTACCAATTGCTGGGAATCCATGGCAGATTTACTGAACACAGAGCAATACCAACAGAGAAACTCACACATCCATTAGACACATTAAAACAAAAGTGGCTGGAGTAAGACAGGGATGTGGTGATGCAGCTGAATCACTACTGACCAATGTCTCAAAGTCAATTCTCACTCTCTCTTTTCAAGCACTCTGACTTTGTCCTTTATTGATACTCTGGCTGGCTAGCCAAAGGTGCTATTGAGTAACATTCTATAGGTCACCTCTCCCTATCTTCTTATCCCCACTCCCCAAAAGACTACATAGCAAATTGGTTAAAACAAACCAGACCAGCCAGGCAGATCCCAAAGATGGACTTTAAACTGATGATCCCCCACCCCTT
Organism: Lepidochelys olivacea; assembly: GCF_965140295.1. Taxonomy (NCBI): domain Eukaryota; kingdom Metazoa; phylum Chordata; order Testudines; family Cheloniidae; genus Lepidochelys; species Lepidochelys olivacea. The sequence goes on along the minus strand of NC_140417.1, from coordinate 1,888,900 downwards.
GCCCTTAGAGGCTCATTCTCTCTGCTCAAAGTTCAGTTGCTCACTTGCATCATACTACAGTGTCCCATCTGACATTGGGTGTGACATGGCTGTGTGTGATAATTCCACTCTACTGCATGCAAGGAGCATAGAGATGGATAAAAGTTTGTAAATCTGTCCCCTCATCTGGGACCTCTAGCTTTCTGAGTCCATAGCCTCATGTTCCCTCCCTCTGCCTTCTAAATCTATTAAAATCCTTCCGTGCAGAATTTCCATAAGGCCCTAAGGGTGTCCAGTAGATCTTGCTTCCTTTTGGCCAGGCTTCAGTACAGTTTATCAGGTTTGCATATTCTGAGGCACCAAGTCCTATAATGCAGAGAACTGAAAGTTGTAAGCGTAGCCAGATGTGCTTTACTCCAGTGGATACAAGGGAGGGGCATCTGAGGAAGTGTTTGTATGGGAAGGACCAAAGCTGGTTGAGGATAGTTATTCAGAGAGATTTCTTTAGTTCATGTGACAGCTTAAGCTGTACGGAAACTCAGATGGGTTTGGAGACCAGCTTGTGTCTGGATTGCCTGGACAATCCACAGCTGGCCTGATTTGAGAGCCTGAGTCTGCTTCTGAATCCTGATCTCTCAGTTATCAGCATGAGGACCTGCCAACTGTTCTTTTTTTAAAATTCTACAATTAAAAAGAAAGACGGAGTGTTTTTAGTGTTAAACCTCAGAAGTATGAATGAAATTCCAGTTCCTGCTGCTTTTTTAGCCTTGCAGAACTGAACCTGTACAGTAAAACAGGGAAAACACACTGTGTGTGGAGGCAGTTACAAGAGCAACTAGATAACAGCATCAGGGCTGTAACAGTGAGGCACACCTTGTTCAGTGGTATTCATTACAAACCAGTCCATCATCTGAAAGCATAATGCAATCTACTGTAACTAGACAACAACAGTACAGACTCAACCTGATATGGATCCCACTTTACAGAACAGTGCAGGAGCTGGAAGGAGTGAGGAAAATATTACAGGCTAGAAGCCAACTCCGTGTTGTAGCTCTGCACCTTCCACCTTGTTAGAGCAGATTTCTAGTGTGCTAACAAGCAGGAATTCAGAGTTATAGTATTCTCTCCCCTTTCTCAGGTGATCATAAAAATTAAATAGTGGGTTCAGTTCTACCCATCAGAGTCTGCAATTAAAATTTCACCATCCCAGAAACATGGAGGTAAGTTTCACATAAATTTAGAACACTGAAAATGGAAAGGGGACCACTAGACTTATCACCTACAAATTCATTGCCTTTTCTTTATATAAATATTATATTTTATGCCATAAAAAGGGTCCCCCTGAAGGTCGGAGTCTCATTTAGATAATACTCTGATAAAATCTCAGCAGGATGTGCCTTAAGGTCAATAGATCTATAGAAACAGAAGTCTTCCTAATAAACGCTGCAGATTTGACAAATAAATATCTTTAACTGAATTATATTACCTAAAGCAAAAGACCACTCCAAACACACCAACTGCCTAGTTAGCAAAGGCATTTGCTTCATGAAGTCAAATGTTGCTAATTTCTGAAAGATTTAACAAACAGACTTGGCATTTGGAAGTATCTAAGTGCCTAATCAAGTTAAATATTACAAAATATTAGAATTGAGGGGAGCTGCTTAAGTACATAATTATTATTCCTTTAAATTACAAAAAAATTAACCTCCTTAAAAAGAGAGTTTTAAAACTGATCCAGACAACAGCAATGCCCTGTGAAATCTAGCAGTATAAAGGGTATCTAAGCAGGAGAGGGTCATGTGCTGCAACATCTCAGCAGTAAAATCTGCCCCGTTTAAGAAATGGAGAGCAAGTTTATGGGGATGATACAGCTATGGCACCTTCAAGCCACTGGAGCTGTTGGACGACTATCGAACTCTCTGCATATGTGGTAGCATAAAGAACGAAAACAATTCTATTTACTGGTCAGAAAATGTTCAGAGTCAATCATTCTTCATTTTCTGCATTTCAGTATTGAGCAGTTATTTCTCTCTTGTGCCCCCAGCTTTGTTTATAGTTTTATTACAGAACTGCAGTACCTGCAGCTTTCAGCAGATGGCAGGAACACCTCAGTGCCAACTTATTCAATGGCTCTGATAATTTCAAGTCCCCTTGATATATTCAGCATCAAACCCAAATGCTACAATTACATTTTTGACATTCTGTAAAGGAAGTGTCAAAGGAAGATATTAAGAGACTGTAAAGAGAAGGCTGCTCCCTGGGGGAAGATAAGCAGCCTGCCATTACAAATCTGCTCTGAAGATTTGCCACAACAATAAAATGAGGGAAAAAAAGGAAGGTTCTGTATCTTTTACACTTTGGGTTTTGCATCAGGCACTTATATTGTTGGAGAGACATGCCATTCTGAGCCAAACAAGTGAGAGAAGGGTTAGAATCATCTTTAAACTAAGCCTAATAATGAAATTTCAGCAGCAAAGTGGAGGCATGGAGTGAGCCTCTCCCCATCCATCTGTGCTGAGACTTATTTATGGTTTCTAAAATGCCCAAGAAGACAGCAGCAGTAACTGTTCTGTAGTGTCCATTTTTCCTTATGTGTTGTGTTGCTGAGAGGAGGCTTTTCTGTGTCTTGAACTGAGAAGGCACTAAGGTACCATGTGCCTAATTCCCTGGATCCAACAGGTCCATGCTTGAACCAAACATTGCCACCAGCTGCTCCTCATAATGTGTTATATTCCTCTTCATAATGTCCATGCAGGGGCCAAGCAGCCTCTCGAATGCTTGCACATCCATGACTACACAGAAACAAATAGAAGAGTGAAAACAAATAAAGAGCTGCCCTGCAAAATAAAGCAATAACCCAATCCGAATTACTTTCTAAAACTCATGTAACTTGAGTCCAGCCAACATGGTTCTAATGTTTCAGTGGAAGCCACTCGCACTGAAGTCAAACTTCTCATTTTACAAAGCTGTCATGCTGATCCAGGAGACTAATAAAAATAAATGTCTGATCCTGGCATAAATCTGGAGGCCAAATGCAAAAAACACACAGCTGCAATATGAGCATGACTGAAAAATCTCTGGTTTCAGAGTAACTGCTTGATAGCTGCTTTCAACTACCTGAAAGGGGGTTCCAAAGAGGATGGCTCTAGACTGTTCTCAATGGTAGCAGATGACAGAACGAGGAGTAATGGTCTCAAGTTGCAGTGGGGGAGGTTTAGATTGGATATTAGGAAAAACTTTTTCACTAAGAGGGTGGTGAAACACTGGAATGAGTTACCTAGGGAGGTGGTAGAATCTCCTTCCTTAGAGGTTTTTAAGGTCAGGCTTGACAAAGCCCTGGCTGGGATGATTTAACTGGGAATTGGTCCTGCTTTGAGCAGGGGGTTGGACTAGATGACCTTCTGGGGTCCCTTCCAACCCTGATATTCTATGATTCTATGAACAGCCGTGTTAGTCTGTATTCGCAAAAAGAAAAGGAGTACTTGTGGCACCTTAGAGACTAACCAATTTATTTGAGCATAAGCTTTCGTGAGCTACAGCTCACTTCATCAGATATATGCCGTGGAAACTGCAGCAGACTTTATATATACACAGAGAATATGAAAAAATACCTCCTCCCACCCCATTGTCCAGCTGGTAATAGCTTATCTAAAGTGATCAACAGGTGGGCCATTTCCAGCACAAATTCAGGTTTTCTCACCCTCCACCCTCCCACACAAATTCACTCTCCTGCTGGTGATAGCCCATCCAAAGTGACAACTCTTTACACAATCTCTGTCATGTGTAACAAACATCTTTAGAGGGAAGGAAATCAAGCTGAATGGAGGTTGTGCTTTTTATGCTACCATGCTGCAGATACACACTTGACTCTATGACTTCCCTTTTCTGAAATAGTGGAAGCCAGGCACATAAAGGAAGTAACGTACTTAATCTCCATTGGGCACTTACACCATCCCCAGTCAAAACAGAAATGGTACAAAAAAAGGCAAGATGAAGGAAACAAGGGTTCCCATACTGAAGTGCTGAAGGTCTCTTGCAGGCCAAAATTCCTGGCCTTGACTGAAGAACAAGCAATCCAGATTGGATGCCAGTTAGAATCTACATGGCTGTACAACTTAATGGAATAGCATAGACAACATGAAGCAATTGGGCATTGCCTGAAGGCACCTACTGCAGAGAGATACCTAGCAGCACAAAGTACCCTTACCTAAACACTTGACATCCCCAACAGCATAGGCAGAGGCTGCTCTGGGTTTGTTGGTAACAAGTGCAAGCTCTCCAAAATATTGTCCTTTCTGACACCGGGCAATCTCCACTTCCTGGTTAGCGTCCTTACTTGTCATAGTCTGTGCCAGAAATAGAACAATAAGCAAAGTGACTATTTTAATCACGACACAGTGCTATGCATACAGCTCTCTCTGAACAGAAGATCACAGCTGGCAGAGAAATGCTTCAGTAATGGCTCAGTATCCTGTACACAGGGTCTCCAGAATATTCCCTAACAAAGATTTTAAGTATAACATACACAAGGCTCTGCCCAGTAAAGATTGCCTCAAACTGGGAGAACTATTTGTTTGAAAGCAAGACCCCAGTTAAAAGAAGTCACAGAAGGGCAAAGGGTTAAAAGATGCTGTACTTTGAGTATCTGTTGACTGTTGCCTACTACAGTCCCCCCTAGGGAAGACTGTATCCATGTTTGAAGTTTGGAAGGGAACATCATGACAATTTGCACATGTGCAGATGTAAGCAAAGCATGTTTCTCAAACAGACATGCATCATCTTCAGAATCGGTTTTTGAAATAGCTTGAAGCAACTTTGGGGAGATGTACAGCCTGCCTTGCCCAGCTAGAAACAATAACGATCAGATCTTCAAATAATCCGAGAGTTCGTCTGTTGTACAGCACAGCACTTTTATTAAGAACATAGATCAGGCCGAGAATCTACCGAGCCCGCTGTCCTGTCTAACCCTATCCAGTACCATATGTTTCAGGAGGAAGGTCCTATGATGAGAGGGTATTTTTCTTTTTATATCCCCCTCCCCCCCAAAAGATGTATATTGAGCAGGGCTGCCTACAATGATGCCCAGGACTTTTTTAAAATTTAGAACACAGCAATAGCATGAAATGGTTCAAATTTTTTCCCTTCAGTGTTGACTTGCATTTGTCAACACTGAACGTAACCTGCCATTGTGCTGCCCATTCACTTTGTTAGGTCCCTCCGCAACTTTTCACTCTTCTGTAGTCTTTATTCACCTACATAACTGTCATCTGCTGGTTTTGCCAACTCACTGTTCACTATTTTTCCCAGCGCATTGATAAATATATTAACCACCACTGACTCTAGTATGGAACCATACTACACCTCCTCTCTATTAACCTTTGCCTAGAGTGAAAATTGACCATTTATCTCTACTTTTTGTTTCCTGTCACTTAGTTTCTAAACTACGATAGCACTGGACTTCTCACCCAGTAACTGTATTTCAACTCACCTTGCTTTTAATCAAGATTTTTACTTCACCAGACTCTACAATGTAAAAGCTGTCTGCTTTATCACCCTATAAAGAGAAAAGGTAAGAATAAATTTGCCATCCTATTTTAAGATACAGAAATTATATTCAAATGTTCACACTATTCAGGGCTTAGTGCTAAATTGTGCACAAGTTGAAAATTTGCTGCAGTGACTAATACAGGAAGTGGCCTATACTGGGCTAAAGCAGTAGCTCAAAAGAGGGGTGAGGAGTCTGAGGAGAGTCTACCTGCTGACATCCAAAAGGCTAACATACCAATATAAACAAGGAAGGTTTTAAAAATGCTTGTGAAATAGAAGGGAAAAAATTGATAGGAAGTTGAACTGGTAAACAGTCGTCAAGGAATGCACATGTAATATTAAGAAAACAAAAACAAAGCAACAAAGTGATAACTAGAGGAGTCAAAAGCAATAAGAAAGGGTTTTAGAAGTACGTTCAGTAAAAGAGAAAGGTGAGGAATATACAGAATCTCTGCAACATCAGAAAGGAGAGCAAGTATGAGAAAACAGCAAAAGAGCCAGCACTGCAAGGAGCTGCTTCTGCTCAACTTGTAGTGAAAACCTTGTGCAGGAAGCAGTTCAGTGATTTGAGATGGCAAATGGAGAGGCCAACAACAAAAGGGCAAACAAAGACGGGGGGAAATCTGGCAAAACTACTGCAGATCCTGATGAAATGCATCATATAGTTTTTAATAAAACTAACCAAGGAATGCCTGGAACCTCTGAAAACAAGTTTCAGTGAGTCATTGGAGAGAGACTAGCTGTCTGGAAAATACCAAACATGGTAGCAACTATTCCTTTATGGTCAATAGGAGGAAAGAACCAGAAAATTACCAGCTAATTAACCTGACACATTCTAGGCAAAACAGCTGAGACTAATAGGAGTCCAATACATCAGCTTTTGTGGGAAAGGTGTCTAAAAACCAATAAGAGATATTGTTTTGATAAAACTAAGCTATGCCAACAAATCAAATGGCCTTCTATAGGATTAATGGTATATCTGACAATGAGTGGACGGAGCATACTGGGATGTCAATAAGGCGTTCAATATAGAGCCAAAAATATAATATTAAAGAAACAAAGTCATTCATTCAAGGGGAAAAAAAAGATACAAATTGGTGGACAGCTACCTGAAGAGCAAACAAGTCCAACAAAGATATTATAGGGTGGCTTCAGGTAATCAGCTAAATATGACCTTGAAGTGCAAAATAGCTGGGGAAGATGGGTGTGTACACCCACAAATGCACCAGAACTACCACCCTTGGAAATACAGTGTGTTCACCTTGGGGCTCACAGGATGACCCCCATTATCTGTCTAGCTTTACTTTGATCCCATATATATATATATATATATATATATATATATATATATATATATATATATGCGCAAGTACAGAGACAAGTGTTTTGTAGACAGGGCAGGAGCTTCGTCTAACAAGAACATTGGCCAGCACTTCCCATTATAAGATTGCGTTTTCAGTTGCTTATAACTTTGCAAAAGAAACCATTTGGGCTGAAATTTTCCATGCCAGGCCTCTGCTGCAGGAGGGTTTTTTGGGAAAATTTCAGCCAAAATGGTTCAGCTGTATCCAAAAATGAGCCTAGGGAAAAATATGTTTTGCCCATGTTAAAAAATTCATGTAACCTTTTCTTTGAGAAGCTCTAGCACTTCAAAAAGTGCTTTGGACCAGGATGTTGAAATTTGTTAGGGGACTGCCCTTTGTGTCAGGGACGTGCCTTTTGCCTTCCCTATGAAAATCTGCACAAATTTGGCGCAGCTGCAAGTCTCTGAAATATCATAGTTCATACTGCTCAGTAGAGACTTGATATAGCTTAATCCCTCTGCACCGGGCATGCTCCAGCCTCGGGCTGAGCAGGACTTTCCTTGAACTTGCAGCTCTGGCTGCCGCAGGCTGGCCTGGGTACCAGAACTGAGAGAAGGGGAGAGCCTGTCCATCCTGTATTCTCAGTAACCACTCCCCTTGTTGACACCCAGGCAGCATGGAAGAGGAAGCTACCTGAGTCAAATGCAGAGGACAAGAGCAGAGAGGACAAGAGCTGGGGAAAGTGGCCGGGACATAGGATGCCCAGATAGCAAGTGTGAAAAATCGGGACGGGGGTGGCGGGGTAATAAGAGCCTATGTAAGAAAAAGCCCCAAATATCAGGACTGTCCCTATAAAATTGGGACAGCTGGTCACCCCACCGGGACAGCCTGGGCAAGGAGGCTGGGACTAGGAGCCAGGTGGTAGACTGGGGATGGACTGGGCATTAGTGGGATGAGGGCAAGGAGACAGATCTGATGAGGAACCGGGTGTGTGCACACTGGAGTTGGATGAGGAGCGTGAGAGTGAAACTGGGAGTAGGAGTCAGTGAGGAAGGGAAACACAGGCAGAGAGACCCAACTAGAGGTTGCGGGGAGACAGACAGTTCAGATGAGGAGCTGGGAGGTGAGAAGGGAAGACTGGGAGTGTGATGGGGAGTCAGAAGAGGGAAGACTATGACTTGTTGGGCCAGGAAACTGGGATGAAAAACCTGAGGAGTGGAGACTGGAATTGGTTAGGTGAGGAGAATGGGACGGGGATGAGGAGCCTGGATGGGGAAGAAATACAACTGGGACGAATTGGTGAGGACAGAGAAGAAGGGGTCAAAGTTTGGGGGCAATGGGCAGAAGACCATATGACTGCTAGAGCTTGGAATGGAGCCCAAGATTCCTGAGTCTCACCATTCCTCTGCTGCTTGCAAATATCTGTGAAACCCAGTGGAAAAGCATCCCATCCCCCTCTAGTGCTGGTCCACATAGAGGATGGCAACCTACCACGGCTATCAGTTACTCTGTCAACTCAAGTGGCAGAGGTCCGTGCAATGGATCTAGAGGTTCTAACCCTGCTGATGAACCATGTGGGTGTCAATGTGACACCACATAATGGAACTTTTTTTTTCTAGTTTGCTATTTAAAGAAACTAGGAAACTGCACACAAAATTTATGTGAAAAGAACATTAAGGTTGCAAAGTCAAGCACTCGGATGTTAGTGCAACCTTAACTCAGCCCGTTTGAGTGCATACTTTATGATACAGTCTTTGATTACATGATCACATACTGTGTTTTCCACAGGACACTGCCTCATTCAATATACAGGACTGATCTGTTCTGTGGATGAATCCGAGTTGTGTGTGGTGAAGGAGGCTGCTGTCTGTAGGACCTCTGCCTCATTTGTTGCAGGAATGTAGTGAATGAAGCAGGGGATTGCAGGAAGAGAAAGGAGGGTCTCATGTTTAAGGCAGCTGAATGCTGTCCTGAAGAACTGCATTCTATCCCTGGTTCTGTTCCTCTATGATGCTAGTTTCATATGTGGTCACTAATTGTGTGTTCTTGATTTTCTGAGTTTGTCTGGCTTGAGACCCCTGGACTCTGATTTGCAGAAACTTGGAGCACTCACAAGTGCAACTGAAGTCACTTAGAAATGTGCTTTGAACATATGAAGCGTTATACAATGTTAAGTGTTGTGAGAAATCAAGTCCTACATGTCTCAGACTGGGCAACCAAAATTAGTGAACGTATGTGAGTTGTACAGACTCTCTTTATTCTGGCATTTCCTACATTAGCGTGCTTGACTTTGCAAACTTAATGTTCTTCCATTGTTTATGTTCTTACTCTTCTCTTTAGTTTGTGTGTAATACATATATGGGAAATATATGGATATGAAACACAGATAGAAGGTACCTAAGTGGCCAAGGAAAGAGGATAGAGAGAATCAGAGGAGACATGAACACAGCTTATAAATACATTACAAAGAACATAAGTGAGAAGGGAACTGAACCCTAAAAAATGGCAGGAGAGAGAGCCACAGCCCAGTGCCAAGGCAATACATGTTTCCAAGACTGTAGGAAAAGTTATGATGGTATGGCTCCTCTGCCATGTCTGAGGAGGACACCTCTCCTAGCAGCTGCAGGGCAAGTCCCAAAACCCACTGTCTATCATGCTGACCAATGTCTCATTGTTCACTTGTACTCCCGTCCGTCTATATCCATCTGTTGTTTCTAGTCTTTGCTTGTAAGTTCTGGGGGCAGGGACTATCTTTTTGTTTTGTGTTTTACAGCGCCTGGCATGATGGGGTCCTGGTCTATGATGCTAAGATAATGCAAATACAACAACAGAGTATAAGCAGGCCAAGCAATCCAGGAGGCCATAGGGATTCTTTCTGTCATCTGGTCTTAGCACCCTTAGTTGGCTGGTGTTGGTGGCCTGTGACATAGAGCAGTGCTATTCAAAGTGGTGGTCTGCGGACCGGCAGCCATCAGCTGCTGGTCTGCGCACACATTGGGAAAAAAAATTGCCGGTCCCCCACATCAGACACCTTGAGAAGCACTGACAGAGGGTGTCAGAAGAGAGGAGCTGGTGGTCCCTCTAGACTTTATCTAGAACTCAGACACTGCAGAAGGTTAGGTGTCATTCAGACAGCCAAAATGTCAATCCAGCTATTTCATTTCACACAGTTTTGCAAGCTATTAAGGCATTAAAAGATCTGTGCACCACATCTATGTTGGAAAAAAACATTTCTACCTTAAAAGAAACAAGCTGAGTGGGAAATGCAAGGATTTCAACTAAGAACTAGATAATGCTAACAACTTTCAAATGCTTTAAAGATAATGTTACTCTTAGCTGAATGACCAAATTAATGGAAAATGATTTTTTAAATGTAAAATTATTTGGTAAGAGTGTGCATGGCACTGACATGACTCCTAGCATACAAGACTTTTCCAGGCACTAAATCTGATCCACTGCTGAAGGTGTACAAAATACATCATATCCCAGCTGCCCACATAAATTCAGATCACTAATCCCCTGGGCAATATCTAAGGAGTGTTTTATATACTTTTCCTGAGTTCTGTTACTTGTGGAGATGTATTGTATCTTGACTTTAGCAAAGCTTTTGACACGGTCTCCCACAGTATTCCTGTCAGCAAGTTAAGGAAGTATGGGCTGGATGAATGCACCATAAGGTGGGTAGAAAGTTGGCTAGATTGTCGGGCTCAACGGGTAGTGATCAATGGCTCCATGTCTAGTTGGCAGCCGGTGTCAAGTGGAGTGCCCCAGGGGTCGGTCCTGGGGCCGGTTTTGTTCAACATCTTCATAAATGATCTGGAGGATGGTGTGGATTGCACTCTCAGCAAATTTGCGGATGATACTAAACTGGGAGGAGTGGTAGATACACTGGAGGGCAGGGATAGGATACAGAGGGACCTAGACAAATTGGAGGATTGGGCCAAAAGAAATCTGATGAGGTTCAATAAGGATAAGTGCAGGGTCCTGCACTTAGGATGGAAGAACCCAATGCACACCTACAGACTAGGGACCGAATGGCTAGGCAGCAGTTCTGCGGAAAAGGACCTAGGGGTGACAGTGGACGAGAAGCTGGATATGAGCCAGCAGTGTGCCCTTGTTGCCAAGGCGGCCAATGGCATTTTGGGATGTATAAGTAGGGGCATAGCGAGCAGATCGAGGGATGTGATCGTCCCCCTCTATTCGACATTGGTGAGGCCTCATCTGGAGTACTGTGTCCAGTTTTGGGCCCCACACTACAAGAAGGATGTGGATAAATTGGAGAGAGTCCAGCGAAGGGCAACAAAAATGATTAGGGGACTGGAACACATGACTTATGAGGAGAGGCTGAGGGAACTGGGATTGTTTAGTCTGCGGAAGAGAAGAATGAGGGGGGATTTGATAACTGCTTTCAACTACCTGAGAGGTAGTTCCAGAGAGGATGGTTCTAGACTATTCTCAGTGGTGGAAGAGGACAGGACAAGGAGTAATGGTCTCAAGTTGCAGTGGGGGAGGTTCAGGTTGGATATTAGGAAAAACTTTTTCACTAGGAGGGTGGTGAAACACTGGAATGCGTTGCCTAGGGAGGTGGTGGAATCTCCTTCCTTAGACGTTTTTAAGGTCAGGCTTGACAAAGCCCTGGCTGGGATGATTTAATTGGGTATGGGTCCTGCTTTTGAGCAGGGGGTTGGACTAGATGACCTCCTGAGGTCCCTTCCAACCCTGATATTCTATGATTCTATGAAAAGTGCTGCATAATTGGATCAATGACTGCATGTGATCCCAAACCTGACATCTCAGCGTGGGCTTTTTGCCTTTGACTCTCCGTTTGCCCAGAGCTCACTCTTCTCAGGCCCTCAAGCAGGAGGGTTTTATCTTGCAAAACAGAGTGGATTTTTGGATGGAATTAATTGGCTTTGTTTAGTTATTAACAGGCTAGGCCGTTCATTTATTCAAAATTATCTGTCACTCAAAATAATTAAAATTAATGTATGCTGAAGACATCATCAATGATTCTTGGTCAGATTTTTACTAGTTAGACTCAATTCAATTAGATAATTTCCTGATGACCTAATTCAAGTGTTATACAAATCACTGCTGTTGAATTGTTTTAGATTTTGATAGGAACAAGATCTAAAATTTGTCAGAGATCATTTTACTATTTATCCGCTCTCGTTTCATCAGGCTACACTGTGCATTTAAAAGGCTTGTTGTGATTGTCTAAGACGTCTGCTGTTTTCAGGAAGATGAGGACCTTCATGGAACCCTGTATCAATAGGGATCTTTCCTTAGTGTTTTTTTCTTAATCACCCAAATGAGTCATTAATTGTATTGTACTTCCCGTATAACTTGAAAAAAGGCTTTTTAAAAATATTCACAAGCAGGAAGTAAATTAGAGTAAGAAAAATGGATAATAGAACAAATTCCTAGGGGAACTACGTACCATCCCAACCCTGAAAATAATAAAAAAAACCAACAACCTTAAATAAGATGTTAGTAGAAATAATGGCGAGAATAAGGTCAAACTGGACAACCAAACTGGTATCTATGATTCCATGTAGTATAAAAAAAGAGGGGGGAATTCGAAGTCCAAATACCTGAGAAATGATGCGCTCCCCATCTCGATACACCTTCTCCCCTATTACATCAACTATCTTCATTCGCTCTGAAACCTGGAACAGAGAGAAAATTTCCATTCAGCGTACAACTGCCCCTGAGGAATTAGGACCTGAAACCATGTGAAGCTTTTCCTATTTTTGTGTACTATATTAAAAAGAATGCTTGCTATGCTCTTTGAGATCAGCATGCCATACAATTTACAGTGAGCATCTGGGAGTTTCTGATTTTTCTAGTGTCATAGATAGGGAACCATATTCAACAGTGGATTAAATGAAGATTGACTATTGACTTTAGTGGCGTTTACTCATTTATTCCAGAGCTGAATTTGACCCTATGTACTTATGACTAAGTAAGGGGAAAAAGTCAAATGTGTTAACTTGACTGCAGTTTAAAGGTCTGTTGTTTTAATGATGGTAAATTAGAAATTAAAAATTAGAAAGCGGTTGTACGAAATATGTATGCCCGAGTCTTCATGTACAGGGAAGAGATGATAGTTTAAAGAGATTAATCTTCCATTAAAGCTCACATTTCCTCTTGTCCACTTAGCCTCTCAAGAGAGAATTTGATGGGTCCAGAGTAGCGGCAAAAACAGTTCAGAAAGGAATAATTCGACAGCAAAGATGATACATCAATAATGGATTTAAATCTTACTCAACTAATCTTGAGCATGTGTACCTCAAATGTAATGAAATGAGTTATTCTACATATAATATAAACACAGTTTGTCATGCAATAAGCCACCAGAAATGCTAATGAGGTATTTTTGTATTTTCCTAAATATTTATGAGACACTTTAGTGCTCAGGAAGGTCACAGTGATGGAGCTGGTTTAACCCAGGTACAGAGGGAGCAGGGGCTGTGGATGCTTCCTCCCATAGCTTTGCCAATACACCTCTGTCCTGACCTGTACCACCATGTTTTTTCCAGCCCTTGAGCAGAGATTGCCAGTCACATCTAACCATAATACTTTGCTTTTCTCTAGCACCTTTCATCAAAGGATCTGAAAGTGCTTTACAAACATTAATTAAGCCTTAGAGAACATCCGTGAAAGGTATGCCTGTGATGGGGAAACTGAAGCAAAGAGACATTAAGTCACTATCTAAAGTAACAACACATCAGTACCCATAATCTGGAAGAGAACCCTGACCCCTTAACTCCCATTCCTTGCTTTGAACAATGTTGTTTCCCGAATGTATGGTGATTTTGAAGAAGGGTACATATGGTATTTAAGATGAAATCAGCAACCTTTCATTCCACTTGTGACTGAAGGAAGGATTTGAACAAATTTTTTGCATAATTGCTGTAAAAGAAATTAAGTTGTTCTACTAATGTGGTGTTACTGTAATTTCTATTTCAAATTGTGCTCTAGCAAGGATCCAACAAGAATCCTATCTAATTGAAAAGCATCAATAATAGCAGACTCTCTAAAGCAAATGCTAACAAAACAGCTTTACCTCCAGCGATTTAAGAAGGGGCACAGACTCAATAAATAATTCAAATGTCTTCCTCTTCTTCGCATTGTTTTTCAATATAATTCTTCTGAACGTCACTCGATCCTGTAAGAGAAAGGATAGAAAAATGGATTATTTCCTTTGGACAAAATGGCAAGTGTTTAAGAGAGATGCAGACTGATGCTTTCTCTCCAGAAAGCAGGAATGCTGCAAATGCTAGTTTATAAACACTGTGTTTAAAAAGTCTATTAAAATTGTGCTGTATTAATCAAATAATGGGCATTGCTGATGGCTGCTGTAAAAAGGACCTACTGTAATGGAAATCAGAAGTTAGGAATTGTTGAAAACTGATAAGGGAAGCAAAGGGACACAAGGTGAAATCTACAGCCAGCGGAGTTAAGGACAAGAAGGAGACTTTTTAAAATATATTAGGAACAAAAAGAATCCTGACTATGATATTGGTCCATTGCTAGATTTAAATAGTAGAATTGTTAATAATGCAGAAAAGCATAAGTGTTCAATAAATATTTCTGTTCTGTATTTGGGGGAAAAACACAGAGGATATAGTTTCATCATATGGTGACAGCACTCTCCACTCCACTAGTATCTTTGGAGGATGTTAAACAGAAGCTGTTAAAATTAGACCTTTTAAATCAGCGTGTCCAGATAACTTGCATCCAAGTGTTTTAAAAGAGCTGGCTGGACAATTAATGCTGATTTTCTGTAAGTCCTGGAGCACTGGGGAAGTTCCAGAAGACTGGAAGAAAGCTAATGGTGTAACCATTTTTAAAAAGGGTAAATGGGATGACCTGGGTAATTATAGGCCTGCGAGCCTGTCACCGATCCCGGGAAAGATAGTGGAGAGGCTGATATGGGGCTCAATTAATAAAGTATTAAAGGAGGGTAGTAATTAATGCAAAACAACATAGGTTTACGGAAAACAGATCTTGTCAAACTAACCTGGTTTTTTTAATGAGATTACAAGTTTGGCAGATAAAGGTAATAGTGCTGTTGTGACATACTTAGACTTCTGTGTGGCATTGGACTTGATTCTGCACAACATTTTGATTAAAAAACCAGAATATTAAAATTAACATGACATATTAAATGGATTAAAAACTGGATAACTGATCCGTCTCAAAATGTAACTGTAAACAGGAAATTGTCATTAAGCATGTGTTTCCAGTGGGGTCCTGAAGGGACCAGTTTTTGGCCCTATACTATTTAACATTTTTATCAATGACATGGAAGAAAATATAAAATCATAACTGATTAATTTTGCAGAGGACACAAACATTGGGGAAGTGGTAAATAATGATGAGGACAGATCACCAATTTAGCACCATCTGGATTGCTTGATAAACTGCTCACAAGCAAACAATATATGTGTTTTAATATGGGTAAATGTATACATCTAGGAACAAAGAATGTAGGTCACACTTACAGAAGAGGGACTCTATCCTGCGAGGTTGGGGGGGTCATGGTGGATACTCATGGTGGAACATGAGCTCCCAAAGTGACACTGTGGCCAAAACAACATAAGCAGTCCTGGGATGCATAAAGAAGGGAATGTCAAATAGGAGTTGAGAGGTTATTTTACCTCTCTTTTTGGCATTAGTGTGACTGGTAATGGAACACCATGTCCAGTTCTGGTGCCCACAATTCAAGAAGAAAGTTGATGAATTGGATAGGGTTCAGAGAACAGCCACAAGAATGATTCAAGGGTTAGAACACATACCTTATAGTGGTAGACTCTAAGAACTCCATCTATTTAACTTAACAAAGAGAAGGTTATGGGGTGACTTGATCAATGTGGCCACTAGGTAGCAGCATTTGACCAAATGAGATTAAGCTCGCCCAATATCTGCAAGGGTTGTTCACCTCATATTTTTGTACCCGCAACATCAGAAATATTTAGCTTTCTTCTTCTCAGCAGGCTAAGGGAAGAATAGTACAAACACATAGGGACAAAATCAGAAAAATCAAAATCAGAAAAGCTAAGGCACAAAATGAGTTCCACCTAGCAAGGGCCATAAAAGACAATAAAAGATGTTTTTAAAACATATTAGGAAAATATGAAGGAATTATTAGGTTTTCTACTTGGTGGGGAAGCAGAGCTAATAAATGATCACATCAAGAAAGCTCAGGTGTTTAATGCCTATTTTGCTTCACTCTTCACTTAAAAGGTTAATGGTGACCAGGTACTCAACACAATTATAACAACAAAGGGGAAGGAACACAAACCAAGATAGGGACAGAACAGGTTAAAGACTATTTACATAAGTTAGATGTATTTAAGATGGCAGGACCTGATTAAATTCATCCTAGGATATCTAAGGAACTACTGAAGCAATCTCGGAACTGTTAGGGAGTAGCTTTGAGAACTTTCATGGAGGATGGGGTGTGGCCCAGAGGACTAGAGAAAGGAAAACACAGCACCTATCTTTAAGAAGGGGGACAAAGAGAAACCAAGGAGCATAGACCAGTCAGCCTAACTTTGATACCTGGAAAGATACTGGAACAAATAATTAAGCAGTCAATTTGTAATCACCTAAAGCATGAAAGGGTTATAAGGAATAACCCACATGAATGTGTCACAAACAAATCATGCCAAACCAACCTAATTTCCTTCTTGGATAGGGTTACTGGCCTAGCCAGGGACACAGCAGCAATGATATACCTTGATTTTACTAACTGTTTTGACACAGTCCTGCATGATATTCTCATAAGCAAACTAGGGAAATTTGGTCTCAATGAAATTACTATAAAATGGGTGCATAACTGGGTGAAAACTCATACTCCTGTAAGAGTAGTTATAAATGGCTTACTGTTGAAGTGAGAAGGCATATCTTGTGAAGTCCCACTGGGGTCTGATACTATTCAATATTTTCATTAATGACTTGGACAATGGAGTGGAGAGTACAATTATAACATTTGGGACTTTGGAGAACAGGGTTAGAATTCAAAAAGATCTTGAAAATTAGAGAATTGGTCTGAAATCAACAAGATGAAATTCAGTAAAGACAAGTGCAAAGCACTACACTTAGGAAGAAAGAACAACTACAAAATGGAGAATAATTATAGTTATCCCACTCTACTCAGCACTGGTGAGACCGCAGCTGGATGAGTAAATACTGTGTCCAGTTGTAGGTGCCACACTTTAGAAAAGATGTGGATAAATTTGAAACAGCCCAGAAAAGAGCAACAAAAATAATAAAAGGTTTAGAAAACCTGGCCTATGAGGCATGGTTAAAAAACTGGATGTGTTTAGTCTGGAGAAAAGACGACAGAGGGGGGACCTGATGACTATCTTAAAATATGTTAAGAGCTGTTACAAAGAGGACAGTGCTCATTTGGTCCTTAATACCTACTGAAGGTTGGACAAGAAGTAATGGGGATTATGACCCAATGCCCCATAACAGTCACAGAGATATGCTTATGATATGAATATGGCACAACTAAGATATGTTTTATGCAAGAGGGGTCATGTGAGGTGTCATTGGAAGGGTTACCATTTACTGAATGTGATTATCCAATCTGTATGCATGTTTCGTTTCTGCATCTGAAGTTAAAAATATTGACTATGTAATAATTACAACTGTGTTTTCACCTGGGGAACGCCCACCAGACAGTAGGCAAACAGCCAGGATGAGCCATTAGGAAGGACAATAGGACTTTGAAGATTCTAATCTCCCTCCTTCCTGAGAAGTTTCCTGGGATGCTGCTTTAACGCTGTAGGGTCAGGTGATCAGGTCACCTGGTACTGGACATCATTTTGGACTCATGATATTTTTCTATTGGAAGGGGGTGGGGGTCAAACTAGGAGACAGGATTCCGGTCATATGTAAATCCTATTTAAGGCTGGGGAGTGAGTTAATCTTGGCTCTTCTCCACTGCCTCCCCGCCCAAGAAGGAAGACTGCTGAAAACACCAGAAGAAACAAAGGAACTAAACTGGGGGCAGGGGCTGAGCCCAGGCGAGAAAGGTCAACCTGTGAAACAAATACCTGGAGATTCAAGCTGCAAGCAGTGCAGTTTACCTTCAAGAAACTCTGCAACTTGCATAAACCACCACTTAGGGTGGGAATTGGGTATTAACAACCATTTAATTTAGTGTAATAAGCTTAGTTTGCATGTTTTGTTTTATTTGCTCAGTGATCTGCTTTGTTCTGTTTGCTATCCCTTATAATCACTTAAAATCTACCTTTTGTAGCTGTTAAATTTATTTTTTGTTTATTCTAAAACCCAGTTTGTGCAATTCATAATGGGGGGGGGGGGAAGCTGTGCATATCTTCCTTCACATTGAGGGAGGGAGCGAATTTCACAAGCTTACACTGTATAGATCTCTATACAGCACAAGGCAATATAATTTTGGGTTTACACTCCAGAGAGTGTGTGTACCTCTGTGCTAGGCAATTCCCCGAGCTGAGTCTTCCCACACAGAGCTGACTGCAGACTCTGTGCGATTCTGCAGCTGGGTGTGTCCCTAACTATGTTTGCGCAGCAGGACAGAGTGAGGGAGCCCAGGCTGGTGGAATGGGCAAGCTCAGTGGGACCCCAATACATCAGGTGGCACCCCAGAAGAGGGTCCAACCCATCACAGGGTTAATTTACAGCAAGGGAGATTTAGGCTGGATATTGGGAAAATCCTTCTAACTATAAGGGTAGTTAAACTCTGGAATATGTTGTGGAATCCCCGTCATTGGAGATTTTTTGAGCAGGTTAGACAAACACCTGTCATGGATGGTCTAGGTTTACTTGGTTCTGCCCCTGTGCAGGGGGCTGGACTTGATGGCTTCTCAAGGTAAGGAGGGCCAGAGGGCCTAGGTGAGCATTTTAGAGAAAGAGCCAGATCTTAGAGCAGTTATGGTGGAAACAGTAGTAAGATCTGGGCACAGCTTAGAGCAGGAGTTCTCAATCTTTTTCTTGCTGAGCCCCCCGCCAAACATGCTATAAAAACTCCATAGCCGACTTATGCTGCAGTAACTGGTTTTCTGCATATAAAAGCCAGGGCTGGCATTAGGGGGTAGCAAGCAGGGCAATTACCTAGACCCTGTGAAACTACATTGCTCAGGGCCCTGGACTTCAGCCCCATGTGGTGGGGCTTCAGCTTTCTGCCCTGGGCCCCAGTGAGTCTAATGCTGGCCTGCTTGGCGGCCCCCCTGAAACCTGCTCACAGCCCCACAGGGGGGTCCTAGACTCCTGGTTGAAAACCACTGGCTTAGATATTGGTGTAGACAGATGGCTGAGTCATGGGCAACACTCAATCTGTGGCCCTGAGTGACAGAAAGGATGGTGTTGTTAGCAGTGAGAGAAGGGGAGCAGCGGGGGAAGACAAAAAGTTCAGTCTTGGGCAAAGGAGAGAGCGAATGGGGTCACTGGAGGAGAAGAGCGAGTGAGAAACACCTAATGAAAAGCAAGAGGAAAACACAGTTTTGGGGGGCAAGGGGAAAATGAAGTCACAGCAAATATTGCTGATCTTTTCTTTGTAATAGTTGGTTACATCCTGTGTGGAGAGGCAGAAGACACAGGAGCAAAGCATGATTTCAGGAAGGCATCAGAGGTTGGGAATGAGTGTGGGAATGTGGGTTTGAGAGTCAGTGAGGGAGGAGAAGGGCTTCTGTTTGACCAGGAGGAAGGCAGAATTGAAAGAGGGGAGTGTGCATGTTAATGAGTCTCTCTCCAGAAGCATTCAGTGGCACAGGAGCAAGATAAATCAGATGTTGGGAGTAAGTACTCTTCACTGCCTTGCAAGAGACCTAGATTTGATTACTGATCTTAGTCTTGCTGAGATGGGCTTGCAGAGCTGTGGAGGTAGTTAAAACCTCCTAAGTGGAAGAGAGAGCGAGTCATTCCTGTGTTTTACTGAGTAGCTGAGAGCTGAAGTGAGGTGCTTGAGACAGTGCTACTTCAGAGTGACGAAAGTATGGTAAAGAGAAAAGCAGAGAGCAGGCAAAGGGATCGTGGGAAAATAACCATAATTATGGCCAGGCAAATCAACTTCATTTCAGCTTAAAGGTAACTGGAATAAAAAGTCACCTTATTCACTTTTTCTAATGAGCTCCATGTACAGGTGGTTCATTTTATATTATTTAGCCTGTTTTGTTATAGAAATTAATTAGACCCCAACATTACTCCCAGGTTAGCTTATCAGAATCTTTCCTTTATGAACTACAAACAAAAAGAGAAGTCAATCTTCTCAGTGTGCACTGAGATTGCACAAACATGCTGGTGCATAATAGCTTATCAATCATATAATCAAGGTCATAATGCACAGTCAACCTTTACTGATAGTTGCTGAGGAGCCATGTGTACTATACGACAAACTTCAAAGGCTTTGTGGTATTACAGTCATTTTCTGACGTGCACTACAGCAGATGAGTAACACCGAGCACTTTGAAAGTAGACCTTACACAAATACTGTAAAGAAAAGGACCATATAGGAAGCTCCAATTTCTAGAAGTCACATTTAGCAAGCGAACCCAGAAACAAAAGCAGCAATACTGTCTATCAGCCCAAAACGTGGGAACAACTCTCAAAGCTGTGCTCATCCTGGGACCTCTTCCACAGCAATGTGGGGCAGAGACCAGGAACAACATGAAAGCTACAGTTTGTCCTTGGGAAGGTGAACAAATCTTTTGGTGTCTCTTCCTACCTCAAAGTGAGCGCTTCAGATTACTTGACAGGCTAACGAGAAAGAGAACTACAACTGTTTCCCAGAGAGAGAGGAAGATGCTGGGGAGTTAACATTCTTGCCTCCCAAGTCCTAAATGGGCAGGGCTGTTCTCCTACTATAAAATACATGCATTCGTTACCTTCTCTTTATCCCTCTGCAGTATGAAAAAACAGACTAACTAGCAAAAGCTTTACATTGCAGCGCCTGTGAAGTGACCAAATGACCCTCACTAATAGATCTGGAGTTATGATTTATTGACAGATTGTTTTAGGGAAGTGGTAAAAAGCATTTGCACAATGAACTCTGGGTTGAAATTATAAATCATGATAAAATAGCTATTTGCATACAGACACGCACTGGGAAAAAGTAACTGATGATGGATGGGGTATATTAATTAGTGTTTAACACTTGATGCAGCTTAGAGTAATTTTCCACACTTACCAGTCCCCAAAGGGCTCCTTCTGTTGTGGCAACAATGGTAGCAGCTCTAGGAGTGTTGTACATCAAGGCCAGTTCCCCAAAACTGCCGTGATTGTCGTAACGGCCGACACAACGAGGCTGGCTCTCTCTTGTTACAAAAATATCATACAATCCCCTGGAAAAATAGAAAAAATACTGTTCATTAGACCAAATTAAAGCACTGCTAATAAAATACTGCTTTCAACAGTTGGCTCAAATATAAATGATGCAGATGTTTTCCCAGTACAAGAATTAGTTTTCCTATCTCTGATCTGTGTACCAAGAGCACATGTTCTGCCCAGTTTGCCATTATCTGATTGTAAGCTATTTCTATGTAAGATGCCTTCAAAGCACCTCTCCCTTCACACTTCATTTTAACACCTGGAAGCTTCCCTCTGTCCATCCTGATCAGGGCTCCCTGCTTTCTTCTGAATTTATTACTTGGGCTTTCTGACTTTGCTATGCCTAGCAGATGTCATTGGGTTTAGGAGCTTTTTTAGTTAGACTAACTGCTGCTGGTTCTGACGTTTGAGGTGCCTGGCTCTTTAAAAGACATTTTGTCAAACTATATGTTGGAGTGGGGGAAAGAAGGGAGATGAACATATGAGTATGAATGTGTCTTCTTCGGTTAAGTTAAGAAGATACACCAAGAGGGCTTTTGCTGCATTGGACAGGGACTCCAAGTACTAGGGCAGTCCAAATGAGTTTCTCTGGTTATTCCATTTACAATAAGTGAATCACAGGAACGTAGAGCTAGAGAAGTCACAGTTTTTGGGGGTGTAATCCAGACCAGTGAGGGATTTACCCTGTAACCTTGAGTGGCTCACAATGACTTGCTACTATAGTTCCCAGCCTGGGACACTCACAGCAACAAATATGCAGGTCACACCCTGAATGCCTGTGCACTATGCAACCAGCCCTGGTTCAGCAACTTTGACCCCAACAGCCTTTCTACAGACCCCCAGCCCCACTCTGACTTCCACCAGCCTTGATTACAACTAGCAAAGTGACCCCAACACACTCCCCATCCTGAATATTCCCCAAACCCTGTGCTCTGTAATCACCAGCCTTTTCCTGGACAGTTCAGAGAAATAATAAGGTTTATTTGTTCCTTTAAAGAGACAAAAGCATATTACAGCTTATTCACTTAACTGGGATATATAAACTCTTCCCTGCAAACTCAACACTTAGTTAGTTTATAGTAAAAATAAAACACATTTATTAACAATAGGACAAAGTTATGTGCTGCTAAGTAAAAGGAATAAAGTTAGAAACTGCTACAGGGAAATAAAAGTGAAAATGCATCTAAAAGTCTAAAACTTTATCTAGGAAAGTACAGGCTTTGTTCAAGATGGTTTCTGTTACCAGTCTCTCGAGCCATGGCTGACTTTCCCTCAGTCAGAACCTTCCACAGAAGTACAAGATGCTGGTTTGCCTTGTTTTCCTAGGTGAAAGATCTTTGCCTTTGCAGGTTTCTCACCTATAGTCAGTTTCCAGAGACTTCAACCCCTCCTGGGTTGAAGGACCCATCTTTCACAGCTGCAAGAGCTCTAGCCTCTTGTGTCTGTCTAGTGATGGATAACTTAGGGATGTTCTCTGCCCTCCCTCTCTCAAAGTTCATATACCTTGCTGTTCTTCTCTTCCTGTGGCCTTCTCATTCCCCATCTGATTTCTATGTAAATGGGGATTCTTGTTTTGGTCACACCTTGCTTAATTTCTTTGGAGACAGGGAGATAGCTAGAACATTCCCTCCTGTCTGGGAAAGACCTGTTTCTCCCTTTGTTTAGGTCACAGACTGTAAAGTATAATATTAAGGAGCATTCATAATTCTCTATGTAGTGTTAATAATTACAATTCACAACTATACTGATCATCAGGGTGTCATAGGCTTTCATAAAAGACCTTGCTCAACACACTTTTATCATACAGTAATATTGTATGCAATCAGTAGATTCAATTGCTGATCACTTGAGGTTTAGCCTCCACCCCATCTTTACAGACCAGCAAAAATTTGTAATGTATTGTTTGAAAAGTAAAACACAGCCAAGCTTCTTTCTCCTCCTAGGTATAGATGCCATACTGTCTCCTCCCCCAGTTGTTAGCTTGCTAGTTTAGTTTAACTAATATGTAAACAGACCCTCATTCTCTCTGCCTGATGACCAGACTGGTCAGAGAAGCAAACATTTCTTTGTCTAGGGCAGACTATTTACCAATTTCCCCTGACATGCCTGATTTAAACGCATTTTAGTGATAATTCTAGCATATATCCATAATGTTTAATACACACCACATACATATACTATGCAAGAATATTAATTGAGTTGGGGTACACTGGTCAGGCCAGCTGAAACTCATTACAATACCCAGGAGTCCCCTACCCTCTGGTTCTGAGATGCTCTTAGGGTCACACCTGCCCCCTTACAACACTGCAGGAGGGTTAGCCACTGGCTGACCCAGAGGCAGACGGTTAGAGCCCTCTTTCCTGGACAAGGCATCTGCCACCGCATTTTCCTTCCCTGTGAAAGAAACCTGTTTTCTCACCTTTGTCTGTTTACCGTCTCCAGGACATATTAGAGTATCCAGATTTTCACGTACAGAGTTATTACAAACATTTCAGTGACATTAATGACCAGTGTGTTATTAGATTTCAAACGATATACAACATGCCACCTTTGAAAGAAACATGACACAGTGTGTATGCCAGGCCTGACAAGAGTTTCTGACAGAGTAGTGAACGTCAAATGGGCCTCTGATACAGAGGTCATCTACTCCATCCCGCTGTGCTGAAGCGGGACCAAGTATACCTAGAGTCCCATATGCATTAGCAGCCACTGCACTGCAACCAAGCCAACCAATTGTCAGGGATGGTTGATGACAGTACCTCTGAACATACCTACCTTCATGAAAAGACAAAGATTCCCTACATTTTAATGTTATAAGGGAAGTGTCTGAGAAGGAACTATGCATCTGAGGAATATCCTAATAGTCATTCCTTGGAACAGACATTGGTCAAGGAGAATTTATGAAAGATGTAATCTCTAGAGGAAAAACAGCCAATGAATCCGTTTACAGAAGAGAACCCCAGAAAAACCACCACATCAAGTTTTTAAATAGACTTGATGTTGGATGCAAAGCTATAATCTTCACCAACAAACTGGAGAGAACGTTATTGACCTCCCATAGGGTGTCAACTGCCACCTAGAAATAAGAGAATTGTCACCTATAGCAGCAAGTGGAACTCTTCAGTAAATAAGTTTAGGAACAAATAGAGTCCACTAAATTAAGTCCTAGCTGGCAGCATCAGTCAAGCAGCAGTTAGGAGTGATGACTGCATACCCTGCTATTGGATAGGAGTTGTCTTTGAACTCTCCGGTTTCTAAAACAAGCACTGGATGCAGCTCTGTGCCAACAACACTTGCAAATAGCTCCACCATACTGATTCCTGCACAGATACCTCAACTTGGAAACTATAGTGTATCAGGTGTGGGAAAGCTTTGCAACAAACCCACAAGCCGGCATTCCTGCCTCGAAGCCTTTCAGACCAAAAAGATTAAAATTTAGTTTGCTGGGTCAATTTCCACTATGTCAGAGTCAGGCTTGTGAACATTTCAGGAGATACCTCAAAGCAATCCAAGAGTTACCAGTCTCAGTTGAGGCCTCAGCTGAGGCACTCTCCTTTCATCCAGAAAGCTAAGGCTGAAGCCAGAAGAACAGGGAAACAGCCTAATATGTCTACAAAGGACTTTGACCCTTGAAACCATATTACTTAATTATATATGGAATACAGACAAGAGAAAACAATTTCAGTATGCTAACAGAAGGCCACTCTAGCAGTGAACAGTGAACTACCAATGCCATATGCAGTTAACAGAGAAACTACAAACAACAAGCCTATTAAGGGAAGCATAAGACCATCAACAGAAGATAGGCGTAAGGACTCCAAAACGAAACAATGCACCAATATTGGCAGGAGCAATAGTCAGATGAGTGATACAGTCAGTGCAAGGACTATACCTAATCCAGCTAGGAAACTGGGCAAGGTCAGACAAACAACAAATGTTTGCACACTAATGCAAGGAGCCTGGGCAATAAAATGGAGGAGCTAGAACTGCCAGGACACGACATGAAACTCAGTAGTATAAGGATAGCAGAAATCAGATGAATAGCGGCTCCACAGCAGAAGAGGACGTAGGCTGAAACCCACTTAAGTTTCTGGGTAGACACTGGTGTTCACTTAGCTCTGTCTGCAATAGATACAAATAGTCTCTGAGAGGCTCTAAAAGATTTAATTCTGTCCAAATAATATGCTAATGCTCTCCTAACATCCCAGGTATCCTCTCTAGTCTGATGGGGTAACTGCCAGATGAATAGCCTGACTGATATGGAAGTTGAAGATGACTTTGGGTAGGAACCCGGGTGTGGCTGGAGGGATACTTTATCTTTGAAGAAGATAGCATAAAAGCCAGGATTAACCATCAAAGCACCTAACTCACCAAGTCTTCAAGCATAGTTAACTGCGCCACTAGAAAAGATGGTTACTCACCTTTGTAACTGTTGTTCTTCGAGATATGTTGCTCATATGCATTCCAATTAGGTGTGTGCGCACCGTGTGCATGATCGTCTGAGAATTTTTAGCCTAGCAACACCCGGTGGGTTGGCTGTGGAGCCCCCTGGAGTGGCGCCTTCATTGCGCTGGATATATACCCCAGCCGACCCAGCACCCCCTCAGTTCCTTCTTGCCAGCTACTCCAACAGAGGGGAAGGAGGGCGGGTTTGGAATGGATACGAGGAACACATCTCAAAGAAGAACAGTTACAAAGGTGAGTAACCATCTTTTTTCTTCGAGTGCTTGCTCATATTGATTCCAATTAGGTGACTTCCAAGCCTTACCTAGGCAGTGGGGTTGGAGTGAGATACTGCGGAGTGCAGAACCACTGAACCAAATGCAGCATCGCCCCTGGACTGCTGAATTATCGCATAGTGAGCGACAAAGGTATGTACCGATGACCAAGTGGCAGCTCTACAGATCTTCTGTATTGGAACCTGGGCCAGGAAAGTGGCCGATGAGGCTTGAGCCCTTGTGGAGTGGGCGGTGGGATGCGTGGTCGGGACACTGGCCAAGTCATAGCAAGCACGGATACAGGCCGTGATCCAGGAAGAGATGTGCTGTGAGGAGACCGAGAGGCCTTTCATCCGATTGGCCATGGCAATGAAGAGCTGGGTCGTTTTTCTAAACGGCTTTGTGCGCTCAACATAGAAGGAGAGAGCTGTACGAACATCGAGGGAGTGCAGCTGTTGCTCCCATCGAGTAGTGTGTGGTTTCGGGTAGAAAATCGGAAGGAAGAGGTCCTGATTGACATGAAAGGCTGACACTACCTTAGGAAGGAAGGCAGGGTGAGGTCGCAGCTGTACCTTGTCTTTATGGAACACCATACACAGTGGTTCTGACATGAGGGTTCTGAGCTCGGATACGTCTCGCAGAGGTGATGGCCACAAGGACAGCTGTCTTCCAGGAGAGGTACAGGAGCGAGCAGGTGGCCCTCGGCTCGAACGAGGCCCCCATAAGCCTGGAGAGGACCAAGTTAAGGTCCCATGCAGGAATCAGTTGTCGCACCTGCGGGTATAGACGGTCCAGTCCCTTAAGGAATTTGCCGACCATAGGGTTGGAGAAGACTGAGCAACCATGTTCCCCTGGGTGGAAAGCGGAAATGGCTGCCAGGTGCACTCTGATAGATGATACAGCCAAACCTTGTTGTTTTAAGGACAGGAAGTAATCCAGGATGAAATGCACCGATGTCTGCACGGTGGGCGTGCCGTTCTGAGCACACCAGCAGGAAAACCGTTTCCATTTGGCCAAATATGTGGCTCAGGTGGAGGGTTTCCTGCTGCCTAGCGGTACCTGCTGCACCGAGTGTGAGCAGAGCAGCTCTGACCGAGTTAGCCATGCAGCATCCACGCCATGAGGTGGCGTGATTGCAGGTCAGGGTGACAGAGGCACCCGTGGTCTTGTGAGATCAGGTTCAGCCACTGCGGGAGCGTGATTAGAGCGTCTACCGATAACTCCAGGAGCGTGGTATACCAGTGCTGCCTGGGCCACGCCGGGGCGACCAGAATCAGATGTGCTCTGTCCCTGCGTAACTTGAGCAGGACCTTGTGGACTAGCAGGAATGGAGGGAAGGCGTAGAACAGCTGGTCTTTCCACAGAAGTAGGAAGGCGTCTGGGAGGGAACCCAGGGAATGTCCCTGGAGAGAACAGAACACTTGGCACTTCCCATTGTTGCGTGAGGTGAACAGGTCGACCTGGGGAAACCCCCACCTCAGGAAGATGGAGTGGATGACATCTGGGTGAATCAACCACTCGTGAGACTAGAAGAACCTGCTGAGGCAATCCGCCAGTGTGTTCTGAACCCCTGGGAGAAACAATGCCACCATATGGATCAAGTGAGCTATGTAGAACTCCCACAGGCAAATGGTTCCTGACAGAGGGGGGATGACTGTGCTCCCCCTTGCTTGTTGATGTAGAACATGGCCGTGGTGTTGTCTGTGAGGACCGCCACAGAACGGCCATGTAGGTACCCGTGAAACGCTTTACACGCCAGGTGCACTGCCATCAGCTCTTGCACACTGATGTGAAGAGATAGCTCAGGTGCGGTCCATAGACCCTGCATTCGGAAGGCACCCCATCCCAGAGATGATGCATCTGTGACTAGGTTAAAATCGCTTCTGGGACAGTGACCACCATGCTCAGGCTGTCTCAACCTGGCCGATATACTGCTGACAGCCAGGCCTGAAGCGGGCAAAGCCGAAGTTTGGCATGCCTGGTTACGTACGTGCACGAAGCCATGAGCCCCAGAAGGCTCAGGCATGTCTTTACAGTTGAAGTCAGGAAGTTTTGAAGGCTGCGGACGATGTTCACCAGCGACTGAAAGCAGGTGTCCGGTAGGAGAGCTCAGACGAGTCTGGAGTCTAAGACTGTCCCGATAAACTCTATTCTCTGGGTTAGTTCCAGAGTCGACTTTTCGGTGTTGAGCAGGAGGCCCAGCTGGCGGAACATGTCTATGGTGAGTCAAACGTGGGATTGTACTTGGTCCCTGGTGCAGCCCCGAATAAGCCAGTCGTCGAGATGTGTAAACGCTTGGATCCGTTGTCGATGAAGGGAGGCTGCCACAATGGCCATACATTTGGTGAACACCCTGGAAGCTGTGGTAAATTGGTAGTGTTCGTGATTGACCACAAAGCGAAGGAAACGTCTGTGCGCTGGATGAATCGCTACGTGGAAGTACGTGTCCCTCATGATGAGGGTGGCGTACCAGTCTCCAGGATCCAGGGAAGGAATAATGGTCCCCAGTGAAACCAGGCGGAACTTCAACTTTACCATGTATTTGTTGAGTCCGCGCAGATCTAGGATGGGTCGAAGCCCACCCTTGGCCTTGGGGATTAGGAAGTAACAAGTAAAAAATCCTACCCCTTAGCTCCCTTAGAACCTTCTCGATTGCTCCCATGGTCAGGAGCGTTTGGACCACCTATGTAAGGAGTTGCTCGTGAGAAGGGTTCCTGGAGAGGGACGGGGAGGAGGATGGAAGGGAGGGGAGAAAGAAAACTGAAGAGAATATCCCTTTTCCACTGTGCAAAGAACTCAACGGTCTGAAGTTATACGGGACCACGCATGGTGGAAATGGGAGAGATAATTTCAAAATGGAGGGGAAGGATCCTGGATGGTGACTGGCAAGCCGTCCTCTGGCACACCTTAAAACGTTTTGCTTAGGCCCCAACGGTGGTTTGGGAGGGCCCTGATTCTGACCGGGTTGCTGGCCAGTAGATCTCATCCTACCACCTCGCCCGCGCCTTCTATAAAAGTCCTGCCTCAGGGGTAGGACTGTTGAGGCTGCGGCTTAAGGGCCTGCGCTGGGTAACTGGGGTGTGCGTTCCCAGGGAGCGCATGATAGCCCTGGAATCTTTCAGGCTCTGTAGTGTAGAGTCCGTTTTGTTCGAAAACAGGCCGGAGCCTGTTGACCGTGCCGCTCCCTTTCGTTCACCAAGGCCACCACTAGTGAACACGGCTGAGGGTGAGTATAAAGGTACTCGTACTCCTTGGAGGGGACAAAGTATTTCCTCTCCACTCCTCTGTCCATCGGTGGGATGGAGGCAGGGGTTTGCCAAATTGTCTTGGCATTGGTCTGGACGGTGTGGATAATGGGCAAAGCTACTCAGGACGGGGCCTCTGCTGAAAGGACGTCCACCACTGGGTCCTCCAACTCCACTACCTCCTCAGCTTGGAGGTTCATATTACGTGCCACCCTACATAGAAAGTCTTGGTGGGCAGGAAGGTCTATCGGGGGAGGACCCGAAATTGTTGTCCCTGCCACTGCCTCATCTGGAGAGGACAAGGAGGATGCCACGGGGCCAGGGGATCCTGTGGCAGAACCTGCTGTGAAGGGTCCTGTTGCCCAGGATCCGCTACACTGGGGTCTGGGGCCTGCTCTGGGGTAGGTGCAGTCGCCTCTATACCCCCCGGAGGACGACGACTTATGGTGGCCTCTGGTACCTGGGGTTCTGAGTGGGCTGAGAGGGAGGCCCCTGACGGAACCCACTGGACTTGGTGGTACGCCCACAGGGTCCAGAAGGACCATTGTGAAGGCTCCTGATTAGGATCTTGGCCCTCCTCCTGCCAGTGACCCACATCACCCTTGCCGTGGCTTGGAGTGGGGTAGACTGAGCACGAGCTGCCCTTGGACTGTGACGACTGTAGGGCAGAGCGTGAGAGCCAAGGCAGTGCAGAGCGTGCCTGCATCGACTCTCTGGGGGACGGTGCAGATTGGTACCAGGTCACTGGAGAGCGGTGCCGGTGAGGCGCTGGGGAGCAGTACCTGGATTGAGATCGGTGCTGATGACTGGGCCGGTACCGGGATCCAGATCTTGACTGCAACGATGACCGCCTGTGGGAGCGGCGTCTGGATCGGCTCTGGGAAGGAGATCGGTGCTCTGATCGGTGCCAGGATCAACGTCAGGAGCCCGAACGGTACCGTGGTCCAGAACTGTGCCCAGAGCCAGATCGGTGCTGTGAGTACGACCAATGGCACGACTGCGAACGGCGCTGGGACTGCGAGCGGCGCCAGGATCGGGACTGGGACCGGGATTGTGTTTGCATGCGCGGAGATGGCGGACATATTAGGGTTGGCTTGCCCCTAGACGGTACCGAACGAGTTGGAGGCTATGCCGCAGTCTGTGATGATGCCGGCTCTGTGAGGGCAATGAGGGCTCGCGCCACTGCAAATGTCTCCGGCGTTGACGGAAGCCGGGGCTCAACCCTGGTCCGGGTCGGGGAGCCTGTGCACACCGGACTCAACAGCTCCGCTCTCAATGCTGGAGTCAACAGCGCCAGTATCGGCACTTGTACCCCCAGTTGCTCTGGTGCTGGACGCAACTCCGAGGCTGGTATAGGAGGTGCCGGCGACTGTTGAGGTGGGACAGTCATCTCTGGCTTGCGCGGTCTCTTCTGGCCCGGAGATAGAGAACAACGCCGGGTCACTTGTACTGGCTATGGTGCCGGAGAGGTCCGGTGCTGCGGGCCTCTATCAGAGTCCAACCACAGTGCAGTACCTGATGCAGCCGCCAGGGCGCTGCGCACTGAAGCGCCCAGTGCCGGGACTTGGCGAGCCGATGGAGGGCCGGGCTAAGGGCCGCCTCCAGAAAGAGCTGCTTGAGTCTAAAGTCCCATTCCTTTTTGGTCCAAGGTCTGAACGCCTTACAGATCCTACACTTGTCAGCCTGGTGAGACTCCCCGAGGCACTTCAAACAGGAGTCGTGGGGGTCTCCCGTTGGCATAGGCTTTGAGCAGGCTGAGCAAGGTTTGAAACCCAGAGCCTTGGGCATGAGCCCAAGCGGCAGGCAGGGAGGAGGGGAAGGATCCCTTCCAACTCACTAAATTAAGTCTAAACTTATCACTCTCTCTATAATAACTACTGCAACTATACAACTATAACAACTATCTAACAATAGGAAGCAAAAAGCTAGGGAGAGTGGAGGACAGCTATGCTGCGCTCCACAGTTCCAATGACCGTCACGTGCGGTAAGAAGGAACTGAGGGGGCGCTGGGTCGGCTGGGGTATATATCCAGTGCCATGAAGGCGCCACTCTGGGGGCTCCACAGCCGACCCACTGCTAGGGCAAAAATTATCAGACGATCGTGAACGCAGCACGCGCACACCTAATTGGAATCGATATGAGCAAACACTCGAAGAAGAAAGGCAGTTTTCATGGAAAAGTTTAAAACCATACAAGTATTATTATTAAGGATACAAGAGCAAACTATCCCAATGCATAGGAAAGATAAGAATTGCAGTAAGAAAGCACCCTAGCTTAACCAGTAGATCTTCAATAACCAGAAATTCAAAAAGCAGAAACTAGATCAAATCATAAAGGATGAATATATATTAAAAAACACCACAAGCATGTAGGGACAACATTAGAAAGGCGTAGGGACAAAATGCGATTAAACTAGCTAGTGACATAAAGGTTAACCAGAAACCACAAATACATTAGAAGCAAGAGAAAGATTGAGTAGACAGAGTAGGCCCATTACTCAATGAGGACGAAAAGACAACAGAAAACACAACAGTGGCAGAAGTGTTAAATACCGTTTTTGTTTCAGTTTTCACCAAGAGGTTAGCAGAGATCAGACCACTAACATAGTGAACATCAGTGCAAATGAGGTAGAATCTGAGGCTACAGGAGGGAAAGAACAAGTTAAAAATTACTTAGACAAGTTAGATATCTTCAAGTCAGCAGAGCCTGACCAAGTACATCTAGAATACTTAAGGAACAGCTGATGAGTCTCTCTGAGCCATTAGTGATTATCTTTCGGAACTCATGGAGAATGGGAGAGATCCCAGAGGGCAAGAAAAGGGTAAATATAGTAACTATTTATAAAAAGGGGAATATGGTCTATAATTCCCTGGCTTGTCCAATCATCTTAACTTGGTACTTGGAAAAATAATGGAGCAAATAATCAAACAATCAATTTGTAAGTATCTAGAAGACAATAAGGTGATAAATAACAGTCAATATGGATTTGTCAAGAATAAATCATGTCAAACCAACCTAATAT
The DNA here is from genome assembly GCF_965140295.1 of Lepidochelys olivacea. NCBI lineage: Eukaryota > Metazoa > Chordata > Testudines > Cheloniidae > Lepidochelys > Lepidochelys olivacea. Next base: position 1,856,763 of record NC_140417.1, on the reverse strand, counting down.
CCTTCTTTGCGGATGGGAGGGAAGAATTAAATGTGATGTATCTCAAATTTAGAAAGGCTTTTGATACTGTCTTGCATGTCATTCTCATAAGCAAACTGGGAAAAAGGTACCCTAGATGAACCTACTATATACAGTGGGTGCACAACTGGTAATTATCAGTGGTTCACAGAGTCAAACTGGAAGGGCATATCAACTGGGGTCCTGCAGAGCTCTGTCTTGGGCTCAATGCTATTCAGTATCTTCACAAATAATTAAGATAATGGCATAGAGTACACTTGTAAAGTTTGCAGACAATACCAAGCTGGGAGGGGCTGCAGGCGCTTTGGAGGACAGGGTTAGAATTCAAAATGATCTTGACAAACCTAAGAAATGGTGTGAAATAAATAGGATGAAATTCAATAAGGACAAATGCAAAGTACTACACATAGAAAGGAATAATCAACTGCACAAATATAAAATAGGAAATGACTGCCTAGGAAGGAGTACTGCAGAAAGGATTTGGGGGTTATAGTGGATCACAAACTAAATATTGGTCAACAATGTAATACTGTTTCAAAGAGTGAATATTGTTCTGGGATGTGTTACCAGGAGTGCTGTCAATAAGACAAGTAATTCTTCCACTCTACTCAAAACTGATAAGGCCTCAGCTGGAGTAGTGTGTCCAGTTCTGGGCACCACACTTTGGGAATGATGTGGACAGCAACAAAAAATGATAAAATGATCTAGAAAACTTGACCTTTGAGAAAAAATTGGGTTTGTTTAGTCTGGAGAAGAGAAGACTGAGGGGGCGGGAAACATGATAACAGTCTTCAAGTACATAAAAGGTTGTTTTAAAGAGGAGGGTGATAAATTGTTTTCCTTATCCATTGAGGACAGGACAAGGACAAAAAGTAATGGGCTTAAATTGCAGCAAGGGAGATTTAGGTTAGACATTAGGAACTGTATGGGTAGTGAAGCACTGGAAGGAATTACCGAGGGAGGTTGTGGAATCTGCGTCATTCAAGATTTTTAAGAACAGGTTAGACAAACACCTGTCAGAGACAGTCTAGATACTATTTAGTCTTGCTCCAGTGCAGGGAACTGGACTAGATGACCTACTAAGGTTCCTTCCAGTCCTATATTTCTCTAATTCTAAGTAGCTAGTGGTTCAAAGGGAGGTTTCATCAGAGAATTAAGAACTAAATTCAAATCCCAAGCTGTGGTGGGTTCTCTGCCATTTGGGAAGAGATTTGATAAACTTTGATGAATCTGAAAGTTGCAGGAAGAGCAAATGCCAAGAAACCTTCCACAAGAGAATGAAATCCTGTAACGGCCACCATGTGGACTTTAAATGGAACTCAAAGACTGACCTCCTTTCTTCAGAGTGAAAAAGTATTCTAGAGCCTCCAAAATGGGAGAGCCAACGGGAGACAGAGGAAAGTAAGTACACAGTCTTTCTGAAGGTAAGTTTTCTTGTGGATTCCTTTCTGCTGTTGATTAGGACTTCTTTAACATTTCTGGAACAGGAGAGTTCTAACTTTGAGAGCCACCTAGGTACCAAGCCGTGAACCACAGAGTGTTCAGGTGGAGGTGACAAGTGTTCCCCAAGTCCTGAGTGAGAAGACTGAGCATCAGAGGGAAACTGATGGCCAGCCAGGAGGAAAGGAGAAGCAGATGAGCTCCCCATCCAAGGAGGGATGCAGCCAAAACTACTGTGACAGTGGGAGGAAGATGGTTGAAAGGAACTCTGAGCAAACCTTGTCCGGGCTCTTCAGTCAGTCGAGGGATACTACTACACAGCTGGGAATAGAGAGCTACTTGTTCAGACTGTGTATAAACTGTCCTGGGCAGGCTTGGAAGCCGTGCAGATAAGCTCATTTGGAAGGAGCATGAGGAGCTGCAGGCATGATCTTGCAGTGACCTGTGGTCTCAACTGGACTTGTCAATTAAGTGCGTCAAACTGAGAAATTTGTCCTCAGGTAGGTTTTGGATGTCAAGGCATCGAGAGTGGCCTCTTTGAACTCTATATCAATTGTTTTCACTTCAATGTAGGAATTGGGAAGCCAAATGTTGAGATAGGGAAAGACTACTACTCCCCACTGGTGAAGCTGTGCAGTCAGTACCACTATAATTTTTTTTAAACACTCTGAGGGTAGCAGAGAGTCCGAAAGGGAGAACCTCCCTGACCTACGTGAAATGTTGGAATCTCTTATGAGAGAGGCATATCACAACATGCAAGTACGCATCTTGATGGTCAAGGGCTATGAAACAGTCTCCCAGATCCACGCCTGGAATAACAGCTGCGATTGTTACCATCTTGAATTTTTGTACCTTGACTAAGGTATTCAGCATCCTGAAATCTAGAATTGGCCTCTACCTGGCCTTCTTATTTGGGAAGCAGGAAGGACTTGGAATAAAATCCCATTCCTCTGAACTGAATGGGAACTAGTGTCACAGCTCCTGTGCAAAGAAGGGAGAGACTCTCTTGTCTCAAGAGAGGCTTATGAGATGCGTCCTTGAAAAGGCACAGGGAAGGGGTTGGGAGGGAGGTGTGGAATGGAAAAGGATGGAGTAGACCGATGTTCTAACCGCCAGATCTCAACTCTCATGAGATGCAGATGTGGGAGAGACAATCCCACAAGGTGGGAGGATCGAAAGGGCGGAATGGTATATAGCATCAGCTCTGGCCAGCAGCAGGGGTGTTCATGGCTTTCAACTGCAGTGTCAAAACAAGTGCTTTGTAATTGATGGCTGCTGCATCAACCTAGGAGCAGCAGTTGAGAATTTCCCTGCTGAATTCTGGGTTTCTTTTTAGGTGGTTCCGACACCCTATGGTAGGTGGAGAACTGAGCTGGGAATGATCTCCAAGATGTCTGAGCCCAACTAAATCTCCTCTTGTTTGTAGGCATATGTATGCCCAGTGAATGAAAGGTCAGCCTAGAATCCTTCAGCAAATGAGGGGACTCATCTGTGAACTCACTGAATAATTTATATTCAAAGGGGAGGGCCTCTACAGCGTTCTGTACTTCATGCAGAAATCCTGAAGACTGCAGCCATGAGGTTCTATACATGACTACAGATATGGAGATGGAATGGGCTTGTTTTGTCAGCTGCATCAAGAGAAATTTGCAGAGTTGTGCCTACCAGAAATTGTCCCTCTATGATGCGGGCCTGAAATTGCTTCCTATGCTTTTTGTGGGAGATGTTCAGTAAACATTTTGAATAGTTAACATGGTTATACTTTGCAAAGAGAATAAGCACTTTTGGTCTTTATCATGCAGAGTGGCCTTGGAATGGTGTTGTCTTTTGTGTTCTTAGTTGTGGATGCAGTAAATGGAGTTAGGGGCAGGATGGAAATAGCTATTCTAGCCACAATGTAGTACTTTTTGTCTACCCTCTTAGCTGTCAATGGGACAGTGACGGGAGTCTGCCACATTCCCTAGGCCTGTTTTAATAGCACCTCATTTACAGCATGGGTGATCCTTTCTGAAGGTGATGTGTGAGGAATGTTCAGCAGCGTATGCGGAGTCTCTTGGATGTCTTCTAACTGTATTTGAAGAGAGTGTCTGCCACTCTCCATCAAATCATGAAATTGTTTGACGGTACCCATGCTAGATGGAGGGGACATAACAGCTTCATCTGACAGACTAATGAAATATTAGTCCAAGATGAAGCCTCTTCAGCAGCCCTTCTCTCTTTCTCCTCAAACATTCCCTCCTGTGGTAAAGACTGTTGTGAGGGAATGGAAGAAATCAGGGAGGGATGTACCTGGCATTTCTGGCAAGCTCTGGGTACTGTGGAGAACTGTTGACAACAGGCAGGCCAAGGTTCTCAATATGGCCCGTGGGGGCAGGGGCTCATAAGGGAACGGGGGAGGAATCCAGGTCTGGTCATACCAATGAGGGTCTGAGCAGACCAAGGCTGCACCAGCTCGGAAGTACTCCTTGATGGAGTAGGTCCAGGACAGATCAGGCTTGGCAGGTAATCATAACAGACCTGAACAGAAATTTGAGAGTCTGAAGAGCTCTCATCTGCATAATCTAGAGGAGAAGCCAGACAAAGGAGGAGTGCTGGTTTGCCTCTCTGCATGCAATACTGCAATAGGTGAGGTACCAGTAGCGGGAGCCTAACTGAGACTCACATTCGTCAGAGATTAACAAATCCCTGCAAAACAAACTCCTGACATATCGGGTGCAGTTGTGCAGTAATTTGGTGAGCCATGGATGTAGTTGCCTGTGGTATCAAGGATGGTACAGGGGGCACTGGCGTCTCCTGGAAGAGGTATAAAGGCATAGTAGATGCTACTGGTGGTACCAAGTTCTTCAGTGCAGAATCGGTAGTGTGTCTGGCACATTGGTCATGCCTTGATGGTACCGACGGCTAGGTACCATGTGATTTAGATGAGCTCTCAGATTTTGATTTACAGCTCTCAGTACTAATCCCTCTTGAACCCTCTGTGGAAGCCTTTTACAGGTGTGGGGTCTCCAATATGGTGCAGCTCTTAGTATTATGCAGTTTCTGAGGAGATTTAGTACTCCTCTTCATGGAAGTCTTTTCTGCATCACTTGCAGGTCTACCAGAGGCTGATGGGGCACTATAGTTGCTCAGAGGCTGCTGTATGGGTCTCTGTCTGCATTTGTCTCTAGGCCTGGATCTGAAGCCGGACAATGGTATGCTCCATCATAAGGAGACAAACTTTAATCTCCTCCTCTCTCTTGGAGGAGCTCTTAAAACTAGTGCAGATTTTGCACTTTGGATGTCATGTGTGAATACCTGAGGCAGCAGCTACAGTGCAAGTGGCCATCACTAATTCAGAAGGATTTCCAGCAAGTGAGTCAACGTTTGAATCCTCAAGACTTGGCATGCCCCAAGAAACCAAGAGGCTTCTTTGTAAAAGGGAACCACCACCCTCATCTGGGGTGGGCAGAGGGTAAGGGAGACAAAAGGCTCAGCTAATTGGAAAAAGATCCCTCAGAAGAAATAGAACGCTAATTTACATAAAAGAATAAAATTATTATTTATAACAAAATAAAATAAAACTATAAAAGTAAATAAGAGGAAAGTATCTGCAAAACTCATCACTATCGAATGCTCCATCTCTGTCCAGGCTGGTTTGTCCATCGCAGCCCTATATACCCTCGATACAGGGCACAAGGATAGCTAGGGCACATGGACAGATCACACAAGAACTGCTGCTGAAAAATCTTCAATTGTAGGTGCATGGGGACCTTGAGTGGTACACCCATAGGGACACTATTCAAGGAAGAATTATTAGTTAAAATGGAGAAGACGGGGCTTATACAAGTATTGCAAGGCAAGTAAGGAACTGACTAAAAGGGAGATGACAATGGGCTGTGCTGAAAGAAAAATTTTGAGGTTCGAGGGAGATTGTTAATAGAGTTCATCAAGGATTGGTCTTGGGACCAATGTTATTTAATATTTTAATTGATGACCTTGATGCAAAACGTAAAAGTGATATAATGAAATCTGCTGATGATACAAAGTTGGGAGACACGGTCGATATAAGGAGGATAGGATTATTATGCAGGAAGAATTGGATGACCCTGAGGACTGGTATAACAGAAATTGGATGAAATTTAATAGTATGTAGTGCAAGGTCATGCATTTATGGACTAAAGAAAAATTTCTGCTATAAGCTGAGGGGAGGGAGGCTCATCAGTTGGAAATGACAGAGGAGGAGAAAAACCTGAATTAATTAATTGATCATTTGAGGATTAGGAGCCACCAATGCAATGTCGCTGTGAAAAAGGCAAATGTGATCCTACGATACATTGGGTGAAGTATTTCTAGTAGAGAAAGGGAAGTACTAATGCCATTATACAAGCACTGCTAAAACCTAATCTGACATATTGTGTATAATTCTAGTCATCCACATTTAAGATATTATGAACTCAAACTGGAACAGGTGCTGAGAAGGGTTATTTGGAAAATCAGGGGAACAGAGAGCCTATCTTCCAAGAGGAAAGTACAAGAATGTGGCTTGTTTGGCCTAACAAAATGAAAGCGGAGAGAGGAAAGGATCTGATTGCTCTCTATAAATACATCAGGGAGAAGAGCTATTTAAGCTAAAGTACAATGCTGGCACAAGAACAAATGGGTAAAAACTGGCCATGAATAAATTTAAGCTGGAAATTAGAAGAAGGGTTCTAACCATCAGAGGAATGAGGATCTGGAACAGCCTTCCAATAGGAGTAGTAGGGGCAAATACTCAAACTAGTTTTAAGATGGAACTTGATAAATCTGTGAATGGGAAAATATGCCAGGGTTGCCTGCAATAGCAGGGGGCTAGACTCGATGACCCAGAAGGTCTCTTCCGGTACAATGTCCCATATTCCTAATTCGCCCTGCATCCAGGGAACCTCAAAGAGTCATCTTAGTGCCTCTGACGCAAAGTGGACCCAAAAACCCTAGCCTCAAAGGCATTGATGCTGAAATTTACTGCTCTACACCAGAGCCAGAAGGCTTTGAGAAAGACCTGTGCCTAATGTCTCCAAGAAGGTGGAGACCTGAAAACTGCCAAAACAGTTACAATTCAAATAGGGAGCTCCACTGTTGACCATGATCAGAAAGGAACTGTAAGGAAAGGTTCTCGAGCATTAGGGTAGCAGCAATTGCTCTGTGTACAAGACACACCTACTGATGGCTTAAAGAGCTAAAATCCTTAGAAAACAAAAAGAAAAGGAGTACTTGTGGCAGCTTAGAGACTAACAAATTTATTTGAGCTTAAGCTTTCGCGATGAAGTGAGCTGTAGCTCACAAAAGCTTATGCTCAAATAAATTTGTTAGTCTCTAAGGTGCCACAAGTACTCCTTTTCTTTTTGCGAATACAGACGAACATAGCTGCTACTCTGAAACCTGTCATTAGAAAACAAAGGAATTTCCACCTAACTCAAACTAGAAGTGCATGACCCAAGAGCAGAAATCCAATCAATGTGGTATCTTTAGGGAAATATGCTTTTGGACATGGAAAATAGATACAAAAAAAGAATATGGATAATGTTAAGACTTTCAAAGATGATGATTTGTGGAACAAACAGTACAGCAGACCCTGCTGAGCCTGCATTTCCAAGTTGGGTCTCAACTGTCATACAATACTTATCAGGCTTTATTCACTTATTCTCAATATATTGTCTTTTTGACCTGCACAGTTTTGCCCACAGTTGTGACAGCAGTAAAGTACCAACTATCATCATATCCTCTGGAAAATCACATGTGGCAAACTCTACCGCCTTAAATCTTCTGCAGCCAGCTAGCTGGCTTTCAGTATAAAATGTTTTGTAGCTGACAGCCTGTTTGTAGAACATGAGCTAATCAAAATAGGAATTTGGCTGAATTAACTAGGTTACCAGAACCTAACATAAAAGTGCATTGTAAACTCCCTAAATATACAATAAATGACAATCCAAAGGAAATGCACTGTCTTAAGGAACTGCTTTGAAATCTTTAGTGTCTATTTAATGGTGCCATTATTTGAAAGAGGAGCATCTGATAATTATATGAATCAACATCTGTGGCGGAATCAAGATCCTGTTCCAACAACCACTTATTCTTACATTCCTCAAGATTATTCTTATTAACATCACAGTTTTATAGGAGCCACAAACATATATACTTCATATCTGCAGAAGAATTAAGTAGGTGTTCATCAATAGAACTATCACTAGGAGATGCTTATAAGAGGAAACACTGATACAGAAAAGAGTTTCTCTGAATGCCTTTATTATAAAAGGGTAAATATATATATATATTATACATATGAAAGGGAGAATCTCTTAATTACACAGATATATAGAACCCATTGATCTGCAAGAGAATAGACAGACTGACTGACAACTGGGTACCTTAAAATAGCTACCTTGTACGGACAATTAGGCCAAATAATAGAGGAAAGATGTTTATAAAAATCCCTAACGCCAGTGAATGAAAAAACTAAGAAAAACAAAAGCCGCATGAGGTGCTAAGTCTATAGGAATTCCCTACTAATTCCAGAATGATTGAAATGGAACAAAAATTATGAGTTCTAGATTTTTATCTCCATAGAACTCATACAAGTCAATGGCTCATTTTCCTACCTCTCAACAACATAAAAGTTGTCTCCATCATCTCCTTGGTCAATGACGTGTTCCTGAGGTTTCACTTTCCTCTCAAACATGGCGTCGAGAACCTGAGACAGCTGCTCCTGGAAGGTTAGAAAACCCGCAATAAGATTAATCATTGGAAAAAGACTGGTTCATTCAACTTTTGTTCTGGACAGTGAGTAGTAAGGCACATGGATTTTCATATCCTGAATAGGAAGATTTGGGTTATTTTAATATTTTGACATTAAAGAGTTTTCAATTTTATTTTAATATTTAATATCTCAAGGGTTTGCTTGCACTGCATTTTCTGACAAAAATGTTGATTTGTGGTTTAAGCCTTAACAGCTTAATCCAGTGCTATGGGTTCAATGCCAAAGTGCACACTCTGGAGTAGATTTTCTGCAAGTGTAAACTGATATAGCTCCTTTGATAGAGACATGCGGATTTACATCCGCTGAAGATATGGTTCACTAAATCTATGTCTACATACAGCACCATATTTAACCATCACAGTCTCTATCACTGTGCCATTTAAGGGCCTTACATCAATGCTGAACTTCTTTCCTATATATGTTATCCTTAAAACCACTGACAATTGACTTTCACTGTAATTTCAGTCCATTATCAGATACACTAACATTTAAACCTCAACAAATTTCCAAAATGCAACTTATGAACACCCCTAATCCAGTGTTTATGCTGCTTAATGCATTTTAAAATTTACTACACTAGTTTTACAATATGACTCATTACAGCAGTATCTGTAAGCACCACTATATTAGAAGTGCTATCTGACTTTTCATCAGAAAGCTCTTATTTTCTCATCTTAAACCCTCCTGGTATTTAAACTGAGAAGGCAGTTGCTGCCTGAAAGCTGTTTGTTTTAACCACATATTTAAAGTATGTGTGTCTAAATAACAGAAGTCAGAAAAATGTAAGCATTGTGGCTATAAATTCTTTTTTTAACCCCTAAAGCTCAAAGGTGCCTTATTTTGGGGGGTGGGCAGCAGAGGCTTAAAAAATATCTTCAAGCTTGTTGATAATGTAAACAAGTACAATTAGTAGCACAGCTGATGCACACGTCCAACACATTACAGCATTTTAAGATTCTACAAACTCACTCACAAGATATTGTGAAACACAGCTGCATTAATGCAACTATCACATTTTTGCAGGATGCTCTCCCATGACAGAACTTATATTTTGTTCCCCCATGGCTTTAGATGTGGGGACAGAATGCAAGTTAGTTTTCCACAGGCAAGAGTGTTCAGATCTGCAGTATATTAAGGACTTTTGCTAGTAACCTGGATTGGTTTTACTCCAAAATTTACTCTGATTCTTGCAAGAAGTGATCCAAAGGACACTGGCTTCTTAGTCTTTGATTATGAGTGTTCTGGCAGCTAATTTATGCCTTTTTAGAAGATATATTTAAGATATTTAGAAGATATATTTAAACAGAACAATTGATGTACTGGGCCTACATTTACTTTGGTTCAACTCAACTGAAATCACTGGAGTTAAACAAGAGATTAATTTAGCCAATTATGTGTACTCCAGTCACGCAAAGTTATATTTACCCAAAGAATAATTTTGACAGGTTAGTAAAACAGATGTCTAAGTGGGTCCCTTGAGAGGTATCTTCAACACTATTCTGTTAAAGGAAAAACTTCTACAACCTATGAAAGACGCTATTGTGGTTGTTCTCCCTCAGGACACAAAAGACCTTATTTTATACGGGCCTATAGGAGCTGCATAGGAGCTGAATCACAACAGAGATTATAGTAAAAATACTAGCTAGCTGACTGCAGTCTACGCTCCCAGCTTTTATGTAAATCCAGATGAAAGTGGATTCATTAAGGATAGACAAATGTAAGACAATATTTGGAGAGTAATTGGAATCATCCATACTGCTAGATCAAAAAAGAAAAGATAATTTTTTTTTTTAATCACTAGATACAGAGAAAGCCTTTGATAGAACAGAGTGAAGCTTTCTGTTTCAAGTCCTATCCCGTATGGACTTTGGCCCCCAGTTCCTTAAATGGATAACTGTTCTTTGCACCAAACCAAAAGCAACTGTGCAAATTAATGGGTGAAATCTCCTCTATCAGAACTACAAAGAGGGACCAGGCAGAGATGTCCAGTGTCTTCTTTACTTTTTGCACTGCCCCTGGAGCTTTTTGCACAGAAGATAAGGAACAATGAATCCATCACAGGAATAAAACTTGCAAGAGTATATCAGAAAATATAATTACATACAAATTATGTAATATTTTGATCTAAATCAAATATTTACCTAAAATAAGTTGCTAAAGAAATCCAGGAATTTGGGAAGGTGTCTGGATTTAAAGAAAATTATGCAAAATCTGAAGTACTAGGTATAAATTTTCTAGACTCTGAAAAGTCAGTCCTCCAGAAACATTTGGGTACCAATGGGCAACAAATTATATAAGATACCTGGGAATTCAAATCTCAAACAACCTAAAAGAGCTCTATGATTTAAATGTAAAACTACTACTTCAGCAAATGAACAAAGATCTAAAAGGCTGAGGAAAGTACGCAATGTCTTGGTTGAGAAGAATACCCACAATCAAAATGAACACTCTGCCAAGCACTTCTTTATTGTTTCAAAATCCTTATGCAATTCTGTGTAGTTTTAGGAAAAAGAAGTGTAAAACCAATTGCACAATGGAACAGACAATGGCAGGGGATTAAACTACATGATCCTTGAGTTCCTTTCTAACCCTATGGTTCTATGATTCTACCCCAGATAAAACCCTAGCAGGAATACAAAGGATGTTAGAATTATGTGGAATAAGAAGAGACCAAGAGTGAGTGCAGCTACTTTGCACAGACCCATTAAACAGGATAGATTAGCTGTTCCAAACATTCTATGGTGCCAGCCAGCTCAAAGCAGTAGTGAAGTGAGGGTGCTCTTACCCAGACAAACACTGGCCCTTTATGGAACAAGAAAATTGTGGCACTGAAAATATCACGAGGCTACAACAGATTAATAAAAAAATCATACCCTCCACAAATTTACACACATCCTTTATCAAAGGCTACTCTGAGTCTGGGATAGAACCAGAGAAAAGATCAATTATTTTCTGTTGCCAGTGGCACCCACTGCTAATAAGCCAGATCTTAACCCAAATTGCGAACTACAGAGCTTCAAAAGATTGGGAGAGTGATGGAATACACATGGTTGGCCAGTTATTCAATAAAGAAACTTTTATAATTTATTTAAAGAGCAAAACTATCTTTAACTGGGTCCACTCTATCCTGGTACCAGTAGTTTCAAGTCAGGCATTAGGTTTATTGATTTTCCAGAAAATCCGTTTTATACAGAAAACAAACTTTAATAAAGTGATGGTGTCTACTCAATTAGGACACAAACAAAAAAAATAACTAATTTAGATCAATCTTTGCGGACAGCCTTCCTAACAAAAAAGTCTCTATGTATAACATGCTGGGACATGGATGCTGATAGACAAATTACCCCAAGAGGGTCTGATCTGGAAAAGACGACCAGTGATCTTAATTTTGTAGCACAATACAAAAAAATTTCTTCAAGATACTTTTTCAATGGCACCTCACACCAGTCAGGTTAAAAAAATAGAGAGACTCAATGGGGATAAATGTTGGAAAAGTTGCGGTGAAAGAGGAGATTTTATACTTATATGGTGGACATGTCCAGTCATTAGAGAGTACTGGCATGTTATCTGTAACCCAGTATCACAAACTGTTGGAAATTTATTACCAAATAATCCCTTGGTAATCCTCCTATGGCTTCCAAGAGGAAATGAAGACTTAATCCCTTATCTGCTAGTAGCTGGTTTGCTATTAGTAGCCTCTCACTAGAAGAAGTAAAAATAGTCCAATCACAGAAGAAAAATGGTTCAAAAAATATGGGAGGTTGTGGTTACAGAAAAATTAACACACCAGTTACATAGCCAGCAAAACAGACAGAGGACAGATAGCTACTATTTAGAAAAGCTGGACGTGCACAAGTCCATGGGGCCGGACGAGTTGCATCCAAGAGCGCTGAAGGAATTGGCGGCTGTGATTGCAGAGCCATTGGCCATTATCTTTGAAAACTCGTGGCGAACCGGGGAAGTCCCGGATGACTGGAAAAAGGCTAATGTAGTGCCAATCTTTAAAAAAGGGAAGAAGGAGGATCCTGGGAACTACAGGCCAGTCAGCCTCACCTCAGTCCCTGGAAAAATCATGGAGCAGGTCCTCAAAGAATCAATCCTGAAGCACTTGCATGAGAGGAAAGTGATCAGGAACAGCCAGCATGGATTCACCAAGGGAAGGTCATGCCTGACTAATCTAATCACCTTTTATGATGAGATTACTGGTTCTGTGGATGAAGGGAAAGCAGTGGATGTATTGTTTCTTGACTTTAGCAAAGCTTTTGACACTGTCTCCCACAGTATTCTTGTCAGCAAGTTAAGTATGGGCTGGATGAATGCACTATAAGGTGGGTAGAAAGCGGGCTAGATTGTCGGGCTCAACGGGTAGTGATCAATGGCTCCATGTCTAGTTGGCAGCCGGTATCAAGTGGAGTGCCCCAAGAGTCGGTCCTGGGGCCGGTTTTGTTCAATATCTTCATAAATGATCTGGAGGATGGTGTGGATTGCACTCTCAGCAAATTTGCGGATGATACTAAACTGGGAGGAGTGGTAGATACGCTGGAGGGCAGGGATAGGATACAGAAGGACCTAGACAAATTGGAGGATTGGGCCAAAAGAAATCTGATGAAGTTCAATAAGGATAAGTGCAGGGTCCTGCACTTAGGACGGAAGAACCCAATGCACAGCTACAGACTAGGGACCGAATGGCTAGGCAGCAGTTCTGCAGAGAAGGACCTAGGGGTGACAGTGGACGAGAAGCTGGATATGAGTCAGCAGTGTGCCCTTGTTGCCAAGAAGGCCAATGGCATTTTGGGATGTATAAGTAGGGGCATAGCGAGCAGATCGAGGGACGTGATCGTTCCCCTCTATTCGACATTGGTGAGGCCTCATCTGGAGTACTGTGTCCAGTTTTGGGCCCAACACTACAAGAAGGATGTGGAAAAATTGGAAAGAGTCCAGCAGAACGCAACAAAAATGATTAGGGGACTGGAACACATGAGTTATGAGGAGAGGCTGAGGGAGCTGGGATTGTTTAGCCTGCAGAAGAGAAGAATGAGGGGGGATTTGATAGCTGCTTTCAACTACCTGAAAGGGGGTTCCAAAGAGGATGGCTCTAGACTGTTCTCAATGGTAGCAGATGACAGAACGAGGAGTAATGGTCTCAAGTTGCAGTGCGGGAGGTTTAGATTGGATATTAGGAAAAACTTTTTCACTAAGAGGGTGGTGAAACACTGGAATGCATACCTAGGGAGGTGGTAGAATCTCCTTCCTTAGAGGTTTTTAAGGTCAGGCTTGACAAAGCCCTGGCTGGGATGATTTAACTGGGAACTGGTCCTGCTTCGAGCAGGGGGTTGGACTAGATGACCTTCTGGGGTCCCTTCCAACCCTGATATTCTATGATTCTATACTTAGATATTTGTTTACATTTTATTCAATACTCAGACAAAGTATATCCATCACCCCCAACCCCCCCAACCCAATACCTGTTCAGTAATATTAACATTTGATAGACATGCCTGATCTGTTAAACGCATACACTGAGATTTCACTCAGCTTAATAAAATCAGTAGAAATAATATATTATCGGTGTTGTAATGATACCATATTACAGAGTGAGTAACACCCTGTTAAACAGAATACTATCTTCTGTAAAACGTCTCTTTAAACAAAAGGTAACTGTTGTAATGATAGTTTTGTTTGATATTTACATGGCAAGAATTTGTACAGTTGTTAAAACTTCCTAAATAAATAGTGAAAAAAATAGTTTTACACTCCCTCAGTCATCACAACAAAGGGCAGAAGAGCAGATTTTTACCTGTTTTGCAAGAATGGCTTACTTATATTAGACCATTCATTATGTTGAGACCACATACAGAACTGGATACAAGCAGATGCAGCACACACTTTGTAGTCTGGTGTATATTCTGTAATTGTTCTTCCCATGCTGTTCATAGTTTTCAGTTACTCAAGTGGATTGGGGAAAAAACTTGAGAAAAAGATGGCAAATGCTATACACCATTCATCTTGCTATTGGAAAGAAGCTTGACTCCTTTTGTAAGATGCCCCCAGAGGTAATGACATACTGTACCGTCAGCCTACACATCATGATCATTTTCTTTAGCGCGCACATTGTTCTAGAGTTGGAGCCCTAACAACTGCCATAATTAAGGTTGCTCAGTTAAGTACATAAGAATGACTATACTGGGTCAGACCAATGATCCATGTAGCCCAGTATCCTGTCTTCCAACAGTGGCCAATGCCAGATGCTTCAGAAGGAATGAACCAATCAGGAAATCATTGAGTGATCCATCCTGTTGTCCACTCCCAGCTTCTGGCAAACAGAGGCTACCACCACTCAGAGCATGTGATTGCAACCCTGACTATCTTGGCTAATAACCATTGATGGACCTGTCCTCCAGGAACTTACCCAGTACTTTTTTGAACCGTTATAGTTTTACCCTTCACAACATCCCCTGGCAACGAGTTCCACAGGTTGACTGTGCATTATGTGAAGAAGTACTTCCATCTGTTTTAAACTTGCTGCCTATTAATTTAATTGAGTGACCCCTAGTTCTTATGTTATGTGAAGGAGTAAATAAGACTTCCTTATTCACTTTCTCCACACCAGTCAACATTTTATAGACCTCTGTCATAACCCTCTTAGTCATCTCTTTTCCAAGCTAAAAAGTCCCAGTCTTTTTAATCTTTCCTCACACAGAAGTTGTTCCATACCCCTCATAATTTCTGTTGCCCTTCTGTGTACCTTTTCCAATTCTAATATATCTTTTTTGAGATGGGATGACCAGAACTACATACAGTATTCAAGGTATGGGCGACCATGGTTTTATATAGAGGCATTATGATATTTTCTGTCTTATTATCTACCCCTTTCCTCATGGTTCCTAAGTCTGTTAGACTTTTTTTTGACTGCCAGTGCACATCTAGTGGATGTTTTAAGATACTATCCACAATGGCACCAAAATCTCTTTTTAGACCCCATCATTTTGTATGTATAGTTGGGATTATGTTTTCCAATGTGCATTACTTTGCATTTATCAACATTAAATTTCATCTGCCATTTTGCTGCCCAGTCAACCAGTTTTGTGATATCCCTTTGTAATTTTTCAGTTTGCTTTGGACTTAAGTAACCTGTATTTTCTGCAAGTTTTGCCACCTCACTGTTTATCCTTTTTCCAGATAATTTATGAATCTACTGAACAGCACTAGTCCCAGTACAGGCCCTTGGGGGATACCACTACTTACTTCTCTCCATTCTGAAAACTATTTATTACTACCCTTTGTTTTCTGTCTTTTAACCAGTTACTGATCCATGAGAGGACCTTCCCTCTTATCCCATAACAACTTACTTTGTTTAAGACCCTTTAGTGAGGGCCCTTGTCGAAGGCTTTTTGAAACTTTAAGTATACTATATCCACTAGATCACCTTTGTCCACATGTTTGCTGACCTCCTCAAAGAACTCTAATAGATTGGTGAAGCAGGATTCCCCTTTACAAAAAACATGTTGACTCTTCCCCAACAAATTCTGTTCATCTGTGTGTCTGATCAATCTATTTTTCTCAGATTCAACTTCCAAGTTCTGAACCATTTTTTAGCAAAAAGAAAATCAAGTACACTGGTATGAAGCAGCACTTATTGGCAGAAGAGCAGCAGCATTAGCAAAATGGGTTTGTCGTTAGTGAAAATAGACAGGGATGCAATTTTCTTGGGGGGAGTGTCTAAAAAATCATGGTAATCAGAATATTGAAATACTTAATTGAATTAGAACAGATTGATTGGTGTTTGATCTTTACGTACATGCTCAAAAACAGACTGCAAACAATTCATATTTCAGAAACCGGCACTGTGAAAGTGATGGGCAGGAGTGTTAGAGAGTCAATGACAAAAACAGTGTGAGCATCATCAGCTGGGTGTGTAACTGGAGAATTCTGTCAAAATACTGGTATATTAGTATGTAAGTATCAATGGAGTGAATTTTAGTGAGTGAAGGGAATTATCACTTGAATGATCTGACATAGTTGGCAAGGTCATCACAAGGTAACATAGTAGTAGTGAGCAAAGCCACAAGAAGCCATGATCTGCACTGGCACAGCTTACCACCGCTTCAAAGCGGAATGAGCTGCACCAGTGCAAGTCACAGCTTATAGTGGTTTTGCCTGTCTGCACCAGGGATTTGCACTCATGCAGCTACAAGAGAGCTGACCATTAACGCTGAATCCCCAGAGCACAAGAGGCCTCAGAACAAGGTATGAAGAAAGTTATACCAGTGCAACTTGTGTATATAGACAAGAGCTGAGGAAGATCAGACCACAGATCTACAATGCCCAACTATTCAGTTATAAAATTCTTGTTAAGACATCAATATCACATGTCAGTTGCTTCTACTTTGGATACTGCAACGGTGTTTCTGGGCAATCCAAAACTATGGAATGATACCTCAGATCCTTATTTTCTGCATCAGATGGTGGCTCACTTCATATTTCAGTGTACTGTTTCCTTCTCAAGTGTCAGAACCTAAAAGCTACAAGAATTAAGAAATTTCCCTACAGCTTCTTTTAACAGCTCTTTGTGGTTCTCAAGTTAGCAGAAGCAATAAGGCTGTCAGGCCTTTGACTGTTCAGCTACCTTGGTTTCACAGGTTTCAGAGTAACAGCCGTGTTAGTCTGTATTCGCAAAAAGAAAAGGAGTACTTGTGGCACCTTAGAGACTAACCAATTTATTTGAGCATGAGCTTTCGTGAGCTACAGCTCACTTCATCGGATGCATCCGATGAAGTGAGCTGTAGCTCACGAAAGCTCATGCTCAAATAAATTGGTTAGTCTCTAAGGTGCCACAAGTACTCCTTTTCTTCTTGGTTTCACAGTATATTATGAAAAGCCTTATGGCTCTGGTCTTGAAGAGACCAAATGGTTTCCAAGGCTTATCTAACCAACCTGCTATGTAAGACAGTTCTGCTCTTTTGTGAGGGGCAAGAAGAGATTCTGTTCAAGTTATAGCTAAGTCATTTTTTTACCCTCTGGTTTCCAACAGCCAAAAAGATGACTGGAATCCTGTCATGGTTCAGGGCAAAACAACAACAATGGTTACAAAGGAGAGCTCAGGATTCTGAGCTCAAGACTTGACTGGAGAGTATTTATGCCATCTAGCTAGTGTTTTATTTTTAAATGTATTCAACTGTAATTTAAATATTCTCATCTTCTGTTACTAGTTTTGGGGTTTAGATTTTTGAAATAGAAATTCTTCACAGTCATCTTTTATATCAACAATTTCTCCTTCACCCCATTCAATCAGGAGAAGATAACAATAATGGAGAATACTGAAGCTATTACCTGGCTCTAATTTCTACTTTAACCTTTTACAAGTTGGATATTTGCTTCTTAGTTGAATCCTCCTTTGTAAGGTGGCTATTACAGGATACAAATTCAGTATGTCCTTGTATTCCTGCAATACTCCTTTTGCAATATTCCACTACTGAGAACAATGTAAATGGCTAGTAATTATACATACGGTAAACGACTGTAGTTCAAACATTATAGCAGTACTACCTGATCTAGGTTTTTGAAGAGGAGTATATCTTTGCATGCTTCCTGCAGTCTACATCTCTGCTCATCTGTTTTTGGATGAACTACCTGCAAGGAAAAATAAAAAAAAACCTGTCATGGCAGTAAAGAAATCTGATCGCAATCTGAAGCATACTTAACCTCACAAAGTGAATCACAACATTAAGTAAGAGCCTTGATGTAGCTAGAACCTCAAAAGAATGAAAAGTGAAAAAAAAAAGATTTATATAGTGGCAATAATTGTTCAGGAACTCATACTTAAAAAAATTTGATATTCTGACAACGTATCTTTTTAAAGGACATCCAGACAAAAACAATTACACAAATATTTAGAAAATTAAACTGAGTGAGCAAAAGCTGTTTTAATATTGCTCTTCAATGAACTATTTTATTGTTTTAATATTTCCTCACCATAACAGCTCCACTAATATTTAATATAACTAGAGCATTTAAGATATTTATATATCTTAAAAGTAGTTATTTGGAAAAAAAAAAGAATTTATTTTTAAATTCTGGAATTCTTTTCTACTCTTTCCCGCTTCTGAATTGTTTAGTGATCTTCAGGCACCTGAAATACAAAGCCTGTCCAAGAGACTAAATCAGAGTATTGCATGGGAGGATGGAAAAGAACCCCCAAAACACACACACACGAACTTGGAAGAAAAGGAAACAAGAAAACAATTCCAAGTAAAAAAACAAAGTCAGACCTCTCTTCTTCTAAACTGTTCTGTTCTCTCTTTCCTCCTAATTCAGAATTTAGGCGAGCAAAGAGGCACCAGGCACCAACTCAACTGCTGTGACCATGTCTGATCCAGAGAGCTCTGTGCATCTTATGAGCAAGAACTGGAAAAGAGACCCATGACTTTTATGAGGATGGGAGAGGTGAAGCTAGTGCAGAACGAGCTTCTCCCTGACAAATGACCCTTCCCAGGCACTTTCAGACACTAGGCACGGGAAGTCTGCAACTAAAATCTTTCCCTTGCACCAGTGAAAATTAGTCATCCATCCTAAGATATGGGCTTATAAAAAGAGAACTGAGATCTCAGATGACAATAGCTTGTCCCAGTAGATCCGCACAGCCTACTAACAACAACAGTTATTTAATTTTTTCTAAACTTAATATTAATTAAATCAAAAATAAATTTATAGAAGTATACTGTAAACCATGTTTTTAGAGAAAAATAGCCAAGAAAGCAATGAACAAGAAGGAGGAGGAACAGAGGATATCCCAGCAATAGCAACGTATGGAGCCTAACAATAAGTGTTGGTTCCACAAGAGAGTATATTTGCAGCCCCAATGGCCACAACTTTCTAGAAGGCTCCGATTTTGGTGCAGATGCACATGAGAGTGGGGTCTATATGTACAATAATTGAATTTGGTATTTTAGTAAGCCTTAAATTCCACTGAAAGTATCTGTAGTACTAAAAATCTTGATGAGATCCAAAATACATGGTATAGTACCCAGATACCTTTGTGAGGACCACAGTAGAAATACCTAGACAATACTGAAATCTTATGATACATGTTTCTAGTGGCCACAACCACCAGTAAATCATCTAAAGAACTTGATACCAGAATTTCATCAGATGTCAAGACAAAAACCAAGAAAAACTGAAGTTTTAAGTTTTGTTTCCTTCAGATGATGTCTTCCCAGATAAAGAGAACTAATGTTCATTTCTTCAGAAAAATAATTCCTTATTATAATGAAAACAAAATCTAAGTAAATTCACTGGGGGTTAAAATTGGATAGTAAGCAGATAAGAGGATTAATTGCTTCAAATTAACCACACAGATAGCCAGGATTCTGAAAGAAAGTTGCACCATTAAGTACTTAGCCATTAAATAAAAAAGAATGAGAACACACTGAAAAACTTGATGTAAAAACAAATTTCTTAAGTCAAAATACTACTCAGGAATCAAAACCTCTTAAATGGTCGTTCTCAAACTTTTGTACTGGTGACCTCTTTCACACAGCAAGCCTCTGAGCACGACCGCCCCCCCACCCCATAAATTAAAAACACTTTTTTAAAATATATTTAATCCTATTATAAATGCTACATTCCAGAAGTACAAGTCCCTAAAGGAAATATCAATTCCTATCAACCAGGATTTTGTTATATACAGTTGCGCTCGAGAAATACAACTACAATATCTGAACTGTAACAATCCCTATAAATTGCCTGCATTTAAAAAGATACAACTGCTGATTATAGGCTCAAGCACATTTCAGCAAAGCATTTCTTACATAAGCAGCAGGCAAGCTCTCCCAGCACAGAACTGCTTTGATAAGGAAGGCAGTGGAAAACATAAGAGGTATTCTAGGCATCTAGACAGAGAGCTGTGCTAAAGCTTCACTAATTCTTCACACCAGCACCAGTGCTCCAGGAATTGTCTGAACAAGTGTTACCTAAGCAGATAATTAAGAAAGGAAAAGATTTAAGTTCATGTAGATGGTAGGCCTCTAGGTACAATTTTAAAATCTTTTTGTATAACAAGTTTGTAAGTTAAAGCCGATAATGACCAAAGGAATGCCTAGGGCAAAGAAACTTAACATTTCAGTAATTCTGCTTTTTCAGTAATCATTTCACTTTGCAGAATTAAATGTAGAATTAACAAGGGGATGATGCGCTTGCATATGTACATTAACCTATGCAAAAGACTGTGCCAGATGTAATTTGCCCACTCTTACCCTTGGTTCTGTATCTTCCTCTTCCTCATCTGGGTTGAAGGCTTCAGCACAAACTTAATAGGAAAAAGAAGAAGAAAAAATTACATAAAAGCTGTATTTCACAGGAGCATAAGACAAATAAAATTTCAATTCCTTCCCTCTAAATTTGCCATTCTATATTTCACTTTTGTTTTTAAAGTGATTTTTGTATGAATAGTGCCATTATGTCGAAGGATGAAATCCTATTTATCATCAGAATAGACACATTACGGTCATATCCAGACACCAAAGTGAGGGGCACGAAAAAGACTGAGGAAGCTTCCTCCACATTGGCCAAACTACCTCTTTCAAAACTCTACCTCTAACCAGCAAGCTTAACTTCAAAATATAAATACAGTGCTCGTACGCACATATAGATTTTAATTCTGCAACGTCTTATAACCACATTCATAATGATCATGAACACCGATCCATTCACAAAACTTTCCCTAAACATTAAGAGGAAAAACCATCTTGTAGCCATGACCCCTCACTCACATACAGTACATTTCAGAACTACAGACATCATCTATCAATTCACACAAACCCTTTATTAACAAACAAAACACAAAATATAACCAATAAATATGGTCTCCGTTAAGGCTATAAGATGCTGGTTAGGATCAGAGAATGAAGATGTGGGCTGTGAGTCATGGAAAGCAGGTAGGCAGGATTGAAAAGGGGAACGGATTCGTGGAGTATAGATGGGTTATTGAATGACTTATTTGCTTTTTATGGTCTGTCTTGGAGAGGAAGGGGGGAATATGGGATCTATCCATATTAAAGTTCAGGGTTTTTTTGGGTGGGGGGTGGTAGAGAATTTCTCAACTTTTAAATATGCATTAACACTAATAACTACTCAGATGGGTAAGTATCCACGGTTGATATGTAGAATCACATGCACTCTCCCCCTCCCAGAGTCCGTTTTATACCATGCAAACAGCCTGGCCCCCAGAACTGTATTCCTTCCCAATGTCTCCTGTAGAGCCCCATTTCTCCTTGGGCACAGACTATTTCTGTGTCTCATGCACCTATCAGCACAGTAGGCGGGCTCTGTCCCATAATATCTCTTACAGCTAAGCTAGCAGTTCTCAACCAGGGGTCCATGGCTCCCTGGGGTCTGCGAGCCCTTTCAGGGTGGTTGCAGAGTCCCGCTACTGAAACCCAGTGCCCCAAGCAGCGAAGGGTGCAAGGCTGAAGTCCCAAGCCTTGGTGCTCCCCCTGCCCCCATGGGACTGAAGCAGGGAGAGGGCTGAAACCCTGATCTCCCCCGCCCCCCACTGAAGCCAGGAGCAAGGGGGGCCTGAGCCCCAAGCTCCCCCTCCCTCTACTGCAGCCAGGAGTGGCAGGGCTGAAATCCCAAGCTCCTCCCACACCTTCTTGGAGCAGCAGAGCTGAAACCCTCATTTGTATGAGGAAGCTCAGTGTTCTGCTTCTCAGTAATGAAATCTTTGTTCAGTGGCACGTTTGGTCCTGATGAATCCAAAGAAAAATGATTTCCTGCATTTTTGAGATGAGCACAAATTCTGTCTCTCTAGTTATTCTGGGTCAGGGTCAGCAGCAGCAGGGATGAACCCAGAACTTCTGGATCTAAAACCATGAGTCTCTGTTGCCTAAGCTGAGGCACTCAGGTCAGTTAGCTCAAAGCCAGTGGCAGACTCAAACCACTATGCGGGTCCAGCTTGGGTTACATTAACATTTACATTGGAAGAATCCTGTTTACGTTATCTTCAGTTCATCTGATTATTTGTTTTCTACCATTTCCTTCAACTTTGGGCAAGTTAACCCTGATAATTTTATAAGTTGATATTGGTAATCACTAACCACATCGTTTGCACTCCTGAACAACAATTTTCACATTTACCACAGTCAGATTCCCTATGTAGTTGCTTCTCATTCTAACACTGAAGACTACAAAATAACATGAGCTAGCCAGCTCTGTAGAGAAACCGTTTATCAGATGCCCTACCCATTTTCCAAAAGTTTCTAGATTCTAGAAAGCCAGTAACACCCAACAGTTAACCACCAGATCCCTTCTCTCCAACATTCAATGACAGTTGATTCCACCACCATGCCCCCTTTCTCATTCAGCAATGACTCCAACCATTTCCTTTCTCCGCTAAGATTCTAAAACAGGTTAATAACTTTATTTCCTAATAGGCATAACAAGAACCTTGATGTTCTTATCTCTTCTTTTAAATTTTCAGAGTAGCTACAGCCTTTGTTTATAGATTAAAATTAGGGACTAGTGTTTTTAGTATGAGTAATTTTTTTTAAACACTTCAGTGATACAAATTGAAAACAAAAAAACAAAAAAAACCCAGAAAACACCGTCTTTCAGAATGCTGACTATCTCTCACAAATAAATCAAGCCCAAGAAGAAAATCTAGAAGTCAGAGGTATTTAAGTGGCAAAGGAGAAAATGTGTTTTGATTTTCAATTCTGGAACCCCTGGTTCACATCCAATTTACAGTAGAAAACAAGTGAAAACAGAGATCAGAAAAACGACTGCTTAGCCTAATTTGGAAAACTCAGTCTCTGCTCAGGACCAAAAGGGCTGCATTAGCAGAGCTGCTCTGTAGATCTTATGAAGTGCCCATGTGTTTGGTGCCTCTGGCTCTCATTACTGTCTTTCAATTTTAATAAGACTGTGAAATACTGGGGAAATGAATAACTGGACGACTACTCATAACATGATCTTGCCTGTGTCAAAATTCCCATTACAGCATATCAAAAAAAACGGCAATAGTTCGACCCATGCTGGCACCAAAGGCTATATTTTATTGCCATAATCTCTGTCACTCACTCACTCCCTCTACTTTATTTTAAATCTTTTCAGTGATGTGATGAGTGCAACCTGAAGGGCCAACCCTGGGTCCTGCTTTTCAAACAGTCTAGGATAATGATAATTTCTCCATAGGAAACATTTACAGAATTATATAAGTATCTTTTCCTCCAACTGCAATTTCAGGTATACAGTAATCCAAAACATTTATATGGTGCTTTATCACATGACTATCTTATGTTGTCTTTTAAAAGGCAAGTAAAATACAATAAAGAGCCATAAACACAGGTTAACCTACCCACAGGTTAAATTAAAAAGACATGTTAAATATAGTATAGTATTAAAAATACTAAGATTAAGTTCCCCTAGGGACCAAACAGGGAATTTTCTGATGGAAGGCATATGATAAAAGTCATTTATGAACAGCAAATCAAAACTGAAATCTGGCACCTTTACACTGAATAAATCACTTAGAGCTATGAAGAACATAAGAATGGCCATACTGGGTCAGACCAAAGGTCCATCTAGCCCAGTATCCTGTCTTCCGACAGTGGCCAGTGCCAGGTGCCCCAGAGGGAATGAACAGAACAGGTAATCAAGTGATCCATCCCCTGTCACCCATTCCCAGCTTCCGGCAAATAGAGGCTAGGGACACCATCCCTGCCCATCCTGGCTAATAGCCATTGATAGACCTATCCCCCATGAACTTATCTAGTTCTTTTTTTAAATCCTGTTAGCATCTTGGTCTTCACAATATCCTCTGGCAAAGAATTCCACACGTTAACTGTGCTTTGTGTGAAGAAATACTTCCTTTTGTTTTAAACCTACTGCCTATTGATTTCACTTGGTGACCTCGAGTTCTTTGTGTTATGAGAAGGGCTAAATAACACTTCCATTATGTACTTTCTCCACACCCGTAGTGATTTTATAGACCTCTATCATATCCCCCCTTAGTCCTCTCTTTTCCAACCTGAAAAGTCCCAGTCTTACTAATCTCTCCGCATATGGCAGCCATACCATACCCCTAATCCTTTTTGTTGCCCTTTTCTGAACCTTTTCTAGTACAATACATCTTTTTTGAGATGGGGCAACCACACAGAATCATAGAATATCAGGGTTGGAAGGGACCTCAGGAGGTCATCTAGTCCAACCCCCTGCTCAAAGCAGGGCCAATCCCCAACTAAGTAGGACCAATCCCCAACTAATGACCAATCCCCAACACATCTGCACACAGTATTGTGAATGCCGCTGCACATTGAGTGGACGTTTTCAGAAAACTATCCACAACTCCAAGATCTCTTTCTTGAGTGATAACAGCTAATTTAGATCCCATCATTTTATAGTTAGATATTGTTTTTCTGTGAGTTTAGTAAAAATTTAACAAGTTTTAATGATGGTTCTTACACTGGGTGTAAGCCAGCAATAACTTAACATGAGTAAAACAAGGGTTTAACTAATCTTATATACGTTGTTGGTCCCAAGACACCTTTTATCAACCTGACAATTTTTCAAATGTTCACTTTTAGAGATTTGAGGTGATAAAGAAATTTGGTTTTCAAAATGTGTGATTTTTTGACTTGTGTCCCTTGTAGTAGTATACATCCAATGGAAAAAGGCTTCTTTCATAGATACTAAGGTCAGAAGGGACCATTATGATCATCTAGTCCGACCTCCTGCACAACGCAGGCCACAGAATCTCACCCACCCACTCCTGCGAAAAACCTCTCACCTATGTCTGAGCTATTGAAGTCCTCGATCCGGTTTGTGAGGCGACAGTACCAAAACATTGGTGGTCTGGGTGATAATCTAAATTAAAATTACAGTGAGGTCTCATTGTAAAGGTTAAATGACAGAGCTATTACCAAGCAAGGAGATCTGTTATACTAACACCAGTAGAATCAAAAGTCTGAATGCAAAAAATGAAGGACACTTAAAATTTAACAAACCAACCTAATCCACCACAGCATAATGCAGTTCTGAACTTTTCCCATCAACAGCTGCCATTCATAACTCTGCAAGATCCTTTTCATTCACACTGGCTGTAGTGCTTGCTTTCTTCCCTGAAGCACGTTCACTGTCAGCCCCATTGGCATCTCCTTTAGCATAGCTATGAACCATGAGAACCCCAGCTTGGCCAAGAGTTTGTCTGGGCAAGAGTTCAGCTGACTCAGTCTGAAGAAGCAGAACACGCTGAAGAGTTGGACGGAAGGCTGCACTCTGCTTAGAAAGCTACAACTTCTCTAAAAATTGTACTCCTACCTGGGTATTTCATTGCAGTTACTTCTCCGCCGTCCTTAGTCTTAAAAAGATTTGATATAATCTATCATAAAAAGACATTTATGATCCAAGTTGGAAGAAGCTGGTCTAATTTTTAAGATTTCCCTCAGTCCACAGAGAGGTAATGCCTGCGCTTCCAGTCTTCAGAGACAATAAACCTGTTTAATCATTCTACTATTCAGAAATGTTACATTAAAAAAACTGCATATAGGAAGGCTTGATTTTTAACTCCTTGTCAGAGAAGCCAGGTGCCAAAGAATGAATAAATCCACACAGCCACTCACTACTTCCTTTTGCAGTGAAGGATCTCTTTGAATAAAAATGAATAGATCCTTGTGGTGATAGAGAGGTATACATTATACCACACGCACACACACAATTTGGTATTACAGACAAACTAGTTTTGGTTAATTTGAAAACAAATGCCTAGCATTTACATAGCATTCCATCTTCAAAGCACATTGTAACATAATCAATAAACCTTAGAACACTGTGAAGGATGTTTCTCCATTTTACAGATGAAGGCTGACGCACAGAGAGGTTAAGTAATTTCCGCAAGGTCATCTTGCAACTGAACCAGGATTAGGGAGGCTGTATTGGTGAGTATCTGAGTGTCTGTTGTGGGGACAGTTTGACCCTGTGCTTGATTGGTTGTTTGTTTGAAAAGTGTGAATTGCGAGTGCTTTGTTCCAAGTGAGCCTTGAGTGGGCCTGCTGTTACAAAAAGCCAGTCAGCTGAGAACCAGCTGAGTGGCTGAACAGCAGAGATGCTAACAGAGGGAGTTTGCCTGGGAGTTCGTCCAGGGAGAGCCCACTGAGGCTTACATCTTCCCAGCTTCTCTGAGTAGTTACTACAACTCCTGAGGAAGCTCGTAATATGGATGGGGAGCGTTCAGCTGTTGTGACCTGCACTGGATGTGCCATGTTTATCTTTCTTCCACAGGACAGAAGTGACTTTGTCTGTACAAAGTGCAAGCTGGTCTCCATATTGGAAGAGAAGGTTCAAGGTCTGGAGAAACAAGTATCGACCCTGCGTTGTATAAGAGAAACTGAAGATTTCCTGGACAGACGTCAGGATATGCTTCTACGGGCACAATGTTCTGAAGATTCAGAGCAGGCTGCGCAGCGGGGACAGGAGGACAGTGAAAAAATCTGGCAGCATGTGACCTCCAGAAGAAGAAAGGGGAGCGTCCATGTACCAGCAGCGCAGATACAGGTAAGCAACCATTTTCATGTTCTCTCCACAGATACTAATGCAGAGTGGACTAGATGATACATCTGAGGGAAGGGAACAGAAGGAGACTCCACCAATTGGAAGGCAGGAGATGCACTGTCCTAGGGATGGGGTTTCCACGACCACCGCTCCCAAGAGGAGGAGGTGGGTGGTGGTGGTCTGGGACTCTCTCCTCAGGGGGACTGAGTCATCTATCTGCCGCCCCGACTGGGAAAACCAAGAAGTCTGCTGCTTGCCAGGAGCTAGGATTCATGATGTGATGGAGAGACTGCCGAGACTCATCAAGCCCCCGAATTGCTACCCTTTCCTGCTTCTCCATGTGGACACCAATGATACTGCCAAGAATGACCTTGAGTGGATTGCTGCGGACTACGTGGCTCTGGGAAGAAGGATAAAGGAGTTTGAGGCGCAAGTGGTGTTCTCGTCCATCCTCCCCGTGGAAGGAAAAGGCCTGGGTAGAGACTGTCGAATCGTGGAAGTCAACGAATGGCTACGCAGGTGGTGTCGGAGAGAAGGCTTTGGATTCCTTGACCATGGGATGGTGTTCCAAGAAGGAGGAGTGCTAGGCAGAGATGGGCTCCACCTAACAAAGAGAAGGAAGAGCATCTTGGCAAGCAGGCTGGCTAACCTAGTGAGGAGGGCTTTAAACTAGGTTCACTGGGGGAAGGAGACCAAAGCTCTGAGGTAAGTGGGGACATGGGATACCAGGAGGAAGCACAAGCAGGACAGCGTGAAAGGGGAGGGCTCCTGCCTCATACTAAGAAAGCAGGACAAACAGCAAGTTCTCTCAAGTGCCTATACACAAATGCAAGAAGCCTGGGAAACAAGCAGGGAGAACTGGAAGTCCTAGCACAGTCAAGGAATTAGGATGTGATTGGAATAACAGAGACCTGGTGGGATAACTCACATGACTGGGTACTGTCATGGATGGATATAAACTGTTCAGAAAGGACAGGCAAGGCAGAAAAGGTGGGGGAGTTGCATTGTATGTAAGAGAGCAGTACGACTGCTCAGAGCTCCGGTATGAAACTGCAGAAAAACCCGAGTGTCTCTGGATTAAGTTTAGAAGCGTGAGTAACAAGGGTGATGTCGTGGTGGGAGTCTGCTATAGACAACCGGACCAGGGGGATGAGGTGGACGAGGCTTTCTTCCAGCAACTAACAGAAGTTACTAGATCGCAGGCCCTCGTTCTTATGGGAGACTTCAATCACCCTGATATCTGCTGGGAGAGCAGATACAGCGGTGCACAGACAATCCAGGAAGTTTTTGGAAAGTGTAGGGGACAATTTCCTGGTGCAAGTGCTGGAGGAACCAAATAGGGGCAGAGCTCTTCTTGACCTGCTATTCACAAACCGGGAAGAATTACTAGGGGAAGCTAAAGTGGATGGGAACCTGGGAGACAGTGACCATGAGACGGTCAAGTTCAGGATCCTGACACAAGGAAGAAAGGAGAGCAGCAGAATACGGACCCTGGACTTCAGAAAAGCAGACTCTGACTCCCTCAGGGAACTGATGGGCAGGATCCCCTGGGAGAATAACATGAGGGGGAAAGGAGTTCAGCAGAGCTGGCTGTACTTTAAAGAATCCTTATTGAGGTTACAGGGACAAACCATCCCGATGTGTAGAAAGAATAGTAAATATGGCAGGCATCCAGTTTGGCTTAACAGTGAAATCCTTGCTGATCTTAAACACAAAAAAGAAGCTTACAAGAAGTGGAAGATTGGACAAATGACCAGGGAAGAGTATAAAAATATTGCTCAGGCATGCAGGAGTGAAATCAGGAAGGCCAAATCACACCTGGAGTTGCAGCTAGCAAGGGATGTTAAGAATAACAAGAAGGGTTTCTTCAGGTATGTTAGCAACAAGAAGAAAGTCAAGGAAAGTGTGGGCCCCTTACTGAATGAGGGAGGCAACCTAGTGACAGAGGATGTGGAAAAAGCTACTAAAAAAAAAAAGCTACTTTTACATTGAGTAAAAAATGTACTCAATGCTTCTTTTGCCACTGTCTTCACAAACAAGGTCAGCTCCCAGACTGCTGCACTGGGCAGCACAGCATGGGGAGGAGGTGACCAGCCCTCTGTGAAGAAAGAAGTGGTTCAGGACTATTTAGAAAAGCTAGACGAGCACAAGTCCATGGGGCTGGATGTGATGCATCTGAGAGTGCTAAAGAAGTTGACAGATGTGATTGCAGAGCCATTGGCCATTATCTTTGAAAACTCATGGTGATCAGGGGAGGTCCCGGACGACTGGAAAAAGGCCAATGTAGTGCCCATCTTTAAAAAAGGGAAGGAGGATGATCTTGGAAACTACAGGCCAGTCAGCCTCACCTCAGTCCCTGGAAAAATCATGGAGCAGATCCTCAAGGAATCAATTCTGAAGCCCTTGGAGGAGAGGAAAGTGATCAGGAACAGTCAGCATGGATTCACCAAGGGCAAGTCATGCCTGACTCATCTAATTGCCTTCTATGACGAGATAACTGGCTCTGTGGATGAGGGGAAAGCGGTGGACGTGTTGTTCCTTGACTTTAGCAAAGCTTTTGACACAGTCTCCCACAGTATTCTTGTCAGCAAGTTAAAGAAGTATGGGCTGGATGAATGCACTATAAGGTGGGTAGAAAGTTGGCTAGATTGTCGGGCTCAATGGGTAGTGATCAATGGCTCCATGTCTAGTTGGCAGCCGGTGTCAAGTGGAGTGCCCCAAGGGTCAGTCCTGGGGCCGGTTTTGTTCAATATCTTCATAAATGATCTGGAGGATGGTGTGGATTGCACTCTCAGCAAATTTGCGGATGATACTAAACTGGGAGGTGTGGTAGATACGCTGGAGGGCAGGGATAGGATACAGAGGGACCTAGACAAATTGGAGGATTGGGCCAAAAGAAATCTGATGAGGTTCAATAAGGATAAGTGCAGGGTCCTGCACTTAGGACGGAAGAACCCAATGCACAGCTACAGACTAGGGACCGAATGGCTAGGCAGCAGTTCTGCAGAAAAGGACCTAGGGGTGACAGTGGACGAGAAGCTGGATATGAGTCAGCAGTGTGCCCTTGTTGCCAAGAAGGCCAATGGCATTTTGGGATGTATAAGTAGGGACACAGCGAGCAGATCGAGGGACGTGATCGTTCCCCTCTATTCGACATTGGTGAGGCCTCATTTGGAGTACTGTGTCCAGTTTTGGGCCCCACACTTCAAGAAGGATGTGGATAAATTGGAGAGAGTCCAGCGAAGGGCAACAAAAATGATTAGGGGACTGGAACACATGAGTTATGAGGAGAGGCTGAGGGAGCTGGGATTGTTTAGCCTGCAGAAGAGAAGAATGAGGGGGGATTTGATAGCTGCTTTCAACTACCTGAAAGGGGGTTCCAAAGAGGATGGCTCTAGGCTGTTCTCAATAGTAGCAGATGACAGAACGAGGAGTAATGGTCTCAAGTTGCAGTGGGGGAGGTTTAGATTGGATATTAGGAAAAACTTTTTCACTAAGAGGGTGGTGAAACACTGGAATGCGTTACCTAGGGAGGTGGTAGAATCTCCTTCCTTAGAGGTTTTTAAGGTCAGGCTTGACAAAGCCCTGGCTGGGATGATTTAACTGGGAATTGGTCCTGCTTTGAGCAGGGGGTTGGACTAGATGACCTTCTGGGGTCCCTTCCAACCCTGATATTCTATGATTCTATGATCTGCAAATTTTACCACCTCACTGTTTACCCTTTTTTCATTTACAAATATATTCTTTTGTGCTTTTCTGCATGGGGGCACAAAAATATGCGGGCCATATCAATTCTGTCAGAAGTACAGAAGGTTCCTAATATGATTAACCATATACCCTGCAATATCGACAAGAAACATTTTGTATAGATTCTAGTCCTCTTAAATTAAAAGCACTTTTCTGTTACATGCATTATCCACAGAAAAACAGTAAAGAAAAGCTCAAGTTACCACAGAAATGGAAGCATACCAATATCTCAAAACAGTTACTATGAGAGACCGTTTCAAGGAAAATATTTTTTTCTATATCCAGCCTTAAAAGGGGGATCTAATACTGAAGTCCTAGATGGTTGGGATCTTCTTGAGGCCTCTCTCGCCATGTAATATTACCGTAATTGTGATCAGCAGAGACATTCGTGCTTTTATCTGTTTTCTCTGCTTTTGCTAAAGGCTGGTTGAAGTTTCTGTAGGGGCACAGAGTACTTTTCAGGGTGGATAAAATAAATCTGTTTAAAATTAAACTTGAAATTATGACAACCGACGTTCAGAGCTAAAATTACTATTATCTCTTCAAATTATTTAAATAAAAAATGCTCCATTAATGAGCCCTCAAATTTAATGAGTTAAACAGAGCTGCTTTTAAAATTACATACAGAAATGGGGGGGGGGGGAAGACATCTAATTTTTGAGGTCTACTCACATTTTTATGAATGTCGCTATGTAATGCATTATGTATATTGTTTTCATACTTTATAATGAAGCAAATTTTCCACATGTAAATATTTTCAGTTTGTTACGCAGAAAAGCTTTTCCCTTCATCACTTTTGGTTTCAGTTAGCAGCAGGTGCAGAGAGAATATTTGTTTTCATTTGGAAAAACTCATTCAAAATTAAGAAGCTGGGAGCAGAAAGAGCAGGAAAGCTTGTTTTTCTCTTATAATCTATGAATGAGAACCAGATGGGAGAGGATGAGATCTAATCATTCTAAACCTGAAGGCTGTGAGGCTGAATTTTCAAAGGTATTTATAGGCACCTGAAGGCCCAGTGTGACCAGAAACAATTAATCAATTCACCAACTACAATTAGTACTAGCTTTGTCTAATAAATCAGTTTTAAATTAAACATATTTTTGATAAGCTTTTTTTTCTTATGTACCAAGTACATTTAAGGTAGTTTTATTTAACTAACAATTTTAAAATGCTATTTTGTACATTTTTATTGAATTTAACTACCATCATAATGCAGCTTGAAACAAATCCTGAGTAAAAAAAAAAAGATTTTTTAAACACAATTTTACCACATTTTACATGTGTTACATAAAAAAGTAAAATGTAAGAATCTGCATTAATGGATGTTAAGATACGTAATTGCTTAATAAATGTGTATAGATACAGGCTATCCTCCTGGTTGGTTAAAAGGAGTTACAAATTTTGTATAAAGCCTGCTATATTTGGTTGTAAATTAATACAGTTTAATGCTTATACCAACCAACCAACGTGAATAAATCTTTCTTTAGGACAAGAATTAAAATGTAGAAATGCAATAAAAAAATCAGTAATTTAAATCCTTCCAGGTTAGTACTTTTTGTCAATCTGGTGATTAATTTGTATTGTGTGGGGGACGATAGATCCTAGTTGGGTCAGGTATTATAAATAGTAGCTTTTATGTTATATATTTTATATTAAGGATCAGTACCTACAGCTTTAGACTTTACCTTTTTTGGTATGATCAGAAATATAAGCATCACTAAGCTGTTATCATGGAATTATTAAATATAACTTCAAGGTGAAATCTAATGTACCTATACAATATCAATTAACTAACTGAAGTTACATTTACTAATTTCTAAAAGTAAATTCTTTTATTTATTAAGCACTAATTATGCATGAAGAATTTTTAAAGAAGCCTCTGCATTCCAAAGAGAGGAAAAGGGCTTCTTTCCATTAATGTAATGGACGACTCATATTTCTTACGTGAGACCAACACTACTTTCATCTGCTCTCCCACACACTTAGCTTCTGCACTCATATCAGCATTTTTAAAGACAATTTATTGTCACTTGTAGTTATGTCAGTTCTGCAATGAAGACCAGCAAAAAATGACAAATGCATCAGATTATTTTTGTAATAGAGAAGCCATTAGTAACAATCTGCATTTCTAACATAAATCTCTTACAGATTACAGTTTGCATGTAAACACTCACCAGGAGTTGCCATACCAGTAGTAGTTCTATTAAAATTGCAAATGGTGAAATAAGAGAACTCACAAAATATCAGAAGAAGCCAGACCTCCATTTTCAGTTAATCTTCTCAGTCCCATAATCCAGTACATTAAAAGTATGGAGAGTACATCATTTATTCTGAATTAGTTACCTGATTTTCTTCCATGAATGACTTAAGGTTAAAAGATGTTGGCAGAGGAGAGAAGAGGAAGGTGGCACCGTTAGAGGAGGAAAACACTTAACACTATGGCTAGATCTGCATCTCAGAGAATAGGGTGCAGGCTTTGGCTACTGTCATTATTGGGGTATCCAGAAGGAGCATGGATTAATTCAACAGGACCCCAAAATTTTGTATTATATTGACCACCAGAGAGTAGACCTGAGATGAAGTTATAAAGTATATCAGGAAACTAATATAGTTCACATGCTCTTCATCCACCTAAAGAAGATCTTCAGAGTTTGAATGTGGATTTAATGTGTATAAATTAAAGTTATAATTTAGGCTACAATTCTGTCATGGGTATTTTTAGTAAAAGTCAGTGACTGGTTGCAGCCAATAAACGAAAATCCAAGGAAACCTGTTGTCAAGGTTCCTTCCCCACTCTGAACTCTAGGGTACAGATGTGGGGACCTGCATGAAAGACCCCCCTAAACTTATTCTTACCAGCTTAGGTTAAAAACTTCCCCAAGGTACAAACTTTGCCTTATCCTTGAACCATATGCTGCCACCACCAAGCATTTAAACAAAGAAGAGGGAAAGAGCCCACTTGGAGACGTCTTCCCCCCAAAAATATCCCCCCAAGCCCTACACCCCCTTTCCTGGGGAGGGCTTGATAAGAATCCTCACCAATTTCTACAGGTGAACACAGACCCAAACCCTTGGATCTTAAGAACAATGAAAAACCAATCAGGTTCTTAAAAGAAGAATTTTAATTAAAGAAAAGATAAAGGAATCACCTCTGTAAAATCAGGATGGTAAATACATTACAGGGTAATCAGATTCAAAACAGAGAATCCCTCTAGGCAAAACCTTAAGTTACAAAAAGACACAAAAACAGGAATATACATACCATCCAGCACAGCTTATTTTACCAGCCATTAAACAAAAGGACATCTAACACATTTCTAGCTAGATTACTTACTAACTTAACAGGAGTCGTGAGGCTGCATTCTTGATCTGTTCCCGGCAAAAGCCTCACACAGACAGACGAATCCTTTGTTCCCCCCCGCCTCCAGATTTGAAAGTATCTTGTCCTCTCATTGGTCATTTTGGGTCAGGTGCCAGCTAGGTTACCTCAGCTTCTTAATCCTTTACAGGTGAAAGGGTTTTGCCTCTGGCCAGGAGGGATTTTATAGCACTGTATGCAGAAAGGTGGTTACCCTTCCCTTTAGATTTATGACACCTGTGATCTGTCCCTGACTTTTATAAAAATACCCTGGGGAAGGGGGAGAGACAAAGAGAGAGCTGCCGGTGCCTGCAGCTGCTCCAGCCCTTCTGCTGCTCCTGTGACAGGAGCTGACTACTGTTGCTCCAGCGAGGCTGGCCCAACCCCAGCCGCTGCTCCAGTGGCTGGGGACAGCTACCCCAGGTCTGGAGGCTGGTCAGCTGTTCCAGCAGCCGCTGCTCCAGCCCTGCACCAGAAGAAGTCACAGAGGTCTCGGAAAGTCATGGAAACTGTAACCTCTGACAGAATCATAGCCTTAGTTATAATCAATATAAACATAAAACAAATACAAGATTGGACAGAATAAGTTATGGACATCTAAGAACTTGTCTACTTGAGAAAGTCGCTCCAGTTTAACCTAGATTCTGATTTTAAACTGATTTAGTTAAACCAGTGCAAACCCATAAGATACTCTTATTTTGGTTTAAGAATGGCAATATTTTAGTTTTGTTTATGTCAACTGGTAACAGGTTTTATAGCTAAACCAGAGTAAGCCACTCTGAAACCAAACTAAGAGTGTCTGCACACAGGTTTTCATTGACTTAAAACATTTCAACATTACAGCATAAACAAGGTGTTGGAGAGATTAAACAAACATTCCAATGGGAGAGATTAGGTGAAGAGAAGAATCAAACTGCTGTTGTATGTACCAAGTGTCATGAACAGCAAATTCCTTTTTAGCTGTCAAAAACATTTTTAAAAGCAATGTACCACCACTTGTGATGTACAGAAAGAAACTTAACTGAGCAAGAAAACTGAAAAGGAACTAAAATAAAGACTATGAAGCATGCAAAGATTTGCATTCCACTGAGGAACTGTAGAACGAAGTAGGTAACTGAAAACCCACAGAAAGTTACTCAAGCAGCAACTTGCTGCTCACAGAACATTGCACATCGTGAATGAAAAATGGAAAATGTGATTACATTTATACTGGAATATGGAAATCAATGGATGGCAAGCAGAGCAAGAGCCATCAGGGACAAGATGAAAATATTAAGTAGGAGCCTTCACAGATAATTTATGATGGCATGTTGTGGCACAAAGGCTCTGAGTAGTTTAGGATGGTTACATGACTTCAGAGTAATAAACTCACCAGTTACATGAAATACCCAAAGTGAGTACCTATAAAATTTTCATGTATGCTGTATGGCAACAGTTTACAGAGAAACTATTTTAGCAAGTGGACATAAAAGGGAGATACATTTAAATTACAATTTTAGAAGACTATAAATTACCTAAGATAGCTTTTCTGTACATAATGTCACAATGTTAAGGTATATGTGAATCTAAGGTACCCGTCAATGCCAGCTGACAAAGGGTTTACCATTCTGTTACAGTAACTCCCTGACAAGCCTGGCAAACTCACAACACCCAGCACTTTGCTTTCATGGTATTTATCCAAAGTGGGTCAAGTGTGATATCTACTAAAAGCTTAGGTCACACTCATCCTTAAACACTGCAAGATGTATGTACAAGATGATATTTAAGGAGTTGTGTATATCTATCTATATCTACTGGGAAATGTTTTAAAGTCTGAATCAAAGTGGCGTTCACAAGCAGGTTTTGACAACGGCTGTATATTCACCTGTCTGCCTTTGTTCACATGTAAAAGAAGCATCCAAAACACTGAAAGTTCATTTCCATACAATGTCAACATGAGGATGTGAAGGCAACATGGAACTAGCACATGAGGGAATAAGCCACAGGGGTTATCCTGATTCTGGATACAAAACAGTGGCTTTGGGAAACGTAAGGGGAAGGCAAAAAAGACATCCTTTCATCCTTCACTGAGGAAGCAAAAAAGACAGCACTTTTTGCATTAATAAAAAGAGGATCCCAACCATGCTGGTTTGAGGCACTGGGATATTGTTTTTGGTGACAAACTACTTTGAACAAGGGCTTTATCTGTTAAAGTTAGGAAGCATGTTATATATTTTGTTTTATATGTAACCATTTCTGCTTCCATCATTATCCTTATTCACTCTCTTAAATCTTATGTTTGGTAATAAACTTCTGATTGTTTTCACTATAAATATATCTCAGTGCTGTGATGTTATATTGGAGCTTCTTCTCAGCTGAGCCAAACAAGCTGGTGTGTACACTGTTTCTTTGGCAAAAGTTTACCTGGTAATTTCTGAGAGTGTCTAGTGATTAATGGTTTTACACTGCAGGATAACGTTTCAAGAGCGCTTGGGGTACGCCTATTACCCTGCAAGTCTAAGTAAGAGCTGGCAGAACCCTGAGGAGATTGTTTGGGTGGTTAACAGACTGGTGGTATCAATGAGCTGACAGCCAGTTAACCATCAGCAAGTCTTAATCTTGCTGAAAGCAGGGGGTAACAAGGTGAATCTTAGTCCTAGGCACCCTGAGAAAGCATCACAGTATGATATCTCATGACCTTCCAGGGCAAGACTCAAGTGCAAATATGTCATTGGAAAGACCAAATATCAGACCTTAAACCTATCAATGGTCTATCACAGAATACTGCCCATCATAAGCTTAGAGCCAAAGGAACTGAAGGGGGAGAGAGAAAGAGAAGAATTCCACATTTATGGAAAGAAGAAAACCATTTTATGGCTAGTGAGTTTTAAATCAGATGTATATTAAAACATTAAAATACATATACACTCACATAAAACCGCTGCAAGGTTTGGGATTTTGGAAGCCATCTCAGAAGAGACTGATTAGTGAGTAGAGTGTAGATGAGGTAGTCAACGCAGCATGATTAGGGCCCTACCAAATTCACAGTTCATTTTGGTAAATTTCATGGTCATAGGATTAAAAAAAAATCTTAAATTTCAAAATTTCATAGTGTTGTAACCATTGGGGTCCCAACCCAAAAGGGGATAATGGGGGGGTCGCAACAGAGGCTACTGTAGGGGGTCATGGTATTGCCATCCTTACTTCTGAGTTGCAGGAGCTGGCATCACTGCCTTCAGAGCTGGGCAACCAGAGAGCAAGGGCTGCTAGACAGGAGCCCAGCTCTGAAGGCAAGCGCGGCTGCCAGCAGCGGCGCTGCCTTCAGGATTGGGCTCCCAGCCAGCAGCTGCAGAGCTTCCTGCAGCTGAGGGAGGTTCCCAGAGATGGACATGACCCGCCCGGGAGCACCCATACAAGGGCGCTTCAGCCTACCCCTCCCCAGCTCCGGTCCCAGCACTCAGGAGTTAAAGGGGCCTTGGGCTGGCTGTGTGGAGAGGGGTGGGGGGCAGCAGACCTTAACCACAGCGCCCTGGGCGGTCACCCACCCATAAGGCTGGTCCTGGATCCCCTGAAAGTGCCAACCCCCTCAATTCATGCCACCCGAACTTCTGCACTGCTGCTGGCAATGTCATTGCCTTCAGAGCTGGGCACCTGACTAGAAGCCACTGCACTCTGGCCAGTCAGCTCTGAAGCCAGCACAGAAATAAGGATGGCAATAAGGCAACCCCCCTACAATAGCGAGATTTCACAGGGGAGACCAGATTTCATGGTCCATGACACGTTATTCAAGATCGTGAATTTAATAAGGTCCTAAGTATGATAAATGCAGTTTATCACACAGCTATACATTTTATAATGTGGCTGTCACACCACCACAGATGTGATTATATAATGTAATAGTGGTGACCCACAGCTTTGCAATTTAAGTAAAGGGTTTTATGGTAAATATGAGTGACAGTGGGTGACTGGTGTGATGTGCTGGGAGAGTTCTGTTGAGTTACATGGGAGGGGGGCTGTACTGAAAGATGTGTGTTATTTGTGCAGGTAGTGAATAAGTGGTATGTGCTTTGGTGAGGGGCTGTGTCTCTCTGTGGGTTACTGTGTGTGCTGGTCATGTTGATTTGTGTCCAGAGAAGAGGAGTTGTTCTGGGGCATCTTGTGTTGATTTGTGTGGGTGGTGAATAAGGGGTATGTGCTGCAGTGAAGACCTATGTGCATTTGGGGTTATTGTATGTGCTGGTCGTGTTGCGTGGGTGGTTGTGTTGATTTGTGTGTGGATTGTGTTGTGCTGGGAGAGTTGTGCAGATTTGGGCAGAGGGCAAATGAGGGGTGTGTGCTACCATAAGCAACTGTGTGTGTCTGGAGTTAGAGTGTGTGCTGATTGTGTTGCTGGATGGATGGTTTTGAGAAACTGGCATTTGGGCCAAGTAAACCACCATCTGCACAGTCTCCATCATACAACTAGTGTAGAGTAAGAGTGGTGACTGGCTGACTTACCTCTGATATCACAGCGGTTTACAACTCTTGGTATGGCATAAATACATGCGTTTTACCCTGCATAGGTGTAATTCATAAAGTCAGAATGGCTGAGAATTTAAAAATTGGATGATGACAGACCGTAGAGCCTAGTGACCAATCAACCTGCTGAAACTCTGAGCAAAGAGCCCTTGATGAGACATGCAGCTGTTTTCATCACTTCACACTGACTCTACAGACGCAACAGGCCTCGTAAACTACAGAGCAACAATCCTAGAAACTTATAATATAGATTATTTTGAACAGGGATACTTAGTAATGTGTCCCCCTCTGGACAGAGTTATTTCCTTGTGAAGGATAGAAGTGGCATCATATGACAGGGATGCCTGTGATAGCAGAAAGAAAAGGAGTACTTGTGGCACCTTAGAGACTAACAAATTTATTTGAGTATAAGCTTTCGTGAGCTACAGCCCACTTCATCGGATGCATTCAGTGGAAAATACAGTGGGGAGATTTATATACATAGAAAACATGAAACAATGGGTGTTACCATACACACTGTAACCAGAGTGATCACTTAAGGTGAGCTATTACCAGCAGGAGAGCAAGGGGGGGAGAGGGGGGAACCTTTGTAGTGATAATCAAGGTGGGCCATTTCCAGCAGCTGATAGCAGGGTACTGACCTGGATGACTCAGGAGGTCCCTTCCAGTCCTATGTCCTCATACAGCTAAGAGGATGATTTCAACTAATGTTTCTGGGTACTTTAGAAAAGTTTAAAATGATAATTATTACAAAGTACATTTTCCCATGTCTGCACACTAGCTTCCACTGTAAATTTCACATTTTTACACGGGACATCAATTTGAAAATATTTTTTTAAAATGAGTTTAAAGTAGTTTCAGATATTAACATTTCTGT
The DNA here is from genome assembly GCF_965140295.1 of Lepidochelys olivacea. Lineage (NCBI taxonomy): Eukaryota > Metazoa > Chordata > Testudines > Cheloniidae > Lepidochelys > Lepidochelys olivacea. The sequence goes on along the minus strand of NC_140417.1, from coordinate 1,817,511 downwards.
GGGAGCTCCGCTTTCCATGTGTCTCCTAGTACCTTTTTGTCATTTTACAATCATATCTGCTTGTTTTTTAAAGTTCTTCTCTTCATTGTTGATGGATGAGATCATGACACAAATGACCAAGGAAACTGACTGCAGAGGACATGCAGTCAATTTATTCTCTGATCTTTAAGAATCACCTTGAAGCAAAGGGACAAATAAAATGTATAGCTTTTTAAACACTTAATTTATTATAGTACTTGGAAATTTAGCATTTTAAATTGGTCTATGTATGCAACATGTTATTTGGCTGTTCGTATTTGTGAAACAGGAAGCATTCCATAACCCAGTTTGTTGTGCACAAGTACTGTTCATTCACTGCTTCTAAAGTCTTCTACTTCTTACAAAGTGTTTCCCAACAGTTAAACTGTCTGCTTCGAAGAGGTCTTTGAGTAATCTCATCTACTCACATGGCTCCAACTATTATCTCTGCTCTGCTGACTCAAAAATACATATACAGACTCCTAGACTTTTCTCCTTTCATTCAGTCCTACATTTTATCTGGTCTCTCTAACATGTCCTCTTGGATATCTGACCATCAGTTAAAACTTAACTTTGCCAGAACTGCACTTGTCTTCCCTTCCTAATCCTCTTCACAACCCCTCTCAACACCACCCCTTCTCCTTATCAATCAACATCATAACCTGACCTTTATCTTTGACTCCTTTTCTATTGCCCGCACATCCAAGCTATGTCCAAGTCGCACCACTTCTTCCTCCACAAATACCTCTAAGATTCATCACTTTCTTTCTATCCCTACAACTAAAACCCTCATTCAGCCCCTCATGTTCCATTTTGATTACTGCAAGCTATTCCTCTCTGGCCATTTGACACCAGCATTATACCCCTCTAGTTCATCCATGACAGCCATGAAAAATCATCTGTTCTTGCCCAGTATTCTGACCACGCTCTCACTCACATACTTTTAAGTCCCTCCACTGTGTTTCCCCTCCTTCACCTCATCAAGATGAAGGTTGTGGCTGGCTCTTTCAAATTCTGTACTTCTTTTTTCAGGCTGGGTCTACACTATAGACTTATGTCAGTAGAACTACGTCGCTCAAGGATGTGGAAAATCCCCACTCCTGAGCGACAATTATACCAAACTCCTGATATAAATAGCATGATGTCAACAGAAGTGCTTCTCCCATCAACATAGCTACCTCCTTCTGGGGAGGTGGAGTACCAGCGCTGACGGGAGCTCTCCCTTCGGCAGAGCAACAGTCTTTACTAAGCACTGCAGCTGTGCCTGCTGTACGTGTAGACAACCCCTCATTCTGTGTTAGCTTTTCCCCTCCACTCCGTCAATGATGCCAGCCTCGTCCATCCATTTATCAGCTTCTCACACAAATGTCTGTGTCTCCTTCCATGCTATACCCAGACACAGAATGCTCTTCTTGAGTCAGCTACAAAACTATTACCATATATGCTTCAAGTCCTCTCTGAGCAGGCTAACTTGACAATGTCCTTTTAAACTTCATTTTGTGAAGAAGTACTCAGACTACAGTACAGCTCCCCGCAAGCAGCAACCTCTCCTGGCTGCTTCTCGATGGAGGCACGGCAGGCAGCTCTCCACGCTGCCTCTGTGCGCTAGCTCCACCACTCCTATTGGCTGGAAACCATGGCCTATGGGAACAGCCTGAGCGCCTCCACCTAGAAGCAGCCAGGACAGGTCGCTGCTTGCAGGGAGCCGCCTGAGGTGAGCACCCCCCGGATCCAACACCCCACACCTCCTCCCATGCCCCAGCCTGCTGCCCCGAGCCCCCTCCTGCACCCAAACTCCCTCCTAGAGCCCATGCCCTGAACCCCTCCTGCGACCCTACCCCCAGCTCTGCACCCCCTCCAACACCCAAACTCACTCCCTCTGAGTTAACCGGCATTTTTCACTTACCCAGCACCCCCCATTCCTCCACCATGCTGGATAAAACAGTTTTTACTATGCATATATACACACATTTTATTTATCTATTGTGACAAAGCTCTGTTCTTGCCTCCATGGGTCCCGCGTTTCCTGGAGGATTTCGCTAGCCTCAGAGCTCACCGTGACCCTGCACTTAACCCTTCTCTCTCTAAAAACAAGGGTCACAGTCTACTGAGCCATTTTCATCATAAGCCAGTGAGGGAGGTGAGGAGAAGTTATCCTTCCTTGTACAGTCTCTGTTGCCTCCCAGTCTCAGTGATTAATCAGAGGGCAAAGGTGGTGGGGGGGGGAGGAGGAGGAGGAGCCCGGGCCCACCTTCTACTCGGGCTCCAGCCCAGGGACCCCAATAGTATCGGGGTAGCTGACCTTTCAGAAACATGACATGTACAATTCCCTAGGCTACTTCCCCCACAGCAGACCTCACTTCCTCAAGCTCCACTTCACCCTTACCTCAGGGCCTCCTTCCTTGTGCCTGATATGGTGTGTACTACTCAGCCTCTCCAACAGCGCAACTTCCTCCCACAGCTCCTGACATGCACACCCACCTGACTAACTGGGAGGCTTTTAACTAGTTTCAGCCAGCCCCGATTGGCTTCAGGTGTCCCAATCAACCTAGCCTTCTCCCTGCCTTCTGGAAAGTTCTTAATTGGCCCCAGGTGTCTTAATTGACCTGGAGCAGCTGCCATTTCACTTATCCTGGTATCAGGGATTTGTTTAGCCTGGAGCTAATATATCTATCTATCTCCCACTTCTTTTCTACAGCCATCTGGCCTTGCCCCATCACACTATCTATATATGCATGCATTGACCTCCTCCCAACCTCTGCAACTAAGTTTGTGGACACTTCCTGGCAATATGCAGAAGGAGCTTTAAGGAGCTGGAATCCGGTCTTTCATCTGATCTTGATACCTTAGCCAAGTACTTCTCGAAGTGGCAACCTAAACAAAACACACTAAAGACAGTGTCATCCTGTTTCCATCTCACCAACTGATTAGCTGCAAGTCCTTCAAAACAATTAGCCAATAGCTTTTTAACTGTACCCTCCTTATTTTGGAGATAAAGCTTGACTGATCTCTGTCCTTTTTGACAGCACATCAAGATGACATGCACTAAAATCCACTCAAGTGTCAGACAACTCTGCTGGTTTACTGGCAATTCATGAAGGATTAGTGAAGCTACTTTACGGACATCTACCTATGCCCTAAATCATTACACATACTGAATATTGGGCAGCAGAATGGAGCTTCAGTCATCATCATGGCAAGTCGGACTCAACTATCAACTCTCCCCTTCATATCATCACTGACGTGACCTGGACAACTTCAATAGCCAGCCTTCTGGTCCTGGCTGGCATTGCTCCATGGCAATTAGGCATAAAGGCATGGCTCTGGCTGCATTACTGCACACAGCCAACTATGAAAACAGGTTACTTCACAATTTCATCTCAAAATTTCACCAAAAATGCTGCCAAAAAAGCCCAAAAGCCTCCTTCTCTGAAATAGTTGAGCCTCTCAGACAGTATATCAGATATGACTTCCTAAGGAACAGGAGCAATAGGAGGTACAGGACCACACTTTGGATCGATGGCACATTTCTTGGCAGATAGACAACTCCGATCTGCATCCCCTAGTTTCTCTGGATAAGCTCTCACATGCCCCTCAAAACAGCCATATTAACTGAAAGATCCTCCTTTGTTACAACAGGATATGTTGTGATCATGGGAGGTTAACTTACATCTTTATCCTTGGGGCTTCTTGAGCTCCCCATCGTGCCCCTGTGGAGCTCAAGAGCAAACACCATGTAATCTGGTTATGGTCTGATCTCTTTATCATCTTGATGGTGGATGGATGCATTTGATGTCTCCAGACAATATTGCTGTGACAGAGTGGCTACTTCTCTTATCCAACACATAATTCATTGTTTGTGCCTTCAAAGATTAAGGCAGATTTTCTAATCTTTTAATCATCCTTGCGGCTCTTCTCTGAACCCTCTCCAATTTTTCAACTTCTTTCTTGAATTATGGACACCAGAACTGGACATAGGATCTCAGCAAAGGTCACACCAGTATCAAATACTGAAGTAAAATAACCTCTCTACTCCTACTCATGATTCCTGTGTCCGCATCCCAGCATCGTATTAGCTCTTTTGGCCACAGCATCACACTGGGAGCTCATGTTCTGCTGATTAGCCACCCCCACACCAAATCTTTTTCAGAGTCACTGCTTCCCCAAATACAGTCCCCCATCCTGGAAGTATGGCTGACTTTCTTTGCTCCTAGATGTATACATTTACGTTTAGCTGTATTAAAATGTATATTGTTTGCTTCTGCCCAGTTTACCAAGTGATCCAGATTGCTCTGTATTATGGACCTGTCCTCATCATTATTTACCACTCCCTCAATTTGTGTCTTCTGCAAACTTTATCAATGATGATTTTGTTTTCTATCCTCACAACTATCAGCTCCACAATTACCACAGAAAGGAAGAAGCCTCATGTAATGATTCAATATGAATATGAAAAATTAACACTATCAGATTTAAGCAACAATAGACAACCACAGTTACAATAAGTAAGCTATTTCATTAAAGTTGGTTTCTTTAATAACTGGCAGTCATAAGTACTGGCTTTAGGATGGAAGCCCAGTGAATGGAAACCAAGAGTTGTTTGTGAGAGAGAAGTATCTGATTTACAAAATCAAATGCGGACGTCTCCATTCCATTAACATTTCAAAATATCAGCAGAAAGATTTCATGAGCTACTTTGTTTTCTGAAGATCAAAATGATACCATTCTATACTATGCAAGACATCTTAACACTCAATAAAATTCTATTTATTGCGTACAATTATTTACAGGAAAAGTTATTTTTGCCTACTCTGCTAACAGACGTACCGGTAGTTTGATTAATTTTTCAGAACATACAAAGGCAAAAGATAAAAGTTGTACTTCAGTTACCTTGACATTTAAAAACACTGATGAATACAGTGTTTGTTTTTGGGGGGTTTTATTTTTTTGGTTTTTTTTGCAAGAGTTCCATAGTTTCTTGCTGCTAACTCTTTGTAGTATGTACTGATGAAGCATAAACTATGATTACCAGTCAAACAATAAACTTGTGTGGGTCTAAGTCTTACAAACTGAAAGTTAAATGATTCATCAGATGTCTTGTTGGAATGGAAGGTCATCATCTTATCATGGCTATAGTACTCTAAAGCAATGCAAATGCATCCAGATTTATATATTTTACCTTGGCCTTAACAATACAAAGATTTTCTCTTTTCACCTAGATCAAACTGGAGGAGTTTTAGTTTAAGTATCAAACAAAATTGTGGTAAGTTAAAATGAATCCAAGAACAGTTTTTCAGCTAGTTTTTCAATTTGACCAGAGGTAATTAGTTCATATAATCAAGACCACCAATATGCTCAGCAACAAGCTGGGCCTAAATTCTGTGTTAAGGCCCTTATTACATTTCTGCAGCCCTCCATTCAAACTAGAATTTCTGCAGCAGATTCAAGTATATTCCAAAATGGAAATTTTTGCTTGATTAAATACGAAAATGAATTAAGTAGGAACAGACATTCAGTGAGTACAGCTTTGCTTGTGTATACTGATATTAAATTCAGTTTACTTCACACTGCTGCCAAGTTTTCAATATGCCAGATTTGTGTATTAACATGACCATATTGTAGAAGTTGTTTGGGGAAGGGGGAAACTGAAGTGTTGGCATCCAGGACACAGCTGAGACTTTCAGCAATGGAATGAAGACAACTCTTTTAGCTTTCAGTGTGATATGGTCGGAAGTGGCTGTTCTTGGATGGGGGAGGGGATGGGGAAGATGGGCAAGCTAAGTTTCCCACCACAGAAACCTTTGACATTAATGGATCCAATGACAATGGATAACCAAATTCTCTGGATATTACTGCTAAAGGGGATCAGCTATGAACATAGTGAACTTTGTTTATTATTTTATTTGGTTTGGTTTATAGCAGCAGTACTCAAACAGGGGCCAGGGGCCTGGGGCCCCCTGGGGGGCTGTGAGCAGCTTTCAGGGGGTCCACCAAGCAGGGCCAGTGTTAGACTCACTGGAGCCCAGGGCAGAAAGCAAAAGCCCTGCTGTGCAGAACTGAAGCCCAGGGCCCTGAGCTCTGCCACCTGGAGCTGAAGTTGAAGCTTGAGCAACTTAAGCTTAGCGGGACCTGCTGTGGCGTGGGTCCCCAGGCACTTGCCCTGCTTTCTACCCGTTAATGCCAGCCCTGGCGGCACGGATGGGCCATGGAGTTTTTAAAACATCATATTGTGGGGGGGACTCAGAAAGAAAAAGGTTGAGAACCCCTGGTTTATAGTAAATATTTTAACGTTATCTTAAATGTTTTTTGCCTAAGTCACGGATATTTGCAATCTTAATTAAAGTTTATAAAAGGGTACTGTATTTGGTTTGTTTTAATTGCCTGGGGATTGCCTCAGGTTTAAAAAATATTTAAGAATTTCTCAGTGACAGACATTCCTGTGTAACTTGCAAACTGCACAGGGACAGATCCCACTTCTCCCATATTACCTGCCTCCCAAATGTGCTTACTTCCTCCCAGTGCCCAAAAGACCCTTCCCATTCCACCCATCTTCCCACGTAGTTGCCTGCTTTCTCCATAGAGTAGGGAAGGAAAACCGACATGGAGACAGGGGAAAGAGGCATAAGAATTGGAGATAGCGTATATATTTGCAAAGCAGATAGGCTCTCTTTCCTCTCTATACATCTCTTCAAGACTCTCCCCAGACTAAACCCAGGGGTGGTGGGCATTAAGATAGGGTGTGAGGAGGGCAGCTGCTCCCTTCCCCATGCTTCATAACACATGCTTGGACTGGCAGGTCTGGGTGTCAAAGCAAAACAGGAAGTGGCCCACTCTCCCCATCCATCACCAGCAGTAACTGGAACCTTAAGTAATGACAGGTTTCAGAGTAACAGCCGTGTTAGTCTGTATTCGCAAAAAGAAAAGGAGTACTTGTGGCACCTTAGAGACTCATGCTCAAATAAATTGGTTAGTCTCTAAGGTGCCACAAGTACTCCTTTTCTTTTTGGAACCTTAAGGGGGCACTACTCCATGAGGGCAGGCAGCAGCTCCAGTGAGTGGAGAAAGTCAGAGAGGGGCAGAAAGATGCGGGGGGGCAAAGAGCAGGAAGTGACACTGCAATAAAGAAGGTGCAGTCTCTGCTCTCCACTTCCTTGGTGCAAAACTGGACTGGCTCTGCAATGCTCTGGCCACGACCACTTGAAAGTTGATCAGCACTTTTCCCCTCCCATCTCCTGCTCCTATCACAGGTAGATGGAGGCAGTGGCTTAGCTCATGCTAGCTTCTCTCAGAGGACCAGAGTGGGACATGCCCAGTCCTCTGGCTCCCATAGTGTCACAGGGGAAAAGTGGGGACAGGGAGGGGTTCAGAGATGGCAGGGATTGCAGAAGTTAGGGTTTAGGATTTTGGGCGGGGAGGGGGGTGGAAGACGGGGGGAGAGAAGGAGACTCGGACCATCTTTATAAATATCCACAAAAGTCCATCTCCATAGAAAGCTTTGGAACACTATCGATAAAGCCTTCCTGAATTGTTACAAATATGGTCATAAACAACCTTTACAAAACCTTAAGTTAAAATAGTTTGCTAACTTAGAGCCTGATCCTTCAAGCACAAAGCATGGCTGGATCTATACCAGCACCTGCAGCTTGTGCTTCATCCTGGAGAAGGGGATAAAGAATGGATCAGCAGGGCTTAGCACCTTTGGGAGGGGCGGGCACGGTAGAGGGGAATGGGTTATATCTGCACCTTCCTCCTTAGCATTGCTCAGAGAGGTAGTCAGTGGGCCCCTGTGATACACTTGGCCTCCAACTGCCAGGGCCAATGAGTTGTTGCTAAAATGAGGCATGTGACAGATATGACTGTATAATGCAATATCCTGGGCAAACCTTATGAAATTAAGTTAAACTTTATTGAATTACATTTAATACCTTTGGAGTCAATTGTATTGCTTGTGCACTATTGTGGGATTGTATAGAACTTGTTTAGGAGGAGGAAGGATTAATGCAATCTCAGAGAGAATATAAATTTCAAAAAACCATGTTGAACAATATAGAAGAGACAATTGACGTTTTGAGACAGTATGCATGAAATGGAATTCCTAGGAAGTACTGGAGAGGAGGGGATAGCAAACCCACACCTACGGACGCAGGCTTTGAAGCTTTGCCATGGGTGGAGGGGTACCGTTTGTCTGCTGGGGAGGAGGAGGACTGTTCAAAGACCCATTCTGTATTTTCCAGTGACCAACACACATATCAAAGATTTTTGGATAAACAGCATGGTTTTAAACAGGCCCGGGACTTTTTGTTCTGATCCAGCAAACGGGCAGAACCTCCGATCCACAGAGGGGTGTGTAGTAATTGATAACTGCATCAATAACACTTGTACCATCTCTGAAGAGAAAAGTGAAGCAGGTGTGCTTAGGCAGACTGTCTTTTGCTAGGATTAACCCAGTGAAGGCAGGCAACTGTTCAGTCTGGAAATGTCCCAGTCAGGCAGGAGAGAGATACAGCTCTCCACCCAAGAAAGGCAAGAGGCAAAGAGCCAGAAGCCTGAGAGTGGGTGCCCTTGCTGAATCACTAAGGGGGTAAACAGATGCAGTTGTTTTGAACTGCAACATTTCTCCACCTGCTAACATGCAAAAAACGTTTACTCCCCTTCTCCTAACTGTTGTTCTTCGAGATGTGTTGCTCATATCCATTCCAAACCCGCCCGCCTTCCCCCTCACGAAAGCTTATGCTCAAATAAATTTGTTAGTCTCCAAGGTGCCACAAGTACTCCTTTTTCTTTTTATTAAAATATTGGAAATAATCACAACAAAAGGTCCCCAAATACACCGATTTTTAATGTTTTATCCTTCAAAAAAATCCAAGAGCTTTCAACGGCCGAAGCAGCCTCTGGCCTCTCAATGAAATCTGAAATGGACCCCTGATAATCACCCCTTCATTTCCATGATTGCTGCTTCCACCCTTTGTGGCCAGGTGGCATTTATACTGTTATGGTAATAATGCAGATGGCACAGTTACAGTATTATAAGTTCTTCTTCTTACCACGTGAACACCATTTGAAAGAAATGTTGCAGTGTTTTTAGTTTTATGATGCAACTTCTTTCCGGGGGGTGGGGGGGGGAGACGGACACGGGACTTTCCAGACAGCAAGAGAGTTGGCTCTCTGCCTTACTCTAACTGGAGCGGATTGCTGGGGCAGAGTTGACCCCTTCACAGAATCATAGAATATCAGGGTTGGAAGGGACCTCAGGAGGTCATCTAGTCCAACTCCCTGCTCAAAAGCAGGACCAATCCCCAATTAAAACATCCTAGCCAGGGCTTTGTCAAGGCTGACCTTAAAAACTTTTAAGGAAGGAGACTCTACCACCTCCCTAGGTAATGCATTCCAGTGTTTCACCACCCTCCTAGTGAAAAAGTTTTTCCTAATATCCAACCTAAACCTCCCCCACTGCAACTTGAGACCATTACTCCTTGTCCTGTCCTCTTCTACCACTGAGAATAGTCTAGAACCATCCTCTCTGGAACCACCTCTCAGGTAGTTGAAAGCAGCTATCAAATCCCCTCTCATTCTTCTCTTCTGCAGACTAAACAATCCCAGTTCCCTCAGCCTCTCCTCATAAGTCATGTGTTCCAGACCCCTAATCATTTTTGTTGCCCTTGGCTGGACTCTCTCCAATTTATCCACATCCTTCTTGTAGTGCGGGGCCCAAAACTGGACACAGTACTCAAGATGAGGCCTCACCAATGTCGAATAGAGGGGAACGATCACGTCCCTCGATCTGCTCGCTATGCCCCTACTTATACATCCCAAAATGCCATTGGCCTTCTTGGCAACAAGGGCACACTGCTGACTCATATCCAGCTTCTCGTTCACTGTCACCCCTAGGTCCTTTTCCGCAGACCTGCTGCCTAGCCATTAGGTCCCTAGTCTGTAGCTGTGCATTGGGTTCTTCAGTCCTAAGTGCAGGACCCTGCACTTATCCTTATTGAACCTCATAAGATTTCTTTTGGCCCAATCCTCCAATTTGTCTAGGTCCCTCTGTATCCTATCCCTGCCCTCCAGCGTATCTACCACTCCTCCCAGTTTAGTATCATCCGCAAATTTGCTGAGAGTGCAATCCACACCATCCTCCAGATCATTTATGAAGATATTGAACAAAACCGGCCCCAGGACTGACCCTTGGGGCACTCCACTTGACACCGGCTGCCAACTAGACATGGAGCCATTGATCACTACCCATTGAGCCCGACAATCTAGCCAGCTTTCTATCCACCTTACAGTCCATTCATCCAGCCCATACTACTTTAACTTGCTGACAAGAATACTGTGGGAGACCGTGTCAAAAGCTTTGCTAAAGTCAAGAAACAATACATCCACTGCTTTCTCTTCATCCACAGAACCAGTAATCTCATCATAGAAGGCGATTAGATTAGTCAGGTATGACCTTCCCTTGGTGAATCCATGCTGACTGTTCCTGATCACTTTCCTCTCATGTAAGTGCTTCAGGATTGATTCCTTGAGGACCTGCTCCATGATTTTTCCGGGGACTAAGGTGAGGCTGACTGGCCTGTAGTTCCCAGGATCCTCCTTCTTCCCTTTTTTAAAGATTGGCACTACATTAGCCTTTTTCCAGTCATCTGGGACTTCCCCTGTTCGCCAATCTTGGCCAATGGCTCTGCAATCACAGCCGCCAATTCCTTCAGCACTCTCGGATGCAACTCGTCCGGCCCCATGGATTTGTGCACGTCCAGCTTTTCTAAATAGTCCCTAACCACCTCTTTCTCCACAGAGGGCTGGCCATCTACTCCCCATGTTGTGATGCCCAGCACAGCAGTCTGGGAGCTGTCCTTGTTAGAAGACAGAGGCAAAAAAAGCATCGAGTACATTAGCTTTTTCCACATCCTCTGTCACTAGGTTGCCTCCCTCATTCAGTAAGGGGCCCACACTTCCCTTGACTTTCTTCTTGTTGCTAACATACCTGAAGAAACCCTTCTTGTTACTCTTGACATCTCTTGCTAACTGCAGCTCCAGGTGCGATTTGGCCCTCCTGATTTCATTCCTACATGCCCGAGCAATATTTTTATACTCTTCCCTGGTCATATGTCCAACCTTCCACTTCTTGTGAGCTTCTTTATGTTTAAGATCCACTAGGATTTCACAGTTAAGCCAAGCTGGTCGCCTGCCATATTTACTATTCTTTCGACTCATCGGGATGGTTTGTCCCTGTAACCTCAGCAGGGATTCCTTGAAATACAGCCAGCTCTCCTGGACTCCTTTCCCCTTCATGTTAGTCCCCCAGGGGATGCTACCCATCTGTTCCCTGAGGGAGTCAAAGTCTGCTTTCCTGAAGTCCAGGGTCCGTATCCTGCTGCTTACCTTGCAACAGAGCATTAGTGTTCTAGACAAGATTCCTGAGAGAGGACTGTCTGAGGGCTGTTTGACCACCTCTGTTCAAGAAATGTTGTGTTTAATGCTATTAAAATAAGCCCTGCTCTACACTGGGGGGGGAGGGGTGTCGATCTAAGTTACAGCAACTTCAGCTACGTGAACAACATAGCTGAAGTCTTAGACATGGTGTCTTCACTGCGGTGAGTCGACTGCTCCGCTCCCTCGTCAACTCCACTTGCGCCTCTCGCGGCAGCGGAGTACAGGAGTCAACGGGAGAGCACCCGGGGGTCAATTTATTGTATCTAGACTAGATGTGATAAATTGATCCCCGCTGGATCGATCGCTACCCGCCAATCCGGCAGATAGTGAAGACATACCTTAAGTTATAGTAAAAATATATAGACTTTGTGTCACTGGTTTCTCCTTCAACAGAAAACAGACCAGGAAGGGCCTGAAATTTTGCTACCTTGCAGCAGCGGGGTGATAATATACAAGTCCATAATGTGCAAAAGCTACTTTTAATAAATAATTCCATCAAGTATATTCCAAAATTAGTCAATGACATTCATCTTTGCGAAGATCAGTAGCTCCTCTGGTTGCAGGCAATAACGTAACAAACAAAAGTCATGTACCAGTGACAATGGTTGTATCTGTCCTAGGATTCTGTACTAGTATCCAGCACGGCAGCATTTAAGTGCTTATTGAAAATATTAACAAAAATTCAACAGATTTGAAAGAGACTTTTCTTAGCTGAAAATATTACCCCTGTGACCTACAAAAGAACGATATTCTGATAAGAGAGCATACAGGGACAAGAATATATTTCTAGCAAATTGATATACTCAATAATTATCATCAATTCAGAAACAAGCAACCACTAACCAACCCACTTTACCTTCCACCCAAAGCACAAGGCTATGAGAGAACAAATCTATTACCTAGTTAAACTTTCCTGGGAGATTAAATTTCCTGGTAATGCTGAATTTAAAGGGCAGAGAAAAAAATATTTTTGTGCCTCTCTAGCACCTTACATCCAGGGACCTCAAAGAACTTCATAACAAGTTCTCTGCATCCCTGGCATTTAAAGTTTTATTATAGGTATGAAGCCAACAGTAGACCAATTACAATAGTCGTTTGCAATCTTATTATTTAACTGACACCAGAAACTACAAAAGGCTGCAAATAATCAGCAGAAGTGCACATAACAAGTGGGGGAGGTAGAATGTATTTAGAAAACTGGATTAAGGTCCTTCTAGCAATATTCAAGTGGGATCATGATCTTTCAAGTGATTAAATTTATTGAAGTAGGCTCCCATGTAAAATAAATATGTACTCAAATCAAAACTTGTAATTACATCTTTGAGTTCTGATAAGTAAGTCCTTATCAAAAACAAATATAAACTCCCCAAAATCAATCACTACACAAATCTCCCCCAGTTCCACCACTTCCTCCAGCTAGTCTAACTTCCTAAAGGCAATGTTTCTGCCTGGTTTTGAAACCAGAACCTCATGCAAGGCAAATGTAATATCCACTACACTGCAGAAATGCAGTTCAGACTCAGATTAAGTCAGTCAGATGGCTGGGACAGGATGCTCTCAGTAAAGGGTCACAGATTCCAGAACTAACTTCCCATCTTAGTCTGAGAACCCAAAGTTAGCTGACCTTCAAATCACACTGCAAAGCTTCTCTTTTTACCTGGGACCTTTTATATATAGTATTATTATTGTTAATGACACTGTTAAGATCCTGGATTTTTTTTCATATATAAATAAACCAAAATAATTAGAGAAACTCTTGATGGAACTGCAACTTTATTTACAACTGAAGATGCACTCTATATTATGCTAAAAACCTAGTGATTTGCAATAAAAAGCAGTATTCGGAATCTTGCCTTCTAACTGGTCAGGAATCAGAAACAGCTTTTCAAAGCACCATCAGTTAAGACTATTTTGTGTACTGAACAATATCACAAAATATTACACCAAAATGCTGAGAACATTAAGGTTTCAGTGTTGTTGTTAACCCAATTTCTGCAGTTCCCAAAAGTGTGGTAGGCTCTTCAGTGCAGGGTTTCTGTTTTATTTGTACTTTGAAGAGCTTTACAATCTAATTTCAGACATGATACAATATGAGGAGGCATAAAGAGGCAATGAAAAATTGGGGGATGGGGGAAAACTAACAGAGTGACAACTTTATGTGGTAACTCAGCAATGATTCAGTACACAACAGCGTGAGCAAATAACTAGATAATTGTATTTACAAATCACATTGTAGGTAATACTTTTGTTGGCATCACAGCAAAAGATAATCAGAGACATTAGCTAAGAAAGAGCGTTCAGCGTATAAGCATTGCATGGAATAAAGCAGAAATGGCTGAAGGAGACTACGGCCATGTCTACGCGACCTGCTGGATCAGTGCGTAGTGATCCATCTATCAGGGATCGATTTATCGTGTCTAGTGTAGACGCGATAAATCGATCCCCGATCGCTCTGCCATCAACTCTGGAACTCCACCACGGCGAGAGGCAGAAGTGGAGTTGATGGGGGAGTGGCAGCCGTCGATCCTGCGCCACGAGGACACAAAGTAAGTGATTCTAAGTCAATCTAAGATACGTCGATTTCAGCTATGCTATTCTCCTAGCTGAAGTTGCGCATCTAAGATGGATCACGCCCCCAGTGTAGACCAGGCCTAGGACACAGGAATTGATTCTGTAGATATCGATCCAGATTCATATACTGTGCCCATCACCAGGATATCCAAGAACCCAATGGAATCAATTGGTTAAACGGAGCACTCAAGTCAAAAAGTGACAAACTGCACATGCTACTGTAACTCTTGCCCCTCTTGTGTATAAGAATTACAATACAGCCATTATTTACAAGATTATATACTATTTCACAAAGAATACCGAGTCTAAACATTTTCTGCAACCTTAGATCAGCAGTTCTCAAACCGTGGCCTGATTAGCACACAACTGCGGCCCAGCTCAGCTGTGTGCTAAAGAGCAGCCTGCAGGCCAGGGTCCCACCAGGTTCCTGGCTGCCCGGAGGGGCCGGGGCAGCCGGCCCGGCCCATGGGGTCAGGGGCAGCCAGCCCAGCCCCACCCCGTGGGGTCCAGGGCAGTTGCATGGCAGGCATCCACGGTTGGGCTGCCGCTGCCCTGCCACCCGGCCCCTGTGGCCCAGGTAACACATTGTGGGCTGCATGTGCGGCCAATAATGTGTAATAAATTGAGAACCACTGCCTTAGATTAATGTATTTAACACCTGGCAGTACAGAGGTACAGAGCAGTGCAGACTGCTTTGTTTACACCAAACAAAATCCACTGAAGGTGTTCATATGACAAGTACAAAATAAACCTCTCTTACATAATACACTACAGATTAAGCATAATCTATGACAGAAGCGAAAGTCGGGGATGGAGGGAGGGGGACATCTATCTACACAGGCCACCTAAATTTTCAATAGAGAAATGTCACAGTGAATCTAACTTACCTTGTAAATTACACCTAAGAAGGAACTATATATAAATTAATTACATTCCCTGCACCTGCATAGAGCCCAAAATTACATAAACGCGTTCAGCACAAAACAACTTGCAGGATCAAGGCTCTCTATTAAAAAGCAGACCTTACAGATGCAAATTTACATTGAATGATTGCAAATGCAGAAATACTGGATAACCTAAATATACAAGAATGAAAGTTTGCTACAGGATGATACAAATGTTAAATTGAGGCCTTAAGAAAAAGGCTGAATGATATATGATCCACTCTCACATAATACAATGTAAGTAACAACTATCAAAATGCATATGCACAGAGAGGTGATGCTGCAGTTATGCATGGAACCTTGTTCTCATTTCTTGAATTTCTGAGCACTTAATCATGCAACTGTAACATTTGCTCAACATAGTTTTCAGGTTTAATGAAATTTCCTAGGGGTTGGTTTTTTTGGGGTTTTTTTTTTGGTTTTTTTTTTAAAACAAAAAAAAATATTGAAAAGGTTCCATAATCTAAAACTGTTCACATTGTTCTCTATCTCTAGATACAAAGAGAACATTTTTTCACCCCAACTCCTTTCCCAAAAATAGCTGAAGTGTTTGGGTTGAAACATTAAAAAAAAAAAACACCCAAAAAGGCTGAGAAATCTGAGCCCCAAATAATAAGTTACTGTGGGAAAAGCCAGACTTTATCTTCAATTTAAATAATTTTAAACTACATTTTTAACAGGTCTTGAAACTCAGTATTCCCCTCAAGCAGTTCCTTTCTGCAGTCTATCTTTCATTTGTGATCTTTCCTCATACTCCAGCATTCCAACCTAAACAGTATCACCACAACACTGGTCTCAAATACACGGATATTCATTTTTATCTAAAATGAGCCTTCCACATCTTGTAGAGTTTTCCAAATGCAGTAGTGGCTAGACCAATTCATTTTATGTCATCTTCACAATTCCCATTCTTTGATACTAATCCTCCAAGGTACACAAATTTTTCCCACTTGTTCTAATTCTTTGTTTCTATCTTCAATCTTTACCTCTTTTTTTGTATTCCAGTTGCCACAGTTTGTCTTCTCTATGCTGATCTTAAATCCAATTTTTCTGCTTTCCCAGTCTACCTCAGTAATTATTCTCTGTAAATACTCCTCCTTTGTCAAAGCCATGACATCAATATATAATCTGTAACTTCAAGGTTATTCACTGTCTTCCCATGTAACATGACTTCTCATTCCATCTCTCAGTGCTATAGCCATTGCTACTTCCATTACAAAGCTGAGCATATCTGGCAACAGTATGCATCTTTATCCCACTCCTACATGTCTTGAACCATGCAGTCTGCTTCCTGTCTACTCTCACTGCACTCCTCAACTTGCTGTAGATGTTTTCTATCAGATTGAGCAATTACTCAGGAATGACATGCATTCTCAAGACTTGCCATAACCCTTTCTGCAAAATGATATCAGAAGCCTGTTTGAAATTTATAAAGTTGTTGCAACAGATTTGGTTGTGTTCTAGGCGTCATGCTGTCTGGAGCGGCTCACAACTGTGAGTGCCAAACTTAGGTTAGAACGTAAGAAAACAGGGCAGACACCCCAAACTGGTGGTATATTCTATAATTATATTTCACCAAGCCAGTAACAAATTTGAACTCCTGGATCACTATACCAATCTTACTGTGGAGTCACAGACAGCTGCCTTCAGCACTCCAGTCTTATCCTGCCACCCAGACAAACTGGACTTGGTGATAATGGTCACAAACAAACAAAAAATAATCACACCACATACTGATTCTTTGGGATTGCAAATAACCAGTAACTTACCCTAGGTCAGCTGGTACTTTGGAGCTCACACCAAAGAAAATGCTGACAGCCAATTCTATAGTAAACTAACTACAGGTTTATTAGCTAAGAAAAAATGAGAGTTATTGAGAGTTAAAGCAGGTAAAATATAATAGGTGAATCAAAGTTTGCAAATCCAAAATGACAGCAGTTGATGTAATACACAGCTAGTTTCCCAAAAGTCTTTTCATGAAACCCTGATGTTTCTGGGGATCTCCACTTTGCACGTCATATCCTCTCTGTAAGAGTTCAAGTAGTCAGCGATAAGGATTATTCTTTTGAATCAGGTTTCAGAGTAACAGCCGTGTTAGTCTGCATTCGCAAAAAGAAAAGGAGTACTTGTGGCACCTTAGAGACTAATCAATTTATTTGAGCATAAGCTTTCGTGAGCTGCAGCTCACTTCATCGGATGCATAGCCGATGAAGTGAGCTGTAGCTCACGAAAGCTTATGCTGAAATTGGCTAGTCTCTAAGGTGCCACAAGTACTCCTTTTCTTTTGAATCAGGATTTATAGTGTCTGCTCAAAGACGACAATCTGAACAATGTCTTCACCTGTGTGGGGCAGTGAATTTCCATTGTCAAACATAATGGCCCTTACTTTGAAGTTAGCATTCTTCTTCATTTACATATCCAAGGCTCCAATCGCATTTGACGGGTAATTTACCTTTTACATTGTGTATATATCCCTGTAAGTGGTCAGTTTGGATGAGCTATTACCAGCAGGAGAGTGAGTTTGTGTGTGTATGGGGGGGGGGGGGATGTGAGAAAACCTGGATTTGTGCAGGAAATAGCCCAACTTGATTGTCATGCACATTGTGTAAAGAGTTGTCACTTTGGATGGGCTATCACCAGCAGGAGAGTGAATTTGTGTGGGGGGGTGGAGGGTGAGAAAACCTGGATTTGTGCTGGAAATGGCCCACCTGATGATCACTTTAGATAAGCTATTACCAGCAGGACAGTGGGGTGGGAGGAGGTATTGGTTCATATTCTCTGTGTATATATAAAGTCTGCTGCAGTTTCCACGATATGCATCTGATGAAGTGAGCTGTAGCTCACAAAAGCTTATGCTCTAATAAATTGGTTAGTCTCTAAGGTGCCACAAGTACTCCTTTTCTTTTTGCGAATACAGACTAACACGGCTGTTACTCTGAAACCTGTAATTAATGTAACAGCAAACAACAATCCCTCATTAGTTTTCATGAAGTTTACACATCAAGTATATTCTCATCTTAACACTGACACATACTTTTGATCTAGGGTTAACTAGTTACAGGAATATACATAATGCAATGCAATAGCAATCAATGGGTTATAGACAAATGAAGACAGTATCTTTAACATTTCTTTTAACTAAACTAATACACAAATGAATTGGCCTAATTATACTACAATACCTTTTGTTGCTCCTTTAATTTCTATTAGCTTATGAGTGAACTAGCCTCCAGCCCAGTCCTGAGCTGGCACCAGGGTAGACAGCATCACACTAGGTATTTCTCCAATACCTGTCTTATCACAAATAGTTGATCTACTGTATTTCACCTCTGTCTAAATCCAAATCACTCTTCTGCAAGCACTGCTTTATTCAGATACCTCTTCATTCTCCTCTGCAACGTCTTGACGGATGCTTTTGCCAGCATACTCAATACAATGATTCTTCTGTAGTTCTTTCACTTACTCTTAACTCCTTTTTTATAGATTGGTAGTATTATCACTTTCTCACATACACTTAGCACTTGATCTTGCTTGGAAATTTTGTTAAATAACTTGTGCATCACCTTTATCACATGTTCCTTGCCTGCTTGCAACAGCTCTGCGATTATGTTGTCACTTCCTGGTGCTTTTTTCTTTTTCAAGCTTTCTACTGAGATCTTTACTGTGTCTTCTAAGAGTTCCACCATCTTGTCTCCCATATTTGTACTGGGAAGCTTCTCCGGGAGCTTTTCATCTGTGTTCACGACATTGTACAGGTCTTCAAAATACTCTTTCCATCGCTTATTCTTTATTTGTTCATCCTCAATTAATTTGTCCATGCTTATCTTACACCTCTGTTCATGGCCTGGTATGTAAGCCAAGAGTGGAGGAAGCTTACCTTATAGAATCATAGGACTGGAAGGGACCTCGAAAGGTATCTAGTCCAGCCCACTGCACTCATGGTAGGACTGAATATTATCTAGACTATCCCTGACAGGTGTTTGTCTAATCAGCTCTTAAAAATCTCCAATGATGGAGATTCCACAACCTCCCTAGGTAACTATCACCCTAACAGTTAGGAAGTTTTTCCTAACGTCCAACCTAAACTTCCCTTGCTGCAATTTAAGCCCATTGCTTCTTGTCCTATCCTCAGCGGTTAACAATAATAATTTTTCCTCCCTCCTCCTTGTAACAACCTTTTACATACTTGAAAACTGTTATGACCCCTCTCAGTCTTCTCTTTCCAAGACAAAACAAATCCAGTTTTTTCACTCTTCCCTCATAAGTCATGTTTTCTAGACCTTTAATAATTTTTGTTACTCTTCTCTGGACTTTCTCCAATTTGTCCACCTTTCCTGAAATGTGGCACCCAGAACTGGACACAATACTCCAACTGAGGCCTAATCTTACGCGGAGCAGAGCGGAAGAATTATTTCTGGGGTCTTGCTTACAACACTCCTCCTCATACAGCCCAGAATGATGTTCGGTTTTTTTGCAACAATGTCATACTGTTGACTCATATTTAGCTTGTGGTCCACAAGGACCCCCAGATCCCTTTCCGGAGTACTCCTTCCTAGGCCATCATTTCCCATTTTGTATGTGTACAACTGATTGTTCCTTCCTAAGTGGAGTTCTTTGCATTTGTCCTTATTGAATTTCATCTTATTTACTTCAGACCATTTCTCCAGTTTGTCCAGATCATTTTGAATTTTAATCCTATCCTCCAAAGCACTTGCAACCCCTCCCAGTTTGGAATCGTCCGCAAACTTTATAAGTGTACTCTCTATCCCATTATCTAAATCACTGATGAAGATATTGAACAGAACCAGATCCAGAACGGATTCCTGCAGGATCCCACTCGTTATGCCCTTCCAGCATGACTGTGAACCACTGATAACTACTCTCTGGAAACGGATTTCCAACCAGTTTTGCACCCACCTAATAGTAGCTGCATCTAGGTTGCATTTTCCTAGTTTGTTTTTGAGAAGGTCATGCAAGACCGTATCGAAAGCTTTACTAAAGTCAAGATATACCATGTCTACTGCTTCCCCCCATCCACAAGGCGTGTTCCCCTGTCAAAGAAAGCTATCATGAAGAGGTTTTAAAAACATAAGACTAACAAAAACTAGTATAAGACATGCAGCTTTAATCACACATTTGTATGATAGCTCCATGTAACTAATATAATAAGGTTCAGTTATTGCTATTACAACTCCTATAAATTTATCAAAAATGTGCAGTGAAAAAGATGAAGTTGCAACCATATTACCAAACATAATTTTAGCCCAGTTGCGTGCATTAGTAATCTGGTTTTACATTCGCTGCAAGTTCACGCTAACATATAGAGCATAAACAAATATCCTGTTTCTCAATAAAGACTCATTATTGCACTGATCATCAATGAGACCACTAATACTTCAACACTGAAGATGCAGTGAAATGCCTGTATGTCCCCTTTCGATGGTCACTTAGCCATTCTGCCCCTACACTATGGAGTTCACAGCCTTTGGACATCTGGAATAGCTCCATTTTCTTATTTAAAATTTTATTTAATTGCTTTTAGCCAGTTATTGGTTCAGGATGGATTACTTTAATATTTACATTAACGTAAAATGGCTTGAGACCACCCCAATAAGGTGCTTTAATGAGTTGTCACTGTCCCTCCAAATTCACCACTGCAATAGTAAAATATATGCTAGTGTCAAAATAATGAAAAAGCTCTGATTATGGTCCGCTTCCTTATGTGCGGCAACACCCTTGTCTCCAAATCATGCCCTTAATTGAACCTGAGCAATTGCACTGCAGACTAATAGGGCTGCCTAGGTGTAAATGAGGACATAATTTGGTCACAAGGGGACTATACATGTGAAAATAATACAAAGATCCTAAAAGATCCTTCCTTCTCATTCACTATCACAGGAAAGGACCCACGCCAACTATCTAACCTCAGGCTGAATTTGCACAGATGATTTAGAAAAAATATCTTTTTATTTAAAAACTGAGAATATTTGAACTGGAAATAATTGACAGACAATAAACAGGGAACTCACAATGCCATTTTCACAAAAGTACTTTTAAAAGTAGAACTACATTAACTAATTTCCTGGACAACTATCCAAGTTTAGTTAAATGAAAATCAAAGAGAATTTAAGATGATTTGTGCTGTGCTCTGGCGGAACAGTGGAGTTCTGATGGTTCAATAGCACTCACTTTCAATGTCAACTTAAAAAAAAAAAAGAACAAAACAGTTGGTAAAATCAAATGAGAAAGTTGCAAAATATTTAACCAT
Source organism: Lepidochelys olivacea (assembly GCF_965140295.1). Classification (NCBI taxonomy): domain Eukaryota; kingdom Metazoa; phylum Chordata; order Testudines; family Cheloniidae; genus Lepidochelys; species Lepidochelys olivacea. Next base: position 1,796,280 of record NC_140417.1, on the reverse strand, counting down.
GTGGAAGAACTATGCCTGGGAACAAATGCATCAATTATGCTTCCTGAACAAATGGACATTTGCAAATCTGACATTTTTAGCTATGGCAGTGTAGCTGTAGCCCTGTCGGTCCTAGAATATTAGGGACACAAGACAGGTGAGATATCTTTTATTGAACCAATTTTTGTTGGTGAGAGAGAAAAGCTTTTGAGCTACACACAACTCTTCTTCAGGCTCCTCCCTGTGGCTCGAAAGCTTGTCTCTCTCACCAACAAAAGATGGCCCAATAAAAGATACTACCTTGCCCACCTGTCTGTCTAATTTTTAGCTATTATTTTCTGGAGGCATGGTGCAGGCATCTGCTGTTCTTAAGATAACTATCTCTTCAGGTTAGACACAGTGACAAAAACTGACTATTGGAGAAGGCCTTATTTTGTGCATTGTGCTGAAGATAAAACTGACAGCAATCTGGAAGATTAGCAAGAAGAAATAGAAGCAGATTCAAATGAAAGAAGCTGAAACATTCCCAGAGTTATTTAGATGAGTCTTTTCTGTGGCCCCTGTGACATATGTCTTCAGAAATGTATCCTGACTGAATGGTTATTAATGTTGAAGTTGCCTTAAAGCCTGAAATTGTCATTAATAGGAAAAAGGTTTTTCCACTAACCTATCATTTGCAATCTATTGATTTCTAAAATAAACAGAGAGAATTATAATTTAAATACAATAACTACTATGTGCTAAATACAACAGACAAGTGTTAATAGGCCACAAACTGGAAAGTCATTGCTTTCAATAAGCACACATTTAAAACCTTTTCAGAAGTGTATTAAAATAATAAGGGAAACTTTACCTGATACTCTTCTGTTAAATCTGTTAATTACTGGAGCTGCAAAACAAAGAAAAAAATCAGTTAAAGGTGAAATTACTGTTTACTAAAATAAGTCATTAAGAATCAAAATGATCACATTTGGTAATACCACTATATTTTTTCTATTTTATATCCCACCCTATTAAAATCTTACAGACACTTTTCATCCGCTTCCTTATGTACAGGAAGAGTTTGGATATTTAAAGCTAAGCTAGATTTTCCAAGACTGTTATAGAATAAAAAATAAAACAGCCCTTTAGTACGTGGTATTTTCTTCCCATTACATTAATCAGGTTACCATCTCAATCTTCTTTTCGATAAACAGATTGAGTTCCTTAAATCTCTCATTGTAAAGCATTTCTTCAGTCTCTCAAGTCATCTTTATGGCTCTTTCTGCACCATCTCCAAAATTTCAACATCCTTTTTAGAATGTAGACATCAGAACTGGATGCAATATTCCAGCATCAGTCTCACCAAGTCTGGATACAGAGGTAAAATCACTTCCCTACTCCTTGGTTCATCCATCCAAAGACTGAGTTAGCCTTTTTGCCACAGTGTCGCACTGGGGACTTATGGTATGTTCAGTTGTTTGAAAAAGATCTCTTGGTCAAAGTGGACAGTCTGCTCTGATCCGAGATTATGACCTTGCATTTGGCTATATTCAAACACATTCTGTTTGAATGGGCCCAGGTGAACTAGTGATCCAGATTGTTCTGTATAGCTGTCCTGCCATCATTTGCCACTATAGGTTCTCCACAATTTACCATCAATGGTTTTATATTTACTATAGATCATTGATGAAATATTGAATAGCATCACATATGGAATCAATCCCTGCAGAGCCCCACTCAGAATACCCCCATTTCATGATTCCCTATTGACAACGACTTTGAGAAGTAATAACTTTATAAGCAGGCCAGAGAGCTCCTCAGCCAACTTTTAGGAATCAGGTGCAAGTTTTCTTGGTCTGCTGTTTTTTCGTTTTTTGTTTTATTCCCTAGCAGATGCTGTTCAATACCCCCTTCATTACTAATGGACTGGAAAGTAGTTCCTCATCATATGACATGAAAATATCATCCTGCTTCTTTCCAAATACAAAGCAGAAATATTTATTGAAAACTTCTGTCTTTTCTGCATCTGCACAGATAACTTTCTTTAAATCAAGAGTGGAACAAGCAAAAGTAGAAAGATAAAGCTGAATGGTGCCGCTGAAGACAAAGAATGGCACTAGGGCCACTCTTTCTGCCTATGTGGAAGAAAGAATGGCAGTACAAAAAGAATCAAACCAAAACCTCACAGTCTCCTTCCAAGGAGAGAAAAGTGAAACTATGCAATCAAAACTACAGACAAGCCCAACCAACAGCTAGAATGGCTATATTGGCAGACTACCATAAAGAACAATGTGCAGTGCTAGCTCAAGACACCAGAGAATCACAGCCCCGTATGGAAAAAATGTTTCAAGTGGAAGAAAGAATGGACAACAACAACTAGGGATGAATGAAAAATATTAGAGACTGAGACGTTGGATGGACCAGGGAAGCGCAAGGGCCTGAGAATTATTATGTATTTTGCTGAAGGGAAAGAAGAAATAAAGCAAGAAGCCTGGGATTTGGATCAGATTTATCAACATTTCCGTATTTACATAAAAGTGTATCAAAATAGGGAGTTCTCTCCAAGAACACTCTACTACATCAAGCATACATGAACCATGCATAGGAGTGTTATAGTGGCCATGTCAAACAGAGTTTTCCCACTTAAATTTTTATTAAAAACTTACTTTGTTTTTAATAAGAACATTGCCATGATAATTTGATCACAGAACTTTAGAGGGGTGTGTACCAACACACACAATTTGTATGCCATATATCAAGGTTGATAGAGCAAAGCATAAAAACACTTTTTGATACTTCCTTACAGAGATATCCACTATATAAGCTTAGGAGCACAATTTGTGCCCCACTCTTGTACAGTGCACTGGCTGTAAATACCAAGGCATCATCTAAGACCTGCATGATTACTTTGCCTTATATTTTGGAGCACAGTAGATCTGGGACTTTTAAATGCTACCAGTTGGAAATGCTGAATTGTACACACAAATGCAACTCAGGTGTTTATGGCACCTTTTCACAGATTTAGCTCCAGGGATGCAATAATTTTAACTCTAAATGCAGTTCACTCCTCAAGACAATCAATCATCACATATGAGTATATGAGCAAATAAAAAAAATCTGCCCCTTCACTTCCATGGATGCAGAGTCTGAAGACTTTAATTTGCTGAACATTTTTCAAAAGCTATCGTATTTAGGCATGTTAACATTCCAGAATTGCACCACAAATTAAATATTTACATTATTACATAGCTACTATTATTACCAGAACAAGTCAGTAACATAACAAACCAACAAAGGTAGAGACTATTACTAGAAGTCATAACATGAAAGACCTACCATATTTTACTACACTAACTCTCCGAATCACCATAGGGTAACAGAATTTTCTGCTGAAGTAAAATTTCATCTCATGACTGAGAAATTCAATTTTTTTCTTCTAACATAGCTGGCATTGATATGGGATTGATAAAGTTTTTTGCCTTTCAAGCTTCTGTGAGCAGTAAATACAACATCTGAAGAAGCTCTTAGAAGGAAGACAATATGGATATTGAGTGATCAACTGTTGTGACCTGCACAGGATGTGCCATGTTTGTCTTTCTCCCAGAGGATAGAAGCAAAGGTTAAAGGACTAGAGACCTACGTATCAACCCTGCATTGCATCAGAGAAAAGGAAGACTTTCTGTATAGAAGTCAGTGTTTGGCACTGCAGGCACAGCAAGTTGAAGAATCAGAGAGGGTAGTACAGAGCAGAATGGGGAAGAAAATTAGTAGCATGTGACCTCCAGAAGAAGAAAGAGGAGAACCTGTGTACCCCCACTGCAAATAGAGGTAAGAAGCCGTTTTCAGGCTCTCTGCACAAGTACTATGGTGGAGAATGGTTTGGAAGAGTCATCTGAGGCAAGAGACCAGAAGGCATGAGATCCATTGTCCTAGGGGGTTCCACCACCACCACTCCCAAGAGGAAGAGAGAGGTGGTGGTGTTCAGGGACTCCCTCCTAAGGAGGGCCAAGTCACCCATCTGCTGTCCAGACCGGGAAACTTGAGTAATGTGTGCTTCTTGCCTGGAGCTAAAATTCAGGATGTGATGGAGTGTCTGCCAAGACCGATAAAGCCCTCAAACCGCTATCCCTTCTTACTTCTCCATGTGGGCACCAATGATACTGCCAAGAATGACCGTGAGCAGGTCACTGCAGACTATGTGGCTCTGGGAAAAAGGATAACGGGGTTTGAGGTGCAAGTCGTGTTCTTGTCCATTCTCCCTGTTGAAGGAAAAGGCCGAGATAGGGACCATTCAATTGTGGAGGTAATGCATGGTTACACAGGTGGTGTCAGAGAGGGGGCTTTGGATTCTTTGACCTTTGGATGTTGTTCCAGGAAGGAGGATTGCTAGGCAGAGATGGGATCCACCTAACGAAGAGAGGGAAGAGCACCTTCACTGGCAGGCACACTAACCTAGTGAGGAGGGCTTTAAACTAGGTTTATCGGGGGGTGGAGACCTAAGCCCTGAGGTAAGTAGAATACTGGGAGGAAACACAAGGAGGAGGGTGCCACAGGGCAGGCCTCCTGATTCATACTGAGAAAGTAGGGCAATTGGCTAGTTATTTTAGGTGCCTGTACACGAACGCAAGAAGCCTGGGAAACAAGCAGGAAGAACTGGAAGTCCTGGCACAGTCAAGGAACTATGATGTGACTGGAACAACAGAGACTTGGTGGGGTAACTCACATGACTGGAGCACTGTCATGGATGGGTATGAACTGTTCAGGAAGGACAGGCAGGGGAGAAAAGGGGGAGGAGTTTCACTGTAAGTAAGAGAGCGGTATGACTGCTCAGAGCTCCAGTCCGAAACTGGAGAAAAGCCTGTTGAGAGTCTTTAGGTTAAGTTTAGAGGCAAGAGCCACAAGGGTGATGTCGTGTTTGGCATCTGCTATAGACCACCAGACCAGGAGGATGAGGTAGATGAGGCTTTCTTCGGACAACGAACAGAAGTTTCCAGATCACAAGTTCTGGTTCTCATCGTGAACTTCAATCACCCTGACATCTGCTGGGAGAGCAATACAACAGTGCACAGACAATCCAGGAAGTTTTTGGAGAGTGTCTGGGACAACTTCCTGGTACAAGTGCTGGAGGAACCAACTCGGGACTGTGCTCCTCTTGACCTCCGGCTCACAAAACAGGGAAGAACTGGTAGGGGAAGAAGAAGTGGATGGCAACCTGGGCAGCAGCGATCATGAGATGGTCGAGTTCAGGATCCTGACAAAAGGAAGAAAGGAGAGCAGCAGAATACGGATCCTGGACTTCAGAAAAGCAGACTTGGATCCCCTGGGAGGCTAATATGAGGGGGGGGAAGGAGTCGGGAGAGCTGGCTGTATTTTAAAGAAGCCTTATTGAGGGTGAAGGAACAAACCATCCCAATGTGCAGAAATAATAGCAAATATGGCAAGCGACCAGCTTGGCTTAACAGTGAAATCCTTGCTGATCTTAAGCACAAAAAGGAAGCTTACAAGACGTGGAAACTTGGACTACGGAGGAGTATAAAAATATTGCTTGAGCATGCAGAGGTGTAATCAGGAAGGCCAAAGTACAATTGGTATTGTAGCTAGCAAAGGATGTGAAGGGTAACAAGAAGGGTTTCTACAGGTATGTTAGCAACAAGAAGGTGGTCAGGGAAAGTGTGGGACTCTTACTTAATGGGGGAGGCAACCTAGTGACAGATGATGTGGAAAAAGCTGAAGTACTCTATGCTTTTTTTGCCTCGGTCTTCACCGTCAGCTCCTACACTGCTGCACTGGGCAGCACAGTATGGGGAGAAGATGAGCAGCCCTCAATGGTGAAAGAATAGGACTATTTAGAAAAGCTGGACGTGCACAAGTCCATGGGGCTTGGTGCAATGCATCTGAGGGTACTGAGGGAGTTGGCTGATGTGATTGCAGAGCCATTGGTCATTATCTTTGAAAACTCATGGCAATCGGGGGAGGTCCCGGATGATCGGAAAAAGCAAATATAGTGCCCATCTTTTAAAAAGGGAAGAAGGAGAACTATGATGTGATTGGAATAACAGAGACATGGTGGGGTAACTCACATGATTGGAGCACTATCATGGATGGGTATAAACAGTTCAGGAAGGACAGGTGGGGGAGAAAAGGTAGAGGAGTTGCACTGTATGTAAGAGAGCAGAATGTCTGCACTGGATGGGTCTCACAGTTCTGGGTCTTGATATTCAGTACCAGGATTGGTACTAGAACTAGGGTTCTGCTCCGAGGGAAGAAGTGGAGGTGCTCTAGATTCCAATACAACGGAGTAAGACCTTCTAGTATGTGTCCCCTGCATTGGAGGAAAAGCCCAAAGGTTCCAGAACAGCCACTGTGCTGGCATCTGCCACTGTGCAGGTAGCCAAGCTGCAGGTGGGATGCCCTGGGTTGGGTCTGTCATCGGGTGATGTCAGGTGGAGTGTTGATGCTGGCTCCTGCAGGAGACATACAACTCTGCCTCTCAGGATTCCCTTTTAGAAGATCAGGGAGGAGCAGTGCTGGCAAACAGTGCTGGCAGGGAGGGGACCAGGCTGTGCCATCAAGACTGGTTTCCCTTTTCCTCTATTGTGGTGGAGAGTCCATCGGTGCCAGAGTAAATGGTGCCTGTTCCGGGGTTGGAGTCAACAGCACCAGACAAGTTACAGGAGCCTCAGAGTGGCCCAACATGGGTTGCACTCTGCTACCATCTCTTTGCCCCGCAGACCTCGGAGTTGGGGGATCGCTTTCTGTCCATCTTCTTCTGCTTCTCTCTCGGCACCAGTGGAGAACAGTGTTGAGAGTCCCTTACCATAATCATCATCTTCTGCACTGGGAATGATGGACAGTGCCAGGAGTCCTGAGAAGCAGAAGGAGCATCCTTTTCCAGTGCCAGAGATGTGAAGCAGTATTGACGCTCCTAAGAGAAGTCGGAGTGACTCAGCTCCGAGGGATGACTAAGTACTGCCTCCATGAGGAGAAACCTAAGCCTAACGGTCTATCTTTTTTGGTGCAGGGCCTGAAGCTTTTGCAGATCTTGCAGTGTTTCCACATTTGAGTTTCCCCAGGTACTTAGACAGCTGGAATGGGGGGTCACAGACAGACTTGTGGCATGAAGCACAAGACAAACTCTGGAGACCGAGGCATCCCTAGTGCCCAGAGGAACTTACCCCGCTGAGCGGGGTTTGCTATCCTAAATAACTGTCTTAATAACTGAAATTTAACAACTACAAATAGAGATGACTATACAAAATAAAAGAATCCAAGTCCACTGAAGGAGTATATGTGAAACACAAGAACAAACTCTAGTTCCAGCAACAGTAAGAAGGAACTGAGAGGGTGGTGGGTTGTCAGGACCCTTTCTATCAGCACCATGACCATGCGACTCCAGGGGGCACCAGAATCAACCCGACAGATACCACTGAGGGGAAAACTTTCTGGTGGCAGTGCTGGAGGCAAGCACACACCAACACTGGAATGGACATGGGCAAGCACTTGAAGAAGAACAAGAATGTTCTTTGCTTCAGAAAAGCAAGGTCCATCCGCAGAGACCAAAAACAGATCATGAACAAATAAAAGCAAATCCCTTAAGATTTTAAAATTTTCAATCAGATCATTTAGGAACTTTTGCATTGCTTTCATCGAGGTTTCACCTGTAGCAACAACACTCAATGTGGGAAAATGCAACATCTTTCCTGTTAAATCTGTCTGAAAGATTGCACGATTCCTCTGATGGGGAACACTTTTTCAAACAGATCCCCAACATGGCTTGCACGGCCTTGGAGCTGCAAATTGAGGGAATTAAAGTGATCAGTACTGAAAAGATACCTGTGACATAGAGGGGACATCATTAATAAATTCTAGGAACTCAGAAGCCTTATTGGTCTTGTGGTTTGGAAGGAATTTTATTATTTCTTTTTAAAGTGCACAAAATATCTCTAACACATACCCCCTACTAAACAGCAAATATCGCTGTGTTGCAACAGGTCACTATATTTGGCTGAAACGTCTTGTAAAAGAGCTTTAAAAACACGATGTTGCAAGCTAGAAGTTGAGCATATGTAGTTCACTAATCTCTTCACAACATCCATTGGTTTTTTCAAGTCCCCAGACAACTTATCACACAGGACAGTCTGATGAATAACACAGTGAAGTGTATTTAATGAAGGATATATTGCAGCCAGACTTGAAGCAAAGCCCTTCTCTTTCCCTCTCATGGAGGGACCTCTGTCTGTAGCAAGCAAGCTTGCTTTCTGCAGATCTAAACCTTTTTTATTTTTCAAAAAAAGCCTCTCTCCTGTGGTTTAGGTTTCTAACTGTATTAAGCACAAAAATTCTTCCTTGAAAATTTCACCATCATAAAATCTAACGAACAGCGATAGTTGTCCAGTATCACTTAAATCTCTTGATTTGTCCATTGCAAGAGACATGTATTTGGTGTTTTTAAATCAGAAAGCAGTGCTGACAGACCATCCTCAAATTACTTCCAATCTTCGCTCTGCCATGGAATCAGACAGGGGAACTTGCTTCACAATGTCATCTTTGTTTTTATCTCTGGCATTTACAACTTGTACTCTTTGACAAGCTCGGCATCTAGAAAAGGCTTTCTTTTTAGCTAGTACTCACATTATCAGAAGAGAGGCAGCTGTTGCTTTTTCCTGTACTCGTGCTGATGTTGTGAGAATGACATCTGAAGTGTGATATGGAGAATTCAGGATTTTCATAGAATCATAGAATATCAGGGTTGGAAGGGACCTCAGGAGGTCATCTAGTCCAACCCCCTGCTCAAAAGCAGGACCCATACCCAATTAAATCATCCCAGCCAGAGCTTTGTCAAGCCTGACCTTAAAAACGTCTAAGGAAGGAGATTCCACCACCTCCCTAGGCAACGCATTCCAGTGTTTCACCACCCTCCTAGTGAAAAAGTTTTTCCTAATATCCAACCTGAACCTCCCCCACTGCAACTTGAGACCATTACTTCTTGTCCTGTCCTCTTCCACCACTGAGAATAGTCTAGAACCATCCTCTCTGGAACTACCTCTCAGGTAGTTGAAAGCAGCTATCAAATCCCCCCTCATTCTTCTTTTCTGCAGACTAAACAATCCCAGTTCCCTCAGCCTCTCCTCATAACTCATGTGTTCCAGACCCCTAATCATTTTTGTTGCCCTTCGCTGGACTCTCTCCAATTTATCCACATCCTTCTTGTAGTGTGGGGCCCAAAACTGGACACAGTACTCCAGATGAGGCCTCACCAATGTCGAATAGAGGGGGACGATCACATCCCTCGATCTGCTCGCTATGCCCCTACTTATACATCCCAAAATGCCATTGGCCGCCTTGGCAACAAGGGCACACTGCTGACTCATATCCAGCTTCTCGTCCACTGTCACCCCTAGGTCCTTTTCCGCAGAACTGCTGCCTAGCCATTCGGTCCCTAGTCTGTAGCTGTGCATTGGGTTCTTCAGTCCTAAGTGCAGGACCCTGCAATTATCCTTATTGAACCTCATCAGATTTCTTTTGGCCCAATCCTCCAATTTGTCTAGGTCCCTCTGTATCTACCACTCCTCCCAGTTTAGTATCAATTTTGTCACATCTTGCAACACTGCCAGGAGGATAGGCTGTGTTGAAATTTGTTTGCTTTGATTCAAAGTGGCGCCTCACGGTGACAACCTTACAGGCGGGTACAACAGTTTGGCATATCAAACACAAAGGTTTTGTGTTTTAATGAGATGGTATAATTAAAAGAAAATCCTCTCTCCAGTTTGAGTTAAAAGCTCAGTCTTTGCTGTCGACTTTGGAGGTTTACTCCCACGCATTCATTTTTTGGTCCATTTCCATCACTAACGAAAAAGTGAGTGGCATCCTAGCTCAATCGTAGCTGATGCCATTGTGAGAACTTAAGAGCCAGTCAGTTACTTACTAAGGAAGCCATAGGCAAATGATAGGCAGCACATCACTGTTCGTGAATTTATTTATAAAACTTTATATTTTTATTTATATGCGAGCTGGCGGGCCACACAGGAAGCCTTGGCAGGCCCACATTTGGCCTCCAGGCCACCTTTTGCTTATTACTGATGTAGACCCTGCTGGAGTGCTTGTTTGTTTGAAACAGTACTATTAAAATGCACTACGGAACTTAGAGGACACTAGCATGATCTAAAGGCACCAACTAATGTGCAACACTGATTTCAGAAATCACATCCCTGCACAGAGCATTACCCCTCCCTGCAGAAAAGCCCTAAAACTCTAGAACCTAACTTCAGTGGACCATTGCTCAGTCACACTGCACTGTCAGATCTATTGGGTTCAGAGTTAATTATAAACTCTCAGGAAAAAGATGGTATGCATGACTGTGGATACCTCTATGAACTGGTGCTTTCAGTGCACAGCGGTGGTAAAGAAAGTAACCAAGAAGTCAGCACAGATGTAATCACTTTGAATAATGAGTTCCGTTTTTGTCATGCTCTCAAAAGTGACACAGCAGAAAAACCAAGAGAAATACAAGGAGATATTAAAATCTTACTTTTCCTTTCCAAAACTATCAATGGTAAAATGAGAGAAGATTACTACATGGCATAAAGAAGCATTTTTGACCGCAGATTCCATGGAGCACTGTTCCCCAAAAGGAGGACTTACAAGAGCAGCTCTACTGTAATGTTCTTCAAGGCAGAGGAGCGGTTACAGATGACAGTCACATTAGTAAGAAAAGGTATGCTGCCAAAAATGTTGTTTGATGTTACTGTCAGTTAGCTTAGCAAGAATATGAATAGTTTATACATTAATTAACTAAGGTTGGAAGATCCTTCTCCCCCTACATGACAAGTGATTAATGGCTCCATGTCTAGTTGGCAGCCGGTATCTGGCGAAGTGCCCCAAGGGTCAGTCCTGGGGCCGGTTTTGTTCAATATCTTCATAAATGATCTGGAGGATGGTGTGGATTGCACCCTCAGCAAGTTTGCGGACGACACTAAACTGGGAGGAGAGGTAGATACGCTGGGTAGGGATAGGATACAGAGGGACCTAGACAAATTGGAGGATTGGGCCAAAAGAAATCTGATGAGGTTCAACAAGGACAAGTGCAGAGTCCTGCACTTAGGACGGAAGAATCCAATACACCGCTACAGACTAGGGACCGAATGGCTAGGCAGCAGTTCTGCAGAGAAGGACCTAGGGGTGACAGTGGACGAGAAGCTGGATATGAGTCAACAGTGTGCCCTTGTTGCCAAGAAGGCCAATGGCATTTTGGGATGTATAAGTAGGGGCATAGCGAGCAGATCGAGGGACATGATCGTCCCCCTCTATTCAACATTGGTGAGGTCTCATCTGTAGTACTGTGTGCAGTGTTGGGCCCCACACTACAAGAAGGATGTGGAAAAATTGAAAAGCATCCAGTGGAGGGCAACAAAAATGATTAGGGGACTGGAACACATGACTTATGAGGAGAGGCTGAGGGAACTGGGATTGTTTAGTCTGCAGAAGAGAAGAATGAGGGGGGATTTGATAGCTGCTTTTAACTACCTGAAAGGTGGATCCAAAGAGGATGGATCTAGACTATTCTCAGTGATAGCAGATGACAGGACAAGGAGTAATGGTCTCAAGTTGCAGTGGGGGAGATTTAGGTTGGATATTAGGAAAAACTTTTTCACTAGGAGGGTGGTGAAACACTGGAATGCGTTACCTAGGGAGGTGGTGGAATCCCCTTCCTTAGAAGTTTTTAAGTTCAGGCTTGACAAAGCCCTGGCTGGGATGATTTAGTTGGGGATTGGTCCTGCTCTGGGCAGGGGGTTGGACTAGATGACCTCCAGAGGTCCCTTCCAACTCTGATATTCTATGATTCTATGATCTACTTGCCTGTAAACAAAGTTTTTAAGATTATATGACAGAGTCAGATGTATAAATAAAGCAGTGCTTGCATATTCTGATTACTGAGGTTCACAAAAACATGGTTTACGTCAGACACAATAAGAAACACTCCTGGCCAATAGCCGTACCACCTTACACTATGAGCTTGTCAGATCTCACAAGCTGACTCACAGAAATGGGCAGAAACTTCAGCAGGTGGTACTTTCCCCTCAAACAGTAACTACCAAGATCTTCTTCCACTTCCTCTTCTCTAATCAGGTCTACCACAAACACAGACCTTTGGATCCTTTTACTGACTTCCTCTTTCATGTTAAGTTCAAGCTCACTTTGCTTTCAAGATTTTTCAAAACCCACCCCCACCTAACCTTTTTATTTCATCACATCGACTCCCTTTTTGCAGAAGACAGTAGCCTGTCGTAGCCCATCAACACAGGGAATTTCATAATTGAGAACACTGTGTGCAGCATCCTGCTCTGATTATCTCAGTTCCATTTCAGTTCTATAGTAAATACACAGTAATAAATTTTGTAAAATGAATTAAGTCAGGCATATGAGACCTCCGTACAATACCAGCCTATTGTAGTGTTTGCTGAGAAGCAGAGAGGGACTACCATTTTGTGTGGTAAAATACAGCATTTGTGGAGAAGCAAAGTGTAAATAAGCAATAAGTTGACTATATACAACAAATGGCAACATAGTTGCTCTGGTGCACAATGTGAGCAGGATCCCATTGTTCCAAACCCTTAAAGATGCACCAAAGTATAATGTGGCATCTTTAGGGCTATTGAAAATCAGATAAATATTCAGCTTCAGTATCCATCTTTAACTTCAACAAGCTTATCTAGCCAAGGCCAAAATCCTCAACTCTGCACCATCTGATTCAGGCCAGAAGGCACAACAGAAACAGCATGAGGGGTGTTGATGGATTATCTCTTGAGGTGGATGAAGGGAAGATATCCATTCTCATTCTCCTGGGATCTCCAGACAGCATTCAAAAGAGGTGATTATGAGTTTCTGCTCCATCTCTGGGAGGTGGCAGGGTTCCAGGGAACACGATAAAATGGCATGAGTACTTTCTGGAGACATTCAAAAAGTAGTGCTGGGAAAACTATACTTCCACCCCCACATGCCTCACTTGCAGAGTCCCACAAGCTAAGTTCCCTGTAAGCTGTGCACCCGTGCAGCAGCCTTCTTAGCACCATGCAGGCACGTAGGGAACCCGCCCGGGGACCTGCCATGGCAAGGGCGCCCCTCCCCTGGCCCAAATCTAGCCCAGCCCCAACTCTGCCGCAGCTGGGGCAGCCCTCCCCTGGCCTGAACCCAACCCCAGCTAGGAGCTGCCGGGGGAGGGGCGTCAATCCTGCAGCCCCAACCCCAGAGCTGCCACAGCGGGAAGAGCTGCCTCTCCCTGCCAGCCCAGGTGCTGCTGCAGGAAGAGAGAGCTGGGTGGGAGTCCTCTCTCCTCGCCATAGCCCAGCGCACCCTCCTGCACCCTCAACCTCTAATCCCCAGCCCCACCCCAGAGCCCACACCCCCAGACGGAGCCCTCACCCCCTGCACCCCTCTGCCCCGGCCCCACCCCAGAACCTGCACCCCTACCGGAACCCTCACACCCCTGCACCCCAACCCTCTATACCAGCTTTGAGCCCCCTCCCACACTCCATACCCCTCGGCCCCAACCCCACCACATGAATTTTGTTATGTACACTAATATGAAGGTGATGTGTCACACATCACCTCCAGATTGGTGCACATAACAAAATTCATTCCGCACATGGGTGGGAAAAATTAGAGAGAACACTGCCCACAAGGTTCATTTCTCTCTTCAGTCTTATTCAACATTTTCAGGCAGCCATCAGGAGAACTGAGGAGACATCACTGATTCAAATGCCTTATCACCACAATATCACTTTGATCAAGCTAGCTGTGTGCTTGTCATAAGTCAGAAGGCTGAAGCTAAACCCAAGTAAAACAGAAATTATGCTGGTTGTCAGAGCAAAACGCTTCAAAAAAATTCATAGCCATGGTGCAGTCTCCTCTGGCTGAAGATATGTATTCACAATTGGTCACATCAGTCCCCAGCTTAAGAGAGCTCCTGGATTCCTTCCTCATGTTAAGCTCACGCATAACAGTGCCCACAAACAACATATCCTACCTTCTACAGCTGGAAAGGAAAGAATGTCCCATCCTGGCAGATGGTGACCTAGCCTCAGGAAGTAATACTGACCTTCATTATCCTCCTAACTGAACAATAGCAATGCAGCTTACTTGGGCACGAAATGATCAGCCCTCAGCAAACTCTAATTTGAACACAATGCAGCAGCATGCCTCCTCAGCACTAGCCATATTAAAACCTGTCCTCCACTTGCTTCCCATACAATAATGTGCCAAATTCAAAGTTTTGGACTTATCTTCAAGGAGTTCCGTCATCTGGGTCTGGCAGGGCTCAAGGTGCGGGAAAAGACAGGTGCTGGTTATGATGTTACCAGACCAAGTGCCAGCTCATGCGAAGGCCCTGAGGCCTCACTGAACACTGACAAATGCATAGCTGGAAACCAGTCTGGCTTACCTGTGTGTTAGCACTGTTAAAACAGATGTTAAATTGATAAGAACGTGTTTAGTCTTGATGAAATGCTTGTAGGATGCGGCATGTTACTTATATCTGTAGCCCATGGTATAAAGTTATATTGCGTGTTTGCATTGTAATTGTACATTGTTTCTGTATGGTTTAGCTCAGCAAGCAGGAAAGAAGCATTAATGTAAAGTGCTGGTCCTGCACATAAGCAGCCCATTAAAATCAAATGAGCTACTGTGAAACATCAAAGAACAAAGATTTTGTTGATTGCCCTCCAAAACTCACACTCATAAAGAGGAGACACTTGTTCCATTAGTTTGAATACTGGGGGAAGGGAACCAGAAGGTACTGTATCACTGTGCTCCTTGAAATTTGGAGAGGTCAATATTTCTAAGTTGAAGCAAGAGATCCTCAACCTGCTTAGCTTGGGTTAGCCCTAAAGGACATACAGAGCTTGTATATTACAGCATCTTCTACTACAAGGGTGGGACCTTGGTATAAATGGCTGAGCTGAATTTGTGCATTATTAATCAAACTGTTGCATTTCTGATTAATAGTACACTTGACCACAGAGTGGAACACACACACACAGTTTGGTGTCAGTTCCTTTTATTTACTGCCTCTTTCAGCACAGGTGTATTTCGCTAACTTGATAGCCTTACTTCATCACTTTCACTCAACTAAAATAAATCCATATGAATGCAACCCCTTTCCTTCCTAACAGGATTGCCTAGGTGGTAAACCATATCATTAAAATTTACAGTATTTTTCCCAAAGCTGTATCACTTATATAACTTCCCTTTATAAATGTAACTTTATTACAATTACAGTATTAGATTCCAACAAGTTCCCTAATTTTCATTACTGTATCTGACAATATCTGATATTAATTTAAATTTTAATTCATTCACACAAATAGAGAAAAAGAGGAAGTCTCTGTCTGCACCAGTGGTGTACTCTTAAGAAAAGCTGCAGCAAGTTTTAGTTCTGCGGAGTACTGAAGAAATCTAGCCATTAGGCCTTTCATTTTATTCTCTCAGTCCTCTGTTCTATCTTTTCCTAAAATAGCCTTGATGCCGCCACAATTCTTAAAAGTAATAACTCATAACTTTGGGCCCTTAATTACAAGAACAACAGAATTCAATTTTATGATGACATTTGTGGTTGCTTTTTATTCTTGCAATAGGAAACACTTTGGCAATTTTTTTTTAAATCTTGCATGACATTTATACTAATGGGCAGATTAAATGTTTTGCAGTCTACCATACACCCAAAACAGTCTTAATTTTCTTGAGCATGGCTGTCCACAACAATGTAATTGTTCTGACTTGCAATGGACAACCAAGTTTGTTCCTTAAAGTGTATCAGAAGAAAAGCCCTAGTAAATAAAGGAACAAAGTTTACAACATACTGCTTAAATTCACATGCACAGTACCCAGCTTAAACAAAAATAAATTTAAAAATATGAAACAGGTTTGAATTAAAAAAAACACCAGCAAGTGACTACTTCAAAAAGTACATTCATTTCAGATTATGGTACAAAATTATCCTGTGTGAGTGAGACGAAGACAGAAAACTGAACATAAACTGTTCCTATTTAACGAGTTAATTAAAAATTACCCAAATCATACTTAGGCTCACACTATAAACTCTTCACACTGTAAATATTAGGAACAGAGTCGAATATGTCTGTTGAGATGACTGGCTGTGTGGAATGCAATGTCAAGTGCTGATAAGAAGGTCTGAGACTCTGGCTGTCAAGCCATTTTTCCTCACACCAAGATGTCAACAGGCTCATACCAAAACATACAATCATGATGGAGAGAAAGTTTAACAGACTCAAGTTCCAACACTTCAGGATTTTCAGTAATGAAAATGTTTACAGTGCTACTACAGAAACAACACTTCTACCAACAGATGAACAACCCTTTACAGTAGATACTCTATGAAAAGCAATATCTACTAGCAAATATAATATTTTAAGAGCAAACCATAATACACAAGTTTCTTATAGAAGATGGAACTTCTCCACAGTGGGTCAGTAATACCTGCTGCACCTACATGTTAGAATGTCATGCAAAAGTTCAAAACTTATCTTTGAAATGTTAACACGGAAAGTTTCATTAACATTTAAAGTATGTTCTGTCTGCTAGTGCTAACATGACTACTAAAGACCAACTCTGTTTTGGACAGTAGCCACAGGACTTTTAAATCCCACACACCACAGCAAGCAGAAATTTGAAGAGGACAAATCGGCTGAGTGGGAAACCTGGAATCTTGTTGAGGTTGCAGAGAAGTAGGAGAGATTTAGAGGATACATCAGAAGAGAAAAAGTAGGGGATTAGAAAGGAGGGAGACAAAGGAGGAAAGGAAAAACAGAGTGGGGAAAAGAAAGAGGAAGTGATGAAAAGAGTTGAAGGGAGAGAGCAGAAGAGGGAGCAGCAGTTATTGAAAACTGCAAGGAAAGACAGATCCAGGATAGGAAAGACAAGGGGAAAAAATGTATTGACGGCGAAGTACAACAAAAATGAGATACAAAGTTGCATCTTTTTAAAAAACTAAAGTTGATTGACAAAGTTACAGTTGAATTCAATGCACGAACAATACACCCATACTTTGTCCCTCTGTACTACGGGGGCGTGATGATGCAGTTATTTTTCACCCTGGGTATTAAAGCTTAGTCTTCTGCCTAACTAGGAGACAGTAAAGTTTGCAAGTTCAGTGTAGCCTCACATCCTTGGGTCCAGATCTAGCCATTCTATTTTTATTTGGAGTTTGATATTGCAGCAACAAAAGGTTTTTTTTTTTAAAAGTACAGCATTGAAGCCTGATCTCAAACCTGAAAGCGGCTCTTGGGTATTTGTTTTCTTCAGGTTTTGTTTGCTTTCAAATCACTATATGGGAAATTTAAAAACTACTTTTAAGGTAAAAGTTGAGTCAACAGGCAAGCAAAATGAAAAGTCTAAAGAAACAAAATTTGGACTAAATTCACGTAGCACTCAAACACTGTATTATGTTCTTTTACTCAGGCAGCTCTCTAATGAATTATTAAAAGCCTTTGTACTCTAATACTGACAGATTTTAGAAATCTGATGGATCCCAAAGGGAGTAAACCATATCTGGATAAACTTTAGAACTTAGAAAGCTGAGTAAAAGGAAAACTCCATTGATTAGCCAGAACACTTTTGCCAAATATTTACTAAAAAATATTTTTTAAAAATTGAATAGTTTTTAGTAATCCCCTGCAATTTTACTATTCCCAGGTAATAACGACATCTGCATCTCAGTGAGGATGGGGATGGGAGGATCCGATCCTATTTTAACAATACTTCTCAGCAGATGCCAAGCACAATGAAATAGGGATGAAAGAACTGGCTTTTCACTGGACAGTGGAAAGTTTCATAGTTGTATAATTTTATAAAAATTCTTGGGTTTTTACTTTTCACCTCAGAAGCCTTAAAATTTCTAATTCTTTCTAATGGAAAGCAGGTTCTCTTTTTCTGTTTTGAACTGTTAAATTGCCAAGGTGGCAGCTTCTGTTTGATTGTTAATTGTTCTTTTAATTTAAACGGTGATTTTCTGTGGTTTACTTTTTGTAATTAGATACAGCATTAATGATCTCTTCTATTATGCTGTAGTTTTCCTGTAATTGTAGCCCCAAGAAGATCAAGTTGATAAGAAATATCTTAGAGAGATTTCTACCATAATGGTGCTTCAAAAAAAAAAAAAAAACTGAGCAAAGGGAACTGCTGAGAGATCTCACAGAACTAGAAAAATGAACAAGGACTTTTGACAGATATTCATTGAATGACCCAATAGATCTTTTCCATCACTAACTTCTATCATGAATTATTTTACCTGAAATGTAAGTATGAACTGAATTTTTTATACTGAAAAATTAAAAATCATTGTTGTGACACTATGCCCCATATTACTCATAGAAATATTGTTATAATATGATTATAGCATATCTAAGATGTATTTCATGTAATATGGGTCATGTGAGATACCATTGGAAAGGTTATGATCTACTGAATATGATCATTAGTATACATGCATCATTTTTGTATCTGAAGTTAGGAATATTGTCTATGAACCTATTACAAATGTGTTTACACCTCGAAAACGCCCGCTAGACAGAAAACAATAGGTCTTTGAAGATGCTAATTTTCCACCTTCCTGGATAGCCTTCCTGTGGACACTGCAAATAAACTGAGTTATGGCTGCAGGGTCATGTGATCAAGTCCCCTGATCCTGGACTCCATGATAAAATTAGTACTTTTCCACTAACCAGGGGTGGGAATCACACTAGAAGACAAAGGATTCCTGCCATATGTAAAACCTATTTAAGGCAGGGGAGTGACATAATCGTGGTTCTTTTGTCACTGAATCCCCACCCAGGATGACTGCTGTAAACATCTAAGAAACAAAAACAAGGGGGGGGGAGAAGGACTGAGCCCAGGCTGGAAGTGTGTCTAGCCTGTGAATGAAATATCTGAAGTTTTAAGCTGCAAGCAAGACCAGCTTGCCTTCAAGAATCTCTGCAATCTGCCTAAAACAACATTTAGGGTGAGAATGTGCTACTTGTAACCAATTTCTCTGGTATCTTAAGGCTTAGATTGCGTGTTTGTTTTATTTGCTAAGTAATCTGCTTCGATCTGTTTGCTATCCCTTATAATCACTTAAAGTCTATCTTGTGTACTTAATAAACTTGTTTTCGTTTTCTCTAAAATCAGTTTGTGGCATTCATAACTGGGGGAGAGGGGCAAAAAGCTGTGCACATCTTCCTCTACATTGAGGGATGGTGCGAATTTCAACAAGCTTACGCTGTATAGTTTTCTGTGCAGCGCAAGATGATACAATTTTGGATTTACACTCCAGAGAGGGGGGTGCACTTGAGTGCTGGGCAACTCCTTAGCTAAATCTATTCCTTAGCTAAATCTTTCCTATGTAGAGCAGATCTCAGCATCTGCGTTAAACGGCAGCTGGGCATGTCCCTACCTGTGCTACAAAATATTTAGGTTGCTTTCAGTGACTAAATAGTGCTGTCAGCTTATTCGCTAATCTTTTAGTTCTGAAGGCATGAATTCCAATCCTGTTTAGATTCCAGGTTAAATGGAACAATACAAAAAAATGGCAGTGTCAAAGAGCTGTGCGCTTCTTAGTGGCTTTCAAATTAAATAAAACATTGTTTGAACCACTATTTATATATGACCATAAATAATTACATACAAAAATGTATGTTACTAATGTATGTAATGCCCATGCAACCTTAATCCTGCCTCCTTAGATGTCCAACCTGTGCACTGGATAAAGCCGGGGTCCTATAGAAAAAGTAACACAATCATGCAATTAAAGACTGTAGCGTAATGCGCACACACAAGCGGGCAGAATTAAGACTGCACAGGCAATCATAATCCTATCATTTCCCAACTTTTGAGTGCTTGACTTTACAACCTAAATAACTCTTAACGTAATATTTTTTTAAAATATAATTTCCTAGGAAATGAGTTAAACACAAATTCTATTATATTCATCTGGAACAACCACTCCATCGTGTATCTTTATCAGAGTTTGAATCCTGAATCTTGAGCTACAGAACTACCTGCACTGTTTGAGAGCAGAAAGCACCTGTTATTTGAGGAAGCATGGATGGAAGAAATGGGCTACATCCAAGGAATGATCAGGGGAATAGAATCCC
Source organism: Lepidochelys olivacea (assembly GCF_965140295.1). NCBI lineage: Eukaryota > Metazoa > Chordata > Testudines > Cheloniidae > Lepidochelys > Lepidochelys olivacea. The sequence continues at coordinate 1,776,175 of NC_140417.1, read as the reverse complement.
TGGCTAGTTTCCTTTCCTCCCAATTTCAGGGTGGTGGTGGGGCTCCTACCACTGATGCCAGGAGAAGGGTTACATGGAACAAATAATAGGAACTTCTCTAGGTCAGGAATCTTCAAGGTCTGCTGCAAACAGAGGGATCCAAACTTCTTAAAAATTTATGGAAATTTTTTTTACAGTGGAAAACATTAGTCAACCTAAATACAGACTTGCTATCAGCTCTCCCTAAAACACACAGATCCCAGATCAAAACCGGTGAACTGAAAGAACATGAGATGATTACTTTCCACCACCCTTGAAAAAATGCTACTTATCCAAAAAGAGTAATATTTTTGGTTGGCAAGTAAATCAGATTTTAATATAACCATAATTATATTAACAGATAGGCTTGTAGAAATTTTGCCTGGACTGGTATGTTTTTATGATTGGTTTGAAGGCTGGTTTAAACAGTTTTTGTTTAACATACCCCTTTGTAGCTCAGCCGAAGTAATTAGAGACAACAGCTCACAGTTTCACACCAAATTGTAAAAAGAAAAGGAGTACTTGTGGCACCTTAGAGACTAACCAATTTATCTGAGCATAAGCTTTCATGGGCTAGAACCCACTTCATCAGATGCATGGAGTGGAAAATACAGTAGCAGGTATAAATACACAGCACATGAAAAGATGGGAGTTGCCCTTTGGATGCTGCAGCAGTGGACACACAGGCATTCTTAGCATGAACTGACCTAGGTATCAGAGTAACAGCCGTGTTAGTCTGTATTCGCAAAAAGAAAAGGAGTACTTGTGGCACCTTAGAGACTAACCAATTTATTTGAGCATGAGCTTTCGTGAGCTACAGCTCACTTCATCGGATGCATGCCGTGGAAACTGCAGCAGACTTTATATATACACAGAGAATATGAAAAAATACCTCCTCCCACCCCATTGTCCAGCTGGTAATAGCTTATCTAAAGTGATCAACAGGTGGGCCATTTCCAGCACAAATCCAGGTTTTCTCACATCCCCCCCACCCCCATACACACACAAACTCACTCTCCTGCTGGTAATAGCTCATCCAAACTGACCACTCTCCAAGTTTAAATCCAAGTTAAACCAGAACATCTGGGGGGGGGGGGTAGGCAAGGTAGCCTATTTCCTCTTGTTTTTTCCTACCCCCCCCCCAGATGTTCTGGTTTAACTTGGATTTAAACTTGGAGAGTGGTCAGTTTGGATGAGCTATTACCAGCAGGAGAGTGAGTTTGTGTGTGTATGGGGGTGGGGGGGATGTGAGAAAACCTGGATTTGTGCTGGAAATGGCCCACCTGATGATCACTTTAGATAAGCTATTACCAGCTGGACAATGGGGTGGGAGGAGGTATTTTTTCATATTCTCTGTGTATATATAAAGTCTGCTGCAGTTTCCACGGCATGCATCCGATGAAGTGAGCTGTAGCTCACGAAAGCTCATGCTCAAATAAATTGGTTAGTCTCTAAGGTGCCACAAGTACTCCTTTTCTTTTTGCGAATACAGACTAACACGGCTGTTACTCTAACACCAAATTGTGTGATGCAAGGAAACCCCAACTCTCAGCACTAAGGAGTTAATGCAGCCTGATTGAAGTACTTTTTCATTCTCTTGTGACTTGCACTATCAAAACAGCATTCCATATTATCTACCACTGCAATGACATGACCCACACAGACCTCTTTATTTCTTGCTGACATGTTTTTCTGAATTCTTGGCAAATACCGAAAACTTTTTTTTAACAGAGTTAATCTTTATAACCCTCCTAAAACTTATCTATATAGTGGCACAGGTGTACAAGGTACCTTATAAACAAGGTCCCAGTCCTAAGGTAAAATCTAAATTAGAATGATACAATACATATAATGATTAAGGACCTGGCTGTATGAGAACTGCACAATAGAAGAGATTAGGAACTGAAGTCCATGAAGGATTTGAAAGAGGAGTTTTTATAGTACACAGAAGAGGAAGGATGTTCATAGTATAGAGAAAGTCACGAAAAGAGGTACAAAGTAATGAGTGGGAGGAGACTATAAAGCGAGCAGAGAGCAAGAGACGGGGTGTAGGAGGAAAACACAAGCTGAGATGTAGGTGAGGCTGTCGTGAAGAGTCTTGAGAGTGAGGAAGAGCAACTTGGGCTCAAAGACTAAGCCAGGAAAATTATTTGAAAAAGAGGGCAACAATATGAAGCAGCACTATAGACATTTCAGTAGTCACAGTGAGATAAGGCACATACCAAGGGTTTTAGCAGTTGGTACGGAAAGTTGTTTTGTTTTGAATATTGAAGAACACAAAAAATTTGGAAAGAGCCTAGACAGGGAACATTTGCGGGGGGAAGGCTACAGAGGAATTGAAGATGGCAGTGTGATTGGGGGAACCAGAATAATGGAGTCTTCAGCAATTAAGAAAGAGTATACAAAAACACTTTAAGACTTGTAAAAAATTAAAAAACTGCCACCTATGAAAATAGAAGGTATATCCTGTCTAGGGAATCCTGAAGCATTTCCCAGTTGGTCAGAATCATAGGTAATTTTATACACATTTTCCCACACTGTTTCCAACACTTAGAACAGTGTCCTTCCACCAGTGCACCAAGCAACCTCCTTCTCTTTTGAGTCTCTCCTAAAGGCTCACTTTTGGCTTCCTTCCTACAGTTACCTACTCAACTCTGCTCTCATGCCTCACCCTCATTAGCTAACTAACCTCCTATCACATGAGAAATACGAGGTATTAAACTAAAAGACAGGTGTTTTTGAAAATTCCACCCTAACTGACTTAGGAGCCTAAGCTTCCATTGGACTTGGGCACTTTTGAAAATTTTACCCGTTAACAAGATTTATGTCCTACCTTACCAACGCAATTCTCACTTCTTTTAAAGATGCATTCTCTCTCCCTTGCCTGTATTTCACCTAATTTTAGTATGGTCTGATTTCAGAGGTGCTGAGCAATTACACCTTTCATTGGCTTCAATTTTCAGAGCTTTCATGAAAGGATAACATGGCATAGCTTTGCAAGTTTCATGGCAACAAATAAAAAAAACGGGGCTAGTGAGTGCAGCGTGAATAAAACATAAACCACAATTAAAACACTATTATTAAGAGTGAAGTATTTTCTAAGGGCATGTCTACACTACAGCACTGTCAACCTATGTTAGGTCGACCTATAGCCACCACAGTAATTACTGCAGAGGCTGATGTCCACACTACCCTCCTTCTGTCAGTGGTGTACGTCCTCACAGACTAAAGAGATGCAGTGTGGGGGGCTGAGAAACCTCTGCACTGCTCCCCACCTGGAGTCCAGCTCTTGCTTCCTCGCGGGCAGTCACCCAGGTTTCTCACCTTCCAGAGCAAGGAGCCTCTGGGCAGCAGGCCAGCTTGGAGTGGGGAGCTGGCTCCAGCATGGAGCCTTGAAATTGGTAAGACAACCAACAGCCAATGTAAGTAACACAGTGTCTACACAGATACTGTGTCTCCCTAACTACACCAACATAAGCCCTATGCCTCTTGTGGAGATGTAAATGCCCTATTACACCAACATAATAATTCCATCGGTGGGACAATGCTGTAGTTTGTCCACTGACACAATTAGGTCAATGTAAGCTGCCTTATGTCAACCCAACTGTGTAGTGTAGACAAGGCCTAAGTAAAGTTTTATTATTATTATTATTAAAAAATGATATTATGGCACTGCCAAGAGACATCGGGATCAGAGCCCCATTGCAAGGTACTGAATAAACCTGAGCTAAACACAGGCACTGTCCCACAGAATTTACAATCTACGACATTGTCTGCTACTCCCTTTGCTTTGCCAGTAACGCCAGCTTTGATCACCTGCTTCTCCTGCAGATACCTTTTCACTTTCTTCTAGGTTGGCCCTTATGCATGGAGATTATATATCTCCATAAATCCAATACCAATCCTTCCAAAAGAATACTTGTAAGTATATTGAAAATTACCTGGAAATCATGCAAGAAATCCAAAACAACTAACAAAAACAAACAAAACCACCTGCTGATGACAGCCATTCAACACAAAAACAAAAAGTGGAATCAACTATAACTACTCCACAACCCACAAAACACCACCTCCAGGGGAAACCATGGCACCAGAATTCACCACAAGGACACTACACAATACCCAATCATCATTAATTTATCAACACAATGCCTCACTGGAGCTGAATTATCTGTACTTTTTAAGGGTCTGAACTTCGGCCCCACCACAGAACCTGATACCATACTAATATGTGGAGAACAGGAAGAATTCTTCCACCATCTCTACCTCAAAGAATTCTTTCACTAGGACGACACCACTCACAATTACTATGTCCCCACCAACAATAATAAGAAAAAAGAATCATCTGACTGGGCACCACAGGATGAAAAATAGTTGACTGTGAAATCCTTAATAAACATCATATCCACCATAATCTCTACACCACCAAGAGGACGGCCATACAGTCCCTGATATCTAACTACCAGATAGTAGTCAAACCAGCAGACAAAAGGGGCACCATTGTATTTCTCAACCATGCTGACAACATCAACGAGGCCAACTAATAACTCTTTGATACTAAGTACTCACAGATAGAGTCCTGCGCAGATACAGAATTTGTATCTGCATCCAAGCCACGATCCACAAACATGGTCAGCAGATATAAAGTGGATATCCAGACTTGCCATGCTCTATTCACCCCCCACACCACAATTTATCCAGAAACTTATCATCAAATCCTTCCCCAAACAACTCCACAAGAAAGTCTACAAACTCTTCCCCCACAAACCCACTCCAGGGACCTTCTACATGCTTCCCAAGATACGCAAACAAGGGAACCCAGGCAGACCCATCATAACTGGTCATGGCACTCTTACTGAAGGAATATTGGGACTCTAAGAAACCATCCTCAAACCACTAAGGGCCAACTTCCACCAGGACACACTGACTTCCTCCATAAACTATACAATATTAACAACCTCCCTCAGAACACTATCCTCACCACCATGGAAGTTACTTCCCTATACTCCAGCATCCCTAACAATGACAGCATAGCTGTCTGCCTCAAATGCTTACATGACAATGGCCAACCCTCAGATAAAAGAAAAGGAGTACTTGTGGCACCTTAGAGACTAACCAATTTATTTGAGCATGAGCTTTCGTGAGCTACAGCTCACTTCATCGGATGCATGCCGTGGAAACTGCAGCAGACTTTATTTATACACAGAGAATATGAAAATATGGGAGGAGGTATTTTTTCATATTCTCTGTGTATAAATAAAGTCTGCTGCAGTTTCCACGGCATGCATCCGATGAAGTGAGCTGTAGCTCACGAAAGCTCATGCTCAAATAAATTGGTTAGTCTCTAAGGTGGCACAAGTACTCCTTTTCTTTTTGCGAATACAGACTAACACGGCTGTTACTCTGAAACCCTCAGATAGCCACCCCAAATACATTGCCAAACTCATCCATTTCATCCTCATCCATAACAATTTTACATTCAGCAACAAACACTTTGTCCAAACCATGCAAACAGCCAAGGGTACTAGGATGGCTCCCCAATATGCCAACCCCTTTGTGGGCCACCTTGAAGAAGAATTTCTGGACAAACGCACCACCAAATCAATGACATACCTGAGATACATCAATGATATTTTCATCCTCTGGACAGACGGCTTAAACTCGCTCATAGATTCCCACCACAACTTTAATCACCACCCATCCATTAAATTCTCTGGAACACGCCCTCAGTAGCAACTTCTTGGACAACACAATCAGTTTCAACAATGGAACCGTACAGACAACCATATACAGTAACTCCTCACTTAAAGTCGTCCCAGTTAACGATGTTACATTGCTGATCAATTAGGGAACATGCTCGTTTAAAATTGTGCAATGCTCCCTTATAACACTGTTTGGCTCCCTTACCAAGCCTGCTTTGTCCACTGCTTGCAGGAAGAGCAGCTCGTTGGAGCGAGCTGGTGGGGGCTTGGAACCAGGATGGGCCAGCAGCCCCCAATCAGCTCCCCTAAGCTCCCTGTGCAGCAGCCGCCCAGCAGGCTACCAATTGCCAGCAGTTCAACTGTCCCTCCTGCCACGGCCATGTGCTGCTCCTGCCCTCTGCCTTGGAGCTGCTCCGGGGAGCCTCCTGCTTGCTGTGCAGGGAAGGGGGGAAGAAGGGGGTTAATGACAGGGTGTCCCCGTCCCCCCTACTCCTGCCCCCCCTTACCTCTTCTCCAAATAGAGCAGGGTGGGGACAGGACAGGGCTCAGGACAGAGAGTGCTTGCTGGCCACAGCTGCTGTCTCCACTTCCTGATTTTTTTTAAAGGCAATGTACTTAGAGTGGGGTCAGCATACTTAAAGGGGCAATGCGCATCTCTCTCTCCCACACACACACAGGATGTGTGTCTCTGTCTGCCATGCTGTCTCCCCTCCCTCCATTCGTGCTGCCTTGTAGAGTGGGAGACTACATTAACGACATGTTAACCCTTGAGGGCTCAGCTGAATGCCAGTTCATCATTTAGCAGTAAGGCATTCCCCAGGAAATATCCCACCCTTTAACTTCACCACCTCAACCAAGCTTCACAATCATCATTGTTGTGTACAATGTGTACAGTATTATATATATTTTTTGTCTGGGGAAAAAAATTTCCCTGGAACCTCCCTTCCCCCCCATTTACATTAATTCTTATGGGGAAATTGGATTTGCTTAACATCATTTTGCTTAAAGTCGCATTTTTCAGGAGCATAACTACAACGTTAAGCAAGGAGTTACTGTATGAGAAATTCACGGATCACTGCACCTACCTTCACAGATCCAGTAACCACCCCGAACACACCAAGAAATCGGTTATCTACAGCCAGGTACTCAGATACCACTGAATATGCTCTGAGGAATAAGTCCAGGATACATACACCTTCACACACTTTAAACCGTCTTCACCAAATAAGGACATTTCACCAGAGAAATAGATTGCATCATAGAACAGGCCACCAAAATACCCTGAGAGAACCTGCTTTGATATAGAAATAAAAACCCCTGTGACTGCACGCCACTAGTTGCCACTTAGCACTCCACACACTGGAACCCATATGGGATATCATCAAACTACAACCCATACTCGATGGGGATCCCATCCTGAAAAAAATCTTTCCTGAATCCCCACCTCTGGCCTTCAAAACAACCCCCAATCTCATCAGAAGCCAACTCCCCACACACCAGGACACAACACAAAGTGGCACCAGGCCCTGCCAGAACAACAGATGCAAAGCCCGCAAACGTATCTCCATCGCTGCAATGATCAACACCCCCCACAATACACCTTTCAAGATCCACAGATCCTATACTGGCCTATCACAACAAGTGGTGTACCTTATCCAGTGCACTAAATACCCCAACAACAACTATGTGCATGAAACCAGACAATCACTATGCTCTTGAATGACCTCACACAGGAAAATGATAAAAGACAAAAAGACCCTATCACCTGTGGGTGAACACTTCTCAAAAAGCAATCACTCTATCTCTGACCTATCAGTTCTCATCCTTGAAGGAAACCTGGACAGCACTTTCAAAAGACGAATATGGGAACTTATATTCATTACTCTGCTAGCCAATAAAAAATCATGGACTGAAAAGAGACACTGGATTTATGGTTTACTACAACAATCTGTAACCCTCTAGCCGTCTCTCCCCTTTATCCTATGACTGCAGAGGTGTTAACGGGGCCACTTTACCTTGAATGGTCCCTTCAATATGTGCTAACTACTTAGGCTAAAAGAAAAGGAGTACTTGTGGCACCTTAGAGACTAACCAATTTATTTGAGCATGAGCTTTCGTGAGCTACAGCTCACTTCATCGGATGCATACCGTGGAAACTGCAGCAGACTTTATATACGCACAGAGAATATGAAACAATACCACCCCACTGTCCTGCTGGTAATAGCTTATCTAAAGTGATCATCAGGTTGGGCCATTTCCAGCACAAATCCAGGTTTTCTCACCCTCCACCCCCCCACACAAATTCACTCACGAAAGCTCATACTCAAATAAATTGGTTAGTCTCTAAGGTGCCACAAGTACTCCTTTTCTTTTTGCGAATACAGACTAACACGGCTGTTACTCTGAAACCTGCTTAGGCTAAACAATCTGTTCCATCTCGCATTTTGCTGTGACTTTGCGAGTACTTTTCCCAGAGCTGAAGAAGAAGTTGGTCCAATAAGAGACATTACCTCACCCACATTTTCTCTCTAATTACCAGTTTCCAGCAAACAGACAATATATACTTTCTTCACCTGGAGCACACTAAAGGAATCCCACTGATCAATCAATACGGAGCAAACATAGGTTATCTGAATCTCTGCACAAACTGAAGACCCTCACCCTGCAATTGAATCTGCGCAAGTGGCCTCTGGCACCTTCAGGAGCCCCACTGACTTCTATTGCCCAAAGTAGGGACAATGGGATATCCTTGCAGATTCAGCTGCTGGATTGAGGCCTATAAACTCTGCAGTGCTGAGTAAATTCTCTTGCATCTGCAGAAACAGGAGTATAAAAGACTACAATGGTGATGAAGGAGAAAAACAAAGCAGATGCCTTATAGGTCTCTTCTAAGCAGCAAGAAATTAAGAATCCTGTGAAACATGTCCCAATTTTTACCCAAATTTCTTCAAAATCGGGACAATGCTACCTATTGTAACATCTACTCTCCAGCCTCCTGACAGCATTCCCCAGGCATTCCACTTTACAAAACCATAGAAGGAAAAAATTAGAATCCTAATGAGATGCATTTTATGAACCTATTAGATAATCTTTTTTATTCTCTGTAGCTCACACACATTAACTCAGGGTATGTCTACACTGCCCACATTGCAGCACTGGGATGTGGGCAGTGTAGACATGCTTTATCACCAGGAGAGAGCTCTCGCAGTGATTAAAAAAAACAAAACAAAAACTACCCTCCCTTGGGCCACCCCTTCCTACCAAGGCCCTGCCCTCGCACTGCCCCTTCTCCACGAGCCCCCACCATTGCACTGCCTCTTCCCCCCTCCCCAAGACCCCGCCACCAATCACTCCTCTCCGCCCCCTCCCCCACATCATTCACCCTTACGGCCTGGTAAAAAGTGCGGGGTGGGGGAGGGGGACGGGCACAAAGACCCCTGTTCCAGGGCCCATGATTGCAAGTCCCACTGCATCCTTACTCCAGAAACATCACCTTTGCTTTCATATGTTATACAAAATGCAGCAGACATATATTTATAGTATAATCTCTTTGTCAGTCACTGAAATTTCATCACCATGCATCATAAATTGAACTCACAGCTTAATCAGCATTAGTCTGGGTTTGTGTAACCTGAGAATGGTTCGTTACCCAAAAGTAACAGTGAGCACTGCAGTATCATTCGTAATCAAGGTGGGAATGGAAATCTTGAAGTCTGTGTGTTGTTGGATTGTTTGTTTGTTTTTTGGAAATAGAGTCCCTCTCTGCCCAATCTTGAAAACTCCAATTTTTGAAAATTCTGGAAGTCATGCTCTCTGACCACTCTACCTACACATCCATGAACTTATACTGCATCACCATGGAGAAGTAGCCTTTTCTGTTAATATACTCCTTGACTAACTGGAGGTGACATCACAGAATATGGGCAGATAGATTTCCTGAACAGCTTCTGCACAGTTCAGAATCCCAGTTGTTTAAACCCCTCCATTATCTCTGGCACACTGATCACCTTGATTACAATCCCTTGCAATATGCTATATATCACTACGCAAACCTCCACAATAGTTTTCAGAGTAGCAGCCGTGTTAGTCTGTATTCGCAAAAAGAAAAGGAGTACTAGTGGCACCTTAGAGACTAACCAATTTACTGAGCATAAGTTTTCGTGAGCTACAGCTCACTTCATCAGATACATTCACTCCACAATAGTAGCTCCTACCATGGGCTTTCTGATCCCAAGCTACTGACTGTATGGGGTAGCCATAAAAGCCACATTACTCTCTCTCTTAGCTCAACAGAGTGGTGCGCTCATCTTGGAGGTCTGGCACTGCAACATTAAGGCTAACTCACCACAGAGGAACAGAAGTGTCTCCTTCCTCACTGTGAAGTTCTACAGCCACTGTTGCTTATCCCAGGTCTCAAGGACAAATCAGTACCACCAGTCTGATTATGGTCCGGATCCAAAAACAGCATTCCATCTAGTGAACAAGTTATTCTCAAATACACAGTACCAGCTTTTCTGGAGGCCCCAGAGGATTAGTGATTATTGCAGCAAATTTTATATCTTATGCCAGAACATCCTCCACCTGAAAATTTATAGAAATTTGCCAGGGAATCATGCAGTTTGACATCTTCTTTCAATTTCCCTGGATAGCTCTCAAAAGCAACTGATACAGAGAGCTGTGCTAGCAACTGTGCAATAGGTACCAAGCAAGCAACGTATTGACAAGAGCAAAGTACAGTGTAAGCAGTAGTTTAACTCTCTAGCGTTAACACAACCTTTGGGCATGCCTACACTATGACAGTATACCTATGATGTTGCAGCTGTGCCGCTGGAGCGCCCTAGCATAGACTCTTCCTACACTGATGGAAGAGGTTCTTCCGTCGATGTGGTTAATCCATCTCTCTGAGAGGCGGTAACTAAGCTGACAGAAGAATTCTTTCATCCACCTAGCTGCATGTACACCAGGGGTTAGGTAAACTTAACTATGGTGCTCAGGTCAAAAAATGTTCACACATGTAAGCCCCGAAGCTAGGTCAATCTAATTTTCAAGCGTAGACCAGGCCTTAGTGTTGGGTTACTGTAAACTGAACTATGAGAGGGTATGAGGCATTAAGTGAAAATATATTAAGGCCACATAACTACACTAGCCAGTATAAACTACATACTGGATTATTCTCAATTATATATTCAGTATCTACTGTAAACTACCTCCTCTTCTACACATCACTTCCCCAAACACACATGAACAAATGAATATTTCCCCCTCTTTCCCCTGCACTCTGTCCAAAACAATATCTCCCTTTTCTGTTGTTCCACCCACACCGTCTCCACAAACCTTGACTCCCTTTTTCTTTTAATTTCTATATCAAGTTTATTCTCCTCATCTTCACCTCCATGGTTCTGCACACACTACCACAGCCTACATCTTACTACGTGTCATTCTGTGACCTATCACATTCATGGTCCTCCACAATCATCTTCTCATTCCTGGTTTCACACTACCTTTTATCTTTGGAATAGACTCTTAACTCCTAGTGTTCCCATGGCACCTTCCAACCCAATTTAAAAAACACTTGCATCATCATCTTTATTGAACGACTCAGCAAATGAGGTATGTGCATCTTGCATTTCAACAGTTATCCAGTGCTTCATATCTGTCCTAGTTACAACATAGATTCCTTGAGTCAGGGATCATGTCTTTAAACTGTTTTGGTAAACATTATGTATATTCCTAGCGCTCTGTGTTAATCATACTGCAGTTTTAAACATCAAAAAATGTGTTGTCTTCCCTCAACCACTAACAGTGCATTTTGTTTTGGTGGAGTAGTAACTAGTTAATTAAAAACTGTCCAAAATTACTTTATGATTAATATGACAATGCAATGTGGGGTAGCACAAACTACTGAAGATATTACTCCCTGTATTACTGCCATCTAATGGCACATATACATACATCTTCTTGTGATTTAATGAGATTATACGACTTTTAAGAAAAACATGAAACTGCATTATTGATTACTATTCCACTTTTACCAGAAACCAAATATTATGGCAGAAAATACTACTTTCATTAAGTGGTCTGTATTTAAAGGGAATTCACAGTTTGTTCTGCAGATAGCACACATAAATATTTGGAAGATGCCTGCAATGTGCAGTCCTTAATTGGAATCATGTCATGGCTACTATCATGTAGCACAGTGAATGTAAATGCTGGATATCTGCACTTGGCAGCTGCTTGGCAGGCTTTATAATAAGAAATCTTACTGAAAATTGATAGTGTCTTTAAATGTAATAGGAGGATATAGACAGTATTTTGAAAATCAAATACTTAATATCCTGCAGCAGTCTTCCAATCCATCCACATCTAACATACTGTTTACCATCAATTTGAGCTACTTAACAGCTGGTAACAGCATTTATATTCAGCCACCATTTTCAAAGAGAGCAGCCAAATAGGCTAATGTAACATAACATAGCTTCCACTGGGGAAAACATCTAATATATAACTTCTAACCAAAGTTTTGGGGACCAGGTTAGATGGAAAAATACAGTGTGATTGAAATTACATTGTCAAGTTTGAGACAGTAAAATGTGAATATACTGCATATCAAAACACGTAAAAGCAGTGAACAATAGAAAAGGTCTGACTCAATGAACAAGCGTGCATGGTGGATAGAACAAACCCGGTCTCATGTGTCAGGCAAGTCATTCTAAACATGAATAATGATACATCTAGTCATCTTTAAAACAATGAGTTAGAAGTCATTTCAAGTCCCCAAGTCCCTCTGCCAATTCATGGTTTTACATAATTGCATTTTCCTAGGGTTTAAAGCATTGCTCTCTCCTTTTACTGTATGGAAGGCTCTCACAAACAGGGCAAAGTGACTAACGACCAGCACCGGGGCGGCGGAGGGAGAACAGTGAAACTGACTGTACATAAAGTGCTGTCAAATAAGCATTATATAAACTAAAAACAAAAATTGTTACAAATATATATCACAACCTTAGGTTAAAAATGCATTTACACACATGGATATTTTTAAAAAGACACAGATTTCACAAATACATTTTTCTTGCACTATTCCTTTGCTCTATTGTTTTTCCATAGTAGCAGAGCCCTAGACAAACCCTCTCAACCAACAGTTAACAGAGAACAGCAGAACAGCTGCTCATTGGGAGGTAGAAGTGGCATTACAAGTGTGACATTGCACTTCATATGATTTTTTTTTAAATATGCTAATGAGTGTGAATATAATGTAACTGGAATATGCTTTATGCAAAAGGTTTTTGTAAGGTATTATTACAAAGCTTATAATTTACTGAGTGTGGTCATTCTATTTGTATAAATGTATTATTCTTGTATCTGAAACTAGAAATATGAAATATAACTCTGAGGTCCTATTGTAATTATGCAACGTATGGGCAATTAATGGTGGTTTGGTATCTTGGCTCCCGTTAACCAGGACAATTGACTGTAGATGGCTCTGTTTACTTGCAAGCCTTCCTGTGAGTCAGGCCGGGAAGAATGAAGGCTTGGGGTCTCACAGGACATGTGACCATGTCACCTGGTACTAGAATCCATCTTAAACCTGGGGCTTTTCTGTTTAGAAGGAGGGGTGGGGACCCAGAGAGAAAAGATTCCCCCCTTGTGCCAAAGCTATATAAGTGGGTGGAACAGAACAAAGGAGGATGGAGTCATGTGAAATCCCTTGCTTTACACCTAAGATGCCTGCTGGAACTAACAAGAACTGTACCAGGGGAAAGGATTGGGCCCAGACTAGGAAGGAGTCTAGTCTGTGAAAGAAGCTTATTGGAACATCTCTGAGGATGAGATTCCATCTGTAATCAGTTTCTTAATGTATTAGGCTAAGACTTGAGTGTTTTGTTTTATTTTGCTTGGTAACTTACTTTGTTCTGTTATTACTTTGAACCACTTAAATTCTACTTTTTATATTTAATAAACTTACTTTTTGCTTATTAACCCGAAGTAATAAATACCTGGAGAGCAAACAGCTGTGCATATTTCTCTATCAGTGTTATAGAGGGCAGACAATTCATGAATTTATCCTGTATAAGCTTTATACAGAGTAAAACAGATTAATTTGGGGTTTGGATCCCATTGGGAGCTAGGTGTCTGGGTGCTAGAGACAGGAACACTTGCTAAGCCATTTTCAGTTAAGTCTGCAGCTTTGGGGGACATGGTTCAGACCTGGGTCTGTATTTGCAGCAGGCTAATGTGTCTGGCTCAACAAGACAGGGTTCTGAAGTCCCAAGCTGGCAGGGAAAACAGGCTCAGAGATAGTCTCAGCACATCAGATGACAGTCCCGAGGGGGTTTATGTGATCGAAACCGTCACAACAAGAATGATAAGTACCAAGCAGTGTTGTCTAGAGTTTAGAACAGGAGTCAGAGTCAGGATCCAACTCTATTCCCAACTCTGTAGCTGTCTTAGACTGTGAAGTTAGGTAAGTTCCAGACTCTGTACCTTCAGTTTTTCCGTAAAGAAGTAGTATACAATAATTAGGGCCCTACCAAATTCATGGTCCATTTTGGTCAATTTCATAGTATTTTTAAAATCATAAATTTCATGATTTCAGCCATTTAAATCTGAAATTTCATGGTGTTGTAATTTTAAGGGTCCTGACCCATAAAGGAGTTGGGGGGGGAGGGGCCCGAAAGGTTATTGTAGTGGGGGTGGGAGGAGCTGCAGTACTGCTACCCTTACTTCTGTACTGCTGCTGGCAGCAGCGCTGTTTTCAGAGCTGGGCAGCTGGAAAGCAGCAGCTGCTGGCCGGGAGCCCAGTTCTAAAGGCAGAGCCGCTGCCAGCAGCAGCACAGAAGGAAGGAAGGCATGGTTTGGTATTGCCACCCTTATTTCTGCACTGCTGCCTGCAGAGCTAGACCTTCAGACAGCATCCATCACTCTCCAGCCGCCCAGCTCTGAAGACAGAAGCACAGAAGTAAGGGTGGCATGGTGTGGTATTGCCACCCTTACTTCTGCACTGTTGCTGGTGGGGCAGTGCCTTCAGAGTGGGGTGCCTGGCTAACAGCCACCGCCACTCTCCAGACACCCAGATCTAAAGGCAGCATAGAAGTAAGGGGGGCAATACTGTGACCATCCCCCCCAAAAAAACCCTGTGGCCCCCTGCAATTCCCTTTTGTCTCAGGACCCCCAATTTGAGAAACACTAGTCTCCCCTGTGAAATCTGTATAGTATAGGATAAAAAAAACACAAAAATATCAGATTTCACTGGGGGAGACCACTGAAGATGGACCTGGCAGCGGTATGACCCTTTGCAACAACAGACTGGAAATGTTTCCTGAAGTCCTGTGGTAGATGTTTAATGAAGGCCGTTAGCTTGCTGTAATTAGTAAAGTTATATTTAGCCATGACCATTGGATAGTTCATAATCGGGAACTCCAAGCTTATGGACAACTAACACTTTCATGCCAGAAGGTCCAATCGGTTTTGATCCTTGTCACAGGGGGTAGCACTTGAAAAATGCAGTGTACCCCGTTTGTTCACAGCATCCACCACAAGGGAGTTAGGTGAGGGATGGGAAAACAAAAAGTTATAGTTCTTAAGAGGTACATAATATTTCTTATCCACCCTTTTGAATGGTGGTGGAATAGTGGATGGCATCTATCATACTGTCTTAGCAAGATCCAGGAGAGCCTCATTAATAGGTAGCCCCATTTTGGAGAGTGTTGCTGACTGCAAAATATCAAGCAGTCTGTGCTGCTGGTCTTTGACCTCCTCCAGAGGGATTGGCAGTGTGTCTGCTACCCTTCTAATAGGGTTCTGGAATTGTCTGAAGGGGGGGAGGCATGAGCACCTCATCCAGCAACAACAACAAAATGGGTATTTCAGGAGTGAATTCTACGCCTGCCCTAGCTTCCAACTCTTCAAACGTCTCTTCCTGCCTTGGAAGGGAGGATGAGGAACCCCGGTTTCCCTGCAGGACAAGACGGTAGTTTATTGAACTGCTGCCAATAGGCAGCCCACAGATTACAATATTGCCATTGTTGGGTGGTCCATAAGGGAGTGGGGGTGGCATACAGGGTTGGTTTCACCATGCTTGATGCACTGCAAAGTCCTCCCTTTGTCCGAGGGCAGATTCCCGAAAGGGTATGTAGGAGAACCCCTAACAGAAATCGAGGAGACCGACCAGGTGTCCTCCTCTTCTTCCTCCACATCCTCCCATTGCCGCACAGCCAATGAGAACGGAGGAGAGTATTGTGCCAAGGAGTGGCCACTCAGACTAAGGTCTCGGCACTGTGAAACACTTGGTATCTAACAGCAAAGGGGACTGTGGTTTGTCTGACATGGAGACCCCTCGAGTATCGGAACTCCTGCAGTACTGGAAAGGATGCCAATGCCAACACCATAGCCGAAGTTTCCATGGCTGAAGCCAATGGTACCAGTAATGCTGAGCATTCTGCAGGCTTTGCTGGACATCAATGCCTGCTTGGTACCAAAGGTACCGCTTGTACAGACACCCCCGGGTGAGCTACTTGCAACAGGACCAATGGCTGGATTAAGGTGTGCAATGGCACCAACTGCTGAGTGGAATGCTTTGGTGCTGATGGTGAGGCCAAGCTTAATGATACCTTGCGTTTCTTTTTACTAGAGCGTGCTTGTACCCTCCTATCGGAGCAGTGTTTCCTACCTTTGGAGCTCTGGCACTTTACTGGCCCGCTGGTTTCAGAGGAAGAGTCTTTGGCCTGCACAGTACCCTTGGAGACTGAGTACATTGGCAGGGACCTGGTCTTCTATGGAGTTTAGCTCCTTAGGTATAGAATCCATGCTCCTCTTTTCGGGAGTCTTCCCTGTGTGCTCAAAAGGCTTCCCTTTCTTAGGAGAAGCATGTCCCAAGGTGGGTAGGGTGCTGGATCTGTCTCAGAACAGATACATGGGGGTCTTCTGACCTAGCTCAGAGAGCAGTTGCAGGGAATGTTCCATCGCCAATAGTCTGAGCTTCATCTCTCTGTTGTTCTTGGCCCTGGACTAAAGGACTCAACAAAAAAACAACTTTTGGGAGATATGGGACTCTCTTAGGCAACGGACACTCTTGGAGTGTCCGTAACTCACCAGTATAGCCTCCTGGTAGGAGGAGCAATATTTGAAGCCTGGAAAAATAGGTATACCCCATCATGAGAAGACAGATCTCCTGGGGGGAAAGCAGTCTCTCACCTAAACTACCTATACTAATACTAACAACACTGAACTATCTTATATAGAAAAAGTAAAGAGAAAGGCTGAGCACACTAAGTTGGCATGCTAGTGTTCCATCTGGGTCCTAGGAGAAAGGGAAGGAACTGAGGACAGTTTGCCTGCCCACTTCTAGATAGCCTCAGTGTTTGCCACAAGGAGGCATAGGGCTCACGCGTGTGCCAAACAAGCACTGCTAGTTAGAAATTTCAAATCAAGGGCTTGAGAGACACATGCACACCTGGAGTGGTGCACGCATAGGGACGCTACTCAAAGAAGAGCATTTTTGCACACCGACTCACCAATCTAGTGAGGAGGGCTTTCAGCTAGATTCAAAGAGGGCAGATAACACAAGTCCAAAGGCAGATATAAAAAAGGGGACCTTAAGAGAGCTGCATATTGGCAGGGGGAGAGAAGAATGGAAAATTGTCACAGGCACAACAAAAAGAACAACAGTGGGGAAATCTGCTTAACATCTTAGATGTCTATACACAAATGTAAGTAGTATGAGGAGTAAAGAGCATGAACTGTAAATATTAGTTCATAAGCTAAATTATGACTTAGTTGACAATACAGAGACTTGGTAGGATAAATCTTATGACTGGAACACTGGTATAGAGGAGTACAGCTTTTCAATATAGGAGGAAAAGGGAGGAGATACTGCATTATGCATCAAAAACATATACTCCTGTTCTGAGGTCCAAGAGGAGGTGAGAGGCAGTCCAGGCAAAACTCTCTGAATGAAGATAGAAGAGAGGAAAAAATAAAAGAACAAACAGGGAGGAAATGAATGATGAGGCATTTCTAGAACAAACAGAAATGTCCAAAACACAAGACTTGGTAACAATGGGAGATTTCTACTAAGACATCTAGTGGAAAAGTAATATGGAAAACACAAAACAGAATGGATAAAAAAAATCAATGATTTTTTTTTAAAAAAAAAAAGCAAAAATCGGTTTTTAATTTAAATAGGTTTTTTCCTCAAAAAGCATTTTATCAAAAAAATCCAATCTAAAGATAGTTTTAATTAAGATACATTATAGCTCAAAGATCTCTCATCACAGAATAGGGATTATAAATTCTAATTCTATACTATGAGACAATATATTCATGTAATATTTAAGAAAAGCTTTGTAAATGAGTTCCAATAGTTCATGGATTAGGGACCCCATTTTATGAGGTTCCAGGAGCTTCAATATAGATTATTTTGGTTAATCTTTTTATCTACCCAGCGGGATTCAGTGCTCAGTCTAGAAGATACCATCAGAGATGCTTAGTTTTGCAGTTCTCAAACTGTGGATGCCTGTTAACACCAAAAATGTTTTTAAATAAATATATAGAGATGAGAAATACCAGACCTCAACCCTATTGTCCTCTGCAAATTTGTGTACACAGAGTCAATCCCTCACCTCTCTCTAAAAGTGCAAAGTTTCAAAAAGTTAAATGAATAGAAGATTGTTGGGGGCAGAATAGAACTGGACAAGGAGAATTAGTCTGGAGATAAAAGTGAGAAGGGAGGGACAGGCAGTAGAAACAAAAGTGAAACCGTCTGAGCAGCATATTCCAGAAGTCTTGAGGTCTTTCTGAGTGTAGCCTTCATTGATTTGAGATCTACCATACCACTCTCTCATTAGAAGGAAAAACTTATAATGGCAGCAGGCCGTAAAAGAGACCCAGTTTGGGAATAAGAACAATTCAAGAAATATATGTTTGCTGATAACGTTTTAAAGAAAGTCACACCCGTGAACTGGTGGAAGTCACTTAAGCACTTGGATTTAGAGACTGTTGAAGTGATAATCTCACTTAACAGCAGTAGCTTATTCTGCTGGTGTAGAAAGAATATTTTCTTCCTTTGGAAAAATTCATTCCAAATTGAGAAATCGATTGGGACCTGAAAAAGTAAGGAAGCTTGTTTTTCTTTTCCAGATTATGAACAAACAGGAAAATAAAGGTGAAGATGACTGAGTTAGCTGCAGAAGCCAATATTTTAAGTTTCTCATGTTGACCTGGCTGACATAGTCAATTTAATTTTAAGTATTTAATTTACTATTTTAGTTAAAAACAAATTAAACAAAAACAAATCTGATTTTAAAAAACGTGAATGTTTAACTAAATTCAGGTTTCAGAGCGGTAGCTGTGTTAGTCTGTATCAGCAAAAAGAACAAGGAGTACTTGTGGCACCTTAGAGACTAACAAATTTGAGCATAAGCTTTCGTGGGCTAAAACCCACTTCATTAGATGCATGCAATGGAAAATAAAGTAGAGAGAGAAAGAGAGAGAGAGAGAGACACACACACAGAACATGAAAATGGGTGCTGCCGTACCCACTATAATGAGAGTGATCAGTTAAGGTGAGCTATCATAAGGTGGAGAAAAAAAACCTTTTGTAATGATAATCACGATGGCACATTTCCAACAACTGACAAGAAGGTGTGAGTAACTGTTGGGGGAAAAATAAGCATGAGGAAATAGTTTTACTTTGTGTAATGACTCATCCACTCCCAGTCTTTATTCAAGCCTAATTTAACGGTGTCCATTTTGCAAATTAATTCCAATTCAGGAGTTTCTCGTTGTAGTCTGTTTCTGAAGTTTTTTGGTTGTAGTAATCCCATTTTTAGGTCTTCTGAATTCGGAAACACCCATTTTTTCATGTTCTCTGTGTATATATACACAGACAGACAATCTTCCTACTGTATTTTCCACTGCATGCATCCGATGAAGTGAATTTTAGCCCACAAAAGCTTATGCTCAAATAAACTGGTTAGTCTCTAAGGTGCCACAAGTACTCCTTGTTCTTTTAACTAAATTCAGAAATTCATATGCTTGTTTTGTTAAAATATTGTGTTAGCTGTTGAAGAAAAAAATCCAGAACATAACACGTTGTTTTTAGTTAAATAAAACAATTTAAGTGTCTGTCTGGTGATGTTCTCCTCCTAATATAGCACGGCAAGAAAATCCTCCAAATATTAACGATTAACCTGTTGAATTGGAGATAGTTCACCTCCCAATGACTTCATCAATATCTGCTTCAATTACCTTTAGTAACTGAAATAACTACTCACTCATTTTCTGATATAGCCGTAAAATTAATCTGAAAAGTTTTCAAAATAAATCACTTTAAAAATGTATAGTGTATACCTTCTAAAAATGAAACCTACATCCATCTCTGAGTTGTGAAGAATGTGTGTTAAGGTTATAACAACCAACAAGAATGCACATTTATGTAGAAATCCATGATTAAATCAAGTCTTCCTGACTAGTGATCTAAATCATGATTTAAATCAAATCCACCCTGACACAAAATGTCCAATAACTCCTTGGAATGTACTGGGAACAACTTTTCAGAATATGGAAGTAATAACTAGGGGGACAGCCATTTTACACTAGACTCTCTGTCCAACAGGAATTGGCTGTGAATCTGAAGGTAGAATGCACTTTGGGTGAAAGTGATCATGAAATTATAGATTTTGTGATTTTAAGGAAAGGAAGGAGTGAGAGCAGCAGAATTAGGGCAGTGCACTTCAAAAAGAGCAGACTTTGGCTTTGTTAAAGTACTAGGAGATCCCATAGGAAGAAAATCTAAGGGATAAAAGGAGTTCAAGAGAGCTGGCAGTTTCTCAAGAAGACAGCATTAAAGATACAACAGCAAACTATCCTGATGCAAAGGAAAGATAGCAAAAATAGTGAGGCAAATATGGATTTATCAGGTGTTCTTTAATGGTTTGAAAATCAGAAAGGAATAGTACAAAATGTGGAAACATGGGCAAATTGCTAAGGAGGAGTACATAAGAACAGTGCAAGCACAGAGACACAAAATCATAAAGTCTAAGGCACAAAATGAGTTACACCAAATAGGGGACATAAAAGGTAGTAAGAAGAGGGTTTACGAATATATCAGGAGCAAGAGATAAAGGAAACCATAGGTTCCCTTAGCAGAGAAGGAGAGCTAATAGCGGACAGCTTCAAGAAACCTAAGGTGTTAAGTACTTATTTTTCATCAGTCTTCACCTTAAAGATTAATGGTTACTAGATAGCCAACACAATTAATACTTGTCAAGGTTCCTCCCCCACTCTGAACTCTAGGGTACAGATGTGGGGACCTGCATGAAAAACCTCCTAAGCTTATCTTTACCAGCTTAGGTCAAAACTTCCCCAAGGTACAAAATATTCCACCCGTTGTCCTTGGACTGGCCGCTACCACCACCAAACTAATACTGGTTACTGGGGAAGAGCTGTTTGGACGCGTCCTTCCCCCCAAAATACTTCCCAAAACCTTGCACCCCACTTCCTGGACAAGGTTTGGTAAAAAGCCTCACCAATTTGCCTAGGTGACTACAGACCCAGACCCTTGGATCTTAAGAACAATGAACAATCCTCCCAACACTTGCACCCACCCTTTCCTGGGAAATGTTGGATAAAAAGCCTCACCAATTTGCATAGGTGACCACAGACCCAAACCCTTGGATCTGAGAACAATGAAAAAGCATTCAGTTTTTTACAAGAAGACTTTTAATAAAAAATAGAAGTAAATAGAAATAAAGAAATCCCCCCCTGTAAAATCAGGATGGTAGATATCTTACAGGGTAATTAGATTCAAAAACATAGAGAACCCCTCTAGGCAAAACCTTAAGTTACAAAAAAGATACACAGACAGAAATAGTTATTCTATTCAGCACAATTCTTTTCTCAGCCATTTAAAGAAATCATAATCTAACACATACCTAGCTAGATTACTTACTAAAAGTTCTAAGACTCCATTCCTGGTCTATCCCCAGCAAAGACCCAGCATACAGACAGACACAGACCCTTTGTTTCTCTCCCTCCTCCCAGCTTTTGAAAGTATCTTGTCTCCTCATTGGTCATTTTGGTCAGGTGCCAGCGAGGTTACCTTTAGCTTCTTAACCCTTTACAGGTGAGAGGAGCTTTCCCCTGGCCAGGAGGGATTTCAAAGGGGTTTACCCTTCCCTTTATATTTATGACAATACTAATAATGGGGAAGAAACAAGCCAAAATAGGGAAAGAGCTAGGTTAAAGAATATCTAGACAAATTAGATGTATTCAAATCATGGCCCAAAGAAAGGGTACTTAAGGAACTAGCTGAAGCAACCTCAGAACTGTCAGGATTATCTTTGAGAATTCACGGAGACAGACAAGGACCCAGAAGACTGGAAAAGGTCCAACACAGTACCTATATTCCAAAAGGCGAACAAGAGGACCTTTGCAATTATCGTCCAGGCAGCCTAAATTCAATACCTCGAAAGACACTGGAACAAATTAAACAATCACTATATAAGCACCTAAATGATAATAGGGTAATAAGGAATAGCCAGCATGGATTCGTCAGGAACAAATCATGCCAAATCAATCTAATTTCCTTCTTTGACACGGTTACTGGCCTAGTGGATGGGGGGGGAGGGGGGCGCAACAGATGTGATATATCTTGATTTTAGTAAAAAGAAAAGGAGGACTTGTGGCACCTTAGAGACTAAAATTTACTTGAGCATAAGCTTTCGTGAGCTATAGCTCACTTCATTGGATGCATACAGTGGAAACTACAGTGGGGAGATTTATATACACAGAGAACATGAAACAATGGGTGTTACGATACATACTGTAAAAAGAGTGATCAGGTAAGGTGAGCTATAGCCAGCAGGAGAGTGGGGGGAGGGGAGGGGACCTTTTGTAGTGATAATCAAGGTGGGCCATTTCCAGCAGTTGACAGAATTTGGCACATGATGGCATATATTACATTACATTTCTGATATAGCTGTATGGCCCCAGAGTATGCCAACGTTTTTATGGCTGACTTAGAACAACGCTTCCTCAGCTCTCGTCCCCTAATGCCCGTACTCTACTTGCACTACATTGATTACATCTTCATCATCTGGACCCATGGAAAAGAAACCCTTGAGGAATTCCACCATGATTTCAACAATTTCCATCCCACCATCAACTTCAGCCTGGACCAGTCTACACAAGAGATCCACTTCCTGGACGCTACAGTGCTAATAAGTGATGGTCACACAAACACCACCCTATACCAGAAACCTAATGACCGCTATGCCTACCTACATGCCTCCAGCTTTCATCCAGACCACACGATCCATTGTCTACAGCCAAGCTCTACAAGACAACCGCAATTGCTCCAACCCCTCAGACAGAGACAAACCTACAAGATCTCGATCAAGCGTTCTTACAATTACAATACCCACCTGCTGAAGTGAAGAAACAGATTGACAGAGCCAGAAGAGTACCCAGAAGTCACCTACTACAGACAGGCCCAACAAAGAAAATAACAGAAAGCCACTAGCCATCACGTTCAGGCCCCAACTAAAACCTCTCCAACGCACCATCAAGGATCTACAACCTATCCTGAAGGACGACCCATCACTCTCAGATCTTGGGAGACGGGCCAGTCCTTGCTTACAGACAGCCCCCCAATCTGAAGCAAATACTCACCAGCAACCACACACCACACAACAAAATCACTAACCCAGGAACCTATCCTTGCAACAAAGCCCGTTGCCAACTGTGTCCACATATCTATTCAGGGGACACCATCAGAGGGCCTAATCACATCAGCCACACTATCAGAGGCTCGTTCACCTGCACATCTACCAGTGTGATCTATGCCATCATGCGCCAGCAATGCCCATCTGCCATGTACATTGGCCAAACTGGACAGTCTCTACATAAATGAATAAATGGACACAAATCAGACGTCAAGAATTATAACATTCAAAAACCAGTTGGAGAACACTTCAATCTCTTTGGTCACTCAATTACAGACCTTAAAGTGACAATTCTTCAACAAAAAAACTTCAAAAACAGACTCCAACGAGAGACTGCTGAATTGGAATTAATTTGCAAACTGGATACAATTAACCTAGGCTTGAATAGAGACTGGGAGTGGACGGGTCATTACACAAAGTAAAACTATTTCCCCATGTTTATTCCCCCCCCACATTCTTGTCAACTGCTGGAAATGGCCCACCTTGATCATCACTACAGAAGGTTCCCGCCCCCTGCTCTCCTGCTGGCAACAGCTCACCTTCCCTGATTACTCTTAGAATCACAGAATATCAGGGTTGAAAGGGACCTCAGGAGGTCATCTAGTCCAACCCCCTGCTCAAAGCAGGACCAATCCCCAACTAAATCATCCCAGCCAGGGCTTTGTCAAGCCTGACCTTAAAAATATCTAAGGAAGGAGATTCCACCACCTCCCTAGGTAATGCATTCCAGTGTTTCACCACACTCCTAGTGAAAAAGTTTTTCCTAATATCCAACCTAAATCTCCCCCACTGCAACTTGAGACCATTACTGCTTGTTCTGTCATCTGCTACCACTGAGAACAGTCTAGAGCCAACCTCTTTGGAATACCCTTTCAGGTAGTTGAAAGCAGCTATCAAATCCCCCCTCAATCTTCTCTTCTGAAGACTAAACAATCCCAGTTCCCTCAGCCTCTCCTCATAACTCATGTCTTCCAGTTCCCTAATCATTTTAGCTGCCCTTCGCTGGACTCTCTCCAATTTATCCACATCCTTCTTGTAGTGTGGGGCCCAAAACTGGACACAGTACTCCAGATGAGGCCTCACCAATGTCCAATAGAGGGAAACGATCACGTCCCTCGATCTGCTGCCAATGCCCCTACTTATACAGCCCAAAATGCCATTGGCCTTCTTGGCAACAAGGGCACACTGTTGACTCATATCCAACTTCTCGTCCACTGTAATCCCCAGGTCCTTTTCTGCAGAACCGCTGCCAAGCCATTCGGTCCCTAGTCTGTAGCGGTGCATTGGACTCTTCTGTCCTAAGTGCAGGACTCTGCACTTGTCCTTGTTGAACCTCACCAGATTTCTTTTGGCCCAATCCTCCAATTTGTCTAGGTCCCTCTGTATCCTATCCCTACCCTCCAGTGTATCTACCACTCCTCCCAGTTTAGTGTCATCCACAAACTTGCTGAGGGTGCAATCCACACCATCCTCCAGAACATTTATGAAGATATTGAACAAAACCGGCCCCAGGACCGACCCCTGGGGCACTCCACTTGATACCGGCTGCCAAGTAGACATGGAGCCATTGATCACTACCCGTTGAGCCCGACAATCTAGCCAGCTTTCTATCCACCTTATATCCACTCTTCGTACAGTGTGTATGGTAACACCCATTGTTTCATGTTCTCTGTGTATACAAATCTCCCCACTGTATTTTCCACTGTATGCATCCAATGAAGTGAGCTGTAACTCACGAAAGCTTACGCTCAAATAAATTGGTTAGTCTCTAAGGTGCCACAAGTACTCCTCTTCTTTTTGCGGATACTGACTAACACGGCTGCTACTCTGAAACTTGATTTTAGTGAGGCTTTTGACAATTCCAAATGTCATCCTCAAACAAACTAAGGAATGTGGTCTAGATGAAATTACTATAAGGTGGGTGCCCAACTGGTTGAAAGACCGCACTCTAAGAGTAGTTATCAATGGTTTGCTGTCAAACTGGGAGGACGTATCTAGTGGGGTTTCATAGGGGTCTACCCTGGTCTGACATTCAATAACTTAATGAATTACTTAGATAATGGAGTAGAGAGATGCTTATAAAATTAAGACTACATCAAGTCAGGAGGAATTGCTAGAACTTTGGAGGACAGGATTAACATTCAAAACAACCTTGACCAATTAGAGAATTGGTCTGAAATCCATAAAATGAAACTCAATAAAAGACAAGTGCCAAGTACTACTTAAGAAGGGAAAATCAAATACACAACTACAAAACGGGGAATAACTGACTAGGTGATAGTACTTTTGAAAAGGCTCTAGGAATTACAGTGGATGAAAAACTGAATGAATCAAAAATGTGATGTAGTTGCAAAGAAGGTTAATATTCTGGGGTGTATTAATAGAAGCATCGTGTGTAAAATACAGGAGGTAATTGTCCTGCTCTACTTGGCACTGAAGAGGCCTTAGCTGGAGTCCTGTGTCCAGTTCTGTGCACCACAATTTAAGAAAAATATAGATAAATTGGCAAGAGTCCAGAAGAGACCAACAAAGCAATAAAATGATAAGCTACTAGAGGCCCTTTTTAAAAAAGTGCATAAACCTACCTCTACAACTAGTTATAGAGGGGTCTTATGGAATCCAGATATAAATTTGTTTTGGCAAATATATAATATAAATAAACCTCCTGAGTAATCTCTTAATATAGCTGACTTAAAACTTAGACTCTAAAAATCCTTATTTGGGAAGTACTAAAGCTGTAATGTAGAATGAAAGACTGTGTGTACCAGAAAATGTTTTTAAAAATTATGAGAAAGTATCCAAAGAAAATGGATTCATTTGAAAACCATTTAAATTTTATCATAAGGATTCAGTTGAGATTATTTAAAATACACATTCTGAGAAATGACCTTTTACATTTTTACTGCTAAGAATATACATGAACTCAAAAATTCAATACTTCATTAAAATGTATACAGATATGAAAAGTAAAGCATAACATTTTGATCTTCCTGTGATAAAGTGCTCAGCTGAAAACAGAGAAGCCTCATTATGAAAATATGAAACAACTGGAGCTTTCACAGAAACGTTGTACTGTACATTTTCATAGGAATAGGAAGAAAGTACCTTCACTCCTAATAAAGTTACAATTGTATAAAGTGGTGGGCTAACTCACCAGCCTCAGGAATGAACCAGTGCCATGCCAGAGCCTGTTTCAGGCCCTGGCCTCAGGGTACAATTATTCATACACAAAACATTTATGAAGTAACTTAAAACAAAACAGGTTGCAGTACCCAGAAGCCTCTCTCCTTGTTTCTGTCAGCCCCTGAAAGAGGACACACCTCTTCCTTCAATCCCCTGCTGAGTCATATTTTTATTTATTATTCGTATTACCATAGTACCTACCAGGCAGCCCTTAATCCCTTCAGAGCAGTTTCACCCTGTCACTGTTTGTAACAGGACACTTGTATACATGTGTCACTCTGCTGGGAAATGGCCATGCCATTTCTTCAGCGTTGCTGCAAATGGCACCATTATTCTTTGATAGTTCAGCAAACATATTTTTCCATTAAAACCCAATTTCATAGCTTCTAATGACTGACCCAATATGCAATCTATTAAAAAGACTTTCACAATGGTAACTGTCTTCATCCTTTTAATTTGCACCAGTCTGATAGACATTTTAGATATGTACAAATACAGAGTCTCTTCTCGGAACAGTTTACAATGAAGGAGACCGATGAAGCATGGTAAAGGGATTCATCAAGACAAGCAAAACAGTAGGGGTGAATTTTGCAGACACTTTGTTAGTTCCAAGGGATCTTTGTGGAGCGAGGGGTTAGTTTTTCCTCCATCCAATCTTGTTCACATTACTTAGAAGAACTTTTTCTATCAGTCCCACCTTTTTTTATAGGTGGCCATACCCTTGTCTCATAGATATGTCCCTCCCATCTGTTATCACATAGATCACTGCACCTCTCTCAATTGCAATAGCATAACATCCATGGGACAGCTAAAGCAGTTGCTTATCAGGAAAAATATTAAGAAAATGTATAATTTTGGCTGTTTTTAGCATTTTGTCCCTTTTTTAAAAAAAGTGAACCACAGCAACTCTCCCTCCCATTTGAGAAAAGAACTGACCAAATGGAACCGGGGAGAGCCAGCAACAAGTGACCTGCCACTAATCACAGTCTGGAAACCTCTGGTTTACACACCAATAATACAGTATCTAGAGCATGTCACTGGATTACTCAACCATTTACTAATTTACAGTGGAACCTTACTAATTTTACACTAATGACAGAAAACCACTGCAAATTAGCAAAATCGGAAACATAATAAAAGAGCAAGGATAATACAGTACCAGGTTAACTTTGTTCATTTTGACAATTAAAACGGAATTATAATTTATAATATTTTATAATGCACTAAAATGTTCTATCATACAGTTGTAAAAATAATCCAGTTTTAGAAATAAAATAGTTCACTACAGACTTAAATATTTGATAAATGGGGAGAAATACAGAGGTGATGTATTAGAATTCACTGCAAAAGACCATGTTCAAGAACAAAGGTGAGAATAAAGGATATGATATTCTGTGAGGGGAAACTTCTGAAATAGATGCAAATTTTTATACATAATGTGCCTCAAAACCATACATACTGAATTACTGATAAATTTGTAAATGGCTGTACTGATACCATACTCATTTCAATACAAGACAGAAATAATTATAAAAGGAACCTAACAATTTCCCCGATTTTGTGAAAATACAGACGTTTAAATTTGTCTAATAGAAAGTATAGGTAAATTATAAACTTCATACGAAACACTAAGCTGTCATGGGATAAGAGGAAAGGTCCTCTCATGGATAGGAAACAAAGGGTAGCAATAAATGGTCAGTTTTCAGAATCATCATGTTCCCATTACGTCTCTGGCGTTTAGGGCAGCAACAAAGCGCCTCCATTCCTATCAGTTTCTGGCAAGTCTGTCAATGGTTCACCAGCTGTGCCCCAGGTTTTTCAGCTCAGTTTCCACAGCTCTTTGCCATGTTGTTTTGGGGCAGCCTCGTTGTCGCTTGCCTTCAGATGTCCATCTTATTGCTACTCTGGTGATGGAATCATTTTCCATCCAAAGCACACGGCTAATCCATCTCCAACGCCTCCTGACAATGATGGTGCTCATCATTGGCTGCACGGTGTCAACAGATCTTGGTTGAGATTTTTCTGAAATCTGAATTGAAGGTAATTTTCTGAATTGAAAGTATACAGCTTTGATAAATCTTGAGTTTGGTTTTGGTGTTGTATTTTGATGATTTCCAGACAGTATTTAAGGCTACTGAAGGTGTCCCTGGCTTTACTGATTTTGTTCTGGATGTCCTGGCTTGTTTCACTATCCTGGCTGATGGTGCTGTCCAAGTACGTGAATGTTTCTACACTGATGAGAACATGATCCTCCATCCGTACTGGTCATGGTGAGGCAATATTAAAAGTCATGATATCTGTCTCATTACGATTGATTTTCAGTCCAATTTGCCTGCTGAATGCGTTGAGTCAAGTTGTTTTTTCTTGTATATGGTATGTACTAAGAAAGCGAGATCATCTGCGAAATCCAGTTCTTCAAGGAATGAGAAGGGTGTCCATCTAATGCCTCTGGGCATGTCTGCTGTTGTACGCTGCATTACCCGGTCAATGGCAATGCTGAAGAGGATTGCAGACATGATACACCCCTGACATACTCCTGTTTCGTCTTCAAAACTGAGCTCACTGTAATCAACACTGCATGTAAAGTTGAAATAAAAGCTTCTGGTGATGATGATTATATGAAGAGGGATTCATATGCCCGCAGAATGCACCATAGGCTGGAATGCTATCAAAAGCCTTCTCAAAGTCTATGAAGTTTATGTAGAGCTGCTGTTGCCATTCTAAGCATCGTTCTATTATGTTTCATAGAGTGAAGAACTGGTCTGTGAATCCACGCCTTTCCGAAAACCGGCTTGCTCTTTTCCGAGAACGCTATCAACTGCCTCTGATATATGCTGGACTATGATCTTACATAATACTTTGCTTGGCGCAGATAAAAATGTGATACCATGCCAATTATTCCAATCACAGAGAATTCCTTTCTTTAGTATCTTCACTATAACCCCATTGGTCCACTCATCTGGCATTTTTTCCCTTTCCCAGATTGATGTAAATAGAGGGGCCAGGATAGATGCTGCTAACTCAGGATTTACCTTGAACAATTCTGCATTTAAGTTATCCTTGCCTAGAGCTTTCCCATTTTTTTAAGGATTTGATGGCTTGAATGATCTCTGCCTTAGTTGGTGTCTGTGTTGATATCAAGATCATCTTCTGCCTCCTGAATGTTGGGAATCATTAAGAAAGGGCTCAATAATAAGACAGAAAATAATCATATTGCCTCTATATAAGTCCATGGTACACCCACATCTTGAATACTGCATGCAGATGTGGTCGCTACCTCTCAAAAAAGATATATTGAACTTGGAAAAGGTTCAGAAAAGCCAACAAAAATTATTAGGGGTATGGAATGGCTTCCGTATAAGGAGAGTGTAATAAGACTGGGACTTTTCAGCTTGGAAAAGAGACTACTAAGGGAGGATATGATTGAGGCCTATACAATCATGACTGGTGTGGAGAAAGTAAATAAGGATGTGTTATTTACTCCTTCTCATAACACAAGAACTAGGAGCTCACCAAATGAAATTAATAGACAGCAGGTTTAAAACAAACAAAAGGAAGCATTTCTTCACACAATGCACAGTCAACCTGTGGAACTCCTTGCCAGAGGTTGTTGTGAAGGCTAAGACTATAACAGGGTTCAAAAAAGAACTACATAAATTCATGGAGGATAGGTCCATCAATGGCCATTAGCCAGAATGGGCAGGGATGGTGTCCCTAGCCTCTGTTTGCCAGAAGCTGGGAATGAGCAACATGGAATGGATCACTGGATGATTACCTGTTAATTCCCTCTGGGGCACCTGGCATTGGCCACTGTCGGAAGACAGGGTACTGGACTAGATGGACCTTTGGTCTGACCCAGTATGACCATTCTTATGGTCATTTGGCAATTATTTTCTACCATTCTCATTGAATGGTAAGAGTGAACAGCTTCTAAAAAAATTTCTAATTTAGTCCAAACTTCCACATAATTAGATTAATTTAAAGACAAACATTCTTCATTATGAAAAAACTGAATATATTTAGCATGTAGATGGGAACAGTTATGGGAAATAAACTGTATAAAAATTATAAATTTAAAGATCTATGTTGTCCACTGTCATGGAAAATTAAAATAATTTAGAAACTAATTCCACCCCCCCCTTTTTTTTTTTTTAGCTTGAGGCTATGCATTATTCCTTACATAGTCACACAGCATATGTTTCTCAAATGCTGCATCTAGTTTCCATTCTCAGTCACTTTATGCATCCGATGAAGTGAGCGGTAGCTCACGAAAGCTTATGCTCAAATAAATTGGTTAGTCTCTAAGGTGCCACAAGTACTCCTTTTCTGTTAGTGGAAGAGTTGACCATACTCAGGCATTTGTACATTTTCTCTGTTCCCACTTTGCTTCTTTCTTACAGCTAAAAAAGCCTGAAAGATATTAAATATGCTTTGTTTTCTGTTGTTGTATTTACACTAGAGACATCAGGTTTTGACTTCTCCATGTTTGCTGGAGGACTAGTAGAATTATTACTCTTATTATTACTTATTATTTCAAAGGCTCCTATCACCATGATATTCAAGTGCCAACATCATAAGAGACAAATTTGAGCAATTCAGAGATAAAGGTGTTTTAAACAGACTCTTTAGAGCCTATTATCAATACTTATTTAACCCAAACATTTGGTGAACATGTGGGGAAAAAAGCTCTCCGTGAAAGCTGAAAGAGCCCTCACCCATTCAAACTGAGGATTCACAAAGCTGCACTCTAGTTCTCAGTTCCAAGGAATCCCCCAGCAAAGGAACAGGAGACAAGACTTGGTATTACTAATATTTCTAAGAGAAAAAGCAGGCAGTTTCTTTGTTGTTTGCTTAAGTCCTTTTTATAAACTGAGAACAGACAGAAAGGGCAAAATGATTGATTTCTCCTTTGCAAGTCACCTCCAAAGCAGACTCAGTCATCTTTGTTTCAGAGTAAAGAAAATGCTGATCAAGACACTTTCATACTCTCAAGTGGGAAAAAAAAAATGCTCTGTTTTAGGGTTTATTGCTTTTAAATATACTCTCAATAAAACACTTCCGAGAAACTTTGCTTTGGTGTTCTACTCGTCTCAGCAACCATTTATTGCTTTATTACTGAGTACTACAAATCAATGGGGATTTGTCCCTGAATAATTGATTTTGTTCAGAAAGATCAAAGCAGCCGCTGAAATTTTCACCTTTGGAGATGCACTATAAAAGTTATCAGAAATGCATGTCATACTACCTTAATGGCAGCAGGTGCGACCTATCTATGTAAGGTACAAATTCCAGATTAACTCACTGTTATTAAAAACTTCATAATTGCCACTTACAAATCTTACCCACAAGAAAAATATATGTTTTGCCTAGTAAATGCAACATCAAGCCACTGTTACAGAGAAACTTGCAGCATACGCTACACATTACAAGTCTGTTTTAAAGCTAAGCTAACTGTTAACTCCTCATAGATTTTACATACAAAAGCTTATTCAGGTCCTGAGAAAGAAGAATTAGTGTACAGAAGTAAACATAAAAAGAAAAGGAGTACTTGTGGCACCTTAGAGACTAACAAATTTATCTAAGCATAAGCTTTCGTGAGCTACAGCTCACTTCATCGGATGCAGCCAATGAAGTGAGCTGTAGCTCACGAAAGCTTATACTCAAATAAATTTGTTAGTCTCTAAGGTGCCACAAGTCCTCCTTTTCTTTTTGCAGATACAGACTAACATGGCTGCTACTCTGAAAGAAGTAAACATATATCCCAGAAATTGCACCCTCACATTACTATTCACAATTAAACCACAAAGTACTATATCCATAGTAATCAAAAGCTTCCAACAGTAAGAAATAAGGCTGACTTCAGGGGGACTCCACATGGGTACAAGGGACTACTCATGTGGAGTACAATGCAAGATTGGAGCCCTATGTAATTAGGGAATGTTGACCCTCATTTGAGCAACAGGCTAATTATCCTATATCAGAGACAACCCATATTTAAATTCAATTCAAAAAAAGGTTATATACATGAAATTGCATAAGTATTTAATCAAAATATTACTCAAACATTCAGAAACCGATCTAATCAAAATCCACATAATCAGAGATAAGACGGACTTACAAAGATTTAGCCCCTTAAAACAGGGGTTTAGGAATCTGTTATTTTTTGCAAAAATAAAGACAAACTAAAACCATGAGCATGATTTTTGGTTGTTTTTTTAAGATGCATCCCTACAGCCTACACTACTGTAGGATCCAAGAGACTTACAACATTGATGAATTGGCAAAAGTAGGCAAAGCATAGGACTGGAGAGAGGTTACCCGTGGAGTTCATCAAGGATCAGTCGTGGGACCAATCTTACTGAATATTTTTATCAATCACCCTGGCACAAAGAGGAGGAGTGTGCTAATGAAATTTGCTGCTGATACAAAGTTGGAAAGCATCATCAATACAGAAAAGGATCAGAATATTATACAGGAACATCTGGCTGATCTTGAAGACGGGAGTAACAGAAAAACTGGATGAGATTCAACAGTACGAAATGTAAGGTCATGAACTTAAGGTCTAAAAAGAATTTCTGCTATAAGCTGGGAGCTCATCAGTTGGAAGCAACAGAAGAGGAGGGAGATTTGAGTGTGCTGGTCAAACACAGGATGATTATAAGTCACCAATGTGATGAGGCTGTGAAAAAGGCAAATGTCTTGCATAATGCATCCTACATTTCCAGTACAGATAGAGAAGTAATAATGGCATCGTACAAGATACTGGTAAGACCTCCTTTGAAATGCTGTATACAATTCTGGTCACCCATGTTCCAGTTTGAATTAATCTTTCTTGAACAGGTGCACAAAAGAGCAATTAGGATGGTCAGGATAACTGAGTGCCTATGTTATGAGAGACTGGAAGAGCTTGGCTTGTTTGGCCTAACAAAAAGCAGGCTGAATAGGTATATAATTGCTCTCTATAAATACACCAAGCACCAGGAATGGTAAAGAGTTATTTAAGCTAAAGAACAATGTTGGCATAAGAACACCAGGGCATAAACTGTCCATGAAATTAAAAGAAGGTTTCTAATCATCAAAGAGTGAGGGTCTGAAACTGCCTCCCAATAGGAGCTGTGGGGGCACATCGCCTACTCTTCACTGGGCTGTGATGTTTTGGTCTGATTTTGATTGTTGGGTTCAGTGTGCCAGTGGCCTGTGACATACAGGAGATCACTGGATGATCTGGTGGTTCTTTCTGGTCTTAAACTCTTATTCTAAATCATATAAAGAAAAGGAGTACTTGTGGCACCTTAGAGACTAACCAATTTATTTGAGCATAAGCTTTCGTGAGCTACAGCTCACTTCATCAGAGCTCACGAAAAGCTTATGCTCAAATAAATTGGTTAGTCCCTAAGGTGCCACAAGTACTCCTTTTCTTTTTGTGAATACAGACTAACACGGCTGTTACTCTGAAACCTGTCTAAATCATATCAGTTCCAGAATTATCCCTCTGGGGGGAAAGAAAGGGAAAGTTGTCTTACCTGTGACTTTTCATTCTTGGAACCTCCACATCAGATAGTTTTCACAGTGGGACATTCCATGTCATAGCAACTGGAGGCAGACTAGATGTCTAATCTGAGTCTAGTTTTAGGATTCTCCAGAATGGTGAATTCCAAAGCTGAAAAAAACCCTGCATCAAAGCTTTAAAGTGCTATTCAGCTCAAATAATTTGCAGCAGAGCCTTGACATGAAGTTTAGGGATGGAACACCCTCTTCTCTTTCAAACTATTCAACAAATAAGCATTAGCCAGAAAAACACCCTGGACATAGTGCCATCCTTTGAGGGAGCGCCAGACTGTCTGACACACAGGTCTAAGAATGAAAAATAAGATAAGACAAAGTTTTCCCTCTCAGTCCCCTCCCTCTTCTAGTCTTCACAGCAGGATGCAGAAGTTAGTAAGTCATCCCTAGAGAGGGAAGAATGATTCAGTTTACCCATGTAGAATTGCACCCTGACTGTATAAATTGGTTAGTCTGTAAGGTGCCACAAGTACTCCTTTTCTTTTTGTGAATACAGACTAACACGGCTGTTACTCTGAAATCTTCCACCAAACACTGCATCAGCTGAGGGAAGGATGTCAGCTTGAAAAAGTGACTGAGTTTATTACATGATATTTTCTTTCTTTTAGGCCTCTCTCTTGCAAGACTTCACAAGGACTCAGTATGCACAGATCTTTATGTAGAATTGACACTTTGGTATTAATGTCTCCTTACTGCCCTTTTGTGATGCCCATTGGATGGATCTTGTATAATATTGCTCAGAAATACAACCTACCTACCTCCCTAAACTATGTCCTTGCCTCCTTCGTAAGTCATCTGTTACAGTGCTACATAAGAGCATTCTAAGATGACACACAATACTTCGCACCTTGCCATTTTTGTAGAATTGGTGGTATTTGTGAAAATTTCAGAAAATAAACTAGAAGAGATAAGCCAAAATAGCATAACTCTACAAACCACATGTCTATTTGATTGACATTCATATTTATGAATTTAGTCACTGGAAGCAATCAAAGCTCTTGTAATACAATTACTGGAGTGTATTTGTGTAGCTATAAAGTAAAGTTACAGTTCCCATTTTTCAAGGGATTATCATTCATATGTAAACGCTAGCTCTTTATATAAACAAGTTTGTTGTAAAGAGCACTGCAGTAATCCTTCAGGTAAACCCATTTAGCTTGCAGACTGATCCCAGTAGATTTTTCTCTACTGTATTATTCCCACTGCAGCACTAAACATTCATGTTAAAATTATTTATAAAACTTGATAAATATTACTAAGCACATGCAGGACACTGCACTTCTAATGGATGAAACTAAGTTAGGAATTTATCCTAAAATGTTCAGCATTAATAAATATATATTTTGCATGTTTGTTCCTGAAGAATTCCAAAGCATTTCACAAACTATATACAAAATTACTTCAGCTCGTCGGTAGCCATTTTCTTAGCAGCACAAAGCAACAATTTATAAGACCGTAAGACTAAAAGAATACTATATCCCACCAAAAATGCAGGGGGGGAGTTGAAAAGAGACAACGTGGTTACCAAATCGGGTCATACTAGATTAATACCAGAGGGCAAATGGCATTGGCACTGTCGGCAGACAGAATACTGGGCTAGATGGACTTTTGAACTGACCCAGTGGTATGGCCATTCTTCTAGTGTATGCTAGATTTTTGTCTTCTCTCTCCTGCCCCCCATGTCTCTATTCAGTAATCCTCCCGTCCCGCCAGAGATTTTTTTTTTTTTTATGATGCATACAGACCTTAACTACTTGTTCTTGTTGTTTTACAAGAAGGGTAAAAGGTCTGGGGAAGGTTTTTTACATTAGAAATTGAGGGAGCTTTCTACCCTAGAAGACTGGTGATTGTACTACAGGGTGAACCTCTCTAGTCCAGCACTCTCCAATCCGGCAACTTCTGTGGTCAGCATGATTTTTAGCTTACTCTATAAAATTGCCAATTGATGTCTTGCTAAAGAGCTGATTGTAGTTTACCTTTTCCCAGTACAGTTGATATTGAAGACTTGTGAGCTACCCATAGAAATTATTTCTTAGAGATTAAGAAACTTTGTAGTTTAGTAAAACAAATGTTGTACTGCCTCTTACAAGCCACTGTTGTCAGCTGTTCTTATTAATAGGAGTAGAGGTTAAGGCAGATTTATGGACATGCAAAACAAACCATGTGGCATCTTAGCCTTTCATGCTCAGCAACTCTGTTTATTAAAGCAAGCCAATGCTGAATGAAATCAAGTGGTTTTGGACACCAAGTTAACTCTGTGAAGGCATCAGTGTCTGCTACATTTCACTTGTGTTGGGATCATCTGATACTGCTAATCTTTACTCACTCTTGTTTTAATCTTGACAATTCTTCGCTCCACAGGGCTTTAAAGAATCTTTTTGTTAAGTAGGTTCACAGTAATGTAAAAAAATAAGTTACGTAAACTTTAGTCCAGCCTCATAAAACTGCCAAGATTAATTACTAGCCCATATTCAAGATCTAAAAGATTACTCACCGCAGGCAACCAAGTTTTACAAAGTTGCTTTAGGCCAATTCTGCAACTGTTCCAGTTGATAGCACAATTACTGGGTACTTTTGACAAGACTGATCATTTAAAAAATGCACTGCTTGCATTCATGTCACTGACAGCATTAGTTTATTTGCTCAACTGGTCCTGGACACATTTTCCTCATACACAAGGTTCCAAAAAAAGCTCTGAGCAACTTGAAAGCTTGTCTCTTTCACCAGCAGAAGCTGGGCCAATAAAAGATATTAACTCATTCACCTGGTCTCTCTAATATCCTGGGACCAACTGCAAGCAGAAATGAAAGAATGATGGCTGAGGAGCTGATTAAAGATTTCATTTATTACTTGGGACCAACAGGCAGATTTAACTTTCTTTACATAAAGAACAGACAGATCATTTTTTTAAAATGGATATTTAGATGTTTCATAACAAATATGCTAACCAAGGAGAAAAGAGGAAAGTAAAATATTAGCTTGCAAAGCCTATATGGCAACAGTTGAGCAAAGAAAACTAAAATATCCCTGTTATACTCTAAAAATGCAAGAGGTTGCGTTGTGGAAAATGACACTGTTCTTAGGTATATATAATCTTCCAGTTGACAGAACTAGAGTATCTACATAGGCAATCTGCTACTGACTTAGAGCTGGTGCACTATAGGGCAATAATTATAACACTAGGACTGAAAAAGGTAAAATATGAAGAGAGATAAAGGGGGGTGGGATTATTCTCCCTGGAAAAGAGAGAATACAGTAGAAACTTCCATGGCTATCAAACATGCTAGTGCAGAAGAGATATTGCTATATTAAACTAAAAAAGTTCAGAAGCTTCAAAAACTAGGTTTCATTTAAAAAAAATGAGGAAACAAAGTAAATACAGAATACAAGTGAAGTAATTTTACACAAAGGATGTTAAACATAAAATAAGTTCCGAGGACGAGATGAATCATCAAAAGAGATTTCAGTGAATGTAAATGAAGGCAAGGATTGTATTTGACCGAGATGACCAAAATATGATGAACAAAAATGTACATGGGCTTAAAATAAAGCCAAACCAGTAGGCGCTTGTGAAAGGGTCTGCCAGGCCTTCTCTGCCTGCTACTGGAGATGTTGGAGCTCTGACATCCCCCTGCTCAAGGAAAACCCACTGAAGCCCAGGCTACCAAGACTTGGTCCTCCACAGGACTGGAAGGGCCAGGAGGAGACACTAACAAATCAGGAGCCAGCAGACTAATTAAAAAGGCTGGCTGCTTCTTCTCAGGGACAGTGCTGGCACAGAGGAAGAGCTCATCAGTGCTAACTCAGAATCCCAGGACTAGGTCAGGGCCTCGCCTTCAAGCGCTGCAATTAAGCACTTGCCTTTGAAGTTGTGTTTATTTAAAGGCACAAACAGCCAAATTCTGATTTTGTTATTTTTACTTAACTGTTAAGACTGATGCCGAGCTTTTAGCACGAGCTACCCTTCTTCAAGCACACACCCATAACTTTCTGACTTCAGGGAGCACGTGAAGTGCCATGGTTGGCCCTGCAAAAGGGGGCACTAGAGAGCTGCTTTTGGGGTGTTTTTTTGTTGCAGTTGCTTAAAGATTTTAATATTGGGTAAATGCCAGCACATTATTGACTTGTATTCAATTTGAGATCCATTATAACCCCTAGATCCTTTTCAACAGTACTACCGCCTAGACATTCCCCATTTTGTAACTGTGTATTTGATTGTTCCTTCCGAAGCGTAGTACTTTGCACTTATCTTTACTGAATTTCATTTTGTTGATTTCAAGCTAATTCTCTAATTTGTCATAGCCATTTTGAATTCCAGTCCCATCCTCCAAAGTGCTTGCAACCTCTCCCAGCTTGGTGTTACCCACAAATCTTACAAGCATACTCTCCACTCCATTATCCAAGTCATTAACAAAGAGAATGAATAATACCCCAGACCCAGAAATAACCACATTAGATACTCCCTCTCAGTGTGACAGCAAACCATTGATAACTACATTTGGACTACGATCTTTCAATCCATTGTGCACCAACCTCAGAGTAATTTCATCTCGACCACATTTCCCTACTTTGCGTATGAAAACGTCATGGGGGATTCTGTCAAAAGCCGTACTGAAAAACAAGATATATCAAGTCTACAGCTTCCCTCCTCTCCACTAGGCCAGTAATCCTGTCAAAAAAAAAGAAATTAGGTTGGTCTGACATGATTTGTTCTCGACAAATCCATGCTGGCTTTTATCCTTTAAGTGCTTACAAAGTGATTGTTTAATAATTTGTTCCAGTATCTTTCTACGTATCAAAGTTCGGCTGATAGGTCTGTAATTCCCTGGGTCCTCTTTGTTCCTCTTTTTAAAGACAAGCACTATGTTTGCCTTTCTACAGTCCTGTGGAACCTAACCGGTCCTCCATGAATTCTCAAAGATAATCGCTAACAGTTCTGATGTCACTTCAGCTAATTCCTTAAGTACCCTTAGATGAATTTCATCTGGCCCTGCTGACTTAAATACATTTAAGATATCTAAATATTCTAACCTGTTTTTCTCTCTTTTGGCTTGTGTTGCTTCCCCCTTTTTGTTAACATTTTAATCAAACATTCCTTTTGTGTTGCTAAAGATTCTTGATACACCTTTTCTAGACCTTCATTAGCATGTAAATGAAGATTCCCTAACTGTTGCATTGTTCGTATGAAGCATAATTCAATTGTGTAACAAAGGAAATACGGTACTAAAAATCGAATACAGATATGAAAAGAATAAAAGCTGGATAACACGTCACACCTGACAAACAGACACACAGCCAAAGCTTTCATGTTATGTCCAAAAACCTGAACAGAACAGAAAGGAAATACACGGCTTATTATGACCTTCTTCATAGCCTAAACACAGGGCAAGCCAGCCCATAATCATCACTAATCAAAAGTAAAGAGAATGAAAACCTCTATGAATGAAATGAAAACCATCAACATATTTAATTATCCAAATGTCCAAGCAGCAGATTCCCCTTTCATCAGATTCAGGTTTTTTTATATTTGCTCTGATTATATTCAACAATTTACCTATCAAAATTTCTTCTTGTACTAGATGCATAATTTAACTAGATTTGACAGTACTG
Source organism: Lepidochelys olivacea (assembly GCF_965140295.1). Lineage (NCBI taxonomy): Eukaryota > Metazoa > Chordata > Testudines > Cheloniidae > Lepidochelys > Lepidochelys olivacea. The sequence goes on along the minus strand of NC_140417.1, from coordinate 1,736,376 downwards.
TATCTATCTATACTTATTTTAAATATTTTACATCCCCTAAGCTTGTCTCATCAATGCAAGGAAAATTTGAACATAACTCCATTAACACTAACAGGAGTTACCTTTATTTAATCCTTCAGACTTAAATCTGTACGAATTGGTTCTTGGATTCAAAGATGATGTCTCATGTATAAACCATTACATTTTTACATACATTATTCTTCTCGTTCAAGATCTGTTCTTCCTTAAACAATTTCAAAACATATCCCGTTATGCTAAAATATGTCTATGAAAAATAAAGGACTTGCTATCTTAAGGCTATACTACCAACAAGGATAAATCATTAAATACTTTGACTTATGAAGGTTTCAACAATACTGGGTGAGGCTAGGGGGAGAACCAAAACTCCAAAGTTTGCTGAGTTTTATATGAGACAGGGTGATGTTTGTTTTTTAAACCACACTTTCCCTTCTAAAACCAAGGGCCTAATTTAATTTGGTCAAAGTTTGCTAGGGCTTCCCTCCAAGATCTAGCACAGTAACCTCAAAACTTTAGAAGACAGTGAAATCCTATTTCTTTTTGGACTCTGAAAGCCACAGCAGGGTATAAAATAATATTGTGATTACAAAAAGTTAAGGCACATAGATGTTAGTTGCAACAACGTCAAAGTAAAAGAAGTAGTTCTAGCACTAATTATTATTGCGGTAGTGCCCATACATAATGTGCTTTACAAATAGTCCAAGAGAGGAATGTCCTGTTTTAGCATTACAATGTGCAATAGCACAAATAAGTTGCAAAATAGGTGTAAAGAGCTATTTTACTTTTAATAGCAAAAAAAAAAAAAAAAGAAGCAAATTGGGGCTAATAGTACTATGCTTTGTGGCCTTCCTTATTTCCAAAGATTTATCAAATATGGAGGTACTTGTTCATTTGGTGAATATGTTGCTAAATGTTAAAGCACTTTAATGTTAGAGGCTGTTATGCCACCAAAGAGAGCTCTGAAACAAACCCGAAACTGAATTGCATTTGACAGCTTGAAGAGAACACATCAACAAGTACCAATAACCATAATTCTCCTCCCCCAAAATATTCAAATAATTAAATTGTTGAAAACCTTGCACAAACTGAGTCGGTCAAGTGAGTTGATTCAGTGTACCAAATTTCCTAATCAAAAGACAGAAAATAGATCTAGCTTACCTAGCACAGTATAGAAAAATATGAGGCTACTCAGATTTTAAAGGTGAACAATATTAACTGATCTATGTCAATGTTTGTAAAGTAACTATTATCACTGACCATTAAAAGGACTATAAAGGCTTCAATTTATCCTTCAGAGGTGGATTGGATGCTTCCTCTATTACCTGATATCACTTTATAGAAGATAACACTTTAAAAGGACTTGAAACTCTTGATTGCTTTTTTCCCCCCAAAAAGGTCCTATGATGCTTTTGCAAAACTTCTGATATTAAGCCAGGAAGCACTCTGTACAAGACCAAAAGCAGGTACATTTTTACCTGCTCTTCCAATACATAACTACTGTGTTTTCTACTGCAACAACAGAGCAGGGCAGAGGATTCTTTCAGGGGGTAAACGCTTAAAAGTGCTCACTTTTGCCCTCTGGCTGCAGGACAGGAACTGCAAACAAAGCATACAAGCCTTCCGACCCCCACCAACTGCACAGAGAAGGAAAGTTCCCAGGGAAGAAAAAAGCATCAGATGCCCTACACTAATTATGATTATTTAGGAAACTGAATTGCCCACACACTGTTAGGCTACATCCACATCAGCATTCCATTACGTAGACTGAGCTCAGCACCCACCACTACCACCCAAAAAAACCCCACATAAACGGAGAAAAGGATATTAGATGTTCAGAATTTTCAGCTTTTAACAATCGAAGTAATAAAGTTAGCAGCAGATTTCAATTCTTTATAATAGTGTGTAATTTTAGGTAAACAGAGAAAAACATCAAGCACCACGTTCATACTCAAAGTCAAGGGGAAACAGTTATGGCTGCAACTCTATCCTTAAATAACCATATTGTGGTAAGTATTGTAAAAGGCCGCACAAAAGCACATGATCTTACATACTGCATACTCAGCAGGATGGACATTTCAATCTTTGATGGTTCAAGTGAGACCCTACAGTACCGTTTTGGCAGTTACTGGGTAGCTGCTTACATTTGATTCCTTCCTCCAGGATGTCTCTCTGGCAGTGGAATAATGGCCTAACTTTGTACAGCAAACTGCCTTTTCAACTGCATATCTACTTGTTACGGGGCAGAACACTTCAGAACCCAAATATGTAGCTTCTTAATAGCATGGATAACAAACGGTAAAGAACACAGATAGAAAAGCCCAGCAGAAGAAGCTAAGAAACAATTACTAGCAGGCTCCACACCAATGCAAGCTCATGTCCGAAGGGACATCATGTGTGGGTTACAGCAGCCCTAGATTCCCTTCCCCCATTCAAACCACCCTGTCTTGTATTAATCTGCAGCTACCGTGGCCCAGGACGTTCGGGAAGGATGAGAACTGTTGAGGTTTTTGCTGTGAAATTCATCTCTCAGTAAGGAAGGACTACAGGAGGATGAGCGGAGAACACACAGCCCGGGAAGAAGGCGGGCAGGAGAATAACCTTCTGACAGCCCCGTGCCCGCTCCCCGCCCGCTCGGACAAGGGGACCCCGATAGTTCCCTGCCATCGCTGCTCTCCACGGTGCCTCGTTTCCAGAGGGACGCGCTCAGGCTCAGAGCCGAGGATTACCAGCATTACCGCTGTCAGTCGCTACTTCGCTTTGCCCGTCGCTTTTACCGCAAAACGTGGGACATAAGGAACCGCGCACCCGAAGAGACAGTTTACAGGGAGGGACCCAAGCCCAGACCTCTTGCCGTTCCCCTTCCTGCATGGAAGCTGTGTCCCCGCACCTCCTGCTACGGCTCTTCGGGACCCCTGGGCCTGGCAGGTGGAGCCGCACCCCGGCAGGGGGCGCCCCTTCCCCGCTGCCCACGTGCCCCCCGCGGGACGGCTCCCGGTGCCTGCCCCGCTCCCCCCTGCCGGCAGCCGCCCCCGGGAGACGGACCCCGCCCCGCCCCGCCGCCGCCGGCTCCCGCGCCCCCTCCCGGCCCTTACGCTCGAAGTCGGAGTCCTCGTCCTCGTCGTCCCGCCCGGGCTCCTCCTCGCCGTTGGACTCGGTCTGCATGGGCTCCCCGTCGAAGCTGACCGCCTTGCGGCCCCCGGCGGCGGCGGCCTCCTGGTCGCGGGCATCCCGCAGGCGGGTGAAGTAGTCGGCAGCGAAGCCCAGCAGGTCGGGCGGCCGGTGCCGCAGCACTTCCACCGTGTAGCCCTGCAGCAGCTCGGTCAGGCCCGGCGGGATCTCGATGCTCATCGTGCCGGAGACTGGGGCCGCCTCCCCCGGCTGGCTCCGGCTCCCTGGGCTCCGGCGGGCTCGGGGCCTCCCTCCTCAGGGCGCTCGCTGACTCCCGCCTCTGCTGTCACACAAGCCGCTCCGAACAGTAGCTATGCGACTGCGCATGCTCTGCGGGAGGCGCGGGGCGGAGCCCGATGGAGGACAAGCGCTGCGCATGCGCTCAGAGGTAAGACAAGTCGACCTGTCCAGAGACGGTAGGGGTGAGGATGCGCGTGCGTCACAGTAGGGACACGCGCAGAAGGCGCGTCCTCGGATCATAATACACTAAACCCGCCCTGGGGGAGGAAGGGGGAATAATGCGCATGCGCATAGTGTGGGTTGAATTGAAAAAGAAAGCAGTACGCGTGCGCAGCAGAAGAACGCGGGAATCTGATGTGACGGGAACGACATCGGGAGGCCCACTAGTTCCAATCACCTCGAGCGTGCACTGCCTCTCGAGCCTCCCTCTCCTGACCCGGCAATGCCCCCTCTGCTGGGGTGCGGCGCGGGTCTCCCCGACCCAGGCCTCCGCCTCTTTCCTCGACTTGGGGGAGGAGAAACCTTCTTCTCAGCCCTCGTCTCCGTTGCCTGAGCCCCTCCTGTACACACCCCCCAACTGCCTCGGGGGAGGGGCCGAGCCCTTCCTATACACACCCCCCCCAACTGCCTCGGGGGAGGGGCCGAGCCCTTCCTATACACACACCCCCCCCAACTGCCTCGGGGGAGGGGCCGAGCCCTTCCTATACACACCCCCCCCAACTGCCTCGGGGGAGGGGCCGAGCCCTTCCTATACACACACCCCCCCCAACTGCCTCGGGGGAGGGGCCGAGCCCTTCCTATACACACACACCCCCCCAACTGCCTCGGGGGAGGGGCCGAGCCCTTCCTATACACACACCCCCCAACTGCCTCGGGGGAGGGGCCGAGCCCTTCCTATACACACACACACCCCCAACTGCCTCGGGGGAGGGGCCGAGCCCTTCCTATACACACCCCCCCCAACTGCCTCGGGGGAGGGGCCGAGCCCTTCCTATACACACACACCCCCCAACTGCCTCGGGGGAGGGGCCGAGCCCCTCCTATGCACACACATCCCAACTGCTCTGGAGGAGGATCTGGGCTTGTCCTTCTGGCCACTACTCATGGAGTTGAGTTCCTCTACTACCTACCCCTATTTTTCCCCGCTACCAAGAAGCCCCTATTCTGGCTCCTCCTAGATCTTTTATTACATTTTTTGCTTGACTTCTCTCCCCATCTTCTCATTTACACACAGCCAATCTGTGGCCCCACAAAGTCGTGGGACCTCCTCGTCAACCTATTGGCGATGGCCAAAGTGGCCGTCTATAACACAAGGGAGGGGATGTTGGCTGAGGGGCTTCTTTGCGACTGTGGGCCTATTTCCGGTTCTCCCTCCCTTCACGTAGCTGGGCGGAGTTCCTCTGGGCAGCATCTGCTGTCTCCCTTGACACCTTCTGCTCAGTGTCCCCTTTAGGTTCTCTCTGACCCTTTGACCTTCTCACCCACCCTTGTTTTCTTTTTTGTTGTCCTCCATAATTAGTTGAGATCCCCAGGCTCAGTGGATCCTTCCCAAGGGCTGGGAGAGAGGGCCTTAGGGTCCTTCCCCTGGAATTTTCAATAGGATCAGTGGCCAGGATTCCCAGGAAACATGATTAGCCTGCTGTCAGCTCTTAGGCAATTTTCACTTCCCTGTTCCTCATGGCCATCCTGCAGACAACTGAGGGGATGAGAGTTGCCCTTCAGTATCCCCATCTGTAAAATGGCAATTGCAACATACACCTACATCAGTGGAGCTGTGAAGATTAATTCTTCAAGACTTTTGAACATACAAAACATCCTGTAAGTGTTACTTATGTTATTTTTGTTATTATATACATCAGGGGTTGGACAGAGCTGGAATAGGCCAGTACATGCTGTCACTATTAAATTAGACGTGTCTGTTTCTTCAGAATTTAAGCTTTCATTCTGGGGAGGAAAGAGGGTGGGAAATAGTTTCTGGCCCTGAGAAAGCTCGGAAGAAAAGTTTGGGAACATGAGACTGTAAAATGCTGTTTCAATGAACCTAGAAACAGACTGAAACTGTGCTTATGAGTAAGGCTAAGTTTTTGTCAGGGATAATTTTAGTAAAAATCACAAACAAGTCAGGGGCAATAATGAAAAATTCACAGAAGCCTGTGACCTGTCCTTGACTTTTACTAAAAATACTTGGGCAGCTGGGAGAGGGAGGGGGCTGGGAGCTACAGGGTTCCCCTCTGCTTGTGGCTCCAAACTGTGGGAGTCCCCCCTGCCTCCTGCAGCAGCCTGGAGCTCTGAGGATCCTCCCTGCCACCTACCGTGGCTGGGAGTTGCAGGGGTGTGTCTCTCCCTCCCCCTGCTGGCTGCAGTAGCCAGAAACTCCGGGGTCCCTCTTGCTGCCCACAGCAGCAGGAATCCCCGCGGCCATGGCTGGGCACCCCGGGGATCTCCCTTGCCCCCTGCAGTGTCCAGGAGCGGCGTGGGTCCCTCCACTGCCTGTGGTGGCTGGGAGTGGTGGCAGGGAGCTGCAGTGCTCTCCCCTGCCATCTGCGGTGGCTGGGAGCTACGGGGATACCCCCCAGCTCTCTGCCTCTGCAGGCAGCAGGGGATCCTGCAGCTCCCAGCCTGTGCTGGCTGAAGTCACGGAGGTCTTTGAAATCACAGATTCCGTGACCTCCGTGACTATATCGCAGCCTTATGAGTAATATCTACCCCAGTCATCGTAATTTATGTTAACCCTGAAGCCTAATAAGGGTAATTTAAATATCTATGTAGTCTGTTTCAGCCTTCCATGGTTGGCATATTCATTTCACGAAGCTGACCACCTGGGACAATCTGGCTGATTGCTCTTGAAGCTGAAGCAGCCAAGAGTCTGTCTTTGCTGCTGAGGCAAAAGTGACGAATGAAACCTTTTGAAAGGGCAACCTGGTGTTCTGCATATTGCCAACAAATACAAAATGTGTGGGCAAGACTGACAGTACCCTGAATGAACTTTATTGAATTAAGTTATACCTTCTTTACCTTTAGGGTCCATTGCATTAAAAATGCAATTGTGTATGTGTTATCATGGGAATGTATGTATGTAACTTCTGTAGGAGACTGAATACAATCTCTGGAAGGTATTGTGAACTTCAAAGGGCTTTTTGGAACAATATGTGTGAAGTAGATTTCCTAGGAAGTACATGGGGGTAAGGAAAATGCAACTGACCCACCTTGAATTCACCCTTTTGAAGCTATATTCTAGGGAGGAACCCCCATCATGTACTAATTATGTGTTCCTGGAAACTCCAGATCAAAGACCCTGAACTGTGCTTGTTCTGAACAGAAGCTGTGATGAACTTGTGACCACAAAAGAAACACTTTGGCTGGGGTTCTGCTCCAGCCAGACCTCATGTTAGGGTTGGGGTGAACTCTGGTAGGCTTATTAGCATGTGTGTAGGTCCTTTTATTGTTTTTAATGTTTTCTCTGTCGTGCTTTAACCTTAAGAATAAAATAGGCTTGCATAGAAAGAACTGTGGAAATGTAACTGTTGACAATCCCTCTATTAAGAAAAGGAGTACTTGTGGCACCTTAGAGACTAACCAATTTATTTGAGCATAAGCTTTCGTGAGCTACAGCTCACTTCATCAGTGAGCTGTAGCTCACGAAAGCTTATGCTCAAATAAATTGGTTAGTCTCTAAGGTGCCACAAGTCCTCCTTTTCTTTTTGCGATTACAGACTAACACGGCTGTTACTCTAAATCCCTCTATTATTAGCCTCTGGAGAGAAAGCAAGCCTCTGTTCTCGGGCAGTCTGCCTCTGCTGGGAATAACACAACAAAGTCAGGGAACTGTTCACCCGGGAAACATACTGGTCAGAAGGGAATGAGACTAGGTTTCCACCCAAGAAAGGCAATGCCTGGGGAGTTGGCAGCCTGAGAATGTATGACCCTGCTGGACCACTGAGGAGAATTATAGGTGCTGTGGCCCTGAATTTACCAAGGAATGCTCCTATCTGGTCAGTGATCAGATGGGCACCAGAAGCTTTGGTGGTACAATAAGATTGCCAATGATGGATGTAGATTGAACATCCAGACAGACTTAAGGACATAGCTAGCGATTGATCTGGGTGGTGCTCAGTCTTCAAGAAGACTATGTCCTTTTGGGATTTACCATGATCATGATATAGTGTATTTCATTTCTCATATATTTTACCAGAAACATCCAGGTGTTCTGGGGTTGTGGATGAATTTTGGGATTATGGATAGATGAAATTTGAATAGAGTGCCACCACTTTTTTCCAATATGACTCCTGTGTATGTGCTGAAAAGACAATGTGATGTTTTATATGAGAGTAAACGCTAGTCTGAGATCAAGAAGTTGGTCCACAGTGCTTTAGAAAGTAAATCCTCCAGAAGTAGTGGTATGAAATTGAAAACATAATAAGAACTTGAAACCTCTATGTTGTTGGTGCACTGGTGACTGCAGATTACAGACTTTTTATTTTTTTAAACATCCACCAAGATAAATTAGAAGAATTAGGATTCAAATCTCATTTCATGTGTTAGGAGGCTACCTGAGATCAGTCTTCAAGAGATGTTCTAAGGAGGATTTGATTTGACATTTTATTGTGCCAAATTAATCCCTGATATATCTCTACTGAAGTCAGTGGAATTACATCAGGGATATTTGGCCAAATAATTCAGAACACAAAAATCTGAATTATCCCTATTTTTTGGTTCTGATTTAAAAGTTTAAAACAGTTCCAAACAGCAGCGACTGAATTTGGAAATTCATTCTGCAAAATGACAGGCTTCAGAGTAACAGCCGTGTTAGTCTGTATTCGCAAAAAGAAAAGGAGGACTTGTGGCACCTTAGAGACTAACCAATTTATTTGAGCATAAGCTTTCATGAGCTACAGCTCACTTCATCGGATGCATACTGTGGAAACTGCAGAAGACATTATATACACAGAGACCATGAAACAATACCTCCTCGCACCCCACTCTCCTACTGGTAATAGCTTATCTAAAGTGATCACTCTCCTTAAAATGTGTATGATACCAGCAGGAGAGTGAGTTTGCGGGGGTGAGAACCTGGATTTGTGCTGGAAATGGCCCACCTTGATTATCATGCACATTGTAGGGAGAGTGGTCACTTTGGATAAGCTATTACCAGCAGGAGAGTGAGTTTGTGTGTGTGTGTTTTTGGGGGGGGGGTGAGAAAACCTGGATTTGTGCTGGAAATGGCCCACCTTGATTATCATACACATTGTAAAGAGAGTGGTCACTTTGGATGGGCTATTACCAGCAGGAGAGTGGGGTGGGAGGAGGTATTGTTTCATGGTCTCTGTGTATATAATGTCTTCTGCAGTTTCCACAGTATGCATCCGATGAAGTGAGCTGTAGCTCACGAAAGCTTATGCTCAAATAAATTGGTTAGTCTCTAAGGTGCCACAAGTACTCCTTTTCATTCTGCAAAACGTTACCCAGAGAGATTTCAGGTGATAAGTGAGAATCTGACTTTTTTTTTTAAATGTTGGAACAAAGAAGCAGTTGACCCCTTTATACAGCTCAGTCAGAAAGCAAACGATATAGAACCTGCTGGTAATTCACAAGATTCAAAATTAGTGATACTGTAGGATGACTAGAGGCCAAGATGCAATATATATATAATCTAAAACAGCATTTTCAGATTGGCAGCTTCTTATCTGAAGTAAAATTAATTGCCCCTTACATTTATTGTAAAAGTAAATAAGTGTATCATTGATATGCTTATTTAATATGAGTGTATGTGTTTTGAGAGAATACTTGGACTTAAAGGATAAGGGTATATGAGGAGTGGGGGAGCAAGATTTTCTTTACTTTAGCTTGTAATGTTTTCAAGGCTTCATGACCCATGGATTGTTTTTTTGTGACACTCCTCCTCCCCTCCCCCAAAAAACACTGGTCTAAAGAAACAAGCACAGGACTGGGAGTCAGCAAGTCTTGATGTCTAGTCCTGCTTCTACCAATTATGTGGTCTATGGTAAGTCCCGATCCTGCCTTAAATTTCTCCATCTGTGAAATGGATTATAATATATTGACCTACCTTATACTGATGAGGTGAAGGTTATTTGCTTAAAATGTGAAGCAGTTTGTAAATTCAGTATAAAATTTGTGTGTGCACATTAGAGAGAGCGAAAACAGTGTACTGCATTATGGAGCTTTCACTTATATTCTTTATTGAAGGCATGCACATGTACCACGGTATCTATTTATGTGCACCCTGAAGGCCTGGCAGACATACAAGTGCTGTCTACCCTCTTTGTGGCTTGGGGCGCACCTAAGACTTGAAACCACTGGGAACTATAATGTTGGACAAAAAAATATGCCTGCCCAGCCTTGAGAGGAATAAGGATGTTGGTTTGGTGACACCAAAGGTGGTGTCAGTGTTAATATTTTTCTTTTCTTCTTTTTCAACTGTAGAAAGGGTCAGAAACCAACATGTATTTTAATTATGAGCTTCACTCTCGCATCCAGAATTGGCTGAGACTATTTATGACGTGTTGGTTTGCTCGTGTGCCAAGAGTTCCTGTAGCTTATCCGTGTGGCTCTCGGTCCACTCCCCCATACAGACAAATATATTTTATTCATGGTTGTTGAACCAGGGACACAACTGAAGACACTCAAGTCTCCGTATTCAGTGCTCTTGCTGAAATTTTTTTTGTGTACCATGAGGGAGGCCAATTAGAAATCTTCTGGCATTTATTACGGTACTCAATGTCTCTGTTACAATATGTTCGTTGTAATTCTGCTTTCATAATTTGGTTTGGGGTAAGCTTGTTTTTATATCAATATAAAATTAAATAAAAATACAAGACAGAGCCTTTTTGATGAGATATAGCAAATCTCTCTGAGGACAAAGAATTAAACTGTCTTTCCTTACACTGTATGGTAGACACACCTACCAGAAGCAATGTACTTTTCTCAGAAGATACTTTATTACGGTTACAATCTCACCCCTACTCCACCACCTTATCTGTGGTCTGTTACCAGAACACATTGCACCAGCCCAGTATCTGTCTGTGTCTAGACTGGTAATGTAAAGCTTAACGGAAAATGGCCTTGATTGATAAGAGAAGACTCAACTTCGCTGCCATATCCCACAGGGGTAAATGAGGCTTCTGGCAAGTTCTTATCTCCTTTGGCTTTTGGGTGCTAGGACTGTTACTGTTGGTAAGGAGGTCTCTGTAAAGGCAGTTTTCAGAGTAGCAACCGTGTTAGTCTGTGTTCGCAAAAAGAAAAGGAGTACTTGTGAAACCTTAGAGACTAACCAATTTATTTGAGCATAAGCTTTCGTGAGCTGCAGCTCACTTCATCAGATGCATTCAGTGGAAAATACAGTGTCCAGTGTGATCAATGTACATGGCAGAAGGGCATTGCTGGCACATGATGGCATATATCACATTGGTAGATGTGCAGGTGAACGACCTCTGATAGTGTGGCTGATGTGATGAGGCCCTATGATGGTGTCCCCTGAATAGATATGTGGACACAGTTGCCAATCATGTATGTGCTAGCAGTGCCCCTCTGCCGTGTACATTGGTCAAACTGGACAGTCTCTATGTAAAAGAATAAATGGACACAAATCAGACATCAAGAATTATAACATTCAAAAACCAGTCAGAGAACACTTCAATCTCTCTGGTCTCTTGATTACAGACCTAAAAGTTGAATTCTTCAACAAAAAAACTTCAAAAACAGACTCCAAGGAGAGACTGATGAATTGGAATTAATTTGCAAACTGGATACAATTAACTTAGGCTTGAATAGAGACTGGGAGTGGATGGGTCATTACACAAAGAAAAACTATTTCCCCATGTTTATTCCCCCCCTCAACCCCCCACTGTTCCTCAGGATGTTCTTGTCAACTGCTGGAAATGGCCCACCTTGATTATCACTACAAAAGGTGTCCCTCCCTCTGCTCCTCCCCCTCTCCCCCCCCCCCCCGCTCTCCTGCTGGTAATAGCTCACCTTAAGTGATCACTCTCATTACAGTGTGTATGGTAACACCCATTGTTTCATGTTGTCTATGTATATAAATCTCCCCACTGTATTTTCCACTGAATGCATCCGATGAAGTGAGCTGTAGCTCACGAAAGCTTATGCTCAAATAAAATTTGTTAGTCTCTAAGGTGCCACAAGTCCTCCTTTTCTTTTTGTAAAGGCAGTATGCACTTTTAAAATAAATCTTGGCAAGTAGGGAGAGGAAAAAGGGGAGTCTGCAGTTCCAAGGGAGTAAAATTATTTCTCTTTCCAAGTCTCTTGCACAGCAGCCAGCCACTTGGCTATCCCTTGCTTTTGGTACTAGACGGCACTTGTACCAGTTTTGAATGTTTGTTGATAATTTTCTCATTTGTCCCCGTGTGTGTAAATCTGGTTATTTATATAAAAATGTGTTACCAGTAAATATTAGTAAGGCTCTAAGGAGCTATGATGTATTAGTCTTCTGATGTTTATATGTCCATATGCAGCAACCAAACTCAGATAGAGGAAGAAAACACGCTATAAAGGAGGACTAGCACATAAACACTGGGGCTCTGTTTAGCTTCTGTCTGAAGGTCAGTGGACAAAGAGAGGAGCCTCCAAGGACACATGAAGCACATTTCAAAGCTATTTTATTCCATGGTTCATTTAATATCTTTGTACTCTTTTATTTTGTGGGTGTGGGAACTGATAGCAAGTTTGTGCAAGAGACTTGTCCCTGTCAAGTGAACTTGAAGTGTAGTATCCCCCTCTCTGTGCATATTTATAGCTGATAATAATCTATGCCATCTCTCTAGCTGTACATTATATCTTTTAATTAGAAAAATCCCTTTATCAGCAGAATGCTAGGGTTGCAAAGTCAAGAACTCAGGAGTTAGAAAATGACTGACTGACCAACTTAATTCTGTCCCTACTATAATTGCATAATCACATTCTACTTTCTTCCACAAGATCCCTGCCTTATTCAGCATGGGATGGAATAAGACAGTGTTGTATAGTTAATGAGACCGTTGTCCATAGGACCCCTAGGTCAACCATTTTTCTAGAGTAATATTTTTCTAATCCCTCTTGCCACCTGATAACTTTTTGTTATTTCTGTGTTACTCCTACTCTCAAGCCCACCAATTTTGACATCTTCCCCCCCCCACACCAAACTCTTGTGCTTTGTGTGCAGGCTCACAGTGAGAGTAATAAGAGATGCATACCAAACAGCATTGCTCATGCTTGTACCAGGAGTGGCAGGGTTGCAAGGAAAGTGGCAAAATAATCCATGTTACCTTTTACTTGGAAAAATTATCAGATTAGTCTTCCAGATTGTCTCTTGAGAGGTGAAATAAATAACTCTCTCTACGTAAATACTTCCCATAATTAGTTATTTTTATAGTGCTGTCAGCACTGATCTGAGCACAGCAACACAGATGTTATACATAATACCTAACTTCTATTGTGCTTGATTTGGTGCCTCTAACCTCAATTAAGTGTCTGCAACCCAAAGTAGAAAGAGGATAATAAGGGAACATACTAGGTGTTCTGCTGGTTGATATTAACACTTGCCAGTGATCTGCTAAAAAAAAACAACAACCAAAAATAAACTATTCCAGAACAGCCCAGAAAAAATAAAGATCAGGAGAGAGCCTTCTAACGAAGAGCCAAATGCTGCCCTTGCCTACAGACCTCCTCCTCTCTGAGCCATCCAGTCATGGCCCCGATCACTTTAACTGTGTAGATACTAACGTTTGTGAGGTGTATGTGACACTACGCCCCATATTCTTCATTGAGATATTGTTATGATGTGAATACGGCATAACTAAGATGTGTGCTATGCAAGATGGTTCATGTGAGGTGTCACTGGGAAGGTTATGACAGGTTTCAGAGTAGCAGCCGTGTTAGTCTGTATTCGCAAAAAGAAAAGGAGGACTTGTGGCACCTTAGAGACTAACCAATTTATTAGAGCATAAGCTTTCTGTAGCTCACGAAAGCTTATGCTCTAATAAATTGGTTAGTCTCTAAGGTGCCACAAGTCCTCCTTTTCTTTTTGGGAAGGTTATGTTTTACTGAATATGATTATCCTATTTATATGCATGTATCATGTTTGTATCCAGAGTTAGGAATATGGGTTATGTATCAATTACAAAAGTATTTGCACCTGGGGAACGCCCACCAGAGAGAATGCAATCAGTCTGGCTGGTTAGTCAGTGGGCCATTAGGAAGGACAATAGAACTCTGAAATTGCTAATCTCTCACCTTCCTGAGAAGCTTCCTGGGATGCTGCTTTGACACTGCAGGGTCATGTGATCGTGTCCCCTGGTACTGGACCCAATCTTAGCCTACTATTTTTCCACTAATAGGGGGCGGGGACCAAACTGGGAAACCAAGGATTCCCATCATATGTACATCCTATTTAAATCAGAGAAGTGAGTTAATCTTGTTCGGTTCTTCACTGAATCCCCACCCAAGATGACTGCTGAAAACACTTTACAGCACTGCAACTTTCTTGCTCAGGACTGTGAAAAAACACCCCCCTGAGCGCAGCAAGTTACAGCACTGTAAAGCGCCAGTGTAGACAGCGCACCAGACCTGGGACCTGTGCTCCCAGCGCTGGTAGCTATTCCCCTCTCTCCCAGAACTATGCCTTGGCTACACAGCTACGTTAAAGCACTGCCATGGCCAGCACTTTAACGTTGCTAGTGAAGACATGCCCTAACACTGATCTGGGAAAGAAAGGACTGGACCCAGGCTAGAAGGTGTCTGGTCTGTGAAAGGAATATCTGGAGTTCTAAGCTGCAAGCAAGAGCAGTTTATCTTCAAGAATCTCTGCAACCTGCTTAAAACAACATTTAGGGTGAGAAATTACTACTTGCAGCCAGTTTCTTTTGTGTATTAAGTTTAGTTTGCATATTTGCTTTATTTGCTCAGTAATCTGCTTTGATCTATTTGCTATCCTTTATAATCACTTAATCTACCTTTTGTAGTTAATTAACTTGTTTTTGTTTTTTCTAAAACCCATACAATTTTGGGTTTACACCCCAGAGGGGGTGTGCGCTTGAGTGCTGGGAAATCCTCTAGCTGATTCCTCCCGGGCAGAGCTGATTTCAGTGTCTGTGTCTTTCTGCAGCTGGGCGTGTCCCTGCCTCTGTGTGTGCCAGAGGAGGCTTGAGGGCCTGGCACAGCAGGGCAGGGTGAGGGAGCCCAGGCTGGTGGAACGGGCGGGCTCATTGAGACTCCAGTACATCAGGTGGCACCCCGGAGTGGGCAAAGCAACCTGTCACAGGGTGTTTTCCCTATCACAGTATTGTTCTAATTAACATAATCTAACAAAATAAACAGCATAAAGACTAGATCAATAAGCTTGTAAAATATGTTGACAGAACGAGTCAGAATGCTCAAAACATTGGGACCATGAGCCCACATAAGACTCGCTTGGTGCCAGTTCCCTGTGACTAGATATCTGCTGGTCCTTTCTGGCTGTGACTGCAACATGGGAAGAAGGAGGATCCGGGGAACTACAGGCCAGTCAGCCTCACCTCCATCCCTGGAAAAATCATGATTCCTCAAGGAATCAATTCTGAAGCACTTGGAGGAGAGGAAAGTGATCAGGAACAGTCAGCATGGATTCACCAAGGGTAGGTCATGCCTGACTAATTTAATTGCCTTCTATGACAAGATAACTATCTCTGTGGATGAGGGGAAAGCAGTGGACATGTTATTCCTTGACTTTAGCAAAGCTTTTGACACAGTCTCCCACAGTATTCTTGCCAGCAAGTTAAAAAAGTATGGGCTGGATGACTGGACTATAAGGTAGATAGAAAGCTGGCTACATTGTCGGGCTCAGCGGGTAGTGATCAATGACTCCATGTCTAGTTGGCAGCCAGTATCAAGCGGAGTGCCTCAAGGGTTGGTCCTAGGGCTGGTTTTGTTCAATATCTTCATTAATGATATGGAAGATGGCGTGGATTGCACCCTCAACAAGTTTGCAGATGACACTAAACTGGGAGGAGAGGTAGATACACTGGAGGGTAGGAATAGGATACAGAGGAACCTAGACAAATTAGAGGATTGGGCCAAAAGAAATCTGATGAGGTTCAATAAGGACAAGTGCAGAGTCCTGCACTTAGGATGGAAGAATCCCATGCGCCATTACAGACTAGGGACCGAATGGCTAGGCAGCAGTTCTGTGGAAAAGGACTTAGGGGTTACAGTGGACAAGAAGCTGGGTATGAGTCAACAGTGTGCCCTTGTTGCCAAGAAGGCCAATGGCATTTTGGGCTGTATAAGTAGGGCATTGCCAGCAGATCAAGGGACGTGATCGTTCCCCTCTATTCAACATTGGTGAGGCCTCATCTGGAGTACTGTGAGCAGTTTTGGGCCCCACACTACAAGAAGGATATGGAAAAATTGAAAAGCATCCAGCAGAGGGCAACAAAAATGATTAGGGGACTGGAACACATGACTTATGAGGAGAGGCTGAGGGAACTGGGATTGTTTAGTCTGCAGAAGAGAAGAATGAGGGGCGATTGATAGCTGCTTTCAACTACCTGAAAGGGGGTTCCAAAGAGGATGGATCTAGACTGTTCTCAGTGGCAGCAGATGACAGAACAAGGAGTAATGGTCTCAAGTTGCAGTGGGGGAGGTTTAGGTTGGATATTAGGAAAAACTTTTTCACTAGGAGGGTGGTGAAACACTGGAATGCTTTACCTAGGGAGGTGGTGGAATCTCCTTTCCTAGAAGTTTTTAAGTTCAGGCTTGACAAAGCCCTGGCTGGGATGATTTAGTTGGGGATTGGTCTTGCTTTGAGCAGGGGGTTGGACTAGATGACCTCCTGAGTTCCCTTCCAACCCTGATATTCTATGTACCTTCAATTTACTGCATGTCTGCAGTCTCTCCAATCCAACTTCTGCTTTCTAACATCACTGGAGATGTGTTTATACCCTGTAACATTGTAGATATTAAAGACAAAACCTTCTGTACTCTTTCTGGCAGAGTGAATAATGTTAACAAAAGAGAGAATGAGCCTGGGCTTAGCAACCAGGATGTAGAGATCCTTCAATGTGATATACAGGATAAAACTGCTTTTGTTTGTTTTTCTTCTTCCCAGACAGACTAAGGGTATGTCTTTACTGCAGTTAGACATCTGGGGATGGCCCATACCAACTGATTCGGGCTCCAGGCAGAGCCTGAATGTCTACACCACAATTAAACAGCCCCTTAGCCCGAGTCAGCTGGCATGGGACAGCTGTGGGTTTTTAACTGCAGTGCAGACATGTCCTGTATAGTAGTGGTTCTCAAAGCCGGTCCGCCGCTTGTCCAGGGAAAGCCCCTGGTGCGCCCGACCGGTTTGTTTACCTGCCATGTCCACAGGTTTGGCCAATCGCGGTTCCCACTGGCTGCGGTTCACCACTCCAGGCCAATGAGGGCTGCGGAAAGCAGCGCAGGCCCCTCCCACAGCCCCCATTGGCCTGGAGCAGCGACCCGCAGTCAGTGGGAACCGCGATCGGCCGAACCTGCGGACGCAGCAGGTAAACAAACTGGTCCGGCGCGCCATGGGCTTTCCCTGAACAAGTGGTGGATCGGCTTTGAGAACTACGGCTGTATAGTATTTTAGGATAAAATTCAGCCCTGGGCATAAGTCAGTGTAATTTCATTGAAAACCAATTGTCATAACCATACAGCTAAGGGTAGCCTAGAATTCCTCCTTACCTGTATGGGGTTAAGAAGCTCAAATAACCTGGTTGGAACCTGACCAAAAGAACCAATGGGGAAAGAAGATACTTTCAAATCTGGGGGGAGGCTTTGTTTGTGCTCTTTGATTGTGTGTTTTCTGGGGAAGCAAAGAAGCATCAGGTCAGAAAACTCCTCCTAAAATCCTCCTAAAATGAGTCTCAATATTGCAAAAAGAGTAAGTAAATAAGGCAAGGCACATTAGATTATCTTTTGTTTTTAGCTTGTGAATTTTCCCTGTGCTAAGAGGGAGGTTTATCCCTGTTTTTTGTAACTTTAAAGTTTTGCCTAGAGGAGAATCCTCTGTATTTTGAATCTGATTACCTTGTAAAGTTACCTTCCATCCTGATTTTAGAGAGGTGCTTCTTTTACTTTTTTGTTCTTTATAATAAAGTTCTGTTTTTTAAGAATCTGGTTTACATATTTCGTTGGTATATCATTCTCAAGCATCCCCAGGAAAGGGGGTGAAGAGGCTTGGGGGGATATTTTAGGGAACAGGAACTCCAAGTGGTCCTTTTCCTGAATCTTTATCTTACTCACTTGGTGGTGGCAGCAGTACCCATCGAAGGACAAGGAAGGATTTGTGCCTTGGGGAAGTTTTTAACCTAAGCTGGTAGAAATAAGCTTAGGGGGTCTTTCATGCAGGTCCCCACATCTGTACCCTAGAGTTCAGAGTGGGGAGGGAATCCTAACACCAATAGTTACATCACTTACATCAAGGCTGAATTAATCAATTCTCTATATGAATCTGGCTTGGATAATTGCTGGCAAGACATTCTTCTGCATTCAGTGATAATCTTGAACTATCGACAAATTGGGGGGGAAATCTGTTCTACTGAATAGGAATTCCAGGCTTTAACTGACCCAACTGATTATTTATACAGCCAACATTGACTCTATTGGTTACACTTATCATTCTTTAAACAGAGAACCTAAATCTCAAAACCTGTGATCTTGTAACATGTGACATATTCAACTAGGAGTGTGCTGGCTGCTGCACAGGTCTAAAATTAAACATCTTTGGAGTTTAAGTGTTAGGGCCTCATGTGACCCACACATCTTATCATAGCAAAAAAAAAATATTTAAAGAGCCATGTCAGATGGGGTGGGATCTGAGTTACTACAGAGAATTCTTTCCTGGGTGTCTGGCTGGTGAGTCTTGCCCACATGCTCAGGGTTTAGCTCATCACCATATTTGGGGTCAGGCAGATTGGCAGAGGCCCTGGAGGTTTTTCACCTTCCTCTGCAGCGTGGGGCTCAGGTCACTTGCTGGAGGATTCTCTGCACCTTGAAGTCTTTAAACCACAATTTGAGGACTTCAATAGCTCAGACATAGGTTAGGAGGTTTGTTACAGGAGTGGGTGGGTGAGATTCTATGGCCTGTGTTGCGCAGAAGGTCAGACTAGACGATCATAATGGTCCCTTCTGACCTTAAAGTCTATGATTCTATGAAAAAGGTGAAAAACCTTTAGGGGATCCTGCGCTGTAATATGCCATCTGATTTATCAGAAACCATTGTCACAAATGACATTGAGCATAGTTTCAAAAAACTGTTGAACAGAGGTAAAACCTATAGGGTATGATCACACTGCAATAAAATAAACCTGTGGCACCAAGTGTTAGAGCCCAGGTCATCTGACTCAGGCTCACAGTGTTTGGGCAGGAGCGTGGCTCTGAGACTTCCCCCTTTTGGCTTCAGATCAAGCCCAAACATTGACACTGCAACTTTATAGCTCTGCAGCCTGAGCCTGCTGACCCGGCCATGCCTTGCTCTTTATTGCAGGGTGGTAATACCCATAGGCTCCACATCAGAGAAGCTTTGTGGAGTTTCCTGAGGAGGGAGTTCAGGATTTAGACCATAGAAATTACTAGACATTTTAGATACCCTTTCCAGATTTCTCATCTGGTCTTTTCAGTGCTCAGCTGAAAATCTGGAGCTGTCTTTAACTCCCCTCTCCCCTTTTCACCTCACCACATAGCCTGTGTCTGCCGCTACTTGCATACTCATCCTGTGGAGTAATATAGACAAGCATCCGTGCTAGTATTACAGTTCCTTTCTTCGTGGCTTTTCAGAATCACTCCAGTCTGTTCAGAATGTTACTATCACCTTCTCTCTTGTATATGCAAATACCATCACATCTTCTCTGGTCTTATATTCCCATCTGGCTTCCTATTTACAATCATATCCATAACCAGAATCTCATCTTCAGGGAACTTTATGACCAAGGTGCTATCCATGAGATCCATGATCTCATTATCCTATGCCCTACTGTTTGCCCCCTCTGTTCTACCAGTTCTGGCCTTCTTTCAATCTTTTATTCCTCTTTCTCCTCTGTCAAAACTCAGTCCAATAATGATGCTGCACCAACTGTCAGTAACAATCTTGCCTTCCTTCCTCTGTTTATGCTGATAATCAAAGCTGTTAACAGCTCGATCATTACAATTTCCAGCAATTTATTATTCTCCCCTCCTGTTCTTGTACCTGCTCCATAACTGTAGCTTTATGGACATATAATATTAAATTGTACTGTATGCGGCGTGTACATTACTGATCCTCCCATTTTTGGTTCTTCTGAGTGCTGGCTTACTACTTCCAAGAACTAGACATAAAACTATGATAACTGAGCTTAATCCACCATATCCCTAACTTTTTTAAATTTTACTTAAACCCTTTTATGAGCTATATTACATCCATTAGCACTAGCTTTAATTAAGCTTGTAGCACAGCACGCAGTTCAATTTACCAATAATTTAAAGCTCAATTTGGTGTCATAACCATTTCTCCTCAGAGAACACTAGCAAGAGCTCCCAGTGGTTTTTTCCTGCCATCCATCACACGCTGTGCTTTAGCATATATTATAAAAATGTTAGTAGAAGATTGACTAGTTCAGGGGATTGGTAATGTGAATGGAACCTTACCTCTAGGCTACTTTTTCCAATTCAGCTCAGGCCCCTAATGAATAAAAGTAATTTGCCTCTGACTGCTGTTCGGTCGCCAATATGAAATAAACTGATGGTCACTTTTCAGTTGCAAGTGAGGCAGTGGCTACATCATAACATTTGGCTCCTCATTGTCTGTCTCAGCAAAGGGACCAAAGATTGAATGACTCTGAAACCTGAAATAGCTTTGCATGTCACTAGGTGGTCCCTGCAGATAAGAGTTAAATCAGTTTGGTATCAAGAGCTTCTTGCACTGATATGGTGTTGCAAATCCTCTCCTAAGAATTATTAGGGGACTTCCAGGGCTATTAAGGGCTATCAGCCCAGCACCTGCTAGCAGTATTAAATTCACATTAGAAAAAGGGGGAAACAATGTAGTTTTTAAGAATGAAGTTGCACAACCTTCTGTACAACTTGCTTAGACATGCCTCTCCATTGACATCTAGTGTCCATGCAGACAGAGCTTCAGACACCTGATATTTGTATTTAATATTTGTTTCTAAAACTTTCCTCTAATGCTTTTTCCATATATAAGAAAAGGAGTACTTGTGGCACCTTAGAGACTAACCAATTTATTTGAGCATGAGCTTTCGTGAGGTACAGCTCACTTCATCGGATGCATACCGTGGAAACTGCAGCAGACTTTATATATACACAGAGAATATGAAACAATACCTCCTTTTCTTTTTGCGAATACAGACTAACACGGCTGTTACTCTGAAACCTTTCCATATATAGTTACTATGAACTCTTATTAATAACAATAGGACAACATAGTAATGAGATGGTGAGAAATGATGAATCAAATTTCAACCTGATGATCAAACTGCACCAAATCCCAGTTTTGAAAGTTTGGTTTAGTTTTTAGAAGAGTGCCTTACTTGGCCTAGAGTTTGTTCTCCCCCAACAACCTTTCATCTTTGAGTTTGGAAAACAGCTACACTTGATCCTGGGATTTCTTATGCCATCCAAATCTGCTGCCAACTCCATTTTCTTGGTGTAGAACATCTTCAGAAACCCTACCAAAGCCTTCTTGTGGTGTAACCTTTTTTCCTCCTTCCCTCAAAGGTAGTCCTGCATGTAAGGCTTTAAGTACCTGACCTTTATCTTCCTCAACTGCTTTTTGCCAGCTTGTATTCCTCATGACTGTCCTCAATTCTTACTTTCTGCCATCGCTTAAACTTTTCCTTCAGCTTCTCTACTGCCTCCTGTACATCATTTGACCACCACCACATTGCTTTGCCATGAAAATTTTCTTCCTTTTGTTTGGCCACAGACAGCTTTTACACTTTCTGTAATATGGCTGGAGGTTTTCTCAAGCCTCCCTGGCATCATGGTGTTGGTCTAGTAATTGTCCAAACTCCATAGAACCTCATTCTTCAATCTCAGACTAACTTCCCTATCCACAAGCCTCCGCCATTTTATCCTTTATTCCACAACTTGGAAGTCCATTACAGCCAGTCTGTATTGCGCTGGAATCTGCTTTCCTAGAATGAATAATTTTACAGTCTCCCACATTTTTTAGATCTCTTCCTTGTCAGGAACTAATCAATCTGGGACCTGGCGGCACTGTTCTTATAAGTAATTAAGTGTTCCTTCCTCTTTACAAAGTGTGTACAATGAGGCCATGGGCTCTGGCTGACTCCAAGACATCCTCACCAGCTACATTTCTAGTTCCAGAGTCTCATTCTCCATGACAAAAAGAAAAGGAGTACTTGTGGCACCTTAAAAAGAAATGGAGTACTTGTGGCACCTTAGCGACTAACCAATTTATTTGAGCATGAGCTTTCGTGAGCTACAGCTCAGAATTGGTTAGTCGCTAAGGTGCCACAAGTCCTCCTTTTCTTTTTGCGAATACAGACTAACACGGCTGCTACTCTGAAACCTGTGGCACCTTAGAGACTAACCAATTTATTTGAGCATAAGCTTTCGTGAGCTACAGCTCACTTCATCGGTTAGTCTCTAAGGTGCCACTAGTACTCCTTTTCTTTTTGCGAATACAGACTAACACAGCTGCTACTCTGAAACTTTTCCTAGGTGGACTGTCTGGCACAGCTGATGATCCCCAGCTACCATGCACAATCTGGTTCTAAGGCACCATCCATCCACATTTCACCTCCCCCCTTCCAATTAGGAATACCTCTTCCATGAGAAGAGGTAGAAGTTTAGCTGTCAGAGGCGATATATATATTTTGCATGGGTCTCATGAGGCATTTTCTAGGAAGGGAGAATTCTTCATCAAACCCACCTCAGCCATGACAGCTATTTGCCCTTATCTCATTTATATTTATTTATATAAAATTTTACAAACAAAAGTGAGACAGAGGCCCTGCCATGAAGAACTTGCAGTCTAAATATTTTAAGTCTGTTAATATGTTAACTTTCATTACCAGAAGTTAAATAAGTTTGACAGGTACATTCAGTTTCTGGCTTAGCTAAATGCCACTGGCTTTCAAAGCCTTCAGGATCCTAGAGTACTTGGTCTGTGTTTTGTTTTGTTTTTAAACTTTAATATGTATACTTCTAATTTTGATGTTTGTAATTAATGAGATAATGATTTCAGCATTCTAATTTCTCATTCCCCTTAAATAGGGTACTTAGCTTCTGTGGAGAGGGAATGGCTTGAATTATCCAATGACAAGCCCTCTGGGCAGCGGAGTGGCAATAAAAGTTATGATGGGATTGCTATGCAGTCTTCATTACCCAAAAAGATGTTACGATTGATGGTCTCTGCTGTAAGACTATAGAGAAGATAACACCACCCCACCTAAGACCCATGTGGGGTATCCCCCCCTCCTCTGAGCCACATGGACTTGGAGAGGAAAAAAATTCAACAGAGAAGTGATCCCTAGGTGCTATAGAAATTCTAGCTGACAGGCACAAATGCAAGGAGCAGCTATTGCAGCTTTGAGGGAAAGGGGTAACATAGGGCGCAGGTGGGACATAGCTGGGGCCACCACTGCTCTCCCAATGGCCTGTGTACAGGGGTGACATCCATGGCTGCTCTGCAGGGGAAGTAGGACCCATTGCTAAGATTTTGTGACAATTATTTTTAGTAAAAGTCACAGATGGGTCACAGGCAACAAACAAAAATTCACTGAGCCCGTGACTTTTACTAAAAATAACCGTACAGGCCGAGGCAGAGGCGCACGGCCCCAGCTGCAGCCCCCCCGCAGGGCAGGGGCACACGGCCCTGGCGGCGGCCCACGGCACAAGCCCTGAAGCTACGTGGGGCACACGGCCCCGGTAGCAGCCCCTAGCACAAGCCACAGGGCTACGTGGGGTGCACGGTTCCAGCAGTGGCCCCCAGCGGGGGGCTACATGGGGTGTGCGGCCCCGGTGCAGGGCACACGACCCCAGCAGTGGCCCCTGCCACAGCTCCAGCCATGGCTTCAACTGCTGACAGCTGAAGCTGAAGAAGTCTCAGAGGTCCGGTAAAGTCACAGAATTTGTGACTGCCGTGACCTCCGTGACTAAATCATAGCCTTACCCATCACTCTGACTCTGCTTTTACATTCTATCCCTTTCCCCATCCTTTGGCTGTGTTAGCCAATACATATGTTAGGGATAGTACCTTCTGTGTGGTGAACACACTGAGAATTTTCTTTCTGGAAGGAAGGTATCTGTTTCTTTCCATATTGTACTATTTTGTTTTTAAATAAGTTTGGCTACATTCAGTTATTTGGTCTTGAACAATTTTAAGAATAAAGTGACAGGTTTCAGAGTAACAGCCGTGTTAGCCTGTATTCGCAAAAAGAAAAGGAGTACTTGTGGCACCTTAGAGACTAACCAATTTATTTGAGCATGAGCTTTCGTGAGCTACACCTCACTTTGGCTCATGCTCAGATAAATTGGTTAGTGTCTAAGGTGCCACAAGTACTCCTTTTCTTTTTGCAGAATAAAGTGGTGAGCATAGTCAAATGGTTGACTACACCTTTTTGCTCAATTGGTGAGCCAGCCAAGAGCCAATTAGCCAAGTATTAAGTCAAACCGGTTTTGCATAGGGTCGAAACCTAGCCATCTGGATTTTGGATAGTAAATCTTACAGAGCAGGAGTGGCCAAACCACGGCTCTTTTTCAGTTAAAGTGCAGGTCGCAGAGCTCCCCCCTCGTTATCTGACTACCAGACTTGGGGGAGGGGCTGGCGCTTCTGTCCTGTGGCGGGGTGGTAGGGCTAGGGCAGGGGCGGGCAAACTTTTTGGCCTGAGGGCCGCATTGGGTTTCAGAAATTGTATGGAGGGCTGGTTAGGGGAGGCTGTGCATCCCCACACAGCCAGGCGTGGCCCGGCCCCTGCCTCCTATCTGACCCCCGCTGCTTCTCACCCCCGACGCCCCCCCGCCAGGACTCCTGCCACATACAACCCACCCTGTTCCCTGATGGCCCCCCTGGGACGCCTGCCCCATCCACCACCACCCCTGTCCCCTGACTGCCCCCAGACCTCCCGCCCCTAACTGCCCCCGCCACCCCATCCAACCCCCCATCTACTTCCTGATTGCCCCCCCCGGACCCTACCCCATACAACCACCCCTTCTCCCTGACCGCCCCTGGGTACCCCACTCCTAACTGCCCCCCACCGCCCCATCCAACCCCCCCTCCTTCCTGACTGCCCTCCCCGACCCCTACCCCATCCAACCCCCCTCCATCGCTCCCTGCCTCCTTACCGCGCTGCCTGGAGCACCGGTGGCTGGTGGCACAGCTGCACCAGGACAGGCAGCCGCACCGCCCGGCTGGAGCCAGCCACACACCGCGCAGCACAGAGCACCGGGTCAGGCCAGGCTCTGCAGCTGCGCTGCCCAGCAAGAGTTCGCAGCCCCGACGCCCAGAGCATTGCGCCAGCGGCACAGTGAGCTGAGGCTGCAGGGGAGGGGCCGGGGGCTTGCCTCCTGGGCCAGAAGCTCAGGGGCTGGGCACAACGGATGTGGATCATGGGACATAGTTTGCCCCCCTCTGGGCTAGGGATTTCTGCCCTGCAGCAGGATGGCCAGGCTAGGGGCTCTCAAACTTCTGAAGATTATTGTATGTGGCCCATGGGGTCAGTAAGTTTGGCCACCTCTGTTATAGAGGTTGGACTTTAGGGATTATGGATCCTAAGTACACTTGTAGCAAGCTAGCCTGGGCACTGGGGAAATCTATACTAAGTGCTGCTTTAGTGAAATGCCTTAAATAACGGTTTAACAGAAACTAATAAAAGCAAACTGCTTTTCTGGGCATAGAGCCATACTTTAAGAATATATTGCAGTAAAACATTTTCTCAGCAAAATGCCCAGATACAGCAAAGGTTAAAACTGTGAAACACCAAAGCCCACAAATTAAGAGTAATGATGGCCAAAAAATAATAATAAATTATTTCTCACATATTTTGTAAGAAAATATGTACCTAAATATGGAAACAGGACATGAGGCACCCAAACAACCCTGGGATTCATTATGTGAAGTAAAAGTTAAACAAATAGGGAAACAAATCAAGGAACTAAAAGAATCAAAATAAGAAATTTAAAAAGCCAATAGAAGGTATAGGCTTCTGTAAATACCCGTTTTGCTTACAGTTCACAAGAAATGAAGGGAAAGCTAGGAGATTGGCAGTGTGCAGCCAGCAAGAGGGACAGAAGGGAGGGATAGCTCAGTGGTTTGAGCATTGGCCTGCTAAACCCAGGGTTGTGAGTTAAATCCTGGAGGGGGACATTTAGAGATGGGGGCAAAAACTGGGGATTGGTCCTGCTTTGAGCAACGGGTTGGACTAGATGACCTCCTGAGGTCCCTTCCAACTTGTTTGCACCTTTAAATATTAAAATAGCTATTTTTAAGCATTTTGGCTATAATGTACTTATATATGATGTCTGGTTATGTTACAAAATGTTAAAGTTAATCAAACAGATTTCAACAGGTTACTTTTGTCTCCCAAGCACACGCAAGGCCTTGTCTACACTACACAGTTTTGCTGGCAAAAGGCAGCTTTCGCTGACAAAACAGTGGAGGTGTACACATTACAAAGCTACTTTTGGCGGCAAAACAAAACCACCTTGGTGGGAGGCAGAGCTTTTTGTGGCAAAGTTAAAGCGACAGAGTGTCAGTGTAGACACTGTTGCTCATTATGTTGCCATAACTGGCCTCCCCCAGTATCCCTCAATGCCCACCATGACCGCTCTGCTCACTGTTTTGAACTCTGCTGCCCTGCATCTAGCTACGCAAGTGTACTCCTCATCCCTTTGAAACTGCCAGGAAGCTTTGCTATTCCTCAGCATGAAGAGCTCACAGAGCTGTTCAGGATGCTGCTCTTGGTAGCTGAGGAGGCTGTGGGAGAACTTGGAGGGAATCACAGAGCAATTAATATGGACTCCTGCTCTCCCCAGCACTAGGAACGCAGCCACTGCAAAGAGGACTGCTGTGCTGTGCAGAGTTGGAGACTGATGTGGGGGAGTGCCCCCCTCTCCCTGCCTCAGGTTGGGTTGCTCAGGCTGCTGTCTGAACTTAGAGTCAGCAAGCTCACACACACTTCCCCAACATACCCTCTGTTTCTGTCTCTCCCCTCTCATACACACACTCTCTGTATCTCTCCACTCCTCACCACACTTAAGTTGAAAGGTGGCTGGCAATCCCATGGGACAATGGGATTGAGAAAACTGCATTATGTGACGCTCTACCTGTCCCATGAGGCATTGCAAACCCTTCCCAAAGCACCTTGCAGCCAGTTGCACAGTGGGATAGCTACCCACAGCGCACTGCTCTCTATATGGATACAAGAGCTGCTGTTGTGGATGCACTCTGTCAGCACAAGGAGTTGGACATGAACAATGGTTTAATTAATGCACTTTAATTAAAATGGCATAAGTTTTGTTGACAAAACTCTATAGTGTAGACATAGCCCAAATGTTGTGAAAGTTTATTACCCTCAGTGTTTGCATAAACATCCATTTAAACTTACTTTTCCTTTAATTTTAATACTATTTTCTTTGGTGTTTTGTTAAAATAAATTAAAGTTTGTGCTTTCAAATATTTAATAAGTTTAATTGCTATAGCAAGCAAATTCACTCTTTAAAAGCTTGGGTAAACATTCTGTTCCTAAACAGAGTGGTCAGAAGGTAGAGCTATACCTCTTCTCACAGAAGATTGTAAGCACATCTTAGCAGCTAAGCACCATCTTTATTAATGCACATGTTAAAGAAGTAAAAATAAATGTCTATGCAAAAGCATCAAAAACAGGAATATTTGTGCTAAAGAATTAAGAAATTCAAAACAAAAAGGAAAAATGTATTTTAACAAAGGAGTAAAAGGAGAGTAATTAAAGAGTAGAAAACCAGGTCATGGTTCTGTCATATGCTGTACTGAAGCATAACTTCTGTCGTAGATGGCTTGGTCCCCATCACATTGTGAACAAACTGATCTCATCTGTGTATAAATTAAGGTTATGGAGGGAAAAAAAGTGAAGAAGTGTATTATGTTAACCAACTTAAGCTGTTTAAGGGTCCATCCCACAGACTGGAGACACCAGAATATATCAGTGCACAAGGAAGAAATCTCCAGATATTTGGAAAAAGAAAAGATAAGGTGCTTTATATATAACAGACTGGTCAACTAAACTTCAACCAACTGTATATGGACTATTGAGTACACAATTGACTATAGAGACATTAGCTCAGCCAGGTCTAACTCAATTTGCATATACCTCATTGGAATATGGCTAAATTTGTTCCTTGGGCAAAAGCAAAATGTATTGTTGTATACTACTTTGTTAATAGAATAGCATCTTTTCAGGAATGTAAATGAGACTCAGTGGCTGAGCAAGAGACTCTGCAGTCTGCTGTCTTTCAAACTGGGAGACACCAAAATTTAGATGGAATTAGTGATTCCGTTTAAGGATTATTTGGATCTGGAACATGGCTGATATGGAAAATATAAAAACAGTCACAATTTTGTGCATCAGGCAGTGAAAACAGCTTCAACCCATAATTCATGGCATTGAGGGTATAGCTACTGAGGAACAGTATAGGCTGCATAGTATCGCTATGCAGTTGAGCCAAACTAGTAAAAATTAATGAATACATCACAGAAACTAATAAAGCAAGGAAAAATCATGTAGGTAGAGAAATTATTTGCACTGTTCTTGGGAGTTGTGTTAACTACCATAACCAATTCATTAGGGAATATTGAAAAAGGGAAATTGCCTGAACTTATTACTGATATGATTTAGTAAAATTGCTTATCTTCAGTGTATAACAAAGGTTATTGTAAACTGTCAGTCTGTTAAATCAAAAAAAATTCCACTTAGCTCAATACGTAATTTGAAGTCAGTGACCCCACATCCTAATAGAGGTACATCCTTTTCAAAACAATCATGCTTAGTGTTGGACGCAATATATATTTCTTTTCTGGTCTCTTTGCTATATTTGATAAGTTGGCTACTGTCCATTCAGTAGGTTACTTGGAAGACAGCGTGTACAAGGAATGTCTGGATGTACCTCAGCTACTGATGCATCTCTTAGCAACATGGATGTGAAGGGCACTGCACTTGGCTTCTTGTTCTATGAAGGGATATCTATACATGCTTTTATGTAATATGTAAATATGTTTTTGACATTGTGACTTGAGTGTGTGGCTATGTAGGCCTGTACCAGTATATTTACTCCTGGGGGGAATTCTGCGCCACTGCACGTGCACAGAATTCATTTCCTCCACCCATTTCTTTGCTTCCCTGCAGAAAAATGCCTTCTGATGGGGAAGTAAAAGAAAGCCACAAGAGCAGTCACACGCCCCTCCCCAGCCGCATGGGCACATTGTTTTGGGTGCCCAGAGCACCTGGCAGAGAAGCAAGTCACTATAAGGGGAGGGGCAGAGATGGGATGCCCCAGCAGGTGACTTTTACCCTATGCTGGGCTCAGCTGATAGTGTCAGCTGGGCTAGGGAGGATGGGACTTCCTCTTCCACTGCAAGGAGTGGCTGAGACCAGGTCAGACCTACCCCGAGAAATCTTCCCCACCTGCAGGAAGCTCTGCACATGCACACACCACGCTTCCTGTTCCCATTGCGCCTCAGCCACAGGGGGAGGGGTCTCTGTATGGGGAGCTGCTCCCCTACACCTAACCCCTGTACATCCCCCCCATACCCAGACCTCTTGCCAAGCCTCCCCCAACACCCAGAACCACCCCGCTGAGCCCCCTGCCAAGCCCCACCCCTGCACCCAGATCATCCCTCACTGAACCCCTGCACTCAAACCCCCACCCCACCAAGCTCCACTCCCCCAGCACCTGGATCTCTCTGCTGAGTCCCATGGCCCCTGCACCTGGAACCCCCCTTCACAACAAGTCTGTGCATCCAGAGCTCTCTCTCTCTCTCACACACACACATTCACTCACTCACTCACTCACTCACCCTCCCCACCAAGCCACCTGCACCCAGATTACCCCACACAGAACCCTCTCACCCCACACTAAGCCCCTCCACACTTGGATCCTGCTGGGCTAAGCCTGCCTGCCCCACACCTGGATCGGGGGCCAGGGCTGGGCATGCATGCAAGACTCTCTTGTTTGCTATCTTAGTGCTCCTGGCGCGGAGGGGCAGAGCCCTGGAGTATTTCTGGGGCAGGCCCAGCCCTTGCGCTGTGTTAGGGTCAGCTGCAGCCTCACTACTGAGCGTGTGTCCAGGGGGTTGGGGCTGCAGGGTGATCTCCCACCTCTGTACAGTGAGTGGCCTGTGCTCTCTGATACCATGCTGGAGCCTCCACATTTATTTACTGACAAAATTTGCAGAATTTTAAATGTGTGCAGAAGTTTTATTTTTTTGGTGCAGTATTCCCTCAGGAGTATATATTGAGACAGGAACATTAGCCTCTACAATCTCCTGCCCTGTAAAACTTACCAAGTGGCATTGGTCAGCAGTAAGAGTAACCTATAATATGAATGGATAGTATTGTGTAGTAACTAAGAAGAAATGTATGTATGGAGAGCTCACTTGTGATGACATTGCTCCAAAAAAAAAAAATGTTCTTCTTCTCATGTACATACTACAGTTCAACCCACAGTGTTAATCCCTATTCCACTTTAAGTGGTAATAGTTTTAAATTACCTTAATTATTATAAAAGTGGCAAAGAGTCCTGTGGCACCTTATAGACTAACAGACGTATTGGAGCATAAGCTTTCGTGGGTGAATACCCACTTTGTCAGATGCATGTAGTGGAAATTTCCAGAGGCAGGTATAAAAATGCAAGCAAGAATCAGGCTAGGGATAACGAGGTTAATTCAGGTTTCAGAGTAGCAGCCGTGTTAGTCTGTATCCGCAAAAAGAAAAGGAGTACTTGTGGCACCTTAGAGACTAACCAATTTATTTGAGCATCAGCTTTCGTGAGCTATAGCTCACTTCATCGGATGCATTCAGCTCAATCAGGGAGGATGAGGTCCTCTTCTAGCAGTTGAGGTGTGAACACCAAGGGAGGAGAAATTGCTTTTGTAGGAAAAAACAAGAGGAAATAGACTCGCTGGAGTCTGGATTTGAAGTTTTTTTGTTTTGTTTGTTTTTTGAAGCGAGAAACTGCTGAATTGGAATTCATTTGCAAATTGGATACTATTAATTTAGGCTTAAATAGAGACTGGGAGTGGCTAAGTCATTATGCAAGGTAGCCTATTTCCTCTTGTTTTTTCCTACCCCCCCCCCCGATGTTCTGGTTTAACTTGGATTTAAACTTGGAGAGTGGTCAGTTTGGATGAGCTATTACCAGCAGGAGAGTGAGTTTGTGTGTGTATGGGGGTGGGGGGGATGTGAGAAAACCTGGATTTGTGCTGGAAATGGCCCACCTTAATTATGCACATTGTAGGGAGAATGGTCACTTTGGATGAGCTATTACCAGCAGGATAGTGAGTTTGTGTGTGTGGTTTTTGGGAGGGGGGTGAGGGGGTGAGAGAACCTGGATTTGTGCAGGAAATGGCCCAACTTTATTATCATGCACATTGTGTAAAGAGTTGTCACTTTGGATGGGCTATCACCAGCAGGAGAGTGAATTTGTGTGGGGGGGTGGAAGGTGAGAAAACCTGGATTTGTGCTGGAAATGGCCCACCTGATGATCACTTTAGATAAGCTATTACCAGCAGGACAGTGGGGTGGGAGGAGGTATTGTTTCATATTCTCTGTGTATATATAAAGTCTGCTGCAGTTTCCACGGTATGCATCCGATGAAGTGAGCTGTAGCTCACGAAAGCTCATGCTCAAATAAATTGGTTAGTCTCTAAGGTGCCACAAGTACTCCTTTTCTTGTATTGAAAGAGGGTGCTGCATCAATAGGCCCAGAGCAAGAGTGAAAGCCTGGAAGTAAAAACGTTGATTAAATACATCCAGGCTGGAGTATTTATATAGTCAGCTAACCTGTAAGAGTCAGGGTAAAACAAAGGCATATGAATAAGGGGGTAAATGTGATGTGGTATCTCATTCAGAGTAGTGCCCCTTGGTTTGGATGCTGGCAAAGCTGAGGTAGTAGCCAAATGGAGTCCTTCATTCCAAACATTTTATGATAGTTAAATGTCTATAAATCTACGTTTGGATCCATTCCTGCCCTGCTCGACTTTCTGTCTCCATTCATCCCTGACTTTTCATCCCCAGGTAAAACCTCAGATTCCAACAAGTCCCAATTCTCCTATCATTTCAATGGAATGAAGCAGCAGCTGCAGTCAAGAGCCTGTTGCCAAGCAACACATTTCAGCTTCCCCATGGATTTGAGTTACCATAGTGACAGCTGGGAGTGCAGATGCACTAGACTGAGTGGCATAAAAGCAGCTGCCCCTTGAAAAGCCAGGCAGCTCTGTCCTGAAAGAGAGACTCCTAAATGAGCAAAGGCAGATGGAATAATGATCACAGGACTGTGTGTTCACAACCTGTACTTGCTATTTATATAGTGCTGAGGGAGAAAATGAGACAAGGTCCCTGGCCAGAGGCGCTTACCAATTTATACAGATGACACAGCAATAAAGATAATGTCAGCACAAACGTGTGGGGGGATTAGTTGAGTGGAACAGGTGCTGGGGCCATCCATCTTGTGGTTTACATCATCAGAACCTACAAACAAAATTACATCTTCATAAATGATCTGTGTGCATGTTATTTTGTTACAAAATGTAGCTACCAAAGGAGGCAGTCTTGTACGTATAAAGTTAGTGCAGTTTTGTGTCATTGTGGATAGACATCACATTCCATTTAGCTTGCAGGGGATTACAGCCTTGTCTTATATAGACAGATTTTCCTTCAAATGCTGCAGCGGGATGCAGCAACCTGTTCCTGCAGCTATAAGAAATCCAGGCACCAGACCCAAGTTGTCTGCAGGAGTTCCATGGGAAAATGCTGATGAGCTTTCAGAGGGCTATAGAGTAGTAGACCAACTATCCACAATGGTGATCAGTTACTAAGATAGTATAGCTTGGTGGATGAGAAGTCTGGGATGAATGGAGACAAGACTGCGTGCAAGTGGCACTAGTCACTGATAACAGGTTCATTTGGCTACATAAATATATTATTAAGAATGGGAGTGGTGAGACATATAGAAACGTGAGAATTTTGGAACTATTTGGATATTAAGTAAGCAGAGAAACTGAGGGTTGGTACATTTTGTGTTGACATACAACCTCACAGAGACTGTTGGAAACAAAAATACAAGAAATGCTGGAGAATATCATAAGTGGGATGTGATGGTCCAGGCTTCCACCAACCCATCACCTTGATGTGCCTACTCAGGAGGTGAAAGTAACTTAAAGGACTTACCGGTACACTGGAGCCCTAAGCGGGGATGTGGCCTCAACCGGAAGAGGCAGGGCCTTTAAATCACCCCCAGAGCTCGTAGCTACAGAGGTGGCTGGGAGCCCTGGGGCTTAGGGGCAATTTAAAGGACCCAGGGCTCCAGCCACCGCTACTGCAGCGGAGCTCCGGGCCCTTTAAATCGCTGCCGGAGCCCCAGGGTGGTGGCAGCAGGGCTCGGGTGGCGCTTTAAAGGGCCCGTGGCTCCCCGCAGCGGCCAGAGCCCCAGGCCCTTTATATCGCCTCCCGAGCCACTGCAGGGAGCCCCGGGCCCTTTATATTGCCTCCCGAGCCACTGCAGGGAGCCCCGGGCCCTTTATATCGCCTCCCGAGCCACTGCAGGGAGCCCCGGGCCCTTTAAAGCACCGCCTGAGCCCCAGGGTAGCGGCCAGAGCCCCGGGCCCTTTAAATCACTGCTGGAGCCCTGCCAGCGCTACCCCGGGGCTCCAGCAGCCGGGCTCGGGAGGCAATTTAAAGGGCCAGTGGCTCTGGCCGCTGCAGGGAGCCCCGGGCCCTTTAAATTGCCAGCCTGGGGAAGCCGGTCCAGCACAGCGTACTGGCTCTTGCTGGTCTGCCATACCGGACCGGATTGGCTTACTTTCACCTCTGTGCCTACTACAGATTGAACATACACCTTATTTTATACCCCTTAGCCCGCACGCTTGCAAGTCTGGTGACCATATGTAGATTGCCTCCTGGCCCCCATGCATGAGTGGCATTCTGGGGAATCATAATTGAGGTTCTGACTGTTGACATAAGCTACTTGCATCAAAATATATTTGCCAGTATTTCAAATTGCATTAATGTGTTGACCTCAGCGTTACATGCACCCCAAAATCCCCTTGAAATCCATTATTTCAAGATTGTCTTTTCAGAGTAACAGCTGTGTTAGTCTGTATTCGCAAAAAGAAAAGGAGGACTTGTGGCACGTTAGAGACTAACCAATTTATTTGAGCATAAGCTTTTGTGAGCTACAGCTCACTTCATGGGATGCATACTGTGGAAAATACAGAAGATGTTTGTTTTTATACACACAAATCATGAAAAAATGGGTGTGTGATCACTCTCCTTACAATGTGTATGATAATCGAGGTGGGCCATTTTCCAGCACAAATCCAGGTTTTCTCCCCCCCCACACCCACCCCAAAACAAACCCACTCTCCTGTTGGTAATAGCTTATCTAAAGTGATCACTCTCCTTACAATGTGTATGATAATCAAGGTGGACCATTTCCAGCACAAATCCAGGGTTTAAAAAGAACCTCTGAGGAAGGGGGTGGGGGTGGGGTTAGGAAAATAAGGGGAAATAGGTTACCTTGCATAATGACTTAGCCACTCCCAGTCTCTATTCAAGCCTAAGTTAATTGTATCCAATTTGCAAATGAATTCCAATTCAGCAGTCTCTCGCTGGAGTCTGGATTTGAAGTTTTTCTGTTGTAATATCACAAAAAGAAAAGGAGTACTTGTGGCACCTTAGAGACTAACCAATTTATTTGAGCATGAGCTTTCGTGAGCTACAGCTCACTTCATCGGATGCATACTGTGGAAAATACAGAAGATGTTATTATACATACAAACCATGAAAAAAATGGGTGTTTACCACTACAAAAGGTTTTCTCTCGACTCTCCTGCTGGTAATAGCTTATCTAAAGTGAAAAGAAAGGAGTACTTGTGGCACCTTAGAGACTAACCAATTTATTTGAGCATAAGCTTTCGTGCATCCGGTGAAGTGAGCTGTAGCTCACGAAAGCTCATGCTCAAATAAATTGGTTAGTCTCTAAGGTGCCACAAGTACTCCTTTTCTTTTTGCGAATACAGACTAACAGGGCTGTTACTCTGAAACTTATCTAAAGTGATCACTCTCCTTACAATGTGTATGATAATCAAGGTGGGCCATTTCCAGCACAAATCCAGGTTTTCTTTGTTCTCTTGTGGGTTCTCTTGTGGGTTGTTTATCACAAACTACATATTGTAAAAAGTCCCTGTAACCTTATAACCTAGATCAAACACTTATGCTAACATGTCTATTTATGCTAATTACCAGGTGGACTTTTAGTGATACCAAAATATAGCAACAATATTTTAAATCGTGTTTTCCCTCATTTCCACGATACTGTTTCCTTAAACTGCTCATCCTAGCATATAATTTATAATACCAACAGCTTGACATAAGGAGTTCCCAGATCAGGACAGATGTCAGAGGTCAAGAACAAGTAGCCCATGGACTTAAATGGGAATATTCATGTGAGCAACTGCTCATAAGGAAAGTAAGGAGCTCATAATTTGGTCCATAAACGGCAAATATCCAGATTGCTTGGGGAGAATTTTCAGAAGCAGAGAAGAAAAGGAGTACTTGTGGCACCTTAGAGACTAACCAATTTATTTGAGCATGAGCTTTCGTGAGCTACTCAAAGCCTGAAGAATTTAGGCAATCAGATGGCTGCTCTTGCTATAAGAAACTTTTCTCCCTTAAGACTTGTGCAGTAGGAGGTCTCTTATCTGTTGTAATTAGTTCTTGAATAAATGGCATCTCCTGAACTCGTCTCTGCATCCAGCTTCCTCTTCTTTAGCTGCCCATCACAGCTCCAAAGTCTTTTCTAAATAGTGGTTTGCAGTAACATTCTCTGACTGCTCTTCAGGAAACAAACTAAACCTGGGTAGTGCTGCACACAGAG
This sequence comes from Lepidochelys olivacea, assembly GCF_965140295.1. NCBI lineage: Eukaryota > Metazoa > Chordata > Testudines > Cheloniidae > Lepidochelys > Lepidochelys olivacea. Next base: position 1,700,847 of record NC_140417.1, on the reverse strand, counting down.
CTTCTTACCTTGATTCCTTCAGAAAAAGTTAGCCTGCTTTAAGGGGACTAGCACAGATTGTAATCTTTAAAGGCATAACCCCATGCTGTAAATCACGTGCTGGTGACAGTCTTATGCCTCCCTGAGTGTATTGCCTGACACACAAACGTTTAAACAGTAAAGCACTGCCTCCTCTTACAAACTAGCATGACTCCTGCTGATTTTGGATTCCATCTCCCTACATCTGCTTCCCCAAGCTATTGCACTTTCCAGTAAACTATTGGCAGTCCCAGCCTCAGAATCCAAGACTCTGTTGATTGTATTTGTACAAGGTATCTAGCCTGTGGGAAGTATTTCTCAACCTGTGACATTTTGCACTGTTGTACTAAGCATGTGTGCAGCTTTCTCTGAACTTTATCATTCCAGTTGCACAGACTATGACAATGGTTCAATTACATCAGTAGCCCATGGATTATCTTTTTTTAATTTCTATTGCAGTAGTGCTTAAGGAAGCCATCATACTTACAAACAAATACTACAAAGACAGTCCCTGCCCCCAGATGATGATCAAGGGTGTCACAGTGCTTGGAAGGGGTCACAGCTGAGACAACCGGTCACAGCTGAGAGAACCAATCTCAGGTCCGACTGTCAGAAACAGGGCAGACACCCAAACTGGTGGTATATTTTATTATTAGATTTCACCAGACCAGTAACAAAATGTGTGCTCCTGAATCACTACATTATTTTTACTATGGAGTCATAGACAGTCCTCCTTAGGCTCTCCCAAGAGTCACAAATTAAATCTAGGTTTCAGAGTAGCAGCCACGTTAGTCTGTATCCGTAAAAAGAACTGGAGGACTTGTGGCACCTTAGAGACTAACAAATTTATTTGAGCATAGGCTTCTGTGAGCTACAGCTCACTTCATCGATCCTCTGACCTGCCTCCCACATAGGAGATCAAAGAGAGCAAACCCAAGAGATTATTGGGGTACACCTCTATATGCATACAGAAGGAACAGGGGCAACACATCCCAATCGCTCTTATGCCTGGAAACACATTCTAAGCATGGCTTTCAAAGTTCCATTTAATCTTTCCACAAGGCCATTAGTTTTGGGATAAAAACAAAAATATCTGAAGAACTGGGGTTTTTACCCACAAAAGCTTATGGCCGAATCAATTGGTTAGTCTTTAAGGTGCCACCGGACTCCTCATTGTTTTTGTGTACACAGACTAAAATGGCTACCCCTCTGATAGTTTTGGGATAGTAGGGTGCAGCCTTCAGATGCTTCACTCCACACAATTTCCGTAACTTTTTGAAGACAACAGACATAACATTGGTAGCACAGTCTCAATTTCTCTGGGGAACCCTACTCTGCTCAAGATGGTAAACAAAGCCGCAGCCACTGTTCCAGCCTCAATATTACACAGTGCTGCGGCTTCTGGGTACCTGGTAGCAAAATCTACCACCACAAGAATATATTTCTGCCTACTCCTAGAAGATTTAAGGAGAGGTCCTACAATATCTACAGACACTCTGGCATAAACCTCTTTAATAACAAGGAGAGGTTGCAGAGGTGCCTTTAAAGCCTTATGCTTCTGGCATAAGTCACAGCTTTTACAGTAATCCTTCACTGTCTGAAACATATGGGGCCAGCAGAAATTTTGCTTTAGCCTGTGCCTGTTACAGGGTTTTTCTACACCCAAATGACCTGCGAATGAGCAATCATGCTAATTGGAGCAAATCTCTTCTATATCCCTCAGGCACAACTATTTGCAGACTTCCTAAGGAAGCCTCTTCTTCCCTGAAGGAGCTTCTCTAAACAATAATCCATCTTTCATTAAAAAAAAAAGCCCTTTCCATCCTTGGAGCATTATTCTGCAATTCTCTCATGTTCCAAAGAAGCATCATTTTGCTGATCAGATTTAAATTCCTTTTGTATTTCACTTAACCCCAGTAAAAAGAAAAGGAGGACTTGTGGCACCTTAGAGACTAACCAATTTATTTGAGCATAAGCTTTCGTGAGCTACAGCTCACTTCATCGGACACATTCAGTGGAAAATACAGTGGGGAGATTTATATACACAGAACATGAAACAATGGGTGTTACCATACACACGGTAAGGAGAGTGATCACTTAAGGTGACAGAGTAACAGCCGTGTTAGTCTGTATTCGCAAAAAGAAAAGGAGGACTTGTGGCACCTTAGAGACTAACCAATTTATTTGAGCATAAGCTTTCGTGAGCTACAGCTCACTTCATCGGATGCATCCGATGAAGTGAGCTGTAGCTCACGAAAGCTCATGCTCAAATAAATTGGTTAGTCTCTAAGGTGCCACAAGTACTCCTTTTCACTTAAGGTGAGCTATTACCAGCAGGAGAGCGGGGGAGGGGAGGGGGAAATCTTTTCTATTGATAATCAAGGTGGGCCATTTCCAGCAGTTGACAAGAATGTCTGAGGAACAGTGGGGGGTGAGGGGGGGAAATAGTTTTACTTTGTGTAATGACCCGTCCACTCCCCAGTCTCTATTCAAGCCTAGGTTAATTGTATCCAGTTTGCAAATTAATTCCAATTCAGCAATCTCTCCTTGGACTCTGTTTTTGAAGTTTTTTTGTTGAAGAATAGCCACTTTTAGGTCTGTAATCGCGTGACCAGAGAGATTGAAGTGTTCTCCGACTGGTTTTTGAATGTTATAATTCTTGACGTCTGATTTGTGTCCATTTATTCTTTTACGTAGAGACTGTCCAGTCTGACCAATGTACATGGCAGAGGGGCATTGCTGGCACATGATGGCATATATCACATTGGTAGATGTGCAGGTGAACGAGCCTCTGATAGTGTGGCTGATGTGATTAGGCCCTACGCTATTCCTACATACATGCCTCCAGCTTTCATCCAGACGACACCACACGATCCATTGTCTACAGCCAAGCTCTACGATACAACCGCATTTGCTCCAACCCCTCAAACAGAGACAAACACCTATAAGATCTCTATCAAGCATTCTTACAACGACAATACCCATCTGCTGAAGTGAAGAAACAGATTGACAGAGCCAGAAGAGTACCCAGAAGTCACCTACTACAGGAAAGGCCCAACAAAGAAAATAACAGAACGCCACTAGCCGTCACCTTCAGCCCCCAACTAAAACCTCTCCGACACATCATCAAGGATCTACAACCTATCCTGAAGGGCGACCCATCACTCTCACAGATCTTGGGAGACAGGCCAGTCCTTGCTTACAGACAGCCCCCCAACCTGAAGCAGATACTCACCAGCAACCACATACCACACAATAGAACCACTAACCCAGGAACCAATCCTTGCAACAAAGCCCGTTGCCAACTGTGTCCACATATCTATTCAGGGGACACCATCACAGGGCCTAATCACATCAGCCACTTTCCCTGGAAACTGGTTATAACATGAATCTGCTTAGACATAGTTACAATGTTATTGCATACTGAAATATCAGCAGGTAGCAAATTCCTAATGCCAATCACAATATCACCCTTAAAACTTTCCCACTTCAGGTGGATTTTAGCCAGATGCACAGTCATTGAATATTCAGTCAAAGCTAAAAGATTTATATTTTTGCCAGGCAATCTATCTTCCTCTCACAAAACTTTCTTTAATCAAAGTGACATGAGACACTGTGTCCTGTCACCCAGTACACACAGTGCCAGCTACCCTTGCATAAATAATAAACTCTTAATACATTCTTCACTCCCTTCTCAAGACTCAGTTCTAATATAATTTATGAAGACACTTTTCTCCTCCACAATTTTCCCTGTGTCTAATGTAGTAATGTTAGCACTTGTGGTTGTAACATTGGCACTCATGATGGGGGTTGTGGGTGCATGTTATTGGGTGGTTTTAAGCTTTGGGCAATTTGGCTTTATATGGGCAGGGTCCCACGCTGATGACAGACTACCAGTTTCCCTTTGTGGTAAGATGTTTTCAAATCTGGCTCCCTTGAGGTTTTTTAACAAAGTTGTGGTAAGGTTTATTTTTAAACCCTTCAGCCCTTTCACCCTGAGGAGCAGAGGTATAACCGTTTCCCTGGGGCTTGCGCCCTTCCCGAGTTTTGGACTCAACATATTCATCAGCAGTTTTTGCTGCTTTTAAAACTGTCAAGGTTTTTTGTCACAGATAGCTGCTTTTACCTCATCAATGACTACCCATAATAATTGCTCTTGTATTACCAAACCTAACAGATTATTAAAGTCACTGTCAGCACTGCCCCAATAATCCGTTTTTTTTTTCACATAACTACACAGCTTATACATATATTCCACATAAATTATATTGTCAGGCATTTTAAGATTTCTAAACTTTAAGAAATAAGACTATGAGGTGATTTTAAATCTTTTCCATATAGTTTCTTCAAAGTTCTTATATATCATAGCATCCTCCATCACCATTTCATTAAATATCTGTCTGGCTTTTCCGGTCAACCTGATTAAGAGGATTGGCATCCATTTATTCTCTGGAATCTTATGGATAGTACACAGTCTCGCAAAGGTGGCTAGGAATGCCTCATGGCAGTCAGATTCCTGATAAATTGGGCAGGTTTTTTCCCCTTCCCTGATGTTGAGAGGGGATGGACCCAAAGGCTGAGGCTGGTCCTTTTGCTTGTCCAGGATTTCAAGCAGCATTGCATGAGCTTCTTTCTCAGCCGCTAGCTGCTCCATGCATCTCAGGTGGGCTTCCTTCTCCATCTTAGCGATCGCTTGCTTCTCTTTCATTTGGAGTTCTATCATTTTCATTTCATGCTTATATTCTTGCTTGACTGCCGGGGTCTGCGGCATCTGGTGCTGGGGTCAGCGGTGCTGAGACCTTGCTTTTTGGTCAAAGTCCCTGAGCATAGTTCTCACTTCCAGATCTGCTTTCTTCTTAAAGGGTAACCCCCTCTACAAGCACAAATGACAGAAAAGACTTTGAGCAAGATCCTCATGATTGTGTTCACCCCTTTGTAACTACTCTTTAACCCTTAACTTTAAATATCAAATTTAAACTTTAAATAGCACTGGGTTCCTATCTTACAGCCCAATTGACCTTTGGCATCCTGCCGACTACACCAATTGCCACCGTGTCCAGAATGGGTCACAGCTGTGAATGCCAATCTCAGGTCAGTTGGTCAGAAAAATGGGCAGACACACTGAAACTGGTGGTATAATATAATTAAATTTCACCAAACCAGTAACAAATGTGCACTCTTGAATTACTACATTAATTTCACCATGGAGCCACAGACAGTCCTCCTTAGTCTCTCCAGCCCCTACTTTGCCACCCAGACAACCTTTCATAATAAAGTCCAGTCTATTTCAACCAAAATCACTGTACATTAGGTTCTTCCAGCCTCAAAGGGCCAGTCCCTTACCCAGGTCAAGGTATATTCCAGATCTCACCAAAGATAATGCTGAAGCCAGTTTCTCTAGTAAACTAAACGAAAGATTTATTAGCTAAGAAAAAAGAGAGAGGAGATGAGAGGTTAAAAGCAGGTAAATTACATTAAAGGTGAATCAGAGTTGTAGTCCAAATGATAGTAGCAATGTAGTAATCTGCTTGTTTTCCATAAGTCTCTTGGGGCTTCCCAAAATGGCTCTGGGGACCTCTGTCTAATTGCTTTCCAGACTCCTGAAATGGATACAGAAATCTGATTTATCTTGCATACCCCAAGTTTTACCTCACTTAAAAACTCAGGCTTCAGCTTCAGCCCCACACACCAGGGCTTGGGCTTTGGCATTTTGCCCTGGGCCCCAGCAAGTCTAATGATGGCCCTGGCGATCCCATTAAAACGAACTCACCCACAGTTTGAGAACCACTGAAATAGTATGAAATTTTAGTTTGTACTGACTTTGCTGGTGCTTTTTATGTAGCCTGTTGTAAAACTAGGCAAATGTCTAGATGAGTTGATATACCCCGTGGAAGACCTCTGCGTATCCCCAGGGATACACATACCCCTGGTTGAGAACCACTAGCTTAGGGTTCTCCCTGTCAGAATTCAAGCCATTCAGAGATGAAGGATCATTCCCATGGCACACTTTTATAGCTATCTTCCCTAGAAAGAAGCCAGGCAAATGCTTGCACTCACAGCATGGTCTCTTCCTTTGATGAAGAATACATTTTGGGTCTTTGACCTCAGGTCACCACATCAAGGACCACTTGCTTTGAAATTAACATTCTACTTCCTATGATACACAAGTAATCCAGTTACAGTCATGTATACATACAATTACCTGCCATTACATTCTGATAGATAGATAAGTGAAAACAATATAGAAAATATTCATTAGTTTTCAAGATATCTACACAGCAAGCAAATTCTCATCTTAATGCTAACACAAACTTCTGATCTAGGGTTAATTAAGCATAGGGTGAACATATATAATGCAAATCAACAAGTTACCGATATGTGAGGACAATATCACAAACATTTCTTTGAACTATTCTAAGAGATAAGTGAATTGGCTTGATCCTATTACAATGCCTATCAGCCCAAGTGAATTGGTACACCTAACACCAATTTGAGGTTGTGACCTGAGCTAGCTAGTTGTCAGTGCCATAAAGGGCTCTTACCATACCACTTAGTTTGTATTTTTATACATTTTTGGATTTTAACATTATTATTATGGTTTTAGATTTTAATGAGGTCTGAATTAGTCTTTTAGATGGATTTATGGATCCTCAAGTGTCATAGCAAATAATAACCTATTACCATCACTCAGCCCTCCCCCTAGATCCTCTCATCCAGGCCCTACCTGAATCATGCCATTTGTTCCTGAAAGAGATACAGTCTTTCATTATCACCCATACGGCCCAATCTCTCGTCCAGGCCCCCATCATCTTGTGGCTCAACTAGTACAACCTTTTCTCTGGCCTTTACAAATACAGTCTTGCCCCACTCATATCCATTGAAGGCAATTCTGCAAAGACTCTTTTCCTGGCTTGTCATATCACCACTCTCTGTGTTCCTGCACAGGCTTCCCCTGCTCCACTGCAAACACAAGCCACACATCTTCACTATCCAGGCCCTTCATGGCCTATCTCCACCCTAGCATCTCTCCTATTCTATTGATGGCCACCCTGTCAATGGTACCAGCCTTCAACGCACACTTGTTAAAGTTTTCAAACAAGCTTCTTGCTGCTTTCTTCCATGCTGCCCTTCATACATCAGAGCGGCTTCACATAAACACTCACAAAGATAACTGGTGTGCTGAGGCTACTGCATATTATGCTGACCAGCATTGACTTATTATTCCCTTATGCTCCCTGTGATCCAAGAACTTCTTTGTGTCAATGGGCAGAAGGCACAGGTGGGCATAGAGTTTTACAGGGATCCACTGGGTCATATCTGTGCATAATAATTCACCAAAGGGTGGCATGTAAAGTCTCTATTGAGAGCATATAGCCCACTGTTTATCAGAATCATTGCAATATATATGGATGGATAATATTTAAGAAGTTATGTACCTACACTGGAAATTATGTTCTTAAAGCCTTGAAATGAAAAGGTGATACACTTCAGGTTCTGTTCAGGCGAGGGATGTAGATGCGTCTCTTTGTCTTGTCTTTGTGCATTGTGTCTCACACAATGTAAGCCTATTTGCAGATGCAGCCACCAACTAATCAAGATTGCAAAATCTCCAGGAAGACGCACACAGCAAGAGGTGCCTGGGTTATGAATAAAGGGACTGTTTTGATGTATCTGGGGTTGCAAAGAAACACAGTATCCTTTCACTGAGGAGACAAGCTGACAGTGTGTTATGTCTCATGAGAGAGGGATCACAGCCAGTCACTGGCCTGGTGATCACAGTGCTGGTGAGCTATACTGTATTAGGAGAATATCTTGTTAATTAATTCTAGGTTCTAAAATGCATAAAATGCATCTTATGGTTTTATTTTACATTGAACCATTTCTTTCCATTACTTTTGCTTGATTCTTCTCAAATCTCTATATTTTGTTTTCACTATCAATATATCTAAGTGCTGCGTCATAAGCAGAGCAATGATCTTAAGTGAAACTGGTAAATTAGGGTGTACTGTTCCTTTGAAAGCAACAAATCTGTGAATACTGAGAGTGTCCAGTGAAACAGGCTGGATGCTCCACAAGGATGCTTAGAGGGAGTGAGGATTGAAGTATGCCAGGTGCTAACCTGCAGAGGGACAGCAGTGTCTGCATAATCTGAGACGGGAGTGCTTGTGTTGTCCATGCCCAAAGGAGTCAGGGACCTGGCCCACAGAAGATACGGACAAGGCTTCCCCACGCTGAGGGCAAATTGTAGTGAGGTACCTCAGAACTCTGGGTACTCCCAGGAAGCATCCCATCCCATCCCATCTGTTGTATTAATCTGTTGTCTCTTGTCTCATGCTTAGATTATAAATTCCTTGGCGCAGGGAGTGTCTTTTATTCCATTTGTATAGCACAATGGGGTCCTGGCCCACGACTGGGGTCTCTAAGAAATACTGCAACCTCAGTACTAAATCTTACATTTACACATTAATGTTGTTTTGACATCACCACAAAGCTTCTGATTCCAAAACTAGCAGCTTCAGTTATTTGCAGTTATTCAGCATTTTTTTCTCCTTCGAACTGTGCCCAAGGAGCAGAAATTGTTTAATGGTGCATTTGCTCCCAGCAGGGAATTAGAAGGCAAAGTACAGAAATAACCACAATAAAATTACCCCTCTCTGATTGTCTAATGCCTGTCTTCTCTGCCCCTATTGGAGATGTTTTCTAGCTGACAGCTGATTCAGACTCTATAAAAGGCGATGCAGTTTAAGCACAGCCATAGTGACTGGGGCTGGGAGGGACATGGTAGGTCACTTAATGATCCCTCAGGGATGTGGACTATGAATAATTAAAATAACCACTCCACTTGGCTTCAGCCAACCAGCTCCCTTCTCACATTATGTCCAATTTATTTCCCCCGGGTCCCCGAGAGCAGCATTGAATGCATTGAACACAAGTAGGTCAATAAAATGGAGAGATGGTTAGTAAAATTCTGTCCCTCCCACATGCATTGTGTGTGATCCCTGGTCTAGAGTATATGCATTTCAGTGTCATTGTTTTATTTATGTATTCTTCCAGAGAGAATGCTGTGATTCTGCCTTTTTTTATATAATTCCACCTCTGTCCTGCATGCAAATGTTAAACTATTTGGGCCCTATCTAGAAAAGGAGAGGGGTTAGTAGCTTGTTATGACAATTTGGAAGCTCTGTTGTGGCTGCAGAATGTTAACAAATATGGAATGGTTTTGCCAAATCTGGTCCATCTGTATTCTGCAGTTTCCATGTGCTAAGAGCTGCAGCCAGAGAGCGGAGCCATTTAAAGGGACACAGCCTTTTCTGTCTAGCTCACTAGAACTGAAGGAAGTTGCAGACCTATTATTTCCAGTCTGTTTACTTTGTGCATTTGGCAGCACTTTGGGGGTATTGTGTTTCATACTCCTCCCTATGTATAGCAAGATTTTAAAACCTTGTTTTAAATGTGCGGATGTGATATCAAAATGGAACTGTGTCAGGAATGGGACAAGGTGACGGGAGCAGCAGAGGACCAGACTCAGGCCTGGTCTACACTGGGGGGGATCGATCTAAGATATGCAACTTCAGCTACAAGAATAGCGTAACTGAAGTCGACACATCTTAGATCAACTTAGAATCACTTACTTCGCGTCCTTGCGGCACGGGATCGACGGCTGCCGCTCCCCCGTCGACTCTGCTTCCGCCTCTCACCAGGGTGGAGTTCCGGAGTCGATGGCAGAGCGATCAGGGATCAATTTATCGCGTCTACACTAGACGCGATAAATCGATCCCCGATAGATGGATCAATACCTGCCGATCTGGCGGGTAGTGTAGACATGGCCTAAGATGGCTGTCTGAAGCCTGATCTTAGAGAATTACAATTTGCCTCCATCAACCTTCTACACCAAATAACCCTGATCAAGAAAGTGGAGCACAGGGTTCCAGAGAATGAATTCCTCAAAGCAAATCCAAACATTAAAAATAAAAAACCCTCACTGAGAAGGGAGGCCTCTTTGACTGCAAGTGAGGACATGTCCTCACAAAACAAGCAGGAATAGTAAGGCCAAAGAGCCAAATGGTCACACCAAGGTGGACCTCAGGAGATGAATCTCTGAGTTTAAAGTTCTGAGAAATGATGTTCAAGAGTCTAGCAGAAAGAAGGAAGTTACTGACTTTGAAGGTTGAGTCCCTGTGTTAGAAACTGACATAGGAGAAACAATTGAGAGAGAGAGCGTGCACACGCTGCAGAATCACATGGCACTCCTAGAGTAGAGAAACACAAAGATGTAATTTATGTTAGATAATAGAGAAGACACAAGGAGAAAAGGTTAGAAATTAAGGGTCTGCCTGAAAATGCTGAAGGAGGAAACCCAATCAGGTATGTCAAGTTGTTAAATCTGAGCTCTCTGGAGGTGGTGAAAGTGGACAGAGCACATAGAATCCTATTCCATCAGCTTGTGCCTCATTACAGATCCTGAGATCTGATTGTGAAGTTTCATCATCAACAAAGATTTAATTTTGAAAAATATCAGAAAGTTTCCAGAGCTTACCCTCAAAGGCCACAATCTGCAATTTCCCCAAGACCTTACTGCCCTAACTTTAAAAGAGAGAGACAAGACTAGAGATAGGGGAAATTTCAGCAGCAGTCAGATGGGCAGAAATCCACAGTAGACCGGGATTTCCATTTACATACTCATTTGCTTTTCGAATTGGTATTACACGATCAGCAGTTTTAAACAAGGGGGGAAATAGACTCAGGTTGCTTGGGAGAGAAATCCAAATCTCAAACACACGCGAGGATACTCCAGAGGTAGAAGGTAAGGATAAGATGCTGAAAAAAAAACATGTCTGACAGCATAACTCCAGCAAAGGCAGACAGGAAAAGAAAAGGTGAAAGACTAGAGAACACATTCACAATGGCAGAAGTAAAGCTGAACAAGAGAACACAGACACCTGAGAAGTAACCTAATCATTAACCAGAAAAGACTTTTTGGGAGTCATCAAGAACAAATACCTGATCGCTGTGTTAATTTTCAGAGTAGCAGCCGTGTTAGTCTGTATTTGCAAAAAGAAAAGGATTACTTGTGGCACCTTAGAGATTAACCAATTTATTTGAGCACAAGCTTTCGTGACCTACAGCTCACGTAGCTCACGAAAGCTTATGCTCAAATAAATTGGTTAGTCTCTAAGGTGCCACAAGTACTCCTTTTCTTTTCACTATGTTAATGTTGTAAAGAAAGTCGTATTAAGTTTAAGTGGAGTGATCATAACTGTGATAGCTGTGTTCTGAATCTTAAAATATAGAGAAAACAGAGGATAATAAGGGGTGAGTGTGTGGCTGGGTAGTGGTCTTAGGGATGGAGGAGAGTGGAGGGAATGGGAATGGATAGGGGCCCTTACCTGTTTTGTATACCCACCAGTAACTCAAAAAGTTCAGCTGGTAATCTGTCCCTAAGGGTGAGGGTTGATGTACTGTACATGGAAAGAGTACCTCCTTTACATTGTAAGAGAAGCAGCCCACATATTTGTGGGGAGGGTATAGCTGTTTATGGTTCAATAAATCACGGTAGTTTGAGAACTGATTTATATGCTGTTTTTGATATTTTATTTTTTTATCTTAAAGTGAGTCTGGAAAAGACCTAACCTCATTGAGCTGTGCTGAATCATATAACAAAGATTTTAATTGATTGTATTCCTAGTGCCAGATGAAAAAGAGATCCATTTCCTTTGTTATTACTTGCTGCCGAGAAAACTTTTGATAGCATAGAGTGGAACTCCATGTTTAAATTCATGTCCCCTATGGACATTTGGCCCCCAGTTCCTTGAAGAGATGATTGCTCTTTATACTAGCTTGTCACAGCGTGCTCTACTCATTGCTGGCTGGTGCCTCCTTCAGGAGGTGCTGCCCAGTCCCGTGCCCCCTTTCTTCTCTTCCACCATTGCAGGTCTCCTCCTGCTCATGGAGTTGCAGTATGGCTGCTTTGTGACTTTCAGGGGAATCTTTCCAAGTCTCTCTGCACAAGCATGGTCAGGTAGTCCTCACACCCACTGACCTGATTAGGTCACTCCCACAGCGACTCAGGCAGTTTTCCCGTTCGCTGCCCTTAGCAGTACTATTCTGCAGTGGTTGGTAGGGGAACCCAGGCCTACCCTCTATTCAGGGTTCCAGTCCATGGCGTTATACCGAGCAGTTGCTGTCTGCAGCTACCTCTAAGGTCTGGACTACTTCCTACCATGCTTCGCCAAGCTTTTCATTCTCCAGCTTTCCTAGTCAGACCGCTCTCTCTTAGGCCTACTAGGTAAACTTTCTCTCTTAGGTTCCTATCTCTTTTCTCAAGGGTTTCTTTCTCGCCTCAGGGAGGGGGACTGACGGCTTTCTCCCTCCTGCCTTTATAGAAGCACTGCCTGTTTCTCACAGGTGAACTTCCTCCTCATAAGTGCCCTCCACACAGATTACATCTTCCCCATTTGCAGCTTCATGGGCTGATTGGGCTTGTGTGGGGAGTACCCATATCACACAGCCTAACAGCAGCTGCAAATGCCCATGTCCCCTGTAATTGTTTGAATCCCGGGTCCAGTACCTCCTCCCCTTAGGCTGCAGGAGGAGCCTTCAGCTGCAGGTGGGCTTGAGCCTGCCCACCTCTTCAATAGGTTCAGAAGCCAGTGAAGTTAAATCTCCCCCTTCTGAATTGCACAGGAGAGATGTCATTGTTGCCTTTGCTTTTTGCATTGACCATGGAGTGTTTTGCAGAGGATAAGGATTAATTATTCTGTCACAGGAACAAAGCTTGCAGGAACACATAAGAAAATAGCTTTGTTTGGCAATTATATGATTTTTTTATCTGACCTGAGCATTTCTCTAAAATTAGTATCAAAGAAATCCATGACTTCAGGAGAGCATCTGTCTTTCAAGTAAATTATGCCAAATCTTAAATACTAGGTATGAGTTTGCCACACTTGGAAGAATCATCCCTCCAGAAAACATTTGGGTACAAATGGACAACAGGTTCTGTAAGATACCTGGGAATTAAAATCTCAAGCTTGGGCTCTATGATTTGGATGTCAAACCTCTATTTCAGCAAATAAAAAAATTTTTTTTGATTGGTGGGAGAAGTATGCAATTTCTTGGCTATGAAGAAAATAAAAATATCCACAGACAAAATGAATACCTTGCCAAGGGTATCTTCCTTGTTTCAAAATCTTCCTATAGTCATCTGAGATAGAACTCTAGCAGGAGTATAGAGAATGTTGTTAGAATTTATGTGGAATAAGAAAAGACCAAGTGTCATGGTTCATGGCATCTGCACGTGTTCCCCCTCTATGGTCCAGTAAGGAGCACCTACTCCTAAGCTTCTGGCTCCCCAGCCGTTGCCTCTCTTGGGTGGAGACATATATCTCTCTCCCTCCTGAGCAGATATTTCCAGCCTGCACAGTTCCCTACCTATACTGTGAATTCCCTAGCAAAATTAGAGTGCCTAAAGAGGCTTGCTTTACATTTCTCCTCAGAGATGATAAACAGTAATTGACACAGTTAGTTACCACACAGCTCTTTCTAAGCAAGTACATTTATTCTTCAGGTAAAACCACTACAAAGAATACATATTAAAAACAATAAAAGAATCTACATACCTGCTAGATTTCAGAGTAGCAGCCGTGTTAGTTTGTATCCACAAAAAAAGAGGAGGACTTGTGGCACCTTAGAGACTAACCAATTTATTTGAGCATAAGCTTTTGTGAACTACAGCTCACTTCATTGGAAAATACAGTGGGGAGATTTATATACATAGAGAACATGAAACAATGGGTGTTACCATACACACTGTAATGAGAGTGATCACTTAAGATGAGCTATTACCAGCAGGGGGGTGGGGGGGACCTTTTGTAGTGATAATCAAGGTGGGCCATTTCCAGCAGTTGACAAGAACGTCTGAGGAACAGTGGGGGGTGGGGAATAAACATGGGGAAATAGTTTTACTTTGTGTAATGACCCGTCCACTCCCAGTCTTATTCAAGCCTAAGTTAATTGTATCTAGTTTGCAAATTAATTCCAATTCAGCAGTCTCTCATTGGAGTCTGTCTTTGAAGTTTTTTTGTTGAAGAATTGCCACTTTTAGGTCTGTAATCGAGTGACCAAAGAGATTGAAGTGTTCTCCGACTGGTTTTTGAATGTTATAATTCTTGACGTCTGATTTGTGTCCATTTATTCTTTTACATAGAAGCTGTCCAGTTTAACCAATGTATATGGCAGAGGGGCATTGCTGGCACATGATGGCATATATCACATTGGTAGATGTGCAGGTGAACGAGCCTCTGATAGTGTGGCTGATGTGATTACTCTAACAAGGACTCTGGCCAGTGAACAGTCCTTCAAACCCTACCAAGAGGTTTTCCTGGGGTTGCACGTTCAGAACCCCTTTTCCTGAGAACAAGAGCACAGACTGGGCCAAGTCCTTCCAGCCCTTCCCAGGGGGACCCCTTGGACAGAAGATCTTTTTGATTAAAAAAAACAGACAAGAAGGCCCTGGGTCAGTGTTAACACAGGCTATTTAACCAAAAGTCCTTTCTTTGTCAGTTGGTCCCTCAAGAATCCAGTTTCCACCAGTACATGCGAGCCTCTCTCCAGGTGGGGTAGCTCTCTGGAGGTCTTACAACCGGAGTGAATTTGCCTAAATCACTCCCACTGTTCTAAGTTCCTGGAGGGCTGTTGTCCCCCTCTCTCTGTAATTACATGCAATCTCTGGCCCACAAAGATACATAAACTGAATTCAGTAAGGTTTGCTCAGGATGTTGCCCTATCTGTCACACTAACGCTGAGTTTGGATACTTTGTACAGATGCATTAAACAGGGTGGACTAGCTCTTCCAAATATTATACAGTCTTGTCAAGCCAGCCAGCTCAAAGCAGTTAGTGGCTTGGGGGTGCACTAACTCAGCCAACACTGAGTTTTATTCAATAAGAAAATTGTGGCAGTGTAAATATTGCTACATTACCATGGATTAATTTAAAAAAATCACACCCTCCAGAAATGTATATAAAGGGTTCTCTATGGGTTTGGAATAGAGCTAAGGATCGGATAAATTCTTGTCCCCATTGCAAATCATTCAGATTTTAACTCAAATTACAAACCAGAGAGATTTAAGAATTGGGAGAGCCCTGGAATACATACAGTCAGCCAGCTGTTCATCAAAGAAACCTTTCTAATGTATTTAGCAATCAAAACCAGCTTTAACTGGTTAACTCTCCCATGGTACCAGTACCTTCAAGTTAAACATCTCTCAACTTTTCTATAAAGTTATTTTATACAGAAAGCTAATTTTAGTAAACGCAATGACTTCTGGTCAGTTAGGAAACCAAAAATAACACATCAGTCTTTGTAGGCAACTTTCCTAACAAGGAAAATGTCCATATATGACATGGTGGGAAAAGGATTTGGATAGACAAATTACCCCAGAGGACTTGATCTGGAAAAGAAGACCAACAACATCAGTTTGTACTATGATAAAAGAAAATTTCTTTTTTTGTTTCACTTAGCACCGGTCTGGTTAAAATATATAGAGCGATTGAATGGCAGTAAATGTAGGAGAAATTGTGGTGAAAGCAGAGATTTTATGCATATGTCGTGCAGATGTTCAGTCAGAGAGTACTTGGGTGCAGTTTGTAACTACACATGACAAAGTGTTGCATATCTCTTACCAAATGATCCTTTGGTAATCCTCCTGGGGCTTCCGAGTGGAAGTGGTCACACTCAAAGAAATGAAGAATTAATTTCTTCTCTGGAATGAGCTCATTTTTGTAATGATTAATGCTTTCTTGCTGATGTTTGTATCGCAGTGATTTGTAAACCCATTCAAACTTCTGAAACAGTTATAAAAAATTTCAAGTTGACATGGATTTAAAAATTAAATAAATAAAAAAGGACTAAACAGAGTACTTGAAAATGTTTCTGCAGAAGCTGTCCCGCACTTACATCCCACAAGATATGTCAAGTGACCTGATGGGTCTTTTCCTATCTCCTGTGTGTATGGTCACTATCCTGAACTTGGCCTTCTCCCATAGAAACCCCGACTCACTTCAGTGAGAGTTTGCCCTAGTTAGGAGTTCTGTGATTTTACAATGGCTTGGATTCCTAACTCAGGCTGCTTTGATTTTTAACAGTGGAGACCACAGTTAATGCACAATGCAACCTGGCCTCTATGTGCAGTTCATAAAGACACTGCATTATTTTTACTATTGGGGGTCCCATTGTGTTACACACATTAAAGAAAGGTAAATATGGTCTCTGATCAATCCTAGCTTATTAACATTATATATTATATCATATGTATAATTTCTCCTTCGTATCACTAAGTCAAATAGGCTCAGAGAAGTAGTGTACTTCTCCATGATCCTCTCTCTAGATTGCAAGTGTCATGTGGTAGGGCCTTTTAGTCATTTCCATTTATTCTTTTTCAGCACACGTTGGGGCACAAATCTACTGAATTTGATTGCTCTTTTTAGTGTCACTCAGAAGATTGACTTCACTGAGTCAGACTGCTACAACAGTGAGTCAAACGCCCAAAATGTTACAAAGTAAAGTAATGATGGAACAGGGGGAGGGGCTGATTCTGATATTCTGCCCTGTCTGGACTAATGGAAGAGAAGGAATGCTCAGGCATTAAACTCAGCTTTCATGTCCGCAAGAGAGAAACCTCTAGAAACTAAATGAATCTTTGGAATTGAAGGAAACAACTACTAGAATCCAACATGGGAGCACTTTAAAGGAGGGAGGGAACTAAGACTGATGATCAAGCCCTTTAATCCCCTCAATCCATGATGATCAATCCCTTCTTAGAATCATAGAATCATAGAATATCAGGGTTGGAAGGGACCCCTGAAGGTCATCTAGTCCAACCCCCTGCTCGAAGCAGGACCAATTCCCAGTTAAATCATCCCAGCCAGGGCTTTGTCAAGCCTGATCTTAAAAACCTCTAAGGAAGGAGATTCTACCACCTCCCTAGGTAACGCATTCCAGTGTTTCACCACCCTCTTAGTGAAAAAGTTTTTCCTAATATCCAATCTAAACCTCCCCCACTGCAACTTGAGACCATTACTCCTCGTTCTGTCATCTGCTACCATTGAGAACAGCCTAGAGCCATCCTCTTTGGAACCCCCTTTCAGGTAGTTGAAAGCAGCTATCAAATCCCCCCTCATTCTTCTCTTCTGCAGGCTAAACAATCCCAGCTCCCTCAGCATTTCCTCATAAGTCATGTGTTCTAGACCCCTAATCATTTTTGTTGCCCTTCGCTGGACTCTCTCCAATTTATCCACATCCTTCTTGAAGTGTGGGGCCCAAAACTGGACACAGTACTCCAGATGAGGCCTCACCAATGTTGAATAGAGGGGAACGATCACGTCCCTCGATCTGCTCGCTATGCCCCTACTTATACATCCCAAAATGCCATTGGCCTTCTTGGCAACAAGGGCACACTGCTGACTCATATCCAACTTCTCGTCCACTGTCACCCCTAGGTCCTTTTCCGCAGAACTGCTGCCTAGCCATTCGGTCCCTAGTCTGTAGCAGTGCATTGGATTCTTCCATCCTAAGTGCAGGACCCTGCACTTATCCTTATTGAACCTCATCAGATTTCTTTTGGCCCAATCCTCCAATTTGTCTAGGTCCTTCTGTATCCTATCCCTCCCCTCCAGCGTATCTACCACTCCTCCCAGTTTAGTATCATCCGCAAATTTGCTGAGAGTGCAATCCACACCATCCTCCAGATCATTTATGAAGATATTGAACAAAACCGGCCCCAGGACCGACCCCTGGGGCACTCCACTTGACACCGGCTGCCAACTAGACATGGAGCCATTGATCACTACCCGTTGAGCCCGACAATCTAGCCAGCTTTCTACCCACCTTATAGTGCATTCATCCAGCCCATACTTCCTTAACTTGCTGACAAGAATACTGTGGGAGACCGTGTCAAAAGCTTTGCTAAAGTCAAGAAACAATACATCCACTGCTTTCCCTTCATCCACAGAACCAGTAATCTCATCATAAAAGGCGATTAGATTAGTCAGGCATGACCTTCCCTTGGTGAATCCATGCTGGCTGTTCCTGATCACTTTCCTCTCATGCAAGTGCTTCAGGATTGATTCTTTGAGGACCTGCTCCATGATTTTTCCAGGGACTGAGGTGAGGCTGACAGGCCTGTAGTTCCCAGGATCCTCCTTCTTCCCTTTTTTAAAGATTGGCACTACATTAGCCTTTTTCCAGTCATCCGGGACTTCCCCCGTTCGCCACGAGTTTTCAAAGATAATGGCCAATGGCTCTGCAATCACAGCCGCCAATTCCTTCAGCACTCTCGGATGCAACTCGTCCGGCCCCATGGACTTGTGCACGTCCAGCTTTTCTAAATAGTCCCTAACCACCTCTATCTCCACAGAGGGCTGGCCATCTCTTCCCCATTTTGTGATGCCCAGTGCAGCAGTCTGGGAGCTGACCTTGTTAGTGAAAACAGAGGCAAAAAAAGCATTGAGTACATTAGCTTTTTCCACATCCTCTGTCACTAGGTTGCCTCCCTCATTCAGTAAGGGGCCCACACTTTCCTTGGCTTTCTTCTTGTTGCCAACATACCTGAAAAAACCCTTCTTGTTACTCTTGACATCTCTCGCTAGCTGCAGCTCCAGGTGCGATTTGGCCCTCCTGATTTCATTCCTACATGCCTGAGCAATATTTTTATACTCTTCCCTGGTCATATGTCCAACCTTCCACTTCTTGTAAGCTTCTTTTTTATGTTTAAGATCCACTAGGATTTCACTGTTAAGCCAAGCTGGTCGCCTGCCATATTTACTATTCTTTCGACTCATTGGGATGGTTTGTCCCTGTAACCTCAACAGGGATTCCTTGAAATACAGCCAGCTCTCCTGGACTCCTTTCCCCTTCAAGTTAGTCCCCCAGGGGATCCTGGCCATCCGTTCCCTGGGGGAGTCGAAGTCTGCTTTCCTGAAGTCCAGGGTCCGTATCCTGCTGCTTACCTTTCTTCCATGTTTGCTGAGAACAAGAATGAGTCTTTGGTGACAAATTGCATGCAGTTTTCCAATGTAGTTAGGAGTCCTGCCCTCTAACAACCACGTGAATCTTTGCCACTATAGCCAGTTGGGCAGCACAGTACAGTAACTCCTCACTTAACATCGTCCCAGTTAACATTTTCATTATGTCACTGATCAATTAGAGACCATGCTCGTTTAAAGTTGTGTAATACTCCCTTATAACATTGTTTGGCAGCCGCCTGCTTTGTTCACTGCTTGCAGGAAGAGCAGCCCGTTGGAGCGAGCTGGTGGGGGCTTGGAACCAGGGTGGGCTGGCAGCCCCCAATCAGCTCCCCTAAGTTCCCTGTGCAGAAGCCCCCCAGCAAGCTACCAAGTGCTGGGCAGTTCAGGTGTCCGTCCCCCCACTGCCATGTGCTGCTTCTGCCCACTGCCTTGGAGCTGGTCCCAGGAGCCTCCTGCTTGCTGTGCAGGGCGGGGGGAGAAAGAGGGGTGCTGATGTCAGGGTGTCCCCCTCCCCCTGTACCCCATCTCCACAGAACCAGACATGACAGGGCTCAGGACAGAGGGAGCTTGCTGACAGCAGCT
The DNA here is from genome assembly GCF_965140295.1 of Lepidochelys olivacea. Lineage (NCBI taxonomy): Eukaryota > Metazoa > Chordata > Testudines > Cheloniidae > Lepidochelys > Lepidochelys olivacea. Next base: position 1,681,225 of record NC_140417.1, on the reverse strand, counting down.
GCTGTCTCAACTTGCTGATATGCTTAAAAAGGCAACGTACTTAAGAGTGGGGTCAGCATACTTACAAGAGGCAATACGTCTCTCTCTCTCTCTCTCTCTCTCACACACACACACACACACACACAAGCACCCCCAACACTTTGGAAAGTAGAGGGAGTGGTGCACTCCAGTGGGAGAGGGTGGGTTCATCATCACCTTGTTTCCGCAGGGGATATTTGCCGCCACTGCCATGCATCTATTGTGTCTCCTCTCTCCATTGGTGCTGCCTTGTAGAGTGTGAGGCTACATTAACAGCAGTGGGTTAACCCTTGAGGGCTCAGCCGAGCGCTAGTTCATCATTGAGCAGTAAGGCATTCCCTGGGAAACATCCCACCCCCTGACTCCACCACCTCAACCAAGCCTCACACTCATAGTTGCTGTGTACAGTATTGTTTGTTTAAAACTTCTATTGTGTGTATAATGTCTTTTGGCTGGTTAAAAAATTTTCTCTGGAACCTAATCTCCCCTATTTACATTAATTCTTATGGGGAAACTGGATTCGCTTAACATCATTTTGCTTAAAGTAGCATTTTTCAGGAACGTAACTACAATGTTAAGCAAGGAGTTACAGTAATGTCATGATGAACTGATCTGAGGCCACCCCCTTATCTATTGTATCCCACTCAGTAAGTAGGGCTTAATGGGCATACAAAATTTATCATTTGTTGCCGTGAACTCTTTCCACAGAGGGAGAAGATTAAAGAGAATTCAGGAAACACTATGAAAATTAGGAAGTTACAAATTTTACAGCAGCAATTAAGAGTTAACACAAATCAGGAAGAACCATATATTCTGTGCTTGAAGCCCAATGGCACAAGTACTGTGTAAGGGCAGGAAACAGATAAAGCAAATCAGCAGGATATTAGCATGGTCAGAAGGATGACAAAGCACATAGGTACAGTGCCTTGAGAATCCAATGGGAGAGCTGGATGGGCCACACTTTCTTCCTTAGATTTCAATTTCTCTCCGCATCTACATGATCTCCTCATTCCCTTCTTAAAGAGATGCTGCACCGATCAGTCATGGGTAGTGTGTCAGTCTCCTTTACTAACAAATATCTCTGGCATTTGTAAAGATGCCTGAACTTCCAAACGTGTGCTACATCCCTGCTTACATACAGGTTTTCTTAAACATAATAGGTTTCAGAATGGTAGCCGAGTTAGTCTGTATCAGAAAAAAAAAAAAAAAAAAAGAGGCCTTGTGGCACCTTAGAGACTAACAAATTTATTTAGGCATAAGCTTTTGTGGGCTAAAACCCACTTCATCAGATGCATGCAATGGAAAATACAGTAGGAAGATATACACACACACAGAACATGAAAAAATGGGTGTTGCCATACCAACTGTAACGAGACTAATCAATTAAGGTGGGCTGTTATCAGCAGGAGAAAAAAAAAGTTTGTAGTGATCATCAGGATGTATTTTTCACTGCATGCATCCAATGAAGTGGGTTTTAGCCCATGAAAGCTTATGCCCAAATAAATTTGTTAGTCTCTAAGGTGCCACAAGTACTCTTCGTTTTTTAAACATATAAAAGGCTGGAGAGGGAGGAGGAGGGGGGCAGCTTCCAGCAAATAAATATTAGGGAAGGAAAGGCAGAATCTGAACTGCTCTAGGACCTGCTCCCAGCACAGGGAACCAAGAACCAGCAGTTTGGTCAATAAATATTTACTGAAACATTCAGAGTTTGTTCTCCTTCTTGCTCACACTCAGGGAAGCAGCACAGGCGGTATAAACCTGCACAGAGCATTGTGCAAGGAGTGAGTCTGCCACTTTGCATATGCAAATATTTTAATCATTAATCAGTGGTACCTGGGGTTATTAACTACGTGATGATCCTTAGCAAATCTAGGTTCAAACTGTCATCTGCAACAATGGGAAGTGAACCTAATCTACAGCCTATTGCTGTAACATTGCTATTGGTCTTTGCTGTAAGAGTTCCAGTAAGCGTATAGGGCTCAGCTAGCAATGTCTGTTAGCACCTAGCTAAACCCACATCAGCCACAAGAGAGTGACAGTTACTGATTTTACTTATCTGAGCTGCCTCAGAAGCAGTTGGGTTAACCAGTCCTCAAGTGTATGGCACAGTCACGCTCTCAGGCAGCGTATGGCAGGACAGGGAGCAGTAGCAGGTAAAGGAGGGCTATATGTGCCTTCCTCAGCAGCTCTGGGCCTCTTACTTCCCCTTTTCTCTTCCAAGGAGCAGAGAGGCTCCTAAGGTGGAAGGACTGGCAAGATATTTTGGGGAGGGGAGAGAGCATCCAGGACTGGAGGGGGAAGTGAAGGCAGTCCTGAGTTGTGGAGCTCTTCGAACGTGGGAGGGTCTACTCTGTCCTTCCCACCCATGAAAACAAAAACATTTTGCTCCCTCAACTTCTGGGAAAACAAAAGGTACCACAGAAGCAGCTGGATGCCTCCTCTCTGCTCTTTACAAGAGAAAGGGAGCGAGGAGCAGGGTCCTGAGCTGCTGGTGCAGTAGCAGGTGAGAGAACATCCTTGGGGGGCAGCCTGGCAGAGACAGCCTCGTTAATGGAAAGCATGCTAAATTAATTATATGCCTTGGGGGGCCTGGTTAGGGACAACCCCTCATTCCCCAGCCCTACCTTCCCTTGGTACCTCTTGAGGAGTCTAGGCACGGATCTTCTCCCTAACCCAATCCCCCCACCACACCTGTAACAGCTGGTTTGTTTGCCTCCCACCATGAGAAAACAGCCCTAAAAACCATTTTAACCTAGCCGTGGTGGCACCACAAACAAAAAACTCAGGTGTTGCCCATTTCAGCCATTTGTGTCACATTTCAATGGCTTGCATCAGATGGGGCAGATCTAAAGGTTGAGAGGCATAGAATTAACACCATGAAAGACAGGCTACCCATCCGTACATAAATTGTCTGCAGGACTTTAAGGTAGGCAGATCTCAGAACAAAGTGTAAGGGAATATTTGTATGCCCTTTGCATATGCTAATCATGCGCCAAAATGCAAAGTGCACGAAACCACAAGGAAACATTCTAGCTGAGCAGCTGCAAACTTTGAATCCTGATAAAATAGGATCATTTAATCACAACTGGAACAGGTTACAGATTGTCTTGCCTGTCCCTTGCATCCATCGTGTCAACTCAAAATTTGTTATGTTTATCAAAATCTCTTAATGCTGAGCTGAGGAGCCAGACACTGACTTCAGGGCTGACTGTCCCCATTAAGTAAGCCATGGGGGAAATTCAGCACCAAAATAAGTTTAAGTATTCTCCCACTTTGAAATCCTCTCTGTACTTCCACTGACTATCTCCCAGAATGCATCATTCAGGGACATCAGATATAGCATCGATTGCAATGAGTCATATGGTATTTGTAAAGTTGTGTTCTGGATACAGTCAGTGAATCAGGAAGTACCAAAGGGATTTCAGAGGGGAAAGAAAGGATTTTGAAGAGAGATGAGATCAGTTAGAACTTGTTTCTCCGCTGAATGCCCCCGCCAGCTGGGTTAGCAGTACTTAGTCAAGGAAGTTGGGCATAATTCACTTTAACTCTTAGTTCCACAGTGCACCTTTCATCTGTTCAAGGTGGTCACCATACAAGGCCTCCATAATGCTTTAAAAAACCTCCGTACCCATCCCCTCTCCCCAGAATTAGGATTTTTTTTTAAAGCTATAATCTGTTCTGTTCCATATTGCCCCTCATTACATGCACATAAAATAAAGGCACCATCAACATGCTAACAGCTGATGAGACTATCTATAACCGATGGAAAATAGTCTCTCACCTCAACATTTGCAATAAAGTGTTAAGCCACATCCTGAGAATTAAGTGCACACTGGCTGGTAATTACTATTTTGAAAGATTTTCAGCACTAACTGCTTCTTCAGTAAATAAAGAAAGAAATTAAGAGTCTCCTCTTCTTCCAGAGGAAGTACTTAGGGACTCTCACTGTAATAGCGATAGGTGTCTATTAGCAGCATCACTGCTATGGTGCATTTGGTTCAGAAGGTAAATGTACTCATAATTCCTACTCCTCACGAAAACTCTACATCAGAGTTATGGCTCAAGGTTCAGAATGGCATCTATTACACCATCCAGAGGATGTGAGTAAGGCAATGGGGATTAGAAAATTAATAATTCCTAGGGTTTCTGAAGTCATCCCTTTAATCCAGCATCATGGTCTTTTTTCCTCTCCCAGGAGGACATTTCCTAGTCTTCACAGACTTGGTGCAATCCAGTTAAGGAACTTCATAGCAACTTCAAAACCAAGGAAACAGGCCTGGAACAGAGAGACAGAACACAAGGATTAGATGAGTCTTAGGCACACAGAGCTGGAGTGTTTGGAAAAGGTCTTCTCAAAGCTGAGGGGTACAGCAGCATTATAAACCCCAGACATGGTTTTGTTTCCCCCCTCTCCCCTCCTTGACATGAGTTATCTTGAACTGGAAGAAATGACATGACTGTGTCCCTCTATAGCAGAGGCAGAATTTCTGATTTTCAGTGTCATTTGTTAGGGTCCTTCCATTTAAAATAGGTGCTGATTCAATCTAGCCATTCAAAATGCTGGCAATTGTGTTAGCAGATGTGTAGAACTGTTAGTTTGTTCTAACACCAAGAGGGGTTTAGTGCAAAACCTGTCATCCTATTTCTGTTAGTGCTATCCCTACAGCCTACTTTAGTTTCCCAGCTACAGAGATTTGAGCCAGTATTTTAAAAAGCTTGGAAATAGATCCCCCAGACCATACACCCAGGGGTGTTCACTCTAACGTAAGCAGCACTGGTGAGATAATACAACAGTCTGGAATCATTTCCCCCTCCCCGGGTGACATCTGCTTTATTGGGTGAGGTATGCCATTTAGGAGTTAGCATTGGGGCCCTTCTTCGTGCCAAAACCTGGCACAATATTGACAAAGCGCCGGTTGTACTGCATGCGTCTCTTGGCACAGCCAGTCGTCTTCTTCTCTTGCTTGGCAACCTTGGGAGTCTGGCCTCTCACCTTCCCAGCACGAGCCAGGGAGCCATGGACCTTACCACCCAGCATGCGAGTAGCCACCTCCACGGTGGTAAACTCGCTAATGCCACATTGCCCAATGAGAGATTCATCCTCCTCCTTTGCAACCACTAGGTATTTAGGGTGCAAGTAGCCAGCTCCCTGCAGCTCACTAGATATCATGGTTTACTTACTGCGTTAGCGGGAAAGGCCCTTATCATAACGGCTGTGAACCCTTTGTACAGGGATGAGACGCCTTCCTCTCTGATAAGCTCCCTTAGCACATCCCTAAAGCCATTGGGATACTTCCCTGGAGCAGCTGTTGACAGAAGCAGAACATGCCATCTATGATTTGTGAATGCAGCCAGCTGAGACTTTAATGGTTACACTGTGGCCTTCCACTGTAATTCATATGGATTATTTTCCGAGTAACAAACGATTTCAAAGACTAGACAGCTTTTAGTATAGTACATCACTGACAACTAGAACAAAGACCGAGTGAGCAGGAGCCACATGCTCACCAGCACTATAAAGGTTTTAAATAATAATCGGGTCATCTGGAAGAAAAGAGGAACTTAAGCTAAGGGTTAGAAGGCTGGAAGCTTCAATCTAGCGTTGTTACTGCTGGTCACGCTAACAGCATCAGCAGGGTGGAAAGTCAGTGGTGTATCAATCAATAAAGCTGATTTGCAAGGAACAACGCTGGTCTGTTCTCAAAAAGAATATCCTCCCACGCACTAGAGCCAGGAATGGCAGTGGCTTTCCAGTGAAAACTACAGGCTCCATTTTAATGCTGATGTTACACAGATCTGACCAGGTGTTTGAGGAAAGTGATTTTATAGGAACAAATTAGCTGATCATGTGACATGCCACTGGAAAGTATTACCTTTACGAGGCCCTTGACCAGCTACTCCAGAGTAACCCTTCACCAGAGTCACAAACAACTTTTGGAAAGTGACTCAGTGGAGCAGGGGCTGCAATATTCTACTATATCCCATTCAGGCTTTTGCTCCCTTGGTCTGGAGCATCACAGAAGCTAAATTACAAAGCAAACAAACAAAACAACACACACACACCACAAACAAAAGGATTTTCCTGCATCAGCAACCACTGTTGGATGGACTGGGGCAGAAGCTCTGCCTATGTCCTTGATGTGTGACAGAGAAGATGCAGGGATCTTGTCAATGCAAGCTCCAGAGGATAGTCCTGCTAGAGACTGCTGCAGAGCTCTGTTGTATAGAAATGTTCCTCTGGGAGGAATGCCGAAGAAATCAACCAGAACCTTAATGGCAACCTCTGCTGGAGCCCAGCAACCCCAAATGTCTGTGTTCACCCCAGGGACTGGGCTGTCCCTACTACAATTCTATGGAGTGCTGACTGTAGATATTTCCATGTCGTCTGCAGATTTGCCAGTCACAAAGCAATGGATTGTGAGAGACATGCATAACTATGGTTGTCCCTGCTCCACTGTGATTTTATTTTAGATATCACCTGCCTGAACCGATGCAACTGTGCCCGGTCTTATCTGAAATGATTAAGCACTTTAAATGGGAGTATATTTGGAATAACTACTACCTAGCTCTTCTACAGCACCTTTCAACACAGATCTGCAAAGTTCTTTGAAAGGAGGTATTTTACAGATGGGGGCACAGATGAAGTAACTTGCTCAAGGTCACCCAGTAAACTTGTGGCAAAGCTGGAAATAGAACCCAGGTCTCCTGAGTCCCAGTCTAGTGCTGTAGGAGCTAGGCCACACTACCTCCTTTCTAAAATTCTGCCCAGCCATAAGCTTCTCTATTGGATTGTCCACCCAGCCCATGGAAATGCTACATCTTGTGGTGCTCTTACACGGCTGACATCTGACTCACCGGTCTGGAAGCGGGATTTCAGCACATCAGGAGGGATGGCAACAGCCCAGTTGAAGATCCCTGCCATACCCCCGGCAAAGAGAATCCTAGGCACGCTGAGGTCACTGACACTGCAGAAATATTGAATTGAAAAGGTGTCCATCTTTAAACTAATACATAAAGACCAGAAAGGCAGTTTGGCTAAGAGAGAAGACATTACAATGGTACAGACCCAGCGTGAGAGCAGCCACTGTAGGAATTCAGAGTGAGAAACTTGTGGCCGTAATATGCTGTCTCTCCATGAGAAAGGCTCAACTCTTATTGCTCTCTCATACTTGCAGCATGACAAGGATGCCTGAAAGACCAGCTTTTAGCACACAGCAGGGAAGCGGAACAGGGGTGCATCTCACCCTGAATGCTTTTCTAATTGTGCCATTAAGAGGAGTGCTTCAAATACCATTCAACAATCAATCCAATCCCACAGTGAGATGAGTCATCTCGATGGGAAAGCCAATGACAGCAAACTCCTCAGCAATCACAAAAGACACTGTTACTCCGGTGATTTTGCTCTCTAGCCATTTGCTTAGCAGGAGAAATTGACTGGAAGTATCTGGGTAAAGTCAGCATTGCCCTGACTTAGGATTTAACTAACCTCTTCCCCTCAGGGGTCAGAATGTTTTTCAGCCATTCATACGTCATGAAGTACATTCCACTGGCTGGAACATCTAGTTGGGAGAACAAACAGACAGACAAAGAGAAGTAGGAAAACGACACCTGACCACCTCTGTATGCAGGGAAAAAAAGAGCGGAAAGGAAGTATTCATCCCTAAGGGGAAGCTCTGGGCTTGCATCAGCTGCCAATGTTAGGGATCATTCTGCACCAGCCTCAGCAATGCCAACAAGTACCACTAAGTTCCCTTTCTGAGCCTTCCAGTGCAAACTGTCTGTCTAGATGGAACAGCAAGAACATTTTCAGAAAGAGCAGGGACATGGCTGCAGAAACACCTATTCCTGAACCTCTGTGTCACCAGCCCTTCCAGTCACACTGTTACCTTGACTACGAGACAGGTCTAAGCTCCCTAAACTGGAGACTGGGCAGATCAAGCCAGTCTCAGCGGCTTTGTGACGTGTGCACAGCCAGTTTGTTCCAACCAAACTTTCTGCTTTTTTATATTCTCACGTATACATGAAAATGCTCAAGCCCATGGCTAGAATCAGACAAACAGTTCTGTCAGGCATGTTGTCCTTGCTGCTAGCTTTTACAGTCATATGAGAGTCATGGGAAAGATAATTTCCTGGGCTGATGAAGATGCAAAATGCTTAAAGTTTCTCTATTTGAGGAGGCTCAGGTGAAATCACTGCCCCAGATGGGGTGTATTTTAGGGGAGAAAGCATCCAAACATATTTCTGACCTGACCCATAAGGCTTTAATTTGTTCATTATAGGTGCCTTTTTAAAAAATATATAATAGGAGAGGGAAAGGAACACTGTGGACACACAAGATATTTTTCCTCCACATCAAAAATGAGTAAAGAAACTCACTCTTTCTAGCTGGGAGAAAGAGTAATTCATTGTAACTGTATCTTTCAATAACCAATCCAACTGACCATCACGAACTGGGAGTCTCATGTACAAACCCCATCCCAAAGCGAAGAAAAAGCTAGCTTCCTATTTTTTCTTCTCTGTCTTTCGGCTTCTTTCCCCAGACCCATCATCTCTCGCCCATCCTGGAAGTCTATTGTAGCCTTCTGCGGCTTGGATTTTATTGGTCTTTACCTCTCAAGTCTTTGTGTCCATTTCTTGCTCTCCTCCCCTCATTCCCTTTTGTACTTCTCTAGTCCTCTTCTCCCACCACCCACACCAGGACTGGGACATATCCTCGTCTTCATTCTCAATCCCCAGGAGATGCAGGGGCAGCTGTGAAAACTGCAGCGCATGAAACTGATGCACAACATATCTCTGGCCCACAGTGAGATTTACGATGTTGGGTCAGTTTTGCTCTGATGCTTCTCTTCCTGCAGGGGTACTATTAGAATACATTTACTCCAGGTACCTCTCATGAGGGTGAGCACGGTTCCTTTGTATATGCCTCGAATCCCAGCCTCACGGTACAGCTGTTTCGCACAGTCCATTGGGCCACCGTATTTAATTTCACCTGAAGCAGCCTGGATCTGGAGAATTAAAATGATTGTTTACCAGGCATAACCCAAATAGTAATTTGGAAGCCTTGTGCTTTCTAAAGCTAAACTGTCAAGTGGAAGTTAGCAGCTCAGCTCTTTTCATGTAAACAGAAGCCACCCAAGGAATGTATGCCACCAGACTCCTGCTGATATATAGACAAACTGGTACAATGCATGTGAAGTCACCATATTCCCAGCCCTCTTTCCCTCCCTTTTATCCCTGTAGTCTTTCCTCAAATCGGCAGACACCTCTGTGATCTCGGCCTGGGGTTCTCACAACAAAAATGTTGGTGACCTCAAAGTGTAGCCACAAACTCTTGCTGGTGGCCACTCTCACAATTAATTAACTTTAGAAAAAACAATTAAATATGCACATAGGTCCAATCAGTGTAATTTATTTATGTAGGGTTTTTTTGCAGACCCAATAAAAATAATAATGCATAGTTGTATGTATTCCTTACTGGTGCTAAAGAGAATAGAAACACAAATAACGTGATGTGCATGTTCTCGTCTTTTGTCCTTGGTTGGGTTTTTTGGGGTGGGGAGGAGGGGCACTTTTTTGGTTGCTTTTTTAATGACTTGCTATCTAGTAAGTCTATATTTGTATGTTTGTTAATATTACTTCTCACAGGAGCAGACTTGGTAGCTAGAAGATAGTGAAAAGTGATATTAAAAAACATACAAATACCACTTTTTACAACAGACTTACTCAGCCCTGGTAAGCCGAGGACAAATTAAACCTGGAGCGGTGAGTAGGGAGGCAGCCAGGGGGTGGGGTGGCAGCAGGGGCCAGGGGCAATGGGGTGGTGAGCCCAGGGCTAGGGCCAGAGTCCGAAGCCCCACAGCTATAGGATGGAGCCTGCTGCCGTGTGGCCAGAGGACAGAGCCCACCACCCCAGAGCTGAAGCTGGAAGCCTGAATCTCACTGGGAAGGTGGGGAACTCACACTGACTGCCTGCTCCTCTGGTGTTTGTGGCTCCGCTGCTCTCTCCCCCCCCATAAATCACTGCCCAGGAGGGTGTGGCCACAAGAAAAACCCGATGGCTGCATTTGAGAAACGCTGATGGGCCAGCGTAACTCCAAAGAGGCCCAGCAATAACCAGTGATAAGTAACACTAGTCTCTGATCAGAAATAGGTACGTGTAGTCTCAGAATAAGCCCCCAGCTGTCAGAGGTGAGAATCCAAAAATCCCTCTAATGCAGGGGTTCTCAAACTTCATTGCACCGTGACCCCCTTCTGACAAGAAAAATTACTTAATGACCCCAGGAGGGAAGACCAAAGCCTGAGTCCACCCAACCCCCACTGCCCTGGGTGCAGGGGTCAAAGACCGAGCCCTATCGCTCCGGGCAGGGGGGGGTCAAAGCTGAAGCTCAAGGGTATCAGCCCCAGGCAGGGAGCCTGCAACCTGAGTCCTGCTGCACAGGACTGAAGCCCTCTGGCTTTGGGCAACAGAGCTCGGGCTTCAGCCCCAGGAAGTCTAAGTCAGCCCTGGCGACCCCATTCAAAGGGGGTCGCGACTCACTTTGGGGTCCTGACACTCAGTTTGAGAACTGCTGATCTAATACACACTTACTAAAATTTCTCTCCTCCCCAGATTGAAAAGGATTTGCGTCCACAGGTGTTTACTGAACCATGCACTGGCTGGATTGTGTCAAATTAAGAATCAGATACTTACCTAATTTCCACCAGTTTAAGTTTGAAATAACTCAGCTGAAATCAGTCAAGTTACTCCAGATTTACACAGATTAGAATATGACTCCAAAAAAATTTCATAGAACTCAAGACAATTTTTATGAGTAAAAGATGCCCTGTGATAATGCTTTGCATGTTGGAATCAATGTCTAACATCCATTAAAACACTAAGAAGTACAGCAGTCAGCGTGAGAGAGGGTAGAGATCAGAAGGTCTTGCACAGACAGTTTTTTCATTTGTTCAAATTGGCATTTCCCACTAGGGTTTCAAAAACCAAGAGCTATGATGGGTTTAAAGTTTATGGTCACTAGAAAAGTTTATGGTCACTAGTTTTATAATAGCTTGTATTATATATTTTTGAAATGGGTCCTTCTGTTACATACAAGGATTCCAGGGAACTATGGGCAAAATCTTTATCATGCAAGAGATTCACGGACCTGAATGTTACTACAAAGGCTTTGTTTTACATGAGAAGATAAGATACACTCTACATTTCAGAAGTGCCCAAGAGGTCAGCTGGCATCCCAGGGTGATGCTGCTGATATGCTGAATGGTGTCTATAGGAGGGCATGTTGTATTTACCAGATTTTCAAAGGGAAGCTGTATAGTGCTTCTTCATGACAGAGTCGCATCAAGTTATGCCTCAGCCCTGCTGAAAGGGGTGCTTTCTAAATTCAGTACAGAGTAAATTTGCTAATTAGAGGAGTTATGTCTTCCTAGCAAGGTCTTTTTAAATCAGACAACACTCCTTAAATTAAGGGTGGGAATTTCTCCCCATCCACACACACAGTCTTACCTGTAAAAGGCACTTGATCCTCTCTCCTGGAGCCATGATTGCTGTTGTGAACACTCCAGATAACATGCCAGCAGCAAACAGCTGGGGATATCTGCGCATAGAACACGGGAAAATAAAGATCCCAAGATACATAATCCAATAAGCATGACATTTAATATAGTCAGCGTGAAAAGACTTGACTTCACGCAACATTAGAGTAAAATGTATAAGAGTTTGGAAATCCAAAAGGTATGGTTCCCTCAGCAAGTATACCTCTGCTGTTGTGCATTGATAGTATTTTGTATTACTCAATGTGCTTATGTTTTATGCTACAATATACAGAGTGAGACTAAGTCATTTGACCCAACTATGGGGCGGGCCTCCCTAGGGAGGCCTGAGTGGCGTGCCCCCCCTTTTGGGGTGGGGGGCGGGAGAAAAGAGCTCTGGCTGTCAGCCCTGGATGGCTGGGGCTCATACAGGAGGGCCATGCACACCTGGGATGTGTGGGGATGGGATAAAGGTGACAGGTGGAGCCGCATCGCCCAGGGGCTGACAGTCAGAGCCCTGCCGCCTGGGCTCCCCCCATTCCTCACCAGGAGGCAGTGGTGGGGCTCTAGCTGTCAGCTTCGGGGTGGCTGCAGTAGGGTGGCAATGGAGCGCTGAGTCGCTTATATCACTTCTCACATTGCCATCCTTACTTCTGTGCTGCTGCTGGCATGGCGCTGCCCTCAGAGCTGGGTACCTGGCCAGCAGCCGCTGCTCTCTTCTCCGCCTTCCGAACTGGGTGGTGGTGTATGTATTGGGGGGGGGAGGGGGGAAGCAGGAGGCCCCGAAGGAATTACAGACACAAAGAAGATCAAATAAGTTTGAGAAGCACTGCTCTAGAACTAGAAGTCTTAAGGTCCAATTCAGTAAAGCACTGAACAATGGAGTTCAATGGGAATCGAGTACATGAAACAAGCTTTAAATTTCTTGATTTATAAGCAAGCTTGAGAGAACCATGATGGATTTGGAACATTTGAGTGAGCAAAGCTCTTGAACAAATGTACACACAAGTATATTATATGTGCATCTGGAGCGCCACTTCTGTTAGAAAATGCAGCAAGTGGAGGAGTAGTATGGATGAGTGGTTACAGGATTTTCAAACACCCTTTGTTCTTCCTAAGCCAGATTTCTTCAGATGGGTCAGACACTGGTCCTTACTAGAGACTAAGTCTATGGCAAGTTGAACATTTCAAAAATAAACCTAATTTTTTTTTTTAAATTAAAAATCTTCTCATTCATGAATAACCTGTCACAGCTACATAGAATTTTATCAGCCTTCCACAGAATTCCAACTTGGAGCCAAAAAAGGAGCAGGAGAAATTTTGTTCCAAAAAGTCATTTTTCCAGAAGGGTAAGTGTGCCTGAAAACAGAGGCTGACCGTAGAAAATAAATACCTTTTCAGCCATAGCTAAGAGAAACACTCCTGCAATTAATAACCTAACCTACAGAGTGGATGCAGTGAGACTCCCACTTACCACTAGCAGGAAGGAAAGATCATGTCTTGTGACCACCAGGTCTGTCAGATGGCTATGCTGCAATATACATGTAATCTTTCCATTCAGTTTCCCTTAATAGCAAGGCTGTTCTAAGTCATTATCATTATGTAACACATACGGTATTCAGTTACAACTGAGCTGTTCTTTAATGACTGTCTTTCTGCACAGGGAGGGAACCGCACAGTATTTGCCTACCTGCTGTCTGTTTTTAGCCTGTGCTATCGGTACCACGCTTTTAGGAGCATTACCGCCACCAGTGGTTTGAGGATTTTGGTTTTTTTTTAAATTATATTTATAATCCAGAGAGGAGACATTTACACCACAACCGATTGTGTAATTCGACACAGCAGGCTAGGAGCCGTAGAAAAGGTACCCCAAGTGTCTGAACAACTCAGAACTTACGTTAGAATGTCATCAGGATTCCTCTGCTGGAGTTTTTTCCCCAAACCAAATCCAAAGAAGCACACAGCAAACATGGGAGTCACTCCAATAATCGGAGCTGCCATTCCTTTATACAAGCCTCGGACTCCCTGCAAGAGACCGCAGGTTATTTAGGTTTCATGCAGCATTCTTCAGGGTGATAAATATTTCACCACATCAAGAAGCAAATAACGTTACTATACAAGATGATCACAGCAAAGGCAGCCAGCTGCATGAATGAAAGGGATTTGCCATGATACAGTTCTGAACACAGCCCAGAGGAGTTGTGGGAAAGTCGTGCCAGGACTTCTTGTCCTCCCCAGGGCTAGCACTTCCAAAACATACCTATCAAGACGGCACTAGGCTAAGCCCTAGATTTTCTTACTCTCCAGATAACTGCCATCCTGCCTCCATGTATTATTCCCATTTCTCACCAGCACTAGTTCTGCTCTCTGCCACTCCAAATATGCTAGCTAGTGCCCACCTTAAATACAGTATACAATACAATACAAATACAATATAGCTAGCTAGTGCCCACCTTAAATACAGTCCTGTTAGAAACATGCACGGCCCAGTACGTCTCAAACTTTTATATATATATATTTACATATACACAGAGAGAGAGACGGACGTACTGTATTAGAGAGTCTTCAAAAGGCAACATTTCAGTATAACCCTGACACTCAACATGTATACAGTGGGCCAGACTCCTCCCTGGTGTTAGGCAACTGATTTCAATGGACTTGCAGCGAGGATGGATTTGGCCCACTCTATTTAACCCTTTCATTCCCCCCCACACACACTAAGCATTCTCAGCTCCATTTGATATATTTCAGGAAGCAGACCATGAGGAGCAACTTGTCAGGACTGCCAGATCTGACAAAACACAAAGAAGGTACACCAATGTGAGATTTCTAAAGATAGTGACAACACTCGACCCAAGGTTTATGAATCTGAAGTGCCTTCCAAAATCTGAGAGGAAGGAGGTGTGGAACATGCTTTCAGAAGAGTTAAAAGAGCAACACTCTGATGCGTAAACTACAGAACTGAACCACCAAAAATGAAAATCAACCTTCTCCTGGTGGCATCTGACTCAGATGATTAAAATGAACATGCATGGGTCTGCACCACTTTGGATCGTTATCAAGCAGAACCCGTCATTGGGAAGGATGTATGTCATCTGGAAGGGTGGTTGAAGCATGAAGGGACATATGAATCTTTAGTGCAGTTGGCACGTAAAAATCTTGCAACACCGGCTATAACAATGCCATGCGAATGCCTGCTCTTACTTTCAGGTGACATTGTAAACAAGAAGCGGGCAGCATTATCTCCTGCAAACGTAAACCAACTTGTTTGAGCAATTGGCTGAACAAGAAGTAGGACCGAGTGGACTTGTAGGATCTAAAGTTTTGCATTGTTTTATTTCCGAGTGTAGTTATTTTTTGGTATGTAATTCTACATTTGTAAATTCAACTTTAGTGCAATATCTTTATCATGACAATACAGTAACTCCTCACTTAACGTCATCCCAGTTAACGTTGTTTCATTGTTACACTGCTGATCAATTAGAGAACATGCTCGTTTAAAGTTGCGCAGTACTCCCTCATAACACTGTTTGGCAGCTGCCTGCTTTGTCCACTGCTTGCAGGAAGAGCAGCCCGTTGGAGCGAGCTGGTGGGGGCTTGGAACCAGGGTGGGCCGGCAGCCCCCACATCAGCTCCCCTAAGTTCCCTCTGCGGCAGCCACCCAGCAGGCTATCAAGGGCCTGGCAGTTCAGGTGTCCCTTCCCCAACTCATACCTAATACACCCCAGTGCGTTAACAGGAGTGTCGTATGCAAGATGCAGGAGGTAACTGCTCAGCATCATTGAGACCCCAGCTGGAGTAGTGTATCCAGTTCTGGGCACCACAGTTTAAGAAAAATATAAACAAATTGGAGAGTCCAGAGGAGAGTAAACAAACATGTTAAAGGGTTTAGGAAACCTGATTTATGAGGAAAGATGGGGAACAATGGGCATGCTTAGCCTTGACTGAGGATGGACCTGATAACAGTCATTAACATTTAAGACTGTTATAAAGAGGATAGTGGTCAATTGTTCTCCATGTCTACTGAATACAGAACAAGAAGTAATGGGCTTAATCTGCAGCAAGGGAGATGTTAGGAAAAGCTTCCTAACTATAAGGGTAGTTAAACTGTGGAATAGATTTCCAAGGGAGGTTGTGGAATCCCTGTCATTGGAGGCTTTTAGAACAGACTGGACAAACATCTGTCAGGGACCATCGAGGTTTACTTGGTCCTGATACAGTGTAGGGGGCTGGACTAGGGTGACCTATTGAGGTCTCTTCCAGTCCTACATGTCTGTGATTCCACAATGGTGCCTTCTGGCCTTAAAAAAACAAAACAAACAAACAAAAACCCCTAAAACCTACAAATTTGAACTAACACTTCCTCTTTTGTCTTGTCACAGAGGGGATTATGGGTTCTAGAAGAAATTAGAGACATTGCTTGGGTCAACAACAGTCAGTCTCTATTTTAGGAGTTCCAGAGAGCTCGCCATAGCACAGGCATCAAAATTCCACCACCTACAACAATACAGCCAGCAAACAACTGCCAATGTTCATTACAGCCTTTAACTTTAGGTATTAACACCACTGCATTTCTGACTTTAAAAAAGAAAAAAAAAGCAAGATCAAATTACACATTCCAAAGATTATTATGTTCTCCCTCTACCAGTTCTTTTCAGATTTCACAATCCGATGAAAAATTTGAATTAGAACCATTTGAATTGATAACCTGAGAACTTTATAGTCTCAAGGGGGGCCAGATTCCCACAAAATTCCACTCCAATGACGTACATGAGCAACTGACATTTTTGGCAGGCATAGCAAGTGCCAGTCTACAGTACCTCTCGAATGAGAGTCTGTCTGAAACAGTCGAAGGTCCCAGAATAGAGTGGAGACTGCCCAGCCAGGGGTTTTGGTTGGGTCTGTAGTCGGACCTGTAAAACAAGAAGGGAAAACAAAACAGTTTTTTTTTGTTTTAAGGTACATGACTTTTTTAGGATTAGTTCCAGAGAGCTATATTAAAGTCATAGGTTTTATATCCAGGCATTGTAATATTGGTACAAGGGTTAAAACTCAGTATTTTAGCTTGTACAAATATCTAAATAAGAACACAAATACCTTAAGTTATTTCAATATCGTTATAAATATTACACTTACTTTAAATTCAAGTTAATACTCTCTAAACAGTGATGTGGTTGCTTTAAGCACTTTTGCGATCCAGTGCCATTTCTATTGCTCCCTTTCCCCATCTGCTCAACTCAGTATGCAGGTACTGTCACCAATGAAACTTGGTTTTATTTATCTTCAAATTAAAGAATATAATTAAAAGGAAAAATAATGTTATTGTTTAAAACATCTCATCTCCAGTATCATCAATCCGTAGATCAATAATGCAGAACAAATACTTGTTACATTCCAAAAAGCTTCCCACTCATACCACGATGGGCCATCATGCTCTGGAAGTTGTACTCTCCACAGGTCTGATGTCTATATTAAAGAGGAGACCCTATGCAATCAGGTATATCCCTTTAGCTTATGGCAGGTCATCAAGGCAGCCTTCTGTTGGGCAGAGTTTGGACACTTCTGCTTTGCGGTTTCCTGGTCTTCAGTTACTACTTTATCTACCTTTCCCCACCCTCTCAATCGCTAGGCTCCTTTGCCATAACAGAGTTTAAACACATGTAACAATTAGTTACTGGGGCTCAAGGTCACAAATTTCCCTTAATTTCTGATGCTTTTTGGAACAAGAGTTTTCCTTTCCATTCATTTTCCATTCATCACTGATTTTTCTAGCTGCTAACTGGACTTTTCTGAGTGTCTTAAAAGGATAAACATGCTGGCTTAATGAAGACAAGCAAAACACAGATTGGAACAAATACATAGTTACAACAAATAGGTGCTAACATTTTGAGAGGACTCGTGAGCCAATGGTTATCTGTACCTCAGTTCTCCAAGTGTAAAACAGGAATAATTGCACTTCACTACCTCACAGGCGTGTCATGAGGATAAATACATTAACATTTGTAAGATGCTCACATACTACAGTAATGGGAGCCATGTAAGTACCTGAAATAGACAGATTCTTAGAAACAGAGTGGTACAAAGAACACTCCTACACACTCCCCCCCCACATAGGCTGACAAAATGAAACTGTTCACACACAGATACAAGTGAGCTTAGCAACATTTTCATTTAAACTAATGGCAGGGAGTTCCAGCTACCACAGGCTGAGAGTGGAAATGCTCCAAAGAGAATGATCAGTATAGTATGATTTTAGACTGAAGTGAAGTTGCCTTCATATATGCTAGTGTAGTAATTTCTCTTTAAAAAAGAGTCATTTGTATATACGATCCAAGTGACAAAACAGAGTATCAGACATCCCATTCATGTCTCTCCTTTAAAATAAAGTAATATCAGCCTGTGAAATTCTCATTAACAAAACAGGATCATTGATATCATAAGCGAATGATGAGTGGCACGTCAATGCTGCCTCTGTGTGGTAGGAAATATACACCTTAAATTGACTGAGTTAGCTGGTGAAACCAAGGGCTTCTGAAAAACAGCCGGACCTCACATGTTTGAACAGATTACTTATCATTCTAGAGGGCACAGGCGTTATAAACACTGCCACAGTTGCCAGAAGCTAGATGCAAATATTGCTGCCAAGATAAGAGGACACGCCCTGTGATAATACTGTGTGTGGGATATATCACAGGTCAGCCAACACAGAGCTTTCAGGGTCAGCCCCATTTTCATATAATAAGAATGGGGGGTGGGAAAGGGGGGGGCAATACTCAGCATCCATGTCCCCATACAATTCTGCCAGAGTCTCTGCACACACCTCACGGCTAGATGTTCTCAAAACTGGTTGCCTGGTCTTGTGAATCCTATAGTGTCAGTTTTACCCAATGCACAGTGACTGTTGGCATCTTTGCCAGCCCTCTCTCAGCTGCTCCTAGAATCCACAGCCCAGAGGGGGACGCTTCAGCCTGGTCAGAAGGCTTTATGCCAAAACTAGAAACTACCCCGATGCCCTGAACAGACAAGGTGGGCGAGATAACACACTTTTTCATCAATAGAAGTTGGTCCAATAGAGACAAATGTTGGAGACCCCAGGGCATGGCCACTAGTTAAGTCAAGAGGATAAAAGGCCATAAGGGTTGAAGAAGTCTCCCTGCTGAAGGCCTAAGGGCTTCTTCTGAACCCCCCTTAACAGAATTCAGGCCTGGCTGGTTTGAGTAAGCTTTTTTGCTCTTAAGACAATGTTGCAGCCGTAAGTAATGCTTTATAATGTAAGATTTGCTAAGGCCAAGCTAAAAATAATAGGAGATAGTTACAAGGCCAGGCAGGATGTGCTGGTTGTTTAAGTTGCTAGAAATGCTTGTTAAAGGGTGCAAAAAATAAACATTGTTGTAACCCATATAAAAAAGGCAAAATATTTGTGCAAAGTTTTAATTGGCCAATATGTAATGCAGTAGCATTAAAAAATATAAAAGTGTGTCTAATGACCTGCTCTGGTGTGCAGGATTTGAGATTCTATTCTCCCTGTTCCTCGTTTGCAGCTGCAAATAAACTTTTCTGCTTCTCCCCCCCCTTATAATTATTAAGTAAAACACACAGTTGTTTTTCCTCTCGCCGGCAACAAACGCCTAGGAGTGCGCGCGGGGCAGGCCGGGAGCTGTAGTATTTCTCCCCCCCCCGGGCGCGGGGCAGGCCGGGAACTGTAGTATTTCTCCCCCCCCCGGGCGCGGGGCAGGCCGGGAACTGTAGTATTTCTCCCCCCCCCCCGGGCGCGGGGCAGGCCGGGAACTGTAGTATTTCTCCCCCCCCCCCGGGCGCGGGGCAGGCCGGGAACTGTAGTATTTCTCCCCCCCCCCGGGCGCGGGGCAGGCCGGGAACTGTAGTATTTCTCCCCCCCCCTGGGCGCGGGGCAGGCCGGGAACTGTAGTATTTCTCCCCCCCCCCCGGGCGCGGGGCAGGCCGGGAACTGTAGTATTTCTCCCCCCCTCCTCCCCCCCCCCGCGCGGGGCAGGCCGGGAACTGTAGTATTTCTCCCCCCTCTCCTCCCCCCCCGCGCGGGGCAGGCCGGGAACTGTAGTATTTCTCCCCCCTCTCCTCCCCCCCCGCGCGGGGCAGGCCGGGAACTGTAGTATTTCCCCCCCCCGGGCGCGGGGCAGGCCGGGAGCTGTAGTATTTCTCCCCCCCTCCTCCCCCCCCGCGCGGGGCAGGCCGGGAACTGTAGTATTTCTCCCCCTCTCCTCCCCCCCCCCCGCGCGGGGCAGGCCGGGAGCTGTAGTATTTCCCCCCCCCGGGCGCGGGGCAGGCCGGGAGCTGTAGTATTTCCCCCCCCCGGGCGCGGGGCAGGCCGGGAGCTGTAGTATTTCTCCCCCCTCTCCTCCCCCCCCCGCGCGGGGCAGGCCGGGAGCTAGCTCCCTCACCTTGATGGTGTCCAGCGGGTGCCCCACGAACACCAGGCAGACGCCGCCGAAGCCGCCGGCGAAGAAGTTCCTCACGGGGCTGATGGGCTGCGGCTGCTCGGCCATGGCCGCGGCGGGAGCGGAGCTCTGCGCAGCGCGCCCGACAGCGGAGCCCTGGCGCTGACCTTTACCCCAGTCCCGAGCCGCAAAGCATGGCGGGACACGGCGGGACGCGGGGCACGCTGGGACACTGGAGGACTGGCCTGCCGGAGCCGCGCCCGACACGGAGTTCCGGCTCCCTCGGGCCGGCGGCGCAGCGGGGTCGCCCTGACCGAGGCGCGATGCGCATGCGCTCTACGCCCGCTTGCCGCCGGGCCCCCGCGCCAGGAGCGGGCCCCACCGCCCGCGCTGCCGCGCCGGCCCCTCCCCGTGCTGTCTGGGCGCCGCAGTGCCCGGAGCTGGCCGGTGGCGGGCGCTAGGCCGCGCCCTGTCCCAGGCGGGGAACTGAGGCACAAGGAGCCGCGGTGAAGGCCGCTCCAGAGAGCGGGGTGCAGGCCGGCCCGGAGCCCCCCTCCCGGCTTCACACGGAACCATTTCCCGGTGCTCGGCCGCGGCGCGGCCCGGGGGAAGCGCCCTCGGGAGTCCTGGGCCCCACCAGATTCGCTTCCCAGGAGGCCCCGCGTGTCCTCGGACGGGCCCCGCTTCCGAGTTGGCGCTTGTAGGCAAGCCCCGAGGCAGACCAACGTCTCGTTGGGCCGCTCTCCTTGGGCCCAAGGTGGCGTTCCGCAGCTGCCCCTCCGCTGCCGGGTCTCGCCTCCGCGCCAACCCAACCGTCTGTCATTTCCCCCGCAGAGCGGTGGGGGGATAGTTTAGCCCTGTCTCCCTTTAATTCTGGGGAGCGTCACTTGTCATGAGGATAGGTGAAGGAAAAGTAGCCGTGCTTTGACAGAACTACCCGCTGAGGGGTCCCTGTGCCATCCATTACTCCATATCTGTGGGAGGGGTGTCTGAGAAGGGGTCAAGCCCAGCTGCTCTTCAATTTTCCTGATACAGGTTTAGGAAACCCCTCTTCCTCAGAGAGCTCACACCATTGTGGCTCTTGCCCTCAGAGGAAAATTCGTTTCTGGTTTTGAGAGGCGATGCAGCCACTCCCATAGCCAAGGCTGAAGTGTTTTTACCAGTGGCTTTTCCTAACACTGTAATTAAAGCAGCTGGGCCCTGTCTATACCATCATGTACATCACTGGAAGTAAAGTATAGCTGAATCATTGCTGGAAACTCAGTACAGTAGAACCTCAGAGTTACAGACACCATGGGAATAGAGGTTGTCTCTATTCTATGTCTCTATGTCTAACTCTGAACAAAACAAAGCTCCGGCTCCAGCAGTTCACACTCTGAGCCAGGTTCTAGAGGCACCTTCTTTCTGGACAAGCTTTTCCCCCCTCCCCACCGAGGGGTGGGTGGTGAAAATAGTGCCCCCCTCCCACCCATGGGCACATGTGTGTGTGTGAAAACAGCCCCCCCCTTCCCGGGAGAGGGTTGTGGAAAGCAGTGCAGACACCAATGCTTTTTCTGCGCAGGCAGGACTCAGCTTTGCCTGAGAATCTCAGCATCTTCAACTCCTAGCGGTAAGTGGGTGCCGAGTGGGGACAGGCAGCCCAGATGTGCCTACCTTTAAGATGCAATACAGGCACAGTACAGTACTTGCTTTTTTTGCAGTCTCCATTGCTGCCTGATTGATTACTTCTGGTTTCACATGGTGTCCTGTTGACCAGTCAGTCTGTAATTCTGGCGTTCATATTTTTGAGGTTCTACTGTAATAATTTTCCAAATGTAGACAAGGCCAGGTGAAAAAGTGAAATTCTTCAGAGACTGTTAGTCTCTAATCAATCCAAAAGGCCATGATATAGATGTTTAGTCACTCCCTGGCCTGTCCATGCTGCCTAGTCTCCCTCATCCCATGGAGGTAAGCAGAAGGTCACACTGAACCCATAATTCTCGCATGGCAATGCCAGGAGGTGTCCCAGAGTCCCTTTGCTCCCCAGCCAATTTAATATTTTAGTAACAGGTATAAGGAATAATGACCCAAGAGCTGTGCAATATTTAGCTGCAATTCTTTTACGTTATTCTCAGGTAATGGTGGGTGGTTTGTTAATGTCATCGGAAAGCCCACAAGGGACTGCAGCAAAAGCAACTGTAGGAGGAGGCTTACTGAAAGAGGTGAATCTTGCATTACACTTTAAATATGGCAAGTCTTGGACTCAGTCTGGTCTCCAGCAATTGTGGATTCCCAGCTAAAGTCCCTCCAGTGGGAGCAGCCTGCTCCCAGTACTTACATGTACAAATCTGGACTCCATTAGCTTGAGTATCTTTATAGAATGCAACTGCTGTGATGGAGTGCAAAACAAAAGCTGTTCTTTCTGTGAGGATATCCCGCTATTGGATATGATGACAAGATAGAGCATAGCGGATGGGTGTGATGTGCTTATGCTAGTCTGTCCTACCTAGCTGGAAGGCAGTTGCTTATTGTCGTTTCCAAATTGCCTTCAGGATTACCCCAAAGGAGTGATTAAAGTGTGATTCACTGGCCTAGTGTGTGATCTTGCAAGAATGAGACCCTGCCACTTACTAAGGGGCAGCTCTACCAATTTTGCCGCCCCAAGCAGTCACCGCCGAGCCTGGAAGAGTGGCGGAGCTGCTGCCCAAAAGCTGCCATGGTGGGAAGAGCGGCGGAGCTGCTGCTGAATTGCTGCCCCGGGACACAGACTGCTGCCCCATTCTCAATGCCACCCCAAGCACCTGCTTGGAAAGCTGGTGCCTGGAGCCGGCCCTGCACTTACTGATAGCAAACGCTCCTCTGATTCAAGTGGTAAGCTCATTCAAGCACTCCTGTTCAGTGCTGAATGTCCCAGGTTTGATTCCTGCTTACGAATGTTATCTATGTTATATATCAAAAGCATAGCTCTCTGTGGTCAAGTCTGTACCTGAGAAGAAAGGGCAAAGTTAAAAGCTGGGAAAAAGCATTTCTGATCAGTGCTGCAGTTTGATTGTCCATGAGCATGAATAAGTCTCATCAGGGACAAAGCTGGAAAACATGAGGGCACTGTAGTCTCTCTCTTGATCTTCTAGTATCTTAAGACTGAGCACTGAAGGACGAAGGAAGTGAAAGTCATTAGTGAAAAGGAAGATTAATTATAATCTTATGGAATCTATTGTAAGGAGAGAAAGCCACATCAATGAAATGGAAGAGAGGGGAAGTTGATAGCAATAAATAAAAATCAGAAAATAGTAATTGTAGAAAAGTGATAAGGGAAGCAAAAGGACACACTAAGAAGAAACATATAGCCAGCAAAGTTAAAGACAATAAGAAGGCATTTTTAAAGTGTATTAGGAACACAAAGAATCCTAACAATGGTACTGGTCCATTACTAAATGGAAATGGTAGAATTGTCAGTAATAATGCAGAAAAAGCAAAAATGTTAAATTACTATTTGTTTTGTATTTAGGAAAAAACAGATTAAGTAATCATATAGTGGCAATGAAACGCTACTGCAATAGCAACTCAGGAGGATGTTAAAATTAGACATTTTTAAATCTGCAGGTTTAGATACCTTACATCCAAAAGTTTTGAAAGAGCTGGCTGATGAGCCTGTTGGACCATTAATGTTCATTTTCAATGTCTTGGAAAAATATGAAAGTTCCAGAGGACTGGAAGAATGCTACTGCTGTGCCAATTTATAAAAAGGGTAAATGGGATGACCAGGGTAATTATAGACCTGTCAGCCTGATATTGCTCACAGGAAGAATAATGAAACAGCTGATACAGGACTGGATTAATAAAGAATTAAAGAAGGGTAGGTAATAGAATTAATCCCAATCAACATGGGTTTATGGAAAACAGATCCTGTCAAACTAACTTGATAACATTTTTTAAAATATGGTTACAGGTTTGGTTGATAAAGATAATAGCGTTGATGTAATATACTTTCACTTCTGGAAGGCATTTGACATGGTGCTGCAAGACATTTTGATTAAAAAGTAAAATGACATAAAATTGACATGGCACACTTTAATTAGATTAAAAACTGGCTAACTAATAGGTGTCAAAATGTAATGGTAAATGAGGAACCATCACTGAGTAGGTGAGTTTCTAATGGGGTCCCACAAGGAACAAGTTTTTGCTCCTATGCTATTAAACATTTTTATTAATGACTTGGAGGGAAATATAAAATCATCACTGTAAAGTTTGCAGATTACACAAAAACTGATAAATAATGAAGAGGACAGGTCACTGTTAAACAGCAATCGGCATTGCTTGGTAAGCTGGGCGTAAGCAAATAATAATAGTGTTATTTTGACCAAACATATCTAAAAACACAGAATGTTGGCCATACTTACGGACTGGGGACTCCATCCTGGGAAGCAGTGTCTCTGAAAAACGTCTGGGGATCATGATGGATAATCATGTGAAAGGGAACTCCCAATGGCATGCCGTTGCCAAAACAGCTCATGCAATCCTTGGGGGCATAAACGGGAATCTTGGGTAGGAGTAGGGGGGTTCTATCACCCCTGTATTCGGCACAGGTGTGACTCGGACTAGAAGACTGTGCCCACTGCCGATGCCCACAATTCAAGAAGGATGTTGATAAATTGGAAGGAGTTCGGAGAAGAGCCCTGAGACTGATTAAAGGCTTGGAAAACAGGCCTTCTCCTAGAAGACTCGCTCTGTGAGCACATATTTGGACAAGGGGCTCTCCGATCAAGCAGGCGAAGGTACACGGCGAGCCAGTGCCTGGAAGCTGGCCCTGCCCAATTTCAGAAGCAGGCTCCAAACAACTTCCCCGGGACCAGGGCGGATGCGGCCTCCGCGGCCGCTTTCACAGCGGGACCGGCTGTCTGTCCCGAAGGGCGCGCTCTAGGGCCAGCAGGAGGGGAGGGGCGGCGGGGCGGCGCCCGAGGCCTGCGCGACCCCGGGGCGGCCGGGCGGGCGGGCCGGGTACCCCGCCGTTCCGCAGCGCTGAGTGGCCCAGGGGCGATGGCAGCGGGGCCGGGGCCGGGGCAGCCCTGCGGACCCCGCCCGCGTCAGACCCGCGGGCCGGGGCAGCCAAGGGGAGGAGAGCCAAGGTGTGGCCGGGCCCCCGGGGCCGAGGGCAGCGCGACCCGGGCACGCCTGGGGCGGGGCCGAGACTCCGGCCCGGCCCGGCCCGGCCCGGCCCCGCGCCCCAGCCGCAGGGGGCGGCCCCCGCCATCGACGCGTGCTACGGGGGGTCCCGCATGGCCGGCGGGGAGGCGAGCGGAACCTCCCCCCGCCGCCCGAATGGTTCGGACCATGCCCTGGTCGCGTCACCTCCTCCGAAGCGCGGGCTTCCCCGCGTCCCACGCGCCGGCGGAAATGACGTCTGGCTGGACGCCAGAACTTCCGGTGCGCAGGCAGTAGCGGCCCGGCAGGAGGAGCCCGGGGGGAAGCGGCCCCCCCTCTTCCCGGTGGTCCCGGCACCCCGCGGCCTGCCCCGTACCTGGGCCCGAGCCTGCCGCGGCCTTCGCCCCGCAGCCCCGGTAGGTCGGAGGGAAGCCGGGCCTTGTTTACGCCGGGACAGCGCTGAGGAGACGGGCAGGGCGCCGGGCTGCTCCCTCCCGCGGGCGCAAGCGGGACGTGGCTGGAGCGGGTAGGGCCTGGGCCCTGTCCCCGCGCTCCCCTGGAGCCCGGCACGGAGCGGGGGGCGGCTCTCCCCCGGCCTGGCTGTGGAATGGGGGGAGTTGTGTGGTGCCCCCTTCCTGAGGGCTCCTTCTCCCCTAGCCCAGCTGTACCACGGGGAGGAGGGGGCTGTGTGGTGCCCCCTTCCTGAGGGCTGCTTCTCCCCCAGCCCAGCTGTACCACGGGGAGGAGGGGGCTGTGTGGTGCCCCCTTCCTGAGGGCTCCTTCTCCCCCAGCCCAGCTGTACCACGGGGAGGAGGGGGCTGTGTGGTGCCCCCTTCCTGAGGGCTGCTTCTCCCCCCCCAGCTCAGCTGTGGTACAAGGCGGACTTTTGTGGTGCCCCCCTCTTTGGGGGCTGCTTTTACCTTCCTGAGCCTGGCTGTGCAACTCTGGGGGGGGTTGTGCAGTGCCCCCCTCCCTGGGGACTGCTTCCCCCCCGAACCTGTGCCCAGGATGGGGGCGGGCTGTGCGGTGTCCCCCTTCTTGGGAGCTAGGTCCCCACCACTAGAGCCAAATTGTGGTGGGCAAGGCTACTATTGGTCGCAGGGCATCTCCACCCCCTCATATACAATGGATCTGTCTTTACCTGGCCCTCATGGGGAGACTTCATTCTCCCTGAGTGTTAGCCTCGGTGACGGGATGGGCTCCCAGTTGACTGAGTCATTCTAGCCTTTGGGAGTAGGTACCTACCCTGTATCATCCCAACCTGCATATGCTGTGGTTGGGACCTATTAATATCAACCAGGAGCCTTCAGAGCACCAAAAACCTTTCTTGCCCTTCTACTTCAAGGGGCGTTTGGTACGTGGCTCTTAGTGTAGGGGTCCTGGTGGTGGGACTATGGGAATATAGCCTTTCCCCACCTGTGTGCTAGATGGTAGTGATAGTCCAAGGGACATAGTGAGGAGCACAGTATACACTGATTCTTAAGAAAAGCTTTAATGGGATTCTCAGATAAAATTGGCTGCTGTGTACCATTATATAGAGTAACTTGAAAATGGGCAAACTTCAAGTGCAACTTGCTGTAGGCTTTTCGTGCATGCTGCTAAATGAAATTAGGTCTGAAAGGATTCTGTTTAATTTGATAATAATTTCTGTCCTCCACATGTGGCACTCTAACTTCAGCAGGCATGCTGGAGGGGAATCCTTTCTCATGGTTTTGTGACAGGAGTGGCATATTCTTGGCCTACTGGCTGGATGCTATCTGCTTGATGTAAGCGTTTTGGTCCATGACAGGTTCAGAATCTGCAAAATGCAAGGCCTCTTTTTTTTTTTTTAAAGTTTGAAGTCCTTAAGTAGAAAATTTAATGGAAGTGAACTGATGTATGATTGTCTTAGTTTGAAATGGCTTTAAGTGGTGTGAATTCCCGAATCTATATCGGGTCCAGTGTCAAATCACTCAGACATATTATTATGTTCTTGATTTGCACATGCAGCTGCTGCAGTTGTGAATGCAAATCAGGGAAGTTGCATAGGCAAATGTCCCACAAGGGCAGAAATGTCACCGCTCCTAAAAGCCTTGCATTCTCCTCTGAGTGGAACACAACTGTTTAGTTATTACATAAGGCCCTTAGTCTACTCCCAAAACATTCCACTGCATCAGTGTAAACCCCCCTGTACGCTGAAGGACTAAATGGACCATAACGTAAATGTAGCTTGTCTTTCTCCACAGGATGAGCATGATGCCTTGGGTAGGACTGAAGGCTTTCCTAACTAGTAATATCTGTCTGTCCTGAGTGATCTATGAGATTTGCTAGATAAAACTGGCATAATCATTAGATTATTGAGGACTACCCTTGGGTGGTTCTAGCATATCTTTTAGACAGATGTGCATTGCTCAAACCAAAGATACGGGCTCTATGCAAGAATTACTGGGTGAGGTTCTATGGCTTGTGTTGTTGCAGGGGATCAGATTATCATAATGGTCCCTTCTGGCATTAATCTGTGATTAACCTTTTCTCAGAGAGGCTCAAAGCAAACGAGTGTGTGTGTGTATATATATATGTGTGTGTGTATATATATATATACACACACACGTGTGTGTGTGTATATTTGCTTTGGACTTGGCAAAAGCAGAACTCAGCACTGACTATGAAATATAATATTGAGGAATCTTTGGAGAGCCCACAGTGGAAACCCAACAAGAGAGACATTAGCTGCACGTAAAACACGCTTACCAAATAGATCAGCTTTTCCAAATATTTTCCTTAGAAGCCAATTTGTTTCCCTCCCTTCATTTCTGAAAGTTTCCATTTGGGGAAGCCTGAGAACTCTTTTGTATCTAAGAGGTTTCATATGACATTGGAAGAACCTGCTTTTAGAATCTGTTATATGGATGATTTCTCAATGATGTAACTTAGTTACTTGGATTTGGTGTCTTTTGCATCTGGCAGAAAAGGTGAATATTTGTCTGTGGCAGCTTGACTAACTCATGTGTTTTATTGACATTTCTATAGTGTTCATTGCTTTAGTATCAATGTTATGGTATGGGAATATCACTCACTGAAGGCTATTACTCAGAGTTCCACATAATTTGGCAAAATAAACTTGTACCACAACTTAAATGTTCTCTCCATAGTCCCAACCCTCTAATCCTTTGGTTGTAGAGGAAACTGAAGGATATTAAAAAATATGTGGATGTGACACACATTGAAGATAAGTCAAGAAATCATGAGGTACGTTATGGGTATGGAGAACGGAATTCAGCAGGCTAATGTGATTAGATTCTAACCCTCATCCTCTCCTATTGGAGGAGGTTTAAATCTGCTGAAATGATGGCAGTGCCTCAGATTAATTATACATTAAGTCTACTCCTGAATGACTTAGAGTACCTAACAAATGTGTTTAAATCAGGAAACAAATAGAGTGGGGGAAAATAATGAAGTGCTTTGGTTGAGATTGTCCATGCACTAAAGTCAGGAAATTCAAAGTTCTGGTTCTCGCGGCAACAGTAACTTGCCACATATATATTAAAAGATTAAAGTTAACAACATAAACAGCAATTCAAAATACCACATATGCAAGGGGACCAATTTATGCTTCCCTTGGGAAGTGTAACTTCAACATTTTTTTATCTTTTGCATGTAAAACTCAGTCACATCAGTGTAGTCCAGCTCTTTTTTTCATTTGTATTTAATATAGACCCTCTTGAGACCAAATTAACTTGGTTAGATCCTAGCTTGTGATTTTATTACAGAGATGCATCCTTCAGTTATGAGTATCAGCTTCTGCTGTCTGATGACCCCTTTATAACTAATACGTTGTGGTCATTATATTGGTGACTTGAGTAGAAGTTGTGCAAGACAGGTAACTAAGATCAAATTGACTACTTTACCAACAGCAATGAAAACGTTAAGCATAATTTAGCTATGTTGATCCTTGTGTAATTTTAGTAGCTAAACATTAATTTTTACTGAGAATGTCAAGAAAATGGACTAATTTCTGTAGTTTTCTCCTCTTTGGATATAGGACCCCAGCCAAGTGTAAACCAAGGCATGTGCCAGATTCCAATTATGAGAACATACTGAGGAGCTCATGCCTTTCTGAGCCACTGCTTTGGGTGCAGCTCAGAGCTCTGGGATTCTCTCCCCACCCTCATTCTGAGCTGCCAGTTAAATTCTATGCTCTAGAGCAGGGGTCGGCAATCTATTGCACGTGTGCCAAAGATGGCATGCGAGCTGATTTTTAATGGCATGCTGCTGCCTCCAGGTCCCAGGCACCAGCCCAGCTCAGCCTGCTGTTGAACCCAGGCCGGCACCGGGCTGAGTGGGGCCGGCGGCTGGGACCCCGGCAGGTAGCAGCGTGCCATTAAAAATCCTGCCCGCCCTGGCACGTCTACCCCCCCCCCCCCGCCTGCTGGGGCAAGGTGAAGAAGCTTGGTTTTGCCCGCTGCTGCTGCAGGGCAGGCAAGTTCCCCCTCCCCCACCTCTTCCCCCAGCGTGCTGGGTTCCTGCCCCTCCTCCTCTCCCGTCTTGACCCCGATCAGCTGATAGCCTTTGTGAGGGAGGGGGAGAGAGAAGCGGAGCTGCAGACCCCTCGCTGCTCCTGGGAAGAGGTGGGAATGGGGCCTTGGGGAAGGGGGGTGGAATCAGGGCATATCCCCTCCAGCCCCCTGCCCTGAGCTGCTCTGGGCAGGGGGCTGGGAGCACCCACACAACCCTAGCCTACACCCCCAGCCCTCTGCCCTGATCCCTACCCACCCACACCCAGCCCTCTGCCGTAACCTCTGCACCCACCACACATACCCAGCCCCCCACACCCCATGCCCTGACTCTTGCACCCCCCACATTCCCACCCCCACCCTGAGCACCAAACGGGAGCTCCTGCACCTCCACCCCACATTCCCACCTGCACCCCTCGCACCAAATGGGAGCTGCCCAGGTAAGCACTTCACACCTAAACCTCCTGCCCCAACCCTGAGCCCCCTCCCTCATTCTAGCACCTGGCCAGACTCTACACCCCAACCCCCAGCCTGCTCCTTCACCCCCAGCCCTGTGCTTAGTGCAGAGAGAGAGAGGGGGGGAAGACAAAACATCTTTAAGACCTGGGAGGAGAACTAGGAAACAGTTCAGTAAGCCCTGGTTGAGAACTACACTAGGGAGACATGCCCAGGTTTTGCAGGTGCAGAAGTCAAAGCTGATCTTTAGTCAGGGACCTTCATGATAGACTGTTGCTCTCTAGCTCAGCATCAGGTCAGTGCTTTTCTTACTGTTTTATCATCTGTGTGGTATTGAAATATTCTGTTACAATTTCTTAGGCACAAGAAAAAAATTTTTTTTCCTTCCCCGCTTAGGAGACAGAAGTCAGATGAATTCAAAGGAGTGATAAAGTGTGGCAGAGGAGAAGCTGTGGTTGCTTTCCTGGTCTGCAGTTTGGCAGGGCACTAAGATGTCTGTGGACATGAACAGCCAGGGCTCTGACAGCAATGAAGAGGATTATGACCCTAACTGCGAGGAGGAGGAAGAGGATGAGGATCCTGGGGATATTGAGGATTATTATATTGGGGTAGCTAACGATGTGGAGCAGCAGGGAGCAGATGCTTTTGATCCAGAAGAGTATCAGTTTACCTGCCTGACTTACAAGGAGTCAGAGAGCACCTTGAACGAGCACATGGTCAGCTTGGCCTCCACATTAAAGGTGAGCAAATGTTTCTGCATTCATCAGGTGTGCACTTAAGGCTGTATGACTGAAAAGGCAAATATTGATCAAAAATTGGAGTAGGATCACTACTTGATGAGTGTGGTGTTTAAGATTAGTAGTTCTGAGCTGACTCAGGGCTTTACAGACTACTGCATACTGGGTCTGGGGGTTGATCATAAAAGCTATTTACAGAACCTTTATTTTGTGTGAATTTTCAGAGCTAAACTTCTTTCATTAATATTGGAGAGTTCTAAAACAACAAACGAGGCAAAGCGAAGAGAAACAAGTATGAAAAGACATCACAGACACAATATAAATAGCTGTACTTATGTTCGTTCAGAAAATGACTGGCAAGAAGCAAACGATGCTAAGAGCATAAAGTCCAAAACAAATACTCTGCAAGTTTGAGAGAGAGTAATCAGACTTAAAGATAGCTCAGATCTCCTGCACCAGCCCTATCATTGCATTGACAAGCAATTTGATTAAGGATGGTGAGCTTGTCTGCTGTTATACTAATGACTAATTCCTCATTGGAGAAGATTTCCACTTCCGTAAGTCAGCCCGTTGACATTAAGTAGTGTTCAAGAGAGACTATATTATCCCTTTTGTGTAGCTGGTAGTATGTTACAGGCCAGTAGCAATGCAAATGTTCTTGTACTGCACTACCAATGTGCTTCCTTCCCATCGTGGAGTGGCAACTTAGAGACTGAATTCTCATCTTACCTCTATATCATGCTTTCAGACCTTGACACCTCAGCTAAAGCCATCAACAGGTCTGACATGTAGTGTCAGATGTAATGGTGTCATATTGTGATGTGGACCCTTGGCCATGGGAAGCTGGAGAGAAACAATCACACTTCACAAAAGTTGTCTAATGTTGTGATAGCAATACAGCGTAGTCACTAACCTGCCACCCACACCTTTATCGGATCTTGATGCCCACTAACCATCTATAGCTTCAAGCTATTTAATATTCCATTCTCCCCTACCATAGCTAGCTGGCTCTTGGTCACATTATCTAGAATCTGTAAAGGACAGGGAAAACTGAGCTAGAATGTAAATGTTCTAGAAAGAATAAAGTGGACAGAAGGAGGGGGCAAATGGGAGGAATTGACCTGCACTTGGATCTGGCTTCCAGTCACTGTCATTTTTAAGTGACACAGTAAACATTTAGAAAAGGCTGTTTTGCTTCATGCCTGGGTGACTCATAATGTACCCCCTTAAAAGGGGTAAGTGACGTGTCCATTGAATCATATGAATGAAAACACTAGACCTTCAGGTTTAAAATCTGAGTGGATCCTTACTTTGCCACAACACACCAAGGGTTGTTTTTACAAAGACCTGAGGACAGCATCAAGTTTGTATTAAAACCATGAAGACTACAGTTGCCCTCATCTTTAAAATCATAGACTTTAAGGCCAGAAGGGATAATCATAGTTGTCTGAACTCCTGCACATCACAGGCTACAGAACCTCAACCACTCCCTCCTGTATATGCTATAATATGAGTTACTGAAGTCCTCAAATCTTGATCTAAAGATTTTTAAATTACAGGTAATCCATCATTTACTTTAGTTCAAACCATCAATTGATCAATGCCATACACTGTAGAGGAAGGCAAAAAAACGCAGGGTCTCAGGCCAATTCTCTTCAATTTGTCAAGGTCATTTTGAATTCTAATCCTGCCCCCCAAAGACCTAGCAGCCCCTCCCAGCTTGGTGTCATTCGCAGATTTTATAAGCATATTCTCCACTCCATTATCCAAGTCCCTACTGAAAATACTTAATATTACTGGACCCAGGACGGACCCTTGCCGGGCCTCGGTAGATGTGTCCTTCTAGTCTATCAATGAGCCATTGGTTAGCTACTCTTTGAGTACAATCTTTCAAACAGTTATGCTCTCACGTTTTACTAACCACATTTCCATAGTTTGTCCCATGTGACATGAGCTATAGCAAAAGCCATACTAAAATCAAGATATGTCACGTGCAGCTTGTCTCCTATCCCTTAGGCCAGTAACCTTGTCTGAGAAGGAAATTACGTTGGCTTGGCATTATTTATTCCTGACAAATCCATACTGGCTATTCCTTATAACCCTATTATCCTCCAGGAGCTTACAAATTCATTAATAATTTGTTCGGTTATCTTTCCAGGTACTGAAGTTAAGTTGACTGGTCCATAATGGCCTAGGTCCTCTTTGTTTGTTTCCCTTTTTGAAGATAAGTACTATGTTTGCCTTCTCCAGTCCTCCGGAACCTCACCTCTCTTCCATGAGTTCTCAAAGATGTACACTAATGGTTCCAGCATTGCTTCAGCTAGTTCCCGAAGTTCCCTATACCAAGCCAATGGATGCCAAGAACTGTACTAACAGGTACCCAAATACAAATCAGGTACAGCCTCTAGAGCAGTTTGGTCAATATCTCATACTGCACAATATAGGTGCAAATTTCTTAAGGCATAACACAAAACCCCATATATTCTCAGCTTGCCAAAAACAGTGCAATGTTAAGTGATGCTAGCAACTAATTAATGTCAGATGTGTCTAACAAAAGAGTGGGTCCATTCAGATTTAGAGGGTGCTAAATTAGACATGCTCAGCAAAGCTAGGATTCTGTTACCACTCAGATTGTTGTTCATATCTGGCATGTCCAAAAGAACGGAAGTCACATCCTGAGTACGAACAGGTACAGCAACTCAAATGCTGAAGGAAAAATTGATTCTCATTGACTAAAGCAAGAAGGACCCTTCATCTCATGAGCAACAAATTTCCGAGTCTTTGGGATGCATCCAAGAAGACTGCTCTTAGCACACAAGCAAAGGAGTGCCTCGTCTTTGCTATGGAACAAAATCAGCACTGGTGCAATTGATGTAGTGACATCTGTTGAGCAGATCTGGTGAAGACTCAAGTCAATGGGAGAGCACTCTGATGTTGATGTAATTATTCCACCTCAATGAGAGGCGGAAGCTGTTGATGGGAGAGTGTCTCCTGCTGACATACTGCGGTGTCTACACCACGCTAAGTTGATGTAAGTGACGTCACTCGGGACTTTTGTAAGTGACTTTTTTGCACCCCCAAGTGACACAATTTACATCAACTTAAGCAGTAGTGTAGACAAGACCACAGATGAATATCATCAGGCACTACTGACTTGAATACATCTACTTATCTAGATATTCTTTAACCAGTTCTTCTCCTATTTTGGCTTGCATACCTTTCCCCTTGTTAATAATTGTTTTCAGTATCTGGTCACTATTAACCTTTTTAATGAAGACTGATACAAAATAGACTGATGCCAAAATAGGCATTAAACATCTCAGCCTTCTTGCTGTAATCAGTTATTAGCTCTCTTTCACCTCTAAATAGTGGCCCTTCACTTCTTTTAATCTTTCACTTGTCCTAATATATTTAAAGAACCTCTTGTTATTGTCTTTTATGGCTGTTATGAGGTGTAACTTTGATATTGTCCCTACATGCTTGTGCTGTTTTGTACTTTTGCTTTGCAATTTATTTATCCTCTCTCTTTGTCAGGTAAATACAGAGCTGATGGAGCTATATTGACCTCTTACTATTCTTCCTATCTTTCCTTCGCCTCAGAATAGTTTGCTCTTGTGCCTTTAATATTATCTTTTTGAGAAGCCCACAAATCCCCTTAATTCCTTTTTCCCTTAGATTTTCTTCCCATGGGACCTTACATAGCAGTTCTGAGTTAAGTCTTTTTTAAAATCCATTATTCTGTTGCCTGTATCATTTCCTGATCACTTTCACCGAAGTTGCCTTCAGATTTGCAACCAGTTCCTTCCTGTTAGTCAGAATCAAGTCTAAAATTGCCATCCCCTTAGTTACATCCTCCACTTTCTGAAACAAATTGTTATTGGACATTTTTTATTTTGCTGTGTTACTTTTCCAACAGATATCTGGGTAGGGAAAGTCCATGTGATGGGGTGTGACTCACCACCTCCTGATGGCCATGCTGGGAATTAGCTCTTGGCTGCCAGTAAGCCTTTCTCTAGTGGTGTCTCGCCACCATCACTTCTGCTCCACCTGTAAAACCCATGTCACTCCCCGGACCCACGGCATCCTTTTCTAGGCATGGACCTCCGGCTGTGCCCCCCTGCACTTTCTCCCCCCTTCCAGGGGAACCAGCTGTCTCTAGTTCATCCACTTGCCACTGTGGCCTACTGTAGCTGTCAGTGTAGCCCCTCATGTCAAGGGGTAAACTGCAGTCCGAATACTGGCCACCCCCTCTGTGGCAAGTGGGGGAGAAGGCTTTGAATCAGGATCCTCAGGCTGGAGCACCCTATTGCTCTTCCACCCAACACTGCTCTATCTAAGGTACTCCTCTAAGTCCTTTTCCCTTGCACTCCAGGGAGAGATTGACTTTGCTCTATTGAGCAGCTCTTCTTATATGGCCCCACCAGCCCTGATTGGCTGCTCCAACCAACCTTCTTCTGATTGGCTCTCTGCAAGCCCTCTTTCCATTGGTTGGGTTTTGTGCGGCCTCCCTGAGGGTTGCTTTAATCCTCTATCTACCTATGTGGGGCAGCTGCCCCACCACAGCCCCCATTACTAATAGATCTTGGGTTTTGGGTATTTCTGCTGTGCTAAAAATGCTCCTCCTCCTCCTGATTTGGTGCTCTATAGTAGACCCCCACCTGGTCTATAGTAGACCCCTACCTGGTCACTCCTGGTTTGTCCTCCTTTTGTCTTCACCCAGAGACTTTCAGCTGGTCTGCCCTCACCTCCTTCTGGACCTCAGGACAAGTATATATTCTTGATGGGCTATATGCTCAAAGACCAAACATTGCAGCTTTTGGCTACTGCATGAAAATTGTAGAAACTCAGTGTAGACAAAGTGAAGCCAAATAGTCTGTTTCTTCCAAGCTGATTGAACTGCAAAGAGCAAACAAATCACTTGAAGGGCAAATACTATTTTAAAATTGTTTTAATAATCTCGTAATGGAGAAGGATTTCTTTTCATTAACTTGTGCCCATTTAATAAAGTGGTGTGACACAAGAAGGCTACAGGTCCCAGTGGGCAATACTCCCTTGTGCTTTGAGCAACCTCTGCTTGGGCTGGAATGGAGTAGTCAACCCCGTGCGCAGGCTACATCTCCCATGTTAAAGCTGAGTGAGCTCACGTGATACATTTGTTTTAATCTAGTAAAGGTTTTAGTTACCTGTCACCCACCAAGTGGGAATGGCATTGGGGTGGGGCAGTAAAGACATTCATTTTGAAACTTGGGGTCTTATGCTCTTAATCAAATAGATTGCTTTGCTGATGCAGCTGTAGCAAGACATTAATTTAACCACCTTTCCCTGCATGAACAGCCCAGCTACCTCTTCCCAACTTGATCTACCATATACACAAACTCATTTGTGATGTATCTACTGGGAGACATTTCACAGATCTGAGACAGTTCAATAGTTCCTATTCTCTTCCTTTGCTTGTGCGCTAAGAGCAGTCTTCTTGGATGCATCCCAAAGACTCAGAAATTTGTTGCTCATGAGATGAAGGGTCCTTCTTGCTTTAGTCAATGAGAATCAGTTTTTCCTTCAGCATTTGAGTTGCTGTACCTGTTCGTACTCAGAATGTGACTTCCGATCTTTTGGACATGCCGGATATGAACAACAATCTGAGTGGTAACAGAATCCTAGCTTTGCTGAGCATGTCTAATTTAGCACCCTCTAAATCTGAATGGGCCCACTCTTGTTAGACACATCTGACATTAATTATTTGCTAGCATCACTTAACATTGCACTGTTTTCGGCAAGCTGAGAATATATGGGGTTTTGTGTTATGCCTTAAGAAATCTGCACCTATATTGTGCAGTATGAGATATTGACCAAACTGCTCTAGAGGCTGTACCTGATTTGTATTTGGGTACCTGTCAGTACAGTTCTTGGCATTCATTGGCTTGGTATAGCTTATTTCAGGGAGTATTTAAAGGATACCATTGTAATGTTTAAGATTTCTAACAGCTTCATCTAGTCACAAAAGTCACTAAAAATGTTTAGCTGAGTGTCAGAAATATAACAACTATCGAACAGGAAGCTGCGCTTTCCTTGCTGTTCTCTAAATGTCCACTCCATGTGACATTTTAAACTTTAACTCTGCTGCCTTCATGTTTTGTCACTGGTACCCTGTAGAACAAGAGTTGTCCATTTCTTAGGATTCTTAGGATCTCATCTTTCATGTGTATCTAACATGCAGACTCTCCTGTCCCCTTATTTGTCATCTTTATGAGGCATATTAGGTTGAAGAAAATTCATGTCCCATTAGCAAGCATGAAGATGGGGGACATTGGATAGCTGCCGTTAAGAAAACAACATAGTATCATTAAATGTTGATCTTCCCCTGCCCCCACTGAGAGATCCACTACTAGTCATGGTTTTGAGATACTGAAACAGTAGCTGATGTTTCTGAGAACTGTTAGAAATTCTCGTTTAGACTGCTTATGTAATAATGTCCTTGATCTCAAAAGTCTTAACAAATCTATAGCAGTTTCCCTTTAACATGATTTCTTCATAAGTTGTATTATACTTATGGGTAACAGCCCATTCCTTTGTGTGAGGGTTTTTCACACTTCTTGCTATCACTCTAGGATTTTTATGATGATCCCCCTTTTTCCTTAGGGAGACTAGTGATTCCCCAGCTCTTTTATTCCAAGACTGCCTATAGAGCAGTTGTTGTAAGATCTGTGCTGTGGGTCAGGAACCCTTCCTAGACTCAGTGCCACCTTTCTCTTCAAGGACTAAAGTGGTTTAGTACTTAGGCAGTGTTTGCCCCCTAAGAGGAAAGTTTGAAGGGTAAATTAAAGACCCTTTTGAGGAAATACAATGTTGGAGATAGTCCAAGGTTCGGAAGCTGTGCACCTGGCTCTCACTCCTGGGAGACTGTTTTCTGTGCCACCTCTGTTCTTCATTAGCCTGGGGAAGCAGTTTTGCTACGGCCTTTTGAACAGATCTGCTGTTAGTGCTGTTGACCTGGCTCACATCCATCTGTGTTCTTTGCTTCAGAGAACTAGATTCTGTGGTTCATTCATTTCCCAGGATAGCATTGCATGAGGGCCCAGTAGTGCAGTGAGCCTTGCACTTCCGTTTGTCTTATTCTTTTGGATTCCCTCTCTGATGCCTTCTAGAACAATTTTTTGATGGTGACTGGGCTGTACTGTGACCATGGCCACTAAAGCACGTATTCTACTCTTGTCCTCACACTGATATTTCTTAATGGGAATTTGATTCAGTTGTGAATTGACTGCTCTGGTCACCTATTTCTTTGGACAGCATTCTTGCTTGTCCAGGTTAGCTTCCAGTCTTGAATGTCTGTTTTCTCTTTGCAGTGTAAGGTATAGTGGACCCATACTTAGAAACCTCTTGGGCTGTTTCCTCCCACTTAGAGCCCTCAGTTCCTTACAAGTCACATGGCACTTTCTATGTGGAGTTTGGCTTGGCCTAACTCTTACTGAAGTTAGCTACCCAACTGAAGAGACTCCTTATCACATGGTACATGTCTGACCAAGTATATGAATGCACTCATCATATTTTGATAAGCATGTATGCTCCATTAACCTAGATAGACCCTGCTTGTTGTTTAATCTTTAGTACCTAGCACAAGGGGACATCAGTCCCTGATTGGGGTCCTTAAGTTCTACTGTAGTACAAATAATATCTTCTGAAACTTTGTTCCCTTAGCTGTTGCTGTTACTGCTTCCATGCAACAGAGGGAAGTTCTGTATGTTACACTGAAACTGTACTATTATCTAGCAAATGTGTAAAATCCGGATAGTACCAATAATCTACTCAACTTCAATGGGATAAGGATTATTCCTTTCATATAAGGCTTGTAAATTTGTGGTATTCAATGTGCAGTATCTGCTCAAAAAAAATTTTGAGCCAAAATAAAACAAAACTCCTTAAACAATTACCTCAAAATGCAATGTACCAGAATGTCTGTAGTGGATCTTTGGCTGGAAAGATCATAGAGCTGGCAGGAAAGCCCAGGACTTGCAAATTTAGTAGTTTCACAGGATTATTTGAAGAAAATCAGTTTTATTCCTCGCTGCCCAAGCCTGCAGCTTGTTGCTATTTCCAGTTTGATGGAAAAACTAACTACAGATGTGTGGGTTGATTAAATCCCACTCCTTTTCTTTTCTCTGATTCATACATCACCTAAAACTTGCAGCCTGGCTGGATCTGCCTGAGCGAACATGGCAGCTCACAGCTGTTGCTGAGTCTGATTTGGTGGACGGTGGAGGGAAGAGACAGCACTATGGAAATGTCTAAACAGTCTTTCCGCAAATCTGAGTTTCACATTGCCATCTTATAGCTGGACCAGAAGAGCACAGAAGCTGTGTGAGGCAGTTAAAATACATTGCCAAATTCACATGCTATGGCTGTCAAATTCAATAATTCAGCTGAGATTGCTATTCTCTGTACCCTGAAGTGATGGCCTTCATATGAGCAATTTCTTCTCTTTCCTTCAGTTGTGTCTCTTAAAAACACACCTGGGATCCTCTAGCAGAGAGAAATGGTGAAATGGGGCAGAAGATGGGTTTGTCTTTACTGCAGAGAACTCAAGTCGTGACCAAGCACATCCTTAACTCGAGTGTGATGGTGCTTTTAACTGGAGTCGGCTGTCCTGCTGGGGCAGAGGGTACGGCTTGAATGAGCACAACTCAGTAACAGCTAACACAACCCTTCTGTATAATGTCTTGGTTAGAACTTATTTTCATTGGGCTTGCATTGTCTCCCCTGGAAAAATAACTTGCGGTCTGAGAAATACTGCACTTTGCGTTTCCCTAACAAAAGCTCTGGTGCTCCCACTTGGCAGCTGAAATGTCTGTGCTTTGTACACGTGAGAGCAGGTAGATTAAGGCTAATGTAAAATGATGAAGTACAGAGAACAAGGAGTTAAGACTTAACATGAGATCCTCTTTATTCAGTGCGCAGCAAACTATGTTGTGGACTGAAAGCACCTGCAAGTCCTGCTTAGCAGCACTTGTAGTATTTATCAGTCCTTAACTGCACTCTGCCTTCCTTGTAAATAGGTTTCTAATCTTGTGGGCTGACATTGGGTGTCTGCACGCCTATGGCGAGGTGATGGTTGGAGATTAAAACCCTGTCATTTAGACATAGTTGTGCCATGCTGGCTGTCAAGACTGTTCCATGATACCAAGGCTACAGCTCATGAGTCTGAACTGCATTTCTCCTACTTCTTCTATAGCTCACAATCTGTAGCGGAGGGAGAGGCTGAAATGTAAGTCTAATTCTAAGCAATACTCTGAATGCTTAGAACTTTCAAAATTTTCTACCCAGTATGTCAGAAGTCTGAGTTAAGTAGGTGTTTACATTTTTTTAAACAGTATGATGAAAAATGCCTTTCATTTGCCCAGGTTTCAGTCTCTAATAAAAAATATCCTGGGTCTTCTTTATGAATGATAAAGAAGCACAAAAGACTTATTTTTCCCTTTTCAGGTTAAATTTTTACTTAGATATGTTTCATTCTAGTTAGTATATGAAGGTCATGCATGTTTAGAAGTTTTCAGCAAAGTACAGTGTTGCCTAACTGGGATCTAATCTTGGGAGTTGCTGTATTTCCTGTGGTGGTACGGTTTGGAAGGCTGGAGTTGTCTAAATTGACCTCATCTACTCTGCCTTCATTGTTCATCAGCCATGGTGGTTGCAGAGGCTCTTGCTCTTTGTGGGTTGCTTTGACCATGCCGGGGTATTGCTGTAAGTCTGTAAGGGTTTGATCTAGCAGTAATTTATCTTGATCACCAATTACCTTCTCTTGATGAGACAATCCAAAATCGCAGCCACTGGAAAGTCATGTTCTAGGATTAAAAGGAACATTTCTCAGAATTATTTTCTTACCTTTGTGTCTTAGAAAAAAACTTTTATTAGTTAAAACCAAGTGTTGGCTCTACTGGGGGAGAGAGGACTTCCTTCCTGGGCTCTCCCTGGAGAGATTCCCAGCCGCAGCAGTAGTGAGCTCAGACAGTTTAAATGTTTCTTTCTCCTTTCTCCTTCCTACTAGGTTAGTTCTCTTCTCTGGCCAGGCACTTCCAAACGCAACCCTGATTTTGCAGGACGTTGTCAACTTGACTTAAAATCACAGGATGTGTTGATTCCGACTCTTCCCTAATGTACTCTCTCCTTAAGTGGTCATGTAATGAGCATGGGGTCAAGCTGCACCCTTACGGGCTCCCAGCCAGCACGTCTCAAAATCTGTGTGTTGGAAAAAATGGATTTTTCTGCGGACCAGTTCGAGCTTAGTCTAAAAATGTCCCTAGGAATTCTATTTAAAACTCTATCAGGTCTCTGCAAAATCTACAATGAAAACAGAGCTCCAGAAAAGCAAGTCAGTCCTGGAAGAGACATTCAGGATGAGGGTGCTGCACAGCTACACCACCAAACTAATCACCGTTAAGGATTCTAAGTTCTCAAACATGAAACATTCTTTAAGCTTTAGGATCAAATTTCTACCTGGGTGGACCACTCTAAAGGCCAGGTAGCAATGGTTGAAAAATTTCAGACACAGATGTCTCTCACATAGAATCGTAGGATTGGAAGGGACCTTGAGAAGTCTTCTAGTCCAGGCCCCAGAACTCAAGGCTGGACTAAGTATTATCTAGATCATCCTGGACAGACGTTTTGTCTAACCTGCTCTTAAAAATCTCCAGTGATGGAGATTCCACAAGCTCCCTAGGCAATGTATTCCAGTGCTTAACCTGCCAGGAAGTTTTTCCTAATGTCCAACCTAAACCTCCCTTGCTGCAATTTAAGCCCATTGCTTCTTGTCCTTTCCTCAGAGGTTAAAGATGATAACAATTTTTCTCCCTGCTCCTTGTAGTGACCTTCTATGTTATAATGTCCCCTCTGTCTTCTTTTCTCCAGACTAAACAAACCTAATTTTTTCAATCTTCCCTCGTAGGTCACGTTTTCTAGACCTTTAATCATTTTTGTTTCTCTTTTCTGGACTTTCTCCAATTTGTCCACATCTTTCCTGGAATGTGGTGCCCAGAACTGGACACAGTACTCCAGTTAAGGCCTAATCAGCGCAGAGTAGAGCGGAAGAATTACTTCTTGTGCCCTGCTTACAACACTCCTGCTAATACATCCCAGAATGATATTTGCTTTTTTTGCAACAGCGTTACATGGATCACTCATATTTAGCTTGTGATCCACTATGACCCCCAGATCCCTTTCCGCAGTACTCCTTCCTAGGCAGTCATTTCCCATTTTGGATGTGTGCCACTGACTGTTCCTTGCTAAATGGAGAACTTTGCATTTGTCCTTATTGACTGTCATCGTGTTTGCTTCAGATCATTTTTCCAGTTTGTCCAGACCATTTTGCATTTAATCCCATCCTCCTCCAAAGCACTTGCAACCTCTCCCAGTGTGGTATTGTCCACACACTTTTTATAAGCATACTCTCTGTGCCATTATCTAAATCACTGATGAAGATATTGAACAAGATTACGTAGGTGGGGGCCAGGCTGCAACTGCTGGAAAATAAGGTGACCTGTCTAGCAAAATGAGCTGAGGACACAGCCAATTAACTCTACGCTCTGCAGCTGTTAAGAAGGAATAGAGCGCCCAGAGGATTCCTTTATCCGAGCCTTCAGATGTCGGAGCGTTCTCTTCGGCAAGATAAACTTTTCAGGACACATCAATATGATGAGTGATTCTTACCCTGAAAAAAGACAAGAACCAGAGGACTGTAAATCATACCACCCAACTTGATTAATCTGGACATCAGAATATGTGAAGATTTTTGATAATTGGGCTTTACATATTGGAGATCAACAAACCACAACATCTGCAGAACTCTATATCATATGCTACTCCAGGGGGGTGAAACAAAGGTCTCCATGTCTGTATGCAGAAATTGATCATGTTTATTGCATTACCTCTTTTCAATACCTGAGAAACTTAACTTTGCCCAGCAATTTATAGTGTCTTGCAAATTGTTCTGTAACTCTGCCATGGAAACTGCTGCTCATCAAGAGTAGCTTCCTGCCTGTTGGGCTGAGGCACTGTGCCCCCACTCCT
Organism: Lepidochelys olivacea; assembly: GCF_965140295.1. Taxonomy (NCBI): domain Eukaryota; kingdom Metazoa; phylum Chordata; order Testudines; family Cheloniidae; genus Lepidochelys; species Lepidochelys olivacea. Next base: position 1,638,397 of record NC_140417.1, on the reverse strand, counting down.
TCAGCATGTGGTGCTTGCACTTTAGCTACCCCTGCTGCAATGTGTTTTGAGGACAAACATAGCATTAGGGGCTGTCAGCCTTGTCCTAAAGGCTGATCCTTCTAACCATGCCCATTCTCCTGAGCTGCCTCCAAGGTGTTGGCCCTTAATATATCTGAATCTCCATATGTGACTCTCTAATTCACAGCCTTGCGTTTTAAAAGCAAGTGTTCAGTACCTGTATTGTTATGTGGTTCAGACCCCAGCTTTACCCTACAGCCCCATCACACTTTTATGCTCCTATTAATACTGAACCAAGATAAACAATGTGAGATTTGAAACCTCTAACTTGCTTCCTCTTCTTGGTGTTACCTGGAAATATTTTTCATTTAGCCTTTCTGTAAAATTACACAGGGCTACCTTGCTCAGACCAGTTAAAAATTATTTAATTCCAGCCTCTGCCCCAGACCCCTTGCAGTGCATCAACCCATCACTGGAAGTTGTACAGTCTCTAGTCCTGTGGCAGGAAAGCTAAATGTTTCCTTTTCTTTCTTACCACATCCCCTGCCCCCATGTGCAGCTGGGCACCTCTTCTCTGCCCTGCTTATTAAGGGGTGTCTGTTTGCTCATGCACAAAACACATGGCTTTGTGTGCTCTATTATGACTAAAGATACGCTTTAGTCATGGAGGTCACTGGTTCCCTGACTTTACCAGGCCTCTGTGACGTCTTCGATTTCAGTTGCCAGTGCCCACGGCTGGAGCCTGGACTGCAGCTGTGTGCCCCTGCCCCCACCGTGGTGGTGGGGTTCAGGCTGTCAGTTCTCTTGCCCCCTGTGGCAGGACTCGGGCTGTCAGTCCCCGCCCCATGGGGCTCCAGCTGTCATTCCTCCCCCGCACTACCACTTATTTTTAGTAAAAGTCACAGACAGGTCATGGGCTCCTGTGAATTTTTGTTTATTGCCCGCGACCTGTCCGTGACTTTTACTAAAAATAACCGTGACAAAATCTTAACCTTAATTATGACCTGGCCCCTGCCTCTTCTCTCTTGAGTCCCACCCTTTTTAGGCCTAGTCAGGGGAAGCAACAGTCAGGTTTTGAGTTTCTCTCACTTGGCTGCATGAAATTGCATCCGTTGGAACAGTGGTTACTTTAGGTACAGCTGTATGTGTAGCTCCGTTCCCCACCCAGGGCATTGTTTATCCTTTTATTGAGGGGATATGTTTCAACTGGGACCCTTCTTTAAAGCTTGAGCTAGAAAATTAATGGCCTGCAGGTTCTGGGTGCAAATAGTGGCAGGCATTGGCATGTTTTACTGTAGGTTTCTTTTGGCCCTGACTGTGGGTGAAAATATGAACTATGTGAAATGGTTTGAGAAACAAATTTCATAGGATTCATTTCCAGCCCAGACCACTAGCACAGAAAAGTCTGAACTGTGACCTGCATTATGGGGTGGTGTGTGTGTGAGTGCGTGCGTACTCCTAGGTGTACAAGGGGGGCTCTGGAAATATGCCTCTTGATTCTTTTTTCCTCTTTTTCAGGTGTCTCATGCAGTTGCTAAGCTTGTATTAGTTAGTTTCCACTGGCAAGTCTCAGAGATTTTGGAAAGGTAAGTGTGACTAACTTGTATGTATCCCATGCTAGTCACTTTTCACTCTCACTGTTTTGCAAATATGAACGTACCAGGATGTTTCCCACTGATATCTACACAAGAGAATGGTTGGGCCATCAGGGAGGCTGCATACTGTACCCCGGGAGTGAAGAGGAAGGCTGCATTTTGATAAGTGGATTCCCGTAGCTGACCAGCTAATGTAGGTGGAATAAAGGGGGAGAGATGATGTTTGTTTGTCCTGGAGGGCTCCCATCTCTTTAAGGGATTAAGCACTGCAAATGCATTTTGCTTTAAATTTGAATATTGAGAAAGCTGCAGCAGTAGTTGATTATAATAAAGGGAAAATTTCCTTTAGAATCTCCTCAGTTTTCTTAACCCTGTTTCTAGTAAGTTTTTCCACTGAAAGAAGAATCTGATCCCTGGCCATAAACAGGTACTGAACTAGTGACGGCTTACAAGGCAGTCATGCTTTCGAATTAAAGCTTTTTGCTCTTTCTGGATACAATTGGTGATTTTTCTGGAGAGCACTGAAAGGATGTTGAGTCAGGATATTGGGAAGTGGGATCCTGACTCAGTAGCCACTCACATAGTACTGAACAATTCTTATAGCAGATCAACAAGCTGCAAAGGCAGAGTGTAAATTCTGTCCAAACCCATCTGAGAAGCACATGCCAGCGGCCAGTGCCTCTTTGCATCTCCTTCTGGCTGGTCCAGAAATAGTAAGAGTGACTCTGCCCCACAAGTCCCTGTTAGCAATCAACCCCTTCCAGAGAGGGTGGGGGAAATGCAGTTTCCTGAATGGCCATGGGTCATGACTCTTTATCTGATGTGTAGTGCACATTGACTGAGCAAGCAAGCAAGCTTCCCATGGCACATAGCTGGTCCCCAAAGAGTCTAGAACAGGGGTCAGCAACGTTTCAGAAGCGGTGTGCCGAGTCTTCATTTATTCACTCTAATTTAAGGTTTTGCGTGCCGGGCTAATACATTTTAACATTTTTAAAAGGTCTCACTCTATAAGTCTACATTACGTAACTAAACTGTTGTATGTAAAGTAAACAAGGTTTTTAAAATGTTTAAGAAGCTTCATTTAAAATTCAATTAAAATGCAGATCTTATCAGTTTAGTGCAGTGGTTCTTAACCTGGGCTGCACGCTCCCCCTTGGGGTGCGAGATGCCCTTTCTGGGGCTGCGAGACATGCAAGATTTTTTTTTTAGAAGGTAAATCATCAGAAACCCAAATTAAGAACAGGCACATAAGTACAACTACTTTGTTTCATCAAACCTATGTATTTATTAACATTATTTGTATATTACAGTAATCGTTAAAAAATGTATAAAGTTTTTAAGTTTTCAACTTTTTAAGCTAATTGTAGTGTAATTTTTGAAAAGGGGTGAGAGAACATATTTTGAGAACTCCAGAACATCAGCCGGCTGAGCGGTGATGGGTGTAGTGTATTAAATTGCTCCCCATAGGAATGTGCTACTTACGGTGTACTACTTATGGCTGCCAGTCCTGGTGCTCTGAGTGGCATGGTAAGGGGACGGGGAACAGGGGTGGTTGGGTAGATGTGGGAGTCCCAGGGGGCCTGTCAGTGGTGTGGATACGGGTTGGGGCAGTCAGGGGACAGGGAGAAGGGGGGCTTGGATGGGGGGAGGTCTGGGGGGCAGATGGGGTGGGGGGGTCCCAGGAGGGGGCAGTCAGGAGACAAGGAGCAGAGGGGGTTGGATGGGGTGGAGGGTTCTGAGGGGGGCAGTCAGGGGGTGGGGGTCCTGGGAGGGGGTGGTCAGGGGACAAGGAGCGGGGGGGTTTGGATAGGTCAGGGGTTATAAGGGGGGCAGTCAGGGGGCGGGAAGTGGGCCGGCTGTTTGGGGAGGCACAGCCTTCCCTACCCCGGTGTAGTGTATTAAATTTCTCCCCGTAGGAATGTGTTACTTACAGTGTACTACTTACGGCTGCCAGTCATGGTGCTCTGCAAGCAGCACGTTCCTACGGGGAAAAATTTAATACACTACACCGGCGGACAGAATCCCAGACTGGAGGCAGGCTGAGCAGCTCAGCCTGCTGCCAGTCTGGGGTTCTGTCCGCCAGCTCCTGCCAGCCAGGGTCCTGGCCGCCGGCCCCACTCAGCCCGCTGCCGGCCCGGGGTTCTGTTCACCCAGGCCGGCAGTCGGCTGAGCGGGGGCGGCAGCCGGAACCCCGGCTGGCAGCCGTGTGCCACGGGTTGCCGACCCCTGGTAGAAACTAGCTCCAGAAGGTGGGATTTCTGCATGGGAGCCACTGCTCTTCTGCAATGTAAGTGGTCAGATCTGGAACAGGAGTACATTGGGGAGGGGCTTTATTTTTAAAATTGCAACATTACAGATTGTTTGTTAGTGCATCTGGTGCTCAAGCTAATGTCAAACTTCCATTTTCCTTCCTGAGCTGCACTTGTTATAAATTCAGTGGTGGCTCCTAATTTAAATCTCTAAAAGTTGTGGAGTGAGAAGAAGAGGGGGTTTACCTATCCCACAGTGAATAGAAATGACTTAGATTTAATTCAGTGATGCGTACATCCATGGTGAAAACCTTCCTCTGCAGTGTTGGAAACCCCAAACAGCAACATGTGGCTACTTCTAATGCTGCTTATTTCTTATTTGGTGTTCTTAGGGGGTGGGGGGCTCTGATACAATTGCATAAATACTTAGCTAGATAATGTATTGGAATCAAAGCGAGACCAAACTGTCCAAACTGAAGTGTGAAATGTCAGCAGCCTTTGCTGAAAGGGGATTTAGATTAGGAAAATCCTGTTGGTCTATCCTAAGAATATACGGGAAATCTAGTTCACATTTGGATTAAACATCACGCTGGGCTGATTTAAGTCAAAGTGATTTAAATCAGAAAGCGGGAAATGGTCATTTAAATAATGGATTTTAAGCTCATTTTGCATGTGTACTTCTGTTATTTTCCTAAAAAGTTGGTTCTCACTAGTTGTTAACCATTAAAATGTGATGATTTGCAACTAAATACAACCTTTACACTAATTTGTGCTGCTTTTTGCTAATCAGGAGGATACACTGGCAATTTTTAAATCCAGATTGGATATTTTTCTAAAATATCTGCTCTGGGAATTATTTCTGGGAAGTTCTATAACCTGTGCTATGCAGGAGGTCACGCTGGCTAACCACAGTGGTCCCTTTTGATCTTTGAATCTGAGATTTATTTAAGCAATTTAGCTTCTTTCTTAGTGAGATTCTTAATTTTTGCATTTTTATTATGGTAAATGATGCATTTCTTATTTAAACTAATTTTTTACTTTTGATTTTTGTCAAGCTTTTTGGATGGGAATTCAATTACAAATGCACCATACCAGCATTTTAAAAAAAATAGTTAAATAAAATTACCTAAAATGTGCTGCATACATAAGAAAAAAGTTTATCAAAACAGGTTTTTCATTTACGACTGATTTATTAAAGGAAATAATATCTATAGTTAGTGAATTGAACTGATTGTTTCTGGGCACCATTTCCTTCAGGATTTTAGAATTAGTAAACCTCACCACCTTATACCTGTTTTTTTTATTCAGCGATTTGAACAGGAAAACAAGCTTTCCTTCTTTTCAGCTTTCCATTAGTTTCTTAGCTTTGAATCAACTAGTCACTGAACTGAACTAGTTGAATAAACTGAAATGAAGAAAATATTCTCTCTACACCAACAGAAGGAACTGCTGTTAAAAGTTGGGTTAGTGCTTAAACTGTGGTTCCAAGGTGCTTAAGCGGTGACTTCCACCAGTTCAATAGTTTGACTTTCTTTAAAATTTCTGTAGCAAACATGTCACGCTTAATATTTTTAAAATTTAAATTATTTTCTTTTTATTAAGTAAAGGCCTATTTAATTTCAAATTTAATTTTAAATAGGTTTTTTTTTAAATAAAACTGTATTTAATATAACCTTAAAAAACTCACAGATAGGTCCAGTTTTTTATTAAAAACAATTTTTATCCACCCTGTTAACCATAGTCACTATTTTTTGAACAGTGCTAGTTTAGGGTTGCCCGGTTTTTGACCGGAATACCTGTCAAAAAGGGACCTTGGCAGCTCCGGTCACCATTGCTGACCGGGCCGTTAAAAGTCTGGGCTAAGGCAGTGGCTCTGCATGGCTCCCGGAAGCATTGGCATGTCCCCCCTCCAGCCCCTACACGTAGGGGCAGCCAGGGGCTCCATGTGCTGCCCCCGCCCCAAGCCCCGGTTCCACAGATCCCATTGGCTGAGAACCGCGGCCAATGGGAGCTGCAGGGACAGCGCCTGTAAATGGGGCAATGCACAGAGCTGCCCAGCCACGCCTCTGCATAGGAGCCGAAGGGGGGACGTGCCGTTGCTTCCAGGAACCGCTTGAGGTAAGCGCCACCTGGAGCCTGCACCCTTCACCCCTTCCCGCGCCCCAACCCCCCTGCCCCAGCCCTGTTCCCCCTCCCGCCCTCCAAACCCCTCGGTACCAGCCCAGAGCACCCTCCTGCACGCCAAACCTCTCATCCCCAGTCCCATCCCAGAGCCTGCACCCCCAGCCGGAGCCCTCACCCACCCGACCCCCCCTGCACACCAACCCCCAGCCCAGAACCCCCTTCCCGCACCCTGACCCCCTAATTTCTGGTCCCAGCCACAGAGCCCATACTCCCTCCTGCACCTTAACCCCCTGCCTCAGCCTTGAGCCCCCTTCTATACTCTGGACACCTCAGCTCCACCCCCCCAGCCCGGAGCCCCCTCCTGCAACCCAAACCCCTCATCCCTGGCCCCACCCCAGAGCCCGCACCCCCAGCCAGACCCCTCATGCCCTCTCGCATCCCAACCCATTGCCTCAGCCCAGAACCCCCTCCCACCTCCTGTACTCCTCATTTCTGACCCCACTCCAGAGCCCTCACCCCTTCCTGCACCCCAACCCCCTGAACCAGCCTGGTGAAAATGAGCGAGTGAGTGAGGGTGGGGAGAGCGAAGGACAGAGGGAGGGGCAATGGAGTGAGTGGGGGCAGGGCCTCTGGTTTTGTGCTAGTAGAAAGTTGGCAACTTATGCTAGTTATGTCCAGAAAAGGAGGGTTTTATTAGCAAGAGTTCACTTTGCTGCATCAAGGGCCTCCATGAAGAATGGACTTAGACTTTCCTTGATCAAGTATCTTCTGCAACTCCACTCCAGTTCAACCAGAAGCTACTCTTCATTAGTGGCAAAATGGTTCTTGTAAAATCAAAATGCATTTTGGTGCACGCGTTTAATTCTTAAATTCACCCTTCCAGGCACAAGTCTAATTCTGCCCAGTTGCTAGTGGAAGCACGAGTTCAACCCACCTCATCCAGACATGTAAGTAACTGGCTACTTCAGTCTGCACCACCCCATTCTAGGGTCACCTTACTCATTGCCTGGCCAGCCTCACACTAACATTTTGTGCAGACTTAGTGTTTTAAACCGTAACCCGATAACTCCTGCTGCTGTTTTACAGTGAGCCAAGATGTCTCTGGCACTTACATATAAACCTTCATATGGCGTGGCAGTTAATGTACATGAATAACCTCTACAGATGAGTAAATCACTGTAGCTCTTCAAGAGCAAGTTAGATAAAACATGGGAGTGAGTAGTTCTGCAGAATTCACACGGCCCAAGATGGCTCTTTGGGTCTTGCTCTGTTTGTTTGTTTCTAAAAGAGGTCTTAGGAGAACTAGGGGTTGATAGAGAAAATAAGGCCTATTTGTTACTGAAATTGGGTGTTGTCCTGAGGTGGCTGCATTGCTGTGCTTGAGGATGTTGAGGCCAATCTACAAAGGATGCTTCTTCCCAACCAGTTTCATAATGACCTTTGAACCCACAGTTTAGGTTTTGCAGCAGTGAAGAGTCTTTGGAAACTTGCCTCTCAGTTAGAAGCTTCCTACTGCATGTTTACAGGATTCATTTGCTGTGGGTGTTGCAATCCAATGGGTTATGTTACAAATAGTTGTTCTGGGAATGGATTGTGACTTGTCAGAAGCTGGATTATAGAATATTGGATCTAGAGGAGGCTGATTTTTTACAATGGGTAGTTGCTGTTGCATCTGAGTCAACTTGCAGCTAGTTGATGAAGAAGAAAAAGAAAAACGCTAAATGTGGAAGGCTGCATGGATTTAAAATAAACTCTCTAGCATATTTGGGTTCCAGATTAACTTAATCTTTATTACTCCACATGTTATGAAATGGGCCCTGAGCACTTATGAACTTTATCTAGTTTTCTTGTATTTGCTTTCATCTAGGTGCCCTCCTCTGAAATGGTGTTCTGTACCTTTGGGAGGAAGGGTGAGGTCGTTAAGGCATTGGATTAGGACTTGAAAAATCTGGGTCTAGTTCCTAGCTCTGCTACGTGCTTTGTTGGGGCAAGTCACTCTGCTTCAGTTCCCTCTACAGGAGAATTATAGTTGAAACTTTTCTAGAGAGACAGTTAGCTAGAACTGGGGAAACTGCCTGCTGCCCAAATAAATGTTTTCTTGATCTAGGCAATAAGTGATCCCTAACGCTGTTAGAGAACTCTTTTCAGCAACAATAGGAATAGGTCTCTTAGAACAAAGATGCTCCTACCGTGGCAGACGATGATGCTACAACAGAGTTATACTCCTAGTGTGGACAGGCCCTTGCACTGTCGTTCAGCAGTGGCTGTGTTCTAAGAGTGCATAGGCAGGCCTGGGAGATGAGTTATCCCATGCAGGTTTCTCTAACACCTTAAAGCTTTAGTACCTTCCAGAAAGGGATTTGCATTATGGCTTCAGTCTGAAAGGGACAAATGGGTATATAAACTTTTGCTTCCGGATGTGGAGGCAGAATCTAGCTGTAGGTGGTCCTCTGTTAACCTACTTCCCCTTCAGCTTGTATGGGTGAGATGAAACAGAACAGGAGTGGCTAAGGGCTGCATCTGTTGTTTAGTGGCTTGTTCTTCACAACCACATGGGAGATCCAGATTGTTTCCTAATGACTTGCTTCCTGGGCCAGCAGGGCCTGGGAGTAACAATAACTTTGCAATGAATACTGCCCATTCCTCCTCAGCCAGAAGGATGGTGTCTGCTGTGCAATATGTGGCACAAGTGAAGGTGAAGAGATAGGAGAGGTTCCTTGAACTTCACAGTGGTCTGGGATCTGCTTTCCCTCCCCACAAACACTGATGTGCATAAAGGTGCTACATTCGCTTGCATCATTTGTCATCTGAAATTGCTGTCCAGCTGCACAGACACTGATAGGTGAGTTCCCAGAACGACTGCTTCCTGGGATCTAGCCAGACAGTGAATGAACGAGTCCCTTTTGAATTGACCTCTGCTAACAAGGTAGATGGAAAAACTAACCGAAGAAAGAAATAATGCAATGGTGTATTTCAAAGGGATGGTTAATCTGCATTTGGTAGCGGGACAAGGATAGAGACCAGAAAAACAAATCTCCTTGTGGGTACTACACCAGATCCAACTCTGAGGCAGTCCAGTGACTGGGATGAGGAAAGTGAAAGACTTGTCTGTTGTCCTCTGACACTTAAAAGGCTCCTAAAAAGAACTAATTGGTGAAGCAGCATGCGCCTTTCCTAGATGGCTCCTTCTCCCAGCCTCTGATGAGCTGAAGCCAAGGGCAGTCTGAATTAGGTGAAGGTGAGTCTGTCCTGGGGTAAAGTTTTAGAGACAACACTGGGCTCCTTCCACAACAGTGCCATGTAAGGGCTGGTGAGGGTCATTTTGGGCTTACAGGGCCAGAAGAGCTAAGTGGTGCCAGGAACCATTTCAGCCCAACTCTGATTTGCACCTCTCTTTCAGACAATGGTACATTCCTCCCATCACTGTGCAGTGTGTATGCAGTTTGTCCGAAAGGAGAACTTACTCTCTCTGGCTTGTCAGCACCAGTTTTGCCGTAGCTGCTGGGAGCAGCATTGTACAGTACTCGTCAAGGATGGTGTCGGAGTTGGTGAGTTCAAGGCAGATGCTTTGGGTTTTTATTTGATGCATTGACCTCCTCACCTCCTCCCCCATTCCTCAAGGCGGCTGGACCAGTCACTTTAATGTCTTAATATTGAGAAAATGAAGCATGCAATTGGTCTGTATGGAAAATCAGTGCGTTAAATATTTAAACTGGCTGCTGGTTTGGACTGAATCCATAATTGCCAGGATCTCTGTAATCTTAGCCTGGTCCCTAGAGGATGCCGTTGCCTCCCAACAAGTAACTATAAATCACCGCTCCTGTGTACTTAAGTACATTTGTATATACTGATGTATTTTGAAGTGCTCTATATACTTCTAATTAAGTACTTTAAAGAGTCTAGCACTTGGATTTAAGTACATTTTAAAGGTACTTCAAGCATACATAACTTTTTCCTAATCTGCAACTACTTCTTCAAAACAGTGTTTGTTTTTAAAAAAAATCACATCTCTCCCAACTGTCCTGGATTCTGACAGGCCCAGGACCCGTTGCCCTGACTCGGGACCTTCAGGCTCTGAGTTCTGACTGCCCAGGCTTTGTTCTGTTGGCCTGGCTGGCGCAGCAGCCAAGGAGTGTAGTGGCCCCACCACTTCACTTCTGATAGGTCACTGCAGCTGGCATCAGGGAGACTCACTGCCTGGCCCAGCCCAGCAGGGGCGGGGAGACACATACCTCTCAATGTCCTGCACAGACAGAACAGGACCAATACCTGCATCCCCTGCAGGGTGGTATAGAAAATGCTTACCACCCCCCTGGGCATGCTCCAACACTGCAGGGTTGTTGGGAAATTGGGGATATTTTTTCATGGTTATTCCTTGGCTATTTATATATATGAATACAACTTCATTGTTGCTGTTTTTTCTCTTCCACTCAGTGCTTACATCATTTAAGTAGTTGTCCATAAATTGACTTAACAATTGCAGGGAATTCAGGAGTTGGAAGTTCTTGTTCTTTTACTTATGTATTTATAAGTACTATTTCCACAGCATATGTGTACTTAAAAGTACTTCTGAAATGGTGTATTTAGCACTTATAAAAAGGACTTAAATATCAGTACTTTTGGCAACACTGCTATAAATTGGACACAGCTTTTGGTCTATATTCTCTTTCTCTCTTGCTTCATCTTTCTGATCCTGCCAGGCTGTGATCACAGGTCACTGTTGTATTAATTTAGGTGGAATATATGGTCCCAAAGAGGTAAAGGCGTTATCATGACCTTGTAAATGTCTAACATTAAACAGTTTTAAACAAGGTTCGGGATTTAGAATACAGAGACCTCAACCTGCCTACTTAGTACCATGGCACAGACATCATTAAAAATCTCTTTAGCCCTTTATTAAAAATACGGGTGAGAGGGACAAAACAGTTTAAAGCATTTGAAATGTAAAATATTAAGTAAGGCTTTCATCTTAACATCTTACCCTTTCCCCTTAGTTGGACCGTCTTTAGAGGGGGAAAAACCCACATTTGAATCTCTCTTGAATGGTAATAACTATCCTTTTGGGGGAAAAGAGAAAAGTTAGTTAAGATGGGCTGGAGCAGTTGTTAAAATCTGCTCCCGTTTTCTAGAAGATGAAATAAGATGAACACACATGAAAGGGGAAGAGAAAAGAACAGCAAAGGTAGAAAATGCAACTTCTGCCTCTGATATGGACTCACTTGCAGTCTCACTGCTGGAAGAACATAGGCATACGTGTGATCTTATCAGCAAGCCTGAGACCTGGCAAACTTGTATCAGCGTTGGGCTGTTTTAAGATATTACATTTAGCTGTCTCTTTCTGGACAGTGGCTTACAGCAGTATAGCAAAATACATAGTCTTGGCCAACTAAGCCAGACTCTTGTAAACAGAAGGAAAAAATTAGAGGGATAGGAAGGACAAGAAATAAAGTGGGGAAGGAAAAACACACAAAGGGGGGTGGGAATGTGGCACAGTTTCACACCCCAGGTGGTGGTATGGATTTAGCTTGAGCTGGTAGAGGTGGTGAATGTCATTTGGCTCCCCCTAATGTGGTCTGGCCTGGCCAGGACATCTTTCAGGATTAGGATGAAGAAGGCTCAAGGTGCAGGTGGCAACCAGGATAGTGAAGCTTGCTCCTTCCCTTTCTCTTGTCTTTCAGCCAGCCAGCATTGTGGTAGCCAGCTTGCTTCCCCCAGGGTCTCTTTTTGAGGGCTCCAAAAGGGACTGATGAGTGGAATAGCCCATCCTCTCGTTAAGTTGTCCATCACTTAGGCATAATTACTGTCCCACCAATTTTGGTTCATTGACTCCCAGACTCACATTGTTCTCGTTTTTCTAGGCGTGACCTTAACACAGTCCTGGAATTATGTTAGGAGAACTTTTTGTTTGTACTAATTCCGTTTTTCTGTCTACTTTTTGCACCTTTTTCCACCAACATTTATTTTTATAGGTTACTATGACATTTTATGAACTTTCACTCACTCCTTACAGCTGAACTCACAAGTAGGGGAAACTTGTAGGCCTGGTTATGACATCATCACTGAGGTGTTTGAAGCTGCAAGACTGTGTTTAAAGGTTGCAGTTCTCCATGAGCACTTTGGCCTCGATGTCCATTGGCAGTTGAGTGTCTAGGTATCTTTGAGTGTATTTCCACAGGCCCCCTGTGTGTTGGTGGAAGCCATCAGTAGCCATTGCTACTGCAGGTTGACTGACTTCTCACCTGACCTTCAGTTGCACAGCAGTAACTTCACACTTATAGGTGTTTTGACCGGTGAAACTGGGACTGCCCCAGATGCTCTTGCCTCCATCATCTTCCACTGAAAGCAGCTGGACTCCAGCTTTTCAGCAGCCCTGATAAATGTAACTGTTGTATCACTTGTATCAGAACAATTAATTGCACCTGAGAAGCTGTGTTGGGAACAGCACGTCTCTGATCTGCGTGCATTAGTTCCTCAGTTCATATTGCACTGTGCAGCAACTGGCCTCTTGTTTTAATAGGGGTCTCCTGCATGGCTCAGGACTGTCCACTTCGGACACCAGAAGACTTTGTGTTTCCACTGCTGCCTAGCGAGGAGCTGAAAGACAAATATCGGCGCTACCTCTTCAGGGATTACGTGGAGGTATTTTCTGCTTCATGTTCCTGTAGGTCTTTGCCATGACCATTCCCAGTAGTCAGATATTTGGGCCAAGATTTTCAAATGTGACCCGTTTGGGAGCTTCATTTTTTAGGGCCCAACTTGAGACCTCTTAAAAGGGCTTGTGTTTTTCCCAAAGTGCTGAGCACCCTCCCCTTGCAAAATAGGACCCTGTAAAGCAGGGGTTCTCAAGACAAATTATTTGGTGGCCTCAGAGTGTGGCCACCAACTCTTGCTTGTGGCCACTCTTGCACTTTTTCCTAAAATATTTAAGTAGATTTAAGAAAAAGAAATAAATATGCACATACACATATCCAAATCACTGTAATGTATTTATTGCTAGCTACTAAGTCTGTTGTGAAAAGTGATATTAACAAACTGTCAAGGTTCCTTCCCCACTCTGAACTCTAGGGTACAGATGTGGGGACCTGCATGAAAGACCTCCTAAGCTTATTCTTACCAGCTTAGGTTAAAACTTCCTCAAGGTACAAACTTTTTTACCTTTTTGTCCTTGGACCTTATGCTGCCACCACCAAGCATGTTAAACAAAGAACCGGGAAAGAGCCCACTTGGAGACATCTTCCCCCCAAAAATATCCCCCCAAGCCCTACACCCCCTTTCCTGGGGAAGGCTTGATAAAAATCCTCACCAATTTGTACAGGTGAACACAGACCCAAACCCTTGGATCTTAAGAACAATGAAAGGCAATCAGGTTCTTAAAAGAGAATTTTAATTAAAGAAAAAGTAAAAGAAAAACCTCTGTAAAATCAGGAAGGGAAATACCTTACAGGGTAATCAGATTCAAAACATAGAGAATCCCTCTAGGCAAAACTTTAAGTTACAAAAAGACACAAAAACAGGAATATACAATCCATTCAGCACAGCTTATTTTATCAGCCATTTAAACAAAACAGAATCTAACGCATTTCTAGCTAGATTGCTTACTGACTTTTTACAGGAGTTCTGGCCTGCATTCCTACTCTGGTCCCAGCAAAAGCATCTCACACACACAGACAGAACCTTTGTCGTCCCCCCACAGCTTTGAAAGTAACTTGTCTCCTCATTGGTCATTTTGGTCAGGTGCCAGCAAGGTTATCTTAGCTTCTTAACCCTTTACAGGTGAAAGGGTTTTGTCTCTGGCCAGGAGGGATTTTATAGTTCTGTATACAGAAAGGTGGTTACCCTTCCCTTTATATTTATGACACAAACATACAAGTATTGTTTTTCACAGCAGAATTACTCAGCCCTGGCAAGTCTGGGGACAAATTAAGCCCGGGATGGGAGGTCAGGGGAGGCAGAAGGGGCCAGGGTGATGGGAGTAGAGAGGTGGGTGGCCGGGGAGGCAGTGGGGATCTGTGGCTAGAGGACAGAGCCCGAAGCCATGCAGCTGGAACCTGGGACCCACCACCGCGTAGCCGGAGCCCAGGACTGGAGCCTGAAGCCCTGCCACCCCAGGGCCGAAGTCCAAAGCCTGAGCCCCGCTGCCTCTCGGAAGATGGGGAATTCACTGGCTGCCTGGTCCTCCCGCATTGTGCCCATGGTGTTTCCAGAGGGGGGCAGTACCCAACTCCTGCTCGCAGCCCCAGGAACCATCACAAAGATGGTGCATCCAGGAGCACCAGGGAGTGGGAGGGGCCTCTGCTTTGCTCCTCCCCACCCCCAATCACAGCACAGGAGGCTGTGGCTCCAAGAAAAGCCCCTGGTGGCCACATTTGAGAAATGTTGGTGTAAAGTGTCCCACCCTAGCTGGGCACCCAAAATCACTAGTGACTTGTAAAATATTGATCTTGATGTCTGGGCTTCTTGATGATGCCTCTCTAGAGAGTTCAGGGGCTAGAGATGCAGTAGCAGCTGCAGGATTGTAGCTGCCAGGCATGTTGTCTGTGGCTTGCTTGTGGCCATGTGTTGTGGTGCAGGGCTCACTGTCCGAGTTCTCACATGATTTGCCAGAGTAAATCTTGCTCTAATGTCATCCCAGTGACTCCAGCTGGTGCTTGGCCCATATCTTGAAGCCAAGTGCTCTAGTGTTAGAGTGGAGAACTTAAGCTGAATGGTAAATATTGGTGCAAGACCAAGAAATATTTTTAGGTAGCTACAGACTTGCCCCTCATCCTGATGCAGCTGAGGTCACTATTATACAGCATTCTTTGTACGTGCCTTCGCTCTGCAAAGCTTCATGAGTCACATCTAAGCTAGAGAGAACAAGAATGTTTAAGGCAAGATTTCGAGGAAGTAACTCAGTGACTTGGACGGAGAAAGAAGTACTCTAGATGCCTGGTGCCGTGTGGGCAAATGACACCCTCTCCCCAGCAACTGTAGGGAGTCACAGGGAGGGGACAGACTAGCCATAATTGAGTAGCGGAGTCTGTGCCCTGGGGCAGCAAGGGGGTGGAATATGAGGTGTGGGGGAAGGAGTTCAAGTAGAGTGAGATTCAAGATCTGTCTGGAGTTTCTCATCATGGTCTCCTGACGTTATGGATGGGATCTTGAATTTCCTCATTTCATGACTAACCAGTGCAACCTCAACTTTGAACAAATGCAAAATATAAAGCCTCCAAATCTTTTGTTGGGACAAGCACTTAACTAATTAACCTCCTCTGCATGTAGAAGAAATTGATTGCCCACTGTTGGACATCTTCTGGTGGCTCTTTCCATTGACTTCTCCAGATCTAAGAACTATGGATTCACATTAACAAAAGGCGGGACTTTTACTCACTAAGAATGGAGATCAATATTCTCCCATGCCTATTGCTAACCTTGCCACTCGGTGTATTTGCAGAGCCATTACCAGCTGCAGCTGTGTCCCGGTGCAGACTGCCCCATGGTCATACAGGTACAGGAGCCCAAAGCTCGGCGAGTGCAGTGCAATCGATGCAACGAAGTTTTCTGGTAAGGAAGTCAAAGGCTTAAAGGCTATGAGGAAAGCATGTGGCACAGGCATATGCTCTCCTTAAGGTCACTTCATTTGAGAACAGGTCTAGTGTGTCGAAGCATTACAACTGCATTACTAGGGTTGTTTGTAACTTGAGCCATCTGTGTAATAAGGGTGTAGGCTGGGGCCTGCCTTTCAGTGGTGGTCAGTTCTTGCTGAACTCAATGGAAGCTGTGGGTTCTGAGCGCCTCTGAAAATTGGGCCCTTAGTAATCAAGGAAAACAAGTCTCGTCTAGTTTTGTCTGTAGCTTGGATTATCTACCAATTATGGTACAAGCATTGGTGAGTGATTTTGGGTACAAAGCCTTAATGACTGCTACTGCTGGGGCCTGTCTGCTTCCTGTGTTTGTATATTTATTTCTGAGCGTTCCTGTTCCCGGAGTCTCTAGTGCATTCCCAGTATCCAGAGAACCACAAAGCCAAGGGACTCCGATATCCTAACTACACACACAGGCTTCCATGGTGTGAGTGCTCCTAAATTTGCATAGAAACAGAGCGTACCATTCAGATAAGATGTCAGTTGATTTCTGTATGTGAAGTCTAGAATACTGTATCTTTAAACCTCTATGTGTGTGAGGTCCTCTCCAGCATAAGAATAAACTTCCACAGGATAGGAAAGCTAATGGTGCTTTCCTGGCTTGCAATGTCCACGAGAGGAGTAACAGAAGTGGGAGTAACATTGAAAGGGTTGCTGCTGGAGTATCTTCTGACACCCCCTACTCAAAAGGTCTAGCTGCATCTTGAGTGTCCCAGGGACAGTAATATACATGGGTTAGTAACCAAGCCTCCCAGTAGTTTCATGCAATTAACCCTGAACAGAAGCCTATTTGGAATTTATCTGGGATGACATAGGCTTGCTCCCGTTCTCTTAAAAGTGATGCTGGGGCTCCAGGGAAAAGATGATGGTGGCTCATCAGGCAGCCAGATGCTCACTTGTCTGAGAGGGAGCCCTGTAGTCACTGCCATTCAGAAGAGAGGTACTGAGGGGGGAGGGATAGCTCAGTGGTTTGAGCATTGGCCTGCTAAACCCAGGGTTGTGAGTTCAGTCCTTGACGGGCCATTTAGGGATCTGGGGCAAAAATTGGGGATTGGTCCTGCTTTGAGTAGATGACCTCCTGAGGTCTCTTCCAACCCTGATATTCTATGATATGTTAGAGTTTCAGGAGAAGGAAATGATCCTTCCCAGAAGGACCTGGCAGGAGTTCTAAAGGTTGAACACAGGCCCTCTCATTGTGGTATTTAGGAATGAACTGCTTTTTTCCTTGCACCTGTTTCCCATCCAGATCCTGGTTGTAAGGAAAGATTGACTTCTTGGTTATTAACACAATGTATTAACTCTCCTGAACACTGGAATTTCTTTCTCTTCCTGTTAAGTTTCAAGTGTCGGCAGATGTACCACGCTCCCACAGACTGTGCCACCATCCGGAAATGGCTCACCAAGTGTGCAGATGACTCTGAAACAGCCAACTACATCAGTGCTCACACTAAAGATGTAAGGGAGAGTGCCTCAACATTCCTTTCAAGCTTCTAGTCCCTGATGAGAAGAGGGGAGCAATTCTGTGCATGTTTAGCATTTTATGCTGCTTTTTTTATGTTAGTAAATTCCCACTTGGGGTTTTGGTGCAAAGAGCTTGAATACCTTGAAATCTAATGAACAAATATCTATACACTAATGCAAGAAGTATGGGGAATAAACAGGAAGAACTAGAAATATTACTGAATAATCACAATTACAACATCATTGGCATCACGGAGATTTGGTGGGATAATTCACATGACTGGAATACTGATATAGAAGGATACTGCTTGTTCAGGAAGGACAGGCAAGGAAAAAAGGGAAGAGGTGTTGCTGTGTCTATCAGATATATACAATTGAACTGAGGTTGAAATATTTGAGGATAAAAGGAATAAAAACCCAAGGGTGATGTCATGGTAGGGATCTACTATGGACTGCCTAACTTGGAAGAAGAGGTGGGTGAGGCTTTTTTTTAAACAACTTAACAAAATCATCTGTAGCTCAGGACTCAGTAGTGATGGGGGATTTCAAGTACCTACACATCTGTTGATGAAAATAATACGGGGGACAAATTATCCAACAAATTCTTGAAATATATTGCAGACAAATTATTACAGAAGGTAGAGGAAGTGACTAGGGGAGATCTGATTCTAACAAACAGGGAGGAACTGGTTGAGAATTTGAAGGTGGAAGGCAGCTTGGATAAAAGTGATTATGAAATGATAGCGATCATGAGTCTAAGGGAATGGTAAGAGGAAAAACAGCAGAATAAAGACAATGAACTTCAAGGAGGCGAACTTTAGCAAACTCAGCAAATAGGTAGGTAATATCCTGTGGGAAGCAAGTGTAAGCAAAACCAGGGTTCAGGAGAGTTGGCAGTTATTTTAGAGAGACCCTATTAAGGGCACAAGAGCAAACTACCCTAATGGGTAGGAAAGAAAGGAAGTCTGGTAAGAGGCCCCACCCTGTCTTAGCCAGGAGATCTTCAATGACGTGAAATTCAAAAAAAGAGTTCTACAGAAAGTAGAAACTAGGTCAAATTACGAAGAATGAGTATAAAAAAAACACACAAGTGTGTAGGGACAAAATTAGAAAGGCCAAGGCACAAAGTGAAATTAAAATAGCTAGGGACATGAAGGGTAACAAGAAAACATTTTACAAACACGTTAGAAGCAAGACCAAAGACAAGGTAGGTCCCATTACTCAATGAGGAAGGAAAGACCATAACAGAAAATGCAGCAATGGCTGAAGTGTTAATTGCCTATTTTGTTTGTTTTCACCAGAAAGGTTAGCAGTGATAGGATGACTAAGCTAGTGAACATCGGTGTAAATGAGGTAGGATCTGAGGCTGATTTGGGAAAGAACAAGTTAAAAATTACTTAGGCTATGTCTACAGTACAGATCTTACAGTGGCACAGCTGTACCACTGCAGCGGCGTCGCTGTAAGGTCTCCTTTGTAGCCACTCCATGCCGGTGGGAGAGAGCTCTTTTGTCAGTGAAACTTATCCCGACAAAAGTGCTAGTGGACACACAGCTTAGACAAGTTGGATGTCTTCAAGTTGGCAGGGCCTGACAAAATACATTCTAGAATACTTTGGGAACTGGCTGAAGAGATCTCTGAGCCATTAGCACTTATCTTTGAGAACTCATGGAGAGAGTGGGAGAGATCCCAGAGGACTGGAAATAGGCAAATATAGTACCTATCCATAAAAGGGGGAATAAGGACAACCCAGGAAATTGTAGACCAGTCAGCTTAACTTTGGTACCAAGAAACGGAATGGAGCAAATACTGGAACAATCATTTTATAAGTAGCTAGAAGATAAGCTGATAAGTAACAGTCAGAATGGATTTGTCACAACATATGTCAAACCAACCTAAAATCCTTCTTTGATAGGATAATAAGCCTGGTGGAGGGCTGAGGGGGAAGCAGTAGAGGTGATATATCTTGACTTTAATAAGGCTTTTGATACTATCTCACATGACGTTCGCTTAAGTACACTAGGGAAATATACCCGAGATGAACCTCCTGTAAGGTGGGTTCACAACTGGTTAGAAAGCTGTACTCAAAGCGTAGTTATCAGTGGTTCACACAGTCAAGCATGAAGGGCATATCAAGTGGGGCCCTAAAGGGATCTGTCCTGGGTCCGGTTCTATTCAATATCTTCATCAATGATTTGGAGACTGGCATAGAGAGTACACTTATAAAGCTTGCGGATGATGCCAAGCTGGTAGGTTGCAAGCACTTTGGATGACAGAATTAGAATTCAAAATGTTCTTGACAAACTGAAGAAATGGATTGAAATAAAGAAGATGAAATTCAATAAGGACAAATGCAAAGTACTGGACTTAGGAAGGAATAATCAATTGCAGAAATATAAAACGGGAAATGACTGCCTAGGAACAAGTACTGCGGAAAAGGATTTGTGGGGTTTCAATGGATCACATCATTCTGGGATGTATTAGCAGGAGTGTTGTGAGTAAGACACAAGAAGTAATTATTCCACTCTACACGGTACTGATAAGGCTTCAATTGGAGTATTGTGTCCAGTTCTGGGCACCACACTTCGGGAAAGATGTGAACAAACTGGAGAAAGTCCAGAGAAGAGCAATAAAAATGATTAAAGGTCTAGAAAACATGACCTATGAGGGAAGATTGAAAAAAATTGGGTTTGTTTAGTCTGGAGAAGACTGAGAGGGGACTGGATAACTCTTCAAGTTTGTAAAACCTTGTAAAGAGATGGGTGATAAATTGTTCTCCTTTTCCACTGAGGGCAGGACAAGAAGCAGTAGGCTTAAATTGCAGCAAGGGAGATTTAGGTTAGACATTAGGAAAAACTTCCTAACTGTCAGGGTGGTTAAGCACTGGAAAAAAATACCAAGAGAGGTTGTGAAATGTCTGTCATGGAGGTTTTTAAGAACAGGTTAGATAAACACCTGCCAGGGATGCTCTAGATTCTGGATAATACTTAGTCCTGCCTCAGCACAGAGGACTGGACTCGACGACCTGTTGAGGTCCCTTCCAGTCCTACATTTCTGTGATTCTATGGCTGACTCTATTACTGCAAATACATTTTAAACTGGGAAACCCACCTGTGTGTAGAGCTGGTTACTGAAGTGCTCCCTCTATACCCTAGTCTTCATTCTGCTAAATTCATTGCAAGCATTAATCTGCAGCTGGGTATGTTGCCCTCTAATGGCAGAGAAGCAGCATGGTGGTTGGCTCAAGCACTTGTCTGGTGTACAGCTGCAGTTAAATTTTTTTTTTTAAAGGAGAATGCTTGGATACACGAAGGGTAGATAATATAGCCCATCCCCATTTGTAACAGTGTATAGCTTTGGTTCTAGCCATGGATTTCGGAGAATGAAAAGCTCTAGAGCGTCAGTTTCCATTTGTAGGATGAGGCGTTATAAGCAAAAGTCGTAGGGTTATCTAGCCTGAAGTGGGGGATGCAGTTTAAGTCTGCATAGCTATGCAGGGCAGTGTGAAAAGGAATATGCCTATTGTAAGGCCTAGTACTGTTCTGGCTGGGGGAGCCAAAGGGACTCCATGACTTAAAGGTCTTTGTCCATAACTTAGGTTTTCTGAGCACGTGATTAATTTAAAGGCAACAGATTTAGACTCAAGAAAAGGAGCTATTTATGCAGCGTGAGGTGAACCTTTGGAATTCATTGTAGCTGGATTTAATTTAGAACTTTATGGTTCAGGGAAATGGTTATGAATTCAGTGTCCTTAGTTTCTAGGTCAGAGACCCCAATATATCCAGACTGGTCATGGCAATTCTGGACTGTGATATGATTTGGTGTCTTCAGATTCAAATTGGCAAAGCTGGATTACTTCCTATAGCTATGCAAACCACGAAAATATAATAGCAGTCAAATTGTGCAGAATATCAACTGATTACCTGTGGAACAAAGAAACCTAGGTAAAGCACTGTGTAGTCAGGCAGGTGTATGATGGCTTTGTACTTCCTCTGAAGCAGTTACCAATCGGCTACTACTGAAGGCAGCATACAAAGCTAGATGGTCCTGTGGTCTGAGTCACTATGGCCAGTACTGTCTTTCTATGTAAACTGGTTGAATTGCTAAACCTGACCAGCCTGTTAATGGTAACTATTGAGACTGAACTTTGGTTCACAAGTGGTAACGCTAAGAATAATGACCTTATTCCTTGGAACTGTTATCTCAAACCACTGATCTGTTGTTGATGCCCTGAGCCATCCATCCATCCCCCCTTCATCCCATTTTAAAATGGGTTTGACAGGAATAGCATATGTGGAATAATGGAGCTGGCATTATGTTCTTAAGGAACATTACAGACCAGCTGGATCTAATTAATGCTTTTGTTTTTCCCAGTGTCCCAAGTGCAATATCTGTATTGAAAAGAATGGAGGCTGCAATCACATGGTGAGCAATCCCCTGAATACTTCAGATCTTCCTTGTCTTTAGCTGAAACCTTTCTGTCCTTTTGCAGATTGCTAATGTCTCGTCTTTCCTTCTTTTTCAGCAATGCTCTAAATGCAAGCACGGTAAGTAGCAGTATCTGAAATCTGTTGGGGAAGCGGAATATTCCTTTATTACCCCGGTAGTCAATTTTGTTGTCCTAAATAGCCAGTTAACCATTTCTCCCAGTACAAATATGAAGAGGATTCTAATTACACATCTGACTTGGTGATAGAGGGTTGTTGTTTCACTTTCTATGTTTTTAACTGGTTTCTGATGCTTCGGTGGCATTTAGATTTAACGCTGTAAAAAGGTCTTCAGCTCCCTTTCTGTCATAAGATTGATGCTCCTCAGAAATGTGCTCTGGTGTTTAAAAGGTTTCCTGATGTAGTTCTTGTTTTGTACATGGATTTCTGTACCACCAGGTGAAACCACTTGCATTGTAATGGAACTCTGAGCCTTTATGTCAAATTAGCCTTAGTCTTTATGTTCACTGATGGACAGAATTAGCCCCTACATAGACCAAACCAAAAAAGCAAGTGTAGGTCTGTTGCTGATCTCTATAACCTTATCCGCTAGACTGCTCCTCAGTCCATTCCCAAGCAAGAAGCAGCCTGGTTGTCTTCAACCCTTATCAAAGCCCTGTAAAATATCAGGAATGCAGAGCAAATGGTTTTTGTGGGATGGTAAATTTCTCTTATCCCAAAGAAGTGGGTGAGACTACCTGCTGCTGGGGCTCCCATGTTGCAGCTATCAGCCAGTAGGGAGGCTAAGGAAGATAACCCCCCTCAGAAAACATTTAAAATCTGCCCATCCCAGTTCACTTCCTTTGCTGCTAGAAGATCAGCAGGAATGGTAGTGACTCGGTGGGATGCTGTGGTATCAGGAGTAGGTGAGCAACAAGTTCCTAGATACCACAGTGATTGAAACTGGAAAGAGAGCAGGCTACCCCTTCGGTGAAATTAGCAGATTTCAACCAAACTGAATGGGAAAGGTAAGCCTTTCAGAAGCAATTTGTACAGCAACTGTTTAACCCCCATCTTTTCTCCTTCCTGACAGAACACTACAAGTATCCCACCTCTAAAACCAGGCAGGTCTGTTTTGTGGGTTTAGTTGTTGCTCTACTTTTTCTCCTTGGCTCTTTTACCTACGTCCTCTCCCTCAAGCCGGGACTACGCTACCAACTTGTATCCGTATAGGTACGGGGCTCGGATGTGAGAAATCCACACCCCGCGCAACATAGTTATACCAGCCTAAGCCTTTGTGTAGACAGCGCTGTGTCAGCGGGAGGGCTTCTCCCAGTGATAGCTACCGCCTCTTGCAGAGGTGGATTAACTAGGTCAACGGGAGAGCTCTCTCCCTTCAACGTAGGAGTGTTTTCACTTGCGTGCTACAGCAGCACAGTAGTGCTAATCCAGCGTTTCAAGTGTAGGCTTGCCCTCAGTGACTTCTCATCTGACGCCATCTCCTAAACCACTGGATATGGATAGGTGTCTTAGAGTCACACAATTTAAGGCGAGAAGGGACCCTCAGATCATCGAGTCTGACCTGTGTATCACAGGTCACCAATACCACCCACTGCGCACCCGTGAGAATTGGAAGTGGATTGTCTGTGTGGATTTGTTCACTGCTTGATCAGATTAGGATCCTTCAAATCTAATCCATCAGAGACCCATGCTGGCAACTTGCCAATAATCAGAGAGCTGCAGCTGCCCTCTTCTGTAACTGAGGTGCAGCCTGCGCAGATTGCATGTCCCAGTTTCCAACACTCCGTGTGGATCCAAGCAGTGTCTCTAACACGCTGGAAGTGATACCTCACAAGCTGCATCTCCATATTTAGATACAGACCCCCAAGACGGGGTTATATTTGGCCCACAAGCTGTATTCTGTTTTCCCCCTGGGCAAAATGGCACAAATAAACTTTACATGCTGCTTGGCTAAAGGAAACCCCTGAGACAGAGGGGCTGTTTCTCTGTAACTTGGTTTCTGGAAACTCATTTTTTCTATGCATCACAGTGATTGTGCCTTGTTCTCTGCAGACTTCTGCTGGATGTGTCTGGGGGACTGGAAGACCCACGGTAGCGAGTACTACGAATGCAGTCGGTACAAAGAGAATCCTGATATTGTAAACCAGAGTCAGCAAGCACAGGCCAGGGAGGCCCTTAAGAAGTACTTGTTCTATTTTGAGCGGGTAGGACACATCTCTTTGGCCAGAGCTGCTGTAGCCTTTTAATGTCCCTGCCGGGTGCAAAGGTCATTGCCAGCAATGTTGGTGTAAGAAACTGCACAGAGGATTCTGTACAGATGAAGTAGCTTCTGGAGTCCCAGTTTAGGTCCTGGCTTTGTTCCTTCAGACTCAAAATTCTGCCCAACAAATCCCAGCCAAGCTGTTAACTTTGCTTCTCCATTGAAGCAAACCATGTGAGATTGCTTAAGTTTCCTGATGCTGCAGAAAATCAGTATTGCCTGCATTTTTCTGTTCTTTCACAGCAGCTAGTACAATGGGATTCTCATCAACGAGTAGGGCTCCTAGGTGCTACAATGATACAAACAATACAAAATAGTGTCCCTCTGCAAGAAGCTGCTATGCTATGGCAGATAGGTATCCGAGAATCATAGGACTCGAAGGGACCTCGAGAGATCATCTCGTCCAGTCCCTGCACTCATGCAATATCGCTGCAACCATTTCCTCGCAGGACCAGGGAAGTTCCAAAGCTCCTTATGGCATGAATTTGTAGGGACCAAGAAGAAACTAATCTCGGGTGTTTCAATTAAAACTCCATCATGGGGTTTAATGAAATTTTAAGGGGATTTCATGTCAAGACATGTTTAAAGAAAGGCTTTTGGAATCTGTCACTAACCGTCACAGCTCCTCTTTCCCTGCAGCAGGCATGAATAGGACTGGTCAAACTGCACAGGTCTAATGCAGCTTCTCTAGAAGAAAACACTGTAGATCCAAGGTTGCCACTTTTCTGTGAGGTCAGCATGCACTCGTTTCCTCATTCAGATATCAACAGCTGCTTATCATAGCATTAATCTAGTCTTAAAATAATAATAAATTAATAATCTTGGCTTTCCAGATCAAGGGACTCTGGGAAATGGCCAAGTTTTACAATGATGTTTCATAGCGCAGATGTGTCAGTTTTCAGTAAGCCCATGTTAAAAGTTAATCTAACTCTCTTGGCAGAGACCTCTTAAGTGGGGAAATACCCATTATTTTACTCCTTCTAGTTGCTCACAAGATGCTGATGTGACCATAGGGCATTTCTACAGAGGGGCTGGGTTTGCTCCCTGCTCTCACCTGCCTCTTACAGTGTAACCTCCATGGGCTTGCAACTAGTGGGTGCTGCCTTGCTGTGGTCCTGCCCACAGCATATGCTATCCTGCTGGACTCCAGCCCCATCTTACTTCCTGTTTGCTGGAGCGTCTATCTGTAGGTAGCAGCACTTTGATCTCATGCCCTTTTTCTTCTACTTTTGCAGTGGGAGAACCACAATAAAAGCTTGCAGTTAGAGGCACAGACATACCAGCGAATTCAGGAGAAGATCCAGGAAAGGGTGATGAACAACCTGGGAACATGGATAGACTGGCAGTACCTGCAGAATGCTGCAAAGCTGCTTGCAAAGGTGGGCATTTTTGGCTCTTTCAGTCCACAGGAGAGAGCCTACACACCAAAACACTTCCATCTGAGTAGCACACTGAAGAGGGAGGCAATTCAGAGATTAGATCTGTAAGGGATGTTATGCCCTGAATCAGACACTAACTGCCTGAGGTTAGCAGGAGGATGCCTTTTTGAGCAGGTTATTCCATAATTAGTCCTAACACGTGTTTCCTGCACCTTCCTCAGAAGCATCTGGTAATGGCCTCTGCTATACTGGACTGGTCTAGCAACTCCTGTGTCCCTATATTAGTCATAGAAATAATCTGTGCTAACAACATCCAGATCTAAAACTCTTTTCCTCTTCTGTTGTAGTGTCGTTACACCCTGCAGTACACATATCCATACGCCTACTACATGGAGTCTGGCCCCAGGAAGAAATTGGTAAGGTGTTTGCTGAGACTTCTTGGCATCTAGCTAGGGAGCATAGTGAGCTAAGCAGACACCTAGATTTGTCTCCTCAGTCCCAGAGTTTGTGTGTTTATAATAAATCCGTGTAATTACATATATGTGACGTTGAACCTCACGTATCCTCAAACTTCATAATCAGCTCAAAACCCTCCTCCTTCTGCTCCCCCTCAGATTTAATAGCAAAGTTCTTGCTGGGTGTCATTCCAGAGACGTCCCTGTTTTTACAGACTTTACTATAGAATAATACTGCAGTGTGAATGACAAACTAGTTGTCAAGCAATTTTTCTCCATAAGAATTCACATCATAAGCAAGCACATGTATCTGGAATCTGAGTTGGTTACTACTGGCTCCTATGTCCTGGGAGATGGGAGAGTCACATCAACAGGTTAACCTTTCAGGAAACTGTATCAAAAAGGAGGAAGTAAACCTCAGTGCAAGTGGTAGAGCGCTAGCCAGGGCACGCTGCCCTAGGGCGGGCTGGCTGGCAAGCCAACATCTGAGGCTCTACATGCTATTGTTTGACTTGAGTTTTGCTTTGCTGCTAGTATTTGAGATAGTGAGATCAAATCTAGCTTGGGGTTTGTCTACCTGTGCAGCAGACACACCTTTGATCACAGTGTAGACATAACCTTCAGCTAGACGTTTGCTGACTTCTGTTTTGGTCCTTCTTTCCCAAGTTTGTAGTCAGGGCAAGACAAATAAATGAACCTTACTCTTTCCACGTCTGACTGAAGCCCCCGTTAATTATAAACCAACCCAGCTGCTCAGTTGCTTACATCGCTTTACTATCAAGGGGGCCGCTTTGGTAGGCCCAACACGTGACTTAAACTAAGTGGTTTTGAGATGGGGTTTCTGGGGTAAAGTTTCCCTTTTGGTAACACCATAGTACTCAGCCCTTGTTTTACATGAAGGTGTGTACAGGGCAGAAACTGCGTTTCCAGCCCCTAAGTGGGATGGAGATTCACCAGACTGCAAACACCAGTTGGTGGTGTCAGTTTCCTCCTTGTATCCTAATGCTTGAATAATTAAAAGTTGAATGTACAAAAATCCATCTTCCTTAGGACTTTGAAGTCACTGGACATGCCACATTCTAGTGCTCATTGTTTTCCCAAGTGTTCCAGAGATTTGCTCCACCAAACCTGTTGCGGAGAGGAAGGACCCTAGGTGTGTGTGCTTCCTTTCACCACACCAGTTTGGTGGCATAAAGCTGCTCAGGGTAGATTGGTTTCTCTAATTGTCTGTACTGTTGATCAGTTTGAATACCAGCAGGCTCAGTTGGAAGCTGAAATAGAAAACCTTTCCTGGAAGGTGGAGCGAGCAGACAGCTATGACAGAGGGGTAAGTTATCTGTTCCCCTGTGTCTGCTGGGCAGCCCTTTACTTACAGGTGGCTTAGTACCTGCACAAAATGGCCCAGGCAAGCTTGGCAGGCAGATGAGGGCAATCAGATTAGCTTTGAGTCTGACCTTTTGTTCCCTTGGCCTGCAGATGCTTGCTTCCTAGTTGGGGGTGGCGGGGTGGGGGTGGGGAAGAACTTTACTCCTGGCTGACTGAACCAGGGCTGACAGGCTCTGAAGGAAGATGCATTCAGCCCTTTGCTGGAGGGGAAGTTACCCTGGTGTATGGGGTTTTTTTGCTTTTCGGAGGTGGGAGGGAGCATCAGAAACCCTCTAAGAAGGGAAATGTAAGGAGAATTGGGTTCAGAGGGACAGTCCTTTTACACACCGTCAAATCGGAAGGGTCCCTGCAGTCCTGAATTTGCTTGAGAAGCCATGAATGGTCCTCACGCTCTACCGTACAAGTGCCTTTTCTTTTCCTCTGGGGAGTTCAGATTAATGGGGTTCTGCCTTGCTGTTCTTTGTTCCAGGATTTAGAGAATCAGATGCATATAGCAGAACAGAGGAGGAGGACCTTGCTTAAAGACTTCCATGACACATAAGGCGGAAGGAGGTGATGGGGTGCAGGGGTGAGAGCAGCAAGCAAGGTGACGGTGTCTGCATCGTGACAAATGAGCACTGCCTGTGGGAGAACCCGGCCAAGGACAAAACCATCCCCTCCCCTTGCAAAACAGACATGTGCAAACGCCCCATCTTAGTCCCGTTCTGTTTTTTATTTTTCTGCTTTTCGTTTCTGCCAGGCTAGAGGCTGGAGTTCAGATTGACATCTTTCATGGGATGTTTCCTCCTACCCCAGATGGCTTTTGAGAGAGGGAATTTTTCTGAATGGCTGTTAATAGTATTAGATCATTACAATTTATGTAATTTTCAACGGTTGTACAATTATACAAACAAACCCTAGAATAACACACAACCCTTTTTAAAAATAAATTGGCAGTGGAGTGTTCTTCCTTAATAATCTGCTTGTAAATTTAATGGGCTTCTGCCCCATAATTCTTTTATGCACTGAGGGTTATGAAATAACCCAGCTAGAGTTCCCTTTCCTCTAACATGCGCTTTGTAGCACTGGCCTGTGGCTGCACGAGGAAAGTGGCTGGAGGTTAGAGGGTCGCTGCTGCGGTGTTGGCACCTTACAGCATCAATGGTGGCTGCATATCAGCACAATTATGTGTGGCATCTCTTCTCTCAGCAGTAGTTTGTGCTGCATGAACCAAAGCAAATGGAGGTGTTACAGGGCAGAGATCAGGTTAATATAGGAGATATGCCTAGAAGTAATTCAGATCTTTGCATTCAGTGAATTTAAGGTCTTCCATGTGGATTTTTGCTTTAGTTTGTTTTTAGGGGTTTTCTGTGCTGCCAAAACTATGGTGTTTGGGAGACTGTGAGAACAGTTGTTCTAACGGTGTTAAATAGGCTTGGTCTTGTTAGGTAGAGCGGAACAAGCCATGTTACTTCAATGCATACAGCTTTGTAAAGACCAGTCATCCAAGGCGTGTAATAACATGATCGAACTACTTTGGTCTCATTTACCCAGGCAAGACTAAACCCCATTGCAAGTCAAGGGGGAACAGTAATGCATAATGTGATCCCTGACACGCGTCTTGGCAATGTAGACGGGCACTCAGAGAGAAGTGCTAGAGTTAACCTTGTACTGCTCTCTCAGAGCCTGCACCAAGCCAGACAGAAAGCTGACCGGTGGAGGTAATGTGTGTGTGTGTGTGTGTGTGTGTATATTGATATTAAAGCTGCTGGACGGTTATCATCAGTCTGATTATTGTCCGGGACTCTCAGAGCTTTTGTCTGGGTGTGTTTAATGCAAAATAGAAACAGTTTTTTTAAGTGACCTCCCCAATTCATCTTAACAAGGGAGTCCCTTCAAACCAGTGGCTTAAATGCAAACACTTTACTATGGTGGATGTACCAGGTACAGATGCCTGTGTAACACATGGACTTGTGCATGCATCTGCTATACATAGGCAAAAATGGAGTAGTTGAGTGTCCTGATCCGAGCAAATCCCCAATTCTAGGGTGAAAGTAGTGAAATCCCTTCCATGCCATTTTCATGAGGAATGCTGCCCTGACACATTCCTTACTAGGATACTCTTATTTTCACCCTTTTTGACTTGACAGGATGAAAGACTGACTGGGAGTCTTCCTAATTCCTGCTTGACAAAATAAACTCACAATGCTATGGAGCTACTCTCTTGGTTCCAAGAGAGACATGCACCATATGACTCTAGCACCCACTTCTGGGTGCTAGGTTTTAACCACGTGAAGGTGGGCGAAAAGAGAGGGCTATCAGTTTGAGAGGGTTACTATTATATGAACTAATCATGTGGCCAGAGTTTGTATAGTGTACCCCACTGTGCAGAGTTAATGTGTATATAGTGCTTTAAAGATGTAAAGCGGAACGTACTAATGTACGATATGAACTGGTGTTCTAGTTAAGCTAGCTGCATTCAGGTGAAATTTGGTCTGTTTGTCAGAGAGGTATAGGGCAGTATCTTTTCGAACCCTAAATACTCAGCTTTGCTGCCAGATGGTGCCCTCTTCTCCCTGCTCACTTACATCACATAAGCATTCAGCTCTGAACCAGGATAAGCATATTTTGCTTAAACACAAAGTGTTTTAACATCGTCATTCCTGGAGCAGTGTAGATCAGATGGCAAGAACCAATCGCCAAATGGCCCTGAGAGCCGACTCGCAGTCCAGACTGCTCAGACACCTTGGTGATGAGCACTTTAGAAATCTGTACAAATACAGACTGCTTTGAAAGCCACCTCTCTCTTTGGAATTACACAAAACTCAAGCTTTATCAACAGCTTTATTTTGTTTCTCCAAAACTCTTCCAGGAAGTAGGCTGTGAATTTCCTGGTTCCCATGAACAGATCCTGCTTCCACCCTCTGTGGGGAAAACAAGGCGGGATTGTGTCTTTGCAGTTTGAGCCCAAACAGGGCAATATCTGTGTGCTGTAGTATAGGAACAGTTAAAACTGTGGAGTGATCCCCATTTCCTGCTCATTCTGGCATCTGAAGAGGATAAGCTGCTGCTGTTTGAGAGGTGGGTGACTGATAGGAAAGAAATTAGTGTTCTTGAGATCAAAGATAAAGGGGCAAATTCCGTTATGTGAACACAGCCCCTTTCAAGTCATTGTGGTGGCCTGAGAATAGAAGTTGGATCAGGTTATTAACTCTAAAGAGATACAAATTTTCCCCCGCACCAATAACATCGCAATTTTGCAGTGTTTGTCCCTTCCTCTTTTTGCAGCTGCTTGCTATCCCTAGGTCAGCCTGACCTCTCTCTCTCCATCCTTGCATCTGATACTCTTTATTTCAGCTTTGCTCACGCTAATGCACTGGCTGACTCAGATCTCTAACAGTCATCAGGCTTCCCGGACAATTCAAAGTTTTCTACTGACAATATAAACTGCATGACTGCTGCTCCGCACATGAATTGCTCACTGTACCAATGTGGGACAGGAACAGCAGGAGGTTTCTGTACTATAATTTCACATTCAAACTTTTAGACTTTTTAAGCAGGTGATAAATAGACCTTTATTTTTAAATGAGACTTGTTCTAGGGACTCCTTTTCTCACCTGCATCTGCTCAGTTGGATTGTTCTCCAGGATTTCAGGTAGCTGCTGCTGTGGGAGCTTTAGTATTATGGAGAGTGTTGCTGTTTCTTGGCTGCCTTGTTCTGTTGGCGAGGTCTTCTCCAAGAAACTGACACCCCTCTTAGCTTTCTTTATAGGTATTGGAGGGGAAGGGGCAAAGGAAAATGCCCTTGAAATACTTCCCAGCGGTGGAGTGGTTTATTTGAAATAAATTGTGAATTTATCATTTTAAAGGTGTGTGTGCAGTGTCTTTATTCCATCAGCTTTTAGGTGAAAACCCTCTACTTCAATGTTTTTTTAATTAAATGTTTCGAGCAGTGCGACATGGACTGTTAGAATCACATGAAGCAGCCAACAGCACAAATCATAATTTGAGTGCTACAGCTGTACTAAAATGTTGGTAGGGAGGAAGGTTTGGGGATTAAGGGACTTGGGAGATTCTGTTCCTGGCTGTGCCATTGATTTTGTGACGCTTTGGCAAAATCACTTCATCTCTCTGCCTCCATTTCCCATCTGTAAAATGAGAAAATACTACCCTACTGCAAAGGATATTTTAGAAACAAAGTCTGGACTTTAAGGCTCTTGACTGCGATGATGAAGAGTGCCATAAAAACCATATAAAGCAATGTGAAAAGTCAAAGCACAGCTTTGGGTTTGATGTATTAAAATATTAGCATAAAGAAGGAAGAGAATAGGCACAGATTTGCTAAAGAATCATGCCACCTAGTATATGTAATTCCTGTTTTCTGAAAACACATACGATGCTGAATTTTCTGTCCAATTTAGGTAAGATAGTGTCACCTTCTAGACAAACTCTTGTAAGTAACAAGCATGGGACTGTTGCATATTGGAGAAGTCAAAAAAGGGTATTCAGAATATGCAGTAATCTTATTCCCCTTTTTGCTGACTTTCTCTAAATGAAGAATATCCAATATCTTTTGTCTCATTAGTAGATATTCTGAAAATCAAACATACACTATTAACACTCAGCATTACCAAAGGTTTTGCTATATTGAACTATTATTGCAGGTAACTTATGTCATATAGTAGACAGCAGACTTCATTCAGATCACTAAAACTATCAAACTCCTTGAAGTTGAAATTAAAAAAAAAAAAAAAATCTTATAATACAACTGAAAATCCCAGGTCACTTTTAAAAAAATACAAGCTTGCTAAGCTTGATGTCGATGCCGCTAATAAGCATTTCTAAAATATCTATTCAACATGAAGCACATAGAAGTGAAGGCTTGTCTAGTTTTAAATAGTTCATGTTTTGGGAGACAAAAGGCTTAACTGCCCAAGAACCCAACCTGTAGCTCCTCTGGGAAATGCTCAGTTCAGGTGGCCTTCATGCTCTGGACAGAAATCTAGTCAGGTCAGGCTATAACTCGTCGGTAATTTTCACGCTGCAGCTCTGTGCTGTGCCAGCTGGAGCTGTTGAGCACTTTGCCGACTGGGCAGAATTTGAGTGCCCTTGTTTGTAAATGGGAGGGGAAAGAGGGGGAGCGTTTTTTAGATTTTTACTTATTTGAATGCCCAGTTCAATGGAACTGGGATGTGTGTGTGTAAATTTTTTTAATTTAAAATCACCGAGGAGTGGCAGTGTGAGGGGGAGTCCGACCGCCATTTAATGACAGCAGTCTAAGGCCGAGGGTTACCCCTTTACAGCTGTTAACGTGTGTTGTCAATGTGCCCCCCACACCAACCCAGCTGCTCACTCCCTGTTGAGGAGCAACTCCTGTGTCTTCCCGCTCCCTGCCCGGGCGGCCTGCATCTGCTGTCAAGTGCTCACCGACAGTGCTTTCAATTCCGCAAAGCAGGAAGTCACCAGACAAACCCTGAAAAGTCGCTAGATGTAACTGTTTAAGCACTCAAAAGGAGTCAAAAATGTCACTGAACAAAATTTCCACAGAATTCAACTAAGAATTTTTTTATATATATATATACACACACACACACACACGCCTATAGCCACAAAATCATTCACAAGCAGCTCAATAGTGTTAATAAAATCCATTCCATGCTCTTCTTACTACATTCTCTTACACAGCAGAAACAACTACAGCAGTATGCTGTCATCAGGAGGGTGCCCTCTGCTCCTTGAGCAGGGCACTCTGTAGGTGCCAGCCCAGGTTGGCTGGGGTTAGTTCACTTCAGCTGAGCCTCCCTTTCGTGCCAGCCTAGATTTGAGCCAACAGGTTAGTGAAAGGCAGAGCCCAGAGCTGGGGGGAGAGGGCATTCATCTGACTTGAGCTCGGCGCTGCAGGGAGCAAAGAAAATAGATGTAAAAACAAAAACCCGTTAGCCAGACCCCTTCTCTCTGCTTCCACTGTTTCATTTCTGACCAGCTAGGCAGCTAACCCCAGACCAAGCCAGGGGAAGGAGTAAAGGGGAACTGAAATCCAGCTAATTCCACCTTTGATCCTGTCGTGAGGGCTTCATCCCTAGAGGCAGGGGGCATTGGGGCACATGGTCCTGTCTTATCCCACCCTACCTCCCATCCATGCAGCTCTCCTTGCCGGCTGACCTGCCTCCCCCACCCTACCCACTTCATCATCCGTCTTTCTCTGCATGACAGGGTGCGCTACCTGCTACGAGGCAGCGAGAAAGGAGGTTTGGGTAAAAACAAGCCCTGGCTAACGCGCTGCGCTCTCCCGCCTGGGCCTGGCTTGAGCACAGTATTTCATTAGCCTCCACCACTCCTTTTCCTTGCCTGCAGCGTATAGCGACCGCAGCCCAAGAAGCCCTGGAATGCGATTCCTTCGGAGGACATGCCCAGCTGGCGGGTAATGACACTGGCCCGCTGCCTAACAGAATGCAGCAGGGAGCCAGGGTGGCCAGATGTCCCGATTTTATAGGGACAGTCCCGATTTGGGGGTTTTGTTCTTATAGAGGCTCCTGTTATCCCCCACCCCCCGGCCTGACTTTCCACGTTTGCCGTCTGGCCGCCCTACCTTCCCAGCGGGTGCGAGGCCACCAGAGCCCGGCCGCCAGCAGGCGGGGTCGGACCTGGGGCCGCTGCCGCGTGAGGTAACAGCCGGCCGGCCCCGAGCCCAGGCTCGCGAACCCCGCTCCGGGCGCGGTCTCGGTGCCGCGAGCGGGGGCAGCGCGCCCCCCGGGCGCTGTGTGGGGCACACAGGGGCTGGGCCTGAGGAGCGGGGCGGAGCGGGACGACTCTCCCCACGGCCGCTGCGCCGCGCCGTGACAGCCGCGCGATGTGTCGCGGGTCACGTCGACGCCTCTTTTCTCCAAACGGTCACTACCTCTAACGACAACGTTGCTAAGGTGGCAACGGCCGGCCGGCCACCAACCGCGCGGCGCCGGGCCTGCCCCGAGCACCGCCCGCCCGGGGAGCCGGGGCAAAGAGCCGCCCTGCCCCCTATGCTCAATGGGGCTGAAGGGGCACCGTGCCCTCAGTCAATTGGCCCCCTAAGGCAGATGGCCGTCCCCTTCCCCTGTTCGCAGTGGGCCTGAGGCCAAGCTACCCTCAGCAAAGATGGCCGTCCCCTTCCCCTGTTTGCAGTGGGCCTGAGGCCAGGCTACCCTCAGCAAAGATGGCCGCCGCCTTCCCCTGTTCACAGTGGGCCTGAGGCCAAGCTACCCTCAGCAAAGATGGCCGTCCCCTTCCCCTGTTTGCAGTGGGCCTGAGGCCAAGCTACCCTCAGCAAAGATGGCCGTCCCCTTCCCCTGTTCACAGTGGGCCTGAGGCCAAGCTACCCTCAGCAAAGATGGCCGTCCCCTTCCCCTGTTTGCAGTGGGCCTGAGGCCAGGCTACCCTCAGCAAAGATGGCCGCCGCCTTCCCCTGTTCGCAGTGGGCCTGAGGCCAGGCTACCCTCAGCAAAGATGGCCGCCGCCTTCCCCTGTTCGCAGTGGGCCTGAGGCCAAGCTACCCTCAGCAAAGATGGCCGTCCCCTTCCCCTGTTTGCAGTGGACCTGAGGCCAGGCTACCCTCAGCAAAGATGGCTGCCGCCTTCCCCTGTTCGCAGTGGGCCTGAGGCCAGGCTACCCTCAGCAAAGATGGCCGCCGCCTTCCCCTGTTCGCAGTGGGCCTGAGGCCAAGCTACCCTCAGCAAAGATGGCCGCCGCCTTCCCCTGTTCGCAGTGGGCCTGAGGCCAAGCTACCCTCAGCAAAGATGGCCGTCCCCTTCCCCTGTTTGCAGTGGACCTGAGGCCAGGCTACCCTCAGCAAAGATGGCTGCCGCCTTCCCCTGTTCGCAGTGGGCCTGAGGCCAGGCTACCCTCAGCAAAGATGGCCGCCGCCTTCCCCTGTTCGCAGTGGGCCTGAGGCCAAGCTACCCTCAGCAAAGATGGCCGCCGCC
Source organism: Lepidochelys olivacea (assembly GCF_965140295.1). NCBI lineage: Eukaryota > Metazoa > Chordata > Testudines > Cheloniidae > Lepidochelys > Lepidochelys olivacea. Next base: position 1,603,485 of record NC_140417.1, on the reverse strand, counting down.
TTCCCCTGTTCGCAGTGGGCCTGAGGCCAGGCTACCTTCAGCAAAGATGGCCGCCGCCTTCCCCTGTTCGCAGTGGGCCTGAGGCCAGGCTACCCTCAGCAAAGATGGCCGCCGCCTTCCCCTGTTCGCAGTGGGCCTGAGGCCAGGCTACCCTCAGCAAAGATGGCCGCTCTCGGGCCCGAGCCGTCTCTCCTGCCGCGCGGCTCCGCCCTCCCTTTCGACCAGGTGTCCGGGACGCGCTGACGTCACGCAGTTCGTCCAGCCCCGCCCCTGTGCGGTCGCGATGGCCATTGGCCAGTCTCTTCAGCGTGACTCCCCTGTGCTGCGACGCACGTTCTCCCTCCTCGCATCCCCGGTGCGTGGTGACGACATCACGCTGCCGTCCCAGCCGCTGCGGGCGGTTGCCGGGGTGACTGGGTGGGCGCTCGCGGGGCCGGGCGATGGCGGCGGCGGCGGCGCGGGCGGAGGGGCCCCAGCTGCCCGGGCCCCCAGCGGGGCGGCCCCGGCAAGTCTGCTCCCGCCCCTACTTCGTGGTGCTCATGGTGTTCGCGCACCTCTACGTGCTCAACGTGCTGGGGCTGCTGCTCTTCGTGCACCTCAGCGCGGGGGACGGCCCGGGCCCCGGGCCCCCGCCGCCCAGCGAGCCGCCCGCCGCGCCCGGCCCCCGCGGGGCCGCCCTGCCCCGCCGCGAGGGCATCAAGGCAAGGAGCTGGCGCGGGCTGGCCGTGGCCGTATTGCCGGGGGCCGGCCCGGCCCGGCCCGGTGAGGGGGGACATCGCTCGGCCTGGCGCTCCGTGCCGTGGGCTGGCCCAGCTCGGCACAGCCTGGGCGCCGGGATTCGCAGCCGGTCTCCGCTCAGCCGCGTGCGGGGCGGGAGGACTTGGCAACACACAATGCGGCCCGGGCTGGCCCGCCTCCGGCTGCGCTGGCGTGGTACAGATCGGCTCGGCTCGGCTCGCTGAAGTTTGGCCTGAGGTGATTTAGCGAGAAACAGTGTAGCGGGCTCGGAGTTTTGCCAGCTTGGTGCCATTCTCTTTTCAGTCTCCTTTCAGGGGTACAGGTCATTCCTCTGATGTGTTCTTATTACTGCTCTTTATTTCTTACCAACTTCGGGGTAAATTGGGTCTCGCTATAAATGGGTGGCACTCCACTGATCTCAGTTGCACCTTAGCTGAATTTTTAACTCCTTTCAGCTGAGTTTAAACCAAGAACTAACCTGCCCAGACCCAGGGATGAGGGGCCCAGAATTGAATTCGGACATCCAGATGCAGTAGCACACGAACTGTATAGAAAGGGACTCCTGGCTGCCTGCTGTGTCTGTATAGATGCAGTCCAAAATTGCAGGCAGGCTTTTTTGGCATAGTGATTGTTGGATGCACAGTGGGGGGGAAAAATACTGAAAATTTGTGCCTGGAATGTAAGCTGTTAATTCCTGCTGTTTTGTCCCCCAGGTTGGCCATAAGCAAAAGGTGGAGCTGGTCCCTAACAAAGTCCATTTCATGAGAACTCTCAGCTTGAAACCACTTCTCTTTGGTAAGACGCACAGCCCCGCACAAGACCTGCTAACAGGGTGGCTGAAATCCCATTGATATTTTAATCCACACTGCAGTCTGGATATATTTGTGGCCATTATGGGCCCCAAGCCAATAAAGAGAGAGCACTGGAGTTATGGTAATTCAGAATCTGGTTGGTAAAATTAAAAACACAGCTTTGTAAAAAGGAGAAATTTCTGCAGTAAATCATGAAACTGGAGTTTGTGTCCTCGTAGATGCTGTTCATGTGGTGTGAAATGATGTCTGAATTCTTTATGTTAAGTGGTAGCTTCAGAAGGAATAGTGAGGTGGCTTATGGGTGAGAACCACTGTCCATGGTAGAAGGTTTTGTGCCTTTCATTGCGTATGTCTTAACTCAAATTAACTCTGCAGTAATCTACCCTCCAGTTACTGCTCTCTAGTTAGCCTAGCTCCAGTGAGAGCAATCATACTGTGAAATAACACTTGAGTTGCTGTTTGCACACTGCCACTGCACTTGCTGTGTGTGTCCCTTCTGTGTGCCCAGCCCATGGTTCTTTGCACTTCTGTAAGATGAAATGCTGTGTAAATGCTTTCCCAGTGAATTGTGTGAGAACTTTTCATTCCTTTCTGGGCATGCTGGGGGAATTGTGGGACGGCATTAGAAGCAAGGTGGTCATTTAGCAAGTTGCTGAATTGGACTAACACAAGCTTAGCTTATATCTTCTCTCAGGCTAGCCAATGCGACTTAAAAGCACCAGTGCACGCAAGTTAAAGGCTGGTGTGTGTGTGTGTGGACAGGACTCAAGTTAGGCACAACACTCGAGTTATAACTTGAGTTAATTTTGCGGTGAGGACAAAATCTCTGAAGCATCAAGGGGTTGGTAACTACTACCTGACTAGTAGATTAAGGGTCTCTGCTCACGTGAGTTAGAGAAAATTGAGATCTGTTACTTAGTTGATGTTCCCCAGGAGACAGAGCATGACTGTTCCCTTTTATGTGCTTTTTCTTAGATGGTATATAAATGTGATAGCTTATGTATCCCCTTTTAACATTGTTAGCAGCCCAATGCAATAAAAACAGGCCTGTGTGAATTCCGAAGGCTGCCAAAGGCAAACTGGCAACTGGATTTCTGCCATCCTGCTTTGATTGTAGCTCTTCTGATTACTCCCACAGGGCATATGGAAGTGAGTGATAATGACATTATAAAATGTATAGCTCTTCTCTCCTGCCTTTAGGAAATGGATTATTCAGACATATTTTTCAGATCTTTATTAAGATTTACTTATTAAGGCAGAGAGAATCAGTTCAAATTTTTGAGCTGCTTACCAGTTCTTTTGTTTTTATTTTTTAGTATAATTTGAAGAATAAGTGAATTGATCTGATTTCCATAAAATGTAGGAAACTGATTTAAGAAAAAAGGCAACTATCTCAACTTGCCTTCTTACCTCCTAATCTCTGGAGAATCAATGTACAAACCAGCTCACGCTGCTTCCCGCAGTCCCCATTGCCCTGGAACAGTGAACCATGGCCAGCGGGAGCTGCCATCGGCTGAACTTGCAGATGCTGCAGGTAAACAAACTGTCCCTGACAGGCCGCATGCCAAAGATTGCCAATCCCTGGTTTAGTATATTGCAAAGGTGTGAATGACTCTTACTGGCACAATTGTGTACAAGTTCTTGTTTGTCCAGGTGGAGAGAAACTGTTTCCAGCATAGGTATGAACAAAACAGGGACACTAAATTCTTTATGGCACTTTCACCATTGTTGTGTGATATGAATAAGAAGAAAAGGATCCTTGTGGTTCATGTTGCCTGATTCAAAGTGAAAGCTCAGAAAAAACCCAGACACGCTTCTTATTTAAATCCTTTTAATGCAACGAGCATATTTAAGAAACACACACGGCTCTGTCATTGATTCCTAAATACACAGTATTCATAACTTGTAAATTCCACAATAGTTTTCCTTCTGGCAGTGTGTAAAGACTGAAGTTTGGAACTGGTGTCTTATAAAAGTCAACACACACAAAAAGCCTCAATATAATCACAGGAAACGCGGTATGAGGGGTCAGTTTGATTTTACTAATTAAGTTTCCCTTGGGGCCTCAGTTCTAACTTACTTACCCTTATTGATTTAATTTGCCTAACAGAGCTGATCCTGGCCTTCAAGAAAGTTGCTGTAGTTGACAAAAAAACAGATTTATGGCATAGTAGACTCACAACTTTATTAATCCAGCTTAATACCTCTCTTCTGGATTCTGGAGGTAGGCCTTGTTTTCTGATCCTGTTATCCGGAAATGCATCGCTCCTGGAACAGTGCTTGATGTCTAGCACTTTACGGCCTTATACAGCTTGTACTGCTTTGTCCTCTGATAAGGAGTTCTTATTTAGGAACTTCAGCTCACAGACAGCTCTTATCACCCCACTGAGCCTCCCAGGACCCCTTGTTGACTTTAAAAGACCACTAAGGTATTCTCTATCCACAAGTTGTTTCAAGTTAACAAAACTGGTTTAAAAATTGATGTTGTGAAGTTGGAACAGCTCCACTGTGTTGATACACTTCAATCTGATGATGAGCATCTCTTTCATCAATAAGAAATCAGCATTGTGTGTAGACAAAACAGAGAGGCTCTAGCTCTAAAGGACTTTTCAAGTTAATTAATTCAAAGGCTTTTATATTTATCAAAATGTTTTGCAGAGTTTGAGGACAAGTATAGAAGTGACTAGTCCACATTTTCTGAATGCATTTGGGAAAGTGCAGTGCAACATTGATTTCAGGCAAAGGAGGCCATGTTAAAGACTTTTCATCGGCTTTGTGTTTGGGAGTGTGGCAAGGGCACTACTGGGAAATGGTTTTTTTTGTTTTTGTTTTTTTAATACTTAAACATTTAAAAATGACATAGAATCTCATCTGCCATTGAAACCAAGCTTATTATTTCATAGAACTAGGAAAGGTTCTTGCCGTGTTTGTTTTCCTCTTTATGAGAAACGCTAATAATGAAATAATCCTGTTGGTATCAAACAAGCACCAGACAGGGCTTTTTCAGTCTTTATAGCTTTATAGATTCTGTGATAATTTAAAGTGCAATCTGCTTTGAGGCAATTGTCATTTAAGAGACCACCTTGCAAGGATCCCTATGGTTTGGGCTCCAATTTGTAAGCCGAGGCAGGGAAATAAAAGCTTGCGGTCTCACTGTGTTTTTTAGATGTTCAACTTGGTACTGCACAACATTTAGATTAAAGAACTGGAATGATGTAAAATTAATATGGCACCCATTAAATGGATTAAAAACTGGCTTAACTGATAGTTCTCAACATGTAATTGTAAGCAGGGAATCGTGGAGTGGATGTTTTTCTAGTGGGGCCCCAGAGGCATCAGTTCTTGGCCCTATAGTATTTAACATTTATATCAATGTCCTGGAGGAAAACATAAAATCATCACTGATAAAATTTACAGATGACACAAAAATTGTGGGAGTGGTAAATAATGAAGAGGACAGGTCACTAGTACAGAGCAATCTGGGTCACTTGGTAAGCTGGGTGCAAGCAAACTGTGTGTTTTAATATAACAAAATGTAAATGTGTACATCGAGAAACATAGAATGCAGGGCATGTTTACAGGATGGGAGGCTGAAAAAAGATTTGGGGGTTATGGTGGATAATCAGCTGAACATGAGTTCCCAGTGCAATGCTGTGGTCAGAAGGGCTAATGTGTAAAGAGGGGTATCTCAAGTAGGAGTAGAGAGGTTATTTTACCTCTGAATTTGACACTGATGTGACCGCTGCTTGAATGCTGTGTCTAGTTCTGATGTCCACAATTCAAGAAGGATGCTGATAAATCGGAGAGGGTTTATAGCAGAGCAGTGAAAATAATTAAAGGATTAGACAATCTGCCTTATAGGGAATGAATATTTAATAATGGGCTCTTCAGTCCAGCAGAGAGAGCTAACACAGTGTAATGGATGGAAGATGAAGCTAGACAAATTCAAACTAAAAATATGGTGTAAATTTTCAGTAGTCAGGGTCATTAAACATTGGAACAGTTTACCAAAGGGTGTGGTGGATCACTGGCAATTTTGAATTAAGGTTGGATATTTTTCAAAGAGATCTGCTCTAGGAATTATTTTGGTGACATTCTGTGGCCTTTGTCATACAGGAGGTCAGACTAGGTGATCACAGTGGTTCCTTCTTTCTGTCCTTAGACTCTATGAATCTATAAAAATACTCTGTGCCTCAGTAGTCCAGAAGTTAAATTTGCACAAATATCGGGATGTGGCCAATTTCCCCAACTGAATTTGAACAAGGAAAGTCCTGCGGGGGGCCGCAAGCCTCTCCTCAGGTACTGCCAGAGATAAAGAGAAAATCTGATTGCCAATTAATGAAACACTTTCAGAGCACTTAGACCGACAATGGTATCTGTAATGCACCTCTCTCCAAACAAATGTTCCATGTATCTCCCCTCCGCATGCTGGATGATCGTTAAAGTAAATGACTGATGATCAAGAAACAAAACAAACCTCACATTATAGGTAAACATGTCAATTGTCACTGTACAAGGAAGACCCATTTACCCCCAAAGCTTTTCTTTGCTTCCCTATTTCAATCCTGTGTTTACTGTATTTGCTCTAGTCTAGGAATACCTCCATACATATTTACTTTCACCAGGAATTCTGGAAAAGCAACACCTGTCTGGAAAGCAGGAGAACCATACCTGTCCTTGAAGATGACTGCTGTAAGTGCTTCTTTTGATATAGGGGATCTGCAAAGGATTTTAGAAAAATGCTCCTGTTGCTATTTTTGACTCTTTTAGATAAAGAAAGAAGGCATGGAGGGATATATTTAAAGTTTTTTTTCCCCCTGCTTTGTTTATCATTGAGTCTGATCTTCCCAGGTTTTGACAGGGGACTTCTCAAATGGTCTCAGACTGTACATCACTGAAGGGGTGTGTATTGAATCTTGAACAGAGACACCCTTTCTCCAAAATGCATGCTAGTCACTGAAATTAAGTGGGTGCTACCAAAAAGACTTTTAAACAGTCTGACTAAAAATCCCTTAGTCTCCCAGTTGTTCAGCTTTCTGTCCTGACTCTTGGGAAATCCTCACTTCACTAGTTCTTCAGTCACCAGGGTCTTCCTAGGTAGACTGATTTTTTTTTTTTTTTTAATTCCCTTAGTGAATTAACCCTTTTGGGCGACCTTTTCCTAGCAGAAAGTAAAAAGGGCAGAATTCCAACATTTTCCTTTGCAGGTCTCCTTTAAAACTTTATCCATTACATAGGCAGCCCTGTGGCGTAGTTGCAAGTGGTGAATACAGCTGCTGGCCACATGTCTCACCAAGCAAGGTGATCTGTGTGTGGAAATGTCTTTGTAATATCTCTGGGCCCACAGCAAGCTTGCACTTATGCAAAGTCTGTGTTTCAGGGACAAACCACAGGACTGAAATTACTACCACGTTTCAGTGTGAAGGGAACAGACAAGAATAGCTACTAGGTATCTCCTCCTGTCCAGTCTAAGCTGAGGACTTCAATTCACTTATTCCTGCTACTACACAAGCTTGCCACATCTATTAGAAACTGGGTTTCCAGTGCAGTAGGAGATAAAGAAGAACACAGCATGTTTGTGTCTTTCCATTTCTTGGAGCAACAGGTGACTCCCTAAGCTCTTAATTAATTAACATGTTGTACAGCAATCCCTTAGTGAAATGCTCTGTAGTATGGCCTCTAGACCTTGGCTATTGACTACACTGAATCCCACTTAAAGATAGCCATTGTACCGACCCACATCCCCAAAGCCCTGGTTGTCATGGATCGTTTTCTAGGTACAGGGAGGGGAGCAATTTCCTATGAGTGGAGCAGAGATTTCTGAAATCTCCTGCCAGACTATGCTCGGCACCGGTGGTGTTTCCATCGCCGCACAGCCTGCTGCAGGTTCCTGTTCTTCTTGTGCCATGCATAGGCCTTGTTTACGACCACCTTGTCATTCTGCACCTCTCCACTGATGACATAGACTCCTGTGTGTGTACCTCTCATGATATTGCGAACACAGGTGGCATCTAGGTCTAGCCAGTGCTGCAGTCTTGGGTGGATTTCCGCCCGGAGGAGGGGGCCATGCTTCAAAACCTCCAGCTTGGAATCCATGTCAAAAGCAGAGATGGTGGAGGTCATGTTCTTCCTGGAGATTCTAATTTTCACAGCTGGAAGAAGCAAATATGAAACAGTTACCTATTGTTATTACCCACCTGATTTATGTTCATTCCCTTTGGGATTTCTTTACTGCTGGTGGTTAACTACCTCACTCCCACTTCTGCTGGCAACATACAGAACTTTTCCATTTTGAATGTAATAAGTGTCATAGATGTTTCCCTGACTCAGTGATGTCCCAGCCAAATTGGAGGAGGTTGTGCTCAACTTGTAATCCTCCAAATCTGTGATTACAGCCTTTCTAGTGCCAGTAACTATTCTCTTCACTTCCGCTCCCCTTTGAGTAGGGGGAAGGATGAGTGCTCATGAAGGAGGTTAATGCCACTGAATAGACAGAGGCACAGGGCAGGAAGTGGTTGTGCAGATGGCCTTGTGCATCTGTCCAGTGCACCTCAATCCTGCTCTGCACTCCCTTAGGTGTTCCAGTCTTAGCCTTTCTCTCAGCGCAGGGGCTGCAAGCACTAATATCCTTGTCAAAGTTGTCCAGGATTTAGCCATGAAGATTATGTGACTGAATGCTGTAGAACTTTGTGGAAATTAAAAGTTAAGCAAGCTGTTTGGCCCAACCCCACTACCTGCTCCAGTCTCTGGCCTCAGAGCAGAAACAGTGAATTGCTGGGATAACTGTGTTGGGGTTTGATGTGTGTAGGCTGGAGATGACCAAGTGTATCTGCCTTGATAGGAATCTGATTTGAACTCTGGCCTCCAAAGTGAACCACATGATTGGCTCTCGCAGCGTATGGGGGAATAGAACCAAAACCAATCAAAAATGCATAATGCAGGATGTTGGCCTTGGTGCAAGCCGTGAATTGTGGGCAAGTTGCCAGAGCAGCCCTGAGCAGTTTGGACACTTGACATTCAGCACATAGGTGAGGAATGAAAACTGTAAAGCTGGAGCCATACCTTTTCCAAGTCTTTCTTATAGCAAATAGAAGAGGCTTCCAGGGGATGCTGCTGTTTGGTTGGCTATTAGAGGGGAAGCAGCGTCTGAGGTGGGAAGAAAAGGTATGTGTACTCACTGAAATCGTTGGCACAGAAGTTTTCCAGTATCTCCTTGGTGGTTCTGGCTTCCTCAAGCTCACAGTCCCTACAGCTGGCTCGGGGCACTGCTGCAACAGAGACCGAGTTATAGCATTCTTCTTGAACTTTTCCAAAAGCTCCTTGATGTGCCATTGAGAGCCTGGGAGATTCAAGTGCTCTAACAGGCCCAGCAACAACAGTGACACTGCCAGCTTCCACCATCAGTGTGCTGCCCCTCTGAACTGGAGCAGCTCACTGGAGGGTTGAGATGAAGTGCAGCCTCTGACTCATTCGCGTCTTGGGCTTTGTGTGTAGACTGTCAAGGAGGGAAATGATAGGATCTTTGCCTACACGCGTCCCTGTGTTACTGCCACTTGCCCAGAGCTGGAGTAGGTGGGTGTTGTGGTTGGAACACTCACTCCTAACACCAGTGGCAGCAGCAGTGAGAAATTACTGAAGGAAAAATCATCTCCCCACTTGTTCGGACAGTGTCCACCATTGTCTGCGTTTGCCTTGGTGTTTTCTCCACTCATCCATTATTTTCCTCTGTGCTTTGCTTATGCTCAGCTTTGCCATTCCCTTCTGTCACGGCTCATGGCATCTCAGGGTATGTGTTCACCACAAACAAGCAAAGGTTCGTTCTTAACTCATTAGCTAACTTGGCTTAAAACAGCAATGAAGACCCAGCAGCTCTGCTTCCAACTGGGTTAGGGGGTTAGTGCTCAAGTTCAATCCCAGGCTCCCCTGGAGGCTTTAACTCAAGCTGCTAACCCGAGGTAAAAGCCATGTCCAAGGTAGCTAACCTGAGTTAAGGACGCTTTGGGGGGGGGGGGGGGCGTACTGAAGACTTACCCTAGCTTCCAGCTGGAAGCTAGGCTGGGTCAGTCAGTGGGCAGCTGCTTTTGAAGGCAATGTAAATGCTGTTTGTTGCATGGGCTGGGAAGGATGGATGTCTATTTGGCAGACATATCTAGCTGTTTTCCCCCCTTCTGAAATTAAAGCACATCACTTCTGTGCTCTGCTCAGGGTCTTCCAGAGTCTGTTTTCAGCCCCAGGTGCCCAGCACCAGCGAATAATTCAACTGCCTGAGGGTCATTCAGAAGGGAGAGCAGGGTATAGCGCTGCTAAACGTGCAGGCGGAGTTTGTCTAGCCTAGAGCTTCACGTCTTCTCGTAAGTCACGTTCGCAGACACCACTGTCGGTACTAATGTAGACGCTCCATGAACCCTGTGGCCTGGAACAAATGTGTGTGGAATGTCTAGATGAGCCTTTACACTCGTGGTCACCTAACAGCAGCTACAGTAGGGGCCAACCCTTAGTGAGTGAGATTGGTTCTTCAGATGTGTGGTAGAACTGTCTTGTTATGCACTTGTTCTGGAAATGCTGGTAACACCAGCAGCCCAGCTAAAGGAGCACAACATGGGAAGGGTGGTGCTGGGGAGGATTTCTCCTTAAATTTTTACTTCAAAGCTGTTTGAATGTTGCTTCACACCCACTGGCCAAGAGAGGAGCTTGTGCCCTTTTTAGCTGTTTTCTGATGTACAAAGGCGGCCTGAATGGTTTTTCTTTAATTTTGGGAATATTGAGCTGAACATCATTGGCTTTGCTGGACGATCTTGAGGCTATCTGAGCGTGTGTAGCATTAACTCTCATGCCTTGCTTGGAGGGGCAGGCATATTAAATCTATAACACAGTCCTCCTTCTCCAAAATGTTAAATAGTGATTGAAATTGAACAGGTTTTAACAGAAATAAAACCGCAGACTTCTAAATAGTCTGACTAAAAATTCTTCCCCCTCCTAGCTGCTGCTCTGTTTTGTCTCATTTCCTCAGTTCTCCAGTCACCACAGAATTCTCCTGGGTGCACAAAACCAGCATTTCTGTTGTACAAAAGCCTAGCAGAATTAAGAGGTCATTTTAAAAAGAAAAGCCCAAACATGGCACAGGCCCCTGTTTTTGCTTTGCAGTTCACCTTTAAATGTTATCTATGGCAAAGTGGGTTAGAAAAATGCCTTACTTCTCCTGCTCGAAGTGGTTTCATCAGTGATTGTTGAAATGCATAAGTTGTGATCTGCAGGGAACTTGTTGCAGTTCAGGATTTCAGGCCATGGGTAGCCATAGCAAGCCATGATTGGAGCACAGCTGTTCCTAACAGCTTCACAGAGGCTGCGGCAGGGGTAGATGAACCTAGTGAGAGAAACGGGACTGTGCTGAGTCTCGAGCTTTTCCCTGCAAGCACAAGTGAAGGGTTAACTGTTCCAGAGCAAGCTCAAACCACCAGCCTTCCTAAATTAACAGCAGTATGTTGTACCTTGGAATGACATACATATTCCCTACAGTAGCTTTAGTTTGCAGGAGGCAGAATACAACAATTACGGTCCCAGAGGTTTTCTCTAGGAAGGAAATATTGGAGTTCTTTGTCTCAAAAATTGGTACTGATTTTCCAGAAACTATTAGTAAAGTGTCTGTACCGGTGTTTTAAATTGGGATTGGCCTTGCCTCCACAGGTTTGCATGTTAATAGTGCTGTAGCAGTTTTGACATACGCTGTGAATATGCACATTTTGAAACCAAACAATAAACGTTTGAGTGTTTGACACAAATGGGAGAGAATAGAATAGGATGAAATTATGGGCCGAGAGCCGTTCCCTTCTCCTTGTGAAGGGTGTTGCCACGGCCACCCATCTTCCCAAGGTGAAAGTGCTTGCTCTAGTGATGCAGCTGCTGCTTGTGTTTCTGTTCTAACCAGGTCCCTGGAGCTCCTAAATTGCTCTGCAGTTTGTTGCCAAGCCACCACAAAAACCAGGATTTGTCCTTTGTAAGAACCCCTAGGTGCTGGAGTGTGTGTGGGGGGGGTATTGTGTAAGGAGAGGTTACTGGTAGTGACGCAGGAGCAGGATTATTTGGTTCTGCACAAGAGGAGTGGGAGACAAGGATCTTTATAGGTAAAGTTACTGGAAACCTGAAGTAGGAGAGAGGAGTTACTGTGTGCAGCACAGGGGAAATTCACTGTGTGCAACTGTGCAAGAAACTGGACTCCAGATGAGCCCATGTGCCATGTCTGAGAGACAAGTGGAGGGGGAGAAACACAAAGGGGGCCAACACCTAGAACAGGAGAGCAAAGAATTTAGAAGCAGGAATACAAGGGTTGCTGGTGGTGGGAGGCAAGGAGAGGAGCGAATTACTGTGTTGATATTTCAGGGATGGCCAGCCTCTGTGTGGAAGTGAAGAGAAGATGGGGGTTTTTTGCACACTATACAGAAGCTGGAGCATTGGGTGAAGACCAGCATGGTCTGCAGGTAGAAAACCACCAGTGGGTTTTCTGAAGTAATTACAGTTAGAAAAGTGTGTGAGTTATAAGGCAACTGATCTTCAAATTAAATTCAAAACCAAGGACACATTTCAGTTGTCTGGCAGGATTTTTATTTCCCCTCAGAAATGCCCCCAGGTAGAGGGGGGGAAACCCCTAGTGAGTCATCTCATTCATCCCCCTGCCCATGCCACACTCTTCCTTACAATACTTTGCTGCTTTGTCCATTCTAGTTCTAAATGACTTTAGCAATTGAGTTTCCCAGCCCATCTCAGGAGACTGTTCTCCTATTAGGAAGCTTTATCCAACAGACCATGTTGAAATAACATATTTGAAATGCCTTACCTGTCCAAGCAGATAGGTGCAAAGAGTGAGCAGAGGAAGATCCTGGCATCTGGGTGGCACTCTCTGGCTAGCAAGGGAAGCCAACTAGAAGACTGCTGGATCACCTCTGCCATAGTCTCATGTTCCAGCAGGTTGGGGATGCGCATATCTGAATATCCAATGTCGTAGCATAAGGCCATGCTTCTTGGAATGAGCATACACCTGGAGGAGCTCCTCAAGAAGTACCCGTAAACTCCTGAGAAGCCCCAGTTTAACAGACATATGAAGACAGCCAACAGCCACTGCATGCTCAGTGCAGGAAATCTGCAGTTTGCTGCATTCATTCTTTCTTCGGACCAGTAGCTGTAAAATGTTCAGAGAGCAGGTGACCCTCTCTGCCTTGTGCAGTGCACTGAGAACGGACTTGCTCCTGACTGGGAGATGGTTTTTATAGCATGAAGCCACCTCTCTGCTAATCCAGTCTCATTAAATGCAACCCTCTCTGAGCTCTGATACCACAGTTTGTGTTTGCCTTGATTGTTTGGATTTTTGTAGGGGGCTTGGCTGAGATCAGCAGGTGTTGATGGGGGCACACACTGTGGAACAGCTTGGGCCCCCCCTGGCTTGGAGCTCTCTGTTCAACACCATTATGCTGGCCCATTCTCTTCTCCGGATTAGTCATTATTTTAAAAATGCCAGTGTTTTCCTCCCTTTTGTTTTTGTGGAAAAGCAATCAAGTGTTGCCCCAAGTCAATTAGGAGCCATTTGTTTAGCTTGATCCATTGTTAAACAGGCAGTGGGGTGGGATGGCCCTGTGTTCGGAAGTTAACCATTTCAGGGAGGTTTCTCCCCAGTTGGGAAACTGTTTACACACAGGATTACCAGCATTTGATTGACAAACTTCATCTAGCAGTCTGTGCCATAGAAAGCTCATTCTAGTGAATATAAATTGTATTTTGGTATGAAATCCAGCTGCTGTAATTTAGGAGAGGTTGTTCCTTCTCTAGCTGGTAATTAAATTCCAAAACCTTTATTGTCATGTTATTTCAGTCCAGTTTAGGGAACTTAAAGTATTGGGGGTATTGCTTGTCAGTTTGCTCAGTTCTTAACTTGTGTTACGCCACTAACTAGAAAGTGGCAAGTGGATGTTGCAGCTCTGCAGTATTTCTATGAAGAGGATTGTGTGCTCCTGTCACAGGAAATGTTCCCTACCAGGGGAGTTCTGGACACACATTGTGGTTTTTTGGGGGGGCTTCCTGGGAAGCGAGCAGCAGTGTTGTTTTCTGCAGACTTAACACCTAGCTGTACTGAATTAGAAGCCGCCTGCTCACTCTGGATTTTAGCAGATAGCCTCCATTCTAAACAGAAGCAATTACCTTAATTTTTTTTCTTTTCAGTGTGTTTCTTGATTGGACTGTGGTCTGTTCTTAGCCAAGAGAGTTGCCAAAATTCATGGGGAGGTAGTTCAGAAAGCAGGAGAGTGGTATTTGAGCTTTCAAAACTGGACTAGATGTGCTTTTCCCCCTTCCTACAATATCTTCAGTACTAATGAGGTTTGAGTGTAGCTGATGTGTCCTATGGGATCTCTCCAGTATCTCACTGACCAAGATTGTTAACCCCAAACTCCATTTGACTGGAATTCTTCTGCCTACATAATCACAGATGGATCTTTTCTCCTTCGAAAATTGTATATAATCTTGGTATTGGCTCTATAAGCTGCTAGCTTTGTGTTGCTAAAAATGGACATGTGTTAGATATAGTGTCTTGGTTCTGTAAAGTCTGTAATACACCTACCCTTTATTTTTGTGACTGTCAGTGGAATCTCTCTTCTTCCCCTGTGGTATAACTCTGTGCTCAGAGATCAAGCATCTTAATTTGGAACCGAGACCACCTCACTGAGAGTGTGGGAGTGAGGTTAGAGGCCTTTCACATCAGTGGATTCTCCAAGCCAGGCTCCACTGAAGAGCACCTGGTTCTCTGCCAGATTCCCCTCCAAATGGGGGCAAAGAAAGCCTGACAGCACTGCAAACATGCCCAACTCAAAGGCTCTGGGTTCTCTTCCTCTAGAGTAATTTCCTGTAACTAGGTATTTAGTAGAGTCCCTAGCGGCCCAATGGTTAGTGCTCTGTGCTGCCCCATTGGGATCAAGCTCCATGGGGATGAGTGGGGTGCATTGAAGGAAAGGATATTAAACTTTCTCCTCCCCCAAATCTGTTGGGAAGCTTCTAATTTTCTCCCCCTTTCTTTGTTGTCTGCTATAGGTTAGGGATTTCACTGCAACAGTTTCCTTGGTCTTTCATTCCCACTTCCTTTTTTTTTTTTTTCCTGCAGAAATTCCAGATTTCCTGACTGAAGAAGAGTGTAAGCTGATTATCCACCTAGCTCAGTTGAAAGGGCTGCAGAAAAGCCAGATCCTGCCTACTGAAGACTATGAGGAGGCCATGGAAATGATAGAAATCAGCCAAATGGACATCTTCAACCTGCTGGATCACAACCAGGATGGGCAGCTGCAGCTCAGAGAGGTGGGGAGAAACCTAGAGAGGTTTGATATGGGGATTTAAGAAGAGAGGCTGTTGTGAAGTTGCTCATCCTTGTATAGCTAATTGTACCAAGGCATGGCTGGAGCCCAGCACAGAACGTTTCATTATTTCATTGGAGGAGGTCAGGTCTCTACAGGACTGCAGCATGGAAGGGAGACGTCTTATAAATCTGAGAAACGTTCAGTAGCAGTGATCCTGCTGGGGGGTTGCTAGGAAATGTCTGCTCTGATCAGCTGGGCAAAGGGCTCCTATGGGCTGAACTATGCAGAGATAAGAGAAAATGTGCAGTTTTGTGTTATTTCATATCTTCAGGGCTGTAGCTGGCACCGGCAGGGCTTTGCTTGGTGAAGCCTGCTGAGCTAGCTGTGCCTTCCCATGGTGGGCAGGGCACTGCAGAGTCGCTGGTTAGAATTCTAGATCTGTGTGTAAGCTACTGAGTCCGCTAGGGTAAGCAAGTGCAGAGAAGGCCTCCGAATAAATATGGCCATTGTGTTACAGCACAGGATTGGGAGTCACAACCTGGATCCCAGTCGTGCCTCTGACTCAGTGTGTGACCCTAAGCAAGTCATTTCCCCTGGATGTGCTTCACATTTCCCCAGGTGTAGAATGGGGCTAATGACCCTTACCCTCCTTTGTGAAGTAACTTCAGGTATGTAGCTGAAAAGCTCCTATGTAGTTGCTGAGTATTGCTCTTGATCATAGTGTGACTGCAGAACAGGCCTTCTTCCTCCAAAGCCTGGAGTCAGTCTGTCTCTAGCTCTTTGAGGCGTTTCGTTCCTGGATCCTCCTCAGAGCAAACATTTCTTTCTAAACCATTCCCTATGAAAGTCTTTAAATGGCACAAGTGAACTACATTAACTCTGTAGCTGTTCAGCTGACTGTCCCTCCAAGGGAAAGGAAGACACATGCTGCCTTTGCTTGGCTGTTGGCTGGCTTACTCCCAGCTGTGCTTTATGATGGCATAAATTGAAATGTTAGAGCAGGTGCTGGTCACACTGTTATAGCTAAGGTTGCAAAATAGCTTCCATTTGAATCCCTTTCTCAGGTGTTGCACTGGAGCCCTGCTACCTGATGTCCTTCAAAGAAGCTCTCTCAGGATTCAGAGCTACCAGCCCATAGGGTTTCATTAGCATTACAGAGGAGCAAATCATTGCCCAGGATGTGACTATCTTATTCATAATTTCAGGTGCTGACCCACACCCGCTTAGGGAATGGCAGGTGGATGACCCCGCAGAGCATCCGGGAGATGTACACGGCAGTCAAGGCAGATCCTGATGGCAATGGTGAGAGGGGCTTTGAAATACAGCCTCTGAGAATCTCTTTTATCTCTAGCGTATTGGAGACCAGATCCAGTGCTGTAATGTGAGGCTGGATCCAGAGCCTCATCTGTGGAAAAAGCCTGCTTTATATATACCAAAATGGAGAATCCAGGCACAAAGTCCACTTTCTCCCTTTGCCAGTCACCACCAACCCTAAGAGCCCCCCTGTGAAGTAGGTAGATTTTATTCTCACACACACACCCTACTTTCAAATGGAGAAGTGATTTGCCTGAGCCCACACAAAAGGCTGCCTGTAGAGCTGGAAACAGAACCCATGCCTCTGCCTGTAAGCTATGCCTTAATTTGTGCCACTGCATAATGGAGAATCCTTTGGGTGCAGCTCTGCTTTGTTTCCCTTTAGTTAGTTCTTGGGGACCTGCAGCCCCTTTAATTACCAGAGCTGTAAGATGCTGCTGCCACACTCCCACCTGTTCAGGGGTGAGTCATGTCTCCTTCCTGCCGCTCACAAATTTGGAGAGCTGCCCTACTAGCTCCCCTTCCTGATGAAAGGGTGTCGGGGTCAGTGGACATGAAGGCAGTTTCCTCAGTCAACTCTTGGTGCTTCTCTCCCTCTCTCTTGCCATCAGAGTTTTAATATGTTCCAAGAGCCAGTTCCGCCCGTCCTTCCCCTGGCCTCCCAAGAGCTCCCGCTGTCCCAGGCATGCAGTTTAACCTCTCTTGCTCTAATTAGAGTGCCGTCAATTGAGTGACTCTCCATTTCCTAATCAAATTAAGTAAACATGCAGTCTGTGCACACTCACTTCCAGTCGCCTGGCTCTCTGAGCAGCCCCAGAGGAACTGCTTTGGAGCTGGGGAGCAGCATTTGGTGAATGGGAAATTTGGCTAAATATCCGGTCAGCATGCTTGCCTCAGTGCTCTTGGCTCATGAGGTCCTTGGCTGGGTAAAGGGAGGATTATCTAACGGTCTAAACTTTAATAAATGAGAAGCTTCAGTTCCATTCCCGGGGCCGTGCTCTGTGCCATTGGCAGGGCCTCACTTCCAGAGTCCTGCTCCCCTCCATTGCTACCAGCACAATGGGCAGGCCAGTTCACAACCTGGAAGTGGCACTGTGTCCTTAAAGGCGGGGCGGAGGGGCAGGACTGGGAGGTTGGGACAGAAGGGTGTGTGCAGACAGCTGGAAATGGTGACAGCTAATAGTTCAGCATCTGGGGAAACTGTCCTAACCTTCCCTCTGACAAGCCCCCTTCTTCCCTCTTGGGAAAGGGGACAGTGGGGTTCTATGTCCACCTGTGGCTATGAACCATAATTTCTTGTCAGCACAGGGAGTTCTCTTATGTTCAGGGGCAGCTGGTTTGGGTGTTTGGTCCTCCTTTTGGAGGCTAACATTTCTAGTCCACAGTTAGATGTGCAGAACTGTCTGGGTACATGCTGATTGCTGTGCTGGTCTATGAGGTTGCCACACTGCCAGCATATGACACACGGGGCTAGACCCCCAAACCTGATTCTTCTTAAAATAGAAAATGTCAGGATCTTCCATAAATTGGGAAAGACAAAAAGATAATCCTGCCCTCTGCTGCTCACACATCACCATTACAGTGGAGAGTCCAGGCATGCATATCAGGACACCCGTGGAAGAAAATGTCTGTGTTTTAATGGAAGCCACCTTTTACATCTCATTTCTTGATTATTGTCATTCTCACAGTAACTATAACATACTCTGTTGCATTTGCCTTTCATGTTTCTCTTTGTCTTTGAATTACATAAATGCAGAAAAGCTTCACAATCAGTTTATAAACTGTTTTGCATTCACTGTTTAAAATTGGCAGATACGTTCTTGTTTGAAACGTGGGCAGAGTCCTTCTGCAGAGTTTTCAAATCAGAGTCCATTTATTCATCCAGTAACAAGTGGCAGTGCAGCCTTTTAGCTAAGGCATTTCAAAAGGCAAATCTGGAGGGGCTGTTTATTTCTTTTTGGTAGATTACTTTGTGTTCTTTAAGAGCTCTTCACAGTGAAAATATGGGTAACCAAAATGTAGCCCCAGAGTTCTACATCTCATGGCTGTTGCATTCCTAGAGGTCCCAGCATGGCCTCTGCCCAGATAAAGACGGAATATTGCATGCTGGGACCTGTTGTCTCTAATACGGCGATGCACCTGTGAAGACAAGAGCAAGTGCAGTCTTCCCTATTTAACACCTCTCAGATGTGGCTCTCTGGCTACCAGTGAGTTGCCAGTGCAGCCCTCAGACACAGTTGCAGGCCCTTGGAATGGTGTGCTTTCAAAGGGTAAAACCCTATGGTGCCTTTCGGTAGGTAACTGTCCCTGAAGGCAGGACACTACCAGGGAAATATGCACCTGGACCAGAAAGCTGAAAAGACAGCCTGCTTTCCTTCTCTTTCATAGGTGTGTTGAGTTTGGAGGAGTTTAAACAGCTAAACATTCGTGACTTCCACAAGTACATGGGGAGGCAGAAAGTGAAGATGAGTGATCTGGTGCGGAACAGCCAACACACTTGGCTGTACCAGGGTGAGGGGGCACATCAGGTCATGAGGTCCATACGACAAAGGTAAAGGCACTGGCAGGGGAAGGATGCTGTGTAGGCACTGCCATTGTGTCGGGGAAAGGTTGAATGGGCACTCATGGTGGGGGCGGTATACACATAAGGCAAAGCAGCTGTGCCCGGGGTCCCGGGACAACACAAAGTGGTGGTGGTCTGTTCAGTCATCATGGGGTAAGAGCCTTTGGAAGAAGGGATCACTGAATGCTGACACCGAAGAGGGAGATTCCCATTAAGGTTTGAAATTCATCTACAAATGCATTGTTCTGTGGACAGAAATGAAGCCTTCAGCAACTCTTTGCTTCTGGGAGCAGCCTCATAGAATCACAAAGACTCAGTGTTACATGGGATAACTAATGGAAACATTCACCGGGTGAAATTGTTGCCTATTCCAAGGGTTGGCTAATTTGCCAGTAATTACTGTGCATGTACTTTAACTACTTGTACATCTCCCTGGATCTCTCCCAAGTAGAACTGACTGCTAACAAATGTAGTTTTATTCCAGTTTAGCTAAACCAGTTTAATCCATTGAGCATACATCCAGTGATATGCCTTGCTGTGAAGGTTTGGCCCCATTTGTCCATCCATTGAGGTTGGATTCAGCCCTGCACAGACCTCAAACCCAGCCCTCCTGACAAGCCCTAATCTGAGACACTCATTCACTACAGATGCAGCTGAAAGTCACTTCCATCTCCCGGCAGATCATTTGGCCTCAGTGGGCTTGAGAGAATTAGTCCTGGCCTAGCAAGTGGGTGGCTAAAGTGTGGTTCGAGGCCTAAAAGTGGCTCTTTGCTCACGAAAGCTTATGCTCAAATAAATTGGTTAGCCTCTAAGGTGCCACTAGTACTCCTTTTCTTTTTTCCTCTTCAGTGTGTCCCAAAAAGAGAACTGGTCCCAGTGTGTTATATGCCACTTTGACCAGAGTGGGGCAGCAGCTGCTGTTTGCTTTGTGCCTGTTAGCTGGAGCCCATGGGCTCCTGGTTTAATGCCAGCGTGGCCCTTATTTGGGCAGTGTTGGGGTGTCCCTGCTGAAGCGGAAGCTTACTATTCCAAAGGCTGCTATTAAAATCTTTCGTAGGATTTGGTGATTCTCAGAAGCCAGAGCCCACATAATCCTTGTACAGATGTTGTGATCCTGGCCTACCATTGGAGTCCTCTTCCCCCTATCCCAAAGGGGTAACTACTCTGGGTTCTTACAGACAGTGTATCTGAGAGGTTCCTGCTCGCTTTGGGGATGATTGGAGATGTAGGAAGTTCTTGAGGGGGACAGAAATCCTAGAGCACGAAGGTCTGGTCTCATTGCTCGCTTCCCATGCACCTCAATCCTGTTGGGGATGATGCAGAACAGGAAGC
The DNA here is from genome assembly GCF_965140295.1 of Lepidochelys olivacea. Taxonomy (NCBI): domain Eukaryota; kingdom Metazoa; phylum Chordata; order Testudines; family Cheloniidae; genus Lepidochelys; species Lepidochelys olivacea. The sequence goes on along the minus strand of NC_140417.1, from coordinate 1,583,395 downwards.
AGAGGGATGGATGAGAAATGTGATAAGGCTATTGATAACTAAGTCTTTCTGCCCTTCCATGCAGTCCTATCATGGTCCCTCTGCTTTGCTAAGGATCTCTGAACTCTATAGGGTCATTTGCAGGACCCTTGGGAAGGGGAGGACATGGCACCTGGAGATCTCCAGGGACATGTACAGAAAGGAATCTTTCCCAGCAAGTGGCAGCCCTGCTGAGTGAGAGCAGCTTAGCCAGGAAGTTTCTGATTAACACTGACTAGGCTTTTCTGCTCCATTGTTCTGGCTGTCCAGTTCTGCAATGGGTCCCCTTATTCTGTATGCACTAGGTGTGGTGCTGTGCACAGTGTTTCCAAAGAAACTCAGGTATAAAAGTACACCTGGTACCTGCTGGTCCTCTGGACTCCCGAGTTCCTTAGAGCAGGGAGGTGCTGGTCACTGGTCCGTTTCACCAACTGTATTGTGCTGATGTTGACTGTGCAGTGAGTAAACATCGTTGAATTGTTCGCAGAAACATGCATTCCAGTCGTCTTATAAGCAGGTTTGGGTATCTGGTGACCTTTCTTCTTGGCATGAGGCCCTTTGCTACTGCAACGAGGTGACCTATCAATTGACTTAAATGACAAATGTCACCTTCTGCCCCTGGCTGATTGCCACATTGTTTGTTGTTCTAATGCAGTTTGATTCATTCAGGCAGAGCCCCCTCTAGGGTACCTTTTGAACGTGCATTGGCACGTTCCCTTTACCTCAGGCTCCTGGCTTCTGCTCAGGGTTGAGGGGGTTGGGTTTACACACACTATTCTCTCTAACTAGGGGAAAGGAGAACGTTTTAAACCATTTAAAATGCTCTCTGCATCTCAGCTGAGAATGACATCCCATGGGGAAACCGGGTGCTGGAGCTGACAGGCTGTGAGGCAGGCTGGATGCTACAGAAGGGATTCAAAAGGGAGGAACCAGCTTCCCTGCACTTAGATCCATCCTGGAGACTCTTCTACCCTAACACCTGTGTGAAGTCCCCAACTCATAAGATCAGGGAGAGAGGCCGTGGGATAGTTTATACACTTGAGAATCATCGATTTGTCTTATCAAGGCCTTGACTAGTTATCACTGGGCCCACTTGCTGCAGCTCTTCTCCTTTGCTCCTCCTCTTAGATAGGTTCTTTGAGGCAGGAAGCATCTCCCTATCTGTAGAGCACTGTGCACGTTCCTGGTGAGCATAGTGGGATTCATAGAAGATTAGGGTTGGAAGAGACCTCAGCAGGTCATCTAGTCTAACCCCCTGCTCAAAGCAAGACCAACCCCAACTAAACATCCCAGCCAGGGCTTTGTCACCTCTATGGATGGAGGTTGGTTTGTTCTGCTTCTCCCTGACCTGCATTACTGCTTCCCCAGGGTGATGCGCTTGACCCGTCTGCCTCCTGAGATTGTGGAGCACAGCGAGCCCCTGCAGGTTGTGCGATATGACCAGGGAGGGCACTACCATGCTCACGTGGACAGCGGGCCGGTGTTCCCAGAGACAGCTTGTAGCCACACCAAACTGATCGCCAATGAGAGCGCTCCCTTTGAGACCTCCTGTCGGTGAGTTGTGCACTTAGCTGTTAGCTTCACACCAAGCCAGCTTGGTGACCGGGCTCAGTCTGGGATCAGATTTAAAAAGAGACCTATCTAAAATGATCTGGGTGTGAGATGTGGGGCTGAAGGCAGCTCACTTTACTGCACATAGATTGTGGGTTTGCTTGCTACCTTGCTCAACTGAAATGAGACTGAGGGGGTTAACCCCTTTTATCCCTCTGGCCAGTACAAGAGAGGCACTGACTGGCTCCAGGAAGATGTTGGCCCATCCCCACTGGAGGCTAGAACAGTGCTCCATAGTGGGGATAATCCTCCATTTTAGCCACACCATTAGGAGCAGATGAGATGGTCCCTGTTAGCCTTCTCCTTGGAGAACAGTCTATTCAGGTTCTGGGCCAGGCAATACATCCTTGAGCCCCTATGCACATGCCAGCAAATCTAGCCCATTGGTTGTGGGGATAGGGAGTTTAGGGAAGGGCTTGTGCAACAGCCTGTGGGTATCTTCACTATTCCAGTTGCACCCTGTAAGCAGCTGTGCTCTCTGTTTTACAGCTATGTGACAGTGCTGTTCTACCTGAACAATGTGACGGGGGGAGGAGAGACCATCTTCCCTATAGCTGATAACAGAACCTATGAAGAGATGGTAAAGGAGCCTCTCCCCCACCTGCCCCCGTCTGTGTTTTTGCTGGCCCGAGTTTGTTTGTTTGTGGTTGGGGAAAGGCGGATTTGCGGCTTGGGTTTACACATGCTATACTCTCTAATTAGGGGAAAAGAGAACATTTTAAACCAACTGATAATGCATGTGGCAAAGCCGAAAAGGAAGAGACTAGTACAGGGCTGTGTCTAACAGGGGGACATTGGAGAGCCTCCCAGGGAGAGTGAGCCAGTGCCCTAGCACCGGTTCTGCTTTGCTTCTTGCATCTTGGCAGATTTCCTCACAGGAGGATGAAAGCTCTCCTCATTGCATGCACTTCGCTGTCACTCTAGCTGGTGCACAAAGGGAACGGGAGACTATTCACGTGGCCAGAAGGATGGCAGAGCACCTGGGGCAGGGTGGGGAGGGCGGGCAGCTCACTGACTTCTGTACTGCCTAAATTGGCTGCTGCAAATGTGAGGGGAGCCTCCTGTTCTGCCTAATGCAACAGAGCTGTTTTAATGGAGGGTCTGATAAAGGGGGATATGATGGAGGGGGGCAGAGGCTCCTCATCCCAGTCCTATTTGCGGGGTAGTGTTTATTCTCGTGTCTTTTTCTCAGTCTCTGATTCAGAATGATGTTGATCTACGAGACACGCGGAAAAATTGTGATAAGGGCAACCTGCAAGTGAAGCCACAGCAGGGCACTGCTGTCTTCTGGTACAACTACCTGTCAGATGGGGAAGGTACTGTCCCCCCTCAGCACTATGCCTGTTGGGAGGGGAAGAGAGAGGATTTGGGAGGACAGCAGCCTGTTTCTTTGGGCCTCGCTGTTTGTGTTGTGGGTCAGGGCATTTCTTCACATGAATTCTGAAAGGATGGCCAAGGAACAGCAGCCAGGAACTGATGAGCACTGCTGAATTCTCCTTGGTAGTAGCTGGGCTGAATCTTCCTGTGTTTACAGCCAGAATGGTTCCTAACTTCTTTAGAAAACTTCCCCAATTAGCAGACTAAGACCTTGGCTGTACCAGCCATTGCTAGCTGCTTTCCTTTCAGCTGTGTGAGCTCTAACCCATCCTGGAACCTGGGCTTCAGTTCTAAGAGTGTCCTTTTGGCATGATGCGTTATACAGATTGCCCAAGTGTGATAGAAAGGGAGAGAGCCATCAGATCTTGGATGTGGGGAGAAAAATACAGCCTACACAGGACTTTGCTGTGAGGTTAATCTCCCTCCATCCATTCCTGCTCCAACATCAGGTTTCCCCATCACATATCATCATACCTGCAGTTGTGTCCCTACTCCCTGTGGTCAGCACAGGTTTCCTCATTCCTGATAACCAGAGTACCTCTTTGCCCCCTGCATGTTGACCATTGGATGAAGTATGGGGTGTAGCTATTTGCACTGCTGAGAGACAGTCACTCCTCTTTTTGCATTCTCCTCCTTCAAGTTTATAGTCATTGATGTCGTAGCTTAGTGTTACACTTATGTCAAAGCCAAAGCTCCATGATGAGTCAGAGCTGGCCCAGTCAAAGGAAACCAGTCCCAAGAGCCAGAGGTGCTGACACTGGTGCAGAGGCATTAATCCTGGGGACCACTGTTCTTATGTCACAGGATATTGTTTTCAGAGAGTCTAGCTCTGTGTCAGTGTGTCTGCCGTTACCATGATGGCACACACATAGTGGTCAGTGCATTAGCTAATCAGACACTTGAATGTATGCTTGTGCTGCGCACCACGTCTGTCTGAAAAATCTAGTCCATAATACTGGGACTAGAGTGGCGTGTGTGGATTTCCTGTGCACCTCTTGATTCCTATTAGAATCCACTGCATGAAAATTTCTTAACACTTCAAAAACATATATGGTAAATGCCTGCTCCTTTTTATACTGGTCTTCTATTGTCTGTTAGTCAGACTAAACAGAGGGTTGGGATATGCTTGAATCTTCCTAATTGCAGGTGCATGTAACCCAGGGTATTGGGACACTAGATCAGGAGTTCTCAGGGCACATTTTTTGCTCTTGCTGGTGGTCGTGCTCTCACTTTTTTTCCTAAAATACTTAATTAGCTTTAGGAAAAACAAATAAATATGCACATGCACACATCCAAATCATTGTCATTTATTTATTGCTAGCTAATAAGTCTGTTGTGAAAAGTGGTATTAACGAGCATACAAGTATCGCTTTTCACAGCAGACTTACTCAGCCCTGTCAAGCCTGGGGACAAATTAAGCCCTGGATTGGTGGGGGGGTGTTGGGGGAGGTGTTGGGGGCCAGAGGCAATGGGGGGTGGGGGCTGGAGCCCCAAGCTCAGTGGCCAGAGCCTGCCCCCCCTCTGCCTCACCACCCCAGGGCTGAAGCCTAAAGCCTGAACCCCACTGCCCCTGGAAAGGTGGGGAACTCACTGGCTGCCTGATCCTCCAGCATTGTTCCCCAGATTCTCCACAGGGTCCCAGCAACCAACGCCAAGGCGGTGCATCCAGGAACAATAGGGAGGGACTGCTACTTTGTCCCCCTCTCCCCCCCCAATCACAGCCCAGGAGGCTGTGGCCCCAAGAAAAGCCCCTGGTGGCCGCATGAGACACACACTACACTAGATTTTGAGATCGTGGTGGAGAAGGGAAAGGGGATTACAGCTGCCTTGTGAGCAGCCTGTGATTTCACCTACAGGAAATCCCAGCAGAAGGTAATGAGGCACCATTGCCATGGGGAGACTGAAGGACAGGTCTGGGCTCCAGCCACTGCACAAGACTATAGAGAGCCTCAGTGTGCTGTAATTGAGATCCCAGTGGCTCTGTTCAATAGCAAACAAACAGAATACAAAGAATAGCTGCTGATGTGAGTTTGATGCGGAGTAGGTCAGAGAGAATCAGCAGTGCTGTTGGAAAGTGCTGGGGATTGGCCATAGCTGCTGTAAAGTCAGTTGTTTCTTTTACATGATAGAATTAATTAATTTAAAATACAGATTTTACCTTCCAGCAGCCATGGGATTTTGCCTTCTACTGGCAACATCTGTCATTTCTGTCCTGCTTTGAAAACTGTTCTTCACATCCACCAATGTTTATTAGTTAGCTAGCTATGGCAAAGCTAATCCCTGGATTTCTCCCTTAAACCAAGTCACTGTCCTAAAATCATAGTAGCTGACGTGGTCTGGCATCTCCTTTTGGGCTGGATAGTTGTACTTGTCAACAGGAGAACAATATGTGCAGGCCAGAAGTTAGTCCTCGGCCACATGTTTGTCTGCACTCCACTGCCCTAGAGAGACACTGCAGGGTTGTGAGGTACAGTAGAGTGCAATGCTTCCCAACTTGACAGTTATGGTTTATTTTCCTTCTGCAGGCTGGGTTGGCGACCTGGATGAATATTCCCTGCACGGAGGCTGCCTCGTCACTCAAGGAACCAAATGGATTGCCAACAACTGGATCAATGTTGATCCCAATAAGAGGCGCCAGCTCCAATTCCAGCAGGAGATGGCTCACTATGCCAAAGAGGGGGATGAGGCCCAGAATGAATGGACTGTAGATAAATCCTACAGCAACATGCATGTGGAATTGTAGTGTCCCAGCACAGCTGGGCTTGGAGGTGCCTCTTCAGTAACACTGTGGGACCCTTTTTGCACTTGCCAGTTTAGTTTATATTGATTTATATTTGGTATTCTACCGTTCCCCCTCTCCCCACACACATCCCTGCAGAAGTCTCAGGCTCAGCTGTAACCTGCATCTCTGTTGGTCAGACTGGGAAAAGCAATCCAGTAACGAGCATGTTGGGAAGCAGGCCTCATGCTAATGAGACAGAGGTTGAGGAAGATTTTGATAACACATGTATTTTTATTTCAGGGGGGTTTTTTTTGTGGGGGAGGTCCAAGTATCAGTGAGCTCTGCCTTGCTGAGGCTTCTTGCCTCTCCAGGCAGGGCCTTCTGCAGGGGAAAGGTGCTGTCAGTGGGTCTGCAGGGTTTCAACCCCTCTTAATCCTAGGTCTCTGTTTTTTTCCCATTGAAATTGATTCAGTCTCTCTTTAGCTGCCTCCACAGGGGTTTCCTTGGCACCTGCCAGTTTCTGTCCCTAGAGCATCCTGCTGCTAGTCCCTTCTCCCTCCAGAGCATGAGAGCATCAGCTCGGCTCTCCTGACCAGTAATTGGCAGCACTGTCAGCCAAGCCTGAGCCCTCTGGTATGGAGGCTGTATAATCCAGGAGGGAACATGGGAAGTGGGTTCACTGAGCTTCTGCATTAAGCCACTTCCCTAAATTCCAGTCCCATGATGTGAGACTGATTAGGGGGCAGAGGGTGTCACTCCTTCTGTATTAGGAGGAAGGGAAGTGTTGCAGGTGCAGCTGTGTGACTATGGAGATCTTACAGCATAATGCCAATGGTGAATCCTTCTCAGGGGTTGATGTAGTTCTGAAATGCTTTTAAGTTGTGCTGATTATCAGGGAGAAGGGAAGCTTTTATGTGCAATAGCAGCAGGGCTGGGGTAATTGGGGGAGGGGGGGAGAGTTTCACTCTAACCCTGTGATTTGTGTGGTTGCCTTGCTAGGTTTTTGGCTGTTTCATGAAGGTTCCTTCTGCCAAGTGATTAATTTGCCCCCCAGTCATGGAGCTACGTATATATGCCAATGTGTCTGTAGCAAATTGGAAGCACATGGGGGAATGAGTACCAGTGCCTCTCTCCGGACAACTGAACAATAGACGTCTCCGTGTATCATCATCTGATCCTCACGTGCTGAGGAGTTGGTCACTCCCAGCTTGCCTCAGCTTGAAGCGTTTTCTTCCCTAACTGCTGTACATTTCAGTCAGTGGTTTTTTTGTGGGAGGGAAACAATCTGAAATGTAGTGAGGAGTGAAACAGATCCCTGTCTTGCCACAGCATAGGGCACGTGCTGAATGCATGACTGCAAGCTCTGGAGATGGGATTTCTTCACTGCTAGTACATCCAGAAAGTCAACAAGTGAAGGTCCATGCAGCCCTTAGGGCTGAGTGAGCCTGTTGGATGTGCAGCCACCCGCTGAGGATGTGGCTGGAGTTGTGGCCGAGGAGAGAGATGGGTGGGTTGGTTGGTTGGCTTGCTTATTTATTTATTTTAAGGTTGCTGAACTGAGGAGAGGGCTCAGTGTGCTACTTCAGTGCCTGGTGTTCAGGCCTAAGGCCAGGTGGATGCACTGATGATCACAGCTCTGTCTCAGTGTGATAGTATTAGGTTACATGCCATGCTCGTGAGAGACAACTTATTGCATCAGGGAAATCTGCGGACAGTCCTGCTGCAAGTTACCCTGCCTAGCAAGGAGATTAGCCATGACAGAAGGCGGGGGAGGGAGGAAGTGTTGGTATGAAATCTAATTCCCTTTTATTGCTCTCTGGGTTTTGGGAGCAGTTTGAAATGTTCAGCAGAACATTAGCCCCAAAGAATGGGGGTTGTCCTATAGCCCCAGCACTAGGAAACTGGGTATGTTGCTAATACTTATTATTGTGTTACTATACTGTTACTCAAGTAGAAATATGAGATGCACTAGGCTAGTGATGCATGTTGTCACCATGCAACCCTCCCAGACAAGGAGACCAAGAGGGACCCTATCAGCATTCTGTGTCTCATAAGAAGGTGCATCCAGAAACAAGCCTGCAGTAGGGGATCTCCTACCAGGGGCACTGCAAAGGGTTAACAGTGTGTTGCATTACTGCTCTCTTCCAGGTGCACACTTGAAACCTGCTGCCACTTAGTGAGCAGGTAGCTGGATAGCAGGAGTGTATTGTAAAGGGTCTTCTGGAAGAGAGTAACCATAGCGGGAATAGAAACAAGACTCCAATGACCTGTCATGTTCAATGACCCTTTCTAACTGTATGTTCTTGACAGGGATTCTGGGGTTTGGTGTGTACTTTGGGGGTGTTGCTGCCCCTTCCTGTGTTCTTTCCACTTTATCAGCAGAGACTAATCTAAGAATGGAGGATTTTGTATGTTATTTTTTTAAGATGATGTAGCTCAGATGCCTTCTTCACAGGGTGATGTGATGTTGTCGTTTTATGTATTCTTCAGAGGGCATGACTTTTTATTGGATCTGCCAAGTTCAAGCCTGCATTCAATCTTTTTGCTACTCTTAGCTCATTTGAGTGACTTGGCACTGTCAGTTGCATGTGCAAGTGCCTGACCATTGTCTGTACTTGGTTTTCTGTTTTCCATGTCCTCGTGTGCACCTGATAAGTTGTTCATCCCTTATTTAATATTTATTTAATTTATTGTATTGTATTCATGTGCAAAGAAGCTGCCTGTCCTGAAGATAAAGTTTTGAAAACTACTAATGCCAGAGTCCGAGGATGTGTTTCTCGGTGCTGCCGGTTTCTGCAAACCTCCACCCTTCCCAGCCGCGTGAGGTTTCCGAACCCCCGCCACCTGTTTGTGTCATCCCATCGCAAGGGGGTGCCATGGGGCGATGCTGCACTGCGGTGTGACACACCTGACTGGGTAAACGCTGCAGGGGCAGGACTGGGCTGCTCACAGAGCGCTGGCCACTGGAAGTGCCCCAGGTGGCTATGACATGTACCTATCAATGCTGTTACCGCAGGAGTGCTTGGGCCCGGGGTGCTCGGCGCTGCACAGCCCCGTGCCCCGAGATGACCCGCAGGGGCTGGCGGCACGAGAGAAGCGGGAGCTTGGGCAGTTCCGGGGGGGGTCTGGGGGGCCGGCCACGTGGGCAGCGGGCCCAGGTGCACGGATTTGGCGCCGCGAACCCTGGGACTAGGGCACGCAACAGCCCTCGCGACCGCCGGCCAATTGGGTGCAGCGTTAGAGAACCGGGACGCGGAGCGCCTCGCGGGCCAGTAAGGAGCCTCTCCATTGGTGGGTGGGCATGTGGGCGGGGCCTTGATCTTCCGGTCCCGGTGCCCGGCCGGCCTGGGGGCTCGCGCCAGGGGCCGCGCGGGGCCAGGGCGCCTCCCCGGGCAGCCCCCGCCATGGAGCCGCGGCTGCTGCGGGCGCCTGTCACGGCCCTGCGGTTCGTGGGGGGAGCCCGGCTCGTGGCAGGTGGGGCCGGGCGCGGGGGGGCCGGGTACCCCGGCGGGGGGGGAGAGGAGAGCGACCCCGGGGGGGGTGAGCTGGGGCCCGGTACCCCGGGGGGGGGAGAGGAGAGAGCGAGCCGGGGGCCGGGTACCCCGGGGGGGGGAGAGGAGAGAGCGAGCCGGGGGAGGGGGGGCCGGGTACCCCGGGGGGGGGAGGAGAGGAGAGAGCGAGCCGGGGGAGGGGGGGCCGGGTACCCCGGGGGGGGGAGGAGAGGAGAGAGCGAGCCGGGGGAGGGGGGGCCGGGTACCCCGGGGGGGGGAGAGGAGAGAGCGAGCCGGGGGAGGGGGGGCCGGGTACCCCGGGGGGGGGAGAGGAGAGAGCGAGCCGGGGGAGGGGGGGCCGGGTACCCCGGGGGGGCGGAGAGGAGAGAGCGAGCCGGGGGAGGGGGGGCCGGGTACCCCGGGGGGGCGGAGAGGAGAGAGCGAGCCGGGGGAGGGGGGCCGGGTACCCCGGGGGGGGGGGAGGAGAGGAGAGAGCGAGCCGGGGGAGGGGGGCCGGGTACCCCGGGGGGGGGGGAGGAGAGGAGAGAGCGAGCCGGGGGAGGGGGGCCGGGTACCCCGGCAGGGGGGGAGAGAGGAGAGAGCGAGCCGGGGGAGGGGGGGCCGGGTACCCCGGCGGGGGGGAGAGGAGAGAGCGACCCCGGGGAGGGGCCGGGTACCCCGGCGGGGGGGGAGAGGAGAGAGCGAGCCGGGGGAGGGGGGGCCGGGTACCCCGGCGGGGGGGAGAGGAGAGAGCGACCCCGGGGAGGGGCCGGGTACCCCGGCGGGGGGGGAGAGGAGAGAGCGAGCCGGGGGAGGGGGGCCGGGTACCCCGGGGGGGGGGAGGAGAGGAGAGAGCGAGCCGGGGGAGGGGGGGCCGGGTACCACCCTGGGAGGGGGGCGGAGTGAGCAAGCCGAGGGGGGGGGCGGATACCTTGGGGGGATAAGCTGGGAGAGGGGGGCTGTGTACCCCGAGGGGGGAGGGCCTGGGTACTCTGCGGAGGGCTGGACGGGGCGAGACAGGCCTGGGTATCCCAATGGGGCGACCACAGAGCCACACACATGGTGCCTGTCAGCCCGGGGCTGCACTGTTGGGCTGGTCAGCACGTGTCTGGTGCTCGCCCGCCCTGGGTGCAGCTCATCCACCGGCCCTTCCTGGGAACGTTCAGCCCTGCATCTCCTCCGCCATGCCAGGCGTCTCCTGCCGGCTGCTGCCTGCGGGACCCCTCTGTCGCATGACTGCCGACAGACAGAAAGGCCTCTGGCAAACCAGGGGACATTCCGGTGCAGCCTTCGCTGCGGCACCAACTGCTGCTGTGGAGGGACGGGGCGCCCGGTGCAGTGGCGGGTGCTGCGCCGGCCCAGGGAGGGCACTGCTGGGAAGGGGGATAACTCTGATCACTTGCTGCCTGTTAGGTGAAGGACCCAACGTGGTTGTGTACAGCCTGGATGCTGGCGGCGGAGCTGCGGGGAGCCATTGGCAGAGGGTGCTTCGGAACCATCGTATCCACGGGATCAAGGAGCGGAGGAGTCCCTCCTCAGAAGCTGAGCAGAGGACTCTGGCTGTCTTTGGGGGCAAAGGTCTCATTGTCCTGGAGCTGTGTGCACAAGGGAAGGAAGTGAGTCTAACTGAACTCTGCCAGCTCTGTGAGCTGCACGACTGGATATGGGATCTGCAGTGGCTGGCAGGCAGCACAGGGACCCTCACTCACGTTGGGTTAGCCCTTGGCCATAACTCTGTGGCACTCTATGACTATGCCAGTCACAGGACCCTGCAGGAGGTGCACTGCGAGGAGAAGTGCATCCTCTACTCTGCTTATCTGGTTGGAGACAGCTGGAATGAGCTGGTGGTAGTGGCTGGCACAGTCTTTAACCAGCTTGTGGTCTGGCGCGTGGCTGACGGGAGCAATGAAGAAGCAAGGATAAAACCCCAGAGGAGGGTCAGTGGACACGACGGAGTCATCTTTAGCATCTGCTACTTGAAGAGCAAAGGCATATTGGCCTCAGCCTCGGATGACCGGAGCATTAGGGTGTGGGATGTTGGGGACCTGCAAGCACCTCGTGATCCAGTGCGCTGTCTCCTGGTGTGTTATGGCCACCAGTCAAGGGTGTGGTCTGTCAGGCTGCTGAGTGACTATCTCATCAGCATCGGGGAGGACGCTGCCTGCATTGTGTGGAACTACAATGGAGAGGTTGTTCAGAGCTTCAGAGGGCACAAAGGGCGCAGTATCAGGGCAGTAGCTGTCCATGAGGCACGAGGCTGGGTGGCCACAGGTGGGGCTGACACTGGGGTTAGACTCTGGCACATTAGAGGACCTGAACCCAATGGGAATGGCCTTGTGCAACTAAACTTCAGCCCGCCCCATAGGAATGGATCCCCCAAGGCCGTAAAGCTGGTAGACGCAAGCCAGCTCCTCGTGATGACTGATGCGGGGGCCATCTACAGCTACGACTTGGCCTCTAAACGCTGGGCTTTGGTCATGGAGGATGCAAACTATCAGTCCTACTGTCTCCTGGAAGTTGTGCAACTAGCCAATGGCATCGTGCTATGTGCCATGGGCAATCTGACGGGGCATGTCAAAGTCTTTCCCCTCTGCTGCCCCACAGAAAGTGAGGAGAAGAGGCTGTATGAGGGGAAGGTCCACAGCCTGAGCTGGGCCGCATGCCCACGTGGGGATCCCAGCCAACATGTGCTCTTTGCCTCTGGCCCAGGGGGTGTTCTGCTCTGGCTGGAGGTCTCATGCTGCTCCTCCGGACGAGTGGCTTCCGTGGTGGAGAAATGTTGCTATCTCTTGCCAGTCTGCAGGCACAGGTGGCATACAAGTGTGGCCTTCTTGCCCGAGGAGGGGCTTTTGGTCTGTGGTGACCGCAGGGGCTCGCTGCTGCTGTTTCCCTGCAGCACTGCTCTGGGATCTGCCTTTAGCATCTGTTCTGTGCCAGGACAAGGGGATGCTGCTGATGACCCTGTGGGTCATGGTTTGGTCTGTAAAGACTCCGGTGACAAGCCAGGTTTGGTTTCTTCCCAGGGGGAAGGAAACCGCCCCGTTCAAGGTCCCATTTCCCTGCTCTTTGGGCTTCATGGGAAGCTGGGTGTGACCTCAGTGACCTGCCATGATGGCTTTGTTTATAGCACGGGCAGGGACGGCTGCTACCGCCAGCTGCGAGTGCAGGACCGGCAGCTGCAGGTGCTCAGGAAGCTGAAGCCATGCAAAGGGCTGGAGTGGATCGAACAGCTGCACTTCACCCCTGGTGGGAACCTGCTGGTGCTGGGCTTCCATGCAAGCCACTTTGTGCTGTGGAGCTCCCGGACCAACGAGAAGCTGCACTGTGTGCCATGTGGCGGGGGTCACCGCTCGTGGAGTTACGGCCGCTGGCTTGCTTCCGAGGTCTTTGCTTACATCAAGTCTGGGGACGTCTTCGTCTACCAGAGCCGGGGCGGGCCCAGCAGGCAGCACCTGCTGAGGGAGCCTCTGCATGGGCGGGAGTTGACATGCGTGCGGCATGTGGGCACAATAAGGACCCGCGGGTGCTGCCCAGTGGATATCCTTGTGACCAGCAGTGAGGACATGACTGCCAATGTGATTGCCGTCAGCGAATCATCCTATTCATTGGCTCCACTCGCAGCCATCAGCGACCACATCTCGAGCGTGAGAGCTCTGGCCGTGGCCAGTGGCAGTTGGCAGGAGGAGACAGCCACCTGGTCTGCTCTCCTGTTCTCTGCAGGGGGCAGGGCTGAGATAGAGTGCTACAGGCTCCTGCTCAGCTGTGACCACGATGCCAGGAGTGGCGTGGCCTGCCAGGTCGTCCACGTGGCCTCCCACCAGCTGGACGAGCACTGGGATCGCATGAGGAACAAGCACCGAGTCATCAAGATGGACCCGGAAACCAGGTAACACCCCGGCATTCCCCAAGGAAACAGGGATGTGGGCTGGGGCCACATGGGGAGCTAGTTCCTGCCAGGGCACTGGAGAGAGAGCCTGAGACCCCTGCAGTCCTCAGCCCTTCAGTCCAGGCAGGAGCTCTGCTGATGCTGAGGCTTCAGGACAGCTGAGCCCTACGCCCCTCTCTCCCCCACCCCAGTCACATAGCTGAGGGCCCAGCTGAAAAGGGACTTTGCCCTCCTGTCCTAGAGAGCTCACCCCATGTCCCTCATACCTCCGGTCGACCTGGAGATTGCCAGGCTGGTGGGATCTGCCTCGCAGTCTGCAGATCAGGGCAGGGCTCTGCTGCTCCCAGTGTGGAGGCAGGGACTAGGGTGTGGATCAGTCCCTACTGTTGTCTCCTCTGAGAGGCGAGAGCTATGCAGTGTGTTGTGCTGGGGGTTGTAGTCAAGCTGTGGGGCTGCCCTGTGGTGCCCCGGCACAGGATTGGCCATCTGCCTGTCCTGTGGAGACTAGCCAATGGGCTGACTGGTTGCTGTGTTTGCTCCAGGTACATGTCCATTGCAGTTGTGGCTGGTACTGATGAGTCCTGCCTATTCTTGGCTGCCGCTTGCAGTGATGGATCTGTCCGGTAAGGAGGAGTCTCAGCTCTGATCCCAGAGACCTGCTTTCCCCCAATGGGCTGTTCCAGCTTGCCAGGGGAAGGAGACGCAGTGTGATCCAGAGAGGGAGCAAAGCCCTGGAGGAAGAGATGCAAAAACAGCTGATCCCCTGGTCTTCCTAACTCCTCCTGTGTGGAGGCAGGGGCTGGAAAGCGCTCCTCCTTCCCCAACTGCTCCCCTCCTCTCTGAGTTGGGAGAACATACCCTGAATCTAGACAGAGGGGCAGGAGAATGGGCGCCCGGGCAGAGCTGCAGTGAAATCTGTGCACCCCCGCTCCCTTGCCCTGACTGCCTTCCCCTTGCTGCTACTGCAGGATCTTCCTGATGCTGGAGCCTGCTCAGAAGCTGCTGCTTGTGGCCGAGTCTTTTCACCACCAGCGCTGCGTCCTGAAAGTGGAGACGTTTACGCACAGGGTAGCGGGAGACAGGAGGTGAGCACTGTTTGCACTGTGCCGCATCGGACATCCCTGCAGTTAGATGGGGAGAGATGGTTTCAGCTGTGATTGGAGGAGAGCAGACGAAGAGGAGGGGTACAGGGAGGCTCATGCCCCCTCTGGCCAGCACCCCTCACCCACAGGATAGTTTTGCCCCGGGTCTTGGCCTCCAAACCTCCCATCTGAACTGGGGAATTAATCCTAGCAGAGCTTGCACGGGTAGGAGCCAACGTGGTCCCATATACTCCGTCCTGCAGGGATCTAGGGATGCTTTGTGTGCAGATTGCGCTGGCCTGGCAAACCTACCCTCACCAGCAATCCAGGGCTAGGACAGCTGCAGGCCTCAGCCGCACTGTGACTGCTCAGGGTGCTATGGCTCTGTGGTCAGATTAAACGCTGGAGACCGGAGCAGCCTAGATCCAAGGGTTTGCTCACTGCAGGGACTGGACTCGCTGCAGACTCCCCCACTGCGTGCCACCCAGGGCAGCTGGTTTGTGCACTGAACCTCAGGGCCCAGGAATCTAGACTTAGTTCAGCCAGGAACCTGCCCCAATGTATTTGGTTTCCCAGGAGACACTTCATGTGCAGCGCTGCCACTGATGGGAGTATTGCATTCTGGGACATAACTGCCACCATTGAGCATGCTGCAGCCGCCCTGGAGTTGGCGAGTGGAGAGCTGCGGCCCCTCGGTAGGTGTTTCCCCAGCTTTCCTGACTGCACTGATTGCTGGAAGTGTCCCCTGGGGCTCTCTGCAGCTAGTGCCTGGGACTGCCTCCCAGGGACACCTCCAGGCAGTCATGGCAGCAGCCACTTTCCTTTGCAGCGGAGGTGTCTGTTGCTGCGTGCCCTTGGTTGTCATTGAGCTCTTCTTTTCTCAGCTCTGGGGGCCCCGTCCCTGGCTGTCCAGGCTCACAGCTGTGGCGTGAACAGCCTCCATGTTCGGCAGACAGCGGCAGGACGATACCTTGTGGCCAGTGGCAGTGATGATGGCTCCATCCACATCTGTCTCATTGCTGTGGATACAGCCCTGACTGAGCCGTCCCCCTCCCTTCCTTGGCACATAGTGCCCCTTGGAGCCAGTGCCGGGGCTCGCATTCTCCTGCTGGAGGCGTTCTCAAGGCCATGTGCCCATGCGGCCCATGTGACAGGACTCAGGGTCTTGCGGCCAGACCTGCTGGTCTCCGCCTCCGTGGACCAGCGCCTGACGCTTTGGCATCTACGCAAGGACAGCCTCGTCTTCCTAGGCAGCAGGTTCTGCCACGTGGCAGATGTGGCTGAGTTGGATTGCTGGGGAAGCGAGGAGCGGGGCTATGGCTGTGTGCTCTGCGGGCAGGGCCTAGAGATTGTCTGGTGCATGGCCCGAGCGAGTCCCCAGCAGCTCCCTTCCTCCAGGGCTTTGGAATAAAGGGGAGCACATGGCAAGGCCACAGCTGCCTTATTTGGTGGGGGGTGGGGTGCCTGCTTGCCACAGGAACCGCAGAGCCTCCATAGCCCTCTGCTTCCATTGTCCCCAGCTGGGAGAGGGGGACCAGGCCTCTAAACCCTCTCTCCAGCTGGCACCCCATCCTGCCACTTCACCCTGGCCCTAGTCCCAGGGGAGCTGGCATGTCAGCCGAGGATGCATCTCAAACGCTGGCAGTTCCTTGTGGGCAGAGCAGCCTGGGAACCCAACAGGGCCTTGCCCAGGCCCCCCCCAGTGACCCTAATAACACTTGGCTGTTCTGGAGCCCCGTAGCCCAGGGGTCTCCAAGCCCTTGACATGCTGATGAAGCCCCACGCTGCTTGGGAGCTGGAGCAAGTCAGCTCAATCCCGGTGTCCCACATAGGAAACTGAGACATGGTGTGGGAGTGATGAGCAGGGACCCACGGAGCTGAGAACAGAACCCAGGCTTTGTGACACCCACTGACCTGCTGTACCCACCGCTGCACTTCTTCCCCTGCCTGCGTAGACTCGGCATGTTGTGTGCTGGCTGGCTGCTCAGCTCCAGGATGTGGGGTGACCGTGGATGTTCAGGGGCTGCCTGGCTTGCCTGTGCCCGGCAGCATGTCCTGATTGCAGAGCCCTTGGAGGGGTCCCACTGCTGGGCGTCAGGGCATGTCAGCGCCTGACAGCACCGCCTGGATGAAGGAGACATCCTAGCCCCAGGCTGAGATGGGCAGCTGCTGGGGAACCCACGAACAGGGCGCAGGGCCCAGCAGACCCCCTGAGCGCCACTGCACTGAGCAGTTCTGTTCCCCATCCCCAGGCTCCTCCGGTGGCTGGTGCCTGCACGTTTCCCCGTGCCCGGGAGGTTTGGGGCCAACGTGCTTGCGCTGGGACTTGCTGAAGGAGATGCTTTGTGCTGCTGTCTCCTCTCCGGCTTGGGCTCAGTAGTTCCAGGCCCTGCACCCTGGGCTGGCTGCGGTTACCTGCTCCCCGAGTGCCCCAGGCATATTGCATAGCTCTGGATTGCAGTTTGGAGAGGCTGTGCCAGGCCCCTTGGTGGAGCCCAGCTGTTGTGCACGGACAGCTCTGTGGCCCTTGGGCCAGTCCACTCTGGTGAGCTGCTGGTCTGGCTGTGAAGTGGGGTGAGTTGAGGGGAAGTGAGCAGCACAGAACGAGGGACACTGCACCTCAGGGGGAGGTGGCCCATGCGCTGCTCTTTGCCCTCGCAGCACACTAGCCTGACATTGACCATCCAGGGAGACAGGGCAGAGCCCGAGTGACCTTCCAGAGGTGGCTCTTCAGGAGAGCAAAACAAAGGACAGCCCCTGGAGGAGCCTAGGCAGGCACGGAGGCTGCAGGCAACAGGCACACTGTCCTCTGTGACCAGTGCAGTTGGCTGAGGGTCAGCACTGCCCACAGCAGGAGTCACCAGCTGGCCAGGCTGCACCCCGAAGATGGACGTGACCCTATCCTCGGGGAGGAGCCAGGGGCCTGGTAGAAACAGGGAAGATGGTGCCAGGGGACCAGCTGGGCAGGCCAGGTACAGCGTTGTCTCAGTGCCAGGGCACCTCCCTGGGAGCTGCACAGGCTAGTGTTTGACTGGGGGAGTCTTGTGTTCCTTGGGGCAGGAAAGCTGCAGCTTCTCTTTCTCTCACGCTGGTACTGTCGGGGCACGGTAGAGGCAGCCCAGCCAGTGCCACGCTGACGCATGTAGAGCCCAGGGTCTCCGCTCGCTGCTGGGTCCACAGCGTGCCTCAGTTGCTGCTGAGCCCGCCAGGCTGCGCTGGGCTGACAGGTCTGGACTAGCGGGATTATGGAGCATGGGCAGAGCTGTGCAGGCATGGCAATGGGGGATGGGCCTGAGGCAGAGCTGTGGGTGGAGGCTTAGAACTGGAATGGCAGGGGGTCTGGAGCGGGGCGAGGTGGAGCTGGGGGCCCAGGAGTGGAATGGCTGGGGGTCTGGAGTGGGGCGAGATGGAGCTGCGGGCCCAGGAGCGGAATGGCGGGGGGTCTGGAGCGGGGCGAGGTGGAGCTGCGGGCCCAGGAGTGGAATGGCTGGGGGTCTGGAGCGGGGCGAGGTGGAGTTGGGGGCCCAGGAGTGGAATGGCGGGGGGTCTGGAGCGGGGCGAGGTGGAGCCGGGGGCCCAGGAGTGGAATGGCTGGGGGTCTGGAGCGGGGTGAGGTGGAGCCGGGGGCCCAGGACTGGAATGGCGGGGGGTCTGGATTGGGCCGAGGTGGAGCTGGGGGCCCAGGACTGGAATGGCGGGGGGTCTGGAGCGGGGCGAGGTGGAGTTGGGGGCCCAGGACTGGAATGGCGGGGGGTCTGGAGCGGGGCGAGGTGGAGCTGGGGGCCCAGGAGCGGAATGGCGGGGGGTCTGGAGCGGGGCGAGGTGGAGCTGGGGGCCCAGGAGCGGAATGGCGGGGGGTCTGGAGCGGGGCGAGGTGGAGCTGGGGGCCCAGGACTGGAATGGCGGGGGGTCTGGAGCGGGGCGAGGTGGAGCTGGGGGCCCAGGAGCGGAATGGCGGGGGGTCTGGAGCGGGGCGAGGTGGAGCTGGGGGCCCAGGAGCGGAATGGCGGGGGGTCTGGAGCGGGGCGAGGTGGAGCTGCGGGCCCAGGAGCGGAATGGCGGGGGGTCTGGAGCGGGGCGAGGTGGAGCTGCGGGCCCAGGAGCGGAATGGCGGGGGGTCTGGAGCGGGGCGAGGTGGAGCTGCGGGCCCAGGAGCGGAATGGCGGGGGGTCTGGAGCGGGGCGAGGTGGAGCTGGGGGCCCAGGCGTGGAATGGCGGGGGGTCTGGAGCGGGGCGAGGTGGAGCTGGGGGCCCAGGACTGGAATGGCGGGGGGTCTGGAGCGGGGCGAGGTGGAGCTGCAGGCCCAGGAGCGGAATGGCGGGGGGTCTGGAGCGGGGCGAGGTGGAGCTAGGGGCCCAGGAGCGGAATGGCGGGGGGTCTGGAGCGGGGCGAGGTGGAGCTGGGGGCCCAGGACTGGAATGGCGGGGGGTCTGGAGCGGGGCGAGGTGGAGCTGGGGCCCAGGAGCGGAATGGCGGGGGGTCTGGAGCGGGGCGAGGTGGAGCTGGGGGCCCAGGACTGGAATGGCGGGGGGTCTGGAGCGGGGCGAGGTGGAGCTGGGGGCCCAGGACTGGAATGGCGGGGGGTCTGGAGCGGGGCGAGGTGGAGCTGGGGGCCCAGGACTGGAATGGCGGGGGGTCTGGAGCGGGGCGAGGTGGAGCTGGGGGCCCAGGACTGGAATGGCGGGGGGTCTGGAGCGGGGCGAGGTGGAGCTGGGGGCCCAGGACTGGAATGGCGGGGGGTCTGGAGCGGGGCGAGGTGGAGCTGCAGGCCCAGGAGCGGAATGGCGGGGGGTCTGGAGCGGGGCGAGGTGGAGCTGGGGGCCCAGGAGCGGAATGGCGGGGGGTCTGGAGCGGGGCGAGGTGGAGCTGGGGGCCCAGGACTGGAATGGCGGGGGGTCTGGAGCGGGGCGAGGTGGAGTTGGGGGCCCAGGAGCGGAATGGCGGGGGGTCTGGAGCGGGGCGAGGTGGAGCTGGGGGCCCAGGACTGGAATGGCGGGGAGTTAAACAAGAAAACAGCACTTGCTCCATAACAATCTGTATTTGGATCCAACACCAAGGCTGCTGGCCCCCTCGGGGTAGGGGCAAGCGACCCTGGGGCCAGTGGGGACCTCAGCGAGTTCAGAGCAAAACAGCCAAAAAACCACTTGTTACAACACAACTAAGGCTGAGGCCTGGCCTGCTGGGGTGCCCCACTCCACCCCTGGGGGCGGGGGGCTCACGGCAAGGCAGGCAGATTCTGAGGGGCTGACGGGCTGGGACACGGCCTCTCCTGCTCCTGGGCAGTTTGTGGCAGGAGGCCAGCAAGTTTGGCATCAGTGGCTAGGAGGCAGAGCCCATGGCCAGGTGCCAGCAGAGCCACTGCCTCCTCCCCAGCACTAGCGGTGGGAAGGGCATTTAACCCCTTCTGTTCCACAAGAACCAGCCCCTCCAGATAGCAACTAAACCTGGGGGGAACCCCTCCCCCACCCTCTAAAACAGGGTTAACCCTTTAACTCTGAACAACAGCTTCAGACCAGACTCTGCCCTCCCCCTGTGCTACCCTTTCGGCACCAATGTGTGGTGCCCGCAGGACTCAGATCTGGCTGAGAGGAGGTAGGTGGAGGGTAGCCAGGGCCCTGTGGATCACGTCTCTCACTCCTCTCATCAGCTGTAGCCGAGCAAACATCTGGCTGAACAAATGAGGCAGCGGCTCCTGGAAGAGAGGGGGCAGCAAGTGAGAGCAGAGGCTGCTGCTTCCCTGCGCTCCAGGGGCAGGGCTCCCCGCAGCTCCTGCTCAGTGTAGGGAGGGCTTCCTAGAGTCCTTCCTCCTTTCCTCTCCATGCTCTCAGCCCCCCTGCTGGATGCGGTGCCCTTCGCCACATGGTGCTGAGGCCACTGAGAGCTGGGCAGGGGAAGCATGCCCTAGCCAGCAAGCCAGGCTTTCCTAGCTGGGCACCCCTGTTGGTACACTGCCATCCCATTAGCTTCCCACAGAGGGGCATGGCCAGTTGGGCCCTGAAGCCTGCAGGGGGAGGGTGCTGCTCTGGCTCCCTGGAGAGAGCAGCTACTGTGGGAGGGAGGGCAGGCTGTTTCCCAGGAGGGTCCCTGCTTACCCCCAAGATGTGAACGCGGTTGTAGTAGGAGCTGAAGTCCATGCTCAGGTGGATCAGGAACTTGCACACCTGCCACACAAAGCAGAGCAGCTAGAGACCTTCCTTCCCGCAGGGGGCAGTCAGAGACCATGTGCACACTCCCTGCTAGGTGGTCGCACAGTGACACCCATCCCACTCTGCCTAGTCGATCACCCCATCACGGTCCTGGGCATCTCTTTCCAGGCCTTCTGCCCCTACGGCCAGGGCTGCAGCTAGCAGCTCCACGCTTGTTTCCTCCCGCGCGGGGCTCCTGCTGACACCTGCTGGGTGCCCAGGGATGGGAAAGCAGCAGCGGCCCCCAGAGGAGGTGCTGTAGGGAGCAGGCTGGGCTCAGTCCCAGCAGAGAACCACAATTAGAGGCTGGCTTGCACAACTGCTTTGAAGTGCCAGTGGTATAAACATCTGGGAGAAGCCCTGCAGAACAGGCAGCAAGCCCCCCCTGCCTGTAACAGCAGTGGCCAGGGCCCCACAGTCACCCACACCTGCACAGCACCCCGGGCCTGGCCAGCTCAGCAGAGAAGCCACGGACTGAGTGGGCCACAGAGCATGAGCTCCTCTTGCTCCCAGCAAGGCAGCTTATGCTGCTGCCTCCATTGAACCTGTGGCCAGCCTGCCTCTGCCTGGGATCATTCACTCTCCATGCTGTTGAGGCGGCTGGTCAGACTGCTGGGGTTATCTCCTCTCGAACAGTCCCTCTGGGGCAATGCCCTGGAGGCAGACACGAGGAACTAGCTCCCTGTTCTCCACCGTTGTCCTTACCGGCAGGGCCCTGCCCCTCCACACTGCTAGGCCTGTCAGCCTGGGACACCCATTTGTCCCTCTCACTGCTGCCCTGTAATTGCAGTCGCTGTCCCTCTTCCCCCCTCCCGCCCCGAATTAACGTGTAAGGACAGCATGCTCTCCTCCCGCAAACCCCCCTCCTGCCGAACACACAGCTGTGCCGGCAGCAAGGGCTGCAGCTGTTTGGAAGAGGGTTATTTAGCAGCAGCCAAGCTCACTTGCTTACTCCTCCCTGCACCTCCTGTTTGCCAAACTAATTTGCAGCTTGTGTTAAATCAGACGTAACTCTACAGGGCTCAGCAGGCCCCGTTCTAACTGGGACGTGTAGGCCTTGGCTGTCTAACGAATCTCTTCAAGAACGGTGGCTATAGCACCAAAGCAGCCCTCTCTAGTGCTCCACAGACAACCTGCAAACCTCCAGGCTAGTGCCAGCCAGGAGCAGCCCTCGCACCCGCCTGGGGCTCTGTCCCCAGTAAGCCAGCTTGCCAGAGCCCTCATTGGGGGGTAAGAGCCTGCAGATCCTCCCAGCACCCAGCCTCACTGCTCTCACCGCCTCAGTGCTGGCTGTGATTCGAATCCCTTTGCTGGAGAGGGGCAGTTGTGCTGACTGGCTCAGGGTCTCTGGGAAGGGAAGGATGTAGTTGAACAGCAAAAGCCATTCACCCTATGGAAGGAACACAAATGTCAGTCACCTCCCAGCAGCCTCCGGAGCTCTCTCCCCTCACCCCTTGGCCAGCTCAGGTAGTCCCACTGGACTGGAAGCCAGGGCGGGGGAGGACAGCTGTCAGGCCCAGTGATGGTTCTCCTGGGAGCCAGTCTGAACTCTGGGCTGTCTGAGATTCCAGTGGCCCTATGGATCAGACCTTCCCACATGCTCCTGCTAAACTGCCTGGGCCCTTTCCGAGGGGGGCGTGCAGGAGGAAATGACTGTGGGGCAGAGTAAGGATAAGCTTGATTGGCAGCCCCTCCAGCCATGGGTCCCAGCCCTTGCCCACTCACCTCTTCTCTGAGCAGGGAGAAGTTCAGTTCTGATGCTGGGGGGAAGGCCGGGTATGCACCTGGAATAAAAGTTCAGAGCCCGGTTACGCACCTGTGGCAGCAGAGATCTGGGGAAGAGCCGAGATTGGCAGCAGCTCAGAGATGGGCAGGGGTTTGATACCTGGAGACACCTAGCATAAAAGATCGTTCCAAGCAATCGAAGCTGGCTCAGTCACATCATCCATTGCTTTTGTCACAGTTTCCAGCCCGTTGCAGGGGGAAGACCTCCCCTGCACCTTCCTGCCGTGATGCTGGGGCCGTTGGCCTGAATGCTGTGCTTGGTGAGTGGGCTGGGCTTGCCTGAGCTGCTGGACCCCAACCCCTTGGAGCGGCTTTGTCAGACAGTTTGTCGCAGGTCCACAAAGACCATCCACAAAGGATTTTCCCTGCCTTCTGGATCAGTCAGACCAAGGGCTACGAGTCCATAAAGCCTGAGCCCCTGGAACCTCTGGAGGGCTCTGACTAGCAGTAAGGCCCAGCCTGGCCAATTGCTGCCGTCGCTTCCAGGGGGTCACTCACTGAATCAGTCTGGGGCTAATCTTGCTCAGCAGTGGCCCAAGCTGAGTGGAATGTCCTGCCTGCAGCTGATCAGACAGGCAGTCCTGGCACTCACCTTGCTCCACAGCTTGCTGGTAAGTTTTGAAGAGCGTAGCAAGCCGAGCGCAGTTGTACATCACAAAGGCTCCACTTTTCGTTCCCTTTGTGGAGATGCTGCTGTCCTCCAGGTCAAGGATAATCTGAAGGCGGAAACCAGCTCCGTTCCTCTCTCACTTTTTCCTCAGTGGTCCGCCCAGCAATACCTACTTCCTCCCCATTCTCATGAGCCCTTGCACCACTTCCCCTGGTGGCATCTGACCCTGGCCTTCTCTTGGAAGGAGAGTTGGGCAAGTACCAGGTTGCATCTAGGCCCCAGCCTGGAGACCATTAGGAAATGCTTCCTCAGGGCAAATTTGCCTCAGATTTCCCCAGTCCATTCACACGTTCCAAGTAACAGGGCTCCTGTCCCTGCTTTTGGGAGACCAATGCATGGTCTAACAGCTCACTGCTAGCAAAGGATTCCTGATCATCAACCTCCATTTGCCTTTGCTTCATTTCATCCCTTTGTTTGTAGTCACACCCTGACCAATTCCTTTTCCTCCCCACATCAACCTCCTTCGAATGCCTGCTCCTTAGCCATTTGGGAGCCCAAGGGAGAACTGTCGAGCTCTAACCTTTTCTCAGAACCCTCTCCTGCCCCATTTCTGTTACCTGTCTCTGAGTTCCCTCTAATTTGTTCCCCTCCTCCTGGTGCCAAGAGCCACACCCAAAACCGATGCTGCACTTGACTGTCAAGAGACTTGCTGTCGACTTCTTGCTCTGGGTTTATAGCTCAGAATGGCTTGTTCCACTGCAATATCGCATTAGAAGCTCCTATCTAATTTGCTGTGTGCTATCTCCTAGGTCTCTCAGGGTCATGGCTTCCCAGGTTCTTGTATGTCTCAGAGTCCTTTCCCTGAAACGTAGTGACTGTCTTTTCCCACATTTGCTGGCTGGCAGGCTGTATACGGTGGGATGTTGCTCACTCCCTGTCCCTGTAAGGCCCAGGGGCCAGAATACACAGGGATTGCCTCTTAATGACCAGGAAGGAAAAGCAACGTGGTTCCTTCGTGCGCTTACCTGACTTTGATGGGCTGTACTCAGCATTTCAAACCTGATGGCAGCTGATGTCAAGACGCTGATGATCTCAGTCCAAGAGTCATCTGCGCAGAAAACGTGGCAAAGAACATACAACTGGAAGGGCCTGGCTGAGCCCACCAGCCATGCCACCCGCTAAGCCTGCACATGGTCATAGCTGGGACATATCTCTCAGCCCCAGTCCACTTCTTGCCAGAAGAGGAGGGCATGTTGGGGGGCAGCCCAGCCGCCACCTGGGAAATGTGGGCTTTGTGAGTTTTGTGCAGGTGCAGGAGGCTGGGGTACAGCTGTGGGGGCCAGCTCCCCCTCTCTCCACACGCCATGCTGGCACTGGTTGGGCATGCTCCCCATCAGCATGCCTCAGCCCTGCCCAGGAGGCTGCCCCGGGGGCAAGAGGGAGTTTGCTGGCCATTGCTTGTGAAGTGATTGGTCTCTGCTGAGGCCCCAGCTATTAGCCTGGTGATGGTGGTTTGGATGCCTCCTCACCGGATGAACACCCATCGTGGGAATGACTTTCAGTCCCTGCTGATCTGGACTGGGAGAACCGAAAGTCAGGGCCCTGCAAATCTGCTTGAAATCCACAGACCATGTTTGCGGCTTGGATGCGGGGGTGCTACCAAAGGGCTCTGAACTCCTCTGGGAAAAGCAGGCCTGCGGCAGCATGGTGTAGGTGCTGCTGGGGAGAGAAGAGCCACCAATGCTAGCCTCCAGCAGCTAATTCCCAGAGGCTGGGCTCTCACGCCTGTGACTTCACACACACAGCAGCTAACGTGCAGCAAGAGGAGCCGCAGGTGACGCTAGCCCTGGTGAGAGGCTGCCTGCACAAATGCAACCTGCGGGTGAGGAGGCTCCAGGGGCTGCCTGGTCTCCTTGGGTCAATGAAGGCACAAGAGCAGGAGGAAGCATCCCCTGGCCAAGCAAAGGCTTGAAGCCTTACCCTGAACAAGGTCTCCATACTTCATGACCGAGGCTTCGTACATCTGGCACCTGCGGAGCCTGGGAGGAATAAATGCAGTGATGCAAGACAGCCCAGGGCTATCATCCCCTTGCCAGCTCTCAGCTGCACTTGGCACTGCCCTGGCCCATCTGAGTACAATGGCAATGCCCACCCAACAAAGCTGGGGATCAGACAGTGTCCAAAAGAGCCACCCAGCAGAAAGAGGCACTCTTATTGACTTGTAGCAATGCATCCCCCCTTGGTCACATCTCTGCCCACTCCCACTGGCTGCCAGGGTTTTGGCTCCAGCTCTGCCAGCCCAGAGAGGCTGGGCTAAGAGACCAGGTCTCGTTTCTCTTGGGCGGCAGAGTGGCAACCCAACAACCTGGGGCAGAACTCCATGCAGCAAGGACAGCGTCAAACTGAAACCAGCTCCCTGAAATTGTTGTGTTCCTGACCAGAGACTGGACCCCTCTGCTACTGAACCAGTAACATGGGACGCTGATTCATGATGTGAGGGCAGCTGGACCTTTAGAGCACCACATCAAGCTGGGCCCCTCACAGGAAGCAGAAGAGAGGAGTTCCAAGTGGCCTCTCTTGCCTTTCAATGGCTGAGGAAATCAGAAAGCCATTGATCAGAATCTTAAGGATGCAGACTTCTTTCCTGCCCAGGTCCCTGGCTGATGGCACTGATGCAGGGATCGGCAGAATCTCTGGCCAGAGCAGAAACGGGGGCAGACAGCAGGTTGGACACACAACTGTCCATGCCCAGACCTGCCCCTCAAAGATGCTGCAGTGAGCTGTCCATCCAGCACCAACATCCCAGCCTAGTTCTATCAGGCCTGCCTGCTTCTGTCCTCACCTCCCCACCGTGTCTTTGCAGGACAGACATTGTAAGAAGGGCTTACCCTCTCTTTCCATTTCCCACAGCATTAACCAGTGACCCCACCGCAGAGCACTAGCCCTCCACAGTGCAGAGTCAGGGCCTGCTCCTCAGGACATGAGCTGTAGCCCTGCAGGGCTATGCAGATCAGGGTTGCCGGAAGCACGGCTAATGGCTTGAAGAGGAGACTGGAAGTCAGGACACCAGCGTTCTCTTCCCAGTGCTTGCTATGCAACTTGGATTAAGCCTCCTCCTTGTCCATCCTAGCCACCTTTGTACGGTGCTGCGTGCCACTCAGAGGAGTTGGGCTGAAGAACACAGAATATTCTACAGTGCCAGCAGCTTGGGCAGCACTTTTACAGACGGAAAAAACACCCTGATTATCAGCCACCTCAGCAGAACGCAGGGAAACGCGCTCGGTTGAACGGCTGCAGCAGAGTCCTTGCTAAGTGCCAACTTACTGGAAGTACTGGGGTGCCCCCACAGGAGAGGGGGAGTTAGCGACCTTCACTGGCCCACAGACGAGGTGTTTCTGAGAGAGAGGAGGAGAGAGTGAATCCTGGGACAAAGGAGGGGCAAACAGCTCCCTGACCTTCTGCACTTCACCAAGGGCTTTGCCCGTTCAGGCAGTACTGGGATGCGTGAAATATGGAGTATGCCAGACAGCACAGCCGTTCAGCTGTGCTTAGATCCCAGGGTGATAGGCACCACAGACCAACCTGAGCCCCGGCTCTTAATGGATGCGCCCAGACCGTTGTAATGTCACAGCTTATTCAGTCAAAAGAAACCAGCCGTGCTGTGAGTGATTCCAGTTTCGTCTACCCTCCTCCCCCCGATGCCCTATCACCTTAGCATCAAGGTCTTCAGGGGCAGGGACACTGCCTTTCTTATCTGTAAAAAGAAAAGGAGGACTTGTGGCACCTTAGAGACGAACCAATTTATTTGAGCATAAGCTTTCGTGAGCTACAGCTCATGCTCAAATAAATTGGTTAGTCTCTAAGGTGCCACAATTACTCCTTTTCTTTTTGCGAAGACAGACTAACACGGCTGTTACTCTGAAACCTTTCTTATCTGTAGTGCTCAGCCAGAAGGGCAGGGGGAGGCTACAGAGGAGGAAAAGGAAGGTTTTCAAGGAGATAAGGTCTCCTTTCACCATGAGTTCTTCCTGGGGGAAATCAGAGGGAGCCATGCTCAGACACCCCTACCCCCAACCCAGACAACTTCACACAGCAGCAGAAAACACTTTCCCATCGTTGCCCTCTGCTGGGTGCTGCCATGGGAGGCAGCAATGGGGGAGTCAGAGACGTGCCTCACCTGCAAGGCTGTGTGAGGTCCCAGGTCCAACATCCTCCAGAGCAAATCCACCTGCTGCTGCTGGAACTCGCCCTTACAGCTCACCACATGCACCACCCTGCAGCAGCCTGCCGGTCCCGTGCCCTGCAGCAAAGCGGCAGCCTGGTTAGATGTACTCCCACCAAGCACAGAAAGGAGCAGGGCAGGCGCTCTGGGTTCCCTGTTTACCAGAGCAGCACAAACCCACAGGCAGCAGGGTTACTCACCGCACAGCGCAGGGCCATCTGCCGCAGCTCTGCCAGGACCCGCAGCTTCTCCTCAGTCACTGCCAAGGAGGAGGAGAGGACTCAGAAAGGGAGGTACAGGCTCTTTGCACCCTTTCTCCACCCCAGCCATTGCTGCCTCAGTCAGTGTCCTGTGGGGCTGTGACTTGCTAAAGGCTGGTGCGCCGAAACCAGGAAAGAGCAATGGGAGTGGAAAGGGGGGATTTGAGCCCAAACACCCCATATTTTCTGTATGACAATAGAGCCAACTGCAGCCTTGTGCCCACCCAGTCAGATAGCAAATGTTAAACGTGTGACGCTTACCAAGACAGACATCTAGGTTGGGGTCATAGCCCTCCAAGCTCTGCTGCGCCAGGAAGTTTTTCAAATGCACTTTATATATTACATCATCAGCCAGCCTCATCTGCCGTGGCTCCAGCCCTGGGACTGTAGCATAAGGGCACTGGCTGAGGACTTGCTTCAAGGCCAAAACATCCTCAGGAATGAATGCTGTTTCCAGCTCTGAGGGCCAGTCAACTCTCAGCTGGTGCAGAAACTTCTGGATTCCTTCATCGGGCACAGCAGGAACCAGGTGGACATTCATCCTAGAATCAGATACAAACACCATTCACCATGCATGAGCCGGTGCAACATCCAAGGAAGAGCATTTAAAGAGCTGGAGAATTCAATCCACTGACCCCTGTATTCTGAGTACTTCAGCCAAGTGGTCAGTTACTAGAATGGCTCTCAGATTGCTCAGGCTAAGCATGTCCAGGCTTCTCCGGCCCCGGAGGGGTGTGCAGTTCAGGATGATACTCTGCCCACTTGCTGCCTGGGAAGGCTTTGTGAACTCACCAATAGAATTCAGGACCTGCTGGAAGGCAGCAGGTCTCTGTAACTGAACAGTCAGCCCCAGTGGGGTCTGCTGACAGCTCTGGAGAGGTGGTACTCCAGGGCATTTTAGTGAAATCACATCCTCTATGATACCTTTGGGAACCTGCAAGAAGACAAGACAGACACATGAAAAGCTCCTCTCACAGACACTTTCTTTAACACCAGTGTGCCATCTTGCAAATTCCTCACTCTTACTGACAGAAATTAGCTGGAATCTCACCAGTCTAGGTTAGATTCATAAACTTTCAGGCAGTTACTGCAGCCCATGGTGGTAGGGGCTAGTTGTGAGCCTAGGACCCTAGTGTGGTGCAAGGGGGACACCTGGGGGAATTCTGCGCCACTGCGCAATGTAGAATTTTTCAGAAATTAACATTGTGCATGCAGACTTTCCTTTTCCCCTACAGAAATGGGCTGCAGTGCTGCGAGCTGCTACTGGACTCCCTAAGCCCAGCGTGCACATAGTCGATACTGCTGGGGAGAGAAAAAGGGAGCTCGAGGGTTCCTGGCAGCTGCAGTTCCCAGCACGTCCTGAGGGAATGTAGGAAGCTGTGCAATCTGGGGGTAGGGGCTTTGGGTATCTAGCCCCCACAGCTGGGCTCCAGGGTGGCAAGGGGGCAGAGGAACTGGAACTGGGTAGTCATAGGGGATTCTTTAACTCTCCGGGGGGGGGGGGTGAATTTTTGTGTGTGCTTATATTGTTACAAAAAGAAAAGGAGGACTTGTGGCACCTTAGAGACTAACCAATTTATTTGAGCATGAGCTTTCGTGAGCTGCAGCTCCCTTCATCGGATGCACGAAAGCTCATGCTCAGATAAATTGGTTAGTCTCTAAGGTGCCACAAATACTCCTTTTCTTTTTGCGAATACAGACTGACACGGCTGCTACTCTGAAACTTATATTGTTACAGACATACTTGCTGACCAGTATTTTGAAATAAATTACCAAAATAACTGAAACTGGCATGATTATGTCGTGCGATTTTGACAGACAAAATTTCCAGAGTTTTAAAATATTGTGCGCAGAAGTTTCAATTTTTAGTGCACGTTTTTCAGGGGCTGGGCGCAGCCTGCTCCCAGGAGTAAAAGCGGCTCCGTCCCATGGGCGGTGCCTGGGAATGAGACACCACAGCCAAGGTGCCCCCTGCCCGCCCCCCTGCCCTGCAACAGGGGCAGGGGGCCTCGCCCCAAGGAATCCCCCCAGCTGCCGGGGCTGCACCTCTCGCCCCTCCCCCTCCCCGCCCCGCCCCGCCCCGCGTGGCCTTAGGCCCCGCCCCGCGCCCACAGGCCCCTCCCTCTCCCGGCCCCGCCAGCCCTGAGCCCCTCCCCCTTCACTCTCCCCGCCTACCGGCCCCCCCGCGAACAGAGCCCGCAGCGCGGCCTGGGGGGCCAGGAAGTCGCGGGTCCGCAGGTTCCGGGCGCTGCTCTCCTTGAACCAGACGGAGGCGGGGGGGCCGAGTTCCTTCTTCAGCGCCGCGTTCAGGGCCCCCAGGGTCTCCGACACCCCGAACCGGCCCCCGCCCGTCTCCATGGGGACCGAGGCAGCTGCCGAAACCGGAACCCGCCGCCAGGGATTCGGGGGCAACGGATACTGAGCAACTTCCTGTTTGTCTAACCGGAAGTTGCGTCACACAGTCGAGCGGCCTTCTTGGATGTGGAGGCAGTTGACGGCGGCCATTTTAGGTGTGGCGGGAAGTTCCGCGGACGCCATCTTGGGTGTAGCCGGAAGAGGGCGGTTGCCATCTTCCCCGTAGCCTGTGGCGGCGGCCAGGTTAGGTCTGGGGGTAGCCGACCCGGCTGTGAGGCCCCGCCCCTGCCCCGCCCCCTCCCGGACCGTCTGGCATGGGCCTCGCCCCCTCTTCCTGGCGCCATGCCCCCCCCACCACTGGCCTGGCGCCCATCCCCCCACCGCCCCCCAGCCCTGGCCTGGCTCCTTTCGCGACCCCCAGCTCTGGCCTAGTGCCCATCCCCCCACCGCCCCCAAGCCCTGGCTTGCCGCCCACCCGCCCCCCAGCGCTGGCCTAGTGCCCTTCCCCCCTACCCACCCCCCCAGCCCTGGCCTGGCCTGGCGCCCATCCCCCCCGCGCTGGCCTGGCGCCCATCCCTCCACTGCCCCCCAGCCCTGGCCTGGCTCCCTTCCCAACCCCCAGCTCTGGCCTAGTGCCCATCCCCCCACTTCCCCTAAGCCCTGGCCTGCCACCCATCCCCCCCCCCCCGCGCTGGCCTAATGCCCATCCCCCCTACCCCCCCAGCCCTGGCCTGGCTCCCATCCCCTCACCGCCCCCCAGCCATGGCCTGGCTCCCATCCCCCCACCGCTCCCAGCCCTGGCCTGGCGCCCTTCCCACCCCCAGCCCTGGCCTAGTGCCCATCCCCCCACCCCCACGAGCGCTGGCCTGGCGTCCTTCCCACCCCCAGCACTGGCTTAGTGCCCTTCCCATCCTCCAGCACTGGCCTAGTGCCCATCCTCCCACCCCCACCCACGCTAGCCTGGCGCTCTTCCCACCCCCAGCACTGGCTTAGTGCCCATCCTCCCACCCCCACGAGCGCTGGCCTGGCACCCTTCCCACCCCCAGCACTGGCCTAATGCCGATCTCCCAACCCCCACCAGCGCTGGCCTGGTGCCCTTCCCAACCCCAGCACTGGCTTTGTGCCCATCCCCCCACCAGCACTGGCCTGGTGCCCACCCCACCCCACCCCTCAGTGCTGGCTCCCAGCCCTCCCAGTGTCCTGGTCGCCCGATACCCACCTCCCAAACTGGCTGGGGCGCAGGGTGAGCGGTGCCCAACAGAGCCGGCCTGCTCCTGTGCCAAGGGTGGAGTGTCAGACAGCCTGGGGAGGGGGCTGAGCGAGGGGAAGGACCCCCAAGGAAATGGGTCTGCAGGGGGAGAGGGAGGGCACATGGTGGGGGGAAGGTCTCGGTGAGACAACGTCAGTGCTATGGGAGGGCACGGGCTGAGGGCAAAGCAGAGCCTCAGATGAGGACTGTGAACTTGATCTTCATGCACAGGCAGGGAGCCAGCAGTGGGACTCAAGGGCACAGCAGCCGAGCTGTGGGAAACAGTAGTAATTTCAGCTGCTGGCTGCTGAACAGACTGAGCTGGAGAAGGCTGGAGAGGAGGGCACCGTTGCGTACATGAGAGAGACTCATGCAGTGAGTTGTTTCAAACACAGTCACCAAATATCATGAGTTGATGGGGTTTTTAAGCTGCCCATGATCTTAGGAGTGCTAGTGTCAAACTCCTGAATTTTCCCCAATCAAAATGGCTGCCATCTGTAATTTTCAAGAGGGTTGAAGCCAAGTTGGCCTGAGTTGAAATGACCACAATTTCCCTATAGTCTTTGCATGTAGAGGTGAGGCTGCCCCAAGGGAAGATGGCCACGGCCACCATCTCATTGCTTCCAGTTAAACCGGAGACAGAATGTCTTTAGCTGGGCGGCTACCACGCCATGGCGAGGGGCCTCCTAAGGAAACCGAGGAGTTGGGAGTGTAGACTGCAGGAAGGTGCAGGGGTTGAGAGAGATTGAAGTGTGCAGGGGCATGTGGGGAGTAGGAGAGAGAGGAATAGGGATGCACGGGAAAGACTGAAATGTGTTTTTGGGGAGCCATGGTTCATGGAAGGAGATTGAGGGGCAGGTGGATCAGATGTGGGGTGCAGGAGGGAGGCTGAGGGATTGCAGTGAAATGTGGGGAGAAGCCAGAGAATGAGGGGTAGAGGGAAGATGTAGAGGCAGGGTACTGCGAAGGAAAGGGGGAAAACGTAGGGCCAGCGTACTGGGGAAGAGGAGACAGGCTAGTGATAAGAGAGGGGGATGGAGGGGGGCAGAATAGCCTAGCTGGTCCCTCTCCCCAGGCTCAGAAGAGTGCACATGGAAACCCCTCCAAGCAGCCAATAGGAAGCCTGTATTTGTGTGTGTGTGTGTGAATTTTGAATGTGAAATGCTCTCACGCAATCACTACCAGGTTTACCATGGTGCCAAGCCCATGCTCAAAAGGGGACCCAGCCTGGCCCATTCCACTTGCACTGCGCCCTGCGCTGTTGGCTCCTCTCCCCCCGCCCCGGGCCCCCTCTCACAGGCTGGGTCTCTCTCCCCCCCCCCCATAGAGAGGAGCCCTTAGGCTCTGCCGCTCTGGGATGGTTGACTGTCCGCTTCGGGCTCCTGGGGGCGGGACCTACCTCTCCCTGCCACACTGCAGAACCCGTGGGCTGGGGAAGTCACCTTCACCTGGGCACCAGCGCCAGGTGGGCAGGGCTGGGTGAGGTCCTGTGGGACGGGGCTGCTCTGTACTCCCAAGCTTCAGCTATCCTGCTCCCTAGCATTGTGCTGGGAGGGGGGAATCCCTGCTCTGCACTGGCTCCACAGGGCCAATGAGTGCGCTTGGGGGGCAGGGCGTGGAGGAGTGTGTCTGGGGGGAGCTGTAGGGTGGTGCTGGGCAGGTGGGAGGTTTGTGTGTTTTGGAGTTCTAGGCAGTGGGAGGGTCTGTTGGGGGGGCACTGAGCAGTGAGGGGGGGTCTGTATGGGTCACTGTGTACTTGTGGTGGGGCTGTGGAGAAGGACACTGGGCAGTGGCGGGTGGGGGAGATCTGTGTTTGAGGTGCTAGGGAGTGGGAGTTCTGTGTGGAGGGTGGGGCTGTGGGTGGGGAAGCGCTGGGCAGGGATAGTGGTGCACAGGGCATTGTGCATTTGTGGTGGGAAGGTCGGTAGGGAGTGGCACTGGGCATAGTGGGTCTGGGGGGCGCTGGGTATAGAGAGTCGGGGGGGTGTTGGGCAGCGGGGCTGTGTGGCATGGCGTGGGCCTGCCCCCGAGGGGAAGGAGCATGCTGGCAGTACAGGGCTGAGCAGGCCAGCTTCTGCCGGTTTGTAAAACAGTGCCCTCGCACTGGGCTGGGTGAAGGGGGTCACCCCCACCATGCCATACCACATTTCCCCTAGCTACCCCCTAGCTCCAGGGACCAACCTCCCTGCACCAGGCTCCATTGCCCCCATAGGGGCCCACAAATAACTTTGGTGCCGGGCCCACAAAAGGTTAATCCGGCCCTGCCCACAATTTGAGTGCAGGCAATTTGCACCTAAAGGCTCAGAATCCAGGGTGCAGATTAAAAGCCCCATTTGTTAAAACCATATGATTTTCAAAACCATCTTGTGATGTGTTGGAATCTGCTTCTGCTGTTTGAACATGTGGGGATGGGAATACTGAAAAGATGCCAGCTCTTCCACAATAGGCCGGGGCTTGTACTGCCTGAGATTGTGGAGCACAGTCCCCCGAGGGTTG
The DNA here is from genome assembly GCF_965140295.1 of Lepidochelys olivacea. Lineage (NCBI taxonomy): Eukaryota > Metazoa > Chordata > Testudines > Cheloniidae > Lepidochelys > Lepidochelys olivacea. The sequence continues at coordinate 1,550,045 of NC_140417.1, read as the reverse complement.
GGGCTCCTTTCATAGCCCCGGTGTTCTTTCCACCTAGGGGACACACACAACGCTTGGAATTAGCATCAGGCAGGCAGTGTGTCTCTCTGAGGAGCTGACGGATTAAGACATGAAGGCCAGGCTCTTACTGAGAGGGACTGTGCTGCTCCCTTCAGATATGTCATGAATGTTGGTGTCCCCTCCCCGCCTTGACAGAGCTGTAATGTTACTGAGCTCAGATTGCTGAATGTGGAGACACTGTCCTGTACAGACCTCAGTTGTTCAGGGTTAGGTCTGTTTCATTTCTTGCTCTTGACCGAATGGACTATCAATAGTTGGGTTCTAAGGTGCAGCAGCCACACTTGAAGTCTACCCTGTCTGATTTGGTCGGATCCTATCCATTCATTGTCATCAGTCCTTAAAAGCCTCACATGCAGGTTTTGTTAAAGGAAGATGCCAGGACACCAAAGACCAGCTGAAATGTTTTCGTCACAGATTTCGTAGACTCTAGAACAGACAGTTATTTGTTTGGATTTTGTGGTGTTCACAACTCAGAAAATTAAACAATTTGAAACTGATCAGAAACAAAAGTGAAAGGGGCTAATCAGCTTCCTTGTCCAGCTGAGAGGAATGCAATCAGCCTGTGCAACACAGGGGCCAGGAAATGGGCTTTTTTCTGGTTAATGTATTATTTATGGCGCCCAAAAGGATGCTGAGCATTTTTACAGACCAAATAACTGCCCTGAAGTCGTTGGGAGTTCGGGACATTTGGCACCTCGCAGGAGCAGGCTCTCGGAGGTTAGTGGCAATATAGGTAGGAAATATGCTGCATGTTGAAATCTGGAACTTGATAGTGTGTCTAACTTTTGGGCGAAGGTAGGTGGCTTGAATGTGACTGAACAGGTGCTGAAGTTGCTGACCTAAGAGGAACCTGCTAGCATCTGCTATGGGGACAGACACAGCTGTTGTGACCCTGACAAATCTGAGTGTGGGCTTCTGCAGCTTGGGCCTTTGACCCACTGAAGGACATGACCATGTGCTGGCCAAGTAAACCCATTACTGAAACTCCATTAGGTCTATTTCTTTCTCAGCCATAAAGGAGTTTGTCTGCAAAGAGAAACTTGCTCCAGCTCCTTCCACACACTCACAAGCCTGTTCCCTTCTCTGAGATCACTAATATTCTACACTGGCCTGTTCTCATGGGTGGGGGCAATAACTCACAGAGAGTACTGGTGAGGAGAGGGAGGCTGCTCAGGGGAGAGCCAGCACATCTCGTTAATCAGGCAGGACAGGAAAGGAGATAGACAACTATCAGAATGTGTGTCAGACTCTCCATTAGATCTACACCGCTACGTTCCTCCTGGCATCATTTCAAAGGCCTGTTTATAGTCACAGAACCGAAGGCCTTAGAGCATTGTGAGCAGCTAGTCTGACCTCCCAATTCCTGTTCAGCAGAACTCATTCAGTCCTGGGATGGAACTTGGGCAGCCCAAAATTCAGGCCAGTTGAAGCCCACAACTGAAGGCCATGGTCAGTGGCTGAATTTGCTCAACAGGTGGCTTCCAAAGAAATTGGAACCACTAGAGCCACTCACCTACCCCAAAAAAACAACAGGGAATCCAGTGGCACCTTAAAGACTAACAGATTTATTTGGGCATAAGCTTTTGTGGGTAAAAAACCTCTACCCCTCTTCCACTTCCTTCCCCTACCTCATTCTCCTCCTCCCCATGTCTCTTCCCTGTGGGCTAACAGTCTGTGGGCAGAGCAGGCCCCGTGGGGGCAGAAGGGTCACTATCTAGGAACTTTATCCATTGCTTCCCAGTGGAGGATCTTTAGACAAAGAAAGACATATATTGCCCTGTCCTAGAGGGAATAAAACTCTTAGTCCTCTGCTGCCTGTAACAATTGTTAATATGCCTAGCACTTTGGTAGCTGTTTAATCTATAGATCTCAAAGTGCTTCACCAAGGTGGTTTATTTGAGCATGAGCTTTTGTGAGCTACAGCTCACTTCGCTCACGAAAGCTCATGCTCAAATAAATTGGTTAGTCTCTAAGGTGCCACAAGTACTCCTTTTCTTTTCACCAAGGTGGGTCACCGTTATTAGGCCCTATGCTGTTTGTTGTGCAGTAGCTTGGTATTTTTGCAAACTGCAGAAAACCGGCAGAACCCAGCGGAGATGAGATGGGAATTTAGGAAGGGGGGATTTCACGACCCAAGCTGGAATTGACCACAGCTGCTGCACTTAGTCCGACTCTTCTCCACAGCAGACTGACTGCTGTGCGGTACAGTAGTGCCTAGAGGCCCAAAGCAAATCAAGGACCTCCAGCAGCAGGATCTAGAGGCAGGCCAAGGGGATTTGAAGCCTGTCAGCTTAGCCTTCTTTGTCACATTCTCCCTGCATCCTGGTCTCCCCTGCCACTATGGCACTGGTGGTTGGCATTGATATGGGTGCCCAAAGTGCCATTGAGCTCTCTTTCCTTAGGTGACATGTAGCTGATGCACAAACAGGATATTTCCCAGCAGAAACTTGGGGAGATTCGTTGGGCCACAGAACATATGAATGGCCATGCTGGGTCAGAACAAAGGTCCATCTAGCCCAGTATCCTGTCTGCTGCCAGCAGCCAGTGCCAGGTGCTTCAATGAGAATCAAGAGAACAGGCAATCATCAAGTGAGCCATCCCGTTTTCTAGTCCCAACATCTGGCAATCAGAGGCTTAGGCACATCCAGAGTGTGGGGTTGTATCTTGGCTAATAGCCATGGCTTGACCTATCTACCCTGAACTTATTTAATTAGTTTTTGAACCCAGTTATACTTTGGCCTTCACAGCATCTCCTGGCAATGAGTTCCACAGGGTGACTGTGTGTTGTGTGAAGAAGTACTGCCTTGTGTTTGGTTTAAATCTGCTGCCTGTCAATTTCATCGGTGACTCCTGGTTCTTGTGTTATATGAAGGGGTAAATAACTCTTCCCTATTCACTGTCTCCAAACCATTCATGATGTTACAGACCTCTATCATATCCCCTCAGATGGTAGCTACAGAGTGTGTGCTGAGGCCTGGGGTCTGCCCTGCTTTCCCAGCCCTGGTGAGTGCTGCTTGTTATGAGAGCTGGCAGTCTGGCTCCCCTTGATATGTTGGACAGTCCGCTTTTGGGGCTCCATGTTTGCTCTGGAGATACTGTTGTTAGGTGTATAGTGCTCTCAGTGGGCCTGGTGCTACCAGGTGGGTGGAAGGATGAGCTCCCTGCCTCAAAGGGCATCTAAGCTAACGCTAGGCCAAACCCATGCTCAAAGGTCAGTAAGCCATGGAGGGCACGTGGGGCAAAAGGAGGGAAGATCCCACCTTGGAGCGCAGCTTCCCATGGGCAGTATGAGGGAGAGCTGATCGCATTGGGTTTGTGAGTAACAAGAAATGTGAATGAAGGGGTGTTCACTGGAGGGCTAGCACCAAGAGGGCTCTGCAGTCAGACAGCATGTCTGGCCAGTAGCCAGCCCTGGGGGTTGGGCCATGCTGGATCCCCCTGTAGCCACAGACCGGTTAGAGATGGGAGAGACCTCTCTGTCCCCTCCATGTCGTCTTCCCTTGCTTGACATGCAGCAAAGGTGCACTGCTCTCTGCACCACCACTCACAGCCAAGAGGTGATCTGAGAATTCCTGCTCACGCCAGACCAACTACTGACTGTCTGCAGTGACAGGAAGAGACCTGTGTGCCTCAGGGTGTTCCCCTGCTCCTGCCTAGCTCCAGCTTGCGGGCCCAGCCGTGTCCAACCTGAGAAGAGAGGAGAGGCAGAAGAGAGCGGTCACAAGGCAAGAGGCTGGATCTGCACATTTTCCACCCTTGCAGTGGCAACGCTCAGGCTCTAGTACAGATGAGGCGCTGTGCTAACCGCTGTGTGGTCTGGGCTTGCTCTGAGCAGGGTTAAACATCTCAGCGGTGAAAACTCCAGCACGACATCTGCACTGGGGCTTCCATCGTTGCTTCCCCTGGGTGAGATGTGCTGGTGGGTGCACAGTGCTGCGAGCTCAGTGCGGAGGGAGCAAAGTCCACCAGCAAAAGTACCCTGCTTTGGCTGCTCCCCTGCCCTGGGGAGTGCGCAGGAGCAGCTGTCCCCTGGCCAGCTGGGAGGCCAGGCAGGGGTTGCCTCAGGAGGGCTGGCTCTGTCCTGACTCTGTGGGTACCAACGCATAGTGGCTGCAGTGCAGGCAGGGAGGAACCACTCCAGCCCCAGCAAGCAGCCCAGCTTCAGGGGACTCAGTAGGGCAGACAAAGGAGACGAGGCATTATTGGGAGTCAGGGTGCTGGCGGCACATGGCTCAGCAGGAGGCTTGGAGCTGTTGGGGTGTGGTGATCAGGACCTCCTGAGGGTCTCCCCCAGTGCACGGATCTGCTGACTTTCCCATGACGCAGTATGTGGTGAGGGCATGCGAGCTGTCATGGACTTGGGAACTGACTCGGAACCAGACTTGGCACTTCCAGCTGAGACAGCAAAGCGAGGGGGCACTAGGAAAACAGGCCAACACAGCCTGGATCCAGGCCCTTTCGGGGGGTCAGTAGTGAAGACTGATGGCCCTGTGGGAGGCTGGGAGGGGTGTATCATCTCCATGGGACAGGCAGCAAAACGAAGGCCCAGACAAAGTAGTGGAAGGGCTGGAATAGAGCCCACATCCCCTGTTCAACTGCTAGACCAAATCTAGGAGTCCTTACGCCCAGCCTCCTCTGCCCGCTAGGTAACGTTGGCTGGGGAAAATGATGAGCCACGTATCAAGTCATTTTGCACATTGTATTGAGAGCTCTTCCAGATGCAGGCACACGTGGACTGAAGGCCACAGACCAGGAGAGGGAGTCAGTGGGAGAGCAGTCTGCCTTCAGTCACAGAGCTACATTCAGGCAGGGTGGGATCCTCTGGATCGCATGCTGGGCTAACGGCACTCAGTCTTCCTCCAGGAGGTGCCGAAAGAGCTTTGGACGGACACGACATTCCCGATGGCTCTCTGGCTGCTCGCTCAGCGGGAGTGATCGTGTCATTCCAAAGCAGTTTCTCTCCAGCGGCTGGATGGTGGCAGGGTCGCTAGAGTCTGTCATGTTCCAGCTCAGATTACCCACGTGGCTGCTTCTCCATGGAAGACCATGCTGCCCCCCACTGTCCTGGCTGGCTCCAGTGTCACCCTGGTTCCTACGCCTGGAGCGTGGAGAGCAGAGAGCGCCCCCCACCAGCCCCGTTTAGAAGGGACGAGGAATCTCAGGCAAACGTGTGAGCGCCCCCCACCAGCCCCGTTTAGAAGGGACGGGGAATCTCAGGCAAACGTGTGAGCGCCCCCCACCAGCCCCGTTTAGAAGGGACGGGGAATCTCAGGCAAACGTGTGAGCGCCCCCCACCAGCCCCGTTTAGAAGGGACGAGGAATCTCAGGCAAACGTGTTCTGTGCTTGCCCCTCAGCTGTGCTGCTCCCTGCATGCCAGATTGCTGCCGTGGGCTTGCCTGCTTGTATCTCACTGCTGCCCTGCTCATGGCACTAGCTTAGAGGCTCTGGTTGGAGCTTCAGGTCCTCACTGGTCTTCCCTTGCCTTAGTTTCCCATTCCTCTTGACTACTGCTGCTTCCAGCCCAAACCTGGATCCAGCCCGCTGGGTGCCTGTGAGCACCTCCTTCCCTTCAGTGGCTGTCTAGGAACATTTCGTCTGCCCTCAGCTCTTTCCTTGGGCATCTGGGGACTGAGCTCAGGCAGCTTTGAAACCGAAAGGGCAGCAGGATCGTGAAGTGCTGCCCAAACTCTCCATCCCGGGCTGGAGGGAGCCTCCTGCTAGGGGAAGAGGAATTGGCTCTGGGTGTGTCCCTCCTGCCCAAGGCTGATGCCATGTCTCAGGGGAGAGGCACTGTGGGCTTGCTCTCCAGAGTCTGGACTCACCTGTGCCCAGTTGTGCCCTGTGGCATCCCATGATTTGGGACCTCGGGGTGTGCCACGTTACTTGCACCTGTGCACCACCTGCACAGAGGAGCTGCTACAGACAGTGCAGTCACCCACTAGCAGGCAAGGCCAGTCCGTTCTCCAGTAGATAATGGGAAGGTCCTTGTAGACACGACCCTGGGCTTTTCCCATCCACATCCCCCTGTGGCTCTGCCAGGAGTTCTCTATCTCCCAGTGCTGGGCTGGGTGGATCCCTCCTGCTGCGTCACTTTTCTGAGCACTAGTGCGTGCAAGGCCCAGCCTGTGGCGCAGAGCTGGGGAAGAGCCCTCCTCCCTCCAGCCTGAGTTACACTCACAGCAGCAGGAAGCACGTGCATGTGTCTTGTGACTTCAGCCTCCTGCTGGGGTCCTCTCTGGCCTGCTGCAGGTGGCCACATCCACATTGTGGCCGGCAGCCGGTGGCTGCCGCTTCTGCAGAGACTCTTCTGGTGGTTTTCCCCCAGGAAATGCACAGCTATCTTTAGATAGCTAGAGCACGAGACTGCAGGAGAGCCCTGTGGACTCAGCCTCCTGCTGCTCAGCTGGTTCAGTGCCTGCAGTGAGGAAGCAGGGCCAGAGTTTGGGGGCCAGCTCCTCCCTGATTGAACCAGACCTCACTCATGTCAAAGGGAGCCCTGCTGGGTGGGGAGATGTATTGTGCCTCTCCCCTGCACATGCATGCCCAGATGCACTCTGGGACCTGCCTTTGAACTGCAACTAGGTTCAGTTTGTGGGGTGCCCACTTTGCCCCACCCAGCACGGCTGCTGCAGTAGGTCCCAAAACCACATGTCCTTTGAGGTGGGGCTTTTGAGTACAGTGGCAAGGCAACACAGTGCCTGGGTGGGCGTGTGCCCTGTGTGGAGTCCTCTGCAGGTCCCAGTTCAGGGTGGGGAACCGGCCACTTTACCCAGCAAAGTGCTGAGTGCCAGCCTGTCTGTCCGTCCCCTCCTCCCCAGGAGTGGGGTCTCTTGGCTTTGTTTGATGCTCCCTGGCTGGAAGACCAGTCTGCAGCCAAGCACCTGTTACAGTAACCGTTGGGTGGGACTGGAGGTTTCTCTTTCGCTTGTTCAGGCCCTGCCTTCACTTCCTGTTTCTCCCGCCTGCAGAGAGTCTCTGCTTCCCCAGCACAAGGCATGCAGCCACAGTGGCAGCCCTTGCTGTGCTCATTCATGGGAGTGGCTGCCCAGAGCCGCAGGGGCCCCACAGCAAGAAGGAGCCTGGGTATGTTAAGAGCAGGGTTTAAAACTCCTGACTCCCACCACCTGGGGTATTCCAGTCTCCCTCATTCTACTGCTGTGAAGCAATACCAGCCCACAGACCGTCAGGGCCGCCGCCTCGTAGCCCTGGTCTGCAGCCCCTGCTATTCCAGCTCTCCCACTCCTGAACAGTTGGCCCCAGTTGTCTGTGCAGAGATTTTTGTTGCAAGACGGAAAGAACCAAATTCCCCTCAATCCAAGAGGTTACTGTGTAAAGCCATAGGCCTCACTCCCTGTCTTGGTGCGTTCCGTTGCTCTCACCCTAACTCACTACAGGAACTTGTGTGGTCTGTGTTCCTGTCACCACTATGCCTCTATCCCACCAACTCTTGGCCCGTTGTTTAAAGCAGCCAAATAGCTGTCTGTGTAACTACCTGAGACTGGCCTGACTCTTGTGGAGTACACAGAGAGCAGCAAACCATCCAAGGTCCCTTTGCTCCGAGAAAGTCCTGCAGAGGCTGTGAAGGGAAGGAGTTACTTCTAGTCCATTAGAACAAACCATTATTACAAGGAAGAGACTTGCATTCTGTAACCCAGGAAGACCCAGTGCCTACCAGTAGCATGACCAGATGTCCCGATTTTATAGGGACAGTCCTGATATTTGGGGCTTTTTCTTATATAGGCTCCTATTACCCCCCCCATCCCCATCCCAATTTTTCACACTTGCTATCTGTCAGTACCTACCTGTCAGTAATGTTCCTTGGAGCAGTGTCTCGGGGGCTTGGCAGAGAGCTTGAAAATGCATATGATGCTATGAGCCCTTGGTGTGAGGTTGCCCCAGTGCAGGATGGGCTGACAGATGCCCGGGCAGGAGAGCAGGTAACGAAATCCAACCGCAGCTGGGATGCTCAGAGGAAGACAGCTGCTTTTGGGATTCCGTTGCCCGCTGTCACGCTATCGAGTGGGCAGGTGGGTATCTGGTGCAACAATCCCCAGGAACCAGGCCCAGCAGAAAAGTCCATCTTCAGATTCCTGGGGTGGGTGTAGAGCAACAGACTAACACCATGTAAAATAGCACGGCTACGACAGCACTGCAAACAGTCAAACCGTCCGTGGGATACACCAAGGAGCGGACGATCACTTACCACAGCTGCCAACAGCGGGACCCACATGAGGGAGCGTTGAGACTGTCTTGAACTCACCGAGCAGCCTCTTCCCAGGGTCTACAAGCCCGCAGCAGATCACTGTAGGAAGAGGAACTCCTCCAGAATCAAGGCCTCATGAGCATGGTTAGTTAATGCTGCAGACCTATCACCGTCATGCAAACTAGCCATAGAAACTGTGTACATGGAGCAGAGAAGCCTCTGATCCCAGCCGAGGGGCCGAGGAACGGAGCCGCCCTACTCACTGCTGGAGCTGTGATCTGCTACGACTTCAGAAGCTAAGCTTCTCTGCGCAGGGTCAGTCGCTGGGTTTTAGAAATCCAGGGAGCGGCAATAAGTGGTGATGTAAAGTGGTGCTCATCCCTTGGAGTCATTAGTGAGCCCAGTGTGTGACCATGATCCTATGGGGCATGGGCTGCTGGAGGTGTCCTCTTTCCAGTAAAACCTGCCCAAGGGCCTGGCCACGCAGGGTTATTAAAGATCGCCTGGCGTGTGTTCTGGCCAAAGCAGCATGTGGGTAATTATGTTCTGCTAAATTCCTTTTGCCCTTTCTGTTCGATAAGGGATTCTTCTTCACTCCCCCCTGCTAAGCTGGTGCTGGGTGCTGTTAGAGAGTTTCTGTGCTCCACCCCAGAGGGGGCTGCATTCTGATGGTGGGTATAGTAATCTCTGTGAGCACATGCATGGTTTGTAAGGGACTGGCGTAGGGAAGGAGCTGTAGGGATACAATTGTAATGGGGGGAGAGGGATCTTGCAGCAGCTCCACTCCCTGCAGGAGGCTCCACAAAGAACAGGGCAGAATCACTGGCTATGGGGCAGAGGCCAGCCAGTGCAGTGCTGGAAGAGGTTCTGGTGGGGGAGTCAGTGTGTTGGTGGCAAGAAGAGGCTGGTACCGGCGCTGCTGGCCTGGCCCTGCTCCCAACAGGAGGGGCTCTGAACAGGATGGCTGAAGCTGCAAAGCTAGACAGCAGAGAACAAAGAGCTCACCTGGAGGTTGGTTGGGTAGTCCAGCCCTTTCCTAAGGAAGGAGCATCTGGCATTGTAGGAGAGGCTTGTTTAATGCCTGGAAACCCGAGACAGCCCCCCCATCCCCACCCCCAGTCCTTTCATCCTCGCTTAGGCACCTGTGGCTCCTGCTGATGGCGAGGGAGGGGGCCCAGGGGTGCTCAGCACCTCACACAGGCTGGCTGGCTCACACAGGGCGGGGAGACGCAGCCAGGGCTGCCAGTTTGAGCTGGGCAGTGGGAGTCAGGGTTCAGCTGCCGGTTGCTGAGCACACAGCCAGCCCCAGGGAGCAGCACCAGCGCTGGTAGAAGGAGGGTCTGTGAGGGGGGTTAAAGGGAAAGGGGGGTGACGAGCCCAGAGGAATTCCTGACCTGGCATCTCTTCTCTTCTGCGCCTCTCTGAACGTTTCACAGTCCGTCGCTAGCAAGGTGTGACCAGCCCCAATGGCCCCACGCTGCTCTGGCCTGCAGGCCACTGGCCCTCCACTCAGTAAGGGGAGCCAGCTCGTTGTGCCCTCAGTCGGGTCTCTGGGGGAGTCCCCTGCTGCACATGGAGGGAGGCGCAGGAAGTGAAGTTGCTCCCCCTCCCCCGCGTGCCCAGGGTAATTCCAGGGCAGGCTCTGAAAAGGGGCACAAAGTCAGCTGCGACCAGTGCCCGGACTCCTCAGCAGTGAGTCACAGCCACAAGCTGGCACAAGGTAGGGCTTGGCTCTGGGAAAGATGGCGCTTGGAGTCGTCTCTGCCCTGGACCGTCTGTGCCACCCCGAAGGCTCCGGCGCTGCCTCTGATAGTCGTGGGAGGCCTGGGTTGGCGCTGACAGGGGCTGTGGAATGCCAGGGGCCTGAGTCCGAGCCTCGGGGCCTGTGAACAGTCGGGCCTGTGAACTCTGGCTGGCCTCCATGCGGCTCGATGTCAGTGGCGAGTCCCTTGGGTTTAGTGACAGGAGCGTGGTTTCAATGGGCAATGCTAGTGCCAATCCCAGTGCATCGGGGGTGAGAACTGCCCTGGGACGTACACGACCAGCCGCACTGTCAGCAGGAGCCCGGAGTGCCATGGAGCCAGTTCCAGCAGGATCCCCTCCCGCAGTCCTTGGGCGCTGTGGCTGGGGTGAAGGATGCAGGGGAGGACAGTGGTCTCTGCCCGGAGTGGCTGGGGGCCATGCTAATCATGGGTTATTACTTGGGTGACGGTGTTGGCTGGAGATGTAGGCATGGTGCAAATACCTAGGGAGAGACACCCCAAGATTCTCTCTGCCAGCACCACTGCCACCATGCCCCCGCTTCTCTGCACCCTCCTCCCCCTCAGCTCTCTCCAGGCCCCCTGGTGCTGCCCACCCCCCTTCCCCCTCACCGCACTGGGACCGCAGGCTCTAGTGTAAATGTTAGCAAGCTCAGTGGGGCGGGGCAGACAGGCACTGAGGAGCCACATCTGCCCAGATTGCACCCCCCCAGTCCTGCTTCTCTTCCGGCACAGACCAGTCCTTGCCTGGCTTCCTGCTGTGTCCCAGGACTCCCTCAGCCCTGCCAGGAGAGGGCACCACTCCCAGTCCTGCTTAGGTGGCACTCACCAGACAGAGAAGCTGCCTCCTTAGTGGAGCTTCTCTGCAAACCCCCCTCCCCTGACAAGCTGGCGCTGCCTGGCCCCTAAGGTCTGGGGAGGGCCTGCCCGGCTAGGTGAAGCGAGGCAGCCTGTCTCCTTAGTCTGCATTGTGCCCTGGCCCACTGCTGAAGTACCTACAGCTTGGGCCACCCGTCCCCAGCCCAGTGCAGCCAGGCTGAAAAGCGCAGAGGGTCAAATTGCAAATACCTAATTGTTATTCATCTGTCACTGGATCCTCCCAGGACCCTTCCCTGTAACCCCCCCCCCCCCACCGCCCCCAGGAACACTGGGCCAGGGACGGTGGGTGTGTGGGACAGGTGGGACATGGGGAGGCAGCTAAACACACATACACCGCTCCCTATCTAATCCCCCAATGGCATCAGTCCGGCTGCAGGCTCTTTGGAGCAGGGGCTCTGCCACCTATTTGCAACTCTGGAGTGCTGTATAACTAAGACACCATCACTGTAACCTGGGCCCCATCTCTGCCTGCCCCAGTGCAACAGGGCCAGGCAACCTTGCCCCCTCGAGCCAGTCCCCTCCGCTGTGTGTTCTCTCTCTGTCACCTGCCTTCGAAGCCCCCTCCCTGCTCTCTGCTGGCTGGGCCTTTCCCCACGGTGGGGCTGAGCGCTCTTGGCAGGCAGAGCAACTGCAAGGAGGAAATGCTTGTGGGGAGCTGAGGAGATGGGAAACAGGAACTGGAGAGTCAGTGGTGTGTGGGGCAGAGGGGAATCCAGACCAGCAACAGTAGCTTTGACACACTTTTCATGTGAGCTAGCTGCAGCTTGCAGCGACAGAGGAAAGCGCACGGCGTGGCAGCATGCACAAGTTCACAGCACTAGCTGCAAGGGTGCTCACGGTGTGGGCGGGATGGGGGCAGGAGAGCTGGGGGGAGAGCCTGGCTACTCTGGTCCCAGACTCCCCCAGCAGGGGGCACTGTGGGGGGGGCAGGAGTGCCAGCCATGCGGGAACCCTCTCCCAATGGGGGGAACTGTGGGGAGCTGCTGGTTACTCCAGTTCTGGCCTGTCTCAGCAGGGCATGCCCAACAAAGACAAGTGTCCAGCGCTTAGCGGGGTGCTGGGGCTCAAGCAGTTTTTTTACTTTCGTAACGGACACGCCAGGCACAGAGGTGCCGGGGCTCTGAGCTGCCCAGCCTGGAGGTGCCGGGGCTCTGAGCTGGCACAAATTAAGCCCTGCAAGTGCCTGCGTTGGTAAAGTGTTCAGCAGGTCCCTCTCTCCGTTCCAAGGGTCAGAAGTGGGGCTAGGCTGGGAACCTTCCCCAGGGGAATTCCAGCCCAAGGGAGGAGTGACTAAGCTAGTGGTGTCTCCCCTAGCTCCGTGTATCCCAAGCGGTGGGTCACCAGAAGGTTTTAGAGGGGTTGCCGTGTCCGGGGCTGGATTAACCTGTCACCGGGCCCTGGCCTAGGCAAACACGCTTCTGTTGGAGGGGAGGCCCCAGGGTCGGACTCGTGGCCAGGCCAAACCCTGTGCAGCACTGTGACCCCGAGCACCAGGTCACAGTGCAGGGAGCCAGGGTAGCAGGTTAATCAAAGCCCCCCGTCCCCTTGCCCGGGGGCACTGGCTTCCCAACCTGGGCACAGGTAGGTGGGCAGCCTGCGTGCTCCTCGCTCCGATTCATTTCCGCCATTTTGCCCGGGCTCCCCGCCATGGGCCACACCCCAGCTGTGGTGCTGACAGCTTCCTCCTGCCCCCAGACACATGGCAGGGCCAGCCCAGGGGCACTTGGGATGCGTCCGGCTCCTCCACCCCTCAGTCGGTTGCTCAGTCAGGAGCCCTGAACACCCCCGGGGCACAGGGAGCAAATAGGAAATCCTCAGGGCGGGATTCAAACCTGCACCGCAGCAAGTGGCTGGACAGGGTCAGGGGTCAAATGCCAGCCCCCGGCTGTGCCAGTCAAGTGCAGCTCTCCCAGCCAGGGCACCAGCTCCCTCCTCTCACCTGCCAGTCCTGAGGGCGGGAGTGTTGTCCTGTGCAGCCGTCCTCAGCCTGTGCCAGGTTCGGGAGCTTTCCCCAGCCCCCCGGGTAGGACTGGAGGCTGCGCGGGGTCCTCTGGGCACCAGGCTCCCCTGCTGCGCCCCAGCCCCCCACAGAATGCTGCATGGGGCAGGAGGCAGCCCAGCGGGGCAGGAGGCAGCCTGGCAGGGCAGGGCAGGGCAGGCTTGCAGCCAGGGCTGCCAGCTGAGCGTGGAGTCCGCTTGGGTGGCCCCAGGCTGCCCAGAGGCAGAGGCATGGCTGGGGGGGGAGGCGGGCTCCTTCCCTCCCTCTCCAGCCGGTGCCCGTCCCTGCTTGCCAGGCTGCCCCTCCAGCTCTGGCTGCTTTATGCAGAGACGCCCAAGGCGAGTCCCTCTCGGGAAGCCCAGGGCAGCCAATCATGGACTAGCCCCCCCGCACACACACACTCACTTCCCCTTTTCAAGCAGCAGCAGTTTCACTTTTGCTATTACTCTGCCCTGTTCGCCCTGTGCTGCCTGGCGAGGCCGGGTGCAGGCTCGGGCTCCCCCAAGGGCAGGGAAGGGCAGCCCCTCGCTCTGCCTCCCTCCTGCTGTCTGTGCTGGGGGCTGGTCATCCCTGGCTGTGCCTGCCCCTTGCACAGAGCCCAACCCTTTCTGCAGTGCCTGGCCATTGCCTCAGGGCACATGCAGGGGCTGTTGGCGGCAGTGTCTCTTTCCGTGGCTTTGGCACAGTTGTGTCAGGTGCCAGGCTTTGGGTCCTGAGCCAGGACCAGGGCTGGGGATTTCCATCTGCCGCAGATGTTTACAAACCAAATGAACTGAAGGTTGTGTGATCCCACTGCCCCCTTGCTGGGAGCTCAGCTGGGGTGGGCCAGGGAGCACATGGGCCTGTCTCCCCAGCCCTTCAGCTGGCCTCAGCACCATTCAGCTTGGGTGATAACAGAGCCAAGCTGGGTTACACCCAGTCTAAAACCTATGTTCAGTCTGGGAATGGAGCTGGGCTGAGACAAGAAGGATGTGGAAAAATGGGAAAGCATCCAGCGGAGGGCAACAAAAATTATTTGGGGGCTGGAACACATGACTTATGAGGAGAGGCTGAGGGAACTGGGATTGTTTAGTCTGTGGAAGAGAAGAATGAGGGGGGATTTGATAACTGCTTTCAACTACCTGAAAGGGGGCTCCAAAGAGGATGGATCTAGACTGTTCTCAGTGGTAGCTGATGACAGAACGAAGAGGAATGGTCTCAAGTTGCAGTGGGGGAGGTTTAGGTTGGATATTAGGAAAAACTTTTTCACTAGGAGGGTGGTGAAACACTGGAATGCGTTGCCTAGGGAGGTGGTAGAATCTCCTTCCTTAGAGGTTTTTAAGGTCAGGCTTGACAAAGCCCTGGCTGGGATGATTTAGTTGGGATCGGTCCTGCTTTGAGCAGGGGCTTGGACTAGATACCTCCTGAGGTCCCTTCCAGCCCTGAGATTCTATGTTCCTTTAACCCCACCATGGCCATTGCCAAGTATTTGTGCTGCCACGATTCTGCACATAGCTGAAAGCCTCTTCCCATGTCGGCCTCCCCACCCCCTGGGGGGATAGACTCTGCCATGGGACTGCTGAGATCCATGACCAAGGGTCGCATGGGAACCTACAACCATTGTACACCATGCTCTCGCCAAGTGCCTTCCCAAGAGCTCCCCCCGCCCTCCCTCCCCCCCCCGTGCTGCCGGGTCCGGTGGGCCAGGGTCACTGTCACCAAGTCGCTGGGCCTTCAGGGTTTGAGGTTGGGTCATTCTTGCAGCTGCCAGGGCCCCACTTACCTAGCCAGTCGGGAAGCTGAAGTGTGCATGTACTGTGTATGTGGCCATCAGGAGCCTTTGTTCCCAAGAGGCAAAGTGAGCCATAGGCTGGGCTGGAGACGTGGAGATGGCAGGAGGGTGAGTCAGCAGGGAACACGGATTTAGGGGGACTTCTACACTGAACCTGACACAGTGGTCCACTCCACTCCTGCTGTCTGAATGTTCTGTGGCTGGCTTCGCTCCCATTCTTGTCCACAACTAGGAGCCACCAGTGGGATGCACCCATGAAAAAGGCTAATGCAGTCCTAGGTGAGGTATTTCCAGCAGAGACAGGGAAGTGTTAATACCTTGTACAAGGCACAGGGGAGACCTCATCTGGAATGCTAGGTGCAGTTCTGGTCTCCCATGTTTACAAAAGATGATTTCTAGCTGGAATGGGTGCAGAGAAGGACCACTAGGATGAACTGAGGAATGGAAAACCTGCCTTATGAGAGGGGAATCTCGGCTTGTTTAGCCTGACCAAACGCAGGTGAGGGGAGAGCTGCTCGCTGTCCAGCAATCCATGCGAGGGATAACACCAGGCAGGGAGAGGAGTTATTGCAGTTGAGCGAAAGTCTCTACTGGAAATTAGGAGAGGGTTTCTAGCTATCAGAGGAGTGACGTTCTGGAGCAGCCCCCGAGGGGTGCAGTGGGGGCAGAAAACCTAACTGGCTTCGAGCCTGAGCTTGAGAAGTGTCTGGAGGGGCATGGTGTGATGGGGCTGCCTATGATGGCAGGGAGCCGCTCTGCGACTGCTAGCAGGAAATATCCCAATGCCCGGAGATGGGACACGAGCTGGGGAGGGCTCTGGGTTACTGCAGACAGTTCTCTCCCAGGTGGCTGGCTGCTGGGTCTTGCCCATGTGCTCAGGGTCTAACCAATCGCCAGGTCTGGGGTCAGGAAGGAACTTTCCCCTGGGTGAGCTTGGCAGACACCCTGGGGGAGTTACGTCTTCCCCAGCAGCATGGGGCACAGGGCACTGGCTGTTTTGAGTTCATGTCAATGGTGGAGTCTCACTGAAAGGTTTTAAATCTGGATTTGAGGATGTCAGTGACTCAGCCAGAGGCTGGGGTTGATCCCTGGAGGGGGTGGGTGAGGCTCGGTGGCCTGCACCATGCAGGGGATCCATCCCTGTGTAACACTGAGGAACGAGGGGAAGGGGGAGAATGGGACAGCACCACTGCCAAAGCCTGAGTCAGAGGAGGGCATCCTTGTATTTAGGGCACTGGCCTGGGACCCCCAAAGTCTGCGTTCAGTCCCCAGTTCTGCCCCAGGCTTCCTGTGCAACCTTGTGCTGGTCCCTTCATAGTGCAGCCCCTCAGGTCTCCTCTGTGTAACATGGGGGGAGAACTGCATGCCTCACAGGGAACTTGCAGAAATGTCCTTTGGGAGGCTACCCCAGCAATGAGGCCATGGAAAGTCCTAGAAATAACTATACCCCGAGCCCGCTTGTGTACGGTGCCAGGGAAAGCAGCTGGTGTGCGGAGCCCCCAGTTGTGCTGAGCTTTCAGGGCTGGCTAATTGCAACTTGTGGCATTGGGAGAGGCGGTTCCGCCCTGGCAGGGTGTAGCCGCACAAGTCAGGGGAGGCGTCTTGAATAACACTGACAGGCAGAGAGGGACGGAAACTGGCATATGGGACCTGACCCAGCCCAGCCCTGCTGCTGTTTTACAGGGACAAGCAGGGAAACCTGAGCCCGAAATCCAAGCGGATTAGCTGGCTTGGGTTTCTGCAGTGGCTCAGGTCCAGCTTGCAGGTGTTTGGTGGGGAGGGGGTCTGCCCCCAGCTTCACCCACAGCCACTTTCCTGCTTTCCCAAAGCAGCCCTAGGCTACTTGGATCCAGTGCAAGCCCCTTGCAGACATCTTGGGGGGAGGAGGGGAGTAATGGAGGTAATTGTAATCCCCTCTTTGTCCCCACAGAGCCCAGGTGATGCCCCTCAGTCCCCAGGAGGCAGGGGAAAATATCTTTGCTGCTTCTGGAGGGGTGGGGGTGTCTGTGAGGCACAGAGAATCTGGGCCAGAGCACAGCATTGAACCCAGAGCGTTTTAGCCACAAGGACATCCTGCCTGCCTAGCCACAGCCCACAGGGCCTTGTGCTGAGCACCCGCAAAACCCACACCCCAGGGGTCTCCTTCTGGACACCGTGTTTCAGCCAATGTGATGCCCTCCTCCAGCAGAGTGCTAACGGGCGCCCATGCTGCCGTCAGGCAGTGCAGGCCTGTTTGCGAGAAGCCGCGGGGATTTGTACAGGCTTGCAGGTGTGTAGTGCAGTAAGGAGAGGAGGTTGGCTTTCCAGAGAACAGTTTGCAGCCAGGCCCCATTAGCCTTTCTTTGTCCTCAGTAAGGAGCGTGTTCAGCCTGTGATCAGGGCGAACTCTGCCCCTGTGCTAAGGCAGCATTGGTGTCATTGAGCAACCTGGCCTGGCTTTGGAACCAGTTTTGGTTTGGAATGTCCTGGAGTTCTGTCGCCATCCCAGTGAGTCCCAGCGAGCAGCGCCTGGCCGCACTGTCTGCAAGGCCCCTGCCTTTCGGAGCTCGGCTCCTGGAGCCGTGACCCAATCTGCAGAAGTCCTGGGCCTGCCCCACCCATGCAGTGGCTCTGAGGTCAGGAGCTGGGCCAGCAAAGCCCACCTCTCCAGTGCAAGAGGTCCCGGCTAGCACTCAGCCCTCCTCCAAAGCTGCTTTGGCTGTCTTTACCCGTGATGCTCTGTGCCAGGGCTCTCCTCAGTTGACCATCCCTCAGGTGGGCACTAGCCAGGGGCCAACGTTGAGCCCCCAGCCCATCTCCCCTCAGGCAACTGCGAGGCCAGCTTGGAAGTGATCTGTGCAACCATCTGCCAGCACCGCCCTGGGAGGGGACAAGCCGGCACTGCTCTGCTGAGGCTGAGAGACTCATTGTCCATTAATTGACACCTGGGAAAAGCCCCCTGGTCCCCAGGGGCAGGTGCTTTCCAGCAGCCCTGGCACTTGGCTCAGCCCCACCCTAGTGAGGGCTCAGGTGTGGGGGAAGCAGTGCCAGGTCCCAGGGTAGGAGGACTAGTGAAATCCACTCCAGGCTCCTCCTCTACTCTGGCCAAGCAGACACCTGGGGGGCTTGCAGGGAAGGCTGCAGGCCCCATGTCTGAGCAGCCCTGATGCTGCCGTTTGGCTGCAGGGGACTGACCATGCCACAGCAACCCTGGCCTGGGCTTGGGGAGCACCACAGCCCCCCAGTGCATAGGGGTCCCCCGCCCCAGCACACCATGAAGGGACTGGGAGAATGTGCAGAGTGGTAGTGGGGTGCCTGGAACAGAGCAGTGGGGCTGGGGGCAGATGGGGCCGGCGCGGAGCAGTGGGGCTGGGGGCGGGGGGCCGGCGCGGAGCAGTGGGGCTGGGGGCTGGTGGGGCCGGCGTGGAGCAGTGGGGCTGGGGTCAGGCGCGGAGCAGTGGGGCTGGGGGCAGGTGGGGCCGGCGCGGAGCAGTGGGGCTGGGGGCGGGGGGCCGGCACGGAGCAGTGGGGCTGGGGGCACGTGGGGCCGGCGCGGAGCAGTGGGGCTGGGGGCGGGTGGGGCCGGCGCGGAGCAGTGGGGCCGGCGCGGAGCAGTGGGGCTGGGGGCAGGCGCGGAGCAGTGGGGCTGGGGGCAGGTGGGGCCGGCGCGGAGCAGTGGGGCTGGGGGGCCGGCGCGGAGCAGTGGGGCTGGGGGCAGGTGGGGCCGGCGCGGAGCGGTGGGGCTGGGGGCAGGTGGGGCCGGCGCGGAGCGGTGGGGCTGGGGGCAGGTGCGGAGCAGTGGGGCTAGGGGCAGGTGGGGCCGGCGCAGAGCAGTGGGGCTGGGGGCGGGGGGCCGGCGCGGAGCAGTGGGGCTAGGGGCAGGTGGGGCCGGCGCGGAGCAGTGGGGCTGGGGGCAGGCGCGGAGCAGTGGGGCTGGGGGCAGGTGGGGCCGGCGCGGAGCAGTGGGGCTGGGGGGCCGGCGCGGAGCGGTGGGGCTGGGGGCAGGTGGGGCCGGCGCGGAGCGGTGGGGCTGGGGGCAGGTGCGGAGCAGTGGGGCTAGGGGCAGGTGGGGCCGGCGCGGAGCAGTGGGGCTGGGGGCCGGCGCGGAGCAGTGGGGCTGGGGGCGGGGGGCCGGCGCGGAGCAGTGGGGCTGGGGGCAGGTGGGGCCGGCGCGGAGCCGTAGGGCTGGGGGCAGGTGGGGCCGGCGCGGAGCCGTGGGGCTGGGGGCAGGTGGGGCCGGCGCGGAGCAGTGTGGCTGGGGGCTGGTGCGGAGCAGTGGGGCTAGGGGCAGGTAGGGCCGGCGCGGAGCAGTGGGGCTGGTGGCGGGGGGCCGGCGCGGAGCAGTGGGGCTGGGGGCAGGTGGGGCCAGCACGGAGCAGTGGGGCTGGGGGCCGGCGCGGAGCAGTGGGGCTGGGGGCAGGTGGGGCCGGCGTGGAGCAGTGGGGCTGGGGGCTGGTGCGGAGCAGTGGGGCTGGGGGCAGGTGGGGCCGGCGCGGAGCAGTGGGGCTGGGGGCTGGCGCAGAGCAGTGGGGCTGGGGGCAGGTGGGGCCGGCGTGGAGCAATGGGGCTGGGGGCCGGCGCAGAGCAGTGGGGCTGGGGGCAGGTGGGGCCGGCGCAGTGCAGTGGGGCTGGGGGCAGGTGGGGCCGGCGCGGAGCAGTGGGGCTGGGGGCAGGTGGGGCCGGCGCGGAGCAGTGGGGCTGGGGGCTGGTGCGGAGCAGTGGGGCTGGGGGCAGGTGGGGCCGGCGCGGAGCAGTGGGGCTGGGGGCCGGCGCGGAGCAGTGGGGCTGGGGGCAGGTGGGGCCGGCGCGGAGCCGTAGGGCTGGGGGCAGGTGGGGCCGGCGCGGAGCCGTGGGGCTGGGGGCAGGTGGGGCCGGCGCGGAGCAGTGGGGCTGGGGGCTGGTGCGGAGCAGTGGGGCTAGGGGCAGGTAGGGCCGGCGCGGAGCAGTGGGGCTGGTGGCGGGGGGCCGGCGCGGAGCAGTGGGGCTGGGGGCAGGTGGGGCCAGCACGGAGCAGTGGGGCTGGGGGCCGGCGCGGAGCAGTGGGGCTGGGGGCAGGTGGGGCCGGCGTGGAGCAGTGGGGCTGGGGGCTGGTGCGGAGCAGTGGGGCTGGGGGCAGGTGGGGCCGGCGCGGAGCAGTGGGGCTGGGGGCTGGCGCAGAGCAGTGGGGCTGGGGGCAGGTGGGGCCGGCGTGGAGCAATGGGGCTGGGGGCCGGCGCAGAGCAGTGGGGCTGGGGGCAGGTGGGGCCGGCGCAGTGCAGTGGGGCTGGGGGCAGGTGGGGCCGGCGCGGAGCAGTGGGGCTGGGGGCAGGTGGGGCCGGCGCGGAGCAGTGGGGCTGGGGGCTGGTGCGGAGCAGTGGGGCTGGGGGCAGGTGGGGCCGGCGCGGAGCAGTGGGGCTGGGGGCCGGCGCGGAGCAGTGGGGCTGGGGGCAGGTGGGGCCGGCGCGGAGCAGTGGGGCTGGGGGCCGGCGCGGAGCAGTGGGGCTGGGGGCAGGTGGGGCCGGCGCGGAGCAGTGGGGCTGGGGGCCGGCGCGGAGCAGTGGGGCTGGGGGCTGGTGCGGAGCCGTGGGGCTGGGGGCAGGTGGGGCCGGCGCGGAGCAGTGGGGCTGGGGGCGGGGGGCCGGCGCGGAGCAGTGTGGCTGGGGGCTGGTGCGGAGCCGTGGGGCTGGGGGCAGGTGGGGCCGGCGCGGAGCAGTGGGGCTGGGGGCGGGGGGCCGGGGCGCAGCAGTGGGGCTAGGGGCAGGTGGGGCCGGCGCGGAGCAGTGGGGCTGGGGGCAGGCGCGGAGCAGTGGGGCTGGGGGCAGGTGGGGCCGGCGCGGAGCAGTGGGGCTGGGGGGCCGGCGCGGAGCGGTGGGGCTCGGGGCAGGTGGGGCCGGCGCGGAGCGGTGGGGCTGGGGGCAGGTGGGGCCGGCGCGGAGCGGTGGGGCTGGGGGCAGGTGCGGAGCAGTGGGGCTAGGGGCAGGTGGGGCCGGCGCGGAGCAGTGGGGCTGGGGGCAGGTGGGGCCGGCGCGGAGCAGTGGGGCTGGGGGCAGGTGGGGCCGGCGCGGAGCCGTAGGGCTGGGGGCAGGTGGGGCCGGCGCGGAGCCGTGGGGCTGGGGGCAGGCGCGGAGCAGTGGGGCTGGGGGCTGGTGCGGAGCAGTGGGGCTGGGGGCAGGTAGGGCCGGCGCGGAGCAGTGGGGCTGGGGGCTGGTGCGGAGCAGTGGGGCTGGGGGCAGGTGGGGCCGGCGTGGTGCAGTGGGGCTGGGGGCTGGTGCGGAGCAGTGGGGCTGGGGGCAGGTGGGGCCGGCGCGGAGCAGTGGGGCTGGGGGCAGGTGGGGCCGGCGTGGTGCAGTGGGGCTGGGGGCTGGTGCGGAGCAGTGGGGCTGGGGGCAGGTGGGGCCGGCGCGGAACAGTGGGGCTGGGGGCTGGCGCAGAGCAGTGGGGCTGGGGGCAGGTGGGGCCGGCGTGGAGCAGTGGGGCTGGGGGCTGGCGCAGAGCAGTGGGGCTGGGGGCAGGTGGGGCCGGCGCAGAGCAGTGGGGCTGGGGGCAGGTGGGGCCGGCGCGGAGCAGTGGGGCTGGGGGCAGGTGGGGCCGGCGTGGAGCAGTGGGGCTGGGGGCTGGTGCGGAGCAGTGGGGCTGGGGGCAGGTGGGGCCGGCGCGGAGCAGTGGGGCTGGGGGCCGGCGCGGAGCAGTGGGGCTGGGGGCAGGTGGGGCCGGCGCGGAGCAGTGGGGCTGGGGGCCGGCGCGGAGCAGTGGGGCTGGGGGCAGGTGGGGCCGGCGCGGAGCAGTGGGGCTGGGGGCCGGCGCGGAGCAGTGGGGCTGGGGGCAGGTGGGGCCGGCGCGGAGCAGTGGGGCTGGGGGCCGGCGCGGAGCAGTGGGGCTGGGGGCTGGTGCGGAGCCGTGGGGCTGGGGGCAGGTGGGGCCGGCGCGGAGCAGTGGGGCTGGGGGCGGGGGGCCGGCGCGGAGCAGTGTGGCTGGGGGCTGGTGCGGAGCCGTGGGGCTGGGGGCAGGTGGGGCCGGCGCGGAGCAGTGGGGCTGGGGGCGGGGGGCCGGCGCGGAGAAGTGGGGCTGGGGGCAGGTGGGGGCGGCGCGGAGCAGTGGGGCTGGGGGCTGGTGCGGAGCAGTGGGGCTGGGGGCAGGTGGGGCCGGCGCGGAGCAGTGGGGCTGGGGGCCGGCGCGGAGCAGTGGGGCTGGGGGCAGGTGGGGCCGGCGCGGAGTGGTGGGGCTGGGGGCTGGTGCGGAGCAGTGGGGCTAGGGGCAGGTGGGGCCGGCGCGGAGCAGTGGGGCTGGGGGCAGGTGGGGCCGGCGCGGAGCAGTGGGGCTGGGGGCCGGCGCGGAGCAGTGGGGCTGGGGGCAGGTGGGGCCGGCGCGGAGCAGTGGGGCTGGGGGGCTGGTGCGGAGCAGTGGGGCTGGGGGCAGGTGGGGCCGGCGCGGAGCAGTGGGGCTGGGGGCTGGCGCAGAGCAGTGGGGCTGGGGGCAGGTGGGGCCGGCGTGGAGCAGTGGGGCTGGGGGCTGGCGCGGAGCAGTGGGGCTGGGGGCAGGTGGGGCCGGCGCGGAGCAGTGGGGCTGGGGGCCGGCGCGGAGCAGTGGGGCTGGGGGCAGGTGGGGCCGGCGCGGAGCAGTGGGGCTGGGGGCCGGCGCGGAGCAGTGGGGCTGGGGGCTGGTGCGGAGCCGTGGGGCTGGGGGCAGGTGGGGCCGGCGCGGAGCAGTGGGGCTGGGGGCGGGGGGCCGGCGCGGAGCAGTGGGGCTGGGGGCAGGTGGGGCCGGCGCGGAGCAGTGGGGCTGGGGGCTGGTGCGGAGCAGTGGGGCTGGGGGCAGGTGGGGCCGGCGCGGAGCAGTGGGGCTGGGGGCGGGGGGCAGGCGCGGAGCAGTGGGGCTGGGGGCAGGTGGGGCCGGCGCGGAGCAGTGGGGCTGGGGGCGGGGGGCAGGCGCGGAGCAGTGGGGCTGGGGGCAGGTGGGGCCGGCGCGGAGCAGTGGGGCTGGGGGCAGGTGGGACCGGCGCGGAGCAGTGGGGCTGGGGGCTGGTGCGGAGCAGTGGGGCTGGGGGCGGGGGGCCGGCGCGGAGCAGTGGGGCTGGGGGCAGGTGGGACCGGCGCGGAGCAGTGGGGCTGGGGGCGGGGGGCCGGCGCGGAGCAGTGGGGCTGGGGGCAGGTGGGGCCGGCGCGGAGCAGTGGGGCTGGGGGCTGGTGCGGAGCAGTGGGGCTGGGGGCGGGGGGCCGGCGCGGAGCAGTGGGGCTGGGGGCCGGTGCGGAGCAGTGGGGCTGGGGGCGGGGGGCAGGCGCGGAGCAGTGCGGCTGGGGGCAGGTGGGGCTGGCGCGGAGCAGTGGGGCTGGGGGCCGGCGCGGAGCAGTGGGGCTGGGGGCGGGGGGCCGGCGCGGAGCAGTGGGGCTGGGGGCTGGTGCAGAGCAGTGGGGCTGGGGGCGGGGGGCAGGCGCGGAGCAGTGGGGCTGGGGGCAGGTGGGGCTGGCGCGGAGCAGTGGGGCGGGGGGCAGGCGCGGAGCAGTGCGGTTGGGGGCAGGTGGGGCTGGCGCGGAGCAGTGGGGCGGGGGGCCGGCGCGGAGCAGTGGGGCGCAGGGGCCGGCAGACCCTGGGCAGCACCAAGCGCTCCCGAGCCCAGCGGGGAGCTCCCAGCGCCGGGCAGCAGGGGGCAGCAGCGGGAGCGGCGGCAGGGCCCGGCCGGCCGCTCTTCCCGCCGCGCTGCTCCTCGGCAGCGTCTGCAGGCCGCGTAAGCGGGGCTCGTGCAGCCGGGTCCCTCCCCCGCCGGTGCCCCTCACTCCCGACCCGCAGCCCCCCCCCCCCCGCTCCCCCCGCCGGTGCCCCTCACTCCCGACCCGCAGCCCCCCCCCGCCTCCCCCGCCGGTGCCCCTCACTCCCGACCCGCAGCCCCCCCCCCCGCTCCCCCCGCCGGTGCCCCTCACTCCCGACCCGCAGCCCCCCCCCGCCTCCCCCGCCGGTGCCCCTCACTCCCGACCCGCAGCCCCCCCCCGCTCCCCCCGCCGGTGCCCCTCACTCCCGACCCGCAGCCCCCCCCGCCTCCCCCGCCGGTGCCCCTCACTCCCGACCCGCAGCCCCCCCCCGGCTCCCCCGCCGGTGCCCCTCACTCCCGACCCGCAGCCCCCCCCCGGCTCCCCCGCCGGTGCCCCTCACTCCCGACCCGCAGCCCCCCCCCCCGCTCCCCCCGCCGGTGCCCCTCACTCCCGACCCGCAGCCCCCCCCCGCTCCCCCCGCCGGTGCCCCTCACTCCCGACCCGCAGCCCCCCCCCCCGCTCCCCCCGCCGGTGCCCCTCACTCCCGACCCGCAGCCCCCCCCCCCCGCTCCCCCCGCCGGTGCCCCTCACTCCCGACCCGCAGCCCCCCCCCGCTCCCCCCGCCGGTGCCCCTCACTCCCGACCCGCAGCCCCCCCCCGCCTCCCCCGCCGGTGCCCCTCACTCCCGACCCGCAGCCCCCCCCCCCGCTCCCCCCGCCGGTGCCCCTCACTCCCGACCCGCAGCCCCCCCCCGCTCCCCCCGCCGGTGCCCCTCACTCCCGACCCGCAGCCCCCCCCCGCCTCCCCCGCCGGTGCCCCTCACTCCCGACCCGCAGCCCCCCCCCCGCTCCCTCCGCCGGTGCCCCTCACTCCCGACACGCAGCCCCCCCCCGCCTCCGCCGCCGGTGCCCCTCACTCCCGACCCGCAGCCCCCTCCGCTCCCCCCGCCGGTGCTCCTCACTCCCGACCCGCAGCCCCCCCCCCGCTCCCCCCGCCGGTGCCCCTCACTCCCGACCCGCAGACTCCCCCCTCCCCCCGCCGGTGCCCCTCACTCCCGACCCGCAGCCCCCCCCGCTCCCCCCGCCGGTGCCCCTCACTCCCGACCCGCAGCCCTCCTCCGCTCCCCCCGCCGGTGCCCCTCACTCCCGACCCGCAGCCCCCCCCCCTCCCCCCGCCGGTGCCCCTCACTCCCGACCCGCAGACCCCCCGCTCCCCTCACTCCCGACACGCAGCCCCCCCCCGCTCCCCCCGCCGGTGCTCCTCACTCCCGACCCGCAGACTCCCCCCTCCCCCCGCCGGTGCCCCTCACTCCCGACCCGCAGCCCCCCCCCGCTCCCCCCGCCGGTGCCCCTCACTCCCGACCCGCAGCCCCCCCCCGCTCCCCCCGCCGGTGCCCCTCACTCCCGACCCGCAGCCCCCCTCCGCTCCCCCCGCCGGTGCCCCTCACTCCCGACCCGCAGCCCCCCCCCTCCCCCCGCCGGTGCCCCTCACTCCCGACCCGCAGCTCCCCCCGCCGGTGCCCCTCACTCCCGACCCGCAGCCCCCCTCCGCTCCCCCCGCCGGTGCTCCTCACTCCCGACCCGCAGACTCCCCCCTCCCCCCGCCGGTGCCCCTCACTCCCGACCCGCAGCCCCCCCCCGCTCCCCCCGCCGGTGCCCCTCACTCCCGACCCGCAGCCCTCCTCCGCTCCCCCCGCCGGTGCCCCTCACTCCCGACCCGCAGCCCTCCTCCGCTCCCCCCGCCGGTGCCCCTCACTCCCGACCCGCAGCCCCCCCCCTGCTCCCCCCGCCGGTGCCCCTCACTCCCGACCCGCAGCCCCCCCCCGCTCCCCCCGCCGCTGCCCCTCACTCCCGACCCGCAGACCCCCCCGCCGGTGCCCCTCACTCCCGACCTGCAGACCCCCCGCTCCCCTCACTCCTGACCCGCAGCCCCCCCCCCCGCTCCCCCTGCCGGTGCCCCTCACTCCCGACCCGCAGCCCCCCCCCCCGCTCCCCCTGCCGGTGCCCCTCACTCCCGACCCGCAGCCCCCCCCCGCTCCCCCTGCCGGTGCCCCTCACTCCCGACCCGCAGCCCCCCCCCCGCTCCCCCAGCCGGTGCCCCTCACTCCCGACCCGCAGCCCCCCCCCGCTCCCCCCGCCGGTGCCCCTCACTCCCGACCCGCAGCCCCCCCCTCCCCCCGCCAGTGCCCCTCACTCCCGACCCGCAGCCCCCCCCCGCTCCCCCCGCCGGTGCCCCTCACTCCCGACCCGCAGCCCTCCCCCCCGCTCCCCCCGCCGGTGCCCCTCACTCCCGACCCGCAGCCCTCCCCCCCGCTCCCCCAGCCGGTGCCCCTCACTCCCGACCCGCAGCCCCCCCCCCGCTCCCCCCACCGGTGCCCCTCACTCCCGACCCGCAGCCCCCCCCTCCCCCCGCCGGTGCCCCTCACTCCCGACCTGCAGACCCCCCGCTCCCCTCACTCCTGACCCGCAGCCCCCCCCCTCCCCCCGCCGGTGCCCCTCACTCCCGACCCGCAGCCCCCCCCCCGCTCCCCCCGCCGGTGCCCCTCACTCCCGACCCGCAGCCCCCCCCCCCGCTCCCCCCGTCGGTGCCCCTCACTCCCGACCCGCAGCCCCCCCCCCCGCTCCCCCTGCCGGTGCCCCTCACTCCCGACCCGCAGCCCCCCCCCGCTCCCCCCGCCGGTGCCCCTCACTCCCGACCCGCAGCCCCCCCCCGCTCCCCCCGCCGGTGCCCCTCACTTCCGACCCGCAGCCCCCCCCTCCCCCCGCCGGTGCCCCTCACTCCCGACCCGCAGACCCCCCGCTCCCCTCACTCCCGACACGCAGCCCCCCCCGCTCCCCCCGCCGGTGCTCCTCACTCCCGACCCGCAGACTCCCCCCTCCCCCCGCTGGTGCCCCTCACTCCCGACCCGCAGACTCCCCCCTCCCCCCGCCGGTGCCCCTCACTCCCGACCCGCAGCCCCCCCCCGCTCCCCCCGCCGGTGCCCCTCACTCCCGACCCGCAGCCCCCCCCCGCTCCCCCCGCCGGTGCCCCTCACTCCCGACCCGCAGCCCCCCTCCGCTCCCCCCGCCGGTGCCCCTCACTCCCGACCCGCAGCTCCCCCCGCCGGTGCCCCTCACTCCCGACCCGCAGCCCCCCTCCGCTCCCCCCGCCGGTGCTCCTCACTCCCGACCCGCAGACTCCCCCCTCCCCCCGCCGGTGCCCCTCACTCCCGACCCGCAGCCCCCCCCCGCTCCCCCCGCCGGTGCCCCTCACTCCCGACCCGCAGCCCTCCTCCGCTCCCCCCGCCGGTGCCCCTCACTTCCGACCCGCAGCCCCCCCCCCTCCCCCCGCCGGTGCCCCTCACTCCCGACCCGCAGACCCCCCGCTCCCCTCACTCCCGACACGCAGCCCCCCCCCGCTCCCCCCGCCGGTGCTCCTCACTCCCGACCCGCAGACTCCCCCCTCCCCCCGCCGGTGCCCCTCACTCCCGACCCGCAGCCCCCCCGCTCCCCCCGCCGGTGCCCCTCACTCCCGACCCGCAGCCCCCCCCCGCTCCCCCCGCCGGTGCCCCTCACTCCCGACCCGCAGCCCCCCTCCGCTCCCCCCGCCGGTGCCCCTCACTCCCGACCCGCAGCCCCCCCCCTCCCCCCGCCGGTGCCCCTCACTCCCGACCCGCAGCTCCCCCCGCCGGTGCCCCTCACTCCCGACCCGCAGCCCCCCTCCGCTCCCCCCGCCGGTGCTCCTCACTCCCGACCCGCAGACTCCCCCCTCCCCCCGCCGGTGCCCCTCACTCCCGACCCGCAGCCCCCCCCCGCTCCCCCCGCCGGTGCCCCTCACTCCCGACCCGCAGCCCTCCTCCGCTCCCCCCGCCGGTGCCCCTCACTCCCGACCCGCAGCCCTCCTCCGCTCCCCCCGCCGGTGCCCCTCACTCCCGACCCGCAGCCCCCCCCCTGCTCCCCCCGCCGGTGCCCCTCACTCCCGACCCGCAGCCCCCCCCCGCTCCCCCCGCCGCTGCCCCTCACTCCCGACCCGCAGACCCCCCCGCCGGTGCCCCTCACTCCCGACCTGCAGACCCCCCCCTCCCCCCGCCGGTGCCCCTCACTCCCGACCCGCAGCCCCCCTCGCCGGTGCCCCTCACTCCCGACCCGCAGCCCCCCTCGCCGGTGCCCCTCACTCCCGACCCGCAGCCCCCCCGCTCCCCCCGCCGGTGCCCCTCACTCCCGACCCGCAGCCCCCCCCCGCCGGTGCCCCTCACTCCCGACCCGCATACCCCCCCCTCCCCCCGCCGGTGCCCCTCACTCCCGACCCGCAGCTCCCCCGCTCCCCTCACTCCCGACCCGCAGCCCCCCCCCCGCCGGTGCTCCTCACTCCCGACCCGCAGACCCCCCCCTCCCCCCGCCGGTGCCCCTCACTCCCAACCGACAGCCCCTGCTACCCCAGCCCTGGGCTCTTCCCGCCGGTGCCCCTCCATCCACCCCCACAGTGCTCCGTGGTTCAGCCCAGGGCTCTCCCCACAGCTGGCGCTGGTGGTTTCTCGGTGCGCTGGGGTTGCCAGCTGTGGCCCCGCGGCTCTGCCCTGACCCCTCTCTCCGTCTCATTGCAGCAGGATGGCTCTGGCCTCTGTGAGGATGCTCTGCTGCAGGGGCATAGCTCCTAGCTGGAGGCTGGCAGCTGCCAGGAGAGCCCCGGACTGGTAAGGTCGGGAGCGCCCCGTGGGGCCCAGCACCACGTCTCCCTGGATTTCCCTTGGTCCAGCACGGGCCTGACCTCCCTCTGCCTGGGAGAGGCTGTCCTCAGCAGCTAGCAGAGCCTGGCCACTGTGGTGAATGAGGCCAGGTCCAGGCTGGCCGGTGCTCTAGCTGCAAGACAGAGCTGGCCAGCAATGCCCATGGCCCCTCTTACCCAGGCCCAGCTGCTGCTCCTGCACTCAGTCATAGAATCATAGAATATCAGGGTTGGAAGGGATCTCAGGAGGTCATCTAGTCCAACCCCCTGCTTGAAGCAGGACCAATCCCCAATTTTTGCCCCAGATCCCTAAATGGAGGATTGAACTCACAACCCTGGGTTTAGCAGGCCAATGCTCAAACCACTGAGCTGTCCCTCCCCCCCTGCATGGTGGGGCTTGAGCTGGCCACTCAGAGGCTGTCTGGGAGCCTTCCCCTGCGGTTATGAGGCCCTTCACGGCAGTAGGGGAGCCAGCCACCATGCACAGTGGGGGGAGGTCTCTGCCCAAGGGGGACTGCGGGTGAGGAAGCGAAGTCTTGGGGCTTTTGGCTGGTGGGTCTCAGTCAAGCCTTCCTGTGACAGGCAGCCTCGCCGGGGTCACCGCCTCACCCCTGCAGATGACGAGCTTTACCAGAAGACAACGCTGAAGGCGCTGGAGCGGGAATCCTCCAGCATGATGTTCATAGACAGCTACAGCAGCCGGGGCTTCACCATCAATGGGGACAAGGTGGTGGGGCCCTGCGCCATCATCCCACGTGCCATCCTGCAGTGGAATGTGAGTGCCCCAGGGGTCCTCCCCCTCCCCACAGGGCCTGGGCCTTCAACTCCCCACTGTGTTGAGCTCCTAGGCCTGGGGCAGTGGAGTTCCCCATGCCCAGGTGGCCAGTCCAGTCCTGGGGGTGGGTGTGTGGGAGACCCAGGGAGCTAGGCCTGGTTGGGAACATGTCCGTCACTTTGACTCTTCCCTGCCCCCAAGGGGGTGTGCAGGTGATTTGACCTGGACCTCCCTGGCTGTGTGTTGAAACCTGCCCAGTCAAGGCAGCAGCAAGCTCTAGGGGCAGGTTGCTATTGGACTAGTGTGGGCGTGATGGTTCAGTGGGGCATCTCCCCCATGCAGGGCACAGATTGCATTCCAAGCCAGGTGGCATTGTGAGCAGGAGAGGTGCACAGGGAGGTGTCTTGTCTGTGAGTGTCCTTTCTTTCCTTCAGGTTGGCTCTTACCAGGACATCACCGAGGAGAGCCTGGTACTGTTCCGGCTGCTGGAGCCGAGAATAGGTAGGTTGGAGGCGCAGAGACGAGCCGGGCACTGGGTGGGTGTGCTGGTCCCCAGAGTGAGCCAGGAGCAGGGGCTGCACTGGCCAAGCCACACTTCTGACCTGCCCATGGCATGTGCTGGCACATGTCCTGCTACCCTGCCCTTGTCTGAGCCAAAGCAGAACTTCCCCTTCCCCAGACACTGCCCAGCAATGAGCATCGGGAGTGGGGCAGCCAGGCTGGGGTTACTCCGTGTCTTACAAGGCTGTGGCCACTGTAGTCTGAATGGACGGATGGGGCTGTGGCTGGGGGAGGGACTGGCCAGCGCCAGGATGGCTGTACTGGTTGTGTGCTGTGGCTGAAGCTGCAGGTGCTGAGCACCCACCACAATGTGGGGCGGGCGAGGGGCAGGGCTGGGTTTCGCCATGGGGCTAACACAGCCTCTCTCACCTGGGCTTGTCTCTTGCTACTAGAAATCCTGGTGCTGGGCATGGGGGACAAGGTGGAGCGGCTGGAGCCCGACGTCCTGAAGTTCATGAGGGAATGTGGAATCGCTGTGGAGGTGCAGGACACGGTAGGGGGGACATGCTGGGAACACGAGTGAAGCTGAGCAGACTTGCCAGGCCCCTACCTCAGGGATGTCTGCAGCAGCTCAGAATATCTGTTCAGGAAGCCCAGAACAAGGGGCATGTTCCGAGGCGAAGGTAACCACTCCTCCCCCAGGCCCTGCCCTATGCATTGGCCCCTTGCTTAGATGGGTGGAGGCCACCAGTGACCCTGCAGGGCCAGGGAGTGTGAAGCATGACCCAGTTACTGGGCCCCCTACCACATCATTTCACCGGACTGTGCAATGGCAGCATCCCTGTGATCATGCGCACAGCTCTGCAATGGTTGTGGGCCTGGGCACATGCTGGGACAGGGCATCTGTGCCTTGGTGGCTGTTTGCTTGAGATGCAGTCCTGCCAACATGAGCTGAACCCTCAGGTGCAGTGACAGGCATGGAACTCTTCCCTGCACCATAGACCCTGGGCTAATGATCACGTGTCTAGTGGTGAAAGGCAGGCCTGGGAGTAGGTGGGCAGAGATGAGAACATGGCTTAAGGGCAGGGTATGTGGGCTTCTTCTCCCCTGCTTCCAGGAAGACAGGGGCTTGGGTAAATGTTCCACATGGCCAAGGGCTGTGCATTAGTCATTGATGGTTTCTGGGCCTTTGCCTTCTCTTTCACAGCCTAACGCTTGTGCAACGTTCAACTTCCTGACAAGTGAGGGTCGGGTAACTGCAGCTGCCCTCATCCCCCCCCATGCTGTTGGAGCCCTGAGGTAGAAGCAGCTGAGCCCCTGTGGCAGGACATGATACTGGCCCTTGGGAACGCCA
Organism: Lepidochelys olivacea; assembly: GCF_965140295.1. Lineage (NCBI taxonomy): Eukaryota > Metazoa > Chordata > Testudines > Cheloniidae > Lepidochelys > Lepidochelys olivacea. The sequence continues at coordinate 1,519,336 of NC_140417.1, read as the reverse complement.
CCCACACCTGGGGTGGGACAGGGCCTGGAAACAGAACATGAACTGTTACTGGAGAAAATGGTTCAGAATAAACTGTGACCAGCTGTGCAGGGCCATGGGTGTCTGTCTGAACTGCTGGGCCTGGCCCCTCACTCAGGTGGGGGCTTGCTGCTAGGGACTATGCAAAAGAAGATAAGGGCTGCAGGGGCAGCTACCCCCATGTTGGTGCAGAACTGTTCCTGGAACAGGCTGTAGCCCTGACTCAAAGCCTCTCTGTCCCTGGGCCCAGGAATGCTAGTGGCAGGACCTGCCCTGAACTGGGCTGAAACTCCTCTTGCCACCCGCTGCCTTATTAGGACCTGCCCCTTCCACTCTGCTTTTGGGCAGCCTAGCATGAGAGGTTCTGAGCAGGCTGCAGCTGGATCGTGGCTCAGCTGGGTTTTGAAGGGGCACCTGCCACAGAAGTTCCTCCACTTGGCAGTAGAAAACTCTCATGAGGTACTCGAGCAAGCTGTGGTGGTCAGGCTGAGAGCAGCAGGGATTTACAGGACAGACAGGGCCTGGAATTGTGACTGGAGTACATGGGGGCAATGGTTGCTCTCACAAAAAAGAGCAAATTCAGAGACCAGCAACAAAACCAGCTTAAGGGGTGAGAGTGACAGCATCACTCGGGACAGGAGTCGGGGACTGCAACCTGGGGAAAGGAGGCCTGAGGTGGTGAAACTGAGACAGGCAGACAAGTCCCACCTCTTTTCTTTTATTGTAACATATGTCCAACACAGGCCAGGGCCTGAGTCCTGCTGCCCCCATGGCATTGGGAGCCCTGGACGGATGTCTTCACAGGGAAGGAGAACAGCTGCTGAACCCAGGAAGCAGCAGGTGCTTGCAGGATAATGGCACTTCTGTGAAAGGAGCAGCTCAGGTGCATGGCAGCTGAGTGCTGCAGAGCAGCAAGGTGCTGAGTACAGGCACAGACCCTCCTTCAGAAGAGGCGCTTCTCATATCTAAACGGACAGGAAATAGTTAGCCATGGGCACTGGCCCCTCTAACTCTAGGCCTGCCCTGCCCAGCACACAGACCCCTGCTAGCAGAGGGGGGACACATACAGAGCTGGGCCTGGTGACCCCAGGAGTAGTACACCAGAGGTCCTCTGTGCTGGGACAGTCAATTGCATTAGATCTGCTCTGTTAGGAGAATCCAAGGCCAGTGCAATCATGGAACAACTCTGGCTGCTACAAACAGGGAAGCCAGTAACCATCCCCCCCAAAAACAGCCCAGCTCACTGCAAGCCAATGGGATGCAGCATGTACCACTGCATACAGGGACAGCAAGGGCAAGGCCAACAGCATTAGACGTGTGCTGGGCCACATCCAACAGTGTTTGGAGCCACCAAGAGCCCAGTGAAGGGCTGCACTGGCAGGACTTACGAATGGAGGCCGTGAACTCCTCCTTCCACTTGGGCAGATGTTGTCCTCTTTTCAAACTTCAGTTCTCCTGAGTACATCATGGCTCTGCCAAGGGAAAGCAGATTGGGGTCAGGCTCCCCCAGGCTGCAGCTAGAAGGCCTCTGGCCCTCAGTGTGCCATGAGGAGCTGCAGGACTGGGGAGAGACTGTATTGTGCAGTGGGGCAAGGAGATTTCACACCAACTGCAGCACAGGAAGAGCAAGGCTTTGCCTCCTTTCCCCTCCATTTCTGGCAGGAGCAGAGCCAGGCAGCCAGCTCCAGCACCTCCCTCAGTAAGACTGCCTGGGCAGTCTGCAAAGGGCAGTGCTCTCCCTCCCAGCACAACTCCTCCAGGGTGTGCCCACTGGGGACTGAGAGGAGAGAAGGGGCTCCAGCTCAGTTGCGCCACAGAGATCAGGGTCTATGAGACATGGTGGGCCTTGACTACAAGCTGCAAGAAGCCAGATACCAGACACTAGCTTAGGGATGACAAGATGAGCTCCATGGAGGCACTGAGGATTAGTTGAGCGCACACACGGGGAGGTGTCTTACCTGACTTGGGTCAGACTCTTGGCACCGATATCCTGACAGGAGTGCTGGATCCCAGCGATCAGGTACGGGATGAACTTGTGGATAGAACCTTTGTCTTGCACTGCACCAGAGACCCCCTGGGCCACTTTAATTTTATCTGTCTCACTGTGGATGGTTGAAAACAAAAGGCCCGTGGAACAAACCAGACCTGGCAGGCTAAGGCAGTGATCTCACAGACTCAGGGACCTATTGCCTCTCATGCCAGGTCTCTCCTACCTGAAGTATCGAGTCTGGCTGCCCAAGTTCTTGTCCATAGCATCCAATGATCCCATTCCCCGGTATTTCTTCAACCTAATTCCGTCCGAGAAGAAGTACTCTCCAGGGGCTTCCGTGGTTGCAGCCAGGAGAGAGCCCATCATCACTAAAGTCAGTGAGAAGATTAGTGACAGCTCAGGGAGCAGGAGCGGGACGTGCAATGCTCATTGTGGAGATGCAGCAGGTGAGCTTACATTGGAGCAAGGCTTTTGTTCAGCCACTGGGGGGAAGGGGAGGGGCAGAGCCTGCATCTTAGGAGGGGGGCAGCCTGACCCTGTGATCTGAACAAACAGTGAAATCTAAGTACACTATGTCCACTGGATCATAGAATATCAGGGTTGGAAGGGACCTCAGGTCATCTAGTCCAACTCCCTGCTCAAAAGCAGGACCAATCCCCAATTAAATCATCCCAGCCAGGGCTTTGTCAAGCCTGACTTTAAAAACTTCTAAGGAAGGAGATTCCACCACCTCCCTAGGCAACGCATTCCAGCGTGTCACCACCCTCCTAGTGAAAAAGTTTTTCCTAATATCCAACCTAAACCTCCCCCACTGCAACTTGAGACCATTATTCCTTGTCCTGTCATCTGCTATCACTGAGAATAGTCTAGAACCATCCTCTCTGGAACCACCTCTCAGGTAGTTGAAAGCTATCAAATCCCCCCTCATTCTTCTCTTCCGTAGACTAAACAATCCCAGTTCCCTCAGCCTCTCCTCATAAGTCATGTGTTCCAGCCCCTGAATCATTTTTGTTGCCCTCCGCTGGACTCTTCCCAATTTATCCACATCCTTCTTGTAGCGTGGGGCCCAAAACTGGACACAGTACTCCAGATGAGCCCTCACCAGTGTCAAATAGAGGGGGACGATCACGTCCCTCCATCTGCTCGCTATGCCCCTACTTATACATCCCAAAATGCCATTGGCCTTCTTGGCAACAAGGGCACACTGCTGACTCATATCCAGCTTCTCGTCCACTGTCACCCCTAGGTCCTTTTCCGCAGAACTGCTGCCTAGCCATTCGGTCCCTAGTCTGTAGCTGTGCATTGGGTTCTTCCGTCCTAAGTGCAGGACCTTGCACTTATCCTTATTGAACCTCATCAGATTTCTTTTGGCCCAATCCTTCAATTTGTCTAGGTCCCTCTGTATCCTATCCCTGCCCTCCAGCGTATCTACCACTCCTCCCAGTTTAGTATCATCCGCAAATTTGCTGAGAGTGCAATCCACACCATCCTCCAGATCATTTATGAAGATATTAATAAATAGAAATGAAGGGATCCCCTTTGTCCACGTGTTTGTTGACCCCCTCAAAGAACTCTAATAGATCAGTAAGACACGATCTCCCTTTTCAGAAACCATGCTGACTTTTGCTCATCAATTTATGTTCTTCTATGTGTCCGACAATTTTATTCTTTACTGTTGTTTCAATTAATTTGCCTGGTACTGATGTTAGACTTACCGGTCTGTAAGTGCTGGGATCACCTCTAGAGCCCTTCTTACATATTGGCATTACATTAGCTATCTTCCAGTCATTGTGTACAGTAGCTGATTTAAAGGACAGGTTACAAACCATAATTAATAGTTCCACAATTTCACATTTGAGTTCTTTCAGAACTCTTGGGTGAATGCCATCTGGACCTGGTGACTTGTTACTGTTAAGTTTCTCAATTAATTCCAAAACCTCCTCTAATGACACTTCAATCAGTGACTATTAGATTTGTCACCTACAAAAGATGGCTCAGGTTTGGGAATCTCCCTAACATCCTCAGCCATGAAGCAAAGAATTCATTTAGTTTCTCCGCAATGACTTTATTGTCTTTAAGTGTTCCTTTTGTATCTCGATCATCCAGGGGCCCCACTGGTGGTTTAGCAGGCTTCCTGCTTCTGGTGTACTTAAACATTGTGTTATTACCTTTTGAGTTTTTGGCTAGCTGTTCTTCAAACTCCTTTTTGGCTTTTCTTTTTATATTTTTACATTTAATTTGGCAGTGTTTATGCTCCTTTCTATTTACCTCACTAGGATCTGACTTCCACTTTTTAAAAGATGCCTTTTTCATCTCTCACTGCTTCTTTTACATGGTTGTTAAGCCCTGGTGGCTCTTTTTTAATTCTTTTACTGTGTTTTTTAATTTGAGGTATACATTTAAGTTGAGTCTCTATTATGGTGTCTTTGAAAAGTGTCCATGCAGCGTGCAGGGATTTCACTCTAGTCACTGTACCTTTTAATTTCTGTTTAACTAGCCTGCTCATTTCTGCATAGTTCTGCTTTCTGAAATGCCACAGTGTCGGGCTGTTGAGGTGATCGCCCCACCACAGGAATGTTAAATGTTGTTATATTATGGTCACTATTTCCAAGCGGTCCTGTTATAGTTCCCTCTTGGACCAGATCCCGCGCTCCACTCAGGACGAGATCGAGAGTTGCCTCTCCCCTGGGGGGTTCCTGTACCGGCTGCTCCAAGAAGCAGACATTTAAAGGATCGAGAAAGGTTGTCTCTGCATTTCATCCTGAGGTGCCCTGTGCCCAGTCCATATGGGGAGAATTGAAATCCCCCACTATTATTGAGTTCTTTATTTTGATAGCCTCTCTAATCTCCCTTAGCATTTCATCGTCACTATCACTGTCCTGGTCAGGTGGTCGATAACAGATCCCTACTGTTATATTCTTATCAGAGCCTGGGATTACTATCCAGAGATTCTATGGAGCTTGTGGATTCATTTAAGATTATTTCATTTGATTGTACATTTTCTTTCACATATAGTGCCACTCTTCCCTCCCCCTCACCCAGCACCACCTCTTCTGTCCCTCCAATATATTTTGTACCCCGGAATGATTGTGTCCCACTGATTGTCCTCACTCCACCAGGTTTCTGTGATGCCTATTGTATCAATAGCCTCCTTTAACACGAGGCACTCCAGTTCACCCATCTTATTATTTAGACTTCTAGCATTTGTATATAAGCACTTTAAAAACTTGTCACTGTTTGTCTGTTTTTCTGATGTGTCAGATTCTTTATGTGAACGTTTCTCATCTGATCTGGCCCATACTTTATCCTCTTCCATCCCCTCCTCATAACTAAAACCTAGAGAATCTCTCTCAATAGACTCTCTTCTAAGAGAAGTCTCTGGCTGATCCACGTGCGCCTCTGCAGCTATCAGCTTCCCCCCCCATCTCTTAGTTTAAAAACTGCTCTGCAGCCTTTTTAATGTGAAATGCTGGCCAGCTGGATCCAGTTTGGTTTAGGTGGAGCCCATACTTCCTGTACAGGCTCCCCCATCCCAAAAGTTCCCCCAGTTCCTAATAAATCTAAACCCCTCCTCTCTACACCATCATCTCATCCACGCATTGAGACTCTGAAGCTCTGCCTGCCTACCTGGCCCTGCACATCGAACTGGAAGCATTTCTGAGAATGCCACCATAGAGGTCCTAGATTTCAGTCTCTTTCCTAGCCCGTCTTTCCTACCGCTGGGCAAAATGGCCTAGATCACGAAGGAGCCAAGACACAGCCAGGTTTGTTTGGCACTCTGCTTAGAAGAAGCCTAGTGCATGGGGCATCTGGCAATTCAGGATTATGGGGCACCAGCACACCTGTTAGGAGAATGCTGCACTGTCCTGGCAGTCTCTCCCTGCCCAGAGCACTAGAGTAGTGTGATCAGTGCCCTATGCAAAATGTAAATACACCAGCAATCTCTCGCTCCTGGCCCTGCTCTGATGGTGTTGGCACTGATGCTGACAAGGTCAGGGCTTTTCAATGCTACTGCCCTTGCAAAGCTCCCGTAACACTGCCAAGCGAGCACTGCAAAGTAGTCTGCAGTCAGTAAGAAGTTCACTCATTGGGTTGATATTCCAACGGCAAAAGCAAATCACCCACAAAGGAGATACCCCTCTGAATGCCCTAAGCTCCCCCCGGCCTCCACCCAACCCTCATTCCCCCTCACTCCCCCTCACCTGTGGAAGCACCTAGTGCCAGGGCCTTGGCAATGTGTCCCACGGTTTGGATCCCTCCATCTGCAATCACTGGGACCCCAAATCTTCTGGCATATTCAGACACTTTGTACACCGCTGTGGCCTGGGGCCTGCCACAGGCCAAGACTAGATCAAGGAAGAGAAAGGGTAAACGGTCAAGTACCAGGTGCTGCAGCAGTCCCCCTTGGTTAAAGGCCCTTCAGCTTTCAGTCACACACAGACCTCCCAGTCTGCTTCTCCCCGTGGAATAAACCACACGAAATCAAGCAGCCCTGGCCCCAAGTCTCTGAAGGCAGGTGAACGGGGGCTATGAAGTAACTGCTGCCCCAATGCCATAGAGAAGCTTTTGCAGTGGTTACAGAATGAGCCAAGAGACCTGGTGAAATCATGGACACCAGCTGGTCAGTCCTTAAGGGTGCTGATTCACTCACCACCTAGTGTTCAGCCAGAGGTCTAGTAAGACACAGAAAGAAGCCAGACCCAAGAAACCCAAGCCCAGTGAGTCCCCATATGATTGCTGTGTTCCCAGCACTGCTGATCATCACAATGATGGGATGTCAGCCTCCTGACAGACTGACTCTGGCAGGAAGAGGCATCTGACCAAAAGGAGAGAGTTTGTTTATATGCAACAGAAAAGGAAAGACACAGGGCGGATTGATGTGGTGCTGGAAATGTAAGTTTCCACAGCATAGCAGGGCCTCTAACGTTTAGCCATCAGTGGGGACAAATACAGATTGGTCTCAGATTTACCAGTGCTTTAGCAACTTCAGGCTTTTGACTGTACAAAGAAACACCAGAAGGGAAACCACTGAATGACATGTATTCGGGTACATTTAACAGCCAAGTGCATGCAAATATGCCACAATAACCTTCCCATCCCTCAGATTCCCCCAGCAACACAATCACCAGGAGGCCTTTCCTCCAATCACAGTTAGCACAATGGTTCAGATGGGATTATGAACATGCAAGATTAGTAATTCAGGATGCAAACATCATGTTTGATGCAGGGTTTCAGGCTGCCACTTTGGAGCAGCATCAAGCGTGACAACTCCTAGTAGACTGGTGCTTTGCCAGAAGAGGGAGTCTTTACAAACTAATTTTTGCACTGGCTCACACGTATTTCTCCCTGTGCTCAGCACCAGCAGCTCAGGTTGAGAGGAGAATTCAAGGTGACGATCGTGAAAGAGTCAATATTAATTGGACCCAGCCAGCCGGGAAGAAGCGTCTGCTAGCAATAATGTGAATGCTGTTAGTGTTAAAGAGATGGTCTCATTTGGTACTGCATTGCTGAAGAAGAGACTGAGGGTGCCTTTACAGCAGCCTGTGACAGCACCATCTCTTCTGTGCAAAAGCCTCTGATTTCAAAGAAACCCAGGGCCCCAAGCCTCTGGATCCCATTATTCTCTACCCAAGAACAGAAATCTGCAGCTATATTATAGAAGTAACCACTGAGACCAGCCCTTTATAATTCACCTCTTGGCACGGGGCACATGGGACCATCACAGGACTGTATTTGGCTGTCCCAGCTCCCAGTGCCAAGACTTAAACAGGAGGTGCAGGCTTCCAAAGCAGGGTTCAAAATGTACACACACTTCCCCTGTACTCGGAGCAAAGGCTTGTAAGGGGTGGCACTAAGAGAGGACGGTCATGCTAGTGGGTACAACCCAGGATCCAAATCAGAAACTTCTTTCCCTTTGAAGTGCTTCACAAATAGCAAACAGGGCAAATGCCAAGCTTAATCTTGGTCGCCTACTTGATCCTGTAACAACATCAAAAAGTAGCGCTCGCAAGGTGAGAGGGAGAAGAGCCCTTCCTCACACACGCAGATCAGAATCATTGGCAAAGGGCATGGTTCTGGGATGTGCCTTCCAAGTTTGCCACAGGGTGAAAGTCCCTGTTGAAGTTACATTCACACAGCATGGCTAGTTCACACAAGGCAAAATTGAGCTAAGGTGAAACCTCTCCCATCATTAAGAGACCAGAGCAGATTTGCAGGCTCTGCATAGGCACCATCCTCCCACCTGCCGCACCTTCCAGTTAGAGGCTCAGCAGTACCACTGAGGAAGCTCAATCAGGTTTTTAAATTGGGTTTGGATTAAAGACACTGATGAGCCCAGGTGGCCTTGATTAGGACAATTCAGAACCCTGCTTTAGAAATCCAAAAGACTTCTCAGCATCAGTTTTTGGGTCAACTACCAGTACCCAAAGCCACAAAACCCCAAGTGCATCTACAACCCACTTATTCTCAAACAAGCAGAGGGGCCATGTGCAGCCAATCAGGGTCTTGCTTCAAGACAGAATTAAGGTTGACAATAGGGCAAGTGACTTACTATAGGTGCCCATGACAGAAGACGGGCACTTGGGGCTGTGGGACTTTAGTTCTGGAGGGATCTGTGGAGCAGCTAAACAAAACAAACAAATACAATTTAGAAACGAACAGCAGCAGCAGAATAAAGGCCCCCACGAATGACTTTACCAGGCCGAGCCTGGGATAACTGAGCCACAGCTCGGACATCGAGGGTCCCTCTTAGTCCAATCCACAGAGAAGGATGCTAAGCTGAAGGCCATGTCCAGGGAGCACATCATGGCACTTGGCATGTGCTCTCCCTACTCCAAGGACATTTCAGGGAGTAATCCATCTGATGCTGAAACACTGGATCCTCAACCTGCCTCCTGGCCTTCCTGGCACTGAGAGGGTTAACAGGTTTGGGAAGCTAAGGCTGGATAGACCTCTGGTCCTGAAACACCAGCCACATAACACCCACTGTGAAGAACAGATGTTTTGTCTCTGCAGCCCCCTCTATCCCACTGCTGCCAAGATAGGGACACAGCTCCCAGAGTCAGGCTGTATTAAACACGTTGTAGCATTGGAATCTGCCATCATTTTCTCCAGTTCTCCATGGGTGAGAGCACCAAAGGGAGAATGAAAAGAAGCAGGAAAGTGCTGTTTGTGCTCCCAGCAGAGCCTGGCCTGGCCCAGACCAGGAATTGCTGGTGCAGCCGGGGATTGGGTAGCGTAAGGGCGGCTCTTGAATAAAACATTCTTACACGAAAGAGACACGACAGTTTCTCCAGTGCAACACCTGAGACAGTCTCCAAGCAGCAGGTGCTCCCTTAACAGGCAGAGCAAAACCACAGATCCTCTGTACAGGGGACTGTCCTCATAGGGCCCCAAGTACTGCTGCTGGAATCTGCAGGAAGACCCTGCATGCGTACGGCAAAGGGCTGCTTTTACTAGTCAGCGGCTTGTTTCAGGTCCATTACCGCAAAGGCAACTGATGAAGCACAAGAGGGGCTCTGCAGCCAGACTGCAGCAGCGATGGCCCTTCACATGGCATCCACACCCTTGCTTCTGTTTGTTTCACTTGATGCACTTGGAACTGTGATGTCCAGTTGCAGCTTTAAAACTAGTCTTCATTCCAGGACACGCCCAGCCACTCAGTCTAGTAGCTAGCCAGAGAGCTATGCCCTAGAAACACGGCCTGCCTGGCACAGGCTCCCCTGGGATCCTGCTAACTGCAATAGCTGCATTCAAAAACCTCAGCTTCGGTGGGCAATTGTGAACTGGCACCAATCCAGCAGACCAACTCTCCATTAAACGCACAAGGATCTTACTGTCAGCTGCAGCTGCCACAGGCAGGGCCACGAAAACAACCCTGGGAGTTTTATCACCATCCTCTCTGCTGCCCTCCTAGCTATGCTGGGCAAATGGAAACCCCTACCCACGCCCCCCGATGTCTGTACCTGATGCCCTCTCCTTTGCCCTGCTCACTTAGGTGGAGATCAGATGAGTGGCACTTTTACGTTCCCACACCCAGCCATGGCATGTCTTTGGCATTACACAGCTATAAAATCCTATCGCAGTTACACAGGCCCTGCGGCAGACAGTCACCACCACAACAGCACCAGAACTCAAGGACTCTGGCTCCACGGACTTATTGTGGGTTCTGGATATGAGGTGGATGTTTAGCAGATATTTGTTCTTCTAGCTATTGAGAAGATATTAAACATTTTCTTTACCTTCTTGTGTGATGCAGATGGAGCCGCTGCCCATCCCGACCCTTAGAGCATCGACCCCTGCATCGATCAGATTCTTTGCCTGAGCAGCTGTCACCACTGAAGCAAACAGACGAAGGTTTTAAAATGAGAACATTGTCTCCTTTCACCGCTAGGAGCTAACCAGTTGCCCTAGCTTCCTGCAAAGGTGCTTCCTCCCTGAGATGGGTTGGCGGGGAAAGGGACCTCTGCACTTGCACAGCACCTTCCACTCGGGCATCTCAAAATGGCTTCCACAAACAGCACCCGAGTCAGCTTCGCAGCCCCGCAGTGATCTAGGGTTGGAGAGTGCTCCCTTTTGGAGGCAGGCCCATGGTGTCGGTGTGCGTGGTAACACAACAGGTCACGCACAAAGTCAGTTTAAAATCTCAACAGCAATCCGGCACCAAAGGGCTGGTTCTCAACCAACCAACAAGTGTGTGCATGCACCAGTCACCACAGCCATGGCATGTGCACACTGAACCTGGGTGACAATCAGGCCTTGATGTCCAACTGTTCTAGGAACAAACCCTACCATCTTGGTGTGCAGGGACCAGGGGTCAGCTTCACACTTACACAGCCACCCCCTCAAGGGGGATGGGAGGATCAGCCTGATGTCAGAGCCTGGGTAGGGGTGGGGTTAGCCTAACATGGTCCCTCCCAACATGGTTCGTTTCTGGCCGATTTCCCAGGGCCATGCTTCTCTACTGCCCTTTTCACTGGCATTGTACTGGCTGCTGAATCCACAAAGTTCTGGATGTTAAAGTGCTTCCCACCTATCCCAATGGTGCATGGGACTCAGTGTTGCAGCTAGACTAGTAAGGCCATTATAATGCATTGTACAATGGCAGAGGAAGCATGAGACATGCTTACGGCCATGCAGGGGACAAAAGGCTGGAGCAGACACTATGGTGCGTTAGCAACACATTTGGTAACGCAGATAAAGACAAGAGGAAAAGAGTTAAACTCTGCTCAGCCAGATTCACATGGATGTTTCCATTTATTTTCCACACAAAGTAGGAGTCCTCCAAGAACCAGACACCTGAAATTCTAGAAAGCTTTCTAACCAATGTTACAGAGCCCAGAGAGAAAAGGATCAAGGCTGGAAACAAAAGAACTAACTGCAGGGAATTGCACACACGGCATTAACCCTGAGTGAAAAGTTTTTATATAGAATGGAAAAGAAGTGTCCCTCAGGTGCTGAAGCATATTCTATACATCTGAGATATCGGTCAAAAGTCCAACTGGACAGCTGACAGGGATGCTTATATAAAGCAGGTCAACACATCTTTCACTGCAACTGAAAACAGTCAAAGTCTAGAAGCTAAAATCCCATTTAGCAGATTACCATTGCCTCCAATGACCTGTAGGTTATGGTATTTCTCCTTGATATACTTGATCATGTTGATCTGGAAAATGGAATTGCCCTGAGAGGAATCCTAGAAGAGAAAGAAAAACAAAAATCAACCAAAATAGCTATAAAGGATTTTAAATCCAGCCCTAGGAGAGTCACAGAGACTTCAGCACATTGCAAACAGGTGATTAATTCACTTCAGTACTGAAAGACCCCACTGCCCAGGCTCAGAAGGCCCAGAAGACATGAGCCACAAGAAAAAACCACCACAAACTTCCATCTTACAGGACATTTCAGCCTAATGAACGCAGATCTCACAAGACAGACAGACACAAACACTCCCAGAGACTAGAACAGCTCACACTGAGGGCTAGATTCCAGTCCTCTCAAATCTAAGAGCTGCATTCTTTAGAGAATTATTTGCATTTTGAGGCCTCAACTTGTGAACCCCATGACAAGAGGAGGGCTGCCAATCTCATCCTGAGTGAGGTCACTAATATTTCCCTGAAAGAAAGGGTGTGGGGAGGTCAGTCCAAGCCCTTAGCACTGGAATGGCAGCTAGCCACCTGTCTATTCCTCATCTTCCAAATGGTCCTGTCCCACCCCCACAAAAAACGCACATGTCCATGTTACAGTCTACACAAGTGAGGAAGGATGGTCCCATGGTTAGAGCACTGGCCTTGGCTAGGAGACCAGGGTTCAATTCCTGCTCTGCCACAAATTGTCACTTAACATCACTATACCTGTCTCCCAGCCCCAGAACTGGGATGGCAGCACTGCCTGGCCTCAGAGGCGTCGTGAAGATAAAGACTTGATGACGACTGTCAGGTGACGGGCCCCCCAAAGTATCGAATGCTGAATTCAAAGAGACTCTTGAGATGCTCAAGGAAGACTATTTCCAACTCCCATGCATGCAGTTTGGTTTTTGTCATTCAGTTTACTCTGGGTGTGCCTTCACAGCACAGTCCTCTCCAGTTACGACAGGTGAGCGCTCTGGTTACTGTGCCGGAACTAGCCTGCCTTGGGCGAGGCCACGTCTACCCTACATGCGCCGTCGCTGTACCGCCGTAACCCTGTTCGTGCAGACACAGGGCTCGGCGACACCTGAAACGCTGCAGCACGTCAGTGTAGACACAGCCGGTGCTCACAGGCGGGGTTCTCTCCTTGGCACGGGGTAATCCACCTCCCTGAGGAGCAGTAGCTCGGTCGACAGAAGAATTTTGTCATCAACCTAGCACGGTCTATGTTGGGACTCAGGTCACCACCACCACTCAGGGGTGTGGATTTTTTCATACCCCTGAGCCACGTAGTTAAACCGACCTACATGTCTACTGTAGACCAGACCAGACCACAGCCATGGAAGGGGTTTTTCTGTCACCATAGGAACTCCACCTCCCTGGGCAATGGCAACATTCTTCCCTGGAACTAACGGAAGTTAGCAAAGCTACAGCACTCAGGCGTGAGATTTTTCACCCCTCTGAACACCATAGCTCTGATAAGCTAGGTTTTAAGGCCAGGCCTGACAGCAGCCACACCACAAACACCACTAGTGTTACACAGAGAGCTCGTTAGTAGCACAGAGCGATTGGATTAGCTCTCGAGGGGATATAAATGGAGCCGTTACATCCCCACTGCATTACTAGTTCCAGAGTCAGCATCCCTGGAGCGCCACCTCCCCATCCACCTCATGAGACAGCAAGCTTGAGCTTAAAGCACTGCTTAATTCCAGCTAGAGATTTCTGTATGTGGACAGGAGTCAAGTTAGGGGTAAAATGGGTTATAACTCAAGTTACCTGTGTCGTGAAGACACACCTTAAGAGGCAGGGAAAGTTAGTCACCTTTTTCCCAGGGCAGTGGCAGGAGCAGTCCCTGCTTATGGAGGCTCCACATTAAGTGCACTGGCCCCCCTCATTAGAATGGGAGGGGGAAGGTGATTCTGACTAATCCAGCTAACTAACACGGCCTGCTAAACAAGTGTTCTCTGGTAGAACACTGTATAACCAGACTAACCTATCAACAGCAAGGGCACGTGCAAACTCCTGTGCCCAAATGATCAGACACATGGGGCTGACAGGACAGACTGCTGAGGAGTACTATGTTGGTCCCTCTGTGTTATTTCTTTTAATTATCAGGTAATTAAAGGACACAACACTGTTATTTCACACCAGGAGTCCAACACATGCCTGTACATTAGTCCAATGGTCAGTGACAGACATCAAGCGAACAGAGCACCTTTGTAATTACAGCCATCTAGCCTGAACTCAATATAGCTAGCTGCACAAATCACCACATGCTAGCAGACCAGTATCTAGATCAACACACATGCCATCATAATGCCCCACCATGAACAGACCGGCCATTTAGACTAGAGTCTACCTCCTGCCCCGCAGGTCCAAGCTTGGCCACCTTGTGCCAATGTGCCTATCACAAAGTCCATGATGAAGCTATGCTATGAAGAGGGATGCTAGTCAAAAACTTTTCAGGGTGTGTTGAATCCACTCGACTAAAACAGAAGCCAAGCCCTAGAGCTCACCAACACAACGACATCCACCCCAGACTGCACTAGGAGATCCAGACGGTATTTGTCATCTTCGTGGGTCCCAATGGCAGCGCCACAGAGCAGTTGCTTCTTAGCATCTTTGGATGCCAGCGGGTAATCACGGTTCTTCTTCAGATCTGTGCGAGCGATTATAGCCACCAGCTCATCCTCCTCATTAACAATTGGCAGCTTACCTTGAAATAAATATAAATACACCGTCATTGCAGAGCCTCTCACAAGATAGGTGTCACACCAGACTGGCCCTCAGGGGAGGAGTTCCTACTTAAAGGAACCCAGCTCACACTGTATGCCAGAGATGCAAAGAATGACTGGCAGCCAGAACAGGGTTTGCTTTTGAAACCCAGCAGACTCTGGTTCTCATCCCAGCTGGCAGAATGAGAAGTCAGTAGGACTGGGAAAGGGTTCAGTATTATGATCCTGATCGTGCTACGTAGCCTTTAATTCAAAAAGGGCTCTTGTACTCGAGTCACTCCAGACCCCCCCAAAGGAACTGAGCTGTTCATAAGCCTCTGAAACCAGACGCTAGAAACTGGATACAAAATTAAAAGCCTGCAGCCAAGTGCGGTCTTGGCATTTACAACTTTTCAGCACCTTGACTGGCAGGAATCCCTGAAGTTCTAAACAGACTCAGATGAAGGTGAAGGTTTTAATCTTTTGGCAGGTTGTCACTCTCATTTGGGGCTCCAGGACGGTCCTGTCCTTACCATCCCCTTCTCCCCAAGGAGATTTGGAAGGAACACCTCATGGGGACACCTGGCATCATAATCTTTTATTGTAGGGAAAAACATTTGCACTGAGAAACGAATGGAATGTGTGGAGAGATGAGCATGAGAGCATTTCCACATACACGTACGAGTGTGTGCTCCCATCCTACCCCTGCTCTCTGCCATACACAGCTCTCCCACACAACACACAGCTAGTCACGGTACCTTTTTTGCTTCTCTGCAGAATTTCATTTGCTTCCTTTAATGTTACCCCTGCAGGGGCGACAACGAGATCATCCCGCTTTGTCATAATCTGATAGAAAAGGGGGCAAAGAATTTAAAGTCACACACAAGTGAGAGCTCCTTCCCACCTGATCCAGGACAGGAGAAACAAGCTGCCAAGCAAAGATGCTTCAGTGGCCACTTGCTAGGTGCCAGAGGGTCCCAACTAAACGTGACATATGGAATGGGGGATGAGGGAGCACACAATAGCGTGGAGCAGCCCATGGAAATAAATCCTCAGCCTGCAGCGCTCTATACCCACTCAAACAGTCCACTCAAATCCACATGAAGCCCAGCACACAGCTGTCTCTCCATACTGCCGGGCGACCCAGTGAGATCACCCTGAGAGAAGGAAGAACCTCTCACCCTCTGCTTGGGATTTCACCAGCACAGACTCCCCTCACATCAATAGCTACACAGTCCAGACCAAAGTACTTTTAATAGGTTAGGGAACCTAACTTCAGCACTCATTTGCCTGATATAATCACAGCCTCTTACTGTTCCTGGCAGAAACTCCACCAGTCACTGGGCTTGTTTTCAGACAGTGCTCCCTAGCACATTGGCTTTAGGAGGACTCTGCTTGGGAGTGCCTGATGCTGCAGAATAAAAGAGCAGGGGATGGGAGGAAGAGTTCACATCTAAATTAGGGCTGTCAATTAATCACAGTTAACTCACGCAACTAACTCCAAAAACTTAATCGTGATTAATCGCAAATTTTTGGATGTTTTTCTACATTTTCAATATTGATTTCAATTATAACACACAATACAAAGTGTGCAGTGCTCACATGATATTATTTTTGATTACAAATACATGCACCATAAAAATGATAAATGAAAGAAATAGTATTTTTCAATTCACCTCATACAAGTACTGTAGTGCAACCTCTTTATCGTGAAAGTGTAATTTACAAATGCAGATTTTTTGGGGGTTACTTAACTGCACTCAAAAAACAAAACAGTGTAAAACTTTAGAGCCTACAAGTCCACTCAGTCCCACTTCTTATTCTGCCAATCGCTAAGACAAACAAGTTTGTTTACATTGATGGAAGATAATTCTGCACGCTTTTTATTTACAGTGTCACCTGAAAGTGAGAACAGGCGTTCGCATGGCACTTTTGTAGCCAGCATTGCAATGTATTTACATGCCAGATATGCTAAACATTCGTATGCCCCTTCATGCTTCCATGCTGATGATGCTTGTTAAAAATATAATGCATCAATTAAATTTGTAACTGTACTCCTTGGAGGGGAATTGTATGTCTCCTGTTCTGTTTTACTCGTATTCTGCATATATTTCATGTTATAGCAGTCTTGGATGATGACCCAGCACCTGTTCGTTTTTAGAACACTTTCACAGCAGATTTGACAAAACACAAAGAAGGTACCGATGTGAGATTTCTAAAAATAGCTACAGCACTTGATCCAAGGTTTAAGAAACTGAAGTGCCTTCCAAAATCTAAGAGGGATGAGGTGTAGAGCATGCTTTTAAAGTCTTAAAAGAGCAACGCTCTGATGCGGAAGCTACAGAACTCAAACCACCAAAAAAGAAGACCAACCTTCTGCTGGTGGCATCTGACTCAGATGATGAAAATGAACATGTGTTGGTCCGCACTGCTTTGGATCGTTATCAAGTAGAACCCATCATCAGCATGGACACATGTCCTCTGGAATGGTGGCCAAAGCATGAAGGGGCATACGAATGTTTAGCATATCTGGCATGTAAATACCTTGCAATGCCGGCTACAAAAGTGCCATGCGAACGCCTGTTCTCACTTTCAGGTGACATTGTAAACAAGAAGCAGGCAGCATTATCTCCTGCAAATTGTAACCAACCTTGTTTGTCTGCGCGATTGGCTGACTAAAAAGTAGGACTGAGTGGACTTGTAGGCGCTAAAGTTTTACACTGTTTTATTTTTGAAGGCAGGATTTTTGTACATAATTCTACATTTGTATGTTCAACTTTCACGATAAAGAGATTGCACTACAGTACTTGTACTAGGTGAATTGAAAAATACTATTTCTTTTGTTTATAGTGCAAATATTTGTAATAGAAAATAAATAGAAAGTGAGCACTGTGCACTTTGTATTCTGTGTTGTAATTGAAATCAATATATCTGAAAATGTGGTAAACATCCAAAAATATTTAAAACAAACAACAGAATACCATTTAACAGCGCGATTAATCGCAATTAATTTTTTAATCGCTTGACAGCCATAATCTAAATGAACATGCCTGCCTGTGTCCACTCTGACAAACCAGCACCAGTGTGCATCTGTACAGGGCTCATAAGGTACATATTGAAGACAGACAGCTCTCTTCTCACCGAGTTCAGGGGAGTAACATCTCACCCAAAACTGGGGTGCAGGGGGCTGGTTTGTTCGGTCTCAGATTGCACAGAAAGGAATTCCAGAAAGGGGAGGAGAAGGAGGAATAGCACCCAACACTGATTACTTGAAGAGAGCCTATGAGAGCAATGAGCAGGACGTTAGAGCTGAATCATAAGTGGGATGAGAACCAGTGCTGTTACAGAGAGGCCAAAACACTAGGGAAATAAACTCTCTTGCATACATAGGATTCAATGTTTCAAACAAGAATAGGAAAGGGGCTTTCAGTTCTGCAGTGTAGATGCTAAAGGTACGTCTTCACTACCCGCCAGCTTGTAGTGATCGATGGATCCCCGAATCGACACCGGTACTCCGCTTACTCCTCCTGCCAAGGTGGAGTCAACGGGGGAGCCGCCGCGGTCGACTCACCACTATGAGGACGGCTAGGTAACTCGAACTAAGATACTTAGACTTCAGCTACACGAATAGCGTAGTGGAAGTTGCATATCTTAGTTTGAATCCCCCCACCTAGTGTGGCCCAGGCCTAAAAGGCCTAAGCAGGAGATATGGCGACAATCTCGACTGGCCAATGTCAGAGACAGAGTGCTGTTCTAGAGGGACCATTGGTCTGACCCATTACAACCGTTTGATATTCTGAATAGTTCAGCATCTCTGAAGAAACACAAGCCTCTTTGGTACCAGTCCTGAAGTGACACTGTCAGCGTCTCTTTGGCTAGTAACAGGAGACTGAAAATGGAGTTGGGACAGGAGTGTAATGTCAAGCTGGGTCTATCTTTAGCTCATGCTGACCTAAGTCAGGAGGGAAGCACTGGCCGAGAAGCACTAAAAACTATGCTTATATCTGATGACACCGAAGAGCTACAATTACAGAGCTACTGCAGTACCAGTAACAACAGAATTAGCACCAGAAGGCTTACACAGCTGAGTGCACACTGCAGGCTGATGTGAGGGAGCAAGAGGGAGAAAAGGTTACTGTGAAAAGGAAAGTTTGTTAATGAAGCAAATAACAGAGACTTGGTGGGATAACTCACATGGCTGGAGTACTGTCATGGATGGTTATAAACTGTTCAGGAAGGACAGGCAGGGCAGAAAAGGTGGGGGAGTAGCACTGTATGTAAGAGAGCAGTACGACTGCTCAGAGCTCCGGTATGAAACTGCAGAAAAACCTGAGTGTCTCTGGATTAAGTTTAGAAGTGTGAGCAACAAGGGTGATGTCGTGGTGGGAGTATGCTATAGACCACCGGACCAGGGGCATGAGGTGGACGAGGCTTTCTTCCGGCAACTCACGGAAGTTACTAGATTGCAGGCCCTGGTTCTCATGGGAGACTTCAATCACCCTGATATCTGCTGGGAGAGCAATACAGCAGTGCTCAGACAATCCAGGAAGTTTTTGGAAAGTGTAGGGGACAATTTCCTGGTGCAAGTGCTAGAGGAACCAACTAGGGGCAGAGCTCTTCTTGATCTGCTGCTCACAAACCGGGAAGAACTAGTAGGGGAAGCTAAAGTGGATGGGAACCTGGGAGGCAGTGACCATGAGATGGTCAAGTTCAGGATCCTGACACAGGGAAGAAAGGAGAGCAGCAGAATACGGACCCTGGACTTCAGAAAAGCAGACTTTGACTCCCTCAGGGAACTGATGGGCAGGATCCCCTGGGAGAACAACATGAGGGGGAAAGGAGTCCAGGAGAGCTGGCTGTATTTTAAAGAATCCTTATTGAGGTTACAGGGACAAACCATCCTGATATGTAGAAAGAACAGTAAATACGGCAGGCGACCAGCTTGGCTTCACAGTGAAATCCTTGCGGATCTTAAACACAAAAAAGAAGCTTACAAGAAGTGGAAGATTGGACAAATGACCAGGAAAGAGTATAAAAATATTGCTCAGGCATGCAGGAGTGAAATCAGGAAGGCCAAATCACACCTGGAGCTGCAGCTAGCAAGAGATGTCAAGAGTAACAAGAAGGGTTTCTTCAGGTATGTTAGCAACAAGAAGAAAGTCAAGGAAAGTGTGGGCCCCTTACTGAATGAGGGAGGCAACCTAGTGACAGAGGATGTGGAAAAAGCTAATGTACTCAATGCTTTTTTTGACTCTGTCTTCACAAACAAGGTCAGCTCCCAGACTACTGCACTGGGCAGCACAGCATGGGGAGGAGGTGACCAGCCATCTGTGGAGAAAGAAGTGGTTCGGGACTATTTAGAAAAGCTGGATGAGCACAAGTCCATGGGGCTGGATGCGATGCATCCGAGACTGCTAAAGGAGTTGGTGGATGTGATTGCAGAGCCATTGGCCATTATCTTTGAAAACTCATGGTGATCGGGGGAAGTCCTGGATGACTGGAAAAAGGCTAATGTAGTGCCCATCTTTAAAAAAGGGAAGAAGGAGGATCCTGGGAACTACAGGCCAGTCAGCCTCACCTCCGTCCCTGGAAAAATCATGGAGCAGATCCTCAAGGAATCAATTCTGAAGCACTTAGAGGAGAGGAAAATGGTCAGGAACAGCCAGCATGGATTCACCAAAGGCAAGTCATGCCTGACTAATCTAATTGCCTTCTATGACGAGATAACTGGTTCTGTGGATCAAGGGAAAGCAGTGGACGTGTTGTTCCTTGACTTTAGCAAAGCTTTGGACACGGTCTCCCACAGTATTCTTGCCAGCAAGTTAAAGAAGTATGGGCTGGATGAATGGACTGTAAGGTGGATAGAAAGCTGGCTAGATTGTTGGGCTCAACGGGTAGTGATCAATGGCTCCATGTCTAGTTGGCAGCCAAGTGGAGTGCCCCAAGGGTCGGTCCTCGGGCCGGTTTTGTTCAATATCTTCATAAATGATCTGGAGGATGGGGTGGATTGCACCCTCAGCAAGTTTGCAGATGACACTAAACTGGGAGGACAGGTAGATATGCTGGAGGGTAGGGATAGGATACAGAGGGATTTAGACAAATTGGAGGATTGGGCCAAAAGAAATCTGATGAGGTTCAACAAGGACAAGTGCAAAGTCCTGCACTTAGGACAGAAGAATCCAATGCACCGCTACAGACTAGGGACCGAATGGCTCGGTAGCAGTTCTGTAGAAAAGGACCTAGGGGTGACAGTGGACAAGAAGCTGGATATGAGTCAACAGTGTGCCCTTGTTGCCAAGAAGGCCAATGATATTTTGGGATGTATACGTAGGGGCATTGCCAGCAGATCGAGGGACATGATCGTTCCCCACTATTTGACACTGGTGAGGCCTCATCTGGAGTACTGTGTCCAGTTTTGGGCCCCACACTACAAGAAGGATGTGGAAAAATTGGAAAGAGTCCAGTGGAGGGCAACAAAAATGATTAGGGGACTGGAACACATGACTTATGAGGAGAGGCTGAGGGAACTGGGGATGTTCCGTCTATGGAAGAGAAGAATGAGGGGGGATTTGATAGCTGCTTTCAACTACCTGAAAGGGGGTTCCAAAGAGGATGGATCTAGACTATTCTCAGTGGTAGCGGATGACAGAACAAGGAGTAATAGTCTCAAGTTGCAGTGGGGGAGATTTAGGTTGGATATTAGGAAAAACTTGTTCACTAGGAGGGTGGTGAAACACTGGAATGCGTTACCTAGGGAGGTGGTGGAATCTCCTTCCTTAGGAATTTTTAAGGTCAGGCTTGACAAAGCCCTGGCTGGGATGATTTAGTTGGGGATTGGTCCTGCTTTGAGCAGGGGGTTGGACTAGATGACCTCCTGAGGTCCCTTCCAACCCTGATATTCTATGATTCTATGAAGCACTGTGTAAATGCTAAGCATGACTTTACTGAGCCCAGGAGTTATTCTGCATGGTGCAAGTCCCAGCCAAAGGGATTATACCAGGAGCCTGAAAGCACTATTCAGTGAATAGGAGCTTGGAGGCTTTGGCCTGTGCATTCAAACAATGATGTCACCTTTCCAACGGCCAGGTCACTACAGGAGAGCAGCAGTAGCCAATACAGAACCAGAAGAGACATGATGGCTACAGCCAATAGTGAATGTCTGCCGGGGCAACGGATTCTTCCTAGAAGTATGGGGGACAGATGGATGAGGTCCTGCCCCTTCCCCAGAGGCTCTCAGGCCCCCCTATCCCAGGCTAGTGAAGGGTCCGCAGCTCCCCACAGCTGTCTGGGCCACTCTCACCTGGTCCTGGCTCCAGCTTCCGGCCCGGTGACAGGGTCTCATGGGGGAATAGAAGGGGCCGGGCCTGTGGCAAACAGTGAGAAGGCCATGCAAGGCCCCATGGCCCCCCACATTCCTGCAACCCTGATGTCTGCTGTAGGAAGCAAAAAGGATCATGGCCAGATTGTGCCAAATGGTAAACCCGAGCCAGCAGTCACTGGAACACGCTAGTAATAGGCACAGAGCAATAAGCAACAGAAAGACTAATTTAAACCTGGAATAAAACAAAGAGCCAGGTCCCTGTCCCTGCTGGGCTGGTTCACAAACCTCATTCAAGCACCGAGTCTTCGTCATCACCACACGCAGTAGCACTTCCTAACATAACCCTCCCTGTCCCACCAGGAGTGCAGGACCTCAACAAACAAACCTCACTGAGGGGCAAGTCGTGCTCCTCCTCTTTCAGGAAGTCAATGTCTCGGGATGAGATGATCCCCACCAGCTTAGTCCCCATCTTTCCATTGTCTGTGATAGGAATGCCACAGAATCCATGACGGGCTTTTGCTTCAAACACATCTCTCACTTTGTCCTTGGGGCTCAGCACCACTGGATCGGTGATAAATCCCTGTTCATATTTCTGAAACAAGCACATTCAGAGAGCAAAGTAAACAACATGGATAGACTGAGCTGTAATGTGATGGGCATTTAGCATTCCTCATGATAAGAGAGCTGTGAAGGTCTGTCACCCTCCCCAAGCTGGCAGAGCGTATCACTGGAGTCCGTGGCACATATGCATTTGGAGTTAGTGACTGCAATAGCAAGGATGCTGCATCAAACAAGTCAAGCTCCTTTCTGCCCATCTGTGGGGATAAATTCATTGACACTTTTCAAAATAGGCAGGTGGAGTTTAACCCCAGCATCCTGGCCAACATTCCCCCACACTCAGTAAGCAGGTTCTTGTGTCCCTAGCTGTTGTGGGATATGGCAAGACAGAAGAGCTGATGTGTCCACCTGCACTGACCAGTGCCACTGCTCTAAGAGACTAGAGTACAAGGGGAAATACTACTTGTCAGTTCTCCTTTGCTGAAGCCTACTTCATGGTTCTCAAACTGGAGCCAGACCCCTTTGGACATTTAGTGACTTGCCCAGTTGCTGCAGCTCCCCGTTTCCTGCTTCAGTTGTTCTTTACCTTAACTTTCCGTACTTCATTGGCCTGGAATTCCGGTGTGCAGTTATGATGGATGAATCCAATCCCACCTGTGAGCTGAGAACACACAGAGGCAGCAGTAAGTCACTGCAACAATAGGGTCCCTCAACTTTATTTGGTGAATTCAACAACCAAGTACAGACGGCAGACTACTACTGTAGCAGAGCAAACTGCACTGCTAATGGGGAGCTCAGAGACAGAATCTGAATAGTATAAATGCCAGGATTTCCTTATCCAAAAGACATGACTTGCCTGCCACCCCCCTGGCTACTTATGGGATACCAATGTAAGGAGTATATTCAGGCCAGAAACATGCTCCAATTTCCTTTTAAGATGATTTAACATCAAACTGTTTGTTTTTCCTTACAGAGTTCGGAATAGGAATACAGCAACTGAGAGGCTAGACTGTTAAGGGAACACCGTGATAAATCATAGAATATCAGGGTTGGAAGGGACCTCAGGAGGTCATCTAGTCCAACCCCCTACTCAAAGGGGGACCAATCCCCAATTTTTGCCCTAGATCCCTAAATGGCCCCCTCAGGGATTGAACTCACAACCCTGGGTTTAGGGGGCCAATGCTCAAACCACTGAGCTATACCTCCCCCCTGCTCCAATAGGATACAGAGAAATAAGATCCAACCCACTAACAAGCAAGACCAGCTTAAGGAGATCTGAAAAAACAGCAGCTGGCAATAGTGAGCCTAGTTCAGGACAGCTTGTTTAACACTGAAGCACATTATTTTAAACTGTCCATTTTAAACCAAGTTTAACACCAATGATGTCATCACTCTTGGGAATCTGTATTAAAAAGTTATTCTTCAGTTCACAAGATTCACTTCTTCCACCTTCTAATGCTCTTGTCCATGGGCACTCACCGCCATTGCAATGGCCATGCTGGCCTCTGTCACAGTGTCCATAGGAGAGGAAACCAAGGGAGTCTTTAAGGTTATCTTTTTGGTCAAAGCTGAAGTCAGGTCCTAAAAGAAGGAAAGGTTTGTTGTGGTGATATGCAAGTTCATCCCAAAGCAATTCTACCTGGGCCTGTAAACCAGGGAAACCAGCATGGATTTTTGCTTCATATACCACACACCGCTGCTTTACAACAAGTGCTTTTCTTAGTTCCCATGATCTTCAAAGGGGCACCAATATCTCCAAGAGTTTAGCTCCAAGGGCAGCCAAGATATTAAAAATAAAAAGAGTTTTCTCCTTCTACAATGGCCCCTTAAGCAGACACAAGAAGAGCCTGTTAGCAAAGAATTGGGGTCAGGGAGTGCCAGCTTGTAGTCATTAATTCCAGATAATGCAAACTTCACCTTTATACTCACCACTTGGTCTGCAGTGAAGTCAATATAGCCAGGAAGAATAAGGAAGTCACTAGAAGAGGGAAAGGAAAGAGAAAAACCGAAATCAACTGCATTTCAGTGAAACTGCCCCCAGACACTACACTGGCAGGGCTTTAACATGGCTTGCGTTGTCGGCACAGCGCTGGGAGCGAGCTCCCCCAGTGCTCTAGAAACCCACCTCCAGGAGGGGTGCAGCTCCCAGCGCAGGGGCGCTTTACAGCGCTGAAATTGCTGCGCTCGGGGGGGGGGTTTTCACACCCTGAGCGAGAAAGATGCAGCGCCGTGAAGCGCCCGTGGGGCCATGCCCCGAGTCACACAAACCACCCGCTGCACTCGGGGGTTCCTGCCCCGGCGTCCGGGGCTGGAGGCTCAGAAACGCTCGGACACTAGGCAGCTCCGCTCACCGAGGGGCTTCTCGAGACCCGCCAAAAGCCAAAGCCCGCGGGCGCGGAGCCTGCGGAAGCTCTGGGCGCGGTGCCCGCGGTGCAAAGGAGGATGCGACACAGGGGCAGGGTCACTGGCTGGGGCTAGTCTCACGTAGGTCGCCCCGGGCACAGGCCCAGCACGGGGACAGTCTGGGCCGCCCGCCGGCCCTCGGCGCCGCGCGAGCGGGACAACGCAGCCTGCGTCCGCCGGGGGGCGCTGCAACCACCGCCCGACAGGCGGGGCACACCCGGGCCGCACCTCCCAGGGACCCCAGCCCCACGGGCACGGGCACGGGCACCCCCCCCGGACACCCCCCCCCCGGACACGGGCAACCCCACCCCCCACGGGCACACCCCCCCCGGGCACCCCCCCACGGGCACACCCCCCCCCGGGCACGGGCACCCCCACCCCCCCGGCTCACTTGTAGGTCAGCCCGTCCCCGCAGTTGAGGAGCTGCTGCGCCGTCAGCCCGTCGTCGGGCACGTAGCCGGTGCCGCCGCTGATGAGGTAATCGGCCATGGCGCCTCGGCGAACGGCTGCGCCGCGTGGCCCAGAAAGAGCCGCCCCCCCCCGCGCGCCCCGGAGATAAACCCGCGCGCGGCCCGGGCCCCGCCCCCAGCCACGCCCCCTACGGGAGCCGAGCGCGGACAGCAGCCCCGGTCCCCCCCGGCGCGCTCCCTTTCCCCGACCCCTGAATGCGCGTCAGGAAACCCCGCTGCCAGGCCCCGCCCCACGCCCGGCCCCAGACTCCGCCCCACGCCGGGCCCCGCCCTGGGTTCCAGGCCCCGCCCCACACCCGGCCCCACACTGGGCCCCAGCCCTCGGCCCCCGCGCCAGCCCCAGACCCGACCCGACCCAGTCACTCCCCAGCCCCAGCTCCAGCCACTGCCCCAGACACTCCCGCAGGCCGGGCCCCAGTCACTGGCCCCAAACCCGGCCCCGGCCCCAGCCACTGGCCCCAAACCCGGCCCCGGCCCCAGCCACTGGCCCCAAACCCGGCCCCGGCCCCAGCCACTGGCCCCAAACCCGGCCCCGGCCCCAGCCACTGGCCCCAAACCCGGCCCCGGCCCCAGTCCCTGGCCCCAAACCCGGCCCCGGCCCCAGCCACTGGCCCCAAACCCGGCCCCGGCCCCAGTCCCTGGCCCCAAACCCGGCCCCGGCCCCAGTCACTGGCCCCAAACCCGGCCCCAGTCACTGGCCCCAAACCCGGCCCCGGCCCCAGCCACTGGCCCCAAACCCGGCCCCGGCCACTGGCCCCAAACCCGGCCCCAGTCACTGGCCCCAAACCCGGCCCCGGCCCCAGCCACTGGCCCCAAACCCGGCCCCGGCCACTGGCCCCAAACCCGGCCCCGGCCACTGGCCCCAAACCCGGCCCCAGTCACTGGCCCCAAACCCGGCCCCGGCCCCAGCCACTGGCCCCAAACCCGGCCCCGGCCCCAGCCACTGGCCCCAGCCAGGCCCCGGCCCCAGTCACTGGCCCCAAACCCGGCCCCGGCCCCAGCCACTGGCCCCAAACCCGGCCCCAGCCACTGGCCCCAAACCCGGCCCCGGCCCCAGCCACTGGCCCCAAACCCGGCCCCGGCCCCAGCCCCAGCCACTGGCCCCAAACCCGGCCCCAGCCACTGGCCCCAAACCCGGCCCCGGCCCCAGCCACTGGCCCCAAACCCGGCCCCGGCCCCAGCCACTGGCCCCAAACCCGGCCCCGGCCCCAGCCACTGGCCCCAAACCCGGCCCCAGTCACTGGCCCCAGCCAGGCCCCTAGTCACCCCCCAACCCAGCCCCAGACCCAACCCGACCCAGTCACTCCCCACACCCGGCCCCAGCCACCAGCCCTAGGCACTGGCCCCAGACCCTTCCCCAGACATGGCCCCAGCCACTCCCCTAGTCACCCCCCAACCCAGCCCCAGACCCGACCCGACCAGTCACTCCCCAAACCCCGGCCCCAGCCAGGCCCCGGCCCCAGCCAGGCCCCGGCCCCAGTCACTGGCCCCGGCCAGGCCCCTAGTCACCCCCCAACCCAGCCCCAGACCCGACCCGACCAGTCACTCCCCAAACCCGACCCAGTCACTGGCCCCAGCCAGGCCCCTAGTCACCCCCCAGACCCGACCCAGTCACTCCCCAAACCCGACCCCAGACCCGACCCGACCCAGTCACTCCCCACACCCGGCCCCACACTGGGCCCCAGCCCTCAGCCCCCGCGCCAGCCCCAGACCCGACCCGACCCAGTCACTCCCCAGCCCCAGCTCCAGCCACTGCCCCAGACACTCCCGCAGGCCGGGCCCCAGTCACTGGCCCCAAACCCGGCCCCGGCCCCAGCCACTGGCCCCAAACCCGGCCCCGGCCCCAGCCACTGGCCCCAAACCCGGCCCCGGCCCCAGCCACTGGCCCCAAACCCGGCCCCGGCCCCAGCCACTGGCCCCAAACCCGACCCCGGCCCCAGCCACTGGCCCCAAACCCGGCCCCAGCCCCAGTCACTGGCCCCAAACCCGGCCCCGGCCCCAGTCACTGGCCCCAAACCCGGCCCCGGCCCCAGCCACTGGCCCCAAACCCGGCCCCGGCCCCAGCCACTGGCCCCAAACCCGGCCCCAGTCACTGGCCCCAGCCAGGCCCCTAGTCACCCCCCAGACCCGACCCAGTCACTCCCCAGACCCGGCCCCAGTCACTGGCCCCAGCCAGGCCCCTAGTCACTCCCCAAACCCGGCCCCAGTCACTGGCCCCAGCCAGGCCCCTAGTCACCCCCCAACCCAGCCCCAGACCCAACCCGACCCAGTCACTCCCCACACCCGGCCCCAGCCACTGCCCCAGACACTCCCGCAGGCCGGGCCCCAGTCACTGGCCCCAAACCCGGCCCCAGTCACTGGCCCCAGCCAGGCCCCTAGTCACCCCCCAACCCAGCCCCAGACCCGACCCGACCAGTCACTCCCCACACCCGGCCCCAGCCACCAGCCCTAGGCACTGGCCCCAGACCCTTCCCCAGACATGGCCCCAGCCACTCCCCTAGTCACTCCCCAAACCCAGCCCCAGACCCGACCCAGTCACTCCCCAAACCCGACCCAGTCACTCCCCAAACCCGACCCCAGTCACCAGCCCTAGTCACTGGCCCCAAACCCGACCCTGTCACTGCCAAGCCCCAGCCAGCAGCCCTAGTCACTGGCCTCAGACCCTTCTCCAGACATGGCCCCAGCCAGTCCCCTAGTCACCCCCAAACCCGGCCCAGCCCCTCCCCAGCGGAGACATGTCTCTTGCTGGTCAGGCTGCTGGGAACAGGGGCCGGCGCAGACCCGTGGTGCCCGGAGCCCAGGGGGGGCAGAAGCAGGTGCTCGGGGCAGCCGCCAGGAAGGGGCAGCAGGGTTCCCGTGGTGGTAAGTCGGGGGCAGCTCCTCCTTTTTGCCATCCGTGGCAGCAGGTTTTTTTCACTGCTTGGGGTGGCAAAAACCGTAGAGCCGGCCCTGGCCCATGGCAATGGGGGCAGTGGGAGGCCAGAGCCTAAAGTCCCACAGGCAGAGCCTGCCACCACCCGCCCCAAGCCCGAGCCCCATGGGAAGGTGGGGAATGCACAGGCTGGCTGCTCCCCCACAGGGGAGAAGATGGCTGGGCCTGGGAGCAGCAGCTGAACCCAGCACCCAGGTGAGGCATCCAGGAGCAACAGGGTGCCCCGCCATCACAGCCCCGGAGGCTGCGGCCCAAGGAGAAGCCCCTGGTGGCCACGTTTGAGAAACGCTGGGTTAAATTACAGCAGGCAATCAAGGGGAAGTACAAGGGCCAAAACAGATTTTAAAACTCAAACAGCTAAGGGTTTAAAACCCAACAACCAATGAGAGATTCTTTAACTAGAAAGAAAGAGGAGCTAGGCTAGTCTGTATTCACAAAAACCAACAAGTTGTCCAGGGGCACCTTTAACAGATTTATTGGGGCATAAGCTTTCATGCCCACACAAAAGCTTATGCCCAAATAAATCTGTTAGTCTTTAAGGTGCCACTGGACTCCTCATTGTTTTTGTAACTATAACAGAACAGGAAGAGTGCCCAAGAATAGTTAAGTCCATTGAAGCACTGGAGATAAAATGGGAGCAAGTAGACAGAGAAGGACAGTAGGAACCACTGAGAATTTAATTATCTTACCTTCCTCTTCACTGCCGGAAAATGTTGGGGAAATCTAAAGCGACCACTCTCCTTACAATGTGTATGATAATCAAGGTGGGTTATTTCCAGCACAAATCCAGGGTTTAACAAAAACGGCTGGGGGGTGGGAGGGTAGGAAAAAACAAGGGGAAATAGGTTACCTTGCATAATGACTTAGAGAGTGGTCACTTTAGATAAGCTATTACCAGCAGGAGAGTGGGGTGGGAGGAGATATTTTTTCATGCTTTGTGTGTATAAAAAGATCTTCCACACTTTCCCCAGTATGCATCCGATGAAGTGAGCTGTAGCTCACAAAAGCTTATGCTCAAATAAATTGGTTAGTCTCTAAGGTGCCACAAGTCCTCCTGTTCTTTTTGCGGATACAGACTAAACACGGCTGCTCCTCTGAAACCTGTCATTAAAACTGGCAACTATTCCAGAGGGTTAGAGAGTAGCAAATGTACCACTATTTTGTTTTAAAAGTCTTAAGCAGTGATCCTGGGAAAGAGACTAGTGAACTTTACATGTGTGCCTGGAAAAATCCGTTGCAATGTAATTAAAAGAAGAACAAAACATCATGAGAGCATTTAACCAACATTTCTGCAAAGGAAAATGATGTTTCAGTAATCTCTCAGAATGCAATGTAGTGGCTAAGGGAGAACCAGTTTACATAATTTATTAGGATTTCCAAAACGCCTTTGCTGAAGTTGCACCCAAGAGACTATGAAGTAGTCATGGAGTGAGAGGCAAACTATTGTCATGGATCAAAAACTGGCTAGGAAACAGAAAACAGTTTAGATGGTCAATATTCATCCTGGCAAAAGGTTAACAGCACAGGGCCTCAAGGTTCCATGTTGTTCAACATTTGTTCTTAATGATCTGGAAAGGGGTGGTTAATGAAGTAGCAATATTTACAGATGACAAAGTAATTTAGGTTAGGACAGAAGAGTGAGGAACTACAGTGAGTCCTAAACAAGCTTGGTGAATGGGCAACATGATGGCAAATGAAAGTCAATGCAGATAACCACAAAGCAATGCACAGTGAAGGTGGGAAACAAACTACTCATACAGTTAACTTAGACCTCTGTAAGCTGTATCAGCACAGTAAAAGAACCTGGACATCACAGTACACAGCTCATTGTGCATCTGTGCTAGAAAAACCCAAAGATTTTAGGATGCCTAAGGCATGAGGTGGAGAATACACCATTATGTAATCAACAGCACAGCCTCAGCTGGATTGTGTGTGCAGGATTGGTCACCAGGATGATCAAGGGCCTAGGAAAATTCTCTCATGAATTCCTTAAAAGAGCACATGCAATTAAAAAGGTGGGGAAAAAACTGGGTAAAAGAAACAGTGTCAGTTACACAATGTTTGAAAAGCTGTCGAACTTATTGCCACAGACAGCTGTTGAGGTCAAGAGCTGAAGATGCCAAAAGGGACTGACGTTTATATAAATAAGGTCTACTTAGGATAGGTTTTAGAAGGAATATTAAACTTCATACTCTAGGATTTAAAAGAATGAGAGCCAATGTAGGGGGCAGATTATCCCATTGTACACCCTCCTCTGAAGTGGTATTCAGACCCGCATGAGTTAGCAGCTGAAGAAAGAATAGCTTATTGACATAGCAATTATATGAATCTGAAGAAATTTTGACCCCATTTCTAGATACATTTGGATTTAAAAAAATAAAATCCATTGAGATGGCTCAATCACCACCAGACTTCCATTCCACCTCACCGCTTCGCCTCCCATTCAGGTTGGTTATCGATTTCGTTATGGTTGCCCCTCGCCCAAACATATGTTGCAGTGCTGATTTGTAAAATTGCAGAGTTCTGTTGGAGATCCTGTGAAGGACGGGGTATTTGAAAACATACAACTAAGTCATGCACCTTTTTGGACTGTTTCTTTATGAAAAATAATGCAATCACAAAAAAGTTTCATATTATTCAGTTTAAATCAAACAGGGGATGCCACGCTTGGGGCCAGATTTTCAAGAAAGCTCAAGACATTGGGGGATTTTAAAAGTCCCACTCCTTCTGCTACCACATCAAACTAGTTAGGACTGGATAGGATTCTTTTGATGACAGCACAGCAGGGTGGGATTCTGCAGTTCTGGCAGCAGGGCTCTCACAGCCAATAGCCTGTCATGGGGGTGGCGGAGTTTACTTTATTCCAATAACCTGACACTTAAGGGCAGCAGCACATCTGTTATACTGCGTATTGCATGGTGTCTCAGTGACTGGTTTGTTAAGCTGCTCTTATAACTGAAGGCTGTAGTCACTGCAGAAGTTGATCACTGCAGTTTTCCTTCAGCGATTCCCAATTTTCCTGAACAGGGGCCGCACACTCTGTGCTAGCTGTACGTAGTACTAAGAATGGTATCATTTAAGTCAAGACAGAGAAGGAAAATTAAACTCCTTTTCTTCAGCCATGGAGTTAATATTGTTTCTGGTTATGCAATGTGAAGTTTTCAGTTTTTGTTGTAGGGTGGCAACTGTTAAGAGAAATATGGCCCTTGGGTTTCATAACATTCCTGGTTGTGATTTTACACATCTGTGTGTAGTTTCTTGGTCATTTCTCACCTAAAGCTGTTCTATGTAGACTTACGGAATTCACTGATGTCCTGACTGACAAACCAAAAGTGGCTTGGAGTAGTGACATCAAGGCAGTTGTTCCAGCTGGTCTTACTGAGCACTTAGGCAGAAGAGCATTCAGACATGTATTTTTTTTGTTTTTAAAGCGTGACACATTCTACCAACAGTAAATGTTGCCTACTGTAAGAGTGGCAGAAGTGAGAATGTCTTTTTTTGTTTTAAAGGAAAGGACGATGGTGGTACAGCTGCCCTATTCCAATGCAAGGCACATTTACGTTAACCTCAGCAGTGATACTAGAATACAAAGTAGTAAACAAACAGGCAAGTTAGCTTCTGTTCCATTAGAAACACAAGGCAAGGTTTAATGGTTGTCAAACAGACTACAAAGGCTGCAGGGAAAGACATTTCATTTCCAAGGGGATTACAAAGATCAGAGGGTATAAGAGTAAAGTTAAATTAAAAAAATATTTGAGTTCATCTCTTTAAAATGATTTGCAGTGTGAGTAACTCACGGGGCAAAAGCTACTGGCGAGCTGGAAGGTCACTTTGCGGGATGGCAATGACATATGCTGTTCAGACTAGGATTCAACAGGGGAGGATGGACAAGACATTTCTGGCATGCAGGCTGCACCATTACCAAGAGAGGATCTGGGCTGCAACTAGAACCAGCCTTACTGAGATACAGGGTCGGTAGGGGATGTGTTATTTCCTTACATTCCCTCATTAGAGGCCAAGACCCAATTTATTCCCTCTTTATGCTGGGCTCAGTCCTGCCGTACCCCTCCTGATTAACTCAGTAGCAAGAACAGATGGAAGCAGGCAACTGGAAACGTGGCTGCTGTGCAAAATGTCTACTGCAGTGCTGAGCTGTGCCAGAGCCACACTGGAGGAAGGGAGCGGTGGGCAGAGTGCCACACCCATTGCATCACATGTCTTTTGGCAGCTTAATATCCCCCACCCCCAGTACGATAATCATTCCTTCCTGGAACAGGGTTTGAGATGCTCCTTATGGTAGGAAGATGCTTGTTAGTGTGGCTAGCAGTAGCTTGGATGTTTTCTATGCATTGGCTCCAATGAAATGGAACAGGCTGAAATGACAGGGCAAGGAGCATTCCTCAAAATATCCGGGGAAGGAAAACAATCTCTCTGTAGGCTGCTGTTGGAACCTAGCAGCTCAGGATGTGTGGGGCCCTTCTCCCAGCCACATCACAGGCTGTAGCAGTTTCTATCCCATTTTAACAGTGAAGTAAGAGTCAGAACATTAAGATTAACCATTTCATTATTCAACAGGTTACACCTAGTGTGCAGCCATCATGCAACCCCTAAGACAGTCCAGCAAACAGAAGGGTAGTGAGAACGTTCACAGGAAAACCCTCCAGCCCACACAGACAGGAAAGGGCTCTTCTCAGGCACTGTCACCTTTCTTTTATTTAGCGACAGATAGAGAACTTGGGATGGTGAACACAGCTTTTGTGCAGTTCCACGTTGACCAGGGCAAATGGACTTGTTCTCTCCTAGGTCAGAGCAATCCCTTTCATTTCCACCCTGTGAGGGTTGGTGCAAAGGAGGACTCCTGTTTAGGGTCACTTTCAGGTTCTGGATCCTAAAATGGATGTTTTAGCTCACACAACGAATCAGGCCAAGGCAGCATGCTTGGGAAACAGCTTCAGACATACAGGAGCCTACCTCCTCCCAGAAACACAAGAGTCTAGGAATCAAGAAATTAAAAAAAAAAAAAATATGAAGGAACTATATTAAGTTACACTTAGATTGTCATCATCTTCCCTCCCCCTGCAGCAAGGGGCCGGGGGATGATAGTTTGCCACAGGCTGTCCTCCGCTACTTTGGTCATTCCAATTTTACAGTAGTGACCATCACCTCCAAAAAAGGAAATAAGGACACGATGGCACAGTGGACACCAAGTCTGTGTAACAGACTAAGTTTCCTGTAGGAGAGCAGTTATATTGCAATTTCATGAGAGAGGACAATACATGGAGGTCAGAGGTTAGAACACAAGAAGCTTCACAAAGCAGCCACGTTCAATCTTGCTACACTTTCTGTGGAGACAAGATGGGCACAGAACAATTAAAAAAAACAAACAAACAAACAATGCAGGGGTGCCTCAGACTAAATAACTAACCAAGCTGAGATATAACAGACAAGGCTAACCCTGTATCAGTTGCACATACAAGGCAAAGGAAGGGAGTGAATTCTGGGTTAAATATGTACAACAGCAAGTTGTTTGGTACTCAAGAGGTGTTAAATGGAATGTCCATCACTGAAACTCAAGCAGAGAGTGGAAACAAACTGGATACAGAAAACCATGCTAAAAAGAGCTATTTTACATCATTTAACCAGGAGCAGATTTGCCAATGACCTGGGTAAGATCCTAGGCCAACAGAGCACTGTTGCCTAGTCTGGGTAGAGTTCCTTCCAGGAGTCCTTAAAAATAAGGACTTAGGGTGACCTTTCTAGAAAGGAAAGTTTGGATCACTCTTCACTATCAGAGGGTACAGAGTTTAAACTCCAGAAATACTGCAGACATGGTTTCATACAGCTATGCAGAAGAAAAACAACTTCTGTGGAGTCATCTGAAAGCACAGTATATTGGATAGTCTCCTAAGAAATGAAACTGGTACAAGACATTTTGATACCAGACAGTAGAGAACACTGTACATCTTCAAGTCAACACCTTCATCTTCCATACACAGGAGAAATCAAAGAGAGGACAGGGATGGAAAATCCTCAGTCTGTTTGCTCGGGCAAACCCAATAAAGATTTAGGGGTTTATGTGGCCCTCTGTGCCTGCTAAACTCCCGATACTGTTACAGTGAGTTGTGCTTCTCCAGGCTGAGTGGAGATCCTAAAGAATTACTTGACTCTCCACCAGGTACATTTTTTGATTCATTTGCTCTTTACAGTAGCAAGTGAACAGCAACAAATACATTAGAATCAGGTATATTTTTAAGCAACATGGCATACAGCTTGACCACATAGCTCTGCCAGTGTACCTCAACTCAGTCCTAACCTGCAACATCCCTTGTTACTCCATTGCTGGGTCTCGTCTGTCTGCCAAATTGTTTCAAGCTCTGGCAAGTTTATACTTACACAAAGATGTTATGTGAAGCCATATATCAAACTATTCCATCCACTTAGTACTTGGCAGAGGAAAGAATAGCCAGTCAGCTTCCATTTTCATATTGCTCTCAGATTTAACTAACAGTGGATGGGCACACTCCGACCTCTGGGAAGGCTGGATTGTTTCCTATGCGGCATTCCAGGGCACAGTGACTTGAGTATGGGTGTTTAGCCTGCACATGCTTATTCCTCAAGGTCACTTGCTTTCTGTGCAGAAGGCAGGATGCTCCCCTCTCAAATCCAACATTCAGGACAGCTGTTTACCCAAGTGATCTAGAGATTAGCTCCATGCAGGCCCAGACACCCTTAGCACAACATGCATGTCTCCACTCCCTTGAACAGAGCAACAGCGACCTAGCGCATAACTATGTCCTTAAATAATCAACTGGAGCCTGGAGAATACTGCAGGCATTGGAACACAGTGACAGGGTTATAGCACCTGATAGTAGCCAAACCAAGAAGTGTTACCAACACCAACACCTCCCTGCCAGAGGAAAAGTGCTGCGGATACTCCCAACTGCTGCACTGAGCTGAGGGTATGATGGCAGCTTTACACTCCACCTGTCCCCAGTCTCTTTTTCTGCCCTACGGGAACTAGCATTTCAGCCAGATACTACCACCAACCAGGCAGTCGTTGAGGTGAGACTTGAGCTAACTCAGTGGACTTTGCTTAAATCACCTCTCCGGGTGTTAATGTCAGTAAAGAACAGAGGGAGCATCAAACCCACTGCACAGGGGATGCACGACTTCCTGCAGCAGTTACCCAAACATTTCTTACCAAATTATGCTTTTAAAAAGTTCTCTTCAGGAGCAAATCTCCCCTCATTTTCATATTCTCAGGCATATCTGTATTTTGACTGTTTGATGCAAGGAGACTTCCATCAAGCTCAAGTATCACATGCTAGGACCGGAAGTCTTCACCAGGCATACCTGCACATCAAACAGGAGGGCACACGGGCAGGTAACATTATGGACAGTCCTGATTTAGGTGTATATTCTATCCCTGGTGCACATGTACAGATCAGAGGGATGACACACCCTACTTGCAAATGTAAAACAGGGAGGCAACAAATGGAAGCCTTAAGACTCTTGGACAGTAATGGAGGAGCTTCCATTTACAGGACTGCAATATAGGGAGAAGAGGGGAAGGCAGATTCAAGAAGCGTCACCTCCTCATGTCCAAGAAGCTGGTAGCTCAATAACCTCAAGCCTCACTAGAGAGTGAGCTCTGATTTCGAGCACAGCGGACAATCTATTCTCTTTGGAAGCCACCAGAAACGTTATGATGTCAAAATACAGCAGCCATTGAAGATGCAGTGAGGCAGGCACCATGGGTCCGATTTAAAAAAGAATTATGACCCGTGACAACTCTTGAAACTATACAACCACAATACCGATATGCGAGCCAGCCATCCATACAGCCTGAAAAGCATTTTCTCCCCTAACCCTCTAGCCACCGGTCAGGTGCTTTGGGACTGGGGGAGAGGTTGCCTGTGCCTGAAGCCCCACATACTGGCCTCTGCTGCAGACAGGACACTCGTCTGGATGGACCAATAAGCTGATCTGGTGCAATAGCAAATCCCACATTCCTAGCTGGACACTTGAAGTTCTATCAGCAAACTGGTTTCTCTCAGTGAGTTATTACACTGAAGAAAAAGGCTGACACAATGTGCAAAACTAAAGGAGGACGTGGACACCCTAACAGGAGTGAATTCCTTCAGACCTTCAAAGTTTGGAGGTGTGGGAAAGAGAAAAAGGGTCCAAGGGGAAATCACACTGAAAAGCATATGTGGGGGAGATGAGAACAACCCAATTACACTGATCTTTTTAAAATGCTCCCTCTTGCAGCTCTTGCGCTCTTCCCCAAATAAAGACACACTGTTCAATGGCATGTTGAAAAGACGTGCTCGTCATTCTTAATAAACAACTAGAGTAAGAATACATAAGAGAAACAGGGTGGTATCTTTATATGATACACAAGTGTATGGTACAAGAACTCCATCAGGCACAGGAGCCTTAAGGTTTAAGGCCTCAATGCCAGGCCAAAAAAAAGAAGAGCGTGGTAAAGTTTTTTTTGTTTTTTTTTTTGTTTTTTTTTTTTTACTTTTAACATCTAAAAATGTCACTTAAAGGTCTGAATAGAAATTGTTTTTTAGAAATCATAATTGCAGTTCACTCTCTCCTCCTCCTTCCAGGACAACAGCAAATTAATGTCTGAGCACAAAGGAGAGACACCTGCCTCTCCTTGGCTGGCTGAGCAGGTCCATCCATCATTCTGCGCTCTCCAGGCTGCACATGCTCTGAGGAGGCATCAGAGGCCCCAGCCATCCAGGCCAATCCCATAGCTCATGTTCTGTTTTCTACATCATAAAAAACCAAAGTCAACCAGCAGTTTCAACAGCTCTGAGCTGGCAGAGAAATGCAGCCTCCAATGGGTCTAACAGCTCAGTGTGTTTGGTAGGATACACATTGGGTAGGTTTTCCTTTTAGATTCTTTTAAACAGAAGAAGCCTAAAAGGGCTTCATAACTACACCAATAAAAAACAAAACGTAGGCATCTCCTTTAGTGTAAAAGTCTGTACAATTTATCGTTGCTCGTCATCCCCCCCACCGCACTGCCCCACCCCACCCCTTTCTGAGCTGGGAAGGATGCCTTAGTGCATGGTGCTGGCATTAGCTACAGCAATAGCTTCCTGAATCTCTCGTATCACCAGGATCCGAGTGAGCATCTGCTCCATCTGCTCTCTGCTGATTGGCTGGATGGAATACCAGATCGGGCTGTTAGGGGCTACCACCGGCTCCGGAGTTAAGTAAAATGTATCATTCCGGCCTTTCACACTCTGGGGGCTGAAAGGGGTGGGGTGGGGGGACAAAATCAGAAACAGGCAGGTTAGTAACATGTCCTGGAACAAGTAACATCATCCTATTCATTCTGGGGCTTTAAGAATCCTTACAGTGAATGCTGGGCTGATGAAAGGTGCAAGACTAGGAGAGCTATGGAAGTTTACTTGCAGGACAGATACAATTATGGGCAATGGTAGGATAAGCTTCTCCTACCAATGGGTCCCACCCAGCCCTAGACAGTCCTCCTCTTGGGGAAAGAGGGGAGCTCTGTCTCAATGACTCATTCACCCACTGGACTAAGCCAAGGTTAACAATAAAGGGGCCCCCCAGCTATCACGTGGACCTATATTCACTAGGAAAGATTAAACTCCTTTCACTTGGTACCAAAGGTTACCATTTAGCCTTTTAAGAGTCAGTTTTCTTCTCAAACTCCATTTTCACCCCAGTAAGCTAGTTATGGTGCCGTCCACGAAGGAGGGAAGCCTATACAAATGCAGCTACTAAGAGACCTCTCTCTCTCTCATCTCTAATATTCAGAACAAACTTCCATTTTTGCGGCTGCCGCCACCTGGGCCTCGCCAATATCTCATCCAAAGCAGAGGGCACTTCCACCACATGTGCCATCAGTGCACCTGGGGGCTAAGGGGCCACTGCACAAGCTCAACTGCTCTGATGTCTAATGTCAGAAGTAAACCCTGGGATCAACACTTACGACAATTCACACTTCATGATTTAGCCCCTTCAAATATTGAGCAGAACAGGATTTTAGTGGTATTTTTTTTTAATGCAGCTTTGGACCAAAGTTTGCCCTCTATTATGGGCACGCACCCCCTATTGAAGGAGTCCCTTATATAGTTAATGTATTTAACATACACACAAACTGTACCGATATTAAGGAGAGAGAAATACTGTCCCGAAGACAAAGTTAGCTATCTTTCTGCAGCTATAAAATGCAGTCTAGGTCCACATTTATGGAAGATGAGCAACCCTATGTGACAGAAGATCTCACCATTTGAAGAGGTAGAAGTCATAGAGCTTTATGGGGCACCGCAGGGGGTTCTCTGGATTCTCAGTCTGCTCTGCATACATGTCATCTGTAACTGCAAACCAACCCCCCCCCGAAAACCACAGTGTGTCAAACTGAGTACAGGAAACTGTTTGTAGTAGAATAGTAGATAATAAAATAAGCAATGTCAAGCAGCCTCAATGTTTTCAAATCCTATGTCATCCTACAATATCTCATGAGTTACCAGCTGCAGGAAAGGTAAAAGGATTCAGATCGCTGCCCCAAAGCACAGCTCACTTGTTAGCAGCCAGAAACCTCCAGGTATTGCTTTTGGCTATCTGCTTTATCAGCAAGACCCACTCATTAACCCACCATCTAGCTATAACCTTTGAAAGGCAGGAAGTCTGGTTAAATGAAATGCCAGTACCTGAGCCAGTGGAAGCCTGGGTCAACAGGCCATATTCTACCTCTAAACTCCATGAATGTTCCCAGGAGTCAAGGGCTTTCATGGAGAGAAGAGAACAAGGCTCCACTCTTAGTACTCTCTTTGCTCAGAGACCCCTGCATCGCAACAGTGCCTCTGCCTGGGAGAGTTGGACTGGAAACCAATCCCCAACCTGTCTGCTGGGAGGCCTGTGTGCCTCACAGCCACTCAAGCCTAGGTCAGAAGACATCATGTGCTCACAGAACACACAGATGTGCTTTATCTCTGATCACTGAGCTACTGGGGGAGGATCTTATTGTCAAAAACATTGATTTCTTGCACCCCACCTGAAGGCACCTGCAAGGCTCTTCATAAAACTAGTACAAACAGACCAGGTCAGTCAATCCCAGACATTCTCAAGAAGGCTTGCTTCTCCTCTCATGTACACTTTACCTTTCTGGCCTGTCTGGTGTATACCAAGTGCCTTCAGATACCGGATACTCGTGCTCTTATCCTTGGGATTGGAAGGGTTCTTCTTGGTCTGCCTCAAGACCTTGGAGAAGGCCAACTTCATGTGCTGGTCTACCGTTTTCAACAGGAAGTACCTGAGCAGCGAGAAGAGGACACAGGACATTTATGGGGCAAACAAAGCCTTACTTAGCCTTTCATCTGACAGTGAAGTGGTGATCTTTACTGTCTATGAGCCAGCCAGGGTTCAAACCAGCATTTGAAAGTCAGGTGGTATTCTGAGCAGTAGAACACAAGAAAAGGCAGATGCAAGTCCAGGTTTCTCTTTGTTAGTTCACTTCCTTGTTTCACTGCATGTAATTTCTTGTATAAAGGGACTGCTCTGGGATTTGCTCCCATGTCCGGTTTCAGAGTAACAGCTGTGTTAGTCTGTATTCACAAAAAGAAAAGGAGTACTTGTGGCACCTTAGAGACTAACCAATTTATTTGAGCATAAGCTTTCGTGAGCTACAGCTCACTTCATCGGATGAAGTGAGCTGTAGCTCACGAAAGCTTATGCTCAAATTGGTTAGTCTCTAAGGTGCCACAAGTACTCCTTTTCTTTTTGCTCCCATGTCCCTAACCATTAAAAAGCAATGGCCACATCTTAGTCCAATACAGTTTCCTGTCAGTCCTCTCAAGGATGCTGGAAGTTCCTTGGCTTTTAAATCAACTGCCCCAAATACTTACTTTGTGTTAAAAAACATCAGCGTAGTGAGCAAGGTGGAAGGGGAGTGAGCTCCCAGTTGCTTGCACTCCCACAGCATCTCTTCTGTTACATGGCTGGGGAGGACATAACCTGCAACAATCAGAAGTCAGCATCACCGACCAAGTTACAATATGAACACAAGAGGCACTTTCAGGGATACATACTATAAAAAGAGATTCCTTGGGGAAGGGAAAACAGATTAATTCTCCCATTTCAGAGTTGCTCATTTTTATATCAACCTTTAATCAGCAAGAGTGAGCAAGCTGATGGAATGGAACAAATTGAGCTGTTGGCCTTATGTGCATCCTCAGTCAACGTACAGAGTCAAAACACACTATTTGGAGGTGTCCACTCTTTTGATTTTCCCTTGTACAGAAGAGTAATTCTTCACTCCAAACACTTAGATACACAGCACCACCACAAACAGTATGAACCCCAGAGCTCATGCAATGGCACAGAGAATAAAGAATAAATCAAACAGGCAGAGGGAAAAAGAGGATCTGAAATCCACCACACTACTTAAGCAGGCGTATCTGAACACAAATGTAAAACGAATTGACAGATGATCAGACCAAACTAAGAGCAAGAGGAATAAAAATCTGAAAAAACAGATTTGTTCCCTGAAAATGTGATCCTTTAGTTCTCATGTGAATAGGTGTAATCTTCCCTACTGCAGCAACGGCATAAAGGAACAGACCTTGCATGAACAAGTTGACACTCCCATGTACACAGTGAAGCCCACACCCCCCCCAACCCTACTCTGAATGAAGGGTATAATATTCAGAAGTTTTTGGCTGCAACATCTCCAAGGCTCTGCCTAAAAGCACCCACAAATAGATTCCAAAATCCACTAAGCTTCAGAACAAGCCAAGCCTTAGGGCAAATCTCTGGTTTTATCACTTGAAGCTGCTCTAGTTTCTCATCAGTGGCACTCAAAGCAAAATGCATTGCCAATTCAGATCAGATCGCCTGCCTCATGAATACCAGAGGTAAGCCACTAGGAGGTAGTATAAGAACATAATAATGGCCAGACTAGGTCAAACCAAAGGTCCATCTAGTCCAGTATCCTGTCTTCCGACAATGGCCATGCCAGGTGCCCCAGAGGGAATGAACAGAACAGGTAATCATCAAGTGATCCATCCCGTTGCCCATTCCCAGCTTCTGACAAACAGAGGCTTAGGGACACCATCCCTGCCCATCCTGGCTAATAGCCATTGATGGACTTATCTTCCATGAACTTACCTAGTTCTTTTTTGAACCCTGTTATAGTCTTGGCCTTCACAACATCCTCTGGCAAGGAGTTCCACAGGTTGACTGTGCATTGTATGAAGAAATACTTTGTGTTTGTTTTAAACCTGCCGCCTATTAATTTCCTTTGGTGACCCCTAGTTCTTGTGTTATGAGAAGGAGTAAATAACACTTCCTTATTTACCTTCTCCACACCAGTCATGATTTTACAGACCTCTACCATATCCCCCCCTTAATTGTTCCTTTTCCAAGCTGAAAAGTCTGAATCTTATTAATCTCTCCTCATATGGAAGCTGTTCCTTACCTCTAATAACTTCTGTCACCCTTTTCTGAACATTTTCCAATTCCAATATATTTTTTGAGATGGGGCAACCACATCTGCATGCAGTATTCAAGACACAGGCGTATCAAGAATTTATATATCAGCAATATGGTATTTTCTGTCTTGTCTCTCCCTTTCTTAAATGATTCCTAACATTCTGTTCGCTTTTGACTGCCGCTGCACACTGAGTGGATGTTTTCAGAGAACTATTCACAATGACTCCAAGCTCTCTCTCGAGTGGTAACAATTTAGACCCCATCATTTTATATGTATAGTTGGGATTCTGTTTTCCAATGTGAATATTTTGTATTTATCAACGTCGAATTTCATCTGCCATTTATGAATCCATCTCTGCTCAACAACTCATGCATTCCTTAGAAGGGGCATCAACCCCACACTCCCAACATCCGAAAGATTAACCAGTTCTCAGAACCCCTTAAAGAGTAAGTTAAATGGTACACAGAGTCAAGCCTAACTAAACCCTTAAAAAAGAAGTCAGGATGGGAGTCTGGTGCACAAAACCCTCTAAAATATTTGTACTTATTGCAGGCTTTGGAGAACTTCCCTCCCCGCTCAGTGAAACTTAAGGAATGTTCCTCTGCTCAAGTGTTTCTTCAGATCAGTTTCTAGTTCAGGAGTGGGCAAACTTTTTGGACTGAGGGCCATATCTGTGTATAGAAATTGTATGGTGGGCCATGAATGCTCCCAAAATTGGGGATTAGGGTTCGGGGGGGAAGGCTGAGGAGTTGGGGGTGCAGGAGGGCGCTCCAGGCTGGGACCAAGGGGGTTGGAGGGCGCTCCAGGCTGGGACCAAGGGGGTTGGAGGGCGCTCCAGGCTGGGACCAAGGGGGTTGGAGGGCGCTCCAGGCTGGGACCAAGGGGGTTGGGGCATGGGAGGGGGTCAGGGGCAGGCTCTGGGCGGCGCTTACCTCAAGCTGCTCCCAGAAACAGCAGCATGTCCCTACTCCAGCTTCTATGCGGAGGCACAGCCAGGTGGCTCTGCATGCTGCCCTGCATGCAGGCTCCGCCCCTGCAGCTCCCATTGGCTGTGGTTTCTGGCCAATGGGAGCTCTGGGGGTGGCACTTGGGGTGGGGGCAGCATGCAAAGCCCCTTGGCTGCCCCTACGTGTAGGAGCCAGAGTGGAGACATGCTGCTGCTTCCGGGAGCCATGTGGAGTGGGGCAAGCCCCAGACTCCACTTCCCAGTGGGAGCTCAAGGGCCAGATTAAAAACATCTGGAAGGCCGGATGTGGCCCCCAGGCCGTAGTTTGCCCATCTCTGTTCTAATCACAGCTTTCAGAAACACGACGACACCAGCAAGCTTAAAGCTCTCTCAAATCCCACCCCTACCCCAGCATGTGAGAGGCCCCTTCCTAAAGCAGAGAAAAGGTGCTTACCAAGAGGGGTGACCCGGGGCTGTACATCCTTGAGAACTTCATGTAACCACTCGGTAAACCGTATATAATAGAGATCTGAGAAAATGTCATCTACTCGTCCGTTTTCAAAGAGATACTGAAAAAGACATTCACAACACAGTCTGATATAATGGCATCAAGCAAACTCCGGCAGAGGACCTCTCTCTTTGGGATGGAATGAGCCCCCTCCCAGGCTCAAGGCCCAGGCACTAGTCAGGCTTATGTATTTCCTGTGTTATTGTAGTCGTCGTTTGCTGGGGAGGTTCCACAGAGTGCACCTTGGAGAGTACAAATACCCCTGTACTGATGACAGTGCACCAGAAAAAAATCAAAAATCAATCAATTACGGCTGCATGAGTGGATAACAAAAAAGAGGAAGAGTCTTAAAAGCAAAGGTGGCTGGCCCTCAGCTATTTACAAAAGGATGAGTTTATTTGAAATTTTACATTTAAATTATTGCCCTGCATGCACTGGGATTGTTTCTTTAGGGTACAAATATCCTTTCACTTTATTGAATAAAAGAAAAATACTGTTGCAAACCCAGATTCTTTCTTCTCTATACCAAGCAATAAGCCTCCATTCACAGTTCAGGCAAGTCAAAGCTGAAACACTGATTTTAAGCAGGACAGACTAGGTCTAGAGCATTACACTCTGCTTGGAAAAACTTTCCCATTAAATTCTCACCACATTATTTCATTCCATTAATAGCAACTATTTTGTTTTTAATTGCATGCTGGTATCCCTTTAAAAAATCCTCCCTCCAACTGTCCACTCTTAAAGTTGCATGTTCCATCAAACACAGAAGAGGTTTCCCAAATTCATTCACTATTCCATATATAAAACAAAGCTGGAGAGCTTGAAATTAATAGCAACTGCCACCATCATTCTAGGTCTTACAAAGAGAAAGCTACCTACAAACACTGTCTGATCACAGCATATGCAGTTTTGTTGCGTGCACCCTACATAAAATAAGAAGAAAGAAATAAGAGATCCTACCTTCTGAATACACAGGAAGATATAGTAGAGTACATCTGGATCGTATGGTTCGCCTTCACCATTGCGAGCTTCTCGTGTCATCAAGCATAGCCCATAATTCAACTCCGCCACAGCAGAGGAGATGAGATCTTCCTGGAATCTCAGCAGCTGGCGTCCTGCAAAGCAAAAATGTCATGATGAATTTGCTTAAAAAAAGCAGACTCCATTTTTCAAGCATAATCTTCCATTTCACTACTGTCCACCCCTCCCTCCCAATATGCTCTCCCCACTTCTGAACAGCTCCCATAGCACATCATATGCCCCACCATAAGATCAACAGTGGGAGCAATGGAGACCTTAAGCATTCATAAATCAACTCTG
This sequence comes from Lepidochelys olivacea, assembly GCF_965140295.1. NCBI lineage: Eukaryota > Metazoa > Chordata > Testudines > Cheloniidae > Lepidochelys > Lepidochelys olivacea. The sequence goes on along the minus strand of NC_140417.1, from coordinate 1,475,050 downwards.
AAGCAGAGAAAGACATTTAGAGAAAACTGACACCAGCACCACTCATTCTACATGAAGATCATCTCCTATATTATCCACAATGAAACATTTTTCCTACAGCAATGGGAAAGCCAGAAAAAAAAATATAACAGCATTTGCTGATTCATTAAGTAGCTGGTGTATGGGGCTATTTTGTTCCTGTAACTCATCCATCTGCGGCCACCAAACTACGTTCCTGAGCTAGTAGCTCAATATGGAACACAAATACTTCTTGGAATGTTTCATGATGCAGCTGGCAAAGAAACCATTCTTAGGCTTGGAAGGATTAGATTTTTATTTGGTAAATGTCAGTTTCACTGTACACAGACAAACTAATGAAAAATATTTCCATTGATAATCATTGAAATTTACAGGTAAGCAGCATTTCATACTTTGAGTTTGATTTAAGGATATTATTTGTGTATGCTTTAACGTGATGTTGACAATTTGTGTTTAATGGTTGAAAAGTTATTTTTTTGAATCTCAATGACTACTGTTATTAAATAATTACTGTGCTGTGCCCCCCAGGATTTCTTACAACTGTGAAAGTTAAAAAAAATATTAAAATAAATAAAATAAATAAAAATTAGGGAAAAACACTTTACAATAATCAATATTATCCTTTAAAGTTTTATAGATACAGAAGTTCAATTCTGCCAAGCCTAACCATTACACTGTGACAAATTGAACTTGAGATCCCAAACTACAATCACCACTCAAACCAGAAGAGTTTTCCTAACAAAAGAGATGGAACATTGCAGTGGTTCTGCTGAACAGGAAAATGATCCTTGAAATCAGGGTAGAAGGAAGGGTTGAGAGAGATTTGGACCTTAGGAAAACTAGATAGGTAGCTCTAGTCTGAACCAAGTGTAGTCTTGTTTCATTTGCTACCTGATCCCTACTTGAAACCAACTTCTAGTGGTGAAAACCTGGAGTAAAACATAACTTACTGCCAATAGGGGCTAGCCTGTTCTGAGACTCCTTTTCCAGCTCTGCATTCTTGGTCTGTGCCCAGCTTTTCCACACGTCGAGCCCTTCTTCTGGCTTCAGGGAGTTCGGAAGCAAGAGTTCAGGTGAAGGCTGAGGCTGTGGCTGTGGCTCCACTTCAGCTACCTGAACAGTTTGAGCCTGTGAAAGAAAACCACTTCTAGTCAGGTTTCCTTCGAGATGCAACAAGGAAACCAAAACAGGACATTTCTTCTTTGCCTCATTTTTCTTGTCTTGGAGCACCATCTCCTCACTCCCAGTAGTGAATGTTGCCATGATGACTAGCAACTCACTCATATCTCAGTGACAGGCATGGTATATAAACCTAAAAGGAGGACTTTAGTGTCATATCAGTGATCATGCGTGAACAACCCAAAATATTCTCTGATCCCCAAGACCAGCTCATTTTCACTTCAGGCAGGTATTTTGAAAAGCCTCCAGTCCATTCCATGTGGGTAGTTTAAACCAGTATTGCAAAATTTTCCAGAAGAAGTGTTCCCAGCCATTCATCCAGATCATAAAGATCATTTATATTTTACTTACGCATGCACACAGAGGCAAATAATTTTCACCAAAGGTAAAGAACTTTACAGGACACAGATCCTCTCAGAGTAATTTTTTCCTCTATTCATGAATAGAATGGGTGAATCTATTGATTTATCAGGTCCTTTTAGCTTCATCACTTTTTCCCTGGTTGACAGGGGACAGTTAGCATAAACAGTGTTTCAAAAACCATTGTATTAGATGTAGAGTTAACAGCAGAACAGCGCATGCTGAGGATTGGTCTCAGAAGCCAGGTATTTGGAGCTTTGAGAGAGAAAGGCTGCCCTCTAGTGGGAAACAGTAGCAAGGTGGCAACACTTTTTTTTTAAAAAAAAAACTTTTCAGTTCTATTCTATCAGAAGGGCATCTTCTCTCCACTTTACCAGCTATGTTCTACAGTTGCCAGTAGTCCTCTTCTTTTTGCGGATACAGACTAACACGGCTGCTACTCTGAAACCTGTCTTTATTCTGAAGCAATTAACACACAAAAACAGTTGCAACACTGTTATAATCCCAGGTGCACAACAGACCACTAGAAAAGCCAGGCTCTAGCTATCTTAGAACATACAGGTACATTGTGGTGTCCTGTTGACAGCCTACTCCATCCTTATCCTGAAAGAATAGGATGCTTGTGTCAGTTTCACCTATTTACATGAAGGAGCAGCTAGAGAACAGAGACACCATGCAATCTACATAGGGATATCTACCACCTTTAATATGGTCCCTCTTTAAAAAGGCAGATAATGTGAAAATCTCCATTTCATCTGTCAATTGCCAAGTGTCTCAGAATTGCATATTGTTACCTTATGAATAGGTTTTTTCATATTTAGTGACACTCAAATCACTGATACTAAAATGCCAGGCAATTTCACTAACAATTCAGGATACTGCTTCCAACCTACAGAAAAACTAGCTGCTAATCTATGCATGTATTCTGGAAAACATCACAGCATCTATTGGGAAGTTTAACAAAAACACGGCAAGAGGAGTCTTCCCTTGACAATAGGGCCCCAGAGTCAAAGCTTTGTCACCACAAGCGGCAGACATTATTTCACAACATGGTGCCCTATGTGCAGTCAGTCACTCCAACCTGTTCATCCAGCACCACCTATGCAAGTTGACCCTTGTTTACAAGCAGTACAGGAAGGGATACACTTAATCCCCTTCTACACTTCCTCCTCCTCATACAGAGCTTTTGTATTTACTTGAACTGAAAGCTAATAGGATTCAGACAAAGCTTTAATTGTTCATTTGATTAAGGGCTGTATTCTCATCTCATTTACCTTGAAAATTTACAAGTGAGGGATTCTTAGCCAATACAGGGCCCCCTTTTCACATCCACTCCCATCAGAGAAGGGAAAAGGCAAGTTAAAAGGGGAGCCACATGCACTGGAAGAGTTGCTACAATTAAGATAATAAATTCCTTGATTTGGTATCACCAAAAAAAAAAAATAAAAATAAAAAAATCACTCAAAGTATGTTTGCGGACATGCTTTCCTTTGGAAGTCTCGTTCTTGTGAAGCTCCACAGAACTATGGTGAATACAATGCAAGGTTTACAAGGGAGAAATCCACAGCATTACCCATCAATGAAAAGCAAGTCTGCTAAAGGCACAAACCCTGTAATAATCTCAGATATGAGTTTTTAGACAGACTGAGTGCATCCCCGTGTCAGCTCTCCTGCATCACCTGCTGTTTACACAACAGCACCTATATTACAGAAAGTGGAGCTAGGGCAGAATCTGAGACCAAGTCCTTTAATTGAAGGGGCTCTGCTTTTACCATCAGGGCAGACAGGGATGAAGCTTAACTTGACAAACAAACAACGGTCTTGGGGAAAGAGAGCTCAGGGGCGAGGCACGGCCTCCACATTTGCAGACCGACTTCTTGAATGCTGTCTCCTTGCTCCCCATGAAATGATAAAGTTTTCACTGCCACTTAGTCTAGCAGAAGAAGAGCACTGGCTATCTTCCTGCGAGTACCTCACAATCACTCTCAGTCTGAGGGCTGGCAATCAGGCTGGGGTAAAAAGCAATTTCCAGTGCAGTGAACTGATTGACATGCTTCTATTTTTCCTTACTCATGAACAACATACCAGCCCAGCCAGCAGCTAGATGGTTCGGGGGGCGGCATATCAATGCTGCAGAAGCAGGTGAATGGGGAGTACAAAGTACTGGGAAAAGCTCTGGGTTCTGAGGAGTTCATTCCACAGCAGTAGCAAGTTAAACTCCTCATGATACTCCTACAGCAGCAAAGGGCATTCAGAAGGACCCACCCTTTCCTTCCCAGTAATAATCTAATCGGATAACTCTACAGGTGGGCCTCAGGACAGGCCCAAAAGGACAGAGGTTTAGTCATCCTGGCAGCTTTATCACACTTCCTCTAAAATGGAAGACTGAATTCTGACTTGCCTAGAAATTCCTGGCACTAGAGGGGACACACTACTCCCCAGCAGACCAAGAAGGTACAATTAGTAGTAAACAGCCAACATTGCTATTAGGTGTGCTATACCGCTATGCAGAGGAATGCAAAGTAGAAGTAGGGAGGTGTTATTACTCCTGTAGGAGGGGTTAGTCAGACCATTACTGAAACACTGCTTCCAGTTCTTGGGTTCACACTTCCAAAAGATGTCAACAAATAGGACAGAGTTCAGAAGAGAGCTACAAGACTGACTAGAGATCTGGAAAAATCTACCTTACAGGGAGAGGCTAAAGCAGCTCAACCTATTAGTTTCTCCAACAGAAGGTTAAGAGGTGACTTGATCACGGTCTAAAGTAACTACATGGGAGGCTGGGGGAGACTGGATATCAGAGGCTCTAATCTAGCAGATGAAGGCAGAACATCCAATGGCTAGAAGCTGAAGCTAAACAAATTTAGACCAGAAATAAGGCAGGTTTTAATGAGGGTAATTAACCACTAGAACTTACTGAGAGATGTGGTGGGTTCTTTTAAATCAAGACTGGATATCCTTTTAAAAAGATACTCTACCTCAACCAGAAGTTATAGGACTGATGTAGGAATCACTTGGTGAAATTCTATGGCCTGTGTTATGCAGGATGTCAGATAAAGATTAATTAAAATGATCCCTTCTGACCTTAAAACCTATGGGTGAAATCCTAGCTTCACTGCAGTGAGTGGAAAAACTCCTATTTACTTCAATAGAGCCTGGATTTCATCCTATGAAAACCACAGAGGCATACGGCTATTAGTCTGATACCTAGCAAGAAGGAAGGGATATTCCCACCACCACGTGCATTATGGAATTAAGGTTGCAGTCAAGTTTAAATTATTTTTTAAATGCTGCTTTCTTGCTTTTGTTACTAGCATCTTAAGTTTTAAAAATCTTCTCTAAAAACATTTATGCTGGTGGATTTTTGGGCATGGGTTTTGCAATTCAGTTAGTGACATACTAGTCACTTTCTTGTTCTCGTGGACTACCACAATGTTCAGAGCGGGCATTGTCTGTATGCGTGTAGTAACAGACATTTACATACAAAAGGATTTATGAAATTTAAAAAAGCTAAAACATAAAAATGTTTTTCAAGAGGTTCGGCTCTGAGGCTCCCCTATTTCCCTGTAAAGACAGCAATATTTTTGGCCACTGTGTACACCAAGCACTCTAAAAAAAGACACTGTTTAAATTAAATTAGTTTCCAGTTCTCATTCATATGGCGTCTGTATTCCTGCACACCAGGCATTGACTAGAAACAGGGCATGGCGCAGAGACAGACTGGTACATCTGATCATCAGTGAGATGTGTTTCATCAGCTGACCAGCCATCAAACCCTCAGCTCTCTGTCAAGTGTCTTGCGCTACTCTGAGCGGAGTGATTCAAAGTGACTGGTGAAGTGGCTAGCGTCTGGTGTATCACATTAGTTCCACTGCGGTGGGGCTCTAACTATTCCAATAGAGTAACTAGAACAGCTCAGAACATTAACTCAGCACAGGAGAATACTGAACTATTAAGAATACCTGCTACAAGTATACTGCCTCATTTACACTAGAGGCCAGAACAGCAGTTTCACCTTCTGATTCTTGCCATAATCATGCCCCTGTCCAAAGTGACTGACGTGACACAAATGCACAGCTGGGGACTGGTCAAATGCTCAGTGTCACACATGTAATATTTAGAAGGATCCTATGAAGCACAGGATACCTGACAGACAGCATCTCTCTTCCCACACCATCAACATGTCATTAAAATCAAGGGCAGGCATAATGGAAGCAGTTTTACTCACAGAACAAGTCACTTGGAGCTGCTGCTGCTGCCCCTGCTCTTGGGGTGTGGGCTGCTGTTGCTGCTGCGGGTCCCATATGTGCACCGTCTGAGCTGTATTCTGGTATGTCCCTGCCACGGCCTGCACTGCCACTGGAATGTGGATGTTGCCATTCATGAACTGTGCTGGAAAGAGTGAGTTAGCGATAGTTTGCACCACTTCCTCCTGTGAGTTTTTCACTACAGATGCACCTCCCACCATCTTATCCTTGTCATCCTCCAGCTTCACAGCAGCCAGTGTTGTTGGCGAGCCACTGACGTGGACAGCATTGTAGGCCTCCTGGGGGATGGCGATGTGGGTTATATTTTGCTGCTGAAGGTCACCACGTGGCTGAGCTGAGTAAACAGGGATGGTCCAAGTCTCTCCAGTGGGGCTAGTAATGGTCCCAGTGGCACTGTATAGGTGAGCACTGTCCACTGTTAATAAGTCCGGCCTTAAAGATACATAACTCTGCTGCTGGCCTTGAGGAATGGCCAACACTGTGGCAACTGGCTGCCCTGAAATAGCATATGACACAGTAATAGGCATATCTACTTTACGCTTCTTCACTGGCTGAAGGACACTAGCAGTGCTGATCCGCCGTTCGCCTTCCCGTGGTGAGCCTTGCTGAGAAGGTGGAGGGGACAGTGCCCCAACTGTCTGGATCTGGATCTGCTGGCTACCAGCAATGGCCTGTCCAGAGACAAGCTGGGCCTGGATCTGCTGGTGCTGTATGTGCTCCTCCTGGATCTCAGTGGCCTGGATCTGCTGGGCAGTCTGTACATGCTGCACCTGGATTTGAGCTGCTTGCAGCTGAGATGGGCTAGGGCTCTGAAGAGACTGACTCTGTATTGTCTGGGATGCCTGCTGCTGTGCCTGGCCTTGGATCTGAACTTGGACCTGTATTGGCTGCTCTGAGGCTTGGTGGACAGTGAGCTGGGGAGAGAGCTGCTGGGCAGAGACCTGTTGCGGGGACTGCTGGACCTGGACTTGTACCTGTAACAGCAAAGATTCAATAGTTAATGCTCATACACAAGAACTTTAGTTCAATGGTGACACCATGAACAGACAATACGCTCTATATTCCAGAGCTCTCTGATGTGCTCAGTTTTGTATTAATTTATTATATAATCCTGGTCAACAAGATCCTAGAGGAAGTATAGGAAAAGATAGAGAAGCATCTTGCCCAAGGAGATCTCAAAGGTATCTGACAAAGGGAAGGCAGAGTGAATGCTGGATTTCCTCAGCACAATTCATTGCACTTTTCAATGGAAGAAGTTCACAAACTGTATCACATACCACTTATAGACTGGAGTTGTTTGGGAAAACAGACATCAGGCATCCCTGGAAGCTGAAGAATACCCTTCAGAACTGTCAGCATTGATAGAATGTGCACCATCAGAAATCCAGCCTACCTCATAGCAAATCAACATAAAGTCACGCCTGATGCAAACACATCAGAGAGGTCACGGATTCCGTGATTTTCTGTGACCTCCATAGCGGCAGGCAGCCCCTACACCAGGGGCACTGGCCACTGCTGGGGCAGTCTTGGGCCACTGTGCCCCCGCAGTAGAATTTGGGTGTGAGAGGGGTAAGGGGCACAGGATAGGATGAGAGGGCGCTGGGTGGTGTTTACCTGGGGGCTCCCTGGAAGTGGCGACATCCCCCTTGCTCAGCTGCTAGGCAGAGGCATGGCCAGACAGCTCTGTGCGATGCCTCCACCCAGAGCACTGGCTTTGCAGCTCCCACTGGCCGAAGTTCCCCGCCCCGCCCCACCCCACCCCACAACTGCTGCTGTGTGCGGGGGGAGTGGGGAGAGGAGGAAGGCACAGAGCCAGGTAGAGAGCCAGCAGAGGTCCTGGGCCACGCGCCACCCCAGCAGGAATCCCAGGTCCCCAAGTTTTAGTCACAGGCCGTGAATTTTTGTTTACTGTCCATGATTTTTACTAAAAATACCCATGACTAAAACATAGCCTTAATCATAATGCTTGTGTTAACATTCTTTAATATTCACCTTGCTACAAAATACAAACATTTGACTAACAACTCTCTCCATCTGTAGGATGCTTCAAGAACGAGGTCCTTCGTCCTTCAAGAACGAGGACCTACAGGTCCAATAGGTTTTGTGCCGCGCTCAGTACCCCAAAACCATCATGTCACTTCACACACACAATGGGCACTAACTAAAGTAAATTAGGATAACTCTCTTAAAGGAATGGTATAGTGTTTATACATAAAAACTGAGGTCTACTTACCTAACCTTGGGACTAAGAGTAGCACTAATGAATGGGTATCACATTGGAAGGAACTGCAGACTTCGGACACATTGCGGTTTAAATGAAAGGGACGCTAATAGGGTAAAAATGGCTTTTTGATGTTTTCTTAACTAAGTAATCTTTGCCACAGATTTTCAGAACTGGAGGAATTTTGAGAGTCTAGTTACCTTTTTGTCATTTCCATTTAACTCTGCTTAGACAATAAGAACATGCTCAATTTCACTTTCAGGTTCTCAGGCATTTACACAATACATTGCATAGTCTTGGTTAGAAACAAAGTAGGGGTAGGCAACCTGCGGCACGCGAGCTGATTTTCAGTGGCACTCACACTGCCCGGATCCTGGCCACCAGTCCAGGGGACTCTGCATTTTAATTTAAATTTAAATGAAGCTTCTTAAACATTTTTAAAACCTTATTTACTTTACATATGACAATAGTTTAGTTATATATTATAGACTTATAGAAAACCTTCTAAAAACGTTAAAATGTATGACTGGCATGTGAAACCTTAAATTAGAGTGAATAAATGAAGACTCGGCACACCACTTCTGAAAGGCTGCCAACCCCTGAAATAATGCAAAGGAAGATTTACACCCGAAGAACAATCTTGATTTTTAGTTTAGGAAAAAAGAATCCTACCCTCCTCTTTCTCCTAAAGTTATGGAGCCAAAACTACCCCAAGGTATCACTGCAAGGTTCACCTATGCACTAAGACACCTATCCCTTGTTGAGGAGAAGCAACTTCACACAGACACACTGATGACATTACATTTACTATAGTATCTGGAAGAAGCCCAAAAGAGTACATGCTAACTCCTCTTTTGCCAGTATCACGACTGACAGGAATGTAAGATTCAATTATTCTGATTTTAACAGCTGTAAATACTCTTCCAGGCCTGTCGTTGGCCACGATAGATACTCATTAGATAGTAGGAAAAATTTTCTAACTATAAGGACATTTAAGTACAGGAACAGGTTACCAAGGGAGGTTGTGGAATCTCTCTTGTTGGAGATTTTTAACAAAAAGGTTAGACAAACGTGTGTCCAGGATGGTCTAGGTTTACTTGGTCCCCATCTTGCTGAGGCAGATGGACTAGACAACCTCGAGGTCCCTTCCAACCCTACACTTTTATGAAAGTATGTCATCCTGACTTCCAATCCTCTACTGGCTCCGCACTGCGCCAAATTAAAACCTGTCCTCATCTTCAAGGCTCTTTACAACTTCGCCCCTCCGTACGCATCTGCTCCTGTTACCATGCTGCACCCTCCCCATTGCTCTACCAATTATACTAGCCTTGAATGGCCATTTCTCTGCTTGTTCCACAAACATCCACATGATTCTTTCCCGGCATAAGGGGCTGCATGGAACTCCTCATGTGAGTTAATCTACAAGGCCACCACTCTCTCCTCCCCCAAATCCCACTTCTATGATGTTTAGAAGAAATCAGGGAACCAATGATGGCCATGGAACACATTAGTCAGGGGTAGCGAATTTATTTTAAAGCTTTGATAATCTGGAGCCATCTGGAACTGAGAGCTAAGCTATGTAACTGCATGCTCTTATTTTCCTTATCCTTCCCTCTTATTTGCCTCACCTACCAGATTCAAAATTATCCTGTAAGCTCTTTGGGGCATGGACTGTCATTTGCAAAATGGGGATCTAGCACTGACTTGGGACTTTGTTTCTCACTTTTGTGTTGTGTTGCAGTAGCACCCAAACAGTGATCCTCACCCAAAAAGCCCATTCCCCCAAAAGCTCAGAGTTCCAAAAGGTCTTATTAAAATGTTTCAAGGATTCATTTGCAATAACTTAAGAGATGCCATGGAAAACGCAGGTAGACAAGGAGGCATCATTCACAGAACCATTTTTTCAAGTCACCCCCTGTTGAGAACAGCCGATTCTACTCATAGGAAGTAGAACGAACTTTAAGCGTTCCTACTGCAGGGCTAGAGCAGTGTGAAACACACTAATGCAGATATGGATTTGATATAAAATTTCCTACAAGGTAACAAGAATCATTTGGCCTCTTGCCAACACCACAAGTTAAAGCTACGTCAATGAATGATCTGACCAGGCAGTTAACTGAAATAGATTAAGTCTTACATGAGCTATTGTTTCACAGCTTGTGATTTCTTTTCCTTTACTCACCAATATTCAGCTCATGTACAATATTCAGCTTTATTGTCCATATATAAAGGAGGCAGAGATAAAAATTTGGGTAGTATCTAAGTGTCTTAGAAGCACTTTCAATGGGACTTATGCTCCTAAGTCATTCAGGTGCTCTTTAGCCTGGGATTTTCAAAACACAAAGTGAGAGATACTTAGACAAAAAAACCCCACCACCCAGCACTAATTTTTGCACAGCTACTTAAAATACACTAACTATACATAAGCCCTCCTTTTAGAGCGGTCCAGATATCAATGATGCAGAGATAGAATAAAAAAAAACAAACAAAAAAGCAATGTTATTTTCACACCTTCACACAAAACAAGAATGTGAATGAAAACCTGATAGGACAAGAATCTTCCAGTTTCTCAGAGACCGCCACACAATGAAGTGGTGTATGCAGAGGGCAGCACGACATTAGAAAAAACTCCCAGAATGCTGGATAGATATCAATGCACATAGCGGGGCCTGATCAGGTTGACAAGTCCCTTGCATTTAAAAAGATATTTTGCTCTGTGCTTCATGTTCTCAGGGTATCCACTGCTTTCCTTATATTCGCTTTTTCAGATCATAAAGTCTGTTCCATTGCCTTAATGTACACAATGCTCTGCACCTCTTACTAGTCCCCAAGAGAAGGCACTACTTTTGTTTCTTATTTCATTGGAGGGGAGTAGGCTTCCTATTACATACCAAGAGGCAGTCTCCAACTGTAGGAAAGTGCAGCTAGAAATGTGGCAAGACTGGTTTATTTCAAAGCAGAAGCCATCTCCATTCCTAGAAACAGCCAGGGCAGTGCCACCTGCATTTTCCTATTTTAACCCTTGTTTTAGAGCCTGATTATATACCTACTGACATTGGGGGAGGGGCGCGGGGAGGGAGGCGCTTCATTAGCTTTGTCTCGGGCCTTGATCCTGCACTCACTAATCTGCTACTCCTCAAGAGCTAAATCCTAACTACTAATATACTAGCACGTTCCTATGTTTGTGTAGCCATTATTCCAGATATCCAGAGATGCAAGAGGCAGATCCAGGAAGAAGGTAGGATGACACAGGTAAAGGATCACACTTAGTGAGCTGCTAATTCTTCACAACTTCTGTCAACAACATCTGTCATTTTGGTGACAAAGTCTGAACTGAGATACTGAGTGAGGAACTAAGTAATGGGATACTGAAGCTATTCCTACTTTGATTTCCCATCACCATTCCCCCCCCTCCCATAATAAATCTTCAATATTTTCTCCTTCCAACAGCCCTACATTGTAGCAACCCACTCCCTGCTAGTGTAACCAACACCATTCCTTAAGTCATCTAGAAGGGGTTGCTAGAGAGCAATGCAAGGCACATACTTCAAAGCATTCCCAAAACTCTCTACTCCTGAGGGAATTATGTGCCAATTAAAAAATTCTGCGCACAATATTTTAAAATTCTGCAAATTTTATTTGTCAAACAAACATGGAGGCTCTAGCATGGCATTGGGAGCACAGGCCACTGGCTGCACAGAGGTGGGAGATCACAGAGAGATCTCGGAAGGGGGGTCTGAGTATTGCGGGCTCAGTGGGGGCATCCAGATGCTGGGGGAGTGGGGTTCAGTGGGGTGAGGATCCAAGTGCAGCTGGTTGGGCCTTGGTAGGGTGGGGATCTGGGTGGCTCGTTGGGGTGCTCCAGGTACAGGGGGAACGGGGCGGCTTGGCGGGAGGGTCTGGGCAGATGGAGAGCAGCTCCGTTTACAGTGATTTCCCCCCCCCCCCCCCCCCCGCAGCTGAGGCACAATAGGTGCAGGAAGTGGTTGGGGGGAAGAGTTTGCAGAGCTTCCTACAGCCGAGGGAAGAAATTTGGGGGTGGGTCTGACACAGCCCTGGATGCTGTGCAGGAGAAGAGGAAGTCCCATCCAGCCCAGCAAGGACTAGCAGCTGAACCCAATGCAGGGTAGGAGCCACCAGCCGGGTCTTCCCCAGTCCTGCCCCACAGCGATTTACCTCTGACAGCTGCCATGGGCACAAGAAACATACTGCTGGGGAGGGTCGCAAGACTGCTCTTGTGGCTTCCCCATCAAAGTAATTTTTCTGCGGGGAAGCAAAGAAATCTGTGGGGGACAATTTCTGCACATGCACAGTGACAAATTCCCCCAGGAGTACCCCTCCCTGCCCAAGATCCAAACTTGCTAGGCTGGGCTCTCACTGCCTTTAACTTTGAAACAGCTATGAGCTGTGAAAAAGCCAACATATTAGGGGAAAAAAGGATGAAGTGGTGTTTTTTGTACAGGACAAACAAATTCTGTGGCTGACTTTAGAAAAAGATACATTCAAGCCTCTGTCAGCCTGCAGGCTAAGCCCTGCAGAGAAATACTGTCTGCTTTAGTACTCAGGAAGTAGCATAGGAACAGCAGTTTCCATGCTAGGAGTTCCCAGCATAGAGCCATTATAGGCCAGGGCATCCCAAGCCCACTGGCATCAAGAGACCAACTAAAGTGACCAAAATTATCTACAGATAAGTTCTAGCATGTAATAGCTGGCCGATGACTCCACAAGCCAAGTCAGGCTTTCACTAGGACAAGAGCAACATAGCAAGACTAGTGTTCTAGTAAGCAGAAATGGTGGTTTCTGCAGACTTCCAGAGAGTCTTCACCACTGTCAAGATCCCTTCACACTAAGCTCCCTATCACACTGTGTGGGGGTAAAAGTAACATTCAGACAACAGGACATAAAAACAACATAAGACATGGTTCTTCAAAAACAGTCCTAAGTCACTGAGTCAAATACTATAATATTTTTAAATTGCGTCATGGGCACCTAGGACATATGTAAAGATTCTCTTTTTAGTGTGTGTGTGTGTAAGTCTAAAAAGATCTTGGAAGCAGACAGTTAGACTAAAGCTCTATTCTAAGCAGTGCTTGAATAGCAGGAAATATACAGGATGATATACAACTGCTTTAAAGGAAATATTTTATTACCTATCACAAAATAAAGCAAGCTCTGGGTGAACAAGTCCTATAGCAAGTGGGGAGTCTATAAGTCAGCCTCTCAAAGTTTAACTGACAGCCCTGCAATCTCAAGCCGAGTTCTGAAAGTCAAGCTGGTGAACAAGGAAAATCCCGCCACAAAAGATTGTCTTCCATTTTGACTATCCCAAATCACTGCCTCCAAGTTCCACAGGTGAGCCTAATGATAGAATTTGGTCCTGTATTTAGAATGTAATCATTCTGTTGATGCATAAATGAGATAAAAACCCAGATCCCTCTCCCAGAGCTGCTTTGGTTATTTTTGCCACTGAAGTCAATAGATCTGATTCCAAATATTTGCAGGGAACAGATCTGCTGAGTAAGGAGACGCCATTTACATAGTACTCTTTAACCAAAATCACGGTTTCAAAGCTTTGGGAATGATTCAAAGCCATAGGGGTTTAAATTAGGAACATCTCAAAAAGCAGACTGAACTACTCTGCAGATATTCAGGTAGGAAGAAGCAAGTCACAAAACCTAATTAGTGAAAAGAGGAATGCATTCCTTGCCGATTCTTTTCTAGAATCATGCACTTCTGTAGCAACAAGATTAAGGTCTTTCCAGCTTCTTCTCAATTGCCTCTTTCTCCACCTCCCATCCCCTGTATACTTACTGGTTTCAGAGTAGTAGCCGTGTTAGTCTGTATTCGCAAAAAGAAAAGGAGTACTTGTGGCACCTTAGAGACTAACAAATTTATTTGAGCATAAGCTTTTGTGTAGCTCACAAAAAGAAAAGTACTCCTTTTCTTTTTGTGTATACTTACCGTGTCTCTATAATGGGTCTGAAATTGTGGAACAAGATGTGTCTGCAGCTAAAGGAGAAAAAGACTGAAGAAGAGTAGACAAAAGTAAAACCACAAGGAGATGTGCCATCAGAGCAGCACACACTGCTTCTCAGTTGATGCAGTTACCTCACCCTTTTCTATACAACTGTATCAAAGCAGTCCCTTTGCAGCAGTAACATGAGCAAATAACCCTCAGGCTTCAGAACTTTAGAGGTCAGTAACTGAATAGCCCAGTTTTTGAAGCCATAGGAGCGTCAAGAATCTTACAAACCTGGAAGATCTCAATTTCACAATGACATTCTGACACTAAAATGGGCTGTAAACAAGAGCAACTACTAAAACTTCTCCCACTATTATTGTGTGTTCAGGAGGGATGGTGTGGGGAAAGGAGAAAAAAGGAATTACACTGCAGGGGGAAAAACAGTTACTTATCCACAGTAACTTTCTCTCCAAAACATGAAGCCTCCAGATCCCCCAGTGTACAAGATGTGGAATGCCTAGCCAAAGTCATTAAGAGTTTATGGCCAGAAGGAACCATCAGATCATCTAGTCTGACCTCCTGTGTAGCACAAGCCCCCACCGCCACTCAGCACCTGCACACTAAATCCAGCAAAAAAGTATTACACCCCACAGGAGCCTACTCCGACATGCCACAAGCAGAGAGTAGGAGGGACTGAGACGCACCAGTGCACAAGGCCCGGGAAATGTCAGGGAAATGATTAAGTGAGATATACCCAGATAATCCTGGCAAATGACCCACAATCTCACCCACACATTGCAAAGGAAGGCGATGCGGACGTAGGTTTTTGAGCTGTAGTTTCTCCCTCAAGCTCACTATTCTAGAGTGTTTTAATGTTTTCAGTTGTTCTACCTCCAGAAGCCCTATTTAGAACTAATCTCTAGAGCAGAGCTCTGTGGCCAAGATTTGTAAACAAGTCACTGTTAATTAGCCCCTTTCTCCTGCATGACATCACCTCTACAGACTCCCACTATGATAGACCAGCTACCAGTGACTTCCAGGGCAAAACGGGCTGAGGAATCCTTCTAGATGAGCAGGACAGAAGCACTGCCTTCCCAAAGCCAGTTCTTGATGCACAAGACCCTCCTGATTGATACTATTGGCCATTAAAATTCCCTTAAGCAAAGGGTGACCACACAATGAGAGGCACAAGAGAACAATTATTTGAAGGGGCCTTCCATGAGGCTGGTTACAAATTCAAGTGATGGGAACTAGTAGGCTTCCAGGTGGGAGAGTAGAAGTCTGATAAGACCCTTTAAAAAAAATAATTCGGGGTGGAGCAATAACGTTGACCTCTTTCATAGGCACATGTTAGAGCAGAACTAGCAGCTTGGTAGACCTAAGTGTACCCAGAGAGCCCTGATGACCAACAAAGACCGTGCAAAATAACTGGAACACGACAAGAAACAGGATCAAAACATCTGCCTTAAGCAAATGTTAACAGTTTTATTTGAGAGCCTAATACTTTCTGCACTTTAAAAGAATTGCTTTGAATGCCCCACAGGCAAGCACAACATAGCCCGATCTAGAAATTCAGCAGGTCCGATGCAAGGTCTGGATGAACTACTTTCTGTTCCGCTGGGACAGGAGAGGACAAGAAAAATGGATGATCTCTGGCCCGGACTGTCAGACCCAAGCCTGCTGATGCCCAAGCCACTGCCATGAAAATCACCTTGGTTCTGTTCGGTCAGATCCTCCTCACTATCTGGGTAAGAAAGGAAACTGAGGAAAGCATAAAGGACCCCTTTTCCCTAAGCATCAATGGAAGACACTAACAGACATTATGGATCTCTACCTGCTATCAAACAAGTTTACATGTGGTGAGCGACAGCCAGACAACTCAGGTTATTGGCTAAAGTTTTGTCTGACTGCACCTGGCACATATGAATGGAGAGGGGAGGTGTCCCTTTGGTCCTAGTGCACCTTTTCCACAGATGGATCACCTCTTGACACAAAGGCAACAAAGCTCCCTGGAATCTGTTCACATAGTACACTGTGACCATGTTGTATGACATTATGCACTGGTTGCCTCCAGAAGCGTAGGAGAAAGTCAGAACTAGCCACAGAATTCTTGGCTCCATCAAATTTGTGCGTAGAGCCTTGCATGGAAACAAAATTATATCTGCTTAGAGCTCTATTTATGTAGAGCCTCAACTCTCTAGGTCTTCAGACACCATCAACAGTCAGATCCTAGATATACTCCTGGACCCAGACCAAGGACTCGAGCTATCATTTTCTGAGCAGCAGGCTGACAAATCAGCTCCTTCCTCGAGAACTACTATTGTGCCTAAGTTGTGCAAACTTGGTTTGCACAACTAATTCAGCTACCCTTGCAAGGGTCACCTCCATTAGCCTTGAACAGGACAGAACAAAAGGAGCAAGTGCCATCAGTTCTAACACTTACAGACAATCTCACTAGGCCTTCTGTTCTGAACCGGAATAGTTCCACTGCCAAGAGGAGAATTTGGAACCTGCCCTGAGGCAGGAACACTAAAGCCCTTATAGAAACTAAGATGGCCTCTATGAAGGTTAGCTGCTGAGATGGGACCAATCTAGACTTCCTCTGTTTATTCTCACCCCAAGAGACAAAAAAGGGTGCAAGTCTCCCAGGGCCTGAACTACCCCTGCTACAAGACTGTGCTCTTATGAGCCTGTTGTCCAAGTATGAGTAAGCCTGCAGACCCTGATGCTGCACATAAGCTGCAGCCACCATCAAGCACTAGATGAACATACTAGGGGATGCTACCAGTCCAAAGGAAAGCATCTTATACTGTCCACCATGAACCAGAGATACTGCCTGTGCCTTTTCAAGAAGTGGAGGCAGATATTTCGAAGTAAAAGGGCCCCAGACCAACGGATGTGTGTAGGAACTATGTTCCTTAAAGAAATCATGCAGAATTTGATCTTCATTAGATCCCTGATCAACTTGCTGAAGTCTTATACAGGGCACCTGCCACCCTTTATTTTGGGGAATCAGGAAACATGAGGAACAAAGCCTTTCCTCTGGGGAGACTGTCAGTTTCTATGACTCATTTTCAACAGGGTCAGGAGCAGTTTCTTCTGAAAGGGAAGGGGATTTGAGCTTTGAAGAAACTTGTAACCAAAGAGCATTCCAGGATCCCCAGGCCCCAGCAGGATGAAGAGCAGTAGCTCATCATCCATGAAGAGTCTGGCACTAATGGTTCTTAAAGGGAGGGATAGAAGAGTAACGATAAGGAACTGAATCTTACCATGGATTCTGGTTCCCTCCCCACCCACCCACTCTCTCTCTCAAATCTGCTGCTTCGACACAGCCCACCTGCTGCTGAGACAGCATAGGATGAAGACCTTTGTTTGCTCTGATGGGGACAAAACACTCTGATAAGCAAACCAAAGCAGTTTAAAGATGACTGTGGGGAGATACTTGACCCAATACAAGCAATCTGGCCATGAATCTTGTGGCCGTTATTTCTCAAAACGGCATCTCTCTTAGATTTTGAGATCAGTTTATTTAAGAGGGAAAAATCTATTATTTTAGGTTCAAACTATGGAAAGAGCTGAACTTTGCTGCCAAGAGGATGAGAATCACAACCACGGTAGGTGACCTGGCAGCGGTGTTGGGATGTGTAAGACCACCTTAGAAAATGCTTAAATGTCTCAGAATTGTCTTAAGAATTTCAGTGCCCTCCTGATTTTTGCCCTTGGTATGAGCTGGGCCCATATATAGTTATCCTAGACTATAAAAAGCTATACTGAGCCATAACAGTTAAGATAGCAGTTAGAGACTCAATGTCACTGTTGTAGAGGAATAAGCTGTTCTGACATATAGTCCTTTCCCCAGAAGTAAATACCACTACTCCACTTGTAGCCAAAACCAGAAGTGATCCTGAGGGAGGATGCTGGAAGGATAATTCAAACCCTTCTGTTAGGACCCAGTAGAAAGAATGCAGCTCCCTAGAAATCAAGGAAGTAGAAAGGTTATGGTTCCAGAAGATCTTTGTTGATAGGAGGGCTACTTTCTCCTGGAGTTCCAAGATGTCAGCGTCTGACTTTCTAGGTAAAGCTGCCAAAGGAATCCCCAGAGCTATGCTGTTTGGCCCACTGTGTTCTGAAAGACCCTGGTGTCACTCAGAGCACAGAAGAAAGGGGTTCAGACAACATCTGAGGAGGAGGTGGTACAAAGGAGCCAAGAGTGACTCCACATAGAATTAGTAGGCTTAGCACTGATGGTTTCGAATGTTGACATTCCCTCCACCAGAGCCTTCAAAGAGCATTGACTATTGGTGCTTTGGCCATGGTGAACCAGTGGTCGCCCTTCTGTATGTATCTGGGTCAGTAGGACCATTCATAAGACAATCCTACCCTTCTTGTGACCATCAAGATCTTGGAAAGCCATTTCCATGGTGTCTGGTTAGAGTCAACAACAGGATCCTTGCTGGAGTCCCTCCTTCCTTCCACACTGTATCAGTGGTTTCCGAAAGACACAAGAGGGGTTTTCCTTGACCCCAGCTTCAGGCCCTGGAAACATCCTGTAAACAGTTCAAAGGTTCCCTACAGGATATCTTTACAAGAGAATGGCCCCCTTTAGCCTGGGATTTGCATTGAGGTTTTGCACTAAGGGAGGCACAGGGGCCATGCCACTTGTGTCCAGGGGGTCCATTTTAGGAAAGGTCTCCTAAACTCACAGGCTATCAGCCGTTTGCAGGGACAGAGTCCACAGCATAGTCCTTGTGACCCAGGGATCTCTTGATGCCAACTGACAGAGGGAACCCAGGGGATTCATTGGGTTTTACAGGGATCCTCTGGGTCACTTATAGGCATAATAATTCACCAGAGGGTGGGATGTAAGGACTCTACCGAGAATCAACAGTCATTGTGAAATGTATCTCCAGGTAATATTCAAGAAGTTATGTTTCTGTGCTGAAAATTATGTTCTTAAGATACTCAAGTTAAGGCAAGTCACCAAATGGTGATAAATTTTCTCCTGTCAGGTAGGAGGGAAGAGGAGATGCGCATCTCTCTCTGGCTGGTCATATGCCTATTGTCTGGTGGTCTATCTATAGTCTGAGCCGAATACTAATCGATATTGTAAAATCAACTAGAAAGCAGCACGCAGGAAAAAAAATACCAGCGGGGGGGGGGGGGGGGGTCCTGTTTACAAGTAAAGACAATGGATTGTTGGGGGTATACCTTTGGATGCAAAAAGGCAACCTTCGTCCTTCACTGAGGAGAGATGAACTGTCAGCATGTTCTATTCTATGCAAGGAGGGTCAAAACCAACCTGGCTGGAAAACTCTGCAAAGACCAGGTAAGCTAATTCATTAGACAAGACAGTATATCTTGTTACCTAAATCTAGGCTTGAGAAGGCATATCATGATTTTATTGAATATATAACCATTTGTTTACAATACTCTGACTTACTACTTCTTGAATCTCTATACTTCATTAAACAAACTTTCACTTCTTTGCACTATAAAGAGATCTGAGTGCTGTGTGTTGAACAGAACAATGAAACTGGTAAGCTGGTGTCTATTGTTTCTTTGGGAGCAGTGGGTCTGTGAATTCAGTGAGTGACTGATGCATCAGGGATTTGTCACTCCAGAGGGAGGCTTGGAAGACTCAAGGGTTGGAGTGTGCCTATTGCTAACCTAGGAGAGGGAGTAGAGGCTGAGTAGGTCTGGAGTGGAGTGCTTGTTGGGGAGCTGACCCTTGGCAGGCACAGACAAGGCTTCCTCATGCTAAGGGCAGGGGCTAGCGAGGTCCCTCACAATCCTGGATACCCCAGGAAAGCGTCAGAGTTCTCCTCAGGCTTTCAGAGAAGTCCTTGCAGACATCTCAACCTGGGTTTGAGTGGTCCTACCCAAGGCACAAAAATCACTTTTCAGGTCCATAAGAAAAAGAAAATATCAGGGCAAGGAGAATGCCTCTCACTTTTCTTAGATGGATCTTAGCAGCTTGGGCAAGGCACAAGGTAACCCAAAACCGCAAAAGCAAAACTTCAAAACAGCTCAAAAACAACAATTAAGCCAAAATTATCAGGTGTATCCTACACCTATCTGAACTATTCTATGAAAAGAACAGAAAAATGAGAGGTTGTTTCCATAACTATTCCAGCAAGCAAAGAGAAATTAACAGGCCACTAGAGGGGATGGGGTATTTACAGCCACTTCCTATGAAATTAGGGTTTGAGGAAGATGCGCACACACCAAAACTGCTAACTATTTCTCAGGAAGTTGGCATCACCTCATTGCTAGGAATGGAACTCCTCCAATAGTGGGGCTCTGCAGAAATAATGCCATGAGACATTATCTACCAAACTTCTCATATGAAAACTAAATAATTTCTGATACATGGAGAGCTAGGTGTCCACAGACTAGTGTTTATAAAGTTTTCCTACTTTTTACATTCTGACCTGCATGTTGCACATCCCAAATATAGACACCTGATTGTAACTGATTTACAAGTTAATGCATAAATTCAAAATGATCATTCAGATGTTTACCTGGACCTGTTGTGGCTGCTGAACCTGTATCTGTTGCTCTTGTTGCGTTTGTTGCTGGACACTGGTTGTAACGGGACAGGCAAGCTCAAGCAAAGATCCGGCCACCTCTGTGCTGTCCGTGTAAATGCAGTTTCCACCTTGTTGATATACCATGGTGGTGGTGGCTGTCTGCTGGAACTCCTGGAGAGCTTCAGGTCCCTTGGAAGCAAGAGAGTCAAGAAACTCCTTCATCCTGTGCTGAGGGATTGTTCGTGCTTTCACACGGATGTATTCTTCAAAGGAAATGGTGTTCTCCAGAGAATTATTCATATTGCAAGGTCCTTAGGATTCCTTAAAGGAGAAAGTTAAGACTCTAGTTTCACAACTTTCATAGTTGTTTCACAACTTTCATAGTTATATTGTACAAGGGTACACATGAAGCCAGTGGCTAATATCTTACACACGCTGGATTTCTGCATGACAAACATGGACACCCGGAAGCCTTTAAGAGACAAATGCTGTAGTTTTACATGCCATTTTATGCAGCAAGCATTTCTTGAATTAATCCCTTGTTAAGAGTCACAACTGCACACTGCTACCCTTCAGGCTTACTTGCCTTGTATAAAGAGCTCTCTCCAGAGTGTTGTCTCCTGCTGATGACTTACAGTAATGCACTCAGTCTCAGGCCAGAGCAGTCCTGAATAGGCTAAATTAACCCTTATTGAATTTTATGTGTTCATTTACAACATGGAATACTATATATAGTATCAAGAACGTTTGAGATGCCATTGCCTATGGGATTGGTCTATAGCTACAGAGGTGACAGAACCAAGTATCATAACCCATTAGGCAAAACAACACTCTGTGGTAACTAACAGGAAGGAGGAGAAAAGGAAGTAGGAAGTGATTATATCTCTACATTTACACTGGGATTAGGACTGGGATTATTCTCTCACTTTGCTAAGCAGAATTTTCAGACTTCTTTAAAAGGACAGAGGACAGAACACTGGAATCCAAAGATTCTATTAAGTGGGACTGGTGCACCTGGAAAGAAGCTGTGAGGTCTTGAAAAAGTGGGCAACAGCAGGCCTCACACTCCTATTACCAAATAGGAGGAGGAAGAAATCAGCATGAAGCACAGTATAGTAGGAGGGACATACATGTAAGGTGAAGAAAGGGAAACAGAGCAAAAGAAACCAACAAGACCAGGGAGAAAGTAAGAGCAAAGAGAAAAAAAACAAATGAGGAATCACCCAAGAACAAGATTAACATCTGGGGTATTATCTCACAGGTACTGTTTGAATTGCTGATCCATCTTGTTTAAATACAAGAAGTATTTCTATTTCACTATCACCTTTTCTGTGAGTGTATTCTTGTTTCCAGAGCAGTAATAACTCATGGTAAAGGGTAAACACATTTAGATGGTAACCTTACCACTACTGATGTGGTCATGCAATGCTGTGTGGAGATATGGGGTTGCAGCCACAATTACCAGGATAGGGAACTTTGGGTGACTGGGCCCAATTATGTATACAGAAGAGAAAGGGACACATACAGATCACACTATATATACACACACACACACATTATGGTGATTGGGACTACAGAAAAAATAGATGAGAAAAAAAGCTGTACGACATATCAGCACTGATTTGGTCACAGGAGACTGACTACATTCGTTCAACAAGGTGGCCCAAAGTGTTATTTCTAAAGCAGTGTGCAATCAAAAGGAGGTTTAGTAATAGGCTGTCAACATTAAGTGCAACAGAGTTCTAGCAATGTGAGCTGGATCAGACCCTAAATCACTTCCATTGTTGGTCTGAAACCCACTCCGACCTGGTCAGGCAGCACCACACCCATGACACTTCATGCAGGAAGGGTCATAGATACAAGTCACTACTAGCACATGGGTCAAAGAGGTATGGATCCCAAAGGCAGAGAATGTGTGCGAGGCAATTCTTGCAGAACATAATTTATGGGACCTTAAAAATAAGTGACAAGTTTCTGCAATGGGTTCCTGTAGAAAAATCCAAGCATTTATAGTGAACACACAACTATATGGTTGTGCTTACACAAATAAAAAGTACAAACTTACATTGTTCACTTATTTAAGAGAAGGGTGTTAATACAGAATAGCTGCATTTGCCACCGTACCTTGGCCACAATGTTTTATAACACAGCATGCAGAAGCTTCCATACAACTATCTGATAGTCAGAAAAAAATACTGTCTTTCACTGAAGTTACACTTTGACAAGATTTCTAACCAGCTCTACATGTGACATGCAACTAATGAAGCTATTCATGTCACTGCTGACTCAGTGACAAGTTTCCCCAGAAGCCACCAAGAACACAGTCCAAACATCTTCAACGGTTTACCTTCTCTCAGGAAGAAAAAGTTTGACACTATCTACACCTATGCTGAAACCAACAGAAACCCTGGTCTTGCTAATGTTTTCAGTGCTGCAGTAGACCACCAAGCCTTCATCAACAAATTCCAAAATGAGCATTAAACCTTACTGAAAGAAAACAGAAACCCAGTATGATACTTTGAAGTAGAGAATTGTTAAGTTTCCAGTGTGTGTGTGTGTGTTTGGCTGGAATTTAAGCCTACTGAAGTTTGCAGAGATTTGGCCCGAGTACTTTGACTAAGACTTTCAGATGTGAATAGTGACTTTGGGTGCCCAATTTGAAATGCATTCAATGGGCCTGACTTTCAGAAGGCAGGTGCTCAGCATTTTTGAGAAAGACTCCTCTAAAATGTCTCAAGGTTGGCACCCAAAAACTGACCCTCACAAAAAAATTTCTAGTTACTTGTGAAAAATCTTGATCCTTGTGCTGGAAGCTGTTTTCACATATACAGCTGACTGCTCTGGGGCAGAGCTTAAAAAAAAACAAACGCAAAACCCAGAAATCTAGATCTTAGTTTTTAATCTGCCTGTAACTAGTAGGAGAGACCCACCACCACTGAGGTCTAGGGGCTTGAGAACTAAGCTTCCATCCACTACTTCCAATAGCTGGGAAGTAGAACAAGTGCTGGGATTCTTACTTACTGTCTCTTGACCTCAATCAGGTGTTCAATCTCTCAATTAGATTCAGACTAGCAGTCACCTAAAATCAGAAGCCCACTCTTACTTCCCCTACAGTCTGCTGGAAGGAAGCTTTCCTTTTTCTCTCCCTCCCAATCCCAGAGCCTAACAGCTGTTCTACTAAGTTCTTACATTGCATTTATCACTGTGGTATCTAAGCACCTTCAGAGTATTATCTAATATACATATATCCAGAGTGCATAGGAGCGTTAGTCATGGACCAGGACCCCCTTACCTTAGATACTGTACAAGCAGAACAAAGATGGTCCTTGCACCAAAGTGTTGGGGAGTCTCTGCTATTCTACCTCTCCCAACGTTCTGAGAGATTGGGAAAGAGGCAGACTGGAATCTCTAGTGCTCCATTCCTATAGTCTCCCTTTTTATTTATATCGCGAATTTAAAAACAAGTCTCAGTTTTTCTAATCAGCAGCTGAGCTAAACTGACCTTACCAAATTCTTGTCAATTTCAAGGCAATCTACAGAAATATGGAACTGCAGTAAAACTGATCAGGATCTTGTTAGTTTCACTCTTCTGCCCCTTGGCAAAAGTATGAGCAACAGCAGAGTTATTAGTGCTGACCATAGATTCAGGAAGGTAACATGTTTTGAAGCCTTCTTTTTCCATTGTAATTTTAAAAAAAAATCACAAAAAGAACTAAGCCTCTCCCTTTGACTACCTAACATACCACCTCCCCACAGGCATGTTTACTACTCAGCATTAACAAATATATTTTTATTTTTTAAAATAAAAACTTCTACAGGTTTCCAAGCACACACACAATATAATTCTCTTTATGCAAAGTTAGTATTGCGTTCAACAGCAAAAAAACATTTATACTAGAACGTACGCAAATTTGTACTGGCAGGCAGACAACACCTTTACCATTAGCTATTAAAATATCAGGATAGATCAGTTTATGCACTCAGTTTATCCATTATGTACAGTCCATTTCAAAATGAAGTGAATACTCATCACTACTAAAACTTGGCAGAATGCATTTTTAAACTGTTCAGCAAAGGTTACTGCTTGGATACATGGATATAATTCCTCCCTTTTCAGCTTAATTGCATTTTCCACTAAATAGGATTTGGAAAATAGTCCAAGTTCATGAGCATAAGTGGTTAGTTCATTAAACTTAGAGACTAAAGATACTGAAAATGTACACACAGATTTGCAGCAGGTGGACTATCTGGACTCACCAGTCACCATGTTGCAGGTATTTCTGCTGCACTTGTCCTGAGCTCTTAGACTTGTAACATTCTGGAGAAGACAGAACAAAGAAGCCCTTTCTATCCCCAGTTTTTTGGTTATTTTTAGTTAAATTGTATTTTTAAAAGACAATGAAATAAACACAAAATGAATATTATCATAATAATGCTACACCCTTAATAGAGAATTCCTAACTAATTACTACAAGACATGCCCAATTCCTAACCAGTTCGTTTTACTTCCAGATCTTAAGAACACATATTAAGCTCTCCATGTACATCTTTTGCATAGTACAGAATGTTCTTCTCTAAGACAGAGAACTGTGCTGGAACTTACATAACTTTTAATGGACACTGGAGTTATTGAAACTTAGAACAAGGCAGTGGGGAAAAAAAACATTGCCATAAGGTCCAGATGCCTTTTCTTGCTCCTTTCTCCTCACAAGTGTTCAAGGTAGAACAGAGTAACTAGGCAGAGCTGGGGACCAGTAGTCCAATTAAGGCTCTCTGAGGAGATAAAAACTTTTTAAAAAAAAGTCACTTTGTTAAATGAAGAGAAGGCTAAACTCCATACATATCTGTTAAATGGTGGGTTACACCTCAAGATTTTTTAAACCTTCTTAATTTAGTTATATAAAATATCTTCTCCTCTTGCTGGAGCTAATAAACACAACTGTAAACAGACTTAATTAGTACTTTACTAAACCACTCATCCACTTTACAAAATATACTAAGGTTTTGTGCAATACAGCAAAACTTTCTTAAGAGACCACTCAAGAGACTGACACATCAGATGCTTACTGGAGAGGTTTTCCAATAAATGAGCAGCAAGATTGTACTCAATTAATTTGCAGGGGTCCCCTAGGACAGGAGATTGCTTAGTAAGGTTGATCTTGAACAGTTTTCACTGCATATAAGCAACTATGCCCCTTGCTTTGTCTCTAAAGTAGAGATTTCTGGACTCAGGAGCCTTAGCACTTGGATCTTTACAAGGCTCTGACTATACCAGGCCTGATCTGAAGATCTACTGTATCTCTTATCTTGAAGTTTCTTAAAAGCAAGAGTTGACCCAGTCGCACTGCAGCGGGTCGTGGTGGCGATACACCACTTGCAGGCCAAAGTAGTCTCCAGACCAGACCGGCTGACAACGGGGATGCGGAGTGAGAAATGACAGGCGCTCTGACCCGCCGCTGACCCCCGGCCCCAGACCCCGCGGGCGGGCCCGGCTGCAGCTCGCCAGGCTTCTTTCCGGGGCCGCGGGCCTGGCGGGCGGGCGGGTCCCTGCGCAGCGGGGCCCGGCGCAAGCCGCGGCGGCGGCGGCAGCAGGCCCCCCGCGCAGCCCCCCGCCGCTCTCGCCCCCGCCCCGCCGGCGCCGTGCTCGGCGCAGCCCGGCAGAGCAACACCCTGCCCCCCGGGACGGGACAGTCCCGCCCCCGCCCCCCCCAGCATGCCCGGGCCGGGCGAGCCAGGCCCCAAGGAGACGAGCGCGCCCCCGCCGCCGGGAGCGAGCGGCCCCGTGCGCGTGTCCGACAGCAACAGCGGCGCGGGAAGGGGCCGCCCCGCGGCTGGGGGAGGGGTGGGCGCGCGTGGGCGCGCCCCTCCTCTCACGGGAGGCCAACGGGCCTCGCGCGGGCACAGGGTGTCTCGGGTCGCCGCGCGCTCCCGGCAGCGCCACACAACAAACGGGCCCGCGCCGGACTCGTCGGGGCCGCGCCTCCCCGTCGGGGCCGCGCCGCCCCCAGAACCACCGCCACCGCCGCCGCCTCCCCCCGCGTGAGGGGAGGCCGCGCCCGGCCCAGCCGCCGCAGCCCACGTCCCCCGGCCCGGCAAACCCCGCTCCGCCGCCGCTCGGCCCAGCCCGGCCCCGCCTCACCCTGGCCCCGCCGCCGCCTCGCTCCGCCACCGCCTCGGCCCGACTCTTTCCCCCTCACAGCTCCCTGGGCGCCATCTTACATTCAACCCCCCGCAGCCAATCAGCGCTCAGCCCCGGCCTCGCGAGAGCGCGGCCCCCAAGCCCCGCGAGAGCTCCGCGCCCGGAGCCGCCCTGCGCCTTAAAGGGGCCGTGCGCCGGGGGCCCTAGGCTCCGCCCTGCCTGCTGCTAGCGCCCGGGGGGACCTTGGCCCGGCCCAGTGTGGGGCAGATTCCAGACCCCCCCCACCGCACTGGGGCTGGCGGGCCCTTGCAAGCCTTGGGCCAGGCCTGGCCAGGTGCATGGCGCTGCACAGCACCCTGTCCCAGCCCCTCACAGCCAGGTCATCAACCACTCTGCCCTGGAGAAAGCGCTGGCCCCTGCCAGGGGGAAGGCCGGGCCCCGAGCCAAGGCCAACAGCCTCAGCCCGTCCCATGCCAGCCCCAGGCTCCGCTTCCCGGGAACACTTTTAACCCAACGGTTACATAGCGCTTTGCAATGGGAAAACCCGAACGTCCGGCTGGACCGGAGAAAGCCAGGCGCAGGAAGAGACTGTCATTCCTTACACAAAAGAGAGCCAGCCTGTGGTTTAGTTTCTTGCTATTGATATCCCTGCCTAGGTGCCTTTGAGACTAGCCTCTACTTTACACATTGGTCCCAACGTCCATGGGTTGCTCAGTAGTAATTTAATGTTTAGTTTTGCATGCCAGCCCCGGGGGCGGCAGAATGGTATAGACGACCTTCTGAGGCCCCTTCCAGCCCTACATGTCTGATTTAACACCTTCTCCCCACACCCTTCATGGTAGAAAAGGCAGATACGTGAGAAATAAAGGCTGAAAGTTGACTTTTTCCCCATAAAGTCAAGCAACATCCTGTCCTTTAAAGACTAAGTCAAGCCTGTAGGAGGATGAAATAAGAATTAAAAACAAGTAATAGGCCCCCAACCCCTGTGCCCTCACTGATCTGACAACAGTATCTATTTCTTGTGATAGAATTTCAGCATAAGACAGAAACATTATGTATCTAGGGAAGAAAGAGTTGGTTGGGGAGGTAGAAAACCTAGCTAAAGGGCCTATTCCATCCTACATATATCACCAACACTGGTTTCATATAAAACAATTACAATATACAGTTGTCAGCACTAGGGGTGGGGAGTTTCCTGCTAGTTGATAGGCTAGACCTTTCTATAACCAGGAGAGAGAGAGCCTGGCAATGGGCGACGGGATGGATCACTTGATGATTCCCTGTTCTGTTCACTCCCTCTGGGGCACCTGGCATTGGCCTCTGTCGGCAGATAGGACACTGGGATGGACCTTTGGTCTGACCCAGTCTGGCTGCTCTGATATTCCCTGCTATCTTTACAAAGAGGAAAGAAGGTAGAGAATACGGAAGGGGCAGTCACTGTGCAACAGGAGCAGGGCCCGATGTGACGCAGTCCAGGAACGAGCTCTCAAGTCAGGGCAATATGGAGATCCTCTGGCAGCAGCTTTTTATGTCCGTAAAAGAAAATGCCCGGTGAGAGTTTTGACAATTAGGAGAGTAACTGTGACTGGAATTCAGAGAGGAAGAAGGAAGAGTGCTGACCACTATGGATGGAGCAGGCTAAACAACTCCATGGAAGAGAACAGAGGCAGGAGATACTGGGTCCCATTGGTAGGAGAGAAAGAGCAGTTCTGGCTGCACTTAGGCAAAGAGAATAAGATCAGGAGCTGTAGATATACAAGAGGAATGGGTTTTTTGGAAGCCACAGTTCTATTTCCAGTTGAAGCAGCCATGATCTTAGTAAGGCTTAGAGATAACATCCACACCTGCTTTGTCTAGAATATTCACAGCTGAGCAGTGGAAGGAGACATGGATTTCACAATCACTGTCAATAACGGAAACAAAACACTGACAGGTCAAATCAAATAGCCTGGGGCAGGAGAATGCATCAGAGAAACTTACAGGCCTTCCCAAAGCAAACATTGCTTCACAGCATTTTGGAATGCTGCTTTAGAGGAGAGCGTTGTGTGGTTGGGAAGCGACTTTGTCTTGCTCTCCCCCTCAGGACAAACTCTAGTGTTACAGGTTTCAGAGTAACAGCCGTGTTAGTCTGTATTCACAAAAAGAAAAGGAGTACTAAGATCCCACAAGTACTCCTTTTCTTCTAGTGTTACAGAACAGGAGCAACTTCTAGCACATCCCCCAATCACTGCAGTGGGCTTGGGAAGGGCTTGTCCCTACAGCACCTAAGCCAGAAGGTGCGCCACATAGCAGGTATTATCCTTACTGGGCCCAGAGTTGTGAAGATGACATGCAGCTGTCTGAAAACTGTCCCTCGCCTCCCATGCATCACCTGTTGGAGCCCTGCAGCTAGCATGCTCTCCTTTTGCTTCCTGGCTTTAGGAGCAGTATCCTGGGCTCTGCACAGCAGCAGGGTCCCTCCACAATGCCTTACCATTCACACTGCAATGAGTTAGATAAGGTTTGTGTGGACCGAATGTGGAAGGACAATCACAAAGAGGGATTTGATTGGTCCAAGTATCTTAACTCCCCTCCCTGCTACAAGGCAGCCAGGCTGGGTGAGTTGGAAAGCAAATGGTTAATTGCTTCATTAAAACACCTGGCAACATCCCACACACAGTGAATTTAAAGAATACCAAGTGAGACTAGGTAACCCAGAGATTAAGAAAAACACAGGGCTAATTCAGCCCTTGAGTAACTCCTTTAACTTAATGGAGTTACACCAGAGATTACACTGGCCCACTGTTTAGCAGTTTCCATTGGCGGTGACCTGCTAACACCTTACTGCAGCTAGGCTTCAGGGAGCTCACCACAGCTGTTGTGGCCTAAAGCAGGCCAGGAAAAGTGAATTTGGCTGTGGGTACTTCTGTCTTGGGTTGGAGAACTGAGTTGTACAGGGCACTGTGCAAATCCAGAATCTCCTTATCAAGGAGCAGACGCCCTAAGGGATTCTCAGAGGCAGCCCACAGCGATTAAAGCTCCTTAAAGAAGAGCTGGAGGCCAGCAGAGCTATTTTGGCCCCAATGTCAGCATGGGAGTTGTGCACACACACAGCAGCCCTGGTTTTGGCTGTACAACCAGTCCCCCTGCCAAGGCAGAGCACATAATTTACCCCCCTCCCCCAGGTAATTGCCACAGCTTACCTGAAAGTCAGGGGACAGACTTTTAGCTGGCAAAAGGAAATGGAACAGCAGGCCCTGCCTATGGCATCTACCCTGTCCACATGCGAGGATCTTCGAGCAGTCAGTTACTAAGTACAGAACTTGTGAAAGTTCCCAGGACCCTCAGGCTACCAGGGGAGAATGAGCCTCCCCTCCCCACCCTGTGTAGCCCCTGTGCGCTCACTTTCACTCCCACACAGTCCCAGTCGGGAGCCCCGAGGGCTAATTGTAAGCAGCTGGGCCCCAGAGATAGTTCTGGGTCATGAGAGCCCATGGAGTCGCCTGCAGGTTCCGCCAGGCGCATTCGCCCAGGGTCAGGAAGATGTTTGCTATGTCGTGGCCGTGAGGTGCTCACAGCAGCCTTGGAGCTTGTCCCACTCTGGACCTGTACAGACGCTACTGAAGGACAATCCATGGCCCTCATCGCCGGGATACCTGGGCACCTCCTGACTCCAACGCACTGATCCTCATGCCCCCGGGGGAGGTCAGGCTGGGCATCATCCCCACACTGACAGATGGGAACTGAGGCCCAGAGCCTTCCATTGGTTTCCAAAAATATCTCCCTGCCTCCAGGGTCTGGGCCCAGGCCACTTCCCCAGCCAGGCAAGGCCTTGGGTAGAGCAGGGAATTGAACTGAAAGGTCAATCCCAGCCGAGTGCCCGGCCACTGGGCCACCCTACTTCTCCAGAGCAGCGCCTGGCAGGCCTGTTCCCTTTGCTCTTCCCCCGGGTCCCTCCCCGCCACGGGAAGGGAGGCAGTTGCTCCCTCTGGGCTGCGGGCCCAGCCTGCCAGGAGCCGGACCCCGGCCCACGCAGGGGCGCTGGCTGCGGCTGCCGGCGGGGGCCGGGCCGGGCCGGGCCGCTTGTTAGCCCGGCCGGCTACTTGAACAGCCCCGTGGGCTCGCCGAAGCCTCCCACCCGGCAGGGCCAACACAGCCCCTTAAGGTGGCCCGTGGGGCTCGCGGGGGCCGCTGCCGCAGCCCCCCCGGGAAGCTGCCCCCCTCCAGCGCCCGCGGCCCAAACCCGCCGGCGGCGGCCAGCGCGGGCGGCGGGCCCGGGCCCCGGCCGGGGGTCAGGCCGCGCCCAGCCCAGCCCAGCCCACCTTAAGCGGGGCCCGTGTTTGCACGGCGAGCCGGGCAGGGGGCGAGCCGAGCCCGCCAGGCTCGCGGGGGGTGGCGGGTTGAAGCCCTGCAGCGTCCTCCCGGAGCTCGGCTGCGAGCCCAGCTCCCGGCGCTGCCCGGCCCCGCGGTGACCTGCCGCGGCTCCCCCGGCCCGGCCCGGCCCGGCTGCGAGCCCCGCTCGCTCCCCCGCTCCCGGTTCATCGTTACCGCGCCGGGCCTGGGTCGCGGCGGCCGCCATCGCCGTCAGAGACGCGCACGGCTCGGTGGGGCCGGGTATCGGCATCCCCAGCCGGGCCCAGCGCGCTCCCCGGTCTGCCCCAGCGCAGCGCAGCGCCGAGCCCTCCCCGCAGCCCGCAGCCGCAGCGCAGCGCCGAGCCCTCCCCGCAGCCCGCAGCCCCAGCCCGGCCTGGAGACCCCACCGCCACCTCTGGCCACTGCCCCACCCTTACTTCCCCTCCCCGGCCACAGCGTGGGCCTCGTATCCTGCTGGAGGCGTCGAGCATCAGCCTCCAGCCCCAGGGTCGGGTACCCGGCGCCGCCCCTCGCCCATGATTTGTTCCCAGGGCTGCAGGGACAGGCTGGGGTCCCTCACCCTGGCCCGGCTGGCGCGGGAGTTAGCCAGACTGCGCTCCTTGCCTCTGTCAGGACAAGGCAGGTTTCCGACCCTTTCCTTGACCCTTTGGCCACACTCCTGTTCCTGTTATATTATTAGTTGTCCCCCGAAATCACTTGGCTTCCAGGTCCTGTGGATCCCCCCTTAGGCTGGGAGGGGGGATCCTTTAGCAGTGGGCGGGCCCTGGATCCTAAGAGGATCATCTCTGGCCTCTGCTCTGAGCCCTCTGCAATTTATCAGCATCCTTCTGGCCTTGTGGACACCAGAACCAGACCCAGGATCCCAGCAACAGTCACACCCGGGGCACATACACAACACACAGTCAACCTGTGGAACTCCTTGCCAGGAGATGTTGTGAAGGCCAAGACTATAACAGGATTCAAAAAAAGAACTAGGTAAGTCCATGGAGGGTAGGTCCATCAATTGCTGTTAGCCAGGATGGGCAGGGAGGGTATCCCTAGCCTCTGTTTGTCAGAAGCTGGGAATGGGTGACAGGGGATGGATCACTTGAGGATTACCTGCTCTGTTCATTCCCTCTGGGGCACCTGGCATTGGCCACTGTCGGCCGACAGGATACTGGGCTGGGTGGACCTTTGGTCTGACCCAGTCGGGCCGTTCTTATGTTCTAGATGTGTGCACTTACATTTAGCTATATTCAAACACAGTGTTTCCTTGCACCCAGCTTAAAAAGTGACCCAGATCGCTCTGTAGCAGTGAGTTGTTCTCTTCCCTAGTTACCACTCCCCCAATGTTTGTGTTGTCTGCAAACTCTCAGTGACGATTTTTTCTTCTTCCAGGTCATTGACAAAAATCTAGTGAACCCTGCAGGACCCCTGGGAAACAGACCTGCTCTGTGATGATTCCCCAGCTAGTTACATCTTAGACCGAGCAGTTAGCCCGTTTGTAACATAAGAACCTAAGAATGGCCAGACTGGGTCAGACTAAAGGTCCATCCAGCCCCGTGTCCTGTCTGCCGACAGCAGCCAATGCCAGGTGCCCCAGTGGGAGTGAACCTAACAGGTGATGATCTAGTGATCTCTCTCCTGCCATCCATGTCCACCCTCTTGACAGACAGAGGCTAGGGACACCCTTCCTTACCCATCCTGGCTAATAGCCATTAATGAACTTAACCTCCATGAATTTATCCAGTTCTCTTTTAAACCCTGTTATAGTCCTAGCCGTCACAACCTCCTCAGGCAAGGAGTTCCACAGGTGGACTGTGCGCTGTGTGGAGAAAAACTTCCTTTTATTTGTTTTAAACCTGCTGCCCATTAATTTCATTGGGTGGCCCCTAGTTCTTCTATTATGGGAACAAGTAAATAATTTTCCCTTATTCACGTTCTCCACACCACTCATGAGTTTATAGACCTCTATCATCTCCCCCCTTAGTCTCCTCTTTTTCAAGCTGAAAAGTCCAAGCCTCTTTAATCGCTCCTCAATGGGACCCGTTCCAAACCCCTCATCATTTTAGTTGCCCTTCTCTGAAGCTTTTCTAATGCCAGTATGCATCAGCCCCTGTGATGCGGGGGGCCATGGTAACGTTACCTTTTTAAAACCAAAATGGCACATGCTACTACATCAAAGCCTTACACTGTTACCTTCATCCTCAGACTTGCCATCTCATCATGACAGGGTATCAAGTTAGTCTGACAGGATCTATGCTCCATAAACCCATCCTGAGTTGCATTAATTACATTACGCTCCTTTAGTTCCTTAGTAATGGAGGCCCGTAGCAGCTGTTCCATTATCGTGTCTGGGATGGCTGTCAGGCTGACATCCCATTTACCCTTTTTAAAAATAGGCACATTAGCTTTTCTTCCCAGCTTCAAGAACCTCCCCTGTGCTCCAGCCCCATTGGATGCCCAAGGCACCGCTGGCCAGGAACGGGGCTGGACCCAACCACATGCCCCAGGCACATGACAACAGAAGCCATGGAGCGGGCTGGGCCGGCCGGCTCTCAGAACAGGGGTAAATGCCACGCTAGGTAACCTGGCCTCTCCCTCCCTCCCTCCCACCCCCGGCCTGCTGCAGGGCTCCTGGCTTCACCGCACTCCCCCCTCGCCTACTTCCCCCTTTTCACTTCCCTCCCCTCCCAAGAACGCTGTGAGCTGCCCCGGCAAAGGTCTGGCCCTGGGGGGCATTCAGCCCATGCCAGCCCCCGAGGCAGTGCTGCAGCATGTGTCGAAGTGCTAGGTGCACACACCAGCTGAGCCTGGCACCCCGTGACCCTCACCCAGTGCTGTAAGCAGGCTGCCCGCAGCTCCTCCCCATGCTGTTCCCCCTCTCCCTCCCGGGCAACGGGTCTGCAGCCCTGGCCCCAGGCAGGGCGCGAGCCGGAGCTTGTGGTTTCCTTGTGTTTTAGTCCGTTCCCCCCAGCCAGGGCGCTGGGTCTCCCCCGGTTCCCAGCACAGCTGTTTGGTTCCATTCTCACTCTCCACCAGGCCACGTGGCCCCAGCAGTGCCTGGCTGAGTGGCTCTCCTAGGTCCCCGGGCCCTGCACAGCTGGGATGCTCCCGCCCACACTTGGGGACTGGAGCCCCTGGGTGCCCTCACCAGCAAGCTGCAGCACGGTGCGCTGGGGCGACTCTGCTCCCCCTTGAGGCTCATGTGGGCAGCCCAGGCTGCTTCCTCGGCTGGTTCTCTGCCTGGTGCCCAGACACGCCCCAGCTGGGCATGTCCCGCCCTGCCCGTGAGGGCCCTGCCAGCTCCGAGGAGGAGCTCCAGGGCCTGGGGCACAGGAGCTGCTGCCAGCCGGCAGGGGCCGGCCCTGGATCGAACGGTGTTGGTAGCTCCCAGCCTCCTGCGGGATGGACCTGCCTAGAGCAGCGCAGGGGACCTGGATGCAGATGGCGATTTAAAGCCCCCCCAGTGTCCTCCCGGAGCCCATCTGTGAGCTCAGCCCAGGGATCCCGCTGGGATGGACGAGGGGTGGCAATGGGGTGGCCCAGCAGCCGGCCCAAGGACTGTGGCCAGGTGTCCTGCTTTGTGGTGTGCCACGTAGAGCCAGGTGGGGTTTCCTCCGAAGGGGGCTGCCCCTAATCCCTGGCTCCCAGGAGGCTGCATGATTGGCCGTGATCTCGCCTTTGACTGGAGCAGCCCCACACCCGGGGCCGTGCTGAGCGCTGCAGCTGAGCCCGGCTCCAGCAAGGGGTGGTAGAGAGCCTGACCCACACAACCCCTGCTGACTTCAGCACCCCAACCCCGGAAGGGGCAGCACCCATCACACAGCCCCCCCTGCAGCCCACTTCCCCCAGAGAAAGGGGCCAGGACCTCCTGCACCCCACCCAGGGAAACGCTGCCCCAGAAGGAGGCCCAAGGCCTGGCTGTCCCCTCTTGCTGGCTTGAGGGACAGGCAGTAGGAAGGCAGGTGGTGCCTTAGCCCATGAGCCGTTGGGGGCTGGGGGGTTACCCTACAGCCAGGAGAGGGGCAGGATTCCAGCCCATAAAGCTCAGCACAGCCTGGCATGGTGGGGCAGGAGGGAGGGGAAGCTCCCCCAGCAGGGCCAGCCTGAGGCTCCTCCCCATGGTCAGGCCTGGGGGGCAGCAAGGTTGGGGGAGCCTCCAGCACAGAGGCCTTTGGGTCCCCACCCCATGCCAGTGACGCAGGCGGGAAGGCGGCTCCAGTGCTCATTTATTGCGGCGACATGTGCCAGCCCCGCGGGGCTTGTGTTAAGGCAGCTGTGGCCCTCATGCATGTGCCAGGCCCTTTGTCCATGGGTCGCGCTCTCCCCATGCCCAGAGGGACCAGGCGCTCCTAGGACAGGCCTGGGCACAGCCAGAGCCAGCAAGGCAGCAGCAGTGTCTCCTTCACACCTTGCCAGGGTCCTCCTTCAGCATCACCGTCCTGTTTAACACCATCTGTGGGAGGAGAGGGAGAGGCACTGAGTGAGCCCGGGAGGCCCCGGGGCGGGGACGCCAGCTGGCCCAGCCCCCAAGAGCCGAGCAACAGAGACCCCAAGGACTCACCTTCCCCTCCGTGCTGTCGGGATCCACCGAGAAGTAGCCCAGCCGCTCAAACTGGAACTTGTCAAAGGGCTTGGCGGAGCAGATGGATCTGTCAGCCAGGGCGCTGTCCATCACGCGCAGCGAGTCCTGCGGAGAGCGGCACTGCTCAGCGGCTGGGCCCCCGGCTCACCCAACAGCCAGGGGAGAGGGGCACTGCTCAGCGGCTGGGCCCCCGGCTCACCCAACAGCCAGGGGAGAGGGGCACTGCTCAGCGGCTGGGCCCCCCGGCTCACCCAACAGCCAGAGGAGAGGGGCACTGCTCAGTGGCTGGGCCCCCGGCTCACCCAACAGCCAGAGGAGAGGGGCACTGCTCAGTGGCTGGGCCCCCGGCTCACCCAACAGCCAGAGGAGAGGGGCACTGCTCAGTGGCTTGGCTCCTGGCACACGGCTCACCCAACAGCCAGGGCCTTCCAAGTGGAGTGGCAGGGGAGAGCCCAGTAGCAGGAGAGGAATTATTTAAGCTCAGTACCAATGTGGACACAAGAACAAATGGATATAAACTGGCCATCAGGAAGTTTAGAGTTGAAATTAGATGACGGTTTCTAACCATCAGAGGAGTGAAGTTCTGGAACAGCCTTCCAAGGGAAGCAGTGGGGGCAAAAGACCTATCTGGCTTCAAGACTAAGCTTGATAAATTTATGGAAGGGATGGTATGATGGGATAACCTAATTCTGGCAATTAATTGATCTTGGACTATTAGTAGTAAAGATGCTCAATGGCCTGTGATGGGATGTCAGATGGGGTGGGATCTGAGTTACTAAAGAGAATTCTTTCCTGGGTGTCTGGCTGGTGAGTCTTGCCCACATGCTGAGGGTTTAGCTGATCACCATATTTGGGGTCGGGCAGATTGGCAGAGGCCCTGGAGGTTTTTCACCTTCCTCTGTAGCATGGGGCACGGGTCACTTGCTGGAGGATTCTCTGCACCTTGAAGTCTTTAAACCATGATTTGAGGACTTCAATAGCTCAGACATAGGTGAGGGATTTGTTACAGGAGTGGGTGGGTGAGATTCTGTGGCCTGCGTTGTGCAGGAGGTCAGACAAGACGATCGATCGTAATGGTCCCTTCTGACCTTAAAAGTCTATGACTCATGACCAGCGGCAGAGGGAAGGGAGACCTGGGGGGGTCCGCAGGGCAGGCTCCCTGGCTCCTCAGCTTGGTATCTCTCACTCTCCCTGTCCCTAGCCCTGAGCTGCGGGAGTGCAGAGAACTGGGGGGGGTGTCCGTATCCCCTGTGCCAATGGCCCCCTGGAGAGGGGTGCTCTCCTCACTCCCAGGCTGGGTGGAACCTGTCCCAGCAGGTCATGTGCTCAGACCCTCCCACTCCAGGAGTCCCCCGGCAAGGCCCCAAGCTGATGGCCCTGCACTCCCAGCCAGAGAGGCCCCTAGCCAGAGGAGGGAAAGCACGGCAGTGGCCTGGCCGCAGGGCGGTGCTCGAGGCAGCTAGCGAGTAACCCTGTCACAGTAGTGAGCCCTAGCCCGTAGCACCTGCCAGCACTCACGGGGTTGAGGTCACTCAGGAATCCAGCTGGCACCTCTGCAGGGTCCTCGGGGTTTTTGTGCAAGAACCTGCAAATAAGACAGGGCCAGTCAGGGCCGAAGTGGGGGCCCCCCAGGCAGGAGTCCCCGGGCTGGCGGGGTGGGGCGGGGGACCCTGCGGGCAGGAGTCCCTGGGCTGGAATCCCTGAAATCCTTCCCCAGCCCCCTGCAGTGACCAGCTGCTCAGCCTAGCAGGGTCTTACCCTGTGCCAACCCTCCAGCCACCCTCTGCTGAGCCAGGCGAGCCCACTGACGTAGCAGCCCCAGCAGTGGCCACCAGGGCTGCAGCCCTCCCCCCGCAGCCCCCCCGCAGCAGCCTGGGAAACGCAGAGATCTCTGGGCATGTGGGGCTGGTGGCTGGTGTGTTTCCCAGCAGGCAGGGGCTGGCACAGAGTTGCCTGCGGATGCCAGGCCAGCTGGTGAGAGCAGGAAAGCTGCTGAAGGGGCAGCTCCGGGCTCACCCACTAAGTGAAGCTGGGTGGCGTTAGCTGCGCCCAGCACGTGGCTCCACACGTACAGCAGGGCTGGGGCTCCTGCCCCCACCGCTCTGAGACAGCCCAGAGCCAGCGCCCCCCGTACTCACAGCCGCTCGTAGAGCCGCACCTCGCAGACCAGCGGATCCGACACCCAGTGGATGAAGGCTTTGGGCTTCTCCACAGAGTTCGACTTTGTGCACGTCACCTCCAGCTGCATCACCTGCCCGCCAGCATCCTGAGCAAGGAGAAAGAGGAGCGTCAGGGGCCAACGCCTCACCGGGGAGCCCCATGGCCTCCGGCCCGCTGGCCACCACACAGCCAGCATGAGGAGAAGGGGGCTCTGCTGCGTGCCGAGCGGCTGGGGGCTGGACAGCCAAGGCCACCGGCTGCCTGTGCCAGCTCCCGTCCCTCTGCAGAGCTTCCCGCGGCTCCAGGAGAGCAGCTGCGCCTGGCGAGCTCCGGCCTCCTTATCGCAGGGGAGGTCGTGCCACAAAGCAGCAAGGCCCAGTGACAGCTGAGCCCTCCTCGGAACCCAGGTGTCCTGGCTCCCCCCACCCAACCCTCCTCATAACCCAGGAGTCCGGGCTCCCCTGCCCCGCCCCCCGGAACCCAGGTGTCCTGGCTCCCCCCACCCAACCCTCCTCATAACCCAGGAGTCCGGGCTCCCCTGCCCCGCCCCCCGGAACCCAGGTGTCCTGGCTCCCCCCACCCAACCCTCCTCATAACCCAGGAGTCCGGGCTCCCCTGCCCCGCCCCCCGGAACCCAGGTGTCCTGGCTCCCCCCACCCAACCCTCCTCATAACCCAGGAGTCCGGGCTCCCCTGCCCCGCCCCCCGGAACCCAGGTGTCCTGGCTCCCCCACCCTCTGCTCACTGCTCGACAGGTAGCTAACAGTGATTCGGAAGGCACGCCCCCTGATAGTGACGAGGCAGGTCGCACCAGGCAGCCCCCTGGCACATCAGTGTAACCGCAGGCGACCCCCGGCAGTGGCTGTGCCGGTCCCGGCCCACCTTGATGACGTTCTGGACAGCAATGACGTAGCCGGCGTGTCTCAGCCCCACTGGCTGGCCGGGTGCCAGCCGCTTGTAGCCTTTGTCCATCACCTGCAAGGGGAGAGCCCGGCCCGTGTTACCTGAGCTCCGGCCCCGGCCCGGCCCCCCGCCCCCCCGTCAGCCGAGCTCCGGCTGGGCACTCCCGTTCGGCAGCTTGCAGGGGCCTCGACTGACCAGCCCAGCCCGGCTCCCTGCTTGGGCCCCAGCTCCCAGTGCCCATCCCCCCACGCCCCATTCCCCACAGGGAGGAGTGGGTCCCTGCCCTGGAGCCAGGGCAATGCAGGTGCCCCCTGCTCACCTCCCTGAAGTCGCTGTGCTCGATGTAGATGGTGGCCTGGAAAGGGACTTTGTGGAAGCCCTTGGTCTCGTCGGCTGGGAAGTTGGGCACGAGAACTTCCAGGGCCTGGAGGGGAAGCAAGCAGGTCAGCGCCAGCAGGGGACCATGCGGGGCCCCTTTGCACCCCAGGCCTGGAGCCGGGAGAGCCCCTGGCCTACCAGCCCCCCCAGGCGCCCCTCCCCGCGCGCCAGCCTCACCTTTTCGGTGGGGAAGTTGGTAATGGTGACTCGGAGGGGCTCCAGTACAGCCATGGCCCGGGGGGCACACTCGTTCAGCACCTCCCGCACGCAGGCCTCCAGCAGGTGGGGTTCCATCGTCGTCTGCGCCACTGTCACCCCCACCTGCGGGGACAGGCTGCGCTCAGCTCCCGCCCAGGAGGGGCGGCCAGCCCCGCTCCCCCCGCCCCAAGGCACCTACCCGCGCACAGAAGTTGTTGATGGCCTCGGGGGGGAAACCTCGCCGGCGCAGGGCCGTCAGCGTGAAGAGCCGCGGGTCGTCCCAGTCCCTGAAACGGCAACACCAGCCGTGACCAGCAGGGTGCGGCGTGGAGCCAGCCCCCGCCTGCCCCCCAGCAGCCCGCGCAGCCCTCACCTGACGGCGCCCGCCTCCACCAGCCGGATGATCTTCCTCTTGGAGACCACGGTGTAGAGCAGGTTGAGGCGTCCGTACTCCCACTGCACGGGGCAGTACACGCCCAGCGCATTGCACAGCCAGAAGTAGGAGGAGCGCCTGGGGGAGCCACGCAGCTGGTCACGCCTCGCCTCCCACTTGCCCCCCAGCCCTGCCGCTCACCCCCTACCTGCCACCACCCCCCCAGGCTCTGCCGCTCACCCCCTGCCTGCCACCACCCCCCCCCAGGCTCTGCCGCTCACCCCCTGCCTGCCACCGCCCCCCCCAGGCTCTACTGCTCACCCCCCTGCCTGCCACCGCCCCCCCAGGCCCTGCCGCTCACCCCCTGCCCGCCACCGCCCCCCCAGGCTCTGCCGCTCACCCCCTGCCTGCCACCCCGCCCCCAGGCTGTACTGCTCACCCCCCTGCCCGCCACCGACCCTGCCGCTCACCCCCTGCCCGCCACCGCCCCCCCAGGCTCTGCCGCTCACCCCCTGCCTGCCACCGCCCCCCTAGGCCCTGCCGCTCACCCCCTGCCCGCCACCGCCCCCCCCAGGCCCTGCCGCTCACCCCCTGCCCGCCACCGCCCCCCCAGGCTCTGCCGCTCACCCCCTGCCCGCCACCGCCCTCCTAGGCCCTGCCGCTCACCCCCTGCCTGCCACCGCCTCCCCCCCAGGCTCTACTGCTCACCCCCCTGCCCGCCACCGACCCTGCCGCTCACCCCCTGCCCGGCCCCCCCACACCCCCATGCCCTGCCGTTCACACCGCTGCCCCCTGCCAGCTGGGCTCAGCCCCAGCTGCGCTGAGCTCCCCACAGCCGTAGGCACTGCCCCCACAACCACAGCGGCCCCACGGCCCCGCCTCACCGGGCCTGGAACTCCTTGGTGCAGAGCGAGTGGGTGATGTGCTCAACGGAGTCGCACAGACAGTGGGTGTAGTCGTACGTGGGGTAGATGCACCTGAAATGCAAGGCAGGGCCTGAGGGCAGGACATGTGGCCCCTCACCAGCGCCTGCTCCTCCGCCCCCCCCCCGAGACACCAGCCCCTCGCCGGCGCCTGCTCCCCCCCCCCCCCGAGACACCAGCCCCTCGCCGGCGCCCGCTCCCCCCCCGAGACACCAGCCCCTCGCCAGCACCAGCCACCACCCCTGCATCCAGGTCCCCTGCACCGCTCTAGGCAGATACTTGCATCTCCGGGGAAGCAAGGCCCCTCCACCCTGGTCCCATCCCCTCTCCGGTGGGGTCGGGCCAAAGGGCAGAGCCCGGCGGGCGGGCGGGGACCAGCGTACCATCTGTCCCCGCTTCGGTGGTGTGGCGTGTATTTGATGCGGTAGGCAACAGGGTCCAGCTTCCCGTCCTCCATCACCAGCTTCATTCGCAGCGTGGCCTCCCCCTCCTCAAACTTCCCCTTCTTCATCCCCTGCAGCGACAGCCGGGAGAAACCAGCGGGGACCATCAGCCACAGCCTGCAGCCTCTGCACACAGGGGGCGCTGTGGGGGCGGGGCAGGGGGCGGGAGGAACTCTCAGCGGGGGGTGCCGAGGGGGCGGGGAAGGGCAAGTGCCCAGCGGAGGGTGGGGCCCAAGCGGGCACCCAGCGGGGGGGAGGAGGTCGCCAAGGGGGCGGGGCAAGCACCCAGCGGTGGCGGGGGGGTTGCCGAGAGGGCCATGCGAGCACCCAGCCCGGGGAAAGAAATCACCGAGGGGGCTGAGCTGAGCTCCCAGAGGGGGGCGCTGAGTCCCTTTGCAAGGCCCATATACCTGGAAGAGGAGGAGTGACTCTTCCACGGGCCGATCCCGCCATGGGGAGGGCGGAGGGTTGTGGCCTTTGATTTCTTCTACCCTCTGATGGCAGACGTAGGCGTGGCCCCTGGGGAGGAGAGAGACGTCACACCCGCCCCACACACGCCCACCGGGGACATGGCCGAGTGACTGCTCAGCACGGGACCCGCCAGTCTGGCACTGGCAGGGAGCCCAGGGGGACCAGGCTGCTCGCAGGGAGCCCCATCAGGCTCCATACTGTCCCCACAGCAGCCAGGCACACCCTGCCCCTCAGAACGGCCGGCTCCACCGCCCCGTGCAAAGCCTGTCCCATGGGCCCCCTCGTGTCCCGCACACTCACCGCTGGATGA
This sequence comes from Lepidochelys olivacea, assembly GCF_965140295.1. Lineage (NCBI taxonomy): Eukaryota > Metazoa > Chordata > Testudines > Cheloniidae > Lepidochelys > Lepidochelys olivacea. Next base: position 1,433,295 of record NC_140417.1, on the reverse strand, counting down.
GCTCCATGGCCCACGCATACAGCTGGTCGAAGTAGTCTGAGGCATGTGTCACAGCATGTGGCTTGTAGCCTACGGGCAGAGCGAGCCCATGAGTGAGCGCCTCCCTCCTTCCCTCCCTCCCCGCCCCCACCTGGAGCACCAGCCTCATCCCCGCTCTGCCCCAGTGCCAGGGGGCTGCCCCTGTGTGACAAAATGGGGATTTTCTCATTATGGTGTAAGTGAATCTTATTGTTTTGCATGAATACTGTATGTGCCTCAGTTTCCCTGTGTGCTGCATCAAAACCTCGGTGATGGAGACAGGGGTGTGTGACTTTTGCCGAGACCCCCGGGGGCAGGTGAGGCGGCTCCGGCTGCCTGCACTTAGGCGATGGCCGATGCCCATCGTAACCTGAGACCCTGGAGGGGGATGTGACCAGGTGAAGAAAGACAAAGAGAAGGGGGAGCAGCAATGGGCGGGGGAGGGTTGGAGGTCAGGTGGCTGGAGGTTGGCAGTCTGGGTGGGGTGGCAGGAAGGGAATCCAGGCCGCCTGGCCCAGGACTCCCAAGATGGACTTGCCTGAAAGTCACGGATTTCTGTGCTAACGAGCTCTGTTCTACGCTGTGTTCCCGTCGACTAATAAACCCTCTGTTTTACTGGCTGGCGGAGAGTCACGTCTGATGCGGAGCTGGGGGGCAGGACCCTCTGGCCGCCCAGGACCCCACCCAGGCAGACTCGCTGGGGGAAGCGCAGGGAGGGGCAGAGGATGCCGAATGCTCCGGGGTCAGACCCAGGAAGGGGGAAGCCGGGTGAGCTGTGTGTCCTGCAGACAGGCTGCTCCCAAAGAGGAGACTTCCCCAGAGTCCTGCCTGGCTTCGTAGGGAGCAGTTCCAGAGCATGGCCCCCATGACTCCCTGCCCCCCATTGGCAGCATGCAGGGACCTTCCAGGAGGCAGCTGACTGAAATAAGGAGGGGCCAGGCCAGTGCCCCCCACCTCACCCCTGGGCAAAGGCAGCAGGTTCTGTTCACCCAGCAGCAGCTGTGGGAGCTCTGGCATCTCCCTTGGGTACCTGGCTGGTCCCTCTCCACCCCAGCTGCTCCCCCCACAACCTCCTAGTCATCCCCCCATTCCTCACCCCAGCGGTTCCTGCTCTGCCTCCCTCATCCCCCACTCCCGCTACCCCCCCAGCCACTGCCCCCACCCCTTGTATCCAGCTATTCCCCTCCCCCATGCCTGGAACCCAACCATTCTGCCCCCCTGCCCCCACCCCAGCCAACCCCCTCCACTTTCCCCCAGGCCCCGTACCCAGCCACTCCACCATGTCCCGGATGGCGGTGAAGTACTTCTCCTCCTCCTTCTCGGGGTTGGTGTCGTCGTACCGCAGAAAGCACACGCCCCCGTTGGCCTGAAAGGGGCCACGGCCTGGTCAACCCTACGCCCGGCACCCCCTGTGGCCGCCACCCCCCGTGCCCAGCACCCTGCCAGGGCCCACCACCTCACCAGCCCCCATGCCCACCAGCCTGCTGGCGCCCCCCACCTCCCCCAGCCTGCAGCCTCCCCCCACCAGCCCCCCCCACCCGCAGCCCCGCCCCCCCCACCCTGCCGGCGCCCGCCCCCCCCACCCACACTCACCAGCCCCCGCGCCCACCACCCTGCTGGCGCCCCCCACCCCCCCAGCCTGCAGCCCCGCCCATACCCACTGCCCCTGCGCTCACCACCCTGCCAGCGCCTGCCACGCCCCATGCCCGCAGCCCCGCCCACACCCGCCAGCCCCATCGCCCATCACACTGAGGAGAGGGCAGGGCCAGAACAGGCCAGGGGCCTGGATCTGGCAATGGGGCAGGGCAGCTCCGGGTGCTGATGGGGCTCAAGGCCTTTAGCACATGGCTTGTCTCCAAACCCCCACCCTTCTCTCCAGCAGCTTCTGGGAGCCGGCCCCTGTGTGGGGTCAGGCGTGAGAGTGCTGGGCTGAGCTCAGACTGGGTGCCACCGACAGGGGCCTGTCAGCAAAGTGCAGTGGCTCTGCACCATGAGGGAGCTGGGAGGACACATCTGTCCCAGGGGTCAAGGCAGAAGCTCACCTTGGCGTAGCGGCTGGCTTGGGGGGGAGGGGTATGGCTCACCTTGGCATAGCTGGGGGGCCTCGGGGGGTACAGCTGGCTCGGAGGGGATGGGGGGCTCACCTTGGCATAGCCGGGTGCCCCGGGGAGTGTGGCTGGCTCGGGGGGGTGGGGGTGGGGCTCACCTTGGTGTAGCCAGGTGCCCCAGGGGGTGCGGCTGGCTCAGAGGGGATGTGGGAGCTCACCTTGGCATAGCCGAAGTTGAAGTTGATGGCTTTAGCGTGGCCGATGTGCAGGATGCCGTTGGGCTCTGGAGGGAACCGCGTCCTCACCTGAGGGGAGAGGAGTTCCCAGACCCACTAGCCCAGTGTCCAGAGCGTTACTGGCCCCGGGCCAGGCCATGCGAGGTGAAAAGGCGCCAGCCTCATGTCCCCCACCCCACCCCCACGGGACTTGGCCCACAGGCCTGGCAGCCTCCAGCCCCTGGGGACAGTGGGCTCTAGTGATGGAGCGAGAAGGGCCTAGAGACAGAAAGAAACCGGCTCCCAGCAGTGACAGGGCAGGGTGGTGCCTCTGGGCTCTCTCCCGCTCCAAGCTGTGCTCAGCCCCGCTCTGGGCTCTGACCTGTGCCAACAGCCGGAAGGAGGATCTCTGGGGTGTCTGACGCCCCTTCCTCATAAAGCCGGCCAGAGGAGGGTCTGGAGGGATCTGTCCCGTCCCTGGGTTCTATCCCCAGCTCTTCTGCTGTCCTTGCCACCAAACTTCGCCTACCCATGCCTCAGTTTCCCCATGTGGCCCAATGGCCTCTGAGGCCCATTGTGGGGGTTAATGAGTAGATGGACAGCACTCGTTACTGTGGTTAGTGAGTGACAGGAGCAGGCAAGTCACAGACACTGCAGAGCCCCTGCCTCATGCAGGATGAAGGGGGGCTGGGAGAAGACCCTGACCCACCTGCCCGCCGGTGATCTCCAGGTGCTGCTTCATCAGGGCCATGGTGTGGGGCGTGATCACGTAGCCTTCTGTCTTGTAGTTCTCACCTGGGGGAGCAGGGAGCTGTGAGCATGGGGAGGGGGGAGGGCTGGGGCACAGTGCCCCAGTCAGCGGGAGGGGAGGCCCCCGCCCTGGTGCTGGGCATGAGCCCCCGGCAGGGAGGGAAGCGTGGGACTCCACACACTTGCCCCTCTGCTAATGGACCCTGCTAGGGGCAGGCTGCACCCTCCTGTGGTGGGCAGGGACACAGCCTGGTGCGCCCCAGCAACTGCCCCAGGGCTCCACAGCTGGGCTGCCCAGCTGGGGCACCGGAGCCAGGCTGGGGCAGGAGGCTCCAGTACCCCAGCCAGCACCACCGTCCAGCCCCCGGGGAAGCCAGGCTCAGACTGGGCACCCCCAGCACAGCCTCCAGAACACCTGGGGCAGGACTAACAGCAGGGCCCGACCTTGCCCAGCCGGCGTGGGACGGACCCTCCCGTCCCGAGCCCCTGAGCACCCCCGGGCCTGCCCACGCTGAGCCTGCCAGGCCGAGGTCCCAGGAGCCCAGAGCAGGCAGGCCGCACTCACCTGGCTTGTGGAATTTGAGGGCTTCTCCCCTCAGCTGCTCCATCAGCGACTTTGTCTCCAGGGTCACTCCTCCTGTGGGAGCAGGGAGGCGAGGTGCGTTAGCCTCTGCCCCAGGGACCCCGCCCCTCGCTCGCAGACCTCCGGTGCCGCCCGGCCCAAGGCCCTTCCCCAAGGGCGCCTGCCCAGGCCAGGCCAGCAGCACTGCCCTGCCAGCCCAGGCCGGTTCCCAGCCCCGTTCTTCCCTTCCCTTCCCTTCCCGAGACCCGCACAGAAGAGAGGGGAATGGAGCTGGTGCGCTGTTGGCCATGCAGCAGGGACCATGGAACCAGCGGGGATAGGCCTCGGTCCCATCTGCCCCCCCATCGACAGCAGGAGCGGCCAGAACCAGAGGGCGGGGGGCGCTAGGCAGCAGGAATCAGGGCCCAGCCCAGGACGCCAGTTCCCAGCTGAAGGCAGGGAGCCGATCCACCAGCAGGGTCGTCCCGGCTCCTAGGACGAAGGCCACTGACAGTGGCAGCTCCCAGCTCCAGGACGCTGTGCGTGCGGTTAGTCCTCCAGAGAGGAACTGGCCTGGCAGTCGGCCCCAGGGCTCCCTGAGACCCGGGGGGAGGTGTAGGTGGGGGGCAGCCCCACGACCCAGGAGGAGCTGTCCCAGGCCCGGGCCGGGGGGTGGTAGGCGGTAGGTGGGGGGCAGCCCCACGACCCAGGAGGAGCTGTCCCAGGCCCGGGCCGGGGGGTGGTAGGTGGGGGGCAGCCCCACGACCCAGGAGGAGCTGTCCCAGGCCCGGGCCGAGGGGCGGTAGGTGGGGGGCAGCCCCACGACCCAGGAGGAGCTGTCCCAGGCCCGGGCCGGGGGGCGGTAGGTGGGGGGCAGCCCCACGACCCAGGAGGAGCTGTCCCAGGCCCGGGCCGGGGGGTGGTAGGTGGGGGGCGGTAGGTGGGGGGCAGCCCCATGACCCAGGAGGAGCTGTCCCAGGCCCGGGCCGGGGGGTGGTAGGTGGGGGGCAGCCCCACGACCCAGGAGGAGCTGTCCCAGGCCCGGGCCGAGGGGCGGTAGGTGGGGGGCAGCCCCACGACCCAGGAGGAGCTGTCCCAGGCCCGGGCCGGGGGGCGGTAGGTGGGGGGCAGCCCCACGACCCAGGAGGAGCTGTCCCAGGCCCGGGCCGGGGGGTGGTAGGTGGGGGGCGGTAGGTGGGGGGCAGCCCCATGACCCAGGAGGAGCTGTCCCAGGCCCGGGGGCAAGGGAGGGCACACTGAAATGCAGTTCACCAGGACCAAGCAGTGTGGCCAGGGACTGGGCCGCTCCGGGGGCTGGGCACTAAGTGGCATCCTGTCCTCACAGTCCACCCCCCCTGCATCTTCTCTGGGGCACATGGAGCAGCCCAGGCCAGAGCTCTCCAGGCAGCACCTTCCCCAGCCCCAGTGCAGCAGGCCCAGCCGCGGGCTGTTTCTGGCCCCCAGCTCAGCGGCTACCCATGAGGGCGCAGACGAGGATGCGGGGAGTCCCCAGACCCTGCCCAGCCAGACCCGCACAGCAAGCTCACCATTCTCCTCCAGTGCCTTCTGCTGCCTCTCCACCTCGGCCGGCTTGGCCTTCCCAGCCTGCAGGGACAGAAGGGGAGCAGCCTTCAGCGCTCCCGGGGCCCTGAGCCCAGCCAGCCCCGCCCCCGCGGCAGAGACTGGACACTGCGCACCCGTCCCGCAAAGCCCAGCCTCCTCCCCAAGGGCCACGTCTCCCACCACGCTGCTTCCCGCAGTCAGAACGAGCCTGGGGCTCTGGCCAGGCAGCGCTGGGGAAGGGCTCCAGCCCCCTTCAGCTCCAGTGACCTCATACGTGCCCCCATAGCCCAGGGCACTGCCAACAACCCTGCCCCCCATAGCACTGCCAACCGCCCAGCCCCTCTCTCCATAGCCCAGGACACTGCCAACTACCCAGTCCTGCCCCCCCATAGCACCGCCAACCGCCCAGCCCTGCCCCCCCATAGCCCAGGGCACCACCAACTGCCTAGCCCCTCCCCCCATAGCCCAGGGCACACGCCCCCAGCAAGCCAGGCTCGGGGTGCCCCTCCTGCTCACACGGTACCTTCTGTTTCTTTTCCAGGTCAGCTTCTGTCTTTGGGCCCAACAAGTGCAGCACCTGCAGGAAAGGGAGTGGGGCCTGAACAGGGCTGGACAAGGGGAGAGGGGGGGCAGGAGTCTGAGCGGAGTCACTCCCCCATCAGCCCCCCCACTCAGGCTGGAGCCCAGCCAGGATCTCAGTGGTCCCTCTCCTCGGCAGGGCCAGGAGGACCATCCCTCCACTGCCCTGCCTGGGCCACGGGCCTGCTCCCAGGCACTTCCCGCGTGGGACACGAGCCGGGCGCAGGGCTCCTGGGGGCCAGCGCTGTGTTCAGAAGCCAGGTCCCGTCGCCCGCTGGGCTCAAAGGCAGCCCGGCACAGCCACACCTACCTGCAGGTCCACTTCATTCTTAATGCTCTTGCCATCCGCCCACCTCAGACTGCCACGCGCCTCGCCTGCAAGTGAGCACAAAGGGACGGGTGTGGGCAAGAGACAGGCTGGCAGGCCCCAGCTCAGCGATCCCCCTGGGACAAGCAACGGCACCTTCCCCTTGAGTCAGGGCCGCAGCCTCACTCAGGCCACCAGCTGCTGGCCAAGGGCAGATTCCAGCAGCCTCTCTGCTGCCAGTCTGGACAAGCCCCAAAGCCACCGGGTGCAGCAGGGCCCCGGCTGCACAAGGGTGGGAGAGCTGCAGAGCGGGCCTACAGCTGGGGAGCTGGTGCAGCCCCCAAGCACCAGCAGCCCTGAGACAACAGGCTGCCGGGCCTTTAACTGCCACATCGTCCACAGCTCTGCAGAGCACTGGCATGTACAACACTGGGCCCCGTCTACACTGGGGCTCCCAGGGCCTCTGCCCCCAAGGCGGCTTGCCAGAGGTTAGCCATGGCAGGGATGTTTTCGCAGAGCTCCCTTGTGTCAGCAGGCCACCCCGGAGGGATCTCGTACTGCTGGGCTTCCCCGCTGCACAGCCGCTCATGGCAGGGGCCGGGCAGCTCTCCCAGGCAGGGGCTGCCTGAGACGTCTGCACGGCAGCCAGCACCGTCAGTGCTGCGAAAGGCCCGTCCTGCGTGGCAGCTCCCAGCCCGGCTAGCGACACACACAGCTGGTGGGCAACAGGTGTACACTTGCCCAGTTGGCTCAGGAGCCGCAAGGAAGGAGGACATCGTTTCTGAGAAGACGGGGCACTGGGCAGGGCCAGGACCTGAGGGGCACCGAGCAGCCTCCCTCTCAGTGCTGGGCGGCCGGCTCTCGCTCACCTGCTCAGGGGCTAACCAAGCACTGCAGGGCGTGGGGAAGGAGTCTCCTGCAGGGCAGGGGGCAGTGACCTTCGGGGATTTCGACTTCCTCTGCAGCCTGGGGTGCAGGTCACTGAATCATTTCCCAGCCATGGGGGGCCTCAGGCACTGGGGCCCTCGGCAGCGATGTACCAGAGGTGACCTTTACCGGGTGAAATCATGTTTTTACAGCCCCAGGAAACCTAGTTAATCCCAGTTTAAGGCATTTTCTATTAAAAACTGTCTCGTAGCCACTGCGCCTCCTCTTATTCCATACTCACAAGACCGCAGTCGGGATTAATTTAGGGCTGTACAAATAAAAAGTAAAAGTGCAGCAGGCAAAGCACCACACTGTGTAATTGTAGCATTGAGCAGCCCAACGCCAATGTGGGTTTTGGGTCAGTGTTTTCTGAAGGAAGTTACACATCTCGTGACTCATTTCAATATTATCGAAACAAACCCATTTAATTGCATGAAAAGGACAATAACGCAGAACTGCAGGCGGGAAGTGGGAGGCGATCAGAGGCGTGGCGAGCTGCAGGCGGGGAGCGGGAGGCGATCAGAGGCGTGGCGAGCTGCAGGCGGGGAGCGGGAGGCGATCAGAGGCGTGGCGAGCTGCAGGCAGGAGGCGATCAGAGGCGTGGCGAGCTGCAGGCGGGGAGCGGGAGGCGATCAGGGGTGTGGTGAGCTGCAGGCAGGGAGCAGGAGGCGATCAGAGGCATTGCGAGCTGCAGGCAGGAGGCTATCAGAGGCGTGGCGAGCTGCAGGCGGGGAGCGGGAGGCGATCAGAGGCGTGGGGAGCTGCAGGTTGCCAGTCCAGGTCCATCTGGCTGTGCAGCGCCCCATCAGAAGACCAACTGTGATGCAGTGGTTAGGCAGAGCCTGTTCCTCAGGTGCGAATGGATGTATGCGAAGATTGAAAAGATCCGTTCTTTGCTTCCTGGACACTGATGCGGTTCTTTTCCCAGGTTCAAGCGGGTTTAGGCTGGTATGAAGCAGCGCCCTGCCCTACATTACTTTTTCCCAAGAAACTGCCTGCCCTGTATTGGCTTTCCGTCCGGTTGTTGGGTTCAGCGTGCGGGGGCTGAGCGGGGCGGGCAGCCTGTCCTAGACAGGAGCTCAGACAGAATAATCTCGTGGTCCCTTCTGGCCTTAAACTCTCTGACTTTGCTCCAAACAAGTTCCTGTTTGCAGGGGTGTGAGCACTAGAAGGGGCCCGAAGCCAAGGCAGTGAGCCAGCAATGGTTTAGTCACACACAAAAGGAGACCAGGAGGGGGGACTCCAGATAACGCGCCAGCGTGGGCCACCTCTGCCCTCGATGGCGCAACACACATCACTGCAACAGCCAGACCCACAGACCAGGGAATCTCCTCAACGCAGCCCAGCAGAGTGCCTGGCGGTGCCAGGGCACAGGATGGTTGGGCAGGCAGCCCAGTGCCAGGGTAGGAGCCCTGCTCACAGCCACATGGCTCTGTCATGAAGCGTGGGGGAGTCAGGGTCTTGTACCCTTCTTTCCTGCGATTCACGGTCACCGTGACTCTCGGCTGGCCAGTAGAACAGCAGGTTTATTACAGACGACAGGAACGCAATCCAACCCAGAGCTTGTAGGCATGAACAGGACCCCTTAGTAGGTCCTTCTGGGGGATAGAGACCTTAGACCCCCCCAACTCTGGGGCTCTCCCCTCTTCCCTAGCCCATTCCAAAGTGAAAGAAAAACCCTCCAGCATCCCAACCAGCCTCCCCCAGCTCCTCCTCCAGCCATTGTCCAGTTTCCCTGGCAAAGGTGTCACCTGGCCCCAACCCCCTCCTGGCTCAGGTTACAGGCTCTCAGGTATCCCATCCCCAGTGAAACTCCCCTGCCACGTTCCCAGGTCAACACTCCCCCTCCCTGCTGCATCACAGGCTCTCAGAAGCATTGCCAAGGGGATCCTCTAGACAAGGGGCACACACAAGAGCACCACCAGGGAGCTAGCCTTCAAACCAGATCCTGCCAGCCCAGCCAGCCTGAGGGTCAGAGGCAACCAGCACAGGGTCAGATCCCGCCGGCCGATTCCCAGGTCCTGCCCTGCTCATGCCCCTAGTCCAAGACACAGCCACCACCAACTCAGCTCCAGAACTGTTCTACAGGCTCATGGCCAACAAGCTGTGGCTGTACCTGGCCCTACTGCGCGTGCTCTGGCTATGACTCTCGGGTGCCTGCCACCCTCATGGCCAGCGAGTCACCAGGGCAGCAGCTGAGCACACACTGCGGCTTAGCTCCCAGAGCAGTGCTCACAGCCCTATTCCAGCCCCCAGGAACCTGGCAGATGAGGGGCAGGCATGAGGCATGGGGAGCAGTGGGGAAGTTCCAGAAGGATGCTGGGAAAGCAGGGTGCTCTGGGAGGGGGATCAGAAGAGGAGGCACAGAGGCGACCAGGTACAGAGGAGATGGGCACATGGATGCTGCACCTGGTCTGTAAGAAGCACAAGGAGTGAGCCCAGGTCAGGGGGAGGGAACAGAGCCAAGGGACATACTGGGGGGGAAGAGGGAAGGTACCTCTTGATCCATGCCATGGAGAACCACACACAGGTCACCCCCCGGAGACCCAGCCCCCGGCCCGCCTGAGCTGCAGACTCACCCATCAGCAGCCCCATGTTAAAGCGGTACCGCTCCGACAGCAGCTCAGCTCGGTGCTTGTTAATGGCCGCCTCCACCTAGACCGAGCAGGAGAATCCAAGTGGTGAGCCGGGCAGGAATGGGCGGGGAACACAGGCTGCAGGGCAGCAGAGCAGAGACTCACTTGTAACTGGTGCCCTGACAAACTCCCTAAGGGAATGAGATCGGCAATGGGAAAGGAGGGGCTGGAACCGGCACGGGCCAGACGGGCTGGGCTCAGACACACAAGGGAGCTACCGGTACGGCCATGCTGGCAGGGAGCTCCCACCACAGCAAGGGCCCCTCATCTCCTCTAGAGAGAGGCCCAGGCAGGAAGGGCTACAGGCCAGCCTGGGCCTGTCTGCATGGCTGGCCCCATCCTCACTGGCGGGGCTCTGACATGGATAGCAATGGGCACTATCTGCTCTGTGCCCTGGGACTGCCTTGCAGTCCCTGCAGAGCTCACCCGGACCCCCAGCCATCCACTCTCGCTGGCACAGAGCCGCAGCAGCCCTGCAAGCACAGCGGGCACCGGGTACCTCCGGTCTCAGGCTGGCGTCAGCCTCAGAGGCAAGGGAGGACCAGCGGCGAGTCCTGAAACAGGAGCGTTGTCTCCCAGGCCCTGAGAGCAGCCCGCTAACAGGAATGGCCTCCTGCCAGCTCCCCCACCCCCGCTCGGAGCAAGGACCCCACCCACAGCCCACCAGCAAGCACCTCCTGGGGTGCCATTAACACGGCCTCCTGGCTCCCCAAGCCATGGGCTGCCTTTCCACCGCTCCGCACGGCGCAGCAACTCCGGGACCCACCGGCTCATCCCCATCCCACCCCTGGCCCTTGCACTCACGGCCTCCTCTATTTGCTCAGGGGTCACCACAACCCCCACGCCACACTTGTGCTCGAAGTCTGCCATGTCGATGGGGTCCAGTGGGTGGCTCCGCACATACTCCAGGGCAGCTGGGGAAGGCAAACAGGCAGCTCACGCAGGGGGCATTTCCATGCAGCGCCGTGGGCTGCTTCACCCAGGCTCCAGACCCATAGGGGTCCCTGCTTGTCCACAAGGGCCTCACAGACACATGGCCTGTACCCAGGCAGCGGCAGCTGGCCCCCTTCCTAGGGCTTCAGGCTCATGTTGCCCAGCAGGGCGAGGTGCCCAGCTTCTCACAGTACAAGCCTGGACCAGGCAGAGTGGAAGGCAAGGCAGGACATCGGCCAAATGGCTCCTGCTCCACCCCCCAGGTACCAGATTCCTCATCTGCTGCCTTGGACTTGTCACATTGCCTCCAGATCTGATCCTGGTACAAACCCAGGCCAGTTCCTGAACTGTAAGGGGGCTCGTGGCTTTGCCAAGTTCTCCCATATGCCGCTAGGTCCTGGGGTCCGCTCTGCAGGCTCACTGCAGCGCGCTTGCTCAGCTGAGACACGGGATGCGTTGGTCCAGGGGGACCCTCCCACTATGCACGCTGGGGCTAGCGACACCAGAATATGGGCCCTGCACTCCCACCCTCATCTGAACCCTGCAGGAAGCAGCTCACACAGCTCGCTGTACAGGGACACGGAAGAGGTTGGGATCCAAGGCAACAAGACTTGTTGGGGCTCCTTATTCCCACCCAGAGACCAGAGCAGGATGCTCCTTGCAGCGTGTTTCTCAGGTCTTTGTCCAGCCCTGTTTAAAGGCCCTGCGTGACAGATGCTCTCCTCCCTTCCCTGGGGAGACCAATCCACGAGGAAAAGCTCCTCCTTGTTAATGCAGCCGCAGACAAGCAGCACCAAAAGGAAGCAGCCTCGGGGTCTGACTGCCAGGGATGGGCAGAGACCACCACAGAGGAGCCTGTGCTGACCCCCAGACGCCTGTGCCTGGAGTGACCAGGCTAAGCTGTGCGTTAGACCACTTGGCAGATGAGGTAGGGAAAGCCTGAGGCTAGGGGGAGAACATACACTCTCCTGCTGGGAAGGGGCTGAAACATCCGATTTACACTGGGAATCACCCCCACAGACTGAACTGTAGGCACAAGGGGGTGAGACGCCGCCTCAGCAAAGGGAGCTGGGGTTAGCACTTTGCATGCACAGAGCATGCCGCAGTCTGGCCGGGAGAGGGAGCAGGGAATTCAAAGCACGCTGAGCTGCTAGATCTCAGGCCAAGGCTGGGTCAGCAGAGCCCACGCTGTACATGGGAAGGCAGAGGAGCACATCTAGCTGCCTGCCTCCCGTATCATACCACTGAGCTGCAAGTCTGTGAGGATCTTCCTGCTGGTGATGCAGCCCACAAGGAAACGAAGACGCTTTTGGTCCTTAAGCCGGGAAGCCACATTATACAAGAGGGTACCAGTCGCCTTGTCAACAGTTGGGCCCAGGATTCCTTGTGCCTAAAGACCAGGAAGGAAGGACATAGTTAGAGCGACACTATCTCTTCACTACCAGTGCTGCCAGGGCTTCGCTGCTGGGGCATGGACTCTCTCTCCGGCAGGGGGCAGCGAGGTCGACAAGAGAATTATTCAGTCAGCCTAGCAGTGTCTACACCAGGGCTTAGGTCAGCTTAACTACAGTGCTCAGGGTTGAATTTTTCATGCCCCTGAGCAACACTAGGTCGCCCTGACTTTTGGGTGTAGACCAGGCCTGAGCCAGCATGAAAAGGGAGTCGAGCAGGACCCTGGCATGGAAGAGGCAGGGATGTTTCCTCTGAGAAACCCAAAGGGAAAAAATCTGTGAAGTTAGTGTGGTGGGTGGCGAAGGAAGAGAGTGAAAACCAGGCCAGTGGGGAGGAGTGGGGCAGCCAGGGCAAACCCCTCTCCTTGTCTTAGGGAGGGTGGTGAAAGAGGAGAGAGCTCAAACTCAGCTGTGCCTTGGTGGGGCTCTGCTCCCGCTGTGGTTTGAGGGTCACAGCTAGGTAAGCAGTGCTCCCTCTGCCCGACTCTCCCCCTGGAGCACACGCTTCTCCATCAGGAGAGGCCATGTGACCATTAAAAATGTACTATCCGAGCCCTGCTTTCAGCCGCACAAGGACTCCCAGACAGAGCTACCCAGGAAGTGCTGAGTTTAAATGGCATCTGATTTGTATGGGTAGGAGTTAGTTTCGGTTTCTGCTTGTTGCAAAGAATCCCACTGTAAAATCAAACATCTGAATACTACAAGCCCACCCTCTCCCTCTCATAAACCCACCCCCACGCCTAGGGGTCTTGTCACACACTAGGGAGAAGCACTAGTTTCAGCATTCAGCCATGGCAGTTACAGAAGCATTCTGTGAACTGAAGCTGACACAACCTTCCTAAAAGGGGCACATCCAGATACAAAGGCTGCGTTTCAGAGGAGCAGCGTGTTAGTCTGTATCCGCAAAATGTAAAGGAGTACTTGTGGCACCTTAGAGACTAACCAATTTATTTGAGCATAAGCTTTCGTGAGCTACAGCTCACTTCATCGGACGCAACAAAGGCTGTGTGGTAAACAGTCGGGTCACTGACCACATCTTACAGTGCTAAAACACACAAATGATACAAATCCAGCTCCCTGGTTATGCTCTGTGGGTGCCAGCCAGTCTCCCTGTGTGGGCAATGAAAAGCCAGTGCAGTCCCCAGCATGTTCCCAGGGCTGCAGAGCCTGGGTTTCACACACCCAGAGCCGGGCTCAGTTGCCAAAGATAACGGGTTGGTGGCTGTTTCGAGAGAGGAACACGGCTGGGCATGCACCCTACGCTATTGTGCCCTCATCCTGGGGTGCGCTAGAGCAGCGGGAGGGGAAGGCAGAGGAAGATCGCAAGGAAGTTGCCAACTCGGTTAGCTTGAGGAAAACTCTTCTCTGGTTCTGCGCACAGTGTCTCGGATGGTAACGATTCCGCCCTGCGTCTGCAACCCGCACCCAGGCCCTGACCCTTACCGTGAGCCACACGCATACTGGGCCACACTCAGCCCAGGCGTCAGCAGGCCCAGCTCCCAGGGACGTCGGGGGCGCCGAGCCTGCAGACACCAGGGGTGCGTTGGGGACCGGTGGGCACTCTCCTGGGGCAGCAGGGGGTAAGAGGAGGGGACAGAGGGCGCACAGCAGGGGCAGGGCTAGGAAACTGGCTGCAGAAAGGGGGGCCTGGCAAGGAGGGGAAGGGCTGTGTTCAAGCCAAAGGGCAGGGGTCACAGTGGGGGCCAGGGGTGCAGGGCAGGGGTCAAGGGACGGCGTGCAGGGGTCAGAGGTTAAGGTGAAAGGCACAGGGCCAGGATCAGAGGGGGCAGGGGTCAGAGGGCAGGGGTCAAGGGTCAAAGGAAGGGCACAACGGCCAGAAGGCACAGGGGTCAGAGGTCAGGCACAGCTCGGGGAGGAGCCTGGGGCAGGGATCAGGTTAGAGGGCAAAGGTCGCGGCCTGTGTGGGCAGAGGGTCATGGCCGGGGTCAGAGGTCAGGCACCGTTCAGGGAGGAGCTAGGGACGGGTTAGAGGAAGGGTCGCGAGAGGGTCGGAGGTCAGGGTTCGCGAGGCCCGGGGGGCCCGGCCAGCACAGGGGTCAGGGGTCAAGCAGAGCTCGGGGCGGGGTCAGAGGTCACCTGGGTCACGGCTTCCCGGAGCAGCGCGCTCAGCGCCTCGTTCTTCAGGGTCTCGCGAGCCTTGGGCTCGCTCAGGCCGATGGCCGCGAAGAGGCTCAGCGCGTCCGGCCCCGCCGCCATGCTGTCGCCGCTGCCCCGCCCGGCAAGGGGGCGGGGCCCGCGCCGCCCAATCAGCGAGCAGGAGGCGGGCGCTGCGGGGGGCGCCACCAATCAGCGGCGAGGGCGGCCCTGAGAGTCGATGGCGGAGCACGTCAGCGTCTGGCTCCCCGGCAACCCGGCCAATGGGGACCGAAGCCGCCGGAGGGGGCGGAGCCAGGATTGCGGCCGATAGCATCATTTAAAGGGCCAGGGCCAGGCGGGAGCCACGTGGGCGGAGCGGCAAGGGGCCGGGGCCGGGGCCGGGGCCGGGGCCGAGGCCGAGCCGAGCCCCCGGCACCCCCCCCCAGCACCGTGCCACGTGCCGGGCCCGCCGCGGAGCCCCGTCTACACCAGCTTCGCCCTTCCCGGGCTCTGTCTGCGCGGGGGGTCCGCGGGCCGGGCGCCGGGCGAGGCCGCCGGGGCGGAGGGGAGCCAGGCGCGGGGAGCTGGCTGAGGTCACGGGGCGGCCTAGGAGCAGCGTTTCCCCAGCCCGGCTGCCCCCAGCCCGGCTGCCCCCAGCCGCTGGGGCCTCGCCCGCTGTCCTGGGCAAAGCCAGGCTCTCGCAAGGCGCCCGGGCCCGTCTCCGTTTGCTCCATCAGGGCAGCGGTTGAGCTCAGGCCCCAGGGCCAGCGGGGCTGCGGGTGAAGCCTCCAGGCGTGGGGGCCTGCGGCCTCCAGAGAAGTGACAGCCGGGCTGTGGCGCGCCCTGGCCCCGGAAAGCCCACCTCCTTGCCCTTGGGAACGGCTCGTTTCCCCCTAAGCCAACAACAGAATTAGCCATTTCTCAAAACAACGGGGAGGCTGCTAGCCATGGCCTCTGTGGAGGAGGCTGCAGCCTGCCAAAGGGGCTGCCGCTGTTGTCGGAGGGTTGGCCTGAATCCGCCTGGGGGTGGGTGCATTCGTGTCTGCAGCACTGTGCATCAGCTGGGCAGCTGCTGCCGCAGTGAGGCAAAAAGCCAGGGACAGCTTCAGTATCTGGGCAGGTTTTCCTCTCCCTCCCCAGCATTTATGGGACTTCAGTTCTGCAAGAGGTCAGGCCACCAGCTGGGCTTTTGTATCAATAATTGACATGGGGAATCACAAAGCGCTGGCCTGACTGGGTCCAAAGAGCAAAAAGAAACTGAGCCAGCACCTTGCAGTGGCATATCAACAACCTGAAAGCAGCCCCAGCCTCCCTGCAGACTAGATGCATCAACAGAAGCCTAAAGCCGAGCCACCACAGGGGCCAATCTGACCCGCCTGTGGCCTTTGCCCGGCTTGGCTCTGTCCCTGGCCTCAGCAGCCCGGCAGCACTTTAACGGCGGCTGCCTAGGGACCGGGACCGGCGGCCACTTCTTACTGGTACGCCGGCCTGGCCCACTTTCACCCCTGCTCATGGGGCTAAAGAGAGCAGTGTAGACATTCAGGTTCAGTCTGACACCAGGGCTCCAAGACTCTCCCCCCTCGCCAGGTTTCAGAGCCGGGGCTGGAGCAGGAGTGTCTGCATGGCCATTTTTAGCCCCCGAGTCAGTTGCCCTGGGCTCTGAGACTCGCTGCTGCGGGGGTTGCAGTGTAGATGTCCCCTGGGGGACCTGAAGGGAGACATGGACCTGCAGGAGGGAAGGGAGGGAGGCAAGAGGAGTAACTTTGTGCCCCAGCACAGGGAGGGCGCTCCGGGGGCCGCTTGGGGAAAGCACAGAGAGCGCTGCAGGGAAAGCGGAGGCTGGTATTGTCGGCAGAACAGAGGGCATGGTGCTTGCTGCTGGCCACTCTCCCTGGCCCGGGGGGGACTAATGCCTTGCCTGAGTCTCCTTCAGGCCGCTCCCTTGGGGCACAGTTTAATAATTCAGACAAAAACCTCCCAGAGTAACAAGCCTGTTCCCCAGACCAGCTGCAGGGGCTGGATGCCCTATACTCTGCACCTTCCGCCCACTCCACGGCACAGCCAGCCTCCCTCCTGCAGCGCTCAGCTGGGCTGGGACTGATAACTGAACAGGGCTGGCTGGCCCTTAAAGGGACAGAGCACCCTGCTGCCAGCCCCAGACAGGATGGGGGCACAAAGCAAGCTGTGGGGGTGGAGGTATGCAGGGCTCGCCCTTGGGCACCACCACTTAAGCCAGATCGGCATGGCTATGTCAGTGGGGCTGTGACACTCCAGCCAAGTACCTTATATATCAGAGGGATAAATACCGGCGAGGGAGAGGAATTATTTAAGCTCAGTACCAATGTGGACACAAGAACAAATGGATATAAACTGGCCACCAGGAAATTTAGGCTAGAAATTAGACGAAGGTTTCTAATCATCAGAAGAGTGAAGTTTTGGAATAGCCTTCCAAGGAAATCAGTGGGGGCAAAAGATCTATCTGGCTTTAAGATTAAACTCGATAAGTTTATGGAGGAGATGGTATGATGGGATAACATGGTTTTGGTAATTAAATATTCATGGTAAATAGGCCCAATGGCCTGTGATGGGATATTAGATGGGGTGGGATCTGAGTTACCCAGGAAAGAATTTTCTGTAGTATCTGGCTGATGAATCTTGCCCATATGCTCAGGGTTTAGCTGATCGCCATATTTGGGGTCGGGAAGGAATTTTCCTCCAGGGCAGATAGGAAGAGGCCCTGGAGGTTTTTCGCCTTCCTCTGTAGCATGGGGCGTGGGTCACTTGTTGGAGGATTCTTTGCGCCTGGAAGTCTTTAAACTACGATTTGAAGACTTCAATAGCTCAGACATAGGTGAGAGGTTTTTCGCAGGAGTGGAGGGTGAAATTCTGTGGCCTCCGTTGTGCAGGAGGTCAGACTAGATGATCATAATGGTCCCTTCTGAGCTAAATGTCTATGAAACACAGCTGTGCTGGCAAATCCCCAGTGTAGACGCAGCTCTGCCCGCAGAAGAAGGCTTGGGTGGGCTTAGCCCAGGGGGTTCGGAGAGGAGGTGGTGCTGTGCTGACACAACTCCTTCATCAGCGTCTGTGTGGTGTAGACAAGGCCTTAGGTCTAGAGCAAAGGACACCTCTCACTGGCCCAGAATGGCACAGGCCTGGGTAGGTGCCCAATACAAGACTCAGGCTAGGACTCACAGCCATGCTAGCCTCTCTGTGGCTAAATAAATACAAAGCAAATAATACTAGAACATGTTGTGGGGTGAAGGGGAGGAGTCAGTGTTCGTGGCCTCAATGACTTCCTGTGGCAGGGAGTTCCACAGTGTAATATGGGTGTGTGGAAAGATATTTTCTTTAATCAGATTTTAATCTCCCACCCGTTCATTTCATTGAACGTCCCCTTGTTTGTGTGGTAGGAGCCAGGGAGGACAGAAGTGTCCAGGGTCTGTTCTCTAGACAAGGCCGTAGGGTATAGACTTCCAGCATGTCCCATCTTACTCACCTTTCCAAGGGAGCCATCCTAGTTTTGGCACTCTCTCTTCACGGGGAGGTTTTCCAGCCACCTGATCGTTCTCATCACACTTCTCTGAGCCCCTCTAGCTCTGCGCTATCCGTGGGAGATGGGCTACCAGCCTGCGGGCAGTGGGGTGGCCCGAGGGGGGTACTGATTTACATTAAGGCAGGAGAATATTTCCATATTCCGTACGTCTCCTGACATCGAGTTAGCATCTGTGCCCGCAGCTGCACCTGGAGCAGAGGTCTCCGTTGAGTTCCCCCCGGCGCTGGCCAGGCTCCGTGGCTGAGCTGATGCAGTTAGCAGGGTGTGCTGGAGTTTGAGTTTCCCTTCCGAGGTGCAGTGCTTTGCAATGATCAACACTGAGCTTCCCCTGCCATCCTGGTGCCCATTCACCACGTTTGTTGAGGTCTCACTGAAGTTCCTCACAGGAGTCGCTGGGCCCAACTCACCTAAATAACTTGGACATTTAACACTGCACATTTTGCTCCCTGTATTGAACAGGGGGCTTGCTGTTCACCTAGTGCCAGGATGGAAACTGGCCAGGTGCGTGGTCCCCCAGTGGGGACAATCCCATCAGCTCTGTTCCAAGCTGTGATCAGCAGGGCAGCCGAAGGACACGCCCTGAGGTTACTGCTTAGCATCTTGCCAGGCCTTACAGAGCTAACAACTCGATAGGGCTCTGTCGCGGGAGAGTGCAATCAGAGAGATGATGAAACGGCTCAGGGGGGATTGCGCTGTGGGGGGACACTGCTGTGTTGAGTGGGGGGTGCTCACAGCCATGGGCGGCTGCTGGGGAAGGAGACATGGCGTTCATGGAGGGGTGTGAAGTAGAGAAAGTGCGTAGCAGGCGGGAGGGGGAGATGGCTCCAAGCACAGGGCCCAGAGCTGAGAGCAGAGTGGATGGTGTGCCTGGGGCAGAGGTTGGGCCAGGCCAGTGAAGGGTGTGGGGCAGTGGGATCCGGTGAAAGATGCCTGAGGAGAGGTTTGGGGAGCTGGGTGATGAGAATAGAGGATGTGGACAGCAGAGCAGAGGGTTGCAGCAGGGAGGGTTACAGAGAGCTGGACAAGCTAGCCATGGCTGTTAACACCTGGCTTGGCTTTCCAGCCAGAACCCTGCAAGGAGCCATTCAGCTCCCCTTGCTGCGCCCAATGCACTTGAGAGCAGCAGCCATGAACCCCACACCATGCTGACACTCTGCTCCTTGGGCATGGCTTGCTCTCTAGCCTGGCCTTAGCTAGTCTGGTGCAGGCTTTCTGTCCATTCTGACAGCACCAGCTCAGACACTGCAGACAGATCTGTGGGCTCTTTAAGTGCCAGGGAGCCCCCACTTCTCCATTAGAGGAGGTTTGTTAAGGAGCACCAGGGGCTTATGCATCCCCATTTCGCCCCAATAACATGCTACTGTCACCCTGAGCCTCGGGTGTACTAGCAAGTTGGATCACGTTACCTGGCTTGTTTTTTTTAAGTACCTCAGAAGCAGGAAACCTGCCAAACAATCCGTGGGGCCACCGGACCATTGAGGTGCTAAAGGAGCACTCAAAGAAGACAAGGGGATTGCAGAGAAATGAAATGAATTCTTTGCATCAGTCTTCACTGCAGAGGGTCTGAGGGAGATTCCCACACCTAAGCCATTGTTTTCAGGTGACAAAACCAAGGAACCTTCCCAGATTAAGGTGCAATAAAGGAGGTTAATTTATCAGTTTGTTTCAAACTGATAAACAGTAATAAGTCACCAGGCCCAGATGGTATCACCCCAGAGTTCTGAAGGAGCCCAAATGTGAAATTGCAGAACTGCTAACTGTGGGCTGTAAGCTATTACTTAAATTGGTCTCTGAACCAGATGATAGGAGGCTAGCTAACGTGATGCCGATTTTTTCTAGAGGTGATCCCGCAATTACAGGCCAGTAAGCCTGACTTCGGTACCAGACAAACGGGTTGAAACGATAGTAAAGAACAGAATGATCAGACACAGAGATGAACATAATTTGTTGAGGAAGAGTCAACATGGTTTCTGTAAAGGGAAATCCTGCCTCACCAATCTACTAGAATTCTTTGAGGGGGTCAACAAGCATGTGGACAAGGGGGATCCAGTGTACTTAGATTGTCAGAAAGCCTTTGACAGGATCCCTCACCAAAGGCTCTTAAGCAAAGTAAGGAGTCAAGGGGTAAGAGGGAAGGTACCTCTCATGGATTGGTAACTGGTTAAAAGATAGGAAACAAAGGGTAGGAATACATGGTCAGTTGTCCGAATGGAGAGAGGTAAATAGTGGTGTCCCCCAGGGATCTGTACCGGGGCCAGTCCTATTCAACATATTCATAAATGATCTGGAAAAAAGGGGTAAACAATGAGGTGGCAAAGTTTGCAGATGATACAAAACTACTCAAGATAGTTAAGACCCAGGCAGACTGCAAAGAGCTACAAAAGGATCTCTCAAAACTGGGTGACTGGGCAACAAAATGGCAGATGAAATTCAGTGTTGATAAATGCAAAGTGATGCACATTGGAAAACATCATCCCAACTCTACATATACAAGGATGGGGTCTGAATTAGCTGTTACCACTCAGGAAAGAGATCTTGGATTTTAAAACATAGTTTGATTTGCCCCCGTCACAGTCCAGTCCAACAGCCCGGGCAGCCCTTACGGCCCAGCAGTCCGGGCAGCAGGTGGCTCACAGGAAGGCTGTTCGGTTGCAGCGGCTTCTAACATGGGCTTGAGCCAGAAGTGCCAGCCAGGCTCACCCTTGTGTTTCACAGAACTAGGACTCCAGCCTTAAACCTTGGTGGAACGGCAACAGCCAAGAAGGAATGGACCCCACTGGCTGGAGTAAGAGCTAGATCCACACCCCCATTGCCCTCTGCTCCCAGTAACTTTCCGGTTTGTATTATGGTACTGCCTCAGCGCTCCAGCCACAGGCCGGCCTGTTGTACCAGGCGCTGGACAGACAGACCCACAGGCTGGCCCCTCCCTGGGGAATCATTTCTGACTGGGCAGTGAAGACAGACTGACGTCCTTCTACCCCCTGTGACATACCAGGGTACAGCTAGTTTAAGGAGCAGCTGTGCCACTCTTGTCCTTGGGTGCCTTACGATGCCTGGCTGAAGCAGCTCCCACCTGGGCCACTCACAAACAGTCCTCCAGCATGCAAGCCACGCCCTGAGTGTCTATGTGTAACTTCAGGCTGCCAGCCCCACCCTGGCTCTCACCAGCCTGGGTTATACTGCAGGGTCACCCCCAACACACCCCCAGTCTTAGATTTCCCCCCAAACATGTATGTCCTGTACTGCCCTGCCCTCCCCGGGACACATTATAAGTCCGTTGTCTCTTTTATAGAAATAACCTGTGCAAAACTTACCACCCCAAATGGAGTTTCCCAAACACTTCAGTGTAAATACACTGGATTCGATTAAACAATAAACCAAGTTTATTAACTACACGGAGAGAGATTGTCGCTGAGTACAAGCCATGAAGCGTAAAAGTCAGAAATGGTTACAAGAAAATCAAGTTAAAATGCTACCGGTGCCTAACAAACGATATCAGAGTTGAGAACGTTTCTCACCACATCATCTCAGCATCTTACTGACCAAACCCACTCGCTCAAGAGACCTTCTCCCAGAATCCAGTAAAGGCTTCCTCTGTTGCTTCAGGTGCAGAGACTCAATGGGCCTGGTGTGTGTGACACACACACACACACACACACATGCTGGGCACCAGGAGACAAGAAGTTGATGCTGAAGGATGGTCCCTGCTGCTTTTTTCTCACCTGTTTGAGCTTCCTTTGTCTCCCCTTCCTGCTGGATGACTCTGTGTATTGCTTAAAATGCAAATCAAGCAGAGAAGACATGCCTTTGTTTGAGCCAGACCTGCCTGCAAGCCTCGGATTGGGATGTGCTCATCACACCATACAGTGGAATCTTATTATTTCACATACAACATTGCCACACGTATTTCATCAGGACAACGTGGGCGAGCAAATGATGAGTTTTCGCACGACACCTCCCAAGACACACCTTGTACAAATCTCACTGCAATAGCGCATAGGGTTCGACTCGGGTACATTGTGTCACCCACACCGTCAGCGTGGGACTTGCCCACAGAACTGGCCCCGCCTGTGACCCTTGGCCAGCACGGGGGGCTCCCTTCGACGTTCTCTGGGGGATAACAGGTGTAACGGACAATGCAGAGGTGACAAAGCTGGTTCTCAGAGGGCTGCCAGGCCAAGGGGCAGGGGCAGCCCCATGCAGGGCCCCATGCAGCCTGACCCCTGCCCAGACTAGGGGAAATAGCTCTGAAGAGGACGCAGCATGGGTGAGAAGGCAAGCAAAACCGCCTCCAAGGATTTCCAGGGCCCCCACCAAGCAGATACCCACTGAGGTGCCCAGGGCCGTCCGCAGACATCAAGCCTCCAGTGTGCGACTCAGAGCCCAGCCTTGCCCATGCCGGTCTGTGAATACCGTCCACAAACAGAACCCTCCCGTCCCTACCGAGCACGGGCGGGATCAGCTCAGAACGTCCGGCATCGTCCGGCTGCCGCAGCAGGCCAGCGGGGAACCAGCCAGCTGCACAGAGCACGGCGCCGGCCCAGCCCAGACACGGGGGCTAATCACGAGCCGCCTCGGGGCACCTGAGCAGCCCAGCA
This sequence comes from Lepidochelys olivacea, assembly GCF_965140295.1. Taxonomy (NCBI): domain Eukaryota; kingdom Metazoa; phylum Chordata; order Testudines; family Cheloniidae; genus Lepidochelys; species Lepidochelys olivacea. Next base: position 1,411,055 of record NC_140417.1, on the reverse strand, counting down.
TGTGACAGGGGCAGGGTTAGGGCTCAGGTTGCCCCTTCTCATCGACATTGCCTGGAGGGGACCCACTGGCCTCCCTGCCAACCTCTGCCCCCTCATCTCCATCACCCCCGCCCCATGACCCCCCTGTGCCCCACTCACCTCCATCACCCCTGCCCTGTGACCCCCCTCACCTCCATCACCCCTGCCCCATGACCCCCCTCCGCCCCACTCACCTCCATCACCCCCGCCCCATGACCCCCCTGCGCCCCACTCACCTCCATCACCCCCGCCCCATGACCCCCCTGCACCCCACTCACCTCCATCACCCCCGCCCCATGACCCCCCCTCCGCCCCACTCACCTCCATCACCCCCGCCCCATGACCCCCCTGTGCCCCACTCACCTCCATCACCCCTGCCCCATGACCCTCCCGCCCCACTCACCTCCATCATCCCAGCCTCGTGACCCCCCTCACCTCCATCACCCCCCTGCATCACCCCCCCTGCTCCACTCACCTCCATCACCCCTGCTCCATGCCCCCCCGTGCCCCGCTCACCTCCATCACCCCTGCTCCATGCCCCACTCACCTCCATCACCCCTCCCCTATGACCCCAGTCACCTCCATCACCCCACAACCCCCCCACCTCGGCCCCACTCACCTCCATCCCCCCCACCCCACAACCCCCCCTCACCCCTGCCCCACTCACCTCCATCACCGCCGCCCTCACCCCACTCACCTTCACCCCCATCGCCCCCTAACCCCTCCCCCTGCTGAGGTTTAAGCCAGTTTGGCTCAGTGCCGGGAGCAGGTCTGGAAGCTCCTCAATGGCCCAGGGTGCTGGGAGTGGGGGCCTGCTCCCCCCCCGGCGGCGGGGCCGGTTTCATGGTGTACTTGGTGCCGATGGTGCGCCCTGACACACACCGGTACTCCCCCAGCTCCGTCTTGGTCCGCTCGTTCTGGCTGATGGTGAGCTCCACCGGCACTGAGACAGTGGTCTCCTTGCTCACCACGTGGATGGTGAGCTGGGTGCGGGGCGGGATCTTGGCTGGCAGGAGCACCTCCACCCGATCCCGCCGGGTGCTGGACTCGCTGTGCCCCTTCTCCACGGTGAAGACGTTGGCGGCTTCCACGGCCAGCGTGAAGGAGAGCCCTACCCGCAGGCTGGTGGCGTTGCTGAAGCGGAAGCTCTGCAGCGTGGTGGTGACGTATTCCCGGCTGCTGCAGGCGGTGAACGTCTGCTCCAGGTCCGTGGCGTTCACCCCCACGATCTCGTCGATCAGCACATCCCGCTCGTCCTCCACCTTCCGCTGGCCCCACAGGATGCGGGTGGTGACGGCGGGGCGGCCGGGCACCAGTGGGCGCAGGTGGGAGAGGCAGTTGTGGAAGCCAAGCTCCGGCTTGTAGTCAGGCAGGCGCTCGCCAGGCCAGGCGATGTGATACCAGCCCCCGCGGTCTGGGTGTTTGTACAGCAGCCAGACGCCGCGCTGCACCACATGGGAGGAGACCCGGTCGTTGAAGTAGCCATAGGTGAGGTTGGTCTCTTCCGTCACCACCTTACTCTGGCCCGCGTAGTCGGGCTCCTCGTACAGGGTGATCTGCGGGTCGGCCAGGTCGTGGGGCACCAGCCGCAGCGCGGAGAAAGCCTTGTTCTTCTCCACCGTCCGGTACTCGCCTTCCTCCAGGGCGTAGGCGTCGCCCTCGTACTTGGGGGCCGTGTAGGCGATCCACGGCTGCCCCACCACCCGCAGCGAGCAGATGCAGTCCCCGAAGTCCAGCTCGTGCAGGTCTGGCACGTCGGACGTGAACTCTCGGCTCAGCCCCTCGAAGTCGGTGCGCTCATAGACGATGATCTTGTTGATGCCGGGCTGCATGGGGTGCCGCAGCTCGGCCTGGCCGGGCGAGTCCCGCTGCACGTCGGAGAGCTGAATGCTGGGCAGGGCCATCGCCGGCGCAGGGAGACGCTCTGCCGGGAGGAAGGTGCAAAACGTCACCCGCTGCCTCAGCGAGTCTGGGAGGGGGTTTCCTCCCTGGCGCAGCCCTGTACGACCCCCACCACTGCACCCCACCCCCTGAGCTGCACGTGCCCTGCCTGCCCCCCATGGCAGCCTGCAGCCAGTGGGCAGGAATCTGGCAGGGTCCCCATGGCTCTAACTCACCCCCAGGCTCTGGGCTGGACACAGCAGTCCCAGGGCAGGTTCTGGGGCTGGCTCTGGACAGGTCAGACCGAGCCCTTCGGGCCTCACAGCCTGGGACTCGCTATGTTACTGCAAAGGTTGAACAGCTGGAGGGCGAGTCCCTGAGCGCCAGGCTCCCCAGGGCCTCGCGAGCTCCGGCAGCGTCACCTCCACTGCGCTCGGCTGGGGTCGCTGGGGTTCTCCCGCTGCCGGGCGCTCGGCCCCAGGGAGGTGCTGTGAAGGGGAAGGACAGCCTGTTCGGGGCTGGGCCCTGCACCCCACGCTCCCAGGGCGCTGGCCAGGCCAGGCGGGACTTACCCCAGCCAGGAGCTCCCAGCCCCTCCCATGGGACAGGAGGAATTACCAGATTGTGCGGTTAGCAAATGGGCCCCGAGACCCAGCCCAGGTGCCGCCCCCAGACTCCTGTTCAGCCCTGCCTCCAAACCCGCTCTTCCGGGGCGCAGGCCTGGCAGCTGGCCGCAGCCCCTCTGGCTGCGCTGGGGCAAGGGGGCAGCCGGCTCTGGTCAGCTTGTCTCAACCTGGTCTCTGCAGCCACCCCAGTGCTGTCATGTCTCTTCTGCAGCCCCCTCCCACCAGTGCCCGGGGGCAGGCGTGCTAGCCAGTTGCCCTGGGAGCCTCCAGCAGGCCAGGAGTGCCGCTGCCCCACGCAGCCGGCCGCGAAGTAACGCAGGCCCTGCCATGGCCCGCTGCAGGGCTGCTCCCCGCAGCAGGTTCCTGGGGCTGCTCCCTTCTGCCATCGCTGAGTCCTCTCAAGGGAACGGCCCCTGCAGCCCCTGCCAGCGCGCCGGGCCAGCGACCTTCGGGCTGGCTGCAAGGACCTGGAGCCCCAGGACCCCTTGTGATTGTCCGGGCTGACTGGGCAGTGCCCTGAATTCAGTCCCCCCACCCCAAAGCAGCTCTGTTAAACCCCGGGGGGGGGGGGGAATGGTAGCATCTGTTGGCTGAGCTCATTGCACACACCTGAGACTCCCTGCATCTGTCCATCTCCCTCCCCCAGCTCCCAGGCTGCCCCTTCTCCCCCCAGCCCACATGTGGGGGGGAAGACAGGCACCCCCTTTCCCCTCCATGGAGCAGGCTTTGTGGCGGGACACAAGGAAGCCTCCTCTTCCCCTCTGCCATGAGTGCAGCTGGCTGGGTGTTTGCCCACGGCTCCCAGCACCAGCAGGGGCCACTTCCCTTCGGGGCGGGTGGGGCCGGGCAGGGGACTGTTCTGCTGCAAGGTGGGTGCCAGGTGCCCTGGAGAGCTGCCAGCAGGGCCATCCCCCGCCCCGGCGAGTGTTCCCCAGCTCAGCAGGGTTCTGCTCCCGGTGTCCAGCCCCTTCCCAGCCCCTTGGGAAGTGACTGGACGCTGCGGTTCAGAGAGACGCCCTCCAGGCTGCGCTGTGCCCTGGGACAGCCCTGAGCCAGCAGCTATCCAAGCCCCCCGCCAGCCCCAGCCTGACCGCGGGGGCGTAGACTTTCTGGGCCATGGCCTCTTGCTGGCTGACTCCCAGCCCCAGCCCCTGGCTCCGCTAACAGTGCCTGGCTCAGGTGGGACCCCCTGCCATGGGACAAACCCACAGCACAGAGACAGCTGCTGCCCCACAGAGGCTCCCAGGCCTTTTGCTTGACCCCCAGCCAGCCCTCGTACCTTGGGAGTTCGCAGCCCTTGCCTGTGAGAGCAAGCCAGCCCGGCCCAGCGAGTCGCAGCTCCCTCGTGCCCGCAGCCAGCAATGCGCCACCCACCTCCGGGCCGTTTTAAGAGGGGTGGGAAGGGCTTTGATCTTGTCAGGACCTGAATGGAGGGCTGCTGACAACACCCCCACCCACGTGGCCCAGGGAGCTGCCAGCCACACCCTGGGGAGCAGGATGCACCACCCCTGAGCCCACTGGCCTCCCCCTGCACGGGGACACTCATTCGCCTGGCCTGCCACCAGCCGGGCCAGAGCCTGGCACTTCGAGACGAGCCGGGCCCTTGTGCAACGCTGTGGTGACGCCGGCTTGAGGCTTGAGTCAGGGGACGCGGCTCAGTCACTAATTTAATGCTTGGCTTTGCAGCGCTTCCCACGCTCCTAGGGCGGGAGCCCGGCAGCCGGGAGGCAGGAATTAGCAGCTGCTGCAGAGAGAACCAAGAGCCAGGAGTGACTCTTCCAGGTGCCTCAGCAAGACGGGGGCCAAGGCCAGCCAGAGCCCTGGGGAGGCTGCAGCCACCAGCAGCGGCCCGGCCAGGCCGCCAGTCACCACCAGCAGCCACAAGCCGCATGGCTCACACACTCAGCCACCATGCTGAGCCGGGCTCTGCCACGCCCCTGGCACTGCTGGACCAGACTCCATGCACTGGGCAGGAGATCTCGGGTGCTGGGTGTCATGGGGTCCCCGGGCGATGCTCTGGAACTGCTCCCCATGAAGCCAGGCAGGACTCTGGGGAAGTCTCCTCTCTGGGAGCAGCCTGTCTGCAGGACACACAGCTCACCCGGCTCCACCTTCCTGGGTCTGACCCCAGAGCATTCGGCATCCTCTGCCCCTCCGTGCGCTTCCCACAGCCAGTCCGCCCAGGCGGGGTCCTGGGGCAGCCAGAGGGTCCTGCCCCCCAACTTCGCAGTCAGACAGGACTCTCCGCCAGCCGGGAAAACAGAAGGTTTATTAGACGACAGGAACATGGACTAACACAGAGCTTGCAGGTGCAGAGAACCGGACCCCTCAGCTGGGTCCACTGGGGTGGGGAGGGGGGCAGTGAGTCAGACAACCACGTCTGCCCTTCACTCCATGTCCCAGCCAGCCCCAAACTGAAACTCCCTCCAGCTCCTCCTCCTCTGGGCTTTGTCCCTGTCCCAGGCCAGGAGGTCACCGGATTCCTTTGTTCTCCAACCCTTTAGCTCTCACCTTGAAGGGGGGAAGGGCCCAGGCCATCAGCTGCCGAGAGACAGAGTGTCGGCCATTCTCTGTGTCCAGACCCCTGCACACACCTGCCCTCTAGGGCTCTGCAGTGATCATACACCCTTACCCCACCACCTAGATACTTAAGAACTACACAGGGGAAACTGAGGCACCCCCACACTATTCAGAGGAAACATTAAGAACAGTCCCACTTTGTCACATCTCTCCCCTCTTCAAGATCGAACTGAGCAGGGTCACTTTAGCCGGTGACCTGGGGAAGTTCGAAGCCACCAACATTCCCATGGATGCCCCAGCATCTCTCCCATTCCTTGGTGGGAGTTACACCAGGCCCTTCCAGTTTCATGCCCTCCCTTAGGTCGGGGGTGGTCGATAGCACTCGCAGGCCGCATGTGGGAAGGTTTATGCGGCCCCGTGCCCTTTGGCCACCCCAAAACCCCAGGGTGTCATTCTGGGATTGGGTCTTCTCCCCAACAAGCTGGCCAAACACAGCCACTTGGTTATAGGACTGTTTAACTTTCTTAACAGCTTTCACTCCATGTGAGATCTTTTCAAAGCTATCCACACTGGGTCTTTCAACAGAAAAGTCAGTGGATCCATTCACAACAGAAAATTTCTGGCTGTTAGGAACCGAAACTGTCTTGTTTACATCAATTTCACACCCTTCAGTTGCAGTAAACTGCTTGCAAAGACTCCATGAGGATTCCTTTCCCTGGGGCTTTTCTATGCAACAATTCACCCCTCACAGAAATTCTGCTCTTACCCTCTTTACCTAGGGCTTGCTCTAGAGGAACACTTTCCTGAGCAACAACAGACTCTTTCTGGGTCTCCCTTACATCCAGAATTACCTCTGGGCCATCCGGTGGATTCCTACACAATCCCCTTTCAGGCAAACTTACAGACTTCCTAGATAACAGGTCAGAAGCATTCTCCTTCCCTTTGCCACACACAAGCTCAGGAATCTTTTCCTTCTTGCTACAGGTTTCCACACCCTCAGTAGGTAACACAATCACATCACCTTCCTGCTCTCCTTGTGCCCTGGCTAGGATCTCACCCTGATTAGACAGAGTTGCTCCACCCTTTCCCAGCCACACACTAGCAACAGGCAAAATACAAGCACCAGAATTGTCTGGTCTCTGGGATTTTACATAGACACTTTAACTGGATGTGACCTAGTTACAGGGCCATTCTCCCGAGCAGACACAAACTTAGGACCATTCCCTTCCTGGGCTTTAGCTGAATCCAGAACCAGCTCTGAGACAACTGCACGACCCTCAACCATCACAGGCTGAAAGGCCCCTGCTGTCTGCTCCACAGACAAAGAAGAGCCGGACACACTTTCTCCCTTCCCAGACACACAGCTTGGGACCTCTCTCCCCTTGTTCCAGCACACAAGGCTGGTCACAGACAACTGCTTGGAGACCAGGGTAGCTCCCTCCATAGGCAAGTCAATACCCCTGACAGAGACAGACACATTTCCTTCCAAAAAGAACAGGAGGACTTGTGGCACCTTAGAGACTAACCAATTTATTTGAGCATGAGCTTTCGTGAGCTACAGCTCACTTCATCGGATGCATACTGTGGAAAATACAGAAGATGTTATTATACATACAAACCATGAAAAAAATGGGTGTTTACCACTACAAAAGGTTTTCTCTCGACTCTCCTGCTGGTAATAGCTTATCTAAAGTGAAAAGAAAGGAGGACTTGTGGCACCTTAGAGACTAACCAATTTATTTGAGCATAAGCTTTCGTGCATCCGGTGAAGTGAGCTGTAGCTCATGAAAGCTTATGCTCAAATAAATTGGTTAGTCTCTAAGGTGCCACAAGTACTCCTTTTCTTTTTGCGAATACAGACTAACACGGCTGTTACTCTGAAACATTTCCTTCCCTGTCCCAATTCTCCACCCAGCTAACAGGTAAGGTCCAGGGACACTCATCTTCCACTCTCCTGGCCTTCCCACACTGCTGACTAGACACAGCCATCAGATCACAAGGCTGCCTAGGCTCATCCAAACTTTCCTTACCCAGCACCTTGCCACTCCCAACAGATCCCCTGCCCTGCTTGTGTCTCCCCCCATCAGCTGGGGTCTCAGCTCCCACTGTGCTCAGCGCTGCCCTTGCTGTCCCAGTGGGGTAGGCAGCGAGCTTGCTGCTTTCCTCAGTGCATCAGAGCCAGCATGAGCCCCCTCTCCGGTGTGCAAGCGGGGCAGGGAGCCCCAGGGGTCTGGTCACAGGCAGGCAGGTAGCCTGAGCCCAGCAGCTCCTCCCTGCTGCCAGCCAGGTCATCTGCATTTTCACTGACCATTTCCCTCTCCACCGATTGGTTCCCTGGATTCAAATTCAAACCCTTGGCCTTTACAGGAGCAAGGCCTGGATCCTGTCCCAAAGAGACACAGTCACCCCACAACAGGATCTCGCAGCTGGTGTCCTGGAGAACCCCAACGACCAGCCAGCCCCACCCCTCCTGGGTCTGCACAGGGATGTGGGCCATAGGCAGGGCGAGGGGCTTCGTCCCTGGGACCCTCACCCAGCTCACACAGCCCCTCAGCATCTGAGGCTGCACCACCCAGAGCCTGACACCAGTTCTCTCTGATCCAGGATCTCGCCACCCCAGGAATGTCTCCCCATTGACCATCACCTTCCGCTCCCACTGGGGGTCCGAGGGGCCTGGCCCCAGGAGACTCCACACAGACATATAGGTTGGGGTCAGGAGTGGGAGCCTGTCCACCTCCCCACCCATCTGGCTGACGGAGTCTATGGCCTTGGGACCCAGCAAGGGAGCTAGACACCGGGGCTTTTCCGCAGGGTCCCCCTGGTTCAAATCTCCAGCCTGCTCAAAGGCAGTGAGGTGGCATCCACAGCCCCCCCTCCTTAACCAGGGGCAGCAATTTAGTCTCGAGGTTCCCTGCGGAACTGGCCCCCCGGGATCTATCCCCACTCACCCCGGGGAGGTCCCCTAGGCCTCTCCGCTCCCCACCGCCAGTTCATGCTGCTGCTGCTTCTGCAGCTCTTTCTGTCTCTCACAGTCCTCTTGCTCTCTCAGACTCAGCTCCAATCCCGTCCGTCTCCGATCCCCGGATGGGGAACCCGATCGTGAAGACCCCCGTCTGGTCGGGGACAGGAGTCTTGGCGATGCCTGGCTCCCACTCCAGCTGCTCCCAGATCCTGCTATAGCCCCATTTGGGGTCAGGAATCTGTCCCTTAGAGCGGTCATCCTCCTCCAGCTGCAGGATGAACTGTGCTTTGGTGAACTTTCCAATGTGTAACCCTCTCTTTCTGCACAGGGTTACAATGTCCTTCTTCAGCAGACGGTGACAGGCCATCACTCCGCTCTTCCCAGGCTGTTGTGGACTCACAGGCCCGTGTGTTCTCAGCTCCCCACGGTTTCCAGGGAGAACCCCTAGCGTGCCCTTCTCGAGGTCACCACCTCTTTGCCAGGGTCGAGCTGCAGACTCCTCCGCCCCTGAGACTACTCACCGCAGTCCCCAGGGGGACCCCATTACTGCACAGTCCTTCTCGCTGCTCACACACTCCCAGGGGTTAACCGCCCCCCGAAACTGCTCCCCTGAGCCTTCAGCACGCCTGGTCTTCGTCAATCCCCCTTCGTTTTACTGCTCCCCCGTCACTTACTGCAGGAAGCGCCATCCACGGAGTGCAATAGATCCCACCTCTGCCACCAGTTATCACGGCGTCCCCGGGCGATGCTCGGGAACTGCTCCCCATGAAGCCAGGCAGGACTCTGGGGCAGTCTCCTCTCTGGGAGCAGCCTGTCTGCAGGACACACAGCTCACCCGGCTTCCCCCTTCCTGGGTCTGACCTCAGAGCATTCAGCATCCCCCGCCCCTCCGTGCGCTTCCCACAGCGAGTCTGCCCAGGTGGGGTCCTGGGGGGCCCAGTGGGTCCTGCCCCCCAACTCCGCAGTCAGACGTGACTCTCAGCCAGCCAGTAAAACAGGGGTTTATTAGACGACAGGAACATGGTCTAACACAGCGCTTGTAGGTGCAGAGAACAGGACCCCTCAGCTGGGTTCATTTTGGGGGGCAGTGAGCCACACAACCACATCTGCTCTTCACTCCATGTCCCCAGCCAACCCCAAACTGAAACTCCCTCCAGCCCCTCCTCCTCTGGGCTTTGTCCCTTTCCCGGGCCAGGAGGTCACCGGATTCCTTTGTTCTCCGACCCTTTAGCTCTCACCTTGCAGGGGGGAAGGGCCCAGGCCATCAGGTGCCAGGAAACAGGGTGTCGGCCATTGTCTGTGTCCAGACCCCTGCACACACCTGCCCTCCAGGGCTCTGCAATGATCATACACCCTTACCCCACCCCCTAGATACTTAAGAACTGCCTAGGGGAAACTGAGGCGCCCCCCACACTATTCAGAGGAAACGTTAAGAACAGTCCCGCTTCGTCACAATGGGAAACTGATGCACACACAAAAAGAAAAGGAGTACTTGTGGCACCTTAGAGACTAACCAATTTATTTGAGCATGAGCTTTTGTGAGCTACAGCTCACTTCATCGGACACAGAGTCGTCATACAAAATATTATGAAAAACTCCCACTCCATCACATCTCTTCCCCCTTCGAGACTGAACTATGTGGGAGCCACTTCAGCCAGTGACCTGGGGATGTTCAGGGCCCCCTTTCTGTGATAAAGCATCAGCGAGACCATTGGCACTTCCATTAACATCGACCCCGGCCACATAATCCTGGAGGGTGTAAGGACGCTGCCTCTGGCGGACACAACTGAGAGTATCAATTCAGGACAAATTGCTAAGGGAGAGCGCCTCCTGCTGCCCGCTCCCCGCAAGACAGCCCCCCCCTAGCACCGCCATGGGGCCAGCCCTGCCAGCCAGGGGAGAGCGCCCCCTGCTGACTCCCGCTCCCTGCAGCACAGCCCGCCCTAGCACCGCCATGGGCCAGCCCTGCCTGCCAGGAGAGAGCGCCCCCTGCTGACTCCCGCTCCGCGCAGCACAGCGCCCCCTAGCACTGCCATGGGGCCAGCCCTGCCTGCCAGGAGAGAGCGCCCCCTGCTGACTCCCGCTCCGCGCAGCACAGCGCCCCCTAGCACTGCCATGGGGCCAGCCCTGCCTGCCAGGGGACAGCGCCCCCTGCTGCCCCCTACTGCCCCGCTCCCCGCAGCACAGCGCCCCAAAGCACCGCCATGGGGCCAGCCCTGCCAGCCAGGGGAGAGCGCCCCCTGCTGACTCCCGCTCCCTGCAGCACAGCCCGCCCTAGCACCGCCATGGGCCAGCCCTGCCTGCCAGGGGAGAGCACCCCCTGCTGCCCCCTGCTGCCCCGCTCCCCGCAGCACAGCGCCCCCTAGCACCGCCATGGGGCCAGCCCTGCCAGCCAGGGGACAGCGCCCCCTGCTGCCCGCTCCCCGCAGCACAGCCCCCCCTAGCACCGCCATGGGGCCAGCCCTGCCTGCCAGGAGAGAGCACCCCCCGCTGCCCGCTCCGCGCAGCACAGCGCCCCCTAGCACCGCCATGGGGCCAGCCCTGCCTGCCAGGGGAGAGCGCCCCCTGCTGCCCGCTCCCCGCAGCACAGGCCCCCTAGCACCGCCATGGGCCAGCCCTGCCTGCCAGGGGACAGCACCCCCTGCTGCCCCGCTCCCCGCAGCACAGCGCCCCCTAGCACCGCCATGGGGCCAGCCCTGCCTGCCAGGGGAGAGCGCCCCCTGCTGACTCCCGCTCCGCGCAGCACAGCGCCCCCTAGCACCGCCATGGGCCAGCCCTGCCTGCCAGGGGAGAGCGCCCCCTGCTGCCCGCTCCCCGCAGCACAGGCCCCCCTAGCACCGCCATGGGGCCAGCCCTGCCTGCCAGGGGAGAGCGCCCCCTGCTGCCTGCTCCCCGCAGCACAGCGCCCCCTAGCACCGCCATGGGGCCAGCCCTGCCTGCCAGGGGAGAGCGCCCCCTGCTGACTCCCGCTCCGCGCAGCACAGCGCCCCCTAGCACCGCCATGGGCCAGCCCTGCCTGCCAGGGGAGAGCGCCCCCTGCTGCCCGCTCCCCGCAGCACAGGCCCCCCTAGCACCGCCATGGGGCCAGCCCTGCCTGCCAGGGGAGAGCGCCCCCTGCTGCCTGCTCCCCGCAGCACAGCGCCCCCTAGCACCGCCATGGGGCCAGCCCTGCCTGCCAGGGGAGAGCGCCCCCTGCTGCCCGCTCCCCGCAGCACAGGCCCCCAGCATGGCAGTGGGGCCTCAGGCTCAGCGATGACTGCCAGGGACACCCCCTAATGGCTTCCACCATCTCCACTGCTCCCTGCAGCCCCCTGCTCTCCGTGGGTCTCCCATCGAAGGACTGGGGCAGCCTCGTGCTGCTGAGCTGGAGTCCTGAGCCCACCAGCCAGTGGGGCGCGGGGAAGGCTGGCGTGGGGCTTAGGATCCAGGCCTAAGACGTGGCAGATGCTCCTGAGAGTGTGGGCCAGTCCCTTTGCCTCGCTGTGCCTCAGTTCCCCTCCCAGGGAACGGGTGGGAGGCCGCAGGCACTGCCGATTGCGAGGGGCTCCAAGATCAACTGACGAAAGGCGCTAAGTGGTCTCTGTGAGGATTAGAGCCACACGTGGGGCCAGCTTTGCAGGGGAGCTCAGAGCTGTGGGGTGCAAACCCTGCAAGGACCCAGGGACCCCCTTCTGCATGGGCCTACAGTGCATGGGGGACTGCTCGCTTCCCACACCAGGTGCCTGGGCAGCCCCCAGACCTGCCCGGCTGGGAGAAATACCCAGCTCTCCACCTCCTCCTGCCCCCCACATCTGCATTCTTGTGGCATAGGTAGGGGAAGCGCCAGGTGTTGCCCAGACCCATGGCAAAGCCCATGCAGGACATGATGAAATCCAGCTGGTGGGTCCAGATCTCCCGCTCGGGGATGGGGATGTTCATGGGGCCCATGGGCCCCACCAAGGGGGTGGCGATGGCTCGCTCCTGCCCCGGCTGGCTCAGTGCCCTGTGAGCACCCACTGCCCTGGGCAGGACCAAGTCCGGCAACCCCACCACCCCACCCCGTCCAGTGCCCAAATTCATACAGCAGCCCCACCCGCAGGGGATGCCCTGGGCACCATGGGTCCAGACCCCTCCCAGCTGGGGATGCCAGAGGCCTGCGTGCGGCCAGCCCACAGGGGGGCTGGAGCAAACCTGGGCAGCAACCGGGGCCCCCTGCACTGACAGGCCACCTTGGCAGGGAGCAGACCCGGCGTGGGGGGGATTTACACAGGGGGGCTCGGAAGGGACATCACAGCCCGGCCCAGCCCCCCCCAGGTGACTTGGAGGGGGAGCCCCTTTTCCTGCCCTGTGCCCAGTGTGACTTGGCGAATCCCATGAGCCTCCACCTCAGGGCTGGTGAGGCGGAACCAGGCCCGAGGCCAGGGTGATGGGTGCCGGGCCAGGCTGTCCCTGCCCCGGGGCTGCTCGCAGGGTGTATGGCCCTTCCTGCCCTCGGCTGCTCATGGAAGGGGCCACAGCACCTGACCTGGCCCTCGGCTCCTGCCCCCTTCCCCCAGCCCAAGCTGAGGGCTCCAAAACAATCCCCGAAGCACTCGAAGTGGAAGAACCTCTGGCGGCAGCTGGGGCTGGCCCGGCTCGGTCCACCCGTGGGGGTCTGGCGCCGTGCCCCACTGACAGAGCCCGGCTGGAGCCATTGCTGTGCCCGGGCCCCAAGACCCAGCGGCAGCTGTGAAAGTGGGGGGGGCCAAGCACCCACTAGCCCAGCCCCCTCCTCCTGCCCTGCCCCCCCGCTAGCCCAACCCCGGCCCCACTCCTCACACCCTGGAGCCCAGCACTGCCTACCCCTCTCCCCCAGCCAGGGCGCACTCCTGGCCTGCCCCCCTACATCCCAGCCCAAGCCTTACTCTTCCTGCAAGCCCCCCGCCCCTACCCCAGCCCAAGCCCCACTCCTGCTGCTCTCCAGAGCCCGGGGAAAACGGTCCGCAGCTAGAAGCGGCTCTGCAGGGCTCCATCGCTGCGCCCACGCCCGGCCCTCTGCTGCCCGACTCGGGCCTGGCCCGTTGCAGTGCATGAGGGCGTTTCACTGCGATTCCGGGTTGGCAGAGGACCAGGGCAGCACCCCCCTTCGGCGGCCAGGGCCCAGCGCCCCACACATGGGCACCACAGCCCCGGGCAGAGTTCAGTAGAATTTAATGACTCAAGACAAACACCAACTTTATACAAAGTGAGGGGGAGCAGCGGCTCTGCCTGGGGGAGAATCGAGGGAGACAGCAGCAGTTGGGTGCCAAGGGCCGAAGAGAAGGGGCCAATGCACAGGAGAATGGGGAGGGGGGCACACGCCTGGGGGAGGGGCTGCGGGGCTTGGGGCGGAGCAGGTACCCAGTCAGGCTGTCCCAGGGGCACGTGCCTTCCTCTTACCCTGCCCAGCCTGGACTGGCAGAACTGCAGCAGGGCCGTTTTGCAACCCCCGCTCCCCGGTGCCAGGCTCCCACTGCTGCACGGGCACCATGGAGAGCGGGCAAAGCCTCCCTAGGCAGGCCCTGCCTAGGCCCCAGGCCAGCAGCAGGAGCCTGCCCTTGAGGGCAGTGCCCAGGCTGCCCCACACCCACCTTGCCAACTACCATGCCAGGGAGCTGCCAGGCCCTGGGGAAGGGGGAAGAGCCCCAGCCCCACCAAGGAGCAGCAGGTTCTGGCCCCCTTTGGCCTTCAGGCTGAGGGTTGAGGACAGGTGATCCCCAGCAAGGAGCCCCAGGCCCTCCTTCCCCCCCCCCCGCCTGGCAGCCAATGAAACCGTTACCCAGCAGGGCAGCTTGCGGGATTGAGCAGAAAGTGCTTGAGAAGGGGCCATGGCAGGGCCGGCTTGAGGGGCAGGGACCCCCGCCCGGGGCAGGAGGGGGAAAGCCACAGAATGGCCCCCCCAGCAGCGCCTCAGTCGACTTCCTCCATGTTGCTGTAGGACGGGGAGGGGCGCTCGATGGGGCTGGCAAAGTGATCCGGGAGCCCAGCGGGGGGCAGTGGGGGGCCTCCTTCCGGGGCGACACTGGAGCCGAACGACACGGGGTTCATGCCCTGCAAACAGAACAAGGAGGTCAGAGGGGGCAGCCCTGCCCTGCCCTGCCCTGCCCTCCCCACCTGCATGCCCATGGTGCAGCGAGCACAGCCCCCCTGGCCTGGGGACAGAACCCAGCTGGCTCCTATCTTCCCCCAGCCGTGAGGCCAAGGGCCCTGGGCAGCGGCGTTACGAGGAGGGTGAGCGCCCCTGTGGGGCTCAGAGCACAGCCCCAGCGGCAGCACATATGGGGGCATGGGCGGCAGGCTGGAGCAGTGAGCCCTGAGTGCTGACAGCAGCCGGCGGCCCAAGGGCATGGCAAGGACCCAGCAGCAGCGCTGAGGGACCCGGACCCAGCAGCAACTCCCGGCCCCTTCCCACTCCAACAGCTTCCTTCAGCGCCTGAGCGAGCAGCAGAACCCTCTGCACCCCGGCGGGGGCGGCTGGGCCAGGATGCCCTGGGCAGAAGAGCTGCCGCCAGGGCCAGGCCCGCGCTCTCCTGCGGGCACAGACCGGGCAGCCTAGGCCAGCTTTAGCTGGAGCGCGACAGCCCAGAGCTGCAGCCACGCCTCCCCGCGCCCCTCCAGAGTCTGAGGCAATGGTGAGTGCGCCAGGGAGCCCTGCTCCTGCATTGGGGCCCCCCGCAGGGGGTTCAGCAGCACAGGGTACCGCAGACAATGGGAGGGTCGTGCCTAGGCAGTCCGTGCCAGCAGTGCTTCCCAGGAGGGGGTGGTACACAGACGGAGCCAGCCAGCACTGCAGGAGGGCAGTACCCTCCAGCAGAGGAGGGGCTCAGGCACACAGAGCCATCATCGCAGCACGCCCCCAGCAGGGGGCACACTCTGAACAGCCAGGCCAGTACTGTCTGATATGGAAGTTTCCTCACTTCAAAAGCGTTGATCCAGCCCCTGGGAATCAGACATTAGGCCTGGCCTGGCCTGGCCAGAGAAAGAGGGACTGACCCCAGAACTCAGCATTCATGTTAACTCAGGGGCAAGTCCAGCTCAGGGAGACAGACACTGAGCCAATCAGCTGGAAGGAAGAATTCTAATCCGAAACGTGCCTGATCATTGGGAATGGTTTCTGATCACTGTCCTGGGCGCTCAAAAAGCCACACGCAAGGAAGAAAGCTGCATTGGTTAAGACTCCAACCTGGTTCAGAGGGGAAGTGAAGGTAACTATATATATTATATACATTTTAAAAAACTACACAACAAATGGAAGAAAGGGGCAGTTGATAGTAATCAATATAAATCAGAAGCTAGGAACTGTAGAAACTTGGTAAGGGAAGCAAAGGGACACAAGGAGAAATCTATGGCCCGCAGAGTTAAGGACAATAAGGAGGAGTTGAAGTGTATTAGGACCAAAAGAATCCTGACAATGGTATTGGTCCATTACTAGATGGACATGGTAGAATTCACAATAAACATGCAGAAAAGGGAGAGGAGTTCTATAAATATTTCTGCTCTGTATTTGGTGGAAAACCCTGTGAACACAGTCTCCTCCTGTGGGGATAACACGCCTTCCATGCCACACCTCTCTCTGGATGGTTTGGCTTTACATGTAAAGCAGGGGAAAGGCTTAGCCACTGAATCCTTAGAAAGTACGACCCAGTCATTTCAGAGCATAAACCATGTCCCTGGCCATCATCGGCTTCCATTTAGCATGGCCAGGGCAAGTGACGGCATCATGGATCACATTTCCCAAGAAAACTTTCAGCACCCCGGAAGTTTCCTTGCAGGCCAGCCTAGAAAAAAACAGTACACCCCCACGATGAGCCAAACAACCAGCAGCCAGTTTGGTAATATCGGTTACTAGCGCAAAGCGCCTTCTGATGGTGTCTTGCACCCTCCGTTCGGAGTCCTTTACCACCTTTGCTTCATTCAGTCACGCTGCTACTACCCACAAACCAGTATCTCTAGAGAATGTTGAACAGAAGTTACTAAAGTCAGACATTTTAAAATCAGCAGGTCCAGATAACTTGCATCCAAGAGTTTGAAAAGAGCTGGCTGACGAGCTGGCTGCTGGACAGTTAATGCGGATTTTCTGTAAGTCCTGGAGCACTGGGGAAGTTCCAGAGGACTGGAAGAAAGCTCATATTGTGACAGGTTTTAAAAAGGGTAAATGGGACGAGCTGGGTAATTATAGGCCTGTCAGCCTGTCACCGTTCCTGGGCAAGAGAACGGAGCGGCTGACACAGGACTCAATTAATGCAGAACTAAAGGAGGATCATGGAATTAATCCCAGTCAATATGGGTTTGTAGAAAACATCCTGTCAAACTAACTTGATTTTTTGATGGGATTACAAGTTTGATGGACTCTTAATCTTAAATGAATCCACAAGCTCCATAGAATCTCTGGATAGTAATCCCAGGCTCTGATAAGAATATAACAGTAGGGATCTGTTATCGACCACCTGACCAGGACAGTCATAGTGACGATGAAATGCTAAGGGAGATTAGAGAGGCTATCAAAATAAAGAACTCAATAATAGTGGGGGATTTCAATTCTCCCCATATGGACTGGGCACAGGGCACCTCAGGACGAAATGCAGAGACAACATTTCTCGATCCTTTAAATGTCTGCTTCTTGGAGCAGCCGGTACAGGAACCCACCAGGGGAGAGGCAACTCTCGATCTCGTCCTGAGTGGACGCAGGATCTGGTCCAAGAGGTAACTATAACAGGACCACTTGGAAATAGTGACCATAATATAACAACATTTAACATTCCTGTGGTGGGGCGATCACCTCAACAGCCCAACACTGTGACATTTCAGAAAGCAGAACTATGCAAAAATGAGCAGGCTAGTTAAACAGAAATTAAAAGGTACAGTGACTAGAGTGAAATCCCTGCACGCTGCATGGACACTTTTCAAAGACATCATAATAGAGGCTCAACTTAAATGTATACCCCAAATTAAAAAACACAGTAAAAACTAAAAAAGAGCCACTGTGGCTTAACAACCATGTAAAAGAAGCAGTGAGAGATAAAAAGGCATCTTTTAAAAAGTGGAAGTCAAATCCTACTGAGGTAAATAGAAAGGAGCATAAACACTGCCAAATTAAGTGTAAAAATGTAATAAGAAAAGCTAAAAAGGAGTTTGAAGAACAGCTAGCCAAAAACTCAAAAGGTAACAACAAAATGTTTAAGTACACCAGAAGCAGGTAGCCTGCTAAACCACCAGTGGGGTCCTGGACTATCGAGATACAAAAGGAACACTTGAAGACGGTAAAGTCATCACAGAGAAATGAAATGAATTCTTTGCTTCAGTCTTCATAGCTGAGGATGTTAGGGAGATTCCCAAACCTGAGCTGTCCTTTGTAGGTGACAAATCTGAGGAATTGTCACAGATTGAAGTGTCACTGGACGTTTTGGAATTAATTGATAAACTTAACAGTAACAAGTCACTGGGACCAGATGGCATGCACCCAAGAGTTCTGAAAGAACTCAAATGTGAAATTGCGGAACTATTAACTATGGTTTGTAACCTGTCCTTTAAATCAGCTTCTGCACCCAGTGACTGGAAGATAGCGAATGTAACGCCAATATTTAAGAAGGGCTCTAGAGGTGATCCGGGCAACTGCAGACAGGTAAGTCTAATGTCAGTACCTGGCAAATTAATTGAAACAATAGTGAAGAATAAAATTGTCAGACACAAAGAAGAACGTAAATTGTTGTGCAAAAGCCAACATGGTTTCTGTAAAGGGAGATCAGGTCTTACTGATCTATTAGAGTTCTTTGAGGGGGTCAACAAACATGTGGACGAGGGGGATCCAGTGGACATAGTGTACTTAGATTTCCAGAAAGCCTTTGACAAGGTCCCTCACCAAAGGCTCTTACGTAAATTAAGTTGTCATGGGATAAAAGGGAAGATCCTTTCATGGATTGAGAACTGGTTAAAAAACAGGGAACAAAGGGTAGGGATAAATGGTAAATTTTCAGAATGGAGAGGGGTAACTAGTGGTGGTCCCCAAGGGTCAGTCCTCGGTCCAATCCTATTCAACTTATTCATAAATGATCTGGAGAAAGGGGGAAACAGTGAGGTGCCAAAGTTTGCAGATGATCCTAAACTGCTCAAGGTAGTTAAGACCAAAGCAGACTGTGAAGAACTTCAAAAAGATCTCACAAATCTAAGTGATTGGGCAACAAAATGGCAAATGAAATTTAATGTGGATACATGTAAAGTAATGCACATTGGAAAAAATAACCCCCCAAGTATACATACAATATGATGGGAGCTAATTTAGCTACAACTAATTAGGAGAAAGATCTTGGAGTCATCATGGATAGTTCTCTGAAGACGTCCACGCAGTGTGCAGCAGCAGTCAAACAAGCGAACGGGATGTTAGGAATCATTAAAAAAGGGATAGAGAATAAGACGGAGAATATCTTATTGCCCTTATATAAATCCACGGTACACCCACATCTTGAATACTGCGTACAGATGTGGTTCCCTCATCTCATAAAAGATATACTGGCATTAGAAAAGGTTCCGAGAAGGGTAACTAAAATGATCAGGGGTTTGGAACGGGTCCCATATGCGAAGAGATTAAAGAGGCTTGGACTTTTCAGCTTGGAAAAGAGGAGACTAAGGGGGGAGATGATAGAGATCTATAAACTCATGAGTGGTGTGGAGAAAGTGAATAAGGGAAAATTATTTACTTGTTCCCATAAGAACTAGGGGCCACCAAATGAAATTAATGGGCAGCAGGTTTCAAACAAATAAAAGGAAGTTCTTCTTCACCCAGCGCACAGTCAACCTGTGGAACTCCTTGCTTGAGGAGGTTGTGACGGCTAGGACTACGTGTCCCTACCCTCTGTTTGTCAGAGGGTGGAGATGGATTGCAGGAGAGAGATCACTGATCATTACCTGTTAGGTTCACTCCCTCTGGGGCACCTGGCATTGGCCACTGTCAGCAGACAGGATACTGGGCTGGATGGACCTTTGGTCTGACCCAGTCTGGCCGTTCTTATGGGCAATAGTGCTGATGTACAGACCTCTAAGATACATGACTTGGCCTTGCACAACATTTTCATTAACAGACTAGGATGCTATAGAGTTACCATGGCCCACATTAAATGGATTAAAAGCTGGCTCACTGATAGGTCTCACATGGAATTGCATGCAGGGAACCATCAGTGTTTCTGGTGGGGTCCTGCAGGGAGCGGTTCTTGGCCCTTCGCTAGTTAAAATTATCAGTGACCTGGAAGAAAACGAAATCACTGGAAGTCTGCAGATGACAAACATTGGGGCAGTAGCAAATAACGAGGAGAACAGGTCAGTGATACAGAGCAATCTGGATCGGTTGGCAAACTGGGCTCAAACAAACAATATACATTTTACTGCAGCTAAAGGTAAGTGTATCCACCTAGGAACAAAGAGTGTTGGCCGTACTCACAGGCTGGGGGGCTCTATCCTGGGAACAGGGCCTCTGAAAAAGATCTGGGGGTCCTGGTGGATAATCACTGAGCATAAGCTCTGTGACGAAGTGGGAATGTTCTTAATGTTTTCTCTGAATATTGTGTGGGTTCCTCAGTTTCCCCTATGCAGTTCTTAAGTATCTAGGTGGGGGGATAAGGGGGTGTGATTGTGGCAGAGCCCTAGAGGGCCAGCGTGATGGTGTCTGCACAGAGAATGGCCGACACCTCTCTCCTGGCGACTGATGGCCTGGGCCCCTCCTCTGCAAAGGGGCCAACTGAAGGTGTTGGAGAACAAAGATCAGGTGGCCTCTTGGCTCAGGAAAGAGACAAAGGCCAGAGGAGGGGCTGGAGAGTTTCAGTTTGCAGCTGACTGGGGAAATAGAGGGAGGCCCAGATGGGGCTCTGGGCTCCCTGGCCCCAATATGGATCTGACTTAGGGGTCCTGTTTTCTGCACCTACAAGCTCTGGTTTAGATCATGTTCCTGTCGTCTCATAAACCTTCTGTTTTACTGGCTGGCTGAGAGTCACGTCTGACTGCGGAGTTGGGGAGCAGAACCCTCTGGCTGCCCCAGGACCCCACCTGGGCGGACTCACTGTGGGAAGCGCATGGAGGGGCAGAGGATGCTGAATGCTTGAAGGTCAGACTCAGGAAGGTCAAAGCTGTGGAAGCTTCTTGCCCTGGAGACAGTCTGCTCTGAGAGAGGAGGCTCCCCCAGAGTCCTGCCTGGCTTCTATGGAGCAGTTCAAGAGCATCGCTTGGGGACCCCGTGACAAGCTCCAAATAGGATGCTGTAGCCAAAAGGGCTAATGTGCTCCTGGGATGTATAAAGAGGGGAATCTGGAGGAGGAGCAGAGACGTGATTTTGCCTCAGTATTTGGCCCTGGTTTGACCGCCGCTGGGATCCTGGGTCCGGTTCTGGTGCCCACAATGCCAGGAGGATGTTGATAAATTGCAGAGGGCTGAGAGCAGAGCCAGGAGATGATGAAAGGGTTGGAAACCTGCCTTGTAATGACAGATGCAAGGAGCTCAGTCTGGTTAACTCCCCCACGAGCTGGGCCGGTGTGAGTGAGCCCAGTCTGTCAGTGCCGACACAGGAAAAAATATTGAATAACGGGCTCTTCAGTCTAGCAGAGGAAGGTCTAACATGATCCTGTGGCTGGAAATTCAAGCTAGACAAAATCAGAGGGGAAACAAGGGAGGGGAATTAACTGATGGGACAGTCTCCCCTCCCGGGGTTGTGGTGGATTCTCCATCCCTGGAACTTCAGAACTGAAGACTGGACGTTTTCCTAAAGGATCTGCTCTTGGCGATTGGAAGAGATGATCACAACGATCCCTTGTGGCCTTGGACTCTGACAGATGGCTGCCCCCATGATCCAGAGCACGAGTGTTTCTCCCGCCTGGCTGTGACATCCCCACAGGAGCTCGGCCCTGCAACAGCTAGTGCCAAGGGAAAAGCAGAGCAGAAGCCAGGATCCCATCCCCATGGCCTGCCTCGTGAGACCAAGGGAGGGGCAGGATCTGCTTTGGCCGGACATGGGGCAGCTGCTTCCTTGCCAGCATGCCAGCCTTGGGCGTGGTGGGGAAGCAGCATGCTAGGCCCTCCTGGGCTACGTGATGGGGGCTCCAGGCTCCTCCGTGGCCAGACCTCAGTCCCTTGCCTGGGGCAAGAGTGCAGTGGCCCAGTGCGGGCGTCCATCTTCCTTGGCCACGCCACAGTGTGAGCACGCTCTCCAGCCCACTCCTCGGCTTGCTGGCCGCGGCTGGATGTGGAGCTACTTGGGCAGTGCCCAGGACCCCGAAGGTGTGCCAGCGGGGCACGCTCCCCTGCCACAGGGCCACCCGTGCACTAGTTCGCAGGGCTCTCAGTCTCTTTTCTGTCGGAGCTGGGTGGGGATCAGCCAAAGCCACAGGCCAAGAGCAAGACCCTGCAGCTCCTACGGACCCAGAGCTGCCCCTTGCCCCCATGGCAGGTCCTTGGAACCTGTACTGACCAGGCCTGAGACCCAGAGGGGCCAGTGCTGGGGCGGAGACTTGCCCCAGCCCTGCCTCTTCCTCCTCGTGAGGACAGAGGAACCATGGCTCAGCGCTGGGTCGGAATCCAGAAAGCCCTGGGCCAGTCGCCCCCTTAGAGGCTGGTGCAGCGTTCCTCGGCTGGCAGGGGACTCGAGGGCAGGGGTGTCCCTCACAGACTCCAGACAAGGGTCAGCACTCGAGCCCTGTGGCCTTGGCTGGCTGGGAGGGGGACACAAGCAGCAGCAGCAGGACACGGCCAGGCGCCCCGCAGGGTGCCTAGGCTGCCAAGAGCGCTGAAGGCCAAGCCCCAGCCCTGGCGAAGGAGCCACGCTGCAGTGCGGAGCTCAGGCTGCGAAGCCAGAAGAGGGCCAAGGGCACAGCCCGTCCCAGGCCAGAGCCTGCTGTGGGCAGAGCCCCCGCAAAGCTCCAGACGCGACAGCAGGGGCTGCACACAGGCAGTCTGGGACGGGGGTGAGGCCAACAGTGGGCTCTACTCTGGGGCCGCGGTGCTGCATTTGCAGAAGGTGGGTGATGGCCAGGTCTTTGCCATTGCCTGCCGTAGGGGCCGTCTCACTCTACGCCAGACTACTCGCCAGGGCTGCATCGGGTGGGGGCGCAGCGCACAAATCTGGACAGAACGCCATGCACCGAGAGCCATGCTGGGTGTCCCGCCTCCGTCCTGGGGCGCAGACCACTCTGCACATCCAAGTCCTCCTAGCTCAGCCCACAGCTCTGCTGATGTCCCTCGCTGCCAGCCCCAGCCCGGCACGTCCCTCTGCAGCGTTAGCAGGGCTTCTCTCCCACCCCAGCCCAGCGCACAATGCTCGGAGCCCCAGTTCCCCACCTGCCTGGGCAAGCTCTGCCCTGGAGCTTGGCAGGCCCTGTTCTCAGTGGAGCTGCAGCGTAGGGCGGGGCTGGCTCTGCCATGCAGCTGTCAGGCTCACGCAGAGCGGGGGAGCGTTCGCCATAAGAAGTGGGGCCAGCGGGCTCCTGGCAGAGCCATGAGCATGAACTCCCAGCAGGCTGGGCAGCAGCATGGGCGCAGTCCCTGCCTCAGAGTAAGGAGCAGCTTGGCAGGGGCAGCCCAAGGATGGCTGAGCAGAGTGTGGCAGGCAGTGGCACGATTATGGCAGAGACGGGGGATCTGGTGCCAGTTCCCTTGGCCCCTGGTGAGTCATTTCCTGGCGCAGAGAAAGGAGATGGGCACCGCATGGGTGGAACAGCCCGGATTTATTAATACGGTCCATACAGTACACAACGGAGGGCCTTTTGCTGCCATCCTGGCAGGAACTCCCCACCCCGGGTCCAGCGCTGGGCATGCTTTCCCAAGGTCCCACCCCCAGGTCGCCGCAGAGAGACTGGCCCCACCTCCCACCAGCTCCTTTTGGACTCGGCTGAACTGTGGCAGATGCTGAGCCCACAGGGACTCCCGGCCGGCACTCAGGGGCGAGCGGAGGTGCGGGGTGGAGCAGGCAGGCCTGCTGCACACTGGGGACTATTAGTCACGAGGCCACAGCCAGCAGGCTAATTGTCAGGGAGGCAGCCAAGTCCAGCAGGCATGAGCCCAAACAACTCTGCGTGTGACGGGGCCTGTGCCCATGTGAAGGTCCTGAGGCCAGCCTGCCAGCAACCTCCGGGCAGCACCACGCCTGGAGCCACGGGCACACAGGACCCAGCATGCCAGGAGCAGAGCCCATGGCTAGCAAGGTGGAGCGCTAGGCTCAGCGGGAGATCGCTCTGCAGTAGAGGGGACCCACGCAGGGAGGCCTTGCATCAGTCCCAGCCTCACTACTGCTTGGGCAAGGCCTGCCCGAGTCCGTGCGCACCATCTCCAGGGCTGGCAGCCCCAGCGGCGATCTGACCTCCCAGGCTAGGAGCATGTGCCAGGCCCAGCTGCGCTCCGCTGGTCCGCCATTCTGGCTGTTTGCACCCCAGAGCACCTGCTGCCGGAGGGCAGAGCGGCCTGGAGAGTTCCTGCTCCCCAGGAGCCGGACGGAGCCTGGCTGAGTACTCTGCAGAGCGGGATCCTGCAACGAAGGCTGCCCAGCGAGGTCTCCATGGTCGTGAGCAGGCCTGGGTGTCATGGCAGCAGGGCTCACTCCAGCACCTACCTGGCGAGGTGTCCCAATGCCCTCGGCACAGAGCAGCCCTCGCCAGGGCGGCTGGAACTGTTCAGGGCTGGACTAGCCACTGCCCCAGCGGAGCTCGGCTGCCCCCCAGTGCCTATCTTGAGCGGCTCTGGGAAATGAGGGGGTAGAAGACATTTAGGAAGAGTGCCACAATGGCTGCCATGGTGCCCAGCACAACGTATCGGAGGCAGCCTTCGTCAGGGTGCTGCCGGGCGGCCTGGCTCGCCTTCTGGCCATGGGGCCTGCAGGGAGTCCTGGCATGTCTCCTGCGAGCCTCGGGCTCCTCTTCGGCCTCCAGTTCCTGCCAGATCAGAGAAGCCTGCGATGTGGAAACCTGCGTCAGCACTTGGGGAGAACATACCCAGCAACCCGCCTCGCCATCCCCCACCGGGCGCAGCTTGGCCATCGAGCAGCCAGCAGCACCCCCCCGGCCACCAGTATTCGCAGCTGCCCCCGGCTCTTCACAGCCTGTGATCCGGGCAGGCAGCGGGCCCCGCACCTTCTCCCCTCCCTGGGTTCCAGCAGCAGGCAGAGACAGGCGCTAGGCAGGGTCAGCGTCTCAGTGGGCTCGGGGGTGGGCCGAGGAGCCAGGCCAGCGGCCAGTTGAGGCTGGCTTTGCAGGACGGCATCTCCCAGCGCCCAGCAGCGACTGAGTAATCCTAGAACAGCGGCTCCAGGAGCGCGGGGCACAGGCACCAGCCAATCACAGCCCAGATACAAGAGGATCAGTCAGATGACAGCCAGTCAGAGCCCAGCTTTTGCAGGTGGGAACCGAGAATCAGTCAGACGACAGCCAGTCACAGGAGGACTATTCCCAGGGATGGCCAACTGAAGCCACAGGAGAGCTTGGAGCAGCCAGTCACAGTTCGGTTTCTACAGGTATGTTTCACCGAGTGCCCAGGATGGCGGCGGTGACCCGGGGGAGCAGCCTGGTGCCTCCTGCTGCTTGCAGATGGGACTCCGAGCAGCCGTGTGCCGCCCCGCTGCAGGCAGCCAGGAAGCTGAGAGAGCAGGTGCCGGGGACCCCCTGCACGCCGCCCCAGCGGGCGCCTCACGCTGCTCCCCTGCCCTGCCTCCAGCTGGCGAGCGGTTCCCTAGCTGCCGATGATCCGCAAGTTCCTCTCCTTAGCCGCTGCTGTGCACACGGATCTGGGCCTGCTCAGCCCAGGGGCCGCGCAGCCAGCCTGACTCCCACCTGCGCTCCTGCAGCACCTGCTCCAGGCCCCGACCACGGAGGGGCAGCGGAGACCAGCGCTGACTGTGACAGCCCCTCGTGAGGAGCTGGTGTGAGCTAGGCCCAGCTGGGTGAGGAACCGGGCAAGGAGCCAGCCTGGCATGGGGTGTGCCGGGCGCCACGCCAAGCGGGTATCTGGAAAGCACCTCTCCGAGACCACGCAGGGCTGGGGAGCAGCAAGAGCAAGTGGCCAGCAGCCTGGCTGAGTGGCGCCATCTCCTGGCGTGGACGGAAGTGGTGCAGGCCGGCAGAGTCACACGGGGCCGGCGGGTCTCTGGGCAGTGCACAGGCCAAGAAGGGGAACCCGGGGCCATGCCTCCTGCTGCTAATGTGAAGAGCTGCAGCACTGGCTGCCCCTCCAGGGGCGCGTAACCCTGTCTCCCCAGCACTGCGCTAGGCAGGCTGGCTTCTCCCCGGGCTGCTTTCAGCCTTCCCTCCAGGCCCCTCCACCTCCCACCCTGCTGAGCCCTTTCCACAGCTGGCTCACCAGGGATTCAGGCTCCATAACTCTCACAGGGGCCTTCTGGGCTCCCCGCAGCACAGCCCTCAGGATGGAGGGGCCCTGCTGCCCCCTCGCCTGCCCCATCCCTTGGCTCTCCCCAGCTCCAGGCTTCGGGCCTCTCAGGATGCACCTTCACTTGTCCTGGACCCTTTGGACCATGGTGCCTGCAGACCAGCACCCCCGGCTCTGTCCCAGCCTGTGGCTGCACCCCACATTCTCCCTCAAAGCCCGGCTTTCTTCACCACAGCCTCCCGAGGGGAGAGAGGCTGCCCGGAGTCTCCAGCCCGCACACAGGTACCCCGGCCAGGGGCAGTGCCCGAGCAGCTCCCTGCAGCTCTCACCTGACTGGCGGTTGCCTCGGCGGCGGAGGCCATGTCTGGCCGGTGCTCCGGGGGGCGCCCCTGCAGGGGTCTCTCCACGGGAGAGTTCCGCCGGCGGTAGAAGAGGACGTACGCGTATCTCGTCACCACCTGGCTCTCGTCCACCGTGGTCACCGTGCTGTCGTCAAAGAGCCGCCAGCCTGCGGGGAGAGGAGAGCGGGGTCAGCACACGGCCCGCACAGCCCCGGCCGGACAGGGTGCGGCCCGGCCTGGCTCCTCACCCACGTCGCTGCGCTGGCTGTTCTTGTCGCTGGGCAGCCGGGCGTAGGCCGTGTAGTGCCCGCCAATCATCCCGCCGTAGTGATTGATCACCGCATACAGGTCGTACATGGGCTGCTGCTGCTCCTCCTTCTGCCCAATGCAGAACTTGCTCAGGTCCAGGCTCCTGGGGAGACAAGGGAACCATGAGCTGCCGCTCCTGTCCCCGGCCCGGCCCGGCCCGCCCGCCACCTCCGCCCGCCCCGGCTCCTGTCCCCGGCCCGGCCCGCCCGCCACCTCCGCCCGCCCCGGCTCCTGTCCCCGACCCGGCCCCCCCCCACCTCTGCCCGCCCCGGCTCCTGTCCCCGGCCCGGCCTGCCCGCCCCGGCTCCTGTCCCCGGCCCGGCCTGCCCGCCCCGGCTCCTGTCCCCGGCCCGGCCTGCCCGCCCTGGCTCCTGTCCCCGGCCCGGCCCGCCCGCCCTGGCTCCTGTCCCCGGCCCGGCCCGCCCCCCACCTCCGCCCGCCCCGGCTCCTGTCCCCGGCCCGCCCCCCACCTCCGCCCGCCCCGGCTCTCCTGTCCCCAGCCCGGCCCGCCCCCCCACCTCCAGCCGCCCTGGCTCCTGTCCCCGGCCCGCCCCCCACCTCCGGCCGCCCCGGCTCCTGTCCCCGGCCTGGCCCGGCCCGCCCCCCCACCTCCGCCCGCCCTGGCTCCTGTCCCCGGCCCGCCCCCCGGCTCTCCTGTCCCCAGCCCGGCCCGCCCCCCCACCTCCAGCCGCCCCGGCTCCTGTCCCCGGCCCGCCCCCCACCTCCGCCCGCCCCGGCTCTCCTGTCCCCAGCCCGGCCCGCCCCCCCACCTCCAGCCGCCCCGGCTCCTGTCCCCGGCCCGCCCCCCACCTCCGGCCGCCCCGGCTCCTGTCCCCGGCCTGGCCCGGCCCGCCCCCCCACCTCCGCCCGCCCTGGCTCCTGTCCCCGGCCCGCCCCCCGGCTCTCCTGTCCCCAGCCCGGCCCGCCCCCCCACCTCCAGCCGCCCCGGCTCCTGTCCCCGGCCCGCCCCCCACCTCCGGCCGCCCCGGCTCCTGTCCCCGGCCCGGCCCGGCCCGCCCCCCCACCTCCAGCTGCCCCGGCTCTCCTGTCCCCGGCCCGGCCCACCCCCCCACCTCCAGCCGCCCCGGCTCCTGTCCCCGGCCCGCCCCGGCTCCTGTCCCCAGCCCGGCCCGCCCCCCGGCTCTCCTGTCCCCGGCCCGGCCCGCCCCCCGGCTCTCCTGTCCCCGGCCCGGCCCGCCCCCCGGCTCTCCTGTCCCCGGCCCGGCCCGCCCCCCGGCTCTCCTGTCCCCGGCCCGGCCCGCCCCCCCACCTCCGCGCGCCCCGGCTCCTGTCCCCGGCCCGCCCCGGCTCCCACCTCCGGCCCGCCCCCCACCTCCGGCCCGCCCCCCGGCTTGGCTCCTGCCTCCGGCTGTCCACCTGCCCCATGCTCGGCCTGGCCCCCAGCCTGCCCAAGCCTCAATGCTGCTGGGCAGGCGCGATCAGCCTGAGCCGGGGAAAGAGGCCCCGGGGCTGGGCGCGGCTGGCTCACCGGACCGGGAAGTCCACCATGTCGTTGATCTTGTCCCTCCAGATGAAGCTACGGAAGGAGAAGCGCTTGAGCTGGATGATGAGCACGTTGGGCAGGCGCCACAGCAAGAGCTGCTTGGAGGCCTCGCGATGCTGCTTGCACTCGGGGCAGTACCTGGGGGGCGCAGGGCTGGTTACCGCTGCAGGCTGGGCTCCCCCTGCCCCTCCCCAGAGGGCCCTAGGCGAGGGCCCAGGCTTCTCGGGGCCTGGAGGCTGCTGGGTGCCTCCCCCCAGCCCAGTGGCGCAGGCAGCCAGAGGCAGCCATGGGGCGGAGCAGCACAGCCCCACAGCATACGGTCACGGCCCTCCCCACCCTGCAGCCCGCCCACGGCTCAGAGCCCATCACCAGCCTCCCCCGGCCCCTCCTCACCATGCCTCCTCGGGCGCCAGCACTTCAGGCTTGGTGAAGAGGTTGAGGCACTGGCCCAGCGTGAAGTGGCCAGCCCTGGCTGCCTCGCTGGCCGAGCCCGGGTCCTCCACGCACTCCAGCTCCTTGGACTCCACCAGCACAAACTCCTTGAGGCGCTCGTTGTTCTTCCACACCAGCGCCAGGGAGCAGTCGTCCGTGAGCTCCAGCGGGGCATCGCCTGCAATGGCCAGGGGCTCAGACACCAGCCCCCCGGGCCCGGGCCCCGCCCCCGGTCCAGGGCCCCCACCACCAGCCCCCCGGGCCCCGCCACAGGTCCCGGCCCAGGGCCCCCACCACCAGCCCCCCGGGCCCCGCCACCGGTCCCGGCCCTCGGCCCCCACCACCAGCCCCCCGGGCCCCGCCACCGGTCCAGGCCCTCCGGGCCCCGCCATCAGTCCCGGCCCAGGGGCTCAGACACCAGCCCTCCAGGCCCCGCCGTCAGTCCTGGCCAAGGGGCTCAGACACCAGCCCCCTGACACCCAGGTAGCCCCCCACATCATCACCCCAAGGTCCAGCCAGTGGCGGAGAAGGGGGAGAGCTGGCCTGGCATCAGGCTTTCCTCCCTCTGGCTGGAAATTGGCAACGGATGGCTGCTAGCCAGGGCTACCATTCCCCTCCCTGCAGCTGCCCCAGGGAAGGGAGGAGTGGCCAGCCCAGCTGGGGCTCCCAGTCAAACCCACGCAGTGTGGCTGTGCCCAGGACCCAGGCCTCTCTGCACAGGTGCCAGGGTGTGCATATGGAAATCCGCTCAGGCAGGGCATAACCTGCCCATTTGACACAGGAATAATGCGTGCCAGCCAGGAGAAGAACCAGCTCTGTGCTTCCTCCCCTGTGCATGGGCATCGAGCCTCTGCCCTGTGGAGGGGAGCTCCAGCCAGGGCAGCTGTTAGCCAGCCAACAGGCAGGGGTGAGAAATCTCCGGGGAGGTTCCCCAGCTGAACGGCCAGGCAACCTGAACTGCAGGGCCCCGAGGGCTGGATGGGCCAGGCTCACCTTTCTCCTCCAGCTTGTGTTCTCGGCTGGCTCCATCGATCTTGTTGATGTAGAACTGGGTGGCGTGGGCAGTGAGCGCGTTGGGCACATGCTGGTATCCGGGGATGGCAGCTGGGGTCAGGCAAAGGCAGCCGCTCAGGGAGTGCTCAGCAGCAGGGCCCCCGCCTGGAGGGGAGCAGTTCTGCCACGCTCCGGGCCCCCACCCCGGAGGACTGTGGGTACCAAGTGCTCCCTCTGCCAGGGCAGATCACCACCATTCCCTGGTGGGCCAGGAGCTACCCCGCAGCAGCCGGGGGCAGGGGAGCTGGGATAGGAAGAGTTTCCCTTTGCTCCCAGGCTGTCCTGCAGCAGGGGCGAGTGACAGGTGGCTGGGACAGGCCTCCTCCAGCCCTTCTCCCTGGCTGGGCCGCAGCAGAGCAGCAGAATGGGAAGTCGAGGGGCTCTACTGCCCTACGAGTGCCCTGGGCAGCAGGAAGGGTTGCCATCCCCAGGGGCTGCCTGGAGAGCTCTGGGGCATCCCCTCACAGGGAGCTGGCGAGCTCGGGCACTGGAGAGGCGGGCAGGGAGGGGCTGGCAGGGCAGCTGAGCAGCCCTGGGGCTCTTACCTTCGGGCTTGGGGCCTCGCTCGTAGGACGGCTCCTTCTCCCAGCAGCCCTCGCCCGGCGCCTCCAGAGAGCGCTCAGAGCAGCCCAAATCTGAGCTGGGCACTGTGCTGGCGTCCCCCAGCTCAGGGTGCAGCTCCGAGGTGTGGGGGGGTAGCTGGGGCTCCTGCCGGTGGGGGGCCCGGTCCCCATCCCCTGACTCTGGGCTGGGGGCGGCAGTCGCACAGCTACTCCTTGCAGGCAGGTCCAGCTTCTCGGGGAGCAGGGGCTGCAGGCCAAGCTGGAAAGGAGGCTGGAACACGCTGACCGAGTACCTTGCAGGAGGGAAGAGCTGTCAGGCTGCGAAAGGCGACTACGAACAGAGCTGCAGCGCCCAGAAGCAGCTCCGCATGTCCCCATCACAGCCCACTCACAGCCCGCTCCAGGCCAAGCCCCTGTTCAGCCCCGCGAGTGGAATTCTGTCCTGTCGGAGACGGCGATGGCGGGGGCCACGGGCCAGGCCGCACCGACCCCCACGCTTTGGAGGCTGCAACTCCCCTCCCGCACCTCTCTGCCAGGGAGAGTTCAGTGACCGGCCTGGCTAATGGCAGCGCGGCCCGAGAACCTGGTGCAGAGGCGAGGTGGCAGCAGGCGTTACTGTGCAGGGAGCTGCCCAGCCAGTGCCCGCGCAGTGCCCACGGCCGCCCTTACCTCGCGTAGCCCTCCAGGAGCTGGGCCAGGCGGGAGTAGGTGAGGCGCGACTCTGGCACGCTGATGAGGAAGGGGAAGCCGATGTTCTCAGGGCGGCACAGGGCTTTGTGATCTGGCCAGTGCGTTTTCTGACACCCCCTGTAACATACAGCCCGCTGAGTCTCTCCAGGGCCCTCTCCACAGCCTGCCACTGCCCCAGACAAGCCAGCGCCCGCCCCCGCCCCTCTGGGCACATGCACCAACTCACACGTTGCAGTAGCCCA
This sequence comes from Lepidochelys olivacea, assembly GCF_965140295.1. Taxonomy (NCBI): domain Eukaryota; kingdom Metazoa; phylum Chordata; order Testudines; family Cheloniidae; genus Lepidochelys; species Lepidochelys olivacea. The sequence continues at coordinate 1,380,571 of NC_140417.1, read as the reverse complement.
CTCGGTAGCACCTAGTGCAGCGCTTCAGCTTCTCGTCCTCCGACTGCTGCTTCTTCTGGCAGGCTGCGCACTTGCTGATGGGGACGCTGGGCACCTGGGGACGCTGAGGGAGAAGGTGACCCAGTGGCGTGCTGCCACACAGGGGAAGGATCCTTGCAGCACCGTCACTGCGGAGCTGTGGGCCAGGGCGGTGACTGGCCCCAGCATACACTGCGGCCCCCACCCGCCCCTGGGGAATCACAGACTGGGAGGTGTCGTGCAGGGCTTCTCATGGCACAGGGTTTGGTGGCCTCAGAGTGTGGCTACCAACTCTTACTGGTGGCTGCTCTGACACGTTCCTAAAATACTTCATCAACTGTAGGAAACCAATCAATGTACACATACACGTGCCCAATTCATTTCTGTCGGGGGTTTTGCAGACTCGATAGTAAAAATAACACACAGCTGTCTCTATTCTTACTGGATCTGAACAGAACAGAAACACAAAAGCGGTGTTTGGCACATTCCTATCTTTTCTGTTGTTGTTCCTTTTGCCTTTTTGGTAAGAGGTGGTTGTCTGTACCACTATTTGAAAGTAAAGTTAAAAATGTGATGCTTGCATGTTTGTTCATATCACTTTCACAGCAAGCCCCGGGAGAAATGAAGCCCTGGATGAGGAGGTGAGGGGGTGGCAGCGGGGTCCAGAGGTGATGGGGGAGGCGGTGGGGGCTCGTGCCTGCAGCCCTGGTGCCTGGCATCCTACCACCCAGGGCTGAAGCCTGAGCCCCACAGCCCCGGGGAAGGTGGGGGGAAACTCTCCTTGCTCCTCCCTCCAGCTGGTTTCTTCTCAGAGGCTGCGGAGGACACCAACCCCAGCTGGCGGCCTCGGGGACGGGCTGCTGCTTTGTCTGTCCCCCCATCACTGCCCAGAAGAAAGGCCGCTGGTGGCCGCACTTGAGAAGCTGTGGTGCAGACTAGGAGCAGCCCTTGGGCTCACGGCAAGGTGCCAGCAAGCCCCATCTGCTGGGCAAGTGATCCCTTTGGCCTTGCCCTCCCAGCTGGCACTGCCCACAGCTGTCTGGTCACAAGCTCGGCCCTGCCTGTGGCTGAAGAGACCAGTCCCCCTCCAGCCTGCATACCTGCTGGACCTGCAGCACCATCACCCTCTCCTTGGCCAGCTCTGGGGACAGCACCTCGAAGCACAGGAGCAGGTCTGTGGGGGAGACCGTGTCCAGCGAGTGGGACGGCAGGAACATGCGGTGGAAGCGGTTCTTGATCACCTGCCGGGGAAGCAAGGGAGTGAGGCCCTGCGTGCAGGCTGCCTGGCCCACCTGCTGGCATACGGGCCGGCCCTCCCAACTCTGTGCCCAAGGCATGGCTTGGGGTGCTCTCCAGCGAGGAGCTGCCATAGGAGAGGGCCACCTGGCGTGACTCCGCAGTGCCACAGGACAACGCCCCACATGCAGCGGGGCAGCCCCAAGCTCTGCAGGGAAGGGGGACTGGACAGACGATGGCATCAGCGCAGCGAGGCACAAAGGGGTATGGTGCAGGCCTGTGGCTGAGCCCACAGCCGCTGTGCTCACCTCTGCCAGCCGCAGGTTCTCGGGCTTCACGCGCACGCTGTGGGCCACCGAGTCCAGCACCTCAGCAGCGCTGGAGTTCTCCTTGCTGGTGCTGACGAGGAACTGCCGTGGAGAGAGAGGGCCGTCAGCCAGGCCCCGCCCAGCCCTGCTCGCCGCCCAGCCAGGAGCCATGGCGCCTCGGTTAACGATGGGCTCCCAGAAAGGGCCCCGAGAGCGCCCCCAGCCATCCCAGCTGGCCAGGAGCGAAGCCACATGGTGGGAGGGCTGGTCTTACCTTGACAGGTTTCTTGTGCGGCTCCTTAGCAAAGTAATAGACAGTCAGCACTTTCTGCTTCTGGGGCAGGGGCACCGGCAGGTACAGGAAGGGGTCAAACGTGATTGATACCTGCAGTGCACAGGACAGAACAATCAGCCCGGGGCAGAGCTGCCGCAGAGGAGGGGCCCTGCGCTTGAAGGCTCAGATGGCAAGGGGTGGAGGAGCAGGCAGAGGCCCTGGGGTCAGATGAAGTGGTGACAACTGGGCACTGGGGCGGGAGGAGTGATGGCCAAGGAACCCAGTATCTCTGCTGGCAGGGCAGTGCGAGCCAGTGGGCTCCAGATGGCTCCAGATGGCTGAGGGAGCGGGCACCGTGGCCGGCCCAGCGACCCTGCAGTGAGCAGGCTGTGCCCACCGCCCCACGGAGAGAAGGCTGCTCGCTGGGCCCTGGGCCCTACCTTGGCGCACACCGGGCACACCAGCTTGGACTTGTACTGGCCCTGAAAGAGGTCCACGATGAAGGAGTCGTTCCTCATCTTGTGCCGCTGCCAAGCCTCCTCTGCCACCACCTGACGGGAGGGGAGAGGTCAGTGTCCCGGCCCCACTGGCCAAGGCAGCGCCCGCCCCCTGAGCAACTGCACTCACCTCGTCGGGCCGCCCGTCCGAGTCCACCGTCTCCGTGTAGGGCTTGTTCTGGATGCGGTTCAGGTCCTCGTGCAGGCCATCGAGAAGGAAGGCCATGAACTCCTGGGCATCGTGCTGGGCGTAGCCCGTGAACTGGCTGGCCTTGCTGGCCACGATTGCCTGTGAGCAGGAATGGTCATGAGCGCAGACCCCTCAGCACCACCAGGCTGGCTTGAGCTGGCCAGCACCAGTTCTGCGCCTGGGCTCAGTGCTGCGGGCATGCCTGCCACAGGCCCCAGGACACAGCAGAGCAGTCCCGAGGAACCCAGCCCAGGGGCAGAGGGAAAGCCCAGCAGCAGCCCCAGCTAGCCGGGCATTCCTGGATCCTGAGATCCCCAGGCCAGCAGAGACCATTGTGATCCCCTAGTCTGGCCCCGTGCCCAGCACAGGGCAGAGACCTGCCGTCCAGTAACCGCTAGACCAGATCTGTTAGCAAACACCAGCTCCCCACTGAACCATGGCCAGGGATGGAGAATCCTCCACGCCCCCAAGGAAACTGTTCTAATTCCCCTCCCTGTCCAAAATTGGCACCTGGACGTGTCTAGCATCAGCCTCCAGACCCAGAGTCGGGTACCCCTTCGCTGCCCCTCGCCCACGATTTGTTCCCAAAACGGCATGGACAGGCTGGGCTCCCTCACCCTGGCCTGGCTCGTGGGGGAGATAACCAGACTGAGCTCCTTGCCTCTGTCACAACAAGGCAGGTTTCCGACACTTTCATCATCTCTTGGCCCTGCTCTGTGCCATCTGCAATTTATCAACATCCTCCTGGCCTTGGGAGCGCCAGAACCAGACCCAGGATCCCAGCGGTGGTTGCAGAGGTAACAGAACCTCCCTCTACTCCTGCTCGAGGTTCCCTTATTTACACAGCCCAGGATTGCATTAGCTTCACTGACCACAGCGACACAATGGGTGCTCATATAAAGCTGATTATCCACCAGGACCCCAAGTCCTTTTAAGAGTCGCGGTTTCCCACGATAGAGCCCCCCCAACACTGCTCCCAGATGGCTACGTTTACGTTTAGTTGTATTAAAACACGTCGCTTACTTGCACCCAGTTTACCAAGCGACCCAGATTGCTCTGTATCACTGACCTGCCCTCTGCATGACTTATCACACCCCCAATTTTCAGGCCATCGGCAAACTTCATCAGTGATTATTTGATGTTTTCTTGCAGGTCACCGATAAAAACGTTAACTAGCGAAGGGCCAAGAACTGCTCCCAGTAGGACCTGACTGGGGAAACGCCCGCCCGATGACTCCCCAGTTACAAGACAGTTTGAGCCCTCTCAGTTAGCTGGCTTTTCAGCCATGTCATTTTATCGTGTTCTAAGCAGACTATCGTGCGGCCTTGCAGCATTCAACATCTATTACGTCAGCATGACAGCCTTCAGCAACCCACCTGCCCCCGCCTCCAAAAGGGAAACCCAGCTAGTCTGACAGTCCGCTTCCTGGGAGTCCAGCTGAACTGGCACTAATGACATGACCCCACCAGACACGGGGGCTCCCCCCTCACCTTCAGCTTGGAGGGCTGGAAGGCGTGGTGCGTGCCCTTCCAGAGCGCCCGCAGGAGCACAGCAAAGCCGATGGCCAGGCGCCCCCCCGTCCCCAGCGGGTTGGTGTAGTTGATCTCAGCCTCGAAGGAGCGATCTGCAGGAGACACGCAGGACAGAGTGAACCAGGTCCCTCGCAGCAGCACCCTAGCCCCAGGGGCAGAGCCACCGCCCCCTGCTCACCGTGGAAATAGTCCCGCAGCTCCCGCGTGTTGGACAGGGACTGGATGACGCTGTTCATGAAGCAGGTGTTCCCCAGATTCACCAGCCCCGTGAAGCCCGGCAGACACACCTTCTTCTTCTCCTCCTCCTCCTCGTCCTCCTCCACGCTCTCACTGCTCACCGGGCTGTGAGTCATGGGCGGCACCATGCACATTGGCTTCGGCTGCCAAGGCCGATGGGAGAGAGGGACAGGCATGAGTGGGGCCTCTCGCTGCAAGGAGCTCGGCTGGGGCAGGCCGGAGCAGCTGGGAGCTCCCCAAAGAGCCAGCGCCCCACCCCACCCCCACAGCGCCCCCTGCTGGGAGCTCCCCTCCAGCCAGCGCCCTGGCCTCAGTGCCTTGCGGGCAGGAACCATCCCTGCCCATGGGAGGTGCTGCCCCTTGCAGAGCAGAAGGTGCTGTGGGAGGGTCTGCAGGTGCCTGGCGCGGAGCACTCCCCATAGCACCGGCAGTGAGGGAGCTGAGTGCATCCCTCTGGCGTCTGGTCCCCGTCAATCTCGCCTGCTCACGCCATCGTGCAAGTGCTCACCGAGGGAACGTGCGGCTCCTGCTTCACTGTGACGTGCTCTGTGGCCGTCCGGGCCACGACACCCTCCAGGCCACCGTCCTCTGCTCTGGGCGTCTCCTTCTCCCCTGCCCGAGCCTCCTCCTTACTGGACAGGGGGTGCTGGTTGCTGCCCGGCTGGCTCTTATCCAGAGGGGTAGGGGCTGTTGGCATGGCAACCTTTGCACCACCCACTGCACCTTAAAAAGAGGGACAGGTGGGCCTGTGGTTAGCAGCAGTGTGGGCATGGGCGGAGTAGCTCACGCTCCCATCCCCAGTCACTGTCTGGCACTCCACGGCCCGCTGCAGGGCCCCCCTAGCTCCCTCGCCCCCCCAAAGCCAGCAGGCCCCCCGCGAGCTCCCCCCCGCCTGGCCCCCTCCCCCAAAGCTGGCAGGGCCCCCAGCCGCCCGAGCCCCCCAGGCCCCTACTGAAGCTCCCTCCCCCACCCTGCACTGTATGTGGGCAGCGTCTCCCCCCGGCCCGTGCAGAGATGGGAACTGAGCCCCTGCCCGTAGAGGTAAGGCGAGGGGAAGCCAAGGAGCAGACCTCGTGCAGCTGGTGCTTCCAGCCCCCCCCAGCGCTGGCTGTGGCGTTTCTTCAGGCAGATGTTGATGCGGGAGACAGTGAAGTTGTACGTGCACTGGTCCGGCTCAATGAGGTTCCTGGGAGCAGGACAGCAGCCTCAGGGCTGGGAGACACGAGCCAGGGCTACGCCATGGCCAGCTCGCTGCGCTCCGATACAGCTGGGATCTTTGGCAGGGTAGGTGGTCGGCAGCGTGGGGGCGCTGTGGGCCGGGCCAGCCTCCTGCCAGCTCAGTGCCACCACTGACCCGCCCAGCCCCGAGTGGTGGAGTGATGGGGTCTGGTGTGTTGTCTCCAACATCGGTTAGGCTCTGCCTGCTCCCCCACTCCCCACCCTGTGGTGGGCTCTCTTCCTTGGGAGCACATGCCAGGCAGCTTGCACCTCGGCGGAGGGCAGCACATACCAGGGCAGTGAGCGCAGCCAGCCGGGCACTCTCAGGGCTCTGCGGCTCCTGTCTGCCCCGCTGGCCCAGCTGACGAGGGGATCTCGCAGGCCGTTGGTTTGGGTCAGCGCAGATGGAGCTGCCGTGTGCAGTGCCATCCGGGGCAAGTGCTCTCCACCCCTTGACGCCCAAAGGGGCATTGCTTGCACAAGGCTGGGGCAGTGGGGATGGAACCCAGGGGTCCCGTCCTCATTCTGTGCCTGGCTGGAGGAGAGCAGGAGCTGCCCAGGTGGGAGCGCCAGGATATTGAGGGGCCAGTGCCTGGTACCTGAGTTTCACCTGCCACCTGAATACCGTGTGGGGGCCGCAGCCAGGGTGCAGTCGCAGGAAGTTCATGTCACTGCAAGGAGAGGAGAAGGCAATCAGAGGGCACATGGCTGTGCCTGGGCACCGGGGAGCACCTGTGTGCTGCAGCCCCCGCAGGGCACAGCTGGGCCCGGTGCTCAGCAGTACCTGGTCCGAAACACCAGCGTGAAGTCCTGCTCCCGGAACAGCACCTTGGAGGTCTCCCTGTGGATCTCCTTCACGTAGATGTGCACCACCACCGAATCACTGCCCTTCTCGTACGAGTCGTTCTTCACCAAGGTCAGGCTCACCATGGGCTCTGGCTCTAGGACAGGACAAGACCAGGTGGGGGCGCGAGGTGGCTGTGCCCTGGGAGTCCCTCCCCACCAGCGTTGCAGGCAGACGGGCCCCAGGACTCAGAGGGGAGCCTGCCAGGCTGGGAGCTCCCAGGCTGCAGGAGACAGCTCTGTGGGCTGCTCTGGCCCCAGGCCCCTGTTTGCAGGATGGCAGCACCCCCCTCAGGGAGCCAGGCGCCCTTGGTTCCCAGGCCACTGGCCAGCAAGGAAACAGAGCAGGCTCCTGATAACAGGAGGGGCCCGGGGAGCTGCCACCTAGCGCTCTGGTTCCCTTCCCCTCGGCACTTACCATCAGCTGCTGCTTCCAGGGCAACATCCTCTTTGGACCAGTCTCTCTTCTCAGCGTCTCTGCCCAGCGGAGGGGAGGCAGGGGCCTGGACAGCCTCGGGGCCCTCTCCAAGGGCTGGAAGGCACTGGGAGGTGGCCGGCTGCAGGGGTCTCTTCTCAAGGCAGGGCGCCATGTGATGGGGGAAGCTCTCTGAAGGGGCAGCGAGTAGCTGCATCCCCACAAGCACGGGCTCCGTCTGCAGCACTTCGGTCTTTTCATGCAGAGGGTGAAGGTGAGACATGGAGGGTCCCCCTGAACTTGGGCCGGCCCCCGTCCAGCCATAGCTCTGGTCTATGGCCCTGAATAGCCACGCTACCAGTTCGGCCCCAGCCACTGCCAAGCAAGGGGAGCCCCCTCTGTTCCCACCTGCCCTGCCCCCCCCCCGCCCCGCACTCACTCTGCACTGCAGGAGTGACGGGTTTCCTGGGGCACAGGAGGGGCCCTGGGGTGTGCCCCAGGGCTCCTACCCACACAACTGCCAAGGGGCAGAGCGCCGCGCCAGGAGCGGGGGAGGAAGAGCTCTGCTCCTGCTGGGCAGGCACCTTCCCTCTGCCCAGAGACCAGAGCCAGGCAGCCACTGGGCTCTGGAGTTCCTTGGCTCCAGGGTGTGAGCCTGGCAAGCCAGCCAGCTGTCCGGGGCCAAGAGATTGCTGGGATCTAGCCTGCTGGGAGCCATGATGCCCAGCCCCTTCACAGCCCCCGCCCCAGGGCGCCCACCTCAGCCCGGACAGAGAACCCGAGCCGGGGCTCAAGCGAGCAGCCTAACATCCCGAGTCTGTGGCAGGCCAGGCCTCCCACTCCCATCCTCCTGCTGCCATGGAGCCATGCCCCAGCCCAGCCGGGAGCACCACTGGGAGCCTGCCACCCCCAAGAAAATGAGGGGTTCCAGATCCTCGGGAGAGGGGATGGGGCAGGACAACACCTGTGAGGGGGGCAGCAGGCTCCCCAATGCCCCCACTTACCTTCACCAGAGGCGGGGTCAGGTCCGTGGCAGCATCGCTGTGGGCTGCTTGGCTGTTCTGCCGGCTGCCCCCTCTCCCACTGGGCTCCTTGCCAGGCTCCAAGCCCCCAGCAACCTTGGCATTTGGCTCCTCCTCCATCAGAGCCACCTTGAGGTACCCGGACCGCCTGGTGCTGGGGCAGCTCTGCAGCCCAGGGCTGGCCGGGCTCTTCCCTTCTGGGGCCTCACCCCTCCCTAGAGCTCGCTTCGAGTTAGGGAACTCCCGTTTGCTCCTTGCTTGCTCCTCGGGGGCAGTCTGTGCGGGCGGGGGCTGTTCCTTCCCGTTCTCCTGGCTCACGGCCCCCTTGGCTAGCTCCTTGGATCCGTCCTTTTGCTTCTTCTGGGAAAGGTAATGGGGCCCGCTGGGACAGCTGCACAGCCAGGGCACTGGGCCAAATGGGGCCCTCCCCTGGCCATGGACACGAACCTGCACCAGCCTTGCTGCTTGCGGGCTCAGGGGCACTGCCAGCACCATGCCATCGGCAGAGGCATGGCCAGCTTCCCACCAGCCAGGCCCTCCGTCCGCAGGACACACAGAGACGCCCGCGGTGCCCACCCTCCCCTCCCAGCCCAGGGGAGCTCAGCCGGGCCTCTCCATCCAGTGGGTCACACCGAGACGCCCATGGTGATCAACCACCCCTCCCAGCCCAGGGGAGCTCAGCAGGGCTGCTGCCCAGGCAAGGCAGCTCACAGAGCTGGGGGCGAAGGGTGAGCTCAGCTCCCTCTCCCCTCATCTCCAGTGGGCCCTGCGGCAGGTTCACGGGCCTAGAGAGGTGCGTGGCCAGAGTCTGCCGCAGCCTTACCAGGAGCGAAGCCCAGGTGTGCAGGGGGATCTTCTTCTGAAGCACCAGCTGCAGGAAGTTGCCTTTCTTGCCCTGGACTTTGCTGCAGGAGCTCTCGATCTCCCCATAGAACTCGCCACTCCACTGGCGGCCATCTGTGGACACAAACAGGGACCTCACAGCTGGGGTGGGCACAGGCAGGCGCTGCTGCAGGCTATGGGGCTCTGCTCCATGGGGCCTAGTCCCTCCAAAGAGGGCTCTGGACAGAGCTCGGGCCTTCAGCGCCTCCTGCCGGGGACTCTGCCAAAGGTGCTGCAGCAGCAAGCCGGCTCCCCTTTGCCGCTGGCCGGCCCAACACGGCCTTTGCAGAGGGGCTGAGTGGCTCTCAGCCATCGCCAACCCCATCTCCGCATCACCCCGCCCCGTCGCCTGCTCCCGCACAGCCCCGCCAGTGTAAGCCCCGGGGAGGGATTCTGCCACTGCTGCGTAGGGGGGCGAATCCCAGCGACTGCTGCACACCATCTCCCGAGAGTGCCGTACGCCTCCTGCGCCCACGCTCTGCAGCGTGCTTCCCTCCTCTCCTCCCCTGCCTACGCGGGGCCTGCAGCTCACCTGCTGCTAGACAAAGCACCACTTCTTCCCTTCGGGATCACACCCCACATCCTCCGCCCCCGGGCAGCTCCCCGGCAGAGCCACCTCAGCCCTCACTGCTCAGCCACGCATGGGTTACTTGCTGCTTCCTCTCTGGCTGGGGACGCCTGCCTCCTGGGACCACACAGGGATGGGCCCCCAGACCAACTCAAGGTTTCAGCTCTTGATTTGGGACTAGCCTCCATGTTCTGTCATCTCCTGTGCAGAGGGGGCATCCCCGACAGGCTGGGCAGGTACCAGGAGCGATGTCTCCATTATGCCCTGAACCAACCCGCGAGCAGCCTCTCCCATTGGCGCCCTGGAGCTAGCTGTTCCCAGCGAGGTCAGTGGATCTTGGGCAGGCCAGACGGTGTCTGTACCTGGGGCGGGGTCTGCAGGAAGCACAGAGTATGTGGCCAGTGCAGAGGAGCCCAGCTCCACGCACTGCTCTGGGTTACCTATGCTATCGAGTGCTTTCTTCTCCCCCCGCCCCTTTGCCCTGCATGGCACTGTGCTCTGGTCAGTGGAGGACACGGCCAAGCACAGCCATGTGAGCCAGGGACGGGGCATCCCGCTCACCGGGAGCTGCTGTGTCTTTCTCCAGGCGCTGGCCATGATCCTGCCTGGAGCGGCTGGCTGCTGCCAGCTCTGCAGCTGTTACCTGGCAGCCTGACTATGCAGTTGGTGTCTGTGAACGCAGCATCCACCTCCTCCACCTTCAGGGGCCCGCTGCCCAAGTTCAGCTTCACAATGACCTCGTCAGCGTTCTGCTTCCAGTCCAGCAGCAGGTCTGCAACAACAGAGGGACAGCATCACTCACCTGCCCAGGAAACCCCAGGGGGCCGGCAGCACTGAGCTGCCAGCTCTGTGGCTGGGGGAGCACAATCCCAGACCCAATGGCAGCTCTGGGTCTGGGGAGCAAAGAGGCACTCAGCACACTCCAGAAAGGGGTTAATGGGAGCCCATGGGGAAGGGGGCGAGTACGGGCGCAGCTGGGAACCCCCACGGGCACAGAGCCAGGCAGAATCGTTATCGCCCCCCACACACAGCGCCCCAAGATGCCAGAGCACCTGGAAGGGAGGAGGGGCTCTCCCCATGTGAGCTGCTCCGTTCCCGCTCCATAATGGAGCGGAGCCCAGGCGGGCTCGCACTGCAGCTGGAGGTCGCTGTTTCCCTTCGCTGAGCAGCCGGATTGGCAATCCCAGGCAGGCGAATGCCAGCAGCCCACCACTACCTCCCCAGGAGGGCCGGGCCAGGGGGCTGTGCTGGAGAGAGTGGTACAGCAGGACTCTCGCCGTCCAGTCAGGTCTGTCCCGGATCCTGCAGGCTCCGTGCGGGGCTATAGCCTGGCACCTGCCAGACCCGTGGCCAGCCATAGCCTGTCACAGCTTAGCCAGGCCTGCTGGTGTCCCCCCTGCCACGGGAGCCCAGTTAAAGCAGCACACTGGGCCCATACAGCTCAGGGCTGGGAGATGGGATCCCCCAGCCTGCCTAGAAAGGGGCAAGAGGACTGCCTGCAGCGAGCCAGCACACGGGGCCATGCTTGGGGGCTCGCCGACCCTTGCCCTGCTGCTAAGCCTGGCCAGGAGAACGCAGAGCGAGGCAGCACTGGAGCAGTACCTGCGAGGGCAGGGACCTGACCTCTCTGACCACGGCCACGCAGGGGGGTTAGCATGCACCCGCCAGCCCCTCTCCTGAGCTCTGAGCCATGGCCACGCAGGGGACTAGCACACACCCGCCCACCCCTCTCCTGAGCTCTGAGCCACGGCCACGCAGGGGACTAGCACACACCCGTTAGCCCCTCTCCTGAGCTCTGAGCCACGGCCACGCAGGGGGGTTAGCACACACCCGTTAGCCCCTCTCCTGAGCTCTGAGCCACGGCCACGCAGGGGGGTTAGCACACACCCGTTAGCCCCTCTCCTGAGCTCTGAGCCACGGCCACGCAGGGGGGTTAGCACACACCCGCCAGCCCCTCTCCTGAGCTCTGAGCCACGGCCACGCAGGGGGGTTAGCACACACCCGTTAGCCCCTCTCCTGAGCTCTGAGCCACGGCCACGCAGGGGGGTTAGCACACACCCGTTAGCCCCTCTCCTGAGCTCTGAGCCACGGCCACGCAGGGGGGTTAGCACACACCCGCCAGCCCCTCTCCTGAGCTCTGAGCCACGGCCACGCAGGGGGGTTAGCACACACCCGCCAGCCCCTCTCCTGAGCTCTGAGCCACGGCCACGCAGGGGGGTTAGCACACACCCGTTAGCCCCTCTCCTGAGCTCTGAGCCACGGCCACGCAGGGGGGTTAGCACACACCCGCCAGCCCCTCTCCTGAGCTCTGAGCCATGGCCACGCAGGGGACTAGCACACACCCGCCCACCCCTCTCCTGAGCTCTGAGCCACGGCCACGCAGGGGACTAGCACACACCCGTTAGCCCCTCTCCTGAGCTCTGAGCCACGGCCACGCAGGGGGGTTAGCACACACCCGCCAGCCCCTCTCCTGAGCTCTGAGCCACGGCCACGCAGGGGACTAGCACACACCTGCCAGCCCCTCTCCTGAGCTCTGAGCCACGGCCACGCAGGGGGGTTAGCACAAACCCGTCAGCCCCTCTCCTGAGCTCTGAGCCACGGCCACGCAGGGGGGTTAGCACACACCCGCCAGCCCCTCTCCTGAGCTCTGAGCCACGGCCACGCAGGGGGGTTAGCACACACCCGCCAGCCCCTCTCCTGAGCTCTGAGCCACGGCCACGCAGGGGGGTTAGCACACACCCGCCAGCCCTTCTCCTGAGCTCTGAGCCACGGCCACGCAGGGGGGTTAGCACACACCCGCCAGCCCCTCTCCTGAGCTCTGAGCCACGGCCACGCAGGGGGGTTAGCACACACCCGTTAGCCCCTCTCCTGAGCTCTGAGCCACGGCCACGCAGGGGGGCTAGCACACACCCGCCCGCCCCTCTCCTGAGCTCTGAGCCACGGCCACGCAGGGGGGTTAGCACACACCCGCCAGCCCCTCTCCTGAGCTCTGAGCCACGGCCACGCAGGGGGGTTAGCACACACCCGCCAGCCCCTCTCCTGAGCTCTGAGCCACGGCCACGCAGGGGGGCTAGCACACACCCGCCCGCCCCTCTCCTGAGCTCTGAGCCACGGCCACGCAGGGGGTTAGCACACACCCGCCAGCCCCTCTCCTGAGCTTTGAGCCACGGCCACGCAGGGGACTAGCACACACCCGCCAGCCCCTCTCCTGAGCTCTGAGCCATGGCCACGCAGGGGACTAGCACACACCCACCAGCCCCTCTCCTGAGCTCTGAGCCACGGCCACACAGGGGGTTAGCACACACCCGCCAGCCCCTCTCCTGAGCTCTGAGCCACGGCCACGCAGGGGACTAGCACACACCTGCCAGCCCCCCTCCTGAGGTCTGAGCCACGGCCACGCAGGGGGGCTAGCACACACCCGCCAGCCCCTCTCCTGAGCTCTGAGCCACGGCCACGCAGGGGACTAGCACACACCCGTCAGCCCCTCTCTTGCTGGGGGAGGCAGCGGGGAGCAGAGACGCACACAGGATCAGTCTGCAGCTCGGACACTGGTACCAGGGCTGACCCACGAACACCACAGAGCCCCACTCCAGCGCAGGCTCCCCCGCGCTCCTAGCCAGCCCTCTTGGCTCTCTCCCTCCACAGTGGGTGGCACGACGGGTGGCACCCTGGCGCTGCCTGGCCCAGCAAACCAAGGTGCAGCCTAGCTCAGGCACGTCTGCACTGGAGGTGGAGGGGACAGAGCGGCCCTAGCTCGGACTGCCCCAGCATGCTGAAGTGAGCAGGGGAGGCGCAAGGGGCGAGCTGCATGGAATACAATGTCTGAAGCTGTAGGACATTCTCAGGGTGGCCAGTGCCATGCTCGCTCGGCACTAGTGCAGGTTGTTCTCCTTGAGTGGAGCCCTGCACGGAAAGGAGGCTATGCCCATGCCCCTCTCCTAGCTCGCCGCCTTCACCTGCTGGCCTACACTGACCACATCCGAGACCGACTACGTGCTAGGAGCTATGTTCATCCAGCATCCCACGGGCAGGTCACAATGCCAGGCCGAGCTGCCTTCCCACCTGCACACTGCCTTCGGGTACACCTCAGCCAGCAAGGGGCGGGGCTCCCTGAGCCTGACCCCGGGTAACGCAAGCCAGGCTAGCGGCTCTCAAACTTTCCAAGCTACAGTCTCCTTTAAGGGGTCTGATTTGTCTTACAAACCCCCAAGTCACACCTCACTTTAAAAAGACGTGCTTACAAAATCAGAGACAAAAACACAAGTGTCACAGCACACTAGTCCAGTACTGAACAATTGCTGACTTTCTCATTTTTGCCAGATAATTATAGAATAAATCAACTGAAATATATTGTCCTTACGTCTCAGTGTACAGTAGATAAAGCAGTATAAACAAGTCATTGTCTGTATGAAATTTTAGTTTGTACTGACTTTACTAGTTTCAGAGGAGCAGCCGTGCTAGTCTGTATTCGCAAAAAGAAAAGGAGGACTTGTGGCACCTTACAGACTAACCAATTTATTTAAATTTGTTAGTCTCTAAGGTGCCACAAGTAATCCTTGACTTTACTAGTGCTTTTTATGTAGCCTGTTGTAAAACTAGGCAAATATCTAGATGAGTTTATGTTCCTCCAGAAGACCTCTGCGTACCCCTGGTTGAGATCCACTGGGCCAGACCCCCTCCCCCAGAAATTCCTGCAGCGAACCTAGCAGCTTGTGGTGACTAGGGGGTGTGACCAAGTGGGATTTATTTCAGAACATTTTGCATGAATACAGTGTGTGCCTCACTTTCCACTAGGTACTGCATGATGGGCTAGGTGGGGGTGGGAGTGGGGTGTTTCTTTGCAGAAGAATCCAGAAATCTAGGTGGGGGCCTGAGCCCAGACAATAGCCCGGTGATCTAACAAGTGAGGACCCTGGCTCTCTGGGCTAGTTTGGCCAGCTGGAGAACAAAGAGCGAGCACAGGAGACTCCCTTGCCTGGAAGGGAAACAAAGGACGGAGGAGGAGCAGGGTGGGTCAGTTAAGTGTGGTCTGCGAGAAGGTGCTTCTGGACTGGGGCCTGAGACTAAGCCCTGGGCTTCGGTCAGACCCAGACGGACTAGGCTGTAACTTCCTGTTCTGTGCTAACCTTAGGGCTCCCGACGCGGTGCTCCAGACACTTAGGCCTGGTCTACAGTACACGGTTATTTTGGAATTAGCCGGGTTAATTCGAAATAAAACTGATTCCGTCCATACGACCAAACTGTTTTTTTCGATTTAAAGGGCTCTTTAATCCGATTTCTGTACTCAACCTCAGCAAGTGGAGTAGAGCTAAAAACATGAGGGGGAAAGGAGTCCAGGAGAGCTGGCTGTATTTTAAAGAATCCTTATTGAGGTTACAGGGACAAACCATCCTGATGTGTAGAAAGAATAGTAAATATGGCAAGCGACCAGCTTGGCTTCACAGTGAAATCCTTGCTGATCTTAAACACAAAAAAGAAGCTTACAAGAAGTGGAAGATTGGACAAATGAGCAGGGAAGAGTATAAAAATATTGCTCGGGCATGCAGGAGTGAAATCAGGAAGGCCAAATCACACCTGGAGTTGCAGCTAGCAAGAGATGTTAAGAGTAACAAGAAGGGTTTCTTTGGGTATGTTAGCAACAAGAAGAAAGTCAAGGAAAGTGTGGGCCCCTTACTGAATGAGGGAGGTAACCTAGTGTCAGAGGATGTGGAAAAAGCTAATGTACTCAATGCTTTTTTTGCCTCTGTCTTCATGAACAAGGTCAGCTCCCAGACTACTGCACTGAGCAGCACAGCATGGGGAGGAGGTGACCAGCCCTCTGCGAAGAAAGAAGTGGTTCGGGACTATTTAGAAAAGCTGGACGTGCACAAGTCCATGGGGCCGGATGCGTTGCATCTGAGAGTGCTAAAGAAGCTGACGGATGTGATTGCAGAGCCATTGGCC
Source organism: Lepidochelys olivacea (assembly GCF_965140295.1). NCBI lineage: Eukaryota > Metazoa > Chordata > Testudines > Cheloniidae > Lepidochelys > Lepidochelys olivacea. The sequence continues at coordinate 1,365,388 of NC_140417.1, read as the reverse complement.
ATTATCTTTGAAAACTCATGGCGATCGGGGGAGGTCCCGGACGACTGGAAAAAGGCTAATGTAGTGCCCATCTTTAAAAAAGGGAAGAAGGAGAATCCTAGGAACTACAAGCCAGTCAGCCTCACCTCAGTCCTGGAAAAATCATGATTCCTCAAGGAATCAATTCTGGAGCATTTAGAGGAGAGGAAAGTGATTAGGAACAGTCAGCATGGATTCACCAAGGGCAAGTCATGCCTGACTAATCTAATTGCCTTCTATGACGAGATAACTGGCTCTGTGGATGAGGGGAAAGCGGTGGACGTGTTGTTCCTTGACTTTAGCAAAGCTTTTGACTCTGTCTCCCACAGTATTCTTACCAGTAAGTTAAAGAAGTATGGGCTGGATGAATGGACTGTAAGGTGGACAGAAAGCAGGATAGATTGTCGGGCTCAAAGGGTAGTGATCAATGGCTCCATCTCTAGTTGGCAGCTGGTATCATGTGGAGTGCCCCAAGGGTTGGTCCTGGGGCCGGTTTTGTTCAATATCTTCATAAATGATCTGGAGGATGGTGTGGATTGCACCCTCATCAAGTTTGCAGATGACACTAAACTGGGAGGAGAGGTATCATAGAATCATAGAATATCAGGGTTGGAAGGGACCTCAGGAGGTCATCTAGTCCAACCCCCGGCTCAAAGCAGGACCAATCCCCAATTAAATCATCCCAGCCAGGGCTTTGTCAAGCCTGACCTTAAAAACTTCTAAGGAGGGAGATTCCACCACCTCCCTAGGTAACGTATTCCAGTGATTCACCACCCTCCTAGGTAGATACGCTGGAGGGTAGGGATAGGATACAGAGGGACCTAGACAAATTAGAGGATTGGGCCAAAAGAAATCTGATGAGGTTCAACAAGGACAAGTGCAGAGTCCTGCACTTAGGACGGAAGAATCCCATGCACCGCTACAGACTAGGGACCGAATGGCTCGGCAGCAGTTCTGCAGAAAAGGACCTAGGGGTTACAGTGGATGAGAAGCTGGATATGAGTCAACAGTGTGCCCTTGTTGCCAAGAAGGCCAATGGCATTTTGGGATGTATAAATAGGGACATTGCCAGCAGATCGAGGGACGTGATCGTTCCCCTCTATTTGACATTGGTGAGGCCTCATCTGGGTTACAGGTACTGTGGACGCAATTCGACATTATTGGCCTCCAGGAGCTATCCCAGAATGCTCCCTTGTGACCACTCTGGACAACACTCTTAACTCTGATGCACTAGCCAGGTAGGCAGTAAAAGCCCTGGGGAACTTCTGAATTTCATTTCCTGTTTGGTCACCATCAGCACAGTCCACCATCACAAGAGACCATGCAGTCCTGGATTCGCAGACAAGCTCCAGCATGGTCCGAATGGGAGGTACTGGATCTCATTGCATGTTGGGGAGACGAATCTGTTATGGCAGAACCACGTTCCAAAAAAAGGAACGCAAACACATACACTAAAGCGTCCAGGGCCATGATAGAAAGAAGCTACTGCAGGGACACAGAACAGTGTCGTACAAAAATCAAGGCGCTCAGGCAAGCATACCAAAAAGCCAGGGAGGCGAACGGGCGCTCTGGGTCACAGCCCCATACAAGCTGCTTCTACCATGAGCGGCATGCAATTATGGGGGATGACGACACCACTGTCCGTGCACACCTGCAAGGGGGGAGTAGCACGGAGCGAGGAGGATGAGTTATTGGAGGACGAAGAGGAGGAGGAAGATGACAGTGCACAGGTGGCAAGTGGGGAATCTGTTCCCCCCACAAGCCAGGAACTATTCTTAACGCTGGACCCAATAGCCTCCCCCACTCCCAAGGCAGGCTCGCTGGAGAAGGCACTTCTGATGAGTGAGCGCCTGATCGGAGCCACGCGGTGGGGGGAAACCCAGCCGTGCTGGGCTGTTCGCGTTTAGTTTAAAGGGCTCATCCCTGCTCAGAGTCTCATCGGAGTCACATGGTGTGTGTGTCATCCCAGAGAGCCTGCAGGCCCTCCTTTGAAATGCCAAACCCACCAGGCATTGCTTGCTATGGGAAAGGGGGCCTGGCAGTTTGAAAGCATTGAAATGAATGTGGAAGAAGCAGAACCCCGCGTGCCCCTAGGGCTTACCACGGCTGCCTGCAAGCTGAATTCTGTTGCCTGGCCGTATGAGATGGCTTACTCACACCAAAGTGGCAGGCACTTCAGTATAAGAAGCAAAATGAGACCTTGTACAGAAAGAACATGTGCTGTGTACTATGAATTGCCTGTTTCATTGAGAAACAGTGTCCCCTTTGTTCTCTAAAATGCATCTTTTAAAATACTACCCTCCCTTTTCCTCTTCCTGCAGCAAGTGCAAATGTTTCAACACGGCCCCTATCTACTCCATCCCAGAGGCTGGTCCAGATTAGAAGGTGGAAAAAACGAACTTAGGCACGACATGTTTGCCGAGCTCATGCAGTCCTCCCGAACTGATAGGGCCCAGTTGAATGCGTGGAGGCAAACAATTGCGGAGTCGCGTAAGCATTACACGAACACGAAGAGAGGAGGGACGCGCGCGATGAGAGTAAGTGCAGGATGCTATGGTCAAGCTCATGGGGGAGCAATGGATCTGTATGGTGGATCTAATGTGGGAAAGGCAGCAAGACCACAGGCTGCCGCTGCAGCCCCTGAATAACTGCCCTCCCTCCCCCCCAAGTTCCATAGCCTCCTCACCCAGACGCCCAAGAACACAGGAGGGAGGCTCTGGGGACCCACACACTCAACCCTAGAGGATTGCACAAGCAGCAGAAAGCTGGCATATCCTAAATTTAGATTTGGTTTCTGGACTTGTCCTTCCCCCCTCCTCCTCCTCCACCCCCCTAACCCAATACCCCCTCCCCCCCGTCTAGCTTCTGATTTCTCTCAGTGTTTTGTGCAACAAATAATAAAGAATGGTTTTTAAACAGTTGTGACTTTATTTCCTTTCATATATATAGGGGGCGGGTAACTTCAAGAGAAATAAACACAACTGTCACACCGTACCCTGGCCAGTCATGAAACTGGCTTTCAATGCTTCTCTGATGCGCAGTGCGCCCTGCTGCGCTCTTCTAATCGCCCTGTTGTCTGGCTGTGCGAAATTGGCCTCCCACCCCGCCATAAACATCTCCCCCTTACTCTCGCAGATATTGTGGAGCACACAAGAAGCAGCAATTACAATTGGAATATTGGTTGTGCTGAGATCTAACCAAGTCAGTAAACTGCGCCAGCGCGCTTTCAAACGTCCAAACGCACATTCTACCACCATTCTGCACTTGCTCAGCCTATAGTTGAACTGCTCCTTACTACTGTCCAGACTGCCTGTGTACGGCTTCATGAGCCATGGCATTACAGGGTGTTAGGATATAGATATTCAGGCCTGTCTGCAAAGGCCTGTACTTTAAGAATTTAGGTGTATTCTTATCACTTGGCTAGTTCTAGAGGTATAGAAGAAAGAAATCACTGTCTGCCGGTGTAAGGGCCTTCTCTTACTGTGACAGATTGAGGCCCTGTTCTTAGGCTAAGGCCTTTGGCTAAGCAGCAGAGGCAGCCATAAGCTAGGAAGCGAACAGTCACATCCTCACATTCCAAACTAGTCACATTGAAATAAGGTGCTATTGGGCTGTTAGGCACTATCAGGACAGGATTGTATTCCTATCACCTCCAGAGAAAGGGAAGTGCCTAGAAAATGTAAAAGGAAACTTAGTTTGATAGCATTCTGTCTGGCAAGAACTCACTTATCAATAGCTGGGATGTGAAATCCTCGCTTCTGTGTTGTCTTGTCATTGTAGTTCCCACTTTCCTATTGTTTGTCTGTATAATCTCTGTCTGGTTCTGTTATTGTTCCTGTCTGTTGTATAATTAATTTTGCTCGGTGTAAACTAATTAAGGTGGTGGGATATAATTGGACAATATGTTAGGATTGGTTAGTTAAATTTCAGGAAAATGATTGGTTAAGGTATAGCTAAGCAGAACTCAAGTTTTACTACATAATCTGTAGTCAATGAGGAAGTGAGTGGGTGTGGGTGGGGGTGGCATGGGCATGTGGGTGAGGTAAATGGGAGCAGGGAATGGGGGTAAGGAAGTTGGAATCATGTTTGGCTAAGGGTAGGAATGGGAACAGGGACACAGGTCTAAGGCTCTGTGGTGTCAGAGCTGGGAAGGAGGACACTAAGGAAGGAAACTGGAATCATGCTTGCTGGAAGTTCACCCCAATAAACATCGAATTGTTTGCACCTTTGGACTTCGGGTATTGTTGCTCTCTGTTCATGCGAGAAGGACCAGGGAAGTAAGTGGGTGAAGGAATAAGCCCCCTAACACAGGGTAGGCTGGGTCCCCGAGGATCACTATAGGCATTTCAACATCCCCAACAGTAATTTTCTGGTCTGGGAAGTAAGTCCCTTCCTGCAGCTGTTCAAACAGACCAGAGTTCCTGAAGATGCGAGCGTCATGCACCTTTCCTGGCCATCCCACGTTGATGTTGGTGAAACCTCCGTTGTGATCCACCAGTGCTTGCAGCACCATGGAAAAGTATCCCTTGCAGTTTATGTACTGGCCGCCCCGGTGTTCTGGGGCCAAGATAGGGATATGCGTTCCGTCTATCGCCCCGCCGCAGTTAGGGAACCCCAGCGCGTTAAAGCCATCCACAATGGCCTGCACATTTCCCAAAGTCACTACCCTTGATAGCAGCTAGTCAATGATTGTGCTGGCTACTAGCAGCCCCCACAGTAGATCTGCCCACTCCAAACTGATTCCCGACTGACCGGTAGCTGTTGGGCGTTGCAAGCCTCCACAGGGCTTTGGCCACTTGCTTCTCAACCGTGAGGGCTGCTCTCATTTTGGTGTCTTTGTGCTTCAGGGCAGGGGACAGCAAGTCACGAAGTTCCATGAAAGTGGCCCTACGCAGTCGAAAGTTTCGCAGCCACTGGGAATCATCCCATACCTGCAACACTATGCGGTCCCACCAGTCTGTGCTCGTTTCCTGGGCCCAGAATCGACGTTCCACGGCATGAACCTGGCCCAACACCATCATGATCTCCCAATCACCACATGCCGTGCTTCTAGGAACATCAGTGTCCATGTCCTCATCACGATTGTGATCGCGCTGTCGTCGCTTCCTCGCCCGGTTTTGTAGGTACTGCACATACTGCTGGATAACGTGTGAGGTATTTACAATGGTGAAAACTGCAGCGGAGATCTGAGCGGGCTCCATGCTTGCCGCGCTATGGTGCCTGCACGGGTAATCTTGGAAAAAAGTCGCGAAACTTAGGAGAGCAGAGTGGCAGCGGAAGAAGTGCTGTTCTGTTCACGATAGCTGAAAAAGGCGGGAAATGGTTGTCTTCTGTAGCTTTCACGGAGGCGGGAGCCCAGGACAGTCAACATGGAGAAGCTCGGTAGTGTGGCAAGAGCGGGAGAGCAGAATTGGCAGCAGAAGGTGTGCTGCTCGGTTCATGATAGCCGAGCACAGTTGGCAGCGGAAGCAGTCGACGAGGAAGAGAAAGAGCAGATACTTGTAGAGATTCCCCAGAAAGACGAGAGGAAATGCGAGGTGGATTCATAGTACCAGAAGAAAAGCAGTGCACCGTACTGCACCGTCTGGTGAAAGCAGTATGGCATCTGCACGCTAAAAAGGCGGGAAACGATTGTCTGCTGTGGCTTTCATGAAGGGATCCAGAAACACCTGAGAGAATGTTTTTGCTCCATCATGCAAAATGGAGCTTAACCCAGAATTCCAATGGGTGGCGGGGACTGTGGGAACTGTGGGATAGCTACCCAGAGTGCATCGCTCCAACATTCAATGCTAGCCTCAGAAACACACTGCCAAATACACGCACTTTAGTGGGGGGACACAAGACCGAATGTATAAAATTGCTTCCAAAAATTCGAATAGAATAATTTTGAAATAATTTCGTACTGTAGATGTACCCTTAGCAAACCCTTCTGCTTTACAGCACCGGCTGACAGCCTCTCCAGTCTAAAGAAGTCAGGGTTGCATTGCTCCCTCTGGGTGTGCAAGTCTCCCCCAGGGTCCAGTGCAAGGGCACTCACCGAGGGGAGCTCCTGCATGCGGAAGGCTCCGAGGTTTAGCTCAGCAAGAGTGTGCAACCCCCAAGGGCTGATATACTGAAAGGGTCCCAGGGACCATTACAGAGTGGTGGGAGAGCACCAGGCCAGGGAACTGTGATGGGGGTGTGACGAAGTGGGACTGTTCTTAATTTTTCCTCTGAAGAGTGTGGGGGTGCCTCAGTTTCCCCTAGGCAGTTCTTAAGAATCTAGGGAGTGAGGAAAAAGAAAAGGAGTACTTGTGGCACCTTAGAGACTAACCAATTTATTTGAGCATGAGCTTGGTGTATGATCCTTGCAGAGCCCTGGAGGGCAGGTGTGTGCAGGGGTCTGGACACAGAGAATGGCCGACACCCTGTTTCCTGGCAACTGATGGCCTGGGCCCTTCTCACCCTGCAAGGTGAGAGCTAAAGGGTTGGAGAACAAAGGAATCCGGTGACCTCCTTGGCCTGGGAAAGGGACAAAGCCCAGAGGAGGAGGGGCTGGAGAGAGTTTCAGTTTGGGGCTGGCTGGAGACATGGAGTGAAGGGCAGACGTGGTTGTCTGGCTCACTGCCCCACAAAATGGACCCAGCTGAGGGGTCCTGTTCTCTACACCTACAAGCTCTGTGTTAGACCCTGTTCCTGTCGTCTAATAAACCTTCTGTTTTACTGGCTGGCTGAGAGTCCTGTCTGACTGCGGAGCTGGGGGGCAGGACCCTCTGGCTTCCCCAGGACCCCACCTGGGCGGACTGGCTGTGGGAAGCGCACGGAGGGGCAGAGGATGCTGAATGCTTCGAGGTCAGACCCAGGAAGGGGGAAGCCGGGTGAGGTGCGTGTCCTGGAGACAGGCTGCTCCCAGAGAGGAGACTGCCCCAGAGTCCTGCCTGGCTTCATGGGAAGCAGTTGCAGAGCATCGTCCAGGGACCCCGAGACAGGGGTACATCCAGCCGAAGTGACAGAGAATGCACCACACACTCAGAGCAGCTGGGGCAGTGGTTAATTATCCCTGCTGGCAAATGGTGACCCCCTATTTCCAGTCTGAATGACTGACTCCAACTTTTCCACAGTATGCATCCGATGGAGTGAGCTGTAGCTCACGAAAGCTTATGTTCAAATAAATTGGTTAGTCTCTAAGGTGCCACAAGTCCTCCTTTTCTTTTGACTCCAACTAGTGAATCGCAGAGCCCTCTGCTACCAAGTCTTCTCCTTCCCCCCCAGGTACAGAGACTGGGCACATCTTCTCTCAATGGCTGCCCTCTCACTCGCCCTGCAAGGCAGCTTCCCCACTCCTCCAACCAGCAAGCCTCTGACGAAACAGCGCTTTCAAACGTGGACCCGCAGTGGACAGTGTTCAAGTGGAGGTCCCACCAATGCTGTTGACAAGGCAATGCAGCATCCCTGCTCCACGCTACATTCCCCCCTTCGGATGCCGCACGGCACGCTGGGCGCCTGCTCGCTTACATTCGTCCGTGACCCCAGGGCCTTTCCGCCGCCCCCATTCTGGACGGGCACCTGCAGCCTTTGCTCCTACCCCAGGGCCTTGTCTGATGGGGTGCAGTGTGGATGTGTTCTAGCCATGCCAAGCTAGAGCATTCCCCATTCCCTCTGGAGGCCTCAGCAAGCTAGCTGCTACCCCACCCCAGTGATTTCAGAGAGCGCTTCCCCAGCAGACCCCAGAGTGCTTCTAAGATGAAGCTCCAGACATCTTGGGACCCTGTCGGTGAGAGTCGCACACATTATTTCGCAGCACCCCTGCTGTGCCAGGACCGTGCAATACACACAGGATGGCATGGCCCCTGCAGGGGGTGAGGAGAAGGAGCTCTCCATTCAGAGGTGCAAGTCCTGCAGGCCCTGCTGACCCATAGGGGGCCCAGCTCCAGCAAAGATGCCGGACATGCAGTGGTGTACTCTGCTGAATGTGCGGTGCAACACGCAAAGCAAGTTACAGAGAAACACCTGCTGAGGAACCAGATACCGGGATCCCCACTGGTGATCTCAGCCCAGGTGTGAAGGGGCTTGGGAGAGTGTGTGTGTGTGGGGGGGTAACTACCGCCATGGTGACGAGCGACTCATTGCTCAGTGAGAGCAAATGCTGCACCACACCAAATGGCTAGTGCCACATCCTCAGGGCATGCTGGGACGCCGGTGAGGCAGCGAGTCTGGCCCACCCCAGGCACTCGGTACTTGAGGGGGATATCTGGACTCCAGGCAGTTGTATCTGAGGCAGGCTAGCACTGGGAAAGGCCAGTGAGAGGATGTGCACACACAGTGGGGAAGCGACTTCCACAGTCATTTTTGACCACAGCCCTTCAACGTACGACCTCAATGCTGCATGGAGAGGCATTCCAATGTATTTCTTAAGGCCAGGGTTTGCTCTCGAAAGGCGGGGAAGTGATTAAAAATTAGAGCAGGAGCAGCCATTGCTGGCTCTACCCTGCTGGCTGCCAGAGTCTGAGGGCTCCCTGCCCTGGATCAGCTGGGGTGAGCCACCGTTTGAATGCGGCTATCCCAAAGAGACACGGGAGCCCAGCAGCCCAGACTGCTCCCCGTTCCAGCTCCCAGGAACGGGCACAATGGGCATTCTCACCTGCCCCCGCACTCAGCACCCTGAGGAGCACGTCACAAGCTGGTGGGAAAGTGCCAGCCTACGGGGGTCACACTCCCCAGCAGCTCAGGACTTGGTAAGCGCACACTGTCCAGTGTCAGCAGTCCCCCTCAGCGGGCTAACCGGCAGAGCCACTCCAGATGATCAGGGGCTCTGCACCCCTCCTCACACCCCTCCAGCAGAGCTGCTCCTGTGCACACTAGCTAAACCAACCATCCCCGATGGCGACAGGTCTCCAGAGTGCCCACCGCGGGCACACAGGGCTCCTTGGAAGGGAGACCAGCTGGTCATGGTAACTAGCGCTCCTACAATACACCAGGGAAGGCGAGTGCTAGTGAAGGCAGGGCTTCAAATGGACAGGAACAGCTTGCCAAGGGGCCAGAAGATGGGAACCTCAGATGGCAGCTCAAGGGAATCTGGGGAAATGGGTTGGGCTCTGGCCTTTCCCAGGAATGGGGTCTGCCCAGCACACCTACAAGCCCTCCCCTGCCCGAGCAAGCCCAGCAGTCTTGGAGTAGCTTGTGGAGAAGGACCCAGCAAAAGGGTAGAGTGCGAAGGCCCCTAGAGAACCTCCAAAGCCCACACGGGCCGGCACCATGCCCCACCCCGTGCCAGTTATCGCATGCTGGCAGCCTGCAGCGACCTCGCTAGGCCACTTGGGGAGGGCACAGAACACCCAGCAAGGCCCTTATTCACAATTCCAGCAGGGGGCTGTCACAGCCCACCTGTGCCCAGCACCTGGCGAGTCACACCTGCATGAGGGGTCCGCTGGGGGGACACAGCTGCCAGCACAGCTCTAGGCAACCCCCGGGAAAAGGAGGAGGTTACTTTGCACCTTCCCTCCTCCCTATGAGGTAGGAAGGCCGGATTCCCATGGGGTAAATCTCCCTGCCACCTCAGGTCCTACAGGGCTTTGGTATGGAGAGTTATCCCAGTGATTTACTGTGCTCCTCTAGTGCGAATCCCAGCACGGCCGCACCCATAGTTAAATCACAAGGACCATACTTCACCAGGCACAGAACTGAAGTGCCATCTCAGTGTGTACCCCGCAAAGAAGCCAGTCTGGCTGCTCCATGCACTTGACTACTCTGCTGTTTCCTGTCCAGTACCAGTGGGCCCACACTCTGCGCAGCTGCGGATTTTTGGACATTTGGCAGCCTTAGGGCTTGTCTACACAGGGAGCTATTACTGGAGAGCTAGTCTGCTTTCAATCCACACCCCTCCCTCCTTCCCATATTGTGTGCATGCTGCATTGGGGGTGCAGGGTCAGCGCAGGCGATCTGGGGCTAGATGGCCCCTGGGTCTGACCCAGCATGGCCAGTCCAATGTTCTTAGACACTGGAGCGAGTCACCTCCCAGCAGAGCACCTGGCTCACCTGACTGGATCACGTAGCAACACTCACTGCAGGTGAGGGGCAGCTAAAGGTCCTGCTGCAGAGCATCACGCTGGACCAGCTGCTCCAGGCTCCAATCCAGCTTCCTACACAGCCCACGCAGGTAAGCAGCTCAGGCCCCCTGAAGGCCATCCCTAGGGTATTGGCTGCTACAAGAGGGGCCAGCCAAGAAAAGATCCAGCTCCAAGCTGCAGGGAGTTGGCTCGCTTGGAGACAGGTTGAGCTGCGCTCACACATGGCGCCAAGTGGCAGCTCGAAAAGCAGATTAAGGATTCAGAGACTTGTGCCCACTGGAGCATGTTACATTGGCGAGTGGAAGCGCTTCGTCAAATTTGCTTATCCTACAGCAGACGGCCGTGGAGAGCCGGAGCAGCGAGACAGTCGCACCCCGGGCCCTACCTTTCTTAGGGTCGCTGCCAGGTCTCTCTCCCTCCTTGCTCTCCTGGTTGGCTCGGTCCTTCTGCTTCTTCTTGTTGGTTGCATCCTCCAGCCCCCGGGACGCTCTCCTCTGGCCTGGGGCATTGGTGCTGCTGGACATTTTCAGCCGTTTGGATGAGACAAACGGCCCGCCGGGGTCAGTGATGGAGTCTGGGTCAGGGGTTCGACGCTTTCTTCCTGGCCCAGCTATCTTGGCGACTCTTTGTGGGCAAACTCTCTGGCAAGGAACAAGTGACCTACGGAGACAAGAGCACACAAGTGAACGGACGTGGCAGTGGGGCTGGGCTGGAGAAGGGCATGGGCAACAGGTTCTGAGTCAGGCTCATGACAGAGGCCCTGTGAACTTAAAGCCCAGCCATGCCTACAGGATGCCAGGGTACTTCCCAGAGCAGCATGCCAGAACGCCGGCATCCCCCCAGCACAGCCGGAGTGCCTGGCCTGGGCCCAAGAACCCAAGAGTTGACTTCCTGCTGACTCAGAGACGCTGAAAAAGTCGCATTCTAGACTAGGCTCTCAAAGCCTCACTACCAATGGAGAGCAGGATCTCCCGTCGACTTTACCCACCCCCAATGGCGGGCGGGGCACCCTCCTAGCCGATTTTACCCACCCCCAACGGGGAGGCGCCCTCCCAGCCAACTTTATTCACCCCCAGCCCAGGGGCAGCAAAACGTATGAACTGCTGAAAACCTAACAAAGGTGGGGGATTTACCTTCCCCCGAAGCGGCAGGGCTGACTGGACTGGGCAGAGCCAGACTCACAAAGTGATGCAGACAGAACCCAACCAAGCTAACGGGTGGCAGTGATGCCTGCCCCAGTGGAATCCAAGCTGGCTGGCCAGAGGATGGCTTATCTTCACCCAGGGCTCGGATGTACAAAACGCCCCATGCTCTTCAGACCCTGAGTAACAAAGTCTAACCAGTTGCTTGATGCCAGAGAACATGGGCCTGTCAGTGCTCCTGAGAGGAGCTAGCAGGGCCTGATGCACAGGTGTGCCAAGTCCGTAAAGCCTGGGGAGCATGCATAACGCTGTCTGGCCCCTCATGGGAACAGTGGTCCCCAGAGAAGCCTGCCAGAGCACTGGCTACACGTGGAGATGTCTCCAGAGGTGAGGGGTGTGAGCAACAGGGGCACTACTTCAGCACACCCATTGGAGCTTAGTGGGGCCGCCTGGCACATGGCCATGGTGGCAGGAGAGCACAGTTTCAGGAGTGGCCATTTAAGTAAACTGGATCCACAAGTACTGGGGGCTGAAGCCTGAAAACAGTGAAGGAAGGAAAGAATCGCTCTGCTCCTGGGACAGCCCAGTGGAACGGATGGAAGCCGCTCGCTCCAGCAAGAGCCAGTCTCTTTTGCCCCTTCTGCAGCCCATGCGCAGAGAGCCTGCCCTCGCCAGGCACACCCTGCTCAGTTACACCAGTGAGCAGCGACTGGGTGCGGTGACGAGACCCCTCGGCCAGGACAGGCAGTGAGGTGTCCTCTGGGCCGTGTATCCATCCCGCTCCAGCAGGAGACTCCCTGCCCACACTCTGGTCTTGGCTGAGGTTACCCTGGCTCTCTGGGCTCTGGCTGCCAGACCCTGGTTTCACTTTCACTCTCCAGCACTGAGCTTGGCTGTCCCTGAGAACAGGCCCACTCCAGGGACAGGCTGTCTGGAGCAGCTGGGGACCGACCTGTGGCATGTTCAGCGCCAGTCCCTGGGGGCGGGAAGGGGGAGAGCAGCAGCCCAAGAGAACAGCTGACAGTGTGAGTCGGGTAGCAAGCTGCTGGTCACTCCTGGCAGGCCTGCACATGTATACAGGGAGCCCAGTCTTGGAGGTAAAGTCAAAAAGGCTGCAGGCTTCCTGCTGCCTAGCTAGTGACTGGAGCACTCGTGCTCTAGAGATGCCTAAGCCAGCAAGTGCGGACTCCACATGACACCTCTGCACGTTGCAGACACTCTAACCCAAGGACGGCCCAGATCATCACGCTGATGAACTGAGCGCCAGCAATCAAACCTCCACCAAGCCCTTAGAGCAACCAGCGCTGAGTCCCCCCCCAGCACAGGCGGGTCATACTTAGGCCCTTCAGAAGCCCTGACACAGGTAGAGGAAGGGAATGCAGAACTGGGCACAGCAGCTAACGGTGGAGAGCGGAGTGAGGTGCACTGCCAGGTCGAGCGAGGGATCGTTGCTGGTCCATGCCCAAGCCACTCCCAGCCAGAAGCTACTGCCTCCCGGCAGTGCCTGCCCAGGTCACTTTAACACTCTAAGCCGGCTGCACGAGAGGGAGTTTTCATGCGGTTCCAGCAGGCAGGAATGCTGGGAGCCCTGCTCTAGGCAGGCCACTGGCTGCCACTGCAACCCCACGGCAGCTAGAGCCACGCTGAACAAGGTCCATCTACACTACAGCGCCTAGCACCAGGCTCAGCAATGGTGGCAAGGGTTTTTGGCAGTTTTCCTAGTGTGGCCAAGGCCTGTATGTGAAAAATCCAGGAGGAGCAGGACTGGGCTCCAGCCAAGTGGCCAGTCAGTTGTATTCCCGTCCTGCAGGGGAGATGGCCACCCCCACCCGGGAGCTTCCACAGCAGCTCATGAGGGACGAGGAAGGAAAGCACAGCAATGCCCATACCCCCACCCCCATGTGAGGACTGGCAGTTGCACCCCAGCATTTGTCTAAGCAGTGCAGCCGGGTTTGGCAGTTTATTCTGTGCACGTTCAATAGTGCGTAAGTCACCAAGACACCCCTTCAGCCTGCAAGGAGTTACACCTGGCCTGCTCGTTTGGACCAAGTCTGTGGGGAGGGCAGTGCAATACCCTGCTCCTTGCCTGCCTCTCACACTTGCTCAGCATGTTCACTTTGCTGCCTGCCTGGAAGACCCATGGACAATGGAACATGCACCTTTGGGGTCTAGTCTGCTCCAGAGAGCCTGGGCCTACTCCTAGCTTCTAGGACCCTTTTCAGACACATCCTGGAGCGACGCCAGCCCCTTTTGCTCCATTTCTGCACACTGGCATTTATGGACCATAGGGATAAGTGCCTTAGACACACCTATGAGGTAGGAAGATCAGACTGGAATTGCCTCCTAGAAGTAGCTGAAAGCCCCATATCCAAGTCCCTTCAAGCTGGACCCAAGAAAGCCCTGGAGAATGAGCTGTAGGGAGCACCAGGCGGCACCAGGGAAGGACTAGGCGAGCCAACAGGTCTTTTCTATGTTTCCGCCACCAGAACTCCATCCCCCTGCCTGCTGACACAGGCTCCCCCAGGTTACAGCAGGCCCCACACACCTTGGGGACACAGGACAGAAGCTGCCCAAAGCTTGCTTTTCAGTTGACTGCAGCTGACAGAACTCTCCAACTAAAATCCTTCTAGGCCCTGCACTGCTTCGGACTTGTTCAGCCCCATGCATAGGTGCCATTCTAGTCTGACTGCTCTGATCTACTGCACTTTGTACTCTCCATTCCTTGCCCCACTGGGGATCAGACAGCCTACCCTGCACATGTCCTATCAACTTCACTCTCCACCTCCTGCCTGCTCCTCGGAGGTCTTTATTTGGAAGTCCCGAGAAGGATCCTCCTCCCACATGCACTACTGGGTTGTCCGCGCTACCCCCTGTGCCCCCAGGAGCCTTGCCAGCCACCTCAGGACCACACGCAATGCCACTGACGGGCGACCGCGGGGACCAAGGCTCCAGGCATGCAGCAAGTCCACCCTAGTCTCACAAGAGCAGCACTGGAACCTCTGGCAGCCCACACCGCCTGCTCCCTGGTCTTTGGTTCAGATGCAGAACAGGCTCCAAGGTGGACAAAAGCAGCAGGGAAGCAACTGTGTCCTCAGCAAATGGGCCAGCACCAGCCCCAGGCCCTGCCTAGGCCCCCCCGACAGCCCCGTGAACAGGGTGGCGGGGCCCAGCGCAATGGCTGCCAGGGACTGGAGACAGGTACAGAAGCAGCCCACAGGGGGATGGGGAGGGGAGCCCTTGGGGGACAACACAACCTCCCTCGGGGCAGCCCCCCCGACCCGTGCCAGCTCCTCCCCCCGACCCAGGCCAGCTCCCACCAGCACTCACTGCCCCCCATCTCCCCCAGAGACCAATCTCCCTGTCCCCCCGACACGGGTCAGCTCCCCCCCAGGACTTACCGCCCCCATCTCCCCCAGAGACCAATCTCCCTGCCCCCGCACCAGTCCCCCCAACCTGGGTCAGCTCCCCCCAGCACTCCCCACCCCCCCACCAGTCCCCCCGACCCGGGCCAGCCACCCCCACACTCCCCGCCCACCAGACCAGCCCCCCCAGCGCTCCCAGAGCCTCCAGACCAGCCCCCCCCAGCGCTCCCCGCCCCCATCTCTCCCCGAGACCAGTTCTCCCTACCCCCGCACCAGTCCCCCCAACCTGGGCCAGCCCCCCCCGCCCCCCCAGACCAGCCCCCCCAGCGCTCCCCGCCCCCCCACCAGTCCCCCCGACCCGGGCCAGCCGCCCCCACACTCCCCGCCCACCAGACCAGCCGCCCCCACACTCCCCGCCCACCCCAGCGCTCCCCGCCCCCCATCTCCCCCCGAGACCAGTTCTCCCTGCCCCCCCACCAGTCCCTCCGACCCGGGCCAGCCGCCCCCGCACTCCCCGCCCCCCAGACCAGCCCCCCCAGCGCTCCCCGCCCCCCCAGACCAGCCCCCCCCCGGCGCTCACCCCCCGGCCCCACCAGCACTCACCGCCCCCCATCTCCCCCAGAGACCAGTCTCCCTGCCCCCCCACCAGTCCCCCCGACCCGGGCCAGCCGCCCCCGCACTCCCCGCCCCCCCAGACCAGCCGCCCCCACACTCCCCGCCCACCCCAGCGCTCCCCGCCCCCCATCTCCCCCCGAGACCGTTCTCCCTGCCCCCGCACCAGTCCCCCCAACCCGGGCCAGCGCCCCCCGCCCCCCCAGACCAGCCCCCCCAGCGCTCCCCGCCCCCCCAGACCAGCTCCCCCCCCGGCGCTCACCTCCCGGCCCCACCAGCACTCACCGCCCCCCATCTCCCCCAGAGACCAGTCTCCCTGCCCCCCCACCAGTCCCCCCGACCCGGGCCAGCCCCCCCAGACCAGCCCCCCCGACCCGGGCCAGCCTCCCCCGCCCAGCCCCCCCCGGCGCTCACCCCCCGGCCCGGCGGCTCCGCGGTTTGTTTTGGTTCGAGCCGAAGTTCCGCGCGGGCGGACTCAGCAGGCGACAGGCCCGAGCCCGTGACGCATTTCCGGAAGCCGGGTCCCGGCTCCACGTGACAGGGGAGCGGGGTGAGAGGACGACAGCGGGGCCGGCCCCGGAAGTGACGCCCTGGTAACGCTGTTCGTGTGACATCATGACGGTGACAGCGCCGACCCCATGACGACAGCAACGGTGATGCCATGGCGACGGGGCCACGCGGGCCCGGGACCCAACCGCGGGCTGGCTCGGGGCGGGGGCGGGGCCCGGGGGGCGCCCGGGGGGACCCGCCGCGCTCGCTCTGAGCTCCTGGGAGCCCGGCCCCCCGCAGCCCCCCCCGCAGCCCCCGGCCCCCCCGCAACCCCCCCCGGCCCGGCCCCCCGCAGCCCCCCCCCGGCCCCCTCGCAACCCCTGGCCGCCCCCGCAGCCCCCGGCCCGGCCCGGCCCCCCGCAGCCCCCCCGCAGCCCCCCCCCGGCCCGGCCCCCCGCAGCCCCCCCGCAGCCCCCCCCGGCCCCCCACAGCCCCCCCGCAGCCCCCGGCCCCCCCGCAACCCCCCCCGGCCCGGCCCCCCGCAGCCCCCCCCCGGCCCCCTCGCAACCCCTGGCCGCCCCCGCAGCCCCCGGCCCGGCCCGGCCCCCCGCAGCCCCCCCGCAGCCCCCCCCCCGGCCCGGCCCCCCACAGCCCCCCCGCAGCCCCCGGCCCCTCCGCAACCCCCCCCGGCCCGGCCCCCTCGCAACCCCTGGCCGCCCCCGCAGCCCCCGGCCCGGCCCGGCCCGGCCCCCGCAGCCCCTGACCGGCCCGGCCCCCCTGCAGCCCCCGGCCCCCCCGCAACCCCCCCCGGCCCGGCCCCCCGCAGCCCCCCCCCGGCCCCCTCGCAACCCCTGGCCGCCCCCGCAGCCCCCGGCCCGGCCCGGCCCCCCGCAGCCCCCCCCCCGGCCCGGCCCCCCACAGCCCCCCCGCAGCCCCCGGCCCCTCCGCAACCCCCCCCGGCCCGGCCCCCCGCAGCCCCCCCCCGGCCCCCTCGCAACCCCTGGCCGCCCCCGCAGCCCCCGGCCCGGCCCGGCCCGGCCCCCGCAGCCCCTGACCGGCCCGGCCCCCCTGCAGCCCCCGGCCGCCCCCGCAGCCCCCCCCGGCCCGGCCCGGCCCCCCACAGCCCCCGGCCCCCCCGCAACCCCCCCCGGCCCCCGCAGCCCCCCCCGGCCCGGCCCCCCACAGCCCCCGGCCCCCCCGCAACCCCCGGCCCGGCCCCCCGCAGCCCCCCCCGGCCCCCTCGCAACCCCCGGCCCCCCCGCAGCCCCCCCCCGGCCCGGCCCTCACAGCCCCCGGCCCCCCCGCAACCCCCCCCGGCCCGGCCCCCCGCAGCCCCCTCGCAACCCCCGGCCCCCCCGCAGCCCCCCCCCGGCCCGGCCCCCCACAGCCCCCCCCCGGCCCCCTCGCAGCCCCTGGCCGCCCCCGCAGCCCCCCCCCGGCCCGGCCCCCCGCAGCCCCCCCCGGCCCCCTCGCAACCCCCGGCCCAGCCCCCACAGCCCCCGGCCCCCCCGCAGCCCCCCGCAGCCCCCCCCCGGCCCGGCCCCCACAGCCCCCGGCCCCCTCGCAGCCCCCCCCCGGCCCCCTCGCAACCCCCGGCCCGGCCCCCGCAGCCCCCCCCCGGCCCGGCCCCCCCGCAGCCCCCGGCCGCCCCCGCAGCCCCCCCCGGCCCGGCCCCCCACAGCCCCCGGCCCCCCCGCAGCCCCCCCCCGGCCCGGCCCCCCGCAGCCCCCGGCCGCCCCCGCAGCCCCCCCCCGGCCCGGCCCCCCACAGCCCCCGGCCCCCCCGCCCCGGCCCCCCCGCAACCCCTGGCCGCCCCCGCGGCCCCCCCCGGCCCGGCCCCCCCGCAGCCCCCGACCGGCCCGGCCCCCCCGCAGCCCCCCCGCAGCCCCCGGCCCCCCCGCAGCCCCCCCCGGCCCGGCCCCCGCAGCCCCCGGCCGCCCCTGCCCGGCCCGGCCCCCCGCAGCCCCCGCCCGCCCCCGGCCGCCCCCGCCCGGCTCCCGCGCCCCGGGTTTCCGAGCCGTCGTGGCGCGCTGCGGCGCAGGGGGCAGGTAAGTCTTATGAGCCATGTGCGTGCCTCAGTTTCCCTGGGCACTTTGTGCAGCTCCGCGCTGCATCCCCGCAGCGGCGCCTGGCGGAGGTGGAAGGAGGCCCCGCCAGCCGGGACAGCCAATGCCCTGCAGGGCGCAGGGGGACAGGACCAGCCGGGGTGGAGCGGGACCCCCAGAGACCGAGGGAAGGCAGGGCACAGCAGGGCTGGGCGGGGCAGCTTGGGCCTTGGCTGGGGGTCGCAGGTGACCCCCTGAGCGCTCCTGGCTGCGGCCCGCTGCCCTGCTCCAGGCGAGGGGAGAGCCCCGCGCGGCAGGCCGCTGGCCGGGAGACGCTGGCGGGAGGCCTGGGAGAAGCAGGGGGGGCTGGCACCTGCGGGCTCGGGGCTATGGGGCCTGGCCTCGTGGAAGGGTGGGGCTGGAGGGCAGCAGGCTGCAGGGCAGCGGGTTGAAGGCCAGGGCACTGCACACAGCCCATGACTCCACGACACACGGCCCCAGGGAACGGCTCCCTCAGAACCACCCGATGGGCCTGAAGCTGCAGCAAAAGGCTAGCGTGACCAGACAGCAAGTGTGAAAAATTGGGACAGGGGGGCAATAGGAGCCTATATGAGGAAAAGACCCAAAATCGGGACTGTCCCTATAAAATCCGGACATCTGGTCACCCTACAAAAGTCCCACCCTGCCAAAGGGGCAAGACTCCTTCCTGAGCCCAGCTGGGGTCGTGCCCTGCGGCTCGAGGGCAGTGGGCGGCACAGGAACTCCAGCTTGTGTTCCTGGCTGGGCATGCTGCTCCTTGCCCTGTGCCCCCGGCCCAGCGCCAGCCACTCGAGCGCAGCAGGACGGTCTGGGAGCAGCCGGGGAGGCGGAGGCTGCAGATGAAGGGTCTCTGGGCACTTACAGCTCAGGCCCCAGAGTGGTCCCAGCTGGGAGCAGGGGGCTGCCATTGTCAGCCAGAGCACTGAACCCCCAACACGGGGGCAGGCAGCAAAGAGCCCAGGTCACCCACCGCCTCCTGAAGGGCAGGCCCAGCTCATTTCCTGTAGTACCCAGGGCCATAGGCTGGGGCCCTGCCGGGTGTGCGGCACGCTCGGCCCCCTGGCCCTGCCAGGCGCTGTTCACAGCTCAGACCCGCTCCCACAGCGTTGTTACTGCAGGCTGGATGCTGCCAAGGTGCCATGCCCCAAAGTCAGGGGAGACAAAGGAACCCAGTCAAGGGCCACGGTGTCACCGATGTGCCACCCCGAATGTGCTAATGCGACTCCGATGGGACCAGAGTGGTTAACCACGGCCTGACCCCAATTACTCGTGGCAAAGAAGAGCAGAGGGTTAACCGCTGACCGTGGGTTTGGCAAATGTTATACTTGCTCCCGGGGCAGGTCCCTGCCAGCTGAGGAAGCAGGGGGCAATTCCTGCCAGCCAGGGAAACGACTTGGAAATGTCAAGTTGCCATAAAGTGCTGGTGTGTTGTGCTGGGGTGATCCAGGCACATCATCCCATTGCGGGGGGCCTGGTAATCCCAAGAGCCTAAAGCACGGGGAAAGGAAAGGGCTCCATTAATGGAACTGGAGTCACACGTTCAGCAAGCGTCCATCCAAGAAGCTGCAATACCTGTGGGATGGGGAAGGGGTCTCAGCCACCCGCCAAGCTCGCAGCGGGGGAGGTGTGCGTGGCAAAGCAGTGGGCAAGAGGGTGAGTGCATCCCTTAGCCGACTTCCCCAGGCTCTGCACGAACCCACTAGTGCAGAGCAGGGCTGCCAGAATGACACCAGGGTGGAGAACCTGCCTCAGGAGTGGAGACTCAAAGAGCTCGGCTTGTTTAGCCTGACCAAACGCAGGTGAGGGGAGAGCTGCTCGCTGTCCAGCAATCCATGCGAGGGATAACACCAGGCAGGGAGAGGAGTTATTGCAGTTGAGCGAGTCTCCACTGGAAATTAGGAGAGGGTTTCTAGCTATCAGAGGAGTGATGTTCTGGAGCAGCCCCCGAG
The DNA here is from genome assembly GCF_965140295.1 of Lepidochelys olivacea. Taxonomy (NCBI): domain Eukaryota; kingdom Metazoa; phylum Chordata; order Testudines; family Cheloniidae; genus Lepidochelys; species Lepidochelys olivacea. Next base: position 1,345,686 of record NC_140417.1, on the reverse strand, counting down.
GGGCGCAGTGGGGGCAGAAAACCTAACTGGCTTCGAGCCTGAGCTTGAGAAGTGTCTGGAGGGGCATGGTGTGATGGGGCTGCCTATGATGGCAGGGAGCCGCTCTGCGACTGCTAGCAGGAAATATCCCAACGCCCGGAGATGGGACACGAGCTGGGGAGGGCTCTGGGTTACTGCAGACAGTTCTCTCCCAGGTGGCTGGCTGCTGGGTCTTGCCCATGTGCTCAGGGTCTAACCAATCGCCAGGTCTGGGGTCAGGAAGGAACTTTCCCCTGGGTGAGCTTGGCAGAGACCCTGGGGGAGTTTCGCCTTCCCTGGCAGCATGGGGCACAAGGCACTGGCTGTTTTGAGTTCATGTCAATGGTGGATTCTCACTGGAAGGTTTTAAGTCTGGATTTGAGGATGTCAGTGACTCAGCCAGAGGCGGGGGTCGATCCCTGGAGGGGGTGGGTGAAGCTCGGTGGCCTGTGCCATGCAGGGGTCAGGCTAGATGAGCTGCATGGCTGTACTGTAGGGCTGTTTGTGGGCACAGGGCCTCTATGGGGCTGGACAGAGGGGATGTGCTACGACAGGATCTAGAGGGCACAGAGGAGCTGGGGTGTAAGGACTGTCCCTTCCCCTCACAGCCTGGCAGCTCCCACTGGCTGGCTGGGGCAGTCGTCTGCCCATGCTGGCTCTGTGCAGTGTGCTGTGGCCCCAGGCACCAGCCATGACTGGGGTGGGTGCACAGCTGGAGCTCTGCTTCCAACCCATCAGGTTCCTTCCCCTCCCGTGTGCCCAGGCCGGGCCCAGCTCCAGCTCCGAGCTGCCTGGGGCAGCAGGGGAGGATGCAATCTGCTGGCTGCCTTGGTCTGCATGAGAGCGGGGGGCAGTGTGTGCCAGGCCCAGGGCTGGCCCTGCGGGCATGCCAGGGCAGCAGATGCCTGGCACCTGGCAGCACGGCAGTCACCAGCACATGATCCACACAGAGAGACAGCGAGTGCCGGGCAAGGGCTTTATTCACACACAAGCTGCCCCTGCCACGTGCCAGGGCAAAGCGCCAGAGGGTGCAAGACCCTGTGCCCTGCCCACTGTGGAGGGCGTGAGTCCCCCTCAGCCCCCCAGCCTAGCGCTGGGCCAGGGTCCTGGTGCCCCTGGCCGGAGGCAGCAGCGGAGCCTTGGGCTGTGGGAAAGGGCACCATGGCTGCCAGGACAGGGGCCCAGGACGCGCCGAGGCTGTGCCAGGAGGGAGTTCTCAGCACTGCCCCAGCGGTGATGGTACCAAGGGGGCAGGGCTCTCCTGGAGGGGCTGGTGCTAGGAATGGAGCCATGCAGGGGAGCCCAGGCCCTGGCAGACATGGAGGGGAGCTGGGCAGGGGGACGGGCTGTCGGGTTGGGGGAGGGAGGCGACAGGCTGGTGGGCGCTCGGGGTCACTGGCAGGTGTTGTAGATCTGGATCTGCTGGTTGATGGCACCCACGATGCCCTTCACCTTGGCCTCCAGCCCGTCAAGCTGGGCCGCCTTCTCCTCCAGCACCCGCTCGTTCTCCTGGTACGACCCCTCCAGCGCTGGGGAGACACAATGCAGGGTGAGCCCTCCCCTGCTGGGAGCCCGGTGAGGGCAGTGCCCAGGGCTGTTCCCGCAGCGCCCCCGCCCCACTCCTCACCTGTCAGGCGCTGCAGCTTGCCCTGAGCATCCCGTAGGAGGGCCGTGGCCTCATCACGCAGCCGCTCCGCCCGGTGCCTGGCCTGCAGCGCACCCCGTGCCTGGCTCTGCACCAGCTCCTGCACCGCCTGGTACCCGGCCTCCAGCTGCCCCTCTGCCAGCTGCGCCACACCCAGACAGAGACAGCCAGTCAGAGGCCACCCAAGGGCCAGCATGGCTCCCCCCCCCAGGGCCAGTGCAGGCCCCCGGACAGAGCCAGCGCAGACCCCAGACAGAGCCAGCCCAGCTCCCCCTCAGGGCCAGCACGGACCCCCGGACAGAGCCAGGCCAGCTCCCCCCCAGGCCAGCGCAGACCCCCCCACAGGGCCAGCACAGACCCCCCCAGGGCCAGCGCAGACCCCCGGACAGAGCCAGCGTGGCTCCCCCCCCAGGGCCAGCGCAGACCCCCGGACAGAGCCAGCATGGCTCGCCTTGCAGGCCCTACAAGGACCCCCTGTGAGGTTAGGAGTGTGATATCATATCTCATTGACAGGTGACACAGGGCCAGAAAGAGTTAATGACCTCCCAGACTGACCTGACCCAGGGCCCAACTTTAGAGACTGCTTAGGAAGAGATGGAAAGGAGGAGAGCTGTGAACTGCAGCCCGCACTGCTAGAGAGAGAAGGGGAGATGCTGGCTCAGGGCTTGTGATGTCAGCAAACGAGTCTTGTCTATTGCCACGGCTTTGATTCAAAGATCAAAACAGGAGTGTGAAGATCTAGGAAGACACTGGAGGGCAACAGTGTTGTTGTCTCTCTGTCTCCGGGAAGGTTGGGGTAACCTGTATCTGAACCGTTTAATGATAAATTACCCTGGGCTAATTGCCAGGATGTTTGGGAGAAGGAAGGTTGAGCCTATTGTCTTCTCAGGCCAAGAGGCTGCTGGAAATGTATAAAAGCCCTGGGACACGATCCTCCTTCGTCTCAGATCGGCTTTGGGTTTCAAGAAGGGGAAACCCTGAGCCATAAGGATTGAGATCCCCAGTCACTGACTGGAGTCACCCTGAACATGGACATTGGACTGTAACCTCTGGGCTGTTTCTAAAAGGACGTTTGGCCACTACAGATTCACCATCTCTGCTCGGTATCGTGACCTCAAGAACTGAACTCAGGTCGGTCTGTAGACTGATCTTTCTACCAACTCTCTCTCCCTTTTCTTTTTGAATAAACTGTAGTTTAATTAACGAGAATTGGCTATCAGCGCGTATTTGGGGTAAGATCTAAGTTATCATCGGACCTGGGTCTGGGGCCTGATCCTTTGGGATTGGGGGAACCTGCTCTCTTATATGATGAGAGAAGATCTTCAGTAATCATCATCGTATCTGACGTGTGTCCGGAGGGAGGCCTGGGGCGGGCACTTTAGGGGCACTGCGTTGTGTGGACGTCTGAGTACCCAGGGAGGTGATACGGAGGCTGGTTTGGTAACTCTGAGGAGTGGCATATCCACCGGCGTTCGGGGTTTGTCTGCCCCGCTCTGTCTGCAGTTCACCCCGACTGAGTGACCTCAGCTGGCTCCCACAGGCAGCACCGTCACCGCCCCCCGACAGAGCCAGCTCAGTTGCCCCCCCCCCACAGGGCCAACCCAGACTGCGCCCCCCCAGGCAGAGCCAACACGGCTCCCCCCGCAGGCCTTACCCGGACTCTCCACCACCTCCAGCCTGCAGGGCCTGAACCAGAGAGCCAAGCCCCCTCCCAGGCCCCCCAGCTGGGTGTCCTCTCCTTTGCCCCCACTCACCTGCTTGACCTCCCCGGCCCGGGCGTGCGCGGCGCTGGCTGTGTTCTTGGCCCGCGTGGCCGCTAGGCTGTTATTGGCCCGTTTCATCTTCAGCGTGCCCAGCTGGCTGTCCAGCCACCCCACCTGCTCCATGGCACCCTGCAGCTGGCGTTCTGTGCTCGCCGCCTGCAGCTGGATCTGCCCGGGAGGGGAGCTCCGTCAACCCAGGAGCCCCCCATCCCTGGCATGGCCCCCCCACCGCTGCTCCTGTGCCCAGCCCTGGCATCTCCCAGACCAAGGGGGGCTTGTCTGTGATAATGATGGGGACGGCATACCAGGCAGTGTTGGGCATCGCTGCCCCATGGTGCAGAAGGGTTCAAATGCCCCTGGGCACTGCAGGGGGCAGGAGCTGTTGGGTAGGTAACTGGCTGGAACTGACCCACAGCAACAAGAAAGGCACAGGAGCCCCACGGCCGGCCAGCTGACCCCTAACAAGGGGGAACTAGGCTGGCAGCTGGGAGCCCAGCGGGGTCTGCAGGGAGAGGGGTAGGGGCAGGACTCGCCGGGGGCTGGCGGACACGGGAAATATGAGGAAGGAGGCCGAGATGGGCTGGCCAGGCTGGACTCCGGCTGCCTCTCCGCTGAGCCAGGACTGGAACCCGGCACCGGCTGGCGCGGCACAGAGGGATGCTCCGAGCAGGGGCTCGCTCAGTGGCCTGGCTGGGCAGAGCTCCCGGGGGGAGGCAGTGGCTGCAGCCCGGAGGCTCGGGCTCAGAGGTGGGGAGGCCACACGTGACCCCGGGGACCCAGCCCACGGAAGGGAAGGCTGGGGAAGTGCACAGGCTCAGCTCCCTCCCAGCCCCTGTGGGGAGGACAGAGCTGCCCGGCCCCTTGCTGTGGGGCTGTGGGGTCCCCAGCTGAGGCTCCCCCGGGGGGGCTGGGGCTGCGCTCACCGTGCTCAGGGTGCCCTCCGTGTGGCGGATGTCATTGCTGGCACTGCGGATGGTGCTCTCAGCGGCGCTCTGGGTTCGCCTGGCATCCTCCAGCGCCCGCCTCCCCACTTCAGCCGCGTTCTTCACGCTCTCCGCCCGCGACCTGCACCCGGGCACAAGGCAACACATGGGGCCCTGGGCTCGCCCCGCCCCTCGCCCAGCCGCCCTGCCCAGGGCCTGGCCGGTGGCTGCCGAACGGGGAGTGCCTCCATGCCCAGCCCGCCTGCCCTGCCCGTTACAGCAGGGTCGCCAGAGTGTCGCCGCAGGCACGGGGGCAGGGCGGGAAGCAGGTGTCACTGTGGGTAGCCCCAGGCCCAGTGTGACTGGCCCCCGCCCCATGGTCTCACCTGGCCCTGCGGGCGTCATGCAGCAGCTGCTCCGCTCGGCGCACATCACCCGCCGTCTGCTCCAGGATGGCATCCACGTTGGCCAGGCTGCTGACCCGCTCCTTGATCTCCTCGGCCAGGTGGCGGATCTGGTCGGGCGAGGCTGGGATGGAGAGAGCCAGCACCCGCCCAGCCACCACCTCAATGCTGTCGGGGTCGGCCCCCTCCTCTGCAGGGCGGGGAGGGGGTCAGCACTGCAACCCCTGCCCCGCCCCCGCGCTGCCTGCCCCGCCCTGCCCTGCCCCGCCCTGCCCCGCCCCCGCGGTGCCTGCCCCGCCCTGCCCCGCCCCGCCCCCACGCTGCCTGCCCTGCCCCGCCCTGCCCCCACGCTGCCTGCCCCGCCCTGCCCCGCCCGCACGCTGCCTGCCCCGCCCCGCCCTGCCTCACCCCCACGCTGCCTGCCTGGTCCTGCCCTGCCCCGCCCCCGCGCTGCCTGCCCCGCCCTGCCCCCACGCTGCCTGCCCCCGCGGTGCCTGCCCCACCCTGCCCTGCCCTGCCCCGCCCCCACGCTGCCTGCCCCGCCCCGCCCTGCCTCACCCCCACGCTGCCTGCCTGGTCCTGCCCTGCCCCGCCCCCGCGCTGCCTGCCCCGCCCTGCCCCCGCGGTGCCTGCCCCGCCCTGCCCTGCCCCGCCCCGCCCCCACGCTGCCTGCCCCGCCGTGCCCTGCCCCGCCCCCACGCTGCCTGCCCCGCCCTGCCCCGCCCTGCCCCGCACGCACGCTGCCTGCCCCGCCCTGCCCTGCCTCACCCCCACGCTGCCTGCCTGGTCCTGCCCTGCCCCGCCCCCATGCTGCCTGCCCCGCCCTGCCCCGCCCACACGGTGCCTGCCCTGCCCCGCCCCCACGCTGCCTGCCCGGTCCTGCCCCGCCCCCACGGTGCCTGCCTGGTCCTGCCCCGTCCCAACGGTGCCTGCCCCATCCTGCCCCGTGTGACGATGTGACTCAGCAGGGAGGGGGAAGTGTTGACCTGGGAATGTGCCCTGGGGATGGGAGACCTGAGAGCCTGTCACCTGAGCCAGGAGGGGGAGGGGGAGGTGACACCTCTGCCCAGGAATGTGAACAGAGGCTGCAGCAGGGAACCTGCGGGGTGGGTTTAGTTCAGTTTGGGGCTGGGTGGAGGAACACAGGGAACCCCAGGGCTGGGGTCTAAGCTCCCTGCTCCCCCAGAAGGACGTGACTGAGTGGTCCTGGTTGTACCCACAAGCTCTGTTTTGGACTGTGTTCCTGTTGTCCAATAAACCTTCTGTTTTACTGGCTGGCTGAGAGTCTCAGTGGATCCCAGAAAGAGGGGTGCAGGGCCTGGACTCCCCCACACTCCGTGACAACTGGTGGCAGCGGTGGGATCTACTGCACCCCGTGAACGGCGCTTCCTGCAGTAAGTGACTGGGGAGCAGTAAAAGGAAGGGGAATTGACAGGGACCAGGCGTGCTGAAGATCCAGAGAGAGACGGTTTCGGGGGGCGGTTAACCCCTGGGAATGTGTGACCAGAGAGAAAGACTTTTGCAGTAACAGGGTCCCCCGGGGGATTGCAGCGAGCGGTCCCAGGGGCGGAGGAGTCTGCAGCTCGACCCTGGCAAAGAGTCGGTGACCTCAAGAAGGACCGGCACACGTGGGAAGCTGCCCGGCCTGCGAGTGGCCAGCAGGGAGATGTACACTAAACACCTTAAGAGCGACCTGGTGGAGCTGTGCAGGCAGAGGGGGCTGCGCATCGGGAGGTCCACCAAGGAACAGCTGATTGCCCAGCTGGAGGAGAGGGATCGCTTGGATGACCCGATCCCTGTCCCTGAGGGAAGCTGCCCGGGGGACGCAGCGTGGACCCTGGGGCCTGACCGGGCTGGGAGGGGTCAGACTGCTGCTGAGGACATCCAGAGACCCTTCCTACCTATGTCTGGGGGAGGGGTTGGGGGAAGCCCAGCGAATACCGAGGGCACCCTGACCCCGGCACCCAGCAGGGGATCCTCCCAGCGGAGCTCCCCATCCCTGGAGCGGAGGCGGCTGGAATGGGAGAGGGAGATGAAAATGAGGGAGCTGGAGGATCATGAAAAACAACGTCAACATGAGGAGAAACAACGTCAACATGAGCAGGAGGAGAAGGAGAGGGAACGTCAGGAGAAGGAGAAATAAAGGCAGCATGAACTGGAGCTGGCCAGGCTGAGGAGCAGTGGGGCCCCGGCTGCGGTGAGTGAGGGGGGACCCAGGACGGCAAGGAGCTTTGATAAGTGCTTCCTGGCCCAGCGAAGGAGGGGGAGGACATAGATAGCTTCCTGACGGCCTTTGAGAATGCCTGCGAGATGCACAGGGTTGACCCTGCAGACAGGCTCCAGTTCCTCACCCCCTTACTGGACCCCAAAGCCGTGGAAGTGTACAGCCGGATGACAGGGCCGGAGGCAGGGGACTATGAACTGTTCAAACAGGCCCTGCTCCGTGAGTTTGGGCTGACCCCCGAGATGTACCGGAGAAGGTTCCGGAGTCAGCGTAAAACGCCTGAGGTCACCTACCTACAACTGGTCAACCGGATGCAGGGGTATGCCCGCAAGTGGACAGCTGGGGCCCGAGCTAAAGAGGACCTGCTTGACCTAATCGTACTGGAGCAACTGTATGATCAGTGCCCTTCCGACCTGAGGCTGTGGCTGGTGGACAAAAAGCTCGAGAACCCCCAGCACGCAGGGCAGCTGGCCGACGAGTTTGTGAACAGTCGGTCAGGGGGTAGCCGGGAGGAGCCCCAAAAGAACAGGCCCCCCCCGATGCAGAGAGAGGGTCACCAGGGGGCCTCCCAGCGGGGAAATAGGGAGAAACCCCTCCCAAGGGGAACGCCTGGCGTCGGGCCCCTCCGACCCGCTCGAGGGGACCAACGTGACCTGAGCTGCTATCACTGTGGCCAGAGAGGCCACGTGCGGTCCCAGTGCCCCGGGCTCAGGGACAAACTGAGCAGACCCAACCTACCCAGGGTTAACTGGGTAGGGACCCAGCTGGACGAGGGGCAGACGACCCAGGAAAGGGGGCCTACCAGTTTACCACCTGCCCCGGAGGGAAGAGTACCCCAGGCCAGCTCCACCAGAGGGCTGGAGGCTCTGGACTCAGGGTGCTCAGTTTACAGGGTGGGCGCAGGGCTGTCCCTCCGGAGAGAGTGCCTTGTTCCCCTGGAGGTGGGTGGGAGGAAGGTCAATGGATACTGGGATACGGGCGCGGAGGTGACACTGGCCCGGCCCAAGGTGGTGGCCCCAGATCGGGTGGTGCCCGACACCTACCTGACCCTGACAGGGGTGGGCGGGACCCCATTTAAGGTGCCCGTGGCAAGGGTACACCTGAAATGGGGGGCCAAGGAGGGCCCCAAGGATGTGGGGGTACACCACCATTTGCCCACTGAAGTTTTGATGGGGGGAGACCTAGAGGACTGGCCAAGCAAGCCCCAGGCCGCCCTGGTTGTGACGCGTAGCCAGAGCCGGCGAGGGGCACTGCGCCCTGACCTCGGGGAGGGTATCACACCGGAGGCGCAGGACCCTACCCTGGTGGGGAGGGAGCACCGAGGGGCACGGCTCAGAGAGGCTGAGGCCTCAGACCTGGCCAGCGAGAGGGAACCAGGCCCCGTCCCTGCCCCAGCCGCTGAGTTCCAGGCCGAGTTGAGGAAAGATCCCTCCTTGCGCAAGCTCAGGGACCTGGCCGACCTCAGGGTGGGACGGACCATGAGGAGAGGCTGCCAGGAGAGGTTCCTGTGGGAGAAGGGGTTCCTGTACCGAGAATGGGCTCCCACAAGGGAAGTAGAGTCCTGTGGGATCAGGAGGCAGCTGGTGGTCCCCCAGAAGTATCGCCGCAGGCTCCTGTACCTGGCCCATGACATCCCCCTCACAGGGCACCAGGGAATCCGGCGCACCCGGCAGAGGTTGCTACAGAACTTTTACTGGCCCGGGGTCTTTACCACGGTCCGGCAGTATTGCCGATCCTGTGACCCCTGTCAGAGGGTGGGGAAGGCCCGGGACAAGGGGAAAGCGGCTTTGAGACCTTTGCCCATCATAGAGGAGCCTTTCCAGAAGGTGGCCATGGACATCGTGGGGCCTCTCAGCAGGACGACCCGGTCGGGGAAGAAATACATTCTGGTGGTGGTAGATTTTGCCACCCGCTACCCCGAGGCAGTGCCCTTAGCTTCCATTGAAGCCGACACCGTGGCCGATGCGCTCCTGACCATTTTCAGCCGAGTGGGGTTCCCCAAGGAAGTCTTGACAGACCAAGGCTCCAACTTCATGTCGGCCCTGCTCCGGTGCTTGTGGGAGAAATGTGGGGTCCGGCAAGACTGGGCCTCTGCTTATCACCCCCAGTCCAACGGGCTGGTGGAGAGGTTCAACGGGACGCTACAGATGATGCTGAAAACCTTTATGAACCAGCACCCGCAGGACTGGGACAAGTACTTACCTCACCTGCTGTTCGCGTACAGGGAGGTGCCCCAGGAGTCTACCGGATTTTCGCCTTTCGAACTGTTATATGGCAGGAGGGTGAGGGGCCCCCTGGACCTGATGAGAGACGAGTGGGAGGGGGAGGCCACTCCCGATGGAGAGTCAGTGGTGGAGTATGTCCTGATCTTCCGAGAGAGACTGGCTGAACTCATGGGCCTGGCCAGGGAGAATCTGGCCAGAGCCCAGAGGAACCAGAAGGTCTGGTATGACCACACGGCACGGGCCCGTGCCTAGGCCACCGGGGATCAGGTGATGGTTCTCATCCCAGTGAGAAAGAACAAACTACAGGCCGCCTGGGAGGGCCCTTTCAAGGTCGTCAAGCAGCTCAATGAGGTAAACTGTGTGGTGGAGCTGTCAAACCGGGCGCACCACCGCCGGGTGTACCATGTGAATATGATGAAGCCATATTATGCCAGGGGGAATGTGGTGTTGGCCGTGTGTGGACAGTGGGAAGAGCAGGGAGATGACCCTTTAGTAGATCTATTCCCTGGGACCAGAGCTGGTTCCCCCCTGGAAACAATTCCCCTCTCGGATCAGCTAACCCCTGCCCAGCAAGCTGAGGTCAGGGAGGTGCTGCATCCGTACCGACAGCTGTTTTCCAACCAGCCTGGACGCACTAATCTGACTGTCCACCGGGTGCAGACAGGGTCACACCCGCCAATAAGATGCTCCCCCTTCCGAGTCACAGGGAAAACTGCTCAGGACCTGGAAAGAGAGGTCCGGGACATGCTGGCTTTGGGGGTGATCCAGCTATCGGCCAGCCCTTGGGCCTCGCCGGTGGTGCTGGTCCCCAAAAAGGATGGGTCGGTCCGGTTCTGTGTGGACTATCGGACGCTCAATGCCATCACTGTATGGGATGCCTACCCCATGCCCAGGCCTGATGAGCTCCTAGACAAGCTGGGAGGAGCTCGGTACCTCACCACCATGGACCTTACAAAGGGCTACTGGCAAGTGCCGCTGGATGCAGATGCCCGACTGAAATCGGCCTTTATCACCCCTCTGGGGCTCTATGAGTTCCTGACCCTGCCTTTCGGCCTCAAGGGAGCGCCGGCCACCTTCCAGCGCCTAGTGGACCAGCTCCTGAGGGGGATGGAGAGTTTTGCCGTGGCGTATATTGATGACATCTGTGTCTTTAGCCAGACCTGGGAGGACCACGTGTCCCAGGTTAGACAAGTGCTGGACCGACTCCAGGGGGCTGGGCTGACTGTAAAAGCGGAGAAGTGCAAGGTGGGGATGGCGGAAGTATCTTACCTGGGCCATTGGGTGGGGAGCGGCCGCCTAAAGCCGGAACCAGCCAAGGTGGAGGTGATCAGAGACTGGCCCGCTCCCCACACCAAAAAGCAGGTCCAAGCCTTTATTGGGATGGCAGGATACTACCGAAGATTTGTGCCCCACTTTAGCGCCATCGCCACCCCCATCACTGAGCTATGCAAGAAGGGGAAGCCAGACAAGGTGGTCTGGACCGAGCAGTGCCAGGAGGCTTTCCGGGCGCTGAAGGAGGCTCTGGTCAGTGGCCCAGTTCTGGCAAACCCAGACTTTGACAAGCCCTTTGTGGTGTTCACCGACGCCTCAGACACGGGACTGGGGGCGGTGTTAATGCAGGAGGATGAAAAGGGGGAGAGACACACCATCGTGTACCTGAGCAAGAAGTTGCTGCCCCGGGAGCAACACTATGCGGCCATCGAGAAGGAGTGCCTGGCCATGGTGTGGGCCCTCAAGAAACTAGAGCCCTATCTCTTCGGGCGACACTTCACTGTCTACACCGACCACTCTCCCCTGACCTGGCTGCACCAGATGAAAGGAGCCAACGCCAAACTCCTGAGATGGAGCCTGCTCCTGCAGGATTACGACATGGACGTGGTCCACGTGAAGGGAAGTGCCAACCTGATAGCGGATGCGCTGTCCCGGAGAGGGGGCCCCGAACTTCCCCAGGTCACTGGTCAGAGTGACCCCGCTCAGTTCAGTCTCGAAGGGGGGAGAGATGTGACGATGTGACTCAGCAGGGAGGGGGGAGTGTTGACCTGGGAATGTGCCCTGGGGATGGGAGACCTGAGAGCCTGTCCCCTGAGCCAGGAGGGGGAGGGGGGCTGACCCCTCTGCCCAGGAATGTGAACAGAGGCTGCAGCAGGGAACCTGCTGGGTGGGTTTAGTTCAGTTTGGGGCTGGGTGGAGGAACACAGGGAACCCCAGGGCTGGGGTCTAAGCTCCCTGCTCCCCCAGAAGGACGTGACTGAGTGGTCCTGGTTGTACCCACAAGCTCTGTTTTGGACTGTTCCTGTTGTCCAATAAACCTTCTGTTTTACTGGCTGGCTGAGAGTCTCAGTGGATCCCAGGAAGAGGGGTGCAGGGCCTGGACTCCCCCACACTCCGTGACACCCCACCCCCACGCTGCCTGCCTGGTCCTGCCCCGCCCCCATGCTGCCTGCCTGGTCCTGCCCCGCCCCCGCGGTGCCTGCCTGGTCTTGCCCCGCCCTGCCCCGCCCCCACGGTGCCTGCCTGGTCCTGCCCCGCCCCCACGGTGCCTGCCTGGTCCTGCCCTGCCCTGCCCCCACGGTGCCTGTCCCGCCCTGCCCCGTCCCAACGGTGCCTGCCCCATCCTGCCCCACCCTGCCCCGCCCCCATGCTGCCTGCCTGGTCCTGCCCCGCCCCCACGGTGCCTGCCCCGTCCTGCTCCGCCCCCACGGTGCCTGCCCCGCCCTGCCCTGCCCCATCCCCATGGTGCCTGCCTGGCCCCACCCTGTCCCCGCGGTGCCTGCCCCGCCCCGCCCCACCCTGCCCCGCCCCCACGCTGCCTGCCTGGTCCTGCCCCGCCCCCGCAGTGCCTGCCCCACTACCATGGTGCCTGCCCTGTCCCGCTCTGCCCCCGTGGTGCCTGCCCTGCCCCCCCGGGGCCTGTCCCGCCCCCATGGGGCTCACCCTGCCTCGCCCCCCAACAGTGCCTGCCCTGGCCCACCCCAACACCACCCCTAGACCATGCTCTCCATGCCACTGCCCCTGCTGTGCCTGCCCCATGCCCAAACAGTGCCCTCACTGACACCGCCTGGACACTGCCTCCCGCAGACAGTGCCCACCCCCCAGCCCAGACCCCGCCTGGGGGTCCCGGCCTGCTCCCCACACAGTGCCTGCCCCTCCCAACCCAACCCAACCCCCCCATTCCTTCCCCGCCCCACGACAACACCCATCCTGCCCCGGGGGTACCCAGCGCCACAGCCCCAGGCCGCTGGCGCACGGGGAGGGCAGCCTGGCGGGGGGGGCCGGGCACTCACGGCTCAGGAAGGCCTTGATCTGGTGGATGAGCTCGCGCAGAGCCATGTTGGAGCGCTCCACGCGCGTCCTGGTCTCGTTGGCCTTGTCCAGCGCCACCTGTGCCCTCAGCCGGGCATCGTCAGCCTTCCCCTTGGCCTCGGCCACCTGCCGCAGAGACGTGAGAGCCACGCGCTGCCCCCGGCACTGCCCACGGACAGGGGAGCCACGTGCCACCCCGGCCACTGCCCACGGACAGGGGAGCCACGCGCCACCCGCAGGCACTGCCCATGGACAGGGGAGCCACGCGCCGCCCGCAGGCACTGCCCACGGACAGGGGAGCCACGCGCCGCCCGCAGGCACTGCCCACGGACAGGGGAGCCACGCGCCGCCCCGGGCACTGCCCACGGACAGGGGAGCCACGCGCCACCCGCAGGCACTGCCCACGGACAGGGGAGCCACGTGCCGCCCGCAGGCACTGCCCACGGACAGGGGAGCCACGCGCCGCCCCGGGCACTGCCCACGGACAGGGGAGCCACGCGCCGCCCCGGGCACTGCCCACGGACAGGGGAGCCACGCGCCACCCCGGGCACTGCCCACGGACAGGGGAGCCACGCGCCGCCCCGGGCACTGCCCACGGACAGGGGAGCCACGCGCCGCCCCGGGCACTGCCCACGGACAGGGGAGCCATGCGCCGCCCCGGGCACTGCCCACGGACAGGGGAGCCACGCGCCATCCCGGGCACTGCCCATGTCAGGGGAGCCACGCGCCACCCCCAGGCACTGCCCACGGACAGGGGAGCCACGCGCCGCCCCAGGCACTGCCCACGGACAGGGGAGCTACGCGCCGCCCGCAGGCACTGCCCACGGACAGGGGAGCCACGCGCCGCCCCGGGCACTGCCCACGGACAGGGGAGCCACGCGCCGCCCCGGGCACTGCCCACAGACAGGGGAACCATGCGCCGCTCCGGGCAGTGCCCATGGACATGGGAGCATGCCCCCATGCCACCCACAGCCTCTGCCCACGAGTGGGAGAGCTGCAGTCCTGCACACTGCCCCTCGGGTCCCTCTCCATGCCAGCTCCCCCTGCTGCTCACACCCTTCCCGCACTCCCATCCCCGCCCGCACCGCATACCTTGTGGAAAAGCTCGTCCACCTCCCCCATGGCCTTGTGCAGCTCGGCCTGGGTGTGCCGGGCCCGCTCCTGTGCGCTGCCGGCCATGGCCACCGCCCCCTGGCAGTTGAGGCCCCCGCAGTGGTGCCTGCCATCCTCATCCCGGCAGTTGGACCCCCCGCAGGGGCTGCTGGCGCAGGGGGCGTCCCCGGGGGCACCGCACACCTGTGGGCAGACAGAGCACTGTGGGCCGGCGACCCCAGGAGCTGGGGGGAGCCGCCTGGAGCTGCTGTGCCACGGGCATGCTGTCCCCTGCCCCGCCTGCCCCACTTTGCCCATCCCCCGCCTCCCCACCCCACTTTGTCCCTCCCCCACCTGCCCCCCTCAGGCCCCATCCCCTGCACTTTCCCCCCACCTTCTCATTGATGTCACGCAGCTGCAGGGTCTTGGCCCTGGTGGCCAGCTCGCCCAGCGCCCGCCGGTTGGCCGCGCTCTGGCGGTTGAAGTTGTCTCTCCTCCGTGCCATCAGCTGCTCCGAGCGGCGCCGGGTGGCAGCTGAGTCGCTCACAGCGCTGGGCACTGCCAGGCTGGAGGTGTTGGCATCACGCTCAGCTGCCCGTGACAGGGCATGGGACTGGCGGATGCTGTCGTAGGCACCTGGGGAGGAGCAGGCGGGCACCTGTGAGACCCCTACCCAGGGCAGGGAGCCCCCTGCAGCCTCTGTCGCGGGGGCCCTTCGGCACCAGCCCCCCTGAGAACGCCTGCCCCAGGCCCCTTGGTGCCAGCCCCCACAGAGCCCCTGCCCCCGGGGCCCCCTGGTGCCAGACCCCCCAAAGCCCATGCCCCGAGGGCCGCCCTCTGTGCAAGCCCCCCCCCAGTGAGACTCCTGCCTCCTCAGTGCCAGCCCCGCCAAAGCCCTCACCTCTGGGGCCCCCGGCCCCCCCCGGCCCCCCTGCAGCTCCTTGGTGCCACTCGCAGTGAGCCTCCCGCCCCCTTGGTGCCAGCCCAGAGCCCTCCGCCAGGGCCCGGCTCACCCAGGAAGTTGGAGTTCTTGAGCAGGTGGAGTTGGCGTGCCAGGTCGAGCAGGGTGAGGTTCAGGCCGCGGGCGCTGCGCTCCAGCGTGCCCAGGGCGCGGTTGGCGTTGTAGTTCTCGTCCTGGGCCGCGGTGAGCTCGCCCTCCAGCTGGGTCAGCATCTCCGTGGCTTCGCCCACGTGCTGCCTGTGGGCAGGGCAGGGTGAGGCCCCAGGGCACGGCCCCAGCCTCACTCCTGCCCTCCCCACCCCACCTGCAGGACGCTGATCCCTGCCTGGCTCAGCCCCACACCAGGGCCCTTCGCCTGCTCAGCCCGTGGCCCACGCCCAGGCAGTGCCCAGGCGCTGGGCGAGGCGTCTCTGCACCCCCCACTCACCGCAGCTCCTCCATGGTGCGCAGCAGCTGGGTCACAGCCCCCGCGGTGGCGTTGCGGGCGTCCACAATGGCCTGGGCTCTACCCAGCTTCTCCTCCAGCTGGCGGAAGTTCCTCTCGAAGGCACCTGCGATGCCCGTCTGCTGGATGTGTTTGGCGCGCAGTGCCAGGCCCCGGGTGCGGGCAGCCAGGTCCTGCACCACACGGTCCCAGTCCCCGAAGCACTGGTGGCAGGGCTGGCAGTCGGGGAAGGCGCCAGAGAAGCCGCGGGCGCACTGGTCGCAGCGGACGCCCGACACCCCCTGGCGGCAGGAGCAGTGCCCGGTGGCACGGTGGCACTGGGAGCTCTCGACGCCGCGGAGGTCGCAGTCACAGGCTATGGAGAGCAGAGACACGTCAGTCGTGTGCCTGGAGCCATCCCAGCCCCACCCCAGCTGGGCCTGGCACTGCAGAGATGGGGGCCTGCATGGCACCCTCCCCCGGCTCCCTCCAGTGCCTCCTGCACTCTGCCAGCAGGGAGCCCCCAGCCCGCTCTGCCCACAGTGCTGAGGGGGTGCAGGGCCCCCAAGCCAGCCCGCTCTGCCCACACTCACCTCGGCACTGCAGGCTGGGCTCACCCCAGTGGTTCTCCTGGCAGTCGGCGCAGGTGCGGCCCCCGAAGCCCGTCTGGCAGGGGCACTGCCCTGTGAACTGAAGACAGACGCTGGCCATGGTCAGTGCGTGTGAGTACACATCAGGCAGGCACTGAGCCCCTCCCCACCCTGGGGGCAGGCCTGTAGGGGGCAGGGAGGGGATGGACCTTCTCAGCTAAGGGTCGCACCACGGGCCGTCTGGGGCCCTCGCCTTGTCCTCCAGGTGCCAAGGTCTCTTCATCATACCAGCCCCTAACCCATTCCAGGCCCCGCCCACCCTGCCCCAAACCCTGGGACAACATGGGAATATTTTGTCATGTTTTTATGAGGCCTGTCTATGCCTCGGTTTCCCCGCAGTGCTGCATGGCTCCCAGTGGGTGGGGAAGGACTGGCTGCTCTCAGGGCAGGCAAAGCGACGTGGGCGTCTGGGCCTTGCTCCCCATGTCAGTGGGGGGTCTGAGAAGACACCGGCGACTGGCACCGAGCACACAACGCCCCAGAGGGACCTGGATTCCCTGCCGCCCCTGGGGGGCTGAACAATCCCCAGCTGAGATCAAAGCACTGGGTGGGGGGGACCTGGGGCTCTCCCCTGGGCTCTGCCGAAGGAGGGCGGACAGCCAGAGCGTGCACCAAGGGGCTCCCTACAGCTGGCAGGGTGCTGGCTGAGCAGGGTGGCCGATGCTGCAACCTTCATGTCTCTGTGCCACGCCAGGGGACAGCGCGGGGTGAGCGTCTCTGCAGCCGCTGGGCGCGGGGCATCGGGCCCTGCACAGTGGGCAGGGCTCTGCCTGGCTCTGCCTCAGGGGGACTAGCTGGGCAGAGCTCATGGGGCGGAGCAGGGCTGGAGCCCAGGGGCCCGGTGTAAGGGGGTGGGGAGGCTCGTGGCTGACCCTGAGGGTCTGGTTCACTGCATTGGGCCCCCAGAGCTGGTCCCAAAGCTGCTTAGTCCTGAGGGCTTTCTGCTCCAAATAACTAAACATTCTGCGCACAGTATTTTAAAATCCCGCAGACTGTGTTTGTGAAATAAACGTGGAGGCTCCCACGGCCCGGGGAGCCCAGGCCCCTGCTGCACAGAGGCGGGCGATCAGTGTGCGGCTCCCCGGGACACGGACTCAGCGACCAGGCGGCACCCAACCCTGACACAGCGCAAGGACTGGATCTGCCCCGGAAACACCCCAGGGCCCGGCCCCTCTGAGCCAGGTGACCAGGTGGTTAAGTAGGCAGCTCGGCAAGGCAGGAGCTTAGCGTGGGGGGTCCAGGTGTGGGTTGAGAGGGTTCTGTTGCGACAAGCAGGGTAAGGGTGGCTCAGTGGGGGGTCTGGATACGGAGAGGGATCTGGATGCATAGGGGCTTGTTGGGGGGTACTGGGTGCAACAGTAATGGGTCTCTGCAGGGGGGTCCAGGTGAAGGTGGCTGGGGCTCAGTGGGGTAGGGTCTGGCTGTGGTGGGGATAGAGCTCGGCATGGGGGTTGGGTGGATGAGGGAACAGCTCCCTGTACAGGGATCCCTCCCCCTGCAGCTGAGGAGCGATGGGTGCAGGAAGCAGGTGTGTGTGTGTCTGTGTGTGGGGGGGAGTTGGCAGAGCTTCCTACAGCTGGAGGAGAAATCTGGGGGTGGGTCTGTGTCCCGGAGTCCCCGGGCGATGCTCTGGAACTGCTCCCCACGAAGCCAGGCAGGACTCTGGGGAAGTCTCCTCTCTGGAAGCAGCCTGTCTGCAGGACACACAGCTCACCCAGCTTCCACCTTCCTGGGTCTGACCTCGGAGCATTCAGCCTCCCCTGCCCCACTGTGCGCTTCCCACAGCCAGTCCGCCCAGGCGGGCTCCTGGGGAAGCCAGAGGGTCCTGCCCCCCAGCTCTGCAGTCAGACGGGACTCTCAGCCAGCCAGTAAAACAGAAGGTTTATTAGACGACAGGGACATGGTCTAAAACAGAGCTTGTAGGTGCAGAGAACAGGACCCCTCAGTCAGGTCCATCTTGGGGCAAGGGAGCCCAGACCCCAGATCTGGGCCTCCCTTTCTTTCCCCAGCCAGCTCCAAACTGAAACTCTCCCACCCCTCCTCTGGCCTCTGTCTCTTTCCCGGGCCAGGAGGCCACCTGATCTCTTTGTTCTCCAACCCCTTCAACTTGCACCTTGCAGGGGAGGGGCCCAGGCCATCAGTCGCCAGGGGACAGGGTGTCGGCCATTCTCTGTGCAGACACCATCACGCTGGCCCTCTAGGGCTCTGCCACAATCACACCCCCTTATCCCCCCACCTAGAGACTTAAGAAATGCCATGGGGAAACTGAGGCACACACACAGTATTCAGAGAAAACATTATGAACATTCCCACTTCGTCACAGTCTGACACAGCCCCGGATGCCATGCAGGGAAGAGGAAGTCCCGTCCACCCCAGCCCAGCCGGGATTAGCAGCTGAGCCTGGTGCAGCGTAGGAGCCACCAGCAGGGTCCTCCCCAGTCCCGCCCCCTGCCCCACAGTGATTTACTTCTCTGCTGGCTGCCCTGGGCACCCAAAACATACTGCTGGGGAGGGTCACATGAGCATTCCCGGCTTCCCTTTGCTTCCCCATCAGAAAGTCATTTTTCTGTGGGGAAGCAAAGAAATCTGCGGGGGACATGAATTATGTGGATGTGCAATGGCACAGAATTCCCCCAGGAGTAAAACCTGGATCCGTAGCCCCACTCCTGGGGGCCATGACACTCCCCTGTCCTGCCCCCCGCCCCACCCCCATGCTGGCTCTCACCTGGTTGCAAGCAGGGCCCAGCGAGTGCTGGGGGTGGCAGGCACAGGGCTCACAGCCCTTCCCGCTGGCCAGGTTCCAGAAGTTGGGGGCACAGCGGTCACAGCTCTGCCCCTGGACGCTGGGCAAGCAATGGCACTGCCCGCTGCGCCGATCACACCGGCACTCACCCTGCGCGCTGCACTCACTGGGCTCTGTGCCCAGGGTGTTACAGGAGCAGCCTGGGAACCCAGACAGCAGGGGCATCAGCAGGAAAGGGGGGCCCTGCTGAGACCTGGCTACGGGCACGGCATGGGATGGGGCCTGGCCGCACGGCACTGGTACCCAGTACCCATCGGGAGGACTGTGCGCCCGGCCCTCGCGGGGAGGCGGGGGGTCTGTGCGCCCGGTCCCCGGGGGGCGTGGGCAGAGCAGGGGTCTGTGCGCCCGGTGCCCAGGAGGGAAGGGGGGGTCCGTGCGCCCCATCCCCAGAAGGGAAGGGGGGGTCTGTGCACCCGGTCCCCGGGAGGGAAGGGGGGGTCTGTGCACCCGGTCCCCGGGAGGGAAGGGGGGGGTCTGTGCGCCCGGTCCCCGGGAGGGAAGGGGGGGGTCTGTGCGCCCGGTCCCCGGGAGGGAAGGGGGGGGTCTGTGCGCCCGGTCCCCAGGAGGGAAGGGGGGGGTCTGTGCGCCCGGTCCCGGGCGGGTAGGGCAGGGGTCTGAGCGCCTGGTCCCGGGTGGGGGGGGGGGGGTCTGAGCGCCCGGGCCCCAGGAGGGAAGGGGGGGTCTGTGCGCCCGGTCCCCGGGCGGGGCGGGTCTGAGCGCCTGGTGCCCAGGAGGGAAGGGGGGGTCTGTGCGCCCGGGCCCCAGGAGGGAAGGGGGGGTCTGAGCGCCTGGTCCCGGGCGGGAAGGGGGGGTCTGTGCGCCCGGTCCCGGGCGGGTGGGGGGGGGGTCTGAGCGCTTGGTCCCCGGGCGGGAAGGGGGGGTTCTGAGCGCCTGGTCCCGGGCGGGTAGCGGGGGGTCTGAGCGCCCGGTCCCCGGGATGGGGGGCGGGTCTGAGCGCCTGGTCCCGGGAGGGAAGGGGGGGTCCGTGCGCCCGGTGCCCAGGAGTGTGGGGCGGGTCCGTGCACCCGGTCCCCGGGACGGGGGGGGGGTCTGAGCGCTCGGTCCCCAGGCGGGAAGGGGGGGGTCTGAGCGCCCGGTCCCGGGCGGGTAGGGGGGGGTCTGAGCGCCCGGTCCCGGGCGGGTGGGGGGAAGCGTGCGCCCGGTCCCCGGGGGCGCTCAGAGGCGAGGGTGACGAGCGTGGTCCAGGAGACTGGCGGGACAGAGCAGGGGGGGCCAGGCAGGTGCCTCCCGCCCAGGCCAGCAGTCCCGCAGTGCCCGAGCCTGGCCCCTACTCACGCTGGCAGCCGCGGCGGGTGGCGTCCCCGTAGTAGCCGGCCTGGCAGTGCTGGCAGCGTGCCCCCTCCGTGTGGTGCAGGCAGTGTTGGCAGCGCCCCGAGCGTCGCTCACACACCTCCTCGTCCCGCCGGTCCACGTTGCCGCTGCACTGGCAGGGCTGGCAGCGCCCGCCGGCCTGCGAGGGGTCTCCATAGTAACCAGGGGCACACTCCTCGCAGCGCAGACCTGCGGGAACGCGGGGATCAGGGCCGGGAACGCTGCAGTGTGGGGTGCGGCACGGGCTGGAGGGCAGCACCCCCCGCCAACACCCCATTCGGCCCCCCCAGAGTCACAGCCAGTCGATGCTGGGCTGGAGAAGCTAGCAATACCCTGGTTAAGTAGAAACAGGATCCCTGTGGGAACGTGTCCTCTCAGGCCTGGGTCTCGGGGCTCCCTTGGGAGGGAAGGAAGGGGGGGTACTGCTATGTGGGGGGGCAGGGAAGGGGATACAGATTGGGACAAAGTGGGGGGTTCTCTTAGTGTTTTGCAGGAATATGGTGCGTGCCTCAGTTTCCCTGTTTGCTGCGTGCGTAACGAAATGGCAAGAGAGGGTTTGTTGTTTTAGGGGACCAGGTGTGACCTTGCCTAGCAGCCGGGACCCCAGATAATGTCCTGGAGATGGGGTGTCACTGAGTGTGGGGGAGTCAGGGCCCTGCACCCCCCACTTCCTGTGATTCACCATGACTCTCAGCCAGCCAGTAGAATAGAAGGTTTATTAGCCAACAGGAACACAGTCCCAAACAGAGCTTGTAGGTACAGAGAACAGGACCCCTCAGTCAGGTCCATCTTGGGGGGGCAGGGGGAAGCTCAGACCTGGGTTCTGGGCCTCCCACCATCTCCCCAGCCAACTCCAAATTGAAACCCCCTCCAGCAGCCTCACCCAGCCACCCCCCACCCCTCCTCCAGCCTTTGTCCAGTTTCCCGGGCAGAAGGTGTCACCTGGCCCTGACCCCCTCCTGGCTCAGGTTACCTGCTCAGGTATCTGTGACGAAGTGGGGCTGTTCTTAATGTTTCCTCTGAATAGTGTGGGGGTGCCTCAGTTTCCCCTATGCACTTCTCAAGTGTCTAGGTGGTGGGATAAGGGTGTATGATCATTGCAGAGCCCTAGAGGGCAGGTGTGTGCAGGGGTCTGGACACAGAGAATGGCCGACACCCTGTTTCCAGGCACCTGATTGCCTGGGCCCTTCCCCCCTGCAAGGTGAGAGCTAAAGGGTCGGAGAACAAAGGAATCCGGTGACCTCAAGGGACAAAGCCCAGAGGAGGAGGGGCTGGAGGGAGTTTCAGTTTGGGGCTGGCTGGGACATGGACCCAGCTGAGGGGTCCTGTTCTCTGCACCTACAAGCTCTGTGTTAGACCATGTTCCTGTCGTCTAATAAACCTTCTGTTTTACGTCTGACTGTGGAGTTGGGGGGCAGGACCCTCTGGCTTCCCCAGGACCCCGCCTGGGCGGACTGGCTGTGGGAAGCGCACGGAGGGGCAGAGGAGGCTGAATGCTCTGAGGTCAGACCCAGGAAGGGGGAAGCCGGGTGAGCTGTGTGTCCTGCAGACAGGCTGCTCCCAGGGAGGAGACTTCCCCAGAGTCCTGCCTGGCTTCGTGGGGAGCAGTTCCAGAGCATCGCCCAGGGACTCCGTGACAGTTCCAGGCAGCATTCCCGGGTAACACTCCCTACTCCCTCACATGGGGACCCAGCGACAAAGGCCGGAGAGACAAAGGATGGAGGAGGGGCTGTGGGGGAGGGGATATGGGGGCTCGGCTGGAAGCAGGGGTGGGGCTGGATTGGGACAAGGAGCAGCCCTGGGACTGGGAGGGGGACAGACCTGGCTGGCCAGGCCCGAGGCCCTCAGAGCTGCCTGGGCTGAGACACTCAGTAAACCTCCTGTGTGATGCTGGCTGAGAGTCCGTGCAGGATAGAGATGGGGGGCATTGCTCCCTCACAGGGGCTGGGGGTCCAGAGCGAGTGGACTCCCGCAGGGGGCCCAGGGCAGAGCCAGGCTGTTGATGGCTCTGAGAGGTGTGATTCCAGGAGACGCTGGAGCCCAGAGGCTTAACCCCCGGGGAGAGAGAGCGCCCCGGAGAAGGGCTGTCACACTGAGGGGGGTTCCGTACGGAGCCGGGAGAGCAGGGAAGGGGGCACAGCTAGGATGTGAGGGGAGGGCAGAGAAGGGGGTACAGCCATGCAGGGGAGGGAAGAGGGTACATCCAGGAAGTGGGGGAGGACAGGGGGTACAGCCATGTGGGAAGAAGGGGGTGTGACGAAGTGGGGTTTTATTCACCTTGTTATGTTGCATGTGAGTCTCACTGTCCTGTGCCAATACTGTGTGTGCCTCAGTTTCCCTGTGTGCTGCACCAGTACTGGGGTGGTGGGAACTGGGGGTGTGATTTTTGCTGAGGCCCTCAGGGAAGGTGAGCCTGCCCAGCTGTTTGCAGCTGTGTAACCTAAGACCCAGGAGGGGGTGCAACCCGGTGACATCTTTTGCCCGGAGACAAAGAGAAGGTGGAGCAGCAATGGGCGGGGGGAAGGGGGAGGTCAGATGGCTGGAGGCTGGCAGGCATGGGGGGGGGGGGGGCAGGAAGGGAATCCAGGCCGCCTGGCCCAGGACTCCCAAGATAGACTTGGCTGAAAGTTACTGATTTCTGTGCTAACAAGCTCTATTTTAGACCATGTTCCTGTCGTCTAATAAACCTTCTGTTTTCCCGGCTGGTGGAGAGTCACGTCTGACTGCGGAGTTGGGGGGCAGGACCCTCTGGCTGCCCCAGGACCCCGCCCGGGCAGACTCACTGGAGAAAGCGCACGGAGGGGCAGAGGATGCTGAATGCTCCGAGGTCAGACCCAGGAAGGTGGAAGCTGTGTGAGCTGTGTGTCCTGCAGACAGGCTGCTCCCAGAGAGGAGACTGCCCCAGAGTCCTGCCTGGCTTCATCGGGAGCAGTTCCAGAGCATGGCCCAGGACCCCGTGACAGGGGTGTGACGTTAGGAGTGTAATATCATATCTCATTGACAGGTGACACAGGGCCAGAAAGAGTTAATGACCTCCCAGACTGACCTGACCCAGGGCCCAACTTTAGAGACTGCTTAGGAAGAGATGGAAAGGAGGAGAGCTGTGAACTGCAGCCCGCACTGCTAGAGAGAGAAGGGGAGATGCTGGCTCAGGGCTTGTGATGTCAGCAAACGAGTCTTGTCTATTGCCACGGCTTTGATTCAAAGATCAAAACAGGAGTGTGAAGATCTAGGAAGACACTGGAGGGCAACAGTGTTGTTGTCTCTCTGTCTCCGGGAAGGTTGGGGTAACCTGTATCTGAACCGTTTAATGATAAATTACCCTGGGCTAATTGCCAGGATGTTTGGGAGAAGGAAGGTTGAGCCTATTGTCTTCTCAGGCCAAGAGGCTGCTGGAAATGTATAAAAGCCCTGGGACACGATCCTCCTTCATCTCAGATCGGCTTTGGGTTTCAAGAAGGGGAAACCCTGAGCCATAAGGATTGAGATCCCCAGTCACTGACTGGAGTCACCCTGAACATGGACATTGGACTGTAACCTCTGGGCTGTTTCTAAAAGGACGTTTGGCCACTACAGATTCACCATCTCTGCTCGGTATCGTGACCTCAAGAACTGAACTCAGGTCGGTCTGTAGACTGATCTCTCTACCAACTCTCTCTCCCTTTTCTTTTTGAATAAACTGTAGTTTAATTAACAAGAATTGGCTATCAGTGCGTATTTGGGGTAAGATCTAAGTTATCATTGGACCTGGGTTTGGGGCCTGATCCTTTGGGATTGGGGGAACCTGCTCTCTTATATGATGAGAGAAGATCTTCAGTAATCATCATCGTATCTGACATGTGTGACATTCACGGAGGGAGGGAGGGATAGCTCAGTGGTTTGAGCATTGGCCTGCTAAACCCAGGGTTGTTAGTGCAATCCTTGAGGGGGCCATTTAGGGATCTGGGACAGAAATTGGGGATGGCTCCTGCTGTGAGCAAGGGGTTGGACTCAATGACCTCCTGAGGTCCCTTCCAGCCCTGAGATTCTATATTCTATGTGTGTCCGGATGGAGGCCTGGGGCGGGCACTGTGTTGTGTGGATGTCTGAGTACCCAGGGAGGTGATACAGAGGCTGGTTTGGTAACTCTAAGGAGTGGAATATCCACCGGCGTTCGGGTGCCCCGGTCTGTTTGTAGTTCACCCTGATTGAGTGCACTTAGGATGGAGTTGTCACAGGGTCCCCGGGTGATGCTCTGGAACTGCTCCCCATGAAGCCAGGCAGGACTCTGGGGAAGTCTCCTCTCTGTGAGCAGCCTGTCTGCAGGACACACAGCTCACCTGGCTTTCCCCTTCCTGGGTCTGACCTTGGAGCATTCAGCCTCCTCTGCCCCTCCGTGTGCTTCCCACTGCGAGTCCGCTCAGGCTGGGTCCTGGGGAAGCCAGAGGGTTCTGCCCCCCAACTTCGCAGTCAGACGGGACTCTCAGCCAGCCAGTAAAACAGAAGGTTTATTAGATGACAGGAACAGGGTCTAACACAGAGCTTGTAAGTGCAGAGAACAGGACCCCTCAGCCAGGTCCATTTTGGGGGGCAGTGAGCCAGACAACCACGTCTGCCCTTCAGTCCTTGTTCCCAGCCAGCCCCAAACTGAAACTCTCTCCAGCCCCTCCTCCTCTGGGCTTTGTCCCTTTCCCGAGCCAGGAGGGCATAGAATCATAGAATATCAGGGTTGGAAGGGACCTCAGGAGGTCATCTAGTCCAACCCCCTGCTCAAAGCAGGACCAATCCCCAACTAAATCATCCCAACCAGGGCTTTGTCAAGCCTGACCTTAAGGGCACCTGATTTCTTTGTTCTCTAACCCTTTAGCTCTCACCTTGCAGAGGGGAAGGGCCCAGGCCATCAGCTGCCAGGAGACAGAGTGTCGGCCATTTATGTACCCTGGCCCTTTGCTCTGCAACAATTACACCTCCTCATCCCACCACCTAGAGACTTAAGAAATGCCTAGGGGAAACTGAGGCATCCACACAGTTTTCAGAGGAAACATTAAGAACAGTCCCGCTTCCTCACATCTCTCCCCCTTTGAGACCGAACTGAGCAGGGTCACTTTAGCTGGTGACCTGGGGAAGTTCGAACCCACCAACGTTGCCATGGATGCCCCAGGATCTCTCCCATTCCTTGCACCGCTACAGACTAGGGACCGAATGGCTCGGCAGCAGTTCTGCAGAGAAGGATCTAGGGGTGACAGTGGACGAGAAGCTGGATATGAGTCAGCAGTGTGCCCTTATTGCCAAGAAGGCCAATGGCATTTTGGGATGTATAAATAGGGGCATAGCGAGCAGATCGAGGGACGTGATCGTCCCCCTCTATTCGACACTGGTGAGGCCTCATCTGGAGTACTGTGTCCAGTTTTGGGCCCCACACTCCAAGAAGGATGTGGAAAAATTGGAAAGAGTCCAGCGGAGGGCAACAAAAATGATTAGGGGACTGGAACACATGACTTATGAGGAGAGGCTGAGGGAACTGGGATTGTTTAGTCTGCGGAAGAGAAGAATGAGGGCGGATTTGATAGCTGCTTTCAACTACCTGAAAGGGGGCTCCAAAGAGGATGGCTCTAGACTGTTCTCAATGGTAGCAGATGACAGAACAAGGAGTAATGGTCTCAAGTTGCCGTGGGGGAGGTGTAGGTTGGATATTAGGAAAAACTTTTTCACTAGGAGGGTGGTGAAACACTGGAATGCGTTACCTAGGGAGGTGGTGGAATCTCCTTCCTTAGATATTTTTAAGGTCAGGCTTGACAAAGCCCTGGCTGGGATGATTTAGTTGGGGATTGGCCCTGCTCTGGGCAGGGGGATGGACTAGATACCTCCTGAGGTCCCTTCCAACCCTGAGATTCCATGATTCTATGAGTGACCTCAGCTGGCTCTCACAGGCGGCACCGTCACAAGGGGGTACAGCCAGGAAGTGGGGGAGGGCAGGGGCTCCCGGCTCAGACAGAGCAGCACTGAGCTGCAGTGCCCAGGAGGACGAAGGCTGTGCAGGGCTGTGCCCCTGCCGTGCCCCCACCCGGCACCGCCCTGCAGGGGGCCGAGCTGCCCCACGGCCCTGGGGGTCCCCAGTGCAGCCGGGTGGAGCTGGTGCTGGCACAGCCATGCCCACCACTGGGGCTGCTGCTCCACGGCTGAGGAGCCGGGCAGACGGGGCTGGGGAGGGGCTGGCAGTCCTGGCCCCGGAGCGGTGCTTCTGGTGGGTGCCCAAGGCCTGCGGGGGCACTCACCTGTGTAGCCGGGGTTGCAGTTGCAGATCACCTGGCGGGAGCGGCTGTCCTGGTGGCAGGAGGCAGCGAAGTGGCGGGCGCTGTTGGGCCCATCGGGGCAGGGGCAAGGGCGGCAGCGCTCCCCCGAGACCAGTGTGGGGTTCCCGTAGTGGCCAGCTGCGCACCTGTGGGGGGAGGCAGTGAGAGCCAGGGGGAGCCCCAGCCCTGGGGACACCTGACTGCACCCCTTCCCGAGGGGGGGGCTGCGTGGCCACGCCCCACCCTCCCTTCCTGCTGCTGCACATGTCAGAGCCCCTGCCCCACTGGGCCAGCACCAGCCGGGGTATGAACCGTCTGTGTCACTCTGTGCCCAGCCCCTTGCACTGCTGCCCACTGCGGGGAGGGAATCGATGTTCTCCCTGGCTCCGGGAGAGCCCGGCTGGCACTGCGGCTCCCACCCCGGAGACGCCCACCGGCGCCTGCCCAGCCCCTTGCACTGCTGCCCACTGCGGGGAGGGAACCGATGTTCTCCCTGGCTCCGGGAGAGCCCGGCTGGCACTGCAGCTCCCACCCCGGAGACCCCCACCGGCGCCTGCCCAGGGGGAGCCCCCGGCTCCGCGGTCCGTCACCTCTGGCATCTGTCGCCGTCCGTGTTGTCGCGGCAGCGCAGGCAGCTGCCGGTCCGCGGGTCGCACTCCTCTGCGTGCCCATTGCACTGGCAGGGCTGGCAGTGGGGGAAGCCCCAGGAGCCAGGCTGGCAGCGGTCGCAGCGGGGCCCGGAGGCACCCGGCCGGCAGGGGCACTGCCCACTGAAGCTGTCGCAGAAGCTGCTCAGGGCCCCGTCGCTGTTGCACTGGCAGGCTGCAGGGGAGAGGCCGTGAGAGGGGCCGGGCACTGCCCGGGCACTGCCCACCCAGCCCAGCCAGGGCCCCAGGGCACTCCCCGGGGCACAGGGCAGGTGGGAGAGGCGCCCCCACCCAGAGTCCATCCCCTGGGAACCGGGGACCCTCACCCTGGAACGGAGTCCCCCAGACAGGTGTGGGGGGAGCCTTGGGACCCCGCCTCTGGGGAAGCCTGCTGCGGGAGGGTGGTCAGGGCGAGGAGCCCCCGTCAGGGGAGGGTGGTCAGGGCGAGGAGCCCCCGTCGGGGGAGGGGTGGTCGGGGGAGGGGCCCCCGTCGGGGGGGGTGGGGGCGAGGAGCCCCCGTCGGGGGGGTGGTGGTCGGGGCGAGGAGCCCCCGTCGGGGGAGGGGTGGTCAGGGGAGGGGCCCCCGTCGGGGGGGGGGGTGTCACTCACCTCGGCATCCGCTGGGCCCGAAGCCAAAGGTGCCCGGGGAGCAGCGGTGGCAGCGACGCCCCGTCACGCCGGTCTTGCATGGGCACTGCCCCCCGCGGGCCTGGCACTCGGCGCTCAGCGAGCCCTGGGGGTCGCACAGGCAGGCTGTGGGCAGACAGGCGAGTGCGCGACCCATGGGCAGAGGGAAGGGGCAGCCCAGCCCGGGCACAGGGCGCACCCCCCTCTCTGGAGCACACCGCCCGGGCCCGGGGTCCCCGCCAAATACACCGCCCGGAACCGGGGACCCTCCCAAATACACCGCCCGGAACCGGGGACCCCCCAGAATACACCGCCCGGAACAGGGGTCCCCACCAAATACACCGCCCGGAACCGGGGACCCCCAGAATACACCGCCCGGAACCGGGGACCCCCCCAATACACTGCCTGCAACCGGGGACCCCTCCCCAATACACTGCCTGCAACCGGGGACCCCCCTCGATATATGCCACCTGAAAACCCCACCCCCTATCCCAGAACCAGGCTAGCAGATGGCAAGTGTCGTTCCCATCCTGGCACTGGCTGGCGCTGCCCAGGGAGTGCATGGTGGGCGGGGGCACTCACGCAGCGCCCCGCCGTGGATGATGGCCGACATGCTGGTGAGCAGGCTGGTGCACACTTCGCTGGCGGGTGCCTTGCCCACGGGCCAGGCGTGCTGGCCACAGTGGAACCGCTCGAAGGCCTCCCTACGCCCCACGGCACCTGCGTCGCCCGCGATGAACATCTCCATGGAGGAATAGCGCGGCACCAGCACCAGCTGGAGGGGAGAGAGGTCAGCCAGAGCTGGGCGTGCTGGTCCCCCCGGCACGGCCCTGTCCCCCCGCTCTCCTCGCCGGCGTGGCTCTGTCCTACCCCCACACAGCCACGCCTGGCACGGCCCTGTCCCCCCCCGCTCTCCTCGCCGGCGTGGCCCTGTCCTATCCCCACACAGCCACGCCTGGCACGGCCCTGTCCCCCCCCGCTCTCCTCGCCGGCGTGGCCCTGTCCTACCCCCCCACAGCCACGCCTGGCACGGCCCTGTCCCCCCGCTCTCCTCGCCGGCGTGGCCCTGTCCTATCCCCACACAGCCGGGCCTGGCACGGCCCTGTCCCCCCCCGCTCTCCTCGCCGGCGTGGCCCTGTCCTACCCCCACACAGCCACGCCTGGCACGGCCCTGTCCCCCCCGCTCTCCTCGCCGGCGTGGCCCTGTCCTACCCCCACACAGCCACGCCTGGCACGGCCCTGTCCCCCCCGCTCTCCTCGCCGGCGTGGCCCTGTCCTACCCCCACACAGCCACGCCTGGCACGGCCCTGTCCCCCCCGCTCTCCTCGCCGGCGTGGCCCTGTCCTACCCCCACACAGCCACGCCTGGCACGGCCCTGTCCCCCCCCGCTCTCCTCGCCGGCGTGGCCCTGTCCTACCCCCACACAGCCACGCCTGGCACGGCCCTGTCCCCCCCCGCTCTCCTCGCCGGCGTGGCCCTGTCCTACCCCCACACAGCCACGCCTGGCACGGCCCTGTCCCCCCCCGCTCTCCTCGCCGGCGTGGCCCTGTCCTACCCCCACACAGCCACGCCTGGCACGGCCCTGTCCCCCCCCGCTCTCCTCGCCGGCGTGGCCCTGTCCTACCCCCACACAGCCACGCCTGGCACGGCCCTGTCCCCCCCCGCTCTCCTCGCCGGCGTGGCCCTGTCCTACCTCCACACAGCCACGCCTGGCACGGCCCTGTCCCCCCCCGCTCTCCTCGCCGGCGTGGCCCTGTCCTACCCCCACACAGCCACGCCTGGCACGGCCCTGTCCCCCCCCGCTCTCCTCGCCGGCGTGGCCCTGTCCTACCCCCACACAGCCACGCCTGGCACGGCCCTGTCCCCCCCCGCTCTCCTCGCCGGCGTGGCCCTGTCCTACCCCCACACAGCCGGGCCTGGCATAGCCCCAGCCCCTGCCCTCCCCCCCAGTGAGGCCCCAGCCCCCCAATGCCCCTGTTGGCCTACCGGCACACAGCTGGGCCTGGTGCGGTCCTTTCCCCACGGCCCCCCCGGCACGGCCCTGTCCTAACAGCACAACAACCCCCTCCGCCCAGCGTGGCGCCGCACCCCCCCATCACCCACACCCGCCGTGGACCTGTCAGCCAGGCCCAGCATGGCACAGCCCCCCAGCTCCCCAGGCTCACCGAGTCGAGCAGGATGCTGGCGCCGGGCACCGCCGGGCGGGACGTGTAGCGGGCGAGCTCCAGGCGCAGGGTGTAGCTGACGCCGCGCTCCAGGCAGACGGGCAGGGGCAGCAGCATGTACCTGCAGGGATGGGAGCCAGGCTCAGCTGCCCTCAGGTTAGCCTCGGGATGGGGGCACCCCCCACACAGATCCACGGGCACCTGCCAGCCCGGCAGCGCTCCCCGCCCAGCGTCACCCAGGCAAATTCCTCCCCTGTGCCTGGCCCCAGCACCAGAAGGGCCCCCCCAACCCACCCCTAGCCACCCAACTACGCTCTCCCCCTCCCCGAGCCATGCCGGGCACCCCCCCCCCGGGCACCCTGCCCACCTGCTCACCTGGCCCTGGGCGGCAGTGCCGTGGCCAGCCGGTCATCAGCAGGGATGGTGTTCCCACATGGGCTGCCGGTGGGGATGGGCCCGGGGCGTAGCACCCACAGCTTCACCTCCTCCCACGGCTCCGGGAGCTGAGAGCCGGGAGAGCCAGTCAGAGCGGGCAGGGGGCACGGGCCTGGCGCCAGAGTGAGGAGCCGGGGGGGCAGTGGCCCGGGGCCGCGGGCGGGAACCCAGGGTGGGGGGCAGAGGCCCGGGGCCGCGGGCGGGAACCCGGGGGTGGGGGGCAGAGGCCCGGGGCCGCGGGCGGGAACCCAGGGGTGGGGGGCAGAGGCCCGGGGCCGCGGGCGGGAACCCAGGGTGGGGGGCAGAGGCCCGGGGCCGCGGGCGGGAACCCAGGGTGGCGGACAGTGGCCCAGGGCCGCAGGCGGGAACCCAGGGTGGGGGACAGAGGCCCAGGGCCGCAGGCGGGAACCCAGGGTGGGGGGCAGAGGCCCAGGGCCGCAGGCGGGAACCCAGGGTGGGGGACAGAGGCCCAGGCCCGTAGGCGGGAACCCAGGGTGGGGGGCAGAGGCCCGGGGCCGCTGGCGGGAACCCAGGGTGGGGGGCAGAGGCACGGGGCCGCGGGCGGGAACCCAGGGTGGCGGACAGTGGCCCGGGGCCGCGGGCGGGAACCCAGGGTGGGGGGCAGAGGCCTGGGGCCGCGGGCGGGAACCCGGGGTGGGGGGCAGAGGCCCGGGGCCGCGGGCGGGAACCCGGGGTGGGTGACAGTGTCCCGGGGCCGCAGGCGGGAACCCAGGGTGGGGGGCAGAGGCCCAGGGCCGCAGGCGGGAACCCAGGGTCGGGGGCAGAGGCCCGGGGCCGCGGGCGGGAACCCAGGGTGGGGGGCAGAGGCCCGGGGCCGCAGGCGGGAACCCAGGGTCGGGGGCAGTGGCCCGGGGCCGCAGGCGGGAACCCAGGGTCGGGGGCAGTGGCCCGGGGCCGCAGGCGGGAACCCAGGGTGGGGGGCAGCTGACCGGGGCCGCAGGCGGGAACCCAGGGTTGGGGACAGCGGCCCGGGGCCGCGGGCGGGAACCCAGGGTTGGGGACAGCGGCCCGGGGCCGCGGGCGGGAACCCAGGGTTGGGGGCAGAGGCCCGGGGCCGCGGGCGGGAACCCAGGGTTGGGGGCAGAGGCCCGGGGCCGCGGGCGGGAACCCAGGGTTGGGGGCAGAGGCCCGGGGCCGCGGGCGGGAACCCAGGGTTGGGGGCAGAGGCCCGGGGCCGCGGGCGGGAACCCAGGGTTGGGGGCAGAGGCCCGGGGCCGCGGGCGGGAACCCAGGGTTGGGGGCAGAGGCCCGGGGCCGCGGGCGGGAACCCAAGGGTGGGGGGCAGAGGCCCGGGGCCGCGGGCGGGAACCCAAGGGTGGGGGGCAGAGGCCCGGGGCCGCGGGCGGGAACCCAAGGGTGGGGGGCAGAGGCCCGGGGCCGCGGGCGGGAACCCAGGGTGGGGGGCAGAGGCACGGGGCCGCGGGCGGGAACCCAGGGTGGGGGGCAGAGGCACGGGGCCGCGGGCGGAAACCCAGGGTGGGGGGCAGAGGCCTGGGGCCGCGGGCGGAAACCCGGGGGGGGGGGGGCAGAGGCCCGGGGCCGCGGGCGGGAACCCAGGGTGGGTGACAGTGTCCCGGGGCCGCAGGTGGGAACCCAGGGTGGGGGGCAGAGGCCCGGGGCCGCGGGCGGGAACCCAGGGTGGGGGGCAGAGGCCCGGGGCCGCGGGCGGGAACCCAGGGTCGGGGGCAGTTGCCCGGGGCCGCAGGCGGGACCCCAGGGTCGGGGGCAGTGGCCCGGGGCCGCAGGCGGGACCCCAGGGTCGGGGGCAGTGGCCCGGGGCCGCAGGCGGGAACCCAGGGTGGGGGGCAGTTGACCGGGGCCGCGGGCGGGAACCCAGGGTGGGGGGCAGAGGCCCGGGGCCGCGGGCGGGAACCCAGGGTGGGGGGCAGAGGCCCGGGGCCGCGGGCGGGAACCCAGGGTGGGGGGCAGAGGCCCGGGGCCGCGGGCGGGAACCCAGGGTGGGGGGCAGAGGCCCGGGGCCGCGGGCGGGAACCCAGGGTCGGGGGCAGAGGCCCGGGGCCGCGGGCGGGAACCCAGGGTCGGGGGCAGAGGCCCGGGGCCGCGGGCGGGAACCCAGGGTCGGGGGCAGTTGCCTGGGGCCGCGGGCGGGAACCCAGGGTCGGGGGCAGTTGCCCGGGGCCGCGGGCGGGAACCCAGGGTGGGGGGCAGAGGCACGGGGCCGCAGGTGGGAACCCAGGGTGGGGGGCAGAGGCCCGGGGCCGCAGGCGGGAACCCAAGGGTGGGGGACAGTGGCCCGGGGCCGCGGGCGGGAACCCAGGGTGGGGGGCAGAGGCCTGGGGCCGCAGGCGGGAGCTGGGGGGCGCTGGCCCAGGGCTCACCTGGGGCTCGTAGCGGATCACCACGTCGTACTCCATGGAGGCGGGCACGTCGCTGACCAGGAACTCCACGGCACCACCCTCTGGCACATGGGCAAACCCAGCCCCCGTCCACGTGGCTGGCCGGCCCGGGGGCTGCGCCCGCTCCACCACTGCGCCCTGCCGTGAAGGAGCCGTCAGGAATGGCCCCTCCTCCCGCGTGTCCCAAGGGGGCCCAGCCTGGCACCGCACGCAGCGGCCTGCCCTGGGCCCCCCGCTCTCCCAGCTGGCTGCCGGGTGCTGAGCGGGGCCCGCCGGCCCGGCTCCCGGGGCTCTGGATCCTTGGCCCAGATGTTGCAGGTGCTGCCAGGGGCTCGCCCCCCGGCCCAGGTTTCCCCCGGGCGCCCACCGGGGCAGGCCCAGCCCCACCCCGTGCGCTGGCAGCCGAACGCCAGGGCTGGCCCGTCTCACCTGGCGCAGCCGGGCCTCCTCCGCCTCGTAGGTGTAGTGGTCCAGGCGGGCGAGGTAGAAGCCGGCTTTCACCCGGCTGCACGTCCGGCCCACCATGTGGCTACGGCAGGGGCAGCGCCCCGTCTCGACGGCACACCTGGCAGGAGAGCAGGTCAGAGCAGGAGCGCTGGGCCCCTCTGCCCACGGACAGGGCGTGACCCCAGCCCCGGCAGGGCGGGCCCCAGCCTGCCCGTGAGCAGCCCCCTGCCCCCAGCCCCACGGGTTCATGCCCAGGGTGAGGCCATGGCCCCAGGCCCAGCACCCACTCACTGGTTGTTGTGGGCACCTCCCACGTCGCAGTCACAGGACCGGCAGCCGAGCTGGTCGTGGCCGAGAGCCCAGTGCTCGGGCTGGGGACAGAGACTGCGTTAGTGACCGGTCCGCCTCACCCTGCCCGGCTCCGCCCAACCCACCCCGCCAGGCCCTGCCCAGCCCCGCCCAGCCCGCCAGGCCCTGCCCGGCTCCACCCAACCCCACCTGACCCTACCCGGCTCCGCCCAACCCGACCCCACCAGGCCCTGCCCGCCCCTGCCCAGCCCCGCCCAACCCGCCAGGCCCTGCCCGGCTCCACCCAACCCCACCTGACCCTACCAGGCTCCGCCCAACCCGACCCCACCAGGCCCTGCCCGCCCCTGCCCAGCCCCGCCTGACCCTGCCCAGCTCCGCCCAACCCAACCCGCCCAACCCACCCCCACCAGGCCCTGCCCACCCCGCCCAGCCCCACCCAGCCCGCCAGGCCCTGCCCGACCCCACCCAACCCCGCCTGACCCTGGCTGGCTCCGCCCAACCCAACCCGACTGGCCCTGGCCAACCTGCCCAACCCGCCAGGCCCTGCCCGGCCCCGCCCAACCCCGCCTGACCTTGCCCAGCTCCGCCCAACCCTGCCTGAACTTACCCGGCTCCACCCAACCCGACCCACCCAACCCAACCCTGCCAGGCCCTGCCTGGCCCTGCCCAACCCAACCAACCCTGCCCAGCCCCGCCCAACCCTGCCTGGCTCTGCCCAAACCTGGCTGATCGTGCCCAGCTCCGCCCAATCCGACCCGCCCAACCCAACCCCACCTGGCCCCACCCTACCCACCAGGCCCTGCCCAACCGGACCCACCCAACCCTGCCCAGCCCCGCCCAACCCGACAGTCCCGAGCCCCGCCCAACCCAACCTGCCCAACCCCTGCCCAGCCCCGTCCAACCCGTCAGGCTCTGCCTAACCTAACCTGTCTGACCCCTGCCCTGCTCCGCCCAACCTGCCAGGCCCTGACCCCACCCAACCCACCAGGGCTCGGCCCTTCCCAGCCCCACCCGCCTGCCCCCTGCCCCGCTCAGTTGGCCTAGCCCCTGCCCCCTGGTGTGACAAATTGGGAATGTTCTTGTTTTCTCTGAATACTGTGTGTGCCTCAATTTCCCCTGTGTGTTATTCAAGTGTCCAGGTGGGGGATTAAGGGTGTATAATCATGGCAGCGATGCCTAGATGGTAACTGATGGCTGAAGCCCGTCCCCAGCCAGAGGGTCCTGGCTGACTTCATTCAGGGCGGTTCCAGAGTACCCAGCCTGTGACTGCGAGACATCTGGCTCCACTCCTCCTCCCACCAGCTAGTGCCCCCGATCCCTAGGCACAGGCCAGGGCCTGGCAGCACACCGAATCCCAGGAGCGGGGCCCAGGCAGGCCAGGCCAGGCAGAGCCCCAGGAAGGGGCCCAGTGGGACAGCCCTCAAGCACCCCCAGCCCGTGACACCCCCTGGGGGGGCCTGAGGCGGCAGCCCGGGGCCGATGCCGTGGGGAGGCGCTGCCCGTAGGGCCGGCACTCACCAGGCACTGGTCGCACCTTTGGCCAGTCACCAAGCGCTTGCAGAAGCAGTCACCGCTGACGGGGTCGCACTGGGTCCCGCCCGACACCGTCCCCTGGGGGTGGCACTGGCAGCCTGATGTGGAGAGTGGGTGAGAGGGAGTCGCAGGCCAGCACCACCCCACAGCCAGCCCCCTGCCCCGTCCCCACACTGCAGCGCCCTGCCCCACCCCCACAGCGCCCCCTGCTGGGAACTCCCCCCAGCCAGCGCCCTGCCCCTCCCCTACAGTGCCCCCTGCTGGGAGCTCCCCCCAGCCAGCGCCCTGCCCTGCCCCCAGAGCGCCCCCTGCTGGGAGCTCCCCCCCCAGCCAGCGCCCTGCCCCTCCCCCACAGTGCCCCCTGCTGGGAGCTCCCCCACAGCCAGCGCCCTGCCCTGCCCCCACAGCGCCCCCCGCTGGGAGCTCCCCAGAACCAGCACCCTGCCTCGCCCCCAGAGCGCCCCCTGCTGGGAGCTCCCCCCAGCCAGCGCCCTGCCCCGCCCCCAGAGCGCCCCCTGCTGGGAGCTCCCCCCAGCCAGCGCCCTGCCCCGCCCCCAGAGCGCCCCCTGCTGGGAGCTCCCCCCAGCCAGCGCCCTGCCCCTCCCCTACAGTGCCCCCTGCTGGGAGCTCCCCCCCAGCCAGCGCCCTGCCCCGCCCCCAGAGCGCCCCCTGCTGGGAGCTCCCCCCAGCCAGCGCCCTGCCCCTCCCCTACAGTGCCCCCTGCTGGGAGCTCCCCCCAGCCAGCGCCCTGCCCCTCCCCTACAGTGCCCCCTGCTGGGAGCTCCCCCCCAGCCAGCGCCCTGCCTCGCCCCCACAGCGCCCCCCGCTGGGAGCTCCCCAGAACCAGCACCCTGCCTCGCCCCCACAGCGCCCCCTGCTGGCTGAGGCGGGACTGGCAGCTGGCCCTGTGGCCAGAGGTACGCACGCTGGCAGCCCTGGGGGTTGTCGGCGCTGAGCCCGAAGAATCCCGGCTTGCACTGGTGGCAGCGTGGGCCCTGCGTGTGCTCCTTGCAGCGGCACTGCCCGGCGAGCAGCCCCAGCGCCGGGTCGTCGTGGGCGTCACAGATCCCGCCATCCAGGGCGCCGGCCGGGTCACAGTCACAGGCTGCGGAGCCCCAAACGGGCAGAGTCAGACGGGGCCCAGCCCCCCGAGCCATGCCCTCCCCCCAAGGGAAAGGCCCCCCTGACCTCCCTCCTCGAGACGGGGCTCAGCTGGACACAGACCCCCGCAGCGAGGGCTCGGGGCCTGTTCTCCACCCCCGGCCCCGGGGCCCCTCACCTCGGCAGGCCCCGGGGTCCCGCAGGTCCCTGCCGGGGTCCCGGTAGTAGAAGGGTTTGCAGAGCTGGCAGCTGCGGCCCATGGTGTTGTGCTGACAGTCGTCACAGACGCCCCCGCTGGCATTGCCCGTGGCCAGGTACACGGCCATGTCGAAGTGGCACCGGCGTGAGTGCTGGTTACAGTCACACCCTGCCGAGACACCGGTGCCATCCGGTAATCCAGCCCCCGCCACGCCGCCTGGTGCCCAACCCGGCCCCCAGCCCAGCCCCAGCCAGGCCCCCCAGCCCCCAGCTCCGCCACCCGGCCCCCTGCCCTGCTGCCCAGCCCCCACCCAACCACGCCACCCAGCCCCCAGCCCCACCACCCGGCCCCCCGCCCTGCTGCCCAGCCCCCACCCAACCACGCCACCCAGCCCCCAGCCCCACCACCCGGCCCCCCGCCCTGCTGCCCAGCCCCCAACCAACCACGCCACCCAGCCCCACCACCCGGCCCCCCGCCCTGCTGCCCAGCCCCCACCCAACCACGCCACCCAGCCCCCAGCCCCACCACCCGGCCCCCCGCCCTGCTGCCCAAGCCCCGGCCCCCCGCCACGCCGCCCAGCCCCTGGCCCCGCCCCCAGCCCCCTATCCTGCTTCCCAACCCCTGGCCACGCCACCCAGCCCTGCTGCCCAGCCCCGCCACCCAACCATGCCACCCTGCCCCCGGCCCAGCCCCCGCCAAGCCCCCAGCCCTGCCGCCCCTGCCAAGCCCCCGTCCCTGGCCCCTCCGCTTGGCACTCACTCCTGCAGGCGTTGGTGCTGCGCCCCTCGGCCGGGCGCCAGGGCAGGTCGTTGTAGAAGTTATTGCACCTCTCACAGTTCAGGCCCTGCGTGTTGTGTTTGCAGGCGCACCTGCCATGCACCTGCCGAGGGGGCGGGCGTGAGAGACGTGCCACGGCCCTGCTAGCCCCAGCCACGCCCAGCCCGGGCCCATGTCCCTGCTGCCCAAAGCCAGACTCCCGGGGAGCTTGGTCCCCAGGCTCGGTCAGTTCTCAGACTCCGCTCTGCAAACAGAGGGCCAAGCCGTGCCAGGCAGCCGGGGCTCTTGGGGCCATGCCCTGCCAAGACCCACAGCCACCACGGCCCAACCCGGCCCATGCCCGTCAGCAAGGGCTCTGCCCCCAGGCACAGCAGGGCCACACAGCCCGTGGGGCTTGGATCTGGGAGTCCCCAGCGTGGGGGGAGGTCGCAGGGCGGGCAGCGCAGCCCCTACCATGCCCTCCAGGTTGGCGTGGGCGCCGGGGGCGGGCGCGCACTCGGAGGCGTGGCCGTAGCAGAAGCAGCTCCCGCGCAGCACCAGCTCGTAGAGGGCATAGTAATACTTCTCCTGGATCTCCCGCCGCCAGTCCAGCAGGTTGTCGCCCAGCGTGTGCAGCTTGGTCAGGTTCACCCGCAGGTTGGTGACGCGCAGCAGATCTGGGGGCAGATGTCACCCACTGCAATGCTCCAGCGCAATGCCGGGGCGGGGGGGAGCTCACCCAGCCCATCTCCTGGGGGCGGCCAGGGGAGCCCGTGGGGGGGACCCCGGGAGACCAGGGCGAAAAGCAGCCGCAGCCAGAAGAACCCAGCCCCAAAGAGAACACAGCAGCACAGGCCCCGGGACAGACACGAGCTGGGCTTGGTACAGCGAAGGCTCAGGGCTGGAGCCGCCTGCCCCTCCCCAGGACCCCCCATGCCCTGCTTCCCAGGACTCCCGCAGGTCCTCCCCCGCGCCTTCTCAGGAACCCCCCCGTGCCGCCTCAGGATCCCCCCACCCTGCTTCCCCAGGACCCCCCCACCAGCAACTTCACTGCCCCTCTCCAGGACCCCGCGCGCCCCCAGGATCCCTCCGCCCCACCTCAGGACCCCTCGTGCCTCCCCAGGACCTACCACCCCTCCCCAGGCCGGGCCTGTGCTGCTCTGAGATCTGGGCCGGATCTCCCTGCGCCTGTCTGGGACCTGGGCATTGTCCCGCTGGGCAGAGCTGGACTCACTCTGGATGGCCGGGCTGTAGGGGTCTCGGATGGGGATGGCCGGGTCCAGGACTCTGTAGATGACCTGCAATACGGAGAAACGCCCCTCAGTCCCGAGTGCCGGCTGCGGGACGGTCCAGGGGCCCCAGCGGGGTGGGGTGCCCGCCTGCCGTGCTCATTTCACGGGGCCCAGAGGTGCTGCCCGGCATTGGCCAGTGGCACACCAGGCTCGGGCCCCAGGACAGAGGGGAAGCAGGCTCAGCCCAGCATGGCCCCCCGTCCCTTAGCTGGGAGGCTTTGGAAGGAAAAGCTCCCGTGTTTGGCTGCTGCCAGCCGCCCCTGGGGAGAAGGGACGTGGCTGGGGCTGGAGCTGTCCCCTCCCGTCTCTCAAAGACAAACAACAAGCACCCGGCAGGGGACGGGGAGACCGGACCAGCAAAGAGAAAATGTAGCTGCTGGCTCGGCTACTGACTTCCCGGGCCAACGGGGACACAGACCAGCCGGCCGAGCAGCCCCAGACGGCCCAGCACCAGGCACGCCGAGCCCTGCTCCCGCCGGCCTCTCCCCGGCCCAGACCCCAGGACAGACGGTGGGGGAGAAAAGGGGCACACAGGGCAGGGGCGGGCCGGTCTCCCTTTCCCTGGCTGCTTGGGACCAAGCTGGAGCTGTGCCCGTCCTCTGGCTCCCTCCTTTGTCTGGTCAGGACGGCTCCAGGGACCAGGATCGGGACAGGGACGGCTCTAGGGATAGGGCCAGGCCTTGGGATTGGGATTGGGATCAGGATCGGGCCGGCCCTCGGGATGGGGTCGGCCCTCGGGATCGGGACTGGGCCAGCGAAGGCCCAGTGACATCACAGCGAAGCTGGGGTCCCAGGACATGGAGGGGTGGAAGCGCATGCCAGGAGCCAGCTTTTCCCCCCAGGGTCTCTCTCGGGGGACCCAGAAGAGAGCTGGGGCAACAGCCCAGCCCACCAATAGGCCTCATTTCCCACCCCCAAGGGTGGGTGGCCGATTTCCCGTCCCTCCTGCTCAGCAGGTCTTTGGTCTGCACTGACCCCCAGTGCCTGTCCCATGGCAGGGCCCGCCCCGCCCCCGCCTGCTCGCAATCGGGGAAAGGTCCGTGCCCGCGCCGGGTGCAGGATCTCATAGGCCCACAGCCAGCCCACGGGCCAGGGCAGGCGGGGCCACGGCCAAGGACCCCCGCTTACCTCCCCCTCGCTGGAGGGCTCGATGTCCGAGTAGCGGGACTCACAGATGACATCATCCACCCTGCGCAGGGGGGCGGGGGCAGCTCTGGGGAAGGCTGACGCGCAGTCATAGGCGAAGTAGCGATAAACCTTCCAGGTGCGGCCGAAATCCGCCGAGCGCTCGATCAGCATGGCCGCCGGGCGGAAGGTCTGTGGGGAGAGACATGGGGGAGATGGGTGCGCCCCCAGCATGGCCCCGGGCAGGGTGTCGTGGGGGAGGGGAGCTGGGTGTCCCCCAGCATGCCCCGGGGCGGGGTGTCGTGGGGGAGGGGAGCTGGGTGCCCCCCAGCATGCCCCTGGGCGGGGTGTCGTGGGGGAGGGGAGCTGGGTGCCCCCCAGCATGCCCCTGGGTGGGGTCTCGTGGGGGAGGGGAGCTGGGTGCCCCCCAGCATGCCCCTGGGTGGCGTCTTGTGGGGGAGGGGAGCTGGGTGCGCCCCCAGAATGCCCCTGGGTGGGGTCTCGTGGGGGAGGGGAGCTGGGTGCGCCCCCAGCATGCCCCTGGGTGGCGTCTCGTGGGGGAGGGGAGCTGGGTGCCCCCCAGAATGCCCCTGGGTGGGGTCTCGTGGGGGAGGGGAGCTGGGTGCCCCCAGAATGCCCCTGGGTGGCGTCTCGTGGGGGAGGGGAGCTGGGTGCGCCCCCAGAATGCCCCTGGGTGGGGTCTCGTGGGGGAGGGGAGCTGGGTGCCCCCAGAATGCCCCTGGGTGGCGTCTCGTGGGGGAGGGGAGCTGGGTGCGCCCCCAGAATGCCCCTGGGTGGGGTCTCGTGGGGGAGGGGAGCTGGGTGCCC
This sequence comes from Lepidochelys olivacea, assembly GCF_965140295.1. NCBI lineage: Eukaryota > Metazoa > Chordata > Testudines > Cheloniidae > Lepidochelys > Lepidochelys olivacea. The sequence goes on along the minus strand of NC_140417.1, from coordinate 1,305,805 downwards.
CCAGAATGCCCCTGGGTGGGGTCTCGTGGGGGAGGGGAGCTGGGTGCGCCCCCAGCATGGCCCGGGGCGGGGTGTTGTGGGGGAGGGGAGCTGGGTGCCCCCCAGCTTGGCCTGGGCAGGGCGTGGGGACAGGTTGGGGGTGATGAAGGGACAGGACTGGTGGCTCCCAGGAGGCCTGGCATGTCCCCCCATGTCCCGGGGAGGCCTGGCCTGGGCGAGGGGGCCCCGTGCCCGCCCCAGGCAGGGACCCACCTTGAAGGTCATGATGAGGTGGGTGAAGTGGAACTCGGCCTCCAGGTCCAGGCGGATGGTGACGTGCTCCACGCCTGCGGAGACGGGGCTGTGAGCTCTGTGGGGGCTGCAGTGGGGCCGGGGCGAGGCCCCCTCGGATCCCGGTTGCTGTCAAGGACTCGGCTACCTCCACCAGGCAGGGGGCCAGGTGGCAAAGAGCCAGGCCAGGGTGGGTCCGGCCCGCTGAGTCAGCGCTTCCCCGCGTGGGAGGGAAGGGAAGGGAAGGAGAGGGCCCCAGGGACCCCCAACCCACACTGCTGCCGCAGCCAGCCCATGGGCCCCACGCTGGCAGGCAGCCCTTCTCCTGCCTAGGGGAACACAGGGGCCATACTGAGTCGGAGCCTGGCCCGTCTCTGTGGTGGGGGGACCCCAAGGCCCAGCCCCCACAAGGCTGCCACCTACCCCAGGGGCTGGATGGGGATAGCTTGGCCCAGGGGGGCAGAGCAGATCAGGACTCCTGGGGGAGTGGGCAGAGCCTGGCCCCACACACACGGGCCAGGCAGTCTGGACAATGGGGCTCTCTGCAAGGGAGCTGGGGGTCACCGTGGGGGACTGGGCAGAGCCTGGGGGCAGGGCTGAGCCAAGCAGGGGGTGGGGCTGGGGTCCAGAGGGGGGCTGAGCTGGGGGGCTGGGGGCAGGGCTGGGCTCACCGTTCTCTGACTGCCACCAGGCCTTCCTGCGGTGGGGCGCGAAGGAGGGGATGGCGTTCTCAATGCCATGGCTGACGGGGTTGGCCAGCGGGGAGTAGGGCTGGCGCGAGTCGCACACAAAGCACTTCTTCTCCTCCTGCAACAGAGCCCTCAGCATGCACCCACCTCCTCCCTCCCGCCCCATGAGCCCCCCACCCCGGCCCACAGCGCCCCCGGCCCCAGCCTGCCCCAGCCTGCAGCGCCCCCGGCCCCAGCATACCCCTGCCCCAAGGTGCGTGGTGCCCCAGCATGCCCCCGCCCTGCAGTGCCCCCCACCTCAGCATACCCCTGCCCCACAGCACCCCTCACCCCAGCCTGCCCCTGCCCCAGCATCCCCCCTCCTTGCAGCGCCCTCCACCCCAGCATACCCCTGTCCCACGGCAGCCCCCCTCCCCAGCATGCCCCAACCTGCAGCGCCCCCCGCCCCAGCCTGCCCTGACCCCACGGTGCCCCTTGCCCCAGGATGTCCCCGCCCCACCTGCAGGTGGCTGACGATACAGTAGGGTTGGGGTCCCTGCAGCCCACATGTGGAGGAAGCTTTCAGCCGCTCCGCTCGGCCCACAAGCAGGTCCCCGGTGACTGGGTAGCAGCTGCCCAGGGAGCAGCCATGTGGGGGCTCGGGGTACTGGCACAGGCCCCCCCCCAGCACTGTGGAGAGAGGTCAGAGCTGAGAGGGGAGCAGCTCTGGGTTGCCCCAGCAGGGAAGTTTGGGGTCTGCACCCCACCCTGGGCAAGGGAGACGGGGGTCCGTGCCCTGTCCTGGAGCAGTGGGGCACCTCCCTGCCAGCCATGGAGGACACTGGGTCTTCCCCTTCCATGCTGGGAAGCCAAGAGCTGTCTGCTTCGCCTTCCTGGTGAGCCCAGGGCCTCCCTGTCTGCACAGAGCCAGCTGCCTTCGCCTGGGGATGGGGGGCGGGGAGGTGCCCTAGCCTGGTGCCAGGGCCTCTGTCCTGATGCCGGGGAGGAGGATGGTGCCCTAGCATGGGAACAGGGGGTGCCCTGGTACCACGGGGGAGGGGAGTATGCATGGGGCAGAGGGGGGCTGCCCTGGCACTGCAGGGTACAGGCACTGATGGGCATTGGGACCCTTTGTTCTGCCATTACCCGGGAACTGGGGCTCCCTGGCGCAGAGCAGGGCCAGAGCCAGGGGCTGGTGGTCACAGACAGGGGTGGGGGCCATGCCGAGGGTCTGGCTCCACGCTGCTCTGAGCCCCCCTTGGCCACCTGCCCCTGCCCCTCAGGCAGGGCCAGGAATGTGGCAGGCCGAGCCCTTTCCGCTGGCCCAGGCAGAAGCAGCTGGCAGCTGGAAATAGCCAGGCCCTCGCCCTCCCCGGCAGGCAGGCAGCCAGGGGAGGGGTGTCTTTGGTGGTGGGGGCTGCTGCATACAGCAAGGCCCTGAGCCGCCGTCCCGGGGTCCCAGGACCCTGACCGTGCTGCCCCGAGCAGGGCGCTGGCTGCCCAGCCAGGAAGAGGGCCCAGGCCGGGGGTGGGCGGCCGGGCCTGGAACCCAGGAGTTCGGGCTCCCTCCTCCCGACCTGCGACACTACTGCTCATGGGGAGGGCTGCAGGGGAGCTTGGCGCCGTGCCCCAGCACACTCCCTGCCCTCTGGCTGGGGGGCTGCTCACCCTGCAGGGGAGGGGACAGCCCTGCCCCGCCCCTGCAGGCTACGTCCTGGGCACCCAGCCAGCTCCGGCCAGTCCCCTCTCCTACCACTGAGCTTCAAAGGCAGATGAGAACCGGCTGCCCTGGGGTGTGGCCCACCCGCTGCCCCCCACCCCCGGCAGGGGCACGGCCTGCACCCCTCCCCCTAGCTCATGGCAAGGGGGCAGCACAGAGCCAGGCCGGCAGGGCTGTGGTGATTTATCGAGCTCTGGGGCCGCACTGGGGGGCGAGGGGTGGCTGGCAGCTGGCCCTGGGCACAGGGTAACAAGGAAGCAGAGCCAAGGGAGTGGAGGCCAGCGCCAGGCTCAGCTGGCAGAGGAGCAAGGCAGGGAGCACAGCTGGGACTGGACCCAGGAGTCCCAGCTCAGGGAAGAGGCCCAGGGCTCACCCCAAAAGCCTGCAGGCTCCTCCCCGCCCCACAGCTCCTGGCACTGACGCCCCATGGGGGATGGGCCAAAGATGAAGCATGAGCCCCAAGGGTGCCAGCAGGGAATGAGCCAGTGCGACCCCCACCTGGTAGCCCCACCGCAGCTCCCCTGCCCCTGACTGGGCTGTGCCCCGTGGGCCATACAGGGGAAGGCACGTGCTCCCTGCACAGGGGCCGCCGGGAGCGAGGGGCTAGGGACCGGGGGGGGGGGGGGCACAGGACCTGGGGGGAAGAAGGGGGGGCAACTGAGGGGCGGGGCCGTGGGAGGAGCTGCCCTGCCCCAGATGTCCCAGGAACCCCCCACTCTCTGGCCAAGCTACAGCTTCCCTGCCCCCCAGAGCCTAGACCACCCAGCCAGGAGACAGAGCATCTGGGGCGGGGCCGGGCGGGGCCGCACATCTGGGGCCGGGCGGGCTGCACATCTGGGGCGGGGCCGGGCGGGGCTGCACATCTGGGGCCAGGCGGACGGGGCTTCCCTCGTCCTGGGCATCACTCAGGGGCCCCGGGGCTCCCGCTGCCCCCCGCAGGCCGGGCCGGACTCACCCGCCAGCAGCCAGCCCCACAGCCTCATCGGGGCAGCCCGGGTCCCGCTCGCCCTTCGCCGCAGGCTCCTCTTCCACCCTGCGGGACAAGCCGGTGAGCGGGGCCGGGCCGGGCCGAGCCTCCCGCAGACCCCCGGGGACGCGTCGAGCCCGGCCCCGCTCACCTGCCCGGTCCGGTCCGGTCCGGTCCGACACGGCTCGGCTCGGCTCGGCTCCGCTGTGCCCGGGCCCGAAGTTGGGAGAAGTTGGCGCCGGGCCGGAGGGAAAGTGCGGGGCGGATCCGCCGCTGGGATCTGGGGCCGCGGCCAGGGGAGGAGCCCGGCCGGGGGGGCTCCCGGGGGCGGCGCCTCGTAGGGGGGCCAAAGGGAAAACGGGACCCCCGGCCGGGGGCAGTCGCCAGAACCCCGCCCCTCCCCCATCGCCGCTCACCCCCCCTCCCCCCATTGCCGCTCGCCCCCCTCCCCCCATTGCCGCTCGTTCTCCTCCCCCATCGCCTCTCGCCCCCCTCCCCCCATCGCCGCTCGCCCCCCTCCCCCCATCGCCGCTCGCCCCTGGGCAGGTCCCGGGAGCGAACGGGACAAAGGCCCTTGGGCCGGGACAGGGCTCCAGAAAGGGCAGGGGCCGCCGAGCCCAAACCACACCCAGGGGCCCGAAGCACCCTGCCACAGGGACACTGGCTCGGGGTGCAATGGGGCGAGCGACACAGCCCCGCCCCATCCTGGCCCTGGCTGCAGCGGGGGGGTGCCCGCAGTCAGGCACAGTCCCCTGCCGGCAGCCGGCAGGCCCAGACGTGGGGACCCCGGGGGGCGCAGGCCCTGGGAGCCGTAGCCTGGGGGCTGGAACTGGGGGGCTGCAGCACCCCCTGGCGTGACGTGGTTTCCATCGTATCCAGGGTTTGCAGTTTGGCTCCATGGCTCAGCCCGCCCCCGCCCCAGGCACATTGCTCTGGTGCCCCTGGCCAGCGGGCGCAGGCCCGGGGAGCCAGCCAGTGGGCGTGGGGAGTCGGGGGGCGCGGGTCTAGGGGAGCCGGCGGGCGCCGACATGGGGAGCCGGGGGGCACAGGCCCAGGGGAGCCGGTGGGTGCCGACGTGGGGAGTCGGGGGTGCGGGTCTAGGGGAGCTGGCGGGCGCTGACGTGGGGAGAGTCGGGGGGCACAGGCCCGGGGAGCCAGCCAGCCCGCACGCTTGTGGGGAGCCGGCGGGCGTGAAGCCAGTGGGTGTGGGGAGCGGGGGGGCACAGGTCTAGGGGAGCAGGTGGGTGCTGACGTGGGGAGCCGGGGGGCACAGGCCCAGGGGAGCCGGTGGGTGCCGACGTGGGGAGTCGGGGGTGCGGGTCTAGGGGAGCTGGCGGGCGCTGACGTGGGGAGAGTCAGGGGGCACAGGCCCAGGGAGCCAGCCAGCCAGCCCGCACGCTTGTGGGGAGCCGGCGGGCGTGAAGCCAGTGGGCGTGGGGAGCCGGGGGGCACAGGTCTAGGGGAGCAGGTGGGTGCTGACGTGGGGAGCCGGGGGGCACAGGCCCAGGGGAGCCGGTGGGTGCCGACGTGGGGAGTCGGGGGTGCGGGTCTAGGGGAGCTGGCAGGTGCTGACGTGGGGAGTCGGGGGGCACAGGCCCGGGGAGCCAGCCAGCCCGCACGCTTGTGGGGAGCCGGCGGGCGTGAAGCCAGTGGGCGTGGGGAGTCGGGGGGCGCGGGTCTAGGGGAGCCGGCGGGCGCTGACGTGGGGAGCCGGGGGGCACAGGCCCAGGGGAGCCGGTGGGTGCCGACGTGGGGAGTCGGGGGTGCGGGTCTAGGGGAGCCAGCAGGTGCTGATGTGGGGAGTCGGGGGGCGCAGGTCTAGGGGAGCCGGTGGGTGCTGACGTGGGGAGTCGGGGGGCATGGGCCCAGGGGAGCTGGTGGGCACCCACATGGGGAGTCGGGGGCTCAGGGGAGCTGCCAGGCGCCCACATGGGGAGTCAGGGGGTGCACAGCTCCTGTCCAGATGGCTCCGGCTTTCCCCCCGCGTTGGCAGGGCCGGGCTGGAATGCAAGTCCGGCGGTGGGGGGAGGCTGCAGGACAGACGCTGGCAGCCAAGGCCGGATTTCAGTCAAGGGCGGCTGGGCCAAATCCCGCCCCCACCCCGCCTGCTACAGCCCAGCCGGAGGGTTTGGGAAGCTGCGTCCCTTCCTCAGGCCCCACCCTCCCCAGTGGCCTGTCTCAGCGCCCCGCAAGGGGCCCCTGTATAACCAGCCCCTGCGCCCTGCCACAGAGCCAGCTGCATCTCAGCAGTGGGCAAAGGGTCCCTGTATAACCACCCCCCACCCCCAAACCCAGAAGCAGGCGCCTCAGTGGGGAACGAGGGGTGTTGTTGAACTAATACGGCATTGAGGGCTCGGTCCAGCCTCACGCCGGGGCAGCTAACAACACACTGGTACCTGCCGGCCTTACGCTGTCCCCACCCCATGCCCGGGGGTGGGTGCTGCCCAGCTGGCTGCAGCCTGCGTGGAGCCGGGGCGGGGGCGGCGGTTGGATATTCTTACTACAAAGAGCAGCAGCGAAGTGGTTTCCAGCCGTGCCAGCTACTGTGGTCCTTACGGGTCAGTGTTAACACCCCATGGTGCTGGATGGGGCCGCCCTGAGCTATTGGCCCAGGCCGGCAGTGCGGCACCGGCCCTGCTTGGGCCGTGGACACTGAGCCCTTGGGTCTGGGCCCGAGTAAATATCCCTGCTCAGAGCTGCCCTCTCTTGGGCGCATGGGCCCCAGACCTGGCTGCAGCCTGGCTGGTGCCATGGGCAGGCTGGGTGGGTTTGGGATGGGGCCCGCGGGTGTGACGAAGTGGGAATGTTCTTAATGTTCTCTCTGAATACTGTGTGGGTGCCTGTTTCCCCATGGCATTTCTTAAGTCTCTAGGTGGGGGGATAAGGGGGTGTGATTGTGGCAGAGCCCTAGAGGGCCAGCGTGATGGTGTCTGCACAGAGAATAGCCGACACCCTGTCCCCTGGCGACTGATGGCCTGGGCCCCTCCTCTGCAAAGGGGCCAACTGAAGGTGTTGGAGAACAAAGAGATCAGGTGGCCTCCTGACCCGGGAAAGAGACAAAGGCCAGAGGAGGGGTGGGAGAGTTTCAGTTTGGGGCTGGCTGGGGAAATGGAGGGAGGCCAGAGGAGGCTCTGGCCTCCTGCCCCAGAAGACGGACCTGACTGAGGGGTCCTGTTCTCTGCACCTACAAGCTCTGTGTTAGACCATGTTCCTGTCGTCTAATAAACCTTCTGTTTCCCCGGCTGGTGGAGAGTCACGTCTGTCTGCGGAGTTGGGGGGCAGGACCCTCTGGCTTCCCTAGGACCCAGCCTGGGCGGACTCGCTGGGGGAAGCGCACAGTGGGGCAGAGGATGCTGAATGCTCCGAGGTCAGACCCAGGAAGGTGGAAGGTGGGGAAGCTTCTTGCCCTGCAGACAGTCTGCTCCGAGAGAGGAGGCTCCCCCAGAGTCCTGCCCAGCCTCGTAGGGAGCAGGTCCAGAGCGTGGCCCGGGGCCTGTGGGGCACAGTCAGCATGGGCCCTTTGGGTGCTGGGGCAGAGCCCAGTGCAGGTGCAGAGGCTGGCATGTGACACAGAGCAGCCGGGGCCATAGGCTCAGGCCTTTATTTGCAGAGTACAGGGCTGCTACAGGTGCTGGCCGGGGCAGACCCTGGAGCTGCATGAGGGGCCCCTGACAGGTGGGGCCTGCACCTGGCTTCCCACTTGCTCCCTAGCACACTGCTGGGCCCCACGGCACCGCCTGCCCACGAGGCCAGAGCACCCTGGCTGCCAGCTGGCACAGCCCATGGCCAGGGCGGGCACCAACGGGGCACAGAGCCGGCTGCCAGCAGAACTCCTGGCTCCCCCTACGGCAGGCACAGCGTATGGGGGCTGTGGGGTGGCTGGGGCATCCCTGCCAGCGGAGGGGCCTGCCCGCCAGCTCTGAGTCTCAAGGCAGCGCGGGCACTTGGCTCTGCCCTCCCTGCGAGGCACTCCCCAGCCCCACCTGCTGTGGTGTGGGGGAGGGCCAGGAAATAATCCCATGAATGTCTGGGATGTGGGGGCAGGACAACGCGGCCCGGCGGGGAAGGAGGGGGCAGAACAACGCGGCCCGGCGGGGGAGGAGGGGGCAGGACAACGCGGCCCGGCGGGGGAGGAGGGGGCAGGACAACGCGGCCTGGCGGGGGAGGAGGGGGCAGGACAACGCGGCCCGGCGGGGGAGGAGGGGGCAGGACAACGCGGCCCGGCGGGGGAGGGGCAGGACAACGCGGCCCAGCGGGGGAGGAGGGGGCAGGACAACGCTGCCCGGCGGGGGAGGAGGGGGTAGGACAACGCGGCCCGGCGGGGGAGGAGGGGGTAGGACAACGCGGCCTGGCGGGGGAGGGGCAGGACAACGCGGCCCGGCGGGGGAGGAGGGGGTAGGACAACGCGGCCCGGCGGGGGAGGAGGGGGCAGGACAACGCGGCCCGGCGGGGGAGGAGGGGGCAGGACAACGCGGCCCGGCGGGGGAGGAGGGGGTAGGACAACGCGGCCCGGCGGGGGAGGAGGGGGTAGGACAACGCGGCCCGGCGGGGCCGGGGGGGACAGGACAGCATGGCCTGGCCGGGGAGGAGGAAGGGGCAGGACAGTGCGGCCCGGCGGGGGGGGACACCGTGGAGGGAAGGCGCAGAGGTCCAGACTGGCCGTCGGGCCCGGTGGGCGATGCCCTGGCACTAGCAGGTGGCATAGGCATTGGCCTTCTCCCGGATCTCCTCCAGCAGCCCGGACACCCGTCTCTCCAGCGCCTGCAGCCGCGTGGCCTTGGCCTCCAGCGCCTCCTCGCCATCCTCAAAGCGCCGCTCCAGCTCTGCAGACAGGCGGAGACAGGGGTGAGCCCCCCAGCATGGCCGCAGCACCGACGGGGACCCGGGCCCTTTGCATGGCACAGCCAGCCGTCACACAAGCCCTGGCCTGCAGCCCCCCACGTGGCATGTGCCCGGACCCCGCCCAGAGAGCCCACGGGGCGCGTGGGGCCGGGCAGGTGTGAGTGGGGGGCCAGAGGGGCCCTCGGGGGGCGCGTGGGGCCAGGCAGGTGTGAGTGGGGGGCCAGAGGGGGGCGCGTGGGGCCGGGCAGGTCTGAGTGGGGGGCCAAAGGGGGGCGCGTGGGGCCGGGCAGGTCTGAGTGGGGGGCCAGAGGGGCCCTCGGGGGGCACGTGGGGCCGGGCAGGTCTGAGTGGGGGGCCAAAGGGGGGCGCGTGGGGCCGGGCAGGTGTGAGTGGGGGGCCAAAGGGGCCCTCGGGGGGCGCGTGGGGCCGGGCAGGTGTGAGTGGGGGGCCAGAGGGGCCCTGGAGGAGGCGCGTGGGGCCGGGCAGGTCTGAGTGGGGGGCCAAAGGGGGGGCGCGTGGGGCCGGGCAGGTGTGAGTGGGGGGCCAGAGGGGCCCTCGGGGGGCGCGTGGGGCCGGGCAGGTGTGAGTGGGGGGCCAGAGGGGCCCTCGGGGGGCGCGTGGGGCTGGGCACTGCTCCTGCTGCCCCAGCCACGCGGCCCGGGTACCTTCCAGCTTCCTCTGGCTGCCGCTGGCCTTGTCCAGGATCTGCTCAGCGTCCTGCAGGAGCCGCGTCACCCGGCGCAGCGTGGCGTCCGACGCCCCGGCCAGCTCGCCCACCTTGCTCTGCAGCGCCGCGTGCCGCCGCACGACCTCCGCCAGTGCCTGGGGGCAGAGGGGACCGGCTGACACCCAGCGCCAGGCTCGCAGGGGTCCTGCCCTCTGGGCGCGGGGCCCACGGCCCACTGCTGCAGGGAGGGGTATGAGCAGACTGGTGGGCGGGGGGGGAAGGGTGTGGGCTAGCAGGTGGGCGGGAGGGGTGCTGTGCGGGGAGGGGCACCAGCAGGTGGGGGGGGGAAGGGAGAGCATGCTGGGGAGGGGGCACCGGCAGGCAGGCGGGGGAGGGGGATGGGGTGAGCTGGGGAGAGGGTGCTGGGGGGGTCACTGACAGGCTGGGGGGAGGGTGCTGTGTGGGGGAGGGCGTGGGCTGGCATCCAGGAGCCAAGGGGAGGGGTCACATGCTGGGTGCAGCATTTCAGGCTTCTGCAGCGGGGGACCGGGGGCTCTCACCTGGCCTAGCACCCCCGTGGCCGACACGGCTCGCTCAGCTTTCTTCTTGGCCTCCTTGGCCAGCCCCCGGTTGGTCCTGGACTTGTCCTGCAGGGCAGCCACGTGCTTCGCCAGCTCCTGCAGGGCACTCAGCACCCGTGACTCCTTCTCCTGCAGCCCCCGGAGCCTGCGCTCGGCCTGCACCGGAGAGAGGGGGATTGGGCTGGAGCCGGCAGGACGAGGGGGCCCCTGCCCGTGCCACCCCAGTCCCACTTGCCCCCGCAGCGCGGCCGCTGCAGGCTGGCCCGTGGGGCTGTGGCCCGATCCAGCCCAAAGGAAACCCATGGAGCAGTCGGACCCGGCCTCTGTGAGCCCCCCCAGCCCTGGCCTCAGGGCTGAGAGTCCACACAGCCCCAGCGAGCCCCCGGCCCGGCCCAGCCCCAGGGAAGAGCCCTCTGGCCAGGAGCAGCTGGGGCAGGGACTGGCTGGGGAGGGGAGGGCTCCAGGCAGCAGAGGTAAGGGGGGTTCAGGGGGTGGGGATGCCCTGGTGTAAGGATAAAAAGAAAAGGAGGACTTGTGGCACCTTAGAGACGAACCAATTTATTAGAGCATGAGCTTTCGTGAGCCGCAGGATGCATCCGATGAAGTGAGCTGTAGCTCACGAAAGCTCATGCTCAAATAAATTGGTTAGTCATCTACATGACAGTAACACAATGTCAGAGTGGCTGGCAGGAAGGCGACCCCGTCCAATGGCCCCCACGATCACCAGACACAGAAACAGATCTTAAGGTGGTTAAAGAAAACTTCATTTGATGGCATCTGTCTGGCAAGAAACCACTTCTCAATAGTTGTGGTTGTGAAACCCTCATTTTTTGTATTGTTTTGTCATTATGGCCCCCACTTCCCCATTGTTTGTCTGTCTGGTCTCTGTCTGGCTCTTTGACTGTTTCTGTCTGTTACATAATTAATTTTGCTGGGTGTAAATGAAGGTGGTGGGGTAGGATTGGGTAGAGAATTTTGTTACACTATGTTAGAGAAGAATGAGGGGGGATTTGATAGCTGCTTTCAACTACCTGAAAGGGGGCTCCAAAGAGGATGGCTCTAGACTATTCTCAGTGGTAGAAGAGGACAGAACGAGGAGTAATGGTCTCAAGTTGCAGTGTGGGAGGTTTAGGTTGGATATTAGGAAAAACTTTTTCACTCAGAGGGAGGTGAAACACTGGAATGCGTTACCTAGGGAGGTGGTGGAATCTCCTTCCTTAGAAGTTTTTAAGTTCAGGCTTGACAAAGCCCTGGCTGGGATGATTTAGTTGGGGATTAGTCCTGCTCTGGGCAGGGGGTTGGACTAGATGACCTCTTGAGGTCCCTTCCAACCCTGATATTCTATGATTCTATAGGGTTGGTTAGAAATGTTTCAGTCTAATGCTTGGTTACGGCACAGCTAAGCAGGACTCAAGTTTCACTATATAAACTGGGATCCAAGAGGAAGTTCTGTGGACTTCCACAGAAGTCCCACGATCAGAGCTTCCAGACCTCAACAAATAAAAGGAAGTTTTTCTTCACTCAGTGCACAGTCCACCTGTGGAACTCCTTGCCTGAGGAGGTTGTGACGGCTAGGACTATAACAGGGTTTAAAAGAGAACTGGATAAATTCATGGAGGTTAAGTCCATTAATGGCTATTAGCCAGGATGGGTAAGGAATGGTGTCCCTAGCCTCTGTTTGTCAGAGGGTGGAGATGGATGGCAGGAGAGAGATCACTGATCATTACCTGTTAGGTTCACTCCCTCTGGGGCACCTGGCACTGGCCACTGTCGGCAGCCAGGACACTGGGCTAGATGGACCTTTGGTCTGACCCAGTCAGGTCGTTCTTATATATGTTCTTAACACTCTGCCAATGACACCGGGCAGAAATTGGAGTGCCTCAGATGACCTGATCCTGACTGGCCATCCAGACAAGTTACTGGGTGTGGTGAGCACAGTCTGTGTTAATAAATAGAGGTGACGTAGGATATTACAGTGTAAGGCTCTTCCACTGGTAAAAGGTCCTGCACACCTGCAGGAGTAGTGTACACCCGGAGCCCTACGCATTGGGTAAGGGTGTGGGGACTTACACCGACCAGGCCAGTGACACCGGGAGCCCTACGCATTGGGTAAGGGCATAGGTGCTTTTTGCCTGGAGCCCTATGGCCTGGGAAAAGGTGGGGTGCCATAATGTGTGTAGGTAACACCGGGGCAGGAGAAGCCTGGCTTGGGGGGGCCAGAAGGGTCCCCGGGAAGGCAGAGCCCCTCACCTCCTTCACTCTGCTCTCCACACCCCGGACTGCCTTCTTGGTGCTCTTCAGCGCACGCCCTGCCACAGACACCTGGACCTTCGCCCCCGCCAGCACCTCCTGCGTGGCCGTGATCACCCCCCTGACGCCCACCGCTTGCTCCCTGGGGGGGCACAGGACAGCATCACCCTCAGGACACCTCCCCACCCCTGCCCCCACAGTGCCCCCTGCCGGGAGTCCACCACAGCCAGCACCCTGCCCTGCCCCCACAGCACCCCCTGCTGGGAGCCCCCCACAGCCAGAGCCCTGCCCTGCCCCCACAGTGCCCCCTGCAGGGAGAGGCTGGGACCAGAGTAGCCAGAAACTCCACCCACACCCTCAGCTGGTGTCCCTGCCCTGCTTCTGTCCCTGGTAACTCACCTGGCTTGCCCTGCCCGTGTGAGCAGCTCCTGGGAGGTGGCCAGGCTGTGGGCCGTGCTGTTCAGGACAGCGTCCACCCCATCCAGCTGCCGGATGCTGTCCTGGATCTCCTGCAGCAGGTGCCGGATCCTGCTGGGGCTGCTGGGCAGGGAGATGTTCAGCACCTGCTGGGCCACCAGCTCGATGCTCTCCGGGTCGGCTCCCTCCTCTGCAGACAGGGACGGCCCTCAGCATGGGCAGCGGGTCCTTGGCATGCCAGTGGGGACAGGCCGGGGCATGGCTGGGCACCCACAGGTACCTGCAGCAGCCGCTGACTTGGGCCCTGGTTCACCCCATGCCTGCCCATGGCTTGGCCCAGCATAGCAGTGCCCTGGGACGCCCACCATGCCAGGCTGCACAGGGCACCGGTACTCCTGGGAACCCCAGGCCCACTCCAGCTCAGCTCCGGCTCCATACCTGCCAGGAAGTCCTTGATCTTCTGGATGAATTCTCGCAACCTGGCTGTGGACTCCTCCATATGGCCTCTGGCTGTCTGGGACCCATCCAGTGTGTCCTGGGCTCGTCTTCTGGCGCCCCGGGCCAGCTCCTGGATCTCCTGCACCTGGAGGGGACTCACAGCTGATTGCTCCAGGCTGGCTGCCCAGCTGGGAGCACAGGCATGTGACTGGCACATTTGTACGTGCACAAGGCTGTGGGGTGGAGGGCACCCAGCCATAAGGGTGCCCAGCCCACAGGTGTGCGAGGCCAGGGAAGGCTGTGCACTAGCAGACCCTGTGAGACACACACTCACCAGGACCCCTGCAGCTCGAATCACAGGCCTGATGCCTGAGGAGACCATCCCCACCCCTGGTGATGGGACCCACCCCTGTCGTACCTTAAGGGTGATGGTACCCAGCTGCCCAGCCGTGCTTTCCAACTGGCGAGAGACATCCTGGGCGGTGCGCAGGGCCTGTGTGGAGATGGGGAGCGCCCCCCTGCAACCTGGGCCCCCACAGCGCCGCTGCCCAGAGTCATCCTGGCAGGAGGCCCCTCCACAGGGGGCTTGTTCACAGCCCTGATCTCCCAGCGCCCCACAGATCTGCAGGCAGAGAGCACACGGCAGGGGGTCACCGGAGAGCCAGCCAGCCCTGCAGGGCCCCAGGGGAGGGGGGCAGAAACCTGGGCTTGCCATTGCACTCACTGATGGCCCCACACCTGGGAGGGAGGCTGCAACAAAGGGGGAATGATTTGTATGACTCCTGAGTGTGCCTCAGTTTCTCCCAATGCTCCACATGGCTACCGGGGGTGGGGAGGAGGACTCAGTTTGCTCTCAGGGCAGAGGGAGGCCTGTTCTTGTGACACAGCAGGGAGGTGGGAGTGTTGACCTGGGAGTGTTGCAGGGGAGTTTTACTGGGACTGTCTGCATTGGGGAGGGGAGACGTCCCTTGAGAGAGGATACCAGAGCCAGTAACCTGAGCTGGGAGGGGGATGGGGCCAGGTGACCCCTTCTGCCTGGGTAGCTGGACAAAGGCTGGAGGAGGAGCCGGGGGGAGGCTGGGGGAGCCGGCTGGAGGGGGTTCAGTTTTGGTGAGTTGGCTGGGGAAGAGGAGGGAGCCCTAATGCTGGGGTCTAATCTCTCTATCCCCCAGAAGGGCCTGACGAAGGGGTCCTGTTTGTGCCCACAAGCTCTGGTCTGGACTGTGTTCCTGTCGTCTCTAATAAACCTTCTGTCCTACTGGCTGGCTGAGAGTCATGGTGAATCACAGGAAGTGGGGAGACAGGCCCTGACTCCCCCTCACTCCGTGAGGGTTCTACACTAGGAAACCAAGTCACTGTTACCACATCGCTCAGGGGGCTGAAAAATTGCCCTCCTGGAGCAACGCAGCGACCCGAGCTGAGCCCGGTGGAGGTAGCGCTAGGTGGACAGGACAGTTCCCCCAGCGATCCTGCCACCCCTCTCGGGGACGGGGATTGGGACAACATGGCAATATTTTGTCATGTTTTTATGAGGCCTGTCCATGCCTCTGTTTCCCCGCAGTGCTGCACGGCTCCCAGTGGGTGAGGAAGGGCTGGCTGCTCTCAGGGCAGGCAAAGCGACGTGGGCGTCTGGGCCTTGCTCCCCATGTCAGTGGGGGGTCTGAGAAGACACCGGCGACTGGCACCGAGCACACAACGCCCCAGAGGGACCTGGATTCCCTGCCGCCCCTGGGGGGCTGAACAATCCCCAGCTGAGATCAAAGCACTTGGTGGGGGGGACCTGGGGCTCTCCCCTGGGCTCTGCCGAAGGAGGGCGGACAGCCAGAGCGTGCACCAAGGGGCTCCCTACAGCTGGCAGGGTGCTGGCTGAGCAGGGTGGCCGATGCTGCAACCTTCACGTCTCTGTGCCGCGCCAGGGGACAGCGCGGGGTGAGCATCTCTGCAGCCGCTGGGCGCGGGGCATCGGGCCCTGCACAGTGGGCAGGGCTCTGCCTGGCTCTGCCTCAGGGGGACTAGCTGGGCAGAGCTCACGGGGCGGAGCAGGGCTGGAGCCCAGAGGCCCAGTGTAAGGGGGCGGGGAGGCCACGTGGCTGACCCTGGTGGAAGGGTGGGGCCCCCTGGGGGGCTGGCCCACGGAAGGGTTCCTCCCAGGGACTGTTTAAAAGCTGGGACCTTGCACCGACCCTATGGATTCATGACAGAGGAACACCCAAGTCCTGTCCCCGCACTCCCCTGCCTTGCCCCAGCTCTCTCCCTGGAGGGGCTCCTTGGGGTAACCCTGCCCTGGCGCTCGCCCCTGCAACGCAGCAGCACAGAATGCTGCCCTGGGGCGGGCCGGCCAAGGAGGGGGGCACGAGCTAGGAGGGGGCTCGGGATCCGCCCGAAGGGGCAGTTGGAAAGAGCTGTAGGGGAAGGAGGAGGATGCAGAGGATGGAGTGGGTGGAGCTGAGGAAGGAGGTAGGGGATCAGATAATGGACGAACTGGGAAGTGAGACGGAGGAAAGCAGGAAAAGAGGAAAGGTCTGAGGCCAGGAGAAGCGGAAAAGTCAGACCTAGCTCTGGGAGCAGACACTCTTGGGGCTTGTCTATACTGCAACGTTGTCGACAAAACTTTTGTCTTTCACAGGTACTCAAAAAAGCCCCCTCGTGAAATTCCCGACGCAAGTGGCCGTGTGAATGCCTTTGTCAGCAGGAGCGGCAGGCCCGGGCGGCGCTTACCTCAGTCGGCTCCCCAGAAGTGGTGACATCTCCCTCTGGCTCCTAGGCGGAGGCGCGGCCAGGCGACTCTGCATGCTACCTCGCCTGCAGGCGCCGCCCCCACAGCTCCCATTGGCCACGGTTCCCGGGCAATGGGCACTGCGGAGCCGGCGCTCAGGGGCAGCGTGCAGACCCCCCAGCTCTCCCTGTGCCTAGGGGCAGCCCACCCCCCAGCCAGAGCCCTGCCCGCTCCTGGGCTCCCGCCCTGCCCAATCTGGGCTCCCTCAGCCCTCCCCCGGCTCACCCTCTCGTTGAGCCTGGAGACGCTGAGCACAGCCGCCCGCTTCTGGGCCTCCTGCAGCGACCTCCTCTGCGCTGCCAGGCTCCGGCGGAAGGTGTCACCTGTGTCACGCAGCAGCCCCTCCGCAGCCTGCCGTGTGCGCTGGGCCTGGCCCACCAGGCTGGCTGGCCCCTGCACCGAGGCCCTGGCCCGCTGCGCCGCCTGCCTCGAGCGCTCGGAGGAGGCCCGGATGCTCCGGTAGGACTCTGCCAGGGCACAGGAGCAGGGCATCAGGCCAGGCCACGGAGAGCTCTGCCCCTGCATGGCCAGGGAGACGCGGCTGCACTGCCTGGGGGCTGGGCAGGGCAGGGAGGAGCTGCTGTCATAGAATCATAGAATATCAGGGTTGGAAGGGACCCCAGAAGGTCATCTAGTCCAACCCCCTGCTCGAAGCAGGACCAATTCCCAGTTAAATCATCCCAGCCAGGGCTTTGTCAAGCCTGACCTTAAAAACCTCTAAGGAAGGAGATTCTACCACCTCCCTAGGCAACGCATTCCAGTGTTTCACCACCCTCATAGTGAAAAAGTTTTTCCTAATATCCAACCTAAATCTCCCCCACTGCAATTTGAGACCGTTACTCCTCGTTCTGTCATCTGCTACCATTGAGAACAGTCTAGATCCATCCTCTTTGGAACCCCCTTTCAGGTAGTTGAAAGCAGCTATCAAATCCCCCCTCATTCTTCTCTTCTGCAGGCTAAACAATCCCAGCTCCCTCAGCCTCTCCTCATAAGTCATGTGTTCCAGACCCCTAATCATTTTTGTTGCCCTTCGCTGGACTCTCTCCAATTTATCCACATCCTTCTTGTAGTGTGGGGCCCAAAACTGGACACAGTACTCCAGATGAGACCTCACCAGTGTCAAATAGTGGGGAACGATCAGGGAATGATCATGTCCCTCGATCTGCTGGCAATGCCCCTACTTATACATCCCAAAATATCATTGGCCTTCTTGGCAACAAGGGCACACTGCTGACTCATATCCAGCTTCTCGTCCACTGTCACCCCCAGGTCCTTTTCTGCAGAACTGCTCCCTAGCCATTCGGTCCCTAGTCTGTAGCGGTGCATTGGATTCTTCCGTCCTAAGTGCAGAACCCTGCACTTGTCCTTGTTGAACCTCATCCGATTTCTTTTGGCCCAATCCTCCAATTTGTCTAGGTCCCTCTGTATCCTATCCCTGCCCTCCAGCGTATCTACCACTCCTCCTAGTTTAGTATCATCTGCAAATTTGCTGAGAGTGCAATCCACACCATCCTCCAGATCATTTATGAAGATATTGAACAAAACCGGCCCCAGGACCGACCCTTGGGGCACTCCACTTGACACCGGCTGCCAACTAGACATGGAGCCATTGATCACTATCTGTTGAGCCCGACAATCTAGCCAGCTTTCTACCCACCTTATAGTACTGTGGGGACTCTGTCCCTCTTACCCCCAAAGCTGGCCCCCTCCCATCTTGCCAGCTGCTCCTGCTGGCGGGAGAGGGTGAAGTTCAGCTCCCGCAGCTCCCTGCTCAGGCTGGCCAGGCGGCCCCTCTGCTCCACGTCCACTCCAGCTGGCTCATCCAGGCGCCCCTCTGCGGTCTGCAGCTGCTTCCACACCTCGTCCATGTCCTTCCTGGGGGCACAGCTCAGAGTGGGCACAGAGCGGGACCTGCCCCCCAACCCTGGCCCAGGGCCCAGGTCCAGCGGCCAGACCCTTCTCCCCAGCACACCGGCGGGCACATGGGCGCAGGAGACGGACGTCCAGAGGGCTGGCCAGAGCCAGCGCCCGGCGTCCTGGGAGGGAAAGCAGGGCCCATGAGTAGCTGCTGGCTGTTCAAGGCACAGCTGCAGGAGGAGTCTGCGCCAGCCCCTCATGCCAGCCTTGCCAGTGGGGCTCAGCCCTGCACCCACACGGGGTCTCCATCTCCTTGGCCTCTGCTGGGCCTGCTCGCAAGGGGCCAGCCATGCCAGCTGGGGCAGCAACATGGGCATCTGCTTCCAGCCCAGCAGGCGGGAGGGCAGGACCAGGCTGGTCCCGCCGGGTGCTCAGGGTAAAGGGTCCCGTCACCGAGCCCCTCCCTCCCGGTGCCACCCCCTTGCCTGGTGCTGTCCAGCCGGCGGCCCAGCTGGCGCAGGAGGGGGGCGCCCTGGCTGCTCCCGTCCCCGACCAGCCGCTCCGTGCTCCTCAGCTTGCTCTCCAGGTCCTGCAGGCGGCTGTTGCTGAACTCGGGCCCGGGGCCTCCCTCCTGCAGCGCCCGCACCTGCCCCTGCAGCTGGCGCAGCCGGTCGTGCAGCCGGTCCAGGGCCAGGTCCCACCGAGCGAAGCAGGGCGGGCAGCGCTCGCAGCGGGGGAAGTTGTCCTGGAAGCCGCGCTGGCAGCGGTCGCAGCGCTGCCCCGTGAAGCCGGTGAGGCAAGCACAGTGCCCGCTGAGACGCTCGCACTGCGGGCTCTCCACCCCGGCCGGGTGACACTCACAGGCTGCCGGGGGAAAGGGGGCACGTCACAGCCTGGCCGCAACCCCTGCCGGAGTCTGCACACAGCCTGGCACACCAGCTGCCGGGGGGGGGGGGTGTTAACCCTTTGACTGCTGACCCCTGCCCGAGCCACTCCCATGGCAGGGGGCAGGTCTCCAGCCGTGCCCCCTGTGACGAAGTGGGGCTGTTCTTAATGGTTCCTCTGAATAGTGTGGGGGTGCCTCAGTTTCCCCTAGGCAGTTCTTAAGTATCTAGGTGGTGGGGTAAGGGTGTATGATCGTTGCAGAGCCCTAGAGGGCAGGTGTGTGCAGGGGTCTGGACACAGGGAATGGCCAACACCCTGTTTCCTGGAACCTGATGGCCTGGGCCCTTCCCGTCTGCAAGGTGAGAGCTAAAGGGTTGGAGAACAAAGGAATCCGGTGACCTCCTGGCCCAGGAAAGGGACAAAGCCCAGAGGAGGAGGGGCTGGAGGGAGTTTCAGTTTGGGGCTGGCTGGAGACCTGGAGTGAAGGGCAGACGGGGTTGTCTGGCTCACTGCCCCCCAAAATGGACCCAGCTGAGGGGTCCTGTTCTCTACACCTACAAGCTCTGTGTTAGACCCTGTTCCTGTCGTCTAATAAACCTTCTGTTTTACTGGCTGGCCGAGAGTCACGTCTGACTGCGGAGTTGGGGGGCAGGACCCTCTGGCTTCCCCAGGATCCCGCCTGAGCGGACTCGCTGTGGGAAGCACACGGAGGGGCAGAGGAGGCTGAATGCTCCGAGGTCAGACCCAGGAAGGTGGAAGCCGGGTGAGCTGTGTGTCCTGCAGACAGGCTGCTCCCAGAGAGGAGACTGCCCCAGAGTCCTGCCTGGCTTCGTGGGGAGCAGTTCCAGAGCGTCGCCCGGGGACTCCGTGACACTCCCCCACCCCAGCTCTGACAATGCAGCGAGGCCTTGGCTGCACCAGCTCTGCAGTCTCCGCAAATGCCCAAAGCCCCACGCCCTTCTCTGCGGGGCACGGGGCTCAGTGAGGGCAGAGCAAAGCAGCCTGTCCAGTGTGGGGACCCCTCTCGCTCGACCCCATTCACCTGTGGCTTGCCTCCCATCCCTCTGGGTTTACTCCCATCCCCTTCCAACTCACCCCCGACTCTCCCCCCCCGGCTCACCACCATCCCCCTCTGACTTGCCCCCCCACTCCTCTGGGCTCACCCCATCACCCTCTGGCTCAACCCCACTGGGCTCACCTCTCAGCCCCCTCTGGCTTGCCCCCTGTGAGGTTAGGAGTGTGATATCATATCTCATTGACAGGTGACACAGGGCCAGAAAGAGTTAATGACCTCCCAGACTGACCTGACCCAGGGCCCAACTTTAGAGACTGCTTAGGAAGAGATGGAAAGGAGGAGAGCTGTGAACTGCAGCCCGCACTGCTAGAGAGAGAAGGGGAGATGCTGGCTCAGGGCTTGTGATGTCAGCAAACGAGTCTTGTCTATTGCCACGGCTTTGATTCAAAGATCAAAACAGGAGTGTGAAGATCTAGGAAGACACTGGAGGGCAACAGTGTTGTTGTCTCTCTGTCTCCGGGAAGGTTGGGGTAACCTGTATCTGAACCGTTTAATGATAAATTACCCTGGGCTAATTGCCAGGATGTTTGGGAGAAGGAAGATTGAGCCTATTGTCTTCTCAGGCCAAGAGGCTGCTGGAAATGTATAAAAGCCCTGGGACACGATCCTCCTTCATCTCAGATCGGCTTTGGGTTTCAAGAAGGGGAAACCCTGAGCCATAAGGATTGAGATCCCCAGTCACTGACTGGAGTCACCCTGAACATGGACATTGGACTGTAACCTCTGGGCTGTTTCTAAAAGGACATTTGGCCACTACAGACTCACCATCTCTGCTCGGTATCGTGACCTCAGGAACTGAACTCAGGTCGGTCTGTAGACTGATCTCTCTACCAACTCTCTCTCCCTTTTCTTTTTGAATAAACTGTAGTTTAATTAACGAGAATTGGCTATCAGCGCGTATTTGGGGTAAGATCTAAGGTATCATTGGACCTGGGTTTGGGGCCTGATCCTTTGGGACTGGGGGAACCTGCTCTCTTATATGATGAGAGAAGATCTTCAGTAATCATCATCGTATCTGACGTGTGTCCGGAGGGAGGCCTGGGGCGGGCACTTTAGGGGCACTGCGTTGTGTGGACGCCTGAGTACCCAGGGAGGTGATACGGAGGCTGGTTTGGTAACTCTGAGGAGTGGCATATCCACCGGCGTTCGGGGTTTGTCTGCCCCGCTCTGTCTGCAGTTCACCCCGACTGAGTGACCTCAGCTGGCTCCCACGGGCAGCATTGTGAGCCCCCCGCATGGCTCACCCCTCATCCCCCACGGCTTGCCTCCCACCCCCCACCCCTGGGCTCACCTTCATCTCCCATCTGGGCTTGCCCCCTGCCACCCCTTGGTCTAGCACCCATCCCCATCTGGCTCTCCCACCACCCCCTGTGCCCCCTCCTGGCTTGCCCCCCCCACTCCCCTCCAGCTCACCCCCCATCTCTTCCAGGTTCCACTCCAGACTTTCCCCCTGCCCTGCCCCACCCCCACACGGCTCGACCCCAGGACTTGCACTCCAGGTCTCTGCCCACATCTCCCCCCACACACACTCACCCATGCACTCCCGCTCTGGCTCGCCCCAGTGGTTCTCCTGGCAGTCGGCGCAGGTGCGTCCCCCGAAGCCTGGCCGGCATGGGCACTGCCCTGTGAACTGGTGGGCAAAGAAGACACTTAGGTGGAGCAGAGGGAGCCCGGGCACCCCCAAACACAGGCCTCCCTGGGCCCTGCGCAGCCCGATGGCCCCACAGGGCAGCCTGCCCATGCAGTGCCCAGCAGGGCACGGCCCAGGCCGAGCGCCAGGCCCTGCTGCATGCCAGGTGGCACCCAGCCCCTGCTCCCTGGCACGGGCACTCACCATGTTGCAGCCTTGCTGCAGGGAGTGGGCTGGGTGGCAGCCGCAGGGCTCGCAGCCCCGCTCCCCACCGAAGCTCCGGAAGCCGGGGGCGCACTGGTCGCAGTTCTTGCCCACCACGTGCTCGCGGCAGGGGCAGCTGCCCGTGAGCCGGTCGCAGTAGCAGGTGCCGGAGGTGCAGTGGGCAGGCAGCGTGCCCAGCTGGTTACAGGTGCAGCCTGGGAACAGCAGCAGCAGGATTGGAGGGGCAGGGTTCAGCCCCCTCCCTCTGCCCACAGATACCCACAGCCCCAGGGCACTGCCATCTCCCACACTCAGGGACAGGGCCGTGCTGGGCCCTCACCCCCCGTGTCTGCACAGTGCCAGGGCCTGGGACCCCAGCCCCACTCCCTGTGATGAGATGCCAGGCCCTGTCCTGCCCCACCATACCAGGCCCAGCCTGCCCCTCCCCACGGCCCCGCCCCACCGTGCCAGGCCCAGCCTGCCCCTCCCCACGGCCCCGCCCCACTGTGCCAGGCCCAGCCTGCCCCTCCCCATGGCCCCGCCCCACTGTGCCAGGCCCCGCCTCGCCCGACGACCCGCCCCACTGTGCCAGGCCCACCCTGCCCCTCCCCATGGCCCCACCCCACTGTGCCAGGCCCACCCCGCCCCTCCCCACGGCCCTGCCCCACCGTGCCAGGCCCACCCCGCCCCTCCCACGGCCCTGCCCCACTGTGCCAGGCCCCGCCCCGCCCGACGACCCGCCCCACTGTGCCAGGCCCCGCCCCACCCCCACAGCCCCGCCCCACTGTGCAGGCCCCGCCCCACTGTGCCAGGCCCCGCCCCACCCCTCCCGACGACCCGCCCCACTGTGCCAGGCCGAGCCCCGCCCCCCCCATGGCCCCGCCCCACTGTGCCAGGCCCAGCCCAGCCCCTCCGCACAGCCCCTCGCCATGGCCCCGCCCCACTGTGGCAGGCCCAGCCGTGCCCCATGGCCCCACCCCACTGTGCCAGGCCCATCCTGCCCCTCCCCACGGCCCCACCCCACTGTGCCAGGCCCAGCCCAGCCCCTCCCCACGGCCCCGCCCCACTGTGCAGGCCCCGCCCCACTGTGCAGGCCCCGCCCCTCCCACGGCCCCGCCCCACTTTGCAGGCCCCGCCCCTCCCATGGTCCCGCCCCACTGTGCAGGCCCCGCCCCTCTGTGCAGGCCCCGCCCCGCTCACGTCGGCAGCTGCGCTGCGGTGCGTTGCCGTGGTAGCCGGGCCGGCAGGCGGCGCAGCGGGGCCCGTCCGTGTGGTGCAGGCAGCGCAGGCAGTGCCCGGTGCGGGGGTCGCAGGCCTCGGGGTCGCTGGGGTCGATGTTGCCGTTGCACTGGCAGGGCCGGCAGCCCCCGCCCTCCTGCCCTGGGGCCCCGAAGTAGCCGGGGGAGCAGCGGTCACAGCGCGGGCCTGGAGGCGAGACCAGGAGACGCTCGCGGCCGGCTGGGCGATGCCCCGGAGGGACACCCCGGCCCGGGCAGCCTCAGGGGCCCCGTCCTGCTCTCAGGACCCAGAAACGCCACCAACGCCCCCCACCTGCCTCTGAGCCCCGTGCCAGGAGTGTGCTGCTCGGCTGGAGCCCCCCGGCCTGGCGCCGTGGGGCCCGGGGACCGACCCCACGCACGCATCCCTGGGACGGCTGCCCAGGCCCCAGGGCCGGCACGGAGCCCTGCCCCGGCGTGCTCCCCGCACTGCCCCCCACAGGGCTCTCGGGAACCAGCCGGCCCCAGATCACCTCCCCGGCCCCCTGCAGCCCCCAGCATCGCCATCGGGAGGGGCTGGGGGTGAGCGGGGCCAGGGGTGTCTCTATTTGGTTTTTTAAAGGAAAAGGGTAAACCCCACCCTCCCTGTCGGCCAGCAGGAGCCCCCCGCCCCGCCCCCGCCCTCCCTGTCGGCCAGCAGGAGCCCCCCGCCCCGCCCCCGCCCTTCCTGTCGGCCAGCAGGAGCCCCCCGCCCCGCCCCCGCCCTCCCTGTCGGCCAGCAGGAGCCCCCCGCCCCGCCCCGCCCTGCCCTCCCTGTCGGCCAGCAGGAGCCCCCCGCCCCGCCCTTCCTGTCGGCCAGCAGGAGCCCCCCGCCCCGCCCCCGCCCTCCCTGTCGGCCAGCAGGAGCCCCCCGCCCCGCCCCCGCCCTTCCTGTCGGCCAGCAGGAGCCCCCCGCCCCGCCCCCGCCCTCCCTGTCGGCCAGCAGGAGCCCCCCGCCCCGCCCCGCCCTCCCTGTCGGCCAGCAGGAGCCCCCCACCCCGCCCTTCCTGTAGGCCAGCAGGAGCCCCCCGCCCCGCCCCCGCCCTCCCTGTCGGCCAGCAGGAGCCCCCCGCCCCGCCCCCGCCCTCCCTGTCGGCCAGCAGGAGCCCCCCGCCCCGCCCCGCCCCTCCTGTCGGCCAGCAGGAGCCCCCCGCCCCGCCCCGCCCCTCCTGTCGGCCAGCAGGAGCCCCCCGCCCCGCCCCCACCCTCCCTGTCGGCCAGCAGGAGCCCCCCGCCCCGCCCCGCCCTGCCCTCCCTGTCGGCCAGCAGGAGCCCCCCGCCCCGCCCTTCCTGTCGGCCAGCAGGAGCCCCCCGCCCCGCCCCCCCTGTCGGCCAGCAGGAGCCCCCCGCCCCGCCCCCGCCCTTCCTGTCGGCCAGCAGGAGCCCCCCGCCCCGCCCCCGCCCTCCCTGTCGGCCAGCAGGAGCCCCCCGCCCCGCCCCGCCCTGCCCTCCCTGTCGGCCAGCAGGAGCCCCCCGCCCCGCCCCCGCCCTCCCTGTCGGCCAGCAGGAGCCCCCCGCCCCGCCCCCGCCCTTCCTGTCGGCCAGCAGGAGCCCCCCGCCCCGCCCCCGCCCTCCCTGTCGGCCAGCAGGAGCCCCCCGCCCCGCCCCGCCCTCCCTGTCGGCCAGCAGGAGCCCCCCACCCCGCCCTTCCTGTCGGCCAGCAGGAGCCCCCCGCCCCGCCCCGCCCTCCCTGTCGGCCAGCAGGAGCCCCCCGCCCCGCCCCGCCCCTCCTGTCGGCCAGCAGGAGCCCCCCGCCCCGCCCCCGCCCTCCCTGTCGGCCAGCAGGAGCCCCCCGCCCCGCCCCCGCCCTTCCTGTCGGCCAGCAGGAGCCCCCCGCCCCGCCCCCGCCCTCCCTGTCGGCCAGCAGGAGCCCCCCGCCCCGCCCCGCCCCTCCTGTCGGCCAGCAGGAGCCCCCCGCCCCGCCCTTCCTGTCGGCCAGCAGGAGCCCCCCGCCCCGCCCCGCCCTCCCTGTCGGCCAGCAGGAGCCCCCCGCCCCGCCCCGCCCCTCCTGTCGGCCAGCAGGAGCCCCCCGCCCCGCCCCCGCCCTCCCTGTCGGCCAGCAGGAGCCCCCCGCCCCGCCCCCGCCCTTCCTGTCGGCCAGCAGGAGCCCCCCGCCCCGCCCCCGCCCTCCCTGTCGGCCAGCAGGAGCCCCCCGCCCCGCCCCGCCCTCCCTGTCGGCCAGCAGGAGCCCCCCGCCCCGCCCTTCCTGTCGGCCAGCAGGAGCCCCCCGCCCCGCCCCGCCCTCCCTGTCGGCCAGCAGGAGCCCCCCGCCCCGCCCCGCCCCTCCTGTCGGCCAGCAGGAGCCCCCCGCCCCGCCCCCGCCCTCCCTGTCGGCCAGCAGGAGCCCCCCGCCCCGCCCCCGCCCTTCCTGTCGGCCAGCAGGAGCCCCCCGCCCCGCCCCCGCCCTCCCTGTCGGCCAGCAGGAGCCCCCCGCCCCGCCCCGCCCTCCCTGTCGGCCAGCAGGAGCCCCCCGCCCCGCCTCCAACCTCCCTGTCGGCCAGCAGGAGCCCCCCGCCCCGCCTCCAACCTCCCTGTCGGCCAGCAGGAGCCCCCCGCCCCGCCCTCCCTGTCGGCCAGCAGGAGCCCCCCGCCCCGCCCCGCCCCGCCCTGCCCTCCCTGTCGGGCAGCAGGACCCCCCTGCCCCGCCCCCGCCCTCCCTGTCGGCCAGCAGGAGCCCCCCGCCCCAACCCCGCCCTCCCTGTCGGCCAGCAGGAGCCCCCCGCCCAGCCCCAACCTCCCTGTCGGCCAGCAGGAGCCCCCCGCCCCGCCCCACCCTTCCTGTCGGCCAGCAGGAACCCCCCTGCCCCGCCCCGCCCTGCCCTCCCTGTCGGGCAGCAGGACCCCCCCGCCCCCGCCCTCCCTGTCGGCCAGCAGGAGCCCCCCGCCCAGCCCCCGCCCTCCCATCGGCCAGCAGGAGCCCCCCCGCCCCGCCCCCCCTGTCGGGCAGCAGGAGCCCCCCCGCCCCGCCCCCGCCCTCCCTGTCGGCCAGCAGGAGCCCCCCCCCGCCCGCCTGCCATGAGCAGGGCTGGCATAGCGCCCAGCCTGCAGCCGGGGCTGCTGGCAGCAGCAGATAGTGCTGTGACGGTGCTCTCCACGTGATTTTATGGAAATATGCGAACGAGTGTGACTATGATGTAACTGGAATATGCTTCAGGAAAAAGGTCTCTGGTACGGGGTCATTACAAAGCTTATAATCTACTGAGTGTGGTCATCCCATTTGTATGAATGTATCATCCTTGTATCTGAAACTAGAAATATGAAATATAACTCTGAGGTCCTATTGTAATTATGCAATGTGTGGGCCAGTAATGGTGGTTTGGTATCTTGGCTCCTGTTAACCAGGACAATTGACTGTAGATGGCTCTGTTTACTTGCAAGCCTTCCTGTGAGTCAGGCTGGGAAGAATGAAGGCTTCCTGTGAGTCAGGCTGGGAAGAATGTGACCATGTCACCTGGTACTGGAATCCATCTTAAAATTGGGGCTTTTCTGTTTAGAAGGAGGGGTGGGGACCCAGAGAGACAAAAGATTCCCCCCTTGTGCCAAAGCTATAAAAGGGGGTGGAACAGAACAAATTGTCTGGAGTCATGAGAAATCCCCTAGTTACCACCTGAGCTGGAGCGAACAAGAACTGTACTGGGGAAAGGATTGGGCCCAGACTAGGAAGGAGTCTAGTCTGTGAAAGAAGCTTATTGGAACATCTCTGAGGGTGAGATTTCATCTGTGTTCAGTTTCTTAATGTATTAGGCTTCAACTTGCGTGTTTTGTTTTATTTTGCTTGGTAACTTACTTCATTCTGTCTGTTATTACTTGGGGAACCGCTTAAATCCTACTTTTTATACTTAATAAAATCACTTTTGTTTATTATTGAACCCAGAGCAAGTAATTAATACCTGGGGGTGCAAACAGCTGTGCATATCTCTCTATCAGTGTTATAGAGGGCAATTTATGAGTTTACCCTGTATACACTTTATGCAGAGTAAAACAGATTTATTTGGGGTTTGAACCCCATTGGGAGCTGGGTGTCTGGGTGCTGGAGACAGGAGCACTTTTAAGCTGTTTTCAGTTAAGCCTGCAGCTTTTGGGGGACCAGGTACAGACCTGGGTCTGTGTTTGCAGCAGGCTGGCGTGTCTGGCTCAACAAGACAGGGCACTGAAGTCCCAAGCTGGCAGGGAAAATGGGCTCAGAGGTAGTCTCAGCACATCACGTGGCAGTCCCAAGGGGGTTTCTGTGACCCAGCCCACTACCACTACATCTCCAGTGGGACAGGCTAGGGGGCTGCACGTGGTGGGAGGCAGAGCCCAGCCTCGCCTCCCTCTCTCTGTGCCCGCAGCCCCTGAGAGCTGGGGGAGGCCCTGCCCTGTGTGGTAACCCAGAGGAGGTGGATGGGTCCCTGGAGCCCTGAGCTGGGTCCAGAGAGCAGTTGGAGGGAGCCAGGCCCAGCTCTTTCCCCTCCACAGAGTTGGGGGATTCCTGCCCCATGTGGTGCCCCCCAATCTTCAGGGTGCAGCGCAGGCCTGCTCTCTTCTCCCCCAGCAGCTCCCAGAGCAGGCTGTGCTGCCTGGCATTGGCGGGGGCGGCCTCGCAGGGTTTGGGTCTCCTGATTGCTCTGCCCGGCCGCCGCCCATCCTTGGGGATGCCCCGGGGCAGCTCCGCAGAGGCTGAGCAGCATTGCATGGGACCGAGGGCACCCCCTGCCCACTGCCCCCGGCTGCTGCCAGCCCCACGGCCTCTCGAATGGCTGAGTGGGGCTGCCACCTGCTCCCCCATGCAGTCTCCCCGAACAACGGGGCTGTGCCCAGCCCCATGACCTCAAGAGTGGGGGGGCAGTGCCCTGACCCCGTTATCCCGCTCCCCCACTGCTCACCCGTATAGCCTGGTGCACACAGACAGACGATCTGATTGGTCTCCTTGTCGGCATGGCAGGAGTTGCCATGGTAATGCCGAGTCCCAGGGTACCCCGGGCATGGGCAGGGTCGGCACTGCTGCCCCGAGCCCAGCACCGGGTCACCATAGTAACCCTCCAAGCACCTGCCCACAGCACAGGGAGAGAGAAGAGGGAGATGAATTCGGACCAGAAACCACCTCGCCTCTCCCCCGCCTCTGCCCCCCATAGCCAGCCCCCCACTGCTGACCCCCAGCCCCTGCTGCTGACCTCTGGCCAGCCCCCTCGCCTCTGCCCCCCTGTCAGGCCGCACCCCAACTACCATCCAGCCCCACCACTGCAGCCCCCCAGCCTCCCTGCCATTGCCTCCCCAGCCCCACAGCCAACCCCCCATCACTCCCACTCTCCCCGCTGCTGCCCCCCATCCCCACAGCCAGCCCCCCCATCACTGCCCTAATCCCCATGGCCAACCCCCAATTGCTACCCTCATCCCCACAACCAGCTCCCCCCACCATCCCCGCATCCCCATGGCCAGCCCCCATGCTGCCGTCCCCACATCCCCACAGCCAACCCCCCACCGCTGCCCCCTCAGCTCCACAGTGAGCCCCCCTTGCCACCCCCCATATCCACGGCCAGGCCCCCCACTGCTAATCCTTGTCCCCACGGCCAGCCTTCCCCCCCACCTGAGGCAGCCCACACTCTGGCTGCCCCCTAGCCAGCCCTCCACGCTATTCCCCATTGCGTCTTCATCACCCAGGCCTCAACAGCTGTCCCGCGCAGTGGGACCATAGCTGTGCCCCCGCCCCGTGGGGCCCGCACACCCACCTCTCACAGTGGAGCCCTGTGGTGGCGTCACGGCACTGCTGGCAGGCCCCGGTGTGGGGGTCGCACTCCTCCGAGTGCCCGTTGCAGTGGCAGGGCCGGCAGGCGGGAAAGCCCCACTGGCCCCACGAGCATTGGTCGCACCGGCGCCCCATGGCACCAGGCTGGCATCGGCACTGCCCGCTCACGGCGTCACAGAGCTTGGAGACCGAGCCCTCGGGGGAGCAGGCACAGCCTATGGGACAGGTGGGTGGGGTGTCACCCAGCTGAGCAGCCAGACGGACAGCAAGCATGCCCAGAGCACCCCATACCCAGACAGACGGACACAGATGGGGCCCGATGCCTGGAGCGTTACTGTGACAAAGGGGGGATGTTTAAAATATTTTTATGAATCCTATGTTTGCCTCAGTTTCCCTGGAGGAAGAGCAAGACCCCAAAGGGCTCTGGTACACCGCAGGGGTTCCTCCTGGAGACCTCCAAAGGTGGGGGTGTAGCCCTGATCCTGTGGGTCTGTGTCAGTCACTGTCCTGGGTAGTGGGCTTTCCCCGTCTTCTCCTATCCTCCACTGAGATGGGTCTGCCGGCTGGGACAGCTGGGCGGACAGGTAGAGGCCTTGGTTGGTAGGTGCTGGATTCCTCATTGTCTTCCCCAGGCTCCACTGATAGGGGGATTGAGGCCCAAGCAGCTGGGGACACCCTCCCTCTGTCTGCTAGCCTGCCCCAGAGCACACAGCCCTCCCCCTCCCTGCAACAATGCAGCACAGGGGAAACTGAGGCATGCAGGCTTCATACCAATATTACAAACCGTTCCCACTTTGTCACCTTCTTGCCCCTTTGCGACCCAACGGAACGGGATCACATCAGCCAGTGACCCCCCAATGTTATCCATAGGTGCCCCAGCATCTATCCTGTCTCTTTGGTCGCTGGCCGGCCAGGCATTTCCAGGATCCGCCAAGCACCATCGGCAGTTTCCAGTACACCATTCAGAGCAGTGTCATGTCCTCTCGGAGGTCGGCGCTTTTGGGGGGCACTAGCAGGGGCCACGGGGGAGTTTCCATGCTGCCCTTTGCCATCCCAAACCTTTGGGTTTGAAACCAGGCTTGGGTCCTGCCACTGCCCCTCCCCCTTGTCTGCCAGGGAGTGAGGAGGGCAGTGACCCCCTTCCCCCAGGGGTCAGCCAGCTGCAGCCCTGGCCCTACGTTGGGCAGGGAGGGACCCCTGGAGCACTTGGGCAGATCAGAGAAGGTTTGTCCCCCTACAAGGCTAGTCGTACCCCAGCCATGTCTGGTGCCCTGGGGGTGGGGAAGCCGGGATGCAGGATGCTCCTGCATGTGGGCAGGGCCCTCTGGAGTCGTGTCCCAACGCTGGGACTGGGTGTATGCAAGGCCCCCACCTCCCCTTGGGGTAACCTGCTGCCCCCAGGACAGAGCCCTCTTAGCCACCCCCCCCACCCCGTGGGCTGGAATTTGGGCTCTCTTGCGGAGACCCCACCATGGCCATGGCCCCCCTCAGACCAGGTGTCTCTGGTACCAGCAGCCACCTCCCAGCTGCTTTCCCCTCCCCTGGGGCCTCGTCTGGCCGTGGTCTTGCCCTGCCTGGGGGTTCAGCTGGGGGCTCAGCCCTGCCCCTGCACCCTGGGACAGCGTCTGGGCCCATGGGACTCAGCTCCTGTTTGTGGGCGGGGGGAGGGGGGATTCCTCTGCCCCACTCAGCCTGGGGTCTGGGCTCTGGGCTCTGGTTGCAGACAGGCAGGTGTCTAGCAGCCCTTCCTCTGTGTTACAGGAGGGGGAGCCCCTCCCTCCGCCTGCCAGCCGATCTATTGCCTTCCCTGGCCCCTGCTCTGAGCCTGGCTGGCGTGGGGCAAACCCCGGCCTGACCCAGGACAGAGGGAGAGCTGCAATGCCCCCTCTTCCCAGGCCCCAGGCTCAGGCCAGGCCCCTTTGCATCCCTTTTCTCGGGGAAAGCCAGGGGGAGCGAGCGAGTGGCCGGGGGTCTTGGAGAGCCGAGATGGAACGTGTGTCGGAAAACGACCAGAGTGGGCCCGGTGCTGGGTGAAACAGGGAGGCGAACTCGTCCTTTGCCCAGCCAGGCAGTAGGGTGACCAGGCGAAAAGGGACCCTGGCAGCTCCGGTCAGCCCCGCCGACAGGGCCATTAAAAACCCGGCCGGCGGCGCAGGGGGGACCCGGGGCTAAGGCAGGCTCCCTGCCCGTGGGCACGAGGGTAGCACGCACCACACAGAGCCGCCTGGCCGCCCATGCGCAGAGAGGCCACAGGGTCGCGGTAAGCGCCACAGTGACCCCGCACCCCAACCCCTGCCCAGATCCCCCTCCTGCACCCCAAACCTCTCATCCCCGGCCCCACCCCCGGCCGGAGCCCTCACCCCCCCCGCACCCCAACCCCCGCCCAGATCCCCCTCCTGCACCCCAAACCTCTCATCCCCGGCCCCACCCCCGGCCGGAGCCCTCACCCCCCCCGCACCCCAACCCCCGCCCAGATCCCCCTCCTGCACCCCAAACCTCTCATCCCCGGCCCCACCCCTGGCCGGAGCCCTCACCCCCCCCGCACCCCAACCCCCGCCCAGATCCCCCTCCTGCACCCCAAACCTCTCATCCCCGGCCCCACCCCCGGCCGGAGCCCTCACCCCCCCCGCACCCCAACCCCCGCCCAGATCCCCCTCCTGCACCCCAAACCTCTCATCCGCGGCCGGAGCCCTCACCCCCCCCGCACCCCAACCCCCGCCCAGATCCCCCTCCTGCACCCCAAACCTCTCATCCCCGGCCGGAGCCCTCACCCCCCCCGCACCCCAACCCCCGCCCAGATCCCCCTCCTGCACCCCAAACCTCTCATCCGCGGCCGGAGCCCTCACCCCCCCGCACCCCAACCCCCGCCCAGATCCCCCTCCTGCACCCCAAACCTCTCATCCCCGGCCGGAGCCCTCACCCCCCCCGCACCCCAACCCCCGCCCAGATCCCCCTCCTGCACCCCAAACCTCTCATCCCCGGCCCCACCCCCTCCCCCGCAACCCCCTGCCCCAGCCCAGTGAAAGTGAGTGAGGGTGGGGGAGCAGGAGCAATGGAGGGAGGGGGATAGAGTGAGGGGGGCGGGGCGTGGGGGGGCCTCAGAGGGGGGGCGGAGCCGGGGTGTGAGTTCGGTTTTGTGTGATTAGGAAGTTGGCAGCCCCGCAAGGCAGCTGCAGCTCTGGCCCAGCGAGCGAAGGGTGCGCCCAGCCCTTGGGAGGGACGAGCCACAGCGAGCTCCTGGGCACCGGGGGTGGCAGACGGGGGGGCACACATCCCCTTTGGCTCTCCTGGGCTCAGGCACATCCCCCCCAGGGGAGCACAAGGTGGGGTTCATGGGAGACAGCCCTGGGGTGGGCAGTCACCCAGACAGACCGACAGACGGACCGACCGACCGGGCCGGTGCTCCCAGGGCGACATGGGGACAGACACACAGGTACTCACGGCTGCAGCCGGAGGGCCCCAGTCCATAGGTGCCTGGCGCACACTGGTCACAGCGCCGGCCGATCACGTGGGGTTTGCACGGGCACTGCCCACCCACCGGCTGGCACACGCTGCTGGTGGAGCCTTGGGGGTCGCACTGGCAGGCTGGGGAGAGAGGGGGACCAGTGGTGCTCATGGGGGGCCCCCTTGGCACACACAGGAAGAGAAGTCAGGAGTCCCGCCCCCCAGCGCGTGCTTGGCAGAGCCCCAGGGCAGGGCGTTAGCTGCCATTCAACCCACTCCGCCCCTCAGCAAGCGCTGCCCCCCCAGATTCCCAGCCCAGGGAGCCTGTCCAGCACCCTCCCCAGGCCCCCCCCCGGCCAGCACTCCCCCAGGGCCCTGGCCAGCACCCTCCCCAGGCCTCCCCCCCCGGGCCGGCACTCCCCCAGGGCCCCCCCCCAGCCGGCACTCCCCCAGGGCCCTGGCCAGCACCCTCCCCAGGCCCCCCCCCGGCCAGCACTCCCCCAGGGCCCTGGCCAGCACCCTCCCCAGGCCTCCCCCCCCGGGCCGGCACTCCCCCAGGGCCCCCCCCCAGCCGGCACTCCCCCAGGGCCCTGGCCAGCACCCTCCCCAGGCCCCCCCCCCGGCCGGCACTCCCCCAGGGGCCCCCCCCCGGCCGGCACTCCCCCAGGGCCCCCCCGGCCGGCACTCCCCCAGGGCCCCCCCGGCCGGCACTCACCCAGGGCCCTGGCCAGCACCCTCCCCAGGCCCCCCCCCGGCCGGCACTCCCCCAGGGCCCCCCCCCGGCCGGCACTCCCCCAGGGCCCCCCCGGCCGGCACTCCCCCAGGGCCCCCCCGGCCGGCACTCACCCAGGGCCCCATCGTGCAGCAGGGCGGAGATGCTGCAGAGCAGACGGGTGCACATCTCGGGCAGCGCTGGCATGGTCGCCATGCGGAACGCCTCCTGGCACGTGTAGCGCTCCAGCTCCTCCCGGTGCTGCACCGCCGCCGGCTCGCTGCCACGGAAAGCCGGCAGCTCCAGCACTCGCGGCAGAAGGACGAGCTGGGAAGGGAGAAGCATGAGCGCAAATGGGGGGCCCAGCCTGTGGGGCACGGGCTGGGCAGGGCAGCAGGCTGCACTAGGCCAGGAATGTGGGGGGCAGGGAGTAGGCCAGGCTGGGCTAGACAGGCTGCACTGGGGGAGGGGGGGCACTGGACAGGCTGCACTGGGGGAGCGGGGGGCACTGGGGGAGCGGGGGGCGCTGGACAGGCTGCATGGGGCAGAGTTAGAGGCAGGTGCTGGCTGGACTAGGCATAGGGCATGGTGGGGGCACGGCCAGGCCAGGCGCGACGCAGAGGGGGCACAGGCTTAATGCCACAGGCCAGATGGATGGGCAAGCCCAGTGGGGCAGGCTGTGCCGTGGGCCCATGGGCCGGGTAGCGCAAGGTGTGGGCTGGGCAGGGCCAGGCAGGGGGTGCAGTGGACCAGGTGTTTGGGGCCAGGGAGACAGGGGTGCGGGCACTGGGGAATGAGAGCCAGAGGCAGAAGTGGCACCCAGCAGGCCCGGAGCAGCCCTAGGGCCCTCCCCACCACCACATCATGGTACTGCCGGTGGCACCTGCCAACGAGCGAGCGGCACGGTACATGCAGGCAACAGATGTCCTGTCATCTGCTACCGCTGAGAACAGTCTAGAGCCATCCTCTCTGGAACAGCCTCTCAGGTAGTTGAAAGCAGCTATCAAATCCCCCCTCATTCTTCTCTTCTGCAGACTAAACAATCCCAGTTCCCTCAGCCTCTCCTCATAAGTCATGTGTTCCAGCCCCCTAATCATTTGTGTTGCCCTTCGCTGGACGCTTTCCAATTTATCCACATCCTTCTTGAAGTGTGGGGCCCAAAACTGGACACAGTACTCCAGATGAGGCCTCACCAATGTCGAATAGAGGGGAACGATCACGTCCCTCGATCTGCTCGCTATGCCCCTACTTATACATCCCAAAATGCCATTGGCCTTCTTGGCAACAAGGGCACACTGCTGACTCATATCCAGCTTCTCGTCCACTGTCACCCCTAGGTCCTTTTCTGCAGAACTGCTGCCTAGCCATTCGGTCCCTAGTCTGTAGCGGTGCATTGGATCTTCCGTCCTAAGTGCAGGACTCTGCACTTGTCCTTGTTGAGAGGAGGCTCCCCCAGGGTCCTGGCTGGCTTCGTAGGGAGCAGCTCCAGAGCACAGCCTGGGGATGCCGTGACAGGTGGCAGCTGGCGGGAAGTGACTTACGGCTCAACCAGGGCACTGGCAGGTTTCCTGTCACATCCGGAGCTGGCACATGGGCTCCAGCTCACAGTGCCGTGGGGGGCTTCAGCCCACAACACCTTGGGGCAGTGAGTAGCTGCTGGAAGGACACCCCCTGCTCTGCAAAGCCAGGCGACGTGGCTACAGCCCTGGCTTGGCCTCTCCCCGCCCAGTGCAGGAGGCAGCTGCCATGCCTGGCCCAGGGCTCTCCCAGGGAG
The DNA here is from genome assembly GCF_965140295.1 of Lepidochelys olivacea. Lineage (NCBI taxonomy): Eukaryota > Metazoa > Chordata > Testudines > Cheloniidae > Lepidochelys > Lepidochelys olivacea. The sequence continues at coordinate 1,271,647 of NC_140417.1, read as the reverse complement.
AAGCGGGGATTGGGAGGGGTGCCTGGCAGAGGCCACGTGGGGACTCTGGGGTCAGGACCTGGCACCCCCCTGCGCAGCCGCTGGCTGAGGGGAGAGGCTGCTGAGGGCAGCTCCCGCCAGCCCCTGCCCTTACCGAGTCGATGAGGATGAAGGCGGCTGGGTGGCGCTGGACCACACCCGCCCGCTGGAACCGCATGGCGATCTCGTACTGGTTACTGGGCTCAAAGCAGAAGGGCCGGGACAGCAGGGCGTACCTGGGGGCAGGAGGCAGGGGTGAGGGGCAGGAGGGTAAGTGGTGTGGGCTGGCCGATTGGGGCAAACAATGGGGGCTATGACACAGGGGGGCTGTGAGCCCAGCCCAGCATGGGACAGGGCCCTGGGTGGGGGTGGGGGGCTCTGAGCCCAGCCCAACGTGGGACAGGGCCAGGGCCTGCGGGCGGGGAGGTGAGCCCAGCCCAGTGTTGGTCAGTTTGCCAGGCTGGGGAATCAGCTGGCATGGGCTGGGCTGCGCACGGCATGGCTGGGAGGCTGGGGGGCTGTGCCCCCTTGGCAGGGCTGTGCCCCCTTGGCAGGGCTGGCTCCTAGCCTGGGCAGCAGCTGGTGAGGGGATGCACTGCAACATTGGCCCGAGCCGCCTGGCAGCGAGGGCACTGGTGCCCCACGAGGGTCCCCAGGCAGGGGGAGGAGAAAACAGGGCCTGGATCCGGCCAGGAGCCCCCCTGTCGGCTCTCACCTCTCGGTGTGCGGCAGGCTTTCCTTGTATCTCTGCTCCGAGGGCAGCACGTTCCCGCAGCGAGGGCTCGTGGGCAACGCCTGGGCACTGACGCTGACGATGGCCTCCCAGTCCTCTGTGGACTGCAGGGAGAGGGGTTGGGGCGCCCCGCAGCTGGGTCCCCAAGGGCGGAAGCCTACAGCCCTCCCGAGGGAGTGGGGGCACTGCCGGGGGTGGGCCCGGTGGTGCTGGCAGGGGAAGGAGCCCTGGGCTGGGGGCCGGACAGGCCCTGGGAGATGAACCGGGCCCCTGCAGCGTTCCTCAGGGCAGCCTGCTCCCAGCATGGGCCCCTTGCCCTGGGCAGCTGAGCTGGGCGCTGAGTGTGGACTCTGCACCGGGTGCTCTCGGGGCTGGGCCCCACACACCAGGGGAGCCCGGTGCCAGGCCATCCCCTCCGCCCTCAGCTAGGGCTGCCAGATGCCCAGTTTTTGACCGGAAAGTCTGGTTGAAAAGGGGACCTGGTAGTGCCCGGTCAGATGCACTGACTGGACACCCGAAGCCCAGTTACCACGGGTGGGGGGAGGCGCTGTGTGATTAACCCACGCGCTCAGACCCTGCTCAGCCAGGCCGCCCCCTGTGCAGGCCGCCGGACCTCCAACCCAGCCCCGGAGCAGAGGGAGCCCAGCGGGGCGGGGGGAAGGAAAGGAAGGTGGCAAGATCCAGCAAGTGACAGGGGTGGGGCCTTGGGGGGAGAGGCGGGGACAGGGGGGGCTGGGAGTCTGGGTACCAGCAATTAGAAAGGTGGCAACCCTACCATCAGCCCCATGCCCTGTGGCAGCCTGGCACCCAGCCACCCCTCCCCCATCAGCCCCACACACCCTGCAGGAGCCCGGCCATCCCCTCCCCTGCCGGCCTGTTGCCACCGGGCAGCCTGGTGCCCAGCCACCCCTCTGTGCCCCACACACCTCGGGCTCGTAGCGGATCAGGATGTCGTACTCCATGGGGTAGGGGATGTTGTCGATGTGGAAGGACAGGCCGGCCCCATCCCGCACGCGGGCGAAGCCGGGCCCCGTCCATGTGATCATGTGACCCACGTGCTCCCGGGACACCACTTCCACGTCAGGCTGGGGGGCAGAAACCTGGGTCAGTGCCCTGCCCCTCCACCGCTGCCCCTTGCCCCCACCTGCCCCCGTCTCACCCCATCCCTGCCCCCCACTACGCTCAGCCCATTCCTGTCCCCACCCCTCCACCACTGCCCCCACCTGCCGCATCCCTACCCCCACTCCTGCTCCCTGCTATCCTCCCTTATGTGACAAAATGGGAATTTTTTGTAGTGTTTTTTATTAATCCTACGTGTGCCTCAGTTTCCTTTTACACCCTGCATTGCTGCCCAGTGGTGGGAGGATTATGGCTACGTCGGCTTCACGGGGCTCTCCCCTCGCTTTGTTAGCCCCCCTCCCCAAGAGGCCAGGGAAGAACTCCTGAGGGCCTAGCACTGTCCACAGTGGGGCAGGTCGTCTGGGCATTGGCACCCCAAGCGCCGGATGTAGGCCTGGTGGGATCACATGGCCGAGCCTGGGAGAGGAATGGGACTCGGGGGGCTGGCCCACTGAACGGGCCCTCCGGGGCACTGCTCGAGAACTGGGGCATAGCCCCGACCCTGTGGATCTGTGACACCCCACAGCCCCCCCATTCCTGCCCCCATCCTCCCCCCCCTTCCTCCTCCAGGACCCTCCCCCCCGCTCCTCACCTTGTGCTGGGGCTGCCGGCTGCGCCGGGGCAGGGCTCGGTGCTGCCGGAGCCGCATGGCTCCACGTTGGCGGCGCAGACGCCCCTTCCGCCCGTTGGGGAGCCCGCGGGAGTGCTCCAGGCAGTCCGAGGGGGCCTCGGGGCGCAGCGCTCCCTGCAACGGGCCAGGGTCAGCCTGGGAGACCGCCAGGGGCGCGGGGATGGGGGCTGCGCCGAGCACCCCGGGGGATGGGGCTGAGCCAGGGGGACTGACGAGGGGGCAGGAGGTTGCTGTGGGGGGCTGGGGTTACCCTGAGGAGACCCCCTGACCGCAGCAGGCTCCAGCTGGCCAGAGGGACGCTGACGCCCGGCTGCACAGTGTAGCTGGTGCTGGGTCCTGTTGCTCTGCGGGGGGCAAAACCCCCGGCCCAGACCCCAGCCTGCCACGAGAGACTGGGCCCCACAGCCACGGAACTGCACTTGGGAGGGGTACTGAGCCCGTGACCAGCTGTGACGTTATTGACTTGAACTGGGACCATATAGAACATCGTTGCAACCCAGGTCCCGTAGTGGCACTAAATCTTGTATAAAGGGGGTCAACTAAGGTGTCTCAGACGAGGTGATGGTTTGCTGGTTAGGATGATGCTGTCTGTGTGCGTCTATCATTTTGTAGTTAAAGTTATGAATATTGGCTCTGTCCTGTCTGTAGTTCAAACCTGTGCTCTGCTTCTGGGGGACACCCCAGACACGTTGGGGTCAGCTCTGCCTAGCCTGCTGGACGGCCCATTAAGGACCATCAGCGACACAACTGACCCAGTGAGAGAAGGCAGACGCGCCTGGGGACTCGGCCAGGCGTGCAGGGACCTGCCTAGGGACCGAACTCGGAGGTGTTTCCAGGCCATGGATGGGCAGCTTGTCCTTGGGACACAGAAAGCAGAGACCACACGGCAAGAGACTTTCAAAAGCTGCTGCAGCTCTTCCAGCTGGTCTTCAGTCCTGCTTCTGGCCTCTGGAGGGACTTGGCTACCCTGAAGCTTTGACCCAAGGACTGAAAGACCCATCCCAGCTGGGGATGTTCTCCAGAGACTGGATTTGAACCTGCCGTTTATTCCATCCCTGCTGCAAGCCTGACCCAAGAACTTGGCCGTCACTGGACGTCATTGATTCCATTGAACCCGTTCTAGCTCTCCTCTCTGTCTTTTCCGTTTATGAACAAACCTTTAGATTTTACACTCCAAAGGATCGGCAGCAGCGTGATCTGTGGGTAAGATCTGATTTGTGTATTGACCGGGGTCTGGGGCTTGGTCCTTTGGGATCGAGAGAACTGTTTTTCTTTTACTGGGGTATTGGTTTTCACAACCATCTGTCCCCATAACGAGTGGCCCTGGTGGGGATACTGGGAAACTGGAGTGTCTAAGGGAATTGCTCGTGTGACTTGGGGTTAGCCAGTGGGGTGAGACCAAAGTCTGCTCTGTTTGGCTGGTTTGGTTTGCCTTGGTGGGCACAGAAACCCCAGCCCTGGGCTGTAACTGCCCTGCTTTGAGCAGTTTGCCTTAAATTGGCACTCTCCGTTGGGTCCTGCTAGAACCAGCATCGTTATAACATGGGACTCTGTGCGCTGCCCACCCCCTCGGCCCTGGGACCCCACACACTGCCCCCCCCCTTGGCCCAGGGACCCTGGGTGCTCCCCCCCGGCCCTGGGACCCCACATGCTGCCCCCCTCAGGCCCAGGACTCCGCGCCCTGCCCCCTCCCAGCCCCGGGACCTGCAGCAGCCAGCATTGGGTACCCGCACTCACCGGCAGCGTGGGGTGGGTGGGCGCGTGTCCTGTGGCATGCTCTGCCTCGTAGCTGTAGTAGTCCAGGGGTGCACAGAAGTAGCCGGGCTGCACCTGGTCACACTGGCGCCCGATGAGGTGGGGCCGGCAGGGGCACAACCCGTCCTCCATGGAGCACCTGGGGGCGGCACAAGCCCTGTCCATCCTGGGCTAAGGGAGCCTGCTCTGCCCTGTCCCTTTGTCCCGGGGGAGCCGGCCCAGCCCAGGCCACATGTCCGTGTGTCTGTCCCAGGGCAGGGGCCATGGGGGAGGAGTGAGAGGGGCCAGCCTGTTACCAGCCCTGAGTGCCCTGGTGTGACGAAGTGGGACTGTTCTTAATGTTTCCTCTGAATAGTGTGGGGGTGCCTCAGTTTCCCCTAGGCAGTTCTTAAGTATCTAGGGGGTGGGATAAGGGTGTATGATCACTGCAGAGCCCTAGAGGGCAGGTGTGGGCAGGGGTCTGGACACAGAGAATGGCCGACACCCTGTTTCCTGGCAACTGATGGCCTGGGCCCTTCCCCCCTGCGAGGTGAGAGCTAAAGGGTTGGAGAACAAAGGAATCAGGTGACCACCTGGCCCGGGAAAGGAACAAAGCCCAGAGGAGGAGGGGCTGGAGGGAGTTTCAGTTTGGGGCTGGGTGGAGGAACACAGGGAACCCCAGGGCTGGGGTCTAAGCTCCCTGCTCCCCCAGAAGGACATGATTGAGGGGTCCTGGTTGTACCCACAAGCTCTGTTTTTGGACTGTGTTCCTGTTGTCCAATAAACCTTCTGTTTTACTGGCTGGCTGAGAGTCTCAGTGGATCCCAGGAAGAGGGGTGCAGGGCCTGGACTCCCCCACACTCCGTGACAACTGGTGGCAGCGGTGGGATGTACTGCACCCCGTGGATGGCACTTCCTGCAGTAAGTGACTGGGGAGCAGTAACACGAAGGGGGATTGCCGAGGACCAGGCATGCTGAAGGCTCAGAGAGGAGCGGTTTCGGGGGGCGGTTAACCCCTGGGAGTGTGTGACCAGCGAGAAGGACTGTGCAGTAATGGGGTCCCCCTAAGGACTGCAGTGAGCAGTCTCAGGGGCGGAGGAGCCTGCAGCTTGGCCCGGGGAGAGAGAAGGACTTTTGCAGTAACAGGGTTCCCCTGGGGATTGCAGTGAGCAGTCCAAGGGGCGGAGGAGTCTACAGCTCGACCCTGGCAAAGAGGTGGTGACCTCGAGAAGGGCTGGCACACTAGGGGTTCTCCCTGGAAACCGTGGGGAGCTGAGAACACACGGGCCTGTGAGTCCACAACAACTTGGGAGGAGCGGAGTGATGGTCTGTCACCGTCTCCTTAAGAAGGACATTGTAACCCTGTGCAAAAAGAGAGGGTTGAGCGTTGGAAAGTTCACCAAAGCACAGTTAATCGTGCAGCTGGAGGAGGATGACCGCTCTAAGGGACAGATTCCTGACCCCCAATGGGGCTATAGCAGGATCTGGGAGCAGCTGGAGTGGTAGCCAGGCATCCCCAAGACTCCTGTCCCCGACCAGACGTGGGTCTTCACGATCGGGTTCCCCATCGGGGGATCGGAGATGGACGGGATTGGAGCTGAGTCCGAGGGAGCAAGAGGACTGTGAGAGACAGCGAGAGCCCGAGAAAGAGCTGCAGAAGCAGCAGCAGCATGAACTGGCGGTGGTGGGGTGGAGAGGCCTAGAGGACCTCCCCGGGGTGAGTGGGGACAGACCCCGGGGGGCCAGTTCCGCAGGGAACCTCGAGACTAAATTGCTGCCCCTGGTTAAGGATGGGGGGATGTGGATGCCACCTCACTGCCTTTGAGCAGGCTGGCGATTTGAACCAAGGGGACCCTGCGGAAAAGCCCCGGTGTCTAGCTCCCTTGCTGGGTCCCAAGGCCATAGACTCCGTCATCCAGATGGTTGGGGATGTGGACAGGCTCCCACTCCTGGTCCCAACCTATATGTCTGTGTGGAGTTTCCTGGGGCCAGGCCCCACGGATCTCCAGTGGGAGCAGAAGGTGATGGTCAATGGGGAGACATTCTTGGGGTGGCCAAAGGGCATGGGCTGCATAAACCTTCCCACATGCGGCCTGCGAGTGCTATCGACCACCCCTGACCTAAGGGAGGGCGTGAAACTGGAAGGGCCTGGTGTAACTCCTACCAAGGAAGGTTGGGGCATCCATGGGAACGTTGGTGGCTTCGAACTTCCCCAGGTCACCAGCTAAAGTGACCCCGCTCAGTTCGATCTCGAAGGGGGGAGAGATGTGACAAAGTGGGACTGTTCTTAATGTTTCCTCTGAATAGTGTGGGGGTGCCTCAGTTTCCCCTATGCAGTTCTTAAGTATCTAGGTGGTGGGATAGGGGTGTATGATCCTTGCAGAGCCCTAGAGGGCAGGTGTGTGCAGGGATCTGGACACAGAGAATGGCCAACACCCTGTTTCCTGGCAACTGATGGCCTGGGCCCTTCCCCCCTGCGAGGTGAGAGCTAAAGGGTTGGAGAACAAAGGAATCAGGTGACCACCTGGCCCGGGAAAGGAACAAAGCCCAGAGGAGGAGGGGCTGGAGGGAGTTTCAGTTTGGGGCTGGGTGGAGGAACACAGGGAACCCCAGGGCTGGGGTCTAAGCTCCCTGCTCCCCCAGAAGGACGTGATTGAGGGGTCCTGGTTGTACCCACAAGCTCTGTTTTTGGACTGTGTTCCTGTTGTCCAATAAACCTTCTGTTTTACTGGCTGGCTGAGAGTCTCAGTGGATCCCAGGAAGAGGGGTGCAGGGCCTGGACTCCCGCACCTGCTCTGCCCTGTCCCTTTGTCCCGGGGGAGCCGGCCCAGCCCAGGCCACATGTCCGTGTGTCTGTCCCAGGGCAGGGGCCATGGGGGAGGAGTGAGAGGGGCCAGCCTGTTACCAGCCCTGAGTGCCCTGGTTCCATCCCCAGCTCCCCACAGCTTGTGTCCCACCCCCGGGGTGATGACCTGGGCATGGTCTTACTGTCTTCTCTGAATAGTGGGTGTGCCTCAGTTTCCCCTGTGTTACTCAGGTATCTGGGTGGTGGGACAAGGGGGGGTGATCTTTGCGTGACCCCTAGAGGGCAGGTGTGGCTGTGACAGGCCGCAGAGAACAGCCGACACTCGTAGCCTGGCAACTGAGGGCCAGGCCCCCTCCTCTGCGAGGATCAGCCCAGGGTGTTGGCGCAGCCGGGGTGACCTGCTGGCCCGGGAACAGAAAGGAAGGAGGAGGGGCAAGAGGTGTGAGGGAGGGTTGCCAACCCTCCAGGGTTGGCCTGGAGTCTCCCGAATAGGCATCGGTCTCTGGGTGACTATTGAAAGCAACCCAGCAGACCGGGCTGTTCTACACCGACTAACCGGCCTGTCACACGCTGGCTGGGGGTCACGGCAGCTAGAGATCGGGGGGGCATTTCTCCCTCTGGGGGTGGGGCCCCAGGGGCAAAGCCAGGCTCCTGGTGGCTCCAGGAGGCGGGGAGCCTCTGAGAAGGGCTGTCGCACTGAGGGATTCCTCCCAGGGGCGGTGCAGGGCTGAGAGTCTGGGGCCTGGCAGTGCCTGACACCCGGCACCCCTGAGCCACGGTGCCACCACTGCCCCATGACCCTGCCCCACGGCCGTGATATCGCCCCATGTGTGACGAAGTGGGAACGTTCTTAATGTTTTTTCTGACTACTGTGTGAGTGCCTCAGTTTCCCCATGGCATTTCTTAAGTCTCTAGGTGGGGGGATAAGGGGGTGTGATTGTGGCAGAGCCCTAGAGGGCCAGCGTGATGGTGTCTGCACAGAGAATGGCCGACACCCTGTCCCCTGGCGACTGATGGCCTGGGCCCCTCCTCTGCAAAGGGGCCGACTGGAGAACAAAGAGATCAGGTGGCCTCCTGGCCTGGGAAAGAGACAAAGGCCAGAGGAGGGGTGGGAGAGTTTCAGTTTGGAGCTGGCTGGGGAAATGGAGGGAGGCCAGAGGGGGCTCTGGCTCCCTGCCCCCCAAGACAGACGTGACTGAGGGGTCCTGTTCTCTGCACCTACAAGCTCTGTGTTAGACCATGTTCCTGTCGTCTAATAAACCTTCTGTTTTACTGGCTGGCGGAGAGTCCCGTCTGACTGCGAAGTTGGGGGGCAGGACCCTCTGGCTTCCCCAGGACCCCGCCTGAGCGGACTCGCTGGGGGAAGCGCAGGGAGGGGCAGAGGAGGCTGAATGCTCCGAGGTCAGACCCAGGAAGGTGGAAGCTGTGTGAGCTGTGTGTCCTGCAGACAGGCTGCTCCCAGAGAGGAGACTTCCCCAGAGTCCTGCCTGGCTTCATGGGGAGCAGTTCCAGAGCATCACCCGGGGACCCCGGGACACCCTGTACCCCCTCTCCCCAGCTGTGGCGCTGCTCATCATGTCCCTCCCCCCAGCAGTGAAGCCATGTGGCTTCCCCCGGAGGAAGTGTGAGACCCCTGGGGGGTCTGGTACCCTGCAGGGTTCTCCGGGAGACTGCCCCAAATACTGTCGTAGGTCGTACCCCCCTCCGACGTGTGGTGCTGCCCCGTGCCCTTCCCCTGCGTGGCACATGCCTACCTGTTGCTGTAGGCGCCCCCGAAGTCGCAGGCGCAGGGCCGGCAGCCGGCCACGTCGGTGCTCAGGCCCCAGAACTCGGGCTGTGGGGAGAGCAGGGTTAGGCACCGCCTGGGGTCCGGCCGGGGCCAGGCAGGGGGCAGGGGCACTCACCAGGCACTGGCTGCAGTACTGGCCGCTCACAAAACGCTTGCAGTAGCAGTCTCCACTGACGTGGTCACAGGGGGGGCTGCCCGTGAGGATGCCCCGAGGGTCGCACCTGCAGGCTGGGCAGAGACACAGCAGCTTACCCAGTGGGGCCCGTGCCCCCAGGATCCTGCCCGGTACCCATGAGGTTGTCCCACGCAGCATGCGGGGCCCTGCCACTGGCGGCTGCACCGAGGAGCCATGTCCCCCGGGGCCCTGCAGCACAGCCCGGCTGGGTGGCTGTGATGAGGTGGGCATGGTCTTACTGTCTTCTCTGAATGCTCGGTGTGTGCCTCAGTTTCCCCTATGTGTTACTCAGGTATCTGGGTGGTGGAACAATGGGGGGTGATGTCTGCAGCAACCTCCAGAGGGCAGGTGTGGCTGTGACAGTCTCCAGAGAACAGCCGACACTGTAGCCTGGCAACTGAGGGCCAGGCCCCCTCCTCTGCAAGGATCAGCCGGAAGTGTTGGTGCAGCCGGGGTGACCTGCTGGCCCGGGAAAGGGACAAAGGAACAAGCAGGGGCAACAGGCGTGAGGGAGGCCTCAATCCCCCGCATAGGGGCTGGAACCAGGGGGACTGGGGGGCTGCAGCCTCCCCTGGCGTGACATGGTCTCCATCATATCCAGGGTTTGTAGTTTGGTTCCTTGGCTCAGCCCCTCCCCAGCCCCGACCCCATACACGTTGCTCCAGCACCCTGGTCTCCTGTTTGGGACTCAGGGGGAGTCCGGGGGAACCAGGCCCCGGGTCCCCCCAAGCTGGTTTTCTGCAGGTGCCTGCTCCCTGGGCTGACAAGCTCTGTTCTACGCTGAGCTCCCGACGGCTCTGTCACACGCTGGTGGGAGACACAGCTGGCTGCAGAGTGGGGGGCAGGGCGCTTTGGGGGGGTGAGGCTCCCCAGGGGGACGCACTGCAGGGAGCGAACGGGGTGACCAAGGGGCTGAACGCTCCGAGGTCGGACCCAGGAAGTGCCAAAGCCAAGCAGGCTCCTTGGCCTGGTGAGCATGGCCCTGAGGGGAGACACTGTCCCAGAGCCCTGCCTGGCTTCGCTCCGAGCGGTGCCAAGGCCGTGCCCACACTCACACTGGCAGCCCTGTGGGTTGGTGCGGCTCAGCCCGTAGAAGGCCTCCTTGCAGCGGTCGCAGCGCACGCCCTGGACGTGTTCCTTGCAGCGGCACTGCCCGGCGATCATGCCCAGCGCCACGTCCGTGTGGCTGTCACACACCCCGCCGTCCAGGGAGCCCACTGGGTCACAGTCACAGGCTGCCAGCAAAGGGGAAGAGAGCAGGAGTCGCACGCCAGGAACCAGCTCAGCGCCCAGCCTGGACGCCAGGGCCTGGCACCGCAGTGGCCCCAAAGCAGGTGGCACTGCCAGGGCAGATGGGATCGCCCATGCCGGGCAGGGAGAGGGCAGCCGAGTGTCTCAGCGCAGCCAAAGCCCTGGGCACATGCCCAGGCCAGGGAGTGCGACTGCCAGCAAAGGGGCTGGGGCTTGGCGTGAGCCCCCCCACAGCACTGCAGCCAAAGGGCTCACGTGCTCCCTGGCCGCATCCCGGGGCCGTGACCAACGCGGGGACGTGGGTGATATGCGCCTCAGTTTCCCTAGGCGTTGCCCTGCCACACTGAGCGCCACGAGGCGTGGGCCACGCAGCAGGCTGGGGAGAGACACGGGGCAGCGAGGGCATGGGGGACCTAACAGACAATGGGAACCCCAAGGACCCCGCATGTCCTCGTGAGAGGGGAGCCCATGAGGCTACAGCTGGAGAAGGAGGGGGCCGTGCCAGGCGAGTGTGAGAAGACCCAGGGGAGCCCCTGGCATTGAGACTCGGGAGAGACGAGGAAGGAGGTCAAGATGGGCTGGCCAGGCTGGTCTCCGCTGATCCAGGACCGGAACCCGTTACCAGCTGCCGTGCCACAGGGGGACAGTCCAAGCGGGGGCTCGCTCCGTGGCCTGGCTGGGCAGAGCTCCCGGAGGGTCACAGGGGCTACAGCCCGCTCTCGAAGGCGGGGAGCGGCCAGCCTCGCTACGCACAGAGGTGAACCCAGCCTGCTCCGATCTCTGGGCCCTGGGGAACCCAGGAGCCGTGCAGTGCCCTGGCCTTCCCTCGCGCCTGGGGAGGGCACAGGCATGGCATCGGGGGCCCGTATGGGCTGGGAGCAGACCCGGGGACAGCATCTGACTAGCGGGGGCCTGGCGAGCCCCTGGAGACCCAGGGCTGGGCACGGGCCGGTAACCCTGAGAGAGAGGATGCCCCCTCTGCACTGCGGGCACCCAGCCGGCCCCAGCTCTAGCTTCAGAGGAAGGGGAGCAAAGCGCCGAGAACCCCAGGGGGTGGCCCCCGCCCGCTGGAGGCTGCCCGGGCCCGCCCGGCAGGGCACTCACGGACGCAGGCGGTGCTGGCCCGGATGTCGGCCAGCGGGCTGTGGTAGTAGAAGGGTTTGCAGAGCTGGCAGCTGCGGCCCATGGTGTTGTGCTGACAGTCGTCACAGACGCCCCCGCTGGCATTGCCCGTGGCCAGGTACACGGCCATGTCGAAGTGGCACCGGCGTGAGTGCTGGTTACAGTCACACCCTGCCGACAGATGGGTCCATGAACGACGGCCCAGGCACACCCGCACCCAGGGCACTGCCCCCCAGCACACCCACTGCACTAGGCGCACAAGCAGGTGGGGGGAACAGCCACGGGGAAGCAGGGGGGGGCACGGCTGTGGGATACCAGGGGGGGAACAGCCATGGGGAAGTGTGGGGGGGGGACGGCCGTGAGGAAGTGGGGGGTGCACAGCTGTGGGATACCGGGGGGGGAACAGCCACGGGGAAGTGCGGGGGGACACGGCCATGGGGGACGCACAGCCACAGGGAAGCGGGGGGGGGGCACAGTTGTGGGATACCGAGGGGGGAACAGCCATGGGGAAGTGGGGGAGGGGGCACAGCCGTGGGGAAGTGGGGGGCGCACAGCTGTGGGATACCAGGGGGGACACAGCCACAGGGAAGCAGGCAGGGGGGGAACAGCCATGGGGAAGTGTGTGGGGGGGCACGGCCGTGAGGAAGTGGGGGGCGCACAGCTGTGGGATACCGGGGGGGGAACAGCCATGGGGAAGCGGGGGGGGGGCACGGCCATGGGGGGACACAGCCACAGGGAAGCAGGTGGGGGGGCACAGCTGTGGGATACCGGGGGGGGGAACAGCCATGGGGAAGTGTGGGGGGGCACGGCCATGGGGAAGTGGGGGGGCACAGCTGTGGGATACCGGGGGGGGGGAACAGCCATGGGGAAGTGTGGGGGGGCACGGCCATGGGGAAGTGGGGGGGGCACAACTGTGGGATACCGGGGGGGAACAGCCACGGGGAAGTGGGGGGCGCACAGCTGTGGGATACCGGGGGGGACACAGCCATGGGGAAGTGGGGGGGTATGGTTGTGGGGAAGCGGCTGGGAGGGGGGCACAGCGGCGGGGAACCGGGGGGCCGGCTGCTCTCTCACCTTGGCAGGCGTGTGGGTCGGTGCCCCCGGCAGGGCGCCAGGGCAGGTCCTGGTAGAAGTCCTGGCACCGCTCGCAGTTCAGGCCCGTGGTGTGGTGTTTGCACACGCAACGGCCGTGAATCTGGGAGAGAGGCGGGGACGGCGCCCAGGTCAGCTGTGGCCCACGGCCCTGGCCTCAGCCCCCTCGCGCCGGGCTCTGCAGGGCCAGCGGACGAGCCCAGGGCCCTCAGCTGCCATTAGCAGGCCCTGCCGCAGACAGCAGGCCAGGCGCCAGGCCTGAGTGGGTCTTGTCTGCACTGGGGCAGGAGGAAAGGCTGGGGCACAGGGACCCCTGGGGCTGCCCCACACCCCCTGCCACCCGCCTGCTGCCCCGGGAATCAAGGGCACAGCAGCCACCACTGCTCCCCGCTTGGCTGGGCCTGGCTGCCTTGTGACAGGTCTTGGGGTGGGCTCTGCCCCCTTACTGCGCCCTCCCCACCCCACTCCCTGTGGGATGGGGCTCTGGCCCCTTGTCATGCCCTCCGCCCCCTTACCATGCCCTCCACGCCCCCTGGCACGCCGGGGGCGGGCGCGCACTCGGAGGCGTGGCCGTAGCAGAAGCAGCTCCCGCGCAGCACCAGCTCGTAGAGGGCATAGTAATACTTCTCCTGGATCTCCCGCCGCCAGTCCAGCAGGTTGTCGCCCAGCGTGTGCAGCTTGGTCAGGTTCACCCGCAGGTTGGTGACGCGCAGCAGATCTGGGGGCAGGGGGAGCTCAGCACTGGCCCCACCTCCTGGCCCTGCTGCCCCCAATCCCCCCAGGCCCCCAATCTCCCAGCCCCAGCACCCCACAGCCCTGATGCCTCCCACTCTCCTCGGCCCCCGCATACAGTCCCCAGTCACCACTCCTGCATTACCCCATCCGCAAACCCCCCTGGCCTGCCTATGCCTTCCCTGCCATGGGCATGTCCCTGCCCACGGCGCCGCTCGCAGCTCTGAGCCCGGCGCCCCACAGCGCCGCCCGCAGCTCCGAGCCTGGCACCCCAGGACTGCAAGCTCTACGGCAGGGATCAAGGCCCGTCCTCCCGGCTGATCCCCCCGCCTCGTGCTCCTACCCTGGATGGCTGGGCTGTACGGATCCTCCACTGGGATGGACGGGTCCAGGACCTTGAAAATCACCTGGACGACAGGCGTGGGGCAGCATGAGACCCCAGAGCTCCCCCAGCCCCATCCCACCCCCAGCCCCCGAACATGCCGCAGGGTGACAGGTGAGGGGCAGGGTGACCTTAGGAGTGTGATATCATATCTCATTGACAGGTGACACAGGGCCAGAAAGAGTTAATGACCTCCCAGACTGACCTGACCCAGGGCCCAACTTTAGAGACTGCTTAGGAAGAGATGGAAAGGAGGAGAGCTGTGAACTGCAGCCCGCACTGCTAGAGAGAGAAGGGGAGATGCTGGCTCAGGGCTTGTGATGTCAGCAAACGAGTCTTGTCTATTGCCACAGCTTTGATTCAAAGATCAAAACAGGAGTGTGAAGATCTAGGAAGACACTGGAGGGCAACAGTGTTGTTGTCTCTCTGTCTCCGGGAAGGTTGGGGTAACCTGTATCTGAACCGTTTAATGATAAATTACCCTGGGCTAATTGCCAGGATGTTTGGGAGAAGGAAGGTTGAGCCTATTGTCTTCTCAGGCCAAGAGGCTGCTGGAAATGTATAAAAGCCCTGGGACACGATCCTCCTTCATCTCAGATCGGCTTTGGGTTTCAAGAAGGGGAAACCCTGAGCCATAAGGATTGAGATCCCCAGTCACTGACTGGAGTCACCCTGAACATGGACATTGGACTGTAACCTCTGGGCTGTTTCTAAAAGGACGTTTGGCCACTACAGATTCACCATCTCTGCTCGGTATCGTGACCTCAAGAACTGAACTCAGGTCGGTCTGTAGACTGATCTTTCTACCAACTCTCTCTCCCTTTTCTTTTTGAATAAACTGTAGTTTAATTAACGAGAATTGGCTATCAGTGCGTATTTGGGGTAAGATCTAAGTTATCATTGGACCTGGGTCTGGGGCCTGATCCTTTGGGACTGGGGGAACCTGCTCTCTTATATGATGAGAGAAGATCTTCAGTAATCATCATCGTATCTGACGTGTGTCCGGAGGGAGGCCTGGGGCGGGCACTGCGTTGTGTGGACGTCTGAGTACCCAGGGAGGTGATACGGAGGCTGGTTTGGTAACTCTGAGGAGTGGCATATCCACCGGCATTCGGGGTTTGTCTGCCCCGCTCTGTCTGCAGTTCACCCCGACTGAGTGACCTCAGCTGGCTCCCACGGGCAGCATCGTTACAGGCAGCGTGTGACCCCAGAGACCCCTCTGCCCCGGCCTGCCCCAACATCCCCATTCCCCAGGGCAACAAGTGAGGGGCAGAGTTTGTCCCCAGGTCCTTCCCATGGGCCCTGCCCCAGCCCCCGTGCCCAGGGTGACAGGCAAGGGGCAGCGTGAGACCCCACAGCCCCTGCCTGCCCCAGCTTCCCCACCTCGCCGTGGCTGGAGGGCTCAATCTCGGAGTAGCGCTGCTCACACAACACCTCGTCCACACGGCCCGAAGCCTGCACAGCCACGGCCGGGAACAGCTGGGAGCAGTTGTAGGCGAAGTAGCGATAAACCTTCCAGGTGCGGCCGAAATCCGCCGAGCGCTCGATCAGCATGGCCGCCGGGCGGAAGGTCTGTGGGGAGAGACATGGGGGAGCTGGGTGCGCCCCCAGCATGCCCCGGGGCAGGGTGTCGTGGGGGAGGGGAGCTGGGTGCGCCCCCAGCATGCCCCTGGGTGGGGTGTCGTGGGGGAGGGGAGCTGGGTGTCCCCCAGCATGCCCCTGGGCGGGGTGTCGTGGGGGAGGGGAGCTGGGTGCCCCCCAGCATGCCCCGGGGCGGGGTGTCGTGGGGGAGGGGAGCTGGGTGCGCCCCCAGCATGCCCCTGGGCGGGGTGTCGTGGGGGAGGGGAGCTGGGTGTCCCCCAGCATGCCCCTGGGCGGGGTGTCGTGGGGGAGGGGAGCTGGGTGCCCCCCAGCATGCCCCGGGGCAGGGTGTCGTGGGGGAGGGGAGCTGGGTGCGCCCCCAGCATGCCCCGGGGCAGGGTGTCGTGGGGGAGGGGAGCTGGGTGCGCCCCCAGCATGCCCCTGGGCGGGGTGTCTTGGGGGAGGGGATCTGCATGTGCCCCCAGCATGCCCCGGGGCGGGGTGTCGTGGGGGAGGGGAGCTGGGTGTCCCCCAGCATGCCCCGGGGCGGGGTGTCGTGGGGGAGGGGAGCTGGGTGTCCCCCAGCATAGCTGCCCAGCCCTGCAGAGCCAGGCCTGGGACCAGTGGGATGGCTGCTCCTGGGCAGGGTTGGCCCTGCTGTCCCCACCCCCAGCCCTGGGCCCAGTTACCTTAAATTTCATAATGAGATGGGTGAAGTGGAACTTGGCCTCGAGATCCAGGCGGATGCTTACGTGCTCCACGCCTGCGGAGATGGGACAGGATCACCCCCAGGCACCAGCCCCCCTGGGAAGATGGGACAGGACGGGGTCGCCCCCAGGCACCAGCCCCCCTGGGAAGATGGGACGGGACGGGGTCGCCCCCAGGCACCAGCCCCCCTGGGAAGATGGGACGGGACGGGGTCGACCCCAGGCACCAGCCCCCCTGGGAAGATGGGACAGGACGGGGTCGACCCCAGGCACCAGCCCCCCTGGGAAGATGGGACAGGACGGGGTCGACCCCAGGCACCAGCCCCCCTGGGAAGATGGGACGGGACGGGGTCGCCCCCAGGCACCAGCCCCCCTGGGAAGATGGGACGGGACGGGGTCGCCCCCAGGCACCAGCCCCCCTGGGAAGATGGGACGGGACGGGGTCGCCCCCAGGCACCAGCCCCCCTGGGAAGATGGGACGGGACGGGGTCGCCCCCAGGCACCAGCCCCCCTGGGAAGATGGGACGGGACGGGGTCGCCCCCAGGCACCAGCCCCTCCCGGGGAGACGGGACAGGTGATGCAGCAGGGAGTGGGGCAGATTTGACCTGGGGATGTTGCCAGGGAGTTTCATTGGGAAGGGGAGACGTCCCTTGAGGGAGGATACCTGAGCCTGTAACCTGAGCTGGGAGGGGGATGGGGCCAGGTGACCCCTTCTGCCTGGGTAGCTGGACAAAGGCTGGAGGAGGAGCCGGGGGGAGGCTGGGGGAGCCGGCTGGAGGGGGTTCAGTTTTGGTGAGTTGGCTGGGGAAGAGGAGGGAGCCCTATGGCTGGGGTCTAATCTCTCTATCCCCCAGAAGGGCCTGACGAAGGGGTCCTGTTTGTGCCCACAAGCTCTGGTCTGGACTGTGTTCCTGTCGTCTCTAATAAACCTTCTGTCCTACTGGCTGGCTGAGAGTCACGGTGAATGGCAGGAAGTGGGGGTGCCGGGCCCTGACTCCCCCTCATGCCGTGACACATCCCCCTGCACCACCACCCCAGGGAGACGGGAAAGGATGGGGTCACCCCCAGGCACCAGCCCCCCCGGGGAGATGGGACTGGGTCACCCCCATGCACCAGCCCCCCCGGGGAGATGGGACTGGGTCACCCCCATGCACCAGCCCCCCCGGGGAGGCGGGACAGGACGGGGTCACCCCCAATGCTCCACCAGCTGCCGGCACCAGCCCCTTTGCCGCCCTCACTTCTCCAGCCGTGGGCCCAGCAGAGGCAGGTGCGGTGGCTGCGGGCGCCGCTCACCCAGCCTGGAGGTCCTGGCGCTGGGGTTTCCCGAGGAACAGTCCCCGGGCCCGGGCCTGCAGCCCAGGCTGCCCTGAGGGTCCCCTGTGACTCCTGCGGTCCGGGGCAGCGCAGGCCAAGGGGGGGGCCATGACCCCTCCCTTCCCCTCCCCACTAGTCTGGGCTCCACCCGACCGCAGGGGGCCCCTCACCATTCTCCGACTGCCACCAGGTTGTGTGGCCGTCCTGGCCGCCGAGGTACACCACGTTCTGGATGCGGTGGCTGGTGCGCAGAGACGGGGACCGGGAGTCGCAGGAGAAGCATTTCTCCGAGTCCTGCAGCACAGAGAGTGTCCCAGTGGTGTCCCTGCCCCCCAGCAGCCCCCCCAGCAGGGACAGACGGACAGACCGGGGCACTGGAGCTGCCTCTGCTCCCCACCTGCGACAGACCCAGTCTCTTCAGCCCTGGGACAGACAGACAGACTCACCCCCGGACACACCCATCCAGACATGCACAGTACCCACGTGCACAGACGGATGGACGGACACAATCACCAATCCAGGCGGACAGACGGACTCTCACACACACACGGATCCAGGCGGACAGACGGACTCACACGCACGTGCAGAGCCGGACAGACGGACTCTCACACACACACAGATCCAGGCGGACAGACGGACTCTCACACACACGTGCTGACCCTGGCTTGCCCGCAGGCTCTGCCAGCCCGGCTGGGGCTGAGTGTTTGGGGCTGGGCACAGGGGACTGAGTCCCGCGTCTCCCTTGGCCAGGCTCACCAGAGGCCTGAGGACCGGCCGGCGGGTGCCGGTGAGAGCGCAGGGCTTAGGGCCAGGCTCCCCTGGTTGCCCTGGATGGGAGGGGCCTGGCTCCAGCCAGTGGGGGCTGTGGGCAGAGGGGCCTCCCCCTGGGTGCCCAGGCAGTGCTGACGGGGAGCGCGTGGCCGCATGGGGGGGTGGCGGGGGCAGCTGTTCACACCGCACGCAGAGAGCGTGTTGGGCCGGGAGCCACACAGCACCCGGCGGGCTGGGGGCTCTGCACCGAGCAGCCTTTGGGGGCTGGCCGGGTACCTGCAGGTGGCTGACGATGCAGTACTCCTGGGGCCCCTGCAGTCCACAGGTGGACGTGGCGCTCAGGTTCTGGGCCCGCCCCACAAGCAGGTTCCCAGTGGCCGGGTGGCAACTCCCCACGGAGCAGCCTGGCTCTTCCTGGCTCGCCGCACCGGGCACCTGGACTGGAGAGAGGCAAAGGGAGGGCCCGGCTGAGAGGGGGCATGTGGCGTCCTGGCACCCAGGGACTCTGCTGCGCTGGCCCCAAGAGGAAATCTGGTGTGACGAAGTGGGACTGTTCTTAATGTTTCCTCTGAATAGTGTGTGGGGGTGCCTCAGTTTCCCCTATGCAGTTCCTAAGTATCTAGGGGGTGGGGTAAGGGTGTATGATCACTGCAGAGCCCTAGAGGGCAGGTGTGTGCAGGGGTCTGGACGCAGAGAATGGCCGACACCCTGTTTCCTGGACACTGATGGCCTGGGCCCTTCCCCCCTGCAAGGTGAGAGCTGAAGGGTTGGAGAACAAAGGAATCCGGTGACCTCCTGGCCCAGGAAAGGGACAAAGCCCAGGGGAGGAGGGGCTGGGGGGAGTTTCAGTTTGCGGCTGGCTGGGACATGGAGTGAAGGGCAGACGTGGTTGTCTGGCTCACTGCCCCCCAAAATGGACCCAGCTGAGGGGTCCGGTTCTCTGCACCTACAAGCTCTGTGTTAGACCATGTTCCTGTCGTCTAATAACCTTGGTTTTACTGGCTGGCTGAGAGTCCTGTCTGACTGCGGAGTTGGGGGGCAGGACCCCCTGGCTTCCCCAGGAGCCCCGCTTGAATGGACTCGCTGTGGGAAGCGCACGGAGGGGCAGAGGATGCTGAATGCTCCGAGGTCAGACCCAGGAAGGTGGAAGCCGGGGGAGCTGCGTGTCCTGCAGACAGGCTGCTCCCAGAGAGGAGACTCCCCAGAGTCCTGCCTGGCTTCGTGGGGAGCAGTTCCAGAGCGTCACCCGGGGACTCCGTGACACCTGGCCAGGGACCCACCAGTGAGGGCCCCGGGGCAGGAGGGAGCGGAGTCAGCAAGGGCTCCAGGGTCGGGGACCCGAAGGCCCCAGGGCGGGGGCAGATCCAGTGAGGGCCTTGGGGCAGGGAGGGGGCAGCGCGGAGCCAGTGCGGGCTGAGGCGGGCCGGGGGGGGATCTGTGACTTTTCCATTTCCCACCATGACAGGAACCCCTCAACATCTGCTGCCAGGGAGCCCGTCAGCTGGACCCCTCCAGCCCCTCACCACCACTGCCCCTCGCACCCCCTGTGGGTACCTCTCCCCCACATATGCCCCTTCCCCTGCACGGGACCCCCAGGCACACCCCTCCCCGCCCACCCGGGGTCTCCCCCGCGCCCGGCACTGGGTCCCAGACCCGCTGACCCGGCACGGAAACACCGCGACCCGGAAAGCCCCCGCGCGGCAGCCCCGTGACTGGGGGAGCAAGGGCCTTTGTCTGGTCCACGTGACTCTGCCCCCCCAAGCCTGGTCCTTCCCTACCCTTCGCCCCCCCAGGACTGCTCTGCCCCGACTCTGCCCCCGCCAGCTCAGTCCTTCCTGACTCTGCCCCGCCCCGGGACTGCTCTGCCCCAACTCTGCCCCCCCAGCCTGGTCCTTCCCGACCCTGCCCCCCCCCCCCAGGACTGCTCTGCCCCGACTCTGCCCCCGCCAGCCTGGTCCTTCCTGACTCTGCCCCCCACCCCGGGACTGCTCTGCCCCAACTCTGCCCCCCCAGCCCAGTCCTTCCTGACCCTGCCCCCCCGCCAGGACTGCTCTGCCCCCCCAGCCCAGTCCTTCCTGACTCTGCCCCGCCCCGGGACTGCTCTGCCCTGACTCTGTCCCCCCAGCCTGCTCTGCCCCAACTCTGCCCCCCCAGCCTGGTCCTTCCCGACCCTGCCCCCCCTCCCCGGGGACTGCTCTGCCCTGACTCTGCCCCCCCCAGCCTGGTCCTTCCTGACTCTGCCCCCCCTGGGACTGCTCTGCCCCGACTCTGTCTCCCCCCAACTCTGCCCCCCCAGCCTGGCCCTCCCCGACTCTGCCCAGCCCCTGCCAATGATTAACCAGTGAGGCTGTGCCCAGGGAGGGGCCGTGCCCAGGGAGGGGCCAGGGACACACTCCACACATTCCGCACCTGGGCTTGACCCGGGGAGTCCCCACCACCGGGGCAGAGAGTTGGGGGGCAGGGGGAGGAGTCAGTGAGGGGGGGCAGGGTGTCCGCCCAGGCCCCTTTGCATTGCCCTCTGATCCGTCTCAAACCAGCAGCCACGTCTGCCCGCCAGTGGCCCCCACCCTGCCCAGCGCTCTGCACCGGGGAGAGGAAGCAGACGCAGGGCTGGGGGAGGGTGGCTCGGGGCAGCCCTGGCCGTGCCTGTCCCGGGAGCTGTGAGCCGTGCTCCGGTGCTGCCCTAATTCCGCTCCCAGGGCTCAGCGGAGCCAGGACGTCTGGGGATTTACGGCTCAGCCTCAGGGGCCCTTTGCCACGGGACGGAGCGGGCGCAGCTGGGCTGAGCTCTACCCGGGGGATGCTGCCAAGGGCTCGGACTGTCCCGGGGAGCGCGTCCCCCACACTCGCTGCACAGGCCCAGAGCACTCGGGCACTCCAGGGCACCCTGTCCCCGACCCTCCCGCGCCGGGCGCCCGCCCTCGGGGCACCCTGTCGCCGACCCTCCCGCGCCGGGCGCCCGCCCTCGGGTCACCCTGCCCCCGACCCGCCCGCGCCGGGCGCCCCAGGAATATGTGTGTGCACCCCCCGGGATCTGAGTACAGTGCAGCCCACTTGCCCTGGGAGGGGAGAATATGCCCAGGGCCGAATGTGTGCGGGGACTTACCCAGCAGCAGGAGAGCGACCAGCAGCTCCATGGGCACCGATGGTCCGGCCTGGGGAGAGCGAGGCGAGAGAGTTACGTCAGACTGGGCTGGGCGAGGGGACCGTGGGGTGGAGGTCAGATCTGCAGTGAGCCGTGGGCCCAGGGTGCAAAGGGGAGAGGGGTTGGGGGGGAGGGGAAAGAGACTGGGGGCGATGGGAAGCAGGGTGGGACAGGGCTTCCTCTTCCCTATGCAGAAGGTTTCAGGGCATGGCCCATGACTCCTTCCTGCCAGTCCTGCAGGTGAGAGGTGCCAGGGCTCCCTGGCACTGCTAATGCCCGATGCCGGGGCTGGGCCTTGGTCAGCAGACCCAGGGCACCCATGGGGCTGACTGCCCCAGAAGTCAGGCACTGCTCAGCTACCCCCAGGACAGCACGTGTGGTCCCCCCGCTCACCTTGCCTGGCTTTACCCTGCTGCCCCACTCCGGCTCTGGGGAGTTGCGGGATCGGGGGGCAGGCTGGAGCTGCCCATGGCTGAGGGGTCCCATGTCTCAGAACTG
Organism: Lepidochelys olivacea; assembly: GCF_965140295.1. Lineage (NCBI taxonomy): Eukaryota > Metazoa > Chordata > Testudines > Cheloniidae > Lepidochelys > Lepidochelys olivacea. The sequence continues at coordinate 1,250,046 of NC_140417.1, read as the reverse complement.
ATGCATGTGGTCCAGGGCAAGGCTGTCTGCTAGTGCCCTGGGGCAGGGCCAGCTCTCGTGAGGGCAAACTGCCCCAGTGGGCAGTGTCCCCCCGCCAGCGCCATGTGGGACGCAACCATGCTAACCTGGGGTCGAGATGCAGAGCAGCCAGCCCAGCTCGGAGCATCGAGACAGGGATTCAGGACACCTGGGTTCTCTTCCTGGCACTGCCCCGACTGGCTGGGGGGTACTGGGCAAGCCCATTCCCCTCAGCCTGCTCCGCCTCGGCCCTGGCTCCTGGACCCTCTTGCTGCCCCTGGGCACCCTCCTGCCAACTTACCCCCCGCTGGGCACAGGGCTCTGGGGCTGCAGGAGAAATCCAGGCAGCTTGAGCATTAATGTCGCTGCCTGGGCCGGGCACCTTAGGGCAGCAGGCTCCGCGGGCAGCCCCCTCCCGCTCACCCCAGAGCCGCCCCGGTACTCACGTTTGAGCGGTGCAGCCCGCGGCCCTGGCAGCCACTCACCACTATGGGCTGGGGGAGGGGGAGCTGGCGGCCGGCTGGGGCGGAGGCGGCCCCCGAGAGCGCCCCTCCTGCTCCTGCGAGTCCCCGAGCCCTGGGCGGGCAGCGTGAGAACTCGGAGCACAAAAACAACCTGGCAAACAAGGGGAGCGATGGGTAAAACTAACCCAGCTCCTCTCCCAGGGCAGGGAGGCCGGGACAGAGCGATTCTTATTCAAATCGGGGCTGGGGCTGTGAAAGGGACTAACGGTCTCCAGGCTACGGGAATGTCACAGCCGATTCTTTCTGCTCGGCAGTGCACGCAGGCCAGCCGGGGCTTGCCGGGGCCTCTGGGCCTGAGCCGGCCGGGGCCAGACTCCCGGCTCACCAGGGGCTAGAGTTAGAGTCAAACCGGTCGCCCCGCTGGGCGTGACCCGAGGGAGCTGCTCCCGTCTCGCCACCTCCTGGGGCACAGGGCGCGCTTGGGCGGGGAGGCACCCGAGCTTTCCGCAGAGACCAGCTGAGGGGCCAGGTCTGGCTCCCCCCGCCACTCTGGGCAAAGGGGCTGTGACAAATGGCCACCTAGTGCCGCTTCCTGCCGCGCTGGGGGGGAGAGGGCCCGCTCCTTGCCCCCCGCTGGCCTCAAGCCACAGAGCATGGGAGCAGAGCCGGCTGAAGCCGCGCCACGGCCAGGAAGACAGGAGCAGACCGAGCCCTGCGCCCAGCAGGCCTGGCGCCCGCGTTCCCAGGGTGCTGGCCCCAGCCAGGCAGGAATGTGCATGTTGTGTCTTGCCCCAGGCTCTCCCGGGAGAGCAGCAGGGCTGCGCGTCCCACGGCTGCTGCCACCAGCCTCCCCGCAGCCGCTGGGCCAGGCCGGGGAGAGGGCAGGCTGCAAACAGCCAATGTCCCCCGCGCCCAGGGAGGCTGGGCAGGGAGGGAGCCAGCTCCATTCCCGGGGGCATCCACGCGCCACACATCCCCAGCTCCCTTGGCATGGCAGGCCACTGAGCCCAGGGGACTGGGAGATCTCTGAGCTCAGGGGACTGGGAGATCTCTGGAGAGCAGCTCAGCCCCAGGGGCTGGCAAGGACCCAGGTAAGCCCAGGTCCTGGTGGCAAGGGGCGGGCTTTGCAGGAGGGGACAGCCTGAGTTTGACTCCCAGGAGGGGCTGCCTTAGAGGGCACCACACAGGGACCCCACCACAACTCGGGCTCCCTGCTGCTTTAGGGCCCTGTCCCCTGCCCCGCGGCATGGCCTGGTGGGCAGCCTCAGGGACCTCTGTGGGGCTCAGAGATGGGGCCCAGCCCGGCAGCCTGCAGGACTCCAGCTAGCCAGACCCATCCCTTGTCCCAGCGTCAGCTCTGCCCCCGCGCGGGAGCGGCCTCCCCCGGCCCAAAGCCTGGCTCAGGGACCCTCTTGTCGCCCCCAGAGCTCCCCCCACATGGCTGGTCCCTCCTGCTGCAGGGCGCTGGCCAGGGCAGAGAGGCCTAACCCCCGTGCCTGAGAGGTTTGCCCCTGCCCCGCACCCAGCTGTTGAACTTCCTCCTGGACGTGGGTCAGCCCCATGGACGCTGGCCCAGGCCAGGCACCACGTGGCCTGCGCACCAGGGCATGTGCTGAGCCTCCAGCCGGGGCCCCAGGCCCGGCAGCGCCGCCCCAGGGGCACGGTCGCCCCCCAGGGAATAGCAGCCCAGGGTCCCAGGCCCACCCCAGAAAGGCTGTGAGCCCCAATGGCTCTGTTCCACCCCACCTGTGAGCAGAGCTCCCAGAGCTCCCCCCACGTCTGCGCTGGCCAGGGCGGGACACCACATGGCAGGGGACACACCCACAGGCCTGTCACAGCAGCCCTGGGCAGGGGCCATCACCCTTCCCCGGCTATCGTCTGCCAGTGCACAGGGCACCATGCCCACAGCTCTCTGCCCTTCCAGCGAGCTCTGTGCACCTCCAGGCCTCCCACCCCCGCAGCACTGCCCGGCCTCCAGGCCAAACGCCACTTCCCCCCTCACCGCAAAGCTGCCACCTCTGGGCGGGAGTGGGGCAGCTGTGTCACACAGCACACTATTGTTGGCACTGGCCGGGGCCAGGCCCGACTAACCCATGGAGACTGCCCGCCTGGGACATGGCAGGACACAGGGTTCACGCCCCACTCAGAGGGTCTCCAGTGGGTGAGAGTGGCCAGCCCTGCCCCAGGGAGACGATCAGCCCTTCCCACCCCGAACACGGGTGCTGCTGCAGGAGCCCGCCCCGCCCACTGCAGGGCACCACGGCTCTGCCCACGCAGCGAGAGCGAGCCAGGCAGGGGGCTGGGCTGGTGCCGCCAGGCCAGGGAAGGGCGCGAAGGCAGTATGCAGAGCCAGGGCTGGTACCTGTACGGCCGCAGCTGCTCGGTGTCCCTGGAGGGGGCGGCGCTTGGCCAGGTGGGCACACGCCCGTCCGGGACCCCCAGCCGTGGCCTGCCACCCGCCGCCAACGAGCTCAGCTCTGCTCAGGGCTGGGCTGTTTGTTCCTGCAAAGCTTCCCTCCCCCAGGCTCCTCCTCCCACCACCGGTGCCAGGTGGGGCGGGCCCAGCGGCTCAGCCAAGGTGAGCGGGAGGCCAGGTACAGCGGCTCTCCCAGCCCTGCACACAGGGGAGAGGCCAAGCTGGAGCTGGGCCGGGGGAGTGAGCCCCGCACCCTGAGCTGCCAGCCCTGCTCCTCGCTGCGAGGGAAGGGCAGCATGGGAGGGCATGAGGCCTGGTGCCTGCAGGAGCGCCTGCCCCGGCCTGCCCAGCCCTGCCCTGCCCAGGCCTGGCCCGGCCCCAGCTGGCCCTGCAGCCATGGGGAGGGACGGGGACCTCAGGCTGCGGCTGCAGCGGGCGGGGAAGCTCGGGCGGCAGGCAGGCCCTGGGGCTGGGGCCGTGCTGCGTGCCAAGGAGTGCCCGGCTCTGCCTGCGCAGGGCCCCCAGGGCTGTCCCCACGTACAACACTTGGACCACGTCTCCTGCTTGGAGCCGCCCATTGGCCAGCCTGACACGCGACTGTTGGTGCCAGTCAGTGCCGAGCTGCCTGGCTCCGGCCCGGAGCCGCCTGGCGTTTGGCGTGAGATGGCCCCGGGAGTCACGCAGCGCAGGGGGCGGGCACCGCCGCCCAAGGCTTGGGCCCGGCACACCCCACTTTGGCTGCCTGCAGGCAGCCCCCAGCCCCTACCCGCTCTCTGGCACCATGAATGATGCTGCCTTTGGTCCTGCAGCGAGCCCCTCCCTCGGTGTCGGGCCGGCCCCCGCTGGGCATGGCCCGGCTCTCCGGGGGAGCGCTCCCGGCAGCCGCCGGCAGACGCGCAGCAAGGCCGTCGCAAGTATTCCCTTCCCAACGGGGCACAGTGACCCTGTGCCCAGCTCTGAGCTGCCAGCCACGTGCAGACGCCCTGAGATTGGCAAGGAGCCACAGCTCCCTATGGAGAACACCAGCAAGCCGACGCCATCACCGGGCCTAGCCGGCGAGTCGGGAGGGGCCTGGTACCCCAGCCAGGGGGGTGTCCCTGACAGGGGGCCAGGCCCAGCCGGCGAGTCAGGAGGGGCACAGTACCCGCAGCCAGGGGGGCGTCCCTGCCAGGGGGCCAGGCCCAGCCGGCGAGTCGGGAGGGGCACAGTACCCACAGCCAGGGGGGCGTCCCTGCCAGGGGGCCAGGCCCAGCCGGCGAGTCGGGAGGGGCACAGTACCCACAGCCAGGGGGGCGTCCCTGACAGGTGGCCAGGCCCAGCCGGCGAGTTGGGAGGGGCACAGTACCCGCAGCCAGGGGGGCGTCCCTGACAGGGGGCCAGGCCCAGCCGGCGAGTTGGGAGGGGCACAATACCCACAGCCAGGGGGGTGTCCCTGACAAGGGGCCAGGCCCAGCCGGCGAGTCGGGAGGGGCACAGTACCCACAGCCAGGGGGGCGTCCCTGCCAGGGGGCCAGGCCCAGCCGGCGAGTCGGGAGGGGCACAGTACCCACAGCCAGGGGGGCGTCCCTGCCAGGGGGCCAGGCCCAGCCGGCGAGTCGGGAGGGGCACAGTACCCGCAGCCAGGGGGGCGTCCCTGACAGGGGGCCAGGCCCAGCTGGCGAGTCGGGAGGGGCACAGTACCCGCAGCCAGGGGGGCGTCCCTGCCAGGGGGCCAGGCCCAGCCGGCGAGTCGGGAGGGGCACAGTACCCGCAGCCAGGGGCGGCAGGTTTGTGTACATCAGATGGGATGTATTGCCCGAGAGTAAATGCTAAGCTCTGCACCAGCAAGCCGGCCCTGCCCACGTGCCGACGACGCTGGGCACGCGCCCACGGCCGAGAGCCCACTGCCCTCATTCCACCACCCCCAGCCACACACCTCCCTGGAGAGCCCGGTGCAGATAACGGGCCGGCCCCTGGACCCCCTGGCTGTCATTGAGGTCGGTGAGCGGCTCCCTGGCCAGCAGCAGGCTGGTTGCATCCTGGTGCAGCTCCCCCAGCCGGTGCATCACGTGCAGCTGCCGACTCCACTGGGCCACCCGCTGCATCCTGGGCGTGAGAGCGGCGCCTCCCAGCCCGGGCACCTGCAGGGGGCAGTGCCATGGGGGAGTGGGGAGAGACAGAGTATGGCACCCACACACGGTGCGGGAGAGCTCGCATGGTGGGGGAGGGGGCAGGGGGTGCCTTCATGTAACAAGGTGAGGGAGGGGCGTGGGGGGCCCTTATGTAGTGGGGGGGGCGAGGGGGTCCCCTTATATGGCAGGAGGGGCATGGGGGTCCCCAGCCCATACAGCCTTGGTGCCCTGCCAGGGACAGAGTGGCTCTCACAGACCCGCCAGAGGGGGGACCACCTTTGTGGGGTAGGAATCGGGGCAAAGCCAGCTCTCACCCATGGCAATCCCATGCGCAGGGACAATCTGTGCCCCAGCCCAGGAGCCCCCTCACCTGCTCGGAGAGCGCCCGCCCCGTCCCGGCCTCTGCCGCCTGGCTCCTCGTGCAGGAATTGCCAGAGCTCCTCAGCACTGGCCCCTGGGGGAAGGGGCACGTCCAGGCCAAGTGTCCCAGGCAGGGCCTGGTGCCCAGCCCTGGCCAGCCCCAAGCCCAGGGCCCGCGCTCACCCTTGGCTGGGGGCCGCAGGGCTGCTACTATTTATCCAGCCAGCCATGGCCCAATGGCTGGAGCCAACCTGGCCAATGGGCAGGGCCCGGGACAGGCCCGTGAGGCTGGGAAATGGACAGGCCCCAAGGCAGTGGCGTGAGCAGATCAGCCTGTGCAGCCAGCCCAGGCCACGGGGCTCAGGATCTGCAGCCAGGGCCGTAAGTGCTGGCTCCTGAGGCCAGGGGGCTGGGGCTGGGCACCTTACCTCCCACTGCCTCCAGCAGGCCCTGCTCCCCGGGGCTCCTGCACCTCTCCAGGGCTGGCGGGCTCAGGAAGTATTCGGCTCTTTCAGGGCCCAGAAGGCTGCGGGGAAGGAAGCAGGTCACAGCACGCAGCCCAGCACCTTGCCTGGCCCACCCCCTTCGTCCTGCCTGCCCCCACCCAGGATGGGTATGTGCCACCCCCCGCCCAGGCCCAGGATCCACCCAGTTTGCCATGGCCCACCCTATTCAGGACCTAACCCACCCGGAATCCACCCAGGATCTGGCCCACCCCACTCAGGCTCCAGCCCACCACGTCCCTGCCCGGCTGGTGCCCACGAGTGCCCAAGCAGCCATGGTGCCGGCCCTGCCAGGGCGCCTGGCATCTCCTCTGGGGCCGCACTGGGCTGGTTGTTCCATGGGGCGAGCCCAGCCCACTCTGCCAATGCCTGCAGGGCTCCCCTGGGGAGGGGCTCCCCTCCTTCGCTCACCTGTACAGGTACTGCCGATAGTCCAGCGGGGGGCTGGCCAGGGGCTCCTCCTCGATCCCCTGCAGCCTCTGGCTCTTGCTCCCCTTGCAGGGGGCTTGGCTGCTGGGTGCTGCCTCCATGGGGCCGGACACCTGGTGCCCCCATGTCACGGAGTCCCCGGGCGATGCTCTGGAACTGCTCCCCACGAAGCCAGGCAGGACTCTGGGGAAGTCTCCTTTCTGGGAGCAGCCTGTCTGCAGGACACACAGCTCACCCGGCTTCCCCCTTCCTGGGTCTGACCTTGGAGCATTCAGCCTCCTCTGCCCCTCCGTGCGCTTCCCACAGCGAGTCCGCTCATGCGGGGCTCCTGGGGAAGCCAGAGGGTCCTGCACCCCAACTCCACAGACAGACGTGACTCTCAGCCAGCCAGTAAAACAGAGGTTTATTAGACGACAGGAACATGGTCTAAAACAGAGCTTGTAGGTGCAGAGAACAGGACCCCTCAGCTGGGTCCATTTTGGGGGGCAGTGAGCCAGACAACCCCGTCTGCACTTCACTCCATGTCCCAGCCAGCCCCAAACTGAAACTCCCTCCAGCCCCTCCTCCTCTGGGCTTTGTCCCTTTCCCGGGCCAGGAGGTCACCGGATTCCTTTGTTCTCCAACCCTTTAGCTCTCACCTTGCAGGGGGGAAGGGCCCAGGCCATCAGTGGCCAGGAAACAGGGTGTCGGCCATTCTCTGTGTCCAGACCCCTGCACACACCTGCCCTCTAGGGCTCTGCAACGATAATACACCCCCATCCCACCACCTAGATACTTAAGAACTACCTAGGGGAAACTGAGGCACCCCCACACTATTCAGAGGAAACATTAAGAACAGTCCCACTTTGTCACATCCCGCCACTGGGACTCCACTAGAACAGAGGGGGAGGGGCGAGGAGCAGAGGAGACCCCCTGATGGGGAGCTAAACCCTTTGCCATGGTTCCCCCCCTTCACTGGGCCCCACCCCATCCCCATCACAGTCATGGCTCCCTGCCCCCCGCCTCACCCCAGCACTCAGCCCCCCTTCTCCCCTGGATTCTGAGCTGCACCTCAGCACACAGGGACCCAGGCTCTGCTGGGGAATGGGGAGAGCCAGCCCCCCCCATGGCGAGGTCCTGGTGGCCCCCGGGCCCTGGCTCGCAGTCACTGGGCGCATCTCACCTGCAGGCCCCGCGGTGCCGGCCTGTTGTGCAAGGGTTGCCATGGCACCACCATCTCCTCCCGCCCGGATGACCGGGCAGCAGAGCCTGCGGGGCAGGGGGCTGGTGGGCACCAGGGGGTGGGCAGGGCACTGGCCAGGAGCGTTGGGGTCAGGGAGGGAAGGGGGGCTGGGCTGACCCCACATGGCGGGGAGGTAGTAAGGACACACTGTGGGTCCAGCCCCTCTTGCTGACCCTGGGCTGCGGCCAGGCCCCCACCAGCCGGCTCCTCAGAGCCCCGTACGGCCAGGGCTTGCTGGGGGGACACGGGGGGGGCAGAGAAATGGGGCTGCAGAGCCATAGCCCAGGCTCACGCTGACCCCTGTTGGCTCCCTGTGGCTGTCTGGAGCCGGGACCGCCGTGGGCGGGAGGGCTGGTTCTGGGCTGCCAGCCCGTCCCCAGCCCAGGACGGGGGGACGCGGGACACCCCAGAGCCAGGCAGGCCTCTGTGCTCAGCCTTCGGCTTCATTTCAGCCACATACACCCGGGAACAAGTTCCACCTTCTGCCCCCGCCCTGGCAGCTCTGCCAGCCAGCGGGTGCCTTGCTCCTTTTCTATGCTGACCGGCCGCAGGTCCGGCTGGGCCCAGCTCCCCCGGCGGCCAGCGCCCCAGCCCCACCAGGCCAGGCCAGGGCTCCCGGGAATCCGGGCTGCCCAGCACCGCAACAGGCAGGGATGATTGCCAGCATTGCTACCAGGCCTGCCAGGATGGGGCCCCAGCAGGCCGGGCACTGCCCAGCACGGGCCCCCTGTCTGGGGAAGCTCTCCAGGGGGGTCACCAGTGATCTGGAGCCACGCTGACTGGAGCCCCCCCCCAGCCCACCAGGGTACCTTAGAGGAGCCTGAAACAGACCCCCTGCCAAGGGGGGGCAGCTATGCCACAAGCCAGGACCTACTTGAGACTCCTCGGCAGTCCACCAGCAAAGCGTGCTGAAGGGGAAGGCCCCGGCTCCCGGCTCAGCGTGTGCAGACACCGACAGCTGGAAGCAGGGTCTGAGTGGCCTTTCGTGAGGCCCCCGGAACAGCAGCCCAGGCCAAAGGGGTCGGGGGGGGCTCCCACCTGGTGACATGATGCTGCTTAGCAAGTCCTAGTTGCTCATTGACCCTCCCGCCCTCTGTTTAAAGGCTGAGCTGGTCAGACTCCATTGAGAGGTTCGGGGGCTGAGCTGGAGAGCTGCAGAGGGGACAGCGTTGCTATGAAAGATGAACGCAGGGTCCCCACTCCCCAGTGAAATGGCTAAGGCCTGGGCTCCGTGGTGAAACCGCAGGGCTGGAGGCAGTGAGAGCGTGTGGCATTGCTCGTCCCCCGGTTAGGGGTGGGAGGTGACCTGCTGTGACGCACCCCTGAATCCTGGGCCTTGGCTGACTTTGCACCACCAACTGTGAGTGGGGGGCAGTGGCTTGCCACGTTAAAGGGACTTTCATCTGCTGGACTGTCACACTGCCAGGTGGGAAACTGAGGCAGAGGACACAGCCCAAGGCACTCAGTGTGGGGGCGGATGTTACTTCTGGCCACGTGCTTTTGAGCTGTTGCAGTTTGCCAAATTGATGCTGGGTTTGTTCCCTTTTAATAAAACTTCTCTGGTTCTCCACAGGCTCAGTGCATGCGAGAGAGGGTGGGGTCTCCCCAAGCTGCCTGGGGACGGTGGAACCCACCGTACGGGGCAGAGGCTTGCTGGTGTGTGTTGCTAAGAGGAACCCCTGCACACTGAACCTGGCTTTTGCGGCTGCTGGCACCAGCTAGCAGAAGAGTAACAGTGTTTACACTGAAACATGGCACCCGGCCCATCCCCACGGACACAAGACCCAGGGATTGGGAAGAGCTAGATACAACCAGGGGAGCTGCTCTCTGCTTTCCATTCCCTGGGGGCTGGGGGACACAGAGCAGTTTATGTGCACAGGGATAACCCTTCTTCCTACGTTTCATCCAGAGCTCAGGGAAATGCTCTGCAGTCCTCGCCCGCAAGTCTCTAGGGAGAGCTGCCTTATTTCTTCCTCTGTGGTGGGACCCTTTCCCACCCTGCTCCGTTTGCTGACACCAGTGCAGCTGGGTTGCGTGTGTGACCCAGGGGTAAGGGCGGCTGCAGAGCAGTGATGGGCAGCTGGCCTGGGGAAAAGTGATCCTGGGAATGCGGGAGGGGAGCGGTGGTTTCTTTCCCTTTCTGGTGGGAGTGTAAATCCAAGGCCACACCTGGCTGTTTTATCAGCAGCTGCTGCTATTGCAGCCTGCAGAGAGGGCTCAGGAGGACCCTGCTCCATTCCCCAGGCCAGTGCTGCAGCAGATCAGGACCAAAGGGCTTGAGTCTGGAGAAGGAAAGAGCAGAGGGGGAAGGGCCCAGGAGTCCAGCAGGACAAGGGAAGGGAGATGCACCAGGACATAATGGGGCTTCTCATGCAGAAACCCAAATGCTGCAGGTCCAGAAACCCCAGACTGCCCCCATTTTGAGGTCCTTGGAGGACTTCATGGTAACAGCTCCCATCCCAGCTCAGGGAAAGCACACCTGGACTCCCAGGTCCACCAAGGGCCACGAGTAGGGCTGGATTGCCCCTGGCTTTTACCTCGGAGTCTGACAATCCTGCATCCACCCTGCAGTTCTCCTGGGGAACGAGCAGAGGAACAGGGCAGTTTCGCTCCGAGCAAAGGCCCAGGAGCAGGACGAGGGGCAGGTGAAAGCACAGCCAGGACTGCACATGCAACCGGGGAACCCCCCCAAATACCCATCACCTCGCTGTTCACATGCAGCTGGTTCCTGGCTTTGCATGTACTATCCAACAAATGTACAGGCTCGGGAACGGGCATGTCTACACCAGCTAGGGTGACCAGATGTCCCGATTTTATAGGGACAGTCCCGATTTTTGGATCTTTTTCTTATATAGACTCCTAATACCCCCCTCCCAACCCGATTTTTCACGCTTGCTGTCTGGTCACCCTAACACCAGCCAGGGCCTCCATCTTCGAAAATTCAGTCCTCTGCACCAGTCAGGAGCTGGGCCCCCTTCTGCTAGGTGGCCAGGCAAGAGAATGGCAGATGAAATTCAGTGCTGCCAAAGGCAAGGTACTGTGCAGGGGTGGGACTGCTGCCTTCCTCAGCCACAGCACAGAGCCACCCGGGACCATGGCTCGAGAGTTCCAACCCCGCTGCTCCCAGGGAAGCCAAGGGGCAGCACCTCCCCCAACCCCTTTTAGAGGTGGGCCGTGATGGCAGAGGCAGAGCCGGCGCCCAGTGCAGGAAGCTGAACAGATGGAGGAAGGCATACAGACAAGCCCCGTATGGCACAGCCCCTCCCAGCTCCTGCCCTGGGGAGCAGCGTCCTAACTGTCAGGAAGGGGGAATAGTGGAAGCCCTAGCGTCCTTCCCTGGCTCCTGCACCTGGCCACTCCTGGTTTCCTGGCAGGACAGTGACATTGTAACACATCACTGTGAACACTTCCCTTGCAGAGTAATTCCCGGACAGTACATCCTGGACACCTGGGCCTGCCCGGCCAGGCACCTCGGGCCTTCATGGGCGCTGCAAGAGAGAGAAAAGTTAATGAGCTGTTGATGAGGCCAGGACAAGATGCTGCGTTTGTTTGGGTGCATGGTGTTGGACTGGCTGACGCTGCTACAGGGTGCCAAGGGGAGCAGGGCTCGTAATGCTGAGTGTTAGAGAATCAAGCCCCGTGCAGCAGCCAATCACACCCGAGGCTCTGCCCCGTTCACCTGATAATGTGTTAGTCATTACCACCAACAGCAGCAGCCTGGCCAAGGGCAAGGAAGGGCCCAAAGAGGAGCCGGACGCAGCTGGCTGGGTTCTGAAGCACCATTTTACTGAAGGACGGCAGGGCCAGATCGCCTGCTCGTATTTCATAACAAAAAGTTCACTTCATTTAAGAAAAAGAGACAGTTTGGTTCTGGCCAGTTGCCTCGTAAGAGTGGGACAACACGACCACTGCCCTTCACTGAACAGCCTTCCGAAGATACACAGCGAGCCCAGCAAACCACTGACCGCGCGGCAGAAACACTCCACACACACACCAAAGGGTAGAAAGTTCACTCCCGGCACAAGGGGGCCAGTTGTTTCAGATTCACAACATAAGCAGCACTTGGGGTCCCTCCTGCAGGCGATCCCGCTCCCAAGCTGACAGCAGGGGCGGCAGGCCCGGGACAAGACCCGCTGGCAGGAAAAGGCCCGCTCGCTCTGGGGACTAGCACTCTGCTGGTACAGGGCTGTTGAATTCACACACAAAGAGAAGATCCATGGCAAAGCTGGTGGCTCCAGTCTAAGCAGAAGCAGGCTAGTCACGCTGCAGCAACGGAAGGAGACCAGTTCTCTCCCAAGGCTGCTGGGCAATGAAGAACAGTTCCCAGCTCACAGGCAACAGAGTCTCCCCATGTCCCGCTATCCCACGGCTCTGTGAATAGCGCCCATCGGAAATGCTGCAGCAGGACACTACAGGCAGAGGGGATGCCAGTGTCTCTCCAGACACGACACTAACTGCACCGCTTGGTAAACTCCAGGTGCCAACTGGCATCCCTTGCGAGCTGTGGCAGGAGGCGTATTTCCCAGTGCTCTGTATTCCCGTCTGTGCCCCTGGGGTCGGGAGAGGTGGTTCGGAGCAAGGCTGTGGCTGTACGGCGCCTTCTCTGTCACTGCAGCACTGCGCACCCGGCTTTGCCCCGGGAAGGCCCCAGACGCCCTCCGTGGAGACCTGTGCGCTGCTACAGGAACTGAACGGGATCATTAAGACACCACAAGAGGGATAGGCTTGGGGATAATAAGGCCTTTGAGGGACTCCTCAGGGCAAGGGCTAATTACCGCCTTTGGGGAACTTCCTTTGGATGCTCATGCTCGGACGAGATGCGCTCCTCTTTCTCGTGTTGTCGATCGGAAGGATCGGCACCGCCCGGGCAGGGCTCTGGGCCACGAGCGCTGCAGAGACAAGAGTCACATCAGCCCCCTTGCCGCTGCAAAGCGAGGGAGGACGGAACCCAAACGTGAGCAATGCCCCCAGCCGCCCCTCCACGGCACAGCCCAGAACCCACAAGGCCCGATCCACTCAAGGGAAAACTGTCTGGAAAGGGCTACGCATCTGAGAGCTCTCTGGTGCTCCACAGCCTTCGCTGAGCTCAATCCCCCAGAAGCACACGCCATGTACAGAAGCCAAACAGGCCTGCCAGCCACACACAGCCAGCTTCTTGGGTTTCCCTTAATCCCAGCTCCTCCCCCTCGGCAGCACCGGGCACTGCCCCAGCAGAGCTCAGGGCCAGGGCGCCGGCTTTGTAAGCTGCTGTTACACACACAGACCCAGAGGTTGGTGCTTTGCCCTCCCAGCAAGGCTGAGCACCTCCTAGGGGCACAGCACTCAGCCCCTTCTCCAAGCCGGCACCGTGCTCCTCTCCCTCACCAGCAGTCACGGCCCCTCGGACCCGTCCAGCACAGCTCAGCAAAAGACACGGCGGCACCCAAAGGGAAGAGGAACAGTGGGGTAGGGGACAATCTGCCATAGGGCATAGTCTCTAGCTGCTGGAAGGCATCTCCCCCAGACCACAGGGGTCGCAGACATCAGCATCACTTTAAATCCTGCACAATGAACACACTCACTTCTCCAGGAAATAAGGCTTGCGCTGGTGAATGGAGAGTCCGCCCCCCAGTGCTACAGAGAGGGGAGAAGAAAACATTTTCCTCTTTCCCCAGGCATGGACTGTGTGCATGGCCCTGCACTCGGTGTCCAGGCAGCAGCTGGCCCGGTCCGTGGGGGTTTTCATACACCCACTGGGGAGCGAAAACACTAAAGCAGGAGCCTGTTATGGGAAACCACACTTGGCACAGGACTCCCACTGACTAGATTTCAAACTTGCAGCTCCCCGGGCTGGCACAGCTGCTGGATCAGACCCTCACACCCTGAAGCGAAGGGCCTACAATGCTGCTTACTTCTATCCTCAGATAAATATGCACAGGGTCTCCCCAAGTGCCCATTCCCACCCTCAGGCTGGGCCGGGGAGACGCCTCTCGAGCACTGTTTGTGACTGAAGGTGCAGTCTCCGCCACCCAGGAGGAAGTGCTGGAGAACGCTCGGGAGGAAGAGCCCCGCCACAGCACTGCTTAGCTCTGTTTACATCAGGCAGCTAACACTGACCGGTAACTCCTGCCCACGCTGCTTTCCCCTCTGCCTTCTCTGGGGTGCACACAAGCTCATTTCCCCGGGGCCACGATTTACGTCGCTCTGGGCACAGCACGGCACCCAGCAGCTGTGCCACAAAGCCAATGCTGTCACTGAGGTAAACCAGACCAACAGAAGAGGTGTTTGCCAACCATCCCCCTCGAGCCCACCAGGAAGAACCAGAAACCCAGCCAAACAAATGCATGTAACAGTCTGGATTTGTACCAAGGCGAGATCTCTCCAGGGAGAGCGAGGCACTGAGTGGGGTGTCAGGAGCCGAGCTGGTACATCCTGGAATGTAGGGCAAAGACGGATCAATCCAGCCTGAAGCGTCACCTTCATCAAGGGCCTGTTCTGAGAAGCGTTCAGACAACGGCCATTTACATGCACTCTGCTCGTGCTCAGCCACTAACCACCACTCCACGGACGCCTCCCCTCCAGCCACCAACAGGGTCAGGACACGGCACGCTACAGGGTGGGCTACACAATTGAAATAGTTACAAAATCATCCCTTCGTTTTGCACAGCAAAGTGCTCTAGAGATTACATACCAGGGTCACTCCTGCAGCCACCTCTGGGGTGGAGCACACAGCGGGTCTCTGCCAGCGACACCATACAACATGGTTTGCAGAGAGGGAGCAAAGGAGAAATTCCTCTCATTGGAACTAGAGGCAGGAAGATGCAGCCTGGTCACAACACACCTTTGCCTTAAAATTTCTGCTCATTAACAGCAGATTTTCAACCAAATCAGACCCCCGCCCCCCCTTCACTGACCTGCGCAGACACATGCTCAGGTAGCTGCTTTCCCTGCAAGAACTGATGGCCTCGCTAACACCTACCACAAAGAAGGAAGCGCAGGGGCCCCTGTCCTGGGTCACTTGTGACTGGTGCAGCCAAGTCAGGCGGGTGAAACACGAACTCTGACTCCTGGCTGGCAGGTAAGTCAGAGAGGAAATGACCCCTGGAACGTGGTTACGGACAGCCCTCTGCAGCCCTCATGAGAACACTGGTAGCATTAATCCACACAGAACAAGCAGTGCTGAGCACGCGGCTTTGCCGGTACCCAGGAACAGTACCGCCAGACTAGGCACTTGGAGGACCTATACAAAACAGACTGAAAACAACCTCTGCCGAGCTCTGCAGGGCAACGCATTCTGCATTTACTGGCTCGGTTCCAGATATGACCCTGTGGCCACCCCAGCTCCCTGGCTGCGTACACATTTCGGGTCTGCCCGAAATGCCAATCAATCAGTAAGAACGATCCTACAGGCCCTTACACCTCTGTGCCAACCCAGCCCCTATGGGCAGGAAAGGATTATCCCCAGGCCTAAGGGCACACAACAAAGCTGTAAAAGGCCATGCCTCCTCTCCTGGGCGGTGGTGGGAAGGAAGAGCCCATACCCTCAAGTCCAGCACTGTCTGGGCAGCACCCTCACAAGGGGGCTCCGTGCAGACAGGTCTCCAGGGGCTATCACAGTAACAACCCGTGGCATGGAGCTGCATTCTGTCTGCACCCCCCCTTGAAACAATGAAGGGAAGGGGTTGGCGAGTGGGCTATCTGCACTCCCCGCCTGCACTGGACCAAGCCCCTGAACGCTCCACTGCACTGCCATCTCTGCCCACGAAGACCCTCGAAAGCTCAGACACCTGCCCTGCTGGATTCTGGGCAGGAAGAACGTATTTCAGTGCCTATCGCTGACACACACAACCGACTAGTGGCACACGAACCAAGCGGAGAGCCACAGCGACCTCCAGCTCTCCCAGGAACCTGGGTGGACCCCCTTTTCCACACACTGTAGGAACTCTGAAGCGACGAGCGGGGAGGCCCAGGAGTGTGGAGGCAACAAGCCCCGTTTGACGTGTGCAGTCGCAGTGGGGGAGAGAAGCATGAGCTGCCTCAGGGACATGGCAAAGATTTCGGGAGCTGAGTGATGTGGGGAGGCAGGCAGCAGAGTGCTGCAGGGGGTAACAGACAGCTGCTCACCTATAGAGAGAGGACCTAGGCCTGGATTCAGCCCTGGGTATAAGCAGGTGCATTTCTCATTGGCTTCAATGGGAGCTGAACTCACCTCCGCAGGTTCCTAATCTGCATGGTGAGCGAATCTAAGGCTAAAACAGGAAATAACCCTTCAGTGCCTTTAGAGCAGAGAACAGGAGGCCTTGTGGCAACGTAGCGACCAACCCATTTATCTGAGCATCAGCTTCCGTGGGCTGCAGCTCACTGCAACGGAGGCACTCAGTGGACAGTGAGCTGTAGCTCACGAAAGCTTATGCTCAAATAAATGGGTTATCTCTAAGGTGCCACAAGTCCTCCTTTCCTTTTTGCGGATACAGACTAACACGGCTGCTCCTCTGAAACCTGTCTTTAGAGAGGAGAGAAAAGGAGGAATGAAGCACTGGGTAAGGCAGCAACCCAGAGCCCACTCAAGACTGGGAAGATTCACTGGAGGGCAGGTTATTTCTCAGCCTGCTTGAAAAATGGGGAAGGAGCTGAGCAGAGGGAAGGGAGGGAAATGGGAAAGACGAGCCAGGTCTGGTAAGTGATCAAACAGCCCCTGCTCACCCAGTGCCACTCCTGCAATGGGAACACTTTGCAAAATTGAAACACAAGGACTGTGAAAACAAAGAGTGAAAAGGAAACATTTCCATCCTATAGCCAACCCGGGGCAGCCACTGAAGGGCACGCACTACGGTGGAGTGAGCACCTGGCCAGCAATGGCATTAGCAGCTAGCAACTCACGACAGAGTGACTGCTGTGGGGCTGGGAGGGTGCTCCACAAATTCCCAGGTGCTGGCTTTCCAAGGAAGCAACAGCTATGAGCCGCCATGCGAAGTGGAAGAGCAGATCAGCGGAGCCAGCCAGCGGTTTGAGCTGCTACGCCAGGTGGGACACTGCACTCGATGGCCTGGGGTGGCTGAATCCACGGTAACACGCAGCACATGGGAGCCCCCAGAGCCAACCCATCCCAACCTCCCGGAAGGTGCTCTAGGCATCAGCTGGCAGAAGGCTGGGGGAGCTGGAAAAGCCTGATTTCACTGGCACAAGGGAAAGGGAAATCAGGCCCCAGCGTCCAGTTGGTGCGGCAGGCAGAGGAGCATCTCTGACACCCCCTGCTGCGGCCTATGCACTACGGCTTAACATGCTGCTCCCTCACTGGATGCCCAGCTTGTCCCTGCATGCAAGAAAGGTGCGACCTTCTGGCGTGCTTGTGTGTTAACAACCCAGGGCCTCCTGGAGGAGAGGAGACACATTCCCAGGAGCGAGAGGTGGGGACCTCCCACAAACAGCCTCAGCACTTTGGATCAACTCTCCTCCGGAGAAGGGGGGAGAATGTCCCTTTCAGTTTTTATGGTCTCTGGATCAAGACGCCCTGCTCGTCAAGTGCGAGATGACGAAGGCTGTCTCTCTGTGCAGGGCGATGGTCACACCCCCTCCAGCACTGACAGCTGGAATTTTACAATAGTTCACATGCAATTGGCAGTCCGCTTCCAACAGCAAAACGTAGAACCAACAGTAACCAGTGAAGGCTCTGCCCTCAGATCACACCCAGCAATGCAACTGCAAGTGCGATTAGCATATTCCCAGCCCGTACCTGCCAGACTCTCCCAGTGAGGAGGGAAGGAGGCACCTACCCCTTGTTTTCTCATGCTCCCCTGAACACAGAACTAAGCACGGAGACTCTATGCAGAGAAAGATTTTATACCCTGCAGCAGATCACCACCCTAAAATCCCAGAAGAGCTGGCAAATCTGAAATCCAGGATGAGAAATAAATATACAGTGGCTTAACCCCACGCAAACCACTCCCCAGAAACTAATACTGTATTCTCTTGAAATGTTAAAAAAAATTGCTGGAAACTCGTTTTATGAACCTGCTGCTGCTGCGCTCTGGTTCTCATCCATACCCATTCCACTGGAGCCAGCAGAACGTTAGCAAACACTCGATACATTCAGAATCACAGTGGGCGAGTTCTCGACCAAACCCGAAGGTCACTGCAATGTTCAGCAGCACGCAAGTGGTGACAGTCTGGCCAGGAAATAACAAGTATCCGTGGATTGGCAGCCCCAGATCTTGGTTTGACAACCAGCCACAAATTCATTTTTTAAGTTAACGAACAGGGCATAACAGCACCTTTCCCGTGGTGCTCTTTGGAAGCAAACCCGCAGGAAGTGTTTAGCGTTTCTGCTAATAGCGAAAGGTGGGCGGCACCCAGAAGCCGTCAGACAGACTCAGCGCTAACAGCCCAATCAGCCCTCCCCTACTTTCCATTTTCTTTGAAGAGGTCATCTGAACAGGATAGACCTAAACTCATCTACGAGCTGGTAAGTCTCCATCCGGCATGGTGTTTCCAGAGACAAATGTGTGGCTATAATTCTGTCTGCTTCTGAGCTTCTCAAGAGAGCCCAGAACAGACGGGTAACAACACTGATGATGGGAAAGAAACCCTGGCACCTTTCGACAAAAAACTGACTGACGGGCAGGTAAAAAAAAAAGGTATGGAACCAAAATCCAGAGGGGCGGAGGAAATGTGTCTTCAGACAGTGCCAGGGCATTGTGTGTGTATAGATATATAGATATATAATAAAGTTATAAAATTTGATCAAAATAAAACCAATAAATGTACAGCTTGAAAAAGAACAAAATATCACAGTGCATGAACGTCATGAGAAAGTCACGCGCTCCCCACTGCACAGACGTACGCTCCACCACGTTCAGAAAAGCACAGCACAGAACGCTAGCACCTGGCTTCGCTCAGCTCACCACAGGGGCTGGGAGTCATTGTCCTGTATTTCTAAACATGGGTTTGTACTCGTGCAGTCCAACTCTGCAGAATGTCACCAGGCAGCCAGCAACAGCCGTGGAGCAAGCTGCCCAAAGTCTGCAGGTACCGGGTGTGATACTGTTGCCGGACACTAGAGAATGGAAGTGGCTCTTACATATTTCCACAGCCTGGCAGCTGGTTCACACTTATATATTTAAGAGAAAAGTGACAAAAGGAAGGAAGGAACTCAGGGGACATTGTGAGAGGGGGACAATGGCTGAATTTTGATCACAGGGGACAGGTTAACCCTAAGGATCTTCTGTGCTCTCCGCCTCACTTCATCGTCTGATGACGAGCTGTCCACCTTAATGGCCCGGGATCTCAGCAGGTTCAAAGTGCTCTGACCTAGTTCAGGTTTATTCATGGCATTTTTCTTCTTCTTCTGTGGTGCTTCTTTCGCCTCCTCGGCTCTTTTCCTTTTCTGCCCAACAGGTTCCTGACTACTGCTGTCTTTCCATTCAGTTCTCCCCACTGGAACTTCCTTGGCTTTATTTTTAAAGGCCTTGGACTGTGACCCCCCACTGCAACACTGAGATGAGCTACCTGTAATCCTGCCATTCAGGATTCCAGATGCTTTGCAAGCATTACTCTCCTTTAGCACCCCACCTTTAGTTCCCTTCAGAAGTGTTACAGCTAGAGCGGGAGATTCTGGCGCTTTCTTAACTACGTGTTTATAGCCTTTGGGGTCTAACTGCCCCGAGGGTAGCTTAGTGTTCTGCCTCGAGGCACCCGATGCCTTGAGGAGCTTCAGGTCCGAGGGGGAGATTCCAAGATGCCCTGGTTTGAATTTGGACTCCAAACAGGATGCTGTGGCTTTCAGTGGGACCAAGGCTTCTAGAACGACAGAGAGTCTCATGGCTGGATACACGTCAGGGTACATATTAGCTGGGAAGCCCATTGCTGAGGCCTTCGATGTGCCTGACCGTGTCTCTTTCAATGAGTTCAGCAGCAGGTTTGTGGAACTACCTTTTGAGACAGGCTTGGTGCGGACGTCAGGAGAGCAGACTGAAACCCCCGCAAGTGTCCCAGGAATCTCTGCTGTCACTGCAGGGCTTCTAACCGGAGCTTTACAGTCAGAGACAGCAGCGCCGGTGCTTGAACTGTCTTGTGTGCTCTCGAGTGTCTGGCTGGGAGTAGCCGCCGTGCAGGAGCTGTACCCATACACATCCTTGCTCCTTAAGATTGTGGGCTGGTGGCCTTCCTCCTTGAGGCCTTGGAGGAAGGCCACCAGCTGGGTCTCGGTGTCTGAAAGGTCCTTGGACATGGGGTTGAAGACTCGGAGGGCTTCCTCCAGGGCTTTCTGTCCTGCAGAAGAGATTCTTGACCAAGAGTGGACAGCTTTTTCTTCCACATTGTTCACCTCAATATTCATGGCATTAGGGTAGTAGGAGCTTCCAATAGGTCCAAATTCCTTGAAAACCAACGCTGGACACCTCAAAGGGAAAGAGAAGACAGTTAGCGCAACCCAAACACCAATCTCCATGCCTCTAAGGGAAGGCTACGGAGAACCCTCCACAATGTTAATGCCAGTGACCATCTAGTCTGACCCCCTGCGTAACCCAGGCCAGAGAACCTCACCAAGGGACTCATGCGTCCAGACTAATCATTTGGGATTAAACTACCACATCTCTTTTAGAAAACCAGCCATGCTTGGTGTGACGATTTCAAGTGACGGAGAACCCACCACACTTGCTAGGGCAGCTGTTCCAATGGTTAAACACGTGCACCTTATCTTCAGTCTCACACTTCAACCTGCAGCCACTGGCTCACTCTGCTCTTTGTCAGCTACATCAAAGAGCTCTCTGCTACAGAAATCTTCTTCCTGCCTCGCGCTTACAGACCAGGATCAAGCCATCTCAGCATCTTCTTCAGTAAGCTAAAGAGACTGAGCTACTTAAGTCTCTCACTATAAGCCATGTTTCTTCCAACCCTCTGACCATTCTCTGCTCCAGTTTTTCAACAACCTTTCTGAAGTACTGACACCAGAATTGGATCCTATTCCAGTAGTGCTCTCACTAGTGCCACAGACAAAGGCAGTGTGACCTCCCTCCCTCCTCCTCCTTCCTATTATTCCCCTGTTTATACAGTCGTCTGCAATTTGCTGTCACACAAACCGTCATTCATCCAAGGATGCTCACTCCGCAAAGACGATACAAAAGTGCTTTTCACTGAGGCAAGAAACCACAACAGAAACCCAGCTATGAGGTAGGAAATCTAACCCACTGGAGGCTTGCGCACATGGGGCTGATGGCCAGCCCTGATATTACCTTTAGCAGCACTCAGCTACCTACCCTGGGGGAACGGAGATAAGAGCTGAGTACAGGACACACCCCCAGAAAGGAGCCATCATGGCAGAACACTGTGCTGGAACTGGAAGGTAACTAAAGTCATGTGACACTAGGCCAGCAGGCTGAAGCCAACACAGACGCAACAGGCTGATTCTATGCTGGAAATGGCAATTAAAGGCTGACAAATGCGGTAAAAAGTGAAGAGTTGGTAAAACCTGTAGCTGCTGAGACACCTCTCGAACCAGTAAGAAAGTGGAATTCAGTGTTCTCAAACATTCCCTTCAAAGACTACCACCTCAGATAGATTCCACAGGTATTCTCACATCCGCAACCCCCTTCCAGAATCATTATTTTTATTACCAGAGCACGTAGGAGCCCTAGTCATGGACCACAGAGATGGGCCCTGCCCCAAAAAGCTTCTAATCCAACTATAAAATGAGACCCAGCCGAAGGATCTAGACAGACAAGGAGCACAAGGGAACAGTGAGACAATATGGGTCAGCATGATCAGCAGTGGTCTCTGCAAATCAACAGCCAAACCGCAGTCCATTTGTGTGTAGGTCTCGTGGCCAAGGAGAGGTTAAGGAGGGGTTTGAAGGTGGATAATGAAATAGCTCGGGGAGGGGAGAGGGGGTGTTACAGGGAGCTCCTCCCAAGCATGAGGGGCAGCGCAGAGAAAGCATGTGTAGGCAATGGAGGCTGACCTCACGGGCCAATGGGAGATGGAGGTCGACATCCTGATAGTAAATGAAAGAAGATAGGGAGGGAGGAGATAGGCCATGAAGGCAAGTAGCTTGTGTTTGGTAGGACAGAGAATGGGGAGCCAGTGGAGGGATGCAAAATCACTAACATGTTTTGAAAAAGGTGCAGAATATTCAATCGTCATCTGGGAATTGGAACCTGCACCAAGAACAAAGATGGCCAGCACACCTTACTGTGGATTTTTGAAATGCCATTTTAATACAGAAACAGACCAGGAGGTGTTCTTACTTTAACATATATTTATGTTAATAAAAAGTAAAGTTTAAGAAGTGACTGACTTATACAATGTAAATGATATCTCGTCTAATCAACAGCACTGTCTCTTGCTGAATCCCAAGTTTGTTCACCCACATGCCAGATGATGCCCTCAATAAATCAAGTGATGCCACGTGCATCCGCTGGGATGGCGAATCTATGATTCTATAGAAAAATGACCCAAAAGGTCCATACTCCTCGAGTAACCAGAATAGCTCTTGGCCATCAACATAAGGCCTCCAAACACAAAGAGGCAATTTAAAGTATTAACAAGACAAACCCTGGAGACAGGTTCAGACACCTTCAAAACGTGTGACGATTCCAGAACAAAGAGGATTCTGCAGAGTGAATAACCTGGCATTCTGCACGAGTGATCAGTGGAAAGGAGTTAACTCCTCAAAACTCCAATGATATTTGGAAGAGGCAAGCAGAGATTTCTTAGAAAGGCTGTGTCATGTGGCTGAAGGCCATAAAGGGGGTATATTTAAAGACACAATCTGCACAGAAAGAAACCAACTGAAAACCTCCCTATGGCAAGGCCATTCTTTGCCCTTGGCTTCTCCTGCCATTTCATGCTCATTAAAAGCTCAGCTCTGCATACTTTCCCTCCTAGGGTGACGTGCACATTCCTAATCAGCACATCCTACACAGACACCAACTAGCAGCCATCTCCCAGGGCTTGGGGGTGAAAGGAATTGTCTGCATGACTCTACCTTCTCAAACTGAGCCATTTGCATCACTTTTTGAGTAGCCAGGAGCCAGGTTAGAGAGATGGGGTTTAGGCATGGCAGCCCCATTCCACCCAGCCTACCCATCGACTACCTAGTGGCTGAGAATCCACTGCTACATAACAGCGCTTCCTGGGCTCAGTATCCCAGCCACTGAAGCACATTCCCATCCAGAACCCAAACTGTGCTCAAGAAGCTAATCAGTCCCTAAAACATCATGAGCACCCAAGCCACTGGGAAGGACAAATGAAAAACAGCAGCCAAGTGAGCTCCGGCAGATCTCGGCAACACTCACTCTGCAGTGAAGAGTTCACAGCTAAGGCAGGCTCCATGCGGGGGAGACTGGCTGTTACAAAGCACAGTCTGAACCCAGAGAGAAGAGACTGTGCAGCCAGTGGGACAGATTCACTTTCTCCTCAGTGTCTAGAGTACAATGAAATGTGAGAAAAATCTCTCCACCAATTATCCAGCAGCAGAAGAGACATCTGTTCAAAGAGCAATGCGGAAAAACTGCCCGACCTGGGGAGAGAGGAGCCAGAGGATGGGGATGGCCTGGCACTATGTACCAACCCATTAATGAACATAATGACAAGCGGGCAGAGGGGATTAGCTCTCCAGTGGGGCGCACACCCCACAGCGGGCAGGTCACACCTGCCCAAAACAGATTCTGGAAGGCTCTGACTCTCCTACCCTTTGGCAATACTTGGAAAGTTTGTTGTGCCAATAAAGTCTCATTGACCTGAGGGCGTACGCAGCACAGGGCGGGTCACAGATGCACTGAACCGCTATGTGTTTCTTTCATGGCCTTGTTGCTACTTTTTATGACTACTTGAAATTATTCGCATTATTAAGAGGATCAACAGCCTGTGACAGAATCCCCAGAGGAAAAGCCACCCAGAGCTGCCTGAACCCAGAACCGCTCCTGACCCCTGGTGACACTCCTGCCCCCCCCACTCAGCACTTCAGGAACGCTGCTTGTACCAGGCTGTGTTTGGTGCAGACAACATGTGTCACAGGAGGTTTTAAAGCTGGCCCATCTGCCCAAGAGAAAGGTGGTCACTCCTAGCTCCCTGTTCCCCCCAAATGACCTCCCCGGCTACTGCATCCTTCCCACCCCTACCCAACGCCCCGTCTCACCACAGGCCCAGAGCCAACTCTCTGGTTCTTGTAATGCACGAGTATGGGTCACGAACAACATGGGGGGCAAGTACTGACTGCATCAGTGAGCCTGGGGGACAGGGTGGATGGGGAGCCCTCTGAGGGAAGATGGCCCATGGCTGTGGAGGAGGGGCCTGAGCGTCTCTTGGGAATATAAGGCAGAAGACAGATGCTGAGGAGAACAGGTCACTCTGGGAGACAGGGTGAGGATGGAGGCCCCCACGACAGGGCAAATAGGAGATTGTGGGGCAGGACTGAGCAGTGGGCCAGGCCGTGGGGCAGGAGGAGCTGGGGGGCTGGGCAGCGGGACAGGCTGTGGGGCAGGAGGAGCTGGGGGGGGGGCAGGGCCAAGAGAGGAGCAGGCTGGGGCTGGCAGAAGAGCTGGGGGCAGGGCTGAGGACCAGGGCCATGGGGCAGGGGGGCCGGGCAGTGGGGCAGAGGGAAGGGTCGGGGGCAGAGGGCCGGGCAGAGTGGGGACCGGGTGGGGCAGGGGGGCGGGGCAGAGTGAGGGGGAAATGGGGCAGGGCAATGGGGCAGAGCTGGGGGCGGGGCGGGGCAATGGGGCAGGGCTGGGGGAGGGGCAGGGGGCGGGGCAATGGGGCAGAGCTGGGGGAGGGGCAGGGGGCGGGGCAATGGGGCAGAGCTGGGGGCGGGGCGGGGGCGGGGCAATGGGGCAGAGCTGGGGGAGGGGCAGGGGGAGGGGCAATGGGGCAGAGCTGGGGGCGGGGCGGGGGCGGGGCAATGGGGCAGAGCTGGGGGGGCGGGGCAATGGGGCAGAGCTGGGGGAGGGGCAGGGGGCGGGGCAATGGGGCAGAGCTGGGGGCGGGGCGGGGGCGGGGCAATGGGGCAGAGCTGGGGGCGGGGCGGGGGCGGGGCAATGGGGCAGAGCTGGGGGAGGGGCAGGGGGCGGGGCAATGGGGCAGAGCTGGGGGCGGGGCAGAGCTGGGGCGGCTCGGGACGGGGCGGGCTGGTCCCGGCGGGCGGCAGCGCGGAGCCCGGCAGCGCCCCCGCCCGGCCCCGGCCCAACCTACCGGCCGCCGCGGAGCCCGAACCCGCCGCTGCGCCGCCGCCGCTCCAACATGGCTGCCGCCGCGCGCCGGAAGTGCCGCCCACTTCCGCTTCCGGCCCCCGGCCCCGGCCCGCGCCTCGCCCCCCCGAGCCCCTGACTCCTCCCACTGACCCCCAGACCCCGCCCCCAGCCCCCCTATGAACCCCCCGGCCCCCAGTCCCCTCCCACTGACCCCCCCAGACCTCGCCCCCAGACCCCCCATGAACCCCCAGACCCCCGGCCCCCAGTCTCCTCCCACTGACCCCCCCAGACCCCGCCC
This sequence comes from Lepidochelys olivacea, assembly GCF_965140295.1. Classification (NCBI taxonomy): domain Eukaryota; kingdom Metazoa; phylum Chordata; order Testudines; family Cheloniidae; genus Lepidochelys; species Lepidochelys olivacea. Next base: position 1,225,063 of record NC_140417.1, on the reverse strand, counting down.
CCAGACCCCCGGCCCCCAGTCTCCTCCCACTGACTCCCCCAGACCCCGCCCCCAGACCCCCCATGAACCCCCCAGTCTCCTCCCACTGACCCCCCCAGACCCCGCCCCCAGACCCCCCATGAACCCCCCAGCCCCCCAGTCTCCTCCCACTGACCCCCCCAGACCTCGCCCCCAGACCCCCCATGAACCCCCCAGCCCCAGACACCCCCAGCCCCCCAGTCCACTCCCACTGACCCCCCCCAGACCTCGCCCCCAGACCCCCCCATGAACCCCCTGGTCCCCTCCCACTGTCGCCCCCAAACCCCCCATGAACCCCCAGACCCCCGGCCCCCAGTCTCCTCCCACTGACCCCCCCCAGACCTCGCCCCCAGACCCCCCCATGAACCCCCTGGTCCCCTCCCACTGTCGCCCCCAGACCCCCCATGAACCCCCAGACCCCCGGCCCCCAGTCTCCTCCCACTGACCCCCCCCAGACCCCGCCCCCAGACCTCCCCGGCTCCCCAGTCTCCTCCCACTGATGCCCCAGACTCCTCCCCCCTCCCCCCACCCATGAACCCCCCAGGTTTCCCATTGACCCCCCAGCCCCCCCACACCCCCAAACCCTCCACTCCAGACCCCCCAGTCTCCTCTCACTGACCCCCCAACCCCCTTGCCTCCCACCCATAAACCCCGCAGGTCTCCTCCCCCTGACTGCCCAGGCCCCCTCATCCCATGACCCACCTGACCCCCACCCCCAGACCTCCAAGCCCTTCCCACTGACCCCCAACCTCCCCCTCCTAACCCCAATTAAGCCGTTGAGCCCATGAGTCCCCCATGCCAGTGAACACCCCTGACCTCTCACTGACCCCCCCAGACTCCACCAGCCATGAACCCCTTGATCCCACCCCCAGACACCCCCACTGACACCCCCAGACCCCTTCACCCCATGACCCTCCAGACTCCCTCACCACATTACCCCCCACCCCCTCAGTGATCCCACCCCCTAGCCCCCGTGAATCCTCCTGACCCCCCCCAAACCCCCAGCACTCTCTCCAGGTTCCTCACTAACACCTCAGTAGGGCCTCATAACCCTGCCAGTGACCCACAATAGGCCCCTTAATTCTCCATTGACCCAAACCCCCACATTGAACCCCCATCAGTTCCCACTCTGCCATGACCCCCAGGGAGTTCCCTACCAGGCTCCCCCTGCACTTCCACGGACACTCCCAGGAGTCCTCCCTAGGTGCCTCACCAGCCCCCAGGAACTCCCCCCTACCAGGTCCCCCCAGTACCTTCCACTTGGCCTCTCAACACTCCCTAAAATCCCTTAGCAAATACTCATCACCCCCCAGCCCCAAACATTTCCCAATGGCCCCGACCAACACTCCCTTGGAGAGACCATTAACATCCCCCCGCTCCTTCACCAACCATCTCATCGCCCCCTTAAAACCTCTCTGACCCCCACATAAAGCCCCCATTACCTTTCATAGAATCATAGAATATCAGGGTGGGAAGGGACCTCAGGAGGTCATCTAGTCCAACCCCCTGCTCAAAGCAGGACCAACCCCAACTAAATCATCCCAGCCAGGGCTTTGTCAAGCCGGGCCTTAAAAACATCTAAGGATGGAAAAAGAAAAGGAGGACTTGTGGCACCTTAGAGACTAACAAATTTATTTGAGAATAAGCTTTCGTGAGCTACGGCTCACTTCATCGGATGCATGCATCTAAGGATGGAAATTCCACCACCTCCCTAGGTAACGCATTCCAGTGAAATAGGGTTTCCAACCTAAACCTCCCCCACTGCAACTTGAGACCATTCCTCCTCGTTCTGTCATCCGCCACCACTGTGAACAGTCTAGATCCATCATGATTAACCCTTTCTCTCAGTGACCCCCACATCCCTTCACTGACCTCCTCCTTCAATGAATCCAACACCTCCCCTGTGATGCTGTCTACAAACCTGAGATCCTCCCCAGTGGCATCGGTTGAGTCCCCCTGATGTCATCCTCCAGCACCCCATGAATAATCCACTTCACATCCCCTGGCACTCCACTGCTGACTGTCCTTCATTCATTCCTCAATCCACCTCACACCCTCTCACTCTGCCCAGTCTCCACTTCTCAATGTATCCTCTCCACATCTCAGGGACACCCTATTGGGCCCTCACTGATATCCCTGATAAACCCAAACTTCTCCAGACTGACATCGCTTCAGAATCATAGACTATCAGGGTGGGAAGGGACCTCAGGAGGTCATCTAGTCCAACCCCCCGCTCAAAGCAGGACCAATCCCCAATTTTTGTCCTGATCCCTAAAAGGCCCCCTCAAGGATTGAACTCACAACCCTGGGTTTAGCAGGCCAACGCTCAAACCACTGAGCTATTCCTCCCCCCCCCCCGACCTTTCACACGCCCAGTCACCTTAGCCTGCCCCATAGCACCACATCCTAAATATCCCCTTTCTCATTGAATCTGGATTCTGAGACATTAGGAAGAAAAGCATTCAGCGCTCCCCAGAGCAAACCAAGGGCCAGGTGCAGAGAACTAGCACAGCGGGTCCCAGAAGTGCAAGGGGAATCCAGTTAAATACAGAAAACAGAGCAAAGCAATCCAGGAGCAGCGGAAATAGCCGTGTGGGGCAGGAATCCCAATGGACGTTCCAGCCCACGAAGTGAGGGAAGAGAAGAGCATTTCATTGGATTTCCAGTATTTGGCTCTGCTCTGCATAACCCCAGGCATGAAGCTTTTTTCTTCATCTGTCATCTGGTTCTAGGGTCACCCCGTCCGCACTACAGACCTTGCCACAACACTGCTGGGCCTTGGCAGCTGCGTCACTGTCTGGTCTCTCGTGTAGCCGCTGGGTGCGGACAAAGAGAGACCTCTCCCCACAGCATCATGAAACCAGCCCCAACGAGCGGCAGCAGCAACGTCGGTGGGAGGCGCTCTCCTGCTGCCATAACACTGTCCACAGCAGCGCTTTGGGTGTGAAACTTATGTTGGTCAGCGGGGTGGGTTTTTTCACACCCCTGACCAACAAAAGGGCTCGTGTAGACAGAGCCTAGGATGGCTCCAGCTTTATGTTGTGACATTACTGCTAGGCAGATTCTGTCCCTCAATTCACTCTTCAATCCCTCTGCTTCCCATCCATCCCTCCGTGTCTATTTGATATGGCCCCCATTGCAGGAATCTTTGTCATTGTCAGCTCCTGGCCACCCCAAAGCTGCAATGTATCTATGTCTGACAGAGACCAAGGGGTCTTGTCCTTTTCACTTTTTGACAACAGCTGAAGAGCCTGTCACGGCAGTGAAGTGAACACACAGACCATTCACAGGACTAAAGCTCCTGCATTGGGTGAGGGTGGCAGAGATGTTGTAGAACTGATCAATGAAATTGTTTTTAATTATTCACTTTATTAATATAACTACATAAGTAAAGTTTTATGAATGAAACAACATTCATTCATAAAACCAGGTACCCCAAGAACTGGCTAATTGAGTTTCACTTTCAATCCAATTGCTGCTGAAATCGCTGAAACTTGCACGGTTTCAGCATTGGAACTTCTGCTCCCTGTTTGCCGTTCCTTACCCATGTCCATGGTGTAACCCAAACTCCATTTTAAAATGCTCACTCCGTTTTTGCTAAACCCTCTTGTAATCTGATTAGTGTAGTTTCGATGTGGGAATGAGGAATGGATGGATGATGGAATCAATCAGCCTGTCCTGATGAAATAAAGTGTAAACACCAAGGGCTGAAGATGCAGACAACAGCCCTGACAAAGCAAGAGGAGTCCACCCTCAAAAGAAAAGAGCAAAAGTACAACTAAAGAAACATCAAAGCCAGATCCCAGGCTGAAAGTCATGTCTGCAATTGACGGGTGTTCGCTCACACCAGACCCAGAGGCAGCCTGACACAACAAGACCTGTAGACTCTGGATTCATACTAAAGTCTACAAAAAGGATGGGGCAGATGGAAGACTTTGGAGGGTCACATTCTGCTGCCATCATGGAAGGGCATCGGTGCACGCCCAACAGAGACCCAGCCCTTCCTTGTGCCTGGCTTTCCTGGCCAGTTCACCACCACAAGCTACGAACCCTCGCCACGAACTCAAGCTCCATTCAGGACTGGTAACTATACAGCAGCTGCAGAACATTTGATGTGTGTGTGTGTGTAGGTATTAGATATTAGTTATTGGTCTTAAATCAAATTGTGTTATTATAATAAACGTGACATCTTGTCTTGTCCCCTGAAATGATCCTGTGCAGTTTTGTCTGTATAACAATGTGACGTATTCCGCTGAGAAAGAAGTGGACTGATGCTGGTTTGTAGGTGCGGCAGGAAGGCCTGGGCTGGGGTTAAGTTCTTCTACTGGTAAGAAATAATGGAGCTAAGTGCTTAAGGAAACTCCTGAAATGCAGCTGTTAGCATGGGAGTCCGACGTGTGCGTCCCACGCAGTATGAAATAGGGTGCTCACAACTTGCCCGTTTGGGGAAAAAAGTGAAGAAAAATCTCTCTCTCCAGAGTGACAAATGATCCCGAGAGAGGGGCTAAGGGTTCATGAGAGCTGGTGGACTCCAAGTACTGGTGGGGCCTGACTGGGAAGGAGAGCAAATTTCTGACTCTCCCTCAGGAGAGAAGGCTGGCTGGATGGCCTGGTGGCAGACAGGACCAAGTCATAAGAAGAGATGGAGGTTAATGGTGACCAGATATCAACACAATAATATTAACAAGAGGGAAGGAACAGGTGAAAGCATATTTAGAGGAGTTAGATGTATTTGTGTCAGCAGGGCCTGATGAAATTCACTTGAGGGGACTTAAGGAAGTAGCTGAACAATCTCAGAACTGTTAGCGATTATCTCTGAGAACTCCTGGAGGACGGGAAAGGTCCTAGAGAACTGGAGAAGGGCAGACATAGTACCTGTCTTTAAAAATGGGGAACAAGGGGGACCTGGGGAATTATAGACCAGTCAGCCTAACTTTGATACCTGGAAAGATCCTGGAACAAATGATTAAACAACCAATTTGTGAGACCCTAGGACAATAGAGTTATAAGGTACAGGCAGCGTGGTTTTGTCAAGAACAAATCATGCTAAACCAACTTAATTTCCTTCTTGGACAGGGTTACTGGCCTAGTGGATGGGGAAGCTGTAGACATGATATAGCCTGATTTTAATGAGGTTTTTGACATGGTCCCCCAGGACATTCTCATAAGCAAACTAAGGAAATGTGGCCAAGATGAAATTACTATAAGGTGGGTGTCAAGGAGTGTGGGGGAGTCAGGGCTCTGCACCCCCACTTCCTGCTATTCACTGTGACTCTCAGCCAGCCAATAAAACAGAAGGTTTATTGGGCGACAGGAACACAGTCCCAAACAGAGTTTGTAGGTACAACCAGTCAAGTCCTTCTGAGGGGCAGGGAGCTTAGACCCCAGTCCTGGGGCTCCCTGTGTTTCCCCAGCCAGCTCCAAACTGAAATCCCCTCCAGCCGTCCCACTGGTTCCTCCTCCACCCTTTGTCCAGCTTCCCGGGCAGAAGGTGTCACCTGGCCCCGACCCCCCTCCTGGCTCTCATGTTACATGCTCAGGTATCTTCCCCCAAGGGACGTCTCCCCTTCCCCAGGCAGACAGTCCCAGTAAAACTCCCCTCCAACACTCCCAGGTCAACGCTCCCGCCTCCCTGCTGCGTCACAGTGGGTGCACAACCAGTTCTCAGTGGTTTGCTGTCAGTCTGGGAGGATGTATTTAGTGGGTGCACCTGGGGTCAGGCCTGGGTCCAGTACTACTCAATGTTTTCATTAATGACTTGGATAATGGAGTGGAAATGCGCTTATAAAATCGGCAGGTGACACCAAGCTGGGAGGGGTTGCAAGCACTTTAGAGGAAACAATTAGAATTCAAACTGACCTTGGGAACATGGAGAATTGGTCTGAATTCAACAAGATGAGATTCAATAAAGACAAGTGCAAAGTGCTACACTTAAGAAGGAAAAAAAGTCAAAAGCACAACTACAAAATGGGGAATAACTGGGTAGGGGCCGCACCGTTGGGCAGATGTGGACAAACTGGAGAGTCCAGAGGACAGCAACAAAAACAGCAAAAGGTTTAGAAAACCGGCCCTGTGAGGAAAGGTTTAAAACCAGGACCTGTCAACCTGGAGAGACTAAAGACTGAGGGGCACCTGAGAACAGTCTTCACGTCTGCGAAGAGGCCGGGGATCAATTGTTCTCCATGTCCACGGAAGGCAGGACACGAAGCGATGGGCTCAATCTGCAGCCAGGGAGATCTCGGGTAGATATTCGGAAACCCTTTTTTCCTCTGAGGGGAGCTAAGCTCTGCAATAGGCTTCCAGGGGAGGCTGTGGGATCCCTGTCACTGGAGGGTTTTGAGCACGGGTTGGACAAACCCCCGCCAGGGATGGTCCGGGGTTACTTGGCCCTGCCCCAGTGTGGGGGCTGCACTTGACGACCTGTTGAGATCCCTTTAACCCACCATTGTTCTGATTCTATGGAAGACTGCAAGCCTAAATGACATGTGGAGGAGATTACTGACAGGAAGGCCCTGCAACACCTCAGCTGCCTAGAGGGGATGCCCCGATGGTGAGCCACCCTCTTGCAACCCTACCTAAAGTATGGGGGACTACGTCCTGGAATGCAGTGGTGACGGTAGAAATCCCACTGAACATGCGATTCCAGAGTGATGCTGTGGCTTGGCTAGCGCGAAGGTTGCCTTGCCAGGTGTCCGGTTTTCAACAGGAGTGCCAAGTCGAACAGGGACTCTGGTAGCTCTCATCAGCACAGTGGACCGGGGCACTAAAAGTCTGTTTGGCCACAGTGGCCAGCTCCACATGGCTCCCGGAAGCAGCTCGCAAGTTTCTCCGGCTCCTAGGCAGAGGCATGGCCATGGGGGGCTCCACGTGCTGCCCCTGCCCAAGGTGCCAGCTCCGCAGCTCCCATTGGCCAGGAACCATGGCCAATGGGAGCTGCGGGGGTAGCACCTGCAGATGGGGGCAGTGCGCAGAGCCCCTACCCCTAGGAGCCAAAGGGCCATGCCAGATGCTTACGGGAGCTGTTTGAGGTAAGCCCTGCCTGGAGCCTGCACCCCAAACCTCGTCCCACACCCCAAACCCCACCCCACAACCCAACCCCCTGCCCCAGTCCTGAGCCCCTTTCCACACCCAAACTCCCTCCCAGAGCTCAGACCCCCTCCTGCCCCCAACACCTTGCCCCAGCCCGGAGCCCCCTCCCACACTCTGAACCCCTCATTTATGTCCCCACCCCAGAGCTCATAACCCCTCCCACACCCCAACCTCCTGCCCCCTCCCACACTCTGAACTCCTCGGCCCCAGCCTGGAGCCCCCTCCCGCACTCTGAACCCCTCATTTATGTCCCCACCCCAGAGCTCATAACCCCTCCCACACCCCAACCTCCTGCCCCAACCTGGAGCCCCCTCCCACACTCTGAACCCCTCAGCCCCAGCCCAGAGCCCCCTCCTACACCTCAAACTCGTCATCTCCAGCCCCACCCCAGAGTCCACACCCCTAGCTGGAGCCCACACCCCCTCCTGCACCCCAACCCCCTGACCAAACCTGGTGAAAATGAGCGAGTGAGTGAGGGTGTGGGAGAGCGAGTGATGGAGGGAGGGGGGATGGAGGGAGTGGGGGCGGGCCTTGGAGGAGGGGCGGGGCCTCGGGGCACGGCAGGGGACCTGACAAGGGTGTTCAGTTTTGTGCAATCAGAAAGTTGGCTACCCTAACTAGCTCAGGCCTTCGGTGTATACTCGGGGGGATGCTGAATGGAGAAGGGAGGGGATCTCTCTCTCTGTAGCACTGGTGAAATGACCACTCTAATATTGTGCTGTGACGAAGTGGGACTGTTCTTAATGTTTCCTCTGAATACTGTAGGGATGCCTCAGTTTCCTCTAGGCATTTCTTAAGTCTCTAGGTGGTGGGATAAGGGGGTGTAATTGTTGCAGAGCAAAGGGCCAGGGTACATAAATGGCCGACACTCTGTCTCCAGGCAGCTGATGGCCTGGGCCCTTCCCCCCTGCAAGGTGAGAGCTGAAGGGTTGGAGAACAAAGGGATCCGGTGACCTCCTGGCCTGGGAAAGGGACAAAGCCCAGAGGAGGAGGGGCGGGAGAGAGTTTCACCTCTGAGAGAGTTTGGGGCTGGCCGGGACATGGAGTGAAGGGCAGCCATGGTTGTCTGGCTCACTGCCCCCCAAAATGGACCCGGCTGAGGGGTCCTGTTCTCTGCACCTACAAGCTCTGTGTTAGACCATGTTCCTGTTGTCTAATAACCTTGGTTTTACTGGCTGGCTGAGAGTCACGTCTGACTGCGGAGTTGGGGGGCAGGACCCTCTGGCTTCCCCAGGAGCCCCGCTTGAATGGACTGGCTGTGGGAAGTGCCAGGAGGGGCAGACGATGCTGAATGCTCCGAGGTCAGACCCAGGAAGGTGGAAGCTGGGGAAGCTTCTTGCCCTGGAGACAGGCTGCTCCCAGAGAGGAGACTGCCCCAGAGTCCTGCCTGGCTTCGTAGGGAGCCGTTCCAGAGCATGGCCCAGGGACTCTGTGACATGTGCCCTCTACAACACATTCCTAAGGGACGTGCTGGAGTCTCTCTCCAGTCATCAGATCAAGGCTGGATCCCTAGTTACTGGGCTCCGGGCGAGACTTGCCGGGTGCAGCTGAGGGGCTGGTGTTACTCAGGACTGTGCTATATGCACGTGTGGGATGAGAATTAAACGGCAAGAGGCCTGGGGAGGAGTAAGTACGAGGAGAAGGGGCTGACCGTGCCTCCAGAGCTGCAGGCAGGCCTACAAGGGGGCATGCTGCAGCCTCACCTTCCTGGCACTTTGGGAGAAAGAAAAACGAGGAGCCATCTACACAACCCATGGCAGCAAGCCTCCCAGCCAGGCCTCCAGACTGGGTGAGTGGGCTCAGGCCAGGGCGCCTAAGAGAACTGTGTAGACAGCGTGTGGCTTGGGCTCTCAAGCGTGGCGGGGGGCTTCAGAGCCCAAGCTCCAGCCCATGTCAACACACCGGCTACATGGCTGGTTTTAGAGCAAGGGCACAAGACCCTCTAGTGCACGTCTGGGGACCTGGGCTGGGAGACTGACTCGCAGAAGCTGTCGATGAACCCTCAGGGTTCTTCTTGGAGTCTTTGCCTTGGTGGATCCCATCAAAAAGCGGTCCTGCCTTGTCCAGACATGAACAACACCCTGCTACTGGCATATTCCCCTGCTCCCACAGCACCTGCAAGAGCCAGAGCATCCAGGCCAGGCCTCCATCTACCACTGACAGGCTGGCCAACCTCAGGGGTGGAAAAGCAAGCTTTGGGAGGAGATGTTTGCAGACCTCCTGGCGGAGTCCCAGAGGAAAGCCAGAGAAGTGGAGACGGAACATGAGGACCCAGTGGGAGAAAGAAACGCAGCTCTCCCAGGGGATCATGGCCGTGCCAAGAGCAGCCTCACCACGGTGAAGAAGAGCATGGAAAGAGGCAGAGGCAGCTCTTGGGTGCTATCCTGAGCCAGAACGCCCTCCTGCAAAACATAATCCTGCTCGGCCAGCAGGCCCTGCCGTCCCAGCATTTGAGACTTGCCCTGTCCTTCAGCCCCGGACAACGCTGGCTACTGGGAATAGCAGCAACTTCTAACCACTGCATCCCCACTGCATTGCTCCCATTCACCTCTCAGATCCCACCTCCAGCGCTGAGAACCCGTGCACCTGGGAGTGCAGCTCTTTGTAGCTCTGCAATGCCCCTGAGCCGAGGGACTCAGCCCCACGCAGGCAAGAAGAGCCAGAGGCCGGGGTGCACTTGCCTTTGCGCATCACCCCCTCACCAAACTGTGGTATTTGAAATGTTCTTATGGTCGCACTTGGAGCTTTGTTTGCCTGGCTGCAGCAGTGAAAGGTTTGTGTGTAGCTGGTCCCTTCAGAGGCGTAGTCAGTTAAATGTCTTTCCAAATACAAAGACTTTATTTTTTCCATTGGTTTCATTAAAACTTTATTAGTGATTTTTTATTGTTTTTCCCTAGTAAAACCATTCACAGTATGTCTGTTCTGAACCAGGGCTCCATGGCACACAGAAAACTCTTGCAATAAAGCTGAAATAATTCCTAGACTTTGACCAAAGCACACAGGGGATGTTAAACATCACCCCTCCCCCTGTGATACCCAACACCACCCCCGGGGCCTAACATGTTCTGGCATGAGACCCAAAATATGGTCAGTAGGCATCCAACAGCATCCCACTGGTGCTTATGTTCTCCAGCAGAGGCCTTGGAGCAAGTCCTGCACCCCAGCCTCCCATCCTGTGCTAAGGCTTCCCCCCGTGCTCGCACAAATATTGTGCAAAATGCAACACGCACTTCTAATGGTTGTAACATTTTTTTCCCTGCCGCTTCCAATCTGCTCCATAAACCGTGCCAGCTGCCTTTCAAACGGCCATGTGCACACTCAACCGCCATGCTGCAACTGCTATGGGGATAGTTAAAACAGTCCTTCCTTCTGTCCGAGCAGGCTGTGATTGGCTTCACTAGCCAGGGCATCAGAGGATAACTGAGACTCCCAGAATAACCCGCCCAACCTCCGCTCCATTAATGTCCTGGGGCCAAACAGTCCTTTCTTCATCAATCTAAAGAGAACTGAGTTCTGCTGGTCCCTTCCCGACCACCTGGCAGTCATGGCTTGAGGCACCCTGGAGAAATACTTCTTGCTGTTGATAAGTTCTGCTCCTGGGTGCTGGTGGTGGGTAAAGGATAGGGACATGGGTCCCATCAACTGTGAGGGGGGATTTGATAGTAGCCTTCAACTGCCTGAAGGGGGGTTCCAGAGAGGATGGATCTAGACTGTTCTCAGTGTTAGCAGATGACAGAACAAGGAGGAATGGTCTCAAGTTGCAGTGGGGGAGGTTTAGGTTGGATATTAGGAAACCCTATTTCACTGGGAGGGTGGTAAAGCACTGGAATAGGTTACCTAGGGAGGTGGCTGAATCTCCTTCCTTTGAGGTTTTTAAGGTCAGGCTTGACAAAGCCCTGCTGGGATGATTTAGTTGGGGATTGGTCCTGCTTTGAGCAGGGGGTTGGACTAGATGATCTCCTGAGGTCTCTTCCAGCCCTGATAGTCTATGATTCTATGACCTTCCCCAATACAGTTTCGGAACCCCATGTGGGCAAACCCATTAATGATTTCCTGAGCATTACCAAGCTTTGTAACCCAGTGTGACGGTACCTTTCACAGCCCAGCGCGACTGTACCTTTCACAGCCCAGTGCGACTGTACCTTTCACAGCCCAGTGCGACTGTACCTTTCACAGCCCAACGTGACTGTACCTTCACAATCCAGTGCGACAGTACCTTTCACAGCCCAGTGCGACTGTACCTTTCACAGCCCAGTGCGACTGTACCTTTCACAGCCCAGCGCAACAGTACCTTTCACAGCCCAGTGCGACTGTACCTTTCACAGCCCAGTGCGACAGTACCTGTCACAACCCAGTGCGACTGTACCTTTCACAGCCCAGTGCGACTGTACCTTTCACAGCCCAACGTGACTGTACCTTCACAATCCAGTGCGACAGTACCTGTCACAACCCAGTGTGACTGTACCTTTCACAGCCCAGTGCGACAGTACCTTTCACAGCCCAACGTGACTGTACCTTCACAACCCAGTGCGACAGTACCTGTCACAACCCAGCGTGACTGTACCTTTCACAGCCCAGCGCGACTGTACCTTCACAACCCAGCGCAACTGTACCTTTCACAGCCCAGCGCGACTGTACCTTTCACAGCCCAACGTGACTGTACCTTCACAATCCAGTGCGACAGTACCTGTCACAACCCAGCACGACAGTATCTTTCACAGCCCAGCGCGACAGTACCTTTCACAGCCCAGTGCAACAGTACCTTTCACAGCCCAGTGCGACTGTACCTTTCACAGCCCAACGTGACTGTACCTTCACAATCCAGTGCGACAGTACCTGTCACAACCCAGTGTGACTGTACCTTTCACAGCCCAGTGCGACAGTACCTTTCACAGCCCAACGTGACTGTACCTTCACAACCCAGTGCGACAGTACCTGTCACAACCCAGCGTGACTGTACCTTTCACAGCCCAGCGCGACTGTACCTTCACAACCCAGCGCAACTGTACCTTTCACAGCCCAGCACGACAGTACCTTTCACAGCCCAGCGCGACTGTACCTTTCACAGCCCAGCGTGACAGTACCTTCACAGCCCAGCGCGACTGTACCTTTCACAGCCCAGCGCGACTGTACCTTTCACAGCCCAGAGTGACTGTACCTTCACAACCCAGCGCGACTATACCTTTCACAGCCCAGCACGACTGTACCTTTTCCATGGCATCACACACCGGTATAATAACAGCCCCAACCACTGATCTCCCCAGGCCCAGTTGATTGGCTATAGACTGGTAGCACTCAGGTGCCAATTCCCAGGTGGCAAATGTGACTCTCTTCTCTGCGGATCCGAGGCAGTGTGTGTCAGCTCACTGCTGCCGCAGCGCCGGGACTAGCTCAGCACAGAGCTCCAGAAAGGTTGCCTTCACCACCCTGAAATTCTTGCGCCGCTGTTGGGCACTGCAGGTCTGCAGAGCGATCCTTTCCCACCAGTCAACGCCGGGTTCCCGAGCTCAGAAACAGCTGCTCTTTTGGCAGTGGCTGGGCGTCCTCCTCTTCTTCCTTGTCCTCATCCCGCGTCTGCCACCGCTGCTGAAACGGCTACTGCTGCCACATCGTCTGCTTGGTGCAGCAAAGTCACCCAGCTCCAGGGGCTGACTACAGCCCGGGCAGCCAGCGAGCGGGGCTCTGGATCTTCCTCCTCTTCTGCTGAGGTGGTAACACAGGCTCCCGCACCACTCACTGACAGCATCAAGTCTCCAGAGCGCCGAGCCTGGCTAGCGGCCACGCTGCCCTTGGCCTGTCAGGAGCACAGGAGGGACCACGTAAATGAGTGACCATCCTCACCTCCCGGGCAGGTGGGCAATGCCAATGCACTATGGAGCCCTAATGCTCACCCATGACCCATGGCGGGCTCCGGGCTCTCCAGCTCCACCGTCAAAGCCAGCACGTCCATCACAAAGGACCCGAGTGCTGACTCCTGGATTCCTAGCCACGCCTAAGGACAAAGATCCTCTGGCAGAGTCTGGGCTGGGTTCCAGCCTGTAGCCTGTCTCTGGGGAGTGACCCTGCTAGTGGGCCAGCCCCAAGGACCCCACCCTCCCAGGCTCTGAGACTGGCTGTCGGCCCCCGCGACCCCTGTATCTCTCCACAGCTCCCTGCGGGGAATCCAGCCGAGCCAGACTTCTCCTCCCACTTGGGCCCTGCCAGGAGAGATGCTCCCAGGAGTGCCCATGCCGACGCAGGAGCCTTCTCAGAGGAAGGGAGCATGGCTCAGTTGCCTGGCTACGGAACCTGACTGTCCTTGGCCAGCCCAGAGAGCCAGGGGTTATGCCACAGCCAACCCTGGCCACGCCAGCGCCATCAGCTAAGCTGTGAGGGGCTCCCCTGCTCCCACTTGCCACCTCTGCTGACAGCTCCTGTGCCCCTCCAAAGGCCAGCCCTCTTCCGGTCACCTGGCGCCTTCCCTCCCCAGCTCAGTTCACATGGCCCCTGCCAGGTGCTCACGGCGTCTCTTGGTCTCGCTGGACCCTCTACTGATTGGGGATGGTTTCAGCCAGTCCCAGGCTGCAAGGCATGGGCAGGTTTCCTGCCCCCTGCGCTGTTCTACGAGCAGCCGCGATGCCAGCAAACGCAAAGCGCGGAGGGGAGCTGAGCGCACGCAGGATTCGCCAGCGTCTTACAGAAAACTCCCACTTGCCCCATTCGCTGGGGCAGAGAGGCCTAGGCCCCAGCCTTTCTACAGCTGGGCAGAGCAACTCCTCATGTCCTAGTCCTAACGGTGACGGCCTGATCTGGGATCTCCCCCTCCCCAGGACACGAGGGCTGGCCTGAGAGCCCACAGCTCGGGGGCACAGCTAGTCCCCTGCACGCCCTGATGCAGCCATGCCCACGAGAGGGCATCCTGGCTCCAGGCCGAGGGATTCCCAGGGAGACAAAACAATCATTGAAGCCTCCACATCTCTTTCGCTCCTGCACTGAGGAGTCATTGCACATCCCACAGAGCCCTGGGGATCTCTACACCTGCTGCCAGGAGAACACTTGTCAGGTGCTCATGTTACATTCCCAGACAGGGACATTTTACATCTGGAATCTTATTAAACTTGGCCATCGCACCCCAGCCTCATTGCTGCTCGGTGCTTCCAGAGCACACAGCACTCTGCTGTGTAGCCAGCACTGTCCCCTTTCATTCCCACAGCAGCTCAGCGCAGGAAGGGCCTGGGCCCAGGTAAACGACCTCTGACATTCCCCTCCGAGTGCTATACACTCCCTGGTAAATGCAGCGTCTCCCCAGCATCCCTAGAAACAAACTGGAACACCAGCCCCTCCACTTGAGTTATTGGCAGTCTCCACAAGTTCACCGCTGTCATTCTCAAATCTCAGTGAGCTTTTGGGTCTCTCGTCTGTCACAAGTTCTTGTCCTGCTGGTGGAAACTTCTGCCTCTCTCTTTGGTTTATTTCACATTCCGAAAACCAGTTTCTGCATCCCTTTTAGTTCCACTGTCCAACTGACTAGTCAGTTCTGCACGCCCCAAAGCTACTCCTCCCTTAAGAAATAACTGTTCCTATATGATCAATGGAATAACCATGTGTGATGGGGTGTTCACCCCGCTCTGGAAAGCAAAGGGTTAAAAGCAGCCTAGGGAGTCTGTGCAAGGAGCAGCCAATCGGAGAGAGGCTGAACAGAGCAGCCAATCAGGACCTGGCAGGCTGGTAGAAAAGGGAGCTGCAGGGGCAGGGCGGAGCAGGCCCAGCTGGTGCAGGGACCCCAAGGAGGGAAGAGTGGGGTCCTAGCAGGCTGCAAGAGGGCAGCACCTTAGACAGAGCAGCGGAGACCGGGGGCGCTCGAGAGAGCTCCTGGCTGGCTGCTGGGATTTGCAGGCTCCAGGCCCTGAGCTAATCCCCTGAGACAACCAGCAGGAGGTGCCACGCTGGTGGGTGAATCCCAGGACACCATGTAACTGCAAGTCACTGTGCATATGGCAAGCTGTTTAGAAAAAATATTAAATTAGCATAAATACCAACTCCCCAGAGCTAGAAAACCCTTCCTAGCAGCAGCCAGGCCCCACGTCAGTATCACCCGTCTTGGCTAGGCTGCAGGATAAGGCACAGGAACCGGGACTTGGTTTGGCATGTGACAAACATGAGGACAATACCTCTGTGCATCATGTGACCCCGGCACTCCATGCTGGGGTATCGGGAGGTACCCGGTTCTTCAGCTGACTCAGAGCTAGAGTGGGAAGGCTTAAAAAGTCCTCTGAAGGTGAGAGTTCCCAATAACCTCTATTACTGGGGAATGATCTGAGATCACTGCCTCGGGCTGGAAATCATAGAATCACAGACTATCAGGACTGGAAGGGACCTCAGGAGGTCACCTAGTCCAACGCCCTGCTCAAAGCAGGACCAACCCCCAACTAAATCATCCCAGCCAGGGCTTTGTCAAGCCAGGCCTTAAAAACCTCTAAGGAAGGAGATACCACCACCTGCCTAGGTAACGCATTCCAGTGTTTCACCACCCTCCTAGTGAAAAAGCTTTTCCTAATATCCAACCTAAACCTCCCCCACTGCAACTTGAGACCATTACTCCTCGTTCTGTCATCTGCTACCACTGAGAACAGTCTAGAGCCATCCTCTTTGGAACCCCCTTTCAGGTAGTTGAAAGCAGCTATCAAGTCCCCCCTCATTCTTCTCTTCTGCAGACTAAACAATCCCAGTTCCCTCAGCCTCTCCTCATAAGTCATGTGTTCCAGCCCCCTAATCATTTGTGTTGTCCTCTGCTGGACGCTTTCCAATTTTTCCACATCCTTCTTGTAGTGGGGGGCCCAAAACTGGACACAGTACTCCAGATGAGGCCTCACCAATGTCGAATAGAGGGGGACGATCACGTCCCTCGATCTGCTCGCTATGCCCCTATTTATACATCCCAAAATGCCATTGGCCTTCTTGGCTATAAGGGCACACTGTTGACTCATATCCAGCTTCTCGTCCACTGTCACCCCTAGGTCCTTTTCTGCAGAACTGCTGCCTAGCCATTCGGTCCCTAATCTGTAGCGGTGCATGGGATTCTTCCATCCTAAGTGCAGGACTCTGCACTTGTCCTTGTTGAACCTCATCAGATTTCTTTTGTCCCAATCCTCCAATTTGTCTAGGTCCCTCTGTATCCTATCCCTACCCTCCAGCGTATCTACCTCTTGCTCCCAGTTTAGTGTCATCTGCAAACTTGCTGAGGGTGCAATCCACACCATCCTCCAGATCATTAATGAAGATATTGAACAATACTGGCCCCAGGACCGACCCTTGGGGCACTCCACTTGATAGCGGCTGCCAACTAGCCATGGAGCCATTGATCACTACACGTTGAGCCCGACAATCTAGCCAACTTTCTATCCACCTTATCGTCCATTCATCCAGCCCATACTTCTTTAACTTGCTGGCAAGAAAACTGTGGGAGACCGTGTCAAAAACTTTGCTAAAGTCAAGGAACAACACGTCCACTGCTTTCCCTTCATCCACAGAACCGGTTAGCTCGTCATAGAAGGCAATTAGATTAGTCAGGCATGACTTGCCCTTGGTGAATCCATGCTGACTGTTCCTGATCACTTTCCTCTCATCTAAGTGCTTCAGAACTGATTCCTTGAGGACTTGCTCCATGATTTTTCCAGGGACTGAGGTGAAATAGTGCTGAATGGCCCCAGGTTCCCAGACTAAACCCTGTAGAGGGCGAGGGGGGATCTCGGCCCCCTCATTAGCAGAGAGTACTGAGAGACTCCAGGGAGTGGGACGAGGCGGCAGCCCCCTTACCTGAGGAGCTCTCAGTGGGCAGAAGTGAGGCGGAGTTTGCAGCTGAGCAAAGTGCAACTGCCTCCTTGGACAGCAGAAGGGACTGAGGACATCTTTGGTGAGGCCCAGAGACAGAACAGGGGGAAGCCCTGGATAGAAGGGACAGGGACATCCTGGTTGGGAAAAACAGGTGTCCAGGGGAACCCAACAGAGAACTAATAGTGCCCTCAAAGCCCCAGGTGTCACTGCTGCTCGACTGCCCGTTCGCTGCCCCCTGGGACCGCAGAGAGAACCGGAGAGATTGAGGAAATCCCGTCTTGGCCAAACATCCGGCCCGAAGTGCAGGAACGCTGCTGAACTGACTTGGGACATATGGCAAAAGCAGAAAATGAGTGCAGGTCTCTGTCAGGCCCCATACAGCCATTACTGGGGTCAGTGACGTGTTTCCTGGGTTGCCATGGCTATCCTCAGGCCATGATCCAGCCCCCCCGAAAAGGGAAAAGATCTATATTGATGCAGGTGCATTTTGCCACCAGGGATCCAGAAGTGGTCGCTTTTGTGACATTCTGTACCTTGTGGGAGTGCCCTGTAGCCCCCATATCCCTCACTGATCTAGAGTTGTGACCTTGCGCATAAAGCAGGCCGTGAGAGGTATCGGGGGGAGGGTTATGATTTGCTGAAAGTCGTTTTCCTATCCATAGATGCACATCACCAGTGCCTGTGAAAATGTAAGAATTGTGTTGTATGGTTTTCACTAAAATACACTGTGGGTTTGGGAGGCACCCAGATACTCGCCCTGCACAAACAATGACAAGGGAGGTACCAACACCCGGGAGGGTGCGGAGCAGACATCATCAGCCCTTGTCCAGCCAGGGAGCTACAATGTAGTGACTCACCTGCGTGAGGCCCCACCAGGGGGATTGCTCAGCCTTGCCTGGAGACTCAGCAATGCCCCCAGACTTGCCTTAGGGTGACCAGACGTCTGTGCCGATTTGTAGGTCTTTGTCCTGCATCGGTCGGGATGCCATTTGTCCCGATCTTGCGGCTTCGGCCGCTCCGGTGGGTTTTGTTTTTTGCTTCGTCAACTCCGGCTGCCTTTTTTTTTTCCCCTCTTCCCCCATGTGTCCCAATATTTTCTTCGGTTCATCTGGTCACCAGAGACCTGCCTGGACTTGTGTTCTCCAAGCACATGGGACTGAGGGTATAAAACAGAACACAGGGGCCCATGCCTGGCCTTTCTCCTTCCCCCACTTATGCTGCAAGCAACCAAGACTCTCAGAAGACTGAAGACTCCAGCAGAGGGGACTGGTCCAGGTTTAAGGGACAAACCTGTATATTAAGGACTGCAAGATCCAGTGGGGTGAGAAAAGCTGCTTAATCTAGATGTTGCCCAGTCTAATAAGGTGGAGAGTTTAGACTGCATGCTTATAATTTCTTTTCTTTTGGTAATGTCAAAGTCAGATTCAAGGCTCACAGAATTTGTCAGACCACTCTGTTTATTAGCAAAGCGCTTTGCCAATGCACCCACATATGTGAGCCCTCTGCAGAAGCTCAAGCTAACTTATTTATACAGATAAGCCAAAGCCAATTTAACATAAGAGACAAAAGGAAGCAGAAACTGACAAATATACATACATATCTTATTTGCATACTAACGTTTACCAATCTCCCAGCTCAGTAGGAGCTGTAAGTTAATTAGTTTGAGGACCCATTGTCTCACACTCCTTAATGTTTCTCTTCCTGACAACTATATTTCAACAAACCCACCAGACGCATTTCTTTAATGAATTATAATTTCAATATAATTCATTCTACTTTCACACTGTCTGGGTGTCTTCAGCTCCTTTCACTGCCCCGGGGGCCTGAAAGCTGCTCTGCCTTCTGGCACGACACCTGCCTGGCACTTGCCAATTCCAGCTGGACGGACGCAAAGGTTTCTTCAAGCAAACTTTGCAGCTCCAGCTTGTGGGGCTGCGCTTTGTGCCCTGCCCGCGAGGATGTGGCACCGACAGATGCACGGCCCAGTACCAGAGACACTGCACATTTATTCTTGGGTCTATCTGATCATTTCGACATCCATGAAAGCAAGGCTGACGTGCCCTGGAAATCCAGCTGTTTTCTGCCCATGTCCTGTCATACTATTCCCGGTACAGTCAGAGCGTCTCCTGTCCAGGAACCATCCGGGCCTGCTCCAAAGGGGGCCACATGCTGGTTTCTATACAGATCTTCCACAGGGTGCAGTGTCTTTACAGGTCTCAGTGCTGGCATTCCCAGTCCCAGAGGTGAGGGGTATTGCAGCTGGGAGACGTACAGCAGCTCCGGCTTTCAAAGGGTGATCCTGCCTTCGAGCCTTTCAATGCAGGCCGATTAGCGAGAGATACTCAGGGAGAGAACCTGAGCCTTTCAATGCAGGCCGATTAGCGAGAGATACTCAGGGAGAGAACCTCGCTGGGCTGCAGGGCTGAGCTGCTCTGGTGGAAATGACAGACCTAGTTCGAAGCACAATGGGAAGCTTTGTAGAACTGATCAATGACATTGTTTTTAATTGTTCACTTTATTAATATAACTTCATAAGCAAAGTTTTATGAATGAAATAACATTCATTCATAAAACCGGTTACCCCAAGAACTGGCTAATTGAGTTTCACTTTCAATCCAATTGCTGCTGAAATCGCTGAAACTTGCACTGCTTCAACACTGGAACTTCTGCTCCCTGTTTGCCGTTCCTTACACGTGGCCATGGTGTAACCCAAACTCCATTGTAAAATGCTCACTCCATTTTGTAAAAGCTTGCTGCAACCTTCATTTTTGCTAAACCCTGCTGTAATCTGATTCATGTAGTTTCGATGCGGGAATGAGGGATGGACGGATGATGGAATCAACCTCCAGCCCCAGCCTGTCCCGATGAAATAAAGTGTAAACACCAAGGGCTGAAGATGCAGACAACAGCCCTGACAAAGCAAGAGGAGTCCATCCTCAAAAGAAAAGAACAAAAGTACAACTGAAGAAACATCAGAGCCAGGTCCCAGGCTGAAAGTCACGTCTGCGATTGACGGGTGTTCGCTCACACCGGACCCAGAGGCAGCCTGACACAGCAGGACCTGGAGACTCTGGATTCAAACTGAAGCCTACAAAAAGGATGGGGGAGATGGAAGACTTTGAAGGGTCACGTTCTGCTGCCAACATGGAAGGGCGTCGGTGCACGCCCAACAGAGACCCAGCCCTTCCTTGTGCCCGGCTTTCCTGGCCAGTTCGCCGCCACGAGCTACGAACCCTCGCCACCAACGCAAGCTCCATTCAGGACTGGTAACTATACAGCAGCTGCAGAACCTGGGTGTGTATGAAGGAACCTGTGAATGAATGTGAAACTGAATGAAATGTTATAGCTAGAACTGACTGCCTCCCATGATTCTGTTTGTAGTCACAATAAATGTGACATTTTGTCTTATCCCCTTTAATAAGATCCTGCTGGTTTTTATTTTATTGGTATAACAGCTTTGAGGAGCCGTGAAATGAGCCTTGCTTCAGCGCCGTCTCAGCCCTGATGCGGGGCACAGAGCTGGCTCTGGGTCTGTGAGGGGGCCTGCCCTTGGACACATGGCTTGTGGCAGTTCCTCCGGGATCCCAGCCCTGGCCCAGACTCGGATCTGCAGGGCTGGGGCTCGTGCTCTGAACCCAGCTGCGCAGACAGCACTTTGAGGCTGCGGCTCAGGCTCTGCCGTGGGGGGGGGGGGTGTAGGAGGCTCATGCTGCAGGCTGGGGGGATGTACCCAGGGTCGCAGGCTGTCTCTGGCCCCACGCAGGAGAGGAGTCTCCAGGAGAGGGCAGCAGGAGACCGTTTGGTGGCTGACATGCGAGAGCGTCAAGTGTTTTCAGATCTCAGTTTGCTGAGTGCAAGTTTCCTTCAAGCTGCCTGGTGATCAGATCTGAGGGAGGGAGGGCCTGTCCTACAGCATCCACGGTACACACACACTCGGCCTGCTCTGCTTTGCATGCCAGCTCACCTGTGGCCTGGGCCTGTTTGGAAAGCTTTGGTTTCTCTTCAGCAGACCCAGTTTCCGCAGGGCTTCTTCCTCAGGGGCTCCATGGCCTCCACTCCACCGAGCAGCTGTCTTGGTTGCTCCTGAGGTCTCATGGCTACACAACACAGGAACCGAGCACAGAGCTCCTGAACATTGACCCCAACTGCACCCTTGTGTCACATTCCTGGAGGGGATGCACGAGAACCCACTGATCTACGCAGCCCTTCAGCTAGGGGCAGGCGTGTGCCTGGCGCAGCTCCCTGGCGATTCTTCAGAGCAGGGCCTGTCCAGGCTGGGGCCCGGCTAGCTCCCCCGACGTGCTCAGCTGCTGGCTGGGATCGGTGCTGCTTCCCATTCGTCTCTGCCCTCCGCACTAACGGGCCAGGGCAGAGCTCCTAGCCAGGGCCAGCATGTACAGGGAAGCGGAGAGACAGCACATACTGACCAGAGCCAGGGGAGCATGGCACCTGCCGACCCTGGCCAGCCCTGGGGCCATGCAGTGAGATATTAGCGCAGACGGCTATTGCCAGGGATGGCTGGCGGCCCCAGGGTCAGGACTGTGATTTACCCAGCCCCCACCGGGGATTGTGGGCCCTGCCTGGCAGAGACTGAGGCAAAGAGAGAGCCTAGTTTGCTGTTCCCATTGGGGGCTCTCTGGAGCAGTGAGCCGGGCAGCACGCGCGGCAGCCAAGGGCACAGGGAGCCATTAGCCCAGACGCTCTACACTGCCACAGGGACCTTCACTCCCACCTGCTCCGCCAGCAGACCCAGGTGCCCCAGGCTCGGCTGAGCGCGGCCCGGGGACACGGTGCAGCGTCCCCCAGTACAGCCAGAGCAGCGTCCAGAGGGCCTGTGGTGACGGTGCTGCCCGTGGGAGCCAGCTGAGGTCACTGAATCAGGGTGAACTGCAGACAGAGCGGGGCAGACAAACCCTGAACGCCGGTGGATATGCCACTCCTCAGAGTTACCAAACCAGCCTCCGTATCACCTCCCTGGGTACTCAGACGTCCACACAACGCAGTGCCCCTAAAGTGCCCGCCCCAGGCCTCCCTCCGGACACATGTCAGATACGATGATGATTACTGAAGATCTTCTCTCATCATATAAGAGAGCAGGTTCCCCCAATCCCAAAGGATCAGGCCCCAGACCCAGGTCCGATGATAACTTAGATCTTACCCCAAATACGCACTGATAGCCAATTCTCGTTAATTAAACTACAGTTTATTCAAAAAGAAAAGGGAGAGAGAGTTGGTAGAAAGATCAGTCTACAGACCGACCTGAGTTCAGTTCTTGAGGTCACGATACCGAGCAGAGATGGTGAATCTGTAGTGGCCAAACGTCCTTTTAGAAACAGCCCAGAGGTTACAGTCCAATGTCCATGTTCAGGGTGACTCCAGTCAGTGACTGGGGATCTCAATCCTTATGGCTCAGGGTTTCCCCTTCTTGAAACCCAAAGCCGATCTGAGATGAAGGAGGATCGTGTCCCAGGGCTTTTATACATTTCCAGCAGCCTCTTGGCCTGAGAAGACAATAGGCTCAACCTTTCTTCTCCCAAACATCCTGGCAATTAGCCCAGGGTAATTTATCATTAAACGGTTCAAATACAGGTTACCCCAACCTTCCCGGAGACAGAGAGACAACAACACTGTTGCCCTCCAGTGTCTTCCTAGATCTTCACACTCCTGTTTTGATCTTTGAATCAAAGCCGTGGCAATAGACAAGACTCGTTTGCTGACATCACAAGCCTTGAGCCAGCATCTCCCCTTCTCTCTCTAGCAGTGCGGGCTGCAGTTCACAGCTCTCCTCCTTTCCATCTCTTCCTAAGCAGTCTCTAAAGTTGGGCCCTGGGTCAGGTCAGTCTGGGAGGTCATTAACTCTTTCTGGCCCTGTGTCACCTGTCAATGAGATATTATATTATACACATAACGTCACACCTTTATTCTAGTCTAATGGCCACGGCGGGGCAGGAGGCCCCCCAGCCAACTGTCCCACGTCAGAGGGGCCATGGCCAGAGGGACTCCCTTGTATAGGAGTCCACACCTCTCTCGCGCCCCAGCTGAGTGAGGAACCAGTGTGGGCCCTGGGGCTGCCTGGCTGCTCCCAGCCTCTCTCACACCACCAGCTGGGTCAGGAACTGGTTCCTTAGAGCGATCCTCCTCTTCCAACTGATCAATCAGCTGTGCCTTGGTGAGCTTTCCAATGCACAGCCCCCTCTCTCTGCACAGCTCTACAATGTCCTTCTTAAGGGGGTGGTTATAGGCCATCTCCCCGCTGTTCCCACGTGGTCACGGACTCACAGGCCTGTGCTCTCTCTGCTCCCCATGGTCCCTAGGAGGAACCGCTTCAGTGTGACAGCCCTTCTAGGGGGTCCACTCTCTCTCAGGGTTAAGCCATAGGCCCCTCCGCCTCCTGGAACCGCACCTCTCTGAGCCTTCAGCACGCCCGTCTCTCGCTACTCCCCCTTCGCTTTACTGCTTCCCAGTCACTTACTGCAGGATGCTCTGTCCACAGGGTGCAGTTTATCCCACCTCTACCACCAGGTGTCACGGAGTCCCCGGGCGATGCTCTGGAACTGCGCCGTATGAAGCCAGGCAGGACTCTGGGGGAGCCTCCTCTCTGTGAGCATATTGTCACCAGGGCAAGAAGCTTCCACAGCTTCGACCTTCCTGGGTCTGACCTCGGAGTATTCAGCATCCCCTTCCTCCCCATGTGCTTCCCGCAGCGAGTCCGCCCAGGCAGGGCTCCTGGGGAAGCCAGAGGGTCCTGCCCCCGAACTCCGCAGTCAGATGTGACTCTCCGCCAGCTGGGGAAACAGAAGGTTTATTCGTCGACAGGAACACAGTGTACAGCAGAGCTTGTTAGCACAGAAATAAGTGACCTTCAGTCAAGTCCATCTTGGGGGAACCCTGGGCCAGACGCCCTGGACTCCCCCCTCCATCTCCCCAAGCAGACTGCCAGCTTCCAGCGACCCGAACTCTGACCCCCCCATTGCTCTTCCTCCTTCTCTTTGTCTTGCTTCCCGGGCACAATGTCACCTGGTCACATCCCTCACCTGGGTCTCAGGTTCCAAAGGGCACTGGTCATAGCATAGGTGCAGGCAGCTGGAGCCGCCTCACCTGCCCCAGAGGTCTCAGCCAAAGTCACACGCCCCTGTTCCCACCCCCGAGGTATTGGTGCAGCACACAGGGAAACTGAGGCACACACAGTATTCATGCAAAACAGTAAAAGTCACCTAGGCTCAACAGTAAGAATTACATACAGCAAACCAGGGAAAATCCCCACTTCATCACAACCTCAGGCTGTCTCCTGGATGCCACTCTGTGGGCTGGCCACCTGCCGCCTCCTCCATGGCACAGAGCCTGGAGCTGAGTGTTGCTCCCGGGGCGAGGAGAGACTTGGACCCGGCACCTGCCCCTGAAGCTGCATGGCTCCCTCTCGCTGCCAGACCTGTGTCGGGGCCTGGCCTGCCCCAGGACAGACCATCTGGTGAGTGTCTCTGGGAGGGCCCTGCAGCCCAAGAGGCTTCAGGCATTGCTGTGAACCAGGCCTTCTCAGCTGCACACGGGTCTGGTCAGGTCCACAGTTGCCCTTTTCCCACGGGATCCTGCAGGAAGGAGGAACAAGAGTCACAGATCTCATTCAATCCGTGACACTCCAAAAGCGGCCCCTGTTTTTGGGTGCGGGCTCCTGAGGCGGCCTGCCCTGCACTCCCCAGGCAGAGAGGGAAAAGTGGGCAATCCCACGGGGGAAAGGGAAGGGAAACGTGGGTCTGCACTACACATGCCGAGCCACACCCAAGAGCCGCCCTGGGAAAGCCAGAAACAAAACCAAGTGCCAAGTGTCAGAGCCAGAGCAGAAGACAAGGAGCCACAGTGGGCCTGGACCCCAGAACGACCCAGGGCTGCCAGAGACCCACGGCACCTAAACACGAATAGTGCCACTTCCTTGGCTCGGATCAGCAGTGATAGGGCTATGGGACGGGGTGGGGGCTCTCTCCTGCCCTTCCCAGGCCTGGACTCAGTGGTCTACCACATCCTTTTAATCTCTGACTGATGGACCATGGAACCCGCTGAGCAGCCAGCCCTGCCTGGGCCAGCTCCAGGCCCCTTCCCTCTGGGCACTGCCTCTTGACCCAGCCAGAACCAGCCCTTCCCCCAGCTGGGGCAGGAGGCGACTGCCCGCGCTTTGGGGTGGCGTTGGAGTGTGCTTGGGGCGAAAGCTTTCTGGGCAAAGGCTGGCGTGTGGCAGCACCCAGCACCGGGGACCCCAGATGCCAGGATCCCGACTAGGGCAGCCAACGCCAAGGTCAGACCTGGGGCTGAGAGTAGCAGAGACATTCGTGGTCTGAGACATCTGGGCTCACTAGCAAGCAGGGCCGCCCGTAGGCAGACACAGCCGCGTAGGGCCCCATGAAATGTGGGGAACCAGCCCCGTGACCAGCCCTATCCCCTGGCTGGCCCTCTCGCCCGCTGCACCTACTGCAAGGGGCAGGGCCATCCCTAGGGCCCTGGACAACTCCCTCCGTCCCACCTCTTCCCCTCCCCGCCACTCCACCCCCAGCCCACCTCTTCCCCCAGCAACCTCGCACTCCCTGGCAGCCGCGGGAAGCGGAGCGGAGCGGGCTGGAGCCAGGCTGCTCCGCTTCCCGTCGCTGCTGGGGAGTGCGGGGGGGCTGGGGCTGGGGCCGGGGCGGGGCTGGGGGAAGCAGAGCGGGCTGCTCCCACCCCCCAGCTAATCTCCCGGGCCACTCTGGGGCCCCCAAAGTGCCCCCCCACAGCTCCTGCCCCCCAGGCCCTGGGGCGGGGGGAGGCCCGGGGGGCTGTGTAGGGCACCCAAAGGGCTCGGGACGGCCCTGCTAGCTCGGGTCAGAGTCCGAGCCGGGGCTCAGCTCACCCGGATCCCCGCCGGGGACCGGAGGCTGGGCGCGGTGTCACGGCCTGTGCCGCGGGAGGCCCCCCGAGGTGAGCTCTCGGCAGCGCCTGGGCGGCCCCCTGGACCGGGGCGGCGAGTTGCACGGCCCGTGGTGCCCGGGCTCCAGCAAATTCAGGGCCCGGGGGCTCCGCCAACGTTCAGGGCCGGGTCTCTCCTTCGCGGCCCCCCCACCAAGCGTCTCCTCCCCCGGGCGTCCCTGCCCGCCCCGGGCCCTGGGCGGCTGCCCCTGCAGAGGGAGGCGGGGAGGGGGCGCAGGGCGGCCCCCCACCCCGGCAGGCGACTCCTGAGCAGCAGCCTGGGGGGCCGGGGGGACCCCTCCCTCAGAGCTTGCTGCTGCCGATGGGAGAGGGCTGGGGGGAGTCCCCCTCGCTGTCCCCCCACCCCAGCCCCGGGGCAGCCTGGGGGGGAAGGGGGCGGTGCCTGGGGGGAGGGGGCGGGGCGGCTCCGCCCCCAGCGATTTCGGAGGCGAGTGAAAGGAGGCCGCGGAGGGCCCGCAGGGGGCGCTGCACGTGGCAGCACCCAGTGCAGACGAAAGGGGACAGTCTAGGCGGCGGCCGGAAACGGCGCCCGGGCTCTCTATGGTGGCCGGCGCGGAGGCGGAAGCGGAAGCGGAAGCGGGCGCCGCTGGGCGGTTGCCGGGGAACGGCCGGCCCATGAGCGCGGCGCGCGCTGCCCGGCGGGGCCGCCGGAAGCTGGTGCTGCACGTGGACGTGAACAACACGCTGGCGGTGCTGGACTCGGCCGCGGGCCAGGGCCCCGGCGCGGCGCTGGGCGGCTTCCTGGGCGGCGCGGCCTGGGGCGCGCCCGGCCCGCGGGGTGAGGGGCTGGCGCCTTCGGGCTGCTCGGGCGGGGCCCGGCGAGGGGGGCCAGGCCGGGGCTCAGCGGTCGGGGCCGGGGCCCGGCGGGGGGGTCGGGGCCGGGGCCCGGCGGGGGGGTCGGGGCCAGGCCGGGGCTCAGTGGGCGGGCGGGGGTGGGTCGGGTCGGTGCCGGGGGGGGCGGGTCGGGTCGGTGCCAGGCCGGGGCTCAGTGAGGGGGCGGGGGTGGGTCGGGTCGGTGCCGGGGGGGGCGGGTCGGGTCGGTGCCAGGCCGGGGCTCAGTGAGGGGGCGGGGGTGGGTCGGGTCGGTGCCGGGGGGGGGTGGGGTGGGTCGGGGCCAGGCCGGGGCTCAGTGAGGGGGGGGGGTCGGGTCGGTGCCGGGGGGGGCGGGTCGGGTCGGTGCCCGGCCGGGGCTCAGTGAGGGGGGGGTGGGTCGGGTCGGTGCCAGGCCGGGGCTCAGCGAGGGGGGTGGGTCGGTGCCCGGCCGGGGCTCAGCTCAGCGAGGGGGGTGGGGCAGCGTGCCAGGCCGGGGCTCAGCACACCAGCTGCCTGACCCTTGTCCAGACCTTTCTGGGAGCGATGGCGAAGGAGGGTTTTGGAGGAGGAGGAGGAAGCTTTGTAGGTGTGGAGGGGAGCGCTGCCCCAGCGTGAGGGGGTCTTGGAGAAAGCACACAGGTGCTTGTTTGAAAATGTCAGAAGGGGCAACGGAGGCTGGCAGCGTGGACTGATCGGGACCGGAGTCAACCTCTTAATAATGAACTAGAGAGGACAGTCACATTTCCTGCACTCCATAGCCTGAAGGGACCGCTATGGTCCTCTCGTCTGAACGCCTGTATAACACAGGCCCAAATCCCTCCTTTTCAACGAGGTAGGGTGGGGGTAGACCATGAAGGGACTTGTAAGCGAAGGCACATGGCTTATGTTTGATGGGATAGAGAAAGAGGAGCCAGAGGAGGAGTGCAAAGGGGGGTGAAGAAGTGACATGGTCAAAGCAACATATTAGGAAAATTATCTTTGCATCAACATTATGAATGGATGTGAGCAGGGCAAGATTGCATTTTCCAAGGCTAGAGAGCAGAATGGTGCAGAAATTGAGATGAGAGATTGGAGGAGAGTTTGAGCTGTGTGGATGGATAGGATGCAAAAAAATGCAGCAAGGTATAAACAGAGCCTGGAGGTGAGGAGCTAGGGAGAGGTCCAAGTCAAAGACGAGTGTCTTGTCCACATGACTGAAAAATGAGAGAGCAGGGAGAGTTTGGGGGAGAAGATTAAGAGCTTTATTTGAGCCATGTTGATCTTGAGCTGTGTGCAAGATATCCCTGAAGAGAGGTCAGAGACAGGTAGAGATTGTCATTTTGACAGGAGAGGGGTGTGCAGTAGATCTTGTGACTCAGCACAGAAATGGGAGTTGAATTTGGTTTTGCACACGAGATTAGCTCGAGATAAGGTACAGAGGAAGAAGAGAAAGGGACCCAGGACAGAACCCTAACAGAAAGCTGGAGGGGAGAGGAGGACCCCCCCGGAGGCACTGATGTAACCATTAAAGAGATAGGAGGAGAACTTGGGGGCGGAGACCTGGGAGCTGAGGGAGCGCAAGGTTTGAAGAAGACCATGGTGAGTGGTGCCAACAGCAGCTAACCAGGAGGATGAGGCTGGAGTCCTGGCTCTGAAGTGTGGCTAGGCCAGGGGCGGGCAACCTTTTGGCCTGAGGGCCGCATCGGGTTTTGGAAATTGTATGGAGGGCCGGTTGGGGAGGCTGTGCCTCCCAAAACAGCCAGGTGTGGCCCAGCCCCCTCCCTCTATCCGACCCCTCCTGCTTCTCGCCCCCTGACGGGCCCCCCAGGACTCCTGCCCCATCCAACCCTCCCTGTTCCCTGACAGCTCCCGCCTCGGGACCCCTGCCCTATCCACCCCCCTCCCACTCCCTGTCCCCTGACTGCCGCCTGCTTTCCTTCCTGACTGCCCCCTGGGATCCCTACCCCCATTCAACCCCCCTGTTCCCTGCCCTCTGATCACCCCGACCCATATCCACACTCCTGCTCCCTGACCACCCCCCGAACTCCCCTGCCCTCTATCCAAGCCCCCCGTCCCCTTACCGCGCTGCCTGGAGTACCGGTGGCTGGGCCACACACCGTGCAGCACAGGGTCCGGCCGCCGGGCCGCGCAGCACAGAGACCGGGTCTGGTCGCCCGGAGCATTGCGCTGGTGGCACAGTGAGCGGAGGCTGCGGGGAGGGGGAACAGCAGGGGAGGGGCTGGGGACTAGCCTCCTCGGCTAGGAGCTCAGGGGCCAGGCAGGAGGGTCCTGTGGGCCGGATGTGGCCCGCGGGCTGTAGTTTGCCCACCTCTGGGCTAGGGAGAGGACATTAGACACCTTGGCATGAGCAGTTTCCATGGAATACAAGAGGCAGAAGCTGGACTGCAGGGGGTCGAGGATGGGATTGGAGCGATAGCAATTGTAGACAGTATGCTCAATGAGTGTAGAGTGAAGAACATAAGAACAGCCAGACTGGGTCAGACCAAAGGTCCATCCAGCCCAGTGTCCTGTCTGCTGACAGTGGCCAATGCCAGGTGCCCCAGAGGAAGTGAACAAAACAGGGAATCATCAAGTGATTCATCTTCTGTCGCCCATTCCCGGCTTCTGGCAAACAGGAGGAAGGAAGGAAGGAGATGGGGCAGTAGTTAGAGAGGCAAGGGGGAGTCCAGGGTTAGGTTTTTAATGATGGGAGAGACGAGCATGCTTGTACTATGAGGGGTGCAAGTGAGGTTGAGGAAAAGAGTAAAGGAGGGTTTAAGGATGGGGATGGGTCGCTGGGGCAAGTTATGGGGTTAGAGGAGGAGAGCAGATGAAAAATCATAGGACTGGAAGGGACCTTGAGAGGTATCTAGTCCAGTCCCCTGCACTCATAGTAGGACCAAGGATTATCTTCTAGACCATCCCTGACAGGTGTGTCTCACCTACTCTTAAAAATCTCCAGTGATGGAGATTCCACAACCTCCCTGGGCCATTTATTTCAGTGCTTAACCACCCTGACAGGTAGGAAGTTTTTCCTAATGTCCAACCTAAACCTCCCTTGCTGCAATTTAAGCCCATTGCTTCTTGTTTGCATCTGTGATGGGAGAAGGAGACAGTGGTGGGAAGGGAAAGCTAGCTGAGGGGAGAAGGACTGTCCTCTCATCAGTCTGTTTTCTCTGGGAAGAAGTTGACAAGGTCGGTGTAGAGAGAGAAATGGAGGAGGGTTTGAGGTGAGTCAAAGGGGGTGAAAAGGCCGCTGGGATTGCGTGCATGGGATGCAGTAAAGTTGGAGAAGTGGAGCTGTTTAGCCAGGAAGATGGTAGAAGAGAGATCACACTTATAATAGATTTCAGAGTAACAGCCGTGTTAGTCTGTATTCACAAAAAGAAAAGGAGTACTTGTGGCACCTTAGAGACTAACCAATTTATTTGAGCATGAGCTTTCGTGAGGTACAGCTCACTTCATCGGATGCAGTTTCCACAGTATGCATCCGATGAAGTGAGCTGTAGCTCACGAAAGCTCATGCTCAAATAAATTGGTTAGTCTCTAAGGTGCCACAAGTTCTCCTTTTCTTTTTACTTATAATAGAGGAATTTAGCCAGGTGACAGGATTTCTGCCAGAGATGTTTCGCTGCACAAGGCAGGAGTGGAGGAAGCGGATGTTGGAGGAGAGAGAGGGCTGAGGGTCAGCAGGGAGGAGAGATGGGAGAGAGGAGCAGAAGAGGTGGGGGGAGAATGAAACATGGAGAGAACCAAGAGCCATCTCAATGGAAGAAAGGAAAGGGGGGACAGGGCAGAAGACAGCAGCGAAGTAGCTAGTGCTGGTGCCCAGGAAGTCGCAGAAGGGCCAAGTGATGCGGTGTGAGGAGGGGGCTGCTGAACAAGATCGGGTGGTGGTTGGAGAGGGAACTTGGCAAAGGCAAGAGCAGTGCTTGGCGAAGACTCAGTCAAGGGGACAGGCGCTTGGTGAGTTATAATTTGAGTCACACATTGATTGACCTCTGTGCCTCCTTGCTGGGCACTGTTGGTCTCGCACCCCAGCAGCAGAGAGAATGGATCCGTGTATGGGAGTGACTGTATTTGAGTAGAGCTGGTTCCTACAGGGTAGGGCTGGGCCTTTACTGGTGGAGGAGCTGAGAACGGAATAGTTATGGGAAATGGATTTCCCTTCCTCTCCCCGTCTCCCTTCAGAGGGGAGGGGCTGCTGTCAGCAAAGTCTCTGACCTCCCGTTTCTCCCTCAGCCACGTAGCTCGCCTGTGTTGCAGGGCATGGCTTTCTCTAGCACTGTGCATGAGAGCAGTGGGTGTGAAATGCCCCCTCTTAGGGGGGTTGTCCCAACTCTTCTGTTGCTGTCTGTTTCAGGTGAGTGGCAGTGGCTGAGCGACTCCCCCTCTTTGCTGCCTCCCTGCCCCGGCGCTGTCAATTTCTGTTCTCAGTATGGCCGCGATGCAACGTTCCCTGACACGGCGGTGGGGCGGCGTTTCAGAAGTCTGCACGCACGCTGCTTGCAGCTCCTGGAGTGGCAGGGCCAGCCGCACGACGTGTTCTCTGTCAGAGGCGAGCATGCCAAGCACTATCACTTGATCCTGCCTGCCTTCTTCCGTCTCCTGGAGACGCTGAACCAGGAGGGGAGGCGCTTTGCTGTCATCTTCAGGACCTTTGGCACAGACCTCCCCCGCATTCTCCATGCAGTGCACTGTGCCTTGGAGGGGCAGCACCCCCAGTTCCCTGCCCTGCGAGACCTCTCGGTGGGTGCACCTTGGAGGGCCTCCCCGGAAGCAGAGGGCTGAGATCTTTATGGATTCTTTTTCCCTGCAGTAGCTTCTTTGAACATACTCTGAGCTGCCTTTCCAGGCAGCCCCGTACTCCATAAACCAGACTCCCACTCGAGCTGCTGCCTTATTAAAATGCTGACCTTTGGGTAGCAGCAATTTGCACAGCTTCTCAGAAGAGCCTTTTAGCTGGAGAGTGTGGGAGCAAGTGAGCACTATACAAATCCCTCCTCAGGCTTGTGAATTTCCATGTGCTTGTGCTCCCCACGGAGTCTCTGTGAGGGAGGCGGTCACCTGGCCGTGTGGGCCAGGTTCGGTAAAGAGATTCCTGTGCCCTCTGGTATGGCCAGGGGAACCTTCTGGTTGGAGCATAGATGGTGATGTCGCCCTCCCAGAGCAGTGAGTGGGACTAAAAATCCCAGGGGTCAAACCAGCTGTTCTGTGGAGCCTGTGCATACTCCTGAGGCATGGAGTTGTGGGGCGCACACACCTGTTGCTGTGGGAAGTTAACCAACTTATAGAAATGGTCCTTCGCATACAGCTGATTTCCAAGCTGGAGGCTGGATTCTGTCAGAGAGTCTGACAGATGCAGCCAGCAGCCCATCTGCTTCCATTGCCCCTGGGGGGTGAACTCTTCAGGCTTTGATTGTTCCAAATGTCTCGCTCCCCTGTGGAGAACTGCCCTTCCCCGTAACATGCTGCTCATGCCGCCTCTGGCACTGGAGGCTGTTTGGGGAGGTAGCGGTTGTCACTGTGTTATCCGTGTTGCAAACTGTCCATCCTGTCTTCTCCCAATGACATTGCAGCTCCCGGTGGAGCTGACTGCGGGCCGAATACGCTGCAGTCGGCGCGAGGTGGTGCTGAGCCGGGGTCCGGAGCACATTTCCACCAGGGACGATGGGAGGAAGCTGTATAGCTGTTTCAGCTCCCTGCAAGGCTTGGGTGGCTTCCAAGACCACTTTGACTGGTGAGACCTAAGCGGGGCCTGGGACGTGACTTGAGCTTCTTTCCCACTCCTTGCATAGTTCCACTCTCCCTGCCAACCCGTGTCTCATCCTTGTGAGTCAGCCCCCATGTGTTACCCTCAGGAATTCCCCTTGCTCCCTGGGGCTCAGGCCCACGGGTCGGCTGGTCTGCTGTCCTGGCTGCCTGTGGCACAATCTTTATTTAGCCAAGTCGAACAGAGCTAGCTTCTTTCCTTGTAAGCCCATTTCCTCCTGTCCCTCTTGCTTGTCTCTGAACTCCCTCCAATTGGTGACTCACCCTGGCTAGGAGTGAGGGCAGAATCCCTGATGGCTTGCCCCAGAGCTTGAGAGAGAGAACAACTATTTCCTCCTTGCCCCATTTCCTGTCACTGCAGGGGAAGATGTTATCCAAACCCACTCAAAGTCTCCCGGGTTTGGATTGTCTTGAGCCCCTGAAGACAGTCTGACTGGGTCCAGGCTCTGTGTTGCAGGGAGTCAGCTCCCTTAGGGGCACCTGTTTTCCCATTTGCTGTATTTCAGGTGGGCCAGAAATCAGTTCTCCTCCCAGGGTGGGAAGCCCCTTTGGATTGACCCATACGACTCGAGTGTGCACCACATCTGCATCGATGACAACATTCGACTGGACGATTCAAACACCATCATTTGTCCCCAGGTACTCAGCCCTGCCTTGCACTGGGCTTTCAGGCCCCTGGCGGGGATTGCCAGGCCCCCTTGCTGGAGAGGGTGGTTTGCTGGACTCCTCTGCCCTAGACAGTCCCCAAGGAGTGCAGCAGGGTGGAACTGGGGGCCAGGAGGCTGGACTCGGAGGGAACAATCCGTGCATCTGCTAAAGATTAGAATGAACTCATTTGTTGGCACGAAACAGGAAGTGTTTTTTCCTGCACTTGCTGCATGACAATCTCTGTCCTCCGCTGGCATGAGTCACTCTTACTCCCTGCTGGGACCCAGTTGCCAGCCAGCCTCCCTCTGAGCGAGGCTGAAGCTCGTTCACGCTGCTGGATTTAAAGGGCAGTTTTCACACTGGAGCACAAAGAATATTTATAGAGACAGGAATGTGCCTGGCCTGTCACTCGCTATTGTGGCACTGTTTGGGTTCGAATAGCAGCCTGTCCTTCCCAGCACAGCAGAGGAGCCTGTCTCCTTTGCTGAGGTGGTGTGGGAGGGAGCGTGGCAGACCATCGGGAGGGGCTAGCAGCAGAGGGGCGGCAGGGCAAAAAAGGTTAATTGGACTTTTCACCAGCATGAAAGTCTCTCTTGACTATTTGCTGTCTTGTTCGTGATACGGACTGTTATTGGCCCCAGGAGAGCCCTTAGCCGGAGGAGGTTGTTTTCAGAGAAACAATGTTGAAGGCACTTAGTGGAGCAGGAATCTCCTGCCTGCAGGCAGCTTCTCCCTGATTGTCTGCCTCCAGGAAGCCAGGTTCACCCAACTCATTTGCTGAATGTCCGCTTGAGCCCCATTTGCCTGCAGGGAACCTGTCCCTTCGCCACCCAGAACCGAGGCCCCATTTTTTTAAAGAGCAATGCTGTAGAGATGACTCAGGCAGCTGCCCGTTCTCTGACTCCAGACAGGCTTGTTGGTCTGTGGGTCAGAGAGAGGGCGTTCTAGCCACAGGCTCGGCTGGGCATTCTGTTGTCAGCGCTCTGCTGGCTGCTGATGCGGGAGTCAGACTAGACTCCAGCTTGCTCTCCGCTAACTGTACCAGCCCTGCGATGCCCCCTGAAGTAAGAACTTGTTTCTGTCGGTGAAAGCACCAGCTATACCTCAGACAGCCAGGGAGCCCAGCTGTGCGTGTGGGGAACAGCCTTCCTGTGCGACCAGGGTCCAGTCGCTTACCCTCTCTGTGCCCGGGCCCCAGTGGTCCTGATCCATGTCATGGTGCTGGGATGGTAAATCCACTAGGGGCTGTGAGCTACTCAGGCACTCCGGGGCTGGGGCCATGCAACAGCCTGATCAGCTAAAGGAGGGGCTGTTCTTGGCCGCACTTTCCTGGTGTAACTACTCTGAAGTACAGCTTTCTTCTACCTATGTTTTGTGCTTCGCCCTCCCTTGGGAACGGCTCAGCGTTGTGGTTTGGGTAGCCAGTTCCTGCCGTGGGAGACTGGTGCAGAGCGGTGGGGAGGGAGGCAGGAAAGGGGGGTAGAGAAACCTGATCTTTTGTTGATACCATAACGGAGGAGGGGTGGCAGCTTTCTGCCTCTGCCACCCTCCCAGCTCTGGAGCAGATCCACGCACTTCACCTTACAAGTGGAGAGGAGGATTGAAAGAACCCGACTTAAAAAACGAACCCTCTCCAGGACATCTGCTCTTCATCTCCTGGCAGTGCACTTGTGCAGAGGGTGGCCCTGGCACCTCCTGTCCTGCTGTTCTCCGGCCCCTCACATGTGCCACTGCTCAGGGATGGAGTAAAAGCCTCAGCTTCACCATCCCTTCTTCTCTTTTCCCCCTTGCAGGTGTTTTCAGAGAGAGGAGGCAGCTGCACCAGGCTGGCTCCCACCTCAGAGCTGTATGATGTCTGCCTGGTGCAGACCAATCTCCTGGAGGCCATTGCTGATGAGAGCTATTTCCTCCGCTGCGTGAGAAGATGCGAGGAGAACTATGAGCGCTACCTGGCCAGTGCC
The DNA here is from genome assembly GCF_965140295.1 of Lepidochelys olivacea. Classification (NCBI taxonomy): domain Eukaryota; kingdom Metazoa; phylum Chordata; order Testudines; family Cheloniidae; genus Lepidochelys; species Lepidochelys olivacea. The sequence continues at coordinate 1,190,018 of NC_140417.1, read as the reverse complement.
GAGAGCCAGCTGTGTGACACAGAGTGAAGTCACTCCGGACCTAGCAGCTCGGGGCGGGATGTGAGGGCCTTGGCCAGTTCCCCCGTGGGCTGCTCCCAGTTTGCTGCTGTCTGCAGTTTGATTCCTAGACAGGGCCACTGACCCCATCCCACCCACATCCCAGTGGAACCAATGCACTTGCTTTTAGCTGGCCTCCCCTTCTTCCAGCCTGGCGTGTGCTTCTGAGCTGGAGGCAGGAAGCTCCAGACACCCTTCAGAAACGCAGGTGTCTGCCTGATGCCCTGCAGGAGGCAGCCGCTTCCAGCTGCGCCCGTCACAGCAGCACTTCCTCCACTCTTGGTGGGGTTTGGGGTTTTTGATCGTGCCTCTCGAGATGCCTGGCTGGGGCAGTGCTCCTGCGGGTGATGGGTGTCGGATCCACCGTGGCTCTGTGTGGAAGGGACCATCTCTCTGTTCTGTCTGTACAGTAGGGTTGGCGCTCTAGCTGTGCTGCAGTACAAATAGTCGTCATAATCCCCTACCGTGTTTTCCTTATTGCGCGACGTGTCTCGCATTGTACAGGCGTATTTCGTTGGAATACCAGTGTGCCTGTAACGTCACCCCTGGACAGCAGGGCTCTCTTCACTCAGACCTGGCTGCGGGGCAGCTCACAGCAGGCCTACAAGTAACGGGGTAATGCTCTCCGTCGCTTCTGAAGGGAGACTCCTGCCCCTTGGGTCCCCATTCTCTCCCCCCCATCCCCGGTGCAGAGGGAGCAGCACCGCTTACGGGAATGTTGCTAATAAGACTTTGATGCGGAGATGAAGACGGTGACAGGGCACTGGATGGGGACTTGGTGACCTTCATTCTAGTCCTGTCTCTGACCTGCTGGGTGATCTTGGGTGCGTCTACTATTCCCCGGCTCTGACTGCTCCCCTGTGCTCCACCACTTGTGTGGAACCTGTGTTCCAATCTGCTTCGGCACAGAACCGTGCAAAGCCCCTCCAGCTGGTCTGGCAAAGACAACACCTCTGAGGAGATGCAGAGGCCAGAGTAAAACCGTGTGTGTGTGCTGTTCCACTTGGAGCTACAGCAGCTCCTGGGGCTGAAGGGGGATGTGGTGAGAGATTCTCTGTTACATCCCTGTTAGAAATGCTAGTCAAGCTCACTCACGCTTGTGAAGTGCTCTTTAGAGTCATGGGAAAAGTTACACTTGATCTTAGCCAGATTAAAAATCTGGTTACAAAACCCCATCCAGCTCGGTGCCCATTAGAGGGTGTTGATGAAGGAGATTTTCCAGTGGGTGAGTTCAGGATGCCTTCTGCATGTTCCCACCTCTGGGCTCATGAGCTGCAGTGGCCCTGCAATCCAGAATCCATGGTGTGGTGGTGGAGCACTGTTCTGTGGAGTGTAAACACTGCCCAAGGAGCACTCGGCTTCAGCACGCTGGGGCAGGGCCCCACCTCCTGCAGAGTCCGACTTTGGAGAAGACGGAACTCAAGGTGAGTGTCCCAGGCCCCCATCTGGGCCATTGGAGGGGGCATAGGAGAGCCCTGAGGGCATGCTCTACCTTTCTTTGCGGTAAACCACCTTGAATGCCCTGAGCCAGAATGTCTCTAGTGCCCATTGTGTTAAAATGGAAGCAGGGCATCCATGCCCAGCCCCACAGCTGCATCCAATATAACCCGATGAAAGGGCATGCCAGGTTACACTGGTAAGCAGGGTCTCTGGCAGAAGAGCAGTTGTCTTTGTGGAGTGTTGTATCAGAGATCCAGAGGCCCCACCTTTGTGCGGGGATGAAAGTGAACCGAAGCTTCAAAGGTTCGAACAATAGCCTTACCTTCCTGAGAGCCAAAGTCTAGCCGCGCACCCGGATGCCTTGGCTGCTAGCACAGCCAGGCAATTGGTGAGACCCTGCAGCGCCATCGCAAGGGTAAAGTGTAGGTTCTGTTGGCAGAGACCTCTCCCCACACAAACCCGAGGGGTAGCTAGGCTTGGCAGGACCTGACTGTATTGGTAAATGGCGATAAACCGATTCTTATGGACAGATTTTCCCATCAGTTTGTATCTATCTGTCGATGATGGTCCGGCGGAGTCAGGACACTGCTGCTTGAGAACTTAATTTGATCTAAAGCTGTTTACTTTGTATTTTGATGGGCTGTTGACACTGTTGTAATGGTTATAAAGCTTTACCTTTGTGAATCTCAAAGTCTACTGGCATTAATTCCTGTCTGCCCTCCATAATCTCCTGCAATGGGGACAATCTAAATGGGTAAAAACTCCTTAAAATACCCAGTGACATTATCTATAGATTATAAAATACAGTTTGTCCAAGCCTAGGTCTAGCCCCAGAGAGACCTACTTTTGGGACTCGATCTAGCTTCCAGCAGCCGTGTTGCTCGCTCGTAGCTCAGTGTGGCAGGTGGGCAGACCCCCATGCTGAAGGACGAGCATCTCCAGTATCGTCTAGCTGGAGCTTTGACAGCTCGAGAAGACTGGTGTAGTCCAGCTCACCCCGCGGGGAGCTGACAGTGCTCCTGGTTTGTGTCCCATGTAGGGCAGTCGTGTTGCCAACGCTGCCTGATAGCTGGCAACGCTTGTCTCCGGGGAGGCCCCGGGACCTCCTCACACCTCAGTGCGTCTAGCTGCACCTTACACGGGAATCCAAGAGTTCCAGTCTGGGCTCTTCCTAGCTGCTGCTGTCACAGCCCAGATTTGTGCGAGGGTAAAAACACTCGGTGCTTCTCAAGGCCCTGGAACAGACTGATGGCCATCTCCACCAGAGGGAACCTGTCATGGTGCCTGCAACTGCTGGGGGGCTGCCGGGCCAGGTCCAAGTCGAGCTCAGAGTCCGCAGTGATTCCTCGGCATGAGTGTGGCACAGAGCTGATCCCACAGCTGGGGCCAGGCAGTGCACACCTGGAAGAAGCAGCAGTTCAATTTACAGACTGCCTGTGGTCCTGGGGAATCTGTCTATGGGGTTAGCATTGCGGGGGCTGCTTCGCACCTGGAGCTAGTCAGAACCGACTCCAGGTTAACTACTGGTGTGTAATATTTCTGTCCTTTGGGCGGTGAAGTCCAGACATCTTATTACCCCTTCCGCTAGAACTCCCCTGAAAGAGGTGGAAGGGTTTTTAATGGGGCAAACCCTGCTGTTTTCTAACCTCCTGCTAGTTAATATATTTACTGAAACAAACATTCCGCCTGAGGCAGAAGCCTGGTGTGGGGCATTTCAGCCCAAATGGTAAAAGTTTAGCACAGTTATAAGCAACTTGAACCCAGGGCCTTCTAGGGGAAAGGCACCCTTCGCTGTAGCCGTTGCGGCTTGCGCTGCTTCCAGTGAGCATGCTGCTCTCTTGTAACCTCCCTGCACCAACCTTCAAGCTTCTGTGGGGCTACCCCACGAGCCCATCGGTTAACCTGAGTGGGCTGGCCGGCGGGTCCTAGGGGCATGCAGGTGAGCACTGTACCGGCTTTACCCCTCGAGTCCTAGGCGGAAACAGGGATCCCAGGATCAGCCCTGGTCTTTGTCCTGGCTTCTCCTTTACGATCCCTATGACCGTCTAAGGGTGTGCCGACGCAGGCGGGTAACTCCCAGCAATGCTAGTTATGCCTTGTGTGTGCGCTAAAAATGGCAGTGTGCCTGGAGCGGCTGGCCCGGCCCGCTGGCCCGGCCCTTCCCGCGGGGTTCAGCCAGGGTTGTGCTCAGGGCCCGACACCAGCCCGCGGCAACCGCTGTGTTTTTAAGACACTAGCTTGAGCAGAGCTAGTGCTGGTATGTCTCCTAGAGCTGGAAAGTGCACCAGCAGCTCCAGTGTGGACACACTAGGGGGTGGCAATTAGGAGGGAAGTGAAGGCAGGAAAGAGGGTGTTGGGGACAGGGAGCCAGCTGCTTGGAGGTCTCAGGCCTTGGGGTGAAACGGGATCCGGAGGAATCGGAGCTGAGGGTTACAGGGGAAAGGTTACCAGGTCCCAGGGCGGGGTGTGGGGGGGTGTGGCCTAGCATCCTTCCACTAGGGGCCCTGTCCCAAGGAGAAAGGGGTCATGCTAGCAGCAGCCCAGAGAGCACGCTCCCTAGCTCTGTGGGCCCCAAGGTACAGCATAGTGCTGGATGGTGGATCAGTTTGCATAAGTATGCTACGGGTGGTTGCAAAAGTATCCACCCCTTTCGAAATTCGGTGCATAAGATCAGTGCAGCTTGCCTCTAGGAGCGAGTCCCTTAGCCGTGCAAAATGTCCAAGTCGGATCTGACTATACATACAAAATGATGGGGTCTAAATGAGCTGTGATCACCCGAGAGAGCTTGGAGTCCTTGTGCACAGTTCTCTGAAATCATCCGCTCAATGTGCAGCAGCTCAAAAAAGCGAACAGAGAAACTATTACAATAGAGAGAGGACAGACATATCCTGTTGCCTCTGTATAAACCCCTGGTGCAGCCACACCTTGAACACTGCGTGCAGATGTGGTCGCCCCATCTCAGAAAAGGGCTATTGGAACTGGAAGAGTGCAGAGAGGGGCAACCAAAGTGAGTGGGAACGGAACAGGCTCCGTCTGAGGGGAGAGTACAAAGACTGGCACTGTTAACTTGGAAAGAGACGGTGCAGGGGGCGTAGGCTCGAGGGCTGCACAACCAGGACGGGTGAGGAGATGTGAATGAGGACGTGTCATTTACCCCTGGGCAGTGGCTACAAGAGGCCAGGGGAGGCTATGCTGCCCTGCTCCCACTCGTCCTCTTCCCCCTGGCCCTGCCTGTACAGCTCCCCTTCCTGCCCTCTTCCCCCAAGAGCCCCTTGCCCCCCCCGAGGCCCCCTGCCTGCCGAGGAGCTGTGGGGGCGGGGGTCCTGGAGGAGGGGGTGGAGGGGTGAGCCGGAGCGCCTCAGATGAGGAGGTGGAGGGGGTGGGCCAGAGGGCTTGGAGGTGGAGAGGAGAAAGCAGTGGGTGGGGGAGGGGAGGGGAGGGGAGGGGGGCCTGGGGGTGGAGCGTGGGGGAGGTCTTGCTGGAGGAGGCTGAGCAGGAACAGGCCTGGGGGTGGGGCAGGGCCATGGTCCCGGTGCCACAGGCCCCCCCTCCCACTTCCAGGGAGCTTCTGCTGGCACTCATGCCCAGCCTCCCCAGTGCAGGAGTCCCAGGCCACCCCTGAATTGACCCCTGCCCAAAACACTCCAACCAGGGGTCACCCAATGACATTATAGGCAGCAGGTTTAAACAAACACAAGGCAGTGCTTCTTCGCACACCGCCCGCCCAGCCAGTCTGCGGAGGGCGCCACAGTCTCCAGGCCAGGGGGTGCGAAGGCCAAAAGTGTAACTGGGTTCAAAAAACCAACTAGATCAGTTCTGGAGGATGGGTCGGTGACTTATTGACTTGAACTGGGACCATATAGAACATCGTTGCAACCCAGGTCCCGTAGTGGCACTAAATCTTGTATAAAGGGGGTCAACTAAGGTGTCTCAGACAAGGTGATGGTTTGCTGGTTAGGATGATGCTGTCTGTGTGCGTCTATCATTTTGTAGTTAAAGTTATGAATATTGGCTCTGTCCTGTCTGTAGTTCAAACCTGTGCTCTGCTTCTGGGGGACACCCCAGACACGTTGGGGTCAGCTCTGCCTAGCCTGCTGGACGGCCCATTAAGGACCATCAGCGACACAACTGACCCAGTGAGAGAAGGCAGACGCGCCTGGGGACTCGGCCAGGCGTGCAGGGACCTGCCTAGGGACCGAACTCGGAGGTGTTTCCAGGCCATGGATGGGCAGCTTGTCCTTGGGACACAGAAAGCAGAGACCACACGGCAAGAGACTTTCAAAAGCTGCTGCAGCTCTTCCAGCTGGTCTTCAGTCCTGCTTCTGGCCTCTGGAGGGACTTGGCTACCCTGAAGCTTTGACCCAAGGACTGAAAGACCCATCCCAGCCGGGGATGTTCTCCAGAGACTGGATTTGAATCTGCCGTTTATTCCATCGCTGCTACAAGCCTGACCCAAGAACTTGGCCAACACTGGATGTCATTGATTCCATTGAACCCGTTCTAGCTCTCGTCTCTGTCTTTTCCGTTTATGAACAAACCTTTAGATTTTAGACTCCAAAGGATCGGCAGCAGCGTGATCTGTGGGTAAGATCTGATTTGTGTATTGACCGGGGTCTGGGGCTTGGTCCTTTGGGATTGAGAGAACTGTTTTTCTTTTACTGGGGTATTGGTTTTCACAACCATCTGTCCCCATAACGAGTGGCCCTGGTGGGGTTACTGGGAAACTGGAGTGTCTAAGGGAATTGCTCGTGTGACTTGGGGTTAGCCAGTGGGGTGAGACCAAAGTCTGCTCTGTTTGGCTGGTTTGGTTTGCCTTGGTGGGCACAGAAACCCAGCCCTGGGCTGTAACTGCCCTGCTTTGAGCAGTTTGTCCTGAATTGGCACTCTCCGTTGGGTCCTGCCAGAACCAGCCTCATTACACGGTCCACCAATGGCTGTTAGCCAGGATGGGCAGGGACACAAGCCCGTGCCCTGGGTGTCCCTAAGCCTCCAACTGCCAGAAGCTGGGCATGGGCGACAGGATGGATCATTCGATAACTGCCCCGTTCTGTTCATTCCCTCTACAGCACCTGGCCATGCCAGAGCCAGGACACTGGCCCAGACGGACCACTGGTCTGACCCAGCATGGCCCTGCTGAGGTGAGTCTCAGTGCCCCAGCCAGGTGTGTGTGTGTGTGGGGGGGGGGGGTCAGGGATTGTTGGTTCCTGGGGGGGATTGCTGGCTCTTGGGGGGCGGGTGTCAGGGATTGCTGGCTCCTGGGGAGAGGACGGGGGGCACCCCAGCCAGGTGTGTGTGTGTGTGGGGTGTCAGGGACTGCTGTTTCCTGGGGGGACGAAGGGGGCACCCAGCCACGTGTGTGCGGGGTGTGTCAGGGATTGCTGTTTCCTGGGGGGACGAGGGGGGCACCCCAGCCAGGTGTGTGTGGGGGGTGTCAGGGACTGCTGTTTCCTGGGGGGACGAAGGGGGCACCCAGCCACGTGTGTGCGGGGTGTGTCAGGGATTGCTGTTTCCTGGGGGGACGAGGGGGAGCTGCCCAGCCTGCCCCCCCAAGCCTCCAGCTGTTCAGCGGGGGCAGGATGAGAGGGTCAGTGTCTGTCCCAGCCGGGGCCAGCCCCCGCCCTCGCTTCACCCGGGTTGGCGCGGCTGGCGGCTGCCGTGGCCGCGGGGGGAGCAGCGGGCGAGGCCGTCCGAGGCGCGTCTCCCCGCAGGGGCTGGATGGGCCGCGCCGGCCGCGGGCTGCGCCCCCGCATTCGGCCGCGGCTCCGGAGCTCGGCGCAGCGCCCGGCGCGGGCAGGGTTAAGGCGCGGGGTGTTTCCCGGCGCTCAGCCGCGCCGCGCGGGGAGCCGGAGCCGAGCCGAGCCGAGCCCAGCCCAGGACAGCCGCGGCGGACCCGCGCCCCGGAGGTGAGAGTCTCCCTGCGCCGGTCCGCGGGGCCGCTTCGTGTGCAGCCGGGCCGGACCGCTGCTCCCCGCCCCGGGACCCCCAGCCCCCCGCGCTGCCGGGACACCCCCCCCGCGCGCCCCCCCAGGTCCTCGGGCGCCCCCCCTCGGGCTGCCAGGACGCCCCCCCAGGTCCTCGGGCGCCCCCCCTCGGGCTGCCGGGACACCCACCCCCCCGCGCCCCCCCCCAGATCCTCGGGGGTCCCCCCTCGGCCTGCCGGGACACCCACCCCCCCGCGCGTCCCTCCCCAGGTCCTCGGGCGCCCCCCCTCAGGCTGCCGGGACACCCCCCCCGCGCGTCCCCCCCCAGGTCCTCGGGCGCCCCCCCTCGGGCTGCCGGGACACCCCCCCCCTGCGCGTCCCCCCCCAGGTCCTCGGGCGCCCCCCCTCGGGCTGCCGGGACACCCCCCCCCCGCGCGCCCCCCCCCAGATCCTCGGGGGTCTCCCCTCGGGCTGCCGGGACCCTCCCGCGCGTCCCCCCCCAGATCCTCGGGCGCCCCCCCTCGGGCTGCCGGGACCCTCCTGCGCGTCCCCCCCCAGCTCCCAGGGTCCCCCCCCAACCTCCCCCGGGCTGCCAGGACACCGTCCCCGCCCCCGGGCTGCGGACTCCGGGAAAGTTTCTGCCCCGGCCCCGCCGGTGCCGTGAGCCCAGAGGGAGCCCGAGGCGCCCCGGGGTGCGAACCGCTCCGCAGCGGGGCCGGCTGGGCAGGACGCGGGTCCCGGGGGCTTGGCCGGAGCCAGCTGCTCTGAGCTGCTCCCACGGGCCGGGCGGGCTCCCCCGCGGGTGGCGGCCCCAGGGCGGGCCTGGACTTCGGTTCCGATCACCCCGTCTGGGGTGTGCGCGCCCTGCCCCCCACCCAGTGCCCTGCCCACTAGCTGCTGGGGGGTCTCTGCCCGGCCCCGGCCCCCTCTCCAGCCCCCTGCCCCAGCCCCTGCTACCCCGCGGGCTGCCCCCCACCCCCCCAGCGCCCTGCAGGGCTCAGCCCAGGAGCTGCGAGCGGGTCCCAGCCGTGGCGGGCGATCCCAGGGCCTGGTGCAGCGCGGCCCGTTGGCTGTGCCCCGCGGAGGGCGGCGCACGCGGGGAATGGGAAGATGCAGCCCCCGCCCGGCAGAGCAGGGAGCCCAGGGGGGCACCAAGTACCGGGTCGGAGGCTGGCTGAGCACCCGCGCGCTCAGTGCATGGTCAGCGGCCTGGCTCCGCCCCCAACTGCCCATCCCACGCCTGTCAGCTGGGGCTGGGGGCTCTCTGGCTCCAGCTCGGCCTGGGGGGGCTGCTGGAGGGGGGGGGGTGTCTCTGGCTGGAGCTCGGCCTGGGAGGGGCTGCTGGAGGGGGGGGGGTGTCTCTGGCTGGAGCTCGGCCTGGGAGGGGCTGCTGGAGGGGGGGGGGGTGTCTCTGGCTGGAGCTCGGCCTGGGAGGGGCTGCTGGAGGGGGGGGTGTCTCTGGCTCGAGCTCGGCCTGGGAGGGGCTGCTGGAGGGGGGGGTGTCTCTGGCTCGAGCTCGGCCTGGGGGGGCTGCTGGAGGGGGGGGTGTCTCTGGCTCGAGCTCAGCCTGGGAGGGGCTGCTGGAGGGGGGGGTGTCTCTGGCTCGAGCTCGGCCTGGGGGGGCTGCTGGAGGGGGGGGTGTCTCTGGCTCGAGCTCGGCCTGGGAGGGGCTGCTGGAGGGGGGGGGTGTCTCTGGCTCGAGCTCAGCCTGGGAGGGGCTGCTGGAGGGGGGGGTGTCTCTGGCTCGAGCTCGGCCTGGGAGGGGCTGCTGGAGGGGGGGGTGTCTCTGGCTCGAGCTCAGCCTGGGGGGGCTGCTGGAGGGGGGGGTGTCTCTGGCTCGAGCTCGGCCTGGGGGGGCTGCTGGAGGGGGGGGGTGTCTCTGGCTCGAGCTCGGCCTGGGTGGGACTGCTGGAGGGGGGGGGGTGTCTCTGGCTCGAGCTCGGCCTGGGAGGGGCTGCTGGAGGGGGGGGGTGTCTCTGGCTGTAGCCTGGCCTGGCCTGGGCTGCGGGGGGTCTCTGGCACTAGCTTGGACTTGGGCGGTGGGGGCTGCTGTGGGGGGTCTCTGGCTGTAGCTTGGCCTGGACGGGGCTGCGGGGGGTCTCTGGCTCGAGCTTGGACTGGGAGGGGCTGCTGGGGGGGGGTCTCTGGCACTAGCTTGGCCGGGGGCGGCGGGGGCTGCTGTGGGGGGTCTCTGGCACTAGCTCGGGCGGGGAGGGGTGTCTGGCCTGCTCTGCAGATGGCAGGAGCCTGGCTGGGTGCTCACAGCACGTCTCCTGGCCGTACAGCTCTGCATCCCGAGAAGCGGGGCCAGCTCCACCCAGGGCCGTGCAGCTGAAGTTGTTTTCCAGCCACCTGGGTGGGCTGCACTGTCCGGCTGGGATTTGGCACCCCCGGCAGTGCGGTGTTACCCGTGCGGCTGGCAGCGCGGCTCTGACGCCCCCGGGTGCAGCTGTGTCTCTGGCCGGCTGGGCCCAGGGCTTGGGGGGTGAAATGAGAACACGCCTCCTGCGGAGCCTGGGCTCTGCCCTGACTTGGCTCCAGGAGCTAGTGCCTGCCGCTTTGCCTGGCAGGATGCAGCAGGCAGTCCTTGTGCTCAGCGCCCAGTGGGCTCCTGGGGGAGAGGTGCTGTGTTCCATGGGAGCAGGTGCCTGCCCCAGCCTGGCACAGGTTTCAAGCTGCCGTTGCTGTGCCGGGGGAGCTTTGGGGCAATCCCTGGCAATGGGAGGTGCTGACTCTGCTGCTGGGGGTGCCTTGCTGTTTCCATCCCCCTTTGACATCTTCCCTACGGCGGCCTGCAGCAGCCTGGCTTCCCAGGCATGGGTTCCTCGCCGGGTGCACTGGAGGGAGCCCAAAGCTGAGACCTCAGCAGGGACCCGCCCTCCGGACTTTATGGATCTCTGCGGATGATGCAGCTCTCGGCCATGAAGCTGTTCAAGGGGAAGATAAGTGAGCTGGGAACTCCTTGCTGTGGCGATTCTCTGACCGGGGCCTGGGTGTCCATTACAGGCTCATGATGGCACTGGGGGCAGGCCTGGAGACCTCCCCAAAGGAGCAAGACACCCGCCCGCCACTCACTAGGTTGCTGTGGGGGAATCCAGCTGCTGGCTCCCCAGGAGTTTGAAACATCCGGAGTCTGAACAGAGGCCCAGGCACTTCCTGTCTTGGGTCCTGCATCCCCCTCCTGGGGCGGATCCTCTATGTAGTGCCCTGTGCTGAGAGTTTACCCCATGCCGTCCCTGCCCAGTCCCTGGAGCCAGGGCTGACTCCAACATGCAGTCCCTGTGGCAGGCTAACGCTTCAAGGGCCATGTGGCAGGTGCAGCATTAAACACACGCTTTGCACAGACTCTTTCCTGAGTCCTGTGAGAAATGCAGAGCTCTGCATAAACCCGACATGCTGTTCCCTGCCTCAGTTTCCTCACAATTCCAGGGCACCGTCTGGGCTGGGGTCAGGTCCTCTGGAGACACCCAGAGTCCTGCTCCAGTGTCTGGCTTGTGCTCTCTCCCTAGGTCAGCTTGCTTCCTCTGAACTTGCTCCTGCCCAAACTTCCAGGCTCTGGGGGTTCCCAGGGGGCAAAGGCAGCTGGGACTCCCGGCCCTGGCTGGGCCTGGCAGGCAGCTGCTCAGAGAGCTGTTTGCGCCCGCGTTGTCGGATCGCCTCTCTGCTCCCCGCCTCTACCAGATGCATTTTCTGCAGCGGATGGTCCAGAGCCTGGCCCCCTCACGTGCCTTCTCCCCCTTCAGGCAGGAGCTGGTGGAGGGAAGAGGAGCTGCAGAAACTCCAGTCTGAGCAGGGCCAGACCTGAGGCACAAACCACGCACCAGGCAGGAGTGTCCAGCTGCCACAGCAGAGCCCTGCTCCAGAACCGCTGCACCTGTCTGGCTGGGCCAGCGGAACTGACCTGCGAGCGGCTGAGTCTGGGGTGTGTCCTGCCTGTTACTGTAAGACGATGCTAGCGGCTCTGAGTGGGAATCGACCTCTCCCCGCCCTGGGGATCCGTCCCACCGGAGCCAGTGGCCGCCGGGCACTACCGGCCTGGGCCCCCTCCCACAGGGCTTGAGGTGGAATTGCCCTCACAGGAGCATTGCTGCAGCTGTTGGCTGTGGGTGGAGCTGTCTGCCCAGAGCAGAGCCCTGAGGATGCCCCGCTGGGAGGGGGAGCCTCGGTGAGAGGTGCTGCAATGGCTCCCCCCTGAGGTACCATGCCGGTTCCCGCTATGGCAGCCGCCACTGCCAGGTCTTTCTTCTGGGAGGTCTTCCCTCCCATGCCCACCTGCCGGGTGTACTGCAGCCCTGCGTACCAGGACGGGCACCTCTTCGTGGCGGGGGGCTGTGGCCAGGCGGGGCTGCCCCTGGACACCGTGGAGATGCTGGATGTGCTTTCCCAGAAGTGGACGGTGCTCCCTCCACTCCTCACACCCCGGGCCGGGGCGGCTGCTGTGGCCGTGGGGAAGCAGGTCCTGGTGATGGGGGGCATGGATTCCAGACAGAGCCCCCTGGCCTCCGTCGAAGTCTTCAACACAGATGAGGGCAAGTGGGAGAAGGCGGCGGCCCTGGCCCAGCCATCCATGGGCGTCTCTGCCATCGAGAGAGGTGAGCTGGGCGGGGGTATGTCACTGCCTATTTGAATGAAAATGCCCCTTAACTGCTTCTGGGCACCCAGCCCCCTACCCTTTCCCCTGGAGCCTTGGGCATTTGCCTCTGCCCTCCTGCCCACCCCGGGCTCCTGGCTCTCCCCTCCCACTGCTTCGGCCTCATTCCCATCCCCGGCTGCAGGCCTGAAGGGGCAGAGGGCCGTGGCCCCACCGCGGTGGGTGTGGCAGGCAGAGCTGCAGCTCTGAGCCGCTGGGGTGTGGCGGGCGGCTCAGCATGTGGCTGGGCCAAGGCAGGGGTCACAGAGCCACGCTGGGTCGGTGCGTGCCAGACAGGTGTCTGTTCTGGGTGCTGGAAGCAGGGGTGTCCCCACCCGCTCCCCAGGCCTGCACCCTGTGCCCGCCCGTCACACAGACCTAGGGGGGGCTGTGCTATGCAGAGCATCCTGGGGAGCCTGTCCCCAAAAGATGGGTGGCCAGGGAGGCCCCGGCCTGCTGCGAGAGCCCTGGGATGGGGCAGTGTCCATGCTCACCTCTGGCCCAGTGGCACAGATGGGAACCAGCAGGCCTGTGCCCCCGGAAGGGAGCCGGTGTCAGGCCGTTCTCGTGGCAGTGGTGCTACCTGACCCCACGTGCCGGGGTGCTTGGCCTCCACCAGGATCCCTGTGGTGATGTGTGCATGCCAGGAGCAGCTCCCTTCCTGCGTGCAGGGCCCTCCGCCCCGCTGCAGCCCCCTCTGCCCTGTGCCTTTGCCTGGGCAGGGCAGCAAGAGGTGGGGTTACAGAGCTGCCCTCACGGGCACCGGGTGAGCAAAGCAGCCAGGGCATGTGGTTGCGAGCGGCTGGGCCCTTAGCCCAGTAGATGCTGCCAAAGGTCCCAGGCCTGAATCCTGGGCTTTCCTAGGATCTGGGGCTAAGGGTGGGAGCGGCACTCCCAAGGGTGCCCTGGCCCATCCCCCGCTGCCGAGGCACCCCACAGTGCATGCAGCAGGCTTGGGCAGAGTGCTTTGGGCTCGGCGGGTTCCCTCTGGCTGGGCTTCTCCCGGAGCCCCATTGCTGCGGGCCCTGGACGGGACATGCCAGGAGCGGCCTCGGCAGGGCCCGAGAGAGAGCGCGCGTGTGCTGCAGATGCCCCCCGGCCCCTGCCATCATCTCGCTGCACAGATGCCCCCCCCGTAGTCTCTCTGCCCCCCCCATCCTCTCTCGGAGCCTGACCACGGGGCTCATCCCATGGGGGGGAGCCGGCGCTCCGGCTGGCGGGGGTTGTGGTTGCGCGAAGCGGGCAGAATGGGGTTTGCCAGGTGCACGTGCTGTAAAGTTGCTGACTTGTGGGGGGGTCAGGTCACAAGTGCAGTGAGGGGGGGTAGTCTTGGGCTTTCAGTTCAGCACCATCTCCCCCTGTTCCCCCAGCCTCATGCAGCTGCTGCCCCAGAGCTCGGCATGGCCAGTACAACGCTGACACAAGCCAAGCCTAACTCGGTGCTGGGGGTCGGACCCGCACCCAACAGACAAGGGGGAGGCTGCTTTCCTTGTGGAAGTTGGCAGCACTGACTGAGCTGGGTCAGGCTGGAGACACCGGTTCCCCCCTGTGTGGATTGCAGTAGGCGATCCCCTGATCCTGCTGCGCACAGCCCCAGGCCAGGCTGGCTCCTCTCTGTGGCTAACTGAGAAAACCATGTTGGCACATTGTTGGGGGCGCTCTCCCCGGGCAGTCGGGGCTGGCCCCCGGGGGGGGGGAGGGTGCTCTCCCTGGGCAGTCGGGGCTGAGCGGGGGGGGGCACAGGCGGGTCCTGGAGCCCGAGGTGGCCCCAGAGTCCGGGCTGCTGCATGTTCCCACTCTTAGCTGATGAGAGCTGCCCGGCATTTTCCAGCTGGCCCCGCTGCCAGGGCAGCGCCCAGAGGGAGCCTGGCCCAGACTGGCAGCCCCTCCATGTGACCTGGGGCACGGCCCTTCGCCTGGCTGGGCTGCCCCTCCCCGCCGCTGGGGACTGGCCCAGCCAGGGGCGGGCGTGAGGGTCTGCAGCAATGGGGCACCCTCCAAACGTAGGCTGAGCCCCTCCGAGGGGTGGTGGCTTCTCCTGAGCTGCTTGCCCGGGGCACCCCAGGGACCTCGGGGGTGAGGAGAGGCTGTTGGCTGGGGCCTGGGGGGCAGGCCTGCAGCCCCTGCTCCCTGGGCCCTGCCCGCTGTGGCTTCGCACGGCAGCCAGAGCAGGGCGGGGGAAGCAGCCTTCGGGCAGATGGCTGGGTTGCCATGGCGTCTCCAGGGAGACGCGCCAGGGAGTATAATTAGCTGCCAGGCCCCGGGTCTGGGCTATTTTCAGTGTGTCCGGGGGAGCGGGTGCTGGGGCCGGGCGGGAAACTGCCAGGCAGCAGGTGCCGGGGCCCAGCCCGCTGCCCGCCCCGTGCGGTGCCATCCCCGGGGCTGGCAGGGGCCCCCGCTGCAGGCCCGGGCGCTGGAGGGTGGGGGGAGGCGTGGGGCACTCGCCCCATCAGTGCCCTGGGACAGGCCAGAGCCAGGGTCCGGGACATGGGGTGAGGGGAATTCAGGGGGACTGCAGCTCCCACCCCACAGGCGGGCTCCCCGCTGTGCCGGCCCCGGCCCCTGCACCAGCCACCCTTTCCCCAGCCGGCACGACCCCCCCCACTGACCCCCATCCGCCCCGGCACCGACCCTGTCCCCCTGCGCCCTCCCCCCGCTGACCCCATCCCCCCCAGCACCGACCCTGTCCCCCTGCGCCCTCCCCCCGCTGACCCCATCCTCCCCCCTGGCACCGACCCTCCCGCTGACCCCATCCCCCCCGGCACCAACCCTGTCCCCCTACGCCTTCCCCCCACTGACCCCATCCCCCCCGGCACTGACCCTCCCACCCTGTGCTGTCCCCCCGCTGACCCCATCCCCCCGGCACCGACCCTGTCCCCCTGCGCCCTCCCCCCGCTGACCCCATCCCCCCCCCTGGCACCGACCCTCCCGCTGACCCCATCCCCCCCGGCACCAACCCTGTCCCCCTACGCCTTCCCCCCACTGACCCCATCCCCCCCAGCACCGACCCTCCCACCCTGTGCTGTCCCCCCGCTGACCCCATCCCCCCCGGCACCAACCCTGTCCCCCTGCGCCCTCCCCCCGCTGACCCCATCCCCCCCCAGCACCGACCCTCCCGCCCTGTGCCGTCCCCACGCTGACCCCCCCCCCGGCACCGACCCTCCCGCCCTGCGCCCTCCCCCCACTGACCCCACCCTCCCCCCTGGCGCCAACCCTCCCGCCCTGTGCCGTCCCCCCGCTGACCCCATCCCCCCCCCCGGCACCGACCCTCCCGCCCTGCGCCCTCCCCCCACTGACCCCACCCTCCCCCCTGGCGCCGACCCTCCCGCCCTGTGCCGTCCCCCCGCTGACCCCATCCCCCCGGCACCGACCCTCCCACCCTGTGCCGTCCCCCCGCTGACCCCATCCCCCCCCCGGCACCGACCCTCCCGCCCTGCGCCCTCCCCCCACTGACCCCACCCTCCCCCCTGGCGCCGACCCTCCCGCCCTGTGCCGTCCCCCCGCTGACCCCATCCCCCCGGCACCGACCCTCCCACCCTGTGCCGTCCCCCCACTGACCCCACCCTCCCCCCTGGCGCCGACCCTCCCGCCCTGTGCCCTCCCCCCGCTGACCCCATCCCCCCCCAGCACCGACCCTCCCGTCCTGTGCCGTCCCCACGCTGACCCCCCCCCCCCTGGCACCGACCCTCCCGCCCTGCGCCCTCCCCCCACTGACCCCACCCTCCCCCCTGGCGCCAACCCTCCCGCCCTGTGCCGTCCCCCCGCTGACCCCATCCCGCCCCCCGGCACCGACCCTCCCGCCCTGCGCCCTCCCCCCACTGACCCCACCCTCCCCCCTGGCGCCGACCCTCCCGCCCTGTGCCGTCCCCCCGCTGACCCCATCCCCCCGGCACCGACCCTCCCACCCTGTGCCGTCCCCCCGCTGACCCCATCCCCCCCCCCGGCACCGACCCTCCCACCCTGCGCCCTCCCCCCACTGACCCCACCCTCCCCCCTGGTGCCGACCCTCCCGCCCTGTGCCGTCCCCCCACTGACCCCACCCTCCCCCCTGGCGCCGACCCTCCCGCCCTGTGCCGTCCCCCCGCTGACCCCATCCCCCCCGGCATCAACCCTGTCCCCCTGTGCCCTCCCCCCGCTGACCCCATCCCCCCCCAGCACCGACCCTCCCGCCCTGTGCCGTCCCCACGCTGACCCCATCCCCCCCCCCCCCCCGGCACCGACCCTCCCGCCCTGCGCCCTCCCCCCACTGACCCCACCCTCCCCCCGGCGCCGACCCTCCCGCCCTGTGCCGTCCCCACCGCTGACCCCATCCCCCCCGGCACCGACCCTGTCCCCCTGCGCCCTCCCCCCACTGACCCCATCCTCCCCCCTGGCGCCGACCCTCCCGCCCTGTGCTGTCCCCCCCGCTAACCCCCATCCCCCCCGGCACGGACTCTCCTGCCCTGTGCCCTCCCCCCATTGACACCCATCTCCCCCCCCCCCCGGCACTGACCCTCCTGCCCTGTGCCCTCCCCCCACTGACCCCCCCCAGCACTGACCCTCCTGCCCTGTGCCGTCCCCCCCGACCTCCATCCCTCCCCCCCCCGGCACTGACCCTGTCCCCCTGTGCTGTCTCCCTTCCTCCCCGGTTTAAGGCCTGCCGTGGATTCGTGGGCTTGCTGCCCCTGGCCGTCCTGTGCCATCGTGCCCTCCTGCCACGGGCACAAGAGCTGCCTCCTGTGCTCCTGGTTGGAGCTGCCCCACCGGGTCCTTGGCTCTGAACTGTGCCCCACTGCTGGTGGCTGGGGCTGCCTGGCTCTGCCAGGCCCAGCACTCTGGGGGGACGTGGGCAGCAGAGCTCAGCGAGCCAGGGCTCCTCAGTCGGCCGCTCACCCCCATTCCCCACCAGCTCCCCGCCGGCTCCCCCGCTCTCTGACGGCCCCCCCATCCTCCGCTGGCTCCCCCCATCCCCCGCTGGCTCCCCTGCTCTCTCACAGCCCCCCAACCCGCGCCAGCTCCCCGCCGGCTCCCCCCATCCCCTGCTGGTTCCCCTGCTCTCTCACACCCCAACCATCCCCCACTCTTTTGCCCCTACCCGGTCCTTGCTTTCCCCCCGTCATTTCCCCTCCTCTCTTGCAGCTGGTTTGGTCTATGCTCTTGGGGGCATGGGCGCAGACACCTCTCCTCAGGCACTAGTGCGGGTCTATGAGCCAGCGACCGCCCACTGGCAGCTTCTGCCCTCCATGCCCACCCCCTGCTATGGGGCATCTGCCTTCCTGCAGGGCAACAAGATCTTCCTCCTGGGTAAGTGGCACCGTCTGGCACGGGGACAGTGGGTGAGATGGAGGGTGCATGGGTGCAGCATTTCCCCTGGGGAGCCCCCCACATCCTGTGTCCTGCCCCGCTGCCCACAGCGCCCCCTGCTGGGAGCCCCCCCACAGCTAGCGCCCTGCCCCGCCCCCACAGCGCCCCCTGCTGGGAGCCTCCCACAGCCAGCACCCGCCCCGTCCCCATGGCGCCCCCTGCTGGGAGCCCCTCACACCTAGCGCCCTGCTCTGCCCCCACAGCGCCCCCTGCTGGGAGCCCCCCTCAGCCAGCACCCTGCCCCGTCCCCATGGCGCCCCATGCTGGGAGCTCCTCACAGCTAGCGCCCTGCTCTGCCCCCACAGCGCCCCCTGCTGGGAGAGGCTGGGGCTGGAGCAGCAGGGAACTTCCCCAACAACCAGTGCCCCACCCCCACAGCACCCCCTGCTGGGAGCCCCCCCACAGCTAGCGCCCTGCCCCGCCCCCACAGCACCCCCTGCTGGGAGAGGCTGGAGCAGCTGCAGGGGCGTGGTACAGCTCCAGACTCCCAACTGGACTGGGGCAAAATCTCTCCTCATCCCAGGGCTTCGCTGGGCCCTGCCTGTGGGGCGTCTCTTTGTTCACAGCCCCCGTGCCCCAGAAGCCAGCTTGGCTCTTGGCTGCTCTGCTGCAGAAACATTAATAACCTTTAATAAACATGCAAATGAGCCTGGCGAATCTCGGCCCAGATTCCGGCTCTGGGTGCCCAGGGTGTCCCGCAGAGACCTGCCCCCCGCCCAGCCCCCCCCCCCCCCCCGGGCACAATCCACAGCCCATGGTCTGCAGAGCACATGCAGCCTGGTGTTGACCCCCATCCCTTGTGACAGGGCGATGTGGGGGTGGGGGTGAAGGCCTTGGCAGCCCAGACCCCTCTCAGCATCTCCTCCCCCACAGGCGGGAGGCAGGGCAAGCTGCCTGTCACTGCCTTTGAGGCCTTCGACCTGGAGACAAGGAGCTGGACACGTTATCCCAGCGTCCCCAGCCGGCGGGCCTTTGCCAGCTGCGCCATGGCCGACGGCTGCTTCTTCAGCCTCGGGGGCCTGCAGCAACCGGGACCCCACAACTTCTACTCCCGGCCCCACTTTGTCAACACGGTGGAGATGTTTGAGCCGGAGCAGGGTGAGCTGGCATGAGGATCTTGTGCAGCATGGGCGCCCCGTGTGCCTGGCCAGCTGGGGTGCAAAGAGAGGTGCCCCTAGCCGGGTACCCAGAGAGTTGGAGGGTCCCTCCGACCCAGCTCTGCGCTTAGCTTCCTTGTTCTGTACGTGTCCTGTGACCCGGGGTGGGGTGCAGAAGGAGCCTGGCTCCAACTCCTGGAGTTTGGGGCTTTGAACCTCTGCCGCTGGCCCCACGGCTGAGGCACTGCCCTGTGCCGGGAGGCAGGAACGGCAGGTGGAAATCCCCTCCCAAAGCCCGTCCTCCACTCCCACCCTGTCGGCTGCTCTCTCCCCTGGTAGCAGCGGGGGGGGCCTGCCCCAGCTGTCTCATGCCTGGGGAGGGGGCGGGGGTCCCACTCCTGTGCGCAGAGTTACAGCGGGCGAGTCTCCGGAGGCGTCTGGCCCGGCTCCATCCCTGCTTTCAGACCCATCAGGGAGGCGCGCGGGGAAGGGCCGGGAGAGGGGAAGGTGCCCAGCACCCAGTGAGGCTCTTTTCCCACCCGCTGCAGCAGGACGAGCCTGACCTGCCTCTTTCCTGCAGGGGCCTGGAGCAAGCTGGGCCGCGCCGTGCGCATGCGGGAGAAGAGAGCTGACTTTGTGGCAGGCTGCCTCGGCGGGCGAGTGGTGGTGGCCGGAGGCCTCGGTAACGTGGTGGGAGGGACGGGGGGGGGTCATGCTTGTGCTCGGGACTTGCTGGAGGGTGTAGCCACTGGCAGGGCTGAGCCAAGTGGCAGCCTCTCGGGGAGGGAGCTGTGAGACAGACCTGCCCCTCCCAGGCCCATGTCAGGGGCCGTGCCATCTCGCACACACTGCTCTGTCAGTGGAGCTGAGTGGCTGGCCCTTCCCCTTCCTCCTGCCACAGGGCACCGAGTTCGAGGGGTTTCTCTGCGGGGCTGAGAGCACCGTGAATCCTGGGTCCCAGTCTCTCCTCTGGCTCCAGGCCTTGTTCCCCCCCGCAGCCCCTGCTCCACCAGTCTCTATTGGAGGCACTGGGATCATCTTGTCGTCGTGCTACCCATGGGCAGGGTTCCCTCAGGGGCCCCTCCCTGGCCATTCTGGCCCCTCGTGCAGTCAGACTGGAGATGGGCCAGATCCCCAGTTGGGGAGGGTGAGGAAGAGCAGGGACGGGGCCCGACTTTTGCTTCTGTATAAACGTTGGTGCCTTATTAGGTCTCACTAGCTGGCACCCGCTCACGGTGTGGCATTCATCGAGGTGTTCCCCTCACTTCTGTGCCCAGCCGCGGTGACCTCCAGCAAGGCACATGCCCGCTGGAGCGAAGCTGCTGCAGGGCCAAGGGAGCGCCACACCGCCAGCTGTGCTGTCCTGCTTATTCACCTCCCCGGGGTGGGCCAGGCCTGGGGAAAGTTAGACAGGGATGGAGACAAGGGGGGAGCCCTGCAGGCAGCAGCGCCCCATGTGGGATGTGTCACGAAGCAGGAAGTGGGGAGGACTGACTTGGGAATGTGGGGGGGGGGTTTACTGGGACTGTCTGCATGGGGGATGGGATCGCAGGGGGTGGCTTCGCTGGAGGAACAATACCTGAGCCCAGGAGGGGGGTTGGGGGCGTGGTGACACCTTTTCACCAGGAAGCTGGACAAAGGCTGGAGGAGGAGCCGGGGGGGGGGGGGGGTTGAGTTTGGAAGCAGGCTGGAGAAACAGAAGGAGCCCCAGGACTGGGGTCTAAGCTCCCTGCCCCCCCCCACCCCTGATGGACCTAACTGAGGGGCTCCTGTTGTCTGTACCTACAAGCTCTAATTTAAACTGTGTTCCTGTTGTCCAATAAACCTTCCGTTTTGCTGGCTGGCTAAAAGTCGCAGTAAATCGCAACACGTGGGGGGTGCAGGGCCCTGACTCCCCCACACTCTGTAACGGGATGCGAGGCCAGTGCAGAAGTACACCGGCATGTCTCCCGCAGCTGGGCTGGCTGGTTGGGATGGTGCCTCGGAGCCACAGCATTGTCCGAAGGGGATGCTGAGCTCCGGATCTCTGAGGAGACTTTACCTGGCTGGTGAGCAGACAGCAGCCTGGAGCTGAGTGCTGGGTGCCAGCTGAGGAAGGCAGGCTTTGCCTTTCCAGCAAAGTGAAATCACTGGCAGCTGCTGGCTGCAGCTATCGTGGGCTGCTGTTCGTGGGAGGGCGCTGTTGCCGCTCTCCAGGGAGTGCCTGGTGTAGGGGGGATACAGCAGCATAGTTGGATAGGGGGCACTGTTCAGCTACTCTCTGCAGGCCTGTGTCTAGGAGGAGCACCTAGTTGTTCCTGGTCTCTGCCCCTCTCGGCTCGGAGAACTGGACCAGGGCAGGGGAGGAGCGCACTGGTGTGGGGCAGATGGGTGCTCCCTGGCTCTCCCAGCAAGGGTCTGTTAACTTGGGGAAAGCAAACAGCTGAATTTCTACAACGTGCTGCAGCAGACACAGGGCAGAGCTGCTCTTTGTGGGCAGCCCAGGTGCCTTGTAGTGTCCTGCGATGACTATAAGGTGTATAGAAAGCTGGCTAGATTGTCTGGCTCAACGGGTAGTGATCAATGGCTCCATAGCTAGTTGGCAGCTGGTATCAAGCGGAATGCCCCAAGGGTCGGTCCTGGGGCCGGTTTTGTTCAATATCTTCATAAATGATCTGGAGGATGGTGTGGATTGCACTCTCAGCAAATTTGCAGATGATACTAAACTAGGAGGAGAGGTAGATACGCTGGAGGGTAGGGATAGGCTACAGAGGGCCCTAGACAAACTGGAGGATTGGGCCAAAAAAAATCTGATGAGGTTCAACAAGGACAAGTGCAGAGTCCTGCACTTAGGACGGAGGAATCCCATGCACCGCTACAGCCCAGAGACCGAATGGCTTGGCAGCAGTTCTGCAGAGAAGGACCTAGGGGTGACAGTGGACGAGAAGCTGGATATGAGTCAACAGTGTGCCCTTGTTGCCAAGAATGGCATTTTGGGATGTATAAGTAGGGGCATTGCCAGCAGATCGAGGGACGTGATCGTTCCCCTCTATTCGACATTGGTGAGGCCTCATCTGGAGTACTGTGTCCAGTTTTGGGCCCCACACTACAAGAAGGATGTGGAAAAACTGGAAAGCGTCCAGTGGAGGGCAACACAAATGATTCAGGGACTGGAACACATGACTTATGAGGAGAGGCTGAGGGAACTGGGATTGTTTAGTCTGTGGAAGAGAAGAATGAGGGGGGATTTGATAGCTGCTTTCAACTACATGAAAGGGGGTTCCAAAGAGGATGGATCTAGACTGTTCTCAGTGGTAGCAGATGACAGAACAAGGAGCAATGGTCTCAAGTTGCAGTGGGGGAGGTTTAGGTTGGATATTAGGAAAAAACTTTTTCATTAGGAGGGTGGTGAAACACTGGAATGCGTTACCTAGGAAGGTGGTGGAATCTCCTTCCTTTTGAGGTTTTTAAGGTCAGGCTTGACAAAGCTCTGGCTGGGATGATTTAGTTGGGGATTGGTCCCGCTTTGAGCAGAGGGTTGGACTAGATACCTCCTGAGGTTCCTTCCAGCCCTGATAGTCTCGGATTCTCTGATTCTCCTGCTCTGTGATGTGTGGCACAGCCAGAGCCGTTCCTATTCAGTGGGAACAATGAGCTCTGCAAATGGACAGAAAAATCGATTTGGTTCCATTCCTGGCTCTTTTGTGCCGGGTAAGTTACCCGCGCAGTGTGGGGGCTGGGAGATGGGCAGCAGCGCGGTGGGACTCGGATCTACAGGCAGCTTGTGAAAGCTTTTCATCTCCCACTTGTTCACAGCTCAGCACCCCGCACAGCGTGTGAGAGTGACTGGCACAGTGGGGAGCAGTACTTCGTCGCAGTCTCCTCTTGCGCCCCTCTCGCAGCTGTGCAAAGCACTAGTGTGAACGCTGTGTAAGGGACAGAATTCACCTCAGGAAATACACCACCTTAACTCTGCCCCCCGTGCTCATCTGCAGAGCTCCCTGCCAGACCTCTGTCCTCCCGCGAACTCAGTCCCACAATGCTGGCGGACGGGGAGTTGGGGGCAAGGCCCTGTGATAGCGCACATCCTCAGAGTCCTAAGGTGTTCATGGAGTGCATGGTGCGGGGGGCCCGCGGTACAGCGCGATCCCTCGGCCCTGTGGGGATGGCTGAGGGGATGGTGCGGGGGGCCCGCGGTACAGCGCGATCCCTCGGCCCTGTGGCGATGGCTGAAGGGATGGTGCGGGGGGCCCGCGGTACAGCGCGATCCCTTGGCCCTGTGGCGATGGCTGAAGGGATGGTGCGGGGGGCCCGCGGTACAGCGCGATCCCTCGGCCCTGTGGCGATGGCTGAGGGGATGGTGCGGGGGGCCCGTGGTACAGCGCGATCCCTCGGCCCTGTGGGGATGGTGCGGGGGGTCCCGCGGTACAGCGCGATCCCTCGGCCCTGTGGCGATGGCTGAAGGGATGGTGCGGGGGGCCCGCGGTACAGCGCGATCCCTTGGCCCTGTGGTGATGGCTGAAGGGATGGTGCGGGGGGCCCGCGGTACAGCGCGATCCCTCGGCCCTGTGGCGATGGCTGAGGGGATGGTGCGGGGGGCCCGCGGTACAGCGCGATCCCTCGGCCCTGTGGGGATGGTGCGGGGGGTCCCGCGGTACAGCGTGATCCCTCGGCCCTGTGGGGATGCTGCGGGGGGCCCGCGGTACAGCGTGATCCCTCGGCCCTGTGGGGATGGCTGAAGGGATGGTGCGGGGGGCCCGCGGTACAGCGTGATCCCTCGGCCCTGTGGCGATGGCTGAGGGGATCGTGCGGGGGGCCCGCGGTACAGCGTGATCCCTCGGCCCTGTGGGGATGGCTGAGGGGATGGTGCGGGGGGCCCGCGGTACAGCGCGATCCCTCGGCCCTGTGGGGATGGCTGAGGGGATGGTGCGGGGGGCCCGCGGTACAGCGTGATCCCTCGGCCCTGTGGGGATGGCTGAGGGGATGGTGCGGGGGGCCCGCGGTACAGCGCGATCCCTTGGCCCTGTGGCGATGGCTGAAGGGATGGTGCGGGGGGCCCGCGGTACAGCGCGATCCCTCGGCCCTGTGGCGATGGCTGAGGGGATGGTGCGGGGGGCCCGTGGTACAGCGCGATCCCTCGGCCCTGTGGGGATGGTGCGGGGGGTCCCGCGGTACAGCGCGATCCCTCGGCCCTGTGGCGATGGCTGAAGGGATGGTGCGGGGGGCCCGCGGTACAGCGCGATCCCTTGGCCCTGTGGTGATGGCTGAAGGGATGGTGCGGGGGGCCCGCGGTACAGCGCGATCCCTCGGCCCTGTGGCGATGGCTGAGGGGATGGTGCGGGGGGCCCGCGGTACAGCGCGATCCCTCGGCCCTGTGGGGATGGTGCGGGGGGTCCCGCGGTACAGCGTGATCCCTCGGCCCTGTGGGGATGCTGCGGGGGGCCCGCGGTACAGCGTGATCCCTCGGCCCTGTGGGGATGGCTGAAGGGATGGTGCGGGGGGCCCGCGGTACAGCGTGATCCCTCGGCCCTGTGGCGATGGCTATGGGGATGGTGCGGGGGGCCCGCGGTACAGCGCGATCCCTCGGCCCTGTGGGGATGGTGCGGGGGGCCCGCGGTACAGCGCGATCCCTCGGCCCTGTGGGGATGGTGCGGGGGGCCCGTGGTACAGCGCGATCCCTCGGCCCTGTGGGGATGGCTGAGGGGATGGTGCGGGGGGTCCCGTGGTACAGCGCGATCCCTCGGCCCTGTGGGGATGGCTGAGGGGATCGTGCGGGGGGCCCGCGGTACAGCGTGATCCCTCGGCCCTGTGGGGATGGCTGAGGGGATGGTGCGGGGGGCCCGCGGTACAGCGCGATCCCTCGGCCCTGTGGGGATGGCTGAGGGGATGGTGCGGGGGGCCCGTGGTACAGCGCGATCCCTCGGCCCTGTGGGGATGGTGCGGGGGGCCCGCGGTACAGCGCGATCCCTCGGCCCTGTGGGGATGGTGCGGGGGGCCCGCGGTACAGCGCGATCCCTCGGCCCTGTGGGGATGGTGCGGGAGGTCCCGTGGTACAGCGCGATCCCTCGGCCCTGTGGGGATGGCTGAGGGGATGGTGCGGGGGGCCCGCGGTACAGCGCGATCCCTCGGCCCTGTGGTGATGGCTGAAGGGATGGTGCGGGGGGCCCGCGGTACAGCGCGATCCCTCGGCCCTGTGGTGATGGCTGAGGGTAGGTGCGGGGGGCCCGCGGTACAGCGCGATCCCTCGGCCCTGTGGTGATGGCTGAAGGGATGGTGCGGGGGGCCCGCGGTACAGCGCGATCCCTCGGCCCTGTGGCGATGGCTGAGGGGATGGTGCGGGGGGCCCGCGGTACAGCGCGATCCCTCGGCCCTGTGGTGATGGCTGAAGGGATGGTGCGGGGGGCCCGCGGTACAGCGCGATCCCTCGGCCCTGTGGCGATGGCTGAGGGGATGGTGCGGGGGGCCCGCGGTACAGCGCGATCCCTCGGCCCTGTGGGGATGGTGCGGGGGGCCCGCGGTACAGCGCGATCCCTCGGCCCTGTGGCGATGGCTGAAGGGATGGTGCGGGGGGCCCGCGGTACAGCGCGATCCCTCGGCCCTGTGGCGATGGCTGAAGGGATGGTGCGGGGGGCCCGCGGTACAGCGCGATCCCTCGGCCCTGTGGCGATGGCTGAGGGGATGGTGCGGGGGGCCCGCAGTACAGCGCGATCCCTCGGCCCTGTGGGGATGGTGCGGGGGGTCCCGTGGTACAGCGCGATCCCTCGGCCCTGTGGGGATGGCTGAGGGGATGGTGCGGGGGGCCCGCGGTACAGCGTGATCCCTCGGCCCTGTGGCGATGGCTGAGGGGATGGTGCGGGAGGTCCCGCGGTACAGCGCGATCCCTCGGCCCTGTGGGGATGGTGCGGGAGGTCCCGTGGTACAGCGCGATCCCTCGGCCCTGTGGGGATGGCTGAGGGGATGGTGCGGGGGGCCCGCGGTACAGCGCGATCCCTTGGCCCTGTGGGGATGGCTGAAGGGATGGCGTGGGCAGGGACCAGCTGTGGCATTCAATTTTAAGAACATGGAACATGAACTGGTAGGGACCCGCAGGGCTCTGATCCCTGCCCTCACATCCCAAGCCGCCCTGTCAGACAATCTCACGCAAATGTGTCCAGTTATCTCTTAAAACTAGTTATGTTGTTTCATAGAATATGAGGGTTGGAAGGGACCTCAGGAGGTCATCTAGTCCAACTCCCGGCTCAAAGCAGGACCAATCCCCAATTAACTCATCCCAGCCAGGGCTTTGTCAAGCCGGGCCTTAAAAACCTCAAAGGAAGGAGATTCCACCCACCTCCCTAGGTAACGCATTCCAGTGTTTCACCACCCTCCTAGTGAAAAAGTTTTTCCTAATATCCAACCTAAACCTCCCCCACTGCAACTTGAGACCATTACTCCTTGTTCTGTTACTTGCTACCATTGAGAACAGTCTAGAACCATCCTCTCTGGAACCACCTTTCAGGTAGTTGAAAGCAGCTATCAAATCCCCCCTCATTCTTCTCTTCCACAGACTAAACAATCCCAGTTCCCTCAGCCTCTCCTCATAAGTCATGTGTTCCAGTCCCCGAATCATTTTTGTTGCCCTCCGCTGGACTCTTTCCAATTTATCCACATCCTTCTTGGAGTGTGGGGCCCAAAACTGGACACAGTACTCCAGATGAGGCCTCACCAATGTCGAATAGAGGGGAACGATCACGTCCCTCGATCTGCTCGCTATGCCCCTATTTATACATCCCAAAATGCCATTGGCCTTCTTGGCAACAAGGGCACACTGCTGACTCATACCCAGCTTCTTGTCCACTGTCACCCCTAGGTCCTTTTCTGCCGAACTGCTGCCTAGCCATTCGGTCCCTAGTCTGTAGCGGTGCATGGGATTCTTCCGTCCTAAGTGCAGGACTCTGCACTTGTCCTTGTTGAACCTCATCAGATTTCTTTTGGCCCAATCCTCCAATTTGTCTAGGTCCCTCTGTATCCTATCCCTACCCTCCAGCGTATCTACCACTCCAACTGGGTGGCTGTCCCAAAGCCGCCCCCTCTAATGGATATAGCCTTCCAGTGACCACCCTGACATATTCCTGGCCAGTTTGTCCCCTTGGTTCTTGGGCCAACTTTGTCCTTGAGCTTTAATAGCTCTTTGTCCTCCCTGGTGGGTCTCTAGCTCTGAGCTCCCCTCTCGGTCTTCTCACTGCTGGGCCAAAAAGCTAAGCTGTCCCTGTCTCCTCTCATGAGATGCTCCCCATTCTTCTGCACCGGATCCAGTTTAAGTTCCTCTTTCCTGACCGCAGGTGCCCAGAGCTGCACACAGCATCCCAGCGGAGGGCTAGCCTGTGCCTTGCCCAACGGCACTCAGACTTCTCTGTCTTCACAGCTGAGGCTTGCCTTTTTCACAGTCATGTCCCACTGGTGGCTCTTAACCTGTGACTGACCCACACCCAGGTCTCTCTCCTCTGTTGCTGCCCATTGATGGTTTAATGTCTCATCTCTTGCAGGGAACCAGTCATTCCCCCTGGGCTCAGTGGAAGGATTTAGCATACCAAGGAAGAAGTGGGAGCTGCTGCCCCCCATGCCCACTGGTCGTTGCTCCTGCTCCAGCTACCAGGCCCCAAGCCTGCTGTTTGTGATCGGAGGGGTGGCGCAGGGCCCCAGCGGCGCAGTCGAGGCTCTCTGCCTGCGGGAAGGGGCCTGAAGGGAGCCCCCGGCAGAAGGATCCCACCAACAGAGCTGAGGGCAAAGTGCCTGAAGCTGGCGACGGGTGCCATGCAGAGCAAACTCTTTGGAGCTGGTGTGTAGCTCGTAGTTACTGACTCGGGGCACCAAAGCAGTGACGTCGTCTTTTGCTCGTTAGGCTTTCAGAAGCTGAAATTAGTTTTCTAGTGTAGCTCAGAGATGGGAGCAGTCGGTCTGTGCGTGGGGGACAGGAGAGAACCAGGGCAGGGCAAGCCGCAGAGGAGTCTGGAAGGAGTGTCAATGCCAGGGGGTGGGGTGGCGCCCCAGAGTAGCTGAAGGGACTTCGCGATCCTGGGGAATCCAAAGCTGGCTCTCCGGTGTCAGGTCCTGTTGCGAACACTGCACTTCAGGGCAGCCGCCGCCTCGTTCATGGAGCTCCAGGGTCCATCTGTCTGTCCCTCAGCAGTCTCTTGGGAGGAGAGCCAGCCCCTGGGTGAGGGAGCTGGTTTGAGCTGCCTGTTGTCCAGTGTGAATGTCTGTGCTGTCTTTGTGCAGATGTGTCTTATGCTGCGCAGTGAGGAGCACCGGTGACTCGCGGGAGGCCAGAGCAGAGCAGGGAGTGCTGTATTGTTGTAGCCCTGGTCTGTGTCCCATGTAGCACATATGGTGCCCCGTAGCTCAGTGCCTAGGAGGTGCTGTAGCCCCTCAAATAAATGAAACAAGTGGAATGTGACTCTTGGTGAAGCCGTGTCCATCAAGGTCTCTCCTGCTGCTTGATCTGACAGTGCCGGAGTCCGCAGGGCAAAGTGCCTCTGCTTGTTCCTGGAGGCGCCCCTGGAAGCCACTCAGGGTCAAGCCCTCAGTGAGAGTGAAGGGGCGTCCGTTCTCCCTGCTCCAAGGAGGTTTGAGACCGTTACTGAGAGGGGACCAGGCCCTGAGATTCCACCACAAGGAACAGGCAGTTCAGAAACGCCATCTGGCCTAAGCAGTACCAAGTACGTCAGTGTCACTCAGCCCTTATGGGTGCTGTGAATCTCAGCTGGCACATTCCTGATGGTGAATTACAACAAACGCCACCTCTGACCGGACCTCAGTGAGTCACAACAGAGGGTGCCAAATTCAGGATGAACTGCTGAGTAATGGGGCAGAGACACCCTGGACTGGTGGCTAATCTCCCATAGGATATACCAAACCAACCACAAAAGTAAACTTCTGTTTCACCACACTGGCTAACAAGAAGTTATAAAAGCAGTTTCCTTAGGCATCCCAGTCCTTGTATTACCACTAAAAACTGGATTTAAAGATGAGTGATTCTTTACAACCAGTCTCATCAAATAAAAGCTTCTTCTGATCCCAAAGGATCTGCCACACACCCAGGTCTATATATAACTTACATCTTACCCAAAAATCACGCTGATGCCAATCCTTTAGTATCTCAAGGTTTATTTATAGGAAGGAAGGAAGGTGAGAGTTAAAATTGGTTAAAGGAATCAATTACATACAATGGCAAAGTTCTTGGTTCAGACTTGTTGCAGTGATGGAATAAACGGCAGGTTCAAATCAAGTCTCTGGAGAACATCCCCAGCTGGAATGGGTCTTTCAGTCCTTGTTTCAGAGCTTCAGTTTGTAGCAAAGTTCCTCCAGAGGTAAGAAGCAGGACTGAAGACAAAGTGGAGGGGTTTCCAGGGCCTTTTATAGCTTTTGCCATGTGGAGGGAAACCCATTGTTCCTACTGTGGAAAATTATGGCACCAAGATGGTGTTTGGGGTCACATGGGCAAGTCACATGTTTATGCCCCATTTTGCTCAATCACTGCAGGAAGCCATTAACTGCACTCCAGACAGCAGTTTACGTGACAGTCCACGCAGTGCAGATGGGCATCTCCCCTGGTCCGTTGTCAGCCAAGTGTTTCTTGATGAGCTACTTAATTTGAACAGTCCCTCCGAGACGTGCTGGGTGCTACCTTGTGGGCGGTACCCCACGGGCCAACATTTGAAATCCAGGTATAGAGCCAATAATTATAACTTCAGATACAAAAATGATACAGGCACCGTCTGAGCATGCCTGCTGCGAAGCCTCCCCCGGGACATCGGGCCGCCCCCGGAAAGGAGTGGCACCCCTGTCCACTGCTGGAGCTGGGGCACCAGGCCAGCCCCCTGGTCCTGGCCATGGTGCCCAGCAAGTGGGTGGCCTGCAGCACGAGGTTTTCATACCAAGAGTTGTAGTGCTGGTGTTTGGATGTTTGGGTGTTTGGATGGTAAGGCAGGGCCTTTGTTTTTGAGGATAAACAGCACAGGCTAGTAGGCAGCCACCTGACTCCTGCGGGGCTGCATATTCCTGGAAAGCTGCTGGTGACGTGTATGATGGGTTGGACCCCTTGGGAAGCCCCCTGATGTGCTGAGATACCACTGAGTCTACCTGTTCTGCCAGCCTGAGCCCTCTTTAGCCTGTCTTGCTGAGCCCGGTGATTAAAGCCTCCTCCAGCACACAGGCAGGGCCCCACCCAGCCGCAGATCAGCTCTGGGAAGACTCAGCTTCCGGGACTTGGTCCAGCATCAGATGTCCACCTCCCTTGGAGGGCAGACCCACAGATCTATTATGAAATTCGCCCCCTCCCTCAATGTGGGGAGAGGTGTGCACACTTCTTACTCCCCTGTTAGAAATGACAGAAACTGGGTTTAATAATAAACAAAAGAAATATATTAACTGTAAAAGGCAGCTGTTAAGCAGTAACGGGGGGTAGCAAACAGAACAAAGCTGATCACGGAGCAAATGAAACAAAAGCTGCAGACTGATCTTAACGCACTCGACAGGCAGGGTACAAATTAACAAATTCCCACCCTGAGCGATAAACAGGCTGGCGGAGTCTTATGGCCCAGGCTGCCTTGGCTTTCCCAGGTTTTCGTATACAGGCTCAAGCTCTTTGCCTGGGACCAGCACTTCCCACTGTTCAGTCTTTGTTCCTCGGGTGTTTTCAGGTGTGTTGTTGTAAGGAGAGTGAAGCCCCCTCATGTTGTCATGGTCCCTCTTTTATATCCTCCCCACACGTGCTGGAAAGCTTTTTTCTGTGATCTGGGTCAAGCAGTTCCCCTTGTGTCGAGCTATCTCTGAGAGGTTTCTATTCTACACACAGTTCCTGGGGTGATCCTTTTGCTTGTGTGCCTTTCCTCCATAAGGCACTAACATTGTTCGGCCTCATCCAGCGTAGCCCATTTGAAATACGGAGACGTGGTCCATGTTCCCAGCTTCAGGTACAGCAGTGATACAGGCATGCACATTGGAGAACACGTTCTGTAAATCATCCCCTTTCCAATGACGCCGCACAGGAGCCATCTTGCAGAGAGTAGATCTTAGCCAGACCGTATCATAACCATATTTCCATAAAGAATATGGGGTGTAACATCACAGCATGCTTCTGCTTGCAGCTAATGTGAAACTGGTGTGGAAATCCCCAGGTGAGTGAGGGGAACCCCAGAGCCACTAATTTCTTCAGCCTCACCCCACCACGGGCTGGTCCCAGTGGGGCAGCCGCCCTCTCCCCTGCACGGCTGCATCTCTCCCTCTGCCACAAGGCACTTTATCTGGCTGACTTTCCCCCTCACAGTGAGGACATCGGCTCGAGCCCATTCCATGCTCCCCCAGGCGTAGGGCCACGGGCTGCTCCCAAACCAATGTCCCGGCACTCGAGAGGGAAGAGCCTGGGGAGGTGTGAGTGCCCCCTGCAGGTAGTGTGGGCAGTTGCAGTTCTGTCCCTGCCCAGCTGCTCCTGGTCTGGGTGCTGTTTTCTAAGGGTTTGCAGTAAACCCTGCTCTCTTCCTCTTCTGCAATCTGCTCTCCTCCCATCCCAGGAGAGAATGGAAAAAAATCCTGCCTTCGCCCAGCTGCTTTCCTGCTTGCAGAGGAAGGTTTGTCGCATGGGCGGGAATTTAACCTTCCTGCACCTGAGCGAATATTAGCAATTTGTTTCTAGCTATTTGAGCTGATTCCTGCAGTGCCAGTGAGCACAGCTTCTCCCAGAACAATAGTGCAACGCTGTGTCATTAGACGTGGACCCCCCTGCATTAGACACTGACCTCTCTGCCCCTGCACCGCCTCTTGTGCCCTTTTCTGAGACATGGAAGGGCTGGGTTTGAGTCTTAGGACAGACAGACTCACGGCCCTGGCTAGGACTTGCACGGCCATGGCCTGCACTCCAGATCACACTGTGCACTTCAGCTGTGCAGCCCACCCTGGCTATGCCACCCTGGGGCCCCAGCCCAGACACAGCTCTGCTGACCCCCCTCAGTCCAGACTGACCCCCATTTGCTGAGTCTGGTACTCAGCTAGCTTAGCCAAAGCATGTACGCCTCCGCTCGCCCCTGGCTATCCTGCGCTGAGCCTTGCCAGACGCTCTGAGCTGTCCCCAGGGCCTGCACTGAGCCAGACGCACACGGACCGTGGTGACCTGAACGGAGTTTGACCACATCTGTAGAGACAAAAGACGAGGGGCCCAGGAGAGTCGAGAGCACAACACCTGGGGGTGTCACCAGAGCAAATATCAGCCCTGCAGCTCCTGGTGTTCCTGTGCGAGGCAGGACGCACTTCCCCGGCCGACGGGCTGGTTGACCAGCTACACAGCACTCAGCAGCCCTCGGTCTCGTGCAGGGTCGATGGCCAGGCTGCTCTGCTTTCTCTGAGGCAGCCTGAGGACGTGGCTATGCTCAAAGGGGTGTTGCTTTGACCTGGCCCGTAGGGCTGATACCGGGACAGTTGCCCCTAGTGTGGACGCAGCCATAGTGGTATGAATGTGCTTAAACGTTCGTCCCTGGGCTAACTGCACTTCTGACCCTCCGGGCCATCTCGTGTGCACCTGTCAGCTCTTCGGCATCCAAGCACCATCGCCTTGGTCTCCCACCCCATGCTCAGGTGCTGACTTTCCAGTGTGCTGGGGGGTGCTCTATGTCCCCTGCAGAGCTGGAGAACAGGCAGACAAAGCCAGAAGAGAGAGATGACAGTAAGCAGCTGGTCAATCTAGGAGAGAAAGGCATAAGAAGGTCCAGTAGTTGGAAGCTGTAGCTAGACAAATTCAGTCTAGAAATAAGGCACAATGGAAGTGCTGGTAATTAAGCATTGGAACAGCTTTCCTTGGGAGGGGGTGGATTCTCCATCCTTGGGGGTCTTTCCATGGAGACGCTGTCTTTCTACTGGATCTGCTGTAGCTCGGCCAGAAATGATGAGCTCAGACCAGCTGGTCACAGTGGTTCCCTCTAGCCTCAGAATGGATGAAGAGTTTGCAAAGTGCTTTCAGATCCCCAGATGAAAAGGGTTAGAGAGAGTGAAGGGCTCTCACTGTTGTCTCATCACCTCTCGCCTGTCCTGTGTCCGCCTCAATGCAGTGATTGAAATCTCAGGGAAAGGTCCTTGCCTGACATGGCGCCTGGTCCCTCTCCTTCACTCTCTGGAGGAATCCCCCAGGAGGTGGGGAACAGGCTCTTTGTGATACCTGGGTAAGTCACTCCTGCAGCTGCTTCTGAAGTTGCCATAGAAACCATTGATGTGCTAGAATGAGGCATCAACGGGGAAGCTCCTAATTAGTCATTAAGCAATACTCCAGCAGCCCGCAAAATGTACTGGCAGCTTGCCAAGGCCAGAGGGTCACAGTATGCCTCTGACTCGGAAGAAGGGCTTTACACCAGTGCTCCTATTCTCGGCAAACAAAGGCAGCTTCTGCCAGGAGGGAGAGTAGGTGAGGGAGTTTGGCGAGCTGGGTCCATTTTTGTTTCAGTCCAAGTGGAATGAGTCTGGAGGTTTCAGTTTACTCTTAGTGGCTGTTTTTCCATATGTCTAAACCAACACACAGCCTGGCACAATCGGGTGGGTCGAGCGGTCAAGGTGCGTTGCGGGGCAGGCCTGGAACAGCGTGAGGGGCTGCAGGCCAGGAAGGAGGGCTCAGGAGGGGCAGTAGCGGAAGCTGTCCCACTTTCGACACGCACTGTGCTAGGCCCAGCAACATTCTGAGTTCGTCGTCTTCCTAAGTACGAATCCCTCCCTCCTCCTGCCAGTGTGGTACCCTGTGGTCGAAAGCGTCTTGTGACCAGTCCTACCGCACAAGCTAGACAAGGCGATGCAACAAAGCCAGTGGTGAGAGAGGCTGCCTGATTTTTTCTGAATTTCAGAACCACCCAAAGTGCCACGCCTTCATCTCTATGGAAATTACAGCAAACTCACACTTGTACCACGACCCTTTGTGCTGAACTTAGCTGGAGTATTTCCGTCTCTAGGGGAACCAGATAGGTTATAAAATAACTAGCGGGCCAAGCTGTGAACTTCTCTTCCCATCCCTGCCCTGGCAAAGCAAGCCAGGCCTCCCCTCACTGGCGCACCCTCTGAGTAGCGCTCTGAAAATCCGTGCAGGTAGCAGGTTCCAGCCCCCAAAAGCCTTAGGCATGTGGGAGCTGCAGTCGGATTGAAAGTCCATGGACTCAGGCTCTTAAGTCAGGAGTTACTGAAAATTTTGCCCCAGCTGATCAGCTTTCCCTGGTGTGTGAAATCTGATGCTGGGGGCGTAGCTGGTCACAGCCTTCGGTACCTCCCAGCAGCCCTCCCTGCCACGCGACCAAAGGGCCTTCTTGAGATCTCTGGGCACTGGTGTGTTCGCAAGGCACAGATCGGCTTCGCTTTGATGCTTTAATTCTTTGCTGTTCTTCATCAGCTTAGTGCTAAAGTGCCAGCGGTGCCCCTGGCTGGGCCATGCTGGGCAGGGCCAGATCCCAAAGTGCGTATCCGCTCAGGCCCAAATGGGAATTGAACGAGGCTCAAGAAGGCGATGGGGCCCTTCCTTTGCCTTTGGGGGTAGTGAAGCCAGGCCTGTGTGTACAGTCTCAGGCCTTGTACAGGTCAGGGGAGTTCAGGCTGGCGCGCCCCAGGGAAGGAAGGAAAGGAGAAAAGGAGCTTGGCGGACGTTAACTGGGAGGCGAGTGGTGCCAGAAGAATTTTATAGTGGGGGTGCTGAAGGCGGAAGACATGTATTTGGGTTGGTGTTACTGCTTCAAGCACCCCCAGCCCCCTAGCTCCAGCACCTAGGTGGGAGGCTGTTCCAGCCGCAGCAAGTGGTGTGAACAAGTTCCTGATGCAGTGCTTAGCGTGTAATGAAAGAGGGGCCGGGGCTCGAACAATTAGTTTACATACATGACTGACGCGGCAAGCCCAGAGGTGCCGGGGCTCTGACCCGCCAGGCCCAGAGGTGCCAAGGCTCAGCCCTGGCAAGCCCTGGCACAAATTAAGCACTGTCCTGAGGTATGCAGCAGGTGAAGAAGGCACCTCATCTGTTTAGCTGTGCTCCTCAAAGGCCTTCCATACAAAGAACCTGCTGGGAAATCTGACCGAGGGGTTCAGCGTTTGTCCTTTGTGTAATTCTCAAAGAGATATACTGTTGACTAAAGGCATAGCCAATTGTTTGACTACACTCATGATTCATTCTTAAAAATGTTCAAGAGAGCAAATAACGGAACTTAGCTAAAGACAAAACTGTACAATATGAAAAGGAGACTTACATACCCCCACTTCCAGGAGCAGTTCGTACCTCGCAGCATAGTCACCTCACACAGGTGTGCTTCGGAAATACGCATTTAAACTAGTTATATTTATAATAAGGTTTTATAAGTTATAAAACTGTCTCTCCGTCACTAAAATCCAACCCACCACTTTGTAACAGACCCTTCACTTGTTGTTTTGTTCTGTACTTTTCTTCTCTCTCTTTTGAATACTATGTTCCCAGGATTGATGAGTCGGGGAAGTCTTCCCTCCCCGTACGTGGACACCACATTCATGTACTGGGCACTGAGAGTCTTCAAGTTTTCCAGTGCCATCGCTGACTTCTGCTTTGCAGACGGTTGTGAGATACTGACCCGGGTGAACAGAACTGGGGAGAGCACAACACACCCGTACAGAGAGTGTATTAATCCCATGAGTGTCATAGACATGGGCTGTTTTAGCAAACTGCTTTATCAGCAATAGAGAATGAATACAGGTAAAACGATTACTCCTTACACTGGGACAGGCATTAGTATAACGGGACCCACCAGGTTATGACCGTGAGGGGTAAAACAGAGCTTTGGAGTAGTGACACCACAAGTGAGGTCTCCATGCATACATTTCTTATAATTAATTGTTACGTGTGATGGGGGACCCCACACTGGCAAGGAAGCAGCCTAGGGAGGCTGTGAAGGGAGCAACCGACCCGAGAGAGGCTGTGAGGAGCAGCCAGTCGGGGCCTCTATAAAAAGAGCTGCCGGTTCATTTTGCTGCCGGGAGCTCAAGGAGTGAGGACTGTGTCTTTAGCAGGGGGAGAGACCTGCGCGCCTTGGACTGAGTAACTGATGGCAGGGACCGGGGGAGCGGGAGGAGCACCTGGCCAGCTGCTGGGGCCATGGGGACGTGGCCAGGGATACATAGCAGCAGTAAGAGGAATTTGAGGTGCAGCAGGAGGATGCTAGCTACAGAGTCTCTGGGCTGGGACCCGGAGTAGTGGGCAGGCCTGGGTCCCTCCCACTCACCACTGGGGAAGTGACTGGACTGGGAAATACTCCCCCCCTCCCCGAAAGGGGGAAAACCACGACAGTGACACTGCCGGCGGGCCGAGTCAGGAAGAGGATGCTGCAGTACTTGGACAGAGGCGGATCTGCAGGTGGTGACGACGATGGGCAAGGTACCACCAGGAGAGGGCACGCCGGCTAGCCGAGCTAATCCCCCGAGATAACCAGCGGGGGGCGCCACGCTGGTGAGTGAACCTGTGACACGGCAGGTCACCCAGACTAATGGTTGTTGCTGGTTGGTAAATTTCACAGGGCAGGAGCCCTTAACTTTCCTTTCTCATTATATTGGTCCAGGCCCACATGTCCATACGCTGGGGGCTCGACGCCAAACCCATCGCGTTTACGTACATATTGGCATCCTGAACAACAAGCCAAGCGTGGTGCTCTTCAGGTTTGTGTTGCTGAGTGATACGTTCCTTATCGATGCTGTCTTCCAGGCGACCTACCGAATGGACGGTAGCCAACTTATCAGCTGGTGCAGTGTCAGGATGAAGTGAGCTGTAGCCCACGAAAGCTTATGCTCAAATAAATTGGTTAGTCTCTAAGGTGCCACAAGTACTCCTTTTCTTTTAGTGTGGGTAAAGAGACCATAAAGGGAACATACATTGTGTCTAACACCAAGCAGGATTGTTTTGAATAACATGTATCTCAATTAGGATGCAGGGCCACTGGCCCCAAATGATAACGTTGTGCGAAGTGGAATTGGTTTACATGAGTTAATGCATTGCCAGTTTACAACCACCTTTCTTATACGCTGTGGACTAGGCCATTTAGCTAATTGCTTATCATTAATAAGAGCAGGCAGCTTCCTTTTTCTGCTATTCCATAATGAGCTAATTGTTGTAGTTAACATAACGCTCACAAGCAGAGCAAGTAATTTCTCTACCTGCACAATTTTCTTTCCTTTCTTATTATTTTCTGTGATTAATTCATTAAGTTTTCCTTGTGTTTTAGTTAAATAGTGTAACAACGTTATGGATATCATACACTGTGCACCATTCTCCAGTAGCTAGGCCTTCAATGTCATGAATTATAGAGATGGTTTCTGCTGCCTAATGCTCAAAATAGTTAGTTTTCAGAGGAGCAGCCGTGTTAGTCTGTATCCGCAAAAAGAAAAGGAGGACTTGTGGCACCTTAGAGACCAACCAATTTATTTGAGCATAAGCTTTCGTGAGCTACAGCTCACTTCATCAGATGCATGCATACATCTGATGAAGTGAGCTGTAGCTCACGAAAGCTTATGCTCAAATAAAAATAGTGTCTTTTTAGATTTTCCATACCAGCCCTATCGCAAATAGACATTATCTTTGAAAACTCATGGCGATCAGGGGAAGTCCCAGATGACTGGAAAAAGGCTAATGTAGTGCCCATCTTTAAAAAAGGGAAGAAGGAGGATCCTGGG
The DNA here is from genome assembly GCF_965140295.1 of Lepidochelys olivacea. Lineage (NCBI taxonomy): Eukaryota > Metazoa > Chordata > Testudines > Cheloniidae > Lepidochelys > Lepidochelys olivacea. Next base: position 1,152,873 of record NC_140417.1, on the reverse strand, counting down.
AACTACAGGCCAGTCAGCCTCACCTCAGTCCCTGGAAAAATCATGGAGCAGGTCCTCAAGGAATCAATTCTGAAACACTTACACGAGAGGAAAGTGATCAGGAACAGTCAGCATGGATTCACCAAGGGAAGGTCATGCCTGACTAATCTAATCGCCTTCTATGATGAGATAACTGGTTCTGTGGATGAGGGGAAAGCAGTGGACGTGTTGTTCCTTGACTTTAGCAAAACTTTTGACACGGTCTCCCACAGTATTCTTGTCAGCAAGTTAAAGAAGTATGGGCTGGATGGATGCACCACAAGGTGGGTAGAAAGTTGGCTAGATTGTCGGGCTCAACAGGTAGTGATCAATGGCTCCATGTCTAGTTGGCAGCCAGTATCTAGCAGAGTGCCCCAAGGATCGGTCCTGGGGCCGGTTTTGTTCAATATCTTCATTAATGATCTAGTGTGGATTGCACCCTCAGCAAGTTTCCGGATGACACTAAACTGGGAGGAGAGGTAGATACGGTGGAGGGTAGGGATAGGATACAGAAGGACCTAGACAAATTGGAGGATTGGGCCAAAAGAAATCTGATGAGGTTCAACAAGGACAACTGCAGAGTCCTACACTTAGGACGGAAGAATCCAATGCACCACTACAGACTAGGGACCGAATGGCTCGGCAGCAGTTCTGCAGAGAAGGACTTAGGGGTGACAGTGGACGAGTAGCTGGATATGAGTCAACAGTGTGCCCTTGTAGCCAAGAAGGCCAATGGCATTTTGGGGCGTATATGTAGGGGCATTGCCAGCAGATCGAGGGATGTGATCGTCCCCCTCTATTTGACATTGGTGAGGCCTCATCTGGAGTACTGTGTCCAGTTTTGGGCCCCACGCTACAAGAAGGATGTGGATAAATTGGAGAGAGTCCAGCGAAGGGCAACAAAAATGATTAGGGGTCTAGAACACATGAGTTATGAGGAGAGGCTGAGGGAGTTGGGATTGTTTAGCCTGCAGAAGAGAAGAATGAGGGGGGATTTGATAGCTGCTTTTAACTACCTGAAAGGTGGATCCAAAGAGGATGGATCTAGACTATTCTCAGTGGTAGCAGATGACAGAACGAGGAGTAATGGTCTCAAGTTGCAGGGGGGAAGGTTTAGGTTGGATATTAGGAAAAACTTTTCCACTAGGAGGGTGGTGAAACACTGGAATGCGTTACCTAGGGAGGTGGTGGAATCCCCTTCCTTAGAAGTTTTTAAGGTCAGGCTTGATAAAGCCCTGGCTGGGATGGTTTAGTTGGGATTGGTCCTGCTTTGAGCAGGGGGTTGGACTAGATGGCCTCCAGAGGTCCCTTCCAACTCTGTTATTCTATGATTCCCGAGCCAAATAATCCTGACGTGACAGCTAATTCCATCTAAATGTTGGAGTCTCCTGGTTCAAAAGACACCAGACAGTGGATAGTCTCTAGCCCAGCCACTGAGTCTCATGTACCTCCCTGATACAATGTTGCTATATTAACAAAGACACACACTACAATACCTTTGCTTTCACACAAAAACAAATTTAGCCATATTCCAAAGAGAGATTTAAAACCACAGGTATATGGATAAACTCACTGTGCTCAATAATATACAGTTTAAATAACAGTTAGAGCTGGCCTGGCTAGTGGTCTGTATTGCCAATTGTAAAATCTGCTCAGTTGGCCATATACAGGAGGTTGAAGTGTTTTTTGACCAGTCTGGTGTTTATAAAGAGTTTTATCTTTTCTTTTTCCAACACCCACATGTTTCTTTGCTGTGCACAGATCTATTCTGGTGCCTCCAGCCTAGGGACGCAGCCTTAAACAGCTTCAGGTGGTTAACACAATGGACTTCTCCACGTGTTTTTTGTTTCCAGTAACCTGAATTTATACACAGATGAGCTCAGTTTGTTCACAGCGTGATGGGGACCAAGCCATCTGTGAGACACGTTATACTGCAGTACAGCATCTGACAGAAGCACAACCAAGTCTTTTCATTTTTAATTATTTTTCTTGTGTTCCTTTTTAAAATACATTTTTGCTTTTTGTTTCAAATTTCTCAGTTCTTTAGCACCAACATGCTTGTTCAAGAGGCTTTTGCAGTTTATGCATTAAGACATTCATTTTTACTTCCTTAACGTGTTCATTACTTATTTTCCATAATAGCTGTTCTGGTGCTTGACTACAGGTGCTCACAATCTTCTGTGAGAACATAAGACCATAAGAACGGCCCGACTGGCTCAGACCAAAGATCCATCCAGCCCAGTGTCCTGCCTGCCGACAGTGGCCAGTACCAGGTGCCCCAGAGGGAGTGAACCTAACAGGTAATGATCAGTGATCTCTCTCCTGCCATCCATCTCCTCCCTCTGACAAACAGAGGCTAGGGACACCATTCCTTACCCATCCTGGCTAATAGCCATTAATGGCCTTAACCTCCATGAATTTATCCAGTTCTCTTTTAAACCCTGTTATAGTCCTAGCCTTCACAACCTCCTCAGGCAAGGAGTTCCACAGGTTGACTGTGCGCTGAGTGAAGAACTTCCTTTTATTTATTTGAAACCTGCTCCCCATTAATTTCATTTGGTGGCCCCTAGTTCTTATATTACGGGAACAAGTAAATAACTTTTCCTTATTCACTTTCTCCACACCACTCATGAGTTTATAGACCTCTGTCATCTCCCCCCTTAGTCTCCTCTTTTCCAAGGTGAAAAGTCCTAGCCTCTCTAATCGCTCCTCAATGGGACCCGTTCCAAACCCCTCATCATTTTAGTTGCCCTTCTCTGAACCTTTTCTAATGCCAGTATATCTTTTATGAGATGAGGGAACCACATCTGTACGCAGTATTCAAGATGTGGGCGTACCGTGGATTTATATAAAGGCAATAAGATATTCTCCATCTTATTCTCTGTCCCTTTTTTAATGATTCCTAACATCCCGTTTGCTTTTTTGACTGCCACTGCACACTGCATGGACGTCTTCAGAGAACTATCCATGATGAGGCCGAGATCTTTCTCCTGATTAGTTGTAGCTAAATTAGCCCCCACCATATTGTATGTATAGTTGGGGTTATTTTTTCCAATGTGCATTACTTTACATTTATCCACATTACATTTCATTTGCCATTCTGTTGCCCAATCACTTAGTTTTGTGAGATCTTTTTGAAGTTCTTCACAGTCTGCTTTGGTCTTGACTATCTTGAGCAGTTCAGGATCATCTGGCAACTTTGCCACCTCACTGTTTCCCTCTTTCTCCAGATCATTTATGAGTAAGTTGAAAAGGATTGGTCACAATACAGACGCCTGGGGGACACCACTGGTTACCCCCCTCCATGCTGAGCAAAGGCATTGCTCCCCACAGCTGTAGCATCAGCAACAGAAGTTTTACCCAAGCCTTTGAGTTTGTTTGTCAGTGGTAACACTTACACAGTTAAGTAGTCTAAAGCATGAACCTGAACGACCAATACATTTTGTAGCATAGCACAAAAAGATAGTACAAGAGGTAAAGCAAAGTGAAGTTTAAATGCAGGTTCATGTCAATCCTTTGAGAGTAATAAACTTCTATGACATTTCCTTGTGCTAGTGAAATTTGTTTGATTGGCTTCAACGTTCGGCAGCATAACCAGACGGTTCAATGTTTAAACACTTTGGCCATAACATACTTACAACTATATTTTTATATTTAATAAAGGTATAAACAAGGTTTTATAAAAATCTAAACTAAATTATGGTTTTGTTAATTACTTTTCCACTGATGTTCAGGTTTCCCCTACAGTTTTTTTGTTTCCTTTGAACAAAAAGCTTTTCATTACGAATAAAACTTCTGTGTTTGCAACTGAATTCTTCACTGAGGCAGAAATACATCTACATATGTTTATAACCAAGACTTTTAGAGCTTTTCAGAAATAATTAAATTGGTGTTATGCTGCCTATGGCCCCATCATCATCTTAAAATCATGCTGCTGCCACTCATGTTAATAACACTTTTAATAACTGTGAGGGCAAAATTGATATTTATCACAACAAAAAAAGTAAAATTACAATAGTCCTGTGACACAGGCAACGTGGCGTACAGGACACACTTGCCATTAAAGATGAATGGTGCCAAAATTGTATTTCCCACCTATGCAAGATAAGGCAGTAAGATCGTAAAGGCAGTAAGGCACTGCATTTTAGAAAACAAAAAAAGCTAAACAAAATCATTAAACATTTAATTAGGCAGGTTTTTTTAACCTTTTTTATTTAGCATGAATTGATTAAAATCCCTGTGAAGGTATTTGCCCCCTTGGTTGTGTTAATTTAATTAACCCAAGGCCGCGTCCATGGCTGTGTGCGGCCTTTAGCTTAGGGCAGGAAAAACCCGGGTTTCACCTTAGTTAGTGGCTAGGGTCAGAAGCAGACTTAGCATTTTTGTTGCTTGGCAACCACGTCTTCAGGAAAGTGGGGAGTGTCTCCAGCTCTTGCAGTGCTGCAGGGGTAACATCACCCATCTGTAAAGGGCAGTTCTTACCCTGGGCCCCCGGCTGCTCTCTTTTTTCCCCACTTCCTCTGTCTCTTTCTGCGGCGGGTTTTGCAATAACCACACGCAGGATGAACATTTCACGGGCGGGGAGGCCAGAAGCAAGGAGGAAGCAGGGTGGGAGAGGGAGGCAGGAGCCCGGGGAGATGACCTGACGCTCTGTGAGGCATTTCACGGGCGGGGAGGCTGGAAGCAAGGAGGAAGCAGGGTGGGAGAGGGAGGCAGGAGCCCGGGGAGATGACCTGACGCTCTGTGAGGCGTTTCACGGGCGGGGAGGCCAGAAGCAAGGAGGAAGCAGGGTGGGAGAGGGAGGCAGGAGCCCGGGGAGATGACCTGACGCTCTGTGAGGCATTTCACGGGCGGGGAGGCCAGAAGCAAGGAGGAAGCAGGGTGGGAGAGGGAGGCAGGAGCCCGGGGAGATGACCTGACGCTCTGTGAGGCATTTCACGGGCGGGGAGGCCAGAAGCAAGGAGGAAGCAGGGTGGGAGAGGGAGGCAGGAGCCCGGGGAGATGACCTGACGCTCTGTGAGGCATTTCACGGGCGGGGAGGCTGGAAGCAAGGAGGAAGCAGGGTGGGAGAGGGAGGCAGGAGCCCGGGGAGATGACCTGATGCTCTGTGAGGCATTTCACGGGCGGGGAGGCCAGAAGCAAGGAGGAAGCAGGGTGGGAGAGGGAGGCAGGAGCCCGGGGAGATGACCTGACGCTCTGTGAGGCGTTTCACGGGCGGGGAGGCCAGAAGCAAGGAGGAAGCAGGGTGGGAGAGGGAGGCAGGAGCCCGGGGAGATGACCTGACGCTCTGTGAGGCGTTTCACGGGCGGGGAGGCCAGAAGCAAGGAGGAAGCAGGGTGGGAGAGGGAGGCAGGAGCCCGGGGAGATGACCTGACGCTCTGTGAGGCATTTCACGGGCGGGGAGGCCGGAAGCAAGGAGGAAGCAGGGTGGGAGAGGGAGGCAGGAGCCTGGGGAGATGACCTGACGCTCTGTGAGGCATTTCACGGGCGGGGAGGCTGGAAGCAAGGAGGAAGCAGGGTGGGAGAGGGAGGCAGGAGCCCGGGGAGATGACCTGACGCTCTGTGAGGCATTTCACGGGCGGGGAGGCTGGAAGCAAGAAGGAAGCAGGGTGGGAGAGGGAGGCAGGAGCCCGGGGAGATGACCTGACGCTCTGTGAGGCATTTCACGGGCGGGGAGGCTGGAAGCAAGGAGGAAGCAGGGTGGGAGAGGGAGGCAGGAGCCCGGGGAGATGACCTGACGCTCTGTGAGGCATTTCACGGGCGGGGAGGCTGGAAGCAAGGAGGAAGCAGGGTGGGAGAGGGAGGCAGGAGCCCGGGGAGATGACCTGACGCTCTGTGAGGCATTTCACGGGCGGGGAGGCTGGAAGCAAGGAGGAAGCAGGGTGGGAGAGGGAGGCAGGAGCCCGGGGAGATGACCTGACGCTCTGTGAGGCATTTCACGGGCGGGGAGGCTGGAAGCAAGGAGGAAGCAGGGTGGGAGAGGGAGGCAGGAGCCCGGGGAGATGACCTGACGCTCTGTGAGGCATTTCACGGGCGGGGAGGCTGGAAGCAAGGAGGAAGCAGGGTGGGAGAGGGAGGCAGGAGCCCGGGGAGATGACCTGACGCTCTGTGAGGCATTTCACGGGCGGGGAGGCCGGAAGCAAGGAGGAAGCAGGGTGGGAGAGGGAGGCAGGAGCCCGGGGAGATGACCTGACGCTCTGTGAGGCATTTCACGGGCGGGGAGGCTGGAAGCAAGGAGGAAGCAGGGTGGGAGAGGGAGGCAGGAGCCCGGGGAGATGACCTGACGCTCTGTGAGGCATTTCACGGGCGGGGAGGCTGGAAGCAAGGAGGAAGCAGGGTGGGAGAGGGAGGCAGGAGCCCGGGGAGATGACCTGATGCTCTGTGAGGCATTTCACGGGCGGGGAGGCCAGAAGCAAGGAGGAAGCAGGGTGGGAGAGGGAGGCAGGAGCCCGGGGAGATGACCTGACGCTCTGTGAGGCGTTTCACGGGCGGGGAGGCCAGAAGCAAGGAGGAAGCAGGGTGGGAGAGGGAGGCAGGAGCCCGGGGAGATGACCTGACGCTCTGTGAGGCGTTTCACGGGCGGGGAGGCCAGAAGCAAGGAGGAAGCAGGGTGGGAGAGGGAGGCAGGAGCCCGGGAAGATGACCTGATGCTCTGTGAGGCATTTCACGGGCGGGGAGGCCAGAAGCAAGGAGGAAGCAGGGTGGGAGAGGGAGGCAGGAGCCCGGGGAGATGACCTGACGCTCTGTGAGGCGTTTCACGGGTGGAGAGGCCAGAAGCAAGGAGGAAGCAGGGTGGGAGAGGGAGGCAGGAGCCCGGGGAGATGACCTGACGCTCTGTGAGGCGTTTCACGGGCGGGGAGGCCAGAAGCAAGGAGGAAGCAGGGTGGGAGAGGGAGGCAGGAGCCCGGGGAGATGACCTGACGCTCTGTGAGGCATTTCACGGGCGGGGAGGCTGGAAGCAAGAAGGAAGCAGGGTGGGAGAGGGAAGCAGGAGCCCGGGGAGATGATCTGACGCTCTGTGAGGCATTTCACGGGCGGGGAGGCTGGAAGCAAGGAGGAAGCAGGGTGGGAGAGGGAGGCAGGAGCCCGGGGAGATGACCTGACGCTCTGTGAGGCGTTTCACGGGCGGGGAGGCCAGAAGCAAAGAGGAAGCAGAGTGGGAGAGGGAGGCAGGAGCCCGGGGAGATGACCTGACGCTCTGTGAGGCATTTCACGGGCGGGGAGGCTGGAAGCAAGAAGGAAGCAGGGTGGGAGAGGGAGGCAGGAGCCCGGGGAGATGACCTGACGCTCTGTGAGGCATTTCACGGGCGGGGAGGCTGGAAGCAAGGAGGAAGCAGGGTGGGAGAGGGAGGCAGGAGCCCGGGGAGATGACCTGACGCTCTGTGAGGCATTTCACGGGCGGGGAGGCTGGAAGCAAGGAGGAAGCAGGGTGGGAGAGGGAGGCAGGAGCCCGGGGAGATGACCTGACGCTCTGTGAGGCATTTCACGGGCGGGGAGGCTGGAAGCAAGGAGGAAGCAGGGTGGGAGAGGGAGGCAGGAGCCCGGGGAGATGACCTGACGCTCTGTGAGGCATTTCACGGGCGGGGAGGCTGGAAGCAAGGAGGAAGCAGGGTGGGAGAGGGAGGCAGGAGCCCGGGGAGATGACCTGACGCTCTGTGAGGCATTTCACGGGCGGGGAGGCTGGAAGCAAGGAGGAAGCAGGGTGGGAGAGGGAGGCAGGAGCCCGGGGAGATGACCTGACGCTCTGTGAGGCATTTCACGGGCGGGGAGGCTGGAAGCAAGGAGGAAGCAGGGTGGGAGAGGGAGGCAGGAGCCCGGGGAGATGACCTGACGCTCTGTGAGGCATTTCACGGGTGGGGAGGCCGGAAGCACTTTGTTCAGCAAACCCAGCGAGACCGGAAAGGGGAGGGTTGAAGAACATTGGAGAACAAAGGTTCTGTTAGTGGCTCTGGGAGGGGAGTGGGTTTCAGTGGGTTGGACCAGTGGGGGCTGGGCGCCAGGCCTTCTGGGCTTTATCCGGGTTCTGCTGCCTGTCCCTGAAAAACCTGACCCTCTTCTTTCAACTCCTCTCCCCGTCCTAGATGCTGAGTGATCTGCTGAGGTCACCCTCTGGCTGCAGTTAACTGTTCGTGGGCCCTTCAATTTTCAGGGTGCCCCTCCAGCCCAACCCCCTAGGCTAGCCTGCTGCCAGGGTACTTTGGACCCATGACCCCCAGTGTCCAACCTCCGTGAGATTACTCTCCCGAATGAATCCAAACGAGCAGGTCACGACCTGTAGCCCATCGCACTAGCTTTAACGTTTCATTTTACTGAGCAGGGACCTACAGGCCTGTCTCCTGCAAGGCTTGAGCCTGAGCAGCTGTGTAAGGCTTCGAGGCCCATGAGTTTTGGCACAGACCAATGGCCTCACGGTTACCTTGAGTTTTGGGGACCTGGGACACAATGATGCCAAGTAGTAACCACAGGCACACTGGACTGATACGAGGCTTGGATATTATAGGGCAGAACCGTTGGCAGATGCTTAACCACGAACTTGCCTTGGCAGCAAATTGATGCATATGATAAGGTAAGAGCATTAAAGTACTAACCTGCAGGATAAGGACACCCCAACAGTAAAGGGTGAGGAAGTTAGACATGATCAAGGGAGGCCTGGGCATTTGAATGACAACCCCTAGGCCCTATGATAGGCCAGAACACCATGCAAAGGGAGGATCTAGACCATCCGACTTGCCTGGCATGCCAGGGACAGAGTAGGTGCTTTGTCTCTACCACCAAAGAAGGGTGGGGATATATGCACCGACTGGCACAGGAGGGCACAGGAGCTTTGTCTGACTGCTGTACCCCTGGGATTTGGAGCTGCTGTTAATCCTGCTAATGCAAGTGGCTAAAGCTTTGCTTTCCCTCAGTGTGTCATTGTTGCGTGCACCAGGGCTCCCAGCCAGACATTGAACTCGCTACCTTGGATTCTGCCGTGTCTGACTCTGGGACTAGAGCCCTGCAATCCCCCAGCTCTTTGAATCTGAATGAACTAGAAATGATTAATAATCAATAACTGCTGAATTGGGCAACAGACCTCATGCCAAGTTGGTTTGACTAATGCTTGGCTAATGCCCCTGGCTTGCCAATTATTGATTAAAAGGTACAGCCGATTGTTTGACTGTAGTCATGGCTCATTCTTAAAAATGTTCAAGAGACCAAATAATTGATCTTAGCCAAATGTATTAACTAAAGAAAAAGCAGGAGCCTATGAAAGGAGCATGCACACCCTCTGAGAAGCAATGCTTATCTCACAGCATATTCACCTGACAAAGAAGGTCTATTTTGGAAATAAGCATTTAAACTAGCCATATTTATAGTATGGTTTTACAAGTTACAAAACTCTCTCTACCTCACTCAACCCAGCTCAGTTTGTAGCAGTTCCTTAGCATGTTGTGTTCTGCACTTTCCTGCCCTCTCGCTTGGACACTGCATTCCCAGGGCTGATGCGCTGTGACGGGTACATCACACAGCCCACCAGGCTTCAGCACCCAAGTTCCAGCCTGAGCCATGTCTACACAGCTATTTTTAGCACTGTAGTACCAGCCCCCCAAGCCCGAGCCTGTCAGCCTGGGTCCTGAGACTCTTTGCCATGGCTGCTGCTCGCTGCGTAGACGTACCAGGACTTGGACACAATGGTCATGTAGCTTGACTGCAACAGGCTTCCAATTTTCTGATGTCAAAGCTGACTTCGGCTTTGCAAAGATGTGGGATGTGGTGCTTTCTTTGAAGTGTACATAATGGGCCTGCAGACAAAGCAATAGACGCAAAATAACCCATTCAATAATAAAAGGACAGAGTGAGGCTCGAGGCCGGTTTGTGTGCTCAGGAGATTCAGAGGCAGTTCCTGGCTTTGCCAGGTGTCCTGTGATACCCTGCGTAAACCACTTAATCTCTCTGGGTTCAGATCTACACCTGCAAAATGAGCAGAATCCTCCTTTCTTCCACACGCTGTCTGTCTCGTGTAGGCAGGGGTTAAAGTAAGTTAGAGGACTTATCGGTATGCCCGAGTCCTGAGCAGGGGGCGTGGCCTCAACCGGAAGAGGTGTGGCCTGAACTGGAAGAGGAAGGGCCTTAAATCCCTGGTGCCTTTAAATCTGGATTTAAAGGGCCCAGGGCTCCAGCTGCCGTAGTGGTGGCTGGGAGCCAGGGGCCTTTAAATCACCCCCGAGCTACCAGCTGCAGTGGAGGCTGGGAGCCCCGGGGCTCGGGGGCGATTTAAAGGGCCCAGGGCTCTACCGCAGCGGAGCCCTGGGCCCTTTAAATCACTGAGGAGCCCTGGGGGCTCCCGGCTGCCACCGCTACCCCGAGGCTCTGGGCTCTGGCAGACCTTTAAAGGGCCTGGGACTCTGCTATGGTAGCGGCTGCCAGAGCCCCGAGCCCTTTAAATCCCCGCCTGAGCCCTGCTGCCCAAGCCCTGGGGTAGCGGTGGCCGGGCTCCATCGGGGATTTAAAGGGCCCCGGGGCTCCAGCCGCAGCTACCGCCTTGAGCCCTTTAAATCCCCTCCGGAGCCTCGCCATCACTACCCCAGGGCTCAGGCAGCAGGGCTCCTGCAGGATTTAAAGGGCCAGGGCAATAGCGGCGGCTGGAGCCCTGGGGCCCTTTAAATCCCCGCCAGAGCCCCACCGCCACTACCCATGGGCTTTAAATTGACGTCTGGGAAAGCCAGTCCCGGCTTACTTTCATCTCTGGGTGTAGGTATGCTTTAAGCTCTTTGGAGGATGGACTGTCTCCTACTGTGTGTTTGTATAATACCTAGTCAGAGATCTTGGCTGAGGGAGGCTCTAGGCGGTACCATGGTACAAACGGATGGTGATAACAGAAGTGACTTTATAGTCAAGAGAACAGGTGTCTGCCCCAGAGGCAGTTTGTCAGGAGTGGCGAACGTTTTCTGTAAAGCGCCCCAAAGGGTTTTCCGACAGGAGGGCTGTCTCTATTTGAGGGTAAGGATAATAAGTGTCAGATGGGACATGTCCATTAAGTGAAAGAAAGGACAGAATGCTGGTTACTTTTTATCAACCTGTGGAAAACAGGCAGAGTCCTGACTGAGTAAGATGTCTTTGTATGAGACAAGAGAATTTGCCTGCTTGGATCAAAGACATTTCAAGTTGTCTCGTCAGCATTGCCACCTATCTGTAACTGCATAGATGGTTGGTGAAAGACTAAAAATACCAAAACTTGAAAGAAAAACACAAAGGAAAATAGCAGTCCTTGTTTTCTCCATCTTCCTTCCCTGACCTCACATCTAGTGACTGCCATGCACAGGGACACAAGTCTGAGCTGAGCTCAAATCTAGAACTAGAATGTTCTAGGAGTCCCTGGGGAACGCTTGGGATTTGCAGGAACCAATTCCAGCCCAGCTCATGTGGAAGGACTGACTGGGCCAATGGGGACCTTAGATAAAGGACCTTCACAACTTGCCCTGGCAATGAGTTCCACAGGCTGATTGTGCGTTGTGTGAAGAAATACTTCCTTATGTTTGTTTTAAACCTGGTACCTATTAATGTCATTGGATGACCCTTGGTTCTTGTGTCATGTGAAGGGGTAAATAACACTTCCCTCTTCGCTTTCCCCACACCAGTCATGGTTTGATAAACCTCGATCATATCCCCCCTTAGTTGTCTCTTTTCTGAATTGAACAATCCCAGTGTTTTTAATCCCTCCATGAGTGGAAGCTGTTCCAGAGGCCTCATCGTTTTTGTTGCCCTTCTGTTTTCCCAATTCTAATATATCTTTTTTGAGACGGAGGGACAAGAACTGCATGTAATATTCAAGGTGTGGACATACCATGGATTTATACAGTGGGATTATGATATTTTCTGTCTTCTTATCTGTCCCTTCCTAACGGTTCCTAACATTCTGTTCGCTTCTTGATGGCCGCTGCACATTGAGCAGGTGTTGTCAGAGAACTCTCCACAATAACTCCAGGATCTCTCTCTTGAGTGGTAACAGCTAATTTAGACCCCATCATTTTGTATGTAGTGTTGGGATGATGTTTTCCAATGTGCATTACTTTGCATTTATCAACATTGAATTTCATCTGCCATTTTGTTGCCCTGTCACCCCGTTTTGTGAGATCCCTTTGTAGCTCTTCGCAGTCTGCTTTGGACTTAACTATCTTGAGTAATTTTGTATCATCTGCACACTTTGCCACTTCACTGTTTACCCCTTTTCCCAGATCATTTCTGAATATGTTGAACAGCACTGGCCCTAGTACAGATCCTTGGAGGACCCCACTATTTACCTCTCTCCACTGTGAAAACTGACCATTGATTCCTACCCTTTGTTCCCCATCTTTTAACCAGCCACTGATCCATGAGAGGACCTTCCCCCTTATCCCATGCCTCAGTGCTGTAGCAACCCAAACTGTGAACCCTGCAGCTGCAGGGGGACATCAGATCCAGTCTCTATTTTCAAGGCTATTTTGACTGATGCAGAGCAGACTAACTATGGTGAGGTTATGGGATACTTGGCATTTATATGGCCCTTTGCATGCTCAAAGTGATTCTACAGATGTAAAGTAAACAGAATAAGAGAGGATGCCTCATGGTTGAAGTCCTTAGACATATACACTATGTTCCCTACAGAGATGGTACATTCCCTAGCCAAGACCGATTGGCCCTCCCCCCTACTCTGTTCCTTAGAGATGGTGTATTCCCTGCTGGGTGAGCTCTCGCCTTTCTGCTTTATGGTTGCAGGTACCTGTTTACAATTAGGTGCACAGTTGGTATGATGCTCTTTGATTGGAAAGCCTAACCGACTCCGTAAGGATTGGTATTATTTACGGGAGGGACTGCCAGGCTCCAAAGCTCCAGTCGAGATCACTACAGCAGGGAGGGCCTTGCCCCAGGGGGAGCCTGAAAGTTGCCTTTCAATTCAATATATGCATTGCCTTTCAGCTGAGTTGGATGTCCTCTTGTTATTGTATTATGATGAGACGGAGTAAACAAGGTGGGTATGAGTGTGAGAGAGAGAAGGCAAGATAAGAGGTTGGGGTTGGATCCCTGACCATCTTGGCTAGTAGCCATTGATGGACTTGTCCTCCATGAACTGATCTAGTTAGCTTTTGAACCCAGAGTCTGTCTTGTGTTTTGCTGACGCCTGTGGATGCACTTGGGACTGGGTTTTCAGAAGTGGTTTGTCCACGGTGAACCCAAACACGTGTATTGCTGTAGGCATGTTTCTCACAGCTCCAATCCCTGGGGCACCTGCAGAAAGAAGCTTTTCAAAGCTTAAGTTAATAAAAACTTATTTGAGGTCTACCAAGTCTCAGAACTTTTGGGAGGATGGGCTGCAGTGTCCATAGACAGTGACATTTGCAAGACACTGGACTTCAAGGACATGATAGAAGAATTCATCAATAGAGCACTCTGGCACTCAACATAACCAAGGTAAGAAAGGTTTCAGAGTAGCAGCCGTGTTAGTCTGTATTCGCAAAGAGAACAGGAGGACTTGTGGCACCTTAGAGACTAACCAATTTATTTGAGCATTGTGACGAAGTGGGACTATTCTTAATGTTTCCTCTGAATAGTGTGGGGGTGCCTCAGTTTCCCCTAGGCATTTCTTAAGTATCTAGGTGGTGGGATAGGGGTGTATGATCCTTGCAGAGCCCTAGAGGGCAGGTGTGTGCAGGGGTCTGGACACAGAGAATGGCCGACACCCTGTTTCCTGGCAACTGGTGGCCTTGGCCCTTCCCCCCTGCAAGGTGAGAGCTAAAGGGTTGGAGAACAAAGGAATCCGGTGACCTCCTGGCCCGGGAAAGGGACAAAGCCCAGAGGAGGAGGGGCTGGAGGGAGTGTCAGTTGGGGGCTGGCTGGGACATGGAGTGAAGGGCAGACGGGGTTGTCTGGCTCACTGCCCCCCAAAATGGACCCAGCTGAGGGGTCCTGTTCTCTGCACCTGCAAGCTCTGGTTTAGATCATGTTCCTGTCATCTAATAAACCTCTGTTTTACTGGCTGGCTGAGAGTCATGTCTGACTGCGAAGTTGGGGGGCAGGACCCTCTGGCTTCCCCAGGAGCCCTGCCTGAGCGGACTCGCTGGGGGAAGCGCACGGAGGGGCAGAGGAGGCTGAATGCTCCGAGGTCAGACCCAGGAAGGTGGAAGCTGTGTGAACTGTGTGTCCTGAAGACAGGCTGCTCACAGAAAGGAGACTCCCCCAGAGTCCTGCCTGGCTTCATGGGGAGCAGTTCCAGAGCGTCGCCCGGGGACTCCGTGACAACTGGTGGCAGAGGTGGGATCTATTGCACCCTGTGGACAGCGCTTCCTGCAGTAAGTGACTGGGGAGCAGTAAAACGAAGGGGGATTGACGGGGACCAGGCCTGCTGAAGATTCAGAGAGAGACGGTTTCAGGGGGTGGTTAACCAGCTATTACCAGCAGGACAGTGGGGTGGGAATAGGTATTGTTTCATATTCTCTGTGTATATATAAAGCCTGCTGCAGTTTCCACGATATGCATCTGAGGAAGTGAGCTGTAGCTCACGAAAGCTCATGCTCTAATAAATTGGTTAGTCTCTAAGGTGCCACAAGTCCTCCTTTTCTTTTTGCGAATACAGACTAACACGGCTGTTACTCTGAAATCTAACTCCTGGAAGTGTGTCACCAGAGAGAAGGACTTTTGCAGTAACAGGGTCGCCCGGGGGATTGCAGCGAGCGGTCCCAGGGGTGGAGGAGTCTGCAGCTCGACCCTGGCAAAGAGGTGGTGACCTTGAGAAGGGCTGGCACACTAGGGGTTCTCCCTGGAAACCGTGGGGAGCTGAGAGCACACAGGCCTGTGAGTTCACAACAACTTGGGAAGAGTGGAGTGATGGCCTGTCACCGTCTCCTTAAGAAGGACATTGTAACCCTGTGCAGAAAGAGAGGGTTGAGCGTTGGAAAGTTCACCAAAGCACAGTTCATCCTGCAGCTGGAGGAGGATGACCGCTCTAAGGGACAGATTCCTGACCCCAACTGCGGCTATAGCAGGATCTGGGAGCAGCTGGAGTGGGAGCCAGGCATCGCCAAGACTCCTGTCCCCGACCAGATGAGGGTCTTCACAATCGGGTTCCCCATCCGGGGATCGGAGACGGACGGGATTGGAGCTGAGTCTGAGAGAGCAAGAGGACTGTGAGAGACAGCGAGAGCCCGAGAGAGCTGCAGAAGCAGCAGCAGCATGAACTGGCGGTCGGGGAGCGGAGAGGCCTAGGGGACCTCCCCGGGGTGAGTGGGGATAGACCCTGGGGGGCCAGTTCTGCAGGGAACCTTGAGACTAAATTGCTGCCCCTGGTTAAGGAGGGGGGGGATGTGGATGCCACCTCACTGCCTTTGAGCAGGCTGGAGATTTGAACCAGGGGGACCCTGCGGAAAAGCCCCGGTGTCTAGCTCCCTTTGTGGGTCCCAAGGCCATAGACTCCATCAGCCCGATGGGTGGGGAGGTGGACAGGCTCCCACTCCTGGTCCCAACCTATATGTCTGTGTGGAGTTTCCTTGGGCCAGGCCCCTCGGACCCTCAGTGGGAGCGTAAGGGGATGGTCAATGGGGAGACATTCCTGGGGTGGCAAGATCCTGGGACAGAGAGAACTGGTGTTAGGCTCTGGGTGGTGCAGCCTCAGAGGCTGAGGGGCTGTGTGAGCTGGGTGAGGGTCCCAGGGACGAAGCCCCTCGCCCTGCCTATGGCCCAGATCCCTGTGCAGACCCAGGAGGGGTCGGGCTGGCTGGTTTTTGGGGTTCTCCGGGATATCGGCTGCGAGACCCTGTTGGGGGGTGACTGTCTCTTTGGGACAGGATCCAGGCCCTGCTCCTGTAACGGCCAAGGGTTTGAATTTGAATCCAGGGAACCAATCGGTGGAGAGGGAAATGGTCAGTGAAAATGCAGATGACCTGGCTGGCAGGGGGAAGGAGCGGCTAGGCTCAGGCTACCTGTCTGCCTGTAACCAGATCCCTGGGGCTGGGTGGGACAGAGAGATGCTCCCTGCCCCCTTGCACACCGGAGAGGGGGCTCATGCTGGCTCTGATGCACTGAGGAAAGCAGGGAGCTCGCTGCCTACCCCCACTGGGACAGCAAGGGCAGCGCTGAGCAAGGGGGGAGCTGAGACCCCAGCTGAGTGGGGGGAGACACAGGCAGGGCAGGGGATCTGTGGGGAGTGGTAAGGTGCTGGGTAAGGAAAGTCTGGATGAGCCTAGGCAGCCTTGTGATCTGATGGCTGTGTCTAGTCAGCAGGGTGGGAAGGCGAGGAGAGTGGAAGATGAGAGTCCCTGAACCTTACCTGTTAGCTGGGTGGAGAAGTGTGACAGGGAAGGGAATGTGTCTGTCTCTGTCAGGGGTATTGACTTGCCTATGGAGGGAGCTACCCTGGTCTCCAAGCAGTTGTCTGTGACCAGCCTTGTGTGCTGGGACCAGGGGAATGAGATCCCAAGCTGTGTGTCTGGGAAGGGAGAAAGTGTGTCTGGCTCTTCTTTGTCTGTGGAGCAGACAGCAGGGGCCTTTCAGCCTGTGACGGTTGAGGGTCGTGCAGTTGTCTCAGAGCTGGTTCTGGATTCAGTTAAAGCCCAGGAAGGGAATGGCCCTAAGTTTGTGTCTGCTCGGGAGAACGGCCCTGTAACTAGGTCGCATCCAGTTAGTGTCTATGTAAAATCCCAGAGACCAGACAATTCTGGTGCTTGTATTTTGCCTGTTGCTAGTGTGTGGCTGGGAAAGGGTGGAGCAACTCTGTCTAATCAGGGTGAGATCCTAGCCAGGGCACAAGGAGAGCATGAAGGTGATGTGATTGTGTTACCTACTGAGGGGGTGGAAACCTGTAGCAAGAAGGAAAAGATTCCTGAGCTTGTGTGTGGCAAAGGGAAGGAGAAGGCTTCTGACCTGTTATCTAGGAAGTCTATAAGTTTGCCTGGAAGGGGATTGTGTAGGAATCCGCCTGATGGGCCAGAGGTGATTCTGGATGTAAGGGAGACCCAGAAAGAGTCTGTTGTTGCTCAGGAAAGTGTTCCTCTAGAGCAAGCCCTAGGTAAAGAGGGTAAGAGCAGAATTTCTGGGAGGGGTGAATTGTTGCATAGAAAAGCCCCAGGGAAAGGAATCCTCATGGAATCTTTGGAAGCAGTTTACTGCCACTGAAGGGTGTGAAAGTGATTTAATCAAGAAAGTTTCAGTTACTAACGGCCAGATATTTTCTGTTGTGAATGGATCCACTGACTGTCCTGTTGAAAGACCCAGTGTGGAGAGCTTTGAGAAGGTCTCAGATGAAGTGAAAGCTGTAAAGAAAGTTAAACAGTCCTATAACCAAGTGGCTGTGTTTGGCCAGCTTGTTGGGGAGAAGACCCAATCCCAGTTTGACCCCCTGGGGTTTTGGGGTGGCCAAAGGGCACAGGCCGCATAAACCTTCCCACATGCGGCCTGCGAGTGCTATCGACCACCCCCGACCTAAGGGAGGGCATGAAACTGGAAGGGCCTGGTGTAACTCCTACCAAGGAATGGGAGAGATGCTGGGGCATCCATGGGAATGTTGGTGGCTTCGAACTTCCCCAGGTCACCGGGTAAAGTGACCCCGCTCAGTTCGATCTCGAAGGGGGGAGAGATGTGACGAAGTGGGACTGTTCTTAATGTTTCCTCTGAATAGTGTGGGGGTGCCTCAGTTTCCCCTAGGCAGTTCTTAAGTATCTAGGGGGTGGGATAAGGGTGTATGATGATTGCAGAGCCTTAGAGGGCAGGTGTGTGCAGGAGTCTGGACACAGAGAATGGCTGACACCCTGTTTCCTGGCAACTGATGGCCTGGGCCCTTCCCCCCTGCAAGGTGAGAGCTAAAGGGTTGGAGAACAAAGGAATCCGGGACAAAGCCCAGAGGAGGAGGGGCTGGAGGGAGTGTCAGTTGGGGGCTGGCTGGGACATGGAGTGAAGGGCAGACGGGGTTGTCTGGCTCACTGCCCCCCAAAATGGACCCAGCTGAGGGGTCCTGTTCTCTGCACCTGCAACCTCTGTTTTAGACCATGTTCCTGTCATCTAATAAACCCCTGTTTTACTGGCTGGCTGAGAGTCACGTCTGACTGCGAAGTTGGGGTGCAGGACCCTCTGGCTTTCCCAGGACCCTGCCTGAGTGGACTCGCTGGGGGAAGCGCACGGAGGGGCAGAGGAGGCTGAATGCTCCGAGGTCAGACCCAGGAAAGGGGAAGCCGGGTGAGCTGTGTGTCCTGCAGACAGTCTGCTCACAGAGAGGAGACTTCCCCAGAGTCCTGCCTGGCTTCATGGGGAGCAGTTCCAGAGCATCGCCCGGGGACTCCGTGACAAGCATAAGCTTTCTTGAGCTACAGCTCACTTCATTGGATTCAACAGCTCACGAAAGCTTATGCTCAAATAAATTGGTTAGTCTCTAAGGTGCCACAAGTCCTCCTTTTCTTTTTGCGAATACAGACTAACACGGCTGCTACTCTGAAACCTCTCCTTACAATGTGTCTGGTCACACCCATTTTTTCATGTTCTCTGTGTATATAAATCTCCTCACTGTATTTTCCACTGAATGCATCTGATGAAGTGAACTGTAGCTCACAAAAGCTTATGCTCAAATAAATTGGTTAGTCTCTAAGGTGCCACAAGTACTCCTCTTCTTTTTACTTTGCTTAAGAACCTGTGAGGTGGGACCGTGCCAAAGGTTTTGTGAAAGTCCAAGTGCACCAGGCCAGCTGGATCGCTCTTGGCCACATGCTTGCTGACACCCTCGAAGAATTCTAAAAATTATACTGTGTTAGTTCAGCTGGTCAACTTCCCGGTGCAGAAAAGCCCCAGTTCTGCAAGCAGAGACCACTTCTGAAGATGTGAAAATGCAAAAATACCAAATATCCCAGGAATACCTCATTAAAAATTGTTAAGAAAATATGTAAATTGCTGTATAGGGCAAACCAACCTACTGCGCTAGAGGAAGCAAAAAGTGCTACTTTGCATGAGTCAGAGTTAGAATCATAGAATCATAGAATATCAGGGTTGGAAGGGACCTCAGGAGGTCATCTAGTCCAACCCCCTGCTCAAAGCAGGACCAATCCCCAATTAAATCATCCCAGCCAGGGCTTTGTCAAGCCTGACCTTAAAAATATCTAAGGAAGGAGATTCCACCACCTCCCTAGGTAACGCATTCCAGTGTTTCACCACCCTCCTACTGAAAAAGTTTTTCCTAATATCCAACCTAAATCCCCCCCACTGCAACTTGAGACCATTACTCCTTGTCCTGTCATCTGCTATCACTGAGAATAGTTTAGATCCTTCCTCTTTGGATCCACCTTTCAGGTAGTTGAAAGCAGCTATCAAATCCCCCCTCATTCTTCTCTTCCGTAGACTAAACAATCCCAGTTCCCTCAGCCTCTCCTCATAAGTCATGTGTTCCAGACCCCTAATCATTTTTGTTGCCCTTCGCTGGACTCTCTCCAATTTATCCACATCCTTCTTGTAGTGTGGGGCCCAAAACTGAACACAGTACTCCAGATGAGGCCTCACCAATGTCAAATAGAGGGGGACGATCACGTCCCTCGATCTGCTGGCAATGCCCCTACATATACGCCCCAAAATGCCATTAGCCTTCTTGGCAACTAGGGCACACTGCTGACTCATATCCAGCTTCTCGTCCACTGTCACCCCTAGGTCCTTTTCCGCAGAACTGCTGCCTAGCCATTCGGTCCCTAGTCTGTAGCTGTGCATTGGGTTCTTCCGTCCTAAGTGCAGGACCCTGCACTTATCCTTATTGAACCTCATCAGATTTCTTTTGGCCCAATCCTCCAATTTGTCTAGGTCCCTCTATATCCTATCCCTGCCCTCCAGCGTATCTACCACTCCTCCTACTTTAGTATCATCCGCAAATTTGCTGAGAGTGCAATCCACACCATCCTCCAGATCATTTATGAAGATATTGAACAAAACCGGCCCCAGGAGCGACCCTTGGGGCACTCCGCTTGACACCGGCTGCCAACTAGACATGGAGCCATTGATCACTACCTGTTGAGAGCGACAATCTAGCCAACTTTCTACCCACCTTATAGTGCATTCATCCAGCCCATACTTCTTTAACTTGCTGACAAGAATACTGTGGGATACCGTGTCAAAAGCTTTGCTAAAGTCAAGAAACAATACATCCACTGTTTTCCCTTTATCCACAGAACCAGTAATCTCATCATAGAAGACAATTAGATTAGTCAGGCATGACCTTCCTTTGGTGCATCCATGCTGACTGTTCCTGATCACTTTCCTCTCATGTAAGTGCTTCAGGATTGATTCTTTGAGGACCTGCTCCATGATTTTTCCAGGGACTGAGGTGAGGCTGACTGGCCTGTAGTTCCCAGGATCCTCCTTCTTCCCTTTTTTAAAGATTGGCACTACATTAGCCTTTTTCCAGTCATCTGGGACTTCCCCCGTTCGCCACGAGTTTTCAAAGATAATGGCCAATGGCTCTGCAATCACAGCCGCCAATTCCTTCAGCACTCTCGGATGCAACTCGTCCGGCCCCATGGACTTGTGCACGTCCAGCTTTTCTAAATAGACCCTAACCACCTCTATCTCCACAGAGGGCTGGCCATCTACTCCCCATGCTGTGATGCCCAGCGCAGCAGTCTGGGAGCTGACCTTGTTCGTGAAGACAGAGGCAAAAAAAGCATTGAGTACATTAGCTTTTTCCACATCCTCTGTCACTAGGTTGCCTCCCTCATTCATTAAGGGGCCCACACTTTCCTTGGCTTTCTTCTTGTTGCCAACATATCTGAAGAAACCCTTCTTGTTACTCTTGACATCTCTCGCTAGCTGCAGCTCCAGGTGCGATTTGGCCCTCCTGATTTCATTCCTGCATGCCCGAGCAATATTTTTATACTCTTCCCTGGTCATATGTCCAAACTTCCACTTCTTGTAAGCTTCTTTTTTATGTTTAAGATCCGCAAGGATTTCACCGTTAAGCCAGG
Source organism: Lepidochelys olivacea (assembly GCF_965140295.1). Taxonomy (NCBI): domain Eukaryota; kingdom Metazoa; phylum Chordata; order Testudines; family Cheloniidae; genus Lepidochelys; species Lepidochelys olivacea. The sequence goes on along the minus strand of NC_140417.1, from coordinate 1,131,919 downwards.
CTGGTCGCCTGCCATATTTACTATTCTTTCGACACATCGGGATGGTTTGTCCCTGTAACCTCAACAGGGATTCCTTGAAATACAGCCAGCTCTCCTGGACTCCTTTCCCCTTCATGTTAGTCCCCCAGGGGATCCTACCCATCTGTTCCCTGAGGGAGTCGAAGTCTGCTTTCCTGAAGTCCAGGGTCCATATCCTGCTGCTTACCTTTCTTCTCTGTGTCAGGATCCTGAACTCAACCAACTCATGGTCACTGCCTCCCAGATTCCCATCCACTTTTGCTTCCCCTACTAATTCTTCCCGGTTTGTGAGCAGCAGGTCAAGAAAAGCTCTCCCCCTAGTTGGCTCCTCTAGCACTTGCACCAGGAAATTGTCCCCTACATTTTCCAAAAACTTCCTGGATTGTCTATGCATTGCTGTAGTGCTCTCCCAGCAGATATCAGGAAAATTAAAGTCACCCATGAGAACCAGGGCGTGCGAACTAGTAGCTTCTGCGAGCTGCCGGAAGAAAGCCTCATCCACCTCATCCCCCTGGTCTGGTGGAGGTTGGAGTTGGAGGTTCATATCTGGTCATTTGCCAGCAAAGATTAGGAACCCGCTGCCCTTTACCAGTCATTTTGGTAAGCAGAGGTAGAGTCGCAAGGGGCGTTATTCAGTGCTGGCCGTAGCTGTTGAAAGCCATCTGTGTACGCACATGGCATTTGAAGACCCACCTGCAGGAGAACTGGAACAGGACCTTGTCACCCAGCAAAACTCCTCAGTGGAGCTGGGCCTGTGAAGGGGGTTGAGTGGGAATTTGATCTTTCCTGAAAAGTTTGGATTTCTCAATCTCACCACTAAGGCTCCAAGATCAGAATGCTCCCTAGTAGGGGGGAAGAGGAGACAGCCACCATGGACTGACGTGCTGACTTCTTTGTGGACTATCTCAAGATGGTCAGAGAGAGATCTTTTTCTTACCTGGTTTTAAAATAATTGTGGCCTGTAAACAAGCTTGAATACCATTTATACATTGAAAAGCGCATGTAAATTTGTAATGGAATCAGATGCGCTGTGAGGAAATGAGTGGTTCTCAAACTGTGGGTCGGGACCCCAAAGTGGGTCGGGACCCCCTTTGAATGCGGTCGCCAAGGCTGGCTTAGACTTTCTGGGATCTGGGGCTGAAGCCCGAGCTCCACTGGCCAGAGCCAAAGCCAAAGCCGGAGGGCTTCAGCCCTGGGTGGCGGGGCTCAGGTTGCTGGCCCCCTGCCTGGGGCTGACGCCTTTGAGCTTCAGCTTTGGCCCCCCTGCCCAGAGCGGTTGGGCTCAGGCTTTAGCTCCCACCCGCACCCCTGGGCAGTGGGGCTTGAGCAGGCTCAGACCTTGGTCCCCCCTCCTGGGGTCATGTAGTAATTTTTGTTGTCAGAAGGGGGTTGCGGTACAATGAAGTTTGAGACACCCTGTGCTAGAGAACATGGACTGTATAAAACATTCTGGCACATTCTTCTAGGTTTTACTAAATGACGGGCTCTCTGCATCTGGCCTCGCTCCCTTACATTACATCTCATGGGAGACTTCCATCACCCTGATATCTGCTGGGAGAGCAATACAGCACTGCACAGACAATCCAGGAAGTTTTTGGAAAATGTAGGGGACAATTTCCTGGTGCAAGTGCTGGAGGAACCAACTAGGGGCAGAGCTCTTCTTGACCTGCTGCTCACAAACTGGGAAGAATAAGTAGGGGAAGCAAAAGTGGATGGGAACCTGGGAGGCAGTGACCATGAGATGGTCGAGTTCAGGATCCTGACACAAGGAAGAAAGGAAAGCAGCAGAATACGGACCCTGGACTTCAGGAAAGCAGACTTGGACTCCCTCAGGGAACTGATGGGCAAGATCCCCTGGGAGAATAACGTGAGGGGGAAAGGAGTCCAGGAGAGCTGGCTGTATTTTAAAGAACCCTTATTGAGGTTACAGGAACAAACCATCCCCATGTGTAGAAAGAATAGTAAATATGGCAGGCGACCAGCTTGGCTTAACAGTGAAATCCTTGCTGATCTTAAACACAAAAAAGAAGCTTACAAGAAGTGGAAGATTGGACAAATGAGCAGGGAAGAGTATAAAAATATTGCTCGGGCATGCAGGAGTGAAATCAGGAAGGCCAAATCACACCTGGAGTTGCAGCTAGCAAGAGATGTTAAGAGTAACAAGAAGGGTTTCTTTGGGTATGTTAGCAACAAGAAGAAAGTCAAGGAAAATGTGGGCCCCTTACTGAATGAGGGAGGCAACCTAGTGACAGAGGATATGGAAAAAGCTAATGTACTCAATGCTTTTTTTGCCTCTATCTTCACGAACAAGGTCAGCTCCCAGACTACTGCACTGGGCAGCACAGCATGGGGAGGAGGTGACCAGCCCTCTGTGGAGAAAGAAGGGGTTCAGGACTATTTAGAAAAGTTGGACTTGCACAAGTCCATGGGGCCGGATGCGCTGCATACAAGAGTGCTAAAGGAGTCGGCGGATGTGATTGCAGAGCCATTGGTCATTATCTTTGAAAACTCATGGTGATCGGGGAAGTCCCGGACGACTGGAAAAAGGCTAATGTAGTGCCCATCTTTAAAAAAGGGAAGAAGGAGGATCCTGGGAACTACAGGCCAGTCAGCCTCACCTCAGTCCCTGGAAAAATCATGATTCCTCAAGGAATCAATTCTGAAGCACTTAGATGAGAGGAAAGTGATCAGGAACAGTCAGCATGGATTCACCAAGGGCAAGTCATGCCTGACTAATCTAATTGCCTTCTATGATGAGATAACTGGCTCTGTGGATGAGGGGAAAGCGGTGGACATGTTGTTCCTTGACTTTAGCAAAGCTTTTGACACGGTCTCCCACGGTATTCTTGCCAGCAAGTTAAAGAAGTATGGGCTGGATGAATGGACTATAAGGTGGATAGAAAGCTGGCTAGATTGTCAGGCTCAACGGGTAGTGATCAATGGCTCCATGTCTAGTTGGCAGCCGGTATCAAGTGGAGTGCCCCAAGGGTCGGTCTTGGGGCCGGTTTTGTTCAATATTTTCATTAATGATCTGAAGGATGGTGTGGATTGCACCCTCAGCAAGTTTGCAGATGACACTAAACTGGGAGGAGTGGTAGATACGCTGGAGGGTAGGGATAGGATACAGGGGTACCTAGACAAATTAGAGGATTGGGCCAAAAGAAATCTGATGAGGTTCAACAAGGACAAGTGCAGAGTCCTGCACTTAGGATGGAAGAATCCCATGCACCGTTACAGACTAGGCACCGAATGGCTAGGCAGCAGTTCTGCGGAAAAGGACCTAGGGGTGACAGTGGACGAGAAGCTGGATATGAGTCAGCAGTGTGCCCTTGTAGCCAAGAAGGCCAATGGCATTTTGGGGTGTATAAGTAGGGGCATTGCCAGCAGATCGAGGGATGTGATCGTTCCCCTCTATTTGACATTGGTGAGGCCTCATCTGGTGTACTGTGTCCAGTTTTGGGCCCCACACTACAAGAAGGATGTGGAAAAATTGGAAAGCGTCCAGTGGAGGGCAACAAAAATGGTTAGGGAACTGGAACACATGACTTATGAGGAGAGGCTGAGGGAACTGGGGATGTTTAGTCTGCGGAAGAGAAGAATGAGGGGGGATTTGATAGCTACTTTCAACTACCTGAAAGGGGGTTCCAAAGAGGATGGCTCTAGCCTGTTCTCAATGGTAGCAGATGACAGAACGAGGAGTAATGGTCTCAAGTTGCAGTGGGGGAGGTTTAGATTGGATATTAGGAAAAACTTTTTCACTCAGAGGGAGGTGAAACACTGGAATGGGTTATCTAGGGAGGTGGTGGAATCTCCTTCCTTAGAAGTTTTTAAGGTCAGGCTTGACAAAGCCCTGGCTGGGATGATTTAGTCGGGGGTTGGTCCTGCTCTGGGCAAGGGGATGGACTAGATACCTCCCGAGGTCCCTTCCAACCCTGATATTCTATGACTCTATGATTCTATGCGCAGTCTGCTGCTACAGATATAAGCAGTGCTACAAGCCAGCGCTTGGAAACCTCATTAACCTCAGAGCAGCTGTGCTACGGATAAGGGAGGGAGGGAGACCAGAACTGAGTGAGCTGTCAAAACTATAATTAAGGAAATGTCCATCTTATTGACATTTTCCTTTCCTCTATAAGCCCCATGAAAATATACACTCTCATTATTGGGGCCCCAGAGATTCAGCAGACAACTTGCACAAACCAGCAGACAAACCAGAATTGCCACAGCCACATCCAAGGTGGGAAGTGCTCCACATAACTTAAAACAATAGACTGGCCAGGCACAAAGCCTGTGCAAATCATTTCATAATCGCACTGGAAATGCCTTAAACTGAAGCAGAGACCTCAGAGTTCTTCTGAAGAGTGCGCCAAGCTACATTTGACTGATGACTCCTCAGCTGATACTAAATAGCGTCATATGCTGCCCTGGATGCATCGCAGGTCTCCCATGGATGCCAATGGGAGGTATGTACAAAGATCAAGGGAAGAATAAGGCTTTTATGTACTAACTAAAAGTTGCATTAGAAACATTTTTGTTCCGTTCAGCATTCCTCAGTAGAAGAAAAATGATGCAGGGCAGCTTTAGGATGACGGGTGTCTCTGTTTCCTTGTGTCAGAGGAGCAGCCGTGTTCGTCTGTGTCCGCACAAAGAAAAGGGGGACTTGTGGCGCCTTAGAGACGAACCCATGTATCTGAGCCTGGGCTTTCCTGAGACCTGGGCTGGATGCATTCAGTGGAGAATACAGGGGGTCTGTATACACAGAGAACAGGAACCAATGGGCGTCACCCTGAGCAGAGTAAGGAGAGGGATCAGGGAGGGGAACCTTTGCTCCTGATAATCAAGCTGGGCCCTTTCCAGCCCTTGACAGGAAGGTCTGGGGGGGCAGGGGAAACAGTTTGACGTTGTGTAATGACCCCTCCGCCCCCAGGCTCTAGTCCAGCCTAGGTTAATGGTGTCCAGTTTGCAAACCCAGCGGCCGCTCCTTGGAGTCTGGTTTTGAGGTTTTTCTGTTGAAGAATTGCCACTTTTCGGTCTGTAATGGAGGGCGGGGTGGGGGTCTCTGGGGGGCGGGGCGCGCGGGGCGGGGGAGGGGGGGGTCTCTGTGGGGCGGGGCTCCCGGCGCGCGGGGCGGGGGAGGGGGGGGGTCTCTGTGGGGGCGGGGCTCCCGGCACGCGGGGCGGGGGTATCTCCGTGGGGGCGGGGCGCGCGGGGCGGGGGAGGGGGGGTCTCTGTGGGGGCGGGGCTCCCGGCGCGCGGGGCGGGAGTATCTCTGTGGGGGCGGGGCTCGCGGCGCACGGGGCGGGGGATGGGGGGGGTCTCCGTGGGGCGGGGCTCCCGGCGCGCGGGGAGGGGGAGGGAGGTCTCTGGGGGCGGGGCTTTTGGCGCGCGGGGCGGGGTATCTCTGTGGGGGCGGGGCTCGCGGCCCACGGGGAGGGGGAGGGAGGTCTCTGTGGGGGCGGGGCTCTTGGCGCGCAGGGCGGGGGTATCTCTGTGGGGGCGGGGCTCCCGGCGCGCGGGGCGGGAGTATCTCTGTGGGGGCGGGGCTCCCGGCGCGCGGGGCGGGAGTATCTCTGTGGGGGCGGGGCTCGCGGCGCGCGGGGAGGTCTCTGTGGGGGGCTCCCGGCGCGCGGGGCGGGAGTATCTCAGTGGGGGCGGGGCTCGCGGCGCGCGGGGAGGTCTCTGTGGGGGCGGGGCTCGCGGCGCACAGGGCGGGGGAGGGGGGGTCTCTGTGGGGCGGGGCTCCCGGCGCGCGGGGAGGGGGAGGGAGGTCTCTGTGGGGGCGGGGCTCGCGGCGCGCGGGGAGGTCTCTGTGGGGGCGGGGCTCGCGGCGCACGGGGCGGGTGAGGGGGGGTTCTCTGTGGGGCGGGGCTCCCGGCGCGCGGGGAGGGGGAGGGAGGTCTCTGTGGGGGCGGGGCTCGCGGCGCACGGGGAGGGGGAGGGGGGGTCTCTGTAGGGGCGGGGCTCGCGGCGCGCGGGGAGGGGGAGGGAGGTCTCTGTGGGGGCGGGGCTCTTGGCGCGCAGGGCGGGGGTATCTCTGTGGGGGCGGGGCTCCCGGCGCGCGGGGCGGGAGTATCTCTGTGGGGGCGGGGCTCCCGGCGCGCGGGGCGGGAGTATCTCTGTGGGGGCGGGGCTCGCGGCGCGCGGGGAGGTCTCTGTGGGGGCGGGGCGCGCGGGGTCGGGGGGTCTCGCGCGCAGCGTTGGGCGCGCTGCCGGCGGCGGTTGGCGCCTCGCGCTGAGGGAGGCGCGCGCCGGCCGCTGCCCCCCTGAGGTGAGCCGGCGAGCAGGGAACCGCGGCGGCCCCCAAATCCCAGCCCAAGCGGCGCCCCCCCAGGAGCCCCCCAGCGCTGGGGGCCCGCGCCGCCCCTCCATCTCCGCTCCCCTGGCGGCGGCGGGGTCTGCCCGGCGGTCTGCGGCTGGCTGAGCTCCGGGCTGCAGCGGCCCGTGTCGGCGGCACTTTCCTTCTCCGAATCCCCGGGTTTCACGCCCCGTCCCCGGGGTCTGGGCCCGAGGCTCCCCGGTGCGTCACCTCCTCTCTGTCTTGTGGTAGCGCCCAGGCGTCAGGGCTCGGCGCTGTACAAAGGCAGAACAGAGCGACGGCCCCCGCCCCCAGGAGCTTAGGGCCCTGGACTCCTCCCTCTGCGGTCTGAGGTCGTCAGAGGGAGAGGCCCATTCTTCCCAGTCTGGGCGTGTTTGACACCCAGACGCATGTAAGCACCAGAGCTTCGTCCTGTAGCTGTCACGGGGATGGGCATGGAAACCCGGAGTTACGCGGGCATGGCGCGGCACGCACATACTGTGCATTGTTTAGTTGTTTAGTACCACCCACTCGCTGTACGTAGAAGCCCTGAAGCGCAAGCCGGACCAGGGAAAAGCCTTCGAACTGACCAGCAAGTGGGACGCCAGCAACCACTTCCTCGCCGGGGGCGGCTTCACCCGCTTCGCCGACTGGCGGTTCATCCACCACGCCCGGCTCAACTGCGTCCCGCTCAACGGAGCCATCCGCCACGGGAACCGAGACAAGCGTTGCAGGAAGTGCGGCTACTCCAACGAGACCTTGACCCATGTCCTGTGCAGCTGCAAGCCCCACTCCAGAGCCTGGCAGCTGCGCCACAACGCCATCCAGAACCGCCTGGTGAAAGCCATCTCACCGAGCCTGGGGGAGGTCGCCGTGAACTGCGCCATCTCCGGTACCGACAGCCCGCTGCGACCCGACGTGGTTGTCACCAACGAAACCCAGAAAAAGATCATCCTCGTCGACATCACGGTCCCTTTCGAGAACAGGACCCCGGCCTTCTGAGAAGCTCGAGCTCGGAAACTGGAAAAATACGCCCCTTTGGCCGACACCCTGAGAGCGAAGGGCTACGAGGTGCAGCTGGACGCCCTGATCGTCGGCGCCCTGGGCGCTTGGGACCCCTGCAACGAGCATGTGCTGCGGACCTGCGGGATTGGTAGATGCTATGCACGGCTCATGCGGTGCCTCATGGTCTCGGACACCATCCGATGGTCCAGGGACATCTATATCGAGCACATCACCGGCCACCGACAGTACCAGGAGGAGTGAGCCGGTACGACATTGTGCACACACTGTGGGAAAGAGACTGAGAGACCTTCCCCATCGGACCGTATGAACTGGAACCGTAAACCCACTGAACATTAAACCCCACCAAATGAGGGTAGACCCATCCCCACCCCCGTATTCATTCACTATACCCAGCATACTGAACATAGCTGTTGTGTGGATAACTTACCCCATATCTCGATGTCTGTACTCTGACGGGTTAAACTTTTCCCCTAGTCGGGGAGATTGCAGATTATTATGTGATCCTTGCTCCACCAGCTCCTAAATCGAATTTTGCACCCCTTGATAATCTGTACCTTATCCCCTGACAACCAGAAACTTGTATGCTTGAACTCTGTACCGTTCCTTATTTCAACATTATCTTAATAAAATTATTGCAAACAAGCAATGCCTGGGTGTACTGAAAACTGCTGGAACCCTCTTGGAACACTGCCTCCTCTCAGTGCAAAGGCCACTGACCTTCTATGCAGCTTCGTCATTTAAAATGCAAAGAAACAAAAAACGTACAAGTGCTCAAAACCCTGAGAGAGCTGCAGTTATTTTAACTGGTTGGTTTCAGAGTAGCCGTGTTGGTCTGTATTCGCAAAAAGAAAAGGAGGACTTGTGGCACCTTTCTTTTAACGGGTTGGATGTTTGTGTCAAAAAGTTTTAGGGTAACGTTGTAAAGCAATCAACTGTCTCATTAGCCTATGTGTAGCTGTGACATTGCTTGCATTTATTGCAGTTGTAGACTGCCGTTATTCCTTTGATTATCAAATAGTAAAAAGTACAAGGATAAAAGGGCTGCTTGCCTGGCAGAATCTCTTTAGGGCAAAGGCTTTACCAATCCATGTGTTTTTGGAACGTTTTCAAATACCTCATTATTTTGAAGTAAATAACCATTTTATTATACTAACAGTGTTACTTTAATATTCTTAACTGAAGCATGACAAAAGACAAGGTATCACGCTGGTTTAGTACAGAGCAGAGTCTAACAGTTGTTAGGCATTGTAAAATTTAACAGTATAAATGTAATTAAAAATGGAATTTTTGTTTTAGTAACTTGGCAATACTTTTTCTTTCTGCTAATGTTTAACGTACACCTTGATCTACTTTACTATACACATCTGCAGTGGTTTTCTGGTTCCTTGGATTCCCAATCTGGCACTTAGTGGTCACCACACTATAATGTATGGTTGGTTCTAAGAGTGATATTTGAGGCCCTTTCTATATAAAGGGATTAAAGTAATTCCTGCTATAAGTATACTACAGTTACTGCAGTTGGATATAGCAGGGATGAATTTGGCACTGTAAACTGTTTGAGAGAAAGTACACAATGTAGTGTCTTTTATGCACTCACATTACTTGTGCACACTGTGAAAGCTGTATGTTTGAAGCCTGTTGTGGGGTGAGGATTGATTTTTAGCTTAAACAAGATGGATCCAAGTATTGCAGGGCTGGAGTAGATCCTGGTGAAGCGCCTTCGGGGGGGAAAAATCCAGCAGCGGAAAGGATTGTTGTGATATAAAGTGTGTGTGTGTGTGTAAGAGAAAATGTAGGGGTTCAGCTGATCCTGAAATATATCGTGCAGCACAAATATAGCCTATGTTATGCAGAAGTTCAAGTCAGACTAGATTATCATAATGGTCATTTATTGCCTTAAAATCTGTGAATGTTTCCAGAATGCAGTATTGGCAACTTCAAGCATTCAACAATCATGAGTATGCATCCAATGAAGTGAGCTGTAGCCCACGAAAGCTTATGCTCAAATAAATTGGTTAGTCTATAAGGTGGCACAAGTACTCCTTTTCTTTTTGCGAATACAGACTAACACGGCTGTTACTCTGAAACCAATCATGAGCTCTAATACTTTTAAAAAAAATCAATCACGAAGATTTTAAAGACTATATCTTGAGCTTTTTTCATTTGCCTTCTGTTTTTGAACCTTAGAGGGTGCACATAGGTCAAATTTCAATGTTTCCTTTGCAACCATGAGGGCTAGAAACTTAGGTTTTTTTGTTAGTCTCATATATTTAAGTGTCTCCAGGAGTTGAGGCTTTAAGAAAAACACCATATATTGAGAAACTCACAATAAAATCATGAGATTTGACAACACTGAGAGGGCTATTAACAAACAAATAAACAGAGGTTTGGTATTATGTTATATTTTAATAAACACTTGCTTTTTCTTGAACCTGTGACACTTTAGATTTAAGAACACATCTGTGCAGCCATTCTATTCAAATAAATAATCTAACTCTGAGGTAATCTAGCTATATGTACCTAGGGTGACCAGACAGCACCAGCAGGAGAGTGGGTTTGGGGGGGGGGGTTTGAGAAAACCTGGATTTGTGCTGGAAATGGCCCAACTTGATTATCATACACATTGTAAGGAGAGTGATCACTTTAGATAAGCTATTAGCAGCAGGAGAGTGGGGTGGGAGGAGGTATTTTTTCATGCTTTGTGTGTATATAAAAAGATCTTCTACACTTTCCACAGTATGCATCCGATGAAGTGAGCTGTAGCTCACGAAAGCTCATGCTCAAATAAATTGGTTAGTCTCTAAGGTGCCACAAGTACTCCTTTTCTTTTTGCGAATACAGACTAACATGGCTGTTACTCTGAAACCAGATAGCAAGTGTGGAAAAATCGGGACAGGAGGTGGGGGGTAATAGGAGCCTATATAAGAAAAAGACCCAAAAATCGGGACTGTCCCTATAAAATCCATACATCTGGTCACCCTATATATACACCTGTGTTTAACAGCCATTCGTTGATGTGCAAATATATAGAATTCCCATAGAATCTGCAGTGGTTCTCATTTCTTGGTAAATTTAAGCCTGTGCTCTTTCTTGTAGCTTCTCTACCTTATTAGCTTGTTCAGTTTGTTCCAAAGAACTGCAAATTCAGTACTTTCATAATGCATATTGTGATGGGGTGTGTACTCCACACAGGTCATGAATGGTTTAATATACGTCTGTGGGGCCAGTTAGTATAATTATTATTCTCTGTGGCTGCACCTGGGGGGTGGGCCAGACTTAACTGAACATGAGTCCCAACTGGAGAAGAAGGTGGGTGGGTACTATAAACAAAGGAAGTTCAGATGAAAGGGTGGGAATTTGAGTGGGACTTGCTGAATTATAACTAGGGGGCTGGAAGATATAATGGAGAATACTGAAACCAGTCTAGAAAATGATAAAGAAGATAGCAGAGGGTCATATGTTAGGAAAAAGAAAAGTGTAGACATGCCAGAGCTAGAAGAAGAAACAGTAAGCAGAAAGACAGGAATGAGAAAAGAGTAAAATCAAACTATTATAATAATTCAATATTCATTACTCAAGGGTGTGAAGTTAGGGAATATAAACCCTCTGAAAGTGGCAGAGTGGATTTTTAAATGTGCTGGAGCCATTGAAAGAGCTAGAATGCTGCAAGGAGGTGATCTGTTAATTGAATGTAAAAGCAACGAACAAGTGGAGAAACAAAGATTAAAATGCCAGGAGAAGTGAAAGTAAGCTGTCAACTGCCTAAGCATCTGATGGAGACAAAAGAAATTGTATATGGGGTGCTAATCAAAATGACTGAAGATGAAGTGAAGCAAAGCATAAGGGATAAGATACTATATGTTAACCATTAATTTGCAAGAATAGGGGAAAGAAAGATATCAACAGTTGTGCTAGTTGCATTTAAAAGAGAAACCCTTCCAGATAGGGTAACAATAGGATAGTCAATTTTTTTTTTGACAAAACCATATATCCCCACCCCCGGTGAAGTGCTAATGATGCCACGTAGCAAATATATGTAAAGGGAAAATTAAGACAATGTGCAAAGTGAGTTCAGGCCGGGAAGGAATACGTCTGATCATATAGTAAGAGTAGAGACAGAAGCCAAAAAAGTATGAGAAATAAAGACCATCTGATAGGAGCTTTCTTAGATATTGTAAAAGCTTATGATATGGAGAGAGAGCTTATTGCATAAAATAGCAATAAGCATAAAAGGAAGAACATATAGCTGGATAAAGGATTTCTTACGTAAAAGAACTATGCAGGTCAGAGTAAGGAAAGCCTACTTTAGTATATATACATTCACAAATTGCAGCCCACAGGGGAATGTCATCAGCTCTACCTTATTCAGCATAATAATAAACTATCTGTTGAAAAGGATGAGTGCAGGAATAGCCATTTTATTGTTTACAGATGACTGCCCTGTGGGCTAAAAACAGAAACCAGAAAGTAGCTAAAAAGCAAATTAACGAAGCATATAGGAAAGGTGCGGAATGGGGAAATGTCGATCTTTAAATTTTCAGTTCTTAAAGAATGATATTAAAGGAAAATATAAAAATGATTGTAAATGGTCTATGTGGACAGCAAATAGGCATAGTTAAAAGCTAGAAATTCCTGACATTTGATAGCATGGTAACATGAACGGATCACATTGCTTTCATCTTTACATTTATCTTCAGTATTTACGGTCTATTTAAAAATATTGCTGGAACCTCTTCTGGTGCAGATAAGAAAGCAATGGTAATAATTTATAGAGCATTAATAGGACCAGTCTTTGAGTATAGGTGCCAAGCATTTAGTTCAACATCAAAAACAAGTCTGGTAGTAATAGGGGACTTTAACTACCTAGACAGCAATCGGGCAAAGCACAAAATTTCCAGTAAGTCCTTGGGTTATATTGAAAACAACTCTTTGGTCCAGAAAGTGGAGGATCTTACCAGGACACAGCCGTTTTTTACTTAATTGGTAGCAAATCTCAAGGTGGAAGGCAATTTGGCTGAAAGTGATTATGCAATTATAGATTTCACTATACTAAGGAAAGAAAGTGAGAGCAGAAGAATAAAGATAATGGACTTCAAAAAAGCAGACTTTAACAAACTCAGAGAACTGGTAGATAAGGTCCAATGGGAAGAAAAACTTAAGAGAAAAAGGAGTTCAGGAGACCTGGCAGTTTCTCTAGGAGACAATATTAAAGACACAACTGCAAACTGTCCCAATGCAAAGGAAAGACTATTCTTTCTATAAGAGGCCAATATAGCTCTAACAGGAGCTCTTTAATGAGCTAAAAATAAAAAAGGAGTCCTATAAAAAGTGGACACGTACAAATTGCTGAGAGGAGTACAAAAGTATAGCATAAGCATGTAGAGATAAAATCAGAAAGTCTAAAGCACAAAGTGAGTTATCCCTAACAAGAGACATAAAAGGTAATAAGAAGAGGTTCTTTATATACATTAGGAGCAAGAGAAAGACAAAAGAAAGTTTTAGAGTAACAGCCGTGTTAGTCTGTATTCGCAAAAAGAAAAGGAGTACTTGTGGCACCTTAGAGACTAACCAATTTATTTGAGCATAAGCTTTCGTGAGCTACAGCATCCGATGAAGTGAGCTGTAGCTCACGAAAGCTTATGCTCAAATAAATTGGTTAGTCTCTAAGGTGCCACAAGTACTCCTTTTCTTTTTACAAAAGAAAGTGTAGATCCTCTCTCTACCTAGTGGGGAAAGAGAGCTAGTAACTGATGACATCAAGAAAGCTGAAGTGTTTTAATGCCTTTGCTTCATTTTTCACTAAAAATGTTAATGGTGATCAGATACTTAACACAATTAACAACAATGGGGAAGGAATGCAAGCTAAAATAGAGAGAGAATAGGGTAAAGAACATATAGATAAATTAGATATATTCAAGTTGGCAGGAGGATGAAATTCACTGTTGGGTATTTAAGGAACTATCTGAAGCAATCAGAACCATTAGCAGTTATCTTTGAGAATTCCTGAGGATGGGTCATGACTAGGGCTATGATTTTGTTATGGAGGTCACGAAATCCGTGACTTCCAGAGACCTCTGTAACTTGAGCCCCAGACGCCTGGGAGCTGTAGGGTCCCCCGCTACCTCTGATGACTGGGAACTGCAGGGGCCCGAGCTCCCAGCCGCAGAGGGTGGCAGGGGTGCCTGGTGTTCCAAGGTGGCAGGGAGACCCTGATCTCCTGGCCGCCATGAGCAGCGGGGCTCCCGGGAACTCCCAGTTGCTGAGACTGGCAGGGGTGCTCTGCCGCTCCTGGCCACTGCGAGTAGTGGGGCCCCTGGGAGGTCCCAGTCACTGTAGGCTGTGGGGGTGCCCCGCAGCTCCCAGCTATCACAGGTGGTAGGGATGCTCTGCAGCTCCCAGCTGCCGTAAGTAGGGGGGCCCCTAAGAGCTCCCAGTCTCTGTGGACGGTGGGGGTGCTCTGCAGCTCCTGGCCACTGCAGTCGGTGTGGGGGCCCCAGAGCACAGAGCTGTTGCGGTAGGCGGGGGTGCCCTGGAGCATGGAGCCGCTGGTGGTGCAGACATCCTGCAGCTCCAAGCCAGGCCCCACTGCACAGTGCGGGAAGTCTGCAGCTCCCCATTTTGTCATGCATATTTTTAGTGAAAGTCACAAATAGGTCACAGGCTTCTGTGAATTTTTCTTTATTGTCCATGGCCTGCCTGTGACTTTTACTAAAAGTATGTGTGACAAAATCTTAGCCTTAGTCATGATCCAGAACATGGGAGAAGGGAAAACATAGCACCTATCTTTAAAAAGGGGAACAAAGTGGACCCAGGGAATTACAGACCAATCAGATGAACTTCAATACCTGGAAAGATACTGGAACAAATGATTAAATTGTCAATTTCTAAGCACCTAGAGGATAATAGTGTTATAAGGAATAGCCAGCATGGATTTATCAAGGACAAATCATGCCAAACCAACCTAATTTCCTTCTTGGACAGGGTTACTGGTCTAGTGGATGGGAGGAAGCAATAAACATGATATATCTTCATTTTAGTAAGGTTTTTGACACAGTCCCCCATGACATTCTTATAAGCAAACTAGGGCAATGTGATCTAAATGAAATTACTATAGGGCTGGTGCACAACTGGTGGAAAAACTGTACTCAAAGAATCAGAGGGGTAGCCTTGTTAATCTGGATCTGTAAAAGCGGCAAAGAGTCCTGTGGCACCTTATAGACTAAAAGACGTATTGGAGCATAAGCTTTTGTGGGTGAATACCCACTTTGTGAGATGTACTCAAAGAGTCGTTTTCAAGGTTCACTATCAAGCTTGGAAGCCGTATCTAGCTGGATCACAAAGGGGTCAGTCTTGGGTCCACTACTAGTCTATATTTTCATTAATGACTTGAATAATGGAGTGGAGAGTGTGCTTATAATATTTGCAGATGAGACCAAGATGGGAGAGGTTGCAAGCACTTTGGAGGACAGGATTAGAATTCAAAAATGACCATTACAAATTAGAGAATTGGTCTGAATTCAACAAGATGAAATTCAATAATGACAAAGTACTACACTTAGGAAGGAATTTTCAAATGCTACAAAATGGGGATTAACTGGCTAGGTGGTAGTAGTGCTGAAAAGGATCTGGGGGATAAAGTGGATCACAAATTTGGTATGTGTCAACAATGTGATACAGTTGCAAAAAAGGTTAATATTCTGGGGTATATTAACCGGAGTGTCATATGTAAGACGTGGAAAGTGATTGTCCCACTCTACTTGGTACTGATGAGGCCTCACATGGAGTTCTATGCCCAACTATGGGTACCACAGGAAAGATGTGGACAAACTGGAGAGAGTCCAGAAGAGAGAAACAAAAGTGATCAAAGGTTTAGAAAACTTGACCTTTGAGGAAAGATTAAAAAACCTGGGCATGTTTAGTCTCGAGAGATGAGGACTGAGGACAGACCTGACAACAGTCTTCAAATATATTAAGGCAGTGGTTCTCAACCAGGGGTACACGTATCCCTGCGGGTACGCAGAGGTCTTCCAGGGGGTAGATGAACTCTTCTAGATATTTGCCTAGTTTTACAACAGGCTACGTAAAAAGTACTAGTGAAGTCAGGACAAACTAAAATTTCATACAATGACTTGTTTATACTGCCCTATATACTATACACTGAAATCTAATTACAATATTTGTATTCCAGTTGATTTATTATATAATTATATAGTAAAAATGAGAAAGTTAGCAATTTTTCAGTAATAGTGTGCTGTGACACTTGTATTTTTATCTCTGATTTTGTAAGCCAGTAGTTTTTAAGTGAAGTGAAACTTGGGGTATGCAAGACAGATCAGACTCCTGAAAGGGGTACAGTAGTCTGGCAAGGTTGAGAACCACTGTGTTAAGGACTGTTATGAACAGGAGGGTCGTCAATTGTTCTTAGTGTCCACTGAAGGTAGGACAAGAAGTGATGGGCTTAATCTGCAGCAAGGGAGATTTAGGTTAGATATTGAAGAAAACTTTCCAACTATAAGGATACTTAAGTATTGGAACAGATTTCCATGGGAGGTTGTGAAATCCCCATCACTGGAGGTTTTAAAGAACAGGTTGGACAAGCTCCTGCCAGGGATGGTCTAGATTTATTTTGTCCTGCAACAGTGCACGGGATTGGACTTGATGACTTCTTGAGGTCTCTTCCAGCCCTACATTTCTATGATTCTATGAAAGACCCTCAGAAATTAGCATATACAACCATGGTAAAATGCATTATAGGAGGAAAATCAGCTCCCAGATATAAATGTGGAACCACATAATGCAATTAAAAGGAGAGCTAAATGTATTAAATATAGAAAATTGATATGTGTGATAAATGGAGCAAACATTGCTAAATATTTACAGACTGGTGTAAAGATGAGAACTTGGAGAGTGGGGTACAGCATTCTGTGTCCCGTCACTTGGAATAAAGAAATCCATTAGAGGATCAAATTTTGTAGTGGTTATGATGGTTGAACCAGCAGAGATAATGTTGCATTATACTGGATACAGGATGTGCTACCTACCTCCATTGTCATCTTAGGTTCACTAACGGGACTACTGGCA
Source organism: Lepidochelys olivacea (assembly GCF_965140295.1). Lineage (NCBI taxonomy): Eukaryota > Metazoa > Chordata > Testudines > Cheloniidae > Lepidochelys > Lepidochelys olivacea. Next base: position 1,115,499 of record NC_140417.1, on the reverse strand, counting down.
ATCAAAAATGATAATACAGATAGTAGAAATAATATAATTAATGAAATATTGTTACTAACAACAGAATTGGAACAGATGGGAGTAAACCTTGAAATAGCCTAGATCTCAGGGCATATCAGGATAGCAGGAAACAAGATGGCAGACAAAGTAGCAAGAAATGCTGTGAAAAAAATGATATTTTTTGACCTTTTAACAAATGATCTTTCCAAGTACATAGGAGTTTGAAAACCTAATTAAAATGAACTAAGAGCTGAGAGGCAGGAAGTATGTACAAAAGAAACCAGGGGAAAGAGATTTCATAAAGTAGGCCTTGAAATTGAAAATGCTCACTTATTGCAAAAATGCAATGGAAAGAGTGAGGTGGCTTTACTCGGAATCTTTACTGGATACTGTGTCGAACACAGTAACTTGCCTTTAATAAACAAAAAGTGGGCTGTGTGAGACATGCATGGTCTAAGAAATGGTTGGTCACCACCTCTGGGAACGTAAAGAGTATAAGATTGATAGGGGAAATTTGTATGACAAGCTCAGGAACCTAAAAGTGACAATGTTTACACTATAAAATATCTAGAAAGAGCATCACAAAAATGAGGGACCATTAAGAAAGCAATGTTAATTTAAAAATATTGGACAAAGAGAGAGTCTGTAACTATATATGTATCATGAAATCCAGCAGCTGGTGATTATACACTTGGAATGTGAGTTTGCTAAACCATAAAATACAAGAAGAAGAAAGTTGGTGGGCTGTGCATGTGGAGAAATTCTATAGTTATTCTCTGGGAAGGGAGAGTAGGGAGACCAGGAGTGTCAAGGAACAGAACCAGAGAAGAGAAGGTGGGAAGTGCCTTCTTTCGGGGAAGCAGCTGGAAAGAAGGCTGAGAGAGGAAAAAAGACCAGATACTCTTCTCCAGAGACAAGCTGGAAGCCTGATTGAGATGGGGGGACCTTGATACTGTTGGCATTATACTGGATACAGGATGTGCTACCTACCTCCATTGTCATCTTAGATTCACTAACAGGACTACTGGCAATCAAAAACGAAACCCCGAGTAAGGGGAGAAGTGAGCCAGCCCCTGGATTGAGGGATTGATTGAAGCAGGGACCCGCAACAGGGGCACATCTGGGCTGAGGTGACTGCTTGCTGAGCCCAGGTGGGCTTTAGGGTTGATTTGTGTATCTATATAATTTGGTGGACTTTGAGAAGGACTCTGTGTCCCTGGAAGCGGCTGGTCACATAAAGTCATCTGGCTTGAGGGCCATGACATTCTTATGGCTCAAGTGGACCAAAAGAAGGTGGGGAAAACTGAGGGTAAAGTGGCTGCAGTGCCAGAGCCAGGAGCAGGGGTGTTGTAGCACCTTTGTCACAGTATTCTTACAAGATTTTAGAATGGTTCTCTGTACACTTTCTAATTAAGGTATTGTGCCTTCTAGAGACACGTGAGGCAATATTCTCCTCTTTCCACTTGGAAGCAGGGTAAAAGAGAGATGTAGAGAACACCAGTTTGAGTGATTCTGCTTTAACTGACCTTGCAAATGAATCATGTATTCTCCAGGATTTTGACACACACTCTTTGCAACATTGTAGTGGGTCATGATCCAGTAAAGAGATGCAAATAATTTTGCACTCAGTACTACTCTTAGTACAATTTTTTCAGCTAATATAGTAAACACATGAATGCTTCAGAAGAAGTGATAGTCTTTTTCAGTTTATGTATCTAAAGGCACAAAGCCAATTTTAAATTGTGTACCTGAAAACGGAGCTTTATTATTCCTATAAATTCCATGAGAAGGTCAATGTCTTGAGTAAAACTGAGCAAATAATTTGTAGCAGTAATTTATTCAATGAATCTATCCTTTTCTATTTGTGAATTGTGTGCAGCCAGCTCCTCAAAAATGTATTCATTATTGAAAATTATTCTCTGAATATTCTGTGAATAATTTATGACCTGTAGACTGTAAGCAGTTTTTTCCCCCAGATACTCCATATTTGAGGTGTTGATTAATTTTGATTGGACACAGAATCAGATGTTCATTAGAGAGCTGACTGAAATTTTCTTTTAAAACATTTTTCAGTGGAAAATGGCTTTCTGACAATGAAAATTTTAGTGAGGAAAAATGGTGGTTTTTTTTTTTTATTTGGTTTTGTCAGAAAAGCAATAAACTTGGGTTGCTGAAAAACCAAGCAATTTGGTGCTTCGGGATTTCAGTTAAAATGTACCAATAAAGAAAAAAACAAAATATTTTGCTTTTGTGAAACTTTCATGAAGGGGGGAGTCATTTCCCAATCAGTGCTAGTTTCCAGGGCAAAACTCGTGACTTTTTTTAAAACTAAAAACAATATTCTGCAAATGTTCTCTTAATAAATTCATAGATTTTTATGATCATATAGTCTGATCTCCTGTATGAACTGGCCAGAGAATTTCATTCAGCAATTCTTAATATTTTCAAAAACTGAATTGTTAGAGCTTATTAGCGAGCATTCCAGTCAGTAAAAAAATGAGGAGTACTTGTGGCACCTTCGAGACTAACAAATTTATTTGGGCATAAGCTTTCGTGGGCTAAAACCCACTGCATGCATCCAATGACATGGGTTTTAGCCCATGAAAGTTTATGCCCAAATAAATTTGTTAGTCTCGAAGGTGCCACAAGTACTCCTTAATCTTTTTGCTGATACAGACTAACACGGCTACCACTCTGAAACCTGTCACCATTCCAGTCAGTGACTCATTCACTAGAATGTTCACAAAAAAGTGAATGCAAAAGGAGAGATTACACAGCTGACACAAACTCAGTTCTTTGTTTGAACAAATATTTGGATATATTTATATTTTAAAATATATTTAGGTAGCTTTAATCGTGATCATTTGTGCAATTCAAATGCGCCTGCCAAGTTAACTATATTAACTCATGCATATACTGGGCTTCACAAATGCAGGGGATGTTAGTGGCATAGTCTTTATACATAGAATTCCTCAGTTCTCAAAAACCTGTGTTCTAATCCAAACTGAAGGTACCTCAATATTACAAAATCAGCTGTCATGGAACCTAGCTCTCTGATAGCCTGCATATAAATTAAAAATCAGCAAATTACCTTTTTTTTGGTATAATGTCTCTTTAAAATTATATAGAGACACAAATAAACAAAAAGAAATGCCATGCAGAAACATTTAAAGATCTCTACTGCCGGATATAAATACAATACATAAAGTGGGATTCTTATGCCAGTTTCTGATCTCACTGACACTAGTGTATTTCCATTTATATTAACGGAGTTAATCCAGGTTCACACAAAAGTGAGATCAGAGTAATTTACTCCTCTTCTGAGGATTGGTCTCCTAGCTTCTTAAGTAGGGAAAGTCAAAGGAGAAAAACAATGCCTGTTCTTTGCAGCTTGCACTGGTTCTCCATCCAGTGCTAGATCTGCATCGTGGGTCTGGTATTAATTTACAAAACTCTCAATAGAATAGGGCCACACTATCTTAAATACTGACTCGCTGACAGTAACCAACGCAAACATCATCATCAAGCACACTACATTTAGCAGAGTCAGATACAGATTCAAGGATGCAGCAGCAGGCAGAGCCTTCTGATAAGACCCCTTTGCCACAGCGTTTCCCAAGTGAGCAGAAGATCCAAAATAACAGCCCATAACTAAACCAAGGGCAAGATGAAGAACTAGTTTTGTGCTCAGAATTAGTGGTTTATGGTAACACTGAGTAGTATGGAGAACTGAGTGGCCAGTTGTTTGGACCTTCTTTATTCTCTACAGTGCATTCATATTGCAGTGATAGAAATGGTGATATATTCTATGGTTTTAGAAGTGTTTATAGATATTTGAAGAAAAGAGTGATATGGTCTAAATGGCAGAAGAGGAAGATTATTTTGTCTGTGGTGTTCTGAATACAGTGGAGGGGACAGAGGGAACAGGCAGACATGCAAGAAGAGGAGATTGCATTAATCAAGCCTGGAGATGACCAAAGCACTGACAAGCATTTTAGCCAGGGGGATTGAAAGAAATATATATTTTTAAAGATGTTACAGAAAAAGAATTGACAGGATTTGGTGACACCATAGAAGTGAGATAGGAGAGCAGGGAGTTGACTGACATTAAGGCCTGGTCTACAGTACGCGGTTTATTTCTGAATTAGCCGAGTTACCTCGAAAAAACTGGTTCTTTCCACACAACCAAACCAGTTTTTTTTATTTAAAGGGCTCTTTACTCCAATTTCTGTACTCCACCTCGGCAAGTGGAGTAGCGCGAAAATCGAGATCGCAGTTCCGGATTACAGGTACTGTGGACGCAATTCAACGATATTGGCCTCCGGGAGCTATCCCAGCATGCTCCCTTGTGACTGTTCTGGTCAACACTCTGAACTCTGATGCATTAGCCAGATAGGCAGTAAAAGCCTCAGGAACTTTTGAATTTCCTGTTTGGTCACCACCATCACAGGCAACCATCAGCACAGTCCACCATCACTGGTGACCATCAGCACAGTCCACCATCACAAGAGACCACACAGTCCCAGATTCACTGACAAGCTCCAGCATGGTACGAATGGGAGGTACTGGATCTCATTGCATGTTGGGGAGATGAATCTGTTATGGCAGAACTACGTTCCAAAAAAAGGAACGCAGATACATACACTAAAGTGTCCAGGGCCATAACGGAAAGAAGCTACTGCAGGGACACAGAACAGTGTCGTACAAAAATCGAGGAGCTCAGGCAAGCGTACCAAAAAGCCAGGGAGGCGAACGGGCACTCTGGGTCACAGCCCCATACATGCCACTTCTACCGTGAGCTGCATGCAATTATGGCGGGTGACGACACCACTACTCCACCACTGTCCGTGGACACCTGCAAGGGGGGAGTAGCACGGAGCGAGGAGGATAAGTTTTTGGAGGACGAAGAGGAGGAGGAGGACAGTGCACAGGCAACAAGTGGGGAATCTGTTTTCCCTGCTAGCCAGAAACTATTCTTAATGCTGGAGCCAGTAGCCTCCCCCTACTCCCAAAGCATGCTCCTGGACCATGACCCTGGAAAAGGCACTTCTGGTGAGTGAGAGCTTGATCGAAGCCACGCCATGGGGGGAGGGGGGAAACCCAGCCGCGCTGGGCTGTTCGCGTTTAGTTTAAAGGGCTCATCCCTGCTCAGAGCCTCATTGGAGCCTTGCGGGGGGTGGGGGTGTGTGGGGGGTGGGGGTGGGAGGGAGGGTGTTGTATGAAGCGATCATCCCAGAGCGCCTGCAGGCTGCCTGCAAGCTGAATTCTGTTGCTTGGCTACATGAGATAGCTTACTCACACCAAAGTGGCAGGCACTTCAGTATAAGAGGCAAAATGCGACCTTGAACAGAAAGAACATGTGCTGTGTACTATGAATTGCCTGTTTCACTGATAGGTTTCAGAGTAACAGCCGTGTTAGTCTGTATTCGCAAAAAGAAAAGGAGTACTTGTGGCACCTTAGAGACTAACCAATTTATTTGAGCATGAGCTTAAAGCTCATGCTCAAATAAATTGGTTAGTCTCTAAGGTGCCACAAGTACTCCTTTTCTTTCTGTTTCACTGAGAAACAGTGTCCCTTCGTTCTCTAAAATGTATCTTTTAAAATACTACCCTCCCTTTTTCTCCTCCTGCAGCAGGTGCAAATGTTTCAACGCGGCCCCTATCTACTCCATCCCAGAGGCTGGTCCAGATTAGAAGGTGGAAAAAACGAACTCAGGACAACATGTTTGCCGAGCTCAAGCAGTCCTCCCACACTGATAGGGCCCAGTTGAATGTGTGGAGGCAAACAATTGCGGAGTCACGTAAGCGTTACATGAACACAAAGAGAGGAGGGACGCGCGCGATGAGAGTAGGCGCAGGATGCTATGGTCAAGCTCATGGGGGAGCAAACTGACATGCTCCGCTATATGGTGGATCTAATGTGGGAAAGGCAGCAAGACCACAGGCTGCTCCTGCAGCCCCTGAATAACCACCCTGCCACCTCCCCAAGTTCCATAGCCTCCTCACCCAGACGCCCAAGAACACAGGGCGGAGAGGCTACAGGGACCCACACAGTCAACCCCAGAGGATTGCACAAGCAGCAGAAAGCTGGCATATCCTAAATTTAGATTTGGTTTCTGGACTTGTCCTTCCCTCCTCCTCCTCCCCCCAACCCAATACCCCCCCCCCCCGTCTAGCTTCTGATTTCTCTCAATGTTTTGTGCAACAAATAATAAAGAACGTTTTTTAAACAATTGGGACTTTATTTCCTTTCATATATATATATATACACACACATATATAGGGGGCAGGTAACTTTAAGAGAAACAAACACAACTGTCACACCTTACGCTGGCCAGTCATGAAGCTGGCTTTCAAAGCTTCTCTGATGTGCAGCACACCCTGCTGCGCTCTTCTAATCGCCCTGTTGTCTGGCTATGCGAAACTGGCTGCCAGGTGAGTTGGCTCAACCTCCCACCCCGCTATAAACGTCTCCCCCTTGCTCTCTCAGATATTGTGGAGCACACAACAAGCAGCAATTACAATTGGAATATTGGTTGTGCTGAGATCTAACCAAGTCAGTAAACTGCGCCAGCACGCTTTCAAACATCCAAACGCACATTCTACCACCATTCTGCACTTGCTCAGCCTATAGTTGAACTGCTCCTTACTACTGTCCAGAGTGCCTGTGTACAGCTTCATGACCCATGGCATTACAGGGTAGGCTGGGTCCCCGAGGATCACTATAGGCATTTCAACATCCCCAACAGTAATTTTCTGGTCTGGGAAGTAAGTCCTTTCCTGCAGCTGTTCAAACAGACCAGAGTTCCTGAAGATGCGAGCGTCAGGTACCTTTCCCGGCCATCCCACTTTGATGTTGGTGAAACATCCCTTGTGATCCATCAGTGCTTGCAGCACCATGGAAAAGTACCCCTTGCAGTTTATGTACTGGCCGCCCCGGTGTTCCAGGGCCAAGATAGGGATATGTGTTCCGTCTATCGCCCCGCCGCAGTTAGGGAACCCCAGCGCGTTAAAGCCATCCACAATGGTCTGCACATTTCCCAAAGTCACTACCCTTGATAGCAGCTGGTCAATGATTGCGCTGGCTACTTGCAGCACAGCAGCCCCCACGGTAGATCTGCCCACTCCAAAGTGATTCCCGACTGACCGGTAGCTATTGGGCATTGCAAGCTTCCAGTGGGCTATGGCCACTTGCTTCTCAACCGTGAGGGCTGCTCTAATTTTGGTGTCTTTGCACTTCAGGGCAGGGGACAGCAAGTCACAAAGTTCCATGAAAGTGGCCCTATGCATATGAAAGTTTTGCAGCCTCTGGGAATCATCCCATACCCGCAACACTATGCGGTCCTACCCAGTCTGTGCTTGTTTCCCGGGCCCAGAATCAGCGTTCCACGGCATGAACCTGGCCCAACAGTACCATGATATCCCACTTGCCACATGCCGTGCCGTCTGTGTCTATGTCCTCATCAGTATAGTAATCGCGCTGTCGTCGCTTCCTCGCCCGGTTTTGCAGGTACTGCGCATACTGCTGGATAGTGCGCGAGGTATTTACAATGGTCAAAACTGCAGCAGAGATCTGAGCAGGCTCCATGGCTATGGCGCCTGCACAGGTAATCCTGGAAAAAGGGTGCGAAAGGTAGGAGAGCAGAGTGGGAGCGGAAGCTGTGCTGTTTGGTTCACGGTAGCCGAACAAAGGCTGAAAATGGTTGTCTTCTGTAGCTTTCACAGAGGTGGGAGCCCAGGACAGACAACATGGAGAAGCCCGGAAGCGTGGCAAGAGCGGGAGAGCAGAGTTGGCGGCAGAAACTGTGCTGCTCGGCTCACGATGGCCGAGCAGAGTTGAGGTGGATTCATAGTAGCAGGAGAGCAGTGGTGCACCGTCTGCTGAAAGCAGTATGGCGTCTGCACGCCAAAAAGGCGCGAAACGATTGTCTACTGTAGCTTGAAGACGACACACACCCAGAAACACCCGCGAGAATGTTTTTGCCCCACTGGGAGCTTAACCTAGAATTCCAGTGGGCGGCGGGGACTGCGGGAACGGTGGGATAGCTACTCACAGTGCACCACTCCGACATTCGATGTTAGCCTTGGTACTGTGGACGCAATCTGCCGAACTCATGCGCTTTAGTGGGGACACAGAAGACCGAATGTATAAAATAGCTTCCGAAAATTCGAATAGAATAATTTTGAAATAATTTTGTATTGTAGACGTACCCTTAGGTTGGAAGCCTGGATAACAGTGAGAATAGTGGTATTACCTACAGTGATGGAGATTTTGAGAAGGGAAGTTAAAAATAAATTAATGTAAGATAAAAATAAAGTATTCATATTGAGTTTGGGATGGATTGGAAAATAGGGTTGCTTCAGCTTCATTTATAGAGGTGACAAACTTGGATGCTTAGCACAATACGCTTGTTATCTGCACAGAGCTCAGTACTGTCTGTGAGTAGTGTGGTGCCTTTTGACATACGTGATTCATCTGCAGAGTGACTTGGTTTGAAAGACTCCCAAGGCTTGTTAACTTCCAAGAAAACCTGAGGGCTCCTTCATCTACACAGTGCTCCATGTCTGGCAAAACACAAATAAGCAGAGGTTTCCAAAACCCCAGCTGAAGCTGCAGCTCTAAAATCAGAATTCTGCTTTGAACGCTTGTTTAACGTATCTCACAAGTTGGTTGAGTTTGAAAGTTTTACAGAAGGTGAAGATAAACTTTAATTCAGGGAATGCTTAAGTTTACCCACAGTAGTTAGCCCCAGTCCCTACTTGCTTGAGCCCTAGAACCTCTTTGATTACAAATTAAGAACAGCTCAATACATTTATTGTATGTAAATGTAAATCCTAAACAAATAAAGTGTATAGTTGGTGCTCTTGAAGAGCCAATTTTTACAAAGCTGAAAGCAATTATGAGCCAGATCAGCTGGGGGAGAGAACTTGAACAGAAAAATGTGAACGATAATTGAGAATTGTTTAAGAATATTTTACGAGATGCCCAAAAATCCACAGTCAAGAAAGGCTATGCTGGTTTAAAAAAACAACAACAACCTGAATTAGAGGGAATGTCTTATAGCAATGCATCATTGACAGTTTGACAGAGATATAGCTGTTAAAATTTGTGTCCTCGGGATGCAGCAGTTACTTGCATGTTAGTGGAAAAAAGCTAATTGATGACCATCCTAATGTATTTTCCTTCATTTTTAATAGATAAGAATAAAAAATGAATTTTAATGTCTGGAATATCAAAGAGATGTTCAGTACTCCCACAGCCACAAGGTAAGTGGTTTTGGGTTTTGTTGTTATGTTTATAATGGTCAAATAATCATGATAGCCTACTGGCTCTATTTAGCTAAAAGATTGAGTACCTGATCCCATTAATTTGCAGTAAAAGTTATTTAAACTGCCCTTTGCAGAACTAAGTGAAATAAACTGGAAACATTGTCTGCTGACATCCTGATTTTCCTGACGTTTATTCCAGAGGTCATTAGCAGGTCTCCAGTTAAGGAGCTGATATGACTGTTATTTGGTGTGATATATCAGTACAACTTAGACTTATGCTACTGAATTTGAGGATCTTTATGAAAAAGTCTAAAATAGCTGTGCTTACAGAAGCACTGATGTAATACTGTGTTCTAATTTTACTTGAGAAAACATTAAAACACATAAGAAAATGTTTTACTGCCAGATAAAATTATTGGTGGCTTTGTGTGTCTTATCTGTGATTTCCTCTGTGTTATTTACACCTTCAAAAAAGAAAAGGAAGACTTAGAGACTAACCTTAGAGACTAACAAATTTATTAGAGCATAAGGTTTCGTGAGCTACAACTCACTAGCTCTCGAAAGCTTATGCTCAAATAAATTTGTTAGTCTCTAAGGTGCCACAAGTCCTCCTTTTCTTTTTGCGGATACAGACTAACACGGCTGCTACTCTGAAACCAGTCATTATGCATTACATCTTGAAGCGTATTAAGTACAACCTTAGACCTTAGTCCATCCCAGGCTTTTCTGTTCATTGGGCTATCCACATTTGCCATCCCTGCTTGTCAACTGCCCTTCTCTCCAAATCTTCCCATTTCATGTTGAAGTACTTGATGTCGTTCAGAACTGTTCGTTTCCATGTTATTCACAGTCTTCCTCTCTTTCTTCATGTGTTTTCTGGCTTCCATTCGAGGGCAGAATTTGGTAAGCGGTCTTTTTCCATTCTCAGCACATGCTCCAGCCACTGATGTCTTCTTTTATAGATTATTTGTGAGCGGGTGCCTTGTCCAGTAATTTTTCTGACTTCTTCATTAGTCTCTTCAGTTTTGATTTCTGTCCCTCTAGTCCCCATTAACATGACTTTACATTTCTTTGCACTGTATCTCAAACCTGTCTTCTCCATTACTACTTTTACTTGATTTGTGCATTTTTGTGGTCCGTTGGCATCTTCATTGATAAGAGTGTTGTCGTCAGAAAAGTCTAGATCTAGAAAAGTTGGTAGAAATTGGAAGCTCTGAATTGTGTCCTTTTGCTTTCCTTCTCAATTTCTGACAAGTTGAAAATCCGTGGTCAGTAAAGTTAAGGACCTTAAGAGTTTAAATATATTAGGAACAAAATTAATACTAATAATGGTATTAATCCATTACTAGATGGAATTGGTAGAATTGTCAGTGAGGCAGAAGAGTTCAATAAATACACTGGAATGCGTTATCTAGGGAGGTGGTGGAATCTCCTTCCTTAGAGGTTTTTAAGGTCAGGCTTGACAAAGCCCTGGCTGGGATGATTTAACTGGGAATTGGTCCTGCTTCGAGCAGGGGGTTGGACTAGATGACCTTCTGGGGTCCCTTCCAACCCTGATATTCTATGATTCTATGATTCTATGAAATACTTCGGCTCTATAATTGAGAAAAAGCCAGATGATATAATCATATCATATGGTGATTAACTTTCCATTCCACTATCAGAGGGGTAGCCGTGTTAGTCTGTATCCACAAAAACAACGAGGAGTCCGGTGGCACCTTAATGACTAATAGATTTATTTGGGCATAAGCTTTCGTACATAAAAAACCCACTTCTTCAGAGGCCTGGAGTGAAAATTACAGATACAGGCATAAATATACTGGCACATGAAGAGAAGGGAGTTACCTTACAAGTGGAGAACCAGTGTTGACAAGGCCAATTCAGTCAGGGTGGATGTGGTCCACTCCCAATAATTGATGAGGTGTCAATACCAAGAGAGGGAAAATTGCTTTTGTAGTGAGCCAGCCACTCCCAGGCCCTATTCAAGCCCAAATTAATGGTGTTAAGTTTGCAAATGAATTGTAGCTCTGCAATTTCTCTTTGAATTCTGTTTTTGAAGTTTTTTTGTTGAAGGATGGCTACTTTTAAATCTGTTCTTGAATGTCCAGGGAGATTGAAGTATTCTCCTACTAGCTTTTGTATGTTACCATTCCTGATGTCTGATTTGTGTCCATTTATTCTTTTATGTAGAGACTGTCTGGTTTGGCCAATGTACATGGCAGAGGGGCATTGCTGGCACATGATGGCATATGTCACATTAGTAGATGTGCAGGTGAATGAGCCTCTGATGGTGTGGCTGATGTGGTTGGGTCCTAAGATGGTGTCGCTAGAGTAGATATGGGGACAGAGTAGACAACGGGGTTTGTTACAGGGATTGGTTCCTGGGTTAGTGTGTCTGTGGTGTGGTATGTAGTTGCTGGTGAGTATTTGCTTCAGGCTAGGGGGCTTTCTGTAACTGAGGGCTGGCCTGCTTCCCAAGGTCTTGTAGATTGTTGATGATGTGCTGGAGAGGTTTTAGCTGGGGGCTGTACATGATGGCCAGTGGTGTTCTGTTATTTTCCTTGTTGGGCCTGTTCTGTAGTAGGTGACTTCTGGATACCTGTCTCGTTCTGTCATTTTGTTTCCTCACTTCTCCAGGTGGGTATTGTAGTTTTAAGAATGCTTGATAAAGATCTTGTAGGTGTTTGTCTCTGTCTGAGGGATTGGAGCAAATGCAGTGGTATCTTAGGGCTTGGCTGTAAACAATGGATCGTGTGGTGTGGTCTGGGTGAGAGCTGAAGGCATGTAGGTAAGTATAGCGGTCAGTAGATTTCCGGTATAGGGTGGTGTTTATGTGACCATCACTTATTTGCACTGTAGTATCCAAGCTGCTGTCCCTGCCCCCCCCCCCCAGCACCTCATGTCCACTGGAGGCCCTGCCGATCAACTCCTCCCCCTCCCTCCCAGTGCCTCCTGCTCACAGTGGATCAGCTTCTTCCGCCGCATGCAGGACGTGCTGGGAGGGAGGGGAAGGAGGGGGAATAGGGTGAACTCTGGGGAGTGGGTGGAACTGAGCATGAAGGGGCAGGGCGGAGTGGGGCCTTGGGGGAAGGGGTGGAGTGGGGGGCGGGGCCTGGGGCAGAGTGGAGGCAGGAAGAGGCAGGGCGAAGTGAGGGTTTGGGGGATGGGGTGGAATAGGGGTGGGGCCTGGGGCTGAGCCGGGGTTGAGCACCCCTAAGGAAAGTTGGAAGCTGGCGCCTGTGATTGTGAGGTGGGCCTGTGATTGTAACACCCAGTTAAGGTGTAAGGTATGCCTGTGATTGTAGCACCCAGTTTCCTATATATTCTTCCAATCTCCTTTTCACATGCTCAAGCCATCTAAGCCTGGATTCCCTCAGCTTTTCTATAATTGGTGCCACCTTAACACTTCCCCTAATTCATTTGTTCCCAACATCGTCCATTCTTATAGCTCCAAGCATCAGTCTTAACATTTCCATTTCTATTGTATTCAAAATCTGCTCCTGTCTCTTCCTCGGTGCCCAGCATTCGAAGCCGTCCAAAAGTACAGGCCTAATTCTCTTGTAGATCTCACTTCTCAAGTTGGTAGGAGAATACCTGCTGCGGATCACACCACTCACTTCTCTCCATTTAGGCCATGCCTTTTCTGTTCGGCTTATATTTTAGTCATTGAGTTCACTAGTATCCTGCCCTATCAAACCGAGGTACCCGAATTTCTGTACCTTTGGTAGTGCATGGCCCCCCAGACTTAGTCTCTTTGTCTTCCTGCAAGGTATCTTTTGAATCTACAGTTTTATTTCTGATTATGTTCATGCCATTTTATTCAAGTACACACCTTCATCTCTCTAAATCTTCTTTCACTTCCTCTTTGCTATCCCCCATGAGCACTACATCATCTGCAAAAAGCATGCACCAGGGTGCCACTCTCTGGATGTTTTCTGTAAGTGTATTGAGCATGTGAACAAAAAGGGGCTTAGTGCTGACCCTTGCTGTATTCCGACTCTTACTAGAAACTGTTCAGTTTCTCTGCATGGGCTTCTAACTGTGGTAACAACACCTTCAAATATGTCCTGAACAAGTCTGACATAGTCTTCAGCGACCACTTTCCTTTCCATATAACACCAGATGACTGCTCTCAGAATGTGGTCATAAGCCTTCTCAACTTTTGATGAATACTATGTGCAGGATTTTCCTCTTTTATTTATATTTGTGTACAAGCTATGTGAATACAAAGATTACATCCATTATCGACTTGTCTGGCACAAATACAAACTGATTGTCACTGACCTTTACTTCTCTTCATAGTCTCTTATCAATAACTTTTTCTCATATCTTCATCACGTGGCTCATGAGTTTAATGCCCGCGGAAGTTACCACAGTCTTTTTCTATGCCTCCTTTTCTCTTAAAGATTGGTAATGTATTCTTTTTCCAGGTATCAGGCATCTTCTCAGTCCTCATGATGAAATTAAACAGTTGTGTCAGTATATTCATGCCTACTTGCCCCAGGCACTTCCATACTTCTGCTGGTATGCCCATCAAGGCCAAGAGTTTTCTTATTTTTCATATTGCTCAATGTTTCTGCAACTTCTAGAACAGGTGCCACCAGATCCTGGTTTGGTTTTATCCTACAGCATGGTTCTCTTGAATTCCCTTCATTCATAAATCTTTCAACATAATTTCTCCATCTTTCCTCAATCTGGATCTCACTGATTAACATATTTCCACTTTAATCTTTAGTGACTTTGGTGAGATCAATGTCATTAGTTCTCTTATCATGGGTCTTTGCCAGTGTGTCTATTTCTTTATTGTCCTTCATTTTAAGACAGGCATAAAAGCCTTCCATAGCTTTAGCCTTAGTGGCTACCACCTCGAGCTTTTTGACTTTTTTTTATAGTTCTGAAAATACTGCTGTTGCAGTGTTGCATGCTGAAGTCTAAAACACTTTGTCTTTTCCTTTACAGCCTCTTCTACTGTCTCATTCAACCACCAGATCTCACTGGGGGAAAAGCCTCTCTTTTGTTTGTTTTTTATTTTTTACCAAGCAGGTTCATTGCGCATTCTTGAATTTTGCTTGCAATATGATTCTGTAACTTCTCTTAACCCTTCTAAAGAGTTTTTCTGCAATAATTCTGTTGTAATCTCCTTGCTAACTTCATTAAGCTTTTACCACTAGGTTTTCTCTATTGCATCTGATGAATCTCACGAAAGCTTATGCTCAAATAAATTTGTTAGTCTCTAAGGTGCCACAAGTCCTCCTTTTCTTTCTACTGCTTTGGACTGTCTTCTTCCTATGTACAGTATGTATCCATAGTCAAGAACTAGCATTCTATGTTCAGTTGCCTAGCTTTCCACGGTATGACCGTTCAGTTTTTGATGTTCTTCAGCTCAGCTTGAGTTATCAGGAAGTAATCTGTCTGCATCCTTATGCTACCACTCTTCTAAATAGTCAGATGTTTTCTTCTTAATGAAAAATGTATTAACAGTTACCAAATCATATGCCTGTGTGTACTGTAAGATAGTTTTCCCTCCCTTGTTCCTATGTCCATATCCATGGCTGCCATGGTACCTTTTGAGGTATTTATCAGCTTTCCTCATGTGACCATTAAGGTTGGCTCCAATTATGATTCTTTCTTTCTCACATTTTGTACAACAGTGTCCATTTCTCCCCAGAAATCCTCTTTTTCTTGTTCAGTACATCCCACTTGGGATTCTTATGAACATATAATACGTAGGTGACCATTGTCATAGAATATCAGGGTTGGAAGGGACCCCAGAAGGTCATCTAGTCCAACCCCCTGCTCGAAGCAGGACCAATTCCCAGTTAAATCATCCCAGCCAGGGCTTTGTCAAGCCTGACCTTAAAAACCTCTAAGGAAGGAGATTCTACCACCTCCCTAGGTAACGCATTCCAGTGTTTCACCACCCCCCTAGTGAAAAAGTTTTTCCTAATATCCAATCTAAACCTCCCCCACTGCAACTTGAGACCGTTACTCCTCGTTCTGTCATCTGCTACCATTGAGAACAGTCTAGAGCCATCCTCTTTGGAACCCCCTTTCAGGTAGTTGAAAGCAGCTATCAAATCCCCCCTCATTCTTCTCCTCTGCAGACTAAACAATCCCAGCTCCCTCAGCCTCTCCTCATAAGTCATGTGTTCTAGACCCCTAATCATTTTTATTGCCCTTCGCTGGACTCTCTCCAATTTATCCACATCCTTCTTGTAGTGTGGGGCCCAAAACTGGACACAGTACTCCAGATGAGGCCTCACCAATGTCGAATAGAGGGGAACGATCACGTCCCTCGATCTGCTCGCTATGCCCCTACTTATACATCCCAAAATGCCATTGGCCTTCTTGGCAACAAGGGCACACTGCTGACTCATATCCCACATCACTTTTTGTAAAACTAGACCAACTCAATTTCTCTTATTCAAAGTACCATAGTATAGTATCTTATAGCCTTCTCTTTATCTCTTGCCTTTGCTCCCTTCCATTTGGATTCTTGGATGCAGGCAATCTGCATTTTCCTTTTCATCAACATCTAAGCCAGTTCTGCACTCTCTCTAGTTAATGTCCCTATATTCCTATTTTCTGGACTTTCTTCTTTGACCGCATCTGTCCACTCAGTCACACTCAGATGAGGATGCTATACTTTGTTTCTGAAGAATGCCCTAGTTTTCATATAGGGTGCATAAAGAACTCATTTTATGGGTTTCTTTGGCAAAGTTTTACAGCTGGCTTCCAACACTTCTCGTCTTTCAACCAGGCTTGGGACTAGCTATAGTGGAGTTTTGGCCCTGATTGCATCTGATCTAACTATGCAATATTTAATGCTGTCTGAAATAGTCCACTTGTCTCCCACCTACCTAGCCTTGCCTGCAGGAAAATCTACAGGAGTGAGAAAAGGAGAAGGAAATTTCAAGATTCTCCTTGTGGAGATTTTTCATAATTTTTTCCATCAGAAATGCAGAACAGGGTCTCAGAGTAGCAGCCGTGTTAGTCTGTATCTGCAAAAAGAAAAGGAGGACTTGTGGCACCTTAGAGACTAACAAATTTATTTGAGCATAAGCTTTCGTGAGCTACGGCTCACTTCATCGGTCTGTCACTCCCCATGGATTCAGCCTATAGGTATCACTTTCAAATCTTGTAATTCCCATAGTAGAACAACAAGAGGCCAGTTCCATCTATGTGGAGTCCCTGTCCCTTCATGCCAGCCTTGTGTTCTTAGCAGCTCCTTCCGACTCCCTGGCAAGGTGCTTCTGTTGAAACCGCACTGACAGTGTTTCCCTAACCAGTGGTTGCCTCAGGAATTCCCCTTAAAAGGGTGTCCCCATTCATTGCAAGATTAAGGAAAGGGAGGTGTGGAAAAGTCTATCTGTCCAGGTGCTTATGTGGCACCTTTCTGGTATCAGTGTCCATAACTTGAGGCTGAAAGAGGTTTTCTGGAGAATGTGTGGGACTATGGAATTATGCTTTTGTTATGCTGGGTGTTGGGTAAAGTCTCTGTGAAGCTGATGGGCATAAGAGCCATTCTTCATTTAGGGTAAATGTAAACAATTAATGTTTGTCAGCTTTTAGCAGGAAACGAGAGACTCTTCAACTGTGGTTTGTAGGCCCCTGACTAATGGTAGTCCATTAGGATGTGTTTAATGACCAGCAGTGCAGGACTGAGTGGTGGTAGAACAGGTGTCACCATGAGTGGCAATTTTCTGAAGTGGGCTGTGGAATGAAAGTGGAGAGCCATACAGTACAGCGTTGCTCTCACGCAGGCGAATCTCCATTTACCTACAGAATCATTACCATAGACTCTGCCTCCCATTTTTTGAGGTATTTATTCTTGCAACACTCCTTATGAGACAGAGAATTACTGTTGTTTCCATTTTACAGATGAAATACAATTGAGGCACAGAGAGGCTAAATGACTTGCCCAGGGGCACAAAGGAAGTCTGTGGAGGGCAGGAAATTGAACTTGGGTTTCCCAAGTCCCATGCAAGTTCCCTAACCACAGAACTATCCTTCCTTCTTTTCTGTAACACAAAGTTTGAAGGTTAACTGACTTACAGAATTATCTAAAATAGTTTGCTATTTCATTACTTAGTCATGATTTTTGCTTGAGGTTCATTCCCTTTCTGCTCTACATTATTTCAGGACTAATAAATCATCCAGTCGGAGCAGTGCTCCTAGTGATTACTCCAGCCTCAGTGACTCCCAGTTCCTCTTTGGTTCCCAGTTCTGTCCAGAGAACTCACAGTCAGCACCAGTGCCCCTGGAATTCAGTGCACAGTCAAGACAACAAAAAAGCTCCCAGCAGAACTCTCAGGATGTGAGTTTGACTCTTGGAATTTCTCAGCTAGCATTGTACTACCTGTGGGGAAGTATTAACAATTCAAAATTAATTCAAAAGACTGTAAGCTCTTCAGGGTAGAGCTCATATCATCCTAAATGTTTGTACAGTTTCTTCTTCAAGTGATTGCACATGTGCCTTCCACTCTTGGTGTGAACATACACAGTCGCCAGAAACTTTTCCCTCAGTGGTACCTGTCAGGGCAACTTGAACGCCCTTTGCTGCCATGCAGCAGTGGCACTGGTGTAAAGGGCTCAGCTGACCCCGAGCCCGCTCAGTTCCTCCTTACCACCATGACAGTCCCTGGGTGGTAAGGAGGAACTGAGGGGGAACCCGAACTGTTCATCTTGCTTTCAAGTGCTCTCAATAGAGTGTGTACTCATGTATTTTGTTGTAAATAGTTTAGTAAGAATATAGGAATGGCCATATGGGTCAGACCAATGTCTATTTAGCCCAGTATCCTGCCTTCCAACAGTGGCCCATCCCAGATGCTTCAAAGAGAATGAACAGAACAGGGCAATTATCAGTTGATCCATCTCCTGGTGTCCAGTCCCAGCATCTGGCAACTGGAAGATGCAGGAACTGTGTTATTACAGATATCAGTGTTACAGTATAGTTAGTTAGGTGTTACCCCATCTGAGGGTTTCAGTCGATTCCTAGTGCTGAGGGATGTCTGGGTCACAGGGCTTCAAGCTCTGAATTTTCTGCAGTAAGGCTATGCCCGTGAGCGACCCCCACTCAAGTTGTTTAAAGTGCCTTGGCAAGGTCATATAGGGAAGCATTGCCAGATTTACAGGGACTTTAAGTCTCACACAAAGAGAGATCATGAAGCCAGGCTAAAGTTTCTACTCATGGAGGCGGCCTTGTGACCTCCATCTGAGCCAGGTTGGTGAGACTCAGCACCAAGTGCTGCAGGATCAGTAAGGAGTGCGCCTCCTATTGTGCCTGAATCCCAACACTGCTCACCGTCCAGAGTGCCTAAGAAGAGGCATAAGAAACAGACTGCCAAGAGGGGAAGCTCTAAGTCTGCTAGGCATGGGGTTAAGAGAAGAGTACAATCTTAGACAAAGCGCTCCTCTGCTTTGGACCACAGAAGCTGGCACCGTAGACAGTGGAACCAAGGCAGGTACATAAAAACATGAAAATGGCCAGACTGGGTCAGACCAAAGGTCCATCCAGCCCAGTGTCCTGTCTGCCAACAGTGGCCAATGCCAGGTGCCCCAGAGGGAATGAACAGGTAATTATCAAGTGATCCATTCCCTGTCGCTCATTCCCAGCTTCTGAGGCTAGGGCAGAGGTGGGCAAACTACGGCCCGGGGGCCACATCCGGCCCACCAGATGTTTTATTCCAGCCCTCGAGCTCCACCGGAAAGCGGAGTCAGGAGCTTGCCCCGCTCCGGCACTCCAGCCAGGGAGCGGGGTTGGGGTCCTGCCCCACTCCACAAGGGTTCCAGAAGCAGCGGCACATCCCCACTCCGGTTCCTATGTGTAGGGGCAGCCAGGAGGCTCGGCACGCTGCCCCCACCCCAAGCGCCACCCCCGCAACTCCCATTGGCTGGGAACTGCAGCCAATGGGAGCTGCAGGGGCGGTGCCTGTGTGCAGGGCAGTGCACAGAGCCACCTGGACGCGCCTCTGGATAGGAGCCGGAGAGGGGACATTCCCACTGTTTCTGGGAGCTGCTTGAGGTAAACGCCGCCCGGAGCCTGCCCCTCGACCCCCTCCCATGCCCCAACCCTCTGCCCCACCCTTGATCCCCCTCCTGCCCTCCAAACCCCTCAGTCTCAGCCTGGAGCACTCTCCTGCACCCCCAACTTCTCATCCTCAGCCCCACCCCCAAGCCTACACCCTCAGCCGGAGCCCTCATGCCCTCCTGCACCCGAACTCCCAATTCCATGAGCATTCATGGCCCACCATACAATTTCCATACTCAGATGTGGCCCTTGGGCCAAAAAATTTGCCCACTCCTGGGCTAGGGACACCATCCCTGCCCATCCTGGCTAATAGCCATTGATGGACCTATCCTCCATGAATTTATCTAGTTCTTTTTTGAACTCTGTTATAGTCGTGGCCTTCACAACATCCTCTGGCAAAGAGTTCCACAGGTTGCCTGTGCGTTGCGTGAATAAATACTTCCTTTTGTCCCTGGGGAGCACTTCCTTCCAGGCTTCCTGCCCTGGTCCCAATCTCTGATGCCCGCAGCTTTCCTGTTGCCTGGCTTGGTGCGGGATCTGGCCACGTCTCTACTGGAGCTCCCAGAGCACATCCTTCTCCCTTGACTGCCAGCCCTGTCTGGCTGCCTTTTAAGCCCTGCTTCCAACCTGAGCATGCTGAGCACAAGTGGAGGGGTGAGGCCTCCTGAGTCCAGAGTTGATCCTTAACCCCCTCTTGTTCAGGGAGGGGTTTATACACTCTGTCACAAAAGCATATGACTGATCAGCTAAGAACATGTAATTTATGTTAGATTCTCTGTTAATATTTTATTTGATCTTTTTGTTTTAATTACTAAAATAATGTAAAATTATTCCAAGCATAAATGCATTTAGACCAGACATTTAAGCTAAAATATCAGTTATTCCTTCTGTGGACAATGGTGTCTTTCTGTTCAGTAGGCTTCATGGAAGAGAGATGGATTCATGAAAGATTAAATCATAGAATCATAGAAAATTAGGGTTGGAAGAGACCTCAGGTCATCTAGTCCAACCCCCGGCTCAAAGCAGGGCCAACACCAACTTCAATGTGTTGAACACCAACCCGAATGTCCAGTGTTGTTCTGATTTACTTCCACAGACTGAAAATGTATTTACCCCATTGCTGTTCATTATATTATGGCAGACATGTCACTGATTTTCAGAGAGAGCGAGCCTGTATGTTCTAGCTATTTCTCGCATGCTTTTATAATAGAAGTATCCTATGCAATCGTATTATTCATACTCAGATAGCACTTATACCATTAGTACATACCTAAGGATCAAAATAAGGACACTTGTCGTTAGAGATAAGCGAAGAGTAATTGTCCCAGTTTTGTGGTCTAAGGCAATAATTCAGTTCTAGACTTTCTGACCCCTCTGCAGTTTGTTGCAGTAGCTTTTCATGCAACATGGAAAAGGAAATTCTCTCTTCAAGATGAAAAAGGGCAATTTGGTGTGATTTGCATTCAGATTAAATAAAAATTTAAGGGAAAGTTGATTCCATTTTGCTCAGCATAGTGTTTGGAAAGTTTGTAGGATGAGAAGGAGGTTTTTGCTGCTTAAATATTAAACACTAAAAATCTTGTCCTCAAATCCGTATTGAACCATATTAAAAACTGGCTTCCAGTGTATGATGCTAGAATATTGTGGTGGTGATTACATGCTATCATAAATATAAAGGGAAGGGTAAACACCTTTAAAATCCCTCCTGGCCAGAGGAAAAACCCTTTCACCTGTAAAGGGTTAAGAAGCTAGGATAACCTCGCTGGCACCTGACCAAAATGACCAATGAGGAGACAAGAGACTTTCAAAGCTGGAGGGGGGGGAGAAACAAAGGTTCTCTCTGTCTGTGTGTGGTTTTTGCCAGGAACAGAACAGGAATGGAGTCTTAGAACTTAATAAGTAATCTAGCTAGATATTCGTTAGATTCTGTTTTGTTTAAATGGCTGATAAAATAAGCTGTGCTGAATGGAAGGTATATTCCTGGTTTTGTGTCTTTTTGGAACTTAATGTTTTGCCTAGAGGGATTCTCTATGTTTTTAATCTGATTACCCTGTAAGGTATTTACCATCCTGATTTTACAGAGGTGATTCTTTTTACTTTTTCTTCAATTCAAATTCTTCTTTTAAGAACCTGATTGCTTTTTTCATTGTGCTTAAGATCCAAGGTTTTGGGTCTGTGTTCACCTATGCAGATTGGTGAGGATTTTTGTCAAGCCTTCCCCAGGAAAGGAGGTGTAGGGTTTGGGAGGATTTTGGGGGGGAAAGACGTTTCCAAGCAGGCTCTTTCCCTATTATATATTTGTTAGATGCTTGGTGGTGGCAGCAATAAAGTCCAAAAGGTAAAAGGTAAAATAGTTTGTACCTTGGGGAAGTTTTAACCTAAGCTGGTAAAAATAAGCTTAGGGGGTTTTCATACAGGTCCCCACATCTGTACCCTAGAGTTCAAAGTGGGGAAGGAACCTTGACACATGCCAACAAAATGTTGTTATTTAGTAGGAAGCTCAGCATCAGCTATTTAAGTTAAATAATTTACAGCATATCTCACTGTGGGAACTTTAATTCTTTCACTGCTTTTCCTCCTCTGAACTTGCTGTGCTTTCATCATTTCAAGCCTCTACCATCCAGCAGTACAGCATATGTTTTTTCCTGGACATATCTGGTGTGTTTGGCAACAGCAACCAATACAGCGCACTACACAGAGCAAAATAAGGGAAGCTTTCTTTTTATAAAGTACAATCTAAGTAAAAAGAAACAGGAGTACTTGTGGCACCTTAGAGACTAACAAATTTATTTGAGCATAAGCTTTCGTGAGCTACAGTTCACTTCATCAGATGCAATGATGAGGTGAGCTGTAGCTCACGAAAGCTTATGCTCAAATAAATTTCTTAGTCTCTCTAAGGTGCCACACATCCTCCTTTTCTTTTTGCGAATACAGCCTAACACGGCTGTTACTCTGAAATCTAAGTAAAGTTTCACCTGCTTTAGTCTGCTAGGGATACAGCCAGCCTTCATTCTCTTCTGCAGGAAGTTGATGTAGCTACTGCATGCGAACCAAGTATCTCATTAAATTCTTAATCTGTCTGTCCAATCCAACCTGTCACTCCCAGTCACTGTGGTGCCCCACGGTCTGCCGAGAACTTGATGCATGAATTTTTTTTCTAATGAATGTTCTGAATATTTTTGTACCTTAAATATTGTCATTTTTTTCTTTCACACAACAGAGTGAGCCCAGTATTTTTACGAAGTACCAGACAAAACCTCAATTGTTTGGTGGCGATGAAAAGGAAAAGGGCTCGTTTAATTTTGGTGTTGGAAACCTCAAGAATGTCTTGGAGCAGTTTGAAGTGAATAAGAAAAAAATAAAGGACAAACATGACAGGTATGCAAGAATCCATTATGAAGGCAGCTGGCATTCTCATGGCAAAAACAACCAGTAACATGACCAAGCTGCACATTTCTGCAGGAAAGTTTATAGATGTTCTCTGATTGGAAGAAGTCACAGGCTGAGAGACTGTTATACTTACAATGTAGATTTATATAACACTTCGGTCAATAAACCATAAGGAACTGTAAAGATTTTATCTGAATTTTCCTTCATCTTTCTTTATCTTATTGGCAGATTCTATTCCATGCAGATTCTCCATGAAAACCCATATTTCTCTCAATTCAAAGGATTGTGTTGTGAGTGATCAAAAAGCTCACTACATCAGCATTTACATAGAGAATAAAGGAGATTGCTAGGGACATTTGTGTGGAACTGAATAGGAATATAATTACATAATTTAAACATTTACACCGATATCATTTTTATTTTGTATGCAAGATTATTAGAGCTGTATTTTCTGCTGAGACCACTTCATTTCCTAATAAGCTCTTTGTCATATACTAAGGATGCTCAGGTACATGCTAATCCTATCAGGTTTTGTTGAGCAAAGTAAGGGCTTCAGTCTCCAGTACAAAAGATGACCAGTTCTCCAAGGCTGTGAAATAGTTCCTGGCTCTGTGTATTTCATTTAAAAAAATGAGAAAATATGAAAAATGAGTCCTAGGTGAACTACATTTTGTGGAAAGCCTTTAATCAAATCAGATTGTGTATGTTACTGCCTTTCTTCTGAGATATTTTTAAAGGTCTCTGATTATACAAAATCTGAAATTCTAGTTCCTATGAAGTGAGAGTAAGAATTGTGTATATATGTGAATAAAGGGATGTACAAATATTGAATTTTAAATGTTTAGCCAAAGTTCTGAATTCTGTTTTGTTTGTTCTGTGAATCAGTTTTGTTTTTCCGTAAGTTCCAAAGAAAATATTTTTTAAAAGATGCCATCTGCACAGCATTATTACTCTTGGGTCACACCGCCCAGTGCAAGACACCATTGGCTCAAAGTTTTTGATACTCTGAAACAGTGGTAGTGGTGGATAATGCATGAGCCTTCTCTTTATTGCCCAGTTGCACAGTACTAGCTGTCACTACCTCAGCCGCCAGCACCTTCTAGTCAGTTCTTTCTTGGCTATAGTCAGCCAGTGAGTTGAATTACAGGTAAGTAATTGTCTCTCTCAGAGGAGAGAATGTGTTCTGGTAAGTACAGTATCGGTCCAAGTGTTTTAAAGAAGTGTTGTAATTTGTAAAGTGAAGTGATCCCACAATAGACTTGTAGCCTTATTTAAACTCAGGAACTTGGCAAAATCACGGCCACGGTAACATTGTCAGGTCATGGTTTTCAAGTCATTCTAGGACGTCCATGGTACTAAAATGTGTCCTGAAACCCAGCCTTCCATCAATCAGTGTAACTATCCTTCTTAGGATAGTTGCATCCGTTGAAGTGAGCTGTAGCTCACGGAAGCTCATGCTCAAATAAATTGGTTAGTCTCTAAGGTGCCACAAGTACTCCTTTTCTTTATCCTTCTGGAATCATAGAATTATAGAATCATAGAATATCAGGGCTGGAAGGGGCCTCAGGAGGTTATCTAGTCCAACCCCGTGCTCAAAGCAGGACCAATCCCCTACTAAATCATCCCAGCCAGGGTTTTGTCAAGCCTGACCTTAAAAATCTCAAAGGAAGGAGATTCAGCCACCTCCCTAGGTAACGCATTCCAGTGCTTCACCACCCTCCCAGTGAAATAGGGTTTTCTAATATCCAACCTAAACCTTCCCCACTGCAACTTGAGACCATTACTCCTCGTTCTGTCATCTGCTACCACTGAGAACAGTCTAGATCCATCCTCTTTGGAACCCCCTTTCAGGTAGTTGAAAGCAGCTATCAAATCCCCCCTCATTCTTCTCTTCTGCAGACTAAACAATCCCAGTTCCCTCAGCCTCTCCTCATAAGTCATGTGTTCCAGTCCCCTAATAATTTTTGCTGCCCTCTGTTGGATGCTTTCCAACTTTTCCACATCCTTCTTGTAGTGTGGGGCCCAAAACTAGACACAGTACTCCCAGATGAGGCCTCACCAATGTCAAATAGAGGGGAATGATCACATCCCTTGATCTGCTAGCAATGCCCCTACTTATACATCCCAAAATGCCATTGGCCTTCTTGGCAACAAGGGCACACTGTTGATTCATATCCAGCTTCTCATCCACTGTAACCCCTAGGTTCTTTTCCGCAGAACTGCTGCCAAGCCATTCGGTCCCTAGTCTGTAGCGGTGCATTGGATTCTTCCGTCCTAAGTGCAGGTCTCTGCACTTGTCCTTGTTGAACCTCATCAGATTTCTTTTGGCCCAATCCTCCAATTTGTCTAGGTCTCTCTATATCCTATCCCTACCCTCCAGCGTATCTACCTCTCCTCCCAGTTTAGTGCCATCTGCAAACTTGCTGAGGGTGCAATCCACACCATCCTCCAGATCATTTATGAAGATATTGAACAAAACCGGCCTCAGGACCGACCCTTGGGGCACTCCACTTGATACCAGCTGCCAACTAGACATAGAGCCATTGATCACTACCCGTTGAGCCCGACAATCTAGCCAGCTTTCTATCCACCTTATAGTCCATTCATCCAGCCCATACTCCTTTAAGTTGCTGGCAAGAAAACTGTGGGAGACAGTGTCAAAAGCTTTGCTAAAGTCAAGGAACAACACGTCCACTGCTTTCTCTTGATCCACAGAACCAGTTATCTCGTCATAGAAGGCAATTAGATTAGTCAGGCATGACTTGCCCTTGGTGAATCCATGTTGACTGTTCCTGATCACTTTCCTCTCATCTAAGTGCTTCAGAATTGATTCCTTGAGGACCTGCTCCATGATTTTTCCAGGGACTGAGGTGAGGCTGACTGGCCTGTAGTTCCCAGGATCCTCCTCCTTCCCTTTTTTAAAGATGGGCACTACATTAGCCTTTTTCCAGTCGTCCGGGACTTCCCCGATCGCCATGAGTTTTCAAAGATAATGACCAATGGCTCTGCAATCACATCCGCCAACTCCTTTAGCACTCTCGGATGCAGCGCATCTGGCCCCATGGACTTGTGCTTGTCCAGCTTTTCTAAATTATACTTGAGTGTATTGTATGCAGTCAGATCTTCAGGCTCTCATTGGAGTAGGAGAAGTTTGCTATCAAAGGAAACCAATGTTTTCATCACCTTTCTAGATCACTTTTGTTAGAGAAATAACTAGGCAAACAAAAGGAAGGCCTGTAATGATTCTACCCAATCTATTTTAGGTTTTAACATAGCACCTATCAACCTAGTACCTGAGTTGGCTCCTTGCTGAACCTCTCAGTGCAGGGAGGGGGAGGGTTTATGTCCACAGTGGGACTTCAGCAAGTGATGTAGAGTTGTGTATATATTGCAAGGGAACGCTCACTCCAAGAATTAGACAATTTTTATAGTAATTACGCATCACTATTGTAAAGTTAAATATGATGATGTATCAAGTTGTATCCCCACCAGTTTGACTATTGCAAGGACCCTCCTCTTTTCCCTAGCAATAGAGTGCACCTACCTACCCAAAAGTTTTTAGACTTTGCCTCCCCTGCCCTTTTGGATGCTGCAGTTTGTCCATAGATGATCAATCCAAAGTGATCTGAATCCTTAGAAAGGGAGACAAGGTAGCTCTTTGCTTAGCAACAATCTTTGCATTTTGCCCTTGATGGGTTAATCATGAGAAGAATATGAATTCTGATTGGCTAGCACACATCAAAGAAGTCGATTAATTTACAGAAAACACATTCAGTCATTCAGGTGAAAGGCCTTTGTTACCCTCTGTTACAGTTCTTCCTGACACTGGCCTTGTCTACACTGAAGATTTTCTGAAATTTTCCTACAATTGCTTTAGCACTGTTGCTGCTCTAGTGTAGACCATCTGCAGGCATTTCACCATCATCTCGTGTAGTCCTATTCTGAGCTGACAACATATTGGTAAAAATGCTAATAGTCAGTCTACAGTTCTCACCATTGCTAGCATCTCTGGAGTTGTACCAGTGCTAGGGTGATCAGATGTCCTGTTTTTAAAGGGACAGTCCTGTTTTGGGGGATTTTTTTCTTATATAGGCACCTATTACCCCCCACCCCCTGTCCTGTTTTCTCACAGTTGCTATCTGGTAACCCTAACCAGTGCTAAAGCAAGAGTGGGAGAATTTTTAAAAAATCTTTGTTAGAGACAAGGCCACTGAGGTTTTTCTAATGAAAGTAAGGTGATTTTAAGGGGTGAAGTACAAAGTCTCTTATTTTGCATTATGTCTTGCAATGTTTCATGTCTCATGATTTCCCTAACCTTTCTCATTTCTAATTGTTTTAGTATTGTTTGCATACCTATTTTATGCTCTCTGTGTTTCCATTTTAGTGAAGTTTTAAGCACCTTTATTTCCAATGTCAAAGAAAGCATTCAGGGGGTAAGTAAATCCAAATTCCACATTGTAGCCTTTATCTAAAATTGAATTGATGGTTCTGCATTAACCTGTAGGGTCCCTAGGGCATGAGCTCAGCTTCTGTGACCCTACAGTTTTCAGATCAATAGGGTGAGTTGCCCTTTACAATTCTCTTAAATTGGGAGACTCTTAAGAGCACACAAAGAATGAATACAGTGACCACAAACACCCTTACAAGCAAAACATCGTGTTTGTATTATAAGTGACATGCACACACCCATCTACACAACCTGAGAGAGCCCAAGCAATAGCCAATGCCATATTCATGCTCCCATACCCAGAGCAATTACAGAGTCTGGTGGGTCTCTCAACAGGCGGTCATGATAGAAAGGTAGTTCCTGCTGAGGCCTTCTCTCGGAGTCTTCCCACCCTTTCCCTTCCAGGGAACTGCTTGTTGTTCTGACTATGCCTGGGGGTTTCAACCGCCTTTTATCTATCTGTGCTTCCACACCCCATACATTTTGGCGTGCCCCACTTTCCAGAGGTTGTTCTCTTAGTTCCCATTTTTCCTATTTACATCTTATTAACATTTACGTACACATGTTCCCGTGGTAACCTGCAGTCAGAGCAGAATTTTCTGTGATGTTACAATCAGGTGTCTTGCAGTCTGGACAGATACATTGGCACATCTTTTAAAGTAATCTTATGGTTTCATTGGCATTGGGTCAGTCTTGCGTCATCTACTCATGTCAAGTCTCCTTAAGCATGAGGCCTAGTCTGGCTAAATTGAAATCTTACAGGACTTAACCTATAGGCCTTGCATTACAGCCTTACTTTACTTA
The DNA here is from genome assembly GCF_965140295.1 of Lepidochelys olivacea. Lineage (NCBI taxonomy): Eukaryota > Metazoa > Chordata > Testudines > Cheloniidae > Lepidochelys > Lepidochelys olivacea. Next base: position 1,087,558 of record NC_140417.1, on the reverse strand, counting down.
CGTACCTAGTACACACACATCACTCCTAAATACTTGTCAGTCTTATACTCCTATAATCCTACAATTTAAATCTATTAATCACACATTGATTACATACAAAATGACATATGACTGAACCATGACAATAGATAATACAATTAAATGAATTAATTAGCTATAAAGTCCAAAATAAAGAGGTTAGAAATATTGCTGTGCATTAATTTTATTTTTAGTTTAATACATTTGCCTTTTTGAATTACAATATTTTAAACTATAAATAAATACTCCTTTTTGATGCCGTTCCATTCAGTTTTCACAATTTATTGCAAATACTGTAGTGCAAATGAATAGATGACAGACCATTTATTTTCTTATTTGTCTTGGTTTTTGCAGTTGCAAACATGCTTCAACAAGTTTGAAGAAAGATTGGATTCAAGAAACAAATCAATTTTGGATTGCTTGGAAGCCGTTTCTAAGACCTGTAAGCACTTGCTATTTTTCTGTTAATAGCAGAGGACATTGTCAAACTGCCGAATGTTTTCTCCAAGCTGAGAGATAAGACTAGTAGGGCACTCTCACACCCTATAAGCTCATGGGTTTGTCTACACTCACGTTCTTTCCCTGTTGGAACCTTCATTCCCTTACCAATATTTGCCATCCCTGCACGTTGTTTGTTGCTATGTCAAGCAGAGTTCTGAAATGTTTTTTTTTTTTTTTAAACAGACAACCACTATGCACATCTTTGGTTCTGTGTAGATGATGATAGTTATTTGGATACTGGGAGCACTAATGACCCTTATGTCAGGGAAAAGGACATGTCATGCAAACAGATAGGGTGAAGACTGGCACAGTCCTCTTAGTTTCTTATTGTTTAACATAGGAACTCGTCGCCCAATCTCTAGTTGATTGTTAATTCTTGACCTAACCATCCACAGGTCCATACTTTCTTTAATATATTTTCATGAACTGGGTGAAGCCTTGTTATGGGTTGAGTTAAAACATTGTTCAAACTGATGTGTGTATGAGCTCTTCATTTAAGTCAGCTGTAAGAGACAGTTAAGGGGCCACACTTTAAACAAAGGCCTAGACTCTGCCCAGAAACTAGCACCGGGTGGGCAGAGGGTTCCACTGGGTTGTGACAGGATAGGGGTGTGTGAGAAAACACAGAAACTGAGATCAGACAAGAACAATGGGAGAAGCAAAGGCAAAAAGCAAGAAAGCCAATCAGTAGCCTGTGAGTACAGTATGACCCTGGGAAAAGCGAGAGAGAAAACCTTTGGGTCTATGGGCTAAAGACACTAGGGGCTACAAGCTAATCATAGAAGATCAGGGTTGGAAGAGACCTCAGGAGGTCATCTAGTCCAACCCCCTGCTCAAAGCAGGACCAACCCCAACTAAATCATCCCAACCAGGGCTTTGTCAAGCCGGGCCTTAAATACTTCTAAGGATGGAGATTCCACCATCTCTGTAGGTAACCCATTCCAGTGCTTCACCATCCTTCTAGTGAAATAGTGTTTCCTAATATCCAGCCTAGACCTCCCCCACTGTGACTTGACACCATTGCTCCTTCTCTCATCTGCCACCTCTGAGAACAGCCGAGCTCCATCCCCTTTGGAACCCCCCTTCAGGTAGTTGAAGGCTGCTGTCAAATCCACCCCTCACTCTTCTCTTCTGCAGACTAAATAACCCTGTTCCCTCAGCCTCTCCTCATAAGTCATGTGCTGCAGCCCCCTAATGGTTTTTGTTGCCTCCCCGCTGGACTCTCTCCAATTTGTCCACATTCTTTCTGTAGTGTAGGGCCCAAAACTGGACACAGTACTCCAGATGAGGCCTCACCAATGTCGAATAGAGGGGAACGATCACGTCCCTCGCTCTGTTGGCAATGCTCCTACTTATACAGACCAAAATGCCATTGGCCTTCTTGGCAACAAGGGCACACTGCTGACTCATACCCAGCTTCTCATCCTCTGTAATCCCCAGGTCCTTTTCTGCAGAACTGTCGCTTAGCCAGTCGGTCCCCAGCCTGTAGCAGTGCATGGGATTCTTCCGCCCTAAGTGCAGGACTCTGCACTTGTCCTTGTTGACCCTAATCAGATTTCTTTTGGCCCAATCCTCCAATTTGTCTAGGTCTCTCTGTACCCTATCCCTACCCTCCAGCATATCTATCTCTGCTCACAGCTTAATGTCATCCATGAACCTGCTGAGGGTGCAATACATTCCATTATCCAGATCATTAATAAAGCTGTTGAACAAAATCGGCCCTGGGACCAACCCCTGGGGCACTCTGCTTGATACCGGCTGCCAACTAGACATCAAGCCGTTGATCACTACCCATAGAGCCTGACAATCTGGCCAGCTTTCTGTACACCTTATAGTCCATTCATCCAATCCATACTTCTTTAACTTGCTGGCAAGAATACTGTGGGAGACTGTATCAAAAGCTTTGCTAAAGTCGAGGTATATCACGTCCACTGCTTTCCCCATATCTACAGAGCCAGTTATCTCGTCATAGAAGGCGATTAGATTAGTCAGGCATGACTTGCCCTCGGTGAATCCATGTTGACTGTTCCTGATCACCTTCCTCTCCTCCAAGGGCTTCAAAATGGATTCCTTGAGGACCTGCTCCATGATTTTTCCAGGAAGTGAGGTGAGGCTGTAGTTCCCTGTGGAGTGCGTTTAGATTAGAAACCTTTAGTTCAATAGAGAAGAATGGAGTTTTGGTATAAGATTATATAGGATTTTTCATCTGCACACTTACTTTGCTTTGGCATGTATTAGGCACTAGTAATAGTGGTGACTATGTTAAGACTAATTATTGTGGTGTGGGGAAACTACTTTATTTCCTAGCTTAATGACCTAGAAGATGTCAGCTGGTCAGTCACTATGGTTGTGTAGCACAGCAAAGCATTTCATTCACAACCCCCGGGGAAGAATCAAGCAGTATTTTATTCATATTTACAAATTAAAGAGTAAATGCAGTTTTTATTGACTTCCCTGTTTAGTGCAAGAGACTGCTCAGTCCCACTATGGATCAGTGCTGAATGCTCTAACAGACAAAAGCCAAATGGAGCAGATATTACTGGAGATGGAGAGGAGACTTGCAGCTGTAAGTTCAGAAATTCATCTGTTGTGCTGAATCTGGGTCCTGAATTTCTCCCATTTCTCTAAAAAATATTAACAAAATATTAGATTGTCTTCCTGTGCTAGGTTACGAAGATGAAAGTTACCATTCTAATAGAGGAAAATATGTATATTAAAATGCTAATTCTAGGCTAACTCTGCCATCTAGTAATCGTGCATTACGCTGCCCTGCAGGGATCCAAGCTGGGGTGTTGATCGTGATCTTTTGTTCGTCAGAATAGAAGGTGCCACTCTCAGAGTGCCATCAGCGTGGTGGTGGCCCCATTTCCCAATGCTATGGGAGCTGTGCTCTAGAAGGGCCGGGTTCCTGGCAGCTTGGAGAATGCTGGAGCGGTACGTCTCCGATAAAGAGGGTTGGGCGTGCTTCTCATGGAAAGTCAGGTCAGACAGGGCCTCAGGGAGAAAACAAGGGACTTAGAGGGAGCAAAATATGACTTGTCATAAAGGTGCAAGATTGAAATGTCAGACTTTAAGCTGCATAGGTGGAACTGCATTCCCAGAAGGGCCCCGCAGTATATGTTTGTGGCAAGCAATAAGCCACAGAAAGAAGTGGTATGTTGTCTTCATGACGATAGGGAGACATCACAGTGAATTAGAAATTCGCCCCATCCAAAGAAATGTTACCACCATATTGCTTTTTGAAAACATGGCTCTGTACAGAAATATCCAGACTGCTGATACTTGTGTTGATATGAAAGCTAAGTGGACCGTCTAAGATTTAATACTAAAGGCATTTTGATTTGAATGTTACTGTTGGAGTATTTAGTGGTTGTTGCCTAATATTTCTACTCTGCTGACTACTTTCCCCAGAAAGATATGGAGATTTTAGATGTGAAAAACAATTTACAGTTACTGAAGGAGAGTCTGGAACTACTAACATCTCAGCAGAATAAGCAACATCAGAAGCTATGTGAACAGTTAAATCACCTACCGTTCCCCAGCATCTTAGCTGAACTGCAGACATTCATTTCCACTTCCAGATTTCCCAGCTGCATAAAGGATAATGCATCCCAGACCTCTCCAGATATATTACAGGACCTCTGTCTCATCAGTCAAGAGAAAACATGCTGTCAGTGCTATCAGACCATGAGGGTTTGCAGAACGAGTTCATTTCAGACTCAGCCATGCACCATGACAATGGCAAATAGACATGGAGATTCCCATATGAAGAATCACATAGCTAAAGATGATACACACAAGAGTGATTTAAACACAGCTGCTGGAAGGGAGGTCAGTCTCACTACTACAGGTTTACGAGGCAAAGAAAACATGACTGTCCAAGAGATGAAGTCTGCTTTAGAAAAGCAACCCTCTGCTAACAATCCACCTTCTGCCTGCTGCTCCAGCACTGATGTTTTTGGGGATAGTCATGAGAAACATCAGCTGCTTACTCAAGAAATACATCAAGCCACACCTCTGAGGAAGGTAATCAGGAAGAACTCTAAGGGAATCAAAACTGTGACTCCTTCACAACAAAATCAGAGCCAACTTTGCCACCCTCCTGTACAAAACAATATGGCTGGACAAAGAGACGAAGACTTTGTCACAGACAACAGGATGCATATCACAGTTGTAGGAAACAGACTAAAAAAAGAAAAGTCCAAAAAACCCCGCCGGAGTAAATTAACAGTGAGGAAACAAATGTACGTTGCTAAGAAAAAAGGAGACCTTTCCAAGTGTCCTGACAGTGGTCTGAAAAAAAAAATGACCAGCAGATGGATGGAGTCGGAGGATTCCAGAAAAAATTACTCTCCCACAGATACAGTTATGCTTCATTCAGAGAACTCTGGCCCAGGGTCTTCAGCTCCCAGTCACCAAAAGCTAAGCAGGGCCCAACACAGAAAGAAAGAAAACTCCTTGCCGGTGCTCCACTCCCATGAAAACCTGGAATGGCTTGCAGCCAAGAGGAAGGAAATACTGGAAAATAAGAGGAGAGAGGATATTTGCAATACCAAACGGACTCTCTGTTTCTGCGATTGCTCTCCCTGGGAGAGTAACATAAAGGGTGAAAACCAGATGAGCTGGTTCAGTCTCCCAAGCACCATGGCTTCTAATAAGTCAAGTCTTTCTTTCGCCCCTGCCCAGCATAAGAATACAACATTTTGCTCCTTAGTTTTTGACAGTGATTATTCTGATTGACATTTTCTGTTTGATTTTCCCGATGTATAACAGAAGTGTGGCTAGTTCAATCCATTTTTTCTTTAGGTCTGTTGGCTTTTTAATTTCTCAAGTTCTGTCACTCTTTAGACATTGCACATAACTGACCATATGGCACCTTGGAGCCTTGTATGGAGGGACAAGTCTTTTTCATACACATGGCAGCCCCCTCTGGCAATATACAGGATGTACTCATACCTAAATTACATTGGAATGTCATTGGCAAGCTTTGTGTATTGTAAATGATAATATGTTGCTGTATTCTGTCCAGAAATGAGGTCTGAGGCAAGGATTCCCATTCACCTGGGCAAGCTGACGTGCTCTTTTTTTATTTTTATATTTTGGTGTCTTCCTGCTCTTAACAGAAATGCCATAGTTTTCTAATTGCTGTCATCTTTGCTTAGCAGAAGAGGGTCTGTGATGCTTGCCTAAATTTCCACTAGCGAGAACACTGCTAGCAGGCTATGGGGCACAGAAACACAGCTGAGTCTATTGTTACTATATCTAGAAGTGGAATCTATTTTAAACTTTTAAAGACATGTAATACAGTGTCTGTGGCCTGGGGCTTTAATTCCAGTTTTTCATTCTTTCTCTTTAGAGTGGTTCAGATGGCGAAGGGCCTGAATTCTGGTACCATGGAAATGAATGGGAATTCTTATGATTGACTTCACACAGTTAAGATTAGCCCTAAGTCTTTTGCTCTATTCTGGGTAAATGTACCTTTTGTGTGAAAAAAGAACCCTAATATCTTGTGTTCACCAAATATAGCATTTCTTCTCCTTTCAGGCTTATTTCTCTGGTCACTTTCTTCAGTTTCAGTCTCATTTTTTTCTCATCTGCATCTCTTAGCTAATCAAGATCTTCATCTTATGTGTTTCTAGTGTATTAGGGCCTCAAAGAAGAGCCTAGAAAGGTGGCACCCGTAAAACAAGATACCAAGAAAAACCATTGGTTCTGTCTGTTTTTGTTTAAAAGACTTACGTATTTCTGATTAATGGTGATTTCGAATTCATAGATTTTAAGGTCAGAAGGGACCATTAGGGTCACCAGTTCTGAGCACCAGCATAACACAGGCCATAGAATTCCACCTGGAGAATCTTGCCTCAAGCTCATAGCTTGATGGAACTACAGCAGCTCCTGTAGAAAGACATCCAGTCTCGAGTTTAAGTTTTGATCACTTAAAGTAATTTTATTCTATTGATCACAGAATCAGGTTTGCTCTGACAAATGAAACACTTCAATATTTAGGAAAGAGATCTGCTGTCATGAATATAAATGGCCTCATTTTGTCATTCCAAAATAAAAAGACCTTGTTTATCTATTACTTGATTATCAAGTCCATTTCTTCATGAATGTCAAATTTCTGTGTAATGATTTCAGGGGATAGGCTCATATGCTTGTATTGCTGTGGGTTAACAGGCAGATGCTGTTTAGCTAGTTTGTCTCCTACAGAGGATATAATTGGGATAATTAGTTTTATTCAGCTTGTCTGATATTTAACGAAGAGGGATAACATCACTCTTTATAACTCTGTAACGTAAGATTCTGTGTTAATGCTCTTTGGTGAACGTGACAGGTGACATTTTCAATCAGTGTGGCAGGATCCTCTGAGGAACTAACATGTCTCAGAGAGTGACAGCAACAGAAAAGATTAAGCGAGTCTCCAAGGTGTGAGTGCTGCAGTGGGGTGGGCATGCATACCCCGCAGCCAGATGCACCCTACGGGCGAGGTTACTACACGGAGGGCACCATTTTATACAGAAATGAAATGGCAACCTCCGCTCAGCGTGGCTTAGCACACACCATACGTGTGAGGTCACACCGGCGGGGCAGAGTGCACACATCCACAGACACCGCTGCTACCCAACGGACAGTCGCACTACCACAGGGCTCAGTTTGATCAGTTGCGTGAGGCCGACGTGGTGCTCAGTCAAGAGGTTAATCTTCGTTGCTGCGGTGTCACCGTGGACACCAAGTGTTAGCACAGCAGCTGCACTAATTCAGTTGTCCTTCCCAGTGTAATCCCACAGTGCTTCTGCACTCTTCAGGGATGCTTTGACTCCTGGAGCATTGACTATCATCTGTCAAGCTGAAGTCATCTCCATCTCAACGTCTTCCTCCTCCAGGTATGGCAGCATCAGAGGTAGTACTCAGCTGCTCTCAGCTCCGCAGGGTACCCGTAACACCCAGATTAAAAGGGCCCAAGAAGGACAATAAAATATAACTGTAATAACATAGATTAAGACATTTCCTTTCTGCCTCAGGGATTCTCCTGAGAAACACGCAGGGATTGCCATTGCTGTCCACCTGCTGCTGCAGCATCTCCACACATCCAAGATCTGAAAAAAAGAAGAGGGTCATTAGCTAACAGACACACTGCAAAGCTCTCCCTCATGCAGTGAGCACGGTCCATCCTGGGTACTGAATGAGGCAGAGGTCCGCTGGGATAAATAGGATGTGATCGTGTAATTCAAAACAGTATCATATGCACAGACACAAAGCGGCTGGATTAAGGTGGCACAGGCGAACTTAATTCTGGCATTTCCTAACTTTTGGATGATTAAAGGAACATTAAGGTTGCGGAGTCAATGTGATTTTTCTGGTGCGTAGTGTGGCATTATAATGCAATAAATACCCTAGACAATACTCAAATTATATATGCCCTCAGGTGACACCACTGGCCTCCCAATGGTGCTCTCACCCATTTAAAATCCCCCTGGAAAAGGGATGCCATGCTTGGAAGGCTACTGCAGTAGCTGGGGGAGGAAATGAGATTGGAGCCATTTTATAAACCATGTGAGTATCATCAAGGGTGTTTGCTGCATTCCTCAGTGTCCTGAGCATTACATAGCACTTGCTGTATTCAAATCACAGCTCCTCAGTGCTCAGCACTGATGCAGGTCAGACACTATGTATGAACTCGGGGCCTCACACACCACTGGGGCGAAGCTCTAGCTCAATCAGAGCTAGCACCTGGGGGTGGAATTTACTCCTCAGTTCAGCAGTGTGATCATTGGATCACCAATTAAACTTCCCTGGAATAACCCTGAGGGGCAAAGCTGTACCTAATGCATAGATTGGGAAGGGGATGAGAAAGATTGGCAGGCTTCTGAGAGTCAGAGCCAAGAGAGCCCTTCTGCTCCTTTCTCTTCTCTAGCCACAAAGCACTCGGAGAGCTCGTCAAACACCTTGTGCAATTTATTTACAGCATTCTCACCATTGCCCTTACAGATGGGTGCAGCTCTGTAATTGCACATATGCACAGGTGCCGACTCCCTGGGTGCTCTGGGGCTGGAGCACCCACCGGTGGCCCTGCCAATAAGCTCCTGCCCGCTGCGATCAGCTGTTCAGCGCCATACAGCGGTGGGTGAGGGGCGGGATGCGCTCAGGGGAGGGGTGGGGCAAAATAGGGTTGGAAGAGGCAGGGCAGGGGCAGGAAAAGGTGGGGTGGGGGTCTTGGGTGGAGTGGGGGCAGAGCGGGGGTTGAGCACCCCCGAGGAAATGACAAAGTCAGCACCTGTGCCCCTTAGCTCACTCTGCCACGGAGGGGGGAGACAGAAGGGATCTTCCCCCTGAGAGAGAGCTCTCCTAGCTCTGACTCTCAGAAGCCTGCCAGTCTGTGTCCTCCTGCCAGGGGTGCTGGTTCTGGGGGTGTGGCAGCACCCCCTGGCTTGAAGTGGTTTCCATCATAGACAGGGTTTGCAGTTTGGTTCAATGGCTCTCCCCATCCCCATTATAAAAACTTCCAATGTGTCTGTCTCCCACTGAGGGCTTCCTTCCTGGGCCTTCTGTGCTTTCTGGGCTAATAGGTTAATTAGCCTTGTAGCCGATCCCCAATCTGTCAATTGGGCACAGCTTTGCAGTTTAGGGTTACTCTGGGGCGACTTAACTGGTGATCCAGTGATCCTTAGGCTCCGTCTCCAGAAGAAACAGTGCAGCTGCACTGCTGTAGCGCGTCAGTAGAGACACTCCCTACAGCCGGGGTGGGCAAACTTTTTGGCCTGAGGGCCACATCTGGGTATGGAAATTGTATGGCGGGCAATGAATGCTCATGAAATTGGGGGTTGGGGTGCAGGAGGACATGAGGGCTCCAGCTGGGGGTTCAGGCTCTGGGGTGGGGCTGGGGATAAGGAATTGGGGGTGCAAGAGGGTGCTCCAGTCTGGGACCGAGGGGTTCGGAGGGCGGGAGGAGGATTAGGGGTGGGGCAGAGGGATGGGGCACAGGAGGAGGTTGGGGGGCAGGCCCTGGGCACCTCCCGCAGCTTACCTCCCGCAGCTCCCAGAAACAGGAGCATGTCCCTCCTCCAGCTCCTAGGCAGAGGTGCGGCCAGGTGGCTCTGTGCGCTGCCTTGTGCGCAGGCATCGCCCCTGCAGCTCCCATTGCCTGAGGTTCCCGGCCAATGGGAGCTATGGGGGTGGGGGCAGCGTGCGGAGCCCCCTGACTGCCCCTACGCGTGGGAGCCAGAAGTGGGAAGTGCTGCTGCTTCCGGGACCCTTGTGGAGTGGGGCAAGACCCGAACCCCGCTCCCTGGGGCTGGAGCGCCGGAGCGGGGCAAACCCCAGACCTCGCTTCCCAGTGGGAGCTCGAGGGCCGGATTAAAATGTCTGGAGGGCCAGAAGTGGCCCCTGGGCTGTAGTTTGCCCACCTCTGCAGGACAGCGACAGGAGGGGTTCTCCCATTGCTGTGATTAATTCACCTCCCTAAGAGGCGGTAGCTAGGCTGATGGAAGAATTCCTGTTGACCTAGTGCTGTTTGCACTGGGTGTTAGGTCAACTTAACCGTGTAGCTCAAGGGGGGGTAGATTTTTCACACTCCTAAGCGACCTAGCTGGGTCGACCTAACTTTTTAGCGCAGACCTGGCCAGACAGATGCCCTCTCCTATCCTTCCACACAGCTAAAACTATCATCATCGTGTGTCCCACTTACTGCAACATTCCTCTCTCTGGCCTTGACAAATGCAGCCTTGCCCCACACATCTCTATTGAGAATGCTGCTGCGAAGACCATTCTCTGTTCCTGTCTCTTTGACCATGTCACCCCTCTCTTTGCACTCCTCCGTAGGCTCCACCTTTCTGTCACATCAAACATGAGCTACTCGTCTTCGTTTTCAAAGCCCTGCTTGACCTATCACCTCTCATTTACTACTGAGAGGCCAACGCCTGCTTCCGATAGGCCCATGCTGCCAACCTCCATCTCCCACTGATTACATTTTCAAATAAGAATCTTTGTGCTTTCTCTCCTGCTCCCCTCACACCTGGGAGGAGCTCCCCATAAACATCAGCAATCCTCCTTGAAGTCCCTCCTAAAAACTCTCCTTTGCCATGAGGCCTACAAAAAGTTTGACAGAGGTTAGGCCACTGGTTGCTGAAACCACTACCTGTCATGCTGACCAATATGTCTCATTGTTTCCTTGTACTCTCTCTGCAGTCTGTCTGCATCCATCTGTTGTCTCTTGGCCTATACTGTAAGTTGTAAGCTCCCTGAGGCAGGGAACATCTTTTGTTCTGTGTCTGTACAGTGCCTAGTGCAGTCCTGGCCCATCCATGACGGGATCCTAGGTGCTACGGCAGTACAAACAACAACAGTCACAGTGACAGAGCAGGAATGCGAGGTGGAGGTAGGTGGGGCCAAGATCTCCTCTTGTTCCTCATATTTCTTAGCTTTTCTGAGAGAGACAGGTGGGTGAGGGAATATCTTTTACTGGACCAGCTTCTGCTGGTGAGAGAGACCAGCTTTCGAGTCAGTCAGCATTATCACTACTCAGACAAGACTCTGTTTTGCGATAGGAAGAGTGCTCTGCATCTTGGAATGTTACGTTTCATTCATCTACATGCTGGAAACGAATCTTCTCCAGGAGGCAGGCTTGGGTGGAACGAATTGCTTGACGTGCCTTCCGTTGCATCACTGCAGTTGAGTTGGACGACGGCTTTGCTGAGCTGCAGGGCTGAGGCTGCATGGCCATGCTGGCTGAGAACACAGAAAGGCAGCTTTATCCCAGACTACATTTTGCAGTATGAAAACTTCAGATGGGTTTTTAACCAATAATTAAAATTCAGGGTGTACACAAGCTTATACTTAGTCCTGCTTCAGTTCAGGGGCTAGATGACCTACTACGGTGCTTCCAGCCCTACGTTTCTATGATTTCTACTGTGGTGGGTTTTTTACCCTCCTTTGCACAGCAGTGGTGCCTTGGAGATTCTTCACTGTTGTTTTTCACTTTTTCCTCTATGTTTTAGTTTCTTTAGAGTCTGGTTTTGTTTGTTTCGGGTTTTTGTTGTTGTTGTCGTCTTTGTAATTCAACATTCATTTTATACTTTTGACTTCTTTGCGCAAATCTTAGGGTTTTCCCCTCTTTTTTCTCAGCCCTCAGTGTCTGGATTTCTATACAGATCAGTGTCTAGGTTTCAGTTTATTACTATTTTTTCCTCTCCCTTTTAAATCCCTTTCTTTATTCATAGATCTTTAAGACTAGAAGGGACCATTATAATCCACTAGTCTGACTTCCTACTTAAGAGGCCAGAGAACCTCACCTAGTAAATCTGGCATCAAGACCATAATTTGTCAGAGTTAGAAAGATACCAAGTGTAGATTTAAAGATTTCAAGCTACAGAGAATCCATCATATTCCTTGCTACATTGTTCCAATGGTTTAATTACCTTCAGTTAAAAAAATTGGGTTTTATTACTATTCTGAATTTGTCTACCTACAACTCCCAGCCACTGGAGCTCCTCATGTCTTTTCCTGCTAGATTAAACCACTGTTTACTATTCAGTATCTTTCCTGTTGTGACAGAGCTCCGACCTTGTCCCCGTGGGTCCCGCGCTTCCAGGCGGTTTATGCTGCTTCAGAGGCTCACTGCAACCCTCCACCTAGCCCTTCTCTCTCTAGGGCCAGGGATACAGTCTACTGAGCCCTTTTCATCATCATCCAGCAATGGAGGTTGGTGAGAGAGTTCCCACAGTCTCTGTTGCTTCTACGGCCTCATGCCAAAACAGTTTAGCCTCCTGTCCTGACAGGGGCCTGTTTTCCCCTCCCAGGAGGTGTTTCTGTAGTGGTGGGTTGGGGGAAACCTGGCCCCACGCCCTACTCCGGGTTCCAGCCCAGGGACCCTAATGATAGCAGCTGTTGGCAGACAACCTTTTAGTGCCAGAGTTGCTACATTTCCCTGGGCCACTTCCCCACAGCTCTCCTGCTTCTCCCTTCTTTACCCTTACCTTAGGGCTCCCTTACCAATGACTTGAGGGTGTCTTCATTAACCAGCCCTTCAGCCGCACTTCTTCTCCTTGGGTCCCCCCACCTGACTAGAGTGAGCCCTTTTATATTATCAGAGGGGCCTTAATTAGAGTCAGGTGGTCACATTAGCTTAATGGCCTCACCTGACTCTTTGCAGGTTAATTGGAGTCAGATATTCTCATTAGCCTGGAGCAGCCCCTGCTCTGGTCAGTCAGGGAACAGAAAACTGGTAATCCAGTGGCCAGTGTATCTGCCTTCTGCTACTCTGCTGTACCCAACTGGCCTGGGTCTATCACACTATATAGATTCTTGTTGACCATGATCAAGTTGCCTCCTTTTCAGATTTCTCCTGGATAAACTAACTGGATCAAGCATCTCAAGTCTCTCACTCGAATGCCTGTTTTCCCGACTTTGAATCAATCCTTTAGCTCTCTTCTGACTCCTTTTTGGAAGGGTGGACACCAGAACTAGACATAGTATTCCAGTAATGGTCTAACTAATATCATATACAGTGGTAATGCCACCTCCCTACTGCTATGTGGTATTCCCCTGTTTATGTATATCAGGCTGGAGTTAGCACCCTTATCAACAGCATGGCCCTGGGGGCTCATGTTCAGCTGGTTATCTGCCATGATCCCTAGGTTGTTTTCAGTGTCACTGCTTTCCAGGATACAGTCCCCCATTTTGTAAGTGTGACCTGCATTCTTTGTTCTTTGACGTATGACCTTGCATTTCGTTATGTTAAAATGCATTTTGTTCAAATGAGCCCACATGACCAAGTAAACCAGGTTGGTCTGTGTAACTGGCCTGTCCCCAACAATATTTACCACTCCACCAATTTTAGTGTCATCTCCAAACTTTACCAGCAATGAATTTATATTTTCTTCTAGATTATTGTTAAAGATTTCTTCTAGATTACTGATAAAGATTTTGAATACCACATCGCTGAGAACAGATCCCTCTGGGACCCCACCAGAAATACTCAGTTGGATGATGATTCTCCATTTACAATTACTTTTCTGAGATCTATCCATTCACCAGTTTTTAACCCATCGTATAGATGCTATAACTGATTTTCAGTAGTGCTAATTTTTTAATCAGACTCTCACGTGCAACGAAGTGCAGTGTTTCATAGACGTCTGTTAGGCCACCACCGTTACCTGTCTCAGCCAAATGTGCAATCTTCTTCGGAAAGAATCAGGTTTCTTTAACAAGACCGATTCGCCATAAAACCATGTTGACTGGCGTTAATTATGCTGCCAGCCTCTATTTCTTTACTGAGTGCATCCCAGATCGGCCTTCCCATGATTTTGCCCAGGACTGGGGTTGAACTAACTAGCCTATAACCTTAATTCTCTGGTCTGGTTGTTCAGTTTCACTCTTTTTTCTCTTGTGCATCTCTTGGCTAGTCAAAAGGAAGATCCTTTTCCCCCCTTCCCACAGCTCTGTAGCCTTGTCCTAACTACAAACAAAGAAAGGATTGCTGTAGTTGGGAATAAAGTATATAAAACTGTTAAGCTCCAAGTTTGGGATCCCAATTTCCATGTATTTTCTAAAAGGATTAAAAATTATTTCACTCCTGTGTTGACAAGCTGTAAGTGATCTTGAACTGTGGGATGGAACAACCTATGAAATCACTGTAGTAGGAAAGGCCAGGACTAGCAAAAGATTTGGATTAAAGGCAAGTCTGTGCTATAACTGGACCAGTCCATAGAGTTCATTCATTTGCTGGTAGGAAATTCCTCTTAGATAATAACAGCAATACCCTGGTCCTAGCCATTTGTCAATGCACAGGGATTAAGGGTATGTCTACACCACCAATGAAGGTGTAACTGTAGTGCAGGGAGGCATAGAATCATAGAACCATAGCTTTAGAAGGGACCACTGTCATCTAGTCTATCCCACAATGCTAGCTAGATACCCATTTAGCTAGTACAGGTAACAAAAGTCACATAGCCATTGTGGTGTGGGCTAGTTGCCTGAGTACACGCCCATACCCTGGGTCCCTGCCAGGCTGGTATTGGGGCACATAAGGGTCAGGGGCCAGCTAGTGTTCCCACCAAGCCACAGGCAGCCCCACAGCAGCACAGTCAGGACGTGCCGCCCACAAGCCCCAGAGTGACCGTGTCTTTCAGCCCTCTGGCCAAGCGCCCTATGTAACCCCAGGGGTTAGCCCAGGAAGCTGTTTGGGTAACCACATAGACTTTGCTCTGCTGTGACTTCAGACCTCACCTTGTCTCCTGATCTCAGCCTGACTCTGCCCCTGACTCCGGCCTGGCACTATCTCTGAGCCCTGCTCTCTGTGCCAGGCCTGGCGCTGTCTCTGAGCCCTGCTCTCTGATCCCAGCCTCGCTGTTTACCAAACCTGGCTCTTGCGATTCCTCCAACTGCTGCTCAGCGAGTACCATCCCTGATGTGCAGACCCCAGCCAGCTGTGACTTCTAGGCCAGACCACCTACGCCCCACTCCGTTACAGACTGGCTAGCCTGCAGTGAAATCCCTGCCACCATGTCCTCCGTGTTATCCGTGCTCGCTAGGTGAGAGCTAGCCCAGGTGTGTCTGCCCGTACTACTCCTCTACCTTCATTTGTGGCGTAGCCCTGCCCTAAGCTGCCGTATTCTGATCACTGAGCTAAATACCAGGTGTTTGCTGCATGTGAGGAGGGGGCCCGTTGGCTTCAGAGTCTATGAAAGGGCGATAGCATGGCAGGGCAAATAACGCCCCCATGAAGCTCTCACGGTGGAGATGAGCGCTCACAAACTTTCCTTTCAAGCTGGTGTTAAACACTGGTGTGTGGAGATGTGCTGGGTACATGCATCAAATGCCCTGGATGCGAGGCCAGCTCTTTCACTACTTGGGATGACATGAATAGTAGAAGGGGCAAAGGATGAACTCATGCCTGGAAGGTACTGTAGCAATGTAGTCTGGATCTCCTGGCTTCCAAGGGACTCGACTCGGCTGGTCTGTCCTGCCGGGCTGCGCATATTTAACAGGAAGGCCAGCGTTCCAACACGTGTGATGCTGCAAGTGGCTGCTCTAGCAGGGGCTCTCTTGGAACAGGTGCCTCCTTGCCCCCAGCCCCCTGAGTGCGCGGTGGGCTGATGAGGTCAGGGTGGCTTAGCAGGTGTCACAGAAACTTGGTGGAATTAGGATAATCAGTGGGCTGTGGTCATACCAGGGTATAATATATACAGGAATGACAGAGTCGGGTGTGCTGTTGGGGGAGTGGCATTATGTTAAAGAAAGCAGAGAGTCAAATATGATAAACAATTTATATCAAACAAACTGAACCACAGAATCTATGGATAGAAATGTGATGTGTGAATAAAGAGCATTGCGGCAGAAATACGCTACTGACCCCCGACCAGGATGGTGACAAAGCACCCCATCGCTGTACCATTTAACTAGACAGAGATGAGGATCCTGGTTAGATAGAGATTGAAAGGAGCTGTCAAAAGGGTTAAATGCCTGCAAGCAGCATGGGGGCTATTTACAAATGCCATAATATAGGATCAGATGAAATGTGTACCCTAAACCAGGAAGGACAATAAGAGGACCAAAGGAGTGCCACTGTGGCTAAACAGCAGAGTAATAGATGCCACTGGGGCAAAAGGCATCCTTTAAAATGTGAAAGTCCGATCCTAGTGAGGATTGTAAGAAGGAGCACAAACTCTGGCAGTCTGAGTGTAAGAGGATAATACAGCAGGCCAAGAAAGAACTTGAAAACAACTTGCTAAAGAAAAGATGTAGCACAAAAGGGTAAGAATGTTTTTAAGCACGTCAGAAACAGGAAGCCTGCCAAACAGGCACTGGGGCCGCTAGACAGCCAGGATGCTAAAGGAGCACTCAAGGAAGACAAGGCCATTGCAGAGAAGCCAAACTAATTTGTTGCCTTGGTCTGCACTGCAGAGGATGTGGGGGAGATCCTACATCAGAGCTATCCTTTTGGGGAGACAAATCTGAAGTACTGACCAATAGAAGAGGTGTTAGAACAAACTGATAAATTAAACAGTAATAAGTCACCAGGCCCAGATGGGATTCACACAAGAATCATAGAATCATAGAATATCAGGGTTGGAAGGGACCTCAGGAGGTCACCTAGTCCAACCCCCTGCTCAAAGCAGGACCAAACCCAACTAAATCAT
The DNA here is from genome assembly GCF_965140295.1 of Lepidochelys olivacea. NCBI lineage: Eukaryota > Metazoa > Chordata > Testudines > Cheloniidae > Lepidochelys > Lepidochelys olivacea. The sequence continues at coordinate 1,070,903 of NC_140417.1, read as the reverse complement.
CCCAGCCAGGGCTTTGTCAAGCCAGGCCTTAAAAACCTCTAAGGAAGGAGATTCCACCACCTCCCTAGATAACCCATTCCAGTGCTTCACCACCCTCCTAGTGAAAAAGTTTTTCCCAATAGCCAACCTGAGTTCTGAAGGAACCCAGCTATGAAGTTGCAGAACTACTAACTATGGTATGTAACCTATTGCTGAAACAAGCCTCTGTACCAGATGACCGGATAGTTAATGTAACACAAATTTTTTAGAAGGGCTCCAGAGGCTATCCTGTGCATTACAGGCCAGTGAGCCTAACTTCAGTACTGGGAAAATTGGCAGAAGCTATAGTAAAAAACAGAATTGTCAGACACAGAGATGAACATAATTTGTTAGGGAAGAGTCAACATGGCTTTTGTAAAGGGAAATCCTGCCTCACCACTCTACTAGAATTCTGTGAGGGGGTCAATAAGCATGTGGACAAGAGTAAGTGAGCTGTAGCTCATGAAAGCTTATGCTCAAATAAATTGGTTAGTCTCTAAGGTGCCACAAGTACTCCTTTTCTTTTTGCCAATCAATATTGTGTACTTGGATTTTCAGAAACCCTCTGACCAGGTCCCTCACCAAAGGTTCTTCAGGAAACTATGTAGTCATGGGACAGGAGGGATGGTCCTCTCATGGATCAGTAACTGGTTAAAAGATACAGGAAACAAAGGGTAGGAATAAATGTTTGGTTTTCACAATAGAGAGAGGTAAACAGCAGGTCCCCCAAGGATCTGCACTGCGACTTGTGCTGTTCAGCATATTCATTAATGATCTGGAAAAGGGAATGACCAGTGAAGTGACAACATTTGCAGATGATACAAAATTATTTAAAATAGTTAAATCCAAAGCTGACTGCAAAGAGCTACAAAGGGATCTCACAAAACTGGGTGACTGGGCAAAAAACTGGCACATGAAATTCAAGGTGGATAATGCAGAGTGCATAGCAGTGGTTAAAAAGGCAAACGGAATATAAGGAATTATTAGGAAGGGGATTGAAAATAAGGCAGAAAATATCATAATGCCACTATATAAATCCATGGTGTATCCAGACCTTAAATACTGTATCTGGTTCTGGTCACTCCATCTCTAAAAGGATATAGTGGAACTGGAAATGGTTCAGAGAATGGCAACAAAGATGATCAAGAGCTTCCATACAAGGAAAAATAAATAAGACTGGGAGTGTTCATCTTGGAAAAGAGACGACTAAGGGGAGATATGATAGGGGTCTATAAAATCATGACTGGTGTGTTAATTGAAGAGAGAAATGCTATTTACCCTTTCCTGCAATACAACAACCAAGGATCACCTGATGAAATTAATAGGCAGCAGGTTGAATACAAACAAGAGGAAGCACTTTTCCACACAACATACAATTAACCAGTGGAACTCACTGCCAGAGGAAGTTGTGAAGGGCAGAAGTATAACTGGGTTCAAAAAAGAACTAGATAAGTTCATGGAAGACAGGTCTCTCGATGGGTATTAGCCAAGATGGTCAGGGATGCAACCCCATGCTTGAGGCCATGCTAAAACTCTGACTGCCAGAAGCCAGGAGGGGAAGCCTGGTGGATCATTCCAGCTGCCTTGTTCTGTACACCCCTGTACACCCTCTGAAGCTCTGGCAGTGGTCTCTGTCAGAGACAGGATACTGGCCTAGATGGACCATTGGTTTGACCCAGTATGGCCGTTCTTAGGTTCTTATGCTTTGAGGGCACATATAGCTGTACGACTTTTACATTAGTGTGGAGCCCTCAAATAAATGTAATTGGTGGAATTATTTTGTATTGCAAAACATTCTATTTCAAAGTGATTTTGGCTGTTGAATCAGTATTTGTTTTATTGTTGTTACATTTTGGTTAAAGGAGGCGCCCTCTTTAAGAACAGGCGGGGCACTGGGTTGCAGAGGGAGTCTGAAGGAGGCGGAGTACCATGTGGAACATTTTGCCCTTGCCACTCCAAAAAGGTCAGGACTTAGTTTAATTGACTCCTCTTTCCAGACAGCAGCCTGGTGCTTGAAAGTGCAACATGAGCTCTAGCTCTTCTTGGCGGACGGGCTGCTTGAAGCTTTTGCTCACGCACTACAGGTCGCCTTTCACGCGAAGCCCCCAGTCAGAACCCCGCCCAGCTCACTAGCCTTCCAAGCTGTCCCATCTCATGGAGATTTGGTGCCCCTGTATGAGATGAGTTTGGTGGGGCTCAGCTCCAGGTTTATTCACACGGCTTCACCACCAGGCTTTGTACTAATAACAGTGGTGCATATTTGTCAGCCTAGTGGCGTGACGCTGCCCGCAGGCAGACGGTGGGCAGAGGGGCCTTTTTAAGGTCCACATCCTCCTGCTTTTTGGCCCCATTTGCTGCAGCTGCCTGTGCGGGGCACTGTGGCTAAGCACAGTGGGGCTGGCAGTCATTCCCCTCCTGTCAAGCTGTGGCCCGGTGAGGCTCTGTGCATGAGGCGAGTCAGGGTGCAAGTGTAACCCACACACATCCTGGGTGGGGTGCTCTGACCCCTCTGGTCTGCTACAGCCTGAGCTTTGTGCTATGTGGCTTTTCGCTCATGCAGTAGAGGCTCCTGCATTTAGCTCCAGAGGTCCCAGGTTCAGTCCCACTCACTGACGGCTGGGGTCTGTCGGTGTTACACAAGGCAGAATCTTGGGGGTCAGAGGGAGGCTGAGGGCTAGTAACTGGCTGCAGCAATGCTGCCCAGGGGGGGTCCTGCTGGGCACCTTGTTGTGAGGTCAGGGTGGGATCACGTTGAGGTTTGGCCCTCCTTCCTACCTACACGTGCAGCTGATAACTTCACTGGGGCCGTGCATCTGCAGAGACCTCACTTGCCTATTGCTTAATTGCCAGTTGAAGTGACACTGGGATTATGTTTCCATGGTAATATGTATGTCAGTGCTGTTATTTTGGGGGTAAGAATGTCTGTAGAAAGGAAAACAAAGTAAGAAACCTTGTCAGGTTTGTCAGGTTTAGAAAGTTTTCTGCTATTGAATGTAAAGAAAATGTTACCAAACATTTCCCACTTCTCCCCTTTTCCCCATTTCCCACTTTTCCTCTTCTCCCCTGCCCTTACACACTGGGGTGAAACCCCTGGGTCACGTGTTCTCGTGGCCTCCATGCTGGAAAGCCCAGCAACTGACTCCAAACTCTGCCTTGCAATCCAGAGTACAAGCTAGAGCCTTACAGTGCACCTTCACTATAGTGCCCTTTGGCTGTAATGAACCGAACCGGGTCCCTGAATCCCAGCCACCACTCTGACAACCCCACCCCCGCCGCCTGGGGCTAACGTTTTGATTGTCCTTTCACTATAAGGAACAAAAGGCTTGGACCCGACAGGTTCTTTATAACAAGGGTGTTCTGTGCTTGGTATGAGGCCATCCAGTCCCAGTCTAGAGGACTACACAAACCAGTCCCTGCAAAGCCCAGGGGGCTGCGTCCTGGGAGAAGGTGGAACACCTGGAAAAACAATGTGAGTTGCTGCAGAGAAGACAGAAGAGCTGAGCACCTGTCATTCCCACCATCCTCTGGGGGAGCTGGGCTCAGCGCCTCTGAAAAGCAGGCCAGTGATAACTCAATGCTGTGCTGTTAGCAGGGATCACTGGAGATGACCCAAATGTTTGTCAATTGATTACTAAGCATGCAGGCAGCTGTCTGCAAAGGGTGGGAGTGCGTGAACTTCATTTCTCACTGCAGAGGGCTCAATTAAACTTGTTACATGGTTACAAACAGCCTGGCACCCAGCTGCAGATGCACTGCATCCGAGACTGCTAAAGGAGTTGGCGGGTGGGATTGCAGAGCCATTGGTCATTATCTTTGAAAACTCCTGGCAATCGGGGGAGGTCCCGAACGACTGGAAAAAGGCTAATGTAGTGCCCATCTTTAAAAAAGGGAAGAAGGAGGATCCTGGGAACTACAGGCCAGTCAGCCTCACCTCAGTCCCCGGAAAAATCACGGAGCAGGTCCTCAAGGAATCAATTCTGAAGCACTTAGAGGAGAAGAAAGTGATCAGGAACAGTCAACATGGATTCACCAAGGGCAAGTCATGCCTGACTAATCTAATTGCCTTCTATGACGAGATAACTGGCTTTGTGGATGAGGGGAAAGCAGTGGACGTGTTGTTCCTTGACTTTAGCAAAGCTTTTGACATGGTCTCCCACAGTATTCTTGCCAGCAAGTTAAAGAAGTATGGGCTGGATGAATGGACTATAAGGTGGATAGAAAGTTGGCTAGATTGTCTGGCTCAACGGGTAGTGATCAATGGCTCAAGTGGAGTGCCCCAAGGGTCGGTCCTGGGGCCGGTTTTGTTCAATATCTTCATTAATGATCTGGAGGATTGTGTGGATTGCACCCTCAGCAAGTTTGCAGATGACACTAAACTGGGAGGAGAGGTAGATACGCTGGAGGGTAGGGATAGGATACAGAGGGACCTAGACAAATTAGAGGATTGGGCCAAAAGAAATCTGATGAGGTTCAACAAGGACAAGTGCAGAGTCCTGCACTCAGGACGGAAGAATCCCATGCACCGCTACAGACTAGGGACTGAATGGCTCGGCAGCGGTTCGGCAGAAAAGGACCTAGGGGTTACAGTGGACGAGAACCTGGATATGAGTCAGCAGTGTGCCCTTGTTGCCAAGAAGGCCAATGGCATTTTGGGATGTGTAAGTCGGGGCATTGCCAGCAGATCGAGGGACGTGATCGTTCCCCTCTATTTGACATTGGTGAGGCCTCATCTGGAGCACTGTGTCCAGTTTTGGGCCCCACACTACAAGAAGGATGTGGAAAAATTGGAAAGAGTCCAGCGGAGGGCAACAAAAATGATTAGGGGACTGGAACACATGACTTATGAGGAGAGGCTGAGGGAACTGGGATTGTTTAGTCTGCGAAAGAGAAGAATGAGGGGAGATTTGATAGCTGCTTTCAACTACCTGAAAGGGGGTTCCAAAGAGGATGGATCTAGACTGTGCTCAGTGGTAGCAGATGACAGAACGAGGAGTAGTGGTCTCAAGTTGCAGTGGGGGAGATTTAGGTTGGATATTAGGAAAAACTTTTTCACTCAGAGGGTGGTGAAACACTGGAATGTGTTACCTAGGGAAGTGGTAGAATCTCCTTCCTTTGAGGTTTTTAAGGTCAGGCTTGACAAAGCCCTGGCTGGGATGATTTAGTTGGGGTTGGTCCTGCTTTGAGCAGGGGGTTGGACTAGATGAACTCCTGAGGTCCCTTCCAACCCTGATATTCTATGATTCTATGAATGATGTGTATCTATGCATTGTTCTGCACGTTCCCCAGGAAAGTAACCTAGGTGTGGGGCTCTCTTTGCTGGCTGGGTCTAGCCTTTGCCACTTCTACCTCCTTTTGCAGCCTCTCAGAACTGATTGCCATGCTGCCCGTCCATGTGCATGGCCCATGGCTAGGCCCTGTGGAATGGAGAGCACTCCCGCATTTCCGATGCCAAGGAGAACCTCCTGGCATGGCTACAGAAATGAGAGATGGAAAGAGCTTTGCTCAGCTATGCTCCTCTCTCCGCTGCCGCTGCCCAGACAGGGTCAATCCCTGCAGTCAATGCTCCAGGGCAGTTTTCAGGGGCGCATTAATCAGGATTGCCAGCTCTCATAAGCACTGTGACTTTGGCCTTATTTGTGGACTGTCTCACAGGGATGTGAAAATCTGCGGTCTTCACCGGATTTGAGAGAGACAGAGAGACTGACCAGCAGCCTTGTGGAAGGTGCACTACTAAACAGCAAGCCTCTTTCGCCACAAGCTCTATCTTGTTCAGATTTCACCAAGAAGGTTAGTGTCGATTGGACATCATAGCGAATGCCAGTGAAAATGAGGTAGGATCAGAGTCTGAAATAGGAAAAGAACAAGTCAAAAATTACTTAGACAAGTTAGCTGTCTTCAAGTTACCAGAGCCTGATGAAATGTATCTGAGAATACTCAAGGAGCTGGCTGAGGAGATATCTGAGCCATTAGTGATTATCTTTGAAAAGTCATGGAAGACGGGAGACATTCCAAAAGACTGGAAAAGGGCAAATCTAGTGCCCATCTATAAAAAGGGAAATAAGGACAACCCAGGGAATTACAGACCAGTCAGCTTAACTTCTGTACCCGGAAAGATAATGGAGCAAATAATTAAGCAATCAATTTCCAAAGAACTAGATGATAATAAGGTGATAAATAACAGTCAGCATGGATTTGTCAAGAACAATTGTGTCAAACCAACCTGATAGCTTTCTTTGACAGGGTCTTGTGGATAGGGGGGAAGGCGGTAGACGTGGTATATCTTGACTTTAGTAAGGCTTTTGATACTGTCTCGCATGACCTTCTCATAAACAATCCAGGGAAATGCAACCTGGATGGAGCTACTATAAGGTGGGTGCCTAACGGGTTGGAAAATCATTCCCAGTGAGTAGTTATCAGTGGCTCAGAGTCAGGCTGGAAGGCTATAACGAGTGGGGTCATGCAGGGATCGGTTCTGGGTCCTGTTCTGTTCAATATCTTCATCAATGATTTAAAAAATGGCACAGAAAGTTCACTTATAAAGTTTGCGGACAATACCAAGCTGGGAGAGGTTGCAAAGTGCTTTGGAGAATAGGATTAAAATTCAAAATGATCTGGACAAACTGGAGAAATGGTCTGAAGAAAATAGGATGAAATTCAATACAGACAAATGCAAAGTACTCCATTTAGGAAGGAACAATCAGTTGCACACATACAAAATGGGAAATGACTGCTTAGGAAGGAGTACTGCAGAAAGGGATCTGAGGGTCATAGTGGATCACAAGCTAAATATGAGTCAACAGTGTAAATCTGTTGCAAAAAAAGCAAACATCATTCTGGGATGTATTAGCAGGAGTATTGTAAGCAAGACACGAGAAGTAATTCTTCCACTCTTGTCAAGGTTCCTTCCCCATTCTGAACTCTGGGGTACAGATGTGGGGACCTGCATGAAAACCCCCTAAGCTTATTTTTACCAGCTTAGGTTAAAACTTCCCCAAGGTACAAACTATTTTACCTTTTGCCCTTGGACTTTATTGCTGTGACCACCAAGCGTCTAACAGGGGAAGAGCCCGCTTGGAAACATCTTTCCCCCTCAAAATCCTCCCCAAACCTGGGGAAGGCTTGATAAAAATCCTTGATAAAAATCACCCGGGGGGGGGGGCATCTCAGTGGTTTGAGCATTGGCCTGCTAAACCCAGCGTTGTGAGTTCAATCCTTGAGGGGGCCATTTAGGGATCTGGGGCAAAAATTGGGGATTGGTCCTGCTTTGAGCAGGGGGTTGGACTAGATGACCTCCTGAGGTCTCTTCCAACCCAGATATTCTGTGATTCTCACCAATTTGCATAGGTGAACACAGACCCAAAACCTTGGATCTTAAGAACAATGAAAAAAGCAATCAGGTTCTTAAAAGAAGAATTTGAATTGAAGAAAAAGTAAAAGAATCACCTCTGTAAAATCAGGAAGGGAAATACCTTACAGGGTAATCAGATTAAAAACATAGAGAATCCCTCTAGGCAAAACCTTAAGTTACAAAAAGACACAAAACCAGGAATATACCTTCCATTCAGCACAGCTTATTTTATCAGCCATTTAAACAAAACAGAATCTAACGCATATCTAGCTAGATTACTTATTAAGTTCTAAGACTCCATTCCTATTCTGTTCCTGGCAAAAACAACACACAGACAGAGAGAACCTTTGTTTCTCCCCCCCCCCCTCCAGCTTTGAAAGTCTCTTGTCTCCTCATTGGTCATTTTGGTCAGGTGCCAGCGAGGTTATCCTAGCTTCTTAACCCTTTACAGGTGAAAGGGTTTTTCCTCTGGCCAGGAGGGATTTTAAAGGTGTTTACCCTTCCCTTTATATTTATGACATGCCCCCCAAATCACAGATAGGGTGAAACACTGGCTGGAATTTCTTCCTGGAGCTCTAGGAAAAACAGAGTTAATAAGTCACACGCACCTCTAAATATACTACCAAGTACATAAAGACTAACAATATTTTCCACATCTCAAGGACGATTTTAACCTGCACTTAGGGTCCTGCACTTAGGATGCAAGAATCCCATGCACAGCTACAGACTAGGGACCGAATGGCTCGGCAGCAGTTCTGCGGAAAAGGACCTAGGGGTGACAGTGGACGAGAACCTGGATATGAGTCAGCAGTGTGCCCTTATTGCCAAGAAGGCCAATGGCATTTTGGGATGTATAAGTAGGAGCATAGCGAGCAGATCAAGGGACGTGATCGTCCCCCTCTATTCGACATTGGTGAGGCTTCATCTGGAGTACTGAGTCCAGTTTTGGGCCCCACATTACAAGAAGGATGTGGATAAATTGGAGAGAGTCCAGCGGAGGGCAACAAAAATGATTAGGGGACTGGAACACATGAGTTATGAGGAGAGGCTGAGGGAACTGGGATTGTTTAGTCTGCAGAAGAGAAGAATGAGGGGGGATTTGATAGCTGCTTTCAACTACCTGAGAGGTGGTTTCAGAGAGGATGGTTCTAGACTATTCTCAGTGGTAGAAGAGGACAGGACAAGGAGTAATGGTCTCAAGTTGCAGTGGGGGAGGTTTAGGTTGGGTATTAGGAAAAACTTTTTCACTAGGAGGGTGGTGAAACACTGGAATGCGTTACCTAGGGAGGTGGTAGAATCTCCTTCCTTAGAAGTTTTTAAGGTCAGGCTTGACAAAGCCCTGGCTGGGATGATTTAATTGGGGATTGGTCCTGCTTTGAGCAGGGGGTTGGACTAGATGACCTCCTGAGGTCCCTTCGAACCCTGATATTATATGATTCTATGATTAACCAGTTGATTCTGGGAAACTTTCACGGGAGAGTGCATCAGCTACTTTGTTAGAATCTCCTGAGATGTGTTGGATGTCGAAATCAAAATCTTGGAGAGCTAAACTCCACCGAATAAGTTTTTTGTTATTTCCCGTGGCGGTATGAAGCACAGCATGTTCGGTTTGCAGGTGGAAACACTGTCCCCAAACATAGGGGCGTAGCTTTTCCAGAGCGTAGACAATGGCGTAACATTCTTTTTCACTGACTGACCAGTTGCTTTCCCTCTCAGACAGCTTCTTGCTGAGAAACACGACAGGGTGGAATTCTTGATCCGGTCCTTCCTGCATTAAAACTGCTCCCACACCATGCTCGGACGCATCTGTGGTTACTAGGCACGGTTTGTCAAAGTCTGGGGCCCTTAGCACAGGGTCAGACATGAGTGTCACTTTAATCTGGTTAAAGACCTTCTGACACTCTTCGGTCCACTGAACGGCATTTGGCTGTTTCTTTTTGGCCTCTGGCCAGGAGGGATTTTAAAGGTGTTTACCCTTTCCTTTATATTTACGACAACTCTACTCCGCAGTGATTAGGCCTCAGCTGGAGTATTGTGTCCAGTTCTGGGCACCACATTTCAGGAAAGATGTGGACAAATTGGAGAAAGTCCAGAGAAGAGCAACAAAAATGATTAAAGGTCTAGAAAACGTGACCTATGAGGGAAGGATAAAAAAATTGGGTTTGTTTAGTCTGGAGAAGAGAAGACAGAGGGGATGTGAGAACAGTTTTCAAGTACATACAAGTTTTTTACAAGGAGGAGGGAGGTAAATTGTTCTCATTGACCTCTGAGGCTAGGACAAGAAGCAATGGGCTTAAATTGCAGCAAGGGAGGTTTAGGTTGGACATTAGGAAAAACTTCCTACCTGTCAGGGTGGTTCAGCACTGGAATAAATGGCCCAGGGAGGTTGTGGAATCTCCATCACTGGAGATTTTTAAGAGCAGGTGAGATAAACACCTGTCAGGGATGGTCTAGAAGATAATCCTTGGTCCTACTATGAGTGCAGGGGACTGGACTAGAGACCTCTCGAGGTCCCTTCCAGTCCTATGATCCCCTGAGGCTATTTTTGTGCCCTTCACAGCCAAGGTCGCAGACCTTGGGGGAACTTTGCAGAGTTGCTGTGGCCATGTCAGTCCCAGGATATTAGACACACAAGGTGGGGGAGGGAATGTCTTTTATTGGACCAACTTCCGTGGGCAAGAGCGACAAGCTGTTGAGCCACACAGAGCTCTGCGTCCACTGTGGGAAACTTCCTGTGAGCAAGGGCGGAAGGTTTGTATAATTTTTGGTGGTGCCCAGAACAGGTCCAAGTCCCCCATCCCATCCTGGCCCCCCCCACACACACACCTGCCTCTCGCTCTGGGAGGGGGTTTGGGTGCTGGGTGCAGGCTCAGGGGGTGGGGGTGTGAGAGGGGGTGTGGGGCTGGGCCAGGGATGAGGAGTTTGGGGTGCAGCAGGCAGACTGCCCCGGGGCTGGGGTGGGGGGTACAGAGAGGGGGACTCCCCCAGCCCTCTCCCACCGGCAGCAGCAAGCTCTGAGGGAGGGGGACAGGGAGAGGGACCCCCATCCTGCCCCCCCCGGCACGACACTCATCCAAGCCCCCCCAGGCTGCTGCTCAGGAGGTCCAGCCACAAGTCACCTGCCGGGGTGGGGGGCTGCCCTGCACCTCCTCCCCGCCTCCCTCTGCAGAGGCAGCAGCCTCCTGAGCCTGTCCCCGGCGAGGAGCGCAGGGTGGAGGTGCAGGGGCAGCTGCCCAGGGAGGGCAGGGACGCCCGGGGGAGGAAACGCTTGGTGGAGGGGGCTGCGGAGAGACCCAGCCCTGAACATTGGTGGAGCCCCCCGGGCCCTGAATTTGCTGGAGCCCGGGCACCACGGGCCCATACAACTCACTTGTGTACACTTAAACCCCTGCCCAGGAAGATGCCCCTATGCCAATGGGACGGCTTCTCCCATCGGTGCAGCCAGCCACCTCAGCGCGAGGCGGGAGCCGTGTCCCTGGGGATGCTCCGCCGCCGATATCAAGCCGTCTGCATGGGGGGAGGGGGTTGGTCGGTGTAACTGTGCGGATTTTTCACACCCCTGAGTGACATCGTTACACCAACGGGGCCTGTAGTGTAGACCTGGCCTCAGCGTGTTACCAGTAACGCCCGGTGGAACCCTTGTTTAGCAGAAGTATTTAACACGTTTCCAGGGACTATTCGTGGTGAAGTGGCTCCCCGTCATTCATCAGTGTCACAGATAAGACAGCTCGTGCAAGGTCACCTCAGCCAGAGCTGGGCACAGAGCCCAGGGCTCCAGCTTACCGTCTCCTCCACTTTGCTATACAGTCTGTCAGACTGTGTGGCAGATCTCAAAGCAGGTGCTTCTGTAAATCACCAGTTAGAAGCTGAACCACAATCTGAGGTGGGGTCTGCTATGGCTTGGACGCTAAGAGCGCTGCAGAGACTCTCACTCTTCCAGCTGGGAGTCTCAGTCTCACAGATGGCCCAAACCAGGAGGTTGTGAACATTTCACTCTGTTGTCTGTAACCACCACAATCTGGTCCCAGCAGCGGGAACAGAATCCTGCTACCCAGGGCTTGGCTACACTTGCGAGTTAGAGCGCATTAAAGCAGCCCCGGGTGCCCTAGCTCACTCCCCGTCCACACTGGCAAGGCACGTAGAGCACTCCTGGTACTCCATTCGGCGAGAAGATTAACACCTGCTGCGTAGTGGCTGAAACGCCCAGGTGTCAGTGTGAACATTACTGCACTGCAATCAGCCTCCGGAAACGTCCCATAATCCCCTAAGCCACTGTTCTCATTGTTTTGAACTCGCCTAGGAGTGCGGCTATGCCCTTTGAAAGCTCCATTTCTGGCAGCCGGCACCAAGACAAAGCAACCGTTCGTGTGGAATGCTGTGTGTGAGAGAGAGGGGCGGGGGCGTCTGCTGCTGTCTGAACTTAGCAGACAGCATGCTGGCATGCTCTCAGCCCCCCAGAAACCCACTCTCTCTCCCCCCACCTACACACAACACACTCCGCTCCACCCCACCTCCCCCCCATTTGAAAAGCGCGTTGCAGTCAATTGCATGCTGGGATAGCTGCCCACAATGCACAACTCCCAATGCTGCTGCAAGTGCCACCAATGTGGCCACGCCCGTGCGCTTGCAGCTGTCAGTGTGGACAGACTGCAGCGCTTTCCCTGCTGCGGTCTCCGAAGGCTGCTTTAGCTCTACATCTGCAAGCGTAGCCCTGCCCTCAGTGACCCACTGCTGACTTGCAAAGACATGTGTAAGCCACTGGTGTGGGCTGTATCTGGTGTGGGCTGGGCCACGTAGGATATCGCACGCTTTCTCCCACCCATTACTCATGCACTGGACGAGCTCTCTGCTGTGGCACCGAAGGCCAGGAGTTCAAACCCAGCTACTGACCCGTGGAGGTGAAGAGTGAGGCCCTGTCTACACTGGCAGGTTTCTGGGCAGTAAAGCAGTGTTCTGCGCTCTAACTCCCGAGGTGAGCACACGGCCACGCCACTGAGTGCACAGAAACTGCTCATTTGCAGCGCTGATCCTTATGGCCCAGCACTGCGCCCTCTAATAGCCCTGTCTTCTGGCTGTTCAAACTCAGCCTCCAAGCCCTGAGCCTCTGCGGTCCAGCCCTGAGTGAAGCTTTCACCCTTCCCTTCACAAATATTATGGAGCGTACAGCATGCGGCTATAATTGTAGGAATATTGTCATTGGCCAGGTCCAGCCTCCCATATAAGCAGCACCAGCAGGCCTTTAAACAGCCAAAAGCACACTCCACAGTCATTCTGCACTTGCTCAGCCTGTTGTTGAACTGCCCCTTGCTGCTGTCAAGGTGCCCTTGTATGGCTTCATAAGCCATGGCATTAAGGGGTAGGCAGGGTCTCTCAGGATCACAATGGGCATTTCGACTTCCCCTACGCTGATCTTCTGGTCCAGGAAGAAAGTCCCAGCTTGCAGCTTCCTGAACAGGCCAGTGTTACGAAAGATGCATGCATCCTGCATCTTTCTGGACCAGCCTGCGTTAATGTTAATGAAACGCCCACAGTGATCCAAAAGCACCTGGAGAACCATAGAGAAATACCCCTTGCAATTAATGTACTTGGTGGCTAGGTGGTCTGGTGCCAGAATTGGAATATGCATGCCAGCTATTGCCCCTTCGCAGTTAGGGAAGCCCATTTGTGCAAAGCCAGCCACAGTGTCACGCACGTTGCCCAGAGTCACAGTCTTTCAGCGCAGGATACGATTAATGGCCCTGAACACTTCTGTCAACACGAGTCCAATTGTCGACTTTCCCACTCCGAACTGGTTAGCAACCGATTGGTAGCAGTCAGGAGTAGCCAGCTTCCACAGTGCAATCGCCACGTGCTTCTCCAATGGCCGGGCAGCTCTCATTCTCCTGGCCTAGCACCCCAGGGCTGGGGCGAGCTCCTCACGCAGTCCCATGAACGTGGCTTTCCTCACGCGAACGTTCTGCAGCCACTGATCGTCATCCCAGACGTGCATCACGACGTGATCCCACCATGCAGTGCTTGTTTCCCGAGCCCAAAAGCAGCGTTCCACTGTGGTCAGCACCTCCATGACTGCCACAAGCAATCTCCTGTCGTAGCTAGTACGCATGGCAAGAGCAATGTCGAACTCCTCTTGCCTTTGTAGTTTAAGGAATAACTCCACTGCCACTCGTGATGTTGTAACGAGGCTGGTTCTGGCAGGACCCAACGGAGAGTGCCAATTCAGGACAAACTGCTCAAAGCAGGGCAGTTACAGCCCAGGGCTGGGGTTTCTGTGCCCACCAAGGCAACCCAAACCAGCCAAACAGAGCAGACTTTGGTCTCACCCCACTGGCTAACCCCAAGTCACACGAGCAATTCCCTTAGACACTCCAGTTTCCCAGTATCCCCACCAGGGCCACTCGTTATGGGGACAGATGGTTGTGAAAACCAATACCCCAGTAAAAGAAAAACAGTTCTCTCGATCCCAAAGGACCAAGCCCCAGACCCCGGTCAATACACAAATCAGATCTTACCCACAGATCACGCTGCTGCCGATCCTTTGGAGTCTAAAATCTAAAGGTTTGTTCATAAACGGAAAAGACAGAGACGAGAGCTAGAACGGGTTCAATGGAATCAATGACGTCCAGTGACGGCCAAGTTCTTGGGTCAGGCTTGTAGCAGCGATGGAATAAACGGCAGGTTCAAATCCAGTCTCTGGAGAACATCCCCAGCTGGGATGGGTCTTTCAGTCCTTGGGTCAAAGCTTCAGGGTAGCCAAGTCCCTCCAGAGGCCAGAAGCAGGACTGAAGACCAGCTGGAAGAGCTGCAGCAGCTTTTGAAAGTCTCTTGCCGTGTGGTCTCTGCTTTCTGTGTCCCAAGGACAAGCTGCCCATCCATGGCCTGGAAACACCTCCGAGTTCGGTCCCTAGGCAGGTCCCTGCACGCCTGGCCGAGTCCCCAGGCGCGTCTGCCTTCTCTCACTGGGTCAGTTGTGTCGCTGATGGTCCTTAATGGGCCGTCCAGCAGGCTAGGCAGAGCTGACCCCAACGTGTCTGGGGTGTCCCCCAGAAGCAGAGCACAGGTTTGAAATACAGACAGGACAGAGCCAATATTCATAACTTTAACTACAAAATGATAGACGCACACAGACAGCATCATCCTAACCAGCAAACCATCACCTTGTCTGAGACACCTTAGTTGACCCCCTTTATACAAGATTTAGTGCCACTACGGGACCTGGGTTGCAACGATGTTCTATATGGTCCCAGTTCAAGTCAAGTCACAGATGTGTTCGTGAGAGCGGGCAGCAGTGCGGGATCCGTTCCCGCAGCCTGAGCGCGCTGTACACAGACCATTGAAAGGTGGCGCCAAATGCAGGCAGCTGCACGGGGATTGCTGGGAGGCGAAGCGATGCATCACAGGGCACTGGGACAGGACCCAGGGTGCCCGGCGACCCCCCCTGCCTTCCCACAAGGCTTAGCGGCAGAAACGGCAGGGCTGCTCTGTGGGACAGCTGCCCAGAGTGCACCGCTCCGAAGTGTGAACGGGCTATTGTGCAGGAGTGTGAACACACCACAGTGGTGTCCCGTCAGCGCACGCTGAGCGGCACCATCACTCTGCCAGTGTAGACCCACCTTTCACCTTTCGTGCGGAGATGATTTTATAGTGCAAACATTGTTGTAACCCTTCTGCCCGTCAGAGTTGGCAGCAACAAGGGCCGGGTTCAATATCTAGGGGTTCCATTCCAATAACACAATGCAAACCGGCTCGAGCCCCCACCCAGTGACCTGGGAAAAATATATACCACCCCCGCTGGGCGCCTCCAAGAGGCAATACTTCCCCTCTCGCAAGCACATAGTCTGAGTGTAGCAAAAGTCTTTTAATAACAGAGAGAAACAATGTGGCATTATGTTGGGGAAACACCACCAACAGGATTCATAACACAACCCATGAGCAAAAACAACCCCACCCCAGGCAAATTGGGGCATGCCCTTTTCCCTTTGGTTCTTGAGTCCAGCAACCCCAAATCACCCAAAGTCCCAAAAGTCCAATGCCCCAAAAGTCTCTGTCCCTGGTCAGGGCAGCCCCAGAGTTCGAAAGTTTATCGGCGGAGCTTTACCTCCCAACCTGGGTGGAAATGGGACGGGGGTAAGAGGCACCTTACGTGATCTGAAGCTGACCGCCCCATAGCTCCATAGCGGCGCTCCGCCAGCCGCCCCACAAACTCCTTCGCTCAGCTGCGCTCCGCTCCGCCAGCCGCCCCACAAACTCCTTCGCTCAGCTGCGCTCCGCTCCGCCAGCCGCCCCACAAACTCCTTCGCTCAGCTGCCCCACGAACTCAGCTCCACGGCCCACAAGCAGCTCCTGCCATCCACACACTGCTCCGCGTCGAACTGCTTCACCAGCCGTCCCGCAAACTGCTCCACAATATATCTTCAGGCTCCCCCACTACTTAACACAACACTCAGTGATTTCAGCTCTTAGGTGAATTCAGCTTATAGTAGGGGAGCCCCAGTGCTGGTGCACTGTCAGCCCAAAGTGAGCTCAGCAGCCTATAACTAGACTTCTAATGAAATCAAAATTAGCTCTGATATTCCACAGTGGAGAGAGGAGGAAGTGCAATCAGCATGTAAGGCCCTCACCAAGGGGCCCATGCCACCAAGTACTACTACTTGTCCCCAGCCTCTCTCCATTCACACAGTTTTGGAACCCATGACCCTTGCCTAGCGAGTGCTACTTAGTTGATGGTGAATCCCTCCATCATAACAAAAGGCCACGTACAGTTCCAAGCACAGTTCCCATAATCAGGGTAATAACAATTTATTCTTCCTGCCCCAATAACAGAGACACTGGGGATCCCACAGCAGCCAAAGTGACCATTTGGGCAGCTATGGTCTCATTCTAGGCGTGGTGGGTGTGCCTATGCAAATGAGATCGGCCCCTGAAGTTCTTTTCCACAACTTGCCACACCTCACCACCAGATGTCAGGGTGGAGCTCATCCTGACACTGCTTACATTACATCGTGGCAGTTTCCACGATATGCATCTGAGGAAGTGAGCTGTAGCTCACGAAAGCTTATGCTCTAATAAATTGGTTAGTCTCTAAGGTGCCACAAGTCCTCCTTTTCTTCTTACTGCTTACATTGTGTTTAGCAGAGGATTTGGGTGTCCGCTAAGATTTGTTTTATTGTTGCACTTGTATTCGTTGTATTCGGTTACTCTCAGAACAGGGTGGAACAGACTGAGAGTGTAGGTGTGACGAAGCGGGACTGTTCTTAATGTTTCCTCTGAATACTGAATACTGGGTGCCTCAGTTTCCCCTAGGCATTTCTTAAGTCTCTAGGTGGTGGGATGAGGAGGTGTAATTGTTGCAGAGCAAAGGGCCAGGGTACATAAATAGCCGACACTCTGTCTCCTGGCAGCTGATGGCCTGGGCCCTTCCTCCCTGCAAGGTGAGAGCTAAAGGGTTGGAGAACAAAGGAATCCGGTGACCTCCTGGCCCGGGAAAGGGACAAAGTCCAGAGGAGGAGGGGCTGGAGGGAGTTTCAGTTTGGGGCTGGCTGGGGACATGGAGTGAAGGGCAGACGGGGTTGTCTGGCTCACTGCCCCCCAAAATGGACCCGGCTGAGGGGTCCTGTTCTCTGCACCTACAAGCTCTGTTTTAGACCATGTTCCTGTCATCTAATAAACCTTCTGTGTTACTGGCTGGCTGAGAGTCACGTCTGACTGCGAAGTTGGGGGGCAGGACCCTCTGGCTGCCCCAGGACCCCGCCTGGGCAGACTCGCTGTGGGGAAGCGCACGGAGGGGCAGAGGATGCCGAATGCTCCGAGGTCAGACCCAGGAAGGGGGAAGCCGTGTGAGCTTCTTGCCCTGGAGACAGGCTGCTCCCCGAGAGGAGACTTCCCCAGAGTCCTGCCCGGCTTCATGGGGAGCAGTTCCAGAGCATGGCCCGGGGGCCCCGTGACAGTTAGAGCCCATGAGGAAGGGTGCAGGATGTTACGTACATCTACACAGCCATGCAATATCTGCAGCTGGCTCGGGCTTGTGGGGCTTGGGCTGCAGGGCTATACAACTGCCGGGTAGGTGTTGGGGCTCCGGCTGGAGCCTGGCTTCTCGGACTGTTCCCCCCTTGGGGGGCCCTGGAGCCTGAGCTCCAGCCTGAGCCCCAACGACTACCCTGCAGTTATATAGCCCTGCAGCCCAAGCCTGTGATCCCGGGCCAGCCGCACGTCTTTTACCTCAGCGTAGACAACTGTGACAAGAGAACAGGGGACCCCACGTGGGACAGCTCCATCAGGGTCAGGACATTGATTCCATCCGCTGCTCTTTTCAGGCAGCAGCCTCGTTCTCCGTGGTGCGACGTCAGAGCTGGGCGCCGGCCGGCGCGGGGTGGTACCTTCCCCAGGAGGGCACCAGTGTGAAGCCTGCCCAGTGCAGCAAGGGCTAAAGGCTGCTCCCAGCTGGCGGAAGTTCGGTGGCCCCTGGCTGAGAAGAGTTTGGTGCGTCATATCCAGCTCCTGCATGACAGCCTCACCCCCTCCGAGCCAGTGTTTGTACAGCGCCTGGCCCAACGGGGCCTGACCTCAGGCCAGACCCTGGTGAGATCCCCCGTGACACAGGCCACGACTGCCTCACTCCCGATACATTTGGGAAGCCAGCCCCAATGCCATTGTCACCCAGGCATTGGGGAGGAGAGGAGGTTAGCCCAAAGGATGCTATCTGTTTGTTTGAAAGCTCGTGATTTTGGGGCCAGTCTCATTTCCGGGCTCTGAGCCATGATTTGGGAAGGTTGGGGGTTGGCAGTGCTCAGCGTGGGTGCCTGCGCTCTGGGAAGGTGGCCGTGACCCCACACAGCCTGGGGAGCTGCAGGGGGGCTTGGCTGAGTGCCAGTAGGGCTGAGGGGTTCCCCTTGTTATGTCGTATGTGAGTCTTACTGTTTTGCATAAATGCTGTGAGTGCCTCAGTTTCCCTGTGTACTGCACCAATGCCTAGGCAGTGGGGATAAGGGTGTGTGACTTTTGCTGAGACCCTTGGGGGCAGGTGATACGGCTCTAGCTGCCTGCATGTAGGCGATGGCCGATGCCCTTTGTAACCTGAGATCGACGAGGGGGTGTGACCAGGTGACACTTTGTTAGGGAAGTGAGACAAAGACCAGGAGGAGGGGCAACGCGGGTGTCTGAAGTCGGGTCACTGGAAGTTGGGCAGTCTCCTGTTTGGGACTCGGAGCAGGGAGTCCAGGGCGTCTGGCCTGGGGTCCCCCCAAGATGGACTTTGCTGCAAGTCACTGACTTCTGAGCTAACAAGCTTTGTGCGACACTGTGTTCCTGTTGACCCATAAACCCTTCTGCTTTACAACACTGGCTGAGAGTCACGTCTGACTGCGGAGTTGGGGCGCAGGGCCCTCTGGCTTCCCCACCAAGGGGAAGGGTGCGGTGGGAGCAGGGATGCTGAATGCTCCAAGGTCAGACTGGGAAGGCTGTAGCCAAGGAGGGTTTTTGTCCTGGACAGAGTGCCCTGAGGGGAGCCACACTACCCAGAGTCCTGGCTGGCTTCACACCGAGCAGCTCCAGAGCATCAGACCTGTGATTCTGTCACAGGGTGTAGCCAGACAGCCAGCCCCCCCTCTCAGACCAGCATTGCTGGAAACACAGGAGGAAGCAGGAACAGGGCACTTAACATATATTCCAGCACAGCCTTTGAAGCTGTGAAAGCACAGGTGTGCTGCTACAATGTGCCTCTGGGAACAGATACAACGATTAAGCTCACAGCAGGCAGAGGCCCTGTGACAGACATGGCTGTTAGCCCCTACTAAATAGCGTGATGCACACACACCAACATCCTAGTTGGGAAAATATTTACCCTGATAAAAGAAATGTCCAGTAGTCGACACTTATTGTTTCTCTCCTTTGCAAGTGTAAACTACTCTTGCGAAAGCTGGCGTCACCCCGACAGACCAGCCTCAATTTGGCATAAGAAAGGAGAAAGAGAATAAAGGAGTACAGAGGTATAAGTAGGGGACCTACAGCACCATGATTTTTGAGTGCTTTTCACTATCTATCTGCTGGTCAGATAAGTGACAGCCTCCCAAGGCTTCTGCAGCTAAGAGGGTCCCTACGCCTTGTCCCTTATTCGTCTTTCCGTGGAATTGAGTGACCGATCCTGGCTTGGCACCGCTGGAATCGAGAGATGCAAGGAGGGTAAGAAGCACCCACACCTGATCTCCTATCTTTAGTGTACACATATTTTGAAATAGAGCTCTATACTTTGTTTTCTTTCTTTGGGATTGTGGCTTCAGTTTTGTAACTTGTTTGTGTGTGTAACATCTCTACATTTAAATAAGTAGGCACTAGCAATTTTGTAACCACATGATTAGAATCTAGCTTAATAAATTTTTGGTAACCATTTATGCATAAGCCTGACTTGTTTTCTCTGGTTTACTGTAAAGCAGCCAACACAATTAAAGAACCTCAGCCGTTTTGGCTCTAAAGCCTGGCCATTAGGTGAGAGTACTAAGAGCCTAGCGTTGAGTTGTGCCGCCTCCACGGGGCAAACTCTTGGGGCACCTGTCAGTCAATCCTGGCTGCCCGCTGCGAAGGAGCTCTGAGCTCTAGCAGTTAAAGTCACGGGTGTGGAGAGGCTCTTAGTGCTGCCATTGGGGCACCTGTCAGTCAGTATTGACTGCCCGCTGCGAAGGAGCTCTGAGCTCTAGCAGTTAAAGTCACGGGTGGTTAGGACCTTGGGGCATCCGTCAGCCTAGCCCGGGCTGCCCGCCGCGAAGGGACAGTGCATCCTAGCGGTTAAAGTCACGGATGGTATAAACGGGCATAGCTGGCACCTCACCAAACATCCTTGGCCGTCGGCTAACAGAAATTGGCGTCACGAAGAGGATTGTGATATAGGCTGCACTACAGTAACACAATGAAACCAGTCATGATAAACACCACAGAATTCCCTGAGCTAGAGAAAAGTTTGACCCAAGAGGGATGGGGAAACCCTCTGTGGAGCAAAGAACTGCTGGAGAAATATTGGGGAAAACCAGCAGAGATCTGGCAGCATTTCTGTAACTGGAGAACTGCCTGCAAGATGAAGAAAGGGAAAGGAAAAGGTGCTTGTATATGGCTGCTTACTAACGTTTGGCAAGCTGCCTGTAAGGATTATAATGGTCTGGCAATAGAATTTAATAGGCTGCAACAGGAAAGGGACACACTGCGCAAGGAATGCCAGAATTTAGATACCAGAGTAAGAACACTGAATAGGGATATGGAACATCTTCAGAAAAGATTACTTCCCTTAATTGAGAAAGAAGGGATAGAACGAAGGGAAAAACTGGAGACTAAAACACGCAGTATCAACCGGGCTAAAGTTGAGACTGCTCTCTGGCTAGACCCTGAGGAATGGGATGGAGACATTTGGGATTCAGCAAATGAGTCCCCCTCCTCTGAGGAGGAAGGTCCCTCTGTAAAATTAAGACCAGCTATCACACATCACAAATCAGAAGAACATGAGGAAAATTTGAGTGGGGCAGAGCTGGATGAAGAAGGGGATGACAATTATCCATCCACCTCTTCAAAAACAAAAAAGGGAGGTAAAAAGGGAAAAGGGAGTAAAGCTCCAACACACTTTACCAAAATTACCACCTGCCAATATACTCCCATGGAGTTAAAAACAATCCAGGGAGATTTTGCTAAAAAGCCTGAGGAAGGTATAATAGAGTGGCTGGTCCGCCTCTGGGACACTGGGGGTGGATATATACGCCTGACAGCCCAAGAAACTGAGCGCCTTAACTTAGGTGCAGGAATATTCCTGGAACACTCAGAGGGGAACACCCCTAAAACACTTTGGTCTCTGGCTTGTCGATGGGCAAGAGGAATTTACCCAGCAGACCGAGATGAACCCACAGTAATGCACTGGACCAACATAGATGAGGTAAAAACAGCTCTATTAACTGTGGCTGTTATTAGCATGCTTGGCCAAAACCCTCAAGAGTTAGCCTATGAAAGCCCATGGGAGGGTCAGGTAGATGTAGATGATCTCAGACCCCTGCTTAAGGGAGTTCCGAGTAACCACAGGGCTATGGCACTGTCCCTTAGATCAGAAGCTGCAGCACATAACAGTACCTTTCGGGCACTGCTAAACCTTCTGGTGTCATACTTTAGAGAATTTGGAGACATCAGAGCACTGACAGGCAAAGCTAAGATGCGTTCCCTTCAGGGAAACAAGGGGGCACCATCTAAAGGACATAAAAACAAGCGAGAGCCAACCCAGGAGGAAAAGGAGCTTAGAGCCAAGTTGTGGAGACAATGTCTGGCTTTAGGTTATCCCAGAGATGTGATAAATGGACTGCCCACAGAGCGGCTAAAATTATTCACCACCTTTAAAAGAGCTGACTGGGAGAGAACTCATGCTACTCCCAGTGCACCTCTGCAGCTCTCTCCTCTTTCCCCACCTGCAGACACCCGGTATACTCCATTGCTGCGGCAACTGCAAGAGTTACCAGAGCAGGGAAACTAGCTTGCGGGGGCCAATCTCCTCTCCTAATAAACCAGCTTAAATCCAAAGAGGAGAAAACAACAGCAAAAGACCCCCGGATACATGTAACTGTAAATGACAAACACATTATTCCTTTCTTAATGGACACAGGGGCTCAAAGGTCCATGATTAAGCGAGAAAGTTTTCAGGGCTCGCCACCTACTGGCGGAAAGCAGGTACTTGTTACAGGGGTAAATGGCAGTACCATAACTTACCCATTAGTTAAGATAAAACTGGATATCCCCTTGCAACCCCACCATCAGCCCCGAAAATATGAGGTGATTTTGGGCAATGCCAACATACTGGGCATGGACGTTTTAAGAGGAAAGAAGGGAAGGATTAATGGGGAAAGATGGGCTTTTGGAGTCAGTTCTGTTCCTCATGCCACCCACCTGGAAGAGGAAAGCCCTCCCCACTATTCTGTAAACTTACTTAGCAGCGCGCCTGCTCTCCCGCCCTCAACAGTAACAAACATAAAGCAGTATAATGTCCCAGCTGAGGCCATAAGCCCTGTTACTGACCTGATCAAAGATTTGGAACAGCGAGGAATTTTAATTCGTACCCACTCTCGCTTTAATTCTCCTGTGTGGCCCATTAAGAAACCAAATGGCAAATGGAGACTCACTATAGACTATAGGAAGCTAAACAGTAACACTGGACCATTAACTGCAGCAGTCCCTAGCATAACAGATATTGTAAACACCATACAAACCTGGGATAAACCCTGGCTAGCAGTATTAGATGTAAAGGACATGTTCTTCATGGTCTCTTTGCAACCAGCTGACCAGGAAAGATTTGCTTTTACTTGGAAAGGTGTACAATACACTTTTACCCGAATGCCACAAGGGTTTAAACACTCACCCACTATTTGCCATGGGGCACTGGCAAAGGTCCTAGATGACCTTATACTGCCACACAATGTACAAACTGTGCAATACATTGATGACATCTTAATAGGTGGGAAAACCCCAGAAGAGGTACAGGAGGCTATGAATCAAATCAAAGGAGCACTAGAAGCCCTTAATTTAGAGTTACCAGCTGAGAAATGCCAAGGTCCCTCCCAAGAGATAAAATTCTTAGGTACTGTATGGATGGGAGGTAGGAGGTCTGTGCCTAATGACACTGTGCAAGAGCTAAATCAGGCACCCTCCCCTGAAAGTAAAGATCAATTGAGACAGATTTTGGGAACCCTGGGGTTTTGGAGAAAACATGTACCTGGCTTTGCCATTATAGCCAGACCATTGTACAATTTGTTAAAGAAAAGTGCTGCCTGGGAATGGGCTCCTGCCCATGAGGAAGCCCTCAGGCAACTGATAGGGGAGATACACACCTATCAGGCTCTGGGTCCCATACATCCTGAAGCCCCACTCCATTTGTACCTAACTGTGGGAGCCACTGGAATGTCTTATGCTCTCTGGCAAGACAGTAACACTGCTCCCAGACGACCAATTCAGTTTGGTTCCAAGTCATGGCAAGGGTCACAGGCTAACTACACGCCTTATGAGAAGGTGCTTCTGGCAGCTTACACAGCCTTGAGAGAAACTGAGGAATTAACTCAGGATAAGGACATCACAATTCACACTCCTCTTCCAACCATTAAACCTATATTGGAAGGGAAAGAGTTACCACCTGGTGTAGCACAAAAGATGACTATCCAAAGATGGGCACTTTACATACACCACAGGGTAGGGAGTGCAGACACTGCACAAAACCCCACTATGATTCAGGAATCCCTATGGAAAGTAGGAATGCCTGATGAATACCGCCTGCCTCCACAGCAGTCTCCCGTTAAGGATGCTGCCCCATTTGATCCTTCTAAGCCTGAGGGAGTATGGTTCACTGATGGCAGTGCCAGGCTGGTAAAAGGAAAATGGAAGGGAAAAGCTGCAGCAGTGCCTGCAGACACCTCTGCAGCAGCCCTAACTGCTGAAATTGATGGGTCAGCACAACTTGCAGAATTGGCTGCAATTAAACTGGCCTGTGAAGCAGGAGCCACCGCAGTATATACGGACTCCTATGCGGTATGGGCAGGTGCCACTCAGTGGATCACTAACTGGAAAAATAACCACTGGGAAATAGGAGGTAAACCAGTCTGGGGACTGGAATACTGGAAGTGGTTATATCAGCATGCCCTGCAACAACCCCTGTCTATAGGACATGTCTCAGCTCATCAGAGGAATAATACCCCAGCTGCACAGTTAAACAATTTAGCTGATGCAGCTGCCCAGCTCTTTACCACACAAGTAGAATGGGAACGCTTATATTCATGGTTACATGATAATTTAGGACACACAGGAAGTGATGAGTTAGTGCGGCAAGCACATATCAGGGGGTGGCCTATCACCCACAGACAGGCTAGAGACCTGGTACAAGCCTGCACTATTTGTGCTGAGACTAGAAAACATATAGCAGAAGGACAAAGGTTTGCCAGGCTAAGAGATGGAAAAACACTATGGGCAACCTGGCAGGTCGACTATGTCGGACCACTGCCCACTACAAGGCAGAGGTGGAAATACATCTTGACTGGAGTAGAAATTGTTTCAGGGATTGGTTTTGCATATCCAACCCGATTGGCAACAGGGTTGTCCACAGTTATGAGACTAAACCGCTTAACAGCAATTGTCCCAATGCCTCAAGAAATCCAATCAGATAATGGTTCGCATTTTAAGAATAAACTTGTAAGGGAATGGACCCTTAACCATGGAGTCCAATGGACCTTCCACCTTCCATATCGACCTCAATCTAATGGCATGGTCGAGCGCTGGAATGGGTTGCTAAAGAATCATTTGAAGCCTACTGATGGCACATGGGGAGACAGACTGGACGAAGTGGTGCAGAGATTAAACAACAGACAGACTCCTACAGGAAGTCCAATCAGCAGGGGATTCTTCCCTACAGGGAAAGCTATCTCCCCTGCCAGAACACCACTGCACAGTTCCAAGTATGCTCCCGGAGATACTGTTGTGATTAAACACCCAGCCCTGGGAACCTTTACCTGCGTTTTGCACGCCTATAAAGAGAAAGGTGTATGGAGTGCCTTAAATGCTGATAAAAGGCTAATAACCATTACAGAGGCTTGGATCGCATCCAAGACCGGCTGACCATGTGATTTATTGCAGGAATGGTCCCATGGTTCCGAGCAACCTGCCAGCTAACCTGTCAGCAAAATGGATCATGCAGCAGACCTGTTTGATCACTAGAGACTACTATGGACTGTTGATATATTTGCCATTACTTATAATAGCAGGTGTAATTTTTGCTTTTGGTTTTAAAATAAGTTTTTTAGCTAGAACACGACCCACCAGAGATATGTTCCTGCAAGCCCTCATGATCCTTTTGTTGGCTCCAGTCACCTTGGCAATACCAGAACATCCTCTTCGGGGAGCAATCCAAACCATCGCCTCAGCTGCTGGTGCTACAAATTGCTGGATGTGCACCTTGCTAGATTCAACCAATGGACTGGGAATTGAATTTGTACCACTACATGCAGTGGCTGAGAATGGACAAACCTCATGGATGCAATGGTTAGCTCAACACTTGGGATTCTCCCTCTCCCCGTTTTTACATTCGGTTGTGAATACTGTTTTAACCATTTTAATTATTGTAATTGTTTTTTGTGTAACTTTATGTATTATGAAGCGTTTGATTCAAACTGCTCTTTCCTCCACGCAAATCAGATACCTAGAGCTAAAAAGGGATCCTAACCAATTCCGCGAACCCTCATCCTCTAATTTGGTTGTTGGGTATTTCTAGATTTCCCCAAGGAGGGCAAGAGGTGCTGGCATCACCGCCACCTTGCAATCTGGGATGTAGTGTGGTGCATCAGGGGGTGGAATGTAGCCAGACAGCCAGCCCGCCCCCACCCCTCTCAGACCAGCATTGCTGGAAACACAGGAGGAAGCAGGAACAGGGCACTTAACATATATTCCAGCACAGCCTTTGAAGCTGTGAAAGCACAGGTGTGCTGCTACAATGTGCCTCTGGGAACAGATACAACGATTAAGCTCACAGCAGGCAGAGGCCCTGTGACAGACATGGCTGTTAGCCCCTACTAAATAGCGTGATGCACACACACCAACATCCTAGTTGGGAAAATATTTACCCTGATAAAAGAAATGTCCAGTAGTCGACACTTATTGTTTCTCTCCTTTGCAAGTGTAAACTACTCTTGCGAAAGCTGGCGTCACCCCGACAGACCAGCCTCAATTTGGCATAAGAAAGGAGAAAGAGAATAAAGGAGTACAGAGGTATAAGTAGGGGACCTACAGCACCATGATTTTTGAGTGCTTTTCACTATCTATCTGCTGGTCAGATAAGTGACAGCCTCCCAAGGCTTCTGCAGCTAAGAGGGTCCCTACGCCTTGTCCCTTATTCGTCTTTCCGTGGAATTGAGTGACCGATCCTGGCTTGGCACCGCTGGAATCGAGAGATGCAAGGAGGGTAAGAAGCACCCACACCTGATCTCCTATCTTTAGTGTACACATATTTTGAAATAGAGCTCTATACTTTGTTTTCTTTCTTTGGGATTGTGGCTTCAGTTTTGTAACTTGTTTGTGTGTGTAACATCTCTACATTTAAATAAGTAGGCACTAGCAATTTTGTAACCACATGATTAGAATCTAGCTTAATAAATTTTTGGTAACCATTTATGCATAAGCCTGACTTGTTTTCTCTGGTTTACTGTAAAGCAGCCAACACAATTAAAGAACCTCAGCCGTTTTGGCTCTAAAGCCTGGCCATTAGGTGAGAGTACTAAGAGCCTAGCGTTGAGTTGTGCCGCCTCCACGGGGCAAACTCTTGGGGCACCTGTCAGTCAATCCTGGCTGCCCGCTGCGAAGGAGCTCTGAGCTCTAGCAGTTAAAGTCACGGGTGTGGAGAGGCTCTTAGTGCTGCCATTGGGGCACCTGTCAGTCAGTATTGACTGCCCGCTGCGAAGGAGCTCTGAGCTCTAGCAGTTAAAGTCACGGGTGGTTAGGACCTTGGGGCATCCGTCAGCCTAGCCCGGGCTGCCTGCCGCGAAGGGACAGTGCATCCTAGCGGTTAAAGTCACGGATGGTATAAACGGGCATAGCTGGCACCTCACCAAACATCCTTGGCCGTCGGCTAACACAGGGGGCCTCCCTGGAAACTAGCCATGAGCCCCGGGAACGCATGCTCGTACGGCAGTCTGGCCGGCAGCAGCCTCACTCAGAGCTGCACCGGCATGGGGATCAGTGCATGAATGAAGGGGTCTGTAGCCTGCCTTGTGGGGCTGCAGGACTGAGCCGGTTTAACAGTGCTCGCTGTGCGTGAAAGGCCAGAGCAAGTGCCTCTAGCCCCTGATTGGCACCCACACAAGGGCAGGCCTTTGAGAGGCAGAGAATCAGTTGAACATGAGCGCCCAGTGGCCCAAAGAGCTCATGCAGAGCCTGGGCTGCAGGACCAAGGCAATCTCGAGCTGGAGCTTTCCCCTCTGTACTTGGGGCTGGGGCGACTGCTGCTGGAATCCCGGGGCCAGCTCTGGTTCCCGCAGTTCAGAAGGCTGTTGACGCGCTGGGGAGGGTTCACAGAAGAGTCATGAGACTGATGAACGAATGAGAAAAGCTACCTGAGGGTGAGAGACTGCTGGAGCTCAGGCTATTTAGCATAACAAAGGGAAGGTTCCGGGGTGATTAGGTTACCGTCAGCAAGTGCCTACACAGGGAACAAATGTGGGAGAATGGGTTCTTCAGTCCAGCAGAGAGGTAGAACCCCATTCAGACTGGCAATCAGACGTACATTTTGAACAGTGTGAGTAACTAACCACTGGAACAATTTACAGGGGCTCATGGTGGATTCTCCATCGCTGGCAATTTTAAAATCATGACTGGAGGTTTTCCTAACTGATCTGCTCTAGGAGGCCAGCTTCGATGATCACGGGGCTCCCTTCTGGCCTGGGACTGTTAATCGATAACCCCAGTGCTAAGCCAAGCCCTTGGGAACGTGGCCCACCTGTCTCACACCAGCATGCCGTGTCTGATCCTCACTCATGCCTGCTGCCCCATCGGCGCTTTGACACCCACCCCAGCTCTTCGAGGCTGACCCACTGTCGGAGTGTGAAAGTTGAGAGCTACCGACCGTCTTAGTCTGCAGTCTGCTCAGGGCAGAGACCTGGGCCAGGTGTGTGCACACCACTAAACACTGCCCGTCCCTGATCTGGAGGGGCCTCTGAGGGCTACTGTGAAGTAATAACCATTCATAATCGCGGTCTGTGCAGCCGGCTGGCGCACTGAGCGAGACTTGCATCAGCAGCTCCATCTGCTGGACTCTGCCTCCCTAGCTCGTGTGTCTGGGACGTGGGACTCCGGGTAGCCCCGTAACGTTGCCTGGCACCTGGAGGGACAGAGCCGGGACCCGCACAGGGAGCAGAGCGTCCCCCACGCTGCCCGCAGGAAAGCAACGCCAGCTCTGCGGGCCTCTGAATGAGAGTTCTGCCATTCGGCTCCGCAGGCACCCATCCTGCTCGCTGGGCTGTGAGAGGAAAGGCTCAAGCAGCCGCTCAGGAGCCCTGTTCGCCAGCTGCTCCTCTGTGCAAGGGACGGAAAACACACGCTCTGAGCATTGCCTTCTCTCCCGTGGTTACAGAGGGGGCTGCCCTTTGCTTGTCTTGGGGATGAGGATGATCTGGGCACACAGCAGGGTCTGATAAGGCCTTTGCTTTCGGTAAGTGAGCAGTACAGTGTACATTGCTTGTTTGCAAAGGGTACCGATCCAATCCCATGCCATGCCATCCTTACTTCCAGGGCCATCCCTAGGTATTCTGGGGCCGTACACAGCCCCCTCGCGGGCAGGAGGGGCCCAGGCCTCCATGGGCGGGGGGCTGGCTTGGGGGACAGGAGGAACCACTCCCCAGCACTCACCGGTGGCACGGCTGGGGCTGGGTTGCTGCACTTCCCGCCACCGGTGACTGCAAGCCCGGCCCTGCTGCAGAGCTATGGGGAGTGGGGGCGGGGCTGGGGCAGAGCAGGGGTGGGAAGAGGCAGGGTGTAGCAGAGCGGGGGCTTTGGGGAAGGGGTGGAGAGGAGCAGGAAGAGCAAGTTAAAGAAGTCAGCACGTTAAAGAAGTATGGGCTGGATGAATGCACTATAAGTTGGGTAGAAAGCTGGCTAGATTGTCGGGCTCAACAGGTAGTGATCAATGGCTCCATGTCTAGTTGGCAGCCGGTATCAAGCGGAGTGCCCCAAGGGTCGGTCCTGGGGCCGGTTTTGTTCAATATCTTCATAAATGATCTGGAGGATGGTGTGGATTGCACTCTCAGCAAATTTGCGGATGATACTAAACTGGGAGGAGTGGTAGATACGCTGGAGGGGAGGGATAGGATACAGAAGGACCTAGACAAATTGGAGGATTGGGCCAAAAGAAATCTGATGAGGTTCAATAAGGATAAGTGCAGGGTCCTGCACTTAGGATGGAAGAACCCAATGCACCGCTACAGACTAGGGACCAAATGGCTCGGCAGCAGTTTGGCAGAAAAGGACCTAGGGGTGACAGTGGATGAGAAGCTGGATATGAGTCAGCAGTGTGCCCTTGTTGCCAAGAAGGCCAATGGCATTTTGGGATGTATAAGTAGGGGCATTGCCAGCAGATCGAGGGACGTGATCGTCCCCCTCTATTCGACACTGGTGAGGCCTCATCTGGAGTACTGTGTCCAGTTTTGGGCCCCACGCTACAAGAAGGATGTGGATAAATTGGAGAGAGTCCAGCGAAGGGCAACAAAAATGATTAGGGGACTGGAACACATGAGTTATGAGGAGAGGCTGAGGGAGCTGGAATTGTTTAGCCTGCAGAAGAGAAGAATGAGGGGGGATTTGATAGCTGCTTTCAACTACCTGAGAGGTGGTTCCAAAGAGGATGGCTCTAGACTGTTCTCAGTGGTAGCAGATGACAGAACGAGGAGTAACGGTCTCAAGTTGCAGTGGGGGAGGTTTAGATTGGATATTAGGAAAAACTTTTTCACCAGGGGGGTGGTGAAACACTGGAATGTGTTACCTAGGGAGGTGGTGGAATCTCCTTCCTTAGAGGTTTTTAAGGTCAGGCTTGACAAAGCCCTGGCTGGGATGATTTAGTTGGGGTTGGTCCTGCTTCGAGCAGGGGGTGGGACTAGGTGATCTCCCGTGGTCCCTTCCCGCCCTGATATTCTATGGTTCTGTGATTAAGAGGTGGGGCTGGAGCGGAGCAGGGGCGGGGCCATGGGGAAGAGGCGGGGCAGGGGCTGGAGCAGCACGCAGCTGCTTAGGGCACCAGGAAATGTGGTGCCCCAAATTTCCTGGTGCCCTACGCAGCTGCCTACTTTGCATAGGGGTAAGGACGGCCCTGCTTCCTTCTGGGCTGTGGCTGGCGGGGCTCTGCCTTCAGCGCTGGGCTCCCGGCCAGCAGCTGCCGCGCTCCAGCCGCCCAGCTCTGAAGGCAGCAGGGCCGCCAGCAGCAGCCCAGAAGGAAGGGTGACTGTACTGCCCCCCCCCCCACAATAACCTTGTGCCCCTCCCACGGCTCCTTTTTGGGTCAGGACCCTACAATTACAGCACTGTGACATTTCAGATTTAAATAGCTGAAATCATGAGATTTACGATTTTTAAAATCCTATGGCCATGAAATTGGCCAAAGTGGACTGTGAATTTGGTAGGGCCCTGACTGTACGGGAGGTTTTCTAATCCTGTCACCATTCACGTGGCTCCTCTCTGAACTCTCCGCAATTCATCAACATCCAGGATTCCGGCAGCAGTCGCACCAGTGCCTAATACCGAGGTAAAATCAGCTCTCTGCTCCTGCTCACGATTCCCCTGGTTCTGGATCCCGGGAGCCCCTTAGATCTTCTGGCCACCGCAGCGCACTGGAGCTCGCGTTCCGCTGATTTTCCACCACAATCCCTAAGTCCTTTTCTGAGTCCCTGCTTCCCAACACAGAGCCCCCCGCCTCCTGTGAGTGCAGCCGACACGCTTTGTTCCTGCACTTACACTTACACTTAGTGACATTCAAACGCACATTGTTTGCTTGAGCCCAGTTTCGCTCTGTATCAGTGGCCTGCCCTCGGCATTATATATCATTGCCCCAACCTTTGTGTCATTTGCACAATTTATCTCTGATGAGTTTATATTTTCTTCCAGGTCACTGACAAAAAGGTTAACTAGCATAGGACCAAGAACGGACCCCTGTGGGACCTCACTGGAAACAGACCCGCCCCGTGACTATTTCCTATTTACGCTTCCATGTCGAGACCTAGCAGTTCGCCGACTTCTAATCCACTGAATATGAGCCACGTTCGTTTGATATTGTTCGAGGGGGGTATTAAAAATGTCGCGTGGTACCAAGTCCAAGTCTATCACGTCGACACCAGGACCTTCACCAGCCAGCCTTGGAATCTCGTCCAGGCGAGATGTCCAGGTAGCTTGACAGGGTCACTTTTCCACCACCCATGTGGGCTGGCATTAGTCTGATTGCTGTCCATCAGTGCGCGCACCCCTCCAGGCAGGACAGGAGCCATCTGTCCTGCTCTGGGGGGCCCACACACGCACTGTGGTTGGGCTCTGAGAACAGTTTGTGAAGGGCCACAGCCCAGGGCGCGGCTAGTGGCCAGTGGCCCAAGGGGAGAAGAGGGGCAGGGAGTGAGAACTGGGTCCCTGACGCGGGAATGGTGGTGTGTGTAGAGCAGGAGCAGCAGATGGATCCAAGCCCTCGCAGGTGCCCATGGTGGGGTTGTCCTGACCCTGGCACAGACTGGGGCTGTGTCACGGAGTCCCCGGACAATGCTCTGGAACTGCTCCCCATGAAGCCAGGCAGGACTCTGGGGCAGTCGCCTTTCTGTGAGCAGCCTGTCTGCAGGACACACAGCTCACCCGGCTTCCACCTTCCTGGGTCTGACCTCAGAGCATTCAGCATCCTCTGCCCCTCCGTGCGCTTCCCACAGCGAGTCCGCTCAGGCGGGGTCCTGGGGAAGCCAGAGGGTCCTGCACCCCAACTCCGCAGTCAGACGGGACTCTCAGCCAGCCAGTAAAACAGAGGTTTATTAGACAACAGGAACATAGTCTAACACAGCGCTTGTAGGTGTAGAGAACAGGACCCCTCAGCTGGGTCCATTTTGGGGGGCAGTGAGCCAGACAACCACGCCTGCCCTTCACTCCAGGTCTCCAGCCAGCCCCAAACTGAAACTCCCTCCAGCCCCTCCTCCTCTGGGCTTTCCCCTTTCCCGAGCCTGGAGGGCACCTGATTCCTTTGTTCTCCAACCCTTTAGCTCTCACCTTGCAGCGGGGAAGGGCCAGGCCATCAGTTGCCAGGAAACAGGGTGTCGGCCATTGTCTGTGTCCAGACCCCTGCACACACCTGCCCTCTAGGGCTCTGCAATGATCATACACCCTTACCCCACCACCTAGATACTTAAGAACTGCATAGGGGAAACTGAGGTACCCCCACATTATTCAGAGGAAACATTAAGAACAGTCCCACTTTGTCACAGGCTGGCACCGAGGGCCTCAGCGTGGAGGTCACTACGCCATCCCTGCCTGTTCGCCACATGGCTCCTGCACTCTCCAGTGCTGTCTGGCAAAGTCCTGGTGGCTGCCATGGGAGGGCACACCATGGGAGCCCCAGGTGTGCCCCTCCCTGCAGGAGTCAGTGTGAACAATAATAACAGAACATGTGTAAATGGCAGAGGTGCAAAATGACTTCTTTGTTTCGTTTTCACCAAGAAGGTTGGTGGCGATTGGACATCTAATATAGCAAATGCCAGTGAGAATGAGGTAGGATCAGAGGCTAAAATAGGGAAAGAACAAGTCAAAAATTACTTAGACAAGTTAGCTGTCTTCAGATCACCAGGGCCTGATGAAATGCATCCGAGAATACTCAAGGAGCTGGCTGAGAAGATATCTGAGCCATTAGCGATGATCTTTGAGAAGTCTTTGAGAGATTCCAGAGGTCTGGAAAAGGGCAAATCTAGTGCCCATCTATAAAAAGGGGAATAAGAACAACCCGGGGAATTACAGACCAGCCAGCTTAACTTCTGTACCCGGAAAGATAATGGAGCAAATAATTAAGCTATCAATTTGCAAACACCAAGAAGTTAATAAGGTGATAAATAACAGCCAGCATGGATTTGTCAAGAACAAATCGTGTCAAACCAACCTGGTAGCTTTCTTTGACAAGGGAACAAGCCTTGTGGATAGGAGGGAAGCGGTAGACATGGTATATCTTGACTTTAGAAAGGCTTTTGATCCTGTCTCACATGACCTTCTCATAAACAAACCAGGGAAATGCAACCTAGATGGAGCTACTATAAGGTGGGTGCCTAACTGGTTGGAAATCCGTTCCCAGAGAGTAGTTATCAGTGGTTCAGAGTCATGGTGGAAGCGCATAACAAGGGGGTCCTGCAGGGATCAGTTCGGGGTCTGGTTCTGTTCAATATTTTCATCAATGATTTAGAAAATGGCATAGCAAGTTTGTGGACAATACCAAGCTGGGAGGAGTTGCAAGTGCTTTGGAGGATAGGATTAAAATTCAAAATGATCTGGACAAACTGGAGAAATGGTCTGAAGTAAATAGGATGAAATTCAATAAGGGCAAATGCAAAGAACTCCACTTAGGAAGGAACAATCAGTTGCACACATACAGAATGGGAAATGACTGCCTAGGAAGGAGTACTGCGGAAAGGGATCTGGGGGTCATAGTGGATCACAAGCTAAATAGGAGTCAACAGTGTAACGCTGTTGCAAAAAAAGCAAACATCATTCTGGGCTGTATCAGCAGGAGTGTTGTAAGCAAGACACACAAAGTAATTCTTCCGCTCTACTCCATGCTGATTAGGCCTCAACTGGAGTATTGTGCCCAGTTCTGGGGGCCACATTTCAGGAAAGATGTGGACAAACTGGAGAAAGTCCAGACAAGAGCAACAAAAGTGATTAAAGGTCTAGAAAACATGACCTATGAGGGAAGATTGAAAAAGTTGGTTTGTTTAGTCTGGAGAAGAGAAGACTGAGAGGGGACATGAGAACAGTTTTCAAGTACATAAAAGTTTGTTACAAGGAGGAGGGAGGAAAATTGTTCTCGTTAACCTCTGAGGCTAGGACAAGAAGCAATGGGCTTAAACTGCAGCAAGGGAGGTTTAGGTTGGACATTAGGAAAAACTTCCTACCTGTCAGGGTGGTTAAGCACTGGAATAAATGGCCCAGGGAGGTGGTGGAATCTCCATCATTGGAGATTTTTAAGAGCAGGTGAGATAAACACCTGTCAGGGATGGTCTAGATAATACTTAGTCCTGCCATGAGTGCAGGGGACTGGACTAGAGACTTCTCGAGGTCCCTTCCAGTTCTATGATTCTATGAATGGCGTGGCCCCAGTCTAAGATGGACTCCACCCCATGGCGGGCTGGGAGCTGGGTCAGCAGGTTGGAACAGGGGGGCTGGGAGTCAGGACTCCTGGGTTCCATCCCCAGCCCTGGAAGAGGAATGGGGATCTAGTGGGTTAGAGCAGGGCGGATGGGAGCCAGGACTCATGGATTCTGTTCCCAGCTCTGGGATGGGGTTAGAGCAGCGAGTCAAGACTCTTGAGTTCTTGTCCCAGCTCTGCCAGTAAGTCTCCAGTGATGTTGGCCAAGTCATTTCCTCCCTCCGTGCCTCAGTTTCCCCATTTGAAAGATGGTGCTAGAAGCCCTGCCCTTCTGAACTCCAGGACACAGCACTCTCTGAGCCCCTGGCCGGAGCGGGGGGATGCACAGGTCCAGCAGAGCTAGTGCTTTATGCTGGTTTCTGCTGGCTGTCCCCATGCAGGGGCCCAAACTGGGTCTGTGTGCTCTGCCCCACCCACCCCGTCTGCTCTGCCCTGCCCTCCCCCTCCGGGCACCGCTCTCCCCTCTTGGCTCCCGGCCTCCCCTGCACTGATCCCTGGGGATTAGCTGCCAGGCCCCTCTGCAGCCGGCAGTGTTGCCCAGCACTGGGCTCACAGCCCTGGCCCATCACATGCTCTGCAAATCCCTTGGAGATTGGGGTCATGGGGCTCTGCTGGGTGGCTGCAGGGAGGCCGGGGGCGGGGCCGGGAGCAGCTGTGCTGTGGGGTGAGACACATTTTACAGAGGTCTGTGGGTCTCCTGTGGGTCCCTGAGGGGCCCAGGTGCTGCCCATGCCTCCCCCAGCCAGCTCCCAGCTGCTCTTCCGCCCGAGATGCAGGTTGGGTCCGTGTCTTCTCCGTGCTGGGGGGTGGGGGCACTCATGGCGGAGGTGCCCATTTCCCAGGGGCAAGGGCAGCAGGAGGGGGAGGTGCTGGGGTGTCTGTGGCTCTGCGCCCTGACCTGCCTAGAGAGGAGAAAGGGCTCGGTGCCCAGGGCACAGAGGTGTGAGAGCAGGGGGTGCATGCTGGGGTCAGCGTGTGCAGGAATGAGCAGGTGTGTATCTACACACACGTGGGGGGTGCACTCGGGGGCTGTGATTGTGCGGAGGGGTGTGAGTGGGTGTGTGCGTGCAGGAATGAGCACGTGTGTATCTACACACACATGGGGGGTGCTGAAGTTTCTGTGAGGCTGCACGAGTGGAGGAATTGCGTTGTCGACATGATGTTCTTTTGCCAGTGCCTGTTTGCCGGGTGTGCTGCATTGCGGAGTGGGTGTTGTTTGCCCCTTCGGCACTACTGGGGCCCTGCACTGCAGCAGCGGGGGGAGACTGTGTCAGCTCCCACCAGCCCGGGGCCTCATCTGAGAAGCGAATCGTCCAGACAGCAGCTGGCTCCTGAAGGTGCAACATCCGCTGCTTGGGGGACCGGCTGCGTCAGGCCCTGCCCTGCAGGTCACCTTCCCCGTGGGGTCACGGAGCCCCGCGCTGCTCCCCCTACTGGCGGGCTCAGCTCCAGCTCTTGCATGCGACGCCCTACGAAGAGGGCAGGAGCTGCTTGTTTCCCCTGGGGCAGCCCCCGCTCAGGGCTGGCCATGCTGGCAGGGCGGCATGGGCAGGCAGGCTGTCCTGTAGACACACAGCTCCGTTCTCCAGGGCCTGGGCACTACAGTCCCCCGTTTGTAAATGGCAGGATTAGACGTCAATTGTTTGCAAATTATCTCACACAGGCTGCAGCCCCGGGGACCCGCCACAGAATCCGCTTCTTCCAGGATTCCCTAGCACTGTGGCCTGCTAACCCTATGGGGGGGTGTCACGGAGTGGGGGGAGTCCAGGCCCTGCCCCCCTCTTCCTGGGATCCACTGAGACTCTCAGCCAGCCAGTAAAACAGAAGGTTTATTGGACAACAGGAACACAGTCCAAACCAGAGCTTGTGGGTACAACCAGGACCCCTCAGTCACGTCCTTCTGGGGGAGCAGGGAGCTTAGACCCCAGCCCTGGGGTTCCCTGTGTTCCTCCACCCAGCCCCAAACTGAAACTAAGCCCCCGCAGCAGGCTCCCTCCTGCAGCCTCTGTTCACGTTCCTGGCAGAGGTGTTACCTCCCCCTCCCCCTCCTGGCTCAGGTGACAGGCTCTCAGGTCTCCCCTCCCCAGGGCACATCCACCCCCCTCCCTGCTGCGTCACATCGTCACAGGGGGCGCGGTGGGCTCTGGCCTGCTCGCTGGCCTACGTGACCGTTGCACAGCCCCTCAGGCAGCCTGGGTTTGGGGTGCAGACACACCCGGAGCGTCACAGTTACACACAAGGTGGACAGATTGTTTGGCGGAAGTAAACACCTATCAAGGGAGCTTTCGCGGTGCCTTGGCCCATTCGTGCCTCTCCCCGCCCAGGCCAACGAGGGCATGAGTGGGGTTCCGCTTGTGTCTTTCTTAAACCCATGAGTTTTAGTGTCCAGCAAAGTGGGGAACTGACGCTTCCAGGCTCTGCTCCTGCAGGTTCTGGGCAGGCTCCTCGGAGGAGCAGGAGCCACTGGCCATTATCTTTGAAAACTCGTGGCGAACCGGGGAAGTCCCGGATGACTGGAAAAAGGCTAATGTAGTGCCAATCTTTAAAAAAGGGAAGAAGGAAGATCCTGGGAACTACAGGCCAGTCAGCCTCACCTCAGTCCCTGGAAAAATCATGGAGCAGGTCCTCAAAGAATCAATCCTGAAGCACTTGCATGAGAGGAAAGTGATCAGGAACAGCCAGCATGGATTCACCAAGGGAAGGTCATGCCTGACTAATCTAATCGCCTTTTATGATGAGATTACTGGTTCTGTGGATGAAGGGAAAGCAGTGGATGTATTGTTTCTTGACTTTAGCAAAGCTTTTGACACGGTCTCCCATAGTATCCTTGTCAGCAAGTTAAGGAAGTATGGGCTGGATGAATGCACTATAAGGTGGGTAGAAAGCTGGCTAAATTGTCGGGCTCAACGGGTAGTGATCAATGGCTCCATGTCTAGTTTGCAGCCGGTATCAAGTGGAGTGCCCCAAGGGTCGGTCCTGGGGCCGGTTTTATTCAATATCTTCATAAATGATCTGGAGGATGGTGTGGATTGCACTCTCAGCAAATTTGCGGATGATACTAAACTGGGAGGAGTGGTAGATACGCTGGAGGGGAGGGATAGGATACAGAAGGACCTAGACCAATTGGAAGATTGGGCCAAAAGGAATCTGATGAGGTTCAATAAGGATAAGTGCAGGGTCCTGCACTTAGGACGGAAGAACCCAATGCACAGCTACAGACTAGGGACCGAATGACTAGGCAGCAGTTCTGCGGAAAAGGACCTAGGGGTGACAGTGGACGAGAAGCTGGATATGAGTCAGCAGTGTGCCCTTGTTGCCAAGAAGGCAAATGGCATTTTGGGATGTATATGTAGGGGCATTGCCAGCAGATCGAGGGATGTGATCGTCCCCCTCTATTTGACATTGGTGAGGCCTCATCTGGAGTACTGTGTCCAGTTTTGGGCCCCACACTTCAAGAAGGATGTGGATAAATTGGAGAGAGTCCAGCGAAGGGCAACAAAAATGATTAGGGGACTGGAACACATGAGTTATGAGGAGAGGCTGAGGGAGCTGGGATTGTTTAGCCTGCAGAAGAGAAGAATGAGGGGGGATTTGATAGCTGCTTTCAACTACCTGAAAGGGGGTTCCAAAGAGGATGGCTCTAGACTGTTCTCAATGGTAGCAGATGACAGAACGAGGAGTAACGGTCTCAAGTTGCAGTGGGGGAGGTTTAGGTTGGATATTAGGAAAAACTTTTTCACTAAGAGGGTGGTGAAACACTGGAATGCGTTACCTAGGGAGGTGGTAGAATCTCCTTCCTTAGAGGTTTTTAAGGTCAGGCTTGACAAAGCCCTGGCTGGGATGATTTAACTGGGAATTGGCCCTGCTTTGAGCAGGGGGTTGGACTAGATGACCTTCTGGGGTCCCTTCCAACCCTGATATTCTATGATTCTATGATTCTATGACCGAGAGGTCAGAGGGATCATTTGGGGAAGTGCTTGCCCCCAGGCCATGGGGGGCTCTTATCTTTTATCATTTTCCTGTGAGTGCCTTCGAAACCCCAGTGACTGTCTGAGCTCAGAGCTGGCGCTGGGGTGCTGCGTGCCCGGGGTGAGGTGCCCACATGCTGTGTGCTGGGGGGGTTGATCAATGCATCAGTGGAGACGTGGCTGCAGGTTTTGCACCTGTTCTGGCAGGGCCTGGTGCTGCGCCCAGTCAGTGCGTCCTGGCTTGTGGCGAGGTGGCTTCTAGGATGAGCCTGGGGGCTGTCTGCAGGCCGGAGGAGGGGGCTGGGAAAGATTTCTTTCCGGATTGGGTCCTTATTGCATATGGCTTGTAATTGTTCAACGACACCCGGCATGGGCTCCCTTGGCAGGCAGCAGGGCACAACTAAGGGGGTGCGGCCACCAAGCTTGGATTTCTTCCCTGTATTAAAGCAGGTTCTTGCTGCCCCCTTCCATGATGTGATCTGATGTGGGGGCGGGGGTGGGGGAGGGAAATCCTTTTGGTGAGGGCAGCTTTCAGTGTAAGTCACCCACTTAGACAGACAGACGGGCAGAAAGAAAGAGGGCTCGGCAGACATCCTTAAAGCCTGTCCAAACCCTGGGCTCCCCCTCCCCCGCCGGTGCCCCTCACTCCCGACCCGCAGCCCCTGCTAGCCCCAGCCCTGCCCCCCAGCCCTGCCTCACTGCCGCCCCCCCCAGCCCTGCCGGTGCCCCTCACTCCCGACCCACAGCCCCCTGCTAGCCCAGCCTTGCCCCCCGCAGCCCTGCCGGTGCCCCTCACTCCCGCCCCCCCAGCTCTGCCGGTGCCCCTCACTCCCGACCCACAGCCCCCTGCTAGCCCAGCCTTGCCCCCCCCAGCCCTGCCGGTGCCCCTCACTCCCGCCCCCCCAGCTCTGCCGGTGCCCCTCACTCCCGACCCACAGCCCCCTGCTAGCCCAGCCCTGGGCTCCCCCCAGCTCTGCCGGTGCCCCTCACTCCCGCCCCCCCAGCTCTGCCGGTGCCCCTCACTCCCGACCCACAGTCCCCTGCTAGCCCAGCCTTGCCCCCCAGCCCCCCAGCCCTGCCTCACTCCCGACCCACAGCCCCTGCTAGCCCCAGCCCTGCCCCCCAGCCCTGCCTCACTGCCGCCCCCCCCAGCCCTGCCGGTGCCCCTCACTCCCGACCCACAGTCCCCTGCTAGCCCAGCCTTGCCCCCCAGCCCCCCAGCCCTGCCTCACTCCCGACCCACAGCCCCCTGCTAGCCCAGCCTTGCCCCCCCCAGCCCTGCCGGTGCCCCTCACTCCCGCCCACTGCCCCGGGGCCCTCCACATGCCTCAGCCCCCCTCGTTTCTCCCCCCGTGGCTCCGGCTCGGGGCAGGTTGAAGCCCACGTGGCCCGTGACTAATCCCGGCGCGGGGGGGCCCGGCCCGGCAGCAGCTGGTGCCGCGGCACGTGACTGGAGCGGCCCGGGTCCCCCCGCAGCGCCGGAGCCAGGTGAGGGGCGGGAGCCGGGAGCCCCGGGGCCACGGTGATGGGCGGGGCGGGGCGGGGCGGGGCAGGGCCTCGCTGCGGAGCCGCAGGAGCGGAGGCCCCAGGTGAGGGGAGGCGGCCCCGGGGGGGCTTTGTGCTGCCCCCCCCGAGGGGGCCGCGCCGGGCGGACGGGGGGTTCTGGGGCGGGAAGGGGGGGTGTGGGAGTTGCATGGGGAGGGTTCTGGGGCGGGAAGGGGGGGTGTGGGAGTCGCACTGGGGAGGGATGGGAGATGCAGGGGATGGGGGGGTTATGGGGCAGGGAGGGGGGGTGTGGGAGTCGCACTGGGGAGGGACGGGGGGTTCTGGGGCGGGAAGGGGGGGTGTGGGAGTTGCATGGGGAGGGACGGGGGGGTTCTGGGGCGGGAAGGGGGGGCGTGGGAGTTGCATGGGGAGGGACGGGGGTTCTGGGGCGGGAAGGGGGGGTGTGGGAGTTGCATGGGGAGGGATGGGGGGTTCTGGGGCGGGAAGGGGGGGCGTGGGAGTCGCACTGGGGAGGGATGGGAGATGCAGGGGCTGAGGGGATGGGGGGGTTATGGGGCAGGGAGGGGGGGTGTGGGAGTTGCATGGGGAGGGACGGGGGGGTTCTGGGGCGGGAAGTGGGGGTGTGGGAGTTGCATGGGGAGGGACGGGGGGTTCTGGGGCGGGAAGGGGGGGCGTGGGAGTCGCACTGGGGAGGGATGGGAGATGCAGGGGCTGAGGGGATGGGGGGGTTATGGGGCAGGGAGGGGGGTTTCTGGGGCGGGAAGGGGGTGTGTGGGAGTTGCATGGGGAGGGACGGGGGGGTTCTGGGGCGGGAAGGGGGGGTGTGGGAGTTGCATGGGGAGGGACGGGGGGGTTCTGGGGCGGGAAGGGGGGGTGTGGGAGTTGCATGGGGAGGGACGGGGGGGTTCTGGGGCGGGAAGGGGGGGTGTGGGAGTTGCATGGGGAGGGACGGGGGGGTTCTGGGGCGGGAAGGGGGGGTGTGGGAGTTGCATGGGGAGGGACGGGGGGTTCTGGGGCGGGAAGGGGGGGTGTGGGAGTTGCATGGGGAGGGACGGGGGGGTTCTGGGGCGGGAAGGGGGGGTGTGGGAGTTGCATGGGGAGGGATGGGGGGTTCTGGGGCGGGAAGGGGGGGCGTGGGAGTCGCACTGGGGAGGGATGGGAGATGCAGGGGCTGAGGGGATGGGGGGGTTATGGGGCAGGGAGGGGGGGTGTGGGAGTTGCATGGGGAGGGACGGGGGGGTTCTGGGGCGGGAAGTGGGGGTGTGGGAGTTGCATGGGGAGGGACGGGGGGTTCTGGGGCGGGAAGGGGGGGCGTGGGAGTCGCACTGGGGAGGGATGGGAGATGCAGGGGCTGAGGGGATGGGGGGGTTATGGGGCAGGGAGGGGGGTTTCTGGGGCGGGAAGGGGGTGTGTGGGAGTTGCATGGGGAGGGACGGGGGGGTTCTGGGGCGGGAAGGGGGGGTGTGGGAGTTGCATGGGGAGGGACGGGGGGGTTCTGGGGCGGGAAGGGGGGGTGTGGGAGTTGCATGGGGAGGGACGGGGGGGTTCTGGGGCGGGAAGGGGGGTGTGGGAGTTGCATGGGGAGGGACGGGGGGGTTCTGGGGCGGGAAGGGGGGGTGTGGGAGTTGCATGGGGAGGGACGGGGGGGTTCTGGGGCGGGAAGGGGGTGTGGGAGTTGCGCTGGGGAGGGATGGGAGATGCAGGGGCTGAGGGGATGGGGGGGTTATGGGGCAGGGAGGGGGGGTTCTGGGGCGGGAAGGGGGTGTGTGGGAGTTGCATGGGGAGGGACGGGGGGCTTCTGGGGCGGGAAGGGGGTGTGTGGGAGTTGCATGGGGAGGGACGGGGGGCTTCTGGGGCGGGAAGGGGGGGTGTGGGAGTTGCATGGGGAGGGACGGGGCGGTTCTGGGGCGGGAAGGGGGGGTGTGGGAGTTGCATGGGGAGGGACGGGGGGGTTCTGGGGCGGGAAGGGGGGGTGTGGGAGTTGCATGGGGAGGGACGGGGGGGTTCTGGGGCGGGAAGGGGGGGGTGTGGGAGTTGCATGGGGAGGGACGGAGGGGTTCTGGGGCGGGAAGGGGGGTGTGGGAGTTGCGCTGGGGAGGGATGGGAGATGCAGGGGCTGAGGGGATGGGGGGGTTATGGGGCAGGGAGGGGGGATGTGGGGGTCTGGCACCTTCTCCTGGTGAGGTCGTACAGCATCCTAGCCCCTGGGGACAGCACAGTGCTGACTCAGCCCAGCCACGCTGTTCGTGAACGCTGAGCTAATGCCTGGGTGTGCTCCCCGCACGCCTGGGCACACCCTGCACGCTACCCGCCCAGCAGCCCCTCACTGCCCTGCCTGGGCACATTCTGGCCAGCTGGGGCCTTGGGTGCACACCAGGCCCAGGGCAGCTGGAGAGAGGCAGAAAAGAGAGTCAGAGAAAAGTGGGGCTGGAAGGGACCTGGAAAGGTCGTCAAGTGCAGCCCCCACACTGGGGCAGCGCCAAGTAACCCCGGACCATCCCTGGCAGGGGTTTGTCCAACCCGTGCTCAAAACCCTCCAGTGACAGGGATCCCACAGCCTCCCCTGGAAGCCTATTGCAGAGCTTAGCTCCCCTCAGAGGGAAAAAGGGTTTCCGAATATCTACCCGAGATCTCCCTGGCTGCAGATTGAGCCCATCACTTCGTGTCCTGCCTTCCGTGGACATGGAGAACAATTGATCCCCGGCCTCTTCAGAACAGCCCTTAACAGACGTGAAGACTGTTCTCCGGTCCCCCTCAGTCCTTATCTCTCCAGGTTGACAGGTCCTGGTTTTAAACCTTTCCTCACAGGGCGGTTTTCTAAACTTTTCATCATTTGTGTTGCTCTGCCCTGGATTCTCTCCAGTTTGTCTGCATCTGCCCTACAGTGTGGCCCCCAGACCTGGACACGAACCCCCACTGAGGCCTCGCCAGTGCCAAGCAGAGCTGGACAATCACCTCCCGTGTCTGACCCGCTCCAGCTAATGCCCCAGAATGACACCAGCCCTTCTCCCAGCTGCAGCTGGAGGCTGATGTGCAG
Source organism: Lepidochelys olivacea (assembly GCF_965140295.1). NCBI lineage: Eukaryota > Metazoa > Chordata > Testudines > Cheloniidae > Lepidochelys > Lepidochelys olivacea. Next base: position 1,028,127 of record NC_140417.1, on the reverse strand, counting down.
TGCAGGACCCCCAGGCGGGGAGCCAAGAAGGGCAGCACAAGCACTCACTAGCTATACACCTCACCTCAGAGCTTCCAGGCCAGCCCCGCCATAAGCTGGGGCCTTGCTTATGGATCCCAGGCGGGAATTCCCCGGTGTCCGAGCTGGCAGCCACTGCTCTCTTCGCATCTTTGCTGGCTGCCTATCCTTTTGCTCTGAGATGTGGGGCGAATGGCCCTGCTGGGCTGGGCTCCATGGCTACGGGGTCAGTAGCACCAAAGCCAAGCTGCTGATGGCAGCATTTGCCTGACCTAAGACCTGCCATGCCCACCAGAGGCAGCCTGGGCCCAGCTGGAAACAGGCCAGGGAGAGGAGGGGCGTGGGGCATCCCTGGCCAGCCTTGCCCGGCAGCTGGGCAGCAGGAGCTGGGGCGTGGCATGTGCGTGCGTGAGGGCAGTGTCTCTCCATGTTGCAGGGCAGGGACTCTGCGCCCAGCCATGGGGCAGCCAGGACCTCCGGTGTGGGTGATGTGTGGGGCAGGGAGGGGGAACCCATCACTCCAATGGGGGCTCACGCTGCCCAGGACATGTCAGAGGGCAGGGGAGAAGAGCCTGGCTTGGCTGGAGACTCTGTCATTCAGCAACAGGTCTGGGTGTTCATCCCACGGCAGAGCTCAGCCCTGGCCCTTTGGGGGCAGCCCAGGCCCCACAGGAGGTCGAGGGCAGAGGCAGGGTCAGCAGTGCCCAGTGCTTCAGCCATGGTGCTGGTCCCCCCTGCCCGGGCACCCCCAGACGCTGCACTGCCCCAAGATACCCATGAGAGAGGCCAGACCTGGTCAGACGCAAGGTCCCTCCAGCCCAGTGTCCTGTCCCCCGACAGTGGCCAATGCCAGGTGCCTCAGAGGGAGTGAACAGATCAGGGAATCATCCAGTGTCATCCACTGTCGCCCATTCCCAGCTCCTGGCAAACAGAGGCTAGGGACGCCCTCCCTGCCCATGTCAGGCCAGGCCCTGCACTGCCCGGCACAGGCCCTGGGCAGGAGGTGCCTGGGGCTGGAGTTCAGGAGGCCCCAGGCCTGTGCTCAGCCTGCTAGCCCTGTGGCGGGGAAGGGTTAACAGCTGTTTCCAATCAGGCGTGCTGGGCTCCATTAGCTGTGCCTGAGCATCCCCATCACCGGGCTGCTGCTGGAGCTGGAGGAAGCTGCCAAGGTGAACTTGGCCCTGGGATGTCTGGGGAGAGGGGCCGGGGCCTCGGGCTGGCCCGTCCCTGCCCTCCCGGGGCCTCGGGCTGGCCCGTCCCTGCCCAGGGGCTGTGGCGTCTCGAGGCGGCCAGCTGCAACTCCCGTGCCCCTGCGTGGCGGCCCCAGGGCTAGCTGTCTCTTCCAGCCGGCTGCGGGGGGGCCTGCGCAGGGCACTGCTGCGGGGAAGTGCACAACAGGGTGGTGGCTGTGCATGGTGCCCAGCGGGACCCTCCCCCAGGAGGGCTGATCCCCTCCCCTAGTGGTCCCACGGCCCCCACCTGCGCGTGCCGGCTCTGCAGCAGTGGGTGCTGTGGGGACTGCAGTGGGAGCTGGGGCCTTGAGCCCAGCCCTGCAGTAGGGGCTGCTAACAGGGTTCCTCCGGTGGGGAGGGGAACCTTGGGGAAGGAACAACAGGCCTGAGCATCCCCTTCTTGGGGGCCGTGGGCAGACCTCCTTCGCAAGAGGCTGCCTGGGGAGGCTGGGGCCCGGAGCTTTGGCAGGCAATCCAGCAGCTGGGGTCCTCGCAGCATCCAGAAGAGCCCATGTTGGGGGCACATGCAACCTGGGGGTGCTCCTGCATGTGTGCACGGCTCCTGGCTCTGCCTCCGTTGCAGACACCCCCACGCTGGCTGCAAGGCCCGACCCGTGCCCGAGGGCGGAGGGCTGCCTGGGCTGGCTGCTCTGTCGCGGCCGGCTCGCCCTGAGGCTGCCTTTCGCTTTCCCTTGCAGAGTGAAGAGCGAGGAGTTTGCCATGGCGGCTGCAGCGCACCTCCTCGCCTGGAGCCTGCTCCTGGTGCCGGCACTGCTCCCAGTCTCGCCCCTGCCCCAGCCGTTCAGCAGCGAGCGCCGCACCAGGCCGCAGGCTGCAGGAGCCTCCCTGGGCCCCGGCTGGGCACAGGAGCTGGCTGGGTGGCCCCTTCTGGGCAGCCCCTCCCAAGAGGCTCTCTGGACCCACCAGGCTCTGCCAGCCCTCTCCCCATTGGCACTGGCTGCCCCTAGGGGGAGCTTGGTCTTCAGTGGGGCTGGGGAGCTGGACGATGAGCTGTCGCAAGGCTCCAGCCCTGGCCACTCTGCAGCCACCAGCCACAACTCGGGCACCCCCCCTGCCCCAGCAGAAAGCTCTGTTCTCCCACCCCCTGCGTGGCCCCTGCTCCTGGGGGCTGAGGACTCTTGGCAGATGCTGGAGGTACCCCCGGCTCTGGGACCTGCTGGCACTGAGGGGGCCGGGGGCCCTGGCCCAGCCACTGCCGCGTTCCAGGGACACACTGAGCTTGGCTCGGGGAGCTGGCCCCTCACACCCGCACCTGGCTCCGGGGCTCTGCTGTCCCCTGGTTGGGCTCTGAGAACCGGAGGCAGCCCGGGAGCCTTGGCTTTCGAGAGCAGAGAACTGCCCTCAGGCTCGGAGCCCAGGAGCCAGCATCCAGCTTCGCCCAGCCCAGCCAGTCCTCCCGGGGCAGGGAGCGGCCCAGGCCCTGCTGGGCAGGACAGTCCGGGCACACCCAGGCCAATGGTGTCCACCGTCGCCTTGGCGGCCAGGCCGGGCTCCATGGCAGGAGCCATCAGTGCCAAGTGGCGGCAGGTGGCAGATGCGGGCCCTGGGGGAGCGGGTCAGGAGGGCTGGCCTGTGAGCTGGGCTCCAGGGAAGGGGCAGCCTGTGCCTAGGGCCAATGTCCCCCGGGAGCCCTGGGAACCGCTGGAGCATGCCTGGGGAAAGGGCCAGGCTTCCTACACGCAGGGTTACTCCCACTCTCAGCGCAGGGGCAGCACCCTCCCTCCCTGGGGCGATGCCCAGGGGCTGCCCCCGCACCCCACCGGCAGGGACGGCCAGCCTCAGCCAGAGGGACGGTGGGTCCCTGGAGCCAGCCTGGCTGCCATGCCCGCTGCTACCTCCCAGCTGCAGCAGATGGCTGGAGCAGGGGGCTCCGTGGCCGGTAGGTGGCCTGGTCTTGCTCCTGCTGTGCTCAGCGCTGGCCAACTGGAGCTTGGGGACAGGGCCTGGGAGCTCCCGCCAGGCCTGGCTCCAGTGCACAGCCGCCTGACAGAGCCGGCTCCCCCGGCACAAGGGAGCCCCGCCTGGAGGCTCACCCCAGCCTGGGCAGAGGGGGCCATGCTGGAAACCAGAGCCCCGGCCTGGACAGAGGGGCTCTCGGCTCATCAGAGAAGCACTCGGTGGGCACTGCCCGGATCCACAACCCAGGCACCGCACCTCCCCGGGAAAGCTGCTCCTGGTGCAGAACAGGGACTGGAGCACCCCCGCACCAGGCCCGCCCTCTACACCAGCCTGGAAACGTCGCCCGCCCCAACGTCTCCTCGCCCAGGTATGTGTGACCAGCCCTGGGCTCCCTGTGGCTGGTGGGGGCTGCTCCCAGGGGTCCCCTCTCATCCCTCCTTTGGAGCCACGGGTACCTCCCCATGTTCCCACAAGCCTTCTGTCACCCCCTGGCCGGGGGCCTTGCCCTTTGCCAAAGGCACCGGGACGCCCCTTCTGCTCTCCCGCCCCATTGCCGTGGGTGAGCGAGGCTGTGTCTGCACGGCCCCGGGGGCAGCAGCTGCAGCCACCTGAGGCCCCCAGGCCCTTGGTTCTGTTTCAGGGGCTGCAGCAGAGGAGGAGATTGGGGCCCCGCAGCGAGTCCGGGGAGCTGTGGACCCAAGGGCCCCCGTGAACAACACCTCCACGGCCACCTCTGCCCCCAGCCCGCTGCCTCCGGGGACCACGCACTCAGGTGATGGGGGATCCCGCCCCTGTGACTCAGCCAGCCCTTTTCTCCCACCCCCATGGGCAGCTGGGCCCAGGGGTGCCCCTGGCAGGGCCTGGGCACTGGGGGCTCAGAGATGGTCCCAGTGGGTCCCAGCCGGCCCAATCCTACCCAGCCCTGTGGAGACTGAGTGCCAAGTTTAGAGGCGCTCCTGTGGGGGGCTGCTGGGACCTGCCTTGCAAGGTGCCCGTGGGAATGTCTAGGTGCTCCCCACCTGGCACCTCTGGGGTGGGGCGGGGCAAGCCCTGTGTCACGGAGTGGGGGGAGTCCAGGCCCTGCACCCCTCTTCCTGGGATTCACTGAGACTCTCAGCCAGCCAGTAAAACAGAAGGTTTATTGGACAACAGGAACACAGCCCCCAACAGAGCTTGTGGGTACAACCAGGACCCCTCAAGTCCTTCTGGGGGAGCAGGGAGCTTAGACCCCAGCCCTGGGGTTCCCTGTGTTCCTCCACCCAGCCCCAAACTGAAAACTAAACCCACCCGGCAGGTTCCCTGCTGCAGCCTCCGTCCACATTCCTGGGCAGAGGTGTCACCTCCCCCTCCCCCTCCCGGCTCAGGTGACAGGCTCTCAGGTCTCCCATCCCCAGGGCACATTCCCAGGTCAACACTCCCCTCTCCCTGCTGAGTCACATCGTCACATCTCTCCCCCCTTCGAGACTGAACTGAGTGGGGTCACGCTGACCAGTGACCTGGGGAAGTTCGGGGCCCCCTCTCCGGGACAGCGCATCCGCTATCAGGTTGGCACTTCCCTTCACGTGGACCACGTCCATGTTGTAATCCTGCAGGAGCAGGCTCCATCTCAGGAGTTTGGCGTTGGCTCCTTTCATCTGGTGCAGCCAGGTCAGGGGAGAGTGGTCGGTGTAGACGGTGAAGTGTCGCCCGAAGAGATAGGGCTCTAGTTTCTTGAGGGCCCACACCATGGCCAGGCACTCCTTCTCGATGGCCACGTAGTGTTGCTCCCGGGGTAGCAACTTCTTGCTCAGGTACACGATGGGGTGTCTCTCCCCCTTTTCATCCTCCTGCATTAACACCGCCCCCAGTCCCGTGTCGGAGGCGTCGGTGAACACCACAAAGGGCTTGTCAAAGTCTGGGTTTGCCAGAACTGGGCCACTGACCACAGCCTTCTTCAGCGCCCGGAAAGCCTCCTGGCACTGCTCGGTCCAGACCACCTTGTCTGGCTTCCCCTTCTTGCATAGCTCCGTGATGGGGGTGGCTATGGCGCTAAAGTGGGGCACAAATCTTCGGTAGTATCCTGCCATCCCAATAAAGGCTTGGACCTGCTTTTTGGTGTGGGGAGCGGGCCAGTCTCTGATCACCTCCACCTTGGCTAGTTCCGGCTTTAGGCGGCCGCTCCCCACCCGATGGCCCAGGTAAGATACTTCCGCCATCCCCACCTTGCACTTCTCCGCTTTTACAATCAACCCAGCCCCCTGGAGTCGGTCCAGCACTTGTCTAACCTGGGACACGTGGTCCTCCCACGTCTGGCTAAAGACACAGATGTCATCAATATACGCCACGGCAAAACTCTCCATCCCCCTCAGGAGCTGGTCCACTAGGCGCTGGAAGGTGGCCGGCGCTCCCTTGAGGCCGAAAGGCAGGGTCAGGAACTCATAGAGCCCCAGAGGGGTGATAAAGGCCGATTTCAGTCGTGCATCTGCATCCAGCGGCACTTGCCAGTAGCCCTTTGTAAGGTCCATGGTGGTAAGGTACCGAGCTCCTCCCAGCTTGTCTAGGAGCTCGTCCGGCCTGGGCATGGGGTAGGCATCCCATACAGTGATGGCATTGAGCTTCTGATAGTCCACACAGAACCGGACCGACCCGTCCTTTTTGGGGACCAGCACCACCGGCGAGGCCCAAGGGCTGGCCGATGGCTGGATCATCCCCAAAGCCAGCATGTCCCGGACCTCTCTTTCCAAGTCCTGAGCAGTTTTCCCTGTGACTCGGAAGGGGGAGCATCTTATCGGCGGGTGCGACCCTCTCTGCACACGGTGGACAGTCAGATTAGTGCGTCCAGGCTGGTTGGAAAACAGCTGTCGGGATGGATGCAGCACCCCCCTGACCTCAGCTTGCTGGGCAGGGGTTAGCTGATCCGAGAGGGGAATTGTTTCCAGGGGGGAACCAGCTCTGGTCCCAGGGAATAGATCTACTAAAGGGTCGTCTCCCTGCTCTTCCCACTGTCCACACACGGCCAACACCACATTCCCCCTGGCATAATATGGCTTCATCATATTCACATGGTACACCCGGTGGTGGTGCGCCCGGTTCGACAGCTCCACCACATAGTTTACCTCATTGAGCTGCTTGACGACCCTGAAAGGGCCCTCCCAGGCGGCCTGTAGTTTGTTCTTTCTCACTGGGATGAGAACCATCACCGGATCCCCGGTGGCGTAGGCACGGGCCCGTGCCGTGCGGTCATACCAGACCTTCTGCTTCTTCTGGGCTCTGGCTAGATTCTCCCTGGCCAGGCCCATGAGTTCAGCCAGTCTCTCTCGGAAGATCAGGACATACTCCACCACTGACTCTCCATCGGGAGTGGCCTCCCCCTCCCACTCGTCTCTCATCAGGTCCAGGGGGCCCCTCACCCTCCTGCCATATAACAGTTCGAAAGGCGAAAATCCGGTCGACTCCTGGGGCACCTCCCTGTACGCGAACAGCAGGTGCGGTAAGTACTTGTCCCAATCCTGCGGGTGCTGGTTCATAAAGGTTTTCAGCATCATCTTTAGCGTCCCGTTAAACCTCTCCACCAGCCCATTGGACTGGGGGTGATAAGCTGAGGCCCAGTCGTGCCGGACCCCACATTTCTCCCACAAGCACCAGAGCAGGGCCGACATGAAGTTGGAGCCTTGGTCTGTCAAGACTTCCTTGGGGAGCCCCACTCGGCTGAAAATGGTCAGGAGCGCATCGGCCACGGTGTCGGCTTCAATGGAAGCTAAGGGCACTGCCTCGGGGTAGCGGGTGGCAAAATCTACCACCACCAGAATGTATTTCTTCCCCGATCGGGTCGTCTTGCTGAGAGGCCCCACGATGTCCATGGCCACCTTCTGGAAAGGCTCCTCTATGATGGGCAAAGGTCTCAAAGCCGCTTTCCCCTTGTCCCGGGCCTTCCCCACCCTCTGACAGGGGTCACAGGATCGGCAATACTGCCGGACCGTGGTAAAGACCCCGGGCCAGTAAAAGTTCTGTAGCAACCTCTGCCGGGTGCGCCGGATTCCCTGGTGCCCTGCGAGGGGGATGTCATGGGCCAGGTACAGGAGCCTGCGGCGATACTTCTGGGGGACCACCAGCTGCCTCCTGATCCCACAGGACTCTACTTCCCCTGGGGGAGCCCATTCTCGGTACAGGAACCCCTTCTCCCACAGGAACCTCTCCTGGCAGCCTCTCCTCATGGTCCGTCCCACACTGAGGTCGGCCAGGTCCCTGAGCTTCCGCAAGGAGGGATCTTTCCTCAACTCGGCCTGGAACTCAGCGGCTGGGGCAGGGACGGGGCCCGGTTCCCTCTCGCTGGCCAGGTCTGAGGCCTCAGCCTCTCTGAGCCGTGCCCCTCGGCGCTCCCTCCCCACCAGGGTAGGGTCCTGCGCCTCCGGTGTGGTACCCTCCCCACGGTCAGGGCACAGTGCCCCTCACCGGCTCTGGCTACGGGTCAGAACCAGGGCGGTCTGGGGGTTGCTTGGCCAGTCCTCTAGGTCTCCCCCCATCAAAACCTCAGTGGGCAAATGGTGGTGTACCCCCACATCCTTGGGGCCCTCCTTGGCCCCCCATTTCAGGTGTACCCTTGCCACGGGCACCTTAAATGGGGTCCCGCCCACCCCTGTCAGGGTCAGGTAGGTGTTGGGCACCACCCGATCTGGGGCCACCACCTCAGGCCGGGCCAGCGTCACCTCCATGCCCGTATCCCAGTATCCATTGACCTTCCTCCCATCCACCTCCAGGGGAACAAGGCACTCTCTCCGGAGGGACAGCCCCGCGCCCACCCTGTAAACTGAGCACCCTGAGTCCAGAGCCTCCAGCCCTCTGGCGGAGCTGGTCAGGGGTACTCTTCCCTCCTGAGCAGGTGGTAAACTGGCAGCCCCCCTTTTCTGGGTCGTCTGCCCCTCGTCCAGCTGGGTCCCTACCCAGTTAACCCTGGGTAGGTTGGGTCTGCTCAGTCTGTCCCTGAGCCCGGGGCATTGGGACCATATGTGGCCTCTCTGGCCACAGTGATAGCAGCTCAGGTCACGTTGGTCCCCTCGAGCAGGTCGGAGGGGCCCGACGCCAGGCGTTCCCCTTGGGAGGGGGTTCTCCCTATTTCCCCGCTGGGAGGCCCCCTGGTGACTCTCTCTCTGCATCGGGGGGGCCTGTTCTTTTGGGGCTCCTCCTGGCTACCCCCTGACCGACTGTTCACAAACTCGTCGGCCAGCTGCCCTGCGTGCTGGGGGTTCTCGAGCTTTTTGTCCCCCAACCACAGCCTCAGGTCGGACGGGCACTGATCATACAGTCGCTCCAGTACGATTAGGTCCAGCAGGTCCTCTTTAGCTCGGGCCCCAGCTGTCCACTTGCGGGCATATCCCTGCATCCGGTTGGCCAGTTGTAGGTAGGTGACCTCAGGCGTTTTACGCTGACTCCGGAACCTTCTCCGGTACATCTCGGGGGTCAGCCCAAACTCGCGGAGCAGGGCCTGTTTGAACAGTTCATAGTCCCCTGCCTCCGGCCCTGTCATCCGGCTGTACACCTCCACGGCTTTGGGGTCCAGTAAGGGGGTGAGGAACTGGAGCCTGTCTGCAGGGTCAACCCTGTGCAGCTCACAGGCATTCTCAAAGGCCGTCAGGAAGCTATCTATGTCCTCCCCCTCCTTCGCTGGGCCAGGAAGCACTTATCAAAGTTCCTTGCCGTCCTGGGTCCCCCCTCACTCACCGCAGCCGGGGCCCCACTGCTCCTCAGCCTGGCCAGCTCCAGTTCATGCTGTCTTTATTTCTCCTTCTCCTGACGTTCCCTCTCCTTCTCCTGACGCTCCCTCTCCTTCTCCTCCTGCTCATGTTGACGTTGTTTCTCCTCATGTTGACGTTGTTTTTCATGATTCTCCAGCTCCCTCATTTTCATCTCCCTCTCCCATTCCAGCCGCCTCCGCTCCAGGGATGGGGAGCTCCGCTGGGAGGATCCCCTGCTGGGTGCCGGGGTCAGGGTGCCCTCGGTATTCGCCGGGCTTCCCCCAACCCCTCCCCCAGGCCTAGGTAGGAAGGGTCTCGGGATGTCCTCGGCAGCTGTCTGACCCCTCCCAGCCCGGTCAGGCCCCAGGGCCCACACTGCGTCTGCCGGGCAGCTTCCCTCCGGGACAGGGATCGGGTCATCCAAGCAATCCCTCTCCTCCAACTGGGCAATCAGCTGTTCCTTGGTGGACCTCCCGATGCGCAGCCCCCTCTGCCTGCACAGCTCCACCAGGTCGCTCTTCAGGCGTTTAGCGTACATCTCCCTGCTGGCCACTCGCAGGCCGGGCAGCTTCCCATGGTTTCCAGGAAAAACCCCTCGTGTGCCAGCCCTTCTTGAGGTCACCACTTCTTTGCCAGGGTCGAGCGGCAGACTCCTCCGCCCCTGGGTCCGCTCGCTACAATCCCCCGGGGGACCCTGTTACTGCAAAAGTCCTTCTCTCTGGTCACACACTCCCAGGGGTTAACCGCCCCCTGAAACCGTCTCTCTCTGAATCTTCAGCACGCCTGGTCCCCGTCAATCCCCCTTCGTTTTACTGCTCCCCAGTCACTTACTGCAGGAAGCGCCGTTCACGGGGTGCAGTAGATCCCACCGCTAACACCAGTTGTCACGGAGTGTGGGAGAGTCCAGGCCCTGCACCCGTCTTCCTGGGATTCACTGAGACTCTCAGCCAGCCAGTAAAACAGAAGGTTTATTGGACAACAGAAACACAGTCCACAACAGAGCTTGTGGGTACAACCAGGACCCCTCAGTCACGTCCTTCTGGGGGAGCAGGGAGCTTAGACCCCAGCCCTGGGGTTCCCTGTGTTCCTCTCCCCAGCCCCAAACTGAAAACTAAACCCACCCAGCAGGTTCCCTGCTGCAGCCTCTGTTCACATTCCTGTGCAGAGGTGTTACCCCACCCCCCCCAGCCCCCTCCTGGCTCAGGTGACAGGCTCTCAGGTCTCCCCTCCCCAGGGCCCATTCCCAGGTCAACACTCCCCCCTCCCTGCTGAGTCACATCCTCACACCCTGGCAGCCTGAACACGGCAGAGCAGAGGGGCTCGTCAGAGGCCTGGCCCAGACAGGAGCTGTAGGGCCGGCTGGGCTTTGGCCCCCAGCCAGGCAGTCTGGGTGCTCCCCCCACGGGCAGTTAGGCCACAGCATGGCTGGAGCCTGGGGGTCACAGGGGGCACTGACGCCGTCAGAGGCACCAGGCTGGTCCCTAATGGGATTGGGGGGGGGCAGGGAGCGGCTATATCTGGCTGGGGCTCAGTGACAACTTCCACCAGGGCTGTGACCAGTGATGGCGCCTAATCCCCTCCCCCCCACGGGGATCAGCACTGGCTCCTGCCTGCGCGCCCAGCCCCCATCTGGTTGGGCTTCCCATGGACCCTGATCCTGCCTGGGACAAACCTTCGTTCCTGGGGCCTGCAGCCCCTACCGTTCCTGGGGGGTGGCCCTGAGTGCAGGCCTGGCCCAGCACTCTCTGCATGCCTGGCCCTGGACCCAGTTCTCCCATCTCTGTGATGGGAGCAGCCCTTTCCTGCTGCCCCCAAGATCCACGGGCGGGAGGTGCCCTGCATCAGGGCTGCCTGCAAGAGCCCTGTGGGGGCAGGACCAGGCCTTGGCCAGGTGCTGGGAACAGAAGCAGGTGGAAGCAAATGCGAGGCAGGGCTGGGGACAGGCTGGGTTGGAGCCAGCTCTGCTGAGTGGGAGCTGGCAGCGCCAGGACCTGGGCCAGAGCCAGGGAGCAGGGCCCTGAGGCCCCTGCAGGCCCCGCCTCGCGCAGAGCATGGGTGCAGTGCGGGGGTCTGGCACTTGGGCTGCATGCCCAGAGGCCGGGATGGGGGTGGGGGGACGGGACGTGAATGGTCCAGCCCCAGAGGATTCCCCCCAATGCGAGACAGGGCTTGGCCCAAAGCCCGCAGGGAGCTGGTGGGGGAGCGGAGCTGGGATCCCTGCTGGTGGTGGGCTCGGCCCTGCTGGGAGCAGGGACATCCTGTCGCATCCATGGGCAGCGGGCGACTGGCCCAAGGGCACCTGGGGCTGAACTCGGCAGGGAGAGAAGGACAGAGCCCCTCTCCCTCTCTGCCCCCAGCAGGCCAATCTGGGGGGGCACTTGACCCCGCATGTCCCCCCTTAGTGTCACACATCTGCTGATGCCCCTCACTCCCGACCCACAGCCCCTGCTAGCCCAGCCCTGGGGTCTCTACTCCCTGCCAGCGCCCCTCCATCTGCATTCCCGTGCTGGGGTGCAACAAGGTGATGGTGGGCCTTGAACAGATGGAGGCAGGCTGCTGGGGTTTGGGGCCTTTAAATGGGTCAGCAGCTGGTCTGTGCCAGGGCAGGGGCTGCCCCCCGCCCCAGCACTCAGGTATCTCCCACTGCAGCCCCATGCCCATTGCTGCTCCTGCTGGTGCCCAGCCCCAGTGGGAGGGCTGAAGGGCCATAGCAGGCAGCCCACAGGGGACAGGGTGAGGGGTTCAGGCTGCTGGATGGGGAACCCCGGCACCAGCTGATTGGAAGCTGCTGCAGGATGCAAGTTGCTATGGCAATGTGGATGCAAGGAATGGGGCTTGGATGCAGCGAGCCCTGGCCTGCTCCTGTATCCGCTGGCAGAGCCGTGTAGAACGGGCACGGAGACCCGGGGGTGGGGTGGGGTAAAGGGTCCAGGGGCCCCTCGGCCGGGAGAGGGCTAGTGGGGAGGAGCCCAGCTGTGGGACGTTCTGCAGGGAGGTGGCACACGCAGGCCCGCTGACGATGTGCTCCTTGCTGTTTGCAGATGGGACCCGACCTCCTGGCCATGGCAGCACCACGGCCCCTGTGCCCACCTCACCCCAGCCCCCAGCCACTCCCCGGCGGGGCCTGATCAGAGTCACCACCCAGCGAGCTCTCCAGCGCCCCCCTCCGCCCGAGCCTGGACCCAGCCTAGCGCCTGCCTCCAGCCCGCCCTGTCCCCAGGCCAGCGGGGCCTGCAGCCTCCTGCCGCGCAACCAGACGCTGCTGCGCTGGGCCGACCTGCAGCACACGCTCGGCTTCGCCTGGGAGCTGCACCTCTATGGCACTGGCTCCCTCTTCCTGCTGCTCAGCCTGGCCTGCCTGGCCAGCCTCGTCGTCTCGCCCGTCCTGGGCCCGCCCCAGCTGCCCTACACCCTGGGGGCCAACGCCCTGCTGCTGGCCGTCGGCCTGCTCCGCGCCACCTTCCTCCTCGCCGACCCCTACGGCGCCAGGGCCCGGCTGCCCGCCCCGGCCGTGCGGCTGCTCTACCATGCACCCTTCCCGCTGCTGCTCGGCGCCTTCGCCCTGCTGCTGCCCCCCCGGCAGAGCCTGCCCCTGCTGGCCCCGCTGGCCGTGCTCCAGAGCGCCGGGCTGCTGGGCGCCGACCTGCTCTCGCCCCTGCTGAGCCCCGCCCTGGGCATGGGGCTGCACCTGTTCTCCTGCGCCCTCGGCACCGCCCTCCTGCTGGCCAGCCTGGCTGCGTCTTGGCGGCTGCGGCCCCACCGGCCGGCCGCGGCCCCGCGGGTGTCGCGTGGCTGCGAGGGCCCCCAGGAGCTGCCTGGGCAGGGTGGAGCCCTCCAGGGGCTAGGCCCCTGCCCGCGGGTGCTGCTGGGGTGCAGCGCTCTGGGGCTGCTGTGCTGCGGGTTCCAGGCCTACGGGGCCCTGTGGCTGGGGGGGGTGCTGGGCCCGCCGGGGGAGTTCTCCTGGCCCTGGTGGTTCGTGCAGTCCTGGTTCCGGACCTGCGAGCTGCTGCTGGCCTTTGCCCTGTGCCGCGCGGCCTCGCACCCCTTCTGCCAGCGCCGCGGCTCCGCGGACCACGCCTGCTGGGCCAAGCTCGGCCGCTACTTCTGCCCCCACCGCCAGGCCGGGGCGCCCGAGTGCCCCGACGACGGCTGCCACTGGGCCAGCAGCGCGCAGGGGCGGGCGGCCAACGGCGACATCCGCGAGAGCCTGATCCGCAGCCCGCCCGAGCAGGTGCCCCTGCGGGCGCTGAAGGACAGCAACGAGGCTGGGGCGGCGGGGGCCTGCTCGGCTGGGGGCTCCCCCTCCTCGCTGTGCCGGCCCGGCCTCGGCGCCGCGCACGGGGGGCACGCCTGCTCCGAGAGGGCGTCGGCCCTGTCCCTGGGGGCGCTGGAATTCCGCCCGCCCTCGCCCATCAGCCTGAGCCGCAGCATCGACGAGGCCCTCTTCAAGGAGCACCTGGTGCGCGACAGCGTCTTCCTGCGCGCCAGCCTGCAGGGCCCCGGGCGCCTGGCACGCCGGGACTCCTGCTCCTCGCTGCGCAGCGGCTCTGCCCTGACGCCCCTGGCCGAGCCCCGGCTGCCCGCCGAGGCCTGGCCACGCCGCAGCTCGCTCAGCGACCTGCCCTCCCAGAGCGCCAGCCTGCCCCCGAGCCAGGGCCCGCCCAGCAAGCCCCCCACCGAGGGCGCCATCTCGGGCAGCTCCCTCGACAGCTTCTCCGGGGGCTCCCTGAAGATCAGCTGGAACCCCTGGCGGCATGGCCTCTCCTCGCTGGAGAGCTTGCCCCGGGAGGAGACGCCCAGCCGGGCCCTGCTGCTCCCCGAGGAGGCCCCTGGGCCCGGCACCCCAGGCGGGGCCGGAGACTCTGAGTGCGAAGCCAGGGAGAGGTTCCTGGCGCTCAGCAAGCAGGTGGATTCCCGCAGTCTGTCGAGTGACACCATTGAGCTGTGAGGGGCCGGGCCAGGGCAGCCCCTCAGCACAGCGCCTCGGACTGCGGCTGGAGCCCTGCCAGGGAGCAATGCCAGGGGGAGCCCACGACAGGCAGGCCCCCGCATGGCCCTGCCCTGCCTAGTGCCAACCCCCCAGCCCGTCAGTGATTTTTACAAAAAGAAAAGGAGGAGCTCTAGTTTCCCAGCTCAGGTTTTGCACCTTGGTCCAGGCTGCACGGGGGAGCTGGGCTAGCCCAGGACGAACCAACTCAGCGGGAGCAGGACGTGCTTTGCCAGCGCACGATGCAGAGCCAGGCCCGGGGGCAGCCCTGGCTCTGGCTGAGCGAGGGCCTGGGCCAAGGCCAGGGAGGAGCCTCCCGCCCAGCAGGCCCGGAGGAGCATCACACCAGGGCTGCTGCAGCATGAGGGGGACAGGTGGCCTTAGCCCTGCTGTGCCCATGGGTCCCCCTTGGCTGAGCCCCCGCTAGGCCAGACCCTAGGGAGCGGCTCCAGGGTGAGGCTGCCCCATGGACCAGCACTGCAGCAGGAGCCACCAGCCCTGACCCTAAGGAGGCAGCCCCCAGCTGGCCCTCTCGGTGCATGCCAAAGGGGGGGGGGGGTCTGACCACTGCGGGGGGGAGGGGGCTGTTGCTGTGGGTCTGTTTGTGCCAAAGAAAGAAATAAACATCCTCACAGGCCCCCGGCAGTGCTGGAGCGATTCTTCCCAGGAGCAGGGCCAGCGGTCCGGGCTAGGGGTAGCCTGTGCCCCACCCCAGGGACAGGGGCCAAACGCCTTGGGGCAGGGGCGTCCCCATGGGCCGTAACCTGCAATGGGCCGTGGGGTTGTGGGGGGGGAGGACAAGCCCTGCCACTGCCTGGAGAGCTGAAGGAAAGGCCCTGCACTATGGCCCAAGCCAGGGTGCCCTGAGGCCTGGCTTGTGATCCCCCCCCCCCAAGCCCAAGCCCCCATTCCAACTGCCGCACAAGCCGTTTGCCCCAGGGCGCAGCAGGGAGCGAGCGTCTCCAGGCCTGGGGCCATGGTGGGGCGTCTGGTACTGGGGCATCCCCTGCTGCCCTGAAGCTGGTGGGGGGCAGTTGCCCGGGGCCCCATGGCTCTTCTGTCACCTGGACCCAGCACACACAGGGCTTGAACCCTCAGCTGGCCAGGCTAGTGCATAATCCATCCCCAGGAGCTCCCAGACACATGGGGGCCCTGGCTGCACACAAGCCCCCCCCAGTTGCTGGCACCCAGCAGGAGGCAGGCTCCTAATGCCCCCCCCCGCCCCCAAACCAGGGCTGCCAAGGCACTGACCTGCCAGGGAAGGGGGTGGGCACTAGTGCGGGGGGGAATAGTCTTGGATGCTGCCCCACCCACGGGGCTTGCTCACCCCCCGCCCCAGTGGCCAGCCCCATCCAGTAGCCCCACACATGCTGAGCTGCCCCAGACCAGGCGCCTGTAAAACCAGGAGCCCCTATGGGCTGGGGGAGGGGTCTCTGGGGGCAGGGTGAGGCTGTGCTTTTTGGGGGGGCAGTCTCTGGGGGCAGGGCAGGGCTGTGTCTCTGGGGGGGCCTTTCTGGGTTTGCTAGGCCCAGGGAGACCCATCACAGGGCCACTCAGCTGTGTGCCACCCAAAACATCTTTTGCCCTGGAGCACCAGCTCCCCCGCAGCCTGGCTCTGACTGCCCCCCCACCCACAGCACCCCAGGGCCTCCTCCTTGCTCCCCCCCCTAGGGTGCAGGGGAGCTGCACCCCACTCTGCCATGCCTGGACCCCAGGCTGCAGCCCCCCCCCCCGAGCCCAAGGACCACAGCGCGCAGGCGGGCATGAACACATTTATTTTCCCGAGGCAGACAGACGAACAGCCATGCCAGAGCCAGACAATGCAGCAGCCCTGGGCATGGACGAGGTTGGGGCCTGCTGGCCTGTGCCACCCCCACTGACAGCACAAGGAAGGGGTGGGACAGAGTGAGGATTGGGGGGAAGCAGCTGGGCCTGGAGAGCACCCCCCTGCAGTGGAGTTGGGGCTCTCAGTTCAGAAAGAAACCAAGCTGGGGGGAGAAGGGGGCCCAATTCTGACTTGAGGGGGGAAGCTCCTCGAAGACCCAGGGCTGCCATGACCAGCCACCCCCCACCCGCACCCCACTGCCCCTTGTTTTCCATCCCCCATCACTGCACTGCTGGCCTCCCCAAGCCCCAGCCCAGTGACCCCATAAGCTCTGTTAAACAGGCTCCTCCTATGCACCCTACCAGGCTTCAGGTCAGGGCTGAGGGCAGGGCCCAGCCCGAGCCCGCACTCCGCAGGCCCAAGCCTTCTCTTTGTCAAAGCACAGGTGGATCCCTGCCTGGTGCAGATGCCTCAAGCCAGTGCTTGTTGCCTTTGGCTGGCAGGGTGCCCACCCCAAACATGCAAACACTTCCTCTCCGCCCCAGCAGCAGGCGTGAGGCAGGGCCTGTTCTTGGTTATACACCCCCCTGACTGGTACAAATGTCATCACAGTTAGCTCTTACCATTAACCCAGAAAAACTAATCACCATTTTTTAAATTGTGATTAATCACACTATTAAACCATAGAATACCAACTGAAATTTATTAAATATATTTGGATGTTTTTCTACATTTTCAAATATATTGATTTCTATTACCATGAATTGAATACCACCGTTACCCACCCTTGAAGCACGAAGGAACATATGAATCTTTAGTGCATCTGGCACATAAATATCTTGCACCACCGGAGACTACACTGCTCACTTTAATTACAAATATTCACATGGTAAAAATGATAAACAAAAGAAAGTATTTTTCAATTCACCTCATACAAGTACTGTAGTGTAATCTGTATCATGAAAGTTGAACTTCCAATGTAGAATTATGTACAAAAAGTGCATTCAAAAATAAACATGTAAAACTTTAGAGCCTACAAGTCCACTCAGTCCTACTTCTTGTTCAGCCAATCGCTCAAACAAGTTTATCTCCTGCAAATGTAAACAATGCTGCCCGCTTCTTGTTTACATTGTCACCTGGAAGTGAGAACAGGTGTTTGCATGAGACTCTTGTAGCTAGTGTTGCAAGGTATTTAGATGCCAGATATTTATATGCCCCTTCAGGGTTCAGCCACCATTCCAGAAGACATGCTTCCATGCTGATGACACTCATTTAAAAAAAAAAAAAAAAAAGTTCATTAAATTTGAGACTGAACTCCTTGGGGGAGAACGGCACATCTCCTGCTGTTTTACCCGCGTTCTGCCGTATAGTTCATGTTCTAGCAATCTCGGATGATGACTCAGCACATGTTCGTTTTAAGAACACTTTCACAGCAGATTTGACAAAACGTAAACAAGGTACCAATGTGAGATTTCTAAAAATAACTACAGCACTCGACCTACGGGTTAAGACTCTGAAGTGCCTTCCAAAATCTGAGAGGGACAAGGTGTGGAGCATACTTTCAGAAGTCTTAAAAGAGCAACACTCCAAAATGTGAAAACTACAGAACCCAAACCACCTAAAAAGAAAATCAACCTTCTGCTGGTGGCATCTGACTCAGATGACGAAAATGAACATGCATCGGTCCACACTGCTTTGGGTCGTTATCAAGCAGAACCCGTCATCAGCATGGACACGTCCTCTGGAATGGTGGCTGAAGCATGAAGGGACATAGGAATCTTTAGTGTATTTGGCAAATATCTCGCGATGACAGCTACAACAGTGCCATGCAAACACCTGTTCTCACCTTCAGGTGACCTCCTGCAAATGTAAACAAACTTGTTTGCTTGAGCGATTGGCTGAACAAGAAATAGGACTGAGTGGACTTGTAGGCTCTAAAGTTTTACATTGTTTTATTTTTGAATGCATTTTTTGTACATAATTCTACATTTCTAAGTTCAACTTTCATGATAAAGAGATTGCACAATGGTTCTTGTGTTAGGTGAACTGAAAATAACACGGCTGATACTCTGAAACCTATTTCTTTTGTCTTTTTACAGTGCAAATATTTGTAATCAAATATAAAGTGAGCACTGCACACTTTGTATTCTGTATTAAAATTGAAATATATTTGAAAATGTAGAAAACATCCAAAAATATTTTAATAAATGATATTCTATTAACAGAGTGATTAATTTTTTTTAATTGCTTGACAGCTCTAGTGCTAATGGATCTAGGCTGCAGGGAGTGTATTCATACTAACCCCCTTCACCCCTCCGGTGCCTGGCCCTTCAGTGCTGGAGGGTGGAGAGGGCACAGGCATGCCCAGGGCCCTGAGCAGCACCAGAGTGAAGTGCTGGGCCAGGCCTTGCAGATCGGGGCACCCATCTCAAACTGTTGCTCCTGGGGCAATCACTGTGGGCTAGGCCGCAGCCAGCTGGCCCCACTCCCCAAACCCCACCCAGCTCCCACAGGACCTGGGGGCAGTCTGGTGAGCAGGCCCCATGGCTGGTATTAAACCTGCTTTTCTAGGGTCGGGGTCCCACCTGGCACTCAGCCAAGACCAGCCCTCACTTTCTCCAGTACTGGCTGGGGGTCATGAGGCCACATGTGCAGGGCCAGGGCAGAGCACTCTTTAAAAGCCCCCCTCCCCCGGGGCAGGTGCCCGCCCTTCCCAGACTCCAGGAGTGGCCACTACATCCGGTCCTGCCCCATGGGCCCCAGGCACTGCCAGATGGTGAGCTCCTGGCACTGCTCTGCTGCCCCCAGAGAGAGCAGAGCCCCAGGAGTCAGGGGCCTTGTGCTGAACAGGCCCAGTGCTGCTGTTTTCAGCTAGCCCGGAGCCAGCTCCTAGCCTTGCTGGATGCTCAGCTCCACCGCGACTTGGCCCTGCCCACAGGCTCCCGTCCTTGAGCAGGGACCCCGCTCCTGTATCCCACCCCCAACGGGGCAGGGCAGGCTCCAGCCAGGGATACAGAAAACCAAGGTCAGTTCCTCTGCCTGGGCCTCTGTCCCCTCAGTGCCCACGGGGGCACCTCCCTGCATTGCTGGGCCTGTAATTATGTTTTACACGGCAAGGTGCTCCACCACCACGGTGACAGGTCCCCAGTCCGAGGCTCATGCCAAAGGGACCACCTGGACAGATACTGAGGCAGGAGCCTCTGTTCAGCTGATTCAGCCACATGGTGAGCAGGATCTCGGTCCCCTGCTGTGTCCAACCCAGGGACACCCCCACACCGAACAAGGACAAGTTAGAAGAGGAGGTCGCTGGGGAGGAGTATCACAGCCCGGCTCTTCCTCCACATAAGGACCCTTCATCCTCACCCCGTATGCAGCAGACATCAAGATCCTTGAGCAGAAGAGATGCTGCAGACTGAGATCACAGCTGTGCAAGGGAAGGCTCAGCAGCAGCTTGACATTCACCCCCCTTTGCCCAGGGCGCTGGCCATGCACAGCAGTAGGGCCTCCAGGAGAGAGCAACCCACAGCAGAGTCCAGCATGCTCCTCTCCACAGGTACACGCAGGCACACTTAACGCTCACCCTGCCAGGCCACATCCTCCTCCTCCTACCAGCGGGAAGTACAGGCGCAATGTGACGGACAGCAGCGCTTCACCTGGGCAGGATCACGGTCCCACAATGCCCAGCTGATTTCAGTCAGTGGAGTCTGGCCTGATCCCCAGCAGCCCCAGGCTTTAAGCCTCCGTCTCATGCAATGGTTCACACTCCAGTCAGTCCCCACAGCGACGACTCCTTCATGCCTTGAAGGGTCTGGGCAACCTCAAGATCCCCAGGACTAGGGACTCCAGCGCCCAGGGCCAAAAAGATCTGCCCCTCAGCACCCCACTGTCCGCACAGATGGCAGCCTGTTTTCCAGCGCACCTGCATTCATCCTCCTTCCTCAGCCAGGAGCAGGTCGGACATACAGGGCAAGGGCCTCCCGCCCGGCATTCGGCATCAGCTCGCCTACATCTCCCGGGCTTGCTCTGGAACCAGCCAACTGTCTGCTAGTTTGTTTCCAACAGGCTCTCCAGACACCGCCAGTCTCTGCCCCAAACACTCCCGCTCCCCACCTCTTCAAGGACTTTCTCAGACAGACAAGCAGCAGTCTCCAGACACCCCTGCCCCCCAGTAAAGTACCTGGAGACTTTGTGGGGCTGCGTTATATTCTGGAACCAAGCCAGCTAAGCTCAGCGCTGCCTCCACCGTCCTCACTGGAGATGCTCAAGGTTGGTTTGTGGCTCTGGCTATTCCCCCTGGGACCCAGTGCACCCATGGGGACCAGTTCTCAGCACAGCTCTGCCGGCACGAGCCAAAGCCTCTCCCGCCCTGAGGCAACAGGGCTGCTCACAACCACCAGCGTCAACTGGCTCAGCCGAGAGAAATCAGGAGCCCTCCAGAGACTCAGGGTCCAAGGCCAGAAGGGGCCATTCTATCACTTCCTGACTCCTGTCCAGCACAGGCCAGTCACCCCTGTGCTGGGCCCAGCAGCTTCCAGAGCTGGCCAACCCCTCCCATTCCTGGGGTCAGTCACGCGCCCGACTTCTGATTTGAATGTGTCTGGCCTCCACTGCCAGCTGCCCAGCACCGCCCTCCATTCCCATCTGCTCCTCTCCAGGGCTGCAGGCAGATACCACTGCAGACTGCATAGCGCTGAGCAGGGGCCCCCCCAGGGAGACACCCACCCCACCACCACCTGCAGGGCAAATCCCAAACCACACCAAGGACCTGCCTCAAACGACTGGGCCACAAGCCATCCTGGGCATATGCTGCACCTTCTGCCAGACTTCCCTGGGACCCCTTCCTGGCCGCTCAGATCCGTGTCCCAGCCCCCAAAGATCACATGGACCCTGACCTCGCAGCTCTGCCCTGGTGCAGCCACCTCCATTCCCCACGTCCAGCCCTGAGCAGAGCCTTGGCCACACGGCAAGCTCCCCAAGCCCTCCGGGCACAAAGGCAGCCGTGCTGGCGCTCCAAGCCATCCACCACCACTTCATCACCGACGGTCCAGCTCCTCGCAGACAGCACCGCCGCAGTGCAGTCAACAGATGGGAGACGCCTGCCCGCCTCTTGGCCAGCAGCAGTGCTGAACCCCTAGGATAACCCAGCCACTCTCCATTGACCATTCATCAGCCTGGAAGACTCTCCGCAGCCAGCATGTGGTCAGCCTGAGAGGTCCCCGGAGGACTTGGTGTCAACCCCCCTCTACAGCTGGGGCTCTCCTGGGACTGCCCTGCTCGCCACTGACTGACACAAAACACCCCTATTGCACTCCAGGGCAGGCCCCCGCCGGGGATCCTGCCAGGCCCTTCTCTCATTCCTTCCCCCATCCCGGAGACACGAGATCAGGCAGGCTGCAGTCACAGGAACTCATAGAATATCAGGGTTGGAAGGGATCTCAGGAGGTCATCTAGTCCAACCCCCTGCCCAGAGCAGGACCAATCCCCAACTAAATCATCCCAGCCAGGGCTTTGTCAAGCCTGACCTTAAAAATATCTAAGGAAGGAGATTCCACCACCTCCCTAGGTAATGCATTCCAATGTTTCACCACCCTCCTAGTGAAAAAGCTTTTCCTAATATCCAACCTAAATCTCCCTCACTGCAACTTGAGACCATTACTCCTTATCTCGTCATCTGCTATCACTGAGAATAGTCTAGATCCATCCTCTTTGGATCCACCTTTCAGGTAGTTAAAAGCAGCTATCAAATCCCCCCTCATTCTTCTCTTCCGCAGACTAAACAATCCCAGTTCCCTCAGCCTCTCCTCATAAGTCATGTGTTCCAGACCCCTAATCATCTTTGTTGCCCTCCGCTGGACATTTTCCAATTTTTCCACATCCTTCTTGTAGTGTGGGGCCCAAAACTGGACACAGTATTCCAGATGAGGCCTCACCAATGTCGAATAGAGGGGAACGATCACGTCCCTCGATCTGCTGGCAATGCCCCTACTCATACATCCCAAAATGTGTATAACTCACAGCCTGACTGTGCAACTCTTCATCCATCCACCAGGTCCCCTTCCCGCTCTCCCAAGACCCACAGCCGTGTTCTGCACCCAGAGCCCCAGGCTGCACCCGAGGGCTGGCTGAGCTCTGCCAGGAGCCTGCATGGGGAGCTCTGCACTGCCCCTGGCCGAGGCAGCTTGGACTGTCTCAACATGCCACCCCCACACTCAGTGGGGATCCCACGGCAGGTCTCTGGGGCTGATGGGTCCCCGTTCCGGCCCCTGCTGCAGTGCTCTCTTCACATCTCCCTCAGCTGGCACGGGCCT
This sequence comes from Lepidochelys olivacea, assembly GCF_965140295.1. Taxonomy (NCBI): domain Eukaryota; kingdom Metazoa; phylum Chordata; order Testudines; family Cheloniidae; genus Lepidochelys; species Lepidochelys olivacea. Next base: position 1,006,126 of record NC_140417.1, on the reverse strand, counting down.
GCCCTGCACCACGGGTGGAGATGTGGGCATGCTCCACGTCAATCGGCCAGCCACCCTCCCTGGTGTCTTTCCTAAAGCTCCAACCCCAGACAGCGTGAGAGGCAACGGGACCAAACCCGTCATGGCCACCCCGCCAAAGGCTGCCGGAGTGGCACCAGGCGGTATCAGCAGCCCGTGCACCCGGACAGCAGCCCCTGTTCCCCCAGTCGGCAGGCTGTTCTCTGCATGGGGGGCCCTGGCACACTGCCCATTGCTGTGCCAGACACCAGGCCCCCGACTGGGCAGATGACATCTTCAGACTGCCGCACTTGGTCTCCTGTGGCCTGCCTGCTGATTGGGCACCGCCAGCGGGAACCACCACCTGCCCTGCAGTCCCATGCGCTGGAGGGGGGGCACACAGGGCACAGCCCCAGCTACACGGCATGAAGCGTTTGCACCGCGAGTGGGACACACATGGACAGAACATCTCCAACGGGAAAGCGACTTTCTGAGAACCCTGGCACAGGCCTGGCCAGGGGGCGCCAGATCCTGCCCTGCATCACCCCACCCCCTGGGGCCACCCAGAGCCAGGAGCCTCCACCGGCTTCCCACCCCACCCTCAATCCTGGGGCCCCCTGTCCCTCAGGCCACTCAGAGCCAAAGACCCCCACCGGCTTCCCACCCTACCCCCGCAGTCCTGGGGCCCCCTGGAGCCAGGTGCCCCCTGCTCCCCATCACAGGGACAGTCCCCAAGCCAGTGCTAAGGGCCTCGCCCTCCCAGGCCCTGTGGTGGGGGGCAGGGAGGAGCCCCCCGCCCGGAACTATCTGCCCTTCAGGAACCCGTCGAGCACGCGGTCACTGCGCTCCGAGAGCCAGTAGCCAGCCATGGCTGCCACCGCCCCGATGAAGATGGCGGTGAAGACCATGTCGCCCTTGGCGGCCAGCGTGGCCAGTGCGCAGATCACCACGCCGAAGAACATCTGCTGCAGCACCACCACCTCGTCCTCCGTCACCTCGTCAAAAAAGCCCTTTGCCGGGGTGTCTGCGGGGAGCAAAGGGGGGCAGTCAGGGGGTAAAGCCCCAGGCTGGGAATGGCCAGACTGAGTCAGACCCAAGGTCCATCCAGCCCAGTGTCCTGTCTGCCGACAGTGGCCAATGCCAGGTGCCCCAGAGGGAATGAACAGGGAATCATCAAGTGATCCGTCCCGTCGCCCATTCCCAGCTTCTGGCAAACAGAGGGTATTGCTGGGATCACCTCCGGAGCCCTTTTTGAAAACTGGCGTCACTTAGCTCTCCTCCAGTCATTTGGGACAGAAGCGGATTTAAATGGTAGGTTACAGACTACAGTTAGTAGCTCTGCAATTTCACATTTGAGTTCCCTCAGAACTCTTGGGTGATCCATCTGGTCCTGGTGACTTATTACTGTTTAGTTCATCAATTTGTTCCAAAACCTCCTCTAATGACACCTCAATCTGGGACAGTTCCTCAGATTTACCATCTAAAAAGAATGGCTCAGGTTTGGGAATCTCCCTCTCATCCTCAGCTGTGAAGACCGATGCGAAGAATTCATTTAGTTTCTCCGCAATGGCCTTATCGTCCTTGAGTGCTCCTTTAGCATCTCGACCATCCAGTGGCCCCACTGGTTCTTTCACAGGCTTCCTGCTTCTGATGCACTTAAAAAAAAAATTTCCTATTACTTTTTGAGTCTTTGGCTAGCTGTTCTTCACATTCTTTTTTGGCCTTCCTAATTATATTTTTACACTTCACTTGCCAGAGTTTATGCTCCTTTCTATTTTCCTCACTAGGATTTAACTTCCACTTTTTAAAGCATGGCTTTTTGCCTCTCACTGTTTCTTTTACTTCGTTGTTTAGCTACGGTGGCTCCTTTTTGATTCTCCTGCTATGTTTTTTAATGTGGGGTGTACATTTAAGTTGAGCCTCTCTTATGGGTCCCGGACAACGGGAGCTGCGAAGCCAGCGCTCTGGGTGGAGGCAGCGCAGAGAGCTGCCTGGCCATGCCCTCGCCTAGCAGCTGAGTGAGGGGGATGTCACTGCTTCCGGGGAGCCCCCAGGTAAGCACCACCCAGAGCCCCCTCATCCTATCCCATGCCCCAACCTCCTGCCCCCTCCCACACTCTGCTGGGGGGTGGGGCGGGGAGCATGGGGACTGCCTGAGCTGCCCCAGCCACTGCACAAGTCACAGAAAGTCACAGAATCTGCGACCTCCGTGACAAACTCTCAGCCTTATGCATCAGATCCTACCTGTGTATTATCATCTTCCATCCTCTTCTCCTTACTAGGACAGAGAATCTCCAGAGAACCGCCCCCACCCCCAGGAGCAGCTTCCCACCCCCCAGCTGCAAACTCCCCTCCTCCTGCTCCCAGGGAGCAGCACTGCACCCCAGGCTGGAACCCCAGCCCAGCCCCCAGGGCCAGAAACTCCCACCCCTCTGGGCAGCAGCAACGCCCTCAGCCCAGAACCCCCCACCATGCTCTCCCCCAGAACCCCACCAGGTAGACAGTACCACCCCCATGTGAGACCCCTCCCACCCAGAATCCCCCCAGAGCAGTGACTCCCCAGGGCCCAGAGGGGGAGGAGCCAGGGGGGTCCCTGCAGAGTCTCACCTGGGGGTCTGTCCTCCACGCACTCGCCATCCCTGCGCACATGGCCCTCTGCACACACGCACCGGTAGCTGCCATCCGTGTTCTCACAGACCTCGTGGGCCCCGGCACAGACAGGTTCCTGCACACTGGCACACTCGTCCACGTCTGGCAGGATGGCGGAGATTAGAACCAGTGGGGGGGGGGAGGTTAGAGTCAGTGTGGAGGGGCAGGGGCTGGGGAGGTGAGGTTAGAACCGGTGGGGCAAGGGGTGGGGTGGGGGAAGATTAGAACTGGTGGGGTGGGGTGAGATGAGATTAGAACCCGTGGGGCCAGGGGGAGGAGGTTAGAGCCGGCGGGGCGGGGGGGGGAGGGGGAGGTTAGAGCCGGCGGGGCGGGGGTCGGGGGGGGAGAGGGAGGTTAGAGCCGGCGGGGCGGGGGTCGGGGGGAGGTTAGAGCCGGCGGGGCGGGGGGGGAGGAGGAGGTTAGAGCCGGCGGGGCGGGGGTCGGGGGGGGAGAGGGAGGTTAGAGCCGGCGGGGCGGGGGTCGGGGGGAGGTTAGAGCCGGCGGGGCGGGGGTCGGGGGGAGGTTAGAGCCGGCGGGGCGGGGGTCGGGGGGGGAGAGGGAGGTTAGAGCCGGCGGGGCGGGGGGGGGAGGAGGAGGTTAGAGCCGGCGGGGCGGGGGTCGGGGGGAGGTTAGAGCCGGCGGGGCGGGGGTCGGGGGGGGAAGAGGGAGGTTAGAGCCGGCGGGGCGGGGGTCGGGGGGGTCGGGGGGAGGTTAGAGCCGGCGGGGCGGGGGGCGGGGGGGGAAGAGGGAGGTTAGAGCTGGAGGGGTGGGGGAGGTTAGAGCCGGCGGCGGGGGGGGGGGGGCACGGCACTCACCCAGGCACTTTGCTCCGTCCCGCTGGTAGCCTTTGTTGCACCTCTTGCAACGGGCAGGCCCGGCGCCCATGCAGCCAACACAGGCCGTGGAGCAGTCTGGGGACAGAGCGGGCGTGAGGGCACCGCCGGGCACCGCCAGGCACCCACCCGTCCTTCCCCCGGGGACGAACGGACCCACCTGGCCAGCGCAGAGCATGCCCAGGCCGGGCTGGCCAGGGGAGCCACAGCCGAGGTGCACGGGGAGCCGGGTGCTGCCTCAATCTGCACGGGGCGAGGAAGGGGGCTGGGGCCCGCGGAAGGGTCCTTCCGTGCACCTGAGCAATGCTCGGGGGGGGGGGGGGCGCAGTACGGAGTCGCATTCCCTTCCGCAGAGAGCGGGGAGCCCTGCGGGGGGCAGCAGCGCATGGATCCTGACCCCGTAGCACCCCACCCGGGCCAGCCCCTGGGACCGCCCCACCCCCTCCTGCGCCAGGCACTGGGACCCTCCCACATGCCCGCCCCACCCCCCTGCCCTGCCGGGCACTGGGGGGGCCCCAGCAAAGGCCAGGGCAGGGCCAGGGAGCCCAGTGCTCGCTCCCCACCCAGGGCACAAACGCCAGGCGCTGCACAGGCCCTGCCCCCGGGGACGAGCTCTGACCTCGGCACTCGTAGGAGCCCTCGGTGTTGACGCAGAACTGGTTGGGCCGGCAGTGCGCCATCTCCGTGCCACACTCATCTATGTCTGCAAAGAGAGCGGCCTCAGGCCCTGGGAGTGCGGCCCACTGCCCCTCGCCCCCAGCCCAGCCCTGCCCCATGCCCAGCCCTGCGCCTCACAGCCCTGCGCCATGCCCCACCCCTCTGCCCCACAGCCCAGCCCCAAACTCCACCCCTCTGCCCCACAGCCCAGCCCTGCGCCTCACAGACCTGCCCCATGCCCCACCCCTTCCCCCTGCCCCACAGCCCAGCCCTGCGCCTCACAGCCCTGCCCCATGCCCCACCCCTTCCCTACGGTCCAGCCCTGCGCCTCACAGCCCTGCCCCATGCCCCACCCCTTCCCTACGGTCCAGCCCTGCGCCTCACAGCCCTGCCCCATGCCCCACCCCTTCCCCCTGCCCCACGGCCCAGCCCTGCACCTCACAGCCCTGCCCCATGCCCCACGGCCCAGCCTTGTGCCTCACAGCCCTGCCCCAAACCCCACCCCTCTGCCCCATGGCCCAGCCCTGCGCCTCACCGCCCACCCCATACCCGCCCATCTGCCTCATGGCTCAGCCCTGTCCCTCCACTCCCTGCCCCACAGCCCAGCCCCATACCCCACCCCTCTGCCCCACAGCCCAGCCCTGCACCTCACAGCCCACTCCATGCCCACCCCTCCCCTTTGCCCCGTGGCCTGGCCCTGCACCTCACAACCCAGCCCCATACCCCACCCTTCCCCTCTGCCCAACGGCTCAGCCCTGCTCCTCACAGACCAGCCCCACAGCCCACCCCTCTGCCCCACAGTTCATCCTTGCACTTCACAGCCCACCCCATATTCCACCCCTCCCCTGTGAACCATGGCCCAGATCTGCCTCCAGCAGCCCCGAACTGTAGCCCTTCTGACCCTCTCCCATTTATATCCCTTATGACAAGGGACAGGGTGCGGAGCCATGTACCTTTCACTTCAGCCCTGCTCTGGGGGGCACAACACCCAGGCATGGGTTAAAGCACACCCAAGGGCTCCTAGGCAGCAGGGCCTTGGCCTCCCCATCCATGTTCTGTTCCACAGGCCCCCACTAGACCCGCAGGGTCCAGAGTTCTCAGAGGGCAGTGGAACTCACCAATGCACCTGTGCTCATGCAGCGCCCAGCCCCTCTTGCAGCGCAGACAGCTGGAGTCCTCTGGCCCTGAGCAGCGCCCGCATGCCTGGTAGCACTCTGCCAAGACAGGAGAGAGACTGGCCATGAGCATGCAGGCCCTTTCCATCTGCCCAGGCAAACCCAGCCCCACAGGCTGACAGATCCAGTCACCTGGGGCTCCACCCAGCCAGCCCCAGAGCGGAGCCCAGAGCCAGCTCTTACACAATGGCCAGACTGGGTCAGACCAAAGGTCCACCCAGCCCAGTATCCTGTCTGCCGACAGCAGCCAATGCCAGGTGCTTCAGAGGGAATGAACAGAACAGATAATCATCAAGTGATTTATCCCCTCGCCCATTCCCAGCTTCTGGCAAACAGAGGCTAGGGACACCCTCCCTGCCCATCCTGGCTAATAGCCATTGATGGACCTATCCTCCATGAACTTATCTAGTTCTTTTTTGAACCCTGTCATAGCCTTGGCCTTCACCACATCCTCTGGCAAAGAGTTCCACAGGTTGACTGTGCGTTGTGTGAAGAAATATTTCCTTTTGTTTGTTTCAAACCTGTCGCCTGTTAATTTCATTTGGTGACCCCTAGTTCTTGTGTTATGAGAAGTAAATAACACTTCCGTTATCTACTTTCTCCACACCAGTCATGATTTTATAGACCTCTATCATATCCCCCCTTAATCGTCTCTTTTCCAAGCTGAAAAGTCCCAATCTTATTAAATCTCTCCTCATATGGCAGCCATTCCATACCCCTAATCATTTTTGTCGCCTTTTTCCAATTCCAATACATCTTTTCTGAGATGAGGTGACCACATCTGCACACAGTATTCAAGATGTGAGCGCACCAAGGGTTTAGATAGCGGCAATGTGACATTTTCTGTCGTATTATCTGTCGCTTTCCTAATGATTCCCAACATTCTCGTCCCTTTATTGACTGCTGCTGCATCTTGAGTGGATGTTTTCAGAGAACTCTCCACAATGACTCCAAGCTCTCTCTCTTGAGCGGTAACAGCTAATTTAGACCCCATCATTTTATATGTATAGTTGGGATTTTGTTTTCCAATGTGCATTACTTTACATATATCCACATTGAATTTCATCTGCCATTTTGGTTCCCCGACACCCAGTTTTGAGAGATCCTTTTGTAGCTCTTTGCAGTCTGCTTTGGACTTAACTATCTTGAGTAGTTTTGTATCTGCAAATTTTGCCACCTCACTGTTTACCCCTTTCTCCAGATCGTTTATGAATATGTTGAACAGTACTGGGCCCAGTGCAGACCCCTGGCAGTCACCACTATTTACCTCTCTCCATTCTGAAAACTGACCATTTATTCCTACCCTGTGTTTCCTGACTTTTACCCAGTTACCAATCCATGAGAGGACCTTCCCTCTTATCCCATGACAGCTGACTTTGCATAAAAGCTTTTGGTGAGGGACCTTGTCAAAGGCTTTCGGACAATCTAAGTACACTATGTCCACTGGCTCCCCCTTGTCCACATGCTTGTTGACTCTTGGGCAGCACCATCCCAAGCGGCAGGGGGCAGTGCAGTTCGCACTCCCGCTTGCCAGGACACCCGCACGGTCCCAGCCCAGCCCCACCCGTGCCGTGCCGCACTACATACCAGCACATACCAGGTGGCTCTCGTTCCTGGCTGCCTCATAGTAGCCGTCCGCGCACTCGGAGCAGAAGGAGCCGCCGTAGCCTGGGCTGCACATGCACAGGCCAGTGCCCGCACGCGTCCCCTCGCCGTCACATTTACCATTCCCGCTGCACGGCTGCTGGTGCCCACCAGCACATGCTGCCGGGAGACGGGTTGCTGTGCTCATCACCGGTGCCAGGCACAGAACTTGTCCCATCCCACAGTGCCCCGCACCCACCTCCGACCCCCTGCCCATGGCACCGGTCCCTCTGCCCCAACCCTACCCATGGTGCCACCCTTCAAAGCCCCAGTTCCTGCCCACAGCACACTCCTCCTCCCCCGCCCCCGGACATCTGTCCCCCATCCCAACCCCTATCCACAGTGCTGCCCCTCCCAGGCCCCAGTTCCTGCCCATGGCACCTGTCCAGGCCCCCATGCCTGGCCTGCTCCTCCATCCCTTCCCATGGTGCCCTGCCCATGGCCCCCAGCCTGGCCCTGAGGAGAGGTGCTCCAGAAGCCAGCAGGGCTGGTGACTCACGCAGGCAGTCAGGGCCATAGGTGCCAGGTGGGCAGCAGACCTTCAGCATGTCCATGCAGAGCCACTGGAAGAAGTCAGGGTGCTGCTGCTGTCTGAGGGAAACAGCAGGAAACACTGTTACCCCCACAGGGGAAGCCTGTTAAGGTAGGTCCTACATAAACACTGCACCCGGTGCTACCACTGCTGGCTGTGCCCACTGTCCAGGCACCTTCACTGCCCTGGACACGGACATCTGGGCAGGATGCAAAGTCCCCCCCCTCCTCCCCGCACCCTGCTGCCCTGGGCCCTACCCCTGCCCACTCACCTCCACGCAGCGGCTGCCGCCCCAGGATGGGGCAGTGCAAAGCCCCTCTCCAGGGAGGTGGCAGCTGGTGGCCCGTGTCTGGATGGGAGTCACCCAGGTACTTGGCCCAGAAGAAGGGAAGCCTGGGCCAGGCCCAGATCACAGTCCCAGTGTGGCACAGACCCTGCTGCTCCTTGCCCCAGTCACTCACCCCTGGAACCACCAGCTCTCCACGTGCTCTTCACTCTGCTCCAGCAGCTGGTGACACGCAAAGTCCGACTTTCCACACACGCTCTCCAGCACCTCCAGCAGGCGCGTCTCACTGCGCAGGAACAGGGGTCAGGGCATTGTAGACACTGCCCATAGCACCTCCCCAGCCCAGGCCATCAGCCCACAGGACCCTCCTCCCCGCCTCGCCCACCGGACCCCATAGCGCTCCCGCAACAGACCAGCAGCCCCCAGGCCCCATCAAGACCAGCAGCCCCCACAGTGCCCTCTTCTCTGTGACAAAGTGGGAGGTTTTTTCGTAATGTTTTGCATGAATCCTGTGTGTGCCTCAGTTTCTCTGTGTGTTACCTCAATGCCTAGGTGGTGGGACAAAAGTGTGTGATTTTTGCTGAGACCCTAGTGGGCAGGTGGGGCTGCCTCTAGCTGTCTGCATGTAGACAATGGCCAAAACACTCCATAACCTGGCAACTGATGGTCTGACAAGTTGGAGCAAAGTGAGAGGTGGTGACCAGGTGACCTGTTTGCCCAGGAAGGAAGAGGAGCCACGGGTGTGTCTGAGGCTGAGCTGGTGGAAGCTGGGTGGGCCGACTCCTGGCTTGGGACTGAGGGGGAGAGCCCAGGGCCCTGGATCCCCCCCAAGCTGGATTTTGCTGCAGGTCCCTGATTTCTGTGCTCACAAGCTCTGTTCTACACTGGGTTCCAGACATCTAGCAACCCATCTGTGTCACATGCTGGCTGGGAGTCACTGCTGGCTGCAGAGTGGGGGGCAGGGCATTTTGGGGGTACGTGAGTCCTGTCCAGGGGGACTCGCTACAGGGAGCGAACGGGGCGAGCAGGAGGCTGACCGCTCCAAGGTCGGACCCAAGAAGTGCCGAAGCCAGGCAGGCTCCTTGTCCTGGTGAGTGTGGCCCTGAGGCTTCATGCAGAGCCATTCCCGAGCACTGAGACTGACTCCACCGCACCCACTGGCCCCATAGCAACCCCCCACCCAGACCACCAGCCCCACGACCCAACCTATGGTCTCATAGTCCTGCCCCTGCCTGGGCCATCAGACCCATAGTGCCCCTCTCCTTCCCTGACCAAACTGCCAGCTCCATAGCACCCCCAACCAGACTAGCTCCTTAGCACCCCTTTGCCCAGACCACCAGCCCCACAGTGCCCCTCAGACCACCAGCCCCATAACATCCTCCTCCCTCCCATGACCCTCAGTCTCCCCTGACCTCCCCCTTGTCCCATAGTCCCCCCTTGCCTTGACCACCAGCCCTATAGGGCCTCCCTCCTCCCTGACCCAGCCCGCCAGGCCCATAGCACCCCCACACCAGATCACCAGCCCCCTGGTGTCTCCCCCCAAAACTACTGGTCCAGCCCCCAGCTCATGATAGCAGCTGGAGCTCCAGGAAGCCTGCTCTCTGTGAGATCTTCACCTCCAGGGTAGAGCCCCAGACTGGAGGGCGGGGCAGCACTGAGCTCCTGTCCACACACACACACCCCTGTGGGTGAGCTGCGGCAGGAGTCGGGCAGCGCTCCCCCTGCCTATCATGCCACCCGCTCACCTGTGCGCATATTTCGCCAGCTTCTCCTCCTCCCAGGCCGTGTTCCCTCCCCCGAAATTCTCCCGCTCAGTCCGCTCCAGGCCCTAGGGAAGCAAGGGAAGGTCACAGCCCCAGGCCCAGTCCCACAGCAAACCCCTCCGAAACCACGCACCCAGCCCCACCCCAGCAACAATCCTAGCCCAACCCTAGCACCCTCCCAACCCAGCTATGCCCCATAGCCCCAACCCCACGCTCAGCTTCTCCCTTGGGGGGGGGCAGTGCTGTGTGGGGAACCCAGCACTAGTGCCCATGGGGGGCACCAATCCTGCTGCACTCAGGGACTGGTCCTGGGAAACACCCAGCCGCCTCCCTCTGCCCCACAACCCCGCACCTTGAGAAAGCTGCTGGCGAGGTCCCGGCAGGTCTGGCAGGGCTCAGGTAGGGAGGAGCCTGTGCACCAAGGGCCCAGCAGCAGCCCCAGCAGCAAGGGCAGGAGCCTTCTCCCACGCAACCCCATCCTCAGGGCAGCGGCAGGCTGGGGAGAGAGCAGCAGCCCTGACACACAGGCCCGGCTAGGGGGCACGGGGCCTGGCACAGCCCTTCCTGGGCAGCCAGCTGGGGCCGCGTGGGGGCACGAGGCAGGTCCCAGACGATGCCCCTGAAGCTTTATCCCCCTCCCACCTGTGGGGCTCCAGCACCGAATGGGGGTCGCGGGCCCTCCCCCCAATTCCGGTTCCCACACTGCGCCGCTCCATAGGAGCTGGGGGAGGAGACCACCTGGCAGGGGGGCCAGGCGGGACTGGGGGGGTGGGGCCAGACTCAGGGGGGCCAGGCGGAACTGGACTCAGGGGCACTGTAGGGGCGGGGGGGGAGGGCTGGGAGGAGTGGGGGGGGAGGGCTAAGGGCGTGGGGGGGGCGGGGCTGGACCAGAGGGGCAGGGACCTGCGGGGGGGCTGCGAGGAGTGGTGGGGCAGAGGGGGAGAGGCCAGGGCAGGACTGGGAGAGGGCTAAGGGCACTGGGGGGGCCGCGGGGGGAAGGCTGAGGGGACGGGGAGGGGCAGGGCTGGGCCAGGGCGGGCCGGGGAGCAGAACCGGGGGCAATGGGGGGGCCGGGGCAGGACCGGACGGGGGCTGGGAGGAATGGTGGGGACGGGGGGGGCAGGGCTGGGGGCACGGGGGCAGGGGACCTGGGAGGAGTGGTGGGGCGGAGGGGAGGAGGAGTGGGGTGGGGGGGGGCCGGGGAGGGGACCTGGGGGGGCTATGAGGAGTGGGGGAGCGGACGGGGGAAGGGCTGAGGCCACGGGGCGGGCAGGGAGGGGACCTGGGGGGGCTGTGAGGAGTGGTGGGGCGGGGGGGGGAGGACTGAGGGGACAGCGGGGGCAGGGGACCTGGGAGGAGTGGTGGGGTGGAGGGGAGGAGGAGTGGGGGGGGGCCGGGGGCACGGGGCGGGCGGGGAGGGGACCTGGGGGGGCTGTGAGGAGGAGGAGTGGGGGGGTGATGGGGGGCCGGGGGCACGCGGAGGGGGGGAGGAGTGGGGGGGCAGAGGGGAGGAGGAGTGGGGGGATGAGGGGGGGCCGGGGGCACGCGGAGGGGAGGAGGAGTGGGGTGAGGGGGGGGCCGGGGGCACGGGGCGGGCGGGGAGGGGACCTGGGAGGAGGAGGAGTGGGGGGGTGATGGGGGGCCGGGGGCACGCAGAGGGGGGAGGAGTGGGGGGTGAGGGGGGGCCGGGGGCACGGGGCGGGCGGGGAGGGGACCTGGGGGGGCTGGGAGGAGGAGGAGTGGGGGGGTGAGGGGGGGAGGAGTGGGGGGCGGAGGGGAGGAGGAGTGGGGTGAGGGGGGGGCCGGGGGGGAGGAGGAGTGGGGGGTGAGGGGGGGGCCGGGGGGGAGGAGGAGTGGGGGAGGAGTGGGGGGGGCAGGGCTGGGGGGGGACACAAGCTCGACGCTCAGGAGCGGGTCAAAGTCCCGGCAGCGGGGGGGGGGGGGCACGCGCGAGAACAGCCCCGCCCGGGGAGCAGCCGCGCGGCGCCGGGGGGGGGGGGGGAGCCCGGCGCGGATCCCGCCCCGCCCCCACCTGCCCGGCCCCAGCGCGAGCGGCCGATGCTGCAGCCTGCGACTCCCTGCAGCGCCCACGCGCTGCGCCGCGCTCCGCCAATGGCAGCAGGCCCTGCGCAGCAACGTCACCCACCGATACGCAGCCAATCAGCGCGCCCCGCGCGGGAGGCACCTGTTAACGGGGCACTGTCAGGCCCCTGGTTCTCCTCCCTCCCGCCCCTACGGGCCGCCCATTGGCTCCTCCGGCCCGCCAGGCCCCGCCCCTTTCCCAGCTCCCTCCCACCCTACCCCACCCCCACCCTGCCACAGTCCCGCCCCACCCTGGCCCCACCCATGCCCAGTCCCTGCCCCCACCCTGGCCCCACCCATGGCCAATCCCTGCCCCAGCCTATCCCAGCCCTGCCCCACCCTGGCCCCACCCATGGCCAGTCCCTGCCCCCACCCTGGCCCACCCATGGCCAGTCCCTGCCCCAGCCTATCCCAGCCCTGCCCCACCCCGCCCCACTGGTGGCCAGGCCCACCCCCACCCTGGCCCCACCCGTGGCCAGTCCCTGCCCCAGCTATCCCAGCCCTGCCCCACCCCGCCCCCACCCTGGCCCCACCCGTGGCCAGACCCTGCCCCAGCCTATCCCAGCCCTGCCCCACTCATGGCCAGGCCCCCACCCCACCCCCAGCCTGCCACAGCCCCGCCCCACCCTGTCGTAGCCCCACCCCACTCCCAGCCCACCCTAGCCCCGCTCCACTTGTGGCCAGGCCTCAGCTACTCGCTTCTAGCCCGGAGCCCAGAAAAGCCAAGGCCCCGTTAGAAAAATAACCAGCCTTTATTGGGAGCATGGGGCAGTGACCCGCAGAGCCCGCCGCAGGGCAGGGGCCAGCACAGATTTGCCCTCCAGGCCCAGCCCAGGTGGTGCAGAGACAGTGGCAGATACACTCTGGCTCTGCAGGAGAACATAAGAAGGGCCACACTGGCTCAGGCCAAAGGTCCATCTAGCCCCATATCCTGTCTGCCGACAGTGCCCAGAGGTTGCAGGGGACAGAGCCTCAGTCACGTGGAGCCCATGGCTGGAGGGAGCTCCCCCGCCTCGCTCTTGGCACCCATCGGTACCTGTCCACTCCCAGGCAGGGCGGGCGCCTGGGCTGGGCTGTGCCCATCAGGCTTCTGCAGCTGGCACTCTCGGATGGCGCGCTGCAAGCTGTCACCGATCCACAGGGAGTGCTTCTTCAGGCTGCTCTTCTGCTCCCTGCCCGGCAGCAGTGCCAGCCAGCGCCAGGAGGAAGGGTGGGCAGCTGGGAGGGCAGCGTGAAGATGGGCACGGTGCGGAAGAGCTCTGGGATGTCGGCCGGCCGGAGGAGATCCTCAAAGCAGGCCACCAGGTACTGGCCCCCAGCCTTGCCAGCCAGGAAATCGGGAAGGACGCAGTTGAGGGAGGCTGAGAAAGCGCTGTACGGATCGTCCCAGGGCAGCCGTTCCCCCATGCTTCCAGAGCAGCCACTCCATGCACCTGGCCACGGCACCCCTGGAGAACAGCAGGACCACCGTGCCACCCTCCTGTAGCACCCGCAGCCGCTGGGCATGGAACACTGCATGGGACCGATGGCACAGAGCTCAGCCCGGCTCCACATTTCCACTGACACAGCCAGCTGCAGCCGTGTCAGGGCACAGGCCAGGGTGCTCACCAGCCGCTCGAAGCCGGCGTGGTCGGGCGAGTAGAGGATCAGGGCGCGCCGGCCCCGCAGCACCCCTGCAGAGACAGAGAGGGCTGTTAGCGCTGAGCGCCAGGCTGGGCTGAGCCAGGGAGCAGGCAGGGCGGCTCGACAGGCTGCGTGCAGCCCACTCGCCACTCCCACGCCTGGCCCCATGCTCTGCTCACTCAGGCTCTGGCAGCTCTGCCTGGCAGGGTCATAGAGACCTGCCCCCACCCCAAGCCCAGGTGTGAGGGCACATGTGCCCAGGTGCAGCATCCCACCCTGGAGAGCTGTGCCAGGGGCCCATGGCCCAGGAAAGGAAAGGCTCCTGCTCCTCCTTGCTGTCTTGGCCCTAGCCCCAGGCGCCCCAAGGTTCAGCACCCCACTCAGACCTGCTCATGCCCCCATAGGGCATCCTCTCCCCAAGCACTCACCACCAGAGCTATAATCCTCCTTCAGCATCTTCAGCCACCCTGGAAAATAAAAGGGGGAGGCCTGGTGAATTAGCAGGTCCGGCACTGCTCCCGCACCCACCCCAGCAGAACCAGACCCACAAAATCTAGGGTGCAGGGAAGAAATGGGTGGAGCAAAACCCAGCTCGGTCTAAGGTACATCTTAGATTGGGGGGGGAGGGCAGTTGCTCAGTAGGGGGCGCTCTCCCCCTGTAGTCAGTGCTGGCCCCAGTGTGGTGCTGGGGCGGGGCCTGTGCTCTCAAGAGGGGGGCTCAATAGGGGGTGCTCTCTCCCTGCAGTTACTGCTGGCCCCAGTGCCCCACGCAGCACTAGGGATCTGTGGAGAAGGGGACTTGGCAGTGCTGGGAGTGGGGAGGGCAGTGCCGGGAGTGGGGAGGGCAGTGCCATAGTGCAGCCAGGAGTGGGTTGGGGAGCTCTGACCTTTCAGATTTTCCTTCTTGAGCAGGAGCAGGAGCAGGATGCAGAAGGTGCTGAGGAGACCCCCCATCCAAGCCAGCACCCAGTGGGCACGGAGATCTGCCAGGACACAGGGGTTAGGGTTGCCAGGTTTCCGGTTTTCAACAGGAACGCCCAGTCAAAAAGGGACCCTGGCAGCTCCGGTCAACACTGCTGACTGGGCTGTTAGAAGTCTGGTCAGAGGGGCTGGCAGACTCCCTACCTGGCTCCACGTGGCTCCCCAGAACCAGTGACACATCCCTCAGATCCTAGGCAGAGGCAGGGCCAGGGAGGCTCCGTGCACTGCCCCTGCCCTGAGTGCCGGCTCCGCAGCTCCCACTGGCCGGGATCCACAGCCAATGGGAGCTGTGGGGGCAGTGCCTGCAGGCGGAGGCAGCATGCACCAAGCAGAGCCACCTGGCTGCGTTTCTGCCTAGGAGCTGAGGGACATGTCACCACTCCTCAAGGAAGAGCTGCCGAGAGCCCACACCCCAACCCCCTGCCCAAACCACTCATTTCTGACCCCACCCTGGAGTGCACTCCCCCAGCCAGAGCCCTCACCCCCTCCTGCACCACAACCCCCTGCCCCAGCCGGGTGAAAACAAGCAAGGGAGTGAGGGTGGGGGGGAGCAAGCAACAGAGGGAGGGGCTGGAGTGAGCGGGGGTGGGGCCTCAGAAGGGGCGGGGCAAGAGTGTTTGGTTTTATGTGATTACAACATGGGCAGGTGGTGCTCAGGGCACAGGGTGGGGGGAGCAGAAGAGAAGAGGGTTCGGGGCTGGAGCCCCTGGTGGCAGCGAATTATCCCAAGGCAGGCTCGAAGGAGACACACACACACAGCTTTGGACTGGCCGCTCAGCAGCTTTCCCTGCTCTCTCCAGAATTGCCACGGCCCAGGGAGTGCCTGGCCACAGGCTGACCCCTTGCCTGAGGCCCTCCTGTCACAGAGTGTGGGGGAGTCAGGGCCTGGCCCCCCACTTCCTGCGATTCACCATGACTCTCAGCCAGCCAGTGGAACAGAAGGTTTATTAGCCAACAGGAACACCGAGCTTGTAGGCACAGAGAACAGGACCCCTCAGTCAGGTCCATCTTGGGGGGCAGGGAGGCCAGAGCCCCATCTGGGCCTCCCTCCATTTCCCCAGACAGCTCCAAACTGAAACTCTTCCCAGCAGTCTCACCCAGCCTCCCCCCGGCTCCTCCTCCAGCCTTTGTCCAGTTTCCCGGGCAAAAGGTGTCACCTGGCCCAGGTATCGTCCCTCAAGTGAAGTCATACCCTGGTATCCCATCCCCAATGCAGACAGTCCCATAAAACTCCCCTGCAATATTCCCCGGTCAATCCGCCCCACTCCCTACTCCATCACACCTCCTTTAAACCCTGCCCCTTCCAGGGAGCTGCACCCTATCCCTCCTTCCCAACAGGGCCACTAGGAGCCCCCTTCACAGGCAGGAGGGAAGGGCGGTCCCTGGGGGTCCAGCATCCCCCTCGCCCCGCACTGGGCTCAGCCCCAGCACTGGGTCCAACAAGCGTTGTTCAGCTCCAGAGCAGAGAGGCCCTGGCACAATGGGGGCCAGCCGCCCCCCCGGAGCCACCCCCCCGCGACATACTCACACTTCTCCAGTGAGCAGGCCCAGCCGGTGCCCACCACGCTGCCCTCAGCAAGCCAGACCTGTGGAGACAGCTGCCTGTTACTGACGCAGCGCAAGGACCCATTACACCCACGGGTGCCGCTCCCGCACAGCACTGACCTGCAGACACTGCCCAGCCTGCACATCCCGTCGCAGCTGCTGCTCCAGGGCCCCCACCGCAACTCCCTGCGCAGAAGGCAAAGGACGAGAATGGTACAGGAGCTGCTGGGGCCGCAGCCTGCGGGGAGGGCCTGGGGAGGGGGTCCCTGCAGGCCCTGCCCTCCATGGAGCTGCATAGGGCAAGGGGCCCCTCACCATGCTGGTGGAGCTGGCCAGTGGAACGCAGGTGCCATGCTCCATGGCACAGAGCAACATGTTCCCTTGCGGGTCCCTGGTCTCCATCAGCAAGAGGTCGGCCGGCTGGCCCTGCATGGCGCCTAGGGCAGAGGAGAGGCTGAGGGGGCCACCAGGCTCAGGGGAACCCGAGCCCAGCTAGCCCCCCTTGGAGCAGAGATGGTGTCCGCGCCCCAGCGTGGCACTCACCTTCCAGCAGGCACTGCATGAGCTGGACCCGCCCACCACTCCACACCTGGAGAGACAACAGGGTCAGCAACTAGTCTAGGCAAGAGAAAGTTGTGAACTGCAGAGGTGGGGCAGATGGTTGCATTCAAGGCATAAACTTGGGGACAGGGAAGCAGCTGCGAGGGCACCTGGGGCATCCCGGGCCAGCCCGGAGGGAGCGGGAATGCCGAGCCCCGGCCCTGTGGCTCTGCTGGGGCATCCCGGGCCAGCCCGGAGGGAGCGGGAATGCCGAGCCCCGGCCCTGTGGCTCTGCTGGGGCATCCCGGGCCAGCCCGGAGGGAGCGGGAATGCCGAGCCCCGGCCCTGTGGCTCTGCTGGGGCATCCCGGGCCAGCCCGGAGGGAGCGGGAATGCCGAGCCCCGGCCCTGTGGCTCTGCTGGGGCATCCCGGGCCAGCCCGGAGGGAGCGGGAATGCCGAGCCCCGGCCCTGTGGCTCTGCCAGCTGGTGCTCCCTGTCCAGGGTCTCCTACCTGGACACACAGGTTCGGATGAGGCTGCAACGTCCCAAACTCATGGAGAGTCTGCAGGGAGGAGGGAGGGGCTATGACATGCAAACCCCAGTGCCTGAGCACACACTGCTCCACCCCCTCTCTTCTCCTGCCCCCCCCCCGATGCCCATCCCCCCCCCCCCTCCACACCCCCATCCCCCCACCTCCCCCTGCCCTTCCCCCATCCCTCCCCCAAACGACTGCCCCTTTCTCCACCCGCCCCACCTGCTTGCCCATCCCGGCCAGCAGACCCACTCACAGGCAGGGTGAGGGCCTGACGCAGGTGTGGCAGCTCATGACAGGGCCCGGCCCTCTTCAGCCTCCAGCAGGGCACGAGCTCGGCTGGAACAGCGCACGGCACCAACACAGAGCAGCTCAGCCTCCCCGCAGTGAGACGCAGCTTCAGCTGGGCCTGTGCCCACAGCCGGGTCCACGCCATAGGGTCTGCAACAGCCATGGGGCAAAGGGCTCGGCACGGCCCGCCCTGGGCACGGCCCGTCACCACCCGCCTGCCGTTCCCCACTCCCTCTCGCTGCCAGCAGTGCCAGCCTGCTCTCTGCAGGAGCCAGCCTGGCACGGCTCACTACCCCTCCCACTACCTGATCCCGATCACCCAGAGGCCCCCCAGCTCACAGATATAACCCCTGCCCAGAGCCCCCCCATCAAGCCCAGCTCACAGGCAATCCCTGCTGAGAGCCCCCCCATCATGAAGTTTGGGGGAGAGGGGGCCCTGCATGCCCCCCCACCCCCCCGACTTCCTGCGATTCACCGTGACTCTCAGCCAGCCAGTAAAACAGAAGATTTATTAGACAACAGGAACATGGTCTAACACCGAGCTTGTAGGTGCAGAGAACAGGACCCCTAAGTCAGCTCTGTCTCGGGGGGAGGGAGGGGAAGAGAGCCCAGACCCCGGTTCTGGCCTCCCTCCATTTCCCCAGCCAGCTCCAAACTGCCAACCCCACTCCAGCAGCCTCACCCAGCCACACACACCCCGGCTCCTCCTCCAGCTTTGTCCAGTTTCCAGGGCAGAAGGTGTCACCTGGCCCCATCCCCCTCCAGGTTACCTGCTCAGGTAACTCTCTGCAGTGAAGTCACCCCTTGACATCCCATCACCATCTCGTACCAATGCAGACAGTACCAGCAAAACTCCCACATAACATCCCCAGGTCAATCCTCCATACTTCGTCACACCCTCAACACCTGCCCAGAGCCCCCCAACTCCCGCTCCCAGCACAGACAAGACCCCCTGTCCAGAGCCCCCCCGTAACTCCTGCCCCACACCCACCCAGCACACAGCCAACTCTCCCACCCAGACCCCCACAACTTCCCATCCCAGCACACAGACAGGAGCCCTGCCCCCCGCAGCACACCCCTCCCCAAGACAGGTATAGACGACTGTGGCCTAATTACCCTGCGTGAAGGGGCAGCGGCTGGTCCTGGGGGGATCCGGGATATCTGGCCAGACCTGGGCAAGAAACAGTGTGATCATGCCCCGCACCCTGGGGACAGCGCCCCCTGCTGGGGCCCCCACTCCGCCCTGGGGAACCCCTGGGCTCCCAGTGCCCCCTACCACCCTGGGGACAGCGCCCCCTGCTGGGGCCCCCACTCCGCCCTGGGGAACCCCTGGGCTCTCAGTGCCCCCTACCACCCTGGGGACAGCGCCCCCTGCTGGGGCCCCCACTCCGCCCTGGGGAACCCCTGGGCTCTCAGTGCCCCCCACCCCAGGGACAGCGCCCCCTGCTCCCCCCATAAGTGCCTGCCAAGTGCCAGGGCCCATGGGGAGCAGCTCCCAGCCCAGGCCCTACCTGCAGGCAGAGGCAGGGCAGCAGCTGGGCAGAGGGCAGGCTGTAGTTCTGAGGCCCCTTCTGCAGACAGGAACAGAGGAGACACTGGTCACTCGCCACCCCCCACCCTGCCATGCAACTGCCAGTGCCACAAGGTGCCCCTGTGGCCCAGAGCAGGAAGCTGAGGGAAGGGCTCACCCCAGGCTGCTGGCAATGCTGGGACAGAACCCAGGAGTCCTGGCTCCCAGGCCCTGGGGCTAAGCTCACAACCCCACGGCCCTCCCATGGAGAGCTGCAGGGAATAAAGGCCAGAGTGCCACTGGGGGTGTGGAGGTCCAGAGGAGCGGGGTGGGGGATGAAGGGGGGCAGGGTACAAAGTGGATAGGGAAGAGGGGTACTGGGGCCGACCCCTCACTCACCTCTGTCCTGAGTCCCTTGAGTCCACTTGTCTGGTTCCAGTAGAACCACATGGTGAAGTTCTGCCCCGCGGGCACATCCTGCAACTGCACCACTATGTGCTCCGGCCCCACAGAGAGGTGCAGCCTGGGCACTGCCGTGGGACAGTGAGTGAGACCCCAGCCCAGAAAGCCCTGCCCCAGGGACCCCCCTCACTGCCCCGGGGACCCCCCTCACTGCCCCGGGGACCCGCAGCCCAGAAAGCCCTGCCCCAGGGACCCCCCTCACTGCCCCAGGGACCCGCAGCCCAGAAAGCCCTGCCCCGGGGACCCCCCTCACTGCCCCAGGGACCCCCCTCACTGCCCCAGGGACCCCCCTCACTGCCCCAGGGACCCCCCTCACTGCCCCAGGGACCCGCAGCCCAGAAAGCCCTGCCCCAGGGACCCCCCTCACTGCCCCGGGGACCCGCAGCCCAGAAAGCCCTGCCCCAGGGACCCCCCTCACTGCCCCAGGGACCCCCAGCCCAGAAAGCCCTGCCCCAGGGACCCCCCTCACTGCCCCGGGGACCCGCAGCCCAGAAAGCCCTGCCCCAGGGACCCCCCTCACTGCCCCGGGGACTCCCCCTCACTGCCCCGGGGACCCGCAGCCCAGAAAGCCCTGCCCCAGGGACCCCCCTCACTGCCCCAGGGACCCCCCTCACTGCCCCAGGGACCCGCAGCCCAGAAAGCCCTGCCCCAGGGACCCCCCTCACTGCCCCAGGGACCCGCAGCCCAGAAAGCCCTGCCCCAGGGACCCCCCTCACTGCCCCGGGGACCCGCAGCCCAGAAAGCCCTGCCCCAGGGACCCCCCTCACTGCCCCGGGGACCCGCAGCCCAGAAAGCCCTGCCCCAGGGACCCCCCTCACTGCCCCGGGGACTCCCCCTCACTGCCCCGGGGACCCGCAGCCCAGAAAGCCCTGCCCCAGGGACCCCCCTCACTGCCCCAGGGACCCGCAGCCCAGAAAGCCCTGCCCCAGGGACCCCCCTCACTGCCCCGGGGACCCGCAGCCCAGAAAGCCCTGCCCCAGGGACCCCCCTCACTGCCCCGGGGACCCGCAGCCCAGAAAGCCCTGCCCCAGGGACCCCCCTCACTGCCCCGGGGACTCCCCCTCACTGCCCCGGGGACCCGCAGCCCAGAAAGCCCTGCCCCAGGGACCCCCCTCACTGCCCCAGGGACCCCCCTCACTGCCCCAGGGACCCGCAGCCCAGAAAGCCCTGCCCCAGGGACCCCCCTCACTGCCCCAGGGACCTCCCCTCACTGCCCCAGGGACCCGCAGCCCAGAAAGCCCTGCCCCAGGGACCCCCCCTCACTGCCCCAGGGACCCGCAGCCCAGAAAGCCCTGCCCCAGGGACCCCCCCTCACTGCCCCAGGGACCCCCCCTCACTGCCCCAGGGACCCGCAGCCCAGAAAGCCCTGCCCCAGGGACCCCCCCTCACTGCCCCAGGGACCCCCCCTCACTGCCCCAGGGACCTGCAGCCCAGAAAGCCCTGCCCCAGGGACCCCCCTCACTGCCCCAGGGACCTCCCCTCACTGCCCCAGGGACCCGCAGCCCAGAAAGCCCTGCCCCAGGGACTCCCCTCACTGCCCCAGGGACCCCCCCTCACTGCCCCAGGGACCCGCAGCCCAGAAAGCCCTGCCCCAGGGACCCCCCTCACTGCCCCAGGGACCCGCAGCCCAGAAAGCCCTGCCCCAGGGACCTCCCCTCACTGCCCCAGGGACCTCCCCTCACTGCCCCAGGGACCTCCCCTCACTGCCCCAGGGACCCGCAGCCCAGAAAGCCCTGCCCCAGGGACCTCCCCTCACTGCCCCAGGGACCTCCCCTCACAGAAAGCCCTGCCCCAGGGACCCCCCCCCCTCACTGCCCCGGGGACCCGCAGCCCAGAAAGCCCTGCCCCAGGGACCCCCCCCCTCACTGCCCCGGGGACCCGCAGCCCAGAAAGCCCTGCCCCAGGGACCCCCCCCCCTCACTGCCCCGGGGACCCGCAGCCCAGAAAGCCCTGCCCCAGGGACCCCCCCCCCTCACTGCCCCAGGGACCCGCAGCCCAGAAAGCCCTGCCCCAGGGACCCCCCCTCACTGCCCCGGGGACCCCCAGCCCAGAAAGCCCTGCCCTGGGGACCACTCACTGCCCCAGGGACCCCCAGCCAAGAGAGCCCCTGCCCCAGGGACCCTCCCCCTTACTCACTGCCCCAGTCCTGCCAGGGCCTCAGTGGGTGACCCCTGAGCTCTCTGTGCCCAGCTTCCCCTGGGCGGAGGGGCTGGAACTGACCCAGCTGCCAGGCCCAGGGGGCCATGTGAGACAGCCCCATGGGAACGGGGGAACAGGCTGCAGGGGGGGGGATCTGGCTCCCACAGATGCTCAGCAAGGGGGGGCCCATTAGGGAGTTGGTGACACCCGCATGAATCAGGCTTCACAAGCTCCTACCTTGGCACAGCCGGATGGCAGCCCGCGCTGCAGGCCAGGAACAGTCTGGTGGGGGGGGGGGAAGGAGAGACAATGCAGGGGGGTCAGCAGGGGCCACAGACAGCTCTGGGGACAGGGGGAGGGGCTGGCAGCCACGGAGAGGGAGGGCAGGGAGAGGGGCCCTGGCAGTCATGGTGGGGAGGGGCTGACAGCCATGGGGGCAGGGAGAGGGGCCAGCAGCAGGTTACCAATCCTGGAATCCCCCTGCCGCCCCAGGCCTGGGGGCTGTGCCGTGCTGGCATTGCGGGCGGGCACTCACCGGGCACACGGTGTGTCTGGCTCAGCACTTCCCGGTACCGGGGACTCGTGTAGGACGTGACGTGCAGCTCCCCTCGCAGGACCGCCTCAAAGCAGTGAAACCACAGGGAGCCCTGGGGGAGCAGGGGTCACTCAGCCAAGGGGGCCAAACCCAGCCCAGCCCCTCTCTCCCCCCCACCAGGGGGCCAGAGGTCACTCAGCCAAGGGGGCCAAACCCAGCCCAGCCCCTCCCCCCCCACCAGGGGGCCAGAGGTCACTCAGCCAAGAGGGCCAAACCCAGCCCAGCCCCTCTCACCCCCCCCACCAGGGGCCCGGGGTCACTCAGCCAAGGGGGCCCAGCCCAGCTCCCCTCCCCACCAGGGAGCCAGGGGTCACTCAGCCAAGGGGGCCCAGCCCAGCCCCTCCCCCTCCAACCAGGGGGCCAGGGTCACTCAGCCAAGGGGGCCCAGCCCAGCCACTCTCCCCTCCCCCACCAGGGGCCCGGGGTCACTCAGCCAAGGGGGCCCAGCCCAGCCCCGCCCCCACCCCATCTGTCCTGGGGCCCGGACACGACGCCCCTTCAGTCCCCACTGGGAAGCCGAGTGCGCCCCGCGGGGCGTGGGCTCAGCCCATTCTCCCCAAAGCCCCGGCAGGGCTGGGCCACCTACCACGGTGTGGTTCGGGCGTGCCAGGGTGCGGGGCAGCTGGACCTCGAGGGCGACGCAGCGGGAGGAGGGGTACGCCTGTACCGAGAGCAGCACCCAGCTCCGCAGGGGCCCTGAGAGAGCAGGGAGCAAAGGGAGCCGTGAGCGGCAGGCAGGGAGAGGGACACGGGGTCGGGGCTGCCCGCAGGTCCTCACCACTGTCCCGATGCCGCAGGGCGTCCATCCCAGCTCCGTCTTGGACCCCCTCACCTGCCACCTCCTCCTGGGGCCCTAAAACAGAAACAGCCACTCAACAGGTTGTGCCCCACAGCCCGTGAGGCAGCACGTGCCCGGAGTGGGCCCCAGCCAGCCGCGCTCACACCTCTGGCACCTGGTGCCCAGCCCCAGCCCCCGGCTGACCAAGAGCAGACGTGCCTGGCTGGCTCAGCACAGGCCAGGCTGGGGGGCCTTGGAGCTCCCCACACCAGGGCTGCACTAAGGCGAGGGAAATGTTACTCCTCCCTCCACTCTGCCCCTGGGGGGACAGCCCCAAGCCGCTGCCACTCACACACCTGGGGGGTGCAGCGGGGCTCTGGGGGGAGGGGGCGGAGGGAGTGGACAGAACTGGGCTCTGGGGCTGCCTTTCTGCCTGTGATGAAGTGGAGATTTTCCCTTGTTATGTTGTATCTGAGTCTTACTGTTTTGCATGAATGCTGTGTGAGCCTCAGTTTCCCTGTGTATTGCACCAATGTCTGGGTGGTGGGAATAAGCATGTGTGACTTGCGGGGGCTGCTCCAGCTGCCTGCAGGGATGCTATGGCCGCCCCTTTGTCACCTGAGACCCAGGAGGGGGATGACACCAGCTGACTCTTGGCCTGGGAAGCGAGACAAAGACCCGAGGAGCAGCAAAGGGCAGGGCAGGGGCCAGGCAGCTGGAAGGGAGTCAGTCTCTGCTGGCTTGGGGTGCAGGGGGAGGACCAGAGCCCTGGCTCTGGGCTCCCCTCCCCCAAAGATGGGCTTCACTGAAAGTCACTGATTTCTGTGCTAACAAGCTCTTCCCGACGCTGTGGTCCTGTCAACAAATAAACCTTCTGTTTTACGCTGGCGGAGAGTCACATCTGACTGCGGAGTTGGGGGGCAGGACCCACTGGGCCCCCCAGGACCCCACCTGGGCAGACTCGCTGTGGGAAGCGCACGGAGGGGCGGGGGATGCTGAATGCTCCGAGGTCAGACCCAGGAAGGTGGAAGCCGTGTGAGCTGTGTGTCCTGCAGACAGGCTGCTCCCAGAGTCCTGCCCGGCTCCGCAGGGAGCAGCTCCAGAGCATCGCCCGGGGACCCCGTGACAGGCCCCAACCTGCTCTCACCCAGCACAGCCAGCTGCAGCTCGACCTTCACGCAGGGGGAGCAGTCGGACGCTGCTGCGCAGTGCAGCACAGACTCCATCCTCATTTGGGTCGGCACCAGAACTGGGCCAGAGGCCAGCCCCACGGCCCCAGGGCTGCACAACACGTCGGCCTCTGCAGAGTGGAGAGAAAACCCTTTACCCCGACACATCCCACCCCAGGCACCGGCACAGCGCCCCCCCAGCGGGCGAGGGGGCCGTGACAACGTGGGGATTGTCTGTAACACTGTTGTGAACTGTGTGACTGTGCCCAGCCCCTTGGCATCGCCGCCCTGCAGGTGCAGAAGGGTGAAAATGCTGCTCCTTGGGCACAGCAGGATACAGGAGGGCAGCTGGTTGGGGGGGTCGGAAGAGGGCGGCATGGACTGGCTGGCACCGCCCCACAGCTACGGAGGACTAGAAAAGACCGGGGAGCCCCACAGCCTGAACACGGGAGAGCTACCAGTGGGATGATCTGGATGCTGGACACACGAACTCAGGGGTTGGCAGCAGGCCAGTGGGAAGAACGGGGCTCCTAGAGACATGGGTCTCTTACCTGGGACCAGTCTGAGACAGAGCAACAGACACAGAAAGGAAACCAAGGGTCTTCCCGCAGCAGCCTGGCTCCTGGGCACCCTGGGCTCTGGCTGTCCCTTCGCTGCTCTCCGCTGAGCCAGGACTGGAACCCGGCACCAGCTGGCGCGGCACAGGGAGATACTCCGAGCGGGGGCTCGCTCCGTGGCCTGGCTGGGCAGAGCTCCCGGGGGGAGGCAGGGGCTGCAGCCCAGAGGCTCAGAGCCATTGTTGTGACCTGCCTTGTTGAAGAGGGCAAACTGAAAGTGTAACCCTGGTGCCCAGGCCAGGACATGGCACAGCCCGTCACCCACATGGCTGGCAATACCAAGGGAATTAGCCAGCTGGCACCGGATGAGGAAGAGCCCGCAATGGGAGGAAAATGGCCCGTGGCTAACACAGCTGCTAACTCTTCCTCTGCCTGCCCCGCAAGAAAGTCATCCTCACGCCGGGGCTTCCAGCCAGGTCCTGGGCTTGCCTTGCTGGGCAGGGGGACTAGCCAGCCCGAGAGGTGTCAGGTGTGGAGTCCCTCGGGAAGCGGCTCGCTGCATGGCCTCCAGGAACATGGAGACTTCATGGGCAGGACGCACCTGGAGCCACCTGGATGGAGATGCTGGCTAAGCCCAGACCACTACAGCCGCACCAAAGGAGGAAGGAGAACCGGCCACTGGCCCCCTCAGGCAGTACCGAGCGCTCCTCCCCCCATGCAGGTCCCCCCCATCCCAGCAACAGGAGGGGAGAGGAGGGGCAGGTCCCAGTGGCTGAAGGAGCAGGAGACTCCAGTGCTTCAGCTCCCCAGACAGCTGCTGGAAAAGTCAAACTTTCCAGTAAGTTTTTGGAATGTGTTTGGGACAACTTTTTGTTCTGGAAAGTGGAGAAAGTAACCAGGGTGTAGCCACGTTAGTTGGGATTCTGACCCACAGGGAGTAATTGGTAGCGAATCTGAAAGTGGAAGGCATTGGGTGAAAGCAACCAGGAGAGACTTCAGGATTCTCAGAATAAGCAGCAGATTAAGGACAATGGAATTCAAAAAAGCAGACTTCAAAAACCTCAGAGAACTGGTAGGTCAGGGCCCATAGGGAAATCAAAGGAATAAAGGAGTTCAGGGGAGGCACAAACACACAATTACAAGCTATCCTGACATGAAGAAAAGGATAGGAAGAGTATTCAGAGGCCAGTATGACTCCATGAGGAATCTTTAATGACATGACAATCAAAAAGGAATCCTACAAGAAGCAGATACATGGACGACTTCCTAAGGAGGAATACAAAAGAAAAGCACAAGTGTGTAGGGACAAAATCAGAAAGGCCAAGGCACAAAATGAGTTACACTAGCAAGAAACATAAAAGGCAAGAAGAAAAGATACTATAAATACCCTGGGGAAAGAGAAAGACAAAGAAAAGGGCAGGTGTTCTGCTTAGCAAGGCAGGAGAGCTAATAACTGATGACATCTAGAAAGTTGAGGTGTTTTAGGTTTACTTTGCTTCAATCATCACTAAAAAGGTTAATGGTGACCAGATACTCAACATAATTAATATTAACAACCAGGGGGAAGGAATGCAAGTCAAAATAAGGAAAGAACAGGTGAAAGAACATTTAGAGAAGAAGTTAGATGTATTCACCTCAGCAAGGCCGGATGAAATTCACCATGGGATACTTAAGGAACTAGCTGAAACAATCTCAGAACTGGAGTACTTGTGGCACCTTAGAGACTAACCAATTTATTTGAGCATAAGCTTTCGTGAGCTACAGCTCACTTCATCGGATGCATGCTGTGGAAAGTACAGAAGATCTTTTTATACACACAAACCATGAAAAACACCCATTTTTTCATGCTTTGTGTGTATAAAAGATCTCCTACACTTTCCACAGTATGCATCTGATGAAGTGAGCTGTAGCTCACGAAAGCTCATGCTCAAATAAATTGGTTAGTCGCTAAGGTGCCACAAGTCCTCCTTTTCTTTTTGCGAATACAGACTAACACGGCTGTTACTCTGAAATCTCAGAACCATTAGCAGTTATCTCTCAGAACTCCTGGAGGATGGGTCATGACCCAGAACATGGGAGAAGGGCAAACGTAGCACCTATCTTTAAAAAGGGGAACAAAGTGGACCCAGGGAATTACAGACCAATCAGCTTAACTTCAGTACCTGGAAAAATACTGGAACAAATGATTAAATTGTCAATTTCTAAGCACCTAGAGGATAATAGTGTTATAAGGAATAGCCAGCATGGATTTATCAAGGACAAATCATGCCAAACCAACCTAATTTCCTTCGTGGACAGGGTTACTGGCTTAGCGAATGGAGGGAAGCTGTAGATGTGGTAAAAAGAAAGAGGAGTACTTGTGGCACCTTAGAGACTAATGCTCAAATCAATTTGTTCGCATAAGCTTTCGTGGGCTAACAAATTGATTTGAGCATTAGTCTCTAAGGTGCCACAAGGACTCCTCGTTCCTTTTGCTGATACAGACTAACACGGCTAGCTCTCCGAAACCTGTAGATGTGATGTATCTTGATTTAAGTCAGGCTTTTGACACAATGCCACATGGCAGCCTCATAAGCAAACTAAAGGGGATGTGGGCTATAGCAGGGGTTTTCAAAGTTTTTTCATTTGTAGACCTCTAAAAAATGTCAAATGGAGATGCAGACCCCTTTGGAAATCTTAGGCAGTCTGCAGCCCCACAGGGGTCCACAGACCACAGGCTGAAAACCACTGGACTAGATGAAAATATTATAAGGTGAGTGCACAACTGGTTGAAAGCCTGTAGTCAAAGAGTAGTTATCAATGGTTTGCTGTCAAACTGGAAGGCTGTATCTAGTAAGAACATGAGAATGGCCAGACAGGGTCAGACCAAAGGTCCATCCAGCCCCGTGTCCTGTCTGCCGACAGTGGCCAATGCCAGGTGCCCCAGAGGGAGCGAACCCAACAGGTAATCCTCAAGTGATCCCCCCCCCGTCGCCCATCCCCAGCTTCTGGCAAACAGAGGCGAGACACACACTCCCTGCCCACCCTGGCTAACCACCACTGATGGACCTGTCCTCCGTGGACTTGTTTAGTTTAAGGTGGTGCAATTTGTCTGTAACAACTTAGCCACCAACTACAATATTGCCACGCAGCTGCCATAACCCGTGCTGCCTTGGCCTTGAGGCTGCTCAAAGAGGCCGTAAAACACTGGTCTCCATGGAACTTTTACTCCAAAAATTCCAGTGGCATACAGCAGACCTCTGTCATACTTTGTCCAAAATAACCAAAAACATCTCACATAAAGTATCCTCCATTAAAACTTCAGAAAAACAACAGAGTGTGGAAAGGCAGGGGGAGAGGTGGAAAGAAACCAATTAAGCCTGTCCGGTCAGTTTAAAGTATAGGCTACCAGCAGCCAAGTAAGTAAACCGAGAAAAAAGAAGAAGAAAAGGACATAGTTAGCTCTGAGCCAAGAGTAGGCTCCCTAGGTTGAAACAGTTGGGAACCCTTATCCCCAGGTTCTCATTCTGGCTCTGGGAGAAGAAGAGTGTGGGTTGTTACCAGCTCCTGCAAACCCTGCCATTCTGCACTTTGAAAATGTTTTTTTCTTCCCCTTCTTTCTCTCCACTCCCCCAGGACCAAGTCCCAGCTCCAGTCTCTAAAGGTAGTCTGTTAACTCTGCTTTTGACTTTAAACCCTGTTGTGCCAAATCATCTTTAACCACCCCTAACTAATTTACAACCCTTCAGCAGCCCTTGCTGAAGCAGCACCAAACTTGAAAGATTCCTGGCAGCTTCCCATAATGCTGCCCTCACTTCAAACCTCTCACAAGGGGACTGAAGTGCCTCCTTTCCCTGGAAGGCATTCAGTCCCCATGGGGAGGGACCTTCTTCCACTACCCATATACCAAGGAGGGTGGGCTCCTCAGCCACCCCCATCCCTCTGGGTCCCCTAACACTTCCTCCATTTCCTTTTTAATCTCATCCCAAGGTGACCCCTGCACCTGGTTTGGGCCCTGATTCTTCCTTATCCATTTATCCAAAAAATCCTTTACCCTGGCTTGCCAGAACCCGCAACTACCATCACGAGAGTTCGCGATACCCCCTCCAAGCAAAAAGAAAAGGAGGACTTGTGGCATCTTAGAGACTAACCAATGTATTTGAGCATAAGCTTTCGTGAGCTACAGCTCATTGGTTAGTCTCTAAGGTGCCACAAGTACTCCTTCTCTTTTTGCAAATACAGACGAACACGGCTGTTACTCTGAAATCCCTCCAAGCAGCTGCACAGACTGTTGGGGAGGGGGACTTACAGGCTGCCACTAACCTATCCGATGCGATGCATCCGAGTGAGTCACCAGCACCAAGATGTTAGGGGGCTTATTCTTTCACCCACTTACTTCCCTGGTCCTTCTTGCATGAACAGAGAGCAACAATACCCCAAGTCCAAAGGTGCAAACAATTCGATGTTTATTGGGGTGAACTTCCAGCAAGAGATGATTCCAGTTTCCTTCCTTAGTGTCCCCCTTCCCAGCTCTGACACCACAGAGGCTTACCTGTGTCCCTGTTCCCATTCCTGCCCTTAGCCAAACATGATTCCAATTTCCCCATTCCCTGTTCCCATTTTCCCCACACCCACCCACTTCCTGATTGACTGCAGACTATATAGTAAAACTTGAGTTCTGCTTAGCTATACCGTAACCAATCACTTTACTAAAATTTAACTAACCAATCCTAACATATTGTAACATGATTATGTAACCAATTATATTCCACCACCTTAATTAGTTTACACCCAGCAAAATTAATTATACAGCAAACAGAAACAATCACAGAACCAGACAGATTATACAGACAAACAAGAGGGAAAGGGGGACTCCAGTGATAGAACAAACACAGAAATGAGGATTTCATATCCCAGCTATTGATAAGTGAGTTCTTGCCAGACAGGATGCTACCAAACTAAGTTTCCTTTTACATCTTCTAGGCACTTCCCTTTCTCTGGAGGCCATAGGCGTTATCAGGACAGGATTGTATTCGTAACAGCTCAGTAGCACCTTATTTCAGTGTGACTAGTTTGGAATGTGAGGATGTGACCAGTCGCTTCCCAGCTTATGGCTGCCTCTGTTGCTTAGCCAGAGATCTTAGCCTAAGAACAGGGCCTCAGACTGTCACAGTAAGAGAAGGCCCTTACACCGGCAGACAGTGATTTTGATTCTTTCTTTTATCACTTGGCTAGTTCTAGAGGTATAAGACTACACCTAAATTTTTAGAGCATAGGCCTTTACAGACAGGCCTGAATATCTATATCCTAACAGTGGGGCCCATCAGGGTCAGGCCTGGGTCCAGTACTAGTCAATGTTTTTATTAATGGACTTGGATAATGGAGTGGAAATGCGCTTATAAAATCAGCAGCTGACACCAACCTGGGAGGGGTTGCAATCACTTTAGAAGGCAAGATTAGAATTCAAAATTACCTTGGGAAAATAGAGAATTGGTCTGAATTCAACGAGATGAAATTCAGTAAAGTGCAAAGCAATTCACTTAGGAAGGAAAAATCAAAAGCACAACTCTGTGCCCTGTGTTCATGGCACAGCTGGGCACCGGGGACCCTCAGACCCATTGAGCGAGAGGAGTAGCTGTGTCATGTGTCTCTCCACTGTGCTTGATGGACAGGCTGTGGGAGCCTAGTGACCCTGGGGACCCAGACACCAGGGTCATGTGCCCCCAGCCCCACCTGGGGAGAGAGCATGCCCTGACCCCTGCTAGGGGAGAGGGAGGAATTCCACCTGCCCACCCCCCACGCTTCCCCAGAAACGGCACTGCAATAGGGCACTTACCCAGCAGCCAGCAGGACAGGCCCTGCAGGAAAAGAAGGGAAAGATCAGGGAGAAACCAGGTCCTCAGCATTCACATGCTAGGACCCCCCCCCTCAGCCAGCGCCCTGCCCCGTCCCCACGGCGCCCCCTGCTGGGAGACCCCCCCCCTCAGCCAGCGCCCTGCCCCGTCCCCACGGCGCCCCCTGCTGGGAGACCCCCCCCCTCAGCCAGCGCCCTGCCCCGTCCCCACGGCGCCCCCTGCTGGGAGACCCCCCCCCCTCAGCCAGCGCCCTGCCCCGTCCCCACGGCGCCCCCTGCTGGGAGACCCCCCCCCCTCAGCCAGCGCCCTGCCCCGTCCCCACGGCGCCCCCTGCTGGGAGACCCCCCCCCTCAGCCAGCGCCCTGCCCCGGCCCCACGGCGCCCCCTGCTGGGAGACCCCCCCCCTCAGCCAGCGCCCTGCCCCGGCCCCACGGCGCCCCCTGCTGGGAGACCCCCCCCCCTCAGCCAGCGCCCTGCCCCGGCCCCACGGCGCCCCCTGCTGGGAGACACCCCCCCCTCAGCCAGCGCCCTGCCCCGGCCCCACGGCGCCCCCTGCTGGGAGACACCCCCCCCCTCAGCCAGCGCCCTGCCCCGGCCCCACGGCGCCCCCTGCTGGGAGACACCCCCCCCTCAGCCAGCGCCCTGCCCCGGCCCCACGGCGCCCCCTGCTGGGAGCCCCCCCCCTCAGCCAGCGCCCTGCCCCGGCCCCACGGCGCCCCCTGCTGGGAGAGCCCCCCCCCTCAGCCAGCGCCCTGCCCCGGCCCCACGGCGCCCCCTGCTGGGAGAGCCCCCCCCCTCAGCCAGCGCCCTGCCCCGGCCCCACGGCGCCCCCTGCTGGGAGAGCCCCCCCCTCAGCCAGCGCCCTGCCCCGGCCCCACGGCGCCCCCTGCTGAGAGAGGCCAGGGCTGCATGAGCCAGGAGCCCCCCCAAGCCTCCCTCATTCCAGCAGTGGCTCTAGGCGACACAGACCTCGTGGGCACTCTGTGCCCGGCCCTGTGGGGGGCCAGACTGGGGTCAGCGTCACCCATGCTGTGTGATGGGACAGAGCAGGGCACCGAGCCCACGGCCTGACCCCCACGGGGGATTAGTGGCAGACTGAGCCCCACGGCCTGACCCCCACTGGCTCTCCCCTGGCTGCAAGCAGGGTGCTGCAGCCCACAGCCCGGCCCCTCACTCATGGGGCCAGGAACCCGGCCAGCCCTGCACCGGCTGGCCCCGTCTCCATGGCCACAAGCACCAGGCCGGGGTTTATGGCCTCCACACACGAGCTGCCAGGCCTGGCTGGTTTGTTAGCTGAGCAAACAGCAGCGCCAAGGCCCACGCCCAGCTCTCCCTGTCTGGCGCATGGCCTGCTCCACCGCCCTGCGTCAGGGGCCCACCCTCCCTGCCAGTGCCCCATGACGGGGGGGGTCGCCCCATCCAGTGATTAAGGGGGGGGCCGGGCCCCGTCACACTCATCACCTGCTCAGAGCAGCCGAAGGGGCTCCCCCAGGCCAACCGAGGCCCCCTCTGGTTCCGCCTGGGCCAGGCCCCTACACCTCCCCCGCCTCCTCCCCCCCACGTCCCCCCCAGCTCGCGTGCCCCAGCCCCTCCTGCCACTCTCACCGCAGCGGGAGGGCGTGTGGGGAGGCATTCACGGGGCGTTTCTCTTGGCAGGTGGTTTGGGGGTGAATTAGCTCTGGGTACCCCCAGCACAGGCCAGCCCCAGGGCACAGCCTGTCCCATCCCAGTCCCCAAGTCCTTGGCACCAGTCAGTGGAACACAGACCCGCTCACCCCATTTGCTCCTGGGGCATCTGTCCCCAGGCAGGGCACCCCGCCGGGAATTGCCCTTCCCTGCCCCCCTCCTGCCAGGAGAGGGGCGCTCTGCGGCAGCCTCCCAGCCAGGGGCTGGATCGGGCCACGGGCAGAGCAGGGGACGCCAAGGCCGTGCCAGGCAGTTGGGCCAGTTACCAGCATAAACAGATACCAGCACCTGCAGGCCTGTGGGTGGTGAGGATGGGCCAGGGGAGGCACCCAGGGCTGGAGTGTTGGGGGGGGGGGAGCACTATCTTTACTCAACAGCCCCCAACCCGCCCACACCCCATCACTGGCCCCCCCACAGCAGAGCCCCCTCCAGAGCAGCAGTAGGGAGCCCCAATCCCAGCTCATACATACCTGAGAGCAGCTGACAGAGTCTGGGGGGGCACGGAGCCCCACTCTGGGCATGAGCAGGAGGAAGAGCCCTAAGCCCACAGCCTGCATCTCCGGGGCCTGCAGGGTCAGAGCAAGCGCCAGGGGCTGTCCCCGCCAGCCATGAGGGGCTCCAGCGGGGAGCCCCTTCCCCTTGAAGGGCCAGCACCCAGCTCAGGCCTCCCTTCAGACCGGGCTCCCAGGTCCTGGGGTCCTCCAGGGAGTAGCTGGCCCCCACAACAAGGGCACCTGACTCAGGACTTCCCACTCAGGCCCACAGCCCCAGCCAGGCACCGGGCAGAGGGGGTTGGCATAGCCCAGCCCTGGGCTTCCAGCTGGCTGAACTCAGCTCAGTGCTCTGGTCTATGCTGCGCTGCACACAGGCTCGGCTCAGCTCAGCTCAGCTCAGCTCTGCCCTTTGCTTTGCTTTGCTTTGCTTTGCTTTCCTTTCCTTCCTTTGCCTTGCCTCCTCTCCCCGCCCCTAGCCTCAGGCTGCCAGGCAAAGGGCAGGTGGGTTCAAGCCCAGCTTCCTGCTGCTGCTCCCACACACCTGGGTCCTAGTGCAGCCGCCAGGGGTAGGGCGGGGCCAGCCAGGTGCACACAAGCCCTGATTGGGTTCATGGGTAACCTGGCCTGGGCTTAGGGGTGTTGTGGGAGGAACAATATCTTTTATCCGCCCTACCTCGGTTGTGAGGGAGACAAGCTTCGGAGCAGCACAGAGCTCTTCCTCAGGGCTGGGAGAGGGACTGTGGGGGTCCCAGCCGCACAAGGGGAAAGGGATTGTTTGTCTTCAGCAGTTAACATGGATTTCCAGGGCCCATTCAAGGGGAAGCAGGCCCTTTAACTTAAGCCGCCCCACCCCCAGTCACGGGGGGAGGAAGGGGGGAAGCAGCTGGGGGCGGTAGTTAGTGGGTTACAGACTGTCGTAATAAGCAGAGTCATTTGGAATGCTTGGTTTGGGATAATTGCAACCTCCCTGTCATGCTGAGCCCTCACTTCCTGCAGCCCCTCTCGCTGTAACTCCATCTCCTAGGCTGGGGGGACGGGACTGGAGGGGGCATGTGGCCTTCGTGCTTTTAAACAATCATAAGTTTCAGACTCAGGCACTAAACAAGAGACGCAAGCGGATGCTTCCCTGTGGTATTTTTATGTCCTAGCAACCCTCCCACCATTTTTAGAGGCATCCCAAAGCCGTGCAGCGCTACCAAAGCTGTGTTAGTGAGGGGCAGGGAGAGGCCAGTACCTGAGTCCCACAGCCAGTGGCTCCCCCCGTGTGCCTGCCTCCCTGCACAGCAGTGCTGTGCGAACCCTTTGAGCACTGAGGCCCAGCCCTCCATGCAGCCACAGGCCCCCAGAACAACGGCATTGGGCCAAGTCATCTCGCACTCGGGTCGCTGAACTTGTGACGGGCCTCCCTCGACCGCTGAGCCGGTGTGGGAGAGCGTGGTGCTTGGTGAGGTCCCACGTCAGAGGTTCCCGGAGCCGGTGGGACTGCAGCGATGACCTACAGCCGCTGTATTATCAGTGAAAAGAAGAGGAGGACTTGTGGCACCTTAGAGACCAACCAATTTATTAGGGCATGAGCTTTCGTGAGCCGCAGGACGCATCCGATGAAGGGAGCTGCAGCTCAGGAAAGCTCATGCTCAGATAAATTGGTTGGTCTCTAAGGTGCCACAAGTCCTCCTGCTCTTTGTGCGGATACAGACGAACACGGCTGCTCCTCTGAGACCTGTATATCAGTGCGGCTGAGGAGCCTCTTTGGCTCCCTCCGCTCTGTCCTGCTCTGTGCAATGCAGAGCAGCGTGCAGGGCCATGCCCTGCCCGAGACGTGCAAGTGTCTACACTGAAACTTGCCGTCCCCCCGCCCCGATGGAAGGGCCCTGTTACGCCGCCAGCATCCCACCAGCTCCCGAGTGGCGCTGAGCCACACGCGATGCATCGAGGCTGACGTAGCGCAAGTGCCGACACTGCGTTACCGGTGTCAACTCTGACAGGCCTCCAGCAGCTGTCCCACAATGCCCCACGCTGACCGCTCTGGTCACAACTGTGATCACCACTGCCCGGGGAGCCCCCTCCCCCAAAGCCCCTTTTCCTGGTTGTCCCACTTGGCGAGAGCACCTCTATCTGCTCTCCAGTGATGTGCACAACTTCCCAGACGACCCTCTCAGCCCCGCGCTCCAGCCACGCTCTCCTGGCCCCGGGGGAGAGGCAGCTCCAACCAGCCGTAGAAGCAGCGACATCTAGGAGCAGATTGCACTGGAGATGCAGAAGCAGGGGCACGCCAGGGCCACCAGTGGTGCCGCGTGACAGCCAAGGAGCTGCGGCAGGCAGAGCAGAAGGCCGGAGAGGCCAACAAGTGATCAGGTGCCAAACACGCCATCCTCAGCAGAGCCCCCTCTGCCACCCCAGAGACCACTGGGAGCCCAAGTCCCAGGGCCCTGCTATGAACAGCAAGCAGGAGGAGGAGCATGTGTTGTGATGTGTATGTTGTAATATGCTAGAGGCCGTATGGGCCTAGAATAAATGCTGTTTGCTTGGCATGAGTATGTGAGTTGTGTGTTGGCAACTGAAGCAAAGATTTAAGGTTATGAGCTGTCAAGAATTGTCTGTGCAAAACAAACTTTGTCACATCCATAAGAGGAAATTATGGACTTGGATTATGGCGTCTTGGATTATGGCGGCCTGCCTGGAACTGCTCTCCTGGAGGTATGGATGAAAGGCTTAGTAAACAGACAAAGAGCTAATGACGTGATGGTCTGGTCTGTAGAAAAGGTTGCTGGCTATAGCTGAAGTTGGAGTCAGACTCCAACCCAGAGCGCTGAAAAAGAGGCGTGTACTGTGGGGCTCCCCACACCTTTGATCAGACTGAATTTCAACTGGCCATCAGGATTTCCTTCAGATCATCAGACTCTGGTGTAGTGTGAAAGGAGTGGGAATGTGGACTGAGTGGGGTTTATATTGTAATCAATAAAAATATTTAGAGTATTATATACCAACACTGTATCCGGTATCTGCCTGCTCCCCCATCCCGTAGGGAGGCCTCTATCAGAGCCAAACATTTGGTGGAGAATGCGAGCAGCGATCCCGCTACCTCTCGCATTTGGCGGAGAATTGCAGGGGGGGAGGGAGAGATATAAGGAGTGCCAGATTGTGAGACGGGGTCTGACAGTGTTGGGGGAGTCTAAAGGGTGACTCCTTATTTGTGGGATTTGTAAGACTAAAAGTACGCTTGGGGAGATACTGCGTGGAGTTTTGGGAACGTGCTATATTAAGTATAAGTGAGTGCGTGCGGGGAGATACTGTGCGAGGTTATTGATGTAACCCTTCTGCCCGTCAGAGTTGGCAGCAACAAGGGCCGGGTTCAATATCTAGGGGTTCCATTCCAATAACACAATGCAAACCGGCTCGAGCCCCCACCCAGTGACCTGGGACAAATATATACCACCCCCGCTGGGCGCCTCCAAGAGGCAATACTTCCCCTCTCGCAAGCACATAGTCTGAGTGTAGCAAAAGTCTTTTAATAACAGAGAGAAACAATGTGGCATTATGTTGGGGAAACACCACCAACAGGATTCATAACACAACCCATGAGCAAAAACAACCCCACCCCAGGCAAATTGGGGCATGCCCTTTTCCCTTTGGTTCTTGAGTCCAGCAACCCCAAATCACCCAAAGTCCCAAAAGTCCAATGCCCCAAAAGTCTCTGTCCCTGGTCAGGGCAGCCCCAGAGTTCGAAAGTTTATCGGCGGAGCTTTACCTCCCAACCTGGGTGGAAATGGGACGGGGGTAAGAGGCACCTTACGTGATCTGAAGCTGACCGCCCCATAGCTCCATAGCAGCGCTCCGCTCCGCCAGCCGCCCCACAAAACTCCTTCGCTCAGCTGCGCTCTGCTCCACCAGCCGCCCCACGAACTCCTTCGCTCAGCTGCGCTCCGCTCCGCCAGCCGCCCCACGAACTCCTTCGCTCAGCTCCACGGCCCACAAGCAGCTCCTGCCATCCACACACTGCTCCACATTGAACTGCTTCACCAGCCGCCCCGCAAACTGCTCCACAATATATCTTCAGGCTCCCCCACTACTTAACACAACACTCAGTGATTTCAGCTCTTAGGTGAATTCAGCTTATAGTAGGGGAGCCCCAGTGCTGGTGCACTGTCAGCCCAAAGTGAGCTCAGCAGCCTATAACTAGACTTCTAATGAAACCAAAATTAGCTCTGATATTCCACAGTGGAGAGAGGAGGAAGTGCAATCAGCATGTAAGGCCCTCACCAAGGGGCCCATGCCACCAAGTATTAATACTTGTCCCCAGCCTCTCTCCATTCACACAGTTTTGGAACCCATGACCCTTGCCTAGCGAGTGCTACTTAGTTGATGGTGAATCCCTCCATCATAACAAAAGGCCACGTACAGTTCCAAGCACGGTTCCCATAATCAGGGTAATAACAATTTATTCTTCCTGCCCCAATAACAGAGACACTGGGGATCCCACAGCAGCCAAAGTGACCATTTGGGCAGCTATGGTCTCATTCTAGGCGTGGTGGGTGTGCCTATGCAAATGAGATCAGCCCCTCAAGTTCTTTTCCACAACTTGCCACACCTCACCACCAGATGTCAGGGTGGAGCTCATCCTGACACTGCTTACATTGAGATAATGTTTAAAAAGAGTAAAGGGGTAGAGGAGGCACCCCAATGGATTAAAGTTAAAGCCCCTTCTGTGTTAGAGAAGGAGATTATTGCATTTGGGACCTGCCCTTGGATGGAGGGTGCAGTGGAACTTGATGTGATAATTGATACATTAGAAAACATGTTGGAGAAGTATGTACACCTATACAAGCCTAATGCCAGCAAGAAGCAGGCAGCTGTGATATGGTTGTTGTGGTGGGCTACAAAAAAGGTAATTGAATACAAGGGGGAGGTGTGTGCAGGGCTACAGACCCTGCAAGAACGTTTTAAAATCTGCCAGGAAATTTTAAAGAAGGAAGTGAGGCAAGCACAAATAATGCAGACTCATTTGGAACAGCTGGGAAAACAAACCAGAGAACTGGAAAGGAGAAGGATGGAATGGGGACACGGGCAAGGCTCTCCAACATCAGCTGGGAAGGGAATATTGGGGAACAGACTCTGCCTGTGTGTAGCGCTATGAATATGTTTGCTTGGAATTAACCCCAATAAACATCATTTTGCCTGCACTTTGGACTTCTGGTCTCTGTCTGTGTAACAAGGGCCAGGGGAGAGGGTGAAGGAAAGGAGGCACTTAAGGCAAAAACAAAGTTAATAGACCATCTTAAGAGACAGGAGCTGTGACTTGCTCGGAGTGAAGAAAAGAGAAAAAAAGGTTTTGAAGTGAAAAAGGGAGAGTGAATAGGTTAACCCCTGAAGTTGCTCAGAAACAATTAACTGCAACAGAGAATGGCACTTCTGCAATTCAATTGAGGTGCAAACAAAAGCAAAGAAAAAAAAGCACAGGGTAAGGCAGCTGTACTGCACCTTAAAGAACCGAATGCAGAAGTAAGGGATTTAAAATAAGTGAAGAGTTACAAGTAGCTTTTGAAAAAATTAATACTACAGACTCTGTAGGGAAGGAAACACTTTGGAGTTGTGAAAATGTTAAAAAGTAACATTTGTGGTGTTATAAAAAGGGAATTGATTATGTATTATTATTTTATGATGATTGATTATTGGTTTAATAATAAAACCCAGTTATGTCAATATAAATATATGTGAGGTACAGTCACACTGAGTGGAACCGTGGTAGTTAAACAAATTATCCAAGGGGGTCAGGTAGAGTGGCTACTGCTACCAGGATGTGTTATCCCCAGAAGGCTTTACAACTATTCTGAGGGGAAATGGACCCTTTTCCCACAGGAATAGTTTGTAATCAAAATCACTAGATATGTATATATATATTGTGACGGAGCTGGGAGTGGGGCAGATTGACCTGGGAATGTCACAGGGGAGTTTTACTGGAACTGTCTGCATGGGGGTGGGATGGGGGGGGCTTCACTTGAGGGAAGATACCTAAGCCTGTAACCTGAGCCAGGAGGGGGGTTGGGGGCGTGGTGACACTTTTTGCCCTGGAAGCTGGACAAAGGCTGGAGGAGGAGCCGGGGGGAGGCTGGGGGAGTCGGCTGGAGGGGGTTTTGAGTTGGGAGTGGACTGGGGAAACGGAGGGGACCCCAAGTCTGGGGTCTAAGCTCCCTGCCCCCCAGAAGACCTGTCTGAGGGGTCCAGGTTGTACCTACAAGCTCTGTTTGGGACTGTGTTCCTGTCGTCCAATAAACCTTCCGCTTTACTGGCTGGCTGAGAGTCATGGTGAATAGCAGGAAGAGGGGGTGCAAGGCCCTGACTCCCCCACACTCCGTGACATATATATATATATATATATGGGTAGGGGGGGGGGTGTGTGAGAGAGGTTTTTATTGGAACTTGACTGCCTTTGATTATACAAGATGGAAATGTAATCTGGTACCGTATTATACAAAAATAATTAAAGCATCGCAAGGGATATTAGGCAAAAAAGAATTTGTGTATGTAAATATTTGTGTGTAATTATGTAAGGTTTTAAGGACCTAAACCAACACTCATGGTTTGTAAAATCCTGTTTGTAGGTTTAAGATAAATTGGGTTTGTTTTGTTTTTAAATAAAAAAATAATGCCACTCAAGCTCCATTTGAATCTTGAGCATCCAAAGTTGCAGCATTGCCAGACCCTTTGCCAGACAGGGCCAGATAGTGTGAGGTGGCTTTGGTATTAAGCATTTAGCACTTTGGGTACTTCAATGTGTTTATAAAGTTTAATATCTTTTTAAATGAGGACCAAAGAATATGGCCATGGCAGGGGCAGCCACAACTGGGAAAATGGAGAGAGATTCTGGATCCCTTTTTTTTGTTTGTTTTTTTGTAATAAATAGCAGCTAAGTACTGCGGGAGGGGCACAAAAAGTTAAAAGACAGACAGTGTACCACCTCTGAAGCAAGAGCAGGGGTGAAATGTACAAAAGAAGCAATGTCAGAAAGAGGAGCCTTGAAGTGGCTCTAAGCAATCAGACTGTCACAATGTTAAACCTTGAAATAAATGCTAGTGAGTAACCTTGGAACAATGTATAATGTGTGTAATTTTGGGGGGGAAATGTTAAGCATGCTGAAAATGGTAATTGAAAATAAATCTTACGTTCAAAGATCTCATAGTAATACTCTGTTATTACCTGTGAATAAACATAAAGCTTTGCACAGCAGAGAAGCCATTACAAACCTGGTATGCTGTACAAGAAAGGAAACTGAGGTACACCACCTCATGAATTTCATAAATGAACAGTGGGATAATTCACCATTTTCTTTAAGGGTAAAAGCCATTGAAATCTGTCCTGTCTATAGAACAAATCACAGGAAAGTATGGAGATAATTCCTCTGTTTTTCTTGCAATCAGCAAAGAGATTTGTAAAAGAGAGAGAGATTTTTAAGCAATAATCTGTCCCTACGAGGGGTGGGGCTAGGAAAAGTTTATTTTGTTTTTCAAACACTACAGGCAGCTGGTGCCAGCAGAACAACCTAGAAGACCACGGGTCTACTGTTGTGACAAAAATTATGTTGTGTGTTTTGTTGTTGTTTGTCTTGTTATTACCATTGTTTTGATGGATATTGTACAAGAAGCGTTAACACATTGCAGCAGCAAAAGTCAACGCCTGGTATGATCTGCCTAGAAAGCGTGGTCTACTCAAGGTGGGAGCTTAACTGATACACTGAATTCCAGGAGAACACCATCTATTCCGAGCCTGCTGCTATTGGGAACAGAGAATGGGGGGTGGGAATAGGTTCCTTGTACACAGTGAATAACAACAACAACAACAAAAAGGACAGGAGAGATAAAGTGGGAAAAAAATGCAAAGGGAAGAAATGGTTAATGTCTGCCACTCCATGGCCCATCAAGGAATAGAGAATATGCTTTTTAAGGTAAAACAAATTGGAGTTTGGCCTAGAGTATGGGAAGATGTAGAGAGATCTGTTAAAAATTGTATAAAATGTGTGGCAAACAGCAATAAAACACCTAGTGCGGGGCCGTTGTTACATCAGAGAATTGTAGGGCCGTGGAGTAGGATACAAATTACTCTATCGATAAGTTGCCGAAAACTTCCCGAGGAAAT
This sequence comes from Lepidochelys olivacea, assembly GCF_965140295.1. Lineage (NCBI taxonomy): Eukaryota > Metazoa > Chordata > Testudines > Cheloniidae > Lepidochelys > Lepidochelys olivacea. The sequence continues at coordinate 965,641 of NC_140417.1, read as the reverse complement.
CAGTATTTTCTGCTGGTGGTGGATTCTTTTTCTGGATGGGTGGAGGCGATTCCCACCCGGAACCACACTGCAGAGACAACCGCGAAGAAACTGTGGGAAGTTGTTTTTAACAGGTATGGAACTCTGAGAGTAATTGATTTGGATAATGGACTGGATTTTGGGGGAAGTAGTGAAAAGCTTATTGAAAGCTTTAGGGATAAAGCAGCAGTTACACATTCCTTACCATCCTCAATTATCAGGATCAGTAGAGAGACTGAATCAGACAATTCAACAGGCTCTACGAAAGGTAGGACAGGAGACAGGTAAAGATTGGGATGAGAAATTGTTACGAAGCGTGGGGGAGTCAGGGTCCTGTACCCTTCTTTCCTGCGATTCACATTCACCGTGACTCTCGGCTGGCCAGTAGAAGAGCAGGTTTATTAGAGACGACAGGAACACAGTCCAGACCAGAGCTGGTAGGCATGAACAGGACCCCTTAGTAGGTCCTTCTGGGAGATAGAGACCGTAGACCCCCCACTCTGGGGCTCTCCCCTCTTCCCTAGCCCATTCCAAACTGAAAGAAAAACCCTCCAGCATCCCAACCAGCCTCCCCCCAGCTCCTCCTCCAGCCATTGTCCAGTTTCCCTGGCAAAGGTGTCACCTGGCCCCAACCCCCGTCCCGGCTCAGGTGACAGGCTCTGAAGTATCCCATCCCCAGTGAAACTCCCCTGCCACGTTCCCAGGTCAACACTGCCCCAGGTCAACACTCCCACCTCCGTGCTGGGTCACAGAAATTACCATTGGTGTTGGCAGCAATTCGAAGTAGTGATCGGTTAAGTACAGGGTACCAGCTGTACCAAATTCTCTTCGGAAAGCCTATGAGACTGTGAAGCCTTCTACTGTACCCAGGAGTGGGGGAAGTACCAGGGCTCTGACCTGCCGGGCCCAGGGGAGCCGGGGCTCTGACCTGCCAGGCCCAGGGGAGCCGGGGCTCTGACCTGCCGGGCCCAGGGGTGCCGGGGCTCTGAACTGCCGGGCCCAGGGGTGCCGAGGCTCTGAACTGCCGGGCCCAGGGGAGCCGGGGCTCTGACCTGCCGGGCCCAGGGGAGCCGGGGCTCTGACCTGCCAGGCCCAGGGGTGCCGGGGCTCTGAACTGCCGGGTCCAGGGGTGCCGGGGCTCTGACCTGCCAGGCCCAGGGGAGCCGGGGCTCTGACCTGCCAGGCCCAGGGGTGCCGGGGCTCTGACCTGCCGGGCCCAGGGGTGCCGGGGCTCTGACCTGCCAGGCCCAGGGGAGCCGGAGCTCTGAACTGCCGGGCCCAGGGGTGCCGAGGCTCTGAACTGCCGGGCCCAGGGGAGCCGGGGCTCTGAACTGCCGGGCCCAGGGGAGCCGGGGCTCTGACCTGCCGGGCCCAGGGGAGCCGGGGCTCTGACCTGCCAGGCCCAGGGGAGCCGGGGCTCTGACCTGCCGGGCCCAGGGGTGCCGGGGCTCTGAACTGCCGGGCCCAGGGGAGCCGGGGCTCTGACCTGCCGGGCCCAGGGGAGCCGGGGCTCTGACCTGCCAGGCCCAGGGGTGCCGGGGCTCTGAACTGCCGGGCCCAGGGGTGCCGGGGCTCTGAACTGCCGGGCCCAGGGGTGCCGAGGCTCTGAACTGCCGGGCCCAGGGGTGCCGAGGCTCTGAACTGCCGGGCCCAGGGGAGCCGGGGCTCTGACCTGCCAGGCCCAGGGGAGCCGGGGCTCTGAACTGCCGGGCCCAGGGGTGCCGAGGCTCTGAACTGCCGGGCCCAGGGGTGCCGGGGCTCTGACCTGCCAGGCCCAGGGGAGCCGGGGCTCTGACCTGCCGGGCCCAGGGGTGCCGGGGCTCTGAACTGCCGGGCCCAGGGGAGCCGGGGCTCTGAACTGCCGGGCCCAGGGGTGCCGGGGCTCTGAACTGCCGGGCCCTGGGGTGCCGGGGCTCTGACCTGCCGGGCCCAGGGGAGCCGGAGCTCTGAACTGCCTGGCCCAGGGGTGCCGGGGCTCTGAACTGCCGGGCCCAGAGGTGCCGGGGCTCTGAACTGCCGGGCCCAGGGGTGCCGGGGCTCTGAACTGCCGGGCCCAGGGGAGCCGGGGCTCTGAACTGCCGGGCCCAGGGGTGCCGGGGCTCTGAACTGCCGGGCCCAGGGGTGCCGGGGCTCTGACCTGCCGGGCCCAGGGGAGCCGGAGCTCTGAACTGCCGGGCCCAGAGGTGCCGGGGCTCTGACCTGCCAGGCCCAGAGGTGCCGGGGCTCTGACCTGCCAGGCCCAGGGGTGCCGGGGCTCTGAACTGCCAGGCCCAGGGGAGCCGAGGCTCTGACCTGCCAGGCCCAGGGGAGCCGGGGCTCTGACCTGCCAAGCCCAGAGGTGCTGGGGCTCAGCTCTGGCAAATTCTGGCACAAAGTAAGCCTTGGTGCTCACCCCCAGCATTCCACATAACCTCAGGGCCAGCACGCCTACCCTTGCCAGTGCATCCTGAGGGAAAGCATGGACTACCCAGCTACATCTACGCAGGCCTGGGAGAGCCGTAGTTGATGTGTAAAAAACTAGCTGGTAACTAAATTGGCTGGCTATATAAATACTTAGAGCAGCTTGCTATTAAATAAATATGCTTATAAAAAAATGTAAAAGCCTGTGTAACTTCCTGCTCTGGGTGCAGGATTTGAGATTCTGTTCTCCCTGTACCTTGTTTGCAGCTGCAAATAAACTTTTCAGCTTCTCCACCCCGTTGTGATGATTGGGTGACGCGCACCAGGCAACGAACCTTGCTGTTGTTTGCCTCTGGCACTGGGTGCCGGCAACAATGTGTAGCTACAATGGGCATCAGTGTTTATTACGGCTCCTGCATTTTTTAAGTTAAAACCTATTTACGGTTAATTCTTCACTTGTTTTATTGGAGCTGTTTTTGCAAGTGAATAAAACTTGTTTGTTTGGAGAGTGATTCATCCCTGTTAGTTCAGTGCACGTGTTGGCAGTGAACACAGTGCTCTTGTGCGCTCACGACGCCCTTGCCAATCAGGACAGTCATCATAGGTGTCCAGCAAGCAGCCCAGCCCTGTCAGCGGCCCTGGAAGTGAGCTAGGCAGTCTGCAGCAAGCACCTCCCAAACTGCAGGGCCAGGGGAGCACAGTGACCACCGCCGCACAGCACCTTGGTGAACTCCTTCGAGAGCCCTGGGGCCTGGCTGTTCAGACCCAGCAGGCAGCAGCTCCACCTCCACCCCAGGGCAAATTTCCCCCTTTGCTTTACAGATATTATGCAGCACACAACAGGAAGCTCTAACCGTTAGGATCTTTTCTTGCAGTGCCCAGCACAATAGTGCAGCACCATGCAGACAGACTCCATGCCCCTGTCAGCCATGGCAGGCAGCAAAATGCCCCACACGAGGGCATGAGAAATTGAAAATAGGAGCAAAATTTATGGGCTAGGGCTGATATTATGGGACGGAGAACACTGCATTATGGGAAGTTTACCCCTTGCTCCCCGTCATCCTGAACACCTCATTCTGCCCCATCATGCATCGCCCAAACTGAAGGGCGGCAGGCTGCACACTGGGGTACTCATGGTGCACTGCACTGTGCATCGAGATGCGCATGCATGCTGAGAACGAGCAGCATCGACACAAGGAGCCAAGCGTGCACACACACCAGTGACATACTAACCACGGCAGCTGTGTGCCGGCCTAACGTCAGCAAACCTTTGCAGTGCAGACGTGGCCAGAGGAGGATGTTAAACAGTCTCGGCTAGGGCTAAGCAGGCCTGGCTACTGGACCCTGCTTCTCTTAGCAATGCTGCTGGGCCCAAGACCAGCTAGAACACGAGGGGTCTGCAGCTGGGTTTGTGACCCACTCAGGTAAACTTCCTTGGGGAGCCAATTCTCCCCTTTCTCTGGGAGCCACTGAACTCAGGCTGGAGCGCCCGTCCAAGGCAGAGAAAGCCAGGATGGCTCCCTGGGCTTTGGCTGGGGCGATCATGGCAGCTCAGTGCTGGCATGGACCAGTGGGTGCCAGCAGTGTGCCAGGTGTCCCATGAGGCAGACAAGCAGTTAGGCCTTGCGGGCGCTAGCCCGGGTGGTTCCACCCACCCCTCAGACCAGGGCTAAGTGAGCAGGTCTCTCACTGGGGGCAGGCAAGCGAGAGGCTGCACCCACCCTAGGGACAGATACGTCAAAGGGCGCAACAGTGGTTCACGCCGGGCAACCCCAGGGCCCGGAGACCCAGCCAGTGCTCCGGCCGTGCCACGGCCACGTGCAGGGTGCACGGGGCGCCGCTGGCTCACGCTGGCAGCCTGAGGGGCGGTGCCATGCCCAGTGCCCAGTGGTATCGAGTCTGCTGCAGTAGAGACAGCCTGAGACTTGGAGCCTGGTGCGAGGCCTAAGGCCCAAACTAGAGCCAGGCCTGGGTACAAAGCAGAGGCCTGCTTGCAGCGCCACTGTCCGGTACATGAACTTGGCAAGAAGAGGGCTGGCATTCCAAAAACCCTCCTCGTCACATTCCAGAACACCCCGATACAGGGTTATGGGGTAACCAGTGGACCGTAACCAGGGGTACGTGTCTTCCTGGGGGTACGTCAGCTCACCTAGAGATTTGCCTAGTTTTACAACAGGCTACCGAGAAAGCACGGGTGAACTCAGGGCAAACTAAAATTTCATACAATGACTGGTTTATCCTGCTTTATGTTCCGTACACTGAACTGTAAATATAATATTTATGTTCCAGTCATTTTATTTTATAATTAGATGGTAAAAATGAGCAAGTCAGCCATTGTTCAGTAACCATGGTGAGGTGTGACGGGAAAGGCAGTCAAAGGCGGCCCAGGGACACAACGACCCCTGCTCAGGACAAGGTCAGGATGACAGGGTGGGGGATGAAGGTTTTGGTGCAGGGTTAGGGTGGGTGCTGGTGCAGAGTGGTAACTGGCCCCATCAGAGGGGTGATGCATAACTTGTATCAGGGTATAAAGAGGGGTCACGGGGTGATTGTCCAGCTGAGGGGGGGGGCAGAAAGTCCCATCGTTCACTGGGTTGTATCCATTGCAGCGGGCAGACACGGGGTGGACCGGTCACCATCAAGCCAGGCACTAGGAACGCGTTTCGTTGGCAATAGACTTGGTCGGGCTCCTTCACTGCAGACCAGAGTCCATGATTTTCTTGGGAAGGTCACTGGGAGCCCTCTGTACAGGCACTGCAGAGGGGGGCAGCACGCACGGAGAACAGCCGCAGCCAACGGAGTCTGGACACAGGGAATGGCCGACACCCTGTTTCCTGGCACCTGATGGCCTGGGCCCGTCCCCCCTGCAAGGTGAGAGCTAAAGGGTTGGAGAACAAAGGAATCCGGTGACCTCCTGGCCCGGGAAAGGGACAAAGCCCAGAGGAGGAGGGGCTGGAGGGAGTTTCAGTTTGGGGCTGGCCGGGACATGGAGTGAAGGGCAGACGGGGTTGTCTGGCTCACTGCCCCCCAAAACGGACCCAGCTGAGGGGTCCTGTTCTCTGCACCTACAAGCTCTGTGTTAGACCATGTTCCTGTCATCTAATAAACCTCTGTTTTACTGGCTGGCTGAGAGTCACGTCTGACTGCAAAGTTGGGGTGCAGGACCCTCTGGCTTCCCCAGGAGCCCTGCCTGAGCGGACTCGCTGGGGGAAGCGCACGGAGGGGCAGAGGATGCTGAATGCTCCAAGGTCAGACCCAGGAAGGGGGAAGCCGGTGAGCTGTGTGTCCTGCAGACAGGCTGCTCATAGAAAGGAGACTTCCCCAGAGTCCTGACTGGCTTCATGGGGAGCAGTTCCAGAGCGTCGCCCAGGGACTCCGTGACAACTGGTGGCAGTGGTGGGATGTACTGCACCCCGTGGATGGTGCTTCCTGCAGTAAGTGACTGGGGAGCAGTAACACGAAGGGGGATTGCCGAGGACCAGGCGTGCTGAAGGCTCAGAGAGGAGCGGTTTCGGGGGGCGGTTAACCCCTGGGAGTGTGTGACCAGCGAGAAGGACTGTGCAGTAATGGGGTCCCCCTGGGGACTGCAGTGAGCAGTGTCAGGGGCGGAGGAGCCTGCAGCTTGGCCCGGGGAGAGAGAAGGACTTTTGCAGTAACAGGGTTCCCCTGGGGATTGCAGCGAGCAGTCCAAGGGGCGGAGGAGTCTACAGCTCGACCCTGGCAAAGAGGTGGTGACCTCGAGAAGGGCTGGCACGCTAGGGGTTCTCCCTGGAAATCGTGGGGAGCTGAGAACACACAGGCCTGTGAGTTCACAACAACTTGGGAAGAGCGGAGTGATGGCCTGTCACCGTCTCCTTAAGAACCCTGTGTAGAAAGAGAGGGTTGAGCGTTGGAAAGTTCACCAAAGCACAGTTAATCGTGCAGCTGGAGGAGGATGACCGCTCTAAGGGACAGATTCCTGACCCCAAATGGGGCTATAGCAGGATCTGGGAGCAGCTGGAGTGGGAGCCAGGCATCCCCAAGACTCCTGTCCCCGACCAGACGGGGGTCTTCACGATCGGGTTCCCCATCGGGGGATCGAGAAGGACGGGATTGGAGCTGAGTCTGAGAGAGCAAGAGGACTGTGAGAGACAGCGAGAGTCCAAGTAAGAGCTGCAGAAGCAGCAGCATGAACTGGCGGTGGGGGAGCGGAGAGGCCTAGGGGACCTCCCCGGGGTGAGTGGGGATAGACCCTGGGGGGCCAGTTCCGCAGGGAACCTCGAGACTAAATTGCTGCCCCTGGTTAAGGAGGGGGGGGATGTGGATGCCCACCTCACTGCCTTTGAGCAGGCTGGCGATTTGAACCAGGGGGACCCTGCGGAAAAGCCCCGGTGTCTAGCTCCCTTGCTGGGTCCCAAGGCCATAGACTCCGTCAGCCAGATGGGTGGGGATGTGGACAGGCTCCCACTCCTGACCCCAACCTATATGTCTGTGTGGAGTTTTCTGGGGCCAGGCCCCTCGGACCCCCAGTGGGAGCGGAAGGTGATGGTCAATGGGGAGACATTCATGGGGTGGCGAGATCCTGGGACAGAGAGAACTGGTGTCAGACCCTGGGTGGTGCAGCCTCAGATGCTGAGGGCCTGTGTGAGCTGGGTGAGGGTCCCAGGGACGAAGCCCCTCGCCTTCCCTATGGCCCAGATCCCTGTGCAGACCCAGGAGGGGTGGGGCTGGCTGGTCGTTGGGGTTCTCCAGGACACCAGCTGCGAGACCCTGTTATGGGGTGACCGTGTCTCTTTGGGACAGGATCCAGGCCCTGCTCCGGTAACTGCCAAGGGTTTGAATTTGAATCCAGGGAACCAATCGGTGGAGAGGGAAATGGTCAGTGAAAATGCAGATGACCTGGCTGGCAGCAGGGAGGAGCCGCTAGGCTCAGGCTACCTGCCTGCCTGTAACCAGACCCCTGGGGCTGAGTGGGACAGAGAGATGCTCCCCGCCCCCTTGCACACCAGAGTGGGGACTCTCGCTGGCTCTGATGCAGTGAGGAAAGCAGTGGCCTGCCCCACTGGGACAGCAAGGGCAGCGCTGAGCAAGGGGGGAGCTGAGACCCCAGCTGAGTGCGGGGAGACACAGGCAGGGCAGGGGATCTGTGGGGAGTGGCAAGGTGCTTGGTAAGGAAAGTCTGGATGAGCCTAGGCAGCCTTGTGATCTGATGGCTGTGTCTAGTCAGCAGGGTGGGAAGGCGAGGAGAGTGGAAGATGAGAGTCCCTGGACCTTACCTGTTAGCTGGGTGGAGAAGTGTGACAGGGAAGGGAATGTGTCTGTCTCTGTCAGTGGTATTGACTGGCCTATGGAGGGAGCTACCCTGGTCTCCAAGCAGTTGTCTGTGACCAGCCTTGTGTGCTGGGACAAGGGGAGAGAGGTCCCAAGCTGTGTGTCTGGGAAGGGAGAAAGTGTGTCCGGCTCTTCTTTGTCTGTGGAGCAGACAGCAGGGGCCTTTCAGCCTGTGATGGTTGAGGGTCGTGCAGTTGTCTCAGAGCTGGTTCTGGATTCAGCTAAAGCCCAGGAAGGGAATGGCCCTAAGTTTGTGTCTGCTCGGGAGAACGGCCCTGTAACTAGGTCGCATCCAGTTAGTGTCTATGTAAAATCCCAGAGCCCAGACAATTCTGGTGCTTGTATTTTGCCTGTTGCTAGTGTGTGGCTGGGAAACGGTGTCGCAGCTCTGTCTAATCAGGGTGAGATCCTAGCCAGGGCACAAGGAGAGCATGAAGGTGATGTGATTGTGTTACCTACTGAGGGTGTGGAAACCTGTAGCAAGAAGGAAAAGATTCCTGAACTTGTGTGTGGCAAAGGGAAGGAGAAGGCTTCTGACCTTTTATCTAAGAAGTCTGTAAGTTTGCCTGGAAGGGGATTGTGTAGGAATCCACCGGATGGGCCAAAGGTAATTCTGGATGTAAGGGAGACCCAGAAAGAGTCTGTTGTTGCTCAGGAAAGTGTTCCTCTAGAGCAAGCCCTAGGTAAAGAGGGTAAGAGCAGAATTTCTGGGAGGGGTGAATTGTTGCATAGAAAAGCCCTAGGGAAAGGAATCCTCATGGAGTCTTTGGAAGCAGTTTACGGCAACTGAAGGGTGTGAAAAGGATTTAATCAAGAAAGTTTCAGTTCCTAGCAGCCAGAAATTTTCTGTTGTGAATGGATCCACTGACTGTCCTGTTGAAAGACCCAGTGTGGAGAGCTTTGAGAAGGTCTCAGATGAAGTGAAAGCTGTAAAGAAAGTTAAACAGTCCTATAACCAAGTGGCTGTGTTTGGCCAGCTTGTTGGGGAGAAGACCCAATCCCAGTTTGACCCCCTGGGGTTTTGGGGTGGCCAAAGGGCACGGGGCCGCATAAACCTTCCCACATGCGGCCTGCGAGTGCTATCGACCACCCCCGACATAAGAGATGGCGTGTGTCACGGAGTGTGGGGGAGTCCAGGCCCTGCACCCCTCTTCCTGGGATCCACTGAGACTCTCAGCCAGCCAGTAAAACAGAAGGTTTATTGGACAACAGGAACAGTCCCAAACAGAGCTTGTGGGTACAACCAGGACCCCTCAATCACGTCCTTCTGGGGGAGCAGGGAGCTTAGACCCCAGCCCTGGGGTTCCCTGTGTTCCTCCACCCAGCCCCAAACTGAAACTAAACCCCCCCCCGCAGGTTCCCTGCTGCAGCCTCTGTTCACATTCCTGGGCAGAGGTGTCACCTCCCCCTCCCCCTCCTGGCTCAGGTGACAGGCTCTCAGGTCTCCCATCCCCAGGGCACATTCCCAGGTCAACACTCCCCCCTCCCTGCTGAGTCACATCGTCACATCTCTCCCCCCTTCGAGACTGAACTGAGCGGGGTCACGCTGACCAGTGACCTGGGGAAGTTCGGGGCCCCCTCTCCGGGACAGCGCATCCGCTATCAGGTTGGCACTTCCCTTCACGTGGACCACGTCCATGTCGTAATCCTGCAGGAGCAGGCTCCATCTCAGGAGCTTGGCATTGGCTCCTTTCATCTGGTGCAGCCAGGTCAGGGGAGAGTGGTCGGTGTAGACAGTGAAGTGTCGCCCGAAGAGATAGGGCTCTAGTTTCTTGAGGGCCCACACCATGGCCAGGCACTCCTTCTCGATGGCCGCGTAGTGTTGCTCCCGGGGTAGCAACTTCTTGCTCAGGTACACGATGGGGTGTCTCTCCCCCTTTTCATCCTCCTGCATTAAGACCGCCCCCAGTCCCGTGTCTGAGGCGTCGGTGAACACCACAAAGGGCTTGTCAAAGTCTGGGTTTGCCAGAACTGGGCCACTGACCAGAGCCTCCTTCAGCGCCCGGAAAGCCTCCTGGCACTGCTCGGTCCAGACCACCTTGTCTGGCTTCCCCTTCTTGCATAGCTCCGTGATGGGGGTGGCGATGGCGCTAAAGTGGGGCACAAATCTTCGGTAGTATCCTGCCATCCCAATAAAGGCTTGGACCTGCTTTTTGGTGTGGGGAGCGGGCCAGTCTCTGATCACCTCCACCTTGGCTGGTTCCGGCTTTAGGCGGCCGCTCCCCACCCGATGGCCCAGGTAAGATACTTCCGCCATCCCCACCTTGCACTTCTCCGCTTTTACAGTCAGCCCAGCCCCCTGGAGTCGGTCCAGCACTTGTCTAACCTGGGACACGTGGTCCTCCCAGGTCTGGCTAAAGACACAGATGTCATCAATATACGCCACGGCAAAACTCTCCATCCCCCTCAGGAGCTGGTCCACTAGGCGCTGGAAGGTGGCCGGCGCTCCCTTGAGGCCGAAAGGCAGGGTCAGGAACTCATAGAGCCCCAGAGGGGTGATAAAGGCCGATTTCAGTCGGGCATCTGCATCCAGCGGCACTTGCCAGTAGCCCTTTGTAAGGTCCATGGTGGTGAGGTACCGAGCTCCTCCCAGCTTGTCTAGGAGCTCGTCCGGCCTGGGCATGGGGTAGGCATCAGATACAGTGATGGCATTGAGCTTCCGATAGTCCACACAGAACCGGACCGACCCGTCCTTTTTGGGGACCAGCACCACCGGCGAGGCCCAAGGGCTGGCAGATGGCTGGATCACCCCCAAAGCCAGCATGTCCCGGACCTCTCTTTCCAGGTCCTGAGCAGTTTTCCCTGTGACTCGGAAGGGGGAGCATCTTATCGGCGGGTGTGACCCTGTCTGCACCCGGTGGACAGTCAGATTAGTGCGTCCAGGCTGGTTGGAAAACAGCTGTCGGTACGGATGCAGCACCTCCCTGACCTCAGCTTGCTGGGCAGGGGTTAGCTGATCCGAGAGGGGAATTGTTTCCAGGGGGAAACCAGCTCTGGTCCCAGGGAATAGATCTACTAAAGGGTCATCTCCCTGCTCTTCCCACTGTCCACACACGGCCAACACCACATTCCCCCTGGCATAATATGGCTTCATCATATTCACATGGTACACCCGGCGGTGGTGCGCCCGGTTTGACAGCTCCACCACATAGTTTACCTCATTGAGCTGCTTGATGACCTTGAAAGGGCCCTCCCAGGCGGCCTGTAGTTTGTTCTTTCTCACTGGGATGAGAACCATCACCGGATCCCCGGTGGCGTAGGCACGGGCCCGTGCCGTGCGGTCATACCAGACCTTCTGCTTCCTCTGGGCTCTGGCCAGATTCTCCCTGGCCAGGCCCATGAGTTCCGCCAGTCTCTCTCGGAAGATCAGGACATACTCCACCACTGACTCTCCATCGGGAGTGGCCTTCCCCTCCCATTCGTCTCTCATCAGGTCCAGGGGGCCCCTCACCCTCCTGCCATATAACAGTTCGAAAGGCGAAAATCCGGTAAACTCCTGGGGCACCTCCCTGTATGCGAACAGCAGGTGAGGCAAGTACTTGTCCCAGTCCTGCGGGTGCTGGTTCATAAAGGTTTTCAGCATCATCTTTAGCGTCCCGTTAAACCTCTCCACCAGCCCATTGGACTGGGGGTGATACGCTGAGGCCCAGTCGTGCCGGACCCCACATTTCTCCCACAAGCACCGGAGCAGGGCCGACATGAAGTTGGAGCCTTGGTCTGTCAAGACTTCCTTGGGGAACCCCACTCGGCTGAAAATGGTCAGGAGCGCATCGGCCACGGTGTCTGCTTCAATGGAAGCTAAGGGCACTGCCTCGGGGTAGCGGGTGGCAAAATCTACCATCACCAGAATGTATTTCTTCCCCGACCGGGTCGTCTTGCTGAGAGGCCCCACGATGTCCATGGCCACCTTCTGGAAAGGCTCCTCTATGATGGGCAAAGGTCTCAAAGCCGCTTTCCCCTTGTCCCGGGCCTTCCCCACCCTCTGACAGGGGTCACAGGATCGGCAATACTGCCGGACCGTGGTAAAGACCCCGGGCCAGTAAAAGTTCTGTAGCAACCTCTGCCGGGTGCGCCGGATTCCCTGGTGCCCTGCGAGGGGGATGTCATGGGCCAGGTACAGGAGCCTGCGGCGATACTTCTGGGGGACCACCAGCTGCCTCCTGATCCCACAGGACTCTACTTCCCTTGTGGGAGCCCATTCTCGGTACAGGAACCCCTTCTCCCACAGGAACCTCTCCTGGCAGCCTCTCCTCATGGTCCGTCCCACACTGAGGTCGGCCAGGTCCCTGAGCTTCCGCAAGGAGGGATCTTTCCTCAACTCGGCCTGGAACTCAGCAGCTGGGGCAGGGACGGGGCCCGGTTCCCTCTCGCTGGCCAGGTCTGAGGCCTCCGCCTCTCTAAGCCGTGCCCCTCGGCCCTCCCTCCCCACCAGGGTAGGGTCCTGCGCCTCTGGTGTGATACCCTCCCCGAGGTCAGGGCGCAGTGCCCCTCGCCGGCTCTGGCTACGCGTCACAACCAGGGCGGCCTGGGGCTTGCTTGGCCAGTCCTCTAGGTCTCCCCCCATCAAAACTTCAGTGGGCAAATGGTGGTGTACCCCCACATCCTTGGGGCCCTCCTTGGCCCCCCATTTCAGGTGTACCCTTGCCACGGGCACCTTAAATGGGGTCCCGCCCACCCCTGTCAGGGTCAGATAGGTGTTGGGCACCACCCGATCTGGGGCCACCACCTCGGGCCGGGCCAGCGTCACCTCCGCGCCCGTATCCCAGTATCCATTGACCTTCCTCCCATCCACCTCCAGGGGAACAAGGCACTCTCTCCGGAGAGACAGCCCCGCGCCCACCCTGTAAACTGAGCACCCTGAGTCCAGAGCCTCCAGCCCTCGGGTGGAGCTGGCCTGGGGTACTCTTCCCTCCGGGGCAGGTGGTAAACTGGTAGGCCCCCTTTCCTGGGCCGTCTGCCCCTCGTCCAGCTGGGTCCCTACCCAGTTAACCCTGGGTAGGTTGGGTCTGCTCAGTCTGTCCCTGAGCCCGGGGCACTGGGACCGTACGTGGCCTCTCTGGCCACAGTGATAGCAGCTCAGGTCACGTTGGTCCCCTCGAGCAGGTCGGAGGGGCCCGACGCCAGGCGTTCCCCTTGGGAGGGGGTTCTCCCTATTTCCCCGCTGGGAGGCCCCCTGGTGACTCTCTCTCTGCATCGGGGGGGGCCTGTTCTTTTGGGACTCCCCCCGGCTACCCCCTGACCGACTGTTCACAAACTCGTCGGCCAGCTGCCCTGCGTGCTGGGGGTTCTCGAGCTTTTTGTCCACCAGCCACAGCCTCAGGTCGGAAGGGCACTGATCATACAGTTGCTCCAGTACGATTAGGTCAAGCAGGTCCTCTTTAGCTCGGGCCCCAGCTGTCCACTTGCGGGCATACCCCTGCATCCGGTTGGCCAGTTGTAGGTAGGTGACCTCAGGCGTTTTACGCTGACTCCGGAACCTTCTCCGGTACATCTCGGGGGTCAGCCCAAACTCGCGGAGCAGGGCCTGTTTGAACAGTTCATAGTCCCCTGCCTCCGGCCCTGTCATCCGGCTGTACACCTCCATGGCTTTGGGGTCCAGTAAGGGGGTGAGGAACTGGAGCCTGTCTGCAGGGTCAACCCTGTGCAGCTCACAGGCATTCTCAAAGGCCGTCAGGAAGCTATCTATGTCCTCCCCCTCCTTCCGCTGGGCCAGGAAGCACTTATCAAAGTTCCTTGCCGTCCTGGGTCCCCCCGCACTCACCGCAGCCGGGGCCCCACTGCTCCTCAGCCTGGCCAGCTCCAGTTCATGCTGCCTTTGTTTCTCCTTCTCCTGACGCTCCCTCTCCTTCTCCTGACGCTCCCTCTCCTTCTCCTCCTGCTCATGTTGACGTTGTTTCTCCTTCTCCTCCTGCTCATGTTGACGTTGTTTCTCCTCATGTTGACGTTGTTTTTCATGATCCTCCAGCTCCCTCATTTTCATCTCCCTCTCCCATTCCAGCCGCCTCCGCTCCAGGGATGGGGAGCTCCGCCGGGAGGATCCCCTGCTGGCTGCTGGGGTCAGGGTGCCCTCGGTATTCACTGGGCTTCCCCCAACCCCTCCCCCGGACATAGGTAGGAAGGGTCTCGGGATGTCCTCAGCAGCAGTCTGACCCCTCCCAGCCCGGTCAGGCCCCAGGGTCCACGCTGCGTCCCCCGGGCAGCTTCCCTCAGGGACAGGGATCGGGTCATCCAAGCGATCCCTCTCCTCCAGCTGGGCAATCAGCTGTTCCTTGGTGGACCTCCCGATGCGCAGCCCCCTCTGCCTGCACAGCTCCACCAGGTCGCTCTTAAGGCGTTTAGCGTACATCTCCCTGCTGGCCACTCGCAGGCCGGGCAGCTTCCCACGGTTTCCAGGAAAAGCCCCTCGTGTGCCAGTCCTTCTTGAGGTCACCGACTCTTTGCCAGGGTCGAGCTGCAGACTCCTCCGCCCCTGGGACCGCTCGCTGCAATCCCCTGGGGGACCCTGTTACTGCAAAAGTCTTTCTCTCTGGTCACACATTCCCAGGGGTTAACCGCCCCCCGAAACCGTCTCTCTCTGAATCTTCAGCACGCCTGGTCCCCGTCAATTCCCCTTCGTTTTACTGCTCCCCAGTCACTTACTGCAGGAAGCGCCGTTCACGGGGTGCAGTAGATCCCACCGCTGACACCAGTTGTCACGGAGTGTGGGGGAGTCCAGGCCCTGCACCCCTCTTCCTGGGATCCACTGAGACTCTCAGCCAGCCAGTAAAACAGAAGGTTTATTGGACAACAGGAACAGTCCCAAACAGAGCTTGTGGGTACAACCAGGACCCCTCAATCACGTCCTTCTGGGGGAGCAGGGAGCTTAGACCCCAGCCCTGGGGTTCCCTGTGTTCCTCCACCCAGCCCCATACTGAAACTAAACCCACCCCGCAGGTTCCCTGCTGCAGCCTCTGTTCACATTCCTGGGCAGAGGTGTCACCTCCCCCTCCCCCTCCTGGCTCAGGTGACAGGCTCTCAGGTCTCCCATCCCCAGGGCACATTCCCAGGTCAACACTCCCCCCTCCCTGCTGAGTCACATCGTCACAGCGTGAAACTGGAAGGGCCTGGTGTAACTCCTACCAAGGAATGGGAGAGATGCTGGGGCATCCATGGGAATGTTGGTGGCTTCGAACTTCCCCAGGTCACCAGCTAAAGTGACCCCGCTCAGTTCGATCTCGAAGGGGGGAGAGATGTCATGAAGTGGGACTGTTCTTAATGTTTACTCTGAATAGTGTGGGGGTGCCTCAGTTTCCCCTATGCAGTTCTTAAGTATCTAGGGGGTGGGGTAGGGGTGTATGATCATTGCAGAGCCCTAGAGGGCAGGTGTGTGCAGGGGTCTGGACACAGAGAATGGCCGACACTCTGTCTCTCGGCAGCTGATGGCCTGGGCCCTTCCCCCCTGCAAGGTGAGAGCTAAAGGGTTGGAGAACAAAGGAATCCGGTGACCTCCTGGCCTGGGACAGGGACAAAGCCCAGAGGAGGAGGGGCTGGAGGGAGTTTCAGTTTGGGGCTGGCCGGGACATGGAGTGAAGGGCAGACGTGGTTGTCTGGCTCACTGCCCCCCAAAATGGACCCAGCTGAGGGGTCCTGTTCTCTGCACCTACAAGCTCTGTGTTAGACCATGTTCCTGTCATCTAATAAACCCCTGTTTTACTGGCTGGCTGAGAGTCCCGTCTGACTGCGGAGTTGCGGGGCAGGACCCCCTGGCTGCCCCAGGACCCCGCCTGAGCGGACTCGCTGTGGGAAGCGCACGGAGGGGCAGAGGAGGCTGAATGCTCCAAGGTCAGACCCAGGAAGGTGGAAGCCGGGTGAGCTGTGTGTCCTGCAGACAGGCTGCTCACAGAGAGGAGACTTCCCCAGAGTCCTGCCTGGCTTCATGGGGAGCAGTTCCCGAGCATCGCCCGGGGACGCCGTGACAACCTGCAAGCACCTGGACAGAGGGGGCCGCACCCCCCCCACGCCCGCATCCCCCCTGGGCACCGTTCCAGCGCCCACGTCCCCCCCGTGCCCCGTCCCATCCCAGCGCCCGCGTCCCCCCTGCGCCCCGTCCCATCCTCGGCGCCCGCGTCCCCCCCGCGCCCCGTCCCATCCTCGGCGCCCGCGTCCCCCCCCGGGCCCCGTCCCATCCCCGGCGCCCGCGTCCCCCCCCGGGCCCCGTCCCATCCCCGGCGCCCGCGTCCCCCCCCGGGCCCCGTCCCATCCCCGGCGCCCGCGTCCCCCCCCGGGCCCCGTCCCATCCCCGGCGCCCGCGTCCCCCCCCGGGCCCCGTCCCATCCCCGGCGCCCGCGTCCCCCCCCGGGCCCCGTCCCATCCCCGGCGCCCGCGTCCCCCCCGCGCCCCGTCCCATCCCCGGCGCCCGCGTCCTCCCCGGGCCCCGTCCCATCCTCGGCGCCCGCGTCCCGCCCGGGCCCCGTCCCATCCCAGCGCCCGCGTCCCCCCCGCGCCCCGTCCCATCCCCGGCGCCCGCGTCCCCCCCGCGCCCCGTCCCATCCCCGGCGCCCGCGTCCCCCCCGCGCCCCGTCCCATTCTCAGTGCCCGCGTCCCCCCCGCGCCCCGTCCCATCCCCGCATCCCCCCCGGGCCCCGTCCCATCCCAGCGCCCGCGTCCCCCCCAGGCCCCGTCCCATCCTCGACGCCCGCGTCCTCCCCGGGCCCCGTCCCATCCCAGCGCCCGAGTTCCCCCTGGGCCCCGTCCCATCCCAATGCCCGCGTCCTCCCGCGGGCCCTGTCCCATCCTCAGTGCCCGCGTCCCCCCATGGCCCCGTCCCATCCTCAGCGCCCGCGTCCCCCCATGGCCGCGTCCCATCCTCAGTGCCCGCGTCCCCCCCGGACTCCGTCCCATCCTCAGCGCCCGCGTGCCCCCCGGACCCCGTCCCATCCCAGCGCCCGCGTTCCCCCCCCCGGGCCCCGTCCCAGCGCCCACGTCTCCCCCGCGCCCCATCCCATCCCAGCGCCCGCGTCCCCCCCGCGCCCCGTCCCATCCCAGCGCCCGCGTCCCCCCCGCGCCCCGTCCCATCCCAGCGCCCGCGTCCCCCCCGCGCCCCGTCCCATCCTCAGCGCCCGCGTCCCCCCCGCGCCCCATCCCATCCCAGCGCCCGCGTCCCCCCCCGCGCCCCATCCCATCCTCAGTGCCCACATCCTCCCCGCGCCCCGTCCCATCCCAGCGCCCGCATCCCCCCCCCGGGCCCCGTCCCATCCCAGCGCCCGCGTCCCCCCCGGGCCCCGTCCCATCCCAGCGCCCGCGTCCTCCCGCGGGCCCTGTCCCATCCCAATGCCCGCATCCCCCCATGGCCCCGTCCCATCCTCAGTGCCCATGTCCCCCTGGGCCCCGTCCCATCCTCAGTGCCCGTGCAGTGCCCGCGACCCCCTTGGCCCCGTCCCATCCTCAGTGCCCGCATCCCCCCATGGACCCCCATGGCCCCGTCCCATCCTCAGTGCCCCCCCCGGGCCCCATCCCATCCTCAGTGCCCGCGTCCCCCCCGCGCCCCGTCCCATCCTCAGCGCCCGCGTGCCCCCCGGACCCCGTCCCATCCCAGCGCCCGCGTCCTCCCCGCACCCTGTCCCATCCCAGCGACCGCGTGCCCCCCGTGCCCCGTCCCATCCCAGCGACCGCGTGCCCCCCGTGCCCCGTCCCATCCCAGCGCCCACGTCCTCCCCGCACCCCGTCCCATCCCAGCACCCGCGTTCCCCCCCCGGGCCCCGTCCCAGCGCCCACGTCCCCCCCGCTCCCCGTCCCATCCTCAGCGCCCGCGCCCCGTCCCATCCTCAGCGCCCGCGTTCCCCCCCCCGGGCCCCGTCCCATCCTCAGCGCCCGTGTCCCCCCCCCGGGCCCCGTCCCATCCTCAGCGCCCGCGTCCCCCCCGCGCCCCGTCCCATCCTCAGCGCCCGCGTCCCCCCAGGGCTACGTCCCATCCTCAGCGCCCACATTCCCCCCCCCGCGCCCCGTCCCATCCCAGCGCCCGCGTTCCCCCCCCCGGGCCCCGTCCCAGCGCCCACGTCCGCCCCGCGCCCCATCCCATCCCAGCGCCCGCGTCCCCCCCAGGCCCCGTCCCAGCACCCGCATTCCCACGGCTGCCCCGGCCTGGCCAAGCTCAGGAGCGGCCAAGGGCATAGGAGCAGTGGGCAGGTCGTGGTCAATGCCCACTCAGAGCCCACGAGGCAGTGGCTGGCTTTGGAGCTGAGGGAAGGACACAAGCTCCAGGCAGTCTCCCTACGGGGACAGCCCCTGCCCTGGAGGAGGCAGGCAGGCAAGCTGGCAGGACGGGGGGAAGGCGACTCAGGCCAGAGCCCCCACACAGCTGGGTATTGCTGAGCCTGCGGCAGACCCTGACCCAGGTCAGCAGTGGGGGACTGTCAGCAACATGCCCAGGGTGCACCATGATGGGGAGAAGGGGGGAGGTGTCCATCAATGCCAGAGCTCGCAGGAGGCAGGGGGCTCGGGGCCATCCAGCCGGAGCCCACACGCTCCTTGCGGGAAGCCATGCTCCCCTGAGGACACCTACACAGGAGACCAGGGCATGGGGCGGGTGCACAAGTGGCCCAATGTCCCTCCCAGGATGGGCAGTGCCCAGCCCCAAATACAGGGATGGTCAGGGGCTCATTCTGCCCAAGTCAGCCAGGGACTGGAGGCGAACGAGTCCTCGGGTGCCATTCAGCCTCACCCCAAATCCCAGCCTCTTGGAGCAGCAGCACCAGCTGCCTGGGCACCCAGCCCGGCAGGACACCTCCTGTGGGCTGCAGGGCTTGGTCCAGCTCGGGCAAGGCCAGGAGCTCCACAACAGCCCTGCCCTGGCCCCCCCACGGTCGGATGGATCAGCTGAGCCCTCACAGGTCATAAACTCATTTATTCAGTGTCCAGACACCTCCTGCACCCAGCCGGCTGGTGGCTCTGCCTGCCGCGCGAGCTGAGTGGGGAGCAAGTTCTTGCCTGCTGGGCCCCGGGCCGGTTGGGAGTGACGGGCACCGGCCATGCTGTGGGCAGAGCCCCTGAACTGGTCACCTCCCCCGCAAGCCTGCTCCCTCCGCTGGGCAGGGTCACAGGGACAGCATGGCAGGGGGCTCCCACAGGACTCTGCCCCCCGGGGCCAGGGCCAGCCCCACCCCCTCCACAGGGGCCCTGCCCCTCCCCCTCGGGCCATAGAGTCTCTCCACCCTCACGGCCATGGCAACAGACCCCACAATGGTCACCAGAGGATGAGGCAGGCCCTGCCCCATCGCCCCTGCCAGACCCTGCCCCAGGCAGTTTCCCAGCCCCGAGCAAACCCAGGCTCACAGGCTGCCCCTTGTCAGGACACCTGGGTTCTCCTGGGCCCCATGGCTGCCAGCCCCTTGCAGACACGTTTGGTCTCAGGGGCATGGATGTGGCACCCTGGAGCCCAGCCATGTCCCACCAGCCCCGCTCTGGCAGCTCCAGGGCCCCTGGTGAGGGCTCTGCTCCCCCTGCCAACCACAGCCCCCTGGCCCCTTCCCTGGCCCAGGGCCTTGGCACGTGTCCCACGGCAGCATGCTCAGGTGCAGCAGGGTCTCTGCAAGGTGGGCCTGGCTGGAGGGGTGCAGGGGCTGGGGCCCACAGATCCCACTGGGGGGGCTGGCAGCCTGGCCAGGGGCACCCCCTTGGGCTGCCGCAGCAGCCGGCACAGCTCCACCCTGCCTTGCAGGCCCTTTCTCTTCTCCGACGCCAGCAGCTTGTGCAGTGGCGGGCGGGGCCAGGGGCAGGCGGGGGGCCGGGTGCTGCCCTGCAGCAGCCGTGCCAGGCCAGCCAGCTCCCGCGGCAGGCGGTAGCAGGGCAGGGGGCACAGGGCAGGGGGCACGTCTCGCCGGCTGCACAGCTCGCCGAAGTAGGCCAGCGCCCAGTCGCCAAGCGGCCCTGCCCCCGCGGCCACCTGCAGCTCGCTCTGCAGACAGGACATGGCTGCACCGAACAGGTCGTGGGGGTCCGGAGAGCCGCTGCTGCCTGTGGCCACCCCCCGCCACAGCTGGTACAGCCGGGCGCTGCCCCGACTCCACAGGAGCAGCACGATGCCCTGCTCCCGGGCCACCAGCTCCCGCTGGACGTGGAGCCAGGGCATCACGCCCAGCCGCCCCACGCTGCCCGCCTCCCACAGGTCCAGCCGCACGTCGCAGCCCAGCACCGAGCGCAGCATGTCTGCCAAGGCGCAGACCAGAATCTTGTGCTCCTCTGAGTCGGGGGAATAGACCAGCAGGACGGGCCGACGGCCCCGCGGCGCTGTGGGGAGAGGGCAGGGTCAGTGGCTGGGCTGCCCCCGGCCCAGGGCTCTGCAGCGGGCGGCTCCTGGGCTAAGTGCTCCAGGCTGCCTGGCTGACAGAGCCCTTCGCCTGGCTGAGCTCCCACGCAGGACCCTCCCCAACGGGTCACACCTCCTGCTCAGCCAGCAAGGACCCCACCCTGCTCCCCTCCTGTCCAACTGTGTCTACAGCCCCCCAGGATCCCGTCCCCTCCTCTCCCCAGATCCCAGCCCCCAGAGACTCATCAGATCCTGTCCCCTCTGCCCCGCCCCAGATCCAGCCCCCTCTGCCCCCTGGGATCCCAGCCCCTCACTGGCTCCTTGCCCCAACCCCCCAGGGATCCCAGCCTCTCTGCCCCCCAGGATTCTGCCCCCCACCCACTCTGGCCCCCCAGCCGCTCACCTGTGGCGAGTTTCCGGAGGCTCCGGTAGTTCAGCAGCAGGACAGTTCCCAGCAGCCCCAGAGCCAGGGCCAGCCCCAGAGTGAGCAGCCCAAAGCGCTTGCGAGCAACTGGAAGAGAAGTGGGGTGAGAGGCGCTGTCCAGTGCTGCCTTCTGGTCCTACAAGCTCATGCTTCACCACTGCAGCCGAACAGAGGCAGGGGTCAGGAAGGGATCCCCTCCCCCAGCACATACTCTGGGGCTGGTGTTTTTGGCTCCTTCCTCTGAAGCATGGGGGTGGCCGTGGCTGGAGATGGGGGCACTGGGCAGGGCCAGGGCCCTGAGGGGCACCAAGCGGTCTCCCTCTCAGTGCTGGGCGGCCGGCTCTCGCTCACCTGCTCAGGGGCTAACCGAGCGCTGCAGGGCGTGGGGAAGGAGTCTTCCGCAGGGCAGGGGGCAGTGACCTTGGGGGATTTCGCCTTCCTCTGTGTGTGTGTGTGTGGGGGGGGGCCCTCAGGCGCTGTTCTCTGCTGGGGGCACACGTCAGCCGTGCTCCTGCGGGCTGGGACACCTGGGTCTCACAGCTGGGTCAGTGTGTGGGGGTTGGGTGGGGTTGGGGCTGGTGACCTATGCAGGGGCAGACGGGCACATCTGCTTCCTCCTCACTATGACCTCTCTGCTTCTGGCTGCCCCCCGGGGCTCTGCGTGGGGCCATACTTACCATCTGGGCACAGGAGCTGCTTCCGGGCAAACTGCACGTCGGAGCGCCAAACCTGCCAGGCACAGAGAGAGCACGTGGGGGTTTGACACCAAGGGGCTCTGTGATGTGGTGGGGGGAGGGGGGTCCTGTGACCCTGCAGGGGGAGGGGGCAGGGGGCTGTGTGACGTGGCAGGGAGGGGGCTCTGTGCTATGACGAGGGCTCTGTGACACAGAGGCCAGGGGGCTCTGTTAGGATTGCCAGATGTCCGGTTTTCGACCAGAACACCCGGGACCCTGGCGGCTCCGGTCAGCATCACCAACGGGGCCGTTAGAAGTGCAGTCAGAGACGGTGCGGGGCTAACGCAGGCTCCCTACTTCTCCTGGCACCGCGCTGCACCCCAGAAGCAGCCAGCAGCAGGTCCAGCTCTTAGGTGGGGGGGAGCCTCCTGCCCCCCAAAACGGAGCCTGACTGAGGGGTCCTGTTCTCTGTACCTACAAGCTCTGTGTTAGACCATGTTCCTGTCGTCTAATAAACTCTGTTTTACTGGCTGGCTGGGAGTCACGTCTGTCTGCGGAGTTGGGGGGCAGGACCCTCTGGCTTCCCCAGGACCCCGCCTGGGCGGACTTGCTGTGGGAAGGGCACGGAGGGGCAGAGGAGGCTGAATGCTCCGAGGTCAGACCCAGGAAGGTGGAAGCCGGGGGAGCTGCGTGTCCTGCAGACAGGCTGCTCCCAGAGAGGAGACTCCCCAGAGTCCTGCCTGGCTTCGTGGGGAGCAGTTCCAGAGCATCGCCCGGGGACTCCATGACAGGCGGTGCCTGTGGGCAAGAGCAGCGTGCGGAGCCTCCTGGCCCCCTCACCTAGGAGCTGGACCTGCTGCTGGCTGCTTCCAGGGCACAGCGCGATGCCAGGACAGGTAGGGAGCCTGCCTCTGACCGAGAGCCGCCTGAGATCAGCCCGCTCCCCAACCCTGAGCCCCCACACCCAAACCTGGAGCCCCCTCCTGCACCACAAACCCCTCATCCCCAGCCCCACCCCAGAGTCCGTACGCCAGCTGGAATCCTCACCCCCTCCCGCACCCCAACTCCCTGCCCTAGCCTGGAGCCCCTTCCTGCACCCTGAAACCCTAATTTCTGGCCCCCCCCGGAGCCCCCCTCCAGTTAGAGCCCACACCACCCCCACACCCCAACCCCCAGCCCAGTGAAAGTGAGAGAGGGTGGGGGAGAGCGAGCCACCGAGGAAGGGGGAATGCAGTGAGCGGGGGCGCCTTGGGGAAGGGGCAGGGCTAGGGTGTTTGGTTTTGTGGGATTAGAAAGTTGGCAGCCCTAGGCTCTGTGGTGTGGCAGGGGTCCTGTGACCCTACGAGGAGGGGGCTGTGTGATGCCAGACGCTCAGATACTATGGTGATGGGCACGAACATAAGAATGGCTGGGTAAGGTGAGGGCAGAGCCATCTGAACAGGGCAGCAGCAGGGGTGGGGGCCTTACCAGCACACAGCCCCCCAGGATCTGCACCGGCAGCAGCAGGGTCAGCTCCCTGGGTCCAGAGCTCTCTGGCTGCAAACCAAGAAGGACGCCATTAACCAAAGAGCACCCCCTCCCCCTCCCTGCCCCCTGGCTGGGCACAGGGGGCTCCGATCCTGCCCATGGCCTGCGAGCACACAGGGTCCCAGGGCGCCAGGCCCCTGGGCCAAGCCACTTACGCTTGTGACGGTGTAGACGGGCACCTCTGGTTCACAGCGGCTCCCCTGCCACCGGCACAGGGCTGCGCTGAAGGATGCCGGGACAGTGGAGGTCACATGCAGGAGAAGCTGCAGGAACCGGACGCTCAGGGACACATTCCAGGCAGCGTCTACAGGGAGAAAACAGGAGGGCTCACTCAGGGGCCCTCCCGGGGCCTGCAGGGCCCTGGCTCTCATGCGAAGCAGGGCCAGGCCTGGCCAGCACCAGCAAGGGAGAGGTTAGTCAGTGCCAGGGACGTGTAGGCGGCTGTGTGTTATTTGCACTTATGCTACGTTGTGTAACTAGGAGCCAGCCTCCCAGCAGGCTTTGCACTCATGCCAGCAGAGAGCGGGCATGAACAAGCAGGTGACACGTGCAGGGCCTCCAGCAGGAGCGAGGGCCCAAGATGTGTGGTTTGGGAAGGGTCGCACACTGCAGAGCGTGCTCAGCACAACTCACAGAGACAACTGCGGGACAGGGGAACTAAGGTCCCGGGACACCAGGCTTGTCTGTTTGCTGGAAACAAAGGGTAGAATATCCCGGGTTCCTGTGATCCCTTTGTAAGCTGCAGTGCTCCTCCCCAGATTGGGTAAAGCATTAACCCTTCCTGCACTGAGCTGATCTCCCTTGGTCAGACTGAGCTGAGGTGACAGCTTATCACTAAAATAAGTGAATCCTCAATGGAGACACCCAAGAAAAACACAGGAGGCTGCAGGGAGTGGAGCTCAGCGGGGGGCGCTCTCCCCCGGCAGGCAGGGCGGGCCCCAGGGGGCGCTGTGCTGCGGGGAGCGGGGCGGAGCTCAGCGGGGGGCGCTCTCCCCCGGCAGGCAGGCCTGGCCCCAGGGGGCGCTGTGCTGCGGGGAGCGGGGCGGGGGCTCAGCGGGGGGTGCTCTCCCCCGGCAGGCAGGCCTGGCCCCAGGGGGCGCTGTGCTGCGGGGAGCGGGGCGGGGCTCAGCGGGGGGCGCTCTCCCCCGGCAGGCAGGGCGGGCCCCAGGGGGCACTGTGCTGCGGGGAGCGGGGCGGGGCTCAGCGGGGGGCGCTCTCCCCCGGCAGGCAGGGCGGGCCCCAGGGGGCGCTGTGCTGCGGGGAGCGGGGCGGGGGCTCAGCAGGGGGCGCTCTCCCCCGGCAGGCAGGGCTGGCCCCAGCATGGAGAAAGGGGGTGCTGTGGGGCAGGTGCCATTGTTCTCAGGAGAGAACCCCCCTTCCCCTTAGCCAGACACCATGATGATGGGAAGCAGCCCCAACTCCTCGTGTCAGGCCCTGGTGCTTTGTGTCATGTGGGGAGGGGAGCCCTGCTCCCCTCCTGCCCCACAGGAGGTGCTGTTCTGTGCAGTGCTGCCAGGCCGTAGCTCCCGCCCAGAGCAGGCTGCATCCTGGGGCTGGGGGAGCATTGCTGCGCTCAGGGAGCTCAGAGGCGTGGGTGGCGCAGGGAACTCAGCCCGCGGGCACGGGGGGCCTGGCACAGCCAGGTTGTGCAGGGGGAAGTTGTCAGTCTAGGGCTCAGCTGAGCTGCTGGTGCACTGCACCCCCCTTCCCTGCCCCACCAGTCCCCGTGCCCAGCAGACCCTGAACCAGCCCCAAGAGCCCTGTGGGGCACCAGGCCCCGTTGCCAGCCTCTTGCAGGCGTGTGGGGCAGCCGGCGACCCGGTATGGCTCTGGGCCCCCAGCCCCCCGAACACCCCGCAGTCCCCACTGCAGAGCGGCAGGGCAGGCTCACCTGGCCAGTGTGGGCACTCCACGTGGCTGCTGTTGCCGTAGGAGAACTGGAGAGAAACAAGGAAAGTCACCGGAAAGGCCCTGCCTGGAGAGGGTGTTTGAGGGAGGCCGGGCCGGGGGTCAGCACTCGCCAGCGGGCCCCTCTGGCTGGGCACTGAGAGCGGAGGCTGCTCACGCTCCGCTGAAGGGCACGGCACGGGAAGCTGCCCGGCTCTAGGGCACACCAGCCCGTGCTGACCCCAGCCCGTTCCCACTGGGCAGGGCGGGGAATGGGGATCGGGGGCCCATCAGCCCCTCTGGGTCGGCTCTGGGGCAGGGCTGGAGCCATTCCTCTGTAAGGTGGCACCGCAAGGGGCATCAACATGGGGCTGGGCTTCCCTTACCCACCGGGGGCCTTGGCCAGCGGCTGCCTGCCCTGTGTGAGACGAGGGCCCAGCTCTGCAACCCCAGCCCGCTCTGCCCTGACAGCACGCGCCTGCCTGCCGCTTCCCAGCTGGCGACAGAGGGCAGGGGCCAGGGCTCTGGCTCTTACCTGGGCAGGATCCCCTGCAAGGAGGCCCTAGGGTCTCTGGTGGGGGTGCCAGGAAGGGCAGGGTGGGTCGCGCTGGCACTGGGTTCAGCGTGTGGCTCAGGGGAGCCACCCAGCCAGAGATCCCAGTGAAGCACCAGGACTCCTGCCAGTGGGGGGGCTCAGCCGGGGGGCATGCGGGGGGGCTCACCTTGAAGCAGAGCAGAGGGTGAACATCCACCTTCTCCACGGTGTAGGCCTAGACCAGAGCAGAGAGCATGTCACAAACTACCAGCACCCCCCCACCTCCTGGGGGACCCCCCCACCTCAGCTCCCCCACCTCCCTGGGGGGCCTGGCCCACCTCTTCCACCTCTTGGGGGGACCCCCCCACCTCCCGGGGGGCAGTGCACCTCCCCCACCCCGCCATCCTGTCCCCAGCTCCCAGAGGCCCCGGGCCAGCCCTGGGAGAAGCAGGTCACCTTTCGCAGGGCGGTGCTGCAGAAGCAGTTGGATGGGGAGAGGCAGCTGCTGCAGCTGGGGGACCTGGGGGCGGGAGTCCGTTGGGGGCGGGAGTCAGCCCAGGCCAAGCCCTGCCCCTCATGCATCATGGGGAGCCTGCCCACTCTGGTAGGGGGCCTAGGCTGGAGGAGACGCCACTCCACGTCCCTGGCCTGGAGGGGACAGCCCACAGGGGCCCCCCACCACTCAGTCCCCGGAGCCGAAGCCCATCCCAGCTGACCTACAACTGCCAGAGCCCAGGGACGGCTCTCAGGGGAAGCCCCAGGGGTCTGCAGCCCATCCCTTTGGGGGGACAGTGAGTGCTCATGGCAGGGCCCCAGGGCCAGGCAGGCTCTGGGCCCAGCACTGGAGGAGAGGTGCCTGCACCCCAGGTACCCCTGGGGCAGTGGGATGGGACAGAGGCCCCTCCAGCTCGCCTCACCCTTCAGAGACTGAGAGACTCATTGTGATCCCCTCGTCCGACCCCTGTGTAACAGGCCAGAGCCCTGCCCCCCCGTAACCCCTAGAGCAGAGCTGTTAGCATTGTCCGCTCCTCACTGAACCAGTGCCAGGGATGGAGAATCTGCCACCATCCTGGGAAACTGGCCAGCAGTTAAAAACATACGCCTCATTTCCCGTCTGACTTTCTCTGGCTTCACCGCCCGGCCCTGGGGCTGCGTCTGACCTCCCTCTGCTCGACTGAGCAGCCCATTAGCAAACCTGTTCCCCACAGAGACACTAGCTGACAGCCCCACAAATCTTGTTCTTTGGGGAATTCTGGGCACTTGGTTTTATCCACGTGGGGGTGGGGCAGGGGGCATGTTGCAGAACAAACCCACATCTACCCTGCAGCAGCAGACCGTGTCCCGCAGGGCTGGGTCCAGGTGTGGGGGGCTGGGCCCACGACCAGGTGCAGGGGGTGGCAGAGCTGCTTGGAGGGGGTGAGCACCTGAGCAGCCCTACGCACCACATTACAACACCCAAAGCGGGGGCAGGGAGGAAGGTCTCCCTTCCAGCTGTTTTGGTTTATATCGTGTTATTCGTATTCGCAATAACCATGGGACTGGGGTCCAGGCAGCCCTGAACCTGCTCTGTTAAGCTGCATGGACGGAGCTCCTTGAGCCATCGCTGTAAGGCGTTTTGTGAGCCTTTAATGCCCCTCGTGGCTCCTCTCTGAGCCCTCCCCATTCGTCAACAGCCGCCTGGAACTTGCCCCAGGCCCCAGCAGCGGTCACCCCCGTGCCAAACATGGAGGGAAACTCACCTCTGCTTTTCCCCCGAGAGCGCCCTGTTTATGCACCCAGGGTGGCACTAGCCTGTTTGGCCAGAGCGTCACAGGGGGAGCTCATGTTCAGCTGGTTACCCCCCCCCAAATCTTTCTCAGTCCCTGCCCCCAGCACACAGCCCCCTAGCCGTGGCCGACGTCCTTTCTTCCTAGATACACACATTTACATTTCGCCGCAGTAAAACCGCCCAGTAACAGTGGGGAGTTGTGCCAGCAGAGCTGCTAGTGGAGAGCAAGTCACAGTGTTTGCTTGAGCCCACCTTGCCCCGTGATCCAGCCCCAGACTGCTCTGTGCCAGTGGCCCGGCCTCCGCGTTATTTATCCTTCCCCCAGTTTGTCTCACCTCCAAGCTTCATCAGTGGTGATTTCATGTTTTCTTGTAGGTCACTAATGAAAATGTTAGTTAGCGTAGGGCCAAGAACTGATCCTTGCAGGACCCCATTAGAAACAGACCTGCTCACTGCGGAGTGCCCGTTTACAGTTACATTGGGACCTATCAGTTAGCCAGTTTTCAATCAATGGAACATGTGCTATGTTCATTTTATATCATTCTTGTTTTCTAATCAAAATGTTGACGCTCTAGAGAAGCCAAAGGGCTGGTCTACACAGGGAACTTACATGGCATAGCTGCGTCTCTCAAGGGTGTGAAAAAGCCACCCGTGAGAGATGTAACCATGCAGAGCTAACCCCTGGTGTAGACAGAGCTGGGTCGATGGAAGAATTCTGGCAACCTAGCTGCTTTCCCACGCTGCCATCTACCACTCCTGGCGGCATCGGTGGCATCTGGACTGAAGTACTGCAGCCATGCAGCGACAGCCGTGCCGCTAGAGCATGTTAAACGTAGACAAACCCTTCGCCTGTTACATACGCTTTCTTCCAGGCCTCTGCAATTTGCCCACTGTTCCAAGACTTATTGGAAATCAGCACTAAGGGTACAGTTTGCTGCTTAGCATGCTGTTTTAAACCTCTTGGATGTTTGTTACCTGGAACTGCTGATTTAAAAATGTCTAACTTTAGTAGCTGCTGTTTAACATCTTGCAATACTAGTGGAATAAAAGTTGTCTTCATGGTGTGATATGACTATATCATCTGTTTTTTCCCCCAAATATAGAACAGAAATATTTATTGAACGCTTCTGCCTTTTCTCCATTATTATTAATAATTCTATCATTTCCATCTAGTAGTGGACCAATACCATTGTTAAAATTCTTTTGCTCTTAATCATCTTAAAAAACTCTCTCTTATTGTCCTTAACTCTGCTGGCCATAGATTTTTCCTTGTGTACCTTTGCTTCCCTTATCAATTTTCTACAATTCCCAGCTTCCGATTTATATTCATTACTGTAAACTTCCCCTTTCTTCCATTTGTTATGTGTATCTATATCATTCATTTTCTGTAGCTGCCATCATCTTCCTTCTAAACCAGGTCAGTTTTTTAACCAACAAGGCCTTTTGGGGCATCTAGCAAAGTGTTCTTAAACAATTCCCAGCTGTCATTCACATTTTTTTTGATTATTCTTCCTCTCAGCTGATTTGGCTCATAATTATTTTCAGCTTTGTAAAATTAGCCCTTTTAAAGTACCTAGTATCTAACACACTGGTCTGGACTTTATTCTGTTTGCACATCATAAATGTGACCAGTTCATGCTCACTTGTATCCATTAATGTTTAGCGCTGTGATCAGTTCCTCTGTATCTGCAAAGACGAAGTGGAATATAGAACTCCCCCGATTGGATGCAAGGCTTTTCTGGTTAAAGCTCGACTCTTCTAAGTGTTCTAAAATCTACAAGATCCCTTGCATTGCCCTGAACCGTGGTGTACCTCACAGAGGAGCAGGGTTCTGTAAGCAGTCCACAGTTAGGGCCATTTGACCACAGAATTCCTGAGCTACAGCCCCAAAACTCCCAGCCTCTTTTAAAGTGGAGAGATTCTGACAACCTTTCTTGGCTCACAGCTAGAGCTCAAACCAGGGCTCAGATCACTGCGCCAAGGTACCCAGCACTCGAGGGCCACCCCAACAGAGGGCACGGCCCACCCAAACTTTCAGGGCAAATCTAATTAAAACGTGGTTTCAAACAAATGAAGCTCGTCACGGTCAGCACATTGCAAGCCTCCTGTGCCGACCCCCAAGGGCAGATGTGAGGAAAGGAGTAAACAGGGCTGCTAGCCTTCAAAGCTCCAGGGGTTGTGCAGTCATTCTTTGAACCTGAGCCAGCTAGCCACGTGAGGCCAGGCCCCAGGCAGGCCAGGCATCTGGAACAGAGGAGCTGGCGTATTGCCGAAATCCAGCTCCAGCAAGCTGCTTGTTCATTTATTTGGGGGGGGCGGGGGAGGAGGAGGTGTAATCAAAGTATTTTTGTAATAAATAAAGTTCCCCCTGCGAGTGCTTGCTAGCAGGGGAGGGGCATTTTAGGGGGTGGAAGAGTGGGGGTCATAGGGGTCAGAGGGACTTGGGGCTGTATTGAGCGGAAGGGGAATAAATGGGGATGGGTGGTAGGGAAAGTGAGAGGAGCTGGGAAGTGAGGGACACATGGGGGTGAGTGATGGGGGGCCCCATATTCTCCTTCTAGGTGGGTGCCAGGATCTGGGGTGTCTGTGAGCTGGGATCTGGGGGCCTGTGACCAAGTGGAGTTTTATTCACCTTGTTATGTTGCATGAGAGTCTCACTGTTCTGTGCGAATACTGTGTGTGCCTCAGTTTCCCTGTGTGCTGCACCAGTACTGGGGTGGTGGGAACTGGGGGTGTGATTTTGCTGAGGCTCTCAGGGAAGGTGAGCCTGCCCAGCTGTTTGCAGCTGTGTAACCTGAGACCCAGGAGGGGGTGCAACCCGGTGACACCTTTTGCCCAGAAAGCGAGACAAAGAGAAGGGGGAACAGCAATGGGGGGGGGAGGTGTTGGAGGTGGGGTGGCTGGAGGCTGGCAGTCTGGGTGGGGAGACTGGAAGAGTGAGAGTCCAGGGCGTCTGGCCCAGGACTCCCAAGATGGACTTCACTGAAAGTCACTGATTTCTGTGCTAACGAGCTCTGTTCTATGCTGTGTTCCTGTCGTCTAATAAACCTTCTGTTTTACTGGCTGGCTGAGAGTCCCGTCTGACTGCGGAGTTGGGGGGCAGGACCCTCTGGCTGCCCCAGGACTCCGCTTGTGGGAAGCGCATGGTGGGGCGAGGGATGCTGAATGCTCCGAGGTCAGACACAGGAAGGTCGTGCCCTGGGGACAGTCTGCTCCGAGAGAGGAGGCTCCCCCAGAGTCCTGCCTGGCTTCATAGGGAGCAGTTCCAGAGCATCGCTCAGGGACCCCGTGACAGGGCCCCTGCCCCCGAGGTGTGTCTGAGCTCTGCTCCCTGCCCCCTTGTGTGTGCCCCACACTTTGGGGGATTCCTACCCACCTATGGGGGGCTGACCTGGCCTCTTACACACCCGTGTGTCAGCCAGGGTCTCAGGGCCTGCCTTTTGTGGAGGGGGCTGAGCCCCTCTCTCTACCCCCATGTGAAATGGGATCTGCAGGGGGGTCTCTGTGCCACTCTCCCAGTCTCCACTGCATGCATGCCAGGATCTGGGCAGGCCTCTGCCCATCTATGGGAGTCAGCCCCCCACACACTTCCTGTGCTCCTCATGGAAACCAGGTTCTTCAGGTGGAGGGGCTTGCCTCACGGTGGGGATCTGAGCCCCACTCCGTACCCCCCATGTGAGCTGGGAAACCTGCTGTCCTGATCTCCCTCTGTGTGTAAGTAACAGGCAGGCTCGGAGCACCTGCTGAGAGCACACTGCGGTGTCGGGGGGAGCTAAGAACAGGCGCCCTGGACACATACCAGAAACGCTTACACACTGGAGAGGGGGGCAGGGAACCCCCGGGGGAAATCTGAGAATGAACCATGAGCATATGGGAACATCTGCCTCCCTCGGTCACTTTATGATTCTACTTTGTTGTGGGGAAATCTGAGGACGGCAGATTCTCCAGAAGGGCCTGACATGGATTCTGAGCGGCGAATGCTTGCGGGGCGGGGAGGGGTGCCCAGGCAGGTGGGACTAGGAAAAGAGGGGTTGGATCTGCAGCAAGGGATGGATGGGGCATTATGGGGAGGGGGATAAATGGAATGGGTGGTAAGGGACGGAGGAGGGGTTGGAGCCTCAGGCAAGGGGGAATAGGGCGGGATTGGGGGAATGGCAGGGGAGAAGACTGGAGGAGTTGGAGAATATGAGGGGTAGCAGAGGGGTGGGGGTGGGCCTGTGAGCCCTGAATTCCCCCCTTCCATATGTGTTCTGAGAGCTGGGGGACCCTGCTCCTCTTGGGGTGCTAAGCCCCTCTCCCTGCCCGTAGGGGCTCTGCCCTTCACGCTGCAATGCTGTAGCAGTTTGAGTGTTGCTGGGCTCGGTGCTCGGGGGGCTCGTAATTGCATGGGCACTGCAGGACCCAAGCTTTCGCCCGACTCCCAGGCCGGCTCAGTCCCGCAGCACGAGCCCCCCACGGGGACTGCCATGCTCTCTTACCTGGTTGGACTCCATGGCTGTGGAGTTGGGGATACTGTGGCAGGCCCCGGTGTCGCTCTCCTTCCAGCACAGGGTGGCGGTCGGGTGGAGCGGGCAGCGGGCACTCAGCACCATGACCATGGTCGCCTCACTGCTGGCACTGTAGTCATGGAACTGCATGGACGCCCACAGTTCAGAGCCATCTGTGGGGCAGAAAGGCATCAGCCAGAGGCACTGGCAGGCTCAGCCCCAATCGCCTGCACAGCCCGACCTACACCCTGCCTCAAGCCCCACACCCTGCATCACCAGCACAGCCAGGGGCCCCAGTGCCTGGGTCTGGCAGCTACAGACTAGTTTGCCCTCGGGTGTCATGTGAGGTCT
This sequence comes from Lepidochelys olivacea, assembly GCF_965140295.1. Lineage (NCBI taxonomy): Eukaryota > Metazoa > Chordata > Testudines > Cheloniidae > Lepidochelys > Lepidochelys olivacea. Next base: position 933,977 of record NC_140417.1, on the reverse strand, counting down.
GTACCAAAGCCAGCGTCCCCCGGTGCTCACGGCCCCTGCGAGGTGTCTGGGCAGGTGACATGGATGGAGACCCAGGTATATTGCATCCTAAAGCTCCGTCACTGGGGCATGGCTCTGGTCACCCGGACAGTGACTCGGCTCTCCCCAGTGCGAGCTCAGTGCTGATCGGGAGCCTGCAAAGGCTCCGGGGGGGCGCTAGCCCTGGGGTGTTGGGCTGGGTGCGAGGGCAGCGCGGCTCGTCTCCCGCACGGAGCCGGGCCCAGCCTGTTGCTCTGATGGGACGCTGACCAGTCCAGCCAGGCAGGGCCTGGCACGTTATGTCCCTCTGCTGTATGGCCCACCCGTGGGCACTCCCTCTGGGCAGGCCAGCGCTGCGCTTTGCTATGGTACCAGCTGGCACTGGACACCGGGCCAGGCCGCGGACCATGTGGGCGCTCGGGGCACTGCACCCATGGGAGCAGCGGAGCTGTGAATCCTGCCAGCGCCCAGAGGCCCAGGTGCCCCAGGGAGACGCTGGGGGCTTGGCAGGTGCCTTCACCAGGCTACCATGCTTGCCATGCTGCCGGCAGGGCTTGTGCCGCCAGGGCTGGGAGGTCGGGGTGCTGAGTCAAGCAGCACACGCAAGGCTCAGGGCAGGGGCAGACCCACCCCCTGGACTCCAGCCCCAGCCTCTGTCCCAGGGCTCCAGCCCCCCACCCAGGAACTCCCGAAGGCCGGCATGCCCCAGCCCAGGCCACTCACAAGCTGCCGGCTGGGCCTGGAAGGGGCACAGCTTGGTACGGAGGCTGTCGCGGTGCAGGTAGGAGGCCTGAGGAGCCAAGGGATCAGATGCTGAGTAAGTGGCCGCACAGGACCCCCCGGCCCCAGAGCCCAGGCCCCCCCTCCCTGGACCCCCGCACCTCCCCCCCATCCCCAGCGCCCAGGCCCCCCCCTCCCCAGACCCCCGCACCTCCCCCCCCCGTCCCCAGCACCCAGGCCCCATCCTCCCCCCAGGCCCCAGTGCCCAGGCCCCCCCCTCCCCGGACCCCCCGCACCTCCCCCCCCGGTCCCAGTGCCCAGGACCTCCCCTCCCCGGATCCCCACAGCTCCCCCCCAACCCCAGTGCTCAGACCCCATCGTCCCCCCAGGCCCCAGCACCCAGGACCCCTCCCTCCCTGGACCCCCGCACCTCCCCCCCCCCGGCCCCAGTGCCCAGGACCTCCCCTCCCCGGACCCCCACACCTCCCCCCCAACCCCAGTGCTCATGCCCCATCCTCCCCCCAGGCCCCAGTGCCCAGGCCCCCCCCTCCCCGGACCCCCCGCACCTCCCCCCCGGTCCCAGTGCCCAGGACCTCCCCTCCCTGGACCCCCGCACCTCCCCCCCCCGACCCCAGTGCTCAGGCCCCATCCTCCCCCCAGGCTCCAGTGCCCAGGCCCCCCCCCTCCCCGGACCCCAGCACCTCCCCCCCGGCCCCAGCGCCCAAGCCCCCCGCACCTCCCCCCCTGGCCCCAGTGCCCAGGACCTCCCCTCCCCAGATCCCCACACCTCCCCCCCAACCCCAGTGCTCAGACCCCATCGTCCCCCCAGGCCCCAGCACCCAGGACCCCTCCCTCCCCGGACCCCCGCACCTCCCGCCCCAGGACCTCCCCTCCCCGGACTCCCACACCTCCCCCCCAGCCCCAGTGCTCATGCCCCATCCTCCCCCCAGGCCCCAGTGCCCAGGCTCCCCCCTCCCTGGACCCCCCGCACCCCCCCGGCCCCAGTGCCCAGGACCTCCCCTCCCTGGACCCCCACACCTCCCCCCCAACCCCAGTGCTCAGACCCCATCCTCCCCCCAGGCCCCAGCACCCAGGACCCCTCCCTCCCCGGACCCCCGCACCTCCCGCCCCCAGTGCCCAGGACCTCCCCTCCCCGGACCCCCACACCTCACCCCGGCAAACCAGCAGCCAGGCTCTGTCCTTCCCGGACGCCCGCCCGAGCGCCCAGGCACCCTCTCCCCTCCCCCACGCGAGTCGCTGTCGGGCCAGAGCAGGGGCCAGGGGCCGGGGGCCGGGGGCCGGGGGCCGGCAGACGTACCTCAATGCAGAGACAGGGCAGCAGGAACTCATAGGGCAGCACAACGCTGCGACCGCCCGACACCAGCGCCTGCAGGCAGGGAAGGAGGTGGCAGAGGTGAGGGTGGCAGAGCCCAGCCAGGCCCCCAAGGGGCACTGGGACCCTGTGCCCACCCTTGGCACCCCCAGGTACGGCCGGGCTCCCTGCTGGAAGGGCAAGTGCTGGAGGTGCCCCCGGCCCATCAACTGCGGGGCCCCTCCCCTTGGGCTGGCCGCCCCCGCCCGCTTGGGGGGAGCCCCTTGGGGCCGTGCCCCTCACCTGTCGGGGAAAGGGGGCGGACAGCTCCTCGCACTCCAGGGCCAGCTGGTGGCATAGCCGTACGGTCAGGTCAGGACCCTCAGGCACCAACACCTCAATGGCCCGAGCCGCTGGGTGCCAGGCGTAGCTGAACTCGGGGCCTGCAGAGGCAGAGAAGGCAGGGGATGGGCAGCACAGTGCAGCTCGTGCCCACGTGCGCCAGCCTGTGTGGGCCCTGCCCCCCAGCACAGGGAGCCCTGACTCACACCGGCAGACGAGCAGCCACGGGGGACGGCCAGGAGCCGGGGGCGGCAGCTGCTGGGCCAAAGCCAGCTCCGCTTCGGGCCTGGGACCAGCCGTGCTCCAGAGGCAGCCCCAGGCCCACGCTGCCTTGGGCCTAAGACACAGCACTGCACCCCCAGAAAGACCCCGCTCACAGCCCCCCCGTGCTCCCCCACAGCAACCCCGAGAGACAGCCCCCACAGCCCCTTTCACCGAGAGCTGGTGAGCAGCAGCCCTTCCCATTTCTACCTGGACCCGGGTCTCTGCAGGGAGGTGGGGTTTCCAGCACCCGAGGAGGGAGACCCCCTTATCTCACCTGCTGGCTCTGCAGGGACCAGGTGGCTCTGGTTCAGGCTCAGCCCCCGGTCAGGGACGGTGCCAAGCGAGACCAGAACACGGCGCCCGCTCTCCACCGGGAAACAGTCAAACTGCACCTGCCACTGCAGGGAGAGCACAGGGTGAGCCCCTGCCAGCGCCCCCCCAGAGCACCCCTCCCCTCACTCTGCAAGCCAGCCCCCCCCACCTCCGGAGCCTCCCCCTGCCTCTACCCCAAGAGCTCCCTTTCCCCCCCAGCACTGCCGTGGGAGCCCCTCGCCACCCCAGGAACCCCGCAGTCGCCCCCCCCCCCGTCCCCCGGTGCAGACCCTATGAGCAGGCACGGCTCCAGGGGCACCAGGCCTTGGGATTGGCACCGTACAGCTGCCAAGGAGGGAATGAGCCAGGAGCCCAGGGCGTGGTCTGCGCTGACTCACCAGGGAGCCTGCAGCCTCCGGGTGCCGCCTCCAGACCTGCAGCCAGCTGGCCCTGTTGGAGCCCAGCACCAGGAAATCCAGCTGCAGCCCACAGACACTCCCCAGCCCTGGGGGAGAGAGAAAGGGGTGAACTCCAAATTCACAGCAGGCCCTACCAAGGGCCCCTCTGCAGCACCCCCCCTCCTGGGGAAGCTCCCCAGCCCCCACCGAAGCCAGCCCTATGGGTCCCCCTCCCCGGGGTCATTCCCAGGAATTCTGCGAGTGTCCCTAGCCTGAAGGGGGGTTCAGACAGGGCCAAGCAGGGCCCCAGGAACCCACTCTAAAACGGGCTTCAGGTGTGGCGGGCCACCTACCTGCGGTGTGCAGGGCCAGGCGCACGCGTACACACGGCTGGCAGTCGTGGGAGGCCTGGCACAGCCGGGCTGTGCTCAGAGCTAGGGCTGGAGCGGACAGGGCTGCTCCATCCTGCTCCTTCTGGTGGCACCGGGGCCTGGGGAGGGCACCGTCCGCTGGAGGAGAGGAGAGCGGTTAAAGGCAGCCAGGACCCACCCGGGCCTTCCCAGTGCAGCTGCCTCCCAGCCCTCTCCATGGCATGTGCCCATCACCATGCCCGCCGAGCAGGGATCTCCTGGTCACCCTCTGTGGCAGGCGAGGGCTGGCTGGGTCGTGCCCAGCACTTACATTCCCCAGCGCTCTGCACTCCAGACACGTGGGGCAACCCCAACCTCGCCAGACCCCCGCTGGGTCCCTCCCCTGGGGCACCACCCCACCCCCACAGTGCAGGGACCCAGCGCTGCACGGGGGTCAGCACTGACAGTGAGGGGGAGAGAACCCCACTGAGTCCCCCCCCTGCAACTTGGCAGCCCCTCCGCCCCACAGCCCGGTACCCCTAGCGCACGCCGGGGCCGGTGCTGACTGCATGGGAGTGGCACCATCACTGATCGCAGTGTCTGGGTTTCCTTGGCGGACTCCAAGTCTTGCCCCATCCCACCGCACCCCAGCTCGGCGGAGACGTGACCCAGCCCCAGTGGAAGGAGGGAGGGACTGAGCAGTGCTGCTCCCTAGCACCCTAGCTGCCCCCTGCCTGCCCCACAGCCAGCACCACTAACAGAGCGGATTTACTTACCCCTGACTCTGCAGGCCTGTGAGCAAAGGACAAGAAGCTGGGTTAGTGCAGGAGGCCTTGAACAACAGATAGCACCCAGCACCCCCGGCAGTCCCCAGCACCCCTCACCCTGGTGGTCCCCGGCACCCGGAGCCACCCCCACGCGATCCCAACCCCGGCGGCCCACAGGGCCCAACACCCCCAGGAGTATTATGCTCCGGGAAAGCTGCAGTGGTTTATCTCCACTCCCAGCAGACTCCCCTGGCCGAGCAGTGCAGGGCTGAGACTGGGGGTTCAGCACTGCCTCCCCGGGCTCTGACCAGCTGAGCCGCCCTGCCCCAGGCGGGGCTCAGGCCTCCTGCTGGGCCCACGGCAGGGCGCTGAGTGCCTGGCCCGTGTTCCGCTGGCTGCCCTGACGGGCCTGCGGGTAGGCACCAGGCCGCGGGAGTACAGGCCTGCAGCAGAGCTGGGTGAAGGACAGCTCTCCATGCAGGTGGGATGCCAGCGTGAGCGACGGGCCCCAGGCCCGTGGGCTCAGGAGAAGCGGGCACTGGGGTCCCTCCAGCAGTGACCTGCAGAAGTACCAGGCTTCCCTTATTTCCAGGTTGGGGGGAAGTGAGCGGAATCAGGCACGGTTCATAGGTGCAGCCAATAACTGTCTCGGGAAGAGACTGGTCTCCTGGCCCTAGCCAAGGTCTGACCCTTGGTCAGGGCACCAACAGTTTGCTAAGGGGGTAAGAGGTGAACTCGTGCAGCGTCCAGTGCTAATTCCTGCCTGCCCACACCGGAGCGACTACCATGGGTCGAGGCAGCCCCGCGTTAGTGCCTGGATGTGGGGACCTGCCTTCAGGGAGCCACATTTCGAGCACCTGAAACACCATTCGGCCTTTGGAGCGAATCAAGACCTTTGTGGTCAAACTATCGCCGTCAACACCCTGTGCAAACAGTCATTCCAAGTGGGGAGCCCCCAGCGGGACCCCGGGGTGTTCACGGCAGGGCCAACCCCAGCGGCTTTCTGGACTCATGAGCAAGCTAACAGGCCCCTTTGCTTCTCTAACTCCCAGCCTGCGTCCCAGACAGGGTCACTGCCCGCCTACCTAACGCAGGCGCCTGTGGGCCTCTTCTGCCACCCACTCACTGGGCAGACGGCCCGGGGCTGCAGGGAAGGGCTGGCTGCCCCACACCACTTACTGGCTGTGGGGTGAGGGGCAGGCTGAGAACTGAGCAGGCCGAGGACAGCCAGGAAGTCCAGAGGCCAGGTCTGGGACTTAATTTGTGGAACTCCTTGCCAGAGGATGTTGTGAAGGCCAAGACTATAACAGGGTTCAAAAAAGAACTAGATAAGTCCACAGAGGGTAGATCCATCAATGGCTATTAACCAGGATGGGCAGGGAGGGTGTCCCTAGCCTCTATTTGCCAGATGCTGGGAATGGGCGAGGGGATGGATCACTTGAGGATTACCTGTTCTGTTCATTCCCTTTGGGCCACCTGGCACTGGCCACTGTCGGCCAACAGGACACTGGGCTAGATGGACCTTTGGTCTGACCCAATCTGGACCTTCTTATGTTCTTATGGCATGGTCAGGCCACAGAGCCAGAAACAGACACACGGCCCCCTGGGAGCCCCCCCACAGAGAACAGTGCTAAACCACCTGTAGTGAGGAATCCATCCCCTCCCCCACATGGGATCCCAGGGAATCCACCCCTCTTTTCCCCGCTCCCTGGCAGTACCCAGCATCAGCTGCTCCCAGGCAGGAACAGGAGCCCCCCTGGCATTTCTGGAACACTCCCCTGGCCCCAGCAGCACGTGCCTGGCTCACGCACAGCTCTGCCCACACACGGTAACCACGGGCACCCTTATTCTTCACACAGTGTCCCTGAGCTCACGCTTGGCTTCACGGATTCCATGTGGCAGTAAGTTCCACTGGCTAGTTACGCCCAGTGTAAAGAGGTTCCTTTCCTCCATTTTAACCTGCTGCCCAGCTTTCAGTCCTACGTCCCCAGGCCAGCAGGGACCACTGTGACCAACTGGTCCGACCCCCACACCCAGCACAGGGCAGAGACCTGCCGTCCAGTAACCGCTAGAGCAGGGCTGTTAGCAAACACCAGCTCCCCACTGAACCATGGCCAGGGATGGAGAATCCTCCACCTCCCCAAGGAAACTGTTCTAATTCCCCTCCCTGTCCAAAATTGGCACCTGGAGGCGTGTAGCATCAGCCTCCAGCCCCAGGGTCGGGTACCCCTTCACTGCCCCTCACCCACGATTTGTTCCCCAGTCGGCCCGGACACGCTGGGGTCCCTCACCCCGGCCCGGCTCATGGCGGAGTTAACCAGACTGAGCTCCTTGCCTCTGTCACGACAAGGCAGGTTTCCGACCCTCTAATCGCTTCCCTGGCCCCTGCAATGTCGAGCTGACCTCTGCCCTGTGGCCAGGCAAGCGGATTAATGGCGCTGGGTCCCTCCCCCTCCAGGGTTTGTCCTGGTCTCATTTTACCCCATTTCTTGCTAGCTGCTAGACCAGGCGTAATGAAACAACCCGGCTGCTTACGGCACCCGCCACCCCGTCAACCAAACTGTCCTCATCCCTCCGACCGGACCCAAGCCTGGAGTCCCGGGCCTGGCGCTTCCCTGGCCACACCGAACACACACAAGCAGGCCTTTTCGATCACCTGCTTTGGGGGCATGACTTCAGCTAACACCCAGACTCCACTTACACCCGCCCGTGCCCAGGTGGGGTCAGGCCTAGACCCCTACAAGCGCGCCCCAAACCCCTGGAGCCCCCCAGCGCCTCAGGGCGCCCCCGTTCCTTGCGGCCAGCGCTCACACGGGGCTGCGATGACACGCGGTTTGCCTGGGCCAGGTCACAAAGCGACACCTGAGCCGGCCGCTGCACGACGCCGCCCCCCGCCCCAGGCCCCCCGGGACGCCGCCCCCCGCCCCAGGCCCCCCGGGACGCCGCAGCCCCCCCGGGACGCCGCAGCCCCCCCGGGACGCTGCCCAGCCCGGCTGGTGCTCGTCCGGCGCCGGGGAGAGCCCAGCCCTGCTCCCCGGGCGCTGCTGGCCGGCGAGCTGGGCACGGCCCCTGCCGCCGCCCCGTCCGCGGGGTGCCCGGGCTCCGGCAGCGGCGGGTTGCCGGGACTCGGCCCCGCGGGGGGCCCTGGGCGCCAGGACCCCGCGCCCCCCCGGTCCTTACGAAGTTGGCGGTGACGCGGGGGCGCGGCGCTCCGGCGCCGGGCCCGGCCAGCAGCAGGGCGGCGGCCAGCAGGAGCAGCGGGGCGCCGGGCGCGGGGCGCCCCATCAGCGGGGCTGGCACATGGCGGCGCGGGGCGCGCACGGCCCCCCGGCCCCGCAGCGCTGCGCCCGCCCCCCGGCCGGGCCGGCTCCACCGCATTCCGGCCCGCCCCAGTTAATCATCGCGGGGCGGGGCGGGGCCGGGCCGGGCCGCCCCTCGGCGCCCTCCGCCCCCGCAGCCCCGGACCGGGCTCCCCCCGCCCCCGGAAAGCGGCCCCCGCCGCAGTGCTGCGGCCCAGCTACCTGGCGGCCCCCAGGTGCGGCGGGGGTGCCCGGGGGACAGCTGGTGCAAGGGGGACACGACCCCCCACGGGTGGCTGCTGCCAGGGATCTGGCCCCCAGGTGTCTGCCAGGAGCTGCCCCAGACACCCCGCAGCAGCACGCAGCGAACACCTGTTTCCTAGCAGCTGGGACACGGGGCCAGGCCTGGGACCCCGAGTGGAACAAACATCGTGGGCAGGGGCTGTAGCCCCCGCTTCCCTCCAGGGCCCCTGGCCTTGCAACAGAGGGGGTCGCTCCCCCCGAGGGAGCGCCCCCCTCCCCCCAGGCCCAGTAGATGCTGATGAGAATTATGGCTAGCACCCAGCGGATCAGAGCCCCGCTGCAGGGCGCTGCCCCCCTCCCCCGGATAGCCCGTGCCCCAGAAACCTCCCTGTGTCCCCATTGCCCCCGCCCAGGGCGCTGGCCCCGGACAGCCCATCCGCCAGAAACCTCCCTGTGTCCCCACTTCCCCCTCCCCAGGGCGCTGGCCCAGGACAGCCCATCCCCCAGAAACCTCCCTGTGTCCCCATTGCCCCCCTCCCCAGGGCGCTGGCCCCGGACAGCCCATCCCCCAGAAACCTCCCTGTGTCCCCACTTCCCCCCTCCCCAGGGCGTTGGCCCAGGACAGCCCGTGCCCCAGAAACCTCCCTGTGTCCCCACTTCCCCCCTCCCCAGGGTGCTGGCCCCGGACAGCCCATCCCCCAGAAACCTCCCTGTGTCCCCATTGCCCTCTCCCCAGGGCGCTGGCCCAGGACAGCCCGTGCCCCAGAAACCTCCCTGTGTCCCCATTGCCCCCCTCCCCAGGGCGCTGGCCCAGGACAGCCCAACCCCCAGAAACCTCCCTGTGTCCCCATTGCCCTCTCCCCAGGGCGCTGGCCCCGGACAGCCCATCCCCCAGAAACCTCCCTGTGTCCCCACTTCCCCCCTCCCCAGGGCGCTGGCCCAGGACAGCCCGTGCCCCAGAAACCTCCCTGTGTCCCCACTGCCGCCCCCGCCCAGGGCGCTGGCCCCAGACAGCCCATCCCCCAGAAACCTCCCTGTGTCCCCACTTTCCCCCTCCCCAGGGCGCTGGCCCAGGACAGCCCATCCCCCAGAAACCTCCCTGTGTCCCCATTGCCCCCACCCAGGGCGCTGGCCCTCGACAGCCCATCCCCCAGAAACCTCCCTGTGTCCCCATTGCCCCCGCCCAGGGCGCTGGCCCAGGACAGCCCGTGCCCCAGAAAGCTCCCTGTGTCCCCACTGCCGCCCCCGCCCAGGGCGCTGGCCCCAGACAGCCCATGCCCCAGAAACCTCCCTGTGTCCCCATTGCCCCCGCCCAGGGCGCTGGCCCAGGACAGCCCGTGCCCCAGAAACCTCCCTGTGTCCCCATTGCCCCCGCCCAGGGCGCTGGCCCAGGACAGCCCATCCCCCAGAAACCTCCCTGTGTCCCCATTGCCGCCCCCGTCCAGGACACTGCGTGCGAGCAGGCAGCTGGGACAATGGGAACACGGCGGTTGACCTGGTTTATTTCAGGCTTCCTGTGAGACTGCGGCAGCCTGCACAGAAACCCACACAGCTGGGTGGCACGTGCAGCTGCAGCCTGCTCCTCACACGCTCACCTCCATTCCGGGCCCACGTGGCAGCTGGGCTCTGTCCTGGAGGTCCTGCTGGGTGGGCAGCCTGAGGCACGGCATCCCCCAGACACAGAGCTGGCAGGGAGGCCCTTGTTTGACAGCACCACTTAGGGAGAAGTCTGTAACATTGGTATGAAGCCTGCATGCCTCAGTTTCCCCTATACATTGTTGCAGGGAGGGGGAGGGCTGTGTGCTCTGGGGCAGGCTAGCAGACAGAGGGAGGGTATCCCCAGCTGCTTGGGCCTCAATCCCCCTATCAGTGGAGCCTGGGGAAGACAATGGGGAATCCAGCACCTGGCAACCAAGATCAGGAGGGGTCTAGGCACTGCCATTCCCAGGGTTTCTGGGAACCCAGCAGCAGGACAGATTCGGGGAGCAGCTAAGGGACACAAATCAATGCAGGGCAGTGAGGGGCATCTGCCCTTCCCCCACCCCCTGGAAGACAGAGTGCTGGAGGCTACATGTTCAGCAAGGCGGCTCTTTATTTCATCCCATCGCTGGGGCACCTGGCCTGAGACCACTGGCTCGCTGGTGACCTGGAGCCGTTCATTCCCTGGCAGAGCACGGAATGCACCCGGCTGCGGGCGAAGGGAGAAACCTGCATGCCCCCAGGGCAATCCGAGCAGGGCACTGGTGCAGACTGGGCCTCAGACACAAACATCAGCCCAGCACAAGCCACTGTGGGCAGTGCCACGCCAACCAGCGTCTGCAGCCCTGGGGCTGTGCCATGTCATCAGACTTCAGGGCAGAGGCACTGGGGTCAGGGCACCTTTCTGCTCCATGAAATGGGGAGATCAGTAAGGGCTGGTGGCTGCCCCCCTTGTGCCACACCGGGGCCCCTCTCATCCCAGCCAACCGGGCAGAGGCACCAAAGCCGAGTGCTGCCGGGGACTTCTGGTGAGGGGACCCTGGTCGCATGAGGACTGCCCCCTACCCAGCTCTGGCCCATGTTCAGTCGCTGCAGCCAGGGCTAGGGTTAGAGGGGCCCTGAGCACACTCTGGCTGGCTGCCTGGCAGGGCAGCCCAGTCTATAGGGAGCTTTCAGTGTTTACCAGCAGAGCTGCCCAAAAGTGGGGACCCCCACCATGGTGCCATCCAGCCCCCTGGGGATGTGGCACCCCCCACCCCCCAAGTCACGCAGGTGTGTGGCCCCCAGCCCCTCTTCATTTCCTCTTCTTCTCCTGCGTGCTGGCGAACCAGGAGTCCAGGAGCTTCTTGCTGTAGTAGAGCTGCCAGCCATGCACCTGTGCCGCCACCAGCAGCAGCAGGTACATGGCGGAGACGGCGGAGACGCCGAAGATGAAGCGGTAGGCCTTGCCGTGGCGGTAGAGCTGCTGCGCCATGGGGAACATCTCCATGCTGCCGTAGATGAGGGGTGCCACCGAGAACAGGCCTGTGCTGATCATGGACAGCACCAGGTAGCTGATGTTGTTGCGGGGGAAGGACATGAGGCCGAAGAGAGAGGGGATGATGCTGAGCAGATAGGGGTACTCCCACTGGTAAGGCATGGCCACCTGGTCATGGGGCAGCAGCTTCAGGTGAGCCACACACATCTGGGCCAGGAGCAGCAGCCAGATGGCCACCTGCACATAGATCAGCTTCTTTATCTCGGACTTCAGGGCCACACTGCAGAGAGGGAGAAAGCCAGGCTCAGGCTGGCACTTCGATGGGCTCCCTGGCTTTGCCCAAGGGGGCTGGGCAGGAAGGACTCAGACAGGAGAGGTGGCAGTCAGGCTGCCAAGAGCTGTGGACAGAGCCTGAAGCCTGCCTGAACCTCAGCTGGGCCCCAGGACCCCAACAGAGCAAGGCTGCAAACCAGCCCCTGGCAGCATGTGTCTCCCTGGGGTACAGCTGAAGTCACCAGCAGTGCGTGATCCTGGAGCACTAGCCTGAAGGCTACGGAGCAGGGTGAACCCGGCAGGAAGGGCAGATTCCTCTGAGTAGGTCCCGGGGGAAGCAGCTGCTGGGTGTGAAGCCTGACTGAGCCACTTCCCCTGGCAGACGGGGGGCCTCCCCACCTGACTGGGGCTCGGGGCAGAGTGCTCCAGGACAAGCACAACAGATTTAAACTGCAGGTCAGCCCGGGCGCTCTCTGGCCCTCTGCCCCCTGCCAGCCACAGCCACAAGCAGCCTGGTTTGTGGCGGGAACACCTATGGCCATGGGAGCAGGGCATTAGCCTACAATGCTCACTCTGGTGTGAGCTGCTCGTGACCCAGAGCTGGTGTGCACAGCACCTCTGGCTTTCCCGTGGGCTGGGCAGGGAGGAGGCTGCACTGCAGCATAAGAGACCTGCCCTGGACACACACACCCTGCCCTGGCTTGGACCTTCAGCTGCTCAGACAGGTCCAGTGACCCCTTGAATCCCAGCACACAGTGCCCTGGGGACAGACGTATTCCAGGGCCCAGGGAATGCCCAGCCATTCATGGACACCAGCTCGGCCCTGCTGGGCAGCTCCGCACCCTCCCCCAGCTCACTGGGCAGGGACTCAGAATAGGGTGCAAGGACTCAAGGGGCTCAACCCAGCCTGCACTCAGACCTACCTCATCTGGTAATGGGAGGCCACCCTCTCGCGATGCTGGTAGTCACTCCCATCAGTGCCCTCAGCCCGGGGGCCCGCACGGGAGGCCATTGCGCTAGGCACCCCAAACCCTGCCAGAGAGATGGGTGGGGTGAGCCGGGGGGCACGCTGCCGTTTGGGGTACGGACACCAGTACCCACAGGAGCTCTGTGCCCCGAATCACGCTGGGGGAACAGGGCAGGAATCCCGGGCAGGCCAGCTGGGTGCCACAAGTGAAAACACACGAGATTACATGGATCCTGTGACCGCAGGCAGCCACCCCCCATGGCTGGGGCTCCCCCAGCCAACCCCCCACCCCCCCGCACACAGCCCATGGCTGGGGCTCCCCCAGCCAACCCCCCACCCCCCCGCACACAGCCCATGGCTGGGGCTCCCCCTCCCCTCCCCCAGCCAACCCCCCACCCCCCCCCGCACACAGCCCATGGCTGGGGCTCCCCCTCCCTCCCCCAGCCAACCCCCCCACCCCCCCCGCACACAGCCCATGGCTGGGGCTCCCCCTCCCTCCCCCAGCCAACCCCCCCCCCCCGCACACAGCATGGCTGGGGCTCCCCCTCCCTCCCCCAGCCAACCCCCCACCCCCCCGCACACAGCCCATGGCTGGGGCTCCCCCTCCCTCCCCCAGCCAACCCCCCACCCCCCCGCACACAGCCCATGGCTGGGGCTCCCCCTCCCTCCCCCAGCCAACCCCCCACCCCCCCGCACACAGCCCATGGCTGGGGCTCCCCCTCCCTCCCCCAGCCAACCCCCCACCCCCCCCGCACACAGCCCATGGCTGGGGCTCCCCCTCCCTCCCCCAGCCAACCCCCCCCCCCCCCGCACACAGCCCATGGCTGGGGCTCCCACTCCCTCCCCCAGCCAACCCCCCCCCCCCGCACACAGCCCATGGCTGGGGCTCCCCCCACTCCCTCCCCCAGCCAACCCCCCCCCCCGCACACAGCCCATGGCTGGGGCTCCCCCTCCCTCCCCCAGCCAACCCCCACCCCCCGCACACAGCCCATGGCTGGGGCTCCCCCTCCCTCCCCCAGCCAACCCCCACCCCCCCGCACACAGCCCATGGCTGGGGCTCCCCCTCCCTCCCCCAGCCAACCCCCACCCCCCCGCACACAGCCCATGGCTGGGGCTCCCCCCCCCCTCCCTCCCCCAGCCAACCCCCCCCCGCACACAGCCCATGGCTGGGGCTCCCCCCCCCCTCCCTCCCCCAGCCAACCCCCCACCCCGCACACAGCCCATGGCTGGGGCTCCCCCCCCCCTCCCTCCCCAGCCAACCCCCCACCCCGCACACAGCCCATGGCTGGGGCTCCCTCAGCCAACCCCCCACCCCCCCGCACACAGCCCATGGCTGGGGCTCCCCCCCTCCCTCCCCCAGCCAACCCCCCACCCCCCCCCCTCCCCCAGCCAACCCCCCACCCCCCCCCCGCACACAGCCCATGGCTGGGGCTCCCCCCCTCCCTCCCCCAGCCAACCCCCCCCCCCCCTCCCCCAGCCAACCCCCCACCCCCCCGCACACAGCCCATGGCTGGGGCTCCCCCCCTCCCTCCCCCAGCCAACCCCCCCCCCGCACACAGCCCATGGCTGGGGCTCCCCCCCTCCCTCCCCCAGCCAACCCCCCCCCCGCACACAGCCCATGGCTGGGGCTCCCCCTCCCTCCCCCAGCCAACCCCCCCCCGCACACAGCCCATGGCTGGGGCTCCCCCCCTCCCTCCCCCAGCCAACCCCCCCCCGCACACAGCCCATGGCTGGGGCTCCCCCCCTCCCTCCCCCAGCCAACCCCCCACCCCCGCACACAGCCCATGGCTGGGGCTCCCCCCCCCCCTCCCTCCCCCAGCCAACCCCCCCCCCCGCACACAGCCCATGGCTGGGGCTCCCCCCCCTCCCCCAGCCAACCCCCCCCCCCGCACACAGCCCATGGCTGGGGCTCCCCCTCCCTCCCCCAGCCAACCCCCCACCCCCCCGCACACAGCCCATGGCTGGGGCTCCCCCCCCTCCCTCCCCCAGCCAACCCCCCCCCGCACACAGCCCATGGCTGGGGCTCCCCCCCTCCCTCCCCCAGCCAACCCCCCACCCCGCACACAGCCCATGGCTGGGGCTCCCCCCCCCCTCCCTCCCCCAGCCAACCCCCCCCCCGCACACAGCCCATGGCTGGGGCTCCCCCCCCTCCCCCAGCCAACCCCCCCCCCGCACACAGCCCATGGCTGGGGCTCCCCCTCCCTCCCCCAGCCAACCCCCCACCCCGCACACAGCCCATGGCTGGGGCTCCCCCCCCTCCCCCAGCCAACCCCCCCCCCGCACACAGCCCATGGCTGGGGCTCCCCCCACTCCCTCCCCCAGCCAACCCCCCCCCCGCACACAGCCCATGGCTGGGGCTCCCCCCCTCCCTCAGCCAACCCCCCCCCCCGCACACAGCCCATGGCTGGGGCTCCCCCCCTCCCTCCCCCAGCCAACCCCCCCCCCCCCGCACACAGCCCATGGCTGGGGCTCCCCCCCTCCCTCCCCCAGCCAACCCCCCCCCCCGCACACAGCCCATGGCTGGGGCTCCCCCCCCCCCCCCGCACACAGCCCATGGCTGGGGCTCCCCCACCTGCCACGGACGGAGCCGGCGTGCCCAGGACACTCTATCACCTCGGCGTTATTCTCTATGGTGTGCGTCAGTCCCTTCTTGCTCGCGGGAGGCCAACTCTATGGTTACCCTGAGGCGGGCTCGTCTCCACCACGGGAGGCCCGGATGTAGGATTGTGCCTCGTGCCCAGAACGCGACAGGGGAGGACCCGGGGGCGTGGTCTCTGCCCGGGGGAGGACCCGGGGGCGTGGGCCCTGCCCGGGGGAGGACCCGGGGGCGTGGTCTCTGCCAGGGGGAGGAGCCCGGGGCGTGGTCGCTATTGCCCCGCCCTGCCCGCGGGCTGCTCGCTATTGCCCCGGGTTGCTCGCTCTTGCCCCGCCCCCGGGCTGCTCGCTATTGCCCCGGCCCGCCCGCGGGCTGCTCGCTGTTGCCCTGCACCACCCACGGGCTGCTCACTGTTGCCCCGGGCTCCTCGCTATTGCCCCGCCCCACCCCACCCCGCCCACAGCTTGCTCGCTCTTGCCCCGGGCTGCTCACTATTGCCCCGCCCCGCCCACGGGCTGCTCGCTGTTGCCCCAGGCTACTCGCTATTGCCCCGCCCTGCCTGCGGCCTGCTCGCTATTGCCCCGGACTGCTCGCTATTGCCCCGGACTGCTCGCTATTGCCCCGCTCCGCCCATGGGCTGCTCGCTGTTGTACTGGACTGCTCGCTATTGCCCCACCCCGCCCGCAGCCTGCTCGCTATTGCCCCGCCCCGCCCCCGGACTGCTCGCTATTGCCCCGGGCTGCTCGCTGTTGCCCCGCCCCGCCCGCGGGCTGCTCGCTCTTGCCCCAGGCTGCTCGCTGTTGCCCTGCCCCGCCCGCGGGCTGCTCGCTGTTGCCCCGGCCCGGCCGCGCTGGGGTGCAGCTCGGCGGCTCCCGGACGGTCCCGGTCCCCTCTGGGTCGATGGAAGTGGGGGGCTGCCCGGGGCGGGGGGGGGGCGGGGCTGCCCGGGGGCGGGGCGGGGGGGGGGCGGGCGAGCCCGGGGGCGGGGCGGGGCGGGGGGGGGCTGCCTGGGGGCGGGGCTGCCCGAGGGGGCGGGCGAGCCCGGGGGCGGGGCGGGGCGGGGCGGGGGGGGGCTGCCCGGGGGCGGGGCGGGGGGGGCCGATCTGTGCGGGCATTTCCGTCTCTCCAGCCCCCGCCCGGCACCGCGCACGCGCTAAATGGCGGCGCCCCGATTCCTTCTCTGCCCGGGGGGGGGCCCCCGCGCGGCCTGCAGCGCCCGGGCCTGGTGAGGGGGCGGGGGAGGATGTGGGGAGGGGGCTGTGCGGGGAGTGGGGGGGCCGGGGGAAGGGAAGGGGGCTGTGAGGGGAGCAGTGGGGGTTGTGTGGGGGAGCGGGGGCTGTGAGGGGAGCGTGGGGGGTTGTGTGTGGGGCTGTTCAGGGGGGCTGGGGGGAAGGGAAGGGGGCTGTGAGGGGAGCGGGGGAGTTGTGGGGGGGAAGGGGCTGTGAGGGGAGCGGGGGGCTCTGCGGAGGGGAGGGGGCTGTAAGGGGAGCGGGGTTTGTGTGGGGGCTGTAAGGGGAGCTGGTGGGGCTTTGTGGAGGGGAGGGGGGCTGTGGGGTGCTGTGGGGGGAGGGGGCTGTGAGCGGGGGGATCTGCGGAGGGAAGCAGGGGGTTGTGGGGGGGCTGTGTGGAGGGGAGGGGGGCTGTGGGGGGCTGTAAGGGGAGCGTGGGGGGTTGTGTGTGTGGGGCTGTTCAGGGGGGTTGGGGGGAAGGGAAAGGGGCTGTGAGGGGAGCAGGGGGGGTTGTGTGTGGGGGGAAGGGGCTGTGAGGGGAGCGGGGGGCTCTGCGGGGAGCGGGGGCTGTGAGGGGAGCGTGGGGGGGTTGTGTGTGGGGCTGTTCAGGGGGGCTGGGGGGAAGGGAAGGGGGCTGTGAGGGGAGCGGGGGGGTTGTGGGGGGGGAAGGGGCTGTGAGGGGAGCGGGGGGCTCTGCGGGGAGCGGGGGCTGTGAGGGGAGCGTGGGGGGGTTGTGTGTGGGGCTGTTCAGGGGGGCTGGGGGGAAGGGAAGGGGGCTGTGAGGGGAGCAGGGGGGGTTGTGTGGGGGGAAGGGGCTGTGAGGGGAGCGGGGGGCTCTGCGGAGGGGAGGGGGGCTGTGAGGGGAGCGGGGTTTGTGTGGGGGCTGTAAGGGGAGCTGGTGGGGCTTTGTGGAGGGGAGGGGGGCTGTGGGGTGCTGTGGGGGGAGGGGGCTGTGAGCGGGGGGATCTGCGGAGGGAAGCAGGGGGTTGTGGGGCTGTGTGGAGGGGAGGGGGGCTGTAAGGGGAGCGTGGGGGGGTTGTGTGTGTGGGGCTGTTCAGGGGGGTTGGGGGGAAGGAAAGGGGCTGTGAGGGGAGCAGTGGGGGTTGTGTGAGGGGGGAAGGGGCTGTGAGGGGAGCAGTGGGGGTTGTGTGAGGGGGGAAGGGGCTGTGAGGGGAGCAGTGGGGGTTGTGTGAGGGGGGAAGGGGCTGTGAGGGGAGCAGTGAGGGTTGTGTGTGGGGGGAAGGGGCTGTGAGGGGAGCGGGGGGCTCTGCGGGGAGCGGGGGCTGTAAGGGGAGCGGGGGGGGTTGTGTGTGTGGGGCTGTTCAGGGGGGCTGGGGGGAAGGGAAGGGGGCTGTGAGGGGAGCAGTGGGGGTTGTGTGTGGGGGAAGGGGCTGTGAGGGGAGCAGTGAGGGTTGTGTGTTGGGGGGAAGGGGCTCTGCGGGGAGCGGGGGGCTCTGCGGGGAGCGGGGGCTGTGAGGGGAGCGTGGGGGGGTTGTGTGTGGGGCTGTTCAGGGGAGCAGGGGGGCTGGGGGGAAGGGAAGGGGGCTGTGAGGGGAGCAGTGGGGGTTGTGTGGGGGGGAAGGGGCTGTGAGGGGAGCAGTGAGGGTTGTGTGTGGGGGGGAAGGGGCTGTGAGGGGAGCGGGGGGCTCTGCGGGGAGCGGGGGCTGTGAGGGGAGCGTGGGGGGGTTGTGTGTGGGGCTGTTCAGGGGGGCTGGGGGGAAGGGAAGGGGGCTGTGAGGGGAGCAGTGGGGGTTGTGTGGGGGGGAAGGGGCTGTGAGGGGAGCGGGGGGCTCTGCGGAGGGGAGGGGGGCTGTGAGGGGAGCAGTGGGGGTTGTGTGTGGGGGGAAGGGGCTGTGAGGGGAGCGGGGGCTGTGAGGGGAGCGTGGGGGGTTGTGTGTGGGGCTGTTCAGGGGGGCTGGGGGGAAGGGAAGGGGGCTGTGAGGGGAGCAGGGGGGGTTGTGTGGGGGGGAAGGGGCTGTGAGGGGAGCGGGGGGCTCTGCGGAGGGGAGGGGGCTGTGAGGGGAACGGGGTTTGTGTGGGGGCTGTAAGGGGAGCTGGTGGGGCTTTGTGGAGGGGAGGGGGGCTGTGGGGTGCTGTGAGGGGAGCAGGGGGGTTGTGTGTGGGGCTGTTCAGGGGAGCGGGGGGCCGGGGGGAAGGGAAGGGGGGGTTCCCGTCTCCACCCCAGCAGGCCGGGCTCACTGGTTCTGCTGCTTGGTCCCAGCTCCCCTGGCTCTTCCTCCCGCCAGGTACCAGCAGCCCCTGAGGCCGGGGGGCCCTGGGAGGCAGGCGGCCGGTGGCCCGGGCAGAGGCAGCATCGTGGGGCAAGCCGGGGGGCCGTGGAGCCGGCAGGAGGCGCTGGGGCTGCTGGAGGCAGCGGTTGTGTACCGGGAAGGTACTGGGGTGGCACTAGGGGTCGGTGCTGGGCGTGGGGGGGTGTGGTGTGGAGGGGGGGGCGGCGCTGGGCGTGGGGGGGCGGTGGCGGCCGGGGAGATGGGGCAGCAGAGCAACCCTGCTGAGGCCTGGGCGGGAGGGCGCTGGCTGGCTGCGCAGCAGGGTGTGGCCACGGGCAGGGGGTGTGGCCGTGGGTCTGGGCTGGCTTTCGTCCCAGAAGAGGGGGTCTGGGACGCTGGGGAGGGCTGGTCGGCCTTCCCTGACCTCACCTGTTCCTTTGTTTCAGGGCCACTGGTGGCCATCAGCAAGCCCCCAGGCCTGGCTGTGACCGGTGAGTGCTTGCGGTCCACGTCTCCCACGTGCGCCGGGCACTGCAAGGCCGCCCAGAGGAAGGGGCTCGTCCCTCCACTCCCGGCCTGCGGGGGAGCAGGGGGTACAGGGGGTGTTCCCCTGGCCACCCACAGGAGTGACACTTGGGGCGGGGGGTCAGGCCGGCTCTCCAGGCTCATGGCTCCTTCCCTGTACTCCCCTCCCAGGCAGTCCAGGGCAGCTGAGTGTGATTTCGCTGCTCCCAGATCTGAGCCAGAGGCTGAGCCTTCCCCATGAGCTCCACGTGGTCAAAGCAGCCGGGAAGTAAGTGACTGGGGAAAGGCCAGGGATTGGCTGCCCACGGAGAGGAGGAATGGGTGGTTGGTTGCTGGGATGGGGCAGGAGAGGGAGGGAAGGAAGCTGGCTGGTTTGCGGGGGAATCGGAGGGCAGGGGCCTGGTTGGCATGGGTAGGGGAGGGAAGGGAAGGGTGCTGGGCAGGGAAGGACTCTGGCGGGGGTAGGGCAGGGGAGGGTGCTGGGGGGTGGGGAGGGTGCAAAGAGGCAGGCAGGAGAGGGAGGGGTTGGCCCTGGGGGGCGGGGAGAGGAGGGCGTGGCACTGGGGAGCAGGGGGCTGCCTCTCCGTACCTCAGCGCTGTGTTCCCATCTCCGGCACTGGCTCCGTGCCATGGGACTGAATCTGACGCCGTCCTCCAGGGACAGCTCTGGCCTCGTGCTTCTCTCCGGCTGCCCTGGCACCACGCGGCAGCTCCATGCATTCTTCACGCAGCTCCGGAGAGCAGGGCGCCCCCCCGCCACTTACCGGTGAGTGAGACCCCACCCCTCCCACTTACCGGGGAGCGGACTCCATCCTGCAGAGTGCTCCTGCCCCGGCTGGCGAGTGGAGCATCCCTCTCCTGCATCCCGCAGCAGGGCGCGTGGCCGTGCGCCGGAGACTGCTCTGTCCTGCAGCCCCAGGGCGCTGACTCGTCTCGCTCGTCTCCCGTTCTCTGCCCCGCTCCCACCCCAGCCCATTGTGAGCCCCGGAGCCCAGAGAGTACGGCCACCCTGTAACCCCCTCTCCTTCCCCCCAGTGCTGTCACAGCTGGGGTCCCAGCTGCCGTGGAGGGGGAAATCCACACAGGATTGAAGCTGGAGCAGGTTGGGGACCTGCAGCTGGTAAGGAAAGGGTGAACTGGGCTGTGTGTTCCGGGGGGCTGCGGAGCTCTGTGGGGCAGGCTGTGTCCTGGGGGCAAAGGGCTGCGGGGCCCCAGGGTGGGGATGGCTGCAGGGCCTGGCCCGTCCCTCCGGCTCCAGCCTTCCCTTGAGCGTGTGGCTCTGCTCTGGTTGCAGGTGGTGCCGGTGGCTGGCCCGTCCCGCCGCAGCGTGGAGAGGAAGGAGGTGAAGCAAACCCTGACCCACTATAGGGTGCTGGGCACGGCTCCGGGCTGCAGCCTGGTGCAGCTCCAGCCCATGACAGGTGGGGAATGGGCCCCGTGAGGGAGCCCCGTCTTCAGCTCTTCCTGACAACCCTGCCCAGCAGCGCCCCAGATTGGGGGGTGAGGGGCTGAACTGGGAGGTCTCCTGCCATCCTTGTCAGGGAGGGGCTCTGGGCAGGAGGGGCTGAGGGTGCGTTTGCTGCCCGTGGGTGGGGGCGCGGTACCCATATTAACCCCCACTCTCCTCGCCACAGCCTTTCCCAGCCAGCTCCTGGTGCACCTGACGCTGCTGCTGTGTCCTGCGCTGGGCGACCACGTGTACTCTGCCCGTGTGGGCAGAGTCCTGGGGGAGCCCTTCCTGCTGCCTGCGGGGAGCGCTCTGCCCCACACACAGGTACCAGGCTCTGCCCCACCCCGCCCCGGGCACCCCTTTGCTGGTTGCACAACACGGTCCCACGGCTTGGGCTGGAGCTGTGGCTTGGTCTCAGGGGAGGCCCGTCATTGCTGAGCTCTGCATGCAAAGCCCCCCGGTCAGCCCAGCGTGCAGAGCACTTTGCCTGGCCTGCCATGAAGGGGGCCAGGGCTGGGATAGCAGTGGGCTGTGGGTCAGGAGTGAGGGGTACCTTGGAGTGAGTGAACAAAGGACTTGCCGGACTGGCTGAGACCTGGGGGTCACCTGGCCCAGCGTCCAGACCAGATGCTGCGAAGGAAGGGGTACGACCTGCCTCACACTAGGCCTCCTCCTGGTTTCTGGGAGCTGGTTGAATATCCCTTCTTTGCTGCCTATCGTCCAGTCCTTCTTGGTGTCCTCAGGGCCATCCTGTGTCAGTGACTTCCACAGAAGACTTATGCATTGTGTGACAGTGTTTCCATTTGTCAGTTTAGAACTTCATTGAGAGTCCCTGTGTTAGTAGCTGGGCGTGTCCAATCAACCTGTCTTCCTTCTCCAGACCCCTCTTCCTCACCTCAGTCCGCACTAGCAATGCCAGTCTTCAGTCACTCTTCAGAGGAGGGTTTTCAGCCTCCGGTCCTGCAGCCTCTGCCCTGTGTCGTGTGGGATGGGCTGAGGATCCCACTCGGGCGGCCGCTGATTGTACAAAGCAATGTCCTCTCCCCACTTCTGTGGGCTGCTAGCTGGCAGAGCTGGGGCCTGGCCCTGCTCACTTCCTTTGAGTGCCACGTTCAGTCGCTGTTGGGGATCCCTGCCGTGCCGGGGGGGACAACGACTCGGGGGCTCAGGAGCGAAGAGCCCTCATTTCTCTCTCTCTCTCGGCAGGTCCTGGGCGAGCAGCTGCTCCGCAGGCTGCGCCTCACTCAGGAGCTGCTGCATCGCCTGCCACTGCATCTCCACCTGTACCAGCTGCTCCTCCCGACAGCTAGTCTCACCGCGCCGCCCCCACCCTTCTTCCTCCAGACGCTCCGTCTGCTGGGACTCCCTGGGAGCCAGAGTGTGCCGTGACGGGGCGCGCCCTGGCCCAAATGGCCACTGAACAAGAGGCGGGCCCAGCTCTGGGGGGGAGAGGGCGTTTCCCAACCGGGAAAGGAGCAGAACTCACCCTGGGGATGCTGCTAGGCTCAGGTCTCCTCTGCATCCCCGCCGGTGGGACTCCCCGCAGGGATGGTCTCTTGGAAGGCCGAATAGCCGTGAACATGCACCTTTCCCCCTCTTCCTGGAAGGCTCCGTGCAGGACGCTGCTCCGGACTCCTCCCTCTCGGTGGGGGGGTGCAGCAGGACAGCCCCCCGGTGCCCCAGCTAATCTGTGCGCTGGGCTCTGTGCCACCAACAGGCTGGTTCTCGGGTTTAGCCACTCTGATCTTTATATGACCAAACAGTGGCGGTCCCGCAGCTGGCAGGGGTGTGGGGGGCACTGATCCTTCTGCCTCTTGGGACCTTTCCTGCTTTTCTCCTGGTTACCATATCCCAGACTTGCCAAACGGTGGGTTGGGGTCTTGTCTCGTAGCTCCCTCTGGCTCTGTCAGCCACACCTGTGCAGGGGCCTTTGGCCTCCCTGGCCCACCCCTCGTCCCACTCTGTCTCCTTGCTGAGCTGCCTGTGTCATGGGTGTTCAGGGTCGGGTGCTCCCCAGCGGCTGGGATTGGCAGCCCCTCCTTGGAGGAAGGACCCTCACGGCTGGCCCCCATCTGCAACTCACACCAAACCAGTGTGTCCCCAGCCACGCCCCTGCGGTTCCCTGCTGCTAGGGGGGCTGGGCTTACTAGTCAGCTGGCTGAGCAGAGCGGTGCCTCTGGGGCGCTCCCTGCAGCGAGCCTGGGGCTGGCCCAGCTGGGTGTGGGCACAGCATAGCCCATCTCCCGCTGGCGCTCCACGCAGCGACAGCGCCTCACCCCACGCTCTGCGGAGGGGTGTCTTTGAGCAGCTTTAACGCCCTGCGTGTGCCGGCAACAGCGCCTGGGTGGGCAGGGCGACAGCCCGGAGGGAAGGCTCTCTGAGGTGCAGGCCCCCATCAGCCCCAGACCAGCAGGTTTCACAGGGGGAGATGGCAGCAGTGAGCATGTCCCAGAAGCCCTTGCACTGGCTGCCACTAGAAATAAGCTGTTGCAAGGAGCTGCCAGCCTGCGAAGGAGTCGTGAGCAGTCGCAGTTAATTTCCCTCTGCTTATGTGTGAGGCTGTCCTGTGGGGCAGGGGTGGGGGGGTGCAGCAGTAACCCCTCCCAGGCCCACTTCAGCTCAACCTGCAGGGGAGCAGGGCCCAGCTTCCAGGTGAACCCTGACGGGCTGCTGGAGGCCATGGCCCTGCAGGCCTCTTCCTGGCCAGAGAGCAGAAGCCACTTGGAGAGGCAGCTTCTCTGGCCCTGCCTGTGAGCATGGCCTTCAGGGGCTTCTCCCAAGAGGGCAGACCCCCTTGTGCCATGTTCATGGCCACAGTGTCCTGCTGCTGGAGGCATTAGAGCAACAGGGCCAGTGCATTAGAACTAGGGTATTTTCTGTGTTTTAAACGTGTACATGCCTAGACTGCATCCAAACCACGGCAAATCCTCCCAGGCAAGGGCAAATGCAGCTGTCTGGGGGCTCTGGTTTTCTGGTGTATGCACTCCCAGTGTACCTCCTGGGGAGATTTGGGGGAATCCATGTACAAAACATGATCATTGGACAGCTCTGTGTAGGTGGAGTTTGCCCTTGGCTGTCAGGGTGCCCCTTCCAGCCCAGGGAGAAGGGGGGCAGTGGTACTCCCAGGGATGGCTCTGCTAGAACAACAGGTACGCTAAGGAGGGTATTTGCGCTGGGAACAGTCTGCAAGGAGTGGCTTGGAGCAGTTGAATATCCTCAGAAGCAGCTGAGGAGCCAGGTGTTGGAGGTGGGGTTTATAAACACTGAGGGGCTCGCAGGCAGGGCTGCCTGTTCTGGTTACATGTATTCATCACATGACAGAATCTTTAATTAAAGCTTCATCTTTAATTCTTGGAGATTCCAGGCCCATGCTGGAGGGTTGGGAACCCTGCTTCCAGAGTAGGGCCAAAGGGACATGGGGGTAGCATAGGGCCATTTCTGCCTGTAGGCCCAGCCGGTGGAGAGTGGCACTCCCATGATTCACAGTAGGCATGAGCTGCAGGGGGCGATCTTGGCCATTCAGAAGGGTGAGGAACTGAGGCAGGGGGCTCTGTGCAGGGTTTTATTTTGTTTGGCTGTAACTAAGAGTGACCGGTTTAGAACCCTTGTCTGGCTGCTTTCACGAGGAGTGCCCCTGAAGAGGTCAGCTGTATCCCAGAGTGCCCACTGGGCAGTCTGGGGGCTCAGCCCTGGTCTGGGGGCCTCGGGTAGCTGGGCTGCGGGGTAACAGGCAGAGTCTGTGCCAGTGAAGTCAGGGTGCTGCACCCCACTGAGACAAAGGGAAGCTGAATGCACAGGGTCTGGCAGGATGGCCCCCCAGAGCAGCCTTGGGTGTGCTCAGGTTGTGTGAGACGGTCCCCTGCTCTGTGTCCCCCACCCTGCTGCGGTGCTGTGAAACCATCCAATCCAGCACTGGGGCGGAGAGCCCAGCCCACAGCTGGTCCCAATGCAGTGAAAACAAGGGTTTGCCCATTGGGATGGGGGGCAGGCCCTGCCTTCCTTAGGGGGCAGCTTGTGGTGAAGGGATCGGGGGCAGGTCCTGGCCTGTCTGCACTGTCGTCCGCCGCCCCCCCCAACAGTGCCAAGGCTGGCTGCTTGCAGGGGCACTGGAGCAGTGTGTATGGGGGGCTGAGCCATGGAGCCAAACTGCAAACCCTGGATATGATGGAAACCACGTCAAACCCCTGCACTCCTAGTTCCAGACCCTCTGGCCACTTGTGGCCTGTGGTCTCAGGGCATGACCAGGAGCTGATCCTACCCTCATCCTGCTTCTCAGTCTCAGCCCTGGGCGCTGCAGCCAAAGCACCAGCTGCTGTGACCATTCTCTGCCCTGCTCTGCCGCCTACCCCAGCTGGGGCCTTTCCCCCTCTCTGCTTTCTGGGTGGGGTCCCTGGTCCCTTGCGGGCTCCTCTGCCTTTGCCCGCAGTGCCAGGTGTCCTCAGATGTGTGCCCAGCCCCCTACAGGTTGGCTTCACTGGCAGAGTCCAGCAGAATGGGGCAACCCACTGCATCCCTTGCTGCTGTGGGGCCCCAGCTGAGGCCAGTCCATCAGGAGGGTGGCTGCAGGCACGGGCAGGCAAGCAGGGCCGAGGGCCATGCCCCAAGCACTCAGGGGCTCACTGCTGGAGGTGGCTGCCTTGCTGCCAGGGTGGGGCCAGCTGCTGAGCAGGTGCAAACCAGCCTATGGGTTTCCAGCCGGGCAGCAGAGGCCTGGGAGCCTGCCTGTCTCTGCGGGGCCTGGGAAGGAAAGAGAAATAGGCAGGGGCAAGGCCCAATCTGGGGAGCACTGGCTGGGTCTGGTCTGTCCCTCCCCAGGGCATGGCCCCATTCAGCTGGGCCACAGGCCTCGCTCACTACCCTATGCCCCCTGAAGCCTGCTGCCTCAGGGCCTCTTCACGGCCTCTGCCAGGGTGGTGGCTAGCTCCATGCCCCCCTTAACCCCCCCCAGGGTGGTGCCCAGCTCCTTTCCCCTCACCACCGCCCAAGGGCAGTAGCCACCTCCCCCCCCCAGTGGTGCCCAGCTCCATGCCATACCCTGGCTCAGAGTGGTGCCCAGCTCTGCCCCCACCCCCCAGCACAGGGCAGCACCCAACCCACTCCCCCCCGCCCCCCCCCCAAGTTCTCATTTCAGCTGCAGAGCTGGGCAGGTGTGGGAAGGAGAGACAGGCCAGAGGAGCCAAGCAGCAACCCTGTGTGCC
The DNA here is from genome assembly GCF_965140295.1 of Lepidochelys olivacea. Classification (NCBI taxonomy): domain Eukaryota; kingdom Metazoa; phylum Chordata; order Testudines; family Cheloniidae; genus Lepidochelys; species Lepidochelys olivacea. Next base: position 908,527 of record NC_140417.1, on the reverse strand, counting down.
AAAGGTGAGGGGAACGGGGGGCTGCCCCTTGGGCTGGGGCTCATTTGAGATGTGGGACCTGCTCTGCCTGCAACCAGCCCCAGAGCCCCCTGGCCCTGCCAGCCGCCGCCTGGGTGAAGGCAGCCCCAGGTTGCGTTTTCTGCCCACATCACAAACTCCAGCTCCTTCTCTTGAGCCCTTTATTGGAGGGCACCAGCCCCTGGCATGACTCCCTCGCTGCTGCCAGCAGCCCCAGGGGCAGCTCCCTCCATCACCTGCACATCCTGTCTCTCTTCTGCTTCCTTCTGCCCACGTCCGTGTGCAAGGCCCCGAGCTCAGGGGCAGAGGCTGGGTGCGGGGCCCAGCGCAGCCAGCCCCTGGCACACTGCTGGCCAGGCCCGGCAGGAGGGGCTGGGGGCCTCTCCCGCAGCGCAGCCTGGGCATGTCCCCACTGGTGCTCCGGCACATGGGGCTTCCCTGGAGAGCAAGCAAGGGAGTGAGTGGGGGTGGCAGCGTGCCCACAGGCCAGCTGGAAGGTGCGCAAGTCCCGCACGTGCAGCTGCAGCTCCCTACCTGGCTGCCGGGCCGGTCTCTGCAGCTGCTCCTTGTTCTTGCTGCACTGGAGGTGGAGCCGCCGTGGGGGTGCCCTGGGGCTAGGGACCGCCACCTGGGAGCTGCACTTGAGACAGAGCCTGGGCTGGGGCAGCGGCACCAGCTTGTCCCCCAGTGGGGAAGTGGCCACGCTGTGCATCTCCAGCAGCCTCGTCTTGCCTGGCTGTGCTCGCAGCTTGCTGAGCAGCTTCCGCCGGGGGCCAGCTGCAGCACAGGCCCCGCTGGCTGCCCCCTTCTCCCTGGCTCTGTTCTCCTTGCCGCTGACCGGTGCCGGGGGCCTGGCGACCCTGGCGAGCTGTGGAGCCCTAGGCCCACGAGGGGAGCTCTGGGGGAGTGCTTGGGAGTGCTGCGGGCAGCTGGGCACGCTGGGGCCCGGCCTGGGGCTGGCACTGGGGGAGAGTCTGTGGTTTGGAGGCCGTGGCTTTTTGACAGTGGATCCTTCCACCAAAAGGCTTATTCCTATGTACTGGGGCACATCGACAGCCGCCTGCGGGAGAAGGCAGGAGAGTGCTCAGTGCAGAGCCCCGCAGCCCTGCCAGGTCCAGGAGTGCCCACAGGGGCTGCTGGGGCCTGGGCACAGGCGCCCTGCTGGGCTGGGCTGTTGCTTTTGGATTAGTTCAGGGCCCCTGGGTGGCCGTTAGGTGCTCTCCCACTCTGGGAAGGGACAGGGAAAGTCCCCAGTACCGGGCTGGCATGTGGCCACTGTGCAGGCAGTGACAAGCAGCGCACAGTCCCTGGCACGTTCTGAGAGGCCTCCAGGCAGGGCAAGGTCAGGCAACAGGGCTCACTCCCTGACACGGGTGGGTAGGACTTAAGGCTGGTCCCTGCAGCAGCACAGGACCCTCTAGTGCCCATGGGGCAGCACTGACCCCAAGGACAGAGTGCCCCCTACTGAGCCCCGCACCAGTCCCTGCTGGTGAGGGTGGGGGGGCAGCCCCACAGCCACATTGGGGCCAAGCCTGCCCCTGGCTGGGCCTATGCTTAGTGGGACTGCTGTCCCCGGCCTTGGGGCTGGCCTCTCCCTGGGTGCTCTCTGTGCCCTCTCGCAGCTCAGCTGGTCCATGCAGAGTTGGGCTCCCTGTGGGCGTTGTCTGGGTCCCCTCCCAACTCAGCCGGTCTGTTTGGGGCTGGGCTACCCCTGGGCACAGTCCAGGCCCCCTCACAGCTCAGCTATTCCGTTTGGGCTCCCCCTGGGTGCTCTCCAGGCCCTGTCCCAGTTCAGCTGGTCCATTTGGGGCTGGGCTCTCCCTGGGCACTGTCTGAGCCCCCTCCCAACTCAGCCGGTCTGTTTGGGACTGGGCTCCCCCGGGCGCTCTCCGGGTCCCCTCCCAGATCAGCTGGTCCATGCAGAGTTGGGCTCCCACTGGGTGCTCTCCAGGCCCCGTCCCAGCTCAGCTAGTCCGTGCAGGGCTGCTGGGGACTCACCTGCTTGTAGATGAGCTCGAAGGCCCCCGTGGGGCAGCTGCGGTTGTGCTTACGGTCAATGACCACGCGGAGCGTGTCCTCCTGCACGCTGGCACACAGCTGGCTGGTCACGGCCGTGGAGGCCGCCATGGTGGGGCTGGCATTGATCTCGATCAGCCAGGGCTGGCAATTCTCCCCGAACATGAAGTCTGCCCCGTACAGCTCGAAGCTGCTCTTGCGGAACTCCACCACATCCTGGGAGGTCTGCATGGCATGGATGATGGCTGCCTTCATGCCCGGGATGATCACCTCCTGCCAGGCACCCGCCGCCCCCACCTGCTGCAGATGGGCCTGGAACTGCTGTGATGACCACATGTTGTCAGGAGGAAGCTGGGGATGGCGGCTCAGCGAGTTCTCATAGTGCCTCTGGATGGAGTTATTGCACAGGTGGATGGAGCTGGGACCGAGAGAAAGGGGCTCAGTGCCCGCAGCTGCACATGGCCAGCCCACATTGCCCTCACCTGGGGCCTTGCACTCACGTGTCCAGGTTGTGCAGGGAGAAGGGCTGTGTGCAGAAGCGGAGGTAGCTGTCTCGGTAGAACCAGATGGTGAGCGGGTTCCAGTCCGTCACCAGGAACCACTGCCGCAGGTCGAACTTGGTGCCGTGGATGAGCAGGGGTCTCTCGATGTATTTCTGCACCACCCACTTGCCATCCTTCACGATCATGGGGTCGCAATCCACCAGCTTCAGCATCTCCTCCAGGCGGTCCATGCAGATGATTCCTGGGGGCGAGCCCAGCAACCCCATGACACACAGCATGTGGGGAGTGGGGCTGCCCCAGACTGCACACAGCTAGAGCAGCACACAGGCTGCAGTCAGGGCCAAACAGAGCCCAGAGCCTCCCGCAGTGAGTGAGAAGCCCCCACAGCAAAGCACAGGGCTGCCCCGCTGGCTGTGCAGGCAGAGGGCAGGCTGGGGGATTGGTTTGGGGGAGGTCATACCCATTGCTTTGCCAGTGTCTCAGTGCCAGGCTCCCTTGCAGATGGGATGGGGGTTTCTGGCTTCGGCCAGGCAGGCCCCAGCAGCTCCCCAAATGCAGCAGGGGAAGCGGGACCGTCCCCACTCTCCATGGCGGCAGGACCAGGCCTTACCTCTGCCCCGTGACTTGGCTCCCGGCTTCACAATCCAGATATTGCGGTCCCCCTCCATCTCTAGCTGTGGGAGCACCTCGGCCAGGCGCTGCAGGAAGTGCTCGCACTCTTCGACATAGGAGACCAGCTGATCCAGGAGTGCCCCTTCGCTGCAGTCAGACAGCCCAGCTCAGAGCGGGGCAGGTGAGCTCCGCCTCCCTCCCCCGGGCACCGCCCCGCAGCACTTACTGAACCACCTGGTAGTAGGCGCGCAGGAAGTCCCCCCAGCGTGCCCCTGTCATGCACAGAGGGGACTCGGGCTCCCTGTCGATATCCTGGTGCCTCAGGCTGCTCAGGTGCTCCTCGCAGGCCTGCAGGGCCGTTTCGATGAGCTGTGGTGGCAGGGGGCTGCCCTTCTTCCCGCCAGTCCCTCCTGGGGACTCTGCATGGGGGAGAGCGAGCCAGCTGGCAGGGCTCATGGCATTGCACAGAGGGTGCATCGTGTGGGTAGGTGCTGCTGGCGAGCCCTGGGGCTCTAGGGAGCACAGCAGATTCCGGCTGGGGGTGTCTCCCTCCCGTGGGGTCTGCACCTACCTTCCCCATGCTCCAGCATGCCTAACCCTGCCCTCCTGTCTGTCTGAGCCACAGAGGCTGACAGCACAGCAGGGAGCCACCAGGTTTGGGGAGTGTCCCAAGTCGCCTACAGGGGCTGGGCTGGGCTCTGCCAGCATGGGGGCAGCGAGCTACCCTGGGGCCTGGCCCCCTCAGAACTCCCCCCAGTGCTCTCACAGCCCAGGCCCCCTACACAGCCTACTCCCTCTGCCGGGCCCTCGCAGCCCCACTCTCACGCAGGCGGAGGCCGTGCTCAGAGTCCTGGCAGCTCAGCTCGACCTAACTGTGCAGCTGCCCCAGGGAAGGCCACAGTCGCTGTGACAGATGCTCTCAGAGCGGGGAGGCCTAGGGGGACGTGCGCTGCTTTCAGTGCAGGGTGCCGGTGGGGATGGGGATGGTGGTGGGGGAGGATGTGGGGGGACTGGAGGCAGTAGAGGCGGTGGTGGTGGAAATGGTGGGGGGATGGTGGGGACTGGGGGTGGAGGCGGTGGGGAGATGGGGGGGACCGACGGCAGTGGAGGCGGTGGGGGGATGGGTGGGGGGACGGCAGGGAGCAGCGGCAGTGGAGGTGGTGGGGGGATGGGTGGGAGGACAGCGGGGACTGGTGGCAGTGGAGGCGGTGGGGGGATCGGTGGGGAGATGGCAGGGACTGGCGGCAGTGGAGGTGGTGGGGGGATCGGTGGGGGGATGGCAGGGACTGGCGGCAGTGGAGGCGGTCGTGGTGGAGGCGGTGGGGGGATCGGTGGGGGGACGGCAGGGACTGGTGGCAGTGGAGGCGGTGGGGGGATCGGTGGGGGGACGGCAGGGACTGGCGGCAGTGGAGGCGGTCGTGGTGGAGGCGGTGGGGGGATCGGTGGGGGGACGGCAGGGACCGGCGGCAGTGGAGGTGGTGGGGGGATCGGTGGGGAGATGGCAGGGACCGGCGGCAGTGGGGGGATCGGTGGGGGGACGGCAGGGACTGGCGGCAGTGGAGGTGGTGGGGGGATCGGTGGGGAGATGGCAGGGACCGGCGGCAGTGGAGGCGGTGGGGGGATCGGTGGGGAGATGGCAGGGACCGGCGGCAGTGGAGGCGGTGGGGGGATCGGTGGGGGGACGGCAGGGACTGGCGGCAGTGGAGGCGGTGGGGGGATCGGTGGGGGGACGGCAGGGACCGGCGGCAGTGGAGGTGGTGGGGGGATCGGTGGGGAGATGGCAGGGACCGGCGGCAGTGGAGGCGGTGGGGGGATCGGTGGGGGGACGGCAGGGACTGGCGGCAGTGGAGGCGGTGGGGGGATCGGTGGGGGGACGGCAGGGACTGGCGGCAGTGGAGGCGGTGGGGGGATCGGTGGGGGGACGGCAGGGACCGGCGGCAGTGGAGGCGGTGGGGGGATCGGTGGGGAGACGGCAGGGACCGGCGGCAGTGGAGGCGGTGGGGGGATCGGTGGGGAGACGGCAGGGACCGGCGGCAGTGGAGGCGGTGGGGGGATCGGTGGGGGGACGGCAGGGACTGGCGGCAGTGGAGGCGGTGGGGGGACGGCAGGGACCAGCGGCAGTGGAGGCGGTGGGGGAATGGCGGTGGTGTAGCCCAGAGGAGAGGGAAGGAGCTGGGGCTGCCTCCCCAAAGGCTGGGCAGGGCTGTTGCCCTCTGCCGCAGAGAGTAAAGCAGGCGGGTTTGGCAGCGGGGCCGTGACCTGCTTGTCCCCCCGTGCACTCAGCTCTCCTGTCCAGCACCTACCTGTGGACTCGCCGGCCTTCACGGGTCCCTGTGCGCTGGAAGCCGCCGCCGCCCCAGCCCCCCAGGCAGGTGAGCTCCAGTACCTTTTCACCACCACTTTGAGGATGCTCCGGGCGGCGGTGAGCCAGAAATCCTCTGTAAGAGATGGCGTCACCACCGCTGGTGGCCAGGCCCCAGAGCGAGGCAGGGCCATGGGGAGTGCTAAGATTCGGGGGGGGGGGGCTAAGTTGGGGGCAAAGGAGGCTGGATTTTCAGGGAGATGGCTCAATTTGCAGAATGGGCCCCTTGGGGCAGTGGGGAGCCCCTGACCCCTGGGGTCAGCTGGGAGCCCCCCCATCCCCCGGACAGCCCTCTGCCTCCCCACAGTCAGCTGGGAGGCCCCCACATCACCCTGGACAGCCCTCTGCCTCTCTGGGGTCAGCTGGGAGCTGCCCCTCCGCGGAGCTATATGCCCCCCAGCACAGGGCAGCGCTCACCGATGAAGGCGTGCTTCTCATCCTCGGCACCCAGCCGGTAGCAGCGGGGGAAGAAGGTGTCGGCATCGGCCTGGTCGAACCAAGGCAGGTTCCGCAGGTTCAGACACAGCCCCACCTGGGAGAGAACAGAGCTTGGTCCTCCTGGGCCCTCACACCTGGGGACTGACCCCCGCATGGCCCCCACTGCTCCTCGCCCACCAGGGCCATGTGTGCACCCCCTCCCTGCGCAGGCCCCAGCCCCACACCCTGCCACCGCAGGCGAGGTTGGTGGTGGGACCCCCAGGCTGGCCGCCCTGCACTCACCTTGGTGGTGAAGGAGCCTGCCTTGGCGTAGTGGTTCATCACCTGCTCCTTGCGCAGGAAGCGGCAGTCGATGGCGTCTCGCCGGTTTGTCCAGATGAAATAGGGCATCTGGTTGCGAACCAGCCGCGACTGCCCATGGGAGAGGGGCTGGTGTGAGGGGCCGGGGAAGCCCAGGGGCACCCGGCCGGGTCTGTCCTGCCTAGGCTTTCTCAGCAGGCCAAACACCAGGGCACCCAGAGCCTCCGCGGTGCAGACAGGCCCATGCCCAGCAGCTGTCTGCAAGGGACGGGGCAGCACAGCACACAGCCCAGCCACTGGTCGTGCCAGCCCTCAACTCCTGCAGCCAAGGGTCCAGCAGAGCCCAGGGCTAGCCTCACCAAGCTCCTCAGTCAGACAGCTCCAAGGGGCCGCCCCTGCCCCGCCCCAGCCTGAAAGTCCCCTGCTCTGCCCAAGCCCTTCTAGGGTGACCAGACAGCAATTGTGAAAAATCAGGACAGGGGTGGGGGGTTATAGGAGCTTATATAACAAAAAGACCCAAAAACTGGGACTGTCCCTATAAAATCGGGACATCTGGTCACCTACCCCACCCCCGTGCTCTGCCCCGGCCTGTACGCACGACTCTCAGCAGGCGATTCTGTGTGGAGGGTCCTGTGAGGCTGGCCTTCCCCCTGTGCCAGAGGGTGCAGGCAGATGGGGTGACCTGGGCTCCTCCACCCCCAAACTAACCATGAGGTCGTAGGTGCCATCAGGGTCATCATCCTGTTCCTCCTCTTCCTCGTCCTCCTCGTCTGGGGAAGAAGAGTAAGAGCCAGAGGGAGGCCAGTGCACTGCTGCCCCGGGCTCAGCGCTCGATGGCCCAGGCTGCTGAGTACTCTGATCTTGGGACCCACACGCTCCCGGGGACCTGGCAGGGCTGGGGGGGCACTCTCAGGGACAGGGCTGGGGGAACCTGGCAGGGCTGGTGCACTCCCGGGGACAGGGCTGGGGCAACCTGGCAGGGCTGGGGGAACCTGGCAGGGCTGGCACACTCCCGGGGACAGGGATGGGGGAACCTGACAGGGCTGGGGGAACCTGGCAGGGCTGGTGCACTCCCGGAGACAGGGATGGGGGAACCTGGCAGGGCTGTGACACTCCTTGGGGACCTGCCAGGCCTGGGGCACTCCCGGGACCGGGCCAAACGTATCTCAGAATCTGGAGCCACCCCACAACAAGGCTTCATGGTTCCCCAGCAGTCTCCTTAGGGCCAGGGCCCAGGCTGACCCTCCTCCTGTGCTATGGTCCCCTGAGCTTGCTGCCCCCAGCGAGTCCTAGGCCTGAGCAGGGACCTGCGCTGGAGAGCCCATGGCCAGAGCAGCTGGAGAGCCCTGGCACTGGGAGAGGAAAGATCTGCCCTGGGGGGGGCCCTTTGTCGGGCCCCTCCACATGCCCAGCTCTCACCCTCCTCGGCGCCGTCGCTGTCGTCCCCCTCCCCATCCTCCTCGCCGTCGGGTGCTCGTTCCCGTCGGCATGCCACCTTGGGGGCCTTCTTCTCCACCCAGCCCCGGCCACGCAGCAGGCTCCGGATCACGGGGTACGGGCCATGCAGCATGAAGATCTTCCTTTGCTGGAGGGGAAGGAAACTGAACGCTCCACGCAACGGGATCCAGCCTGAGGCACAGCTGGGCCCTGGACCCCCTTAGCACAGACATGCAGGATAGGCACCCCAGGGGGTCAGACAGAGCTCAGGCAGGCAGGGCCACACAAGGCCTGTGTTGGGGAACGCCTGGGATATGTGAGGCCTCAGGGTGGGAGGGATGTGGAGGGCTGGGGGAATGGGAGGGAGGCCAAGGTCATGTGAAGCCTGTGGGGGTGTGTGACCAAGTGGAGTTTTATTTGTCGTTATGTTGCATGTGAGTCCTACTGTCCTATACCAATCCTGTGTGTACCTCAGTTTCCCTGTGTGCTGCATTAATACTGCAGTGGTGGGAACTAGGTGTGTGATTTTGCTGAGGCTCTCGGGGCAGGTGAGACTGCCCAGCTGTTTGCAGCTGTGTAACCTAAGACATGAGGGGGGGGGGTGCAACCAGGTGACACCTTTTGCCCAGGAAGCAAGACAAGGAAAAGGAGGAGGGGCAAGAGCGGGTGTCTGAGGTCGGGTTGCTGGAAGCTAGGCAGTCGGCATCTGGCCAAGGCATCTGGCCCAGGACTCCCAAGATGGACTTGGCTGAAAGTCACTGATTTCTCTGCTAACGAGCTCTGTTCTACGCTGTTTTCCTGTCATCTAATAAACCTTTTGTTTTACTGGCTGGCGGAGAGTCACGTCTGACTGCGGAGTTGGGGGGCAGGACCCTATGGCTGCCCCAGGAGCCCCACCCAGGCGGACTTGCTGTGGGAAGAGCACGGTGTGGAAGGGGATTTTGAATGCTCCAAGCTCAGACCCAGGAAGGTGGAAGCTGGGGAAGCTTCTTGCCCTGGAGATAGTCTGCTCCGAGAGAGGAGGCTCCCCCAGAGTCCTGCCTGGCTTCATAGGGAGCAGTTCCAGAGCATCGCCCGGGGACTCCATGACAGGGGAGGACATGGGAGCTGGGGGCATGTAAGACTTTGCTGACACAAAGTAAAACTATTTCCCCTTGTTTATTCCCCCCGCCCCCCTCCTCAGACGTTCTTGTTAACTGCTGGAAATGGCCCACCTTGATTAGCACTACAAAGGGTTTTCTCTCCCCCGCCCCCCACTCTCCTGCTGGTAATAGCTCATCTTAAGTGATCACTCTCCTTTTCCACTGAATGCATCCGATGTCTCAGGAAAGCTTATGCTCAAATAAATTGGTTAGTCTCTAAGGTGCCACAAGTACTCCTTTTCTTTTTGCTGGGGGAGAGTATGTCTGGGGGAAGGGCACGTAGGGATGGGGAAGATGGGGGAGTGCATGGGTACCCGGGGAGGTTGCATGGGGTGGGGCAGGGAAGGGGCAGGCAGAGCCTGGCGTGCCCACAGGGCCTTTGGACAGGTGGGGATGTAGAGGAGGGGCAGGTAGGGCTGGAGGGAGGGGAAGCGGGGGAGGGGCAGGCAGGATGGGGGGGAGACAGGGAGGGGCAGGCAGGGCCCAGGGGGAGGCAGTGAGGGGCAGGCAAATGGGGGGGCAGGCTGGGTTGGTGGGGAGGGGCAGGCAGGGCGGGGGGGGAGGCCGGGGAGGGGCAGGCAAGGCCTGTGGGGGAGGGGAGGCAGGCGCTCCTGGGGAGAAGATGGGCTGCAGGTGGGGCACAGCGAACAGCCCCTCACCTTGACGGCTCTCTCCACGTGCAGCCTGGCCTGCTTGAGGCGCTCTGGGTTGAGAGGGTAGCAGCCGCTGCTGCGCCGGGTGCGCCCCTCGCTCGGAGGGGCTGTGAGCCCTGGAATGGGAGAACAGCCCAGGGTCACCTCTGCTAGACACACTCCAAGCTCTGGAGCCCCAGCTGCTGCCCGCATGCCTGCCAGGCCATGCTCGGGGGCCCTCACCCATGGCACTCTGCTCTTTCTGCTGCTTCAGGGGGCCCTGAAGGAAGGGGGGTTGGCTCCTGGCAGTGCCGCTAGCCAGGAGGCTGGGTAACGGTCCCCCCTGTGTTGCCAGCCCTGGGCAGGTCATGTGCTAAGGAACAGTCCCCAGGACAGGCTATAGGGGGCGACGGGCTGAGGTGTGCCCCCCCGCAGTGGGCAGCATGGGGAGAACTGGCTGGGGGGCTCTTGGTCAGGCAGGCCAGGGTGGGGAAAGGGACCGAGCCAGGGACACTCTCCCCTGGTGCCAGGCCCTGCGTGCTTCCACTGGGAGCCCAGGTGCCTTGGGCTGGCCCAGGCCATGCCCTGCATGCCTGGGGTTGCTCTGCTGCAGGGACTAGCCATGGCAGCCAGGTGCGCCAAAGAAAAGGGGCAGGGAGGGCAGAGAGAAGCGTTGGCCTGGACCAGCTGCAGGGCTCCTACCTTCCTGCCGCTGCCTCCTGGGGCCAGGGGTAGCAGGGCCCTTGCGGCGGGCAGGGAGCAGAGCTGCCTTCTCTGTGCCAGCATCCCCCTCGCCGTCAGCACCTGCGTTCAGCCAGGGGAGCAGCACATCAGGGCCAGGCCCTCACCCGCCGAGCCTCTGTGAGCAACCTGCCAGGGTGTATGGAGCCCACAGCAGGCTCCAATGGCTGCCACTGTCTCTGTGGGAGGGGCTGGAGGGGGTGGTCTGGGGGTGTCCTATGCTCCTGCTAAGGCCAGTCTCAGGCCCAAATGGCTTGGGCTGACCCTGCCCCACCGGCCAGCGGCTGATGGGCTCCCAGTGTGGGTAGAGGAGCTGGCAGAGTTCATTCAGTCCCTGGGACTGGCAGTGCTAGTGCCCCGCGGCCTGCAGGAGCAGCTGTCCCACCCACCTTCGTCAGACCTTCCCCTTCCCTGTCCCCCCACCCCCATGACTGTCACCTCCCGTGTGGCTCGCTGAGAGGGATGTCGATGCCCCTACATTTGGCTAGCGCCACCCTCCCAGCTCAGAGCCCCTGACAGACATTACTGAGTTCAGGCCCAGCATTCTCCAGATGGGGAAACTGAGGCACACAGGGGGGTGGGGGCTTTGCCCAAGACCAGACAGCCAGTGGGTGGCAGAGTCAGAACAACCCTGCAGTCCTGAGCCCTACACAGTCATTGCCTCGCAGTCCTTGAGCAGGGCTCTTGGGGGCTGCTGCTCGTCTCCAGCAGCCCCGACTTGGGGCCTTGCTTAGCAGGCGGGAGGGGCCATTCGCCTCCAAGGCTGGCATGCCACCACTGCTTCCCAGAGCTGCACAGAGCCCCCCGACAGCGCCTCCTCCGCTCGGCAACCCCCAGCTCCCCTCACCTGGGAATCCATGGGGCGCGTTGCTCTCTGCGCAGCCTCTTGGACAGCCCGGCTCTGTCAGCATGGCTCAGCTCCCAGCCAGCCACCTGAGACGGAGAAGGAGAAACTGGTGCAGCTGCGCCTCCTTGTGCCCCACCAGCGAGTGCCAGGGCCCCTTGCGACCTGTCGACGCTCCCACAAAGCCGCACGTGGCCCCTGTGCAGCCTGAGACCCAAACACACCCTTCCAGAGGAGCCCCTGGCATCACCCCCAGGGCACCAGCTCCCAGCGCAAGGGCCAAGCACAGTCACGCATGGGGCAAAGCAGCCTCCCCACCTGTGGCCAAGAGAGCGGAGCCAGGGGGGCTCAGCAGCTTGACAGCCCCGGCCACGGCACGACCACAGAGCACACGGGGCCAGAACGAGGGCCTTGTCGCCAGCCCCATGGGGCCAGCTGCGGGACAGTAAGTAAGAGCCTGCACGCTGGCCAAGACAGCTCCGGTGCCCCAGGCAGCCAGCAAGGCCATGGAGACCACCTCCATCTCCCCGACTGTATCACCCCTGCCCTCCTCACCCCCCCAAACCTTGACCCCTACAGGCCCCCCTGGCTCCATATCGCCCCAATTCCCAACCTGACCATGACCCCACAGAGCCCTCCCATATCATCCCCAATCCCCACACTGACCGTGACCCCCCCGCCCTCTATATCGCCCCCAATCCCCCCACCGACCCGACAGACCCCCCCGCCCTCTATAGCGCTCCCCAATCCCCCCACCGACCCCACGGAACCCCCCCACCCTCTATAGCACCCCCCAATCCCCCCACCGACCCGACAGACCCCCCCCGCCCTCTATAGCACCCCAATCCTCCCACCGACCCGACAGACCCCCCCCGCCCTCTATAGCACCCCCAATCCCCCCACCGACCCCACAGACCCCCCCGCCCTCTATAGCACCCCCAATCCCCCCACCAACCCGACAGACCCCCCTGCCCTCTATAGCACCCCAATCCCCCCACCGACCCCATGGACCCCCCCGCCCCCTATAGAGCCCCCAATCCCCCCACCGACCCCATGGAACCCCCCCACCCTCTATAGCACCCCCCAATCCCCCCACCGACCCGACAGACCCCCCCCGCCCTCTATAGCGCTCCCCAATCCCCCCACCGACCGCACGTACCCCCCCCGCCCCCTATAGAACCCCCAATCCCCCCACCGACTCCACGGAACCCCCCACCCTCTATAGCGCTCCCCAATCCCCCCACCGACCCCACGGACCCCCCCGCCCTCTATAGAACCCTCAATCCTCCCACCGACCCGACAGACCCCCCCGCCCTCTATAGCGCTCCCCAATCCCCCCACCGACCCGACAGACCCCCCCCGCCCTGTATAGCACCCCAATCCCCCCACCCACCCCACGGACCCCCCCGCCCTCTATAGCACCCCAATCCCCCCACCAACCCGACAGACCCCCCCCGCCCTCTATAGCACCCCCAATCCCCCCACCGACCCCACGGACCCCCCCGCCCTCTATAGCACCCCAATCCCCCCACCGACCCCACGGACCCCCCCGCCCTCTATAGCACCCCAATCCCCCCACCGACCCCACGGACCCCCCCGCCCTCTATAGCGCCCCCAATCCCCCCACCGACCCCACGGACCCCCCCGCCCTCTATAGCGCTCCCCAATCCCCCCACCGACCCCACGGACCCCCCCGCCCTCTATAGCGCCCCCAATCCCCCCACCGACCCCACGGACCCCCCCGCCCTCTATAGCGCTCCCCAATCCCCCCACCGACCCCACGGACCCCCCCGCCCTCTATAGCGCCCCCAATCCCCCCACCGACCCCACAGGCTCCGGCCGGGCCCTCCCCGCTCGGCTCGAGGGCCCCGCTATGGTGCGGTCTCCATGGCGACGCGAGGGCGGGCCATGGCCCTGTGACGTCAGGCGAACCCGAGCCCTTCGGTGTCGAGCCCGCCCCGCCCCCCGCAGAGTCCCCCCCCAGGCCCCGGCCCCATCTCTGTCCCCCCAGGGTCCCTCCTCTCCCCCCTCCATAGCGCCCCCATCCCCCCACAGACCCCGCCCGCCCTCTATATCGCCCCCAATCCCAGCACCATCCCCTCCCACACCGGCATCAGGATCTCCCCCCCAAGGCCCCTCCTCTCCCCCCTCCATAGCGCCCCCATCCCCCCACAGACCCCGCCCGCCCTCTATATCGCCCCCAATCCCAGCACCATCCCCTCCCACACCGGCATCAGGATCTCCCCCCCAAGGCCCCTCCTCTCCCCCCTCCATAGCGCCCCCATCCCCCCACAGACCCCGCCCGCCCTCTATATCGCCCCCAATCCCAGCACCATCCCCTCCCACACCGGCATCAGGATCTCCCCCCCAAGGCCCCTCCTCTCCCCCCTCCATAGCGCCCCCAATCCCCACACTGACCCCACCACCCTCTATAGCGCCCCCAATCCCAGCACCATCCCCTCCCACACCGGCATCAGGATCTCCCCCCCAAGGCCCCTCCTCTCCCCCCTCCATAGCGCCCCCAATCCCCACACTGACCCCACCACCCTCTATAGCGCCCCCAATCCCAGCACCATCCCCTCCCACACCAGCATCAGGATCTCCCCCCAAGGCCCCTCCTCTCCCCCCTCCATAGCACCCCAATCCCCCCACAGACTCCCCCACCCTCTATAGCACCCCCAATCCCCGCACTGTCCCCTCCCACACCAGCAGCAGGGTCTCCACCCACACAGGGCCCCTCGTCTCTCCCCCTTCTGTCCCCCCCAGCCCAGGATTCCTCCTTTCCCTCCCGCCTCTGGGAGCAGAGCCTCCCCTGTCACCCCACCCCACCCCAACGCCTGGCAGGTGCAGACAGCAGGGCTTCAGCTGGTGCTAGCCCCCCACAGCACTGAACTGAGGGGCCCCCGTAGTGCCCCGGGCACCATGCCCTGCCCCTAGGAGCACACAAGAACCCCCCACCAGCAGGCCACCCTCAGTGAGGCAGGAAAAAGGCTTTAATGGGGAAGGTACCAGAGCACGAACAGCAAGTGCAATAGCAAAAGCAGCACCCATTACAGACTCCAACTCTGTCGGGGAGTCCAGCCTCCTCAGCTTCAGGCAGAAAAATGGAAGGTGAAGGCTACAGGCTGGAGTACATGCTGCCTAGTCCTGTGTCACACAGATGGGGTTGAAGGAAAGCAGTGCTCCCTGCAGTTCTGCCCAGCTGCACCCCTACCCTTAGCGGGGAATCTCTCACCAAAGCAGCCCATAGAGCTGCAGCAGGGAGGCTGTGGAGATTGGGAATTGGAGGGTGCCAGGACTGGCCCCCGCGCACACTGCTGCCTTGCCCAGGACAGCTGCTCTCAGCCCGACTTGCTGGAAGCCGTAATGCTGGGATTAGGCTCAGAGTTGTGTCTCCAGAATGCCACGTGCATGAGGCTGCTTTGCAGCAGCTGGTAGAGCGGGCTGAGTGGGCTCTGTCCTCAGCTGGAACGCCAGCTAGCAGGTACCAGCCTCAGGGCAGAAGCTGCTCGTGCTGTCCGGTACTGTAGCAGACACAGCTCCCTCCAGCCCCCAGAGCCTTGGACAATTACAGCAATGATTAGTCATTTAAAAAATCATACAGAGTTGACAGTCTCAAACAAGCACAGAGTTTGGTTCAAACTATTAACTCCCCCCCTCCCTCCCTTCCCCGGGGCCGGCGGAGAATCAGTGTACATTCCACTGGGACAGCTCCCGAAGATCGGATTGCTTCTCATCTCTTCCAGATAGCAAGGCCCTGAGCATGGCCCTCCCTAGCAGGGCAGCTGTGCAGACGCAGGAGAGAATGAGAACCTGAGCTGTAGAGTCCAGCACCACGCTCTAAAACTGTAAGGAAGGAAAAAAGAAAGGTGGGCAGGTGCCCATTAGTCCCTGTGCACCCACCCATCTTCCCAGTCACATACCCAGCCTGTGCAGGGCCCTGCGAGCTACAGTGCTTTTGCACAGAATGTGCTGGAACCAAGCTGCCCTCGTCTCTACTGGAGAGGGGGCAGCCTATGGAAAGCACAGATCCCAGAACTGGACACTCCAGCCAGCTCACGGAGTATGGGCAGTTGGGACCTGTGCTCTGGAGATGGTCACTTCTTACTGCACAGCTCTTCGCCCGGGGAGGTTGAGCTGCCGACCAGCCAACCGCACACATTACGCGCCCACACCAGCCCACTGAACTCACATCCCTGCAGGAGCCTGCCTGCTGCAGCCATCCAGTCACTTGGTACCACACTGCTCCCTCATGTAACAGGGTACCAGGGATGCCCACATCACCCAGCAGCAGGCCCTCATCCCCCATGATGAGTCCCACCTCTGGGAGACTTCACATCACCCCAGGCAGGCCCTCCCCAAGCTGCACCCTCCAGGGATCATAGGAGCATAGCATGGCCATATTGGGTCAGACCAATGGTCCATCTAGCCCCATCAACAATGGCCAGTGCCAGATGCTTCAGAGGGAGTGATTCATCATGTCAACCAGTCTCAGCTTCCGGCAGGCAGAGGCTTAGGGACACCCAGTGCACAGGGTTGCATCCCTGACCATCTTGGCAAATAGCCATTGATGGACCTGTCCTCCAGGAACTGATCGAGTTAGCTTTTGAACCCAGTTATACTTTTGGCCTTCACATCCCCTGGCAATGAGTTCCACAGGGTGACTGTTGTGTGAAGTACTTCCTTATGTTTGTTTGACCAGCTACCCATTAATTTCATTTGGTGACCCCTGGTTCCTTTGTTATGAGAAGGAGTAAACAGCACTCATTTACTTTCTCCACAGCAGTCGTGATTTTATAGGCCTCAACCCTGTCCTCCTCCTCAGTAGTTTCTCTCCAAATTTGACCTGTCCCAGTCTTTTTAAATCTCCTGCCAAAGCTGTTCCAAACCCCTCACGAGTTTGGTTGCCCTTCTCTGTACTTCTTCCAATTTAAAAAAAAAATTTTTTTTTGGAGATAGGGCAACCACATCTACATGCAGTATTCAAGGGTCTGGGTGTACCACAGATTTATATAGTAGTGTTAGGATATTTTCTGTATTACCTATCCCTTTCCTAATTGTTCCTAACTATTGTTAGCTTTTCTAACTGCTGCAGCAGATGGAGTCGTGGATAGTTCTGACATCTGTTCAATGATCTCTTTCTTGAGGTGTCTAAATTAGCTGCGACCACATCATTTTATATGTAGAGGTGGGATGATGTTTTCCAATGTGCATTACTTTGCATTTATCAACAGTGAATTTCACCTGCCATTTTGTTGCCTAGTCACCTAGTTTTACGAGATCCCTTTTTAAGTCTTTGCAGCTAACTTTCAACTTAACTATCTTTAGTTTTACATCTGCAAACTTTGCCACCTCACTGTTTATCCCTTTTTGCAGATCATTTATGAGTATGTTAAACAGTATTGGTCCCAGTATAGATCTTAGGGGGACCAAGCTATTTCTCTCCACTGAAAACTGACCTTTTATTCCTACCTTTGTTTCCTATCTTTTAACCAGTTACCAATCCATCAGAGAACCTTCCCTCTTATCCCATGACTGCTTACTTTGCTTAAGAGCCTTTGGTGAGGGACCTTGTCAAAGGCTTTCTGAAAGTCCAAGTGCATTATATCCACTGGGTCCTTCTTGTCCACATTTGTTGACCCCTCACAAAATAATTCTAATAGACTGGTGAGGCATGATTTGCCTTTACAAAACCTGCGTTGACTCTTCCCCACCATCTCATTTATCTATGTTTCATAATTCTGTTCTTTACTATGGAGTCAACCAATTTGTTCAATACTGAAGTTAGGCTCACTGGCCTGTAATTGCCAGGATTGCCTCTAGAGGCTTTGAAAAAAACCAACCAGCATCACATTAGCCATCCTCCCGTCATCCAGAGCAGTGGTCTCCGAAGTGGGGTGTGTGGCAGGAGGAGCGCCGCTGTCACGGTGGGGTCAGTGCTCCCAGACCTTTGATTCTCTGACAGCACACCAGTGCCAGCTTTTTTTTTTTTTTTTGGGTTTCCTAGAACTGGCCCTGAGGGTGCACGATCCAAAAAGTTTGGAGACCACTGACCTAGAGAGGCTGATTTAAGTGATGGTTATATACTGCAGTTTCGTATTTTAGTTCCTTCAGAACTCTTGGGTAAATACCATCTGGTCCTGGTGATTTATCACTGTTTAATTTAGCAATTTGTTCCAAAGCCTCCTTTATTGACACCTCAATTTGGGATAGTTCCTCAGATCTGTCACCTAAATATAATGGCTCAGGTTTGGGAATCTCCCTCTCATCCTCTACATGAATTCTTTGCATCACTTTTTCACTACAGTTTCTCTCCCGTGGATTTATTTTCCCTGTCTGCTGTTTTAGAACCTTGATTGCCCAGTGGCTTCCTGCTTCTGATGTACTTAAACACTTTCTGCTTAATGACAGGTTACAGACCAACATGGCTGCTACTCTTTATCCGCAAAAAGAAAAGGAGTACTTGTGGCACCTTAGAGACTAACCAATTTGTTAGTCTATAAGGTGCAACAAGTACTCCTTTTCTTTTTACTTCTTTTTGCTGTTAGCTTATGGGTCTCTTGCAAGTTGCTCTTCATATTCTTTGACCTGCCTAATTCTACTGTTACACGTGACTTGCTAGAGTTTATGCTCCTTTCTGTTTTCCTCAGTAAGATTGGACTTCCAGTTTCTGAAAGATATTTGTCTCTAACCACCTCTTTTACTGTTTAGCCAGGGTGACTTTTTTTGGTCCTCTAACAGTTCTTTTATCTGGGATATACATTTAGTTTCTACCTCTATTATGATTTCCACTGAATGAATCTGATGAAGTGAGCTCTAGCTCACGAAAGCTCATGCTCAAATAAATTGGTTAGTCGCTAAGGTGCCACAAGTAATCCTTTTCTTTTTGCGAATACAGACTAACACGGCTGCTACTCTGAGACCTGCCTCTATTATGGTGTTTTAAAAAAGTTTCTATGCAGCTTGCAGGAATTTTCATGCTTGTGACTGTTCTTTTCAATTTCTGTTTAACTTCCTCGTTTTTGTATGGTTCCTCTTTTTTAAGTTAAATGCTACCGTGGTGATTTTCTTTGGTATTTCCCCTTCTACAAGGATGTTATATTTAATTACATTATGGTCGCTATTACCAAGCAGTTCAGCTACACCACCTCTTGGACCAGATCCTGTGCGCCACCTAGTACTAAATCAAGAACTGCCTCTCCCCTTGTGGATTCCAGGACTAGCTGCTCCAAGAAACAGTCATTTACCATGTCAAAAAATTTTCATCTCTTTATCCCATCCTGAGGTGATCTGTACAGTCAACATGGGGCTAGCTGAAGAAACCATTACTGGGCTTTCTGATTTTGTATTAGCCAGGATGGGCAGGGATGGTGTCCCTAGCCTCTGTTTGCCAGAAGCTGGGAATGGGCAACAGGAGATGGATCACTCAATAATTGCCCTGTTCTGTTCATTACCTCTGGGACACCTGGCACTGGCCACTGTTGGAAGACAGGATACTGGGCTAGATGGACCTTTGGTCTGACCCAGTCTGGCTGTTCTTATGTAGCCTCTCTAATTTCCCTGAGCATTTCCAGTCACCAGCACCATCCTGGTCAGGTGGCTGGCAGTATATTCCTACTGCTCTAATCTTATTATTCAAGTATGGAATTTCCATTAGTTACTATATTTGACTCTCTTTCAGAGATAGTGCCACGCCTCCCCCTCAGTGTGATGTGCTCCATCACTCCTACATATTTTGTACCCTAGCCCCTCCCCATGCCACGCTCCAGGCAGAGACCACATACATGGGACTGCCTGTGTTCTAACTAGACCTTTTTAAGGGGCAGAGTCAGGAGACCCAAACAGGCTTTCATGTGACCCTTTGTTCCCATGAAGAAAAGGAGTACTTGTGGCACCTTAGAGACTAACCAATTTATTTGAGCATAAGCTTTCGTGAGCTACAGCTCACTTCATCGGATGCATACTATGGAAACTGTAGAAGACATTATATACACAGAGACCATGAAACAATACCTCCTCCCACCCCACTCTCCTGCTGGTAATAGCTTATCTAAAGTGATCATCAAGATCATCAAATCATCATCATTTCCAGCACAAATCCAGGTTCTCTCACCCTCTGCCCCCAGTCCCCCCCCCCACCAAACTCACTCTCCTGCTGGTAGTAGCCCATCCAAAGTGACCACTCTCTTTAAAATGTGTATGATAATCAAGGTGGATTAGCTTTGGATAAGCTATTACCAGCAGGAGAGTGAGTTTGTGTGTGTGTGTGGGGGGGGGGGGGACGACGGAGGGTGAGAAAACCTGGATTTGTGCTGGAAATGGCCCAACTTGATGATCACTTTAGATAAGCTGTTACCAGCAGGAGAGTGGGGTGGGAGGAGGTATTGTTTCATGGTCTCTGTGTATATAATGTCTTCTGCAGTTTCCACTGAATGCATCCGATGAAGTGAGCTGTAGCTCACGAAAGCTCATGCTCAAATAAATTGGTTAGTCTCTAAGGTGCCACAAGTACTCCTTTTCTTTTTGCAAATACAGACTAACATGGCTGTTACTCTGAAAATTGTTCCCATGCTGGTTCTGGCAATCCAAACTCACCCTCCCCACACTCAGCCAGCATGGAAACAGACAGTGGGGATGTGCCAGGCCTCGCTTTAAGGCCAGGTTCCCACATCTCTGAGGAAAGGCTGTAGTCCCCCTTTGTCTAGCTGTTACCCCCAAAGCTCTCCCTGGTCAATAAGAGGCTACCCACGAGCCCCTTCCTGCAATGGGGGAGGGGAAGGAAGCTGCTGTTCCCCTGCTTAGGAGCTCACGTTCTTGAGGAACTCCTCAGCAACGATGCGAGCCCTGGCGTTGACGGACAGCTTCATCTCACTGATCTCCTTGTCAATCTCTTCCATGAAGTGGATCACAAAATCCACTAGCTTGTGCTTGTACATCTGCTCCGTGTGGAAGTTTGTTATCAGGAAGCTGATGTCATAGCCCTAGTAGGGGAGAGGAAAGGAGCAACACCTCATCAGTGATCAGCACCAGAGCCCCTTTGCCCTGCCTGGCAGCTCAGCACCATGGCAAAGACGCTCACAACAGTGAGCTGCCAAAGCGGGCGAGTAGAAGCGTCCCTCTCTTAAGCCACAGGATATGCCCTCCCCCAGTCATCTCACCTCCACGGGTTTCCGGCGCAGGATGAAGAAGTTCTCAGCCCTCATCATCATGAAGCGCATGAATTTGTGGCACAGGATCTTCTCAATCTCGTCTGCCTGAAGAGGGGAAGGGGAAGTCAGGCGTCCTCAAGCTGAGTGCAAGCCACCAACCCTTTTCCTCAGCTCCAGCTCCGTTCTCTCCCCCTCCCCCCCCGGCAGGCTCACCTGTTTCACTGCAATGCTGACTCTCACGGAGTTGATGGACCCCTCGATCAGAACCTTCTCTTTCTCATTCCTGCTGATGATCACTGGCTGTAACAGCAGCTCTTTGCTACTCCTGCAAACCCAGAAAAGACATCAGCATGCATAGAGGAGGGAACACCTGTGAGCCCAAGGCACGTGCATGCCACAAGGGGCAGTCACCTACCAAGGAGTGGCTCGCTTACCTGGCCACTTGCAGCTGGGGAAAAGCATAGGAACCTCATTGTAATACAGAAGCTTCCACTTTTGTACATAGCACTGATGCCAGATGTACAGCCCTCAGGACTGAAGAGGTCCAGCCTGAGCAGCACTACCCCTGTCAACATGCCTCATCTCTGTCCCACAGGAGCCACCCGCAAGCCTCCTTGGTCCATCCAGTCCTCAGCTTCCCTGATGGGACTGACCAGATGGGTAATTAGTGCCAGTTGTGCCAGCTGTGAGTTGTGTGTGTGGCACCATGCACTAGACAGACTCACACCAGACACAGGCCAATTAGCAGCCAACACCCTTTGCTGTAGCCAGTGGCTTGGCAGAGGGGGAGGAGGGAAAGACGCCTTGCCTCCAAAGGGCTGTGTAAGGTCTTCACTACATGGGAATAAGAAAAGGAGTACTTGTGGCACCTTAGAGACTAACCAATTTATTAGAGCATAAGCTTTCGTGAGCTACAGCTCACTTCATCAGATGCATATCGTGGAAACTGCAGCAGACTTTATATATACACAGAGAATATGAAACAATACCTCCTCCCACCCCACTGTCCTGCTGGTAATAGCTTATCTAAAGTGATCATCAGGTGGGCCATTTCCAGCACAAATCCAGGTTTTCTCACCCTCCACCCCCCCACACACAAATTCACTCTCCTGCTGGTGATAGCCCATCCAAATGGGCTATCACTAGCAGGAGAGTGAATTTGTGTGGGGGGGTGGAGGGTGAGAACCTGGATTTGTGCTGGAAATGGCCCACCTGATGATCACTTTAGATAAGCTATTACCAGCAGGACAGTGGGGTGGGAGGAGGTATTGTTTCATATTCTCTGTGTATATATAAAGTCTGCTGCAGTTTCCACGGTATGCATCTGATGAAGTGAGCTGTAGCTCACGAAAGCTCATGCTCAATTAAATTGGTTAGTCTCTAAGGTGCCACAAGTACTCCTTTTCTTTTTGCGAATACAGACTAACACGGCTGTTACTCTGAAACTACATGGGAATGTTTTCTTGATATAAACAATGCTTTAAATTCACACCTCTCTGGTTATCCTGGGGCAGCCTTCACATGGGCATCCAACCACCACTATCACAGGGACTCTCTTCACTTTACATCTTTCTCCTAGTTAGGAGCTAAAGGTAAACCGAAGAAACCCCTGAGAGCAGAGTAACACACAGGGTTCCCCTGAGATCACAAGGCCTCCAGAGCCAGGAACCATCTTGCAGGAACAAAGCCTACTTCTCCCCCAAAGCTCCAAGACAGTAGCTGAAGGGAGCAATGCAAAGTGGTGCTTGCAGGGTTCCAGTCCCATGGGACAGCTGCAATACAAGCTTTCCCCACACAGCCGGTGCTTTGAACCCCCAAGGGATAGGAATATCTCCTAAGGATGGCAGGGGACTCTGGTTCCCATTCTCCAGAACAGACTGGGCAGTACAGCCAGTCCCGTGCGGTGATGGAGACGCTCCTGGGACTAACTTCAGCCTCTCACTGAAACGTTCCAAACAACAAACATCTCGGCAACCTCAACCGTGCCCTTTGACTGCATGATGAGAATGCAATTTCCAAGCACTTTGCCATGGAAGAGCCATATATTATTAATTAAAGCCAGGAAGGGACTTGTCTGCTGAACACACATTGCTTTCCTCAAGTACGCAGAAATGCATATTTCATGACAAAAAATTAGATCACAACAAAACAACCTTAACTCTGACCCATCGATTGTTAGTTTAATCAAATTCTGTTGCCTTGATTTAAGTAGCAACACATTTTCTTTTAAGGGACATTGTTAAACGGAAAGTCTGAGCAGTAAACATATTTAACAAAATTACCTTCTCAATTGACAGTAGGATCTCAATACTGGTTCGTGAGAACAACATTCTAGGCAGAGCTGGTATTGATGCCTATACTTAAGGCTGCCAAACACTTCCTATAAGACACTAATTTAAACTGCATATAAACTGGGTCAAACCGTAGCCACTTTCCCATGCTGGGCATCTTATTCAGGCTGAATATAAGTCTCAGCAAAAATGGTTCAACCGTCTGACCAAGCGTAGAGGAAAATATTTTGTCCATGTTAAAACAATTCTTAAATTCACTGAGACGCTCTAGTGCTTTGCAGCCGGGACTAGAAATTTGGCAGGGTGAGGTGTCAGTGAGGAGCCCATTTTGCTGTTCCTGTGAAAACCTGCTCAAATGTGTTCTAGCCTTTGAAAAACTCTGTTCACCCATGCTCCATGGAGACCTCAGAGTTCACCAGCTAAATTCTGCAAAGAGTTTATCTGCACTGACCATGCTCCAACCCAGGGTGAGCAGGACTTTCCTGGCCATTGCTGCCTGGTACACCAGAACATGCAGGGAAGGGGTAACAGTGGGGCAAAGTCAGGGCAAGTCTGGGAGCAGGGGTTGGGAGAGTCTGTTTTCCTAAGCTGTTGGTGTTCCTCTGGCTGATGCCCAGGCAGCGTGGAGAAGAAAACACACTGACTCTGCTACAGAAAGGACAAGGGCTGAACCTGGGGGCAGGATAGCTTGTGGGGGGAGAGACAGACTGGGACTGAGAGCTGGCTAGAAGGCATTGCAGATCAGTCGAAGAGGGAGGGGGAACTGGGACTGGCTGGGCAAGAAGCCTGAGAACGAACTGAAGAGAAGGGAAGCCAACTGGGACAAGAACCTGGGAGAAGAGTGTGTGGGGGGTGGGGGGTAGGGGAAGAGATTACTAAGAAGCTGCTCGCTGCTCCATAACCCATGATGCTTCTGGCAGCCTTAGCCCCCCAGGCCCCGGGGTGACAGGCAGCAGCCTGAGCAAGCAGCCAACCCCCGTATATTTCCCCTGCTGGAACAGGGGCTCCAAGCCCTCTGAGGCCTTCAGGGCACGCTGGGCTTCAGCAGACTTCAGGGTGCCCCCCGCCCATCTCGGGGTCCCAACCCCCCGCCGTACCTGACTTCCACCTCCGGCTTGTTGTGTCGCTCCACCACCTGGGAGGAGAAGTTCTCCAGGCACAGGGCAGCCTGCAGCGTGGCGCGCACTGCGTTCAGGTAGGGGCGCAGGGTGGCGGTCTAGGGAGAGCCGGGAAGTCAGAACCAGGACAAGAGCCACCAGCGCCCCTCCCAGGCCCGGCCTCCCCACTCCCGACCCGGCCGCGCCCCCAGGCCCCTCCACGCCTCCCCAGCCCCACATTCCCGACCACCCTCCCGGCCCTCTCCAGCCCCCCACCAGGTCTGGCCCAGCCCAGCCCTCCCCCCACCTCGCCGGCCTCCGCCCCCGCCTCCCGACCCCCAGCCCCCGCCTCCCCACTCCCGACCCCCTCCCCGGCCCGGCCGCGCCCCCAGGCCCCCCCGCGCCTCCCCACTCCCCAGCCCCGCATTCCCGACCACCCTCCCGGCCCTCCCCAGCTCCCCACCAGGTCCGGCCCCCCCCTCCCCGGCCTCTGCCTCCCCACTCCCGACCCCCTCCCCGAGGCGCCCCCGCGCCTCCCCAGCGCCCTACCCCACATTCCCGATCCCCCTCCCGGCCCTCCCCAGCCCCCTGCCAGGTCCGGCCCAGCCCGGCCCTCCCCCCACCTCCCCCCCCCCAGCCTCCGCCCCCGCCTCCCCACTCCCGACCCCCTCCCCGGCCCCGCATTCCCGATCCCCCTCCCGGCCCTCCCCAGCCCCCCACCAGGTCCGGCCCTCCCCTCCCCTCCCCCCACCTCCCCGGCCTCTGCCTCCCCACTCCCGACCCCCTCCCCGAGGCGCCCCCGCGCCTCCCCAGCGCCCTACCCCACATTCCCGATCCCCCTCCCGGCCCTCCCCAGCCAGGTCCGGCCCAGCCCGGCCCTCCCCCCACCTCCCGACCCCCAGCCTCCGCCCCCGCCTCCCCACTCCCGACCCCCTCCCCGGCCCCGCATTCCCGATCCCCCTCCCGGCCCTCCCCAGCCCCCTGCCAGGTCCGGCCCAGCCCGGCCCTCCCCCCACCTCCCCGGCCTCTGCCTCCCCACTCCCGACCCCCTCCCCGAGGCGCCCCCGATCCCCCTCCCGGCCCCGCCTCCCCCCGCCAGGTCCGGCCCAGCCCGGCCCTCCCCCCACCTCGCCGGCCCCCGCCTCCCAGGCGGCCTCACCGGTCCCTTCTCCCCCGCCCCTACCATAGCGGCGGCTTCGGTCCGGTCCGTCCGTCCGTCCGTCCAGCTCCCAGGAAGCGGAAGTGGCGGGTGCAGCCGCGGCGGCTTCTCTCTTCCGGGATGGGCGGCCCGTTCCATTACCGCCTGCGGGGGTCTCTCATCCGAGCCTCCCTCCTGGCCGGGAATGGAACCCGCCTCTCACCCTCCCACACCGGCTGCCCGCGCGGGGGGAGCAGGGGCAACACTCGGCCGCTGCGGGCCCACCGGGAGCGCCGGGGCTCCTCACTCCCCCCCATCCCGCACTTGGTACATTCCGGCCGCTGCTTCCATATTAGGGAACGGAGAGTGAGCTTGTTCAGCCAGCGGGGCGGGGCCTCTGGGTGGCGCCCAGCCAATGGGGATCGAGTATGGCTGCCCTGGGCTACGGCGGCCGGAAGGGCCGAGAGGATCGTTGCGCCGCCGGAAGTGCTGTGGGAACCCCCCTCCCCCGGCGTCGCAGTGGTAGCGGCCGCCTCGCCGAGCGGCGCCGTCTCCGTGGACCCGCGATCGCGGGCCGCGGCCTGAGGCCTCCGCAGTTGGGCCCAGCCCCCCGGAAGCGCCCCCCCGGCCCAGCCCGGCCCCCCCATATCCCAGCGGCCCCCCAGCCCGCCGCCCCCCCGGACCCCCAAACCCTGGTACCTCTGTGTCCCGGCCCCCCATATCCCAGCGCCCCCCCAGCCTCGCCCCCCTCGGCCCCCTGTATCCCAGTGCCCCCCAGGCCCCCAAACCCTGGTGCCTCCGCGTCCCGACCCCCCCAGCCCAGACCCCCATATCCCAGTGCCCCCCCAGCGCAGCCCCCCCAGGCCCCCATATCCTTGTGCCTCTGCGTCCCGGCCCCCCATATCCCAGTGCTCCCCCAGCCCAGCGGCCCCCCCCAGCCCGGCCCCCATAGCCTGGTGCCTCTGCGTCCCGGCCCCCCATTGCCCGGTGCCCCCCCCATACCCTGGCACCCCCTGGGCCCCCATATCCTGGTGCCTCCACTTCCAGGCACTCCCATAGGCCAGCGCCCCCTGGCCCCCATACCCTGGTGCTCCCCCCTAGCCCGGCGCCCCCAAACCCCAGCGCCTGGCGCGCTCGCGGCTGGGCGATGAGCGAGCTCAAGGACTGCCCACTGCAGTTCCATGACTTCAAGTCGGTGGATCACCTGAAGGTTTGCCCGCGTTACACGGCCGTGCTGGCCCGCTCTGAGGACGATGGCATCGGCATCGAGGAGCTCGACACGCTACAGCTGGAACTGGAGACGCTGCTGTCCTCAGCCAGCCGCAGGCTGCGGGTGCTGGAGGCAGAGACGCAGGTCAGGCTCCCTAGTTCCTCGGGGCGGCCTGGGGTACCAGGGTGATGGGCATGGGGATGCCAGGCCACCCAGTACAGCTGCAGCTGGAGTCCATCGGTCTTGGCTTCGCGGCCCTTTGCCAGGGACCATTTGGGCTCAGGAGGGAAGTCCCTTCTATGGCAGATGGAAGAGGTACCCCATATCTGCAAAGCTCCCCCCACTTCACGCACAGCCCATTTGGGGTCTGCCAATCCATGGTGCCCATGCCAAGAGCCGCTTAGGGGCAGTGCTGACCCAGCAGCAGGGGGTAGATCCTGTGGGCTTCAAACAAGCCAGCTGTGGAATGGTTAACATGTTGGGGTTTGATGAGTTGTCATTACTCTTCAGAGTGAACACCATAACAGAGTCCCAAGTAATGTCACAAGTTATTGGGGTGGCTGAGCGATGGTTAATGGCCAGGGCCTTGTGCTATACAGGAGGTCAGACTGCATGATTTCATAGCCCCCTCTGGCCTAAAAGGCCAAGAACCTTTGCCTTGTGGTAACGGCTGCAGCTGGGTCACTGCTTGTTGCTCTGTGGGTTGGCTCTGACCGGGAGGCCTGTTAACTTGTTTTCTCTGTGCCTGGAATTGCTTCATACAGGGGCTAGCCCCTGTTTTGTCCAGTGTGCCATCTCCCCAGTACTGGTTCCTCCCTCCCATGGCAGACAATGCCACAACAGAGCCCTGCTTGCTGCCAGTCTTGCAAGTCTGCCCAGCCTGTTTCCCCTTCCTTCTCTCTCTGTGGGTTGTGCTCCCTGTGAGCTGCAGAGGGATGCCAGCTGCGAGGGAGAACAGAGCTTGAGGGGAAAGGGGATGGGGGGGACCCTTAAAGGGCAGGCACGGCTCACTGAGGGCAGGAGTCCTGGATGGAACTAGACCCTTCCCTTTCCGCTCCTGGTTCTGGGCGCAGCCAGCTGTCTGTCTGGTGTGACACAGTGCCATTCTCTTTCAGATTTTGACAGACTGGCAGGACAAGAAGGGGGACAGGCGGTTCCTGAAGCTGGGCAAAGAGCACGAACTGGGCACCCCAGTTAAACACGGAAAGCCTAAGAAGCAGAAACTAGAGGGGAAGGGTGGCCATGGCACAGGGCCCGGCCCTGGGCGGCCCAAATCCAAGAACCTTCAGCCCAAGATCCAAGAATATGAGTTTCCAGACGACCCAGTTGACATGCCTCGGATCCCCAAAAATGATGCCCCAAACAGGTATGGGGTATCTGTGCGAAGCGACACTGAGAGAATGGGGGTGGAGACAGCTGGGCACAGTGAGCAAAGGGACACTGGGGGGTTCCCAAGGAAAACAAACTCATTTCCCTGTTGCTCCTGGTCAAAGCCACCAGCTGCGAAGCTGAATTGGAGCTTGGATGGCATGAGAGTGAAGTCTGGTCTGGCACTGAGCCATCCTAGGGCACAGAATCCATCTCCTCGGTAGAGGAGCAGCCACAGCTCAAGTCAGTGGCTCTGTGCCCGACTTGGGGTGGCCACCTGCCCCCTGCTCTCTGAGTGCCTGCTTTGCTCTGCCCTGCAGGTTCTGGGCTTCGGTGGAGCCCTACTGTGCTGACCTCACCAGTGAGGAGGTGCGAACCCTGGAGGAGCTGCTCAAACCCCCGGAGGATGAGGCTGAGCACTACAAGGTAAAGACCTCGGCGCAGCCACCCTCCAAGCCCCACGCTATCCTCCTGCTGTCTGGACCCTTCAGTCCTGTACCTTGCGGTGGTTGTCGACTCCACTGGGGCGAGGCTCGCAGCAAAGGCCTGTGTTTGTGGGCCGTTCCTTCCCCTCTGGATCTGGGCAGGGCCATGGGGCCTCTTGTCTGTGCTCGGGCAATGCAGGCTGGGTGGGACCAAGCTGAGCTGGAGGCTGTATTCTCCGAAAGGCCCGTGCTGCTTTGCCCCCGTTCTAGGGCAGCAGAGCGGCGCTGGGCTCTCCATGGAATACAGCAACCATTTCGGTTTCATTTCCAGGGCACTAAGTGGCCCAGGCCTTGGGTATCTGAAAGCTCGTCCCCTGCTCCTGCACTTGGGCCTCCCTCTGCTTTTCAGACACAATCAAACTGCCTGCTGCAAGGGGCAGGAGACAGCAGCCTCCTCGCAGGCCGGCCCCGCACTGTGGCACTTGCGGCTGCAGGATCTGAACGAACCCAGATCTCTGCATGCTGCAGGCCATGCCCAAACCTCCTTCCTGTGCTGTGCCAGGCCCTGGCCCAGCAGGTTGTTTTCAGTGAGAAACCCCAGCGGGGAGGGAGGGCAGGGACAGTTAGTCCATGAGTGCTCAGATCCCCCACTGGGCAGCGCGGAACGAGAACCTGGCTGGAGCAGTGGGCATTGTGGAAGGGAGAGGAGAGCAGTACATTTGGTATATTAGGATATTGTCACTGCAGCTCAGCCCTGTTGTGCTGCCCTCAAGGCTGGACGTGGGGCCGGAATGCAGAAAGTCACCTCAAAATGGCACGGCCAAGCCCCACATCAGGAGAGCCTAGGGGAAAGCTGCATGCACAGCCTTACCCCTGCCTTGGGCAAGCTCAGATACCACCACCAGCAAGAAGGTCCCAGACCAGGGGTTTCTCTCTAAGCGGTGACAGAAATGTGCAGCATCTCTGAGTGCTCAGCACAGCTCTGGGTAGGCTTGAGGTCACCCAGGACTCGTGTGCAGCACCATGGTGGACAACTGAATCAGGGAGACGGAAATGTGCTAGCCTCTGGAGGGGTTTAGTGTTAAACTGCAGCGTTACAGCAATCAGTGCAAATGCCTCTTAATCTGCTGCCGCTTAATGCAACGAAAGCCGTGGCACCTGGAGACGCAGTTTGTGTCCACTCCAGGGAAAATGGAGTCTGAAATATACTGACCATTTCCAAATCGGTGGCAAAGCAGAATTTCTGGGCCAAAATACCTGCTTTAACAGTGTTCAAAGAGTGCCTGTCCCAAACGCCGAACAATTCCCCCCCTTTCATGCAAACAGACACACTCACTGGTCCCACTGCTTCAGGCAGGAGATGCGTGGGACACTACCCAATGGCTGTTCAGAGTCAGGGGTGGTACAGGGCTGCAGAGAGGAGTATGAAAATCCAGACCTTAGTGAGAAGCAGAAGTCCAGGGGGCCAGGACCCTGGCCAGTACTCACCCGCTGCCCTCCCAGCTCACACAGCGAGAGCGCCCGAGCACCGGCCCAGCTGCCTCTCTGCCCCATGTATGCATGCAGGAGTGACAAATGGAGTCCACGACGCTCCTTGTGTAGCGTAGGCGGCAGCTGGCACCTGGCTCTTCTTGTGCTGGTCAAGCCGGTAACCTCAGTGCGTGCTGTGCTGGGGCGAGACCCGAGCTGTGAGGGACACTGCCCACGCGTGCTTTGCATCTGACCAGGATCCATCATACCTGAGCTTCCCAGGGCTGAGATCAAGGGGAAGCTCTTCTTTCTTGTGTGCAAGTGCTCTGGCAGAATCCCTTGCAGCTGTCTGTCAGTGCGGGTGTGTCACACGGTAAAGGGGGAGGAGAGCCTCTAACCCAGCCCACTCCCCCCAGCCTTGGCAGGGCAGGAGCTGGGACTGCCATGCTGTGCCCTTCCTCAGGCAGGAATTCTGAAGCTCTTGGCATGTGCCCAAGGAGTGGCCCTTACAGGACATGCATCTGCTCTCTGCAGAGACTTCCAGCAGGGCTTGACCACAGCCAGCTGGCACTGTGAGTTGCTCGGCACTGCTCGTCAGTGTGGGGTGCAGAGGGCAGCATAAGGCCATGCTCTGCCACGTCTCTGGTGGGAGAGGGGCTGCAGGGGCTCTGAACCCAGCTCCCTGAGCTCCTGCTCTCGCTGTCCTGCTGTTGTAGATCCCACCTCTGGGGAAGCATTACTCTGTGCGCTGGGCCCAGGAGGACCTGCTGGAAGAGCAGAAGGATGGCACCCGGGCAGCAGCGGCTGCTGACAAGAAGAAAGGCATCCTGGGACCACTAACGGAGCTGGACACAAAAGGTGCCTCTGCTCCCCTTCCCCAGGCAGCACCTCCATGGAGGGACTGAGCGACATGTACTGGGGGGGGGGGGGGGTCGTCCACGCCCAGCACTAGGGGGGAGAGTGGAACTGGAGGGTTTGTCCACGCCCAGCACCGAGGGGGGCAGGGGGTTTGTCCCCACTAGCACCGATGGGGGGGGGTGTGGGAGGGGGTGGGGGGGTTCGTCCACACCCAGCACCGGGGGGTGGGAGGCAGAGGGGGTTCGTCCATGCCGGGGGGAGGGGGGGCTGTGGTTCAGGCACGCCCAGCCCTGACGGACTGGTGTGGGGGTAGGGGTAGGGGTATGTGCCAGCCTCACCCATGTGGCTGGAGAGTCCCCGGCCCTGGTGCAGGGCGGTGGGGGACATGCCAGCCTCACCCTGGGCAGCTGGGGAGTCCCAGAGTGGAGGCTGTTAGGCCCTGTTCTGCTGCAGCCGCCGCTCTGCTCACCGCTTCCTTCTTGCAGATGTGGATGCACTGCTGAAGAAGTCAGAGTCCCAGCAGGAGCAGCCCGAGGACGGCTGCCCGTTTGGGCCCTTGACGCAGCGCCTCCTGCAGGCACTTGTAGAGGTGAGTGAGGCTCCGGGGCGACCCTGGCTGCCGTACCCCGTGGGGCGTGGGTCCCAGCAGCTTGAAACTCATCTTTCTCTCCTTCTCTGCTGCTAGGAGAACATCATCTCGCCCATTGAGGACTCCCCAATCCCAGAGCTGGCGGGCAAAGACTCGGGAGCTGACGGTGCCGGTACTTCACCCCGCAGCCAGAACAAACCCTTCAGGTGAGCAGCCCTATGCAGCCAGCCTGGTGGGCTGGTGGCCTGGCCAAGAGGCTCTTGTCTGCCTGGGAAACTGCTCCAGAACCTGGTCTGAATGTGCTGAGGTGCCCCCCAGGCCTGGGGTGGGTGTGCCGGGGCTGTAAGGGAAGAACATAAGAATGGCCAGATTGGGTCAGACCAAAGGTCCATCTAGCCCCGTATCCTGTCTGCTGACCATGGCCACTGCCAGGTGCCCCAGAGGGAATGTACAGAACAGGTAACAGTCAAGTGATTCATCCCCTTGCCCATTCCCAGCTTCTAGCAAACAGAGCCTAGGGACACCATCCCTGCCCTTCCTGGCTAATAGCCATTGATGGATCCATTCTCCATGAACTTATCTAGATCTTTTTTGAACCCTGTTATAGTCTTGGCCTTCACAACATCCTCTGGCAAAGGGTTCCACAGGTTGACTGTGCGTTGTGTGAAGAAATACTTCCTTTTGTGTGTTTTAAACCTGCTGCCTATTAACTTCATTGGGTGACCCCTAGTTCTTGTGTTATGACAAGAAGTAAATAACACTTTATCTACTTTCTCCACACCAGTCATGATTTTATAGACCTCAATCATATCCCCCCTTAGTCGTCTCTTTTCCAAGCTGAAAAGTCCCCCGTCTTATTAATCTCTGGTCATATGGTAGCTGTTCCATACCCCTAATAATTTTTGTTACCCTTTTCTGAACATTTTCCAATTCCAATATAGCTTTTTTGAGATGGGGCGACCACATCTACAGGCAGTATTCAAGATATGGGCGTATCATGGATTTATATAGAGTGTGACAAAGTTCCTGCTCTACCTTGGTGCGTCTTGCGCTTATTGGCAGATTTGCTTGCCTGGAGCTTCACAGCAGCCCTCAGCTTGGCCGTTTTTCTGAACCCACAGTCCAGGTCAACTCCTCCTGTGTCTGACCAGCAGTTGGGAGGTTTGGGGGGAACCCGGGCCCGTCCTCTACTCCGGGTTCCGGCCCAGGGCCCTGTGGAATGCAGCTGTCTAGAGTGCCTCCTGGAACAGCTGTGCGACAGCTCCAACTCTCTGGGCTACTTCCCCATGGCCTCCTCCCAACACCTTCTTTATCCTCACCATAGGACCTTCCTCCTGGTGTCTGATAATGCTTGTACACCTCAGTCCTCCAATAGTCCACATTCTCACTCTCAGTTCCTCACACGCACACCACAAACAGAAGTGAGCTCCCTTTTAAAACCCAGGTGCCGTGATTAGCCTGCCTTAATTGGCTGCAGGTGTTCTAATCAGCCTGTCTTAATTGTTCTGGAACCTTCCCTGTTACGTTACCCAGGGAAAAGGGACCTACTTAGCCTGGGGCTAATATATCTGCCTTCTATTACTCTCCTGTAGCCATCTGGCCCGACCCTGTCACATATCCCCCCCTCTGCCCAACACTATGGGGTTGGGCAACTTGGGACGTCAGGCAGTGTACTCGTGACAAGCCATCTGTATTGCCATGGTGGCTTCCAGCCTGATGGTGTATGGTGAATTGGAAAGGTTGTAGGGACAGGAACCATCTGGTCAACCTTGTGTTCTTCTCTTTATTTCGCTGCATCCACTGGAGGGGTGCATGGTCAGTCACAAGGGTAAACCGTTGTCCCAGAAGGTAATAACATAGTGTTTCCATGGCCCATTTCACAGCTAGGCACTCTTTCAAGCTTGGCATACTTCTGCTCTCTCTGCAGGAGTTTCCTGCTGAGGTAGAGGATTGGGTGTTCTTCATCTCCGACCATCTGTGATGGGACAGCTCCCAGTCCTACTTCAGATGCATCTGTTTGTAAAATGGAATTCTTTGTTGAAGTCTGGGGCTATAAGCACAGGGTTACTACAGAGGGCTATCTGTAGATCCATGAATGCTCTCTCTGCGGCATCTGTCCACTTCACCATGTCTGGACCCCAGGCTTTTATCAGGTCTGTCAGGGGACTTGCTCTGGTAGCAAAATGGGGAATAAATCGTCGGTAGTACCCCACCACACCCAGGAATGCCCAGACTTGCTTTTTCCGATTCGGCTGGGGCCAATTTTGGATAGCCTCTAGTTTTAGTTGGGCTTGACCATGCCCCTTCCTACAATGTAGCCAAGGAATTCAGCCTCGGCTAGCCCTATAGCACACTTGGCTGGGTTGGCTGTGAGGCCAGCCTGTCTTAGTGTGTCCAAAACTGCTTCCACCTTTCCTAAGTGGGTTTCCCAGTCGGGGGTGTGAATAATCACATCATCCAGGTATGCCGCTGCATAACTGGTATGGGGCCGTAGGAGCTTGTCCATAAGACGCTGGAAGGTGGCAGGTGCCCCATGTAGTCTAAAAGGAAGAACAGTATATTGAAACAGATCCTCTGGGGGTAGAGAGTGCCATCTTTTCTTTCGCATCTTTGGCAAGGGGAATCTGCCAGGATCCGTTTGTTAAATCAAGGGTGGTCAAAAATCAGGCATTGCCCAGGTGGTCAACTAACTCGTTGATACGAGGTATGGGGTATGCATCGAATTTGGATATCTCATTCAGCCAGCGAAAGTCATTACAAAACCTAGTGGTGCCATCGGGTTTGAGCACCAACACAGTCAGGCTTGACCATTGACTGTGGGACTCTTCGATGACTCCCAGCTCCAACATCCTTTTTACCTCTGACTTGATCTCCTCCCTTTTTGCTGCTGGGACCCGGCAGGGCCTTAAAGTTACCTTTGCCCCAGGGTCTGTGATAATATGGTGATATGCTTCAGTGGTCCGGCCTGGTTTGGTTGAAAACATGTCCTGGTATCGGTTGATCAACCGATACCTCCTTCTTCTGGTTTGGTGTCAGATCAGTGGATATCCTGATCTGCTTCTGCATACTATTTCCCTGGATCAGGGTCTCTTGGGCCACTACACACCTTCTCGTTGGTGCCAAGGCTTTAAGAGGTTACTGGGATAAATTTGTTCTTGTTTCTGGTGTCCTGGCTGCAGCACCTTGTAGGTTACTTCCCCCACAGGTTCAACCACCTCATAGGGCCCCTGCCATTGGTCCAAAAGCTTGCTTTCTGCTTTGGGTGCCATCACCCAATCCCCTGGTTGGAACGGTCGGACTTTTGCCTGGCAATTGTAATGGGTTCGCTGGGCCTCCTGCCCCTTTTCCAAATGTTCCCGTACAATAGGGGTGACCCGGGCTATCCGTTCTCGCATCTGCAACGGATGGTCAATTATATTCCTCCCCTCACTGGGTTCCTCTTCCCAGATTTCTTTTGCAATATCTAGTATGCCACGGGGGTGGCGTCCGTATAATAATTCAAAGGGGGGAAAACCCAGTTGAGGCCTGAGGTACCTCCCGGATTGCTAACATAGGTAGGGTAGTAGGGTGTCCCAATCCTTCCTGTCCCAATTTACCACTTTCTACCAGCCCATCGGTCTGCGGATGATAGACTGAAGTTCTCAGGGTATGTATATGGAGCAGCATACACGGGTCCTTCATTAGCTTAGACATAAATGGGGTACCTTGGTCTGTTAATATCTCCTTTGGTAGCCCCACTCAGGCAAAGATCCCCACCAACTCTTTAGCTATCGTTTTAGAGGCCGTGTTCCGCAGGGGGACGGCTTCTGGGTAGCGAGTAGCATAATCCAGAATGACAAGTATATATTGGTGGCCCCAGGCTGTCTTCTCCAGGGGTCCCACTAGGTCCATGGCTGTTCATTTGAAGGGGCACTCTATGATGCAAAGGGGTACTAAAGGTGCCCTCAAGTGGGGAATCGGGACTGTGCAGCTGACACTCTGGGCAGGACGCACAGTACCTCCGCACTTCATGTACTCCGGGCCAGAAGAATCGTCGCAGGACCCGTCCCAAGATCTTCTCTACCCCCAAATGCCTCCCAAAAAGATGACTATTGGCCAGACTTAATACAGTATTCTGGTGTTTTTGAGGTACTAAGATCTGCTGTACCTTCTGCCCTGTACTGGTGCAAACTCGGTATAAGAGATTCTTCTTCATTATGAAGTAGGGTCCTGGTCCCTGGGTTTTCCCTTCCATGGGGACCCCATCTGTTTCGGTCACCTCCTTCCTAATGTTGTTGTACCTTGGGTCTTCAGCCTGGTCCCGTCCAAAATTTCCTCTCCCGGGGCTAATCTGCCCGAGAGCTAGGGGGCCAGTCTCTGTTGCCTCTACTGATTCAGAGGCATTAGGGTGTGGGTCAGATTCGGGTGCTTCTCCCTCCTGGGTGGCCTCCTTTTCAGCTGGCGTCTTTCGGGTCCGCCTACCTACGAGAGCGACCCTCTGGCTTTGGGCCGGTATTCGGGTTCCCAAGGCCTTAGCTTCCCTTCTTTCCCTTTTTGTCTTTCTACGCTGTCTGGTAGTGGAGAACAAATCTGGGGATATTTCAGAGAAGGTTGGGGGCTGACAGTCTACTGTGGATGCCTCACTACTTTCAGGGCTTCCCCCTTTCTCCAATTCCCCTACCGGGAGTAAGTCTCCAAACCCTGGGAAGTCCCTCCCTATGAGCACCGGGTATGGGAATTTTGGGACTACACCTGCTGCTACCTCAGTAGTGTTCCCCTGAATCTCTATTTTTTACTGGGATGGTGGGGTAATAACCAACTGTCCCATGGATGCATGTTATCCCCGTACGCTTAGCCCACAGCAGCGGACTGTGCTTCTCGAGCTTCCCTGAGACAAGCGTGATAGCACTCCCTGAATCAGCCAGTGCTGTGGTCTCTACCCCATTTAGCTTCACTGGTCTAGTGTACATATGTGGGGTTAGTGAGACCCCCACAAGGTGGATTAGGGAGCATGGGTCTGCCCAGTTCCCCAGGTTACACTGCATAGGCTCCTTGGCATTGGGACACTGCAGCTATGTGTCCCCACTCCCCACAGGCATAACGTCTCTATGGAATCCTAGGAGTTCCCTGGTCTCTTGGTTTGGGCAGTCTAACATCACGATCCTCTTCCCCCTCAGTGCTCTGACTCTTTGTGGCTTCTGGTGGCCTTCAGCCCCTCTCTTTTTCCACCTGGGCTTTCCTGGTGGCCCAGTCACCCGAGCTCTAGGGCTTGGTGCTGTAGTGTAACCCGGGGTGCTTCGTCCTTAATGGGTTCGGTCAGCTCCCTCGCCGTCCTTCACCTGTCTACCAGCGCGACAACCTCGTCGTAGGGGGAGGGTTCGTTCTGGCTTACCCAGGCGCGAAGGTCTGGTGGTAGTCCTCTCCTGTACTGGTCGATGACCAGAACCTCTAGTATCGACTCAGTTTGTAACCACTTTCATGCGAGATGGATGAGGTCATATGATTGGGACCGCGAGGTTTTATTTTCCTGGTACCTCCACTCATGATATCGCTGGGCCTGCCCTGCGGTCGTTACCCCAGATCTGGCCAGGATCTCTGCTTTCACCTGGGGGTTGTCAGCCGCAACCTCTTCAGGCAAATCATAGTAGACCTTCTGGGCCTCCCCACACAGGAATGGAGCGAGGATGCCAGACCACTGTTCTCAGGGCCAAGCCTCCCGCAGGGCTGTTCTCTCAAAGGCCAGGAGGTATGCCTCTACATCATCCTTCCGCGTAATTTTCTGCAGCCAGTTGCTGGCCCGCATGATCTGCGTCCCATCATGGCCGTGGTTCAGCTCTGTAAGGGCCTTTACCTGGTTTATTAGTTCCCGCAACATAGTCCGGTCTTGAGCAGCCTGGTCCATCAGGCGATTAGTCTCTTGCTGCAGCTGCACTGCCTCCTGTTGGGCGGCTGCCTGGACACGAGTAGCCTCCTGCTGGGCAGCCGTGGCTTGTATCAGTGTCCGCACCACCTCCATTGTGGTGAGAAAAAATAAAAATAGACCTTCTTCCCTCCCCCCCCCCACCAACACCCTCCTCCTCCCGCCACGCTCATGCACACCAGATCCCACTGCTCACACCAGTTGTGACAAAGTTCCTCCTCTACCTTGGTGAGTCTTGCACTTATTGGCGGATTTGCTAGTCTTGCAGCTTCATGGCAGCCCTCAGCTTGGCCATTTTCATGAATCCACAGTCCAGGTCAACTCCTCCTGTGTCTGACCAGCAGTTGGGAGGATTTGGGGGGAACCCGGGCCTGCCCTCTACTCTGGGTTCCGGCCCAGGGCCCTGTGGATTGCAGCTGTCTACAGTGCCTCCTGGAACAGCTGTGCGACAGCTCCAACTCCCTGGGCTACTTCCCCATGGCCTCCTCCCAACCCCTTCTGTATCCTCACCATAGGACCTTCCTCCTGGTGTCTGATAATGCTTGTACTCCTCAGTCCTCCAGCAGTCCATGTTCTCACTCTCAGCTCCTCACACGCACACCACAAACAGAAGTGAGCTCCTTTTTAAAACCCAGGTGCCGTGATTAGCCTGCCTAACTGATTCTAGCAGCTTCTTGATTGGCTGCAGGTGTTCTAATCAGCCTGTCTTAATTGTCTCCAGAAGTCATTATGTCATTATGCAAGGTAGCCTATTTCCCCTTGTTTTTTCCTACCCCCCCCCCCCCAGATGTTCTGGTTTAACTTGGATTTAAACTTGGAGAGTGGTCAGTTTGGATGAGCTATTACCAGCAGGAGAGTGAGTTTGTGTGTGTATGGGGGTGGGGGGGTGAGAAAACCTGGATTTGTGCTGGAAATGGCCCACCTTGATTATCATGCACATTGTAGGGAGAGTGGTCACTTTGGATGAGCTATTACCAGCAGAATAGCGAGTTTGTGTGTGTGGTTTTTGTGAGGGGGTGAGAGAACCTGGATTTGTGCAGGAAATGGCCCAACTTGATTATCATGCACATTGTGTAGAGAGTTGTCACTTTGGATGGGCTATCACCAGCAGGAGAGTGAATTTGTGTGTGGAGGGTGAGAAAACCTGGATTTGTGCTGGAAATGGCCCAACTTGATGATCACTTTAGATAAGCTATTACCAGCAGGACAGTGGGGTGGGAGGAGGTATTGTTTCATATTCTCTGTGTGTATATGAAGTCTGCTGCAGTTTCCACAGTATACATCCGATGAAGTGAGCTGTAGCTCACGAAAGCTCATGCTCAAATAAATTGGTTAGTCTCTAAGGTGCCACAAGTACTCCTTTTCTTTTTGCGAATACAGACTAACACGGCTGTTACTCTGAAACCTGTCTCCAGAAGGTTCCTGATTGTTCTGGACCCTTCCCTGTTACCTTACCCAGAGAAAAGGGACCTACTTAGCCTGGGGCTAATATATCTGCCTTCTGTTACTCTCCTGTAGCCCTCTGGCCCGACCCTGTCACAAGAGGTAGTACAATATTTTCTGTCTTATCTATCCCTTTCTTAATTTTATTTATTTAGTGTGTGCATAGTCGTCTAGCCATTCCCAACATTCTGTTCGCTTTTTTGGCTGCTGCTGCACATCAAGTGGATGTTTTCTGAGAACTATCCGCAATGATTCATAGACTCATAGATATTAAGGTCAGAATGGACCATTATGATCATCTAGTCTGGCCTTCTGCACAGTGCAGGCCACCGAAGCTCACCCATCCACTCCAGCAATAAACCTCTCACCTATGTCTGAGCTATTGAAATCCTCAAATCATGGTTTAAAGACTTCAAGGCACAGAGAATCCTCCAGCAAGTGACTCATGCCCCATGCTGCAGAGGAAGGTGAAAAACCCCCAGGGCCTCTTCCAATCTGCCCTGGAGGAAAATTCCTTCCTGACCCCAAATATAGCAATCAGCTGAACCCTGAGCACGTGGGCAAGAATCACCAGGCAGATACCCAGGAAAGAATTCTCTATAGTAACTCCGATCCCACCTCATCTAACATCCCATCACAGGCCATTGGGCCTATTTACCATGAATAGTTAAAGATCAATTAATTGCCAAAATCATGTTATCCCATCATACCATCTCTTCCATAAAATTACCGAGTTTAATTTTGAAGCCAGATAGGTCTTTTGCCCCCACTGCTTCCCTTGGAAGGCTGTTCCAGAATTTCACTCCTCTGATGGTTAGAAACCTTCGTCTAATTTTAAGTCTAAACTTCCAAATGACCAGTTTATATCCATTTGTTCTTGTGTCCACATTGGTACTGAGCTTAAATAATTCCTCTCCCTCTCTGGTATTTATCCCTCTGATATATTTATAGAAAGCAATTATATCTCCCCTCAACCTTCTTTTGGTTAGGCTAAGCCAAGCTCCTTGAATCTCCTTTCATAAGATTTCATGGATTTGTGCTGGAAATGGCCCAACTTGATGATCACTTTAGATAAGCTATTACCAGCAGAACAGTGGGGCGGGAGGAGGTATTGTTTCATGGTCTCTGTGTATAGAATGTCTTCTGCAGTTTCCATGGTATGCATCCGATGAAGTGAGCTGTAGCTCATGAAAGCTTATGCTCAAATAAATTGGTTAGTCTCTAAGGTGCCACAAGTACTCCTTTTCTTTTTGCGAATACAGACTAACACGGCTGTTACTCTGAAACCTTTCATAAGACAGGTTTTCCATTCCTCGGATCATCCTAGTAGCCCTTCTTTGTACCTGTTCCAGTTTGAATTCATCCAAGATTTTTCTTGAGTTGTAACAGCTAATTGAGACCCCCATTATTTTATCTGTATAGTTGTGATTGTTTTTCAGCGTGCATTACTTTGCATTTATCCACATGGAATTTCATCTGCCATTTTGTTGCCCAGTCACCCAGTTTTGAGAAATCCTTTTTGTAGCTCTTTGCAGTCAGTTTCGGATTTAACTATCTTGAATAGTTTTGTATCATCTGCAGATTTTGCCACCTCACTGTTTACCCCTTTTCCAGATCAGTTGGATATGTTGGATATGAATATGTTGAACAGCAGTGGGCCCAGTACAGACCCCTGGGGGTCACCACTATTTACCTCTCTCCATTCTGAAAACTGACCATCGATTCCTACCCTTTGTTTCCTATCTTTTTAGCCTGTTACCGATCTATGAGAGGACCTTCCCTCTTATCCCATAACAGCTTACTTTGCTTAAGAGCCTTTGGTGAGGGACCTTGTCAAAGGCTTTCTGATGATCTAAGTACACCATATCTACTGGATCCCCCTTGTCCACATGCGCGCTGACCCCCTCACAGAATTGTAGTAGGAGCAGAGAAGAAACTTCTCTTCTCGTGTCTACATGCGTTGAGGAATTGCTCAGGGAGAAGTTCAAGGGTTAGAGAGCCTGGTGTG
Source organism: Lepidochelys olivacea (assembly GCF_965140295.1). Taxonomy (NCBI): domain Eukaryota; kingdom Metazoa; phylum Chordata; order Testudines; family Cheloniidae; genus Lepidochelys; species Lepidochelys olivacea. Next base: position 868,537 of record NC_140417.1, on the reverse strand, counting down.
TTCAGCCCCTGAGCAGAACTCTCCTGTCCCCTCTGAGATCCAGTGCTCTAGAGCCTGGGCTCTCCTGTGCCTGGCAGGCAGCACCAGAGCCAAGGGAGAGGAATGGGCTCATACTCTTGCCGAGTTGGACTCGGAAGCAGCCAGCCTGTGGGTGAGATCTGGGTGGGGAGCCTGGTTAGTTCTCACTGCCTCCTTTCTGGAGTGAGGGCCAGCCCTGCCCACTCCTGGGCGGAGGGGAGGGGACAAAGGGAGGGCCGGCCGGCTCTTTGCTGATCTAGCAGGTGTGCTGCTGCAGTAGCTGGGGTGGTGTGCTGCCAGGGCCTCACAGAAGCTCCCTTCTCTGCCCCTTGCAGCGTCCCCCACACCAAGTCCCTGGAGGGGCGGCTCAAGGAGGAGCTGATTGCCCAAGGCCTGCTGGAGTCCGAGGACCGCCCCCCCGAGGACTCGGAGGATGAGGTCCTGGCAGAGCTGCGCAAGAGGCAGGCCGAGCTCAAGGCGCTCAGTGCTCACAACCGGGCCAAGAAGCAGGAGCTGCTCAGGTGGGTGTGGGGCCAGAGGTGCTGGCAGGAGGCTAGGCCACAGCTGACGGCTCTGCCTCTCTCCCCAGGCTGGCCAAGGATGAGCTACACAGGCAGGTTCTGCGGCAACGTGTGCGTGTGGCTGACAATGAGGTCATGGACGCCTTCCGCAAGATCATGGCGGCACGCCAGAAGAAGCGCACGCCCACCAAGAAGGAGAAGGACCAGGCCTGGAAGACCCTGAAGGAGCGCGAGAGCATCCTCAAGCTCCTGGATGGCTAATGGGGAAGTGCCTCAGCCTGCCCTGTCTCTCCAGACTGGCTGCCCAGCTGGGCTCCCTCTGCCTGCACAGACCGCTCCTCGCCGGGGACAGGGAGGCTCCGACCCTAGGCCTTAGCAGTGACTTCCCTGGCCTTGTCTGCCTGGGGCCGGGCACAGGCTCACTCTGTCTGCCTGGGGCTGGGCTGGAGGGGTTTGCCAGGCCCTGGGGAGGCAGAGCCCCCATGTGTGTCCCTGCCTGCACCTCCCTGAGCAGCTCCCTGGACTCCCCCTTCTCCCTGGGGTGCTCAGCTCCCCCATCTCCCTTCCCTACTATGCTGTGCAAGGTGCGCTCTCCCTTCCCAGCCCCCGGCGGGCCTGCTCCCTGGGGCAGGTGATCTGCAGGGGCGGGTGCTGCGCAGGGCTGGGCCAGGGCCCTTCTCTTAGGCCTGTTCTTTGGATCCCTGCTGCAGCCAAGGGCACCAGAGGGCTCCCTCATCCGTCTGCTTGTAGGCAGCGCTCTTTCCTTTCTGGCCTATCTGGCTGTAGATCTAGAGCACTTGTCTGGCTGCAGGCGAGAGCCATCCAGCCGCCCCAGGACCACACAAGCACAGCTGCCTGTCTAGAAGGATCACTGGTCCCGGCCTCTCTCCTGGTCGCATGGGCAAGGGCAGGGGCTGACCAGCCCTGCTAGCATAACCCCCGCCTCCAAAGGGCCTGAAGCCAAGCAGGGAGCTGCTGCCTGGAGAAACCAGGGTCTGGGTACCCCCCACGTGCCCAGTTGTGAGCAGCAGAGAGTGCTGTGACCCTGGGAACAGCCCAGCTTCCCTTTCTGGGTGCAGCTGGGCCCTGCTGTTATTCTTGGAAAGCCGTGACAGCCCTGCCATCAGCTGCACTGCAGCCTCCAGCCCCACTGCCTGGGGCGTCTCCATGGGGCGGGCGTGTAGCTCCGGGGAGTGGGGAGGATACAGACCTGCTGGACAGTGCATCTCTGTTCCACTTCCAGCCAGTCCCCAGGTGCGGCGGGAGCTGCCAAAGCAGGGGGCTCTAGTTGTGTCCCTGTCCCCTTCCCCTGGGTGGGGGGCTGGCCCCTGGGGGAGTGCGGCTAGAAGTCTCCATGGCTGGAGGCTGTCCAGCCACAGGAGGGAGCTGCCAAAGCAGGGGGCTCTAGTTGTGTCCCTGTCCCCTTCCCCTGGGTGGGGGGCTGGCCCCTGGGGGAGTGCGGCTAGAAGTCTCCATGGCTGGAGGCTGTCCAGCCACAGGAGGGAGCTGCCGAAGTGCGATGGGAAGTTGAGGCCCGAAGGGCAGCCCCTCGCTTTGCCTCAGGCCAGCGCAGCAGTGGGGGTGGGAATGCAGCAGAGCGGAGGGGGCCTGAGGCAAAGGGGGAAGGAACGCTCCCCTGCTGTACAGGTCGTGCCAGGGCAATTCTGGCAGTGCTGGGTGGGCAGGAAGACGGTAGCAAATGGAGGGGCAGGGGCTGGCTGAAGTGCAGGACCTGGATCTCTGCCTCTGCGCTCCACCTGGGGCCCCTGCACTCAGCTGCAGAGGTGCCCCCTATGAGGCTTGCCCCTTGCGGGGAGGCACAGGCTGTGCCTGGCTGGGAGAGCACCTTAGTCCTAGCTTGTGGAGCTCCTTCTGGCTGTAGTAGCCGTCTCCTGGGAGGGCAGGGACACCATGGCTGGGGCTGTGCCAACTGGGCAGAACCCAGAGGGATTGAGCTGGGGCCAGGCAGGGGTCCTGGGCTCCCCTCTGCTTAGCGGGAGCAGCCCAGTTGCTGCTGAGATTTGAGGCTCTGGGGGTCTCAGCACCAAGGCTGGGTCAGGCCTGTGCTGGGGGTGCTGCCTGCTGGGCTCTGCATGAGAATGACAGCTTTTAGCTGATGGGGCAGGGGAGGGATGAGGTGGCCGTGCACCTGTCTCATGTCAGTGCCCCGCACCACTGCCCGTGGGTGGGTGCTCTCTGCACAGGCCCTGCCAGGGAGTAGGGGGCTGGAGAGTAGAGACCCTCCAAACCTAGCTGCTGCCCATCGGGTGGGTGGGGAAGCTGCTACTTGCCTTAGTGGGGTGGGCTGGAGTTCTGCCAGCCCTGTGGGTGCTCTCTCTAGTCCAGCACTGGGCACCTTCTGGGCTTCCCGAATGCCAGTTGTCTGCCCCCTGGCCTACCCCAACCGAAGGTGCACAAGGATAGGTTCCAGCCAGGGAAACCTTTGTTTTCTCTCCAGCGGTTTCTTCACTCACCTCCCTGTTCGCTGGGAGACTCTGGGGCTGGCTCTTGGGCCCGCTGGTCTGGGGGGTGGTCAGAGGGTCCTTGCACCACTTTCTCTGAAAGCTTGAATGGTCGTATCAGGGCATGGGAGCAGGTGAGGCCTGCTCCAGCCCCTGGCCATGATGCCAGCAGCTCTGGGAGGTCCCTGTTGTTAGTGGGCTAAAACCGGAGCAAACCTATCGGCTGACACACACGCAGGAGGCTTTCCGTGTCATTCTGGCTAGGGAGGGAAGTGTGCCAGCTGAAGAGCTGGGACTATATTGACTAGTTGAAGGGGAACCCCCAGGGTCTCCCTGGCCTCTGCAAAGCACTGTTGGGGGCTCTGGGCTGCTGGAATTCTGTGAGCAGCTCAGTCTTGGAGTGGGACTTCCAAAGGGCCTCAGACAGGGCTGGAGCCAGAAACCCCCGCCTAGGTTATCCAGTCTGGCAAAAGGTGGGGAAGGCCTGAGGCCATGAGCACGGTCAAGCTGTGGCTACATGGAGCTGCCTCGGTGGCTCACGGACTTTTCTACACCTGCCTCGCTCCCCACACCCTCTTCCTGAGAGGACAATTGGAGAGTTGGAAAGTTCTTGGCCCATGGTTGGGTCCGAGGCTGGGTGTTCAGTGTATTTATTAGCAAGCGAGAAATTTAGCCATTGTTGCAGATGACACCAAATTATTTAAATAAAGATGGTGAAGACTGAGAGGAGCCTGCGGGGGTCTGACCAGCCAGGAGACCAGGCGACCCACTGGCAGATGGCAGTCAGAGCTGACAGACAAATGAACATTGGCAGGAATAAGTCAACCTGCTCGCTCGCTGTACAGGGCTCTCAAGGAACTGTAATGACCCAGGGAAAAGGCCTGGCTGTTCTTGGGCCGGGTCAGTGGAAGCTCTGCTCCGTGTGCAGCCGCAGTGAACAAGCAAATAAACAGGTGGGATGCGCAAGGATGAAAAAGCCTCCTCTGGGATGCTGTGGTCAGTGCTAGTCCCCACGTCTCCGCCAGAACGCAGCAGGAATCCAGGGGCTTGGGCAGAGGCAACGCGAATGGTCTGGGGCTGGAAAGCCCCCAGGCAGAGAGCCTGAAACACTTGGGCCTGTCTCCATTAGAGAAGGGACAAGGGGGGAGCGGATTAAGGTGGCCTGGGGAATGAATGGGCTAGAGAAGGCAGTGGGCACTGCCGTTCTCCCTCTGTCCTGACAGGAGAACCGGGCGTTTCGGGACGCTGGCAGGTAGCCCGTTTGCAGCAGGGAGGAAAGACCTGGTCAACGCTCCGCTGTCCAGGGCTGCTGCCTCCGTAGGCTGTAACGGGGCAGGAGGGAGCGTGGGAGAGAGAAGGGGCCGCAGCCTGGGGCGCTACGGGGAACCCCCCAGGGCAAGTTGCCCTGGGCCTGGCCCGGCCCGGCTGGCTGGTCCTGTGCTGCATGGGCCGCGGGGGAGCTGGGGGCTGTGAAGTGCAAAGGGGTGAGCGGAGCACCCGTGGGGCAGCATGAGGAAGGGGCCTGGAGAAATGCAATGGGTTGGCGGGGGGACTCCATGGGGTGGCCTGGGGCTGGCGTGTGTTGGGATTCTGGGGGGGGTCCCATGGGGTGGCCTGGGGGGGGTAGGAGGGACCCCTGTGGCCGCTCTGGAGGAGGGGGAGGGCTCTCACGGGGCAGGAGTGGGGGGGATTCTGGGGGGGGTCCCATGGGGTGGCCTGGGGGGGGGTAGGAGGGACCCCTGTGGCCGCTCTGGAGGAGGGGGAGGGCTCTCACGGGGCAGGAGTGGGGAGGATTCTGGGGGGGGTCCCATGGGGTGGCCTGGAGGGGGGGGTAGGAGGGACCCCTGTGGCCGCTCTGGAGGAGGGGGAGGGCTCTCACGGGGCAGGAGTGGGGGGGATTCTGGGGGGGGTCCCATGGGGTGGCCTGGAGGGGGGGGTAGGAGGGACCCCTGTGGCCGCTCTGGAGGAGGGGGAGGGCTCTCACGGGGCAGGAGTGGGGGGGATTCTGGGGGGGGTCCCATGGGGTGGCCTGGAGGGGGGGGTAGGAGGGACCCCTGTGGCCGCTCTGGAGGAGGGGGAGGGCTCTCACGGGGCAGGAGTGGGGGGGATTCTGGGGGGGGTCCCATGGGGTGGCCTGGGGGGGGGTAGGAGGGACCCCTGTGGCCGCTCTGGAGGAGGGGGAGGGCTCTCACGGGGCAGGAGTGGGGGGGATTCTGGGGGGGGTCCCATGGGGTGGCCTGGAGGGGGGGGTAGGAGGGACCCCTGTGGCCGCTCTGGAGGAGGGGGAGGGCTCTCACGGGGCAGGAGTGGGGGGGATTCTGGGGGGGGTCCCATGGGGTGGCCTGGGGGGGGGTAGGAGGGACCCCTGTGGCCGCTCTGGAGGAGGGGGAGGGCTCTCACGGGGCAGGAGTGGGGGGGATTCTGGGGGGGGTCCCATGGGGTGGCCTGGAGGGGGGGGTAGGAGGGACCCCTGTGGCCGCTCTGGAGGAGGGGGAGGGCTCTCACGGGGCAGGAGTGGGGGGGATTCTGGGGGGGGTCCCATGGGGTGGCCTGGAGGGGGGGGTAGGAGGGACCCCTGTGGCCGCTCTGGAGGAGGGGGAGGGCTCTCACGGGGCAGGAGTGGGGGGGATTCTGGGGGGGGTCCCATGGGGTGGCCTGGAGGGGGGGGTAGGAGGGACCCCTGTGGCCGCTCTGGAGGAGGGGGAGGGCTCTCACGGGGCAGGAGTGGGGGGGATTCTGGGGGGAGTCCCATGGGGTGGCCTGGAGGGGGGGGTAGGAGGGACCCCTGTGGCCGCTCTGGAGGAGGGGGAGGGCTCTCACGGGGCAGGAGTGGGGGGGATTCTGGGGGGGGTCCCATGGGGTGGCCTGGGGGGGGGTAGGAGGGACCCCTGTGGCCGCTCTGGAGGAGGGGGAGGGCTCTCACGGGGCAGGAGTGGGGGGGATTCTGGGGGGGGTCCCATGGGGTGGCCTGGGGGGGGGTAGGAGGGACCCCTGTGGCCGCTCTGGAGGAGGGGGAGGGCTCTCACGGGGCAGGAGTGGGGGGGATTCTGGGGGGGGTCCCATGGGGTGGCCTGGGGGGGGGTAGGAGGGACCCCTGTGGCCGCTCTGGAGGAGGGGGAGGGCTCTCACGGGGCAGGAGTGGGGGGGATTCTGGGGGGGGGTCCCATGGGGTGGCCTGGAGGGGGGGGTAGGAGGGACCCCTGTGGCCGCTCTGGAGGAGGGGGAGGGCTCTCACGGGGCAGGAGTGGGGGGGATTCTGGGGGGGGTCCCATGGGGTGGCCTGGAGGGGGGGGTAGGAGGGACCCCTGTGGCCGCTCTGGAGGAGGGGGAGGGCTCTCACGGGGCAGGAGTGGGGGGGATTCTGGGGGGGGTCCCATGGGGTGGCCTGGAGGGGGGGGTAGGAGGGACCCCTGTGGCCGCTCTGGAGGAGGGGGAGGGCTCTCACGGAGCAGGAGTGGGGGGGATTCCGCGGGGGGGGGTCTGGAGAAGGGGGCGCCGCACCCCCCGGTCTCAGGTTCTCGGTGGGTCCGGCTGGGGGAGGAGGCGGGATCGGGCCCCCCCCGCCTGTGAATGGAGCCGCCCTGCCCCTCCCCCAGCTAATTTTAGTTTAATCCCGTCGCCAGGCAGATCCCGGCCTCGGATTGGCCGCCCCGCAGCGAGCCCCGCCTCGCTGTGACGTCACGGGGCTGGGCGCTGCGGCCGCTCTCGGGCTCGGCTCGGGGGAGAGCGGGGCGCGCGGTAAGGGCCGTGCGGGGCCGTGCGCGGGGGGTGCGGGGTGCAGGGGTGTGTGTGTGTGTGCGTGCGCGCGCGCGTGCACACACTGTGTGCGCGTGCAGGTTCTGTGGGGGTGGGGTGCAGGGGGGGGTGCTCACAGGGGTCTCCGTGCGTGTGTGCTCACAGGCCTGTGTGTGCAGTGGTCTGTGTGCATGCGCTCAAGGATCCCTCTGTGTGTGCGCAGGTACATGCATGCCTGCGTGTGCAGGGATGTGTGTGCATGTGTATATTTGTGTGTGTGTGCGTGTGCAGGGATCCTTGTGTGCGTGTGCAGGGATCCCTGTGTGCGTGTGCAGGGATGTGTGTGCATGTGTATATTTGTGTGTGTGTGCGTGTGCAGGGATCCCTGTGTGCGTGTGCAGGGATCCCTGTGTGCGTGTGTATATTTGTGTGTGCGTGTGCAGGGATCCTTGTGTGCGTGTGCAGGGATGTGTGTGCGTGTGTATATTTGTGTGTGTGAGCGTGTGCAGGGATCCCTGTGTGCGTGTGCAGGGATCCCTGTGTGCGTGTGCAGGGATGTGTGAGTGTGCGTGTGCAGGGATGTGTGAGTGTGCGTGTGCAGGGATCCCTGTGTGCGTGTGCAGGGATGTGTGAGTGTGCGTGTGCAGGGATCCCTGTGTGCGTGTGCAGGGATGTGTGTGCGTGTGCAGGGATGTGTGTGCGTGTGTATATTTGTGTGTGTGAGCGTGTGCAGGGATCCCTGTGTGCGTGTGCAGGGATGTGTGTGCGTGTGTATATTTGTGTGTGTGTGCGTGTGCAGGGATCCCTGTGTGCGTGTGCAGGGATCCCTGTTTGCGTGTGTATATTTGTGTGTGAGTGTGTGCAGGGATCTGTGTGTGCGTGCTTGCGTGGCTGGAGAGCTCTGTGTTTGTGCACGTGATCTGTGTACGTGTGTGCTTGCACACCCATGGGTATCCGTGTTTTCGTGTGCGTGTACGGGGGGACTGCGCACGCCCCACTCTCCGGGGGCATGCTACCTGTCTGGGTGTGCCCTCTGCCTGCTGGTGCCCTGACTGTGCCCCTGGGCACCTTCCCGCTGGCCAGGCATGTTGTGCGATGCAGGGCCTGGCCGCCACTGGCAGGCGTGGGCGTCTGGCAGGTTCTGTGGGGTGTGAGCTAAGGGGCAGGGATGGCTGGACTGGGCCCCAGGGCATGGGAAGGGGCGGGAGGGCCTTGTTGGCTTGGCTGCTGGGGGGATCTTTGCCAGAAGCTGGGAATGGGCGAGGGGAGGGATCCCTTGCGGATTCCCTGATCTGTACAAGCCCTTCTGGGCCACCGTCGGCAGACAGGACACTGGGCTGGATGCACCCTTGGTGTGACCCAGTTTGGCCGTTCTCATGTTCGTATGATTTGCACCTTTGCTCTGGGGCACTCCCTGGAGTGGCTGCTGTTGTCATGCCGACTGTGAGGGAATTGATTTAAAAAAGCCAAGTTTGATTTTTGGGTGGAAGGGGCTGGGAGCAGGGCTGGGGCCAGGGGCAGAACTGGCCTGGCTGAAGAGGCTGGGGGCAGAGCCCTGGCGACCCAGGGGGGTGGTAGGGTGAAGAGCCCCGTGCCCTGGCATCGCCCTGGGGCCCAGCCCATGTGGCTGCTGGCCGTGGCCCTGATCTCTGCTGAGGCAGACTCCTACCCCCCTCCCCCCGGTGAGAGTGGCAATAGGTCTGGGCGCGTACCACACCGGGGGTGACCAGGACTCCTGGGGGTTCCCAAGGGGCTGAGCCCGTGGGCCCGGCCCTCCCAACCCCTTCCCCAACTCGGCCCGTGGGCCCGGCCCTCCCGGCCCCTTCCCCAGCTCGGCCCGTGGGCCCGGCCCGGCCCTCCCGGCCCCTTCCCCAGCTCGGCCCGTGGGCCCGGCCCGGCCCTCCCGGCCCCTTCCCCAGCTCGGCCCGTGGGCCCGGCCCGGCCCTCCCGGCCCCTTCCCCAGCTCGGCCCGTGGGCCCGGCCCGGCCCTCCCGGCCCCTTCCCCAGCTCGGCCCGTGGGCCCGGCCCGGCCCGGCCCTCCCGGCCCCTTCCCCAGCTCGGCCCGTGGGCTCGGCCCTCCCGGCCCCTTCCCCAGCTCGGCCCGTGGGCCCGGCCCTCCCGGCCCCTTCCCCAGCTCGGCCCGTGGGCCCGGCCCTCCCGGCCCCTTCCCCAGCTCGGCCCGTGGGCCCGGCCCTCCCGGCCCCTTCCCCAGCTCGGCCCGTGGGCCCGGCCCTCCCGGCCCCTTCCCCAGCTCGGCCCGTGGGCCCGGCCCGGCCCTCCCGGCCCCTTCCCCAGCTCGGCCCGTGGGCCCGGCCCGGCCCTCCCGGCCCCTTCCCCAGCTCGGCCCGTGGGCCCGGCCCGGCCCTCCCGGCCCCTTCCCCAGCTCGGCCCGTGGGCCCGGCCCGGCCCTCCCGGCCCCTTCCCCAGCTCGGCCCGTGGGCCCGGCCCGGCCGATCCAGTCGTTGACCCCTCAGCTCTGCTGGTTCAGCTCGAGCTCCTATCCGGGCAGGCAGAGGCTCTTCTGCTCTGATGCCACCCCTGCTTGCTGCCCCGCACAGGCCCTGAGCGTGGTGCCGTCACGCTGCTGCTCTGCGCCAGGCCTGCTGGGGCGCGCTGCCCGCTGCCCCTCAGGGAAGGTGGCTGACAGCCCGGCCCGGGAAGGATGATGCCTCTGGGTGAGGATGGGCCGAGCTGGAAGAAGAGAGCCCAGGACATCCGGGAGATCTACGAGTTCCGGGAGACCCTGGGCACGTGAGTCAGACCAGCTGCTGCCCAGCCCGGTGCTCGGATCCGTCTCTGCGCTTACCGTGTCGCCCTGCCCGCCCCGGCCTTGCGGCCTGTCTGCCCTGGGGAGGGCTTGTAACCCCAGTCCTTCCAACAGGGGGCGCTGTGGGGGGGTGGGGGCAGGATACTGGCTGTGGGGGGAGCTCCCAGCAGGGGGCGCTGTGGGGGCAGGACAGGGCGCTGGCTATGGGGGGAGCTCCCAGCAGGGGGTGCTGTGGGGGGGCGGAGCAGGGCGCTGGCTCTGGGGGGAGCTCCCAGCAGGGGGTGCTGTGGGGGGGTGGGGGCAGGGCACTGGCTCTGGGGGGAGCTCCCAGCAGGGGGTGCTGTGGGGGGGGCAGGGCAGGATGCTGGCTGTGGGGGGAGCTCCCAGCCTGTCCCAGCCTCAGCCTGTCCCTGTGGGGGGCAGGGGTGTCCCCGGGAGCTCTGGAGCCATTGCTTTCTCCCCAGATGGTGGCCCCGTGCCGCTCCCCCATGGGCTCCAGTGGGGCTGGTGCTGGGCGGGGCCGGGGGTGGGGGAGAGGAACACACACAGGACGGAAACCTGCTGCCTCAAATATTAGCCCAAGGCTCAGCACTGATGCCGGGAATGGCTGGGTCAATATTGACAGAGCCCTTCAGTGTGCTGGTGGGGTGAAGCGGGGCTGGGGCTGGCCAGGCATCCAGCTGGGCAAGACCCCCCTCCTGGGTGGGGAACCAGCCATGTGCCCACCTGGAGTGGTGCTGCGCTCCCTGGCTTGGTACGGCACAGGTGGGTTTGGGGCTCAGCCATGGGGTTAGCAGGGTGGTGCCCTCTGAGGCTGGCTAAAGCTCTAACGCTGGATTAATGTGTGAATTACAGGCAGGATTAGGGCAAATGCCTGGTCCATGCCTACCGGGCTTCTGTATCTGGGCACTGGCCTGACTCGGGCTGTGCCCCTGCTCAGGAGTGGGGCCATGAGCCCAGCTCCCTAGGACCCGAGACCAGGCCTGACTCCCCCACCCCTCACGCCCAGACCCTAAACACATCCTCCCTAGGGGCACGTCCATTCCATGTCACCCTTCGGGGACTCTCTCACATACCTGCTTTATTCCTGGGGAGATCCATGCCAAGCCTGCATGAAACCCCTCTGCTGAGAGCCCTCCAGTCGCTCCGTCCTGCCAGGGCCCTCAGCCCACCTGTCCTCCAGCACCGCCTCCTGGTGCCCACGCTCCCTGCCCCTGCAGCTCTGGGTCTTTGACCTGCTCTCCTCCAGTGGGCCCCAACGCTCAGCCAACCTCTAAACTCTCTTTCTTTCCCTGTGGCACCTTAGAGACTAACCAATTTATTTGAGCATGAGCTTTCGTGAGCTACAGCTCACTTCATCAGATGCATATGAAGTGAGCTGTAGCTCACGAAAGCTCATGCTCAAATAAATTGGTTAGTCTCTAAGGTGCCACAAGTCCTCCTTTTCTTTTTGCGAATACAGACTAACACGGCTGTTACTCTGAAACCTTTCTTTCCCTGGCTCTGCTCCCTGCCGGCCGCCTGGGAGAGCTGGTCTCTTTCAGCCTCACTAGGCCTTTTAGCAGATCCTTTGCATGACCAGGACTGAGCCATTCCATGTTCACAGCATCTTTGTCCTGGAGACGCTCCTGGAGACGCCCCATGGCCCCTGTCAACAACTGCCGGAGGCCAGGCCCTGGGCTGGAGTTCTCCAGAGAGTTCATGGAACAGCCTTCATAAGCTGTACCCAGATCCCCCAAAGCCTCCCCCCAACAAATGGAGCAGAGCCCCCAGTACCCCAGGGACGCCCCCCCCAATGGGGGTTACCTCCAACTAAGACAGGCCCAGTGATCACACCAGTGGGCAGTGTCTGCACGTCTGCTCCAGGTTGATCGGGGGTGGGGGAGGGTATGGGGCAGAATTCATGGGCCCCAGGACTTGTGATTGCCTGCGGCAGCCGTGAACAAGGTGAGCCCTGCAGGCAGGCTTTTAGCCCCGCAGCTCCCCACCACCCCCAGGCTGGTCCCCAGCTCCTCCCCAGCTGCCCTGCCCCTTCACCTTCACCAGCTGCCACTCTAAGCTGGGCAGGCTTTCCCTAGGCAGCTGCTTCGCTCTTGGCTTGGCCTTCCTGTCTGGACTCCAGGACTGTGGGTCTGGTGCCGTCACCCAGCAGGGCCTCTGCACAGACCGAGTTCTGCCCAGTGGCGCTCAGCACTGATGGAGCGTCCCGCTGAGGGAAGCCAGCAAGCCCGTCTGTGGGCCGCTGGGGCCAGCCTTAGCGGTTTGCCTCTGAGTCCTCTCGGTTCACCCCACAACTTCTGTACCCAAAACACAGCAAAAGGAATGTCCCGTAATATCCTGCCATGAGGGTCCCACAAACGGCCCACAACGGCTCAGGCTGCCAGCAGAACGAGGGGCTCCCAGAACCTTTCCCCCCCCGGGCTTGCTACCAGCTGGGGGGCATTGCGTAGGGGCGGGTGGTGCCGTCTCCCCCACTCAAACGACTGGCACTCCTGTGGGGGGCTCTCAGAGGCACAAGCTGGGCACAGGTGGCCGGGGGGTGCAGTCAGTTGCATGTAGGTCCTACTCCCCCTCTGTCCAGAGCCAGCTCCCTGGGCGGCTCTCCCCGCCGGCGCCGGCCCCAGCCGGTGTACCCCTCGGAGCCCACAGCTCGGTGCTCAGGGCTTGCCTTGCAGCTGCTCCTCTGGCTCCTGGCTCTGGTGAGCACCCGCTTGGCCCTCCTGGCTGCAAGGCGTAGGGCTGCTCCCTGTGGGCTGGGCAAGGGCTTGGGGCTTCCTGCAGGGGGGCTCCCACCAAAACCCCATCTGCTGTGCTGCCCCAGAGTCTCAGCTCCACCCCTGCCCATGGCAGTGCCCCTCCCACACAGAGAGCAGGAGTCACAGCGACCCCCCCCCGAAAGCCCCCCTCCCTGCTGCCTTTAGCTGGGCAGGAAGCTCCTCACCAGGCCCCTGCTGAGTGCACTGGGCCTTGGGCCCTCGGTGCCATGGCATCTGGTCCCTGCGCTGGCTGAGCTCGCTCCCCAACTCCGCCTGCCCCACCTGTCCAGCTCTGCCCTGAGCTACTGCGGGGGGGGGGGGGGGCTGTCTGCTGGGGGTGTGCCCTGGGGGTGTGCCCTGGGGGGGGCTGTCTGCTGGGGGTGTGCCCTGGGGGGGGGGCTGTGAGCCGCTGGCTCCCCGGGCTCTACCCCATGCACCATGAGCTGGATCTGCACTTCCAAGGCCCTTGGCAGTGGATCCCCACCTGACCCCCACTCTCTCTCTGGCTGCTGAGCTGACTCCTGCCTCTGAGCGGCCCCCAGGCCAGCCTCCCTCGTCCACTTGTGAGGTTTTCAAACCAGCCCCTTTGTTCTTTCTCCCCTGCTGCCCCTCCCGCAAACATCTCCAAAGCCATCTCATTGTCCACTTGCGCAGCCCTCCTTCAAGCGCTGCTTCACTGGGGTGCCCCGAAACCCGTGGCCAGGTCTCGGTTGCTGGTGCTGAGCTCGCCGCCCATCACGCTGACTAGTGAGGAGGGGGCAGCCCCCCGTCTGCGCTGGGGGAATGATGCTTTCTGCACTGGCAGGGTCCTGGGGCTGGTCTCTCCCCTCTGTATAATCCCCAACTCCCCTCGCACAGGGCTGTTTGCAGGCCTCTGGGGAGCCAGGAGCTGGATGAACGTACACAGTGACTTCTTCCCTGGGCTGGGGTGGGGCAGTGCAGGGAACCCAGGGGCCTGGGGTTTCCATGCAGCGGTGGGAGTAGGCAAAGCAGGGATCCTAGGGGCTGGGGTTTGCACAGGGGGGTCCATGGGCGGGGATCCTAGGGGCTGGGTTTGAAAGATGGGGCAGTGTGGGGCTCCCAGGGGACTGGGGTTACAGATGTCACAGTATTAGATAAACCATGTTTCACTTCCTGTCCTCTCCGGAAACCTGGGCCCTGGTGTCTCTGCCTTTTCCTGTTTACAGCCCAAGCGAGCAAGTCAAAAGAGAGCTGGCCATGGGTCAGCAGCAGGCAGGCTGGAGCTGGCTGGCTGGGGCACTAGGGCCAGCCTGCTCAGCAGTGCTCGAGCAGAGGTGCTGGCTACCAGTCCCTTTCCAAAAAGAAAAGGAGTACTTGTTGCATCTTAGAGACTAACCAATTTATTTGCGCATAAGCTTTCGTGAGCTACAGCTCACTTCATCGGATGCATACTGTGGAAAATACAGAAGATGTTCTTATACATACAAACCATGAAAAAATGGGTGTTTACCACTGCAAAAGGCTTTTCTCCCCCCACCCCACTCTCTTGCTGGTAATAGCTTATCTAAAGTGACCACTCTCCTTACGTTGTAATACATTCTGTATTTTCCACTGAATGCATCCGATGAAGTGAGCTGTAGCTCCGAAAGCTTATGTGCAAATAAATGGGTTAGTCTCTAAGATGCCACGAGTACTCCTTTTCTTTTTGCGAATACAGACTAACACGGTTGCTACTCTGAAACCTGTCCCTTTCCAAGTCATCCTAAGCTCCAGCCTCTCCAGATGGATGGTGCGTGAGTGCCAGACCTGGCGGGGCAGAGCCTGGAATTCCTGCTAAATCCCCCCATCTGAGCACCGGAGCAGCTCTGTGAGACCACCAGTCCTGCGCCGTCCTGGGTGCCAGCCCATCATCTGGGCCTCCGGGTGCCGTCTTCTCCTCCCCCATTGGCCCAGCTGCCTGGCTTTGTGCGCCGGAGTGCCCTGTTCCTGGCTAGGAGGAGCAGGGGTCGGAGCCTCTGCAGGGCCCAGTGGGGTCTGGGGTGCGACTGCCTGGTACTGGCTTGGGTGGGGCAAGCCTGGTGCAGCTGGTTTCCATGCGCTCCCTGGCCGGGCCTTTCCCAGCTGCCATGGGCGGCTCCAATCCGTCCTTATCTCGGGCCTGGCCCCTGGGCTGGATCAGGATGTTCCTGTGCAAACAGCTGCCCAGCCAAGCCGTGTGGCATCAGTTTGGGCAGCCCATCTGGGCACAGGCACCTGCTACTGCTGCTTCTGAACCTGGCAGGGGAGCTCGCTGCTGGGCCCGTGACGGGGGGCGGGCTGGGGCTCAGGGCAAGCCATGAGACCGCCACCCAAAGGGAGCATGGGGACTGGTTTTCCAGGGACTGGTTATCCAGGGACCCCTGCCTGGTGCCGAGGTGCAGCTGGCTCTGGGGGGGTGTGTGGGGACTGGTTATCCAGGGACTCCTGGCCTGGGGCTGGCTCAGGGCACTAGCACTGGGTGTGGCCTGCCTGGGGAGAGCGGTGGGGCTTTCGCAGTCAGAGTGGAAGGGGATGAATGATCAGGGCTGGCTCCTTGCAGGCAGCCTGTGGGGGGGTGGGGCAGAGTGGGGGGCAAGGACGCAGTGCTGCCTGGCCCACTGTGGCTTGCTTGCGTCCTGCTAGCCAGTCGCCATGGAGCCCAGCTAGGCCCCTTCCCGCGCTGGCCGGGCCGGCCTGGGCTCCCAGCACGCCCCAGCCCAGCACAGCAGCAGGGGAGGAGGCTCAGAGCTTGGCATCTCCGAGGGTGGGCACGGGGCTGGGCTCCTACCCCCGCTGTTTCTGGGGGAGCCGCCGGCCAGGGCCCAGGGCTCGTTCTGCTCCCGGATGGGCCCTCGGCAACAGCCCCGTGTCCTGACCCCGCCGCAGAGGGCGGGGGAAGCCCAAAGCCCTGTGCAGGTCCAGGCCTGGGTGTGACCCCCGGCACTCCGGCCGTGCGTCTCGGCCTCTCCCTCCCCCCGGGCCTCCTTTTCTTCTCGAACTAGCTGGGGTTTCCGGCTGTCACCATGCCAACAGCAGCCAGCTGTGCTGCTCACGCCTGGGCTCCCCCCGGCCCCCCCCGTCCTGAGCGCCCTCTGGCGGCTTAGCCCTGCCCTGGGAGAGCCAGGCATGGCTGCGGGGCTGGTCCCAGCTCACCCCCCTCTCTCCCCAGGGGAGCCTTCTCCGAGGTGGTGCTGGCCGAGGAGAAGACGAGCCGGAAGCTGGTGGCCATTAAGTGCATTGCGAAGAAGGCCCTGGAGGGGAAGGAGACCAGCCTGGAGAACGAGATTGCCGTCCTGCACAAGTAGGTGCTGCCGGCCTGGGCAGCATGGCTGCCGGGCTCTGCATGTGCCATGGACGCAGGGCTGGCCTGGCTGACCCCCGTCCTCGGAGCGTGCACCTTCGTGAGAGTGACCATCCCTCCTGCACGCTGGCTCCGTTCCGCCTGTGGCCGGGCAGCCCCGGGTCTGCACCAGCACGGCCGCCTGCCCAGCGCCTTGTGCCACGAGGGGCCAGAGAATCTCCTCTGGTGGGTCGCTCACAGAGCCCTGCCACTCCCCTCCGGGCAGCCACATCCAGGCATCTGGGCCGCTTATCAGAGTCTTTCTCAAAATAACCCCAGGCTGGAGCCTCGTGATGTCCCTGCCGCGCCTGACCTGGCCGTGTCCTGGGACTCGTGGGTGAGCGGCCCGCCTGGCCAAAACCCGGCTGCGACACCCCTGGTCCTGCCTGCTGCTGGGCTGGGGAGTGCAGCGGGGGGACCCTCTGGCAGCAGGTTAGCATGGGGCCTGGTCTGCCAAAGAAACTCCTCTGCAAGCTGGCGCTGCCGGGCCCAGGGCCTGCAGGAGGAGTGGGGAGTGCCAGCTGCCTGGTGCTGCGTGGGCTGGGCCGCCCCTGCTAGGCACGGCAGCCTGCAGAGCTGCGTTCGCTTGGGCACGGCTGCCCATGGCCCCTCTGGGCCCCAGGAGCTGGGGCAGGACAGTCCTGACCATGTGGCCTCCTGCCCCCGCGCCCTGGCGCCAGAGGCCGGGCTGGGGAGCCTTGTACCCCAGGGCATTCCTGCGGGGCAGGCGACTGCCTCAGGGTGGTGGGGTGCAGAGCGAGACTGAGCAGAGAGCAAAGGTGACCCCTGCGCCACACCTCTGGTCCGTGGGAGGAGACCTGTGGTGCCCAGGAATGGCCCCCTGGCTGCTCTGTGCCCCAGGATGCTGTGCCCCCAGCTCTAGGGACACCTGCCCACTCCTGGCTGGGCTGCAGGACCCAGGGCCAGGCTGAGCCATCTGCCTGGCCTGGCCTGTGACCGCTGAAGCCTCTGTCCATGGAGGAGCAAACAGCACCCTGTGCAGGGCCTGGTGCCTACGAGGGCCGGCCACTTCATCGCTTCACCTGCGGCCCCCATCTCCCCTGCGGTCCCCCTGTCTCCATCTGCCCCATTTCCAACTTCCCCGTGGCCCCCCCATCTGCCCCGTGGCCCCCCCCGTCCCCACGTCCTACCCATCTGCAGCCCCCTGTCTCATCTGCACCCCCCCCTGTCTTCAGCCCCCTATCTCCAGCCCCCCATGTCATAAGCCGTTTCCCCATCTTTCTCTCAGGATCAAGCACCCCAACATTGTGGCTTTGGATGACATTTACGAGAGTGGGGGTCACCTCTACCTCATCATGCAGCTGTGAGTGGGGGAATGGGGCTCCCTGCCTGGCAGAGGGGGGAGGGGACACGCTTGTGTTGGTGCTGGAGGCAGCTGGGGCGGGGGCTAGTCCCTGACAGACACAAAGAATCATAGAATCTCAGGGTGGGAAGGGACCTCAGGAGGTATCTAGTCCATCCCCCTGCCCAGAGCAGGGCCAATCCCCAACTAAATCATCCCAGCCAGGGCTTTGTCAAGCCTGACCTTAAAAACCTCTAAGGAAGGAGATTCCACCACCTCCCTAGGTAACGCATTCCAGTGTTTCACCACCCTCCTAGTGAAAAAGTTTTTCCTAATATCCAACCTAAACCTCCCCCACTGCAACTTGAGACCATTACTCCTTGTCCTGTCCTCTTCCACCACTGAGAATAGTCTAGAACCATCCTCTCTGGAACAGCCTCTCAGGTAGTTGAAAGCAGCTATCAAATCCCCCCTCATTCTTCTCTTCTGCAGACTAAACAATCCCAGTTCCCTCAGCCTCTCCTCATAACTCATGTGTTCCAGACCCCTAATCATTTTTGCTGCCCTTCGCTGGACTCTCTCCAATTTTTCCACATCCTTCTTGTAGTGTGGGGCCCAAAACTGGACACAGTACTCCAGATGAGGCCTCACCAGTGTCGAATAGAGGGGAACGATCACATCCCTCGATCTGCTCGCTATGCCCCTACTTATACATCCCAAAATGCCATTGGCCTTCTTGGCTACAAGGGCACACTGCTGACTCATATCCAGCTTCTCGTCCACTGTCACCCGTAGGTCCTTTTCTGCAGAACTGCTGCCTAGCCATTCGGCCCCTAGTCTGTAGCGGTGCATGGGATTCTTCCATCCTAAGTGCAGGACTCTGCGCTTGTCCTTGTTGAACCTCATCACATTTCCTTTGGCCCAGTCCTCTAATTTGTCTAGGTCCCTCTGTATCCTATCCCTACCCTCCAGCGTATCTACCTCTCCTCCCAGTTTAGTGTCATCTGCAAACTTGCTGAGGGTGCAATCCATGCTATCCTCCAGATCATTAATGAAGATATTGAACAAAACCGGCCCGAGGACCGACCCCTGGGGCACTCCGCTTGATACTGGCTGCCAACTAGACATGGAGCCATTGATCACTAACCGTTGAGCCCAACTATCTAGCCAGCTTTCTGTCCACCTTATAGTCCATTCATCCATCCCATACTTCTTTAACTTGCTGGCAAGAATACTGTGGGAGACTGTGTCAAAAGCTTTGCTAAAGTCGAGGTATATCACGTCCACTGCTTTCCCTTCATCCACAGAACCAGTAATCTCATCATAGAAGGCGATTAGATTAGTCAGGCATGACCTTCCCTTGGTGAATCCATGCTGACTGTTCCTGATCACTTTCCTCTCGTGTAAGGGCTTCAGAATTGATTCCTTGAGGACCTGCTCCATGATTTTTCCAAGGACTGAGGTGAGGCTGACTGGCCTGTAGTTCCCTGGATCCTCCTTCTTCCCTTTTTTAAAGATGGGCACTACATTAGCTTTTTTCCAGTCATCTGGGACTTCCCCCGATCGCCATGAGTTTTCAAAGATAATGGCCAATGGCTCTGCAATCATATTCGCCAACTCCTTTAGCACTCTCGGATGCAATGCATCCGGCCCCACGGACTTGTGCTCGTCCAGCTTTTCTAAATAGTCCCGAACCACTTCTTTCTCCACAAAGGGCTGGTCACCTCCTCCCCATGCTGTGCTGCCCAGCGCAGTAGTCTGGGAGCTGACCTTGTTCGTGAAGACAGAGGCAAAAAAAGCATTGAGTACATTAGCTTTTCCACATCCTCTGTCACTAGGTTGCCTCCCTCATTCAGTAAGGGGCCCACACTTTCCTTGACTTTCTTCTTGTTGCTAACATACCTGAAGAAACCCTTCTTGTTACTTTTAACATCTCTTGCTAGCTGCAACTCCAGGTGCGATTTGGCCTTCCTGATTTCATTCCTGCATGCCCGAGCAATATTTTTATACTCCTCCCTGGTCATTTCTCCAGGCTTCCACTTCTTGTAAGCTTCTGTTTTGTGTTTAAGATCAGCAAGGATTTCACTGGCACGTCCCACCATTGGTGGGCAGGGGGTTAGTCCCTGACACATGCACGTCTCACGGAGTGGGGGCTAACCCGGAGCTCTCCCCTCCACCTGCAGGGTCTCGGGTGGGGAGCTCTTTGATCGGATTGTGGAGAAGGGTTTCTACACGGAGCGAGACGCCAGCCAGCTGATCCGGCAGATCCTGGACGCTGTGAGGTACCTGCACGACATGGGCATTGTGCACCGGGACCTGAAGGTGAGCCAGCATCTGGGGAGGGGCCCTGCCCGTGTGGCACCGCTAAACACGGCGGTTGAATCACCGAAGCGTCACTGGCAAGTGCCTGCACCAGGTCTGCCAAGGCGTCACTGAAGGCCTGTCCCCTGGAGCCTGTTCTGGGGCAGGCTGAAACTCAGGCCAGGGTTGCCTGAGAGCTCTGATCTGATTGCCATCCATGCCCGGCACCAGCTCTGCCTTTCTCCACCGGGGTGGGCACAGAGGAGTCTCCCCAGTCTCTGTGCGGGTTGAGTGAGGCTCTTTCTGACCATGCCTCGTGTTCCAGCTGTGTGTGCCGTGCTACTGCACGGTCCCTGGGGGTGGCTGCTGGATTTGCCTCATGCTGCTTGGCCCCTAGCTGTGTCCGGGGAGTCACCTGGGCTCTGCTGTGTCCTGCAGGGAGGTGTCTGTGGGTGCCCTGGCTCTGCTGGCAGCTGAGTTACTTACTTCCCAGTGGCTGGGTTGTTGGCCCCATGCTCGCTTGGAAGCTCGGGTCCGGAGCGGTGTTTGCTGCTGTGGTCGAGGGCGGCCCAAAGACCTGCGGAGAGGAGCTGGCTGGCGGGCCAGGAGCCCCTGGGACCTGGGATCTGCTGGCAGTCGCTGGGCGGCTGGTTTCGGAGGTTGTGTCTCTGCTGCCCGGTAGAACAGGGCAGGGGCCGCTGCGGAAGAGTTTTATGGCAGTTGCCTGTAGCCATTTCCATACAGCACAAGGGTGCGTGGAGCTGCCTTCACAGGGATCCTGGGCCCTTCTCTTCAATCTGGACTTTCTGAAATACCCTGGCTTGCGTTTGTCCCGGGGTGCCCTGCAGGGCATGTTGGTTTCTCTGCAGATGCCAGAGGTGCCAGTCATGGGCAAGCAGCAGCTGATTCGTCTCCCAGGGGGTGGGCAGGGCTCAGAGCTCACGAGGCTGGTTTGGGCTCCAGGTGGTGCAGGGAGCTACGCTGATCAGGAAGGTGGCCCAGTGCTCCGGCGTGTAACTTTGCCAGGCTGCACCTAGCCCAGGACCCTTCCCGGCCCAGCCGCTACCGAGAATGAGCTGAGAGGAGCAGATGCTGTTTGCCTAGGGTTGGAAATGCCTCACGCAGCTCTAGCAGTCCCATGCCTGGGTGCTGGGATGGGAAGTTACGCAGCCTCGTGCTCCGGGGCCAAGGGGGCTCTGCCCGGTCTCTGGAGCCTGGCCCAAGTGTGCTGTGTTCTGAGCCGCAGAAGAGTTTTGGTCTCGTGTGTCTGTGAGATGGAGTGTCTGTGAATTCTCCAAAGCTCCTATTTGCACTGAGTGCTCCAGCCCCTCAGACGCCCTCCCTGTGCCTGGACAGCACCTGCCTCTTCCCCGGCCCCAGCGCGCCCGAGTGCCAGGCCCCTGCCATATTCCTCCCGCAGCCTGGGCACGGCACTGCTGGCCAGGGGACTCAGCACCCCCTGCTGGAGCCCGGGCAGGCTGATTCGACTGCCAAGGTGGGAGGCAGGGGGAGGGGAAGAGACTGGGGGGCTAGGAGCAGGGTTAATGGGGGTCAGAAGGCTGGTAGGGATGGGAACAAATGGGGCAGGCTGGGATAGTGGCAGGGGACCAGGGCAGGAGGTGAGGCCATGGGGCAGGGCTGGGGTGTGGGGGCAGCTGGGATCATGGCAGGTCAGGCAGTGATGCCATGGGGCAGGGGCAGGGCGTGGGGGTGGCTAGGATTGTGGCACGGCTGGGGTGTGGGGGTGGCTGGGATTGTGGCAGGGGCAGGAGGAGAAGCCATGGGGCAGGGCCAGGATGTGGGGGCAGGCAGGAAATGCGGTGTGGGGCACACAGGATGCCCTGTCGCGTGGGGGGCCGTATGTGGCTGGGGAGCTGGAGCCAGCCAGGGCCTGGCTGACCCACTGGCTCGGTGCAGCCCGAGAATCTGCTCTATTACAGCCCGGACCCGGACTCCAAGATCATGATCAGCGACTTCGGGCTGTCAAAGATTGAGGGCTCTGGCAGCGTCATGTCCACGGCCTGTGGGACCCCCGGCTATGTGGGTGAGTGATGCCGGGTATGGGGGACGGGAGGGTGCCCCACCCCACCCAACCTTGGCTTTCCTGGGAGGGGGCTTCTGTGCCAGGTTAGGGTTTCCTGTCGGGGGAGGGGCGGAGTTCTGCCCTGCGTTTGGGGTTTCCTGTCGGGGGGGGTTCTGCCCCGTATTGGGGTTCCCTGTCGGAGGCCAGGGGGAGGGGGGTTCTGCCCCATGTTGGGGTTTCCTGGCAGGGGGTTCTGCCCCCTCTGGGATTCCCTGTCGGGGGGTATTGTGTAATTAACTCTCTCGAAGGAGACTAAGCCCCATCCTCACAGCTGTCCCCCTCTCCCCCAGCCCCGGAGGTGCTGGCCCAGAAGCCCTACAGCAAGGCTGTGGATTGCTGGTCCATTGGTGTCATCGCCTACATCCTGTAGGTACTGCGGGGCTGTGGGGGGGGGCGGTGTGGGTGGCGCAGGGATCTGGGGGGAATCCCCCTGAACTGGGTGGGTACATTACCTGGATCCCTCCTGTGATTCCCCCCCAGGCTGTGCAGTTACCCCCGAGCTGTGATTTCTCCCCCCCCCATTGTGCGGGTCTCCCCCCATCTCTCACTTTCCCCTGAGCAGTGATCTCATCCCCCCCAGACTGTGCAGTTCCCCCCCCCCAGCAGTGATCTCTCTCTCCCCCCCAGGCTGTGTGGTTACCCCCCCTTCTATGACGAGAATGATGCGAAACTCTTTGAGCAGATCTTGCGGGCTGAGTACGAATTCGACTCGCCCTACTGGGACGACATCTCCGAGTCAGGTGCGCGGGGCTTGGGTTCTGCTTCCCCCATGGGCTGCAGTGAGTGTGGGCAGGGGCCAGTGGTGACATGGGGCGGGAGGTGCAGAAGAGGCAGGATGGGCAGGGCCCGGCAGGTGCCATGATGGGTGTTTGTTCTCTTTGGTTCTAGCCAAAGATTTCATCCAGCACTTAATGGAGAAGGATCCCAGCAAGCGCTTCACATGTGAGCAGGCCCTGCGGCACCCCTGGTAAGAGGCCCATCCCTTGTCCCCCCCAGGGATCCCCTTTGACAAACTACCCCACCCAATGGTGTCCCTGGCGTAGGACAGGGACTGTCCCTCCTCAGCCAGCTGCTCCAGGGGCTCGGTCACTGCTGGGTTGCTCTGCCCCAGCCTTCATGGGCCTGCCCTTTAAGCAGTGTGTGTGTGTGAGCGGGAGGGGGTAGCTGCCGGGATCCTGCCACCCTGGGCACCAACTCCCACCCCACCTCTTGCCCATCTCAGGATCGCCGGGGACACTGCGCTGGACAAGAACATCCACCAGTCTGTCAGTGAACAGATCAAAAAGAACTTCGCCAAGAGCAAGTGGAAAGTGAGTGCCTTTTCCCCCCCCCCACCCAGCAACCCACAGCTACGCCATCACCATCCCCACCCGCACCCTGGCCACTCCCAACTCCAGCCCTGGCCTCTCCCAGCAGGGGGCGCTGTGGGGAGTGGGGCAGCAGTACTGGCTGGCAGGGAGCTCCTGGCTCCGCCAGTCCTGGGCTCTCCCGGCAGGGGGCGCCGTAGGGGGCGGGACGGGACGCTGGCTGTGGGGGGAGCTTGGGGCTCTCCCGGCAGGGGGCGCCGTGGGGGGCGGGGCACTGGCTGTGGGGGGAGCTCTGGGCTCTCCCGGCAGGGGGCGCCGTGGGGGGCGGGGCGGGGCGGGGCACTGGCTGTGGGGGGAGCTCGGGGCTCTCCCGGCAGGGGGCGCCGTGGGGGGCGGGGCGGGGCGCTGGCTGTGGGGGGAGCTCGGGGCTCTCCCGGCAGGGGGCACCGTGGGGGGCCGGGTGCTGGCTGTGGGGGGAGGTTGGGGCTCTCCCGGCAGGGGGGCGGGGCGGGGCGCTGGCTGTGGGGGGAGCTCGGGGCTCTCCCAGCAAGGGGCGCCGTGGGGGGCAGGACAGGACGCTGGCTGTGGGGGGAGCTTGGGGCTCTCCCGGCAGGGGGGCGGGGCGCTGGCTGTGGGGGGAGCTCGGGGCTCTCCCAGCAAGGGGCACCGTGGGGGGGGCAGGGCGCTGGCTGTGGGGGGAGCTCGGGGCTCTCCCGGCAGGGGGCGCCGTGGGGGGCGGGGCGGGGCGCTGGCTGTGGGGGGAGCTCGGGGCTCTCCCGGCAGGGGGCACCGTGGGGGGCCGGGTGCTGGCTGTGGGGGGAGCTCGGGGCTCTCCCGGCAGGGGGCGCCGTGGGGGGCGGGGCGGGGCGCTGGCTGTGGGGGGAGCTCGGGGCTCTCCCGGCAGGGGGCGCCGTGGGGGGCAGGGCGGGGCGCTGGCTGTGGGGGGAGCTCGGGGCTCTCCCGGCAGGGCGGGGCGCTGGCTGTGGGGGGAGCTCGGGGCTCTCCCGGCAGGGGGCGCCGTGGGGGGCAGGACGGGACGCTGGCTGTGGGGGGAGGTTGGGGCTCTCCCGTCAGGGGGGCGGGGCGGGGCGCTGGCTGTGGGGGGAGCTCGGGGCTCTCCCAGCAAGGGGCGCCGTGGGGGGCAGGACAGGACGCTGGCTGTGGGGGGAGCTTGGGGCTCTCCCGGCAGGGGGGCGGGGCGGGGCGCTGGCTGTGGGGGGAGCTCGGGGCTCTCCCAGCAAGGGGCGCCGTGGGGGGGGGCAGGGCGCTGGCTGTGGGGGGAGCTCGGGGCTCTCCCGGCAGGGGGCGCCGTGGGGGGCGGGGCGGGGCGCTGGCTGTGGGGGGAGCTCGGGGCTCTCCCAGCAGGGGGCACCGTGGGGGGCCGGGCGCTGGCTGTGGGGGGAGCTCGGGGCTTTCCCGGCAGGGGGCGCCGTGGGGGGCAGGACGGGATGCTGGCTGTGGGGGGAGCTTGGGGCTCTCCCGGCATGGGGGCGGGGCGGGGCGCTGGCTGTGGGGGGAGCTCGGGGCTCTCCCAGCAAGGGGCGCCGTGGGGGGGGGGCAGGGCGCTGGCTGTGGGGGGAGCTCGGGGCTCTCCCAGCAAGGGGCGCCGTGGGGGGGGGGGCAGGGCGCTGGCTGTGGGGGGAGCTCGGGGCTCTCCCGCCAGGGGGCGCCATGGGGGGGCGGGACGGGACGCTGGCTGTGGGGGGAGCTCGGGGCTCTCCCGGCAGGGGGCGCCATGGGGGGGCGGGACGGGACGCTGGCTGTGGGGGGAGCTTGGGGCTCTCCTGGCAGGGGGCGCCAGCTGTCTCATGTACAGGGCCCTACCAAATTCATTCTGTGTTTGGGTCAATTTCAGTCATAGGATTTTAAAAATTGTCGATTTCCGCTATTTAAATCTGGAAGGTCAGAGTGCTGTGATTGTCGGGGTCTTGACCCAAAAGGGAGTCGTGGAGGGGCGGGGGATTTCTGGGGTAGAGCTACCCCTATGTCCGCGCTGCTGGGGAGCGAGGGCTGCTGGCCGGGAGCCCTGCGCTGAGGGCGGCAGTGCTGAAGGGGGGGAGGGCACGGACCGGCATCGCCCCCTCACTACGCCCCTGCTGCCGACAGAGCCGGGCCCTCCCTCAACAGCCGCGGCTCTCTGAAGGCAGAGCAGAATTAAGGGTGGCTCTACCACAACCCCCTAAAATAACCTTGTGATGCCCCCCCACCTCCCTTTTGGGTCTCCCCCATGAAATCTGTACCGTAGAGGGTAAAAGGACACAAAAGACCCGATTTCACAGTCCGCGACGTGTTTTTCATGGCCATGAATTTAGTAGGGCCCTGCTCATGTGCGTTTGCTGCTCT
Source organism: Lepidochelys olivacea (assembly GCF_965140295.1). Classification (NCBI taxonomy): domain Eukaryota; kingdom Metazoa; phylum Chordata; order Testudines; family Cheloniidae; genus Lepidochelys; species Lepidochelys olivacea. The sequence continues at coordinate 843,622 of NC_140417.1, read as the reverse complement.
GGGGCTGGCGTGGGAGCCAGTCCCCATTAGCGGCACCCCTTCACAGCCCCCTGTCCTGGTGCAGCAAGCATTCAATGCCACCGCCGTGGTGAGACACATGAGGAAGCTGCAGCTTGGAACCAGCCAGGAAGGACCCGGGCAGACCACTCCACCCAGCCCCTGCGACCTGCTGGAGGCTGCCGCCAGCAACGGTGAGTCTCCAGGCCGGGGAACATTGAACTGGGGGGGTCCTGTTGGCTAGGGCTACATCCCCTGTCCAGGCCCTCCCTGCCCATATTCCCTATGCCAGGCTGAGCCGAGCCCCCAGGCAGGAATGCGGCGTCTGATTGCCTCTTCTCTCCCGGCAGGGTCAGACTCCAGGGGCTGCGACAGGTCGCTGGGGCCCAGCTCTCACGGCCCACCCCAGGACTGACAGCACCCAGCATGGCCCTGCCCCGTGGGGCCCTGGCAGGCTGGGCTCCGAACTTGGGGATGACCTGCCCGGGGTGGGTGGTGGCGCTGGCATCTCATTGCTGCAGCTGCCATGATCCAAGCCGGGTGAGTGGACGCAGGCTGCAGCCCTGGCAGGGCACCACAGAGAGATGTCCCGGGCCAGAGCCTCCGCGGGAGACGGCAACCGCAGCTCGCGCTTGAGGCACGGATGCCCCTGCTGCAGGGTCCAGGCTAGGAGCCTACCATCTCCCCTGGGGCAGAGCCAGGGCCCAGCCTCCCTGGGGGCCGCACCTGGGCCAGGCACACTGACCCCCTAACGTGCTGGGTCTTGCATGTACTTGCTCACGCCCCTGCAGCCCCCTTCCCTCCCTCTCCGCTGTAGGGAGCTGGTAGAGCTGGGGCTCGCACTCTGGCTGGACCCCCAACAAGGGGCCCTGAGCAGGCTACTTGCCTAGCTCTGCTGAGGGGGTGGGGAGGGGAGGGCTTGGTGCAGCCAAGCTGCAGGGTGAGTGGGTGAGGCTGGGGCTGGCCTTTGCTGTGGAACAAGGGGCCTGGTTCACCTAGCTGCAGCCGCCATTCCTGCCCCCGACACCTGTGTCCCCAGCCCCTTCCCGCATGTTCAAGCAGAATTTCCACACAAGGCTGTTTCTACATTGACGCTTGTATTAAAGGAAAGCAGTGAATGCAGCCCGGCAGCTTTGCTCACTGGGGCCCTGGCTCCGTGGAGGGGAGACGCGAGGGGGGCAGAGTCCCCCTCCATCCACTCGCACCATGGCTGGGCCAAGGCAAGGCTGTGCTGGGTCAATGCCCGAAGCCCCCCAGCCTGTGACACCAGTCAGGGGGGACCCGAGGGGAGAGGGTGAATCCATGTCACCTGCTGAGTGCACTGGGGAACGCTTGGCAGACCCAGCAGGGTAAATGCCCCCTCCCCCCATGCTAGGGGTTGCTCGCAGCACCCGGGTCCCACGCTGCAGGCTGGCAGATTGCAGCCCCCAGTACCAGTCCCGGCAGCTCTGGGCAGCCCCCCCGGCTGCAGCCGGTCTAGAGCCTGGGCACCGGGGTTAGGGCCCAGCCTTGGCTTGTGCTGGCTCGCATGGGCTCTTCCCCCCGCTCCAGGAGCCTCCGCCTGGCTTGTGCCTTGGGGCGCTGGGCTGAGCCAGGACTGGCCCTTTGCCCTGGTGGGTGCCATACCCACGGCGCTGAGTTCGCACTGAGCCCCCACCCCAGTTTCCCCTCCAACCGCTTTGGATGCTGATAATCGGCGTTACAGACCCTGTCCACACAGCCAGGCCGCCCCCCGGGTTTGTCATTGCCCCCTTCCCCCAGGGCCGGTGGCACCAGCAGCAGGGGCAGCCCTCCCCAGCAAAGCTGCAGCCGGAGCTCCCCCTACAGCACCCCCTGTGGGGAGGGGCTGGTGCGGCACTTTTCCCCACGGGGCCGCTTCCGGCTGGCCCCACGGTGGAATTTGCCAGTCAGGACACAAGTGGCTGGAGCTGCTTCTGTGTACAGAGTCCCTGTGGCCGCAGGCGAAGTCGAGTCCTGCCCCCCTGCGTCCAGGGCAGGGGTGGGTCTGCAACAGGACAGAGAAGCCGCTGTTGGGGACGGGCCCCCCCTTGCCCCGACGCTTGTGCCAGGGTTCTGCCGGAACATCTTTAAATCGGCACAGAAGAGAACCTGTGAGACAGGGAGAGATGGGGAGTTTGGGGGTGGGGAGGACACGCTTAGCCGTGGGAAGGGGGATCTGGCCTTGTGGGCTGCCCCGCTCCGCAGGCCAGTCCCATGTCTGTGGGGGGGCCCCTCTGGGGACATGCCCTGGGCACTACTCACCGCCTGCGCCCAGCCTGCATGGGATCCCCAGAGCCTCCGGAAAAAGTCTCCTGAGGAGAGAAAGCTCCAGTGAGGGGGGGCGGGGGAGCAGCCTCTGGGGCCACGCGGCCTCCCTGCCAATCTGCGCCCTGGGACCCGTCTCCTTGCTGAGCTGCTCCCCAGGGAGGGGGCCAGCGCGACCCCCCCGGCACTCACCAAGCTCACTGTGCACGCGCATCGTCACACTCCGGGCGCCTGAGCCCAGCTCCAGGCCGTAGTCCCGCCGGGCGATCTGCCACACGTGGGTGTCCACGGGCACGGCCTCCGTCTTGTCTAGCGCCATCAGGCACACGCAGTCCGCCACCTGCCTCCGGGGGGGCGGGGGGGGGGAGAAGGGTAAGGCCCTGCCTCCAGCCCTCAGCTCCCCCCCGCCTTCTGTCCGCCCCCCGCCTCCAGCTCCCCCCAGCCATCAGCTCCCCCTGCCTCCCATCCACCCCCCGCCTCCAGCCATCAGCTCCCTCCGCCTCCCCCCACCTCCTGTTCACCCCCAGCTCCCCCAGCCATTAGCTCCCCCTGTCCGCCCCCCACCTCCAGCCATCAGCTCTCTCCACCCCGTTCCCAGCCATGAACTCCGTCCGCCCCCCAGCCATCAGCTCCTCCCACCCCATCCACCCCCCACCTCCAGCCATCAGCTCCTTCTGCCCCCCATCTCCAGCCATCAGCTCCCTCCACCCCCTGTCATCAGCTCCCTCCACCGCCTGCCTGCCCCCCACCCCCCATCAGCTCCCTCCATCCCCAGCCATCAGCTTCTCCACCCCCATCTGCCCCCCTCCCCCAGCCATCAGCTCCTTCTGCTCCCTGCACCCCCTATCTGTCCCCCACCTCCATCCATCAGCTCCCTCCCGTCCCCACCTGCCCCCCATCAGCTCCCTCGGCCCCCCACCTGCCCCCCTGCCATCAGCGCCCCCCTCCCCCAGCCATCAGCACCCCACAGATTGAACTGCTCCTGCCATACACGTCCCCTGTGGCCCCCCCAGCTCTCAGCATGCTGCAGGATGGGGCCCTGTTCCCCGGCCCAGCGCCTGGCGGCTGAGGTGAAAGGAGCCTCCCCTGGGGCCCCAGCACTCACCTTGGCCCCCACGCCGGGCAGGGCGCAGAGCAGCCTCCTGGCTTCCGGGTAGGGGGTGCTGCGCAGCTGGTGCAACCCCTCGGCCCCAAACTGCCTCAGCACAGCCTGGGCGCTCTGGCTCACAAACTTTGCCCGGTAGCCAAAGCCCAGAGCCCGGAGCCGGCGCTCAGCGTCAACCCCTGCACCAGAACAGCAGGTCAGCCACAGGGTGGGTGCTGGGCTGGCAGCCGGGGGTGGGAGGGGGGTGGAGGGGCACAGGGCTGCTGGCTGGGGGGGAACAGGAAGGGGCGGGCAGGGGGCTGCCGGCCAGCTGGCTGGGGGGGCAGGAGGGGGTGGGGCTGCCGGCCGGCAGGTTGGGGGGCCGGAGGGGGCCGGACACACTCACCGGCCAGGGCCTGCAGCGAGGGGAAGGCGTGGTACGGCTCCGCGTCCAGCTGGCAGAGACGGCGCCCGAAGGCCCGGCAGAGGCGCTCGATCATGCCCGTGATGCGCGCCAGGTGGTTGTTGGTGGTGCAGAGGAAGGAGAAGAGGCACTCGACGGGGTCCTGGCGCAGCACGCGGACGCCTGCAGGCCAGAGGGCAGCCTCAGACAGGGAAGGTGCTGCCTGGCCTCCACATGGCAGCCCCACGCAAAGCCCTCATAGTCACCACCCCTCCCTGCGGCCAGCGCCAAACACCCAGCAGGACTCAGGTGCCCGCAGCCTGTGACTACACCAGCCTGGGCAGGCCCCAGCCCAGCTCCTCTCCCCAGCCACAGGCACCAGGCAGGAGCCAAGATTCACCCGAGCCACAGGACCAGCACTCCGCGGGGCATAGGGCACAGCCAGGGCTCCACACGGCCCCAGACCGGCCACCACGCATCTCCTCCCTCCGCCTCTGGCCTTTACAAGGACCGGCTGAGCCGAGAGATGCGACTGTATGCCACGCCAGAACCTCCTGCCCGTGTGTCCCACCCCGCTGAGCACCCAACCCTGCACAGGCCCCTGGAGCAGCACCGCCCCGCTGCCCCACTCTTTGCCCCTCCGAGAGCTCCCCCCTTGCAATGGGCCCAAGCAGCAGGGCGGCTGGTACACCACTCCGGTAGCACATGGTGACGCGCCTCTGTCAGCAGGAACGCTACACTGACCTGGGCGGGCTGACAATGTCCCCCCTGCAGAGCACACGCCAACAGAGCTGCTTGTCCCTACTGCTCCAAGCCGAGGGACAGGAGACAGAGGCAGGGACTTGCCCAGTTCTCAGCCCTGCGGCAAGCAGGCTCCTGCCAGGCTCACACGGATCTGGGGGAAATGCATGAGCTGGTTTATCTGTGCGACATGCGGTGCCCATTTGTTTCCCCCCGCCTATTCTGAGAACCTTGAGTGAGCCAAGGCAGCCAGACACCCAGGGCAATCGGCACTGGGGTAGGGGAGGCACACAGCTGCCCAAAGCAATGCTAACTCACTGTGACATGCCCCAAGGGAGAGGAAAGAAGGTGGTGGGAGGACCACACTGGGGAGCTGGTGCTTTCGAACAGCTGAGGCCCCACAACTGAGGAAGACTATGAGTGAAATAGATCAGAAGGAAAAATGTTGACTGAAAAAATGTAACAAATTGGGAGTTCTTTAAGAAGAGTTTATCAGGGGGCCAAAATGCCATGATTCTACAGCTAAGAAAGGGCAGCTGTGGCTAGAAGGGCTTCGCGGTTCAGTGGGGAAGTCAAGGCAGCAACTAGAAATAAAAAAACAATAAACAAATGAGAAACATGGGGAAAGACGGCAATTTCTATAATGTAAAGTTATGAAATGTAGAAAATAAATAAGGGAAGCTAAAGAAACCAGGGAAAAATCCATGGCTGGCAATAATAAGGAGTTTTTAAGTATATTATGAATAAAAGAAAGAAAACCAATAGTATAAGCCCTTGCTAGACAGAGATGGTAAAACTGGTAATGATGCAGAAAAGGCAGAAGTGTTCAGTAAATATAACTGTTCTGTGTTTGGAAAGAAGCATATCACGTCACATGAGGATGATGAAGTACTTTCCAGTCCATTAGTAACTTAAGAAGGATGTTAAACAACATCTATTAGGGACAAACTTGTTTAAATCAGTAAGTCTAGAAAATTGGCACTTAAGAGTCGTAAAAGAGCTGACTGAGATCTCTGGGCTACTGATGTTACTTTTAAATAAATCTTGGACGAGCTGGGAAATTCCAGAAGACAAGACGAGTGCTACGGTCAGGCCAATATTCAAAAAGGGCAAGCGGGATATCCTGCTAACTAGAGGCCAATCTGCCTGACATCAACCCCGGGCAAAATAATGGAAAAGCTGATACAGGATTCAGCTAACAAGCAATTAAAGGGTGGGAATATTATCAATGCCAGCCCCACGGTGTTTGGGACACACGGCACATGTCATTCTTTCAGGAGCTTCCACGTTTGACTGATAAACGTAACTGTCGTAACTTTTGTAAGGTGTTTGCCGTAGCTTTGTCTGTTTCAAACATTTGCCCTGTACCATCTCAATAAGATACATATCAAGTGGGGTAAGCCCTGGCTAACTGCCAGCACTCCCAGAGCAAATGTCCATGGGGGCCACCATCGAATGGGGGCGTTTCTAGTGGGGTTCCACAGGAATCAGTGAGAGCCAGATGCAGTTCAGCATGTTCATCGCTCCTCTGGCAGGAAATCGGCAATCCCTGCTGACCACAGATGGAGGGAGGGGTAAATCTGCTGAGACAAGCAGGCGCGCGGCCAGCTGGGCCCATTCACACAAAACATGCTTTACCTCAGCCAACTGGCAAGTTGGACATTGAGGGCCAAGGAGCACAGGCCCCCACAGACAGGGAACAGTGTCCTGGGAAGCAGGGAGACTGGAAAGGATCAGGACCTATGGGATTGGCAAGAAAGGCCCCCAGGAGCTTAGGCCTGGTCTTACTACCTGGGAAACTGACCCAGAGCCCACCAGGTACACCACCAGCGACGTGCTCCTGGGCGCCCCTTAGACAGAGCCCCTGGGCTGGGGTGGCTCAGCAGAGTGTGACATGGGAGAAGCAGGTGGTGAGGAAGTGTGCCAAGCCCCTGCTGGAGGGGCGGCACCCAGACACCGCCCTAGGAGAAGCCCACTCAGCCCTGAGCAGAGCAGAGCAGCTGGGAAGAGCCACGAACCAGTCAGGAGCCGGCAAGCATACGGCGAGGGCCCCGGCTGGGGCGAGGCCCAGCAGGGCTACCACACACAGACCAGGCAGCAGAGGAGAGGAGCCGCCCTTGGCCATGGCATCGCTCAGGGCTCGGCGAGCGGGAGCCGTGCTGACCAAGCAGCCCCGGCCCAGGTGCAGCTTGGTCAACGGAAGAAGGCTCCTGCCCTTAGCTCAAGGTAGCCAGTGTCTGCCCTTCGGGGTCAGGGCGCTGGAGCTCGGCCAGGCCAGGCCCCCAGCGAAAAGCCCTGCTGGCCGGACGTGCAGAGCACTGGCCAGACGGAAGTCCCAGCGAGACATCGCGCCCTCCCAGCCAGCCTGCCAGGCGAGACACGACACGTGCGCGTTCCCCCAGCTCAGCCCTTGGCTCTGGCCCCCAATATACCTGGGAAATTGGCAGCCACTTTCCGGAAGTGCGGGTCCATTGCGCCCCAGGCCTCGTACAGCCCGGCCAGGCCTACGTCCAGCTGGAAGTAGTCACGGAGGATCTGCTGGGCATCACAGCCGCCCGGAGCCGCCCTGGCAGGGGCCTCAGGCTGCCAGCTCCCCGGGTCGCTTCCCCTGGGCAGCAGCTCCTGCCCCGTGGCCTCTGCGCGGCTGCCCTCCTCCTCCTGGTGAACCATGTACCAGAGCCGCTCTTCCGTCTGCCTGAGCGTCCACACGCGGCCCGCCAGGACCCCGGTCCAGTGCCCGGCGCTGCTCTCCCTCCAGCTGACACACACCCGCCGGTCAGGGCCGGGGCGGCTGCGGCAGCTCTAGGCCAGGGCCCCCCCCCCGCCCCAGCCTTCCCCTACTCCCCCAGGCCCCCCCCAGGGCCCCCCCCGCCCCAGCCTTCCCCTACTCCCCCAGGCCCCCCCAGGGCCCCCCCCGCCCCAGCCTTCCCCCACTCCCCCAGGGCCCCCCCCGCCCCAGCCTTCCCCCACTCCCCCAGCCTTCCCCCAGGCCCCCCCCAGACTCCCCCCGCTCCGGGACCCCGCCCCAGCGGCCCCCTACTCCCCCAGGCCCCCCCCCCCCAGGGCCCCAGCCTTCCCCCCCGCCCCAGCGGCCCCCTGCCCCCCACGCCCCCGCCCCAGCTGACCGGAAGGCCTGGCCACAGCGCAGCACCAGCTCCAGCCGCAGCTCCGAGCGCCGGCAGGGCAGGTGGCCCCACAGCGCCGGGCCCCCGCCGCGCCCCATGCCGCCCGCCCCGCGCCCCGCCCCCGCCCCCGCCCCGCCGGCGCTCTAGGCTGCCGCCGGCAACTCTATGGCGAGCCGAGGCCACCGAGCCCCGCCCCGCGGCGCATGCGGCCCAGGCCCCGCCCCAGGGACGTGCCCTACCTAAGCCCCGCCCCTTGGCACTGCCCAGGCCCCGCCCCAGGGACGTGCCCTACCTAAGCCCCGCCCCTTGGCACTGCCCAGGCCCCGCCCCAGGGACGTGCCCTACCTAAGCCCCGCCCCTTGGCACTGCCCAGGCCCAGCCCCCAGGGACGTGCCCTACCTAAGCCCCGCCCCTTGGCACTGCCCAGGCCCCGCCCCAGGGACCCCTGGGCGGACCACGCCCCCCCGCCCGCAGCACCAGGCCCACGCCGGGGTCCCCAGAGACGGTTTATTTTCTAAGAATCAATAGATTTTCTTCCTTCCAAATAAATACAAACGAGCGTCCGACCGCGGCGGGGAGGAGACGCGAGTCCAGTGGGGGCGGGCAGGGCGCAGCCGATCCCAAGAGCTCCCGTATCAAAGTGTGCGAGTAAGAAGGTTACAAAGAGACGGCCCGGGCCACGCAGGCGGGAAGGGCCCGGATAGGAAGCGCTGTTTAGTACCAAAATGCTTCCCCCAAGACACTGAAACGGGCTACAAATGAGAATAATTTAAATTCTCCATCCTGTACAGTATTTACAGTGCCCCTGCGGGCATGGGAACTTCACCCACTGGAGGTGTGCTCAGTGAGCGAGGCACCAGCCCCAGGCAGCCGGGCCTCGCCCCTGGGAATGTGAAATTCGAGACCGAGCAGGGCCCGGCAGGGCAGCACAGTAGGAGGGGAGGCTCTAGCAGCGCCAGCTGGAAAAGAGGGAGGATACAGAGGGCACTGCTGGGCCCTGCCTTCTGCAGCAGGCTACAGCTCTGCCTGCTTCCGCTCTAACACACTCACTCCTGCGCTGCAAGCGCCAGGTGCTCAGCCACAGCTGCTTTCAGGAGCACGCTCTCTGTCCCAGTGACTAGGGCAAGCCCCTGCTCCTGTGCAGACCAGCTGCACTAAGTGCCCAGGACTGAGAGCCCTGTTTGCCCTGAGACTGAGAAGCCATGAGCAGAGCCAGTGGATCAACGAGGGAGCAGCTGGTGTCAGTCGCTCTCGCTGGAGTCACTGCTCTGTTCGCCTTGCACCTTGTTGCGATGCTGCATGGCACGGTGGTAGGCGATCTGCACAGACTTGCGGATGTTTGACTTGCGGCCCTCCAGCATCTTCTCCTTATCCAGGTCCTGGTTCACACCCAGTGGCACAAGCTTGGTCCGGGGCAGCCACTGCCTGGAGGAAAGGACATCACACCTCATTTGAGGCTTCCCATCATCTGCATACCCCACCCCCTCCCTGGTGGAGTTCACTGACTTGCCCTCACCACCACCCCCAGCAGGCCATGCTCTGTCTTGCTGGGGGGCACAGAGCTGGCACACATCAGGAGAAAGCCCTGGCCCGGCCCTTACCAGGTGCGCTTGTTGTCAAAGAAGAGGACGAGGTAGAGATGCTCTCGTGCTTCCTGAGTCATCTGCTCTCCCAGCTTCAGCACCTCCAAGGGAGGCACTGGAATGGGGACGCCATGATGGAACATACCCTCCCGTGGCATCTTCGGATCAATGATCTGCCAAACCAGCAGGGAGACAAAGGTGAGATCCCAGGGAAGGGGCAGGAGGGGGAGCATAGAAGCCCTCACCAGCCCCACTAAGACACTGAGGAAAGCCTTTCCTGGGGGGTATAAAGACAGAATCAGGATTGGAACAAGCAAAGTGTTGCCCGGCCCCTAATAATCCGCTCTTGCACCCCCGCTCCCTCCCCCCGGCTCAGCTCTTGGCAGCAGTATCCCTTGGAACCCCACCCAGCAGGACTTGGTTTGAACAGTTCACTCTTAAGTCTTGTGCTTAGGACCCAAAGGCCCCGTGTCAGTGATTGCACTGGAAAGCGGCTGGCTGACACCAGCTCCCTGAGCGCCATGTCGGTCACCGTGACAACCCGAAGCAAAGGGGCTGCAGGTGTGTGCAAAGAGGCAACACCACAACCAGTTCAGGCTAAGTCACAGGGGCTCTCTCCAGCTCACATCCCCACTTCAGAAACAGCCTTAGCTCATGCCTGTGTTTGCAATTCCTTGCCTTCCGCGATGGGCCTCTGGCATCACTGACAAGACAGCAGCTAGGCAGCTGGTGTGCCGAGAGCACTGCCTGCCATGCTGACCAACAGACTCATTGTTTCCTTCTGTCGTCTCTGCTCTTCGGTTTAGACTGCGAGCTGACTGGGGCAGGCTCTGTGCATACAGCACCTAGCACAGCACAGGCCTGGTCTGTAACTGGGGCTCCAAGGCAATGCCCCAATACTAACAAACCAATTGTCTTGAGAGCCTCAGGGAAGAAGAGCCTCCAGCTCTCCAGGGGCTGCGCCTACCACTGGACTCACAAGTGAAGCCGTATTGGAGACCCTAGAGCCCGCAGCTCAGCCTCCCGTCACCTTGGGGACCAGATCTGCAGGGACAGGGGTATTTCCACGCTCAGAGCTCAGGCTGGAGAACCTCCCTCTGAGGTTTGATTGCTAGATTTTAAGGCCAGAAGGAACTTTATAATCTGAGCACCTGCATAACACAGGCCAGAGAGCGCCACCCAGTGATGCCTGCACTGAGACCCACCACTGGGGCTGACTAAAGCAGGACTAGTTAAGAACTGAGGAACAGCTGGGGCCAGGATCACTAGCCGAGGGAGCCAGCCAGCAGGCCACACTCTAAAGGGATTCACATATGATCATCAGTAGGACTGTGCTGGGTCAGACCAATGGTCCAGCTAGCCCAGTGTCCTGGCTCTGGCAGTGGCCAGGTGCTGTAGAGGGAATGAACAGAACGGGGCAGTTATCGAATGATCCATCCCGTCGCCCACGCCCAGCTTCTGGCAGTCAGAAGTTTAGGGACACCCACAGCCCGGGCTTGTGTCCCTGCCCACCCTAGCTAACAGCCGTTGCTGGGCTGTCCCCCATGAACTTGTATCGTTCTTTTTTTGAGCCCAGTCATACTTTTCTTCACATCCCCTGGCAACGCGTGCCACGCGAGAAGTACTCCTGCCTAACCATGTTATGTGAAGGGGCAAATGCTGCTTCCCTGTTCACCCGCCCCACCAGTCACGATTTTACAGGCCTCTCTCCCATCCCCCCAGTCCTCTCATTTCCCAGCTGAACAGCCCCCGTCTTCTTGCTCTCTCCTCATACGGAAGCCGTTCCATGCCCCTAGTGAAGACCATGCATAAGTGTTCTCTCTGGGAGGCCGGGGGCAGAGGAGACCTGAGGCCACCCCCAGATCTCAGTATAAGACCCAAGAACAGGGGTACCCCACAGGATTTGCACACTGGAGCAAATGGCAGATGTGCTTTAGCCCTAATTGTTATGGGAAACAGCAAGCCCCTTAATTCCCCCACTAGTCACAGGGCTCAGGGAGACTAGCCTACTATTGGCACAAGAGCAGCAAGCCTCCAGCCGGACTGGCCCAAGGATGGCAGTGACATGGGGTGCAGATCATTTGGGTGCAAAGGGAGGGGATTCCCAGGGTTCTGGCCCATCCAGTAAGAGTGTCAGCTCGTTGGCCACAGAGAGTCCATCCAGTTCCTCACTATGAGCCAGGCAAAGGTTCTGCCAGGCCCCGGATCCTGCAGGGGGAGCAAAAGGAGAGACGAGGACACGCAGCCTGCTGTACCCACCAGTGCTGGGTACGATGGGTACCCCCGGCACTTAGCCCACACCAGGTCCAAGGCATCCAGAGAGGAGTCTTCATCTTCCGACAACCACCCGGCTCCACGCCCAATGCTCTTCCGCACCACTGCGCCAAAGAAAAGGGGGGAAGAATTAGCACCGATGCTTCCAGACAGTGACAGGAGCTGAAGGCTGCTGGCCGAGGCCCAAGATACTCACTGCTGTGACCCACCCCTCGCCCAGCACCAACAGAGTACGACTCGTTTTCCGTTCCAGAAGTATCCTCACTGCTGTCCTCTGGGAAGTTCACACGGGAGAAGGAGGGCTTCCCTCTGCCCTGCTTCGAGGGCGTCGTGCTGTGGGAAGGCAGGGGAGCAGTCCTGTTACTAGGCGCCACATTACCCTTCCAGGCACTGCGTGCGTGCGTGTTTGTGTGGTGGGAAGGGACCTTAGGACACCCACGCTTTGGGGAGGAGGCCAGCTAGTGCCCTCAGGAATAGAGCCCACAGCGCTCGGCAGAAGAACTGCCCGCAATAGTGTCCTGAGATATGGGGCTCTCCAGGTGCCTTTGAAAGGGGGAGTCAGTGGTTAAGTGAGAAGGGTTCCCCCAGATGGCATGGGCCCCCCCCACTTAGCCTGGGTCTTCACTCCAGGGCAGGCCTGGGGTCCCTCTATCCACAGAGAGGAAGGAACTGGCACAATCCACCCCGTCCATGCTGGCCTCCAGCAGACACACGTGCGGGAGCAGCCTCTGTGCAGGTCTCTGGTTCGGGCTCTCCGGCCGTGGCCTCACCAAGAGGGCTGTTTGACAGCTACCCGCAGGGCAGGGCAGGGCTGAGCGCTGGCAGACTTATAGTTTGCCAGGCCCAACGAGTCTCAGCGTCTGGGCCTTCTGCCCCTCGGCAGGCGTGGCTTTGGGCGCTGCATGTGACAGGAAGGGGCAGCGGTGGCGGGTGCTGCAGCCTTGAAAGGGTCACTGCTCAGGGGCTTTACGAGCAGGCTGACGGCCCCACTCCTGGCACAGCCGCTGGGACGGAGCCCCTGGCTGGCCTAGTGCCGGGGCCAGCCGGAGCAGAGCCGCCGGCGCGGTACCTGGTGCGGTCCGAGGCAGCGCTGCTGCTGCTACTGCTGCTGGACTCCGAGTCAGAGCTGCTCCGCGGAAGGCTGCAGTCGTTCCGGTAAACCAGGAAGCTCTTTTTAACCGGCTGGCTCCCGCCACTGAAGCCATTGGCTGACAGGTCTGCAGCAGAGCCAGGTGAGGGACAGCGTAAGTCACACACACGGATCCAGCACAGCCCCCGCCGACCCACGCTGCTGCCGCAGCCACACTCACCAAGGGGAGGCTCTTCGGTGGATTTATCGCTGTCACTCTCTGAGCTGGAACTTGGCCGTGGGCTCCTCCCTCTTTTCCGCTGGCGCTGCGACCCCTCCATTACTGGAAGCTGGGGGGGACCTACTGGGCTACTCCCATGCCCTGCAGCTAGCTGACTGTCTCGGTTCTTGGGTGGGCGTCCGGGGCGTTTTGGGGGCCCTGCGGTTTTGGGGTTCTTTTTGGAGAAGAGCACAGAAGTCCTCCGGCCGACCTCATGCGCTGGGGTGGAGGAAGAGTTGGGGCCCAGACCTGGAAGATGAGGAAGAAGAGAGAGGATGAGAGAAAGCATGTTCAGAAGCTGGGCAGCAGGCTCCACCACCCTGCCCCACTCCCAGCTCCCCAAGGGAGCTCTGGAGATCTGCCCCCACAGCTCCCACCGCCTCCGGTGAGGCCCTCGGGCAGCAGTGTGCACAAGCACGAGGGGAGAGCTGTGGGGAGCCCAGAGCTAGCACAAGAGGCTTCCGATCAGCAGCAGAGCTTCATAAGGAAGGGAAAGTCCCATGCCTTGTCCCATCCTGCGGGAGCCTTGCTCCTGGGCCTTGCCACCACTGCCCTCACATCACCAAACCGGGGCAGTTAGTGGAGTTGCCGAGACTCCTCACCGGAGGGGATCTCTGGAGAAGACTCCACCCTAGCAGGTGCAGCCACTCCCTCATGTTCAGAGACGCCAAATTCAACGAAAGGAAGCAAGATGAGCAGCAACAGCATCTCCCGAATTCCTCAGGCTCCAGCTGGGAGCTGCCCAGCCCTGCTGCACCCCTGAAAAGCTACTGACATCTGAAGTGCTTGTGAAAAAGCTTGCACTTCCTTGTGCTAAAGGCCCAGCAAGCCTGCAGCAGGAAAGTCGTGCAGCCCCCCAGGGGCCCGGACTCCCACTGGGCCCCATGCCCACAGTCAATTCATGGCCTGTGGTTATTTCTGAAAGGGACTGGTTTGAAGGATGGAATTTCTGCCATGCTCTCAAGGCAGCCAGGCCCAAAGCCTCCTTCCTCGTGTGCACCAGGGAAGGGGGAGCTTGTAGCTGGTCAGTGGCTCAGCCCCTAGCTCTTGGTTGCTGCATTGTCCTCCAGGAAGCCTAGCTGACCAGCCAACACTGCTGGCTCCCATCCACCTCTGACTCCGTCCTCTGCAGCCTGGCTCCAAGGCACAACGCAGGGAGCATGCCCTGTCAGCCAATTAACTGCCTCTTGGGGGAAAGCTGCCAAACAAGTGGCAGCTGCAGGCAGGTCCTGGCACAGCCAGGAGACAGGAAATGAAATGCTGGGCACCTGGTGCAGCAAAAAGGGAATCCTGGATTGGAAAATGCCCAACTCTACACTCTGGAGTTGGCAGCTGTTCCATCTGAGACGAACAGGACAGGTCATGCCTGCCAAAGCTATTGATCCCAGCTTTCCTGACCTTCCTGGGTCACGCTCACGCATGGCCCTGCTAAGGAGTGCCAATATGTGAGGTGTGGTAACCCTGCCCTGGCACTAGCCCCTGCAAACAGCAGCACAGAATGCTGCCCTGGGGCGGGCCGGCCAAGGAGGGGGGCACGAGCTGGGAGGGGGCTCGGGACTCACCCGAAGAGGCAGTTGGAAAGAGCTGTAGTGGAAGGAGGAGGATGCAGAAGCTGGAGTGGGTGGAGCTGGGGAAGAAGGTAGGGGATCAGATAACAGAAGAACTGGGAAGTGAGAAGGAGGAAAGCAGGAAAAGAGGAAAGTCAGACCTGGCTCTGGGACCAGACACTCAGAGAGGGAAGTAGAGGGAAAACATCTACAGATGTGCAGCAGAGAGCATCAAGGCAATCTACCCGGTTAAAACAGGACAGGCTCCAAAGACAGTTTAAACCAGATCCTGCAAAGGGTAAGCGAGACATCCCCTGCCCCCAAAGAGCCTGAAGCATGTGACCAGAGATTGACCGTTGTCAGATTCAGCAGGGAGAGGGGAGTGTTGACCTGGGAATGTGCCCTGGGGATTGGAGACCTGAGAGCCTGTCACCTGAGCCGGGAGGAGGAAGGGGAGGTAACACCTCTGCCCAGGAATGTGAAGACAGGCTGCAGGAGAGAGCCTGCTGGGGGGGGGGGTTGTTTAGTTTCAGTTTGGGGCTGGGTGGAGGAACGCAGGGAACCCCAGGGCTGGGGTCTAAGCTCCCTGCTCCCCCAGAAGGACTTGACTGAGGGGTCCTGGTTGTACCCACAAGCTCTGGTTTGGACTGTGTTCCTGTTGTCCAATAAACCTTCTGTTTTACTGGCTGGCTGAGAGTCTCAGTGAATCCCAGGAAGAGGGGTGCAGGGCCTGGACTCCCCCACACTCCGTGACACCGTCTAGTGACACAATACAGGTCAAAGGGGCCCAGTGCCCAGGTGAAGGCCCCAAGTGAAGAAACCCGCTTGGGGACAAACTGGGTGCAAAGGGACAGCCTCAGGAGCAGCCACCCCAAGGAGAGGCAAAGAACAGGCCAGCGAGAGCAGAGATGCACTGCCAGCCCAGGAGAGGAAAAGCTGCCCAGGCTGCCGGAGAGCGATCTCTGTTGCTGACAGCACGGCTTTGGACCTAGCTGGGCAGCGTGGCCAAGGCCCCATGGATCCTGAGCAGGGATCCTAGAGATGGCCGTTCTAAGCATCATGCCTTGGCCACGACTGTCCAAATTTCAGCTCCTGCTGCCTGTGGGGCTTTCCCGTCTCACTTCTCAACATGTCAAAGGAGCCCTTGTCTTGGTTTGCTCCACCTCCCCTCCCAGTTAGCCCAGCCGGGTCAGCCCACTCCTCTCAGCAGGTTCCTGTCCCCGCCCACACCCCGCCTCTCCTCCTCAAGGGCCCAGCCCGACCCCCATCCAGAGCCCCACCCCCACCTAGGCTTCCCCCTGCCCCCATACAGGCTCTCCTGGCCCCACCACCACCTGGGCTCCTGCCCTGCCCCCATCTGGGCTCTCCTCCCAGTTAGCCCAGCCAGGTCAGCTCACTCCTCCCAGCAGGTCCCCATCCCCTCCAGCTCTAGTGCCCCCGCCACCCGACTTCACCCCACCCTGGGCTCTCCCGGCCCCTCCCCCACCCGGGCTCCTGCCCTGTCCCCATCCAGCCTCTCCTCCCCAGGGGCCCAGCCGGACCCCCATCCAGAGCCCAACCCCCACTTGGGCTTCCCCCTGCCCCATCCAGGCTCTCCCGGCCCCACCCGGGCTCCCACTCTGCCCCCATCTGGGCTCACCTCCCAGTTAGCCCAGCTGGTTCAGCCCACTCCTCCCAGCAGGCCCCCTGCCCCCATCCGGCCTCTCCTCCCCAGGGACCCAGCCCGATCCCCATCCAGTGCCCTGCCCCCATCCAGGCTCTCCTCCGCAGGGGTCCTGCCCCTACCTGAGCTCCTGCCCTATCCTCGTCTGGGCTCTCCTCGCAGTTAACCCAGGCAAGTTGGGTCACTGCAGGGAACTGGCCAAAGGGTTCCATCAGCCTACAGGACAGGCGCCAGGTGGAGCAACGGGTAGTGATCAATGGCTCCATGTCTAGTTGGCAGCCGGTATCAAGCGGAGTGCCCCAAGGGTCGGTCCTTGGGCCGGTTTTGTTCAATATCTTCATTAATGATCTGGAGGATGGTGTGGATTGCACCCTCAGCAAGTTTGCAGATGACATTAAACTGGGAGGAGAGGTAGATACGCTGGAGGGGAGGGATAGGATACAGAGGGACCTAGACAAATTAGAGGATTGGGCTAAAGGAAATCTGATGAAGTTCAACAAGGACAAGTGCAGAGTCCTGCACTCAGGATGGAAGAATCCCATGCACCGCTACAGACTAGGGACCGAATGGCTAGGCAGCAGTTCTGCAGAAAAGGACCTAGGGGTGACAGTGGACGAGAAGCTGGATATGAGTCAACAGTGTGCCCTTGTTGCCAAGAAGGCCAATGACATTTTGGGCTGTATAACTAGGGGCATTGCCAGCAGATCGAGGGACGTGATCGTTCCCCTCTATTCGACATCGGTGAGGCCTCGTCTGGAGTACCGTGTCCAATTTTGGGCCCCATACTACAAGAAGGATGTGGAAAAATTGGAAAGCGTCCAGCGGAGGGCAACAAAAATGATTAGGGGACTGGAACACATGACTTATGAGGAGAGGCTGAGGGAACTGGGGATGTTTAGTCTTCAGAAGAGAAGAAGGAGGGGGGATTTGATAGCTGCTTTCAACTACCTGAAAGGGGGTTCCAAAGAGGATGGATCTAGCTGTTCTCAGTGGTAGCTGATGACAGGACAAGGAGTAATGGTCTCAAGTTGCAGTGGGGGAGGTTTAGGTTGGATATTAGGAAAAACTTTTTCACTAGGAAGGTGGTGAAACACTGGAATGCGTTACCTAGGGAGGTGGTGGAATCTCCTTCCTTAGAAGTTTTTAAGGTCAGGCTTGACAAAGCCCTGGCTGGGATGATTTAGTTGGGGATTGGCCCTGCTTTGAGCAGGGGGTTGGACTAGATGACCTCCTGAGGTCCCTTCCAACCCTGATATTCTATGATTCTATGATCTTTCCCTCCCAGAAAACTGGGAAAAACAGCATCTCTAGTTGGTTCCCAATCCCCTTGGGAGGGGCCCCGCTGCAAGGAGGAGCTCCCAGCCATCTTCAGGGACACTAATGAGGAACCAAGGAAGGAGCAGGACCTCCCCCACCCCAGCCTCTGCTCTGGGAGGGAAGGTCCATGGCTGCTGATTCTGCATCCTCCACCCTTCTCATGCCCTGCCCAGATGTGGGGTTACGCCAAGCCCCTGGGCATAATGTGCTGTGCCAGAGCGTCAATACCACCTCCCAGCCAGTACCTTTGCCAGTTTCCTGGCTGCTGCTCTCCTCTGCAGCGCTGTCGGTCTGCATGTCCTTCTCACAGGGGTGGTGGGCCTGCAGAATCCCCCTGGCGGAGGGGCCATGTCTGTCCAGCACATCCCGTGGGTGAGCCAACTTCCGGCGCAGGACTGTGATCTCCTTCTTGATCATCTTGGCACGGCGGGAGCGCCCGATGCTCTGCTTCCCAGCATTGACCTCATCCAAGTGCTCCAGCAAGATCTTAAGCTGCTCCTCCAAGGGCAGGTGTTTCTGGTTCTCTGACAGCAACAGCCGCACCTCCTCTGTGGGCACAAAGAGGGGCAGATAGGTGAGAGAAGCCAGGTAGGTCTTTGGAATTCCCTTCCTCCTGGACAGGGGACATGGCAATCCAGAGGGGATTAACCCACGGGCACTGAACAGTCACCTGAAGGGGCCCAAGAGATGAGCTCCTTGGGAATGGAGGAGCCGAACAGGCTTAGCCTCAGAAATGCACAGAGAATAATCCACATCATGCTGAATGGGCCAAGGGACTGGCAAGAATAAGACAGGGGTTTGCAACTGGATAAAGCAGCACAAGAATCAATTCATTCGGGGGTGTCCTGGAACAGGGAGAGAAGGGTCGTTCCCCCCCCACCACCCCCAGCTCTGGGGAGACCCCACTTCCTGGGCCCTGTGCTCAGCTCCAGGCCCCTCAATTCCTCCAGCAGCCCAGACTGCAGGGACAGGGCCAGCCCTGCGGGTGGGTGGTCCAGGCGGTGGCCCAGGGCGGCCCACCAAAGGGGGTGCCGTGCAGGGTTTGCCCAATTCCTACCTGACCTGCTGAGAGCTAGCTGGGCTAACAGAGGCAGCAGACAGGAAGGTGAAGCAGCTCTGGAGAGGGGGGGAGGGACCCGAGCTTCAGGGGGCAGCTGGACGAAAAGCTGAGCTAGAGAACTCCTCCAGAGCCGGGGTGACCATCCTCCCCCAGGCCCCACTGCTCCTGTCCCCCCCTCCCATTCCTCCCCAGAGCTCCTGGTCACTCTGGACTGGGCATATCCTCCTGTCTGCTGTGTGCGGGGGACTGATATCAGGGTGTTCCCCCTCCCCACACCTGTGTACCTGGTCTCTACTGACCTGGGATGATGGGACGGGGGAATCGGTGTGATCTGCTGCCTCTATGGGTCCCAGTAGCAGCTGCTTGGGTCTGAACAGACCTTCAGGCACCTGACCCTGAGTGCTTTCTTAAAGAGATAGCGTGCTCGCCATGCAATCAGCACACACATGGTCTTTCACACACTCCCCTCAACACATACACCTCACAGCACAGTCCTGATATCAGGAGCTGCTGCTCTTTTGCCCTTTCCTTACACAGCCTGCAGGGAAAGTGACCTGGATGCAGGGAGCCCGGATGTCGCTCCTTGCTCCCCCCACACAGCTCCTGTCACTGCATCCAGATCAGTTTTCCCATGTGGGGGCAGAAGGGGGATGCAGAGGCTAGGGGCACAGGAGGGGGGCAGAGGTTGAGGTGAAGAGGGCACAGTGCAGGGGCTAGGGGTTCAGGAGGGGAGTGCAGGGGTTGGGGTCAAGGGGGCACAGTGCAGGGATTAGGGGCACAGGAGGGGCCAGGGGTTGGGATGAAGGGAACACAGTGCAGGGGTTGGGGTGAAGGGAGGGTGGGGAGCCCATGGGGGCCAAGGGCAATGGGGGGGACCCACAGGGACCAGGGTCACCAAAATGCAAGTTCACCCAGGGTGCCATGTTCCCTAAGGCCGGCCCTGTGCAGGGGCGTGGGGATGGCCCTGATAAGGGCAGTGCCCTCCATTCTGCACCCTCACTGCTCTGCTGGAGGGAGCTGAGAGGGGAGCAGTGACTGAAGGGAAGAGTCTGGCTCGGAGGCACACAACAGCAGCTTGCCAGAGGCCCCTGCATGGCACAATATGCACGACGTCACCCTCGAATCCTTAGCACAAGACCACAAAAACCAGATTCTCTTGTTGCAGGCTGACCCTGCGCACCAACAGCACCATGGGGCAAGCCAGGAAGCCCGTCTCCATCTGGGCAAGCGTGTCACAGCTGCCAACCAGCAAAATGCACCTGACCCTTGGGGTCCAGAACTGACCTGGGACTGGCCCTGTCTCTTTGGGGAAAGGGCATGTGGGCTGGCTAGGAGACATAAGAGGATGTGGCAGAGACTGCGGGGGGAGGATGGGGGCACTAGATTATGCGCTGAGGAGGGGGGACAATCTTGCCCTGGCCTCCAATGATCTAACAGAAATTCTCAGCTGTGACTTCCACGGGTGACCCTCCTGCATGCAGCCTTTGCACCCTCGGACGGGGTGTCAGTACCCACCCTCCTCCGTTTCTCGGTGCAGCGCTTCGTCCACAGGGATGCAGTGTGGAAAGTGCATGCCTGTCTCAAAATCAATGCCCATCTTCTCCGCTTGCCGGCGAGCCTGGCGCAGCACAGCTCCCCCCTGCTCTCGCAGCCGGACAGCTGCACGGTAAAAGATTGTGTCCTTGGCATTGTATTTCAAGCAATTGCTGACAATCAGGTTGAAATCTTCCTCAAAGTCATCAAAGTTCAGGTAACGATAGGCCTCCAGGTTCTGCTTCATGGTATAGAAATCCATTGGCTTCTTGATGTGATCTAGATAGTCTGGGACCTGCACAGGGAGAACAGTCAGATCTGAGCCTGGAAGTCATACCTCAGAACTACCTGCTCCAAGAAAACAGCTGTTAGAAGAATCCAGTCCTGGTGCTTTGCCCCAAATGGCGTTGCATACCCTGCAAACACTGCCCGCTCTGTGTAGACACAGGGAACGGCAATACCCCGGCATGACCAGACTGGGGCTAGACAAGCGGCCCTGCATGCTGCAGCCCAACCCAATGCTGGGAGTAATACAATTAGAGGTATTTCAGAGGTGCCATTGCACACCGCACAGCCCTAGCCCTCTCCTCCAGCCGGTGGCAAGCAGGAATCCGGCCCCGGCTCTGGAATTCCCCAGGGCATGTCAGAGGCTTGCTTTAATTCCAGATGGGTTGGAGGGGGTGGAATTTCATAGCCCAGTTACACAGGGCTCCAAGACATACAAACACACAGAAAATTGGCAAGAATGGGGCAGCGGGTGCAGGCAGGCACAGTGCAACCCTCTCCCGAGCCCCTGGCAGGACAAGGCCGAGAATGGCAGAGCTGACAGACTCCGACAGTGTTTTCTGCTGCACCCGCTCGGGAGAAGCCTGAGACCAAACTCATTTCATGTCTATGCCTAGACAGAGTGCTTCCAAGGGAACGGATGGGAGCGTGCTGAGGGTCCCACTGCACCTTGCCTTTCCAAGCAAGGAGCCCCGCTTGCCTGGCCTGGCTTGGCCCACCGTGCACACAGAGAGACCGTTGACACACAAGAGGAAGACGGACCATTAATCTCTCTGCCAGTCCCTGCTTGATGCTACAGTCACAGCTGTGCTCAGCTCAGCTGCCCATGTCCCCACTTAGCTAACTGCCCCGGGCTGCCCGCTAGCTGTCTGGAGAGCACCATTTGCTGCCCTTGGCATGGGCAGACGGGGTTGAGTTCGAGCGAAGTAGAAATCTGGGGGGAGGGGGTTCTTACTTCGTAGATTTCTGTTACCTCAGACAGAGGGACCGGCTCGCTGAAGATGTTGCCCGTATCCTTCTCCTGGAGCTGCTCGAGAGTCCTGCGGAGGAGGATGAGGAAGGGGGTCAGCTGCATCTCCAGCGCCACCTGCTGGATTTTAATCTGAAACACAAGAACAGGGCGGGACTGAGCCTTTTGCCTCCTTGACCATGCTACAGCCAGCCAGGACAGCTACTGCCCTTGGGACGCAGACAAGGCTCACAGGGCGAGATCTGGACTTCAGAGAGATCCGCTTTGTAGCAAAGAGGAGCCATTTCCCAGCTGCTTCAAGAGGCCAGCCTCCCCGCGTGCTGGCTGCAGGCGGGGTACTCTGACTGGAGAAACAGGCTCTGACTCAGCCTGTCGATGCCAGTGAAAAGCAGAGATGCAGGGACTGCACCTGCACTTCCCAAAGCCCCACCCCCGTTCAGACCCTGCTGGGGCAGGGCACCGTGTGGGCACAGACAGGAGAACCAGCCAGTACCCACAGGGGGATCCTGCGCTCCTCTCCCTCCCCACACTCTATGGGCTCGCCCCACAGCTCCTGCAGGATGGGCCTGTGCGGTCACCCCCAAGCTCCCGGGAGGGACACACAATGGTTACCGTCTCTCTCTTGAGCTTCTCCCGTTTGCGTATCAGCTCCACCAGCAGGCGCGCACGCTCTAGGTCATGGCGGAGGCGCTGCCATGATTTCAGCTGCTCCTTCAGGGCCCAATTCTTATCCTCTGTCTCCCTCTGCAGGAACATCAGAGACCATGAGATGGAGGGAAGCAGCTCCCTGTGGCAGTGTGCGGGCACCCTTTCCCCCGTGAAGAGGGAGGGGCCTGACCTATCTTTATTTTAAAAAACCTGCCTACATTTTCAGAAGTGACTTGTGATTCTGGGTGCCCGGCACACCCAAAAATGGGTTGATTTCCAGCCAGTGCCAAGCCCCTGCGGTGTCTCCAGTTGGGCAGTCGCTTCTGAAAATGCAGGCTCCTCGTCCCTGAGGTTAGAGAGACCCTTCCCAGCACTGACCCCGCGCAGCACGGCCTGCCAAGTATGCAGATAGAAAAGCTGGCGTCAGCTGCTCAGAGCTCTGCTAAAGGACAGCGGAGCAAAGCTGGTAACACTCCGGCCAGTTTCGCTGCTGGGGCAGCAGGGAAATGGTGAATTTCACTCTGCTGGGGATAGCTAGGGGCAGGCAGTGGAGCTGCTCTCCGGGAGCAGCCCACAAACCTGAGAAGGAGCAGAGTAGGGGAGACCTCTGCCCCATCCCAGCACCCAGGGTGCCGGAGAAGAGGTAGGGTAAGAAACGCCCACGAGCCAGGAGGCTCTAAAGTGGTGAGCAGGGAGCAGAAACCCCCTGCTCCTTTCCAGAAACCAGAGGCACCCACTAGCGACAGACTGACGCAGATGGTAGGAACAAGAAGGGCCCAGAGCCAGAACTCTGGTAGGACCCCTGCATCAGGAATGGGGGACTGTGTTTTTCCTCAGGACACTGCCATGGACCTCACTAGTAGGTCCCCCACTCTCAGCTGGCCTCTGGCTAGCACTCTCTAGTAGGTTTTTCCAACCCCTGCCAGCTGGAGATGGGCAGGAGAGACCAAGCCAGCTAGACACACTCTTTGCATCCCTCCCCACGGTGAGCTTTGGAAGGTCATTGCCTGGCAAGTCTAGGATGCTGAACAGAGTAGAGAAAGGGGAAGCAGCTGTGGTGCGGAGCTGGGACTGCCCTTTCCTCCCAAGGACAGGTCGGGCCATTCTCCGGCATGGCTCTGAAATTGCAGGCATCACGTACAGGAAATGCTTCGGCCCCAAGGCCCTGGGATGCACAAAGCACACAGGGCATCAGTGCCCAGAGCCCACCCCGTACCTGGTCACAGTTCCTTTGTGACTGCAAGTGTGTCTGCAGCCGGCGCAGCAGAGGCACCCCATTGCGGGACTGTCTCTTCAGTGTCCAGTAGCTGTGAAGTCTCTGCATGAACTGGCTCTTCCTCGGGATGGTTAAACGGTTAGTGATCTTACTGAGCCTGGGGAGGAGAGGGAAAGCACGTACATGATCAGCCAAGTGAGCCCTGCCACTACCAAACCAGGCCCAGCAAGAGGGGCCTAGTCACACAAGCCAAACACCAGAGACCCAGCTCAGGGTTGGCTGGGGAGTTTCCTGCAAGGCAGCAGTCCAGCCGAGAAGGGCATGGGACAGACAGGCTTCTCTGCAGGACTGTGCTCCATGGCATTCTGGGGGACAGTTATCATCCTTCCTCCTGCACACCAGTCTGGCAGGCGGGGCTGGGAGCTCTGCACAGGGGTGTCGCAGACAGGATGGGCCTTCGCAGGCCTCTGTGAAAATTACAATTATTATGTGCACGGTCGTAGCGCCCACATCCTGGGTCTGGGCCCCGTTGCTGGGCGCTGCACACACAGCGAAGGTCCCTGCCCTGGAGGGCTCCCAACACACAATCCGTGTGCGTAAGAGGAGGAAAGGGGGGATCACGGGGCTACAGGGTTAGCACCAGGCCCAGCTGAGTGACAGGGCCCAGGGACTCCAGGGACATGGGTTTCTGTTGTCAGTCACCAGCTGAGGGGCCATCACTGGCCAGCCTCAGGGCCCTGTTTCTTGTGGGGCTCGCTGCAGGGCTTGAGGAGGGCTGTGCAGGCAGCAGCCATGTGGCCTGGGACGTTGACCCAGCCATGGGGGCCTACAGGAAAATCTTAGTCCAGCAGTTCTCAAACACATAGTCTATGGGAGTCTGCCAGACACCTGGCGCTGACTCTCCTCAGTACTGCACATGTGTTCCCAGTGCTTATTTCCCACCTGGGCATCCATCAGGTTCATGACAGCAGTGGCTAAGGAGCTAGCAAGAGCCAGGTGCTGTACAAAGTCCAGCACAGAGCCACCCTGAAGAGCTTACGGTCTAACGAGACCAGAAAGACCCAGGGCGGGGGAAGGCGTCGAACGCCAGCTGAGTGACCAGTGTGGTGGCAGCAAACAGCATGCTAGGGCCATCACTTTTGGGGGGCGGTGTTAGAAGGAGATCAGCTAAATGGAAAGGAAAGGGAAAAGAGGGACAGAGGAGAAGAAGGGGAGAGTGAAGGGCCAGTGTGGCGTAAAGCTGAGGTGAAGAGACTGGGGAGGGTTGGCGCAAACAGACAATCCGCACAGTCCAGTCCTCTAGACACCCAGAGTCCCTGCTTTGGCTACTCCTGCAGCTCCGCAGCTGGAGCCTCTGGCTGACTCTGGTCTGTGGGGAGCTGGGGGCTGGGCAAGGGGTGGAAGGTGCCCCTAACAGACACTCTGTTTAGATGTGATCCATTCTTCCCCGTGTGCCACATGCATTTCTGAGGGAGCAGGGGAGGGCAGCCCTGTTAGATACTTGTTGCCACAGTTTGCACAGTAATAGCCAGCATTTTCACACACAGTTTCTCAGAAACAGGAGGGCCCCAGGTCAGAGCAATCACTTCTCCATGTGCTCCACTGCGACATAGTGACAGCAGCAAGCACACACGCAGGCTGGCAGGGAGTCAAACAGGAGTCAAATCACCAAAAGGAGAGACTGCAGGCCCAGAATCAACCAGGAGAAAGGCAGTGAGCCAGCCTAGTCAGCAAAAGGCCACAACCCCAAGCCATCAGCTCAGGAACAGAGATCTCTCCCTGCACAATACACCACAGCACTGTCTCTGAGCAGTCTACACCCATGTGAACCAAACCCCACCACTTCTGCCTATCCATCCCCCAGCCAACAGGGACCCAACACAGCCTCAGAGATCTACTATCAGCCTGAAAGAGAGAGTTGGAGTCTAGCCACAGGATGTGCTCCAAGGAGGAAGTAGACTCAGTAAATATTCAGTCCTATCAGGCATCCAGCGTGCTAGGATTTCACATGGTCACTGTCCAGGCCCTAGTTCATCCCTTCTCCCCATATCACAACACAAGAACAAAGAGGCATTTAATTAAACGGAAGATGGCAGACCGCATGAACTGGCTCTTCCTCAGGATGGTTAAATGGTTAGTGATCTTACTGAGCCTGGGGAGGGAGGGAAAGCATGTACATGATCAGCCAAGTGAGCCCTGCCAAGCCCAGCAAGAGGTGCCTAGCCACACAAGCCAAACACCAGAGACCCAGCTCAGGGTTGGCTGGGGAGTTTCCTGCAAGGCAGCAGTCCAGCCGAGAAGGGCATGGGACAGACAGGCTTCTCTGCAGGACTGTGCTGCATGATATTCTGACCTCAAACCCAATAAGAGGAAACACTTTATTCACACAACATGTAGTTAGTCTGTGGAACTCTCTGTCACATGATCTCACTGAGGTCAAGAACTTCAAGGCTTAAGCCAGTTTCTAACTATTAGAGACCAGGATAAGGTCTAACAAGGAGGGGCAGATCATCCCTAGTGTGGGGTTCTCCTTCCTCTGAAGCTTCTGGGGCTGGTCATGGTCAGATACAGAAGACTGGATTAGATAGACCCTGGGTCTGATCCAGTCTGGCAATTGCTATCTCCTTGCAAAGCCCCACTGCTCTGCTGGTTACCAGCCCTTCATCCTCTTACCCAGCTCACTTAGCAAGGCCACTGTACAACTGGCATGCTCCCTGTCCTGCTTGGAGGGTAAACTGCAGGTCATGAGACAGCTAACAGGAGGTGAGAAACACCATGAGGACACCACAGATCCTGAGATTAGATGACCCTTGTGGTCCTGGCTAACCTTATGGGTCTGTGGAGCACAGGGGGTTTCCTAGCTCCCACAACTTCTAGTTGTGCTCCAGAGGAGAGCAGGTACCACTACAGGCTGGGAGACGGGGCTGGTTAACAGCCAGCAGAAAGCATAAAGTTAGTGCCTTTCCTGGGACCCTCACATGGTATCCCAGCAGCCAGCTCCATTCTGCACAGACTTCTTCAGCAGGATGGCCTTGGCCCTAACAAAGAGCTGAAAGAGCAGTAGGGCCAAGGGGAGAAATACAAGTCAGATAAATTAACAGTACCCCCTTTCTTCTACAATGGTTTGTTCCAAAGTCCCTGAGGTTAACATAACAGGAAGGGAACCCTGGGAACCCCCAGCTGCTTCCTGCCGTTAGACTAAGAGAAGCCCCCTCCTGCTCCTGCCCCAGCCACACAGAGGAGAAGAGGTCAACTTGGACGGAGGAAACTGGCAGCAAGCCCCGGAGTCACACTGCTTGCCAGATCCACCAGCAAAGCCACCGAGCACCGCGAACACGGAACGAAATAAACAGAGCTTGGAGGGGCTAATGACAGGGACACAGACTGTCTGGACAGGCGGGCCGTACCTGTGGGGGGCACGCAGGGCCCCGAGGCAAGGGGCCATACTGGGGGGAGGACAGGGGACGCAGGACCCCAAGGCAAGGGGCTGTCTGGACAGAGGGGAGAGTGCTGGGAGCCGTACCTGTGGGGGGCATGCAGGGCCCCAAGGCAAGGGGCCATACTGGGGGGGGGCCCAGGACCCCGAGGCAAGGGGCTGTCTGGACAGAGGGCAGAGTGCTGGGAGCCATACCTGTGAGGTGGGATGCAGGGCCCCAAGGCAAGGGGCCGTACTGGGGGGGGCCCAAGACCCCGAGGGAAGGGGCTGTCTGGACAGAGGGCAGAGTGCTGGGAGCTGTACCTGTGGGGTGGGATGCAGGGCACTGACACCACAGGTGCTGCCGCTCGCTTTTCTGCCAGGATCTTCCTTGCCTTCTTCATTTTGATTCTGGATTTGGCCTTTGCCTTCTTCACCTTCTCTGAGCTCCAGCCTTTGCCCTCCTCCTCCTCCTCCTCGTCCTCCTCCTCCCCTTCGCTGTGGGAGAGGGCAGGCAGCCTGCGCACAGAGCCGGGTGGCGTGTGGATGTCACAGTAGGCAGTTTTGCGTACACTGAAGGAGGTGCCGTTTGCTCCCGTCTCCCGGACGGGCTCCATTTTCATGTAGAGTCCAGCCTGCTGGGCACAGGTGACATGGAAGGCAGTGTAGCAGTTGGCTTTATGGCACTGGATGCAAGCCCCAGAGCCACGCTGCTTGCAGATGTAGCAGGTCAGCTTCCACCGGGCAGGTGGGATGTGTTCAATGCTGTCTATGGGCTCCAGGAACACAGTGTTGGCAAAGCAAACCTCTGGGATCCAGAGGGCACAGACCACATGTGCCCAGCGCCCATCGTCTGTCTGCTTGAAAGCACCACCCTTGTTTGGGCACAGAGCACAGTCCACTGCCCTGGAGGGGGACTGGAGACACCTTCTGCAGAGCCACTGGCCCTCGGGGATGTAGGGCACCCCATAGCACTCCTGATGGACAGCCAGGTTGCACATGTCACAGAAGAGGATGACATTGCTGTTCTGACACTCTCCATCATTGCAGATGCAGCAGACTGCATCCTCATCAACCAGGGCATTGGGGTCCCCCTTGTTGTGACTCTCAAAGTAGGACTCCTTCTCCAGCCGGTCCATTAAGTACTCAAAGATCTCCTGGGGAATGGGACTCACACCCTCTGTCTTCCGTCGGTCATTCATGATATCCAGCCAGATATAATCTTCCTCGTCCATGTCATACTCCACCTCCTCATCCAGCTCCTCTGCTGACTTTTCAATGTACCTGAGAGGCACATAGAGAAGGAATGAGTGACTGGGAGGGACCAAGAGCTAGTCCAGCCTAACCTTCCAAAGGGACGAGAGGGGGAGATTTTACCACCAGGGCCACAAAGCAGCAATGAGCCAGAAAGAAAAAGGAAGGGGAAGGAACCCACTGAAATGAGAGTTGTTGCCGCACGCCCCTTTTCTCAGTTACTGAGCAGAACTGCAGTATGCTGGTGCGGCCAGCACAACACAGCAAGCACACTGCACCAAACAATGCTCCTGCTTGGCAACTGATGAAGCTTGGGGTGTCTCACGAAGACAAGGCAATCAAACGGAACATGGTAAAAACCCCCAAGCAAGTTCCCATGTGTTCCGGGGCCATTTGACCTAACAATGCTGAATTCTGTGGAGAGAAGGCATAGAGCACAGTTTGGGTTTGTCATGAAAAGGGACCGAATACTCTCTTTCCCTCCCAATTGGGGGATTTGGTTTTTGGAGGAAGGGCTTGACCTTCTGGTTTCCTATTCCAGCAGCTAAGGGCAGCACTGACCTCGCCATTATCCTCACCCCCTCCCAAACAGCCACCCCGATGAGGCACAGGACTTGGAGATCTCTAGTACAGGGATCAGAAATTCAATAACGCTGGCCTCACATTCCAGAGACAGAACAGCAAAGTTCAGCTAAATGGTCCCCATTAGTCTGCAGACAAGTGGGGTAGTTCAGCTATTCTCATGGGCTGGCTGCCACATCAAGTCCCACTTGGAATCTCTTCTTCACGCACATAAGAGGAGAAACTTGTATTGTGTTTTAAACACTTACATTCTGGAGCAAATTCTGCAGCCAGTTACACGGAGCAGAACAGTGGAAGACACAGGGTACGTCTACACTGCGGCAACACACAGCAGCTGGCCTGGGTCATCTGACTCGGGCTGTGAGACAGTAAAATTGCAGTGTAGACCTTTGGCTTGGGCAGGAGCTAGGCCTCTGAGACCTGCAAGGGGGGAGGGTCCCAAAGCCTGAACGTTTACACTGCAATTTGCTAGCCCCCAGTCCAAGTCCGGTGACATGGCCCAGTCACGGGTATTTTACTGAAGTGCCGACGTACTCTCAGGAACCATCAGGCTCCCGTTCCTCCACCTGCTATGGGACTGTACCAGTGAGAAGGGATTTGATAACAAGAGAGGTTTTGGCAGCCAGACAAGAAGTGGGAACCGAGTCTCCAGCTTACAGACCCCAGTCCAGGGCTAACGGAACACCACAAAGGGGAGCAAAAGAAAAAGTCCCTGGAGCCTGAAACAACAGTGCAGCAGGATCTGTAGGATTCGCCTCCCCAGACAGGCACCAGAGAGGCCCAGAGAAGGATCATAGAATCATAGAATATCAGGGTTGGAAGGGACCTCAGGAGGTCATCTAGTCCAACCCCCGGCTCAAAGCAGGACCAATCCCCAATTAAATCATCCCAGCCAGGGCTTTGTCAAGCCTGACCTTAAAAACTTCTAAGGATCAGACAAGTACCATCTACACAGCGCCTGGACAAAGTACTAGTAAATAGAATATGGGGAACAATCCTGCCCCAGCCCCTGGGGGACAGCTTAGATGAAACCTAGCAGGGAGTCCCCCCGCCCTCCAACATGCAGATGGTACCTGTAGTAAGAAGTGGGGCGAGGTGGTGCATCAGGGGTGTCCTGCTCCAGCTCCCGGTACACCACCTCTGGGAGCTTGGGGGTGGTGCCTGCAGAGGCGCTGTGGTGATGGTGGTGGTTGGAATCCTTGCGCTTCTCCTTGTTCTTGTGCTTGCCAGCTTTAGGGGTGGTGGCCGGGGTCTCGGTGTTCTCCTTGTTGCTCCCATTCTCCGGCAGCTCCTCAGGAGCCTCCTCATCCTCTGACACTACATCCAGGTTGTCAAAGATGCTGATGCGGTGCACGCGTCCGTGCAAGTCCACTTCCACCATGCGCTGGGCCTGGGCGTAGGTCATCACTTCACGGCCCGGTGACTGCGAGGTCTCCGAAGCGCTGGGGGACTGCTTGTTGGCGGCGCGGGCCTGGCGCCCCTTCTTCTTGTGTTTGCGGATGGGAGTATGCTGGGGTGGAGGGGGGTTGTCATGGTCATAGTGGTAAAGATGGTACTCGATGCCGCTGTAGCTCTTGTAGATCTTGCGGCAGGTGCCCACGGGGCACTCGTAGGGGGGCTTGGTTGCCCGCAGATTGTGGCAGAATGTCTTCACGTCAAAGTCCACCCCCATGGCGTCACCTCTGCAAGGGAGAGGGGTGCGAGACAGGCATGGGGTGCTGTCACGTGCCCTCGCCCCCCAGCGCTCTCACTACCCGCCCTGCCCCCTCCCTCATCCCCTGCGGGCTCGCCCCCGGTGCCCCCCGCCACTCCCCCGCCCCCCGGTGCCCCCCACGCCCCGGGCTCGTCCCCCGCCCCACGGTGCCCCCCACGCCCCGGGCTCGTCCCCCGCCCCACGGTGCCCCCCCGCGCCCCCCGCCCCGGGCTCGCCCCCCGCCCCACGGGCTCGCCCCCCCCGCCCCACGGTGCCCCCCCCGCCCCACGGGCTCGCCCCCCGGTGTCCCCGCCCCGGGGCTCCCGCGCGGGGCAGCGGCCTGGGACGCACCGGCCGCCCGGAGGCCGCGCTCAGCGGCGGAGCCCGGTCGCGGCGGGCGGGGGCGGCGGGGCCATGGCGGCGGCGGGGCCGGGCCGGGCCCGGAACAATGGAGGCTCCGGCGGCTCCTGGCGCGGGGCGGCCCCGCTGGGTAAAGCGCCTCGCGGCCCTTAGCAACCGCACTTTCGCCACGGCCGGGCGGGACAGCGGGCGGGCCGGGCGAGGCCGCGCCGGGCCGGGCGGGACAGCGGGGCCGGGCCTGGCTGGCGGGCCGGGGCGGGCCGCGCCCTACAGCGCCCCCCGGAGCCGGGCCGCGCCGGGCCGGGCGAGGCGAATCTGCGGCCGGGAATCACTGGCGGCTCCGGCCCAGCCAATGAGCGCGGGGGGCGCCGGACGCCTGGGTTCTCTCGCTGCTGGCGGTTCGAGGAGCAGGCCCCGCCCCCCCGCGGCCAGCCCGGGATAGGCCCCGCTGGGGGGGTCGGCGGGGGGCTGTGGGGGATGCAGGGAGGGCTGTGGGGGGTCGGCGGGGGCTGTGGGGGATGGGGAGGGGAATGCAGGGAGGGCTGTGGGGGGTCGGAAGGGGGGATGGGGGGCTGTGGGGGATGGGGAGGGGAATGCAGGGAGGGCTGTGGGGGTCGGCAGGGGGGATGGGGGGGGTCGGCGGGGGGCTGTGGGGAATGCAGGGAGGGCTGTGGGGGGTCGGCAGGGGGGATGGGGGCTGTGGGGGTCGGCGGGGGGGATGGGGAGGAGAATGCAGGGAGGGCTGTGGGGGGTCGGCGGGGGCTGTGGGGGATGGGGAGGGGAATGCAGGGAGGGCTGTGGGGGGTCGGCAGGGGGGATGGGGGGCTGTGGGGGATGGGGAGGGGAATGCAGGGAGGGCTGTGGGGGTCGGCAGGGGGGATGGGGGGGGTCGGCGGGGGGCTGTGGGGAATGCAGGGAGGGCTGTGGGGGGTCGGCAGGGGGGATGGGGGCTGTGGGGGTCGGCGGGGGGGATGGGGAGGGGAATGCAGGGAGGGCTGTGGGGGGTCGGCGGGGGCTGTGGGGGATGGGGAGGGGAATGCAGGGAGGGCTGTGGGGGGTCGGAAGGGGGGATGGGGGGCTGTGGGGGATGGGGAGGAGAATGCAGGGAGGGCTGTGGGGGTCGGCGGGGGGCTGTGGGGGATGGGGAGGGGAATGCAGGGAGGGCTGTGGGGGTCGGCAGGGGGGATGGGGGCTGTGGGGGATGGGGAGGAGAATGCAGGGAGGGCTGTGGGGGTCGGCGGGGGGCTGTGGGGGATGGGGAGGAGAATGCAGGGAGGGCTGTGGGGGTCGGCGGGGGGCTGTGGGGGATGGGGAGGAGAATGCAGGGAGGGCTGTGGGGGTCGGCGGGGGGCTGTGGGGGATGGGGAGGGGAATGCAGGGAGGGCTGTGGGGGTCGGCAGGGGGGATGGGGGGCTGTGGGGGGGGTCAGCGGGGGGCTGTGGGGAATGCAGGGAGGGCTGTGGGGGGTCGGCAGGGGGGATGGGGAGGGGAATGCAGGGAGGGCTGTGGGGGGTCGGCGGGGGCTGTGGGGGATGGGGAGGGGAATGCAGGGAGGGCTGTGGGGGGTCGGCAGGGGGGACGGGGGCTGTGGGGGATGGGGAGGAGAATGCAGGGAGGGCTGTGGGGGGTCGGCAGGGGGGATGGGGGGCTGTGGGGGTCGGCGGGGGGGATGGGGAGGGGAATGCAGGGAGGGCTGTGGGGGGTCGGAAGGGGGGCTGTGGGGGATGGGGAGGAGAATGCAGGGAGGGCTGTGGGGGGTCGGCGGGGGGCTGTGGGGGATGGGGAGGGGAATGCAGGGAGGGCTGTGGGGGTCGGCAGGGGGGATGGGGGGTCGGCGGGGGGCTGTGGGGAATGCAGGGAGGGCTGTGGGGGGTCGGAAGGGGGGATGGGGGGCTGTGGGGGATGGGGAGGGGAATGCAGGGAGGGCTGTGGGGGGTCGGCAGGGGGGATGGGGGGCTGTGGGGGTCGGCGGGGGGCTGTGGGTAATGCAGGGAGGGCTGTGGGGGTTGGCAGGGGGGATGGGGAGGAGAATGCAGGGAGGGCTGTGGGGGGTCGGAAGGGGGGATGGGGGGCTGTGGGGGATGGGGAGGGGAATGCAGGGAGGGCTGTGGGGGGTCGGAAGGGGGGATGGGGGGCTGTGGGGGATGGGGAGGAGAATGCAGGGAGGGCTGTGGGGGGTCGGCAGGGGGGATGGGGGGCTGTGGGAGGTCGGCGGGGGGCTGTGGGGGATGCAGGGAGGGCTGTGGGGGTCGGCGGGGGGGATGGGGAGGGGAATGCAGGGAGGGCTGTGGGGGGTCGGCAGGGGGGGATGGGGGGGTTGTGGGGGGTTGGTAGGGGAATGCTGTGGGGGGATGGTAGGGGTGCCATGAAAAATGCATTTTGGGGCCGCTTTGCTGGTAGGTTTCTCCTGAAATGGGCCATGGTGGGTGGAGCCCCGTGGGGAGCAGGCCTGCCCTGTGCTGGGCCGGGCCTGCCCACCCCTGGGGCCGGGTAGGTGATGTTGTTGCTCCTGGAACCTGTGTGCTCCTCTCTGCCAGTCGCTTTGCCTGGTTATTCTGGGCTGGGCCTGGTGCCTGGGCTGGGGACAGGAAATGCCCCATGTGACACCCGCCTGACCCTGTTCTTCATTGATTCCAAGGCCAGAAGGGTTCCTGGTGATCCCCGAGTCTGACCCCTGTGTAACACAGGCCAGAGACCTGCCCCGCTCCGTAACCCCGAGAGCAGAGCTGTTAGAAAACAGCCACTCCTGGTTTAAACCCTGTGGGGCATGGAGAATCACCAGGCCCCAGGGAAGTTGTTCGAAGGATTAATTACTCCTCCTCTCAAACCAGGGGGTGTGGAATGATCCAGACCTAATGCAGGAGTTTCCACACTGAGTCCCCCCCCCCAAAAAAACGAACCCCCTCCCAATGGCCCTGGCCCTGGGAATTGAGTGCAAGAGGCAGTGGGTGGAGCCCTCCACTGAGATTCCTGGCTCTGCTGCTGGGTGGCCTTGGGCAAGTCCCTGCCCCTCCCACCCCCTGTCTATCTAGATGCTGAGCTCTTCGGAGCCAAGCTTGACTATCAATGTTCATCTTGTGATGCTTTCTGGTGGGGTGGGGGTCTGTCCCACGCCCGGCACAGTGGGGCCCTGATCTCTGCTGGGCGGGCAGGATGCTGTACAGGTCTGGTTTGCACTGTGGGGCCCTGATCTTGGGGGGTGGGGGTCTGTGCAGCAGGTGGTATAATGACGCCTGAGTTCTGTCAGGGGGAGGGGAGGCTGGGGGCTGTGCAGAGCCCGGCACAGTGGGGCCTGATCTCAGGCATAGCCATAACATGAAATGCATTCAAGGCTTAGCAGAGAGGCAGGCCTGCTAGCAGCATGCTTCATCTATAATAGACTCCCCCGCCCCTCCAGCCCCCAGAGCTGTGAGGCACCCAGGAGTAAAGTCGTATCGGAGACCCTAAAGCCAGCAGCTCAAGCTCCGATTACGATGAGGAGCAGAGCAAGAACAGGCCTGTTCCTAGACTCTGGAGTTTGTCTACATCTGTGCAAAGGTGACCTGGGAGTTGGGGGAGAGGGGAGGATGGAGGTGGGCCCAGAGCAGCTCCCTCCATGCTGCAGTGCTAGAGCCCACCCAGGGGATCAGTGCTTCCTGCAGGGCGCAGCTGGGCTCCAGGCGTCTGTGAAGGCAGGTGGTTCCGGATGCTCCCCACCTACAGTTGAGCAGTGAGATCTGGAGGGGCTGCTGCCACAGGCCTGGGCTGGTGCTGTCTTGGCCCTGAGTGCTCTGTGTCCCAGGACTGGCCACGATCTTTCAGGTGGGGTGAGCCTGCGTGGGTTCGCAGCATAGCTAACAGGTTGCTGGGCGTGCAGAGGTGCTTTGGCCACACATGCCCACGCTGGTGAATGGCCCTCAATGCTCGTTTAGAGAGAAGTTAACACAAGGGACATTGCTCTTGGCTGGCAGAAGTCTCACCAAGCTGTCCTGGTGACCAGGGACTGGCTAGGATGCAGCCTGCACTGACCTGCTACGGGTAGATCACTAAACCCTTTACTGCTAAACTACTTCCTTAGCTGTAGGCTGTGCCAGCCACATAATGCCTCATGGCACGGCAGCACACGAGCGCCCAGCACAGAACCCCCCAGGGGCAACGGTGGTACTGTGTCGTGGCCCTTCCCTGCCCCCTACCGCACCATCACGGCATGCCCCGCCTGTCACCTGGGAGTGTTTGCACTAAAGTGTGTGTGGCGGGGGGGATGCGGCAGTCCCTTAACTGGGGCAGCTGCTTGGCCCATCCAGAGCAGGAGGGCAGGCCAGCTCCATAGCTGCCTGCCATGATCTGCCCTGAACAGAGCTGGGCTCCCCAGCAGGGTCCACAGAGCCCAGCCGAGGCTGGCAGAGTTGCCCTGATTGATCGGAATAGGGACTGGCACCCACCCCCAAAAGCTGCAGGGTCTGTTTGAAGAAATGGCCTTGGCTAGGGTGTGCTCACAAATCATGGGCTGGCTCCCTGGCACGTGCCCAAGGCCCCATTAGCCCTGCCCCCAGCTTGTCCCTCTGCCCGGCTCAGGCTGAAGAGCCTGGGGCAGGGGGGTGTCTGGGGCTCGATTTGGCCAGTCCCTGGCAACCATTGAGCCAGGGATTTCCTGGGCGAGTGCTCGGCGTGAAGGAGCTGGTGGCCCAGTCGCCCTGTGCCCTCACCCACGGTCCCCAGGGGAGATGGTGGGTGGGAGCCCCAGACAGGTTTGGAGGGGGGCAACCCACTGGCCGAGCCGTGCAGCATGGAGCCTGCTGCCCATGATCAGCAGGTGCCTGAAGAACAGCAGCCCCTGCCCGCAGCTCCATGTGGCAGGGCCCTGGGACCAGGTGCAGGCAGCTCTCACACCCCACTGCCATCTCAGGCCCAGGCCTGGCTCTGCCGGGGACACTGCCATGGCCTGGGCAAGGACCCAGGAGGAAGCCCTGAGTCCCAGCTGGGGGCACTAGCCTGACGCTGCCGTGTCAGCAGGGAGCAGTGTGGGGGCTGGCAGGAGAACAAGCCTGCAGGGCCTGAGCCAAGGCTGCCCCGAGCCCCAGCACAACACAGGCACGGGGCACCAGGGCGCCTATAAAGCTTTATTGTTAGCGTCTGGACAGAGCAGGGCTCCGCGCCCCTTACTGGGCTGGGGGGCTGACGAGACACTGCTGAACACCTCTGACCTCACCGTGCTCCCAGGCCCCTGGGCTGCCTGCAGCTGGCAGGGAAGGGAGCCCAGCCACGGGAAGGGCCGTTCGTGGGGCAGCTGCCCTCCTGGCCGACGGAGGCGCAGTCCCAGCCCCGCGGCCTCCGGGGGCTGCATCCAGGGGGCGACAGCCAGCCCGGCTCTGGTGGATGCATGCTGGAGGGGTGCGGTCTGTGTCTGGCTTGGGCAGCACACAGGAGGAGCTACTGTGGGTCGGTAGGGCGGGGCTTGATGTCGTGACTCTTCATGTAGGAGAGCAGCTGCTCGGGGATCTCGGCCAGCACATCCTTGGCCAGGCGCGCCATGCTCAGCACCTGGTTCCCGGAGCGATCCACGTAATCCCGGAACGGCACGAACTGCAACACGAGACAGGCAGTGCTGGGCCCCGAGCACCCCGCTGCAGCCAACAGGGGGGCAGTGCTGGGCCCCCCAAGCACCCTGCTGCAGCTACCAGCAAGGCAGTGCTGGGCCCCCAAGGGACAGGGCAGTGCAGGGCTCCCTCCCAGGGGACTGGCCTAGGGAGTGGGAGCTCCGGAGCCATGCCCTCAGTCCTGGGCCACGTTCTCAGGTCACAC
Organism: Lepidochelys olivacea; assembly: GCF_965140295.1. NCBI lineage: Eukaryota > Metazoa > Chordata > Testudines > Cheloniidae > Lepidochelys > Lepidochelys olivacea. The sequence continues at coordinate 807,477 of NC_140417.1, read as the reverse complement.
CCTGGCTCGAGGGAGAGACAATACAGCAGGTGCCGCCCTCCTGCCCCATCCCCATCGCAGGCCGAGGGCACTGTGTGAGGGTCGGAGACGGGGGCTGCATGCATGCCGAGGGGCCCGAGGTCCTTCCCCAGCCCTTGTGCCCCTCTCTACTGTGCCGTCCTGAGGGCCATGCTGGGTCGGGGGCAGCCCAGGGGGTGCTGGGGGTGGGCACGAGTTACCTGCACGATGTCCCGCTCTGCATAGCGCCCCCTGGAGGAGACCCGCACGTCATCTCCATCCAGTTCTTCCATGGCTGGGGATGGGGACTCCAGTCAACATTTACAAGCTGTCACCATCGCATCCCCCCACCAGCCTCTCATGCCTCCCCCCCACACCCGTCCCCATGGGGCTGGGCTGGGCTACCCCAGTGCTGTGACGTGGGGGCGCTGCCTCCCCCACCTCCCCAGGTGCTCTGTGCATCTGGCCCTGCTGCCAGCTTTTCCTGCCCTCACAGCAGACACCTAGTGCCCCCCCGCAGTGCCCTCGGACTCTGACTCCCCCACCCCCGCAGCACCCCTGGACTCCAAACACCCTGCAGCACCCTCAGACTCTGACACCCCCACCGCCCTACAGCGCACTCGGACTCTGACACATCCCCCGCACAGCAACCTCAGACTCCGACACCCCCACCCCTGCAGCGCCCTCGGACTCCGACACCCCCCACACACCCCTGCAGTGCCCTCGGACTCCGACACCCCCCACACACCCCTGCAGTGCCCTCGGACTCCGACCCTCCACCCATCAGAGGAGACCTGCCCAGCTGAGCCAGTGCCCTGTGAGCAGCCTTGAGCCATGGCTAGTGCTGGATGCTGTGACGAAGTGGGACTGTTCTTAATGGTTCCTCTGAATAGTGTGGGGGTGCCTCAGTTTCCCCTATGCAGTTCTTAAGTATCTAGGTGGTGGGATAGGGGTGTATGATCCTTGCAGAGCCCTAGAGGGCAGGTGTGTGCAGGGGTCTGGACACAGAGAATGGCCGACACCCTGTTTCCTGGCAACTGGTGGCCTGGGCCCTTCCCCCCTGCAAGGTGAGAGCTAAAGGGTTGGAGAACAAAGGAATCAGGTGACCTTCTGGCCTGGAAAAGGGACAAAGCCCAGAGGAGGAGGAGGGGCTGGAGGGAGTTTCATTTTGGGGCTGGCTAGGACATGGAGTGAAGGGCAGACATGGTTGTCTAGCTCACTGCCCCCCAAAATGGACCCAGCTGAGGGGTCCTGTTCTCTGCACCTGCAAACTCTGTTTTAGACCATGTTCCTGTCGTCTAATAAACCTTCTGTTTTACTGGCTGGCTGAGAGTCACGTCTGACTGTGGAGTTGGGGGGCAGGACCCTCTGGCTTCCCCAAGACCCCGCCTGGGCGGACTCGCTGTGGGAAGCGCACGGAGGGGCAGAGGAGGCTGAATGCTCCGAGGTCAGACCCAGGAAGGTGGAAGCTGTGTGAACTGTGTGTCCTGCAGACAGGCTGCTCCCAGAAAGGAGACTTCCCCAGAGTCCTGCCTGGCTTCATGGGGAGCAGTTCCAGAGCGTCGCCCGGGGACTCCGTAACAACTGGTGGCAGCGGTGGGATGTACTGCACTCTGTGGATTGCGCTTCCTGCAGTAAGTGACAGGGGAGCAGTAAAACGAAGGGGGATTGACGGGGACCAGGCGTGCTGAAGATTCAGAGAGAGACGGTTTCAGGGGGTGGTTAACTCCTGGGAGTGTGTGAGCAGCGAGAAGGACTTTTGCAGGAATAGGGTCCCCTGGGGGATTGCAGCGAGCGGTCCCAGGGGCGGAGGAGTCTGCAGCTCAACCCTGGCAAAGAGGTGGTGACCTCGAGAAGGGCACGCTAGGGGTTCTCCCTGGAGACCGTGGGAAGCTGAGAGCACACAGGCCTGTGAGTCCACAGCAACCTGGGAAGAGCGGAGTGATGGCCTGTCACCGTCTGCTGAAGAAGGACATTGTAACCCTGTGCAGAAAGAGAGGGTTACACATTGGAAAGTTCACCAAGGCACAGTTAATCGTGCAGCTGGAGGAGGATGACCGCTCTAAGGAGCAGATTCCTGACCCCAACTGGGGCTATAGCAGGATCTGGGAGCAGCTGGAGTGGGAGCCAGGCACTCCCAAGACTCCTGTCCCCGACCAGACGGGGGTCTTCACGATCGGGTTTCCCATTGGGGGAATCAGAAACAGATGGGACTGGAGCTGAGTCTGAGAGAGCAAGAGGACTGTGAGAGACAGAAAGAGCTGCAGAAGCAGCAGCAGCATGAACTGGCGGTCGGGGAGCGGAGAGGCCTAGGGGACCTCCCCGGGGTGAGTGGGGATAGACCCCAGGGGGCCAGTTCCGCAGGGAACCTCGAGACTAAATTGCTGCCCCTGGTTAAGGAGGGGGGGGATGTGGATGCCCACCTCACTGCCTTTGAGCAGGCTGGAGATTTGAACCAAGGTGACCCTGCGGAAAAGCCCCGGTGTCTAGCTCCCTTGCTGGGTCCCAAGGCCATAGACTCCGTCAGCCAGATGGGTGGGGAGGTGGACAGGCTCCCACTCCTGACCCCAACCTATATGTCTGTGTGGAGTTTCCTTGGGCCAGGCCCCTCGGACCCTCAGTGGGAGCGTAAGGGGATGGTCAATGGGGAGACATTCCTGGGGTGGCAAGATCCTGGATCAGAGAGAACTGGTGTCAGGCCCTGGGTGGTGCAGTCTCAGATGCTGAGGGGCTGTGTGAGCTGTGTGAGGGTCCCAGGGATGAAGGCCCTCACCCTGCCTATGGCCCACATCCCTGTGCAGACACAGGAGGGGTCGGGCTGGCTGGCTGGCTGTTGGGGTGCTCCAGGATACCAGCTGCGAGACCCTGTTGTGGGGTGACTGTGTCTCTTTGGGACAGGATCCAGGCCTTGCTCCTGTAACTGCTGAGGGTTTTGAATTTGAATCCAGGGAACCAATCGGCAGAGAGGGAAATGGTCAGTGAAAATGCAGATGACCTGGCTGGCAGCAGGGAGGAGCTGCTAGGCTCAGGATATCTGCCTGCCTGTAACCAGACCCCTGGGGCTGGGTGGGACAGAGAGATGCTCCCCGCCCCCTTGCACACCGGAGAGGGGGCTCACGCTGGCTCTGATGCAGTGAGGAAAGCAGCGAGCTCGCTGCCTGCCCGCACTGGGACAGCAAGGGCAGCGCTGAGCACAGTGGGAGCTGAGACCCCAGCTGGGGGGGGGGGGGGAGACACAGGGGGCAGGGGATCTGTGGGGAGTGGCAAGGTGGTGGGTAAGGAAAGTTTGGATGAGCCTAGGCAGCCTTGTGAGCTGATGGCTGTGTCTAGTCAGCAGGATGGGAAGGCGAGGAGAGTGGAAGATGAGTGTCCCTGAACCTTACCTGTTAGCTGGGTGGAGAATTGTGACAGTGAAGGAAATGTGTCTTTCAGGGGTATTGACTTGCCTATGGAGGGAGCTACCCTGATCTCCAAGCAGTTGTCTGTGACCAGCCTTGTGTGCTGGGACAAGGGGAATGAGATCCCAAGCTGTGTGTCTGGGAAAGGAGAAAGTGTGTCCGGCTCTTCTTGGTCTGTGGAGCAGACAGCAGGGGCCTTTCAGCCTGTGATGGTTGAGGGTCGTGCAGTTGTCTCAGAGTTGGTTCTGGATTCAGCTAAAGCCCAGGAAGGGAATGGCCCTAAGTTTGTGTCTGCTCGGGAGAACGGCCCTGTAACTAGGTCGCATCCAGTTAGTGTCTATGCAAAATCCCAGAGACCAGACAATTCTGGTGCTTGTATTTTGCCTGTTGCTAGTGTGTGGCTGGGAAAGGGTGGAGCAACTCTGTCTAATCAGGGTGAGATCCTAGCCAGGGCACAAGGAGAGCATGAAGGTGATGTGATTGTGTTACCTACTGAGGGTGTGGAAACCTGTAGCAAGAAGGAAAAGATTTCTGAGCTTGTGTGTGGCAAAGGGAAGGAGAATGCTTCTGACCTGTTATCTAGGAAGTCTATAAGTTTGCCTGAAAGGGGATTGTGTAGGAATCCACCGGATGGGCCAAAGGTAATTCTGGATGTAAGGGAGACCCAGAAAGAGTCTGTTGTTGCTCAGGAAAGTGTTCCTCTAGAGCAAGCCCTAGGTAAAGAGGGTAAGAGCAGAATTTCTGGGAGGGGTGAATTGTTGCATAGAAAAGTCCCAGGGAAAGGAATCCTCATGGAGTCTTTGCAAGCAGTTTACTGCAACTGAAGGGTGTGAAAGTGATTTAATCAAGAAAGTTTCAGTTCCTAACGGCCAGAAATTTTCTGTTGTGAATAGAAAAGGAGTACTTGTGGCACCTTAGAGACTAACCAATTTATTTGAGCATAAGCTTTCGTGAGCTACAGGACACGGCTGTTACTCTGAAATCTGTTGTGAATGGATCCACTGACTTTTCTGTTGAAAGACCCAGTGTGGAGAGCTTTGAGAAGGTCTCAGATGGAGTGAAAGCTGTTAAGAAAGTTAAACAGTCCTATAACCAAGTGGCTGTGTTTGGCCAGCTTGTTGGGGAGAAGACCCAATCCCAGTTTGACCCCCTGGGACTTTGGGGTGGCCAAAGGGCACAGGCCACATAAACCTTCCCACATGCGGCCTGCGAGTGCTATCGACCACCCCCAACCTAAGGGAGGGCATGAAACTGGAAGGGCCTGGTGTAACTCCTACCAAGGAATGGGAGAGATGCTGGGGCATCCATGGGAATGTTGGTGGCTTCGAACTTCCCCAGGTCACCGGGTAAAGTGACCCCGCTCAGTTCGATCTCGAAGGGGGGAGAGATGTGACGAAGTGGGACTGTTCTTAATGTTTCCTCTGAATAGTGTGGGGGTGCCTCAGTTTCCCCTATGCAGTTCTTAAGTATCTAGGGGGTGGGATAAGGGTGTATGATCACTGCAGAGCCCTAGAGGGCAGGTGTGTGCAGGGGTCTGGACACAGAGGATGGCTGACACCCCGTTTCCTGGCAACTGATGGCCTGGCCCTTCCCCCCTGCAAAGTGAGAGCTAAAGGGTTGGAGAACAAAGGAGTCAGGTGACCTCCTGGCCCGGGGAAACGAACAAAGCCCAGAGGAGGAGGGGCTGGAGGGAGTTTTAGTTTGGGTCTGGCTGGAGACATGGAGTGAAGGGCAGATGTGGTTGTCTGGCTCACTGCCCCCCAAAATGGACCCAGCTGAGGGGTCCTGTTCTCTGCACCTGCAAACTCTGTTTTAGACCATGTTCCTGTCGTCTAATAAACCTCTGTTTTACTGGCTGGCTGAGAGTCATGTCTGACTGCGGAGTTGGGGTGCAGGACCCTCTGGCTTCCCCAGGAGCCCCGCCTGAGTGGACTCGCTGTGGGAAGCGCACGGAGGGGCAGAGGATGCTGAATGCTCCGAGGTCAGACCCAGGAAGGGGGAAGCCGGGTGAGCTGTGTGTCCTGCAGACAGGTTGCTCCCAGAAAGGAGACTTCCCCAGAGTCCTGCCTGGCTTCATGGGGAGCAGTTCCAGAGCATCGCCCAGGGACTCGGTGACAGATGGTCAGAACTGCACACCCACAATGGCCCTGGCCACCGAACTTACCATCAAACTCCGCCGGGCCCACTCCCACGATGATGATGGACATGGGCAGGGCAGAGGCCTGCAGGGCAAAGGAGAGAGTTACTGTCAGCCTGGGGCCTGACACCTGTGGCTCCTCCATGCCTCGCCAGCCTGGGCCCCCTGCTGTTCCCAGGGCTGACACAGAGCTCAGATGGCACAGGTAAAGCGCGGGTATCCCAGCCAGTATCCCTTCACTCCAGGGCCTTGCTGCCCAGGGAATGGAGCCCTCAGGCCAAGTCAGCCTGGCCCCGGAGCTGCGGCACTAGCCTCACCCCAGAGGTGGCGGTGCGAAGGTGGGGGAATTGGGCTAAGGGGGGAACAGCACAAGGGGGACGGCCGGGGGAAGGAATAGTGTGCGGAGGGCGGGGGGAGTAGCGTGCAGGGTGCAGATGGGGGCAGGTGGAAATAGTGCGCGGGGGGGGGAATAGCAAGCGGGGAACGGCTAGGGGTGGGCGGGAATAGCACGCAGGAGCCGCCCAGGGGGAGGGAATGGGGGTGGGGGGATAATAGCGGGATGGCCGGTGGAAATAGCGCACAGGGACAGCTGGGGGGGAGGGAATGGGGTGGGGGAAAGCGCGCGGGGGGCCAGGGCGGGAATAGCATGCAGGAGCTGCCCAGGGGGGAGGGAATGGGAGTGGCCGGGCTGGGGGGGGGATAGCATGCAGGAGCTGCCTGGGGGGTGATACTGTATAGGGATTGGGTGAGGGGGGGCCAGGTCAGATCAGCCTCACGTGAATGAGACTCTGCCACCCTGGGCAGCGCTGAGCTTGGGAGACCCAGGCCCGTGGGAGGGCGCTGAGTCAAACCACCAGATGCTGGCTCCAGCCCGGTTCCCCTACGTGGGCTCCCTTGCCTGCAGCGGGACCGGGCTCCCCTCCCCACCCCCGCACTGCCCCTGCCCCCGCCCACCCCACTCACGTTGACGATGGCCTCCTTGGTCTGGAGCATGTCGGAGATGACGCCATCAGTGACGATGAGCAGGATGTAGTACTGAGATCCATCTGTCACCTGGGCAGCCGAACTAGGGCACAATGCAGAGGCAGGGGACTCGTGCCAGCCCCACTCTGCCCCCCACGGAGCAGTTTGCTAGAACTTCCCCCTTTCTCCGCCAGCCAGGTGTGGCTCCTGGGGGCCATGCTGGCGGCTGCACCACCTGGCTGCCCCTCAGGGTGCCCAGCCACAGCCCCACAGAGCCCATGGCTCCTCAAACGCCTGCCCAGCCCAGCCCTGGAGCTCAGCTCTCAGGCCTGGCCATGCCTACTGCTTCCTAGCCTAGCCCACAGCTGCTGGGCTCCAAGCTCTGAGTGGCCCCCCTTCCCCGCAGCCAGCGCCGGGCCCCAAGCTCTGAGCTGGAGCCTCCACCCCACCCCCTGCAGCCAGCGCCGGGCTGCAGGGCTCTGGGGCACAGGAGGGCACCCTCCCTGTGTGCCCGTGGCCCAGCCTCTGCCCCACTCACCGGGCCACCTGGTTGATGACAGGGGCAAAGTTGGTGGGCCCGTATAGCTGCACCGTGCGCAGGCTCTGGAAGTAGGACTCCAGGACGCCATCGATCCCCACACAGCTCGGGTTCTCCACATCGCTGTTCTAGCAGGGGAGAAAGTCAGGAAGGCTGGGCTCAGCGCTGGGGCAAGGCCCTGGGTGTGCACGCGCCGGAGACAGCCATAGGGCTGGGCCCTCTCCAGAGCTCTGCACCCAGAGGGCTCTCCCCACAGGAGCCTGCAGCCAGCGGATCAGCCAGGACAGACCCATGGGATCGCCAGACCATTCCCAGAGCCGGCGCAGAGCTTGAAGGCCTAGCGGGGTTCCCTGGAGCCTGCCCTCCTGCGTGCTGCCCTATCCCATTCCAAAATGCCCCATGCTGCCCCATCTCCTCCCGGCTCGGCCTGCATGGTGGGAGCAGCAGTCAGGACCCAGGGCAACACCACTGCTGGGAGTCACCTCCCATCCCACCTGTCCCTGGGCTGGTGTAGGGCTGGCAGAGGCCCTGGCACTGCCTCCTACCAGGGGGAACTGATGGGAAATGCTGCCGTCGGGTGGGACCTTGGCACCAAAGCCGTACGCGGGGAAGAGCTTGTCGCTGTCGTAGTCCTGGATGATCTCGCCGACGGCCTTCAGTGCCATGGCGTAGGCGCTCAGCTGGTATGGGCTCATGTAGTGCAGGGAGGTGGGCTGCGACGGGACCCCTGCCGGGCACACACAGCACCCACCTCAGCCTGAGCTGTGCTCCCCGGTCCCTGGCCCTGCCCCATCCGCCCTGGGCCCCTCGCTCCTACCCAATCCACCCCGGGCTCCTCCCTCCCCCCATCTTCTTCAGGCCCCTCCCGTCCCTGCCTCCCACAGGGTCCCTCTGCCCACCCTGCCCTCTGCCCCCATATCCTCCCCAGGCCCCGTTTCCCAGGACCCCCATGTGACGAAGTGGGAATGTTCTTAATGTTTTCTCTGAATACTGTGTGGGTGCCTCAGTTTCCCCATGGCATTTCTTAAGTCTCTAGGTGGGGGGATAAGGGGGTGTGATTGTGGCAGAGCCCTAGAGGGCCAGCGTGATGGTGTCTGCACAGAGAATAGCCGACACCCTGTCCCCTGGCGACTGATGGCCTGGGCCCCTCCTCTGCAAAGGGGCCGACTGAAGGGGTTGGAAAACAAAGAGATCAGGTGGCCTCCTGGCCTGGGAAAGAGACAAAGGCCAGAGGAGGGGCGGGAGAGTTTCAGTTTGGAGCTGGCTGGGGAAATGGAGGGAGGCCAGAGTGGGCTCTGGCTCCCTGCCCCCCAAGACAGACCTGACTGAGGGGTCCTGTTCTCTGCACCTACAAGCTCTGTTTTAGACCATGTTCCTGTCGTCTAATAAACCTCTGTTTTACTGGCTGGCTGAGAGTCACGTCTGTCTGCGGAGTTGGGGGGCAGGACCCTCTGGCTTCCCCAGGACCCCGCCTGGGCGGACTCGCTGGGGGAAGCGCAGGGAGGGGCAGAGGAGGCTGAATGCTCCGAGGTCAGACCCAGGAAGGTGGAAGCCGGGTGAGCTGTGTGTCCTGCAGACAGGCTGCTCCCAGAGAGGAGACTTCCCCAGAGTCCTGCCTGGCTTCGTAGGGAGCAGTTCCAGAGCATTGCCCGGGGACTCCGTGACACCCCATCACCTTGCCCCTCTGATCCCCGTTTGAGGAAACCCTGTGGCAGACCCCCAGAGTCTGGGAGGCGGGTAGCTGGGACTGGGGCGAGAATGGGCTGGAGAGCAGCTCCCTGGAGGCAGAACCCCCAGGCCCTTGCCGTGAGATGGGTGGAGGAGGAAGGAGCTTGAGGAAGGACCCAGGGCTGAGCTGTCCCTCGGTTTCCGTGGGAGGCACCTGGGCCCAGCCCGTGCAAGGGGCACTTACCGTTGGAGGCCGTGAAATCGATGGCGACCGTGAAATTCAGCTGTGTCCTGCGGGGGCAGGAGAGGAGAGTGAGAGAGCACTCCCCCAGCCCCCCAACGACGTGTTCCCAGCTCCCCTCACCCCACCCTGCTCCCCCAGCCCCCCAATGATGCGTTCCCAGCTCCCCTCCCGCTGTCCTGCTTCCCCAGCCCCCCAACACATTCCCAGATCCCCTCCCCCCACCCCATCACCCTCCCATCCCCCAAACCTGCTCCCCCAAACTCCCCTCACACCAGCCTCCCCTTCCCAGCCCCTGCAGACCCCTGCCACCCCTCCCCGCAACACCAGCAGCATCGGTTCCCTCTCCTGCTCTCCACCAGCTCTTCCCACCTCCCGCTGTCCCCTGCCCCCTCAGAGGCCAGGGCCCGTCTCCCCGGCCCAGGGGCTGCTGCCAGCATCGGGTGCACGACTCCCTTGGGTCTTCGCGCGGGAGGCTGGGCCAGGGTCATGGGGGCAGGGTGGGCAGATGCAGCCCATGTGGAAGGGGGGGGCGCAGGGTGAGGAACAAACCCCAAAGGGGCTGAGGAGTGCAGAGGTTTGAACAGAACTGCCTGGGGGGCCATGCCGGGGGGGTCCCTGGGCACCCGCTCACCCGCCTCGGATGTAATCCACAAAGGTGAACTCGGACTCCACGGCGAAGGAAAGAAGGGTCACCTGCCGGAGACAGAACGTCAGAGACCCCCGAGACAGGTCCTCCCCTCCCCACTGACAGACCCCCAAGACAGACCCCCCCCCACAGACACAGACCACCGAGACAGGTCCCCCAGAAAGACCCCCGAGACAGGGCCCCCCCCAGACAGACCCCCCCTTCTCCCCAGAGACAGACCCCCCCCAAGACAGGCCCCCACTCTCCCCAGAGTCAGACCCCCCTGAGATAGGCCCACCCAGAGTCAGACCCCTGAGACGGGGCCCCCCTCTCCCCAGAGCCAGGCTGTGAGGGAGTAGGGAGTGTTACCCGGGAATGCTGCGTGGCACTTTTACAGGTTACTGTCTGCATTGGTACGAGATGGTGGTGGGATGTCAGGGGGTGACTTCACTGCGGGGAGATACCTGAGCAGGTAACCTGAGCCAGGAGGGGGTCGGGGCCAGGTGACACCTTCTGCCCGGAACCGGTCAAAGGCTGGAGGAGGGGCAGGGGGTGGGTGGGTGAGGCTGCTGGAGGGGGTTTCAATTTGCAGTTGGCTGGGGAGAACCCAGGTCTGGGCTCCCCTCTGCCCCCCAAGAAGGACCTGACTGAGGGGTCCTGTTCTCTGTACCTACAAGCTCTGTTTGGGACTGTGTTCCTGTCGGCTAATAAACCTTCTGTTCTACTGCCTGGCTGAGAGTCACGGTGAATCGCAGGAAGTGGGGGGTGCAGGGCCCTGACTCCCCCCCACTCAGTGACACAGGCCCCCCCAAGACAGGTCCCCCCAGAGTCAGACCCCACTGAGACAGGCCCTCCCAGGGTCAGACCCCTGAGACAGGGTCCCCCTCTCCCCAGAGTCAAACCCCCCAAGACAGGGCCCCCTCTCCCCAGAGACAGGCCCCTAGAGAGATATCTAGAGACACTTATTGGAAACAGAATGTCAGAGACCCCAACCAGAGACACCCCACAACAGCCTCGCTCTCCCCAGGACAGACCCCCCACAACAGACCTCTGCCCCTCCACATAGAGACCCCCCAAATACCCTCTGTCTCCCCAGAGACCCCCCCCAAAGAAATCCTCCCCCACTCCGCAGGGAGACAGAGCTGGAGAAACCCCTCTTCTGTCCCCCCCAGGACAGACTGAGGCTGCAGGGCAGGCGCAGGGCTAGTCGGAGCTGAAGGAAGGGAGCCGTGGGGTGCATCACCAAGGGGGCAGGGGGCAAAGAGGGAGCCGGGGGCTCTGCCTGGTCGCGGCGGGGTGGGGGCACATTCCCTCAGGGGCCCCGGCAGGTTTCACGCACCGTTCCGGAGTTGATGTATTTCTTCTTCTTGCATTTCTTCTTTGGATTTAACACCTGATGGAAGCAGAGGAACAGTTCAGGAACCCCAACATCAGCACCTCCCCTGGCTGTTCCTGACAGCCCCCCCTCCGGCTGCCAGTCCCCCTGGCAGTTCCTGACAGCCCCCCTGGCCACCAGCACCCCCCCACCCCGGCCATCATACTCTGTGAGTTAAATTCCTGAGCCCAGAATCTCGCCTGGATTCTAACCCTGCAGCAAACTCCACAAGAATGAGGCCCCCGCAAAAGCCACCCGAACCGGCAAACGCCCGCCAGCCCAGAGCTGCCCACTGGGAGAACAACTCCATGCCCCAGAGCTGGCCCAGGCCCCCAGCCCCAGTGGGGCTGAGCCAGGCATGGGGGGAACCAGGAGAGCTGGGCAGCAGCAGGCCTCACCTCATAGACAGTGAACTGGCTCTGAGCGCGGGAAAGCTCCCGGTAGCTTGTGGCAAACTCCCCGATGAAATCGTGGCTGTGGGCCAGAGAGCACAAGGCAGGTGTCAGTGGGCAGCACAGATGCTCACTCAGCCTGTCATGGAGGGAGAGGGCGTGGGGGGCCTCGGCCACTATAACCTGGCACACCAGGGGCAGAGCCTGCAAGACAGCCCCCTGCTCCGACCTCTCCATCCCACTCCCCTCCCAGAACCAGAGATAGAACCCAGGAGTCCTGGATCCCAGCCCCCCGCTCTAACCGCTAGAGCCCACTCCCCTCCCAGGAGAGCCCACACACCTGCTGGGTGTGTGCTGTCCCATCTTGTGGCCCTGAGACCACTTGGAGATTAATGAGTCTGCTCCAGCCTTAACTAAGGGCTGTGTAGCTTTCAGCTCATCCCTTTAGCTCCGGGGGTTTGTCGCCACTCACAGGGAGAGAACCCAGGAGTCCTGGCTCCCAGCCCCACCCCCCTGATCCAACCCACTAGACCCCATTCCACTCCCAGGACTGGGATAGAACCCAGGAGTCCTGGCTCCCAGCCCAGTGCCCACTAGCCCTTGCTCCCTCACAGGCAGGGCAGAAAGGGGGTGGCTGGAGGACGAGAGAAGGGGCAGCCCTGGGGCCCAGACACAGGAGCCTTCCAGCAGGCAGCCCCAGCAGGGCGGAGAGGTGGGGCCCAGCAGGTAGGGGCAGGAACCCAGCCAGGCCAAGGGCTGCTCCCGCTGGCTCTGGACAGACTCAGGGACTGGCTCCCTGGGCCCCAGAGCATGGAGGCCGGCGGAGGAGATCCGGCGGCTGCAGGGTGGCCAGGAGAGCAGCGGCATGGATACAGCCCAGGGTGAGCCCAGGGAGAGCGAGGGGGAGGGGGTTCTGGCCAGGGCAGGCCCAGGGATCAGGCCTAAGGCCAGGCCATGGCTGGACGGGGTGGGGGCGGGCACTGGGGACATGCTAGCAGCCTGATCCCACCTTCCATCCCGGTCCCAGTCGTACACGTCTATCTTCACCGTCCTGAAATACAAGTGCGGGTAGCAGGTTAGCAAGCACCCAGGATGGGCCCGGAGAGCCCCACGGGGCCTGGCACCCCACGCTCCCCCATCCCCGCCCCCGTTCCCCTGCTGGGGCCCCGCTCCCCCATCCCTGCCCCCGTTCCCCTGCTGGGGCCCCGCTCCCCCGTCCCCGCCCCCGTTCCCCTGCTGGGGCCCCGCTCCCCCGTCCCCGCCCCCGTTCCCCTGCTGGGGCCCCGCTCCCCCGTCCCCGCCCCCGTTCCCCTGCTGGGGCCCCGCTTCCCCGTCCCCGCCCCCGTTCCCCTGCTGGGGCCCCGCTCCCCCGTCCCCGCCCCCGTTCCCCTGCTGGGGCCCCGCTCCCCCGTCCCCGCCCCCGTTCCCCTGCTGGGGCCCCGCTCCCCCGTCCCCGTCTCCGTTCCCCTGCTGGGGCCCCGCTCCCCCGTCCCCGCCCCCGTTCCCCTGCTGGGGCCCCGCTCCCCCGTCCCCGTCTCCGTTCCCCTGCTGGGGCCTCGCTCCCCCGTCCCCGCCCCCGTTCCCCTGCTGGGGCCTCGCTCCCCCGTCCCCGTCTCCGTTCCCCTGCTGGGGCCCTGCTTCCCCATCCCCACCCCCGTTCCCCTGCTGGGGCCCTGCTCCCTCATCCCCACCCCCACTGGACCCCCATTCCCCCGTCACCACTCCCGGGCCCCCGCTCCTGCATCCCCTCCCCCACTCCTCTGCTGGGGCCCTGCTCCCCCATCCCTGCCTCCACCAGGGATCCACTCCCCTGACCTCACCCCCAGGGCCCCACTCCCTCATCCCTGCCACCCTGCTGGGGCCCCACTCCCCCATCCCTGCCCCTGGGGCCCCACTTCCCCATCTGCTCCCCCGCTTTGGCCCTGCTCCCCGCTCCCCTCCTCCCCCAGGCCAAGCCATGCCAGAGAGCTGCCCCTCCTGCCCCCCACAGGACTGGCTCAGAGAGCTGCCCCTCCCCACAGGGCCTGCTGGGCCAGGGAGTTTGCGTGTCTGGGATCTGCTCGCTCTGGCTCTGTGCTTGCAGCCCCCCCCCCCCATGGCGGGACACGTGTCTAGCTCCTGACCTGTCATAGTCCCCGTTGCACAAGGCTCGCACGGGGATGGAGAATGGCTGCCACACCGGGTTGAGTGTGTTTTTCACCACTTCTGTCTTGTGGCAAATTGTGAACCTGGAGGCGGCACCAGAGAAGTGGGGCTGAGGGCAGGCACTAGCCGGCAGGAGCCCACCCCAGCTGCCCCCCGCTGGGCGCCCGCCCATGCAGAGTGGGGCGTCAGACGGCCCCAAACGTACGTGCCGTCCTCGTTGCTGCGGTAGAAGACAAGGAAGGGGTCGGATTTCCCGAAGAAGTCCTTCTTGTCCAGCTTGTTGGCGCAGAGCTGCATGGTGACAATGTCCTGAAAGAAACGGACTCCGTCAAGGCAGGGGTCAGGATCCAGGCAGGGGGTGGGTGGTGAGGGGCAGCTGCCGACGCGGGCAGGCGGCTCGTTCAGAGCCTGTAGGGAAGGCCCTACCGGACCTGGGCCAGCCCACTGACCTGGGGAGAGCAGCGCCCCACCCAGCCCCATGCCTTCTCCACATGCACACCCCTTCGGCCCCCCCAGCACAGCCCCCCAGGTACACATGCCTCAGCCCTCCCCTGCCCCCAGCGCCCCTCAGCGCCCCGTGGGTCCCGCAGCCAGCCTGGAGCGTGGGCAGCGTGGCCAGGCCAGCGGAGACGCACTCACCCGGCAGTTGCTGAGCTCCTCAGCCGACAGCAGGATGGTCCCACACTTCTTCCCTGGGACCCCCCTGGGACAAGAAACACCCCGTTAGGCCGGCAGGAGTGGACGGCAGGCAGCCCAGGGCGTGGCTGCAAGGGGTTTGGCTGCTCTCCCCGCCGCGTCCTGTCTGCCCCATTTCAGCCCACTGAAGGGCCCAAGCCAATGGCCAGAGCAGAGCACTCTCCCAGCAGGGGGCGCTGTGGGGGCAGGGCAGGATGATGGCGGGGCAGGGAAAGCTCCCAGCAGGGGGCGCTGGGGGGGGCAGGGCAGGCACCGGATGTGGGGGGGCTCCCAGCAGGGGGTGCAGGGCAGGCACCAGATGTGGGGGGCTCCCAGCAGGGGGCGCTGGGGGGGCAGGGCAGGCACCGGATGTGGGGGGCTCCCAGCAGGGGGTGCAGGGCAGGCACCAGATGTGGGGGGCTCCCAGCAGGGGGCGCTAGGGGGGCGGGGCAGGCACCGGATGTGGGGGGCTCCCAGCAGGGGGTGCAGGGCAGGCACCAGATGTGGGGGGCTCCCAGCAGGGGGCGCTGGGGGGGGCGGGGCAGGCACCGGATGTGGGGGGGCTCCCAGCAGGGGGTGCTGTGGGGGGGCTCCCAGCAGGGGGTGCAGGGCAGGCACCAGATGTGGGGGGCTCCCAGCAGGGGGCGCTGGGGGGGGCAGGGCAGGCACCGGATGTGGGGGGCTCCCAGCAGGGGGTGCAGGGCAGGCACCAGATGTGGGGGGCTCCCAGCAGGGGGCGCTAGGGGGGCGGGGCAGGCACCGGATGTGGGGGGGCTCCCAGCAGGGGGTGCAGGGCAGGCACCAGATGTGGGGGGCTCCCAGCAGGGGGCGCTGGGGGGGGGCAGGGCAGGCACCAGATGTGGGGGGGCTCCCAGCAGGGGGTGCAGGGCAGGCACCGGATGTGGGGGGCTCCCAGCATGGGGTGCTGTGGGGGGCGGGGCAGGGCGCTGGCTGGGGGCGGGGAGCTGACTCAGCAACAGGTGTGGTGGGTGGCGGGTGGGACGCTGGCTGGCTGGGAAGATGGTGGTGCTGAGGAATCGCTGACCTCGGAGCCCAGGGCCCTGCCGTCGCTCGCCCGCACTGCTAGGCAGGCTGCTGGCTGCAGTGGGAGCCATGGCTCATGTGGGGCAGCAGGCAGGGGGCGCTGGTGTCTCCCTGGCCCTCTACGCTGGGCACTTCCCAGCCACACTGTCCCTGGGAGAAGCTGGAGTGTGGCTGGCCGCCCCCGGCCAGGCTCGGCAGAGCCAGACTGCGCAGCTCCTTGCACTGTGTGTGGCTTGTACACCCCTCCCCTGGGCACCAGGGCCTGAGCCTGAGCCGGGTCACGGCCCCCTGCGCCAGGACCTGCAGATTTCAGGGCGGGTTTGCTTGGCACATCCCCACTGCCCTCAGGAGGGAGAGCACGTGCTCTGCCGGCCGCGGGGACCCCTTCCCTCGGGGAGCTGCACCCCCACAGGGAACTGAGCCCATGGGGACTAGCTGCCCCTCCAAGCCGCCTTTCTGCCAGCAGGCAGGGCCAGGAGCCTTGGGGGCAGGGCAGGATGGTCCCTGGGGCTGCGGGACGTTGTTGGGGGTCCCCCCCTCAGCCCAGCCTCCCCCAGCTACCCCCTGAAGAAGTTGTCTCACTCCCTTCCTGGACCTGTGTCTGAGTGCGGCTGGCCCTGCTGCTCCAGGCTCCATGAAAGGCCTGCCCAGCCCCAGCCCCCCATGTGCACCCTGGCATGGGCCTGGCGGGTTCAGGGGCCTTTCCCCTCTGGGGGACACGGGCTCTGACCTGGCTCCAGGGCAGGGCCTGGCTGGCTCTAGGGGAGAAGTATGTGGCGGGCAGGGACTGGCTGGCTGGGGGCAGTATGTGGGGGATGGGGGCACTGGCTGGCTGGCTGGGGTCAGTATGTGGGGAATGGGGGGACTGGCTGGCTGGCTGGGGGTCAGTATGGGAGGGACGGGGGGACTGGCTAGCTGGGGGCAGTATGTGGGGGACGGGGAGACTGGCTGGCTGGGGGGCAGTATGTGGGGGACAGGGGTACTGGGTGGCTGGCTGGGGGCAGTATGTAGGGGACAGGGGGACTCGCTGGCTGGGGGCAATATGTGGGGGACAGGGGGACTGGCTGGCTGGGGGGCAGTATGTAGGGGATGGAGGGACTGGCTGGCTGGCTGGGGGCAGTATGTGGGGGACAGGGGGACTTGCTGGCTGGGGGCAATATGTGGGGGACAGGGGGACTGGCTGGCTGGGGGGCAGTATGTAGGGGACGGGGGGACTGGCTGGCTGGCTGGGGGCAGTATGTGGGGGACGGGGGGACTGGCTGGCTGGCTGGGGGCAGTATGTGGGGGACGGGGGGACTGGCTGGCTGGCTGGGGGCAGTATGTAGGGGACGGGGGGACTGGCTGGCTGGCTGGGGGCAGTATGTGGGGGACGGGGGGACTGGCTGGCTGGGGGCAGTATGTGGGGGACGGGGGGACTGGCTGGCTGGCTGGGGGCAGTATGTGGGGGACGGGGGGACTGGCTGGGGGCAGTATGTGGGGGATGGGAGGACTGGCTGGCTGGGGGCAGTATGTGGGGGACGGGGGGACTGGCTGGCTGGGGGCAGTATGTGGGGGACGGGGGGACTGGCTGGCTGGCTGGGGGCAGTATGTGGGGGACGGGGGGACTGGCTGGCTGGCTGGGGGCAGTATGTGGGGGACGGGGGGACTGGCTGGCTGCGGGGCAGTATGTGGGGGACGGGGGGACTGGCTGGCTGGCTGGGGGCAGTATGTGGGGGACGGGGGGACTGGCTGGCTGGCTGGGGGCAGTATGTGGGGGACGGGGGGACTGGCTGGGGGCAGTATGTGGGGGATGGGAGGACTGGCTGGCTAGCTGGGGGCAGTATGTGGGGGACGGGGGGACTGGCTGGCTGGCTGGGGGCAGTATGTGGGGGACGGGGGGACTGGCTGGCTGGCTGGGGGCAGTATGTGGGGGACGGGGGGACTGGCTGGCTGCGGGGCAGTATGTGGAGGTATAGGAACTCCAGCCCCAGGCCCTCCCCCCGCATGGAGCCCCCAGGGGCAGGTGAAGGGAGGCTCACGTGAGGGGTCTCTCCAAGCGGCTCCGCTGGGATCCAATCACTTCGCCCAGCGCCACGAACGCCTGGCCCAGAAAGTCCTGCCAACAAGGCTCGCTAGTTAGGGCACACAGAGCACTGTTCTTGCCTGCAGGTGGGGAAGGCAGCCCATGGCGTGCCTCCAGCCCCCACCCCGGGGTGCCTCCAGGGCAGGACATCTCAGATCCCCCCACACCCCATCCCAGGGTGCCCCCACAGCAGGGAAGGTCAGAACCCAGCAACCCCCATATGAAATGATGGGGTCAAAATGAGCTGGGACCACTCGAGAGAGATCTCATAGAATCCTAGAATATCAGGGCTGGAAGAGACCTCAGGAGGTCATTGTGACGAAGTGGGACTGTTCTTAATGTTTCCTCTGAATAGTGTGCGGGTGCCTCAGTTTCCACTGTGCAGTTCTTAAGTATCTAGGGGGTGGGATAAGGGTGTATGATCATTGCAGAGCCCTAGAGGGCAGGTGTGTACAGGGGTCTGGACACAGAGAATGGCCGACACCCTGTTTCCTGGACACTGATGGCCTGGGCCCGTCCCCCCTGCAAGGTGAGAGCTAAAGGGTTGGAGAACAAAGGAATCCGGTGACCTCCTGGCCCGGGAAAGGGACAAAGCCCAGGGGAGGAGGGGCTGGGGGGAGTTTCAGTTTGGGGCTGGCCGGGACATGGAGTGAAGGGCAGACGGGGTTGTCTGGCTCACTGCCCCCCATAATGGACCCAGCTGAGGGGTCCTGTTCTCTGCACCTACAAGCTCTGTGTTAGACCATGTTCCTGTCGTCTAATAACCTTGGTTTTACTGGCTGGCTGAGAGTCCTGTCTGACTGCGGAGTTGGGGGGCAGGACCCTATGGCTGCCCCAGGACCCTGCCTGAGTGGACTCGCTGTGGGAAGCGCACGGAGGGGCAGAGGAGGCTGAATGCTCCGAGGTCAGACCCAGGAAGGGGGAAGCCGGGTGAGCTGCTTGTCCTGCAGACAGACTGCTCCCAGAGAGGAGACTGCCCCAGAGTCCTGACTGGCTTCATGGGGAGCAGTTCCTGAGCATCGCCCAGGGACTCCATGACAGTCATCTAGTCCAACCCCCTGCTCAAAGCAGGACCAACCCCAACTAAATCATCCCAACCAGGGCTCTGTCAAGTCTGAGAGTCCTCGGAATCCTTGTGGAGACTTCTCTGAAATCATCCACTCACTAGGCAGCGGCAGTCAAAAACATGAACAGAATGTTGGGAATCATTAGGAAAGCGACAGATAATACGACAGAAAATATCATATTGCCCCTATATAAACCCATGGTATGCCCACATCTTGAATACTGCATGCAGATGTGGTCGCCCCATCTCAAAAAAGATATATTGGAATTGGAAAAGGCTCAGAAAAGGGCAACAAAAATTATTAGGGGTATGGAACAGCTTCCGTATGACGAGAGATTAATCAAGATTGGGACTTTTCAGCTTGGAAGAGATGACTAAGGGGGGATATTATCGAGGTCTATAAAATCGTGACTGGTGTGGAGAAGGTAAATAAGGACATGTTATTTACTCCTTCCCAAAACACTCCAACCAGGGGTCACCCAATGACATTATAGGCAGCAGGTTTAAACAAACACAAGGCAGTGCTTCTTCGCACACCGCCCGCCCAGCCAGTCTGCGGAGGGCGCCACAGTGTCCAGGCCAGGGGGTGCGAAGGCCAAAAGTGTAACTGGGTTCAAAAAACCAACTAGATCAGTTCTGGAGGATGGGTCGGTGACTTATTGACTTGAACTGGGACCATATAGAACATCGTTGCAACCCAGGTCCCGTAGTGGCACTAAATCTTGTATAAAGGGGGTCAACTAAGGTGTCTCAGACAAGGTGATGGTTTGCTGGTTAGGATGATGCTGTCTGTGTGCGTCTATCATTTTGTAGTTAAAGTTATGAATATTGGCTCTGTCCTGTCTGTAGTTCAAACCTGTGCTCTGCTTCTGGGGGACACCCCAGACACGTTGGGGTCAGCTCTGCCTAGCCTGCTGGACGGCCCATTAAGGACCATCAGCGACACAACTGACCCAGTGAGAGAAGGCAGACGCGCCTGGGGACTCGGCCAGGCGTGCAGGGACCTGCCTAGGGACCGAACTCTGAGGTGTTTCCAGGCCATGGATGGGCAGCTTGTCCTTGGGACACAGAAAGCAGAGACCACACGGCAAGAGACTTTCAAAAGCTGCTGCAGCTCTTCCAGCTGGTCTTCAGTCCTGCTTCTGGCCTCTGGAGGGACTTGGCTACCCTGAAGCTTTGACCCAAGGACTGAAAGACCCATCCCAGCCGGGGATGTTCTCCAGAGACTGGATTTGAATCTGCCGTTTATTCCATCGCTGCTCCAAGCCTGACCCAAGAACTTGGCCGTCACTGGATGTCATTGATTCCATTGAACCCGTTCTAGCTCTCGTCTCTGTCTTTTCCGTTTATGAACAAACCTTTAGATTTTAGACTCCAAAGGATCGGCAGCAGCGTGATCTGTGGGTAAGATCTGATTTGTGTATTGACCGGGGTCTGGGGCTTGGTCCTTTGGGATTGAGAGAACTGTTTTTCTTTTACTGGGGTATTGGTTTTCACAACCATCTGTCCCCATAACGAGTGGCCCTGGTGGGGTTACTGGGAAACTGGAGTGTCTAAGGGAATTGCTCGTGTGACTTGGGGTTAGCCAGTGGGGTGAGACCAAAGTCTGCTCTGTTTGGCTGGTTTGGTTTGCCTTGGTGGGCACAGAAACCCAGCCCTGGGCTGTAACTGCCCTGCTTTGAGCAGTTTGTCCTGAATTGGCACTCTCCGTTGGGTCCTGCCAGAACCAGCCTCATTACACGGTCCACCAATGGCTGTTAGCCAGGATGGGCAGGGACACAAGCCCGTGCCCTGGGTGTCCCTAAGCCTCCAACTGCCAGAAGCTGGGCATGGGCGACAGGATGGATCATTCGATAACTGCCCCGTTCTGTTCATTCCCTCTACAGCACCTGGCCATGCCAGAGCCAGGACACTGGCCCAGACGGACCACTGGTCTGACCCAGCATGGCCCTGCTGAGGTTCTGGATTCCTGCCTGCGCCCTTCCAGCCAGAGCTTGCTGCTGAAATGAGGCTAGTGCTGCAGTGGGGAGCAGGTGCTATGGGGCACCCCGATGGGGAGGCATGGGCCATGTCTTGGTTGGCAATCTCCACCAGCCCTTTGTGTTCCGGAGCTGCAGAAACAACGGCCAGGGCCCAGGAGAGGATGGGGGGAGGGATGTCCCCCGGCCGCCAGGAGAAGAGAGGCCTCCCGTGGGGGAGGCCTCTGTGCTGCAAGGGCTCTAACTGCTTCTCTGCCCTGGAGGAGTCGGTCTGTCCAGGGCCCCCAGGCCCTCCCTTCTGGCGGGAGGGGAGGGGAGGTGTGGGGCACTGCCTGCAGGGGTTACCATAAGAACGGCCAGACTGGGTCAGACCAAAGGTCCATCCAGCCCAGTGTCCTGGCTGCCGACAGTGGCCAGTGCCAGGTGCCCCAGAGGGAGTGAACCTAACATTCAGTGAATCAGTGATCTCTCTCCTGCCATCCATCTCCACCCTCTGACAAACAGAGGCTAGGGACACCCTTCCTTGCCCATCCTGGCAACATCCTGGTTCAGTCCCTGGTGACAAAAGACCCCTGCCCACCTGGGGCTCCCCCAGCCCAGTTCTTGCTCCCGGCTGTGCTTTGCCTGTTTGCCGCGGGGGGCAGGAGAGGCACGTACCTTCTGTGGTCCCAGGGTGGGCAGCAGAGAGAGAGCAGGTTAGACAGGGTGAGGATGGAGCCCGGGCTGCCCCCCCGAGGGCCAGCAGCAGGTAGTGGGTCGCCCCATCACTCACACAGAGCCACGCTCTGGGCCACAGGCAGCACCGGATCCAGCCAGGCACCCTGGGGGCAGGCTCTGGAGAGCAGCAGGGAGGGGATGCCGGAGAGCTGGTGTCAGAGCCTGGGTGAGTGGGGCCAAGCGGCGGCCAGGGACAAGGCCCATGTTCTCTGTGCCAGGTACGCAGTGCAGCTCCTTGGGCACACAGCGCCCGCACTGCGCTCTCCTGCCAGGACCAGACGGCCAGCTGCTCCCGGGCCAGCGCCCAGGGCACTGCCTGGAAACCGGGCTCAGCCCCTGCTCGGCCACACATGCCCTGGGCGGTCTCTGGCCAGTCCCTGCCTCGCCAGGCCGCAGCTCCCATCTGTGCAGTGCGGCTGCGAGGTGCCCCCTACAAACAAGGACAAGCTGCCTCTGCACTCACAGCTGGGGAGACCCTGACACCTCCCGCCCCCCACCCCGTAGGTCACAGAGCCTCAGCGTCTCACTGGTCCAGCAACATGGCAAAACAAGGGACCCGCAAGGCACAAGGGGGAGGGCTGAGCCCAGGGGAGGGAGGGCAAATCTGGGGGCTGAGCCCAAGGGCAGGGCTGAATCCGGGAGGAGGGCGGAACCAGGGGCTGAGTCCGGAAGGGCAGAGCGGGGGGCTGAGCCTGCAGGCAGAGCCGGGTCCATACTCACGTGTTTAGAGATGTTGCAGCTCTTGGAGTCCACGTTGTAGCTTGGGGGGAAGAGAGGAGAGCCGTGAGAACCCTGCAATGGGTGCAGGACCCCCACAGTGCTGCTCCAGTCGGAGTCCCGTCCCCCCCGCCCATCAGCCCTCCTCACCCAGGAATGAGCTCTGTCCGGGGCATTGCTGGCACGGGATGGGGGCTATAGGGCCCCACATGCAGGGCCCTGAGCACAGCCAAGCCCAGCAGGTGATGGAGGCTGGCGCCTGGTGGCTGCCCTGACACCCAGCAGTGCCCGGAGAGGCCTGAGAGCCCGGAGAGGCTCCTGGACCCCTTCTCATAGGCCACTACTCCGGACACACAGCTGGGGCTGCACAGCTCAGCGACTGGGAGCACCCTCCGGCCAAGGACAAGCACCGGCTCCCACGGTGTCCTCCGGCCGCTGGAAGCTGGGTCCTCCTGGAGTTCCCGAGCTGCGCTGGGCACTGCACAGACAGATCAGAGACAGGCCCAGATGTGCCCCCTGGCACCAGACACAGCTGTTCTCCAGCCCCCCCGTCTCATGTTCTCGCCCACCCCGGGCGCTGCTGGGTGTTCGCACCACTGGGCTCCTACCCTGAGTTCCAGTGTCATGACGACTTCAGGCCGGCCCCTGTTACACGCTGGCCCGAAGAGCTTCTGTTTCTGACTACGGCAGAGTCAGGAACCCTGGGAGCAGCATGGCAACTGCCCTGCCTTGCTGCAGCCAGCCCGCCACGCCACCCCGCCACCCCCCACCGCCACTACCACCCCGCCACGCCACCCCCACCGCCACTACCACCCCGCCACGCCACCCCCCACCGCCACGCCACCCCCCACCGCCACTACCACCCCGCCACGCCACCCCCCACCGCCACGCCACCCCCCACCGCCACGCCACCCCCCACCGCCACTACCACCCCGCCACACCACCCCCCACCGCCACTACCACCCCGCCACACTGCAACCGCCACTACCACCTCTCCACGCCACCCCCCACCGCCACGCCACCCCGCCACGCCACCCCCCACTGCCACTACCACCCCGCCATGCCACCCCCCACTGCCACTACCACCCCCCACCGCCACTACCACCCCGCCACCCCCCACCGCCACTACCACCTCGCCACGCCACCCCCACCGCCACACCACCCCGCCACGCCACCCCCACCGCCACTACCACCCCGCCACGCCACCCTCCACTGCCACTACCACCCCCCACCGCCACTACCACCCCGCTACGCCACCCCCCACCGCCACTACCACCCCGCCACACTGCAACCGCCACTACCACCCCGCCATGCCACCCCCCACTGCCACTACCACCCCCCACCGCCACTACCACCCCGCCACACTGCAACCGCCACTACCACCACGCCACGCTACCCCCCACCGCCACGCCACCCCCCTCCGCCACTACCACCCCGCCACACCACCCCCCACCACCACTACCACCCCACCACACCACCCCGCCACACTGCAACCGCCACTACCACCACGCCACGCTACCCCCCACCGCCACGCCACCCCCCTCCGCCACTACCACCCCACCACGCCACCCCCCACTGCCACTACCACCCCGCCACACTGCAACCGCCACTACCACCCCACCACGCCAACCCCACCGCCACTACCACCCCGCCACACTGCAACCGCCACTACCACCCCACCACGCCAACCCCACCGCCACTACCACCCCGCCACACTGCAACCGCCACTACCACCACGCCACGCCACCCCCCACCGCCACGCCACCCCCCACCGCCACTACCACCCCGCCACACTGCAACCGCCACTACCACCCCGCCACGCCACCCCCCACCGCCACTACCACCCCGCCATGCCACCCCCCACTGCCACTACCAACCCCCACCGCCACTACCACCCTGCCACGCCACCCCCCACCGCCACTACCACCCCGCCACACTGCAACCACCACTACCACCCCACCACGCCACCCCCACCGCCATGCCACCCCCCACCGCCACGCCACCCCCGACCGCCACTACCACCCCGCCACGCCACCCCGCCACACTGCAACCATCACTACCACCCCGCCACGCCACCCCCCACCGCCACGCCACCCCCACCGCCACTACCACCCCGCCACGCCACCCCGCCACACTGCAACCGCCACTACCACCCCGCCACGCTACCCCCCACCGCCACGCCACCCCCCTCCGCCACTACCACCCCGCCACACTGCAACCGCCACTACCACGACGCCACGCTACCCCCCACCGCCACGCCACCCCCCTCCGCCACTACCACCCCACCACGCCAACCCCACCGCCACTACCACCCCGCCACACTGCAACCGCCACTACCACCCCACCACGCCAACCCCACCGCCACTACCACCCTGCCACACTGCAACCGCCACTACCACCACACCACGCCACCCCCCACCGCCACGCCACCCCCCTCTGCCACTACCACCCCGCCACGCCACCCCCCACCGCCACTACCACCCCGCCACACTGCAACCGCCACTACCACCCCGCCACGCCACCCCCCACCGCCACTACCACCCCGCCATGCCACCCCCCACTGCCACTACCAACCCCCACCGCCACTACCACCCTGCCACGCCACCCCCCACCGCCACTACCACCCCGCCACACTGCAACCACCACTACCACCCCACCACGCCACCCCCCACCGCCATGCCACCCCCCCACCGCCACGCCACCCCCGACCGCCACTACCACCCCGCCACGCCACCCCGCCACACTGCAACCAGCACTACCACCCCGCCACGCCACCCCCCACCGCCATGCCACCCCCCACCGCCACTACCACCCCGCCACGCCACCCCGCCACACTGCAACCGCCACTACCACCACGCCACGCCACCCCCCACCGCCACGCCACCCCCCTCCACCACTACCACCCCGCCACACCACCCCCCACCGCCACTACCACCCCACCACACCACCCCGCCACACTGCAACCGCCACTACCACCCCGCCATGCCACAGCCGCTCCGCCACGCCACCCCGCAGCCACCCTGCCATGTCCCAGGACACTGCAACTGTCCTGCCGTGTCACACGATGGCCACCACGTCTGTCATACCACAACCGCCCCAGAGCTCTGCAACCCCACCTCCAGTTTCCCCAGTCAGGAGTCCACTTTGGCCCGGTTGGCAGCCATACCACAAATCACCTGGTCTCCGACTAAGGGCCAAGTGGGAAAGCAGGGAGTGAGCAGAGCCGAGGCAGGGTGGGGAGGGGGACCAGGTGTGGGGGGTAGCCAAGATGGGATTGGGGAGGGGAACTGGGCAGGTGGGACCTGAGGCAGGGCAGGGGGGCCAGGCAGGAGGAGCCAAGGCAGGGTGAGGGAGGGAGACCTTGTGTGGGGATCAGAGGAAGAGCAGGGGGACGTGGATCAGGTGGGGGAGGGGAGCAGGCAGGGGGAAGCAGAGGTGGGACAGGACAGGGGAACTGGGCAGGGGGGAGCCGAGGCAGGGTGGGGGAGAGGCATCAGGTGGAGGAGGGGGAGCAGGTTTCACTCACACATCAAAGCGCAGATTCTGCTTCTCCTCAAAGAAATAATCAAGGACGAACTTGCGGACGAAGTCGGGGTTCAGGGTGTTGTCAATCACTTCGGTGCGTCCAAACTGAGGGGAGAAGGGGGTGAGGGGACAGCACCCAACCCAGAGGGGCCACCTGGGGCCATGTGGCCATGGCCCTGGGGTCCCAGCATGTATGTGAGGAAGGGGCTGTCCCCCAGAGCCCCTCGTTTAATTTCTGCTGCCTCCCTGGCCTGTAATCCAGATTCCCTGGGATTAAGGCCAATGGCAGAGCCAGATCATTAGTGTGGGAGCAGGTGGCCATATGGGCCTGTTTAGCAGAGCAGGGGATTAGGTGGCCCTGGCTGGGAGCCCCCGCAGGGATCGGAGTGGGGCAGGCCCAGCCCTGCAGCAAGGGGGCGCTGGGTAACCCCCGGCCAGGCCAGGGGCCGCGCTGTTGCTCCTGAGCCGGTGCCCGGAGTGCAGGGACGCGTGGAGCTATGGGTGGGCGCTGCTCAGACTGGCTAGTGGAGCAGGGGCAGCCCCCAGCAAGAGTCTATTCCGGTCCCTGGGCAGCCCAGCCCCGAGGCCCCACCTCTGACTGATCTGTGCTGGGCCGAGGACGGACTGGAAATCCCCAGGCCTGCAGGGCTCAGCCCCGGCTCGAGGGGAGCAGCAGGAGACTTTGCTTCTGGCCACTCAGCCCTCCCCACCCCATGACCTGAGCCCAGGGCAGGAGCCTGGGGCTGCCCTCCCCCGTCAGGGCCACTGGTGGGGCCTCTGCAGGGCGCATGGTGCTGGCACAGGGGAAGGAGACGCCCTGCGGCAAAGCTGAGAACTAGCCCCCACCTGAAGCGAACAGGCTGCCAGACGGGCAGCTCAGTGGTGCAGAGGAGGGGGCCCAGGCTGCTCACTGCACTGTGAGCTGCCCGCTCTGCTGCCAACACAGCACCCTCGGGGTGACCGGGGAGCCAGCGGCCCTGCTCAGCAGCCAGGCCCTGGGCTATGAAGGAGTGAGACAAGGAACCCTCTCTGAAAACGACTCAGAGCCACTGGGCTTGGGGCTGGGCTCCAGGGGAGGGGGAGGAGACAAGGTCAGGTGGCTAAGTCCCACCCTGGACTTCCAGCCGGTCGGTGGCCAGCTGGCGGAGAGGTGGGTGCTCAGCTCTGCTAGCTCCTTGACAAAGACTCAGCCGTGGCAGATGAGCCCACTGACTTGCTTGGGGGTGGGGGGCACAGGGCTAGATGGGCGCATTGGCAGTGGAGCTGGGGTGGCAAGCGGGTCTCCCGAGCCCCGCATAAGGAGCCCAGGGCAGCAGAAGGTCTTTGCCCTTCTCATGCCCGGCCTGTGCCAGAGCAGGACAAACATCGACCCCTGCTGCAGCGGGGGCAGAGTGCTGGCTCCGGGCACTGGGACGGGCCCCACTGCGCTCACTCACCTCCCTCCACTCCTTGCTGCCGCTCCCGTGGATGAACAGAACCACTACTGCAGAGAGGAGAGCGCGGGGTTAATGACTGCCTCTGCATCAGAAGCCACCCCATCCCACTGCATGTCTCTCACACTGCATCCGCCAACACAGCCATCCCACTGCATGTCTCTCACACTGCACCCCCGAAACACCCCATCCCACTGCATGCCGCACACACTGCACCCCTGAAACACCCCATCCCACTGCATGTCTCTCACACTGCATCCGCCAACACAGCCATCCCACTGCATGTCTCTCACACTGCACCCCCGAAACACCCCATCCCACTGCATGCCGCACACACTGCACCCCTGAAACACCCCGTCCCACTGCATGCCTCACACACTGCATCCGCCAACACAGCCATCCCACTGCATGTCTCTCACACTGCACCCCCGAAACACCCCGTCCCACTGCATGCCGCACACACTGCACCCCTGAAACACCCCATCCCACTGCATGCCTCACACACTGCATCCGCCAACACACCCATTCCACTGCATGTCTCTCACACTGCACCCCCGAAACACCCCGTCCCACTGCATGCCTCACACACTGCATCCGCCAACACACCCATTCCACTGCATGCCGCACACACTGCACCCCCGAAACACCCCGTCCCACTGCATGCCTCACACACTGCACCCCTGAAACACCCCATCCCACTGCATGCCTCACACACTGCATCCGCCAACACACCCATTCCACTGCATGTCTCTCACACTGCACCCCCAAAACACCCCGTCCCACTGCATGCCTCACACACTGCATCCGCCAACACACCCATTCCACTGCATGTCTCTCACACTGCACCCCCGAAACACCCCGTCCCACTGCATGCCTCACACACTGCACCCCTGAAACACCCCGTCCCACTGCATGCCTCACACACTGCATCCGCCAACACACCCATTCCACTGCATGTCTCTCACACTGCACCCCCGAAACACCCCGTCCCACTGCATGTCTCACACACTGCATCCGCCAACATACCTATCCCACTGCGTGTCTCTCACACTGCATCTGCTGACACACCCCATCCCACTGCATGCCTCACACACTGCACCCCTGATACACTCCATCCAACTGCATGTCTCACACACACTCCCCCATGGCACACACACCTCATGTACCTGCCACTGTGCATGCATACTTTGCACATCACAGTGAGTATACACACACCTCACTGCACATACACACTTCGCCCCTACACATTGCACACCCCACTCCTCTGTGCACACACTGCATGTGCACTCCACCACCACACACTCGCACATGCACACCTCATGGACACCATCCCACTGCACTGCACATCCCATCCCACCTATGATGCAGCAGGGACTGAGTGGGGCGGATTGAACTAGGAATGTGGCAGGGGAGTTTACTGGGACTGTCTGATCAGTGATGAGATAGCAGGGAGTGACTTCACTGCCTGGGATGATACCTGAGTCTGTAACCTGAGTTGGGAGGGGGGTTGGGTCCAGGTGACACCTTCCACCTGGGGAAACTGGACAAAGGCTGAAGGAGGAACTGGGGGGAGGCTGGGGGAGTCGGCTGGAGGGGTTTCAGTTTTTGGAGTGGGCTGGGGAAGAGGAAAGAGTCGCAGAGCGGGGGTCTAAGTGCTCTACCCCCCAGAAGGGCCTGACTAAGGGGTCCTGTTTATGCCTGCAAGCTCTGGTCTGGACTGTTTTCCTGTCATCTCTAATAAACCTTCTGTTCTACTGGCTGGCTGAGAGTCACGGTGAATCACAGGAAGTGGGGGTGCAGGGCCCTGACCTCCCCAATCTCCATGACAACTGCTGTCAGAGGTGGGATCTACTGCACCCCATGGATGGTGCTTCCTGCAGTAAGTGACTGGGGAACAGTAAAACAAAGGGGGATTGACAGGAACCAGGTGTGCTGAAGAGTCAGAGAGGAGTGGGTTTGGGGGGCGAAGGAGCTATGCTTAACCCCTGGGAGTGTGTGACCAGCAAGAAGGACTGTTGCAATAATGGGGTCCCCTTGGACACTGCAGTGAGCAGTCTCAGGGGTGGAGGAGTCTGTGGCTTGACCTTGGAAGAGGGGTGGTGACCTGGAGAAGGGTTGGCACAGTAGGGGTTCCTCCTGGACACTGCAGCTCGAGCACCCAGGCCTGCTCGTGGCCACCAGGGAGATGTACGCTAAGCGCCTTAAGAGCAACCTGGTGGAGCTGAGCAGGCAGAGGGGGCTGCACATTGGAAGGCTCACCAAAGAACACCTGATTGCCCAGCTGGAGGAGGAGGATCGCTTGGATGCACCGATCCCTGCCTCTGAGGGAAGCAGCCTAGCAGATGCAACATGGGCCCTGGTGCCTGACCCGGCTGGGAGGGGTCAGATTGCAGCCAAGGGCATCCCGAGACCCCCCTACCTATGCCTAGGGGAGGGGCTGGGAGGACCCCAGAGAATACCGAAGGCACCCTGACCCAGCAGCCAGCAGGGGATCCTCCAGCAGAGTTCTCCATCCCTGGAGCTGAGGCGGCTGGAATGGGAGAGGGAGATAAAATTGAGAGAGTTGGAAGATCGCGAAAAAGTGTGAGAGGGTCGCGAAAGGCAGCGTCAGCATGAGCTGGAGCTGGCCAGGCTGAGGAGCAGCGAGGCCCCGGCTTTGGTGAGTGATGGGGGACCCAGGACTGCATGGAGATTTGATAAGTGCGTCCTGGCCCAGCGTAAGGAGAGGAGGACATCGATAGCTTCCTGAATGCCTTTGAGAACGCCTGTGAGATTCACTGGGTTGACCCAGCAGACAGGCTCCAGTTTCTCACCCCCTTACTGGACCCCAAAGCCGTGGAGGTGTACAGCCGAATGAAAGGGGCGGAGGTAGGGGACTATGAACTGTTCAAACAGGCCCTGCTCTGCGAGTTTGGGCTGACTCCCGACATGTACCAGAGAAGGCTCTGGAGCCAGCATAAAATGCCTGAGGGCACATATCTACAACTGGCCCTCCAGATGCAGGGATATGCCTGCAAGTGGGCAGATGGGGCCCGGACGAAGGAGGACCTGCTTGACCTCATTGTTCTGGAGCAACTGTATGAACAGTGCCCTTCCGACCTGAGGCTGTGGCTGGTGGACAAAAAGCCAGAGAACCCCCAGCACGCAGGGCAGCTGGCCGACGAGTTTGTGAACAGTCAGTCGGGGAGTGGCAGGGAGGAACCCCAAACGAAGAGGCCCCCCACGATGCAGAGAGAGAGAGTCACCATGGGACCTCCCAAAGGGGGAATGTAGAGCACCCCATCCCAAGGAGAACATCCAGCATCAGGACCAACCGACCCACTTGAGGGGACCAATGGGACCTGAGCTGCTATCACTGTGGCCGGAAAGGCCACATACAGACCCAGTGCCCCAAGCTCAGGGGCAGTCTGAGCAGACCAAACCCACACAGGGTTAACTGGGTAGGGACCCAGCTGGACGAGGAGCAGGCTTCCCAGGCAAGGGAGGCTGGCAGCTTACCAACTGCTCAGGAGGGAGGAGTGCCCCAGACCAGCTCCTCTGGGGGGCTGGATGCCCCGGACTCAAGGTCCTCAGTTTACAGGATGGGCGCAGGGCTGTCCCTCCAGAGCGAGTGCCTTGTTCCCCTGGAGGTGGATGGGAGGAAGGTCAATGGATACTGGGATACGGGCATGGAGGTGACGCTGGCCCGGCCCGAGGTGGTGGCCCCAGATCGGGTGGTGCCCAACACCTACCTGACCCTGACAGGGTGGGCGGGACCCCATTCAAGGTGCCTACGGTAAGGGTACACCTGAAATGGGGGGCCAAGGAGGGCCTCAAGGATGTGGGGGTACACCACCATTTGCCTGCTGAAGTTTTGATGGGGGGAGACCTAGAGGACTGGCCAAGCAACCCCCAGAATACCCTGGTCGTGACCCGTAGCCAGAGCCGGTGAGGGGCACTGTGCCCTGACCGTGGGGAGGGTACCACACTGGAGGCGCAGGACCCTACCTTGGTGGGAAGGGAGGGCCGAGGGGCATGGCTCAGAGAGGCTGAGGCCTCAGACCCGGCCAGTGAGAGGGAACCGGGCCCCATCCCTTCCCCAGCCGCTGAGTTCCAGGCCGAGTTGAGGAAAGATCCCTCCTTGCGGAAGCTCAGGGACCTGGCCGACCTCAGTGTGGGACGGACCATGAGGAGAGGCTGCCAGGAGAGGTTCCTGTGGGAGAAGGGGTTCCTGTACCGAGAATGGGCTCCCACAAGGGAAGTAGAGTCCTGTGGGATCAGGAGGCAGCTGGGGGTCCCCCAGAAGTATCGCCGCAGGCTCCTGTACCTGGCCCATGACATCCCCCTCGCAGGGCACCAGGGAATCCGGCGCCCCCAGCAGAGGTTGCTACAGAACTTTTACTGGCCCGGGGTCTTTACCACGGTCCGGCAGTATTGCCGATCCTGTGACCCTTGTCAGAGGGTGGGGAAGGCCCGGGACAAGGGGAAAGCGGCTTTGAGACCTTTGCCCATCATAGAGGAGCCTTTCCAGAAGGTGGCCATGGACATCGTGGGGCCTCTCAGCAAGACGACCCGGTCGGGGAAGAAATACATTCTGGTGGTGGTAGATTTTGCCACCCACTACCCGGAGGCAGTGCCCTTAGCTTCCATTGAAGCAGACGCCGTGGCCGATGCTCCTGACCATTTTCAGCCGAGTGGGGTTCCCCAAGGAAGTCTAGACAGACCAAGGCTCCAACTTCATGTCGGCCCTGCTCCGGTGCTTGTGGGAGAAATGTGGGGTCCGGCACGACTGGGCCTCAGCGTATCACCCCCAGTCCAATGGGCTGGTGGAGAGGTTCAACGGGACGCTAAAGATGATGCTGAAAACCTTTATGAACCAGCACCCACAGGATTGGGACAAGTACTTACCTCACCTGCTGTTCGCGTACAGGGAGGTGCCCCAGGAGTCTACCGGATTTTCGCCTTTCGAACTGTTATATGGCAGGAGGGTGAGGGGCCCCCTGGACCTGATGAGAGACGAGTGGGAGGGGGAGGCCACTCCCGATGGGGAGTCAGTGGTGGAGTATGTCCTGATCTTCCGAGAGAGACTGGCTGAACTCATGGGCCTGGCCAGGGAGAATCTGGCCAGAGCCCAGAGGAAGCAGAAGGTCTGGTATGACCGCACGGCACGGGCCCGTGCCTACGCCACTGGGGATCAGGTGATGGTTCTCATCCCCGTGAGAAAGAACAAACTACAGGCTGCCTGGGAGGGCCCTTTCAAGGTCGTCAAGCAGCTCAATGAGGTAAACTATGTGGAGGAGCTGTCGAACCGGGCGCACCACCGCCGGGTGTACCATGTGAATATGATGAAGCCATATTATGCCAGGGGGAATGTGGTGTTGGCCGTGTGTGGACAGTGGGAAGAGCAGGGAGATGACCCTTTAGTGGATCTATTCCCTGGGACCAGAGCTGGTTCCCCCCTGGAAACAATTCCCCTCTCGGATCAGCTAACCCCTGCCCAGCAAGCTGAGGTCGGGGGGTGCTGCATCCGTACCGACAGCTGTTTTCCAACCAGCCTGGACACACTAATCTAACTGTCCACCGTGTGCAGAGAGGGTCGCACCCGCTGATAAGATGCTCCCCCTTCCAAGTCACAGGGAAAACTGCTCAGGACCTGGAAAGAGAGGTCCAGGACATGCTGGCTTTGGGGGTGATCCAGCTATCGGCCAGCCCTTGGGCCTCGCCGGTGGTGCTGGTCCCCAAAAAGGATGGGTCGGTCCGGTTCTGTGTGGACTATCGGACGCTCAATGCCATCACTGTATGGGATGCCTACCCCATGCCCAGGCCTGATGAGCTCCTAGACAAGCTGGGAGGAGCTCGGTACCTTACCACCATGGACCTTACAAAGGGCTACTGGCAAGTGCCGCTGGATGCAGATGCCCGGCTGAAATCGGCCTTTATCACCCCTCTGGGGCTCTGAGTTCCTGACCCTGCCTTTCGGCCTCAAGGGAGCGCCGGCCACCTTCCAGCGCCTGGTGGACCAGCTACTGAGGGGGATGGAGAGTTTTGCCGTGGCGTATATTGATGACATCTGTGTCTTTAGCCAGACGTGGGAGGACCACGTGTCCCAGGTTAGACAAGTGCTGGACCGACTCCAGGGGGCTGGGCTGACTGTAAAAGCGGAGAAGTGCAAGGTGGGGATGGCTGAAGTATCTTACCTGGGCCATCAGGTGGGGAGCGGCCACCTAAAGCCGGAACTAGCCAAGGTGGAGGTGATCAGAGACTGGCCCGCTCCCCACACCAAAAAGCAGGTCCAAGCCTTTATTGGGATGGCAGGATACTACCGAAGATTTGTGCCCCACTTTAGCGCCATCGCCACCCCCATCACGGAGCTATGCAAGAAGGGGAAGCCAGACAAGGTGGTCTGGACCAAGCAGTGCCAGGAGGCTTTCCGGGCGCTGAAGGAGGCTCTGGTCAGTGGCCCAGTTCTGGCAAACCCAGACTTTGACAAGCCCTTTGTGGTGTTCACTGACGCCTCAGACACGGGACTGGGGCGGTGTTAATGCAGGAGGATGAAAAGGGGGAGAGACACCCCATCGTGTACCTGAGCGAGAAGTTGCTACCCCGGGAGCAACACTACGTGGCCATCGAGAAGGAGTGCCTGGCCATGGTGTGGGCCCTTAAGAAACTCCAGCCATATCTCTTCGGGCGACACTTCACCGTCTACACCGACCACTCTCCCCTGACCTGGCTGCACCGGATGAAAGGAGCCAACGCCAAACTCCTGAGATGGAGCCTGCTCCTGCAGGATTACGACATGGACGTGGTCCACGTGAAGGGAAGTGCCAACCTGATAGTGGATGCGCTGTCCCGGAGAGGGGGCCCCGAACTTCCCCAGGTCACTGGTCAGCGTGACCCCGCTCAGTTCAGTCTCGAAGGGGGGAGAGATGTGATACAGCAGGGAGGGGGGTGGACTGACCTAGGAATGTAGCAGGGGAGTTTCCTGGGACTGTCTGCATTGGTGATGGGATGGCAGGAGGTGACTTTACTGCCTGGGAAGATACCTGAGCCTGTAACCTGAGCTTGGAGGGGGGTTGGGTCCAGGTGACCCCTTCTGCCTGGGAATCTGGACAAAGGCTGGAGGAGGAGCAGGGGAGGAGGCTGAGGGAGTCGGCTGGAGGGGGTTTCAGTTTTTGGAGTGGGCTGGGGAAGAGGAGAGAGCTGCAGAGACGGGGTCTAAGCTCCTTGCCCCCCAGAAGGGCCTGACTAAGGGGTCCTGTTTGTGCCCACAAGCTCTGGTCTGGACTGTGTTCCTGTCGTCTCTAATAAACCTGCTCTTCTACTGGCCAGCCGAGAGTCACGGTGAATCACAGGAAGTGGGGGTGCCGGGCCCTGACTCCCCCTCAGGCCGTGACATCACCACCCACACTGCACATGTGCACACCCCGCACTGCACACACATGCCTTGCACATCACGCTCCATGCACCCACAGACATAGTGCCTCACACTTATACACATTAACCTTACTCACCCCAACACTGCACGCCCGCCCATCCCCCCTGCACACACTGTGCGTGTCCCTTGTGCAGCACACCAAGCATCCCCCCTGCACGCCCGCCCATCCCCCCTGTACACACTGTGCGTGTCCCTTGTGCAGCACACCAAGCATCCCCCCTGCACGCCCGCCCATCCCCCTGCACACACCGTGCGTGTCCCTTGTGCAGCACACCAAGCATCCCCCCTGCACGCCCGCCCATCCCCCCTGCACACACTGTGCGTGTCCCTTGTGCAGCACACCAAGCATCCCCCCGCACGCCCGCCCATCCCCCCTGCACACAATGTGCGTGTCCCTTGTGCAGCACACCAAGCATCCCCCCTGCACGCCCACCCATCCCCCTGCACACACCGTGCGTGTCCCTTGTGCAGCACACCAAGCATCCCCCCTGCACGCCCGCCCATCCCCCCTGCACACACTGTGCGTGTCCCTTGTGCAGCACACCAAGCATCCCCCCGCACGCACGCCCATCCCCCCGCACACACTGTGCGTGTCCCTTGTGCAGCACACCAAGCATCCCCGCTGCATGCCCGCCCATCCCCCCTGCACACACCGTGCGTGTCCCTTGTGCAGCACACCAAGCATCCCCCCTGCACGCCCGCCCATCCCCCCTGCACACACCGTGCGTGTCCCTTGTGCAGCACACCAAGCATCCCCCCTGCACGCCCGCCCATCCCCCCTGTACACACTGTGCGTGTCCCTTGTGCAGCACACCAAGCATCCCCGCTGCACGCCCACCCCCCCATCCCCCTGCACACACTGTGCGTGTCCCTTGTGCAGCACACCAAGCATCCCCCCTGCACGCCCGCCCGCCCATCCCCCTGCACACACCGTGCGTGTCCCTTGTGCAGCACACCAAGCATCCCCGCTGCACGCCCGCCCATCCCCCCGCACACACTGTGCGTGTCCCTTGTGCAGCACACCAAGCATCCCCCCTGCACGCCCGCCCGCCCATCCCCCTGCACACACCGTGCGTGTCCCTTGTGCAGCACACCAAGCATCCCCCCTGCACGCCCACCCCCCCATCCCCCTGCACACACTGTGCGTGTCCCTTGTGCAGCACACCAAGCATCCCCCCTGCACGCCCACCCCCCCATCCCCCTGCACACACCGTGCGTGTCCCTTGTGCAGCACACCAAGCATCCCCGCTGCACGCCCGCCCATCCCCCCGCACACACTGTGCGTGTCCCTTGTGCAGCACACCAAGCATCCCCGCTGCACGCCCGCCCATCCCCCCGCACACACTGTGCGTGTCCCTTGTGCAGCACACCAAGCATCCCCCCTGCACGCCCCCCATCCCCCCTGCACACACTGTGCGTGTCCCTTGTGCAGCACACCAAGCATCCCCCCTGCACGCCCGCCCATCCCCCCTGCACACACCGTGCGCTCCATCCCCAGTCTCCGTCTCACAATCAGCGTCTGCCACGAGGCCTAGTGCTCGTCTCCGCTGACGGGCCCCGCCGGGCTGCGCAGCTGCCCGCACCCCCACTCCCTTGCCCCGGACAGGTTTGTCTCGGTCCCGGCTGTGCAGCTTAACGCAATCACACACCCCTGCCACCACGCAGCGCCAGGCACAGCCCGTAGGAACCAGCTGCCCAGGCCTTGCTGCCCCCTCAGGACACGTTGCCCGCCTGCCCTGCCAGGGACTTCGCCCTGAGGCCGGTCCCCTAGCTAGCTCCACTCCCCACACGTACCAGGGTCAGACTTGGAGAAGGTGTCCACGTCCAGCAAGTTCCTGGGGAGACAGACAGATGGACGTGAGCCAGGCAGGAAACTCATCCAGCAATGGGAGAAGTGGGGGAATCGGGCTCTACGAACTACTGCAGAACCTGCAGCCCCCGAGCATTGGGCCCCAGCCCAGCCGCCCTCCCCACTCCCAGGCCAGGCCAGGCCTTCCCTCCCCTCCAGAGCCGCTGGAGTCCATCCGCATCAAACCCACCAGCGAGAACAGGACAGGTCAGTGGAATCTGCACCCAGGAACAGGCAGCCTCTCTGGAGCTCAGACACGGGGTCCCTGGGCTGTGGGGGAGGGCGTTGGGGGCTGGGAGAGGAGGCCAGTGTCTGTGTGTGGTGGGGGACCCACCCCGCCCCTCAGTATAACCTCTCCTGGTTGCCATGGCAGCTTTGCAGTGGCACAAACAGTAACTAAAATTAATACTTCTGTTAACAGCTGGTCCCTGCAGCCCCCACCCTCCTGGACACGTCCACTGGGGAGTCCAGCCCGGCAAGGGGCTGGAGCACCCCTGGGCGGTGTGGGGCAACAGAGGGGACTCAGTGGGGCAGGCAAAATCACAGGCAGCCAGGGGACGGTTACTAGCTGGGGCTGCCCTGACCCTGCAGCCCCAGCGCTGGCTGTTTAGGCTCCTGTACTTGCCCTGGGGTCCTGTCTCTGCTTGTATCTCCTCTTGGGGCCTCTGGGTGAAGCGTCTGCTCTGTGCAGCGTGGGGAGGAAACGCAGCTGTTCCCTGTGCCCGGAGGGCTCCAGGTGTGCCCAGGGGCAGGGAGCCCAGCCCTCAGCTCCCCGTCAGCCACCACCCTCCGAGGCAGCTCTTCAAACAAACAGAATCATCCACACGTTATAAACCATGGCAAGAAACCAGCATGGCTGTGGCCACGGTGCACTCCCAGCAGGGGGCGCTGTGGGGCGGGGCAGGGCACTGGCTGTGGGGTGCGCTGTGGGGGGCAGGGCAGGGGGTGGCTCTGGGGGGCTCCCAGCAGGGGGTGCCATGGGGACGGGGCAGGGTGCTGGCTGGAGGGAAGCTCCCAGCAGGAGGCGCTGTGGGGGGGCAGGGGAAAGCTCTGGGGGGGCTCCCAGCAGGGGGCGCTGTGGGGGCGGGGCAGGGGGCTGGCTGTGGGGGGGGGTCAGGGGGCTGGCTTGGGGGGAGCTCCCGGCTTCCCCAGCCCCGGGGTTTCATTCTTTCCCAGCAAGCCCACACCAGGCAGCTGCAGAGCCGCAAGGGACCCACGTTACCTGCCACAGCCAACGAACAAGTCCCTTTGGGCTCCCTTTTTTATGCCTTCAACATAAACATAAGGCATCAGAGCTTCACCCCTGGCGGGTGCTGGCCCCCGGGCCACAGCCCCCAGGCCAGAGCCCGTGGGGATGGGAGGAGTCTAGGACCCACCTGTGTGCAGGGGGCGGGTGCTGGTGCCAGGGGGCTGGAGCGGTTTGATTGCTCAGCCCCTGCGGGCAGCACAACTCGGCCAGACGCAGCTCGCAGGACACAGGCGGCTCTGCTGAGGGATGCTCTCTCCAGCCAGGCCGGGAGTCCTGCGGGCTGCGCTGACTCTGGCTGGGGATTGGGGACTCTACCCGGTAAAAGGCACGAGCAGCTGAGTGGGAACAGCCCCTATGGGTGCAGTGCCAGGGATGCTCCCGGATAGGGTGACCATATCTCCCCAAAAGGAAAACAGGACACTGCACCACCCCCCGCCCCACAGGGCTGGCCTCCCCACTTGCCCAAGCCCTCCTCCTCAAGCGAGGCTGGGGTCTCCGCTCACTCCAGCCCTGGCTGCCCCCCTGCACTGGGCTGGGGTCGCAACTCACTCCAGCCCTGGCTGCCCCCTGCACTGGGTTGGGGTTGCTGCTCGGCCCCCCCCCATGTTCCTTTGCACCGCACCCCACATTTTTGACAAAAGTGGACATTTGTCCCATTTGCTCTTGCAAACTGATCTAGTCGGCAAGAACAAACGGGACAAACGCCCACTTTTGCCAAAAAAGTTGGGACAGGGCTTAAAAAAGGGACTGTCCTGGCCAAAACGAGACGTATGGTCACTCTACCCCCGGGATCCCTGGGGGGTGCCAAGGCAGAGGGTGCAGAGCAGGGAGAAGCCTTGCACCCACATCCTGGGTCTGGGCCCCGTTGCTGGGCGCTGCACACACAGCGAAGGTCCCTGCCCTGAAGAGCTCCCAACACACAATCCGTGTGCGTAAGAGGAGGAAAGGGGGGATCACGGGGCTACAGGGTTAGCACCAGGCCCAGCTGAGTGACAGGGCCCAGGGACTCCAGGGACATGGGTTTCTGTTGTCAGTCACCAGCTGAGGGGCCATCACTGGCCAGCCTCAGGGCCCTGTTTCTTGTGGGGCTCGCTGCAGGGCGGGGCTTGAGGAGGGCTGTGCAGGTGAGCCCGGGGGGCCGACCCACAGGGACGAGAGCCGGGGCTGGGAAGCAGGTGCTTGGAGAGCAGCAGGGCCGTGCAGGGAGGGGGTGCACTGGTGTGGCTCTGCGAGAAGCAGGCTCCCGCTGGCAGAGCGCGTTCTGGGGGGAGGTAGGGTCAGCAAGCTGAATGGGGTGAGGAAGAAACAGCGTCTCTGGCCCAGACGGTGATCGAACATGACAGGCAGCCCGTTTACTAGCGCACTTGGTGATGGCTGAGCGGCCGTTGCTCCCCGGCGCGGGAGTGTCCGCAATGGAGAGATGGGCCGGGGGAGGCAAAGTGAGAAGAAAAGAGACTTAGCAAGGTCTGAGCAGCCTGACTGAGTGAGCGGGTGCCAGGGGCTGCTCCCCCCAACCCCCTGAAACAGCAGCCGCCGCAGCACTTTGGTCATTCCTGGCTGCGCAGAGTTTGACACTGAAAAGCACCAAAGGCTGCCATCAAATCCTCTGAGCTCTTTCCTGTGCCCCATGACACCTGCTCTCACCAGGGATGGGAGACACCCCAGCCCGAGGCTGGTGGCACATTCAGAGCAGGGCTCTGCCCTGCCTGGTTCCAGGCCAGGGTCCCAGGGGGTCTGAGCCCCCCACCCTCCTGGGCCTGCCCAGGAACTCAGCCAGAACAGAGGGTTTCCTCCACTCTTCCCCACCTCTGCTGGGAACACGGCCCAGGCCAGTGGAGCAGGACCCAAGGGTGTTTAACACTCTGCTGGGCAGAGCCACACAAGGGAAAATTGTTCGGCTGGAGAAGGAGCCCTTTTGGCCTGGGTTCCAGCTCACTAGAGACCCTCAGACCAGCTGCCAGCCCCGTGCCAAGCATGGAGGTTGTAAAACACTAAGGGTCCCTGGCCCATCCCAGCACAGACACGCCCAGGCCCCTCCCTGCAACACTTCCAAAATTCTCACTGTTCCTTCATATTTGTTTGCAACAGGGCCTCCAAACGGGCGCGTCCCGGATCAGTCTGAGGATGGATGGGCAGGTGAGGGAAAGGGGAGTTCTGCACAAGTCACCTGGATTTGCCAGGAGCAGCTGGGTCTGTCAGAGGGAGGTGGCAAAGGACGAAGAGGGACCAACCAGATGAGCTCAGGTCACACCCTACACAGGAGGTCATGAGGAAGGAGACACAGAAGCGACAGCTCCAAGGATTGTTACCTGGCCTGCTTCCCGCTCCCCATCCTCAATCCCTATAGGTCTGACATGTCCATGCACATGGCAGTGAAAGAGCAGACATTTGAGAGCAGGCTTCAAGCTATGGCCACAGAGATGCTGGAGCTGTGGGGGCGGGGTGCTGCCTGACCCCTTGGCTTGAAGGGGTTTCCATCATATCCAGGTTTTGCAGTTTGGTTCAATGGCTCTCAGCCCCCCGTACAAACTGTTCCAGCACCCCACATGGCCATGCAGAGAAGAAAGGGCCCAAAGCCTTTGGAAGCCGGGGCCAGGCCCAGCAGATCCGTTTCCTTAGGGAGGTGATCTGGTGAGGACCGGGAAAAGCTGAGAAGCTTGGGCGACAGCCTTGTGCTCGGTGCGGAGCGGAGCTCTCTTGATCCAGAGAGCTGCCCTGGCTGACCAGAGGCAACAACTGCTGACCTCAGAACAGCTGTAAAGAGCAGACACGCCCCCCTTGGGGAGAGGATGCCATTTCTGCATCTCGCCCCCCCAAAGCACAGGGCGATGTGAGAGATCCATCCCATGCCCCCCGCCTCCAGGGGCGAAAGCTTCCTCGCTGCCCTTCGAGATCAGAGAGTTAGTCCCTGCTCCCGCGGGTCTCCGTCTGCTCCGAGCCGTCAAGACCTGGCTCTGCGGCTGCTGGAGGCAGAGGAGCAGGCAGCCTCGCCAGCAGCCAGCAGCAAACCCACTTTCCCAGCTGGCAGAGGCGCTTCTCCCCGTCCACGCACCGAAGGCTGCAGCAGCCAGGCACCAGCACCCCTGCAGGCCTGCTCCTAACCAGAGCCTCGAGGGGTCGCAATTGTTCAGTTCATTTCCCTGTTTTGGGGCTTCCCCTCGCACCAGTCACGCTGGGATCCCAGGGGTGCACACAGGCACAGTAACCCCTCAGCTTCCCCTGGCGAGGAGCTGGGCAGACGGTGCCGCTTCCCAGCCCCCTCGTACCTTGGCCCTGCCTCACCAAAGCCCTCGTGAGCACACGGTGCTGTCAGACAGACCCAGCTGAAAACCAGCGACGAACATGAACAGGAGCCAGAGCTCGGGCATCTGGCCCCTGCACAGAGCGGGCGTGTTCCCCAGGACACCCGACGGCTCTGCCCGTGCAAAGGGGTGTGTCCGGCAGCCAACTCTGCCTCTCTTTGGAGCCAGACAGCCCTGAAAGCGCCTTCTGTCCCATGCAAACCCTGGGCTGGGGTCAGAACCAGGGGTGCTCTGGAGACGTGGCGGGAACGTGAGCAAACACTGCCCATGGAGCCATGTGCAGCCAGGGACACCACCCGCTCTTCCGCACGGACCTTCCCCCAGCTCATTCCCAGGAGACAGCACGGGGGCCAGGCCCGCCGACAGCAATTCCGGAGCCCAGGGCAGAACAGTCAAGGGGCCCCCAGCCTGCACGGACGTGCTTAGCCTGGCATTTGGGTGGTGCTGCACCTGCGCTGGCTGGTGCCCAGCGAGCTGCCAGCTGCACTCTTGGGCGCACTCTTCTGGCACGGCCAGGGCTTCCACCTGCCCGCCCAGCCGCCTTCGCTGCCCTGGTACCACCCCACAGGCGCCTAGGAACCTGCGGCCTGCCCGGGGCTCTGGGGCAGCCTGCCACAGACCCGCTGGGTGGGAATCCCAAGCTGCAAGCTAGGGAGCCACTGGGAAGAACCTCAGCTGTCGTCTTTGCCTGGGCCTGAGTCTACGGAGACCTGCCAGAGGAGGGGCGCTGGGTGAGAGCGAGCGAGTCGGGGGGGGGGGGGGGAGCGCTGAGTGAGAGCGAGCAGGGGAGAGGCACTGGGTGAGAGCGAGTGATGGGGGGGCGTACGGGGCATGGGCCAGCCCTATCCTGGGCAGGTCAGGCTCTTCCCCGAGCAGGACCAGAGGGAACAGTCTCTTATGCAGCTCTTGCACCATGGTCCTGCCGACAAAGTCTCACTGAGCAGGGCTGAGGGCTTAGGGTGTCGCTCACACCAGCAAACAGCACGAAAGCTGCATTTCCATTGGGGGGTTAAGAGGAAATAATCACTGAAGAGCAAGTTTGCTGCATGTTCGCTCAAACACACTATCCCCTGCACACACACCAGGCACACACGCTCACATACACCCACTCTATGCACACATAGTAGACATGCATATGTGCTCACATGCACAACAGCAGGCATACATGCATGCATTGCACACTCACACGCTCCCCATGTGCACTGGGTGGCTGGGCATTACATGCTCACATGCCATCACACACACATACATGATGAATATGCTTTGCACGCTCATATGCTGTTGCAGTGAACACATGACGGACATGTGTTGCATGCTCACATGCCTTGCCATGCACGCACACACAATGGGCATGTGTTGCACACTCACATGCTGCCTGCCACACACACAATGGCAATGCATTGCACGCTTACATGCTGTCTCCCCCACATACGTTGACCATGCTTTGTATGTTCAAACACCGTCACACACACACACAATTGACATGCGTTGCATGCTCACATGCTGTCCCCACACACATACGATGGACATGTGTTGCACACTCACACTCTGTCCCCCCCCACATGATGGGAATGTGTTGCACGCTCACACGCTGTCCCATGCTCACATGACTGGACATGAGTTGCATGCTCAGACATTGTCCCACACACACACGATGGGCATGCGTTGCACACTCAGATGCTGCCCCCCCCACATGATGGACATGCGTCGCACGCTCACACACTATCCCCCGCACACAGTGGACACACTCACACATGGTCTCCCACACACACGATGGGCATGCGTTGCACAATCAGACACCGTCCCCCCACAATGGACATGCGTTGCACGCTCACACACTATCCCCCACACACAACGGGCATGCGTTGCACGCTCACGGACAGTCTCTCTGGCCAAGGAGCCCGCTCCAAGCTGCCCGCCCCGCGCCCCTTCCCCGACGGACCCGCGCTGTGCCGAGGAGGGAAGGTGTGGCTCGGCCCCGGCTGCCGGAGGCTCCCGCCCGCGCCCGGCGCTGCCCGCGGCCCCGCACCTGCAGGAGACGGTGAGCTCCAGCTTGGTGGCCGGGACGCTGGCGGGCGCCGGCTCCAGGGCTCCCGGAGACGCCATCCCCGCTGCCGGCTCGCTGCGCTCCGGGCGCGCCGCGCTAAGGCAGGCGCGGGGCGGGCTCCACGGGCGGGGAAGCGGCGGCGGCCCCGGGCAGGTCCGTGCGCCGAGCCGGAGCCTCCCGCGGGCGCCCTGCCTCCGCCCCCGCCTGCGTCCGCTCCGCTCGCCCGGCGCAGCGCGTCTGGCCGCGGCCCCCTCCCCGCCCGGCGCAGGGACCGGCCCCGGGGAGCCCGCCGCGCTCCGCAGCGCCCGCGCCTAGGGAAAGCTCCACCGAGGCGCCCCCCGGGGACCCCACCCCGACCCCAGGCGGCCCAGAACCGGCCCCGGGCAGGGCTGCCCACTAACATCCCCGCACCGGGCACAGGCAGCTCCGGCGTCGGCCGCTGGTGGGGGGGCAAAGGGCCGGGCCCCCGCACCGGGCACGAGGGGAGGGGCAGGCCCAGGCCTTGGCTGCTGGGGAAGCCGGGGGTAGGAGCAGAACCCCAGCGCTCCTGGCGGGACGGAGGGGCAGTCAGGCCCAAGGGCAGTGAGAGGTGGTGCACGGGACGCACCCCATGGCCCCACCGTGCCAGCCAGATCGAGCCAGGGGCTACTTACCCCCCACCCCCATTTGCAGCCCTGCCCACGTCCATATGCTCCATGGCACACAGCCCCACTGCCAGGATCCGGCCTGAGCTCAGCCTAGTGGCCAAGATAGCCTAAGCAGACTCAGGCAAAGATCATCTGCCAGCCAGGCACCAGGCTCAGGTCCCACTCAGACAACATGGGATGCTAAGCAAACAGAAGCACCCAGCCCCCAAGGCCACCCCTCTCCCCGACTGCTGCCACGGCCTAAAACCAGAGGCAGGGCAAAGGCAGGGGTGCAGATGCCTTTACTGAAAAGGGCTGTCACAACCAGTCAGGGCTGGCCGGGGGCAGAGCCCCTGGTGCAGGCGGCAGGACAGGCCCCAGGGGCAGCTCTGCCCGCCCCTTGCATGTCTTTCAGGTTCCTTCTGCTGCTGGACACACCTAGGAGCCAGTCCAAGTGTACAACATATTCAGAGGGTGCTACTGCTTCCTCTCAGTCCAACGCCCCGTGCAAACTGCTCCAGCAGGCCCCCAAGGGCTCCGGCGGGGCTGGATGGCACAGCCTTCAGGCCAATGGTGCTGCTGTAGGTGGCTAGGAAAGCAGAGCGCACTTCCTCCAGCCGGGACTCTCGGCCTGCCACTGGCACCAGCCTGCAAGACAGAAGGGGGAGGGGTCAGCAGCAGCCTTCCCTGGAGCTAGCTAGCTAGCCCCAGCCGTACCCCACCATGGGTACACATCAGCCCTTCCCCCAGCAAGGCAGGAACTCCACAGCCCCCGACCGAGTCTGGCTGCAACCTGCCAGCTAACACCACACAGCTCCAAGCCAGGGAGTTAGCAGCAGAATAGTTCTCCGGGGTAGAACCTGTTACTAACCAGTCCCTGGCAGCTGCTGCTAGAGTAGGGGATCCGGGCTGGTGTCCTGGCCCTGCCAGCCTCGTCTCAAGGTTCCAAGCCCCAGCTCTCCAGCACCTGGGCCACAGTGCTGCATTCTCCCCCCTATGAAGGC
The DNA here is from genome assembly GCF_965140295.1 of Lepidochelys olivacea. NCBI lineage: Eukaryota > Metazoa > Chordata > Testudines > Cheloniidae > Lepidochelys > Lepidochelys olivacea. The sequence goes on along the minus strand of NC_140417.1, from coordinate 763,286 downwards.
AGCAGAACCAGCCCTTCTCTCTGCTTCCCTCCCCCACCCAACCCCCCTCCATCACATCCCTCGTTTTTACAACAGTCCCAGACCTCCCAGCAGACAGTATCACAAACTGTCTCCCTTGGTCCACGCTGGCCTCAGCGGTTGGGCCTGCAGCTCCCGGCCTCTGGCAGAACCTGGGTGTAGCTCCAAGTCTCACCCAGCTACATTTTGTCCCTTGCCAATACCTCACTTTTTGCTCCTCCTGCCCGCATCTGCAAGGCCCGGAGGAGCAGTTTCTGAGGAAAATGGTACACTTCATTTCTGAGTTCACAGGTCAGATTTGACCCTGGATGCTGGCCAAATTCCAGCCTAAGTGGGTCCCGCACGCAGTTTAAGTGGATACTACTAAGCTTCACTTCCTCTGCAGTGAGTTGCAGTTGGGTGCATTGGGATCCTTCTGGACTGACGATTACAGTGATAGCATTTAGTGATCTTTGGGTATTTCCCACTTCTTCTGCCCCTCTCACCTCCCGTCCTCGTACAGCCAGCTCTGAGCACGGGATAAGCTAGGTTGGATTTTGGGAGGTGGGTGAGGGGGTGAAATCCCCGAGGGTTCCAGCCACAATCACTAGAGTGAAGAGATTTTTCACATCTGTTCCACTGCAAGCCTGCGCTGTGTCTGCGTCACTCTCCTAGAGCAGGGCCTGGTTCCCCTGGGACCTGCTCTCCTCTCCAGCTGCTCTAGGTACAGTTTCAGGTCGGGGGCAGAGAGAGAAGATAACAGGATATTCCCGATGAGAATGATTACAGTTCAAAGGCAGCTGTTCTAGGGTTTAGGATTGAAGCAGTTCTTGCTGTGTCTCCACCAATGGAGCCGTGGTTCCCGGAGAGAAGAAGACATTCTGCAAAGGTTATGCCAAGGGCAGAGCACAAACCTTCCTCTAGAGACTTCCCTTGATTCTTGCTAGCGCCTGGCTGGATCTCCCCTGGCACAGTTAGTGAGTGGAAGTGTTAACCACCCCCAGCCAACAGCATTCGTCCGGAAACAGCAGCAAGAGGGGAGATCTGGTGGGAGGCTTAAAAACACCAAGTGATACTGAGGCAGCCAACTACGCTGCTAGTTACTTTCCTAAAAGCCAAGCAGGAGGGCATGCTGGAAGGCAACACACTTAACAGATACAGAGGAAATACTTTAGCCTGTAGAACTCTGTGGCACAGGATATTAAGGCAACTTCTTAAAATTAAAAAAAAAAGAATTACATATTTATATGACAAAAGTCTCCTAGTGTTCAGATAATCAGACTGTCTCATGCAGCACAGAAACAAGGGCACATCTTTGGTTGTGCATCTAGACTGGTCGTGTATTTACCTCCCAACTGTCAGCTGCTTACCTGCGCAGCTTTACTGACTGCTTCATATTTAGATTCCCCGTTTATTTCTGAAGGAAAAATAGGTGGTCTGGTTTCCTTCAACAGAGAGGTCAACTAATGCTTGTTAGTGCTGTAGACTAAGTCATGTACACAGCCACTGATGAGCAGTCAAAGAGCTGAGGCAGGCTTTCAGCCAGGCCCCCAGGTTTGTCACTGTATAGAGGGTAGACTTGGATACTGCGGAGATGTTAAAGCTTCACGGGAAGTTTAAACCCCAGCTAAGGGGGCAAGAGGATGCAGGGCCTGAGACAAGACTATGTCCAGGCCAAAACTCCAAACTGGAGACTTTGTGGTAGAGGCCCACAACAGAGTCTGAGTAACGACTCTTTGGAAAATGTCCTGTCAGCAGAGAGCAAGCCTGCGAAAGCTCAGCCATCAGGTGCAAGCTCCATACCCAGAGGGAATTAAAATGGAAACTCGTTTGTATCCTGAACTAAGAGACAGCTGCAACTGTTCCCAACAAAAAGAAAAGGAGTACTTGTGGCACCTTAGAGACTAACCAATTTATTTGAGCATGAGCTTTCGTGAGCTACAGCTCACGATGAAGTGAGCTGTAGCTCACGAAAGCTTATGCTCAAATAAATTGGTTAGTCTCTAAGGTGCCACAAGTACTCCTTTTCTTTTTGCGAATACAGACTAACACGGCTGTTACTCTGTTCCCAACAAAGGCTGCTACTCAGCAGAGAAGGTAAGGACCTGAACCCCAGATCAGGTTTGGAGAAGTCACCTGGATTACCCCACTTGACCCAGAGGCAGACCATTCCAGAGGGCCAGTCTAGCCCCACCAGGTGGAGGTTAAGTAGGTTACGGGTCTGAAAGCCATGGAAACCCAAGGCAGCTGGACATCAGGGCCACGGTTTCAGTTGTGAGTTTTTTGGGGGTAGCGGTGGTTAATCAATTATACAAATCTGAGGAAATAAGCAATTCTCCCTTGTCCATTGCCCTTGGCCTGGCTGGGCCCAGAAGTTACACTCTGAGCACTTCACATGCTCCAGATTCCAGGTGCAGACCTGTCCACTGCAGCAGAGGGACGCTGCCAGGACCCACAAGTCACACTGAAATCCCAAACCAGAGGCAACACTTCCAGGAGATTGAGCTGTCTTGAGGCCAGACCCACCTAGGACTTAATGTGGGACTGCAGCTGAGGCTCACTCTGCTTAGTGCTACCCGTTCCCAGACACTGCAGCTACCCTAGCCCGGGGGGGGGGGGGAAAGGGGACGACTCACCAAAGGACAGACATGAATTAAGCTGTACATTCAAATGGTCATTCATTGACACTAGGTCTTTCAAGATTTCTCCTCCCACCCCTTCCTGCCTGTCAATCACATCTCAGAGCCACATAGAGTGCTCCTCGCAAAAGAGGACTGTCACCACCTTGTGTGGTTGAAGATGCCTTTCTGAGGTCGTGCCCAGCATCCCTCCCAGGGTTTCTGGCTGTTAGTTTAGGGTTTGCGGCAGTGCAGGAAGGTACAGAAGCTGCTGCTGTGGTTCTGGCCTGCAGGACAATAGATGGTCACATTTCATCAAACAGGGCTGGTCGCACGGAGAGTTTGTCTCAAAAGAAACGTGTTTTCCAACCCTCCACCTCCCCCCATTTTAGGAGGCGTTAAAAGGGTGCTAGGAGAGAGCAGCGCAGATGTCTGCAGAACGAGAGCAGTAAAGATTAGCTGACAGTTCAGTGCACACACTGCATCCGCCACTGTGCAGTCACTGGATTGACAGTTCAGAGGGAGAGACAGCAGCTGACATTTTTTAGTTGCAATTAAAATGCATTTCATGTCTTTGAAGGTCCCTCACAAATAACTTGCTGTCTGTGGGGCAAAGCATTTGCTTCGCCTCAGTTCTATGAAGCGAATGTCAGGTGTTTATCTGGCACTGTGGCTTGCCCTGAACCATGCTCCGATATGGCATGAGCAAGTGGACAGCTGTAAGTCAAGCAGAGGGTGGAGGGAAGGAAGGAAGGAAGGGGAAAAAAAGCAGCAGCTCAAATGTTTTGGAGGGTCTGGAATCCTTGAGTGCAGGGACTGGACTAGATGACCTCTCAAGGTCCCTTCCAGTTCTAGGATTCTAAAACGTGGTAGAGATAAAGGGTCTCTCTACACAGCAAAGAAAAACCCACGGCTGGCCTGTGCCAGCCGACTCAGGCTGTTTCAGTGCTGTGTCGATTTCCAGGCTCGGGCTGGAGTCCAGAAATCCACATAGCAGTGAAACAGCCCTGTGAGTCCAAGCCAGCTGGGTACTTCCTTGCTGGGTGGACATACCCAGAGAGGCTAAGTGGGATCCAGGGAAAGAAACAGGCCTGACTCATTCCTCCCATTCCCTCTCAGTGTTATATGGCAGAACTGCAACCTCTCTCCCAACTTGTGCCCAAACGGTGCAATGACTCCAATGAAGAGCCCAGGATTCCTTTCCCTGCCTCAAGGCTGGGCACAGTTCACGTAACACTAAGCAAGCCTGGTGGTGCGTATGCCGTGGCTTAACTCAGAGTGCTCTGTGGCAGAATGCACTTCTGATAAGCGTTAAGGCAGGGGAGACTTCGGTAGCCCAAACGATTCTTGAGGCTAATGCAGCTCTCTGGCTTGTCCCAGTTTCATAGCCAGTCAACTGTTATGCACAGGGAGCCATCCTCTGTGCTCAGCACACTTACAGGCCACTGTTAGGGAGCTCATCCGGGAAGCTGCCAGGGAGAGCGGCGTCTGTGCTCAGGATTGCATGCTCCTGAATACTGCCACACCCTGTTACCATCTGCCAGCTGCCAAAGTCTGTAGAAACGGAGGATCCAGGCAGGGAGTGGTCCACTGATCTGGGTCAGAAAGAGAGAGGGGACATGGGGCAGTCAGTGAAGTCATGCAATCATAGGCTTTTCTGCTCAACTCTTGTGCCAGTGGGCACGGTGGGGTTGACTGCCAACATTTGTGCCAGCACGTTCTGATGCTGGATGTGAGGGTGCGATGACAAGTGATTCTGGCACATAGCACAAGGCAAACCTTCCTTCCAAAAGCAAAAGGAGAAGCCAAGCTGGTTGTGACCGAGAAAGCAGTAGATTCATTTGTGAGCTGGTAGAGCAAAGCTAGCAAGGAACAGAGGATCATGCAAGAACCGGGAAACCCACCAGCAAGATGCAACAGCACGTCCTGACCCCAGAACCAGAAAAATGGACACTGCCCCACAAAGGGCATCCCTCCACAGCCCACTTCTGCTGTTAACACATCCAAATGCAACTGCGGGGACTTCGAGAATACAAATGTGGCTTGTCTGGTGCCTTCATATACTGGAGACTGTTTGGGAAAGTCCTCGAGAGCCCTGCTTCTGCAGTCAGTGGAATGCGAGTCCCTGAGGGAACACACCTGATCTTGGGGGAAAAGGTAGAGCAGCCACACCAGTGCCCAGCGAGCCCAGAACTGAAGACCTATGAAGATGCTTTTCATTCACTCATCAGGAGCAGTATGCTGCAGGAGCAGGCAGTTAGGCAAAAGGCCCCAAGGACAGGAAAAGGAGCCCAGGAAAGAGGATGTACTCAATGCATGCAGCCTCCTACCAGAAAGGGAAACATGAGTGAACTGGAGGAGTTCCTCTGACAATCTCCACAAGCAGACGCCCGGGAGTGCCTAAGGTCATTGGGCCCTGCAACATGGCAGTGTAGACACATGGCCCACGACACAGAGTTCTCAGCAACCTGGAAGGTGGTTCCGAGTTTGACAGCATGATTGGTGGGTGCGGGGGGGGGGGGGGGGGAGAAGCTGGAGAGAAAACTGGTATTGCCATTTACTTGCTGATTTTACAGTAGCAACCTAAGGAGGAATTGAAGAAAAATCCCTGGGCTATTAGAATGCCATCATAGCCTGGAGCTCGGGCAGCTGTGGGCATTGCCAAAGGCTGGAGTTTGCATTTGACCAGCAGTAACCATCCAGATTCTTAAAGGTCACCAGTACATGCAGAGAATAGTGTGTCTCCAGCTGTTAAAAGCCATTACACCTATATCAGAGACACTTGCTTGGTTCTCAATGCGACAACCTCTGGTTTCTTAATATGGCTCAGAATTAGCAGAGGCTTCTCCCAGAATGGGGGTTGGCTGTTAAAGCTTATCACGTGCCTTTTACCTGGGTGCCTGTGCTGAGAGATGTATAGAACTCAGACCCAAGGCCACCCTGTCGCCACACTCTCCAGTTCATTGATCTTCCAGGGATTCTGCTGCTCTCCCCCTGGTGAGGACTCCTGTCCTAGCAGATAAGCGCTTATGGGGACACCCTCTCTGGAGAATGAAGATACTATTTCAAGGTTGGAAGAAGAATCTCCTGGTTCCCAGGAAAGAGGGCATGAATCCAAGCAGTAAGAGCTGTTGGTGGTAAGAGCAGAGCCCGCTCCGATGCTTCCGGTGAGCACTGGAACTCAGATGTCACAGGTCGAAACATGAAAGCCAGGTTCGGAGTGACATTTGCTAAAGGGAAGAATTCCCTGCTGTGGCAGGTGGGCGTCACTGAAGCACAAGGTTTAGGAGACAAATGTAAAGAAGCCAGTTTGCTCCCCCAAGCCTACACTTACATGGTGCTTTGAAAACCCATAACAAGGACATCCCATTCCCTAGCCTCAAGGAGCTCCTTATACCCAGAGCCACAGTTGAGAGGTACTCTCCCCCTCCCCTCTTCGATCTCCTTGAGCGAAAGGAGCAGGGATCTGAAGGAAGAGAGGACGTTGGGCAGATGAGGACAGTACAATGCTGAGAACCAGAAGAGGGGAGAGGATTGGGAAGGACACAGGAAGCAAGGGGGAGTAGGGGAAATGAGAGTGGGACTGCAGGTGAGGGCTGGCATCTGAGTGAGGACAAGGCTGTAGCAAGAGGCAGGATAGCAATGGGAATTCAGAGAAGAGGTGAGGAAGGGGACACCAGCTGTCCCTTTGGAGGGCATAAGGGGCAATCCGAGGCAGGGAGGCCAGACCCAGGAAGGTGACAGTAGCTAGGGTGCACTGCAGGCAGGAGAAGGAACGGTGAATTAGAGCTAGACAAAGCAGCAAGAGGACTTTGCAATTGGCTGTGGGGAGAGGGGACATGTGAAATGACAGCAGGATTATGGGAAGGGTTGAGAGTTGCCAATAGAGCCGGGCAAAAGGAGCAGGGGCTGGGCAGAAAGGTGAGGAGATCTATTCTGGAGGGGCTGAGTTTGAGAAGAAGCCAGGGTGGAGATGGATGAGACAAGTCCCAGCATGAATGCACCGAAGGGAGAGCCGGGTACCAGCTAGTGAGAGAAGAGCCGAGGGTGAGGAGCCAGGATGGATCTGAGCGTGAGGTCAGTAAGGCAGGGGAGAGCGAGGCAGTGATGAAGTGCAGCAGGGGCGTTACCAGGGAACACACAGAGGAGTGCTCTGGTGTCGCTAAGTAAGGCCAGGTTCACGTCGAGGTGAGATGATTCCAGCTGCAGAAGACGTCCGGGCAGTGAGACTAATGGCACACCAAGGTTTTGGAGGCAGAGGGAAGAGAAGAGACTGCTTGGAGGCAGACAGGAATGTGCCAGGGGCTCTAGAACAAGGGGCGACTGTAAAGAACAGTCTTCTGCCAAAATCATTTGTTCTATAGCCTCTGCAGACCCACAATGAGATTGTACAGCCTGCCATGGGGGGGGGGGGGGGAAGGGGGAAACAGATTCAAACCTGGAGTCACAGCGACCACCCGAATGCTTGGGAAGTTGGGCTAATGGTTAATCACCCCCACTTAAAAATTTGCATCTTATTTTGAACCCAAATTTGGCTAGCTTCAACTTCCAAATAATTGCATCTTGTGCTTTTGTCTGCTAGCCTGAAGAGCCCTCTAGTATCAGATGCCTCTTTCCCACGTAGGTACTTCCAGAATGATCAGGTCACCTCAAATCCTCTCTTTGGTAAGCTGAATAGGTAGAGCTTTGAAGTCTCCCTGTACAGCAGGTTTTTCAGCCTTCTTCTTGGAAGCCTCTAGGCAGTGAGGAGCTAACTACACAGCAGCTGTTGTGGTGTAGTTGTGGTGGCCCAGTAGTGCAATTCTGTCCAGGCCACTGCCATCTTCAGCACCGGCCAGGGCTAACGGAAGGGACAAGCCTGGAGCAGAATGACAGCAACGTGGCCACAAGGACTTCGCAGGCTCCTAGGGAAAATGGGGCTGCATGTCTATGGATTCTCCAAGTCCACCTGTGACATGGACAAGGAAGATTCTGGGCCAGACTCCTCATGGCTGTGAACTCTGATGTCCAAAACACTTGCACCAGGGAGCAATTTGCTCTTTTAGGTTTTAGTCTTGTGGGGACCAAAGGTGTCCAAATGGTGCAAGGATGTGCCTAAAACCCTTGTATTCGGGAGGTCTTAAAAGGAGGCATTGCAGGCCAAAGAAGAAAAAGACAACAGAAAGCACAAAGCATCAACTCCAAGGCCAAGGGGGAGACAAATACAATTTGAACTGGATCAATGGTGTGGAGTCTCCTTATGGCCCATCCTGCCTGTCCCACTGCCCCAGAGCAGCTGCACCCCCAACTCTTGCTGTATCCTCCAGAATTTGAACTTCTTCCTTCTGCTTGCTAAGGTCAGGGTCTTCGCTACTTAGCTGAAGGCTCATCTGCTGCTGATTTACCAGAAGGAAGAATCTCATTTCCATTTCACGTGCCTACTACTGTGCTGCCACACAAAAGCTCTGTACAGGAAACGGAGAAGTTCAGAGCTCAGAAGTTCAGTATCTTCCAGTAAAGATATTGGAATGGAACTGGCATAGAGGACAGACAGGAAGCCACCCTCCAATTGTGGTTCTGCTGAAACAGAAACAGCGGTTCGTAGCCCTAAGAATGTCAGAGAAGTGGCCCAAACACTTGTTTTTTAAGCTAGGTAGAGTGCAGCTCCAGACATCAATTTCTCCTCTGGTAGAGCAGATCCTAGCCACTCCAGAAGCTCCAAGTCAGAAAGCCAGCCCTGCACACTGCAATCAGGTTTGAGGTTGAGGTTCCGTCTACAATAGGCAGATTTGTGCTTTTGCTAACTATTGCTACAGGAATTGGGATATTCCTACGACGATGAGTACACGTCTGGCTTTTGGCAGACCTTGGTCTGGATGCTCTGAGTGGCACATCCCCACTCCATCACAGTAGCCCTCCAACTCCTTTCCTTATAAAAGGGATGTGGATAATAAAACAAGTAGAGCAACATGCTGCCAGGGAGTGAGGGGGAGTCGGGGCCCTGCACCCCCACTTCCTGCGATTCACCGGGACTCTCCGCCAGCCAGCGGAACGGAAGGTTTATTAGACGACAGGGACATGGTCTAACACAGAGCTTGTAGGTGCAGAGAACAGGACCCCTCAGTCAGGTCCATCTTGGGGGGCAGGGAACCCAGACCCCAGTTCTGGGCCTCCCCCACCCCGTCTTCCCAGCCAGCTCCAAACTGAAACTCCCTCCAGCCCCTCTTCTGGCCTTTGTCTCTCTTCCGGGCCAGGAGGCCACCTGATCTCTTTGTTCTCCAACACCTTCAGGTGGCACCTTGCAGGGGAGGGCCCCAGGCCATCAGTTGCCAGGAGACAGGGTAAGTTGCCATTCTCTGTGCAGACACCATCACACAGGCCCTCTAGGGCTCTGCCACAATCACACCCCCTTATCCCCCCACCTAGATACTTAAGAAATGCATAGGGGAAACTGAGGCACCCACACGGTATTCAGAGAAAACATTAAGAACATTCCCACTTCGTCACACATGCCCTGTGGGAAGGCCTGACCATCAGCACCAATGCCTAAGCAGCCATTCCTCTCCAAGAGTTTTCTTGGCTAAAATCAGTTAAAGTTGGTAACAGCTGCATATCTTTTTTACCCAACCACACATGGCCACTTTTTGGAAGACAGCTGTAAAATTTTTGTAAATTGCCAGACTAACCTTTTGGCGACCCCAGATAGAAACTGTGGCTTTCAAGTGTTTATTCCCAGTTGTAATCAGCCATCCATAATGCCTTAATGCAGCAAGTTCCATGGCTGTAGCTCATAAGGGCCCTGGAAATCCCATGATGGCCTTTTGATTTTTGATGGAATGACCAAAGTTGAACTTTTGGAAACTCCTCGTACCCCAATCTACTTCCCAACTGTCTCGACTTCCTGGGCCTCCATGTTCCATCTAGGAGCTTTACAAACATCCTCTTCTCCTGTGACGAATCCATTCTTTCTTGGCTAAGCACTAAAGAGAGAGGTGGTGGCAGGCGTACGGAACGAGTATCCCAGACTGAGATGTTAGTTCAACAGGAATATGTCAGGCAGTCACCTGATACCATACCTAAAGCATAAATAATAAAGACCCAGTTGGACCTAAATTCTGAAGCAAGATTCCTGGATTCTGAGACTCCCTGCTGCGCGGGCTCATCGAGCCAAGGGTAGTTTTTAATTACATGGAAAGTGACTGGTGGGGGCACAGCAGCCCACGTTTATTTTACTATTTCATTCAGGTTTGCACTGGCCCCACAGCTTTAACTATGTCAAAAAACTGAAATAATCCCTAGAGCACTTGGGAAAGAGGGACAAGAGATACATCCCTAGTGCAAAGCACTCCCAAAACACAGGCACCCAGGTGAGGAGGGGGACGGCCGGCAGGTCTCACAGCCCCTGTCACGAGCAGTGGGGTACAGAAGTGTACCCCACAGAGAAGGAGAGGGGAGACTGGGTGGCATGCGAGCGTCAAGCCCGAAGAGGGCAAGAGATTCGCTCGTTTAGAAACAAAGCTGTCTGCAGGGGGTGCACACAACTATCTGGTATCATAGCAGGATCTGCATCAGAGCTGCGCTCTTCTCACAAACATCTGATGGTGGAGAGGGGACACTAGGATGAAAATGAGCCTCAGACCCCCCCGCGTTGGAGGAGAATCCCTCAGAAATAAGAGACAGGCTAGTGAGACAAGACAGACAGAATATAAAGAGGAGGGGCACGGCTGTCCCTTTACGCAAGTGCAGCAGGACGATTAAGTCTGCTGGCTCCCTAGGTGGGCCACAAACTAGCAACTGCTACCCTAAAATGGTTCCATGTAATTAGGTCATGGCTCCCCGTGCAGCACCTTTCCCCACAGAACGCTCTCTCTGGCTTCCTGAGCATGCAGCCTCCGCCTGCAAGGAGGGAGTCGAGGCTTTCAGCAGAGGAGCAGCCAAGACTAGCTCCTCTTCTACAAAAAGCGTGCAGACTCGTGTCAGCCAGCCTGGCTGCTTGGCTTGCATCTCACTCCTTTTCTGCCTTCTTCACATGCCATTTGTCCATGTAGTTATAAACCATTTGGAGAAGAGGCTGCATTTCCCTGCACCCTTACACTAGTGCAAGCATCACCAAATTCAGCTGCAAAGTATTAATGCTCTTCAGAAGGTTAAAACAATCACAAACTGGCCGAGAGCATCGATTTCAGAGGTAGGACAGGCAGGTTTCTTGCAGCCCCTTCCAGCCCTCGGATGGAAACGGCTGGCAAGCGGCACTTGGCAGCTAGTGGCATTTACAATATTGGCTAAATCTCAGGCACCTATTACCAGTCTTCTTAATGCTGTAGCATCCTGGAGCACAGTACGGCATGAGCACAATCCCCCTGCAGCATAAGCCACATGCCAATCACAGACCCACAGGTTAGCAGGGACCACAAGGGTCAGCTAGTCTAACCCACTGTCAAGGTGCAGGATTTGTTGTGTCTAAACCATCCAAGAGAGACGGCTATCCAGCCTCCTTTGGAAAACCTCCGGGGAAGGAGCTTCCACAGCCTCCCTAAGCAGGCTGTTCCACTGTCCTACTGTTCTTACAGTTAGGGGAAGTTTTTTCTTGGCTTTAATCTAAATCTGCTATGCTATGGTTTGAACCCATTGCTTCTTGTCCTGCCCTTGGTGGCAAAAGAGAACAACTTTTCTGCATCTTTTTCGTGGCAGCCTTTCAAGTATCTGAAGACCGCTATCATATCCCCCCTTCTCTTTTCCAAACTAACCATACCCAGTTCCTTCAGCCTTTGCTCATATTGGTTGCATTCCATCCCTTTGATCATTTTTGTCGCTTGCCTCTGGAGCATTTCCAGTTTCTCTACATCCTTTCTATACACTGGTGACCAAAGTTGGACACCGCTACTCCGGCTGAGGTCTCACCAGGGCTGAATAGAATGATACCATCGCCTCCCATGACTTGCATGCTATGCCTCTGCTAATGCAACCTACAATTGCATTTGCTTTTTTTGCAACAGCACTGCACTGTTGACTCATGCAGAGGCTTTGATCCACCACAACTCCCAGATCCTTCTCAGCAGTGCTGCTGCCAAGCCAGTTTCCCTCCATTCTGTATTTGTGCCTTTGGTTTTTCTTCCTTAAGTGTAGCACCTTACATTTGTCTTTGCTGAATGTCATTGTGTTCTCTAGAGCACAGTTCTCCAATTTATCAAGATGCCTTTGAATTTTAGATCTATTCTCCAAAGTACTAGCAACCTCCCCCCACCCCTGCCAGCTTTGTGTCATCTGCAAACCTGATCAGTCTGCTCTCTGTATCTACATCCAGGTCATTAATAAGGATGTTAAACACCACCGGACCCAGAACAGATCCCTGTGGAACCCCACTTGAGACCTCCCTCCTACCCAACATCATTCCATTAATAGTTACTCTTTGTTTGCAGTCATTTAACTAATTATGTACCCATTTAACAGTAGTTCTGTCAAGCCTGCTTTTCTCCAGCTTACTTATCAGAATGTCCTGTGGGACTGTCAAAAGCCTTGCTGAAGGCCAGGTATATTATATCCACCGCATTCCCAAACCAGTTACCCTGTCAAAGAAGGAAATCAAGCTGGTTTGGCAGGGTTTGTTCTTGGTAAATCCATGGTGGCTGCTGGTGATCATCCCTCTGTCCTCCCAGTATTCGCACATGGAATGTTTGATACGTGGCTCTCGTCGCTGCCCGGGTATCGAGGTCAGGCTGCCTGGTCTATAGTTCCCCGGCTCCTCCTTTCCCCCCCCTTTTAAAGATGGGCACAATGTTAGCCCTTCTCCAGTCTTCTGGGACCTCAGTCAGGGTCTTGGCAACTTCACACTCTTAGCCACAGTATCAGTTCAATTTGTAGCGTAATCAGAGCTTCAGTTCTGGAAAAACTCCTCATTTCCTTCTGCAGATATTTCAGTCCTGGTCCTGGCAAGTTTTGGGCCTGATTTCTAACACCTTTAGGACATAGAGAATGACAGATGCCCAGCACAGACATGGTAAAACCTCTAGCTACCAAGCACCTCAAAGCAAGTGTGAGAAAAATTTCCCAGTGCTGGCCGAACAGAATACATTATGGTTACCAACTACAGCATCCACAGATCCCACTGCGTAGCCACACCAGGGGGTGCTGCTCTGTGCAGTCAGCGCACATTACTGAACTGGCTGCAGCAGCATTTAGAGCTAGCGTTTCCTGTGATTCACACAGCTGCCAGAACCCCGGATTCCTTGCCTCACGACCAAACACAGCACACCAGGGCTGGTTAACAGACACAATACAAACACAGGCAAAGTTTACCCAGTTTGCTAACCCAGCGTCATGATGTGTGTGCTTGCGAGTCAATGACTCAACGCAGACACACTGCGTTTCTCTGCAGCTTCACCAGCTACTCCTCCCAGAAGTAGTGTGAAACACGAGCTCAAGCGCACTGTATTTACAGCTCAATCCACATGGGCACAAGGAGTTAGAGGCAACTTGTGTTGCTTTCTAGACACAAAGCATTCAGCTGGAGAGACCATCGTGTCCTGCTCTGCAAATAAATCCAAGGCATCTCCACAGACATGTCTAGCAAGTTTGGGAAGCACACCCTATGCAGAGATGTGGTGGGAAGTGGTTTTCTGTCAGCCAGAGACCTGACATCTGACTTTGCCTTTAAACTGGGTCATGGGCCACTAATCACATTATTAGTATGACAGAAGCTCCAGGGCAAATCTCTTGTGATCCAGCCCCTGGAGGAGCCCACACACTGGCCAAGTGTAACATATGCAACATTTCCCTCTAGGATGCCCCAGTGGAAACACCTAAAGGGTCATCCTGGCGTTCAATCTTTAGGTGTTCTGCTCAGGTGCCCTTCCCCTGCCTCCATGACAAGTCAGCATTACTCTGCTCTCCATTCCGGCAGCACCTGGAATAACGGGGATTAGCGGCTTGAAGTGCTGTTGGCCCACTAGGAACAGTCCATTTCTCCCCTGCTGCTGCTGCCGGGATAAGTGTTTTGTTGCCATGACCACATGGCCAGAGGATTAGATAGTCAAGTGCAATTGTTTCCTCAGCTTAGACCTTCCCCAGGAACCAGCCTCCCGCTGTAGAGACAAGAGCATTTCTGGCAGCATGGTCAGCCAGTGGACTCCAGCTGCTCCCATGAGGATACTCCAGCCAAGTATCTGGCTGCTTAACTCTGTTCATAAGGGGCCAAGGGAAAGGGCTTCCTCCTTGCTCTCCTCTCACATATGCTCCTCTCGCTCCAGCACAGTGATGCTGGATGGACAGGTCAGTGGATAGGATGTTGGCCTGGGCCCCAGGAGCCCTGGGTTCAATTTCCCGCTCTGCCAGGGACTTCCCTGTGACCTGGGGCAAGTCACTTAGCTTCTCTGTGCCTCAGGGATAAGTACATTGATGAGTGGGAAACACTTTGACATCTACTGGTGAAACACACTATATAGGAAATAATATTGCCTATTTTGCATTCAAATGTACGTTCCCCCCAGTCTCCAGGTACAACTTCAGCTGGAGATTGCGACAGACTCTCTGTGACTGGATGTGACCCGGATTCACATAGCCAGAGGAAGAACTAGCCGTGCTGAGTGCTGCGATGCAATCCCTTCCCTTCCCCAGCCACAGGACACGCAGACACCATTCATGGAATTCCGGGCAAGGGGAAGGCCCCAGCCATGTCAGTCTCTAATTAGGTGGGTGTCTTTGGACCATGCTCCCAGCTAGTCCAGTAGTGATCAGCTCAATCCCTGGAGAAGGCAGGCAGGCTGTGTATGGACCAAGGGGTGGCTGGATTCAGCAGGGAAGTGGGAGCTGGAGCAGTGTAACTGGAGCCAGAGGACTAGACCAACTGCTGCCCTGCAAACTGCACCCCTTTCCCTAGGGCCACCCAGCCATGAGCTTACAGCTGGCTTTCAAGGGCATGGGGGGGGGGGGGAGAGGAAATCCAAGCTGCTTCTGCATCAAGGTAAGGAGCCAAGTCAAGGCTCCTTACATTGCTGGAGCTGCTGGCCGAGCGCAGAGATTCCAGCTGCCTGCACACAGCTGTCTTGATCCCCTCAGCCTTATTACTGATGCCCTCCCCTGTGCTCCTGGCTCCAGTATTTACCACTGCAGAGTCCAGCCCCGGTTCACCCCACCCCATGCTCTTGTGCAGGAGCCTGTATATTCCAATTGTCCAAGGGAACGAGAGTCCAACTCAGCCCATTACACACAACTGTCTCCACGAGGCAGCAGGCTAGAGCCAGTATGAACAGGACGTGTCCCGTTAGAAGAGCTGTGCTCCGAGTTCTCCTGGGGAAGTCACGGATCAGCATAATGACGAGCTGGAAGACTCTAGAAAGGGGAGGAATGTTCCTAGTGGAAATTTCAGTGTGCTTCTGCTTGGTCCCAGTAACGGCATGAGACGGCCACCCCTTCTTGGGCATTGTTTAGCAGGGCAGAGAAAGAGCTACCAGCAGGGCTGATGGATGGACAGAACAAACTTTACCCTACTGGTTGCTACTGCCTCTGCCTGGCCATCTCTTGGGACTGCAGAATCCAGCATGACTCTCTTGGGTATTCACCCTGAGTGGGAAAGGCATCCTTACCAGACAGACCCAGGGAGGGACATCAGCTGCACTGGCTTTTGCTAAATCCTGAACACTGGGGTCCTGCTGTCATCCCTCCCCGGGGTCACTTTTCCTTCTCCGACCTTGTTTCTCTTCCTTCCCCTCTTATAAGACAGAGGCAAAAGTCTGGCTGAGCTGCCAAGACAGTGCCTCCTTTTACAACAGACTGGGAGCCTGTGACCAGAGAGGCAGCTTAGCCAGCGTCAGTGAGGGGCTACGCTGGGCCTCTGTTACTCCAGCAGGGAGGCTGCAAACAAAAGCAGCCATCAAGATACAGAAGCTGTATTTGTCTTTGCTATTTCCCCCTCCCCTTGGGCCATTATCTTCCCGTCGTCTGATCCTGTTCATTTCAAGACAAAACAACAGCAGCAGCTTGAGACCATCAAAATGACCGCCTGCGGCACAGAGAGGACCCTTCAGACTAGCTACGGAGACGGTCAGTGGTTTCTCTCTGTAACACGGACTCCACACACACACCAAGTGCAATTAAAGGCTCTACCTGTTTTTCTTCTGTTTCACTAGATTGAGGAGAGGTCAATACAATTTAAATGGCGGCTGTTGTGATGGGAGTCACCAGCGACAACTCAGCAGGAAACCCCACATAATAGTGAACAAGGGCTTAACAACATCTTATCCCTCACAGGCCCTCAACACACAGAGTTCCTCAACATGCAGGTTCCTCCTCTCCATCCCTTGCTCCCCAGACTCCCCTCCCAAGTACCCCAGCTCGCTGGTGCTGCAGAAAGGCAGTGATCAGACTCGAGGCTGCTGGAATTCCCTTCATTATGGAAAGCAACTCACTTGATTTTAGCCTGTGTCCTGGCAAACCCCCGGCTTCCCACCATGCCCCCCTGCACTGTGGGAAAGCACAGCCACCACACAGCCCGACGTGTAGGCCGAGCCCCTGTGCTGTGCAAGCCTCACTGCCTGCTCTTAGCAATTACATCTTCCTCTGCCATAGGCACCCCGGGGTTCAGGGGAACAGACTCAGATGTCAATGGGTGCAGTTCAGTTCGAGCAGGTCCCCGTCCCCCCGCCACATGACACTTAACTTCAAGTCTCCTGTGCACATACTGAACACTCACTGCCAAGCACAGAGCGCACCTCCAGCATCGGGAGAGCTGAGCATGCAGGCGGGAGAGACCAGAGACCCTGTACTGACGGAATCAGCGGGGCTGAGACTGGCATGCAGTTCAGGTCAGGTGGGACCACCATCACCAGCTCTGCCTCCGCACACTTATGTTATTCATGCATATGGACTGAGGCAAAAATCACCGGGAGCAATTCTCTGGCCTGTATTATACAGATAATGGCCCCCTTCTGAGCTTCAGTCTCTGAACCCACTGCACTCCAGGTCTTCAGAGCAGCATGAATACAGCTCTCCTTCCCTAAACCTGACCTTCATTTTGCTAAGAAATGGTCTGCTCTGGTGCACCTCACCTGGGTTTCGGGACCTCCAGTGGGCTGCTTCCGACCCTCAGGAAGGTGTCCGAATGGTTTGAGGAGGAGGAGCTAGAGGACTTTGCTTCCTGGTAAGGCAGTCTGTCTTCAGACTGTGGGGTCCGGCTCCAGAGCACTGTTTGGGGAGAGGATGTGCGGCTCTTCCTCCTGCAGGACAACAGGAGCGCTGGGTGAGAAGTCAGCTTCCCCATGCAAGAAGCCATTCCACCTCAGGGCAGAGATTCCCCCCTCACCCGCCCCCAACTACAGAGATTCAGCTCCCTCCAAGCCCAGGAGAACAAATTAGTCAGGTGTAACTGCACCAGCAGAGTCTGCCAGACAGATGTGCCCTGCCCCCAGCATCTTCTGAGCTCTTGCCCTCCCCCCCACCCCCCGAGCCAGCTCACACTTCTGGAGTGTGGCATGTCAGAGAAGAGAGGGAGCAAGAGGCCACCTCGGCCCATCACCTAGGGGCCAGGCCAGGATCGGCCCATCCGGGACCATCCTAATGTCCTGCCCCATCTCATTTTAACACGCCCTAAGCGCCAGGCCTCCCAGCACGTCTCTGGGGAAAGACGACTCCAGTCGAATGGCAATTCTCCAGTGAACGCCCATAGCTGCGTGCAGTGCTGTCATGAAGGGGTCGCCTGCACTGCAATGAAACACTTGCAGCTGGATCGTGTCAGCTGACTGAGCTTGCGGGGCTGTAAAATTGAAGTGTAGACATTTGGGCACAGGGACCCCTCCCTCCTCATGGGGACCCAGAGCTTGGACTGCAGCCTGAGCCCAAACGTCTACACTGCAATTTTACTTCCCCAAGAGCTGGAGTCAGCCAACGCAGGCCAGTGGTGGGGGTTTCACAGCAGCGTAGACATATCCAGGGGAATAAACCTGTGTAAGCAGCTCAGAGGTGAGGGATCCGAGAGGACAGAACAAGTCAGCCAGCCGTGCCAGGCCTCTGATCACGGTCACTCCTCTCTGACATTCCTCCATTTGGGCCCCCTGCTGACAGGGGGCAGCCGCATCACAGCTCGAGACAGTGCTGCTCTCCCTACGTGGGTGGCATGTCTCTGCATTGCCCCTCTTCTAGTCAGACCACATGCCAAACTCCTGTCCAGTTTGCTGCCCACCACTGCCTCCCGGCTGACAGCCATTACTGCTTCCCTTACATGCCTGCCCACGAAGGGAGAGTTCTGAACTGATCCCCCAGCCTTGCAAGTCAATCAGGGTTCCCCTCAGACACCAAGGATTTTCTGGCAGGAGTGCCAGCTCCATTCTCCCAAACGACAAGCAGTTGGCCAAAGCCCTCTCTAGCCGGTACTGTAGTGTTGTCCTCAGTGCAAACCAGCAGAGCTAATGAAATGCCCCATATGGTGACAAGAACTGGGGCAGGCAGAGCCCTGAAGGAAGGTTTTAAATCCAAGGACCCCTACAAGCTAGTGTGGCCATCCTGGCTTCCAAAGAGACCACAAGCACAGACAGCAGAGAATCCACAGCTAAACCCATCTCTTTGTGCAGAGGAGGAGAACCCTGTGTCCTCCCTTCACCCCCCAAGGGCTTGTCTGCACCATGGGGGCTCCCGTGCCATAGCTGGGGTGCCCCAGCAATGCTGCTGTCACAGCCACGGAGGGTTTCCGTTGCTGGAGGAACTTCACCTCCCGAGAGGCAGTAGCTAGGCTGAGAAGCATTCTTCTGTCGACCAAGCTGTGTCTGGGGGTGAGGCAGGCACAGCGATGGTGTTCAGTTTTTTCACACCTCTGAGCAAGTACTTATGTTGATCTAGACATTTAGTGTAGACCAAGTCTCAGATGTCCCACACCTCAGCCGCTAACGGCGTGCTATGGACCTCACATCAACGCTCTGCCAACATTCCTCCCTGCATAACCTGCAAGGATCTCCGTGTATAGCTAAGCAAGGAGTGCCTGGCGTTTGGCAGAACGCATGTACGCCGAATCGTTTGGCACCCACAGCAACGCCCCAGCCCCCCGGCACCCACAGTAAGTGAGCGAAGCAAAAAACACACAAGTGTGAGTCAACCCCACAAGAACAGCAGCTGTTTCCTCCTCTAGTTTTCCCAGTGCATCCTGGCTAGTCCATGTTTTGCTTCAGCAGGAAGCGCCTGGGGGACGAACAATGCTATTCAGGTTTTGAGTCTGTGGCCTACTGTTGTGGGTCCTATGAAGTACTGGCCATTACCCAGAGCCCTGGGGTGGGGGAGCTGCTTTGTACTTGTCGCGGTCGAGTTGCAGTGGACAGCCAGTCGCTTGTGTTAGAGGTGACCCTGCACTAGGTCAGGTATACAAGTGCGCTGTTTCAGGCTTCTCATCCCTGCTCTCATGGTCCCCAGGTTCGTTAAACATCTCACTGCACCAGGCGTGAGGAAGCCTGGGCTGCCAGAAGCGTGCCGCAGGTTACTCTCCCCCAGAGCGTCTCCAGACGCCCCAAGCACAGCCCAAATTTAATTTAAAATAATTGCAGCACAAAATAGCACTGCTGCTCGCGTTTCGGGAGAGGAGAGAAAAAAATTAAACTCAGAGGGGCAATCCCAGAGAAAGGCTCTGAAATCCCCAATCCCAGCTGCCCCTACAACAATGAGCCTGCCAGATACCCCCCCTTTCCTGACCCCAATTTCACCATTGTGGCTTCATACCAGCCACAGGGTAACCAGACCTAGGAGAGACTCTCTCCCGTCACTTTTCAGGAGAAGTGGTCAGTGTTTTGCAATCTTTTCGGAGCCATCTTCAAGAGCTGTAAGTAACAGTCTAGCCAGCTTCCGCCCGCAGGCCAGCCACTTGGCTTTACAGAGGCTGCTCTTAGCTTGGGCGGCCCACTGTACGGGGTTAACCCCGGCTCCAGCTGGCATCACCACTCTGCGCAAGTGGGAGGAGATGCCAGCGGGGTGCACGGGGAGGGAGGACTGCTCCAAGAAGTCCTGCTTTTGGAGGGATCATTCTTCACCCAAGTCCCCTGTGAGATGCAGAGTCACTAATGGGAAGTGAGAAAGCCACTCCAGGTATGGAACCACTGGGGCAAACGGACCCGCAGCTCCGCAGTGGGCAAGACTGCCCGAAACAACTGGCTTTGATGTGATTTCAGTGCATTTCAGAAACAAACAGAGCCGCTGCTCTGTCCTCAGATCATTGGCCAGGCTGTAGGCGAAGGCCTCCTGCAGAAGCACAAGGCAGCCCCTCATGGCAGGAGCATTTTCAGGACCTGCTGTAACAGAAGGCCCTGGAGCTCTGTAGCACGGGTCCGGGTTAGTACTACTCACAGCTGAATTCCTTCCTTCTTTCTCTCCGCAGTGTCTTGCTGGTCCCTGTGCCACATGGAGTGGGCGCTCAGCAAGGGGATGGCAACTCCCTGCTCAATACGCCACCTTCTGAGCACTGCATAAGGCAACACCTTGAACCTGCCCCTGCCTGCTATGCCCTGGCCAGGTGCTTGGGTGGCTTCTTACCAAGCGGCCTGGGTCTGCGCGCCAGCTGGCATCAGCTCCACCACCTCAGAGGTGAAGCTCCCAGATGCTCCTGGTGAACTCTCCAGCACTAGGGAGAAGTCACTGCTCAGGCTTGTGGTGCTGCCCCGATCCCTCTGCTCTGCAAGAAGGAAGACAGAAGAAGACTGAAGCCAAGCCTGGAAGCCTTTGATTAGCCATGTCCCCATCCTACTTCCCATCCCAATCCCTTGCTGGTGCCCAAGGGCTTCATGCGAACACCTCATGGCACTTCCCCCACAAACCCACTCAGCCCTGAGCTCCTTATGCACACCCAGGGGAGTGGCCAGCGCTCCAGGATAGCACTCACTGAGCATGCAGATCTCTTCCACAGTGAAGCCAGGCAGCAGGCTCTTCCTCCTGGGGGGAAAAGGAAACAGTTACATAGGATCAGAGCCATGGGGATGTCCGCTGCCATCCTGCCAGGCCAGGCGAGCGAAGAGGGGATCCCAGAGCACTAACTGACCCTCGACCTGTCCCTAGCCCTCACGCCCTCTGCCTTCCGTCACGGCAGCAAAGGTTGCAAACAGAATGGGGCTTGTCCCTCTGCTCGCCTGGCACATGACAGAACTGGTGTTTGGAGTGTTTTGGGTCCCAGTGTTCCCCTTCCAGGGACGGGGGCAGTGAATGAGGAGCCGACCCGGAGCAGTCCCTGGCTGGGGTGATGGTAACGGACATGCTTCTACCCCCACTCCCAGCTGGGGTGGGAAGGGAGGAGAGCGCTCAGCTCCTGCAGCCTGGAGGGACCCGGCAAAACCCTATGCAGAGAGGCTTAAAGTCGTTAGAAGCCTCCCCCAGGAGGGGCTGGATTCCTGCCATCTCTACACACCGAGGGGCTATTGTTCAGCCATCTCTCCTCCCCCAAGGCCCTTGACTTACAGCAGCACAGACAGGACTTGCTGTGGGCCAGAAGGCGAGTCAGAGCCCTCTCGGCCATCGGCTCAGCCGGGCTAATGGACCCCCCAGACACTTCATTCAGTGGAGAGCACATTTCAGCCTGGGCAGCTTTTCCGAGTGTGACGTGCGCACCTCACAAGCCTTGGCCCCATTCTTCAGCCTTCTGAGTGCAGAATAAATTAAGGGAAAGTGGGCCAGGACACGAGGGCTTCCATCTCCCCATGGTAACAGCACTAACGAGTCGCTTGGCTCTAGTCCAGGCAGCAGCTGGCGCAAGCTCCTTACCTCTGCAGCGTCACAGCAGAGAACTCCTCAGAGGTGATGTGCTTCAGAAAATTGAAGCAGAAAAAGAAAATCTGAGCAAAGGAAGAGAGAAGAGAAGCTTGAGAAAAATCCACAGGGGCTGCAGCCTCTTACTTTAATGGGGGGAGGATGCTGAGGGGAGGGGGCAGCAGTGCATCTACATCTACCACCAATGTCCACCATTAGCCACAGTCACATTTTGGGCCTTCTGTCTCAGAACCCGCTGCTGGCTTGCCGTGGATCGGAGTGTGGAAGTCCCCCGTGTGGCGCTGCGCCACCCCCCCTTCCCTGACCAAGGGGAGGTTCCCTTGCCCTCTGAATGGGCCAGCTGGGAGATTGCATGTCAGAAGGCTCCTAACCCAGGCACGCACCAGTCGAGAAGGCCAGGACAGCTTCTCTATCCTTGCCAATGCAGCACCAGTGGGCGAGGGTCACTCAGCAGCAGCCTGCCAAGAATAGGGACGCTCAGGAGAGCGGTGACCTCCCCAACACCAAATATCACGGCACAGCCTGCTCTCTGATCTGGCTGTGCCCCACATGGCTCCCGCCACCCGGCACAAATGTCTCTTGCCAGAATGACAGCAACAGGACAGCTTATCGGCAAGGATCACAAGTCAGGACTGTGGTGCATCAGCCGACAGCTAAATAGCAGCTATGAACACCCCCCGGTGCCAGAGCACCCGGAAGAGAGGCACGTGGTTTAGCCACCCAGTTTGTGAACAACTTCTCAACTAACTATGTTTCAGCACTCCGAATTCAGAAGCCTGAAACGTCCCTTCTCAGAGCTGAACCAAACCGTTATGTCTCCAGGCACTTTTGTCCGAGATGAGGTAAGGAAGGCCCTTACTAACAGGACATGGGATTACAAGATCTAACCCACCCACATATAGTCCTTGGGCCCTGGGACAGCGTTCTTTCATGGAAGTAAGGAGCAGACAGTCCTAATACCGCCAAGGTCAATAAGATGTTGAGCTGCAAAGACTGCTGCTACCTTGAGCCTGCTGCTACCTTGAGCCTGCTGCCTAGTGGGTAGAGTACTGCGTTCAGACCCTGCTCACCTACTGCCTCCTGCAGGGCCACTCACCTCTTCTCCTTTACTGAGCCGATCAACCAACATGTGCCTGGAAAGAGAGCAAGGGAAAGGAGATCACAAAGTAGGAATGAGAACGAGCAGTGATGGACCAGGCCATGAGCGGTCAGGGACAGCCAGCGGCCTTAAGCGTCAGGCAGAACCTGCACGAGCCCCTCCCACCAAGCAAGGCGGCAAGCAGCTCAAAGCAGATGTGCCAAGTCCCCTAAGGAAAACCATCCCCTCAACCCAAGCAGGTCACCCACTAACCAGACCACGAGAGGGCCCCTCTGAGAGCCTGCCCACCCCTGGGCAGTGTCTGCACCCCTCAGTGAACCTACCCAAAAAGGAACCAGTCATAGGCCACTGTCAGGTAAAGAATCTCCGCAGGCTCCAGTGAGGCATGGATAAGCCCATCCTGGAAAGGAAAGAGGAGGGAAGCCTCAGGGATGCAGCAGCCACTCGAACTGGGACTGAGGGTGCAAGCCGCACTGGGAATCGCCAAGGAGAGTGCCTCCCAGCACCACATCCAGCTGGCTCTGCCCCACTCCACGTGCGGACCAGCCCCCATCTCCATTACATGGCATCTCACGTCCAAAGCAATTTCTCGTCAGGCTGCAAGTGCAGATGCAGCCCTAATGCAGAGCTGTAGGTGCCTTACCTTGCCCCCGGGAATACTGGGCCTCAGTACACGCCAGCACGTCAGGCCGTGCCTCCAGAGCCCGTTCCTACACCCCTCTCCAGACACTGCCTTGGTAGCTAGGAACAGTGACTGCTCTTCACCCGCTTTGGGCCACACGGCTGCTCCGCCACCCCACGCGGTCACTCCCCAAGGCACAACAAGTCCGTTCCGTACTCACAGCCCACAAGGAGAGGCGCAGGAGGGCGACGAAGAGAGGGGTTCGGTCCCAGCCGGATATGCAGTGTACCAGGAGCCCGCTGTCATCTGCTCCAGGGGCAGGAAGGAGAGGGAGAGAGAGAGCTTTGTAAGGAGAACGGAGCATTACTTGCACCGTATCTGTGATTCACTGCACACCACCCCCATGCAGCACCGAGGGCTGTTTGCAGGGGAGGGAAGCAGAAGCACAGCTGGTCTTACTACCTAGAACATCGTCTTGGGAGAGGGCTGTCTCCAGAATGAAGAACTTGGAAGGTCCCTGATTCAGCATGCCATGCCAAGCTGTTGAGATCCTAGTCTCCCCAACTGCTAGGAGTAAGGAATCCCCATGACAGGGGACCAACAGCCTGCCCACAGCCTCGAGTTGCCCAGTTACACCGCCTCTAGCCCCTCACCAGTCAAAGCACCTAGTCTGCTTGAGGAGAACATTTCCATCCTTTCCCCAGTCTGAATGAGCTAGACCTCAGCTCCAGGAGCAGCAGGTCCCCTTTCACCCCCGAGATGTGATGACATCTCCACAGAGCAGAGCGGCCAAGAACAGACCACCACCACCTCCATTGTACAGACCGTTCACAGGCACGTGCCATGTGGCAGGAGCACACAACTTGGCTGCTAAGTCACCCCTGGCTCCTCCTAGGCGTCGGCAGAGATTGGATGGCTCTAACTCTGTGCGTGCTGGGTGCAGTGTCTGACACTGCCCTAGATCTACATGCCACCAGCCCACAGCTGAGGGGCTTGGCAAGAAGCAAATGAAAATGAAAACGAAAACAGATAAAAGGAGACCCCCCCCTTTTGGAGCCCCTTCTGAGGCCACACCCAGAGAAACAGCCCCAGCAATACAGGAACAGCAGGGTTTTCCCTTCAGCATCTACAAACCCTAGTCCTAGTGCACAGCTTGCAAAAGCACTGAAGTGACTTGGAGCCCATCTCATCACACCAGGGAGGTTCAGAGCTGGGGGAAAATGGGACCCTGGCCTTTGACAATCTAATTTTTACATAATCAGCCACCCATCCAGTGGGGGAGGAGAAGCCTCATCCAGGGGTTGGGATTTTCCTGGGTAACAGGACTCCCCTTTGAGTACTGAAGTCCAGGACAACACCCCACAAGGGGCAGGAAGAGAAAGAGTCAGATTCTCTACAAGGCCTGGCCAATAGCAGCGTTAAATGCCCTGGAGAAGGCCCATAAGCTCTGGCCACAGAGCCAGCTGGGAGTGCAGAGAAGGAACAAATCTCACCGTCCCCATTGATGAGTGAGATCAGCAGCTTCAGGTAGTTCTGTGTCTGTTGCACCAGGTCCCAGCTCTGTGGAGAACAGGAAGTGAGGCCCTTCATACAATTAACCACTGCCCTGCAGCATAGGGAGCCTGCTCTGCTCTCTCCGTGGCCGAGTGCAGGAAGAGGGCGCTAGGGCTAAGACAATCCCATGGCAATGTCCAAGGGGCCAGTCCTCCCACTCCCTACCCAGCCTCCCACTGGCGTGCCAAGATGCCAGCCGTGCCATCCAGGAGGCCCTGCAGACAAGACAAAGATTGGGACCAGGGGCTGGGCTATGAAAACAATTCTGCTGCTCACAGGACTTCCCCAAGAGGCTGGTCAAACCGCCGAGAACAGGTTCTTTTGACTAAAGGGAGGACACAGAACCCATTTTGCCATCACAACAGCAGGGCGAGCCAAGCTGCATAGGAAATACAGACATTCTGCTGAGCTCTCCCTGAGCCACAGTATGTTCAGAACAACGACACAGAGCCAATGAACTCCCTGCTGGGTGCCAACCCACTTCTGCCAAAGCCCCAAATGCGTATGGGGAAAGGTGACTGAGCGGTGGTGTTCCAGCTGCAGAGCGTGCTGGTTCAGGCATGCCGTGGTGAGGAGAGCCTCCCCTGCGACTGGAGTGCTCTGCCTGCAAGTCTCAGACAAGCTTAAGTGACCCCCTCCCCTTGCTCCGCAGACAGGTAACAGACCGCAGGAACCACGGCATTCCCAGCAGGAGCACAGGAGGGTGGCTAAATCCAGAGAGCTCAAATGTTAAAGGGACACAGGAAGCAGATATTTTACCTCCCTAAACAAAACCCTTCCAGTGCCCTATTAGCACGATCACAGCCCATCGGCATTTGGCCACCAAGTGGTGACTGACTGCAAGAGGCTCTGCCTCTGCGGCAGCCTGCACTCCCCACCCCAGCAAGGCTGCACTGGGGGAATGCACGGATGGTGCAGGCAACTGAGCCGTCTAATCTCCCCCTGCCATCGAATGAAAGGCGGCTCCTCTCAGCCCTGCTTCAGCAGCAGCAAGTCAGAATGCTGCAGCAGCACCCGAAAGCACCCGGTGATGGTCAGACGTCCAAAGACACGTGCCCAGCTCTGCAAAGCCAGCACTCTCAGAAACAGATGAGTGGAGAAAGGGACACACCATATGCCTAGACGGCAGGGGCACATGTCCTCCCAACATTTTAGGCTGGGCCTTTCATCTGCTCTCCCCCCAGTCTTGTCAGGGTACCTGGGGTGAGCAATTCCTAGAGGTCATCCGCCTGCCCGGTATTCTGATGAATAGAGCCAGCCGTGCTCCAGGGCATCTGTGCTCCCACTGGCTCTGCTCTGAGACTGCTGGTTACTTTTGATTCATGTTGCTTATGTTGGTATTTTAATATTTTCGTTGCTGATCCTTTGACAAATAATGGCACCAACTCTGAGGGGCTGAGAGAGCCTCTTAGTACTCCAGGGTGAGCAGTGGAGGATGGAGCGTGCCAGGCGCTTCCACACTACAGCTTGCCATGGAAAACCGGAGAGGCTGAGGGAGCTCTGGAAGGTCAGGAAGCAAAGTGGAACAGCCTGTAGTATCCCTGTGCTCTAATGCAGCATGGAAACGCCAGCGTCAAGGAAGCCGTGGGAGCCTCAGCAGTAACCTGGGCTGCTGCTGCTGCAGCAGTGAATGAGGGGAGCACACTGGTCAGGTGAAGAGTCGTCCACGTTCCAGTCTGAACTGACTACAGAACCCCTGCCAGTCTGAACCAAGAGCACTGACTCACCTGGCTCTGTGAAGGGCAGAAAGAAAGAAGCCCTGGCTAATAATCTTTCAGTAGTAAATGAAATCTGTCCAGAAGTGCCATGGAAGGCATGCTCCTTCTGGCAGTGTCTAGCGAGCGCGGTAGGGTGTGTGCGCAATACTCGGCATTTACAGAGCTTTTGGCCCAGATTTTGCTTTTTGCTGGTGATGCATCAATATAACAGGATGAAATGCCAGCTATGCCGGAGACGTGATAGCGTGGCATGTATTTTACAATCACCTGTATGTACACCACCTTTGCAGGTCATCACCACACTGAACAATCGCACCTTGAGGACTCTATGGAGCAGGAGGGGTCATTGCTTCAGCAATCAGTCAAACGGGAACACCTTTTCTGTGGGCCCATCTGGAGAACCCAGGTCTCAAGTTCCTTTCACATGCACAACTGCACAAACCAACCATGTGAGCCTACACAAGCTAGGTCTGTATAGCTAGGATTGGGTAATTTACTGCAGCTACTATTTGGCTACCCTGAAACCAAGGGATGTAGTTTTCAAATCTAAAAAGGGCCTTGTTAGCCGTATGTGAGGCCCGTAACAAAATGGGGCATATTAGAACAGAACTGCCTATTTCTCTGGAGATTTTGAACCCATCTAGAAAACAGGCAGCCATTTTGCTGTCTCCCCACTGCCCAGTTTAATTTGCAACGGTACCTATGCATGCAAGCAAAATGGCTGAGGCCAGGAATGCCCCACGTTAGTGACATTTCTGGCTTGTGGGTGTAAGTCAGCTGCTTTTCTAGGCAATGCTGCAAGGGGGTATTGGAGTGATTGGACCAGACAAAGGTGGAGGGATGATTCCACAAGGTGACTCCATGCACACAGGACAGCATGGAGATGCTCAGGAGAGAAAAGAAAAGGAAGTGGAGGCTGGCGTCACTGGAAGAGTGGCGGGGACACAGAAGGAGGCCACGCAAGCACACACACTTTGAAAGTAAGAGCAAGAGCAGATGCGAGGACCCCAGTGAAGCAACACTGAGGGGGCAGGAGGCCTGGAGGGCCGTGCTTGGAAGCAAAGGCAGGAAAGGATTTGGCAGTGGCCTTTTGGATGGAACTGCCTCACCTGAAGTGATGAGGGGGGCTCATTCTGTACGTGCAGTTCCCTGCTGTTAGATACAAGGAGCGACAGCCTCATGATCTGAGTGCTTGCATGACAGGCATGTTCCTGCTCGCAGGCCTCTGCTGCCGGGGAGCCATCCTAGCAGGGCATGCAGGTAAACCTGCCACCTAGACTCACTGGGTGATGCTGCACAACCTGTGCCATGCAAGAGGACAGACCAGAGAACCAGAATGGCCTTACTCTGAATTCACCAGCAAGTGCCCCACTCCTCACCTGGTACTCGCGCCAGTCAATGTTCAAAGACCGGGTCAGAGACACTGGGATACTTAATGGAGCATCTACGTAATCCTGCAAAGAGACACCTCAGTCAATCACAGAGTACTGCTGAAGAGAAGGCATTGGGAAGTAACTAGTTAGTTACAGACAGCAAAACAGCAAGAGATGAACAATGCTTCTAGCAGAAGGGGGCCCAGTAGCACAAACTGCGGAGTGATTTGATCACTGCTCCTGTTCTGGATTCTACCAGTGCACGACTGTTTCTGGATGGGGATATATGCAGTGAGGTGAACAATTATAACCTGCTGGAATGACTGGCGTGCACCGTGATTGTTTCCCCGATCAGGAGAGGAGAAAGCTGGGGACAAAGCAGTCGCTAGCCATTTCCAAGAGTTCTCCATTGCAGAGCTGTCCCAGAGCCACACCCACCCAAGAACACAGGCTGCTTGAGAGCTGAAACCAGCTGTCTGCAGTGTCGCTCAGCACTCTGTGAACAAAGAAGTGATGCCCTTGCACAGCGCTTGGAGACTGGAAATATTTCAGCTTTGAGAGACCATTCCCCTGAAGAGAGCAGCATATTCCTTCCCCATACAGTACAGAGGAGCTCCCACAGATACTCCACACATCACAACGTGCTGCCCGCTGCCCACCACCCCAGAAATTCTTATGACTTGGGTTATTACCAGACCCCAACACACAGCTTCCCTCACGCTCTCACGCCCACATTCCCCTTGCTCGGCAGCATGCTTCTCCAAAATTGGAGACACCAGGACCGGTAGCTGCAAGGCATTCTTTCCCATTCTCCTTGCACGGCCAGCATCCAGAACAGACTACATCACTTCTGTTAAGCTCTGTCTGCCTCACGAGAGAGAGAAGCATTACAGTACAGCCTACAGCCAGGTGAGTTCAAGGGTCCCCAAGGCCTGTCCCATCCTCCCATGAAGGACAGACAAAGTAAATACAGAGGACATCTATTACATGATGACATCATGTTGCTGGATACCAGGACACCAGAACACCACACTTGCCATAGGAGGCTGGATCATTGGCCTGAGCTGCTCTTTAAGGAGTCAGCGTTCAGAGATGCCCTCCATTTGTTTGGTTTGAGGGCTGCTGATTCCCTTCCCGTGCCAGGGAGGAAGCACAGACTTCACCTGCTATTTTGAAAGTCCAAATTCAATTGCCAGACATAACAGACCCGAGAGCTACCCAGTCAGAAAGATCTTGGTACCTGCTTCCAGTTAAATATGAGACCCTCAGCTCTGT
Source organism: Lepidochelys olivacea (assembly GCF_965140295.1). Taxonomy (NCBI): domain Eukaryota; kingdom Metazoa; phylum Chordata; order Testudines; family Cheloniidae; genus Lepidochelys; species Lepidochelys olivacea. The sequence goes on along the minus strand of NC_140417.1, from coordinate 734,328 downwards.
AATCCCGGTCTTTGTACTCCTTAAAAAATTCACAGCCTGCAAGAGAAGAGGTAATGAATGACAGTGCAGACAACTGATCACTAGCAGCAAAAGCCCCTTTGGGACTGGTAGTCTTAGCTCAGGAGCCAGAGGCCCCAGAGCACCACGTGAATCAGCAACAGTATGTCTGTAGGAGTTAAAGAGCAGCAATCAGCCCAGCATGCAGCAATGATCCAAAGTACTGACTCGGAGAAAGCAAACACCAAAGACTGAGCACGTCTGGAGCTTGAGAGACCCTGATATTCCTCCCTTCCCAAACGGCACATTTCACAGAGTGAGCCCCAGCTCCCAGGACCAGCACAAGGCTGTATCAGGATATCAGGAAAAACAGGGAAGAAGGAGGATCCAGGGAACTACAGGCCAGTCAGCCTCACCTCAGTCCCTGGAAAAATCATGGAGCAGGTCCTCAAAGAATCAATCCTGAAGCACTTGCATGAGAGGAAAGTGATCAGGAACAGCCAGCATGGATTCACCAAGGGAAGGTCATGCCTGCCTAATCTAATTGCCTTCTATGATGAGATTACTGGTTCTGTGGATGAAGGGAAAGCAGTGGATGTATTGTTTCTTGACTTTAGCAAAGCTTTGGACACGGTCTCCCACAGTATTCTTGTCAGCAAGTTAAGGAAGTATGGGCTGGATGAATGCACTATAAGGTGGGTAGAAAGCTGGCTAGATTGTCGGGCTCAATGGGTAGTGATCAACGGCTCCATGTCTAGTTGGCAGCCGGTATCAAGTGGAGTGCCCCAAGGGTCGGTCCTGGGGCCGGTTTTGTTCAATATCTTCATAAATGATCTGGAGGATGGTGTGGATTGCACTCTCAGCAAATTTGCGGATGATACTAAACTAGGAGGAGTGGTAGATACGCTGGAGGGCAGGGATAGGATACAGAGGGACCTAGACAAATTGGAGGATTGGGCCAAAAGAAATCTGATGAGGTTCAATAAGGATAAGTGCAGGGTCCTGCACTTAGGATGGAAGAATCCAATGCACTGCTACAGACTAGGGACCGAATGGCTAGGCAGCAGTTCTGCGGAAAAGGACCTAGGGGTGACAGTGGACGAGAAGCTGGATATGAGTCAGCAGTGTGCCCTTGTTGCCAAGAAGGCCAATGGCATTTTGGGATGTATAAGTAGGGGCATAGCGAGCAGATCGAGGGATGTGATCGTTCCCCTCTATTCGACATTGGTGAGACCTCAACTGGAGTACTGGGTCCAGTTTTGGGCCCCACACTACAAGAAGGATGTGGATAAATTGGAGAGAGTCCAGCGAAGGGCAACAAAAATGATTAGGGGTCTAGAACACATGACTTATGAGGAGAGGCTGAGGGAGTTGGGATTGTTTAGCCTGCAGAAGAGAAGAATGAGGGGGGATTTGATAGCTGCTTTCAACTACCTGAAAGGGGGGTCCAAAGAGGATGGCTCTAGACTGTTCTCAATGGTAGCAGATGACAGAACGAGGAGTAATGGTCTCAAGTTGCAGTGGGGGAGGTTTAGGTTGGATATTAGGAAAAACTTTTTCACTAAGAGGGTGGTGAAACACTGGAATGCGTTACCTAGGGAGGTGGTAGAATCTCCTTCCTTAGAGGTTTTTAAGGTCAGGCTTGACAAAGCCCTGGCTGGGATGATTTAACTGGGAATTGGTCCTGCTTCGAGCAGGGGTTGGACTAGATGACCTTCAGGGGTCCCTTCCAACCCTGATATTCTATGATTCTATGATCCCAGCAGGTGCCTCAGCAGAGCCCTGGCGGAAGGCCAGGACTGAAGGGCCCTGGCACACTAGGAAAGAGGTCCTCTGCCACTGAGCACCAGAGCCCCACACCTCCCCTCAGATCACACCAGAACATGTGCCGTGTTCACAGGAGCACCGTGGTAAGTGTTTCCAATAGGACTTGAGGAGCACACCAGTGACTGTTAGCCAGCTCGTCACAGGGAAGTGGGGCACCGAGTCCCCACCCACACGAGCAGGTCTAGAGGCAATGCCCTGGGGGAAGCCCAACAAGTTTCAGACAACCCCATGTTTGGGCAGTGTAAACCCTTGGTACACATTGACTGTTGGGAGGGAAAGAGACCTCTCTCTCTCTTTCCCCAGAGCCTCGTGGACTGGGGAAACCCACTAGCCCACACCTCCTATAGCCTATGTTTTTTGGGTCCTCTTCTCCTGTGAACCACCTTACTACTCTGCTACCATCTGCACAGGTCACTACCTCCCAGAATTCTCAGAACCAAGCAGAGAGAGTCACTTCAACCTCCTGCTGCTGCTGGGCAAAGCTCTGCATAGCAGCATTAACAGCTGTCTGCAGACTCCAGCAGACCACACTGCCCCAGGCAGGAGCTCTTCTGAACCACTGTTTGTACAGCAGTAGTGAGTAGAAACCAATCAGGGATCATGGCCCCACTGTGTTAGGCACTGCACACAAGATGGTCTCTGCCCCAGAGAGCTCTCATTCAAGGAACCAGAAAAGACAAGACATTTCTATTTAAAAAAAAAAAAAAAAGTAAACTTATATCTGCCTTAAATGATGGCTTACCCAATGCCCCCACCCCAGTAAGAGGCTCCTAGACACTTTGTTGAGTTGTTAAGGGGGCTTTTCAAACATTAAACAAAAGAAGTCCAGAGAGCCAATTCAGAGTGATGGCCGTGAGAACTAACACTTAAGTACCGCAGTGATGCGCACATCAGATGTCTGCGAATGAGAGGAAGCCATTTGAATTGTGGGAGCATAAGCACATCTACAGACCCCTCTCCTTAAATACACGTTCTCACTACATTCTGGAAACTCCAGATCAGAGCAAGCCAGGCTAAGAACCTGAAATTCTTACAATGCAACTCGTGATGCAACCTAAATTTGAGTATTTGCACAGAGTTCTACCACCCATTCGCCATGTTGCTCAGCTTGTGTGTATATGCACCTGGCTTAACGCAATACACAGCATTACTCTCCTTCCACACCACTACTGTGATCAGGCAGTACCCTGAAAGAGGTGAGGCTGGTACTCTAGTTACATTAAGCTCAAGCATGGAAGCGAGGAGCTGTTAAGGGCAGCAGCTGCAAGGGCACGAGGAGAGGAAGGAGCACTTTGATGTTGCTGTGACTATTATAAATGGGGTGTGCCAAGCCCCACAACACAGCAGCATTTCATTTTCACAGCCTCCTGTACAATTCTCCCTCTTCTGTCTAAAACCTTCACAGAATTAGCCACTGGGCCTGGCCATGGGGACATTATGGCTGAGCCTAAACTCTGTCGCACACACAGGTACTCAAATTGCGTAGAAGTAGCAGACAGATGTTTTTGGAGCTAATCCCAGAAGCCAGCGACATTGGCTTCACTTCTTGGCACCTTGACTATGTGGCACAGCAAACTCAGTACATAGCTTAGTTTACATAACTTATATTAATGCAGCCCCCCCCCCCAGTTTTCTTTTGTCCCTGGTCTTTGTCTCAATCTGCACCTTCACTGTAGGACATCGGGGGACACGCTGGGAGGTCTGGCAAGGGAGAGGAGCGGGAGAGACAGTTTGGGTTTGGAGCAGCAGCTGGGGCAGCTGAGGCTTTGCAATAGGGGGAATGAATCTCCCTTTCACCCCCCCCCCCCTTTGTGGGCAGGAGCAGGGGGATGGAGCCTTGAACCCCAAGAATCCCTCCCTTCCTCCTGGAAAGCAGCCATCTCACTCTCTGTACACTCAGCCATGTAACTGAATCCAGCACCAATGGGCAGGCTGAGCCCCTCCGTTTGTGTTTAGGTGATTAGCATTAACCAGTAACTGACAAGGGCCCTCACTGTGCTCCAGAGCTAACACAACCAGCACAGCCAATCGGAGCAGTTCACACCAGTTGGCAGTCTCGGGGCACGGCACTGCAGACACAGCATGGCAGTTCTCTTCAGAATGACAAAGACTAGAAACATCTTTAAAATGTTTTTGCGACAAAAGGCGGCTTCCATGGCAAATTCCCAAGCATGCAGCCTGGGGTGGGGCTGCAATACCCTGGCTGGATATGTAGAGGAAGCTTCTGAACCCAGCTACAGCTCTGGGACCTCCTCCCTGCACTGGAGACCCTTCTGCCACCACAAGGAGGGCTCAATGCAGATTGGTGCTGGCTGAATCCTCTAGTTCCTCCCCTGCTGCCCTCAGGAGAGGAGTTCCCCCTCCAGAGAAAAAAAGAGAAACATCCAGCAACTCCCAGTTGCCTCACCACACACAGAGACAATTCCCAATCCCCACCAGCAGATTGTCACCTGGCCCTTGGGAGTCCCTCTGGACATCAGTCCTATACCTGGATATGGGATGGAGAGGAGGGTAAAATCGGCATAGCGCTGAGCTTTGTCCACTTTCTCGGAAGACGTCACACTGAGAAGAGAAGAGAACGGTGCATGTATTTAGTGCAGGAGAGCACTCCATCTGGCCTATTAGAAGAATCTGCCTAGCCAAGCAATTCCTCCTACAGTGCTACATGACAGAAGAGCCCTGACTCCAGTTGTGGGTTGTGGAGTAAGAGTTCAGCTCACGGACAGTTACACGCTCAGCTCAGCTGAATCCCAGGGGAGGCATTCCCAGTCACTCATCCACCCACAGACTGGAAGGACGCCCCCACTCAAAAATGAGTCTCCTGATCATTGCACCAACTAGCCCCATAGGAGGAAGTCACATCACTGCTGTGATGCCATGGGGGATTGTGCCCCATGGATCAGAACATCCACCCACTCACTCCCTACTCAGAGAAGCCATAGGACAAACAGGAACCTATTGTGACTGCAGAAGATGACAAAGTTAAGCAGCTACCATGGTCTTCACAAAGGTACTGGTATGCTTGACTTGGGTACGGAAGAGAGGACCTTGATGTATGGCCTTGTATACCACTGGGGTTTCACTTTAAGGAACTTGCTGAATAGTCTGGATAACATCTCTAGAAGGCCCGGCCGTGAGGGATCTAGGAACTCCTTCTGGAATGCACTTTGGGGAAGTCAGACTTTTGTGCTTGCTTTAGTCGCTGGTCTGCACAATCTAAACAGCAGCTCCATTCCAAAGCCCACATATGGGCAAAGGACGCCATACTCACTTTAAGCCAAACTTCACTTTCTTGTTCTCCACCATCAGGTCACAGATATATCTGACAGACAGGTATCGAAGCAGCTTGATGTCATGTCCTCTGACCTTGTCAAACAGCTGGGAGTCTGCATTTCTGCAACAAGGTACAAGAGAAGGCAAGATTCTCAGGGCCAGTCAGACAGATTCAGTTTCCTTCCCGGGCTGCAGAGAGCCTGGATTCTACTTGCTGAAGTAGCACTCCACCAGCGGCACTCAAGCTGCCCTGCCCAGAGCTCTCCTACCCTACGCCACAGGAACGCCTTCGCACCCCTTCAGCAGAACCCTGCAACCAAGAAGCAGGCTGGTGCCATTCATTCCCACAACGACTGCCCAGCTGCTCACGGAGAACTCAGAGGGGCTAAAGGGCTAATTTTATAACAAGTAATTAGGCAGAATCTCAGAAGAGCCATCAGAACCGGTGTGACTTTCTGTGATGTACTTATCCTTGAGAGAAAGTGCACAGCACCACGCAAGAAAAGCAGGCCTCAGTTCCTGAAGGGCTGGAGGCCTTTCCCCCCATGGACTTGGACACGCTCAAAAAGCGGAACCTCCTGGATGACCGAAAGCCAGTTTACCCCCTGGAGCTATCCCATCTGCAGAGGCAGAGCGTGCATTCCTGCCCTTTTCCGAGGCTGCTACAAGCAGCCTGTTCCACATAACTATAACATGCAAGCGTCAGAACCCCAGTGTGGAGAAGTGAATGGAGTCCTCTAGCCATAGCCTAACAAGAGCTGGAAAGAAAGGGGCTAGCCACTTCCTGGTGTGATTCACAGATGTTACAGGCAGATGGGACTCCTGATAGCCTGGTCTGACCTGCTCAGCACAGACCTAGGACTTACTTGAATTCATTCCTGCTTCAAGTCCAACAGTGTGAATGTGATGCCTCGTTTATACAGCTCAGAGTCACACTGACTTTGTTGCCATATTGTGCTGTGAACCTGTCTAGTTCTGTTCGCCAACACCCATAGGTCTTTCTGCATTGCTGACCCCACATGGCTCTCCCACCCACCGAGTCTCAATTCGGCAGGATTTCCCTTCCAGGTACATCAGCTGCAGTTTGGCAGGCAGGCAGAACGGTGCTACTTTCAGTGTCCTCCTTCCTGCCCCAAACCATCACCATGCTGCAGTCACATATGCAGCCTGTTCCTCTCTAAGCAGAGGTCCAGAACCATTTCTCCTCGGTATGGATTATACATCTCGTAGACCCAGAAGTACCACTTCTGCGTAATTTAGGAGCCTCTTTAATGACTTGGATCTGCCTGCCCCAGTCCCTCCCTCTCTCAGCCTCCAGTGGGAGACGGGGCGGCTTTAGGGAGCTAGTTGGCCCCAGAGTGCTAGCACATTCGGTTTTAGTTTTTGTACCTACCCCCGAGACGTTCTGAAGGGCCCGTCTTTATGAGCAAGGCAAACAAGAGCCCACAGCCTGCAGTGACCCCACACTGCACCCACAGTTCAGTTTAGACATGAAGGAGTTGGAAATTCAGAGACTGAACTAGCCAATCAGCTCTTAACTCCTCTCCCTCCACCCAAATACCACGTACAGACCTGAACGCAGAGTCTTCTTCTGAAAGGTCTTCGGTATCAGCCCAAGGATCATCAGAGCCCCCTGCAGGGAAGCCACAGCAGGGACCATGCATTAGTGGCCAAGGCTTGTGTAACAACTCCAGCTTCTCTCCCACTTCCCATCCAAGTGGGTTACAAGTTGGCTTTGTCACCTCACTTAAAAGAGTTCTCAGCTGTGACCATCTCCAGCGAGAAACAACCCCATTGTCCCACACACCCAGCCCATCAGTTTCATGAGAGCAAGAAAGGGTTTGGACAACCCAGGCAGGTTTGTTCCAGGATGGAATCCAGAGCGGAAAGATGCCATTAGATCACAGAACCATTCTCTGGCAGCTACGGCAGAAAAATTACCCACGCTCACTAGTGTTTTGTCCAGTCTAGTTTTAGAAGATCCAGGTTATGGGCTCCTGCCACTTCCCTTGAGACTCACAGACTAATACATGTTACCATTACCAGAGTTGCAATCCTAAACCTAGATTTTATGCCCTTATTCCTAGTTCCATTCCATGTAGTACACCAAGTTTTTCACCCTTTTAGTGACAACACCCTTCAAATATTTGCAGATCAATGCTCCCCGCCAGCCACCCTTTAACCAAGCTAGATATACTGATCTCCATAATGACAGGTTTCAGAGTAACAGCCGTGTTAGTCTGTATTCGCAAAAAGAAAAGGAGGACTTGTGGCACCTTAGAGACTAACCAATTTATTTGAGCATAAGCTTTTGTGAGCTACAGCTCACTTCATCGGAAGCATTCATCATGTTCTCTGTGTATATAAATCTCCCCACTGTATTTTCCACTGAATGCATCCGACGAAGTGAGCTGTAGCTCACGAAAGCTTATGCTCAAATAAACTTGTTAGTCTCTAAGGTGCCACAAGTCCTCCTTTTTGATCTCCATAAGTCACCCTCTCCATCACCCAAACATTTTTTGCTACTATTCATTGAACTCTCAACTGTGTCAATACCTTTCTGGAAATCAGGAGCCCAGAAACAGACACCATATTCCAGGGTGGTACCATACCAGACAGAGATTATTACATACTGGCCCACACACCCACCCCCAAATATGCCCAGGTGCTATATTCACACTGATTTTCAGGCACTGAATAGCCACTCAAGTATATATGCTTCCGCACTTACCTGAGAAAATGTAGTTGTACCCAGTACGTCCATACAGTTCTCCCCATCCAGCCAGGGTCGCTGACCTACAAACATGCTGGAGAAAATGTCGTTATTAACTACTTATAAAAATTGTATTCCTCTGAAGGCCTTCTGCCCATTTACACTGAAAGCCCATGCCTTGTTTCTGTCCACTGAGAGCCCTCTATCTCATCATTCTCACTTCCCAGGTTTCTCCCTGGAACTGAGTCTCTATGGTCTGGATTATTTTTCATTAGCTTGTGTATTTTCCAGATGAATTTCAGGGTTATTTCTTACCACATTTCTGACCTCTAGTGCCTGTATTTTCCTCAGTCTCACTAAATTAGTCATGTTGGAGTTCTGATAACATACTGGCTGAACCTGATCTTCCCAATCGTTACCTCACTACCCGCCCCCCCACCCCCCACCAATTGATGACATCGATTCACTCGTTCTTAAGGGCCAGCAAAGTCCACATGACAGTATCCTAGCCACTGGTATTTCGGGTAAGACATAATGAGCCAGAAGACCGTTAACATAGTTCTTCGAGTGTGCCACACATGTCCTTCCACTGTAGGTGCATGTGCTACTCCTGGGGGAATTCTGTGATACCGCGCAATGCAGAATTTGCCAGAAATTAACGTTGTGCGCGCAGAATTTCCTTTCCCCGCACAGAAATGGGCTGCAATGCTGCTAGCCACCACTACGGGCTGCTGGATCTGGCAGAGCCCAGCTCTTACACAGAAGACACTGTGTGGGTGGGGGGGGGGGGGGGGAAGAGGAGAGAGGGAGAGAGCTAGTGTGTTCCTGGCAGCTGCACTTCCCAGCATGCCCTGAGGGAAGGAGAGGGCAGTGTCTGGGCTGGGGGAGCCTCAGCTGGGCTCTGGGTGGGTTGGGGGGGGGGGAAAGAGGAAGGTGGCAAAGAAACAGGAACTGGGTTGTCATAGGGGTTTCTTTAACTCTCTTCTCCTGGGAGAGTTTTTGTGTGCGTCTGTATTGTGACAGGTCTCAGAGGAGCGGCCGTGTTCGTCTGTATCCACACAAAGAACAGGAGGACTTGTGCCACCTTAGAGACGAACCAATTTATCTGAGCATAAGCTTTCGTGAGCTACAGCTCACTTCATTGTTTCAGACATACTTGCTGGCAGGTATTTTGAAATAAATTACCAAAGTAACTGAAACTGGTGTGATTATGTCGTGTGATTTTGCATATACAGCAAGCTACTTAATCTGGTCAGGAACAACCTCTGAGGCACACCTCCAGAATAAAACTATTTGAGAGAACGTTTCCAGCAAAGACAGGGCTACAGAGAAGGGTAATCCTCCCTCTCAACCCCCTCCCCTGAAATTTCCCTAGCTCTTCAGGAAGAATCTGGCAATCAGTGAGATGCCAGATGAGGCTTTGTTTGGCACCCTGGCACACTAGAGTGGTTGCTTGATGAAGCAGTACAATGTTATCTCCAATGCTGTTCTCAGAGTGAGTGTAAGAGCTCCATCCAAGAGCAGTGCTTCCCCCCTAACCCCAGCTTCCAGGATCCTAGCACAAATCCCACCTGTTTGGGGCCTGGAGCACCAAGCAGCGATCATCTCCATCACTGCTCCAAGGCACCTTATCAGACTCTTTAGTCTGTGCCCAGGAATAGACACGGAGGGGGCAGGAGAGCTGATGGCCCATAAAGACCTGCCTCTGCATAGCTCCAGTAAACACTGTTCAGAATGCCAGGAGAAAGGACATTCCTGAAGCTAAAGCAAACAAGACAAATGTGCTTATGCAGCTTTACCTTTCCCTTGTACAGAATGACTGGGCAGACAAATCGTCCTCTACATCTGGCCATCTTACTGCGGCTGATGAGGTCCTGCAGTTTGCTGACCTGCACAGTGCTCTCAAACCTATCAAACAGAGAGAAGCGTCCCCATTATCTCATATCATCATGGTGGTCACATTTTGGCTACAATCTCAGCACCCACATCCCTTTAGCTGAAAGGCTGGCTATGAAGTCAAGGAGCCAGGGGACTCTTTGAGGAACTGCTTGGCTTGTAATCAGATGGATGTGCTCCCACCACCCAAGTCAATCTCTTGCTGTTGAAAAGCACCGGCCTGGTTTGCTCTTGAAGACACTCACTGCAGCAGGATCAGGTGTGCAGAAAGTCTGTTGTCACATGCGATGCTCCTGGGGGTATATGCAAGGCTGTGAGGCACTTTGCTACCACCTGCCCTGAGAGTGAGAGCATCTTGTCTGCACCTGCCAGGGGTCGGGTCCCTGACAACCCTAGGCACAGAAGCACAAACACTCCTCCGTCACCACCAGCCTCAGCTCTGCTGCCCCTCTACAGGTAAGCGATAGATGTACTCCAAGTCCTCCAAATAGCCCCGGAGAGCCCAACCCCTGCTCCACCAGACACACAAATTACCAGAACTGCTTTCTCAAAGAAACAGGACGCAACAGCTTATTAGCCCACCTTAGATTACAGCTCCACTTTAAACAAATCTAAGTGGTGTGTGTTTAGAGAAAGAAAGTATAAGTTTATTTAGCAAAGAACAGAGATTCATGAAATAGAAAACAAATACAGAAGAACCTCAGAGTTACAAACACCAGAGTTATGAACTGAGCAGTCAACCACACACCTCATTTGGAATCAGAAGTAGAGACCCAAAAAAAGCAAATACAGTACAGTACTGTGTTAAACTCGGAGGTTCTTTTGTATTGGAAACAAAAGGTTAAACAGATAAACTCATACCACACTTTCTATGGTTTAAACTCACCTAACAAGTTCTCCTCCTGTCCAAAAAAATTTCTCACCCAAAGTTCTTTGCAGCATTTTCAGACAAGCCTGGCTGAGATCCCCTTTTCATGAAGCAAACCCACTGTCAGTTTATTTCCTTGGTGAAGGATGCCAGGATGTGTGTTTTCCACCCCGAGAAATACCAGATCAAACATCTGACCTTCACCTGAAAACAGAATTCCCTCCCCCATGTCCCGCTGTTTACCTCTCCCTGTTAACTTCCTTCTGAAATCTCCACAAGATCGCCATTAGCATTTGACTTAGGATGCTAACAAAGGTCTACTGTAACACAACACACAGTACTCAGTGCTTAGCTAGGGCAATAACATCTACCCCTCCTGTCTAGCAACGTTTGTCTCAAAGCACGCTACCTTTGAGTGACCTGCCTAGAATTACAAGGCCCTAAGGACATAATTTCCCGTATATACATATATCTTCTTACACATTAAGTGCACACACCTCTCGCAATGATTTCGCTGACCAGTGAGACACAGGCTTTTGTTGGAGACCTTCCATGACATTCCCTGGGGGACTAGCAGGTAGACACCAATCCCAGGGGATCTCTGTAACCCTCAGGCACTCCTGGGCCCAATGCCAAAGAGGTCCCTGGGTCACAGCGTGACACTGTTTCGGGTTTACCTGACGTGTCTGGGGCAGATCCTCCCGCTGTGAGCAGGTGGCCGTGAAGGGCTGGAAGTCCACCAAAGGAAACACTCCCCTGCCACTGGCTGCTAGTGACACAGGTGTTCTGCTTCTGTCCCCTGGAGCTCCGCTCTTTCCCCATTCAGGCTAGTAATTTACACACCCCACCTTGTTACACTTGAGAGCCCAATCCCCTATTCTGGACACCTGCAAAGTGCACCGATCCACTGCCTCCATGGAAGGAAGCCTCCCAGCTCACTGGTTTCACCTCCGTGCAACCCTCTCCTTAGCTGGCCCTTAGACAAGGCCCTTAGACAAGTCTGTAGTGAAACCAAACGGATGGGTATGTGATAGCGCTTGACCTAGAGATTCCAATATAAATGAGTATAAGGATTTGGAACACAAGATTACAGAAAAAACAAACTGCAATCTCTAGCCTATAATTATTACCAAGTTACTAACCCGTCTCAGAAGGTATTTCTCACCCAAGGGTGGTCTTTGCAGCACCTGTCCAGCTCAAGGTGGGACCCACTTTTCATGTCACCCCTCCACCCCTGCTCATAGAGTCTCCTCCTGTAACGGATAACCATGTGGGCCATTTCTTCTGCGCTTAGACACTCACAAGCTATTGTTTCTTAGACCAGGGCCCCCCTCTTCCCAAAACTCTCCTGGCTGTAGTTTGCCTTTGTAAATCTCCAGCCTGCATCTAGTACAGAGAGGCTGTCTCCAGGGACAATCATTGTTCTCATGGGACGGTCACTGTTCTCATGGGACAGGAGATCCTTGGCATGGCTACGGCTGGCCTGGGTCAGCTGACCAGGCCTCACACAGTATGTAATGTTGTAAAATTAAAATTGTAAAATTGCAGTGTAGCTTTTTGGATTTGGGCTGCAGCCCGAGCTCTGGGACCCCATGAGGGGGCAGGGTACCAAAGGCTGCGCTCCAGGCCAAGCCTGAACGTTTAGCCCCGCACTCCAGGCCCCATGAGCCCGAGCGATCTGACCCGTGCCAACCGCGGCCGGGCCACAGGTCTTTTATTCCAGTGTAGACGTATCCAGGCTGATTGGGTCAGCTCTCAGAATGCCCCTCCACAGGTGACAGGTTTCTCTTCTGGCAGACTTGGAACAGAATATCCTACATGTTACACAACTCCACAATTGCTCTCCATACAAACACCTTACACTAACCATTACAGTCGGCTAGTTCTTAGCTTTGGGCAGAGACCACACACAATCCCTTTCAGTAGGGCATTGAGAAAATGGTCGGACCCAGATGTAATATACCTGCCTGGGCATGTTTGGACATGTCGGTTTCTTACATGGCTATCAGAATAGCCTGCTATAGACTGGCTGCAGCAGCATCGCAGTTCACTAGTTTAAGGCACTAGTAAATGATATGACCATGCCTTGTAAAAAATCCACTATTTTCACACTGTTTTTTCCTCAGAAAAACCCAAACCCTCACACCCACTGTTCAGGCTGCATTTATATACACAGATCAAAAAAGAGAGAACTCAAGCCTGAATGCTCACTGGACTTTAATGTTGATGACTTGTGCATGTACATTTTAGCATAATTAGACTTATCAACAGTCTAAAACTGGCTGGAAATTAGAGTGCTAGGTAATTAGATTAATGACGCATCTAGAGAAGCATCTCCACTGTCCAGGCTGCACTCAGCTATCCAGTTAAAGCGAAACTGAAATCCCAAAAGTTTTAGCCCTGAAGATACATCGACCACAAGCTAAACCTCTGTCACTTACACCCACATGAGAGTTTAGGGTTTATAAGAATATGAAGCTACTCCTCAATGGGTTCTGGATGACTCAAAATGATCCATGGGTAGAGTTTGTGGTTGGTATTTAACATTTTTCATATTCTTCTTATAGACAACTTTATTTCAGCTCTCCACTTACAAAGAATTTTGATATGCAGAGGATTTTAAAGAATTAAAAAAACCCAAGTAGTTGCCATTCTTTAATGGTTTGCATTCACAGCCATCTAGGGGAAGTTAGTAAAATACCAACATGCAAGATTATACATAACAGTGGGTAAGCCTGTGTGAACCTTCGTACAGAAAAAAGTTACCGAAAGATGCATCTGCCCAGAAGAGACTCTGCAGAGACGAGGTCCCTGTTTCAACAGAGATTAGGAGCTCTGCAAGGCAAGCACCTTCTCATGTATCTCAGAGTGCGCTCCTCTACTGCACACCGGAGGGGTACAGAGGGGAGAGCCTGGTGGCAAAGAAGACTGTGCCCAATACACAGTTTAATGCCAACCCAATTTAAACCTGGCAGTTAATAAAATTCCCAAAGTAAAAGCCTCTGTTACCTGATGGGTTGCGGAGGTAATATATAGCCTTTCTGCACAGGTATGCCACTACAGCATTTTCCATAACAAAAATGTAATCCGTAGAGGCTAGAAGCAATCAGTTAAGGTAACGTCCCTAAAATTCCCACTATCCTTTATGGTTCCTAAATCTGGTTGGCAATACAGTCAAATGAGACATCATCTAACACAGTCGGACAGACAGCGTCCGAGACGTATACATCAGGAATGTGTGCGTTGAAAGAGTTCATAGCGCGCCTTGTTTAAACTGGATGTGTAATGTGAAAATTCACAGAGTCAGGAACTAATTTCACAGACCAAAAAAGCTTTCTTCATGCAGAGCTCAGGTGCCCGGTGGTATCTCGTGTCCTTTCAGAATGTCGAGCTCCGCAAAATAAACTTCCAAAAACCAGGAAATAGAGAGTTAAGGTAAATGCTTATGCAACCTTAACTCTGCCCCCACTGGAGCTGGCAATGGCCACTGGCAGTTATCTGCATGCACTCCAGCTGCATTCACTGTCTTAGGTATAGGCATTAGATAGAAGAGCTGGGACTATGATATGAAGTGATCTTGGGGGCAGTATGTGTGTGAGCCCCTCTTCCTGACCCCCTCATGTTGGTGGGGGAGAGAGATGACACAAAAGAGGTACACGTGTACCTTGAGAGATCCAGTATGCCTCATCTCAGCACTGTGCTATGTGAGTCATGGGCTTGGCAGCAGTTAGGTGGGAGAGGAGCATAGTCTGTGGGTAAGTGAAAAGCATTAGATGGCATTGTGCACACAAGGGTGAAGGGGTTGTAACAATTAGCAGATACGGTGTACAGTCTGTGGAGTAGGCAGATTATTTGAGCATAGGACAGGTGAGGTAGCTGCTGCTCAGTACAGGGCAGAGGCAGATTGTAAGTATGTGTTATGAGCACATTGGGGCATTACCTCAATTAGGGCAGAGTTAAAGTTGTGTGTCTATGTACCTTCACTCTATATGTCCCGGTTTTCAGAGGTTTGAGATTTGCTCAACTCAGTCTTCTGGAATGGTGCAATATACCATTGGATAACCTTAACTGTATGTTACAATGTTTGTTGCCAGTGAATTTCCTAGGTGCATGGTTTGGGGTTTGTTTTTTTGGGGGATGGGGGCAGAGAGTTATAACAGAAAGCGTGTTGTGGGTAGAAGTTTGCAGACATTTAGGCAGTTGTAATTCTCTTATAGGTCTGCAACTGAGACTCTGCTGTGACCGGTTGATAATACCTAACCCTTGTATAGCACTTTTCATCAGTAGCTCCAAAGGATGGAAACATCTCTGTGGTACAGATGAGGAAACTGAGGCAAAGAAATGAAGTGCTTCACCAAAGTCAACCTTCACGCCAGTGGCAGAGCCAGGAACACAGCCCCAGTTTTCTGAGTCCCAGTAGGCCACAAAGACACTAGGTGATTGCTAGGTGCCCACCTCCCTCGGTGTACTTTCTTCTAGTGGAGTGGGGATAACCACTGTGCTTTGAAGTGTGGGTATCATGCAATTGCTAACAGGGCCAATGCCAGAAATCTCATCTGTGGGCTACGTCCCAAGAACTTGACAGTTTGCTTATGTCATAAACATACAGCTAAGGGTAGCATAAAATCCCTCCTTTACCTGTAAGGGGTTAAGAAGCTCAAATAACCTGGTTGGCTCCTAACCAAAAGGACCAATAAGGGAAGAAGATCCTTTCAAATCTGTGGGGGGAGGTTTTGTTTGTGTGGTCTTTTGTTGTTCTCTCCGGGACAGAGCGAGACCAGGGCAGGGAAAAAAAAAACAACCTCTCCTAAAACCCTTCCTGAAATAAGCATCTAGATTACAAAAATTGTAAGTAAAGCAAGGAAATGCGTTAGCTTGTGAATTTTCCCTATGCTAAGCGGGAGGTTTATTCCTGTTTTTTGTAACTTTAAAGTTTTGCCTAGAGGGGAATCCTCCGTGTTTTAAATCTTATTACCCTGTAAAATTATCTTCCATCCTGATTTTACAGAGGTGTTTCTTTTACTTTTTCTTTATAATAAAGTTCTGTTTTTAAAAACCTGATTGGTTTTTAGTGTCCTAAAAACCCAAGGGTCTGGTCTGTGCTCACCTTGTTTACCTATTTGGTTGGTATATTATTCTCAAGCCTCCCCAGGAAAGGGGGTGAAGGGGCTTGAGGGGATATTTTGGGGGAAACAGGAACTCCAAGTGGTCCTTTTCCTGAATCTTTGTCTAACTCACTTGGTGGTGGCAGCAAGGAAGAATTTGTGCCTTGAGAAAGTTTTTAACCTAAGCTCCTAGAAACAAGCTTAGGGGGTTTTTCATGTGGGTCCCCACATCTGTGCCCTAGAGTTGAGATGGGGAGGGAACCCTGACAGCTTACACGGTGGTTACAGGTTTCAGAGTAGCAGCCGTGTTAGTCTGTATTTGCAAAAAGAAAAGGAGGACTTGTGGCACCTTAGAGACTAACCAATTTATCTGAGCATGAGCTTTCGTGAGCTACAGCTCACTTCATCAAATAAATTGGTTAGTCTCTAAGGTGCCACAAGTACTCCTTTTCTTTTTACGGTGGTTACAGGAACTTTAAGCATCTGAGAAAAGACTAGCATCTCTTCCCGCTCTCACCACACCCACACAACATATAACTCTCCCCACACTATTTCCAGATCACCCTCCCTTCCCTAAGTCATTAGAAATTTAGAAGCTAGGTGCCCACAAAACGCAGTGGTAGAATGTGTGTGAACTTTACAAAAACCTGTTTTTTCAGGGGTTGTGTCTCAGGAACCACTTGCTCAAATGACCCCAAATTTGGATCTCTAACCCTACCTCGCACTCCCATGAGGTACACCAAATTTCAAGACAATGCAAGTAAGCATAGGGGTTTTAGAGCCCTTAGAAGAATTCTTCTTTAAATAGAGAAGTCTTTTCAATCGTAACAGTTGTAAACTACTGGCCCTCCTCTATAGCACGGTATGGAATTAACCATCAGCAGCTGCACTGCTATACCCAGATTCCCACGGCCCCTGCTGAGGACGTGCACCAACACGAGGAGCGCAGCATGGACAGGCAAAAGCAACTCAATTGCTGTGGTTGCTGTATGTCAACATAACTTTGGTTGACTTCATTTTGTCATGTAGACTTCCCCTTAGGAGTACTCAATATTTTCCTTTCTAGCCTATCCAATTAGAGGACAAGAACACCATTTTCAGAGCTCTTATTTCATTCTACAAATGCAAAGCATTTATCTCACTTATTCCCCACAAGACTAACATGTTACACAACACACACCTCAATCACATCCAATCACTATTAAAAAGTTCACCATCAACAGCAGCCTATGTATGACCAATAAGGACTTAGCTCTCCTAGGCCCAACTGTTAGACCCTCCAATTCCACAGCGTTTAGTCCCACTCACGTAGTTTCTGGGATAACTTTTTCAAAAGCTTTATAACTTAAGTCAAAATCAATGGTTTCCAACATATAGTAAGCTGATTCACTAATAGGTTACAAATAAAAGCATAGAGTTTGGGTTGTTGTATGTGGCTCAAAATTAGTATCTCCAATACACGAATCCCAGAAGCCGAACAAGTTTTATCAGCAAATGATTGTCCAAAAACATATTACAAAAGTTTGAGTAATTTTCATGTTTGAAAATTTTCAGTCATCTGACGAGGCAGTGCAAATACCATGGAACTTAAATAACCAGTCATAACAAACCTACCGCACATACGAAGAGAGCAGCTTGCTGACTGCCTGAAAGCGATTCACACTTTGGGACCTCAGAGCCAAGTACTGGCCAAGCCTAACTGTGCTTGGTAATGAGATCTGACATAATCTCAGCCCAAAGTACAATGAATTTCTTACTCCCACAGTCAGTGGCACAAGACAGTTCACAGAAGCATTCTGCTCTCATCCACATGCTCCTGCCTTGCACCTACACCTGATTCAGCCTCACCCCCCAAAACAGGGTCAAAAGTCCAGTTGCATTTATTTAACACCAAGAGAGCATTCATCGCTATACAAATATGAAGAATGCTACAGTACCTACACCAGATAGTGTAATCTGAAAAAATTAGTCCACCCTTAACTGCTGTGCACCTAAAGCTGCCTTGCAACATATTCGGGTTTTCCCATCCAACAAATTGAAAAAAATTAGCTTATTTCTTCTCTTGCCGAAAAGCCCAAGAGTTTGAGGCAGCAGCTGCTCTGAAAGTGCCAGAAAGACTGCAAAGCTCCACAAGATTAAGGACTAGAGCAAAGTATCCTAAAACCATGGAACAGCCTCCCCACTGCCAACTTCTCAGTAAGGTGCAGAGACACAGTTCTGTAGGACAAAAGTAACCTAGTGGGTAACCTGCCTAGTTAAAAATAGGGAGTTTGTACATCCAGCAGGCAGTGCAGGCACAATTATAACGCTGCAAAGAGGGCACTTTCAGTTTTTTCCTGCTTCTCAAGAGCCCAGTCATGCAGGTAAGATGGGAAGACTAGCTAGCCCGCTGTGGAAATGCCACCTTTTGGAGCTACTCAATCTGGAGCCTTGGAGCACACTCAGTCTATGTGTCTCGTAGGTGACACAGGGTTTGGGCAGTTCTGTATGGCTCTCCTGCAGCCAGCTCTCCTGGCACGAAGGAGGGAGGCCGGGGCAGGAGTTACTTACATGTTCCGGTCCCTGTCAGTGCTCTCGTACTCTAGGAAGACTATCTGCCGGGGATAGTGGCCACAAATTTCCCCGTTCACATTCTGGATCAGGCTGTAGCAATAGTCCCTGCCAAACAGCTCCAGGCAGCGCTTCTCAATCCTCTCCACCTGCAAGACAGCCAGATTTACAGCTCAGGGGCTGGAGCTCAGGCTGCCCCCTCCCCTCAGGGCACAGAACACCTCTGCTATAGTCGCCACCACAGGCCTTGGCCTAGGCAGGAGGGGGCGGCTCTGGCCCAGCTGGAAGCGAGGTGTGTTTCAGGGGGTCTCGCCCAGCCAGCAGGGGGAGAGGGCGTCAGCGTCTCTCAGACCAGGGAAAGCCAGCGGGGTCCCGCGGGTGTCTCTCGGCACAGCCGGGGAAGGGTGGCGCGGGACGTGCCTCGGGGGACGTGCCTCGGGGCCCGGCCCGGCCGTAGGGAGGGGTGTCGACCCAAAGGGGCGGGGCTCTCGGGGGCCGCAGGTCCCGCCGGGGCTTGGCCTCGGCCTCTCACCTTCGCGGTGCTCCCGGCCCCGCCGCCGCCGCCCCCGTCCTTGGCCCGATACTGCGCCCGGGAGAACTCGAGCAGCAGCTCGGCCAGAGCCCGCTCCCCGGAGCCCGCCTGGGGGCAGCCCCGGGCCCCCGCCATCCCCGCCCGCTCACGGCTCCCGGCCCATCGCGGCCCGCACTCGGCCCCCGGGCTGCGTCCGTTCCCCGCTTCCGGGGCCACGGCGCGCACCGGACATTCGCCGTATGCCCAGCCAATCCGCTGCCGAGAGGGGACCGGGAGGCACCATCCCTTCCGGGCGCTGGCGTGACGTCATGACATCGCGACGCAGCAACTCGAGCACCTCGCGCCAGGCCAGGCGCTCCCGCTATAGACGAGCACGCGCCTGGCGGGGTCCCTGCCCCGCCCCCCCTTCGGCGGCGCTGCAGGCTCCCGCCCCGCCCATTGGGCGGCCCCGCTGGCCTGGGGACCCCAGCGGCGCCAGCTCCAGCCCCGCCCCCCCCCCGCATCGCCCCGGCCCCCAGCTTCGCCTCAGCCCGCTCTGCCCGGCTCCGCCCCCCCCCACTTCCCCTCCGCCCGGCCCCGGCCCCGGCCCCCAGCCCCGCCCCCGCTTCCCCTCAGCCCGCTCCGCCCGGCCCCGCCCCCCCCGGCCCCCAGCCCCGCCCCCGCTTCCCCTCGGCCCCGCCCCCGCTTCCCCTCAGCCCGCTCCGCCCGGCCCCGCCCCCCCCGGCCCCCAGCCCCGCCCCCGCTTCGCCTCAGCCCGCTTCCCCTCGGCCCCGCCCCCCCGCATCGCCCCAGCCCCGCCCCCGCCCGCTCCGCCCGGCCCCGCCCCCCGCATCGCCCCGGCCCCCAGCTTCGCCTCAGCCCGCTCTGCCCGGCTCCGCCCCCCCACCACTTCCCCTCCGCCCGGCCCCGGCCCCGGCCCCCAGCCCCGCCCCCGCTTCCCCTCAGCCCGCTCCGCCCGGCCCCGCCGCCCCCGGCCCCCAGCCCCGCCCCCGCTTCGCCCCAGCCCGCTCCGCCCGGCCCCGCCCCCCCGGTCCCCAGCCCCGCCCCCGCTTCTCCTCAGCCCGCTCCGCCCGGCCCCGCCCCCCCCGGCCCCCAGCCCCGCCCCCGCTTCTCCTCAGCCCGCTCCGCCCGGCCCCGCCCCCCCCGGTCCCCAGCCCCGCCCCCGCTTCTCCTCAGCCCGCTCCGCCCGGCCCCGGCCCCCCCGGCCCCCAGCCCCGCCCCCGCTTCCCCTCGGCCCCGCCCCCCCGCATCGCCCCCGCCCCCAGCCCCGCCCCCGCCTGCTCCGCCCGGCCCCGCCCCCCCGCATCGCCCCAGCCCCGCCCCCGCCCGCTCCGCCCGGCCCCGGCCCCCCCGGCCCCCAGCCCCGCCCCTGCTTCGCCTCAGCCCGCCCCCCCGGCCCCCAGCCCCGCCCCCGCTTCGCCTCAGCCCGCTCTGCCCGGCTCCGCCCCCCCACCACTTCCCCTCCGCCCGGCCCCGGCCCCGGCCCCCAGCCCCGCCCCCGCTTCCCCTCAGCCCGCTCCGCCCGGCCCCGCCGCCCCCGGCCCCCAGCCCCGCCCCCGCTTCTCCTCAGCCCGCTCCGCCCGGCCCCGCCCCCCCCGGCCCCCAGCCCCGCCCCCGCTTCTCCTCAGCCCGCTCCGCCCGGCCCCGCCGCCCCCGGTCCCCAGCCCCGCCCCCGCTTCTCCTCAGCCCGCTCCGCCCGGCCCCGCCCCCCCCGGCCCCCAGCCCCGCCCCCGCTTCTCCTCAGCCCGCTCCGCCCGGCCCCGCCCCCCCCGGTCCCCAGCCCCGCCCCCGCTTCTCCTCATCCCGCTCCGCCCGGCCCCGGCCCCCCCGGCCCCCAGCCCCGCCCCCGCTTCCCCTCGGCCCCGCCCCCCCGCATCGCCCCCGCCCCCAGCCCCGCCCCCGCCTGCTCCGCCCGGCCCCGCCCCCCCGCATCGCCCCCGCCCCCGCCCGCTCCGCCCGGCCCCGGCCCCCCCGGCCCCCAGCCCCGCCCCTGCTTCGCCTCAGCCCGCCCCCCCGGCCCCCAGCCCCGCCCCCGCTTCGCCTCAGCCCGCTCCGCCCGGCCCCGCCCCCCCGCATCGCCCCGGCCCCCAGCCCCGCCCCCGCCTGCTCCGCCCGGCCCCGCCCCCCCCGCATCGCCCCAGCCCCGCCCCCGCCCGCTCCGCCCGGCCCCGGCCCCCCCGGCCCCCAGCCCCGCCCCCGCTTCCCCTCGGCCCCGCCCCCCCGCATCGCCCCGGCCCCCAGCCCCGCCCCCGCCCGCTCCGCCCGGCCCCGCCCCCCGCATCGCCCCGGCCCCCAGCCCCGCCCCCGCCCGCTCCGCCCGGCCCCGCCCCCAGCCCCGCCCCCGCCCCCCCCCGGCGCCGTGGGTCGGGCTGCGCGGGTGTCCGTGTCCCGCCCTGGCGCTGCGGCGCTGGAGCCCAGGCCGGAGCGGGGCCGGGGCCGGGGCCGGGGCCGGGGCGTGTCTGCGCTGCGCGGGGCCCTGGGGCGGTCTGGCGCCAAAGCATTAAACATTCTGCGCGCAGTATTTTAAAGTCCCGCAGACCGTGTCTGTGAAATAAACGCGGAGGCTCCCGCGGCCCGGGGAGCCCCGGCCCCTGCTGCCCAGAGGCGGGCGATCAGCGTGCGGCTCCCCGGGACACGGACTCAGCGACCAGGCGGCACCACCCTGGCACAGCGCAAGGACGGGACCTGCCCCGGAAACACCCCGGGGCCCGGCCCCTCTGAGCCAGGTGACCAGGTGTGGGCAGGCAGCTCGGCAAGGCAGGAGCTCTGCGTGGGGGGTCCAGGTGCGGGTCGGGAGGGCTCTGTTGCGACAAGCAGGGTGCGGGTGGCTCGGTGCGGGGTCCGGGTGCAACAGTAAGGGGACTCTGCAAAGGGGTCCAGTTGAAGGTGGTTGGGGTTCAGCAGTGCTCTGGCTGTGGGGCGGATAGAGCTTGGCAGGGGGCTTTGTTTGGGGGGGATAAAGCTTGGCGGGGGGTCTGGCTGGGGGGGCTCAGTTGGGGGTCCAGATGCTGGGGGAAGGGGCTCAGGGGGGTGGGGATCCAGGTGTGGCTGGCTCGTCAGGGTGATCCAGGTGCAGGGGGAGTGGGGCTCATTGGGGGGGTTCTGGGTGCAGGGGGGGTGAGGCTCAGCAGGGGGTTGGGTGGATGGGGGGTGCGGCTCCCTGTACAGGGATCCCTCCCCCTGCAGCTGAGGAACGATGGGTGCAGAAAGCGGGTGGGGGGGAGTTGGCAGAGCTTCCTGCAGCCAGGAGATAAATCTGGGGGGGAGGGGGGGTCTGACACAGCCCTGGATGCTGTGCAAGGGAAGAGGAAGTCCCATCCTCCCCAGCCCAGCTGGGAGTAGCAACTGAGCCCAGGTACAAGCAACCAGCTGGGTCTTCCCTAGTCCTGCTCCCTGCCCCATGGTGATTTACCTCTCTGCTGGCTGCCCTGGGCACCCAAAACATACTGGGGGGGGGTGTCACATGACCGCTCTTGTGGCTTCCCTTTGCTTCCCTATCAGAAAGGGATTTTTCTGTGGAAAAGCAAAGAAATCTGTAGGGGACATAAATTCTGCGCATGCGCAATAGCACAGAATTGCCCCAGGAGTAAGTAGAACTGTGACTGAGCCATCTCCCGAGTGATGTAAGTTACACCCACCTCAGCAGTAGGTCTGGGGAGGGTTGCTCCCATCAAGACAGCTACCACCTCTCCGACGGGAGCTCTCTCCCCTCGGCATAGAACATTTTCACCCGACGCAGCGCTTCTAACGTGGACCAGCCTGGAAAGAAAGTCAGCTCAGGGTGCTGCTGGCTCAGGAGCTGGCATATGCCAGCATGTGCATCCCTGCCTCTGCTGCAGCCCAATTACACAAAGGGATGGGGAGCCTCTTTGTCCTGTGTCAGCGTTGCCTGCCATACTCCTTCACCTTCAGGCCAGAGTGGCTGCCTCTCCAGGCTGCTCTCTCCAGCCTTTCTCCACCCTACAAATTTAGTCACGTCACATCATTACGCCTCCATACCAGGGTACATCTGTCATGCCCAGCTGTTTTGTCTCCGGCTTGTCTGAGCTCTGCTGTCTGTCAGACACTGCTGTCTGTCAGACACAGCAACTGCCAGGCCTGGCATGGGGGCCTGCAGGGCTGCAGGAATCAGATGAGGCATTTTGTGAAAGCTTTTCATGCCTCACTAGGCTTCAGTTCGAGCAAGTGGTTCTGACATGCAGCAAAAAAAGCAGGAGTTTGTCCTAATCTGTGTATTGGCTGCAAGAGCAAGGAGGCAGCAGTGCACAGGAACAGCCAGGCTGTGACACTAGATAGTGAACTAGCCTTTAGCTTCGTGAAAAGGGCCCTACCAAATTCATGGCTGTGAAAAACACGTCAGGGACCGTGAAGTCTGGTCTCCCCCCCGTGAAATCTGGTCTTTTGGGTGCTTTTACCCTATACTATACAGATTTCCCAGAGGAGACCAGCATTTCTCAAATTGGTCCTGACCCAAAAAGTTTCAGGGGGGTTGCAAGGTTATTGTAGGGGGGATAATGGTATTGCCACCCTTAATTTTGCGCTGCCTTCAGAGCTGGGCAGCCAGAGAGTGGGGGCAGTTGGCCGAGTGCCCGGTTCTGAAGGCAGCGCCCCGCCAGCAGCAGCGCAGAAGTAAGGGGGCAATCCCAGACCAGGCCACCCTTCCTTCTGCGCTGCGGCTGGCGGGGCTCTGCCTTCAGAGCTGGGCTCCCGGCCAGCAGCCGCCGCTCTCCAGCTGCCCGGCTCTGAAGGCAGCGCCCCGCCAGCAGCAGAAGTAAGGGTAGCAGTGCCTACAATAACCTTGCGACCCCCCCCCCCAACTCCTTTTTGGGTCAAGACCCTACAATTACAACACCATGAAATTTCAGATTTAAATAGCTGGAATCATAAAATTTATTATTTTTAAATTCCTATGACTGTTAAATTGACCAAAATGGAGCGAGACAAGTCAGACATCGGCCAGGGATACAGATGAGCTCAGAGCCTCTCTCCATTTACACTTCACAGGGAAGGGGCTCTCCAGGGGGCAGAGCAAAGTCAACTGGCTCCCGAGGGCACAGATACATGCCTGCTGCTGAGCCAGGGATGAGAATTCACAGCTGTCCATGTGGACTGGGGGAAGGAGGCTGTGTCCAAGGGCCGGACTGGACACCATTCCTGAGCCTGCAGCCATGGGGACCAGGATGTTTTCTGCTCCTGCTCCAATGCCCAGTGGTGCTGACCGGGGATTGCTTCATGCTGGTTGCCTAGCCCCTGGGGAATCCTTATCACAGCCCAGCTCAGGCACATTTCAGGTCTTCCCCCCTTCCCCGTTTAACAGGATATCTCTGTGCATGATTCCCTTAACTCCCTCCACGAACAGTCAGGACTTAACCCCCTGACAAAAAGAAAAGGAGTACTTGTGGCACCTTAGAGACTAACCAATTTATTAGAGCATAAGCTTTCGTGAGCTACAGCTCACTTCATCAGATACATATCGTGGAAACTGCAGCAGACTTTATATATACACAGAGAATATGAACCAATACCTACTCCCACCCCACTGTCCTGCTGGTAATAGCTTATCTAAAGTGATCATCAGGTGGGCCATTTCCAGCACAAATCCAGGTTTTCTCACCCTCCACCCCCCCACACAAATTCACTCTCCTGCTGGTGATAGCCCATCCAAAGTGACAACTCTTTACACAATGTGCATGACAATCAAGTTGGGCTATTTCCTGCACAAATCCAGGTTTTCTCACATCCCCCCCACCCCCATACACACACAAACTCACTCTCCTGCTGGTAATAGCTCATCCAAACTGACCACTCTTCAAGTTTAAATCCAAGTTAAACCAGAACATCTGGGCGGGGGGGGGGGGTAGGAAAAAACAAGAGGAAACAGGCTACCTTGCATAATGACTTAGCCACTCCCAGTCTCTATTTAAGCCTAAATTAATAGTATCCAATTTGCAAATGAATTCCAATTCAGCAGTTTCTCGCTGGAGTCTGGATTTGAAGTTTTTTTGTTTTAAGATAGCGACCTTCATGTCTGTGATTGCGTGACCAGAGAGATTGAAGTGTTCTCCGACTGGTTTATGAATGTTATAATTCTTGACATCTGATTTGTGTCCATTTATTCTTTTACGTAGAGACTGTCCAGTTTGACCAATGTACATGGCAGAGGGGCATTGCTGGCACATGATGGCATATATCACATTGGTGGATGTGCAGGTGAACGAGCCTCTGATAGTGTGGCTGATGTTATTAGGCCCTGTGATGGTGTCCCCTGAATAGATATGTGGGCACAATTGGCAACGGGCTTTGTTGCAAGGATAAGTTCCTGGGTTAGTGGTTCTGTTGTGTGGTATGTGGTTGTTGGTGAGTATTTGCTTCAGGTTGCGGGGCTGTCTGTAGGCAAGGACTGGCCTGTCTCCCAAGATTTGTGAGAGTGTTGGGTCATCCTTTAGGATAGGTTGTAGATCCTTAATAATGCGTTGGAGGGGTTTTAGTTGGGGGCTGAAGGTGGCGGCTAGTGGCGTTCTGTTATTTTCTTTGTTAGGCCTGTCCTGTAGTAGGTAACTTCTGGGAACTCTTCTGGCTCTATCAATCTGTTTCTTTACTTCTGCAGGTGGGTATTGTAGTTGTAAGAAAGCTTGACAGAGATCTTGTAGGTGTTTGTCTCTGTCTGAGGGGTTGGAGCAAATGCGGTTGTATCGCAGAGCTTGGCTGTAGACGATGGATCGTGTGGTGTGGTCAGGGTGAAAGCTGGAGGCATGCAGGTAGGAATAGCGGTCAGTAGGTTTCCGGTATAGGGTGGTGTTTATGTGACCATTGTTTATTAGCACTGTCATTGGCTAAGTCATTATGCAAGGTAGCCTGTTTCCTCTTGTTTTTTCCTACCCCCCCCCGCCCAGATGTTCTGGTTTAACTTGGATTTAAACTTGAAGAGTGGTCAGTTTGGATGAGCTATTACCAGCAGGAGAGTGAGTTTGTGTGTGTATGGGGGTGGGGGGGATGTGAGAAAACCTGGATTTGTGCAGGAAATAGCCCAACTTGATTGTCATGCACATTGTGTAAAGAGTTGTCACTTTGGATGGGCTATCACCAGCAGGAGAGTGAATTTGTGTGGGGGGGTGGAGGGTGAGAAAACCTGGATTTGTGCTGGAAATGGCCCACCTGATGATCACTTTAGATAAGCTATTACCAGCAGGACAGTGGGGTGGGAGTAGGTATTGTTTCATATTCTCTGTGTATATATAAAGTCTGCTGCAGTTTCCACGATATGCATCTGATGAAGTGAGCTGTAGCTCACGAAAGCTTATGCTCTAATAAATTGGTTAGTCTCTAAGGTGCCACAAGTCCTCCTTTTCTTTTTGCGAATACAGACTAACACGGCTGTTACTCTGAAACCCCCTGACAGCTGACCTGAGGTGGTTGGGGGTCACCTCTGCAAGACCTGAGATTTAGGGGTGAACGTCTTCCTCCCCCATTCTAATGACTGCAGAGGGCACCCTCTCCCACACTGCCCTAGACAGAGAACCCTCTGACGCATGTGTAAATCAGCCACTATAAAGCGCTAACCCAGCATCACAGGAACTTGCCAGACCTTGCCTTGTGTCCTGGCGAGGCCAGAGTGGGATAGGTTCAGCCTGAACTGCAGGGACGACTGTGTGAAAGTGAAATAAGATGCTTTTAAAAAACAACCATTGTTTAGATCCTTTGATTGTTAATTAGCTTGACACGGGGGTTTCACATAGCACAGAAACACGCTACTGAGCGGGTGACCCCGTGTGCTGGGATCCTGATTCCCCCAGGTGCGGTGCAGGTCAGGTCATTGAAGGGGCGCAGGGAGAGCATGGTAAATGGGCTGTATGACCAAACCCAGACTGTCCCACAGGGCTGCTGCCTCCTATGGGTTCCCATGTGCCCCTTGGGGAGCAGTGGTGCAGACTGGCTATCTGGGAACCAGGTCAGTCAAGCAGCAGCCAAGCCTGCCATTTCACACAAGCCAATCCCCACCGTACGTCTCTTCCAGGGCACAGTGGGGTCCCCTCCCCACAGCTAGGGTGTTCCAGGTACATGGGAAAGTCTTAAACAAGGGTTCTATAACTAGGTGCTTCATTGTTCCCACCTGGCTTGCCCAGACACACACGGCCCTAATGAACCTGCTACGACAGCACACACAGCCTGGGAGGGGGAGGATTTCTTCCAGTCCAAAGTTCTGGGTCTGGAATACAGCGGAGAAGGCTCAGGGACATTGCACTCCACTCCCATCTGGGGCCTTCTCCCTTTTTCAGCTCTCGCCTGCACTTCCCTCTCCTCCTGGCCAATCTCCTTTCCTCCTCAGTTTCTGTGCAGGCCCCGCCCCATGGTGGCACTGACTGCAGCCCCTGGCCATGGCCTCCTCACCATAGCGCTTGCTGCCCACTCCACTTAGGTGCTGCAGAACGTCCAGGACCTGATTTTCATGTAGTGGGCCCTTTATGTTGCTCTAGCAGAGCCAATGTAATTTACAGTAGTGTTAAAGTCCCTTTATGCGGCCAGAGCAGGGCAAAGGCCACAGCGAAAGTGAAAATCTGGAAGGTCATATTTTGGAACCTGTGTGAAGTCAGTGGGACCTTGCAGAGTTTGCTCCACATGCAGGCTCCTGCCTCTGGCTATCAAGTTGTTCCCGTCCCTCTCAAGCCTGGATGCTGAATTTACCCATCAGATGGGGCTAGGGCTTCTCTTTCCTCCACCAAATCAGCCAGGCTGCCCAGGCTCATGGTGAGCACCTATGGGTGCAGCTCTCAGGAGCCCGATGCCACCCCATGGCTCTGCACAAGGCCATCCTCACTCTCACTCCGTGCTCTGCCATCTCTCACCAGCTCAGCCACTTACACCTCTGCACAGAAAAGGGCAGGTTGGTGGGAAAGTGCCATTCCCACTGGCTAGCAATGACAGTGCAAAGATGCAGGGCAACCAAAACTCTGGCCCTTCCCCACCTCCCTGTGCCTTTTCTCAAGATACCCCTGTAACCATGCTCATCTCCTACAAGGCCTTCCTAATCACTCACTGCTTCTGGGCCAGGCCACCACTCCCTGTTTGCTCATCTCCAGCACATACAATTACTGTAGAGCTGCCAGCCAAACCTAACGAGGCCTGTGCCTAGGGCCTCCTGCTACCGTGCACCATTCCTGTGACATGCATTGTCTAACTCGGAGTGTGAATTCATCTGACATTGTGCCACTCACACCTCTGCTGCTGCAGCAGGCACCTTACGGAGAATAATGGCCAGTTGAGCAAGGGTCTGGGAATCAGAACGGCTGGGTCCTAGGCAGCTGTGGGGTCAGGGGGCTGGGAGTTAGGCCTTCTGGGTTCTATTCCTGACTCTTGCTGCGTCCGCATGATTGGAGGAGCACAGGGGTGGCCCTCTGAGAGTCTTTCCTCCTCACACTCACTCCAGGCCACCAGCAGGCCATTGGCAGCAGTGCTATTTATAGGTCCCAGCCAGCTCCCCCTCTTGCTCCTGGGGGGCAGGGAGCAGTACTAGCAGTCAGCTCTGCCTTCCTTCCTCGCCCCACTCCGGCTTCCTTCCTCTCTGCTCCCAGCTGCTGGGGTCGCTCCCCTCTAATCAGCCCTTCAGCTGTGGCTTTACTTGTTAACTAACCCTCTGTTTAGACCCCAATTAACTTCTCCTGGTGGAGATTTGAGTGGCCGGTCCTGTCAACTCCTGACCCAGAACCCCTGTCACAGGGAGGTTTGCTTGCCCACATGGTAGGCCATTCTGTGTGATCCTTTGCTAGTCTTTCTGTGGGTAAACAGTCCTTGTGATCCATCCAAGAAATTCTTTTTCTGCAATCAACGTTCCCCTCCAGTGTCCATCAACATGCATTGCCCACGGAACCTCTTCAGCTGTGCCTCGCCACTCAAATCTCTCTTTCCATAAGATCTGACTGGCATCTGCAGAGTTCCAGTCATCCCCAATGATCTGTCATTGGTTACTCAGTCTGTCCATGACATTTTCAAGTTCTTCTAGAGCACCATAATTTTAATTATTGTAATTTATCATTGATTGTTTGAATGGCCGGGCTTCAATTCAACACAGACCAAACGTACATTTTTAAGAGTCGGAATCTAGTCTTCAGAGTCTGAACATATAAAGTGCTAAGTGGTCTGTCAAATGAAGTTCTAGCTGTCTCAAATGGGCACTCAAAATTAGTGGACACTTTTGGCCTTAATCTCCCTGTGCCTCCGTTCTCCTTTGTAAAATGGGAATAATATCACCCTAAACTGGGGGCATTGCAACGAGAAATTCTTTAGTATTTGTGAGATTCTCAGACCCTGCAGCGAGGAGCCCCATTGAAACAGCCAGGAGGAAAGTAGTAATTCTGTGTTCTATGGAGGATTTGGATGTGTGCAGAACACATGGCCTGGGGGCCACACACTGAATGAGAAGCATAAAGAGAAATATGGACTAGTCACCGATTGAGGGAGCACCACTCACCCTGTGCCCCGACTGGGTTGAGGCCCTGGGCAAAACCCAGGATGTGATCATGTAAAAACAGACTAATAATAATGCATACACACTTGGGGTCACAAGCAACCTGCAGTCTGGCATTTTGTAACTTTTCAGTGCTTGACTCTGCAACCTTAACATTCTTTTAACATTGACTCCGATGAAGTGAGCTGTAGCTCACGAAAGCTTATGCTCAAATAAATTGGTTAGTCTCTAAGGTGCCACAAGTCCTCCTTTTCTTTTTGCGAATACAGACTAACACGGCTGTTACTCTGAAACTTTGTATGAAATAATAATTATTATAATTAGTAATAAATCACGACCACGAAATCTCTTCAGAGTGAGATGCCCCACTCCAGCAAGACCTGGCACTACCCTAACCAACATGTAGGGATGCCATTTTTACTGTGTGACTGCCCTAGCCCTGGACTTCCCAGTTGTGCTGCAAGTAACTGACTTAATAGTAATTGTAAGCCAGGCACCCGATCTCTCTGTAACCTTCTTTTTCTCCAGTTCCTGTTTATTTCTCTGGCTTGGCTCTGGTTGGGGACAGACAGGCCTTCCCAGCAGGCCTCGCTTCCTCTACAAATTCTTCTTTTTTCTCTCTTGGTTAGTTTCGTTTCTGTTCTCCTTTCTCGCCAACCCATCAGCAGCTCCCCCTTTGCAGTCTGATGGAAGGGAATGGGGTCTCCTCTCCCTGACTAGCTTCATCCAGGCTCAGCCCACAGTGAATCAGGTGTTCAGCAGCTCCAGTGTGAGATCCAGGAGCCATCCACATAACCTTGGAAATTATGTGGTTCCCCCATCCATGTCTGACCAGATGATCAGCCTGGGGAGCAGCTTCCCCCTCCACACCCCCAGTTCTCTCTGCTCCACCCACCCGGCACCACATCAGATCTGTTATTTGGGCTAAAACAATACATGACAGATGATTTAACATGTCCTATCCCAGCGTGAGTGCCAATCATATGGTCCATTCACCGCCAGGGCACCTCCTGGCCATATCTGGGGATTAGCTCCACTCACGTGGGACACCCCTTTCTGGTGCTTGCTGCACACCCTACCACCATTGTCTCTCTCAGGGTGCTGTTGTAGTCATGGCATTTGATGTTTGTATTTTGTATAATTTAGAATGAAGGATAAAGAATAATAATGTAGCATGCATTAAATGTATTGATGTATGATTTGACCATACCCTGCCAGCCACCCTTTCTGAAAGCAGAAAGGAATGGCCTAGCATGCCGTTGGTAAAGATGCATCAGCCAGAATCTTGTGTCTGAAGCTGATTTCAAGGTAGTGACAGACCTTTAGGGTCACCATTTTGTTGTAAATTTAGCATTTTGAAATAAGTAAAAGAATGTAATGATTGTTTTCTCCTGCATTGCAATTTGATGTTCCCATTCAAATGCTCTGTGTAAATCAATCCTGTTTTGTGTGTGTGAATGAGGAATGTGTGTGTTAGAAGACAAGCGTGAAGGCCATCACCAGACCAGATGTTCTAGGGAGGAACCGATGACAGACATAAGGGCAGCGCTGAGAGTAACTGAGGCCACTTACAGGTACGGGGCGGGGTGGCTCTGGCCCCCGGAAGGGGCGGGGCCTCGGGTGGAAGGGGCGGGACTGGGCATCAGCATCCCCCAGCCAGCCCTTCCAGTCCGGCTGGCCCACGCCACCCAGGGCTCCTGTGTTGATTTAAAGGGCCTGGGCTTCCAGACGCCGCTGCAGCCGTAGGGCAACGGCGTCTGGAGCACCAGCCCCTTTAAATCGCCAGCCCCAGGGCAGCTGCTCCCTTTGCCGCCCCCGCCCGTCGGCAGCACCAAAAGGGGCAGGAATGTTAAAGCGCAGCAGGGTCCTTCCTCCCCACCCACCGGTAGGGTCCGTCCCAGCCTCAGGCCGCTGATGGGAAGCAAAAGGGGCTGCCGCGGCAACGCTTTACTGTGGGCTGGGTACGGGCCGGGGCGGGTTCTTACCGGTACGTGGTACCGGCCCCTCCCGACCGACTTTCACCCTGCGTAAGGGCACCAGGAGGCTGCACCACGCCCCTGTTGGAATGTCAGAGGAGGGCAGACTGATGACTCTAAAGAGGAGACAGGCACCTATCCATGGGGACAAGATAGCAGTGATCAAAGCCAGCCTGGGGTAGTTCCCTGAGAGACTTGATGAAAGAACAAGATAAAGGATGAGAAGGACAATCTAAGAAAACAAGCTCTCGTCAAACAGCAATTGATTACAGCATGACAGTGCAAAACTCATTGGTCCCAATGAAGGAAAATCACTATAGAAACAGGGGGCCTTGCCATGAAACTCTGGGTTCGCCCTGCCAAGACTTCCCTGGAGCATCGTGTCATGACTGACAGAACCCAGCTCCTTTCTACCTGTGATCAACCTAGTTGGCCACTAGATGGATCCGGACTCTGGACTGGTAACTATAACATCGACTGGTGGGACAGTGCGTGTGTGTGATTGAATGCATATGCTAATTGTTGTATTTCCAATTAATGCAGCATATTGCCTTTTCCCCTGAAAAAGATCCTGGGTGCTTCTTATAAGCATAACTCTGTGTCATCATAGCTTGGCCCTCTGGCCAGGTCACTGTGCATTTTCCCCTTCAGGGGTAGCAAAGTCTTTCTGTACCAATGGTCCCTGGCAGTCTTCTCATTCACAGCCCCTTCCCTGGTGGTTTATAGGGGAACCCAGGCCCACCCACTACTCTGGGTTCCAGTCCAGGGACCTCAAACCTGGCAACTGGGGTCTTCTTTTCCTCAAACCCTGTTGCTCTTTCCCTGAACTCCTTCCTACATCTTCTTTTCCCCCACTCTCTGGGCTTACCAGCTCCAGCTCCCTACTCCTGGAGAGTGATCGCACACTACTTCCCTGCAGCCTCTTTCTGCTGCCAACTTCCTGGCTTTATACCAGCCCCCTGCTCCTCCCCAGTTGGGCTCCATCTTCAATCAACCTGTCAAGCCCTGGCTCTTCCCCAGGTGCAGCCTATCAAGGTAATAACCCTAATTTACTGGCTCTGCTGGTGCCACATAGTGTTCTCCCTTGGCTCTTTCTCCTGGGGGTGGGAAATAGCATGAGTCCAGATCACTATTTGTACATTGCCATAATCACTGTGAAACAAACGTTGAAAATGATCAGGCCCCCTGATGCCGGCAGCTGTTACATTCTGTTCCCCAAGAACATCCTCTGAATCCAGCTCCAAGACCATGGCAGAGCTTCAAGGAGGCGCCTGGCTCTAGTGCCCAGGGCAGCTCAGTCAGCATTATAATGCACTTTGTAGGATAAACATGAAATTAAAGAGTTAGAATTAGCTTAAGGAAATAGATCTGTGCTGTAAAAAAAGGCCCTGACTAGCAGGTAGAAGGAGAGCCTTCAAAATAGTGAGGTATTAGGCCAGAAGTAATGAAATAGGGAGGATGGCTGGTTCAAAGAATAATAAGGGGAGGTTTCTCTAAAGAAGGATAGGGCTGCCTGCCAATTGTTTTAAATAAATCAAAGAGAATCTGTCTTAAAATGAGCTGACATGGTCCTTCCCACCTCACACACCAGTGTTAATTCCTGTGTGAGCCCAGGTGCAATGGGGAACCTGTTGGGTACTAAGAAGGAGGGGAGGGAAGGCCGTGGGAAGGAACGAGGTTGTAAATCTTCTCTGGATTAAGACTGGACATAAGGGTGAACTGTCTCCCGCTGGTTTTTAGCTGAAGTCAGTCATTGCAATGACATCACTTGGTTGTAAAAGGGGATAAAAAGTGAACTCTTCCAGGGTTCATTGCTAATACCTGCCTGCCCATGCTGGAGCCGACCAGCATGGGTCAAAGCACTATGGGTTTTGCCTGTTTGTGCATCTCTTGATCAAATGCGTATCACTGTGTTTTACTGTTTGGATGTAGTAAATTGCTTATTAGTGAGGCTTTTTAGGCACATTTACAAGAATTGTTTAAATACCATTTGACCTTTGGATTTAATAAAGGACTTTTTGGTTAAACTAGTGTTTGCAGGTTTTCTATATCAATAATTCCAGCATAGCGACTCATTGCCGTGGGCGCGATGTAGCGGGGGCTGCTCCAAGAGTGACTGCTGCACCATGGCTCAGCTAAATCTCATCTCTCAGCTGGGTCTGCATCCAGGCAGAGCCCAACCTTGCATCGCCTTAGGCCCCTGCTCCCCAATTACTCATTGGGCACCTCTTTGAGCACTGTATGGGGTGCTCCTGGCCCATCAGTTCTCTCCTACTGTAAGTCTGGTGAGTGTCAATGCATATGCCCAATTGCTTATGCCAGCAATGTGCTGGGGCCTGACCCTGCAAGCACAGGACTCCCATGGACATTGAAGAGTGCAGGATCGGGCCCCTGCTGCGTACTTCCTTGGCTACCCTGACCTCTCACTCCCCACTTGATCCAGGACTTCTAAGCACCCAGTAAAATAGCAGGAATCCCAGTTACTTCATTTCTATCATCCCCATCAAGTAGAAATGAAACAAAAGTGACATAAACAGGACGACCACCGGAGTGACAAACCTGAGACCTCATTGCTAACCTAGGGAATTCCCTTTCCAATGGCTTATGGCAGCACATTCCCAGCCCCCAAGCCAGACCTCTGGCTACCGACCCAGGGTCAGGAAAAGCAGTTTGTCACACTAACATTTTAAACAAATATTCTACTGGAGTTAGAGAAAATTTCTCCACAGATTCCATCAGACTTTGTGACTCATTCTGAGCGCTCCCCTAAATATTTCAGGGCACTTTCCTGCTTTCATAATGGGGGAAGGGGGAGAACAGCACCAGTATTGGCTAATTATTCCCCTTTCTGCAGGAGGGTTATGCCCTGGCAAGGGTCATAAAGTAAAAAAAAAAGAGGTAAATGTGGAATTCAAGAAATCATGGGAAATGCCAAACAGGAGCCCCTATGAGCCCTGAGACAAATGTACCCCCTCAAAGAGCAGATTCTGTCCCCAGGAAAAATGCCCTCTCCAACCCACCCTCCCCCCCAAGCCATTTGGAAACATGGCACCTGCTCCGCATCACACTGCAGTTCAGAGCCGGCAGCCATGTGCAAGAACCTTGTATCCAACTGAAACAGCAGTAAGGCTTTAGGGAGACCAAATGGAATCACGTGAGTTGAAGCAGGTTGCATAAGCCATGCAGAGTGCCCTATCTTCTTCTCCCAGACCCTGAGCTCCTGTCTCCCTGCACAGATTTCCAGCCTCCTCCACTGCCTGCCTGGACCAGCTTCTGACTCTCCCGGCATGGCAAGGGCTGGACTTTTCCCCAGGAACTGTGAGCCTCACTGGGAAATGCGCTCAGTGAAATGTACATAAATGTGTAGCCGCTGTGATTAATAAGGGGACGCGGGGTGGGTAAGTGGGGAGCGGTTGGCTCCTTCCCTTTCACTATAGACAGATTGTGCCTTACCCTGGGTGGAAGGACACTCACAGTTAGTGTATAAATAGCTGTGCTGAGAGCTAACAAAGGCCCCTCTGCTGTACGTAGCAGAGCGAATGGAGAAGTGCTCGGGTAATGGGAACTGAATGTTTCGTGTCACTGACCATGCTCACTCAGGGGGGATTCCCAGCTGCTTTAGGCTAAACACTTGAATCCATCCAAACAGCAAGAATATTTAAACAAAATGAAACCATTGCAAAGTAAAATACTTTGTACAGAAAATAAAATAGAAAACACTGACAGAAACCAGAGGAAGACAGGCCCCACCTCACACAGAATCCAAACTAACCAAGGAACATGCACTGCCGAGTCTCCGAGCAAGGACTCCCCTTTGTCCATGGGCCCATTTGGTGCCTATTTTAGCTTTGGATCATTTTTAATTAAAAGATGCCAGACGAGTTTAAGATCATAGGGTCAGATTTGGCAGTGAGAGCTGTGTGAATGGCCTGGGAGGATTGATCCACAAGCAAGAGTGATGGG
Source organism: Lepidochelys olivacea (assembly GCF_965140295.1). Lineage (NCBI taxonomy): Eukaryota > Metazoa > Chordata > Testudines > Cheloniidae > Lepidochelys > Lepidochelys olivacea. The sequence continues at coordinate 699,166 of NC_140417.1, read as the reverse complement.
GGATTGCATGGTGGTGTGGAGCTAGCAGAGGGCTTCACGTGGCCAATTCCCTCCTTGGCCAGGAACAGTGTGAAAGACCAGGATTGTACTGTGCTACCCTGATCCTGGGCTGGGTATTCACTAATGCCACCCGGCAGCCCTGGCTGCCCTCACACAGTGCACACTGGGGATGGACACAGAGTGAGACTGGGACTGGAGCAGTGCAAGCAGGCATTTCATTAGAACATCAGAACGGCCAGACTGGGTCAGACCAAAGGTCCGTCTACCCAGTAATCTGTTTCTGACAGTGGCCAGTGCCAGGTGCCCCAGAGGGAATGAACAGAACAGGAAATCATCAAGTGATCCGTCCCCTGTCATCCATTCCTAGCTTCTGACAGCCGGTAGGGTTGCCAACTTTCTAATTGCACAAAACCGAACACCCCTGCCCCGCCTGTGCCCCCACCCTGCCCCGCCCCTTCTCGCTCCAGCCCCCCTCTCTCCATCGCTCGCTCTACCCCACCCTCACTCACTTTCACCGGGCAGGGGCAGGAGGATGGGGTGTGGGAGGGGGGTGAGGGCTCTGTCCCAGGATGCGGGCTCTGGGGTGGGGCTGGCCATGAGGGGTTTGGGGTGCGGGTGAGGGCTTCAGACTGGAGTAGGGGGTTGGGGTGCAGGGCGAGTATGGGCTCTGGGCTGGGGATGCAGGCTCCAGGTGGGGCCAGAAATGAGTGGTTCAGGGTGTGGGAGAGGGCTCTGGGCTGGGGCAGGGGGTTGGGGTGTGGGGGTGAGGACTCTGGCTGAGGGTGCAGGCTCTGGGGTGGGGCCAGGGATAAGGGGTTTGGGGTGAAGGAGAGGCTACGGGCTGGGGCAGGGGGTTGGGTGGGTGAGGGCTCTGGCTGGGGGTGTGGGCTCTGGGGTGGGGTCATGGATGGGGGGTTTGGGGTGCAGGAGGGAGCCCAGGGACCTGGCAGTCACTTCTGGGAGCCGTGCGGAGCTAGGGCAGCCGGAGAGCCTGCCTTCGCCCTGGGCCCCCACTGTGCCACCAACCAGACTTTTAATGGCCTGGTCAGCGGTGCCGACCGGCGCTGCTGGGGTATCTTTTTGGTCGAAAACCGGACACCTGGCAACCCTAGCAGTTGGAGGTGAACACCCAGAGCATGGAATTCCGTTCCTGCCCGTCCTGGCTGATAGCCGTTGATGGACCCATCGTCCAGGAACTGATCTAGCGGTGAACCAGACCAGGTGCACTGCCCGCGGCTCGGCACTACAAGAAGGATACAAACGCAAGAGGGCCACATCCTATTCCACCCCGCGCAGCCCCTTTGCCTTTCCCTCGGCAGGAAACAGAGCAATGCTGCCTCCTGCAGGCCAGCTCCTGGCAGTCTCCCTAAAGGACACGTTGGATGGAGTTCCCACTCCGGGCCTTGTGGCAACAATTCTCCACCCTGACCCACCTCAGAGCAACAGGCATTTCCCTGGGAGTCCACCTACATCTCTCTTTGCTCCACTCCATCCCATTAGGACTTGTGATTCGGCCAAAAAGACCCATTTTATTCAGGGGCCAAGGGTTCCCGGTATGGGGGGTGCTTGAGACTCCCCTAGAGGGAGGGCTGCTGGAACACCAGGCAAGGCTTCACCAGAACCTCCCGCTCAGGCTGTCTGGGCGCCCAAGCAGCGCACTGGACTTCGGCATGCCCCTGCCCCATGGCTGCAGTTCCCATCACACACCAAGGCCTGCCGGCGGCCTGTGCTGTTACCCCTGCTTCCCGGGGGCTTCCCACCAGTGAGTCCAGGGCATCAGCAGCCAGACAGTGAAAGGGGGACTCTGGCAGGTGATAGCTTTTAGCAGCAGGGCAGGGTGCCATGGTAGGATGCAAAGAAAGATGCTGCAGCTAAGGAGAACCAGGCTGGCAGCAGCCCCTGGATGGTCAGGATCTCTGAGTTTAGTGGCAGTTTAAAGGTGGCCCCTCCTGCAGCATGCCCCACAGCACTGCACTGGGGACCTGGGGTCAGCACTGAGGGCAGGGCACAGCCCCTTCTGGCCCCGACACACTCCTGCAGCACTTGGCTGGGCAGGGGGCCACCGGCACAGGCAGGCCTGGCTCGGCCGGTGAGCACTGAAGTAATCCCAGTGGGGGGAAGGATCCCCAGGAAGCACACCACAGCCCAGCACCCCTCCCACCCAGAGCCAGGCCTCACCTGCCTGGGGGTCCTGCCCCGGCAGCAGTAGGGCAGCGAGGGAGGGGGCTGAAGGGGGCCTGGCTGGCCTGAGCTCTTGGGGAGGCTGTGCCTCCCTGGCACCCCAAGCCTGCAGGCAGGGCAGCAGAGGGGGGGAGAGGCTCAGACTCTGCACCCTGGGCAGCTCCCTTCGGCCCCCCAGGAGCAGATTCCTGGGCTCCTTCTGGCCTCTCCCCAGGGTTTGGAGTCCCCAGCCCCTATTGGGCTTTCCTGGCAGGGGAATCCCCATCCCAGAGCACTGGGGGATGGGGCAGGACCCGGGTACTGGGCGGGGCAGAGCGCAGTGGGAAGCCGGGGTTAGCGGGAGAGAGGGGAACGGTCCCCCCAAACAGGCCCCTCTCCCCACCCCCATTGAAGGACCCGTGTCTGGGTGCTGTGGCCCTGCGAGGAACAGGCCCCGGGCCCCCGGGGCTCGGGTCCAGGCGCAGAGCCCGGGGCGGCCGGGGACACGGACCCCCGCCCCCCCCTCCGCCGCCCCCTGAGCTGCATTGCCGCGGGAGCGCGCCCCGCCGCGGGAGCGCGCCGCGCACAGGAGCAGGGAGGCGGCAGCCAAGATGGAGTCGCGGCTGCTGCAGCTGGTGGGAGCGAGCGGGCGCGTCTAGGGCTCCCCGCCCGCAGGCTCCCCCCATGGCCTGGCCCCTCGCAGGCCACCCCGCGGGCTCGCCCTCCGCACCGGAGCCCCTCCCGGGGCATCTCCCCTCGGCCTAGCTGCTGCTGCGCTGCGGCTGCCAGCCCGTGCGCCCCCGACCCCTGCGCCCCCGGCCCCGACCCGTGCGCCCCAGCCCGTGCGCCCCTGGGCTCCCATCCCTGCGCCCCCGGCCCCGACCCGTGCGCCCCGGCCCGTGCGCCCCCGACCCCGACCCGTGCGCCCCGTCCCGTGCGCCCCTGGGCTCCCATCCCTGCGCCCCGGGCCCCCCACCCCTGCGCCCCGGCCCGTGCGCCCCCGGGCCCCCATCCCTGCGCCCCGGGCCCCCCACCCCTGCGCCCCCGGCCCCGACCCGTGCGCCCCGGCCCGTGCGCCCCCGGGCTCCCATCCCTGCGCCCCGGCCCGTGCGCCCCCGGGCCCCCATCCCTGCGCCCCAGCCCCGATCCGTGCGCCCCCGGCCCCGACCCGTGCGCCCCGGGTCCCCACCCCTGCGCCCCCGGCCCCGACTCGTGTGGCCCCGGCCTCGCGCCCCCACCCGTGCGCCCCCGACCCCGACCGGTGCGCCCCGGGCCCCGATCCGTGAGCCCCGGCCCCGCGCCCCCAGCCCTGCGCCCCGGCCCCGATCCGTGAGCCCCGGCCCCGCGCCCCCAGCCCTGCGCCCCGGCCCCGATCCGTGAGCCCCGGCCCCGCGCCCCCAGCCCTGCGCCCCGGCCCCGGCCCGGCAGGATGCTGCCCTCGCAGGAGGCCTCCAAGCTCTACCATGACAACTACATGCGGAATTCGCGGGCCATCGGCGTGCTCTGGGCCATCTTCACCATCTGCTTCGCCATCATCAACGTGGTGGTCTTCATCCAGCCCTACTGGATCGGGGACAGCGTCAACACGCCCAAGCCGGGCTACTTCGGCCTCTTCCACTACTGCGTGGGGAACGGGCTGGCCAACCGCGAGCTCGCCTGCCGCGGCTCCTTCGCCGACTTCAGCACCATCCCCTCGGGCGCCTTCAAGGCGGCCTCCTTCTTCGTGCTGCTCTCCATGGTGCTGATCCTGGGCTGCATCACCTGCTTCGCGCTCTTCTTCTTCTGCAACACCGCCACGGTCTACAAGATCTGCGCCTGGATGCAGCTGCTGGCGGGTAGGCGGCCGCGGCTCGCCCCGCTGGGGCCAGGGCCGGGCGGCCGGGCCGGGCGGCCGGGCCGGCGCCGGCTCTCAGCGCAGCCTCGGCCCGGGGCTCTCGGGGCTTCGCTCGGCTGGCGGCGCTGGGGCTACCCAGGCTGCAGCCCGGGGAGAAGCACCAGCTCCGCGGGTAGAGGGCGACAGACGTGGGGGAGGGTCCCGAGCAGGCCCGGGCGGCCTGGGGCAGGGGGCTCCTGCGGTTGGGCCGGGCCGGGGAGCAGAACCCCACCAGGCAGGCTGCAGAGGCCGGGTTTGGGTCTGGCTTGGTGCCGGGGGTCCCCCTCGGAGCAAGGGCTGCTTTCGGTGTAAGGGGGTGCCCTGTGCACACCCAGATCCAGCTGCCATTTCAGCCGGGCAGTCTGGTCTGTTCCAGGGGTCTGGCCCGGAGCTCCGAGCTAACTAGTTTGAGAGTCACCTGCCCAGGTTGCCCAGAGTCTGAGTCGCAGCCGAGTGGCTGGGCTCAGGCATGGGGATTGGACCCGCCATCCGCGGGGCCAGGCGCCCTGCAGCTGCCCGGGGTGCAGCCGGACGGGGAGCCAGCCTTGCTGCCTATGACTCCGGCGGCAGACAGGGGCCTGCCCGGCTCCCCCAGCTTGGACCTTGGCATCCCAGCAGGGGTGGTGGAGAGCCAGGCCAGCTGGGCCCGAAGGCTGGGTGCACAGGGGGCCCAGCACACGGTGGGAGGTTCTGGCTCCTGACATGGCACTCAGCCCCCAAGGTGGGAAGGACACAGTGCGGGATGGGCGCAGGTGCTCCCTCCCACATCCTGGGCCCACCCTCCCTGCTGCCAGACACCAGGCCTTGCCCCCAGCCACTGTGCATAGGGGGCCCCTTCCTGCAGTCCCTGTCCCCTACCCAAGGCAAGGATATGGGATCGATACATTTCTACAGCAATGAATGGTGACCCAAGCGCCAGTCAGAGGTGACCCTGCAGGGGCCAGGCCCTGGAGAGACAGCCCAACCCCACCCTGACCTTGCAGGGGTCTGGGCACTGGTGAGACCACCCACCCCAACTCCCACCCTTCAGGGGCCAGGCCCTGCTGAGACAGTCCACCCACACCCAGCAGGGACCCAGGCCCTGGTGAGACAGCCCACTCTGACCCTATAGGGGTCTGGACACTGGTGAGACAACACACCCCAAACTGCACCCTTCAGGGGCCAGGTCCTGCCAAGACAACCCACTCAGACTCTGCAGGGAGCCAGGCCCTGGTGAGACAGCCCATCTCCACCCAGCAGGGGCCTGGGCAGATAGCTTCCCTCCTCTCGACCCAGCAGAGGCTAAGTAAAAGCTGACACAAAAAGAGGAATTTGGACCACTGATTTCAGACCTGAATAAATCCCTGTTCCATGGTTCCAGGCCCTCCAGCTGCATGGGGGCCCTGTGGGCTCAGCCTTTGCTCTCTCCCCTCCAGGGTGGGAGGCTCTGCTTGGCCATCTGCCCGCCCACCTGCCCACCAGGCTGAGGAGGGTCCTGCTGCAGCCTCTGGCTTGTCAGACTGATGCAGTCTAGCCCTGACACGAAGCTCAAGTCAATGCACCCAGCAGGCCTGGTTCTGCTCTCCACCCTGGGGCCTGGCTTTCTGAGTGAAGCTGCAGTGATAGGGCATGGCTGGAAATGCTAGGGCTGATCCATTAATGGGTTTGAAAACCAGGCTCAAGTCCTTAAAGTGGCAGCAGAAGCAGCCTGGGGGCAGAGAAGGAAACAGGGCACAGGGGCATGGGCTGGTGCTGGCCTTGGCCCTGGGGGAGGCAACCAGATGCATTCTGCATGAGTGAGAGCCTCTGCTTTGAAGGTCTCAATCATCAGTCCCAGGAAGGGCAGGATACAGGAATCCAGGGGGTGGGGGAGCGGGGAATGAATGCGTTACATTCGGAACATACTTTGAGAGCAGGTCTGGCTAAACCCTCAGGTTTTCACTGCAAGAGTTTGTCTCAGCCCAGGCTTCTGAGGCAGTGCGCTACGGTGTATTCACGCTCTTGGTACCTTTAAACTCTGTTCAGTGAATCGGGGGAGCAGCTCTGCCTCATTGCAAACAGTCTGGAGTCGAAGGCCATTATTTGATGCCAGGTCTGTTTACAAATTGCTCTACGCATCCAGGGCCCACTGCTGCACCGTACGTGTAGTTCACAGCACCCAATGCAAATGGAATCCAGGAAGCGAGGTGGCTGGCTGGTGCAGTTACTGTTACAGTCGATCAGAACACGGGGGCAGGGGGAGCAGCTGGGCTTTTGGAAATGGACTATTTTACAAGAGACCTTCCTGGGCTGACGTAGCTTTCCTAAAAGTCAGGTGGAGCATCTTTCAGACAGCTAACTAAAACGAGCCCTGGACCAGGGAGTTAGGGGCTGCTGGCAGTGGAGGAGAGGGATTTCTCACGGTGGCTTTGAGAGGAGAGGAAGGAGCCACAAGGAAGATTGGTTCAGATGGCAGAGCCCCATAGCAAAGGCTCATAGCCCCCTCAGCGTACAGGTCAGTGTTAGGTAAGCAGACAGAGGAGGGAAGGGAGGAGTGAGACAAGGTCTGGGAGTTAGTCTGGACTCTGGGCTATTTTTAAAACCAAGGCAGATGAGCTAGAGCTAGATCCTGAAGTGGGTGAGGAGACAGTGACATAAGGTTCAGCTGGGGTGTCTTGGCAGCTGCCACATGCTGGAGTGAAGGCAGCTCTAGATGTGGGAAGCGCAGTAGTCCAGGTGGAGATCATGTAAGCATGGAGAGTGAACTGAGGCAGTGAAGCCCATGGAGCGTGTGAAGGTTGCACTAAGCAGAGTTATGGACATGGGCTGGAGAAGGAGGAGGAGAAATCAGGGCCTTGGCTGATAGACACAGTGTTATGGACAGTGGAGATAAATGGAGGAGTTGTGTTGGGGGTGGGGCAGTAGAGGAGATGATGATGTGCATGAGTAAATTAGCATTTAAAGTAGCATTTAAGGCTAGAGATACTGAGCTGAAGGAAGCCACACCTTTCCCAGGCCACGGCAGGCAGTGAGGCTGACGGCTGTACAGTCTCACTGGCAAAGGGGCGGTAGGCAGGTGAAAGCAGCGAGAAGGGAGAAGACGGCCCGCTCTCATTTCCTACCTGGTTTTCAAATGCACTCATGGACTGGAGCTAGTGAGCAGGAGTCCACATAGGGGAGTGTTGTGAGAGAGTTTAGAGAGGGAGTGTGAGAGCCAGATACACCAAATAAACAGTCTCCAAACTTAGGCGAACCCTCTCCCCCCATCAAAAAAAACCCCACAACCCACCCCAAGAACAAAGAAAGAAAGAAAACCTGGAAGAGTACAAATCAGGTGTGCAGAAGTCCGGCAACAGAGTGGGGGCTAGCCAGTTCATTGCACTGACTGCAGCCTGGCTAAGTACCTACCCTGTGGGCAGGGGGCTTGTGTGTGCATTCGATGCAAGCAGTTCATGGCCCTCAGAGCCGGTACTCAGCCTCTGGAGACCAGAGTGACTGAGCTGGAGGAGCTGAGGAAGGGAGACAGGTACACAGGCAAGACTTTCCAGGACACAGCAGAGTAGTCCCACCCCAGTCTGGCAGCCTCTGTGCTGTTGAAGAGGAGGAGAGTCTCAGAGAAGGAGAACATCAAGCTGGAGTGGAGAAAAATGATCCCGTAGTTTGGACCCTCCTTACAGATGATATCATAGTAGTTCTCCGGGGTGGGGGGGGATCACTGTTATTATGAAGAGACAGGTAATAGTAATGGGGAATTTGATTATTAGAAATCTAGGTAGTTGGGTTTGTGATGACCAGGAGAAGCGCATGGTGAATTGCCTGCTGGGTGTGAAGGTTGTGGACCTCTGGAGACAACTAGACAGACTTATGTGCAGCCAGTGGTTGTGATAGATAGGGATGGACATAGGGATAGGTAGGAGAGAAATCCTGGAGGCCAAGTTTTGGCTGCTAGGTAAAAGATTGAAGTCCAGGACCTCCATGGTAGCATTCTCTGAAATGCTTCCAGTTCCATGCTCAGGGCCAGTTAGACAGGCAGAACTGCAGGGTCTTAATGAGTGTATGAGACAATGGTGTTTGGAGGAGGGGTTTAATTTTATTAGGAACTGAGGAACCTTTTGGGAGTGGAGGATGAAGGATAGACATGAAGGATAGGCTCCACCTAAACCAAAACAGAACCAAATTGCTGGAATGTAAAATTAAGAAGGTCATAGAGGAGTATTTAAACTAAGGCCTGAGGGAAAGCCAACAGGTGCAAAGGAGCACATGGATTGGACCCCTTAGGGGAGGGAATATTCTATATTCTAGTAAAGAGAAGAGGATAGATGGGCTAGACGTGCAGGTAAGAGCTGAAGAGTAAGTCAAATGAAAAAAAGTCCAATTGATTATATCACATGAAGGCAGACAACTGAATATTGACACATTTTATAAGTACTTCTATATAAATGCAAGAAGTTTAAATAATAAGATGGGTGAATTTGAGTGCTTGGTGTTAAATGAGGATACTGATATAACAGGCATCACAGAAACTTGGTGGAACAATGATAATCAATGGGGCACGGTAATACCAGCATGCCAAATATGTAGGAATAACAGAGTAGGTTGGACTTTTGGGGGAGTGGCACCATATGTGAAAGAAAGTGTCAAATATAATAAAAATATTAAATGAATCAAACTACACCATAGAATCTCTATGGGTAGAAATCCCATGCTTAAATAATAAGAGTAGAGCAGTAGGAATATACTGCCAGCCACTTGACCAGGATGGTGCTGGTGACTGTGAAATGGTCAGGGAGATTAGAGAGGCTTCAAAAACAGAAAGCCCAATAATATTGGGGGATTTCAGCTATCTCCATTTTGATTGGGTACATGTCAGCTCAGGATAGGAGGCAGAGATAAAATTTCTAGACACCATTAATGACGGCTTCTTGGAGCAGCTTGTCCTGGAACCCACAAGGGGAGAGGCAGTTCTTGATTTAGTCCTAAGTGGTAAACAGGACCTGGTTCAAGAGGTGAATGTAGCTGAACTGCTCAGTAATAGCGACCATAATGTAATTAAATTTAACATCCTTTTAGGGGGAAAAATACCAAAGAATCCCACCACAGTACCATTTAACTTCAAAAAGGGGACCTATACAAAAACGAGGAGGCTAGTTAAATGGAAATTAAAAGGAACAGTCACAAGAGTGAAATGCCTGCAAGCTGCATGGAAGTTTAAAAAAAATATAATAATAAAGGCTCCAACTAAATGTATCAAATAAATAAATAAATAAATAACCAACCAGTAAGAGGACCAAAGAAACCCCCCAAAACATCACCATGGCTAAACAAAGTAAAAGAGGCAGTTAGAGACAAAAAGACATCTTTTAAAAATTTGAAGTGAAACCCTACTAAGGAAAGTAGAAAGGCGCATAAACTCTGGCAAGTCAAGTGTAAAAGTATAATTAGGCAGGTCAAAAAAGAATTTGAAGAGCAACGAGCAAAAGACTCAAAAGCTAACAGCAAAAAAAATGTTTTTAAGTACATCAGAAGCAGGAAGCTTGCCAGTCTGTGGGCCCACAGGATGATTGAGGTGCGCAAGGAGTATTCAAGGAAGACAAGGCCATTGCACAGACGCTAAATGAATTCTTTGCATCGGGCTTCACTGCAGAGGATGAGAGGGAGATTCCCACACCTGAGCCATTCCTTTTAGGTGACAAAGCTGAGGAACTATCCTGGACTGAGGTGTCCATAGAAGAAGTTTTAAAACAAATTGATAAAATTAAACTGTAAGAAGTCTCCAGGACCAGATGGTATTCACTCATAAATTCTGAAGGAACTCATATGAAATCAAGGAAATACTAACTGTGGTGTGTAACTCATCACTTAAATCAGCCTCTGTACCAGATGATTGGTCGATAGCTAATGTGACACTGATTTTTAAAAAAAGGCTCCAGAAGCGATCCCGGCAATTACAGGCCAGTCAGCCTAGCTTCAGTACCAGGCAACCTGGTTGAAACTATAGTAAAGAACAGAATGATTAGGCACATAGATGAACACGATTTGTTGGGGAAGAGTCAACCCATCTTTTGTAAAGGGAAATTATGCCCCACCAATCTATCAGAATTCTTTGAGGGCATCAACAAATGTGTGGATGAATATAGTGTACTTGTACTTTCAGAAAGCCTTTGACAAAGTCCCTCACCAAAAATTCTTAAGCAAAGTAAGGAGTCATGGGATAAGAGTCCTCTCATGGATCAGTAACTAGTTAAAAGATAGGAAACAAAGGGCAGGAATACATGGTCAGTTTTCAGAATGGAGACAGGTAAATAGTAGTGTCCCCAAGGGGTCTGTACTGGGACCAGTGCTGTTCAACATATTCATAAATGATCTGGAAAAAGGGGTAAACTATGAGGTAGCAAAATGTGCAGATGACACTAAATTGCTCAAGATAGTCAAGTCCAAAGCTGACTGTGAAGAGTTACAAAGGGATCTCACAACCAGGTGACTGGGCAACAAAATGGCAGATGAAATTCAATGTTGATAAATGCAAAGTAAGACACTGGAAAACATAATCCCAACACTACATACAATGGGGTCTGAATTAGCTGTTACCATTTGAGAGAGAGAGCTCTTGGAGTCATTGTGGAGAGTTCTCTGAAAACATCCACTCAATTTGCAGCAGCAGTCAAAATAACTAACAGAATGTTAGGAACCATTAGGAAAGGGACAGAGAATAAGATGGAAAATGCCACTATATAAATCAATAGTACGCCCACACCTTGAATCTCCATGCAACTCTGGTCGCCCCATCTCAAAAAAGTTATATTAGAATTAGAAAAAATACAAAGAAAGGCAACAAAAATGATCAGAGGTATGGAACAGCGTCCATAGATGGAGAGATTAATAAGACTGGGACTTTTTAGCTCAGAAAAGAGACAACTAAGGGGGGATATGAGAGAGGTCTATAAAATCATGACTGGTGTGGAGAAAGTGAATAATGAAGTGTTATTTATCCCTTCCCATAACACACAAGCCAGGGGTCACCCAATGAAATTAATAGGCGGCAGGTTTAAAATAAACAAAAGGAAGTACTTTTTCACACACGCACAGTCAACCTGTGGAACCCTTTGCCAGGAGATGTTGTGAAGGCCAAAAATATAACTGGCTTTTCAGAAAAAACCAAGATACGTTCTTGGAGGATGGGTCCATCAATGGCTATCAGCCAAGATGATCAGGCATGCAACCCCATGCTCTGGGTGTCTCTAAGCCTTATTTCCAGAACCTAGAACTGGACACCAAGGGCTGGATCATTCAATAAATTGCCCTGTACTGTTCACTCCCTCAGAAGCATTTGGCAACAGACACTATGGTATGGCCATTCTTATGTTCTTCTAGTACCAATGACAGAGTTTCACATAAGTTTATTCTGATCTCCTTGAAGATGCATTTCTGAGTGGGAAGCTGCATAACTAGGGATTCCAGCTTGTTACATTAATCCTGGGAAACACATGGGTGCAATCTGTGAGTGATTTGACATTTGCTTCAGACACAGCAGAGGAAACCTAGGTCACAAAGTGGGTGGGGGTAGGGGGACATATTGAGAGAGAGAATAGTAACAGCGCCTCTTTTAGCAAAAGGGTTAAACCTCCAGTGTCTGATTACTGGACAGTAATCAGGAAAGGGTTTAATTAAGGCGTCACAGAAGGCCCAGCTCAAAAACCACTGCCCCCTAGGAGGAAACTGGATCTAATTAAGAGGAAAGACTTTACTTCATCACAAACAGAAACCCAGCCATCTGCCCTGCTCACAATCCCAGTAACACAGAACTGGAGATTTTGCTAAATCCTTCGCTGTTATAAAACCAGCTACAACAGTTGTATGAGTGACAGTGTCCTATATTGCCCCACAACACCACATCTGGCAACAGAGGCTGCCGTTCCTTCCCAGCTGTGTGAATAGAAAGATCTGTGGGACAGAACTGATACTTATTTGAAAAGAAATAGGGTGCATGTTTTACTCCTCTTCCCCACCCTTCATGTGTTGCTTGTCACCTTAACCTGTGAGCTCTCTGGGAAGGGACTTATCTGTTTGGGAAGTAACTGGCCCGTTATGGGCACTACTATCATCTGGATACATAACTACTAACAACAGAGGAAGTTCCTAAAGGGGTAGAATGGAGGCCAGACAATCTGAGTTAGGCTGCAAGTAGTTTGGCCTCAACTGCATCTGGCGTGGAGGGAGCCACCAGGCCATTTGACTGGCAGAAGGACAGAGAGGGAAGGTGCTTATACGCAGCAGACGGAAAAGGGGACTAAGATAGCTGGATTGATATTTTCAATGTCTTACCTCCAGAGTCTACATATTGACCACCTCCCCTGTGACCAGTGGAGTTGGGGACACTTAGAAAGGCTCATAAGATGCCCTGGCACATTGGTGACACCCAAGGATCACAGAACAGGAATTTCTTGTACCCGGAAGCCATAGCAGCATTACAGGAACAATAGGCGATCAACAGGCCTTGAGCATTCCCGTCTTCCTCCCAGAAACAGAGTTGGAAAATTTAAAATTTTATTCTTTTGTGAAGGAAATTTGTAGTTTGAAATAACAATTGTCTCCTGGTATTTGATACTAATGTTTAAGAGCAAATGATACTTCAAACCAGCCTCATGGGCTTTAGCCCCCAGACTTACCATTGGAATCTAGCTCCATCATGACTGTGTGGCAATCGCCAAAGTCCACGACAAGTTGACAACATGCATCTCCTACTGTCTGTTGGGTTCGTTGCGCTAATCCATAGAGCCACTTCTGAATGCTGAAGTAGCAGAATGTTCCTTAGCCAGTCTTCCAGACACATATGGGCAATAGAACATCAGCAGCATCACTCGATAGCTCCATTTTCAAAAGGGCCTCTGATTTTGTGCTCACAATCAATTGTGGGCAGAAGGCAGCAGATGCAGCCAGCTAGGCAGACGTCTACGTTCTACTGCTTGTCCCCATGATTCAGTGTGGACAAAAAAATTAGAGCCCACATCTGAGCCCCCATTAGTCCTCCTTCCTAGCAGTCTACCTTCTGTCTGCCATAGTCTGCAGGCCCTAGATGACACCAGATGGGAAGTCTGAGAAATACGGGTCAGTCTTGTTTGTACAGGGTCATTTCATTGGCCATTTCATTGGCCTTACCTGTTGCACTTTGGAGTTAATTATATTAGTCTCATCATGTTTTAGTGTTCAAGAAGCTGTGCTGGGAGGCATATGTCCAGCTGGGCAGCTAAGGGGTTACACCCCCTTGCTGGGCCAAACAAAGCAGAGGAAGCACACTCAAGGACTGCCTTAGCTGCCAAGCTAGAGTGGGCAATTGCTCACACAACAGCCCTGTGACTGCTCCATGCTGTTCATTTGACCCTGCTGTCAAGGGGATGAGCAGCGTACTGCATCCCAGGGGCAACCCCTGTCCTGGGGGAACCATGGGGGCCTTATGTTCCCCCAAAAGCAGGAGCAAACTGAGTGCCAGAGGTTCCCCCTCCTCAACGAGGCCATAACCCACTTTCCCAGGCTGCACTGACATCTCTCAGACAGGCCCTCCCCTCCAGAAAGCAAATGGGTATCATCTATTGTCAAACACTGAGACACGGCCACTGAGTAGTATCGGCCACTAGCCAAGCTACACCAAGGCAATATCACTGCATTGCCAGAATGAAACCCTCCATGAGGCACGGGTGCTGGCGGAGGATGTGGGGGGACAGCTTCCTCTGTACCTGTGAAAAGGAACCTTTTGGAAGGATTCACCCCCACAGCAGTTCTTTTTGGCAGCTTTGAAAGCTGCTGCTTAAATGACTGGTATTTCTGCACCCAAAGGGACCAGATCCACTTCCCAGAGCCTCAGAGCTAGAGTATGCATTTATGCTGGAATGCCTCTTAAGGCAAACAGGCATGGAACAATCACTTCCATCTCCCCGGCGTGGATATGCAGTTGCAGGCTCAGTTTCCTCCCTGACGAGAGCCTTCCTGGGCGGGTGTAGTGAGGTGATTTGGGGTCCAATCTTCTGGTCAAACCCAGGAAAAGGTACCTCGTTTTGTGGGAAAGGAGAGTCCAAACAAAGCCCCAGGAACCCCACCTTGCCTCCGGGGCTGGCTTGTTCCTGCTGCAGGGCTCCAGAGTCCTTCAGCCCTCTCCAAGGACAGGATTTTTTTGGTGGAGGCTCCCCTCCCAGAGGCTCCCCTCCCTCCCCCATCCCATGGGCTCTAAGAGTATGTCTATGCAAATTATTGCTTCATTACAAGTTTACACCAAGGAACTTAGGGAAGGTCAGGTGCCCTCTGCACCGCTGCATTCCAAAGGAATCAGGTTAACTCATCTTGCATACTGAGCCAGGCCAAGCTGATAGAATGGGAGTGGGAAAATGGATGGAAGCTTGAGTAAGAATCTTTGTGCAGAGCTCACTGTGGTGCTAACACACACTAGAAGGTTGGCACTCACTAGATGCCAGGGGAAAAGAAGAGCTGGCAACAGTGTTAGAGGCCATTATATGTTTGTGTGTCTATCTTTGTGAAGAACAGACAGGGAACTGGTTACTTGCACACAGGTGCTGGCAAAAAACACCAATGCTAGACACAGTCGGACATACTAGCTCAGCAGAAAATCCTCCAGCAGCCCCCTCCTGTGCATTTCTGCTGCTGCTTTCATCAGGAGATACAGAAATAGCACATGCCTTTTCTCGGGGGCTCTGGCTGGAGTGCTGGCAGAGCAGAGGAGGGTGGAAGGTGTTATTTCCTGAATCGGTGATGTTTATGTCAGGAGGTAGAAGCTATTGTTGAAGATTTTGAGTTTAAAAGGCAGTATTTATTTATAGCCTGGCCCAACAAAAGGCTCACAAATTATCTACAACACTCAGAAGGGATCCCCTCTGCACAGGAATACACCCCAGTGCCATTTCTACAGGGATCCCAAGGAGCAATGGGAGAGCTGCCAGCCAGCGTGGTAGAGAGGGGACTTGGTCCTCAAGTCTGGACTGAGGGTGGGAGACTGAACAGCTGCCTAAACAGACACATCAAGGGCCTGCCTTTTTGTAGTTCACATGCAGAGTGTAATCCCCTTAGACAGTCACAGTTAAAAACAAATGCTTCCAATGGCGCAAAACACTTAGTCCTTCTGATTCCAAGGGCATATATTAACCAAGGAATCCCGAGCGCTCCCTTGCTCACTGCAGAGGCAAAGCACTGACCAACCGGTACATAACAGCCAGTGATGGCACTTGGGGGCTTGGCCACCCTTTGCTGTCATGCACTGGAGAGCGTTAACCTAAAGATCGCAGAACAACTGCTAGTCTTTGGTACCAGCAGGGCCTCCCACGCCCTAAGGACAGCCCTGTCACTCCTTCAAAGACAGCAACAATCCTCCCTAGGGGTGCCTCTTAATTACACTGGGAAGCCATGTGCATTTCAAGGGCTGCACATGGGAGCCTTTCTTGTGAACATTGCTCCATTCAGCAGGCAGCAGAGCAGACTGGGCAGCCTCTCGTGGTCAGGCTGAGAGGGGCAAGGTGGGGTGGAGCAGTCATCTGGTTCAGGAGGCTCCCCTGCATCCTGTGGCTGGGATCCTGAGATCTTTCTGAATGTATGTAAAGTACATGCTTTAACGATCCCACATTCAACCACACCACTGAAGCAGGGGAGAAGGGGCTCAAGGCTGGGCAGTGAGGGGGACAAGAGCCGGGGCGCATTTCCTGAGCAGCATGCATGGAGAGCACTCTGCAACAAGAATGCCTATAGAAAACACACAGCTTTAAAACAGCCATAATTTACACCTAACCCAACTGTTCCACACCCAACCCAGGCCCTAGTCCTCCCCAAGAGCTCGATACCAGAGCTGCTTGGAAGGGTTTTGTTACAGTTCTTTGACAAAAAAGTCGTGTTCATTAATTTGATCAATTAGCCCCCTCTTCTCGAAAGGAAGCGTTATGATAATGCTGAAATGTCCCATTTCAACACTCTCAGCAGGTAACATTTCAGAATGAGCTTTCAAAATGAAATCCATTGTTAATTTGATTGGAGAAACATTTTTAAAAAGGTCAAAATTGGAACAGAATGTTATTTCATCTCCATTGCACATTGTGTGAAAAAGTGTTTCTTTTCTCAGTTTTAAATGTGCTACCTGTCAGTGTCCTGAAACGCCCCGGTTCTTCTGTCAGGACAGAGGGAGAACGGCAGTGCCCACTCTGCCTTTTCTAGCCCATTCATTCTCCAGGCCACCTTAATCCGCTCCCCCCTTGTCTCTTCTCTAATGGAGACAGGCCCAAGTGTTTCAGGCTCTCTGCCTGGGGGCTTTCCAGCCCCAGACCATTAGCGTTGCCTCTGCCCAAGCCCCTTGATTCCTGCTGTGTTCTGGCGGAGACGTGGGGACTAGCACTGATCACAGCATCCCAGAGGAGGCTTTTTCATCCTTGCGTATTCCACCTGTCTATTAGCTTGTTCACTGTGGCTGCACACGGAGCAGAGCTTCCATTGATTCATCACGAGCACACCTAGGCCCTTGTTCACTGCAGCTGCACATGGAGACTTTAATCTGCCATCAAGTTCTCCATTCCCCTTGTTGGGTTAATCCCTTAAAGGCTCCTTTCAGTCTTCACTAGCTTAACTAATTTAAATAATTTTGTGACTATGACAATTTTGGGATCATCCAGACCAATAAAGGGGTCGGTCACCACCTGCCCTGTAACCTTGGGTGCCTGAATGCTGTGCTGCTATGGCTCAGAGCCCTGACTCCAGTAGCCAGCCTAGAAGCACAAAAGTCTCACCTTGGCTTCCACTAGCCTCGTTATGCCTTGCCTGGTGACACCAACACCTGTTCCAGTCTGGATGATCCCCAAATACGTCTACCTCAGTTCTTAACTATCAGACACTGGGACTGTGTCATCACCTTCTCAAAAGTGTGAAAACAGCCCCCCCAGTTTATCTGTTCACTTTGGGATATACCCTTCACACTGTTTGGAAAACAGAGACCTGATTGGGGTATAGATAAACACAGTTCATGTAATAGAAAAATCATCGATTCAGAGATGAACTGATAAGGAAAAGCAAACACCCACTGGTTACACAGAAAATAAACCAAGACAACCTCAGGCTTTACACTTCTATATTAGCCAAATTTCCTTTTCCAAATTACCTATCGACTCTAAACAGTTTTGCAGCATGCCCTCTGTCCTAGATGGGTATCTAGTGTTTCACAGACAGCAGCCCATTGAGATGCTGGCCTTCCGTTTCTGTTGTCCTTCAGTGTTTTCCCATTAACTCTAATGGTCCACCATTGTCTTTTCCTGGCTGGACAATGGATGGGTATGTGAAGTTAGTTTCGTGTAAACACCTGGCTTGGGAGGAACCCCTCCATGCTGTGAGGTATACTTGAAGTCATAGCACTGGTCATGAACATACTATTCCATATAAATACATAATTCATAGCCATCCTCTGTGTGTGTATATCTATATGTATCTGTCTATATATCAAAGACCATCAAATTCAGAACACTATCATCTTTCATAAAAGACCTTACTCAACATATTTGTATACACAATAACATTGTATATACCACTTGATTCAATTGCTTACTCTTTGGGGTTCAGACCCCTTGTCCTCCCTTAGGGTTGTCTGGACGCTGATTGTCACAGTGTCATCTGCAACGGTTGCCACTTCCCTGCTCACCTCCATTTCTAAATCACTAAACAATACCATAAACACCAGTCCTAGAACAGAGCCTTTTGCTAGGATGCAAATTGACCATTTACGCTTGCTGCATTTTCTGTCTCTTAGGCAGTTTCTGATCCATGACAGAACTTTACCTCTCACTCCATTGCTGCTTAATTTCCATAAGACCCTCTCCTGAGGGACCTTACCAAAGTCTAAATCAGTTACGCTGAGCAATTCTCCTTTGTTATTTATATTTCCCATTAACTATAGTGGCGGGAGGCTTCAACTGCAATTTGTGCCCAGTTGTCCTGGGCACTACACAGCCACACAGTGAGTGACAGGTCCTGCCTCAAAGATCATCACTGATATGTTCAAAGAATTCTGGTAGAATAGTAAGATACCATTTTCCTTTGCAGAATCCTGGCTGGTTAGACCCTATTGTACCATAATCTTCTAGGT
Organism: Lepidochelys olivacea; assembly: GCF_965140295.1. Taxonomy (NCBI): domain Eukaryota; kingdom Metazoa; phylum Chordata; order Testudines; family Cheloniidae; genus Lepidochelys; species Lepidochelys olivacea. The sequence continues at coordinate 681,059 of NC_140417.1, read as the reverse complement.
TTATTATTCCATTTGATTATCATTTCAGTCAATTTACCAGGTACAGATCTATGACTCACTGGTCTGTAATTCCCTGATCACCTTTAATACCATTTTTAAACAGAGATGCAATATTTGCTACCCTCCAATCTAACAATTTATTTTAATCTGGCTCAGCTGATGCATTCTTATGTTCCTTCAGAGCTCCTGTATGTGGCACATGTGCCTGGGGAGAACTTGTTTCTTTTTAATTTATCATTTGTTCTTGTATCATTTTGTTAGAGAATAGTCTTATCAATATCCCATCCTTGTTACCAGGAGAGACTAGTTATCTCCCCAGCACCTTTTGTGGGGAAAGACTGATGCTAGAAATCATTCTCAGCAGAGTTCTTATCTGTAATTGCTCCCTCTACCCTGGTGACTCACACCACACCACTTAAAGAACTTAGAGACATTTCTGTTGGTTTCATGCTTTTGCCTATCTGCTCTCAGAATTCATCTGGGTCCCAGGAGCAGCAGCCTCCCTGGCTGCTGGCATGTCCAAGAGCAGCATGGCCCCTCAGAAAGTAGAGGCCAGCTGAGAGGGTTTATGCACATGCTGAGGCCAGGGAGTAGTCTGGAGATTATTCCATAAAAATGGAAGAACCCTAGGGGGGAATCCCAGACACCTGCAGCTTGCATCAGGGGACATTGGGAAAGCTGCAGAGTTTGTGCTTCTAATGATGCTATGGACGATGTCAGGAAATCAGTTCCTTTCTGTCTCTAGGAGATGGGATTTTATGCACAATTCCTGTAGAGGGAAGTAATCTTACCAGAGAACAGAGGGGCGGGGTTGTAGTTATTTCCTGGAGGGACTATACATCTGTCCATCGTATCCTACACTGACATTACATGTGTTCTCAGGTAGCTCTACAGTCTGAGCCATGAGGACCAAGACTGCAAACGGATATCACCCCAGAGTTCTAAAGAAACTCAAATATGAAATTGCAAAACTACTAACTCTAGTATGTAACCATTTGCTGAAATCACCCTCTGTACTATTCTCTGACTGGCGCATAGCTAATGTGACACCAGTTTTTTTTAAGATTTCAGAGTAACAGCCGTGTTAGTCTGTATTCGCAAAAAGAAAAGGAGTACTTGTGGCATAAAGTACTTGTGGTATAAAGTCTGCTGCAGTTTCCACGATATGCATCTGATGAAGTGAGCTGTAGCTCACGAAAGCTTATGCTCTAATAAATTGGTTAGTCTCTAAGGTGCCACAAGTACTCCAGTTTTTTTTAAAAGGCTCCAGGGGCATTCCTGGCAATTACAGGCCAGTAAGACTAACTTCAGTACCAGGCAAACTGGTTGAAACTACAGTAAAAGAACAGAATTATCAGGCACATAGATGAACATGATATGTTAAGGAAGAGTCAACACAGCTTTTATAAAGGGAAACCATGCCTCACCAATCTATTAGAAATCTTTGGCAGGAGTCAGCAAGCAGGTCGACAAGGATGTCCAGTGGATATAGTATACTTGGACTTTCAGAAAGCCTTTGACAAAGTCCCTCACCAAAGGCTCTTAAGCAAAATAAGGAGTCATGGGATAATGGATCAGTAACTGTTAAAAGATAGGAAACAAAGGGTAGGAATAAATGGTCAGTTTTCAGAAGGGAGAGAGGTAAATAGTGATGTCCCTCAAGGATCTGTACTGGGAATAGTGCTGTTCAACGTATTCATAAATGATCTGGAAAAAGAGGCAAACAGTGAGGTGGCAAAGTTTGCAGATGACACTAAATTACACAAGATTGAAGTCAGCTTTGGACTTAACTAAAGCTACAAAGGGATCTCACAAAACTGAGTGACTGAGCAACAAAATGACAGATGAAATTCAATGTTGATAAATGCAAAGTAATGCACATTGGAAAACATAATCCCAACTATACATACAAAATGATGGCGTCTAAATTAGCTGTTATCACTCAAGAAAGAGATCTTGGAGTAATCATGGATAGTTCTCTAAATACACCTGTTCAATGTATAATAGCAATCTAAAAAGCTAACAGAATGTTAGGAGCCATTAGGAAAGGGATAGATATTTTCTGTCTTATTATCATAATACCACTCAATAAATCCATGATACACCCACACCTTGAATACTGCATGCAGTTCTGGTTGCCCCATCTCGAAAAAGGATATATTAGAACTGGGAAAAGTACAGAGAAGGGCAACAAAAATGATTAGGGGTATGGAACAGCTTCTGTAAGAGGAGAGATTAAAAGAACTGGGACTGTTCAGTTTAGAAAAGAGATGTCAAGGGGGAGATATGACAAAATCAGGAATGGTGTGGAGAAAATGAATAGGGAAATGTCATTTACCCCTTCATTTACCCATAACACACAAACTGGGGTCACCCAATGAAATTAATAGGCGGCAGGTTTAAAATAAACAAAAGGAAGCATTCCTTCATACAACACACAGTCTACCTGTGGAACTCATTGCCAGGGGATGTTGTGAAGGCCAGAAGTATAACTAGGTTCAAAAACAATTAGATAAGTTTATGGAGGATAGGTCTATCAATGGCTATTAGACCAAGATGGTCAGGGATCCAATCCCATGCTCTGGGTGTTCCTAAATCACTGACTGCCAGAAGCTGGGACTGGACAACAGGGGATGGATTGGTCGATAAATTGTCCTGTTCTGTTTATTCCCTCAGAAGTATCTGGCACTGGCCACTGTCAGAGATAGGGCACTGAGGCCATTGGTCTGACCTAGTAGGGCCGTTCTTAGGGTTTTATGCAGGGCTCCCACTGAAGACTTAGCATGATGCCTAGCCATTTTTACAATCTTTTTTTTTTTTTTAATGTGTGTGTATCTGCCTTCCCAAAGTGTTTACAGCCCTTATTGATAGTTGTTCTCCATTCAGATCTGTCTGCGGCTGTGTCATCGAAGTTGCCAGTATTTATGCTGCAAGAGGTGAGATTCTGTTAAGGGTATCTTTAAAGTGTTTTCATTGACCAAGCCTCCTGTGCTTTCTGAGTTTCAGCTCATCATAGAAAACATTTTTCAAGAGTCTATTATTGCCTGTTCTGGTAACACGATCTGTCTATCAAAGCTCAGCAAAATGGACAGATGATCATTGCTTAAATGGTGGTTAGTTTTGCTCTTTTAAGGATGTTAATGTTTTAGACTATCTTGCTAATGGACATAATAATGGACATATAACAGATCAGAGACAGCACATGTGAAATTCTTCCAAGTTGCTTAATGGGTCTGCAGTAAACAGTCCATGTTTCACACCCACGTAAAAAGGTCTGATCACTGCTGCATTGCATATCTTCCGTTTTGTTGACTGTTTGGTGTGCAGCTTAAGTATCCTATGGTGAAATCTTCTGAAGGCCTGACTTGTCTTTCATACTCTATGATATTTCTTGACTCCAGAAACTGTCACTTGAGATAGTACTGTCAAGGTATCAAGCTCTTTACATGCTCTTTGGTTCTGTACCATCAGCAGTGAGTTTGGCTCCATGGTAATGGTTGATGGAGCTGGTTGGAAAAGGACTTCAGTTTCTTCCAGGCTGATGGTCAGTTCAGACTGTTCAGTTGCTTTTGAGAACCTGTCAAGGATAAGCTGTAGATCACTTTCAGTATAACTAAGTAGACCACAATCATCTAAAAAAGGACTTCACACATGAATTCCTCAAGAACTTTGTCTTTGCTGAAAGCCTTTGGAGACCAAAGAGATTTCCATCAATCCTGTAATTTACATAGGCCCCCCCCTTTTTAAGGTTGCCTGTTGCATAATTCAGACTGACTGCAAAGAAGAGACCAAACAGTGTTGGTGCCAGCATACAGCCTTGTTTCACCCCATTAGATATGGGTAATGGTTTATAAAAGGCCACCATCTGAGAGTATTGAGCAGTCATGTCTTCGTGGTGTTGATGTATGAGGCTAACAGATTTGGTGGGATAGCCAAACTTTTCTAGAATTTTCCAGAGGCCATTTCTGCATAGTGTCAAATGCATTTTTTAGAGAAATAAGACATCATACAGGACCATGTATTGTTCGATACACTTTTCCTGAATCTGTCTCAGAACAAAGATCATGCCTGTGGTGCTCTGATCTGACCTAAATCCACACTCGCTCTCTGCTGGAAACTTCTCTGATACTGTTTTGACAAGCCAGTTGATTGAAATATGGGCCAGGCTTTTGCCACCTGTAGCTAGCAGGGAGATACTGTGACAGTTCTTGGGGCACCTGGGACTGAGTCCCCTTGTTACCCCTGCCTCCAGCCAGAGGGAGTCTCGCCTGTGGTGACGGAGTGTGGGCTCCCTAACACCACCTGCCTGTCAGCCACTCCAGCCCTCTCCTCTGGGCTACACCAGCCCTGTCTTTGCCTGCCTGCCTCTTTCTTTTCATCTCCATTCTCTGCCTTTTCACACACGCTCTTTTCACGCTAGGTCCAGCTTGCACAGCTCTCTCCTGGCTTTGGGGTTGACAAAACTGGCGGTGGTCTCAGGCACGTTCCCTGAGTCTTTAGGCACCCTCAGGAAATTTGGCTGCCCTTCGTGCTGCTTGTCATATTCCATGAGGAAGGTTTTTAACTCATCCATATTTTTTCCTGCAGATAATAAGCAGTGTTCTGCACAAAACCCTTCTAATCGCTTTCTGGTAGGTTTAGCATGTATTTCTCTGCTCATCCTGCCTTTTCTGGCACTCTAGTCCCTTACCTGAAATAAACAGAAAACAAGAAACTGTAACCTTTTCTTTCCTTCTCACTCTTTAGTCTCTCAGTAACTGGTTTATAAGTGCTGGGAGCATGGTCTTTGGTTAGCTAGTAAACAGGGTACAGATCCTGCCACCAATGCCACTGTGACAGTTCTTGGGGAGCCCAGGACTGAGAGTGCCCTGACACCACCAGCCTGTCAGCCACTCCAGCCCTCTTTTCTGGGCTAGGCCAACCTTGCCTTCTCCTGGCAGGTTAACAGGAGCAGAGGACCCTTTGCCAAGGGATCATAGAATCATAGAATATCAGGGTTGGAAGGGACCTCAGGAGGTCATCTAGTCCAACCCCCTGCTCAAAGCAGGACCAATCCCCAACTAAATCATCCCAGCCAGGGCTTTGTCAAGCCTGACCTTAAAAATCTCAAAAGGAAGGAGATTCCACCATCTTCCTAGGTAACCCATAGCAGTGTTTCACCACCCTCCTAGTGAAAAAGTTTTTCCTAATATCCAACCTAAACCTCCCCCACTGCAACTTGAGACCATAACTCCTTGTTCTGTCATCAGCTACCACTGAGAACAGTCTAGATCCATCCTCTTTGGAACCCCCTTTCAGGTAGTTGAAAGCAGCTAACAAATCCCCCCTAATTCTTCTCTTCCGCAGACTAAACAATCCCAGTTCCCTCAGCCTCTCCTCATAAGTCATGTGTTCCAGTCCCCTAATCATTTGTGTTGCCCTCCGCTGGACATTTTCCAATTTTTCCACATCCTTCTTGTAGTGTGGGGCCCAAAACTGGACACAGTACTCCAGATGAGGCCTCACCAATGTCGAATAGAGGGGGACGATCATGTCCCTCGATCTGCTCGCTATGCCCCTACTTATACATCCCAAAATGCCATTGGCCTTCTTGGCAACAAGGGCACACTGCTGACTCATATCCAGATTCTCGTCCACTGTCACCCCTAGGTCCTTTTCTGCAGAACTGCTGCCTAGCCACTCGGTCCCTAGTCTGTAGTAGTGCATTGGATTCTTCTGTCCTAAGTGCAGGACTCTGCACTTGTCCTTGTTGAACCTCATCAGATTTCTTTTGGACCAATCCTCTAATTTGTCTAGGGCCCTCTGTATCCTATCCCTACCCTTCAGCGTATCTACCTCTCCTCCCAGTTTAGTGTCATCTGCAAACTTGCTGAGGGTGCAATCATCCTCCAGATCATTAATGAAGATATTGAACAAAACTGGCCCCAGGACCGACCCATGGGGGAACTCCGCTTGATACCGGCTGCCAACTAGACATGGAGCCATTGATCACTACCCGTTGAGCCCGACAATCTAGCCAGCTTTCTGTCCACCTTATCATCCATTCATCCAGCCCATACTTCTTTAACTTGCTAGCAAGAATACTGTGGGAGACCATGTCAAAAGCTTTGCTAAAGTCAAGGAACAACACGTCCACTGCTTTCCCCTCATCCACAGAGCCAATTATCTTGTCATAGAAGGCAATTAGATTAGTCAGGCATGACTTGCCCTTGGTGAATCCATGCTGACTGTTCCTTATCATTTTCTTCTCCTCTAAGTGCTTCAGAATTGATTCCTTGAGGACCTGCTCCATGATTTTTCCAGGGACTGAGGTGAGGCTGACTCGCCTGTAGTTCCCAGGATCCTCCTTCTTCCCTTTTTTAAAGATGGGCACTACATTTGCCTTTTTCCAGTTGTCCAGGACCTCCCCCGATCACCATGAGTTTTCAAAGATAATGGCCAATGGCTCTGCAATCCCACCCGCCAACTCCTTTAGCACTCTCGGATGCAGCACATCCGGCCCCATGGACTTGTGCATGTCCAGCTTTTCTAAATAGTCCCGAACCACTTCTTTCTCCACAGAGGGCTGGTCACCTCCTCCCCATGCTGTGCTGCCCAGTGCAGTAGTCTGGGAGCTGACCTTTTTCATAAAGACAGAGGCAAAAAAAGCATTGAGTACATTAGCTTTTCCCACATCCTCTGTCACTAGGTTGCCTCCCTCATTCAGTAAGGGGCCCACACTTTCCTTGACTTTCTTCTTGTTGCTAACATACCTGAAGAAACCTTTCTTGTTACTCTTAACATCTCTTGCTAGCTGCACCTCCAGGTGTGATTTGGCCTTCCTGATTTCACTCCTGCATGCCCGAGCAATATTTTTATACTCTTCCCTGCTCATTTGTCCAATCTTCCACTCCTTGTAAGCTTCTTTTTTGTGTTTAAGATCAGAAAGGATTTCACTGTTAAGCCAAGCTGGTCGCCTGCCATATTTACTATTCTTTCTACACATCGGGATGGTTTGTCCCTGTAACCTCAATAAGCGTTCTTTAAAATACAGCCAGCTCTCCTGGACTCCTTTCCCCCTCATGTTATTCTCCCAGGAGATCCTGCCCATCAGTTCCCTGAGGGAGTCAAAGTCTGCTTTTCTGAAGTCCAGGGTCCGTATTCTGCTGCTGTCCTTTTTCCCTTGTGTCAGGATCCTGAACTCGACCATCTCATGGTCACTGCATCCCAGGTTCCCATCCACTTTTGCTTCCCCTACTAATTCTTCCCGGTTTGTGAGCAGCAGGTCAAGAAGAGCTCTGCCCCTAGTTGGTTCCTCCAGCGCTTGCACCAGGAAATTGTCCCCTACAGTTTCCAAAAACTTCCTGGATTGTCTGTGCACCGCTGTCCCAGTCACACATGCCCAGAAGTTCCTAAAGTCAGATTTGCTTCCTTTATTTGTGTTTGGTGCAACTATTATTACATCTCTAAAGTCCTGAGGAATTTCCTTAGCTTCCCAGTTATCCTTAATGATTTCATATAGATACGGGACAGTTTGGGTGCCTGCAAGTGTAAAGATTTCAGCTGGTATTGTGCCTGTGCCAGGTGATTTACTTGACTTCATTTGTGTGATAGCTTTTTGCAACTCCTCAGTGGTAGGTGGCTGGGCAATTTCTTCATATATAGGTGCTGGGACAGTCCTCTAGCATCTGTGTGTTGACAGGAGAGGGATGGTTGAATAGCTCAGCAAAGTGGTGCATCCATCTTTCAGAGATTCCTCTCTTTGACCTTGATTAAGGGACAAGTAGCATGCACCATCTTAGAGTTGCACAAATGACATTCCATAGAGGTCCTGAAATTCAGTAACAATTACTTGCTGTAGAATTAACAGACGTTATTAAAATGGCTAAACTTCCTTGTGACTCATTTTAACCTGATTCCAACAAGACTGCAGATAATTGGCCAGTTCAGCAACGTATGCTCAAGGGGGAAGATGCATCATATGGCATCTTCTCTGCATGAATTCCAGCCAGCACCACTTGCTCAAACTCTGGAAGCATTTGGGGACCTTCATGTTGTGACCTGCGAATTGGACCCATGTCCTTTTTGTGTGGGAGAGCCTAGCAGGGGGACAGCGAGTCCATTATTGGAGGAGAACATCAATGCCTCTCCTAAAAGGGCTAGGTGTTAGCATAACTGAAAGAAGCTCTTGTTAGCACTGCTCCAGAAAACATTTCCACACAGAGCCTTGCCAGTTACTGCCTGCCCCGAATCTCTCTTCCTTAGGGAAAAATAGGGTGGAGCGTGAGATCTCCGTAAGCAGGTTTTGGGCCTGGAACAGCTTCTCCCATTGGTCTATGATTTCCTGCTGGCAATGAAGATCACATCCTGGCTGATTCCTTTAGACTTTCTCAGCTGACTGGAACCACCAGTCATGAGCTCTTGCTGACATGCACGCAGGCCCTGGCCGGGGTACAGAGATGTGCTCAAGGGCTCGCATGCTGGTGTCAAAGGGTCCTGTTGCATCTCTCCTCCTGCACAGCATGCACGCGAGCCCCCGGGGAAGACACTGAGCTGGTATGAGCTGTGGAGCTGGAGCATGCAAAAGGCACTCAGTGCTCCAGCTCCATAGCTTCAGCCAAAGATTATGCTGTTGATCTGCTTGGCTGAGGGGATGTTGGTGGGCTGGAAGAAATATCTGCACCCACCTTTCATTACTGAGGGCCTCAGCGTAGGAGGTAGTTGGGTCCCTAGCTACATCTGGATTTCAAATAGTACCAGTGGCCAAGGGGGTGCTTTCCATCTATGATTGACAAGAGTCGTGACCTGCTCTGTCTTTGTGTAACGAGGCCTATATGGTGCCTTGTGCTGTGTTTGGGGCTACCCCTTAGACCACTCAGAAGCTTCAGTTTCTGCAGGGGGCAGCGGGCAGCGTACTTAGCATGGTTTTTCAAATGAAGCATCTTACACTAGGGCTGCAGGGGCCTCACTGGCTTCCACTTCACAGTGCTGTGTAGCTCTAAGAAAGCCCTGTATGCTTTGGGTTCTGGATTCCTTAGAGACTGGGGGGTGTGGGTGTCTTTTAGCCCAGAGACTGAGTCAGCTGCCAGTCTCCATCTTATAGTCCCCAGAGACATTAGCGTGGAGGTGGGGTGATATGAGTGGAGATCCTTTGACAGTGGAACATATTCCACACTCTTGGTCAAACAAAGCCAAAATCTGTTGGCCTGCAGGGCATGTTGACAGGCCTCTTTCTCCATTTATCATGGCTTTTGGAGAGTTGCTGGAGTAAGGGGGAGGGAGGGTAAGAGATTTAATGTTCCTGTTGGGTCATGTTGATTTTATTCTCTACTTTTGTGTTGAGTTGTGCATGCACCCAGAGCTCTGGAAAGAAATAAAATAAAATGTCCAATGTGTGTCTATGTTTAGAAAACAAAACTAGGTCATGAAAAGCATAGTCGCCTCTTCTCAGGCTTTAGGTTGGGAGACTAATGTCTATTCTGGCCTAGAAATGCAATTTTCAGGCCCTTTACAAACTGTGTGTGGAGTTTTCAGTGGAAAAATAAATCAGATCTAAACCCTGTCAGACAACTCCCAGTCCTGTGCAGCTGCTCCTCTGCTTTGGAATAAGTCTGCTATTGTGCAAACATGCAAGTTACTCAGACACTCCAAATTAGCTAAATGCATCTTCTACCAAGGGGATTTTAGTCCTGTCAGTAAGAGCCTCCTCATTGTAATTTGCTAAAATCCTGCTCCATTGTCGTAGCCTGAGTCATAACATTAAATTCCCTTCAATTAATTAATTTTGCTAGGATAAGAAAAGCCCTTGAGATGTGCATCTCATTTCCAAAGGGCCTCTGAGAAGATGGTAACAAAGTATGTGAAACTAGACAGCCATAAAGCGTCTCCAAAAAGAAATGCAGCCAAGAGATTCCAGCTAAACAGAGCCAAAGATGTCAGGGCAGCCAAAGGAGAATTCAGGAACCAGCACAAGACACTCCTCACATAGAAATGGACTTTTTAAAAATGGAGTGAATCTGAGATAGATTCCTGAAGTCTGGAAAGGGACAAACAAAGGTTATGACACCAGGAAACCAAGAGCAGCCTGTTTCTAAACTCTCGCCTAAAGGACCTGGCAATTAGGTGCTGGGGAGTCCAGTTGGTGGCTGGCTTTGCCAAGGTGGATTCAGGCAGCAAAGCATGTGTGTGTAACAGCAGAGGACCTGGGAGGAGAAAGGGGGAAATCAGGGATCAGCAGAGAGTTGGTCTAAACAACGGACAGGATTCGACATCTCACACAAATGGCTCATGGCAAAGCGCAGGAGCAGGAGGAGAAACAGGGGAACTGGCTAGAAAAGTGTAGGAGCATGAGACAAAGGGGACTCTTAGGAGGAGACTCACCCAGCTCCAGAATGGCTGAGTGGAGCATTCAGGGTGGTTCTAGGACCTCTACTCATAATGGAACTGCATTGGATGTGAGGGGATTGAAAACAAGCTCTCTGGGTTCATAGGCCAGACTAACCTTGGGGCACGGCAAATAATCATAGAATAGAATATCACAGTTGGAAGGGACCTCAGGAAGTCATCTAGTCCAACCCCCTGCTCAAAGCAGGACCAATCCCCAATTTTTGCCCCATATCCCTAAATGGCCCCCTCAAGGATGGAACTCACAACCCTGGGTTTAGCAGGCCAAAACTCAAACCGCTGAGCTATCCCTCCGCCCCCCCCAAATGATGCAGGGAGATTCCAAAGGGATGCCGGGGTTTCGAGGACTGGACAGCAGTGGGGAAATGCAGATCAATGGAGACCAGTGTAAAATCATGATCTGGGGAACAAGGACTCAGTCTTGGGAATATGAGCTAACTGGACCAACCACAGAGCACCCAGGTCTTGAGAAGCTCCCAAGATGATTGTGAGGAAGCAGGAAACCTGGCAGCATGGTAAAAAGGCAAATGAAATATTACTAGGCATAAAGGCAGAATCCCAGACAAGAGGTGCTACTGTTAGTCCCTGTCTGTGAGCGCTGGGTACCACCTGACAGGAAGGAGATTACTGCCCTATGGAGATCCTGGGTCTGAAGAAAGTATGAGTCAATTTTCTTCTGCTTGGAACAGAGGAGACTTGCCTCATTGGGGGCCTTTAGAGCTGGGAAAGAGGTCCAAATTCATTCAGAAACACTAGGGGCTAAAACCTAGCAGTGAGGAAGCTAGGAATAAACAGGTCAGGAAAAGCATGTGGGAAAAGATTCTGGAGAAGGCAGCTGCAGCCCAGAGCATGGAGAAGTTCAGGAGGGGTCTAGATAAACCAAAGAGGAGCAGCCAACTTGTTTTTAGTATTGCAACCCCAGCACTTAAAAAATCATGGGACATACTTAAAAATCTTGAGATTTTTAAAAGGTAACAGAAGTTGGGTTGCTTTATTTGCATTTTGGTTTCTGAGCCACATGGGTTCATGGTTTCCAACTTTGCTCCACAGTCATGAGGGCTAGAAATGCATTCCTTTATAAGTGAAAGCCACGATTCTCACATAACCACAGGACTCCAGGAGCTGGGACTTTAAGAAAACATCAAACATTGTGAGGCTGGTGATAAAATCATGAGTTGGCAACAGAGAGAAGTGTCCCTTGCCTTGGCAGGCAAATATAAGCACACCCCAGGCCAGGGAGTAGTCAAACCCAGCCTGACTGGGCTTCTGAAGAAGGCAGATGAGACCTTAATAGAAACAGTACTGTTGTTGTGCAGTGTATGCGTGCTCCTTTGCACTAGGAGAGGGGAGGTGCTGTACTCTTCTCCAGAGCAGGGGTGGGCAAACTTTTTGGCGTGAGGGCTACATCTGGGTATGGAAATTATGCGGTGGGCCATGAATGCTCATGGAATTGGGGTTGGGGTGCAGGAGGGGGTGAGGGCTCCGGCTGGTGGTGCAGGCTCTGGGGTGGGGCTAGAGATGAGGGGTTTGGGGTGCAGGAGGGGGCTCTGGGCTGGGACTGAGGGGTTTGAAGGGTGATCAGGGCTGGTGCAGGGGGTTGGGGCGCCGGGGGGGGGGGGTGGCTCAAGGGTGCAGGCTCTGGGCGGTGCTTACCTCAAATGGCTCCCAGAAGCAGCGGCATGTCCCTGCTCTGGCTCCTATGTGACGGTAGGGCCAGGCAGCTCTGCTGGGTGCTGCCCCACCCACAGGCAGCTGCAGGGGAAGCACTTGGGGCAGGGACAGCATGTGGAGCGGAGGCCCCTGGCTGCCCCTATGCATAGGAACCGAAAGGGGGACATGCCGCTGCTTCCGGGAGCCACGCAAAATGGCCCTGGACCCTGATCCCCATCTGGAGTGCCGGAGAGGGTCAAGCCCCAGACCACACTCTGCAGTGGGAGCTCGAGGGCTGGATTAAAACGGCTGGTGGGCCGGATGTGGCCCACGGGCCGTAGTTTGCCCACCCCTGCTCTAGAGCCTGCTCTAGAGCCTGCTCTGTCTGCTCAGGGTCCCTGATACCACCACCACTGCCTGACCTTTCTGAAGCATGTAGCTGAGTTGTCTCAATGGGCCAGTGTCTGCATCTGAGAAAGGTTAGGTTTGCAGTGGCAGCATGGCTGAGAATGTCAGCTTTAACTCTCTGAGGGCTCCTTGCCTCTCCATAGGGGTCTCACAGGAACAAGGTTCAGCATGTGTCAAACACTGGGCCTGGCAGCAGACCACAATGCTGCTGTAGATCAAGGTAGCTCCCCTGAGTGACTGGTGTGAATCCAGTGGGAGGTGCAATCCCACTGGTGTTAGTGAAGATACCCCAGATTTACACTGGTGGATCTGGGAGCAAAGTCCAACCCTAGGAGCACTTGGAGCTTGCACTGAATTATTGGTAAAGAAGCTTTATTCAAAATAATTGGTGTGATGATCACCAGATCTCATTGTTGCCATTCATTATTTGAATTACAAACTTAAAGGGTTAAGCTATGTAGAGTCCTCCTGAGAGCTAAGGGTCCAATTCAAATCCCACTGAAATCATGGGGATGGGTTTGTAGCAAAGCTCAATGGAAACTGAGTTATAATTAGCCAAAGCACACACTCCCAGATGTCAGATCCCAGCCCCAACCCCCATCTCTCTCTTACACACATCCACAGATGTGCCCCAGCCCAGCCCTTTTGTGCCCATCACTTTTGTTTAGCTCCCTAGAACAGTCCTCATGTTGCAGAGTCTCAGATTAGCCTCATGGCCACCAGGGAGATCCCCCAATTCATCTGGTGCTTCCAGGCTTCCAGTCCTGCCAGAGTGGATCACCACTTTGCAGACCAACATTCCATGTTGGTGATGTAGAGGGAACAAATCCAGCCATGTGTGTAGAGTCCTCACCTTGTCTGCCTACCGTACAGCCCCTTCCTCCTACCCACAGTGCTGCTTTGGCTTTGCATCTATCCCTTTCCCCATGGAGTGCAGGGGAAACCCTACTTTTATCCCCCATCCAGCCTCAAGCTCATTCACCCTTGTCTCCTCAGCATTGTCCTGCCTAACATACGCCTAGGAGCCTAACCATCAACCCCCACACATCCATAGACATGTGATTACCATTCATTCCTCAATTCCTTACCCATCATTTTTCCATCAGGCTACTCATTCATCCTCCTACACCTACAATATAGCCTTTGCCAGCCACTGAGTCATTCATTTTTTGGAGCCCAGCCCACCTGCCTTCCACTCAGACAATCTATCTAGTCATCTGCCCACAATCCCACTTGTGCCTGCCACTTTCTAGTTGTCCCCAGTGCTGTCCATCCCCATAGGTAGGCACTGATGAGAAAGGGAAAGGTGGTAATCCAGGGCAGCCACATGGCGATCAAGGGCAGTTACAGAGAGCAGAAGTAGCTGGAGACTAGGGAGGCATCCTCCAGGACAAGCCACCTACAAAGTGCCTCCCACAACCACTCTGAGGCCTGATCTACTCTATACATTTGCATTGGTATAATTATGTCACTCAAAGGGGTGGGAAAAATCCATCCCCTGCCCTGAGTGACAGCATTACACTGACCTAGCCCCCAGTACAGACAGGGCTATGTCGACAGGAGGGCTTCTTCTGCCATTGCAGCATTTTAAGTATAGACCTACCCAGAGGTGCCACAACTGAGGGAGGCAACGGGGTGTCTGCACACCCTGGATAGCCCATTGTACCTGGTTTATATTGGTGAATCACACAGCCCCTTCTTATGTGGCTCCAGTCCCTGGGGCTGGACACTCATAGTCACTCTGGGCTTCACGAAGCTTGGACTCTAAGTTAAAGAGAATCCTTTGGGGTTTTGCCTGGGAATTCCCAGGAGAATTCTCCCCCATTTCCAGGAGGAAACACAGGGAAAGAAAAACCCAGTGTTTTTGGAGAGTTGGCTCCAAGATATTTTGGGAGGCAAGATGGGGGGAGGGATAGCTCAGTGGTTTGAGCATTAGCCTGCTAAACCCAGGGTTTTGAGCTCAATCCTTGAGGGGGCCATTTAGGGATCTGGGGCAAAAATTGGGGATTGGTCCTGTTTTGAGCAGGGGGTTGGACTAGATGACCTTCTGAAGTCCCTTCCAGCCCTGATATTCTGTAATTCTTTGGATGGACAAAGCAGCACAGTATTCCTAAGAGGGGTCTGGGTCAGACAGAGAGGCTGCAAGCTGCCCTGAAAGGAGCAGAGGGAAGTGTATAGACAGACGGTCACCCTGGGGAAGGAGAGGGGGATACAGGAGTTGGGGGAGGGAGAAGAACATGCGGAAGTGATTATGCAGCTCAGATGGAGTTGCCCTGGAGACAGGATTTCAGAGGCATCTTGTTCGAAGAGAGCCTGACATTCCGGTGACCAAAACCCCACTCCTCACACCCTTCTGGAATTGTGAGGGGCAGACTGCCTTTGCTAGGGCATTGTCCCCTGTTCTTACTGACCCCTCAGGAGTGTGGGGGAGAAATAAGAGAGGAGAAGCTCTTGGGGGTATCTTTGGAGTGAGGAGGGATGGGTGCAACAGGGGAGAGGGAGTGTGAGTGGCTCAGCACAGGGTGTCTCATTCATATTCTCATGGCAGGTGCTCTCTGTGTCCTGCTCTCTGCAGCTCATTAGCCATTCCAAACACCTCTGAACAGAAAGGTCTCCACCTTCAGCAGGGATGCAGAGACTTTGGTGGATTGGGCAATTTGAATGTAAATGAGATTTCACTGCTGAAATCAGAATCGGGAGAGTTAGAGTGAGTGTGTGTGTGTGTGGGGGGGGGGGGGGGGTCCTGCAATGAAGGATGGTGACAGAAATGAGGCCCTGGTGAGCATCTCCTTGTCCCTGCCACAGGGAAGCACATATTCCCGGTGGCTCCTTGCAGGCTGCAGCTCCACATCCATGCACAGAGACACAATCTGCTCAGCATTGGGCATTCACATTCTTCCATGAGTGTCAACACAAATAAGTCTCATGCCACAAAGGCCATAAAATCCACAAAGGAAGATTTATTCTTTCCTGCCTGCGCTCAGCCAGGGACACTCCCCAAACCCTCACCCTTCCTCTGTGCTCAGCCCGTTCACCCGTCACAACTGAGTTCCTCAGGGGCCGGGTCCTGAGGGCAAAGACCTGCTGTAATTCTCCTCCTGAGCAGGGTGGTGCCAAGCCCACCCCAGCTCAGGGATGGGAGCGAAGGGAAGGGAGCTAGTGCCAGGCGAGGAACAGC
This sequence comes from Lepidochelys olivacea, assembly GCF_965140295.1. Taxonomy (NCBI): domain Eukaryota; kingdom Metazoa; phylum Chordata; order Testudines; family Cheloniidae; genus Lepidochelys; species Lepidochelys olivacea. The sequence goes on along the minus strand of NC_140417.1, from coordinate 665,440 downwards.
CCCAGCTTGGAGGAGAGAGGTGGTATGGATTTGGGAAGGGTGAGCCATTTAGGGTAGAGGGGCACCTACAGTCTCCTCCCAGCTGGGTTTCCAGGCAGCCCTGGGGGCTGCGTTATTGTCCAACCTTTCTCAGAGTGGCTTCTCAATGGGCCAACCCCCGACTGTCTGCCCCCCCACCTGAGGGAGTGCGGGCCACCCCCCCGACTGTCTCATCCCCCCCCCCCGCCTGAGGGAGCGCGGGCCACCCCCTGACTGTCTGCCCCCCCCACCTGAGGGAGCGCGGGCCACCCCCCGACTGTGTCTCCCCCCCGCCTGAGGGAGCGCGGGCCACCCCCCGACTGTGTCTCCCCCCCGCCTGAGGGAGCGCGGGCCACCCCCCGATAGTGTCTCCCCCCCCCCGCCTGAGGGAGCGCGGGCCATCCTCCGACTGGCTCATCCCCCCCCGCCTGAGGGAGCGCGGGCCACCCCCCGACTGTCTGCCCCCCCGCCTGAGGGAGCGTGGGCCACCCCCCGACTGTGTCCCCCCCCCGCCTGAGGGAGCGCGGGCCACCCCCCGACTGTCTGCCCCCCCGCCTGAGGGAGCGTGGGCCACCCCCCGACTGTGTCTCCCCCCCGCCTGAGGGAGCGCGGGCCACCCCCCGACTGTCTGCCCCCCCGCCTGAGGGAGCGTGGGCCACCCCCCGACTGTGTCCCCCCCCCGCCTGAGGGAGCGCGGGCCACCCCCCGACTGTCTGCCCCCCCGCCTGAGGGAGCGTGGGCCACCCCCCGACTGTCTGCCCCCCCCCGCCTGAGGAAGCGCGGGCCACCCCCCGACTCTCTCACACACCCCCCGCCTGAGGGAGCGCGGGCCACCCCCCCAACTGTGTCCCCCCCCCGCCTGAGGGAGCGCGGGCCACCCCCCAACTGTGTCCCCCCCCCGCCTGAGGGAGCGCGGGCCACCCCCCGACTGTGTCCCCCCCCGCCTGAGGGAGCGCGGGCCACCCCCCGACTGTGTCCCCCCCCGCCTGAGGGAGCGCGGGCCACCCCCCGACTGTGTCCCCCCCCCGCCTGAGGGAGCGCGGGCCACCCCCCCGACTCTCTCACACACACCCCGCCTGAGGGAGCGCGGGCCACCCCCCGACTGTGTCCCCCCCCCGCCTGAGGGAGCGCGGGCCACCCCCCCGACTCTCTCACACACACCCCGCCTGAGGGAGCGCGGGCCACCCCCCGACTGTGTCCCCCCCCCGCCTGAGGGAGCGCGGGCCACCCCCCGACTGTGTCCCCCCCCCGCCTGAGGGAGCGCGGGCCACCCCCGACTGTCTGCCCCCCCCCGCCTGAGGGAGCGCGGGCCACCCCCCGACTGTCTGCCCCCCCCCGCCTGAGGGAGCGCGGGCCACCCCCCGACTGTCTCCCCCCCCGCCTGAGGGAGCGCGGGCCACCCCCCGACTGTCTCCCCCCCCGAAAACTGCCGATTTAAACCGCAGTACGTTTAAACACACCGCTTACAGCTGACAGGGAGAGGCGGTAATAGGGTGAGTTAGCGGGGCCGGGCCCTGCCTCGAGCCGGGGTCGGACTAGGTCCCTCCTGAGGGCCCCTCCAGCCCTGAGGGTCTGTGAGGGGCCGGCGCCCTCAACATGAGCGGGTCACAGACCCCCAGACCCAGCTCGGAGACTCAGTTCCTCCGACAATTGCTTCCTGGAGCAGCTACTTCCGAACTAGCCGCTTAAAAAGTTACCGCATTAAACAATACTAGTTTGGGGGCGGGGGGGGAGACACAGTCTGGGGTGGCCCGCGCTCCCTCAGGCGGTGGGGGGGAGACACAGTCTGGGGTGGCCCGCGCTCCCTCAGGCGGTGGGGGGGAGACACAGTCTGGGGTGGCCCGCGCTCCCTCAGGCGGTGGGGGGGAGACACAGTCTGGGGGTGGCCCGCGCTCCCTCGGGGGGGGGGGGGGGAGACACAGTCTGGGGTGGCCCGCGCTCCCTCAGGCGGGGGGGGGGGGAGACACAGTCTGGGGTGGCCCGCGCTCCCTCAGGCGGTGGGGGGGAGACACAGTCTGGGGGTGGCCCGCGCTCCCTCGGGGGGGGGGGGGAGACACAGTCTGGGGTGGCCCGCGCTCCCTCAGGCGGGGGGGGGGGAGACACAGTCTGGGGTGGCCCGCGCTCCCTCAGGCGGGGGGGGGCAGACAGTCAGGGGGTGGCCCGCGCTCCCTCAGGCGGGGGGGGGGGAGACACAGTCTGGGGTGGCCCGCGCTCCCTCAGGCGGGGGGGGGGGCAGACAGTCAGGGGGTGGCCCGCGCTCCCTCAGGCGGGGGGGGGGAGACACAGTCTGGGGTGGCCCGCGCTCCCTCAGGCGGGGGGGGGCAGACAGTCAGGGGGTGGCCCGCGCTCCCTCAGGCGGGGGGGGGGAGACACAGTCTGGGGTGGCCCGCGCTCCCTCAGGCGGGGGGGGGCAGACAGTCAGGGGGTGGCCCGCGCTCCCTCAGGCGGGGGGGGGCAGACAGTCAGGGGGTGGCCCGCGCTCCCTCAGGCGGGGGGGGGGAGACACAGTCTGGGGTGGCCCGCGCTCCCTCAGGCGTGGGGGGGGAGAGACACAGTCTGGGGTGGCCCGCGCTCCCTCAGGCGGGGGGGGGGACACAGTCTGGGGTGGCCCGCGCTCCCTCAGGCGGGGGGGGGGCAGACAGTCTGGGGTGGCCCGCGCTCCCTCAGGCGGGGGGGGGAGACACAGTCTGGGGTGGCCCGCGCTCCCTCAGGCGGGGGGGGGCAGACAGTCGGGGAGTGGCCTGCGCTCCCTCAGGCGAGGGGGGGATGAGAGAGAGGCGGGGGGTGGCCCTCGCTCCCCTCAGGCAAAGTTGTCTTCCTGTCATTTCCCCCTCCACTTGGCTTAGTCATCTCTCCATCCCCGAGGGTTTGCTCAATCACAAGGCTCAACGCCCTCGGCAAGGTTCGCATGCTGCACTTTCCCCCATCTCTCATCCTCCCAGCAACAAGCCTGGCTCCCTTTTCAGTCAGACCCATTAGCCCTGGTTCCGTGAGCTTTCCTCTGCAACACCGCAATGAAACCTCAGCAGCCAGCAGACAAATTAGTCACTCCAGGTGGGGCTCGTTAAGTGTCATTTTGCTGAGTGCTACCTAAGCAGGCAGGAGGAGCTTTTCACCAATAAGAAAGAGGGGGCATTTAGGAAATGCACGGAGGGGTCAGAAACATCATGGAATTGAAAGATATCACTTGGAAGAAGAGACATGTTCAGTGTGGAAGTGTCCATCAGACCCCGTATGAAATAGACAAACACTGCTATGGCTTGAGAAGCTAATGATTCAGGTGAGTTTGTTGTGACCTGGGAGAGTGTATTGTTGTGGTTATTTCCCTAACCTCAAATGGGAGGCTGTATCTTTTATGACAGTTAAAACATAGTTTAATAACAGCCTGAGAATATAATTTGTTATTGCTAGATCAAAGGGGAAGCAGGTTATACCTGAGTAGGGAGACAGGGTCCATCCCACACCACAGAGCTGGGGCTGACACCCACCATTTGGCTGTCAGAGAACCAAGTGATGTGGAAACAATACTCAGGTCTTGCTCAAAGGGACAATTCAGTCTCCAGCTCCAGAGTTTAACATTTAACAACTTTCTACCTCATACTGCCTTTCAGCTAACCTGGTTCTTGCTGTTTGGCGTAGGGCCTTCTTACAAGGAGACACCTCTCTGCTGAAGCGGAGATCTGCCAAGGCACCTAAGCTGGCCCTTCCTTAGTATCAAAGAGAGGGGACTGCTGGTAGGCAGCTCTGTCCTTAGGAACGTGCATTCAAGACAAATGAAGAAGTTGGTTGTTTTCTGGTGCCTGGCTATCTGTACAGTTCTATGTTGGAGGGCTGTATTATTGTGTATTGTCAGAGGCAGAAAGAATAAATACATACATAAATAAATATTGGGGAAAGTACTGTCTGGCCCTTGGAGGCAGCCTCGGCCAATGATGCAGAGAGGTCATAGCAGCCTGTGGACATGTCACACTGCTGAAAGGTGAAATTAGGGCTAAAGAAGAGCCCTGGGTACCACTGGAGGCACATGCCTGAAAGTACAAGATCCCCTTGCACCTGCATTCTAGCACATTGGTATGTTCTGATTAGTATTTTGGATAAAGAGTAAGACCAAGGGAGGCAGTTCATTAGTCTCCTGGGGCTTCCTGGGTGGCAGGTGGCACTTTGGCAAGAGCTACTGGGGAAAGAGCAGGTATTTTCATAGATTTGTAAAGTTTCAGGCCGGAAAGGACCATCTGATCATCTAGTCTGATCTCCAGTATATCACAGGCCATTTAATTTCACCCAGTAACCCCTGTATTAAGACCAATAATATGTATTTAGCTAAAGCATCTTCCAGAAAGGCATCCAGTCCTGACTGGAAGACATCAAGGGATGGAGAATCCACTGCTCCCTTTGGTAGCTTGTCCCAAAGTTCACTGTTAACATTTTGCCTTACTTCCAATTGGAATCTGTCTGGCTTTAGCTTCTAGTCACTGGTTCTTATTCTGCCTTTCTCTGCTAGATTAAAGAGCCTCAATATTTTTTCCCTATGAAGGTAATGATATACTGTAATCAACTCACCTCTCAATCTTCTTTTTGATAAACGGATCAAGCATGGGCGGTGGGTATATTAAGCCAGGGAAGGCTTTGCCTTCCCTAGCTGCAGCCTCTGCCACAGGATGCTGGGCTGGAGCTGCTCCAGCCCCAAGCCAGCCCATGCGGCTGGGGCTGCTCGGGCCAGGGTTTGGGTGAGTCTGTCGGCCTGCTGGGGCTGGCCTGGGCCTCCTCTGGCAGTGGGGGTGGGCATGGCTTGAGGTTCCAGGTGGCCTGGGGCTTCTCCGGACATGGGAGAGGAGGGTAGGGGAGTCAGGCCGTGTGGGGCAGGGTCTCACGCGAAGTGGGTGAGGCTGTGGGGCAAGCCTCCTGGAATGGAGGGGGTCCACCCGCCGCCCATGAGCTCAAGCTCTTTCACGCTCCATGCAAAGCATTTTCTTGAATTGTACAATCGCTTTTGTGGCTGTTCTCTGCACCTCCTCAATTTTTCAACAGGACTTTACAAATGTGGACACCAGAACTGGACACAGTATTGCAGTATCTGTCTCATGATTAATCGCAGTTTTAGTTGCACTGTTAGACAATAATAGAATATCATTTATTTAAATATTTTTGGATGTTTTCTACATTTTCAAATATATTGATTTCAATTACAAACACAGAATACAAAGTATACGGTAGCTCACTTTATATTTTTATTACAAATATTTACGCTGTAAAAAACCAAAAGAAATAGTATTTTCAATTCATCTAATACAAGTATTGTAGTGCAATCTCTTCATCATGAAAGCTGAATTTACAAATGTAGAATTATGTACCAAAAAATCTGCATTCAAAAATAAACATAAGAACGGCCATACTGGGTCAGACCAAAGGTCCATTCAGCCCAGTATCCTGTCTGCTGACAGTGGCCAATGCCAGGTGCCTGAGAGGGAGCGAACCTAATGGGTAATAATCTAGTGATCTCTCTCCTGCCATCCATCTCCACCCTCTGACAAACAGGCTAGGGACACTATTCCTTACCCATCCTGGCTAATAGCCATTAATGGATGTCTTCAGAGAACTATCCAGTATGACTCCAAGATCTCCTTCCTGATTAGTTGTAACTAAATTAGCCCCCATTATATTGTATGTATAGTTGGGGTTATTTTTTCCAATGTGCATTACTTTACATTTATCCACATTAAATTTAATTTGCCATTTTGTTGCCCAGTCACTTAGTTTTGTGAGATCTTTTTGAAGTTCTTCACACTCTGCTCTGGTCTTAACTATTTTGAGCAGTTTAGGATCATCTGCAAACTTTGCCACCTCACTGTTTAACCCCTTTCTCCAGATCATTTATGAATAAGTTGAAAAGGATTGGACCGAGGACTGACCCTTGGGGAACACCACTAGTTACCCCTTTCCATTCTGAAAATTTACCATTTATTCCTACCCTTTTATCCCATGACAACTTAATTTACGTAAGAGCCTTTGGTGAGGGACCTTGTCAAAGGCTTTCTGGAAATCTAAGTACACTATGTCCACTGGATCCCCCTTGTCCACATGTTTGACCACCCCTCCAAAGAACTAATAGATTAGTAAGACCTGATCTCCCTTTACAGAAACCATGTTGGCTTTTGCGCAACAATTTATGTTCTTCTAGGTGTCTGACAATTTTATTCTTTACTATTGTTTCAACTAATTTGCCCAGTACTAAAGTTAGACTTACCGGTCTGTAATTGCCAGGATCAACTCTAGAGCCCTTCTTGGCTAATGTAACACCAATATTTATCTTCCAGTCATTGGTACAGGAGCCAATTTAAAGGACAGTTTACAAACCATAGTTAATAGTTCTGCAATTTCACATTTGAGTTCTTTCAGAACTCTTGGGTGAATGCCATCTGGTCCCAGTGACTTGTTACTGTTAAGTTTATCAATTAATTCCAAAACGTCCTCTAATGACACTTCAATCTGTGACAATTCCTCAGATTTTCACCTACAAAGGACGGCTCAGGTTTGGGAATCTCCCTAACATCCTCATCTATGAAGACTGAAGCAAAGAATTCATTTCATTTCTCTGTGATGACTTTACCGTCTTCAAGTGCTCCTTTTGTATCTCGATTGTCCAGGACCCCACTGGTTGTTTAGCAGGCTACCTGCTTCTGGTGTACTTAAACATTTTGTTATTACCTTTTGAGTTTTTGGCTAGCTGTTCTTCAAATTCCTTTTTAGCTTTTCTTATTACATTTTTACACTTAATTTGGCACGGTTGATGCTCCTTTCTATTTACCTCACTAGGATTTGACTTCTACTTTTTAAAAGATGCCTTTTCATCTCTCACTGCTTCTTTTACATGGTTGTTAAGCCACAGTGGCTCTTTTTTAGTTTTTTTAAATTTGGGGTATATATTGTTTACATTTAAAACAATGTAAAACTTTAAAGCCTAGAAGTCCACTCAGTCCTATTTCTTGTTCAGCCAATCGCTCAAGCAAACAAGTTTGTTTACATTTGCAGGAGATAATTCTGCTTGCTTCTTGTTTACAATGTCACCTGAAGGTGAGAACAGGTGTTTGCATGGCACTGTTGTAGCTGTCATCCAAGATATTTGCCAAATACGCTAAAGATTTATATGTCCCTTCATGCTTCAAACACCATTCCAGAGGACATGTGTCCATGCTGATGACGGGTTCTGCTTGATAACAATCCAAAGCAGTGTGGACCGATGCATGTTCATTTTCGTCATCTGAGTCAGATGCCACCAGCAGAAGGTTGATTTTCTTTTTGGTGGTTTGGGTTCTGTAGTTTCCGCATCAGAGTGTTGCTCTTTTAAGACTTCTGAAAGTATGCTCCACACCTCATCCCTCTCAGATTTTGGAAGGCACTTCAGATTCTTAACCCGTAGGTCGAGTGCTGTAGTTATTTTTAGAAATCTCACATTGGTACCTTCTTTACGTTTTGTCAAATCTGCTGTGAAAGTGTTCTTAAAACTAACATGTGCTGAGTCATCATCTGAGATTGCTAGAACAAGAATTATATGGCAGAATGCAGGTAAAATAGAGCCAGGGACATACAATTCTCCTCCAAGGAGTTCGGTCACAAATTTAATTAACACACTATTTTTTTTAAATGAGCACCATCAGCATAGAAGCATGTTCTCTGGAATGGTGGCCGAAGCACGAAGGGGAATATCAATGTTTAGCAAATCTGGCATGTAAATACCTTGCCATGCTGACTATAAAAGTCCCATGCAAACTCCTGTTCTCACTTTCTAGTGACATTGTAAATAAGAAGTGGGCAACATTATCTCCTGTAAATGTACACAAACTTGCTTGTCTGAGCGATTGGCTGAACAAGAAGTAGGACTGAGTGGATTTGTAGGCTCTAAAGTTTTGCATTGTTTTGTTTTTGAGAGCAGTTATGCAACAAAAATCCAACCTACATTCGTAAGTTGCACTTTCACAATAAGGAGGTTGCACTACAGTACTTGTATGAGGTGAATTGAAAAATACTATTTCTTTTATCATTTTTACAGTGCAAATATTTGTAATAAAAATAATATAAAGTGAGCAGTGTACACCATGAATTCTACATTGTAATTGAAATCAATAAATTTAAAAATGTAGAAAAACATCCACAAATATACATAAATTTAAAGTGGTCTACTATTGTTTAACAGTGCAATTTAAAACTTATTAGTTTTTTTTAAATTGTGACTTTTTTGAGTTAATCGCGTGAGTTAACTGCAATTAATCGACAACCCTAGTATTTACCACTCCCTCCATCTTTGTGTCATCCGCAAATTTTATCAGCAGTGATTTTATATTTACTTCCAAACGAATGATGAAAATGTTGAATGGTGTTTTGCCTTGCACTGAACCCTGTGGAAACCCTCCTAAACACCCCCATTTCATGATGAGTCCCCATTAACAACTACTTCTAAAACTCTGGCAGTCAGTTCTTAATCCATAGACCTACCTTATGAGAGGAGATTCAAAGAGATCGATTTCTTTAGCCTAACCAAAAAAGGCCGAGAGGAGATACGATTTCTCTCTATAAATACATCAGAGGGATAAATGCCAGGGTGGAGAGGAGTTATTTAAATTAAGCACCAGTGTGGACACCGGAACAAATGGATAGAAACTGGCCATCAACAAGTTTAGGCTTGAAATTAGACAAAGGTTTCTAACCATCAGAGGAGTGACATTCTGGAACAGCCTTCCAAGGGGAGCAGTGGGGTCAGAAAACCTAACTGGCTTCAAGACTGAGCTTGATAAGTTTATGGAGGGGATGGTGTGATAGGACTGCCTACAATGGCATGTAGCCAATCTGCAACTTCTAGCAGCAAATATCTCCAATGGCCGACGATGGGACACTAGATGGGGAGGGCTCTGAGCTACTACAGAGAATTATTTCCCCCAGGTGTTTGACTGCTGGGTCTTCCCTGCTGTCACGAGTCACTCTGAAGCTCAGCCAGGACTCTGGGGCAGCACACTTTCACCAAGGCAAGAAGCCTCCTCAGCTTTGGCGCTTCCTCGGTCCAACTCGGAGCATCCAGCACCCCTGTTTGCACCATGAGCACCCTGCCGTGAGTCCACCTAGATGGGGCATCTGGGGAAGCCTTGCACACCCCCAAAGGGCCCTGCACCCCAACTTTGCAGTCAGAAGAGACTCTCAGCCAGTGTTGTATAACAGAAAGGTTTATTAGTCATCAGGAATACAGCATAGAACAAATCCTGTTAGCACAGAAATCAAGAACATTCAGTAAAGTTCATCTTGTGAGGAGGGGAATAATCCAGAGCCCAGGCCCTCTCCCTTGAGTCCCAAACCAGGAGACTGACTAGCCTCCAGGTGCCTGGCCTAAGACACACCCATTTCCCCTCCTCCATCCTTTGTCTCATTTCCTGAGCAAAAGGGTCCCCTGGTTGCCACCTCTCTCCTGGTTCCAACTCATTGCAGCCGGCCCCAGTAGGAGGGCCCCAGTCAGCAGTTGCCAGGTTATGGAGTGTTTTGGCCATTGTCTACATGCAGACAGCTAGAGGCAGCCCCACCTGCCCACTAGGGTCTCAGCAAAAATCACACATCTTTGTCCCACCACCTAGGCATTGGGGTAACACACAGGGAAATTGAGGCACACACAGTATTCATGCAAATCATTAAGACTCTCACAAAACATTAAGAAAAAACCTCCCACTTTGTCACACCCACATACTCAGATTCCAACTGATCCCCATATTTGGGGTCAGGAAGGAATTTTCCCCAGGTCAAAGTGGCAGAGACCCTGCTGATTTTTCACCTTCCTCTGTAGCATTGGGCACAGGTCACTTGCAGGTTTAAAATAGTCTAAATGATGGATTCCCTGTAACTTGAAGTCTTTAAATCATGATTTGAGGACTTCCAATAACTCAATCAATGGTTATAGCTCTATTACAGGAATGGGTGGGCAAGGTTCTGTGGCTTGCAATGTGCAGGAGATCAGACTAGATGATCATGATGGTTCCTTCTGATCTTAAAGTCTATGAGTCTGCACATAGTAGACACATGGGCCTGGGAAGCTTATGAAGTATTTCCAAGGTTCCAAATAGTTCTGGGGCCTCTGGCAGTCCCAGAGCATTCACACCAAATTGATACATTAGCAAGTGTTTTAGCTGTAAGTACTGCCATTCCACTGAGGGTGGCAGGTCTTATCATTGCTTTACTGTTAGAAAAGGGACAAAGCCCCCATCCTGAACTAATTGGGGAATCCATAAAATGCCTCTGCTCATACAGTTCTTCCAGATTGTATGTTTGTTCCCAATTTGCAAGTCTGGGTTGCCTCAAATTGGTGCTTTTGCATGACAGCAAGGATGAAATTGGTGCCTCTTAGCTAGCCAGACCCTTCACACAGCCACCACTGTAGGCATCCTGTTTTTGTCCAATGGAGACAAAAAAGAATTGAGACCTTCAGAGGGAATTGCATGCATCCATACACATTCAATTTAATAAGGGTATTAGTGTGCTGAAAGCAGTTTGATATCTGTGACGTGATAAAAGCTTGATAGTAATTTTGTAAGTCTGGGATCCCAATGCTTCCTTGCCCCTTGCCTAGAGAGGGTTAGAGGTTTTTAAATTATAGCCTTAGTTGTTGACCAGCGACCCATAGGAAGGCTCTTACAATGCTATTAAATTTTCTAAAATAGGACCGAGGATCTATATAGATAGGCTACTTGGAATATAGCAGAGTCTAGGCAGAATATTCATTTTTATTATGTTAATGTTCTCCCCCAAAGGCTCATGGAGAAAAGATAAATTTCGATCCTATATTTCTTATACAGTTAGTGATAGAAATCCTAACCAGTTTGTTAACATTTCTGGTACTTTTATAGCTAGGTACTTAATTGCATCAGTTTGCCTATGGCAATTCCATTGAGAGAAAGCCTCACTACATGATAACCGGGAGATTTCATAGTGCTAATTTTTTAATCAGAATGTTGTGTGGTACTAAGTCAAGTGCCTTACAAAAGTTTGAGTGTATTACATCTACATAATTACCTTTATCAACAAAACTTTTAATTTCAAATAATTAAATCAGGTTTGTTTGAAAGATTTAATTTTCCATAAAACCATGTTGGCTGGCATTAATTATTTTCCTATCCTTTAATTGTTCATAAATTTAATCCCATGTCAGTTTTTCCATTATTTTGCTCAGGATTGATGTCAGGTTAACTGATCTGTAGTTAATTGGATCATCCCATTTGCCCATTTTGAATACTGGCACATCATTAGGGCTCTTCCACTCTTCTGGAATTTTCCTGCTATTCCAAGATTTATTAAAAATTATCAGTGGGCCAGAAATCTCCTCAGTGACTCAATTCTTTTAGCAGTTTTGGATCAAGTTAACTGGTCCTGTTGAAAATTTTTTTGTATCCCTAGTAGATATTAACATTTTCCTTAGTTAAGAATGGACTGGAATGTACTTCACGATGCTCATGTGATACAAGTACATCATCCTGCTTCTTTCCAAATATAGAACAGAAATATTTATTAAATACTTCCACCTTTTCTACATCAACAGTGTTACCATCTCCATACAGTAATGGATTTTTTAGCTGGTGTATTTAGCTTCCCTTATCAATTTTCTACACTTCATAACTTCTAATTGATATAGATTGCTATGTATTTTCACTTTTTCCCTTTTACTATATGTGACTTTATTGCTAGTCATTGCCTTCACTTCACCACTGAACCAGGATTAGCTAACAACCCAAGTCTCAATTTCTTGATTACAGAATCATGGCATTTTGGCCATCTAAAACTCTTCTTAACTCCCAGTTTTCATTCAGATTTTTCTTTCAAATTTTCTCAACTTTGGAACGTTCACCCTTTTGAAGCACCATATATAGTACTAGTTAGAACTGCCCTCGGATTGCCTATATTGAATGAAATCAGATCATGATCACTGGTCCCTAGGCAACTACCAACTTCTAGTACACTGATTAATCCATCTTTATCAGTCAGATAGATAGAGGTCCAAAATAGAATTACCTTGCATTGGATATAATACCTTTTGCGTTAGAAAACTATAGGTTCTAATAGGGTGTGGGGTATTTGTCCTACCAAAATCAAGTTTCTGATAACAGCACTCCCATACAGAGAGAACACTTGCAGGGTGCCCATGGGAGACTGTCTGGATATATCAGGTTGTTTTTTAATTAACTGAACATGATGCTGTGAAAGATGCCAGACTGACAGCCCTGGTGACTGGAGTCCTCCCCTTACCCATAGGATAGCTGCAGCATTGACAGTGACAGCACAAACTCCTCAACCAGGTGCTTCAGGCCTCCTCTGGAGGCAGGGGAGGTTATGGCCGGGTCTGTGGATCCAGGCTCTGGGTTGGTGTGAAAAGGGGAGAGGATCCAAGGGTCTACAGCTGTGTGCTCAGGCTCTGCCACAGGGACTGGATGAGCAGGAAGCCAGGAGTGACATGAGCCATTTGCTTGGTTGTGGAGGAGCTTTCGGGGGCCTGGGTCTATTTTGTTTTAATCCATCCTTGTTTAGAGGGTCATTGCCTGGTCACATGTATCTCTGGCAGCCTCCACAGAGAGGCCCAGAAGTTGATGGGGCCACTTTGGGTATGTTTACACTGCAATTAAAAACCTATGGCTGGCCTGTGCCTGCTGACTCAGGCTTGTGGGGCTCAGACTGAAGGGCTGTTTAACTGTGGTGTAAACATTCTGTTTCGGGCTAGAGTCCAGGCTCTAGGACCCTGTGAGGTGGGAGGATCCCAGAGCTCAGGTTGCAGCCTGAGCCTGAATGTCTACACTGCAATTAAACAGCCCTTTAGCCCGAGCCCTGTGAACTTGAGTCAGCTGGCACAGGCAAGCTGTGGGTTTTTAATTGCAGCATAGACATACCCTTTGATCAGAAATGGACTGACACCCCCAAACCATTTCGAAATGGCCACTTGGCAGCCACCAGCTGGTAACAGCTTTCAGGCCCAGAGACGGTCATCTCTTTGAAGCAGAGATTATCTTTTTGCCCTGTGTTAGTAGGGTACCTAGCACAATGGGGTCCTGGCCCATGGCAGGGGCTCTAAGCACAAAGGTAATACAAATAATATAAGTACCAACCTGCATCACTCAGTGCTAACCAGTTGCACAGTCTGGTCCCCTTGCTCCAACACTGGTCCTCTCCAATGGAGATGTTCATGTCTTTAGTTGCTTTTCTCAGTGCTCCTGCACCAAACATCCCACTCCCGAGTCTGCATGGGAGCACCACCTCTGAGTCCCAGGTAGCTGAGCTGACAATGCACAGCACACAGGAAAGCCATGCTAGTTTGAAGAACCTGGGAGAATTGTAGGGCAGTGCGAAGATCGCTCTGGGACGTCATATACTCTCTGCTCCATCTGCTAAAGCCTAGTTTGACTAACAGGTGAGAGATATTTGATGGGGGAAGTGGGGACCCAAGATCCCTTAGATAAACTCTGGGATTTATACTCTGTGGCTCAGCCAGGCTGCACATAAGAGTAGGAGATAAACTCAGACAGCTCCAAATGTGATCAGTACCTGCAACTGAGTGAGGCAAGAGGAAACCAAGCCCAGGAGAAAGTTGTTTCTCCTGGGCTTACACTGAAACTTAGAGTATGCCTAACCTCCAGTGTTAGCCCAAAGATCAGTGGGATTTGAGCCCACTGGCTCAATGTTCGTAACCCTGGGCTTGAGTGTCCAGATGAATATTGAGCCTAGATTCAGAATTTCTGAACCCAGGTCTCACGCTTGTGCTCAGGAGTCTACACTGGATTACACAGACCCAAGTCAAACCAGCTTAGGCAGGCTTTCTAGCACCCTACCCACTTGTAGCAACTGTAGGCCTTGGTTTTTGGTGCAGTGTGGGAAAACTTGACTGTCCACCTCCCACGTTAGAGGAAGTGGTCACAACCTGCCAACACAAACTGCCATGTCACCTTTTGGGTTTGCATGCTCCCGTCATCCAGAGCCAGCAATACAGAAGTGTCACCATTGTCTTTCTTGGAGTTTCACTCCTGTTTCAGGAAATGAGCAGAGCATCCATGAGACACTGGTGGACATTTGTGACATTTTATGACCTACCAAAGGCACCTATCAGAGGAGGATGAGGATGATACAGACATGGCAGACTCAAACTGCTGATGCCGCTCACAGCTCTTGGTATAGCTGCTGATTCTCTTACACTGACTGGCTCTTCTGGAGCAGGGCCACAAGCAGAGACTGATGGGTCACATAGTCAAGCAGATCTGGGATGATCAAGTGAGGGTCCAGAACTTTAACATGAAGAAAGCTACATTTCTGGTGCTTTGTGAGCAGCTTGCCTCAACCCTAAGCATAATGACACAGGCATGAGGATGGACATGCAGTCCAGAAATGGGTTGTTATAACCATCTGGAAGCTGGCTACCCTGGACTGCTGCATGTCCATTGCTAATCAGTTTGGCATGGAAAGTCAACTGTGGGTAAGATGTTGGTGGAGGTTTTTAAGGCAATCAGGAGTGTGATTTACCCAAAGGTGGTAGTGGGCATAAATAATATCCCTGAAGTAATTGCTGGTTTTCAGCGAATGGGGTTTCCAAACTGCACTGGGGCCATTGATGGGACTCATATGCCTATAGTTTGCTCCCCTCAAGGAGCATGAGTACATAAACCACAAAGGGTACTACTCCATTGTTATGCAGGCCCTTGTGGACCACAAAGGTCAATTTATGGAAATGTTCATGTCACCAGGGTTTCCCACTGATCAGGAGTCTACCTTTATAGTCAGGCTGGGACACTATTCCCAGGAAATGACACTGTCATACATGAAGTAACCATCCCCACTCTTATTCTGGGGGATCCCATGTACCCCCTTTTGCCTTGGCTTATAAAACCATACCTTGATCTCAGAGGCACTGGCAAAAGAATTTAATTATGTTCTCAGTAGGTGTAGAAAAGTGGCTGATTGTGCGTTTGGCAGATTGAAATCCCTCTGGCACTGTTTATAGAACTGTTTGGATTCCAGTGTCCGCATCACTGTGTCTTGCTGTGCTCTTCACAGTCTTTGTGAATCCAAAGGTGAGCCACTTGTTCCTGAGTGGCCCTATGATAGTAATGGATTGCTGAGCTGGTGCATTTTCTGGGTGAGCGTACCTGTCATAGCTGGAGCAGGATGCACCCAGGCAACAGAAATCAGGGATGCTTTGTACACCCACACTATGGACTTCCCTGGGCCAATGGAAGAGGGAGAATAGTATGTTTATGGATGTATTTGTGCAGCAGCTTTCACAGTAAATGAAGTACTGTCACTGTATACTAAGAATGGGGGGTGTTAATTGTCATGAATTGTTAATTGTGGATGAGATGACTGTTAATATAATGGCGTGGGACAATGGTTTGTGTGACATGAACTGTGAATTTTCATTGTGGATTGATCAGAATAGATGTATTGAGAAAGTGTGTTTGGATGCAACTTCTCAGTTGCACTTTACATGTTTTTATCATTCTTATTAAAAATGCACATTATATGATGTGATGCAATAATGGTAAAAACTTAATTCAATAAAAGCCTTTTCTTATCACTGTATTAAAAAAAAAGCAATATTAAAGCATTGTTAGGCAGGCCAGCTGTCATTGCAACACCAAAACACCAGTAATAAACCAAAGCCAATAATAAAACAAAGTGCATAAAGAAAACCCTGTGAATAGTACAAACAGTGAAACCAGTGCCAACTAATAAATGCCCTACTTTTGAAAGTTCTCCGGCCCCCTAATCTCCTTTCCCTTTCTTGTGTGTTTAGCACATACTAGAGCCACTGCATGGGGGTGGATGCCAGTAGGAGCTACCTTTGTCCTGTCCAGTTAGTGTTGTCCCATTTGGGCCACCCAGCCATGGAATTGTCCAATGTATTCCTGGTCTGCAGCCTATGGTACTGTGTAGGGGACTCAGGATGTGGTGGGGGTGCAACAGGAGCCTCTTAAACAGGTCTTTCTGGAGCACTCTATCTTCCTCCCTCAAGCAACATTCCTGTTCCAGAAACTTTACTGCCAGCCTCTTCTCATGCACTGAAATTCTGTCCTCATGCCCTGCAACCTGTCTGTGTCTTTCCCCTTGCCATGAATCCTTTTTGCTTGGGTACTGCACCTGCTTGTTCGCCCTGTCTAGAATGTCCACCATACTTTCATCAAGGAAACAGTTCCTCTTGGACTGCTCTCTGACAGTTCAAAATCCCAGGGTCCTGCTGAAGTAGGCTAAGCTGCTGAAACACAAGGGCCTGCACAGGCCAAAAGCCCTGAAAGTAGACATCAAATCGTAGAAGTGGATAACTGGAAGGGACCTCATCTAGTCCAGTCCCTTGCACTCAAAGCAGAACTAAGTAATAACTAAACCATTCCTGACAGGTGTTTGTCTAACTGGTTCTTAAAAACCTCCAATGACGAGATTCTACAACCTCCCTAGGCAATTGGTTTCAGTGCTTAACCACTCTGACAGTTAGGAAGTTTCTCCGAATGTCCAACCTAAACCTCCATTGCTGCAATTTAAGCCCATTGCTTCTTGTCCTAGCCTCAGAGATGAAGGAGAACAATTTTTTCACCCTTCTCCTTGCAACAACCTTTTATGCACTTGAAAACTGATGTCCCCTCTCAGACTTCTGTTTTCCAGACTAAACAAACCCATTTTTTTCAACCTTTCCTCATAGATCAGGTTTTCTAGACCTTAAATCATTTTTACTGCTCACCTTTGGACTTTCTCCAATTTGTCCACATCTTTTCTGAAATGTGGTGCCCAGAACTGGACACGGTACTCCAGTTGAGGCCTAATCAGTGCTGAGTAGAGTGGAAGAATTACTTCTTGTGTCTTGCTTACAACACTCCTGCTGATACAGCCCAGAATGATGTTTGCTTTTTTTGCAGCAGGGATACACTGTTGACTCCTGTTTAGCTTGTGATCCATAATAACCCAAGATCCCTTTCCACAGTTCTCCTTCCTAGGCAGTCATTTCCCATTTTGTATGTGTGCAACTGATTGTTCCTTCCTAAATGGAGTACTTTGCATTTGTCCTTATTGAATTTCATCCTATTTACTTCAGACCATTTCTCCAGTTTGTCCAGATCATTTTGAATTTTAATCCTGTCCTCCAAAGCACTTGCAACCCCTTCTAGATTGGTAACATCCACAAACTTTAAAAGCGTACTCTTTATGCAATTATCTAAATCACTTATGAAGAAATTGAAGAGAACCAGACCAGGATCAATCGCTGCGGGCCACCACTCGATATGTCCTTCCAGCTTGACAGTAAACCACTGATAACTATTTTCTGGGAATAGTTTTCCAATCGTACATCATCTCAGTACTTCAAAAAATGTTCAGTGCCTTCACTGAGAAAAGGGCCTGTGGAATTTCAAGGCCAAAAAATTATATTTTGTAAAACTCTGATTCAGTATACTGTCAGAAGAATGCTTTGGTGCCCAGAAGCTCCATGAACACAACCGAGTTAATCAAAGTGAAAAGAGTGAACACAAGATAAAATTTACAAATGCTATATATTTAAAAATTGCAGACCTCTGTAGCTTGGGGGAGGGGGCCAGTGGTTTACTACCTGAGCTTTCTCTATCCTTTCAGGCATTCCATATTCTGGAGGACATAACAATCTTGGAGTTTCTTGAAAGGCAAAGGGACATTCTATTCCAAGCTGCTGCTGGAACGCCAGCCATGTATGGCATAGGGGTTTTCAAGCTGACGGTGACTGAGGAGAAGTACATCTATAAGTGGAGTGGGCAGGTGTTCTACAGAGTTGGGCCCAGAAAAATATACCCTTACACAAACTGTGACTATCTATCTGGAGTTTCTACTACAGGAAAAGTTTGCAGCTATCAGCACCTGGGACTGGGTCAAAATTCATGGGGGAAATCAACAGGATGCTGCATTAGTGTCCACATGGATTACTGCCTCCCTACAGCTTCCTATACAGCCTGCTCTGACTACATCTACCTATGGACTACATGCAAGCACACATGATAACAAAGACACGCAAAGAACTACACAGCCATTCCCCAGCCACATATCCCAGTATATTTTCTAGTCTGCAAACAAACCCCCAAACTGTATGTTGGATATTGATTTTGTCACACATGCACTACGTTGTACCTGCCCTCCATCACCCCTATGCAGTTTACTGTTTACAGACAGGTTTCAGAGTAGCAGCCGTGTTAGTCTGTATTCGCAAAAAGAAAAGGAGGACTTGTGGCACCTTAGAGACTAACCAATTTATTTGAGCATGAGCTTTCGTGAGCTACAGCTCACTTCATCGGATGCATACTGTGGGTATGTATAAAAGATCTTCTACACTTTCCACAGTATGCATCCGATGAAGTGAGCTGTAGCTCACGAAAGCTCATGCTCAAATAAATTGGTTAGTCTCTAAGGTGCCACAAGTCCTCCTTTTCTGTTTACAGACAGTTTGTTATGCTGTGTTGTGGCTGATTTGTACAGAGCGGCATACTAAAAGGGAAGGCCTTATAAGGTTCTTACTCTTAACACCTTGGCACTGACATCTCTATAAAAATGTGTGAGTATCAAGGAAAAATTTGATGTGAAATGTTTGTTTCACTGTTTGTGCTTCCCTTCTGAGTTCCATGTGGTGGTCATGTAATGCCAAGGAGGAAGCATGCAATCTGCCCTCAGTGTATACATGCTGCTACCCGCAGCTTGCAATAAGTTTTGCATTGGGTCATAAAACAGAAATACCTCCCATCCCTCTATATTAACAACCACAAAATGAATCCAGGTTTCAGAGTAACAGCTGTGTTAGTCTGTATTCGCAAAAAGAAAAGGAGTAGTTGTGGCACCTTAGAGACTAACCAATTTATTTGAGCATGAGCTTTCGTGAGCTACAGCTCACTTCATCGGATGCATACTGTGGAAACTGCAGAAGACATTATATGCACAGAGACCATGAAACAATACCTCCTCCCACCCCACTCTTCTGTTGGTAATAGCTTATCTAAAGTGTTCATCAAGTTGGGCCACTTCCAGCACAAATCCAGGTTTTCTCACCCCCTCACCCCCCTCCAAAAACTACACACACAAACTCACTCTCCTGCTGGTAATAGCTCATCCAAAGCGACCACTCTCCCTACAATGTGCATGATAATCAAGGTGGGCCATTTCCAGCACAAATACAGGTTT
The DNA here is from genome assembly GCF_965140295.1 of Lepidochelys olivacea. Lineage (NCBI taxonomy): Eukaryota > Metazoa > Chordata > Testudines > Cheloniidae > Lepidochelys > Lepidochelys olivacea. The sequence goes on along the minus strand of NC_140417.1, from coordinate 646,237 downwards.
TCTCACCCCCCCACCCCCATACACACACAAACTCACTCTCCTGCTGGTAATAGCTCATCCAAAGTGACCACTCTCCCTACAAATGAATCCAGAATCTTACCAGGGTCCAGAACTATTTCTGCCTCGTCTGCTGTCAGCACCATGGCACGTTGCTCCTCCAGGGACTCATCAAATAGCTCCTCTAAGTGTGGATCCAGGATGCACTGCAGCTGCTCTGGCATTAAAGCCTCCTTGCAAATTGGTGTGAGCACCAGAATAATTTTGTTAGCCTGATCAGGCATCTGCTGGCTCTTCTCCAGTCCTAGACTGGATCAGGGGCTGAGAAAGTTGCCATCCTGGCTGACCAGGTCTCCAATCCGGTGAATCCCCAACATTGCCAGCTTCTTTGCTATTTCTGGGTGTGCATGGTCATTCTTGGAACTCTTACTGAAGTCAAATGTTTTGCTCGTCTCGCACCACTTTTACCAAAAAGCTGGCTGTGATCACGTGACCAGGTAGCAGTGTGCTTGGCAACGGAGGACTTCTTATCAGTGACCACTTCCAACCCCCAAGAAAGTTCACTCTGTTTACAGCTCAGTGGTCAGAATAAATAAATGGAAGGTTTAAACCCCAAACAGCTGTACTTGACTCCCAGGAAACAGAAGCAACCCTGGTGGTTTGATTGGCTAATCTTGGGATTGAAAGGACAATTCCCCATGGAATTGTGGCATAGCATTGGCAGACTCTCAGGACACGAGTCTGCGGGACCCAGACCTGAGCTGAGCCCACACAGCAAAACAATGGAGTTTGGACCCAAGTCCCAGGGTTGGGCTCCAACCCACCTGCCTTCTTGCTGGGTCCTAGGGCCTGGGCCTAGGCCTGGAGGATTTACTGCCTGACTCAACAAAATTGTGTCTAGATGGAAGGGGGCTTTGGGCTCGAGCCAGAGTCTGAGCCCACATTGCAACGTAGACATTCCCTTACTCACCCAGAGAGCACAGGGTGGGCTAGAGACACAGGCCAGCAGTACCTGGGGCCCTTAGAAAACCTGTGCAGACAGTGTCATACAGGTACACGCACATGCGCACACAGTTTGTAACAACCATCTGTCCTCTCCCCCTGCCCTTCCCGACCCTAGCCATCACCCTGACGCCTGCCTTCATGCTGGTAATGGAGAGCTCAGTCCAATTTACTATTATGAGGCACTAAGCTCCACAAAGTTTTATAAATATTAACTAGCCATCATCATCCTAGCATGGGTCAGGATCATCACCCCGTGTTACAGATAGGGAAGAGGCTTGAAAGACAGAGTTAGGGTGGGACACTCTGGTCCCCTCCCAGGCTCTTACAACACCTCTTTCTCCTAGAGAACAGCAGAGACAAACTAAACATTAAATACGGACATAGCGGCTCTTCTTCACGGGAAAGAATGCCCCTCTGCCATGTACATTGGCCAAACCGGACAGTCTCTACGCAAAAGAATAAATGGACACAAATCTGACATCAGGAATTATAACATTCAAAAACCAGTAGGGGAACATTTCAATCTCCCTGGACACTCAACAACAGACTTAAAAGAGGCAATTCTTCAACAAAAAAACTTCAAAAACAGACACCAATGAGAAACTGCAGAACTGGAATTAATTTGCAAACTGGACACCATCAAATTAGGCCTGAATAAAGACTGGGAGTGGGTGGGTCACTACAAAAACTAATTTCCCCCAGCTGATACTCACACCTTCTTGTCAACTGTTTGAAATGGGCCACCTTGATTACATTGGCCTCATTAGCACGACAAAAGTGATTTCCACCCCTTCTTGTCAACTGTTGAGAATAGCCCACTTCCACCTTAATTGAATTGGCTCGTTAGCACTGACCCCCCACTTGGTAAGGAAACTTCCATCTTTTCATATGCTGTGTATTTATACCTCCCTACTGTATGTTCCACTCCATGCATCTGATGAAGTGGGTTTTAGCCCATGAAAGCTTATGCCCAAATAAATTTGTTAGTCTCTAATATGCCAAAAGGACTCCTCATTGCTTTTACAAAGATTGATGCCACTCTCAACCCTGCAGGAAGCTTGGGTCCCATGGCAGCCATGTAAAAGCCTGAAGGGACAAGAAGAGCATTGCTAGATCACAAATTGAGGCGAATTAAAAACATACATTAACACAAGAGCCTAAAGTGACTGTGGCCATTACTGCAGTGGCTTGGTGCAAGGTACAGCATGGGCACCTCATCAACCAGACTCTAGCACTGCCCTATATTAGGAGGACTGCTTCTCCCCCAGTCCTGCCAGCTCCCTTCACAGCCCTCACAGGTCCCTCACACTCCATTTCACTCTGAGCACTTCTCTGTCACGTCCGCTAGCTGTAGACTGAAGTATTGTCATTATTGAGCAGCTCAGCCTCACCAAGTCTGTGAATATTCAACTCCTTCTCACTGAGCCAGGCTTAGATGTTTGTAGGGTCCCTGCCTCATTTGTTCCAATTGTCAGAAGGTGTGTAATGAATGAGGCAGGGGATTGCAGGATGAAAAAGAATGGACTTGTAGCTTAAGCAGATGAACCCCACCCTGAAGAACTGCAGTCTATCCCGGCCTCTGATACAGGGTGTCTGTGTGTTGCTTGGCAAGTCACTTCGTGAAAAGTGCTCCTCATTTTCTGGGGACCCAACCTGAGACCCTGGGCTCTGATTTGCGGAAGTACTGAGCACTCACAGCTGAAGTCATAGGGAGCTCTCTTTTTATACATTACTTATATGAGAGGAAAATTCTCTTTTGCCAGGCACCTGGAGTGATACCCTATGAAGGTCTGCCTGTGATAACCCATCCTTCCTGCACCTCCTTTTTGTATCTGGGATGGCTGAAGCCTAGTGCAAGGTACTTCTCAAACACTGAACTTTAGGGCTCCCCTACCTCCCTTCACTTTAATTCCCGGTCAGTCCAGAATCAGAAATTGCTTCCCTCCTCTGCCCTGGCTGGGACATTTGCATCCTCCTCCTAGAATCTCTCACAGCTGTGTGCATGTCCCCCAACACACTTCTCCTCCGAGGAAAGAACTAGTGACTCACAAATCTGTCTGTGCCTGACTCACAAGCATTTCAAATGCAATTTTAAAATCCACCTGGTCAGCCCTGCTCCTCTCTCTTCTCCCAGGGTAGGGAGGTGTGGCAGGGTCCTTGACACCCCAGCAAACTGCCAGCTCTTACACAGTGTGCAAACGAGGGATGAAAAGCAACCTAACAAAATGCGCTGACAGGTAACAGATGAAGGCACAGGCCACTCTGTCCAGTCTCTTCATCTCAAGTGATACTCAGATATGTTGATGACAGGGCCAGATAAGTTACTAGATAGCCAGATCAGGCCTAAGCTCTGGAAGCAGATTCAGAGAGAACACCCAAAGCCAGTAATCCAGGGTAAAGTCCCTCAGTTTCACCCAAACCATCACCACCACCAGGGAGCCATCTGTTCCAATTACTGACCAGCAAACAGGAGCTAGGAAAGTGCTAGGAAATCTTCCTGCTTCAGCTGATGAGCCAGCCTCTAACTATTGCTAACAAACTCACCACAGGTGGCCACTGGTTACATACTGTTCATTTTCTGGGGGACCAAACTTGAGGCCCCTGAAATCTGATTTGCAGAAGTGCTGAGTGCTCAGCTGCACCTAAAGTCACTGGGAGTGCCACTCTAAATCTATGAAGTGTTATACATAATGCTAAGTATTCTGAAAAATCAAGTCCTAGCCATCTCACATTGGGCAACCAAACTCAGTGGACACCTGATAATTGTGTCCTTAATCTTTCTGTCCCCATTGTACAATGGGAACAATACCTCACTACCTCCTGGGCAAGTTGGAATTATATATTCATTCGCATATGTGAAGTTCTCAGATCCTATGATGAGAAGCACCATAGAAATGTCCATGAGGAAATCAGTAATTCCATATTCAGTGCAGTGTTTAAATAGTGGGGAGTAAATAAGGCCTGAGGCCACACATTCTTAGATTCCAAGGACAGAAGGGACCATTGTGATGACCTAGCCTGATGTCCTGTATAACACAGACCGTAGAACTTCCACAAAATAATTCCTAGGACAGATTTTATAGAAAAATGTCCCATCGTGGTAAATTGTTCCGGTGGTTAGTTATCCTTACCATTAAGAATGTATGCCTTATGTCCAGTCTAAATTTGTCTAGTTTCAACTTCCAGACATTGGATCATGTTAGATCTTTCTCTGCAAGATTGAAGAGCCCATTATCAAATATTTGTTTCCCATGTTGGTACTTATAGACTAATCAAGTCACCCTTTAACCTTCTCTTTGAAGATAGATTGAGGTCCTTTCAACTCTTACTATAAGGCAGGATTTTCTAATCCTTTAAATCATTCTGATAGCTCTTCTTTGAACCCACTCCAATTTATCAATATCCTTCTTGAACTGTGGACACCAGAATTGGACACAGTATTCCAGCAGCAGTCACAGGAGTGTCAAATATGAAGGTAAAATATCCTCTCTACTCCTATGCAAGACTCCCATGTTTATGCTTCCAAGGATCACATTAACTCTCTTGACCACAGCATCACACTAGGAGCTCACATTTAGCTGATTATCCCCCACAAACCCCAAATCTGTTTTAGAATCACTGCTTCCCTGGATAGTGTCCCCATATTATATGTATGGCTGACATTCTTTGTTCTTATATGTATACACTTATGTTTAGCTGTATTAAAATGCATATTATTTGCTTGAGCCCAGCTTATAAAGTGATGCAGATCACTCTGTATGAATGACCTATCCTCTGCATTACTTACTACTCCCCCAATGTGTGTGTCATCTGCAAACTTTATCAGTTATGGGTTTATGTTTTCTTCCAGGTCATAGATAAAAAAATGTGAAATAGTGGAGGGCATGGGCAGTAGGAAGGGGGACTCCACATGGAGGCTAGCCCCTGACTCTGCACATGCCCACAGCCCTGAGACTCCCTGCCCCTTCCCCATGGCCAAATCCCTGAGCCCCCCCCCCCCGCAACCTGGAGGAGCCCCTGGGCCAGCCACAGCCATGCCTCCCCTTCCCAGAGCCCAAGCCAACCTGGGGAAAAGCCTCTCATGCAGAAGACACTTTTGATATGTCCCATGCAGGTTCTGGGGCAGCTGAGAAGGTGTTATGTGCTACTTGGCTTCTGGGGTTCATCAGTATTTTCTTTGGAGTCCAGGGAGATTACTGATGAACCAGGGAAGCTGAATAGCACATACTGCCTCCTCAGCCACCCTGGAACCTGCATGGAGCATAATAAATCAAAAACTTACCCCCAAAACTCTGCAACTAGGGGTCTGGCAGCTGCGGCAGCGCCAGCGGAGGCTGAGCCTTCCCTGGCCTATTTACCCACTGCCCATGGTATAGGGCCAAGAACTGATCCCTGCAGGACCCCCTGGAAGCTCACTCACTTGATGATGATTAAGGCTGCGAGCCTGTCACAGAAGTCACGGTTTCCGTGACTTTCCAGGACCTCCATGACTTCTGCAGCAGCCAGTACTTCTGGCCTTGGGGCTGCCTGAGCAGCTCAGGCGGCCCCAGGCCAGCCACACTGACCGCTGCTGGGGCAGTCTCAGGCCACTGCGCCCCCACTCCCAGCAACAGCAGTTTGGGTGTGGGAATGGGCTCAGGGCTGGGACACAGGTTGGGGTGAGGGCTTAGTTACCTCAGGGGGCTCCCCAGAAGCAGCGACATGTCCCTCCCTTGGCTCCTAGGCAGAAGCACAGCCAGGCGGTTCTGTGTGCTGCCTCTCCCTGCAGGCACTGCCCCACAGTTCCCACTGGCCATGGTTCCTGGTCAATTAGATCTGCAGAGTGGGCACTCGAGGCAGCAGCAGCATGTGGAGCCCCCCCGGCTGCACCTCCACCTAGGGGCTGCAGGGACATGCCGGCCGCTTCCAGGAGCTGCACGGAGCTGGGTAGGGAGCCTGCTAGCCCCCTTCTCCCCCACCCAGCACCAGCAGGGGTCCTGGGTCACCCCCTGCCCCAGAGCACCCAAGTTTTAGTCAGGGGTATATAGAACAAGTCATAGATGGGTCATGGGCCGTGAATTGTTGTTTACTGCCTATGACCTGTCCATGACTTTTACTAAAAACACCAGTGACTAAAACGTAGCCATAACGATGATTCCTTGCTTGCAATTAAAACCTATCAGCTAGCAAGCTTTTAATCCATTTAATATGTGCCATGTTACTTTTATGTTGTTCTAGTTTTTTTAATCAAAATGTTGTGTGGTACCAAGTCAAAAGCCTTACAGCAGTCTAAGTTTGTTACATTGACACTTTATCAACCAAACTTGTCATCTTACTAAAAAGAGATATCAAGTAAGTTTGACAGGATGTTTTTCATAAAGCCATGTTGACTGGCATTAGTTATATTACCTTCCTTTAATTCTTTATTAATTGAGTCCCCTATCAGCCTCTCCATTATCTTGCCAGAGATTGATTTCAGGCTGACAGAAATAATCAATTACCTTGCTCATCCTTTTTGCCCTTTTTAAATATTGGTACTACGTTAGCTTTCTTCTGGGATTTACCCAGCGTTCTAAGGCTAATTGAAAATCAGCATTAACAGTCCAGCTAGCTCTTTTAAAACTCCTGAATGCAAGTTATCTAGACCTGCTGATTTTAGGAATGAATTGAATAAGAATGATAAAGAGATATTGGCTAGCACGTCAGTGACCATGGTCCATCCTCTGCACTGAATGAAGCAGACTGTATCATAAAGCATATGCACAAGGGTCCAAATTAAGGTTGGACAGAAAACCTTACCTCTGGCATTTCCTAACTTTTGAGCGCTTGACTTTGCAACCTCAATAGCATTCTTTTAATATAATTTTAAAGTGAAATTTCCTAGGTTTTTAGGAAAGCAAACTAAAAATATACACCCAGAAATCCCATCATGTAGAACCCTATTGACTCCCACAGGGGCCATCAGCAGGGTTGAACCTTTAGCTCGGTAGCACAACCCCTACCACTTGGGCTAATGGAATAAGGAGTAGCAGCTGCAGGCTGATACCATCTATGTGGATCACCCACTAGAAGGGGATGAGACACACTTTACTAGCCAGTTTCACAGCTGTTTGCTAATGGTCGAAGAGCATTGAGATGCATAGATTTTAAAGCTAGAGGGATCCTAGTGAACATCTAATCTGACCTTCTGCATAATACTGGCCAGAGGACTGCCCTGAACGAATTCCTGCTTCAAGTCCAATAGCTGGGCTTGAACTACAGTGTATCTTTTAGGAAAAAAATCCCATCTTGATTTGAAAATTGCCAGTGCTGGAGAATCACCACTTCCTTTGGTGAGTTGTCCAGTGGTTAATTACTCTCATTGTTTAAAAAAAGAAAGAAAGAAAAAACAACAACTGTGATTTTCAAGTCTGAGGGTATCTAGCTTCAACTTCCAGCTGTTGGATCTCATTATATTCTTGTCTGCTAGATTGAAGAGCCTGCTATTGTCAAATTTCTGTTCTCTCTCTCCCCCCACCCTCCTCTCCCCCTCCGGTCCCTGTATCCCTCTTTTCCTGTCCAGCACTCTGCCTGGTGCTGGGCTGCATGATATTTCCAGATGGCTGGGATGCAGAGACTGTCAGGGACATGTGCGGGGAGAAGACAGGGAAGTACTCGTTGGGCGATTGTTCTGTACGCTGGGCCTACATCCTTGCCATCATCGGCATCCTCAACGCCCTCATCCTCTCCTTCCTGGCCTTTGTCCTTGGCAACCGGCAGAATGACTTGCTTCATGAGGAGCTCAAGACAGAGAACAAAGGTAAGAACTACTCCTACCCCTAGCTGTAGCCCCCATCCCGCCTATGCCTCCACAATAGGATGTAGCAAAGGTTTTTCTCCTGGCTGAGTCCCTTCCAGCCCCTCTCCCTGCTTAAATTAATCCAGATAGTGGTAGGACTTAAGAGCTCCAATGCCACCCTCTCCACACTGTACTGTATCTCTATTCCTCCTCTCATCTAGTCAGCATCTCTTTCACAGCCATGGTGCCACCAAAAGCGCTGAAGCCTGAAAGATACCTGATAAGCCCAAGTCTCTGGCCAGATACGTGGATGCCAGTCCCCATCCTGTTGGGGGTGCAAGTAGCCACCAAGATCTGTGCAGAGCTATGTGCAAGCAGAACCTTCCCACATTACACACGATCCTGTTCTCTCTCTCTGTCTGGTTTTCCTGGAGCCTGGTCCAGACCTGCCCACAATTAACACTATAAATAGGGTCAGCTGGGGAGGAGAGGAGCACTCCAGGTTTAGCTGCAGTGAAGGATCCTGAGCCACCCTGTGGGGCACAGTAAAACTTAATAAATATTTTACAGGCCCTAGGTTTTCCAGGCAGCACAAGAACCTGCTCCAGGGAACAGGCTTCCAAATGGTTCTACTAAGATTAGGGCAAGGGGGACAGTGTCACATTCCCAATTAACCCTAACAGAATCTGCCCCAGCTAGTCCTATCTGCTGGGGAGCAGCTGCCAGGCGGGTTCCAGCTCTAGGCATTCTGCTGGGCTTGTGAATAGGCAGGTTCTGTGACAAGGATGTCAGTCACTGTTCAGAGCAGGGAAAGGGGCTCATTCATCTGTGCATTGTGGTGGGGAATCCCTGCATGACAGACTTCTGTCCCAGTACCTCTGCCCCGTCCTTTGCTGCATCCCTCAGACACCCAGAGACAGGAAGGGGGTTTAATGACTTATTATCACAGACAGGGCACAGTTAGTATTACTCCCAAACCAGCTTTCCTCTGAGTCACTGTGGCAGTAGAGTCAGCAGAGCATAATCTATTCCCAAGGGAAGGTGTCCCTTGTGCTATAAGACTGCAAAGTTCTCCACTGGCCCATGACAAGATCAGAGTCCTAGGACACCCACAGGCTACTGTCCCTGCTGCAGCTGGATTGAGTTAAGGTACATTTTTATATGGTGAATCAGCCAGTCAGATACCAGTTTATCCATAATAATAGCATTTCTAAAAATAAAACCTGATTTGTGATTGGCTGAATATTTGTTTATTTTTGAAGAATGGCCATCCAGCCAGCGATCAGATTGGTGCATGGCTCAGTCCCCCAGCCAATCAGATTAGCCAGTGCAGTTTCAATTTGGAACACTGGAATGGCCAGGTGGGAGCAGTCCACACAGGTTCATGTAGCCCATCTCCTATTGCTGAGAGCAGCCAGGCCCAGCTGCTTCCAAGGAAGGTGTGATAGCCCCTGAATGGGCAGTTAGAGCATACCCTGCTCGTAGGGAAAGTTTCTTCCTAACTCCTCAGTCAGAGGCTGGTCCCTTCTCTGAAGCAGGAGGGTTTGTATTCCTCCCATAACTGGTGCATTAACAATATCTCTAATTCTCTCATTTGTGGCAGCGTCCTCCTCTCTGTGCCTTCTTGATTCTGTCTGTGCTTTGCTCAGTTGGTTACTTTGTTGCCTGTCCTGGGCATCACTAAAATTTGAACAAAGGCCAGAAGGGCCTAAAGGGCCTAAGTGGAAATGTAATTAATCACAATAATCTACTGGCCTTAGAGTTTGCACCATCTGTTTGAATTAAACCTAGAGTTACAGTGGGTATGGCTAGCTGGAAGCCAAGGGAAGAGGCTCTGAGCACAGGTGCATTAGGGTATGTCAGTGGGTGGGTGGGAGCCTAGGTCTGACTGAATCCCTGGCCCCTCACCTCTGACTGGGAGAGGTTCACTGACCTCCATCTGTTCCACATTGACTCTGCATGCAGCCGCTGAATGCTCAGCCCATGCTTCTATATGGGAATGGGAGCTCTTCAAGCCTCAAACTGCCCAGTGAGTTGTGCTGGCATCAGGCTGCCCTTTGCAGATGGTCCACAGCCATCTTGGGATCAAATCAAAGAGTCTCTAGAATAATAAGTTACAGATTTCACAAAAACGTTTGGTGGTAGGACAGATCCACATTAAACAAGGAACAATTCAGAGAAGCCATGTTCCTCATAACTGTAAAAAGCAGGGAACCTGCTTAATGGGGTTTCAAAATATATGCAGGGTTTCTCACTCAGTGCTTGTCTGTGTGAGTTCATGCAGTTGTGTGTGTGTGCGCGCGCAACATGCCTCTATCCACAATGCTAGGCAAACTCCTAGAAGTGAGCTGCCACACTGGAGTAGCTTCATAGATCCCACATTCATCTCTGATTCCTGCCTCATCATAGAATATCAGGGTTGGAAGGGACCCCAGAAGGTCATCTAGTCCAACCCCCTGCTCGAAGCAGGACCAATTCCCAGTTAAATCATCCCAGCCAGGGCTTTGTCAAGCCTGACCTTAAAAACCTCTAAGGAAGGAGATTCTGCTACCTCCCTAGGTAACGCATTCCAGTGTTTCACCACCCTCTTAGTGAAAAAGTTTTTCCTAATATCCAACCTAAACCTCCCCCACTGCAACTTGAGACCATTACTCCTCGTTCTGTCATCTGCTACCATTGAGAACAGTCTAGAGCCATCCTCTTTCTGGGAGTGCTAGCAGAACTACAGTGAGTTCTTGTGAATATCCACTCTCCCTAGGATGACTGCTGTTTGATACGGTGCTTTTTTATGATGTACTGAGATACTAGCTACAGATGCTGCTCATTATGGACAAAGCCAGATACATAAATACCAGTCCCATTAGGGATTTTTTAACTAGATCATGGCTGAGTTCATTTGATCTTAGACTAACTGTACTCATGCCCTCACTACCTAAAAAACTGGAAACTACCCAGTAGGTCAATACTCTGACCACAGACTTGTTCCCTTCCTCCTGGCACAAGAGGCCTGTGTCATAGCAACAGGGCCCTTTCAGCTGTAATACAGGCCTCCTCTTGGGAGCAGGGAAGCTCTTCGATGTCAGAAATAGTTTTCCCTCTGACAGAGAAACACAGATCCTGAAATTTGCCCTGTACTTTTCTATTGTCACAGAGACTGAAAAACACCCAGCCCAGAGATGAGGGTCCATCCAGGGTAGGGCTGAGGCTCAGTGGCAAACAGTCTGAGGGAAACATAGGAACAAATGAGACCAGATTCCCCTTATGCCTCAGTTGAGGATAGGGCTCTTCAGACCTGGGTTGGAGAGTTGAGTGTGTTACTGTGCATGAGGATATAGCAATCTGTCTATGGCCGTAGGTGTGTGCATAAAAATATCTGGGTATAGCATGGAAAGCTCTGGCTACAGGCTTTCTACATGCATGGTTAAGCAGGTGCACTCTCCTTAATAGGGATCAGGCTATATGTGCTTGTGTGGTGTATTGACCATTCCATCCAGGAAGCTACATTCCCCTCCCAGTTATGCTGGTGCAAATCCAGCCAAATCATCGGGAGGGGAGGTGGAGGAGACAGTATAACCACACAGTATTTGACCCACTGCATCTAAACCAAGACCAGATCAATAGGATGTAGACTAATGAGTCATGAATTTGAACTCAGAGCAGCCCCAGAGAGCTTGGAGATGTGCCACGGGAACCACTTACTCTGAGTGGCAGCGCAGCCAGGAGGAAGTAGAGGCTGAGTCAGACCCAGAGCAGATTCCTAACTCTCTCTCTCTTTTTTAATATTTCTCACAGATTTTGTTGGCACTGCGGTAAGTTCTGTGTGTTGCAGCGTGGCTCACCAGGCCTGGTTCCATCCTGTCCCAGTTAGTGTGCGCGCGCCGGGGGGCAGGGAAGAGAAGGGTGTTGGGACCCAGTTCTGTTCTGTCTGCATCTATGTGGGGGGCATTGGGCCTGGTTCTGTTCTGTCCCTGTAGCAGTACTACTAAATTTACGGGATCAAAAATCCTGAGTCAACCCCAAAGATGTTGAGACTAACACCCAAATCATAAGTGTTGGGTTTTTTTTTATTAAATCCAATCATATTTAGCCTGTCTTGACGTCTCAACCCCTTCTGCTCCTCCCTTGTGTGTGTGAGAAAATGTCCAACCTATAATACCCACAGACATGGCGACCACTCCTTGGCTGCTCAGATGGGACTCCACTCACTCTCTCCTCACTCCTGAGATGGGGAACTACCATCCATTTCCTACCATCCATTTACTGTCTTGCTCCCTGCCCTTCCCCCAGATCTCTGCCTCAGCTTTCTTCCCTGACCTGTCCCACTGCACTCTCCTGCCCGATCACCAGCGCCTTCAGAAATCTGGCACAAAGAACCATGAGATTCTCCTGGAAACCTGAGCTATTTTCTGCACACATCTCAGAACCAATGGGCTGCCACACGGACCCTAAGCTAGATGGACAGTGTGCACTGAGTTCAAGATTGAGGCTTTAAGACTAAATGAATTTGCTGGTTTAGGCCACAGTTTGGCCTAATTGCAAAACCCATTCTGAGTGCAGTAATTAGATTTATAATCCTGGACTTTTTAAGAAACAATCAGTTCCCACCTTCAATGCGTTTCAATTTTTTAAAATTGTTCCATCCTTTGTATGTAATTTGATCCAGTATGTAATCATCCAATAATCTCTCCAAAACATTATCTAAATTTTAAAAATGACTAATTATAATTGTGCAAATTGCTGAGAATACTAATTTTTATTTTCTTTATCCTTCGCTCCCACTGCCCCACGACCACCCACTGCTGGGGGAGATCTTGGAGCAATGGGAGGGAAGCAGTAATTCCCCAACTCCACCACCGTCTTCCCTACCCTGCCTTGGGACCTCCCATGTATGCAGCAGCAGCTCTTCTCTGACCCCCTTGACACTCTGCCTCCCACTTCCCCAGGATCCTCTGCTCCTTTGTACTCACATAGGGCCTGACAAAGGCAGGGCTGTGGCAAAGACAGGTCTCTGTCAACCAGAGCTCTGCATATGTAACCGATCCTGAAAATTGGGGGAACGGAGATATTCACGTCATAACAAGAGCTCCTCCTGCAGGTTCATAGATTCATAGACTAAGGTCAGAAGGGAACATTATGATCATCTAGTCCAACCTCCTGCACAACGCAGGCCACAGAATCCCACCCACCCACTCCTGTGAAAAACCTCTCACCTATGTCTGAGCTATTGAAGTCCTCAAATCATGGTTTAAAGACTTCCAGGCGCAGAGAATCCTCCAGCAAGTGACCCGTGCCCCATGCTACAGAGGAAGGCGAAAAATCTCCAGGGCCTCTTCCAATCTGCCCTGGAGGAAAATTCCTTCCTGACCCCAAATATGGCGATCAGCTAAACCCTGAGCATATGGGAAAGATTCACCAGCCAGATCTACAGAAAATTCTTTCCTGGGTAACTTGGATCAAAACTGAGCAACTCACAATTAATTCACAAGAGCTGTCACCCCTGAGCTAGTGTGTGGATGGCATGGGGAAGGGTTGGGCTGGTTCAGTTCTGTCCAACCGCATTAGTCTGAGGGATGATGGGGGCAGGGGAGATGTTGTGGCAAGTTCTGACATGTCCCCACGTGTGGGGGGGTGGAGGTGCAGGCTCACCAGGCCCAGTGTGACCCCCTTCATGCCTGTCCCTTCTCTGTCAGGAAGAGGACTGAAGGGGTTGCGGTTCTGAACCACTCTCAGGGTCAGCCACAGCCTGTTTGAAGCTCGTGCCTTGCTCCAGGAGTGCTCCTCGCCTTCAGACTGCTCCAGTGAATGGGTCAAGTCCCAAAAAGGCAATATCTTGCCACTACTTGAGAGGACAGGACCACCCAGGACTCCATTCACTGTTTATATCCCAGGAGCACCAAGAGGCCCAGCCAAGATCAAGGCTTCATGGTTCTGGGTGCTGTACATAGGGTTACCGTATTTCAGGTTCCCAAATGAGGACACGGTCAGAGAGAGAGCTGGAGAGGGGGTACAGTTGGGGGTGCTGGAGGGGTTTGTATGTAGTGGAGGGGCTGTGTACTGGGAGGGGGTACCTGAAGGGTGCTGGAGGGGTGTGTGTATTGGGAGAAGTATTTGGGGGTGGTGGAGGGGGTACATGGGGGTGCTGGAGGGGAGGTGCATACTGGGAGGGATTACCTGGGGCCTCACTCTTGAGGTGGCGGGGCAGTGTCACTCTGGCTGGTGCAGACCCGGGATGTAGAGACAGTCACTGTCCTGATGAGCTCTCAGTCTAAAGACAGCAAGCAGCATGGGAAGGATGAGTCAGAGAGAGACAGTTAACTGTGTGCTATTCTTACATATGTCTGTGTACATACCAGTGGGCTCCCTTACCTCCCCGGGATGCTAGATCCAATGCATTCTTGCATTTACTTACAGTTTTATTGGCAAGCTGAATCAGGCCTTTTGCAGAGATTTTGTTTCCTGCCTTTAAGTAGGGTGGGCTGTAGGACAACAGAAAGGGTTAGTCCAGAGCTTCTCAAACTTTTGTACTGGTGACCCCTTTCACATAGCAAGCCTCTGAGTGTGACCCCCCTTATAAATTAAAAACACTTTTTAATATATTTAACACCATTATAAATGCTGGAGGCAAAGTGGGGTTTGGGGTGGAGGCTGACAGCTCACGACCCCCCATGTAATATCCTTGAGATCCCCTGAGGAGTCCCAACTCCCAGTTTGAGAACCCATGGGTTAGTCCATCCTGGGCTAGGCCCAGGAGTGCTCCCCATGCAGCCTGACAGCGCATGGGGGAGTGTGGAGAGCCTTCCAGCACTCAACAAATAGAGGTGAATGCCCTACCCTTCCCTCTCAGCTGTCGTGGCAGAAAGTGAGAGAAGCTGGAAGGGAGGGGACTTTGTGTGGGATGGAGTCAGAGGCAGCAAGGGCCTGACACTGCGTGAGAGCACTGCCTCAGGGTGTCGCACTGGCAAGCAGTGGGGCTGAGTTGTGATGGTGTCACATGCTGCTGTATTGGGGCCCCCAGGGTGTGAGGAAGGAGCCAAGCTGAGAATGCAGCAGGTCTGGGGCAGGGCCTCTTTGCAGAGCAGGAGTGGTGCAGAACGTATCCCCTTGGCCCTGTACAGGAGGACTGTAGCTTAGGGCTACACAGTTTATACCCATTCCATAAAAGTAACAAGCTTCTGCTGGCCCCAGGTCAGGGAGGGCTGCATAGCAGCAGCAGTCACTGTGTAACTCGCCACACCTGCCAGGAGCTGCTTTCCTCCATAGCAGGTGAGAACAGAATCCTGGCCCCAGCAGAGTGTCCTCCTCAACTCCATGCTGCTGGACAGAGGTGGGGTCTGCGTGCCCTTCTCAACAGCGGTTCAGGCAGTGACTTTCACTGATGTGCTGGCAGAGATTCTCTCCCGATTTGCCCCTGTCACCTTGCCATGCCCTCCCTGTGCAGGGAGTTTCTGGGTATCACTTGGATAAGGATCCTAGGAAGCTCCTGGGTCCCTCCATGACTTTGAGATCTCCACACTTTCTCTCCAAGGGTTAATTTCCAGTTGGCCAGCTGAAGAGCTGGGAAATGATTGTAGGGTCTCGTCACTGGCATGGAGCTCTCTGTGCTAAGTAAATTAGAAATGCAGGTGGGCAAAACAGTTCCACACAAGTGGCTGCATGGGGCCCTAAAGAGGTGCCAGGAATACAGAAACTGGCACAGGGGTGTTGTACGTAGTGCCAAAAGCTGCAAGGGCCCTTCCTTCCCTGGGAAGTGGCTGGGTCTGCAGGCACACAAGGAAGCTGGTCCCAGTATCATAGAATCTCAGGGTTGGAAGGGACCTCAGGAGGTCACCTAGTCCAACCCCCTGCTCAAAGCAGGACCAATCCCCAACTAAATCACCCTGCCCTGATTGTTATTATTGATTACGTCAACCCCCTTGGGGTGCTGACACTGCCTTTCAGGGTTCTGGTGCTGTAGGTGTTGTGGCCTGGCTGGCACATGCTGATTCTCTGTGTTCTTTCCACAGAGGATATAATGTAGAGAACATGCAGCCGGGCCCTTATCTCACTGGTACCTGGCTCAGACGCTTTCTCTCTATCCTGCCTTCTTTCTGCTGCCGATGGTTCCATAACGTCAGCCTGAAGCCTCAGAATCTGCCAACCTCTCTGGGGATTTGCCAACCTTGCCCTGTGTCCATGACGGCCCGCCCATTTCATGTGACTCACCAGCTTTGGCTCCCTCCCCCTGCTCGGGGGTTGTATATGGAGGGAGTTTGATGCCAAATCCCCCTGAACCTGCTTCAAGAGGAGCAACAAACGGCAGTTTTGTTTCACTGAAAAAGACAGAGTTTTTAACAGATTTCTACATTCCCAAGAACCTCTGGAATTTCCATGTTCCCTCTGGAGAATGCTTCCAGCTGAGTTTCCTCCATATCATTTCCTTATGCAGCTGGCGCAAGCAACAGTCTGTCTGGGACGCCCGCAGGACTGCAGCACAGCAGGAACCCTCCCCCACCCTGTTTTGTACAGCTCAGCTTTTCTGCACTCTGCTGTTAGGGAAACCCAGCACCCGAGACTGGAACGTTTGATACTTTTATGTGTAAATGAATATTCTCTGAACAGGGTAAAGTTACTCTGAGTCCCCTGGGGATTCCAACCTCCGTGACTTTGTACTTTACCTCCATCCTGCCTGGGATGGCAGGAAGGGTTGCAGACTGACACTCCCTATCCCAGAGTGTAGGGCTAGAAGGCCTGCCCTGCCTGCTCCCTCTACTGATTGTGGGCCTCACTGCTTGGCCCAGCCTATGTGGCTGTCGTGGCATCTGGCTCTCTACAAGCACTGAATGTAAACCTCAGCCAGGCCCCCTCATAAGGTGGAGCAACTGGAAATGCAAACCACACCTGGGGTGGGGATGGGAGTCTTTCCTCCCCTGCTGCTGGGTCTGTTCCCTCTCTGGGGCCCTCCCCTCTCTGATTCTGTCTCAGGCCGGTGCCAAATACCATACGCAACATATATGGTGCTTTTATCTCCACTGGCATAAGCAAAGCTGTAACTTGGCATCTCTCCCTTAGGGCCAGCCTTGGAGGAGGGGCCAATGGAACAGAGGGAGGCGTTCTGTCCTGGAGCCCCCTCCACTGCAGGAGCCCTGCCCCTCACAGGCTCCAGCTCCAGGCTGTGGAGGGCTGAGCTGCCTGAACAGTCTGTAGCCTTTGGCCAAGTATCAGGAGAGGCAGAAAACAGCAGGGACTCCCCATGACCAAAGAGACATGAATCCCTCCCAGGCTGGCTTTCTTGAAGCCTCAGAGCTAGGAGTCCTGAAAGGCAGTGCCCCTTGCAGGGAATGATGCCATTTCCTGTTCCATCATAACATCCACCGTCCCAAGGCCTGAGCTGAGGGCTGAGAAATAGAAGGAAAGTCACCCAGAGTAACCATAGTGACAGCAGCACCCTCAACAGCTCCCTGGAACAGAGCTAAACCTTAGCCACACCCTGCAAGACCAATGTGCCCACATCACACCCTCTAGCTGGAGCAGAGCAAGAGGCCCTCTCAAACACACACCCTCCCCTCTTTCCCACTCACCACACCAAATCCCACGGGCTAGGGATCTGGATTTGCTGGCCAGGTCAGTGTGTCAGGTTTCCTGTTTTCCTCACAGGCCCATGGGCACAGGCTTTATAAGCCAAGAGAATTGGAAAGCATGCAGTCCTTGGCAATGCAATAAAGTTCTAAGCACTAACACTGAAAGTGTTGAGCACAAAGGTGGAGGCAACCATGAGATTGTCTCTTCAGCCACAGCCTGAAGGTGGAGTAGGAAGGGAAAACATCCAAGTACCCCTGGAGCTAGAGGAAACTGGATAGGGCACATGAGGGGGCGGGTGTGTGTGAAAGAGAGAGAAATGTCAAGGGGAAAGGGCCACTTATTAACAGAGAGGCAGCTTGCCTGAGAGATGGGGAGCAGAGTGAGAGGCTGGTATTTCACTGGGCATGGTAGAGGCACAAGAAAGCTGCTGGCACTGAAATCAGGGTCATAGTTGGGGCAGCTGTTGTTTGGAAGAGAAGGAAGGAACTAAACAAGGATATACAGATTCTGCAGGGAAAAGGGAAGAAAACAAAGTAAGTTGAAGCTGCCAAAGGGGCTTTCACAAATGCCCCAGGGGAAGCAGATCAAGGAGGAAAGCAGATTGGCGGTAGAGTCCTGCTGACTCCAGGGGTCAGGCGTATTTTACTGCTCTCTGAAAGCTTGCTCTATAATGAGAAGGGAAGAGATTTGGGCAAGTAGGAAGCAACAAAGACTTTGTAAATATATCTTGAATAAGAGGCAGTTAAGGGGATAGTGGGGAGAGGCAAACACATACAAAGCCAGCCATTCTGGCTGGGCTGCAGCCCTGGGCACTAAGGGAATTATTTGATTCACTTACTGAACCACTGAGAATTTTTCTGAAAAATCCCAGAGAAATTGGAAGGTGTGGAGAATAGAAGAAAAGCAAATGTAGCAGTGAATTTTCTGACAGGGTGAGTGCAATCCTGGCAGTTCCTATCCGACAAGTCTAACCTCTGTTCCACTAAAATAATAGCAAATATTAAGAAAAATACACAAACACAAACCCTCCAATATCTAGAGTCAGGGTTCTCAAACGCCCAAAGCTTGGGTTACAGCTCACAGGTCTCTTATTGACACGCTTCTTGTAAGCGCCACCCCCAGCACCTTCTCTCCTTCCGTTCACAATCAGCGAAACTTCATTGTAGCAATGACTGCTATTGCTTATGCAGAGAAGTCATCAGGAAAATACTGGGTGAATTTATAAATTTCTTTTAAAGCAATTTAGCCGCTAGAAACAAGGAGAAGGTGCCAACACCCAGCAACCAGCCAGTTCTCCACAGAGCAATTTGAGAACCACTGACCTAGCAGATACTGCATATGGGGGATACAAATTACAGTTTATGTCAGACAAACGTGATTGGTTTTGTTGATTGAAGTGGAGAAGGGAATACAGTAGCTGTAATATATCTGTATTTTAGTACAACATTTGATACAGTGTTTCACAAAACCTTACTGGAAAATATAATTCAAACTGGATTGGATTGGAACCCCGTGGTGCGGTTTGAGAATGTCAATGTGTTTTAATGAGGGGCCGTGCCCAGAGGGACTGGTTTGAATCTGGGATTATTTACAAAGAGCTCCTTAATTAAATTCAGAGAGTAGAGCATACTAACTTGGGAGGAGTTGCAAAGACCAAGAAGGGCAAAGAACAAATACAAGGGGATATGGAAAGGATAGAAATATGGGCAGGTTGCAACAGAGCAAGAAGCAGTCTGTAAGAATGCAGCTAATACATCTGGGGAAAAATAATTGGAAGCAGTTATTCAGTCAGCGAGATGGAAAGCAGTAATGCTGAAAGAGACTAGGGCCATCCTACAGGGAAATGTGAAGAGGAGCTTGCAATGTACAGGGAAATTTGAAGAGGAGCTTGCAATGAAATATGTAGGAAAAAACCCAAAAGCCATGATTTGGGCTGCATGTGCAGCGGTGTCGTGGAGCAGAGCGTGACAGCCCCTCGGTACAAGGCTCCATAGCAGCTATCCTCTAGAATTCTGTGCTCCACTCTAGGGCCCACCCCACCACAGACACACAGACATGAAGGGCATTCAGAGAGGCAGCCAGCGATCAAGCTGTGCATAGAGGGTCTGATTCATAAGAAAGATTAAAGGACCTAAATCTGCTGATCTAATTGGGGAGGAGGGGAATATGCTGATGACAGGTAACTAGTATGCAGATCCCAAGGGCCAAAGGCTCTCCTTCCTCAGTGTGGCTGTGCAAGGGGGCTGGTGAAGGGGGGGCCATGGCTGGGTGATGTCCTGGTGCTTCCCTGCTGGCACAGTGAGGGCCAGAGGGTGAAGGAAGGGACGCCCTCTGAGGCTCATTTTACTGCGGCGCCAAAGGAGCACGTTCTGCCCTGCCCCTTCCCCAGGATAGAGAAGCATGGCACAGGCCAGGATGCATCAGAGGGTGCTTGCTTGAGTGCACACTCAGGAGGATGGAGAAGAGCAAACTCTGGGCAGGCTGAGCCTCCAGCAGGACTAGCAGTGGGAACAACAGGTGGAGCTTCAGAAAGGGGGAGGTTCAGGCTTGTTATCAGCTGCATTACTGCGGCCCATCAGACGTACCAGAGTGTGGGCTTGCCGTCCCTGGGGAGCAGTGGGAGTCCCATTGCTTGGGACAAGGAGCAATTCTGCACTGGCCCACTGAGGCAGGGGTGGGAGATGGGCTGGATGCAGTCTCATCTCCTAAGTCGCCTCCAGGCACACGATAAACAGAGCTGAACCTTTCCAAAGCTAGGGCCAGAATACACACCAGCACCCAGCTGCGGAGGCTGGGTCCTGCCAGCCTAGGGCAGCAAGAACCGACAGGCACTCCCTCCTGATGAAGTGTTTGGTCAACTGCATGACGCAGGCTGGCTGGATCCCATGCCAGTTCCTAACAAGCTACAGAGCAGCTCATCCTCAGCCCCTCAGCATCCTGGGAGCACCCGCTACCCTCTGGAACAGCGCGAGGGGAGGGGAGCTGACACAGCTGGCACCAGTGCGGTCCTCCTCCCACGCACAGACAGGCCACTTCCCAACTGCTGCCGCCAGCTGGCGAACAGGGCAAGGGAGGCAACCTCTGCATGGGTGAGACAGGCCAGGGAGGGGACGTCATCTTCCACCAGAGGGCGGCAGAAGATAGCACCGAAGCTCCAGGGAAGAGGCTATGAGTGTGCCAGGCTCTCACAGAGAGGCCAGAGCTGTGGGGAGAAGTGAGGCACTCACCTACCTGGAGGCCCTCAGCTTTAGGATCACCTCCACCCTCTAGGCTTCTGCCCCCTTTGCCCTCTCAGTGGAGACACAGTGACCAGGGAGGAGGGCGCTGTGCCACAGGGGGAAGACCCAGCAGGGAGAGGCAGTCACTGAGCCCAGAGTCCTGATAGATTGTCTCTTCGAGCCCACGTCTCCTCGACAGGCTCCTCCCTCCCCAGGCTGGTCCCAGGCTGTGCCCCCTATAGGCACTATGCACAATGGCTGGGCAGAGCAGCCACCACATTAGTTATTGGAGTGGGTAGGCAGGGCTCAACTGCCTGGTTCCCACACACCCTCCCCACCATGGGAGGCTCTCAACTGCAGTCCCAGGTCCTGCTGCTGGGCAGCCTCTGTAAGGCTCCTCCTGCCCCTGCCGCCCGAGAGCCCCGTGTCAGCTCCCACCCCCCAGCATGCTGCCCAGCCCCACCCTGGCCCCGGCTCCTGGGCAAACAGCATTGGGGCACACCCAAGACATATGTCACGGAGCTGGGAGGGGCCAGCCCCTTCTTTGTAGGGCCCTGGGATGGCCCATGGAATAGTGCATTCTGTTTGGGATGCTTCATTGGCAGAAAAATATTGACAAGCCAAAGGGAGTTCACCAAAAAGCAACAACAGTTGCTGGGGGCTGGTGAGAAAAATGTAACCCTTCTGTCAGGTGGAGCCGGCAGCAACCAGGGCCGGATTCAATATCTAGGCGTTCCTTTTTAACAATACAACACAGAACCGGTTCAAGCCCCCAGCCAGTAACTTGGGAAAATTACACACCATCCCATGGGCATCTCTGAGAGGCAATACTTCCCCCTTGCAAGCACAGAGTCTGAGTGTAGAAAAGAAACTTTTAATGAAAGGAGGGATGTCACTTGACATTAATTTGGGAAAATGCCACAAGCAGGATTCATAATCGTAAAGCTGTGAGCAGGACACCCACCGCAGAGTGCGTGGGGCAGAGCTTTCCGCCCCCTGTTCTTGAGTCCTACAACCAACAGTTCCTTTTCTGTGTCCCCCTCTGCTCCCTCACCATACCCCACTCAGAGTGGTTGTCCTTGGTCAGTGAGCACCCAGGGCTCAGGGTTCACCTCCCATCCGGGGAAGAAGGCACCTTGTTTGCTCCACCATCTGAGCACTTGCTTTGGCTGGCTGCCCCATCAGCCACTGCGCCTCTCCATTAGCTGTCCAAGCAGCTGCAGTTCCTGTGCTCTGGCTGCCCCTCAGCCGCTCATTGCCTTGCCGGCCGCTTGTTCTACTTGCTGCCTCACCAGCAGCTCATTCGAAAGCAGACTGTCAGTCATCTTCTGCTACTACCTGCCGCTCTGCTGTGACCTCTGCACATCAGTCTCTTAGTGATTTTCAGCAAGACTGGGAAGAAACACTGCCCCATCACAACTGATTTCAGCTCTCATTTGAGCACTTTAACATAACAAAAAGGCTCCTAATGAAGCCTATTTAGCTCTGTCTTTTAACAGTGGGGAGGAACAGGTTAAACCAGACTGGGGACCCTTAGGGAGAGTCCACCCTAACTAGCTGGGACACTTGTCCACACCCCTCTTACTTTCACAGGGCTCTGGCATTCGAGCCCCTGGCTTAGCAAGTTCCTTTCAGCTGAGGGTGGCCCTCAATCGGGATGAGCTCAGCATGGTTCTGCTCCCCTTAAGTCAGACAATGAAGATAACAATACTGATAACATTTCACTACCCCTGCATTCAATACTAAAGTGATTTTTAACCCAACACCAGCCAAAGCTGATCTCTTGGAGTGACACAGCTCCTGTCTGCTAGATACCTACGCAGAGTAGGTGCATTCATATAAATACAGTTTGCTCCTGAAGTCTCTCCCCCTCCCGAACTAGCTGTCAGAGGAGAGTTCATTCAGACCCTACTTAGAAGTTGTTGGGGGGCTGGTGAGAAAGATTCATGGGGACGCTCTGTCTAGCACAGCTACAGAGGACCTGCTAATAGTGCAAACCCCAAGGAGAGAAGGGAACTGTCTCGGGCGGGGGGAAACAAGGAAAGACAAATGGAAGCTAAGGACCAGGAGCCACCTTCTGCCAGCAAGTTCATGAGGCTGGAGAAGAAACTCTGAGGGGGTGAGAATCGATGAAACAGTAGGGAGCAGCCTGTCACAAACAGCCCTGCCCTGGCAAGGGCAAGGAGAGGTCAAGCAGGAACATGTGTATTACTTCTAGGACCTCTCGCCTGGCTGTTTCTCATGCCCCTCGGGCCGGAGGTGGTCCCTGGACACTCAGACACAATTCCCAGCTTTCAGGAGACTCTCAGCTGCTGCTCTTGCTGCCTGGTGGGTGCCATTCACCACCTGCAGCAATGTACTACACTGCCACAGTGACCAAGGCCTGGAACATACAGCCAGAACACAGAGTAACCCCATGGCTCAGAGACAGGCAGAGGCTGCCTCTTTTGTGAGACAGCCCAGAGTGGAGGAGGGTGTTCTAGTGAGCAGACCCTGGCTTAAAGGCAAGGGGGTAGAAGTGGGGTCCTTGGATGAGGAATTCACCTTCCCTGTTGTCTCGCCAGAGCCCAGGTCCTGCTCCTTTCCCATCTCCTGGGCAGGTTCTGGCAGAAGGGCCAGGGAGCAGGCACGGGGATGCTGCAGGGATGCATGGGTTGAGTGCCGTTTGTTATCGGGCAGTTTGAGCCCAGAGTGGCCTGAGGAACGGGCTGAGGCAGTGTTGCTCAGGTCAGTGAGATGCTCTCTCTGCTGGATTCTCCAGCCCAGGCCTCCCCACCCGTTACCTGGGGAAGTGCTTCATCTGTGTGGGGATGGGCCTCCACTTCCCCCAGCCATGGCAAGGGGGTGGAGAGATGTCCCACAGTAGCAGAACCAGTAAGTGTTTCTGGGGTCCCACAGATGCCCCTGCACAGGCCCCGCATCCTAGCTTGGGCCCCCAAAATGGTTTTTCTGGCACACAAAAGAGGGGTGTGTGGGATGCTGGCCCCCAGAGGGTACCTGTAGGTTTGGGAAGAGGAAGCAGGCCTGCTAGCTGCTCCTGGAGGAGGGGAAAGGGAGGGGATTGGGTTGGGTTGGGGGAGAGAAGGTGGTGGGTTGTCTCCTCTTACACATTCTGCTTGCCTAACCATATTCAGATTCTAGGAGGGCTCCCACTCCATGCTTTGCAAACACCTTGCTCTGGTCTTTGTCACTGTGCAACATCAGCAGCTCTTAAAACACCACAGCTGCTCTACAGCTGATGCCCAGGGCTCCTAAAGCCCAGGATCAGAGCTGAGCTGATGTTAGAGACGGGGGCAAAGCCTATAGTGCAGGCAAAGCCTGAGGGAACGAACATGGGTGAGCTCTGGGAGGAGCCTCAGGACACTAAACTACACAGTGCTACTGGAAAATAATCCAAGCAGATCAGGGAAGGGCCAGTCCTGGGTCTGGAGCAGAGAGACCAGCAATGGTAGGGAGCAGCCGCAGTTTAGTCAGAGGGCTGGCAAGCACATGCAGGTAGCATGCAGCAGACAGAACCTACCACTCAGGTGAAATGGCACATGTATAGGCCCAGGGGAAAGGACCCTGTTGCTTTTGGAGCCCAGGCCCTTTTTGTCAAGGGCAGGGATACAGCATGAGTGATTGATAGCCCCACTCTTCAGCACACACCAAGGCCTGGGGCATTCCACTCTTTAGGCCGTTGCAGCAGGGATCTTTGGGCTCTGGGGACTAGCTCACGAAAGCTTATGCTCAAATAAATTTGTTAGTCTCTAAGGTGCCACAAGTCCTCCTGTTCTTTTTGCGGATACAGACTAACATGGCTGCTACTCTGAAACCTGTGATTAGGGGGGTTACTCCTCCCCTGGCTACAGCGGCAATCTCTTTGTACATGCTCAGTGCACTTCCCCCACAAAAGAGCTGGTTTAACACAATCTGTGGGACCCTACAGAAGAGGAGGGGGAAGCAGACTGAACTGCCATCCTCCCACCCCCAGGAGCACAAACCAGGACTGGCCTAGTGGATGGAGAAAGCAGTAAACATGATGTATCTTGATTTTAGTAAGGCTATTGACACAGTCCCACAAGACAGCCTCATAAGCAAACTAGGGAAATACAGTCTCTAGCTGAAATTATTATAAGGTGGGTGCACAGCTAGTTGAAAGACCGTACTCTAAGAGTAGTTATTAGTGGTTTTCTGTCAAACTGGGAGGATGTAGCTAGTGGGGCGGGTCCTGTAGTAGTCAATCTTTTCATTAATTCATAGTTCTAGATTCATAGATTCTAAGGCCAGAAGGGACCATTGTGATCATAGAATATCAGGGTTGGAAGGGACCTCAGGAGATCACCTAGTCCAACCCCCTGCTCAAAGCAGGACCAATCCCCAACTAAATCATCCCAGCCAGGGCTTTGTCAAGCCTGACCTTAAAAACTTCTAAGAAAGGAGATTCTACCACCTCCCTAGGTAACGCATTCCAGTGTTTCACCACCCTCCTAGTGAAAAGGTTTTTCCTAATATCCAACCTAAACCTCCCCCACGGCAACTTGAGACCATGACTCCTTGTCCTGTCATCTTCTACCACTGAGAACAGTCTAGATCCGTCCTCTTTGGAACCCCCTTTCAGGTAGTTGAAAGCAACTATCAAATCTCCCCTCCTTCTTCTCTTCCGCAGACTAAACAATTCCAGTTCTCTCAGCCTCTCCTCATAACTCATGTGCTCCAGTTCCCTAATCATTTTTGTTGCCCTCCACTGGACTCTTTCCAATTTTTCCACATCCTTCTTGTAGTGTGGGGCCCAAAACTGGACATAGTACTCCAGATGAGGCCTCACCAATGTCGAATAGAGGGGAACGATCACGTCCCTCGATCTGCTGGCAATGCCCTTACTTATACATCCCAAAATGCCATTGGCCTTCTTGGTAACAACGGCACACTGTTGACTCATATCCAGATTCTCGTCCACTGTAACCCCTAGGTCCTTTTCTGCAGAACTGCTGCCTAGCCACTCGGTCCCTAGTCTGTAGCGCTGCATGGGATTCTTCCGTCCTAAGTGCAGGACTCTGCACTTGTCCTTGTTGAACCTCATCAGATTTCTTTTGGACCAATCCTCTAATTTGTCTAGGGCCCTCTGTATCCTATCCCTACCCTCCAGCATATCTACCTCTCCTCCCAGTTTAGTGTCATCTGCAAACTTGCTGAGGGTGCAATCCACACCATCCTCCAGATCAGTAATGAAGATATTGAACAAAACCCGGCCCGAGGACTGACCCTTGGGGCACTCCACTTGATACCGGCTGCCAACTAGACATGGAGCCATTGATCACTACCCGTTGAGCCTGACAATCTAGCCAGCTTTCTATCCACCTTATAGTCCATTCATCCAGCCCATACTTCTTTAACTTGCTGGCAAGAATACTGTGGGAGACCGTGTCCAAAGCTTTGCTAAAGTCAAGGAACAACACGTCCACTGCTTTCCCTTGATCCACAGAACCAGTTATCTCGTCATAGAAGGCAATTAGATTAGTCAGGCATGACTTGCCTTTGGTGAATCCATGCTGTCTGTTCCTGACCATTTTCCTCTCCTCTAAGTGCTTCAGAATTGATTCCTTGAGGATCTGCTCCATGATTTTTCCAGGGACTGAGGTGAGGCTGACTGGCCTGTAGTTCCCAGGATCCTCCTTCTTCCTTTTTTTAAAGATGGGTGCTACATTAGCCTTTTTCCAGTCGTCCAGGACTTCCCCCCGATTGCCACGAGTTTTCAAAGATAATGGCCAATGGCTCTGCAATCACATCCACCAACTCCTTTAGCAGTCTCGGATGCAGTGCATTCGGCCCTATGGACTTGTGCTCATCCAGCTTTTCTAAATAGTCCCGAACCACTTTTCTCCACAGAGGGCTGGTCACCTCCTCCCCATGCTGTGCTGCCAGGTGCAGTAGTCTGGGAGCCGACCTTGTTCGTGAAGACAGAGGCAAAAAAAGCATTGAGTACATTAGCTTTTTCCACATCCTCTGTCACTAGGTTGCCTCCCCCATTCAGTAAGGGGCCCACACTTTCCTTGACTCATCTAGTCTGACCCCTGGATAGCACAGGCCATAATGATTAAGGCCTGGTCTACACTACAGCGTTCGGTCGATTCAAGGCAACATATGTCGACCTAATTCTGTAAGCGTCTACACTAAAATTTCGCTCCCACCAATGTAACTGCCCTGCTATGCCAACCAAATAACTCCACCTCCATGAGAGGCACAGAGTCAGTGTTGCTGCAGTTAGGTCGACAGAGTGTCAGTGTAGACACTACATTGCCTACATCAACTGTTACTGCCCTTCAGAAGCCATCCCACAATGCCCCACACTGACAGCACAGTCAGAACAAGCACTCCGGGTGAGGACACGCACGGCCGGCACAATGAGCATAGTGGTTACACGCATAAGCGATTTAATTACTGCGGCAGCTGTACGCCAACATAATTTACATTAAGTTCGTAGTGTATACATGGATTTAGATAAAGGCATGGAGATGCGCTTTCAAAATTTGCATGTGACACCAAGCTGGGAGGGGTTGTAAGCACACTGGAGGACTGGATTAGAATCCAAAATTACCTTGACAAATTAGAGCATTGGTCTGAATTCAACAAGAAGAAATTCAATAAAGTCAAGTGCAAAGTACTACACTTAGGAAGGAAAAATCAAATGCCCAACTAAATAATGGGGAATAACTGACTAGATGATAGCACTGCTATAAAGGATCTGGGGTTATAGTAGATCAGAAATTGAATAAGAGTCAGCAATGTAATGCAGTTGTGAAAAGACTGATACGATTCCGGGGTGTATTAACAGGAGTGTCATATGTAAGACACAGAAGGTAATTGTCCTGCTCTACTTGGGACTGGGGAGGTCTGAGCTGGAGTAGCATGTCCAATCCTGCGCACGACACTTTAGGAAAGATGTGGACAAATCAGAGAGTCCAGTGGAAAGTAGCAGAAATTATCAAAGGTTTAGAAAAACCTGCCCTGTGAGGAAAGGTTAAAAAACCTGGGTGTGTTTAGTATTGAGAAAAGACAACTGGGTTGGGGAGACCCTGATCACAGTCGTCAAATATGTTAAGGGCCGTTCTAAAGAGGGTGGGGATCAATTGTTCTCCATGTTCTCCTTAACCTCTGAGGACAGGACAAGAAGCAATGGGCTTAATTGGAGCAAGGGCGGTTTAGGTCAGACATTAGGAAAAACTTCCTGTCAGGGTGGTTAAGCGCTGGAATAAATTCTCTAGGGAGGTGGTGGAATCTCCATCGCCAGAGGTTTTTAAGAGCAGGCGAGACAAACACCTCTCAGGGATGGGCTGCCATGAGTGCAGGGGACTGGACTAGAAGTTCTCTGATTCTGTGTCCACTGAAGGTAGAACAAGGAGTAATTGGCTTCATATCTTCAGCAAGGGAGATCTAGGTTAAATATGAGGAAGAACTTTCCAACTCTCAGGGCAGCTAGGCTCTGTAATAGGCTTCCAAGGGAGGCTGTGGGATCCGGATCATTGGAGATTTTTAAGAACAGGTTGGACAGACACTTAGCGGGGATGATCTTCATGTTAGGTCCTGCCTCAGTGTTGGGGGGTTGGACTTGATGACCTCTCAAGGTCCCTTCCAGCCTGACATTTCTAAAATTCTGTGATGCACAGAACTACTTGAAGGCAGGCAGGGCAGACACAACCCCAGTGACTCTACTCAGACTGGGGTACTCCTTAGTCATCTTGTCCCCATCTCTACTGGCCCCTGCTGTCCCTCAATACCCTGCTGGTTTATCTTGTACCCATCCTCTGTAGAGAAGCTGCAGGGTGAGCCAATGTGCTGCCCCAACTGAGGCTGCTACAGACCCCAAAGACAGGGCAATGCTGATGAGTCTGTGCTGTGGGGAAAGTTCTGCAACAGGTAGGATGCCCAGGAACCTGGCACTCCCAGCAGGCCCCAGTCTTGCTGGTGCTGATGCATGCTCACAATTTATCACGAACATAGTGCCACAGGGGGGCCTGCTGCTTTTTGCACAACTCTGCAAATAGGGCCCTGCCCCAGGCTGATGAAATGTCAGCCCCCAGGCTGGTGCAGAAAGCCCAGGCTAAATCAGGAGAGGGGTTGCTATGCAGCAGTCTCCATCCTCAGTGAGGGTGTGGTGGTTGCATTCTCCTAGCCTGGGTGAGGGGCAAAGACAGCTCAGTGCCCTTCACTGCCTTTGGCTGGATGGCAGGTGAGGGACAAAGGATGAGTCTGAAGAGGAGCAACTGGTGAAAGGCAGCCAGGGTCTGGGACAGGAACGAGGACATCTGTAAAGTCAGAAACGGGAAACCACACTTCACAGTTTCTCATTTCTCAGCACAAGTGAGGAAATGAGATGCTCCCCAAGCCGCTGCCGCATCTCCACGGTGACTCACTGTTACACCTGGAGCTGGGGCTGTCAAGAGCATTCTCCTGCTGTTGCCATGGAAAGCCAGCGAGTGTAACTATGGAGATGATGATGTTGCTGGCACTATGGCAGCACTGGGGGCTGAAGGGAGGGTAGACTGGGTAAGGGGATGCTTCCAGACAGCTTAAGATTTGGTTTACAGCTTTATTTAAGATTCAGCCCCACTCAGATGGCCAGAGAATTCAGGAACCTGGGAATGACAGACAGAGGAGCTTTGGTCTCTAAAGCAGCAGCTCCCGTGCACATGAAGTCAACAATGGGCAGGGTCTGATACTGTCTGTGGAAGAGTGAAGAGTGCCAGCAGGTCTCAGCCTAGTTCTTAGTGGGCAAGTGGCCATGTCACAGATCATAGTCACAGCAGGCCTATCAGGTCCCTGCCTGTTGGCAATCTCGCCAGCGAGACCAAGGCCTGACTGGGCCCCAGATGCTGCATGTAGAGAAGACCTTGGATGGCTGGATAAAGGCCCCTGAGAGGGGACAAGGGCAGGAGTTGCCTCTGGGAAGCTCATGCTGCTGCTCTGGGCAGTGCTGGGGATCCAGGTTCTGAGGGCTCCACCCAGACCAAGAGAGACCCTGTTCTGTTCCCCGCTGTGCAGCAAGACACACTGACAGGAGCCACAAGGTGGGCTCAGGGCGCTGAGCTGGAGCCATCTCTCATTTGGGCTTGGGTGCAAGGGTGGGACCCAGCTGGCTACTTCCAGTGACAAAAACATTCTCTGGGCCCAAGAGTCCAGCAGTGTTGCTGCCCCAGCAGCCCCTGGGTGCCTGAGGCCATCCCTTCGGTGACTGGCTGTGGGGTTTGGCGGGGGTGGGGGAGACTGAATGTCTAAGAGCAGGGCTTGGCTTTTGAGTGATGTGTTGGAGGACAGCTGTGTCAGCCTCACTCTGGGAAAGGCCAGGGATTCCCATTACTGCCCCTGAATACATCCCTGCCTGACACCCAGCGAGAGCTGTGGCCACTGGCAACACAGCTATTCAGACAGAATCAAGTCCACGTGCGGAAAGATGAAAGGGACCTGAATTTCTAGCTGCTTCCGCAGAGAGATGAGGAGAGGCAATCTGGAGAGTCATGCTGGGCCCAGCCCCCACCTGGGTTTCTTCCTGGGGAAGCTGTAACCGGAGGAAAAACCCGCTGTCTTTAGTTCTCTCCTTGGGCTGCGCAGTGGGGTGGCTGCTGCCGCCTCTGGGAAGACAGACGCTGCCTCCAGGAGTCTCCAGGAGTTTGGATCTGGATCAAGCTTTCAGAGGGTTTCTCCAGCCTAGTCCTGTACCCGACCTCCACAGCTCTTCTGGCACTAGAGCCCTGGGGTTTGGCGCATGGCATCCGCAGGCTGAAGTCTCAGTCCTTTACTGTGCGATTCCCTTGGACATAGACGGGTGGAGCGAGCAGCAGAGAGAAGCTCCCTGGAAACAGGCTCTGGCCTAGATAGTCCTACGGCAAACCCACTGCCCTCGGTGTGCCTGCCACCCCGCGTGGCTCCATCTCCAACAAGAGCCTGAGGGTTAGAGGTGGGGCCAGAAGCAGGCAGGGCCGGGATCTGCTGGGGCTAGATGTCAAGAATGGTAAGAGGCTTGACCCCTGGTCCCAATCCTTTTGCAACTGCTCCAGTGCCCTGCTCCTTCCTCAGGCTCAGCAACACCCACACTCCTGTGGCTTGTAGAGTGTCTGATAATCGCCAGCATGGGAGGAGCTCTCAGCACTCAGCCTTTGCCTAATCACTGATCACCCTCTCACAGAGCCCAGCCAAGGCCCAGCTGTGCCCCTAACCCCCATCTCCCCTGCGATAACGCACCAGGTGAGTGGGTGGCTGGAATGGAGGAAACATGGCCACCACTGACAATGAAAATGGCCTTGGCTGTTGGACGGGATTCCCCTGCCCCTCCCCTACCTCACTAGCTGGCCTCATTCAGCCAGCAGAGATCTGTCTGAGCCACCACCCTGTCCTGGCAAGAGGAACAGATACGAGGCTCTTCTTCCCCGAGACGCAGCTGGGGTTCTGTGGGGGAGGTGTGCCAGCTCTCAGGCCTGGAACAGTACAGGGCTGCCCTGGGGGAGGGGGTGGGGCAAGTGGAGCAATTTGCCCAAGGCCCCGCCCGGGCCCCACAGGGGCCCCCACGAGAGTTTTCAGGGGCCCCCACAAGAGTTTTCGGCGGCACTTCGGCAGCGGGGGATCCTTCAGAGCTGCCGAACACAAGCGGAGTGAAGGACCTGCCGCCACTTCTTTCGCAATTCGGCGGCGGGGGTTCTTCCGCTCCATGTTTTCAGCGAAGTGCCCTGAAGACCCGGGGCAGAAGGACCCCCGCGGCTGAAGACCCCAGGCCCCTTGAATCCTCTGGGCAGCCTGGAACAGTACCATGTGCCCTGGACCTAGCAGGGGACGAGTTAGGGATACAGTGATTGCTTCAGAACCAAGCTTGTGTCTGCTTGGTCCTTGAGGTGTCTGCCCATGCCAAGGCATGGCTGGGTGGAGAGGAGTGGGCACAGCCCAGCACTCGTGCCCTGGAGTGTAAGGAAAATGGGGCCATGACTCAGGCCCAGGAAGCCTGGGACCTGCGGGGTAGACTTTGGGGCATGGACTTTTCTCAGGACTCTTTAGCCAGCCAGATCTTTGGAGAAGGCACCTTGTGGCGTTCTAGAGGAGCCACATCAGAGACAGCACCATTAGTAGCATCTGTCCCTGTCCCGGACTGAACTTGAGGGGAATCCTGCCCTCCACAGCTCAGAAACCTGTCTCTTCATTAGTGTTAGGCACCTCGAGCTCAAAGTGCGGCCGCTCTCTCTATTGTGCCCCCACATTACCCCACAGTCTCCCCACAAAGGCCCCACACCCTGCTCGGCCCCTTCTCTTCCTGCTGTAGAAATTTTTATCTCTACTTTGCAGCATACAGAGCCCCCAAGTGACCTGGGGGTATTTACTCACTGACCTGGGGGTATTTATACTGCAGCTCTTGGGCATGCAGCCTGGCTCCTCCTACTGAGACTGGGAGAGCCATTACCACAGACCACATATTCCTAGACTGCTTTCCTCCAGGAACAGCCGCAAGACTCACTAGAAAAGGCAGGGGCTGGGGAAGAACCTGCGCCAAAAAAGAAGATTTCGCTTCAGTTTTACACAATTTGCAGATGAATTCAGAACCTTGTGGCTACCTGCAGAGGGGAACTCTTGCTAGATTGTAGAGTCAGTTGCTTGACCACAACACTTTGGTTCATTATTAAATATATTCAAGAACTCATATAAACAAGATCAGTCAGGTTTATTGCTAAAAGCCAAAAAGAATATATTACAGGGAAAAGGTGCAATATGATACCAGTCTCCGGGAAGCCATCGTGTGAAGTGTTATGTTCACCTCACACAGAAGGTACGCTCCCAGTGTTACACCCCAAAAGCCATTTTGTTATACCCTATCTGGTTACAAGTGAAAGGTCCTCTCTACGTCATCTGAAACTAGAGTTAACCAATCAGTTTTCTACCATGTTTTTCTGCTACCATGGTGTATCCCTTACCTCTTTGTTCTGAACACATGCATTGCAAGGAGCAGAGGACATGAAGGCAGGTCCTAGGGGAGCCCAATCATATGTCTTGTCCTCTTCTTTTGGAACATTTCAGTACAGGCCTGTGAGAGTAACTCCCTTCCTATTGGTATGAGAAAGCACACATGGGTCCGGTCTTGGCAGTTGCCTTATTTACTTAAGTGACTGCAAGGGGTTATGGGATACTTAGCATAAGTAAGCAAGGTTATATAAAAAAAGCATTGGCCAATTTAGGCTACATAACTGCTATTATCTTACTATTATGAGCTTAATACAGACTGCAGATAATACATATTGATAATGTGATATATACATGCTAGCCCAGCATATATTAGTCAACAGCTCCCCTCCCACTTGTCAACTTGATAATTGATTATAGTTAAGGCAACATCTTTACCAAATTAATATATGCGGCAGTGATAGGCCCTTTATATGTAATTTAAAGCATAACTTATATCCCTTGTAGCACACACACAGCTTTAAATGCAACATTTCTCCAAGTGTGGGAAATCAGTATTTCAACTCCCCATCATGGATAAGGGGATTCAAGGCTTGTCCTGCTTTATACATGTCATAAGAACATAAGAATGGCCATACTGGGTCAGACCAAAGGTCCATCCAGCCCAGTATCCTGTCTGCTGACAGTGGCCAATGACAGGTGCCCCAGAGGGAGTGAACCTAACAAGTGATGATCGAGAGATCTCTCTCCTGCCATCCATCTCCACCCTCTGACAAACAGAGGCTAGGGACACCATTCCTTACCCATCCTGGCTAATAGCCATTAATGGACTAACTGGAATTTTGCGTGGGTATGTTTCCAATCTAGCAACATTTTTAAATTTAAAGTAAGTGTTTAAAACTAGTAGGTAAGTTTCAACTACATCCTGGTCTTGGGGCTTCCTTTGGAGAATAGATTAATTCTGAAAATGAGGATAGTCATTTTTAGAGTGTGTCCCACAGTGCTACATCCATGAGGAGTAAAATAGAAATTTGGAGTAGTGACATTGTGTCTGAAGTCTCCCTGTATAAAGTCCTTGTAATTAGTTACCACACAGCATTGTCCATCCAGGACCTTTGGTATGATCCAGTATGGCCGTTCTTATGTTTTATGTTATATTATGTTCAAATATGAATGTTTTAGATGCTTTTTCAGTTTTTGGATAAAGATATTCCTTTTTACTTCCTAAATATATACATTACTAGTCTTCCATAATGAATACAGTGCTTGACTGCTAAAATAGATGCTCACAATCAATTCTATGAGCAGATGCATTGCTCACTACTGCTGAGCACTCTGTTTTACCAAGAGAGTTAGCAGAGAATTTTTTACCCAAGCTTTTTAGTGTTAATCTGTTTGTGTTAGCAATTTTGTTAAATATTTAGACACAAACTTTAATTAACCAATACAGCTTTTAACACAGCACAAAAGAAAACAGAATAAAACTAAAGCAAAATGAAGTTTAAATGCTGGGTTATGCAAACACTTTGAGGGTAATAAACTTTTATGACATTTGCTTGTGCTCAGAAGAGGAAGGTAGAAGAAACCTGTTGAAATTTGTTTGGTTGGTTTAAACATTTTTGCAACATAACAAAAAAAAAATATTGTTATATTTTTAAACATGTTGACTAAACTTATACCTATATTTAAATATTTAATAAAGGAACAAACAAGTTTATAAAACCCTAAGGTTATGAATTTATCAATATTGTCTTTGCATTTATTTTGAGTGGTTTTTCTTTCTATATTTTTTTTCTTTGAACAAAAAGCCTTTGATTAATAAAAGAATCATCTTTTTTGTTTGCAATGAGGCAGAAATACATGTACATAGAGTTATAACTGGGGCCTTTTTTTGAGCTTTGCAAAAAAATTGAATTTGTATTATGAGATGGTTATAACCCAACCAAAATATTAAAATAGTGTGGTACCACTAATGTTAAATACACACACACACATATAATTGTAAAAGATTTACTTTTGTTTCAATAAAATAAAAACAAAAATTAGTCCTATGACAACATACTCCAACACAGAACAACATACCTGACATGTAGGACAAATTTACACTTAAAGACAAATCTCCTTCCTTAGCCGCTTTTAAGGTCAGGCTTGACAAAGCCCTGGCTGGGATGATTTAATTGGGGATGGGTCCTACTTTTGAGCAGGGGGTGGGACTAGATGACCTCCTGAGGTCCCTTCCAACCCTGATATTCTATGACTCTATGATTCTATGATTCTATGGTACCAAAATTGTATTTGTAATGATACATTATAAGGAATTAATAGTTTAAAGTTAAGGTAATCCATGTTAGCAAACAAAAGGGTAAGCAAAAGAATTAAACATTAGGCAAGTTATCTTTTTATTTAAATTTTGTAAAGAATTAATTTTTAAAAAGCCCTATTAGGTTATTTGCCCACTTTGTTGTAATACTTTAATGAATTTAAGGCTGTTTACATTATTGTATATTAGTTTTATCTTACATATACTACTGTACAGGAACTAAGCAAAAGCCACATTTCGTATATTAGTTAGTGGCTAAGATTAGAAGCAAAGTTAGCATTTCTTCAAGAAAGTTAAGAGTATCTTCAGCTGTTGCATTCCTGAAGGGTTAAAATAATTTGCTCTTATGGGACGTAAAGTTTTTACCTTAAGCATTTTGATTATTTGTTTTATTTTTGTTACTGTCTCTCTCTGCGGTGTAGACCTCTGTAATAACTTTGACACAAAGGGAGGGCAGAAGTGAGGAGACAGTAGTGTAGGAAGGGAAGGAGACATGAACCCAGAGAGCGTAATTAATGCTGTAGGGGCAGTGAGTTTAGCAAACTGAGAAAGGCGCTAAAAGAAAAACTTGGACCTATACATAAAAATGTTTGAGAAAGCTTATATTATTAGCTCTGCGGGGGTTCCGTGGTTGGAATGGGGGTTGGGAACTGGGACCTCCGGCTTTTAACCCAGACCTGGAAGAGGGGTTGCTACCTGTTCCCACAAAACCTGAGTTTCTTCCCTAAGTACCCATTGCTTTCATCTGCACTTCCCATTGATCACAGGAGTGCTCTTCCTTGCTGCAATTAACTGCTTTGGGGCAATTCATACATGTTTACAAGATTTCTACCCTGTCTTTGCCACACCAAGTTTTCTCCCTCTTGCTGGCAATTAAGGGAAGAGTAGATAAGAGGGGTATTACAGTTACTTATGCTTTCCACCTGCTGCTTTAATTGCCTGTTTTGATTTTGTTCTAGTTTTAAACCATCTCTTAGGTCATTTATAGTTTTATTGTTTAACTTTTACTTCACATACTGAATCCTGGGTGGGTGGGTGGGTGTGTTGGGATTTTGGCTCCTGTCCTGCACAGATGAACTGCCCTTACATTTATTTGCTTACAAAGATTCAAGAGCTCCTTTATTATTTTCGGCTGCCATAACTGCTAATTCTTGGGCTTTGCTGTTTCAGCTTTTGCTGTATCTGGGTGCTTTGCCCAGAAAAGTTTCGCTTGTAATCAACCTTTATATGTTGTCAAAGTATGACTTTTAGCCAGAAATTCCTAAAGTATTTGTCTTTCACCTAGAGTGCTTGATTGGCACTTTCTATAAAACTGCTTATTTTCTAAAAAGCTGGTTTGCCACAGTGGCACCTTTATAAAGAAGTCGCAGTCGCACCTCCTGCATGGACTGGAGTTTTAGGAGCACTTATAACACTCATTGGCCTGTCTGTATGTGTGTACATGAGAGTAACAACAGTGGAGTCCCATCTCATACTGCATGCTGTCCCTGCCAAGCAGTGTGGTCATGACCTTGCTCTGCTTGATTTGACGGATGGTATTGGCTAGATGGCTCCTGGCTGCCTCACCAATTTGTTGATAGTCTCTATAGTTCAATCAATTACCCACACTTTGGTTCGTTATGAAATTTGAGACCAAATTAACAATGTCAGTCAGGTTTATTGCTAACAGCTAATAAGAATAAGTTGCAATATGAGATCAATCTCCAGCAAGCCGTCTCAAGCCATGTTGTAAAATTCACTTTACACAGAAGTTATGCTCCCAGAAGTTACAACCCCAAAGCCATCTTTTTTACCTGGTTACAAGTAAAAGGAACTGTCTACATCATCTGAAACTAGAGTTAACTAATCAGTTTTCTACCATATCTTTCTGGGCTATGGTGTACCCCATACCTCTTTGTTCTGAACACTTGCATTGCAAGAACCAGAAGCTGTGAAGGCAACTCCTAGGTCTGTACTAGGGTAGCCCAAGCATATGTCTTGTGCTCTTCTTTTGGGACATTCCAGTGGATGTAACCACAGTCCTGTTGCTATGGTAAATCTCTCATGAGTCTGGTCTTGATAATTGCCCTACTTACATAAACCAAAAAGTACTTAAATAACTGTAAGGGGTTATGGGATACTTAGCATAAGTGAGCAGGATAATATAAAAAGCATAGGCCAATTTAGGCTATATAACTGCTATTATATTACTGTTGTCTGCTTAATATATACTGATATATGTATGGTGTGGATAATATAGATATAATCACATTATCAATACATATATGCTAGCCCAGCATATATTAGTCAACAAAACATTTGTTGTTTCCCAGTGGAATGCTGCAAGTTTCTCTGCTGTTTGGGCCCCCTCTAGTGGCTAATTTAACAGACAGGTGCCAGGTAATGAGTTTTGAGGGAAGGTTCTTAAATGCAGACTCACATCTGAGATAGGGTCAAACATATTTTGTGGGAGGGCAAAAGAAAGGTTTCAAATGTGCCTCTGGAGCAGGCCACAAGCCTTTAGCACATCCACTTTGTGTGTCATGATAGACAGCTGAGCACCTCCGATTGGCCCATAAACCCACTTCCTCTTGATTCCGCTCCTCACCACAGGAGCCATGGTGGAGTGAAATCAGGAGGGCCAAATCACACCTGGAGCTACAGCTAGCGAGAGATGTTAAGAGTAACAAGAAGGGTTTCTTCAGGTATGTTGGCAACAAGAAGAAAGCCAAGGAAAGTGTGGGCCCCTTAATGAATGAAGCAGGCAACCTAGTGACAGAGGATGTGGAAAAAGCTAATGTACTCAATGCTTTTTTTGCCTCTGTCTTCACGAACAAGGTCAGCTCCCAGACTGCTGCGCTGGGCAGCGCAGCGTGGGGAGGAGGTGACCAGCCCTCTGTAGAAGTGGTTCGGGACTATTTAGAAAAGCTGGACGAGCACAAGTCCATGGGGCCGGATGCGCTGCATCCGAGAGTGCTAAAGGAGTTGGCGGGTGGGATTGTAGAGCCATTGGCCAGTATCTTTGAAAACTCGTGGTGATCGGGGGAAATCCCGGACGACTGGAAAAAGGCTAATGTAGTGCCCATCTTTAAAAAAGGGAGAAGGAGAATCCTGGAAACTACAGGCCAGTCAACCTTACCTCAGTCCCTGGAAAAATCATGGAGCAGGTCCTCAAGGAATCAATTCTGAAGCACTTAGATGAGAGGAAAGTGATCAGGAACAGTCAGCATGGATTCACCAAGGGCAAGTCATGCCTGACTAATCTAATTGCCTTCTATGACAAGATAATTGGCTCTGTGGATGAGAGGAAAGCAGTGGACGTGTTGTTCCTTGACTTTAGCAAAGCTTTTGACATGGTCTCCCACAATATTCTTGCCAGCAAGTTAAAGAAGTATGGGATGGATGAATGCACTATAAGGTGGATAGAAAGCTGGATAGATAGTTGCGCTCAACGGTTAGTGATCAATGGCTCCATGTCTAGTTGGCAGCCGGTATCAAGCGGAGTGCCCCAAGGTTCAGTCCTGGGGCTGGTTTTGTTCAATATCTTCATTAATGATCTGGAGGATGGCGTGGATTGCACCCTCAGCAAGTTTGCAGATGACACTAAACTGGGAGGAGAGGTAGATACCCGGGAGGGTAGGGATAGGATACAGAGGGACCTAGACAAATTAGAGGACTGGGCCAAGGGAAATCTGATGAGGTTCAACAAGGACAAGTGCAGAGTCCTGCACTTAGGACGGAAGAATCCAATGCACCGCTACAGACTAGGGACCGCATGGCTCGGCAGCAGTTCTGCAGAAAAGGACCTAGGGGGTGACAGTGGACGAGAAGCTGGATATGAGTCAACAGTGTGCCCTTGTTGCCAAGAAGGCTAATGGCATTTTGGGCTGTATAAGTAGGGGCACTGCCAGCAGATCGAGGGACGTGATCGTTCCCCTCTATTCGACATTGGTGAGGCCTCATCGGGAGTCCTGTGTCCAGTTTTGAGCCCCACACTACAAGAAGGATGTGGAAAAATTGGAAAGCATGCAACAGAGGGCAGCAAAAATGATTAGGGGACTGGAGCACATGACTTACAAGGAGAGGTTGAGGGAACTGGGATTGTTTAGTCTGTGGAAGAGAAGAATGAGGGGGGATTTGATAGCTGCTTTCAATTACCTGAAAGGGGGTTCCAAAGAGGATGGCTCTAGCCTGTTCTCAGTGGTAGCAGATGACAGAACAAGGAGTAATGGTCTCAAGTTGCAGTGGGGGAGGTTTAGGTTGGATATTTGGAAAAACTTTTTCACTAGGAGGGTGGTGAAACACTGGAATGCGTTACCTACGGAGGTGGTTGAATCTCCTTCCTTAGAGGTTTTTAAGGTCAGGCTTGACAAAGCCCTGGCTGGGATGATTTAGTTGGGGATTGGTCCTGCTTTGAGCAGGGGGTTGGACTAGATGACCTCCTGAGGTCCCTTCCAACCCTGATATTCTATGATGGGGAGGGAACCCTGACTCAGTTACAAAGACGGTCAATCAGGTTCTCTGTACCATGGGCTGGGCCACCCTGTTCCTACTGTGTGCGAAGACTCACACCTGCGGGACTGGAGGAAGCCGTATGGCGGGAGGAAGGCCTTTGTCCCCAATACAGAACACTGGTAGCTACGCAGTTGTGAGGGCAAACACATGGCATGCTCTCCTGGCTCCTGCTTCAAACTCCACTACTAGTCAACTTAAGCTTTATGAGCAGGTTTTTCTTTCCCAGCCAGGCACACAGACACTGGGCATTGCTCATGTGGGGCTCTCCAGTTGCAATCCTAGCAGCGGAGGGGAGACTTCTAGCTACCCAGTTTAAGTACGTAGCTCCAGACAGACAGCTCTGCTCAAAGGCCACATTTGGGATACCAAGGCCAAAGTCAATAAGGGTGGTCCTGAACCATCGGTCTATCCATGTGCACCTGTGCTTAGAGAGATCAGTCCTGCGGGTGGTTGCGCTGAGTGAACTCTCCCTCCTGAACATGATGCTTCTTTACTACAAATTTGATTGGAAGTTTAAAAGGTCAAACCTGATTGGATAGGAACCGGGGCTGCACCCAATGCAGAGTAGGCCAGTGTCAGCCATTGTCCACATGAACTAGGAAAGTGTACAGCTTGCAACTGCTCTGGAGCTGTGCTATGGATACTGCAGACACAGACGCACCCATCAGTCCCAATACTCATAGCAATGGCTGCACTGTCAAAGCACAATCATAGCAGAGAATGAAGAAGGCAGAGGTGGCGGGACTGGCAGCCATGATGGTGAAGCTTGCTCCTGTCCCTTCGCGTCTTTTGATCAGCCCATACTCACAGCCACCCAGCACCCTCATTTATTTTGTTCGCCCGTTAGGCTTAATTTCCGATACACCAATTTTGGTTACTTAATTGCCACAACTTTCTGTTTACCAGACATGATCTTAACACAGGCCTTGATTTATATCCATAGACATTTTTGTGCAGTTTCAGTCTGTCTCCCTTTTGTACTGTTTCCTCATGAATGTTGTTATAGGTTATTGTGCCATGTCATAAACTTTTATCCCCTTTTCTGGGCCAAGTGGGGTACATTTGTAGCCTCAAGTATTACAATCGTTCCTACATATGTCAATCATCTGCTGGGGAAAAGCTGGCACTTTGGATAGTTTATCATGCACCTCAAGCCCCTGGTGATGACACAGATTTGCACTTTCAAGAGCGGTATCACTGATTTGCCACTAGCCCAAGTAGGGAACACTGTCAGTGTCCCAGCCTGGGCAGTTAGGCCACAAGCATTTAGTGACAACACAGGGAGTAGATGCCAACCCAAGAGCCAAGACAGAACTTTACAGTGCTTAGTCCCCTGTTTGGGGGTCTGTAAGGTCCAGAGCTCACAGGTTTCTGATAGATTTTTGTAAGTCAGAAGGGAGCAGTGTGACCATGTAAGTCTGATGGCCTGCACAGCACAGGCCAGCGCTTCAGCCAGTAATTTGTGAAACAAGCTCAGGCTGCTGTTTGCATTATAGCAGTTATGTGCGAGAAACACCTGGGCTTCAGCTGAAGACTTCCAATTATGGGGCCTCAACCTCGTTTCCAGTAAGTTGTTCCAATGGTTAATCACCTTCAGCAGGAAATCTGCACCTGAATTCTAGTCTGCAGTGTTTATCTAGCTTTAGCCTCCAAAACACTGGGTTGTGTTCTGCCTTTCTCTGCTAGACTGATGAGCCCTCTCCTACCAGAATCTCCTTCCCAGGTACCTAGTTTTCAACCAAGCTCAAGTCACCTCTTAACCTTTGGCTGGATAAACTAAACTGAGCTGCCTAAATCACTCTTTATAAAGACAGCCCCCATCCCCCACCCCAATCTGCTAAGCATTCTTTTCTGAACCATTTTAAAGTTTTCAGCATCCTTTCTGAAGTGTGGCCAGACGGCTGGGACACAGTATCCAGTAATGGGCTCACAAGTACTGTATACAGAGGTAATAACGCTGCTCTACTCCTACGTGATAGTCCTCCACTTAAGGAATGAGTTTGTCCACTTTGCAACAGCGTTCGCATTGGATATTCACGGCCAAGTGGTTCTCTAGCGTGCCTCCTCCTCGCCAAATCGTTTTCAGAGTCCCTGCTGTCTGTAAGCGTGTACCCACGCCTGTGCATGTCTGAGCATGCTGGACCATGTAGATGCTTACACATACACCCCAGGCCAAGGGGCCTCACTGCCCCGTGACACACTGTTCAGTGCTACTCCGTTTGGGCAGTACCCCAGGGTTCTGTGTGGACAAGGAGACCCTCTATGAACCACTTTGTTGTATGCTGTTGGTATTGGCCCATTCAGACAGTTGCCAATGGCAGTTCCTGCTCATTGCTGTTTCCTGCAAAACTTGATGGAAGATGTGGATCACTTTGAAAACTATCTGGTTCTGCACTTTACTGCAGGACAAATGGTTATGCAGTGGAGAATGACATCAGTGAGCTCCTGGATGGAATTTGGACAAAACTGTCTGACCCATCCAAAACAGCTGTCCTTGAGGGTCAATGACAGTTTACTTAGTGCACTTGGTATAGATTTGGTGCCTGCCAGTATTGCCGTGCTATTCTCTTGTTGGGGCGGGCTTCAATCTGGTGCAGGAGACCCAGACCAGTGTGGTGGACTCATATTGTTTGGGAAACTAGGGATGACCAGTAGTGGCTTCAGAACAGACCTTCCTGGAGCTGTGTAAGAAGTTTGCACTAAACCTCCAGCAGCAAAACACTTGAATCAGGGAAGCCACAGCCCTGCCCAAGTGGGTTTGTATTATTACCATCTGGCCACTGGCTACAACAGACAGCAACAGGTCTGTCACACTCCACTTTGGGGGGTTGGAAATGCTACTGTTTAGTGGTGTAACACTGTTCTACCCACAGGGGGTTGCCATAAGAAAAGCTCCAAAAATAATAGCTGGTGTTCAGAGGCGTTGACTTTCAAACTCTGCATGGCCCGTGGCTGGCATCCATATCCCACTATTTTGCCCACAGGGGTGAGGATGTAAAATGAAAAAGTTACTAGTCCCTTGTTCTGCAAGGCTTAGGCCTTGGCTACACTTGCAAGTTAGAGCGCATTAAATCAGCCCCAGGCGCCCTAACTCCTGAGGTGTCCACTTTGGCAAGGCACTTAGAGCGCCTGGACGCTGCAGCTGGCATGCTCCTGATAATCCACCTCCATGAGAAGCACAGAGCTTGCTGTGCCCCGGCTGAAATGCCCGGGTGTCAGTGTGAACGAGTGTTGCATTACGACTCTGTGATTGGCCTCTGGAAATGTCCCATAATCCTTTGAAGTCATGTGGCCACTCTTCTCATTGTTTTGAACTCAGCTGCAGGCATGGATATGAATCAACAGTATGCCATTGTTGCCAAGAAGGCTGTGACGTTGCACCCGATAATGCTTTTTGGAGATATGCGTATCATAGAATATCAGGGTTGGGAGGGACCTCAGGAGGTCATCTAGTCCAACACCCGCATGAAATCATCCCGGCCAGGGCTTTGTCAAAGCATCCTGACCTAAAAAACCTCTAAGGACGGAGATTCCACCTCCCTGGGTAACCCATTCCAGTGCTTCACCACCCTCCTAGTGAAAAAGTTTTTCCTAAAATCCAACCTAAACCTCCCCCACTGCAACTTGAGACCATTACTCCTTTCTCTGTCATCTGCTACCACTGAGAACAGTCTAGATCCATCCTCTTTGGAACCCCCTTTCAGGTAGTTAAAAGCAGCTTATCAAATCCCCCCTCATTCTTCTCTTCCACAGACTAAACAATCCCAGTTCCCTCAGCCTCTCCTCATAAGTCATGTGCTCCAGCCCCCTAATCATTTTTGTTGCCCTCCGCTGGACTCTTTCCAATTTTTCCACATCCTTCTTGTAGTATGGAGCCCAAAACTG
This sequence comes from Lepidochelys olivacea, assembly GCF_965140295.1. Lineage (NCBI taxonomy): Eukaryota > Metazoa > Chordata > Testudines > Cheloniidae > Lepidochelys > Lepidochelys olivacea. Next base: position 603,087 of record NC_140417.1, on the reverse strand, counting down.
GACATAGAACTCCAGATGAGGCCTCACCAATGCCGAATAGAGGGAATGATCACATCCCTCCATCTGCTGGCAATGCAAATTAGCCTTCTTGGCAACAAGGGCACACTGTTGACTCATATGCAGCTTCTCATCCACTGTAACCCCTATGTCCTTTTCTGCAGAACTGCTGCCGAGCCACTCGGTCCCTAGTCCGTAGCGGTGCATGGGATTCGTCCGTCCTAAGTGCAGGACTCTGCATTTGTCCTTGTTGAACCTCATCAGATTTCTTTTGGCCCAATCCTCTAATTTGTCTAGGTCCCTCTGTATCCTATCCCTACCCTCCCGGGTATCTACCTCTCCTCCCAGTTTAGTGTCATCTGCAAACTTGCTGAGGGTGCAATCCACACCATCCTCCAGATCATTAATGAAGAAATTGAACAAAACGGGCCCCAGGACCGACCCTTGGGGCACTCTGCTTGATACTGGCTGCCAACTAGACGTGGAGCCATTGATCACTACCCGTTGAGCCCGATGATCTAGCCAGCTTTCTATCCACCTTATCGTCCATTCATCCATCCCATACTTCTTTAACGTGCTGGCAAGAATACTGTGGGAGCCCAGATTGAAAGCTTTGCTAAAGTCAAGGAATAACTCATCCACTGCTTTCCCCTCAGCCACAGAGCCAGTTATCTCGTCATAGAAGGCAATTAGGTTAGTCAGGTGTATATATGAATGTATATATCATAGAATATCAGGGTTGGAAGGGACCCCAGAAGGTCATCTAGTCCAACCCCCTGCTCGAAGCAGGACCAATTCCCAGTTAAATCATTCCAGCCAGGGCTTTGTCAAGCCTGACCTTAAAAACCTCTAAGGAAGGAGATTCTACCACCTCCCTAGGTAACGCATTCCAGTGTTTCACCACCCTCATAGTGAAAAAGTTTTTCCTAATATCCAATCTAAACCTCCCCCACTGCAACTTGAGACCATTACGCCGCGTTCTGTCATCTGCTACCATTGAGAACAGTCTAGAGCCTTTGCAATCCACACCATCCTCCAGATCATTTATGAAGATATTGAACAAAACCGGCCCCAGGACCGACCCCTGCGGCACTCCACTTGACACCGGCTGCCAACTAGACATGGAGCCATTGATCACTACCCGTTGAGTCCGACAATCTAGCCAGCTTTCGACCCACCTTATAGTGCATTCATCCAGCCCATACTTCCTTAACTTGCTGACAAGCATACTGTGGGAGACCGTGTCAAAAGCTTTGCTGAAGTCAAGAAACAATACATCCACTGCTTTCCCTTCATCCACAGAACCAGTAATCTCATCATAGAAGGCGATTAGATTAGTCAGGCATGACCTTCCCTTGGTGAATCCATGCTGGCTGTTCCTGATCACTTTCCTCTCATGCAAGTGCTTCAGGATTGATATTATTATATGACATAACTGGAATGTTTTATGCTACATATACCATGTAACATGTCTCTGTAAAGGTTATGATCTACTGAATATATTCATCCTATTTGTATGCATGTGTCATTTTTGTAGTCAAAGTTATGAATATTGGCTGTGTACTTGTTTGATTTTAAGTAGCCTTAGTAAGGCATTTGGTCAGTTTCTTGAGAAAGGAATTTGAAAGTAAAGTGCCCAATCAAGAAACATTTAACTGACAATGGAACCTTGAAAGAATCCAATCCAGCTAAGAAGTCTACCTGGGAACATTCAAGGTAGCATGTGAACAATGGCTGCCACCAGTAAAGTTCTGAGTCATGCATGGACATGTGACTTGCCCAGGTGACTCCAAAACTCCAGAGTGCAGCTGGATTCTGCAGAGGAGGTGGTCTCCCCCCACAAGAGAAAGTCCATTTAAACCCCTGGGAGACCCCCCCCCACATTTGGTCTTCAAGAGGTAGCCTTGCTACCCCTAATGGATACCTGAAGGAAACTGAAACAAAGGACAGTAACCACAGGGGTGTGAGTGTTTCTGGACCCAGACTAGAAGGAGACTAGTCTGTAAAAACAGCTTACTGGAACATCTCTGAGGGTGAGATTTCCATCTGTAATACTTTTTTACTCTATTAGGTTTAGACTTGCATGTTTTAGTTTATTTTGCTTGGTAATTCACTTTGTTCGGTCTGTTATTACTTGGAACCACTTGAATGCTACTTTTTGTATTTAATAAAATCACTTTTTTACTTATTAATTAACCCATAGCATGTATTAATACCTGCTGGTGGTGAGGGCAAAGAGCTGTGCATATCTCTCTATCAACGTTATAAAGGGTGAACAGTTTATGAGTTTACCCTGAATAAGCTTTATACAGGGTGAAACTGATTTATTTGGGGTTTGGATCCCACTGGGAGCTGGGCAGCTGAGTGCTGGTGACAGGAACACTTCTTAAGCTGTTTTCAGTTAAGCCTGCAGCGTGTGGGAAAAGTTGTTCAGACGTGGGTCTGTTTGCAGCAGGCTGGCGTGTCTGACACAACCAGGCAGGGCGCTGAAGTCCCAAGGCTGCCAAAGAAAACGGGCTCAGAGGTAGTCTCAGCACATCAGGTGGCAGTTCCCAAGGGGGTTTCTGTGACCCAGCCCGTCACAAAGGCCAATGGCATTTTGGGTGTATAAGTAGGGGCATAGCCAGCAGATCGAGGGACGTGATCGTTCCCCTCTATTCGACATTGGTGAGGCTTGTGAAATGGTTTCCCTCTCAGGAAACGAAGATCCTGCCAGTGCAAAGAAAAGGTACAATTATATTTTTTCTCCCCTCTTTGGAAGAAGCTGAGAAATCCTCCCATACAATAAAACTGATATAAAAGGCCACAATTTTGATATTTTTCAGCATTCCAGGAATGTCATGGTTAGACTATCCTTGGTTCTCAGCCAACTTTTGAAGCCCATGAGGAAGGATCAGAAGCTATTAATGGCTACTAATGCTTTTAAACATTCATAGAGTCTCAAGGGGTTGGTGGCAAGCTCTTTCCAGGGGCTAAGTTACCAGTTTGCAATTTCTTCTTTAAAGGCTGCCCACCCTTTGGAGAACACGGTGGTTTTCAAGGTACCAGGACTGAAAAGGGAAGTGGCTGTGGCTTTCCAGTCCTGTGGAGGGGATGGTTCTGCTAATGATCACCCCTCTACATATTATTGAATGGAGGGGTTTGGTCAGCTATGAAGGTGGACGAAGCAGATTTGAACTGCCATTTAACCTTAAGATGCAGCTGGAGTTTCTGCTACACCAGAAATTTGCTAAAATATGTTTAAAGGGCTGGGAGGCAATTTGGCTGAAAATTGACTATATTCTCAGCTAGCGTAGAGTGTCTGCGCAAAGGGAGATGTGAATCATGAACACCGCTCCCCACTGTCCTTTGCATCTCTGGAAAATCCTGCCCCTATGCCTGCCTAACAGTGAAGTGGACAGGGAAAAAGACAACTGAACTTTATTTGTGTCCCTGAAGTTTCATATCAGCACCACAAGCCGCTTGCCTCTCCACTGCAAAGGACACCACACTGTGTTTATCCAGCAGTCAGACTGCTATTTCCCCTAGCTTGTGCAGCACAGCTTGGTGGAAGGAGAGGCCAGACACCAGGGACAAGGGTGGTAAAAAAAACCCCCCTGTACTCTTCCAAGAGAGAAAGGACTGCTGTGCCTAACTTATCCTCAGACAACCAAAGTGTTCTACAACTGGTGTTCTTTTCCCTTCCCTCCCTCTCTCTCCACCTCCCACCCTTATCCATGCAGCTCCCATCTGAAAGGGGACAGTAAGATGAGCGGATGGGGAGAAGCACTGAAACTGTGTAATCTTCTAAGGGACAGAAGAAAGCTGTTACTAACTTTAGACAACCAACTATACGTTTTCTACAACTGTCCCATCCCCAAATGGGATCTTTCTAACATGCCTCTCCCTTCTCCCAGTCCATGTAGCCATGGGCCCATCGCTGCCTGAATGCTGGCCAAGAAACGCAGACACAAGGGCACAGTGATGTTTTGCTAATCTGCTTTTAAGAAATAGCTTTAGCCAAATGTGTAACAGTGGTTCATCGGAAATCAATAAAACAATTGATTTATAACCATCTCTTGCTCGGGGCCCATTTCAGGGTGGAGCAGAGCTGGGGCTGGATGGAGGGGGGAAGTTGGAGAAGTTTGGTAAGGAGATGGGGCATGACAATGCCTTGGCTTCAGCAGTGCAGTTCAATCTCTCAGAGGCAGAGCAATGCATGGCATCTTATCCAGGGAAGATGAGCACAGAACTTCAAATGACCGGGCTCTTAAAATTAGGAATTTAGCACCAGAGCAAGAGGTCAGAGTTGTCAGGGAGGGTGGGGATCCATTTTAACTTACCAGCCTCAAGTTCTGGTCACTGCTGTGGCTTGGGATTCTCCTCAGGTTCAGGAGAGGGGGAGGTAGGGGGGCTTCTTCCACAAGCTCCTCCAGTTAGAGGTGTGGAAACACATGCTCCTTGTCCTGCAGGACACCTGCCGTGGTACCTGCTGCCCTCTCTCCCTGGCCCTCATCAGCATCCCATTGGACAATGAGGCCAGTAGGGTTGATGAGGAGCTTGTGAGCCACTTCAGGCTTTGTACAGGGAGCCCTGGAGAGCACCTGGTCCAGTACAGTGCAGAAGGGGCATGCACAATGAGCCCTCATGAAGTCACTGCTGGAATCTTTGGCCCTCCTCTACAGAAGCCTCAAGTGCTTGATGGGCCAGAGCCAACCGAACACCTGCCTGCTCCAGCCTCCATGAAACTTGGCAGTACAGGAGTTCCTGCTGCTCCAGAACAAGTTGTGGAGGATGGTGTAATCCCACCCCACACTGATCAGCACCTGGGTGTGGTCAGCAGGCCAGGCAGCTGCTGTTGGAGCAGGATCCATTGTCACCTGCACAATGTGTAAAGAGTGCTGTCAGCTCAGCTTGCTACGGCTTGTGACAACAGGGAGACAGGTACCTTTGTAGACTGGGTAAGGGTCAGGAAGAAAAGGGTTCAGTGTGTTATGGGAATGGGGGTGGAGGACTGCAGATGCTCTAGACTAGGTACCCTAACCCCCATCCACACTGCCATGGGGCTGTGCCACGGCCCAAGGTCTGTACTCCCTCACACCCCTCATGCACGCTAGCTTACCTGCCTTCACACACGTGCTTCTGGGATTTAGAGATGGACCACAGGGGGGTTAGGGCACAACCACATGCATGGACAAGTGAACAGTCACTAGTATAGACGCACCCTATGTGTGATCTACTCTCTGTTCCTAGATATATAACCTTGCATTTAGCTGTATTACATTGTATCTTTTGTTTAAATTAGTCCATCTTACCAAGCAATCCTGGCTGGTCTGTATAACTGACCTGTTCCCATCATTTACCATACTATTAATTTGTTTTTACCAGCAATAATTTTACCAGCAATAATTTTATATTTTCTTCCAGATTGTTAATAAAGATATTGAATTGCATGGGGCCAGGAACAGATCCCCATAGGACTTAACTAGAAACAATCCCTCCCTAAGTTAGCAGCAACACCATCCAAAAAAACCAACCCACCATACCAAAATGTCCCAAAGGCCTCAAGTCTTTCAGACAACTAACCAAATCTGACTGGAAGGCAGGTATAGCTATGGAAAAGGTATCCAGAATTATAACATTCAAAAACCAGTTGGAAAACACTTCAGTCTCTCTGGTCACTCGATTACAGACCTAAAAGTGGCTATTCTTCAACAAAAAAACTTCAAAAACAGACTCCAACGAGAGACTGCTGAATTGGAAGTAATTTGCAAACTGGATACAATTAATTTAGGCTTGAATAGAGACTGGGAGCGGTTTACACAAAGTAAAACTATTTCCCCTTGTTTATTCCTCCCCGCCCCACTGTTCCTCAGACATTCTTGTCAACTGCTGGAAATGGCCCACCTTCATTATCACTACAAAAAGTTCCCCAGCCCCCGCCCTGCTCTCCTGCTGGTAATAGCTCACCTTAAGTGATCACTCTGGTTACAGTGTGTCTGGTCACACCCATTGTTTCATGTTCTCTGTGTATATAAATCTCCTCACTGTATTTTCCACTGAATGCACCTGATGAAGTGAGCTGTAGCTCACGAAAGCTTATGCTCAAATAAATTTGTTAGTCTCTAAGGTGCCACAAGTCCTCCTTTTCTTTTTGAGGATACAGACTAACACGGCTGCTCCTCTGAAACGTATCCATTAGGAACCAGCAAGGAACTAGATGGCTCATGAGGTGCATTCCCCTGCAGGAAGTTCCTTTACCTCCTGCTGAGTTGGAGGAACTGGCTGCAACGTTTAGAGGTGTGACACAGAACAGCTAGTAGGCGCTTGGCTTGTGCTCTACCCTACTATCACACTCTGCCTCAAGGGTAAAAAAACAACAACAACAGAAAAACAAAAGTAGGGGATTTTTGCCAGTCTGGAGTGAGAATCCCAAACAGATGGTATCTTTAAAGGATGAAGTTACTGTAAAGTCAGAATCAAGAAAGCAGTAAGGGAGAAAAAAAAAATCGAACTCCCCTATCCTGGGGCCACACACCACTATCCTAGAGAAAGGTTTTCCTCATATCCCTTTCAATAAAACGAGTATTTAGAACCTTGATCACCTATGACCTTCCTGTTCATAGCTAAACTATGAGTGACCCATCCAAGGTAAACTTTTGTTTTGTGAGATATGAAGTCTGGTCAAAGGCTTTTTAAATGAAAAGGCCAACTGGGAGAAGGCAGCTGAAGACTCAGACTTCTGAACTATGTAATGGAATGATGTTGTGCAGCTCGGCCAGGGAGACTGTTCTCTTGTTTTGACACCCCGTAATGTGATAATCTCACTGGCCACTTCGAGAGTGCATAGGGTGTATGCACAGATGTTGAAAAGATTTTTTTTCAATATCCAGGAAGAACTGGATCTATGTAAAGAACCAGAATCTCAGCACTTAGAGCTTGATAATTTCCAACAGCAGATTTACATAATAAAAGTTGTAAAGTGGAAAGTGATTAATTCTCTTCATTGAAAGTTATTGTGTCTTCCAGAAAATGTTAAATTGACTTTTTGCTTATCTTGTGAGCATTTCATTTCATTTTTTAAAAAAATTCTACTGCGTATCACAATACAATGCCAACTCAAGGCAACCCCTCTTCGGATCAGTATACATCATTAGCTGCCATGGGCTGATGAAATAGTGGGTGGCTAACTACAGGGAATCTCATGATTCCAGGGAAGCAACTCAGGAATCCCTGGGAAAATTCAATTCCAAGGCAGCATGTAATCTCACTAGGGATTTTGAATTTTACTCAGTATTCCAGCTGAGCTGACAAACGAGCAGGTTGTGTGACTTGCCCACGATAATAACCCAAATCAGAATTCAAGATTTGTTCTACAACTACCAGATCTCCTTTACTGATACATGCAGTTTTCTCCTTGCCTCAAGACCTCTGCAATGCTTTACATACCTGGGTTACGGAGAGGGGGGCAAAGCAGGGCAGAGATGCATAAAATACCTGGCCGTATGTCTGTTCTCAGGGCGAGGACATTAAAGCCGCTAAAAAATGGGAAGGGAAATTCCAAAAGGTTGATTTTCAAGTTAAGTATTTTTATTATCAAAATTATTACATCTCTTGTGAAAGTTCAAATGTTACAGCATGGTGTAAAAACCCCACTAGAGTCAGAAGCTGCAGCCCCCACCTTTCCAAGAGCTTTCTAGGGTGCCTCCCTTCTGCACCCTGCACATGCTGAGGTGCTGGAACCTCTGCATGCTGCTCCCAACCCCCAAATCCACTGCTGCCACTAGGCAGGGCAGAGCCTGCCTGCCCCATGCTGCACACAGCATGAAATGGGAGACTACACACCCAGGTCTAAACTGAGTGAAGTTTACACCTATTTTATACAGTATACAGAGACACCCGTGTTCCAGGTGACAAGTTCCATCCCCAACACACACTCAGCCAGACTGTTGGAGAAAGTTACTTTGTTTTAATATTTTAAAAGTCTCCCCTACCTTGAACAAACACCTGATTTCAGTTGTGAAGTAGAGAACTTGTAACAGCCCTAAAAAAGGAAGAAGACTGTGCATTTGAAAGACAGGGAGACAGACTCACAGCATTATCTCGTCCAAGAGAAAAAGGAGAAGGCCCACTGCAGCACCAGGGACTCTACCTGCTGTATATTAGCTAACCTAATATGGTTATAACTGAATATAAAATTAGATAAATAAAAACACGCCTGATATTACAGTAAACAAGTGAGAAAGAAGCTGGCAATGGTATGGAGCTGAACTGGCAGCGCACCCCCTTTGGGCTGGCTTTGGCGCCGCCCTGTGCATGTGACCCCAGGTGGGAGGAACCCCAAGGCTCACACTCCCTGTGCGTGACACTTTACACCTACGGCACTCAGCTTACCGAGGCCTGGAGTCCCCACCAGCCACGCACTCTGGGGGACACTCCACTGCCCACCACAGACCCCGGACGAACATGACTCATTTGGGCAGCCCCACCCAGCGTCACACAGTGACCGTGTTCATGGAAACCTTCCCCTTGATGATGCACTGCAGCATACGACCCCAATTCAGTTTCCCAGCTAGTGACAAACATTCACAGATCCCCATTAGTGACCGTCACAGGAACTGCCCCCGTCTAGTTACATCCTACAGAGCCCCCCACACCCTCGCTGTCTCCTAGTCCCAGGGCCAAGTGACCAGTTCTTGGAGTCTGTCACAATGGAAATGGGTCTGGTTGTGGGGGTCACAGCCCAGGCCCAAAGGTGGTGCATGCACTGGTCTGTTGTGACTGGAATGATCGTAACGGATGAAAACCCCCCAGATGCACTGAGAACCTGACCTGCAAGGGAGCTTGGGGATTGGAGTTTAACTTCCCCCAGAATTTTCTTTAAATTGTCTTCATACTTAAAAAGATGTCCTTACTGCACAAGTGACTACAGCTATGGGCATGGACAGGAGACAGAGGCTGCATTGCAGTCATTGCACTTAGAACCATTTGCTTTTCTACAATGTATCCAGCTTTGCTAGTCTCTGCCTCAGAGAAATTTGCATCCTCCAAGGGCAGAGGCTGCCTCTGCTCATAAATCTCACTCATTTACTCCAGACTCCAGCATCTGACCCCCTGGGCCCCCAGCATCGGGTGCAAGCTCCCAGCATTGGCCCAGAAGCCACTTCCAGAGGCAGCTGGAAGGAGTTATGGGCAATTCGGTCCTCCATGGATCCAGGCATCCCTAGGAAAGTCCTGTCTGAGTCTTTACTCCTGGACCTTGAAGCTGCTGCAGTCTATACTGATGGACACTGCCTCCCGCATGGTGTGGATAGTGCTGTGAACTGGAAACCCCTGGCCCTCTGGAGCTCTGGTGGAGAGCAGGCTGCCCAGAATTAGGCAGGCTGATAGTCCGCAAGTCTGACTGCAATGATCTGGAACTCTGGGGAGCGGAGCTGGAACCTGATGCTCCTGTGCAAGGCTGAGAAACCGACCCCAAGGACACTGAGTCTGCAGCAACCTGCTGTGCTGGACTGGCAGCAGCAGACTGACTCTTCTTCAGAAGGTTGCTGTTAATGCTACTTCCAGAGTGCTGCTGGCTGCCGTAATACCCAGAATTCCCTGCAAAGAGAGCTGGGGAGTCCGTGGGAACCGAATGGGCAGGACTGGAATAGGAGGTGGAGGAAAGGGACGCTTCCGACGAGCCCTGAGCGGGGTTGTGTCCTGTTCTTGGTGGAGCTGCTCGGTAGCTGTATCCAGGAGATGGAGTAGAGTGTCCTCTGTAGGGGGAGGAACTCTGCTGAAGGAGGGCCTGGGACTCTGCTCGGGGGCTGTCAGACTGCAGGAGCTGGAGAAGAGAGGGAAGAAGAGAAAAAGTGTCATAGCACAAAGATTTCCTCCTCTCTCTACTAACCCCCACTTAGCAACACTGTTTGCTGTTCAAACAACCTGATCAGCTGCTGACAATGAACTGCAGGTTCTAATGCTTGCTTGTGACTAGAAATCATTGATGAATCTTACCTGGTAGCTGTATCTAGAAGGGCTGTAAACTGCTGGTCCTTTGAGTGCAGAACTGAGAACTTCTGGGGTGTCTCCCTCAGCAGTACCTAGAAGACACAGCACAGTCAAGCCTTAAACTTCACTTCCTGGACCAGGGCCACAACTGTTCTCTCCTAAGCTCATCTGTGTGCACTCCCGTTATCTTGTTCCACAGTCCTGCTGCAGGTAAGGCAGGAGCACCACCCAGCACCTCAAGTCTTTGAAGCCAAAAGAAGTTAACTAACAGCAATCTGGAGAATCCCAACACCACACAAGAGCCACCAGTGTGAGTAAAGAACAGTTATTTACCCGCCAGTAACTGGTTCTTCAAGACTCTGTAGTTGGCATGGAGCACACTGTAGGGGAGCATGAGCCGCAAGTGCACAAGATCTTTTCACTTTTTCACAGTCGTATCTGTTGGGGCTGCGCCTGTGCTCTGAGCCTCCCGGTGCTTCTGCACGAGGGCATGAAGGGTGGCGCAGCACAACCCTCCCTCAGGTCCCTCACAGTTCAAACCTTTGAAGCTGAGGACTCCGAAAGACTGGGCTGGAGGGCAGGCTGTGGGATCCACAGGGGCTACAACATCCTGTAGAACCACATTTATTGTAGGGGAAATAAACGGTCTTCGAGTATGTGTTGAAGCGGATCCCGCTGGAGGTGACTGGCAAACAGTATCCCTTCTAGGCAGTGAGACGGAGGTATGCCAGCCACATCAGTCAAATACCAGTTGGAATACTGCTCTTCTGAACCCGGCATCAGACTAGCCACCGTATCCAAGGCATCGTGCTTGACAAAACTGAGTGGGGCGCTCCACAGATCTTACACAGATCTCAAGATCTCACACACTGGCAAGTTTCTCAAGCAGGCGGAAGACCCTAATATGTTAGCATGCCCTAACATTTGGAGGGAAAGCCCACTAGCCAGCTGATGCCAAGTGGACATACTGCAATCTCGGAAAGGTTGCTGAGGCTCCTCCATCCCTCTGACCACTAGTCCATGCTGCTCATCCGTGTGGGCATGAATACTGCCAGGTATGACCCTGGGCAGATCAGCAGTGACTACAGGGCTGTGGGAATGCAGGTGGTGGTGGTGGTCTGTCCTCCTGGTTGAGGGTATGGTCCCAGGCAGGGAAATGCACATCCTGGAGATGAATGGATGGCTGCACAGATGGTGTCAGCAGGCGGGCCTTGACTTCCTTGACCACTGGGTGCTGTTCTGGGAAGGAGGTCTGCTGCGAAGAGACGGGGTTTACCTGACCAAGAAGTGGAAGAACATTTTCACGCACCGACTTGCCAACCTAGCAAGGAGGGCTTTAAACTAGGTTCAAAGAGGGCAGGTGACAAAAGCCCACAGGTAAGCATAAAAAAGGCAATCTTAATAGAAGACTAGATGTTGCTGTGTCGGTGAAGACATGGAAAATTAAAATAGGGTCATAGGAGCAACTAACAGCGGGGGAATCTGCTCAACATCTTAGATGTCTTTACACAAATGCAATGAGTGTGGAGAGTAAACAGGAAGAACTGGAAGTACTAGCAGATAAGAAATTATGATAATTAGCACCACAGACACTTGGTGGGACAAGTCTCATACTGGAATACTGGCATGGAGGGTTACAACTTGTTCATGAAAGAGAGGCAAGATAAAAAGGGAGGTGGTGTATTATGTATCAACAATATATAGACTTGTTCTGAGGTCTAGAAGGAGATGAGACGCAGACTGGTTGAAAGACTCTGGGTAAAGATAAAAAAGGGAAAATAGGGATGATGTCAGGGCAAGGGTTCTACTATAGGCAAATCACAAAGTGGAGGGGGATGAGGCATTTCTAAAACAAACATGAGAAATATCAAAAACACAAGAGTTAGTAGTAATTAGGGACAAACCAACCAGTCATCTGTTGGAAAAGTAACATGGCAACACACAAAATTTCCAATAATTTATTGGACTGTATTGGGGACAACTTCTCATTGCAGAAGGTGGAAGAACTAACCAGGGGGACAGCCATTTTAGACTCGATCCTGACCAATAGAGAAACTGATTGCCAATTTGAAGGTGGAAGGCAATTTGGGTGAATGTGATCATGAAATGACAGATTTAGTTACTTTAAGGACAGAAACCACTAAAAGCAGTAGAATAAGGACAATGGACTTTGAAAAACAGACTTTAATAAACTCAGAGAACTGGTAGGTCAGGGCTCATGGGAATAAAGGAGTTCAGGGGAGCTGGCAGTTCCTCAAAGAGACAATATTAAACATACAATTACAAGCTATCCTGATGTAAAGGAAAAAGTACATCAGGAGCAAGAGAAAGATGAAGGAAAGAGTAGGTCCTCTACTTAGTGAGGAAGGAGAGCTAATAATTGATGACATCAAAGAAGGATGAGGTATTTAATGCCTATTTTGCTTCAGTCTTCACTAAAAAGGTTAATGGTGACCAGATACTCAACACAATTAATATAACAAGGGGAAAGGAATGCAAGCCAAAATAGGGTGGTACTACGTTAAGGAATATTTAGATAAGTTAGATGTATTTAAGTTGACAGGCCTGAAGAAATTCATCCAAGGGTACTTAAGGAACTAGCTGAATCAATCTTTGGAACTGTTAGCAATTATCTTTGAGAATGGAGGATGGGAGAGATCCCCGAGGACTGGAGATGGGCAAACATTACCTATTTTACAAAAGGGAACAAAGACAACCCAGGAAATTATAGACTGGTCAGCTTAAATATGATACCTGGAAAAATAGTGGGACAAATTATTAACCAATTTATTTAATAGAATAATAGCATATCAGGGTTGGAAGGGACTTCAGGAGGTCACCTAGTCCCACCCCCTGCTCAAAGCAGGACCAACCGCCAACTAAATCATCCCAGCCAGGGCTTTGTCAAGCCGGGCCTTAAAAACCTCAAAGGAAGGAGATTCCACCACCTCCCTAGGTAACGCATTCCAGTGTTTCACCTCCCTCCTAGTGAAAAAGATTTTCCTAATATCCAACCTAAACCTCCCCCACTGCAACTTGAGACCATGGCTCCTTGTTCTGTCATCTGCTACCACTGAGAACAGGCTAGAGCCATCCTCTTTGGAACCCCCTTTCAGGTAGTTGAAAGCAGCTATCAAATCCCCCCTCATTCTTCTCTTCCGCAGACTAAACAATCCCAGTTCACAGAATCATAGAATATCAGGGTTGGAAGGGACCCCAGAAGGTCATCTAGTCCAACCCCCTGCTCGAAGCAGGACCAATTCCCAGTTAAATCATCCCAGCCAGGGCTTTGTCAAGCCTGACCTTAAAAACCTCTAAGGAAGGAGATTCTACCACCTCCCTAGGTAACGCATTCCAGTGTTTCACCACCCTCTTAGTGAAAAAGTTTTTCCTAATATCCAATCTAAACCTCCCCCACTGCAACTTGAGACCATTACTCCTCGTTCTGTCATCTGCTACCATTGAGAACAGTCTAGAGCCATCCTCTTTGGAACCCCCTTTCAGGTAGTTGAAAGCAGCTATCAAATCCCCCCTCATTCTTCTCTTCTGCAGGCTAAACAATCCCAGCTCCCTCAGCCTCTCCTCATAACTCATGTGTTCCAGTCCCCTAATCATTTTTGTTGCCCTTCGCTGGACTCTCTCCAATTTATCCACATCCTTCTTGAAGTGTGGGGCCCAAAACTGGACACAGTACTCCAGATGAGGCCTCACCAATGTCGAATAGAGGGGAACGATCACGTCCCTCGATCTGCTCGCTATGCCCCTACTTATACATCCCAAAATGCCATTGGCCTTCTTGGCAACAAGGGCACACTGCTGACTCATATCCAGCTTCTCGTCCACTGTCACCCCTAGGTCCTTTTCCGCAGAACTGCTGCCTAGCCATTCGGTCCCTAGTCTGTAGCTGTGCATTGGGTTCTTCCGTCCTAAGTGCAGGACCCTGCACTTATCCTTATTGAACCTCATCAGATTTCTTTTGGCCCAATCCTCCAATTTGTCTAGGTCTTTCTGTATCCTATCCCTCCCCTCCAGCGTATCTACCACTCCTCCCAGTTTAGTATCATCCGCAAATTTGCTGAGAGTGCAATCCACACCATCCTCCAGATCATTTATGAAGATATTGAACAAAACCGGCCCCAGGACCGACCCTTGGGGTACTCCACTTGATACCGGCTGCCAACTAGACATGGAGCCATTGATCACTACCCGTTGAGCCCGACAATCTAGCCAGCTTTCTACCCACCTTGTAGTGCATTCATCCAGCCCATACTTCCTTAACTTGCTGACAAGAATACTGTGGGAGACCGTGTCAAAAGCTTTGCTAAAGTCAAGAAACAATACATCCACTGCTTTCCCTTCATTCACAGAACCAGTAATCTCATCATAAAAGGCGATTAGATTAGTCAGGCATGACCTTCCCTTGGTGAATCCATGCTGGCTGTTCCTGATCACTTTCCTCTCATGCAAGTGCTTCAGGATTGATTCTTTGAGGACCTGCTCCATGATTTTTCCAGGGACTGAAGTGAGGCTGACTGGCCTGTAGTTCCCAGGATCCTCCTTCTTCCCTTTTTTAAAGATTGGCACTACATTAGCCTTTTTCCAGTCATCCGGGACTTCCCCGGTTCGCCACGAGTTTTCAAAGATAATGGCCAATGGCTCTGCAATCACAGCCGCCAATTCCTTCGGCACTCTCGGATGCAACTCGTCCGGCCCCATGGACTTGTGCACGTCCAGCTTTTCTAAATAGTCCCTAACCACCTCTATCTCCACAGAGGGCTGGCCATCTCTTCCCCTTTTTGTGATGCCCAGCGCAGCAGTCTGGGAGCTGACCTTGTTAGTGAAAACAGAGGCAAAAAAAGCATTGAGTTCCCTCAGCCTCTCCTCATAAGTCATGTGCTCCAGTCCCCAAATCATTTTTGTTGCCCTTCGCTGGACTCTTTCCAATTTTTCCACATCCTTCTTGTAGTGTGGCGCCCAAAACTGGACACAGTACTCCAGAGGAAGCCTCACCAATGCCGAACAGAGGGGAACGATCACGTCCCTCAATCTGCTGGCAACTCTCCTACTTATACAGCCCAAAATGCCATTAGCCTTCTTGGCAACAAGGGAACACTGCTGACTCATATCCAGCTTCTCGTCCACTGTAACCCCTAGGTCCTTTTCCGCAGAACTGCTGCCTAGCCATTCGGTCCCTAGTCTATAGCTGTGCATTGGGTTCTTCCGTCCTAAGTGCAGGACCCTGCACTTATCCTTATTGAACCTCATCAGATTTCTTTTGGCCCAATCCTCCAATTTGTCTAGGTCCCTCTGTATCCTATCCCCACCCTCCAGTGTATCTACCTCTCCTCCCAGTTTAGAGTCATCTGCAAACTTGCTGAGGGTGCAATCCACACCATCCTCCAGATCATTAATGAAGATATTGAACAAAACAGGCCCCAGGACTGAACCTTGGGGCACTCCGCTTGATACCAACTGCCAACTAGACATGGAGCCATTGATCACTACCCGTTGAGCCCAACGATCTAGCCAGCTTTCTGTCCACCTTATCGTCCATTCATCCAGCCCATACTTCTTTAACTTGCTGACAAGAATACTGTGGGAGACCGTATCAAAAGCTTTGCTAAAAAGTCAACTAATAACATGTCCACTGCTTTCCCCTCTTCCACAGGGGCAGTTACCTCCTCATAGAAGGCAATTAGGTTAGTCAGTCATGACTTGCCCTTGGTGAATCCATGCTGACGGTTCCTGATCATGTTCTTCTCCTTTAAGTGCTTCAAAATTGATTCCTTGAGGACCTGCTTAAGGAAAGCACCCAGAGGATAATAGGGATATAAGGAATAGCTAGCATGGATTTGTGGAGAACAGATCATGCAAAACCAATTTAAGTTTCTTCTTTGACACAATTACTGGTCCAGTGGATAGAAGGGAAGCAGTAGATGAGCTATATCTTGATTTTAATAAGGATTTTGACACAGTCCCACATGCTAATCTCATAAGCAAAGTAGGGAAATATAGCCTAGATGACATTACTATAAGGTGGTTGCACAACATGTTGAAAGATGGTAGTAAAGAGTAGTTATCAACGGTTCACTGTCAAACTGGGAGGATGTATATCTTGTGGGGTCCTGCAGGGATCACTCTTGGGTCCTATAATAGTTCATATTTTCATTAATGACTCAGATCAGGGGTCGGCAACCTATGGCATGCGTGCCAAAGACAGCACGCGAGCCCATTTTTAATGGCACGCTCCTGCCTGCCGGGGCACCAGCAGTATGCCATTAAAAATCCTGCCCTGCCCAGCCCGGCCTGGCCTGCTCTTCTCCGCCCCCCGCCCCCTCCCGCAGGGACAGGGGGCAAGGGGTAGAAGCTTGGTCCTGCCGGCTCCCCTGCCTCTTCCCACAGTGTGCTGGGTTCCTGCCCCTCCTCCTCCTCTCCATCCCTCCCTGCTGGCCGATCAGCTGATGGCCCTCGCGAGGGGGTGGGGGAGGAGCGGGGTCAGCATGCTTGCTGCTCCCAGCGGACGCAGAGAAGAAGCAGGGGCAGGGCCTTGGAAAAGGGGGGTGGAAGCTGGGTATACCCCCTCCAGTCCCCTGCCATGAGCACCCCACAACCCCAGCCCATACCCCCAGCCCTCTGCCCTGACCCCCCCTCACACACACCCAGCCCTCTGCCCTGAGCCCTGCACACCCCCCAGGCCACTGCCCTGAGCCCTGTACCCCCCCTCACACACCCAGCCCTCTGCTTGACTCCTTCAGCCCCCCCACGACCCCAGCCCTGACTGGCACCCCCCCACACCCTATGCCCTGACACCTGCACCCCTCTCACAGGCCCCCAGTCCTCTGCCCTGACCCTTGCACCGCCCCACACTCCATACATCCCCACCCTGAGCACCAAATGGGAGCTCCTGCACCCCCCACCCCCACCTGCACCCCTCCCACCAAATGGGAGCTGCCCAGGTAAGCACTCCACACCCAAACCTCCTGCCCCAACCCTGAGCCCCCTCCCTCATTCTAGCTCCTGGCCAGACCCTACACCCCAACCTCCAGCCTGCTCTTTCACCCCCAGCCCTGTGCTCAGTGCACTCCCACCCTCAGCTCAGTGCAGAGAGAGAGGCAGAGAATGGGCCAGAACCAGGGAGAAGGTAGGTACCTGCTGTATGTGGGCAGGGCCGGGACCCCAGACTGGCAGCGGGCTGAGCGGGTCCAGCAGCTGAGAACCCGGCTGGCAGGAGCCGGGGGATGGAACCTCTGAGACGCTCAGCCCGCTGCTGGCCTGGGGCCCCGGCCGCCGGCCCCGCTCAGCCCGCTGCCGGCCTGGGGCCCCGGCCGCCGGCCCCGCTCAGCCCGCTGCCGGCCTGGGGCCCCGGCCGCCGGCCCCGCTCAGCCCGCTGCCGGCCTGGGGCCCCGGCCGCCGGCCCCGCTCAGCCCGCTGCCGGCCTGGGGCCCCGGCCGCCGGCCCCGCTCAGCCCGCTGCCGGCCTGGGGCCCCGGCCGCCGGCCCCGCTCAGCCCGCTGCCGGCCTGGGGCCCCGGCCGCCGGCCCCGCTCAGCCCGCTGCCGGCCTGGGGCCCCGGCCGCCGGCCCCGCTCAGCCCGCTGCCGGCCTGGGGCCCCGGCCGCCGGCCCCGCTCAGCCCGCTGCCGGCCTGGGGCCCCGGCCGCCGGCCCCGCTCAGCCCGCTGCCGGCCTAGGTGAACGGAACCCCAGACCAGCAGCGGGCCGAGTGGGCCGGCGGCATAAGATCAACATTTTAATTTAATTTTAAATGAAGCTTCTTAAACATTTTGAAAACCTTGTTTATTTTACATAACAACAATAGTTTAGTTATATAATAGAGACTTTTACAGGGAGAGAGATCTTCTAAAAAACATTAAAATGTATTACCGGCACGTGAAACCTTAAATTAAAGTGAATAAACGAAGACTCGGCCCGCCACTTCTGAAAGGCTGCCGGCCCCTGACTTAGATAATGGAGCGAAGAGAAGCTTACAAAATTTGCAAATGACACTAAGGTGGGAGGAGAGGCTGGCACTTTGGAGGGCAGGATTAGAATCTAAAACAACCTTGACAAATTAGAGAATTGGTCTGAATTCAAGAAGATGAAATTCAATAAAGACAAGTGCAAAGTACTTCACTTAGGAAGAGGAAAAAAAATCACATGCACAATTACAAAATGAGGACTACCTGGCTAGGCAGTAATACAGCTGAAAAGTACCTGGGAGTTACAGTGGATCACAAATTGAATGAGTCAACAATATCCTACAGTTGTGAAGAGGCTAACATTCTGGTGCGCATTAACTGGAGCAGTGTTGTATGTAAGACAAGAAGCAATTGTCCTGCCCTATTCAGCATTAGCAAGGCCTCTGCTGGAGGGCAGTGCCCAATTCTGAGCACCATACTTTAGGAAAGATGTGGACAAATTGGTGAGAGTCCAGAGGAGAGCAACAAAAACTATACAAGGTTTAGAAAATCTGTCCTATGAGGAAAGGTTAAAAAAAACTGGGCATATTTAGTCTTAAGAAAAGAAGACTGAGGGACCAACCTGATAAACCTTAAAATCTGTTAAGGGCCGTTATAAAGGAGGAGTGATCAACAGTTCTCCATAACAACAAAAGGTATTACAAGTAGTATTAGGTTTATAATCTGCTGCAAGGGAGATGTAGGTTAGATACTAGGAAAAGTTTTCTAACTATACAGGGTAGTGAACCTCTGGAATAGGCTCCCAAGGGAGGTTGTGGAATCCTTGTAACTGCAGGTTTTAAAGAACAGGTTGGACAAACACCTGTCAGAGATGGTGTAGTCCTGCCTCAATGAAGGGGACTGGACTTGATGACTTCTCAAAATCCCTTCCAGCCCTGCACTTCTATGATCCACTTAAATTCTCTGTGATTGAGATGGCTGCCTTTCAACAAGCCAGATATAGCCACAAAGAGATGAGGAAGCATTTGGTCCTGGTCCAGGTAAGAAAGCAAGACTCTGGAAATAGGCAAGAGACATCGCTTCTCAGAACTAGCTTGTCCCTGAGAAAGAAGTGTAAAGAGGTCTGGCCAAGAGGGCGTGGAGCTAGTGGACACACTGTGCTGTGATAGCTACCAGGAAGACTACCTTAGGCATAAGAAGATTTATTGAACACTCTGACAGTGGTGTGAATGGAAGCTCCATGAATTTTAGGAGGAGTAAGCTGAGACCCCATGTAGGAGTCAGGTCTCTGCCAGACAAGTAAGTATGTGGCAGGCCCTTGCGGAATCTCAATACTGTCAGATGTGACAAGACTGAGTATGACTGTATCGGAGTGTGACAAACTAATACTGTTGGAAAGTGGACTCTGACTGAATTAAATGCCAAGCCAGCCTGTTTCAGGTGAAGCATACAGTCAAGAATCTGGGGTATTGGAGCATCAACAGGTTCCAGATGATGCCGGATTTTCCATATGGAGAACCATTTTCACTTGAAGGAGTAGGTCTTCCCAACAGACTGCTTTCTGCACTGCACGAGGATTTCTTATTGAGAAAAGTCTGCCAGTGGTATGCAGCCAGCCAACTTTCAGGTCAGATTCAACTAATGTGGGTCGAGGTGCAATACTGGGCCACTGTGCTGGGATATCATGTCTGAGCAGATTGCCAGATGGATGGAAATATGCCTAGGCCAGTAGGAAGCTATCAGGAGAAGTGCGGCCTTGTGCTGTCTATGGAAATCAGGGAGATTGGGGTAAAGGCATACAGGAAGTTTGGAGCCCACTGTAGCAGGCAAGCAGTTTGTAAGAAGCTTGGACTCATGCTTCCTCTGGTGCCGAATTATGGGCACTTAGCACTGTCCTCTGTGGTAAATAGATCTATCATGGGAGTGTCACATACATGCATGCTGACATGCGGCTGAGCAGCCCCAGACACGAACGCACTGTTGTTGTTGAGTTTGATCTTAGGTCCCTTGCTGGTGTCTGAAACCTGGCCTCTTCCAGGTGAGCTCTCTGTGGTCAAGAGTCAATCACAGCCCCTACAAACTCTATTGTCTGTGATGGTGACAGATGATTTACCATAAGAACGGCCATACTGGGTCAGATCAAAGGTCCATCCAGTCCAGTGTCCTGTCTGCTGACAGTTGCCAATGCCAGGTGCCCCAGAGGGAATGAACAGAACAGGTAATTATTAAGTGATCCATCCCGTCGCCCATTCCCAGCTTAGTAGTTCACAAAGACTCCTCACCAGGAGAGCAGAGAGAGCATTTCATAGAGCCACAGGGTTAGCAGGGACTGCAAGAGTCATGCAGTCTGACCCCTGCCAAGAGGCAGGATTTGTTGTGTTAAACCATCCCAGACAGACGGCTCCAGCCTCCTTTGGAAACCTCCAGTGAAGGAGCTTTCATGAGAATTTACTCCAGGGTTGCTGCGGTTTTCTGCTGGGAGACCATCACCAGCCAACTGTTCATACACAAGTCGACATCAGTTCCCTACGCGGGCTGCCACCATTGCCAGGCACATTGTGACTACAACCTGTGCTGTGGAGAGGCCAAAGAGCAGTACCCTGTTGTCACATTCTGGGGTGCAATCCAGACCAGGGAGAGATTGGGTCACCACCTGTCCCATAGCCTTCAGTGCCTCACAATGCTTTGAATTTCTAGCTCCCAAAGTTATGGGGCAGGTGGTGACAAACACTCCCTGGTCTGGATTGCACCCCAGAATGTGACAGTGGTGTAGTCGAAATAGGATTTATACACAACTTGCTAGTTTAACTAAGGTTTACACTTTAAGGAGAGAGATGGACGGCGCACAACACAGGTTTTTGGGAAAATTCAGGACTGGGAGTATGTTGGGGTCACCCTGCTAGTGGTTACCCAGACTGGTGGAAGCCAAAGCGTGGCTGTTGACAGGCTGCTGAACAGGGACTGTCTAGCACACAGACACTCAGGGTGTGACCTGCATGCTGGTAGGCTAGTGGTAAGTAGCCCTGGTTGGAAGCCACACAGCAAAGCACTGTGAGGCACCCCGGGCTAAGGGGCAGGCAGTGACAACTTCTCACTGGTCTGGATTGCACTCCAGAATGTGACACCTGCATAGGCAATGATTGGCTGCACAGTATGAATCTCAGATACTTCCTGTGTGCGAGGTGGATGGCAACGTGGACGTATGCATCCTGCAAGTCGAGAGCCAAGAACTAGTCTAGATCCTTGAGAGATGGAATGGTGGACATGAGCATGACCATCCTAAACCTGAGATGGCATGTGCATTAGTTGAGTCTCCTCTGTTCTACGATAAGATAGAGGCCCTCTTCTGAATGAGGAAATACTCAGAGCAGAAGCCCATTCCTCTGAATTCGGCGGTGCAATTGGAGGAGGAGATGATCTCTAGCACCCATTCGTCTGATGTCATTGCTCACCATGCTTGGTGGCATGGGGCGAGGTAGCTTCCAAAGGGGTGCTCTCTGGACTGAAACTAGTGTGGCTCCTGAGTCCTGTCACATTTGTTGAAGTGCTGTAGGGTCAGGGGATGTCATGGAGGCAGAAGGCTGACAAATCCTATTGTATTTTGGCTTCTTCACGGAACGGTACTTGGGTTGCTCGGAGTGAAAGGATGGTACCTATTGTCTCAACTTGGGTTAAGGACGGTAAGGCTTGTGATATGGGGCTGGTGTGCAAGACCCCAGGTGGGCTTTGAGTCTGTGTCCTCAAAGGGCATCCTTGATCATGGCCTGTATCTCCCTAGAGACGCCTGATGCTTGGAACCAGAATTCTGTGTGCACAGTCACTGCCATGTCCATAGACCTGGCTGCAGCATCGGAGAAGTCCATTTCTGCCTGTAAAGTTGTCTGCCACCAACTGGCCTTTCTTGAGTATTGCTCTTATTTTGAGAGAGAAGATGTCAACGCTACTCCAGCCCAAAAAGTCATTTTTGGCCAGGAATGTTGGGTAGTTTGCCACTTGGACTTATAAAAGAGGCAAAGGAGTAAGATTTTCTCCCAAGCAGGTTAAGCTGTTTGCATCTTTGTCCTTAGGGGTTATTGTTTGATCTAGATTTTTCCTGGAGCACTGTAATGACTAAGAAGCCTGGGCTGGGATGGGCGTATAAGTACTCAAACCCAGGCTGAGGGACCTGGCACCGTTTCTCCAGTCATTTTGCAGTCATTGTTACAGTGGCCAGCGACCACTACAGGGTCTTTGCCAGGTCGAGCAACTCCTCATTTATGTGGAGGATGGTTCTGGGTGGACTGGGAGCTGTCACATCATCAAACAACTTATGAGATTTCTCTGATTTGATTGAAGTCTCTCTTTCTCCAGAGTCTCAGCAACTCTTTTAAGG
This sequence comes from Lepidochelys olivacea, assembly GCF_965140295.1. Lineage (NCBI taxonomy): Eukaryota > Metazoa > Chordata > Testudines > Cheloniidae > Lepidochelys > Lepidochelys olivacea. The sequence continues at coordinate 580,832 of NC_140417.1, read as the reverse complement.
AGCTCTAGGAAACACATTGGCGAAGTTCTCTGGCCTGTGTTATACTGGAGGTCAAACTAGATGATCACAATGGGCTCTTCTGGCCTTGGAATTTATGAAGTCATCTCATGCCGAGATCACCGCCTTGTTGGGTGAAGAAGGAGTCAGGACCTTTGGTAGTGAAACAGGATGTTGCTGTTGCTCTGCCCTGGTGGTCTGGCCAGAGGAGCAGGCAGGGAAAGTGATCTCTTCCTAGAACATGTTGGAGACCACTCAGAGAGGCCTGTGAGAATAGGCCCAGGAAACCCAAGAGGGCCATGGCAGTATGCCACAGAGGTATAGCTAGCTTGACTGGTAGTGGTCAGTCCAATGTCATTGCTAATGAGACAACAGCTAAGTGCTATGAGGGGAGCTGGCAGACCTCTCAGTGATGTTTACCACAGATCTCAGAGGAGGAGGTTTCCGTGCTTGAAGGTGCTGAGAATGTATGCCCTGGTGATGGAAAGGAACAGGCCTCCTCCATGGGTGGAGCCAAGGTATACAGCGTACTTAGGGACTTGCACCGGCACCCGTAGATGCCTCGGTACTGATGGCCCTGGTTTTCGTAGTAGCTCATTTTCAGCTGCAGTGTTGATGCTCAGGGATGAGTTGCTGGAGCTGGGATCGGTGTCACAGAAGGCTTATTTTGTGCTGCGGGGTATTCCTTATTAGTCCTAAATGCTGTGTGGGGTTTGGTGGCTTTATCTTTTGAGGCATCAGGTGGTCCCTGTCCTTATGGAAGGACACTGAGCTCTGCCTCTACGTTCAGAGCAGCCCCGCTCAGTGTCAGACTGATCCTGAGACTGTCGTCATCTGCTTTGGTGCTGATAGCACCTGCTGCGCTCGTGTGCTCCTGCTTTGGTGCCGGGTCTTTCCTCAGTGGTCTCTTCTCCATGCTGGTCTTTGGAGTTGATGCTTTGCTAGATCGGATGCTGGTGAAGCTACCTTGTCCACTACTTGGGCCCTGAATCTCATCTTCTCAGGATCTGAAGAGACCTTCATAGACTGTTCCAAGAAACGAAGCTTCAACCATGCTTCCTGAAGCTTGTGTGTTCTTACAGAGAAAGAATGGCAATACTGAGGATCTGCTAGTTTTCTGGGACTCTCCTAAGCAGATGAGGCACCTGCTGGGTCCATATTTCAGAGGAATTAGTCCACTGCAGGATGGGTGCAGCTTGAAGCCTGAAGGTTTGAATCCCTCATGTTGAGAATCCCTGTACACAGATGCTGACTGTAAAATATCCAGTACAGGTGAGTCGATTTAATTCAGGAAGGCTGTACATCAGAGAATCAGAAGTGTTACAAAGGATTTTTTGGGGAAGAATTTGAAGAAATTTAGCCAAAGCTAAGAACTAGCAGGTTGGACACTTGCCAGGTTCTGTCTCAGTGCTGTGTAAGAGAGAACAGAGCGTCCTGGCTGCCCTGGCTTTTGTGCCCTTGTAAAGAGTCATGCCAGAGATTGTTCCTAATTTTATTATTAAAGGGCAAACTTTTAAAAAAACCCTTTATAAGACCAAGAGCTAACACCCCTGTTCTGATGCTCTTGCCATTTATAGTCATCCTCTGCTCTGACATGTCAAATTTAGATGCAAGGCCCTCAGTGCTAGGAGCTGTCGCTTTATGTCTGTAAAGTGCCACACAGGCTGAGAGTGCTGTATGAATTAATAAAACTCTTCCCAGAGGAGAATTTTTTTGCAAATTTAAGGCTAATCAGAGGAGACTTTTTCTGAATTATGAAAGGCCAAAAAAAAGGAAAGGTTACTTACCTTGTACAGTAACTGGAGTTCTCTGAGAAGTAAGTCTCTATGGGTGTGCCACACCAGAACATGCCCATGCCCTCTTGATGAGAGACTTTCAGCAGCAGCATCTGCAGGTCAGAGCCTGTGACCAATGCACTGTCATGTCCGGGGTGAGGGTGTGGACCTGCTGCCATTCTAGTTTTTTCTCTACTGGAAAAGAACAATCAGAAAACTCCAAGGCAGAGGGAAAGGAGGGCGGGCAGTGGAAAACCCATATGGAGTCACATCTCGAAGAACTCCAGTTACTTTAGAAGGTAAGTAACCTCTCCTTCTTTAAGTAGAGTCCCTATAAAAGTGTTCCACATGAGGTGATTCCTGAGCAGTGCTTCAATTACGGAGAAGGGTGCTAAGGAAGCCGATTCAGTAGAGTATAGAACAGAATCACCATGGCTGTGTTGGCTCTGAAAGCAGGTTTAAGAGTATAGCGCTGGAAAGGGTGTGCCGAAGACCAGGTGACTGGCTTGAAGATGTCTGAGATACATATGTTTTAGTAGGGCCACATCGTAGACGAGACCCTGGTGGAATGAGCTACCACCCTTGGAGGGGGATAGCTCCCCATAGGTTCTAATGGAGGTTTCCTCAGAGCAGTAGGGACTAAGATGAGGTCCGACTGTAGAGTAGGTTCTTTGAGAGGAGGAAAATGGTTGAACAGGCCTTTAATAAATGTCAGTCAGTGGATGAGTGAAGACTGAAAACCCCACACTAGGAGGTGAAAAGTTGTGACAGCTGCCAAACTAACCTTAACTGAGCTCAGCGATAATCCTGTGGTTTTTAAATTTAGCAGATAATCAAGAATGTGTGTCAGACAAGACTCAACAGGAGGTATAGATTTGCGGCTGCACCAAAAATGAAAATGTTTCCACTGCTGAAGGTAGGTTCTCCACTATGGAGCAGCACTGTTTGTCCCTCTGGAGAGCAGTCTTGTTCTATACCAGAGAGCCATCTAGTAGTCAGGCCTTGAGGGGAACGTTGGGAGCAATCCGAACTCCTTGGGAAGAACTCTGCTGTCAGGGGAAGGTGGAGGCAGTTGCTGAGACATGCAAACAAGCTCTGGAAACCATACCTGCCTTGGTCATGATGCTGTAATGTGGAGGGCTACTAATTTCTCCTGTTTCTGATCTGGACCTTGAGTAGTGATGGTGTCGGGAGACGATCATACAGAGATACATGGGGTCAAAAGATGACTAGAGCACCTCCTGTCAAGTGCCTGCTGTGCTCCCTCGCCTCCTGAACAGAATCATCTGCACTTTGCACTGGATGGTGTCATGGAGAGACCTATCTCCGGATGGCCCCAGGTAAGATGTGTCCTTCGACAACCGTATCATTCAGCTCCCACTTGTGGTTGAGGCAGAGGGAGTCTGCCACTGTATTCTGCAGTCCTGGTAGGTAAACCACTGAGATCTGTATGTGATGTGATATGCACCAGTTCCATAATCTTATGGATTCGGCACATAACAAATGTGATCTTGCTACTCCTTGTCAGTTGAGATAATATATTGCTGCTCTGTTGTCCGTCATTATTCTGGTTGGGTGGCCCGACATGGGAAAGGAACTGGGGGCAAGCATAACACTATCCTGAGTTCCAGGATGCTGATATGGAGGATTGCCTCCTGTGGGGCCCATTTGACCTACACTGTGAAGCCTTGGAAGTGCATGCCCCAGTCTAGCAGGGAGGCATATGTAGAGATGATCCTTGTGGGAAGGGGCTGATAAAATGGAACTCCCACCCATACCTTTTGGGGACCTTTCCACCAACTGAGAAAATTGATAACTCTCTGAGGTATGGACACCCACTTGGATAGACTGTACTGTTGGAAGTGTAGATAGTTCTCAGCCAGACCTGAAGACACAGAAAGCGTACCCTTGCTAAGGGTGTCACAAACATACAGGCTGCCATACAACCCAGGAGTTGCAGGCAAGCCATTTCTGTGGTTTGCAGGCTCTGCTGTACTGTTGAAATGGGGCTGGACTTTGTGGAAAACCTGTCTGTTAGCAAGCATGCTCTGGTGGTGGTAGAGGAATCTGGTGTGGCCCCAACAAAGTCTATGTTTTTTGTGCGTGAGTGTAGACTTTTCCATGCCAAGGCAAAGGTCCAGGAAATGGAACAGGGATAGGGCCCTTGTTGGCTGCTGTTTGTACTTCAAGAAACGAGTGACCCTTTAGGAGCCAATCATCCAGGTAAGCAAAGATGATTATTCCCATCTGGCAGAGATAGGCTGTGATGGCCAAGAGGACTTTGATAAAGACCTTGGGACAGTGGAGAGGCCAAAGGGCAGGACATGGTATTGTCAGCGGTCCCTGCCAACAACAAAATGTAGGAAACGTTTGTACAAGGTGTGTCCGGCTATATGAAAATAAGCATCCTAAAGGCAAGGGAGACAAACCAACCCATCTGCTGGATCCATAGAGGGAAGCAGTGCTGCTAGAGTGACCATTCTGAACTGTTGAGAGCAGATAAAGACGTTTAAAGTCCGGAGATCCAGAACTGGTCTTCACCCCACATTTTCCTTGGGGATGAGGAAGTACTGGGAATAGGATAATTTCCTGATGAAGACCAGTGGAACAGGTTTGACTAGGCAGGACTGTACCTCCTGCCTCAAGAAACTCATGTGAAGGGTCCCTGAAGATGGACAGAGAGGGAGGGCATGCAGGATGAGCTGAACTGGACGGAACAGCCTGAAGAACTCACCTCCAGGATCCATCTGTCTGAGGTGATGAGTTCCCAGAAGGACAGAAAGTGGTTGAGAGAATCTCCATAAGGGTGGATGGAGAAAGATGCATTGTAGGATCCGGAATAGGAGATAGTGCTTGACCTTCAACCAACAGGTCAAAATGGTTGCTTCTAAGATGTCATTGACTATGAAGGATGGCCCCTTCTTGGTGAATATATGCTTCTGCCTGGGGGGGAGGTGGGGGTTCAGCTGGCTTCATGGGTTAATAGTGGACTGGGCAAGATTGTTGAGCTGCCTCTGAGCTTATATTTTCTCTTTGTCGCAGTCATATAGATGCCCAGAGATCACAGTGTCGCACAGGAGCCTTTTAGTGAACGAAGGGACCTGTCTGTGGCCTCTCTCAACAGCTTGGGTCCTTTGAAGGTACGGTCCCTCAGCAGTGTTTTGTACCTCCTGGAGAAAACTGGAACTGAGATGTTTGATGCATGACCACTGTCACAGATACAGAACATGCAACTGTATTGGCAGCATTGAGCAAGATCAGGAGAGAAGCTCTGGAGATTGTCTGGGGTTCTATTATCGGTGGGTGAAATTGTTCCCTCTGGTCCCGTGGCAGGTGCGCAAAAGACAAAAACTCAATTTGTAAAATCATGTTTTGCCATCAGGGCCTGGTAAATGGCTACTTTGAACCACAAAGAGGCTGAGGAGCAGCTTTCGTGGCCAAGATCTAGCCATTTTAGCTCCCTCTCGGATGGCGCTGAGCAGGACTGACGTTGGTTTCATTCGTCAGTGGCCTTCACAACCAGGGAGTTAGGTTTAGGGTGGGAGAAAAAAAATACCCTGAGCCTTTGGGTGGAATACTGCATTTTTTAATCAGTACATTTACAAGTAGGTGGTAGAGTATCATAGAATCATAGAATATCAGGGTTGGAAGGGACCTCAGGAGGTCATCTAGTCCAACCCCCTGCTCAAAAGCAGGACCCATACCCAATTAAATCATCCCAGCCAGGGCTTTGTCAAGCCTGACCTTAAAAACGTCTAAGGAAGGAGATTCCACCACCTCCCTAGGCAAAGCATTCCAGTATTTCACCACCCTCCTAGTGAAAAAGTTTTTCCTAATATCCAACCTGAACCTCCCCCACTGCAACTTGAGACCATTACTCCTTGTCCTGTCCTCTTCCATCACTGAGAATAGTCTAGAACCATCCTCTCTGGAACCACCTCTCAGGTAGTTGAAAGCAGCTATCACATCCCCCCTCATTCTTCTCTTCTGCAGACTAAACAATCCCAGTTCCCCCAGCCTCTCCTCATAACTCATGTGTTCCAGACCCCTAATCATTTTTGTTGCCCTCCACTGGACTCTCTCCAATTTATCCACATCCTTCTTGTAGTGTGGGGCCCAAAACTGGACACAGTACTCCAGATGAGGCCTCACCAATGTCGAATAGAGGGGAACGATCACGTCCCTCGATCTGCTCGCTATGCCCCTACTTATACATCCCAAAATGCCATTGGCCTTCTTGGCAACAAGGGCACACTGCTGGCTCATATCCAGCTTCTTGTCCACTGTCACCCCTAGGTCCTTTTCCGCAGAACTGCTGCCTAGCCATTCGGTCCCTAGTCTGTAGCTGTGCATTGGGTTCTTCCGTCCTAAGTGCAGGACGCTGCACTTATCCTTATTGAACCTCATCAGATTTCTTTTGGCCCTATCCTCCAATTTGTCTAGGTCCCTCTGTATCCTATCCCTGCCCTCCAGCGTATCTACCACTCCTCCCAGTTTAGTATCATCCGCAAATTTGCTGAGAGTACAATCCAGACCATCCTCCAGATCATTTATGAAGATATTGAACAAAACCGGCCCCAGGACCGACCCTTGGGGCACTCCACTTGACACCGGCTGCCAACTAGACATGGAGCCATTGATCACTACCCATTGAGCCCGACAATCTAGCCAACTTTCTACCCACCTTATGGTGCATTCATCCAGCCCATACTTCCTTAACTTGCTGACAAGAATACTGTGGGAGACCGTGTCAAAAGCTTTGCTAAAGTCAAGATACAATACATCCACTGCTTTCCCTTCATCCACAGAACCAGTAATCTCATCATAGAAGGCGATTAGATTAGTCAGGCATGACCTTCCCTTGGTGAATCCATGCTGACTGTTCCTGATCACTTTCCTCTCATGTAAGTGCTTCAGGATTGATTCTTTGAGGACCTGCTCCATGATTTTTCCGGGGACTGAAGTGAGGCTGACTGGCCTGTAGTTCCCAGGATCCTCCTTCCCTTTTTTAAAGATTGGCACTACATTAGCCTTTTTCCAGTCATCCGGGACTTCCCCCGTTCGCCACGAGTTTTCAAAGATAATGGCCAATGGCTCTGCAATCACAGCCGCCAGTTCCTTTAGCACTCTTGGATGCAACTCATCTGGCCCCATGGACTTGTGCACGTCCAGTTTTTCTAAATAGTCCCTAACCACCTCTTTCTCCACAGAGGGCTGGCCATCTATTCCCCATGTTGTGATGCCCAGCACAGCAGTCTGGGAGCTGACCTTGTTCGTGAAGACAGAGGCAAAAAAATCATTGAGTACATTAGCTTTTTCCACATCCTCCGTCACTAGGTTGCCTCCCTCATTCATTAAGGGGCCCACACTTTCCTTGGCTTTCTTCTTGTTGCCAACATACCTGAAGAAACCCTTCTTGTTACTCTTAACATCTCTCGCTAGCTGCAGCTCCAGGTGCAATTTCGCCCTCCTAATTTCATTCCTACATGCCCGAGCAATATTTTTATACTCTTCCCTGGTCATATGTCCAACCTTCCACTTCTTGTAAGCTTCTTTTTTATGCTTAAGATCCGCTAGGATTTCACCGTTAAGCCAAGCTGGTCGCCTGCCATATTTACTATTCTTTCGACACATCGGGATGGTTTGTCCCTGTAACCTCAACAGGGATTCCTTGAAATACAGCCAGCTCTCCTGGACTCCTTTCCCCTTCATGTTAGTCCCCCAGGGGATCCTACCCATCCGTTCCCTGAGGGAGTTGAAGTCTGCTTTCCTGAAGTCCAGGGTCCGTATCCTGCAGCTTACCTTTCTTCCCTGTGTCAGGATCCTGAACTCAACCAACTCATGGTCACTGCCTCCCAGATTCCCATCCACTTCTGCTTCCCCTACTAATTCTTCCCGGAGTAGCTGGAATTTACCTCACACCTTAGGGGCTGGAGACAGCAGAGCATCATTGATGGGCAAGGCAATTTTGCCCTGAGGAGGCATATGGAGCAGGGAATGTTGGGTTCCTGTAGGTCTTCCAATGGGATTTGCAAGGCCTCTGCGATCTGTTTCAGAAGGCCTTGAAACCATTAGTGGGGGAGGCATAACAGCCTTGTATGGCAAGGAGGATTTATGGGAAGATGTTTTTTCTTCTTCCCCACCTGGCTTTTGATCCTCTATAAGTCCTCCGGTCGAGCAGGAACCAGGGTCGGTGATTGCTGCTCTTGACATGCCCTCTTATGAGACGGAACTGTGTAGAACTCCTTGCCATAAGAGGCCCATGGGTTCTAATAAGCCCATTGTGGTGGGGCATAAGAGAAAAGGCAGGACCCCAAGATTACTGGGAATTTCTTCCTTGGGGTGCACCTCAAAGGAGGGAAGCTGGAATGGGAAGCTGGAATGGGAGGAGCCCTGTACAGACTTCTCGGAATCAGACGCAGTGTCATCTCCTGTGTCCACTTGAGGGACAAATGGTGCTGCTATCAGAGACTATGCTGGTACTAGGGGCTGGAGTGGGTCTGGTAACTGCACTGGTATGGAAGCAGAGACTTCGCTGGCTGATGAGATAGTTCCACAGGAGGATATGTTGGTACTGGCTGAAAATGCCTCTTAGTTGACTCTGGGAGGTAAGTCGGTACCAGTGGGGAATGTGTCTCAGTACCTCTCAGCAATGGAGACTCAGAATCTGAAGGTCCTTCTGTGAAAGGCACCTGGACAGCACGAGGGACTCTGGATAGTAAACCTCAGGAGTCAGTACACGTAGGGGTACTGGAGACAGTACCGAAGCATGGTCTGGGCGTTTTCCTTGACTGGCTGCAGAAGACTGTACCAATGATGATTTTGGTTTCATTTTAGAAGAGTTTTTATGCTTCAAATGTACTGAGTCTGGTGCTAACAGCAATGCCACTCCATGTTGTTTAACAGATGACTTCTTGGTACATGGCATGGCATTTTGAACTGGTGTCAGGTTCTGAATATTGGAGAAGGTGGAAGCCACAGCAGTACCAGTGCTGGGATACAAGACACAGACCAAGAGGTTGACTTCCCCATGTTCTGTTCAATATCTTCATCAATGTTTTAGATAATGACAGAGTACACTCATAAGGTTTGCAGATGATACCAAGCTGGGAGGGGTTGGAAGTGCTTTGGAGGATAAGATTAAAATTGAAAATGATTAGACAAACTGGAAAAATGGTCTGAAGTAAATAGGATGGAATTCAGCAAAGTACTCCCACTTGGGAAGGAACAATTTGTTGCACACATCCAAAATGGGAAATGACTTTCAAGGAAGGAGTACTGTGGAAAAGGATCTGGGGGTCATAGTGGATCACAAGATAAATATGAGTCAATGGTGTAACACTGTTGCAAAAAAAAGCAAACATCATTCTGGGATGTATTAGCAGGAGTATTGTAAGCAAGACGCAAGATTAGGCCTCAACTGGAATATTGTGTCCAGCTCTGGGAAGCACATTTCAGGAAAGACAAGGACAAATTGGAGAAAGTCCAGAGAAGAGCAACGAAACTGATTAAAGGTCTCGAAAACATGACTTATGAGGGAAGATTAAAAAAATTGGGTTTGTTTAGTCTGGAGAAGAGAAGAGTGAGGGGGGTGATAACATTTTTCAAGTACATAGAAGGTTGTTACAAGGAGGAGGGAGAAACACTGTTTTCTTTAACCTCTTAGGCTAGGACAAGAAACAATAGGCTTAAACTGCAGTAAGGGCAGTTTAGGCTGAACATTAGGGAAAACTTCCTAACTGTCAAGGTGATTAAACACTGGAGCAAATTGTCTAGGGACTCTCCATTGCTGGAGATTTTTAAGAGGTTAAACGAACACCTGTCAGGGATGGTCTAGATCAGGGGTGGGCAAACTTTTTGGCCTGAGGGCCACATTGGGGTTCCAAACCCGTATGGAGGGCCGGGTAGGGAAGGCTGTGCCTCCCCAAACAGCCTGGCTCCCGCCCCCTCCCACTTCCCACCTCCTGACTACCCCCTTTAGAATCTCCCCACATCCAACCTCCCTTGCTCCTTGTCTCCTGACCACCCCCTCCCGGAAGCTCCCGTCCCTAACCGCCCCCATCCAACCCCCTCCCCCCGCTCCCTGTCCCCTGACTTCCCCGCCCCCTATCCACACCCCAGCCCCCTGACAGGCCCCTGGGACTCCCACCTATCCCGCCCATCCAACCACCCCTGATCCCTGTCCCCTGACTGCCCTCCGGGACCCCGTGCCCCTTATCCAACCCCCCCTGCTCCTCTTACCATGCCGCTCAGAGCAGCATGTCTGGCAGCCGTGCCGCCTGGCCAGAGCCAGCCGCTCTGCCGTGCTACCTGGCGGGAGCTTGCAGCTATGCCACCTAGAGCGCTGGTGGCACGGCGAGCTGAGGCTGCAGAGGAGGGGGGAGGACAGCAGGGGAGGGGCCGGGGGCTAGCCTCCCCGGCTGGGAGCTCAAGGGCTGGGAAGGACTGTCCCAGGGGCCGGATGTGGCCACAGGCCGTATTTTGCCCACCTCTGGTCTAGATAATACTTAGTCCTGCCATGAGTGCAGGGACTGGACTAGATGCCCTCTTAAGGTCCCTTCCAGTCCTATGATTATATGGTTCTTTTAGATTCTCATTCTGGAGAAAATTTTTTTAAAAAGGTCTGGATGGTTCTGAAGGGCCCCAGGGTTTCTACTTACTGCAGCAGAGACAGTCACTGGAGCTCTTTGAGCAGCCAAAGCTGATGTTCAAGGGGGTGACTTGAATGCTCCATCAACACTTTCAGCTGTTCCTCAAGTTTTTTGAAATCTGCTTTTAAAACTTGAGCAGACCACGTATTTGGAGGGAACGTGAGTCTCTTCAAATCAGCAGAGGCAGATTCAATCTCTGTCATTGTGGGAAAGAGACCTGTGGCAGGTCCGGCAGGGGTTTTGGGCATAACCTATTAGTTGAAGTAGTGGACTGAGGCCAAACCCAGAAGCCCAGATTGGGCAAAGGAAAGAAGGGAGTAAACCCCCCAAACCACAAAACTGTGTTAAACAGAAAAATTAAATATTAAAAAATTACTAAGAAAGAAGCATAAAAATAAAGAAAATAAAGCAGAAAACCACATGGTTATCTATCATGGACACTGCAACACTCCCTCTCAAGCTGCAGGAGGTTGAGAAGGAACTGGAGTGGCACCGGGCCCAACCCCCATATACCCTCACACCAGAGCATGAGGGTGTGTAGGGCACCGCTGTGGACCTAAGGACAGTGTTGAAGAAAGTTCCTGTTCAAAAATGCCCAGGCACATACACATCCTGAAGCTGAGCACCCCTAGGGACACTTCTTGTATAGTGAGTATTTAGCTGTTTGAAAACCCTTGTCCATTTGTAACTCAAAAAACTTGCTGTAAAACAAGAACTAGCACAATGATGCTGACTGAACATGGCTCTTCAGTAAGGGGAGGTGGAGACACTTCCTCCAGCTGTGTGGGGGCAGAAGACAACCACTTCAAAATTTCAGCTAGTGCAGAATGCAGAAGCCTGCTAACTAGCATTAGCTGGAGGAAACATAATGCTTGTTCTCTAGAGTCTGCACTGATTCCCAGCTTACCTCTAGGTGCAATCTAGGTGTTGATTTGATCTATAAATCCCCACGACTTGGGTCCTGGCTACCTGAGATACTCAGCCCCTTCTACAAGTTACCAATAGACAGAGAGATCCGTTGGAGTGCCTCTCCTGTGAGCTTCTACATATAAGCAACTGGGGGCAAAGCTTGCTCTCTCTCCAGTATTTTAAGTTGCTTAATAATGTCCACAACGATTTGTTCTAGGTCTCAAGTGAGATCAGAATCCTATTGTGCTGGTCATTGTAAAAGATAATCTCTGCCCCCAAAAAGTCTAAAATCTAAATAGAAAGGTTAAAGGTTCCATTTTACAGATGGGGAACTGAGACACAGAGATTAAGTGACTTGCTCATGGTCACACTAGGAGCCAGTTCCAAGAACCAGGAATTAAATCCAGACCTTTTGAGTTCAAGTCCAGTTCCTTAACCACAAGATCACTGTCTCTTTTGTGGTAAAATCCCAGCCCCTTTGAAGTCAGTCAATGACAAAACTCCCTTTGACTTCAATTGGGCCAGGATTTCAACCATAACATCGCAGTGCTCCTGGTACTTGCTTTCCCTGATGCTCTGATATAGCCTGAGTTTGTTGATCTCAGGCCTTTGTCTGATGATGGTAGGTACACCACTAAGGTGGTTTTGAAGGAGCTCTGTTCAGTTCAGTTGACCCTGACATCTTAGGGTCATTTGTTATACTTGTAGATCGACCCAGAGTCTTAGTAAGCAGAGGGTGAGAGCATTCAGGGACCCCTCTCCTGAATTCCCTCAAACCCCAGAACCCTGACACACAGTGAGGGCTCCCCTATACCCAGAGATGGGAAGGATGGCTGTAACTGAAGGTCAAATTCTTCAACATGATATAAGCAAGAGCTCAGGTGAATTTCACGACTGACCAGGATCTTCACTTGGTAGGTGGCAGGGAATAAAGGGGCAGAATTAAGACTATGATTGGAACCTTAACTACCTGTTTCCTGAGTTTAAAGTGTCTATAATTCTCAGCTTACTTTTTGTGAGGAAATTTGGTGCTTGATATCTTCAGAGAACTGTACAGCTAATTAACTCCACCAGCTTCCTGATGCCAGTATTATTCCCATTGTACAGGAACAGGAAAACTGAGGCTAAGGGTGGTTTGTCCAAAGTCAAAGAGCAAATCTGTGGTATAGTTGTGGGATCATAGAATCTCAGGGTTGGAAGGGACCTCAAAGCAGGACCAACCCCCAACTAAATCACACTAGCCAGGGCTTTGTCAAGCCTCACCTTAAAAACCTCTAAGGAAGGAGATTCCACCACCTCCGTAAGGAACCCATTCCAGTGTTTCACCACCCTCCTAGTGAAAAAGTTTTTCCTAATATCCAACCTAAATCTCCCCCACTGCAACTTGAGACCATTACTCCTTGCTCTGTCATCTGCTACCACTGAGAACAGCCTAGATCCATCCTCTTTGGAACTCCCTTTCAGGTAGTTGAAAGCAGCTATCAAATCTCCCTCATTCTTCTCTTCCGCAGACTAAACAATCCCAGTTCCCTCAGCCTCTCCTTAAAAGTCATGTGTTCTAGTCCCCTAATCATTTTTGTTGCCCTTCGCTGGACTCTTTCCAATTTTTCCACAACCTTCTTGTAGTGTGGGGCCCACAACTGGACACAGTACTCCAGATGAGGTTTCACCAATGTCAAATAGAGGGGAACGATCACGTCCCTTGATCTGCTGGCAATGCCCCTACTTATATCGAATGCTGTAGTCAACTTCAAGGCTTTCTAGGCCTGAAGGGTGAGGGAAGAAGACTTAAGGGTCTTGTTTGATTCAGGAGGAAAATGTGCTCAAGGAAAGGCTCCCATAGGATACTGGTGATGTCAAACATGGAGGTGCCACTCTTACCTGAGAGCTAAGGCTGCAGCTAATTGTATTCTGAACAGAGTCAGTTCCACCTAAGTATGAAATGCAGCTCTCCTTCAAAAGGCTCATCTGTTTACCTGGATCTCTCTCAGCAGTGCTGTCACCTGTTGGTGAGGGCTCTCCTCTCTGGGATATCTTTGCACCACTGCGCAGAACCTTCTCGAGAATACCACGGCCCTCTCGAAGCCGCTCCACAGATGTGGGGACCATCCTGAAAGAGGAAGCAATAAGAGTTGAGGGCTGTTACTACACATCTTTGAGCACAATGACCAAGGTGTGCGGGTTGTGGGCCCCTTGATACACTTACAAGAGGGCTTTGTTTTTAAGCTCTTAAAATATTCTGCTTAGAACGATTAGCATGAAGTCAGGGCTGGAGTGCAAGTCCCTGCCATACAGAGGTGCAGGGGTGGTAGAAGAATGGGTTCACCAGACAGTTATGAGAATTAAGGTACTGCACTGCTTTTGTGATGTCAACAAACTCTGGTGGATTTTACTCTGTCAGTTGCTGTCTACCAAATAGGACTACTGTGAAGTGTTTTCTAAAGTACTGCACTGGGGCAATGAGATCTCTCCTCTTTGTTGTCAAATGATTGTGAGATATTTAATGTTTCATTGTGGTCTAAGTGAGTGTGGGTCCTCCTCTCTCACAAAAGAGTATCTAAATTTAACAGCATTTTGGAAATCCTAGGATACATAAGTCTAGATATAGTCACCGTATGGAAATGAGGGTTTTTTTGCACTGAAAAAGCAGTTTAATGCAACACACTATAATAATACAACATTAAGGTAGCTTTGTTAAAATATAATCAGCAAAAGCAAGGTTCCTGGAGCAGTGATAACTTACCCATTGTGCCTATAAATGCTACTTTCCATTCCTGTTTTCCTTGTCCAATTTGTTTTTTGTTTTTAATACTTTAGCACTTAGAGGCCCACACAAAATTGGTACAACATAGTGTTACCCACAGTCCAAACACACAGTGAAAATCTCAGCCCCAAAGAGGAAAACAAGAAATAAGAGTCAGAGTAGCAGCCGTGTTAGTCTGTATTCGCAAAAAGAAAAGGAGTACTTGTGGCACCTTAGAGACTAACCAATTTATTTGAGCATAAGCTTCCGTACTCCTTTTCTTTTTAAGAGATAAGTGACTTGCCTCAAGTCACACTGCAGGACAATGGCAGAGCTAGGAACAGAACCCAGGTCTCCTGAGTAACAGTCTGTCCAGTGGATCATGCAGTTTCTAAAGGTGTATTCTTGTTATTTAATATGTAGTATAGCAGTGCCTGGGTGCCCCAGTCACGGATCGGTGAGGGGCCACGTTACTCTAGGCACTGTGCATAGATGAGAGAAAGTCAATGCTTTTTCTACAGTAAATATGTAGCATAAAACACAGATGTGCAGTGTAGCAGGATTAACATTGTGCAGGAGCTTAGACAGGAAACATAAAATTAAACTGTGCAACCGCAACGTTGTATTAAGTGGTTTTTGCATTTATTTTCTCTCCTTTTTTTTTTTAATAAAGGAAAATATAATTTGTTCTCAACATTAGCATTTTGAGGGCCCAAAATGGACACTGAAATTCACACCTCAGTGAGGTGAATGGGGTAGGGGCAGAGTTCACTCCTCACTGAGGTGAATGGGGTGAGGGGGGTGAATTCACACCTTCTCTGCTGCTATTGTTTGGCTGGAGACAGTTTTCTGCAAGGCTGGGTTAACAGGGCAGCAGCACATCTGTTTACATTGTGATGGCTGTATCTTGGCAACTGAAAGAGATAGAAACTTATTTTTTTTTAAATGAAAGCTATTTGCAGATATTGTAGAATGCAGCAAAACTATGGAGACCTCTAAAAATCACAGCAAGTAATTTTAGTTCCCACTTCCTCCTGTCCCTGTTATGCCAACAAGTATGTCTGAAAATGTACAAGGGAACTGTGAACAGGTGTAAACGGGGCGGGATGAAATTGTTTTATAACCTTTACTCTAGCATGAGCCTTCTGTAACACCATTTGAAAGTGAAATGGGTCTGTTCGCTCTCAAGCCACATCCACTAGAACCAGAGAAGAAGGAAATAGGATAAGAAAGGTAGCAAAACCAGTTAATCCAATTTTAAACAGATACCGATAACACTTCACACTTGGTAACCACATGACACTGTGGCCCCCAGCCTTATGCCATGATACTTGCTCATGAGGCCATAGTGGAAACCAAACCCAGAGCAGCTGAATGAAGCAGGTAATGTAAAGATGGACACTGGAGCCTGACTGCCATGTGGAGAGGTGGTCTCACATCCCTACGCCTGGCAGTTGCATTCAGCCATGCCCCAATCCTAGACAGCGGGGGATAGCACAGATGTGTGTGTGTGTGTGTGTGCTGGGGGGGTTGCTTTTAAACCTTTACAAGACAGGCTATAAAGTGAGCAATCATTTAAGTGCAGGACGCCAGCTCAGCCAGTCCCAGCTTCTCCCAACATCTCCATTGTGTGTGGATCACTGAGACAGCAGGGCAACACACACTGGTTTTTGAAAGAACGAACTCTTTCCTTTCATGCCTTTCTGTGCGGTTGTCATTGCAGTAAACTCACTCCAGCATATGGCTTCTCAGGCATTTCCATTGTGAGCCAAATCTTAATAGAAATTCTTGTGGACCCCACTTCCTACACAGTATTGCCCAGACCCACCTCCCTTTCCCTTCTATGTCAACTACAGCAATTGCCTACACACAGAATTAGTATCATGAAAAGAATGTCTTTTTGCCTTTTAACTAGGGTTGTTGATTAATCGCAGTTAACTCGTGCGATTAACTCAAAATAATTAATCACGATTAAAAAAATTAATCAGGATTAATCACACTGTTAAACAGAATACCAATTGAAATTGATGAAATATTTTTGGACGTTTTTCTACGTTTTAAAATATAGTTATTTCAATTACAACACAGAATCAAATAGTACACTCTTCACTTTATATTATTTTTATTACAAATATTTGCACTGTAAAAATGAAAAAATATTTTTCAGTTCACCTCATACAAGTACTGTAGTGCAATCTCTATCGTGAAAGTGCAACTTCTTATAGATTTTTGTTACAGAACTGCACTCAAAAATAAAACAATGCAAAACTTTAGTGTCTACAAGTCTACTCAGTCCTCCTTCTTGTTCAGCCAATTGCTAAGACAAACCAGTTTGTTTACATTTACAGGAGATAATATTGCCCACTTCTTATTTACAATGTCACCTGAAAGTGAGAACAGGGATTTGAATGGCACTGTTGTAGCCGGCATTGCAAGGTATTTACATGCCAGATATGCTAAACATTCGTATGCCCCTTCAAGCTTTGGCCACCATTCCAGAGGACATGCTTCCATGCTGATAATGCTCGTTAATAAAAATGTGTTAATTAAATTTGTGACTGAACTACTTGGGGGAGAATTATATGTCTCCAGCTCTGTTTTACCTGCATCCGGCCACATATTTCATGTTATAGCAGTCTCGGACGATGACTCAGTTCGTTTTAAGAACACATTCACTGATGATTTAACAAAACGCAAAGAAGGTACCAATGTGAGATTTCTAAAGATAGCTAAAAGAAAAGGAGTACTTGTGGTACATTAGAGACTTGACCCAAGGTTTAAGAATCTGAAGTGCCTTCCAAAATCTGAGAGGGATGAGGTGTGGCGCATGCTTTCAGAAGTTTTAAAGGAGCAACACTCCCATGTGGAAACTACCTAAAAAGAAAACCAACCTTCTGCTGGTGGCATCTGACTCAGATGATGAAAATGAACATGCGTCGGTCTGCACTGCTTTGGATCGTTATCAAGCAGAACCAGTCATCAGCATGGATGCATGTCCTCTGGAATGGTGGTTGAAGTATGAAGGGACATAGGAATCTTTAGCATATCTGGCATATAAACATCTTGTGATGCCAGCTACAACAGTGCCATGCAAATGCCTGTTCTCACTTTCAGGTGACATTGTGAACAAGAAGTGGGCAGCATTATCTCCTACAAATGTAAACAACCCTGTTTGTCTGAGCGATTGGCTGAACAAGAAATAGGACTAAGTGGACTTGTAGGCTCTAAAGTTTTACATTTTTTAACTTTTGCATCAGGTTTTTTGTACATAATTCTACATTTGTAAATTCAACTTTCATGATGAAGCGACTGCACTACAGTACTTGTATTAGGTGAATTGAAAATACTATTTCTTTTGGTTTTTTACAGTGCAAATATTTGTAATCAAAAATAAATAGAAAGTGAGCTACTGTACCCTTTGTATTCTGTGTTGCAATTGAAATCAATATATTTGAAAATTTAGAAAACACCCAAAAATATTTAAATAAATGGTATTCTATTATTGTTTAACAGTGCGACTAATTGTGATTAATTTTTTTAATCGATTGACAGCCCTAATTTTAATGCAATTTAGCAGAGTGAGGCCATCATCATGTGACACCAGCTCTCTACAGAACCCTGGCGAGCACCATGTGGACCACCATAGGTTCCTGGAGCACAGTTTGTGAACCTATGCTCTAGGGTATTTGCACATGACATAGACTAGAGATGTGCCAAGTGCTGCCCCTCATCTCCCGCATGTGCCATCATGCCAAAGGTGTAAGTCTCTGTTCGGAGGTTATGGGGAGGTGTATTATTTCGTTTCTTTTTCAATAAAAGCAAGCATTAAGATGTCACAGCAGCCCATACTGTGAGAGTCAAGGTCTTGCAGTAGAACGCTAAGGTGCAAATCCCATGGCAAACACATGGTCCTAGAGTCTGGAGAATAAACCCAACAAAAGAAAAATTGGTGAAGACACTTCACATTGTTTTTTAATTTCCACCATGGATATTTGGCATCTAATCTACAATCGGGCTGGCTCAAGAGGCTGCTGGGATCACTTGTGTTTATATTGTAGAATTCAACTCATATAGCAAACCAGAATCAGTTCTGTGGCCCCATTCTAAAGCCAGGAGATATATCTAGAGCCATTCCATATGAAGGTTAACTCAGGATCCATCCAGGGTGAGCAGACACTTGCTAGTGCTGTCTGACTTTCTGATGGATTCTATTTGTAGGCCTTTACACACATCTTCTTGGGAAAGCCCCAAGCAGAGAGTCTGACCAACTTCCTATGAAGCAACAACAACCTTGTCAGAAGAGTGAACACTCACCACCTACTGCTGATGTTCTCCTGGGACTTGCAGTGTGAGGTCAAGGAACTAGCCACCCTCAGGTCTGGTGGGCTGATCTCCTCTATGTGAGGCAGGGGGGGATGTGAGGGAGAGAAGCCACTTTGTGGGGAGGATGGGGCTCGGACTACTGAGCCCAGCACATTGCTGGCATCTGTGTCAGTCACAGAGCTGTTGCTGCCTTGTCGGGTAGGAGTCACTGTGCATCGCACTGAATCACTTCCCTCCTTGGCTTCCTGTTTTCGCTTGCGGTACTCCAGCAGAGAAACCTGAGAGAGAAACATCACCATGAGCCTGGGAGACTGAGGCTGTTAGTTGAACAGACAGATCACTAAGTTGACAGGTCCCTGAGGGGGGAAGGATGCTATCCCTTCATATGCTGCCCTAGGAGCACTGACTACATATACAAGTACACATTTTAACATGTATAAAACTGCAGGATAGGGCATCCCTGAGCTATAATTAGGACTAGACTTTATGAAAAACAAGAGATGATTTGCATCTCTATAGTTCCTTTCATGCAAGGATCTCAAAGCATGTTACAAACATGAATGAAGCCTCCCCTGGGAAGAAGGTAGGAATTTTACAGATGGGATAGAGGCAGAGATTAAATGACTTGTCTGTAAGAATCGTACACCAAATCAGTTTCAAAACAGGGGAAAAATCCCATGTGACAGATTAGATACCATCAATAAATCATAGTTAGCATGATATTACTGAGAAATATGGAATTATGAAAAATATGGTTATGAATTTTAAGCCTATAATCAGAACCCCATGAACTGATTGCAAATTTACCATAGAATCCACCCCAGCCTCAGAATTGGGCTGCAGAATTTAAACGTTAATTTAGAACAATGTACATTTCTAGTTCTGCGTACAAAGAAAACAAAGTTTGCATCCTTTTATATTGGAGTCATGTCTTCTTGAATTTGCAGATAGGCTGAAACAATAGCTCAGAGGTGTGACTGTCGTATTTTTCCACACTTAACTATTTAATGGATGAGCATTTCAGAAGAAATACGCTGTTAGTAGTGTGCCTATCCCACAATCCCAAACCTCCTCCTGCACCTCCTCAATTGTCAAAAGCCTCAATGGCTTCTGTCCAGTTACCAAATCTCCAGCATCCTCCTGACAACTTGTGCAATACAGGTCCACACAGTACAAAAATCTGCAGCACTCTGAAAGCTGAAAACAAAAGCGTTCTCTACCTCTATTCTATATAGGTTCAAACACCATGCTCACCCCTACAGGATCTGAGCACCTTCCAGCACTGCATTAAACAATGTGACGAACATCTGTCATATGTTTGTTCTCTCATCCTGCCCCCAGGGGTGAAACATATGCAAAGGGGTGTCTTGTTTGGGTATTTTATTTTAATGCATATGCATATCTACACCACTAACATTTCACAATTGCTCACACTGGCTCTGCTCCACTCGTGTTAGCACTTTTGCGAAGCCTAGTGTAGACATGGCCTGTAGCATTTTAAGCTGGGTCATCTCATCTTGTTCAGAGCAGATCTATTTGACAAAGTGATTAAAAAGGCAGCAGCAGCCTATGGCCAATTCAAGGCTTGCAATCTTGTTAACACCAGAAGAACTGAACTACTGTTTGCAAAAGTGGGAAACTTTTGCAAAATTGCCACACTCATGATTCTTGGTCAAAGGCACAAAACAAAGGATTCTATAAGTCAACTGTATTTGGGGGGAAAAACACACTACATAGTCTCATATGATAACTCTCTTTCCATTCCTTTAGGATATCTGGAGGATGTTAAACAGAAGTTATTAAAGTTAGACCATTTTAAAAACAGCAGATCCAGATAACTTGCATCCAAGAGTTTTAAAAGAGCTGACTGAGGAGCTCACTGGATCTTTAAGGTTTATTTTCAGTAAGTCTTGGAGCAATGGGACAGGTTCAGAAGACTGGAAGAAAGCTAACGTGCCAATTTTTAAAAAGGGCAAATGGATAATTATAGACCTGTAAGCCTGACATTGATCCTGGGCAAGATAACAGAGTAGCTGATATGGGAGCTGATTGATAATAAACTAAAAGAGGGTAATGTAATTAATACAAATCAACATGGGTTTAGGGAAAATAGTTTCTGTCAAACTGTCTTTTTTTGATGGGTTTACAAATTTGGTTGATATAGTAGTGTTGACAAAATATACGTAGACCTGGAACCACATGATCTTTTGATGAAAAACGACGACATAAAATTAACATGGCACACATTAAATGAATTAAAGACTGGCTAACAATATACAGGGGATCATCACTGAGTGTTTCCAGTGGGGTTCTGCAGGGTTTGGTTCTTGGCCCTATGCTATTTAACATTTCTATCAATGACCTGGAAGAAAACAAAATCACTGATGACAGATTACACAAAAATTGGGGGAGTGGTAAATAATAAAGAGCACAGGTCACTGACTTCGGATGATCTGGATCATTTAGTAAACTGGGCACCAGGTGTGTCTTTTAATATATCTAAATGTAAATTAATATATCCAGGAACAAAGGAAGTAGGCCATACTTACAGGATTGGGGGGAAGTCTATCTAGGGAAGCAGTGACTCTGAAAAGATTCGGGGATTGTGGTGGATAATCAGCCAAACATGAAATTCCAGTATAACACTGTGGCCAAAAGAACTAACGCAATCTTGGGATGCATAAACAGGGGAATTTTGAGAAGGAGTAGAGAGGTTATTTTACCTCTGTTATTTGGCATTGGTGTGACTGCTGCTGGAATACCATGTCCAGTTCTGGTGCCCACAATTCAAGACAGATGTTGATAAATTGAAGAGGGTTAAAAGAAGAGCCATGAGAATGATTAAAGGATTCTCATAAGTAGATGGAGCTCCTTGAGCTAAACAAAGAAGTTGGGGGGGGATCTTGATTAGTCTACAGAGCCCTACATGGGGAAAAAATGGTTATCAACCTTTTGTAACTGTTCTTCGAGATGTGTTGCTCATGGTCTATTCCATTCTAGGTGTGCATGTGCCTATGTGCATGGCAGTTGGAGATTTTTAGTGATATCCATAGGGTCAACAGTGGCGCCTCCTTGAGTGCTGTGCTCATGCGCCGGTATATCAGGTGCCACCAACCCTACACCATTTCAGTTTCTTCTTGCCCTGTCAAAGTCTTTCTGGAAATCTAAGTACACTATATCCACTGGATCGCCCTTGTCCACGTTTGTTGGACTCCCTCAAAGAACTCAGATTAGTAAGACATGATCTCCCTTTACAGAAACCACGGTGACTTTTGCGCAACAATTTATGTTCTTCTGTGTGTCTGACAATTTTATTCTTTACTACTGTTTCAACTAATTTGCTCAGTACTGAAGTTAGACTTACCGGTCTGCAGTTGCCAGGATCACCTCTAGAGCCCTTCTTAAATATTGGTGTTACATTCGCTATCTTCCAGTCATTGTGTACAGTAGCTGATTTAAAGGACAGGTTACAAACCAGGTTAATAGTTCTGCAAGTTCACCTTTGAGTTCTTTCAGAACTCTTGGGTGAATGCCACCTGGTACTGGTGACTTGTTACTGTTAAGTTTCTCAATTAATTCCAAAACCACCTCTAGTGACACTTCAATCTGTGACAATTCCTCAGATTTGTCACCTACAAAAGACGGCTCAGGTTTGGGAACCTCCCTAACATCCTCAGCCATGAAGACAGAAGCAAAGAATTCATTTAGTTTCTCTGTGATGACTTTACCATCTTTAAGTGCTCCTTTAGTATCTCGATAGTCCAGGGTCCCCGCTGGTTGTTTACCAGGCTTCCTGCTTTTGATGTACTTAAAAAACATTTTGTTATCTTTTGAGTTTTTGGCTAGCTGTTCCTCAAACTTTCTGGCTTTTCTTATTACATTTTTACATTTAATTTGGCAGTGTTTATGCTCCTTTCTATTTACCTCACTAGGATTTGACTTCCACTTTTTAAAAGATGTCGTTTTATCTCTCACTGCTTCCCCTGAGATCCAGGGAGGGGATGATGGAGGCCAGAGAGACGATGTGAAACTTCAACTCTGTGAGAGACTTGTTAAGGCACTGCAGGTCTAGAATGGATCTGAGGCCCCACCTTTTGCTCGGGATTAGCAAGTAGCAGGAACAGAACCCCTTTCCCTTCATGTCCCAAGGGACCTCCTCCACTGCCCCCAGGTGCAGGAAGTTCTCTTGAACAAGGAGTTGGTCATGAGAAGGGTCCCAAGGAGGGAGGGGCAGCCAAAAATTGCAAGGGTGTAACAATGAGACACTATGTCCAGCACCCAACGGTCTGAGGTGACTTGGGACCAGGCCAAACAGAAGGGACGAAGATGGTTGAGGAAAGAGCAGGGTGGATCCTGGAAGGAGACTGGGGCGTTGCTCTCGACCGCACCCTCAAAACGAGCACTTCTGGCTCCCGGGGTGTTTTGCCGAGCCAGGCTGCGTGGGAGAGCTGTAGGAGGAAGGGCGACGGCGGCTGAAACTGGCCTCTTTGTCCCTTCTTTTTGCAGATCCTTGACGAGACTGCCAAAGCCTAGGCAGCAGGGGCATCCAGAACTGCTTTCTTGCAGGCTGCAGTGTATGCATGCCCAGTGAACGAAGGGTGGCCCTGGTGTCCTTTAGTTAATCATAGAATCTCAGGGTTGGTTGGGACCGCAGGCGGTCATCTAGTCCAACCCCCTGCTCAAAGCAGGGCCAATCCCCAACTAAAGCATCCCGGCCAGGGCTTTGTCAAGCCTGATCTTAAAAACCTCTAAGGAAGGAGATTCCACCACCTCCCTAGGTAACGCATTTCAGTGTTTCACCACCCTCCTAGTGAAAAAGTTTTTCCTAATATCCAACCTAAAGCTCCCCCTCTGCAACTTGAGACCATTACTCCTTGTCCTGTCCTCTTCTACCACTGAGAATAGTCTAGAATCATCCTCTTTGGAACCCCCTTTCAGGTAGTTGAAAGCAACTATCAAATCCCGCCTCATTCTTCTCTTCCGCAGACTAAACAATCCCAGTTCCCTCAGCCTCTCCTCATAAGTCATGTGTTCCAGACCCCTAATCATTTTTGTTGCCCTTCGCAGGACTCTCTCCAATTTATCCACATCCTTGTTGTAGCGTGGGGCCCAAAACTGGACACAGTACTCCAGATGAGGCCTCACCAATGTTGAATAGAGGGGAACGATCACGTCCCTCGATCTGCTGGCAATGCCCCTACTTATACAGCCCAAAATGCCATTGGCCTACTTGGCAACAAGGGCACACTGTTGACTCATATGCAGCTTCTCATCCACTGTAACCCCTAGGTCCTTTTCTGCAGAACTGCTGCCTAGCCACTCGGTCCCTAGTCTGTAGCGGTACATGGGATTCTTCCGTCTTAAGTGCAGGACTCTGCACTTGTCCTTGTTGAACCTCATCAGATTTCTTTTGGCCCAATTCTCTAATTTGTCTAGGTCCCGCTGTATCCTATGCCTACCTTCCAGCGTATCTACCTCTCCTCCCAGTTTAGTGTCATCTGCAAACTTGCTGAGGGTATAATCCACACCATCCTCCAGATCATTAATGATCTTGCAGCCTTGCATCCATCTGGTCGGAAAAGGGACCATTCCCATCGAATTGGAGGTCCTTGATGGAGGTCTGCATTTCTTGGGAGAGACCTGCAAGTCTGAAGTCAGGAGCTGCGGCTCATTATCACTGCTGACATGACCACGCTGCCTGCCAAGTCTGCCTTGTCCCACGCCATCTGGAGGGAACACCTGGCAGCCGCAGTGCCTTTCTACAGCAGGATGCCAAATTCCTGGGCCAAACCCTGAGGAAGGGACTCCTCAAACTTATTGAGGAGTCCCATATGTTGTAATGGCCCAAGAGGACCTGATGATTTGCCACCTGGAACTACAAACTAGCTGTCGAATAAATTTTTCTTCCAAACAGATCCAACTGTTAGGCCTCTTTATTCTTGGGGGTTGAACTGGTATGCCCCTTCTTGTCTCTATTGGCCACAGAGACCACCAGCGAGCCTGGGGGAGGGTGGGTATAGAGGTATTCAAACCTCTTGGCTGGGACAGAGTATTTCTTTTCGGCCCTTTTTGAGGTGGGAGGAATGAGGTTGCCAGAGGTCCTTGGCACTCTTAAGGACACCGTCATGCACCAGCAGTGTGACACAGGTTGGGGGAACAGCTGACAGGATATTAACCAAGCTGTCCACCTGCTCAGCCATTTCCTCCACCTCCAGGCCCAAAGTCTCGGCCACCCAACGCAGCAGGACATGGTGTTCTTTGAAACCATCCAGTGGGCTTGCCCTCAAGGTCCTGAAACCGCCTCATCTGGGGATGAGGATGGTGATTGCATGGCCGGCGGAGGCTCCAGGACATCTTCTCCCACGGGGGAGGGAGGCTTAGCAGTGGGCACAGTTCCTCTGCCTCGACCACCTAGCGTACCTCGTGCACAGAGCCCGGTGCCATCAGTGCTACCAACTGTTGCTCCAAGGCAGTGGTTGATGAGCAGTGTGAAGGGGGCATTGCCACAACCGACATTCCCCATGTACCCTAATAAGGCTACTGCACTGGCCACTTGGCCGTGCTGCCAAGTCAGCGCTGTCGACGTGGCCTCAGGTGCCCATTCGTGCTGGTGCAGTCTAGGCAAGGGGCTGAATTGGGCTTCCGTGCCAGAGGACTCCCCTTCCGGTGACCATGGTGGTGCCATCGATCCCTGAGTTTGCTTGCTGATCTTCGCCGACTGGTGTCTGGAGTGAGGGGTGCAGTGCTGGGGGGACTGCAGACACAACGGGGGGTGCTTCCATGAGGCAGATGACCGGGACCTGCACCGAGAAAACCGGTGGGCGAGCGAGTGGTGTCGGTAGCATGGAGACCCGCATCTTGCTGTAGGCAATCTGTGTCGACATGGCGGTGACCGTGGCGCCGGTGATCAAAGGTGAGCCCCAGAGAGTCTGGGCTGTGACTCCAGCGTGAAGGTGGAGAGTGCTGCTTTATCTCTGGGGATCAGCGGTGCTCCACTGGCCCCTGAGGGGTCTTAGCGGCTGGTTTGTCCTCTTGGGGAGCCTTTGCGCCTTTCCTGGGGCACATGATGAGCCTTGAGCCTTTCCATGAGCCTTTCCTGGGGCACATGATGCATCAGCGGCATGGGAGGAGGCCTTTGTGCTCTCAGTGCTGGGGGAGCCTGTGAAGGTGTCGGTGCTGCCAGGGATTTTGGTCCCCTATCGCTCCTGGGAGTTGGTGGTGGACCTTTCACAGGGCTAAGGGCTCCAACCAGGGAAGTATAAGCACGCAGCTCCGAAGTGGCCTGGTGGCCGGAAGCGTGTCCCTTGCCTGATGACTCATGGCCCCTTTTTCCCTGGTGCCATGGAAACGTGCTTTTGGGTCTTATTTTTTGGGCACCGGCAACAGGGAACGGTGCTGGGCGGAGCCCGATGCCAGGGGCACTGTGCATGAGGCACTCAGCGAGTTCTGGCGGGACAGCACGGAAGCCAGACGAAGGGTGGTCTTCAGAAGAGCCCGTAGCCGAATATCCCACTCCTTCTGTGTGCGAAGCTGGAAGTTTTTACAAACTTAGCACTTGTCTCTAACGTGTGACTCCCCTAAGCACTTGAGGCAGCTGCTATGGGGGTCATTTACTAGCATAGGCCTGTTGCAGTCCGCACAGGGCTTAAACCCAGAGACCAGGGCATGCCCTGCCTGCGGCAAAGTCCCTGCTGGGACTCTAACTGGTAACTACTAACTACACTTAACTACTCAATACTAACTACTAGAAACAAACTATTTACAAGGCCCTAAAGCTTGAGGTAAGTAGAAGACAACCTGTTAGCCCTTGCGATGCAAGGAAAGGCGCTCTGACTAATCATCACGGGCAGGAAGAAGGAACTGAGAGCGTGTAGGGTTGGCAGTGCCGGACATACTGGCAAATAAGCACGGCACTCAAGGGGGACCACTGCCGGCCCTACGGATACCACTCCGACGACCGCACACGGGGGCACGCGCATACCTAGAATGGA
Organism: Lepidochelys olivacea; assembly: GCF_965140295.1. Taxonomy (NCBI): domain Eukaryota; kingdom Metazoa; phylum Chordata; order Testudines; family Cheloniidae; genus Lepidochelys; species Lepidochelys olivacea. The sequence goes on along the minus strand of NC_140417.1, from coordinate 554,443 downwards.
ATCGACATGAGCAAGCACTCAAAAAAGAACAAATATTTAATAATGGGCTCTTCAATCTCACAGAGACACATGTAACATGATCCAATGGCTGGACGTTGAAGCTAGATAAAAATATATGCCTTATTTGCAGTCTGAATTTAAAGGTGAGAGTAGTTAACCATTGGAACAATCTACCAAGGGTTGCAGTAGATTCTCTGTCACTGATAATTTTAAAATCAAGATCGATTGTTTTTCTGTAAAATCTGCTGTAGGAATTTATAGTGTTACAGCCCAGATTAATCGTCACCTAGGCAAGCTATTCCTATTTCACCAAGGTGAAACTGTACCACTCTTCTCTCCCTGCTCCTGGACATGATACTTCTCAGTGGGCCCTTCTGCTGCCATACCTCATTTCAAAATCTTGCCCAACTTGCTGCCTCCTTTCCCCAGGTCTGCCTCAGCCTTTTTTCACTCCAACTCAGCACGGGAGTTTGGATTATTTCCCCCCAGATGTATTAGCTTCATTTTTCCATGTTGTATCTCATTTTAGCTATTTCTGCCCATGGTTCTACTCTCTCTAGATCCTTTGGGTTATTCCACCCCTCACTGGTATTTACCACTCCTCTCAATTTAGTGTCATCTGTGATTTCTTTAGCAGGAAATACTTGCCTTTTTCCTTTGTGGTGGGTTTTGGGGAGCAGATTTGACTCCTTCACAAACCCGCTCACCACCAGGAGACATGGATCCATGCAATGTCTCTTTAAGAAGTCCCGGCTCATGTCTGCTGAAGTATCCATCTGTAGGAGAGCTGCAACATCCCCCTTCTGAACTCAGGGGCTTCCTGTCTCCCACCTGAGGGGAAGCCCGCAACAATCCATCTACACGGGGCATAGCGTTCAAAGGGGAGAAGGCATACATTAAATTAAACTCTGTCCGAAAAGCCGGATCGGAGCTTCTTAGCAGCAGCTGTGACTCCCCACTCTTTCCTGGGAAGTTGGTCTCAGAAGTGAAGTGAATGGAGGACTGTGGAGCCAGATCAGAATGGCCCGAGCTCAGTAGCGATGGCCTCTCTGGACAGGTGTTAGCATTGGAATCCAGGTAGCCCACCTTTGCCAAATCCAAGTCCGTTCGAAGGCAGAGCTAGAAAATCCAACAAAGATATGGGGTGGGAGAGGGAGGGGAAATCAGGAGAAGGGATAGACACAGGTGGGGAGAGAAACTTTTAAAGTCAGGAAACACTTGTTCCGAAGACAACTCACTCCTTTCCAGCTCCTCTCTTGATCCCCCTGGGTCCTTTCTTGCACTGCTCTGAAGGGTACATCTAATATGGGGATCAAATCCCTGCAGCACAGCTGCGGCTGGCCCAGGTTGGCTGACTCGGGCTTGCAGGGCTAAAAATTGCGGTGTAGACATTCGAGCTTGGGCTTGAGTCCAAGCCCTGGGTTCCTGCAAGGGTGGAGGGTCCCAGAGCTTGGGCTCCAGCCCAAGTGTCTACACAGGAATTTTTCAGCCCCGGACCATGAGCCACACAAGCCCAAGTCATCTGAGTTTTTTGTTTTTTTTTTAAATAATCCCATGTACACATAGATTAAGTAGCAAATGGCTGGGAAATGAGCATTACAGAATAATCCAAACATGGCTGTCCAGTCTGCTGGGCCCTTTCCCTTCCAACTGGGTTTGCTGTAAAAGGTATCCTTGACCCTAGTGCTCAAGTCTAGGTACTCACTGAAAAAGAACTGATGTCTTCAGCTGGACCCACACAACATTAACACATGGTATTAAACTACCCGTCCACTAAAGATGAAGAATAGTTCAAGGACATTCACTGCTCACTAGCTGTCTTATCAGACAACTTCTTGACTATCCAAATACCCAGTAATGAAAACTGCAAGCATCCCCCTCAATTTCTCTCTACTATGACAGTACATTGCCCAGGAACCCCAAGCCATGTGCAATCACTTTGATTACAAGACCTGGGAACCGCTGGTTCAAACACATTCGTTTCATCTGCACTATAATTCAGCATCTTACAGCAGTGAGACATAACTGCCAACCTCTGTTCTACCACAGTACCTGGGAACTCTGGGCATTGACACACTTACATTTCTTCTTTTACAAGATGGCACCTGAAAACCTCCAGCACCAACACAATATCCCGCCTTCCACTATATTACAGCTCTGGGAATCTCAGACAGTGAACACAACTGTGTCCCCTTTGACACATCACATCCCATAGGAGCCTCTGGCATTGAGACACATCCACAACTCCTTTGCTGTATTCACAGCACCTTGGAACCTCCAGAACCAAGACACAAATGCATCCTCTCTTTAAATCACGGTCTCCAGGAACCTCTAGGACTGAAACAGGAGTACACCCCCTTTTCTTATTACAGTGCTAAGGAGCCAAAACATGGCTGTGTCCTTTCTGCTATATCACAGCCACTGAATGAATCTCCTCTGCTATATTGCAGCTCCCAAGAACCTCCTGCACTGAGTCATGGCTGCAACCCCTCCATGTTACAGTCCCCTGGAACATTGGGTAAAGAGCACCAGCTGCATCCCTTTTCACTGTATTACAGCACTTGGGCACCTCCATCAATAAGGGCATACCCTCTGCCGTATTACACCTCTGTTCCCAGGAATGGAATCATGACTGTATCACTTCCTCACATTTTTAGACCAGCTTGCTGTTATCTGGACTCTTCTTCCCTGGTACTTGCTTGATGGACTTAGGCTGCAGTGAGGTGATGATTCTGTCTGAACACAGCAGGTCAAGTACACGACCTTGTCCCAAGAAGCTGATCAAAACCAATGAGTGATGAAGATGCTGAAGGTTCTGGACAGAGTTCTCATTGCTCCAACATCCTTCAGTTTAAACAGGGACAAGGCTCTCCCATTCCTCCCTCAATCGAAATTGCCCCTTTACTGCTACAAGAAGTAACCACCATATAAACCACTTCTATTGAGCTGAAACTGATGCCAATTATTATAATTCCAGGGCCCCCAGACCTTTTTCCTTTCACCCCAATAACTAAGACACTGGTTCTTAACATTTTGCCTCCATTTCCCACCAGCATCTGCAGTATTATTAATACATCCCAGTTTTCCAAATAAATCCACTTTATTTTCTTCAATCTCCCTTGACAATCCTGCAGTCTCTCCACATTCTTACTGTGACTAGTGCCCCACCTCCCTCTCCATTCCCGTTCTCTCACTCTCCTCTGCAGTCTCCTCACTCTCGCTCCGCTCCACCCCACCCTCCAGAACCTCTGGTGTACACACACACACACACACACACACAGCCTCAGAGTGCAATTGAGATGGTGTGATAACTACCTCGGGTGACAGGGACTCGGGCCTATGCGCAGGGGAACTCTCAGGGGAGGATACGTTCTAGAGGAGGGAAAAGCATCTTGTTATTCATCTACTTAAAAAGTCAAGAAGCAAAATAAAATAAAGTAAAAACAAGCACAGAGGTTAGCCACAGCTATTCTAAACAGACACTCCCCCCAGGAACTCGTCTCAGTGATTAGAGGGGGATTCAATGGGTTAAGCAGTTTCTAAAGCCTCCTGGAAGCACAAAGACAGGACTGGGTTATTGTGTTCCATGCCACAACTTAGTATCCAAACCAGAGAACAGAAGAGATGTTAGCCAGAAGTATTTATTTCCTTATATTTCTGATGCTGCTAGCCAAAGAGTTTACACCAGGAAATATAGAGAAATCCATGTATGGCATTTAGTCCAATGACATGGGAAAGGCTGGAATGGAAAGCCTGGCTTTGCCTAAGGAAAATTCCCCAGATGCTGTAGTTAGTATTAGACATTAAATAAGGGGAAAATAAAATGGCTCCTTCAATTTACTATGAGTTTCCTCTTAGGTACCATCAAAGGAATAGGTATAAACTGCCTGAGGGAGCTACAGGGGTCACAGCTGGATACAGTGCAAGGGAGAGCAATCCATCCACATGCAGTGGTATGTGCAAGCCTCTCCACCCTCACTTGGTGTTACAGAGCATCCCCATCAGAGAGTCAGAAAGAGGGAAGCTCTTCCAGAGGTAGGGTACTACCAGTGACGAGGCTGTGGTTGGGTGGATCCTGCTGGACAGGAGTACTTACAAAAACCTAAAGCGATAAGGACTTTCAGAACCTTCTCAACTGTGGAGACTTTTGATGGGCAGACTCCATAGGGATAAAGCAGATGAAGGATACTAAGCTCCAAGTCTCTGCTACAAATGTTGATGGGCCCAAGCAAATCCAAATTGAGGTACCAACCTCATTTGGTTTCGAATTAGCTCTAAAGCTCTGGTCCGTAAGGCCTGACCCGCTAGAGGTTTCAGGAGTGTGTGGGACAAGCTCCCCAGAAGAGCAGATGCAGCAGATTAATTCAGGATGGAGCATCTCAAAAGTGGCATTCAGAACCACTTGGTTAACATCAAGTCTTAAAGAGACACCAAATTCCCCACCAACCCAGTGTCTGATCACTTTCAGCTCTCTAATCGAGGAGCCTGTCCTATTGGTAACCAGATAAAAGATCCTGCCCCCCCATTCTCTTCTCCCAGGGCCATGGTCATAGGACTGAAGTGTACAATCTATATACATGATGATATGCATTCTCTTGAGTTAGAACTGATGGTAACTAAATGAAACCAACAAGACACTAAAATGGAAATGTTATCAATGAGCTGCATTTAGTGAAATATAAAGCTTGAACACAGAAGCCTGTGGTCTACCAAGTTGTTAGGGTTGTTCTCTAGAGGAAAATAGAGGCAGCAAGGGCAAGTAGGAGGTAGATGCCCAGTAGGCTCTAAGTTTCTTCTCTGTCATACTCAGCAGCAGGAGCAACTAATGCTATTTTACATGGGACTGAGGTTTGTAGCTAGGCTATTGAGGTCCACTATGCTACTGACCCTCTAACATTCAACTTGTACCAGTGCAGAGCCCGAGGATAATGGCCAGCTCAAGCTCTATACCTGAATCAGTCCTTCCCTCCTACTCCTCAATACTAAACAATCTTCTCCACTAGCCTTGACAAGTATCCCTCTACGACAGCTTTCAGCAAAGAACTCTCAAAGTAAAAGTGAAAGCACCAAGCTAACAGACCCCATCGGCAAAGGACTCTGCACTACTGCAGAGCAGAGGAGGAATCTCTGCAGGATTCTCTCAAGCCAGTGGCCATGCTGTTGTTCACTAGACTGTTCCCACCTGGGTCTGAATGGTAGTGTAATGGCAGCAGCAGGTTTCGAGACTTCCACTTTCCAATGAGAATGAGCAATAATGGAAAATAAAAAGAGAACTGCAAACCACCTGGCACCTCCTGCCAATCGTCGCCACCAAGATGGAACATGGCAATAGGGAGGAGGAAGCTCCAGACTGGAGAGGCACTGGCAACTCCCCCTCAGATAGCGCTGAGCAGAGAAAAACACCCACCACGCTCTTTAAATGCTTCCAAAACACAAAATCAAAGGCAAACGCATATAATGGGAGCACAATAAGAATCAGTACACCTGGGACATTAAACACTGGGTGGTGGGAGCTGTGAGCCCTCGCAGTTCTGGGATCTGAAATGTCTGTCCCCCAAGCCTTTGGGGACTGCTGCGTAAGAGAAAGGGAGCAGGGGTTGTGGTATGTCTGACACGCTTGGGGTTTGCTGCACTGTGAGAGAAAGGGCATGGGGGAATGTGCTGTCCCAGTAGGCAAGGGGATTGCTGTGCTGCAGCAGGGGGAGGGGTGCAAGCGAAAGTGAGCGTGTGTGTTGCGTGCAGCAGGAAAGGGAATGCAGGCTACGCTGACTGGCACCCCTGGAGAGCAAGAGGGTTGATGCACTGCAGTGAAGTATGACATGTAACAGAGGGAGCAGGAGCTACCAGGTCACTGATGGCTTTGGGGGGCGAGAGAGTTGCTACAGCCAAGGGTGCCACAGAGGAGAGAGGTAATAGCTGCCCCTGTGTGGGACACTTGGGGTCTTGCTCAGGAACCTAGCCATGTGTTTGAAAGCAGACTGCCCCCAATGCACCTCTTCTAGTCTCTCCCCTTTTGGAGCCCCCAGACCTCTATCCTAATTTACCTCAAACTGTAGTGGAGTATTGCAGCGACTAGCAGCCAGAGAAGGAATTGGTGAGAACATCATGCCATAACCATTGCGACTTTCCTCCTCTCCTGGCAGAGATGAGCAGGGTGTGGTGAGTTGCGGGCTCATTGAGCCAGGAGGTGGAGGTGTGATGGGAGACAGTGGCCTCAGTAACTTGGTAACATTCTGTTCCATCAGGTAGCGAGATTTCCACTTCTTCAGGGGGCTCAGCAAGTCTGTGAAACATGAACACAACTGAACTGAGAATCATAATGCACCATTATTAATGCCAAACCATGAACAGTTCCCCTCCCAGCCAGAGCCCCATGAATGCTCAGCCGTAACTGCATCCCATTAAAGGCCCCTAAAATACGAGGAGCTCCCAATACCAATGAAAATCCTTCTCATCCCACAGGAATGTGGAGACACGTAACAAAGGTAACAAAACAACTCAGTTATAATAAATGACACGTGGGGAACAACATGGTCAAGTGCGGGGAGCGGTGTCAGGACAAGACTGAAACAGAAGGAGAGAGAGATTACATTTCCTGGCACAAAGAGGTGACAAAAACAAGACAAATTCACTCTATGACTGCTATGGATAAACCACAGCACAGCACAATTCTCACCGGCTGAGCTCCACAATGTCTCTAGAGTTTGCATAAACATAATCCCCGGAAATGATCATTCCCACAAAGAGGAATCCTTGCCTCAGCCCTACCCTCCTAAGTGCATGGTATCGCACTTTTCAATTACTTGTAAGCTCTCTGGGGCAATGGCTAGCCTCTGCCTGGTTTTCTGTGAAGAGCACAACCTATTTTGAGATACAGAAAACAATTTACCAAGGCAGGAAATCTGAGCTGTACACTAGAGAGAAAAAAACAATGTGACATTTCCAGATCACTACCATGTAGTGTTATCACACAGTGCCCCCAGCTCCTCTGTGAAGGGTGCAAGGGTAGGGTTCCAGTTGCCTCAATACCATTATCCCCCTTCCACATCAGTGTGCCTAGCCCAAAATGCCTCCTCACCCTCAGCCGTGCTCCCTCCTACTAAGGAGCTTTAGTTTACCTGGACCCCTCTGGAACCCCTCCATGCTGCAGCTGCCTTCCCCATCATTTTTTCCCAGATGCTTTTCCTGACCTGTTTACCCCTAGCTTCCTCACTACTTGGTCTTGGCCCCTAGTGTTTCTGAATGAATTTTGACCTCTTTCCCAGCTCTAAAGGCCCCCAGTGAGGCAAGTCTCCTCTGTTCCAAGCAGAAGAAATTTGACTCATCCTTTCTTCAGACCCAGGATCTCCATAGGGCAGTAATCTCCCTCTTGCCAGGTGGTACCCAGTGCTCACAGACAGGGACTTACAGTAGCTCCCAGTCTGGGATTCTGCCTTTATGACTAGTATTTCATTTGCCTTTTTGCCAAGCTGCTAGGTTTGCCGCTTCCTCACAATCATCTTGGGAGCTTCTCAAGACCTGGGTGCTCTGTGGTTGGTCCAGTTAGCTCATATTCCCTAGACTGAGTCCTTTTTCCCCGGGTCATGATTTTACACTGGTCTCCATTGACCTCCATTTCCCCACTGCTGTCCAGTCCTCGAAACCCTGGCATCCCTTTGGAATCTCCCTGCATCATTATTTGCAATGCCCCAAGGTTAGTGAACCCAGAGAGCTTGTTTTCAATCCCCTCACATCCAATGCAGTTCCATTATGAGTAGAGATCCTAGAACCACCCTGAAATCTCCACTCAGCCATTCTGGAGCTGGGTGAGTCTCCTAAGAGTCCCCTTTGTCTCATGCTCCCACACTTTTCTAGCCAGTTCCCCTGTTTCTCCTCCTACTCCTGCGCTTTGCCATGAGCCATTTGTGTAGGATGTAGAATCCTGTCTGTTGTTTAGACCAACTCTCTGCTAATCCCTGATTTCCCCCTTTCTTGGCAGTGAGACCCTCCCCGGTCCCCTGCTGTTACACACACACGGTTTGCTGCCTGAATCCACCTTGACAAAGCCATCTGCCAACTGGGCTTCCTAGGAACTAACTGCCAGGTCCTTTATGCAAGAGTTTAACATCGAACAGGGAAATTCTAGAAACAAGAAGCTCTTGGTTTCCTTGTGTCATGACCTTTGTAAAGTGATGCTGTTTGCCCCTTTCCAGACCTCAGGAACCTATCCTAAATTCTCTCTATTTTTAAAAGTGTTTTAGAAATTCTCTAGTTTCTTTGTTCACTTTCTTCAGGTTTTGCTCAGCGATGCATAGTATCCAGACCTAGTGTTTTGTTCACTTTAAGTGCATCTAACCTTTTAATAACCAATTCTGTTGTTATCTGTACACTGTCTAGCTCCTCGTCTGTCGTCCTTGGAAAACTGATCCCTGACTTGGGCAGATCTCCACCCTCTTCCTCTGTAAAGACAGATGCAAATTAACTATTTCACAACTCGGCTACTGCTTTTCTCACAGATTAAAAGCCAATGTTTTTGAGTAGCTGTTTTTTAAGCCTGTGCCTATTACCTATTTACCTGGTGACCCTTGTTAATTCTCTCAGCATACATTTAAATAGCCAGCTGTCACACTCTAAGGCATGACGCTGTTTACCTTTGTCCTGCAGAACAAACTCTGTATCATACAACTCTGGTAAGAGTGCCGTGAGATGCAGTATCACCACACTGTCACAGCAAAGGAGTCAGGATGCCTCAAGCTAGGATGAGCCTATGGAAATTGGGATGGGTGGTAAAACTACATCTCCACCTGCCACAAACTTGTACCAACATGCAACAATGCATATTTGCGAAGCCTGTGTTTCATCCTGTGTGTCAGTACCCCTTAATGGCCCATAGCCTTCTATAAATGCCTACACCAGGCACCGCACTTGAGCATTCTGGATACATACCTGCATTGTCCTTGCAGATGCTAGAAGAACTGCTGCTCTGGTTACTTTGGTATAGACATTGGGATCTGTTCTCTTGTGGAGTAGATGAGGTCTGAGTCATCCCTTCTTCCAGGGCTTGTTTCATCCAACGCTGCAACAGAACTAGACTACGTCAACGTGCAGTCCCCCTGTGCTTTAAATGTACTTGTGCAGGGTATACTCAAGAACTCCTAAACATTTGTACAGCAGGGCAAACGCCTGTAGAGCTCTGCGTCACATGCTCCCAGCCAAAAAAACTGGTATGACAGAATTGTTAAAGCTGGGCCCAAAGACTACTATGAATGGTTCTGAATTGGTGCTCTAGATGAGACAGGTGCTAAGGGTAATAAATCTGTATCAATAATCTAAGGGTACAACCTCATTAGAACACAGACTTCCCAAACTCAGAGATTAGAAAGCTAGGGAACTCTAAGCAGAGGTTTTTAAAGCAATCTAGGAAAGTATGGCTATTCAGAACTTGCCCAGAGAATATGCCTTCTGCACAAAGCCCAGCTTCATGCACAGGCTGGGAAGCACTCTGATCCTCACTCCACTTGCTCTGGAAGACATATCAGAACCAAGGAGAGTTTCTACCCTACCACATAGGGCAAGGAAGTGACAAGTTGACTCAAGTGTAATTCTCCCAGGAGTGTGTTTGCTGTCAAAGAGCAGCAATGAACATGCAAACCTGATAGTGTGGGAGCTACAATTTAAGAGGGGCTAGCCAGGAGGAGAAAAATCAAAGTGGACCCTCCTCAGGAGACAGAACAGTGGTGGGGGAAAGATATGAAAAATCATAGCAGGGGAGAGCATAGAATAAGAGATGATTCCCCATGGATACGTGGAGAAGAGCCAATCTACATCACCTCACCTGCCAAATTTACTGGCTCCCCCACCTGCTGCAATGCAGCTGTATGGGAACACTAAATTCTGCAGCAAGTGACCTTTGACAGCACAAGATCTCTTCCAACTGATTCCAGTTATTTGAAGTAATGTAAGAAGCTGGGGAGAGAAGCCAAAAAGTGCTAAGGACCACATTGGTATGACAGTAAAGTGACAGTGAAACTAAACCCGAGAAGAAAGGGAGAGAAACACCCTAATTAAAGATAGGTTTCAGAGTAGCAGCCATGTTCGTCTGTATTCGCAAAAAGAAAAGGAGGACTTGTGGCATCTTAGAGACCAACCAATTTATTTGAGCATAAGCTTTCGTGAACGACAGCTCACTTCATCGGATGCATGCTGTAGCTCACGAAAGCTTATGCTCAAATAAATTGGTTAGTCTCTAAGGTGTCACAAGTCCTCCTTTTCTTTTTTGTAATTAAAGATAACACCAATGATTTCAGAAACAGACAATGAAGTGCAGTGGCCTTGTTTTTATCACATTAGCATTGAATTTGATGTTTGTTTATACAACCCCTTTGAAGATCTCACAGCACTTTACCAACCTATGCCTCATATCACCCCCTTGATGGAGGTAATCCTATTTTACAGATGGGTAAACTGAGGTACAGAGCAGGACCTGACCAAGGTCACTCACCAAGTCTGGAAAAACTAGAAAAAGAACCCAGATTTACCAGACTCCCAGATCAGCAAGCTACAGGGGCATCTTTCCTTCAACAATCCAAATGGTGAAACTTACACATTCCATGCTCACTTTAAACAATTTAAAAAGCCTTGAATCATGCTTGCTGGACAATCAGCAGCTATAGCAGCTCACATGAAGTGCATCTCTGATGCAAGAAGGCCCTTGAGCAGTTATGCTACCACCTTCTGTAAAAGCTAAAGCCTATACATAGTTTTCAATAAATAAACTAAATAAACTGCAGTACAGTAACAAGACACAGAGCCCACAAAGGCTTGACTCAGCATGGTGAGGCCAGAATCTAGACAGAGAAGAGCTCAGCTACAAAACATTTCAGAGGTAACAATGCCCCATCTGATTCCTAAAAGAATTTACCATTCTACATTCAATCTGGGAACAAAAATGACATAAAAATCATAAAACTTAGAAACCTGTTTTTATGGCTCATTAGAACAATTTGTAACACACCTCACTGCCTGCTAACCTTAATTGCCCACTTCATTTTAAGTGGTCTCCTACAGCATGTGTGAACCCTTTATGCTTAGTAATCTGCCCCACCTTGTATTTAGCTTGGACATTCTCGTTACCTTCTACAGACCTGAGTAAGAGCTCTGTGAAGCTCAAAAGCTTGTCCCTTCCACCAACGTAAGTTGGTCCAATACAAGGTACTACTTCACGTACCACGTCTCTCCCATATCCCGGAACCCCAACATGGCTACAACACTACTACAAACAAATATCATAACAAACTCCTCCAGACCACTGCTTACAACACAGTATCTTCATTTTATCTGCCTGGATTCATTCTAAATTTCAGCCTAGCAGCAGGACACTGCAGATATGGTTGGATGACAGTGTTATAGGTTCACATATATCAGGGGTGGCCAAACTTACTGACCTTCCGAGCCGCACACAACAATCTTCAGAAGTTCGAGAGCCGGGGCACACCTGCTGGGGCTCTGGGCTTCAGCCCCACGGGAAGTGCCTGCCAGGGCTTCAGCCCTGCTTCTGCTGAAGCCCCAAGCTCGGGCTGAAGCCCCATCTCCACTGCAAGGTAGAGGTTCCGAGCTCCCCCCTCCAGTCTGGTGGGTGGAGAATGGGGAAAGGGGGGAAAAAACGGGACACACAAGGGGGCTCTGCGAGCTGCACTTTAACTGTAAAAGCCACATGCAGCTCGCGAGCCATGGTTTGGCTACCCCGACATACATAATCAAAAGTGACAGAACCACACTCCGTAGAACCGTAAACAGGAGAGGCCTCAAGGTTAACTGTATTACTCCTTACACTGACTAGGACCAGCTCATAAGAAATGCAGGGATTCACTCTTGCAATCCTGTCCAACCAGCTAATCCATGTAGTGGAGTCAGGAACACCTTGTGAGCAAATCCAGTTCTTACAGTCTCATTAAAACAGTGGAATCCATCATACAGAATACTGACCTCTCTATCAGGTTAGGAACTGCAGCAACATTGGAAGACGAAAAATCCCACATCATGTGGCTGCCCCTGGAGCTGCTAAGTCATCACCACCCCATCACCACATTGGGAGAGGCAGGACTGAGTTTCAGAGGATGATCTCAGCCTTTCAGCTAGGCTGGCCCCTCACTCAAGAAAGGAGGTAGGGAGCCGAACCAGGCTCCCTGCCTGGATCTCACCCAAGGCTGGCTGCTTCTGAGTCCAACTCAGCAAGAGTATGAGCCCATTCCTCTCCCTTTGCTCTGGTGCTGCTTGCTAGGCACAGGAGAGCCCAGGCTCTAGAGCACTGGATCTCAGAGGGGACAGGAGAGTTCTGCTCAGGGACTGAACACACCAGGCTCTCTAACCCTTGAACTTCTCCCTGAGCAATTCCTCAACGCATGTAGACACGAGAAGAGTGGTTTCTTTCTGTGCTTCCTGTACAGCCCTGGCACATCCACTCCAAGGGGCACTTTGGCACATTCAGACCCAGACTCCAATCTCCTTCTTGTTACCATTTCACTTTTCTGTGAGCTCTGAGAACGGTCCACAAGGAGTCTGAGAACATGCATTAACACACCATGTCCTCACCCTCAGCTCCACTGACCTCTTACTCTACAGCAGTGTTTCTCACCCTTTTTGATTCCAGGGACTGGATTGCTGCCTTTCTCAATTGTGTCAGGGAAATCTCAGGGACTGGAAAAGAAGCTGCCACAGACCAGTTGTTGAGAAACACTACTCTAGAGTATGCAGAAATATGCTGGACAGAGCTAACTCATTGTGACTGCATAGCGACAAGCTTGACATGAAAAGCCTTTACAAGAGTGCGCTGATGTTAATATAACGTGGGTATTGAAGCCTTAACAGAAATGAGCAGACATACCTTTTTACAGGAGCTGTATATCCCATCCAGCTGAAGAGGCCTTCGACGTCTCTCAGGGATGAAAGGCGAGCCAAAGCGGATGTAGTGTTTGGGTGTGGTACAAATCAGTGGGGAGTGGATAAGACCTGGCAACATGTTGAGGGTTGTTGCCAAAACAGTGGGGTCTGTAGTAATACGTAAAGGACACTCGATGGGGCATTCCTGCTTTTCTGCCTTGTCATTCAGCCATTCTGTAACTAGATACTGAAGAAGAGAGCAATTACGAATACAGCAGGAACAGGCGAAGAATGAAAGCAATAAAACAGAGCATGTAAGAGTGTACTGCCCAAGACACCACCACACCAAGAGCTCAGTTATGTTCTGCAGGAAACGCATAGGGGAGAGGCACCTGATGTATCTCATCACAGACAGCAACAGTGTCCTGAAGGAAACACACTGGAGGAGAACTATATTAACACTGTGCACCAGATTCACTGCAAGTCTTCCAGAGACTCCATACGGGCCTGGCAGAGCCCATCCCCTCCCCATGTTTGATGAAGACTCTCACATCACTTACCTTTTTAGTTTTGGGGTACTTTACTGTGGCTCGGTTAGACTGGGATCCTGCAGCCAGCACCACAGCTGGGTCAGACCCCATCAATTGCTTACTTTCTCCTGGACCCTCTACACTGCTGACATCTGCGGCAGTTACTGAGCTGAAACTGCTTCCCTCCTCTGGGACAGCCTGGGAGAGCTCGGTCTGCTGGGAAATGGCCTGCTTCTGCCGTCTCAATCTTTGTGCTGAACTGGTCCGATATCGAGAAAAACGGCTTTTGGGTCGGGGCCTGGAGGGTTTGGCTTGAGCTGATTTCGTGATGGTCTTTTCTGGAATTGCATCCTACAATGCAAACCACATCATCAGTCTGAGACTTTCTAAGGTTCTCCCCTCTTCTCCTTTATTCTGCACGTGGGAATTAGGAATGAGTTATTTTCTGGCACTATCTAGCTAGCTTTGTTAGACTACACCCCATTAACGCCAGGCTCTGAGACGGTAGGGCTGGGAATGGCTTTGTGAATCCTCTTGAAGGGCTGGACATGTTTGTGCCTCAGTTTATTGCTTTTTCTCCCCTTTGCATCTCCACTCTGGAGTTTGGAAAAGGGACCGACTGGCACACTCAGGAGTGGTCTCAGCTTCAACAAGACACATATCAGAAAGCAGCAGCATGAGACTCACCCCCTGTTTGAAAGTAACTGTTGCCATTCCTGAGCACTGATAACACTGATTCAGTCCCAGACAATGACCTGCCCCACCACCATGAGACATTTGGCAATGGGAATTCAGATCCAGCATGGACTTGTTAACTGAAACGGTGCAAATACCTTTCTCCATGGCTCCAGTGTAAGCAGCCAGCTGGAGAGCATATCAGTGCACAAAAAGATCCAGACCCTTGGCCATTAGATATTAACCCTTGCAAGGCACCACAGGGGCTGTGTTGAACTTGCCTTGGTGTAAGCTATGCAACAGCCCTACCTCCAACTTACTGCTGTCTGTGTGGACCTCCGTGTGTTCACCCCAACATTGCTGATGCTGTTAGGAGTGCTTGGAGCAGCCCCACTTAAAGCTGAACTGCTGTCTTCAGTTTCAGGAGTCTCCATTTTCACCTCCTCCAACTCAGAAGCCTCAGGGTTAATGATGAATTCAGCATCTGTGCTGCTCCGATCTGATGGCTGCTCTCGTCTTCTCTTTCTCTTTTCCAAGTTTTCAAACATGTGCATGATGGCTTCTACCTTCCTCTCCTCTCGGGACTAGCATAGACAAGAATATATCCAGGTCAGCAATACCAGGCAAGCAAGAGGACAGTAAGGGGTAGGAAAAAGATCAGAAGTACAGTGGGCGGGGGGGGGGGGGGGCGGACAGCATATGGTCCACAAAGGTGATGGTGTAGAAGAGGGCTGGGAGGGGATTAATGATTCACAGAGAACTGGAATGCCTCATAATGAAAGGAGACTGTCTCAACTTAAACAAGTAAGGGACCAGCCTCCTGGCATTAGAACTGGCAGACTTGTTTGGAGAGGAGGAGATCTTTTATGTAACCCAAACAACCTAGCATGTATCTCCAACATGAACAGAAGTCAGATGTTTTACTATTGTCTCAGTTGGTATCAGTGGGGCATTCGAGTGCAGCAACCTTAGCATATGAGAGTTGCTGATGGGGCATCCTTCATGAAGGGCCTTCAACTTTTGAATTCGCTGCTTCCCACCCTGCTTGGTTCGACATACCCTGAATCTTTTCATTTTCTGGGCATGCTGTAATGCCCATCTGTTCACTGATGCATAGACCAAGGCCAGAAGGACCGTGATCATCTAGTCCAGTGGTGGACAACCTGCGGCCCATCAGGGTAATTTGATTGTGGGCCGCAAGACATTTTGCTGACATTGACTGTCTGCAGCTCCCAGTGGCCGTGGTTTGCCATTCTTGGCCAATGGGAGCTGCAGGAAGCGGCGGCCAGCATGTCCCTGCGGCCTGCCGCTTTCCGCAACTCCCATTGGCTAGGAATGGCGAACCGCCGCTACTGGAAGCTACGGGGGACTGTGCCTGTGGAAGGGCAATGTCAGCAAAATGTCTTGTGGCGAGCAATCAGATTACCCTGATGGGCCACATGCGGCCCACAGGTTGCCCACCACTGATCTAGTCTGACCTCATGCATAACACAGGGCAGAGAACTTCCCCAAAATAATTCCTACAGCAGATCTTTTAGAAAAACATCCAATTTTGATTTTAAAAAATCAGTGATGGAGAATCCATCAGAACCCTTGGTAAAATTATTTCAATGGTTAAGTACTCGCACAATTAAAAATTTACACCTTTTTGGAAATTTGACTTTGTCTAACTTCAATGTCCAGCCATTGGATTGTGTTACGCCAGTCTCTGCTAGAGTGAAAAAACCACCAACATATATTTGTTCCCCATGTGGATCCTTACAGACAATAAGTCACTCTTTAACCTTCTCTTTGTTTAGCTAAATAGATTAAGTTCCCTTAGTCTATCTCTATAAAGAATGTTTTCTAATCCTTCACAGAGACAAGCTGGGGGGTGAGGTAATACCTTTTATTGGACCAACTTCTGTAGGTGACAGAGACAAGCTTTCGAGCTTATCAATCATTCTCATGGCTCTCCTCTGAACTCTCTCCAATTTATCAACATCCAGGATTCCAGCAGCAGTCGCACCAGTGCCTAATACAGAGGTAAAATAACCTCTCGACTCCTACTTGAGATTCCCCTGGTTATGGATCCCAGGATCACATTAGCTCTTTCGGCCACAGCTTCTCACTGGGAGCTCATGTTCAGCTGACTATCCACCATCACATCCAAATCTTTTTCAGAATCACTGCTTCTCAGGAGAGAATCCCAAATCGTAGACTCATAGACTTTAAGGTCAGAGGGGACCATCATGATCATCTAGTTTGATCTCCTGCACATTACAGGCCACGTAAACTCACCCACCCACTCCTGTGACAGACCCCTAACCTCTGGCTGAGTTACTGAAGTCCTCAAATCATGATTTAAAGACTTCAAGTTACAGAGACACTAGTTTAAACCTGCAAGTTACCTGTGCTGCAGAGGAAGGGGAACCCCCCAGGGTCTCTGCCAGTCTGAACTGGGAGAAAATTCCTTCCTGACCCCAAATATAGCAATCAGTTCTACCCTGAGCATGTGGGCAAGACCCAGCAGCCAGATACCTAGGAAAGAATTACCTGTAGTAACTCAGGGCGCTCCACATCTAGTGTCCCATCACTGGCCATTGGAGATATTTGTTGCTAGCAGTCACAGATCAGCTACATGCCATTGTAGGCAGTCTCATCAAACCATCCCCTCCATAAACTTATCAAGCTCAGTCTTGAAGCCAGTTAGGTTTTTTGCCCCCACTGCTCCCCTTGGAAGGCTGTTCTAGAATGTCACTCCTCTGATGGTTAGAAACCTTTGTCTAATTTCAAGCCTAAACTTGTTGATGGCCAGTTTCTATCCATTTGTTCCGGTGTTCACATTGGTGCTTAATTTAAGTAACTCCTCTCCACACTGGCATTAGCCCTTCTCTGCACCTGTTCCTGTTTGAATTCATCTTTCTTAAACATGAGAAACCAGAACTGCACCCAGTATTCCAGGCAAGGTCTCACCAGTGCCTTTAATAATAGTTCTAACACTTTTCTTTCTCTACTGGAAATACCTCGTCTGATGCATCCTAGGACTGCAATAGTCTTTTTTGCGGCCACATCGTACTGATAGCTCATAGTCATTCGGTGATCAACCAATGTACCCGCATCTTTCTCCTCTTCTGTTGCTTCCAACTGATAAGTCCTCAGCTTATAGCAACAAATTCTTGTTATTAGTCCCTAGATGCAGGACCTTGCACTATTAAATTTCATCCCTTTTCTATTACTCCACTTTTCAAGGTCATCCAGATCTTCTATGGTCCTCCTCTGTATTGGCAATATCTCCCAACTCTGTGTCATCCTCAAATTTTATTAGCACACTCCCACTTTTTGTGCCAAGACTATTAATAAAAACATTACGTACGATAGGTCCGAAGACGGATCTCTGAGGAACTCCACTAGTAACCTCCCTCCAGCCTGACAGTTCACCTTTCAGTATGACCTGTTGTAGTCTCCCCTTTAACCAGTTCCTTATTCATCTTTCAATTCTCATATTAATCCCCATCTTCTCCGATTTAATAATTCCCCATGTGAAACTGTACCAAATGCCTTACTGAAATCGAGGTAGATGAAATCTACTGCATTTTCTTTGTCTAAAAATATCAGTTATTTTCTCACAGAAGGAGATCAGGTTGGTCTGGCATGATCTATCTTTTGTAAAACCATGTTGTATTTTATCCCAATTATCATTCACCTCTATGTCCTTAACAACGGTTTCCTTCAAAATTTATTCCCAGACCTTGAATACAATTGAGGTCAAAACAACAGGCCTGTAGTTTCCTGGATCACGTTTTTTCCTTTCTGAACAGGTACCATATTAACAATTCTCCAGTCATAGGGTATGACCCCAAGATTACAGATTCATTAAAAATCCTTGCTATTGGGCTTGCAATTTCATATGCCAGTTCCTTTAATGTTCTTCAATGGAGATTATCTGGGCCCCCTGATTTAGTCCCATTAAGCTGTTTGAGTTTGACTTCCACCTCAGATGTGGTAATTTCTACTTCCATATCCTCATTTTCATTAGCCATGCTGCCACTATTCCCAAAATCCTCATTAGCCTTATTAAAAATGGAGGCAACATATTTAAGTGTTGGGCCATGCTAGATTATCTTTAATCTCCACCCCATCCTCAGTGCTTAGCGATTCCACTTCTTTCCTTGTTTTCTTTTTATTTATATGGCTATATAAACTTTTCACTATTGGTTTTAATCTCCTTTGCAAGGTCCAGTTCTGCCTGGCTTTTGGCAACTCTCACTTTTTGTCTACATTTTCTGACTTCCAAGAGGTAGCTTTCCTTGCTGATCCATCCTATCTTTCTTTCCTTATAGGCTTTCTGCTTTTTCTTAATTACCTGTTGAGATGCTTGTTCATCCAGATTGGTCTGCAACCCTTCCCTATGAATTTTTTCCCCTTGCTTGGGATGCAGGCTTCAGATGGTTTCTGCAACATTGACAAAGTAATCCCAAGTCTCTCCCACATTCAGATCCTGGAGTTCTTCAGTCCAGTCTATTTTCCTAACTAATTCCCTTAATTTTTTTTTTAAAAGTTTGCCCTTTTGAAATCAGGGACCCCACTTGCAGATCTATTTTTGCTTATCCTTCCATTTAGTTTAAACTGAATTAGCTCATGATCACTTGAACAAGTTTGTCCCCTACAACCTTCTATGAGGTCCTCACTACCCACCACACCAAATCTAAAATGGCATCATCTCTTTTAGGTTCAGCGACTATTTAGTGAAGAAATCTACCAGTCATCACATCCAGGAAAATCTAGGCCCTACTATTATTAGTAGCACTTATTCTTCAATCTCTATCTGGGAAGTTAAAGTCTCCCATAATCACACAATTCCCAGTAGTATTATTTCATTAAAAACATTAGAGGTCTCAGATTGGATCCTAGGGGTCTGTAGCAGACTCCAAGCACTATCCAAGGAGAACCTTTCTTCCTCGAAGTGATTTTGACCCAAACAGACTAAATGTTATCCTTTACATCACTTCTAATTTCTTTACAATCTACCTCATCATTAATATACAGAGTTACTCCATCACCTTTACCTTTATTTCTGTCTTTCCTGAACAGCACATACCCTTCAATCCCTGTACTCCAGTCATGACTCCTATTCCACCACTCTTCTTGTTATTCCTATAGTATCTGGTTTTGCTTCCTGCACCAGTGGTTCTAGTTCCTCCATTTTGTTACCCAGGCTCCTCGCATTGATATACAGACAATTTAGTAGTTTCTGCTTGGCTTTGCCCACATTCCTCATCTGATTGGGTAGTCATTCTACTGCCAGTATCGCCTACCTGACTGTTAGCTTCATTGGCACTATCTTTCCTCTTAATGTCCATTCTCTTACTCACCATTGCTTCCTTTCTCCATTGCTGTATATTCTCTCTCTCTCTTCCTCCTGGTCAATATTAGAATCAGGCGCGGAGATTACTTGAGCATCTCCCAATTGTCTCCCTGGAGCTCCTTGTTTAAAACTCTTTTAATTAGTTGGGCCAACCGCCACCTCAAAAGTCCATTTCCCTCCCTACTCAGGGAGAGTCCATCCACTGAAGTCTTCTGTCCATGAATGCCTCCCACTGGACGAACATCCCAAAGCCCTTACTATAGTACCACTGCCTGAGCCATCTGTTGATCATCATAATCTTGTCTTGCCTTGGTTCTCCTCCTCTAGAGAGAGGCAGAATCCCACTGAAGGTCACCTGAGCCTCCATTTCTTTAAGTAAGTGTCTTCCCCAGCCTGGCAAAATCTCCTTTGATATGTTCTAGCAGTATTGTTTGTTCCCATGTGAAGGACAATCAGTGGATTCTTTCTTGATCCCATTAGGATCCTCTTCAGCCTCAGTTCCATATCCTGTATCTGAGCTCCCGGCAGACCGCACACCCCTCTGCTTTCCGGATCAGCTCTGATGACAGGCCTGTCTGTTTTTCTTAGTCGGGAGTCACCAATCACATAGACCTGCCTCTTCCTGGTGGTGGTGTGATTCTCCAGCCTTCTTCCTGTTTTTTCTGACTGCAAGTTCTCTTGCCTATTGTTCTCTTTTGTAATCTTCCGTGAGTCATCCTGTATCCTCCTGGGGCTCCAAACTCTGGCTATCTCCATTGACTCTTTCCCTCTTCTTACAGGAATAGCCGCTCTTCTCTTTTTCCTTGCCCTCCCACCTTCTGTTACGCCTGATGCATCTCTTTTTCATTTTCCAACTCAGCAAACATATTCCTGAGCTCTATTTCTCCCTCACTAGCTGGTCTTTTCCTCTGCCGGTTCTTGTAGTCACGTTTCTGCTGGCCATTTTCCTCACCCAGCAGTCTACCCTAACAGTTCTTGCACCTGCGAGTCTTGACATTTCCCTTCAGCCTCGTCTTGCCTTTTCTCCCTCATCTGCTTGAATCCCCTAGGAAACTCAACCTTAGTTTTGATCCTGTGAATATGACCTATATTCTTTATTTCTAGAGGTATGCTTTTACATTTAGCTGAATTACAACACACAGTGTTTGCGTGCACTCCATTTACAAAGTGACCCAGATCACCCTGAGTCAGTGATCTATCCTCTTCATTATTTACCACTATCCCAACTCCTGTGTCATTTGAAAACTTGACCAATGATGATTTTATGTTTTCTTCCAAGTCACTGATAAAAATGTTACTAAGAGTAGGGATCAGAACTGATCCATGCAGGATACCACTGGAAACAAACCCAATCTGTGGAAGCAGGCATTTCAGAGAGGGCTAAAGCATTTCGGGGGAACACGAAAAGTGGGTGATTTTGAACTGTGATATATGTGCTGGTTGGTGGATGGAGTATGCACTGCTGTTATTTTCATTGCACTTTCAATTAATGTCAAGGACACATCTCAGGATAAACATCCTCTTGAAGTACATACATTAAAAAAACCTAGTTCTTAGTTATACAGAAAACTACCACCCAGAAAACCAACCCAGATGCTATAAAGAAGGCACAATAGACTATAAATCCTTGGGAAAAAATCAAGGATTGTAGTGTTAGTTTAAGGGTCTCCTCAAAGATCTGAGAATAAACAGCAAGTAACCACACCAGAAAACCATAGTAGCTAGGGTTGCAAGGAAAAGGGAAGAAAAAGAGCAAAAGGACTGTGTGTTGCCAAAAATCTAAGTGGACTAAGGAGGACTTTTACAACCGTGTGTGTGCAAAACAAGGATCACTAATAAAAGATACAGGGAAGACATGCCTCCTAGGGCATTAGCTAGCAACCTTGCAAAAAAGTTGGAGGGAATTCAGAAAAAAGCAAAATGATCAGGGACCTGGAGGGATTGATATATAGGTGTGATTAAAGATTAAAACAGCTAAGTATATATAAGCTTGGCTAGGCTACAAAGGAGGGAGGGAAGGAGGAGGCATAGGGACATGATAGTAACCTAACAATATTTACTTTGAAGTGTTTGGACACCAGGGAGTAAGGAGAAATTATTTAGTGACCAAGAAAGGAGCTAGGACTAACTGAATGAAACCAAGAAAGAAAAAACATTCTTACCAATTGGATGTTGTAGGCTGTGAGACAGTCCCACAAAGCAAATGGTAGTTACTAGATTTTCTCCATCTCTAACTTATTGGAGCCTAACCAGCAGTGTACAGACATCGTGGGATGTGAAATCTGCCTGGTTCACCCTTCCTGACAAGTCAGTGGTTTCTGAACATTTGGAATCATGTCACTAAACAAGAGAAACAACCAATTGGCCCTGCGTGACCTGCTCCATCCTATACACCTGCCACGAAAAACAAAACTACAGATCAGAGTAGAAGAGGTACTCACCCGTCTGCTGTGAGCCAGGGCTCCCTGCTCATCCACAGCCTCCTCTCTTTCCCCCTCCTCTTGCTTCTCTTCTTTATCTGCAGCCTGAAGAGCAGAGAGAAGCCAGGACTCAGAGGAGTCACCATTGCAAAATGAAAATATGGAGCAACTGAAAAATTACTAGGATTAGTTTTGCTATCTCACTAGGGTGAGGCTTAAGAAAGAGCTGTGGCAGTTCTGGAGATACCAGCACCCTGTAGGACCAAAGTCCTCCACAGTGAATGATCAGACACCTGACATTATAAAGTGTCAAATTTTACCTCATTGTCACTGGCTGCAGCAGGTCCCTCTGGAACCTCCTCTGCCTGCTGGTTGCTGTTCTCATCTGATGCAATGCCCTGCTGTTCCAATTCTAGTTCCTTCCTACGGGCTTTCCGACGCCTAGTTTCTGCCCCAATCATCAGTGTGCCTAGAACAGGTGGAGGTAGGTGTTCTGCAGCATTTGGGTTCCGTTTCTGTACAGGGCAATTCCTGTTCCCCTTGTGACATGCACAATCCACTTTATAGTTGCTGGTCCAAAACACAAACATATCTGTGTCACTCCTCATTTCTCAGCCCTCCTACAGAGACATTAAATGCATCTGCTACTATAGATCTCACCAGGTGCCAAAGCAAGGAGAGCCTGCTACCTTCCAGCCTCTATCAGAGAAGAGGCCAGTAGAACTGGGCAGAATAGAATACATGAAAATACAATTCAGCAGATGATGGAGCAAAATGTAAGAAAAGAGGAAGGGGCTGGAGGAGGAGGAGGAGGAGGAGGAGGATGTCTGTGCCAGGAGACCAGCGCAGGCTGGTGAGATGACAGACTCACCAGATGCTGTACTCATAGTCAAAGGCAATGGTGACCTCTGTGTCCTTGGCAATGGTGGTGAGTGCATAGATACACAGGTGGATCATCCCATCAGCAATCACATGACGGACCTTCACAAACAAAACAGACAGAAACTGACACCCCAAGAGAGATGGGAGTTTCTGCATGGCACGCTAAAATTACCCTCTCAACTATCCTTAGAAAAAAGCCTGCTTTGCTGCCCTTCCCCATCCATTACTTTGTCCTATCCTGGACCACTCCTGTGCCCTGACCAGAGGAAACCTACGAGTCTTCCCTTCTCTAGCTCTCTTAGGCCTTCGGGAGAAAGGCTTGTGCTCCCCAACCTCTTCCCTCCCTGTTCCTCCATCTTCAGCCTACAGGCAGCCAAATGGGAAAAATCTGTACAGCCCTCTGATGGATTATCAAACTCTCTCTCTTCCCTTCACTGACATTACTTGTGGCCACTTCATTTTATTCAGGGCTTGAATGCTCATGAAAGGGGCTACACTAACACCTGTGCACTGCTGGCCTGTGTTTTCACTGACGGGGGAGCAGGAAGTTTACCTCTGCATTCGGTGTACAGGAACGCCTGATGAACCTGGCGTCGTTGCCAAAGGTGCGGGCATCCACACACATCTCAACACCGTTGAAGTTAGAGTAGAACAGCACAAAGGGGTATGGCCTAGGGAAGTAACAAACTCTTGTAATCCCCCCAGACTCAATTCCCACCACCAGTATAACAGCCACTCCTTACTGAACAGGAAGATGGGAAGCAGCTCTTCCTTTGCTTCTTTCACTCAGGGAGTTCATGCAGCTCCTAACTCATAATACAACAGATCTACCCAAAAAAAGAGATTTTTATTCCATAAATGGAAAAACACATAAGAATATAAGAATGGCCATATTGAGTAAGACCAATGGTTCATCTAGCCCAGTATCCTGTCTTCTGGCAGAGGCCAGTGCCAGATGCTTCAGAGGGAGTGAGCAGAACAGGGCAATTTATCGAGTGATCTATCCACTGTTGTCCATTTCCAACTTCTGGCACTCAGTAGTTATGGGACACCCAGACCATGGGCTTTGGTTCCTGATCATCTTGGCTAATTGGCATTGATGAATCTATCCTCCATGAACTTATCAAAGTTTTTTTTTATACTTTTGGCATTCACAACATCCCCTGGCAACGAGTGCCACAAGATGACTGTGCACTGTGTGCAGAAGTACTTCCTTATATTGGTTTTAAACTTGCTGCATATTAATGGACTCGGGTGATCACTGGCTTGTGCACTATGTGAGGGGGTCAATGACATTTCCTTATTCACGTTCTCCACACCACTCATGATTTTATAGACCTCTGTCGTATCCCCCCTTAGTCTCCTCTTTCCCAAGCTGAACAGTCCAAGCCTCTTTAATCTCCTCATATGGAAGCTGCTCCATCCCCCACTCATTTCTTGCCTCCCCATCTGTACTTTCCTAATTCGAATATATTTTTTTTTATATGGGGCAACCATAACTGCACAAGTATTCAAGGTGTGGGCGTACCATGAATTTATATAGTGGAATTATATTTTCTGTGCTATTACCTATTCCTTTCCTAAAGGTTTCTAATGTTGTTAGCTTTTTTGACTGCTGCTGCACATTGACTGGATGTTTTCAGAGAACTATCCATCATGATGCCAAGGTCTCTCTCGAGTGGTAACAGCTAATTCAGACCCCATCATTTTGTATGTATAGTTGGGATTATGTTCCCAATGTGCACTACTTTGAATTTATCAACATTGAATTTCATCTGCCATTTTGTTACCCAGTCATCCAGTTTTGAGATCACTTTGTAACACTTCACAGTCTGCCTTAGACCTAACTATCTTGAGTAATTTTGTATCATCTGCAAACTTTGCCACCTCACTGCTTACCCCTTTTTCCAGATCATTTATGAATTGGTTGAACAACACTGGTACCAGTACAGATCACTGGGGGACCCCGCTACTTACCTCTCTCCACTGTGAAAACTGATCATTAATTCCTACCCTTTGTTTCCTATCTCGTAACTAGTTACTGATTTATGAGAGGACCCTCATCCCATGACTCCTTACTTTGCTTAAGAGCTTTTGGTGAGGGACTTTGTCAAAGGCTTTCTGAAAATTCAAGTGCACTATATCCACTGGATCACTCATGTCCACATTTGTTCACACCTCAAATAATTCTAATAAGATTGGTGAGGCACGATTTCCCTTTACAAAATCTGGGTTGACTCTTCTCCAACATATCGTGTTCACCTGTGTCTCTGATAATTCTGTTCTTTACTATATTTGCAACCAGTCTGTCCGGTACTGAAGTTAGGCTGACTGGCCTGTAACTGCCAGGATGGCATCTGGAGCCTTTATTAAAAATCGGTGTCACATTAGCTATTCACCAGTTATCTGGTACAGAGGCTGATTTAAGCAATAAGTTACATACCATAGTTAGCAGTTCTGTAATTTCACATTTGAGTTCCATCAGAACTCTTGGGTGAATACAATCTGGTCCCGACTTATTACTGTTTAAATGTATCAGTTTGTTCCAAAACCACCTCTACTGACACCTCAATCTGGGACAGCTCCTCAGATGTGTCACCTAAATAGAATGGCTCAGTTGGGGGAATCTCCTTCAACTTAATCTGGGCTGTTTTATATCTTTTTTACTTTTCTGTGCCTGGCACAATTGCATGACCCCTTGTGGCAGGGTCTCTGGCAGCGTGGGGTTCCCCCACAGCGGTCCTCAATCACTCCATGCCCCTGTGCTCTCACACTGGTCATTGAATAGCACTCTTACTTTTTGAAGAAATGCCCATTGACCTCAAATTGCTGCCGTAACATAACTTTTCCTCGATATTCAATTATAAGGGTATCTAATGCCAAGTCTCTTGCTGCCCTCAAGATCTTCCGGTGCTTCTGAACCCGAGTCACTCTTCCCAGTTGCAACTGCAATGGAAACCAGAACAAAATATGAGAACTCAAAACAGAACCTCAGGCAACAACCCTGTAGATTTTATCCTATGATTTACATATGAACAAACTGGCTTCTAGTAACAGGACCTGGGAATTCTGACCAGCTCATGACACCACTCACTCCAAGACAGACATTTGGGCAACAGGCAATAACTTGGAAATAATGTTTATTCATAGGAATAGGAAAATTCATCTGTGCTTAACCAAAAATGTCCTTTCTTTGAGTAGTAAGATCAACAGATCCATTAGAATTGGTACTTCAGCTTGATTGCAGCTTGGGGGCAGAACCAGACCTGTCAATCACTGGCAGTAGGAGAATGCCCCACCTCCTTAAATTCCTTCCCTCTAGTTAAGATAATTTCCACAGCCAGGATAATTCAAAACTACTTTCCTAAATTACAAATTGAGGAAAAAGCACAATTTCTCTCACTGCTGAGCATGGTAAATTCTTCCTAATGACAACAACCCCAAATCCTTGGATGTCAATTTCCTTCTCTATTCTGGATGACCCATTTGTCTCCAGGATCTGAGGACCTTAATATTTGAAGAAAGCAAATTTTCAGGTAAGCATGGATAAACTTTCCTATTCTTCATGCTAAGGTCCACAGAGCTGTTACAGTGGGATTGTCAAAACAGTGTGTCTCCAGGGTGGGAAGCAGGATCATCCTTTAAATGTGGACACGCAAAATGTGGTAGATTATACATAACTCCTCCATCTCCCCCTGGACACCAATTCATGGAGAAGACTTCTGGCCCCGCCCCCCCAAAACTGCATCGGCTAAGACTGGATGACCAATATACAAACTTGGTGAACTTACCCGATATCTGTGTAGCAAATCTCAATACGTGACTACTCTGCCCTGAGACTGTCAGTGCTCCTAAGGGCTGAAATGCTTAACTGAAGGAAGAACATTTCTTGACTTCACGTAGGAAACGAATGCTATGACAATTGTGAGAACTGCCTATTTGAATTCAAAGTACGACACTGGGTCCCAATGGAGAAAGCTCCAAACTTAAAAAACAAAAGAAAAACCTCACACTTCTGATTGGAGACAGCAACTATCAGAAGGCCTATTCTGATAGATATGAAGTGTAACAACATTTCCTGCAGTGGTTCAATCTGGACTGTAAGGAGCAAAATGAGATTTCAAGGTTGTGGCTCTAGGACTTTGCAGGGTTGGAATAAGATTGATGCCCAAAGGTTTAATGTTGAAATTTGTACAAAACTTTCTTCCTTTCTTTTTTTTAAACACGTTGAGAACACTACACTACAGAGATTTGTACTTTTTGTTTGGACACTCTTATACACCCATAATAAAACCCTCTGGAGGATTTCAAGTCTATGCTTCATTAGTTTAACATGGAGTTAAAACTATGGACTTTGCACCAGCCAGTAGAACAAGTTCTCTCTTGTGGTCCATGAAAGCAATAATCACTTCATCCAAGTATTTATTTTAAACCAGTCTGGTTCCGGGTAGAAAACTGCTTTCAATATCTAATCGCCTTCTATGATGAGATTACTGGTTCTGTGGATGAAGGGAAAGCAGTGGATGTATTGTTTCTCGACTTTAGCAAAGCTTTGGACACGGTCTCCCACAGTATTCTTGTCAGCAAGTTAAAGTAGTACGGGCTGGATGAATGCACTATAAGGTGGGTAGAAAGTTGGCTAGATTGTCGGGCTCAATGGGTAGTGACCAATGGCTCCATGTCTAGTTGGCAGCCGGTGTCAAGTGGAGTGCCCCAGGGGTCGGTCCTGGGGCCGGTTTTGTTCAATATCTTCATAAATGATCTGGAGGATGGTGTGGCTTGCACTCTCAGCAAATTTGCGGATGATACTAAACTGGGAGGAGTGGTAGATACGCTGGAGGGCAGGGATAGGATACAGAGGGACCTAGACAAAATTGGAGGATTGGGCCAAAAGAAATCTGATGAGGTTCAATAAGGATAAGTGCAGGGTCCTGCACTTAGGATGGAAGAACCCAATGCACAGCTATAGACTAGGGACCGAATGGCTAGGCAGCAGTTCTGCGGAAAAGGACCTAGGGGTGACAGTGGACGAGAAGCTGGATATGAGTCAGCAGTGTGCCCTTGTTGCCAAGAAGGCCAATGGCATTTTGGGATGTATAAGTAGGGGTATAGCGAGCAGATCGAGGGACGTGATCGTCCCCGTCTATTCGACATTGGTGAGGCCTCATCTGGAGTACTGTGTCCAGTTTTGGGCCCCACACTACAAGAAGGATGTGGATAAATTGGAAAGAGTCCAGCGAAGGGCAACAAAAATGATTAGGGGCCTGGAACACATGACTTATGAGGAGAGGCTGAGGGAACTGGGATTGTTTAGTCTGCAGAAGAGAAGAATGAGGGGGGATTTGATAGCTGCTTTCAACTACCTGAGAGGTGGTTCCAGAGAGGATGGTTCTAGACTATTCTCAGTGGTAGAAGAGGACAGGACAAGGAGTCATGGTCTCAAGTTGCAGAGGGGGAGGTTTAGGTTGGATATTAGGAAAAACTTTTTCACTAGGAGGGTGGTGAAACACTGGAATGCGTTGCCTAGGGAGGTGGTGGAATCTCCTTCCTTAGAAGTTTTTAAGGTCAGGCTTGACAAAGCCCTGGCTGGGATGATTTAATTGGGGATTGGTCCTGCTTTTGAGCAGGGGGTTGGACTAGATGACCTCCTGAGGTCCCTTCCAACCCTGATATTCTATGATTCTATGATTCAATAGCAGACCTCCTCTATGAGAGAGGCATCCCAAGTGCCAATACTAGGTTAATGAGGCCTGAGAGCCATAGCTTCTACAGCCGGAAAGATAAACAGCATTACTGCTGCTCTCTCCTTCCTATCCCGGGAGCAATGGAAAAGGTGGGAAGACATACTGGAGGGAACTTACCCAGCTTCTGAAGTGTCATTCACTTCCTCACATTCCAGGTCCTATTACATTGAGACCCCGCAGGGTACTTTATTGTTTCCAGATACAAAAAAAGATGAACAAGGTATTTCCAGGTGTAGGAGCCACTCTGCTAATCCTTTAATGGACAGTGCACATACAGATAGGAAACTGTGCTCTGCCAAGGACAGGAGAATTTCTCTCTGTGGTAGGGCTGATTGTGTTTTGTTATTACGAAAATCCTACCAGACACATTGATTATTGAACCAAAACAGCTCCATTTTCCACGGAAAAAACAAAAAGAAAGAATCATTGTGTTCCGGCTGGTGGATGCTGTATTCTCTTTCTGATATTTATTCCCTGAGCTGAATTTGGAAGATCACTTTAAAAAAAAATTGATATTCTGCACTCACCAGTTGTGGAAGTGAAAAGTGTGCAACTGGAACTAGATCTCTGCCAATGCACAGAAGAGGGTGAGAAGCAGAGGGGATACCAGGAATTAGTGGAGAGATCTCTCACAAACCCCTGATCATTGAAGCATGCCTGTGTATGAGATCAAAATTCCAAACAGTGTCTTGTAAGAACTGGATTTTTGTTTGTGATACTTTTTGTTTTCCATTACGGTCATCTTCATCTTATGTCAATGTTTTTTCTGATCTGAGACTTTGTTCCAGATAGTATTCATCCTCAGTCCAGGCCTATGATAGACTTTGCTGGCACCATGAATCTGTCCTTGATTCAAGATACTCTAGAAACCATATCTCTGTGTTTCCTCCACTTTTTCTGTACAGACTCTTATTAGAAATATTGTCTAAGAACAGATAAGTGACTCTTCTTCCGTAAAGCCAACATTATTGCTACCATGATCCTTAGAGAGACACTCTGGGAGCACATA
The DNA here is from genome assembly GCF_965140295.1 of Lepidochelys olivacea. NCBI lineage: Eukaryota > Metazoa > Chordata > Testudines > Cheloniidae > Lepidochelys > Lepidochelys olivacea. The sequence continues at coordinate 524,978 of NC_140417.1, read as the reverse complement.
GAAGATCAAATAGTAAAGATCAAAGTTGGGAAGGGAAAGGAAAGAGGCTGCCACTCATCTACAAAACACAGGAATGATCAGAACATGGTTAAGTGGGAGTACAATGCTTTGAAGACAAGCTTTCTTTAGGAAAAAACTGTTAATGACCTTCCATAACTGTTCTTCGAGATGTGCTGCTCATGTCCGTTCCACGATAGGTGTGCATGCGCCATGCGAATGATTGCCAGAGAATGTTCCCTTAGGGGTATTTGCTGGGCTGACTGTAGCGCCCTCTGGAGCTGCACACGTATGTGCCAGTATAAGGGTGCTGCTGGCTCCACGCCTTGTCAGTTCCTTCTTACCGGTAACTCTGACAGAGAGGCCATGGAATGGACATGAGCAACATCTCAAAGAATAACAGTTACAGAAAGTTAGTAACCATTTTTTCTTCAAGTCCATTCCATGCTAGGTGACTCACAAGCAGAACCCCAGGAGGTGGGCTCAGAGTTAATGGACATGTTGACTGCAACACTGCTTTCCAAACTGGCATTGCCTTGGGCCTGTTGGGTGATGGCACAGTGAGATGCAAAGATATGCACTGAAGACCAGGTTGCGGCTCTGTAGATGCCCTGGTTTGGGACCTGTGCAAGGAACACCGCTGACGAAGCTCAGGCTCTTGTGGAATGAGCGGTTACTATGGCTAAAAATAAAACGTTCGCCTGCTCGAAACAAGACCAAATACAGGCGGTTATCCAGGACGAGATCCTTTGGGTTGACGCGGTTAGCCCTCTCATCCTTTCTGCTATTGCCACAAAGAGTTGCATGGATTTGCAGAAGGGTTTAGTTCTCAATATAAAAAGTGAAGGCCTGCCTAATGTCCAATGAATGAAGCCATCATTCCTCAGAGTTCTTGAGAGGTTTTGGGAAGAAGACAGGTAGGCATATGATCTAGTTATTAATGAATTGTGACACCACCTTTGAGAGGAAGGCCAGACGGGGGGGGGCTCAGTTGAACCTTGTCCTTGAACACCATGTAAGGTGGTTCTGACAAAAGGGCCTTGACCTCAGAGACCCTTCTGGCTGAGATTATCACCACCAGGAAGGCGACCTTCCAAGAGCGAAGTAGCAGGGATCGCTATGCTAATGACTCAAAGAGGGGTGGGGAGAGGATGCGTTTCGACAGGAACAAGTTGAAATCCCCTGTGGGGGAGGGTCCATTTGTGAACCTGAGGATACAGTTTTTCCAAGCCCTTGAGAACTGTTATTTCATGGGAGAACACTGATCTCCCATAGGGGTGGGGAGAGGTACGTGCCGATCCTGTTCTGAGCAAACCTGCTCTTCAGGGTTCAGCCATGCAGCATCCATGCAGTTAGGTGCAAGTAGGTGAGATTCAGGTGAAGTAACCAGCTGTGGTCTTGAGAAATTGGGTGCGGTCAGACTGGGAGTGAGAGCGGAGCTGCCACTGAGAGGTCCAGGAGCATGCTGAACCAATGCTGGCATGGCCACACTGGTGCTATGAGGATAATTCATGCCTTGTCCCGCTTGATTTTTAGAAGAACTGTGTGCATTAAGGGGATTGGGGCGGGCGGGCGGGCCGGGGTGTACAGTAGGTGGTCTGCCCACAAGAGCAGAAAGGCACCAGAGAGGGAGCCTGGGCTGTGCCCTGCAGCGAACAAAAACAACAGCATTTTCTGTTCTGCCTGATGGTGAACAGATCCACCTGGGGAGGCCCCCACCTTTGGAAAATGAATTTGGTTATCTGCCAATATGTTCCAGGCTCCCAGGCGATGTGACACCTGGAGATGAATGGAGCGTCTCGCACAGAAGTCCCATAGATGGCCAGTCTTCTGATACAGGGCTGAGGATCGAGTCCATCCTTGCTTATTGACATAGAACCTGGCTGCTGTATTGTCTGTCAGGACTTGTACCACCTTGCCTGAGACCTGGGGAAGGAACATCTGGCATGCTAAGTACACCGCTCTGAACTGCTGATGTTTATGTGCAGGAGAGTTCCTTCCTGGGACCAGAGGATCCAAGATCCGAAGTTGTTAAGGTGGGCTCCCCATGCTATGTTTGACACATCCAAAATTAAGAATACTGATGGTTGTGGGTTAACAAAGGGCACCCCCATTATTACCTATCTTGGGTCTTTCCACCAGTTCAGGGTGGTGAGAACCAGGGGAGGGATCGTAAACACTGAGTCCAGGTTGTGTCTTCTCAGGGAGTAAATTGACGCTAGCCACATTTGGAGGGGCCCGAGGCGCAGCCTTGCATATTGAACCATGTAAGTACAAGCCGCCATGTGACCTAGAAGCTTGAGGCACACCCGAGCTGTTGTGATTGGGTGGGCCATGTTATTGGATATCAGGTCCATCATGGTCTGGAAAAAGGCCTCCAGCAGGAATGTCCTTGCTTGGGTCAAGTTGACCACAGCCCAAATAAATTCCATTCTCTGAACCCTGGGACAAGAGTTGACTTCTGCTCGTTTATCAGCAGGCCCAGTGCACAGAAGGTGGCTTGGACTGTGCTGATGCTATTCTGTACTTGTGCCTGCGACTGACTTTTGATCTGCCAGTCACAGAGGTACAGGTAGACTCGTATGCCTCGCTACCTGAGGAAGGCTGCAACAACCACCGTACACGTTGTGAAAACGTGCAGGGCTGCCGATAAGCAGTGGTAGCGGCGTTGACACACTGTAAACCTGAAAAATCTTCTGTGGCCACGGGAGATAGAAATGTGAAAGTACGCGTCCTTTAAGTCGAGGGCGGCGTACCAGTCCCCCGGATCCAGGGAAGGAATGATGGAGGCCAGGAAGACCATGTGGAACCTCAATTTCCGGAGATCTGCTGAGGCGACATAGGTCCATGATATGCTGGAGGCCCCCTTTGGCATTAGGAAATACCAGGAGTAGAACCTCTTCCCTCTCTAGTCTTGAGGAACTTCCTCCATGGCCCCCATAAGTAGGGGGGATTACACCTCCGAGAGGAGGAGTTGATCATGAAAAGGGTCCCTGAAGAGGTATGGGGCGAGGGGAGGCAGAAACTGCAGGGTATAACCAGCTGTCACTGTGTTCAGGACCAATGGTCCAATGTTGTGAATGACCATGCCAGGCTGAAGAGTGACAGAGACGATCCAAAAATAAAAGGGGAGGCAGATCCGATACGGTGACTGGTACAGCGCCATTGGACACACCTTCAAAAGGCCTGCTTGGGCCGACCAGAGTATCTTTGAGACCCGACTGGGAGGCTGAAGTGGGCAGAAATGGTTGGCGCTGTTTATAACTCCTTCTTTTTCTTTTGTAGGGCTCCTATCTTGGAGGTGCCAAGAACCAAGGATGCTGCTGAGGCCTGAAGTGCTTTCTGGAAGCAGACGGAGCGTACAGACCTAAAGATCATAGAGTGGCCCCTGAGCCCTTCAGCCCATGAAGTCTTGTGTCCATCTGCTCTGAGAAAAGAGAGGAGCCTTCGAAGGGAAGGTCCTGGATGGACTGTTGGACCTCACTGGGAAGGCCAGAGGACTGGAGCCAGGAACAGCACCTCATGGTGACCACAGAGGCCACTATCTAGGCTGCAGAGTTGGCAGCATGCAGAGCCGCCTCGAGAAAGGTCCTGGCCATGTTCTAACCCTCTTCTAGGAGGCTGCAAACTCCTGTCTTGACTTTTGGGGCAGGGAGTCTTTGAATTTATTCAGGGAGTCCCACAGATTAATATCATATTTCCCCAGCAAAGCGAGTGCAGGTATTCAAACTTGCCTGCCGGCACAGAATTCTTTTCTGCCCTCTTTGAAGTAGGGGCCAAAGAAGAAGGAGTTTGCCCCAGGGCCTTGACTGGTCCCATCACCATCTCATTGATGGGCAGGGCCACCTTGGATGGAGCTGCTGCAGCCAGGATATCAGTAAGACTCTGTGATGTCTCTTTGAGCTCCTCGATCTCCAAGTCCAAGTTTGAAGCGACCCACTTCAGAAGGTCCTGATGGGCCCAGAAATTGTCCTATGGAAGCAGGCTACTGAGACCCGCGACAGCCTTAGCTGGGTAGGACAAGGAGAAGGCTTGCACCAGGGGAGGGGCTCCTCCTTCTTCTTCTGCCTTGACTATGTCCACTAGAGGCATCTCCTGGAAGTCAGTACTGGAGTCAGTAGCAGAGTCGGGGTCCGGTGCCAAGTGGGAAGGAGCGTTAGCCCATCTTTCAGAGACCACAGAGTAGGATTGGTGGGAGGAAGGACCCAGCATCGGGGGAAACCCCCAGAGGTTCCAATAGGGCCACTGCATAGGCCAGTGACCCGCTGGCTAGGTGCCTGCTGGAGGACTGGCGCTGAAGCTCAGTGGAGCGTAGGCTGGGTACCGATGGTGGGCTTTTGGCAGTACATAAGGTTCCCCTTCAGACTCTGAAGAGGATTCTTCTCTCAGCAGCCACAGTGAAGCAGTACCCACTTCTGCCTCCATGTGGTGCTTGGGCTCCGGGAACCAGTGGTGTGCCAGAGATCGGGATGCTGGAATCAAGTGGGGCTTGCCCCTAGGTGGTGCTGGGAAGGCGCCTGACGCACCCTGTTCCCTTCTGCTTCCGGACGCCAGAGCTGGTGGGTGCCCCACTGGAGCTGGCAGGACCGGAAAAAAGAGAAGGTCCCTGGCCACCTGAAAAGCTTCTGGGGTTAATAGCATTGTCAGTCCGCTGGCACTGCAGTGGTTTCCTTGTGTCGGCAGAGGGTCCCATACCAGGCTGAATGCGGCAGAGTCGACAGTGCCGACACAGGTCCAGGGGTAAAAGAATGGCCTGGCATAGGTCTCACTAAACAGCCTTCTCTCCACTTGTCTGTCTTCTGCACGAGTGAGTGCCCTCTCTCAGTATGCTGCTTCTTGTACTACTTCCTTGGCACCAGAGACAGTGCCATGAAGAGCTCAATGCTGGAGGAGCGCTTTACCCTAACACCGAAGTACTTGGCGTCAAATCGGAGAGGCTCAGCTCTGAGACAGGTCTGAGGGTAGCTTGCATGAGGACAGCTGTCAGTCTGATGTCCCTGTCTTTTTTGGTGAGGGGTCTGAAGTCCTGACAGATCTGGCATTTGTTCTTCACATGAGTTGCACCCACGCACTGTAAGTAGCTGGAGTGCAGGTCACTCAGGAGCATAGGCTTGCCACAGGAGGTAAAAGGCTTGAAGACCAGCGAAAGGGGCATGCCTGGCACCTGGGGCGAAAGTCCCTCTATGACAGGAACTAACTATTTACACTAATTATATACACTAAAACTACTTGAATCCATATACACTACACTATGATAACAATGAACACAGAAAAACCTCAGAAAACCAATAGGAAGAAGCCTTGCCAAAGTAACAAGGGCTGTTCCAGCAACTGTCATGGGCTGTAAGAAGGAACCGAGAGGGTGAGGGGCCAGCAGCGTCCCTTATACCACTGCATAACCTGTGGCATCAGAGGGCCATAGAGCCAGCCCAATGGATACTACTAAGGGAAAAATCTACGGCAACAGTGCACGTGGTGTGCGCACACACTTCGTATGGAATGAACATGAACAAGCAGATGTTTCTGACAGGGCCTCTCTCTGCTTGTTCATGATTTTCTGAGGCTAAAAATCGGATGGGGATCAGGTTGTAGTGCTCTGATCTGAAATTCACAATGGCAAGACAAGAGGCAACGGGTTCAAACCACAGCATAGCAGATTTAGATTAAATCTGAGGAAAAACTTCCTCTAACTGTAAGAACAGTTCAGGACAGGGGAACAGACTGCTTAGGGAGGCTGTGGAAGCTCCTTCCCTGGAGATTTGCCAAAGGAGGCTGGATAGCCGTCTCTCTTGGATGGTTTAGACACAACAAATCCTGCACGTTGGCAGGGGATTAGACTGACCCCTGTGGTCACTTGTAACCCCAATGATTCTGAATCCTTCATTCATGTCACAGCTTTTCCCTGGGTTGCTGAGATTGTGAATGGGACAAAGTTCATCTAGGCATTCTTGCACAGTCCCCTCTGGACAATGTCCAATGACTTCATTTAGTCAAAGTTATTAGTAGCCCTTTTGTTCTCAAATTCAAAGAGCCAGGCACCAATCTGGGGTCTAACTCAAAATAACAAGGGTCAGGAGACCTGCAGATAGCTCTGAGGCAACTGAGGGCAGTTATTGACCCTGTACTTGTTCTAGCTACCACTTGCAAAGAGATATTTTCTCCTATTGCACTTCACAGATTGCTTCAACTTGCCATATTACATCTATTCCTTTCTATTCCTATTCCAGTGTTTGGTAGGAGTTAGAATTAAAAGCCAACTTTTCTGATGACTCTGAATAGCCTCAGGTTTCCATAAAGTTCCCATTGTATCACTAAGATAGCTGGGGATGAGATGCTCAAACAAATCAGCTTCAAGACCTCATTTACCTGCATGTAAAAGATTTGAGTCTCTAGTTCTCTCTCTTCAGGGAGAAACCCTTCAGTCATGTGAATTTTTTAGGTTGAGAAGACTACACTTGTAATATTATCCAACCTGATGAGAGCGACAAGGGTGCTTAAGGTGGCAGATGACAGTTCATGTTTGTTTCTGTTGACCTGCCCCCTGAGAGTTTTCATGCTCAAAGGAGGGGGCTGAGGCCAGGACTGCCTGGACTCAGTTGCTTGTGAAGGGCCTGCACAGTGAGGAGGCCATTATCTGGTAAAAATCTCCCCCAGTTATAAATGCTGAGTCCTTGACCACCAGGGATAATAGCCACACGTATCTTTGTTAGAGACAACGGGACAAATTTTGTCTGGTGCATACTGAGGAACCTTCTGGCCTTATAAACTTTAGACTATGTGGGTGGTCGTGAGTGCGAAAGTAGTAAATGGTGGAGGCTCCTTACAGCCTGTCAGTTCTTCCACATTTGGGCAGCTGTCACGCTCATCACTCCACAGCTATCTGCTGGGGGGTGGCGGGGGTAGGGGGAGGTGGAGTAGAGGCATGGCAGCCTGCAGCAGAAACTTCGAGCAATAACCTGGATATTTGAGCATGGCGACCCACAGCTGGGAACGCCAGCCCAACAGCCAGGGCATGGCAACCCACAGCAGCAGCAGCTGATGACAACTTGATACTTTCTCAGTCTTGTAGGTCTGTCAGGACACCTCTGCCCCTTTTATATATCTTCCCAGTGTGTATGAGGACAGATAGTTATAGATCGTCTAGGGCAATGCAGACCTCCTAAGGGTAATTTTACAGTACTCATTACACTCTTGCCCGACAGTCTCTTCTCTATTTGGTTTCAATAAAAAATTAAAGTTTACGATTTGGTTCTCTAACTTGGATGTGAAATGCTGACCTTCCTTTCCTAAAGTGGAAGAATTCCCCTGGTGGTGGGAGAGATCTGCATGCTTCAAGAATCAGCACATCTATGGCCTGGTCCTTTCTGCACTGATATGCAATGCTGCACTCTAAAACTGAGGAGGGAAATGGTGCTGAATGTATTATTCATTTTATCCTCCTTTGGGGAGTTTGTCCCTATGATCCTGCTTCAGAGAGAGGAGCAAACCTGAGCTCAGAGACAATCTCCTCAAAAATCCAGTACAGCCTTGGGACACAACTGGGAATTAGACAAGACATTATTGAGTCCAACTGTTAGTCTACAAATTTGAAGCAAAGTTTGGAATTTCCCTCAGAAAAGCTTTGCAGCAGGGAGGGTGGTTGAGCCACTGGCTGCTGTAAAGGCAGAAAAAACTGGAGGGAACATCAGGAGGCAGGAAATAACCCCTGCTCCAGAGACTGACAGGAGGGATTCTGCCCCTAAACTGTAAGACTGAAGTACCCATTGCAATGAATGTGTGGACCTTAGCACAAAAAAGAAAATATATTCCAGGAAGATATAAAACATCCCTTATGTAGCAGCAATGGTTTGGTTAGGTCAGGAAGATTTCTGGACCTATCCCTGAGAAGGGCCTCATTCTTCTGTAAACAGAGTTGGGAAGGGTGCGCAAGAAGTGGTAAAGACTCTTGGCCTGATGTCTCATAAATAAGGCTACGATTTTTTCATGGAGGTCACGGAATCCATGACTTCTAGCGAACTCTGTGAATTCAGCCCTGTCGACCAGGAACTGCAGCGGGGGGACCCCAGCTCCCCTGGAGTTCCTGGCCACTGTGGGCCCCAGGCAGCTCTTAACTGCCCCCCCCCACAGCTCCCAGCTGCCTTGGGTGGCAGGGCTCCCCTTCCCCACTGCAGCTCCTGACTGCCATGGGTGGCAGGGCTCCCCTCCCCCACTGCAGCTCCTAGCTGCTGCAGGCGGCGGGACACCTGGAGTTCCGAGCAACCGCATGCACTGTGGGTCCTTCAAAGCTTCCAGCGGCCGTGGGTGGTACCTTGGAGCTCCGAGCCCCCACAGCTGGTGGGGGCCCCCAGAGTGGCCCAGCAGCTGCCAAACCTCTGAAGGCGGTGTGGGGATCCCGCAGCTAGGTTCTCTACTTTCTCAGGGATATTTTTAGTAAAAGTCAGGGACAGGTCATGGACTTCCATTAATTTTTCCTTATTGCCAGTGACCTGTCCATGACTTTTACTAATAATATCCATGACAAAATCTTAGCCTTACTCATGAACTATGTTAACCTCTTCCTTCTATATATAGAAACACAGGACTGGAAGGGATCTTCAGGGTCATTGAATTCAACCCCTTGATACTGCAGGCAACTTCGTCAGATAATCATATCCATAAACTAAAACTAGTTGGGTTATTTACCCGCACCAATCCTATTGGGAGCCTATTCCAGAAACTCACTGCTCATGGTTAGAAACCTTCTTCGAATTTTCAGCCTGAATGTATGCACAGCCAGTTTATACCCATTTGTTTTTGTGCCAGCATTGTTCATTTTGCTTAAATAGCTCATCTCCTCTCAGGTGTATGTATAGACACCAGTCATATCTCCTCTCAGCCTTCATTTTGCTAGCTACACAAGCCAAGCTCTTTTAGTCTCCTCTTGTAAGACAAGCTCAATTCCCATGATCGGCCTTGGAGCCCTTCTCTGCACCTGTTCCAGTATGAATACATCTTTCTTGAACATGGATGACCCGAACTGCACACAGTTTTCCAGATGAGGTTTTAACCAACGCCTTGAACAATAGCATATCTCCCTATTTCTACTGCAAATACTTATACACAGATATGCCTTTATCTGCATCAGGGACTTGAAATGGTCTTCTTGCTCACCAGCTGAGACTTTGCACTTAGGACCCCAGGGATTGGCCTCCACCTGCTCCTGTATTCACACTGGTTCTTACCTGCATCTGGGACCCAATAACTGTATTATTGCAGGACAACTCTGTCTTGTTGATTGTGTCCAGCACAGCAGTTTTGCCCACAAATTCTTTATTGGCACTTAGATGCTGTTCCAGGAGGTTCTGTACATCAGCACTGTACTGGTTAGTAAAGGCTTCTTCATACTGATCTGTCCAGAGCCGTATCCGGTTCTCCCAACCCTCAGCTGTGTTCTCATCCAGGGCATGTGCTTCAGAAGGAGAATTCTGCATCAGAGAACATAGGGTGAATGAATAGTACTTGCTGGGAGAAAACTCAATCCTAGAAGCTCTGGTGGAAGTGCTGGAGCTCACCAGTCTTCTTCCTCTGTTGCCAGAACTAGAAAAGTGAGTTGCACACCAGCCCTGGGCCCCACTCAAATACTCAGATGACCACATGGGTATCCAAGAGGTGGTACCATTACATTTTCCACTCTCTATCACAGAGCTGCTTCTTACTAGTGAGCCATGGAAAATTTAGCGTTGGGTGAAACCCATAAGGGACACACTGCTTGAGTTGTCCTATATGGAAAGGAGACAGACTCAGAGGCATGGGGAACAGAGAAACAAGACCTGTTTTTCTCACTTGCCTCATGACCTCCTCCTTTTTCCCTGCTCCTCTTGCCTACTCTTCCCTTTCCAGCCCTTTATTCCCCACTCCTCATTTTGCTCTCGCCCCAACATTCCTTCTATAGTTCCCAACCCCAACAACAGAAAGGACAAAACACTAAAAGGTAAATGTTTAAGAATAAAATGTAGCAATAAGCTAGTAAAAATGCACACTTGTGTAGAGGTTGCAAAAAGGGAAAGGCAGAAATAACAGAACAGGTGGAGGATTAAATAGTAGAAATAGACACATAATAAAATTGTTTATATTTTGTTATTTTTAACTAACACTTCACTCCGGCTTGGAACATTACAGCTGTGCCCATTGTCCAAGGGTTCATCATCCTGTGTCTTGATTCCTGCAACATCCTGCCCTCTGATCTTGACAAATGCAATCTTGCTCCACTCATATCCATTAAGAATGCTGCTGCTAAGATCATTTTCCCAGCCCGCGGTGGCCAACCTGGGGCTCCGGAGCCACGTGCGGCTCGTCAGAGGTTACTATGCGGCTCCTTGTACAGGCACCGACTCCGGGGCTGGATCTACAGGCACCAACTTTCCAATGGGCCAGGGGGTGCTCACTGCTCAACCCCTGGGTCTGCCACAGGCCCTGCCCCCATCCCACCCCTTCCCCTTCCCCTCCCCTGAACCTGCCATGCCGTCGCTCCTCTCCTTCCCCCCCAGAGCCTCCTGCACGCCACGAAAACAGCTGATCAGGAGGTGCGGGGAGGGAGGGGGAGGCGCTGATCGGCAGGCCGGTGAGCAGAAGGCGCTCAGGGAATGCTGATGGGGGGCTGCTGATGTATTACTGTGGCTCTTTGGCAATGTACATTGGTAAATTCTGGCTCCTTCTCAGGCTCAGGTTGGCCACCCCTGTCCTAGCCTGTCACTTTGATCGTGTCTCTCGGTATCTCTCCACCAGCTCCATGCTCTCTACTGAATCAAATGTAAGTTGCTTGTATTCACTTTCAAGGCCACTCAGGATCAATCCCCACTTTACATATAATTTCTCATTTGCTGCCAACTCCTGCCTCCAATTGACCCGTGATTCCAGCCTCCATCACCTAATTGTAAAGTTTTCACAAACAAGCACCTTCGTGCTTTCTCCCAGGCTAACCCTGCATTTGCAAGGCACGCACCATAAACACTTACAAAGCTGCCTCATTATCCTCCTTCAAATGCTCCTTTGCTGGGATGCCTAGGAAGAACCCGACAACAGTCAGGCTGCTGGTGTGCTGAGACCCCTGCCTACCACTAATACTCTCTCACAGATTCCCTGTGATCCCACACCTCTGTATACATCTGTTTCTTGTTTCACACTTAGATTGTAAGCTCCTCGGGGGCAGGAACTGTCTTTTTGTTCTTTGTTTGTACAGCACCTAGCACAATGGAGTTCTGGTCCATGACAAGGGCTCTAGGTGCGACAATGATGTAATTAATAAATAACTATAAAATAAATATGTAAGTATACAATATTAGCACTGTTACCTTGTCCTACCTTCCCTTCCATTGTTTTCACACTCATTTGCTGCATTCTCTCAAACCAGACTGTGTTTTACATGTTAGTGCAGCACCCAACACAGTGGAGGGCTCTAATCCTGAGCACAAATAACGTGGGTGCAGAACGGGCAATGAAAAGTGGCTAGAAGCATGGAAAGACCTCTGCATAAGATGATACTGAGAAGACTGGGATTGTAGTTTTGACAGGAAATGAATGAGGCCATGATAAAGGCATTATTAAAAGTGAATGAGAGAGAACGTAATTACGTGCTCCTGTTTACCCTCTCCTATAAGACTACAGCAAGGGAGCCAAACAATAACATTGGAAGGCAATATATTTAAAAGGGAAATTCTTTTTACATGACATAATTAACCTATGGAACTCTCTGACACAAGATACCGAGGCCAAGAACTTAGCAGGATTCATAAAGAACTGAAATGTTTTTGGAACGGATACTTCAGTGACAGGCACCACAGAATAACCTCAGAGCATAATAAGAACATTCACAATTATGTTAGATCAGATAAACAAAGGATAACAATATTCAGAAGCTTGAGTTACATATATAACTGTCCACTACAGGATTTTGTGCAACTTCCTCTGAACCATCTGATATTGGTGACTATCAGAGCCAAGATACTGAACTAGGATGGTGAGACATACCAGGGTACAATCCAGACTAATGAGCTGCTGTGTCACCCCTGCCCTCTATCCTGGGGTGCCCTTTACAATGCTTTGCTGCCGTAGCCTCCAGCCTAGACTGTACCCTGGTATGTCAAAGTGACGCAGCAAGCAAAGTTTATGCACAGCTTGTTATTTTAAATGAGGCTTACACTTTAAGCACTGGTACACCAAATTTTGAGCGAGTCTCAAGTGTGGTGGCTGGAAACAGTCAAAGAGAGGTGTTGTCTGTGCTGCAAGAACACAAAGAGGGGTTTTCTAACAAGCAAGGGAAGACACTTGCTAACTCATAAAAAAATCATTACAGAAGGGCCACAGCCACCTTTTCCAGCAGACCCTACAGGGCCCACTGTCAAGGTACAGTCAAGGAAATACAAAGCATGGTGGACCTAGGAGTAACCCCAGCGTGGCTGGCAGGCTGCAGTTGCACAGACACTCAAGGTGTGGCTTGCACACTCAAAGGCTGTTTGTGAACAATCCAAGTGGGAACTCCTTCAGCAAGACATTGTACGGCACCCAAAGCTGCAGGGCAGGGGTGACATAGCTGCTCATTAGTCAAGATTGTACCCTGGTACATCACAGATGGACCTTGGTCTGATCTGATAGGATAAATGCTACATTTCTAGGACAGTGCTTTGGTCCAAATGTAATCCTTTCCCCAGAAATGGTACTTGTGAGACAACCATTACCAACCCAGAAAGCCTGAATACTTGCATTCATCCATCCCAGTTCATGGGGCATGGAGAGGAACAAGACCATTTCTGTTGTGGACCCCAATATTATTTAAACTTAACGTACAAGTACATTAGATTAGATGAGTCAAATGACAGCTTACCTCACTAGATACTGGGCCATGACTCAATCCTGCATTCTCACACCTCAAAATCTCTCCTCACAGGTGTCACTGATCAACCTCACCCTAGGTGGCAGGATGGGGTTTACCCAGCAGAGAGAAATTGATAAGCCCTCTCAGATGAAAGCAGAGTTCACCAACCAATGGGAAATTCCTCTAACACCAACTCAGAAAGGGTTCCTTTCTGGTGCGTGAAAGGTCAGGGCTTATCCAGAAGCTAGTGTCAGAATCAGAGAGCCCCAGACAGACAAATCAGGAAAAAAACTGCTGAGAGAAGTGACACAATCATGCAGGCAGCTCAGTTCCACTCACCTTCATCCGCAGAGATTTCCGTGAACCTTCTCGAAAGGCCTGTGCCCAAAACAAGAGAACGATGCCCATCAGTATTTATACCCTTTCTTTAGATTTCTATAAAGCTCTCTCCCCCACCACTCGATGGAGTCCAAGGATCACATTTAAATTAGATAACATTAAACATGTAAATTACTCCCAGCCCAATGGCCCAGAGATCACAGCATTTCACAAAAAAATGGCAGAAGCCACAGGAAGATTTAAACAGGAAGTGCTGGACCTGAACAGAAAAGCTCCACAGAAGGACTCCAGCAGACATTCTCAGAGAGGGAGTTTCACAGACAGTATTCCTGAACTGAGAAAGTTCATCCCCCCTGACCTGACTAAGGAAAAACCTTTGGACCACGAGAAAGAGTGAGCTGACCAATCTCAACTGCCTTGGTAAGGAGGAGGGTCGGGGACCATCTCTCATTGAGCTTTATTATTCAGTAATTCTAAGAATTGAACCAGCTGGTTTATCAGCAACCACTGCAGATCACAGAGGGATGGTGCTATCAATTCCTTAACCCTAACAAGTAAGCCGTATTCTGCTATCTCTGTGGCGGCAGATCAATTTCACGGAAAGCCCAAGTAAATAGCAAACTACACTAATCAAGCTGCTGGTGAAGAAGACATAAATAACATGTATTGTCTGCTTCACAACACATACAGGCATGACGAAGAACAATCCAAAGCAATTCAAAATCCCCAAATCCTTTCATCAGCCTCATACCATCTCAAAGAAAGCCACCCAGAAGTGCCACAACTTGTGGGAATTCCAGAAAGGGGGCTGTTAGACAATGAAAAGCACCCATGGAGATCTCCTTCCCAAGAATCAGCCCACCCCCACCAGAAACTGCATCCCAGACACACAGCACACACCTCTGAGAAAAAAAGAACAGTGTCCTCCTAACGTTTCAGTCCCATCATATCAATGAACCTTCTGCCACAAGCAGATGTGGACCCCTGAACAGGTTTTTCTGAATTCTGATGAACCAGCAAGAAAAACGGAGATGCAATTCAAAACCAAACCTAAAGCCTCTGAATGCCAAAGGGCAGTACAGGGAAACAAAGGGGAAGACAGATCAATCTGCAAGCTCCAGGCTGGGGTGGCTAAGCAGCTCATAAAGATGAGGCAGTGGTGGGACATGAGAACTTCCTTTCCATACAGGCTTACTTGGAGTAACCAAAGGATGACCCACTTTTGGGCATGCTGACCGCAGCAGGGGTCAGCCTGCACTCACCAATACTGTGCCCAGCATTTGGTCTGGGATGTTTTTGCCATGCTCACATACCTTGATCTTCTTGGCCTTTGGTGCAGTGCGAGCTTTCTCCATACTCCTCTTCCGCTTCTTAGGTTTGTTTCTACGGACCCGATTAACAGTGAGAGTGATGCTTGTTGGTGTGTGCTGCGTAGCTGTGTACAACACTGTGGAGGGAGAGAGTTCCTCATCCCAACTCTCGGTTGCACTACTGTCTCCACCTGCAGGGAGGAGTATCATGTTAGCAACTTTATGTCTATCTTGGAGAGATCTGCATGCTTCTTGGTCCTCCTTCACAATGATTTGCTAGCTAGACATTGCTCCTCAACCTCAGAGCCCCGCAAGTTCAACCTCCCCTCCGCCGCTCTCCCAACCTTCTGACACTGCACAAGATGATATTACTGCATATTTGGTCTCTCTGCCCCGCAGAGAACTTGCCACATCCCTCGACTCCCAAGGGTGGAGAGAAAAAGACACATTATTGTGTTTATCACAGCTACAGGTGATAGCACTGAGAGACAGTAACAAAGAACCTTCTGGCCCTGTTGGAGGAGACAACAGTGTCACCTTTACTCACAGCATAAACGCAGCCTTACCTGACACATTGTCCTGCTTCCGGCGGCGGAGTCTGATCACTTTTCCCCTGCTCATTCCCCTGCAAAAAGAGAATGAACAATTGAAGCCAGTTTTGTAAGGGTCAGTCAACTTGAAAGTCAACCAGATGTCACAAGCTGCATGCCCTGCAAGGGGCCCAGGGTGATAAGAGCATCAATTTGTCATTCTCATCTCCACTCCTAGTGCCACCAACACTTGTCAGGTTGACAGAACAAAGGGGGAGGACTGATACTTGGCAAAGCACTTGAGAGAACACTTCAACCAGCAACAGAAAGTTGATCCCCAACTCAAATGTGATGGTCTGGCAATAGAAGTGAAAGCAGGAACCGTTCCGTTCTGCGATGTATCAGAAGTTACCTGCATTTGTCACACTTGATGAGGAAGCCATCTTGAGACAGAGTGCAGTGACACCAGCTGGGAATGGACTCTCCCTCTGAGGAGCTCTCACTGTCCCCAGAGTTCTCCTCGTCAGGTGAGTGCAAGCCATTCAGCTCGGCCCGAGGGATGATAGTCTGAACTGGGGGAGATGCTGGAGGGGTCGGAGGAGGAGGAGCTCCATAATTATGATCCTGAAAATAAACATTTCCATCAGTATTATTTTGAACATAGGGAGTTCAAAGTCTTAGAGTATGTCTACACTGCAGCTGTGCTGCTGAAGCACTTCTGGTGAAAGTGCTTTAAGCCGACAGGACAGAGCTCTCCCATTGGCTTACTAACTCCTGCCTCCGCAAGAGGCAGTAGCTATGTTGACAGTAGAAGCTCTCCTGATGACATAGTGTTGTCCACAATTTACATCACTCTGGAGTGTGGCTTATTCACACCCCTAAGCGACATAAATTATATCAAAGTAACTTACAGTGTAGGCATAAACTCAGTTCTAACTCAACAGCCATCCAGGAAACCAACAATCAATCTGAATGGAAAACAGCCTGCAAATAGCTTGAAGCAATAGCTCTGAGAGACGTGAACTGCACAATTTGTCTCAATGGGCTGTTGACATTGAAACCTCTGAGAACAATTCAAATGTCAATATTGACTGTTTCTCTGCTAATCGTTTTGAAAAAACTTCCAGCTAATGTGCTTAACCCAAAATCTCAAACCACTTTCCATGCTTTCCCTCTGCATATCTCAAGTCTTCAACTTCTCCCCAACCTTTTCAAGTTCTGACAGTTGTGTTCTCAATATGAAAATCTGCAGCACACTAAAAACCAAGTGTGAAGACAGTGTAAAATAAATTGCAGTTGGTATCAAACACTACCAGCGAGGATACTGTGGAAGGTGTTACACATTCATATGGTTCATTCAACAAAATCCTCCATTTTAAAATTTAAAGGAAGCTGTTGCAGATTTTCCTATTTGCCTCACAGAGCATTGCAGGAAAAGACAGTTACCTTTTCTGTAACTGGTGTTCTTTCAGATGTGTTGCTCATGTCTAGTCCACAATAGGTGTGCGTGCTCACCACATGCACCAGTGCCGGAAGTTTTTCTCCTAGCAGTAGCCGTAGCGGGGAGCGCCCCCCCCCCCCGACACCTGGAGTGGCACCTGCCTGGCGAGGTATAAGGGGAGCTGCACACTTCCCCCTACCCTCAGTTCCTTCTTGCCAGACAACTCCGACAGAGGGGAACAAGGGCGGGATGTGGAATAGACATGAACAACACATCTCGAAGAACACCAGTTATGGAAAAGGTAACTGTCTTTTCTTCTTCGAGTGATTACTCATGTGTATTCCACAATAGGTGATTCCAAGCTATATCTGTTGGAGGTGGGTAGGAGTTCACAAGTTCCCACGATGGAGTACCACCCTGCCGAACCTGGCATTATCCCTGGCCTGGGAAATGATCACATAGTGCGAGGTGAACGTGTGAACCGAAGACCACGTGGTGGCCCTACAAATGTCCTGGATGGGGATATGGGCCACGAAGGCAGCTGACGAGGCCTGCACCCGAGTCGAGTGTGCCCTCACAATGGGCGGCGGGGGGACCCCCACCAGCTCATAACAGGAACGGATGCATGAACTGATCCATTTAGAAAGGCGCTGAGTGGAAATTGTCTGACCCTTCATGCGCTCAGCCAAGGCGATGAACAATTGCGAAGACTTTCTGAACAGCTTGGTCCGCTCGAGGTAGAAAGCCAGAGCCCGCCTCACGTCGAGCGTGTGGAGACGGTGTTCCTCACTAGTAGCGTGAAGCTTGGGGCAAAGAACTGGCAGAGAAATGTCCTGACCCATGTGGTAGGCGGAGACCACCTTTGGAAAGAATGCGGGGTGTGGGCGGAGCTGGACCTTGACCTTGTCCTTATGAAAAACCGTATAAGGAGGTTAGGGCCCTGAGCTCCGAGACTCGCCTTGCTGACGTGATGGCTACCAGGAAGGCCACCTTCCACGAGAGATGAGACCAGGAACACGTGGCCAGTGGTTCAAACGGGGCCTTCGTGAGATGAGCCAGCACGAGGTTTAGGTCCCACTGTGGATCCAGGGGCTTGGAATATGGGTAGAGATGGTCCAAACGCTTAAGGAACCAGCCGGTTATAGCATTGGAAAACACTGTGTGCCCTTGCACCGGGGGATGAAAGGCCAACATGGCCGCCAAGTGTACCTGACTGACAAGGGTGCCAGTCCCTGGGCCCTCAGGTGGAGGAGGTAATCAAGGATAAGCTGGATAGGGGTGGCCGTCGGGGAAACACCTTGCCCTGCAGCCCACCTCGAAAACTGAGACCAGTTTGCCACATAGGAGCGGCGAGTGGAGGGCCGTCTACTTTCGAGGAGGACATGCTGAACCTGTTCCGAACACGTCCTTTCCTCGCCACCTAGCCCCTGAGCAGCCAGGCCGTGAGGTGAAGTGCTGCTAGGTTGGGATGGAGGAGGCGGCGGCCCTGGCCCTGAGAGAGGAGGTCTGGCGGAGCGGCAACTGCCATGGCGGAGCTACCGCCAGCCCCGAGAGGGTCCCGTACCAGTGTTGCCTGGGCCACGCCGGGGCAACGAGGAGGACCCTGGCTTTGTCTGTCTTTATTTTCTCCAGGACCTTGCTGATCAGAGGGAACAGGGGAAAGGCGTAGAGGAGCTGGCCTGACCAGGACAGGGTAAAGGCATCGGAGATAGTGCCCTTCCCTAGGCCCCCCCTGGAGCAGAAACGGGGGAATCATCGGTTCTGCCCGGTCGCAAATAGGTCCATCTGGGGAGTACCCCACCTTCGGAAGAGCTGGTGAGCCACTGCTGGGTGTAGAGACCACTCGTGCTGAGAGGCAAAATTCCTGCTCAAGCGATCCACCCTGACATTCCAGGCACCTGGCAAGTGGAAGGCTTTTAGGTAGATGTTGTGGGCTATACAGAAGTCCCACAGACTGAGGGCTTCATGGCAGAGGATTGAGTTTCGTCTTGTCTGTTGATACAGAACATCGAGGCCGTGTTGTCCGTGAGGACCCTGACTACCTTTCCCTCCAGGTGCGAGTGGAAGGCCATACATGTCAGTCACACTGCCCTGAGTTCCTTGACTTTTATATGAAAGGGTAGGTCTTGTAGAGACCACAGGCCTTGGGTCTGAAAGTTCCCCACATGGGCCCCCCAACCCAGGTCCGACGCGTCGGATAGCAGCTCCAACGACGGGACCCTGTCCCTGAACGGAACCCCTTGGGGCACGTTGTTTGGGGCGGACCACCACCACAGGCAGGTGATCACCGAGTTTGGCACGGTGAGGACTTTGTCCATTCTGTCTGTGGCCTGGGAGAACTGCGAGGCCAACCAGAGCTGGAGGGGCCTCATTCTTAGTCTGGCATAATGGAGTGCATCTGTGCACGCAGACATGTGACCCAGCAGTTGCAGGCAAGCCCTGGTTGTCATCACTGGGAACCTTGTGACCGAGTCGATGAGCCCTTTCAGGGTCTCAAACCTGTCTGGTGGGAGAGACACCCTGGCCGACGTTGTGTCCAGTAGCGCCCTGATAAACTCTATGCATTGGACTGGGACTAACATGGACTTGGCGTTGTTTATCAACAGTCCCAGGGCAGTACATGTGGACAGGAGGAGCGCCACATGATCCCTCACCTGCGACCGGGAGGTGCCTTTGACTAGCCAGTCGTCCAGATATGGGAATATTTGGACCCCCTGGCATCTGAGGTAGGCCACTACCACCGCCATACACTTTGTAAAGACGCTGAGGGCAGTGGACAGACCAAACAGTAGGACCGTGAATTGGTAGTGACTCCGTCCCACCACGAAACAGAGGAAGTGTTTGTGCCCCTCGAATATGTGGATGTGGAAGTACGCGTCCTGTAGATCGAGGGCAGCATACTTGTCCCAGGGATCCAGGGAGGGGATGATGGAGACCAGGGAAACCATGCCGAACTTGAGTTTCACCATGTAGTGGTTCAGGCCTCGCAGGTCCATGATGGGCCTGAGCCCCCCTTTGGCCTTCGGGATAAGGAAATACCGGGAGTAATACCACTTGGGCACAGCCTCTATAGCTCCTAGGTCCAGGAGCCGCCCCACCTCCTGCTCGAGCAGAGCCTCGTGAGAGAGGTCCCCCAGGAGGGATGGGGGCAGAGGCGGGTTGGGCGGGGAGCAGGTAAATTGAAGGGTGTAACCTTGGGAGATGGTGTTGAGGACCAATTGGTCCGAGGTGAGCCGCGACCATTCAGGGAGGAAAGCACACAATCGATTGGGCTTTACTGGGGGTAGGTCCCGTCTGAGAACCAGCAGGGTCCCCCCGAGCATCCTGTCAAAAATGCCTTTTGCCTGCCCGCCCGCCTGCCCTTAGAAGACCCAGGCTGGGGAGCAGGCTGAGATTGCCGTTGCGGGCACTTTCTATAGTCCCGCCGCTTTTTGTGGGCAGCCTCGTACTTTGGGAGGGCGGCCTGGGCAGGAGCCTGCTGCGGCTTGAACTTGGGTTTTGCCGGAGGAGGGACATAGAGGCCCAAGGTCTGGAGGGTCGTGCAGGAGTCTTTCATGCCATGCAGCCTTGTGTCTGTTTCCTCAGCAAACAGAGCCTTCCCGTCGAAAGGGAAATCTTGCATTGATGACTGCGCTTCGCTGGAGAGGCCAGGGAGCAGAAGCCATGACGCCCGTCTCATGGACACCACTGAGGCCATGGACCATGCGGCCGTGTCCGATGCATCTGAAGCGGCCTGCAGGGATGCCCTTGCAGCCGTCGCCCTTTCCTCCACAAGTGCCTTAAACTCCTTATCGCGCTCCCGGAAAGAGTCCTCAAACGTGGGGAGGGATTCCCAGAGTTTAAACTCGTAGTGGCCCAGGAGAGCCTGATGGTTTGCTACTCGTAGCTGAAAGCTTGACGAAGAATAAACTTTTCTCCCCAAAGTATCCAGCCTCCGAGAGTCTTTCTTCTTGGGGGGTCGAGGCTGGTTGCCCCTGCCGCTCCCTGTGGTTGACCGACTTGACCACCAAGGAGTTGGACTCCGGGTGGGTATACAGATATTTGTGTCCCTTCGTGGGTACAAAGTACTTGCGCTCCACCTTTTTAGAGATGGGAGCCAACGAAGCTGGTGTTTGCCACAGGGCATTTGAAATTCTTGCCACCCCTTCATGGAGAGGCAAGGCCACCCTGCCTGGTGCTGAAGGGGACAGCACATTGAACAGGGAGTCTGAGGGCTCTTCCATCTCCTCAGCCTGGAGGTGGAGGCTCGCTGCCACCCTTTTTAGGAAGTCTTGGTGGGCCTGGGAGTCCTCCTGCGGGATGGAGGGGGGCGAGGCTGCAATCAGCTCCTCCAGATGGGGCGAGGCCAGTGCGGTGCTTTGGGTGTCATCCTGCACCGGAGGATCCACCACCTGGACGGACTCCAGGCATGGTACCGAGGACACAGGTCCCCCCGACCTTTTTTCTGGTGGTCGAAAGAGGGATGCCGACGGTGCTTCTGAGGCCCCGGCGGCCACGGTGCCCGCTGGTACCACTGGGCCGGCCACAACACTTGGTGCCATTACGCTTGCTGAGGCACCGGTGGGGCCAGCTGTTCAGGCTGGCTAGCTAGGCCTGTAGACGAGCAGCTGTGAGGGGAGGCCAGGCTGGGAATGATCCGCTGCTGCCTCTGGACCAGGAGTATCGGCGGTGCTGGGATCTACGCCAGCCACGGGACCACGATCTCGATGCGGAGGAGCGGCACTGACGGTAGTAGCTGCTTTGACGGGAGGACCCGCGTCGGTGAGACGCAAGCATTCGATGGCCGGGCTTTGGTGCCTTGGCGGGGACTTGGAACAGGAGTCCGAGAGGGAACGGCATCAACGATTGTGTTGCAACCAACTGTGGTATGTCCTGTGAGACGAGGACCGTTGGCGACGTCTGCCACGGTCCCGGCGGTATTCGCTTCGCAAAGACAAGCGGTGCCGGGAATCCCGGTCGGACGGCACCCATCCGGACAGTCTGGCCGGTATTGAGGGCAATCCCCATGGACTGAGCCCTGAGTGGTGTCGGGAACGTTCCCTCAACTGAGACTGGTACTGGGCCATTGGTGACTATGGTGATCCCAGTCGTGGCATGGGGCCAACATCGGCAGAGCTCCGAGCACCGGCATGGACACGATGTCCCTGGCTGCCTGGAGGGCTTTGGGTGTAGATGGCATCCGGACACCCGGAGAGGCCTGCTCCGAAGGGGCCGGACTACTCTGCTCAAAGTGAGTCGGAGGCCTAGAGCCCGATGGGAATCAAGGACTAGCTGACATGGGCCTAGCCTCTCTCCCAGACTTCCTCTTTGCAACGGCACCGAGGGGAGTCTTTCCGGTCCTCTTGGCGTGCCCCATGGATGGGGAGCGGTGCCGACTGGACGATAGTACCAGAGGGTCTCCACGTACTGATGCCGCAGTGCCAGGTACCAGTTCGGAGTGGCATGCTGGGGTTGGGGCCAGCGCCGACTCCATCAGGATGGCCCGGACCCTAATGTCCCTTTCTCTTTTGGTCCGGGGCTTGAAAGACTTACAGATCTTGCACCTTTCGCTGATATGGGTTTCTCCCAAGCAGCGCAGACTATCCGCGTGCGGGTCGCTCCTTGGCATAGAGCGCATACAAGAGCCACATGACTTAAAGCCTGCGGTGCGGGGCATGCCCCGGCCTGGGCTCAATGACTAACTGACTACAGGTACTACTGAACAAACAAAGAGTTCTGGGGACGAGCTGCAGCAAGGCTGGGGCTGAGCAGTTCCGACAACCTTCACTGATGGCAAGAAGGAACTGAGGGTGAGGGGAGAGCAGCCCCCCTTATACCGCGCCAGGCAGACGCCACTTCAGGGGCTGCAGGGGGGTGCTCCCCTCTACAGGCACTGCCAGGGGGAAAATTTCCGGCACCGGTGCATGTGGCGAGCATGCACACCTATTCTGGAATACACATGAGCAATCACTCGAAGAACCACCAGGGGATCTTGCCACTGAATCTACGTTAAGCTTGCTGAAGAGAATGTGGGGCCTTGAGAGTAACTAACACACAAAATGGAGCAGGTATGGCAGGACTCAGTCACACTGCAGTTGCCCCAAAACAAGCTAAACCAGCAGTTTTCAAACCGGGGCACACATACCCCTAGGGGTACATGAGCTCTCATCAGGAGGTATGCGAGAAAAATCCTGTAATGGAAACCAACGCATTTTATTTAGTACAGAGGTTTAGTATTTGGGGGGCAAGGAGGAATGTTCTGGGGGGCAAGCAGCAACACCAGCCCCTGCACAGCGTAGCTTGGAGAGGGACCTCCACTCCCTGACTCACCTTACCAGGCCAATTTCGAACTTTTTGAACTGAGCCTCCCCTTGGAGGTACAATTTTTGGTTGCGCCCCGACCAACCAAGACAGACTGCGTGGCCTGCTGAGATGAGGTTTGCCCCACAGTTTGAAAACCTCTAGAAGCTGTTGCTAAATAGAAGGCAGAAATCTGGGGAGGCACGTGACCCCACATGCCCGCACCCACTCATCGCCTCTGTCTCTCTCAGATAGAGGTACACAGTAGACTATATAGTATGCAGCCAATAAAGTTGGATCTAAATAAAACAGCACTTCAGTGTTATGTGGGGGAGGAGCAGAGTATAAAGTAAGGGGCTAGTACAGCGTAATCCTCTGCAGATTAAGGAGTGAGTACTCACTGCATAAGGCAGTCCTCGATAGCTGTGCCTCTGGGTGGCTTCATAGCCATGACTGGAGTATACATTCTTCTCATCGACAGCTGGACTAGCTTCCACGGACTCTGGGCTGCAAAAAATTGCCAGAAGACAGACACATCAGTGTAGCACCAAATTCCCCCTTATCAGGCACTTGCCAATATCTCAGCATTCTCCTCTTTCCCACTTGGCACAACTGTAAATGCACTGTTAAGAGATCTCAGGGAAACTGAGGTACATTATCCACTTCACAATGTGGCTCATACATGGAGGATGGGGGTATAGGATAAACCTGTGATTGACAGAACAGGCAGCTAAGCAGAGGTCATGCTGAATAAGGAGTAACTAACTCATCTCCTCACGCTGAAGCAGGAAAGGAGTAAGAAACATGCTGACACAGCCAGCCACATTATGTGCACACTCTCATATTCCTTCACGAGCTTCCCATTCACCTCTGGATACAGTTCAAGATTTCCTGCCTTGATTTTAAAACCTTCTACGGACTTGTTCTATCTGGGCCTATCACACCCTTCTTGTCCCCCATTCCACACCCTCTGCCTGGCCAGTGCTGATTTAGTCTCAGTCTCACCACACTGACACACCACCACGTTCTCCTCCGCTCAGTCCAAAAAGAGCATCTCCAAATTGCAGCTGAACACACCCCTCCTGCCTTTATGCCTGTTGTTCTTCCTCTCAGCGCCGCTGTACGCTGACAGGAGAGATCTATCCCGGTGGCATAATTAACCCCCCCCCCACACACACAATGAGTGGTGGTAGCTGTGTCGGCAGGAGAGCATCTGACATAGCACTGTCCACACTGGTGCTTTTGTCAGTGAAACTATGTTGGTCGGGGTGTGTGGTTTTTTTTCACACCCCTGACTGACAAAAGTTTTGCCAACAAAAGTGCTGGTGTAGACAAAGCCTTAGTGTCACTTAACTTCACAGTGTTTGGGGAATATAATTTGTATGGAAGATACAGTTGTCCTAAAAAAAAATCTTGCACAGTTTGGGATGGTTAAGATAATTCCATGTTGCAAACAAGGGTCAATAAAACTCATAGCTTGGACAGAAAAGGGCCACAGGCAAAGCAGGTTGGCTTTGTGCTTCCTACAATTGTTGAATGGGAATTTTGCTGCTAACTTAAAGTGACAGTGCACATTTTCACCACATGGTGGTGAAAAACATCAGGTCAAAATCAATTGTACAGTGTGCTATTGGTGAAGGACTGCAGGAGTCCTGGGTAGAGGAGGGATAGTTGCAATTCAGCAGAGGGAAGTGGTAGGTAACGAGGTCAGCAACAGAATACCAGAAAGGAAACATCCTCTCAACTGAGAAGCATTCCAAAACAGGAGACGGAAGAGGACACACTACTACTGCACGTGCACCATTATGGCTGCACTGAAAACGAGACAGGAAGTAACTGAATCACATCTGTAGTTCTAGGGCAGAGCCACGCTTAAAATGCTGCAGCAGTACAGCTGCGCTGCTGTGGCGCTTCTGGGAAGATGCTACTTCGCCAACAGGAGGCCTTTTCCCATCAGGGAAGGTGCTCCACTTCCCCAGGAGGCAGCAGCCGTGGCGATGGGAAAAGCCCTGCCATCAATATCGTGCTGTCTACGTCGGGGGTTAGGTCGGTATATCTGCGTTGCTCAGGGGTGTGGCTTTTTCTCACCCCAAGCAAAGTAGTTATACTGATGTAAGTTTATAATGTAGACCTGGCCCCAGTCTCCCCTTCAAAGATTATAGCATGGGAGAAAGGACAAAGCAGACAGAAAAGCAGGATTCTCTCTCCTGGGTCTTGTGTTGCTAGTGTGAATCCAGCAGAACTCGAAACACTAAGGGCATGTCTACACTACAAAATTATGTCTACTTCAGTTACATCGGCATAGAGCCACCACAGTAATTAAATCACTTTTGTGTGTCCACACTACACTCGTGTCAATGGTTCGTGTCCTCACCCGGAGCGCTTGTACTGACTGTGCTGTCAGTGTGGGGCATTGTGGGATGGCTTCTGAAAGCCAACAACAGTTGATGTAACCAATGCAGTGTCCTCAGTGCCCCTGCATTGACCTAGCTACATTAACTCTACACTGCTTGTGAAGGTGGAGATATTCAGTCAGTACAGCAAGGCAGTTATGTTGATGGGAGCAAAATTTTAGTGTAGACACTTACATAGTTACGTTGACATGAGCTGCCTTGCGTTGATCTAACTCTGTAGTGTAGACCAGGCCTAAGGCTTTGTCTATACAGGGACATTTAGGAAAATTAATCTGCATTAACTAAAGGTGTGATTTTAAAGTGGATTAGTTAAACTGCATTAAGCGTTTAATTCAGTTTGGTTTATGAATTAAGCTGAACTGAATTAAGGGTGGAGCACCTACAGCCTCCAAGGCAGCTTCAGAGATAAACAAGGCTAAGATGGCCAGGCCCTTCAGCATACACTGCCACTCACGTTTCCACCTCCGCCCTGAACATGAAGGATAAGTTGATGCTGAAGACCCTTACAAAACACTGCCTAGCAATGGAAACTTCATCAGTGACAGTGCAGCCAGCTAATACTTATTATTCAGAGCCAATGCCTAGCTACCACCAACTTCACATGCCAAGATTCGTAGGGTTTCAGGGACTCTGCATATGGGGAAGTCCTTAGCTTTGAGGGATTGGTGCAGAATGCTTCAGACGCAAACCTACTGTGCTAGAACTGTAGAGAGGTGGGTAACTCCACCTGGCACACAGCAGTTGAAACCAACTCAGGCTTACATTTTGAGGATTTTTCTTTCAAAGCACATCAGGCTAGCTCTATGCTGGACATACAGAAGTCTCACAGCTGGGGAAGGAAGACTGTGCCCTGTAGAAGGGTTGGAGGGATTCTGAATGCTTTGAGTGACATCTGCAGGTAGATCTGACTCCCCTACATGTCCTACTTGATCTCCAGGCAGAAAACATGCTGAATGTCTTAGCCTGTTACCAACATTCTCCTGCTGCAGTTTAAAGTTACTGAGATCCAAGACTTCAAAGTGAAATAAGGCACTGAGGTAAGAGGTGCTGATGGTTACAAAGCTAGAAATAAAGAAGTGGTCCTGGACTCAGTGATCCATCAGATCATAGAATCATAAACGTGTAGGACCGGAAGGAACTCAATAGGTCATCTAGTCCAGTCCCTTGCACTAAGGTAGGACTAAGTATTATCTAGACCAGTGGTTCTCAAACATATTTGATCGCGCCCCTCTTCTTCGTGTCTGTAGTAGTTCCCCCCCCGCACAAGTACATATACTGCTAACAAAAAAAAAAAAAATCAACGTGCAACTCCCACAAAATATTAAAGCCAATGCGGCACTGATTCAGACGGTGCCATTTAACTCTCTGGCCGACCAGCTGTGCGGCAGCGCGACCGCCAGCCGCAGCACAGAACTAAGGGTGGCAATGCCGTACCATGCCGCCCTTCCTCCTGCCCGGCTGGCGGCGGCAGTTCTGCCTCCAGAGGTGGGCACCCAGCCAGCAGCCGCTGCTCTCCACTCCGCCTTCCCATGCCTCCCAAGTATACATTCCGTGCCCGTCCCAGTTTGAGAACCCTACACCGCTGTTTCCCAAGCTGCAATTTAAGCTCATTATTTCTTGTCCTGTCCTCAATGGCTACGGAGAACACCACTTGAAGACTGTAATCACATCTGCCCCCTCCCCCGCTTTCTCTTCCCCAGACTAAACCAACCCAATTTTTTCAATCTAACCTAAGTCATGTTTTCGAGACCTTTAATCATTTTTGTTGCTCTCCTCAAGACTTTCTCCCATTCGTCCACATCTTTCCTGAAGTGTGGTGCCCAGAACTGGACACAATACTCCAGCTGAAGTCTTATTAGTGCTGAGTAGTGTAGAAGAATTTTTTTCATGTCTTACTTACAATACTTCTGCTAATACAGCCCAAAATGATGTTCTCTTTTTTTTGCAACAGTGTTACATTGTTTACTCATATATTGGGGTGTTAATGAAAGAATCAATGAAAAATAACCATACTAAGAACCACTGGACTGGGATGGGAGGGCCACAAAGAAAAGGATACCTGTAGCAGGAGTTGCCCTCCCCTGCCTTGTGGTATCCCTGGCAAAGTTCCTTCGCTTTCACCCGGCACTGCTACTGATCCCTGTTACACCCCTTTGCTTGCATCCCCAGTGCAAGCTGCCTGTTCCGCAGCTGTGTTTGTATCATGGACTCACAGGCCCTAGGCTCTCTCGGCTCCTTACGATCTCCGGGAGGAACCCTCCTTCATCGTGACAGCCCTTCTCGAGGGGACCATACTCTCTTGGGGGATAAGCCCCGGGCTCCAGTGCCTCCTGGAACCACACCTCTCTGAACCTCCAGGATGCCTGTCTCTCACCATGGGCCCCTTCTGGGAGTCTTCTTGCTTGGGACCCTCATGGGTATCACAGTCTGGGAGAAGCTTAGCCAAGACTCTGGTGCAGTGTGACTCCCCTCAAGGCATGATGTCCAGGGCAAGAAGTCTCCTTGGCTTTGGCACTTCCTGGGTCCAGTCTTGGAGCATTCAGCACCCCTGTTCACACTGTGAGTTCCCCGCAGTGAGTCCACCTGAATGGGATGCCTGGGGAAGCCTTGCATGCCCCCAAAGGGCCCTGCACCCCAACTCCACAGTCAGAAATGACTCTCAGCCAGTGTTGTAAAACAGAAGGGTTTATTAGTCAACAAGAACATAGCGCAGAACGGATCTTGTTAGCACAGAGAGTAGGACCATTCAGTAAAGTCCACCTTGGTGAGAGGGAAACCCCAGAGTCTTGGAATCCTGACCCTCCCCCTGAGTCTGACCCCTTCCAGCTGCCTAGCTTCCATCATGCCCATTGCCCCTCCTCCAGTCTGTGTCGTTTCCTGGCAAAATGTCACTTGGTCGCATCTCCCTCTTGGTTCTCAGGTTACGAAGGGGTTTGGCCATTGTCTACATGCAGGCAGCTGGAGCAGTCTCATCTGCCCCTAGGGGTCTCAGCAAAAGACACACACCCTTATCTCCACCGCGTAGGCATTAGTGTCATGCGCAGGGGAAACTGAGGTACATACAGTATTCATGCAAAACATTAAGGTTCACATACAACTAAGGGGAAAAAACCCACTTCCTCACGGCTTGCACAGCGTCTTCTCTCCACAGGCCCTGGAGATGCAACACTTCTTGCCTGTTCCAGGCAAAAATGCATCTAGTACCTCTCTGTATGTGCTGGACACAAAAAAAGATGAGCTGCTAGGTATGCTTGCTAAGATGGGCAACCAGGAAAGGACATTTCAAAAAAACATATAAGGTATCTAAAAGTGGGGGGCTTCCAGTTTCTACCACCCCTAAGTAATAGAGTTTAAAACTGTGAATAGAGAAGTCACTGCTGTGTGGCCTGGGGTTCTGTGGGACATTGGCTGGAGGACTGTTAGTGTTGACATGGCTCATGCAGTGTCTACACTCTCACTGCATTGACCACAGTAGGTCGATCATAGTTTTACACAGTTCAGGAAGGTGATTTTACTGTGTCACTGTAATGGGTCACTTATGTCAGTCAGAGATAAATTTGGGCAAAAATGCACAAACAGGCCCATGCAAGGCAAGTTACATTGACCTAACTTTGTAGTGCAAACTAGGCCTGAGAGATAAAGAGCAGGAGCAGCATCTACTGTGGGGAGCTTCTTGGTTGAGCACAATCAATATTCCAAGGGAGAAAGAGGACAGTTCATAACCTAACCCAAAGTCCTTCAGGATCAACGTTAACAGAGCTTGGGGTGGTCTGTCTGATGTTGGGAAGCACAAAACTCAGGTATGAGAATCCTGTGCTGACGATATCCTTAGAGAATAGGTAAATGCAAAGAAAAAAAATAAACAAGTGGCCCATCTCTCGGAGACAGTAGATGCACTCAGGACTTCACTGAGAGATGCAGGGGAACAGAAGCTGGAAGTATACTGGTTTGACGATCTATATTATTATGGTCACCACTTTTACGTGACTATGATAAAATTTGTTCAAAGTATGCCTTGTGAGGCATCACCTGAAAACTCAATCGTTGAACTTTATTGTCCTGGTAAAATACGTATAACAACATTGTACGTAAAGTAATACGTTTCTACTGCATAATGTTGTCACATGTTCTGGAGTTTGAAAAGCTGTTTTGGACCTGACTTTCTGAGACAAAGACATACTAGCCCCCCAGTTAGGTGTTAAAGAGCAAATCACCAGCTTAAAAAGCCATTCTTCAGCAACAGGAAGGTGTAAACAAGGAATTTACATTTCATCACAGGGATGGCTCAACCCTCACATCCACAATAGACTATTTTTATTGCCTGCACCCCAGATAGGAGTAATCCTCAAAGAGGGGAGGCTGACATAAAAGAGAGAGAGACAAACCTTGTGGCCTCCATTTCACCTCTCCTCCCATCTCTTTGCTCTTTACACAGTTCAGGAAGGTGATTTTACTGTGTCCCTTAGCAACATCTCCCAAAGAACTGAACTAAGGGGGAGTGGTCCCAGGCTGAAGAGAGACCCAGCCTGTGAAATTTACATCAGCATATGATGAGACAAAACCCTAGCTTTTAAGGACACTTAGCTTGTTAAGACAGTGTGACAGGATCCCCGGGGCACAACCTGGAAAAGTGTGACTGCTGTGCCCCCTTGACTCTCCAGCCTGGGCTGTCTCACACAATGTTATGCCAGTGACAAACAACAAACCCCTCTAGACACTGTGATCACTCAGTTATCAGCATGTAGAGCTCCACACCCAGCTAAATTACATGAATGCGCTCTCAGCCAGTCACGAATTATACAGAGAGGCACCAGCCAATCACCGCAGTTCCCAGCCTCTCACCCCAGAAATATACTGTCTTATACTGGTCAAGTTTCAGAGTAGCAGCCGTGTTAGTCTGTATTCGCAAAAAGAAAAGGAGGACTTGTGGCACCTTAGAGACTAACCAATTTATTTGAGCATAAGCTGCGCGAATGCATCCGATGAAGTGAGCTGTAGCTCACGAAAGCTCATGCTCAAATAAATTGGTTAGTCTCTAAGGTGCCACAAGTACTCCTTTTCTTTTTGCGTATTCTGGTCAAGACTCTCTTGGAGACTGCAAGCTCATTAATTAGTTCGCCACTCTTACAAAGGGTAGTGGACGTGCAACAGCCCTTGTTAAACTGAGCTGAGATTTCCCAAGCACTTCCACCAAAAACACAGCGTTTTAGGTAAAATATAGCACAGATTTATTAACTACAGAAAGATAGATTTTAAGTGATAATAAGTAGCAGGCATAGAGATCAAAGTTGGTTACATAAAAAATAAATATAGAAACGCAGTCTACACTCAGACTAACCAAGATTTTAGTTGAACAGCTTTTCTCATCCTAATAGATGTTACAGGCAGCTCACAGTCCTTAATACAAAGGCTGTACTTCCTTTGAGCCTGGGACCAATCTCCCCAGTTCAAAGTCTTTGTCTTCCAGGTAATATTCCAGGTGTTAAGATGAGGGAGGAGAGAGGTCAAGTGGTGATGTTACTATCCCTCTTTTATACTTTCCTCCAGCTGCTAGAAAGATTCTTGCTGTGTCACATGAGTTAGGCCACCTCCACAGTGTACCTGCCTGCTGAGGAGTCTCTGAGATGGCCACTGGAAGAGTGGATTCCCTGAATGGGCCATCAAATCATGTCTGGCTAATCCTGATGTAAATCTGTCTCATTAGGTGCTCCTTTGTTGCCCCTGAAAAGCTGGCTGTGGACATCTCCCAAGCTCACAACATATTTCAGTAACACACAGCAATACTTCGTAACTTCAGATGCAATAGGAACACACAATTCAATGGGATAGTAATGTTCAACAAATCAAGACTTCTGAAATGATACTTCACAAGGCATAGAATTGAACATGGAGGTTTAAGGGTGCTATTTTGAGGTGCAGAGTGTCAGTTAGGTATCAGCTTGCATATTACTGTTATTTCTTTTGTAGCCAGTCTTGACTTTTATGCATTATCACTTGTAACCACTTAAAATCTATCTTTCTGTAGTTAATAAACTTATCTTATTTTTTTTTATCTTAACCAGTGTGTTTGGATTAAAGTGTGTGGAAGCTCCATTTGAGATAAGCCAGGCTGGTGCATACATCATTTTCCTTTGATGAAATGATGGAGCTTGCGCTGTTCGGTAGCATGCACATTTCTGGGGGAACAAGGCTGGGACTAAGAATTTGCAGGTGTTGCCCTGTATGTAATTCATGAGTGACCGGTTACAGTGCTCATGTATTTAGCTGGGAATGAATCTGCATGCTGACGGCTGTGTGAGCAGGCCAGATATGGATGTTCTGACAGCACAGAGGTGTAAAAGGCACCCTAGGCTAGAGAATTAAGGGGACACAGCTGTTCAATGGTCCAGTTTGTACTCCAGGTAATGACACACCAGACTCTCTTAACCCACCCTAAATGAAGCCTCCTTTGGGGTAGAACATTACAGCTATCTGCACTAGCAACACCATACAAAAGAGATTTTAAGAGAGGAAGAGAAAAATACTGAAAAAGTTTGAAATTTTACCAGACAGCTACTCACCAGAGTCTGAAACAACAGTCCTGCCACAGGGTCAAAAAACAGAACCATGTGGAGAACTTCAGCACCCACAACCAAGGCTCATGCAAAGGGGGCACTTGAGGATTTCCCACAAGGATGTTCACCCCGGAGCCTGTTCAAAGGGGGCAGCATATATCTTTTGTATTGGCCTTGGGAAGGAGGAATTCGATACCTTTGGAGCTCCCCCTTCCCCTAATTGTGGTCTCAAGTTCATCTGTTCCCTCCATTCTGAGTTTGCCAGACATGCTGGAGTCTGAAAAGGAGCTCACCTCTGCCTCTGCATTCACTCACATGCATTCAGAGGAAACACCACTTACTCGGATCCTGCAGCCATATCTGAGTAGGATGTATCTGGTGTGGTGACTCCCAGAGCGATTGCAATGCTCATGACGTCCGTCAGGGATCACGGAGTCCAAAAGGTAGCGACTGGCTGCTCCAAGGGTGGGGAGGAGCCGCAGAGCCTCGGCCAGCACGTCACGGACATGGGGAAACCTAGCAGGGAAAAAACAGTATGTTGCATTTTTGTTAACCTTTGTTATATGAACATATTTTTCCCTATACCACTCCCGCATGGGGACTTTCAGAAGAGGGGGCGAGAGAGAGTAAGCAGCTTTCCAGCAGGTGGCATGCACAACCGCCTGTGCTTGTTGCTAAACTATCACCCTCAGCCCCAAAGTCCTTCTTTACAACCCGCCTCAACCTAAAAGGAGCCAATTTGCTACTTTCTCCAAACTAAACTCAGTGCTGATTAACAGACAAGCTGTTCATTCCTTTTGCATCCAATTACTAACAGCTCTTACCTTTCCCCACAACCCTTCATGAACCTAGCCCCATCCCCTCCGCAAAATACAAACAAACCCCATTCTGAGTGGTAGGGCAATAAGGAGCCAGACGTCTTTATTTACATTCATGTCACATACACTGCCATTGTGTCCGACCTGTGGGCAGATTATTTCTAGGTCACATCAAGGCTGCTCTTTACATGAGAGCCCATCCCCTGAATTCTGTAATGATTACTTGGGGTACAGCTCATTGATACAGAAGACCCCAAGCTTCCAGAATCCCATCTTGCATCTCTCCTAACAGTCAAGCCAAGTCATAGGTTACATTTTTTTCTGATAGATTAATCCAATAAGGAACACTATAACCTTACTGGTTCATTTCAGAAAAAGAAGGTGGAATCATGATCACTTCACCCTGAGAGAGCAGTTGTGGCCCACAACTCTGCTGAGTGTGGAGTGAAAAGAACTCCCAGTACTGTGACGAGAAAACCCAGGCTTAAGCTCTATATTCACTGCTGCCCAAAATTTCTGCAAAGAAAGCCTATGGAATTGATGAAAATGTCACAGACTTTTGAGGGGGAGAATAATGAATTATGTAGAAACCCAGGGTAAATCCCTGCTTAGAAAACAAACTTGAGAATATAAAAGTTACTGTAGGAGGAAGCCATCACTTTCAGTCCCTATGTAAAACCTCTCCAACGCATCATCAAGGAACTACAACCTATCCTGAAGGATGACCCATCACTCTCACAGATCTTGGGAGACAGGCCAGTCCTTGCTGACAGACAGCCACCCAACCTGAAGCAAATACTCACCAGCAACCACACACCACACAACAGAACCACTAACCCAGGAACCTATCCTTGCAACAAAGCCCGTTGCCAACTGTGTCCACATATCTATTCAGGGGACACCATCATAGGGCCTAATCACATCAGCCACACTATCAGAGGCTTGTTCACCTGCACATCCACCAATGTGATATATGCTATCATGTGCCAGCAATGCCCCTCTGCCATGTACATTGGTCAAACTGGACAGTCTCTACGTAAAAGAATAAATGAACACAAATCAGACGTCAAGAATTATAACATTCAAAAACCAGTTGGAGAACACTTCAATATCTTTGGTCACTCGATTACAGACCTAAAAGTTGCAATTCTTCAACAAAAAAAAACTTCAAAACAGACTCCAACGAGACACTGCTGAATTTGAATTAATTTACAAACTGGATACAATTAACTTAGGCTTGAATAAAGACTGGCAGTGGATGGGTCATTACACAAAGTAAAACTATTTCCCCTTGTTTATCCCCTCCTCACCCCCCACTGTTCCTCAGATGTTCTTGTCAACTGCTGGAAATGGCCCACCTTGATTATCACTACAAAAGGTCCGTCCGTCGTCCCCCCCCCAGCTCTCCTACTGGTAATAGCTCACCTTAAGTGATCACTCTCGTTACAGTGTGTATGGTAACACCCATTGTTTCATGTTCTTTATGTATATAAATCTCCTCACTGTATTTTCTACTGAATGCATCCGATGAAGTGAGCTGTAGCTCACGAAAGCTTATGCTCAAATAAATGTGTTAGTCTCTAAGGTGCCACAAGTACTCCTTTTCTTTTTGTAGGAGAAAGGTGTGTGAGATACTCTGAAACCTACCATTTTAGGGTAACAGCCGTGTTAGTCTGTATTCGCAAAAAGAAAAGGAGTACTTGTGGCACCTTAGAGACTAACCAATTTATCTGAGCATAAGCTTTCGTGAGCTACAGCTCACTTCATCAGATGCATACTGTGGAAAGTGTAGAAGATCTTTTATACACACAAAACATGAAAAAATACCTCCCCCACCCCACTCTCCTGCTGGCAATAGCTTATCTAAAGTGATCACTCTCCTTACAATGTGTATGATAATCAAGTTGGGCCATTTCCAGCACAAATCCAGGTTCTCTCAACCCCCCCTCCGCCCCCAACTCACACACACACACACACACACCAATCCACTCTCCTGCTGGCAATAGCTTATCTAAAGTGACCACTCTCCTTACAATCAAGGTGGGCCAATTCCAGCTCAAATCCATCACAGGGCCTAATAACATCAGCCACACTATCAGAGGCTCGTTCACCTGCACACCCACCAATGTGATATATGCCATCATGTGCCAGCAATGCCCCTCTGCCATGTACATTGGTCAAACTGGACAGTCTCTACGTAAAAGAATAAATGGACACAAATCAGACGTCAAGAATTATAACATTCATAAACCAGTCGGAGAACACTTCAATCTCTCTGGTCACGCGATTACAGACATGAAAGTTGCAATTCTTCAACAAAAAAACTTCAAATCCAGATCCAGCGAGAAACTGTTGAATTGGAATTCATTTGCAAATTGGATACAATTAACTTAGGCTTGAATAGAGACTGGGAGTGGCTAAGTCATTATGCAAGGTAACCTATTTCCCCTGGTGTTTTCCTACCCCCCCCCCCCCGACGTTCTTGTTAAACCCTGGATTTGAGCAGGAAATGGCCCACCTTGATTATCATACACATTGTAAGGAGAGTGATCACTTTAGATAAGCTATTGCCAGCAGGAGAGCGGGGTGGGGGGAGGTATTTTTTCATGCTTTGTGTGTATAAAAGATCTTCTACACTTTCCACAGTATGCATCCGATGAAGTGAGCTGTAGCTCACGAAAGCTTATACTCAAATAAATTGGTTAGTCTCTAAGGTGCCACAAGTACTCCTTTTCTTTTTCCTAAAATGGTAATATAACCATATATGAAGCTGGCAGAAGGATCTAAATGAAATACATCTAAACTGTTACAGACAACCAGATGGGAAAACCATCTCCTGTTTAACTTTTATTTTACGCAAACCCCAGAAAGTTTTACACTACACTGCTGCATTTCACAGATGCACACACAGACAGAGCTGGAGCCAAAGGGGAGGACAGGGAAGACTGGGTGGACATGCGGTCATTGAGGGTATGTCTACACTATGAAATTAGGTCAATTTTATAGAAGTCGATTTTTAGAAACCAATTTTATACAGTTGATTGTATATGTCCACATTAAGTGCATTAAGTTGGCGGAATGTGTCCTCACTACCGTGGCTAGCATCGATTTACAGAGCAGTACACTGTGGGTAGCTATCCCACAGTTCCCGCAGTCTCCGCTACCCACTGGAATTCTGGGTTAAGCTCCCAATGCCTTATGGGGCAAAAACATCGTTGCGGGTGGTTTTGGGTACATGTCGTTAGGCCCCCCCTCCCTCCCTCTCTCCGTGAAAGCAGCGGCAATCATTTCACGCCCATTTTCCTGGGTTACCCGTGCAGACGCCATACCACGGCAAGCATGGAGCCTGCTCAGTTCGCTGTCACCGTATGTCTTCTGGGTGCTGCTGGCAGATGCAGTACTGCATTGCTACACAGCAGCAGCTCCTTCCCTTCGTGGCAGATGGTACAGTAGGACGGACAGCTGTCATATATCTCCTGGATGCTCCTGCAGACCTCGGTGAGGTCGATCGGGGCGCCTGGACAGACATGGCTATCCTCCTCTTAGAGCACCGAATGGGAGCCAGAGACTCCAGGTCATTCTCTTCTTTAACTTTTGTCTCATGGAGATTCAGTCCTGCCTGGAATATCATGAGAGTTGGAAGCTTCTGCCTCAGGCTGCTCTCCCAGCCAGCAGCACTGCACAGTCGCACCTACCCCACTCTACCCCTTGCTCCCATGGCTCATGAAGCCTGGACAGTAGTAGGAGCAGTTCAGCTATAGGCTCAGCAAGTGCAGAATGGTGGTAGAATGCGCCTTTGAACGTTTAAAAGCTCGCTGGCGCTGTTTGCTAACTAGGTCAGACCTCAGCGCAACCAACATTCCCATTGTTATTGCTGCTTGCTGTGTGCTCCACAATACCTGTGAGAGTAAGGGAGAGACGTTTATAGTGGGGTGGAAGGTTGAGGCAAATTGCCTGGTGTCCAATTTTGAGCAGCCAGACACCAGGGTGATTAGAAGAGCAGCATCAAAGAGGCTTTGAAAACCAGTTTCATGACTGGCCAGGCTTTGGTGTGACAGTTGTGTGTGTTTCTTCTTGATGCAAACCTGCCCCCTTTGTTGATTTTAATTCCCTGTAAGCCAGCCACTCTCCCCCCTTCGAAATAAAGTAACTATTGTTTTGAAACCATAATTCTTTCTTTATTAACTAAAAAAAAAAAATGAGATAATGGACAAGGTAGCCCAGGTGGGGTGGGGGAGGAGGGAAGGACAAGGCCACATTGCTTATCGTAGCCACACTAAAAACCAAACTGTTTGAATGACAGCCTTCTGTTGCTTGGGCCATCCTCTGGAGTGGAGTGGCTGGGTGCCCAGAGCCTTCCCCTCTGCGTTCTTGGGCGTTTGGGTGAGGAGGCTATGGAACATGGGGAGGAGGGTAGGCAGTTATACAGTGGATGCAGCAGGGGTCTGTGCTCTTGTTGGCTTTCCTGCAGCTCCAACAGACGCTTCATCATGTCCGTTTGCTCCCTCAACAGACACTTCATCATGACCGTTTGCTCCCTCAACAGATGCTTCATCATCGCATCCTGCCTCCGCTCTTCACGCTCACTTAATTCTTTCCTGGCCTCTGCCACTGAATGCCTCCATGCATTAAGTTTTGCCCTATCAGTGTGGGAGGACTGCATGAGCTCGGAAAACGTAATCGTGAGTGCGTTTTTTTCGCCTTCTAATCTGTGATAACCTCAGGGACCGAGATGATAGGGGGAGTGTAGAAACATTCTACATACTACAATTCTGGGGGGACTGCATGGTCACCTGTGCTACTGAGTTCGCCATGCTGACCAAACAGGAAATTAAATTCAAAAGTTCCCGGGGCTTTTCCTGTGTACCTGGCTAGTGCACTGGAGTTCAAAGTGCTGTCCAGAGCAGTCACAATGGAGCACTCTGGGATAGCTCCTGGAGGCCAATACCATCAATTTGCTTCCGCATTACCCCAAATTTGACCTAGCAAGGTTGATTTTAGTGCTAGTCCCCACGTTGGGGAGGAGCATAGAAGTCAATTTTAAGAGCCCTTTAGGTTGACAGAATGGGGTTGGTTGTGTGGATGCAGTCATTTTTAAATCGACCTAATGTGGCTAAATTCGACCTAACCCCGTAGTGTAGACCAGACCTGAGGAATCCTCTTTTCTAGAAGGAAAGCTTTACTTGTATTGAATTCAGGCTCGCCCTGAATATTTTTTTCCCAGTTTATACCTCAGGACTGGAAACCAAGGGATTCCTTTATGGCTTGGAGATTGCCAATCCACATCAGACAGTTTTCTTGGTAGAGACCCACTTACTCCCTGGGTGTTTTAGGTATGCTACGAGGCATTCAGTGAACGCTCTTGGGCTACAGAAAGGCCGATTCTTTGCATTAGTAGAGATTCTCTCACATTCAAAAGTGCAGTTACTTTCCATGAGCTGGTCTGATATGAAGGCCACCTCTCTTGCAGTACAAAGACATTTCCTTTGCACTGCATTGGCACTTCTATTGCTCTCACCCTTAATAAAGAACCCACTTTAGCTCTGAGCAATATCTTGTGAGAGGGCTGTCTGTAGTGGAATAGACAGTAGGAGTACTACATGGAAGAGAACTGGCTTATCGCCAACACACAGAGATTTCTGGTAATTTCATGCCATACCACAAGGAAATCACAGAATCATAGAATATCAGGGTTGGAAGGGACCTCAGGAGGTCATCTAGTCCAACCCCCTGCTCAAGGCAGGACCAATCCCCAATTAAATCATCCCAGCCAGGGCTTTGTCAAGCCTGACCTTAAAAATGTTTAAGGAAGGAGATTCCACCACCTCCCTAGGTAATGCATTCTAGTGTTTCACCACCCTCCTAGTGAAAAAGTTTTTCCTAATATCCAACCTAAACCTCCCCCACTGCAACTTGAGACCATTAGTCCTTGTTCTGTCATCAGCTACCACTGAGAACAGTCTAGATCCATCCTCTTTGGAACCCCCTTTCAGGTAGTTGAAGGCAGCTATCAGATCCCCCCTCATTCTTCACTTCTGCAGACTAAACAATCCCAGTTCCCTCAGCCTCTCCTCGTAAGTCATGTGTTCCAGACCCCTAATCATTTTTGTTGCCCTCTGGACTCTTTCCAATTTTTCCATATCCTTCTTGTAGTGTGGGGCCCAAAACTGGACACAGTACTCCAGATGAGGCCTCACCAATATCGAATAGAGGGGAACGATCACGTTCCTCGATCTGCTGGCAGTGCCCCACATATACATCCCAAAATGCTATTGGCCTTCTTGGTAACAACGGCACACTGTTGACTCATATCCAGCTTCTCGTCCACTGTAACCCCTAGGTCCTTTTCTGCAGAACTGCTGCCTAGCCATTCGGTCCCTAGTCTGTAGCGGTGCATGGGGTTCTTCCGTTCTAAGTGCAGGACTCTGCACTTGTCCTTGTTGAACCTCATCAGATTTCTTTTGGACCAATCCTCTAATTTGTCTAGGGCCCTCTGTATCCTATCCCCACCCTCCAGCGTATCTACCTCTCCTCCCAGTTTAGTGTCATCTGCAAACTTGCTGAGGGTGCAATCCACACCATCCTCCAGATCAGTAATGAAGATATCAAACAAAACCGGCCCCAGGACCGACCCTTGGGGCACTCCACTTGATACCGGCTGCCAACCAGACATGGAGCCATTGATCACTACCCGTTGAGCCCGATGATCTAGCCAGCTTTCTATCCACCGTATCGTCCATTCATCCAGCCCATACTTCTTTAACTTGCTGGCAAGAATACTGTGGGAGACCGTGTCAAAAGCTTTGCTAAAGTCAAGGAACAACACGTCCACCGCTTTTCCCTCATCCACAGAGCCAGTTATCTCGTCATAGAAGGCAATTAGATTAGTCAGGCACGACTTGCCCTTGGTGAATCCATGCTGACTGTTCCTGATCACTTTCCTCTCATCTAAGTGCTTCAGAATTGATTCCTTGAGGACCTGCTCCATGATTTTTCCAAGGACTGAGGTGAGGCTCACTGGCTTGTAGTTCCCAGGATCCTCCTCCTTCCCTTTTTTAAAGATGGGCACTACATTAGCCTTTTTCCAGTCGTCCGGGACTTCCCCGGATCGCCATGAGTTTTCAAAGATAATGGCCAATGGCTCTGCAATCACAGCCGCCAATTCCTTTAGCACTCTCTGATGCAGCGCATCCGGCCCCATGGACTTGTGCACGTCCAGCTTTTCTAAATAGTCCCGAACCACCTCTTTCTCCACAGAGGGCTGGTCACCTCCTCCCCATGCTGTGCTGCCCAGTGCAGTAGTCTGGAAGCTGACCTTGTTCGTGAAGACAGAGGCAAAAAAAGCATGGTCCAAACGCCCTCAGAATGGAGAAGGGAAGGGGGGAAGCACACAGGCAACCCATCAAATTCAAATCTAGCTGGTTGTTCAGGAAGAACAAGCAACAAAAGACCTGGATCTTTGTTGACAGTGTCTCCTTTTACACAGTTTCTTCTCTTAGACTTCTGGAGAAGAGGGGGCAAAAGGAACCAGATGAAAGATAATGCCTCCGAAATTGAAAACAAACAAATCAAATCAAATAAAAAACAAAATGGGGTGTCTCCTTCTCTGGCTAGGAGGACTCAACCCCAAAGACTGCAGATAATATCTATCCTACAAATTCTTACCAGTTTTGCTGTTAAACAAATGGTCATTCTCCAAGGGGAGATCTTCTATGCAGGTCTGAGCCACAAATAGGCTGATCGACTTAAGCTAATATTACTGGCAGAGAGTAAAGTCAGCCATCAGAATTCCTGCTGATCTACCTGATGCATCATAACAAGCTTTAGAGGAGGCAGGGGCACACGGGGCTTTGTAGTAGTGCTCACCTAAAAACTCTGTGGCCCTGAGCAATGATGGCTCTTGCTCCCTTCCTTTGAAACTCCAGGAAGGAATCAAGTAAAGGGAGCATGCACTCCAAAAAGATGTAGCTGATTATATCAGCCAGAAAGATCTGATCATTGGCACCATGATTCCTAGTGTACCCGAGTCCATCTTTCTGCCCACATTGTCAAGCTTTCTGGCTTCTGTTGCATAGTGTGATCATCATTTAACCTCTTAGCTGCTTATAAATCAACAGGGATGGAGATTTCCAGAGTGGCTGCTGGGCTCAATATTTCTAGGACCTTTTGTAATTTATCAGATATCTTGGTAGCCGTAATGGGTATGTTCAAGTGGAGCATTCCCTTCACCAGAACTGTTCAAATGCTCAAACCATTTTATTGCCACAGCAGTAAACTCCTATTACTGGAAAAACATCAGCTGAGACAACCATGAACAAACAAAAACAAAAACAGTTTGGCAGAGTTATTCTGGTTCAATCACCTTGACATTGACCTGTGAATGTGAAGGCCCAAAAACCTCTGTCAGTGTCCTGTATAGATCTAAGGGAAAGACGACTGGCAAACCAAAACACAGTAGGCAGGACTACACAAATTCGGAAAACTACACACATCTGAACAAAGTAAGTGGGTTGTATGATCATTCTCCTCTACTCTGTTAGTTCCTATCCAATCCACCCTTCCTTGTACACAACCTGTCTCTTTCTCTATCCATAAAAGCACCAGCCACACACTGGTATTTCCCTCAGATAGGGACATGCACCCTTTTCTGCTCACAAGGCCCTCTGCAGAAAGCTTACTCCACATCCCATTGACTACAGAAAACAGAATATTTAGTCTCCTATGACATAACAGAGTCTACATTGCAATTTTATTCCACCACTGAGTCAGTGACGCCCAAACCAGTGCTGAGACGTGAATCTAGGTAAATCTAGGAAGCCTTAACACCAACGGACTGGAGTTTCTCTCAGAAGAGTTTTCAAAGTACTTCTCTGACAACCCCCCACCAGCCGCGAACAATCTCACCCTTCCTGTTCAATATGTATGTGCCTTAGGGGAGACGGATTGACTAAGCATGTTGGATACTGTATGAGTGAGAAAGGTGGTAACTATCAGCATCTTCTCTGGCTGAGTTCTGAGACCAGAACTGCTACTGGATGCACTAGAGATGCTGAACAAGTTGTGTTCCACCACTTCTGATCTAAATCTTTCCCCTCCAGATGAATGAAAATTAGGGATAAGACGTGGGACACATGGACAAGAATGGCTAATGCCAGCTGTTACGCTCTAGCTCAAAATTACCTGAACAGCAACAGCTGCACTGCTTATTACAAAGGCTGGAACTCCCTTCTTTTGAGGAATACTATTGGGAAAAAGGGATTGTGGCCACCACACAGATTCCCTGGAACCCTATCAATATGAATTTAAATACAGGGAGGGCACAGAGACTGAACGGTTAGTTGTGCCTCATCTTTTCCTCCTAGCACAGAATGCAGATAATCGATCCATCGTAATTATTAGATCTATCCGCAGCCTTCCATGTCACTGTGACCCTAAGACTTCCATGCCAGACCTTTAAAATGGTTATAGTCCCTCCAGCAAAGACAGACCAGAGTAAATGCTCACAACTATGTCCAAGGGCCCCTGCACGTTCCATTCTCTCTCCCTTCCTGTTCAGTGAGCACGCGTCACTAGGGGGAACAGATTTCAAGGACCTGCAGTACTACCAGGAAGACGACGACACTCAGCTTTTTTGGGTGTGTTAAAACCCAGCTGCTGTTTCTCTGCCTTCTTGTTTCATGGTCTCTGTGTATATAATGTCTTCTGCAGTTTCCACAGTATGCATCCGATGAAGTGAGCTGTAGCTCACGAAAGCTCATGCTCAAATAACTTGGTTAGTCTCTAAGGTGCCAGAAGTACTCCTTTTCTTTTTGATAAAAAAAGAAAGCATCAGGTGACCAGACATTAGTCACGTTGCTTATCGCACGACTGCAAGACACTTAGATATTACAGTCCTGAGAGAGCAGTATAAGAAACCTATATAGAACAGAACAGAAAGGGCCGAGGCTGAGGGGCATTACTATGGGTATATGCTCATTCTGCCAACATGATTCAGCTACAGTATCATGCTGGCTCCTGGGTGCTCCTGGATCTTAAAGTAGCAACAGCTAGTAATTCCATTCTCATCTAAATCTGACCAGGCTGCCCTGAACTGTTCCTCTTGAATGAAGATCTCAGTCATCTATGACTATGTCACCTTCAGGCTGGATTATGGCAATCTGCTCATTTTAAGGCGACATCTGCAAAGCGTCCAGAAGCCATAGCCAGAGCAGAAAGCAAGTGCCAGTGTGTAGCCAATGCAGTGAGATGGGGTGCTGTGAGCTCAGAACATCTACTAATTCACTTCCAGGTGCAGTCCAAAAGGGGAGTTATGATCGTTGAACTTTAAATGATCTGGGATCCAGTTATGTAAGACTTCCCTCTGCCTCACGCCATCCCCTGCATAACAGCACAGCAGCAAAGAGCGGCTGGGTGCCCTCCAGATCCACTAGAACCTAAGGAGCCAGTTCTCCTGACACTCCATGCCATAAAAAAAGTTTGGTGAGCTTCAGGGTATGGCACAAAGCTTCTTTGCTTCATCATAACATTTTTTTTAAACAAGGTGGTTTCCTGCCAGGTGAAGGCAGGGACTGTGTTTGTTAATACAGGGCTGACTCAAATCGTTTATTGTTTTTGAGAACACAGCACCCCAAAGAAGTACTTGTGTTTCAATCTCAAAGCTCCCAGCCTCTTTAACCAGACATACTGAAAGTAAAAGGTTGAGAACCCCTGCCTTTGGTCACAAGTAACCAGTACAGAAACAATTGTTGTTCCCAGAGTCTACTAGGCAGAGTCTACATTGGCTTCCCCACCCCCTAAAGTTTCCCAACACTACAGATCCGCCACTGGAAGCCCTAATGCAGACAAGCCAGCAGTTTTTTACCACCATGTTATTACTTATTTGTATTGGGGTAGTGACCCCAACCATGGACCAGGGTCTCACTGTGCTAGGCACTTTGCACAACAAAAAGAGGAACTCCCTACCCCAAGGAGCTTACAATCTTACACCATGTCATTTAACCTTGCTCAGAGATGGGTGACTCCACCCTTTGGATAGGTCTACACTGCAATTGGTATAGCCTGTGTAGGCATAACACCGGCAGGCTTTGATCGAGTTAGCTTGATAAAAACAACAAGGTAGCCAGCCATATGATGGCATGGGCTAGCCACCTGAATATGTACCTAGGACCCTAGGCAGGATTGTACTTGCGCCACTAGCCCATGCTGCCCTGCTATCGTTAGCGAGTGATCCTGATCAAAGCTGACTTGTGTATGACTGTCTGTGCTGCAACTGTCTCTCCCAATTGCAGGGAAGACATACCCTTTGAAAAGCAAGCACCGCCAATTCTCCAACACAAGCCATGTGCCAACCCTCCTCATGCAGGGTTCAGATAGTCACAGGAAAGAGGGAACTAACTTATTAAAACTAAAAACAGCCCCCCCCCCCCCGCAGTCTTTGGAAGCATAAGCAACTAGCTCTAAGACAATTCAAACCCTCAGCGGTTTAGAAACCTACTGTTTCAATTATTAGTGTCTTCGAGGAACCTTATGCTCCCCGGACAATCTCACAACTAACCAGAAAGCATTAAAATAAAGCCCATGCTTGCCATGTACTATACTTTACCTTGAAAGGCACTCAGACACTTAGGATGACAGGCTCTCTTATATGTACCTAGACAGACACATTGGCTCACCGCAGATACAGCCTCAAATAACTTAGCTCCAACACTGCATAGGACTTGGACTTCTAAAAATTATTTGAGTTATGCCTTATTCTCCCAATCTGAATCCACAATTATGCTGTGAAAGCAGGTTGGCTTCACTATAGCTGGCAAGGGAGTGCCTTATTGTTAGGTGGTGGTTTCTCAGAATGGCAGATAAAAATATTATTTGTATGCACCATTATTAATTATCAGTAACACCTACAATCTGCTGGCTGACTAATGAGACAAGAGCAAGATATAAAACAGTCCCACCCTTCTAACATGACTCTGTATCCAGTAGGGAGCAAGTGCATTGCCCTCTTCTCTTGGACCTGGGCACTGTGATACACACATTAGCAACCTGTGGGTTTGATTATTGCATTATACACGGAAATGCAGATGCCAACCATAAAACACTAACTGGTTCAAAATGAACAGCCCATTTAGAACACAACACCTCATGGCTTGTCTAGATGGACAGTGGGCAAGCTGGAATGTAAATCTATAGCACACTGGTGTGCCATGCGTTCACTGGCCATGTGGACCTTGCTGCTGCACGAAGTTCCATGGTGT
Source organism: Lepidochelys olivacea (assembly GCF_965140295.1). Lineage (NCBI taxonomy): Eukaryota > Metazoa > Chordata > Testudines > Cheloniidae > Lepidochelys > Lepidochelys olivacea. The sequence continues at coordinate 480,192 of NC_140417.1, read as the reverse complement.
GCAGTAGCAGGGTCCACATGACCAGCAAATGTGTGGCACACCAGTGCACTGTAGATTTACACCCCAGATTTCCATGCCCTAACTCTACGTCTAGACAAACCCTCAGTGATGCACTAGCTCCCTAAGGGATACAGAGTCAAGTTTAAGGGTTCTGTTATCATCTTTAAAGCTGTACATAGAAGCACCTGAAGCTACCTAAAGTTTGGTCTACACAAGGGGTGGCCAACCTGGGGCTCCGGAGCCACGTGCGGCTCTTCAGCGGTTACTATGCGGCTCCTTGTACAGGCACCAACTTTCCAATGTGCCGGGGGAGAGGGGGGGGCGCTCACTGCTCAATCCCTGGCTCTGCCCCAGGCCCTGCCCCAACCCCACCCCTTCCCGTCCCCTCCCCTCCCCTGAGCCTGACGTGCCCTTGCTTCTCCTGCACGCCACGAAACAGCTGATTGGGAGGTGGGGGGAGGGAGGCGCTGATCAGCGGGGCTGCCGGTGGGCAGGAGGTGCTGAGAGCAGGTGGGAGGGAGCTAATGGGGGGCTGCTGACATATTACTGTGACTCTTTGGCAATGTACATTGGTAAATGCTAGCTCCTTTTCAGGCTTAGGTTGGCCACCCGGGTCTACATATACAACTTGCACTGTTTAGCTACAATCAGTTTTGTCACTGATTTGGTTAAACACGTACAAAGCCCCGTATGGACACACTTAAAAACTAGTTTAAATCAATTTAGCTTAATTTGGTAAATTACTGAAACCTACACAGTTACGTCCCTTATGCTTCTGAGCCAACAGTAAACAAATCTTAAGTGTGTCTACACATGGGTTTCCACTAAATTAAGGAGACACTGATTTTAGCTAAACCACTGTAAGTTGCCTATGTAGACAATGCCTAAGTCCCAAAGGACTGCCTCGCCTCTGTGATCACAACTGCCCATCACAACAAAGAACCAATGAAAAATGGAACTATCAACCACAAGAAACTAGGAGGTGCACAAATGAGCCCTCCCAGGAGCTGGCCTAAAACTGTGAAACTCATTCACGGGAGTAACGAGAAAGAAAGTTTACTTACCTGTACAGTAAAGGCTGTTCTTCGAGAGGTGTTGTGCACATGTACAGTCCACTGAAGATGTATGTGCATTCACTCCACTTCAGCCGGAGACTTCTTGCCAGTAGCACCACTAGACAGCGCATGCACCCCTGCTCTCTTTGTGCTCTCAGGTGAGGGCATAAAAGGGGTGTGGGTGCTGACTCCTCTGTTACGTCACAGAGGTAACATCCAAAGTAGTAAGGAAGGTACGAGGGTCATGTATTGTATCTGTGCACGAAGCACCTCAAAGAACAGCTACTGTACAGCTAAGTAAATGCTTTTTTCTCCTTCCAGTGATTGTCCACATACACATTTCACTGCAGGTGACTCATCAACAGTTCCCTTAAAGCGGAAGGACTTTGGATCATCTGAACAGAGATTCGCAAAAAGAAAAGGAGGACTTGTGGCACCTTAGAGACTAACCAATTTATTTGAGCATAAGCTTTCGTGAGCTAGAGCTCACTTCATCGGATGCATACTGTGGACAGAGATTGTAATACTTGCCAAAGCTGGCATCATCACAAGAGGCTTGAGTGATGGCACAGTGACTGGAGAAGGTATGTATAAATGAACATATTGCTGCTGTGCAGGTATCAGCTACTAGGACAGAGGTGGGCAAACTACGGCCTGCGGGCCACATCCGGCCCATGGGACCGTCCTGCCTGGCTATTGAGCTCCTGGCCAGGGAGGCTAGTCCCCGGCCCCTCTCCCGCTGTCCCCCCTCTCCCACAGCCTCAGCGTGCAGTGCCGTCAGCGCGGGAGGGGGCTGCACTGCGGGGGCAGGGGAGAGCAGGAAGGGAGGCTCATCTGCAGCCTCAGGGGAGCAGGCGGGCAGTGCAGGTGGCAGGAGGGTGGGAAACGCAGGTGGAGGACTCAGGAGGAGCACCGGGCGGCTGCGTAGCTGGCTGGAGAGAAACGGCGCTTTCAAGGGGAAACCGCTGCTTCTCTCCGGCTGTGAGGCCTCCGCTTATGTTCGCAGACCCACATTCTGAAAAGGGCTTTAGAGGGGGGGTTGGATGGGGGTGGGGTCCCAGGGGGGCCTGTCAGGGGGCAGGGGTGTGGACAGGAGTTGGGGCAGTCAGGGAGTGTGGGGGGTAGAGTCCGGGGGGGGGGGGGGGGTTAAGGGCAGGAGGTCGCAAGAGGGGGTGGTCAGGGGACAAGGAGCAGGGGGGGGGTTGGATGGGTGAGGGGTTCTGAGGGGGGCAGGAAGTGGGAAGGGACTGATAGGGTTAGGGTTTGGGGATGTACAGCCTTCCCTACCCGGCCCTCCATACAGTTCTGAAACCCCAATGTGGCCCCCAGGCCAAAAAGTTTGCCCCCCCCCCGTACTATGATATTGCTCATAAAGGTTGATTAAAGGGACTGAGCCCTGGTAGAGCTGCTTTTCCTCAATGGAGGAGAGATGTTAGCAAGACTGTAGCACAGGGGTTCTCAAAACTGGGGGTCGGGACCCCTGAGGGGGTCACAAGCTGTCAGCCTCCACCCCAAACCGCACTTTGCGACCAGCATATAAAATAAAATAAACAAATAAACAGTGACAAGTTTTTAAAGTGCTTATACACAAATGCTAGAAGTCTAAATAATAAGATGGGTGAACTAGAGTGCCTCGTGTTAAAGGAGGATATTGAAATAATAGGCATCACAGAAACCTGGTGGAGTGACGACAATCAAAGGGACACAATCATTCCGGGGTACAAAAGAAAATGCAGAATCAAATGAAACAAAAATCTTCAACGAATCCACGGGAATGGGCAAGGATGTTTCTACCTATGTCCAGTCTTGTGAGGTGTGCCAAAGAGTGGGAAAACCCCAAGACCAGGTCAAAACCCCTCTCCAGCCACTCCCCATCATTGAAGTTCCATTTCAACGAGTAGCTGTGGATATTCTGGGTCCTTTTCCGAAAAAGACACCCAGAGGAAAGCAGTACATACTGACTTTCATGGATTTTGCCAGCCGATGGCCAGAAGCAGTAGCTCTAAGCAACACCAGGGCTAAAAGTGTGTGCCAGGCACTAGCAGACATTTTTGCCAGGGTAGGTTGGCCCTCCGACATCCTCACAGATGCAGGGACTAATTTCCTGGCAGGAACTATGAAAAACCTTTGGGAAGCTCATGGGGTAAATCACTTGGTTGCCACTCCTTACCATCATCCAACAAATGGCATGGTGGAGAAGTTTAATGGAACTTTGGGGGCCATAATACATAAATTCGTAAATGAGCACTCCAATGATTGGGACCTAGTATTGCAGCAGTTGCTCTTTGCCTACAGAGCTGTACCACACCCCAGTTTAGGGTTTTCCCCATTTGAACTTGTATATGGCCGTGAGGTTAAGGGGCCATTGCAGTTGGTGAAGCAGCAATGGGAGGGATTTACACCTTCTCCAGGAATTAACATTCTGGACTTTGTAACCAACCTACAAAACACCCTCCGAACCTCTTTAGCCCTTGCTAAAGAAAACTTACAGGATGCTCAAAAAGAGCAAAAAGCCTGGTATGATAAACATGCCAGAGAGCGTTCCTTCAAAGTAGGGGACCAGGTCATGGTCTTAAAGGCGCTCCAGGCCCATAAAATGGAAGCATCGTGGGAAGGGCCATTCACAGTCCAGGAGTGCCTGGGAGCTGTTAATTATCTCATAGTATTCCCCACCTCCAACCAAAAGCCTAAGGTGTACCATATTAATTCTCTAAAGCCCTTTTATTCCAGAGAATTAAAGGTTTGTCAGTTTACAGCCCAGGGAGGAGACGACACTGAGTGGCCTGAAGGTGTCTACTATGAAGGGAAAAGTGCTGGTGGTGTGGAAGAGATGATCCTCTCCATGACCCTTGGGCGTATGCAGCGACAGCAGATTCAGGAGCTGTGCACTAGCTATGCGCCAACGTTCTCAGCCACCCCAGGACTGACTGAATGGGCATACCACTCCATTGACACAGGTAATGCTCACCCAATTAGAGTCCAACCTTACCGGGTGTTTCCTCAAGCTAAAACTGCTATAGAACGGGAGATCCAGGATATGTTACAGATGGGTGTAATCCGCCCCTCTGAAAGTGCATAGGCATCTCCAGTGGTTCTAGTTCCCAAACCAGATGGGGAAATACGTTTTTGCGTGGACTACCGTAAACTAAATGCTGTAACTCGCCCAGACAACTATCCAATGCCACGCACAGATGAACTATTAGAGAAACTGGGACGGGCCCAGTTCATCTCTACCTTGGACTTAACCAAGGGGTACTGGCAGGTACCGCTAGATGAATCTGCCAAGGAAAGGTCAGCCTTCACCACACATCTCGGGCTGTATGAATTTAATGTACTCCCTTTCGGGCTGCGAAATGCACCTGCCACCTTCCAAAGACTTGTAGATGGTCTCCTAGCTGGATTAGGAGAATATGCAGTCGCCTACCTTGACGATGTGGTCATATTTTCGGATTCCTGGGCAGACCACCTGGAACATCTACAAAAAGTCTTTGAGCGCATAAGGGAGGCAGGACTAACTGTTAAGGCTAAGAAGTGTCAAATAGGCCTAAACAGAGTGACTTACCTTGGACACCAGGTGGGTCAAGGAACTATCAGCCCCCTACAGGCCAAAGTGGATGCCATCCAAAAGTGGCCTGTCTCAAAGTCGAAGAAACAGGTTCAATCCTTCTTAGGCTTGGCCGGTTATTACAGACGATTTGTACCGCACTACAGCCAAATCGCTGCCCCACTGACAGACCTAACCAAAAAGAAACAGCCAAATGCTGTTCAGTGGACCGAAAAGTGTCAGAAGGCCTTTAACAAGCTTAAACCGACACTCATGTCTGACCCTGTACTAAGGGCCCCAGACTTTGACAAACCGTTCCTAGTAACCACAGATGCGTCCGAGCGTGGTGTGGGAGCAGTTTTAATGCAGAAAGGACCTGATCAAGAATTCCACCCTGTAGTGTTTCTCAGCAAAAAACTGTCTGAGAGGGAAAGCAACTGGTCAGTCAATGAAAAAGAATGTTACGCCATTGTCTACGCTCTGGAAAAGCTACTCCCATATGTTTGGGGACGGCGTTTCCACCTGCAAACCGACCATGCTACACTGAAGTGGCTTCACACCGTCAAAGAAACTAACAAAAAACTTCTTCGGTGGAGTTTAGCTCTCCAAGATTTTGATTTCGACATCCAACACATCTCAGGAGCTTCTAACAAAGTGGCTGATGCACTCTCCCGTGAAAGTTTCCCAGAATCAACTGGTTAAAATCGTCCTTGAGATGTAGAAAATATTGTTAGTCTTTATGTACTTGGTAGTATATTTAGAGATGCATGTGTCTTATTAACTCTGTTTTTCCTAGAGCTCCAGGAAGAAATCCCAGCCAGTGTTTCACCCTAGCTGAGATTTGGGGGGCGTGTCAAATATAAAGGGAAGGGTAAACCCCTTTGAAATCCCTCCTGGCCAGGGGAAAGCTCCTCTCACCTGTAAAGGGTTAAGAAGCTAAAGGTAACCTCGCTGGCACCTGACCAAAATGACCAATGAGGAGACAAGATACTTTCAAAAGCTGGGGGGAGGGAGAGAAACAAAGGGTCTGTGTGTCTGTCTATATTCTGTCTTTGCCGGGAAATGGAGTCTTAGAAATTTTAGTAAGTAATCTAGCTAGGTATGTGTTAGATTATGATTTCTTTAAATGGCTGAGAAAAGAACTGTGCTGAATAGAATAACTATTTCTGTCTATCTTTTTCGTAACTTAAGGTTTTGCCTAGAGGGGTTCTCTCTGTTTTGAATCTAATTACCCTGTAAGGTATCTACCATCCTGATTTTACAGGGGGGATTTCTTTATTTCTATTTACTTCTATTTTTATTAAAAGTCTTCTTGTAAGAAAACTGAATGCTTTTTCATTGTTCTCAGATCCAAGGGTTTGGGTCTGTGGTCACCTATGCAAATTGGTGAGGCTTTTTATCCAACATTTCCCAGGAAAGAGGGGGGTGCAAGTGTTGGGAGGATCGTTCATTGTTCTTAAGATCCAAGGGTCTGGGTCTGTAGTCACCTAGGCAAATTGGTGAGGCTTTTTACCAAACCTTGTCCAGGAAGTGGGGTGCAAGGTTTTGGGAAGTATTTTGGGGGGAAAGACGTGTCCAAACAGCTCTTCCCCAGTAACCAGTATTAGTTTGGTGGTGGTAGCGGCCAATCCAAGGACAAAGGGTGGAATATTTTGTCCCTTGGGGAATTTTTGACCTAAGCTGGTAAAGATAAGCTTAGGAGGTTTTTCATGCAGGTCCCCACATCTGTACCCTAGAGTTCAGAGTGGGGGAGGAACCTTGACATGGTGGCATGAAGTGAGCTGTAGCTCACGAAAGCTCATGCTCAAATAAATTGGTTAGTCTCTAAGGTGCCACAAGTACTCCTTTTCTTTTTGCGAATACAGACTAACACGGCTGTTACTCTGAAACCTGTCTCTATGGATAGTAATTCCATGCTTTAATAAGACTATAACAGTAGGGATCTATTATCGACCACCTGACCAGGACAGCGTAAGTGACTATGAAATGCTAAGGGAGATTAGAGAGGCTATCAAAATAAAGAACTCAATAATAGTGAGGGATTTTGACTGGGGACATGTCACCTCAAGACGAAATGCAGAGACAACCTTTCTCGATCCTTTAAATGACTGCTTCTTCGAGCAGCTGGTACAGGAACCCACCAGGGGAGAGGCAACTCTCGATCTAGTCCTGAGTGGAGCGCAGGATCTGGTCCAAGAGGTAACTATAACAGGACCACTTGGAAATAGTGACCATAATATAACAACATTTAACATTCCTGTGGTGGGAAGAACACCTCAACAGCCCAACACTGTGACATTTAATTTCAGAAAGGGGAATTATGCAAAAATGAGGAGGTTAGTTAAACAGAAATTAAAAGGTACAGTGACTAGAGTGAAATCCCTGCAAGCTGCATGGACACTTTTCAAAGACACCATAGTAGAGACTCAACTTAAATGTATACCCCAAATTAAAAAACATAGCAGGAGAACCAAAAAAGTGCCACCATGGCTAAACAAAGTAAAAGAAGCAGTGAGAGGCAAAAAGGCATCCTTTAAAAAGTGGAAGTCAGATCCTAGGGAGGTAAATAGAAAGGCGCATAAACACTGCCAAATTAAATGTAAAAATGTAATAAGAGAAGCCAAAAAGGAGTTTGAAGAACAGCTAGCCAAAAACTCAAAAGGTAATAAAATGTTTTTTAAGTACATCAGAAGCAGGAAGCCTGCTAAACAACCAGTGGGGCCCCTGGACGATCAAGACACAAAAGGAGCACTTAAAGACGATAAGTCATCACAGAGAAACTAAATGAATTCTTTGCTTCAGTCTTCACAGCTGAGGAAGTTAGGGAGATTCCCAAACCTGAGCTGTCTTTTGTAGGTGAGAAATCTGAGGAATTGTCACAGATTGACATGTCACTAGAGGTGGTTTTGGAATTGAGAATCTTAACAGTAACAAGTCACCGGGACCAGATGGCATTCATCCAAGAGTTCTGAAAGAACTCAAAGGTGAAACTGTGGAACTATTAACTATGGTTTGTAACCTGTCCTTTAAATCAGCTATTGTACCCGATGAGTGGAAGATAGTTAATGTAACGCCAATATTTAAGAACGGCTCTAAAGGTGATCTTGGCAACTGCAGACCGGTAAGTCTAACGTCAGTACTGGGCAAATTAGTTGAAACAATAGTAAAGAATAAAATGGTCAGACACAAAGAAGAACATAAATTGTTGTGCAAAAGCCAACATGGTTTCTGTAAAGGGAGATCAGGTCTTACTAATCTATTAGAGTTCTTTGAGGGGGTCAACAAACATGTGAACAACGGGGATCCAGTGGACATAGTGTACTTAGATTTCCAGAAAACCTTTGACAAGGTGTCTCACCAAAGGCTCTTACGTAAATTAAGTTGTCATGGGAGAAGAGGGAAGATCCTTTCATGGATTGAGAACTGGTTAAAAGACAGGGAACAAAGGGTAGGAAATAAATGGTCAATTTTCAGAATGGAGAGGGGTAACTAGTGGTGGTCCCCAAGGGTCAGTCCTAGGACCAATCTTATTCAACTTATTCATAAATAATCTGGAGAAAGGGGGAAACAGTGAGGTGGCAAAATTTGCAGATGATCCTAAGCTGCTCAAGATAGTCAAGACCAAAGCAGACTGTGAAGAACTTCAAAAAGATCTCACAAAACTAAGAGATTGGGCAACAAAATGGCAAATGAAATTTAACGTGGATAAATGTAAAGTAATGCACATTGAAAAAAATAACCCCAACTGTACATACAATATGATGGGGGCTAATTTAGCTACAACTAATCAGGAGAAAGATCTTGGAGTCATCATGGATAGTTCTCTGAAGACGTCCATGCAGTGTGCAGCGGCAGTCAAAAAAGCAAACGGGATGTTAGGAACCATTAAAAAAGGGATAGAGAATAAGACGGAGAATATCTTATTACCCTTATATAAATCCATGGTATGCCCACATCTTGAATACTGCGTACAGATGTGGTCCCCTCATCTCAAAAAAGATATACTGGCATTAGAAAAGGTTCAGAGAAGGGCAACTAAAATGATGAGGGCTTTGGAACGGGTCCCATTGAGGAGAGATTAAAGAGGCTTGGACTTTTCAGCCTGGAAAAGAGGAGACTAAGGGGGGATATGATAGAGGTCTATAAAATCATGAGTGGTGTGGAGAAAGTGAATAAGGAAAAGTTATTTACTTGTTCCCATCATATAAGAACTAGAGGCCAACAAATGAAATTAATGGGTAGCAGGTTTAAAACAAATAAAAGGAAGTTCTTCACTCAGCACACAGTCAAACTGTGGAACTCCTTGCCTGAGGAGGTTCTGAAGGCTAGGACCATAACAAGGTTTAAAAGAGAACTGGATAAATTCATGGAGGTTAAGTCCATTAATGGCTATTAGCCACAATGGGCAAGGAATAGTGCGCTCCTAGCCTCGGTTTGTCAGAAAGTGGAGATGGATGGCAGGAGAGAGATCACTTGATTACCTGTTAGGTTCACTCCCTCTGGGGCACCTGGCACTGGCCACTGTCGGTAGACAGGATACTGGCTGGATGGACCTTTGGTCTGACCCAGTATTGCCATTCTTATGTTCAGTATTTATAATGGTGTTTAATATATATAAAAGTGTTTTTAATGTATGGGAGGGGAGCGCACACAGAGGCTTGCTATGTGAAAGGGGTCACCAGTACAGAAGTCTAAGAACCCCTGCTGTACCAGAACTTAATGAAGTCAGAAATCCAATGTGAGATTTGCTGAGCTGATAATGATTGACCCTTAACTCTCTCACTATAGGGTACAAAAAGGCTCAGAGGTGTCCTGAAGGACCTAGTGTGGTCTAGGTAGAATGCCAAAGCGCTATGAAAGGGGTTTCAGGAAAACTACTTAAAGATGAATAGCTTAGGCTTGCTCTCCACTACACACTTATGTTGGTATCACTACATCCCTCAGGGATGTGGAAATCCCAGGGCCATAGCTAGTGCCTCTCAGGGAAGCGGTGTGCCTACGCCGATGGGAGGCCCTCTAGCATCAGCATAGGCAGCGTCTGCACTAGGCGCTGCAGCTGTGCCACTGCAGTGCTCTGTGTGTAGACAAGTCCCTAGCTCAGATGGAAACTGACCTGACTTTAGGGATAAAATTTAAGGTGTGATCTAAGGGAAACCTAGTCTTTATGAAAGACCATGAAAGAAGGGTCAAGCCAGGAAAGCCTGAAATTGTTAAAATTTTCCTGTGGAAGTGATTGCCACCAGAAACAGTCTTCACAGACAAAGGTAGTGAGGTTGTAGCCATAGGTTCAAAGGAAGGTCCTTTGAAGGAACTGAGAAAGAGGTGGTGGACACTACTCTTTTATGCCCTCACCTGAAAGTATGAGGTGAGCCAGGCAGATGTGTCGCCTAGTGGTCCTGCTGGCAAAAGTCTCTGATTTGAGTGCACTGGGTGCACATATACTGGCAGTGGAATGTACATGTGCACAAATCACTTGAAGGAAAAAGTACTAAACTTTAGCACAGTGCTTCTCAAACTTTTGTACTGGTGACCCCTTTCACATACCAAGCCTCTGAGTGTGACCCCCCAATAAATAAAAAATTCTTTTTAATATATTTAACACCATTATAAGTGACCATGAGTTGGTTGAGTTCAGGATCCTGACGCAGGGAAGAAAGGTAAGCAGCAGGATACGGAACCTGGACTTCAGGAAAGCAGACTTCGACTCCCTCAGGGAATGGATGGCCAGGATCCCCTGGGGGACTAACTTGAAGGGGAAAGGAGTCCAGGAGAGCTGGCTGTATTTCAAGGAATCCCTGTTGAGGTTACAGGGACAAACCATCCCAATGAGTTGAAAGAATAGTAAATATGGCAGGCGACCAGCTTGGCTTAATGGTGAAATCCTAGCGGATCTTAAACATAAAAAAGAAGCTTACAAGAAGTGGAAGGTTGGACATATGACCAGGGAAGAGTATAAAAATATTGCTCGGGCATGTAGGAATGTTATCAGGAGGGCCAAATCGCACCTGGAGCTGCAGCTAGCCAGAGATGTCAAGAGTAACAAGAAGGGTTTCTTCAGGTATGTTGGCAACAAGAAGAAAGCCAAGGAATGTGTGGGCCCCTTACTGAATGAGGGAGGCAACCTAGTGACAGAGGATGTGGAAAAAGCTAACGTACTCAATGCTTTTTTTGCCTCTGTTTTCACTAACAAGGTCAGCTCCCAGACTGCTGCGCTGGGCATCACAAAATGGGGAAGAGATGGCCAGCCCTCTGTGGAGATAGAGGTGGTTAGGGACTATTTAGAAAAGCTGGACGTGCACAAGTCCATGGGGCTGGACGAGTTGCATCTGAGAGTGCTGAAGGAATTGGCGGCTGTGATTGCAGAGCCATTGGCCATTATCTTTGAAAACTCGTGGCGAACCGGGGAAGTCCCGGATGACTGGAAAAAGGCTAATGTAGTGCCCATCTTTAAAAAAGGGAAGGAGGAGGATCCTGGGAACTACAGGCCAGTCAGCCTCACTTCAGTCCCTGGAAAAATCATGGAGCAGGTCCTCAAAGAATCAATCCTGAAGCACTTGCATGAGAGGAAAGTGATCAGGAACAGCCAGCATGGATTCACCAAGGGAAGGTCATGCCTGACTAATCTAATCGCCTTTTATGATGAGATTACTGGTTCTGTGGATGAAGGGAAAGCAGTGGATGTATTGTTTCTTGACTTTAGCAAAGCTTTGGACACGGTCTCCCACAGTATTCTTGTCAGCAAGTTAAGGAAGTATGGGCTGGATGAATGCACTACAAGGTGGGTAGAAAGCTGGCTAGATTGTCGGGCTCAACGGGTAGTGATCAATGGCTCCATGTCTAGTTGGCAGCCGGTATCAAGTGGAGTACCCCAAGGGTCGGTCCTGGGGCCGGTTTTGTTCAATATCTTCATAAATGATCTGGAGGATGGTGTGGATTGCACTCTCAGCAAATTTGCGGATGATACTAAACTGGGAGGAGTGGTAGATACGCTGGAGGGGAGGGATAGGATACAGAGGGACCTAGACAAATTGGAGGATAGGGCCAAAAGAAATCTGATGAGGTTCAATAAGGATAAGTGCAGGGTCCTGCACTTAGGACGGAAGAACCCAATGCACAGCTACAGACTAGGGACCGAATGGCTAGGCAGCAGTTCTGCGGAAAAGGACCTAGGGGTGACAGTGGACGAGAAGCTGGATATGAGTCAGCAGTGTGCCCTTGTTGCCAAGAAGGCCAATGGCATTTTGGGATGTATAAGTAGGGGCACAGCGAGCAGATCGAGGGACGTGATCGTTCCCCTCTATTCGACATTGGTGAGGCCTCATCTGGAGTACTGTGTCCAGTTTTGGGCCCCACACTTCAAGAAGGATGTGGATAAATTGGAGAGAGTCCAGCGAAGGGCAACAAAAATGATTAGGGGACTGGAACACATGAGTTATGAGGAGAGGCTGAGGGAGCTGGGATTGTTTAGCCTGCAGAAGAGAAGAATGAGGGGGGATTTGATAGCTGCTTTCAACTACCTGAAAGGGGGTTCCAAAGAGGATGGCTCTAGACTGTTCTCAATGGTAGCAGATGACAGAACGAGGAGTAATGGTCTCAAGTTGCAGTGGGGGAGGTTTAGATTGGATATTAGGAAAAACTTTTTCACTAAGAGGGTGGTGAAACACTGGAATGCGTTACCTAGGGAGGTGGTAGAATCTCCTTCCTTAGAGGTTTTTAAGGTCAGGCTTGACAAAGCCCTGGCTGGGATGATTTAACTGGGAATTGGTCCTGCTTTGAGCAGGGGGTTGGACTAGATGACCTTCTGGTGTCCCTTCCAACCCTGATATTCTATGATTCTATGATTAAATGCTGGAGGGAAAGCGCGGTTTGGGGTGGAGGCTGACAGCTTGCAATCCCCCATGTAATAACCTCGCGACCCCCTCAGTTTGAGAACCCCTGCTTTAGTGTCTCCTATAGTAAATTATGAAGATACGTAAAAATCCGTCCAATATAGAGACAGAGGAAAAACTCTGTCTGTGCATTTCTTTCACAACCAGTAAGGATCTCAACATAACCATAAGAACGGCCATACTGGGTCAAACCAATGGTCCATCTAAGACCAGTAACCTGTCTTCTGATAGTGGCCAATGCCAGATGCTTCAAAGGGAATGAACAGAACAGGCAACCATCTGATCCATTCCATCATCCGCAAACAGAAGCTAGCGACATTCAGAGCATGCAGTTGCATCCCTGACCATCTTGGCTAACATCCCTTGATGGATCTATCCTCCATGAACTTATCTGGTTCTTTTTTGAAACTTGTTATAGTTTTGGCCTTCACAACATCCTCTGGCAACAAGTTCCACAACCTTCTCATGGTCACCGCTGAGGCCATGACTGACTGAAGTATCCACGACATCCAGTGCAGACTGCAACACAGTCTTAGCCACCAAGCAGCCTTCGAAGATGAATGCCCAAAATTCCTCCAATATGACTGATGGTGATGGATGGACGGACAGACAGTGCCGCCACGATAACGCTGGCAATGCTGACAGCACGGGTGCCAAAGAAGTTCCCAGCGCCGAGGACATCCCTTGTGCTGAGCCCAGCACTGTACCCACTTCCACAGACAGCGGAAGGGAAACACCAGTGTTCAATGCAACAGACCAACAGATTCAGCAGCCTGCCCAGCTAACAGGGTTATACAACACAGCCATGGCAAAGTCCCGAACCAAGGGAGAGGTCAGGACAGAAAGGCAGAGGTGGTCCATTGCCACCTTATATGCTGCTGGCTCAGAAACAGCCAGTGCTGGACTCAACAGATGCCCTGGGGCCAGAACCAGAGTCGATGGTACAGGGTCTCAGACTTACTTGTGCAATACCAGGGTAATGGGACCTGCTCCATCCTGTGCACCAGCATTTACACTGTGCCAGTCCACATCTAAATTCCCTCTAAGCTGTGCGGCCACCTATTAAGACCCGTGCAGAGGCTCAGGGCTGAGGTGGGGAAAGATACCTCCCCCCAACCATGGAGTTGCTGCGGTGTGGAGAGGTGTCCCTCTGTGCTAGGCACAGCGCAGACCTGCCCCAGATATGCCGTGGCTAGGGGAGAGAAGCCCCTCTCCTGCCCCGGCCCAGCCCAGCCCGAGCTGCCGCGCCCAATGAGAGGCGCTTCTCCCCCAGCCCCAAGCTGCTGCGGTGAGAGAGGGCTGGGCGGGGAGTCCTCTCTCCCTAATGCAGCCCTGGGGTAGCCTGCACTCCAAACCCCTAATCCCTGGCCCCACCCCAGAGCCTACTCCCCCCAAACCCCAACCCTCTGACCCACCCCAAATCCCTCATCCCTGGCTGCACCCCAGAGCCTGCACCCCAACCTTCTGCCCCAGCCCTGAGCCCCCTCCCACACTCTGAACCCCTCGGCCCTACCCCGACCACATGAATTTTGTTATGTGTCCCAATATGAAGGTGATGTGTCACACCTCACCTCCTTATTAGCGCACATAACAAAATTCATTCCACACACAGACATAAAAAAGTAAGAGGGAACACTGGTCCACGCTCCTCCTGAAGATTCCCCACATGAGATGGAGTGACCTCTATCAGTCTTATATGACTTTTCCCTCAGCACACTTGATGTGGAGCAATGCCTCCATCTCTTTGGAGAAGCGCTAGCTTCAGGATGAGACGTGGCAGTAGTCTCAGAACCCGAGGGCAGCCTCTGATCCAAAGCAGGCTGCATGGCCTGTTCAAGCAGTGCTGCTTTAGATGAAGATCCCTCACCACCTGAGTCCATTTTGTGAATGATTTGCAAATTGAACCCTGCTTCTTGATGTGGGTATCCCCTAAGCACAGTTCTTTCCCACACGACAGACAGTTTAAACCAGGGGTGGCCAACCTGAGCCTGAGAAGGAGCCAGAATTTACCAACGTGCATTGCCAAAGAGCCACAGTAATATGTCAGAAGCCCCCACAATAGCTCTCCCCACACCTGGTCCCAGCGCCTTCCACCCACTGGCTGCCCTGCCGATCAGCGCTTCCTCCTCCCTCCCTGTACTTCCCAATCAGCTGTTTTGTGGCGTGCAGGAGGCTCTGGGGGAGGAGCGAGGGCATGGCAGGCTCAGGGGAGGGGGTGGGGGTGGAAAGGGGTGGGGTGGGGGCAGGGCCCATGGCAGAGCCAGGGTTGAGCAGTGAGCACCCCCCGGCTCACTGGAGAGTTGGTGCCGGTAGCTCCAGCCCCAGAGTCGGTGCCTGTACAAGGAGCCGCATAGTAACCTCTGAAGAGCCGCACGTGGCTCCGGAGCCCCAGGTTGGCCACCCCTGGTTTAAACCCCGATGAGGTCCATCACCAGGAAAATACTTAAACTAAGCTAGCCAACAGTATACCGATTGTACTAATTAACTGTATAAACCTAGAAAATTGTAAGGTTAGGAACCACATGAAGCTTTGACTCCAGCCACAGGCAGTAAGAAAGAACTCGGGGGGGGGGGGGGGAGGTGAGGCGCCATCTCATGTAGCCAGGGACGGGCTACAGCCACGAGTGCCCCCCTCTACCAGTACTGCTAAAGCAGTGGTCCCCAAAATGTGGGTCACACACCATTAGTAGGGCACAGAGGAACATTCAGGGGGATGCAGGGGGGCCCAGTCAGCCCCCATGTGGTGCAGGGGCACCACTCAGTCCCACTCTGCCCCCAGCTCCACTATGGCCCCACTCTCAGCCCTGGCCCCAGCCCCTGGCTTGGCCCCCAGCTCCGTTCCTGGCCCCAAGCCTTGGCCACAGCTCTGCTCCCAGCCATGGTCTCCAGTCGCAGCCCTGGCTCCCAACCTCAGATGGTCCCAGGGCAGGGACACAGACAGGTTCCATTACAGAGATGATGGGGCATGATGGAAAAAATTTGGGGACCACTGTTCTACGGAAAATTCTCTGGCTCTGGTGCACTGGGCACGAACATACCGAAGTGGAATACATGGCTGCATCTGCTCGAATAACTGACTAAGCAAAAAGAATTATCAAATACACAAAATAAACAATGAAAAAGGAATAATACTTCTCTCTACTCTGAGTTTTAGAAATCTTAGATAAGGGACAATAATAGGGAAAACACATTTTGCAAGCAGCTGGATAAATTAGCTGTCCTAAGGGGTCTCTTTCTTCTATAATTTCTGATTCTATCATTCTCTTCCTCTCAACAGGTGGCAGAAAACTGTCAGATGTCAATGTGTCACAAAAGTGAATGAAAAATAAAAAAATAAAATATTTTAGAGTACTTATTGAGATTAAGACTAAATTAAAGGTTAAAATTTAAAGAGGTTTGTCCTCACGGGAAACTTACAATGCATAAGCCAAGACGTGAATTCAGACTGACATAGCTATGCCAATAAAATTCCCTGTGTGAACACACTCATTCCAGTATAAGAGAGTGCCTTTTTCGGTTTAGTTTATGACATGCGGGAAGGAGGCCTAAGCTAAACCAAAAAAAAGAAGACACTATTACACTGAAATAAGAATGTTCACACAGAGATTTATATTGGCACAACTGGTAAAAGTTTCTTGCAAAGACAAGCCACAAATTAAAGGGGCTGTCAGACAGAAGGCGGCGTGCTTCTTTGAAATGAATGTCTGGTGGGGCCACCACTTTGAAGGACTTGCAATGAAAATCCCATGAAGCCTGCTGGGTCGTGGCTAGTATGGAATTCAACCCTACCTTGGCATAAGAATCTAAGTACACCAGAGAATCTCTATGGATAGAAATTCCATGCTTGAACAAGACAAATATAGCAGTAGGAATCCTGACCAGGATGGTGATGGTGACTGTGAAATGCTCAGGGAGAGGAGAGAGGCCACAAAGACAGAAAACGCAATAACAACGTGAGATTTCAACTAACCACATATTGACTGCGCATACATCATCTCAGGAAAGGATGCAGAGAGAAAATTTCAAGACACCATAAATGACTGCTTCTTGGAGCAGCTTGTCTTGGAACCCACCAGGGGAGAGAGAATTCTTGATTTAGTCTTAAGTGGAGCACAGGATCTGGTGCAAGAGGTATTGAACTGCTCAGTAATAGAGACCATAATGTAATTAAATTTAATATCGTGGTAAGGGGAATAATGCCCAACAAACCCATGACAGTAGCATTTAACTTTGAAAAGGGGAATACACAAAAATGAGAACGTTAATTAAAAAGAAATTAAAAGAAACTGTAACAAGGGTGAAATGCCTGCAAATTGCATGGAGACTATTTAAAAACACCATAATAGAGGCTCAAACTAAACGTATACCCCAAATTTAAAAACAGTAAGAGGATAAAAAATATGTCACCATGGCTAAATAGCAGACTAAAAGAATCACAGGCAAAAAGGCATCCTTTAAAAATTGGAAATCAAACCCTAGTGCGAAAAAGAGAAAGGAGCATAAACTCTGGCCAGTGAAGTGTAAAGTATAATAATAAGGCAGGCCAAGAAACAATTGGAAGAGCAACTAGCTAAAAATTGAAAAACTAACCACAAAAAAAAAAGTTGAAGTACACCAAAAGGGCTAACGGCATTTTGGGCTCTATAAGTAGGAGCATTGCCAGCAGATCAAGGGACATGATCATTCCCCTCTATTCGGCATTGATGAGGACTCATCTGGAGTACTGTGGCCAATTTTGGGCCCCACACTACAAGTAGGATGTGGAAAAATTGGAAAGCGTCCAGCGGAGGGCAGCAAAAATGATTAGGGGACTGGAACACATGACTTATGAGGAGAGGCTGAGAGAACTGGGATTGTTTAGTCTGCGGAAGAGAAGAATGAGGGGGGATTTGATAGCTGCTTGCAACTACCTGAAAGAGGGTTCCAAAGAGGATGGATCTAGACCAGAGGTGGGAAAACTAAGGCCCGTGGAACCCTCCTGCCCAGCACCTGAGCTCCTGGCCCAGGAGGCTAGCTCCCAGCCCCTCCCCTGCTGTTCCCCCTCCCATGCAGCCTCAGTGTGCTGCACCACGCTCTGGGCGGCCGGACAGCGCAGTTGCAGAGCTGCAGCCTAACCCAGTGCTCTGGGCAGAGCGGCTGTAGCCCCGCCAGCCACCAGTGCTCCAGGCATCGCGGTAAGGGGGGTTGGATCGGGGGTGTGGATGGGGCAGGGGTTCGGATGAGGCGGCGGGGGCAGTCAGGGGTGGGTGGTCAGGGGACAGGCTGCAAGGCGGGTTGGATGGGGCAGAAGTCCTGGGGGAGCCGTCAGGGGGCAAGAAGCAGGGGGATCGGATAGGAGGTGGGGGCCAGGCCACACCTGGCTGTTTGGGGAGACACAGCCTCCCCATACCGGCCCTCCATACAATTCTGGAAACCTGATGTGGCCCTCAGGCCAAAAAGTTTGCCCACCCCTGATCTAGACTGTTCTCAGTGGTAGCAGGTAACAAAACAAGGAGTAATGGTCTCAAGTTGCAGTGGGGGAGGTTTAGGTTGGATATTAGGAAAAACTTTTTCACTAGGAGGGTGGTGAAACACTGGAATGCGTTACCTAGGGAGGTGGTGGAATCTCCTTCCTTAAAAGTTTTTAAGGTCAGGCTTGACAAAGCCCTGGCTGGGATAACTTAGTTGGGGATTGGCCCTGCTTTGAGCAGGGGGTTGGACTAGATGACCTCCTGAGGTCCCTTCCAACCCTGATATTCTATGATTCTATGAAAGGCAGGAAGCCTGCCAAACAGTGGAGCCACTGGACAATCAAGGTGCTAACGGAGCGCTCAGGGAAGACAAGGCCATTACACAGAAGCTAAATGAATTATTTGCATTCGTCTTCACTGCAGAGGATGTAGGGGAGATCCCCACACCTGAGAAATTCTTTTTAAGTGATAAATCTGAGGAAATGTCCCATACTGAGGTTTCAGTAGCAGAGGTTCTGGAACAGACTGAAACAATAAGTCTCTAACCAGATGGTATTGACTCAAGAGTTCTGAAGGAACTCAAATATGAAATTGCAGAACTACTAACTGATATGTAAGTGATAGCTTACATCAGCCTCTGTACCAGATGTGTAGAGAGTAGACAATGCAATGCCTATTTTTAAAAAAGTCCTCAAAGGCAATCTTGATAATTATAGGCCAGTAAGCCTAACATCAGTACCAGACAAATTGGTTGAAACTATAGCAAAGAATAGAACAGAATTATCAGATACGCAGATAAACATGGTATGTTGGGGAAGAGTCAATATGGCTTTTATAAGTTAACAGAATGTTAGGAACCATTAGGAAAGGAATAGATAAGAAGACAGAAAATATCTATATAAATCCATGGTATGCCCACATCTTGAATACTGAGTGCAGTTCTGGTCCCCATCATCTCAAAAAAAAAAAAAAAACCTGGAAAAATACAGAGAAAGGCAACAAAAATGATCAGAGTACGGAACAGCTTCCACACGAGGAGGGATTAAAAGACTGGGACTGGTCAGTTTAAAAAAAGACAACTAAAAGGGGGGATATGATAGAAGTCTATAAAACCATGAACAGTGCGGAGAAAGTCAATAAAGAAATGTTATTGACCCCTTCACATAACATAACTAGGGGTCACCTGATGAAATTAGTAGGCAGCAGGTTTAACAAAAAAACAGTAGTACTTCTTTGGACAACACCCAGCCGACCTGTGAAACTCATTGCCAAGGGATGATGGAAAGGCCAAAAGCATACCGGGTTCAAAAAAGAATCAGATAAGTTCAAGGAGAACAGCTCCATCAATGTCTGTGAGTCAAGATGGTGAGTGACGGAACCCCATACTCTGGTTGTCCCTAAACCTCCAGCTGCGAGAAGCTGGGACTGGACGACAGGGGATCACTTGAAATTGTCCTCTTCTATTCATTCCCTCTGAAGCATCTGGCACTTGCTACTGTCAGAGACAGGATACTGGTCTGGATGGACCATTGGTCTGACCCAGTATGGCCATTCTTATGTTCAGCATCACAACTCCCAGGTGAATTCAAACAGTCCACATGAAGTTGCGGGAAGTCACTGAATATAGAACTAGAATTAGCAGAATTCAATGGTACTGAACACAAGTGAGCTGTAGCTCAGGAAAGCTTATGCTCAAATAAATTTGTTAGTCTCTAAGGTGCCACAGGTCCTCCTTTTCTTTTTACTCCAGAAGCTGTGACTAGTGAAGGCTGATCATGAACATAATTTTCCGGGAAATGACTATAACCATATTCCTAGGATTGGAAAGAATTTCTTGATTCTGGTGAGGACTCCACATCTCAGGTCTGGCTGTATGTCCTTTATACATCTATTTAAGGACCCCATGTGACAATCCACAGAGCACTGACTGCCTCACCACTCCCAGAAAGAGCAAACAAAACAGCTCTAGAGCGGATTCCGACAGGGATTTCAAGAAACACATTGCGTCAGCCAGGTGTACAGGAAGCAGCTGGGAGAAGGAAGCTGACTTACTGAGAGGCTCTCAGAACAAGTTTGTTTCAGGAATCCTGTGGAAAGGACAGACAGGAAGAACAGATACTTCAGAGACAGAACAAGCCTCATCTGCTTCAGAAAGTCTTTGTACTAAGGCTCCGGACCTGGCCATTCTCCCAGAGATGACGCAACCCTGAGAAACAAGGTCTGTGCCAGAGAAAAGTATTCACAGCCTATGCAGATGGCAAGACAGCCAAGGATCTCTGATCAAAACATTTCTGAGCCAATCCAAACATGGCAAACCCCCTCCCCCATGCCACACTGGATGCAATATAGCAAGAATCCTCCATTTCAGGGAAAGAAAAAGGGATCCTATGACAGGGAGGGAGAGGATGATGAAAGACCAAGTAAAATTTAATTCCTCCCGTAGTACTAGAGTTCACTCTACAACCCACTCGAGAATGCAGACTGGCAAGAAACGGAACTACTGTTCAAAGTCTCAAAACCCTAAGCTCTGGATCTCTCTGTAATCACTTTCTTGCCAGTGCAAGACTAAACTCCCTGCACGCATACAGCAGCTCCACTCTGACTGCTAGCTTCAGTACCACTCTCAAAATCAAGAAACCATGCACAGGAACCATGGCAACACAATACAGGGACACAATTATGGAGCAGTGGCAGCCACTCCAAAGTTAAGGTTCAGTCTCACTTTCCATTGTAAGATTCATTTTAACCCTCCCTGCTAAAATCACCACTAAATATCCTTACAAGCTTCAATTCGAGCATGCGTGGCCTGTGGACAGCAGACAATTTTTTCATTTTTTCAACCAGAATTGAGGTTATTCAAATAAACTTTTTAAAAGGGGGAAAAGAAAAAATAGACAATGTTAGTTTGAAAGTTATTCTAATGCTAAAAAACAGCTTGTCCAAGACACTTCAAATGGGGGTAAGCTGAAAGATCTTTCTTTGTATGTTGAAGAAATGCAAACTAAGACTGCAGATGTTCAAAAGCACATTTAAAAGTTATGCAATGGCAAAGACATCAAAATCCATGAACTTCCCACAGGTAATAATGGGCTCATACGATCTTTAAGTTCAGACTGCTACAGTACCCGAATATCAACGTATTCAGGCTCTGTCTGCACAAGTGCTACAGCGCAACGGAAGGGATTTTTACGTCATCATAGTAAATCCACCCCCTGGAGAGGTGGTAGATAGGTCAATGGAGCAATTCTTCCATTAACCTAGTGGTGTCTATGCTGGGGTGGTGGGCGTTAACTTCTTGGGAATGTGAATTTTTCATACCCCGAGTGATGTACCTAGGTTGGCCTAAGTTTTAGGCACAGACCAGACCATCAGGCCTGCTATAGAACTCCACAGGCTACTGCACTGTCCCAGACACTGGAGGTGCCAAAGTGCTTCTGATCATTTTAAGCACTGAGAGTAATACAAGGCTTGAAAAATTTACTCAACACCTATTAGCCAAACGTAGATACAAAAGATGTGGTGTGGATACCTACCAGCAAGGTCCAGAGACAATGTCACAGTGAGAAGTCCAGATCCTCTGTCACCCCCATATGCTAGGATTCCTGTCTGGAGTTGACCCTGAACACAGATCAGGGGCTCCATCTGAAGCATAAGCTTCTGGCCTATACGAGTCACATTTTATTCTCGCTCACCCTTTTTCTATAGTTGATGGAATGGAGAAGCTGTGTCTTTTCCCTGACTTCAGAGTCTCCTGGCTACTACTTTTGGAGGTGGGGTTTTCCTTCCACTATTTTATCCTTGCCCCAACCTCCTGGCTGCTGTAAGGGAGGAGGTTTCTTCTCTAATCCACCCCCAGGCTGCTTTTTGGGTCCTACTTCCTATTAGTAGTTCCTGCAGATTTGAAAAGACCACGCTGATTAGAGACGGTAAGCAATGTAGACTGCATTAAACCTTGAAGCTGAAAGCCTTTGCCGCGCATAGGCCCAGTGCTTTTCCTCCAGCAATTCCTTTGGCATTAAGAAAGGAAATTCACAGTTGCTAAACAATCTATTTCCTGCAGAAGAACAGCTCAGAGTTTCCATGAGCAGATTCTGGGTACAAACTGCAGCTGCCTTTTGACGCATCCTATACTAAAGTACTTCCTCTTTGCTTTATAGTTGGTGAGCTGGCAGTGATTAAGCAACACAAAGTAACAGCGCACAAAACATCCAAGTCGCCCAGGAGCAGCACTGGAGAAGGAAAATCTGTATAATTCAAATAAGGTTGGAGCTATAGCATATCCCCCAGTTTCTGCTGAACTTTTCATATCCACAGAGAAACTGCTTCCCTTTTCAAATAAATGCTCAACTAAATTTGTTAGTCTCTCAGGTGCCACAAGTACACTCCTTTTCTTTTTGCTTCCCTTTTGTGGGACTCAGAGGAGTCTACAGTCATTAAACTGCAGCCAGCATGAAGATAAACTATAGCAAAGCAAGTAGACCTACACATGACCAATGCACCAAAATAATGAAGCAGGTGAGGAGGCTGGCTGCAAGAAGCAGCTGTTCTTTAGAGCTTCTGGAGAGAACTTAAGAACACCCCAGGTCTGCAGCACCATTTAGGGCCAAGGAAGCCTGTGGAGCGCAGAAATTCCCAGGCACTGATCCAAACAGCACTGAATGGGTGAGTGAGCATGTAAGGAACACACATGGCCTAAAGAAATCGCCAATGGAGCCACTAAGTTTCAGAAGGAAATAAGGCAAGTGGAAAAGCATGAACTTTCAGTGCTCCAAAGCTCTGAAGGGGACTGCAATTCAAACAGCAGGAAGACACAGTGAAGCAAATACCCAGACTCCATCAGAAATCCTGTCTTTGGACAATCCTTAAGCATTTTTTCAAACATAAGAAAATTCCCAGACAAGAAAAAAACCATTAAACTGCAGTTAAGGTTGAGAGCATGCATTACAATAACTCAAGGATAAAAGCTCTTACAAGAGCATTGCATTTATAAAAAAAGGACTGGAAAACAGAACATTCATATTTCAGGTTAAAATTAAAAAATTCAAACTTCTGAAAGTATGTAAATGCACATTTATGGTCAAATAGCCTACCCCCTGCCCTCTAGTGGCACCACTAGTTATATTGACTTTGATATGTTATTTTTTAATGTATGATTCTTATTAAGGGCTGAGAAGTCTGTAGGCTTCTGCTGTGGGCATCTAGAATTTGGAAACGCTACTGCATGAATAGTCACAGCCATCTCTTCCTCCTCCTCCTCCTATGAGCTTTTAGAAGTCCTCTCCACATTTAAGGTGTGGCTGAAGATACCATACTTTCACAGCTTTTTGGTGGAGTTTTGAAAATGTGAACCACACAGCATAAATTTTATAGTTGGTTTTACACACACATGGTGCAACTTTGTCACCAGGCTAACCTTTGCTCTTTTTATGTTAACTGATGTGTAAGCACACATGCACTAGCTCTAGCAATTCCTGAATAGGACATAACCCTAATGCCAGAAGGAACCACTCTGATCATCTTGTCTGACCTCCTATATATGCAAGCCATAGAATTTTCCCCAGAAGGTGGATTAAAATGTTTTTAGAAAGATATCTAGCCTCATTTTAAGAGCTCCTCCACATGACGGTGACTCCAACACACTCAGTGTTTAATCTGCCCTTACTGCTATAACGTCGTATCATATTTCAAGGCTCAGTTTGTCAAACTTGAACTTCCAGCCATTGGTGTAGAGCGGTTATAGCGCTCCCAGTCCTCCACAGTTATCAGAAAGGTCCAGGATGTGTTGCAGGGGGAGCAGAACAAACAAGGGGACTTCCCAGTTATGGGGGTTCTCCAGCTGCTGCTCAGGGGCATGGCTCTTTGTGATTACACCACATGGTGTCAGAAGTGAGCGAATCCCTCTCTCTAAAGAAGGAATAAGGGAAAGGAGAGAGATCTCCAGTCTTCCAGAGTGGGGAGTGTGTCACAAAAGCGGAAAATCAGGGAGGAGATCTATGAAAACTGCAGCAGAGAGGCAGTCCTGTCTCAGCACAGCAATGGATCCCATAGTACAAATGGCTGTTAGAGAAGTTGAATTTTGGCAACTCTGGCTGCTGGCCATGCTGGATTTGGAGATGAGTGATTTCAGATGGCTTCTGATTTACCAGAGAAAGCCAAAGAGTACCAAGTAAATGCCTTGCTATTTGGCATTGATGCCGCTGCTATCCTATGTGCTGCATCCCTCACTGGAGAGGAAAAGATCAAAGCCAAAGAAGCTTTCGATGCCCATGTCATAGACAGATAGAATACAGTAAACGGCCAAATTTAATAGAAGGTGCAAGGAACAGGGGGAAATAGCTGATATTTTTATTACTGCAGTTCATAGTCTTGCTGAACATTTCAAATATGGAACATTAAAAAAACTAATAAGAGACAGGATAGTTTCATAGATATTTAGGTCAGAAGGGACCATTATGATCATCTAGTCTGACCTCCTGCACAACGCAGGCCACAGAATTTCACCCACCACTCCTGCGAAAAACCTCTCACCTATGTCTCAGCTATTGAAGTCCTCATATCGTGGTTTAAAGACTTCAAGGAGCAGAGAATCCTCCAGCAAGTGACCCGTGCCCCATGCTACAGAGGAAGGTGAAAAACCTCCAGGGCCTCTTCCAGTCTGCCCTGGAGGAAAATTGCCATATTTGGGGTCGGGAAGAAATCAGCTAAACCCTGAGCATATGAGCAAGATTCACCAGCCAGATCTACAGAAAATTCTTTCCTGGGTAACTTCAGATCCCACCCATCTAATCAAGGTGGGCCATTGATTATCTTGATTATCACTACAAAGGGTTTTCTCCCCTCCGCCCCCCACTCTCCTGCTGGTAATAGCTCATCTTAAGTGATCACTTTCCTTTTCCACCGAATGCATCCGATGAAGTGAGCTGTAGCTCACAAAAGCTTATGCTCAAATAAATTGGTTAGTCTCTAAGGTGCCACTAGTACTCCTTTTCTTTTTGCGAATACAGACTAACACGGCTGCTACTCAAACTTGTTGGTATAAGACTCCAATTTACCATCACAGCTTCAGTTAAACCCTGATCTCACACTAGCAAAAGCAAGAATCCATACAGAAATAGCAACGTGACTTGCATGTTAGCAGCATACGGGAGACTGCATCAGACAATATTGAAAGGAACAGTCAGACCAAATTCATGATATAAGAATTGTGCACAACTAGAAAGCTGGAGACCAAAGAACCTTAACAGGGGGGAAGAATAGAGAAGCTGTGGAAGATATGGCCAGACACCAAATCACAGCTGGCAAAAATGTAAAGCAAAAGAAGCAGAATGTAGGAGATGCCTCAAAAATGGGGCATTTTACAAAAGCATGCAGGACACCAAGAGCAGT
Organism: Lepidochelys olivacea; assembly: GCF_965140295.1. Lineage (NCBI taxonomy): Eukaryota > Metazoa > Chordata > Testudines > Cheloniidae > Lepidochelys > Lepidochelys olivacea. The sequence continues at coordinate 454,868 of NC_140417.1, read as the reverse complement.
AGGAAACAATTCAACAAGCAGGGTTGTCCTCAGACGACAATAAGTCCATGAGATTACGTCCTCAACAGAACAGACACCACCTTGGTACACTAGCATGAACCTACATTGTCAAAGCCTTAAATTAAAAATTGATACTGGGGCAGCGATCTCTAATTCCAAAAAAATATTATATACTATCCTGCAAAGACCAGATAAAATTAACATGGGGTTAAGTAACAATACATTGGATGTTTATGTTTATGGCCAATTCCCTCAGAAACCAGAAAAAGGACGGAACAAGCTCTTCAACAAATAATATGTAATACAAGGACTACACCTAGTACAGAAACTGGAATGCATTAATGGCAGAAAGAGAACTATACAGGAAACACATCTATGTCTTCACAAATCTAGGAAAGCTGTCAGGGGAGTACAAAACAACTGGTGCCATCAGGGATTCCATTTACTCTCACAGTCCCACCTCCCTATACCCTTGCTAGGGAAAAATTAAGGTGAATGGAAAATTGTATGAGAATGGTTCTAGTACCAAAGCCCAATATCAACATCCGTACTTGTGTGGTCCTGTCTCAACAATGACTACATTCATCACCCCACTTAGAAGTACTGTTTTGATCAGCTTCCATTTGGCCTATATTCAGCACCAGAACATTTCCAAAAGAATCTCTCAGATTATGTCAGGTTTGCCTGGGATTCCTTTCCATGCAGATGATGTATTGGTAAATGGTAGAGATAAAAATGAACATGATGAGCAACTACATGAAGTTTTGAGATGCTTCCAACAGACCAGCCTCCCTTTGAATAAAAACTGTGAATTTGAAAATGAGCATATAAAATGTGTACAATGCATAATTAACAAATAGGGAATTCAAATAGATTCAGACAAACTAAACGCATTATTTGCCTTTTGCGAACTCCAAAATGTTTCTGCTGTAAGAAGATTCCCGGGCATGACAGATTATTTGGAAAATTATCATCAAATGCAGCTTATTTAAAAAATATCCATTAAGAGATCTCCATACTGGTCACAAAATATGTGGATATGGGAGAGCATATCACAAAATGCATTTAATAAAATAAATGAACTACTGACATCTCCACCCATTTTGGCACAATACTCAGTAAACTATTCAACTACAGTAGCAGCAGACGCATCTTCATATAGTTTAGGAACAGTGATCAAAATGAAAGTAGACAGAAGGAGACCAGAGATCTTTTGCATTTATATCAAGAAGCCTCACAGAAGCCAAGCAGCAGTGTGCTCAAGTGGAAAAAGCAGCTTTAGGAGTCACTTGGCCCTGCAAACAGCTCAGTGAATATCTCAGCTTGGATTTTAACAAAGAGCAGATCACAAGCCCTTACTGGCATTACTGGGTTCGAAACCACTGGATGACCCTCAACCTAGGATTCAAAGATTGCTACTGCAGCTGCTGCATGTTTCTTTAAATGTTGAACACGTACCAGGGAATGCATTCATAGCAGATGGCACACTATCTAGAACCCTGATTAAGCAGCCAAGAAAAAAAGGCTTTAGAGAAAGACCGGAAGTATGGCAAGAGACCATCATGGTTTAACCAGGAGATCTTCAATGATCTGAAACTCAAAAAAGAATCTTACAAAAAGTGGAAACTAAGTCAAATTACAAAAGATGAATATAAACAAATAGCACAAGTACGTAGGGACAAAATTAGAAAGGTCAAGGCACAAAATGAGATGAAATTACCTAGAAACAAAGGGTAACAAGAAAACATTCTATAAATACATTAGAAGCAAGAGGAAGACCAAGGACAGGGTAGGCCTGTTACTCAATGATGGGATAAAAACAACAACAGAAAATGTGGAAGTGGCAAAAGTGCTAAATGACTTTTTTGTTTCAGATTTCACCAAAAAGGTTATTAGCAATTGGACATCTAACTTAATGAATGCCAGAGAAAATGAGGTAGGATGAGAGGCTAAAATACGGAAAGTTAAAAATTAGACAAATTAGATGTTTTCAAGTCACCAGGGCCTGATGAAATACATCCTAGAATACTCAAGGAACTGACTGAGGAGATATATGAGTCATTAGCGATTATCTTTGAAAAGTCATAGAAAACAAGTGAGATACCAGAGGACTGGAAAAGGGCAAAATAATGCCAATCTATAAAATGAGGGGGAAGGAAACCCAGGGAATTACAGACCACCCAGCTTCAGTACTCGGAAAGATAATGGAGCAAATAATTAAGCAACCAATTAGCAGACACCTAGAAGATACGGTGATAAGTAAAAGTCAGCATGGATTTATCAAGAACAAATCATATCCAATCATCCTAATAGCTTTCTTTGAAGGGTAACAAGCTTTGTGGATGGGGGAAAGCAGTAGATGTGGTATATCTTGACTTTAGTAAGGCTTTTGATATCATCTTGCATGACCTTCTCATAAACAAACAAGGGAAATACAACCTAGTACTATAAGATGGATGCATAACTAATTGGAAAACTGTTCCCAGAGAGTAGTTATCCGCGGTTCACAGTCAAACTGGAATGGAATGTCGAGTGGGGTCCTGCAGGGATCAGGTCTGGGGCCGGTTCTGTTCAATACCTTCATCAATGATTTAGATAATGCCATAGAGAGAGTACACTTATGAATTTTGCAGACGATACCAAGCTGGGAGCTGTAAGTGCTTTGGAGAATAGGATTATAATTCAAAATGATAGACAAACTGGAGAAATGGTCTGAAGTAAATAGGATGAAATTCAATATGGATAAATGCAAGTACACCACTTAGGAAGGAACTATCAAATGCACACATACAAAATGGGAAATGACTGCCTAGAAAGGAGTACTGCAGAAAGGGATCTGGGGGTCATAGTGGATCACAAGCTAAACAGGAGTCAACAGTGTAAGACTGTTGCAAAAAAAGCAAACACCATTCTGGGCTGTATTAGCAGGAGTATTGTAAGCAGGACATGAGAAGTAATTTTTCTGCTCTATTCTGCGCTATTAGACCTCAACTGAGTATTACATCTAGTTTTGGGTGCTACATTCCAGGAAAGATGTGGCCAAATTGGAGAAAGTCTAAAAAAGAGCAACAAAAATGATTAAAGGTTTAGAAAACATGACCTACGAGGGAAGATTGAAAATTGGGTTTATTTAGTCTGAAGAAGGGACATGATTACAATTTTCAAGTATACAAATGGTTATTACAAGGAGGCGGGGGAAAAATTGTTCTCTTTAACCTCTGAGGACAGGACATGAAGCAATGGGCTTAAATTGCAGCAAGGGAGGTTTAGGTTGAACATTAGGAAAAACTTCCTGTCAGGGTGGTTAAGCACTGGAATAAATTGCCTAGGGAGGTGGTGGAATCTCCATCATTGGAGATTTTTAAGAGCAGGTGAGACAAACACCTGTCAGGGATGGTCTAGATAATACTTAGTCTTGCCTTGAGTGCAGGGGACTGGCCTAGAAGACCTCAAGGTCCCTTCCAGTCCTATGATTCTATGAAAGACGTCTAAGTCTACTTATCCTGGCAGCAATTCTTGAGTCTGCCTACCAACTTAAGCAAATTAGCAATGAACAATGCAAGGATGACACAATGCCAGAAAAAGAAAAGGAGGACTTGTGGCACCTTAGAGACTAACCAATTTATTTGAGCATGAGCTTTCGTGAACTACAGCTCACTTCATCGGATGCATGCCGTGGAAACTGCAGCAGGCTTTATTTATACACAGAGAATATGAAAAAATACCTCCTCCCACCCCACTGTCCTGCTGGTAATAGCTTATCTAAAGTGATCATCAGGTGGGCCATTTCCAGCACAAATCCAGGTTTTCTCACCCTCCACCCGCCACACAAATTCACTCTCCTGCTGGTGATAGCCCATCCAAAGTGACAACTCTTTACACAATGTGCATGATAATAAAGTTGGGCCATTTCCTGCACAAATCCAGGTTCTCTCACCCCCTCACCCCCCCTCCCAAAAACCACACACACAAACTCACTCTCCTGCTGGTAATAGCTCATCCAAAGTGACCATTCTCCCTACAATGTGCATAATTAAGGTGGGCCATTTCCAGCACAAATCCAGGTTCTCTCACATCCCCCCACCCCCATACACACACAAACTCACTCTCCTGCTGGTAATAGCTCATCCAAACTGACCACTCTCCAAGTTTAAATCCAAGTTAAACCAGAACACCGGGGGGGGGGGGGGGGGGTAGGAAAAAACAAGAGGAAATAGGCTACCTTGCATAATGACTTAGCCACTCCCAGTCTCTATTTAAGCCTAAATTAATAGTATCCAATTTGCAAATGAATTCCAATTCAGCAGTTTCTCGCTGGAGTCTGGATTTGAAGTTTTTTTGTTTTAAGATAGCGACCTTCATGTCTGTGATTGCGTGACCAGAGAGATTGAAGTGTTCTCCGACTGGTTTATGAATGTTATAATTCTTGACATCTGATTTGTGTCCATTTATTCTTTTACGTAGAGACTGTCCAGTTTGACCAATGTACATGGCAGAGGGGCATTGCTGGCACATGATGGCATATATCACATTGGTGGATGTGCAGGTATACGAGCCTCTGATAGTGTGGCTGATGTTATTAGGCCCTGTGATGGTGTCCCCTGAATAGATATGTGGGCACAATTGGCAACGGGCTTTGTTGCAAGGATGTCAAGAATTATAACATTCATAAAGCAGTCGGAGAACACTTCAATCTCTCTGGTCACACAATCACAGACATGAAGGTCGCTATCTTAAAACAAAAAAACTTCAAATCCAGACTCCAGCGAGAAACTGCTGAATTGGAATTCATTTGCAAATTGGATACTATTAATTTAGGCTTAAATAGAGACTGGGAGTGGCTAAGTCATTATGCAAGGTAGCCTATTTCCTCTTGTTTTTTCCTACCCCCCCCCCCCCCGGTGTTCTGGTTTAACTTGGATTTAAACTTGGAGAGTGGTCAGTTTGGATGAGCTATTACCAGCAGGAGAGTGAGTTTGTGTGTGTATGGGGGTGGGGGGGATGTGAGAGAACCTGGATTTGTGCTGGAAATGGCCCACCTTAATTATGCACATTGTAGGGAGAATGGTCACTTTGGATGAGCTATTACCAGCAGGAGAGTGAGTTTGTGTGTGTGGTTTTTGGGAGGGGGGTGAGAGAACCTGGATTTGTGCAGGAAATGGCCCAACTTTATTATCATGCACATTGTGTAAAGAGTTGTCACTTTGGATGGGCTATCACCAGCAGGAGAGTGAATTTGTGTGGGGGGGTGGAGGGTGAGAAAACTTGGATTTGCGCTGGAAATGGCCCACCTGATGATCACTTTAGATAAGCTATTACCAGCAGGACAGTGGGGTGGGAGGAGGTATTTTTTCATATTCTCTGTGTATAAATAAAGCCTGCTGCAGTTTCCACGGCATGCATCCGATGAAGTGAGCTGTAGTTCACGAAAGCTCATGCTCAAATAAATTGGTTAGTCTCTAAGGTGCCACAAGTACTCCTTTTCTTTTTGCGAATACAGACTAACACGGCTGTTACTCTGAAACAATGCCAGAAACTTACTCAACTCTGCCAAAGAACATGGGGTTGAAGGAGTCAACTTCCAACAAGCCTGTCACCATACTGCCAGGACCAAAATGATCTGTGCACAACCACTGGCCTGCTTCAGACAGGACGGTGCATTTTGATCCCTATGGTACTCTAAAAACAGATGGTCTCCAAAATCCATGAACACCAATGTATAAGTGCAGAACATGAGCACAATTATTTGTCTGGTGGACTGGTCCGAGTAGGCAAATTCAAACCTTAGTAGAGGGCTGAGAGGTACATAACTCGGGGGAAAAGACCAAAGCAAAAACCAATTGCCTGAACGGTTACTCTACAAAGCTACCTAGCAGACCTTGGCAGCATGTAGTAATGTATCTTTTTCGGGAAAGGGCAGCCACATGACTGTAGTTATTTCTCCACACATATAGACTTGGATACATTTACATAGACCTCACCGGCACAGGTCATCCAGAAACTAAAGTTAATATTTGCAAGACATGGAATTCCTGAAGCCCTGACATCTGATAAAGGGCCTCAATTTAATTCTGAAACACTCCTAGCAAGCCTCTGCACAGAACTTTGATTTTGAATATAAGACTAATAGTGCACTTCACCCCAGAGCAGTGGCTAGAGCAGTGCAGATTTTTAAGAGACTTCTGCAAAGATCAGTGGACCCACACAAAGCATTCCTCCCACTCCACCAACGCCGTTTGCGTGTGGACTGTCTCCAGCAGAACTCCTGATGGGAAGATGAATAAGAATGCTTCTGCCTGTGGCACTGACACGGCTTACACCTACGTGGCCCAACCTGAAGGAATTTTGAAAACAGGATGCTGAAATAAAACTTCGGCAGCAATAAAACTTCAAGGTCTGTCATAGAACACAAGCACTACCTGAACTGAAACCAGGGAACAAACTGTGGATCCAAGGCTCTCAGAGACTTATGGAACTGTTCAGAATTTGGCAGAAACTCCCAGATCCTACCTACTACAAACTCTAAAAGGATTTCTCCAGAGGAATGGAGTTCATCGTCAATATTTCCCAACATAAAGAGAGTCTGGGACCTGTGGATATTCAGTCGGGAAGTGAGATCTCTCTACAGGGAGCTCCACATGCAAATTCAATAGAAGTGAGAACATGGTGTGTAAGACTGATCAGAGCCCCTCAAACACCTAATCTTTAGAAAACTGCTCAGAACTACTTAATTGCAGTTGATAAGGGCACATGGTAGCATAAATAGTTTTAAAGATTTTGAAGTTTATTTTAAATTAGTGTGTGTGTGTGTACACACAGGTTTATAAAGAAAGGGAGATAGTTACCAGAGAGAACCTGTATGTGATGCAGTGTGAGCATAACGAACAGGGGGACTTCCCGTTCTCTAGTTCAGGGGTGGGAAACCTGTGGCTCTGGAGCCACATGCCGCTCTTCAGCGGTTAATGTGTGGCTCCTTCTATAGGCCCCTGTAGCTCCAGCCCCAGACTCAGCGCCAACTTTCCAATGTGCCGGGGGGTGCTGACTGCTCAATCCCTGGCTCTGCCACAGGCCCTGCCCCCACTCCTCCCCACCAGAGCCTCCTGCACCCCACAGAACAGCTGATTGGGAGGTGCGGGGAGAGGAGGTGCTGATTGGCGGGGCTGCTGGTGGGCAGGAGGCAGCTAATAGGGGGCTGCTGATGTATTACTGCGGCTCTTTGGCAATGTACATTGGTAAATTCTGGCTCCTTCTCAGGCTCAGGCTGGCCATCCCTGCTCTAGTTGCTGCTTAGGGCCTGGGTCGTTATGTTTATGTCCCCATATTACAACTGGATTTTATTGTGCCTTTGTCTGGAAGATTACACATACAGACAAATGTACATAGCTTTGCCATACATAAGTACCTACATACAAAGAAAAGGAGTACCTGTGGCACCTTAGAGACTAACAAATTCAGACTCACGAAAGCTCATGCTCAAATAAATTGGTTAGTCTCTAAGGTGCCACAAGTCCTCCTTTTCTTTTTGTGGACACAGACTAACACGGCTGCTACTCTGATACCTACATACAGTGACCAAATCACCTCTCAACCTTCTCTTCAATAAACTGAAAAAACTGAACTCTTTAAGCCTCACATTGTAAGTTTTGTTTTCTAGCGCTTGGATCATTCTGTGGCCCTCCTCTGAACTCTCTCCAGTATTTCCATACACTTTCTGAAGTACGGACACCAGAACACAGTGACAGGTGTTCAGAATGGTAGCCATGTTAGTCTGTGTCAGCAAAAACAATGAGGAGTCCTTGTGGCACCTTAGAGACTAACAAATATTTGGGCATTAGCTTTAGTGGGCTAAAACCCACTTCATCAGATGCATGGAGTGAAACATACAGTAGGGAGGTATAAATACACAGCAAATGAAAAGATGGGAGTTGCCTTACCAAGTGGGGGGAGGGGGTCAGTGCTAACGAGGCAATACAATTAAGGTGAAAGTAGAGGTCTTACTTAAACTGCATGCAGAAGCAAAATGACTTCCCTACTTTGACTTGCTATTCCCATTTTTGTACGTCTAATGATCGCTTTAGTCTTTTTTTCCACAGGACTGCACTGAGAGCTTGTGCCAACATGGTTATCTATGTCTGCTAAGTCTGTTTTTGAGGCTGTGCCTATCCTAGGAGCACTTTACCAGTATACTAGATCAGAAAGACACTCCTAGTGCGGATACACCTCTACTGGCAAAGCTGCAACACATACAAGTATAATAAAACCACCCCTATGAGAGAAATAAGACACACTGGTACAAGCGCAATTTTGCCAATATAACAGTCTGCTCGAGGAGCTTCTGCCAATACAGTTCTGTTGGTCAGGGACCACATCTTTTCACACCCCTGACTGATAGAACTGTGCCATTAGAGGTCCCTATTGTAGACATAGCTGAGTCACTGCTTTCCAAGACAGTCTCATACCCTGTAGGCATAGCCTGCACTCTTCGTTCCCAGATATATTATGTTGCATTTGGCTTTATTCACACGCACACTTTGTTGCTTGTGATCATTTAACGAGGTAATTCAGATCATTCCCTAACAGTAACCCGCCCTCCTCACTATTATCCCCCTCCAATCTGTTTCATCTGCATTTTACCAGCAAAGATTTTACATTATTGATAAAAAATTGAGCTATCAGTGAATGCATGCGATTAACACAAAACAAATTAACTAGATAAAAATAGTCGTGATTCATTGCAGTTTTACTTGCACTGTTAAACAACAGAATACCAATTTAAAATTTTATTATAAATATTGGTGGATTTTTTCTACAATTTCAAAAATACTGATTTCAATTACAAAGAATACAAAGTGTACAGCACTCACTTCATATTATTTTTATTAAAAATATTTGCACTGTAAAACAAACAAAAGAAATAGAATTTTTCAGTTCACCTCATACAAATACTGTAGTGCAATCTCTATCATAAAAAAGGTCCAATTTACAAATGTAGATTTTTTTATGCAACTGCACTCAGAAACAAAACTTTAGAGCCTACAAGTCCGAAGCATGAAGGGGGCATATGAATGTTTAGCATATCTGCCACATAAATACCTTGCAATGCTGACTATAACAGTGCCACGTGGATGCCTGTTCTCACTTTCAGGTGACATTGTAAATAAGAAGTGTGCAGCATTATCTTCCATAAATGTAAACAAATTTGTTTGTCTTAGCAATTGGCTGAACAAGAAGTAGGACTGAGTAGACTTGTATGAGGTGAATTGAAAAATACTATTTCTTTTGTTTATCTTTTTTACAGTGCAAATATCTATGATCAAAAATAATAATATAAAGTGAGCACTGTACACTTTGTTTTCTGTGTTGTAACTGAAATCAGTATATTTGAAAATGTAGAAAAACATCCACATATATAATAAATTTAAATTGGTCTTCTACTATTGTTTAGCAGTGCGATTAAAACTGTGATTAATTGTGACTATATTTTTTAATCTCATGATTAATTGCAAATTTTAATCATGTGACAGCCCTAATAAAATTATTTATCTGTTCATGGCAGCGTGGATAAAAATCAATGATTTAAAAATTTTAGATTTTTTTGATAAAACGCTTTTTGAGGAATAAACCTATCTAAAGATAGTTTTAATTAAGGTACATTATAGCTCAAAGATATCTCATCATGGAATATGGATTATAAATTCTAATTCTGTAGTTTGAGACAATATATTCATGTAACGATTAAGAAAAGTTTTACAAATGAGTTCCAATAGTTCATAGATTAGGGACCCAATTTTATGGGGTTGCACAGGCTTCTGTATAGATTTAGGTTAATCTTTCTATCTACCAAACAGAATTCAGTGCTTAGTGTAGAAGATCCCATCAGAGATGCTTAGTTTTGCACTTTTCAAACTGTGGATTTGTCTCCCCAAAGGTAACATGCTTGTTAACAGCAAAAATGTTTTAAAATAAATAAATAATACATAGAGGTGAGAAAACAGACCTCAACTCGATTATCCCTCTGCAAATTTGTGTACACCGAGTCAATCCCTTACCTCTCTCTAGAAGAAAAAAAGTTTCAAAAAGTTCAATGAATAGAAGATTGTTGGGGGGTGGAATAGATCTGGACAATGAGAAGAAGTCTGGAGATAAATGTGAGAAGCGAGGGACATACACTTGTTTTGTTAAAATATTATATGTTTGCTGTTGAAGAAAAAATATCCAGAATACTTAAATGTTATTGTTTTAGTTAAATAAAACAATTTAAATGTCTGTATGGTGATGTTCTCCTCCTAATACAGCATGGCAAGAAAACCCTCCAAATTTTAATGATTAACCTGTTGAATTGGAGATAGCTCACCTCCCTATGACTTCATAAATATCTGCTTCAATTACCTTTGGTAAATGAAATAACCAATCATTCATTTTCTGATATAGCTGTAAAACTAATCTGAAAACTTTTCAGAATAAATCACTGTTTAAAAATGTATAGTGTGTACCTTCTAAAAATGAAACCTACATCTATCTCTGAGTTGTGAAGAATATGTATTAAGGTTATAACAACCAACAAGAATGCACTTTTATGTAGAAAACCATGATTAAATCGAGTCTTCCTGACTAGTGATTTAAATCAAATCCATCCTGGTTCATGGATTCCAAGGCCAGAAGGGGCCATTGTGATCACAGCCTAACCTCCTCAATAGCACAGGCCAGAGAACTTCCCCAAAATAGTTCCTAGAGCAGCTCTTTTAGAAAAACATCCAATCTTGTTTTAAAAATTATCGTTGATGGAGAATGTGCCACAACCCACCCTTGGGAAATTGTTCCAATGGTTAATTACTCTCTCAATTAAAATCTTACATCTCATTTGCAGTCTGAAGTTGTCTAGCTTTAACTTCTGTAACTGACCCCGGATCCAGTTGCTCAGGTGTGCTGCGGCCAACCACACCAGCCGCTGCTGGAGCGGCCCCAGGGCCAGCTGTTTGGGCAATTCCTGGGGCCAGCTGCACCGTCTGTCCCTGGGGATGCCTGAGCAACAACAGTCCTGGGAGTGGCCAGAGGAGTAGCCCAGGGGAGCACCCAAGCATCAGCCCCGGGGGAAGCCCCAGGGAAAGCCCGAGCAGCAACGGCCCCGGGGTGACTAGAGGAGCGGCCCCAGAGGTGGTCAGTAGAGCAGTCCCTGGGGGCCTTGGAGCAGCGAGCCACCAGGGGCAGTCAGCCTCCACTGCTGGAGCATGGGCTCCCCAAAAAGCAGGGCCCCAAGAGCAGGGATTTAGTCATCATAGGTATTTACACTAAAAGTCTCAGACAAGTCAGGGACAATGAATTTTTGATTACTGCCCGTGACCTGTCCATGACTTTTACTAAAAATGCCCATGATTAAATCTCAGCCTTACCCATTATGAAATATTTGTTCCCCGTGTAGGTACTTATAGACTAATCAAGTTAACTCCTAACCTTCTCTTTGTTAAGCTAAACAGATAAGACTTTAAGAGCTCAATCGCTATAAGGCACATTTTCTAATCCTTTAATCATTCCGTGGCTTTTCTCAGAACCCTCTCCAATTTATCAACATCCTTCTTGAATTGCAGGCACCGGAACTGGATACAGTATTCCAGCAGCAGTCACACCAGTGCTAAATAGAGGTAAAATAATCTTTCTACTTCTGCGTGAGAATCCCCTCTGCTTACGCATCCCAGGATTGCATTAGCTCTTTTGGCCACAGGGTCACACTGGAAGCTCATGTTTCAGTTACTGCTTTCCAGAATAGAATCTACCATTCTGTTTAAGTATGGACTACATTCTTTGTTCCTAAATGTACACATTTACATTTAGCCATTTAAACACACATTATTTGCTTGCACCCAGTTTATCAACCAATCCAGATCATTCTGTATCAGTGAGTTGTCCTCTTCACTTTTTGTGTCATCTGCAAACTTTATCAGTGATAATTTTATGTTTTCTTACAGGCCATTGGTACAATATTAATTAGAGTAGGGCCAAGAACTGATCCCTCTGGGATCCCACTGGAAACACACCAATTCAATGATGATTCCCCATTTACAATTATAGTTTGAGAACTACCAATTAGCCAACTTATGTGCCATGTTAGTTTTATATTGTTGAAGTTTTTTTTAATCAAAATGTTGTAGGGTACACAAGTCAAACACCTTACAGAAGTCTATGTACATTACGTCAACACTATTCCCTTTATCAACCAAACCGGTAATCTCAAGCATTGGACCAATAACGGATATGTGGGGAAAGAGCGCCTTTTTGTAAAACGTGACAGCCAGAGAGCTGCACGACTCTTGTTTCCTGATGAAATTTACATTTATTATGGATGATTAAATTTGTCCCAAAGTTTGATGGTCTTCAATTAATCATTACGGACTCTGAGTTGAGGTTGTTTGAGCCAACTTAACTGTGGATTTTCATGTTTTCAGAAGCTATGGGACATAAGATTTAACCTTAACTCTGCATTCACATCCTAGGTTGGTTTAAAACAAAACAACACAAAACACCACAGATATTTGTTGATTTTTCAAGCTCTATACATCTGAACATCACTCAAGTATTTAAAAATAGGACTCTCTCTTTTCATTCTCAGCCCATAGTAGGAATAGCTTGTTCATAGACGAGACCGACAGAACCAACTACTGAGGGAAAGCTACAGGGAAGAGATGAGTTTTGCATTTTAGTTCTGAACATGGGGAGGCCCTTCACCCATCAGACTCTTAATCTTAACTTGGTTTTGAGTACGGGAATTAGCTATTCATAGAATCTTAACAGAGAAACTGCGTACCTGGGGTCTCATTGCACACACAGCTTTCTCTACTATCACTCCCCACCCACATCCCCGCTGGGACTCAATGTGTGTTCTGTTTTCCCCTCTAACTTCTGCCTTCCCCATCCAGGGCCCCAGAGCAAACACAACTCTGTCTCTACTAGTTTTTAACTCTGATCCACTTTCCTGGGGCCCTAAGTGCATCCTCACCTCCATGTCCTTGCCTGGGGCCTCAGACTGCACAAATGTTACATATTTGAGGGCCAGCAGTGACTATTATGATCATCACCTGACCTCCTGCATAACAGAGGCCAGAGAATTTTACCTAATCATTCCTACAACTAGCACAGTAACTTGTGATTGAAGCAAGCATATTTTTCTACTTCTTAGGCCTGGTCTATGCTTAGAAGTTTTACTGATAACTGTTTCAGCTAGGGGTGTGATTTTCCCCCCTAGCAATTACGCAGGCAAAAGCCCTAATGTGAACAGAGTTATACCGGTGTGAAGATGACACACTGGAACACTTAGTGCCCCTCCCATACAGGAATAGGTATAATGGTAAGAAGCAGCTTGAGATCAATACAACTGAGTCCAAACTAGGGGGGCTGTTCCACTTTAACTATACTGGTACAGTAACTTTTATGTGTAGACAAGCCTTTGTAGTCCCCTCCACATTAGCTTTCACTCCTGCTTCAGATCACAGACTGCACGCCTTTTGACAATAGCTGGAAGCCTCTCAACCTGGGGGGCATGCAGACCAGGGTCCAAAGGCAGCTCACTTCATGCATCCGTAGCTCACGAAAGCTTATGCTCAAATAAATTGGTTAGTCTCTAAGGTGCCACAAGTACTCCTTTTCTTTTTGCGAATACAGACTAACACGTCTGTTACTCTGAAATCTGGCATTATGATGGAGATGGGCTGTTAGCTACAGGCTCAGGTAAGCAGTTTTCACCAGACATTGCTTTAGTCAGGAGGGAGGCGATTTACTGTGTACACACAAGGTAAAGGAAGATGACCATGTCACAGTTAGACAGAGACTTCAGATGCTACAAGACTAGAAGCTGCATTCTGGAGAAAGGAAATGCTGGCTCTAGAGATTTGGCCTGAGGTGTATTGTTTCCTTTACCCCCCTCTTTCACCCAGCTACAGAGATACTGAATTTTCCCCAGCACAAATACTATAGAGAATACCCAGAATAGCAGCTTTTAGTCAAAGGAAATTCCACACACACTAGTGAACTCAGGGCTGAGTTCACTTCTCCACAGATGAAAAAAGGAGAAATCTCAGAACCTGGGATTTTAACACAGTGGGAAGTTACTGGTGATTTCTGGCATACTAAATGTTACTAGACTGTAGAACACTAAGCATCTACACAGAAGTTTGCTACACATATTCTAAGGGGAGCTTAATACCATTTGTTAGCCCTTATGCCTGCAAGTCTAAATAATTGCTTTGAGCCCATCTGGTAATATTACAGTACTAGTGTACCCAGGAACTGGCAAATTAGCTCACCCAATACAATTATTCCTACTACTGTCCCACAGTACACCAGCCACCCCACAAACCACTGCTCATAGCAATTATTCCAGGAACTCTGGTAGAGGGTCACAGAGGGCAGTGTCCTTGCATCATTTTATTATACTGCTGTATGCAGCCTTAGGGATGAATGCAAGTGTGGAAGCTCTGTAATATATCAGCTACACACAGGCCAATACTAACATTCTAATTTTTCAGCATAGTGACAGCAGAGAAATCTAAGGCAGTCTAAATAAACCATAGGAGTTTAAATGGGAGGTCCTGTGGCCTAGTAAATAGAGCTCTAGACTTGGATTCAAGAGACCTGAATTATATTCCTGGCTCTGCTACTGGCCCGCTGGATGACCATGGGCAAGTCACTCCCCCTCTCTTTGCCAACATTTCTCCATGTGTAAAACGGGAAATAGTGACACTGTTTTGTGAGCTCCTAGTGAAAAGCACTATATAACAACTAAGTATATTAAGAGAAATGTTGCACTGCTTTAACTAAATGGATTTTAAAGGAATCTCTATCAACTGATGCAAAGTCCAACAGAGAGATATTTAAACTAGTTAAATCAGTCTGGCAATTTGATAATTCACTGACAGAAGCTAAACTAGTTTAAGTCATTAATAAAGAGTGTTTTGACTAGTTTAGCTACATAGATTTAAATTCTACTTAAACAATGTGACTTTTCTCATACAGACAAGGCCTAAATCAAAGTTTTTCCACTTCTAATGACAACCTGCAGCAGCTCAGGTTACTCAAGGTACATTTTTATTTCTTAACCTCACACGCTACCCTTGTCTAAAAGCCTCTTCCCTAAATTTCAAAGAGCCACACAAAAAACATTTATGCTTGTTCTAAAAGAGATTGCTAACTTGTCATCACTTTTGGAATATACATTAAATAGGCCATTTTTTGGTTTGTCTGCCATCTTGCCCAAAAACTCTGATGGCATAATTCCTTCAGCGTGTTGCACTGGCTCTCACACCCTTACAGTAAAGAGAAGTGAACCCATAAGTGCATGGAAGAAGGGAGTCAATCCTCAAACTCTTGCGTTATAGTGGCACCATTAAGTTTCAGATTTGATTCCTTTCCTGAGACTGATTAGCTCCAAAATCCCCGCAAGTGAAATGGCCAGTGGCGGGTGGATTCTAGCTGAAAACTCCAAGTACTGTACCCAGAGTACCTAGTGGTTTTATCTGCAGATAACATTCCCAGTGCCAAAAGCCCTGAATCAGCAGTGGTTCCAAAGGTCATCTAATATGCCGCCACTTCCATGTCTTGTGAGTCTGTCAAGAGACCCAACCTCTACATGCAATACCACTGTAGCTGCAACCAGAGGCACTCAAACTGGCATCCCGGATTTAAAGACGAAGGGAGGGTAGTAGCAGGATATATTCTGTGAGGGGACCAATGATGCTGGAATGCACTACCACTTCTTGGCATGCCAAAGACCAGATTGGTTAACTTTCCGGGGATGCTGTAATGCCAGTCTTTTTACCCATACACATTTAGGGTATAGGGCCATGAGATAGGGATTATACTGCATGTTGGTCTTACTGTTAAGTATTATGGTGGTTTATGTGAGCAGTTATTTGGTAATTTATCTTTCTGCAGACTTTAATTGCCAGGTGTAGGTGTTTTAAACTGAACTGTAATCAAGGACCATACCAGACCTCCAGTAGCCAATTAGAATCCACCAAAAGGCAGTGCCATTCTAGCTTCTGGAACCTCTCTGTTCAAAATGTTTATAGCTCCTTTACTAATCCAGCCGATGCTCAAAGGACATTGGAAACTAATCTAGAAAAAGTGACAACCAACACTTTTCTAGCAGAGCCAACAAATTATAAACTTCATAAGTAAAGGGATCCCATCAACTTAAATTCCATGTCCGGAAATCTTGTACCTTCTATACTTAAAACGTCTATGGTTACTAAAATTGAAATTTAAAGGAAAAAAATATGTTTTTCCAGGGTCTTCTTTTTGTGCATTGTGACAGGGTCGGGCCAGATGGCTACAGGAGGGTAACAGAAGGCGGATATCTATATTAGCTCCAGGCTAAGTAGGTCCCTTGTCCCTGGGTGAGGTAACAGGGAAGGTTCCAGAACAATCAGGAACCTTCTGGAGACAATTAAGACAGGCTGATTAGAACACCTGCAGCCAATCAGAATCAATTAAGGCAGACTAATGAGGGCACCTGGGTTTTAAAAAGGAGCTGAACTTCAGTTTGTCATGTGCATGTGAGGAGCTGGGAGCAAGTGGCACTAGGAGCTGAGAGTGAGAACACGGACTGTTGGAGGACTGAGGTGTACAAGTATTATCAGACACCAGGAGGAAGGTCCTATGGTGAGGATAAAGAAGGTGTTGGGAGGAGGCCATGGGGAAGTAGCCCAGGGAGTTGGAGCTGTCACACAGCTGTTCCAGGAGGCACTCTAGACAGCTGCATTCCACAGGGCTCTGGGCCGGAACCCGGAGTAGAAGGCGGGCCCGGGTTCCCCCCAAATCCTCCCAACTCCTGGTCGGACACAGGAGTCGTCGACCTGGACTGTGAATTCAGAAAAACGGCCAAGCTGAGGGCTGCTGTGAAGCTCCAAGGTGAGCAAATCCGCCAATAAGCACAAGACCCACCAAGGTAGAGCAGGAACTTTATCACAACTGGTGTGAGCGGTGGGATCTGGTGTGCACAGCACAGCGGAAGGAGGAGGGCGTTTGGAAGGGGGAAAAAAAAGGGAAGAGGGTCTATTTTTTTTTTTTTTCCACCACAATGGAGGTGGTGCGGACACTGATACAAGCCACGGCTGCCCAGCAGGAGGCTACTAGTGTCCAGGCAGCCGCCCAACAAGAGGCAGTGAGGCTGCAGCAAGAGACTAATCGCCTGCTGATGGACCAGGCTGCTCAAGACCGGGCTATGTTGCAGGAACTGATAAACCAGGTAAAGGCCCTTACAGAGCTGAACCACGGCCATGATGGGAAGCAGATCATGCGGGCCAGCAATTGGCTGCAGAAAATGACATGGGAGGATGATGTAGAGGCATACCTCCTGGCCTTTGAGAGAACAGCCCTGCGGGAGGCTTGGCCCCGAGAACAGTGGTCTGGCATCCTCGCTCCATTCCTGTGTGGGGAGGCCCAGAAAGTCTACTATGATTTGCCTGAAGAGGCTGCGGCTGACAACCCCCAGGTGAAAGCAGAGATCCTGGCCAGATCTGGGGTAACAACCGCAGGGCAGGCCCAGCGATATCATGAGTGGAGGTACCAGGAAAACAAAACCTTGCGGTCCCAATCATATGACCTCATCCATCTCGCACGAAAGTGGTTACGAACTGAGTCGATAGTAGAGGTTCTGGTCATCGACTGGTACAAGAGAGGACTACCACCAGACCTTCGCGCCTGGGTAAGCCAGAACGAACCCTCCCCCTACGACGAGGTTGTCGCGCTGGTAAACAGGTGAAGGACGGCGAGGGAGCTGACCCAACCGGTTAAGGAAGAAGCTCCCCGGGTTACAGTACAGCACCAAGCCCTAGAGCTCGGGTGACTGGGCCACCAGGAAAGCCCAGGTGGAAAAAGAGAGGGGCTGAAGGCCACCAGAAGCCACAAAGAGTCAGAGCACTGAGGGGGAAGAGGATCGTGATGTTAGACTGCCCAAACCAAGAGACCAGGGAACGCCTAGGGCTCCATACAGATGTTATGCCTGCAGGGAGTGGGGACACATAGCTGCAGTGTCCCAATGCCGAGGAGCCTATGCAGTGTAACCTGGGGAACTGGGCAGACCCATGCTCCCTAATCCACCTTGTGGGGGTCTCACTAACCCCACATATGTACACTAGACCAGTGAAGCTAAATGGGGTAGAGACCACAGCACTGGCTGATTCGGGGAGTGCTATCACGCTTGTCTCGAGGAAGCTCGTGAAGCGTAGTCAGCTGCTGTGGGCTAAGTGTATGTAGATAACATCCGTCCAAGGGACAGTTGGTTATTACCCCACCATCCCAGTAAAAGCTGAGATTCAGGGGAACACTACTGAGGTAGCAGCAGGTGTAGTCCCTAAACTCCCATACCTGGTGCTCATAGGGAGGGACTTCCCAGGGTTTGGAGACTCACTCCCGGTAGGGGAATTGGAGAAAGGGGGAAGCCCTGAAAGTAGTGAGGCATCCACAGTAGACTGTCAACCCCCAACCTTCTCTGAAATATCCTCAGATTTGTTCTCCACTCCCAGACAGCGTAGAAAGACAAAAAGGGAAAGAAGGGAAGCTAAGGCCTTGGGAACCCGAATACCGGCCCAAAGCCAGAGGGTCGCTCTCGTAGGTAGGCGGACCCGAGCAGCTGAAAAGGAGACCACCCAGGAGGGAGAAGCACCCGAGTCTGACCCACACCGTAACGCCTCTGAACCAGTAAAGGCAACAGAGACTGGCCCCCTAGATCTCGGGCAGATTAGCCCCAGGACAGGAAATTTTGGACGGGACCAGGCTGAAGACGCAAGGTACGACAACATTAGGAAGGAGGTGACTGAAATAGATGGGGTCCCTGTGGCAGGGAAAACCCAGGGACCAGACCCTACTTCATAATGAAGAAGAATCTCTTATACCGAGTTGCACCAGTACAGGGCAGAAGGTACAGCAGATCCTAGTACCTCAAAAACACCAGAATGCTGTATTAAGTCTGGCCCATAGTCATCTTTTTGGGGGGCATTTGGGGGTAGAGAAGACCCTGGCATGGCTCCTGTGAGGATTCTTCTGGACTGGAGTACATGAAGAAGTGCGGAGGTACTGTGCGTCCTGCCCAGAGTGTCAGCTGCACAGTCCCCATCCCCACTTGAGGGCACCTTTAGTACCCCTTCCCATCATAGAGGTCCCCTTCGAGTGAATAGCCATGGACCTAGTGGGACCCCTGGAGAAGACAGCCCGGGGCCACCAATATATACTTGTCGTTCTGGATTATGCTACTCGCTACCCAGAAGCCGTCCCCCTGAGGAACACGGCCTCTAAAATGATAGCTAAAGAGGTGGTGGGGATCTTTGCCTGAGTGGGGCTACCAAAGGAGATATTAACAGACCAAGGTACCCCATTTATGTCAAAGCTAATGAAGGACCTGTGTATGCTGCTCCATATACATACCCTGAGAACTTATCATCGGCAGACCGATGGGCTGGTAGAAAGGTTTAACCGAACCCTCAAGGCAATGATAAGGAAAGTGGTAAGTCAAGACAGGAAGGATTGGGACCCCTACTACCCTACCTTACGTTTGCAATCCAGGAGGTACCTCAGGCCTCAACCGGGTTTTCCCCCTTTGAATTATTATACGGACACCACCCCCGTGGCACACTAGATATCGCAAAAGAAATCTGGGAAAGGAACCCAATGAAAGGAGGAATGTAATTGACCATCCGTTGCAGATGCGAGAACGGATAGCCCGGGTCACCCCTATTGTACGGGAACATTTGGAAAAGGCGCAGGAGGCCCAGCGAACCCATTACAATCGCAGGGCAAAAGTCCGACCGTTCCAACCAGGGGATCAGGTGATGGTGTTAGTACCCACGGCAGAAAGCAAGCTTTTGGCTCAATGGCAGGGGCCCTATGAGGTGGTTGAACCCATGGGGGAAGTAATCTACAAGGTGCGGCAGCCAGGACGCCGGAAACCAGAACAAATTTATCACATTAACCTCTTAAAGCCTTGGCACCAACGAGAGGGGTGTGTAGTGGCCCAAGAGACCCCGATCCAGGGAAATACTATGCAGGAGCAGATCAGCATATCCACTGATCTGACACCAAATCAGAAGAAGGAGGTAACTGAGATGATCAACAGATACCAGGACGTGTTTTCAGCCAAACCAGGCCGGACCACCTTATCACAGACCCTGGGGCAAAGGTAACTTTAAGGCCCTATCGGGTCCCAGCAGCAAAAAGGGAGGAGATCAAGGCAGAGGTAAAAAAGGATGTTGGAGCTGGGAGTCATCGAAGAGTCCCACAGTCAGTGGTCAACCCCAATTGTGTTGGCGCCCAAACCCGATGGCACCACTAGGTTTTGTAATGACTTTTGCCAGCTGAATGAGATATCCAAATTCGATGCATACCCCATACCCCGTATTGATGAGTTAGGGCATTGCCCAGGCAGTCAACTATTTTTGACCACCCTTGATTTAACAAAGGGATACTGGCAGATTCCCCTTGCCAAAGATGCAAAAGAAAACACGGCATTGTCTACATCAGAGTTATGCAGCAGCATACCTGGATGATGTGATTATTCACACCCCCGACTGGGAAACCCACTTAGGAAAGGTGGAAGCGGTTCTGGACACGCTAAGACAGGCTGGCCTCACAGCCAACCCAGCGAAGTGTGCTATAGGGCTAGCCGAGGCTAAATACCTTGGCTACATAGTAAGAAGGGGCATGGTCAAGCCCAACTAAACAAACTAGAGGCTATCCAAAATTGGCTCTGGCCGAATCGGAAAAAGAGAGTAGGGGCATTCCTGGGTGTGGTGGGGTACTACCGACGATTTATTCCCCATTTTGCTATCAGAGCAAGTCCCCTGACAGACCGGATAAAAGCCTGGGGTCCGGACATGGTGAAGTGGACAGATGCCGCAGAGAAAGCAGTCATGGATCTACAGACAGCCCTCTGCAGTAGCCCCGTGCTTATAGCCCCAGACTTCAACAAAGAATTCATTTTACAAACAGATGCATCTGAAGTAGGATTGGGGGCTGTCCTCTCGCATATGGTCAGAGATGAAGAACACCCAATCCTCTACCTCAGCAGGAAACTCCTGCAGAGAGAGCAGAAGTATGCCGTGGTTGAAAGAGTGCCTAGCTGTGAAATGGGCCATGGAAACACTACGTTATTACCTTCTCGGATGACTGTTTACCCTTGTGATCGACCATTCACCCCTCCAGTAGATGCAGCGAAATAAAGAGAAGAACACAAGGGTGACCAGATGGTTCCTTGTCCCTACCACCTTTCCAATTCACCATACAACACCGGGCTGGAAGCCACCATGGCAATGCAGATGGCTTGTCACGAGTACACTGCCTGACGTCCCAAGTTGCCCAACCCCGTAGTGTTGAGCAGAGGGGGGCGATATGTGACAAGGTTGGGCCAGATGGCTATAGGAGAGTAATAGAAGGCAGATATCTATATTAGCTCCAGGCTAAGTAGGTCCCTTGTCCCTGGGTAAGGTAACAGGGAAGGTTCCAGAACAATCAGGAACCTTCTGGAGACAATTAAGACAGGCTGATTAAAACACCTACAGCAATCAAGAAGCTGCTAGAATCAATTAAGGCAGGCTAATTAGGGCACCTGGGTTTTAAAAAGGAGCTCACTTCAGTTTGTGGTGTGCATGTGAGGAGCTGGGGGCAAGAGGCACTAGGAGCTGAGAGTGAGAACACGGACTGTTGGAGGACTGAGGTGTACAAGTATTATCAGACACCAGGAGGAAGGTCCTATGGTGAGGATAAAGAAGGTGTTGGGAGGAGGCCATGGGGAAGTAGCCCAGGGAGTTGGAGCTGTCGCACAGCTGTTCCAGGAGGCACTCTAGACAGCTGCATTCCACAGGGCCCGGGGCTGGAACCCGGCGTAGAAGGCAGGCCCGGGTTCTCCCCAAATCCTCCCAACTCCTGGTCAGACACAGGAGTCGTCAACCTGGACTGTGAATTCAGAAAAATGGCCAAGCTGAGGGCTGCCGTGAAGCTCCAAGGCGAGCAAATCCGCCAATAAGCGCAAGAGCCACCAAGGTAGAGCAGGAACTTTGTCACAGTATTTAGCAGCATTGTGTGTTAGAGGTAGTTTCACTGTTCCCCTTAAAACTCAGTCAAAGTTTCTCTTGCTGAAAAGACCCTCAAATATCAAGAGGAACAGAAAAAGAACTCTCTTGGTACTCAATGGAATCTGCCACCTTTCTGGTGGCACACTGCCAACTGAAGAAAGACCCGAGCCTCAGCTGAATCATTAGATGTCAAGATCTTGTAATTATAGCCACTCAGAGCCGGAGTACGCGAAACCCCCAAGGTAGCAAGAGCGTGCCAGATATACCACAATTCTGAGGCAAGCACTGTAAGTACTTCGGCAGCTAGGCCTTGCTGCCGCTAGCCCCGGTAGGTTCAAACCACCATTCAGACGCATGGCTAAAGGAACAGGTACGTTCTCGGAGGGGAGAAGAAGGGGGGGGGGGCAGAAAAGGGATAGGTTGCAAATATCATGGGTGTAGAGGCTTAAACAGGTACACTTCAAAATGAGTAACAGCAGTTCTTGCGTGGGCTCCGAGGGCAGTCCAATCAAGGGTTAGGGCTCTTCAGGCCCAGTGCCTGGGGGTCCCTCTCCAGTTCAGTTTCTAGCCAAACCAATAGGAGCTTGCAGGTCTCCAGGCCAGACCCAGTGGTATTTCTCTCAACAGGGTCCCGCAGCACTGGCTCCCTGCCCAAATCCCATGCAGACCTGCACCCAGCTGTAATGCCCAGCAGTCACAGCATGCTCCACATGTGTCTCTCTGCACAATTCCTGGAGGTGCTTCTAGCAGTTCCTGACTAACGCTGCTGGCTGCTGCTTCCCAGACAGCTCACTCAAATCTTGGTTCAAGCACTTCCTCCTACCCGGCCAGGGGAAAGAGCAGTGTAGTGGGAGGGGGCTGATGGGGGTTGTGCTCCCCTGCTTATCAGATCCATCACAAACCGCATTTTGCCATATGACAGGTTTCAGAGTAGCAGCCGCTTTAGTCTGTATCTGCAAAAAGAAAAGGAGGACTTGTGGCACCTTAGAGACTAACAGATTTATTTGCGCATAAGCTTTCGTGAGCTACAGCTCACTTCATCGGATGCATTCGATTTTCCACTGAATACATCCGATGAAGTGAGCTGTAGCTCACGAAAGCTTATGCGCAAATAAATCTGTTAGTCTCTAAGGTGCCACAAGTACTCCTTTTCATTTTGCCATATGGTGCTAGACTGCAGCACTCAGGTTTTCCTACAGCACCCATGACCATAGAGTCTAACAGACAAGACCCTGTGAACAGGGACAGCACCTCTTGAGGACATCTAACAAAAGACTGGACACCCCACATACATACCAACAGCAGGTCCAGCACCAAACTGAGAAGCTGCAATCTTATGAGCAGATGGCAAATTGCAATCCAGATGATGATGATGACCTGGCTAGGTTAGTATAACATGGCTTATTTGGAACTACCCTTGAAAGCTTTCCATAGGACTGCAGCAGTTAATAGTTCACCACCAAAATTGATTAGGGACCTTTGCCTTTCATAATAGGCGATACCTATGGTCCACACTACCTGTTATAAAGCAAGTGCACTTGCTGATCTTGCAGGCCATGTTTAAAGCTGTAAATAACCTAATTCCAGCCCAGGGTAATGCCTGAGTAACACAATATGGCCAAATGGCTGTATTCATCTATAGAGACTACAAGTCCCAGCATGCAATAAGAATAAGATGCCTGACTGGAGAATTGCATACCAGGATCTGTAGTCTGGATAGACCACCTCTCCATATTAAACACAAGAAGCTTCAATACACTGTCATATACAAAAGTTAGAGGTGGGCCCCTAACAAAATTTCCAACGCAGCCCCTTGGGTTCAGACATACTCTTATTTTACAGAAAAGTCCTTTCCAGCACAGGTATCCAGAAGATATCTATAACCCTGACTTTTTACTAATTCATTTCTATGCATAAATGTGACTATATGACAGTAAAACCTCAGTAATTCACAATTTTCTATAGTGCTTTGATATTTTACAAGCAAAACAGAGATTATAACTGCAAAAGTCACCGTGAAATAAAGAATTAGCTAATTTCTGAGTAAAAAAGGGATAATCCATCACAAAATGTACTTTGTTCATTTATTTGACAAGTATTTAGTTTTGTTTACAATACTGTATAAAGAAAAGGAGTACTTGTGGCACCTTAGAGACTAACCAATTTATTTGAGCACGAGCTTTCGTGAGCTACAGCTCACTTCATCAGATGCATACCATGGAAACTGCAGAAGACATTATATACACACACAGAGACCATGAAAAAATACCTCCTCCCGCCCCACTGTCCTGCTGGTAATAGCTTATCTAAAGTGATCATCAAGTTGGGCCATTTCCAGCACAAATCCAGGTTTTCTCACCCTCCGCCCCGTATAGCGTACGAAAGAATCTTTTGTAATATATTTTACAGCAGTAATGAGACATCACTGCAGTTCCCTGCTATTAAAACTTGTGAGAAACGGGGAGAGACTGCCTTATATGTGCAAATTATGGGGTGTGCAAATCAGTAAATTTTATATTTACATTTTCTAAAAATATTTAAAAGAAAGGTTTTTCCATTTTAAAACTCAAGTTAAACAAGACTTATTACACTACCACCTTGAGGCCCCAACTGACGTTGAGCCTCCATTGTGGGAGGTACTGTAAATACACAAAGTAAAAGGTCCCTGCCCTGAAGAGCTTACAAACTAAACACAGGACAAGCAAGGAGGAAGAAAGGAAGCATTACCTCCATTTTCCATGAGGAACTCAAATGCAGACTAAGTGTTAGCTCAAAGTTACAAGGGAGACTGTGGCAGAGTCAAATAACCACACCACCTGAGTCCCAGTGAAACACCCCAAGCACATTCCCTGCACCCTAAGAATTCATAAATCTACAAAGATGCTTTGAATTGCACATGGGAAGCCAAGTGAATCCCAACCACATCCTACTTAACTTGCCCATTTAAACATGTAACTTTTTCCTAAAGAAAATAGCTATGGTAAACTTTCTTTTTCTTTTTTAAGTATAGCAGAACATAGTGGATCACACTTATTGCAGTACTAAAAATTAATCTAAAATCACATTATTGGAAACATTTATTATGAAGTGCAACTTTACAGGATCTGAAGTCAAAACCTTGAGAACACAGTAGAAACTTATTCACTAAGCAGTATCTTTGGTTAATAGCCATAATGATTTAAAGGCATACTTTGGTCATTGGAGAATTCCCATACCGTTTCATGAATTTAAATGACTAAAAGTATTTAAAACAATATCACAATGGGGAGGTAACACCACTATATTTAAGGTTGAGATGAGCTTACTGTTTAATATATGAACTGCAAGTTTAATTCCAGAGGCATTCAAAATTTAATAGAATATGTTTTGCTCATTCAACAAAAGAATAAGACATTTTTATACAATACAGTCCTCAATAAATAGTGAGCTCAAATGTCAAATTATTTTTGCAACACTGGAAGTCTGTGCACAAAAAACCCCCACTACATCGTTTAGTATTGTCAAAAAAAAAAAAACCCTCCAAGTTCCTCCTTAAACTTGATCTTGTCCTGTGGTATCAATAGATACGCTTCAGTTAAGAAGCATGGTTACATATGTGATTTCATATTCATTCTTTATCAGCAACATGCATACCAAATTGGTTCACTTCAAAGATAAAAAAGGATTATCTTAGCACCAGCACTCCAAACTGTTTCCTCTGCCACTGACTCAACAGGTAGAGAACCTAGATCACTCTCCTTGAGTGGAATGAGCTCTGCAGGGCCAACGGGAATAGGCTTGTTTGAATCAGTAAGTTAGCAACCATGACAAACACAACATCTGTTAACAACAGGTAAAGTGGTGACATTTTCAGTCTCTCTTCTGACTATAAACACACTAAGGGTGATATGGGGTTCCATTCTAAACTCCTTTTCGATTCATAGTTTTCTTAAAATTCTTTAAGGGATAAAATTTCTCAGATTATCTCAACCCAGAAGATTTTGTTTTTAAGTGAGAAAAAGATCAGTTCAGCTAGTTTGGAGTTAAGTGGGTAAACAAAGTTTTCCTTTTTAAACTGCTTTTTTATGAGAGTGAGAGAGAGATTGAAATACCAGCTTTGTTCAAACATAGGCATTATTATTACTTGGAAGGGCTATGTGTTACATTGGTTTTCATCCATAGATCTCAAAGCACTTCACAGTCCTTAATATACTTATTCTCACAACACCCTGTGAGATAGGGAAGCATCATCTTCATTTTATAGATGGGAAACGACAGCACAGAGGCTAAGTGACTTGTTCAAGATCAACAGATCATTAGAGAGCAGGTTTCAGAGTAGCAGCTGTGTTAGTCTGTATCCATAAAAAGAAAAGGAGTACTTGTGGCACCTTAGAGACTAACAAATTCATTAGAGCATAAGCTTTCGTGAGCTACAGCTCACTTCATCAGATGCATCCGATGAAGTGAGCTGTAGCTCACGAAAGCTTATGCTCTAATGAATTTGTTAGTCTCTAAGGTGCCACAAGTACTCCTTTTATTAGCGAGCAGGGAAATAAATCCAGGTCTCCCAGTGCCCTAACCACCGGACCATCCTATGCGCTCCAAGTTATGAGCCACTAAATCTAAGTACTTAAGCTTAGAATTTCAGGATTTTTGTACATTTATGATTTCCAGAACAATGTTCACTAGAACACATTGCACATACCATTCTATAAGGTTCACAGTTGCAAATGTTAGTGATAAAGTTATGTACAAATTTCCAATGTAACTTGTTTTCACTTTCTGCAAATTTCTTCTTTGGGGCCTATAACTTTTCAATCTTGATCTCAGCCCTTAGACGAAGTTTTTAAAAAATCTCTTTAGGCACTTTCTAAAGTAAAGGAAAATTATCACAAGAGAAAACCTGGATTTGTGCTGGAAATCACTTTAGATAAGCTATTACCAGCAGGACAGTGGGGTGGGAATAGGTATTGTTTCATATTCTCTGTGTATATATAAAGCCTGCTGCAGTTTCCACGATATGCATCTGAGGAAGTGAGCTGTAGCTCACGAAAGCTTATGCTCTAATAAATTGGTTAGTCTCTAAGGTGCCACAAGTCCTCCTTTTCTTTTTGCGAATACAGACTAACACGGCTGCTACTCTGAAACAAGACTCCAGTAACTGAAAATTGGCTGAACAAAAAATCTCCAGACTTGTCACATAGTTCATCCTCCAAGAGGAAGAATGCATCTTTGCTAATTACAGAAAAAAATAGAAACTGAGAGCAGCTGAAAAATTGTTTCTTCAGTATGCTCAGTGGGAATTAGCTAAGATTTCAGCAACTTAATAAGCCCCACCCCTTTGTAGCTCAGTGAGGAGACCAGGCAAATTGCATAATCTCCCTGCTCAGTAGGGACAGGAGCTGCTGCTAGGAAGACTTGCTGCAGGAATACTGGAAAAGTGCCACTGGAAGAGCAAATTCCTGCCAAACAGCAACTTCAGCAAGGAAAGGAGAAAATTGAAGACATGAAAAATTGTAGAGTCCACAATTTCTAGATGTCTAATTTTTGCTTATGATTAAAGGTTAGTCCCCTTTTCCTATTGTCAAGATACTTTATGATGTAAACATCAATGTCATTGTCATATTACCCCAGACTTTTACTGTCTACAAATGAAATAACACGAGCAGCAAAGGTGCTACAAACTAACTGCTGCCACAGCCTATTCCTTTACATGAAGCATGGGACTTTAGAGTGCATATCAGCCTAATAACCATGTGTAAAAGACCAAAAAAATTAAATACAAAAGTGGTTAATGTAATAGGTTTATTTAAGAGCGAATAAGTGAAGACACAGAACTGTTAAGGTGTTCATATTAATCTTCATTTGCCCATATCACATGTGTATTTAATTAAATATATATTCATTACTTGCTCACAATACTGATTATGCTAATGTTACTATAAAAACCTTCACATACTTATATCCTGATGTGTACTAAAAATTTACAACCTTAATATTTCATTAGCATATTTTACATACATTAACTTATGCATTTAACAGCTCAAAGAATAAGTCCAATGTGCATGCACAGGAGCAGAGTAACTTTACGTGAACCTTGACTTTTGAATTTCTTGAACTTTGTACATTTGCTATGTTTGTATTACCACAGTGCCTTAAAGGAACACTGTTCAAGATATTTAAAATCCACATTTTTGTCTGTTATCGCATTAAAAAATTAAATATTTTTCAAAAGCTGACTTGCTGCATTTCTCTCAGCTGGGACACTGAAGACAGACAAGTCAGTCTGCCAATTTCATTTTCAAGTTATCATGCACTAAACCCCAGTATTTCAGCTACAGAAAGTGCAGTATTTTTAAAAAACTGTTTCCACTGGAAATACTTGTATATTTCATGTAACATTTCTACTGATCTTAAATTTTCTAAAGGTTTGTTCTTAAAGAGCATAAACTTGGGGTGAAATCTGCTCCAACAGTATCTCTTAAATATTGCAATATTAAACTTTTTTCTAACTTAGCTTGAATGAAAACAGTGCATCTCAAAATGAGAGTTGGCTGCAACTGACAGCTACTGTAAAAGGGAATTAAAGTATATGTAAAAAATGGTCATACCACCTTGGATTGTAATCTCAGATATCATTAGCTAATCAGTGTTGCATTCAGGTCAGGACAACTCCAACAAATCCCAGGGTGGTCTAGAAAGTGTTGTCAGTATTGTCTTCTCACTGAGTCAGCAGTGAATTAATGCCCCATTTATTGTGTTGGGGGCACTGCCCAAAATAAAGTCTAACTTGCAACTACTGAAGATCCCTTCATGCCTTTTACACAAGCGAGGAAGTAAGACCTGGTGCCCTGTCCAAATTCTAAATGGGGTAATTACTGCTGTCCTGTTGTAGTGTACTATTAAATAACTGCCACGTTCCACCCACAAGGTGGCTACATTTCAGTTTGTGCATGAAGAGATTACTCTAAATTTACTTTCTAAAATACTGTGGAATCTCCAACTCAAATATAAGATGTTATGCATCAATTATATTGTTTTGGAATGAGAAAATTATTTCTGACAGTCAAGCAAATTTATTACAAACATTAGTTTAGATAAAATGTACAGTTAATCAGAAAACTACAAACTAACATGATATTTTATGAAGAAAGCCTAGTAGTTAGATTTTCTTTGCAAACGCCCATCTGGTTTGTGCTAAGATCATGACTGTTTTCAAACACTGGGGTACACTTGTTTTACATATAGCTTTATCACTTTGTTACATGAATTATGTATACAAATTTCAAGTTTTCAGATATATTAATTTTTAAATATATATTTTTAATTGGGGGTATGTTTTTATCTCAATAATTCAACATGGTACAGACAAAGTCCAACACAAGATGTACCTCAAAAAGTAGAGTGGTTAGATTTAAATAGTTTTTAAGTCAATTATTTCTCCTAAAAAGGAAATCTCTATTAAAACCAATTAGACAGTCCACTGCAGTGTTGCCTGCCAGCTGCTCTTCACACAATACACAGTGGTGGCAAAAATGGCCCTTTGCCACAGATCCTGCAAATTGTTGCTACATTAAATGTTGCAGGCAGAGTGACATGTCTGCAGAGATAGCATTTGACATATATTTCACTATCTACAGCAGGGAAAATGGCTCAGCAGCCAAGGGAAAGTATTTCCTACATCTTTTTGTAGGCATCCAACTGCAGAAGAGGCTATATGCTATACATTTTGCTCTGCGCGTACAGCAAAAGGGGGAAAGTTCTTTAGACTATATTTTGTTGCTAGTTCCAAAGTTGAGCTCAGCCACTATTTTGACTGTTCTCTGCTGTGAATGGAAAATCCCCTCTCAGCAGTAGCAGGCTGGTGTCTGCAGCACACACCCACTGCACACAGCTGAAATTCCAGTCAATAAGGCAAATGGGGCCCAGCCGATGGAAGGGGAGGAAGGAGACATACGAACAATAAGGAAAGCATCTGGCTGTATGACTAACTGGAAAGGAGACTGGAGTCAGATGTAGATTGCAGTCCCAGATCCAAAGCTACAACTGTCTCTCTTGCTATAGGAAAACCGTATCAATTCTCACTGTCCTAATTTTGCATAGAGAGAGACAAGATGGGTGAGGTAATACCTTTTACTAGACAACTTTCAAGCTCCAGCAAACTCTTCAGTTCTGTGGAGCACAAAAACTTGTCTCTTATTGGACCAACTTCTGTTGGTGAAATAAAAGATATTACTTCACCCACCTTGTGTCTCATATCCTGGGACCAACACGGCTACAGCAACAGTGGAAACTAGTTTTGAACAGTTTTGAATTTTGAACAGAATTGCACTAGTATGTTTAGCTGGAAACAACTAAAAAAAGCCAGCTCAGGGTTTCCAGCCCACATACTAGTGCAATTCTGTGAACCAAACAATGAAATCCAGCCTGTAGTTTTATCCAGCTGGAGCAAGATTTACACACTTCTGCTTCAGAGCTATGGAAATGCAAAAGCAAAGCCCTTTCTCTGAACAGGAACCAGCCATCTCCTAAGCACAGTACTAATGGAGGCTGTTCTGCTGTCCTTCCCTGGAGACAGCAGCCAGCACTACTGAAGCTTCTCACGTAGCAACCAGAGCTCCAGAGCCAACTGCAGCTGCTGTCACTGCCTTGAACACTTACCCACAGGATCCAAAGCAAAGCAACACCCTCCTTCCTTCCTTCACCTTTGTGCTTCAAGCCAGAAGGCTGGAAACAAAATGACTTCCTGGGCCAGTTACAGAAAAATTCCTAGTACCTCCTTCATAGGTGAAAAGGGAAACTCCTACTCCCTATTAAGGGCATACTGAACTCTTTGTCTAGCCTTAGATTTTTGCTTTTAACAGCAACACCTCCAGAGTGTCAATTTGGAAATTAAAAAAAAATAATGCTACCAAAATCATGGGTTTTGCAACAATAGTCCCATCCCCCACAAGATATTAATTCACTCTCCTGCCCACAACCTCTGCCTGAGTGAACCTTAAACACTCCAATTACATAATGGGACAGAGAGAGACTGCAGGAGGCCACTGCAAGGCCTGCAAAGAGCTATTATCTCCTTAAAGCAGCATTGGCCTCTGCAGAGAGCTGGAAGAATCCCAATAGTATATTTTAATCACTGTACAATAAAATCCCAGTACCCCTCTGCACAACAGACTATCTGCTGCTGGTTGAGAATCCCCTTTATTACATCAATTTTCCCCGCTTAGTAGCACAAGGAACCACATCTCGGTTCCTTCCTTCTGTCAGGGAACAGGAATGTGAAGTTCTTCCCAGAGCCACTTTCCAGCTTAGACAGCCAAGCCCAACATTTTACAAGACATATGACATACAACAAAGGAGCTCTGTTTGAACAGTAGGCCATTGGCATCCAAGGACGAGCTGCTGGAGACACAGGTGACCTTGTCACAGCTGTATGCTGTTAAAAACATGAACTGTG
Organism: Lepidochelys olivacea; assembly: GCF_965140295.1. NCBI lineage: Eukaryota > Metazoa > Chordata > Testudines > Cheloniidae > Lepidochelys > Lepidochelys olivacea. The sequence goes on along the minus strand of NC_140417.1, from coordinate 423,377 downwards.
TTTTAGTTAGGTCCTGAGCCTAAACAGCCAGGTAGGGAGGCTGGGAAGCCACCCAGCAGGAAACACACGACAGACAACCCAATGCAGGAAAATCCGTGCTGCAGCCTCCAGCACAAGGCAAGAAAAGAGGAGAGGATTATTAGTGAGCACACTGTACAGGCACCATGAGAAAGCAGAAAATGCAGGTCAAACACCTCCTCCCCCATACCCCGAAGGGACCAGCAGCTCAGAGCTGACAGCAGGGACAGGAAAGGAAACAGCAGCCCAGAGCAGGCTGCTTCAAGACAGAGGGTGATCCTCTCATTCCTGTGAAGCAATAATTTTGGACTAGACGTGATTAGCACAAAAGGGGGCTTTCCCACACTAGTGACTTTCCCCTCTCCTTCTCTCTACAAGCAGCTCAAAGGCAACTGACAAAGCCCTCCACTGTACCGGCCACCACCCACACACAGACTTGCCTGGGAACCAAAACAAACTGAATTAATCAGAATCTAAATCACCCTCGACCACGATAGCGACAACTCTGTCCTCCCAAGACAGGCAGATGCACACACAGAGGAGAAACGCCATGATTCCCTCTGGCAGCGAGCGAGGAGTCCCCGTCCCCACCAGCCCCCGAGCTGGGTAGTCCCCCATACCCTGGCTGGGGCTCCCATCTGTACAAACACCTCCGCACACCCAGCCGAGATTCCCTCCCGCTTGCCCCCCCCCGGGCTCGGCTCGGTCCCCCCCCCGGGCTCGTTTCCTCCTCCCCGCGCGCGGTTGGGCTGCGGGTGCCCCCCCGCCAACCCCCCAGCGCGGAGTTCCTCTCGCGCAGTCCCGCGGGGACGGAGACAGGGCAGCGAGGGAGCGGCGGCGGCCACAACGAGAAAGAGGCAGGTCAGGAGCGGCTGCAGCCGGCCGGCACCCGTGAGGTGCTACCGGGGACGCAGGCCGCGGGCCCGTCACCCTGCGGGCGCCCCGGGGTTCCCTTCCCCCCAGAGCCCGCCCCCTACCTGGCCGGCCCGATGCCCGGGCCCCCGCGCACCACTAGGCCCGGCTCGGCGCCACGGCGTTTCCTGGGCAGCAGACGGGACCGAGACCCTCTGCGGCGGCGGCGGCGGCAGCAGCCTCGGCCCCTCCCCCTCAGCACCAGGGGCTGCACCTCTTCCACGGGCCTGGCGGAAACGGCACTGAGAGCACGGGGCTCCCCAGCGCTGGCGCCAGGGGCCATCCGGACACGCCCACTGCCACTCGCCATTGGCTGCACCGCCGCCTAGCTCCACCCATTTCAACCATATATTGGCAGCAGCCTCTCTTCGAGCCTCACCTCCTCACACTTTCGATTGGCCCCTGGTTGAGCAGGCCACGCCCATTCCCACATCTCATTGGCTACAGTTGGCCCGCCCAGTGGCTCTCGCCACAGAGGCGGCTTCCTATTGGTGTCCCAAGCTGCCACTGCGATGGGGGTAGCGACGACACAGAAAAGGCGCGAGCGGCTGCCTTACTGCTAGTACAGGAGCCCCGCCGCAGCTTCAAGGGCGGTTCCTATTGGCTACGGGGTGTATCAGGCCGTCTTGAAAGTATGCTCTGGTTGGCCGAGCTTCCCGTCAGTTAGGGACAAGTATCCGCCTTGCGCTACGTGAGCGGGGAAGAGCCGGCCTATGATTGGCTCGGCGCCGCTTGCACCACGTGGGTGCGCCCCTCTCCCGGAGTGTAACTCCCGCCTCGGGACACGTGGCAGACAGAAGGGGTGGGGCGGTCTGCGAACCGGACTCCTAGGGCTCGCAGGGCACGCGCACGCAGCCTCCCTCCCCGCCCAGCCGACGAAGGGGGCCGCGCGCCGGAGGCGCGCTCCCTGGGGGCTCCCGGCTGGGGCGCGCCCCCGCACGCGGAGCGGGTGACGCGCCGGCCCGCGGCGCCTGGTGCCCGGCTCGCGCAGAGACGCGGCCGGTCGGGTTTCCCCTTCCAGCCGCAGGCCGGGCTGGGGGGCCTGCCCTGCGCGCGGCGCGGCCCGCTGGAGCGGGCGGCTTTGGGCCTTGGGAAGCTCTTAGAGACCCGGGGACAGCGGCCGCCCCTCGGTAAGGCTTGCTGAAAGGGGGGGCCCCCCCGAGCGGCGAGCCCTGCGGAGAACCCGCGCAGCGCCCCCCCCGAGCGGCGAGCCCTGCGGAGAACCCGCGCAGCGCCCCCCCGAGCGGCGAGCCCTGCGGAGAACCCGCGCAGCGCCCCCCCCCGAGCGGCGAGCCCTGCGGAGAACCCGCGCAGCGCCCCCCCCCGAGCGGCGAGCCCTGCGGAGAACCCGCGCAGCGCCCCCCCCCCGAGCGGCGAGCCCTGCGGAGAACCCGCGCAGCGCCCCCCCCCCGAGCGGCGAGCCCTGCGGAGAACCCGCGCAGCGCCCCCCCCCCGAGCGGCGAGCCCTGCGGAGAACCCGCGCAGCGCCCCCCCCCCGAGCGGCGAGCCCTGCGGAGAACCCGCGCAGCGCCCCCCCGAGCGGCGAGCCCTGCGGAGAACCCGCGCAGCGCCCCCCCCCCGAGCGGCGAGCTGGTTAACTGCCCCTCCGTTGGTGGCTCGCCCCACACCTATCACCCGCCTGCTGTAACACCGAGAGAGAGACACGCTGGCCCAGGCAAGCCTTTCTCCCAGCCTGGCAGCGTTCTGCTCGCAGGCCTCTGCAGGAGGAGGTCAGCTAACTGAGCGAAGGGCAGCTGTGGACCAGGCCCTGCCCTCTGAACTCCGTCTTCGCTCGCTGTAGGAAAGCGAACATTAATTCCTGGATGCTCTGAGGGGACCTAATGACAAGGTAAAGTGTGCCAGGGTCACCTCCCTGCACACTGGAGCCAGTCTCCCCGGCAGCTTTCCAGCTGCAGCTGAAGGATGAGTCCCGTTGAAGCATGTTCCTCACTGATTTCCCAACGGAAAGAGTGGCTTCGTCTTCCTCAAGGTCTTCGTCACGCTGTCGCTAGTGCAAGGGGATGGGGCTACTGCAAAACGTCTGAAGAGGACAAGCTGCCTTTTCATGTTACTTTTACTGAACAGTAACAGATTTGGACATAAGGTTTCATGGGTAAAAAAAACATTTCTTCAGATGTATCTGAAGTGGGTTTTTTTTACCCACAAAGGCCTATTCCCAAATAAATCAGTTAGTCTTTAAGGTGCCACCGGACTCCTTGTTTTTGTGGATACAGACAACACAGCTACCTCCTGATACTTTACTGAACATTGTGGGTAATGCATTTTTTCCTCATGGCTTTGTTCCTATGCCAAATGGAGGACACATTTAATAGTGGTGCAGCCAACATGCTTCCTGTCACTTTAGTCACTGCACTAATCTCAGAGATCTCAGCACAGGGCTAGAAAAAAAAAGTTGAAAACCCCAAGCCTGATTCACTTAGAATCAGGCATATAATCCAACAGCCTAACTCCTCCCATCCTCTTGCAGGATCTAGAGAACAAACTGATGCAGCTTCCCAGAGTCTTATCTGAAACACAATTGAGGGCCATCTTGTGGAGGAAATGCAGTCTCTACACACACTGTATGACAAGATACATATTGTGAAGTCATTTTAAGTACATAGGGCACAGCATGTGACTGGACAGCAGGAAGTGGCATCTTACTCCTCTCTATACTGCAACAGGTCTATTATGTTCTTTAATTCAGAGTTCACTCAAGCTTTGCCTGGACCCTGAGGATTCTCAGCACTCTCCAGTGAAATCCTCATCTCCACTACAGCAGGCACCCTGCCCCATTTTCCAGTCTCGCTACCTTCACTCTAAGAGGATACTGCCCTGGCCTGCTCTCCCCATAATCCTTTCAAATACCATCTCCCCCACAATGCAGACAGTCTCAATATCTTCACCTACCTACTGCCTCTTTAGCAAAGCTGGTGTGGCAAAGGGTTTTCCACCTCATCACTACTGCTGCTTTGAAGATTGCTACTCACGGTGGATATAGCAACAGAGAAGACAGGACATAACAGGAGTGCCACCTAGAGCAGCAAGAGGCAGATGAGACTCTGAAGACATTCTCACCCCAATCTCTGGTACAGTGCCTGCCAAAAAAAAAATCTAGGGAAACTCTGGAAGTTAGAATGTTTCCAAAGCATTAAATTCTCTAGCTGCATCATCATGATGCCGTCATGTGGAACAGTCTCAAAGTTTGAAAAAAAATAGAGTTTGGCACTGAATATCTTGAACTACCGTGGGCCATGTGTCTTCCTGGTTTTACCTATCCCTGAGATTGTAGAGCACACAGGTGACTATGCAGAGCTTTCAGCATCTCATCCAATGATTCTTCCAAAGCAGATGATGTAACCACATCATACCTGACAGCTGTGCTCATATTTTACCCAGGAACAGCCTAAACAAATCTGCTGCTATCAGCAGGCAAGAATTCAAGTGCACTCAGTAGCACCTTTTCTTATCAGATATGTTCAAAACAGACAGTCATTCAAATCATTCAACATGCAGCTGTTTCAGGACCCCACTGAACTCATGGGTTCTCTCCTTTTCCCAGAGTCTCAGCCACAGCAAATGGAGAATCTACAACAAGAGCATTTCCTGTACTGCCCCTGAGTCATACACAAAGGGAATGCTGAATAAGCCAGGCAACTATAGAAACCACTCCCCCTTCCCCCATGAAAAGGGAAGTGGAAGAAGGAAAGTGGGATATTCTACTCTCTTCCTGAAGACAAATAAAAGTTCATAGAATATCAGGGTTGGAAGGGACCTCAGGAGGTCATCTAGTCCAACCCCCTGCTCAAAGCAGGACCAATCCCCAATTAAATCACCCCAGCCAGGGCTTTGTCAAGCCTGACCTTAAAAACTTCTAAGGAAGGAGATTCTACCACCTCCCTAGGTAACACAAGTTGTAACAAAAACCAAATCAGAACAGTACAACCATCAGGAAATACTTCTTTTTGGGACAGGGTCCATGTCAGGTTGTACCACACCGGGCATAATGAGGAGCTACTGGGAGCCTCTGGCTACTAGTGCAATTTAAGTTGCATGGTTATTCTGCAGCATCACTTTGTAAATCTAGGTACTTATACAGCCTCAGTTTCTATAGTGAGCAAACAAACAGGGAGAAAGTGGCAGAACCAGGAACTGAATCCAGATGTCTTGAGTCCAGGTCTCGTGCTTCAATTTTAATGCTATTCTACCACTCTATAGGGCACCTCCAACTCTTACAGGTGGAGTATCTTATTCAGATGGCACCCATCAGTTTTCATTCACAAACCTATTTTCCCTCTTTAAATTAACATATGATACAGAAAACATCTACCAGTTGTTGGGCAACTACAGTTAGCTATAAATATCCAACATTACTTGTGTGCTTAACAGCACTGTTTCCATTAAAAGTCATCCCTGACTTCAGGAAGTTTGTGACTGCCATAAAAATGGTCACCTCTACTCCAGCAAAGGATCTTATTTCCATAACATCTTGCACGTTCTACTGCAATCTGCAACATAGGCACGTTCCTATAATTTGACAAAAAGTCTTAAATTTGCTACGCAGGTGAAGTACAAACAGATAATAAGTGCTGTTAGTGAACTTTAAGCACCTACACTGCCAGAAGCTGGGAATGCGTTACAGGGTATGGATCACTTTAACCTGTTCTCTTAATTCCTTCTGGGGCACCTGGCATTGCCCATTGACGAAAGACAGGATACTTGGCTGGATGGATCTTTGGTCTGACCCAGTCTGGCTGTTCTTATCTTCTAACACTGACACTACAGACAAGCATGAGGGTTTCCCCCCCAAGAAACTATTCAGGCACATCAACACCTTGCTTATTAACAAGCCTCCAAGTTTAGCGTGGAGACCATATCGTGTAAGCCAAAAGTGTCTCTCCATAGGGAATACAGGAGGTCTAAGCAGGTTCTCGTCACAAGCCTTATGACAAAGCAATGCCTCTGCTTCTTTCCCCCCTCAGTATATGTAACTTTTAAAAAAGTGTCTTGGCAGTTCAGACCACAGTAATAAGATCCAGTTCATGGGACAGCCACAGTTTCACCTCTTCCAATTCCAGAACTGTTCTGTATGGGGTACTTGGCATGGAGGTGTTATGGGCAAAAAATGAACACTACAGAACCATGCAAACCTGGATGCTGCTGCCATCGGCCAGTACCTAAAGACAGATACAATCAGCCAAGCCTACACATAACTAAAAGCCATTACTGTCACCCAAAACACCCAGGGCTATTTTCTACCGACTGGATTGAATAAAGTTCACTAGAAATTCCACCTAAGCACATGTGCTACAAAACCACAACCAAGACCTAAAAGCAGGATGTTAGGGGTGGGGAAAAAATTACCTCCCTCCCCTCTTGAATGTGAAATATTAATCCTAATTTAATACCCATTTTCCTCACCTACAGTAGTTATTTCAACAGTATATTTCATAACAAGATCAAGCCTGCACCCCTGCCGCTATTCAATTTATACTACCAGAATAGGCTTTAGAAGAATAGGCATTGCCAAACCAAGTGTCTATTTCAGGGGGAGCCAACCTGAGCGTGAGAAGGAGCCAAAATTTACCAATGTACATTGTCAAAGAGCCACAGTAATACATTAGCAGCCCTGTATCAGCTCCCCTCCCAGTGCTTCCTGCCCACTGGCAGCCCCGCCAATCAGCATCTCCCAATCAGCTGTTTCCTGACACGCAGGAGGCTCTGGGGGAGAAGTGAGAGCATGGCAGGCTCAGGGGAGAGTGGGAAGGGGTAGAGTGCGGGCAAGGCCTGTGGCAGAGCCAGGGATTAAGCAGTGAGCACCCTCGGCACACTGGAGAGTTGGTGCCTGTACAAGGAGTCACATATTAACTTCTGAAGAGCCTCATGTGACTCCAGAGCCATAGGGTGGCCATCCCGGTCTACTTAGTCCTATATCCTGTCTTTGACAGTGGCCAGTCCCAGATACATAAGTGCAAGAAATTCCCGTAGAAGGCAATTATGGAATAACCTGCCCATAAGGGAAATGTCTTCCCAGCTCTGAAACAGGAAGGTTTATTGTCCCTTCTTATCTAGCTGACCCCCATAAACCTATGTTCTTAGTCATTTAATCATCCAATATTTGAAACCCATTTTTATGCAGGAGATGAAAGGACATACACCTCCCTCCACAAAAATAAAAAGCCCTCCCATCCTCGGCATGGCAGTGTACATTCCCTGGATTCCAATAAGACTCTAGAATTTCAGGCTATATTGACAGTGGGAATGAACAGAGTCATAAGCTCACCACACAGACTTCAGCAAAAGGCAAGGTATGTCAGAATTTCATCTTGTTCATAAGCACGTTTCAGAAAATACAAGCCTTGTTTTTCCAAGACAATTCTAGGGAAGCTAGAGGTAGAACTGTGCAGCAGTCTCTCTGATCCACTTGCAGCAGAGCAGCAACCCTGCCTCTCACCATCCTGGGCTAGCAAGACGGACTCCCTCAGACAGAAGAAGAGTGCTGCCTCTTCACTCCAGCAGCACGCCTCCCCTGAGCTCCAGCAGGCAGAAAGGAGAGAAGCCATCTGGTTCCCATGACTCTCTGAAGGGCCCGAGATGCTGTTAACAGGTGCCTCCACATTGCAGAGAGGTCACTTGCAAATTCCACGGCATGTAGTCAGGTACAGCCCAAAATAGGCTTTGGTGCTGCTCTCAGTTCAACAGCCTCAGCTTCCCAGTCACCTGATTCATTATTCCTTCTTCTCCGATAATGGCAAGTACAGTGTAGGATCCAGCTGGAATCTGCAGTGGAGAGATGAACATGCAATTGTGTCAACAGCAATTCAGATGATGGTAAACATTCAATTTTGATTTAAAGACTTCAAGTGAAAGAGTCCACCATATCCATAAGTTGTTCCAATGATTAATTATCCTCACTGTTAAGAATTTGCACCTTTTGTAGTCTGAATTGTCTAGCTTCAGTTTCCAGCCATAGGATCTTGTCATGCCTTGGTCTGACAGGAGTCCTCCACCATCAGATCTTCTCTCTGTGTATGTACTTATAGATTGGGGTGGGCAAATTATGGCCTGCAGGCTGGATCTGACCTGCCAGCCATTTTAATCCAGCCCTTGAGCTCCCTCTGGGGAGCGAGGTCTGGGGGCCGCTCCACACGGAAGCAGCGGCATGGCCCCTCTCCGGCTCCTACACGTAGGGGCAGCCAGGGGGCTCCATTCTGCCCCAAGTGCCGACCCTGCAGCTCCCATTTGCCAGGAATCCCAGCCAATGGGAGCTGCAGGGGCAGGGCCTGCAGATATGGCAGCACGCAGAGTCTCCCAGCCACGCTTCCACGTAGGAGCCAGAGAAGGGACATGCTGCTGCTTCTGGGAGCCTCTTGAAGTAAGCGCCACTTAGAGTCTGCATTCCTGAGCCCCCTCCTGCCCTCCAAATCCCTTGATCCCAGCCTGGAGCACCCTGCTGCACCCCAAACCTCTCATCCCCAGCCCCCCCTCCAGAGCCCCCTTCCACACCTTGAACTCCTCATTTCTGGCCCCACCCCGGAGCCTGCACCCCAACCCCAATTTTGTGAGCATTCATGGCCTACCACACAATTTCTATTCCCAGATGTGGCCCTCGGGCCAAAAAGTTTGCCCACCCCTGTTACAGATTGATCAAGTCACCTCAACTTCCTGGATAAACTAAATAGATTTAGCTTTTTTAGTCTGGAAAGTACACACAATAAAAACTCAAATCGTTCTTGTGGATCTTCTTAGAACCCTTTCCAACATGTTTTTAGAGTGTTGGCACCAGAACTGGACATAGCATTTCAGTAATCTCCTTAATGTTGTATATAAAGTTAATACCACCTCCCTAATTCTACATCATCCAAGGATCACATTAGCTCTCAACCACAACACTGCATTGGACCTCACATTCAGCTGATTTCCACCCTGATCCCTAAGTCACTATCAGGGTCAGTGCTTTCCAGGATGCAGTCCCCCAGCCTACAAGTGGGTCCAGCCAACCAGTCCGACATAGCTGGGGCTAACGGTTAAGGTTGGTTAATGGTAAGCCTAATGCTTACCGGTTAACCTTTTACATCCCTAGGATCTACATTCCTGGATCCTAGATGTATGACCTTGTGTTTGGCATGCTCACTCACAGGCACATACACTCTCCCCCTCAGTGATTACAGGTTATCGCATTGCACTGTTCTGGAACACTATTACTCCAGAAACTGCTAATTTATTGTCATTGCTATCAGTGTCTACTTTCCCCCTCTAATTTTTTTTAAATGTAATCACTTCTTTCAAATCCCTTAACTAGAACAGTTTAACTGAAGAATCATTTGATAATTGTTGAATGATGGGGTTTTTAAGACATCTAGTAAAGTTTTCTTAGAGTGACTTCCAATTATTATTCATATTGTTTTAAATTCTTCCTTCCAGTTTTGCTCACAATTGTTTTCAAGCTTTGGGACATTGGCCCTTTTAAAGTGCCAAATGTATTGTATTAGTTACACACATGCCCTCAATTCCTAACTTGGTTACCTGTGTCCTCCCTGCATCCTGCACCAGGTACGTTGGCAGCTCCAGGCTCAAAGCCAATGCTCGGAGATCCATCAGGTGGGCAGTGTTTGATCCTTGAACTACAACCTTCTTTGCACTAACAAGGAAAAAGCAAGTGATCAGAAAGAGCACCTACTGTCCTGCGACCTCTTATCACAGGCTGCTTGACTGGGGGAGCAGTGTACAAGCTAAGGAAGTCATTAGCCTAACAAAACAGTTAGAGATCCATCTCCCATTCATCTAGCAACTGCAAACCCATTTGCTTCAGATACGAGAATAGTTATTCTGAATTTATTAAGTTAAATGTCAGATAAATTATCTACAAGAGACACAAAAAACCCAGATCAGAAAGGCTCCTCCCCCTTTTGGCCCTTTTAACTACCAAGTAGAATGAGAACATTCTGATGTCGACTCACCTTTATCTGTTCAACCATTTCAGACAACTGCTTGAAGAACCATTTAGTGAGAATGCTAAATTAGTGACAGGGGAGATTAAGAGGGACAGCCAAGGAGAATCCAGTGTGAAAGCTCTGCTGCTACTGCCCCTCAAGCTTAGTCTTTGATATTGCCTGTTATTTCAATCCTTTACCCTCCCTCCCAACAAGGAAGCCTGACCAACATGAGTCAGAGTGCTCCACTTTGTCTCTGAATTTTACAACATATATTCAAAGGGATGCCTGGACACTTGTCTGTCAGGCACACATTACCATCTTACCCACATTCATCCCACTGGCAGATCATCTCCCTCCCAGTGGATTTTTCCTGTATTAACTGGTACAGGCCAACAGCTGCATGTCCAACCTGGGCTGCTATCTGTAAGATGAAACATTACATCTGAATAGGGTGAGCCACTGAAGCCACTCCTCCCACTGGTGTGATAATAGGGGCACAAGTCCTCTGCATTCAAGTAAGGCCTTCAGCAGGAGGCAGTCCATCACCTTCCCAGATTTGAAGGGGAAAAGGACCCCAAACCTCTCATTGGCTGGCACCTAGCTCTTTTCACAGGTGGCTCCGCAGTCTGGGCAGGGCGGGCGACCACCCCCTCCCCGCACCTTGGCCGGCCAGAATTTGGGCTGCTCGAAGCTTTCTCCGGGCCACCCGTGAACTTTACCTTCCCGACGCCCATGGCGAGCTCCATGTTCACCACAAACACCATCTTGTAGCAGCCGCCACCATCCGCCTGCTCCTGAAAAAGAAACCTGGGTGGAGGCCCCGGGCTCCGCGCGCGAGCGGGGGTGGGGGGGTGGGGGGGCGCCGCCAGGACAGGGGCCCCGGGCTCCGCGGGGGGGGGGGGGGCGCCGCCAGGACAGGGGCCCCGGGCTCCGCGCGCGAGCGGGGGGGGGGGGGGGTGGGGGCGCCGCCAGGACAGGGGCCCCGGGCTCCGCGCGCGAGCGGGGGGGGGGGGGTGGGGGGGCGCCGCCAGGACAGGGGCCCCGGGCTCCGCGCGCGAGCGGGGGGGGGGGTGGGGGGGCGCCGCCAGGACAGGGGCCCCCCCCGGGCTCCTACCTGCCTCTCCAGGCCGCCGAAGTAGAGCTGCGCCGCAGCCTCCGCGGACACATTCCCGGTCAGGGCCAGCGCCTACAGGGTGGAGAGAGCGCGGCGTGAGGCCAGGCCCGGCCCGGCCCGGCCCGGCTCGCCCGGCAGGGGTCACCCCGGCTCACCTGTCGCGCCGCCGCCTCAGGCACCCCCAGCTCCCGCAACGGCCCCAGCAGCGCCTCATCTGCCTCCATCCCACCACGTGACTTGCAGCCGCTCCGCTCCGCTATTGGCTGCGCCCGCCGTAGCCAGCCCAATCCGATTTGTTCCTCGCTTCCATGTGATTCCCGGCCACGCCCACACCCCGGCAAGGAATGCCCCCCGTCATCCGCTGTCCTTTGCCCCTCCCCTCCGCGACCCAACGTCCCCCGCGCCACGTCCCTCGTCTCTGCGCCCGCCTCCAGCCGCTCTGCAGGGCCAAGGCCGCTCACCCCCGCCCAGGCCGCCCCAGCCGGGGCCACGTGCCCCACCGTTCCCCCACTGCCCCCAGCCGCCGGGCCAGACAGCCCTGCCCCGCCCCCAGCAACCGGCACGGCTCAGCGGGCACCCGTCTGAGCTGGGGCCAAGAAACACTGCGCCCACGTGAATCTGACCCACAAGTGCATTCACAGAAAAGGAAAAGGAGTACTGACGCACCTTACAGACTAACCAATTTATTTGTCTCCAAGGTGCCCCAAGCACTCCTTTTCTTTTTGCGAATACAGACTAACAGGGCTGCCCCTCTGAAACCTGCCATAGAATCACAAAATCGCAGGGCTGGAAGGGACCCCAGAAGGTCACCTAGTCCAACCCCCTGCTCGAAGCAGGACCCATCCCCAATTAAATCATCCCAGCCAGGGGTTTGTCAAGCCAGGCCTTAAAAACCTCGAAGGAAGGAGATTCTACCACCTCCCTAGGTAACGCATTCCAATGTTTCACCACCCTCCTAGTGAAAAAGTTTTTCCTAATATCCAACCTAAACCTCCCCCACGGCAACTTGAGACCATTACTCCTTGTCCTGTCATCTGCTGCCACTGAGAACAATCTAGATCCATCCTCTTTGGAATCCCCTTTCAGGTAGTTGAAAGCAGCTATCAAATCCCCCCTCCTTCTTCTCTTCTGAAGACTAAACAATCCCAGTTCCCTCAGCCTCTCCTCATAAGTCATGGGTTCTAGACCCCTAATCAGTTTTATTGCCCTCCGCTGGACATTTTCCAATTTTTCCACATCCTCCTTGTAGTGTGGGGTCCAAAACTGGACACAGTACTCCAGATGAGGCCTCACCAATGTCCAGTAGAGGGGAACGATCACGTCCCTCGATCTGCTCGCTATGCCCCTACTTATACATCCCAAAATGCCATTGGCCTTCTTGGCAACAAGGGCACACTGTTGACTCACATCCAGCTTCTTGTCCACTGTTACCCCTAGGTCCTTTTCTGCCGAACTGCTGCCGGGCTATTCAGTCCCTAGTCTGTAGCGGTGCGTTGGATTCTTCCGTCCTAAGTGCAGGACTCTGCACTTGTCCTTGTTGAACCTCATCAGATTTCTTTTGGCCCAATCCTCTAATTTGACCTCTGCGTTATAATGCTCAGACACATAATCAGCATGTGGAATTCAGTCACAGGATATAATTGAAGACAGAATTCAGAAAGATATTGAATAATTATATGGATAACATGAACAATCGCAATTACATTAAGCAGGATTAAAAAGGCATAGTCTGTAAACCCTGAAGCCTCAAGCCATGAACCAGCTGCCAACTAAACAGGTTTACGAAGAAATTGCCCCTAGGGGGAGGCTGCTGCATAATTGTCCCTTATGAGGTTTCATTCACCTCTCTCTGCAACATGAAGTACTGGCCAATGTCTGAGAAAGGATGCTACTTTAGACAGACCACTCAGAGGAATTGCCAAACTTAATCCAGGGTCCCTCTGTATTTAGTGTGTTTACCCCTCAATTCCCAAAACCCATCAAAGTGTGGTATTTGCATATACTTACAAACCATTCAGGAATCATAGAATCATAGAATATCAGGGTTGGAAGGGACCCCAGAAGGTCATCTAGTCCAACCCCATGCTCGAAGCAGGACCAATTCCCAGTTAAATCATCCCAGCCAGGGCTTTGTCAAGCCTGACCTTAAAAACCTCTAAGGAAGGAGATTCTACCACCTCCCTAGGTAACGCATTCCAGTGTTTCACCACCCTCTTAGTGAAAAAGTTTTTCCTAATATCCAATCTAAACCTCCCCCACTGCAACTTGAGACCATTACTCCTCGTTCTGTCATCTGCTACCATTGAGAACAGTCTAGAGCCATCCTCTTTGGAACCCCCTTTCAGGTAGTTGAAAGCAGCTATCAAATCCCCCCTCATTCTTCTCTTCTGCAGGCTAAACAATCCCAGCTCCCTCAGCCTCTCCTCATAACTCATGTGTTCCAGTCCCCTAATCATTTTTGTTGCCCTTCGCTGGACTCTCTCCAATTTATCCACATCTTTCTTGAAGTGTGGGGCCCAAAACTGGACACAGTACTCCAGATGAGGCCTCACCAATGTCGAATAGAGGGGAACGATCACGTCCCTCGATCTGCTCGCTATGCCCCTACTTATACATCCCAAAATGCCATTGGCCTTCTTGGCAACTGCTGACTCATATCCAGCTTCTCGTCCACTGTCACCCCTAGGTCCTTTTCCGCAGAACTGCTGCCTAAATAAAGGGATTAATTAAACTGAAGCCTTTTCAGAATTAGGCCTGCTTAAGATAAAGAACATACAAATATAAAGATGAGATACTGCAGCTAAAACAGCTGGAATATCCTTTGATGCAGGATCCAACTGAGAAAGCTTCAGCAAATGCAATGGTACCTGGATGGCCAGTGAGACAGAAGCATCCACATATGTGGTAACTGGGCTGTGGAAATGGCATCAGGGAGGCCAGTACTGGGATCAGATAAGGGGAGAGAAGGTAGTTCTCTTCTCCTCCCCATCCTACCTGTAATCCCAGAGGAGCTGAGTAATATTGATAAAATGATCAGCATGGAAATAGTTAAGTGTTGACATGCAACTCACCATCATTAGAGTCAGAGTTAACACCCATCATCAAAATGTACTAGATCACGGGTTCTCAAACTTTAGCACCCAAGGACCCCAATTTTAATTTAAAATTTTTCACAGACCCCCCAAGCTGGCTTCTAATTTTCCCCAGGGTGCTCAACCCCAGCCCAGCCCCAAGCCCCACCCCTACCCTTCCCCCAAGTCCCCCCCCCCCCGTCTTCATACCCCCACCCCTCCTCTTCCCTGCCTCTTTCCACCCCATCCCCCAAGTGAGCCCCATCCCCGCTCCTCCCCTTCCCTCCCAGCACCTCCTGCACACCACTGAACAGCTGCTCTGCGGCCTGCAGGAAGTACTGGGAGGAATGGGGAGGAGATGATTGGCGGGGCTGGCGGTCCTGGACATGACTCGCGGACTCCAGTTTGAGAACTGCTGTATTAGATAGTTCACACTAAAAGACTTGCGGGTCCCCTCTCTTCCTCATTCCTGCCCCAGGCAAAAGTCAAGCAAAGGGGCTTTGCTCACAGAATTTAAGATTTGAGGGGAAAGAAATCCTTCCCAAAGCCTGGCAGCTTCTCCAAATCTAGAGTAACTGATGGAGCCCATGAACATTCCCTACTTGGTTAGGGGGCTAGGCCTAAAGATCTGCTTCCAGCAGTACCACTGTCGGTCCATGAAACCCCTTTATGGAGCCTCCTCGCACTGCCTGTACTCTGATTCAGAGAAACTACAGTGGTTCCAGTGTGCTTAGCTCTTCTATACCTGCTGAGGGAGAAGGCTACAGCATTAACTATTTGTGTCTTTCTACATTCAGCAGGCAGCAGGCTAGAGATCTCTGCACAGAGGACTAGAAACCTAACTTTTCTTTTAATGGAAGTCTAGCTTCTGCAGAAATCAATATGGAAGTTGAGTTATGCCATCTCCATAGACAGATTGGTGGCAGGTTCATAGATGTGGCAATAAATGGGAAAGTAATGGAGTAAAAGCACCTAGGTTCAGGAACAGAGGCGATGGATCCATAGGAACAGATGACAAGCTGCTGAGGAAAGAGCGTGAGACTCAATCAGGCTGCTTGGATTATGGTGTTAGGGAAATGGAGCCTGGTGAAGGACAGGAACACAGTGAGAGAAAGGCTGCCAATGCTTGAATTCCACTATGAATTCTATGGCCTGCATCTTCAACAGATTTGCCATCTGGTAGAGTTCTATGTCCTGTGGAATAAACTTATTTTCTGTGTTCCATCTCCAGAGAAGGAGTCACAAGGCTGATCTGGACACTGGTTACTCAGCCATGGGTGTTGAAGGCATTTCAGTGCTGTTGTCCGTTTGGCTGGTATGTATTCCAGCATTGGCAGAAGGAAGCTAGTAAATGGAGCAGCCTCATGCTTTGTCCAGTTGTATCTGTCCATTAGGGTGTTGTACAGACTGCAGGGGAAAAGCCTGGAAATCCGTAGGAGAGCACCTACCAAAGACGACATAAACACAATACTTCACCATTGAGTATAAAAACCTCCTAAATCCCTCTCCTCTTGCTGCTTTCTTACACACCACCTCCTCCTGGATTCTCCCTGTACCACCTTAAATAATTCTCCTGCTCTTCACTCTTTATACTTATTCGATACCTGTAAGGTGCCACCTGTCAGCCAGTTGTGCTGATCTTTGAACTCCCCCCAGTATGACAAGAATGCTCTGGTGATAATATGCCCAAAGGTGAATTAAATATTTTAAATGCAGTCACACCAGGGGCCATAAAGTCAGAGACCATCACCTCCCTGCTCCGTGACGCCTCTGTGAATGCAGCCCAAAAATGCACTGGCCCTTTTTTGTTGCCATATCTCACTGCAAACTCATGTATCATTTCTTTATTATGATTATTGCTTTTACAGGCCCAGAAGTCTGGTAGACACTTAACAGAAGACAGAAGACACAGTCCTTGCCTAAAGAGCATGCAGTAAGTCAGGTTAGGCATGGGCAGTACCCAGTGGGTCAGTTAAATTTACAAATATACACAATTAATGAGAAAAATATAAATAATGACTATCTTTTGACTCAGTTCTTGTTGGCACCATGGAAGGAAAAAAATGGTTACCTACCTTTTCGTAACTGTTGTTCTTCAAGATGTTTTGCTCATGTCTATTCCATTCTAGGTGTGCATGTGCCCATGTGCGCAGTTGTTGGAGATTTTTGCCTTAGTGGTATCTGTAGGGTCAGCAGCTAAGTTCACTGTAAGCTGCGCAGCTGCAACCTACTTAGCACCATGTAGATGCTCAGGGAACCTCCACGGGGACCTGCCGCAGCCGGGGGAGGGACGCCCCTTCCCCAGCCTCCACCTAGCCCGGCTGCCAACCTGCCGCAGCCGGTGGACCCCTCCCCCGGCACCAACTCTGCTGAGGCCCTGACCGGCCGCGGCCAGGGCAGCCCAGCCCAGCCTGGGATCCAGGTGCAGCCGGGGAGGCCCCTGCACCCAATCCTCTGCCCCAGCCCTGAGCCCCTCATGCCCGGCCCCACCCCAGAGCCCACACCCCCAGCCGGAGCACTCACACACCTGCACCCCAACCCTCTGTCACACATCACCTCCATAGCACATAAAATTCATTTCACACATGGGTGGGGAAAAATTAGAGGGAACACTAGTTGGCAGTGGTGCCCCCGTGAGTACTGTATATCATGCGCTGGCCCTATACCCCCTCATTTCTTTCTTGCAACTCCAACAGAGGGGCAGGAGGGCGGGTAATGGAATGGACATGAGCAACACATCTTGAAGAACAACAGTTACCAAAAGGTAGGTAACCTTTTTTTCTTCTTCAAGTGCTTGCTCATGTCGATTCCATTCTAGGTGACTCACAAGCAGTGCCAATGGAGATGGGCTCAGGATTCATGGTCTTGCAGCTTGCAGCACTGCTCTGCCAAAGCCAGCATCGTCCTGGGCCTGCTGGGTAAGCGCACAATGGAATGTAAATGTGTGGACAGACAACCAGGTAGCAGCTCTATAGATCTCTTAGATGGGCACCTGAGCCAAGAAGGTCACTGATGACAATTGCACTCTAGTTGAGTGCGCTATGACTATTGCCAGTGAAGGCACATTCGCTAGCTCGTAGCATTAGCAGATGCAGGCTGTGATTCAGGATGAAATTCTTTGAGCAGACACTGGTCAACCTTTCATCCTGTCTGCCCCTGCAATGAACAGCTGCGTTGACTTGCGAAACAGCCTCGTCCTGTCGATAAGAAGGCCAGCACCCTCCCGACGTCCAGGGTGTGCAACCTGCATTTTCCGATTTATGAGGCTTCAGGAAGAAGACAGGCAAATATATGTCCGGGCCAGTATGAACTGGAAAACTATCTTGCACAGGAACGCTGAGTTCAGTCGCAGCTGGACCTTATTCTAGTAGAATATGTTGGGCGGTTCTAAAATAAGAGCCCTGATCTCAGACACCCTGTGAGCAGACTTTACTGCATCTTCCAGGAGAGAAAGAGAAGAGAGCAGGAAGCCAGAGGTTCAAAGAGAGACCCCATGAGTCTCGACAGCATGAGATTCAAGTCCCAAGAAGGACAAGCTCCCGGATGTGAGGTGTGACAAAGTTCCTCCTCTGCCTTGGTGGGTCCTCTGCTTATTGGCGGGTTTGCTCGCCTCAGAGGTTCATGGCAGCCCTCAGTTTGGCCACTTTCATGGCTCAAAACTGCCCTTCACTCAGTTAGCCTCATCACTGGCCAGCATGGGGAAAGGAAGAACAATCCCCGCAGTCTCTGCTGATCCACCTAGCGGATCGGGGAACAGGCCAGAGACTTTCACCTCTGGTGGAATCCACAGTCCATTTCAACTCCTCTGGTATCAAGTAGGGAGTTGAGGGGATGGGGGGAACCCGGGCCCACCCTCTACTGCGGGTTCCAGCCCAGGGCCCTGTGGATTGCAGCTGTCTACAGTGGCTCCTGTAACAGCTGCGTGACAGCTACAACTCCCTGGGCTACTTCCCCATGGCCTCCTCCCGACATCTTCTTTATTCTCACCACAGGACCTTCCTCCTGATGTCTGATAATGCTTGTACTTCTCAGTCTTCCAGTAGTACGCCTTCTCCCTCTCAGCTTCTTGCACCTCTTGATCCCAGCTCCTCGCATGCGCCTCAAACTGAAGTGAACTCCTTTTTAAACCCAGGGTGCCCTGATTAGCCTGCCTTAATTGATTCTAGCAGCTTCTTGATTGACTGCAGGTGTTCTAATCCGCCTGTCTGCCTTAATTGTTTCCAGAAAGTTCCTTACCCAGGGAAAAGGGACCTACTTAACCTGGGGCTAATATATCTGCCTTCTATCACTCTCCTGTAGCCATCTGGCCCAACCCTGTCACAGAGGGCAGAGACACTCCAGACCTTTCAAAAACTGGGCTGTCATGTCATGAGCGAAGACCGACCTGCCTTGGAACGGAGGGTGGAAAGCCAAAATAGTGGCCAGGTGGACCCTGACTGATGACAGGGACAAGCCCTGGAGTTTGAGGTACAGAAGATATTCCAGAATAACCTGCAGCAAGGCCTGCTCAGCCTGGATGCGTCGTTCTGAAGCCCAACACACGAACCTTTTCCACTTGGCCAAGTAAGTAGCTCTGGTGGAGGGTTTTCTGCTACCCAACAAAGCCTGTTGAACCTGGGCCGAGCATTCCCACTATTCCGCATTCAGCCATGCAGTAGCCATGCTGTCAAGTACAACACCACCAGGTTTGGGAGCAGAAGACTGCCATGGTTCTGGGGCAGCAGGTCCAGCCAGAAAGGTAGCCGCACTGGGGCAGCTACCACAAGGTCCAGCAGTGTGCCGAATCAGTGCTGGCGAAGCCACTTGGGGGCCATCAGGATAACCTTTGCCCTGTACTGTTTGATCTTCAGGAGGACTCTGTGGATCAATGGCACTGGCAGGAAAGCATACATCAGGGCCCTTGACCACAGGAGCAGGAAAGCATCTGACAGGGAACCCCATCCATGCCCCAGAGTGAACAGAACATGTGGCATTTCCTGTTCTGACGGGACGCGAACAAGTCCACTGGAGGGAGTTCCCCACTTCCGGAAGATCATACTGGCAGCCTCCAGATGGAGCGATCACTCGTGGTGAGACAAGAAGGTCCTGTTGAGGCTATCAGCAAACACATTCCTGCTCCTGGGCAGATGTGCAGCTACCAGATGAATGGCCTGCCACTCAAAGAAGTCCCAAAGGCTGGGAGCTTCTTGTCAAAGGCCTGGCTTTGCCCTGCCTCTTGATGTAATACATCGTGGCAGTATTGTCTGTCAGGACTTGCACCACCTTGCCCCTGAGCTGCCTGACCTTGATGTGGAGGGCCAGATCGTCTCGCAGCTGGTGGCCTTGAGTGCTGAGTTTGCCCAGGGGGGCTCCCCAGCCCAGGTCCGAAGCATTGGAGACCAGGGTCAGTAAAGGGGACACAGCTGTGAAGGGAACTCCCTGCAACACCAACCCGGGGCTCATCCACCATTCCAGGGACAATAGGATGTGATCCGGCACCCTGACTACCCAGTCTAGGTCATGCCCGTTGGGGATGTAAACCAACACCAGCCACACTTGCAGAGGGTGGAGGTGGAGCCGGGCATGACTGACTACATATATACAGGCGCCAACAACCGTGGCCCAACAACGTGGCCCAACAACCGTGGGCAGCTATGAGCCATGGTGAGCGGGTGGTTCTTCACATGGGAGATCAGGTCCTACATGGCCTGAAAACATGCCTCTGGAAGGAAGGCTCTGGCTCACGTGGAGTTGAGAACCGCCCCTATGAACTCTATGCGCTGGACTGGCCTTAAGGTGGATTTTTTCTCATTTACCAGCAGGCCCAGGTCATGGCAGATCAAGGCTTCTCTGCACTTGTTCCTGAGACCTGCCCTTGATAAGCCCGTTATTGAGATATGTGAAGACCTGGACCCCTCAACATCTCAGGTAAGCGTCCACTGACGCCATACATTTTGTGAAGACCCTTGGGGCTGATGAGAGGCCAAAGGGGAGCGCAGTAAATTGGAAATGGCGTCCGCCCACTATAAAACAGACGAAATGCCTGAGACCTTGGAATAAGGAAATAACCATCCTTCAGGTCAAGCGAGGCATATCAGTCTCCTGGATCCAGGGAGGCGATGATGGAGGCCAGGGAAACCATGCAAAACTTCAACTTCTTGAGAGACTTGCTGAGGCGCTGCAGGTCCAAAATGGGTCTGAGGCCCCCTTTTGCTTTCGGGATGAGGAAGTAGTGGGAGTGGAACCCCTTTCCTGTCATGTCCTGAGGGATCTCCTCCACTGCCCCCAGGCACAGGGGGTTCTCGACTCACAAACAAGGAGTTGCTCATGAGAAGGGTCCCTGAAGAGGGATGGGAAGGAGGGGAGGTGAGAGGGAGGGGTAGCCGAAAACTGCAGGGTGTATCCTTTGACACTGTGTCCAGCACCCAGCGGTCTGAGGTGACCCATGCCCAGGCAAGTGCTAGGGACGAAGTCAGTTGAGGAAAGAATGGGATGGATCCTGGGAGTTGACTGGGACATCGCTCTTGAGCGCCCTCTTGAAATGAGTGCTTCTGACCCCTGAGATGCTTTGCTGGGGTGGACTGTGCAGGCAAGTGGGAGGAGGAAGGGTGGCGGCAGCGGTTGAAACTTATGTCCACATCCCTTCTCCTTGCAGGCCCTGGACGGGCTGCCAAAAGGCATGCCTCATGCACTGACCTAGCCCGGTGCCGTCAGTGCCACCAACTGTTGCTCCAAGGCGGCAGCAGATGTGCGGTGCAAAGAGGGCGTCAACATGACCGGCACTCCCCACATGCTCCAATAAGGCCACTGCGCTGGCCACTGGCCGTGCTGCCAAGGTGCTGCCATCGATGTCGATGCGGCCTCAGGTGCCCAATTGCACCGGTGGAGTTTAGGTGAGGGGCTGAACTGCTCTTCCATGCCAGTGGAATCCCCTTCCAGTGACCGTGATGGGGCTGTCGACGCCTGAATCTGCCTGCTGACTGTCGCTGCTGGAGACCAGTGCCTGGAGTGAGAGGATCAGTGCCATTATCGAGGGGACCGGTGCCAGGGGGACCAGAGCTGTGACGGGGAGTGCTCCCACAGGGCAAGCGACGGAGATCTGTGCCGAGAGGATGACCATCGGGAGGACAAATGGTGCTGGTAGTATGGAGACAGGCACCTCCCTCTAGGCAATCCGCCTTGAGACAGCAGGGACTGCGATTGTGGCGCCGGGGACCGAGGGTGAGCCTGAGAGGATCCGGGCTGTGACTCCAGTGATCTGCAGCATGGAGGTAGAGAGCACTGTCTTGTCTCGAGGGATCAGTGGCGCTCCAATGCCCCTTGAGGGGTCTTAGCGGCTGGCTTGCCCTCATAGGGAACCTTTGCCCTTCCTCTGGCACATGCTGTGTTGGCGGCACGGGTAGAGGCTGTGCTCTCTCGGCTCTTGGGAAGGAGTCAATCCCGTCAGGAGTTTGGGTCCCATACCACTTTCGGGAGTCGGTGGTTGATCCTTCAAGGGGCTAAAGGCCCCGACCAGGGAGGCACGTCCACATGGCTCTGGAGTGGCTGGGCAGCCTGAACTGGGTCCTTTGCCCGATGTCCCATGGCCCTTCTTGTCTGGTGCCAGGGAACCATGCTTCCTTGCTTTCTTTTTGGGAACAGGCGGTAGGGAGCGGTGCCAGGTGGAGCTCACGGCTGGGGGTGTGCTGTGACCGAGACCAAGGGGAGTCTCGGTGGGACAGCTTGGAATCTGGATGAAGGGCACATCTCCATGAGGAGAGCCTGCAAATGAATATCCTGCTCCCTCTGAGTCCTGGGCTGAAAGTTTTTACAAATACAGCACTTGTTCTTCACTTGTGATTCCCCCAAGCAGTTGAGGCAGCTGCTGTGGGGATCACTTCCTGGCCTAGGCCTGTTTCAGTCCGCACAGGGCTTAAACCCAGAGACCGGGGCATACCCCGCCTGGGGGGACTCTAACTGCTAACTACTTAACTACACTTAACAAGTACTTACCACTAACTACTATAAACGATTGGTCTCGTTAGAGCTGGTATGGCAACCCCCATTTTTTCATGGTGTGTGTGTGTGTGTGTGTTCCTACTGTATTTTCCACTACATGCATCTGATGAAGTGGGCTTTAGCCCACAAAAGCTTATGCTCAAATAAATTTGTTAGTCTCTAAGGTGCCACAAGTCCTCCTCGTTCTTTCTACTATAAACAAACTATTTACAAGGCCTTAAGACTCAAGTCAGTAGAGAGGAAACCGCTAACCCTTGTGATGCAATGAAAGGTTCTCCAACTAACCACCACAGGAGCAACCGAGAGGGCGTAGGGCCGGTGGCACCTAATATACTAACGCATGAGCATGGCACTCAAGGGAGCGCCACTGCTGACCCTAAGGATACTGCTACGGCAAAAATCTCTGACGACCACACACACCTAGAAAGGAATCGACATGAGCAAGCATTCGAAGGAGAATGAGCCTTCAAGAGGGACCTGAATGAGCTGGGAGGGGATTGTCAGACCAATATTTGGAGGTTCTCCCAGGTATGGGAGCATGATAGAGCACTAAAAAGGCACAGAAATGGTAGTGAGAGAAAAATATTAGTGGCAGGTCCTTTGAGGCTGTTTCACTGGCTGAGTGGAGAAAGGAACATAGTAAGAGACTAAGTGGGAAAGTGGGGAGGGACAGTGTTAGGTAGGACCTTGGAGTCAAGGACAAAATGTTTAAACTTGATGAGCCAAAGGAGAGACAGCAAAGAGATTCAAACAGAGGAGAGGGCGCATTTTAGACAGACTGGGCTGGAGGCAAAGGGGGCGGAGCTGGGAAGAGAATGTGCTTGTCCTCTCTCAGCATAATTCCTGAATTTCAGGCTTCTGCCAGCTTGACTCTCATTTAATTATTTTCATCCCGTTTCTACTCTCTCTCTCTCACTGGACTAAGAAACTGCTACCAACTTTAGAATTTTGTACAGGCATCCATCTCCTGAGTAACTCTCCAGTCAATAGGTTGGCAGAGCAAGGTCCTAGAGGACTTCATGGAGTCTTCAGCTCTCCTCCCTGATAACAGAGAGCTTTGCTTAAGATAGCTTTTTGTTTGTTTTTCAAAGAGCAAGTTATTTAGGGGTGGGCCAGAGATCTGCACCCTTCTGCACAGGTGGCGACTTTCCATTGTGCCGGGGGGTTCTTGACCCCTGGTTCTGCCCTAGGCCCCACTCCCACTCCACCCCTGTCTCCAAGGCCACACCTCTGCCCTGCCCCACATCTTCCCACCCCTGCTGTGACTCTTCCTGCCCCGTTCCATCCCTCCCTCGAATGTGCCATGTCCTTGCTCCTCCCCTTCCTCCTTCCAGCCTCCTGCATGCTGCAAAACAGCTGATTGCAGCAGGCAGGTGGGAGGGGGAAGTGCTGATTGGCAGGACCCACTGGTGGGCAGGAGGCACTGATACGAATAGGGTACTGGGGGGAAAGGGAGGTGGGGGATAGGGAGCCTGTCGGTGGGTGCTCAGCACCCACCATTTTTTTCCCATGGGTGCTCCAGCCCTGGAGCACCCACGGAGTCAGCGCCTCTGCCTCTCTGGGTAACTCCCCAGCTCCTATTTTCACCTTGTCCGCTGAAGAATTTTGATGACTGTTTCCAGGAGAAAGCAATTTTAGGAGGAATTCTTCCCAGGAGTTCAATGATACGAGCAACATGATCTAGAGAGAGAGAGAGAATGGGGGAAAATGAGAAGCTGGATATTTAGATTTTATGACCATGTCATCAATAAAGTCACTGAAGATGACAGAATCCTACCATCATCTCTGGAGAAATATTTCCCAGCCTGGGGTTCAAAAAGGAGGTTGCCGGTCGCCATTTCAAATGCCTGGAAATGAAATAGCCTATTAATCCAACTTAGTGCCCAAGCCAGACAGTCAAGAGAGTCATTCTTCACCAGTCCCTCCACTCCCTCAGCACCACCCCGTTCTTCACTTCTCCAATACTCCATGACACAGGAATGTTCCCAAGATAAGGAAACACCTGCAGGTGCTCTGCCACCACAGACATCACATTCCCCTTTGCCTGGGTAAATCTCAGTGTGTATCTGGTTCAGTTTGACATATGTTAGGTTCCATATATAGGATATTAAATTGCCTTGTAATCAATATAGGGACAAGAAGATTAAGAGGAGGTTTATCTGCAGTACAACTTTGAACAGAAGTTGGTATTTGCAGAGTGCCTATTTTTAATAACATGACTTCTTCAGACAAGATTTTTCTTACTCCCAAATGCAGTAAGATAAATTGATGGCTGCAGACAGATATTTTCGCAGGGTTGCTGGTGTGTCATTCATGTTCACATCTGTGGTAAACTGCAGTCACCATGTCCATTGGGCTGAGAGTCCCTACCAGGCAGGCTGTGCTCCAGATATCTGCAGGAGTGCTGTAATCTAACCCAAGAAGAACTTCCAGGGCTCGGTATGGCTGGGTCTGGATCTCTTTGGAAAGGGGCTTGTACTGCAACAGAAAGGACAGACTATGGCTAGTGGTTCACAACTGATTAGAAACAAAGAAAATCACAGCAAAGTCCAGGACACAGTGGGACAGACCATGGATGGAATATGCTGAATGCACATACCCAATCTCATGCAGGATACAGCAGATCTACATTCTGAACCCCACAACACCTGGTGTGATTTCCCTTCATTCTCTTCATGATTAGACGTTTCTACTTGATTGACATTGTTTGACATTCCTAGCTGTAGTAGCTAACTGTATGCACATACAAGCTTGTCCAAAGCATGCAGCATGACCCAGAGTATAGAGCTCAGCTCTGAGCTGGGAGTGCAGAGGACAAACACACACATTACAAGATGAAATCACTCTCTCTTTCACAGCACACGCTGCAATAAAACTTTTCAAGGAGATGTACAGTGATGGACAGACACCAAGATCAGAGTCAGAAAAGAGAGAACAGGCTCCTTTATCATGGGGGGGTGAGAGTTGAAACTGACTCACGGTCCAGCATGCGCTGCCTAGGTCTGCAATTTTCACTCCCATTTTCATTATATTGTAATGATCCAATTGATTGGCAAGAATTCCTGAATGAGGAAAAACAGAGCTTAAATCCACAACTTTGCTAGATACAATAAATCATGGTTTTAAGACAGACACTGGATTTATGGTTTATTACAACAATCTGTAACCCACTAATCCCCCTTTTGTCCTATGACTCAGACCCTATGAAGGCCACTTCACCTTAAATGATCCCTCAGCATATGTGCTAAGCACGAAAGCTAAACTATCTGATTGATCTTGTATTTAGCTGTGACTCCCTGAGTACCTTTCCCAGACCTGAGGAAGAGCTCTGTGTAGCTCCAAAGCTTGTCTCTCTCACCAACAGAAGTCAGACCAATAAAAGATATTACCTCATCACCCTTGTCTCTCTGTCTCCAAACTAACAGGTATCTCATTCAACACAGATCATTCATGTATGTTTTTGCCTTTATCTAATGTCTTTCAGCCCAAAGGATCCTACAGTGCTT
The DNA here is from genome assembly GCF_965140295.1 of Lepidochelys olivacea. Classification (NCBI taxonomy): domain Eukaryota; kingdom Metazoa; phylum Chordata; order Testudines; family Cheloniidae; genus Lepidochelys; species Lepidochelys olivacea. The sequence continues at coordinate 397,843 of NC_140417.1, read as the reverse complement.
TACAGAGAGGTGATTCCTCTTTACCTACCACTGAAACTTCTATGTGCTTAGGAGAGGACACGAAGAAGAATCTGGTATCCAGTTAGATCGGCAAGAGGATTTTAGAAGAACAGCCTGTTGTTGTCTGAAGTGGAGCATTGGGGTCAGCACCAACTGAGAGGGAAGAGTGCCCCCTACTCAGTCACTCACCCACTCTGCATCACAGTGCCCTTACCACCAAGCTGGGGCACTGGGGCCAACACTGACTCAGGAAAGAGCACTCCCTCCTAAGTCCCTCAGACTAGAGCCATAGCACTCGCTTTTCTCCTCTGACAATATCAGCAAAAGGAAATATGACCCCTCCAGGGTACTGACTTCAGAGCAGATTCTGTCTGCCAGAGAATTGAAAGGCGACCAGCTACCTTTTCACAGAATCATAGAATATCAGGGTTGGAAGAGACCTCAGGAGGCCATCTAGTCCAACCTCTTGCTCAAAGCAGGACAAACCCCCAACTAAATCATCCCAGCCAGGGCTTTGTCAAGCCAGGCCTTAAAAACCTCTAAGGATGGAGATTCCACAGTGCTTCACCACCGTCCTAGTGAAATAGTGTTTCCTAATATCCAACCTAGACCTCGCCCACTGCAACTTGAGACCATTACTCCTCGTTCTGTCATCTGCCGCCACTGAGAACAGCTGAGCTCCATCTTCTTTGGAACCCCCCGTTCAGGTAATTGAAGGCTGCTATCAAATCCCCCCTCACTCTTCTCTTCTGCAGACTAAATAACCCCAGTTCCCTCAGTCTCTCCTCATAAGTCATGTGCCCCAGCCCTCTAATCATTTTCGTTGCTCACAGCTGGACTCTCTCCAATTTGTCCACATCCCTTCTGTAGTGGGGGGACCAAAACTGGACACAATACTCCAAGTGTGGCCTCACCAGTGCCGAATAGAGGGGAATAATCACTTCCCTTGATCTGCTGGCAATGCTCCTACTAATACAGCCCAATATGCGGTTGGCCTTCTTGGCAACAAGGGCACACTGCTGACTCATATCCAGCTTCTTGTCCACTGTAATCCCCAGGTCCTTTTCTGCAGAACTGCTGCTTAGCCAGTCGGTCCCCAGCCTGTAGCGGTGCATGGGATTCTTCCGCCCTAAGTGCAGGACTCTGCACTTGTCCTTGTTGAACCTCATCAGATTTCTTTTGGCCCAATCCTCTAATTTGTCTAGGTCACTCTGGACCCTATCCCTACCCTTCAGCGTATCTACCTCTCCCTCCAGCTTAGTGTCATCTGTGAACTTGCTGAGGGTGCAATTCATCCTATCATCCAGATCATTAACAAAGCTGTTGACAAAACTGGCTCCCGGATCAACCCCTGGGGCACTCCACTTGATACCGGCTGCCAACTAGACATCGAGCCATTGATCACTACCCGTAGAGCCCAACAATCTAGCCAGCTTTCTATCCACCTTATAATTCATTCATCCAATCCATATTTTTTTATCTTGCTGGCAAAAATACGGTGGGAGAGCATATCAAAAGCTTTGCTAAAGTCAAGATATATCACATCCACCGCTTTCCCCATATCCACAGAGCCAGTTATCTCATCACAGAAGGCAATCAGGTAGGTCAGGCATGACTTGCCCTTGGTGAATCTATGTTGACTGTTCCTGATCACCTTCCTCTCTTTTGATTTTTATCTTGGAAAAGACATCCCTTTCCCTCAAATATCTTCCAGATTATGTTACTTTACAATGAAGTGCTCGTTAATATGTCATACACTACCATGCAAGCCTGATTCAAGCAAAAATCTGTCAATAATTTAGTGTCACCATTCACCCTAGAACATTAGGCCCATGAAACAGCAGCACCGTGAGACAAGCTCTGACATAAAATGTGTTACATCTCCCAGATCATTCCTAGAAGGTGAGGAATATCTCTGGTGCAAAGACTCAGACTACAAGTGCTGGTGTTGTGTTTAAATTACAGAAAGGAAGTAGGTTTCAGAGTGGTAGAGTCTGTGTCAGCAAAAACAACGAGAAGTCCTTGTGGCACCTTAGAGACTAACACATTTATTTGGGCATAAGCTTTTGTGGGCTAAAACCCACTTCATCAGATGCAGGGAGTGGAAAATGCAGTAGAGAGATATAAATACACAGCATATGAAAAGATGGGAGTTACCTTACCAAGTGGAGGGTCAGTGCTAACGAGCCAACTCAGTTAAGGTGGAAGTGGGCTATTCTCACCTTCACTGAATTGGCTCATTAGCCATGACCCCCACTTGGTAAGGCAACTCCCATCTTTTCATATGCTGTGTATTTAATCATAGAATATCAGGGTTGGAAGGGACCTCAGGAGGTCATCTAGTCCAACCCCCAGCTCAAAAGCAGGACCCATCCCCAATTAAATCATCCCAGCCAGGGCTTTGTCAAGCCTGACCTTAAAAACTTCTAAGGAAGGAGATTCCACCACCTCCCTAGGCAACGCATTCCAGTGTTTCACCACCTCCTAGTGAAAAAGTTTTTCCTAATATCCAACCTAAACCTCCCTACCGCTCTACTGTATTTTCCACTCCATTCATCTGATGAAGTGGGTTTTAGCCCAAGAAAGCTTATGCCCAAATAAATTTGTTAGTCTCTAAGGTGCCACAAGGACCCCTCATCATTTTTTTTTAGAAAGGAAGTAGCATTCTCAGAATAAGAACCTAAATAGAACAGAATAGAATGGAATAGTTTAACACTGAGAACATGAACTAGATGTTCTCCTCTGAAGATTTCTTGTCAAATGTGACTGTCTGGATCACAAATGAGGACTAGTTTGCAGTGACAGAGCTGTGTATATGTGTGAGCAGGAGTAAAAGGCATCAGCAGATCTGTAGGAGGGAGTGGGAGGAGATGCTGCAGGGCTGGATTGAGGGGCATCAACTGCGTCAGAATAGCAGGGGGAGCTGCGTGTCCATCTCATCGTGATGTCCCCATGAATTGCATAGTTTTGAGGCTGCTGCTCCCTTTCAGCAGATCAGATTTGTTTCCATTCCTGTGCCAATACAATCCCCCTCTCTGTTTCTGATATTCTGGTTGTCAGACATGGTTCTCAGATCTATGGTGATAAATTTAACTGGGCAAAGAGTGGCTGGATAGGAATTCCTACTTCGTCAATTTTGATGGGACTAGTGGAAAGCAACTGGGCCTTGCTGGTGCCCCGGTCAGGCAAAGACATTTATTGGGATAACTGTACTCTCTGAGACACGAGAGCCTGTCGCAGCAGCTCTTGATGCCAGGACATTGAGCTTTGTGAAACAGGAGTTTGATCTTGACTGTGGCTGCTGTTAAACTGTCTCGGAGAAAATAGAAGTCACAAATGAGAATGTTTTATTTTAAAGTCACAGAAGCCAGTGCATAAAGCAAAAAAAAAAAAAAACACCCAAACAAAAAAAAACAAGGGAGGGCTTTATTTTCCAGCATTTGCTGTTTATGAAGGCTGTTGGTCTATCTGCACTGACTCCAGGGCTCACAGACTGCCCCAGGTGAAAGACGACACAGGAAAAAACATTAGCCCATTGAGTTACATAGGTACTATCTACAACCAGAGGAAGCACTGAGATGAAGAGACCCTGAGAAGTCATTGCAATGCCTATATAAGCCTGAAGAAGAGCAGTAAACACAGGTCTCCTTTAAACATCAAATACTAGAGATGGGCCTTTGCATGGTTAAAACAAAGTACTTTGGGTTACAATTAGCACGAAAAGTGCTATACAAGGTGGACCTGTATTGTACTGTAAGGCTGTGAGTAATTTCTCAGAAGTGATGGAAATGTACAGTATCAGCAAATGCTCATAATCTTCCAGTTGCTCCTACACACAAACCCATCTGCAGCAGCATGTCTATGCACAAACAGACCTAGACTGGGATTTGAGTGATTGGTATATGAGACAGATAGGCTTACTCCTGGAAACTAGAGGTGGAAAAGGCATACCAATACAGGGTCATCTAGGCCAATGGCCTCTTACCAGGGAGTGGAGGAATTTCTCCAACTGTATATTTACGCTTGGTATGAAGTCTCCATAGGCTGAAGTTGGGGTGTAGTAAGCAGGAATGTTCTTGTTCCTCGCAGGAATCCTAGCACCTGTATGAGTCCCACTTTCTGCACTAAACTCTGCAAATCTTTACCCTTTCCAGCCTACCTGGTTTCTTTAGGCCCAGATCTATGCTTTGGATCCAGGCAGCTGTGTCATGCAGAAGCTTCTGGAGACTCTCTTCATCCACCTGCAGCAAGATGTTCTCTGGCTTGATGTCTGTGTGGATAATCCGACAATTGGTATGCAGGAACTGCAGCCCTGCCAGTACCTGTATGAACCACAGACAGTGATTAACAATCAGGAATGCAGAGACCACTCCTAGGAGCAGCTTTAGGTGATGTCACAAAAGAAAGAGTCCAACATAATAGACTTGGTGTTTCACACAGATTCTGATGTTTATGAAGAATGAGACACAGATAACATGGAAAATTCTGAAGGAGGCCATCCCAATATAGGGAATCCCATGCATCTGCTTGGAGTCAGCATCTGTGACAGGGTGCTGAGTGAGAAGGATTTACTCAGCCCCTGTCACTCCAGCCTCAATCAAGGGGAATGGATTGGGGCTGGGTGAATAGCCCGGTGTCTACCTGGTAATAGGCCGTACCTGCCAGCCTCATTAGCCAGGGCTATAAAGGCTGGGAGGAAGCTGGAGGGAGGAAGGTAGGTAGGTGGGGGGAGGCCCAGGCCCAGGCCCAGGCCCAGACCCAGAGGGAGGTGGGAGTCGGGAGTCTTCTGGTTTGTTGCTGGCCAGGCCTGCAGTTGGCTGCGAAACCTGTACATTGGTGGAAAGTGGTGGCAGGAAAACAAGTGGAAATAAAGAACACTGGTGTTGCATCAAGTTGAGGTGTTCCTGACTGACTGGAGAGGGCAACAGGGGCCGAAACCAGAGGGGCCCAACATGCACCTTGCTATACCTGGGGGCTTGTCCGAGATCTGAAGCCAGCACAAAAACTTGGTGGCTCAGAGATGGAGGGAACCCTGCAGTGGCTAGCAAAGCAACAGGAGAAGATGCGGAAGGCACTGCAAGCCTTCCAGCAATCCCACCAGCTAGAGAGGCAGGCCTGACTTACCTGGCAAGCGGAGCAACAGAAAACTCTCCAGGACTTTATAAAGGAGCAGGTCAGTGTGCAGCAGCAGCTCCTACAAAGACTGGTGAATCCCCTGTGAGGTGAGGGCACCCGCGCAACGGTGTTAGGCCTATGTAAGATGGCAGATGACCCGGACACCTTTCTTTGTAGCTTTGAGTGGGTAGCCATGGGTGCCAGATGGGATAGGGCAACCTGGGCCCTACAACTGGCTCACTATGTGGCCGGCAAGGCTCAAGCCACCTATATGCCACTGAGCAACGACCAGGCCAAGGACTATGAGGTGGTGAAGGCAGCCGTCCTAGACCGCATAGGGCTGTCAGCAGTGAAATACTGGCAGAAGTTTGTCTTACCTTACCTACCTTGACTGGCTAGAGGGGTATTATGGGAGCAAGTGGTGTGATACAACTAATGGTTTCATCATAGGACCTAGAAAGAAAGAGGTGACGTCTGAGCTACTTGGATTTAGCATAGTGAGAAATGGGGAACTCCCACATTGCACTAGTACGAAGAAAGTAGATTTTGGGGAACCAAGTAGCAAGGTGCAATGGAAGGAAGTATTACAATCCACTCATAAGAAAGTGGCTGGGGACACTATAATTAAGGTGCAAAAGGATATAATTTGACCAGGAAAAATGTAAGCAACAAGACATGGCTTTTCATGAACTGGCTCAGATTTGTGATCACTAATTATCATGCTGACCAACATCATCTCATTGTTTCTTGGTCTCTCTACCCTCACCCACAACTGTTTGTTGCATCAATCTGTTGTCTGTAATCTTACACTTAGATTGTAAGCTTTTTGAGACAGGGACTTTCTCTGTGTTATATAGGTTTTTACAGTACCTAGCACAAAGGGGCCTTGGTCTCTAGGCACTACCATATTACAAATAAGTAGAAATAAAACCTGCAATGGTATTGGGGAGAGACCCAAACAAGAATATATAGAGTTAGTTAAAGTGTGTAGGGAAAAGAGAAGGACAACGGTTCATCGCTGCAGGAAAAGGATACCTTGTTATGGAGCACGGAAAGTCTGAAGAGTCAAGAATTTAGGGACTTAACTGTTTGGGAAGAAAACATACTCTACACATGGAGAATAACCCACTAATGAACATTGATTAGTAAATGAAGGTTTTAACAGACTCACTGATACTCACAAGACATTGTTTCTGAGTTAGCCAAATATAATATCAGTAGCAGCAGAATGGCTACTGAAAAGTCCTGTTTTACACTCTGTTAAGTCACATGTTGACAGATTTTCTTAACACTTTCAAAATAAACCACTTTCTGGGCTGCACATCAAATAAGGAGAAATTTCAGCCTCAAAGATAATTTGTGGGGGGGAAGAGTACCTAACCCACTTCAAATGGAGGGAACAGAAGGAAAATGCCACCTCAGCAGTCCCTAACTCTAGTAATAAGAATTATTGTTTGCTTAGCACTTTAAAGACCGGTATGAAGACAAAGGTTCCTGTCTCAAGATCTTAAGTAGACAAAGGATGGAGGAAGGGATACAATAAGAAGCAAAGTTTGAGTGAAGTTGAGCACACAGCTTGTTAGTTCCAAGATGTTCAGATGAATTTTCCCATGGGAGCAGGAGTTAATTCAGAGTAAGATGACCTCTTAATTCCCACCCATAGAGGGTTTCAGATGCTATTTGAGAAACAGGCTAAAGGAGGAAGAGTCCATTTCATCTACACCAAGCCTCTGGAGGAGGCTGGGGTGCTTAGGTAGCAAATGTTCCTCTGACATCTTGACAAGTGGATCACAGAAAAACTCAAGAGTTCTGAGATGTACCATGTGGTTGTAACTGAACTTTGAGATCTGTTAGCCTTTTCCATTCCCTAGCAGTCCATGGACACTGTGTAAGAAACATCGTTTCTGGCATGTTTGTTTAAGTAAAATACCAAGACTATGTGGAGGATGGAGAAAGATTGTGATTCTGATCAGAGCATGGGGGATTACTCCCTGAATGAAAATATCATTCAGCCATGGCACTTGCTGCAGCCCAGGCCTCTGGTCGTGTTGTGTGGAAGGAAAGAGAGAGCTATGAAGCAAAGTGCTAGCAATTTGTAATACCATGAAGAAAGCTATATAGACAAACCTCACAGTCAAACTGGAGCCAACTCAGGACTGCTTAACTAAGTGGTCTCCATGTGTATCTTGCTTTCAGTGCTGGCTATGACTGCACACTGAAGTCAGCTTGTCAACAGCAGATTTTTAATTGTGGAGGGAGGAAAAAAAAATTTTCTATGATGTTGTCAAAGCTACAGCAGCCAGATGGAGGTTCTTATGTCAACAGACGGTATGGATGACAGGCAGGTTTGTTTCATGTGTCCCTGTGGGCAGCAGATTAATTTTCAAGAGTTGCTCAGTGAAGTAACACTCCATAATACTGACTATTCTGAGCTGAACCAACTTTCTAAATATGTCACTTTGCAACCTGCAACCTCAACAATATCAGTAGTGACAGGTTTCAGAGTAGCAGCCATGTTAGTCTGTATTCGCAAAAAGAAAAGGAGTACTTGTGGCACCTTAGAGACTAACCAATTTATTTGAGCATAAGCTTTCGTGACAAAAGCTTATGCTCAAATAAATTGGTTAGTCTCTAAGGTGCCACAAGTACTCCTTTTCTTTTTGCGAATATCAGTAGTGAATTTCCCAGGCACCAGTCTACAAAAGACCACTGAAATCTGAATAAGCAGCTCTTTTAAAATTCCAGTAAAATTAGGGGTTAGGCCAGGCTAGGCAACCCAAAAGGTCACGTAAGGACATTGATTCTTTTCACCGTATGCATTTTAATGTTAGGTACTGCCACACAATTCAGGTTAAAACATATACTTGTATTTCCTGTTAGCTAACAGCTTTTTAGTTATTTCATCATTTTGGTATTCTTGTTAACTAATTTTGTAATGTCTTAAAAATATCTTGGATTTTTATTGACTTTTCATAGCAAAAAGTCCTGATGCGTTTGACAAATAAATCTAGACAGAGCTTATTTCTGCCACTGAAGTGCAGGCACCTCTGGAGCAAGACGAGGAAGTTGTTTTGTCATGCACAGTAACAGCACACATCAGTTTAATACATAAAGAAGTGCCTCAGTAGTGCCTCCAGGTCTGTTTCTGCAACCTGAGGCTGCTTTGTTCGAGCTCTGGTGGGCGGATATGGCTGTACCGGTTTGGAAGACTCGCAACTGGTCCTGCTAGCCCAAGAGATGAGACATGGGCACAGCTTTTGCTCTGTTTGTTCTTCCTTGGATTTATGTCACATTTTTACTTTTTGTTTTCTTCCCTGAAGGGACGACGGACCAGTACTTCCTTGTAACAGGTTTGACCCCTTTGGTCTGTTCCTCTGTGGGTTTATTTTAATCACACTGGAATAAACTGCAGACAAACCCAACCAGTATATTGTTAGCTATTCCAGTCCTCTTCACTGGAAGATAAAAACATACTAGCCTAAGATGTGCATGTGAGAGGGCAGGTGTGTAATTGGGTAGGGAAATGATCTCCATCTCACCAGAATTGTATTTAAATTTGGGACAAAACCACATTTGGATTTTATGCTTTAGTAAAATAATCCTGAGTGTTCTAAAAGGTTCCTCCACTGCACACCCAACCTGCCCAGCTATCTTCTCTACCCCCAGGCCTCCCCCACCCCGCTCCCTGTGTCCTCACGCTTCCAGTGCTCCGAGCTCTCACCTGCTGTAGGACTTTTTTCACAAAGGGCAAGGGGAGACCCTGGGCTCCATGGCTCCTCATCAGACATCGCAGAGAAGGGCCCAGCAACTCAAATACCAAGCACACATGTAGGAAAGTCAGGGATTCACTGAGAGAGAGAGAGAATGCTATCCCCACTCACTTTGATGTTAACTAGACAAGCCACAGCCAACCCCTCCCTCCCAGCTGCCATCCTACGCCCCACTCCCCAGGCTGGCCCCTGACTCCCACTCCCAGTGCCATCCTATGCCCCCCAGACTGGCCCCCGCTCTCAGCTGCCATCCTATGTCCCCTCAGCTAGTCCTTCGCTCCCACCCCCAGTCCAGCCCCTCTCTTCCACTCCCAGCTGCCATTCTACATACCCCAGGCTGGCCCCTTGCTCCCAATTCCAGGCCCATCCCTCCCACACGGACACAGCCAGTCTTTTCAACAGCATAGCATTCTGTCTGGCTGATGGCATTGCAAACAGAGAAAGCCACTATTCTTAGCTGAAGGATATGGAAGCCATTTGCTCCAATCATTTTAAAGTCATCTAAACAATGGATAATATTCTTCCCTGCCCGGTCCTTCTTCTTCATGCTGCTCACCTGAGAGTGGTCAAAAAAAAACAACCCTCTTATTTAGTGGAATACATGTATCGGGTCTCTCTCTCACTCTCTGCATTTTTATCCTGCCATCCACCACCATAATATCTGAGCCTCTTCCATGTAAAAATCTATATCAAGGTCCCTAGAGGATTCTATAGTAAGTCTCCACTTTTTTGAGGCTAATAGCTCTGCTTGGGGTATTTTGTTTGTGGATGGTTGCTTAATTTGGATGCTTTCATGTATGTTCTTTTGGTGAAACCCAACAATGAGAGAATTGAACAAACCCAACTCCAATTACATTAGCAGAGTCCGATCCCTGATGGTGAATTTCCTCATAATTATCCAGCTGTATCCCAGGTGAAGGGTAGACACAATTCCCCATAAATAGCCTAGCTGTCTGATCAGCTCAGATATTTCCTGACAATCCCCCTCTGGGGTACTTACCACCACTAAAGCCATCACAACTGACTCCCTTCCAAGGGTATTTCCCACATATATGGAAAGGTTGTTTTTCCACATGACCACAGCTTATCATGCTCATCAGAATTGTCTCATTATTTCCTTGTTTGTGTACCCCCATCCAGTTGTTCTCTCTTGGCTTATGTTTATATTGTAAGCTCGTTGGGGCAGGGACCATCTCTTTGTTGTTTGTTTGTACAGCACCTAGCACAATGAGGATGAGATATCTAGAAACTACTGCAGTGCAGGTAACAAATAATAAAAATCGTATCACTTCAAGAACCTGAAGATTAGAATTTTTGGCCCATCATCTGGGTATAACAAATTCTGTTAGTCCAGTGAAAAATATGTCAGCATGTTGGCATGTTTCCTTTTAGAAACTTATAGCTCCCCTAAATATTTTCTTGTAATTAGAGCTGTTGCGCGATTAAAAAGATGACTAGAATACCATTTATTTAATTTTTTTTTTGTTTTCCACATTTTCAAATATATTGATTTCAATTACAACACAGAATACAAAGTGTACAGTAGCTCACTTTCTATTTATTTTTTATTACAAATATTTGCACTGTAAAAAAGTATTTCATTTCACCTAATACAAGCACCGTGGGGCAATCTCTTCATCATGAAAGTTTAATTTACAAATGTAGAATTATGTACAAAAAACCCTGCATTCAAAAATAAAACAATGTAAAACTTTAGAGCCTACCAAGTCCACTCAGTCCTACTTCTTATTCAGCCAATCGCTAAAAGAAACAAATTTGTTTACATTTATGGGAGATAATGCTGCCTGCTTCTTGTTTACAATAGCACCTGAAAGTGAGAACAGGCGTTTGCATGGCACTGTGGTAGCTGGTGTCACAAGATATTTACATGCCAGATGCGCTAAAGATTCATATGTCCCTTCATGCTTCAACCACCATTCAGAGGTCATGCGCCCATGCTGATGACGGGTTCTGCTTGATAACAATCCAGAGCAGTGTGGACCAACGCATGTTCATTTTCATCAACTGAGTCAAATGTCACCAGCACAAGGTTGATTTTCGTTTTTGGTGATTTAGGTTCTGTAGTTTCTGCATCAGAGTGTTGCTATTTTAAGACTTCTGAAAGCATGCGCCACACCTCATCCCTCTCAGAATTTGGAAAGCACTTCAAATTCTTAAATCTTGGGTTGAGTGCTGTAGCTATCTTTAGAGATTTTACATTGGTATCTTCTTTGCATTTTGTCAGACTTGCCGTGGAAGTGTTCTTAAAACGAACAACATGTGCTGGGTCATCATCTGAGACTGCTATAATATGAAATATATGGCAGAATGCGGGTAAAACAGAGCTGGAGACATACAATTCTCCCCCAAGGAGTTCAGTCACAAATTTAATTAACGCATTATTCTTTTAATGAGCGTCATCAGCATGGAAGCATGTCCTCTGGAACGATGGCTGAACCATAAAGGGACATATGAATCTTTAGCGTACCTGGCATGTAAATATCTTGCGACACCGGCTACCACAGTGCCATGCAAACGCCTGTTCTCACTTTCAGGTGCTACTGTAAACAAGAAGCAGGCAGCATTATCTCCCATAAATGTAAACAAATTTGTTTCTTTTAGCAATTGGCTGAACAAGAAGTAGGACTGAGTGGACTTGGTAGGCTCTAAAGTTTTACATTGTTTTGTTTTTGAGTGCAGTTATGTAACAAAAACCCCTACACATTTGTACGTTGTACTTTCACGATAAAGAGATTGCATGACAGTACTTGTAAGAGGTGAATTGAAAAATACTATTTCTTTTATCATTTTTACAATGCAAATATTTGTAATAAAAATAATATAAAATGAGCACTGTAAACTTTGTATTCTGTGGTGTAACTGAAATTGATATTTAAAAATGTAGAAAAACATCAAAAAATTTAATACATTTCAATTGGTATTCTATATTTTAACAGTGCAATTAATCACGATTAATTTTTTTGAGTTAATCGCGTGAGTTCACTGCGATTAATTGACAGCCCTACTTGTAACATCTCTCAGACCTAGTACTGGAGAATTATGGTCTGCTACGCCGCTAAACAGAAAGGGATTTCAAACAAAACTATTTTTAAGTTAAGACTAAGACCACGTCTACAAACAAAGTTATATCAATATACCTAAAGGGGCGATTTTATACCAATATAATTAAGTTGTTGCAACTTTGTGGGTGGACTCATATCACTATAAACCTGTCTTATATCAGCTTAACTCTAGGCCTGTAAATTTACCAGCCCAAACTAAACCAATACCATAAAGTCCAGACAAAAAGTTGCACTGGTTTAACTAAGCCAATTTAAATTAACTGGTGCAACTTCTGAATGTAAACAAGTCCTAAGACTTGTCACCACCACCACAGACCTAAAAGTTCAGGTTATCTTCAGGAACAATTAGTGACATCACTAATAGGTGCAACTTTAATGGATGAGATATGCATGAGCACACAAAGAAACTCAGGCTACATGCTTAGTGTCTTGTTATACTTTTTGCTGCATTATACACTTTTTGCAAAAGTTATAAATTATTTGTATTGCCATAGTGCCTAGGAGACCATTGTGCTAGGTACTGTACAAACACAGAATACCCCCCTTCCCAGACGAGCTTTTCATTTAAAGACAATGACCCAGATCTTCCATTTAGGCACCTAAATACCTTTGATGAGCTGGAGCAATGTTTCCACCTTTTCCTGTTGCAAAGGTGGAGATCCTCCACCCTGAGGCTCTCCCTCAGTTTGTTTTATTGGATATCTAGAGCAGCTTGCAGGAATGAGGCCAGAGTGGAACAGCTCAGCTCACCCTGTGAATAGTGAGAGTAAAGACTACGGGATGGAGGAAGAGGAAGCATCAGGAGGAGAACCACCACCAAGATACTCAACAACTCAGGATAATTAGTGTTATAGTGCACTGAGAGATGGTCTGTGTTTCCGGCAGCACCCAGCGTAAAGGATGGTTACTTACTGGTATTGTAACTGTTGTTCTTTGAGACATGCGTGCAGATGTATTTTCCATTCAAGTGACTCACAAGCAGTTCTCATAGGAGGTGGAGCTCACAATCTGCCTAAGCAGTGACTGCAGGATTGCCTTCCTAAAGTTTGCATCAGATCTAGATGCAGTAAAAGTATGTTTAGATGACCAGGTAGCCGCCCTGCAAATGTCCAATATTGAAATATCACTGAGGAATACTACTGCCGTTGCTAAGGCCCTCGTCAAATGAGCTCACAATCTCTGTGGAGGCATGGTCTGAGCCACTTCAGATGCTGGTGTAATGCAAGAATTTATGAATTTGGAATGGTTTTCACAGAGACCACCTGACCCCCCTCCTTCAATCCACATAGGAAATAAACAAATGAGGCAATGCTTGAAAAGGTTTAGTTCTGTCTAGGTAGGATGGCAAGTGTTGCCTCATATCCAACATCTGAAGACACTGTTCATTTGTGCTGGAGTCCAGTTTAGGAATGAACTCTAGAAAATAAATCCTTTGGTTAAGGTGAAACTGAGAATCCACTTTTGACAAAAAAGTGGCTGCTGCTCCAGGGCCACACTGTCCTTGAAAACCTGTGTATGGGGGCTGTGCCATTAAGGCCTGCAGCTTGCATAATGCTGCTGCAACTATAAGGAAGCCTGTCTTCTGGCACAGGAGGGACAGAGAACAGGTTGCTGGGGCTCGAAAGGAGTACCCATGGGGGGAGCCAGGACAATATTACGGTCCCACAAGGGAACTGGCTCTTTCACAGGTGGATAGAGACAAATGATCCCTTAGAAACCTAACCACCATGGGGTTCAAGAAAAGTGGCTGATCTCAGATAGGCAGATGAAATGGCAAGATTTGAAATGAACCCACGATGAACTGAGTGAGAGACTAGAAGACTCAAAGTACAATAGGTATGCTAAAATGTCCTGAATACAGGCAAGCATCAGCTGGCTTCCCCAAGCAAGCGACCAAGCTGAAAAACACTTCCACTTGATTACCCTACTAGAGGTTTTCCTGCTGTTAACCCACAGCAAAGCAACGCCTTCCAAATATCCTTCCTCCTCATCTAGCCATGAAGCATCCACATCATGAGATGAAGAGGGGTGACTGCTGGAAGCAAAACTTGATCATAGTGCTGAGTTAGTAAGTTGGGATGAAGAGGCAGCGATATGGGAGGTCAAACCAATAAACCAGTACGTTGGAGGGCTAACATTGCCTGAGCCAAGCTATAGCAATAAGAATAAGTTTGGTATGATTCCGCTTTAGCGTGAGAATGACCTCTGGGATTAGAGAGAAGACGTACCTCAAAGGAGACCCCCACATTTGAGGTGGACGGTGTCACTTAGGGAATCTGTATCGAGACCCACTTGAGAGCAAAAATGGTGGCACTCCTTGTTGTGTCTCATCGCAAACAGATTGATAGTTGGAATGCCCCATTCTGCAAAGATGGACTCAGCACCCTGGACTTCAGAGACTACATGTGATTGTGGGAGAAATTCCTGCTGAGGTGATCAGCCAAGTGAGTCTGGACCCCAGGTAAGTGAGCTGTTGTGGGAACAATGCTCTCCCTGATGAAGAACTGTCGTAACTTTATTGCTTCCTGACACAGTTGGTTGGAGGAGGTTCCTCCCAGCTTGTTCATATAGTATTGCGGTGGTAGCGTTACTGAGTATATGAGGCAGTGTGCCCCATATGTAATCCCTTAAAACTTGGCAGGCATTTTAAGTGGCCCAGAGCTCCAGAATGTTGATTTGGAGGGAAACTTTCTGTTCTGAGCACAAGCCAAGAACTTTTAACACTCTTAGATGTGCTCCCCAACCAGTGACTATAGTCCTGGCTGGGGGGAGGACGCACAAAGGGACCACCCTGGCATACGTTGCTCTGAACTGTCCAGTACCATAAGGATCTTCTGAGGAACTCAGACAAGCCTGTCCAACGTATGACACGTTAGGCAATAGAGCAAATTCAATCACACTTGAAGAGGACGAAGGTGCAGTCTTGTATGCTGGATGATGTAAGTACATGCAGCCATATGACCTAGTAATTTCAAGCACACATGGACCATAGTTGAAGGCAGACATTGTAGTGCCAGACATAGATGCTGAATTGTTTGAAATCATTCATTCAGCAGAAACATTCTCAAATTTGTAGATTCTAATAGGGCCCCGATGAACATAATCTTTTGAGTTGGTGCTACCATGGACTTTTTTTTGTTCAATATCATTCCCAGATGACTGAAGAGACAAAAGAATGGCCATAATGGATCAGACTAATGGTCCATCTAGCCCTGTATCTGGTCTTCAGATAGTGGCCAATGCCAGATGCTTCAGAGGGAATGAACAAAACAGGGCAATTATCTAGTGATCCATCCCTTGTCATCCAGTCCAAGCATCTGGCAGTCAGAGGTTTAGGGACATGCACAGTATGGGGTGAATCCCTGATTATCTTGGCTAATAGCCACTGATGGATCTATCCTCCATGAACTTATCTAATTCTTTTTATAACCCAGTTATACTTTTGGCATCCAGATCATCAACCGCTCGCAATGAATTCCACAGGTTGATTTTTGTATTGTGTGAAGAAGTACTTCCATGTTTGTTTTAAACCTGCTACCTATTAATTTCATCGGGTACAACACTTCCTTGTTCACTTTCTCCACACCAGTCCCGATTTTAATAGACCTCTTTCATATCCCCCTCAGTCATTTCTTTTACAAGCTGAACAGTCCAGGTCTTTTTAATCTCTCCTCATATGGAAGTTGTTTCACACCCCTGATAATTTTTATTGCTCTTCTCTGTACTTTTTCCAATTCTAATGTATCTTTCTTGAGATGTTGCGAACTGCACTCAGTATTCAGGGTATGGACGCACCATGAATTTATATAGCAGCATTATTATATTTTCTGTCTTATTATCTCTCTCTTTCTGAATGGTTCCTAACATTCTCTTAGATGTAGTGTGAATTGGGAAAACATGTTCTTTGAACTTGTCTCTAACTAACCAATAGTCCAGGTTTAGGAAAATATTAATTCCTCTTTTTCTGAGGTATGCTGACACTACAGTCAGTCATGTGTTTTTTAAAAATGTGAGGTGCTGAAAGGAAGCACAGTGTACTGATAGTGTTACCCCACCATACCAAATCTCAGAAATTTCCTGTGGCTCAGGAAAATTGCTATATGGAAATAAGCATCCTGAAGGCTCAGGGCAGCAAATCAATCATTGTGGTTCAATGCAGGAAGGATAGTTGCTAGGGTGACCATATGGATTCCAACGTATCTAGTGTATTTGCTGAAGCTGCAGAGGTCAATAATAGGTCTCATCACTGCTTTGAATTTGAGGACCAGGAAATACCAGGAACAGAACCCCTTTTTCTGATGCTGTAGAACCTCCTCTATAGCTCCATGTGCAATCAGACTCTCGACCTGCTGCAGGAGCAGTGACTCATGAGAGGGGTCCCTGCAGAGGGATGGGGTAGAGGGCAATGGCCAGGAATTATGGCATGACTCGATCACATGGTACTTAGGACCCCTTTATCTATGGTAACCACATCCCAAGCACTGTAAAAGTGAGACAGCCGGTCTCTGAACTGAGGAGACGTAGATGCGGAGGTCACAACTAGAATGCTGCCCTGGACAGGCAAGTCAAAATATAGGCTTGCTGGACACTGGAGCAGGACTATCTAGTTGGTTGAAATACCATCCAGAAGACCTCCTCCTCTGTGATCTTATGACCCTCCTTGGAAAAATCTGCGGTTTCTCAGAAAAGGATGAATGGCAGCAAAAATGCTGAGAGTAGCATTGCTACTCCCTCCCCTAGTGGTGCCTCTTTGTGGCTGGGGTATAAATATCCAAGGAATGCGAAGTAGCCCCGGGCTACTTAAACAAATGTCAAGTGTTGTCAATTTCTGAAAACAAAAATTACCATCAAGACAAGTCTTCTATGATCCACTGAGCATCACAAGCTATGCTAGAGTTCTGCAATGACAAGGCCCTCCTCACGGTCACAGATGATGCCACAATTCCAACTGAAGCATCTCCTACGTCCAGAGTTGACTGCAATGAAGTCTTGGCCTCCAGAGGGGCCTCTGTATCAAAAGCCTCAAATTCCTCCCGGGAGGCTTGCGTCAACTTCTCTGTGAATCTGGACAGAGCACCCCAATTAAGAAAGCCACAGTTGTATAACAGAGCTGCTGATTTCCAATGCACATCTACATTGATGAACTCATATAAATTTTCCTCACAATCAAATCTAACCTCTCAGACTCCAAATCCTTTGGAATGGACTTGTACCTCCCCTGTTCTGATCTTTCGTTTACTGCCATCACCACAAGAGAGTTAGGAGTTGGAAGAGAGTAAAAACACTTGAAGTCCTGTATGGGGACTGTCGCAGGGCAGAGGTGCAAAACCTTTCGATGCCCTGCTAAAGACCTGGCTTCCCCCTGTTTCCCTGTAGGGTGGCCGGGTACATGGGCCAAGACCCTTAGCTGGGAGCCCAGCTGCAGGCCCTAACGAGGGCAGGCTCAGTGTAATCTGCTGATCCAAGTGGAACCAACTGGGTTGCTGACTGGGAAGAAATATAAACCCAGGGAAGACCTCAGGTGGGGAGGCTAACCAGGCAGGAGGATAGGAGGGTTGAGGCTCTGTCTCTGATGGCTGACACAAGCCTCAAAGGCCAGGGGACCCAGCAAGGGGTCGGAGCGGGGACTGGTGTTGGGGGAAATTGGGACTGTACAGCTACTGTAAATAAAAGAACATGGGTGAAGCACCTGCAAGAGGCATCTGAGACCCTTTCTTTTGCCAGCCCAAGCGCAGGGACAAGGGGAAGGAAACTTGTGCCTGTGACATGTGGGGGCTTGTCTGGGATCCCTCCTAGCCACCGATACCGGTGGCTGCCTGTATGGAGGAGACCCTGAAATGGCTGGTTACTGCAGTGCAGGAGCTGCAGTAGTCCCAGCAGATGGAAAGTCAGGCCCTGACGGCGTGGCAGGGGGACCAACAATGGGCCCTCCAAGAGTTCATCAAGGAGCAGTCGGCAGCCCAATAGCAGATCCTCCAGCGGGTGGTGAGTGTGGCGAGTGGGGACGGAACCAGGACAGCAGGGTGGGGGCTCTGTAAGATGGGCCCCACGGACGACCCTATAGAATCATAGAATATCAGGGTTGGAAGGGACCTCAGGAGGTCATCTAGTCCAACCCCCTGCTCAAAAGCAGGGCCAATCCCCAATTAAATCATCCCAGCCAGGGCTTTGTCAAGCCTGACCTTAAAAACTTCTAAGGAAGGAGATTCTACCACCTCCCTAGGCAACGCATTCGAGTGTTTCACCACCCTCCTAGTGAAAAAGTTTTTCCTAATATCCAACCTAAACCTCCCCCACTGCAACCGGAAAACCCTGATGCCTTTCTGGGGACATCTGAACGGGTGGCTACAGCAGCAGGCTGGAAGAGTTCAACTTGGGCCTTGCGGCTAGCCCCGTACCTGGGAGGTGAAGCCTTAGCAGTGTTCATGGCGCTCATGGCCCGCTGGACTGAGAGCCTGAGACCCAGGGCATTTGCCTGGAAGTTAACTGACTTGGCCACTAGGTGGCTGAGGCCCACGGCCAGACAGTGGAGGAGATAATGGACCAGGTGATCCTGGAACAATTTCTCCAGGGGCTCCCGGACCCAGTGTGTGTTTGGGTCCGATGACATCAGCCGGCCCACGTAGCAGATGGAGTCCGGTTGACAGAAGAGCACATTGAGGCAGAGGCACCCAGGAGGGTGGTGAAGCCCGTTAGGGGAGTAGGACCTGCAAGGAGTCCACCAGAGCCTGTACCCAAGAGGGGGATGGACCCAGGGCCCACCCGCAGCCATGAACAGACCTGTTGGAAGTGCGGGCGCACTGGCCATAAAAAACAGGACTGCTCTCAAATGGAGTTTGGGCTAGTGGACTTTTGTGGGTAGACCAGGGGGCAGAAGGGACCGGTAAAACAGCCCTTAACCACCATAACCGTGTTGGTGGGGAAGAAGCCCCGAAAGGGTTTGGTGGACTCCGCCTCCACTCGCTCACTGGTCTGTAAGGGTCTGGTGAAGGCACACTGGATGGTTCCGGGGACAAAGGTAGCCCTTCGGTGTGTCCATGGGGACACCCAGAGCTACCAGATGGCCCAAGTTCCTCTGGAGGTCCAGGGGTGCTTCCGGTGGCAGCAGGTTGGGGTAGTGCAGAAATTACCCTACCCAGTCCTACTGGGAAGCGATTGGGGACCCCCTTCTTGAGAGACAGGAAGTCGGATCCTAAGGAAGGGGGCTGGGAGAACCCAATCAGGGAGGTGCATGGAAGTGGGGGTGTGTGGAACCCCCAAAAGTAGCAAGAACCCCTAGACCACTGAAGGAGAAGAAAAGAGTAAGGGATAGCGGGGAGCCCAGGGTAGAAGAGAGGGGACTTTGCTGGGAGGAGGAGGGCCAGGCCAGGCACCCCGAATCCCCCCTCATCTGCTGTGCCTTGGGAATGTGGCAGGGGGTGAAAGAAACTCCTAGACAGCAGTGGGAAGAAACCAACAAATGTTGGTTTTGTGGTAACGAAGACCCCTCCAGGCAGGAGTGCAGCCCTCATGAGCCCAAGGAAGGCAAGGGACTTGGGGCCTTGGAACCGACCCTGGAGTTGGGGTATCTAGGCACCCAGCCATGCCAGAGAGAAGGCCAGGGGAGGCAAGGGAACACTCAGGCACGGCCTGAACAGGAGTGTGGACTCTGTCGGGCCAAGGGACATGTGTGGGAGACTTGCCCCTACCTGGGAGGGAGGTCCTAAAAACCCCAGGGAGGACCCGCAGGAACTGACAGCAGGGGTAAATGAACCCCCTCCAAAGGGCCAATATGTCCATCCGAGAAGAGGCCGGGGCTGGTTGAGCCTGGCGGCTCATTAAAGTGGGGAGGTGTGTCGCAGGGCAGAGGTGTAAAACCTTTGGATACTCTGCTAAAGACCTGGCTTCCCCCTGTTTCCCTGTAGGGTGGCTGGGTACATGGGCCAAGACCCTTAGCTGGGAGCCCAGCTGCAGGCCCTAACGAGGGCAGGCTCAGTGTAATCTGCTGAGCCAAGTGGAACCAGCTGGGTTGCTGACTGGGAAGAAATATAAACCCAGGGAGGAGCTCGGGTGGGGACGCTAGCCAGGCAGGAGGATAGAGGCTCTGTCTCTGATGGTTGACACAAGTCTCAAAGGCCAGGGGACCCAGTGAAGGGTCGGAGCGGGGACCGGTGTTGGGGGAAATTGGGACTGTACAGCCACTGTAAATAAAAGAACACGGGTGAAGCACCTGCAAGAGGTGTCTGAGACCCTTTCTTTTGCCAGCCCAAGCACAGGGACAAGGGGAAGGAAACTTGTTCCGCCCTGTGACAGGGACATAATACCACTTTTCACACCACTTAGCTGCAGGCTGTAACAATGCTGGGGTATTCCCAAGGGATTTAGCAGGCTCCAAAAGAGCTTCATTTATTGAGAGAGCCATTCTCCCCAGAGCTGAGGACTGGACGATATCCAGCAACTTATACATGTTCTTTTGCCCGTATTCAGCTTGGATCTCCGAGGTGGACGCTATATGCCTGAGAAGGTCCTGGTATGACAAAGTCCTCAGGCAACAGTGAGGAAGAATCCAGTATTGCAGAGTCACCCAGAGGGGAAGAAGAAGAGTGCAGGGCCAATGGAGGCTGTTGGGGACGGGGGCAGCTCCTACACAAGAGGTTCAGTCTGGACCAGCTCAGGAAGAATAACCTCTGACTGCACTTGCAATAGAAGTGGCTCATGGATAGAAACTCCTGCTTGACCTGGACTACATCAAACAGCAGGATCTCCCATACCAAGGCTCAACCCAAGGATTCCGTGGAGGCCAATGGAACAGGGGTAAAGCATTGGTGGCCAATAGGTTGTAGGCCAGGATCCCTATCCCTACTGCAAGAACAGTGCTGAACCTGGTACCACTGGTGATCCAAGGATCAATAACAGTGCTTCAAAAGGTGAGGGGGAAGTAGAAGTAGTCATCCCCACAACAGAACTTGAGGAGCCCTGGGAGTCATCTAGTGGAAATGGAGGAGCGCACCCCTGAGAGATCAAAAAAACTATCATCCTTGTCCAGAACCAAACAAAGAAATCATTGGTGCCAAGGATGCATGAGTGGTTGGTATCACGAGAGGCATCGCCCTTGTAGCTGGCACATGAGGGTCCTGAAAGCAAGTCAGTACTGAATCCAATGAAGGGGTCTGTAGCAAGGACAGCATCCATGTCAATGTGCCCCTCACTACCACAAAGGAAGATGGCTGCAACTCTGCTGTCCTAGCCCCGGAGGGTGCGTAATGCAGTGCCAACAAGTGATACAGCCAACAACCCCACCAGATGGCGCCAACAGTGCAGCAGAAGACGACAATGTAGAAGGCACAGCAACTGACAGCCCCTGAATTACAGGAGAAATTAGGAATGGAAAGGCAGAGCAGGTCTGATGCTGCCCGATATGCCAATGGTGTGGAGATGGCTGAAGGAAAAGGCCAGGCAGTGACCATCAAATTGTGGAAGTAAATGCATGGCTATGCAAGTGGTGTGAGCAAGAAGGCTTTGGCTTCTTTGACAACAAGCTGATATTCCAGGAATGAGGATTACTGTGCTGGGACGAGCTCCATCTACCAAATATTGGGAAGAGCATCTTTGGACATTGTCTGGCTAACTTGATGAGGAGAGCTTTAAACTAGGTCTTATGGGGGATGGTGACAAAAGTACAGCCAATGCACATCTAGGCTCAAGTAACGAAGAAAAGGGGAAGTGGCTAATTTCAGGAGAAGGATCTAGAAATCAAGACTGCATTAAAAAGGAAAAAAGAAAAGCAACAGGGCAATCTGCAAAATATCTTTGATGCCTGTTTACAAATGCAAGGAGTATGGGGAACAATCAGGATGAACTGGAAATCACGGTATATGAAGAATATTATGACTTAATTGGCATCACAGAGACTTAGTGGGACAACTCCCACGATTGGTGTACCGCATTGAGGGATATAGCTTGTTCCGAAAGGATAGGTATGGGGAAAAAGGAGGTGGCGTTGTGCTGTACGTCAAGCATGTATACATTTTCTCCAAGATCCAAGGGGACGTGAGCAACAGACCCACTGAGAGTTTCTGGGTGAGGATAACAAGGGAAAAGAACAGTAGCAATGTTATGGTGAGGGTCCATTATAGACTACCAAATCAGGAAGAGGAAGTGGATGAGTCATTCCACAAGTAGGTAAGATTAGCTAACGCACATGAGCTAGTATTAATGGGGGATTTTAACTTCCCTGATATCTGTTGGAAGACTATTGCAGCAAAACATAATAAGTCCTGCAAATTCTTAGTGTGTGTAGGGGACAGCTTTCTGATTCAGAAAGCAGAGGAAACAACTAGGGGGTCATCCATTTTGCATCTGGTTTTGACCAACAGGGATGAATTAGTTGAGAACATAAAAGTGGTTGGGAATTTGGGAGGAAGTGATTGTGATTTGATAAAATTCAAGATTCTATGGAAAGGAGGACATGAAAACAGCAAAACAAGGACACTGGACCTCAGAGCTGAAATCTGCCTTTGACTCAGAGAAATAGTAGGCAAGGTCACATGGAAAGACCAATTAGGAAGAAAAGAAGTCAAAGGAGGCTGGCAGTTCTTAAAAGATGTAATACTAGAGGCTCAACATCTTGCAGAGGAAACACAAGAAAAGCCACAGGCGGCCAATCTGGCTGCACAAGGAGCTTTTTAGATATCTAAAACCCCAAAGGGATAAATACAGGAAATGGAAGGAGGGGCATGGAAGAGGATACAAAGGCAAAGCTACTCAATGACTACTTTGCATCAGTTGTCTCACAAAAAATAGAGTGTGACCAGATGATTCCACAGTTACCACAGACAATGAAGTTACCACAGACAATGAAGAGGAAGAGATGCAGATTGGGATGAGTAAAGAACATGTCAGAGATCTTCTGACCAATTTGAATGAATTAAAATCAGTGGAGCTGGATGCTATCAACCCAAGCGTACAGAAGGAATTAGCTGAAGAAATCACGGAGCCACTCATAGATGACAGGAAAGGTCCTGGAAGACTGGAGAAGAGCTAACATTGTGCCCATCTTTTAAAAAAGGGGGGGGGAAAGGAGGAGCTGGGGAACTATAGACCAGTCAGTCTTACTTTGATACCTGGGAAGCTATGAGAACAATGTATAAAACATTACATTTGTGAATACCTGAAGGACAGAGGGTGATCACCAGCAACCAGCATGGATTTACCAAGAACAAATCATGCCAAAAAAGCTTGATTTCCTTCTTTGACAGGGTAACTGGTTTGGTGAATAGGGGGAATGTGGTGGACATAATATACCTGGACATCAGCAAGGCTTTTGACACAGTCCCACATAACATTCTGATAAGTAAGCTGGAGAAAAGCAGGCTTAACAGAACTACCATTAATACATACATAATTAAACAACTGCAAACAAAAAGTAACTATTATTGGAATGTTGTTGGATTGGAGGGAGGTCTCAAGTGGAGTTCTAGAGGAATCTGTTCTGGGTCTAGTGTTGTCTAACATCTTTATTAATGACCTGGATGTAGATACAGAGAGCAGACTGATCAGGTTTGCAGATGACACAAAGCTGGTAGGGGGAGGTTGCCAATACTTTGGAGAATAGATCTAAAATTCAAAAGGATCTTGATAAATTGGAGAACTGGACTATAGACGACAAAATGAAATTCAACAAAGACAAATGTAAGGTGCTACACTTAGGGAAGAAAAATCAAATGTATAAATACAGAATGGGGGGAAACTGGCTTGGCAGTAGCACTGCTGAGAAGGATCTGGTAGTTGTGGTACACCAAAGCCTCAACATGAGTCAACAGTGCAATGCTGTTGTCAAAAAAAAAAAAAAAAAAAAAGCAAATGCAATTTTAGATTGCATTAACAGAGGCATAGCATGCAAGTCACGGGAGGCGATAGTATCGTTCTATTTAGCGCTGGTTAGATCTCAGCTGGAGTAGTGGTGTCCAACTTTGGTCACCAATGTATAAAAAGGACAGAGAAACTGGAAAGGATCCAGAGGAGAGCAACAAAGATGACCAAAGGGATGGAATGCAAGCCATATGAGCAAAGGAACTGGTTTAGTTTCGAAAAGAGGAAATTAAGGGAGGGGATCTGATAGTGGTCTTCAGATACTTGAAAGGCTGCCACAAAAAAGATGGAGAAAAGTTGTTCTCTTTTGCCACCAAGGGCAGGACAAGAAGCAATAGGTTCAAACCATAGCAGATTTAGATTAAAGCACAGAAAAAACTTCCTAACTATAAGGACAGTGGAACTGACTGCCTCGGGAGGTCGTGGAACCTCCTTCAGTGAAGGTTTCCAAAGGAGGCTGGATTGCCATCTGTCTTGGATGGTTTAACACAACAAATCCTGCACTTTGGCAGGGGGTTAGATTAGATGACCGTTGCCGTCCCTTCTAGCCCTACGGTTCTACATTGCTGATGCTGCCATTATCAATACCAGACTCAATAGACGTCCCATGGCCAAAACCAGACTGGCATCAGGAGTCCACAAGGAGCTGCTTGTTAGCACTTAAAAGGGCTGTTTGAACTCGTTGAAACCCTGGGTGAGGGGAAGATCAAATAAGGGCTCATCTGCAATACTACACCTCCCTGCCAGGCGACCACGCTGGGTCAGACTGGAATGGTGCCAGCACTACTAAGTCACATTAACAATGAACTATATACAATAAATTCCTAGAGAAATTGAGGAAAAAACATGTAAAGTAAAGCACCACAGAATGCTCAAACTCTAGCCACAGGGAGCGAGAAGGAAGTGAGACCGGTCAGGGTGCTGCTATCCTTAAATAGCTAGGGGAAGGGCAAGAGCCACAAGGCATGAGCACTGCCCATAGGTACTGTTAGGCAAAGTTCTCCAGCTTCAGTGCACTGGGCGCATGCCCACCTGAGTGGAATACATGTCTGCATGCACTCAGAGAAGAACAGAATGATCACTAAACATACCAGAAATAAACATACCCTGGGATGGGAGGCTGCTTCCGAAGCAAATGCTGGACCTGAGGCCCTTTTCTACATAGAGTTTGATGTGTTCTCCCTGGTGCCAGCCAGGCTCCCATCAGGCTGAGACCTGTTGGAGGAGTGGACTAGTACTGCAGAGCTCTGAAAACAGCTGCACTCCCTACAGTGCAGAAACCGAATGAGCCGACATGCTCCCTGGAAAGGTACATACACACTGGAGGAGAGAGATTTCATCCTGGGCAGCCTCAGCAAAGCTCTCCCCACCCTTGGCCACCTTCACAGCTACATGCCGCTTCTCTCTGTGAAAGGAATCACACCTGCAGACCAGTGCACAAAAGTTCTGTCCGCCCAGCTTCCCACCATACAGCCTGGAGGAGTCTCCATGTCTTTCCTTTCCCTGTAGTGACCCCCCAATGCCTGTGCTCTGTACTGAGAGAGGCTTCCCTAAACCTCTCCTCTGCCTCTAACACCCCCACCCTCATACCTTCTACATACAGCAGGGTGGAGACCTGTATTCATCTCCCTCTGGCAACTATTATTTTAATGTTAGAGCTCCATCCCCCTCTGGGAGCAGAAGAGGTCTGGCCAGGCTGAGACAGAGCACATTATAAATCAGAAAAGTAAATATAAAGAAAGACCTGTCCCCTTCAGAGCCAAATACAAATCCAGTAGGGTTTCCTGCAGGCACAGCTCAGCACCGCAGACTATAAAGCATTCCACCCACCAATGTCATCTCCCTTCTGTCTAACCTAGACTGTTTGCCTAGTGTCCAAGCACCAGCTCCCTTCCTAGAGATCCTTCCCCTCTGATTCTTGCTGTCAGAGTCACCCCCCACTCACTTCAACGGGGCCCTCTTGTAACTGGCTGCTTGGGAAATAATGCCTCACAGCTGAGCTAGCTCTGCTGATCCCCTCCCACCACCCCCCACATCCCTGCCTTCAGGGCAGGCTATTCCTCTGGGCTGTTCCTTCCTCTGCTCAGATAGAGAGGGTCAATTCCTCCCCTTTCCCCCCTGGATGGACTCTAAACTTCCCTTTACAGCCCCATTCTACAGAGTTCCCCTCCTTTTGGAATAGTCTCTATTGTGCTACTCACACCATGTCCTGGCACAACCAGACTGTAGAGAAGTAGCCAAAGCCCAGCTTGTGCACCACCTGGTATCTTCCACTGAATGTGTCTCCCTTCTGCACAGGGTAGTAGCCTCCTACAGACATGGATCACCAATAGCTCCATTAGTGGGACAGGTCTTCAAAACACTACCAAACAGAAAGAGGGACTGACCTCAACAATTCAGCCCAGAGTCTACAAATCTCCCAGGCTGAATTGCAAGGAGGTTTGGATACCAAACTGGTAACACTCGTTGGGACTCACCTGCACAGTACTCTGCAGGGTCCTCCTGGCATCCCCACTCCTCCATGCCAGAGGCTTGCTGCAGTCCTCAGGATGAGCTGGTGTGGGGAACAGGGATCTGACACTTGGAGCAGACACAGCACGATCTTCAGCATTTTACTCCTGTAAATAGAGTTATGTATGTGCATACCTGTTGGTATTTCAGCCAAGCACCCGTGCCTTCCCCTTTGCAGCTTACCTATTCTTCCTTTCGGATCTCATCTTTGATCCCTCTCCCCTCTACGTCCCTTCTTCCTTCCCCTATGTTTCCTCAGAATTGGACCTGGGTTATGAAAATTTCTGGCATTTCCTGAGGGATTAGATATTATTTTAAGATTTCAAAATAGGGACATTGAGATGACTCAGGCTGAGCAGAGCTCCTTGCTGGGTGCACCTAGAACAGAGAGAGGCAGGAGTCTCAGGTTTCTTGCTGCCTTGCTCGGATTTCCAGAGGATTAGTGGGGACTGAAGGAAAGGGCCAGGCATTCCCTCTGACAGGCTACAGTGCTGGCCTGGCCTCCTGCAGAGAGCACACAGATCCAGCTCAGCAGAGGGAGAGGGCAGGTCTCTAATGTGCGCACAGTCTAACTGAGCTGCAGATTCTCACATTCTATTTTAGTATTAAATATGCACTGGAAACACCAGTACTCTGCAGCCCAGCCCAGGACAAAAGCTAATTGGCTATAACACAGATTATCTTGAAATAATGCTTCAAAACTCTGCGAGACCACTGGTTTTGGCACACTAGGAGTCAACCATTTTAAAAATAACACCCAACATAGCGATTCATGCTAAGGATTTGTCTGTGTAGTGGCCATCTGGCAATTTTCACTGACTTGAATCCTAACAAATGTGATATTAGTTAGCCTGATTAGATTATTAGTATGTTAGAAATACTGCCCTTAAATTCTGAGGAGTTAGTTGGTGAAACCTAAGGGCTAGTCTACACTTGAAATGTACTAGACTAGTAGGACTGTCCATATGAGAATTTATCTGGAATAACTATTTTAGAATAGTTATTCAAGAATAGCTATTCTGGTATTTCCAAGTGTAGACAAAGCAATAAGAGCATTTCCCCAGCAACTCTGGAATGGAATTGTGGCTTCTTCTGTCATTTTTGGTTCTTCAGCTAAGAGCATTTACCACATCCTGCTCTTCCTTTGTTAGCAACAAAGCTGCCCTTAAGGACCAAACCTTACAAGCTGTAGCTGCATTTCTGGTTGATGCTGCATGAGTGTGCGGTATGAGCAGATTCCCTGGCCTGTGGCTACACTTATGTAAAGGGAGTCTGGGACTGCAAAAGTCTCCATTGCTCTATTTTCCCCTGCTTGAGGCTGAAGCAAGGAAGAACAGGTTAGAATGCACCATGAAAAGGGACTGTGACTGCCTCTAACCCACTTCCCCTCTTAGTTCTGTTATTGAAGCATAATGCATTACCTCAAGCCTCTGTCTCTTTTTAGATGCAACGTTCCAGAAGTCCCCATCCTCCACTTGTCACTCTCTTGTAAATAACAACTTTCCATGACCAGATTCATACCTATGTAACACTGAAATCACTGGACTAATCCCCAGTTTGCACTGGGGTGAGTAGAGAACTGGGCCTGTTCAATCTACTGCCATGCCAGCAGAGCAGCACAGTGCCCTGCCATCTATCTCCTAACACTCTGATAGGGCATTAAAGAACAGCTACAAGAATGAGTTGACATCTGGAAACCGTGCCTTATAGATGAAGCTTCTCACATCTCACTATTTACATCACTAAAAAAAAAGGTTAAGAGGTACGCAATGCTCTAGTAACAAGTCCTACACAGGGTAGGTCAGGGGTGGCCAACCTGGGGCTCCGGAGCCACGTGCGGCTCTTCAGAGGTTACTATGCGGCTCCTTGTACAGGCACCGACTCTGGGGCTGGAGCTACCGGCACCAACTCTCCAGTGTGCCAGGGGGTGCTCACTGCTCAACCCGTGGCTCTGCCATAGGCCTGGACCCACTCCACCCCTTCCCACTCTCCCCTGAGCCTGCCATACCCTCGCTCCTCCCCCTTCCTTCCACACCCCTGCCCCCCCAGCCTCCTGCATGCCACGAAACAGCTGATTGGGAGGTGTGGGGAAGGAGGGGGAGGCGCTGATCGACGGGGCTGCCTGTGGGCAGGAGGCGCTGGGAGCGGGGGCTGCTGATGTATTACTGTGGCTCTTGGCAATGTACATTGGTAAATTCTGGCTCCTTCTCAGGCTCAGGTTGGCTCCCCTGGGGTTGATGTTGCTGATACTAATCTAGCAGAAAAAGGGATAACAAGATCCAGTGGTTGGAAGCTTTGAAACTAGTCAAATTCAGACCAGAAATAAAGATGCACATTTTTAATAGTGAGAGTATTTATCCATTGGAACACATCATCTAGGGATGTGGTGGCTTTTCCAGAACTCAAAGGGTTTAAATCTAGACTACATATCTTTTTACAAAGAGATGTTCTAACTCAACAGATGTTATGGGATCAATGCAGAAATCACTGCATGAGGTTTTCTATATTGTATTATGCAAAAGGTCAGATTGGATCAGGGGTGGGAAAACTACAGCCCGTGGGCCACATCCGACCCACCAGCCAATTTTATCCGGCCCTCGAGCTCCCAGTGGGGAGCAAGGTCTGGGGCTTGCCCTGCTCCCGCACTCCAGCTGGGGAGCAGGGTCAGGGGGCACGCCGCGCGTGCTGCAGCGCTGCGCAATTTCCAGAAGCAGCGGCATGTCCGCCCTCTGGCTCCTACACATAGGGGCAGCCAGGGGTCTTCGCACGCTGCCTCTGCCTCAAGCGCCACCCCCACAGCTCCCATTGGCCGGGAACTGCGGCCAATGGGAGCTGCAGGGGTGGCACCTGCGGACGGGGCAGCGCAAAGAGCCCCCTGGCCGCACCTCTGTGTAGGAGCTGGAGGGGGGCATGCTGCTGCTTCCAGGAGCTGCTTAAGGTAAGTGCCGCCCAGAGACTGCAACCCTGCTTCCCTCTAGGGCCCCAATCCCCTGCCCCAGCCCTGATCCCCCTCCCGCCCTTCAAATCCCTCCATCCTAGACTAGAGCATCCTCTTACACCCCAAACTTATCCCCAAGCCCACCCCAGAGCCTGCACTTCCAGCCGCAGCCCTCACCCCCCCCGTACCCCAACCCCCTGCCCCAGCCCAGAGCCCCCTCCTGCACCCTGAATTCCTCATTTCTGGCCCCACCCTGGAGCCTGCACTGCCAGCCAGTGTCTTCACACCCTCCTGCACCCCAACCCCAATTTTGTGAGCATTCATTGCCCACCGTACAATTTCCAAACCCAGATGTGGCCCTTGGGACAAAAAGTTTGCCCACCCCTGGATTAGATGATTACATTGGTCCTTTCTAGTTTAAAAAAATAATCTACAAAAGGAGCAGCAGTGCTACATTGCTGGAGATGCTGTCCTGTACAATCCAACAAGCTCCATCTTCCAGTGTCCCAGAGTGGCTCTAGGGGCAAGCATCCCTCCTCTTGGGTTTGCGTCATCTCCAGGCACCCCTGTGAGGTACATGAAGATACCTGGCATACTCAGTTTTGGAAGACGGTTGTAGAGAATAAAGCAGTTGAACCCACAGAGAACAGTAGATTCTTCTCTCATGTGTGAAAGAGACATATGCCAGGACACAATTTGGGCAGGGCTTTCCAAGTAAGCATCCCTGCAACCCTTGGCACATGCAGCAAAAGCAGCCCTTGCAGATCTAAATACCATTGGTTCTTGACAGACTCACCATGTAGTAGCTCATGGAGGCAGAGCTCATGGCTCTACTTGAGACCTGGGGTGTACAGGAGCTCCTGGAAGTGTGATACTGAGAGCTTCTGCTTTCCTTTTTAGTCTGGTTTGGATGGGAGGGGTGTCCTTGAGCGGAGCAAGTTCCTCTGCACCACTGGAGGTATGTGGTGAGGAAAGGGACATGGGATCAGATCACAGCAAGGCCCTTGGAAACAGCACTGGCTTCAGAATAGACCTTGGACAGCTTGGGATAGGGTCATTTTACTGTACTCATAACTTTGCACCTGTTTTAAGTTTCCTGCTTCTAACTCTCTCCTAGTATCAGGTCTATCCAGCCACAAAGTAAATCCTTTGAAAGTTCCCTGGAGGCTATTTATAGATAGGGTGACCATATTTTCCAATGCTGAATACGGGACACCTGGTAAAATTACTCGTATTCAAGCGAGTTCAATGGCACTCAATCAGAACTATGCAGTACAAACGTTCAAATTAACATCAAGTTGACTGAGCCCCTGTTAAAAAGAAATACTGTGTAGTTGGATTCTTTTTATTTATCATCTTATCTTTAAGGCTTTAGGGTTCACATGGGGAGGGGTGACACACACACCGCTACCCTCCCCCACTTATACACATAGGGAGATGTCACACACACACACCCCTCTCTCTCATGGGGGGGTGAGGGGGTGACCGACTGACCCTCTCCTTCCTGCTGGGAACACTCCACCCTCTATGCCTGTCTGGGCCCTGGGACGGACATGCCTCTCCTGCTACCTCGTGCCATGTCTTCCCGAGGAAACACAAGTGGGGAGGGGGCATGCAGGATCTCATGCCCCCGCTCTCCAGATTTCTGCTAGAGTGCACACCAGAATGTGGTCTGCAGCAGCCTTTTGGCACTGTGCAAGAGGGAAGGGATGAGAGCTGCTTCCAGCTTCAGGGGCGGCAGGGGGATAGGGGGAGGGAAGGAAGGAATGACCTGGCCCATGTCTTTGCAGAGCTGATCTCTTCTCGCCGACCCCCGCCCGTATGGCTGGAAGCAGCTTGTCCCTTCCTGCCTGCACAGTGTCGAAAGGCAGCTAACACCTCCAGGCTGCTGCTGGCCACCGACATAGCCCAGCCACCTCCTGTCCCCTGGCTACAACACGGGCAGGAACGGGTTAAGCCCTAAGGATGCATCATGCACCAGGGAACCTGACTGCAGGAGTTTCAGCGAACCCAGCCAGAGAGGCCGCTCAGCAGGGGAGGGTGTCTAGGGGACAGAGCAGCCCCGCGCTCCCTGGCCCTGGCCCTGGACCCGGGACAGGGAGGGACAGGTGAAGAGGGTGCTAAGCCCCTGCCCTGGGGCCTGCTGCGGAGCCTGAAGATTCAGGGTGTGAACAGGCTGGAAATCGCACCTCCCCACCACTCCAGAGCTTAGCTGAGGCGGGGAGAGGCACATGCAGGGCTCTGCGCCTCCTGGCCAGCGCCCTGGGCCACAGGCTCTTGGGCTTTCCTGGGGCGCTAGCCCAGCCAGAGGCAGTGGGGGAAGGAAGGAGGCTGCCGGCCACGCTGCTGGTGAGCTGAGCACTCCAACAAGGGGCTGGTTTTCTGCACAGTGCTGGGAGCTGGACGAGCCCCACCAGGGGGATATGGAGGAGCAGTGGGGCTGCGGGGGTGAAGGAACAAAACAGGGAGAGGACAGGAAGAGGGGGAACACATAAAGGGCCAATGGGTGGGCAGCAGAGGTGACATGTAACTGGCCACCGCTTGACGCCTACCCACACTCACCAGCCACCGCAGCTTGCAGCGTGTGGCCAGCACCGGCTGGAAATGGGACGGGCTGGGGGCAGGGCCCTGCTGGCTGAGAACCGGCACACAGCGGGGGCTGCACTGACTGACCAGCAGGGGGAGTAACCAGCCCTGCGCACTGCACCTTTGCCCAGCCACCAGCTTTGCACACCCACCCCAATCAGCAGCCACTTGACTCCCCTTCCCCTTGGCTGTGGGCGGGCAGCTGGCAAGCAGGGATCTGGCTGGCAGCAGGACCCACCAGTACCAATGGGTGGGTGGGTGGGTGGGGGGGGGGGGAAACAGAAAATATGGGACAATTTGCCCATTTTTAAGAAAAAGTCAGAACACCTGCAGGAGGGCTTAAATAAGGGCTGTCCCTTTAAAAATGGGACGTCTGGTCACCGTATTTATAGAACAAAGTTTACAGCTTAGCTGAGATGGAAATACAAAATCTTTCCTGAACACTGATCAGCTCAACCCCAGGGGTCATAACGCACACAGCTCAACAGCAGTCCTAGTGCGCACGATGAGCAGCAGACAGGGCCTATTAGGTTGATGGCCTTTCTAGTAGGCCCCTCCCTGAGTTTTGTCTTGCCTCTCCTTTATCTGTGCAGGGTCAGCACTCTCCGGCATATGCAGCCCAGGAAACGTGAATGGAATTGCCTGTGCAATCACTACCGTTCATATCCCAGAATCACACTCCCATGAGCACTTATGTGCATGCACAAAAAGCTGGTTATGCAGAATTCCAGCAGTGGCTCTGCATCGTTTCTCTACCACACCTCCCTTTCAAGTTTTGCAGTACTTTTCCCCCTAGTGTACCAAGAGATTGCATTTTTAGATGTTCTGAAATACCTTGCAGCACTTTGCAGAAAAACCTTAGAAGGGGTTTAAAATTGCCATAAAATTCACTTCCTCCAATTGAAATAATTAGATTGGTAACCGTATCAGGACCCTTTGGGCTGCATAAAAGAGTAATTAGTTTTAAGATAAAGGCTTTAATTACGTAAAAATGAATGATCATTTAAATTTAGAAAATCCAACATGGCTGACCAAAATGGCAGATATAGGGTGAGGGTAGTGGAAGATACCATCTCTGAGAGATACAGTGTGAGGTAGCAGGAAATTACATTTCCTCTGACATACTAGGGAATTCCACCTCCGGTAGGGAATGACTCAGCAAAAAGCCCTAGAATCCAAGATGGCCTCGGGGAGGAGCTTAAAGACAATATCATCAGAGGATGATATACAGGTATGTTGGGAACACTGGGGCATGGCCACTAGGTAACTCGAGGGGATGGAAGACCACGAGTGTCGATGAAGCCCCCTCGCACTAGGCCCCGGTGTCCTTGGCCCCCCTCCTGCCTGGAGGCACTCGCAGCAGCTCTGCGTGCTAGGCCCAAGTGTCCTTGGCCCCCCCGCCTGGAGGCACACACAGCAGTTATGCTGAGAATCTGCAACAGTATGTTGCAGAGTCAGACTGCCTGAAACTAAGCAAGGCCAAACAGGGGAGATATGGAAGAACAATGCTGAATAAAGCAGCTTTATGTATAGTTTAACAAATGATACAGAGAATCAGGGAACTAGCTGGGAACTGGATTGGCTGGCTATATGGATACTTGGAGCAGCTTGCTATTGGATAAGTATGCTGGGAAAAAGGATGTATAAAAGCCTGTGTAACTTCCTGCTCTGTTGTACAGGATTTGAGATTCAAATCTCCCTGTACCTTTTTGAAGCTTCAAATAAACTTTTCTGCTTCTCCACCCCGTTGTGATTATTGGGTGTAGCACACTGGGTAACGAACCAACTCAAGCTGTTGTTCAGCCTCTCGGCCCTGGGTGCCGGCAACAGGTACATGGGACGAGGAGGGACTTAAAGCTAACATCACAAGGGAGGGACTAGGGGAGGAGCTAGAAAGCTGATTGGCTGAAGGCTTGAACCATGACAGCGCACACACTAGATAAGGGCAGCAGCCAATAGGCTGAGCTTGTAATAATTGTTATGGATTCGGAGCTTAAAGGGCAGAAGCTGCAAAATACCTGCAAAGCAGCAGCAGCCACCTGCACGCAGCTTCAAGCAGCAAAAGAAGCAGCAGCAAGAGAACCCTGAGGTTGCCCTGGCAACAACGACCGTAAGCAACTCAGCCAGCAGGCTTCTCCAGCAGCAGCTACCAAACAGCCTCAGCAGCCAGCAGGCCTTCCATATCTGCCACCAGATGGCAGCATTTGCCTCTGCAGCTGCCTTTACCTCAATGGCAGTTGCCACTGCAGTAAGCAGCTCCCCCCAAAGCAGCCATCTGTACCAGAGCAGCAGATAACCATTATTCTCAAAACCAACGGACTCCCTGACAGAACAAAAAGAACAGGAGGACTTGTGGCACCTTAGAGACTAACAAATTTATTAGAGCATAAGCTTTTGTGGGCTACAGCTCACTTCATCGGATGCACAGAATGGAACATATAGTAAGAAGATAAATATATATACATTCAGAGAACGAGGAAGTTGCCACACAAACTGTAAGAGGCTAATTAATTAAGATGAGCTATTATCAGCAGGAGAAAAAAACTTTTGTAGTGATACTCAAGATGGCCCATTTAGACAGTTGACAAGAAGGTGTGAGGATACTTAACTTAGTGAAAAAGAAAAGGAGTACTTGTGGCACCTTAGAGACTAACCAATTTATTTGAGCATAAGCTGTAGCTCACGAAAGCTTATGCTCAAATAAATTGGTTAGTCTCTAAGGTGCCACAAGTACTCCTTTTCTTTTTGCGAATACAGACTAACACGGCTGTTACTCTGAAACCTGTGGCACCTTAGAGACTAACCAATTTATTTGAGCATGAGCTTTCGTGAGCTACAGCTCACTTCATCGGTTAGTCTCTAAGGTGCCACTAGTACTCCATTTCTTTTTGCGAATACAGACTAACACAGCTTGGCTTAATGGTGAAATCCTAGCGGATCTTAAACAAAAAAAAGAAGCTTACAAGAAGTGGAAGGTTGGACATATGACCAGGGAAGAGTATAAAAATATTGCTCGGGCATGTAGGAATGAAATCAGGAGGGCCAAATCGCACCTGGAGCTGCAGCTAGCAAGAGATGTCAAGAGTAACAAGAAGGGTTTCTTCAGGTATGTTGGCAACAAGAAGAAAGCCAAGAAAAGTATGGGCCCCTTACTGAATGAGGGAGGCAACCTAGTGACAGAGGATGTGGAAAAAGCTAATGTACTCAATGCTTTTTTTGCCTCTGTCTTCACTAACAAGGTCAGCTCGCAGACTGCTGCGCTGGGCAACACAGCATGGGGAGTAGATGGCCAGCCCTCTGTGGAGAAAGAAGTGGTTAGGGACTATTTAGAAAAGCTGGACGTGCACAAGTCCATGGGCCGGACGACTTGCATCCGAGAGTGCTAAAGGAGTTGGCGGATATGATTGCAGAGCCATTGGCCATTATCTTTGAAAACTCGTGGCGAATGGGGAAGTCCCAGATGACTGGAAAAAGGCTAATGTAGTGCCAATCTTTAAAAAAGGGAAGAAGGAGGATCCTGGGAACTACAGGCCAGTCAGCCTCACCTCAGCCCCCAGAAAAATCATGGAGCAGGTTCTCAAAGAATCAATCCTGAAGCACTTACATGAGAGGAAAGTGATCAGGAACAGTCAGCATGGATTCACCAAGGGAAGGTCATTCCTGACTAATCTAATCGCCTTCTATGATGAGATTACTGGTTCTGTGGATGAAGGGAAAGCAGTGGATGTATTGTTTCTTGACTTTAGCAAAGCTTTTGACACGGTCTCCCACAGTATTCTTGTCAGCAAGTTAAAGAAGTATGGGCTGGATGAATGCACAATAAGGTGGGTAGAAAGTTGGCTAGATTGTCAGGCTCAACGGGTAGTGATCAATGGCTCCATGTCTAGTTGGCAGCCGGTGTCAAGTGGAGTGCCCCAGGGGTCGGTCCTGGGGCCGGTTTTGTTCAATATCTTCATAAATGATCTGGAGGATGGTGTGGATTGCACTCTCAGCAAATTTGCAGATGATACTAAACTAGGAGGAGTGGTAGATACGCTGGAGGGCAGGGATAGGATACAGAGGGACCTAGACAAATTGGAGGATTGGGCCAAAAGAAATCTGATGAGGTTCAATAAGGATAAGTGCAGAGTCCTGCACTTAGGATGGAAGAACCCAATGCACTGCTACAGACTAGGGACCAAATGGCTAGGCAGCAGTTCTGCGGAAAAGGACCTAGGGGTGACAGTGGACGAGAAGCTGGATATGAGTCAGCAGTGTGCCCTTGTTGCCAAGAAGGCCAATGGCATTTTGGGATGTATAAGTTGGGGCATAGCGAGCAGATTGAGGGACGTGATCATCTCCCTCTATTCGGCATTGGTGAGGCCTCATCTGGAGTACTGTGTCCAGTTTTGGGCCTCACACTACAAGAAGGATGTGGATAAATTGGAAAGAGTCCAGCGAAGGGCAACAAAAATGATTAGGGGTCTGGAACACATGACTTATGAGGAGAGGCTGAGGGAACTGGGATTGTTTAGTCTGCAGAAAAGAAGAATGAGGGGGGATTTGATAGCTGCTTTCAACTACCTGAGAGGTGGTTCCAGAGAGGATGGTTCTAGACTATTCTCAGTGGTAGAAGAGGACAGGACAAGGAGTAATGGTCTCAAATTGCAGTGGGGGAGGTTTAGGTTGGATATTAGGAAAAACTTTTTCACTAGGAGGGTGGTGAAACACTGGAATGCGTTACCTAGGGAGGTGGTAGAATCTCCTTCCTTAGAAGTTTTTAAGGTCAGGCTTGACAAAGCCCTGTCTGGGATAATTTAAGTGGGGATTGGTCCTGCTTTGAGCAGGGGGTTGGACTAGATGACCTCCTAAGGTCCCTTCCAACCCTGATATTCTATGATTCTAACAGCTGTTACTCTGAAACCTAACTTAGGGAAATAGATTCAATATGTGTAATGACGCAGCCACTCCCAGTCTCTATTCAAACCCAAGTTAATGGTATCTAGTTTGCATATTAATTCAAGCTCAGCCGTTTCTCGTTGGAGTCCAGGTTGAGGTTGATGGCGGGATGGAAATTGTTGAAATCATGGTGGAATTCCTCAAGGGCTTCTTTTCCATGGGTCCAGATGATGAAGATGTCATCAATGTAGCGCAAGTAGAGTAGGGGCATTAGGGGATGAGAGCTAAGGAAGCGTTGTTCTAAGTCAGTCATGCCCCTCTGCCATGTACATTGGCCAAACCGACAGTCCCTACGCAAAAGAATAAATGGACACAAATCTGACATCAGGAATCATAACATTCAAAAACCGGTAGGAGAACACTTCAACCCCTCTGATGACTCAGTAAAAGATTTAAAGGTGGCAATGTTGCAACAGAAAAGCTTCAAAAATAGACTCCAACGAGAAACTTTTTTTTTAAGGTCAGGCTTGACAAACCCCTGGCTGGGATGATTTAATTGGGGATCGGTCCTGCTTTGAGCAGGGGGTTGGACTAGATGACCTCCTGAGGTCCCTTCCAACCCTGATATTCTATGATTCTATGAACTGTTGAGCTTGAATTAATATGCAAACTAAATACCATTAACTTGGGTTTGAATAGAGACTGGGAGTGGCTGGGTCATTACACATATTGAATCTATCTCCC
Organism: Lepidochelys olivacea; assembly: GCF_965140295.1. Taxonomy (NCBI): domain Eukaryota; kingdom Metazoa; phylum Chordata; order Testudines; family Cheloniidae; genus Lepidochelys; species Lepidochelys olivacea. Next base: position 360,368 of record NC_140417.1, on the reverse strand, counting down.
TAAGTGAAGTATCCTCACACCTTCTTGTCCACTGTCTAAATGGGCCATCTTGATTATCACTACAAAAGTTTTTTTTCTCTTGCTGATAATAGCTCATCTTAATTAATTAGCCGCTTACAGTTTGTATGGCAACTTCCTCATTCTCTGTATGTGTGTGTGTGTGTATATATATCTATATCTATCTATCTATATCTTCTTACTATATGTTCCATTCTATGCATCCAATGGATTCTATGCATCCATTCTGTGCATCCACAAAAGCTTCTCTAATAAATGTTAGTCTCTGAAGTATCACAAGTACTCCTGTTCTTTTTGCGGATACAAACTAACACGGCTGCTACTCTGAAATTTGACAGAACAGAAGGACCTCTTAGACCATAGGTTCTCAAACTGTGGTCCAAGCTCCATTCAGGTGGCCTGTGGATAATTCCCTCTAAGGTGCATGCCTGGCCGGCTGCACACGAGAAAATGAAGGGCCAACCACCTAATTAGTGGAGCCGTGCAGGCCGGGCTCCACTAATTAAGTGCCTGGACCCTGGAGAAGATGCACACGTAAGGTGAAGTGGTGGCCTTGGGGGAATAGAGTGTAGGTGGGAGGGGGCAGTGGGATTAGAAGAGGGAGTGGGGGGAATTTGGGATGTGCAGGGCTGCGGCAGCCAGAGAAAGAAGCAACTTTCCTCTGCTCCAGGGCTGCGGCTGCCAGTGAGAGACCTTCCCAGCCCCAGCTCGGGTGCTGCTGGGGCAGAGGAGAGAGGGAGACACCCCTCCTTTCCAGCCCCAGCTCGGGGGCTGCTATGGCAGGGGAGAGAGGACACATCCATCGCACTAGAAAGGTAGGACAACTGATATTAAAATATGAGTGTTAAACTTTTTTTGTTCTACAAGTAAAAGCACATTATTAAGTTTGTTTTTTATAGCGCTTTTATCCAAAGTGGTTTACAATAGTTAACGAACGGTACAAACAACACTTGGGAAGATCATTAAGTGGTCCCCTGAGACCCTTAGCAATTTTCAAGTGGTCTGTGGGAAAAAAAAATTGAGAACCACTGTCTTAGACGATCAGAGGGAATTGTGGTGTCTGTGTAAGCCTAATCTTCTTTCTATTTACTGTCCAAGAGTGTATGGGTTTCACTGTAAATAAAGCCAACTGCCTGTGGTTTGAGTGAGATCTTCCCCTACTATCCATCTGATAACTGCCTGGCCAGTGCTTACTGGATGTTAAATGTTAGTATGTTAAGTTAGTTAAGCGTTAACAGTTAAATGTCTAATGATAAATATTAATGTGACTGTTAAGTAATTGCTTTTAACTGTGAATGTACTCATAGGTGTATACAGAGACCACACATATTTCATTGTATTAAGTATTGTATTACTAGAATACTTTGTGTATGTGCAAAGAGAAAAGGAGTACTTGTGGCACCTTAGAGACTAACAAATTTATTTGAGCGTAAGCTTTCGTGAGCTAGAGCTCACTTCATTGGTTGCATTCAGTGGAAAACACAGTGGGGAGATTTATATACACAGAGAACATGAAACAATGGGTGTTACCATACACCCTGTATGAGTTTTTTCATGAAGTTGATAGATTTCCACTCCATACGGTTAAATTCAGTGCCTTGCATAATGACAGGTTTCAGAGTAGTAGCCGTGTTAGTCTGTATTCGCAAAAAGAAAAGGAGTACTTGTGGCACCTTAGAGACTAACCAATTTATTTGAGCATAAGCTTTCGTGAGCTACAGCTCATTTCATCGGATGTACTCCTTTTCTTTTCACTCAAGAAAGAGATCTTGGAGTTGTCAAGGTTCCTTCCCCACTCTGAACTCTAGGGCTGGAAAATGGATTTGGTTTTATACACCATCTTGGCAGAAAGAAATTGTGGGGCCCTTTATACAGTTGCATAATCACATTATAGAGGGCCCAGCTCTGAGTCCTTGGAGACCCACAACCCTTGATACCCTACCTATTCCCCCAGGTCCTCTAGCAGCTAGTATTTGCAATGGGAATAATTGAAAACAAGGGTATTAAAATGACATCATACACCTTCCTCCCTCATTGTGCACTGCCTCCTTTCAGTAAAGCTAGACATTCTTTGGGTCCTTCCCTCTTCCAGGGACCCCTACCTGGATCTTATTCCTAAATATGTCTTGCTAATGCTGCACAAGCTGACTTACTGTCTGTTAGGGAAGTCACTGGGGAGGGGTTATCACCTCCTAAAATTAGATCTTCCAGCTAAGCCACAACATTGCATGGGGAGGGGCTAGGGAAGTCAGGCTGTGATTTAAAGAGAGTAGGTCTTTCTCCCCCCTCCCCTCCCAAGCTGCTGTTCCCTGACCTCTAACCCTTCTTCCTCCAGTATTAAGAATAACTGCCAATGCAGACAGGCGGGACAGTGCGGAAAATCCCTATTGGGACGGGCTCATTCCAACCCCCCTAGAGAAATCCTCATTCCTAATTTGGAGCTAGGCCTTGCCAAAGAGCCAAACATCCTGGGTTGGCTACACACACAAGGGGCACACAGACAGGCCTGCAGTTGTGATAGAGAGCCCCCCACCATATGACTGAGATGAGGAAGGTCACTGAGGCAGGGGGCAGAGCTCCCCCACCTTGTGGCTTGTGCTTTCTTAAACACTCAGGCAGCCTTTGCCTGTATTTTAGTTTGAATGAGGACAGTCACACGCCATGGCTTTCTGCACCAGCCAGCCACACCCCTAACAGCCCCCACCTCCTGTCAAAACTAGCTGGGCTCAAGGGCACTGTTTATTATCAACTAGTTGCAATAATTTCATAGTATTTAAATAAAAGTCTGGCTCTGCCCCCGACCCAGCTCTGTGGCCAGGAAAAGCTGTGGAGCCCCCTCTTGGCCAAGACAGGCTGTGAAGACTCAGATCACATGTCCTAGCTGTGCAACTCTAATTGCTGGCACTTGGTCCAGGCTCTTCCCCGGGGATCTGAGGCAGCCTTTAATACAGGGAAATCAGACCCAGTGAACCCAACAGTTAATGGCACGCTATGGGCTACACTTCCAAAAGGGCTCCCCACCCAGAAGCTCCGATTCTCCTCTATGGAGCAGGGACAGAGGGTCACCATTGTTTTCCATGGGAGCTGAAAATCTGGCCTTATGGAGAGTGGACTGGAATTGATTCTTCTTTCCTCTACGCACACTTCATAGAAAGCAAGATGCCTGACTCAAGTAAGCAAGTAATGTGGGAGGGGAGTGAGGACAAGGGGCAGAAACTAACGGAGGTGCAGCAGGTGACAGGAGGTGAGAATGTGGTGGCAGTGAAGTGAGGGACATGAGTCAAAGGGACATGTAAAAATAGATCCATAAATATATCCAAAAATCCAAAAATAGCTGCTGCAGAACAGTAGGGTATGGCAATGGGTCAGTGTCCACCTTCCTCCCTGCCTTGAATCACCGGTGCTCTGATACTATAGTACCTGGGCAAGCAGATGGAATGGAGAATCACAGCAACTCCCCAGGGCCTTCCTTTGGGGCCAGACAGTATTCCAACAGTAAAAGGTCTGACTGCAGATGGGTGCCTGTATGCACATTTTTGTTCCTGTAACACTTGTCAAACTCATACCTGAACAAGAAACAGAGGGAGAGGAACCTCTTCGTCCCTTCTCTCCTCCTGGCCAAGACCAGCTCTCTGATTCCTGCTGTAGCATGTTACCTAGCAAGCTCTTCAAGGCAGGAGACAGAGCTTTGCTCTCCTCAGAATGCACCCTGGAGCTACAGGCATGTTACAGAGTGAGAGTCACCAACAGTCTCCACAGACAGCAGCCTCTGACACATTCCAGAATGGGGCTCAGATTAGGCTACAGAAAGGTAAGATGACAACACAAAATCCGTATCTCTTGTGGCTTTGAGGAGCTGAAGACTGAAAAGATGAAACAATGTCAGCTCCTCTTCCCACTGTCACTTTGTCTTTGAGGGTACAGGTATAGACTGGCCAGACTTTTCACCGCTACAGGCCCTCTTGCAGAACAAGGTCCTCATACATAAGATAGCACTTCAGTGGGGGTGGGAGGTCAAATCCCCCAATGGCTTCAAGCCTCTGATGCCCAAGGGCGGTTCGGATATGCAGGCAGCTGAGGTGTTTCAGGGAGCGTGGCTGCTGGCAGCAGGATTCAATCCAGGATATCAGGACCTAGACAAATTGGAGGATTGGGCCAAAAGAAATCTGATGAGGTTCAATAAGGATAAGTGCAGGGTCCTGCACTTAGGACGGAAGAACCCAATGCACAGCTACAGACTAGGGACCGAATGGCTAGGCAGCAGTTCTGCGGAAAAGGACCTAGGGGTGACAGTGGACGAGAAACTGGATATGAGTCAGCAGTGTGCCCTTGTTGCCAAGAAGGCCAATGGCATTTTGGGATGTATAAGTAGGGGCATAGCGAGCAGATCGAGGGATGTGATCATTCCCCTCTATTCGACATTGGTGAGGCCTCATCTGGAGTACTGTGTCCAGTTTTGGGCCCCACACTTCAAGAAGGATGTGGATAAATTGGAGAGAGTCCAGCGAAGGGCAACAAAAATGATTAGGGGTCTGGAACACATGAGTTATGAGGAGAGGCTGAGGGAGCTGGGATTGTTTAGCCTGCAGAAGAGAAGAATGAGGGGGGATTTGATAGCTGCTTTCAACTACCTGAAAGGGGGTTCCAAAGAGGATGGCTCTAAACTGTTCTCAATGGTAGCAGATGACAGAACGAGGAGTAATGGTCTCAAGTTGCAGTGGGGGAGGTTTAGATTGGATATTAGGAAAAACTTTTTCACTAAGAGGGTGGTGAAACACTGGAATGCGTTACCTAGGGAGGTGGTAGAATCTCCTTCCTTAGAGGTTTTTAAGGTCAGGCTTGACAAAGCCCTGGCTGGGATGATTTAACTGGGAATTGGTCCTGCTTCGAGCAGGGGGTTGGACTAGATGACCTTCTGGGGTCCCTTCCAACCCTGATATTCTATGATTCTATCAGTGCAGTTTGTGAGACCAGATGCTTAGGGGAGGCTCCTGTCTTCTGAGATAGGAAGAAAGCAGCTGGGGTCAGGCTTTTTTCTGGATGAACATCATCTGATAAACAAACTGAGGGAGGAGAGTGGGGCTAGAGGGTGAGGGCAGGTGCTTGGGGAGCACGGCTGAGGTAGAGAAGGTGGGGTGGAGCTGAGGGGTGAGGAAAGCCAGGGGATAATATTAAGGGCTGGTGCTGTGAAAGGCCACATGGGGTTGAGGTCGAGCAAGCAAAGTCAGCGTTTAGAGTGAATAAATACTCAAGCAGAAGGGTCTCAGCCCACCTGCTTTGACTAGCAGGGAGGGGGTTAAAGCCTAAGCACAGCATGCTGGGAAAGGGTGTGAGGTGGGGTGAAGGGAGTCACTGGGGGCAGAAGACGACTGTGCATACAGTGACCAGACAGCAAGTGTGAAAAATCGGGACAGAGGTGCGGGGTAATAGGTGTCTATATAAGAAAAAGCCCCAAATAAAGGGACATCTGGTCAACCTAACTGTGCATGTGAGGGGAGTCGCTGGGATGTCCCATAGAATATCAGGGTTGGAAGGGACCTCAGGAAGTCATCTAGTCCAACCCCCTGCTCAAAGCAGGGCCAATCCCCAACTAAATCATCCAAAGCCCACTCCTTTGAGCCAGAGATGAACCAGCAACCTAAGGATGAGGGAGGGAGGCTCGGACCATGCCGAGAGGGAGGGGGTTGGGGACAACTGCATGTCCAAGAGGAGCTGCTGCGACGTCCCACACCCATAAGAAGAGGGGTGGGGGATGACTGCACATGTGAGGGGAGTTGCTGGGACCGCTGAACTTTGTGAATTTCAGCATGAATTCACACTAAAACACAAAAGGAACACCCTGGAAAAAAGAGAGAGAAATTTTTCTCTAACAACTTTCTGTTAGAACAAACTTACTGGGAGAATATTTGTAACAATAGTAGGTATAATATTTTTCAGAGAGAAATGTGATTCTTCAAATGAATTATGTCATTGTAACAAGGTACGTGAAGCCCTTTGGGATGGAAGGTGCTGTAGCAGGGTCAGATGATGGAACGATTTAACAATTCTTGGTTTGGTCCTAAGGGGAGCACATGATCTGGTCCAAGAGGTGAATATAGCTGGACTGCTTGGTAATAGTGCCCATAATGTAATTAAATTTAACATCCATGTGGTGAGGAAAACACCACAGCAGCCCAACACTGTAGCATTTAATTTCAGAAAAGGGAACTGTATAAAAATGAGGAAGTTAGTTAAACAGAAATTAAAAGGTAGAGTGCCAAAAGTGAAATCCTTGCAAGCTGCATGGAAACTTTTTAAAGACACCATAATAGAGGTTCAACTTAAATGTATATCCCAAATTAAAAAACATAGCAGGAGAATCAAAAAAGTGCCACCATGGCTAAACAACAAAGTAAAAGAAGGAGTAAGAGGCAAAAAGGCATCTTTTAAAAAGTGGAAGTTAGATCCTAGTGAGGAAAATAGAAAGGAGCATAAACTCTGGCAAGTGAAGTGTAAAAATATAATTAGGAAGGCCAAAAAAGAATTTGAAGAACAGCTAGCCAAAGACTCAAAAAATAATAGCAAAAATTTTTTTAACTACATCAGAAGCAGAAAGCCTGCTAAACAACCAGTGGGGCCACTGGACGATCGAGATGCTAAAGGAGTACTCAAGGACGATAAGGCCATTGCGGAGAAAATAAATGAATTCTTTGCATCGGTCTTCATGGCTGAGGATGTGAGGGAGATTCCCAAATCTGAGCCATTCTTTTTAGATGACAAATCTGAGGAACTGTCCCAGATTGAGGTATCATTAGAGGTGGTTTTGGAACAAATTGATAAATTAAACAGTAGTAAGTCACCAGATACCAGATGGTATTCACCCAAGAGTTCTAAAGGAACTCAATTGTGAAATTGCAGAACTACTAATTGTGGTTTGTAACCGATCATTTAAAACAGCTTCTGTACCAAATAAGTGGAGGATAGCAAAGTGACGCCAATTTTAAAAAAGGGTTCCAGAGGTGATACCGGCAATTACAGGCCAGTAAGCCTGACTTCAATACCGGGCAAACTGGTTGAAACTATAATAAAGAACAGAATTGTCAGACACATAGATTAACATAATTTGTTGGGGAAGAGTCAAAATGGTTTTTGTAAAGGGAAATCATGCCTCACCAGTCTACTAGAATTCTTTGAGAGGATCAACAAGCATGTGGACAAGGAGGACGCAGTGAATATAGTGTACTTAGATTTTCAGAAAGCCTTTGACAAGGTCCCTCACCCAAAGGCTCATAAGCAAAGTAAACTGTCATGGGATAAGAGGGAAGGTTGTCTCATGGATCGGTAACAGGCTAAAAGATAGGAAACAAAGGGTAGGAATAAATGGTCAGTTTTTGGAATGGAGAGAGGTAAATATTGGTGTCCCCCAGGGGTCTGTACTGAGCCCAGTACTATTCAACATATTCACAAATGATCCGGGAAAGGGGGTAAACAGTGAAGTGGCAAAATTTGCAGATGATACAAAACTACTCAAGATAGTTAAGTCCAAACCAGACTGCAAAGAGCTACAAAGGGATCTCACAGGATGGGCAAGGATGATGTCCCTAGCCTCTGTTTGCCAAAGGCTGGGAATGGGCAACAGGCGATGGATCACTTGATGATTATCTGTTCTGTACATTCCCTCTGGGGCACCTGGCATTGCCCTCTGTTGGAAGACAGGATACTGGGCTAGATGGATCTTTGGTCTGACCCAGTATGGCCATTCCTTTGTTTCTTAATTCTTTACATTTTCAGAGCACCTTCCATCTCAAGGCACTTTACAACTATTTATACAGCTTCACAGACACCCATGAGAAGTGGGAGCTGGAAAATCCAGCAGCATAAAGCAACAGTACAAATCAGTTTATATTAGGAAGTGAAGAATCCCATACCCAATTGAAACTGCAGGGGAAATCTAGGGAGGCAGAATGTAATAATTCACGTGGGCACTGGGGCTAACACTCCAGCTCTTGTCCAAAGCTCCATGTAACCTTTAATGACAAAAGACAGGCAGGACCTTTCTTTTTGTTCTCATATGGAAGCTGGCATCTCCAGAACCATGTTGGGGCATCACTTCAGAGATGACTTACTGACACATCCCATGGCATGTTAGGTGTTCCTATGGTACTCTCCCCCTGAGTACCAACCAAACCCAATTGTGCTCAGGTTGTGAAAATGGACAAGAGCCCAGCTCAGGGTGGGGCAGTTACAGACCAGGTTTAGAGCATCTCATGTGCCTTTGTGAATGTCTCCCTGAAACTTAAATACCTTGTTCTTGTAAGTGATGTCAGCGCCAGCCTGCACCAGAAGCCGGATACACTCTATCTGCCCACTGCAAGCTGCCAGGTACATGGGAGTCACTCCCCAGTTATCCTGAAGGTTCACATCAGCACCATGCTGACGGAAGGGGAGAAAACAACTCCATTTTAAAATTACATACATGTCTGAATTACCAAAAAGCTGCAATAATCAGGCCTGGTAGCCAGACATACAGGCACCCCCATGCCCGCTCTGTAATGGTCACTAAGTCCTGAAATTAATGGTGGTGCTAAAGATCACACACAAAGGCATGTTTCAGAGTAACAGCCGTGTTAGTCTGTATTCGCAAAAAGAAAAGGAGTACTTGTGGCACCTTAGAGACTAACCAATTTATTAGAGCATAAGCTTTCGTGAGCTACAGCTCACTTCTTCAGATGCATATAGCATATAGTACAGGCCTGAGCAGGGAGAAAAGTGAGCAAGCCATGAGTGACTGAGTGAGCTGTAGCTCACGAAAGCTCATGCTCAAATAAACTGGTTAGTCTCTAAGGTGCCACAAGTACTCCTTTTCTTTTTGCGAATACAGACTAACATGGCTGCTCCTCTGAAACCAGAAGAAAACTGGGGTTCTCAAACTGGGGGTCGTGACCACTCAGGGGGTTGCGAGGTTATTACATGGGGGTCACAAACTGTCAGCCTCCACCCCCAAACCCTGCTTCGGCTCCAGCATTTATAACAATGTTAAATATTAATGAGGTGTTTTTAATTTATAAGGGGGGGGGTCACACTCAGATGCTTGCTGGGTAAGAGCGGTCACCAGCACAAAAGTTTGAGAACCTCTGGCCTAGTAGCAGGGAAGGTCTTTGGGTTTCCTTGCTAGAGGTGAAAATAGTCCTTGAGTTGCTCTATTTCCTTCTCCCAGCCCCAGCTCCACTAGTCACTAACTGTTTTGTATCTTTCCCATCTGCTGCTTGTATAATCAGATCCCCTTCAGATGCACAGGGAGATGCTGCTACTCACCCACAGTGTAACCTGGGCAGTAGATCTGAGACGTTCATAGGAACAGATTATAAAACAACTACTTATTTTGGCATTCTTGCACATTCCTCTGAAGCATTTGACGCTGACCACTGTCAGAGACAGGAGATTGGACCAGGTGGACCCTGGGTCCAATCCAGTGTGGCAATTCCTACATTCAGACATCAGGACAGAACCCAAACTAGATCAGAGTTCTGCAACTCACTTTAGTAATGATCCCAGTTTGCCACGTACTCTGTGTGTCTGATTGCACAGTAGAGGGTCCCCAGGCCAAACAGGGCAGCCTCAGAAGAACTTCAGGGGACATATGAGTTATTGTAGAAGGGTTATTATAGAAGGAATCATAGAATCTCAGGGTTGGAAGGGATCTCAGGAGGTCATCTAGTCCAACCCCCTGCTCAAAGCAGGACCAATCCCCAACTAAATCATCCCAGCCAGGGCTTTGTCAAGCCTGACCTTAAATACTTCTAAGGAAGGAGATTCCACCACCTCCCTAGGTAACGCATTCCAGCGTTTCACCACCCTCCTAGTGGAAAAGTTTTTCCTAATATCCAGCCTAAACCTCCCCCACTGCAACTTGAGACCATTACTCCTTGTTCTGTCATCTGCTACCACTGAGAACAGTCTAGATCCATCCTCTTTGGAACCCCTTTCAGGTAGTTGAAAACAGCTATCAAATCCCCCCTCATTCTTCTCTTCCGCAGACTAAACAATCCCAGTTCCCTCAGCCTCTCCTCATAAGTCATGTGTTCCAGTCCCCTAATCATTTTTGTTGCCCTCCGCTGGACGTTTTCCAATTTTTCCACATCCTTCTTGTAGTGTGGGGCCCAAAACTGGACACAGTACTCCAGATGAGGCCTCACCAATGTCGAATAGAGGGGAACGATCACGTCCCTCGATCTGCTGGCAATGCCCCTACATATACATCCCAAAATGCATTGGCTTTCTTGAGCAGGACCTGCCTTGGTCTCTCATTAGCTTTTTGGAAGCTTCCCATCATTCTGTTTCATTATTTAAATAAAAACAACTGCTTTAATATTTGTTTCCCATCCCTGCAAACAAGAGACTCATCCCATCTATCTCAGTGGGACACTGACAAGTCAGAATTACAAGCATCTGGCACAGAATGAGGATTCACACGGGATACTGATGTCTCTAATGCAGTGATACTCAGACCCCAGTGGGTCACGAGCCAAATTAGTGATCAACATTACCCAAAAGAGCCACAGAAGTGAGAATTCATTGAAAGCATCCTGATTCCTTTAATGTGATTTAATTATTAACCAGACATATTAAAGAGCCACTTGCAGCTACCAAATGTCTGCCTGAGTGTCACTGCTCTACTGTGATAAATCCCCTCCTATTAGCACTTTGAGACCAGCTTTACTATATTTAGTAGGTGTTACTTTTACTTCAAGGAAGGGCTCCACATTTCTTTGCTAGGGATGGGGGGAGGGGACGAATGCTTCACTTGACCCACTTTTCCTTGCTGAGGTGCCCTGGATCTGACCCCCTATCCAGATGTTCAAGGCCACAGCTGAAATGTGGACTGTCACATGCAGCTGTAGCTGCAAACACATAATACATTATAAATGGCTGCCCCTTGCAAAAGGGGGAAGGATTTTAAGCTGAACATTCTTTGATCACAAATAGCTTCCTAGCAGGGTTGGAAACTCTGTTCTCCAAGATACAAATTAGACACGTGGCCCAAGGTGGAGGATGGGCCAAAAGCTTAGGCTCATATTTTCTAAAATGAGCGCTGATTTTGTGTACTTGCAGTTTTGGATGTCTAATTGTAAACACCTAAGGCCCAATTTTCAGGTGCAGCTCTCTTGGACTTCACTTGGAGTTGTGGTGCTCAGCATCCTAAGAAAAATCAGGCCCCTATATTCTTAAATTGAAAATCTCAAAACTGAGACACCTATTATTAGTAGCCCCTTTTGCACAATGGGGACCTTGAACTGGGCTGGTTTAGGTGCTGCCCAGTTAGAAGATTTTCCACATTTGAGTTCAGAGACATTCTGAGAATCGCAACAGGAGCCACATCACATGGCGATTAGGTGGCAGTGGATTCAAAACACCTTCCCTGTATCAGCAGCAGAGTGCAGTCTGGGAAGAGGCCAATGGCTGCATGAAGGGGCATTCCTCCATGTATACAGCAAGTGTTCACGCTGGCTCCATGTTGTAGCAGTAACTCCATGGAAAGCTTCTGCCCTTTATACGCAGTCCAGTAGCATGGAGTCTTGCCATAGTAATCCTTCCTGTCAACCAGCTCCCTGTCTAAAAACCAAAGGGACATCATCAGCAAGCTCACAGGGAAGCTGCCTGTAGCACAGAGAACTGGCCAGGATGGTCTGGCTAGAGGCTGGCATAAACTGGGGTATTTGAATCTTAAACCTTTGAAGAGCAGAGACAGGAGACACTTTTCCTCTTAAATAACTAGTACCAGTCACTGATAGACTGGACACTATACTAGATGGACCATCATTCTGATCCAGTCTGGCAACTCTTATGTTCCCATGGGAATGTTTGCATTCACTATATCTCCAGTAGCCAGGAAAGGCTCTCTCACACCTGCCCTGCTTTAGGAGAATTACATACCTGAGGTCATTAGGAGTTGTTGGAGCACGTTGCCCCTGCTAGCCTCGTAGTGAAGATCTGTCTATCTGTAATTGTAGCTTGGAGCCACCTGATAATGTCTTGGGGGTGATTGGGAGTCCAGCCACAGACAGCTCTGGACAAGGAGCTGATGTAGAAGCCCATCTCCTTCACCTGAAGAAATCTCTCTCAATAACCACTATCCACCTACACTAACAAAGAGAAAATAGGGCACACTCAGGAGAAAGTACGTTAGCTCTAACATTCTCCACCTCCCTCCATTACACCCTGTGACCTCCATGTGGGGTAGATTCAGGTTAACAGCAATGTTCCCTCTAATTTTTGACAGGTCGTGTGCACAAAAAATTTCTTCTGTGCTAATTCTTGTTAGGCCATGTGCGCAAAAAATTTCTTCTGTGCAAACTGTTGTGCTTCTGTGCAAATTTTTGTGCACGCAGTGTTTCACTGTGTGCGTGGGACTTAGGATCTGTGTGTGCACGCACACGTGCACAGCTTAGAGGGAACAGTGGTTAACAGGATTTCCTGGCTTTAGACGTTAGCTAGCAAAAGAAATAAGGCATCTACAAGGATGACAAGAGACAAAGGGGAATTTAATTAGACTTCAGTACAATGGCCTGAGCCTCCCTTAAAAGCCCTTAATAGTGTGGGGACATGTGTAATTCTGTGGGCAAGTTAATGACAGAAAAGTAAGGAAAGTGTCACTTGTTTTGTAAAAATCTATAGAATCATAATTTCAGTGGTGTCACCCTTTGCAGTGTGGCAGGGGGACTCTCTGTCCCCCTTCCTCCCTGGCTCCAGATCCTCCAGTTGGTAGAAATTTTGATAATACAACATTGTTGGAAATGGATCAAGTTGGGGTCTCATTCAAAAGCCCTTTCTCACATGAACACAATGATACCAAACATGACAAACTTAGAACAATTATGGAGACAGACAGTTGAGAAAATGTTTTAAAATCAGTTGTTTTAACTACGCTTTAACACAGGCATGTCAAACGTGCAGCCCTAACAAAGTTAATTTGTGGCCTTTGACTGACAGTACTGTGTTATAGTTAATGCTCACAAATGATACTTGATTAATTTTCTTAATGTTACAATTATTATAAATGGAAAGAGTACTTCAAGTTGATTTACCATCTGTCAGGATTCCACACACCCCACTCTGAACTCTGGGGTACAGATGTGGGGACCCCCATGAAAGACCCCCAAGCTTATTTTCTACTAGCTTAGGTTAAAAACTTCCCAAGGCACAAATTCCTTTGCTTGTCCTTGGATGGTATTGCTGCCACCACCAAGTGATTTACACAAAAATTCAGGGGAGGGTCACTTGGAATCTCTATCCCCCCAAAATAGCCCCAAGCCCCTTCACCCCCTTTCTTGGGGAGGCTTGAGAATAATATACCAACTAATTGCCTTAGAATGTGAGTACAGACCAAACCCTTATCTTTAGGGCACTAAAATCAATCAGATTCTTAAAAGAAGAACTTTATTAAAAAAAATAAAAGTAAAAGAATCACACCTGCAAACTCAGGATGTAAGGTAACTTTACAGGGTAATAAAAAGATTTAAAAGACAGAGGACTCCCCTCTGGACTCAGCTTCACAGTTACAAAAAAAGGAATGAAACTACCTCTTTAGCATAGGGAAAATTCACAAGCCACAACAAAAGATAACTAACGCATTTCCTTGCCTTACTTACAATTTTTGTAATTTTAGATGGTTCATTTCAGGTATGTTTTCAGGAGATGTTGTACCTGCCTGGTCTCTCTCTCCATCCAGAGAGGGAACAAACAAAGAGAGCCACAAACAAAACCTCCCCGCCCCAGATTTGAAAGTATCTTCTTTCCTCATTAGTCCTTCTGGTCAGGTGCCAGCTAGATTATTTGAGCTTCTTAACCCCTTACAGGTAAAGTGATTCAGTACAGCTGCCCAGGAGGGATTTTATGCTACCTTTATCTCTATGTTTATGACACAATCATTGACAAAAAAGAACCAGTTCAGTGATATTTATCAGCTTTCTTTACTGTGCCAAAAGAGTTATGATTAGGCTCTGGTTGTCACATTGTCTAGAGTGGTTCACGTCCAATATCAGGGCACACTGTCTAAAAGCAGGGAAGACATGCCAAACTCATTATATGCTCTAAAATTTGACTTCACTAACCCAGTAACAAATGTGAACTCCTGAAGCACTATAAACAGTCTAATCATGGAGTCACAAATAGTCCCTTTGGGCACTCTAGTCTATCTTGCCACCCAGGCAAGCTGGATTTAGCAACAGTTGTTTGCCATATACCAAAGATCACAAAAGATTCAGGTTGTTTCCAGTCCCAAGAGACCAGTCACTTACCCCAGGTCAATTTGTACTTCAGTTCTCACACCAAAGACAACGCTTGTAGCCAATCCTATAGTAAACTAACTAAAGATTTATTAACTAGGAACAAGAAATATGAGAGTTATTCACAGGTTAAAGCAGACAACGTATATACATGAGTTACAATCCAGCGTTCCAAAAGGTGAGCATTGTAGTAATCTGTCAGCACTGAATGTCTTTTAGGGTTAATCCAGGTTGGCTCTCGGGATCTCTGCTTTTGTTTCCTAACTCCAGCCGTCTCAGAGTACAAACAGCAAAGAGATGAAGAATTTTCCTGTCAGCTATTTTTATTTCCTTCTTCCAGAATTCAAGCTGATGGGAGGAGCTTTCTTGCACATACCACCTTCATGGGTGTGAAAGAGCCATTAACCTAGTCTTTGTCTCATGATGTTCCACAACGGCCCACAGTTCCTCTGGATGGGTGGGGGAAACCACTCCTCCTCTGCCTGGGTTCACAAGTCCAGAGATGGCATTTTTACTGGTATAAAGCAAAACTTGCATACTACCTTACAGCACCAGATACAGACATTACAAGTAAGATTAATGCATGCAGCAACTTACAAGCAGTTTACAGAGTGTAAACATTAAACACATCTTTACAAGTCTAACACCTAGCTTGAATAATACTAAGAAAGGTGAGTTGCTCTGGTTGCCAGCTATGAATTTGACAATGTTCAGCTGACACTTACAGCCTTGGCAAGAGCAAGCACCTGGTCCGTGAACGGTATTCATGTAGTTATAGAATATACATTCCTTACCATAATTAATTACAATTCCAAAGTAATTGATTACAAAATCAGTTTTTACTTTGGTCTTGATCATTTTTAGGCCTCCATGGGAAGATGAAGAGTACCAATTAGCAGCTGAATCTTTGGAGAATACCAGCATGGAGGACCTGTTTAACAAAATGCTTGGTGGCACTCTACATAAAAAGTGCACCTAAACTGAATTTGGGAAGGTTAGAGAGGAAGTACGTCAAGCATCAGGAAAAAGGTTGAATATGCTAGGAAGAAGAGCAGCTGTGGGTGAGACTCGCCTTATACTAGGGTCCCATGGCATGTGTTCACGAGGGACACCTGCTTCTTCTATCATAAGCTGGAAGCCCAGAGGCATCCAGTCAGTACAGCTTCAACACATAAGACAAGTGAGAAACTGTATGAAGTAATCACTCTTAGCGATAACATTTCATGAAAAAAAAAGAAAAGGTTACCTATCTTTTTTAACTGTTGTTCTTTGACATGTGTTACTCATGTCTAAGGCTGCGAATCATTCACAGAGATCACGACTTCCGTGACCTCCGTGAATTTTGCAGCACTGGTGCAGCTGACCCCAGGACCACCCCAGCAGCTGCGGAAGCCTGGGGGCCAGCAGCATGAGCTGCTGCTCTGGCAGCCCCAGGCACCTATCCCCGGTGCTGCCCTGGAACAGCGGTCCGGGACCAGCAGTGGTGACCCTGGCCGCTCCCCACCCAGAGTGGCAACAGAACCATGGGCCACTCCTCGCCTGGACTAGCGGTGGTGGCGGCAGGGCCCCAGGCCACCCCCTATCTGGAGCGGGAGCAACAGCAGGGCCCCAGGGCCTCCAGCAGCAGCAGCAGCAGCAGGGGGCCACGGGCCACCCCCTACCTGGAGCGGGAGCAGCAGCAGGGCCCCACGCCCACCAGCAGCAGCGGCAGGGGGCCCCGGGCCATCCCCACCAGCAGCAGGGGCCCCAGGCCACCCCCCAGCAGAAGCATCACTCCACGCTGCTGCCCACCCCAACAGCAGTCTTCAGGAACACCCCACTCCCAGAAGGTAAGATTTAGTCATAGGTATTTTTAGCAAAAGCCATGGACAGGTCACGGGGCCATGACTTTTTGTTTATTGCCCGTGACCTGTTACTAAAAATATATGTGACTAAAATGTAGCCTCACTCATGTCCATTCCAAGTAGATGTGTGCCTGCCGGATGCTCAGTTGCCGGAAGGTTTTTCCCTTAGTGGTACCCATCGGGTTGGCTGTGGAGTCCCCTGGAGTTGCACTTTCATGGAGGTGTATGTATATAGGTCCTTGCTGATCCGCCGCCTCTTCTGTTCCTTCTTGCCGGATACTCTGACAGAGAGGAGACGGGTGGGTCTTGGAATGAACATGAGCAAAACATCTCGAAGAACAACAGGTAAAACCGTTTTTCTTCTTCAAGTGATTGCTCATGTCGCGTCCAAGTAGGTGAATCCCAAGCAATCCCCAGGAGGGGTCAGACTTCACCAAGTCACAGGCCGCAGCAGCACTCTGCCAAATGCAGCACTGTCTCCAGCCTGCTGTGTGATGGTGCAGTGCAACGTAAAGGTGTGAACAGACAACCATGTTGCCTCCCTGCAGATGTCTTGAATTGGAACCTGCGCCAGAAATACTGCAGATGAAGCTTTCACTTTTGTGGAATGCGCCGTTAATGCTGGGGCCAGTATCTTTGCTAGGTTTTACCACGCCCTGATACAAGCTGTGATACACGAAGAGATCTTTTGGAACGACACTGGGAGCCCCTTCATCAGCTCAGCAATCGCAATGAAGAGGTGTGTCAATTTCTGAAATGGCTTTGTTCGCTCAATATAAGAGGCTAACACTTGTCTGACATCCAGGGAATGGAGCACCCGTTCCCGGTTATTAGGATGTGGCTTAGGGAAGAACACTGGCAGAAAAATGTCCTGATTTGCGTGAAATTGCTAAATTATCTTTGTGAGGAAAGCTGGGTGCAGCCACAACTGCACCTTGTCTTTATAAAACACAATATAAGTGGGATCGGATCTCAGGGCCTTGAGCTCAGACATTCTCCTGTCTGACATCATAGCCACTAGGAATGCCACCTTCCAAGAAAGGTAAAGTAGAGAGCATATTCCTAGGGGCTCAAAGGGAGGACCCATCGACCTCAAGAGCACAAGGTTGTGATGCCATGGGGGAATCGGCTGCCTTACTTGAGGGCTAAGTTCACTCCAAGCTGCGTGGCCGTGCAGCTGCCTATTAAGCCCCATGCAAGGGCTCAGAAGGGGAGAGATGCCTCTCCCCCAGCATGGACCTGCTGGCCCCAGTGTGGACCTGCCACAGCCAGGGAGAGGCGCCTCTCCCCCTGCCCTGACCTGCTGCGGCGAGAGAGAGAGAGGGCTGGGGGGAGTCCTTTCCCCACCACAGCCATGGGACAGCCTACACCCTGAACTCCTCATCCCTGGTCCCACCCCGCACTCCTCATCCCTGGTCCCACCCCACAGCCCACATCCCAGAGCCTTCATCCCCCCGCCCCAACACTCTACCCCAGCCCTGAACACCCTCCCACACCCCAAACACCTCATCCCCAGCCCCACCCTAGAGCCTGCACCCCCAGCCCCGAGGCCCCACCCCCCCTGCACCCCAACCCTCCACCCCAGCCCTGAGCCCCATCCCAAACTCCAAACCCCTCGGCCCCGGCCCCACCACATGAATTTTGTCATGTGCCCCAATATGAAGGTGATGTGTCACACATTACCTCCATATTGGTGCACATAACAAAATTCATTCCGCACATGGATGTAAAAAATTAGAGGGAACACTGCTTGAAGGTACAGTCTATCTAGCCCTTTGAGGAAGCGGCCAACCATGGAATTAGCGAATACTGACTGTCCAGCTGAGCTGGGATGGAAAGCCAAAATAGCAGCCAGGTGCACCTTTACTGACAATACTGTCAGGCCTTGCTGTTTTAGGTGAAGTACACAGTCCAGGATGAAGGGAATTGCTGACTGTAACAGAGGAGTGCCCTTCTGCAACGACAAAATCAAGAACCTCTTCCACTTAGCTAGATAAGAAAAGGAGGACTTGTGGCACCTTAGAGACTAACCAATTTATTTGAGCATGAGCTTTCGTGAGCTACAGCTCACTTCATCGGATGCATACCGTGGAAACTACAGCAGACTTTATATATACACAGAGAATATGAAACAATACCTCCTCCCACCCCACTGTCCTGCTGGTAATAGCTTATCTAAAGTGATCATCAGGTGGGCCATTTCCAGCACAAATCCAGGTTTTCTCACCCTCCACCCCCCCACACAAATTCACTCTCCTGCTGGTGATAGCCCATCCAAAGTGACAACTCTTTACACAATGTGCATGATAATCAAGTTGGGCTATTTCCTGCACAAATCCAGGTTTTTGTGCAGGAAATAGCCCAACTTGATTATCATGCACATTGTGTAAAGAGTTGTCACTTTGGATGGGCTATCACCAGCAGGAGAGTGAATTTGTGTGGGGGGGTGGAGGGTGAGAAAACTTGGATTTGCGCTGGAAATGGCCCACCTGATGATCACTTTAGATAAGCTATTACCAGCAGGACAGTGGGGTGGGAGGAGGTATTGTTTCATATTCTCTGTGTATATATAAAGTCTGCTGTAGTTTCCATGGTATGCATCCGATGAAGTGAGCTGTAGCTCACGAAAGCTCATGCTCAAATAAATTGGTTAGTCTCTAAGGTGCCACAAGCACTCCTTTTCTTTTTGCGAATACAGACTAACACGGCTGTTACTCTGAAACCTGTCATTAGCTAGATAAGTGGCCCGAGTGGATGGCTTTCTGCTGCCAAGGAAAACCTCCCTAACCGAGTCTGAGCCTGCAAGCTCTAATGGGATTAGTCATGGAGTTTCCATTCCGTGAGGTTGAGAGACTCTAGACTGGGATGCTGTAGGCGGCCCTGGTCCTGCGTGATGAAGTCCGGACCAGGGACAGAGTTATAGGCTTGTCCACCAACAGGTCTAGAAGCGTGGTGAACCAGTGGCTGACGTGGCCACGCTGGTGATATCAAGATTATTGATGCTCCCTCTTGTCAGACCTCCAACAGGACCTTGTGAATGAGCGGGAAGGGCGGGAACGCATACAGCAAGTGCCCCTTCCAAGGGAAGAGAAAGGCGTCCACGAGCAAGCCCAGGCCACCATGGGAAGGAACAGAACTGCTGACACATGCTGTTACACCATGTTGTGACCAGTGCTATCTGGGAAATCCCCACCTTTGGTAGATGTTGATGGCAACATCCAGGTGGAGGGACCACTCGTGGCCCTAAAAGGACCTGCTGAGATGATCGGCCAATTCGTTCTGCGAGCCTGGAAGACTCCAAATGTATCAAGTGGGTGATGCAGAAGTTCCACAGCTTGCGAGCTTTCTGACGCAGGTGAGAGGAGCGAGCATGACACTGTCTGTTTATATAGAACATGGCTGTGGTATTGTCTGTCAATACCAATACACATATGTAGATGGGTTTAGAACATCTGGCAAGCGAGGCGAATCGCATGCAGCTCCCTGACGTTGATGTGCAGCAAAAGTTCTGCCTGGGACCAGACACCTTGGGTCCTGAGTCTTCCTAGGTGCGCCCCCCCATCCCATCACTGACGCATCTGTGACTAGGGACAGCAATGGTTGAGGCCTGGAGAAGGGTATTCTTGCACATACTCCTTGTGGGTCGAGCCACCACCAGTGGGACTCAAGGATTTGAGGAGTGAGTGTGACCAATTTGTCTAGGCGGTCTTGGTTTGGCCTGGGCTATACCTGGGCTAGCCAAGCCTGAAGGGGACAGAGATGCAGCCTGGCATGCTGTACCACAAACGTAAAAGGAGCCATATGTCCGAGCAGTTTCAGGCAATTTTGCGCCATAGTAGTGAGGAATCTTCTGAGATCTTCTATGATGGTGCCCATGGCAAGGAAGAGAGATTCCAGGAGGAATGCCCTGGCCTGATCAGAGTCTAGGAGAGCACTGATGAACTCTATTTTCTGAGTGGGGGCTATGATTGACTTTGCCATGTTCAAAATAAGGCTGAGCCTGTGGAATGTCATCTGCACCAAGATCACGTGGGCCTCCACTTGGGCCCGGGAGCGACCCTTGATTAGCCAGTCATTCAGGTACGGAAATACTTGCACTTGCCACTTCCGCAGGAAGGCTGCCATGACCGCCATGCACTTAGTTAACACCTGAGGGGCTGCCAAGAGGCCAAAGAGAAAGACCATAAACTGATAGTGGGTGTTGTTGACCATGAAATGGAGGAACTGTCTGTGCGACAGGATTATGGACATTTGAAAGTACGTGTTCTTCAAGTCAAGGGTGGCGTACCAGTCCCCCAGATCCAGGGAGGGAATAATGGAAGCCAGGGAGATCATGCGAAACCTCAATTTCTTCATGAATCTGTTTAGGTTTCACAGGTCTAAAATAGGCCTGAGCCCACCCTTGGCCTTGGGGATTAGGAAATACCGGGAGTCGAACCCCTTTCCACCGCCCTGAATTGTAGGAGCATTTGCACCTCCTGCACTATAAGTTGTTCATAAGAAGGGTCCCTGAAGAGGATAGGAAGGTGGGAGGGAACAGAATTGGAGAGACTATCCCAATTTTACTGGACTCAAGACCCATTGGTCGAAGGTGATTTGAGTCCAGGCATGGTAGAAATGAGACAGATGATTCACAAAGGGAGGGGAAGAATCTGGGATCTGAACTGGTGCGTCGTCCTTGGGCACACCTTCAAAAGTTTGGTTTGGAGGCTGAGGGCTGCTTTGCTGTGCCTTCGCTCTGGTTAGAGGACTGAGAGGGCTTCTGCATATTATTCCTGTCCCGCTTCCTGCTATAGTCCTGCCAAGGATGAGCTGAATAGAAGCAATGGGCAGGTTGCAGCTTAAAAGGATTTCTTTGGGGGGCTGGCATATGAACCCCCCAGGGACTTCAGGGTTGTCCATGAGTTTTTCAGGCTGTGGAGCCTCTTATGTGTTTGCTCCAAGAAGAGTCCTGAACAGTCAAAAGGAAAGTCCTGGATAGCGTGTTGGATGTTGTGTGGGAGCCCTGACACTTGAAGCCATGAGCTCCATCTCATGGCTATCGCAGTTGCCATTGTCTGGGTTGCTGAGTCCGCTGAGTCCAGGGAGGCCTGTAAGGAGGTCCTTATGATGACCTTGCCCTCCTTCAGGACAGCCACAAACTCCGAGCAGGAGACTGCCATAAGCAGTTTCTGAAACTTGGTCAGCTTGTTGCAGGAATTATAACGATAGCGGCTAAGCACTGCCTGCTGGTTGGCAATGCGAAGCTGAAGCCCCCCCAGTAGAATACACCTTCCTACCAAAGAGACATCTTCACTTCTTTGGATTTAGGAGTCGGCCCCGATTGTCCCTGCCTTTCTTTCTGGGTGGCCGCCTTCACTACCAGAGTACCCAGCTGAGGATGAGTAAACAGGCACTCATATCCCTTAGAGGGCACAAAGTATTTTCTCTCGACCCCTTTTGCCATGGGTTAGTGGTGTTATAGATCGTCTTAATGAGGGGCAAAGTCACACTCAAAGGACCTTCAGGGACGAGAATGTCCACCTGAATACTTAAGTTTTGAGCCACCCTCTTGAGCAACTCTTGGTATGCCCTGTTGTCCATGGCAGGTGGTGTGGTGGAAGTGCCCACCACCACTTCATCCGGGGAGAATGAGGAAGATGTCTGCAGGGGCACCGGGTCTTCCTGTCCCTCTGGTTCAATGTTGATAAATGCACACATTGAAAAACATGATCCCAATTTACAAAATGATGGGACTAAATTTGCCGTTACTACTCAAGAAAGCTCTTGGAGTCATAGAGGCTAGTTCTCGGAAAACATCGGCTGACTGCAACGGCAGTCAGAAAAGCTAATAGAATGTTAGGAACCATGAGGAAAGGGCAAGATAAGACGACAATAAATATCATAATACCACCATATAAATTCATGATACAACCACATCTTGAATACTGCATGCAGTTCTGATTGCCCTGTCGCAAAAATGATATATTAGAACTGGAAAAAATACAGAGAAGCGCAACAAAAATGATGAGGGATATGGAACAGCTTCCATATGTGGAGACATGAACAGAACTGGGCCGGCTCGCTGTGGAAATGAGACAGCGAAGGGGGATGCGAATAGCGTGGACCCAGCGAAGCAGGAAATGTTACTCCCACCTCCTCAGAACACACGAACCAGGGCCCCCGTCATGTAACAGGCAGCAGGCTTATGCCGCACCGAGGGGACTGTTGCTTCGCAACACGCGTGCGGCTGGCCACAGAGAGCCGGAGGAGCCGTGGGGCAGCCCAGCAGCGGCTTTCAGCCACGACGCCCCGAGGCGCGGCCCCACGAAGCGCTGGCTGCAGGACCTGCCCGGGCGCCAGGCGCGGGGCTCTTGCCGCACTGCTGGGCCCAGAGCCCGCCCAGGCCGCCGCTCCAGCCAGGGCCGCGGCGCCCCGAGGCGAGGGGCGAGGCTGAGGCCTGGGGGTCGGAGCCCCCCGCCCGCGCCGCTTCCCCCCGCTGCCGGCGGCGCGGCCTGACCCGGCCCTCGGGGTCTCCGCCGCTCGGGCCGCTGTGACCGGAGCGCGCCAGGGCCAAGCGACGGGCCGGGTCCCGCTGGCGGCCGCCCCTCGCCTCAGCGGCGGCCGCGCGAGCCCCGGCGCCAGGGGCGTTGTCAACGGCAACGCGCCACGTGACGCGAGCCCGTCCGGCAGCCTGGGGCGCGAGCGCTGCTCCAGCCGGGCCGCCCCTGGGGTCGCTGCGCCTGCGCGGGAATTCGCCGCCCCGCTGCCTTGACCCCCCCGGCCGCAGAAGGCCAAAGTGCCGGGGCAGGCGCTGCAAGCGGGCTGAGCGGCCCCCGGCCGGCCTGCCCCCGGCTTGCTCGCCGTGGCGAGCCCGGCGCCCAGCCCAAGCGGGCCCAGCCTGGGCAGAGGCGCCCCCGCCGCTGCCTGCAGCAGAAGCCCTCGTGGGTGCTCGAGGCCCCGGCGCAAACCAGCCCAGGAGCGACGGAGGGAGCAGAGAGCCACCTGCAGCTTGCAAGCGGATGCAAAGCTTGGGCACGACGGGGCTGAGCCTCCGTGCCCGGTGAAAGCCAGGGAACTTCAGCAGGCTTTTCAGCAACAGGGACCTGCTGCTTCTACAAGGAACTGCATGCCCTAGTTTAAAGGGACCCCATTGCCCCCCAGCACCTTGGACAGGAGTGGGGGGCTCTGCCCAGCTGCAGGGGTCCATCCAACCCCCCGAAGAAACTTTCAGGATTGGTACCTCAGGCCAGCAGTTTTCAAACTTTAGCCCCTAGTTTGGCCCCAAGGACGCCTATTTTGATATAATTTTTTTCAGGGACCCCCAATTCCTCCCACTCAACCCCTGCCCCACCCCCTTGCCTAAGGCCATGCCCCCTTCTTCCATCACTCGCTCTCCCCCACCCAAACTCACTTTCACCACGCTGGGGTAGAGGGTTAGGGTGCAGGAGGGGGTGGGCTCTGGGCTGGGAGTTTGGGTGTGGGAGGGAGTGTGGACTCTGAAAGGTAGTTTGGGTGCTGGGGGTGGGGTGGGGTGAGCTGAGGGGTGTAGAAGTTTGGGCGCTGGAGGGGGCTCAGGGCTGGGGAGCAGGGTGTAGGAGAGGGGATGGCACTTATCTTGGGAAACTCCCAAAAGTGACTGGCACATATCTGGCAGTGACTCCTAGGCAGGGGGTTATGGGGTCTCTGCAGGCACCACACTGCACCGCAATTCCTGGCCAATGAGAGCTGCGGAGTTGGCACTTGGGCCAGGGGCAGCATATTCTGGAACATAAGTAGCAGCCAAATTATTTTAAGACACAAAACCATGACACCCATTCCATGTTGTATATTAATGTTTATTGAATCACTCATGTAAGAATTCTCTCTTTATTAAAATCATTTGGGTTCTAAACTGATTATTTACAGACATAACCTTGTCTCACCAATAGATTCCTACATCTCACAATAGTATCTACAGTTATTACACTATGTGACAACATATTTTCAAGCTTCTTATATTAATTATTAATTCCAATTTGTTGAGAAAGAGAGCATGCTGGGAGCTCCAAGAACTCAAAAAGAAGGGGCAGGATGTGGACATGGGGCTGGCCAGGCCACAACAAACCGGAAAATACAAAATTAAGTCAGTCAAGAGAAGACGTGTACGTACAGCCCTCCCACCGCCAAAGGAGCAGAAATAGCTAAGCAATGCCCCTGGTGTCCTGGAAAGCCAGAGAAATCAGCCCAGGGAGAAAGGCATCAAAAAGTGACATCTAACAGCAACCAGGGGTCAGACTGAGGCAGCACATGGTGCTTCACTGAATCAGACCCTGTCAGCTTCTGCAGAATTTAAGCTTTCATTATACATTTTTAAAGCGCTTATGGTTATAAAGAAAAACTTCTGAATGTGACCCCCAAACCTGTGGCCAGCTTGAATCTAAAGCTGGAGAGACAAAATGTAGGGTTCCATCATGTAAGGAGCCAGGAACCCCTATTCATCACAAAGGGGGGTTAACTGAAATCTATTGATGACAATTTATATCTCAGTACTGATTACCATTTCAGTTTCTCCTCCCCTATTCTGACAGCTGGAAGCTAACTTCTCCCTCTCTTCCCCCACGCAAAGATCACTTCATATCTGAGAGAGAGGATCTAAGGTCTGTCAAGTTATGTTTCACGGCGAGAGAAATTAATAAAACAAATGTAAAGAGCTATCTCTGTGCCCTGCAGAGACAGAGACTAGGTGTATACAGCAGGAGGGCATGACCAAGCGCCTACAGAAGCTAGGTCCTGTAAGAACATGGTACATATCCAAAGGTGATCTAAGGAAATAAAAATCCCTGGGGCTTTTGACACAACTACCATGGAGTCAGGAAGGCTGGATGGAACCGCCCAGAGGTAATTAGGAATCTACCACCCCCCACAACAGGAATTAGTAAAGACTTTTGTGCAAGCATTAATGAAACCTCACCCTGTTGAGGTAGTGGACTCTACCATGTGGGAGAGGCTCGAATGGAGAGACGAGAAGGGGCATGTCTGAACCTGCAAACTGACAGTCATAGGGACGTTAAAAAGTAGGTCCAGGATACAGCAAGAGGGAGATGGTATTTGACAGCTTGATGGTGACAGATCGTAGGAGAAATGTATGCTATCATCTTTTCTGTTTTCACTGTGACTAAGCTGAGAATGTCGTATCCTTTTTAGCTTATGAGACAGGTCACTGGAGATGTTACTTTATTTTCTTTTGACACCATTTTTGCAGTGTTTTTAAATGACTTCTTTTTGTTAATATTGTTATATGGGTAAATCACACGCACGTCCCTGGAGAAACAAGAAATCTTATCTCCAGTACTGAATGGTACCTACACCCCACCTCAGTCCTGGTCAAGGTACGCAGACAAAGATGTACACTCCTTGACCTGTGTTGCCATCATGTTCTGGCAGGCAAATTCAAAGGGAGAAGCTGATGAATCAAGCAGGAGCCAAAAGTTGGTGGGGAGGGGTTGGTGACAGAGACGAACATCTGACTTCAGGTTAATGTAAATCTTGGATAAACAAGAGAATTCCCCTCCTCTCAAATTGACTGATAGGACTTTGTGAGAAAAGAGATTTTCCAAAATCTGGGAGAAGCAAAGACACTGCTGGGCCACAAACAGCAGAGGAAAGTCTGCCAGCTCTTGGTGTCTGGTTGGAAAAGTTATAAAGACAGATGCCAAAAGAGTTTTGAATCTCATGCTCCCCAACTCCGGGAGGTTTGCTTGGCACTGCACAGATGGCATCATCACTCTTACCCATCCGTCCTCCCTCGCACATTCGTTTCACCTGTTAAGTTTTGCCTGAACCTAGGCTTGTAAATTCTCTGGGGCCGGTGCTTTTTTTTTTTAATTGTATGACTGCACAGGGCTCAGCCCAACAAGACTCATCTAGCTGGCGCCTCCAGTTAACACACACAGTAGAGACACCGTATTTCTTTGCTGGAGTCTAGCCGTCTCCATGCGATCAGCAGTTCCAGACAAAATGAGTGGATTGGCAGTCAAAGTTGCACTTTGTACATGGTCTGAATGTAGGGGTGGTGTCATTCAGCACTGGAGCTATTCCTGGCTCCACAGGGGTGGGGACAAGTGAGTAAGAGGAAACCAAAGACACTCCCCATGTGCTCAGTTGGGGAGACATGGCTGGGGGAATGGAGAGAAATCCCTCCCCTTTGAGCCCCAAGGAAGCAAGCATTACCTCAAGCCCTGCTTAGATGCAGAGAGAGGGGAACTCCTTTAGTCCTCTCTGAGAGAATGGAAACAAACTCAGGCCAAGGGTGGGAGGGACTAGGGCAGAGCCTGAGTTTGGTTCCATTCAATTTGGAAAGAGGGAACGCTGCCAGAGGGGTTGGTCAATTTACAGAGCATGGTCGCTGTTTGGTTTCCTCATCCTGGTGCTCATCCACTGGGGGCCCTGGCCACTTGGGTCCTTTGCTCTGCTCTTCTGTGGGCTGTGGAATCAGTTCAGGATTTCCACTAAGATTTTAAGTGTGCAGTAGGTCACTAAAGTGGAGCCCCACACAGGAGAATTTGAGAAGAAGATATTCAGCTTCAGGGGAGTATTTCGAGTTTCACTTTAGGCAGAGATAAAGGTGAGGAAGGTATATCTGGCTGTGAGATTGAGCCTTCAACTATTTCAGCTTAGTGGGAAATTTGGGGAAAAGCCAATTGTTACTGTGCGACTCCAGATGTTTCTGAAAAAGTCAGAAGCCCCTGATCTGCCCAGTGGGGCAAAGACTATGCAGAAGCAGTGTGACACAGGCAGTGCTTAGCCTGGGGAGTTTGTGATGATGACAGTGTCCAAGGAGATGCTCATCCAAGTGAAGTATTGTCTCAGAAAAACAAAATTAACATTCCCCTTAAGGATGTAAATACTTTGTAATTTTGAGGGTATTTACAGATCCAGTTCAGAGTACCAAAATGGCTACAAGCCAGAGAAAGGAAATAAGTACAAGGCCTTCACTGTGCTTTCCAAGTGACCACAGAGAACCAGAGGGTCAGACATAACATCTAGGTTAGAGGCACTTCAGTAAGTTCACCTTGCCCTCTCCCCAAGCCATGCTAAATTCAGTCCAGTATAGCTCCATAGATGGCAGTGGCATGGTGCCTGCTTATGCTAGGACTAGGTTGAGCCTACTGGGTCAACACGTGGAACTGGTGAGCATGTTCGTCTCATTAGCATGAGTCACAGACAAGCAGTGAGGAAGACTAGAACCCTGGGACCAAGCGACTTTTCTGATCTCCCTCTCAGTCTATTTCTCATCCCTACATTCAGTACTTCTGGGTGCCAGGCACAACCCCACCAGTGCACTGGTGGTCATGCTGTGGGAGATGCTCCTCAGCTCAGACCATGGAACAGGTGGACCAAACTGCAGGCGTGTTGCTTCTCGGGCTGTATGCTGGAGGAGTACACTCTGGTCCTTAGAGAGGTTACCACGTCTGGGCTAATCCCTAACAGACTACATCAGTCCTAGTGCCCCAGCTAGTTCCATGAGGGCTCAGGAAGCTCACACACTGACTGTCCAGCACTACCATGAGTGCAGTAGCCTGGGCTATTACCATCATAGCAGTGGTGGTTACACAATGTTCAGGGCAGCAGGCACAGCACTAGTCTCTCCTATCCTTAGTACCAAAATGAGGCTAGAGGCTCACAAGAAGCCATGTATGGTCTTTAGCTTTGTTCTGAAGCTCTTGTGTTATCCAGCTCCTTGGCAATATTGTTTGGAAACTTGGCACATTCACAACATGTGGGAAGAAGCTGCCTGGTCTCTCTCACTCTCTCTCACACTGTGGTTTGTAGAAACTCCCATAGTTTAAAGTTCATTTTAAAAAAGGAAAAAAAAATCTGTAAAAAAATATTCTCTGAGATGTAAGGACATTTGTACTTTGCATTTTCTTGGCCACCTCCTCTTGTGTCACATGCCAGCTCCCCAGAGCGTCTGGTTCCAAAGGCAGTGGGACAACTTGTGTGAAGCTATGAAGTTCCAGTGAGCAGCACTATTCATCTCTGTTCAGCCACCCAAGAGCATCACAGTCTATTTGTCTGGGTCACAAATCAGTGACTTTGTTCTCCACAGCAGCTGCAATCTGCTGCAGTCGGTATCCCAACTGCATCTTCTGGGCTGTCGGGTCTTCTTCCAAGGCTGTAATGATCTGCAACAAGACTCAGAGCTCACTGGCAACCTCCCTTGTGAACAGAATACTATTAGCAGCAGATTCCCCTGGCTGAAGGCAAGCCTCAGCTCTGTTGCAGCTATGGGTATTGGGATCCACAGTGACAGTATGTCTCAGAGGGACTCCCTGCAACTTTGCCATCCCAGTGGTAGTCCCCTCTGGGCATCCCTATCTTTTCCTCTGTGCCATCACCCACTCCTCCGCCCCCAAACAATGCTCATCCCTTTTTTTTTTTTTTTTTTAAATAATTTTGTTTACCTACAGAAAACAGTTAACCAAAAACCAAGGGGGGTGCCAAAGGCAAGAATCTTCATTTTAAAACAGCCAATAAAAATGGTTAAGTGACAATAGAGTAGTCACTTGACACATCATTTCCTCTGTTATATGTAGTGTTACCGTAGCCATGTTGGTCCCAGCATATTAGAGAGACAAGGTGGGTGAGGTAACATCTTTTATTGGACCAATTTCTGATTGGTGAGAGACACAAGCTTTCGTACTTAACCTCAAACAGAAGTTGGTCCAATAAAAGATATTACCTCACCCACCTTGTCTCTCTAACATCATTTCCTTAACAATTAGATGCACGGAAATGCATACATCTTACACTGCAAATGTAACAAAATCATTATTCTCATTAAGTACAAAGAAATGCATGTTTCATTACAGCAAAACAGCCTTAACTCTTCCCCAAAGTAGATAATATTCTTTCATCAGTAATCTCAAATCCCTTCAAAGCCCTCTGAAAAAGAAACAAAAATTAAATATGTAAACATGAAAGTCTCAAATGTAAGTCCTCACGCATACTTTTCACTGTAAAAATCTATATTGTACACTTTACCTATTAAAATACACATAACAATATCAAGAAACTGCAATCTCAAATTCTTCTATTGTTAACTGATGTTTAACTGATCATTTCCCTTTTAAGCTATGCCTTAAACTAAAATATTTAGATACCAACAAAAACACATCAATATTGACAATCCCTGGGTGAGAGTGAAGGCTCTTTTGTTGTGACAAAATATACATTTCTTCCTATTCGATGAGGTCAATTAATCTGACCCAGATTTTTAAATGTGTTTAGGCATTGCTGCACTGCACCACCCGATTTAGGAGTCTAAACCTCATTTTCAAAAGGGATTTAGGCTCTAAGTACCTAAAGCACTTTTGAAAGTGAGATTTAGGCACTTCAGTCAGTTAGGTGTTGCAAAACTGAGTGCAGTATTGCCAATGTACCTTTAAAAATATGGGCCTATGTCCTATGTGGGCAGTGGAACATTTATGATGTCCTTGACTATTAATTTTTTTGTTCACGAATCCAACAGGAGACAGGACTAGATGAACCTATGAAGGGCAAGCATAAGATAATGACAGGGAGGGATGTGTGTGAAATCGCCCACTGAGGCTGGAGCCAGTAAGCCAGAGCTGCACTCACCTGGTCATAGTACTTGTTGATGTATTTGTAGAGTTCATGCAGAGCCACCACCGAATTGAGTTCACCTGAGTAATTCTATGGTAATATAACAAACATAATCAGCCAAAAGAACAGGAGTACTTCTGGCACCTTAGAGACTAACAAATTTATTTCAGATGCATAGAATGGAACATATAGTGAGAAGATATATATACACACACACACACATATATATACATATACAGAGAACATGAAAAGGTGGAACATACCAACTGTAAGAGGCTAATTAATTAAGATAAGCTACTATCAGGAGGAGAAAAAAAACTTTAGTAGTGATAATCAAGATGGCTCATTTAGACAGTTGACAAGAAGGTGTGAGGATACTTAACATGGGGAAATAGATTCAATATGTGTAATTCATTGCTCCTGCACTCAGAAGCCTTAGCTACATTGGTCTTTTTTCCCCTAAAACTTTCCATTGGTGCTAGCAGTGATGTTGGGGCAAGCACAGACAAGACACCAGCAGCCAGTGTTTTTCAACCACCATGTGGTCTAGACCTCATGTGAGCCAAGTCATGATGCCGTGATTAAAATGCCTGGCCCCTGCCAGCACTAACACTGGAATTCTGGTGGGAGCAGTGGTGGGATATTCTAGGGGAAAAGGCTAATGCAGACTCTGTGCCAGGGAGGCAGACTGCCCACCCTGTGGAATCCAATGGAAAATGCACTGATTTCTGAAATAAGTTGCTTTATTTACCCTTGACAGCTCAGCCAGGGCAGAGTTCATTTCCTGGTCACTGGCGGAGATGGTCTGGCGAATGTCCGCATAGTACCTACGCAATGGGAGCACATGGGCAATTAATGCGGTATCTGCTCCTCTGCTGCCTCCTCCCCCTGCCAAACAACCCAGCTGTCCCCACCTGCTCACTCAGACTTTACCTTTCTACCATCTGCTTGTAGCGAGGAATGTCCCGGGCATAGAGCAGCTTGTTGATTGGTGAGTCCTTTAAAGGCCAGAAACAGACTGACAGGTTACAGAAACCAAGACCAGGGCAAGGAGATACAAACCCCGGGTTCCCGCAGGGACAGGCAGCCTCTGTCCTTTCCCTGCTCTCATAGAGGTGGGCAGAACCTGCCCCTTCCCTGCAAGATGTGCAGAGAACAGGCAATCCTCTCTTGCAACAGTGGCAGGGAGGCCCTGCCCCAGGCTCTAGGTACCCACAAGGGTTGCCAATTATGCAAACATTTCTCAACATGAGCACAGACTAGGGACCATTCCCTGCCACCTCAAGTGGAGAGTGGGTGCCTGAGACAACAGCCATCACATGGTTGTATCCAATCTACATCTCTTAGTGGGAGGCCCCCAGACAGGTACACTAAGGACCTGGTATTCTATGAAAGCTGGAGGCAGTATTATCCTAATGGGCTAGTACCACCTGCCTAACAGAAGGAATGTGCTGTACTAACCAACTGTTAAAGGAACAGGAAGTGATGACCTCAAATGTCAGGAAGGACCGCCTCTGTCCATTAATACAGACTCAGGGATTCCCATCTAGCTTGGTCTCCAACAGGGAAAGGAGACCCTGACATAGTCTAGACTCTAATTATAGTGCTATAGGCCCTAGAGAACACAAAAATTTCTGTCCTGGCTTTCAAGGCCCCTTCCCATCTACCACAACCAGTTTCTTCTCATGGCATTTCTCTCTGCATCATTGCAGCCTCAATGCCCCATTTGTCTGCTTGCTCCTCACTGCCCCACCCATGCATGGAGTGCCCTCCCTGAGGGTCTCACATCCACCTGCAGTCACTGACCCCTCGGTAAAGAGACACAGAACTTGTTTCCTTTCATCACTCAAAAGAGAGGGTGAGAAACACCACATAGGGCGGAGGCTGGAGATGCCACAAGCCACCAGAGTGATATGGTTCTACCCATGTTTGATATTTAGCCATTCCTGCTTGTTGGCTCATCTCCCCTACACCTCACAGCATTAACCTTGTACAGACAAGCAAATTGCTCCATTGCTTCTAATTTTTTTATTACAGCCAGCCACATTTCCATGACATCTACAGGAAATTAAATAAAATTTTCAGCCAGCTAATCAAATTTGAAAGACAAATCAAACAGCCCTTCCTCCCCCATGCTGTGAGTTAGCCTTGTTGTGTAACCTTGTAATGTAGGAACAAAGGAATGGAAGGAGTACCCTAGATCATCAAGTCCGCTATCACAGGCGGCCCTGTCATGGAATTCTGTTCACAATCTAAAACTAGTTGGGATGTTTGCCCCCACTATTCCTATTGGGAGACTGCTCCAGAACCTCGCTCCTCCGATGCTTAGAAACCTCTCTCTAATTTCCCACCTAAATTTATTCATGGCCCATTTATGCCCATTTGTTCTGGTGCCAATGTTGTCTTTTAGCTTAATCAGCTCTTCTCCCTCCCTGGTGCTTACCCCCATGAGCATTTATATAGAGCAGGGGTTCTCAAACTGGGGGTCATGACCCCTCAGGAGGTAACAAGGTTATTACGTGGGGTGTCGTGAGCTGTCAGCCTCCACCCCTCCAAACCCTACTTTTCCTCCAGCATTTATAATGGTGTTAAATATATTAAAAAGTGTTTTTAATTTATAAGGGGGGGTTGCACTCAGAGGCTTGCTATGCGAAAGGGATCACCAGTACAAAAGTTTGAGATAGATATAGGACAACCAGATCCCCTCTCACCTTCATTTTGCTAGGCTGAACAAGCCAAGCTCTTTCAGTCTCCTCTCATAAAGTAGGCCCTCCATTTCCGTGATCATCCTAGAAATGTTACTGATGTCATCTATCCCTCCTCCCCAGCCCCATTATTGTCTCAGAACCTGTCTGGCACATCATATCCAAAGCAGTATTTCAGCTATCTGGGCAGGCACCTCACACATCCGGGGCACCATTCCAATGTTACATTAACATTCAGGCAAAATGTCTCACTCTCTCATCAGTTTGTAGGGACAGCACACAATGTGCAAACAGAGAGTAGCAAAGGGACCTGATCCATCTATCTGAATGGAGTAACAAACACTGTTCTCCCCGACACTGAACCTGCACCTCCCTCGAGCATGCAGACTCTACAGCACTTCAAAACAAGATGCAGCTTGGAGGATACACAGTGTTCAAAATCTCACCACACTGCACACACTGGCTGCTCCACCCCACTGCCATGCTTACCCGCCCCAGCTTGTGGTCAGCAATAGTACAGGAGTCCATGAAGGTCTGGGCAATGACCAGGAGCACGGCATCTACATTGTCCGACGTCTGCACATCAAACACAAACTGGGGATTTTTGATTATGTTGATCCAGAACCTGAGGGGCAGGCTGCAAAGAGGAGGGATGAGGAGAGGCAGTGATGAGTATCATGCCCTCAAAGGAGGTACTAATCCTGCTTATTGCAAAGCACTTCAACATCAGCATGGAGTTCCCAATTCAGCTAGAACAGAAAGGTTCCCAAGCCACTGAGAACTGGCCAGAGTTTAAATCTAATGGAAGACCCAGCAGCCAGTGCTGTACATTCAGAAAAAGGCACAGATGAGCCTCTCAGAAAGCAGAATCCCTTTTGTTGTGAGAAATTTAACTTTTATCACATCACATTCCCAGAAAAGCCATCCTGTGAGGCCTTTTTCAAACCTAGAGTCTATGGACAGCCACATGCACATCAAAAGCTGCAGGCTGAGATCTGGAGCTGTGAGGGTTAATAAGGCCATTCTGCAAATCAGGAAACCCCATCTTACTGTAT
The DNA here is from genome assembly GCF_965140295.1 of Lepidochelys olivacea. Lineage (NCBI taxonomy): Eukaryota > Metazoa > Chordata > Testudines > Cheloniidae > Lepidochelys > Lepidochelys olivacea. The sequence continues at coordinate 326,895 of NC_140417.1, read as the reverse complement.
TGCTGAGTCACTAATCTCCTCTGTTACAAACACATCTCCAGGTAGATCTAGGGTTGTGGTTCTACAACTTTCCTAGTGCAGACCACATCTTTACAGGGATACTGTCTCTTGAGCACCTTCCCCATCTCACTCACCACCACTTAATGCCCTTCCTCGCATGCAGTATTCCTGAATTTGTAGCTGTCTTTAGTGCACTAAGTGCTTTGTCCTCTGAAGGAGAAATTACCTACCTGTACAGTAACTTAAGTTCAACATATTTTGTCCCTATGAGTGCTCCACTGTAAGATGTGGACACGCTTGTGCACTCAATTGGAGATTTTAGTTAACAGAGTCTGTGCTTGCACACTACACATCCTTTTGCTCCAGTGCAAGGGTATATAGTTAGGTGCAAACCCACAGCTACTCCAGTTCCTTCTCAGCCACAAAGCCCAAAGAGACTCCAAAACAGAGGGGAAGGAGGCTGGAAGTGGAGCACGCAGAAGGACAAAACATCTAGAAGAACTCAAGTTATTGTAGAGGCAAGTAACCTCTTCTTTGAGTATATGTCTCTATGGGTACTCTACTGTAGGAGACTCCAAAACCAGTATCTTAATATGGAGGTGAGTGCAGAGGAAGGGGATCCAGCATAAACCTGAGGCATCACCAAAGGCCATGTGGATCTGGAGGCACAGGTGATATGTATGTTTGGAGAACATATTGTGACGAAGTAGGTTTTATTCACCTTGTTATGTTGCATGTGTGTCTTACTGTCCTATGCTAATACTGTGTGTACCTCAGTTTCCCTGTGTAATGCACCAATGCCTAGGTGGTGGGAATTGGGTGTGTGACTTTTGCTGAGGCCCTCAGGGCAAGTGAGGTTGCCCAGCTGCCTGCACGTAGGCAATGGCCCACGCCCTTGGTAACCTGAGACCCAGGGTGGGGGGTGCGACCAGGTGACACTGCCCGAGAAGCAGGAAAAAGACCAGAGGAGGAGCAGTGGGTGGCTTGGAAGCCAGGCAGAAGGATCTAAGGCAATCTGCGGTCGGGCACTAGAAGGGGGGAGTCCAGGCCATCTGGCACAGGGTTCCCCCAAGATGGACTCTGCTGAAAGTCACTAACGTAGTAAGATGAGACCCTGAAATATAAGGCTTCTATCAGAGGCCCAGTATGAGGACTGAGGCCTGAACTAAAGTAATGATCAAGACTTTGCTAAAGCTGTAAGCCAGAGGCAGGCCCTGCTCACAGAAGTTGGCAAGAAGGCGGCTGATTATTGCAATTATACACATACCTAAAAAGTACCAAGTACTAGTAAGATGAACATGTGCCAGGATGGCACCAGAACATTTCGGTATGAACACATTCCACAGAGATAATAAGGAACAGGCTGACCCATCTTAAAGACAGGGTCAAAAGGAGAATATGATGGATAGAGTTGTTTTGTTCAAACCATATGAGAGGTGTACCAGGTGAGCGGTGGCACCCTAACATGCAGAGGGGTTGTACCTCAATACGGCTGGAGTGATGTGTAACTTGTTTGTACTGGTGTATAAGAATGCACCCCTGAGGAGCTGACTTTCTCTGGCCTAGGGGGCAGTGGAGAGTCCCGCCCCTGACTGAGCCGGTCCACTGTCAGAGGCACATATCCGTCATATGTCCTGTAGAGTCTGCAGGGAACTATTATTGTGTTTCATTTCACAATAAACCTGGCCGGGTGCCTTCGTACCTTATCAGAGTCTGTGGTCATTGGGGATTCTCTCGGAGTCTGCTGTGTCAGCTATCTGTGCAGAGCCGGGGTAGCATACAGAGGGACCACACACGCAGCAGCCAACTATTATCACCATTGAATACAGCAGAGCACCACACAGGTAACATCTTACGACAACTGACTTCTGAGCTAACAAGCTTTGTGCGACGCTGTGTTCCTGTTGACCAATAAACCCTTCTGCTTTACAACACTGGCTGAGAGTCACGTCTGACTGCGGAGTTGGGGCGCAGGGCCCTCTGGCTTCCCCACCAAGGGGAAGGGTGCGGTGGGAACAGGGATGCTGAATTCTCCAAGGTCAGACTGGGAAGGCTGTAGCCAAGGAGGCTTTTTGTCCTGGAAAGAGTGCCCTGAGGGGAGCACGCTACCCAGAGTCCTGACTGGCTTCATACCGAGCAGTTCCAGAGCATCAGACCTGTGATTCTGTCACACATGTGGACAGAGGATCATGTGGTGCCCTCCCCATGGCATGCAGATGTCCCTGACAGGAATGTCATTGAGAAGGGCTATCAAGGTGGATTGAGCCCTGATCAAATGACCAGTCATCCTACCAGACTATGATCCACCTCAGAAGCTTCATAGTAAGCTAGCATACATCCAGATGCCCACACACAGATACCCACATACGGAGTCTCTAAATTGAGATCAGCTGGCCTCTCATCCTCTTAGCAAAGAAAGTGAGGAGTCTAGGGGAACCCTGAAAGGCTTAGTTCTGTCAAGGTAAAAGGTGAGTGCTTGCCTTACATCCAGAGTATGGAGACTAACTTTTTCCCTCAAAGAATGAAGCTTTAGGTAAAAAACACTGGAAGTCGAATGTCCTGGTTGATATGAAACTCTGAGGAGACCTTAGGCATGAAGAGAAGAAATGTATCACCATATGTGCAATGTGCCCAGTCATTTGATGGTGTCATCATCAGCCAGGTGGAGAGCTGGTAGCCCACTATCAAAATAAGTCAGTGGGCGCTTGTCAAGTATATAAACAGTCTGATGTTTACCACAGCTGCATAGCGGGTCATTAAAAGAAAACCATTTAAAGAGATTGCAGCCAATAACTGGCTGTACAGTTGCCCTGTCCTGTTCGAAACCAGTTCAGTGATGACCAGAGGTGCCTTGGCAGAAGAGAGGATGAAGGCATAGGATCACCTTAACATTGTAGAAGTTAGTGATGGTGGGGGAGGTGAGATCAACAATGAGTTCCCCTAGCTTGCCCACCCTTCTGTCCAACGTGACGGCTACCATAAATGATGTTTAAAAAAAAAGGAAGAAGGAGAACCCGGGGAACTACAGACCGGTCAGCCTTACTTCAGTTCCCGGCAAAATCATGGAGCAGGTCCTCAAGGAATCCATTTTGAAGCACCTGAAGGAGAGGAAGGTGATCAGGAACAGTCAACATGGATTCACCAAGGGAAAGTCATGCCTGGCCAACCTGATTGCCTTCTATGATGAGATAACTGCCTCTGTGGATATGGGGAAAGCGGTGGACGTGATATATCTTGACTTTAGCAAAGCTTTTGATACGGTCTCCCACAGTATTCTTGCCAGCAAGTTAAAAAAGTATGGATTGGATGAATTGACTATAAGGTGGGTAGAAAGCTGGCTAGTTTGTCGGGCTCTACGGGAAGTGATCAACGGCTCCATGTCTAGTTGGCAGCCGGTATCAAGCGGAGTGCCCAGGGGTCGGTTTTGTTCAACATCTTTATTAATGACTTGGATGATGGGATGAATTGCACCCTCAGCAAGTTTGCAGATGACACTAAACTGGGAGGAGAGGTAGATACGCTGGAGGGTAGGGATAGGATACAGAGTGACCTAGACAAATTGGAGGATTGGGCCAAAAGAAATCTGATGAGGTTCAACAAGGACAAATACAGAGTCTTGCACTTAGGGCGGAAGAATCCCATGCACCGCTACAGGCTGGGGACCGACTGGCTAAGCAGCAGTTCTGCAGAAAAGGACCTGGGGATTACAAGTGGATGAGAAGCTGGATATGAGTCAGCAGTGTGCCCTTGTTGCCAAAAAGGCCAGTGGAATATTGGGCTGTATTAGTAGGAGCATTGCCAGCAGATCGAGGAAAGTGATTATTCCCCTCTATTCAGCACTGGTGAGGCCACACCTGGAGTATTGTGTCCAGTTTTGGTCCCCCCACTATAGAAAGGCTGTGGACAAATTGGAGAGAGTCCAGCGGAGGGCAAGAGAAACGATTAGGGTGCTGGGGCACATGACTTACAAGGAGAGGCCGAGGGAACTGGAGTTACTTAGTCTGCAGAAGAGAAGAGTGAGGGGGGATTTGATAGCAGCCTTCAACTCCCTGAAGGGGGGTTCCAAAGAGGATGGAGCTTGGCTGTTCTCAGTAGTGGCAGATGACAGAACAAGAAGCAATGCTCAAGTTGCAGTGGGAGAGGTCTAGGTTGGCTAGTAGGAAACACGATTTCACTAGGAGGGTGGTGAAGCACTGGAATGGGTTACCCTACGGAGGTGGTGGAATCTCCATCCTTAGAGGTTTTTAAGGCCTGGCTTGACAAAGCCCTGGCTGGGATGATTTCATTGGCGTTGGTCCTAGTTTGAGCAGGGGGTTGGGCTAGATGACCTCCTGAGACCTCTTCCAACCCTAATATTCTATGATTCTATGATGTTTTGAACAAGAAGCAGAGGAATGAATAGGTAGCCATAGACTCAGAACGGAAGATCCTTAAAGTGCTGTGAGAGAATTTGATGTGCGCTTGTCACAATCTTTCATTGACAGCATATACCACCAAGGAGCTATGAGAAACAAACTAAGCCTAAAACAACAAAGAAGCTACAGAAGCAGTGGGCACTACTCTAAACTGTCGTGAGACAAAGGCGATTGAGAAGGAACTGAAGCGGTGGTGAGTTTGCGCCTACCAATATACGCTCACACCAGAGCACAAGGATGTCTAGTGTCCAGGTGTGGACCTAGAGACACTGCTAACTAAAATCTCCAATCAACAGTGCATGGGTGCTCTACTGTTTCTCTCCAATGGAAATAGGAGCTGCCAGCACCATGTGACCACTAGCAAGTACTCCAGGGGCCACAGTTTGCCCTAGGGAAGTGTCAGGCTGCTACGACTCCATACCTGTTTGTCTTCCAGATATGAATGGTCTCAGGGTCCAGGATTCCATGATGCATTGCTTGATCATCTAACAGGTCAAAGAAATATTTGACAGCCAGAGGCACAGGGCGGCTGGTGCTGAGGATCACCTGGAACAAGTCATCCACAAACTTCTGCAGGGTCCCCTGTGGACAAGCAAAGATCATGCAAAATGAATAGGAAGAATGTAAATAAATATTTCAGCGCCTTGGTAGGGAAAAGGTTTTCATAGATTTCATGGCCAGAAGTGATCATTGTGATCATCTAGTCTGACCTCCTGTATAACACAGGCCAGAGAACTCCCTCAACGTAATTCCTAGAGCAGATTTTATGGAAAAACATCCAACCAATTTAAAAATTGCCAGTGATGGAGAATCCACTACAAACCTTGGTAAACTGTTCCAATGATTAATCACCCTCACAGTTAAAAATTTACACTTCAGTCTAGTTTCACCTTTCAGCCATTGGATCACGTTAGACCCTTCTCTGATAGATTGAAGAGACTAAAATTACATATTTGTTCCCCATGTAAGTACTTATAATCAAGACACCTTCTCTTTGTTAAGCCAAATAGACTCAAGGAGCTCCATCTACCACTATAAGGCATGTTTTCTAATTATTTCATCATTTTTGTGGCTCTTCACTGAATCCTCTCCAATTTATCCACATACTTCTTGAATTGTGGCACTGGAACTGGACACAGTATTTCAGCAGCAGTCACACCAGTGACAAATATAGATGTAAAATAACCTCTCTCCTCCTACTCAAAATTCCCTGTTGACGCATCCCAGAATCACATTAACCCTTTTGGCCACAGCATCACACTGGGAGCTCAGGTTCAGCTGATTCTCCACCATGATCCACACATCTTTTTCAAAGTCCATGTGTCCCAGGATAGTCCCACATTTTAGGAGCATGACTTGCATTCTTCATTCCTTCATGTGTATATTTGCATTTAGCCACATTAAAATGCATGTCGTTTGCTTAAGCTCAGTTTACTAACCAATCCAGATCATTCTGAATCTGTGACCTGTCCTCTTCATTATTTACCACTCCCCAATTTTTTCTGTAACCTGAAAACCTCATCGGTAACGATTTTGTGTTTTCTTCTAGGTCACTGATAAAAATTTTAAATAGCGTAGGGCCAAGAACTGATTCCTGCAGGACCCACTGGAAATACACCTACTCAATGAAGATCCCCTATTACAATTACATTTTGCAGCCTAACAGCTAGCCATCTTTTAATCCATTTAATGTGTGCCATGTTAATTTTATCTTTTTCTAGTTCCCCCGCACCAATCAAAATGTCATGTGGTACCAAGCCTAACACGGTTACCTTTCTCAACTACACTTGTAATCTCGTAAAAAAAAAAATCAGATTAGTTTAACAGGATCTATTTTCCATAAAACCATCTTGATTGGCATTAATTTTACCCTCCTTCAATTCTTTGTTAATCTAATCCTGTATCAGCAGCTCCATTTTCTTCCCTGGGATCAATGTCAGACAGGCAGGCCTATAATTACCTGGGTCATCCCTTTTGCTCTTTTTAAATACTGACATTCTTCCAGTCTTCTGGAACTTTCCCAGTGTTCCAAGTCTTACTGAAAAAAAATCAACACTACCAGTCCATTAGGCTCCTCAGCCACCTCTTTTAAAATCCTTGGATGCAAGTTATCTGTACCCACTCATTTAAATGTGTAATTTTAATAGCTGCTCTTTAGCATCCTCCTGAGATACTTGTGTAATAGAAAGAGTGTTATCATATGGTATGACATCTGTTTTCCCCCCAATACGGAACAGAAGTATTTATTGAACACTTTTCAGAGTAACAGCCGTGTTAGTCTGTATTCGCAAAAAGAAAAGGAGTACTTGTGGCACCTTAGAGACTAACCAATTTATTTGAGCATAACTCCATACGGCTAATGCTCAGATAAATTGGTTAGTCTCTAAGGTGCCACAAGTACTCCTTTTCTTTTTATTGAACACTGCTGCCTTTTCTGGATTACTATTCATAATTTTACCATTTCCATTTAGTAATACCATTTTTAAATCTTTTAAAACTTTTTGTTCCTAATATACTTAAAAACTCCTTACTGTCCTTTACTCTTGCTGGCCATAGATTTTTCCTTATGTCCTGTTGCTTCCTTTGTCAGCTGTCTACAAGTCCCAGCTTTTGATTTATATTCATTACTATCAATTTCCCCTTTCTTCCATTTGTTATATATTATTGTTTAATTTTTTATAGCTGCCTTCACTTCCCCTCTAAACCTATTCAATTAATTAGTACAGACTTCTTCCTTGACTGGGATTGTGGCTTTTCGGGCATCTAGTAAAGTGTTCTTAAGCAATTCCCAACTACCATTCCCATTTTTCTGATTAAATTCTTCCACTCCGATTGATTTGGCTCAATTGTTTCCAGCTCATTGCAGGTCACTTCCTTTCATTCAGAAGTAGCCCTCCCATCAAATCAGAACCAGATTGTATACAAGGGGAATATTAAACTTGATCCTCAAATTGCTGGGGAACCAAAGGAGGTGTCTGAGGGTGGGTAAAGTGAGCGGAACCACAATAGGAAGGAATGAGAGACAGCCCATAACAAAAGATGGTGCAGTTCACATGCTGAAGGCTGCTCATAGATCAAGCGGAATAAGGAGGGAAAAGGGTCCTTCTTCAGACACAAGAAGGAGTTTTGACACCTATCCGAGGACAGCAATTTCCATACTATGGTCTCAGTGAAATCCAGACTGAACTCAGTAAAGACTATTGTTATTGGGGAAAGGATAAGGGAGGGGGAAAAAAAATCAGAATTCTTTGCTGAGCATGTCTTTGTTTCTGTAAGCTAAGAACAAGGAAACACAACCTTCCACAATAGGGTGCATGTGAGGAAGGGTGGACTTGTGTTTAAGGCACTGGACAGATTCAAGAGATTATTTTCCCAGCCGTGCCACAGAATCCCTGCACAAGACACTAGTCTCACTGTGTCTCCTGTAGCCAATGATTTTAGTTTATTGTTCATTTATTGTACGATGTTACAATTAACTAAAATATATATAATCATTGGATGCCAAATAGATTTAAATTGTAGGATTATAGAAATATAAGATTGATCAGTAGTCAGAAGGGATAATTATGTATTAGGTATCTAAGTAAGCAGGGCTGAAACATAAGGCCTACAGGGTGAGGCCTGTGAGATTTGAGTTTAGTCATACTATGCCATAGGCTTAAAGAATGCTTGACATAAATAAGTGACCAGAGAATGACCCTATGCCGCAAGATTATAGGAAAAGAGGTGCCAATGGGTGATATTGTGAAAAATTAACAATATGAGTAATTTTTTTTGCTTACAACATACCTGGGTAGTCATATTTTTCTAACACATACCCTAACTGCAGGTACACTATATGCATAAATCCTAATGAGGTATAGTCAGAATCACATTATAAAATAGAGGGTGCCCAGATTAGGAAAGTTAAGCTCCCTAGAGCAGATGTGGGCAAACTACAGCCTGTGGGCCACATCCAGCCCGCAGGACCATCCTGCCTGTCTCCTTCTCCGCTGTCCCCCCTCCCCTGCAGCCATGCCACCACGCGAGCAGCACTCTGGGCAGCAGGGCTGCGCAATCCTGCAGGGCAGCACAGAAGCGTGTCTGGCTCCAGCCAGGCAGCACAGCTGCCAGACATGCTGCTCTGAGCGGCATGGTAAGGGGGCCGGGGGGTTGGATAAGGGGCAGGGGATCCTGGGGGGTAGTCAGGGGACAAGGGGCAGTTGGATGGCGCGGAGGTTCTTGTGGGGTGGGGAGCGGTGGCCAGGGGACGGGGAACGGACGGACTGGATAAGCATGGGAGTCCTGGGGGGCCTGTTGGGGGCGGGGGTGTGGATAGGCATTGGGGGGGGCAGTCAGGGGACAGGGAGGGGTTGGATAGGGGGAGCGGTCCCGGGGGCAGGGGTGGTTAGGGTCGGGGGGGAGGGGTCTCAGGAGGGGGTGATCAGGGGACAAGGAGCGGGGGGGTTGGATGGGTCGGGGGTTCTGAGGGGGGCAGTCAGGGCACGGGAAGTGGGAGGGGGCAGATAGGGGGCAGGGGCCAGGCTGTTTGGGGAGGCACAGCCTTCCCTGCCCGGCCCTCCATACAGTTTTGCAACCCCAATGTGGCCCTCAGGCCAAAAAGTTTGCCCACCCCTGCCCTAGAGGAAACTCCAGCGGGAACCATCCCTCTAGTGCTGATTAGCAAGGCAGCCATCAGACCTTAAGAATATCATTAAGAATGCAAGTATGACTATATTTGTAACTTGTGCATAGGTCTGTATAAAATTTCTATATATTTGGTTAATCATAACTTTAACTGTACCTTTAATAAAACTTGTAAAACAGACTAGACCTTATACTTGTAAGTACGTGTATGGTCACTATCCTGGGTCTTTATGTGTTCCTTGAGACTAAATCTGAAGCAAATAGCAGAGGTGACTTTCACTCTGTTGAGCTTGAAACTGTCGACACCAGAGCCGAACCCACGGTAGCGTAATACTGCCTTACAAAATTAACTTTAAATAAAATAGAAGGCTATACTCAATTCCCATCTGTAAAGAGTGGTCACTTACCTTCTATGAGAGGCTGTTGTCTGCATGGATCCCATTGTAGGTACACATGTGTCCCATGAATGGGAGATCAGAATATTTGATCAGGAGTGTCCGTTCGACTGTGCCTGCACCATGCGTGTCCTTGTGCCCCCACTCCCCACCCAAGGGCATAAAGGGCAGAGCAGCTACCACAACCATCACTCAGTTCTGTCACTAATTCAGAATGGCAGGGAAAGAGGCTCGCAAAAAGCAGGGCTGGAGGGTGGGCCATGAGATCCAGGATGATGATGTGTCAAAGCAGTAAGGTAAGTAACTGTTTTCAGTTCAAGTACACGTCCATGTGGATCTCTTCCTAGGTGACTGATGAGCAGTGGCCCATCTGGAAGGTGACACTGAGGAGTCCAAACCTGCACTGACTGAACCGTGTCTGTGACGTTACCTAACAAATCTGGCATCTCATCTTGCCCCAGGTCAAGAGCATAGCGGTTAACAGCAGTACGGGGCTGACTCCACGTAGCTGCCTTGCCAGGTTCAGATAGCTGAAGAAGGCAGAGGAGCAGCCTGTGCTCTACTGGAATGAGCTCTGATGTTTGCAGGGAGAAGGGTAGCAGCCATGCGATAGCAGATTGAAATACACTGGGTAATCCACAGAGGTATTCTCTGGAAGATGGCCTGCCCGAGAGGCACCACAGATGGCAACAACAAGACAAGGAGTCTGTCTGAAGGGCTTTGTCCTTTCCCGATAATAGAACAAGGCTTGTGAAACATCCCCGGTGCGAAGTTAGTTTGTCCCTGAAGAGGAATGGGGTTTGGGAAAGAAAGCAGGAGATCTGACAACTTTAGGAAAAAACTGGGAATGATGTCTGACCACCACCTTCCCTCTCTGGAATGCTGAGTAAGAGGGTCAGCCATGATCAATGCAAGTTCACTGACCTGTTTGGCTGATGTGATGGTGAACAAAAAGGCGGTCCTGCGAGTAAGGTGTTATAAAGAGAGAGGCTCAAAGGGGGCTCCAGGGAACTTGTAAGGACAATATTAAGATCCCAGGTCAGAGGGGGTTCTCTGATTGGTGGATAAGCAAGTAGAAATCTAGATACTATGGGATACAGGAAAAAACTGAACATGACTACATGGGTGAGGAGTATGCTGAGATTGCTGCAAGATGGACTTTGATGGAGCTGAACAAGCATCCAGAATGTTTCAAAAATGCAGAATATAAATGGAGGATTTTAGGTACCGAGGCTTTCAATGGGTCATGGTTGTGTTGGGCTGCCCAAAATTAAAAATCCTTTCCATTTAGAGGAGTAAGTCTTCCTCATGGAGAACTTTCTTCTTTGCAGTAGGATATCTTGTAGCGCAATCTCTGTCAGTAGCAGTCGGACAGCCTGAATACTGGCTGGTTGATACAATGATTTGTTATCTGGATGAAGTGTCTGACCTTGGTTTTGTGATATTAGGGTAACAATGGAGCTCCACTCATGGTTGGTAATGGGTTGTCTGTAAATCAGGGCTTTGGAGCGGAGCCAGGAGCTGGAGCGCGGAGCAGCTCCAGAGCAGTGAAGCGGCAGGTTCTTGCCTGGAGCTGGAGCAGAGCCGGAGCACAACTCCCTTACCATATGTAACTCAGATATTATGGTGCTGGAGTTACAGGGAAACCAACAAATAAATACATCAGTAATCTGGGCAGCAAAGAATTATTTCCTCATGTGCAGTGCTGCACAGCTGGCAAAGCACACCCTGGGGCTTGAGGGTTTAGCACCAAGCCTTGGCCATTGGGGAAGGAAGTATCCTAGGCATGACCCAGTTTAGCTAATCCAACACTATGTTCTTTCCTACCTTCATAGAGAGGAGACGTGTCAAATAAATTTCAGGAATGGCCTTGGCTCGCTCCCGATCCCGTAAGCTTCCTCGCCTGTGTTTGGGGAGCTCTGGCTCTTCAGTTGGTTTTACTAGGTGCCAAAGTTTTATTCCACCCTCATCTGCATCTTCCAGCATCGGCGTTTCTGAAACATAAATACTACTGAAATCTCTAGGCTCCCCTCAGAGACTGGCCACGTTGCTTGGAGCCACTTGCCGCCCCAAGATTTCCCTGCACTAAGGGAACATCCAGCAAGATAGGGATTATGCCGAGGCCCTAGGTTTATTAACTGGTGGGCCTATTAGCTATGGATTGCACCCAGCCCCTGTGGTTAGCAACTAGAAGATTCCAGCTCAAGCTGGACTCTCCTTGCTGGCCCTGATTTCTTGTTTTTAGGGGCCTCTGGCTCCCAGACACTTACAGAAGCTCCTGGAGCTGACAGTTTGGCTATCCTGTCAATGCTAATAGTGAGGAAGGCCCAACTCACCCAGTAGCTATTGGGGGTTACCATAAAGTTAAGTCTATTGCCTGGGAGTACAAAGTCCTAGCTTGCCAGCTTATGGACTCTGTGAAACTATTTTATGAGGATGGAACGTTAAGGCCTTAAGCATCAGACTCACTCTCTCCAGGGACGTAATCCTGATTCTCCCTGGGGATATGTTTGGTCAGACGTGGGACCAGAGCTACAGTTGCTCCATCAGGCACCTGTGTACAAGCAGAACTTGGGTTAACAATATGCTGTACATTTCTCCTCAGTGTGACAGGCAGACTTTAAACAGTACAACAGCCCACCCACAAGAAAGAATGGTCTCCTGGTTAGAAGAGGGGACTAGGACTCAGGACCCCAGGGTTCCATTCTTGGCTCTGCTACTGACTCACTCTGTGAGCTTGGTAAAGTTTCTTCAACACTCCATGTCTCAGTTTCCCCATCTGTAAAAAGGGCTGTGAGGGTCAATGATGTCTGTCAGGTACTTTGAGGCAAGGTAAGGGCAAGGTATTTTAAACATTATTTTTCATTCCCAGCAGCCTCATCCCAGCTCTGGAGACCATCATCTGCTATACTGGCAAGTAGCCCTTATATTGACTTCAACCAGCAAGCCTGTCTCCTGCTGACAGAAGAGTTACACAATTGCAGGTCTGCAACATGGTGTATCGACAACGACAGCAGTGAGATACAGTCTAGTGCAACCCAACTTCTACAACCTTAAATAAAGAAGATACTGAGAAAGAAGGAAAGAAGGGGGTGAGCAGTATAGAGGTAGAGTGACAGCAGATACTGCGGTGAAGGGTGCATTTGACAGAGGCTAAAGGAGAAGTGAAAGATAATGGTCCATACTGGCTTTAGAATCAATTACACAGAGTGAAGTGCTGAACAGCACAGCTGCCATTTCCTAGCCCCACAAATTTTCCATGTGCCCAGAAAGGGACCCATTTGTCTAATCACTTTTCCTCACATTCCCACAATCCTTGTGTGACTGCTGCTTGGTTCTTTGATGGTGACAAATCTATGGTAGGAGTAGGAAGAGGTGCACCAAAATTGCTTTCAATTGTGAGTGAAGGTAGGATTTAAGTCTTAATTTCCAGAGTCAAAGGACTTAGGCGCTAACCAACAGATCCAGCAACCCTGCCCTGATTACAGCATCTCCAGAAATTAGCTTAGGGCTATATATTCAGACACCGTTTGCCTCCCCAGCATCCCTGGCTCAAGCTGTCAGAGGTGGAGATGCAGAGTACAGAGGAGGTTACACTGACTGAACAGCAGTTCCTGTGTCATGAGCAAGTCAGAGGCTTGACCACATCACAGGTGGGACTAAAAACGTTCTTTAGATGGGATCAGGCGAGAGTCAAATCTAGAAGCGGAGTGTACACTTGGAATTGAAAGGTCACTGAAAAGGGAAAGGGAAGAAGAATGCTCAGTTCTGACCTTGTAGTGCTGAAGAGTGTTCAGGCGCTTCCAGGTCCCCTGAATGACAGAGGTCACATCCTCATCCGAAAGGATCAGGTGACCAGCCAGACCTGATCTCCACTCTGCAGTCATCAAAACACAGAAAACAGAAAATAAAAAAAACGTTTACTGTGAAAGTTGAACTGTCTTTAAAACTCTCTTGTATATTTCACTTTCAATAAGCAGAAACCAATGCCAAGTAAGACTAATAACATGCCAGAATTGTATCAGCAGTGCACTGCATGAGTGCTGAAAGTTTAATCTCATAGCTGTTAGGAAATGCGGGGTAAAGTTCCAGCAGCAACACACTCTACCCCTTTCGATATGTACATTGCAATAATGTAACCACACAATTTCTATGCTGTAATACAAAACAGCACAAATGTGCAGCATGTGTTACAGGAAAAGGTATGTTTAAAGGCCCTGTGTCTATTAGGATTGTTACTTACTATTTTATAACATAGAATCATAGAATATCAGGGTTGGAAGGGACCTCAGGAGTTCATCTAGTCCAACCCCCTGCTCAAAGCAGGACCAATCTCCAATTAAATCATCCCAGCCAGGGCTTTGTCAAGCCTGACCTTAAAAACTTCTAAGGAAGGAGATTCTACCACCTCCCTAGGTAACGCATTCCAGTGTTTCACCACCCTCTTAGTGAAAAAGTTTTTCCTAATATCCAACCTAAACCTCCCCCACTGCAACTTGAGACCATTACTCCTTGTCCTGTCGTCTATCACTGAGAATAGTCTAGAACCATCCTCTCTGGAACCACCTCTCAGGTAGTTGAAAGCAGCTATCAAATCCCCCCTCATTCTTCTCTTCCGCAGACTAAACAATCCCAGTTCCCTCAGCCTCTCCTCATAAGTCATGTGTTCCAGACCCCTAATCATTTTTGTTGCCCTTCGATGGACTCTCTCCAATTTATCCACATCCTTCTTGTAGTGTGGGGCCCAAAACTGGACACAGTACTCCAGATGAGGCCTCACCAATGTCGAATAGAGGGGGACGATCACGTCCCTCGATCTGCTCGCTATGCCCCTACTTATACATTCCATATTTACAAAATGCCATTGGCCTTCTTGGCAACAAGGGCACACTGCTGACTCATATCCAGCTTCTCGTCCACCGTCACCCCTAGGTCCTTTTCCGCAGAACTGCTGCCTAGCCATTCGGTCCCTAGTCTGTAGCTGTGCATTGGGTTCTTCCGTCCTAAGTGCAGGACCCTGCACTTATCCTTATTGAACCTCATCAGATTTCTTTTGGCCCAATCCTCCAATTTGTCTAGGTCCCTCTGTATCCTTTCCCTGCCCTCCAGCGTATCTACCACTCCTCCCAGTTTAGTATCATCCACAAATTTGCTGAGAGTGCAATCCACACCATCCTCCAGATCATTTATGAAGATATTGAACAAAACCGGCCCCAGGACCGACCCTTGGGGCACTCCACTTGACACTGGCTGCCAACTAGACATGGAGCCATTGATCACTACCCGTTGAGCCCGACAATCTAGCCGACTTTCTACCCACCTTATAGTGCATTCATCCAGCCCATACTTCCTTAACTTGCTGGCAAGAATACTGTGGGAGACCGTGTCCAAAGCTTTGCTAAAGTCAAGAAACAATACATCCACTGCTTTCCCTTCATCCACAGAACCAGTAATCTCATCATAGAAGGCGATTAGATTAGTCAGGCATGACCTTCCCTTGGTGAATCCATGCTGACTGTTCCTGATCACTTTCCTCTCATGTAAGTGCTTCAGGATTGATTCTTTGAGGACCTGCTCCATGATTTTTCCGGGGGCTGAGGTGAGGCTGACTGGCCTGTAGTTCCCAGGATCCTCCTTCTTCTCTTTTTTAAAGATTGGCACTACATTAGCCTTTTTCCAGTCATCTGGGACTTCCCCCGTTTGCCACGAGTTTTCAAAGATAATGGCCAATGGCTCTGCAATCACAGCCGCCAATTCCTTTAGCACTCTCTGATGCAGCTCGACCGGCCCCATGGACTTGTGCACATCCAGCTTTTCTAAATAGTCCCGAACTACCTCTTTCTCCACAGAGGGCTGGCCACCTACTCCCCATGCTGTGTTGCCCAGCGCAGCAGTCTGGGAGCTGACCTTGTTCGTGAAGACAGAGGCAAAAAAAGCATTGAGTACATTAGCTTTTTCCACATCCTCTGTCACTAGGTTGCCTCCCTCATTCAGTAAGGGGCCCATACTTTCCTTGGCTTTCTTCTTGTTGCCAACATACCTGAAGAAACCCTTCTTGTTACTCTTGACATCTCTTGCTAGCTGCAGCTCCAGGTGCGATTTGGCCCTCCTGATTTCATTCCTACATGCCCGAGCAATATTTTTATACTCTTCCCTGGTCATATGTCCAACCTTCCACTTCTTGTAAGCTTCTTTTTTATGTTTAAGATCCGCTAGGATTTCACCGTTAAGCCAGGCTGGTCGCCTGCCATATTTACTATTCTTTCGACTCATCGGGATGGTTTGTCCCTGTAACCTCAACAGGGATTCCTTGAAATACAGCCAGCTCTCCTGGACTCCCTTCCCCTTCATGGTTAGTCCCCCAGGGGATCCTACCCATCCGTTCCCTGAGGGAGTCGAAGTCTGCTTTCCTGAAGTCCAGGGTCCGTATCCTGCTGCTTACCTTTCTTCCCTGTGTCAGGATCCTGAACTCAACCAACTCATGGTCACTGCCTCCCAGATTCCCATCCACTTTTGCTTCCCCTACTAATTCTTCCCAGTTTGTGAGCAGCAGGTCAAGAAAAGCTCCCCCCCTAGTTGGCTCCTCTAGCACTTGCACCAGGAAATGGTCCTCTACGCTTTCCAAAAACTTCCTGGATTGTCTGTGCACCGCTGTATTGCTCTCCCAGCAGATATCAGGAAAATTAAAGTCACCCATGAGAACCAGGGCGTGCAATCTAGTAGCTTCTGCAAGTTGCTGGAAGAAAGCCTCATCCACCTCATCCCCCTGGTCCGGTGGTCTATAGCAGACTCCCACCACTACATCACTCTTGTTGCTCACACTTCTAAACATTATTTGACAAAGGACAGCAGATTATTGCCAGAATGTCTAGAACTTCACAGAAGACATGAAGATATTGTCCTTGCTCCAAAGAACTTTAAATGAGTAAAGGCATCCCAGCCACCCTGCTAGCGCAGACATGGGCATCTTACCCTTGCCTGGCATTCATTGTGCATAGGCTACAAACTTTGTAAAGCTGGGAGCACAGCAGCCTCTCTGCACAGGAGAGGGGGGCCCAACAACCTGTTTGAGCTGCTGCCACCACCTTCTTTCTATCTGTCTGCATCCGTGGATTAATTGCTGCAATGGCAATGAATGGTTTGAATGAAGAGTGGAGTTCTAAGTGCTACAGAATTCAATATAGGGGAACTCAGACTTGTGTTTTCAGCCTTCCTTGCCAAGCTAAAACCTGAGCTTTCAGCATCAATATGGGATCATTACTCATTGGTAATTCTGTTGGCCATAGTCATCCTCTCCCTCCCTCCTAAGCAATGGCAATTATAGACAGGAAGATGGCTCCACATCCCAGAGGCCAGGAGGGATGGGAGAAGAGGGAGGCATGTCAAGAAGTGTGTCCAGAGTAAGCTGCAAACACTGAATCACGCAATTCATTACTGAGCGAGAGCATGTCCTATGAATACATCAGTGTGCAGATGCCTGACTGCTGCCAACTGAGAAAAAGGAACAAAAGAGGAAAAATTGGAGAGCTTATCCGCCAACACGAGCCCTGCATTTCATTAGCCCACTTAGGGCTGATCCTGCACTGCTGAAGTAAATGGGAGTTCTGCCACTGCCTTCGATAAGAGCTGGATTGAGCCCATAACCTTCTAGCACCTCTGCACCAGTCCCATGCTGTCTCCTACACCCTGAGTGCCCTCTCTGATCCCATATGCTTTTCACACACATCCCTTTCCTCATTCAAATCGTTTCTCAAAGACCACCTTCCTCTACAACCCTTCTGACAATAACCAGTCAGGCCCAGTAGCTACTTCCAATGACAAAAAGTGAAAAAAACACAAGGGACCATGCAAACAAGAGGTGTAAGCAGCAGATTACAAGTATCCTCTTTTCCGCCCCACTTCCTGCTATTATCCCTCTCCCCCACTGATCGTGTCACACTGAATCCAGACTAGAACATAATCTCCTGGGGACAGGGACTGTCTCCATTCTCTGCTGAATGGACAGTGTGAGGCATACCAATGGCACAGGAGCCAGTTATTAGATAACCCCACTCTTCAACCTCATCACTGAGCTATCAATGAATTGTGCTCACCAAGGTCCAGGGAGTCTGGGTCTGGGCGGTGACAATATGGCGTTCCTTTATAGATCTGATCTAGGATTTTCTCCTTCACCTGTGTTATGGTGTCACAGTCTAGCACTTTCACAGAGACACCCTGAGAATCCTCTGCCTCTCCCACAGTAGCTTCAGTTTGAGTCAAAGCATTTAAAGTCTGGGGAAAGAAAAGATAGCTGAAATGGCTGCATAAGGTGAAGAGCCTCAGTAGCAATCAATCCTGCACTCCCCTCCCCCCATAGTTACACTTACAATTAGCAAACCACTAATAAGTGATTAATATTAATGATAAACCTTTTACATTTCCAGACCACTGGGGAAGGGAATACCATGAATATAATGAGCCAGATTCTCAGTCCTGCTTCAAGTAGCATGAAGGGCATGTAAAGCTGGTTCAGCAGGCTTCTTGAAGGTTGCCTCTATGTAGGCGGCCTCCTCAGCTGGAAAAGAGTTGCTGTAGCCTCTTGCGGCCCCTCCTCCTTCTCCCATGATTCCGCAGTGGATGTAGCCGGTGAGGAGGAGATGTGGCTAGAATACTGCTCTGCTCTGGCAGTCCCTGGCTGTTGGACCTTTTCAGGCCACCAATAGCAGAGCAGCTCTGAATTACACTGGGGAATATGCCAACCCCAGATCCTGGTGTAAAGCTATGGCTTCCAGTGGGCAGTTATAGGACACTAGCGAGTGGGTAGGTTTAGTCCTGACTCAGGGCGGATTAGGACAGTGGTTCTCAATCTTTTTTCATTTGCAGATCCCTAAAATTTCAAATGAAGGTGCGGACCCCTTTGGAAATCTATTGTCTGTATATAGTTGAATTCTGTTCACACAGTTTTCAGTCTAAGTCTTTTGAGGACCCCTTAGACATAGTCCCGCAGACTCATGGGTCCATGCACCACAGGTTGAGAACCACTGGATTAGGAGATGGTGTTTCATTGGTTCAGAACAAGGAGGGAAGAGAAGGCACAAAGAGATGTGCAGTAGGGAGTTCTCACCAGAGTCCGGTACTCCAAGTCTTCTCGCAGAAGGCGGTTATCATTCAGGGTATATTTGGCTTTTCCTGTTACCCAGTCCACTGGTCCCTTATCTACTTGGTGCTTAATTCCACGGAAGAGCATATACAGCGGCTCACCGACAGAGTCCTGGCAGAGATAGAAAGAGGCTCAACTCTTGAGAGAAGTCACTTTCATTCTGCCTGACAGTGACTTCAGGCCTCAGAACATGGACCCCTTTACCTCCAGGAGCATAGCCAAAGGCACCAGTCAACAAAGCAACTCAAAGAATCCAAGTCGGAGGGTTCCACCCATCCCATCCCTGCTCCATGTTCAGGATAAACTGTCTGGTGGGGCTAAGGCACTGAACTGGAACTCATGAGACCTGGATTCAATTCCATGTGTGCCACAGCATCCCTGAGTGACCTGGGGCAAGACACCATGCCTCAGTTTCCTCATCTGTAAAATGGAGCTCTGTAGCCAGGTTCACTTTGGAGCCTGCATAGGCCTTGTGGGCAGGTTCTGGCTCAACTGTCCCCCAAAGTCTGGAATGGCCTTGCTAGGCAGTCCACAAGCCTAGCAGCTGGGTTATGGTCCTTCATTCCCCAGTGCTCCCCAGGTTCTCCCAGCCAGCCAGGGGTATGGTACCTCTCCGCCAGGTCCCAGTGCAGGGCCCAAGGGAGAAGGGTCAAGAAGTGTTTCAGCACCCTCTGGCCAATACATCAGACCAGCTTCCCCTGGGCCAACTCCTACCACCCCATTCTCTCTTCAGTTTGGGATGTGGTCACAGCACTCTGCCTCTCCCTAGCAGAGTTCCCAATGAGTCTCAACAGTTCAAACAGCCAAATGGGGACTTCTCAGTTCATGTCTCAGGGTCCAGGTATTCTCCATTGTCAGGAAGCAGGGGCTCCTGGCCAGGTCTTACCCACAGTCCAGACCCTTCTTCTGTAGGCTGCTCTGTCCCAGAAGCAGCAATCTGGCATCCTCCCTACAGACAGCCTCTCCTTCACTCTCCGCCTGCTTGACTGTCAAAGTCCCCTTTTAAGCAGGTCCTCCATTTGGTGCATGCTCACCAGCTGCTGAGGGGTAGGGCCCTCTTGGCCCACAATACTCCTTCACTCCCTTAGCCTTTGTGTGGGGTCTGTAAACCCCATCCTAAGCTCACACCAGTTTCTTCCCGCACAGGGGTGTTGTGCAGATCATCCCACTAATGCGTGTGAGACACTCAGCTATTACAGTGGTAGGGCTGTGGTTGCCAGACCAACATGTGGGCATGCAACAGTCCAGCTTAGCCCTTGGCTGCAGGCTTATTGAAAAGTGCAGATGAGGGGGTTGATGAAGTGCTGGATGCAACCCATGCTGTGAGCAACCCAGCTCTCCTTTCCTGCTCTCTGCACACAGGGTAATTTGTGACACCATTTTAGCAGGCGCTCAGACTGCTGATCTATATTAATGTAGCAGGGTTGTGGTATTCTTTTAGTCTCCATTTCTCTTGGCTTCCCCACCCTTCCCATGGATGGAGAATTCTTACCCTTACAAAAGCATACAGACAGATGGACATCCAGTTGGTGAGCAGCTTCTCTACTACTGTTTCTGTCCTGAAAGAGAACCCCAGGCTGGTTACTGTATGTTACCCTCCACGGGGAGGCACCAGAGCAGAGAGTGGGGTGATGATAAGGATCAGGACATGCTTTCTAGGACCCCACCCAAGTACAAATTTCAAGGCTTCAAAACTGAATGGAGCACAGAACTTCTGGTGTGTGAACAGTAAGGCAAGCAATTAACCTGCAGTCACAAGAGGCCATTAATGCCTCTATAGGCTGCCCGAAGGACCCAAACATAAAACTCTGTGCTGTATCTCCAGCTTCCTGCAATGGGACAAAACTCACAACAGGGCAGTCAGGTGTCTACGCTCCTCTGCTCTCTCTCAGACCTATAGAAAGAATGATTTAGGAATAAAAGGCCCAGATCTCTTGCAAGGTACCAGTCATGCCACCAGCTCATTGCAGAGCGGACAGGGTTTAGAAAAAGCTCAGTGTTGACCTAACCGTGGTCCCACTGAAATCACGGGCGAAACACCCAACAACTTTAACAGGAGCAGAGTTAGGCCAATGCTGAATGCTGTGAGAAACCCCACCCTCCATGAGGAAATATCCTATGCATGCTGCCCTGTAACATCCAGCAGCACCTGCTACAAAACCCTGGGAGGAAGCTAATATCTGGGAATTGGGAGGATGAGATTTGTCAAAAAATTCCCACTGAGACTTGTCTCTCTCCAAATGGCTCACTGCACACCTCCTCATCCACTCTATGGCGAAAATGCCTCCCTAAAAGCCTTGGTTCCAGCCTCTCCCTCACACAATATCATACAATATTCTATTCAACCCCCCAGTCCCAGAATCTCCAAAATGCTATATAACACAATATCACATATAAATCCACAGTCCCAGTTCCCCACAATATAACACAATATCACACAGACCCACATCCCAGCTCCTCCCCTATAATATCACACACAGACCCACAGTCCCAGCTCCCTGCCCCGCCCCACATCACACTCAGACATATAGGGAGAGGTCAAGTACTTCTTGTGTGAAATGACTCAGCAGCAAAGGGGAAGTGACCTAGACAGAAGAGGGAGCACAAATTAAATGTCACCTCTAACTGTTGCAGGAAGGGACCAGAAGGGGATAGGATTAGAGCGGCAGAAGTCAGAGGGCAGGAAGCTGGTGGGTAGATGCCAGTCCCTGGAGAGCTTTGAAAACCAGAGAAACAATTCAGAATAGGATTCAGAGATGGGCAGGAAGCTAGTGAAGGGGCCAAATGACAGGGGTGCCATGCCTCTGCTTCCTTGAGAAAAAGTGTCTGCGCACAGTGTTGCAGACCCAGTGACATTTAGAAAGTGAGGATTTAAGCATTCATAAAAAGGGGATTGTGCTTGACAAGACAGGAAGGTTGGCTAAGGGCTCAGCATAGCCCAGGGCAAGGGGAGACAGAAGAATGACCACATGGTAGAGAAGCTGAAAAAGGGAAATGGGGGCAGAAAAAAGGGAGTTCAGTGTCTAGCATGAACTTGGAGGAAGGAGGATCGGCATGAAGGATTCCTGCTCTGTCTCATCACTGTCTACAGTTGGGATCTCTTATTTCTGTTGCCTCCTCTTTGATAGATCTTCATGTCTGGACACCTACTGGATCTGGATCTGCTGCACAGCACATGGTCTCATTGTTACTAAAGAGGGATTACGAAGCTCTATTACAGCCAAGAAAAGTTCT
The DNA here is from genome assembly GCF_965140295.1 of Lepidochelys olivacea. Classification (NCBI taxonomy): domain Eukaryota; kingdom Metazoa; phylum Chordata; order Testudines; family Cheloniidae; genus Lepidochelys; species Lepidochelys olivacea. Next base: position 305,086 of record NC_140417.1, on the reverse strand, counting down.
GTCCAGGGACCAGCCATGACCAGGCTGAAGACAGTGGGACTATTACTGAATCACTCACCTCCGCAACATCAGCTTGGGGTTCTTGGCCACATACTGCTCAACGAGGTCATTCAAGAGAGTCTTTAGGATGTCAGTAAAGTACTCTAGCTTCCCATGCAATGACACAGTGAGAAGGGATGCCACATAGGCCCGGTCCCTTGGAGAGAATGTGCGCTGGATTTCCAGAGTGTGGATAAACTAGAGAGAGAGAGAGAGAGAGAGTCAAAGATGAATGAATGCTGTAATCTATTAAAATAGGGTAACCACAGCTATGGCCTTTCCCAGTAGGAGGTGCTGTGGGGAGTGTTATAGATATGGGGAGTATCCACCTATTCCAGTCTCTTGCTTTCCATCAGGAGGCACTTTAAAGAATGCTGTAAGTGAGCTCACAGTCCCTTATGTCTCTCTTGGCAACAACTGCCTGTGAAATGGCACAGGAGCCAGCTACTGCAGGGAACTAAGAAAGGAATGTTACCTTGGTAAGGAAAAGTTTACTATTGAGGAGGTTGGAGAGCTGCACCAAGCCTTGCTCCACTGTTTGCCGCCGACACTCGGGCATGTCCAGGCCCCTCTGCAGTGGAGACTCACGGTGTCCTGGAAAGAAAATGCGTTCTGCGTAGGATCTGTAATCCAGGAAGGGGATCCCGGTGCCAACAAGGTCACTGGTGAGATCCATCATCTCCGTCATCAGGTCTGAAAATAAAGGGAGCTTCTGTGTTACAAAGTTAGACCAAGAGAACGTGTGTCCCAGAGCGTGGAACATGGGGCTGTGAGGTAACTAGATCTAATGGGATGGAACTGACAAAGGAAACAGACGCTAAATATCAGTGAGATGCTTCATCCTGTGGAATCCTCTCCAAAGGAAGGAGTGGAAGCCCTGTCATCTGGGGCATTTAAAACTAGACTGTTCGGAGCACTGGCAAATGTTCTGTAGGGAGCTCTCCAGCCCTGGCTCCTGGGGAGGGACTGGAAGGTCTGACAGGTTTTTATTCTTGTTTACAGCTGGGGGCCATCTTTTCGGTTTAAAAAAAAAGCAGAAAAAGCTCTACCAAGCAGACTAGTGATTGCGAAAGGATGATGTTTAATAAAGGATTGGCCTTGTGTTTAGTCAGGCTCAATGGATAATAGGCGGTATCACAGGTCAGAGACACAGTATTATACAGTCACTACAGCACCATGACTTTCATGCGTCTCATTGCTTTCCACCTCTAACTAGAAATCACTGTATTAGTCTCTCCTGTAGCTCCTAGTATCCCCCCTTCCCCGTGCTCCTTGCTACTAGTGATAGAATTATAGTTTGTGGATAAAGGGGGACACTAATGATCCCATCTCTAGATTCTGATATTCCAGATGAAGAACTGCAGAGACCAGTATGGGCCAAACTCTGTTCCCAGTTACACAAGTGCCACTGCACTGACCTCAAGGGTATGTGGGTAGCTGAGCAGAATTTAGCTGTAAACTGTAACACACTGACATAGGAAGGTGTATGATTGTTCACACAGAGGCAGCTCCTGAGACAAGGGCCATACGGCCTGGAAGAGATGGAAGGGCCAGAGATGGTTCCCCAACCCCACTATTTGCAGCTGCAGGGGAGGGAAGTTCTCTTACCTGTGAACTCCTTTTTGCATCTGTCCCGAACACTTGTTTCCAGATTTTCCAACTGGATTTGAACTTTCTTATAATCCCTTAGAGCCTGTTTGCTCTTCCTCCTGTAATGGGAAGCAGAGCTGGAGACCACCTGGCTGACTCACTGCAGATGAGATTTCCGTCAGGCTGGGCTTAATTTAACATAATTTAGGTTTTGGTTTCTAAACTCCCCCCTGTCTACACATCTCAGGGAAAAAAGATGTCCCCCCAAAGTGTTCCTCAAACTGAGAAAAGGATGGGCCTTACCATGTGTGCTAAAGAACTGAGGGCTGGCTGGGCAAAAGGAGCTAGCGCTGAGCTGGATCACAAGTTGGGCGTGAGGGGCCCATCCTCTTCAGAAGAATGGAGGAGCCTCTCTTTTGAGGCCTTCAGCTCATCCTTGCTCCTCAGGAGGTGACAAAATTCCTGGCTAATAACTCCAGGCTGCTCCAGACCAACCTGCTAACAACAGCATCCTACATTGCAACTCCCAGGCTGACAGCCTTTTTTAGACCAGATTACGTGATCATCTTCTGCACAAGAGCAACTCTCTGGTTTCCAGTTTCCGACTCTGTGTTATGTCTTATACGGAGGCAATCCTAAGTGCATCATTGGGGGCTTCTATACAATTCAACCACTCATCTAACTATAGATAAGCATTTTATCTGCAGCATTTTTTTGGAAATGAATTTAGGGCCTATCTTCTCTTTCCATCAGCCCCTCAGGAAGATCTCAACTGTGGAGTTGGTAGTGGTGGCAAGGGAGAGTCCGTGATAGTAAATCCACGTGCCCCAAGAGGGAGCAAAATACGGGGAGGTATCTCTGAACACTGGATAGACCAAAACACCCAAAAGCAGAGGCCAGTGGCATAAATCCTTTTGCAAACCCTCAGCTTACACTGGAAGGTGTGTCTGGGATTTACTTGCAAACTCTGAACTCGAAAGGCAAGTAGCCTTTCAGGTGGGAGTTCTGTCACCAAGGCCAAATCTGCACCTTCTGAAGTCCAATGGGAAGGCTGCAGAGCCTCACCCAAAGTAAGGAAAATTGAGGGACTAAATTAGGTCCCAAATGTAGAGGCCTAGCTATGCCCATTGAACATTCCTGTTGACGGTGATCAGGGTGCCCAAAGATCCTGCAGGTCACCACTGAAGGTATGTCTACAACACAATCCAAGGTATGCTTGCAGCTCAGCTAGAATACCCATGCTAGCTTTAAGCTAGCTAGCATGCTAAAAATAGCAGCCAAGAGGCAGTGGCATGAGACTTCAGCATGGGTAGTGCAAGACACCCAGGGACCTGGGTACATACTCATGTTGCTGAAGCCTAGCTAGCGAGATTGCAGTTAGCCTGGGTATGCCTCCCGGATCTGCAATCATCCCTCCAGAGCAGCATAGACACGCGCTCAGGCACTTCTCACCTGTAGATGAAGACAATGATCAGGACAATCAAAGCAACAAAGGAGGCTCCGACACCCAAGCCAATCTGGGCCTCCAGGGGGAAGGTGAGCTGGCTCTCTGTGTCATACTGCACTCTGCCCAGCAGGAAGTTCAAATTCCCCATCTGCACCTGCAAACGAAATGCAAGCCCAGGCAAGATCAGAGTGTCAGATTCTCCTCATCCTGCAGACTGAGTCATGGGCTCCAAGGGGAATGCTTGACTGTCTCACCCTACCCCACACCACTACCAGCTCCACGACAAGCACCTGTCTTACCCTCCCCCCGCACCAGTGCCTCAGTGTTCTTCTTCCCCTCCCCCACACCAATGCCTCCATCTTCCTTCCCCCCCACACCATCAGCACTTGTCTCTTCCCTCCCTCCACACCAGAACCTGTCTTCCCACCACCTCTGTCTCCTCCTTCCCCCCCACCTCCATTTCCCCCCTTTCCCCACCACTAGCACCTCCCCCTCCCCAGTAGCTCTACAAAAAAAGACCCACAGCAGCAAGTCTCAAGGCACAGTCAACTGACTCCAGCTCACACTATGGAGCAAAAACTAGCAGCGCTGAAACCCAGGGAAGGGTCTCGGAGCCCAGGGAAGGGGGATCAGTTAACCCGGCCTCTGAGACTCAGTACCATGGGGTTTTTTTGCTTGGTAGATTTCTCCCCCCACTAATTCAGTGTTTATACTCCCACCCCCACTGCTGTCTCCGCTGCTTAGCTGAGCTCTTACTGTAAACTCTGGGAGTGAGTCTGTTCCTTCCGGCTTTGTGCGGTGCTGTGGAGCTGGCTGCTCAGATGGAGGTTCACAGTACAGATGATTCCTTGTCAGGGTTTTTACAACACAGACCCCTTCCCCAATCATGGCCACCACTTCCTCCTTTGAAATGGCCAGATCCAGATTTTCCCCCTGGAATACAGGTGCAAAAGGATATCAAACCTGGGCCTCTCTGGGAAGGCAGCTGTGCATAACCCCTGACTTTAGAGAGGCTGACAGGATTTAACAGGCCAACCACAGGGCATGCTGAGAGTTCTACAAAAGCCCTATTAACTCCCTCCCTAGTCTCACCAGGAAGTAAGCTTGCCACCTGGGAGCAGGCAGCATGAAATCCTAAGATGAAGGTACTATGCATGGACAAGCATCCCCTGCACTGGAGATTCTGGGAAACAAAATTTGCAGATAATTCAACATAAGAAAAGGGCCTGTCAATGGGATACAGGACTAGCTGGAATCTTTCCTAGATAAAAAAAATCTCATCCATCATTATAGGATGTCACTGTTAAAAATTTGTGCCTAATTTCTAATTGGAATGGGTCCGGCTTCAGCTTCCAGCCATTGTTTTTTTTTCTGCCTTTCTCTGCTAGATTAAGCAACCCTTTAGTACTTGGTATTATTTCCCTGTGATGGTACCGACACACTGTAGTCATGTCACCTCTTAAGCTTCTTTTTGATAAACAGGTAGAGCTCTTTATGTCTCTCACTGTAATCTATTTTCTCGAGCTTTCTAATAATTTTTGTGGCTCTTCTCTGCACCTTCTCTAGTTTTTCAACATCCTTTAAAAATGTGGACATCAGAACTGGATGCAGTATTCCAGTATCAATCTCCCCAATGCCGTATAAAGAGATAAAATCACCTCTCTTCTCCTACTCACTGCTCCCGTTTGTACATCCCAGGTTCACATTCATCCTGTTTGCCCCAGCATTGCACTGGGAGCTCCGGTTCAATTCCTTGTTAACTGGGACTCAGATTTTTTTTTTTTTCCCCCAAAGTCACCGCTTTCCAGGATACAGTCTTTCCATTTGGCTCTATTAAAATGCATTTTGTTTGAATGGGCCCAGCTTACCAAGTGAGCCAGACTGCTGCGTACAACTGCCTTGGCCTCATTGTTATTTAATACTCTGTCAACCTTTGTGTCAGCTGCAAATTTTATCAGTAGTGATTTTATATTTACTCTCCAATCACTGATGAAAATGTCGAATAGCACGAGACTTAGTAAAGACCCCTTGCAGAATCACTCTATAAAGTCTCCCATTAAATAATGATTCCTCATGGCTATTACAATTCTTATATGTGCTTTGTTGATATTGTATGTTGCTAATTTTTTAATCAGAATGTCATGGGGTACGAAGTCAAGTGCTGTAAAAAGTTTAAGTATTACTGCTTTATCAACCAAACTTGTAATCTTGAAGAATGAAATCAGGTTTGTTTGACAAGACCTAACTGGCACTAATTATATTCCTATCCTTTAATTGTTAATAGACTGAATCCCATATCAGTTTTTTCATTATTTTGTCCAGGACTTAGGTCAGCTTAACTGACCTACAGCTACCTGGATCATCCCATTTGGTCTTTTTGACTACTGGCACAATAGTAGCACTCTTCAGTCTTTTGGGATTTCCCCACTATTCCAACATTCATTAAAAATTAACATCAGTGGGACAGAGATCTCCGCAATCACTTCTTTTACAGTTCTTGAGAGCAAATTATCCAGGGCTGATGGCTTAAACATGTTTATTATCCCTAGTAGATGTTGTTTACCATTTTCTTTAGTTACTAACGAACTGGAAAGGACTTCAACATCTTCATGTGATATGAGTACACCATCCTGTTTCTTTCCAAATACAGAACAGACAAATTTATTGAACACTCCTTTTCATATTCTGTATGCGGCTGGCTGCCTCACCCAGAGTCTTCTTCCAGAAAGTTTTATTCCACAAATGCAAAACCTCAAACACAAACAGTTCCCGAGCCCACCCTGGGCTACAGCTCCCAGTGGCTTTTGCCCTTTGCCTCTCTCAGAGTCTACTGCAGGAGTCTGTCTCTCTCTTGCCGCTCTTCAGTCCTCCTCGAGATAATCTGTCTGGAAGTTACCCTTCCACAGCACCTACCAGAGAAGTCAACTGCTCTTCTGCAGCTTTCACTACTAACTGAGCTCTCAGTAGGCTCATCAGCCTGGCCTAAGAATTGAACAGGGCCACATGATCCCTAGCCAGTCATAGAATCATAGAATATCAGGGTTGGAAGGGACCTCAGGAGGTTATCTAGTCCAACCCCCTGCTCAAAGCAGGGCCAATCCCCAATTTTTGCCCCAGATCCCTAAGTGGCCCCCTCAAGGATTGTTCTCACAACCCTGGGTTTAGCAGGCCAAGGCTCAAACCACTGAGCTATCCCTCCCCCCCCAGTCATAACCAACTGGGAGAGTAGCTGATCTGTCACAGGCGAAGCTGGGCACAACTCCCCTTCAAGGGCAAGCCAGCTCATGATAGCATCATGAACAGTTATGCCATCTCCATCTAGTATACCTATACCACTGCAAGGATTTTTTGTTCCTTATATATTTAAAAACCCTTTATTGTCCTTCACCTCCTCAGTCATGGATTCTTCCCTGATGTCTTTAGCTTTCCTATCAATTTTCTACACTCCATAACTTCTAATTGCTATTGATTGCTGTCTATTTCCCCCTTTTCCCATTCATTCTATATTGCTGTTTTATTTCTAATTGCTCTCCTCAAGCCTCAGAGAACCCTCCAGCAACAATGCATGGCGCTAACAAGCTATGCACACAGCACACAGCTCTTTTTTGTTCCACTCCTTCTCCAGCTGTTGGGCAATTTCTCATTGTGTGTCATATTGTATCTCATTTAGGCTGTAGGCTAATAAAAGCAGGGACTGCCTTTCTTACCATATGCCAGTGAAGTGACATTAAGATCTATGGCACTGTCAGGATATCAGAACAGTCCCAGGCCATCACCTAGGAAGTTGGTTTATGTGGTGTTTATAGTGATTTTGAGCTGGTTGTAGCCTTACCTCCACAGAGATGACACTTCCTGGCTTGTGCCGATATGGTTTGGCAGGGTCCTCAGCATTCAGGGGTTTCAGGATTGGATTGACTTCATAGGAGAAGGGTGTGGGATGCAAGGACTTGAAATCAAAGCTCAGATTATCCAGAATAAATTCCAGTTTGACCTGGACAATCCGCAACAGCAGGTTAATGGCCGGAGTTTTACACAGGATAAGGTAGGAGGAGTTAATGAGACATAGTTCTTCAAACTAGGAGCAGAAGGGAAGAGAGTCAGGAATCTGAAAGAATAAGTCAGCCTCTGTTCTAACGCTTCTGCTCCCCTGTGGCATCCCATCACCAGGGTTCTGTGGGACAAGCGTAAAGCAGAGCACAGGGATCCCCTGCACTCATCCTGTCTAGGTGCCATCCCAGTCACCCATCTCAAATGCAGAGGACAAGTCTGAACTTTAAGGGATTCTCCAGGTGATTTTAGTGGTCTCCGAACTCTTCTCAGCTGCGTGGAGCACCTGGAATCCCCTGGCCAATAGTCCCTATATTTAAAATACTACAGGGCTGGTGACCGGGCATTCCCCATAGAGAGCTCTCAGACCTAGCATTCACAGCCCCATGGATCTGACAAAACCTGTTTGTTTACTTTCGTGGCCAACTGCAAAGCCCATCTGTTCACTTGGGTTTTCTGTAGTTCAGCTGCCTGGGAGGCTGCATGCCTCTAGGGGGTGGAGGATGCTGCCGCTCCGATTTATCAGTGATTTTTGTTACCTTTGTGGTAATGTTTTTACATTTTGTAAACATGGCAAAAGATTAATATCTAAATATATCAAATAGCCTCTGTTCCCCCGCTGGAATTCACAGCCACAAATAAAACCTGTCCAGAATGATAGGGAAATATGGCTTTCAATAAAGCATAAGAATTGTCACAATGGAGCAGACCAATGGCCTGACTGGTCCTGCATCCTGTTAGATGGCAGTCCAGGATGTACCTAGTATACCCAGAGAGATTCACCCCTTGGTCACGAGGGCTTTTTAAATGAGTATAATAATAATGCACCACCACCTATTTCAGAGAAAAGTGGCCACCTGATAATGCAATCTGCCACCCGTGCAGTATGATTCGGCAGGGGATGGGCAGAGGTGACTAGGTCAGCATTTCAGAGGCAGTGGGGATGTGCACCAAGCCCTCCACTGCAGCACATACAGCACATGTGCAGCAGTGGACGTCCAGCTCAGTGGTGTGCTGTGGCTACCAGGCTGTTAAATGAAACCCTACCACGTTGGAGCCTCTACTGAGATGGACTCTATACAGTCTGAGACACTAGAACAGCTGCTCCACAGGGACTCTTCTTCTGGGGTAGTCCTAATGGCAGGTGAGGTGCTGTAAATGGCAGGTGGAATTGAGGGGATAACAACTTCATTTAACTTTGGTTTTGTTGTCATCTCTCTGTGTGGGGCAGGGCCTTGGCCCCACTAAGGCAGAGCCACGCTAGGACAGGGTGAAGTCTGTCTTTGTGGGGGCACTGTGCAGCCAGGCCTCACAATGTAATTGTAGATTTCCTCATGCCTTCTGCTGCTGTCATGTCGTTTGTCTCCCACACTGGAACTTTCTGCACAGGGTCTGGGGAGAGATGGGGATTTGGGAGCTGGAATTTTACAAAGTGGGGAGGGGAGTGTTAAACTTTGAATCTGGGGGACAATGTTTCACCAAGGAAGACTTTTTGTTTCTCATGTTCACTCTTAGTTTGTAGGACCCAAGACAGCTATAACAAGGGGCACAAGAGCCTCTGACATAGGAGGTCTCTGGCCATTAGGTCAGTAGCACTGACAGAGGCCTTCAGCCTCAATTCTATTGCATGCTTTGCCAGCACAAAGGTCAAGATACCTGCTGGATGCTGCACAGGGCATTCTGTGGGCACTCGGTTTCTGGCATGATCCTACGCCATCTCCCCAGCCCTCGCCGGCGGCGTTCTGATGGTGAAACCGTAATCCGGATCTTTGGATTTTGTACAACATCTAGGTTATGCCCATGAACTCGGATCACTCTCCCACCACTGCAACACACAGAAGCAGTCAGTGTCACTTATTTAGTCACCATATAACAACCCATAAGCTGTGTCATCCCTGACCCATGGCTGGTGCCAACGTTTGTAGGCCATGCATCCATCTGATGGCTCAGTACACAAGTCTGGACTCACTCTACCCAGATGCTCAGATACTAAGGTGATGAGTGCAGTAAAAATACTTAGACATCCACACAGACACGGTTAACACTCCGGTACCCGCTGTGGGAGTGTGTGGGCATGCATGCATGCACGCACAGCTCTCAGTATCCCTGATGCCCTGTTGGAAGAGTTGTGCACTTGCAGTGCAGCTCTCAGTACCTGAGGAAGCTCTTGGCTGGCTCTGCAAAAGTGATATTGGGATCCAGAGTGTATTTGAAGAGGAAACCCTCTAATCTCCGTTCCCTGTGTCCGTATCTGATAGTTACTGGAAGCTCCACAGACACGTTACTGGGGCTCGTCTGACACTGTAGCTGATTCTCCTGCACCTCCGAGAGACTAAGAGACACAAAGAGGAGAGACCAATAAAAGGTTAAAACATCCTCTGAAATGCTGCACCTTCATTTTGCTGAAAGCGCTCCAAGCACCCTACAGCTTGCTGCTCAGGTTTAACGCCCACCTTCTTAAAGGCCTTGTGTCCCACCTACTTACAAACAGGAGCACTCAAGACAAATGTCTGAGCTAGCCATCATTGCTGCTAGAGTGAATGGCTGAAGTGCTTTCTAGTGAGAAGTCTGGGCCAAACCTGAAGGGAATGGCGCATGGCAGTCTGTTTACAATTACAGTCTGCAACTACACAGCAGCTCTTACATGTGGCAAGGGAGGTCTCCAATTAGAACCCTGATCTCACTGGGGCACCCAGTCAGCAACTTGGAGCCCAGCAGGGTCAGGCAGGTTCCTCCAGCTTTAGGGCCTTGAGATGGAGCAATGGACTTCAGGTCTGGGTTCTGAATGGAAAGAAAAGAGAGAAATGAATGAATGAGGAACATTTAGCAAAATAAGTGAAGGAAAGACATAGTAGAGAGACCCTGATAGTGAGTTCCATGTGCTCTGAGCCTGCAGCTCGCACGTTACAACCACACACATGTATCTGGCTGTGTTCTAGCAGCTCTGCTGTTAATGAATAGAAGCAGCAGAGAGGGGGATTAAGGTACCAATAGGAAACACTAGCTGTGCACCAAAATCTCTCTACAGGTAATGAACAAAGATGAACACTGCAGGGTACAGAAATATCAGCCTCAGACATGAGTCTGAGATTAACTGTTTAAACAGACTGCAATAACAGTGAACATCAAGTAAATATGCTGATTACAATCTAGTGGATTCCATCTCCAAAACTGGATGTAAAGTGGACGTGTACCCTTTGGAGATAATCTCCAAAACTCACTTGTCTGTAGTGATTGACTCCCAAGCCCACGTGAAGTGGTAAAGGTGGTTGCTGAAGGGAGGAAGGTAGGTGAATTGGTGCAGCTGTTAAGGATGAAGACAGTAATTCAGGCCCTCAACCAGCAAGCCAAAGTTGCTGCTTGGAGGAAGAAAGATGTGAGGTGGAAGGCTGAGAGGTGGATGGTCATTCATACAGCCACTGGGAGTTCAGAAATTGGGCAGGATGGGATCTCTGAACTCTTTGGGACTTGCTAAATGTTCTCTTGTAGGCAGGTGTATAGGTCCCAAAAGAACACAAAATAGCCTTAGAGTCCTTTAATGTGCACAGAGATTTGTCCGTGCTGTCTGCAAACAGTTTAGACCCATCAAAAGGAAGGTCCTCTACCCTATTTTGGACCTCTTTGGAAATCCAGAGAGCTGGAGCCAGGAAGCCCTTCTCATAACTACAGCAGTAGAGAAAGAACAGGCAGCTGTATCAAGGGAGGCTTGTAGAGATGTTCTGGAAAGTAGCTGACCCTCCACAGTGACTGCCTAGAATTGCTTTCTATGCTCTGCTGGTAGGCGATCAACAAAAGAGTTCAGTGACGCTGACAAATAAGATTCTTTACCAAGTATGTCTAGATGCTTATGGTCTTTTTCATGGGGCATGGATTTAGCATAGTGCTGCCTTCCAGGGAATATTTCTTATCCACTTCCTTGTGGATAGGTGGAATAGTAGCTGGGGTGTACCAGACAATCTTCACATGGTCCAAAAGGGCCTCTTTGACAGGCAAAGCCATGTGGACAGACAAGGGTGAATGAAGGATATCAAGCAATTTACAATGATGTTCTTTAATCTCCTCAAGAGGGATCTGCAAGGAGTCAGCAATTCTCTTGATCAGATCCTGGAACTGTTTAAAATCGTCTGCTAAGGATGGAGGAGGAGGCATGACTGATCCATCTTGAGATGAACAGGAGGTGTTGGCTGGAGGAGAGACCTCTTCATCAGCTCTAGCTTCCTGCTCCTCAAAGTTTTCTTTTTGAGGATCAGATCTCCAAGAGAGGGCAGATGATGATGGTTGCTTATCTTTGCAATGGGTGTTGCTCAAAGTCCTGGAAAGTTGTTGGTGAGAGGTGCCCAAGGGTCCCAGTATGGCCCAGGAGGTGGTGCATAAGGCTTAGGAGGGGGCGCATAAGGCATAGGAGGGGGCATCCATGGTGCTCACAGCAGCAAGCTAGTGGCTACCTTGTGCCACAAGTGGTCATAGCCTCAGAGACTTCTGGAAAGGAGGCCTCTATACAGGTGAGGAGGAGAGCCCTAAATCAATATTTAGGATACCAAGGCAAGGTCTTCATCAGAATCCTCTTCCTCAAACTCGCTATGGAATGGTGAAGCGCTTGGAGAAATCTGAGGTGAAACTGTCAGAACCAGGTGAACCTCCAGCGATCTTGATGTCCGCGGTACCGAAAATACGTCAGAGATGAGCAGTGGAAAATCAGGCACCTCAAATACACCCAGGTCATGGAGAAAACAAAACTCCTGCAGTACCGAGCATACTATCAGTGCCAAAGCCATGGTCTGCACCAAGGTAATAGTGGTCAAGGGAGCTGATGGTACCACAGGTTTCAGCCACTCCGAGGGAAGTGTGGTCAGAACCCAAGTGGGCTTCTTTGATACCAAGGAAGCAGAGGAGCTCCTCTTGCCCCCTTGGTCCACTAACTGTACCAATGGTCTCTCCAGGCCCGAGACTTTGCTGTCTTTCAGTCTAACAGTGCCCTGAGTACCTGAGGAACCAGCAGCCTGGAGTGTACCTGATTGGAGTGCGGATGGTGCTAAAGTAGTTGAAGTCACTGAGAACCTAGGCTTTTTCAAGGTAGATTCCCTACCCAGTGAATTTGAGGCAAAATCTTGGGAAGACTTATGAAAGAAGTCTTGCATCTTCCTCTTAGATGCCCTAGAGGAGTGCAGCTCAGAGATAGTGGAGGTAGCGGGTTTGCTCGCAGACAGGTGTATGCGGGGTGGGGGGGAAGGAGAGGAGGTGGAGGAGATGACAGACACAGTCCCTGGGCATGGGTCAGCAGCCAGGGAGGAGACAAAGTTTGATCTCCCTGTCTTTTCTAGCGCTAGATTTCAATGCCAGACAGAAGTTAAACTTCTGGGCATTGTGCGATTTCCTGAGGCAACAGATGCACCAGGAGTGCCCATCACTTACTGTGATTGCCTCCGGGCACGATAGACAACATTTGAAACCGGCAGAACCGGGCACAGCCTCCCAGTGAACAAGAAAACATCTTATCTACTAACTAATGTCTATCTAAAAGGGCAGAAAACTCTTGCCTGGAGTCCTGATGCAGCAAGTCTTTAAATTTTGCCATATAGTCCCACATATTGTCATCATACCTCCCAAGCACAGCTTGCTGGTTAGAGATACGAAGCTGTAATCCATCCACTGAATAAACTTTTCTGCCAAACAAACCTAGTTTTTTTTGCCATTTTGTTTGGAAGTAGCACTTGCCTGGCCTTGTCTGTCTCTCTCATTGGCTGCTAGGGACCCGGAAGAAGGGTGAGAATGTAAGTATTTGTACCCCTTGGCCGGCATGTAGTATTTCTTCTCTGCCTTCTTTGAAGTGGGAGGGAGAGAAGATGGGGTCTGCCACAGGGCTCTGACAGGACCCATGATGGCCTTGTTGATGGGTAGGGCCACTTTAGATGCTGCAGCCAAGATATCAATGAGGTTATGCAAAGATTCGTTGAGTACCTCGCTCTCTAGTCAATGGTTTGCTGTAAAATTGGAAGGGCATATCTATTGGGTTCCTGCAGGGGTCAGTCCTGGGTCTGGTACTATTCAGTATTTTCATTAATGACTTGGATAATGGATGGAGAGTATGCTTATAAAATTTGCAGATGACACAAAGCTGGGAGGGATAGCAAGCACTTTGTAGGATAGGTTTAGAATTCAAAATGACTGACAAATTGGAGAATTGGTCTGAATTGAACAAGATGAAATTCAATAAAGGCAAGTGCAAAGCACTTCACTTAGGAAGCTAAACAATCAAAGGCAGTTACAAAATGGGGAAACTCTCCAGGTGATAGTACTGTTGAAAAGGAACTGGAGGCTATAGTGGACCACAAACTCAGTATGAGTCAATAATGTGATACAGCTGCAAAAAAAACCTAATACAATGCTGCGGTGTATTAACAGGAGGTAACTGTCCTGCTCTATTCAGCACTAGTGAGGCCCAGTCGGAGTACTGTGTCCAATTCTGGGCACCACAATTTAAGAAAGATGTGGACAAATTGGAAAGAGTCCAGAGGAGAGCAACAATACTGATAAAAGGCTTAGAAAACCTGACCTATTGGGAAAAAAACTGGGCATGTTTAGTCTTGAGAAAAGAAGACTCAGGGATAAATTGATAACAGTCTTCTAATATGTTAACAGTCATTATAAAGAGGACAGCAATCAATTGTTCGCCAACTTCACGGAGGTATGACAAGAAGTAATGGGCTTAATCTGCAGCAAGGGCAATTTAGGTTAAATATTAAGCTCTGGAATAGGCTTCCAAGGGAGGATGTGGCAGCTTTTAAAAACAAGTTTGACAAACACCCATTAGAGATGGTCTAGGTTTATTTGGTCCTGCCACAGTGCAGGCACTGGACTTGATGATTTCTTGAGGTCCCTTCCAGGCCTACATTTTTATGATTCTATGACCTACACAACTCCCACTCTCCAAGAGAATCTGTGAGCAGAGAATAGCATTGCAGCTGCAGTCTTATGGAAGCAGTATAAGAGGGGTTTGAACTGAGATGTTACCTGATAGGCAAATATGTGCCTAGAAACTCCATGTCCTCCTCCAAGTACTTCCACTGCAATGTGCCCAGATCTCTCAGCCCAGCTCCCACCGGTGATGCACACAATACTGCAGGGAAATCAGAGGACAAGGTCACTGTAGGGGTCACCTTTTGGGGTGCAGTGCAGACCAGTGAGAGGTTGTGTCACTGCTTGTTCTGTAATCCTGAGTGCCTTAAACTGCTCTGCTGCTGGAGCTCCTGGCCTGCGTGCTCCCACACAGCATCTAAGTATGCACTAAGTGTCTTAAGTGTTGAGCAGTCCAGCAGCCTGCTTGCTACACCACAGCCATACGTTGGTCTCCATCAGCCTAGATTACTACTCGCCAACTGACCCCAACACACACCCCAGTTCTGAATTTCCCCAAAACCATCTGCCCTGAAACGTCCAGCCTTCTGCTGAACTAAGGTCTGTTGCTCCTTTAAAGACAGAAAAGCATAGCAGCTTGTTGCCTTAACTGGAGTTGACAATCACTTCCATTAAAAAAAGCTGGGTTGGTTTAGATCAAAAATAAAACAAGTTTATTAACAAAAGAGATGGGTTTTAAGTGAGTTCAAATACAAGGGATAAAGACAAAATAGTTTCATGCAAATAAAAGTAAGATACACTTTCTAGTGGCTAAGACTTAACTCATCAAGATACAGCTGGGTTCAAGGTAGATTTTTCTTTTCCCTCCCCTTTCCAGCCATGGCTGACCTTCTCTCAGTCAGGATCTTCCACAGCTGTACAAGTGTACTTGTTTTCATTGTGTTCCCAGGTGAAAGATCTTTGCCAAAGCAGGCTTTTCATAACTCTGTCCTACTCCCCTTGACCCATTTTTTCAATCAATTCACACAATTTATACACACATTTTCTATGACTCATCTTGTCATTCATTTTGAGGTTTCTCATTTTTTTCTATACACTTCAGGAGTAGTCTGGAACCTTTGCAATACAGCCTTTTAAAATTCACCATATTTCAATGCTTGTTCAAGTTCCATTTCATTAAATACATTTAAAGCTTTCCCCCAGAGCCCACTAATGAAAATTGGGACTTCTTGGAACGCTCTGGAACGTAGCCTTTCAAAAGTGGTCAAGGATTCTTCAATACAGTCTGCTTCCTTTGAATGCAGGACACAACTTGTCCCAGCTGGGTGTTCCTTGGGGAAAGAGTACACCTGTGGGCTGTGGAATTTGTCCATGCCTTTCCATCATGTCCAAGTTATATAACCTCTCTTCTCTTTTTCCAGGGCTTCTTTGTCTTTCAGCTCTATGGCTTTTTGGTGGGCAACTGCTTCCAGGTCCTGCCTGTGTACCTCTTCTTGCTCTTTGGCTTCTATCCTTTTCCCATTTTTAGTATTCACGATCCCTCTTGTTGTTCTGCTTCCCGTTTCTGAAGTTCTCATGCTGCATACTCAGCCTCTCTTTTTAGGGCTTTTTGCTCCTTTCCAATTCAGCCAACTCTAGCTTAGTGATTGTTCCACTGTCATTCATTTTCAACTTCCTTTGTTCTATTTCCCTTGCCCAAAATAAACAAACAGAAAATAATAAAACTGTAACCTTTCTTTGACTGTTCCCAGTCTTATCACTTGAGAATCACTTAAAACTGTTTTCCAAGTATAAGTGTAAAGCTTCAGTCAAAACAGCAAGTTGTGTGTAAATCCTGCCAGCTATGCCATTGTGACATTTTGGGGTTCATCCCAGACCCGTGGGAAGTTGTATCACCACTTGTCCTGTAACCCTGAGTGCCCCAAAATGCTCTGCTGCTGTAGCCACTTGTTTGGGTGCTCTCAGCCAGCACACAAGGATGCACTAATTGTCTGTGCATAGAGCAACCCTGGTCCAGCATCTCTGACTTCAGCAACCTACTTGTTACACTACTGCCACACTCTGGGCTCCACCAGTGTTGGTTACTAGTAGCCCACTGACCCCAAACCTGAATCCCCCAAACCATCTGCCCTGATGTGCCCAGTCCTCTCCTGGAACATTCAGAGGACTAAAGGTCTGTTGCTCCTTTAAAGAGACAAAAGCACAGCAGCTTTTTGCTTTAATTGGAGTTAACAATCACTGTGATGGGATCCCCGGGATGGAGCCTGGGGACCACGGGTACCACTGTGCCCTCCTGAACCCTCTCCAGCCTGAGCTGTCTCTCACAATGCCTTGTAGTGACAAGCAGCAAGCCCTTCCAGGCACTGTTATCACTCCGCATGTGGAGCCTCAACACCCAGCTTGATTGCATGAATGCTCCCAGAACCACACATGAATCACACAGAAAAAGGCACCAAAGCCAAATACCCCCAGCTCCCAGCACTTTACCCCAGAAATATACCGTCTTGCTCTGCTCAAGATAAGCAGTTCAAATTTATTAATTGGTTCAGCACTTCATCAATAGAAAGTGAACATACATCAGCCTTTGTAAAACCTGAGCACATTTACTATTCATTTCAGGCAAACTCACTGGTAAAGAAACACTAAAACAGGTTTATTGGCTACAAAAGATAGATTTTAAGTGACTATGTGACAGGCAAAGAGTCAGAGTTAGTTACCAAAATAAAATAAAGCATGCAGTCTAAACTCTCAACCCTATTAGACTGGGCAACATACAGATTAAGCAGTTTTTCTCATCCCACTGGATATTGAAGTTCATAGTTCACAGATTTCACCCTTGAAATCTGGGCCAGTCCCCTCATTTGGAGTCTTCAGAGTGTCCTTGTTGCTTGTAGTGCAGGTGGGTGAAGGAGAAAGGTCAAGCATGGGCCTGCTGTTTTCTGTTTTATACCCTCAGTCCATGTGCTTGGAAAACACAAGTCCAGGCATGTCTGGGGGGCATTGCTAAGTCTCCAGGCAAGGTTGAGCAATTCCTCTGGTGTGGCCTTATACAGGTGAGTCATTGAATTGTAGCTCCCTTGCTGGACAATGGCTGTTGATAGTTTTTTGACACCCGCTCGTGTGTTGGTTACTTTCCTTGCTGTTGCCTTTGGGGAGCTAGTATCTGACTGATTCCCCAACTTTCAGCACGTTTAAGTGACAACCATACAACACAATTCTCAATTTCATATGCATTAATGATATACATATATGGATAGAGAAATTACTTTCAGCAGATCATAACCTTTCCTCATACCTTACAAGGCATGCTTTATATGTAAGATCACGATTATATAAAAATGACGAATATGGGGGATACAGGACATCCCTCCAAGGTATAGGATGTCACAATCACTTGAAGGCAAACACGGCACTGGGTTGATTTGGAATAAAAATAAAACTAGTTCATTAAAGAAAGAGAAAGGTTTTAATTGAGTTCAAGTATAAAGTCAGATAAAGTCAGAATGGCTACAAAGTGAAAAACGCTTTCTAGTGATTAAGACTTAATAAAGCCACAGTCATGGTTCAAGGTAAGATTCTTCCCACACTCCTTCCAGCCAGATGGCTGACAACCCCCTTGGTCAGGTTCTCCCATAAGGTCCAAAGTCCTTGGTTCCTTGTCTACTTAGGTGAAAGATCACTTGGGTTTTTTTGCCCCTCTCTTTTATAATCCAGTGAATATTTTAAATGTATCCTTCTCAAGGTTCAGTGCCCCTGCTGTGAGGAAAGGTGTCATGGAGTCTGTTGGAGACTATTCCATGCTGGTTTCTTCCCTGCTGGTGCTTTTTACAGCACAAATTGATCTGTCCCTGTAGCCTCCAATACGCCAATGACTGGCAACTTGACTGTGATTGCACCTCGACGGAAATGTCAGCCTTTCCTTTGCTTGAAAAAAATCCTGTTTATTCACTCCTCATACTGATCTGGTTCAAACTCATTTTAGTTCCATATTTCCTTTCCATTTATACAGTCCTTTGGGCGTTTGCCGCACGCATGCCACGCAAGAATATTAATGATCGGTGTGATATTGGCTTTCCAAAGAAACCTAACATGATACCTATTAGATACAAATTATGTCATAAAGTGAATTGGAGTACACTAAACTAGTCAGGCCTGCTGAAACTTGATACCTGATACCAGTGAGACCCTTGCTCTCTGACATTGGGACGCCCTTAGGGTCACAGTAGGGCAGAGGGTGGAGTAGGACCTACATGCCATCTGCACAACACAATCTGTTCTAAATCCAATTTAACAACCAAGGTCCTATTTCCTTGACAGTTCATAGATGGAGATGTGGGTTCTAATATACCTGGGAATTGAGCCATTAATGGCCTGGGATCAGAACCAAAGCCTTAAACTGGCAATGGAAACAGCCTGGAAGCCCTTAGTGGGATCAGAACAGAGGGAGGATGGCAGGGAGGAGACACAGCTGTGTTTGTGCCACCTAGAATCTATCCATTGCTTTCTTTTTCAACTTCAGATACAGTGAATCACAGACCAGTGCATGGATCACAGTGGCCAGGTCCTCGCCCAGGAGGAAAAGGTGGAGTTTTCTACTGAGCTGGAGGTGAAAGGTGGCGTTTTTAGTCACTGAAGCTACCTGCCACATAGACTCAATGATGACTCAGACAGTATGACAACTCTTTGCACTGCTCTGGCAAAATGGGGCTAGATGCTTTCAACCGAAGGTGAAGCAGCATACCAGCTAGCTCTTCAAGTCATTTCCCATCTAACTAGCATCACTTCAGTCTTGCCTGTGTGTCAGTAACAAGGGGTCTGATACAGGGTGTCTGTGACAGCTCGCCACAAGTTTTTACTATTCCTCTAATAGTAAATTAAAGTAAAACTCAAAGAACTCGCCCTTTAAATTTCAAACCAAAACTTACTGGGTGGTCGCACCATTTAAGTGAAGGTGCACCTGCTGTTAGGACCCGGACCAAGACCCTGGGTTAGGCCTGTGGAGCAAATCTTTCAACTTAGGTATTCCCAGCACTCCTCTTGAAGCAGGCAAGCTTTAACTTGTCTGGTGGTTCCTGATTGGCTATGCCCTCCGTTCTATTTGATCCCTGTAACAGGATGGCTTTCCTGTGGGCTGGAGAGCCTGAGGCTAAGCCAGCCCTGATTATAAGATGAGCCCCATCTGAGGTGAATCTGGGATTCCAATATAAACAGCAGCAGGAAGCTGCAGGTAGGAGTGCAATTGAGTGAATAGCTGAGATGAGACTGCCAGAGGCAGGAAGCCTGGTGATAAACTGGGGAAGCTCAGGAGACCATGTGAATCTGGTAGAAGGAGTAGCTATGAGGAGTAAGTGTGGCTCCTCAAGAGCCCTAGCCAGACAAAGCTGGGGAGTGGGAGTTAAAGAAGGGACAATGAACTGAAAAACTGTTTGCTTTGGACTTTTGGATTCTGTTCTTGTAACAAACTCTGTTACCAGCCTGAGGAGAGCTGGGGAAATTAAAAGATTGAACTTAAAAGGTCACTGGAGATTGCGTGAGTTCTTAAAGGAGCCCAGAAGAAGGGGAAATAGAGGGGGGATGTCAGAGTTATAATCATAGAATATCAGGGTTGGAAGGGACCTCAGGAGGTCATCTAGTCCAACCCCCTGCTCAAAGCAGGACCAATCCCCAATTTCTTTTTTTTTTTTGTCCCAGATCCCTAAATGGCCCCCTCAAGGATTGAACTCTCAATCCTGGGTTTAGCAGCCCAACTCTTAAACCACTGAGCTAACCCTCCCCCCATGAGTGACATAGGGAGGAGGGGATAGCTCAGTGGTTTGAGCATTGACCTGCTTAAACCCAGGGTTGTGAGTTCAATCCTTGAGGGGGCCTTTTAGGGATCTGGGGCAAAAATTCGGGATTAGTCCTGCTTTGAGCAGGGGGCTGGACTAGATGATCTCCTGAGGTCCTTTTCAATCCTGATATTCTATGGCCACGAGGCTCCTACCAACGAGGGGGAGCCATCATGCTACAATCCCTGACCTGAGCATAAGGCCTCTTGGCAAGACATTACTAAATGCCGCACAGAGTCATCTGATAACGTGCAAGTGCACCTCCTGCCCTGTGAGCCCTTCGACTGGCGCGGGAGCAATGGCTGACAGCAGGAGTTCCCACGGCCACTTCCCAGAGAATCTTACTCGACTCCCAGGGGTAGGGAGCTGCTGACATGGGACAGAAGCAATGTAATTGTAACAGTCATTGCCATGTTAAAAGGTTACTCAGACATTCTGCTTTGCTCTTTGCTCCACCACCCATGTCCATTCAGTTCTCCTGCCCCTGCCCATGTGTCCCAGATGCCTACTCCCTCGCTATCCTCCTGTGTCTGCTGCCATACTCCCTGGTTCCTTTCTGCCTGCTCCCTTGATTATGCTTCCCAGCATCCCTGCTCCCTTGCAGCCTAGGCCTCCTCTCACCTGCCCATATTGCCAGCCACATTCTTATGGCCCTTTCCTTCACCTGGTCCCCTAGACATACTGTCTAGCTACCTGATTCTCTTCTCTTCTGGCTCTGAAGGTAGATCTTGTTTCCCTTCCTTTTTCTTCTTTAAAGATGCCTCTACAGATCTTTAGACTCCAGTTTGTGACGAAGAGCCTTGACGTAAGGACCAGAAGCCAGCATCATGTGCCCTGCCAGCCATTTGCTGGCCACCAGCAAGTGATCTGGGGCCCACTAGGGCTCCATGGAGAACAGTTTGACTATCTCTGGCTGAGAGCATTTTGCCATCTGAAAGCTGCCTCATTTTCACCCTGGTTTTACTGGTAGGTGGAGGTTGTCATTATGATGATGCTCCAGCTCTGTTTGGAGGTTGTGAGCAGGAATAAGAATCATGGTGTCACCTCCATCAACACTATTCCCATATTAAGCTACCCGTTGCCTGTGGTATGAGACAGTATTTTTGTGCTCAAATAAATTTGTTAGTCTCTAAGGTGCCACAAGTACTCCTTTTCTTTTTGAGTATTTTTTCAGTTGTGCAACTTGCACAAGCAACAGCCTTTTCTATCCTGTGATTACCTTGCAACAGCAACACCTGGCCTTGGGGTCACATGGTATATTTAGCAGGAGCAGCACTCCTCTGGCACTGGCAGCTTGTTCAGAATGTGGCAGCATTATCTGCTCACTGGCTTGAGTACATGTCACCAAACTAAACTGCCTCAGAGCTCTTTACATTTGATGCCTGTAAAGTGATGGATTTACCATGGGCCCACTGGTCTTTAAAGCCCTTAGAAGTAGGCCCTGGCTGTATATCAGACTTCCTCTTTGAGACTCATCTTGACAGGTTGTACCTGGCACCCTCTCCCTATAAGGAATCCCAGTGCCTCATTTCAGGTTGTCAGGTGAAGTCGTCTTTGCTACAGAGGAGGTCACTTCCCTTTCACATTAGTCTCAGCCTCTTGCCTCCTAAAATTGAACTAATGCCAACAAAGGTGTTTTGGCTTTTTTTGGAGGACACTTCCCTCCTTTCCCCTCCCTGTTTTTCAGATCGTGTTTATTTCAGTCTGATATTTTTATGAAGACTATCACATTAGTTGTTTTTGTTGGGAGTGATGAATGCTAGGGGTCAGGCCTCTTTAAAAATAAACAGCTTCTGTTCAAATTCAATGCCCAAGTGGTGAGTAGGTGTGGAAAATTGCTTTACTCGGGTGTCACTGCCCTTGGGAAGGTGCAAAAGGCAACTCAGTGTCTGGAGCAGAAGGTTTTGATCCAGGTTACCATGGCTAGGGAGGGGGTGGGACATTACCCCATTCTGATGTCAGTGGCCCAGTGGGAAACCCAATGTCTCATTCCGTGGGGGAGTTTCACAGATACACTACCTGCTGGAGATTTCATATTCTTGAGCATCTACAGCACAAGGAATTCCTGCAACAGTAACGGTTTCTGCAATGTCCTGATGTTTCTGGCCAAGGTTTGAGCCAACAATAGTGAGTCTAGTGCCACCTTCAACTGGTCCAGATAGGGGATAAACCTGCAAAGATACCCAAGCATGTGTTCATTTCATAGCACCTCAGATGCAGGTAGCCTAATAAGGTGCCGGACCCAAAACAGCCAAAGTTCTGTCCTCTTCCTAGGCTGGCCAAAGGAGACACTTTTTGCTGGCCAAGACTCGTGTCAGGTTCTCTTGCTATAGATTAGCTGCTCTATCATCACAAGCAGGAAGGGCTACTCCTGGGGGAATTCTATGCCAAAAAATTAAAAATTCTGTGCACAATATTTTAAAAATCTGCAAAATTCCACATATTTTATTTGTCAAAATAATACAATATAATCAACAGGAGCCCCAGATGCCGGGGGCTTACAGCAGATGGGAGTGCTCAGGGGGAAAATCACAAATTCTCCATGAAAAATTTTTTTGTGGGTAATATTAATTCTGCACAAATTCTGCATTGTGCAATGGTGCAGAATTCCAGCAGGAGTAAAGTGCTGTAAATGAGAGACCTAGGATCCGTGCCCTCCTCCTTCCCACACTTTGGTCTTATCACTAATTTCCACAAAGGTATAATGCCATTAAATTCCCCTTTAGAACAGCTGTGGCAGCCCATCCTTTGCCTACTCACTGCTGCACTGACTGCTTCTCTGGGGGCTCTGGTGATGAGGAGCTATTATATAAGCTGTTATCTATTACTTGTATTGCAGTAGTGTCCAGAGGGTCTCCCATAGGTTCAGTGCCCCACTGCGCTAGGTGCTGCACAAAAACACAATCAAAAGACAGTTCATGCCCCTAAGAGTATATAGGATAAATTATGACAAGAAGCATCAAGTGGATATAGCATGTAACTGGAGGGAGGACAAGGTGACAGCAGGGGGCACAGAGTTACAGACACATACGCTATGGTAATCAGCAAGAGACAGGTCCAAAAGATTTTTTTTTAATAAACCAGAATTAATAACCACCTCTGCTCCCTCTTCCATCCCTGCCAAGTCAGTGTCACTTCGCCTTGTGCACCTTCATTATTTCAGGCTCAGCTATCATTATGCTAGTCTATCCCAATCACTGAGTTAGGACAGCAAGGGGATTCTACTCTTTCGACTTCATCCCCAATTCCTGGATCCAGCAGCTTCCTGCATATTGGTTTCAATTGGTCTGAGGTATACATTTGTTGTTTCTTTCATCTTGGCTACTACAGATTGGTTGCACTCTTGCACTTTGTGTCAGGCTCTCCAAACTCTCAGTGCTGAAGAATTAACAGTGGGAGAGGAACCGTTGTTGCTATTTGGACTGTCTGAGGTTTTTTTGGCTGCTTTGTGGAACCCCCATTGCGCCTGAGTGCAGTACAGTAAAGAGTAGTGGTTACTCACTGAATAAATGAGGGGTGCAGGACATACATCCGCTATCTCTTCTGTGCAGGATCCTCGGAAGATGCAGTTGGGCTGCTGCCCCCCACACCAAACACAGTTATACTTGGAGTCAGCTGTTTGGCAGCGGCTGCAATCAGAGTGTCCCATGGAGCAGTTATAGAGAGTTACTGCAGAGGAACAACATTCAAAAGGGCATCTGTGAAAATCCCAACAGCGCACAGAATGACCCCAGCAACTAAGCACCTGGCACTAACAAACAAAACAACAACTCAGAGCCTGTAACATGCAGGCTGAAGGGCTGCCCCTGATTTCCCAGTGATGGGACTATTGTAGGACACCCTGAACACCAACCGTCTCAATTTAAATTTTCCCAGCTACCCCATGTTCCATTCCCTAAATCCCTCTTTTACTGGTGAGGTGTCACTCTCCTACCATAGAGATCCACAGCGCTGTCCACTCGGAGGTGTTGCTTCCTCTGCACAAACACCACAGCACTGAATTCAAGTTGAGGTGCCAAGTAACTATACTGCAAAGAGACCAGAATGTCAGGATATCAAATGGACCAAATGAGGCCTCTAACTAACTCACTGAATAAACAGAAGTGCCTCAGTACTTCACACAGTAGTTTAACACAGGTTGCAGCAAATAACTTGCCTCTTTCATTAAGAGACAAAGGGCCTGACTCTCAAAGATGGGCAGGGTAATTGCATATGTAAATGTGTGCATGCAAATGGCTATTTGTGTGCCTAACTGACCACCTGCAGATGCAAACACCCAAATGCATGTTCACATGTGTTATTTGTGCAAAAAACTCACTCCAGCTGAGACATCTTGTGACAGAACCAGTATGACTCACCTCTCTGTGAACCTGGTCAGTGTTCCCACATGAACCAAAGTGAGATCGCTGGTTAAGTAGAAGGTGATTACCAAGTCAACAAGGGGATTCAGCTCCTTAGCTGAGGATGTTTGAAAGAGACGGCAAGAGCCGGGGAGAGCTGGAAGGAAGGGTCAGAGAAGCTTAAGATCTCAGACAACTGTGATCTCTTCCTCCCCACCCCGCTCTGTGCCTTGGTAGTAGGGAAAGATTTGGGGAAAAGCTTTATGCTGTGGGGAACAAATACTTGTAAAATACATTGGAAATAAAGCACAGAACTTGTCACTGGTGTGCATGAGGATTCTTTGCAGTAAGGAATCCAGGGTGAGGGAACCCCACCCCATGAGAACTGGGAGCTTGTCCGAGATCTTCTGTGCTGGGCAGTGGAACAGCAAAAGGAGTTTCAGAAAATCTTTCAAGCATTTCAGCAGACCCAGCAACAAGCAAGACAGTCCTTGTTATCCTCACATGTGGAACAATAACAGAACCTACAACAATTTATCGCACAGCAGGCACAGGTGCAGCAACAGCTCATGGAGAAGCTGGTGAATCCCATGGCAGGGAGTGATAACTGGGTGGTGGGCACAAGACTGTGCAAAATGGGCCCAGCAGATGATCCTGATGCCTTTTTGTTGACATTTGAGAGGGTGGCATGAGGAGTAGGCTGCGAGAAGAGAGTATGAGCCCTCCAATTAGCTCTCTACACTTGGGAGAGGCACAAGCTGCCTATGTGGCACAGAGTGATGCACAAGCAGCTGACTATGATATAATAAAAGCAGCCATATAAGGCGGCTCCAAGGTGAGAGCTCAAATATCAGATACCTGGCAGGCTGACGTGATCGCAACCAGGAACGTGACCTTCCAGGAGAAGAGAAGGAGAAAGCAGGAAGCCAAAGGCTCGAAGGGGTACCCGTGAGCCATCACAGCACCAGATGCAAGTCCCATGGAGGAACAAAATCTCGGACATGTGGGTTGAGGCGCTCCAGGCCCTGATATAGCTGTGATATCCTCAGAGAAAACCCACCCACCACTCCAGGGCACGTCGAAGGCCGAGATGGCTGCTAGATGGACCTTGATGGATGAGAGTGACAAGCCCTGAAGCCTGAGGTGCAGGGGGTAGTCTAGAATGATCTGCAATGGGGCTCGCTCGGGACATACCCCCTTATTCGCCATCCAGCAGGTGAATAGCTTCCATTTGGCCAGGTAGGTTGCCCTGGTGGAGGGCTTTCCACTGCCCAACAGGACTCGTTGGACCTCTAACGAGCACTGCCGTTCTTGCACATTTAGCCAAGCCATCAGATGAACCGCCGCCAGGTTCGGGTGCAGGAGACTGCCATGGTTCTGGGACAACAGGTCTGCCCTGAGCAGCATCTGGAATGGGGTCGCCACCGAGAGATCCAGCAGAGTGCTAAACCAGTGTTGATGGGCCCACGCCAGTGCTAAAAGGATGATCTTCGCCCTGTCCTGCTTGATTTTCATGAGGACCCTGGGCAGCAACGGCACCATGATCAAAGTCCCTGTCCCTGCCCTGGAATGAGCAGAAGACATGGCATTTTCTGTTCTTCCTGGACGTGAATAGGTCCACCTGGGGAGTTCCCCACCTGCAGAAAATAGAACTGACCACCTCCGGGTGAAGGGGAGAGAGGGGGATGTCCTGCTGAGGCAGTCTGCCCAAGCGTTCCTGGCCCCTGGGAGGTGAGCAGCCATGAGGTGGATGTCGTGCTGCAGGCAGAAATCCCTGATGTTGATGTGCAGGGACTGATTGTGACTGAACGAATAGCCTTGAGTACTAAGATTGCCCAGATGGGCTCCCCAACTCAGGTCCGAAGGGTCAGAGACAAGAGTCATCGATGAGATGGGGGTTGCAAAAGGGACTCCTTCCAGCACCAGCGTGGAATCTTGCCACCATGTAAGGGATGACAGTACACTGTGTCACCCTGATCACTTGGTCCATACTGTGCCGGTTGGGGACATAGACTGACGCCAGCCATGCCTGTAGGGGCCTGAGGAGGAGTCATGCGTGCCAAACCACATAAGTGCTTGCTGCCATGTGACCCAACAGTCTCAGGCATGTAGGGGCAGTGGTGAGTGGTTGGACACACAGACGAGATTAGGTCCACCATGGCATGGAACCAAGTTTCAGGGAGGAAGGCTCTGGCTCAAGTGGAGTTGAGTATTGCCCCAATTAATTCTATATGTTGCACTGGGGTGAGGGTCGACTTTTTGTCATTTATTAATAGGCCCAGATCACGGCAGGTGGAACAGACCAGATTGAGATGTCTCCGCACCTGATCCGAGGACTGGCCCCTTATCAACCAGTGTTCGAGGTACGGGTAATCTGGACTCCCAGATCTACCCATGTAAAGTGTTTGTGAACACTTTCAGGGCAGATGAAAGACAAAAGGGCATCGCCGTGAACTGGAAATGGTGCTGGCCCAACACGAAACGAAGGAAATGCCGGTGCCCTGGGAATATGGAAATATGGAAGTACGCATCCTTTAAATCAAGAGCGGTGTACCAGTCTGCCAGATCCAGGGAGGGAATGATGGAGGCCAGGGAGACCATACGAAAACTTTTTGAGAGACTTGCTGAGGTGTCACACTTGTCCTTGTTGAACCTCATCAGATTTCTTTTGGACCAATCCTCTAATTTGTCTAAGGCCCTCTGTATCCTATCCCCACCCTCCAGCGTATCTACCTCTCCTCCCAGTTTAGTGTCATCTGCAAACTTGCTGGGGGTGCAATCCACACCATCCTCCAGATCATTTATGAAGATATTGAACAAAACCGGCCCCAGGACCGACCCTTGGAGTACTCCGCTTGATACCGGCTGCCAACTGGACATGGAACCATTGATCACTACCCGTTAAGCCTGACAATCTAGCCAACTTTCTATCCACCTTATAGTCCATTCATCCAGCCCATACTTCTTTAACTTGCTGGCAAGAATACTGTGGGAGACTGTGTCAAAAGCTTTGCTAAAATCAAGGAACAACACGTCCACTGCTTTCCCCTCATCCACAGAGCCAGTTGTCTCATCATAGAAGGCAATTAGATTAGTCAGGCATGACTTGCCCTTGGTGAATCCATGCTGACTGTTCCCGATCACTTTCCTCTCCTTTAAGCGCTTCAGAATTGATTCCTTAAGGACCTGCTCCATGATTTTTCTAGGGACTGAGATGAGGCTGACTGGCCTGTAGTTCCCAGGATCCTCCTTCTTCCCTTTTTTTAAAGGTTTCAGAGTAACAGCCGTGTTAGTCTGTATTTGCAAAAAGAAAAGGAGTACTTGTGGCACCTTAGAGACTAACCAATTTATTTGAGCATGCTCATGCTCAAATAAATTGGTTAGTCTCTAAGGTGCCACAAGTACTCCTTTTCCTTTTTTTAAAGATGGGCACTACATTAGCCTTTTTCCAGTCGTCCGGGACTTCCCCCGATCGCCATGAGTTTTCAAAGATAATGGCCAATGGCTCTGCAATCATATTCGCCAACTCCTTTAGCACTCTCGGATGCAATGCATCCGGCCCCACGGACTTGTGCTCGTCCAGCTTTTCTAAATAGTCCCGAACCACTTCTTTCTCCACAGAGGGCTGGTCACCTCCTCCCCATGCTGTGCTGCCCAGTGCAGTAGTCTGGGAGCTGACCTTGTTCGTGAAGAAAGAGGCAAAAAAAGCATTGAGTACATTAGCTTTTCCCACATCCTCTGTCACTAGGTTGCCTCCCTTATTCAGTAAGGGGCCCACACTTTCCTTGACTATTCCTCTCATCTATCAGAATGGCGAACTCCTGTGCCCGATCCTGTGGGAGGCTCTCTTTGAACTTGCCGACAGAGTCCCACAGGTTGAAATTGTAACTGCCAAGTAGCACCTGATGGTTAGATACCCTAAATTGGATGCTCACTGTGGAATAAATCTTTCTGCCAAATAAGTCTAGTCTCTTGACATCTTTATTTTTGGGCATGCCATTTGCCTGACCCTGCCTGGCCCTTTTGTTGATGGCAGACATGACCAGGGCCCCACAGGAGGGTGCATGTATAGATATTCATCCCCCTTGACGAGGACATAGGACTTCTTTTCTGCCTCCTTGAACATGGGCGGAATGGAAGATGGGGTCTGCCACACCGACTTGGCGATCTTCTGGACCCCGGGTAAACATGCAATGCAACCTGGGCAAACAGGCAATGCGACCTGGGCTAGGGCAGAGGAGGGAATGACACTGAAGAGGTCATTGGGCTCCTCAGCTAGCTCCTCGTCCTCCAAATTCAGATGGGCCCCCACCCTTTTAAGGAGGGCTTGGTGCTCCCTGATGCCATCAGGGGAGCAGCCAGTTTGTGAGGGTCCTACCACCACCTCATCTGGGGACGATGAGGATGACTGCACTGCCGGAGGGTGGGGAGCATCCCCTTGCTGCATTGGGGACCGCTCCACAGTTGCCAGGGCCTCCCTCGAGTTCACTGCTTCAGATTGGGCCCCTTGCTCCGATGCCAGCAGTAGCTTGTCCGAGGTCGCCTGGGAGGAGTGGTGGGAGTATGGTGCTGGCATTACAGGCACCCACCACTGGTTCCAGTATTGCCACTGGGCAGGCCATTGCCCCTGACACCATGCCAGTGCCACAGGCACCTTGGCAGGCTCCCAGCTGGGAAATGATCTGTCCCAGACAGGGGAAGGGCTAAACTGTCCCTCCGACCCAAACCACTGTCCTTCTGGAGACGAGGGCAGGGCCATGGAAGCCTGAGTCTGTCGACTGACTCTTGTTGGCAACCAGTATGGGGAAGGCGAGTGCCGGTTCCTGCCTGAAGAACGATACCGTAGCCCTGGCAACCGGTACTGCGACCAGGAATGGTCTCGAGTCTGAGGAGACCGACACCTAGGCGACCTGCAAGGCGATGGCGACTGGCACCTTGGTGATCTCTGGCAGGAGGACCGTTGGTACCGAGAATATGGGGATTGGTGTCACGACCCCGGAGTCCCATGTCTTGTAAGCGGAGACTGTGGTGTCGGAGACCTGGGCTTCCTGGCCGGAGACCGGGGTCGCGGTATCAGGGTTCTTGGCTGTGATGAAAGGGAACGACGCCTGCAGTCCAGGGACTGGAGGCATTCCACTGCCTGTAGGGGCAATCCCATCACCGGCTTGGTTGTTTGAGCTGGTGTCTTGGCAGGATCTACCATGTAGCCAGGCATCTACAGTGCTAGTTGGCCTAACTGTTCTTTGGCCGCCAGGCCCACCTCAGGCACAAATGGCCCTGCGATGGGCCAGGACCCTCTACCGCTCCCCAGAGTTGGAGGTGGGTCCCTGGCTGGGCTAGGGGGTCTGACCACAGTGGTACCCCTAAGAGCCTCCACTGCGGGCATGAGGCCTAGCTCAGGCCCTTTGCGCGGTGCCTGCAGACCAGACGACTTAGATCACTTCTTCAGTATTGGCTAGAGGGAATGGTGCTGGGCGGATCCCGGTGCCAATGGTGCACTGCATACCAATGCTGAAGTACCGGGTATGGAGTCTGAGTGAGAGGGCTCTGACGTCGGGCACAGAGCAGTCTCCATAAGGAGGGCCCTTAATCGAATGTCCCACTCTTTTTGAGTTTGGAGATGAAAATTTTTGCAGATCCAGCACTGGTCTTTTCGATGGGACTCCCCCACGCACTTCAGACAACACTCATGAGGGTCACTGATGGGCATTGGCCGGCTGCACTCAGAACATGGCTTAAAGCCTGGGGAGCGGGGCATGCATTGCTCTGGGACTAACTACTACTAAAACACTTAACTAACTAATCACTGACTAAATAACAAACAAGATGAATGATCTGAACACTGAAGAACCGCTAATGCTCTTGCTAAGCAAGACCAGGCACTCCAACCAACTGTCATAGGCTGTAAGAAGGAACTGACAGGGCGAAGGGCCACTGGCGCCTGGTATACTGCAGCAGGAGAGCGCCAGTCCAGAGGGCACCACAGCTGGCCCTATGGATACTGCTAAGGCAAAAGTCTCCGACAACTGTGCACATGGGCACGCACACCTAAAATGGAATCGACATGACCAAGCACTCAAAGAAGGCGGCCACCGATGAGGCCTGCGCCCTAGTCGAGTGGGCGGTTACAATCACCGGTGGAGGCACTGTCACCTGATCATAGCAAAACTGGATGCAGACAGTGATCCAGGATGAAATTCCCTGGGTAGACACCAGACAACCTTTCATCCTACCCACCACGAGGACGAACAGCTGTGTCAACTTACGGAACAGTTTAGTCCTTTCGATGTAAAAGGCTACCGAGTGCAGTCAATGTTCCTCCTCAGACTTATGAGGCTTTGGGAAAAAGATTGGCAAGAATATGTTCTGACTTGTGTGAAACTGCAAAACAACCTTGGGCAGGAAAGCTGGGTGCGGCCACAGCTGGACCTTGTCCTCGAAAAACAGCGTACAGGGTGGCTCCAAAGTAAGTGCCCTAATCTCAGAGACCCTATGGGCAGATGTTATCACCACTAGGAATGACACCTTGAGGGGAGAACAGAAAAGGGAACAAGAAGGTAATGGCTCGTAGTGGCGCCCATGAGCCATGCCAGCACTAGATTCAGGTACCAAGGAGGGACAGGGTCCCAGACATGGGGAAAGAGTCACTTCAGATCTTTTAGAAACCGGATCGTCATGTGGGCAAAGACCAACCTGCCCTGAAATGGAGTGTGAAAGGCTGATATAGAGGCCAAGTGGACCTTAATTTATGAAAGGGACAAGCCCTGGAGATTGAGATGTAGAAGGTAGTCCAAGATTAACTGAAGCGAGGCCTGCTCAGGCCTAATACCTTGGTCTGAGGCCCAGCACATGAACCATTTCCATTTGGCCAGGTAGGCTGCCCTGGTGGAGGGCTTTCTGCTGCCCAACAAGACACAGGCCGAGCACTCCTGCTCTGCTGCATTCAGCCATGCAGCAGACAAGCCATCAGGTGCAGTGCTGCCAGGTTCAGGTGCAGGAGACTGCCGTGGTTCTGGGACAACAGATCCGACCAGAGGGGCAGCTACAGCATGGTGTCACCAAGAGGTCCAGCAGTGTGCGGAACCAGTGTCGGCGATGCCAAGCCGGGGCTAACAAGATCACCTTCGCCCTGTCCTGTTTGATCTTCAGGAGGACTCTGGATTAATGGCACTGATGGGAAGACATACATCAGAGCCCCCAACCACTGGAGTAAGAAGGCATCTGACAAAGATCCCCTGTCGATTCCCCAAATCAAGCAGAACACACGGCATTTCCTGTTCTAGCAAGTCACAAACAAGTCCACTCAGAGAGATTCCCCACTTTCGGAAGATCATGCTGACAACCTCGGGGATGAACCCTCACATAGCTCCAGGGTGCTCAATGCTGGGTCATGCTTCTTCAACTTCTTCTTAGGCACCAACGAAGAGAAGCGGTGCCTGGTAAAGCCCAGTGTTGGGGGTGCACTACACACCAAGGCTGAAGTACTGGGAGTCGACTCCGGCTGGGACGGCTCCGAGGCTGGATGGAGAGCTGCCTCCATGAGGAGGGCCCCCAAATGGATGTCATGCTCTTTCTGTGTTCTGGGACAAAAGTTCTTATAGATACAACACTTCCTTCAAGCATTTCAGGCAGCTGCTATGGAGCTCACTAACAGGCACAGGCCTGTTGCAGTCGGTGCAGGCCTGTTGCAGTCGGCACAGGGCTTAAAACCCAGAAACCAAGGGGACAAAGTCCCCGCCGGGACCCTAACTTACCAACTGCAGTGCTTAACAACTACTTCACTAGCTAACTACTGTAAACAAACTATTTACAACAAAAATATGAAGCAAAGGAGAAAAACCAGTGACCGCTTGCTAGGCAAGGGAAAGGTGCTCCGACCAACCACATGAGCGGTAAGAAGGAACCGAAAGGGTGTAGGGCTGGCGGCGCCTAATATACTGACACATGAGCGCACACTCAAGAGGGTGCCACAGCCGACCCTATGGATATCACTAAGGCAAATATCTCCAACAACTACGCACGTAGGCGTGCACTAACTTAGAATGGTGTGCATGAGCAAGCACTTGAAGAATCCATGATCTTTACCTACAGTGCCTATGCCTCCTCACCATAACATCCTCGCCTAGCCTTCTATGCCCACCACAGGAGTCAAATGACCCCAAGTGCTCACCCAATGCCATTACCATATTTCAACCTTCTAGGTCTCTCAAAGGCAGTCAAAGAAGCTGCTACAGCAGTTAGGGTGCCCAGACAGGGACCTCTAGGGACAGCTGCATGTGCCATCCACTCCAGTCTATTTACAGATCCTCTCCACATGCTACATAGCAGCACACACCCTCCTCATTCCCCTCCAAAACCAGCCTCAAATCTCTCATCCTGGTAGAAACAGCCAACAATCTCTGGGCCAGTATCCCTCTCTCTCCTGTTGCAAAGGCCAGACAGAATACATTAATGTCATCTATAACTCTAGCACCCTCAGCAGGCTAGGATTGTACATGCTACATACCTCATGCTTGCATCTATCTTACTTTCTGTTATTTTGGTTTTCTCCAAGAGGCTTTCTGCAAAGGAGCTGTCCTCAATTCCAGAAGAGCCCACAAAAAGGCAAACGAAGCACTGCCGGTGGGAGTGACAGAGTGCTAAATGAAAGGGCAATGAAGCTAACCTTTTGGATATCATAGGGATGGTAGTGAGATGTGTTACAGGTACGGCATTGTTCTCTGCCACAATCATGGCATTAACACTGTACTATGGCACAGATAAAACTAACCTTCCGCTATCTGAAGACTTTATTATTATTACTTGTCTTACAGCAACCTCAGGGATCAGGGCCCTGTTGTGCCAGGTACCATACAAACACAGAACAGAAAGATGGTCTCTGCCCCAAAGAGCTCACAATTTATGTAATTTTTAGTCTTCTCTCCAGTCAGACTAAGAGGATCGTCAACAAAAACCTGGATGAGACTGGATTAAGTGGTAAGTCTGGATAGCTTCTGCCATCTAAATACTTACCTGGTGTAGCTGACACGTGATGTAGCAGAGTGATCGGTTTGCTTCCTCCCCCTCAACATAAGCATCCATCACCACTGTCCTCCCCTCCACAATCAGGACACACTCATAGTCCCATTGCTGATCCTACAGCCAGGATGAGAGAGACAGCTTCACCAGTATCCACTCACATGGCCAAACCTACACACAGAGGCTCCCAGGCATACACCACTATGCTTCCCCATATAACTTCTCCTCCTGTTCCCATCTTAGTGCCCTTTTCCATACCACTCCCTATGCAAGCAACATGCTCCTTGTTCTCATTTGCCAAGCCATCTTTCTCCTGCGTTCTAGTCCCTCCTATACTCTCCCTTCTTCATGATCCCCACATGAGAGGAATCAAATCAAGACCACAAACAATTTAATTCCCAGAAGACAGACACTGTATGCTGGGGAGAGGAGAGGGTTCCTATCAAAAGATTTCTGCCCAGAAGCAGGGCGATTAGAGAAAAGAAGACCAGAGGAAAAGAATTAGAAAAATGAGCCAGGGTATGTGTCAGTCACCAACCATGCTTGTTATGTACAATACACACTTCAACAGAGAAAGGTAACAATTAGTGTGTAACTGAGAGAAATAGGCCACACGCCCTGAAACCTATCAGGTTCCAGCTGCAGTTTGTACATAAGTCTATCATTCCAGAGAGGTTATTGAAGTGGTCTTCGATCTTTAGAGACAAATATGATTGCATCTAAGACAGCAAATGCAGCCCAAAGGAACCAGAGTATTTGAGGATCTGTAAGGCTTAATTTTAACTCTGTTGTAGAAGCTTCAGATGTGGAATAGCCACCCGGACATTTTAGTACATCAGGAGAAGGGGACAGGATAAGGAAAAATGGAAGAACTACGCTCAGCTTTTGAGGTTTAAAATGGAATGAGAAGAGACTCAGCAGGGACCCACCCTGGATATGCAGCCCCCACATTCAGGAAAGATGCAGTTTGAGGATAATCTCACTGTTGCAGCCAAACCCTGACTCCCTCCTCCTCTAAAGGAGAAAGTGCCTAATTCCCCCTCACCAGCCACTGAAGTCCCCCAGATATCTCCTTAGCCAGAGATGAGTTCAAATCCCCATCTTGTTACCAAAACAATCCTGGAGTTTGCCAGTTTGCACCTATGACAGCACCTCAGCAGTGTAGGAATCTCGGTGCTTCAGCGAGATGTCCTTAAATTTGACGTATCTAGGAACCGCGGTGCCAGAGGCTGCCCACAGGGTGCCATGCTGCAAGCAAACCTCTTCTCAGTGCTAATGGGAAACATACCTGATACAGATTGAAGTTTTTCCCCAGCAGGGTTATCTTCTGCTTCACATTGACTGGGAGCAGAGAGGATCCCTGAATGCCCTGCACACAGGGACAGGCTCCAGGACCCCAGCTAAACTCCTCATTCTGAAAAACAAACACCCATAAAGAGCACCCACGGTGCAGGGAGCTGAGTTTGACTGGAGCAATTAACAGAGGCAAATACAGGAATGAAATCTCATCCTAAGAGAAGGGGAAGCTGGGCGCACTGGGTATGTTTATACTTGGAGCAAGATTCCCAGCTTGCTTAGACAAACTCGCACTCATTGAGTTAGCATGCTGAGAACTACAGTAGAGCTGGGGTAGCCCAGACAGTGGTGGCATGGGCTCGCCATGCCGAAGATGTAGCAACAGGCTCAGACAGGTTTGTACTAAGCATGGCTAGCCCGTAGCTTCCTTGGTCCTGTCCAAGCTACTGCACCCATACGACTCTTTTTAGCAACCTAGCTCAATGGCAGCTACAGCGACTATGTGCATGCAGGCTGGGAATCACACCCCAGCTCATAGTGTAGACCCAGCCATTTACTACAGGGGTAAGGAGAGCAATGCAAGACCCCGAAGACAGCGAGCAGGAGAAAGCAGACACTACGCAAGCCCTAGGAATGGTGTACCAGGAAACCCCTCGGTTGGACATTGTGTAGCTTCCAGGTAAATGGCCACATTACAACACCAAAGACCCCTTCCTTCCTCAGGCTGCGATTTCCCACTCTGAACACACCACCATCCTTTGGCTCCTCCTCCTCCTCCAGGAGACCCCATCTTCCTTCCTGTAATGTTATGTCTCCCAATTCAGTGACCTGCACCTGAATGTCAAAGTAGATCATAGCTCTAACAGTAGGTCTGAGAGCTGCATCAGACTCACCAACTCCAAAAATCCAGGGGCATCATACTGATAGTCAAAACCAGGGTGCAGGATTCTGGGGAAATCAGGGCCATCCCTCTCTGAAGAGTCTCCATCGCCTGAGAGAAGAGTGGAAGCAGAGAAGGGTGACGTATCATTCTCGGTCTGCAGTGAATCCATCCAATCCTCTGTATCCTTGAGCTCTGTGCCTTCCCCAAGTAGCCAGTCAGGAAGGACTGAAGATGGGACCTCAGAGGGAGGTAGTTCTGTCTCTAGGTCTCCTGGGAAATCAGCAGAGGAGGCGGTGGCATTTGAATTTTGATTGGGGGTGAAAGGAGATGGGATGGCAGATGTGGATGCCTCAGAGGTTGGTAAAGAAGTAGTGGGAGACCATGTGGAATTTGTGATGTCAGGGGGAGGGGTTAATGCTGTCACAACTGGCTGCAGAGTATTGAAGGCAGCAGTGGTGTGTGGGTCAGTGAACCACGCTTCTGGGGCTGGTTCAGAGGTAGGCAGAGCTGTATGGTCTGCAGTCTCTGCTGGGCTGGTAGTGACAGATGCTACAGTAGGATTTGTGGCAAGGCTGGTAGTAGCGGGCTTGTCTGTTAGGGGTAGCACCGTAGATTCAGTGGTGGTCTTGAGAAAGGTGAGAATGGCTGTAGTTGGAGTTGCTGCGTATGTGTGGCTAAAGGTCCCTGTGGGATAAGCAGTCATGGCAGAGACTGCAGGCAGAGTGGTGGGGACTGACTCTGTGATGGGAGTGTGGGTCACCACCATAGTGACTGAGGGAGTGATGGGTTTGGTGGCCCCAGTGAGTATGTTGGTGAAGGTCATGGTAGTGGAAGCAGCTGAAGAAAGAAATGGACTTGAGGTTGGAATTTGTGTCTGAGGGGAGCCATTGAGATGGGGGCAGAGAGAGAGAATCACAGAGAGAACATGAAAACAGCAACATGTGAGAGAAAGACACAAGCAAAAAACAATAGTCAGTCAGATTCCATGGCAAAAGGGAATTCCTAGGAGGCAATTTGACCTTTCTGAGACTTCTACCGAGAGAGAGATAAGCCTCTCACACTGGTTGGCTTCACTGAGCACAGGGAATAAAGGCTAATACTGTACATCCTAGAGAGAGATCCTGAGGGGCTGAAACTCTCAGAGTATGAAGGATTAGCTCAACTTTCAGTTTCTCCTCTTGCACAGCTTTATCCATCCTTCACCAAGAGACCCCTGTTCCTTCCAGCTGGTGCTCCCTGCTTATCTTCTTCACACTGCAATGTGCTCCAGCCTGACACACTTCTCCCCAGGCCAATTCTCTCCTGCTCCCTGCCTGCCTCCCTACAATCAGTTCCCTGGTAGTTTCGTCCCAGCTTCCTGATGCCTTCCAGCTTCCCCAGATACCTCACAACAAGATCGTAGGCTGGGCACAAGGGAGGGTTTCTGGATGAGTTATGACTCACTCTGAATAAGAGGCCTGTCCTGCCTCACTGCCCTGCTGCTGGAAACCTTTCCTCAGCCCCCACCCCACAATACCTGTGAAAGCTCTACAAAGCAGCCAGGCTCTGAGGGTTCAGGAGCCCCACTTTAGTATCAGAAGGGGACACATACTCCTCTTAACACTCTCAGCCCCTACAGCAGCAAGATGGCTGCCATCTTAATCTAAGTAAAAACCTAATCTTTCTGGACTTCAGTGGCATTCTTAGCAGATGGGATCTATGAATGAGACAAACCCTCTCATTGTAGATAATGGTCCCCTCTTCACAAGTTGCTTTGTGGGTGCAGAGGTGTTGGTGGATACACCAGTTACATCCCCACTGACTGCTCACACATCCCTGACACCTGAAACAACAGTACAAGATTAGCCTCTGAGGAGGTCCAATAGACAAATAGGAATGGCCAAAGCCTTTAGACAGGAAACCAACATGTACTCACGGTGCTGACTTCCACTGCAAGGCTACTGCGGCACAGTCATAGAAAGAGAAATCCACGGAAGCAATGAAGACATCATGGAAACGCACCACTAGCTTTAAAGTTATGTGCTCTGAAAAGGGAAATAAAAATGGCACCTCTAAAATAATGGAGCTGTGACAGGTATACATGCTGCAGTATTATTAGACAGACATATGGTACGCTTTATAGAGGGACACACTGTCTCCACAGATTAGTTGGGAAGCAAGCCTCCCAGCACAAGCCCGATTTTCACCCTCCCTTAACTTAATTAAAACCAAACCAATGGAAATTATAATTTTATACATGCCACATCCTACCATCACATAGAGAAGTTTATTTAGTGTACAAACTATGAGGTAAATCAGGAAAGGTGCTTACAAGCCCTTTGGATACAAATTTGTTGGAGACTTGAGAATTTTTGTCTGGCCTGATTTCAGGTATCCTTTTACCTACAACCCCTAAGAGGGTCTCATTCTCTTTGTCTCCAGGAGTATTAGAGCATTTTCACTGTTTTCTTGCAGATTTGATGGCTGAAGAAATATTCACACTTGGTATCTAAGACACAGCCAATGCGTCATACAGAGGCATGTAATACAGACTGTTTTTATAAGTTGTTTCCAGTGTTGTTGTAGATGTGTTGGTCCCAGGATATTAGACACACAAGGTGGGGGGTAGTATCTTTTATTGGACAAACTTCTGTTGTTGAAAGAGACAAGCTTCCAAGCTCTGTGTAATCTCGAAAGCCCTTCCCTCTCACCAGCAGAAACTGGTCTGATACAAGATATTACCTTACACACCTTGTCTTTCTGTTTTTATAAGCACATTTATCATCTTTATTCATAAATACCCACCCACCACGCTGGAGACAGACGCTTGCACTCTGAACAAAAGGGAAAGCCCTACAGCCAGCCGACCTCCAGACTTTGCCATTCCTCAGAGAGCTGGCCAGACTGCTCACCTACCAAGTGAATAAGCAGTCTGCAGGCTGGGCTGCCCTTCTCCTCATGTCAGTTCAGTCAGTGGTTCACTTCCTCTGTTCCAGGTAGGCTTTAGGTATGTATCCGGATTCAGACAAATACCAAAATCACCTCTATCTCTGCATCTAAGAGAGGGTCAGTATGGCGCAGGCTGGGCTTTTCACAAGAGGACAGAGGTGAAGGGTGCTGTTGAGAAAATATCTGACTAAAAGGTGTGTGAAAACCAATTGTTGCAACCACATGCAGATCAATCTTGGGCAAGGAAAATCCACCAAAGCCACCAGCCAACACGGTGTTGTCAATTCCTGTGATTTTGTCACAGAGTTCATGATGTTTGGTGTTTTTTAAAAGGTCTAGTGATTTCATGAATGCTGGATTCCAATCCTTAAATACGCCCTGCTCCAAAATGCTCACTATTGCTTATTACTTTTATTGCGGCAGAAGCCAACCTGGTTTCAGCCAAAATGTCCTCCATTTCCCTAGAGTCTTTGCATATGAACACAAGGCTGCACCCAGTGAAAATGGCCACCAATTCTCACCGTTTTCAATTTGAATGAAGCCAGGCTACCTTCAGGGAAGATGGCCACAGCAGTATTGTTGGGGGCTGAAGGCTATAGAGGAATGTGGGGACCAGGAGGAGGTTGCAGGGAAAACTAAAGGATGAAGGGAGTGGCACTGAAGGGGATGTCAGGGAACCATAATGCAAGGAGGGAGACTGAATGGGCAGGAGAATATGGGAAACAGGCAAGAGGCTGAAGAAATCCAGGAGGAAACTAAGGGGGTACAAGGGAATGGAGGGAGGCAGGGGGGAAAATGTAGGATAGTTTAACAGGAAAGAAAAGCAAATGTGAGGACAGGTTAATGCTGGGACAGGCTGGGGACAGGAGATTGTGGGGGAGAGGACTATGGACGTGGAGATGAAGATGGGGAAGAGAGTGACAGAAGAGGGAGATAGAAGGGCAACTCCCAGCCTCAGGAACAAGGAGTGAGGAAGGTGAGCTCCCTCCAAGGCCCACACTTCTGCCTCTGCCTTCAGGTTGAGTTGTGACCTTAAGATGTTCACATCTTTGGGACAGTGGCTTCTGCCACACAGTTCAAAAATCAAAAAGCAAATAAGAAACAATACATTTGGGGTTTTTAGAGACATCATGATTTGTAAACCAGCCTTATGATGTTTTTGGATCTGACATAAGCTTACATACTGTAACAGCAGTTTAATTTGCTACTCCCTGCCCAGATGAAAATATGAATCCAGCTCAGGGGTCCTGAAACTACCAAATCCTCCGAACATATGCCACAGAGTCACAAAATTATAAATGTTACTAGTTCAATCAATCTAACGCCCCTAGCAACACAGCACTGTTCACTCCAGTGCTGTGTCACTTTCATTTTCAATCACTGCTGTGATGATGTTCCCAAGTGGAGAGGATTCAAAACGCTGATGCAGATCATGGGCAAGAAGTTTAGCCTGATAGTCAGCCTAAATTTTCTTGATTTATTTCCATTCTATTACTCCCG
This sequence comes from Lepidochelys olivacea, assembly GCF_965140295.1. Taxonomy (NCBI): domain Eukaryota; kingdom Metazoa; phylum Chordata; order Testudines; family Cheloniidae; genus Lepidochelys; species Lepidochelys olivacea. Next base: position 265,315 of record NC_140417.1, on the reverse strand, counting down.
CTGTTACCCCATTTTACCACTTTGAATACTGGTACACAGGTCCCTAGTTCCCCCTCAGTCTTATCTCAGCCAAGCTGTATACATAAAACCCTTTAAAATGAACCTTTCCAGTCCCCTAATCATTGTAGTTGATCTTAACTGAATTTCAGTTTGTCAGTATCTTTTGGGTCCAGTGATGTCCAGACCTGAACACAGAATTCCAGGTGCTGCCTGAGCTGTGTTGGACGGAAGGACACTGTACACTCCTTGCTCAGAACATGATACCTCTCCATTCATAAACAAAGGCTGTGTTAGTTTTTTCTGATGCCATATTGCATAGCAGACACATGTCTACTGTGTTGTCCACAGGTTTCAGAGTAACAGCCGTGTTAGTCTGTATTCGCAAAAAGAAAAGGAGGACTTGTTGCACCTTAGAGACCTACCAATTTATTTGAGCATAAGCTTTCATGAGCTACAGCTCACTTCATCAGATGCATATTGTGAAAAGTGTAGAAGATCTTTTTATACACACAAAGCATGAAAAAATACCTCCCCTCACCCCACTCTCCTGCTGGTAATAGCTTATCTAAAGTGACCACTCTCCTTACAATAAGAAAAGGAGTACTTGTGGCACCTTAGAGACTAACCAATTTATTTGAGCATGAGCTTTCGTGAGCTACAGCTCACTTCATCAGATGCAACCTTACAATGTGTATGATAATCAAGGTTACAACTACAATACCCACCTGCGGAAGTGAAGAAACAGATTGACAGAGCCAGAAGAGTTCCCAGAAGTAACCTACTACAGGACAGACCTAACAAAGAACATAACAGAACGCCACTAGCCGTCACCTTCAGCCCCCAACTAAAACCCCTCCAACGTATTATTAAGGATCTACAACCTATCCTGAAGGATGACCCAACACTCTCACAAATCTTGGGAGACAGGCCAGTCCTTGCCTACAGACAGCCCCTCAACCTGAAGCAAATACTCACCAGCAACCACATACCACACAACAGAAACACTAACCCAGGAACCTATCCTTGCAACAAAGCCCGTTGCCAACTGTGCCCACATATCTATTCAGGGGAAACCATCACAGGGCCTAATCACATCAGCCACACTATCAGAGGCTCGTTCACCTGTACATCCACCAATGTGATATATGCCATCATGTGCCAGCAATGCCCCTCTGCCATGTACATTGGTCAAACTGGACAGTCTCTACGTAAAAGAATAAATGGACACAAATCAGATGTCAAGAATTATAACATTCATAAACCAGTCGGAGAACACTTCAATCTCTCTGGTCACGCGATTACAGACATGAAAGTTGCGATATTACAACAAAAAAACTTCAAATCCAGACTCCAGTGAGAGACTGCTGAATTGGAATTCATTTGCAAATTGGATACAATTAACTTAGGCTTGAATAGAGACTGGGAGTGGCTAAGTCATTATGCAAGGTAACCTATTGCCCCTTGTTTTTTCCTACCCCCCCCAACCCCCCCCAGACGTTCTTGTTAAACCCTGGATTTGTGCTGGAAATGGCCCACCTTGATTATCATACACACTGTAAGGAGAGTGGTCACTTTAGATAAGCTATTACCAGCAGGAGAGTGGGGTGGGGGGAGGTATTTTTTCATGCTTTGTGTGTATAAAAAGATCTTCTACACTTTCCACAGTATGCATCTGATGAAGTGAGCTGTAGCTCACGAAAGCTTATGCTCAAATAAATTGGTAGGTCTCTAAGGTGCCACAAGTACTCCTTTTCGTGTTGTCCACAATCACCCTTGGGGCCCTAGGTCTCTTCCAGCCTTTGCTTCTTCATAAGTATTTCCCTCCAATTGAATAGGAACATAGGACTGGATGAGACCTCCTGGGTCATTGAGTCTAGTTCTGAGACTGGAACACATGATTTATGAAGAGAGACTGAGGGAACTAGGATTATTTAGTTTGCGGAAGAGAAGAATGAGGGGGGATTTGATAGCTGCTTTCAACTACCTGAAAGGGGGTTCCAAAGAGGATGGATCTAGACTATTCTCAGTGGTAGCAAATGGCAGAACAAGGAGTCATGGTCTCAAGTTGCAGTGGGGGAGGTTTAGGTTGGATATTAGGAAAAACTTTTTCACTAGGAGGGTGGTGAAGCACTGGAATGCGTTACCTAGGGAGGTGATGGAATCTCCTTTCTTAGAAGTTTTTAAGGTCATGCTTGACAAAGCCCTGGTTGGGATGATTTAGTTGGGGTTGGTCCTGCTTTGAGCAGGGGGTTGGACTAGATGACCTCCTGAGGTCCCTTCCAACCCTGATATTCTATGATTTTTGTACTAACCTCATTTTCTCATCTTAACTAATAATTTCCCATGTGGTACTCTGGAACCTGCCATGTGGTACTGTATCAAATGTTTTCTGAAGGTCCATATAGATTAGATCTCCTGGATTCCTCTTGTCTTATCAAAAAAAGATGTGTTATTCTGGCACAATCTATCTTTTGTAAACCCATGCTGCTTTTTACCCCTTTTTCCATTTACTACCATGTCTTTAATGTCTGTTTCCTTTAAAAACTGTTCTAAAGCCTTGTATACTACTGAGGTCAAGCTAACGGGTCTGTTGTTCCCAGATTACCTTTTTTCCCTTTCTTAAATATAAGTACTATATTTCCTGTTCTCCAGCCATATGATACTACCCCCCATTTGATAGATTAAAAATTCTAGTTACTGGATTTGCAAATTCATGAGCCAGTTCTTTCAGTATTCTGGGATGGAGATTATCCAGTCCCCCTGATTTGAATGCATTAAGCATTTTGAGTTTTGCTTTCACCTCTGATGCAGTATTTCCATTTCTATACATTCAATCCCAATTAGCCATCCTGCCTTTGCCCACACATTCTATATTATCATCTTTATTGAAAACTGAGGCAAATATTAATTTAGGGTCGGGGCCAGACCAAGATTATCCTTAATCTCTGTCCCATTTCTTATCTTCTTGTTCTCTTTTTATTTATGTGGTACCTTTAACTATTTGTTTTAATTTCCTTTGCAAGGTTTAACTCAACTTGACTTTTGGCAATTATCACTTTACCTCTCCACTTTCTGACCTCTTTCACTTTCCTTGCTGACTGATCCCTTTTTCCACTCCTTTGTAGAATCTCTGCTTACTCCTACTATCACATTTTTGAGGTGGTATTTCATCCAATTAGGTTTGGAGCACTTCCCTACAAGTTTATTCTTCTTGTTGGGGATGCAAGTTCAAGTTAAAGGTGCAAAAATTATCTGGAAGAAATTCCAAGGATTCACATTAAGTCCTTGAGCTCTTCAGTCCAGTTGCCTTCATTAATTATTTCCCTTCATTTCTCAAAGTCTGCCCTGTAGTTGGTGACCTAGTTTTGATTATCCTTCCATTTAATTTAAACTGAATCAACTCATGCTCAGTCAATCCAAGATTTTTTACAACTAACTCTTCTATAATGTTACTGGTTACTAAAACCAAATCTAAAATAGTATTAACCTTTGTTGGCTTAATGACTGTTTGGTAACCAAATCTGTCAGCTATCATATCCAGGAATAACTAGGCCCTACCATTATTAGTAGCATTTGTTCCCCAACCTGTATCTGGGAAGTGAAAGTCTCGTAGAATGACAGTTCCCAGTAGTATTTATCTACCTAATTCAATGGTAAAAAACTAAGTTACCACAGAGTTACGGTTGCTTGGTACTATGTCATCCCCTTGCAGAAACTAACCTGAGCAAAACTCAATGTACAGTTAATGTTGCCCATGCAACCTTAACTCTGCCCTCTTTCAGAAATATCCCAACATGCCCCATTCACACATATACCATTCCTCTGCCAACAGTGTCTGAAATGTACATGTTCTTCACCTCTTTTACAGCCCATTCACTCTCAACCACAGGACAAATGGACAGAAAGGAAAAAAAATACAGTCACCCACACCACCTCTGTCTACCCTCTTTGAGCAATGCTTCAATGCGCACATACTCACAGTGGCCCTTGACACTTTAAGATTCAGGCAGTTCCACACCCTGGTGAACACTGACACTTAGCCAGCTCCCCAGAAACAATACCATATGTGTACAATTTAGGAACTATGTGACAGACTTTTAAAACTCCCTTATACTTACTCACAGGATACCAACTCAACCTATACTTTCACTTAACCATCATTAAAGCATTAGAATTCTATCATATTCCACCTCGCCACCGACATTCTGACAAACTCCATTGTTCCTTCTTCTGATTATTTTGTTTACCAGTCGTTTTATACTTCATTTACAGAAAATGTTGAACTGACCTGTTCCTGTTTTCAAAGCTGGTACTTGGCTGGGATCTGGGGAGGGACACACGATGCCTGACTCTGTCAGAACTGCTGGACTCTCGTAGTCTTCAAAGTAACAAGAATATGATTCTTCCTCATGCAAGGATGGTAAATCCAAGATAGTCAGGAAAATCTGCCAATCAAATATTAATATAAATCCACAATTTGTCCCTTCATAATTCACACTTTTCTAGTTAATATAATTGTTTTCCTAATCTCTCATTTTTAGAGACACAAAAAAATAATTGATCCATCCATCCATTTTCTTTCTAAGACGGCTCCCACTATTGTTTCTAATCACATTATCCTTGCTGCCATTTTCAATGCCATTCCTTAATGTCCTTCCTGTAAACAAGCACCCAGTTCTCTAGATGGAAGCTGGGTTCCCACCGGCTCTTGGCACATCAACAGAATTCTCATCCATGAGACACCTCAGTTTCCCATTGGCTCTTCTAGCAGAGGTCAGAAACTGGGCTGATGATTTTAAACTTTCTTTCATTATCCTTTTAATAATCAGCATAATGAAGCTTTAGAAATCTATAGGTATGCTTACACATGCCAAGCCAAGGACAGACTTTGCAGTAGCAGCACAAGGCAAGTAAGAACCCCCAAAATGTATCACTCTCATAATAATATATGCATAGACATCTGACTTGACAAAGTCATGAAGGAACCCATCCCTCCTGAAACCATCATGACACTTAAGTGCCCTGAGTAAGGCACACCCTGGATGAAGTCCAAAGCTTAGTGATTCAGCTCCCATTGAAGTCAAAAGGAGATTTTCTCATTTACACCAGAATGGAAGGTGGCCAACCATCTACAGACATGAAAGGAGAAAGCCACCATTCTTATCACATTGGTATGTTTTCCAAGTACTATGTCACTGCTCACATTTCTCTTTTCTTCTCTGCTGATATTAGCTGGGCTTAGTGACTGGATGGATAAACATTGCTTTGTAGAATTAAAACTCCAGAGCCACTGCTCACTCACTATGGATCTGGAGCACTCAGAGCGACGACTGCACCTGAAGAAAAAGATTTAGGAAACCATCAGCGTGTTCTCCAAAACTGAGGAGGGGATGTATTCTTTGGCTACAATATTGCTGTGAGCAGGACTCTCCCCAGCAAGAGTGGTAAGAAAACCATACACACCAACTACAGCAGTGACAACAAGCTAAGGCAGGTAGCCTCAGTAGCTCCAACAGTGCTATTTGGCATTGTTGAGGCCTCATCTGGAGTAGTGTGTCCAGTTTTGGGCCCCACACTACAAGGAGGATGTGGAAAAATTGGAAAGAGTCCAGTGGAGGGCAACAAAAATGATTAGGGGTTTGGAACACATGACTTATGAGGAGAGGCTGAGGGAACTGGGATTATTTAGTCTGTAAAAGAGAAGAATGAGGGGGGATTTGATAGCTTCTTTCATCTATCTTAAAGGGGGTTCTAAAGAGGATGGATCTAGGCTGTTCTCAGTGGTAGAAGATGACAGAACAAGGAGTAATGGTCTCAAGTTGCAGTGGGGGAGGTTTAGCTTGGATATTGGGAAAAACTTTTTCACTAGGAGGGTGGTGAAGCACTAGAATGCATTACCTAGGGAGGTGGTGGAATCTCCTTCCTTAGAGGTTTTTAAGGTCAGGCTTGACAAAGCCCTGGCCGGGATGCTTTAGTTGGGGATTGGTCCTGCTTTGAGCAAGGGGTTGAACTAGATGACCTCTTGAGGTCCCTTCCAACCCTGAGATTCTAGGATTCTGTGAATCCAAATTTGGGCATGAATGGGAATCTTGGCCACACTGGGTACATTAGATACAGCACAACTTCATTTTGTAAATTATATTTACAATTTACAGCTGAGTAAACCTGGCCACCAACATTAAAGGTGGAGGTGAGAAACCTGAGAGGAAGAAGGGACATAACAGAGGGTAATGAACTGAACACTGTGGCACTGCATAGACAGAAAAGGATAGCAAGTGGAAGCAGAACCATGTTTGATGGGAGTTGTAGTTCACAGCATTGCTGGATCCACTACCAAGGACTGGAACAGAGTGTCAAAGGCTGAATGCAGAGAGAGGATGAGCCAGTAACAGCAAAAAGGAGAAGGCTGTTAGCTGCACGGAACTGACTAGTTTCCTTGCTGTGGTCAGAGTGAAACCCAGACTGAGATCCACTGGGAAGAATACAGTGCATGGTGACGGAAGAGAAGTGCAGAACTGAGTGAAATGCAGTGGCTCCAATTTGCAGGAACTGGAAGGTGCCAGAGAAAAAGCAGCTGTTGACTAATGGTGGCATTTCCGGGAGGTCGTGTGGGGAGACAGAATCAGATGATAGAAGGATGAGGGTTTAAAGAATGAAGGAACACAGAGGAGATGTATGTACCACATGCAGCAGCTAATAGTATTTCAAGTAGGGCTATATAAGTCTAAATGCATGTTGTACAAGATCATATAAATGTACAAATAGAAGAGTTAACATCATCGCATACTGTACCTTATTGGAGTTTTCCAGTAAAACGGACAGAACTAAACAAAAGAAAATTAACTAGCTAATCCCAAATAATCATTTCTCTGAAGAGCCTTGTTGAGGAAGTGATCAGAGATCTTACCGTCCCTGGAGAACACACCAGCCACAGTATGGATCTTTCAGTGTCAAACACGATTCACAATCCAAGTACTGTGAACATTCTAATATGGGAACCTTTACCACCTGCCAGAGAAAGACAAATTAATCTAGTGAAATTCCAGCTCAAAACCCCGCAGCTCCACACACAAGCCCTACAACTTCTGCTCTTCCTAATGTTTCTCATGACACTGATGCTCATTCAACATCCTGTTAGCTACCAGCATCATCTGAAACTAAAGAAATAGGAGCCAAATGTTCAAAAGTGGCCATTCCCATATCAGTGGAAGAGAAATTTGCCCCATTGGATGGTGTTGGCTGCTACAAAAATGCCAAGGCAGAGCTAAGACACGGGTGCTGCTACTATATAAACTACCAGTAGTACAATCTTTTTTACAAACGGAAAACTCTGGTATTGTGAAAAGGTCAGATTTTAATGTCACAGAAAGACTGAGGCACAATAGATTTTATCCCTCTTTTCTCACAGAAGTTGTTGCTGTACAGAGTTATGCAATGGATCCTTGATAACCTCCTGCAGTATGTGCTTCAGTTCAGTTCCTAATAAATATTATAGTGGACTGCCTGGTCTAGTATAGTTAAGGTATAAGCCAGCTGTTGGTTTAAACCTCAGTTCTTCTAAGTGCTCTAAAATCTACATGGTTACTCAGATTGCCTTGAAATTTGATATGGCTCATCAAACACTGGCCAGGGTGTTCCAAATTTGTGGTCATTTTGACCAAGGGGTTCCCAAAATACAAAAAAGTAAAAAAGTATTTTCTTAATGTTGACATATTTTCACCCAGATCTGGGGATCAAACCATGGCTCTGATCCTGATAAAAGGCTTGCACTCACTTGAGGGTTTCCCCCAAAGAGTGCATGGCACCCACTAACCTTCTGGGGGAGCAAAATTCAGAATGGTATTAGCCGAAGAGCTTGGCTCCTAATTTACCCTCATGCCTAATGTTCACAAGCAAATCAGATTACACTGAACATGCAAAGATAGAGAAGCCAAGAGGGTTTGTAGTTTAGGAAGTTTCATGGCACCTAGATAGCTCATGGGGATAAGCAGACAACTTAGATCCTAAACTGTGCTCAGCTAATGACACTTCAAATTCCTGGTAGGACAAACATCTGGAAAAGGTCTGAGCTGGAAGGGTTGGTGGAAGGGCTACATGTTGCACGAAATGGTAGGGGAGAGGCTGGAGAAGAAAAGAAACACTCCCATCTTCTCTCATGCATGTAAATTTACTAAGCCAATGTAATAAAGCTCTCAAGATTTTGGGACATATAGATGTCTGAGATTTCTCTCACTAGCTCTGTTAACAACTACACACTTAGAAGCATGACCATTATCCCCATTCCACTATCACAAAACGTACAGGAGAGAGAGGAGCATTTAGGAATCATACAGTAATGGTGTCGAGAGACCCCCACACTGCAACTATTCCTGGCTCTGGCAGTGGCCTGCTGAGTGACCTTAGGCAAGTCTCTTCATCTCTCTGACATTTTCCTTAATCAACAAGTGTTGTAGCCAACATGGAGGAATTCTACATTAGAGCTTGACAGATAAAGGTGGTCTGACCACAGTACTAAAATTAATGGTAATTTAGGTACACGTGATCATGATTTGATCATATTTCTAATGTGGACCCAGAATAAAGTCCAGACCAGTGATATAAATACATACTTGGTGCTTTAAAAATGCCAATATCACAAAGCTGAAAAAAAATTATCAGACAAATCAGCTGGGAGGGAGAATTTAATCAGAAAAATATAAATGATCATCCAAAATTGTTTAAGAATACTTTCACAGATGCCCAAAAAGCCATAATCCCACAACTGAGGAAGAAGGGTTAAAAATCTGACCTGGTTTATGGGGGAAGTGAAGGCAGCTATAAAAAATTTAAAAGATCTATATATCAAATGGAAGAAAGGGGAAGTTGATAGTAATGAATATAAATCAGAAGCTAGGAATTGTAGAAAATTGCTAAGAGAAGCAGAAGGACACAAGAAGAAATCTATGGCTAGCAGAATTAGGGACAATAAGGAGGAGCTTTTTAAGTATGTTAGGAACAAAAAGTATCATAACAATGGTATTGGTCCATTAATAGATGGAAATGTCAAAATTATCATAAACCATGAAGAAAAGGTAGATGTCTTCAATAAATATTTCTGTTCTGTATTTTGGAAGAAAACAGATGATGTAGACATATCATATGATAAAACACTTTCTATTCCACTAGTATCTCAGGAGAATGTTGAACAGCAACTACTGAAGTTAGACATTTTAAAATCAGTTTGTCCAGATAATCTGCAACAAAGAGTTTCAAAAGAGCTGATTTAGGAGCTTACTGGGCCGTTAATGTAAATTTCAAAAAGTCTTGGAATACTGGGGAAGTTCCAGAAGATTAGAAGAAAGCTACTTTAATAAGGATAAATAGGATGACCCAGGTAATTTTAGGCCTCTTAGTCAGACAACAACCTCGGCAAGATTGCCGAGCGGCTGATATGGGACTCAATTAATAAATAATTAAAGGAGATTAATATATTTAATGCCAACCAACATGAGTTTATGGAAAACAGATCCTGTTAACTAACTTGATATCTTTTTTTGATGAGATTACAAATTTGATTGACAAAGGTAATAGTGCAGATGTAATATACGGAGACTTCTCCAAGTCATTTGACTTAGTAGGCATGACATTTTAAAACTTGAATGATACAAAATTAATATGGCACACATTAGATGGATTAAAAACTGGCTGACAGGTCTCAAAACGTAATTGGAAATCATTATTGAATGGGTGTGTTTCTAGTGGAGTCCCATTGGGATCAGTTCTTGGACCTATGCTATTTAAAGTTTGCAGAGGACACAGAAATTGGGGGAGAGGTAAATAATGAAGAGGACAGGTCACTGATTCAGAGTGCTCTGGATCGCTTGGTAAACTGAGCAAAAGTAAACAATGTGCATTTTAATATGGCTAAACGTAAATGTATATATCTAGGAACAAAGAACGCCGGCCATACTTACTGGATGGGGGACTCTATACTCAGAAGCAGTGACTGAAAAAGATTTGAGAATTGGTGGATAATCAGTTGAACATGAGCTCGTGTGACACTGTGGCCAAAAGAGCTAACTGCAGTTCTGGGATACACAAATGGGGGAATCTCAAGTAGGTGTAAAGAGGTTATTTGACTTGTGTGACTGCTGCTGGAATACTGTGTTCAGTTCTGCTGCCACAATTCAAGAAGGATGTTGATAAACTGGAGAGGGTTCAGAGAAGAGCCATGAGAATGGTTAAAGGATTAGAAAACATGCCTTTTAGTGACAGACTCAAGGACCTCTAGTTATTTAGCTTATCAAAGAGGTAAAGGGTAAGTTGATCACAGTCTATAAGGACTTACTTGGGGAACAAATATTTAACAATCGGCTCTTTAATCTAGCACAGAAAGGTGTAACGCAATCCAATGGAGATAGACAAATTCAGACTGGAAATAAGGTGTAAATTTGTAATAGTGAGAGTAACTAACCACTGGAACAAATTACCAAGGATCACAGTAGATTCTCCATCACTGAATTTTAAGATCAACAGTGGATGTTTCTCTAAACTATGATTTAGGAAATATTTTGGGGGAATCTATGGCTTGTGTTATACAGAAATCAGACTAAATGACCACAATGGTCTCTTCTGGTCTTGGAATCTACGAATCTGTGAATGATCTATGGACCTGAGCCTCAGTTTCCCATCTGTAAAATGGGGATAATGATGTAAAGTTCTTTGAGATGTACTGATCAAAAGCACTATATAAAAGCTAGGTTGTTTTGTTACTATCTACACACAGTAGTTTATCTACTGCAAATCTAGATGAGAACGGTGATGAACTGGGGTTATGGCTGTATAAATTAGAAATTCTGATTGATACTGTGAAGTTGTACTGTGAAAACCTGCTTTCTCATGAATGCTTGTATGTATGTGGATCCACCATAGCTGACAGGACCTGCAGTGGTTACACACCAGACAGATACTACAGAAGGTGCTTAGGACCTAACGACTAGGTGAAAATATCTGGGAACAGTGGGTGAGCTGCATCCTCAGAAAACTGGTTTAGCTGACTCCTCTGAAGGAAGGGGAGGAGGGTAGGAGCAGTGGCAATTTACCAGGAGTAGAGTAAAAAGACCAGATGACCAGGAGAGGTTTAAATAAAGAAATACACAAGAACAGGGGGAGTCAGACAAGAAGCAGCAGCTTGGGGCAAGAGAGAGCAAGGTCACAGAAGCTGGATAAGGGGCTCCAAGGAAGAGGTCACTCAGCATTTAGCAGCCTCATGAGGCAGGGGGTCTCTGCCCTGTTTTCTGAGGCCAGATAACCACCAGAACTCTGGACAACCCAAGGGATTCATACCCCAGCCAAAAGAATGACCTGCAATGCTGATGAAACTGAGGCAGGGACATGCATTTAATCTTTCATGTTTTGTATGATCTGGACTCTCCTGTGCTTTACATGATTAAGTATAAAAAAGCATAAAGGCATTAGACTATACAAAGTGCATGCGTCTTGTCTGCTTCAGAACCACTGCATGCCCCTGAGAATTAAACTGTACATCACAAACTTCACTTCTTTGGGGCAAAGTTTTGGCAGAGGGGGATGTTTACGTAACTGAGGTCAGTGCTGATCTTAGGTCCTAGGGCAGGTGGGTTTGAAGCCCTGTGATGGGGTGTCTACCGCACATTCATCCTGCAGGGTTTAATGCAAGCCAGATGGGCCAATTAACAAATTAGGTAGCTAATTAAGGAGGCTCAGCTGGGCTGGAATACACAGGCAGCTGAAAGCAGAAGGGGCTGCTGGGATAAGGCAGACATTCCCAGGAGAAAGGGAGGAATAAGTGGAGACTGCAGCCACTCCCTGGGAAGAGGGAGGAGGCTTTGGGAACTGGTAGGCCTAGGAAGAAAAGGGGAACCAGTAGTAGGAAGCAGCCAAGGGATAGAACAGTGAGGCTAGAGAGAGAGGGCCCAGACTGCTAAACTGAGGGTCCCTGGGCTGAAACCAGAGAAGGGGGCGGGCCCAGGTTCCCCTACCAGCCACTGGAAGAGTGGCACCAAGACAGTGGGCGGGAAGACGGCCTCGTACTATTGAGGAGCTAACCCCGCCCACAAGGGGGGAACTCAGATAGTGACATGACCAGAGGGCCACACCATGAAGAGGATATTGCAGTTCCTGAGGCTGCAAGAGGGGTTGCAGGCGGACAGCAGAGACTAACTGACAGTGTGCAAACTGCAGCCGGAGTTGGGGCAGAGTCAGCCTCAAGCTAATCCCCAGAATACCAGGAGGAGGCAACAACAGTGAGCGATGCGCCCTGTGACAAGCCCCATTTTCAAGACGTGGTAGCAGTCCAAGAGTCAGTGCCCAGGAAATGTGCCAAAAAAGCCAAGGGAGGAAGCAGTGCTCCAGCCTGCTGAGGTTTTAGAAGTGTAACACATGCCAGGGGATCAATAGCTCAGAGGCTTGGATTCTCCTCACAGCAGTCCTAGTGGATGGCCAGGAAGGACTGTTTGTTAGGATCTGTGACAACTGCAACTGCCTAAATGGCTACTAACTCCTACAAACATTCCTCTTTCTGTTTAAAAAAAAAAAAATTAGGAAATTCACTGATGGAAGACATCATTAAGCAGAGTTAAGGTTGCCCGGTAGTATCTCATGCCCTCAAGAATATCAAGTTCAGCAAAAGTCAAACTTTTGAAAGAGAGGAAACACAGAGTTAAGGTACATGCCAACACAACGTTAAATCTGCCCTCTGAGTAATGACCCAATACTTTCATAGCTCACATACTTGAACTCTGCTTTTGCAGAAAGTGCATATCACTAAGGGAACTGGACATGTGACAACCGTAGCAGAGTAATATGCCTTCTCTTTTCTAAGGCAAAATTTGTTTTTAGATCAGCTGTTCTGAACAGGAGCTACCTACACTATTCTACACTCAAGTACTGGGCAACCACACACACAGGTTACATTTTACAATTCCCTCACCCCCTTCATTCTTACTCATAGGATTTCACCTAACATTACACTTTAATTTACCTATCATTAACCACAATGACAGGGTTTCATATCCCACCTCACTGCTGACAATCCCCATGGCAAGCAGAGCCCTGTACCCCACCTTCTGACACAACCTACACAACTCAGTGCTTAACTGATGCATTCCTTCGATCACATACAGTGGAGCAAAGATTTAGATGTCCTCATATCACATTCACAGCTCTGTGATGCTCCTCAAAGTAATCTCCAGACCTCTTCAGATCACAATCACATCTCTATCAAGCTGCTCCAGCTAATGCCTCCACTATTCTGTATAGCTATTCTTAACACAGTGAATGCAGAATGCAGTTAATTCTCTGGAGCTTGGGAATGGCAGGGGGGCAGGGCAGAGTTAAGGTTGTGTTGATGTGTACTTTAACACTCAAGGCAGTCAAGGAAGACAAGACTGCTAAGGAGATGGTTCATCAATGGCTGTTAGCCAGGATGGGCACGGATGCAAAACCATACTCTGAAGTGTCCCTAGCCTCTGTTTACCAGAAGCTGGGAATGGGCGACACGGGATGGATCACTTGAAGGACCAGAGGATCACTTGAAGAGGAGACACTAAATTAATTCTTTGCTTCAATCTTTACTGCAGATGATGAGAGGGAGATTTCCACATCTGAGCTATTCTTTTTAAGTGACAAATCTGAGGAACAGTCTCAGATTGAGGTGTCAATAGAGGAGGTTTTGGAACAAATTGATAAATTAAATAGCAATAAATCACCAGGACCAGAGGGTATTCACCCAAACATTCTGCAGTTTCACATTTGAGTTCCTTCAGAACTACTAAATGTGATATGTAACTTACCGCTTAAATTAGCCTCTGTACCAGATGATTGGAGGATAGCCAATGTAAAGCCAATTTTTTAAAATGGCTCCAGAGGCCATCTTGGCAATTATAAGGCAGTAAGCCTAACTTCAGTACCAGGGAAATTGGTTGAAACTATAGTAAAGAACAGAATTATCAAACACACAAATGAAGGTAAATTGGGAAAGAGCCAACATGGCTTCTGTAAAGCGAAATCATGCGTCACCAATCTATTAGATTTCTTTGAGGTGGGGTCAATACATATTGGACAAGGGTGATCCAATGAATATAATGTACTTGGACTTTCAGAAAGCCTTTGACAAGTTTCCTCACGAAAAGGTCTTAAGCAAAATTATCAGTCATGGGATAAGAGGGAAGTCCACTAACACAGAGGTGGGTGAACTAGGGCCCACAGGACTCTCCTGCCCGGCCCCATAGCTCCTGGCCTGGGAGGCTCGCCCCCAGCCCCTTGCCCACAGCCTCCGCTCACTGCGCCGTCGGCTCAATGCTCTGAGCGGCGGGGCTGTGACCTCCTTGGGCAGTGCAGCTGCAGAGCCCAGCCTGACCCAGTGCTCTGTGCTGTGTGGTGCGTGATCCAGCCACCGGTGCTCCAGGCAGCGCGGTAAGGGGGCAGGGAGGGTTGGATAGAGGGCAGGGGAGTTTGGGGGGTGGTCAGAGGGTGGGGAACAGGGGGTTGAATTGGGGCAAGGGACCCGGGGAGGGGGGGCAGTCAGGAAGGAAAGGAGGGGTTGGATGGGGCAGCAGGGGGCAGTCAGGGGCAGGGATTCCAGGGGCGGGACAGGGAGCAACACATCTCGAAGAACACCAGTTACAGAAAAGGTAACTGTCTTTTCTTCGAGTGATTGCTCATGTGCATTCCATAACACATGATTCCAAGGTATATCTGTTGGAGGTGGATAGGAGTTCACAGACACTTGGGATGAAGCACTGCCTTGCCGAACCTGGCGTCCTCCCTAGTTTGGGAGATGATTGCACAGTGCGAGGTGAATGTGTGGACTGATGAACACGTGGCAGCCCTTCAAATGCCCTGAATAGAGACGTGAGCCAGAAAGGTACCGGACGAGGCCTGCGCCCTAGTCGAGTGCGCCCTCACAATCAGTGGCGGGAGAACTCCCGCCAGGTTGTAACAAGTATGGATACATGAAGTGATCCAGTTGGAGAGCTGCTGAGTGGATATCAGCCGCCCTTTCATGCGCTCAGCCGTGGCAATGAACAGCTGCGAAGACTTACTGAATGGTTTCGTATGTTCCAGATAAAAAGGCCAGAGCCCATCTTACATCTAGCATGTGGAGGCAGCGCTCCTCACTGGACGTGTTGGGCTTGGGACAGAGCATGGGTAGGAAATGGCCTGGCCCGTATGATAGGTGGAGACCATCTTAGGGAGAAATGAAGGGTGTGGGCGGAGCTGGATTTTATCCTTATGGAATACTGTATACCGGGGTTCGGCGGTCAGGGCCTGAAGCTCCGATACCCTTCTAGCAGGGTCGCCACAAGAATGGCTAATTGATCGCCACAAGAAAAACTACTTTCCATGAGAGGTGGGACTAGGAGCATGTAGCAAGCAGCTCAAATGGAGCCTGGCCAGCACCAAGTTCAGGTCCCGCTGAGGGACCAGGGGTCTAACATAAGGAAAGAGGCAATCCAAGCCCTTAAGGAATCGACCGGTCATGGCATGAGGGCACTAGACCCTGGGCTCTGAGATGAAGGAGGTAATCCAGTATAAGATGGATTGGGGCAGCCATTGGCGAGACACCCTGATCGACGGCCCACCGGGAAAACCAAGACCATTTTGCCAAGTAGGCCTGACGCATGGAGGGCCTCCTGCTCTCCAAGAGGATTCGCTGGCCTCCCTTCGAGCAGGTCCTCTTCTCTTGGCCTAACCATTGAGCAACCACGCTGTGAGGTGGAGGGTTGCTAGGCTGGGGTGGAGGAGGCCCCCTTGGTCCTGGGAGAGAAGTTCTGGGAGGGTTGGCAACGGCCATGGCGGGGCAATTGCCAAGCTTGTGAGAGCCCTGTACCAGAGCTGTCTGGGCCATGCCGGGGCGATCAGAAGGATGCAAGCCCTGTCCATCTTGATCTTTTCCAAGACCTTGCCAATCAGGGAAATTGGGGGAAAGGCATACAAAAGTTGACCCGATCAAGACAGAAGGAAGGCGTTGGAGATCGTGCCCCTGCCCAGCCCTCCCCTGGAGCAGAAATGGGGACACCGGCGGAAGTGTCTGGTCGCGAAGAACCCTCCATTCGGAAAATCCTGTGCACCACTTCTGGGTGCAGCGACGATTTGTGCTGAGAGGAGAAGTCTCAACTCAGCCAATCCACCTGAGAGTTTCGGACGCCCGGTAAGCGATGGGCTTCCAGGTTGATATCATGGGCTGTACAGAAGTTCCACAGCCTGAGGGCTTCCTGGCAGAGAGCTGAGAAGCGGGCCCCGCCTTGTCTGTTGATGTAGAACACAAAGGCCACGTTATCCATGAGAACTGTGACCACTCTGTCTGCTAGGCATGAGCAAAAGGCCACACAGGCTAGGCGGACCGTCCTGAGCTCCTTGACTTTTATGTGTAGGGCTGGTTCCTGCATGGACCAAAGGCCTTGGGTCTGGAGGTTTCCCACACGGGCTCCCCACCCCAAGTCCAACGCATCGTGCACCAACTCACAGTCAGTGGCCAGCCCCTGAACGGGACCCCTCGGAGCATGTTCCCCGGGGTGGACCACCAGCAGAGGGAGGCTAGCACGAGTTTGGGCACAGTGAGGACCTTGTCCAGCCTGTCTCTGGACTGGGAGAATGTCGAGGCCAACCAGAGCTGAAGAGGCAGCATCCTGAGTCTGGCATGATGAACCATGTACGTGCACACCGATATATGGCCCAGGAGCTTGAGGCACACCCTCGTGGTCATCTCGGGAAACCTCGTGACCACCCTGATGAGCTCCCTCAAGGTGTCGAATCTGTCCAGTGGGAGGGAGGCTCTGGCCAATGTCGCGTCCAGAATTGTACCAATTAACTCTGTGTTGCACCAGTACCAACGTGGATTTGGTGCTGCTTACCAGCAGCCCCACTGTGAAGCTCGTGGGCAGGAGTGGTTACTTGATCCTATACCTGTGACCTGGAGCTGCCTTTGACCAGCCAGTCGTCGAGGTAGGAAAAAATCTGGACCCCCCTGACGCCTGAGGTAGGCCACTACCACAGACATACACTTTGTGAAGACTCTGGGTGCCGTTGATAAGCCAAATGGGAGGACAGTGAACTGGTAGTGCTCCTGCCCTACCATGAAACGGAGGAAACGCCTATGTCCCTCGAATATGTGAATGTGGAAGTATGTGTCCTGTAGATCGCGGGCGGCGTACCAGTCCACGGGATCCAGGAAGGGGATGATGGAGGCCAGAGAGACCATGCGGAACTTGAGTTTCACCAGGTAGTGGTTCAGGCCTTGCAGATCCAGGATGGGCCTGAGCCCCCCTTTGGCCTTCGGGATAAGGAAATAGCAGGAGTAGTACCCCTTGTATCTGAACTCTGCCAGCACCACCTCCACCACTCCTAAGTGAAGGAGCCACCTCATCTCTTGCTCAAGTAAGCCTTCATGAGAGGCGTCCCTGAAGAGGGATGGGGAGGGAGGGTGGGTAGGTGGGGCAAAGAGAAATTGGAGGGTATAGCGCCAAGAGATGGTGCTGAGGACCCAACGGTCCAAGGTCAGTAGCAACCACTCTGGGAAGAAAGTACATAGGCGGTTGGAGAAGGGAAGGTTGGGTGGATCCCTGG
The DNA here is from genome assembly GCF_965140295.1 of Lepidochelys olivacea. NCBI lineage: Eukaryota > Metazoa > Chordata > Testudines > Cheloniidae > Lepidochelys > Lepidochelys olivacea. The sequence continues at coordinate 247,729 of NC_140417.1, read as the reverse complement.
TACAAACTGGTAAGTCGTCCCCAGGTGTCCCATCAAACTGGCGCTTACCTGCCTGCTTGCCCTTGGAGGACCCAGGCTGGGGCACGGGCCGAGACAGTCGCTGTGGGCGCTTTTTATAGGCTCTTGATCTTTTATAAGGGGGCTCGTATTTGGAGTGGGTAGCCTGACTAGGGGCTTGCTGCGACTTGAATTTGGTCCTGGCTGGGGCTGGGACATAGATACACAGAGTCTTTAATGTCATGCAGGAGTCCTTAAGACCGTGTAACTTCACATCTGTTTGTTCCGTGAACAGGACCTTGCTGTCAAATGGAAGGTCCTGCAAGAAGTTCTGTGCCTCGCTGGACAAACCCAACAACAGGAGTCACAACACTCTTCTCGTGGACACCGTGGAGGCCGTAGATCGTGCAGCTGTATCTGCAGCGTCCGAGGCTGCCTCAAGGGCCGCCCTGGCTACAGCTGTGCCCTCCTCGACCAGAGCCTTAAACTCCTTCTTATCACGCTCCTGAAGGGAGTCTGCAAATTTTGGCATAGAGCCCCACAAGTTAAACTCATATCTGCTAAGCAAGGCTTGGTGGTTTGCCACCCTCAGTTGGAAGCTCGAGGACAAATAAATCTCTTTCTACAGAATAAGTCTAGTCTCCTTGAGTCCTTATTCTTAGGGGTAGGAGCAGGTTGGCCCTGGCGCTCCTTATGGTTGACTGCCTCGACAACTAGAGAGTTGGGGGCAGGGTGGGTATATAGATACTCGTGCCCTTTGGCAGGCACGAAATACTTCCGTTCTCCCCTCTTAGAGATGGGGGGCAAGGAAGCCAGGGTCTGTCATGGGGCATTTGAGAACTTTGGCACACCTCTTGGAGTGGGAGAGCCACCCTGGCTGGCGCTGTAGCTGAGTGGACATCAAAGAGGGAGTCCAAGGATTCCTCCACCTCCTCAGCTTGTAGGTTGAGGCTTGATGCCACCCTTTTCAAAAGTTCTTGGTGGGCTTTCATGTCCTCCTGAGGAACAGGAGGAGTAGCCGCCGTGATTAGGGTGATTAGGGGTCTGGAACACATGACTTATGAGGAGAGGCTGAGGGAGCTGGGATTGTTTAGCCTGCAGAAGAGAAGAATGAGGGGGGATTTGATAGCTGCTTTCAACTACCTGAAAGGGGGTTCCAAAGAGGATGGCTCTAGACTGTTCTCAATGGTAGCAGATGACAGAACGAGGAGTAATGGTCTCAAGTTGCAGTGGGGGAGGTTTAGATTGGATATTAGGAAAAACTTTTTCACTAAGAGGGTGGTGAAACACTGGAATGCGTTACCTAGGGAGGTGGTAGAATCTCCTTCCTTAGAGGTTTTTAAGGTCAGGCTTGACAAAGCCCTGGCTGGGATGATTTAACTGGGAATTGGTCCTGCTTCGAGCGGGGGGTTGGACTAGATGACCTTCTGGGGTCCCTTCCAACCCTGATATTCTATGATTCTATGATTACCTCATCGGTGGCAGATGCCACCACTGTCACCTTCTGAGCATGGAACAGGAGAGGAGCGCTCCTCTGACCCCTTCCTGGGTGGCTGAGAGAGAGGCTGATGGTCTTTTTGAGGCTCCGGCCACCGAGCGAGCCACCACCGGGAGCTGTACCGGGGCCCACAGGGACCACTGGTACCATGGGGCTGGCCAGAGAGCCTGTGGCACTATTGGAGCAGACTTCCCCGCCTGACTCACCAACTGTCAGCGTCGAAGGGAGGCCAGGCTGGCACACGATCTACCGCTATCCCGGGACGGGGAAGAGTGACAGCACCGCGAGTGGTGCCAGGCTCGAGAAGATGGTCCTGGTGTGGAGGAGCGGGAGTACCATCTGTAACAGCTGCTCCACGAACGGCTCCAATGGGCGGATCCATGATGGCCTGGTGCCGGCGATCTACACCTAGGGCTGCGGGAGCAGTGCCATGGCAGGGACCTCGACCAGGACGAAGAGCGTGACCAGCATTGATGTTCATACCGCAAGGGGCTATGGTAGCTTCTCGGAGCCAATGACCTCCGGTTCCATCTGTCCCAGTGGGGCACGCTCTGATCGTCTGGTCTGCACTCCCTCAAGGTGGATCTGTGCCTGGAATCCCTGCTGCTCGGTACCCAGCCAGACAACCTGGTGGGGGCCGATGGGACCGGTGCGGGCTCCGTGCAGGACGGTCACTGTGTGGAGAGCAGCATCGGGAACTTTCCCTCGACTGTGAGCGATACCATCCGGGCGGCGACTGTGGAGGTCCGAGCACTGACTTCCCTCTGGACTGGAGAGCCACGGTCATTGGCACAACTGGAACCGGTAGAGACATAACATCTTGAGCCACCTAACAGGTCTCCGGCGTGGAGGATACCCCGAATGTGGCCACTGGCGTCCGGGGAGGTCGACTCAGAGCGGGCCGGGCTACACTGCTTGACTTGAGTCGGAGGCCAGGAGTTCGATGGGGAACGAGAGCTGCCCAACCCGGGTCTAGTCTCGTCCCCAGCCTTGCCCCAGTGCCTTGACGGAGAAGACCTCTTCTTCGTCTTTTTAGAGTGTCCCGTGGACGCGAAGCGGTGCCGACTGGTGGAAGGCATCGCTGGGTCACCGCGCACCAATGCTGCGTTGCTCAGTGCCAAATCAGAGTGGTGCAGTGGTGTCGGGGTCGGGCTGACTCCATCAAATGGCTCGGAGCCGTATGTACCGCTCCTTCTTGGTCCAAGGCATAAAAGATCTGCAAATTTTGCAGCGGTCGCTGAGGTGGGTTTCCCTGGACAGCGTAAACAGGCAGCGTGTGGATCACTCACAAGCACAGACCGTTTGCAAGTGTTGCATGACTTAAAGCCTGGGGCGCAGGGCATGCCCTGACCCGGGCGCACTTATCTATTCTAACTCTCTTTTCTTCTTCTTCTGGTAACTACAAGTACTAACTAACTACGAACTAAATGAAGCCCAAAGAGGGAAAGCTACGGCAGAGCTGGAGCAGAGCAGTTTCGAAGCACTTTCACTGGTGGCAAGAAGGAACTGACGGGGGGGAGCATACAACGCCCCATATACCGCGCCATGCCAGGGGCGCTCCCCTATGGGTACTGCTGAGGGAAAAACTTCTGGCACCGGTGCACGTGGCGAGCACACACACCTATTGTGTAATGCACATGAGCAATCACTTGAAGAAGATCTGCACTATATCATGTTGGGGGCTGCAGATAGCAGGGCTGGGCCTTGTCTGACTGAACACCTCTGTATTATCGTATCGCCATGACGACTAGTTTCAGTCTCTTGTCTGCAGCCCTATTGACAATTACTTCCTAATTGCCCAAACCATTTTCTGGTTAAAGAGATTTTAAAAACTCATTCAGTTTCTCAGCCATTTTGCAATAATTGCTAATTTAATATACTTCATTTATTAATGGGCCTTGTGATGGGGTGTATAGTCCCCACAATGGCTCGGAAAGTAACAGAGGCCCTGGGAGCAGGGCTAGCTCCACCCCTCCAGACCTGTCAGTCAGTCACATATGGCAAGGAGGAGACCTTTAAAACAGAGGAATCTGCAGGCAACTGGAGGGAGAGGAGTGGGAGTGCCCTAAGCAGGAAGCTGCTGGTGGGACTCCTGGAGCCACAGAGGGAACTTCCAGCTGGGCATCATTCACCCCAACCCTACAAAGGGTGCAGCGAACTCCCAGGGAAAGCCAGAGATGTAAGAAGGCCTGCAGAGGGCAAGGGCCCCTTGCAAGTTGTAAGGAGCTGGGGTCTGGGTTGAAGACACCCAATGTAAATAACTGGGTGTGATCACATCCCTCCACCATCTGTGCAAGAAACCTCAGGGGACTCTTTTGAGCCTGCTCTCCCCAAGTACATTAGCATGCCTCTCACCATCTTGGCAGCATTAAGTTATTCTGATTTGGGTGCCCGGATCTTTTCCTGCACAATTTTAGAACTGTGTATTCTGTTTGGTTCCCATTTTTACTCATATATTTCTGGCCCAATTCTTTATGAAGGCATGTTAGCCACATATTATTTGTATTCTTCTTTATCACAGGAATCATTGCTTCTTGTGCTTTCCTTTGGGTGTATTTTAGGATTCTTCAACCTTCCTCCACTCATGGATTTTAATACCGCCTCCCAAGTTTTATAAGTGTCTTCATTCCTCAAAATTTGCTTTCCTCAAGTCCAGTTGTCTTATATTGCTGTGCTTACTAGCATCAACCTTTCCCACATTTTCCCACAATACTCACATTTTCAGTCAATTCTTTCCTACTGGTAAGCAATCACGCCAGGGTAGCTTCTCCTTTAGTTGGATCTTTTGCTTTCTAGCTCAGAAAACTGGACTCTTCCGAACATAAGGCATGCTCAGATGGATTTTTATCTAACAGGTATCACAATCCTGCAGTTCCAAGCTCTCAAATGTTGCTCTAGCCTAGGGATTGCATGAGGGAGGGAAGGGGGCAAGGCTGCAGCTGATGCTCACTGTGGTTTCTCATTTAGTTGTCATTCCTTGTATCTTTATCCCTCATCTGATTAGACTGAGCCTCTCATTTCTGAAGATAAGTTTGCCACACAGCTTTGCTTCCCCAGTCCCCCTTTCCTGCATGGATTGCAACTGTTCCTGTTAAGAGAATTATTTTCAGGTTCCAGCCATTGATCCCAACTCTTCTTGTTTATTCCCCAAACTCCTTATATATGGCCACACACAGTTTTGTTCATTATGTCTCCTAATTATTCACCTTCTATTGCACAAGAGCTCCATCTTCTACTTCACTATTGAAAACTGAAGGCATACGCCACATTTTGAGTTAAATAAAGCTCTCTCTTTTCCACTTAGTTTAAAGCCCATCTAACAAGTTCTGTCAGTTTTGAACCAAGAGATTTGTCTGCTCCTGCTAAGTGGAGTGTAAAACAGTGGATCTCGACCAGGGGTACGTGTACCCCTGAAGGTACACAAAGGTCTTCCAGAGAGTACATCAACTAATCCAAATATTTGTCTAGTTTTACAACAGGCTAAATAAAAAGCACTAGCGAAGTCAGTACAAACAAAATTTCATACGACTTGTATATAGAGCAGTATAAACACACTGAAATGTAAGTACAATATTTATATTTCAATTTATTTTACAATTATGTGATAAAAATGAGAAAGTAAGCAATTTTTCAGTAATAGTGTGCTGTGACACTTGTATTTTTAAGTATGATTTTGTAAGCAAGTAGTTTTTAAGTAAGGTGAAACTTGGGGTTTGTAAGATAAATCCAACTCCTGAAAGGGGTACAGGAGTCTGGAAAGGTTGAGAGCCACTGGTCTAACACACACAATCATTAGAAGGCTCCAGTGCTTCATGAACCCTGTGACAAAAGTGCTGAGAGCCAACAGCTGACCCAGTATTCTGGTTACTGAGCACTAACTGGTTCTCCCAGAGAAGCCCTGTATGAGGTGTGGAAGATTTAAAATGATCTAATCACATTGTGGGTTGATGAGTTAAGGGGCTAATTATCCCATCAGCTGAAATGGTAGTTAAAAAGCACAGGAAGGAAGTGGAAAGGAGGAGAGAGGGGCTAGCAGAACCTAGGGGAAGCTAGGTCACCAGCTGGTGAGGTCTCTTACTCTCCCTGGAGAGAGAGCTGAGGATTGAAGGACACTGTAGGTAGATGTGGTGCACAGGGATTGCGACGATGGCTTGGTGGTGGTTACATAAATAAAAACTCACAGAACTGTAGACAATTAAGAGGCATGCAAGACTGTTTGGGAGTGACCCCAAGGCGGGAAAGGAGCTTGCCCTGTTACAGACCCTAGGCCTTTTTCTCCACATTGCTAACATATCTGTTACTATCTAACTGTTGGTCTCTGTAATGTAACAACTCCCTTTTACGCTCATCCATCATTGCTGACATAACTCGTGCACAGGGATGCACAAGGGCTGAGAGACCAATCCCTGGGATGGCAGGATTCCCGTCATATTTTACAGACATGGCGTGAGGCCAGGCCCCTATGACCACAGCATGAGGCTGACTACAGACACCACTTTCCCTCAGGAAGTACTGTGGGCCCTAAATGCTTTCATTCCTTTACAGTAGGGATTTCATTGATCTCACCATTGACTGGGTCATGACGTACAGGTTCTGCTGCGACTGGTCAAATAGCAGGTCTCCACTCACCATGCTGTTCAAGTGGATGACTAGAGAAGCATATGTATTAGCTTCTCCCATTGCTCCTAAGTACACCTGTAAGAGACAGAGTTGTAGTCAGCAGGCAGGCAAAATGAAGAGTGAAGTAGGTGGCCAGCTGCTGTTTGTTGTATCTCCTTGTTACATCTAGTCATAAACTAGACTGTAATCACTCTGGAGCAGAGACAGTCTCTTTACTGAGTATCTGTACAGTGCCCAGTGGGCTCCCACAGCCTGATTGGTGCCCCTAGGTGCTATAGAAATGTAATAGAAGTGCTATAGAAATGTATAGAAGTGTATAGAATGGTGCTATAGAATGTATAGAAGTGTATAGAATGTGTAGAATGGTGCTATAGAATGTATAGAAGTGTATAGAATAAAATGGTGCTATGGAAGTGTATAGAAATGTATAACAATAACAGGGAAAGGAGATATACGAATGGATGAGTAGGTAGGTATGTGAGCAGACGAAGGGGAAAGTGAGCTTTTGCCAACAGGTTTGAGGGCTGATGGGCAGATATCTGAACAGGCAGAGGGGAGTGCAAAAATGAGTGGATGAGTTAATAAGTGAACAAGTGGTCTGGTGGATGGGAAAAAGTGAATGAATGAAATTAGCAGGGAAATAATTGCCACCTCCTGGACAAAGCTAGAGACTCATGTGGTGCTTTAACCACATGATTTTTCAGGATAGTTTGTGTTCACAGGGTGTAGGATGCCCCATCCTGGCCACACCAGTTCCATGAAAGCCCTGAGAGAAGAGCTGAGGTGGTCAGTCATGGGTATCTGGGAACCGTAAACTTGCTGTGGAAAGAACTAGTCATCAAGCCACTGAGTGACCATCATGAGAGAAGAAAAGGAGTACTTGTGGCATCTTAGAGACTAACCAATTTATTTGAGCATAAGCTTTCGTGAGCTTGACAGTAGACACAGCAACATGCTCTGTCTGGAGGTATATTTCAAATCAACCCAGAAACTGAAGTGTGGAAAATGTGATAACCCAACTGGTACAACTAGCAGCACGTGGAACCTTTGTCCTCGGGCCTGTACTGGCTGCCTACTGGCTTCCAGGGGAAATTTATAGGAGTTAAGTTTGGTCTATAGAGACCTAAATGCCTTATGTTATATTGCACTGAGGAAGGATGATCACGTGGTTATGGCTCTGGACTAGAACTCAGGACACCTGGGTTCTGTTCAGAGCTCTGTCACAGGCTGTGTGTGACCTCAGGCAAATCACTCTGTGCCTCAGCTCTCCATATGTAACAAGGAATATTCTTTATTTCAGGGGATTTGTGAGGAATAATTCAATGCTTCTGAGGCTCTAATGATATAGTCAAAAACGACTATATAAGCACCTGGACTGTGGCCAGTAACTGCTGTAACTGTGGCCAGTAAAGGCACCTGAATGGTTGTCCTGTTGGTATAAGAGAGAGGGAACTGCCAGCAGAGTATTCTCCATGAGGGGTCTCCATTTGGAATTTATTCTCATTGCTGATCTCAGATTGCACTAACCTGTCAGCAACCTGACCCTGCTACAAGGCCTCACCTATATATTCAAAGACAGTTATAATACTAGACACAAAAGGGATGAAGAATGGCTGAGTAGTTAGTATGCTAGCCTGGAACTTAGGAGACCCAGAGTCAATTCCCTCCTCTTGCACAAACTCCTATATGACCATGTGTAAGTCACTTGGGCCCAGATTCCCAAAGGTATTCAGGCTCTTCCATTGTTAGGAAGTGGGTCATTTGTGGGTCTTGGCCTTAGTCACTCTGTGCCTCAGTTTCCCATCTGTAAAATGGGATAATAGCATTACACTATCTCACTGCAGTATTGTGACGATAAACACATTAAAGATCTCAGGTGCTCAGATACTATGGTAATGGGTGCCATATACCTAAGAAAGATCACTAGTAATTGTGAGTGGGTTGGGGTATTATTATTTTGTGGTTTGGGGAAAATGAAGAGTTTTTTTAAAAGGGTAATTATTTTCAGATTCAGGCCCAGGATAAAGGACTTCCTTTGTGTTACAAATGTATGTATTTATACGGCAGACTCAAACACTCAGTAGCAATCATAGAGCTAGACACTCAAAGAAGAGGTTTAAAGTAAGAGTAGAGTACAGCTCTTATAAGCTTTGCAGAGTAGGTCCAGCACTGGCTCAGAGAAGATTATAACTGAAAATGTCTTTTGTATAAGTAGTTCTGCTTATTCTTAGGGATCCATATCAGTCATGAAGGTCACGGAAGTTACGTATTCCGTGACATTCCATAACCTCTGAGACTTCTGCAGTGGCCAGTGTGGCTGACCCCGGGGTCGCCCAAGCAGCTGGCCCCAGAGACAGCCACATTGGCCACTGCTGGAGAGGCTCCGTGACCAGCTGCACTGGCTACTGCTCAGGCAGCTGCCCCTGGGGACTGCCCGAGCAGCAGCTGCTGCTGCAGCTGGCCCTGGGGACTGCCCGAGCAGCAGCCCCGGGGGCAGCCCCCCACAGCTGGTGCCACTGGCCCCAGCCTCCCCCCAAGCAGCAGCCCCAGAGGGCTCCCCCCGAAGAAACGCCCCTCCCCAGGCTTCTTCCCCACTCCTCTCCGAGCAGTACACCCCCCCAGCTAACATTTAGTCAGGGGTATTTACAGAACAAGTCACGAACAGGTCACAGACTGTGAATTTTTGTTTATTGCCTGTGACCAGTCCATGACTTTTACTAAAAATATCCATGACTAAATTGTAGCCTTACTTATTCTTAACTGAGAGCATGCTGAGTTTGAGAACAAGCCATCAGATGGCACTGCTATCCAGCAGAGACTTACTTCTCTGGAACAAAGAATGGGCAAGACAGAATTTGTTTCAGCTCTTAGTAATGATAGATTGTGGCATGTGAGTGACAAACATCACAGGGAGGCAGGACAATTCAGTGTCTTCTTGTAGGCTTGTCACAATAATTGATCTGAGTGACTAAACTGTTCTACTTTGGGAATTATGATTCTCTGCAGTCTTTCCCAAGCCCCAATGAAGTAGATCAGCATTAATGTCCCCAATTTGCAGAGGAAGAAATCGAGGAACAGAGATGACATGTCACTTCAATGAAGCCAGTGGAAAATCTGGGAACCAAAGCCAGATCCCAACTCCTAGACATGTACCACAAGTGCATCCTTCCTCCTAGAGAGAAAGAAACAATGGGCACACAATAGGAGAGTGTTCCAGTCCTGCCGGAGTGCTCTGGAATACACTTCCAGCACTCTTTTGGGGAATGGGAACAGCATTCTGCTACTTCTGCCAATTCTAACCACTTCCCAGCCTCCATGCAGGGGCTGAGTGGGGCCCCAATTCCAGTCCTGGTGGAGGGCTCCAGTCCTGGGCCAGGGGGTTCCCTCCCCTCCCTGGATACAAAGGGTCCTCCAAGCCAGCAGGTGCTGGATCCCGTCAGGGGGCACTCAGAGGTGGGTCAGCACAGAGGGAACCTGGGATGCTAAAGCTGTGTAGTAGTAGGATTTTATGTTTGTATTTTGTATAATTTAGAATGAAGGATAAAGAATAATAATGTAGCATGCATTAAATGTATTGACGTATGATTTGACCATACCCTGCCAGCCACCCTTTCTGAAAGCAAAAAGGAATGGCCTAGCATGCCGTTGGTAAAGATGCATCAGCCAGAATCTTGTGTCTGAAGCTGATTTCAAGGTAGTGACAGACCTTTAGGGTCACCATTTTGTTTTAAATTTAGCATTTTGAAATAAGTAAAAGAATCGGAGTACTTGTGGCACCTTAGAGACTAACGAAAGCTTATGCTCAAATAAATTGGTTAGTCTCTAAGGTGCCACAAGTACTCCTTTTCTTTTTGCGAATACAGACTAACACGGCTGTTACTCTGAAACCTGTCAAGTAAAAGAATGTAATGATTGTTTTCTCCTGCATTGCAATTTGATATTCCTGTTCAAATGCTCTGCGTAAATCAATCCTGTTTTGTGTGTGTGAATGAGGAATGTGTTTGCTAGAAGACAAGCGTGAAGGCTATCACCAGACCAGATGTTCTATGGAGGAATCGAGGATGGACATAAAGGCACCAGGAGATTGCAACACGCCCTACTGAGATGTCAGAAGAGGGCAGATTGACAACTCTAAAAGATGTGGCAGGCACCCATCAATGGGGACAAGATAGCTGTGATCAAAATCAGCATGGGGTAACTCCCTGAGAGACTGATGAAAGAACAAGATAAAGGATGAGAAGAAAACAAGCTCTCATCAAACGACAACTGATTACAGCATGACGGTGCAAAACTCATTGGTCCCAATGAAGGAAAATCAATATAAACAGGTTGCTTTGCCATGAAACTTTGGGTTTGTCTGGCCAAGACTTCCCTGGAGCATCGTGTCGCGACCGACAGAACCCGGCTCCTCTCTACCCATGATCAACCTAGCTGGACACTAGATTGATCCAGACTCTGGACTGGTAACTATAACATCAACTGGCGGAACAGTGTGCGCGTGTGTGTGATTGAATGCATATGCTAATTGTTGTATCTCCAATAAACGTGGCATATTGCCTTTTCCCTTGAAAAAGATCCCGGGTGCTTTTTATAAGCATAACAGGCAAGTGAGCTCAGGGACCAGATCCACCAGAAGTCCAGGGCAGAACTGGAGCTGGGCAATGTTGGGAGCTAGGTAGAAAAGCCGTCCAGACAACAGAGCCCCCAGCTAGGCAAACATAGGGAGAAGGCAGGGGTGGGATGGGCTCTGCAGGGTGTCACCCCCTGCTCCTCTGGGCCTCCCACAGCTCTCCCTATCATCCTCCCACCTCCCCACAACTACCTCTAGCTCCCTTTGCTCCTGTGCACCCTCCTAGGACATCACACTGCCCTCCCCCCAGGTATGTACCTCAGCTCCACCCCCATTCAAAGTGAGCTTCCACCACCTCTGGGGATCTGACACTTCTGTGTTTAGGACTCCAGCATGCAATAGGAGCACCTCAGTTGCACCACTCCATGCCTGACCCTCATCAGTAACGCCTTTTCTTCGTGCTGCCAGTCCAAGCCAACTCCTACCTTGTGCAGTTGGCCTCTGCTGTCCCCCAGAAAAGCAATGGTGTGGCCATCCTCCACATTCACGGCCACAGCAGTCATACGGGCCTCCGGCTTCTCCAGGGTGGGGGCTGTTTCAAGAGGCACCCGACTGGCCATGGGACTGGGGGTGTGGTCCGAGCCGCAGGGGTACGCGTCCAAAGTGTCCTTTGTGGGTCAGGAAAGAAGAAAGGAGAGACCATTCCAAAAAGGAAACCAGGATCTTTAACATCTATTACTCCCTTGCCCTCCCTATCCCCTTCCACCCAGGCATATCAGTGTGCATCCCAAATGTAAATTAATTGAGCCTTAAATTCCCTTGGAGGCAGATAGTATTATCCCCACTTTACAAAGGAAGGTGAGGCACAGAGAGGTTAAGGGATAAACCCAAGACCTGACTGTGAGTCAGTGACAGCTTGAGGCCAAGTGCAGACAGCACTCCCCCTCAACAGATACTGGGTGGCCCCAAGCACTTTATTCCTTTGCAGAAGAATCTAGGTCTCCTAGTACTCAGACCTCTGGCTTAGGTAAATACTTGAGATACAAACATAGGTGCTGGAAATTCAGCAGAGGGATGTTTTTACTGAGTCACTTCTGAAACACTATCTCAGTGTGTTTCCAGGGGATGTTGTGCTATCATCTTTCAGGTGAGTTTAGATTAAACTGATTTTCTTGAAGACTTTTTTCATACATGCTTCCCCTCTTGGAATCACTGCAAGGCAGAGTGAAGATTGTTTGAATGCCCTAATTGTACATTACCTACTTTCCCTGTATAGATTACTTTTCAAGTCTACGCTATGGAGACTATACTGGCATAATGCAGACTACACCGATGGAAGTGACTTTTACATTGGTGTAGGAACTACACTTGGAACTTGCATCTATATTGGGGGTTAGGTCAGCACAGGTACTTCACTCAGGGGTGTGAATTTTTCACCACCTTAGCAATGCAGCTAAATTGATCTAAATTTTAAATATAGCCCAGACCTAACTATAACCTTAACTCTGAATTCCCTGAGTTTGTAACACTTTGTTTTGAGATATTAATGGATTCCAAAGCCAGAAAGGACCACTGTGATAATCTAGTCTGACCTCCTGTATAACTCAGGCCATAGAACTTCTCCAAAATAACTCCTGTTTGAACTAGACCATATATTTGTAGAAAGGTCTAGAAAGGTCAATTTAAAAGTTGCCAGTGTTGGAGAATCAACCTCAACTCTTGGTAAATTGCTCCAGTAGTTAATTACCCTTATTATTAAATATTTATGCCTCATTTCCAGTCTGAATTTGCCTAGCTTCAGCTTCCAACCATTACCTCTTGTTATACCCTTGTGGGCTAGATTGAAGAGTCCATTGTTAAATATTTGATCACAGTTCATAAGTACCTACACGGAGAATAAGTCAACTCCTTAACCTTCTCTTTGTTATGCTAAACAGACTGAGCTTCTTGAATCTATCAGTACAAGGCGTATTTTCCAATCCTTTAATCATTCTTATGGCTCTTCCATGAACCCTCTCTGATTTACCAACATCTTTCTTGAACTGTGGACACCAGAACTAGACACAGTATTCCAGCAGTGGTTGCACTCATGCCAAGGACAGAGGTAATAAAACTCCCTACTCCTACTTAAGATTCCCCTATTTATGTATCCAAGGATCACATTAGCCTTTTCAATCACAGCATTGCACTGGGAGCTTATGGTCAGCAGATTATCCACCATGACCCCCCCACCCAATGTCTTTTTCAGAGTCACTGCTGCCCAGGATAGAGTCCCCCATCGTGGTCTACATTTTTATTCCCTGACATATACATTTACATTTGGCCATATTTAAACACATGTTGCTGTCTTTTGTTCAATTTTACCAAGAGATCCAGATTGCTTTCATCAGTGACCTGTCGTCTTCATTATTTATCACTCCCTCAATTTCTGTGTCATCTGAAAACTTTATTAGTGATTATTTTAAGTTTTCTTAAGATAATTGATAAAAATGTTAAATAGTGTTAGGGCCAAGAACTGATTCCTGTAGGGCCCCATTAGAAACACACCTGCTCAATGATAACTCCCCATTTACAATTCTATTTTGAGACCTGTCAGCCAGTTTTTAATCCATTTAATGTGTCATATTAATTTTGCAGCATTCTAGTTTTTAATCAAAACGTGCATTACCCAGTCAAATGACTTGCAGAAGTCTCAGTATATTACATCTACACCATTACCTTTATCAACCAAACTTAGAATCTCATCATAAAAAGATATCAAGTTAGTTTAACGGGATCTATTTTCCATTAACCCATGTTTGGCATTAATTACATTACCCTGCTTTAATTCTTTATTAAAGAAGTCTCATATCAGCCATTCTGTTAACTTGCCCAGGATCAATTTCAGGCTGACAGGCCTATAACTGTCTGGGCCATCCTGTTTACCCTTTTTCAATATTACTGCAACATAAGTATTCTGCCAGTCTTCAGAAACCTCCCCAGTGTTCTAAAACTTATTGAAAATTAACGGGCCAGCAAGCCTCTCAAACAGTTCTTTTAAAACTCTTGGAGGCAAGTTATCTGGACTAGTTGATTTGACAATATCTAACTTTAATAGCTGCTAGTTAACATCCTCAAGAGCTACCAGTGGAATGGAAAGTGTGTTATCATATGGTATGACGACATCAGCTATTTCCCCGCCAAATATAGAACAGAAATATTTATTGACGACTTCTGCCTTTTCTATATTATTGACAATTCTAGCATTTCCATCTAGTAATGGACCAATGTCATTGTTAAGATTCTTTCCGTTCCTAATATACTTTAAAACCCCCTCCTTATTGTCCTTAACTCTGCTGGCCATAGACATTTCTTTGTGTCCCTTTGCTTCCCTTATCAACTTTTTACAGTTCCTAGCTTCTGATTTATATTCATTACTATCAAATTCCCTTTCCTTCAGTTTATATATATAGTTTTCACATCCCCTCTATGCCAGGTTGACTTTTTAACCCATGTGACCTTTCTTGAGTGCAGCTTTTTGGCCACCTAGTAAAGTCTTCTTAAACACTTACCAATTATCATTCACTTTTTTCTGCCACTGATTTGGCTCAATTGTTTTCCCCTTTTGTGAAATTAGCCCTTTTAAAGTGGCAGGTTTATTTTATATTACTTCTTTAGACTTTATTTTGTTTGCATATAGCACATGTGATCAAGTCATGATCACCTGCACCTAAGTTACCACTGATTTTTAATTTTGTGATCAATTCTTCATGTGTGTCAGAGTAGCCTGGCAGCCAGCTGAGGCATAAGCAGTCTGTTGAAACTACGGGCAATGGGAAAGCTCCCAGTCAAACAACAACATTGAGCAGACCAGAGAGACTGCTTACCTGCCTTGGGATGATGGGTCCTCGCCTGTGCTTGGCTGAACCCTGGTTGAATGGTGTAGGGCCTATCCCAAAACCTGCAGGTAATTGCCTCTAATGACTCATCACACTCTCTGGCTCAGGGCTGACTCATCAGGCTTAAGCAGTCTGGAAGTATCACAATCTGTCAGTACTAGGTCTAATACAAAATTCACTATGTCGGATGCAAACTTTGTATTTTCCACTGAAAGCATCCGATGAAGTGAGCTGTAGCTCATGAAAGCTTATGCTCAAATAAATTTGTTAGTCTCTAAGGTGCCACAAGTCCTCCTTTTCTTTTTGTGTTAGGAAATTGTCATCTATAATATTTAGAAATTCTGAGGATGTTTCAGTAATGGCAGCATGAGACCTCCAGTATGTGTCACTCAGACTGAAGTCCCCCACAATCATGCAGATCTTTTCCTATTATACATGTTTTTAAGGAGCAATCCTGTTCCCTAAGGTGATTTCATGCTATGTAGCTGACACACACTAGTACCTCATCTTGTGGTTTACCTGTTAAGACAGATCCATAAGCATTCAGGATCTTTTCTTTCAAGTTGTCAGTGACTCAGAAACAACTATTGCCATTTTTGGCAATGGAGTGCCACTCCCCCTCTCCTTTTGCCCACTTGATCCTTCCTAAATAGATTATAACATTTTAACATTCCAATCAGGCAAATCACCCTACCAGGCTTCAGTAATACCACTTAGTTCAAATTTATGCTAATAAAAGAGCAATTCCAATTCTTGTTTGTTATTCAAGTTCCCAGCATTGGTGTATAGGCAATTAAAGAATTTAATTACAACAATCCTGTAATATGTTTAACCATTAACTTACTGATAGGTGCTCTCAACCATAACTCCTTTGTAACTTAGGGGTTTTTTGGGGAGTGGGGTGGTGTTTGGGAATTTCATTAGTTTGGTGGGTTTTGTTTTTTTTTTTAAAACACTATGAGGTTTCATATATGGACACTAAACAAGAAACCCCAAAAGAATGCTCCCATACAGTATTTTAAGGCTGCAGAAATGGCTCCCAGGTCCTGGGGTCCTCCAGGAAGTAGCCCCCACAACAACGGCACCTGACTCAGGACTTCCCACACAGCCCCAGCCAGGCACCGTGCAGAGGGGGTTGGCATAGTCAGCCCAGCTCTGGGATCCCAGCTGGCTGAACTCAGCTCAGTGCTCTGGTCTGTACCACACTGCACACAGTCCCAGCTCTGCCCTTTGCCTCAGGTTGCCAGGCAAAGGGCAGGTGGGTTCAAGCCCAACTTCCTCCTTCTGCTCCCACACACCTGGGTCCTAGTGCAGCTAGGATTAAGGAGTGTCGGATTTCTGTTGAGACAACACCCAGAGGCCTCATGCTGGAACAGGGCTCAAAGCTGCCTCCCTGGAGCAGGCGTGGGAAACTCCCAGATGAGCAGAGCCGAACCCCTCCAGGTCCACTCCTAAACACACAAGACACAACAGACTGGGGCCTACTGAGCTAAGCACAGGCCTACATGCCAGGAGCTCCACTCTAGCTCTCTCTGGTCCAGGGAAGTCACTGCTTCTCCCTTTTAATTATTTTATTCCCAGCTGGGGTTGTGGTGGAAAGACTTTGGGTGAGCCCATTACAGGGATGGCATGGTTACCTCCGAACCAAGTGTTACAAGCCCAGGAAATCCAAAGTGAAGGTTACACTTCAATCCAAACAGTGTGAGGTAAGCAAGGGGTTTCCAGACCTTTTTCCCTGAGGCCCACCTATGCAGCTGCAATAGGCACTGCCGCCCACTATCAACACTTCTTGAGGAAAAGTATACATTTTAATTATTACATCAACCTACACAGTTTGATAGCGCCTCCTCCCACCTCTCCCACCAGGCAGACAAGCTATCCTCCCATTAGACTGATCAAATGGGAAATCAGGCAAGGAGCTGCCAAGCACACAGCCTGGCCTCCTGGGGCCACCACAGGTCCATCGGGGAGAGGGGCACCATGGGGCGTGCGTGGCCCCTCACCTCAGCAAGGACCAGGGCCAGCAAGAGGGCAAAGAGGCCAGGCAGGTTCCACAGCCAGCCCCCGCCAACACCTTCTGCCTCAGCAGCCCACTAAGTACGTCACCTGGCAGCCCAGCCACAGTCACCCACCCAGCACCCTAGTGCACCTCACAGGCACCCCCTGCCTTGAAAGGAAGGAAGGGTTTGGGGGTTGCCAGTGCCGGGGACCAGGCAGGGGCTCAGGCCCAACCATTACCTGTTACGATCCCGATCACAGCATTGTCCAGGCAGAAACAGAGCAGCACCTTCAAGCCCTAGTCCCTAGGGGGGCCGCAGGGCTGTTACTCCGACAGCCACAAATCTCAGGCTGTGGCAGCTCAGGAGTGGAAACAGCTGTGAACCCTCCAGCCTCCTCTAGCCACCCTGGGAGCCGCTGCCTCTCAGGACTGGTCCCTTCTCCTTGCCATCCACCCACCAGCTCCGCTTTGCCCTCTGCTGCCTGCCTGGGGTGCTGGATGTGGGCCATCCCTAGCCACCACTCCACTAGTGGAGGGGACTGGCGGCCAGTTCCCAGCATGGGACTCATCACCATCCGCTTCCCAGTCAGACATGGCAGCGCTGGGTGCCCTGCAGGTGGGAGGGGGCCTGCCCGGGGGGGGATGGGGGTGCATGACAAGCTGTTCAGGGGGCGACTGAACCTTTAAATTGTGCCCCCACCATCAACTTATACAGTTTGGGGAGCAACATTCCTTATGTCCCCCTCAAACTCCACACACTGTTCCACCAGCAGACCAAGTAGGACTGTGTTGCAGCCCATCTTTGGGCCACAGTCCACAGTTTGGGAACCTCTGAGGTAAGCAATGCCCAGCTATGGACCCCAAGCCCTCACTCCACCCTGCAGAGATTCCAAGCAATAGTCAGAGGGCTATGGCTACTTTTGTGCTCCCAGATTTGACTAAACTGATGTTTCTAGATATGTTTGATTGTTTTCCTCTTCTCCGCTCATAGCATCACTGCAGAGGACAGAGCAAAGAGTGTTTGAGTGCCATAACTGTGCGCTATTTACCTCATCTTGTTTGGGTTTCTTTTAGGTGTAACTGAATTAACTGAATTTCCTAGGTTTAGAGAGGGAAGGTGGGAGAGAGAGAATTTCTTTTACTGGATCCACTTCTTATGGTGAGAGAGACAAGCTTTCAAGTGACACAGAGTTCTTCCTCAGGTCTGGGAAATGTGTCACAGCTAAATACAAGGTGGAATAGATTGTTTAGCATAAGTAATTAACACCTATTTCAAGGGACCATTCAAGGTGAAGTGGCCCTTTAACACCCTTCCAGTTATGGGGGGACCACAGGAGGGAAAGCAGCTGGGGCAGTTGTTAATGGGTTACAGCTTGTCATAATAAGTCATAAAGTCCTCAGAACAAGTGCAGTAACTGTGGGTAGGATATGCTGTATTTTTCAAACAAACCAAGAGATTGGGAATCCCTGCTTTAAGTGCACAATGGAACTCAGTCTTAAATATGGAGTCACAACCAGTGCCTCCATAAGTCAAACAATCACTCTTTGAATCTTGCTAAATACTTGGCCTCAATAATACTGTGCAGCAGTGTGTTCCACAGTCTAATTATGCCTTGTGTGAAAAACTCTTAGGCTCCGACTCCATGAGTGCTCTGTAGGTGGCGCATGGATGGAAAAAACACAGTGGGTGTTCAGCGCCCACCAACTACAGCTAATTGGGGGCGTTGCTGATCAGCTAATCTGGGGCACCGCTGAACAGCTGTTTGGCAGCGGCTTGGGGGAGGGCAGAGAGCAGCGGGAGGGCAGGGGCCTCAGGGAGGGGGCGGAAAGAGGTGGAGTGAGGGCGGGGCCCTGGGGGGAAAGGGCGGAGTGAGGACAGGGCCTGGGGGCAGAGCACCCCTAGGGAAAAGTAAAAACCAGTGCCTATGGAAAAACTATTTCCTTTTATCTGTTTTAATTTCAAACATTTCAATCTTACTGAATATTCCCTTTTCTTGTATATAAAACAGAGAATAGAAGCTCCCAATTTACCTTCTCTCTAGGATTACCGTTTTGTTTATTTTAGTAAACACGCATGCCCCTCTTTTTTCCTCTACACAAACCCAAACTTTTCAATCTCTTCTCCAAGCGTTTTTTCCATGTCCCTAATCATTCTTATCACCCTTCTCTGAATTCCTCTAATTCTGCAATATCCTTTGTGAGACTGGGTGAACTATACTGCACACAGGATTCCCGCTGAGGATAACCCATCGCTTTATATGAAGGCATGATCATATTCTTCATATTAGTCTCCATCCATTCCTTATGCATCATAAACACTTTTTTTAACTGCAGCTATGCATGGAGCAGATGTCTTCATTGATGACACCTAGGTCCTTTCCCCAAGTCAATACCATTAATTTAGAACCCTGTGACGTGTAGGAGTAATTCAAAATTTTCTCTCCAATGTGCATTACTCTGCATTTACCAACACTGAGTTTAATTTGCCATCATCATGTTGCTCATTCACCTAGCTTGATCAGGATCCTCTGAAGTGCTCAACAATCTTCTCCAGATTTAACTAATGCAAATAATTTTGTGGCATCTACAGATTTTGCCACCACACAACTCACACCCTTTCCAGGTCATTAATAAATATGAGAAATAAAGACCAGACCTAGTACTGAACCTTAAGGCACCCCACTGTTAACCTTCTGCCATTATGAAAATTCACCATTTATTTCTACTCTTACCTATCTTTTACCTAATTTTTGATCAAGGACAATACTTTGTTACTCATCTCTGGCTACTTATCTTCTTTAGTAGCCTCTAAAGAGGGCCTCTGTGAAAGGCCTTTTGAAAGTCTAAACCAATTCTGTGAAATATTTCTCCTTTACCCACTACTTTGACACATTCAAACAATTGTAATATATAAGCAAGACATGATTTTCCACTGCAAAAACCATGTTGATTAGACCCTATCATATCATGATCTTCCAGCTGTGGTATTATTCTATTTTTAATTACTGTTTCAAACAATTTACCATGTAGAGATGCAAAGCTTATTGGTCTGTAATTCCCCAAATCACATCTAGAACTTTTTTAAAAAGTAGGTACAATATTTGCTATCATCTAATCCCAAAGTGTAGTACCTGTTTTTAATCAGAGATTGCATATTTCTGGTAGCAGCTCAGCTACTTCATTCTCAAGCTCCTTCTGAACTCTTGTGTGTGTACCATAGAATCATAGAATATCAGGGTTGGAAGGGACCTCAGGAGGTCATCTAGTCCAACCCCCTGCTCAAAGCAGGACCAATCCCCAATTAAATAATCCCAGACAGGGCTTTGTCAAGCCTGACCTTAAAAACTTCTAAGGAAGGAGATTCTACCACCTCCCTAGGTAACGCATTCCAGTGTTTCACCACTCTCCTAGTGAAAAAGTTTTTCCTAAGATCCAACCTAAACCTCCCCCACTGCAACTTGAGACCATTACTCCTTGTCCTGTCATCTTCTACCACTGAGATGAGTCTAGAATCATCCTCTTTGGAACCACCTCTCAGGTAGTTGAAAGCAGCTATCAAATCCCCCCTCATTCTTCTCTTCTGCAGACTAAACAATTCCAGTTCCCTCAGCCTCTCCTCATAAGTCATGTGTTCCAGACCCCTAATAATTTTTGTTGCCCTTCGCTGGACTCTCTCCAATTTATCCACAGCCTTCTTGTAGTGTGCCCAAACCTGGACACAGTACTCCAGATGAGGCCTCACCAATGTCAAATAGAGGGGAACAATAATGTCCCTCGATCTGCTGGCTACGCCCCTACTTATACATCCCAAAATGCCATTGGCCTTCTTGGCAACAAGGGCACACTGTTGACTCATATCCAGCTTCTCGTCCACTGTCACCCCTAGGTCCTTTTCTGCAGAACTGCTGCCGAGTCATTCGGTCCCTAGTCTGTAGCGGTGCATTGGATTCTTCCATCCTAAGTGCAGGACCCTGCACTTATCCTTGTTGATCCTCAGATTTCTTTTGGCCCAATCCTCCAATTTGTCTAGGTCCCTCTGTATCCTATCCCTACCTGCCACCGTATCTACCACTCCTCCTAGTTTAGTATCATCCGCAAATTTGCTGAGAGTGCAATCCACACCATCCTCCAGATCATTTATGAAGATATTGAACAAAACTAGCCCCAGGACCGACCCGTGGGGCACTCCACTTGATACCGGCTGCCATCTAGACATGGAGCCATTGATCACTACCCATTGAGCCCGACAATCTAGCCAACTTTCTACCCACCTTATAGTGCATTCATCCAGCCCATACTACTTTAACTTGCTGACAAGAATACTGTGGGAGACCGTGTCAAAAGCTTTGCTAAAGTAAGAAACAATACATCCACTGCTTTCCCTTCATCCACAGAACCAGTAATCTCATCATAGAAGGCGATTAGATTAGTCAGGCATGACCTTCCCTTGGTGAATCCATGCTGACTGTTCCTGATCACTTTCCTGTCGTGTAAATGCTTCAGGATTGATTCCTTGAGGACCTGCTCCATGATTTTTCCGGGGACTAAGGTGAGGCTGACTGGCCTGTAGTTCCCAGGATCCTCCTTCTTCCCTTTTTTAAAGATGGGCACTAGATTAGCCTTTTTCCAGTCATCCGGGACTTCCCCCAATCGCCATGAGTTTTCAAAGATAATGGCCAATGGCTCTGCAATCATATCCGCCAACTCCTTTAGCACGCTCGGATGCAACGCATCCGGCCCCATGGACTTGTCCACGTCCAGCTTCTCTAAATAGTCCCTAACCACTTCTTTCTCCACCGAGGGCTAGCCACCTACTCCCCATGCTGTGTTGCCCAGCGCAGCAGTCTGGGAGCTGACCTTGTTCGTGAAGACAGAGGCAAAAAAAGCATTGAGTACATTAGCTTTTTCCACATCCTCTGTCACTAGGTTGCCTCCCTCATTCAGTAAGGGGCCCACACTTTCCTTGGCTTTCTTCTTGTTGCCAACATACCTGAAGAAACCCTTCTTGTTACTCTTAACATCTCTGGCTAGCTGCAGCTCCAGGTGCAATTTGGCCCTCCTGATTTCATTCCTACATGCCTGAGCAACATTTTTATACTCCTCCCTGGTCATTTGTCCAATCTTCCACTTCTTGTAAGCTTCTTTTTTATGTTTAAGATCCACAAGGATTTCACTGTTAAGCCAAGCTGGTCGCCTACCATATTTACTATTCTTTCGACTCATCGGGATGGTTTGTCCCTGTAACCTCAATAGGGATTCTTTGAAATACAGCCAGCTCTCCTGGACTCCCTTCCCCCTCACGTTATTCCCCTAAGAGATCCTACCCATCAGTTCCCTGAGGGAGTCAAAGTCTGCTTTCCTGAAGTCCAGGGTCCATATTCTGCTGCTTACCTTTCTTCCCTGTGTCAGGATCCTGAACTCGACCAACTCATGGTCACTGCCTCCCAGATTCCCATCCACTTTTGCTTCCCCTACTAATTCTTCCCGGTTTGTGAGCAGCAGGTCAAGAAAAGCTCTCCCCCCGGTTGGCTCCTCCAGCACTTGCACCAGGAAATTGTCCCCTACATTTTCCAAAAACTTCCTGGATTGTCTGTGCACCGCTGTAGTGCTCTCCCAGCAGATATCAGGATGATTAAAGTCGCCCATGAGAACCAGGGCGTGCGATCTAGTAGCTTCTGCGAGTTGCCGGAAGAAAGCCTCATCCACCTCATCCCCCTGGTCCGGTGGTCTATAGCAGACTCCCACCACTACATCACTCTTGTTGCTCACACTTCTAAACTTAATCCAGAGACACTCAGGTTTTTCTGCAGTTTCATACCAGAGCTCTGAGCAGTCATACTGCTCCCTTACATACAGTGCTACTCCCCCACCTTTTCTGCCCTGCTTGTCCTTCCTGAACAGTTTATAACCATCCATGACAGTACTCCAGTCATGTGAGTTATCCCACCAAGTCTCTGTTATTCCAATCGCATCATAATTCCTTGCCTTCACCAGGACCTCCAGTTCTCCCTGCTTGTTTCCAAGGCTACCATCTAGGCCTGGCGACTTATTGCTTTTTTATTTATCAGGTTGCCCAATTATTAGGCAGTTTTTAAAACTGCAGCCAGAAACTTTTTCACCATATATGTTAGGCATTTAAGTCTGCTGGCTGGGATGTCACGCTCCTAGCCACAAAATATGTTTACACTGTCTTATGGCAGACTGAGATTGTGCCACATCTAAATTTCCATTTAAAAAAAAAGTTTCAAGCCTTTATAGCTGTGAAGAGCCTTTTGAATGGGACCCTGATGCTATTGTCTTATACATCCTAAACCAACAGCTCTGCGAAATGTGTGAACTATTCCATTTATCTTAACTGAGCATTGGGTCAGTAGGGTGTCTGTTTGTTTGCGACAGGGAAGCCTGGCTGTTTAAAAATAGCCAGAGCTTCGCGAACCAGCTGAGCGGCGGAGAACCAGCTGAGCAGCGGGGACAGCAGAGCAGCACACAGCAGGAGTTTGCCTGGGACTGGTAAGTATCCGAGTCTGTGTTTGTTTGCTTGCTGAGGAAGTATCCGAGCGTGTGTTTGCTGGGGGGGCAGTGTGAGAGCCTGAGTGAGTGTCTGATTGGCTGCTAGCCTGCAGGGGGCGGGCAGTAGGGTGTCTGTTTGTTTGCGAAGCCTGGCTGTTTAAAAATAGCTAGAGCTTCGCGAACCAGCTGAGCGGCGGAGAACCAGCAGAGCAGCACACAGCAGGAGTTTGCCTGGGAGTTCGCCTGGAGGGAGCCCAGTGAGGCTTACGTCTTGCAAACTGCTCTGAGGAAGCTCATAGTAGGAAGGTGATATGGAAGGGGGGGGTTCAGCTGTTGTGACCTGCACTGGATGTGCCATGTTTGTCTTTCTTCCACAGGACAGAAGCGACTTTGTCTGTACAAAGTGCAAGCTGGTCTCCATATTGGAAGAGAAGATTGAAGGTCTGGAGCAACAGATAACAACCCTGCGTTGCATACGGGAAACTGAGGATTTCCTGGACGAAACTCAGGATAGGCTTCTAGGGGCACAAAGCTCTACAGATATAGAGCAGGTTGCACAGAGGAGCCAAGAGACCAGTGAAGAAGCTTGGCAACATGTGACCTCCAGAAGAGGTAAGCGGAATGTCCGGGTTCCAGTAACACAGACACAGGTAACTAACCGCTTTCATGTTCTCTCCACAGGTATCGTTGCGGAGAGTGGACCAGATGATATGTCTGGGGCGAGAAAGCAGAAGGAGACTCCGCTGGTTGGAAGGCATGAGATGCGCTGTCCTGAGGTTGGGGGTTCCACGACCACCACCCCCAAGAGGAGAAGGCGGGTGGTGGTGGTCGGGGACTCTCTCCTCCGGGGGACTGAGTCATCTATCTGCCGCCCTGACCGGGAAAACCGAGAAGTCTGCTGCTTGCCAGGGGCTAAGATTCGTGATGTGACGGAGAGACTGCCGAGACTCATCAAGCCCTTGGATCGCTACCCCTTCCTGCTTCTCCACGTGGGCACCAATGATACTGCCAAGAATGACCTTGAGCGGATCACTGCGGACTATGTGGCTCTAGGAAGAAGAATAAAGGAGTTGGAGGCGCAAGTGGTGTTCTCGTCCATCCTCCCCGTGGAAGGAAAAGGCCTAGGTAGGGAGCGTCGAATCGTGGAAGTCAACGAATGGCTACGCAGATGGTGTCGGAGAGAAGGCTTTGGTTTCTTTGACCATGGGATGGTGTTCCATGAAGGAGGAGTGCTGGGTAGAGACGGGCTCCATCTTACGAAGAGAGGGAAGAGCATCTTTGCCAGCAGGCTGGCTAACCTAGTGAGGAGGGCTTTAAACTAGGTTCACCGGGGGAAGGAGACCAAAGCCCTGAGGTAAGTGGGAAAGCGGGATACCGGGAGGAAGCACAGGCAGGAATGTCTGTGAGGGGAGGGCTCCTGCCTCATACTGGCAATGAGGGGCGATCAACAGGTTATCTCAAGTGCTTATATACAAATGCACAAAGCCTTGGAAACAAGCAGGGAGAACTGGAGGTCCTGGTGATGTCAAGGAACTATGACGTGATCGGAATAACAGAGACTTGGTGGGATAACTCACATGACTGGAGTACTGTCATGGATGGTTATAAACTGTTCAGGAAGGACAGGCAGGGCAGAAAAGGTGGGGGAGTAGCACTGTATGTAAGGGAGCAGTATGACTGCTCAGAGCTCCGGTACGAAACTGCAGAAAAACCTGAGTGTCTCTGGATTAAGTTTAGAAGTGTGTGCAACAAGAGTGATGTAGTGGTGGGAGTCTGCTATAGACCACCGGACCAGGGGGATGAGGTGGATGAGGCTTTCTTCCGGCAGCTCACGGAAGCTACTAGATCGCATGCCCTGATTCTCATGGGTGACTTTAATTTTCCTGATATCTGCTGGGGGAGCAATACAGCGGTGCATAGACAATCCAGGAAGTTTTTGGAAAGCGTAGGGGACAATTTCCTGGCGCAAGTGCTAGAGGAGCCAACTAGGGGGGGTGCTTTTCTTGACCTGCTGCTCACAAACCGGGTAGAATTAGTGGGGGAAGCAAAAGTGGATGGGAATCTGGGAGGTAGTGACCATGAGTTGGTTGAGTTCAGGATCCTGACGCAGGGAACAAAGGTAAGCAGCAGGATACGGACCCTGGACTTCAGGAAAGCAGACTTCGACTCCCTCAGGGAATGGATGGCCAGGATCCCCTGGGGGACTAACTTGAAGGGGAAAGGAGTCCAGGAGAGCTGGCTGTATTTCAAGGAATCCCTGTTGAGGTTACAGGGACAAACCATCCCGATGAGTCGAAAGAATAGTAAATATGGCAGGCGACCAACTTGGCTTAATGGTGAAATCCTAGCGGATCTTAAACATAAAAAAGAAGCTTACAAGAAGTGGAAGGTTGGACATATGACCAGGGAAGAGTATAAAAATATTGCTCGGGCATGTAGGAATGTTATCAGGAGGGCCAAATCGCACCTGGAGCTGCAGCTAGCCAGAGATGTCAAGAGTAACAAGAAGGGTTTCTTCAGGTATGTTGGCAACAAGAAGAAAGCCAAGGAATGTGTGGGCCCCTTACTGAATGAGGGAGGCAACCTAGTGACAGAGGATGTGGAAAAAGCTAATGTACTCAATGCTTTTTTTGCCTCTGTTTTCACTAACAAGGTCAGCTCCCAGACTGCTGCGCTGGGCATCACAAAATGCGGAAGAGATGGCCAGCCCTCTGTGGAGATAGAGGCGGTTAGGGACTATTTAGAAAAGCTGGACGTGCACAAGTCCATGGGGCCGGACGAGTTGCATCTGAGAGTGCTGAAGGAATTGGCGGCTGTGATTGCAGAGCCACTGGCCATTATCTTTGAAAACTCGTGGCGAACCGGGGAAGTCCCGGATGACTGGAAAAAGGCTAATGTAGTGCCAATCTTTAAAAAAGGGAAGAAGGAAGATCCTGGGAACTACAGGCCAGTCAGCCTCACCTCAGTCCCTGGAAAAATCATGGAGCAGGTCCTCAAAGAATCAATCCTGAAGCACTTGCATGAGAGGAAAGTGATCAGGAACAGCCAGCATGGATTCACCAAGGGAAGGTCATGCCTGACTAATCTAATCGCCTTTTATGATGAGATTACTGGTTCTGTGGATGAAGGGAAAGCAGTGGATGTATTGTTTCTTGACTTTAGCAAAGCTTTTGACACGGTCTCCCATAGTATTCTTGTCAGCAAGTTAAGGAAGTATGGGCTGGATGAATGCACTATAAGGTGGGTAGAAAGCTGGCTAAATTGTCGGGCTCAACGGGTAGTGATCAATGGCTCCATGTCTAGTTGGCAGCCGGTATCAAGTGGAGTGCCCCAAGGGTCGGTCCTGGGGCCGGTTTTATTCAATATCTTCATAAATGATCTGGAGGATGGTGTGGATTGCACTCTCAGCAAATTTGCGGATGATACTAAACTGGGAGGAGTGGTAGATACGCTGGAGGGGAGGGATAGGATACAGAAGGACCTAGACCAATTGGAAGATTGGGCCAAAAGGAATCTGATGAGGTTCAATAAGGATAAGTGCAGGGTCCTGCACTTAGGACGGAAGAACCCAATGCACAGCTACAGACTAGGGACCGAATGGCTAGGCAGCAGTTCTGCGGAAAAGGACCTAGGGGTGACAGTGGACGAGAAGCTGGATATGAGTCAGCAGTGTGCCCTTGTTGCCAAGAAGGCCAATGGCATTTTGGGATGTATAAGTAGGGGCACAGCGAGCAGATCGAGGGACGTGATCGTTCCCCTCTATTCGACATTGGTGAGGCCTCATCTGGAGTACTGTGTCCAGTTTTGGGCCCCACACTTCAAGAAGGATGTGGATAAATTGGAGAGAGTCCAGCGAAGGGCAACAAAAATGATTAGGGGACTGGAACACATGAGTTATGAGGAGAGGCTGAGGGAGCTGGGATTGTTTAGCCTGCAGAAGAGAAGAATGAGGGGGGATTTGATAGCTGCTTTCAACTACCTGAAAGGGGGTTCCAAAGAGGATGGCTCTAGACTGTTCTCAATGGTAGCAGATGACAGAACGAGGAGTAATGGTCTCAAGTTGCAGTGGGGGAGGTTTAGATTGGATATTAGGAAAAACTTTTTCACTAAGAGGGTGGTGAAACACTGGAATGCGTTACCTAGGGAGGTGGTAGAATCTCCTTCCTTAGAGGTTTTTAAGGTCAGGCTTGACAAAGCCCTGGCTGGGATGATTTAACTGGGAATTGGTCCTGCTTTGAGCAGGGGGTTGGACTAGATGACCTTCTGGGGTCCCTTCCAACCCTGATATTCTATGATTCTATGATTCTATGATTGACACTAAACCCTAATGATGACTAACTTTTACCAAAAGCTTAAAAGAGGTAATTATTCACGTAAATGGCCAAAAGGAAGGAACAGCTGTGCCCAGAAATGCCCAACATCATCATTCCCTCTGTGTGATGGTGAATGCAACAGCAACTTTTCTAACAAAGTCTGGCTGCTTTATAAGGAGAATTACAAGAACTGTATTTTCCACTGCATGCCTCCGATGCAATGAGCTGTAGCTCACAAAAGCTTATGCTCAAAAAAATGGGTTAGTCTCTAAGGTGCCACAAGTCCTCCTTTTCTTTTTTATAAGGAGTTGATCTTTGCACAAACTTCCCATCAGTATCAGTGCACTGCAGGAACCATGTGTGGGATTAACTATGTAACCCCAACTAATGGACCACAATGAATATTTGTTCCTCTCCACAGATTGGGACTGAGGCTCTTCTTTTATTCACTGGACAACAATTCTGATAGTTTTACAGCCATAACCTTTTATACAGTGAAAAGATTCCAGTGAGTAGAAATGTAGCAGAGAATACTTTAAGCCAGAGATCTCACAAGCTGTGTGATCCCAGTCCTCCGTCCCTCTCTCCCTCCCTTCCTGCTGCCAGCAACATCTTGCAATGCAATCAAGTTAGAGTACTGAGCCCATAATGCATATCATGTACTTCATTGTCCTGTCCCTGGTTCTGTGCAGCATTCACAAGAGCTAAGTAGCCCTTACAAGTCCTGCAACAGCCTCATTTATGCTTTTAATTAATGGTGACCAATAGCCTCTTCATAGGTAAGGTTGCTACCAGGTTATAATTATAAGGCTTATTTTCCATACTCTCACCCGAAATCTAATTTAAAAGCCTGTATGTTTTCAGAATGTTCCAACAAACTTTCAGGGTGAAGTTGCTTTTTCTGAAAACTTTAGAGACAGCAGAGTAAATGCTT
Source organism: Lepidochelys olivacea (assembly GCF_965140295.1). Lineage (NCBI taxonomy): Eukaryota > Metazoa > Chordata > Testudines > Cheloniidae > Lepidochelys > Lepidochelys olivacea. The sequence continues at coordinate 219,410 of NC_140417.1, read as the reverse complement.
TTCCAGTTGAAGGGATTGTATTGAAATGATTCTGAAATGTCTAATATTTCTGTCCCCATATACTGAAAATACAGTCTGATGCTAACTTGGGAATAGGTTTTCAACATAAACCTTGTGCAGAAGCTAGTTTACAAGCAGACACAAAGTACACATTTAATTAGCATTATTCCTAAATAATGCATGAGCTGCCACCATTAAAATTGAAGGAGTTAAAACTCCCTCTGAATAAAATGTTCATTGACAGCCGCTTCCACTCACACACTGAATGAAGCAGGCTGGAGCTGGCACAGAAGCTTACATGCTGTTAGATACAATTTTTAATGACAACCGCATCCACACACTGAATGGTGGAGGATGAAGTCTGCTGAGAAATTCACATGCCATTGGATAAATCTGTTAATAAGATCCCATGTCTTATCTGGCAGATAAGACCTGAATTATACAGCAGAGACCTTGGAATACTGGACCCCTCGATATCCCTCTCCCATCCAGTTCAATCAGGACAGTATCATGTGCTATTTGTTTTGGAAGGAGGATTTTCAAAACAGCCTGTGAGAGTTGGTTACCTAACTCCCTCAAGCACTTCTGAAATTCCCACTCTTTGATTTCATTCATTCTGTTCAGCACCACAACTTCAGCATGCAAATTGTATTGAAAATGCATAAAAACATGTAGGTCTGGGGTTCAGTCCCCATGGATGACCATGGCATGTGCATGTCTTGACCATCTGTTATGTTAGGCTTCCTATTCTACCTAATAAACTAAGGGCAAAAGGGGTAGCTGTGGAGTAGAGGGGAAGGTGACTTCAGGAATCATGGGGGAGGGACAGGTACATAGCTGATGATCTTAGAATCATAAAACTGGAAGGGACCTCGTGAGGTCATCTAGTCCAGTCCCCTGCACTCATGGCAGGACTGATTACCTAGACCATTCATGACAGGTGTTTGTCTCACCTGCTCTTAAAAATCTCCAATGATGGAGATTCCACCACCTCCCTATGCAATTTATTCCAGTGCTTAACCACCCTGACAGTTAGGAAGTTTTTCCTAATGTCCAACCTAAACCCCCACATGCTGCAATTTTAGCCCATTGCTTCTTGTCCTATCCTCAGAGTTTAAGAAAAACAATTTTTCTTCCTCCTCCTTGTAACAACCTTTTATGTACTTGAAAACTTATGTCCCCTCTCAGTCTTCTCTTTTCCAGACAAAGCAAACCCAATTTTTCCAATCTTCCCTCACAGATCATGTTTTCTAGACCTTTAATCATTTTTGTTGCTCTTCTCTGGATTCTCTCCAATTTGTCCACATCCTTCCTGAAAGGTGGCACCCAGAACTAGACACACTGGTGAGCTGGAGCCAGTTCGCACTGGTTCGCTAGAACCGGTTGTTAAATTTAGAAGCCCTTTTAGAACTGGTTCTAAAAGGGCTTCTAAATTTAACCGGCCAAAAGTGGCACCGACTCCACAGGTGCTCCAGCCCTGAAGCACCCAAGGGGAAAATTTGGTGGGAGCAGAGCACCCACTGGCAGCTCCCTGCCCCACCCCCGGCCCCAGCTCACCTTGCCTCCGCCTCCTACCCTGAATGCACTGCCCCGCTCTGCTTCTCCGCCAGCCCCCTGGCTTCCCACGAATCAGCTGTTCGCGTGGGAAGCCGGGGCAGGCTGAGAACCAAGCAGCGGCTTCCTGCTCAGGCCCAGGGAGGCAGAGCGGAGGTGAGCTCAGGCGGGGGGGAGGGCCACCCACGCTGCAGCAGGTAACACAGGGGGCGGGGGGCGTACAGGGGAACCGCTCCCCGCCCCAGCTCATCTCCGCCACCCTTGGCCTGAGCGGGAAGCCGCAGCCTGCTTCTCAGCCCTCCCCGGCTTCCCGCCGAACAGCTGATTCACAGGAAGCCGGGGGGGGGGGGGTGTGAGGGCGCAGAGAGGCAGAGCAGGGTGGTGCATTCAGGGGAGGAGGCGAAGCGGAGGTGAGGTGAGCTGAGCTGGGGCTGGGCTCTGCACCCACCAAAATTTTCCCCGTGGGGGCTCCAGCCCTGGAGCACCCAGGGAGTTGGCGCCTAAGGCGCCACTTTTGATGTGATCAGTGGGGGGAGCGGCCACTCCCCCTGCTCCCCCCCAGCTATGCTCCCCCACTCCTAGGAGCCAGAGGGACCTGCCAGATGCTTCCTGGGAGCTGCCCCAGGTAAGCACCGCCAGGACTCCCCACCTCGCCCCCCGGCAGGTGCCTCTGGCTCTTAGGGCTGGGCACCCACTACGGTGGCCCATGAGACCCTCCTGGCTGGTTCTGGGGGCAGTCAGGGGACAGGGGTGGATGGGGCAGGGGTCCTAGGGAGGAGCGGGGGGCGGCAACGACCCCCTCGTGAAGTGAGGAGGGAACCCATTGTTAAGATTTTGGTAGCTCATCACTGACTAGACATAATACTCCAGTTGAGGCCTAATCAGAGTGGAGCAGAGCAGAAGAATTACTTCTCATGTCTTGCTTACAATACTCCTGCTAATACATCCCAGAATGATGTTCGCTTTTTTTGCAACAGTGTTACACTATGACTCCCAGATCCCTTTCTGCAATACTCCTTCCTAGGCAGTCATTTCCCATTTTGTATGTGTGCAACTGATTGTTCCTTCCTAAATTGAGTACTTTGCATTTGTCCTTATTGAATTTCATCCTATTTACTTCAGACCATTTCTCCAGTTTGTCCAGATCATTTTCAATTTTAATCCTATCCTCCAAAGCACTTGCAACCCCTCCAAGCTTGGTGTCATCTACAAACTTTATAAGTGTACTCTGTATGCCATTATCTAAATCATTGATGAAGATATTGAACAGAACCAGACGCAGAACTGATCCCTGCGGGACCCCACTCGTTATGCCCTTCCAGCATGACTGTGAACCACTGATAACTACTCTCTGGGAACTGTTTTCCAACCAGTTTTACACCCACCTTATAGTAGCTCCATCTAGGTTGCATTTCCCTAGTTTGTTTATTAGGGGATCATGCGGGACAGTATCTAAAGCTTTACTAAAATCAAGATATACCATGTCTACCGCTTCCCCCCTATCCACAAGGCTTGTTACCCTGTCAAAGAATCTCTACATGAACTCTACAGGGTCTCCTGCTTCTCAGCTCAGAAATATTTTTCCTTCTTTTGGACCCCCCCTCTGCTCTGAGCCTCCCCCTTCACTCCTAGGCTCTCCTGCCGGCCTTCTAAACTCTGCCACAACTACAGCAGAAATGGTACACTCTCAAAAGTGCTTTTGGACTACATAAACATTACTCCTGAGACCTAAAGTCTGCAGTACCTCTTGCATGCTTTGTAAAACAACACTTAGAAGATGACTGCATACTATGTGCTATTCTTTAAAGGAAATTAGTAGATTAACACCCCACTCTACTGAAAACTGGCATGGGGATTTCAGTAACCACAAGTGGCCAAGACCTCAGATTTTAGTTCTCAGATTAAAAAAAGTAGTAATCTCAAGCACCATGCTGAAGCACTGAAACCAGCAGTGTTTCAGAGGGGAGACCCAACACCACTTCCTGCGCTATTTAGGTTTTCCTTAGCAGTCCCCCTTCCAAGAACAAAGCAGGTCAACTATTTAGCTTGTGAGCACTGATGATATCACAGTACAAACAAAAACAGTTAGCACACCTATTTGAATCAGGGTTCTCAAGCCATTTCATACTATCAACTTATATTCCTTTTTCCTTCAGTGAATTTGTCCCATTCTTCTGTTGCCATAGAAATGTAAGTCATGCCTGTAAAGAGGATTATCACATCTTACAGAATCCAAAAGGAAGAGGAGCTAGGATGTGAGGACAACTTTTCTTCGAACGCAAAATCTTCCAGGACTAGTGATTTATGGGGAAAGAAAGAACTGCTGCCAAAGAGACTTGCTTTTGTTTAAATTATCTCTTTGTTCCTGTTCTCTTTAAGATGAAACCTCTGTAATGTATATTGTGTTCTTCACGTCTGTCTGAGATCCAAGGGGACAGGCACATAACTACACCCCACCCTACGGAACAGATTCAGCAAAATTATTAAAAACTACAATTCAAGACACTGTAACCACGCGGTTCAAGAATCAATGTTTCCACAGGTTGAATCCAATCCTGGAGGCTGGCCCCTCCATATGCATCCCACATGGCAGGATGTGACCCATTTCTTTCAGTTCTCTCTGCTGGTAAACCTGCTGAGGGAGTGGAAGAACAGAGGATATCAACAAGTGGTGGTAGGAAGATAGGAGAGGCTAAGTTTGAATGGAGAGCATAAATTGTTCCCACACCATATTCTAATGGTAGTGTGGGAGCTATGCACTGTTCTTTTAGGGTCCTTTAAGATACTAGCTCCTACAGACCCACAGCTGGGGATGGCACTCAGCACATAACATTTAATTATAAATCCTTGCAAAATGAGGTTTACACTGAAAATGCAGACAGAACCGCATGGCATTAGAGCACCACTACAGACCCACCACCACCACCACCCACACACGCACACACTTCCGTCCTGATTCTCCTTTACAGAAAGGCACCTTTACACCATTCTGTCACTGTAAAGAAGCCTTAAAAAGGGTGCAAAGTTGGTTACACTCATTTTTAGGCCTATTTACACTGCCAGGGCGATGTAAAACAGACAGTGTAAACAGTAATCAGGCTCAGGAAAGCCACTTACCGCTGGCAGCTGGACACAGTTGGAACTGACATCATATTCGATATATGCCACTTCTGTCCCCTCCTCTGATTTCCCATCCTTCGTATAACAAACATCCCTGGTCCGAGTGGTCAGACGGTCCACTTCCTCCATTGTATAGACACAGAGTGCAGACTCCTCACTCACTTTGCCAGATGAAGCCTGCCAGGCAGAAAAGGCAGTGAACAGCACTTCTCCTTGGGTGCTGAATCTCCCTCTTGTCAGATCACTGCCGGGTTCAGTGACATAAGCAGCCTGCAGTATGCTGTATGTTTTCTTTTTGCTCCTACAGAGTAGTGGTAATTCCACATAGGAGTAATAGTGAGAGTCATCCAGACAGATTCGTGAGATGTAGGTCTTGTACTCCCGTGACTGGGACTTCAGATCCCGGCGATAAAACAGGAAGTAAACGCTGGAGCGATGGATAAAGGATTTGATGAAATGGTGGTTATACTCGGAGAGCCGACCCACAGCCAACTTAGCCGTTTCTTCATAGGAGAAAATGGAGTGAGAGTCTGCCCCTTGCATGTCCCCCCCATGGGCCCTGAGATTTCGGGTGGTGATAGGAGGGATACCCCCTCCAACCCCTCTGCTGGTATACCCTCGTCCTACAAAGAGCAGAGGCATGTCATCTTTTGAGTGGCCTACGAGTCCCACAGTAGTGATATTTGGGTCATTTGCAGCCACATACTGAGTGTCTCCAGGGCTCTCCGGTCGGAAGAGAACGTGGTCAATGGATGTGAGGCTTCTTTTTTCACAGATCCCCTGGTGCACGCTGCCACACACAATGAGCTCCTCCTGCACAGAGTTCACCAGTAACAACTTGTTGTGATTGTCAGTGTTGTGTGCCTGGGGACATTCCAGCTTTGAGACAGGGGGGAGACAATCTTTGCTGTCCAAAACTGGTCCAGTTTGAACTGCGCTCTCCATCATCAGGTCTGAAGTTAGTTGGAAAAGAAAGTTGGTGCCGCCCAGATAAAGGGTCCCAGACTCAGAATCCATAGTCAGGTGAAGGAATTTTGTGGTGTTGTGTGAAAAGGTGACATACTGCAGTCCCCTTGGAATCACTGCCCCCAGGAAACAGAGAGCAGGAAGAAGGAAAGTTCCCAGAGACATGGTAAACGTTCTGCAAGAGAGAGAAAGCTGTTACCCTCTGGAGCCAGGAGTGAAGGTTTACACAAATCAGAGTCTTTCAACATTGTACTTTTATTATGAGAAGAGGTGGGTGAACAGTGGCTAAATCTAGAGACCAAACAGCAACAAATGAGAAATTCTTAAAGAATATCAAAAGCAGGAAGCCCATGGAAGCATCAATGGCTTTGTGCACCAAGGTATTAAGGTGACAAGCGCAGAGTAAAATAAGACTGTTGAGAGGCTGGAATATTACAGATATTCCTGGGACACTTACCAGATTACTTCATTTGTTGGTGGAGATCCCCATTACCAAGACTTTCATTGTAGGCCCAGAACTTGGATTGGTTATCTGAGAAACAGGGAATCAATATTCATGTTTCCTCAAGAGAAATCTGGCCAAAGCATTGACCCAACAATGCCACCTCTGGCAGAAGGTCCTATTTATACTGTAAAAACTAGCACGTCAGGGAGCTGGTTCAAACTCAGAAACCCCACACAATAGCTAAAACACAGTATGTCCTTGCAGTACAGACAGAAGTGAGCCTTGTTTAACCATGCTCCTGGACTGTATTACAGACATAGGCTTTAGCAGGGTTGTGCACTGTGAGTTCTCCAGGACAGGGGCCATACGTTTAGAGAGAATCTAGTACACTATGGGTATTACTCAAGAGCAATATTTCATGATAATACATCATGGTTAGAACAGGGCCGGCAACCTTTCAGAAGTGGTGTGCCAAGTCTTCATTTATTCACTTTAATTTAAGGTTTTGCGTGCCATTAATACATTTTAACTTTTTTAGAAGGTCTCTCTCTATAAATCTATATATTATATAACTAAACTATTGTCATATGTAAACAAGGTTTTCAAAATGTTTAAGAAGCTTCTTTTAAAATTAAATTAAAATGCTGATCTTACGCCGCCGGCCCGCTCAGCCCGTCGCCGGCCTGGGGTTCCATTCACCTAGGTCGGCAGGAGGCTGAGTGGGGCCTGCAGCCAGGACCCCGGCTGGCAAAGGGCAGGCAGCCAGAACCCCAGACAGGCAGTGGGCTGAGCGGGGCCGGCGGCCAGGACCCCAGACTGGCAGTGGGCTAAGCAGCTCAGCCCGCTGCCGGCCTGGGGTTCCGTCCACCAGCTCCTGCCAGCCAGCCAGGATCCCGGCTGCCGGCCCCGCTCAGCCCACTGCCGGTCTGGAGTCCCGGCCCTGTCCACATAGAGTAGGTACCTACCTTCTCCCTGGTTCCAACCCATTCTCTTTCTCTCTCTCTGCACTGAGATGAGGGTGGGAGTGCACTGAGCACAGGGCTGGGGGTGAAGGAGCAGGATGGGGGTTGGGGTGCAGAGTCTGGCCAGGAGCTAGAAAGAGGGAGGGGGTTCAGGGTTGGGGCAGGAGGTTTGGGTGTGGAGCACTTACCTGGGCAGCTCCCATTTGGTGTGAGGGGTGCAGGTGGGAATGCGGGGGGGTTGTCCCGGAGCTCCCGTTTGGTGCTCAGGGTGGGAGTGGGGATGTGGGGGGTGCAAGAGTCAGGGCGTGGGATGTGGGGGGGCTGGGTATGTGTGGGGAGTGCCAGAGTCAGGGCTGGGGTGTGTGAGGAGGTTTCAGGGGTCAGGGCAGAGGGCTGGGGGTGTGGGCTGGGGTCATCAGGGTGCTACCAGCCCCCTGCTCTGAGCAGCTCACGGCAGGGGGCTGGAGGGGTTATGCCCTGATTCCACCCCCTTCCCCAAAGTCCCTGGAGCAGAGAGCATGCTGCGGCTCTGCTTTTACCTCTCCCCTTCCCAAGAGCAGTCAGCTGATCGGCTGCAGGGCGGGAGAGAAGGAGGGGCAGGAACCCAGCACACTGGGGGAAGAAGCTGGGGGAGGAGGAAGCTTGCCTGCCCTGCAAGGAGAGAGCGGTTGGCGGAAAAGAGCGGGCCGGGCCGGGCAGGATTTTTAGTGCACGCTGCTGTCTGCCGGGTCCGGCAGACCGCAGCGTGCCATTAAAATTTGGCACGCGTGCCATAGGTTGCTGACCCCTGGTTTAGGAAAAAAAAATACAGCTCACTTCTGATTACACTATAGGACTGAAATATATATTAAACTTTTTTTTTACACACAGTGTAGGTGAGTCTCAGTTAATAGAATCAAACTGTTCTGCATTTGAATCAAGCAAAAAACTGTCAGTGTTCAGAGAAATCATATTGTTTTTTGCATCCTACTTCTTCAGTCTCTGTCACACCTCCAATCCTAGCTTCAAGTTCTCTTCCCCAGATTTTTCACCCCATATAGTAGCATTTCAGGTTTCAGATCAATGTCATTTGAAAATCTCACAAGGATAGTGCCTGCTCTGAGTTTTCTTTACAAAACAGACCCTGACAAGCTCCCAAGAACCAGCGTTGTTCCTATTACAAATCCTCCGGTTTCAAAAACATACGTTTCCTCCAGCTCTATTTATATCCTATTAAAGAACATCTGCAGCAATCAATATTGAGCCTCAGCACTAGTCCAATAAAGGGAACAAAATAAGTCAGGCTTCTCTCTTATTGACCAATTCACAGACTAACACTATTCTGCATCCATTGCTATGGTAACCATCCATCTAGGTGTGAAAGGTCATAGTTGGCTCAGCTGTACCAGCAGAACTCCAAGGAGAGGCTTCAAAGATCAGCAGCACTCATTTCCCTGAGGCCCTTTGGAATATCCCTATTAGGATCACTCCTTCCCATCCCTGACGCATCTTACTCCAATAATATTTAATTGTCATGGCAAATGTTATCAAAACGTAAAACTGAGACCAATCCCTCCAGTCTGAGGGCACTGGACAGTCCGCCCAGGCCAGAGCATCACACTGTGCCCGGGTTTGATTCCCTGTGCCCCTCTCTCATTGCACCCTTTGGAAACAAAGGCTCCTAGCTGCTTTTCAGAAAGATGACTACTTTATTCAGTGCTGAATGTGATCACAGGCCTTCTGGAGAGACTGCACTGGACAGTAACGCAATCCTCATTTCTTAGAGCAGGGGTGGGGAACCTTTTTTCTATCAGGGACCATTGACTCACAGAAAAAAGCAGTCGTGGGCCACAAACAGCCCCGTGGTGGGAGGCTTGGGGCTTCCCACCGGCAGTGGGGGAAGGTTTGAAGTGCAGGAGGGAGCTCCGGGCTGGGGCAAAGAGTTTTGGGGTGCAGGAGGGGGCTCAGGGCTGGGGCAGGGAGTTGGGGTGCAGGAGGAGGTTCGGGATGCAGGCTCTGGGAAGGAGTATGGGTGTGGGAGGAGCTCAAGGCTGGGGAAGGGGTGCGGGCCTGGGAGGGAGTTAGGGTGCAGGAGGAGGTTCCGACCTGGGGCAGGAGGTTTGGGGTGCGGGCTCTGGCTGGACGGCGCTTACCTCAGGTGGCTCCCGATCAGCAGCACAGCGGGGCTAAGGTAGGCTCCCTGCCTGCCCTGGCTCCCTGCTGCTCCCGGAAGCGGCCAGCATATCCAGCCCCTAGGGCCCCATATGGACTATAACGTGGATAGAAAGCTGGTTAGATTGTCAGGTTCAACGGGTAGTGATCAACAGCTCCATGTCTAGTTGGCAGCTGGTATCATGCGCAGTGCCCCAGGGGTCGGTCCTGGGGCCGGTTTTGTTCAACAACTTTATTAATGATCTGGATGATGGGATAGATTGCACCCTCAACAAGTTCACGGATGACACTAAACCGAGGGGAGAGGTAGATATGCTGGAGGGTAGGGATAGGGTCCAGCGTGACCTAGACAAATTGGAGGATTGGGCCAGAAGAAATCTGATGCGATTTAACAAGGACAAGTGCAGAGTTCTGCACTTAGGACAGAAGAATCCCACCACCGCTACAGGCTGGGGACCGACTGGCTAAGCAGAAGTTCTGCAGAAAAGGACCTGGGGATTACAGTGGATGAGAAGCTGGATATGAGTCAGCAGTGTGCCCTTGTTGCCAAGAAGGCTAATGGCATACTGGGCTGCATTAGTAGAAGCATTGCCAGCAGATGGAGGGAAGTGATTATTCCCCTCTATTCGGCACTGGTGAAGCCGCATCTGGAGTATTGCATCAAGTTTTGGGCCCCCCACTACAGAAAGGATGTGGACAAATTGGAGAGAGTCCAGCGGAGGGCAACAAAAATGACCAGGAGGTTGGGGCACATGACTTACAAGGAGAGGCTGAGGGGACTGGGATTATTTAGTCTGCAGAAGAGAAGAGTGAGGGGTGGATTTGACAGCAGCCTTCAACTACCTGAAGGGGGGTTCCAAAGAGGATGGAGTTCGGCTGTTCTCAGAGGTGGCAGATGACAGAAGAAGGAGCAATGGTCTCAAGTCACAGTGGGGGAGGTCTAGGCTGGATATTAGGAAACACTTTCACTAGGAGAGTGGTGAAGCACTGGAATGGGTTACCTACAAAGATGGTGGAATCTCCATCCTTAGAAGTTTTTAAGGCCGGGCTTGACAAAGCCCTGGTTGGGATTATTTAGTTGGGGTTGGTCCTGCTTTGAGCAGGGGGTTGGACTAGATGACCTCCTGAGGTCCCTTCCAACCCTGAGATTCTATGATTCTACGAGGGGACGGGGGGGCTCTGCACAGTGTGTGCTACCCGCAGGCACCTCCCTTGCATCTCCCATTGGACACAGTTCCCAGCCAATGGGATCTGCGGAGCCGGCGCTGGGGGCAGAGCGCAGCGCTTCCCTGATCGCACATGCCTAGGGGCGGCAGGGACATGCCGGTTGCTTCCGGGAGCTGCACAGAGCCGACCGGACTTTTAACGGCCTGGCAACCCTAACTTCCCCCTGCAGTGCGGTGAGCCAGCACTCACAACTCCAGCCCCATGGAGGGGCGCCGCGTCTCGGGGCTTCCGGCCCACAGTGTGGAGACTTGTTGCAAGCTGGATGAAATGAAACAGCAGGCCAAATCCGGCCCGTGGGCCATAGGTTCCCCACCCCTGTCTTAGAGTATTAAATTCTCTAAGGACAAAGCATCACATTAGAATGTATTTCTTCACTAACCCTGCAAGTCTCTGAGTAGCAGCAGCTCTCTCCTCATTTCCTGCACAGACTTATCCAGGCAGCATGTAAGCCAGTGTGGAAATCCAAAGCTCTTATTTTGGGACACAATGTAGGCCCCCATTTGTTCTCTGCAGGCACCTCCACCCAATCTTGAATAGTAATTTTAAAAAGTTGGTCAGTCCTAAAGAGCAAAAGCCAGAAATGAGTCGACAGGAGACGACTTATGAAAAAGGGCAAGACAGAGCCTCCTTCAGAGGAACTGTTCATCTCTTCAGAATCCACGGACTACTTACTCTCTGGCAGTTCTCTGGCTGAGAATTTCTCTGTTCATTCAGAGACTACTCTCTGACTATCACTTCCCATCACCTGCCGGAAACAACCAGCAAGCTCCACATACTATCCTTGCACCTCTTGGAAAGTATTAAATTGCTTTCCAAAATCTCAGCATTCATTAAAAACAAAACAAACCAACCAACCCTTCAACTGTTATAGTTGCAAAGAAAACCTCACAACTGTGACCCAAAAGTATAATTGATGCAAAGTCTGGAACCATAGCTCTGAGAGGCAGGGGTGCTGGAACAATTTGTATATTGTGGGTTCTGAGAGCCACTGAACCAAACTGTAAACTCTGTATATGACGGAAACCCTGTATATGATGGGCACCCCTAGCACCCCTAGGGCCAGCACCTAGGCTGAGAGCTGTGAACTACCCCATTCATTTCACCAAAGTGTAAACTCAGCTGCTTAGTTAAGCTTATTACTGATTTCTTTTCTCATGCAAAAAAGGAGAGGGTAGGGTCACAGATTTGTACAAACTGCTGCCAGTAGCATCTCATGTTGGTGCCACAAGGGGTGGTGCATGCTGGATGCCACCACCGATTTTCTTTTCCCCCAACAAAGTAGCCAAGCCCAAGTGGCTTAGCAGAATCCCTGGATATACTAAAGCCTCACTGAAGCCATGAGTATATTGAACCTCAGGTGCCCATTTGCCCTCAGAAAGCACACGTCATCTGACTGTCCTTACAATCTACCATGAGCTGTATCTCATTTTGAGAACTCACATGGGCGGAGTTCAATTGGTGGGTAGAACTTGGAAGAATACTGCCACTTTCCCCTCCCTGCCCCCAATCTGACTTCTGTTCGATCTTTGTGCTGAGCTCAAAGTGATGATGTTCAGCAAGGAGCATTACTGCAGGAAACAAGTCTGCAATGCTGTGAGGGAAGATCATCACCTGCTGAATGGTAAGACTCAACTGGGCTGTATCTAATTGATAATAAACTCCTTGGCACAGGGACTGTCTCCCCTCTGGGTGTGATACAGCACCCAGCACACCAACAGGATACAGAAAATAATAGCAATTGTAACAACTGGAAAAGTCAGGTTCTAATTTTGGCTCTGCCACTCACTTGGCAAATCATATAACCTTTCAGCTATTACCATTCCCCTGTAAAACCAAGATATTACTGCCCTGACACAAAGAGATGGTCTGTGATATCCTGTGGATGGATGGTGTTACAGATACTATCCAGTATTAATTACAGGGCTTTATAAAGCTCTGAAAACACTTCATGTGCTTGTTGTAGGTAAGTAGACAGCATTGCCAGGACAGACACAAAGCACTGACACACTCCCTTCAAAGCACACATACACTGATTCGCATAACACCAGCACTGGTTACATTTAGTTTACACACACACAGAGGGGCTTTTATTCTCAGTGGATAACGGACATTTAGAATTCGCTGCTCCCAACGCTTCTGACAGAAACTGCCTTGCTAGGAATCTCAAACACTGGACTCACCTCAGGTTCTCTCTCTACTATATGGGGAAGGAGTGGATTGAAGAATTTTATTCAAGCGTCTGTCACAGAGAGACATTTATATCTGTTGATAGGTATTTCTTAAAGTCAACAAACAAGTTGTTATGGAACTTTTACAGAATGTCAATGTCATAATATCAAACTACTAAAGCAGCCAAAGCAGGGGAGAAAATGATGACTTTATACATCAACATTAAGAAAATAAGTCAAAACCAACGAGGAGTCCTTGTGGCACCTTAGAGACTAACAAATTTATTTGGTCATTAGCTTTCGTGGGCTAAAACCCACTTCATCAGGTATTAGCCCAAAGATTCCTTATTGTTTTTGCTGATACAGACTAACTTGACTACCACTCTGAAAAAAATTAAGTCAAGTATATCTAACATGATTAATTTCCTGTGATGCTGGAAGGTCCTGCACTGGAGGGCCCGCTGGCCTTCCTAACCTTCCACGTGTCCACAATTGCACATTGCTCTTCTTTTTAACGCCCAACTCTCCAATTACATCTCCCCACCACTGAATTGGCAAAGGTCCCCTTCCCATGACAAAAGTTCCTGAGACACAGGACTGGCTGATAAGGTGGGACATCTAACAGTAATACAACTGAAACTCACAAACTGTTAGTCCTGAGGCATGTCCATCTGTCTGTTGGTCATATGGGATATTCAGTTTCTGCAGAATTGAAGATTTTACTGGGGAAAAAAAAAAGGTTCTGGTCCTCCTGGTTGTGAAGAAAACCTTCCAAACATATACTGAGTATAAAGTGAGACAGTGTTATTTTCCTGACTCTGCAAAGAGCCCGAAACAGTGGCTCACAGATGTGTGAGCTCCACTGCAAAGCACTACTTTAATCAACTGTTAACTCTAAAAGCTAACGATGTCAAAAATTCAGTATAAACTTCAATTTCAGCAAATGGAATGAGGAACTGGTGTAAACAAACGCACAAACAGGGAGGGGCCGAACACCAGTGGTGGGAGCATTGAGAGACCAGAAAAGGGACAGAGGTGCACCTAGTCCCATAAGTGTGACAGGGAGGTTACCATACATAGTCCTAAATGTTCTGCCTATCACATAGACCATTATTAAAAATGGAAATCAGCCCTCTCCACTTAATGTGCTTGACATTCTGGTCAGGACAGAGCCCTAGAATGCTGCATAGCCCTGAGCCATAATCACTAAAGTCCAAGGCATTTTTTCTTCTTGCTTTCCAAGGGTGAGAGGTTTGAAGATATTCTCCAGTGAAAGGGCTTCAAAATGAACACCTAAAGCAGTGGTTTGAGAAAGTACTGGCCCATGAGAAGACTTTCCCTGGAACAGTATACAGCGAGATGGCACATCTGAGAGGTCTGGACCTCTCAGAAACAGGGAGATGGTTGGTATAATTTATGTTCTATGAACCTCACTCCACTTCATCCCTAGAATTAAGTGCGTGTATTGAATATAGTGCCCATAGCTGTCATGTTATTATTAGGGGAATTATGTAAGGGATTGTGCATGCTAACTGCAGTTGGGTTTGTGTGATTACTGGGGGTACCACTGAGCCCAATTCCACCAGCCTGAACTCCCTTACACTGTCCTGCTGAGCCAGGCCCCCAAGCAGCACTTAAGTGCACACCCCCTCTGGGGTGCAAACCCAAAATAGTATTGTCTTGAGCTGCACAGAGAACTATACAGTGTAAGCTCATGAAATTCTCCCCCTCCCTCAATGTGGAGGAAGATATGCACAGCTTTCTGCCCCCCAGTTATGAATTCTACAAACTAGTTTCAGAGAAAACAAAAACAAGTTTATTAACTACACAAAATAGATTAAGTGATTATAAGGGATAGCAAACAGATCAAAGCAGATTACTGAACAAATAAAACAAACATGCAAACTAAGCTTAAAGTGGTTACAAGTAGTAATTTCTCACCCTAAATGTTATTTTAGGGATTTCTTTCACAAGTCAGACACCTTTTCCAGCCTGGGCTCAGCTCTTCTCCCCCCTTTTGTCTTTGTTTCTTAGATGTTTCCAGCAGTTATCCTGGACGGGGATTCAGTGAAGAACAAACACTGATCAAGTCACTCCCCAGCCTTAAGTAGGTTTTACATATGGCGGGAACCCTTTGTTTTCCAGTGTGGTCCGCCCATGACCCCCCCTCCATGGAAAAATACTGGTATTTTATCATGGAGTCCAGTATCAGGGGATAGCCGTGTTAGTCTGAATCCACAAAAACAAGGAGTTCGGTGGCACCTTAAAGACTAACAGATTTATTTGGGCATAAGCTTTTGTGGGTTAAAAATCCACTTCAGATGCATGGAGTGAAAATTACAGATGCAAGCATTATATAATGACACAGAAAGAGAAGGGAGTTACCTCACAAGTGGAGAGCCAGTATTGACAGGGCCAATTCGATCAGGATGGATGTAGTCCACTCCCAATAACAGATGAGGAGGTGTCAATTCCAGGAGAGGCAAAGCTGCTTCTATAATAACCCAGCCACTCCCATTCCCTAGTCAAACCCAAATTAATGATGTTAAATTTGCAAGCGAATTTTAGTTCTACTGTCATTGGAAGTTTTAAAGAACAGGTTAGACAAACATCCACCAGGAATGGTCTAGCTATTACTTAGTCATGCCTTGAGTGCAGGGGACTGGACTAGATAACTATTGAGGTCCTTTCCAGTCCTACGCTTCTATGATTCTGATTGTACAAACCCAACCTGAATACTAAGAACCAGGGGGGTTGCGTTAACAGAGGTGAGCACAAAGGTGGTCGCAGCATGAAAAGGTTTGGGAACCACTGCTAGATTAAAGAGCCTACTGGAAGAGTCAACTGCCATTCTGCAATACCCCCAGACTGAGCACTCTCACCCTTTGTAGGCCTCCCAGGACCCCCTTCCCAGTAGCCCTAATAATTAAACAACAGCATCTGATTTGTAGCCGATCAAGATAAGCTGGGAGGGTAACTGACTGTCACAGGTGAGGTGGGGGCCTGACTCCCCTTACGGGTATGTCTACACAGCCTGCAGCAGTGAGCCTCACTGGGTGGACACTCAGGTTAGTGGGGCTTGTGCTAGCACTCGAAAAATCACTGTAATGACAGCACTTTGAAGTTGCAGTTTGGGCTGACACCTGGAGAGGAGTGGGCTTCAGAGCCTGAGCTCCAGCCTGAGACTCACTTCCACAGGCTACATAGACACATCCTAACAGATCAGCCTGCCTGTGACAACATAGTAGCCAGTAAGGCCCAGATCCACATAGGTATTTAGGCTTCTAACTTCCTTTGAAATACCTTTGTGGATTTGGGCCTAATATCTCACTAATACTGTAAACAGTAATAACATCTCCCTTACTTCAACTCAATATTCCCCTGCTCACATTTCCAAGATTCACAATTGCTTCTTAGCCATTGCATTGCACTGTGGATACACATTATGTTCAGTTGCTTGCTCACTATGATCCCAGAATCCTTTTCTGAGTCATTGCTTTCCAAAATACAGTCCCCCATTTTAGCCCCCCATTCTTGGTTCCTATATAACCTTCCATTTAGCTCTATTAAAATGTGTGTTGTTCAAACAAGCTCAATTTTCCATGAGATCCAGACAATTTTGGAGGAAAGACAGTTACCCATCTTTCATAACTGTTTCTCCTCGAGACGTGTTGCTCATGTCCTTTCCACAGTAGGTGTGTGCCCGCCCACATGCACAGTTATTGGAATTTTTTGCCTTAGCGGTATCCACTGGGCAAGCTCTGGCACCCTCTGGAGTCCCGCACTCATGCACTGGTAGATGAGGTGCTGGGACCCTACACCCTCTCAGTTCCTTCTTGCCCGCAACTCCAACAGAGGGGCAACAGGATGGGTCATGGAATGGACATGAACAACACATCTCAAAGAGCATCAGTTAGGAAAGGTATATAAGCGTCTTTTCTTCTTGGAGTGTTTGGGTCATGTCCATTCCATGCTAGGTGACTCAAGTAGTATTCCTGGAGGTGGGCTCGGAGTTATGGTTTCACTGTTTGCAATACAGCTCTACCAAAGCTGGCGTAGTCTCTGGCCTGCTAGGTAATGGCATCGTGGGATGCGAAAATATGTATAGATGACCAAGGAGCGGCTCCACAGATGTTCTGAATTGGCACTTAGGCCAGGAAGGTTGCTGAAGAGGCCTGCACTCTGGTGGAATGGGCGGTTACAATCGTCGGTGGTGGCACCTTCACCTGTTCATAACAAAACCTAATGCAGGTGGTTATCCAAGAGGAAATTCTTTGTGCAGAAACAGGCAGACCTTTCATTCTGTCTGCTACTGCGATGAAAAGTTGCGCTGACTTACAGAATGGTTTCATTCTTTCTATGTAAAAGGGCAGTGCTTTTTTGACATCCAGAGTGTGCAACCTGCAATCCTCGTTAGACCTATGAGGTTTTGAGAAGAAGACTGGCAGAAATATGTCCTGATTAGTATGAAACTGCGACACCACCCTAGGTAAAAAAGCGGTGCAGTCACAGTTGAACCTTGTCCTTATAGAACACTGTGTAGGGCAGCTCTGATGTGAATACTCTGATTTCAGAGACCCTTCCAGAGAGCCGATATGATTGCCACCAGGAAGGACACTTTCCAGGAGAGGAGCAAGAGGACACAAGAAGTCAGTGGCTCAGAGGGTGGCCCTGTGAGCCTTGAGAGCACTAGGTTCAGATCCCAAGGTGGGATAGGGTCACAAACTTGAGGGTAAAGTCGCTCCAGACCTTTCAGAAACTTGACCGTCATGTCATGGTAAAAATAACAACCTGCCCTGGATCAGAGGGTGTAAGGCTACAATGCCCGCTAAGTGGACTTTAACTGTCTAGAGGGACAGGCCTTGGTGCTTGAGGTGCAAAAGATAGTCCGAAATCAACTGAAGCGAGGCCTGGTCAGGCGAAAGATCCCAGTCCGATGCCGAACACGCAAAGCGCCTCCACTTAGCTGGGTAGGCTGCCCTGGTGGAGGGCTTTCTGCTACCCATCAGGATGCTCTGAACTTGAGCCAAGCATGCCTGCAGCCATGCAGAAATCAGGCTGTCAGGTGTAGGGCTGCTAGATTTGGGTTCAGTAATTGGTCGTGGCTCTGGAGAAGTAACTCCGGCTAGAGCGGTAATTCCAGTGGTACCGCTATTGAGAGCTCCAGCAGTGTGGCGAACCAGTGTTGGCGGGGCCATGCCAGAGCTATCAGGATTACCTTCACCTTGTCTTGCTTGATCTTCACAAGGACTCTGTTCACTAGTGATATTGGCAGGAAGGTATACAGTAGTGCCCCTGACCACAGGAGCAAGAAGGCATCGGATAGGGAGCCTCTGGCGAGCCTGTGAATCAAGTGGAAATTAGGGCACTTCCTGTTCTGTCTGGATGTGAACAAGTCCATCTGAGGAGTCCCCCACTTCTGGAGGATTACGCTGACTACTTCCGGGTGAAGGGACTACTCATGCTGAGATAAGAAGGTCCTGCTGAGGCGATCTGCTAGCACGTTCCTGGCCCCCGGGATGTGCGAGGCCACCATGTGGATGGCATGCTGCACACAGATGTCCCATAACCAGACAGCTTCTTGGCAAAAGGCTGATGAGCGGGCGCCACCTTGCTTGTTGATATAGAACATCCTGGCAGTATTTTCTGTTAGGATTTGAACCACCTTGCCTGTCAGGTGGGGCAAGTATACCTGGCAGGCCAAGCATATCAACATGAGCTCTCTGATATTTATGTGGAGAGAGCAATATTCCTGCGACCCAGCAACCTTGCATGCCGAGGCCACCAAGGTGGGCTCCCCAACCCAGGTCCGAGGCATCAGAGACCAGATTCACCAAAGGGAACAAGGCCACAAAAGGAACTCCTTCCATTACCGAGAGTTGGGGTCTGTCCATCATTCCAGGGATGACCGGATATGGTCTGGTACCGTCACCACCTGGTCCACATCATGTCTGTTGGGAACATAGACTAATGTCAGCCACGCTCACAGGGGTCTGAGATGAAGCCGCAGATGCCGGACCATGCAAGTTCAAGCTGCCATATGGCCCCTTGAGGCAAATGTGGACAGTCGTGAGAGGGTGGGCTCCCACATGGGAGATTAGTCTGGACATGGCCTGGAAGCAGGCCTCTGGCAGAAAAGCTCTAGCTTGCACAGAGTTGAGGATCACCCCTCTGAACTATATAAGCTAAATGGGGGTCAGAGTTGATTTTGTCTCGTTTATCAACAGGCCCAGATCATGACAAGTGGAGCACACCAGATTGAGGCGTCTTTACATCTGGGCCTGTGAATGTGATCTTCCCTTGACGAGCCAGTCATTGAGATACGGGAAGATCTGCACTCCGTGACTCCTCAGGTAAGCGGCCACTGGCACCATGCACTTTGTGAAAATGCTTGGGACGGACAAGAGGCCGAAGGGTAGTGCCATGAACTGGAAATGGCACTGGCCCACCAGAGAAACTGTCTATGTCCATGGAAAATGGAAATAAGAAAATATGCATCCCTCAGGTTGAGAGCAGCTTACCAGTCTTCTGGATCCAGGGAGAGAATAATGGAGGCCAGGAAAACCATGCAAAATGTCAATCTCGAGATATTTGTTGAGGCAACGCAGATCCAGAATGGGTCTGAGGCCTCCTTTGGCCTTCGAGATTAGGAAATATTAGGAATAGAACCCTTTCCCCCGCATATCACGAGGAACCTCCTCTACTGCCCCCAGTCATAGGAGGGTTTCCACCTCCTGAATGAGGAGGTGCTCGTGAGAAGGGTCCCTGAAGAGGGATAGGGAATGGAGAAAAACTGCAGGGTATAGCCCAGGGGTGGCCAAACCGCGGTTCGTGAGCTGCATGAGGCTCTTTTACAGTTTAATGTATGGCTCACGGAGCCCCCCATCCCCCTCCATTCTCTGCTTACCAACCTTTGTGGGGAGAGCTGAGGGGTTCTGCCTTGCAGTGGAATGGTAGGGGTTAGCGGCTTCTGTCAGAGATGATTGGTGCCTGCTGAAAGTGGAGGGGCACAATGTAAAGATTTGGCCCCTCCAACAGCTTTAATCACACCCTAGGCATACTCCACCCCTTATCCTCAGCAGCCCCTCCCTGCAGCTCCCAGGTGTTAGCTCCATGTGGAGGCAGCAGTAAACAGCTGGGAGCTGCAGGGAGCAGCTGCTACTTTAGCTCTGCGGGGAGAGGCAGCAGCAAAAGCAGCGGCTCTCAGTGCAGTTCCCAGCTGTTTTCCACGGCCTCTCCCCATGGCTACAGCTCCCATCTCACCGGCTCCAGCAGCTGCCATGCAGGGAGGGGGCCTGGCAGCATCATGTGACCAAGCAGGACTTGCAAACCCTGGCAAAAGTCTGGGAGGGGCACGTGACCCCCCACATGACACCTCTGCAGGTAGTGGGGTCTCGGGGCTTCAGTCTCACTCCTGTTGAAGCCCTGAGCCCTGGCAGGCGACTCCCGCAGGGCTAAAGCCCCAAGACACCCACTCCTTGTGGGGCTGAAACCCCAAGCTTCAACACATGTGCGCCAGCTCTCAAACTTCTGAAAATTGTTGTATGCAGCTCGGAGGGTCAGTAAGTTTGGCCACCTCTGGTAATAGCCCAATGCTATTGTGTTGAGCACCCAATGATCTAAGGTTACTCAGGCCCATGATGTCAGGAAGAGACACACCCATTCAAAAACAAAGGGGGGGATGGATCCTGAAGTTCAGCTGGGATGCCGTCCTTTTGCACACCATCAAAATGCCTGCCGTAGCCCCCCCCCCCCGATGTTATGTAGGATCAGACTGAGCAGGTGAGGAAGATGAAGTGGGATGATGGCGTTTAAACCCCTTATCCCACTCCTTTCTCTTACAGGAGCCTTCCATGGCAGCCCCCAGAATCTGGTCAGTGGAGGCAGCCAGTACTGCTTCCTAGCAGCTTGCAGTATATAAAGACCGAGAGCGCATAACGTAGCCGAGAGTTCTTCAGGCCATGCAGCCTAGCAGTAGTCTACTCTGAGAAGAAAACATTCCCCTTGAATGAGAGATCCTGAATGGACAGCTGCATCTCCTGGGAGAGCCCTGAATGGACAGCTGCATCTCTTGGGAGAGTCCCGAAGGATTGCAGCCATGAACTGTGCCTCATGGCCACAATAGAGGCTACAACTCTGACTGCCAAGTCAGTCACATCCCATTTCATATGGAGGGAACCCCCTGCCACCACCTTGCCCTCCTCAGGATGGCTGCAAATTCTGGACCGAGGTCCTGAGGAAGGGAATCTTTGAACTTATTGAGGGAGTCCCACAAATTAAAACTATCTCCCCAACAGGGCCTGGTGATTTGACATCCAGAGCTGGAGACTGGCCGTCAAATAAACCTCTCTCCCAAAAAGGTCCAATTTTTTTGCAGCCTTATTTTTAGGCACAAGCCCGCCTGACCCACCTATCCATTCCATTAGCCACAGATACCACTAGTGACCCAGGGGGTGGATGGGTGTATAGATATCCAAACTCCTCGGAAGGAACGTAGTATTTCTTTTCCGCCCTCTTGGATGTCAGTGGTATAGGAGATGGGGTCTATCAAAGGGCCTTAGCTATTCTCAAGATCCCTTCATGCACTGGCAGTGCGATCCTAGCCAGGGCTGCTGCTGTTAGGACGTCAAAAAGGGTGGCTGTGGGTTCTGTGAGCTCCTCTGCCTCCAGAACCACATTTTTGGAGGCCACTCTCCTAAGCAGAGCTTGATGTGCTCTGAAGTCATTGGTGCAGGGGGGTGGTGAAAGAGACTGAAAGGGCCTCGCCACCGCTTCATCCAGGGATGAAGAAGATGATAGCTCAACAGGGGGAGGGGCTGGGGCACTCTCCCTCACTGGGGAGGTTTCCCATAGTGTGGGTACTTGCTCCTCGGTCCCTGTGTGAGAGCCCGAGTCAGTCTGAACCCGGTGTCAGCAGTGCAGTGGGTCACTTCTCTGATGCAACCATGGAAGAGCGGTGAGAGTATGGCACCGGCATCATCAGAAGACCCCATGGGTTCCAATAAGGCCATTGGGCTAGCCAATGACCCTGCTGCCATGCGCTTGCTGCGGGACCCATACTGATGTCCAGTACCCAAGACGACCACTGTTTGCGCAGAGAGCAGCTAAATTCCTGTTCTGATTCTGCAGAAGTGTCATCCCTTGAGGGCCATGGTGGGGCCATGGGAGCCTCCCCCTGATGGCTGCCACCAAAGGTGAGTGACCGATGCATCTCTGGAGATCGGTGCGGGATAGGCGGGGACAGGTGGTGTGAGGTTGAAGAATAACCCCGAATAGGCGGTGACTGGTGCACTGGAGACTATCTGGGGGACCACAACTTGTGGTGAGGCAGCAGTTGGCAGGAGGGAGGGCGGTTTTGGGAGGGTGGAGACCGGCATCTCAAAGCCAGAGAGTCGCCCCGCGACAGCAGGGAGTGCATAGGCTGTGCTGGAGATCTGGGTCACCTGACAGGGGACTATGGCTGCAGTGCCAGGGATTGGGGCCGTGGAGTCATGGACCAATGTCTCTCCTCCAGGGACTGGTGGTGCCCCATCGCCCCTTGAGGCGGTCCCCTGGTGGGCTTGCCCTTGGATGGAGGAACCTTCAAGGTCTTTCCCGCTGGCCATGGCGCAGACAGGGTCATAAGGTCCCTAGCCACCTGGAAGGCCTCGGGTGTCAAAGGCACTATTAAGTGCCGGGGTCCGCTACCGCTCCCCGGAGTCAGATCCCTGGGAGGGCTCAGGTGTCCTGACAGGGAAGTGGCCTTTTGACAATCTGGGGAGGGCAGGCAGCCCAAACAGGGTCTTTTGCTCGCCACTCCGTTTCCCTCTTTACTCGGTGCAAGGGAGCAACTCTGCTGTTTCTTTTGGAACTTCTTAGGCACCAGCAAAGGGGAATAGTGTCGGAAAGAACTCAGTGCTGGAGGGGCAATCCACACCAACACAGACTTGCTTGGAGTCGAGTCGGAACAGGACGGCTCCAATACTGGGCGAAGCGTAGCCTCCATGAGGAGAGCTTTTAGACGTATATCCCATTTTTTCTGGGTCCTTTGCCTAAATTTTTTACAAATCCTGTACTTCTCCTTCATGTGTGACTTCCCCAAACACTTCAGGCAGCTGCTGAAGTCACTAACCAGCTTCAGCTTATTGCAAACTGAGAATGGTTTGAAGTACGGGGACCATGGCATGCCCTGTCTCTGGGACAAAGTCCCTTCAGGGATTCTAACACTGCTTTGCTAATTGACTAATTTAAACTATGTACAAGAAATTATAGGTAAGTAAGGCTAAGGTTTTGTCATGGATATTTTTAATGAAAGTCATGAACAGGTCCTGAGCAATAAACAAAAATTCACAGAAGCCCGTGACCTATCCCTGACTTTCTCTAAAAATATCCCTGACAAAATGGGAAGGGGGGTTTAGCACCCACTGCTGCTGGGGGTCCTGGATCCCCCATCACTGCAAGGAGTGGGAGCTCTGGGGTCCTCCTGCCTGCAGGGGCTGGGTTGATGCAGGGTCCCCTCGCTCCCTGAAGCAGTTGGGCGTTCAGGGGAGTCCACACCACTCACTGCAGGTTGGAGCTGCAGGGTCCCCCAGCAGCTCACTGTCGCTGGGCAGCTGTGGGGGGTCCCCTCCCCACCTGTCATAGCTGGGCAGCTTCAGGGTCTGCTTGCTACCCGCCATGGCTGGGCAGCTGCGGGGGAAGGGGTCCCCCGCTGCCATCTGCGGCTGGGCAGCTGTGGGGGGTTCCCCACCCATCCTCTGCAGCTGGGCTAGCTGAAGGGTCCCCCACCAGGGTGGGGGCTGGGAGCTCCAGCCCCAGGGCAGAAAATACCATAGAGGTCAACGGAAGTCACAGATTCCATGACCTCCATGACTTAATCGTAGCCTTCCAGATAAGCAACGAAGAGAACCGCTATTACACTTGCAGATGCAAGAGGGCACAGGGCCAGTGGCACCTCATATACTGGCACATGAGTGTGGGACTCCATACAGCACCAGAGCTGACCCTACTGATACGGCTAAGGCAAAACATTCTGACGACGGTGCATATTGGCACGCACATGCCTACCATGGAATTTCCATGAGCAAGCACTCGAAGAGGAACAAAGCTATCCTTATATTCACCATTCCACTAATTTGCATCTCATCTAAAAACTTTAAGAGCAAAGTCTGAAATCCAGATCACTGATCAAGATATTGAATAGTACTGGATCAAGAACACATAGTTCTTGAATAGTATTGGATCAAGAACACATCCTTGTGTAACCCTGCTAAAATTTAAAAAAGGTCAAGCTTATCTGACAAAACCATTGTCTATCAAGCCATGTTGGTTTGGTATTATGCCATCATCCTTTAATTCTTTATTGATTGCATCCCCTATCAACCTTTCCATGATTTTGCATCAAGCTAACTGGCCTATAGGTACCAGAGTCATCCTGTTTACTCTTTTCACATACTGGTACAACATTAGCTTTTTTTTCGGGTCCAGTGGCACAAATATTACTCCTCAGATCACACCTGTGAGGTAGGGAAGATTTATCCCCATTCTACAGACTGGGAAACTAAGGCAGAAGACCGATACAGCAATTAAGTGGCAGAGCTAAGATTAGAACCCAGGAATTCCATACTCCAATTCCTGTGCTCCATCCATTTAGATCACACTATCACACAAAACATGTCTCTTTCTGGGACACACATTATCCCTGTGTTTGCTAGAGAACTGGTGGGAGCTTCTCACTGAGAGGCTGATTGAGGAAAGTTTAAAGAAACTGAGTACACTGGATTGGTAAAATGGTATGTGTTACCACTGTTCTGAAAAGCCTTTAATGGAAGAGGCAGATCGAAGTTCTGTATTAATACAATCATGGAAATAGGGAAAACAAAGGCATGCCAGATAATTTTAGCTAGGTTTGAGAAACACTGATCTAGATCACAGTGATCTTGCCAATAAAATCTTATCACCCAGTATTGATTTGAACATTATTGCAAGCAAACTTAATATCCGTTTCACAAGCATCCATCTTTGGACAAAAGCCAGACGTTCCCAACCCTATAGCCCTTTCTGCCATTAGTATTCCTTCCGCCCTCAGATTAGGCTCCTGACAGTACTGATGGGAAAGTTAAAGTGCAGCCTCACAAAAAACTGCATAAAAGAGTTGGGGCAGATCATTCAGAGTTGAAGCTCTTTAAACCGACTGCTCTACCAATAGTTAGGACAGTGCCGGACATTTTTAATATAATTGCTTTTTTCTTGGAGATTGTCCATTTCTTTGGCAGTGTGCCAGGGTCATCATCCTCTATAAAGAAAGAGGGAGCCAGATTGGAATTAGTGTGTACTTCATTGTGTTCTTTATCGGCGCTATTACATGAACATTAGATACACTTCCAGACTCCAGGGACCTGGGCCAGACCCTTGGGGCCAGCCCTTCTGCACCCGGAGCAGCTCTGAGAAGGAGGCATCGTAAAGAGGCTTTAAGCTACCTTTAACCACCTGTTCCGCATAATTAGAGCCCTCATGAATTCTCTAAAATGTCATGCCAACAGGCCAATACAAAAGACAGGGATTGGCCAGACACAGTGGTTCCCCAGCCACCATCCCATTCCAGGATTGGGAAGTATGGCAGCTCCCACTCCACTGTGGCCTTACACCACTCAGGAAATCCTGAGACAGCCAGTCAAATTGGCTTTCCAGTTCTTTTGCACTGCCAGAGTGGGGAAAGGTTCCTTTCACAAAGAAAAAGGAAAGAGCTACATTTGCTGTGGGCAAGAAGTCAGAGAAGAGGATGTATCTTATTTTAAAGAGATGCAGTTAAGGCGAATTGACAGAGGGACAAAAGGAACAGCTAGATCATTATTTAACATTAAAAAATAGGTGCTGGTTGTTTAATTTTCATGGAAGCCTGATTCAGAAGTTAGTTACCAGCTAACCCCTAGGCCAAGAGCTACAGAGAAGTCTAGGTACTGAAACAGGATAAACAAGTCTATTTAATGGCATATACAGGGAAGAGAGCAGCTCAGCCTGGAGTACAAACCAGGTTCATGCTTGAGAACAAACCCATAGACTACTCCCTTTATAGAGAGCAGGCTGCTGTGGACTTGAGCGAAAACTAGAGTCTGAGGCATGTCAGGCAGCCAGAAGAATGAACAGAGACTGCTGCTGCAAGGATTCCTGATGGAAGCTGGATGAAGTGGAGAATTTAAAGCTCTTTTATTTGTATTGTGGTAGTGCCTAGAGGATAAGGCTCCTCTGTGCTAGGCACCACAAACGTATAACAAAGACAGTCCCTCCCCCCAAATATCTTACAGTCCAAGTCTTTCGATCTCAATGCCTAGAGAAGCACCTTATTCCACATAACCTTGGAGAGGAAAGAAAATGAAGTACACTCAGGAGGTGAAAGTAGTGTAAGGAGACTAGGCAAAAGGAAGCAGCAGCAGCGAGTTCTACTGATGAGTGACAACACTACGGACTGTGGAACAAACATCCTATAGCCTGGAGGGCACCAACGTAACAGTCACCCTGCCAGGACACAAATGTCAGCTAGTATCACAAAGAGCCACTACTGTCCCCTTCATTTAACTCCCTCCTGATGGCCCTCTAACTACCTGAATCTATTACCTAATTCACTAATAAGTAATTATTCATTTCTGTGGAGGGAAGGGGTTGACTGTTGGAAGGGTGGGGATACAAGGCACTGGAACTGCAACTGCACATTGACTGTGGCCAGGGGGAACAGATGAAGGGACTGGATAGGGCAGACAGGCTGGTGAGGGGTACTTAAGTGCAAAAGCAAACAAACTGGTAACAAACCATATCACTTATATGCTGTACTGCTTTCCCACCCCGCCTCTTTTTATGCTGTACACTCTCCTCAGCGCAGGGACTGCATCTTCCTCTGTGTTTGGAAAGTGCCAAGGCACATTTTAAGGACTACAACAATATAAACAAATAATTCTTATAAAGAAAGCACAGAACCGTGGGCTTCTTTCTTATAAAGAAAGCACAGAATACACAACACTATTATGAGAGGGATATAAATGGACTTAAAGAGTAAGCAGTGATCACTTGTTCAATGTCATGCTGGGAGGAGGTTTCAAGTGGGCCTGGCAGACATCCAATACCATTAAATATTTTAATTAAATATTTGCAGGGCCAAGGGGGAAATACACTGGTCGAATTAATGGATGAGCCAAAGTTTGGAGAAATCAGAGACTAAGGACTGAATTTAAATAATGCATGACCTTGATAGATAAATTGGAAAAAATAAGCTGAAATGTCCAGCACCCAGTTTAACAGGAAAGTGGGTCAACTTCTGAAATGCATAAATACTGAATGGGGATAACTAGTGAGGTCAGAGTGTCACAGAAGGATCAGAGTAACAACTGAAAAACACCAACTGAGTCAATAATGTGGCTAAACTGAGGAAGGAATTTTCCTTCTGCTACTCAAGACTGATGAGATCTCTATTTATTGACGGAACACTCTATGGGATAAATAAAGACACCATCTTTTAGATATGACATGACAAGGGAATGGGAAACAAAACAGTGAGAAAAAAGGGACAATGCAGTGATTCAGTCTAGCCAGGGACACATTGTAGTGGGTCATACATATACATATTTGTCACACATGAACTCACACACACAAAACTATGTTAAAAATAATCATTTAGGTTGCAAAGTCAAACACTAAAAAGCTACGCAATGTCAAAATGAAGGTTGCTCATGCTGCACACTATTCAAATTCTTCTCTGAAGACTGAATTATTAATAGTCACATATGCTTTGCTATTGTGCTCATCGCTACACTGTCTGAGTGCTCCACAGACATCAGTGGTTTTATTTTCACAACACCCTTGTGAGATGAGCAGTTATCCCCATTTTACAGATGGAAAACTGAGGCACAAAGTTTAAGGACCAATTTGAAAGACGTAGGACCTGACTTTTCAGAACACAGCACTTTATATGTCCAAAGCACAGCTCCCACTGACCTCAGTTGCAACTATGAGCGCTCAGCACATGTGCAAAATCAGATCAGGGCCTCAAGTTAGGTGCCCAGAAAAATGAGAAAGACACAGTTAGTGACTCCCTGTGAAAAGTTTAAGTGATTTGCCCAGCATCACACAGGAACTCTGTGGCAAAGGCAGGGACAGAATCCAATTCTCCAAGATACCACTCAACTGCCTTAAATGTGAGGCTGTCCTTTCTCTTTCAGCAATCCCTGCCTCTTCACTACATATCTTCCAACCTCTGAAACAAATGAAGCAGGAATCCTACAGACAATAGTCTCCTTCACTACATAATCCTGATTCATTCCCAGCAGTTTGACCTCCAGCCTGTGTACTGAATGAAGTAGAGGTCTTGTGGAAAAGACTGCATGTAATCATGTCATTAAAGTCTGCAATCATAATGCATATGCCCAAGTAGAACAAATTAAGGTTGCACAGGCATTTCCTAACTTTCGAGTGTTTGACCATGCAACCCTAACAACAATATTTTAACACAGTTTTGTGTACAATTTCCTAGCGGGGGAAGAGGGTTGTACAAAAGTAAACAAAAAACAAAAATGCCATTATGTGGCTTCATACTGACACCACATACATGAGTCATCCAGCATGGTTGGACCCTTTCGCTCTACAAACAGACCTCTGCCCCTTGAGCAGACAGAGTAACTGACAGCAGTAACAGGCTGTCATCCTCTATAGAGTATGTCAGGGGCAGGCAAACTTTTTGGCTTGAGGGCCACATCAGGTTTCAAAAATTGTATGGGGGTGGGGGTTGGCGTGGCCCAGCCCCCACCCCCCATCCGACCCCTCCCCCTGCATCTCAACCCCAAACAGCCCGCCCCAGGACTCCTGCCCCATCCAATCCCCCCATTCCCTGTCCCCTGACGGTCCCCCCAGGACTCCTGCTCCATCCACCCCTCCCTGTCCCCTGACTGCCCCTCCCACCGTCTCATCCAACCCCTCCTCTCATTCCTGACTGCCCCCCCCGGACCTCTGCCCACATTCAACCCCCCTGTTCCCTGCCCTCTGACCGCCGCACCCCCTATCCACACCCCCGCCCCCTGACCACCACCTCAAGCTCCCCTGCCCTCTATCCAACCCTCCTTGCTCCCTTACCACGCTGCCTGGAGCACCCGGTGGCTGGTGGCGCTACAGCCAAACCACCCAGAGCACCAGGACAGGCAGCCGTGCTGCCCGGCTGGAGCCAGCCATGCCACCACGCAGCACAGAGCACCAGGACAGGCAGCCGTGCTGCCCGGCTGGAGCCAGCCATGCCACCACGCAGCACAGAGCACCAGGACAGGCAGCCGTGCTGCCCGGCTGGAGCCAGCCATGCCACCACGCAGCACAGAGCACCAGGACAGGCAGCCGTGCTGCCCGGCTGGAGCCAGCCATGCCACCACGCAGCACAGAGCACCAGGACAGGCAGCCGTGCTGCCCGGCTGGAGCCAGCCATGCCACCACGCAGCACAGAGCACCAGGACAGGCAGCCATGCTGCCCGGCTGGAGCCAGCCATGCCACCACACAGCACAGAGCACTGGGTCAGGCTGCGGCTCTGCAGCTGCACTGCTGTCCAGAGCATTGCGCCGGCAGCACAGTGAGCTGAGGCTGCGGGGGAGCAGGAACAGCAGGGGAGGGACCGGGGCCGAGCCCCCAGGGCCAGGAGCTCAGGGGCCAGGTAGGAGGGTCCCGTGGGCTGGATGTGGCCCATGGGCCGTAGTTTGCCCACCTCTGGTCTAGGTGGACCAACATTAGAAGGGAATGGGAATCTCTGTCACAGGGTTTCACAGAGATCTGCTAACAGCAGAGAAGCTGAAACACTCCAGAATCTTGGTTACATTCCAGGCTCTGAAGGAAGTGTGTTCTAATGGGCACAGACTCTTCTGCACATTCCCCCAAGTTTGACCTCTTTGCCCCAACCTCTCATCTGTCCCAGCCCTGTGTCTTCCCGAAACCTGGCTCCTTTCCCAATCCCATTCTCATCACCTAGCCAATACAACTCTCCACTCCTCAGGCTTCTCATCCCAATCCCAGCCTCCTTGCCCAGCAAGTTCTAGTCTCACCCCTCTCCACTCCCTGTCCAAGTCCCAGTCTCTGCCCTCTTTCTTCCAGTCCCAGTTTTATTGTCCAGCTAGTCCCAGTTTCCTCCTAGCTCCTCATTGATCTCAGTCTCCTCTGGCTCCCAGTCTCAGTCTCCTTGCCCAGTGATCCCCAGTCCCTCCTGCCAGCCTACAGTTCCAGTCTTCCTTCCCTCTCCGCTTCTTTGTCACAATCTACCCCTCCCCACAGATCTGGTTCTTGTCTCCTCTGGATTCAAATTATTACTCCTGTGGGCATTCTGCGCACAATATTTTTAAATTCTGCAACTTTTATTGGTCAAATAAATGTGGAGTCTCCAGCATGGCACTGGGGAGCACAGGCCACTGGCTGTACAGAGGTGGGAAATCACTATGCAGCTCCCCCTGGGACACCCACTAAGCGATGAGGCTGCACCCAACCCTGACACAGCGCAAGGACCAGGACTGCCCCAGAAACACCCCAGGGCCCTGCCCCTCCATGCCAGGTGATCAGGTGTGGGCAGGCAGGTTCAGCAAGGCAGGATTCAAGTGTGGAGGGGCTTAGTGTGGGGGATATAGGTGTGCGTCGAGAGGGTTCTGTGTGGGACAATCTGGGTGCGGGCAGCTCAGTGAGGGATCCGGGTGCAAGGGGGATCTGGATGCACAGGGGCTTGTTGGAGGGTTCTGGCTGCAAAGGTAATGGCACTCTGAAGGGGGGTACAGGTGAAGGTGGTTGGGGCTCAGCGGGGGGGTCTGCGTGCGGGGAGTATAGAGCTCAGAAGGGGGGGTCGGGGCTTAGTGTTGTGGGGATCCAGGTGCAGATGGTTGGGACTCAGTAGAATGGAGTGCGGGAGGGAGTAGAACGGGAGTTAGGCTTGGTGGGAGGGTCTGGATGCACGGGGGTCGGGGGGGACGGGGGAGCAGCTCCCTGTACAGTGATACCTCCTCCTGCAGCTGAGGAGCGATGGGTGCAGAAAGCAGGCTGGGGAGGAGTTGGCAGAGCTTCCTACAGCCGGGGGAGAAATCTGGGGGTGGGTCTGACACAGCCCCAGATGCCATGCAGGGAAGAGGAAGTCTCATCTTCCCCAGCACAGCCAGGACTAGCAGCTGAGCCCAGCGCAGGGTAGGAGCCACCAGCCGGGTTTTCCCTAGTCCCACTCCCCACCCCATGGTGATTTACCTTTCTGCTGGCTGCCCTGGGCACCCAAAACATACTGCTGGGAAGGGTCGTATGACAGCTCTTGTGGCTTCCCTTTGCTTCCCCATCAAAACATCATTTTCCTGTGGAGAAGCAAAGAAATCTGCAGGTGACATAATTTTTGCACACGCACAGTGGCACAAAATTCCCCCAAGAGTAAATAATTATACAGCTTCCTCCTCCACACTTCCTGGGCCCAATGGGGGGGGGGGGTCATTGAGAGCACAAGAGTGAGGCTCCCTGACCTCAGTGCTAGTGCCTGGTCCTGATCCAAACCACAGCAGCCTAGAACTGTAACTGCAGGGAAGGTCCTGCTCAGAACCAGGCGAGAGTATGCATGGTACTTATGGAATCTTTGCAGAATTACCTGCAAACAGCAAGTTGTTGTCAGTAGCTAACGATGTGGTGCTCTGCTCTTGTTCGATTATAACAGTTGGCTGCGTGTGTGTTCCCTCTGTGTGCTGCCCCAGCTCTATACAGACAGCCGACACAGCAGACCCAGAGAGAACCCCCAAAGACCACAGACTCTAGTAAGGTACAAAGGCACCTGGCCAGGTTTATTGTCAAAAGAAGCACAGTAATAGTTTCCTATAGACTCTAATGGACATACTAAGAATATGTGTCCCCTGGCAATGGACGCAGCTCAAGCAGTGGCGGGACACTCCACTACCCCCTAAATTGAATGACGATGTGTCCTTCCAGACCTATTCTTATACAGGTGCAGAACAGATTACTCATCCCTCCTGATGTATTGAGGTGCAGCCCATTTACTCACTGGGGTGCTGCTTCTCCCCTGTTACATGATGGTTCAAAAAAATCTATCCATCATGTTGTCCTTTTGACCCTGTCTTTAAGATGCACCTGCCTGTTCCTTGTTATCTCTGGGGAGTGTTCTGATGCCACCTTGGCACAAGTTCCTCTTATTAGCACTTACATGTGGATGCACCTGCTTCTAGCCCTCTTCTTGCCACCTTCTGTGAGTGGGGCCAGCCTCTGGCTCACAGCCCAGCCTTTGCTTAGCAATGCCTGGAAGTACTTTGGTTCAGGCTTCAGGCCTCAGACTGGGCCTCTGATACAAGAGTTTATGTTTCAAGGCCTCATCTTACTACACAAGTCACTGAGCATGTGCAAACTGTGATTTTTTCAAAGGCTTATAACTTGGTCAAAATCGGGCAGATTTCCTCACAAATACAACCTCCCCACCACCGCCAAATTTCTATTTCATGCTTTACAGAATAGGGGGGCAAAAAAGTGGTCAGATTTTTAACATAGAAAAAAACACCATATTTTCCTCTAGTCACCTTCTTGAAAACAGCTAAATTGTTTTAATTCAACCTGAGGCGGACACCTGGCATGGAAGATTTTAGCCCAGTTAAAATTTGGCATAGTTATAAGCAACTGAAAACTAGGTCTTACAGAGAAGTGTCAGGCAACCTTAAGAAAAGGTGATGTTAACAGACCAGCCTATAAAAAACTCAACTATGTTAAGAGAATGTCATTGAAGTTGCAGAGTCAAGCACCCAAAAATTAGGAAATGTGAAATCATAATGCACACACACAAAGGGGCCAAATTAAAATAGCAGCATATGGGGGTGTGTGTGAGGGAGGCAGCTGCAGGGATCAGGCTGGGATATATGGGCAACATATGGGTAAGGTTTTGAGCAGTGAGGACTGAGGGGGGAAAAGACTGAATCTTCTAAATGCTGCAGAGGAAGAAACAGTGAGTTTTGGACCCAGCCCAGTTATAAGTGGAGAAGGAGGGGCTGGAAAGGAGAAAAGTATGGGGGGAGGGGAGAAGACCGACCATCCTCCAACCTTCTCTGCACAGCTACAGAAGTACCACTCCTCTCCACCCACCCCCCATAGCACCGCCAAAGTGAAACCCAAGCAACCACCTCCAAACATGACTGTGATGGAAGGAGGAAGACGACAAATGGGACCTCAATAAGAAATACTCATACTCTCTCAGGTTGGGGGAGAAGGCAGAATCTCTATGCAGTTCTACTTCTTCCTCTCCAGAGGAGAAAGGGGATGATGCCGCCAGAATCATAGAATCACAGAATATCAGGGTTGGAAGGGACCTCAAGAGGTCATCTAGTCCAACCCCCCTGCTCAAAAGCAGGACCCATACCCAATTAAATCATCCCAGCCAGGGCTTTGTCAAGCCTGACCTTAAAAACTTCTAAGGAAGGAGATTCCACCACCTCCCTAGGCAACGCATTCCAGTGTTTCACCACCCTCCTAGTGAAAAAGTTTTTCCTAATATCCAACCTAAACCTCCCCCACTGCAACTTGAGACCATTACTCCTTGTCCTGTCCTCTTCCACCACTGAGAATAGTCTAGAACCACCCTCTCTGGAACTACCTCTCAGGTAGTTGAAAGCAGCTATCAAATCCCCCCTCATTCTTCTCTTCCGCAGACTAAACAATCCCAGTTCCCTCAGCCTCTCCTCATAAGTCATGTGTTCTAGACCCCTAATTATTTTTGTTGCCCTTCGCTAGACTCTCTCCAATTTATCCACATCCTTCTTGTAGTGTGGGGCCCAAAACTGGACACAGTACTCCAGATGAGGCCTCACCAATGTCGAATAGAGGGGGATGATCACGTCCCTCAATCTGCTCGCTGTGCCCCTATTTATACATCCCAAAATGCCATTGGCCTTCTTGGCAACAAGGGCACACTGCTGGCTCATATCCAGCTTCTCGTCCACTGTCACCCCTAGGTCCTTTTCCGCAGAACTGCTGCCTAGCCATTCGGTCCCTAGTCTATAGCTGTGCATTGGGTTCTTCCGTCCTAAGTGCAGGACCCTGCACTTATCCTTATTGAACCTCATCAGATTTCTTTCATCAGAAAGAGAGGGAGTGAGCCTGCCATTTTCTCCTGAGCCCTCTAGATTCAGATAAGCACCTAACCACCAAACTCTGAGATGCTCACATTCAGATAATTAAAATAATCTAAAATTAATGAGATGTACGCAGAACACCCAAGTAGCTGGGTTCCACTGGTCCCAGACCTCAGCTTAGAGACATGCCCCTACTGCAAGACGTTTACAAGTTTTATTATCTAGCAATAGGGACAGTTCTGCAATTGATCAAGCTGCCAAGAGATGTTATGGAATCCTCTGAAATGGAAAAATTTGGGATCAAGAAATGACACCCATTTGCAAAGATGGTTTAGGAGTAAAATTGATCCTGCACACTACAGGTAACAGACTAGACGACACTAGAAATCGCTTCCTATACAGATGCTTGTGCAATACAACACACGTATGTCATTCACCCTGGCCATTCGGCTTGTATGCTGTACTCCTTCTCCTCCCTCATCACACACTACATGGGATCAGATTTTCAAGAGCGCTCAGGGCCAGATATTTTAGATAATTTCAGCTTCTATTCAGGCACCTAAATAAGGATTAGATTTTCACAAGTCCTCAGCACTCAACATGCTCCCAGTGTGCTGAGCCCTTTTAAAAATGTGGCCTTATTTAGGTTTTAACCTTTTAAATTGCAAGCTGTTTGAATTAGGAACCATGTCTTGCTATACATCTCAGCTCAATTCAGATGCAACTGTAAATTTAATAATGAGATAGGCACTGCCAGATGAATAAACCCTTTTGAACTGACACACAGCATTTGACGCAAGATTTTATTCCATTTTTGTTTTCCAGTGTTCAGGGTATTAGTAATAAGAATGCACTTGAACTTGCATTGTATGAGATGGTCCATCTTTTAAGTAGCAATTCTTGTTAGAGAAAGAGTTATAACAGCTCAGAACTTTAAAAAAAAAAAGAACATCTTGCAGTGGAAAAAAGAGTGCCCCACAATTCTTCTCTGCTCAGAGTACTTGCCTCCACACTGTCTTCCAGAGCTGTGGGAGTATTTTTGCAATATATACCAGAACCAGGACTTGACTTCCCCTCCATCCTCCAATCAAAACAAAGATTTTCACTTTCCCTTCCACTAGCATGCTAACACCCAAGGTTTGAAATACACCCATCACTGGTGTTATCTACTTTCTTTCTTGACCTTTATAAAAATCATATGGTATTTGAAAGTTCTTACAGCTCCAAGATCTATATAAACTACCCTGCTCATCTTCTGGATGGGCAACTTCCCCACATGGCACAAGCCAATCCCTGGGGATTTTCCAGAGATGTGGGGCCCAGTTCTTATTTACACTAAGGCCCCTTTACACTGCTTGAGTAATTACATTTACACAGCAAGAGCAGTGTATGGCGGCCCTAGGGTAAATGAGAATCAGGCTCTCCATTATTCTTTAAAAATGATTTACAAAGAATCTAGATTATAATTCTGTGCTGAATACTCCAAATAAACCACCAGAGAAACAATATTCAGCAGATACTTAGTGAAACCTCAAACCTACCTGGTTTAGGTCACCCATATCCAGATATGTTGCAGCTCTCAGGCTCCTGTTCCAAGTGGTGCGCAAGCATGTACTTTTCTGGGGATGTCATGCCACAGCAGCCACAGAATCTCACTGGAACCAGCCAATGAGTTCAGGAAAGTCTGCACTTTCTGCAGAAGTGAGCAGTTTTGAGGACTTTTAAATATTTCATAAGATAAAATGTTTTAAAAGCTTTACAAAACTGAAGTTTTCCAGGCCTCTTGAACATGGGCAACTAGACCAATCTCCCTTCTCCAAGAGTGGCCAATATCAGAAATCCCAAAAATTGCATAAAGTACTAGAATATGTAAACCTACATTATGGCGGAAATTCCTTCCTGAGAACACCTGCCAATGTGTTAACATCTTGAATCACGTGGATCAGAAATCTGTAATTTTTATTCTAATTAGTGTTGTTGCTCTTATTCATATAAATAATGTAACCCTTTTCTGAACCAAACTATTTGCCTCTATGCTCTGGAGCACAAAATTCCAGAGATTAACTATATGAGAAGTACAAAAAGTATGAAATCTTAAATTTGGTGCTTTCAAGTTCCCCCTTTTTCTTGTATTAGTGGAAAGAATAAAACAAGACCCCAACAAGCCTTTAGATTTCAAACAAATAAACCAACCTACCTTATCTCCTTCTCTTCTTCCTTCTAAACTAAACAATGGTGATTTTAATCCCATTTCATATGGGCCAATCCACTCTGCTGCCTGTAATCATTTTTACTGCCCTGCTCTAGACCTTCTCTAGTTCTTCAGTCCCTTTTTTATGACAACTTATCCAAAGATGTGAAAGCAGTATTCACAGGACAGCTGTAACACTGACTTATATCCAAAGCCATTTTCCCTCCCTCTCCCCCCTCATTTAACAAATAAAAAAACCAACCAACCCACCCCCTTCTCTGAACCACCACTGGGCAGTCAGACACCTTCACTGATTGCTAGGTCTTTTCCTGAGACAGTAGGGCATTGGTTCCCAAACTGTGGGTTGTGATGCCAAACTGGGATGCGCCTTCGGCAGATGGAGTTGTGTCAATCCGTAGTATGTGGAGGATGCCACTTAGCTCCGTACAGCGTAACCTCACATTTATGGTGCATACGAGATCATGATGAATGGAGGATACCATTCTGATGTACAAAATGGCATCCTCCACAAAGCCCTCCCAATAAATATGAGGTCATGCTGTGCGGAGGCGTCCTCCATGCAGTGTGACATCACGTGTACAGTGCTCTTCAAAATGGCATCCTTCATGCTGTCTGGGGTCCAGGGAGGTGAGGAGATTAGTAGATAGCCCAATCAGTCCTTCTCATCTAACTTCTCTGATAGGAGATGAGGCGATGAGAGTTTGGGGGCGGTTCCTGCAGAGTGCAAGGACCTTATGAGGAGCAGCGCAGTAGTTTTGGATTTACTTTTATTCAGCGGGAAAACAGGTTGGCGCTACTGGAAATTTTTAACAAATGAAGTTTAAGTGCACAGGACCTCTCTCCTCTCCCCCAACCATCACAGGGAAATGGAGGGAGGGGAGTGACAGCCTTTCTCCCAGGAGGCACCGGCAGAATATCTACTACTGGAGTGTCAGAATATAGTGGACAATTGCTTGGATATGAGTGATAACTCAGGGTATGTAAATGAGATGTTTTAACCATAGTAATTAGTGCTCCCAAGTACAAAGCTGAAAGCAATGCTAAGTTATAGGTTCAGGAAAGAATTTTCCCTAATCACATGCTGTCAGGAAACAAGGGCATTTTCCTCTTCCATTGGAGCACTGACTACTGATCATTTGGCAGGATCAGATGGGTGTCTCCTACAGTTAACATTTCCTGCAGTATCAGGGGGATTCTGAATACTGACAGACTTCTGTCCTCTGTATGTATTCCTTTATTCCTATGCTGCATATGATTATAGGTCCAGAAAAGCTAACCTTATGTAGCTAAATAATCTGTTACTTATTTATTCTCTATTTAAAACACAATCTGTGTCATTTTGGTTTAGTGTCCAACCCATGCTCTCTCGGTTTTATTTGCACTGCTCAATGGTATAATGTAAAACTGAGCAAAGCCAGACCCCCAATCTTGGTGATTATATTAGAATTTATTTTTTGGATATGTCATCCCAAATACATTTTCCTACCACTTGATCTTTATCATCCAAGAGTTTACTCAGTGTTAGTGCTGAGATGGAACAAGACATACTGTAGTCCTGAAAGAGATGGGCTTATAGACTGCTGCCCTCACTATGGTCTCTGAATTTTTTTTAGCGGTACTCTCACCATAGTAGCTAGGTGTACAGTAAATAGCCTTGTGCCAGCCTCCTGATATAAGGCTCCTTCATGCACATTCTTCATGTCCAATACAACACCCCTTTCTGTGTGATCATCCCACCATAAATTTCATTTAGTGAGCACCCTGTGTCAGTGATTTCCCTAGAAGAAGGGAAGTCTAATAGGTGACAGTCAAGGGTCTGATACCCGCACTACTCACAGGAAAGTCAAGGGATAGAAGTAAGATCCAGTTCATGGCCCTTGCAAAGCCATTCAGTTGGTGCTCTCAGCTGTAATAGCCACAATTTGGTATCCAGACTTCTCTCACTCACCTACCTCAAATTGTTCTGCTCTGCTAACTGGGAGGGAGCTGCTCCCATAGGGTGGGGAGGTGGACGTTTCCTGCTGAACAGGAAAGCAAAAACGTGCTCTGGCCTCAAGGAGACAGTTTCCCAGGGGGCTCAAGATATTAACACCACAGAGTTCAGCAAGCACAAAGCAGCTCACACCACACAAGGCAATGGAGTACAAACAGCAAACATCACACTAGCATCTCTACCTGTTCCAGGAGGAGTGAGGCTCCCTGAGGCTGCATATTTGGCAGTACTGTCTGGCCCTGTCTTGGCATAAATCACAGCAGGGAAAATAGGAGTTTGTCTGATATTTGCTGGCCTGCGTCCTGCGAAAGCTCCATTTTTTTGTAGGTTAAAACCATCCACCTGTGCGACAGTTTTTAACTTTAAAAGTCACTTGTTACATTCCAACACTTCAAGAAACAAGCTTCAGAATCTGAGGTGCATAGAGACTTCTGGCACTAAGCAAGACACAGAGTAGGTCTGGGTACTGCTTTCGTTTATAAATCATATACCAAATCCTAGGAAGGGAGGAAATGGTTTCTGGGAAAAAGAGCCAGTACAGAGATGGGAAGATGAAAAAGGGGAAAGAGCACTGATCAAACTAAAGTGTTAGTGAATGTTTCTATTTATGAAGAGTACCCACACACACACAAATATTCTTGGGAAACCCACTAGCCCAGCTAAACAAACTCAGCTGCAACCATTAGGCCTGATGTGTTTGGCATGAAACAGACACTACAAAGGAGCTGACATACCTGATGGTCATTCCACTGATCAGACTGACTAAGATAATCAGAAACATGAATAGAAAAGGAGAGCCCATCCCCTAGAACCCGAGTTGTAGCATTAGTCTATAGAATGGCATAGTATAGAATCCCGATGCTTTCCACTTACCATTTGGACTCTGGGCGGCCTTGAGACATCTTCATTTCTCTTATTGATCAATGTACCTCAAGCTGGAAAAAAAAGACAACATAAAATTTGAAGTCTATTTATTTTCTTCAGTAAATGAAACTTCCTCTGCCCTTCGGCCCTGCTATGGGCTTTTCCCCCTAGAGAAGACAAGATTGCTAGGAGCTAAGATCTAGGAGCTGCACAAAGTCCAGGGAAACAATGGAATCTATTTCTTGCCAGGGCAAGATTTTGGCTAGCAGTCCAATTGACCTTTCCAACCACAGGTACAGAAGACATCCCCAACTGGGTCCTCAGGAGTAACATAATAACAGTACCCCCTAACTTTCTTCTAATGAACAGGGATAAAATGTTTTGTTCTCATTAGGAAAAGTATACACACATTCCTGATTAGTGAGTAATGTCTCTGCCTCTGGGAGACTATCTCAGAGTTGTGCAGCCTGGAATTCATTCAGTTCAATCTATTCTAGTTGTTCCCTTGAACAGCTATTCCCCAAAGATTACAGGTCAGGCCCACAGTCTCTCGCACAACACTTACCCCCATGGTTATGAAGGGGCTCAAAGAGAAAGCACCATAAGGTGAGGATACTGACAAACACTAATATTCTAAACTGGAACATGCACAATTGGATCCCATCCTCTTCTATTAAGTTACATGCTCCACACATTATACAAAAGCAAGCATACGAAGCGTGAACACAAAATGCTAGTCAGAAGGGGGCTAAACTACAAACAAATGGGGAGGGTAAAAAGGAAAGATAGGAGAACTCTGCAAAAAAACCGAGATTTTTAGAACAAAATCAATCAAGGACCCAAAGGATATTAAGAAAAGAAATTCTTTTATACCCCAATGCTAGGAGACTGGGTTGCAAACAAGAATTGAAATTGCTCCTTTAAGAGCATAAATTCTATCTAGTTGATATTAC
Organism: Lepidochelys olivacea; assembly: GCF_965140295.1. Lineage (NCBI taxonomy): Eukaryota > Metazoa > Chordata > Testudines > Cheloniidae > Lepidochelys > Lepidochelys olivacea. The sequence goes on along the minus strand of NC_140417.1, from coordinate 179,717 downwards.
TGAAACTTGGTGGGATGATTCACACAACTGAAATGTTAAAATCAATTGTTACAACCTATTTAGAAAGGATTGAGTAGGCAAAAAGGAAGGGGGAGTGGCCCTCTGTCAAAAATAACAATACCTTCTTTCTGAGCCACTGATAACTAAGAAGAAAATTATCTTGAATGCTTATGGACCAATGCCCTAACAGATTAAACACGAGATGGGGTACTTGTTGGTGTCTGTTATAGACCACCAAATCACAGTAGGGAACAGAATGACCACTTCACTATGCACCTATCTTCAACATGTAGGAAAAAAACCTGCATAATCATGGAGGACTTCATTCAATTTGAATGACATGCACTAGCGGGCTCAAGCTGCCAGTACTACAATATCCTTGGCATTGCTAAACATTATAGATGACAATTTCCAAACTCAAAAAGTGTTGCAGCCAAAACAGAGGAATTCTTTATTAGACCTTGTTCTAGCAGATAAAAAGAAACTGATCACAGAATTAAAAGTTAACAGTAACTTAGGTACAAGCAATCATAACTCGATCATGTTTCTAATGTGCAAGCAGAATAAACTCCTGACCAGTTATTTTATATATACACACACACACATATATACACACACGGTGCTTTACTAGGACCAGTTTCAAAGCTGAAAACAATTTGAGCCAAATCAGTTAGGAGGAAGCATTAAATCAGAAAAATGTGAATGATAATTGGGAATAATTTAAGAACATATTACCAGATGCCCAAAAAGCCACAATCCCACAACTGAGGAAGGAGGGCAGTGCTGCTTAAAATAACAACCTGGTTTTGAGGCAAAGTGAAGGCAGCTGTAAAAAAATAAAATATAACAAATGGAAGAAAGAAGTTGGCAGTAATGAACATAAATCAGAAGCTAGGAACTGTAGAAAACTGATAATGGAAGCAAAAGGACACAAGGAGAAGTTTATGGACAGCAGAATTAAGGATAATGAATTTAACTATATTGGGAGCTAAAAGAATTCTGACAATGGGGTTAGTCCATTACTAGATAGAAATAGTAGAATTATTAATAATATTGCAGAAAAAGCAGAAGTGTTCAATATATATATTTCTGAAGGGGAACAAATGATATAGTCTCATCATATGGTGATGAAAACACTTTCTATTCTACTAGTATCTACGGGGGATGTTAAACAGAAGCTACTAAAAGTTAGACATTTTATAATCAGCAGGTCCAGATAACTTGCATCCAAGACTTTTAAAAGAGCTGGCTGAGGAGCTTGCTAGACCGTTACTGTTGATTTTCAGTAAATCTTGGAATACTGGGAAAGCTCCAGAAGACTGGAGCTAATGTACCAATGTTTAAAAAGGTTAAACAGGAGGTCCTGAGTAATTATAGGCTGGTCAGCCTGATATTGTTTCCCGTCAGCTGATACAGGATTTGATTAATAATGAACTAAAGGAGGGTAATGTAATTAATGCAAATCAAAATGGGTGTATGGAAAATAGATTCTGTCAAACTAATTCTATATTTTTTTATGAGATTACAAATTTGGTTGATAAAGGTAATAGTGTTGACATAATGTATTAGACTTCTCTAAGGCGTTTGACTTGGTGCAGCATGAGAGTTTGAATCATAAACTAGAACGATATAGAATTAACATGTCAAACATTAGATGGATTAAAAATTGGCTGAGTGGTCTCAAAATGCAACTGTAAACAGGGAATTGTCATTGAGTGGGTATGTTTCCATTAGGTTCCTGTTGGGATCGGTTCTTTGCCTTACAGTATACCATTTTTATTAATGACCTGGAAGAAAACAAAATAATCACTGATAAAGTTTTCAGATGACCAAAAATTGGGGAGTGATAAATAATGAAGACGACAGATTATTGATTCAGAGCGATCCGGATCACTTGGTAAACTGGGCGTAAGTAAACAACGTGGTTTTTAATTAGGCTAAATGAAAATGTATACATCTAGGAACAAAGAATGTAGGCCACACTTACTGGATGGGGGACTCTATCCTGAGATGCAGTAACTCAGAGAAAGATTTTGGGATCGTGGTGGATAGTAAGCTGAGCATGAGCTCCCACTGTGCTGCTGTGGCCAAAAGGGCTCATGCAATCCTCGGATGCATAAACCGGGGAATCTCAAATAGGTGTATGAAGGTAATTTTACCTCTATGTTTGGCATTTGTGCGACTGCTGCTTGAATACTGTGTTCAGTTCTGGTGTCCACAATTCAAGAAGGATGTAGATAAATTGGAGAGGGTTCAGAAAAGAGGCACAAGAACGATTAAAGGATTAGAAAACATGCCTTATATATAGTGATAGATTAAAGGAGATCAACCTATTTAGCTTAACAAAGAGAAAGTTGAGGGGTGACTTAATTACAGTCTAAGTCCTTATACGGGGAACAAATATTTGATAATGGGCTCTTCACTCTAGCAGAGAAAAGTATAACAAAATCCAATGGCTGGAAGTTGAAGCTAAACAAATTCAGACTGTACATATGGTGGAAGCTTTTAATGATGAGCGTAATTAACCATTGGAACAATTTACCACGGGTTGTGGTGAATTTTCCATCATTGACCATTTTTAAATCAAGATTGGATTTTATTTATTTTTATTTTTTTTAAAGATCTCCTCTAGGAATTATTTTGGAGAAGCTCTATGGCCTATGTTATACAGGAGGTCAGACTAGATGAATACAATGGTCCTTTATGGCCTTAGAATCTATTAAATCCAACCTCTATGGGGCAGCTCCTAATACAGTGAGGACCCACCTACATCTGCTACAGGAGGTGGCCTCTGTTCTGTGCTTCCCTCGTAGATTCCACCCTATGAAAAGCCAGACCATAACAACCCAATAGTTCAATCTCTTTCTCCAGCCACAGTGGACAATGCTGAATGCTTAAGAGGAAAATGAAGAGCCCTGTAATGCATGAGCAAGCTCCCTTCTAGTTTGCATCCTACCTATCCTTATCTAAGATTCCAAAACTGCCAGGGTGGATTTGATTTAAATCATGATTTAATCACTAGTCAGGAAGACTATTTAATCATGGATTTCTACATAAAAGTGCATTCTTGTTGGTTGTTATAACCTTAATACATAGTCTTCACAACTAAGAGATAGATATAGGTTTCATTTTCAGAAGGTACACACTACACATGTTTTAAGTGATTTATTCTGAAAACTTTTCAGATTAGTTTTACAGCTATATCAGAAAATCAATGATTGTTCAGTTATTTCATTTGCCAAAGGTAACTGAAGCAGATATTTATGAAGTCTTTGGGAGGTGAACTATCTCCAATTCAAAAGGTTAATCATTAATATTTGGAGGATTTTCTTGACATGCTGTATTAGGAGGAGAACGTCACCAGACATTTAAATTGTTTTATTGAACTAAAACAACAACTTTATGTATTCTGGATTTTTTTCTTCAACACCAAACATAATATTTTAATAAAACAAGCATATGAATTTTTGAATTTAGCTAAACAAAGTTTTTTAAAATCAGGTTTTTGTTAAAATTGTTTTTACCTAAAATAATTAAATGAAATACGTTTAAAAAAAAATTAAATCAACTATGTCAGCCAGGTCAACATGAGGAACTTAAAATATTGGCTTCTGCAGCTAACTCAGTTGTCTTCACCTTCATTTTCCCATTTGTTCATAATCTGGAAAAGAAAAACAAGCTTCCCTGCTTTTTCAGGTCCCAAACGATTTCTCAATTTGGAATGAATTAGTCCAAAGGAAGAAAATATTCTTTCTACACTGGCAGAAGAAGTTACTGCTGTTAAAAGTGAGATCATCACTTCAACAGTCTCTGAATCCAAGTGCTTCAGTGACTTCCACCAGTTCACTGGTGTGACTTTCCTTAAAGCATCATCAGCAAACATATTTCTTGAATGGTTCACCCTTAGCTCTGAAGTTTATTATAGTTGGCATTATAGAGGAATCATTGCTGGATGTCCATGTCATAGCCAACTCTTCTTCAGCAGTTAAGGTTTGACCCTTGTACCAAGTATTGAGAATAATTGCAAGAAAGTGAGCTGCAGATAGTGCTTGTCCCATTCATTTTTTTAATGCTTGTAGTTTAACTCTGTCATTGCATATTTCTCTCTAAGATCTCACTCAGTTCCTTCCAAATTTCAACAGCATCAGCAATAAAACAGCTATTTCCCTGCATTTTGTTCAAGGCTACAGAAATAGGCTTCAGGGTATTCAGCATGTGTTCCGCATTTCTCTTAAGCCCAACTTTGAGACCTCTGGCTGTGACAGTGCCATCTATTTTTTCACAATTTTGTTCAGAAAGGATATTAGGCCAATTCTTGATACAGTGCTCAAACCAGTCCACTACTGAGTTCCATTGTACTTCCTGTGGGAGAGTTAGCTTGGTTCCTCCCACTTTTTTTCAGAGCAGCTGCTGCAAAGTGGTTGTTACGGAAGTATTTTGCAATTTCAACAACATTAGCCTTTATTTCCAGAACACTGAAGTCTTTGGCTAGGAGATGCATCAAATGAGTACTGCTACCATATGTTATTAGCTTGGGACTCTCTTCTAAATCATTTCTTCTCATCTTGGATACATTTGCAGCATTGTCTGTGACCAAGCTGCATACTAGACAGTTGAATTTTTCCATAGTTTGTTATAGCTTTTACTGCTACTTCTTGTAAGTATCTGCTGTGTATGCATTTCCTGATGTATCGATTGTTTCTGTAAGGAAGACATTTCCTTCTTCTGTTATCACACAAGCATATACAACAGCATCATTGTGGACATTGTTCCACCCACCAAAACTCAGGTTAACAATTTCACCCTCTAGACCTTTTGCACACTGCTCAATTTCTCTTTCATATACTTTATCCACAAATTTTCCTGCAACATCTGCTCTGTTGGGAAGACTGTATCCTGGTCTTAATGACTGAACCATGTTAATGAAGTGTGGGTTCTCAATCACACGGAAAGGAGAGTGTTGCATAAAGAAACCTGGCAATTTTTTCATCAATTACCTCTTTTTGTAATCTGCTGGCTCTTATCACAAACTTATCTACGGTTGTTTCTGGATGATGGAGATTTTTTTTTCCTTTTTACTACAGGTGATATACTGTGGCTATCACAACTACATTTAAAATGATACTCTACGGTACTAACAACTATATTTTTTGCTCAAACATCGGAATTCAAGAATAGTCCAAAAGGAAGACAGGCAGTCCTTAAGAAAGAAGTATGAAATAAACTTCACCAACCCGAAGATCCTGCATGTCCCTTTCATTGTGTTCAATGCAGGTTCCTCCTGAGAAGGAACACTTCTCATGATGTTGTTTCATTCGGGAAACCAGGCCTTGCATTTCTGTGGTGCACTGTTTGCATTTTGCACACATGCCTGTCTAACCCACAGGTAGAGGAACTTCATTAAAATATTCCCAAACTGGGTCTCTTTTACAGCCTGCTCCCATTATAGGTTCTCCCTTCCAGGGATAGAATGGTATTGTAGATCTCAAATCAATGAAGGCTAAACTCAGAAAGACCTCAAGGCTTCTGGAATATGCTGTTCAAAGAGTTTCACTTTTGTTTCTACTGCCTGTCCCTCCCTTCTCACATTTATCTCCAGACTTCTTCTCCTTGTCCAGATCTATTCCACCCCCAACAGTCTTCTATTCATTTAACTTTTTGAAACTTTGTACTTTGAGAGGTAAGGGACTAACTCTATGTACACAAATTTTCAAAGGGACAATAGGGTTGAGGTCTGTTATTTCTCACCTCTATATATTATTTATTGATTTGTTTTAAAACATTTTTGCTGTTAACAAGCACATTATCTGTGGAGACACAAATCCACAGTTTGAGAACTGCAAAACTAAGCATCTCTGATGGTATCTTCTAGACTGAGCACTGAGTCCCATTGGGTAGATAGAAAGATTAACCTAAATAATCTATACAGAAGCCCCTGGAACCCCATAATATTAGGTCTCTAATCCATGAACTATTGGAACGCATTTACAAACCTTTTCTTAAAGATTACATGAATATATTGTCTCATACTATAAAATTAGAATTTATAATCTCTATTCCATGATGAGATATCTTTGATCTACAACGTATCTTAATTAAAACTACCTTTAGATATGCTTTTTGAGGAGTGAACCTTATCAAAAAAATCCGATTTAAATAAAAAAAATCAGAGTAAAAAAACAAACTTGATTTTTATCAACCCTGAAAACTGCTCACCTAAACTGAACCTGCAATTCTGATGCCTGCTGTACTTTAACTCCCTCCCACCTATCTTTCCGCCCCAACTAAACTTCTGTCAGACTCACCCAGCTCCAAGCGATTTAAAAATTCTTGATCACCACCCCAGAAAACGGTTTGAAAGGGGGTGAAGGAATATGGCGGGGTCTGTATTAAGAAATGAAGGATACTCTATTTTGCAGTTAGGAATGTGTCTCATGCAGTTGAGGGACTTGCACATTCTCTAGTAAACAATGCTTCTTCAAACGCTGCACTGACTCAACCAGATGAGCCTTACATTAATCTGTGGTGTGAACTGTGTATGGAAGTGCTGGGATGGAACTGGTAGCATGTTTCCAGCTGAAAAGTAAGTTAGTTCCAATCTGCCTAGGCAGGGATCTGACACCCTGAAAACCTTCTCACTTTCTGCCTTAGGAAAGGAAGTATCTCTAACCTTTTGCTTATTCCACAACAAAGCACTTCACTGAAGGCTGTTGAATGAACAATGATATAAACCAACCTTGGCTGGCAATCTCTACACAGCATCCATTAGCTCAGATTTCTCCCAGTCCAGTGAGCAAAGCTAGAGGGAGCTGGTGCTGTTCTCCGACTTCAGGATAATTTAGCATCATTCCAGGAATGATTTCCCTCCTCCAGCCCCCCTAGTCAGAAGGGAAAAAGCCGTGGGAATGGAGCTCACTACCAACGAGGTAGGCTCACCCAGTAACAGCTGACAAGTACTTAACTCTCTCCATGCTGTCTGGAAGCACTCCATAGAGATGCATACAGCTCCAAAGCAGTGCAGTGGCTGTATCACTAACAGTTTCCTTCACCAAAGGGTTGATAGCTCTAATAAAGGCACAGATTCACAGTGCTGGCACTTCCTCATATCTTACAAACACCACACATGGGATCAAGGTCACTCTCTTCCCTTCACCACAAGCAAAATGCTACGAGGAAGTGGAGTGGTTAGACCCACTGCCTTGTGATTACTCTTATCAACCACCCATTCAGTCCCTGCTAAGGGACTCTCCTGCAACAGCCCCATCACAGTATAGCGCTTCCTACTGACCAGACTGACACTGAGCAGACAAGTGGGGAAGGAAAAGGGTTCTTTTCATCTCACCACTCCTGCATCTTCATACAAAGCTGTCCAGCAATGTCCATCCCAGGGACTGTCACCTTTCCTCACAAGAGAGGTACAGTGGAAACCGTTCAGTTCATTGGTCAGAGACCTGAATACCCTTCACCTTCTCTGTTCACAGACCTCCCATCAGCCCTGCTCAGAACCTCATTCATATGGTCCTGCCAGATCAATTCCTCCTCACACACCCAGCACTTCAGGAGTTAAGGTTAGCATCCCCATTCTCCTGGCCTGTATGATGCTGGTTAAATCTAACACCATTCTTTGCAGTTTGATAAAGCATGTGAAAACTGAAGGCCTCACATGCTCCTCCTTTCACAGCTTGGCCAGCTGCCCACAAACTGTCACTGCCTGGTACCCAAGGCAAATGGAGAGAATGTCAGGGAATTAAGGCCAAACTCTTAGCCAACTGCACTGAACCTCCCCATCCCCCAAACCCTCCCTTCCAGGGAGCTTGGATTCCTTCTTCCAGCCAAGGGATAATTGCCTGTATGGCTGTGGAAGTCCCCTCCACAAGAGAAGCTGCCCTCTCCCAAACTCTGCAAAAGCAGTTGAGCTTGGAAGGTTCCTATCACAGAAATGCTCAGAGCAGCTCTTATCAAGGCTAGAGCTCAGCGATTTGGGCTTAGCAGTAGCACAGGAACTCGCCCTTGGAATAGCTCACCACAAAGGCCACTAATAGGATGGGTGTTAGCTATTTATATAAATTGCAAAGAAGGTTGGAGACAGAAGTAAGAACAGAATTTGATTTGGAGGCAACAGCACTTGGAAGTGATGACATTTATTACTGTAAATCACACTCCTCCAATATCCATCCCAGACCCACAGCAATCTCATCCTAGTCTCCTGCTACAACTCCACCCACCCATCCAATACTTTTCATAGTTGCTCCCTATCAATATAAGTTTCCCAACCTTAATTTTATTTATGCTTGTTTTTCAATAGCTTCTTTTATACACACTGTCCCCTCAAAGTGAATTCTATTTTTTTTTAACAGAGCAGGAGAGGGGAGACACATTCAGGCCTCAAAGCCAAGGATGGCGGAGATACTGAAGTCTCTGGGTCAAATACATAAAGGAGGCTGCTCCAGATGGATAGGAAAAGCTCTTGCACCAATAATGGCAAGATTGTACATTACCACTCCTAGCACCACTGCCTTCGAACTCTAAAGCCAGTGTAAAAATCAGCCTTAAGCATTGCTTGAAAGAGATAAGTTCATACATATATAGACAGGAATTCAGTCCCTCACCATTTGCCTCATCTCCTTCCCTCTAGCAATGTCAGACTGAAGTCAGAAGATTCTGGAAGTGAATCATTGGCTAAGTAAGTGGTGCAGAGTGGAAGGCTTTGGTTTTGTGGAACATTGGTCCACCTTCTGTGGGGAGAGGGGGCTATAATAGGACGACCTCCTCAGTAGGACAACGACCAATCTCTTTGGGGACAGGCTGGCTAGACTAGTCAGGAGGGGTTAAACTAACAGCACATGGAGAGGGTAAAAAGATGAAAGATTGAGTGCTCAGTTAGCACAAAATTGAGATGTTGAGAAGAAAATTAATCAAGGGACTAAAGGACATGGAGAGGAAATTCTTGAACTGCTGATACCCAGGCCCCTAATGTTAGTATTAAACAAGAGCATAAATTTGCTCTTGTTGATATTATTGAAACATGGTGGGATAATTCACACAACTGGAATGTTAAAATCAATGGTTACAACCTATTTAGAAAGGATCGAGCGGGCAAAAGGGAAGGTGGTGTGGGCCCTCTATGTCAAAAAAGGCATTAACTGTTTCCAACTTGGAACCTAATAACTTGGAATGAAATTATCCTGAATGCTTACAGCTCATTGTCCTAACAGATTAAGCATGAGATAGGTACTAGCTGGTGTCAACTACAGACCACCAAATCACAGTAGGGCATAGAATGACGACACTATTATGCACCTATCTACAACATGGAAGAAAAAACCTGCATAATCATGGTGGACTCCAATTTGAGTAGCATAAGCTAGAGGGCTCATGCTGCCAGTACAACAACATTCTTGGCATTGCTAAATTATAGATGGACATTATATGGCACTATAGATGACAATTTCCAAACTCAAAAAGTGTTGCAGCCAAAACGGAGGAATTATTAGACCTTTTCCTAGCAGATAAAGAGGAAATGATCACAGAACTAAAAGTTAATGGTAGTTAGGTACAAGCGATCATGGCTAGATCAAATTTCTAATGTGCAAGCAGAATAAAGTCCAGACCAGTAATAATTATAATTTTTTTTTATATTCTATATATATACACACACACCCCTACTTAATTTGCTATATTACAGAAATTGAAAATCCCACAATATTAGGCTTCTACTGCAATTTTGACAGCAGAAGCCCCCGCTCTCAGCCCCGGGCTGCCAACTGCGGGAGCCCCCGCTCTCAGCCGTGGGCTCCTGTTGTCAACCCTTTTCCAAAGTTCTATTATTACTTTTCCAGACTTTCCATGGTTTGTCCGTAACTCAGCTGCAATTTTTTGAGTCATCCCACAATACTGTAGATGGATGGATGGATGGATCGATATAAAAAATATACCTTGGTGCTTTAATAGGATCAATTTCACAAAGTTGAAAACAATTATGAGCCAAATCAGCTGGGAGGAAGAATTTAATCAGAAAAATGCAAATGATAATTGGGAATCATTTAAGAACATCTTAGCAGATGCTCAAAAAGCCACAATCCCAACTGAGGAACAAGACTGTGCCGGTTAAAAAAAAAAGTAAAGGCAGCTATAAAAAAAATATAACAAATGGAAGAAAGGGGAATTTGACAGTAATGACTACACCTTTACCCAGATATAACATGGCCCTCGGTTGCCAAAAAATCTTACCATGGAGGTAATCTTACTATGGAGGGCCGGGTAGGGAAGGCTGTGCCTTCCCAAACAGCCTGGCCCCACCCCCTATCCGACCACACCTACTTCCCACCCCCTGACTGACCCCTCAGAACCCCCAATCCATCCAACCCCCCTGCTCCCTGTCCCCTGAGACCCTCTGCGCCCCCCCTTTGGTTACTTGCTGCTGCCCTCCCTGCCCCCCCCCGCCCGAGCTCACCTCCACTCCGTCTCCTCCCCTGAGCACGGTGCTGTCGCTCCGCTTCTCCCCCATCCCTCTCTCTGTCTCTCCCTCCCAGGCTTGCCACGAATCAGCTGTTTGGCGTGGCAAGCCTGGGAGGGAGGGAGGGAGAAGCAGAGTGGCGGTGCGCTCAGCGGAGGGGTGGAAGGGTAGAAGGAGAGGCCCTGAGATAGGACAGACTCTTCTGCCGAGCTACGAGTATGTCCACATATCCATCATAGGACCTAATCACATCAGTCACACCATCAGAGGCTCGTTCACCTGCACATCTACCAATGTGATATATGCCATCATGTGCCAGCAGTGTCCCTCTGCCATGTACATTGGCCAAACCAGACAGTCTCTACGCAAAACAATAAATGGACACAGATCAGATGCCAAGAATTATAACATTCAAAAACCAGTTGGAGAACACTTCAACCTCCCTGGTCACTCAATTACAGACCTAAAAGTCGCAATTCTTCAACAACAAAAAACTTCAAAAACAGACTCCAACAAGAAACTGCAGAACTGGAATTAATTTGCAAACTGGACACCATGAAATTAGACCTGAACAAAGATAGGGAGTGGATGGGTCATTACACAAAGTAAAAACTACTTCCCCATGTTAATTTTTTCCCCTACTGTTACTCACACCTTCTTGTCAGCTGTTTGAAATGGGCCATCCTGATTATCACTACAAAAAGGTTTTTTTTCCTCCTGCTGATAATAGCCCACCTTAATTGACTAGTCTAATTAGAGTTGGTATGGCAACACTCATTTTTTCACGTTCTCTGTTTGTGTATATATCTTCCTACTGTATTTTCCACTGCATGCATCCGATGAAGTGGATTTTAGCCCATGAAAGCTTATGCCCAAATAAATTTGTTAGTCTCTAAGGTGTCACAAGTACTCCTCGTTCTTTTTGCTGATACAGGCTAACACAGCTACCACTCTGAAGTAAGTCTTAGACTACTGGCAAAGTTCCAGATAACTGGGAAAAGCGAATATTGTGCAATTTTAAAAAATGTAAAATGGGATGACTCAGGTAATTTTAGGCCTGACATTGATCCCTGGCAAGATAATGGAGCAGCTGATATAGGACTTGATTAATAATGAATTAAAGGAGGGTAATATAATTAATGCAAATCAACATGGGTTTATGATCAATAGATTCTGTCAAACTAACTATACCTTTTTTTTTTAAATGAAATTATAAGTTTGGTTTATAAAGTTAATAGTGTTGACATAACATATTAGACCTCTTTCAGCTGTTTGACTTGATGCCACATTACATTTTGATTGATAAACCAGAATGATATAAAATTAACAAGACACACCTTAGAAGGATTAAAAACTGGCTGACAGGTCTCAAAGTGTAACTGTAAATATGGAATCATCATCAAGTGGGTCTCTCTCCAGTGGTGTCCTGCAGAGATTGTTTCTTGGCCCTACGCTATTTAAAATCTTTATCAATGACCTGGAAGAAAACATGAAACAGAGATAGCTTATTTTTTGTCAAGATACAGTCAAGGTCCAGAGAAACATTTTTCACACTGCAACAACAATAATGATCATAATAAATTAAAAAAAGATTTTGCTGTTTGTTCAAAAGCATCTGACGGTCCAGATTTGGCTCACAGTCCACCTACTGACTACTCTTGCATTAGAACATCACTGATAAAGTTTGCAGATTACACAAAAATCGGGGGAGTGGTATATATTGAAGAGGACAGGCCACTGATACAAATCTATCTGGATTACTTAGTAAACTAGGTGCAAGTAAACATTATGCATTTTAATACAGCTAAATGCAAACGTATATATCGAGGAACAAAGAATATAGCTTATCCTGGGAAGCAGTGACTCTGAAAAAGATTTGGGGGTCATGATGGATAATTAGCTCTTTTAGCCACAGTGGAAGCTCATGTTCAGCTGATGTGATTCTGGGAACCAACAGGGAAATCTGAAGTAGAAGTAAACAAGTTATTTTACCTCTGTATTTAGCACTGGTGCAACTGCTGCTTGGATACTGCACCCAGTTCTGGTGCCCACAATTCAAGAAGGATATATTATTAACAAATTGGAGAGGAGTCAGAGAAGAGCTACAAGAATGATGAAAGGATTAGAAAACATGCCTTATAGATTTCAGAGTAACAGCCGTGTTAGTCTGTATTCGCAAAAAGAAAAGGAGTACTTGTGGCACCTTAGAGACTCACCAATTTATTTGAGCATGAGCTTTCGTGAGCTACAGCTCACTTCATCAGATGCATACCGTGGAAACTGCAGCAGACATTAGCAGGACAGTGGGGTGGGAGGAGGTATTGTTTCATGATCTCTGTGTGTATATAATGTCTGCTGCAGTTTCCACGGTATGCATCCGATGAAGTGAGCTGTAGCTCATGAAAGCTCATGCTCAAATAAATTGGTTATTTGGTTATTTGGTTAAATTGGTTATCTCTAAGGTGCCACAAGTACTCCTTTTCTTTACGTCTTATAGAGGTAGGGTCAAGGAGCTCAATCTGTTTAGCTAAAAAAGAAAGTTAAAGGGGGACTTGATCACAGTCTATGACAATCTACACAGGGAACAAATATTTGATAATTGGCTCTTCAATCTGGCAGACAAAGGTTAACACAAACAAATGGCTAGAAGTTGAAGCTAAGCAAATACACACTGGAAATAAGGAGTAAATTAATCACTGGAACAAGTTACCAAGGGTCATGATGGATTCCCTATCACTGACCATTTTTAAATTAAGATTGGATGTATTTCTAAAAGGTCTTCTCTAGGAATTATTTTGGAAAAGTTCTGTATACAGATGATCACAATAGTCCCTTTTGGCTTAAGAATCTATCAATACTTCCTGACTGGGTGCATAGTTCACCTCAGGTAATCTATCTTCATATGCTGAGCTCAGCAATTTTTAAACACAGTAAGAAATGAAGCACACTTGTTTCACCCATCTTACAGAATCATAGAATATCAGGGTTAGAAGGGACCCCAGAAGGTCATCTAGTCCAACCCCCTGCTCGAAGCAGGACCAATTCCCAGTTAAATCATCCCAGCCAGGGCTTTGTCAAGCCTGACCTTAAAAACCTCTAAGGAAGGAGATTCTACCACCTCCCTAGGTAACGCATTCCAGTGTTTCACCACTCTCGTAGTGAAAAAGTTTTTCCTAATATCCAACCTAAACCTCCCCCACTGCAACTTGAGACCATTACTCCTCGTTCTGTCATCTGCTACCATTGAGAACAGTCTAGAGCCATCCTCTTTGGAACCCCCTTTCAGGTAGTTGAAAGCAGCTATCAAATCCCACCTCATTCTTCTCTTCTGCAGGCTAAACAATCCCAGTTCCCTCAGCCTCTCCTCATAACTCATGTGTTCCAGACCCCTAATCATTTTTGTTGCCCTTCGCTGGACTCTCCCCAATTTATCCACATCCTTCTTGAAGTGTGGGGCCCAAAACTGGACACAGTACTCCAGATGAGGCCTCACCAATGTCGAATAGAGGGGGACGATCACGTCCCTCGATCTGCTCGCTATGCCCCTACTTATACATCCCAAAATGCCATTGGCCTTCTTGGCAACAAGGGCACACTGCTGACTCATATCCAGCTTCTCGTCCACTGTCACCCCTAGGTCCTTTTCCGCAGAACTGCTGCCGAGACATTCGGTCCCTAGTCTGTAGCTGTGCATTGGGTTCTTCCGTCCTAAATGCAGGACCCTGCACTTATCCTTATTGAACCTCATCTGATTTCTTTTGGCCCAATCCTCCAATTTGTCTAGGTCCTTCTGTATCCTATCCCTCCCCTCCAGCGTATCTACCACTCCTCCCAGTTTAGTATCATCCGCAAATTTGCTGAGAGTGCAATCCACACCATCCTCCAGATCATTTATGAAGATATTGAACAAAACCGGCCCCAGGACCGACCCTTGGGGCACGCCACTTGATACCAGCTGCCAACTAGACATGGAGCCATTGATCACTACCCGTTGAGCCCGACAATCTAGCCAGCTTTCTACCCACCTTATAGTGCATTCATCCAGCCCATACTTCCTTAACTTGCTGACAAGAATACTGTGGGAGACCGTGTCAAAAGCTTTGCTAAAGTCAAGAAACAATACATCCACTGCTTTCCCTTCATCCACAGAACCAGTAATCTCATCATAAAAGGCGATTAGATTAGTCAGGCATGACCTTCCCTTGGTGAATCCATGCTGGCTGTTCCTGATCACTTTCCTCTCATGCAAGTGCTTCAGGATTGATTCTTTGAGGACCTGCTCCATGATTTTTCCAGGGACTGAGGTGAGGCTGACTGGCCTGTAGTTCCCAGGATCCTCCTTCTTCCCTTTTTTAAAGATTGGCACTACATTAGCCTTTTTCCAGTCATCCGGGACTTCCCCGGTTCGCCACGAGTTTTCAAAGATAATGGCCAATGGCTCTGCAATCACAGCCGCCAATTCCTTCAGCACTCTCGGATGCAACTCGTCCGGCCCCATGGACTTGTGCACGTCCAGCTTTTCTAAATAGTCCCTAACCACCTCTATCTCCACAGAGGGCTGGCCATCTCTTCCCCATTTTGTGATGCCCAGCGCAGCAGTCTGGGAGCTGACCTTGTTAGTGAAGACAGAGGCAAAAAAAGCATTGAGTACATTAGCTTTTTCCACATCCTCTGTCACTAGGTTGCCTCCCTCATTCAGTAAGGGGCCCACACATTCCTTGGCTTTCTTCTTGTTGCCAACATACCTGAAGAAACCCTTCTTGTTACTCTTGACATCTCTGGCTAGCTGCAGCTCCAGGTGCGATTTGGCCCTCCTGATATCATTCCTACATGCCCGAGCAATATTTTTATACTCATCCCTGGTCATATGTCCAACCTTCCACTTCTTGTAAGCTTCTTTTTTATGTTTAAGATCCGCTAGGATTTCACCGTTAAGCCAAGCTGGTCGCCTGCCATATTTACTATTCTTTCGACTCATCGGGATGGTTTGTCCCTGTAACCTCAACAGGGATTCCTTGAAATACAGCCAGCTCTCCTGGACTCCCTTCCCCTTCATGTTAGTCCCCCAGGGGATCCTACCCATCCGTTCCCTGAGGGAGTTGAAGTCTGCTTTCCTGAAGTCCGGGGTCCATATACTGCTGCTTATCTAGAGATTGTAGTTTTGAACAAAAACTACATTAACACTACAATATTAAAACCACCCTGAGAATCCCTTGAGTCAAGAAATGCCTTAATTAAAACCTTCCTTCTGTTCCTTCATGGATATGTTATTTAGAATTGTATACAGCTCATAGGTAATATTTTAATACATTCTGTCTCAGGGCTTGTCTTCACTATCAGGGTAAGTTGACTTAAGTTACTCTACTTCAGCTATGTGAATAACATAGCTGTAGTCAAAGTAGCTTAGGTCAACTTACCCTGGTGTCTTCTCTGCGCTGCGTCGACAGAAGACGCTCTCCGGTAGACTTCCCTTACTCTTCTCCAAGAGTACCGGGGTTGATCAAAGAGAAATCTGCTGTCGATTTAATGCGTCGTCATTAGACCAGCTAAGTCTGCCCCTGCTGCGTAGATCTCCCCATTGTGAAGACCAGCCCTCAGTTAATGATACACAACACATCCCTATACTTGTAGCACCTTGTCATATTTTAGTCATGCTTGTATACATCTGTGTTGATGAAATTGAAGTCTGCTACTGCACCTATATCTAGACAAAAATATTCTAGACGATTAAGGCTGGAAAAAAAACCAGGCATGCAGAAGTTAGGAAGTGACCGTATTAAGGTTACCCTTTTGTATATGCATTATAATGCAGTCTTTAATTACATAACTGTACTCTACATTTTCCAGAGGATCCCGCCTCATTTAGTAAAACTCTCATACAAAACCTTGTGGGTTTGAACACAATGATATAACAGCCAACTAGTTCCCCCAAAAGCTAATTTGAGCCACTAGATCTCTTATTGAACTTCATGATCCAGTAACTGGTTCACATTATCCCATATTTTATACAAATAGGGAGGGGGATTATGGGTACTCTTTCAGTTCTTCAAGAGGTGCCCAGAGCCTAGGCACTCTCGCTATATTCACAGAGGTATTTAAGCACCTAAATCCCACCTTTAGGCTCCACTGTGATTGATAAAACTCTTGCTGAATCCTGTAAGCATCTAAACATACTATGCACCTAAGCACTTGTCTACATAGAACACGCAGGGAAAGTTAGTCTGAATTAGTTATGGATATGTCTACACTAGCAACACTACAGCAACTCCACTGTAGTGCTGTGCTGTAGACACTTACTAGAGCAACAGAAGGGGTTCATCCACCACTGCAGTAAATCCACTTCTCTGAGAGGCAGCAGCTAGGTCGATGGAAGAAGAATTGTTCCCTCAACCTAGCACTGTCTAGACTGGGGCTAAGTAGGCTTAGCTACATCTCTCAGGGGTATGAATTTTTCGCACCTCTAAGCGACGCAGAAAAGTCAACCTATTTTTCTGGTTTCAGAGTAACAGCCGTGTTAGTCTGTATTCGCAAAAAGAAAAGGAGTACTTGTGGCACCTTAGAGACTAACCAATTTATTTGGGCATGAGCTTTCGTGAGCTACAGCTCACTTCATCGGATGCATACCGTGGAAACTGCAGCAGACTTTATATATACACAGAGAATATGAAACAATACCTCCTCCCACCCCACTGTCCTGTAGCCTGTTTCCTCTTGTTTTTTCCTACCCCCCCCCCAGATGTTCTGGTTTAACTTGGATTTAAACTTGGAGAGTGGTCAGTTTGGATGAGCTATTACCAGCAGGAGAATGAGTTTGTGTGTGTATGGGGGTGGGGGGGATGTGAGAAAACCTGGATTTGTGCAGGAAATAGCCCAACTTGATTATCATGCACATTGTGTAAAGAGTTGTCACTTTGGATGGGCTATCACCAGCAGGAGAGTGAATTTGTGTGGGGGGGTGGAGGGTGAGAAAACCTGGATTTGTGCTGGAAATGGCCCACCTGATGATCACTTTAGATAAGCTATTACCAGCAGGACAGTGGGGTGGGAGGAGGTATTGTTTCATATTCTGTGTGTATATATAAAGTCTGCTGCAGTTTCCACGGTATGCATCCGATGAAGTGAGCTGTAGCTCACGAAAGCTCATGCTCAAATAAATTGGTTAGTCGCTAAGGTGCCACAAGTACTCCTTTTCTTTTATTTTTCTGGTGTAGAACAGCCCTAAAGGCATGAATTTAAAGTGGGATTAGTTAAATTGCATTAAACCACTGTGTGGATCTCCTCTGGAATTAAAGTGGCCTTAATGTTGTTTAGCTTAATTCACTTCCAAAGAAATTCTGAATTGGAGTGTCCACACAGGGATTTAATGCAATTTAACTAATCCACATTGAAGTAGATGGTCTGCACTAGAAAATTAAGATGGTTCATCCCCGCATGGTGTAGTTAAGCCAACCTAACTCCTAGTGCAGACAGCACTAGGTCAACAGAAGAATTCTTCCATCAACCTAGGGACCGCCTCTTGGGACGATGGCTTACCTACACTGACAGAACACCCCTCCTTTTGCCTTAGATAGTGCAGCTGCTGGGTAGGTTTTCAGTGTAGACATACCCTTAGTTAAGCTGCATTAAACCCCTATGATTTTCTAAACACCTAAAAGTTAGGTGTTGCATCACCTTAGGGCAAGTTTACACTACAAAATTAAGTTGACCTAAGTTAAGTCGACATCCAGTCACGAAAGTAATTAAATAGCTTTTGTGGTCCAGACTACACAATGTGTGTTGGCGGTGCACGTCCTTACTACCAGCGCTCACGTCGGTGCAGAGAACAGTGCACTCTGGGCAGCTATCCCACTGTGCAACTTGCCACCATCTATAGAGGATATTTTGGGAAGAGTTTGCAATGCCTCATGGGGACAAACGTGTCATGCAGTGGTGACTGGAAAAATGATTTCAAAGTCCCATAATGCAGTTTTCTCAATCCCATAATTTTATCTGCATCGCATAATGTTTTGTGCCTTTTTTCAAAAGCCCCACAAACCCACGTGTGACGGGTTGAACCCCTTGGGAAGCCCCCTGATGTGTTGAGATATCATTGAGTCTACCTGTTCTGCCAGCATTGGCCCCCTTTAGCCTGTCTTGCTAAGCCAGGCTATTAAAGCCTTCTCTAACATACACACAGGCAGGGCCATACCCAGTTGCAGATCAGCTCTGGGAAGACTCAGCTTAAGGTACTTGCTCCAGGATGCAGATGTCCACCTCCCTTGGAGTGCAGACCCAAAGATATATTATGAAATTCATCCCTTCCATCAATGTAGGGAGAGGTGTGCACACTTCTTGCCCCTCCCCCCCCCCCCGGTTAGAAATCACAGAAATTGGGTTTAAATAAACAAAACAAATTTTATTAACTATAAAAAGGCAGATTTTAAGTGGTAAAAAAAGGGGTAACAAACAGAACAAAGCAGATTACTAAGCAAATGAAATTGAACACGCAAACTAAGCTAGTTTCACTAAAGAAATTGGTTACAAATAGTATTTCCCACCCTAGATGTTGTTGCAGGCAGTTTGCAAAGTTTCTGTGGTTCAGAGTTCCAGTTATACTCCCCCCCACCACCACCCTTGCCTTCCCTTTTGCAGTCTATCGTCTTGGGCAGACAGGCCAGGGAGAGGAGGGGTCATGTTTGCCTTCCTCCCCACCCGTAAATAGGATTTACATAAGATGGGAATCCTTGGTTTCCCAAACTTGACCCCTTTTCCCCTTCCCTTACAGTGAAAAGTTACAGGAAGTCCCAGGTAATGTTTAAGTATCAGGTGACAAGAGCACCTGACTCTGTAGGATCAGAGCGTCCATGAGTCAGCGGCAGTATGGAGTGTCCACAGGAAGGCCAAGCTTTTCACAGTTCATTGTCCTCACTGATAGGCCATCCGCCCTGTCTGGCTTTTCCATTGTTGTACCTGAAGTGCTAGCAGTGGGCGTCAGCCAAAGTAGCATAGTTGAAATACAGATACATACAGTCAATATTCCTAACTTCAGATACATACAAGTTGGATAATCACATTCAGTAAATCATAACCTTTCCAATGATCTCACATGAGCCATCCTGTATAAAGTACATCTCAGTTATGTCATTCATATCATAAGCATATTTTCATAAGGCATATAGAATGTAATCTCACACAGATGGTGGATGCATGGTTTGACAAGCATGGATCCTGCACAGCTCTGCACTATTGTGATAAGTATTGCGAGAATGGGGTGCCTGTAGTATTTGCAGAGTCGCTAGAAGATCCGTGGGGAACATGACTATTCAAAGTTGTTGGCAGCATTCACGGAGCAGCTGCAAATGGTGAAGTGCCAGTTCTGGACCCGGGAAACAGGCATTTACTGGTGGAATTGCATCGTTATGCAGATATGGGATGATGAGCAGTGGCTGCAGAACTTTTGGATGCACAAGGCCACATTCCTGGATGTGTGTGCAGATCTCGCCCCAGCCCTGGAGCGCAGCAACACCAAAACGAAATCTGCACTGGCAGTGGAGAAGTGAGTGGCAATCACTATGTGGAAGCTTACAAAGCCAGATTGCTACCAACCAGTTGGAATCAAATTTGGAGCTTGGAAATCCATCATGGGGGTTGCTGTGATGCAAGTATGCAGGGCCATTAATAGCATCCTGCTACAAAGGACTGTGACTCTAGGCAATGTGTGGAAAACAGTGGATGGTTTTGCAGCAGTGGAACAATAGAGGTCACTCATTCTTACTGTGGCACCAGACCACCTTGCCACAGAGTACATCAAAAGAAAAAGTTACTTTTCTATGGTATTGCAAGCGCTGGTGGATCACCAGGGAAGTTTTATCAACGTTGGCTGGTGAAGGAAGGTGCATGACACATGCATCTTTAAGAACACAGGCCTGTTCAGAAAGCTGCAAGTAGGGACTTTCTTTCCAGACCAGAGGATTACCATTGGGGATGTTGAAATGGTAATAGTGATCAAGGGAGAGCTCGTCTACTCCTTACTCTTGTAGCTCATGAAGCTGTATACTGCCCACCACAACAGTAGCAAGGTGCACAATGACGATTGAATGTGCCTTAGGCTATTTGATAGGCCACTGGCATGATCTACACATGAGATTAAACCTCAGAGAAAAAAGTTTCGCAATGGTTATAGCTGCCTATAAGTGGGAAAAATAACTGCCTCTGTGGAAGACTGAGGTGGAACGGTGGTCTGCTGATTTTGAGCAGCCAGATAACATGTCTATAGGAAAAAGAAAAGGAGTACTTGGGGCACCTTAGAGACTAACCAATTTATTTGAGCATGAGCTTGATTACCATGCACGTTGATTACCATGCATACACCTTGATTACCATGCACATTGTAGGGAGAGTGGTCGCTTTGGATGAGCTATTACCAGCAGGAGAGTGAGTTTGTGTGTGTATGGGGGTGGGGGAGGTGAGAAAACCTGAATTTGTGCTGGAAATGGCCCACCTTGATTATCATGCACATTGTAGGGAGAGTGGTCACTTTGGATGAGCTATTACCAGCAGGATAGTGAGTTTGTGTGTGTGTTTTTTGGAGGGGGGTGAGAGAACCTGGATTTGTGCAGGAAATGGCCCAACTTGATTATCATGCACATTGTGTAGAGAGTTGTCACTTTGGATGGGCTATTACCAGCAGGAGAGTGAATGTGTGTGTGGGGGGGTGGAGGGTGAGAAAACCTGGATTTGTGCTGGAAATGGCCCAACTTGATGATCACTTTAGATAAGCTATTACCAGCAGGACAGTGGGGTGGTTGTTTCATATTCTCTGTGTGTATATAAAGTCTGCTGCAGTTTCCACGGTATGCATCCGATGAAGTGAGCTGTAGCTCACGAAAGCTCATGCTCAAATAAATTGGTTAGTCTCTAAGGTGCCACAAGTACTCCTTTTCTTTTTGCGAATACAGACTAACACGGCTGTTACTCTGAAACATGTCTATAGGAAGAGATCAGCAAGGAGCTGTACTGCTCAGGGAGGCTTCGGAAGACCACTTTAATAGTGAGCCACAGTAACGTGTGCTGCTGTAGTATGCTCTGCGGGTGTTGTTGCTTTGCATCCTGGTATGAACCTGGCAATGGGTGGGTGGGTGGGTGTGTGTAAACATTGCAAATGCACCAATTGCTATTATCTGTGAATGATGTCAGCCCCAGCCAGCATATGTTGTGAAGTAATAAAGGTGAATTTGGTTTCCATAAATAGACCTGAATAAAACATTATAAATACAGGGAAAAGAATCTTTGAAAGGGAAAGAATAGTCACTTAAATTTCATAAGCACATACACCAACTGTGTCTTGCACAGGTCAACGTACGTTGCGAGAGCAACAAGGGTGATGTTGTGGTGGGCGTCTCCTACAGACCACCAGACCAAGAAGATGAGGTAGATAAGGCTTTCTTCAGACAACTAACAGAAGTTTCCAGATCACAGGCCCTGGTTCTCATAGGGGACTTCAATCACCCTGACATCTGCTGGGAGACCAGTACAGAGTGCACAGACAATCCAGGAAGTTTTTGGAGAGTGTTGGGGACAACTTCCTGGTGCAAGTGCTGGAGGAACGAACTAGGGGCCATTCTCTTCTTGACCTGCTGCTTACAAACAGGGAAGAATTGGTAAGGGAAGCAGAAGTGGGTGGCAACCTGGGCAGCAGTAACCATGAGATGGTCGAGTTCAGGATCCTCACAAAAGGAAGAAAGGGGAGTAGCAAAATACGGACACTGGACTTCAGAAAAGCAGACTGACTCCCTCAGGGAACTGATGGGCTGGATCCCCTGGGGAGGCTAATATGCAGGGGAAAGGAGTCCAGGAAAGCTGGCTATATCTTAAAGAAGCCTTATTGAGGACGCAGGAACAAACTATCCCGATGTGCAGAAATAGCAGCAAATATGGCTGGTGACAAGCTTGGCTTAACAGTGACATTTTCGGTGAGCTTAATCACAAAAAAGAAGCTTACAAGAAGTGGAAACTCAGTCAGATGACTACGTAGGAGTATAAAAATATTGCTCAAGCATGCAGGAGTGTAATCAGGAAGGCCAAAACACAACTGGAGTTGCAGCTACCAAGGGATGTGAAGGGTAACAGGAAGGGTTTCTACAGGTATGTTAGCAACAAGAAAAAAAAAGGTCAGGGAAAGTGTGGGACCCTTACTGAATGGAGGAGGCAACCCAGTGACAGATGATGTTGAAAAAGCTGAAGTACTCAATGCTTTTTTTGGCTTGGTCTTCACAGACCCGGTCAGCTCCCACACTGCTGTCCTGGGCTACACAGTATGAGGAGGAGGTGAGCAGCCCTTAGAGGTGAAAGAACAGGTTAAGGACTATTTAGAAAAGCTGGACATGCACAAGTCCATGGGTCCAGATCTAATGCATCCGAGAGTGCTGAGGGAATTGGCTGATCGGATTGCAGAGCCATTGGCCATTATCTTTGAAAACTTGTGGTGATTGGGGAAGGTGCTGGACGATTGGAAAAAGGCAGATATAGTGGCCATCTTTAAAAAAAAAGGGAAGAAGGAGAACCCGGGGAACTACAGACCGGTCAGCCTCACATCAGTCCCTGGAAAAATCATGGAGCAGGTCCTCAAGAAAACCATTCTGAAGCACTTGGAGGAGAGGAAGGTGATCAGGAACAGTCAACATAGATTCACCAAGGGCAAGTCCTGCCTGACCAACTTGATTGCCTTCTATGATGAGATAACTGGCTCTGTGGATATGGGGAAAGCGGTGGATGTGATATATCTTAACTTTAGCAAAGTTTTTGATACGGTCTCCCACAGTATTCTTGCCAGCAAGTTAAAGAAGTATGGATTGAATGAATGGACTAAAAGGCGGACAGAAAGCTGGCTAGATTGTCAGGCTCAACGGGTAGTGATCAACGGCTCGATGTCTAGTTGTCAGCCGGTATCAAGTGGAGTGCCCCAGGGATTGGTCCTGAGGCTGCTTTTGTTCAACAGCTTTATTAATGATCTGGACGATGGGATGGATTGCACCCTCAGCAAGTTTGCGGATGACACTAAGCTGGAGGGAGAGGTAGATATGCTGGAGGGTAGGGATAGGGTCCAGAGTGACCTAGACAAACTGGAGGATTGGGCCAAAAGAAATCTGATGAGGTTCAACAAGGACAAGTGCAGAGTCCTGCACTTAGGACAGAAGAATCCCATGCACCACTACAAGCTGGGGACCTGATGACTACATTCTCTCATGCTGGGTGGAACATCATCAGTGTGTCCTGAACCATCCTCCAGCTGCTGCTTGTTCAGAGCTGGATGATCTGGCAGTCACTGCGCTTCCAGATCCAGACATTTGTACTGATGCACCAACATTGGATGAAGTGAAGTGTGCCATCTCTAAACAGAAAAATGGATGCACAGCTGCTGCTGATGGCATCCCCTCAGAGCTGCTAAAATGTGCTATTGATCCTGTAGCAGAATCACTTCTGGCCATCTTTCGTCTGGTGTGGAGAACTGGAACCCTGCCAACTGACAGGAAGGACGGTATTGTGATCTCACTCTATAAGGGCAAGGGACCACGCCGTGAATGTAAGAGCTACAAGCCGATCACCTTGCTCTCCATTCCAGGGAAGGTGTTTGTGCATGTTTTGCCAGCACACACCTGGGGCCTTTGCTATATGAGAAGCGTCGTCCCCAACAGTCAGGCTTTACGAAGAACAGGTCCATATTAGAAACCATTTTGGCCCTTTGCTTGTTGTTGGAAATACATTGCAAGTTCAGGAAGCCCTTGCAGGTAGCGTATGCTGATCTTAAGGCTGCATTTTATTCTGTAGACCGTGACATGTTATGGAAGGCCTTAAAGCACATAGCTGTCCTTACCACTCTGCTGGACTGGATTAGAGATGGTGATCTGTGTTCACCACACATTCTGCACTATGATATACTCTACAGGAGTCAAAGACAGGCCTATTGCATGTAATGATGTGGTCCAGCTCCTTCTGAGTGACGCCATCATGAGAGACCCAGGACATCTGGTGTATACGTCGCTGCTTGAACCATGACCCAAGAATAGAAAGATTCTGGAAGGCACAGAATGTAAGCAAGCGGCAAGAGTTATCATTGGGAGTGCCTGAACCATAAAATGACCAATGACCTGTTCAAACCCAGTTCTCAGGTAGCCAGTAATTGCATTTAGGTCACCCAGGATCATGAGATTATCACGTGGAGGAACTGTGCATACCAGATGTTCCAATTGATCATAAAAGTTATCTTTAAGTCAACAGATTCCTCTGTCGGTGCATAGACTACTACTACAGTGAAGTAACCGTGCCGATGTTTAAGACGTGCAGTAAGTAAATGAGGAGACATGGGCGTCCAGGTTGTCAGGGAGGACGGCCTCACCTCACAGTAGTAGTGCTACCCCATATAAATGATTGGGGCCGCCAGAATACAGAAGTAAAGAATCTTCCACCTCGTGACATCCGTGATCTAACAGCCTTGCTTCTGTTAGTCCTGCAATTGATATACCAAGAGGGTCCATTTCACATGAGAGCGCAACCTGATGCAATGTTAGAACTTTTCACGGGCATGGGCAAGTTGCAATTTTGATGGACTCTCAAAGATTCCAGATACAATTGGATGTGTTGTCACAATGTACTGCAGACGTGCCTGCTGACAGAGGACGCGTGCCCCTAAGCGGGCTTTGGCATGAACCAGTCATGTTTGCACCAAGGCAAGACAGCACTGACAAGAGGCATAGGGAAGCCCCACAAAGAGAGCTTGTAGCCTGCTCAGTCTCCTAGCTGAAGTGACACACATCAGGAAAACATTTTAAGGATAAGATGGAGCACTCCATAGGGGGCTTGAATGGTGGCTTCACTAAGTTGCAAAAGGAGGATTCTGAGGTCTGAAGCCAGAACTGGTTGTGTGACTGGTGGATAAGCACGTATCAGGCTCATGAACAATTTTTTGTAAGGCCCTGTGGGTCTAGAACCCAGGCCTGCAGAACTGCCACCCAGCAGCAGCTGTAACTGGCTTGCACTCCATTCCTCACAACCCGCTGTGGACACAGACCATTGGAAGTCCCGCCTTCAGGGGTTTGACAGGCCGAAGTCTCATGGCTCCTGATTGGCTCCCTGCCCTATATAAATGCAAGGCACATTCCAGAAAGTGTCTAGTAACATGGTGGATTTCTTGTAGCTGCCACGACCATTCCTGCTCCACACGCTTGAATTCCTGGCTTTGACCTTGGCATGACTTGGACTTCACCTCCTGACCCAGACCCTGAAACTGGACTCTGACTCTTGGTATCAATCCTGGCCTGGAACCTATGAACTCCTCCGTTACTCCCAGCCTCCGGTTTGATCATATTCTGACCCTTGGTCCCGACTGCCCTTGTTCGGACCGTGACATTTTGATACCACTAAATGAGAAAAGATAGAGAGAGTGACTACTGGAGGATGGTATGCTGAGATCACCATGAAAGAGACCTTGACTGAGCTGAAAGGCAGTCCAGAATGCTTCAACTGCAATAGACAGTCCAGGATCTTAGGCATAAGGCCTGTTCAGACACCATGTGCTGTTGGGCTGCCCATATGGAAAACCTCTTCCACTTTGCAGAGTAGGTTCTTCTTAAGAATGGTGTTTCCCGCTTTGTGCCAGGATATCCTAGACAAGTGACAAGCAGTCCTTTTCCATGGTACTCATCCAACCAGCATCCACGCAGGCAGTTGCGGTAATACCAAGCCTGAGTGAAGTACCTGTCCCTGGTTCTGTGATAACAGGTCTGGGAGGAGTGGGAGCTTAATTGGGGGTTATGCTGATATATGTAGTCAATCCATAAGCCAGAGCTGTATCAGTTTGTACAGACTTATGAGGACAGATCTGGCAAATCCTGCATCTTAGCAGGGGGTTAGACTAGATGACGCTGGCAGTCCCTTCTAACCGTATGGCTCTATGATCTCATCTCACATTGGGGATCAGTGGGCAAGCATAGAGAAGCCCTTGACTCCTCTGCAAGAGGAAGGCATTCGGTAGGGATCTCAGCTTATGCCCTCTCTGGAACAGAAGTTGAGGCACTTCATATTGTCTTTAGTGCCAAACAGGTCTATCACCAGAGTCCCCCAGTGATGGAAAATGTACTGTGGGATGAATTTCTGCAGTGACGACTTGTAATTTGGCAACCACTTGCCTCCTTAAGAAATCCATCTAGTCATTGCTAGTTCCCAACAGGTGCAGAGCTACCAGAGTGACATTGTGCGGGCAGCACCAGTTCCACAACTTGACCACTTTGTTGTGGGGGGGTGGGAAGAAATGGGAGGACAGCGCACATCCTCTTGTTTATGATGTCTGTCAACAGCTGTACTACTAAGTGCCTCAGGACTGCAAGAACACAACATGTGCCAGCCCGATAGCCTGAAGGTAAAGCATGTTTACATGTAATCTCATGTCCTCTAGGAATCATGTCATTTGTATCCGGATGTGGTCTATGTTCCCAATCCTGTCCTTGTAGCATTTGTGATCAGTGTTCTGGATAGCAACAGGGTTGCAAACAGTACTCCTTTCAGGACTTTGTTGGGGCATAACCACCAGGTCAATGCTCCAAGTATATCGGATGCTATTGTCACTGATCTGCTCCGCTGATGTTTTCTGGGTGAACAGACTGGGTAAGGCAGAGTTGTAGGGCTCTCAGGTGAAGTCTGACAAGCAGCGTCACATATGTACACACGGACATATGGCTCATTAGCATCAGCCAAGTCTGTACCATCATGGTTGGATGAGCGATCATCCCATCTACCAGGATTGGACTGTAAGGAATCTGTCCTGAGGTAGGTACACCCAGACTGCTTTACAGCCTATTCTGGCTCCTGTGAATTCTAACATTTGCCCTAGATTCAGGGACAACTTCTCCTGGATGATCTAGAGGTCTAGCTGAAAAAAAGAGGGCTAGTGCTTAGTCCATGTTTGCAAGGGTTTTCTGATAAGGTCATCCCCCGATTAACCAGTAGTCTCCAAACTGGGATGTGCGAGATGATCCCGGGGGTGCGCGGCAGCAGGAGCGCCACCAGACGGCACTCCGCTGTTTTTTTCCTTTGGTGGCAGCTCTGGGGTTCCCCTCTGGTGGCGCATCTGCGGCAGGTCTTCCAGTCTTCTTCCGTTGGCGGTGCGTCTGCGGCAGGTCTTCTGGTCTTCACCCTAGGGGTGCACGAGCCAAAAAGTTTGGAGACCACTGGTCTAAGTAAGGGTATCCTCGTCAACCCCCTTCTCTGTAGGCATGCCGTTACGATAGCAATACACTTGGATCCTTGGTGCAAAAGATAGCACCTTGTACTGCTGGTGGTTTGGCCCCACCACAAATCTTAGATGTTTCTTGTGAGCCGGGTAGATAGCAGTGTGGAAGTACGCATCCGGTAAACAGAGATCTACAAACCAGTCCTGACCTGAAAGCAAGCATTATCATCCTGAATATAAGAGGATGCAGAGTATGAATGGAGGCCATTGGTCCCTTGCTACCATCCCTCAAATGTGAGGACTTTGGTAGTCAGTCTCTAAACTTGAGTCCTATGTCCTATATGGGTGTGATGTGTGCTTGGAAACGTGCCTACTTGGTCAGGGTTCAGGGCCTGGGGCTGAGGGCTCTGCGTCCCTCCGGCCTGGACTCAGCACTGAAGATGTCAGAACCGACAACACTTACACACAGAATAAGCCCATTGGTATCAGATGATCCAGTTATCCTGACTTCCTTGGATTCCTTCTCCCCACTGGAACCAGAGGTGCATCTGGTAGCCAGGGCACTCACAGAAAACAATTCTCTCAATTCTGACCTTAACAAGATTTCACCACCGGGGTCTGAGCCAACCCTCATGGATTGCTCCAAGAGGTGCAGTTTGAGCCTTACATCTCAACTTCTGGGCACAAGAGTAGGAGAGGCAAATGGAGCATCTACTGGGGGATACAGCAGTGGTTCTCAAACTTTTTGTATTGGTGACCCCTTTCGAACACCAAGCCTCTGAGTGTGATCCCCCTTAGAAATTAAAAACACATTTTTGATATTTAACACTATGTTAAACACTAAATGAATTTACCTTTTCTCACTGCTTTTAAATTAATACTAAAACACATTTTTATTGAAATAAATACAAGTGGAAAAGTTATTTTTAAGTAGAATTTTATTTTAATACTTGACAGCAATTAATGTCCTGAAGCAGCCAAAAATCAGTGAGACGGATGATGCCGTTTATTTGACACAAGAGGTTTTATTCTTGGTGTTGTTTTAGAAAAAGACGCATCTGATGTACAAAAATTCCTTGCTGGGACTAGTCATCACCTGACTGACTAACACTGTTCACATGACTAGTACCTCACATGCAGATTATTCACAGAACAAGTCCAGCACAGGAGCAGAAGTGCTCACTTAGCTGCCCCTCCCCAACCCCACACAGACTTTACCCATAAGGACCATCTCTAGAACAATAAGGTAGTTTGATTTCCATGCCCACTTAGTCCTCATCCCATCTCATGACACTGCCAAGATGCCAGCAAGTCCCAGCTGTGGTGATGTTTCGTCAAGCAGATGATGGGTTGATTAGGAAAGGGTCCAACACTTAACCTGAACTCATTTTGTACAAGCCAGACTATTTGGACTAATAAGTGAAGGAAAAGGCAATTTTAGCAATCCTCTGAGCCACATAGCCCTTCTGGATTTATGTGCATTTAATTTCAGGCATCACAGAGAAGGCCACATTGAGCTACCCAATGTGAATGACAAGGTAATACCTGGATCGCAAGCCAGCTAGGAACAGAATTTGCCTTTTGAAGTCATGAAACAGGAAAGCAGCAAAACCAGAAAAGTGGATGGGATCCAGGAGCCAAGCTCCCTTTATAGCCAGTTATGTGGAAAACTGATTAAAGGGTTAACTGCTGACAGTCTGAACCCACCTCACTTGAGAGTTATGCCAGTAATTTTAATCTTACTGTTATTTTTAAGTTAATCATATTAACTTTACATTTCCTCTAACATGTGAAAAGAACTAAGAGAATGGTCATAAAGGAACATCACTATGTTACATGCTTTCTGATCAAATTCCAATTCTGAACAAGTCCCCACTCCAATTCAGCCTGATACTCACAAGTGA
The DNA here is from genome assembly GCF_965140295.1 of Lepidochelys olivacea. NCBI lineage: Eukaryota > Metazoa > Chordata > Testudines > Cheloniidae > Lepidochelys > Lepidochelys olivacea. Next base: position 150,154 of record NC_140417.1, on the reverse strand, counting down.
TCATAGTCTGATACTGGCTGTTGCAAAGCGTAATCAGGCCACTGAACATTCACCACAATACCTACTCTATCTAAAGCCCAATTCTTTCTACCCCATCCCCACTCAGGGATTCTTCAATTCACTTCCACCCCTCAAGGTGGAATCATAGGTGCTGACTCTGTGGATGCGCCAGGGCTTAGCACCCGCTGGCAGCCAAGCTCCCTCCCTCTCTCCCACCCCAGAAAAAAAGGCGGGGCAGGGGTGGGGCCTTGGGGGAAGGCGTGGAGTGCAAGCGAGGCCTGGGGCAGAGCAGGGACAGGAAGCGGCAGGGCAGGGGTGGGGGCTTGGAGGAAGAGGTGGAGTGGGAGTTGGCTGGGGGTCGAGCAACCCCAGGGGTAGAGAGGAAGTCAGAGCCTATGCACACAATCCCATGCTTAATCTGAACTTCTAATGCCTTGAGGACAGTGATCTTAATTCCCTCCTACTCCCGTCAGCCTTAGAATGCAAGACAGCCTAACAGCAGCTCATTTTGAGTTCCTAGATTCTTCCTGGACCAGTGTTAGTGTCAGAGAACCGCACCATCACCTGGCAATGTAAAACAATGCATCATTAATTTAAGGCCCACTGATTTGCATCTTTAACATGTGAGACAGGACACAGGATATCTGTGACCGGTTCTGTTCAAAAACTCAGAAAACAAGTGTGCACAGCAGAGAAGCCACCTTTACAGAACAAACAAAATGTTCACATTAGCTGTAGCGATAGCATCAAATGTTCTCTCAGTCTGGAAAATGATTCCACTCTATTATTGCTACACTTTAGATTCTGCTCCCAGCACCAATTCTACACTAGGCCCAGTCCCCTGTGAGGTAAAGTACTGACAACAGCTAGCTTACAATTAGAGATTCAAGGAATATCTCAAATTGCATGGATGTAACACAAGAACACCTATTCAAGAGTCTCCAAAGCATTTGCTGTGTCTTGAATGAGAAAATGCATTCAGGGTAGAAGAACTGAAGAAAGGATATCAGCACTTAGTCTCACTCTGGTAGCAAGTTCACAGTACTGTAGCAACAAAATCTCCCCACCCAGTCTCCCCTCCACAAAGTACCACATGCAATGTTTGTCAGATAGCCTCCTTTTAAAATGATTCCTTCTACCACAAAAGTCAGTCAAAAACAGAATGGACAATGCAGACAATTTAACCTGCCTTAAGTTAATAATTTGATTGCATTTGTAAGATGAGGTTTAATCAGTCAATCATGAAATTTGGATTCAGCAGAAGGCAATTTTCTTAGGACAACTTGTTCCTTTTCAGCAAGGCAGCAGCGTATCAGAGCACAAGCGGCTGGCTGCTAGGGTTAATTTTATCACTGAAAATTTTAGAAAAATGCACCAGGAAATAGTGGCAACAATGGCAAGTCATAAAAACTATAACACACACCATGTGCAGGCAGTGTTTTAAACCCAAGATAACATTTATCTACTTTTAGTGAAGATCAAATGTGCATTGGGAGAACAGTGAGCACCTCTATATTTCCCCCATTCTCAAATAAATAAAATCTATTCCTACACACAGTCCCTCGCCAGAAAAAAAACAGAAAATGGCCTAAAAAGCAATAGAATCAAATCTATTCATGCAAAGCTACTTTAGGATGAGAATTTAAATACAAAGAAGTCTGTCAGTGTCAAAGTTGGGTATCATGGCTGTAGGAGCCTTAAACTGAGCCACCTATTAATAGTATGTTTGATTCCTGTTTCAATGTGCTCTCCCCAGAGCAGGTGTAGCAGTTCTGAAAATGCAGAGTGATCTGTCTCAATTGGTAAACTAGGCCCATTCAAACAAAATAGATTTTAATACTGCCAAATTCTAGGTTAGACATCTAGGAACAAACAATGCATGCCATACCTACAAAAGAGGGCGCTGCAGTTTGAAAATATTCCCACGTGTTATGAAGGCATAAGAAGCCAACCCTCCGTATCCTTTGACTTACCATGGCTTCCTGGAAACCTAATTCTGTTGCCCAGCCATGTGTGATGTGTCACCATACTGGCAGGCGCTCAATATAAAAGGCAAAATGCGACCTTGTACCTAAAGCACATGTACTGTCTGCTGTGAATTGCTTGATTCACTGTGAAAGCAGGGCTTTGTAGCTGTGCTCCGGCTCCAGCTCCAGGCAAAAACCTGAAGCTCCAATGCTCTGGAGCTGCTCCGCACTCCAGCTCCAGGCTCCGCGCCAAAGCCCTATGTGAAAGAGTCTCCTTTTTTGTTCTCAGAAATGTAACATCTTACATTTTACTCTCCCTTTTTATCCCCCCACAGGTGCAAATGTTTCTATGCTCCCCCTATCATCTCCATCCCTGAGGTTATCGCAGATTAGAAGGTGGGGGAAAAAAAACAAACCCTCACTCACAATGACATGTTTTCCGAGCTCATGCAGTCCTCCCGCACTGATAGGGCACAGCTTAATGCATGGAGGCATTCAGTGGCAGAGGTCAGGAAAGCATTATGTGACCACGATGAGCAGAGGCAGGAGGAGATGCTGAGGCTAATGAGGGAGCAAACGGACATGATGAGGCATCTGGTGGAGCTGCAGGAAAGCCAACAAGAGCACAGACACCCGCTGCATCCATTGTATAACCGCCTACCCTTCTCCCCAAGTTCCATATCCTTCTCACCCAGACACCCAAGAACGCAGGGGGGAGACTCCGGGCACCCAGCCACCCCACTCCAGAGGATGGTCCAAGCAACAGAAGGCTGTCATTCAAACAGTTTTGATTTGTAGTGTGGCTACAATAAGCAATGTGCCCTGTCCTTCCCTCCTCCCACACCCCACCCGGGCACCTTATAAGTTATCTTCCTTTTTTTTTTTTAATTAATAAAGAAAGAATATGGTGTGTAACAGACACCCCTCCCCCCCAGCTTTGTCAGTCAGCAAATTGATCCATATGCATTCAGAAAAACTTTGTGATTCTGTAGCTCATGAAAGCTTATGCTCAAATAAATTTGTTAGTCTCTACAGTCCCACAAGTACTCCTTTTCTTTTTGAGGATACAAACTAACACGGCGGCTACTCTGAAACTTGTGATTCTCAATCATCAGTAATTTTAAAACAGGTAATGACATCTTTTGTGTATAATGCCATGGCCACCACACACCTCTCACTCATTCTGTCCTTCCTGTGATTTTACATTCCAGCCATGTAAATTCTCCCACCAGGTTTCTGCAATGCCAATTATATCAAGTTTCTTCTCATCAATAAGAACGTCCAATTCCTCTTGCTAGGTGTCCAGACTCCTAGCACTGGTATATAAACAACTGAAACATTTCTTCTCTTCACATTTCTTTGTCACATTGGTACAGTTTTGTTCACAACACACTGAGTCCAAGTTTATACCATATTAGGCCTCCTTATCACCCTCCCCTTTGTGTTGTTAGTTTAATACCTTTCTGGCTGCCCCAGCTTGTCTCCAGCAGAGAAGAATAGCCCTCACTACCCGCAAGATATAGGCCACCCCATTAGTACATGGGGATTTCGTCCAGTGTTCCACAAAACCAAAACCTTCAGCTTCACACAAGACATACTGCCAATGATTCATCCCCAATATTTTTTCTAGAAAAATAAGGGATTGAGAGGAGGAGAATGAAGAGCCTAAGGGGAGGAAGATTACAGTCACAGCAGAGAGACAAGTTTGACAATGCACTTCCAAAGAGAAAACTATGACTCCCCCTTCCCTGGGAAGTTTCCTACTTGCCACTGCTGAGTGGTTTTCAAAACATAAGATCTATGGGGCTGGGACAGTCTTCTTACAGCTTTGTACAGCACCCAGCACAAAACCCCTCAGCCTGATTGAAGTCTCCAAGCACGGTCATAATATAAGTTAATAATGAACTCTAACTCACCCCATCCTGACCCAAATTTTCCACTACCAACCTACTCCCCATCATCCCACTTATATGCCCAGACCATCAGCTAGATCCCACTCTGCCCACAAATGTTCCTACCCAATTCACCTGGCTCCTGGACGGCTTGCAAGGTTGAGAACCAGTAACAAAGAAGAGTGTAGTGCAAAAAGCACAGGCCAGGAGAACACGGAGTGAACCCCAATATTAGTGCATCCTTCAGGTCTCCTGGGGAAGAAAACTAAAACCAGAAGAGGCAGTTTCCATCTACAAGAGAACGGACTGGTTTCCAGGTGCTAAAGGGTTAACAGAAGGGAAGCAGATCTGAACCATGTTTAGGAAGTCCCATCTCAGATGTCATTTTTTTTAAATTTGAGACTCTTTGCTCCCCAATGTTAGAGTCAAGGCAGACAGAAATCCTTTAAAGCAGTTTTTTTTCAACTTTTGGCCAACAGACCCCTGGGGGTCCACAAATGACATCTAAGATTTCCAAAGGGGTCCAACACCTCCATTTGAAATGTTTCGGGGTCCGCAAACTAAAAAAGATAGAAAACCACTGCTTTAGAACAGGAGGCACAACCTTCCCTGAGGAGCCCTGCAACACACACAACAGATACAACTAAAACCAGCAGAAATATTACTATGAGTGTGTTTCAGCTTCTAGGACTCTGTAAGTACTCCTCTTGATTGCAGCTAGAAGGCACTTAACACAAAAACATTATCACAACTACACATCACCCAGGATTCACTGGCTATCAGGAAGGGAAATAGTCTGAACTGAAAATAGTGTTTCCATCTCTATAGTGACCTGTACAGAACTGATCCAGGCAATAAGCATAAGCCCCCCTTTTTACTCTCCACCCTAGGGGGCTGGGTCAGATGAAGTATTTAAGCAGCAGCTGTTACCATGAGACCTAGAGGATAAATCTGTGCCCATCCCCCACTTCACTACTCATTCACCTCCAGCCCAACAACAGAAACAAAGCCAGATTCTTTCCTTCTTTTGCTTTCCCTCCATTAGCCAGCCGGGTAGCTCAACACTCATCTCCTGGGAAAGTAACAAGCAGACACCTTTACCAGCTTCCAGTTACAACACAAACTCCAAGTAACAACACAAGGGGTCCATCTACACTACAAACAAAAATGAGCCAGGGGCCCAGTTACACTTTGGTTCCCTGTTCACAGACAGAGTTAAAGTCGTGGGAAGGGAACTGGAATGCAGCTAGCAGGCTTTGATTCTTTTCTCTTTATTCAGGAGCTCCTCCTCCCCACCACCAATCAGCTCTGCACCCTTTAAATGGCACAGAGTCTTCCTGAAGTTCCAATTCCTACTGCTACTGTGCCACATCTGCCTCTCCAAAATTACCACCACCACAAGTCATTTAGACAAAAAATACCATTCCCTATTCCCACCAAAAAAAAAAAAAAAAAAGCTAGTTTCTAGGCTCCTAACACTTCCGCAGGTTCTGGCCGAGTGACTCCCAAGTAAAAACAACAAAAAAAAGTGGCAAACCTCAACAATCTAAGAAGAGAGCACTAAAAAGCTGTCAAATTTCCACTTTCTTTGGATTTTTATGAATCTCAGTTCCTTAATAAAAATCAGCTTCATTGGGTTGGAGCACCCACGGGGAAAAATTAGTCACTTGCTGGAGGATTCTCTGCTCCTTGAAGTCTTTAAACTACGATTTGAGGACTTCAATAGTACAGATATAGGTGTGAGGTTTTTTTGGTAGGAGAGGTGGGTGAAATTCTGTGGCCTGCGTTGTGCAGGAGGTCAGACTAGATGATCATAATGGTCCCTTCTGACCTAAATATCTATGAATCTATGACAAACACTTGGCTGTAAACGAAAGTGAAAGGCCAGCTCAGTACAACATAGATGGAGTTCAGAGATTCCATTAACAGCCTTCTCTCTGTTCCAGCTTTCAAACCACAAATCTTTTCCTGTCTCCTGTTCTGAAACATGGGGGAAGGGGCCCCAGAAGGGTGTCATGCAGAGAAGAACAATGGTTACTAGGTAGGTATATGCTCAGGTGTCCAGTATTAAGTAGTATAACTTACAATAAAACCAGCTTCCGCTTCTTACACATCTGAGAGTTCTAGAACTTTGTTATTTAGCTAAGGAATCAGTTACTTCTGACTGCCAGTGAATAAAGACACTAGTTTCCAACCCAGATCAGCCTCTCTCCATTAACTGATATTCTGCAGTACATCAAAGGCAGGTAGCCATAAACTCTGGGATGAGACTAAAATGGGCTCCCTTTAACCCTGTGTGGTGAACTCCAGCTCCCACAATCCATCGGTGATCTTCCTGAAAACACCATCCTGGCCACTATGTAGATGTTGGATGTAGAAACCCTCTACACCAACATTCCAAACAAAGATGGACTACAAGCCAAGAAGAACACTATCCCTGATAATGTCACGGCAAACCTGGTGGCTGAACTTTGTGACTTTGTCCTCACCCATAACTATTTCACATTTGGGGACAATGTATGCCTTCAAATCAGCGGCACTGCTATGAGTACCCGCATGGCCCCACGGTATGCCAACATTTTTATGGCTGACTTAGAACAATGCTTCCTCAGCTCTCGTTCCCTAATGCCCCTACTCTACTTGTGCTATATTGATGACATCTTCATCATCTGGACCCATGGAAAAGAAGCCCTTGAGGAATTCCACCATGATTTCAACAATTTCCATCCCACCAGCAACCTCAGCCTGGACCAGTCCACACAAGAGATCCACTTCCTGGATACTACGGTGCTAATAAGTGATGGTCACATAAACACCACCCTATACCGGAAACCTACTGACTTCTATTCCTACCTACATGTCTCCAGCTTTCACCCAGATCACACCACACGGTCCATTGTCTACAGCCAAGCTCTATGATACAACCGCATTTGCTCCAACCCCTCAGCCAGAGACAAACGCCTACAAGATCTCTATCAAGCATTCTTACAACTACAATACCCACCTGCTGAAGTGAAGAAACAGATTGACAAAGCCAGAAGAGTACCCAGAAGTCACCTACTACAGGACAGGCCCAACAAAGAAAATAACAGAACGCCACTAGCCGTCACCTTCAGCCCCCAACTAAAACCTCTCCAATGCATCATCAAGGATCTACAACCTATCCTGAAGGACGACCCATCGCTCTCACAAATCTTGGGAGACAGGCCAGTCCTTGCCTACAGACAGCCCCCTGACCTGAAGGAAATACTCACCGGCAACCACACAACAGAACCACTAACCCAGGAACCTATCCTTGCAACAAAGCCCGTTGCCAATTGTGTCCACATATTTATCCAGGGGACACCATCATAGGGCCTAGTCACATCAGCCACACTATCAGAGGCTCGTTCACCTGCACATCTACCAATGTGATATATGCCATCATGTGCCAGCAATGCCCTTCTGCCATGTACGTTGGTCAAACTGGACAGTCTCTAGGTAAAAGACTAAATGGACACAAATCAGATGTCAAGAATTTTAACATTCATAAACCAGTCGGAGAACACTTCAATCTCTCTGGTCACTCGATTTCTGACTTAAAAGTGGCTATTCTTCAACAAAAAAACTTCAAAAACAGACTCCAACGAGAGACTGCTGAATTGGAATTAATTTGCAAATTGAATACAATTAACTTAGGCTTGAATAGAGACTGGGAGCGATTGAGTCATTACACAAAGTGAAACTATTTCCCCTTGTTTACTCTCCTCCCCCCCCCTCCTTCCTCAGACGTTCTTGTTAACTGCTGGAAATGGCCCACCTTGATTATCACTACAAAGGGTTTTCTCCCTCCCCCCCCCCCAACTCTCCTGCTGGTAATAGCTCATCTTAAGTGATCACTCTCCTTACAGTGTGCATGATAAACACCCATTTTTTCATGTTCTGTGTGTATATAAATCTCCTCACTGTATTTTCCACTGAATGCATCTGATGAAGTGAGCTGTAGCTCACGAAAGCTTATGCTCAAATAAATGTGTTAGTCTCTAAGGTGCCACAAGTACTCGTTTTCTTTTTGCGAATACAGACTAACACAGCTGCTACTCAGAAACCTCCGAGATTATGAGACAATTTATGAGACCCTATCCACATAATAAGGGTATAAGGCATACTCTCCACCACACCTCTCTCTGGGACCAATTGCAGCATAAACCTGGAGTTGAGTCAAATCCTGGTAACTAGATTCAAACCCTTCTCTTTTCTGCTAGAATTAAGATGATATTTCTGCTTCAATTTAAAATATCATTTTAGTTCATTTCACTGTATACCTCCTTGCCAGATCCTCACCATCCCACCAGTGCTTAATTAGTGTCGAGGCTTGCCGGGGCTGAGCCCTGCATCTCTAGGCTTGGCAGTTCATAGCCCTGTCACCTCTGGGCTTGCCACGTCAGTTATGAAAGTAAAAAAATTGCTCCAGCCCAGGGCACCTCTTTCATTACAAATTAAGCACTGCATCTGGCATCCAACTCCTTGTGCCATACAAGTTCTTCGACATTCAACTCCAGACCCAGAAGCTTCCCTCACCATCTACAACCCAAAGCAGAGTCATCCAGGAGCTGGGAGAGCTCCCTTCAACCCCCAAATCTACCCGAGGCATACCTGGGGGGCGGGGATGCAGAAGAGAACAGCGCTTCGGCTGTAATGTCGCGGCATCCACATAAGATGTGCTGTGATCCGGCCCGTGGCAGAACGTCGGTACCTAGGTCTCTAGCTCCTTGCTAGGTAACGGGGCCATGTGTCCGGGCACCTCCCACGTTCAAGCCCCAGAAGACCGGCGGGTGTGAGCCCTTGACAAACATAAAGTGGGTCCTGCCGGGAGATGCGGGGCAGGGAAGGACCCTGTGGGACCTCGGGCCTTAGGCACCACAGGCGCGGGGCGGCTGAGCCGGAACAAGCGCCCACCTCAGCCCTTCCCCAGGCCGGGCAGCTCCGGCCGGCTCCCCTCGGGGGCCCCTGGCACCGCTCCGGGGCCCGCGAGCCGCGCGAGGCAGGTGCCAGGGCCCGTCCGCCTCACGGGGCTGGGCACCGCGCGCGCCAGCAGGTAACGAACCTTCGTCGGCAGGGCGCAGCGGCCCGTGCCGCGCGCTCAGCGGCCCGAAAGCCGCCGGCCGCCTGGCCACCACGCCGGCTCCCCCGCGGGAGGAACGCGGGGCAGCGGCCCGGGGCGCGCGGGGCAGGGACCCCGGTCACGCCGGGCCCCGCGCGCGCAGCCGCTCCTTACCTGGCCACCCCGGTGTGACGAGCAGCGCGGCGCGGCCCGGCTCCCCGCGGCGGCTGGAGCCCCCGACCCGAAACGACCCGACCCGACCCGCTCCGCAGGCAGTGGATTGCAAGCCCCGCCCCCAGGAGCCCAACGCCGCATCCCCACCCATTCCAGCCAACCACGGTACGAGCCCCAGGTCGACCCCGCCCCTTCCTCTGAGACCCGCCTCCCAGCGTCGCACTCTACCAGTAGGCTCTGATCACTCGGACAGGCCACACCTCCGAGCCTGGCCCCACCCCCAGATTCCCACGTGGCTCCAGCGTTGAGTACCTCGTTCAGGTCGTGCAGAACAGAGACAAGATCTGATTGGCTCCTGCGTGTCCAATGGGAGGAGTGACGCTACGGGGGAGGCCAGCAGAGCTCGAGAGCCGGGAGCAGTAGGGATGCGGAGGGAGGAGGCCGAAAAAGTAGCGCACCGGCGCCGCAAGGCAAACGCAGGGCAACCCAGGGTGCCCAGATAGCAAGTAGAAAAGGAGGGCTTGGGGCTCCTTAGAGACTAACCAATTTATCTGAGCATGAGCTTTCCTGGGCTACAGCCCACTTCATCGCTTTTGCTCAGATAAACTGGTTAGTCTCTAAGGTGCCACAAGTACTCCTTTTCTTTTTGCGAATACAGACTAACAGGGCTGCTGCTCTGAAACCTGTCATTATGCAAGGCACTGAATTTAGCCGTATGGAGTGGAAATCTATCAACTTCATGAAAAAACTCATACAGGGTGTCTGGTCACACCCATTGTTTCATGTTCTCTGTGTATATAAATCTCCCCACTGTGTTCTCCACGGCATGCATCCGATGAAGTGAGCTGTAGCCCAGGAAAGCTCATGCTCAAATAAATTGGTTAGTCTCGAAGGTGCCACAAGTACTCCTTTTCTTTTTGCGAATACAGACTAACACGGCTGTTGCTCTGAGACCTGTCAGATAGCAAGTGTTCACGGACGGGGCCGGGGGGTAGTAGGCGCCTAAAAAAGAAAATGCCCCCAAACTCGGGACATCTGGTCACCCTACGGCAACCCAGACCACACGGCGATTCCACAGCCCCCTTCAGCAGCCACTGACAGTATCTAGAGAAATCACACGCGGCGCTAAGATTGCCCTAACATTGTCTTACTTAAAGGGCAGAGGTGGAAACACTGCAGCATCTTTAGCTAGACACAGAAACTTTAACATCAGAGAGCCCAATGTATTGTGATAATAATGTAAATATTTAGACCAATGTAAAAACACCCAGCAGATTAAATTATTTTTCTGGCAACTCCATAAAAAACCTGGCAAGGCTAGGCAGGATGGAGGGAAGTCATGGGAGGACAGAGGGATACAGGAGGGAGGCCGTGGGGCACAGAGGGATACAGGGCAGGGAAGGAGATGATGGGGGGGCAGAGAAATATAGGGGAGGGAAGGAGGTCATGGGGGACAGAGGGAGGCCATGGGTGGCAGCAGGGATAGACAGGAGGGAGACCCTGGGAGCAGAGGGATATGGGGGGAGGGAAGGAGGCCATAGGGGGCAGAGGGTTATAGGGGAAAGGAGGATCTGGGGGGCAGCAGAGATATGGGGGGCCATGGGGGGCAGAGGGATACAGAGCAGAGAGGGAGGCTACAGGGGGCAGAGGGATCTGAGGGTAAGAAGAAGGCCATGGGGGGCCAGCAGGGATATGGGGGAGGGAGGCCCTGGGGGGCAGAGGGATACAGGGGAGGGAAGGACATAGAATCATAGAATCATAGAATATCAGGGTTGGAAGGGACCCCAGAAGGTCATCTAGTCCAACCCCCTGCTCAAAGCAGGACCAATTCCCAGTTAAATCATCCCAGCCAAGGCTTTGTCAAGCCTGACCTTAAAAACCTCTAAGGAAGGAGATTCTACCACCTCCCTAGGTAACGCATTCCAGTGTTTCACCACCCTCTTAGTGAAAAAGTTTTTCCTAATATCCAATCTAAACCTCCCCCACTGCAACTTGAGACCATTACTCCTCGTTCTGTCATCTGCTACCATTGAGAACAGTCTAGAGCCATCCTCTTTGGAACCCCCTTTCAGGTAGTTGAAAGCAGCTATCAAATCCCCCCTCATTCTTCTCTTCTGCAGGCTAAACAATCCCAGCTCCCTCAGCCTCTCCTCATAACTCATGTGTTCCAGTCCCCTAATCATTTTTGTTGCCCTTCGCTGGACTCTCTCCAATTTATCCACATCCTTCTTGAAGTGTGGGGCCCAAAACTGGACACAGTACTCCAGATGAGGCCTCACCAATGTCGAATAGAGGGGAACGATCACGTCCCTCGATCTGCTCGCTATGCCCCTACTTATACATCCCAAAATGCCATTGGCCTTCTTGGCAACAAGGGCACACTGCTGACTCATATCCAGCTTCTCGTCCACTGTCACCCCTAGGTCCTTTTCTGCAGAACTGCTGCCTAGCCATTCGGTCCCTAGTCTGTAGCTGTGCATTGGGTTCTTCCGTCCTAAGTGCAGGACCCTGCACTTATCCTTATTGAACCTCATCAGATTCCTTTTGGCCCAATCCTCCAATTTGTCTAGGTCCTTCTGTATCCTATCCCTCCCCTCCAGCGTATCTACCACTCCTCCCAGTTTAGTATCATCCGCAAATTTGCTGAGAGTGCAATCCACACCATCCTCCAGATCATTTATGAAGATATTGAATAAAACCGGCCCCAGGACCGACCCCTGGGGCACTCCACTTGATACCGGCTGCCAACTAGACATGGAGCCATTGATCACTACCCGTTGAGCCCGACAATTTAGCCAGCTTTCTACCCACCTTATAGTGCATTCATCCAGCCCATACTTCCTTAACTTCCTGACAAGAATACTATGGGAGACCGTGTCAAAAGCTTTGCTAAAGTCAAGAAACAATACATCCACTGCTTTCCCTTCATCCACAGAACCAGTAATCTCATCATAAAAGGCGATTAGATTAGTCAGGCATGACCTTCCCTTGGTGAATCCATGCTGGCTGTTCCTGATCACTTTCCTCTCATGCAAGTGCTTCAGGATTGATTCTTTGAGGACCTGCTCCATGATTTTTCCAGGGACTGAGGTGAGGCTGACTGGCCTGTAGTTCCCAGGATCTTCCTTCTTCCCTTTTTTAAAGATTGGCACTACATTAGCCTTTTTCCAGTCATCCGGGACTTCCCCGGTTCGCCACGAGTTTTCAAAGATAATGGCCAGTGGCTCTGCAATCACAGCCGCCAATTCCTTCAGCACTCTCGGATGCAACTCGTCCGGCCCCATGGACTTGTGCACGTCCAGCTTTTCTAAATAGTCCCTAACCACCTCTATCTCCACAGAGGGCTGGCCATCTCTTCCCCATTTTGTGATGCCCAGCGCAGCAGTCTGGGAGCTGACCTTGTTAGTGAAAACAGAGGCAAAAAAAGCATTGAGTACATTAGCTTTTTCCACATCCTCTGTCACTAGGTTGCCTCCCTCATTCAGTAAGGGGCACACACATTCCTTGGCTTTCTTCTTGTTGCCAACATACCTGAAGAAACCCTTCTTGTTACTCTTGACATCTCTGGCTAGCTGCAGCTCCAGGTGCGATTTGGCCCTCCTGATAACATTCCTACATGCCCGAGCAATATTTTTATACTCTTCCCTGGTCATATGTCCAACCTTCCACTTCTTGTAAGCTTCTTTTTTATGTTTAAGATCCGCTAGGATTTCACCATTAAGCCAAGTTGGTCGCCTGCCATATTTACTATTCTTTCGACTCATCGGGATGGTTTGTCCCTGTAACCTCAACAGGGATTCCTTGAAATACAGCCAGCTCTCCTGGACTCCTTTCCCCTTCAAGTTAGTCCCCCAGGGGATCCTGGCCATCCGTTCCCTGAGGGAGTCGAAGTCTGCTTTCCTGAAGTCCAGGGTCCGTATCCTGCTGCTTACCTTTGTTCCCTGCGTCAGGATCCTGAACTCAACCAACTCATGGTCACTGCCTCCCAGATTCCCATCCACTTTTGCTTCCCCCACTAATTCTACCCGGTTTGTGAGCAGCAGGTCAAGAAAAGCACCCCCCCGAGTTGGCTCCTCTAGCACTTGCGCCAGGAAATTGTCCCCTACGCTTTCCAAAAACTTCCTGGATTGTCTATGCACCGCTGTATTGCTCTCCCAGCAGATATCAGGAAAATTAAAGTCACCCATGAGAATCAGGGCATGCGATCTAGTAGCTTCCGTGAGCTGCCGGAAGAAAGCCTCATCCACCTCATCCCCCTGGTCCGGTGGTCTATAGCAGACTCCCACCACTACATCACTCTTGTTGCACACACTTCTAAACTTAATCCAGAGACACTCAGGTTTTTCTGCAGTTTCGTACCGGAGCTCTGAGCAGTCATACTGCTCCCTTACATACAGTGCTACTCCCCCACCTTTTCTGCCCTGCCTGTCCTTCCTGAACAGTTTATAACCATCCATGACAGTACTCCAGTCATATGAGTTATCCCACCAAGTCTCTGTTATTCCGATCACGTCATAGTTCCTTGACATCACCAGGACCTCCAGTTCTCCCTGCTTGTTTCCAAGGCTTTGTGCATTTGTATATAAGCACTTGAGATAACCTGTTGATCGCCCCTCATTGCCAGTATGAGGCAGGAGCCCTCCCCTCACAGACATTCCTGCCTGTGCTTCCTCCCGGTATCCCGCTTTCCCACTTACCTCAGGGCTTTGGTCTCCTTCCCCCGGTGAACCTAGTTTAAAGCCCTCCTCACTAGGTTAGCCAGCCTGCTGGCAAAGATGGGGGGCAGAGGAATATGGGGGAGGGAAGAAGGTCATGGGGGACAGAGGGAGGCCATGGGTGGCAGCAGGGATAGAGGGCAGGGAGACCCTGGGAGCTGAGGGATACGGAGGGAGGGAAGGAGGCTATAGGGGGCAGAGCGTTATGGGGGGGAAGGAGGATATGGGGGAGAGAAGAAGGTCATTGGGGCAGCAGAGATATGTGGGGGTGGGAGGCCATGGGGGCAGAGGGATACGGAGCAGGGAGGGAGGTTACAGGGGGCAGTGGGATCTGAGGGCAGGAAGGAGGCCATGGGGGGCAGAGGGATATGGGGGAGGAAAGGAGGTTATAGGGGGCAGAGGGATATGCGGGAGGGAAGGAAGCAATGGGGGGTAGAGGAATACGAGGAAGGGAAGGAGACTATGGGGGGGCCCGAGAGATATGTGGGGAGAGGGAGGTTATGGGAGGCAGAGTGATATGGGGAAGGGAGATACGGGGACAGAAGGATATGGGAGGAGCCCATGGAGCAGGTAATAGCGATACATTTGAGAGGATGTGTGTAAAAATTAGGTCCCTCAAAAGTGTGGAAGGATACAGACTGTGGAGGTCAGAATTGTGAAAGGGAAGGAAAATACCTCCCTGGGGGGCTACAACCCCTGTAGAGAGGGAGGAGGTGCACTCATGATAGAGGAGAAGGGAGCTAAAGGCTATAAAACAGGTAATTTACCCCCCAGTTTGGAGCAAGGTGTCGGGCAACAACACCCATGGAAGCACAGCTGAACCCCAAGGGGTAGGGACAAAGCTACATATAATAGATTTCAAAACCAGAAGGGACCACCACTGGAGAATCATCTAGTCCAGTGTTTGTCAACAACTGGTCCATAGACCAGCACCAGTCCCTGAGATCTCCCTGACACAGTTTACGAAGGCAGAAAACTGACCCCTGGTATCATAAAGGTTGAGAAACACTGATCTAGTCTGATCTTCTGCATAATACAAGCTAGAGAACTCGCTCGTAATTTCTGCATCAAGCACAATAGCTTGTAGTTAAATTACTGACATAGAATCTAGTCCTGATTTACACATTTCAAGTGATAAAGAATCAACCTTATATTTTCATAAATTTTTCCAATGGTTGATTAAACTCACTGTTAAAAATTTGCACCTTATTTCCAGTTTAGATTTGTCCAGTTTAAGAGCCAATCGCTGGAAGCTGTTTTTGCCTTTGTCAGATAAATTAAAGAGCTGTCAGAAATCACCCCATCTGGATTCTTATAACTGTGATCAACTCATCTCCTAACTTTATCTTCAACAAACTAACCAGAACAAGTTCCTTAAATTGTCTCTCACTATATAATCCTCAAATTATTCTTCTGACTCCACTCTGAACTCTTTCCAATTTTTCAACTTTTTTTTAGTGCTGTCACTAGAACTGGACACACTATTCCAGTAGTAGGTTGACCAATGCTGTATACAGAGGTAATATCACTTCTCTATTCCTGATTTTTATATTTATGTGTGTGTCATATATATATATATGTTCCAGTCTCCAAAAATTGCATTAAACTTTTCAACCACAGCATTGCACTGGGAGCTAATGTTCAGTTGATTATCATGATCCCAAGTCCTTTAAAAGCACTGCTTTCCAGGATACATTTCCCTCTCCTTTAAGTACAGCCTACATTCTTTGTTCCTGTATGCATGATCTTGCATTGGCCAGTTAAATACAGGTACCTGCACACCCTACATAAAAATATACCCATGGACAGGGAAGCTATGCCCGATAGAGAGGAGGGAGAACAGGGAGGCAGGGCTACACTCCACAAAGGAATCACTGGGTTCAGTTGATTGAATTCAGTTGCATGGATTTAGTGCAGAAATTATTGTGTGGGCTTCTATGGTCCATGTTTTGCAGGAGGTCAGACTAGATGATCATAATGTTCCCTTCTGACCTTAAAATTTATTAATTGTACACAGACTATCCTGCACTGTGTGTGCGCAACAGATTTTTTACCCACACAACTCAGAAATGGACAAAGTAATTTTGCTGAAGCTTTCAAGTAAAAAGAAGTCACTTTTCAGTTGATACCAACCCTGAGGAATTCCAGACCAACAAGAGATACTGTCAGAAAATTGTGAACAAATTAGAATGGGAGGGAATTAAGGAAACGCCCAAAATAACCTTAACTATAGCATGTGCATTATATAATAAATGTTTTTGCTGGAGCTTTTGAAAAGCAGCCACAAGGTATCTTGAGGAAAGGTGGTGAAAGATATTCTGGCAGAACCTGTAGAAAACCAGAGGCCAAGACCAGTAGTCCAGGGAGTTTTTGCTGCAAAAGGCATGCACATGCTGCCTAGCACCACCCGGTATCACTGTGTGGTGCATTATAACCACAGACCAGTGAACTGAGTTGTTCAAGACATGAAATAAACATCAGTGTCCACAGAACTTCAGGAGGAGGAAGGAGACATCTCTGTACTTGTGTGGCAAGTTCAATCTGACACTTAGCTCCAGATACGTCTAAGAGCCTACTTCACCATGAAAAGCAAGCAACAATTGCCCTATGGAACTTGACTACCCCAGATAATTATCGTCCACTTGAGTACCAGACAGAGGGTGGGAAGTCTATAGTTGGTTCTGTTGTGGTGGAAGCATGCTGGGCAGTGCAGTGTAGTGTAGGGACATTCAGTCAAAACAGCCAATGTGCCAGAGATCCAGACATCAATTCTCACAATGTTGTATCTATCTAAATATTTATAAGGTTATGCATCACCATATGCATGCCTGCCACAAACAGTTAACCAAAAATCCCAAAAAACCCACACGTCTTCAACTCTTCTGGCAGGAGCAAGCTTCCAATTATTGTTGGGATTTTTTAAAAAGTATCCAGTGTGAAGATGTTGATGTGCTTGAGAATAATATTGCAGGAAAGTTATGTCAAAGAGATGGGGAGGGCTGCATTTAGTTCTGGACATTGTGAGGGACTTGGATGTTTTTATTTTGTCTGGCAGTGAATTGAAGTGTCTTTCACTAGTTCTTGTGACAATTTTGCCCCCTGCAGATATGAATATTTCCTTATTTGTCATCAGCTTGTCAACAGTATTGTAACTCTCATTATTTTCAGGTTGTTTTTCAAATAGTTTCTCAAGATCTGATATCGGTCAGCATCCTTGAGAAGATTGCCCTTATTTGTCCTGGCCCTACTCTCCTATTATTTTCAGTGGGTATGAGCCCACAGGTTGCTCTCAGTTAAGATGGCCACCATTTCCCTACAGCCTTTGCAAGTGGCAATGATTCTGCGTCTAGTAAAGAAAGGCCACTATCAGCCATTGCATTCAATGAGACTGAAGACAGGCTGCTCTCATAAGATGACCACCCCTGGGTTACCTGGTTTGGAACTGGACAGGAAAGTGTGGTGTTAGGGAACAATGGTTTGAAGAGAAATATGGAGAGCAGGATGGAAACTAAGTTTGCAGGAGAATGTAAGGGACTAGAAACCTCACAAACTATCACCTCATGTCTAACCTTCCTTATTTAAGCAAGTTAACCAAAAAGATTGCAAAAATTAGTCTCCAAAACCACTTGTCAGTTACCAGTATCCTGAGTAATCTGTTAGTCTTCAGACCAGGTCATGATACAGATTTAATTTGAAGCTCTGGTGGATGCCTGCCTCCAGACAAGGGAAGCTTATCCACACTCATCTCTGCAGCATTTGGTATTGTTTGTCACCAGGAACCCCTGTTCCATTTCCAAGTGTCTGCAGCATGACTGGAAAAAACCCTGGAATAGCCCAGGTCTCTCTGCCCAGACCTAACCCAGTAGATTGTTATGGGCACTTGCTCCACACTCAACTGAGGGGTTCTCCAAAGCTCATTCCTCTCCTCTGTTCTGTTCAGGGTCCCTGGGAATGGGTTGGGGAGCTGGCTGAAATGCCAGTAGTGACAGATGGCATCCTGACGTACTGTTCCATTCTATAGTATGTGAGATGCCTCGGCTCTCTCGGTCCCTGGCAAGAGTTAGCCCCCAGATGAAGTGCAGCTGGTGAATGCTGAACCCAGGCTGAACTGAAGGGATGCGGATAGGAAAAGGAAACTAGCTTCCTCTCTAACATCCCCTTCTGTTGTGGGCACCTGCCAGGTTGGAGCCTTCTGACTCCTCACTACTATTAGTGCCAAAAGACAATGATGGCAAAATAAGCCCCTTCCATCTGCAGCTGGCCAGATGATTGTGCCCAGATCAACCAGCCACAGTGACTCAGGGAACTGCAATTTCCAGGCTTTGTTACTGAAACTCACTGCATCTAGGAATGAAGCCTCATGCCCTGTGAAAACTCCAGCTAGTACAAAATGCACCAGCCTGTCAGTTCAGCAACACAGGACTCTGTGAGTGCTTTCCTCCAGTAGTCCACTCTCTCTGCTGGCTCCGCAGTGAATACAAAGTCCACGGCAGGGTCTCTATCCTAATATTCAGAACCCTTGATAGGAGACACCTCTCCTTTCAAAACCTCCCATGAGACCTAGGGAATAGGCCACTGTCTAAACACCTAGAGAAAAGTGAGTGATTGTTCCCAGTGTCTTCACTGGGCTATTCAGTCTGAGCATTCAAAATTTATCTCACAGGAGTAGGTGAGGCTGCTGTACAATCTGCAGATTATTCAAGGGTCTGTACTGGTCTCAGAGGGTATGTCTTCATGGTCATTAAAAACCTGTGCCAGGCTGTGCCAACTGACTCAGACTCATGGGGCTCGGGCTAAGAGTTTGTTTACCTGTGATATAGACATTCAGGCTCAGTCTGGGCTCTAGGACCCTGTGAGATGGGAGGGTCCCAAAGGTCTACACTGCAATTAAACAGTCCCCTAGCCCACACCTCGTGAGCCTGAGTCAGCTGGCACAGGCCAGCTGCTGGTGACTAATTCCAGTGTAGACATACCCAGAGTTTTTACTCTGTCCCTTGGCAAGTCTTCTAACACAGACTGGTTTCAGATCAAGAATCTCATATACAAGTAGCTCATAATGCTACAAGAAAAGGAAAATGCTGGGTCTGACATGTAACCAAGAAGCTACAGCTGCTGGGGAGTTCTGTGAAATATTTGACAATTAAACTGATTGTTTCCAAGTGTTGGGACACTGCCTTGCAAATTAAAACACAAGGCTGCCAACTAGTTTGGGGGGCAAATTGATATTCCAGTCGCTTCATGTTAGTGACATAGAACATAGCAGAAAAGGTGGGGGAGTAGCACTGTATGTAAGGGAGCAGTATGACTGCTCAGAGCTCCGGTACGAAACTGCAGAAAAACCTGAGTGTCTCTGGATTAAGTTTAGAAGTGTGCGCAACAAGAGTGATGTAGTGGTGGGAGTCTGCTATAGACCACCGGACCAGGGGGATGAGGTAGATGAGGCTTTCTTCCGGCAGCTCGCGGAAGCTACTAGATCGCATGCCCTGATTCTCATGGGTGACTTTAATTTTCCTGATATCTGCTGGGAGAGCAATACAGCGGTGCATAGACAATCCAGGAAGTTTTTGGAAAGCGTAGGGGACAATTTCCTGGCGCAAGTGCTAGAGGAGCCAACTAGGGGGGGCGCTTTTCTTGACCTGCTGCTCACAAACCGGGTAGAATTAGTGGGGGAAGCAAAAGTGGATGGGAATCTGGGAGGCAGTGACCATGAGTTTTTAATGTTTTTAATAAAGTAAATACTAATGGAAACTGTGTGATCATGGGAGACTTTAACTTCCCAGATATAGACTGGAGGATGAGTGCTAGTAATAATAATAGGGCTCAGATTTTCCTAGATGCGATAGCTGATGGATTCCTTCAACAAGTAGTTGCTGAACCGACTAGAGGGGATGCCATTTTAGATTTGGTCTTGGCGAGTAATGAGGACCTCATAGAGGAAATGGTTGTAGGGGATAATCTTGGCTCAAGTGATCATGAGCTAATTCAGTTCAAACTGAATGGAAGGATTAACAAAAATAAATCTGCAACTAGGGTTTTTGATTTCAAAAGGGCTGACTTTCAAAAATTAAGGAAATTAGTTAGGGAAGTGGATTGGACTGAAGAATTTATGGGTTTAAAGGTAGAGGAGGCCTGGGATTATTTTAAATTAAAGCTGCAGAAGCTATCGGAAGCCTGCATCCCAAGAAAGGGGAAAAAATTCATAGGCAGGAGTTGTAGACCAAGCTGGATGAGCAAGCATCTTAGAGAGGTAATTAAGAAAAAGCAGAAAGCATATAGGGAGTGGAAGAAGGGAGGGATCAGTAAGGAAAGCTACCTTATTGAGGTCAGAATATGTAGGGATAAAGTGAGACAGGCTAAAAGTCAAGTAGAGTTGGACCTTGCAAAGGGAATTAAAACCAATAGTAAAAGGTTCTATAGTCATATAAATAGGAAGAAAACAAAGAAAGAAGAAGTGGGACCGCTAAAAACTGAGGATGGAGTGGAGGTCAAGGATAATCTAGGCATGGCCCAATATCTAAACAAATACTTTGCCTCAGTCTTTAATAAGACTAAAGAGGATCTTAGGGATAATGGTAGCATGATAAATGGGAATGAGGATATGGAGGTAGACATCACCATATCTGAGGTAGAAGCGAAACTCAAACAGCTTAATGGGACTAAATCGGGGGGCCCAGATAATCTTCATCCAAGAATATTAAAAGAATTGGCACAAGAAATTGCAAGCCCATTAGCAAGAATTTTTAATGAATCTGTAAATTCAGGGGTTGTACCATATGATTGGAGAATTGCTAACATAGTTCCTATTTTTAAGAAAGGGAAAAAAAGTGATCCAAGTAATTATAGGCCTGTTAGTTTGACATCTGTAGTATGCAAGGTCTTGGAAAAAATTTTGAAGGAGAAGGTAGTTAAGGACATTGAAGTCAATGGTAAATGGGACAAAATACAACATGGTTTTACAAAAGGTAGATCGTGCCAAACCAACCTGATTTCCTTCTTTGAGAGAGTAACAGATTTTTTAGATAAAGGAAACGCAGTGGATCTAATTTATTTAGATTTTAGTAAGGCGTTTGATACTGTGCCACATGGGGAATTATTAGTTAAATTGGATAAGATGGGCATCAATAGGAAAATTGAAAGGTGGATAGGGAATTGGTTAAAGGGGAGACTACAACGGGTCCTACTGAAAGGTGAACTGTCAAGTTGGAGGGAGGTTACCAGTGGAGTTTCTCAAGGATCAGTTTTGGGACCAATCTTATTTAATCTTTTTATTACTGACCTGGGCACAAAAAGTGGGAGTGTGCTAATAAAGTTTGCAGATGATACAAAGCTGGGAGGTATTGCTAATTTAGAGAAGGACAGGGATACCCTACAGGAGGATCTGGATGACCTTGTAAACTGGAGTAATAGGAATAGGATGAAATTTAATAGTGAGAAGTGTAAGGTCATGCATTTAGGGATTAATAACAAGAATTTTAGTTATAAGCTAGGGACGCATCAACTAGAAGTAACGGAGGAGGAAAAGGACCTTGGAGTATTGGTTGATCATAGGTTGACTATGAGCTGCCAATGTGATATGGCTGTGAAAAAAGCTAATGTCGTCTTGGGATGCATCAGGAGAGGTATTTCCAGTAGGGATAAGGAGGTTTTAGTACCGTTATATAAGGCACTGGTGAGACCTCACCTGGAATACTGTGTGCAGTTCTGGTCTCCCATGTTTAAGAAGGATGAATTCAAACTGGAACAGGTACAGAGAAGGGCTACTAGGATGATCCGAGGAATGGAAAACTTGTCTTATGAAAGGAGACTCAGGGAGCTTGGCTTGTTTAGCCTAACTAAAAGAAGGTTGAGGGGAGATATGATTGCTCTCTATAAATATATCAGAGGGATAAATACCAGAGAGGGAGAGGAATTATTTAAACTCAATACCAATGTGGACACAAGAACAAATGGATATAAACTGGCCACTAGGAAATTTAGATTAGAAATTAGACGAAGGTTTCTAACCATCAGAGGAGTGAAGTTTTGGAATAGCCTTCCGAGGGAAGTAGTGGGGGCAAAAGATCTATCTTGCTTTAAGATTAAACTCGATAAGTTTATGGAGGAGATGGTATGATGGGATAACATGGTTTTGGTAATTAAATATTCATGGTAAATAGGCCCAATGGCCTGTGATGGGTTTTTAGATGGGGTAAGATCCAAGTTACCCGGGAAAGAATTTTCTGTAGTATCTGGCTGATGAATCTTGCCCATATGCTCAGGGTTTAGCTGATCGCCATATTTGGGGTCGGGAAGGAATTTTCCTCCAGGGCAGATTGGAAGGCCCTGGAGGTTTTTCGCCTTCCTCTGTAGCATGGGGCACGGGTCACTTGCTGGAGGATTCTCTGCTCCTTGAGGTCTTCAAACTAAAATTTGAGGACTTCAATAGCACAGATATAGGTGTGAGGTCTTTTTTAGGAGTGGTGGGTGAAATTCTGTGGCCTGCATTGTGCAGGAGGTCAGACTAGATGATCATAATGGTCCCTTCTGACCTAAATATCTATGAATCTATGAATCTATGAGTTGGTTGAGTTCAGGATCCTGACGCAGGGAAGAAAGGTAAGCAGCAGGATACGGACCCTGGACTTCAGGAAAGCAGACTTCGACTCCCTCAGGGAACGGATGGCCAGGATCCCCTGGGGGACTAACTTGAAGGGGAAAGGAGTCCAGGAGAGCTGGCTGTATTTCAAGGAATCCCTGTTGAGGTTACAGGGACAAACCATCCCGATGAGTCGAAAGAATAGTAAATATGGCAGGCGACCAGCTTGGCTTAATGGTGAAATCCTAGCGGATCTTAAACATAAAAAAGAAGCTTACAAGAAGTGGAAGGTTGGACATATGACCAAGGAAGAGTATAAAAATATTGCTCGGGCATGTAGGAATGATATCAGGAGGGCCAAATCGCACCTGGAGCTGCAGCTAGCCAGAGATGTCAAGAGTAACAAGAAGGGTTTCTTCAGGTATGTTGGCAACAAGAAGAAAGCCAAGGAATGTGTGGGCCCCTTACTGAATGAGGGAGGCAACCTAGTGACAGAGGATGTGGAAAAAGCTAATGTACTCAATGCTTTTTTTGCCTCTGTTTTCACTAACAAGGTCAGCTCCCAGACTGCTGCGCTGGGCATCACAAAATGGGGAAGAGATGGCCAGCCCTCTGTGGAGATAGAGGTGGTTAGGGACTATTTAGAAAAGCTGGACGTGCACAAGTCCATGGGGCCGGACGAGTTGCATCCGAGAGTGCTGAAGGAATTGGCGGCTGTGATTGCAGAGCCATTGGCCATTATCTTTGAAAACTCGTGGCGAACCGGGGAAGTCCCGGATGACTGGAAAAAGGCTAATGTAGTGCCAATCTTTAAAAAAGGGAAGAAGGAGGATCCTGGGAACTACAGGCCAGTCAGCCTCACCTCAGTCCCTGGAAAAATCATGGAGCAGGTCCTCAAAGAATCAATCCTGAAGCACTTACATGAGAGGAAAGTGATCAGGAACAGCCAGCATGGATTCACCAAGGGAAGGTCATGCCTGACTAATCTAATCACCTTTTATGATGAGATTACTGGTTCTGTGGATGAAGGGAAAGCAGTGGATGTATTGTTTCTTGACTTTAGCAAAGCTTTTGACACGGTCTCCCACAGTATTCTTGTCAGCAAGTTAAGGAAGTATGGGCTGGATGAATGCACTATAAGGTGGGTAGAAAGCTGGCTAGATTGTCGGGCTCAACGGGTAGTGATCAATGGCTCCATGTCTAGTTGGCAGCCGGTATCAAGTGGAGTGCCCCAAGGGTCGGTCCTGGGGCCGGTTTTGTTCAATATCTTCATAAATGATCTGGAGGATGGTGTGGATTGCACTCTCAGCAAATTTGCGGATGATACTAAACTGGGAGGAGTGGTAGATACGCTGGAGGGGAGGGATAGGATACAGAAGGACCTAGACAAATTGGAGGATTGGGCCAAAAGAAATCTGATGAGGTTCAATAAGGATAAGTGCAGGGTCCTGCACTTAGGACGGAAGAACCCAATGCACAGCTACAGACTAGGGACCGAATGGCTAGGCAGCAGTTCTGCGGAAAAGGACCTAGGGGTGACAGTGGACGAGAAGCTGGATATGAGTCAGCAGTGTGCCCTTGTTGCCAAGAAGGCCAATGGCATTTTGGGATGTATAAGTAGGGGCATAGCGAGCAGATCGAGGGGCGTGATCGCTCCCCTCTATTCGACATTGGTGAGGCCTCATCTGGAGTACTGTGTCCAGTTTTGGGCCCCACACTTCAAGAAGGATGTGGATAAATTGGAGAGAGTCCAGCGAAGGGCAACAAAAATGATTAGGGGACTGGAACACATGAGTTATGAGGAGAGGCTGAGGGAACTGGGATTGTTTAGCCTGCAGAAGAGAAGAATGAGGTGGGATTTGATAGCTGCTTTCAACTACCTGAAAGGGGGTTCCAAAGAGGATGGCTCTAGACTGTTCTCAATGGTAGCAGATGACAGAACGAGGAGTAATGGTCTCAAGTTGCAGTGGGGGAGGTTTAGATTGGATATTAGGAAAAACTTTTTCACTAAGAGGGTGGTGAAACACTGGAATGCGTTACCTAGGGAGGTGGTAGAATCTCCTTCCTTAGAGGTTTTTAAGGTCAGGCTTGACAAAGCCCTGGCTGGGATGATTTAACTGGGAATTGGTCCTGCTTCGAGCAGGGGGTTGGACTAGATGACCTTCTGGGGTCCCTTCCAACCCTGATATTCTATGATTCTATGAACATAAGAATGGACATACTGGTTCAAACCAAAGGTCCATCTAGCCCAGTATCCTGGTTTCCGACAGTGGCCAATGCCAGGTGTCCCAGAGGGAATAAACAGAACAGGTAATCACCAAGTGATCCATCCTCTGTCGCCCATTTCCAGCTTCTGGCAAACAGAGGCTAGGGACACCATCCCTAACCATCCTGGCTAATAGCCATTGATGGATCTAACCTCCATGAATTTATCTAGTTCTTTTTTGTCCCTGTTATAATCTTCGCCTTCACAACATTCAAAGAGTTCCACAGGTTGACTGTGCGTTGTGTGAAGAAATACTTCCTTTTGTTTGTTTTAAACCTGCTGCCTATTAATTTCATTTGGTGACCCCTAGTTTTTGTGTTATGAGAAGGAGTAAATAACACTTCCTTATTTACTTTTTCCACACCAGTCATGATTTTATAGACCTCTATCATATCTCCCCCCTTAGTCATTCTTTTCCAAGCTGAAAACTCCCAATCTTATTAATCTCTCATCATACAGAAGCTGTTCCATACCCCTAATAATTTTTCTTGCCCTTTTCTGAACCTTTTCCAATTCCAATATATCTTTTTTGAGATGGGGCGACCATATCTGCATTCAGTATTCAAGATGTGGGTGTACATTGGATTTAAATAGATTTTCTGTCTTACTATCTATCCCAGAGGTGGGCAAACTACGGCCCACAGGACCCTCCTGCCCGGCCCCTGAGCTCCTGGCCTGGGAGGCTAGTCCCCAGCTCCTCCCCCACTGTTCCCCATTCCCCGCAGCCTCAGCGCGCCATGCTACTGGTGTAGTGTATTAAACTGCTCTATGTAGGAATGTGCTACTGGCAGCAGTTACGGAAAGCAATTTACTACACTACACCAGCACAACGCTCTAGGCGGCTGGGCAACGCTCTGGGCGGTTTGGCTGTAGCACTGCCAGCCACCAGTGCTCCAGGCAGCGCGGTAAGGGGGCAGGGAGCAGGGGGATTGGATAGAGGGCAGGGGAGCTCGGTGTGGTGGTCAAGGGGCGGGGGTGTGGATGGGGTGGGGGCGGAGAGAGGGTGGGGAATGGGGTGGGTTGAATGGGGGCAGGGGTCCCGGGTGGGGCAGTCAGGAAGGAGGGGGGGTTGGATGTGGTGGGGGGGGGCAGTCAGGGGTGAGAGTTCCGGGGGCTGTCAGGGGACAGGGAGCGGGGTGGATGGGGCAGGAGTCCTGGGGGGGGGGGGCGTCAGGGAACAGGGGAGGTTGGATGGAGCAGGAGTCCCCCATCATTTTATATATATAGTTGGGATTATGTTTTCCAGCATGCATTACTTTGCATTTATCAACATTGAATTTCATCTGCCATTTTGTTGCCCAGTCACCCAGGTTTTTTTGTGAGGTCCCTTTGTAGCTCTTTGCAGTCTGCTTTGGACTGAACTATCTTAAGTAGTTTTGCTGAGGGTGCAAACCATTCCATCATCCAGATCATTAATGAAGATGTTGAACAAAACCGGCCCTAGGACCGACCCTTGGGGCACTCCGCTTGATACCGGCTGCCAACTAGACATCGAGCCATTGATCACTACCCACTGAGCCCGACAATCTAGCCAGCTTTCTATCGACCTTATAGTCCATTAATCCAATCCATACTTTTTTAACTTGCTGGAAAGAATACTGTGGGAGACCATATCAAAAGCTTTCCTAAAATCAAGGTATATTACACCCACCACTTTCCCCATATCCACAGAGGCAGTTATCTCGTCAAGGAAGGCATTTAGATTAGTCAGGCATGCCTTGCCCTTGGTGAATCCATGTTGACTGTTCCGGATAACTTTCCTCTCCGCCAAATGCTTCAAAATGAATTCCTTGAGGACCTGCTCCATGATTTTTCCAGGGACTCAGGGGAGGATGACCAGTCTGTAGTTCCCCACATTCTCTGTCTTCCCTTTTTTAAAGATGGGCACTATGTTTGCCTTTTTCCAATCATCCGGGGCCTCCCCCTGATCGCCGCAAGTTTTCAAAGATAATGGGAAATGGCTCTGCAATCATATCAGCCAACTCCCTCAGTCCCCTCGGATGCATTAGATCCAGCCCCATGGACTTATAGAAACATAGACTCATAGAACTGGAAGGGACATCGAGAGGTCATCTAGTCCAGTCCCCTGCGCTCCAGGCAGGAGTAAGTATTATCTAGACCATCCCTGACAGGTGTTTGTCCAACCTGCATTTTAAAATCCCCAATGATGAACCTACCTCCCTAGGTAATTTATTCCAGTGCTTAACCACTCTGATAGTTAGGAAGTTTTTCCTAATGTTCAGCCTAAACCGACCTTGCTGAAATTTAAGCCCATTGCTTCTTGTCCTATCCTCAGAGGTTAAGAAGAACAATTTTTCTCCCTCCTCCTTGTAACAACCTTTTATGTACTTGAAAAACTGTTATCATGTCCCCTCTCAGTCTTCTCCTCTCCAGACTAAACAAACCCAATTTTTTCAATCTTCCTTTATAGGTCATGTTTTCTAGACCTTTAATAATTTTTGTTGCTCTTCTCCAGACTTTCTCCGATTTGTCCACATCTTTCCTGAAATGTGGCACCCAGAACTGGACACAATACTCCAGTTTCAGAGTAGCAGCCGTGTTAGTCTGTATTCGCAAAAAGAAAAGGAGTACTTGTGGCACCTTAGAGACTAACCAATTTATTTGAGCATAAGCTTTTGTGAGCTAAAGCTCACTTCATCAGATGCATTCTGAAGTGAGCTGTAGCTCACGAAAGCTTATGCTCAAATAAATTGGTTAGGCTCTAAGGTGCCACAAGTATTCCTTTTCTTTTTGCGAATACTCCAGTTGAGGCCTAATCAGCACAGAGTAGAGCGGAAGAATTACTTCTTGTGTCTTGCATACAATATACCTGCTAATACAGATGTTTGCTTTTTTTGCAATGGCATTACACTGTTGACTCATATTTAGCTTGTGATCCACTATGACCCCCAGATCCCTTTCCGCAGTACTCCTTCCTAGGCAGTCATTTCCCATTTTGTATGTGTGCAACTGATTGTTCCTTCCTAAGTGGTGTACTTTGCATTTGTCCTTATTGAATTTCATCCTATTTACTTCAGACCATTTCTCCAGTTTGTCCAGATCATTTTCAATTTTAATCCTATCCTCCAAAGCACTTGCAACCCCTCCCAGCTTGGCATCATCCGCAGACTTTATAAGTGTACTCTCTATGGAATTATCTAAATCATTGATGAAGATATTGAACAGAACCGGATCCAGAACCAATCCCTCCGGGACCCTACTCATTATGCCCTTCCATGGACTTGTGCATATACAGCTTTTCTAAATAGTCCTTAAGAACAGAAGAATGGCCATACTGGGTCAGACCAAAGGTCCATCCAGCCCAGTATCCCGTCTACCGACAGTGGCCAATGCCAGGTGCCCCAGAGGGAGTGAACCTAACAGGTAATGATCTAGTGATCTCTCTCCTGCCATCCATCTCCACCCTCTGACAAACAGAGACTAGGGACACCATTCCTTACCCATCCTGGCTAATAGCCATTAATGGACTTAACCCCCATGAATTTATCCAGTTCTCTTTTAAACCCTGTTATAGTCCTAGCCTTCACAACCTCCTCAGGCAAGGAGTTCCACAGGTTGACTGTGCACTGAGTGAAGAAGAACTTCCTTTTATTATTATTATTCCTGTTTTAAACCTGCTACCTATTAATTTCATTTGTTGGCCCCTAGTTCTTATATTATGGGAACAAGTAAATAACTTTTCCTTATTCACTTTCTCCACAGTACTCATGATTTTATAGACCTCTATCATATCCCCCCTTAGTCTCCTCTTTTCCAAGCTGAAAAGTCCAAGCCTCTTTAATCTCTCCTCAATGGGACCCGTTCCAAACCCTTAATCATTTTAGTTGCCCTTTTCTGAACCTTTTCTAATGTCAGTATATCTTTTTTGAGATGAGGGGACCACATCTGTACGCAGTATTCAAGATGTGGGCGTACCATGGATTTATATAAGGGCAATAAGATATTCTCCATCTTATTCTCTATCCCTTTTTTAAATGATTCCTAACATCCCATTTTCTTTTTTGACTGCTGCTGCATACTGCATGGACGTCTTCAGAGAACTATCCATGATGACTCCAAGATCTTTCTCCTGGTTAGCTGTAGCTAAATTAGCCCCCATCATATTGTTTGTATAGTTGGGGTTATTTTTTCCAATGTGCATTACGTTACATTTATCCACATTAAATTTCATTTGCCATTTTGTTGCCCAATCACTTAGTTTTGTGAGATATTTTTGAAGTTCTTCACAGTCTGCTTTGCTCTTAACTATCTTCAGCAGTTTAGTATCATCGGCAAACTTTGCCACCTCACTGTTTACCCCTTTCTCCATATCATTTATGAATAAGTTGAATAGGATTGGCTTAGGACTGACCCTTGGGGAACACCACTAGTTACCCCCATCCATTCTGAAAATTTACCATTTATTCCTACCCTTTGTTCCCTGTCTTTTAACCAGTTCTCAGTCCATGAAAAGGATCTTCCCTCTTATCCCATGACAACTTAATTTACATAAGAGCCTTTGGTGAGGGACCTTGTCAAAGGCTTTCTGGAAATCTAAGTACACTATGTCCACTGGACCCCGCTTGTCCACATGTTTGTTGACCCCTTCAAAGAACTCTAATAGATTAGTAAGACATGATCTCCCTTTACAGAAACCATGTTGACTTCTGCGCAACAATTTATGTTCTTCTATGTGTCTGACAATTTTATTCTTTAATTCTTAATCTGTTCTTTCACCACTGAGGGCTGTTCACCTCCTCCCCATACTGTGCTGCCCAGTGCAGCAGTCTGGGAGCTGACCTTTTCTGTGAAGACTGAGGCAGAAAAAGCATTGAGTACTTCAGCTTTTTCCACATCATCTGTCACTAGGTTGCCTCCCCCATTCAGTAAGGGTCCCACACTTTCCCTGACCTTCTTTTTGCTAACATACCTGTAGAAACCCTTCTTGTTACCCTTCGCATGCTGTGCTAGCTGCAACTCCAATTGTGCTTTGGCCTTCCTGAATACACCCCTGCATGCTTGAACAATATTTTTATACTCCTCCCTAGTTGTCATAAATATAAAGGGAAGGGTAACAACCTTTATGTATGCAGTAACATAAAATCCCTCCTGGCCAGAGGTACAAAATCATTTACCTGTAAGGGGTTAATCAGTTCAATTAACCTAGTTGGCACCTGACCAGAAGGACCAATGGGAAAAGAAGACACTTTCAAATCTGGGGGTCGGGAGGGGAAGGTTTTGTTTGTGCTCTCTTTGTTTGTTCTCTCTCAGGACAGAAAGAGAGATCAAGCAGGTAAACCAGCTCCTTAAAGGATCCTAAAATGATACATCTAAAATTACAAAAAGAAAAGGAGTACTTGTGGCCCCTTAGAGACTAACCAATTTATTTGAGCATGAGCTTTCGTGAGCTACAGCTCACTTCATCGGATGCCTACCGTGGAAACTACAGCAGACTTTATATACACACAGCGAATATGAAACAATACCTCCTCCCACCCCACTGTCCTGCTGGTAATAGCTTATCTAAAGTGATCATCAAGTTGGGCAATTTCCAGCACAAATCCAGGTTTTCTCACCCTCCAGCCCCCCACACAAATTCACTCTCCTGCTGGTGATAGCCCATCCAAAGTGACAACTCTCTACACGATGTGCATGATAATCAAGTTGGGCCATTTCCTGCACAAATCCAGGTTCTCTCACCCCCCTCCCAAAAACCACACACACAAACTCACTATCCTGCTGGTAATAGCTCATCCAAAGTGACCACTCTCCCTACAATGTGCATGATAATCAAGGTGGGCCATTTCCAGCACAAATTCAGGTTTTCTCACCCCCCCCACCCCCAGACACACACAAACTCACTCTCCTGCTGGGAATAGCTCATCCAAAGTGACCACTGTCCCTACAATGTGCATGGTAATCAAGGTGGGTCATGTCCAGCACAAATCCAGGTTTTCTCACCCCCCCACCCCCATACACACACAAACTCACTCTCCTGCTGGTAATAGCTCATCCAAACTGACCACTCTCCAAGTTTAAATCCAAGTTAAACCAGAACATCGGGGGGGGGGGGTAGGAAAAAACAAGGGGAAATAGGCTACCTTGCATAATGACTTAGCCACTCCCAGTCTCTATTTAAGCCTAAATTAATAGTATCCAATTTGCAAATGAATTCCATAGTTGGGGATTGGTCCTGCTTTGAGCAGGGGGTTGGACTAGATGACCTCCTGAGGTCCCTTCCAACCCTGATATTCTATGATTCTACGATTCTGTTTAGAAAAGCTGGACGAGCACAAGTCCATGGGGCCGGATGCGCTGCATCCGAGAGTGCTAAAGGAGTTGGCGGATGAGATTGCAGAGCCATTGGCCATTATCTTTGAAAACTCATGGCAATCGAGGGAGGTCCTGGACGACTGGAAAATGGCTAATGTAGTGCCCATCTTTAAAAAAGGGAAGAAGGAGGATCCTGGGAACTACAGGCCAGTCAGCCTCACCTCAGTCCCTGGAAAAATCATAGAGCAGGTCCTCAAGGAATCAATTCTGAAGCACTTAGAGGAGAGGAAAGTGATCAGGAACAGTCAGCATGGATTCACCAAGGGCAAGTTGCGCCTGACTAATCTAATTGCCTTCTATGACGAGAACTGCCTCTGTGGATGAGGGGAAAGCAGTGGACGTGTTGTTCCTTGACTTTAGCAAAGCTTTTGACACAGTCTCCCATAGTATTCTTGCCAGCAAGTTAAAGAAGTATGGGCTCGATGAATGGACGATAAGGTGGATAGAAAGCTGGCTAGATTGTCGGGCTCAACGGGTAGTGATCAATGGCTCGATGTCTAGTTGGCAGCTGGTATCAAGTGGAGTGCCCCAAGGGTTGGTCCTCGGGCTGGTTTTGCTCAATATCTTCATTAATGATCTGGAGGATGGTGTGGATTGCACCCTCAACAAGTTTGCAGATGACACTAAACTGGGAGGAGAGGTAGATACGCTGGAGGGTAGGGATAGGAAACAGAGGGACCTAGACAAATTAGAGGATTGGGCCAAAAGAAATCTGATGAGGTTCAACAAGGACAAGTGCAGAGTCCTGCACTTAGGACGGAAGATCCAATGCACAGCTACAGACTAGGGACCGAATGTCTCGGCAGCAGTTCTGCAGAAAAGGACCTAGGGGTTACAGTGGACGAGAAGCTGGATATGAGTCAGCAGTGTGCCCTTGTTGCCAAGATGGCCAATGGCATTTTGGGATGTATAAGTAGGGGCATTGCCAGCAGATCGAGGGACGTGATAGTTCCCCTCTATTAGGCATTGGTGAGGCCTCATCTGGAGTACTGTGTCCAGTTTTGGGCCCCACACTACAAGAAGGATGTGGAAAAATTGGAAAACGTCCAGCGGAGGGCAACAAAAATGATGAGGGGACTGGAACACATGATTTATGAGGAGAGGCTGAGGGAACTGGGATTGTTTAGTCTGTGGAAGAGAAGAATGAGGGAGGATTTGATAGCTGCTTTCAACTACCTGAAAGGGGGTTCCAAAGAGGATGGATCTAGACTGTTCTCAGTGGTAGCAGATGACAGAACAAGGAGTAATGGTCTCAAGTTGTAGTGGGGGAGATCTAGGTTGGATATTAGGAAAAACTTTTTCACTCAGGGCAGACAGCTGCAGCGGCACAGGAGCTAGCAAACAGAGCTGTAAACAGGGGAGTTTGAGTGGGAATTCTGTTGGAGGAGAAGGTGTTTGTATTTGGTTTTGTATTTGTAGTATTTGTATTTGTATGTGTAGAGGCTTGTGGGGGCTTTGTGCTGGGAGAGAAGCTGAGCCCTGATTAGGGGGCGGGGCTTCTCTGACTCAGGGTCCTAAAAGGTAGTCAGCGAATCAGGCCGCAGCACAGAGCGCTGCAGCGGCACAGGAGCTAGCAAACAGAGCTGTAAACAGGGGAGTTTGAGGTGGAGTTTGTCTTGTGGTGCTTGTTTGGGGTTTGGCTTTGCTGTGGGGGCTGGTGTTTTGGTGGGGTTTGTTTTTCCCAGATGAACAGGGTTTAGGTGGGAAGGGTATGACAGATACAGAGGCAGCAGTGGGAGTGACCCATGTAGCGGAAGACACAATGGAGATGACTGGATGTGGAAGCTGCGGTATGTCCATGATCCTGGAGGGGGCACCTGGTAAGGGTTTTGTGTGCATGAAATGCCGTCTGATAGAGCTGATGGAGGAAAAGATCCGAGGTTTGGAGATGCAGGTGGAAAGTCTGGTTGAGTTTAGGAAGGGGTTTGAGCAGATTATGGAGTAAAGACATGAGGTATCTGAAGGGAAAAGCTCAGACTTGCAGATGGAAGCAGGACTGGGGAATTCTGAGAGGAGACTTCTGGGTGAGGAAAGTGGTCAGTGGAAGCATGTGACTGAAAGAACCAGGCAGAGGAAAAGACGGGCTAGTGAAGGAGAAATAGAGCTCAAGAATAGGTTTGCAGAGTTGGAAAATGAAGAAGGGGCTCAGCAGGTAGTCACTGAAGGTGGAAGGGCAAGGAAGAAGAGAAGAGCGGCTAGTCCTATAGGAAAAGGGGATGAGTTAATGGAGACTACACCAAATATGAGTCCCAGGAGGATACAGGATGGGTTGAAGAGCATTACAAGGGAGAATAGGAATGGAAAGAACTTGCAGCCAGAGGGAACAGAGGATAGACTGTACAATAGCACAGTCACCAGGAAAAGGCAGGTCTATGTGATCGGGGACTCTTTACTGAGAAGAATAGACAGGCCTGTAACCAGAGCTGATCCAGAGAATAGGAGGGTGTGCTGTCTTCCAGGTGCTAAGATACGGGATGTAGACCTAAGGTTGAAAAGGATCCTAAAGGGAGCAGGAAAGAATCCCCTAATTATTCTTCATGTGGGAACAAATGATACGGCTAGATTCTCGCTGGAAAGTATTAAGGGAGACTATGCTAGGCTGGGGAAGACGCTTAAGGAAATCAAGGCTCAGGTGATCTTCAATGGGTTTCTGTCTGTTCCTAGAGGTGGGCAACAAAGGTGTGACAAGATTATGACTATCAGCAGATGGCTCAGGCAGTGGTGCTGTAAGGAGGGCTTTGGGATGTATGGCCACTGGGAGGCATTCATGGACAGAGGACTGTTCTCTCCGGATGGACTTCATCTGAGTAGGGAAGGAAATAGACTTCTAGGATGGAGGCTGGCACAACTGATTAAGAGAGCTTTAAACTAGGAATTTGGGGGAGATGGTTGGGAGATGTCCAGGTAGTCTCCACGCCAGATTTTAGCATTGAGAGGGAAGAAAACAACGTAAGAAAGGATACAGCCGTGGGTAGGAGAATGTATATAAGGAGGAAGGGCAGTGTAGATACCAGTCTAATAGGTCATACTGGCTGTAGAATGACCATGCCTAATAGGGTACAGAATATGAGTGAGGCCAAACAGCAAAAATTAAGATATTTGTACACCAATGCAAGGAGCCTAGGTAACAAAATGGAGGAACTAGAGCTACTGGTGCAGGACGTGAAACCAGATATTCTAGGGATAACAGAAGCAGGGTGGAATAGTCGTCACGACTGGACTACAGGTATTGAAGGGTATGTGCTGTTTAGGAAAGACCGAAATAAAGGTAAAGATGGTGGAGTAGCATTGTATATCAATGATGAAGTAGAATGTAAAGAAATAAGAAGCGATGGAATGGATAAGACAGAGTCCGTCTGGGCAAAAATTACATTGGGGAAGAAAACTATTAGAGCCTCCCCTGGGATAGTGCTTGGGGTGTGCCGAGATCTAATTTGGATATGGATAAAGCCCTCTTTAATGTTTTTAATAAAGTAAATACTATGGAAACTGTGTGATCATGGGAGACTTTAACTTCCCAGATATAGACTGGAGGACGAGTACTAGTAATAATAACAGGGCTCAGATTTTCCTAGATGTGATAGCTGATGGATTCCTTCATCAAGTAGTTGCTGAACTGACTAGAGGGGATGCCATTTTAGATTTGGTTTTGGTGAGTAGTGAGGACCTTATAGAAGAAATGGTTGTAGGGGATAATCTTGGCTCAAGTGATCATGAGCTAATTCAGTTCAAACTGAACGGAAGGATTAACAAAAATAAACCTGCAACTAGGATTTTTGATTTCAAAAGGGCTGACTTTCAAAAATTAAGGAAATTAGTTAGGGAAGTGGATTGGACTGAAGAACTTAGAGATCTAAAGGTAGAAGAGGCCTTGGATTATTTTAAATCAAAGCTGCAGAAGCTATTGGAAGCCTGCATCCCAAGAAAGGGGAAAAAATTCATAGGCAGGAGTTGTAGACCAAGCTGGATGAGCAAGCACCTCAAAGAGGTGATTAAGAAAAAGCAGAAAGCATACAGGGAGTGGAAGAAGGGAGGGATCAGCAAGGAAAGCTACCTTATTGAGGTCAGAATATGAAGGGATAAAGTGAGACAGGCTAAAAGTCAAGTAGAGTTGGACCTTGCAAAGGGAATTAAAACCAATAGTAAAAGGTTCTATGGCCATATAAATAAGAAGAAAACAAAGAAAGAAGAAGTGGGACCGTAAAACACTGAGGATGGAGTGGAGGTCAAGGATAATCTAGGCATGGCCCAATATCTAAACAAATACTTTGCATCAGTCTTTAATAAGACTAAAGAGGATCTTCGGGATAATGGTAGCATGACAAATGGGAATGAGGATATGGAGGTAGATATTACCATATCTGAGGTAGAAGCGAAACTCAAACAGCTTAATGGGACTAAATGGGGGGGCCCAGATAATTTTCATCCAAAAATATTAAAGGAATTGCACATGAAATTGCAAGCCCATTAGCAAGAATTTTTAATGAATCTGTAAACTCAGGGGTCGTACCATATGATTGGAGAATTGCTAACATAGTTCCTATTTTTAAGAAAGGGAAAAAAAGTGATCCGGGTTAGTCTGATATCTGTAGTATGCAAGGACTTGGAAAAAATTTTGAAGGAGAAGGTAGTTAAGGACATTGAAGTCAATGGTAAATGGGACAAAATACAACATGGTTTTACAAAAGGTAGATCGTGCCAAACTAACCTGATCTCCTTCTTTGAGAAAGTAACAGATTTTTTTAGACAAAGGAAACGCAGTGGATCTAATTTACCTAGATTTCAGTAAGGCGTTTGATACCGTGCCACATGGGGAATTATTAGTTAAATTGGATAAGATGGGGATCAATAGGAAAATTGAAAGGTGGATAAGGAATTGGTTAAAGGGGAGACTACAACGGGTCCTACTGAAAGGTGAACTGTCAGGCTGGAGGGAGGTTACCGTGGAGTTCCTCAAGGATTGGTTTTGGGACCAATCTTATTTAATCTTTTTATTACTGACTTTGGCACAAAAAGTGGGAGTTTGCTAATAAAGTTTGCGGATGATACAAAGCTGGGAGGTATTGCCAATTTAGAGAAGGACAGGGATATCCTACAGGAGGATCTGGATGACCTTGTAAACTGGAGTAATAGTAATAGGATGAAATTTAATAGTGAGAAGTGTAAGGTCATGCATTTAGGGATTAATAACAAGAATTTTAGTTATAAGCTGGGGACGCATCAATTAGAAGTAACAGAGGAGGAGAAGGACCTTGGAGTATTGGTTGATCATAGGATGACTATGAGCTGCCAATGTGATATGGCTGTGAAAAAAGCTAATGTGGTCTTGGGATGCATCAGGAGAGGTATTTCCAGTAGGGATAAGGAGGTTTTAGTACTGTTATACAAGGCACTGGTGAGACCTCACCTGGAATACTGTGTGCAGTTCTGGTCTCCCATGTTTAAGAAGGATGAATTCAAACTGGAACAGGTACAGAGAAGGGCTACTAGGATGATCTGAGGAATGGAAAACTTGTCTTATGAAAGGAGACTCAAGGAGCTTGGCTTGTTTAGCCTAACTAAAAGAAGGTTGAGGGGAGATATGATTGCTCTCTATAAATATATCAGAGGGATAAATATCAGAGAGGGAGAGGAATTATTTAAGCTCAGTACCAATGTGGACACAAGAACAAATGGATATAAACTGGCCACCAGGAAGTTTAGACTTGAAATTAGACGAAGGTTTCTAACCATCAGAGGAGTGAAGTTTTGGAATAGCCTTCCAAGGGAAGCAGTGGGGGCAAAAGATCTATCTGGCTTTAAGATTAAACTCGATAAGTTTATGGAGGAGATGGTATGATGGGATAACATGGTTTTGGTAATTAAATATTCATGGTAAATAGGCCCAATGGCCTGTGATGGGATATTAGATGGGGTGGGACCTGAGTTACCCAGGAAAGAATTTTCTGTAGTATCTGGCTGGTGAATCTTGCCCATATGCTCAGGGTTTAGCTGATTGCCATATTTGGGGTCAGGAAGGAATTTTCCTCCAGGGCAGATTGGAAGAGGCCCTGGAGGTTTTTCGCCTTCCTCTGTAGCATGGGGCATGGGTCACTTGCTAGAGGATTCTCTGCTCCTTGAAGTCTTTAAACCACGATTTGAGGACTTCAATAGCTCAGACATAGGTGAGAGGTTTTTCGCAGGAGTGGTGGGTGAAATTCTGTGGCCTGCGTTGTGCAGGAGGTCAGATTAGATGATCATAATGGTCCCTTCTGACCTAAATATCTATGAATCTATGAAGCACTGGAATGTGTTACCTAGGGAGGTGGTGGAATCTCCTTCCTTTGAAATTTTTAAGGTCAGGCTTGACAAAGCCCTGGCTGGGATGATTTAGTTGGGGATTGGTCCTGCTTTGAGCAGGGGGTTGGACTAGATGACCTCCTGAGGACCCTTCCAACCCTGATATTATATGATTCTATGATTCAATGATTCATGCAGGTCCCCACATCTGTACCCCAGAGTTCAGAATCGGGCGGGAACCCTGCTATTACTTTTTGAGTCTTTTGCTAACTGTTCTTCAAATTCTTTTTTGGCTTCCTAATTATATTTTTACACTTCATTTGTCAGAGTTTATGCTCCTTTCTATTTCCTCCCTAGGATTTAACTTTTTTAAGGATGCCTTTTTGTCTCTCACTGCTTCTTTTCCTTTGTTGTTTAGCCACAGTGGCACTTTTTTGTTTCTCTTACTATAATTTTTAATTTGGGGCATACATTTAAGTTGAGCTTTAATTATGGTGTCTTTAAAAAAGTTTCCATGCAGCTTGCAGGGATTTCACTTGTGGCACTGTACTTTTCACTTGTGGCACATTCTTTTAATTTCTGTTTAACTAACTTCCTCATTTTTGTGCCGTCCCCCTTTCTGAAATTAAATACTACAGTGTTGGGCTGCTGTGGGGTTTTCCCCCACCTCAGGGATGTTAAATTTAATTATAATATGGTCACTATTACCAAGTGGTCCTGCTATATTCAGCTCTTTGACCAGTTCCTGTACTTCATTTAGGGCTAAATCAAGAATTGTCTCTCCTCTTGTGGGTTTCAGGACTAGCTGCTCCAAGAAGCAGTCATTTAAGGTGTCAAGAAACTTTATCCCATCCTGAGGTGATGTGCACCCAGTCAAAATGGGGATAGTTGAAATCCCACATTTTTATTGATTTTTTATTGAATTTTTATAGCCTCTGTAATCTCCTTGAGCATTTCACAGTCACTATCACCTGATCAGGTGGTCGGTAATATATCACTATGGCTATATTATTATTATTAGAGCATGGAATAACTATCCATAGAGATTCTATGGTACAGTTTTGTTTATTTAAGATTTTTACTTCATTTGATTCTACGCTTTCTTTTACGTATAGTGCCACTCCCCCACCAGCATGACCTCTTCTGTCGTTCGGATATATTTTGTACCCTGGTGTTACGGTGTTCTAAGTTCCCCTCCCCCAGCCCCAACCCAACACTGGACCTGCCATGGCTGGGGGAGAGGTGCCCCTCCCCTAATCCCACCCTAGCCTGGCCCCCAACCTGCCGCAGCTGGGGGAAGGGACGTCCCTCCCCCAGCCCCAACTCAGCCCTGGACCTGCCATGACCTGGGGAGGGGCACCTATCCCACAGCTGGAGCTCCTGAGCTGCTGTGGCTGGGAGAGGCATCTCTCTCATGCAGCCCGGGTGCTGCTGCATGGAAAGAGAGCTGGGGGGAGTTCTCTCTCCCCACTGTAGCCCCAGAGAACCTCCTGCACCCCAAACCCCTCATCACTGGCCCCACCCCAGAGCCCGCACCCACATCCGGAGCCCTCAACCTCCCCACACTCCAACCCTCTGCCCCAGCCCAGAGCCCCTCAGCCCTGGCTCCACCCCAGAGCCCTCACCCCACCCCACCCCA
This sequence comes from Lepidochelys olivacea, assembly GCF_965140295.1. NCBI lineage: Eukaryota > Metazoa > Chordata > Testudines > Cheloniidae > Lepidochelys > Lepidochelys olivacea. The sequence goes on along the minus strand of NC_140417.1, from coordinate 111,231 downwards.
CCCCTCTGCCCCAGCCCTGAGCCCCTCATCCCCAGACCCATCCCAGAGCTTGAACCCCTAGTTGGAGTCCTCATACCCCTGCACCCCAGCCCTCTGCCCCAGCCCTGAGCTCCCACCCACACTCCGAACCTCCTCAACCCCACCTCCATCACATGAATTTTGTTACATACACCAATATGAAGTGTGACACATCACCTCCATATTGGTGCACATAACAAAATTCATTTTACACATGTGTGGGAAAAATTACAGGGAACACTGCCTGTGTCCCAATGATTATTCTCATTCCACCAATTTTCTGTGATGCCTATTATATCAATATCCTCATTTAATACAAGGCATTCTTGTTCACCCCTCTTATTATTTAAACTTCTAGCATTTGTATATAAGCACTTTAAAAACTTGTCACTTTTTAGCTGTCTGCCATTACATGATGTAATTGAATGGAACTCTCTTTCATTTGACTGTTTCTCATCAGATCCTGTATTTTATCATCTTCTATCCTCTCCTCCTTACTAGGACATAGAGAATCTCCATTAATAGATGCTCCCCAAGGGATGTCTCTGTCCAAACCATGTGCTTCTCCGCACTTGTCAGCTTTCCCCCCAGACTTAGTTTAAAAACTTCTCTACGACCTTTTTAATTTTAGGTGCCAGCAATCTGTTTCCATTTTGGTTTAGGTGGAGCCCATCCTTCCTGTTTAGTCTCCCCCTTTTCCAAAAGTTTCCCCAGTTCCTAATAAATCTAAAACCCTCCTCCCTACGCCATCATCTCATCCATGCATTGAGACCCTGCAGTTCTGCTTGTCTAACTGGCCCTGCGTGTGGAACTGGAACCATTTCAGAGAATGCTACCATGGAGGTCCTGGACTTCAATCTCTTACCTAGCAGCCTAAATTTGGCCTCCAGCACCTCTCTCCTATCCTTCCCTTTGTCACTGGTACCTACATGTACCATGGCCACTGGCTCCTCCACAGCACTAAATGTTAAGTCTATCTAGTTGTCTCGAGAGCTGCAACCTTTGTACCAGGTAGGCAAATCATCATGCGATTTTCCCGGTCATCGCAAACCCAGCTATCTAGGTTTCTAATGATTGAATCCCCCATAACTATTACCTGTCTCTTCCTAATAACTGGAGTTCCCTCCCCTGGAGAGGTATCCTCTCTGTATGAGAGGATACCACGGACATCATCTGGGTCCTAACTGTGGGATCGTTTCCCTCTGCTCCAGTTGGATGTTCTCCTTCCCTGAGACTTTGATCCTCCTCAACAGCACAGAGGCTACCAGACTGGGGGTGGGCCATTCTGCTGTGTCCCAGAAAGTCTCATCTATGTATCTCTCTGTATCCCTTAGCTCCTCCATTCAGCCATTCTGGTCTCCAAAGCCCATACACAGTCTCTGAGGGCCAGGAGCTTAGCTTTAGGAAAACAAATATGTACTGTGATGGGTTCCCCCAGGGTGCCACTTGAACTGGGGTACCACTGAGCCCTCTGACCCACCAGTCTCAGCTCCCTCTCACACTGTGCTGCTGTGACAAGCTGCGGACACGCTCCTGATCTTATACTTCCACCAGCATACACACAGGTAGGGACACACCGACCAGGTCCAGTTACATGCAGGCTCTTGTCCAGCCACTGCACTCAACAATAGAGAGGCTACCACCAAAATAACCACCAGCTTCCCAGCCTAGGACCCCAGAGCTGTACCGTCCTGCCCTGGTCCAAACCCCAATCAATTGTCCCCAAATCTGAAATAGTTGTGGGTGAGGACAAAGTCACAAAAGTTCAGCCACAAGGTTTGCCATGACATTATCGGGGATACTTTTGTAACCTTTCTGCCTGTCAGAGTTGGCAGCAATAAAGGCCGGGTTCAGTATCTAGGGGATCCATTCCAATAACACAATGGAAAACCGGCTCGAGCCCCCACCCAGTGACCTGGGACAAATATATACCACCCCCACTGGGCGCCTTCAAGAGGCAATACTTCCCCTCTCGCAAGCACATAGTCTGAGTGTAGCAAAAAGCCTTTTAATAACAGAGAGAAACAATGTGGCATTATGTTGGGGAAACACCACCAACAGGATTCATAACACAACCCATGAGCAAAAAACCCACCCAAGCAAATTGGGGCATGTCCTTTCCCTTTGGTTCTTGAGTCCAGCAACCCAAAATCACCCAAAGTCCCAAAAGTCCAACAACTCAAAAGTCTCTGTCCCTGGTCAGGGCAGCCCCAGAGTTCAAAAGTTTATCTGCAGAGTTTTACCTCCCAACCTGGGTGGAGATTGGCGGGGGGTGTTAAGGGGCACCTTACGTGGTCCAAAGCTGATGGCCCCACCTCTCCATGGGGCTCCACTCTGTCAGCTGCCCCATGAGCTGCTCTAGGCATCCAACAAACTGCTCTGCTCCACCAGCCACTCCGCTCTGCTTGCCATCCCGCAAACTGCTCTGCTCCACCAGCCGCTCTGCTCGCCATCCCGCAAACTGCTCTGCTCCACCAGCCGCTCTGCTCGCCATCCCGCAAACTGCTCTGCTCCACCAGCCGCTCTGCTCGCCATCCCGCAAACTGCTCTGCTCCACCAGCCACTCCACTCTGCTCGCCATCCCGCAAACTGCTCTGCTCCACCAGCCACTCCGCTCTGCTTGCCATCCCGCAAACTGCTCTGCTCCACCAGCCGCTCTGCTCGCCATCCCGCAAACTGCTCTGCTCCACCAGCCACTCCGCTCTGCTTGCCATCCCGCAAACTGCTCCGCTCCACCAGCCGCTCTGCTCGCCATCCCGCAAACTGCTCTGCTCCACCAGCCACTCCGCTCTGCTTGCCATCCCGCAAACTGCTCTGCTCCACCAGCCGCTCTGCTCGCCATCCCGCAAACTGCTCTGCTCCACCAGCCGCTCTGCTCGCCATCCCGCAAACTGCTCTGCTCCACCAGCCGCTCTGCTCGCCATCCCGCAAACTGCTCTGCTCCACCAGCCGCTCCACTCCGCTCGCCGTCCCGCAAACTGCTCCACCATATATCTTCAGGCTCCCCCCTACTTAACACAGCACTCAGTGATTTCAGCTCTTAGTCAGTTTAGCTCTTTTGTGATTTCAGCTTGTAGTAGGGGAGCCTCAGTGCTGGTGCACCATTAGCCCAAAGTGAATTCAGCTCAGCAGCCCGTAACTAGACCCGTAACTAGAGTCCCTCCATCATAACAAAAGGCCAAGTACAGTTCCACTGTCCTTGATTCCCATAATCAGGGTAATAACAATTTATTCTTCCTGCCCCAATAACAGAGACACTGGGGATCCCACAGCAGCCAAAGTGACCATTTGGGCAGCTATGGCCTCATTCTAGGCAGGGTGGGTGTGCCTATGCAAATGAGATCAGCCCCTGAAGTTCTTTTCCACAACTTGCCACACCTCACCACCAGATGTCAGGATGGAGCTCATCCTGACTCTGCTTACACTTTGTCCTCACCCACAACTATTTCAGATTTGGGGACAATTTATACCTTCAAGTCAGTGGGACTGCTATGGGTACCTGCATGGCCCCACAGTATGCCAACATTTTTATGGTTGACTTAGAACAACGCTTCCTCAGCTCTCGTCCCCTAACCTGCTTGTGTTACGTTGATGACATCATCATCTGGACCCATGAGAAGGAGGCCTTGAGGAATTCCACCAGGATTTCAACAATTTCCACCCCACCATCAACCTCAGCCTGGACCAGTCCACACAAGAGATCCAGTTCCTGGACACTACAGTGCTAATAAGCGACGGTCACATAAACACCAGCCTATACCAGAAACATATTGACTGCTATACTTACCTACATGCCTCCAGCTTTCATTGAGACCACATCACACGATCCATTGTCTACAGCCAAGCTCTAAGATACAACCGCATTTGCTCCAATCTCTCAGACAGAGACGAACACCTACAGGATATCTATCAAGCATTCTTAAAACTACAATACCCACCTGGTGAAGTTAAGAATTGACAGATTGACAGAGCCAGAGGGGTACCCAGAAGTCACCTACTACAAGACAGGCCCAACAAAGAAAGTAACAGAACGCCACTAGCCACACCTTCAGCCCCCAACTAAAACCTCTCCAGCGCATCATCAAGGACCTACATCCTCTCCTGAAGGATGATCCCTTACTCTCACAGACCTTGGGAGACAGACCAGTCCTCGCTTACAGACAGCTCCCCAACCTGAAGCAAATACTCATCAGCAACTATACACCACACAACAAAAACACTATCCCAGGAACCAAACCCTGCAACAAACCCCAGTGCCAACTCTGTCCGCATATCTATTCAAGGGACACCATCATAGGACCTAACCATATCAGCCACATCATCAGAGGCTCGTTCACCTGCACATCTACCAATGTGATATATGCCAGCAATGCCCCTTTGCCAAGTACATTGGCCAAACCGGACAGTCTCTACTCAAAAGAATAAATGGACACAAATCTGACATCAGGAATTATGACATTCAAAAACCAGTAGGAGAACACTTCAACCTCCCTGGTCACTCAATAACAGACTTAATAGTGGCAATTCTTCACAAAAAAACTTCAAAACAGACTCCAGCGTGAAACGACAGAACTGGAATTAATTTGCAAACTGGACACCATCAAATTAGGCCTGAACAAAGACTGGGAGTGTATGGGTCATTACAAAAACTATTTTTACCATACTAATTTCCCCCTACTGTTACTCACACCTTCTTGTCAACTGTTTGAAATGGGCACTCTCATTACTACTACAAAAGTGATTTTTCCTCCATTGTATTCAACTGTTAATTGAATTGTCTCGTTAGACTGACCCCCCCAGTTGGTAAGGCAACTCCCATCTTTTCATGTACAGTACTATGTATATGTATACCTGCTACTGTATTTTCCACTCCATGCATCTGAAGAAGTGGGTTCTAGCCCACGAAAGCTTATGCCCAAATAAATTTGTTCGTCTCTAAGGTGCCACAAGGACTCCTCGTTGTTTTTGCTGATACAAACTAACATGGGTATGACTCTGAATACTATTATATCAATATCCTCATTTAACACAAGGCACTCTAGTTAACATATCTTATTATTTAGACTTCTAGTATTTGTATGTAAGCATTAAAAAAATTGTCACTTTTTAGCTGACCTGACTTGAGATTTAGACTTATAAGTCTCCTCTGGAGATAATCATATAGTTTCTCTTATCTGTGTTAATGGCAACTTAGAGTGATACATGCATCTAATGGGCCAAATTCAGAGGTGCTATAAGGCGATATCTCTTATAGATTAGTAAGTGAGTGAGTCTAAATTGGTGTAACATACATGCTGAGGGGAAAGAATGTATAAGCTATATGCTTACTTAGGCCCCAGCTATCCTACAAATATAGCCATATTAAGAGACTCAGGTATAACATACTTCTGAATTATAGGATAGGCAGACCTTAACTGTGGTTCTGTAACATGACTAAAGCTTTGGTCATGTCTATGCCTTAGCCTGGTTACAGAACAGAATTAAGGGCCTATGTATGCTTCAAACTGGAACCATGGCAGGGGACAACCATGTTGTATGACTGGATTTTCAGAGGTAGAAGTATCTAATGTAAGTTGATTCTTGATCTTTCCTGTTAATTTAGCCTAAGTCTCTACAACAATAATTAAAAGCAGCAGTAACAAGTTTAGAGTGAGCTGTTAGGAAAGCAAAGAAAGGCTGGACTGAATTCTGATAAAATACAGAATTAGCCTTCTGCCCAGGATGCCCATTAACGTTCCTTCCTCCGACTTGCCCTCCACTATGTTAGAGACATGGTGCCCTTCTATAGGTTTGTGAGGCCTCTTACACACATTTCTGACATTTCAGAGGACTGTAGCTGGTAGAAGTTCCATTTCTTGAAGTGTCACCAAATATCTGTTCTCCTCCCTGTTCACTATTCTGCCTGTGCCTCCTCTCTCTTACCAGCCATAGGGATGTGAAGGGAAACACAGTTTAGTGCCTGCTACTTGATTTAGCTTCTGAAATCTCTCAGTGACCCCTACAAAGTATGAGTGTTAGGAGAGGAGGGCTGGTAACGTTCTCTGGGTCAAGTTTCCTCGAGTTTTGTTAGTGCTGAAGAGTCGCTTATGCTCACATAGCCTGAGCCCAGCAAAGCCCTTCAAACAAGATTCACTACACTCTAGCTGCTCCTCTACATCTGCCTTTCAACCCCACCCACACAGACATACATTCTACTTCTACGGGCATTCTCACAGAAAATGCTGCTCTGACTAGGACTGTGTCTGTTTTACGGGGACCCTGTCACAAAGACATTTTCTCTAATCAGAGAGGCATTGTAACTAAATGCAAGTTACTTTCACCAAAATCCAAACTGGTAACTAGGAGACAGAGCAAGAAACATTTTCACTTTGCTCCAATCCATTCATGACTTTAAACACTAATCCCCTTTGTACCTCTCCTCCAGAGCCAGTCCAAACCTGCAGCCCCTTCAGTCTGGTACAGAGCTTCTGCAAGCTTCATTTAAAAAGCAGAGAAGAAAAACATGAAAGGGATTGGAAAAGAGTAGCCTTTCTTCCTGTCCCAAGCTCGGTCTGGAGTGGAGAACTGTGTTTGTATGTTCTGTATCTTTGGAGCAGTGTAGAGACAGGGCTTTCAGTAAGAGGGACTGCCTGTCTGTCACAGCCCAGAGCATTCATCTGCAAACACTGCTCTCCATTCACAGGCTGCCAGGCCTGGGAGCAGATTGAACCAGAGAAACTGTGAGAGACTGAGGAAGGAACTGAGGTGGGGGGAGGGTGTGAAAGGAGACAGAGGGAAGAAGGTGTGGTGGGCCTAAGAATTGTGAACAGAACATACATGAGAGAGGTTACTTTATAAGAAGCGAGAAGACAGACAAGAAGTGAGAGGAGAGGAAGTGGAAGAAGAGACAAGGGACAAGAAGGGGAAATCAGAGAGCTAAGAATACACAAAGCAGGGGAGGGTTACACAGACACAGGGGGATGATTTAATTGGGGATTGGTCCTGCTTTGAGCAGGGGGTTGGACTAGATGACCTCCTGAGATCCCTTCCAACCCTGATATTCTATGATTCTATGATTATACTGTTTTATCATGAGGACTGCATCTTGGTAAAGCAATGAGGTGGACACTTCTACTCCTGCATCCTCATTCACAGGCCCATTAGTGAGCACCCAACATCCTTGTGACAGCTACAGAAACTGGAAGAAATCATGTCAGGAAACTTTATTTTTAACTGACTTTAATTAGATGCATTTTGTCCTTGCAGGCCACAATGCTTACAGACAACAGCATCTTCAGCATTAAATATAAAACTCACTTCTTCATTCACTGTTTCCTCCACAACTCACCAAGACCCCATATTCAGAAACCAGAGTCCCTGCAGAAGGGGAAGGAGAGATTCTCATATTACCCTTAATAATCTGGGCAGCTCACATACCATGGCCATGGCATAAGAATACATAGACGGTTGGGAGGAAAAAACAAAAAAACAAAATCACACTACGCTGACCTTTGCTCTTCATTTCATCCATCCTCGTAGCTGTCCATTTCTTCTCCCTTACCTGCCCTGCTCCCCAGCCCCCTGGTTCCTTTCTCCCTGTTCCCTTGCCCATGCATCCCAGAGACCTGACTCCCTACTCCTTTGAGTATATTACCCAGCTGTTTGATTCTTCTACTATCCAGCACGTGCTGTCTGGCTGTTTATCCCCCTGAACGAACTTCCCAGACAGTTGGTTGCCTTCTCCACTGGACATTTCTCTCCCTCTAGTAACTCATGATAGTGGATGGCAGCTCCAGTCCTGCCAAAGAACTCATTCACCAAGGGTGGCTCCCATTTCCCTTCACATAGCATCAGTCTCCAGTGAAGACAACTTTGTTAATTCCTTCTTGTTTCCAGCTCTTTCTACAGGCATCCGAAACGCTGGACCAAAGAGCAGCCAATATCAAATGATCTGCTAGACCTCCAGTGACCAGCACTCTAGTGCAAAACCTTAACAGTGACCTCACCAATGTTAAGGCAGAGTAACTTCCAAGATGTATGGAACATCTGAAAGCCACATGTACCCATCTGTTGATACAAGAGAATCTGAGACTACCATTGAAGTTTTGTGCCCAAGGGCAAGTTTGATGAAACAGAAATGTGTGTTGTTTTTTTGGTACCTGTTGGAAGTGGAAGCAGAAGCCTTATGGAGTGTGTTATTGACAAAGTTGTAAGCAATATGAAAGTAGCAGGAAATGCAGAAGACTTTTCCCTTAACTCAAAACCTGAAAACTATGAAAATAAGTTGATAGGCTGGAATCAGAAACACACCCAAACTGTAATGGAATGCTAAAACTGTATTGTAATGGTTAGCCACAAGGTGATGCCATGTGTAATATACCTTGCCTTAGCTGTAACAGCCATCCCTGGCAGTGCATAAAGTATCTCACAGAGACCATATCTCTAGTACCTTTCTCTATGATGGAAGCTGTGTATCCAGTCCATATCTGGTACAGGAGCCTGACCTGCTAGTAGCAGCCCTGCAACTACAAGGAGTACATGTCATGGTGTCAGAAGTAAATGTATTTGGCACTGGTGCGACTGCTGCTGGAATACTGTGGCCAATTCTGTTGCCCACAATTCAAGAAGGGTGTTGATAAACTGGAGCAGATTACATAAAAGAATGGCCATACTGGGTCATAATGGTCCATCTAGTCCAGTATCCCTGTCTCTGACAGTGACCAGTGCCAGAAGATTCAGAGGGAACGAACAGCAAAGGGCAATTTCAAGTGATCCATAACCTGTTGTCTAGTCCCAGCTTCTGGAATTTGGAAGTTTAGGGACACCCAGAGCATGGGGTTGCGTTGCTGAACCTCTTGGCTCATAGTCATTGATGGACCTATCCACCATGAACGTGTCTAATTCTTTTTTGAACCCACTTGTACTTTTGGCCTTCACACCATCCTATGGCAACAGGTTCCACAGATTCACTGTGCATTGTGTGAAGTACTTCCTTTTGCTTGTTTTAAACCTGCTGCCTATTAATTTCATTGGGTGACCCCTGGTTTCCGTGTTATTGGAAGGGATAAAAACGTTTTCCTATTCACTTTCTCCATACCATTCTTGATTTTATAGATCTCTCTCATATCCCCCCTTAGTCATCTCTTTTGTAAAATGACCAGTCCCAGTCTTTTTAATCTCTCCTCATATGGAAGCTGTTCCACCCCCACTAATTATTTTTGTTGCCCTTCTCTGCATCTTTTCCAAGTCTAATATATCTTTTTTTTTTTTTTAGATGAGATGACGAGAACTGCACAATTCAAATTGTGGGCATACAATGGATTTATATAGTGGCAATATGATATTTTCTGTTTTATTATCTATCCCTTTCCTAATGGTTCCTAACATTCTGTTAGCTTTTTTGACTGCTGCTGCACACTGAGCGGATACTTTCAGAGAACTAAACATGACGACTCCAAGATCTCTTGAGCAGTAATGGATAATTTAGACACCACTATTTTGCACATATTGTTGGTATTATTTTATCCAATGTGCATTATTTTTCACTTTTGAACAACGAATTTCATCTGTTAGTCTCTAAGGTACCATAAGTACTCCTTTTCTTTTTGCAAATACAGACTAACACGGCTGCTACTCTGAAATCTTCCCCCTTTTCATTGATTGCTTACTCTGCTGAAGAGCCTTTGGTGAAGGGACATTATCAAAGACTTTCTGAAAGTCCAATACATTATATCAACTGGATCATGCTTGTTGGTTCAGAGAAGGCCCCAGAGAATTATTGAAGGATTAGAAAACATGTCTCATAGTGATAGACTCAAGCAGCTCAGGTTATTTAGCTTAACAAAGAGAAGGTTAAGGGGTGACTTGGCCACAGTCTATAACTACCTGTCTCAGGAACAAATATTTAATAATGGGCTCTTCAGTCTAGCAGAGAAAGGTCTAACATGATCCAATGGCTTGTAGTTGAAGTTAGACAAATTCATCCTGGAAATAAGGGATAAAGTTTTAACGATGAGAGTAATTAACTATTGCAGCAATTTACCAAGGGTCATGGTGGATTCTCTACCCTGACAATTTTAAAATCAAGATTGTATGTTTTTCTGAAAGATCTGCTCTAGGAATTATTTTGGTCTGTGCTATACAGGAGGGCAGAACAGAATATCAAAATGGTCCCTTCTTGCCTTAGAATCTATTAATCAAACTGATGCCAGAGGAGAACAGAAATAGAAGGGAAACAGCAACACAGGTTTCAAACAAATGGGGGGAAAAGCAACACAGGTTGCAGGATTACATCCACATAGCACTCTTTAGTGCCCCAGAGAACTTCAGTTGTGACAGACCTTCAGAATACACAGACAGAAGGCAGCATTTTGCTATTAAACTCCATAAGAAAACTGCAGACACATAGGTGTCGTCTTTAATTTATGCCAATCCTTTACTGATAACAGTCACAAAGATGGCTCTGAAAGAGTCTGGCTATGTTTATGCCTCAGAGAAGTGTGATTTATGAGAGGGCATGTTTTCACCAGAGAATTCAAGAATGAGGGGAATATGTTGAATCTTTTATAAGAGTTTGGCATGCCTTGGCAGAAAAACTGTGATTTTAGGATGGTAAAACATTAAAATATTAGAGCTAGATTGGTTATTGCGCTTATAGACAAAAGTCTCTCACAACCGCAACAATTAAAAAACAGACTTAACCCTACACACAGCTATCCATATAGCAAAACAGACTGAGCTAATGAAACAGAAAAACAAAACAACTTGTCAAAAGAAAAAACAGAAACTAGTTTAGAAGCAGTACAAAGACACAGCATGAGTGTTAAAAGTACTTATCGTAAGAACTCCTGAGGCTATAAGGGATTAATTACAAAATCTTTCAGATTAAAAGGCACAAGATATGGAAAAATTCATATCCCAAGATGTGTGTCCAGCCAAAGGCACAAGATGTAATAAATGCACAAAATAATATTTTGCTGCTGTTTGCTGCATGTGACAAGATCCACTCCAATTTAGGCTTAAACAGTTTCTTGTAGCCTTTATTTTATATGTTTTATGACAATACTGTTATCACCTATGAGTTACATATACAAGCAAAAATAGAGAGGTCAAGAAAAGTAATTGATCAAGTTACCTCTTCTGGGGACAGGGTGACTTTTTCTTGTCTCTGGTCTTCTCCACTCTTTTGTTGTCAGTCACTAATGCCAGTGAAAATGAGGTAGGATCAGAGGCTAAAATAGGGAAAGAACAAGTTAAAAATTACTTAGAGAAGTTAAATGTCTTCAAGTCACCAGGGCCTGAGAAAATACATGCTAGACTACTCAAGGAGCTGACTGAGGAGATATCTGAGCCATTAACAGTTATCTTTGATAAGTCATGGAAGATGGGAGAGATTCCAGAGGACTGGAAAAGGGCAAATATAGTGGCCAAGTATAAAAAAGGAAAATTAGGACAACCTGGGGAATTACAGACCAGTCAGCTTAACTTCAGTACCCAGAAAGATATTGGAGCAAAACATTAAGCAATCAATTTGCCATCACCTAGAAGATAATGAGGTGATAAGTAGTAGGCAGCATGGATTTGTCAAGAACAAATCATGTCAAACCAACCTAGCAGTTTCTTTGACAGGGTAAAAAGCCTTGTGGAAGCAGTAGATGTGGTATATCTTGACTTTATCAAGTGGGATCCTGCAGGAATCAGTTCTGGGTGTGGTTCTGTTCAATATCTTCATAAATAATTTAGATAATGGCATACAGAGTACACTTATAAAGTTTGTGGATGATACCAATCTGAGAGTGCTGTGGAGGATAGGATTAAAATTCAAAATGATCAGGACAAACTGGAGAAATGAAATTCAATAAAGGCAAATGCAAAGTAATCCACTTTGGAAGGACCAATCAGTTGCACACATACAAAATGGGAAATGACTGCCTGGGAAGGAGTACTGTGGAAAGGGATCTGGGGGTCATAGTGGATCACAAGCTAAATATGAGTCAACCATGTAATACTGTTGCAAAAAAAGCAAACATTATTTTGGGATGTATTGGAAGGCGTGTTGTAAGCAAGACACAAGACGTAATTCTTCCGCTCTACTCTGCACTGATTAGGCCTCAACAGATGAATTGTGTCCAATTCTGGGCCCCACATTTCAGGAAAGATGTGGACAAATTGGAGAAAATCCAGAGGAGAGCAACAAAAATTATTAAAGGTCTAGAAAAACCATGACCTATGAGGGAAGATTGAAAAAATTGGGTTTGTTTAGTCTGAAGAAGAGAAGACTGAGAGGGGATATGATAACAGTTTTCAAGTTTTCAACATAAAAAGGTTGTTACAAGAAGGAGGGAGAAAAATTGTTCTGCTTAACCCAGAGGTGGGCAAACGTTTTGGCCTGAGGGTCACATCTGGGTATGGAAATTGTACGGCAGGCCATGAATGCTCACGAAATTGGGGGTTGGGGTGCAGGAGGGGGTGAAGGCTCCGGCTGGGGGTGTGGTCTCTGGGTGGGGCCAGAAATGAGGAATTCAGGGTGTAGGAGGGGGCTCAGGGCAGGGAGGGTGGGGGGGCTGAAGGCCCCAGCTGGGGGTACAGGCTCTCGGGTAGGGCTGGAGATGAGGGGTTGGGGGTGCAGGAGGGTGCTCCGGGCTGGGACCGAGGGGTTCGGAGGGTGGGAGGGGGGATCAGGGCTGGGGCAGGAGGTTGGGGCACAGGAGGTGGTCGGTGTGCAGGCTCCAGGTGGTGATTGCTTCAGGCAGCTCCCAGAAGCAGCAGCATGTCCGCCAACTGGCTCCTATGCAGAGGCGCGGCCAGGTGGCTCTGCACATTGCCCCATCCACAGGCGCCGCCCCCGCAGCTCCCATTGGCCATGGTTCCCGTCCAATGGGAGCTGTGGGGGCAGTGCTTGGGGTGGGGGCAGCGTGCTGAACCCCTGGCTGCCCCTATATGTAGAAGCCGGAGGGGGGACATGCCACTGCTTCTGGGAGCTGCATGGAGTGGGGCAAGCCCCTGACCTCGCTCCCTGGCAGGAGCTTGAAGACCAGATTATAATGTTTAGAGGGCTGGATGCAGCCCCTGGGCCGTAATTTGCCCATCCTGCCTTAACCTCTGAGACTAGGACAAGAAGCAATGGGCTTAAAATGCAGCCAGGGCAGTTTAGGTTGGACATTAGGAAAAACTTCCTGTATGGGCAGTAAAGCACTGGAATAAATTGTCTAGGGAGGTTGTGGAATCTGTATAATTGAAGATTCTTAAGAGCAGGTTAGACAAACACCTGTCAGGGATGGTCTAGATAATAGTTAGTTTTGCCATGAGTGCAGGGGACTGGATGAGATGACCTCTCACGGTCTCTTCCACTCCTATGATTCTATTCACTAAGGACAACCAACTGAGTGGGGTGCAGTTAGGTTGGTTTTAAAGGTACATTTTTTCCTTTAAATGTGTTAAAGGTACATTTGTTCTTCTGACTCTCCCACTTGTGGCCTGGTCTACACTACAAAGTTAGGGAGACATAAGCTCTGTTAGGTCATTGAATAATGTATGTGTCTGGCCTAGAGTGTAAGGTTATGCCCTGAGCCCTAGAAACAGGATAAGGATGGGTGCCCCACCCCTAGAGTATGCAAGTAACAGAGAATTGTGGGCGGGTAACACCCTAAGAGGCAGGTTACCATGGCCAGCTGTCCAACGTACTTATATAGCACCCATTACCATTGTATGAGTGCCTCATAATCTTTAATTAGTGTATTTATCATTGCATCACACCTGTGAGGCAGGGCAGTGCTATTATGCCCATTTTACAGATAGGAAATTGAGAGACAGTTTAAGGGTAATATTTTCAGAATATTACATTGACTTTCAATGAGACAAATTCTTAATCAAGAACTTTTGAAAATTTTACCTTAAGTGACTTGCCTAAGCTCAGACAGGCAGTCAGTGGAGGACCTAAGATAATATCCTAACCTATACTAGATCATCCCTCCTCTCATGGTTGTGGTGTGAGTGGGCCTTAAGGGGAATCTGAAGGGAGACAGTGCAGCAGGGGCATATACTGATTTGAGGCAGAAGCTCCACATGTAAGGGGTGATATTGGAGTGAGGACAAAAGTACTAGGGGGGAGAAGGAAACAATTTGGTATGACAGGAGTCCTAGCCTTCCAGAGACCACACAACCTCCCTCATCTCCTGGTATAGTAACCCCCCAAATTAGCTAAGGAAATTAGTCAGTTCCTTCATTATAGCCATCTGGGAATACATTTTCCTAATTTAATTTCACTTAAAGCAAAACATTACAATAAACAGGAAGAAGCCATCAGACAACAAATATTATATAGCTTGATATAGAATCCTTTCTAGCACTTAGATTTTGTAGGAAAGAGATAAAATGTGATGCCCCTTCACAGAGCAATGCTGTGTACCTACTGGAAGCTTGTATAATACTAGAGCCCAGTGCTAATGAGCAGGCTCTCTGTGTGTTCTGTTCATAAGGTCTTAGTCACATGGAAATTATTACCTTGGACCTCAAGAAATAACATAAATGGCTACATAACCTGAAAGAATGTCTAAAAAAAGTTCCCTCTATGTAGATAGTTTTAAGGCTGATTGTTTTCAAGCAGTTGCCTTGGAGATCAAACGCTGCAAATTTGGAAAAGAGACACAAGCTAAATTGATAATTAGAGCTCATGAGGTGAGATCAATTTTCTCTCTAGGAAGCATTTTGGAAGTCAGCCCATGCATGCTAATAAAGTATAACCTCAAACTTTTACTGCATGCAATGCCTGTCTGCCTAGGTCTATTGTCACACTGTGATACAGAACAATTAGCAAGTTCCTTGAAACAGATCCTGAATTTGTTGTATATTAGGAGTTAGGGTTTCATACCACAGACCTTTCTAGTCTTTGCCATGTTAGATAGCAAATGCAGTACTAATCGTGCAGTGAAATAATGAATGAGAAAATTTTTTTTTAAATATTTTACTATGAAATGTGAAGGTTTATGTCCTTTCAAATGTTTATAATCTGTATAACTGTGGTTGTAAATGTCCAAACTCTTTTTAGTCTGTTAAGGTCTTGGCCTCCATGAGCTTATTGCAGTGAGTTCTACAGGCTAATTATGCATCAGTTATACAACAAAATGCAGTTTCATACACTATAAGGTCATGCATCTACAGAATGGGGGGGCTGTATCCTGGAAAGCAGCGACTCTGAAAAGTATTTAGTGGTAATGTCAGATTGACCACAGGGTCCCAGTGCAATACTGCACCTAAGAGAGCAAATGCAATACTTGATGTATAAACAATGGAGCAGAAGTGGGGAAGTGACTGTATATGGGTTTGGTGAAACAGTTATTGGAACAGGATGCTGGTGTTTACATTTTAAAAAGGATGTTGAAAAATTGGAGAGGGTGAAAAGAGTAGGCACAAAAACTATTTGACAGCTGGAAAAAATGCCTTACTGTGAAAGACTTAAAGAGCTCAATCAGTCTAGTTTCTCAAAAAAAGAAGATTGAGATGTTACCTGGTTAGAGTGTATGAGTATCATCATATGAAGAAAATACCAGATACTGAAAGGCTCTTGAATATAGCAAATAAGAACTACTGGCTGGAAGTTAAAGCCAGACAAATTCAAATTAGAAATAATGCACATATTTAATAGTGAAGATGAATAACCATTAGGAAAAAAACTACCAAGGGAAGTGGTAGATTCTTCGTCTTTTTATGTCTTCAAAGCAAGTTTGGATGTCTTTGAGGAAGATATGCTTTTGCTACACACAAGGTACTGTGCACAGTACTGGAGTAACTGAGTGAAATTCTGTGTTATGCAGGTCAGACTAGATGATCCCTTCTGACCTTACAAATTTCTGAATTGTGTAAAATCATTCTTTTATCAGTTTTAAATTTGTTGCCGTTTTATTTCAGTGACTTTCCTTTTGTTCTAGAAGTTAAGTCTATAGGAAATCTGCTGTGGCCTTCACTGTACTGTTCATTTTTGTATGTATTATCTAGGACAGACTCCTAAAAAACATATTGTGACAAAATTCCTCCTCTACCTTGGTGGGTCTTGCACTTATTGGCGGATTTGCTCACCTTGGAGCTTCACAGCAGCCCTCAGTTTGGCCGTTTTCATGAACCCACAGTCCAAGTCAACTCTTCCTGTGTCTGACTAGGAGTTGGGAGTTTTGGGGGGAATCTGAGCCCACCCTCTACTCTGGGTTCCAGCCCAGGGCCCTGTGCAATGCAGCTGTTTAGAGTGCCTCCTGGAATAGCTGTGTGACAGCTACAACTCCCTGGGCTACTTCCTCATGGCCTCCTCCCAACACCTTCTTTATCCTCACCATAGGACCTTCCTCCTGGTGTCTGATAATGCTTGTACTCCTCAGTCCTCCAACAGTCCGTGTTCTCACTGTCAGCTCCTAGCGCCTCTTGCTCCCAGCTCCTTACATGCGCACCACAAACTGAAGTGAGCTCCTTTTTAAACCCAAGTGCCCTGATTAGCCTGCCTTAATTGATTCTAGCAGCTTCTTGATTGGCTGCAGATGTTTTAATCTGCCTGTTTATCTTAATTGTCTCCAGAAGGTTCCTGATTGTTCTGGAACCTTCCCTGTTACCTTACCCAGGGAAAAGGGACCTACTTAACCTGGGGCTAATATATCTGCCTTCTATTACTCTCCTGTAGCCATCTGGCCCGATCCTGTCACATATCCCCCGCCTCTGCTCAACACTACGGGGTTGGGCAACTTGGGACGTCAGGCAGTGTACTCGTGACACGCCATCTGCATTGCCATGGTAGCTCCCAGCCCAGTGTTGTATGGTGAATTGGAAAAGTTGTAGGGACAGGAACCATCTGGTCATCCTTGCATTCTTCTCTTTATTTCGCTGCATCCACTAGAGGGGTGCATGGTCAGTCACAAGGGTAAACCGTCATCCCAGAAGGTAATAACGTAGTGTTTCCATGGCCCATTTCACAGCTAGGCACTCTCTTTCAACCATGGCATACTTCTGCTCTCTCGGGAGGAGTTTCCTGCTGAGGTAGAGGATTGGGTGTTCTTCATCTCCGACCATCTGCGATAGGACAGCTCCCAATCCTACTTCAGATGCATCTGTTTGTAAAATGAATTCTTTGTTGAAGTCTGGGGCTATAAGCATGGGGTTACTGCAGAGGGCTGTCCATAGATCCATGAATGCTTTCTCTGTGACATCTGTCCACTTCACCATGTCTGGACCCCAGGCTTTTATCAAGTCTGTCAGGGGACTCGCTCTGGTAGCAAAATGCGGAATATATCGTCGGTAGTACCCCACCACACCCAGAAATGCCCGGACTTGCTTTTTCTGATTCAGCCAGGGCCGATTTTGGATAGCCTCTAGTTTGTTTAGTTGCGGCTCGACCATGCCCCTTCCTACAATGTAGCCAAGGTATTTAGCCTCGGCTAGCCCTATAGCACACTTGGCCGGGTTGGCTGTGAGGCCAGCCTGTCTTAGCGTATCTAGAACTGCTTCCACCTTTCCTAAGTGGGTTTTCCAGTAGGCAGTGTGAATAATCACATCATCCAGGTATGCCACTGCATAACTGGTATGGGACAGTAGGAGCTTGTCCATAAGACCCTGGAAGGTGGCAGGTGCTCCATGCAGTCCAAAAGGAAGAACAGTATACTGAAACAGACCCTTTCGGGGTAGAGAATGCGGTCTTTTCTTTCGCATCTTTGGCAAGGGGAATCTGCCAGTATCCCTTTGTTAAATCAAGAGTGGTCAAAATCAGGCATTGCCCAGCGGTCAACTAACTCATCGATACAGGGTATAGGGTATGCATCAAATTTGGATATCTTATTCAGCCAGCAGAAGTCATTACAAAACCTAGTGGTGCCATCGGGTTTGGGCACCAACACAGTCGGGCTTGACCATTGACTGTGGGACTCTTCGATGACTCCCAGCTCCAACCTCCTTTTTACCTCTGCCTTAATCTCCTCCCTTTTTGCTGCTGGGACCTGATAGGGCCTTAAAGTTACCTTTGCCCCAGAATCTGTGATAATGTGGTGATGGGCTTCGGTGGTCCGGGCTGGTTTGGTTGAAAACACGTCCTGGTATCGGTTGATCATCTCAGTTACCTCCTTCTTCTGTTTTGGTATCAGATCAGTGAATATCCTGATCTGCTCCTGCATGTTATTTCCCTGGATCGGGGGTCTCTTGGGCCACTACACATGCCTCTTGTTGGAGCCAAGGCTCTAAGAGGTTAATGTGATAAATTTCTTCTAGTTTCCGGTATCCTGGCTGCTGCACCTTGTAGGTTACTTCCCCCATGGGTTCAACCACCTCATAGGGCCCTTGCCATTGCGCAAAAAGCTTGCTTTCTGCCGTGGGTACCATCACCTGATCCCCTGGCTGGAACTGTGGGACTTTTGCCTGGCGATTGTAATGGGTTCACTGGGCCTCCTGCGCCTTTTCCAAAAGTTCTCATACAATAGGGATGACCCGGGCTATCCGTTCACATATCTGCAGCACATGGTCAATTATATTTCTATCTTCACTGGGTTCCTCTTCCCAGATTTCTTTTGCGATATCTAGTATGCCACTGGGGTGGTGTCCGTATAATAATTCAAAGGGGAGAAAACCCAGTTGAGGCCTGAGGTACCTCCTGGATTGCAAACATAAGATAGGGTAGGTAGGGCGTCCCAATCCTTCCCATCCCGACTTACCACTTACCTTATTATTGCCTTGAGGATTTGGTTAAATCTTTCTACCAGCCCATCGGTCTGCAGATGATAGACTGAAGTTCTCAGGGTATGTATATGGAGCAGTGTACAGAGGTCCTTCATTAACTTCGACATAAATGGGGTACCTTGGTCTGTTAATATCTCCTTTGGTAGCCCCACTCGGCAAAAATCCCCACCAACTCTTTAGCTATCGTTTTAGAGGCCGTGTTCCGCAGGGGGACGGCTTCTGGGTAGCGAGTAGCATAATCCAGAATGACAAGTATATATTGGTGGCCCCGGGTTGTCTTCTCCAGGGGTCACACTAGGTCCATGGCTATTTGCTCGAAGGGGACCTCTATGATGGGAAGGGGTACTAAAGGTGCCCTCAAGTGGGGACGGGGACTGTGCAGCTGACACGCCGGGCAGGATGCACAGTACCTCCGCACTTCTTCATGTACTCCAGGCCAGAAGAATCATCACAGGACCCATGTCAGGGTCTTCTCTACCCCCAAATGCCCCCCAAAAAGATGACTATGGGCCAGACTTAATACAGCATTCTGGTGTTTTTGAGGTACTAGAATCTGCTATACCTTCTGCCCCTGTACTGGTGCAACTCAGTATAAGAGATTCTTCTTCATTATGAAGTAGGGTCTTGGTCCCTGGGTTTTCCCTTCCACGGGGACCCCATCTATTTCGGTCACCTCCTTCCTAATGTTGTCGAAACTTGGGTCTTCAGCCTGGTCCCGTCCAAAATTTCCTCCCCCGGGGCTAATCTGCCCGAGATCTAGGGGGCCAGTCTCTGTTGCCTCTACTGGTTCAGAGGCGTTAGGGTGTGGGTCAGACTCGGGTGCGTCTCCCTCCTGGGTGGCCTCCTTTTCAGCTGCTCGGGTCCGCCTACCTACAAGAGCGACCCTCTGGCTTTGGGCCAGTATTCGGGTTCCCAAGACCTTAGCTGCCCTTCTTTCCCGTTTCATCTTTCTACGCTGTCTGGGAGTGGAGAACAAATCTGGGGATATTTCAGAGAAGGTTGGGGGTTGACAGTCTACTGTGGATGCCTCACTACTTTCAGGGCTTCCCCCTTTCTCCAATTCCCCTACTGGGAGTAAGTCTCCAAACCCTGGGAAGTCTCTCCCTATGAGCACCGGGTATGGGAGTTTAGGGACTACACCTGCTGCTACCTCAGTCGCGTTCCCCTGAATCTTGACTTTTACTGGGATGGTGGGGTAATAACCAACTGTCCCGTGGATGCATGTTATCCCCGTACACTTAGCCCACAGCAGCTGACTACGCTTCACGAGCTTCCCCAAGACAAGCGTGATAGCACTCCCTGAATCAACCAGTCCTGTGGTCTCTACCCCATTTAGCTTCAATGGTCTGGTGTACAATGTAAGGTTAGTGAGACCCCCCACAAGGTGGATTAGGGAGCATGGGTCTGCTCAATTCCCCAGGTTACACTGCATAGGCTCCTCGGCATTGGGACACTGTGTAGCTATGTGTCCCCACTCCCCCCCAGGCGTAACATCTGTATGGAGCCCTAGGCGTTCCCTGGTCTCTTGGTTTGGGCAGTCTAACATCACGATCCTCTTTCCCCTCAGTGCTCCAACTCTTTGTGGCTTCTGGTGGGCATTCAGCCCCTCTCTTTTTCCACCTGGGTTCTCCTGGTGGCCCAGTCACTCGAGCTCTAGGGCTTGGTGCTCCTAGTTTAACCCAGGTTGCTTCTTCCTTAACTGGTCGGATCAGCTCCCTCACCGTCCTTCGCCTTTCTACCGGCGCGACAACCTCGTCGTAGGTGGAGGTTTCATTCTGGCTTACCCAGGCGCGAAGGTCTGGCGATAGTCCTCTCATGTACCGGTCGATGACAAGAACTTCTAGTATCTCCTCCGGACTCCGGGACTCAGTTCGTAACCACTTTCATGCGAGATGGATGAGGTCATATAATTGGGACTGCGGGGTTTTGTTTTCCTGGTACCTCCACTCATTATATTGCTGGGCCCGCACTGTGGTCGTTACCCCAGATCTGGCCAGGATCTCTGCTTTCAGTGGGGGGTAGTCTGCTGCAGCCTCTTCAGGCAAATCATAGTAGGCCTTCTGGGCCTCCCCACACAGGAATGGCACAAGGATGTTCTCAGGGCCAAGCCTCCCGCAGGGCTGTCCTCTCAAAGGCCAGGAGGTATGCCTCTACATCATCCTCCCGCGTCATTTTCTGCAGCCAATTGCTGGCCCGTATGATCTGCGTCCCATCATGGCCGCGGTTCAGCTCTGTAAGGGCCTTTACCTGGTTTATCAGTTCCCGCAACATAGCCCGGTCTTGAGCAGCCTGGTCCATCAGCAGGCGATTAGTCTCTTATCATAGAATATCAGAGTTGGAAGGGACCTCAGGAGGTCATCTAGTCCAACCCCCTGCTCAAAAGCAGGACCCATCCCCAATTAAATCATCCCAGACAGGGCTTTGTCAAGCCTGACCTTAAAAACTTCTAAGGAAGGAGATTCCACCACCTCCCTAGGCAACGCATTCCAGTGTTTCACCACCTTCCTAGTGGAAAAGTTTTTCCTAATATCCAACCTAAACCTCCCCCACTGCAACTTGAGACCATTACTCCTTGTCCTGTCCTCTTCCACCACTGAGAATAGTCTAGAACCATCCTCTCTGGAACCACCTCTCAGGTAGTTGAAAGCAGCTATCAAATCCCCCCTCATTCTTCTCTACTGCAGACTAAACAATCCCAGTTCCCTCAGCCTCTCCTCATAAGTCATGTGTTCCAGACCCCTAATCATTTTTGTTGCCCTTCGCTGGACTCTCTCCAATTTATCCACAGCCTTCTTGTAGTGTGGGGCCCAAAACTGGACACAGTACTCCAGATGAGGCCTCACCAATGTCGAATAGAGGGGGACGATCACGTCCCTCAATCTGCTCGCTATGCCCCTACTTATACATCCCAAAATGCCATTGGCCTTCTTGGCAACAAGGGCACACTGCTGACTCATATCCAGCTTCTCGTCCACTGTCACCCCTAGGTCCTTTTCTGCAGAACTGCTGCCTAGCCATTCGGTCCCTAGTCTGTAGCTGTGCATTGGGTTCTTCCATCCTAAGTGCAGGACCCTGCACTTATCCTTATTGAACCTCATCAGATTTCTTTTGGCCCAATCCTCCAATTTGTCTAGGGCCCTCTGTATCTTATCCCTGCCCTCCAGCGTATCTACCACTCCTCCCAGTTTAGTATCATCCGCAAATTTGCTGAGAGTGCAATCCACACCATCCTCCAGATCATTTATGAAGATATTGAACAAAACCGGCCCCAGGACCGATCCCTGGGGCACTCCACTTGACACCGGCTGCCAACTAGACATGGAGCCATTGATCACTACCCGTTGAGCCCGACAATCTAGCCAACTTTCTACCCACCTTATAGTGCATTCATCCAGCCCATACTTCTTTAACTTGCTGACAAGAATACTGTGGGAGACCGTGTCAAAAGCTTTGCTAAAGTCAAGATACAATACATCCACTGCTTTCCCTTCATCCACAGAACCAGTAATCTCATCATAGAAGGCGATTAGATTAGTCAGGCATGACCTTCCCTTGGTGAATCCATGCTGACTGTTCCTGATCACTTTCCTCTCATGTAAGTGCTTCAGGATTGATTCTTTGAGGACCTGCTCCATGATTTTTCCAGGGACTGAAGTGAGGCTCACTGGCCTGTAGTTCCCAGGATCCTCCTTCTTCCCTTTTTAAAAGATTGGCACTACATTAGCCTTTTTCCAGTCATCCGGGACTTCCCCCGTTCGCCACAAGTTTTCAAAGATAATGGCCAATGGCTCTGCAATCACAGCCGCCAGTTCCTTTAGCACTCTCGGATGCAACTCGTCCGGCCCATGGACTTGTGCACATCCAGCTTTTCTAAATAGTCCCTAACCACCTCTTTCTCCACAGAGGGCTGGCCATCTATTCCCCAAGTTGTGATGCCCAGCGCAGCAGTCTGGGAGCTGACCTTGTTCGTGAAGACAGAGGCAAAAAAAGCATTGATTAGCTTTTTCCACATCCTCTGTCACTAGGTTGCCTCCCTCATTCATTAAGGGGCCCACACTTTCCTTGGCTTTCTTCTTGTTGCCAACATACCTGAAGAAACCCTTCTTGTTACTCTTAACATCTCTCGCTAGCTGCAGCTCCAGGTGCGATTTGGCCCTCCTGATTTCATTCCTACATGCCCGAGCAATATTTTTATATTCTTCCCTGGTCATATGTCCAACCTTCCACTTCTTGTAAGCTTCTTTTTTATGCTTAAGATCCGCTAGGATTTCACCATTAAGCCAAGCTGGTCACCTGCCATATTTACTATTCTTTCGACACATTGGGATGGTTTGTCCCTGTAACCTCAACAGGGATTCCTTGAAATACAGCCAGCTTTCCTGGACTCCTTTCCCCTTCATGTTAGTCCCCCAGGTGATCCCACCCATCCGTTCCCTGAGGGAGTCGAAGTCTGCTTTCCTGAAGTCCAGGGTCCGTATCCTGCTGCTTACCTTTCTTCCCTGTGTCAGGATCCTGAACTCAACCAGCTCATGGTCACTGCCTCCCAGATTCCCATCCACTTTTGCTTCCCCTACTAATTCTTCCCGGTTTGTGAGCAGCAGGTCAAGAAAAGCTCCCCCCCTAGTTGGCTCCTCTAGCACTTGCACCAGGAAATTGTCCCCATGCTTTCCAAAAACTTCCTGGATTGTCTATGCACCGCTGTATTGCTCTCCCAGCAGATATCAGGAAAATTAAAGTCACCCATGAGAACCAGGGCATGCGATCTAGTAGCTTCCGCGAGCTGCCGGAAGAAAGCCTCATCCACCTCATCCCCCTGGTCCGGTGGTCTATAGCAGACTCCCACCACTACATCACTCCTGTTGCTCACACTTCTAAACTTAATCCAGAGACACTCAGGTTTTTCTGCAGTTTCGTACCGGAGCTCTGAGCAGTCATACTGCTCCCTTACATACAGTGCTACTCCCCCACCTTTTCTGCCCTGCCTGTCCTTCCTGAACAGTTTATAACCATCCATGACAGTACTCCAGTCATGTGAGTTATCCCACCAAGTCTCTGTTATTCCAATCACGTCATAATTCCTTGACATCACCAGGACCTCCAGTTCCCTGCTTGTTTCCAAGGCTTTGTGCATTCATATATAAGCACTTGAGATAACCTGCTGATTGCCCCTCATTCTCAGTATGAGGCAGGAGCCCTCCCCTCACAGACATTCCTGCCTGTGCTTCCTCCCGGTATCCCACTTCCCCACTTACCTCAGGGCTTTGGTCTCCTTCCCCTGGTGAACCTAGTTTAAAGCCCTCCTCACTAGGTTAGCCAGCCTGCTCGCAGAGATGCTCTTCCCTCTCTTTTTAAGGTGGAGCCCGTCTCTGCCCAGCACTCCTCCTTCATGGAACACCATCCCATGGTCAAAGAATCCAAAGCCTTCTCTCCGACACCACCTGCGTAGCCATTCATTGACTTCCACGATTCGACGGTCCCTACCCAGGCCTTTTCCTTCCACGGGGAGGATGGACGAGCTTGCTGCAGCCGCACTGCCTCCTGTTGGACGGCTGCCTGGACATGGGTAGCCTCCTTCTGGGCAGCTGTGGCTTGTATCAGTGCCCACACTACCTCCTCCATTGTGGTGAAAAATAAATAAATAAACCCTCTCCCTTTTTTTTCTTCTTTTTTTTCCCAAAGACCCTCCTTCTTCCGCCGCGCTGTGCACACCAGATCCCACTTTTGCACCAGTTGTGACAAAGTTCCTGCTCTACCTTGGTGGGTCTTGCACTTACTGGCAGATTTGCTCGCCTTGGAGCTTCACAGCAGCCCTCAGTTTGGCCGTTTTCATGAACCCACAGTCCAGGTCAACTCCTCCTGTGTCTGACTAGGAGTTCGGAGGTTTGGGGGGAACCCGGGCCTGCCCTCTACTCCGGGTTCCAGCCCAGAGCTCTGTGGAATGCAGCTGTTTAGAGTGCCTCCTGGAACAGCTGTGTAACAGCAACAACTCCCTGGGCTACTTCCCCATGGCCTCCTCCCAACACCTTCGTTATCCTCACCATTGGACCTTCCTCCTGGTGTCTGATAATGCTTGTACTCCTCAGTCCTCCAACAGTCCGTGTTCTGTCAGCTCCTAGCGCCTCTTGCTCCCAGCTCCTTACACGCGCACCACAAACTGAAGCGAGCTCCTTTTTAAACCCAAGTGCCCTGATTAGCCTGCCTTAATTGATTCTAGCAGCTTCTTGATTGGCTGAAGGTGTTCTAATCAGCCTGTCTGTCTTAATTGTCTCGAGAAGGTTCCTGATTGTTCTGGAAACTTCCCTGTTACCTTATCCAGGGAAAAGCGACTTACTTAACCTGGGGCTAATATATCTGCCTTCAATTATCCTGTAGCCATCTGGCCCAACCCTGTCACAATATCTAGTGTAGTATGTAGCACACTGCCTCCAGATTGGCATACATACATCATATGATACATCATATCATATCACTGCTCAACAATACTGGATCCATCCCAAGGTCATAGTCCTTATGTGATAGAATGTACCCATGTTCACACCTTACACACTATTGTAATAATTTTTGTACAAGGCACGTTTTGTAAGGTATCATTTGAAAACTCATAATTTGCTCAGCAAAGTTAAGAGATTCCTTGTATCGTGTTATTAATACATGTTCCAAACCCCACAGCCCAGCTCAAACAGAAGTCGGCAAACAAGTCTGTCCTAGACAAAGGAATGCATGCTCTGCTTAATTTGCATTTAAGCAGTAAACAGAATTGTCAAGCAGGAAAGGAAACAAGGAAAGCTCAAACAGGTGAGCAAATGCCAAGAGGAAACATCCTTCCATATAGACTCTGTCAGTGTATGGTCCCAGTGTTTGCTGGCATTCAAGCAACAACTGTTCTTTATCTCTTTGTGTTATCCTCAAGAGAGTAATATTGTTCATGGTAACCTGGTTGAAATAGGGGAATTTAATTAAGGGGACATTCAGAGGTGGCCGTTCCTATTGGGCTGTTTGCCTGTGGCTGAAAAGAAATCCCCCTGCAGTTAGTCACTCCTTTTTTCCTCCAGCAGCTGCAAATGTTTCAAGCCTCCCTCCCTCATCCCAAAGGCTATCTCAGATAAGGCGGTGAAAAAAACACATGCACAATGAAATGTTCTCTGAGCTCATGCAGTCCTCCGGCACTGACAGAGCTCAGCAGAATGTATGGAGGGGCACAATAGCAGAGTACAGGAAAGTGGCCAATGAACGTGAGGAGAGGTGGCGGCAGGAAGATCAGAGGAGGCATGAGGCAACGCTGGGGCTACTGCGGAATCAAACGGACATGCTCCAGCATCTGGTGGAGGTTCATGAATGGCAGCAGGATCACAGACTGCTGCTGCAGCCTGTTTAACTGCCCTCCGTCCTCCCCAAGTTCCATAGCCTCCTCACCCAGACGCCCAAGAATACGGAGGCTCCGGGCACCCAACCACTCCACCCCAGTGGACAGCCCATGCAACAGAAGGCTGTCATTCAAGAAGTTTTAAAGTGGCCTTTTCCTTCCCTCCTACCCTCCTCCCACACCCCACCTGGACTACCTTATGAGTTTTCTCCCTATTTTTATAATCAATTAATAAAGAATACATGTTTTTTAAACGATAGTGACTTTATTTCCTTTGCAAGCAAGCTGTGATCAAAGGGGGAGGGCAGGTGGCTTACAGGGAATTTAGAAGCAACCAAGGGGGTGGGTTTTCATCAAGAAGAAACAAACAGAAGTGTCACACAGTGCCCTGGCCAGTCATGAAACTGGTTTTCAAAGCTTCTCCGATATGCAGTGCTTCCTGCTGTGCTCTTCTAACTGCCCTGGTGTCTGGCTGCGCATATTCAGTGGCCAGGCGATTTGCATCAACTTCCCATCTGCCATAAATGTCTCCCTCTTACTGTCACAGAGATTGTGGAGCACACAGCAAGCAGCAATAACAATGGGAATATTGGTTTTGCTGAGGTCTGACTGAGTCAGTAAACTGCGCCAGCGACCCTTTAAACATCCAAATGCACACTCTACCACCATTCTGCACTTGCTCAGCCGATAGTTGAATTGCTCCTTACTACTGTCCAGGGCTCCTGTGTATGGCTTCATGAGACAGGGCATTAAAGGGTAGGCTGAGTCCCCAAGGATAACTATAGGCATTTCAACATCCCCAACAGTTATTTTCTGGACTGGGAAGTAAATCCCTTCCTGCAGCCCTTTAAACAGACCAGAGTTCCTGAAGACGCGAGCATCATGAACCTTTTCCAGACATCCTACGTTGATGTTGGTGAAACGTCCCTTGTGATCCACCACTGAAAAGTACCCCTTGCGGTTTATGTACTGGCAGCCCTGGTGGTCTGGTCCCAAGATAGGGATATGCGTTCCGTCTATAGCCCCACCACAATTAGGGAATCCCATTGCAGCAAAGCCATCTAGTATGACCTGAACATTTCCCAGAGTCACTACCTTTGATAGCAGCAGCTCAATGATTGCGTTGGCTACTTGCATCACAGCAACCCCCACAGTAGATTTGCCCACTCCAAATTGATTACCGACTGACCAGTAGCTGTCTGGCTTTGCAAGCTTCCACAGGGCTATTGCCACTCGCTTGTGAACTGTGAGGGCTGCTCTCATCTTGGTATTCTTGCGCTTCAGGGCAGGGGAAAGCAAGTCACAAAGTTCCATAAAAGTGCCCTTACGCATGTGAAAATTTCGGAGCCACTAGGAATCAATCCCAAACTTGCAACACTATGCGGTCCCACCACTCTGTGCTTGTTTCCCAGGCCCAAAATCGGCTTTCCACGGCATGAGCCTGCCCCAGTAACACCATGGTCTCCAAATTGCTGGGGACCTCGGTTTTAGAGAAATCCGTGTTCATGTCCTCATCATCGTGCTGCCATTGCCTCCTCGCCTGGTTTTTCAGGTGCTGGTTCTGCATAAACTGCATGGTAATGTGCGAGGTGTTTACAATGGTCATAACTGCTGCAGTGAGCTGAACGGGCTTCATGCTTGCTGTGCTATGGCGTCTGCTCGGGCAATCCAGGGAAAAGGGCGTGAAACGATTGTCTGCCATTGCTCTGACGGAGGGAGGGGTGACTGACAACATGGCTTACAGGGTTGGCTTACAGGGAATTAAAATCAACAAAGGGGGTGGCTTTGCATCAAGGAGAAACAGAATGACCCCCTCAAGGATAGAACTCAAAACCCTGGGTTTAGCAGGCCACTGATTTCACAGAAGGAGGGAAGAAGGGAGGAGAAAATGAATACAAAACAAATCTGGTCTATTTCTTGATTTGATCCACTTCATCTATCTTTATACATCTTGCTGGCAGCAGATGGTGCCATCATCATCTCCCGGGTGCTCGGCAGAAGACGGTGCAGTATGACTGCTGGCCATCGTCATCTCCTGGCTGCTTATTAGAAGACGGTGCAGTAGGACTGCTGGCAGGACTGAATCGCCATGAGACGAAACTTAAAAGGGAAATGACCTGGCTGAGCCACTCCGATGTTTGCCCAGGTGCCCCTGACCGACCTCACCGAGGTCGGCTAAAAGAGCACCCTGGAGTACAGCGACAATGGCTACCAGACATACTGCACTGTCTGTTACCAAAAGGCAATGAGCTGCTGCTGTGTAGCAATGCAGTACCGTGTCTGCCAGCACCCAGGAGACATACGGTCACTGTGAGCTGAGCGGGCTCCATGCTTGCCATGGTATGGCGTCTGCACGGGTAACCCAGGAAAAAAGGTGCAAAACAATTGTCTGCCACTGCTTTCATGGAGGGAGGGAAGGTGGGGCCTGACGATATGTACCCAGAACCACCCACAACAATGTTTTTGCCCCATGAGGCATTGGGATTTCTGCCCAGAATTCAAATGGGCGGTGGAGACTGCGGGAACTGTGGGATAGCTACCCACAGTGCAACGCTCCAGAAGTCGACTGTTGCCTCGGTAGTGTGGACGAACTCCGCCAACTAAATGCACTTAGAGCATTTGTGTGGGGACACACAATTGACTGTATAAAAACGCTTTCTACAAAACTGAATTCTATAAATTCAGTCTAATTTCGTAGTGTAGACATGGCCTAAGTATTTAAAAATGACATTTATAAAATAACATGGTGTAAAACTATCATCACAAATTGCAAATTAAAACTTTTAAAAGTATAAGCATTTTACTTGCTTGGGCGCATTTGCCTCATGGCGCACAAATTTGAACTCTGCTTCAAAAATTTGCACAGAAGAAATTTTTTGCGAACATGGCCTGTCAAAAATTAGTGGGAACATTGGTCCTGACTTGCAGGGGGTGGTCAGTAAAACTGCTGAAAGGCTGTGGTGAGAAACTCTGATTTAATCTGATATTGTTTGTTAAGTTACATAGCAGTAAACTTCTTAACTTCAATTTCTTTTAATCATTTCTGACTTTTATGCCTCATTTGCATTCACGTAAAATCTCTCTCTGTGTAGTTAATAAACTTGCTTGACCTAATCCAGTGTGTTTAAACTGAAGTGTCTGAATAACTAGTTGAGATGATAAACTGACATATTATTCCCTAAAAGAGAATAATAGACTTAAAATATTTGTACTGCCTGGGAGAGGGCTGGGCCATACAGGGCATACATATCTGGGGGAAAATCCGAGACTGGGGGTGTGTTGTAGTCACCCTGCAATATAACCAAGGCTGGTGAGAGCCAGCATGCAACCCAAATGTGGCTGGTAGAGTGCAGTTACACACAGACACTCAGGGAGTGGCTTTCATGCTGGAAGGCTCTTTGAGTGGCCCAGGTGAGAGCTATTTCAGCAAGGCATGGTAAGGCACCCAAGATTGTAGGGCAGGGGTGACATAGCCCCCAACTGTTCTGGACTGTACCTTGGTATGTCACACCTTATCTGTACATATGAAAATGGGCTAGGACCCAACTAACACCACAACTGTCTTGAGCATTGTGTACCGCATGAATAGCGGTCAAAAGGATGCTCTGACAGAGCCTAAGTTCATCTACACAAGAATTGGAAGCAAAGTGTTCATCAGTGGAGAGTCCATGGCTACAAAACTTTTGGCCACCAGCGTAGGCTGAGCCCTGAATCTCACCACTTGAGAGTGCAGCTTTAGATATTCTATTTACAAAAATCACATTCCAAAAATCTGGATAACAATCCCCCTATAACAATGCTGCCTTTGGTGAGACACAACTGAGAGTACCAATTCAAGACAAATTGCTTAGGGCAGAGCAGCTCAAGGCTGGGGTTCCTTTGCACACCAAGGCAAACCAAACCAGCCAAACAGAGAAGACTTTGGTTTTACCCCAATGGCTATCCAGAATTCATACAAGCAATTCCCTTAGGGTATGTCTACACTACGGAATAAGGTCGAATTTATAGAAGTCTTTTTTTAGAAATCGGTTTTATATATTCGAGTGTGTGTGTCCCCACAGAAAATGCTCTAAGTGCATTAACTCAGTGGAGTTAATGCACAGTACCGAGGCTAGAGTCGACTTCCAGAGCGTTGCACTGTGGATAGCTATCCCACAGTTCCCGCAGTCTCCGCTGCCCATTGGAATTCTGGGTTGAGATCCCAATGCCTGATGGGGCTAAAACATTGTCACGGGTGGTTCTGGGTACATATTGTCAGGCCCCCCTTCGTGAAAGCAAGGGCAGACAATCGTTTCGCGCCTTTTTTCCTGAGTTACCTGTGCAGACGCCATACCACGGCAAGCATGGAGCCTGCTCAGGTAACCGTCACTGTATGTCTCCTGGGTGCTGGCAGACGCGGTACGGCATTGCTACACAGTAGCAGCAACCCATTGGCTTCTGGCCGCAGACGGTGCAGTACAACTGGTAGCCATCCTCGTCGTGTCCGAGGTGCTCCTGGCCACGTCGGCTGGGAGCGCCTGGGCAGACATGGGTGCAGGGACTAAATTTGGAGTGACTTGACCAGGTCATTCTCTTTAGTCCTGCAGTCAGTCCTATTGAACCGTCTTATGGTGAGCAGGCAGGCGATACGGATTGCTAGCAGTCGTACTGTACCATCTTCTGCCGGGCAGGCAAGAGATGAGGATGGCTAGCAGTCATATTGTACCATCTTCTGCTGGGCAGGCAAGAGATGAGGATGGCTAGCAGTCATATTGTACCATCTTCTGCTGGGCAGGCAAGAGATGAGGATGGCTAGCAGTCGTACTGTACCATCTTCTGCTGAGCAGCCATGAGATGTGGATGGCATGCAGTCCTTCTGCACCGTCTGCTGCCAGCCAAAGATGTAAAAGATAGATGGAGTGGATCAAAACAAGAAATAGACCAGATTTGTTTTGTACTCATTTGCCTCTTCCCCCGTCTAGGGGACTCATTCCTCTAGGTCACACTGCAGTCACTCACAGAGAAGGTGCAGCGAGGTAAATCTAGCCATGTATCAATCAGAGGCCAGGCTAACCTCCTTGTTCCAATAAGAACAATAACTTAGGTGCACCATTTCTTATTAGAACCCTCCGTGAAGTCCTGCCTGAAATACTCCTTGATGTAAAGCCACCCCCTTTGTTGATTTTAGCTCCCTGAAGCCAACCCTGTAAGCCGTGTCATCAGTCGCCCCTCCCTCCGTCAGAGCAACGGCAGACAATCGTTCCGCGCCTTTTTTCTGTGCGGACGCCATACCAAGGCAAGCATGGAGGCCGCTCAGCTCACTTTGGCAATTAGGAGCACATTAAACACCACACGCATTATCCAGCAGTATATGCAGCACCAGAACCTGGCAAAGCGATACCGGGCGAGGAGGCGACGTCAGCGTGGTTACATGAGTGATCAGGACATGGACACAGATTTCTCTGAAAGCATGGGCCCTGCCAATGCATGCATCATGGTGCTAATGGGGCAGGTTCATGCTGTGGAATGCCGATTCTGGGCTCGGGAAACAAGCACAGACTGGTGGGACCGCATAGTGTTGCAGGTCTGGGACGATTCCCAGTGGCTGCGAAACTTTCCCATGTGTAAGGGCACTTTCATGGAACTTTGTGACTTGCTTTCCCTCTGCTGATGAGCTCTGCATGGTTACCTGCAGCTTGCCACGCTGGCCAAACAGGAAATGAGATTCAAAAGTTTGCGGTTCTTTTCCTGTCTACCTGACCAGTGCATCTGAGTTGAGAGTGCTGTCCAGAGCGGTCACAATGGAGCACTCTGGGATAGCTCCCGGACGCCAATACCGTTGAATTGTGTCCACAGTACCCCAAATTCGAGCCGGCAAGGCCGATTTAGAATCATAGAATAGAATCATAGAATATCAGGGGTGGAAGGGACCCCAGAAGGTCATCTAGTCCAACCCCCTGCTCAAAGCAGGACCAATTCCCAGTTAAATCATCCCAGCCAGGGCTTTGTCAAGCATGACCTTAAAAACCTCTAAGGAAGGAGATTCTACCACCTCCCTAGGTAACGCATTCCAGTGTTTCACCACCCTCTTAGTGAAAAAGTTTTTCCTAATATCCAATCTAAACCTCCCCCACTGCAACTTGAGACCATTACTCCTCGTTCTGTCATCTGCTACCATTGAGAACAGTCTAGAGCCATCCTCTTTGGAACCCCCTTTCAGGTAGTTGAAAGCAGCTATCAAATCCCCCCTCATTCTTCTCTTCTGCAGGCTAAACAATCCCAGCTCCCTCAGCCTCTCCTCATAACTCATGTGTTCCAGTCCCCTAATCATTTTTGTTGCCCTTCGCTGGACTCTCTCCAATTTATCCACATCCTTCTTGAAGTGTGGGGCCCAAAACTGGACACAGTACTCCAGATGAGGCCTCACCAATGTCGAATAGAGGGGAACGATCACGTCCCTCGATCTGCTCGCTATGCCCCTACTTATACATCCCAAAATACCATTGGCCTTCTTGGCAACAAGGGCACACTGCTGACTCATATCCAGCTTCTCGTCCACTGTCACCCCTAGGTCCTTTTCTGCAGAACTGCTGCCTAGCCATTCGGTCCCTAGTCTGTAGCTGTGCATTGGGTTCTTCCGTCCTAAGTGCAGGACCCTGCACTTATCCTTATTGAACCTCATCAGATTCCTTTTGGCCCAATCTTCCAATTGGTCTAGGTCCTTCTGTATCCTATCCCTCCCCTCCAGCGTATCTACCAATCCTCCCAGATTTAATCCACTTGTCAGGGGTGGAGTAAGGAAATCAATTTTAAAAGCCCTTTAAGTCGAAATAAAGGGCTTCATCGTGTGGATGGGTGCAGGTTTACATCGATTTAATGCTGCTAAATTCGACCTAAAGTCCTAGTGTAGACCAGGGCTTAGACACTCCAGTTTCCCAGTATCACCACCAGTGCCACTTGTTATGGGGATGTATGGTTATTAAAACCAATACCCCGGTAAAAGAAAAAGGTTCTCCGGATTGCAAAGGGCCAAGCCCCAGACCCAGTCAATATACAAGTCAGATCTTACCCACAAATCATGCTGTTGCCAATCCCTTAGAATCTAAAATCTAAAGGTTTATTCATAAAAGGAAAAAGATATAGATGAGAGCTAGAATTGGCTAAATGGAATCAATTACACACAGTAATGGTAAAGTTCTTGGTTCAGGCTTGTAGCAGTGATGGAATAAACTGCAGGTTCAAATCAAGTCTCTGGAGTACATCCACAGCTGGGATGGGTCATTCAGTCCTTTGTTCAGAGCTTCAGTTTGTAGCAAGGCTCCTCCAGAAGTAAGAAGCAGGATTGAAGACAAAATGGAGGGGTTTCCAGGGTCCTTTATATTCTCTCTCATGTGGGTGGAAACCCCTTGGTTTTCCTGTGCAAAATTACAGCAAGATGGAGTTTGGAGTCACACAGGCAAGTCACATGTCGATGCATGACTCAGTTCTTTACAGGCTGATGCCATTGTTTACATATTAGTTTGAACGTTCCCAGGAAAGCTCAGATGTGAACTGTCATCTCCCAAAGTTTATTGTCAGTTAAGTGTTTCTTGATTGGGCACTTACTGAGAATCGTCCTCTCAAGAAGCTGACAAATGCTTCACTGAGGCTACTTAGAATCAAAACACATTGAGATACAAGTACATAGCCAATATTCATAACTTCAACTACAAAAATGACACACACCCACACAGATAGCATAATCATAATGAGCAAATCATAACCTCTTTATAGACACCTCATACAACAATCTTTGTACAATATTTGCTGCAAATATACAACAGTGGTTGCAACTATGATCTATATGGTTACAGGTTATGTCAGTAATGTTGCACCTCCCTTTACTTATCCCCCACATGACTGTACTAATGAAGGAAGAGGAAGAGAGTTTACCCTTTTAGAAAGAACCAAATGTATCCCTTAAAATTATGGGGCACTACAATACCATGTGATGGTCATAAGAAATATATTGTTGGTGAACATCTGAAAAGTGCTGAGCACAAAAGTCAATCAAAACAGAAGAGTTATAGTTGCCTATCAGAATAGAGAGACTTGCATACTAACATCAGGTTTATCAAGAAATAGCTGGACAATGAACATTGAAATCCCTGCGCTATAGCTAATGGATGGCAGAAGCTCAGACTACACAGATTTGCACACTGCAAAGTTGTGAAATAATTAACTATACACTGACCATGTAAATAGACATCCAGAGCAAGAGTGAGGGGAATTAAAAATCACAAAAGGTGCAGTTATGGGTCAGTAACTGTAGAGCACCCTTGCACTCTGGCTGAATGAGACATCTCCATTTCTGTATGACACAGGATACAAAGTAGTTATCAAGCTGCAAAGTGACTATAAAATATCAGACTCAAAGAAGTTATGAACAAACCAATATCCCTTCTTCTCTGTCTTGAGGCATATTATTAATCCTGAAGTGAACAGTGGGTCTCTTTCTGTATCACAATTCAGATTCACAGCATTTTTTCTTTACACTACAATGAGAGAATCAAATTCTCCTTGCCCTTCTCATTCCAGTAGTCCCAATGAAATCAGTGGGAATACTTACATATTGTGAGCTCAAAAAGTTATAAAAGCATCCAGAAGGGTAGCCTTAATCAACAATAAATTATGTATAAGATTGAATTTAGGAAATGTATATATAAATTTCAGTTTGCATTAATTACTAGTGTGCTATATTGCCCTCATGTGGGGATGAAAATTGTGAGATATTCCCTGTATATTTATTATTAGTATGTGTATAAATGCCCTCATGAAAGAATTAATAAAGTCACTAGCCTCCAAACTTATTTTACCATGATGCCTCTGGAACACTGCCAGCTGATATTAGCTAGGCAAGGAATGAACTGCAATGTCTACTACTGATCTCCTTATTTATCTCCAAACAAACTTCTGTCTACAGCAGTGGTTCCCAAACTTTAACAACCTGTGAAGCCCTTTCACTAAAATGTCAAGTCTCGCAAACCCCCTCCTAAAAATGAATATTTCCATGGATTTCTTCTTTACCTGAGTATAAATTATAAAAGCATTGATCTTGGAAATACAAAATTTGTTTTTATGACCTACTTATTACACACTATTTATTATTAATCATTACACTATTTTTATTACATTATGAAAACGGCAACACTCTTCCAAGATCTCACTTTCATAGCTTGTATCACTTTGAATAAGCCTGTTATAAGACAAGGCTCCACTGGTCTATAGCTAGTCTACACAAAAACGTTTCCCTCACTGTCACTGTAGCGAGGTGATGACTCACAAGTGTGGCACCTCCTGCTGGTTGTCTCAGGAATTAGCTCTTCCAGACCCAAGCACCCTCTGTAGGCTGGTGTCTCGCCTGCTGCTTGCCCCCCGTGTCCCTCCCGGACTCCGCTGCCCTTTACCCAAGGGTTCCGCCCCAGCAATACCCTCACACTCTGGGTCTCCCCTCCCAGGGGAACCCCCAACCCTCTAAACCTACCTTGCCTCAGTGGCTACTGCCAGTCATCATCTAGCTCCCACTCATGGGGGCAGACTGCAGTCTGTCATGGCACTCATCATTAGCAATGGGTTAGGACCAGCTGCCTCTGCCTAGTCCCAGGCTGCACCTCTGCAGCCCCAGTACCTTTGTAGGCCTTCACCAAGACTTGCAACCTGGGGAGTTACCAGGCTGGAGCTCCCAGCTCCTCTTGCCCTTTTCCCAATCCTGCTCCACTCCAGGTACCCTGCTCAGTTCCCAGGCAGTCAGGTCCTTCTCTCTCTACAGCTAGAGGGAGAGATTCTTTTCAAGCTCCTGGCTCACAGCCCTTTTATAGGGCCAGCTGTGGCCTGACTGGGGCGTGGCCCCAGCTGTTTCCCCAATCAGCCTAGCCTTTTCTCTCAGCCCCAGGCCTCTTCAAGGGCTGGCTTTTAACCCCTTCTGAGCTGGAACGGGGTGACTGTCCCGCTACAGTCACCTCATTCCCCATTTATGTTTCATCCACCTGTTGCCTTTTGTCTTAAGACTGTAAACAGGTTGGAACAGGAATTGTTTTACTGTATGCTTTATCAGGGCATAACTCAATTGGTACCTGACCTAGCTGGGGGCCATAGGAATTACTTCAAACACAAGAAAGAAAGTCAAACATAGATGAACAGCATGTAAAAATTAGGGGCTACAAATCCTAATGGAAATAGTTATTCTAACACTTACCTTAAAAGTGATCCACGAAGAGGGAAACATAAGTAATCCATGAAGAGGGAAAGCTATACATTATTGTAGTTAACATTCATTTATTATTACAGTGCACCTTGCTAATTGTGCAATATTGTATTTACGAGAAATAATCCCTTCCTGACCCAATGATCAGATTATGGCGTGACACATGAGATTGAGTTACTCCCATCTTGGCATGTATTACTACAAATGTTATCATAATATAACTTGGGCACCTAAAGTCAGGCATTTAAATCCATATCCATATTCAGATACCCTCATAAGCAGTCTGATTTTCAAAGGTACTGATCACTTGCAATACAACCTCTTAGAAATTGAGCCCACTTATTTCAGGTTATGCCAGCATGCCCTCTGAACCTCCTAGTGAAGACACAGCATATGTTGGGAGAAAAAATGGAACTCTGCTGTTGTAGAAACACTACCTCCCGCCGAACTATGTTAGCTATACTGACAGATGCACTCTTCTGTCAGCATAGCTGAGTCTACACTGCGGATTTTGTTTGAATAATTATTAGGGCTGTCAAGCAATTAAAAAAAAATGAATCGCAATTAATCACACTGTTAAACAATAATAGAATACCATTTATTTAAATATTTTTGGATGTTTTCTACATTTTCAAATATACTGATTTCAATTACAACACAAAATACAAAGTGTACGGTGCTCAGTTTATATTTATTTTTGATTACTAGTATTTGCACTGTAAGAAACCAAAGAAATAGTATTTTTCAATTCACGTAATACAAGTACTGTAGTGCAATCTCTTTATCATGAAAAATGAACTTACAAATGTAGAATTATGTACAAAATAATCTGCATTCAAAAATAAAACAATGTAAAATTTTAGAGTTTGCAAGTCCACTCAGTTCTACTTCAGCCGATCTCTCAGACAAATAAGTTTGGTTATAATTTGCAGGAGATAATGCTGCCTGCTTCTTGTTTACAATGTCACCTGAAAGTGAGAACAGGTGTTCACATGGCACTGTTGTAGCCAGTGTCGCAAGATATTTACATGCCAGATGTACTAAAGATTCATATGTCCCTTCATGCTTCAACCACCATTCTAGAGGACATGCATCCAAGCTGATGACAGGTTCTGCTCAATAACTACCCAAATCAGTGCAGACTGACATGTTCATTTTCATCATCTGAGTCAGATGCCACCAGCAAAAGGTTGATTTTCTTTTTTGGTGGTTCGGGTTCTGTAGTTTCCACATCGGAGTGTTGCTCTTTTAAGACTTCTGAAAGCATGCTCCACACCTAGTCCTTCTCAGATTTTGGATGGCACTTCAGATTCTTAAACCATGGGTTGAATGATGTATCTATTTTTAGAAATCTCACATTGGTACCTTCTTTGCATTTTGACAAATCTGCAGTGAAAGTGTTCTTAAAATGAACCATGTGTGCTGGGTCATCATTCAAGATTGCTATAACAGGAAATATATGGCAGAATGCGAGTAAAACAGAAGAGGAGACATACCATTCTCCCCCAAGGAGTTCAGTCACAAATTTAATTAACGCATTATATTTTTAACAAGCATCATCAGCATGGAAGCACGTCATCTGGAATGGTGGCCGAAGAATGAAGGGCCATACAAATGTTTAGCATATCTGGCACATAAATACCTTGCAACGCCGGCTACAAAAATGCCATACAAACACCTGTTCTCATTTTCAGGTGACATTTTAAATAAGAAGCAGGCAGCATTATTGCCTGCAAATTGTAACCAAACTTGTTTGTCTGAGCAATTGGATGAAGTAGGATTGAGTGGCCTTGTAGGCGCTAAAGTTTTACATTGTTTTATTTTTGAATGCAGATTATTTTGTACATAATTCTACATTTGTAAGTTCATTTTTCATGATAAAGAGATTGCACTACAGTTCTTGTATTAGGTGAATTGAAAAAAATACTATTTCTGTGTCTTTCTATGGTGCAAATATTTGCAATAAAAATAAATATAAAGTTAGCACTGTATACTTTGTAGTCTGTGTTGTAATTGAAATCAATATATTTGAAAATATAGAAAACACCCAAAAATATTTAATAAATTTCAATTGGTATACTATGGTTTAACAATGCAATTAATCACGATTAATTTTTTTGAATTAACTGCGATTAATTGACAGCCCTAATAATTATGTCACTAGGTGTGTATTTTTTTCATACCTGACAGACATAACTATGCCAGAACAAAATTTTCAAGGTAGAACAAGCCCAGGTATCTAACTTTAAACTTCCAAGGGTGAAAATTGTGATCAGCATTCTCAATGAGGCCGACTGATATTGGTAAATTGTATGATTTTCTATTTCTTTTTTTGTAAATGCATCCACGTATACTATTTTTTTAAACCTAAACATTCAGCAGACATCTTTATTGAGCTTCTCCATCAATGCTGACATTTAGACGCTCTTGCAAGACATATGAAATTAATATTACTTTACATTTATGGAAATTAAATTTAATTTGCATTTGTGCTGCTCTTGAATCCACTGGAATTTTTTCAATCATCAGTGGCACTTACCAACCCACGAAATTTCACCAACAAACGCTAACAATATGTTACTCACTTTGCCCTCGAAATAATTAATATATTAAAATGCAAAGGTCACAATACAAATTCTTAAAAGCTCTCACTCTTCACTGATATGCAGCCAACCATCGAAATGTTCCCTATTATTACTGTTTATTATTTATATTACAGTAGTGTCTGAATGCCCCAAATGAGGGTTGGGGCCCCACTTTGCCGCATTTTGTACAAAAACATAAGTGATAGCCCCTGCCCCAAAGGGCTTAAGGTCTGAATATTTTACAATCTTATGGTGTAAATCTGAATATCGCATAACCAGTTTTCATCTATTTACGTCTTACCTTGTGCTTATTTTTCTTAATCTTTCACACAGGACCTTATCATAAACTTTTTAAAAAAACAGATACATTTTTCTTCACCTTCCTCTAAGCAACTGGCAGAAGATGAAAGATTCTGGACAAGTGGGGAATGTCTAGTGGATACATTAGGGAATGGTATAGAAAATGGTCATCTTTAATGTACAGTGTATGTATAGTGTTTAATGTACAGTAGTGTTTAACGTACAATCTAATGTATAGTGTTTGGTAAGGACATATTAATTAAAGTCACTTATACTAAATTTGGCAGGGTAGCAAATACCAGTGAAGATAGAGAAATAATACAAAGGGACCCAAAGAGAACAGAAATAGGGGAAGGTAATAAAATCAGAGAAATGCAAACTAATACATCTTACAAAAAGTAATCAAACAAAAACTATCTGGGCAGGAGAAACCTAGAATATAGGAAGGCTGAAAGAGCCAGGTGGACAGCAAATTAAACAGGAGTTTGTCATTTTGTGATGCATACACAAAGGCATCACATCATGGAGCAAGGCAGACATAGTCTCTCTTCTATGCAGAGCTGTGCTGTGTATTCTTTCTAGAATACTCTTTTCAGTTCTGGTCATGCCAATATTTAAAAAAATTGAGAAAAACTGGAAAGTGTTCAGAGAACAGCAACTATGAGGAGGAAAGAAAAAGGTGGTAATTGGCTAGAGAGTTAGTTAATAGACATGAACTGACTACAGCTAAGGGCTAAATCTAGGCCCTAACTACTCAACAAATGCTTTGCAATTATAGCTATATACTGGCACAGCCCCCAACATAGACATCACTTATGCCAAGAGGAGATTTTTCGCTCAGCATAGTAACACCACCTCCCTGAGTGACATTAGTTATGCCAAGCATAGGTGCTGACTTTTATTTTTCCTGCTCCACTCTCACTCCGCCTCTTCCTGCCCCCACTCCATGCTCTTCCCCGAGGCCCTATGCCAGCTGCTGAATAGCAGCCCAGCTGAACAGCTGTGACTGGTGGGTGTTGACCACTCCCACTATTTTTTTCCATGGGTGCTTGAGCGTTGCAGCACCCACAGAGTTGGTCCTATGCTTGATTCTCTCCTCACTTGTAGCAGTGTAACGCAGGAGCAACCCCAATGAAATCAGTGGCGTTACACCGATATAAAATTAATGAAACACAGGTGGATCACCAGCCTGGGAAGCAGTCTGATGAGTGGCACTATGGTTCACCAGCAGATATAAACCCAATCTGACTAGCCAGAGAAGGCACGTCAGACTGGCAGTGCCAGCAGGAATTTGAAACACACTTCTTGAATTGAAGAGGGTAATAAGCAGGGGTGAATCTAGCCGGCACAACTATACTGTAGTACTGTAGTGTAAATAAGACCTGCATTAACCATGTTTTTGGGCAGTTAATTTCCCTTGTTTCTTGAGGAAGAAGTGTTAGTGAGGGTGCATGATTGGAGGGCCCCTATGAGAGGGGAATGATCTGTCACTTTAGATACCAGCTCTGCCCTCCTCCTGGCCCCACCATGCTTCCTGTAGGGCTGGAAGAGCCATGGGAAGAAAGGAAGATGGTAACCAATGGGCTGTGAGGAGCACCTCTACTAGTTGGAGGCAGCAAGATGAATAGGGAACCCAGACTTTGTATCCACTTCAGGGAGCTAGTGCAAAGGAAGGGGCTCTGCAGTACAGGAGAACTGTTGATGTGTGGAATGGCCCATTCACCTCAGTCGGGTGTGCTCAGATGAATTAGGATGCTCCAAAGAGATGAATAGTCTAATACAATAGCTCTGGGTGGTGTGAAATGACCCACTCATCTCAATGGGAGTTCCCCTCTACTTCAGTTTCAGTTGTGGAATACCATTGTTCAAGGTAATCTCACTATGCATGTCCGTTTTAGAGCAACTGGGATATTAAATGGCAGGTTTCAGAGTAGCAGCCGTGTTAGTCTGTATTTGCAAAAAGAAAAGGAGTACTTGTGGCACCTTAGAGACTAACAAATTTATTTGAGCATAAGCTTTCGTGAGCTACAGCTCACTTCATCGGATGCATTCGATTTTCCACTGAATGCATCCAATGAAGTGAGCTGTAGCTCACGAAAG
Source organism: Lepidochelys olivacea (assembly GCF_965140295.1). Lineage (NCBI taxonomy): Eukaryota > Metazoa > Chordata > Testudines > Cheloniidae > Lepidochelys > Lepidochelys olivacea. The sequence continues at coordinate 69,962 of NC_140417.1, read as the reverse complement.
CTTATCCTCAAATAAATTTGTTAGTCTCTAAAGTGCCACAAGTACTCCTTTTCTTTCATTTTTAAAGGTGATCTGTAAAGGGGCAATAACTGAGATTGTGCCTTTGTTTGATTTTCTTCTGATGTGTTGTTTTGGAGAGGGACGAGACATTTATATTGCCTCCTTTTATATTAAAAATCCAGGTCCTGCCTAGCCTGGGGGATTTATGCTTTGTCTTTGTCTAGACTAGAGTTGATGGTCCTGTTATAATTTGAGCTAATAGATTGTAAATGCTAACTGTGTTGATTGGTTAGTCTCTAAGGTGCCACAAGTACTCCTTTTCTTTTTGTGTTGATAACTGAAGTTCTCCACAAATGTTTGTTCTGGGGCACAAAGTTTTGTGGTTTGCCTGAGGCTGAGCCAACATGTCCTGATACTTTGCAAGTCTAAAGAAAAGGAGTACTTGTGGCACCTTAGAGACTAACCAATTTATTAGAGCATAAGCTTTCATGAGCTACAGCTCACTTCCTCAGATGAGCTACAGCTCACTTCCTCAGATGCATCTGAGGAAGTGAGCTGTAGCTCACGAAAGCTTATGCTCTAATAAATTGGTTAGTCTCTAAGGTGCCACAAGTACTCCTTTTCTTTTTGCGAATACAGACTAACACGGCTGTTACTCTGAAACCTTTGCAAGTCTAGATTAGCATTTACAGTCACTTAACAAGGAATTGGCAATCAATTACAACAAGAGGACAAATGCCAGTCCAGACAAAGCCTATAATAAACAGGAGAACTAGTGAAATGATAACATCATTCACAAGACTCAAGAGACAAAAAATTGAGCAAAGGAAAGGGGAAGGGATTTTAAATCACATTTTGCAAAACTCTGTTTTGTCTGATTTTGTCAACACCTATTTAACTTCAGTGCCAAATGAGTATTTTGGATAAAGGATGCATGGGTGCAAGGGAGACAAATTTGCTCCCAGATTTTTACTATTGTGGGGGGCCAGGACAGTCATCCCCCGCTTCCTCCCCTAAATGGCACCCTGAGGACAGACACTTCCCCACCTACGCAGAGCAGCTTGGCACTGGCAGAAATGCAGGAAGGGAGTGGCAGTGACTCTGCATGTCCCTCCACCACCAAACTGTGCCCATGGTGGACTCCCCTCCCCCTCTCCTGACACTGCAGCATGCCCGCCCCCCTCCAGCTAGGCTCCCGTTGCCTGAAACAGGACTCATCTAGTGCTGCCTGCAGTTGGAGCCCTTGCCCAGGAGATATAGGTAGGAGGCAGGGTGACCAAGGTGAGCAGGGTCTCACCGCTGCTGATCAGGCTGGGCTTCTGCAGAGCAGAGGGAACCCTGCGCTCCTCCCCTCGCCCAACACTAACCCTGGCTGGAGCAGCTTCCTGAGGCTGCTGGAGGAGGGGCTGCACCCCCCCACCCAGGGCTGAAGCAGGACTGGGTCAGCCTTTGCTACAGCAAGCCCAGGGGCTACAAAAGTTGAACAGCTCATAGGTGATTAACACAGCCATCTATTAGCTGATCGGTGGGGACTGGGCTGCTCAGGAACTACTGATCCCTGGCTGGGGCTGCAGCTCTGTAGCTGGTGGGTGCTAAGCACCCGCTAATTTTTTTCCCCTGGAGCAGCCATGGAGTCCAGCACCGATGATGCCGAGAGAAGCACTATTCTGTCTCCATAGCTGTGTCTACACTAGGGGATTTGCCAGCATAGCAATGTTACCAAGAGTGTTTTTTTCCCCACACCCCTGACTTACAAAGCAATGCCAGCAAAACTTTATAGGGCAGCCAGTGATGGATAAGAGCTGCAGGGAAAGCATGGGATAGACTTGAATCACCAAAAGGGGATGCAACAGTCATATGCCAATCTCAATCACGTTTGTATACCTGTACCTGTCCTCTCATTATTTGGTTATCTGTCATCTATTTAGGCTGAAAACTCTTTGGGACTGGGAACAGTTTATAATTAGGCAGCTAAAGCATCAAGCATGCTTTTGAGACACTATATAATTAGTAATAGAAGTGAGTCAGTAAGTTACCAAAAATATTTTAATTGCACCCTCAAGCTGTACACACACCTTGAATGGATAATTGCAGGATCATTTTCCTGTAACCTTCATCCTTCCTTGGACATCCCATCCCTATTGTTTGTCACTTCCACTCATTGTACCGTATTTAAAATTTACATAAAAATCTTCATGGTAGACATTTTTATTTGTTTGATAAATTGCCCAGCAGAGTTTTGGGTATGGACAAATTGAAAAATCAATAAGGTAAGTAATAAGCTTGAATGAGGGAGAATTATATATGGAAACCAAAGGGTATAAACACAAATAATGAAAAGTTTAAAAAAAAAAAATCAATCTGAACATGAGGAACAGTCTCAGAGTAAACTCTACAGGATTGCAGAATAAACTAGAAAAGATGATGGCAGAAGAATCTACCAAAATGAAGTTGTGGAACTCCCATTGCTTGAGACATTTAAACTCGACTGTACAAAGTGCTAGACAGAAAAAAAAATAATGCAAAAAGTAAACCTGCCCGGGGGGAAGGACTAAATGTTCAAATGTGTTTTCCATTTCTATGAATTATGGAGAAAGCAAGATTAGAAACTGTTAATACAGATTTTTAACTAGCACTAACTCCCAGTGTTTAGAGAACAAATGTAATTTTATTAACATAGGAAATTATGTTTCTCTCCATTGGAGACTAATTTCCTTTCAATAAAAGGTATAGCATGGGAAGAGTAACAGCAAACACAGTGCAGGTTAGTGCAGTGCTAAAGATTGAACTTCTTTTGATTTGTGTTTCCAGTCGCCGCTCTGCATCACACAATTCTAGAATCACATCCTGCATGGCTACGGCCTGACCCTTTACCTCAGCTGAAGAGCCAAGCACCATTCTTTCCACAGGTCTAGAATGAACTGCATGTTTAACATTTTGTACCTCAGCAGTCATTTGTCCTAAACTTTTTTCCAGGGTGCTAAGCTGCTGTTGTAAACTCCCCATGCAGGAACTGACTTGTTTAGAGTAGTTTAGATGTTCTTTCAAAGAAACTAAAAGAGGGTCTGTTTTTAATGATGCAGTCGTGCCTTCTTTAGCTAAGGAAACATCCTCTTTCATTTCCTGTGATGTCCCAGCCCCAGCTTCCAACATGTTCCTCAGGGTCACAATGAGGTCACTGAGATCCTTCTGTTGTATGTAGTGGTTTGACGCCTGTTCTTTGATAGCCTTCTGTAAGCTTATCGGTCCCTTCTGTGCTTCAAGAACTAAGGCTTTTAATTCTTGCAGCCTTACTCGGTTAATATAGGTGGAACCAAGGACACCGATAATAGCTCCCAGTACAGAACCAATAATGGACCAGTTCTTTGTTTTTTCTGCTCTTGTTCTCTCTTTTTCATGGCTTTCCCTCACAGCTGCAGAGAAGAGAGAGAACTTTTCCCGCTCAGATTCCTCTGCACTTACATAGGCAGTTCGGTACCTCTTCTCCTCCTGCAAAAAAACATGACATATTGAATAAGATGTGATGTGTAATTATAAAATCACATTGAAGTCTACATCTACGAATTAAATACTTGGTTTGGGGTATACATACCTTTTTCTCTATGCACGGAACTATAGTGGAATTTAATATACCTCAGCTGTGTCCCGGAATCATTTCTATCTCAGAAATGTCTTATTTTAGTGTCAGATTTCCTTAGTCAAATCTAGTTATCACAATCTGAGATGTAATTTCCAGTGAAAATTAAAGACTAAAAATGATGATCAAGAATTACACTTTAAGCTTTGCTGTGCAGAGATTTGTCACATATAGGTCTGTCCTTGGTATCTTCCTCTTCTCCCTTTACAATCTACCTGTGAGTCATCTTATGTGCTCCCATTACTTTAAATTACCATCTTTACACCAATGACTCACAAATCTACCTTTCCACTCTTGATGTCTGTCTCCATTCATCCATGCATCTCAGTCTGTTCCTCTGATGACACCTCCTGGATGTCTCAAGCAATCTGAAAATAATGCAGCCAAACCCACACTGCATTTTCCTCCAAAGTTCTCTCTACTTACCTTCATTCTGTCAACACTGACACCATCATCTTTTCCTGTCAAATATAGCGGACCCTGTGCGGGGGATTTGGGATCCATGCGCGGTACCTCGTTAACGCAGGGACCACATTATAGCGGGGACCATGTTAAAATGAATTGCAATTAAAGTAATTCAATTTGGGATCCATGGCCATGACTGCGTTATATGTGAATTCGTGCTATATAGAGGCGCGTTCTAGCGAGGGTCCGGTGTAGTACCATAACCTGAGAGTCCTCTTCCAGTTCTTCATCTCTCACCCAAAACACCCAGGCTTGGTCTGTATCTTGACCAGAACATTTTTTGAGAGTCCATTCTCTTTTCTTTTTTCTACATTGCTAAAACTTGTCTAGGCCCGCATCTCCCAAATCTGGATTACCAAAATTGCCTCCTCTCTGGCCTTCCATGATACACTGTCTGACTCAAACTCACCCATCTACGTTGCCTGACCCAAACAAAACACAGCTAATTGATCTTTCTTGATCTTCACTGACTACAATCACTTAATCTCCCTTTGAATCACTCCACTGGCTTCCCCTCTTCCATTATATCAAGTTCCAATGTTTTCTCCTCACCAGCAAGCCCTTCACAGCTCTGTCCCTCAGTACTTAACCACTGCTGTTTTCTTACTGCTTTACCCTGTAGCCCACTTACAATCCTAGATTCAACCACCCATGCTTCTCAAACAAGAATCTGCAAACTTTCTTCTACTCTTCTACATTTTTATGGCTGACTTAGAACAACGCTTCCTCAGCTCTCGTCCCCTAACGCCCCTACTCTACTTGCGCTATATTGATGACATCTTCATCTGGACCCATGGAAAAGAAGCCCTTGAGGAATTCCACCATGATTTCAACAATTTCCATCCCACCATCAACCTCAGCCTGGTCCAATCCACACAAGAGATCCACTTCCTGGACACTACAGTGCTAATAAACGATGGTCACATAAACACTACCCTATACCGGAAACCTACTGACCGCTATTCCTATCTACATGCCTCCACCTTTCACCCTGACCACACCAGACCACACGATCCATTGTCTACAGCCAAGCTCTGCGATACAACCGCATTTGCTCCAACCCCTCAGACAGAGACAAACACCTACAAGATCTCTATCAAGCATTCTTACAACTACAATACACACCTGCGGAAGTGAAGAAACAGATTGATAGAGCCAGAAGAGTTCCCAGAAGTAACCTACTACAGGACAGGCCTAACAAAGAAAATAACAGAACGCCACTAGCCGTCACCTACAGCCCCCAACTAAAACCCCTCCAACGCATTATTAAGGATCTACTACCTATCCTGAAGGATGACCCAACACTCTCACAAATCTTGGGAGACAGGCCAGTCCTTGCCTACAGACAGCCCCCCAACCTGAAGCAAATACTCACTAGCAACCACATACCACACAACAGAACCACTAACCCAGGAACCTATCCTTGCAACAAAGCCCGTTACCAACTGTGCCCACATATCTATTCAGGGGACACCATCACAGGGCCTAATAACATCAGCCACACTATCAGAGGCTCGTTCACCTGCACATCTACCAATGTGATATATGCCATCATGTGCCAGCAATGCCCCTCTGCCATGTACATTGGTCAAACTGGACAGTCTCTACGTAAAAGAATAAATGGACACAAATCAGATGTTAAGAATTATAACATTCATAAACCAGTCGGAGAACACTTCAATCTCTCTGGTCACGCGATTACAGACATGAAAGTTGCGATATTACAACAGAAAAACTTTAAAACCAGACTCCAGCGAGAGACTGTTGAATTGGAATTCATTTGCAAATTGGATACAATTAACTTAGGCTTGAATAGAGACTGGGAGTGGCTAAGTCATTATGCAAGGTAACCTATTTCCCCTTGTTTTTTCCTACCCCTGCCCCTGTTCCTCAGACGTTCTTGTTAAACCCTGGATTTGTGCTGGAAATGGCCCAACTTGATTATCATACATATTGTAAGGAGAGTGATCACTTTAGATAAGCTATTACCAGCAGGAGAGTGGGGTAGGGGGAGAGAAAACCTTTTGTAGTGGTAAACACCCATTTTTTCATGGTTTGTATGTATAAGAACATCTTCTGTATTTTCCACAGTATGCATCCGATGAAGTGTGCTGTAGCTCACGAAAGCTTATGCTCAAATAAATTGGTTAGTCTCTAAGGTGCCACAAATACTCCTTTTCTTTCTTCTACTCTGTTTCTTACACATAGATTCATAAATTTTAATCCCAGAAGGGACCATTATGATAATCTAGTCTGATACTCTGTATAGCACAGGCCAGAGAACTTCAACAAAATAATTCTTACAGCAGATCTTTTAGAAAAACATCCAATCTTGTTTTAAAAATTGTCCATGATGGAGAATCCATCATGATCCTTGGTAAATTGTTCCCTTAGTTAATTACTCTCACCATTAAAAATGTATGCCTTATTTCTAGTCTGAATTTGTCTAGCTTCAATTTCTAGCCACTGGATCGTGTTATAGCTTTCTCTGCTATATTGAAGAGCCCATTATTAAGTATTTGTTCCCTACGTAGGTTCTTATAGACAATCAGGTCACCCTTAACCTTCTCTTTGTTAAAATAAATAGATTAAGCTCCTTGAGTCTATCACTATAAGACATGTTTTCTAATCCTTTAATCTCTCTCATGACTCTTCTCTGAACCCTGTCCAATTTACCAACATCCTTCTTGAATTGTGGGCATCAGAACTGCACACAGTATTCCAGCAGTGGTCACACCAAAGCCACATACAGATGTAAAATAACCTCTCTATTCCTACTTTAGATTCCCCTGTTATGCTTCCCAGGATCACATTAGCTCTTTTGGCCACAGCTTTGCACTGGGAGCTCATGTTCAGCTTATTAGCCCACCATGAACCCCAAATCTTTTTCAGAGTCACAGCTTACCAGGATAGAGCCCTCCATCCTGTAAGTATGGCCTACATTCTTTGTTTCTAGAGGTATATATTTACATTTAGTCATACTAAAATGCATAATGTTTGCTTGTGCCCATTTTGCCAAGTGATCCAGATCATTCTCAATCAGTGAGCTGTCCTCTTCATTATTTGCCACTCCCCCAATTTTTATGTCATCTGCAAACTTTATCAGCAATGATTTTATGTTTTCTTCCAATTTATTGATAAAGATGTTAAATAGCGTAGGGCCAAGAACCAGTCCATGCAGGACCCCACTAGAAATAGACTCGCTCAGTGATGATTCCCTGTTTACAGTTACATTTTCAGATCTATCCGTTCACCAGTTTTTAATCCACTTAATGTGTGCCATGTTAATTTTATATCATTCCAGTCTTTATTCAAAAAGTCAAATGCCCCGAGAAGTCAAAGTATATTATGTCAACACTATTACCTTTATCAAACTTGTAATTTCATAATGTAAAACAAATATGAAGATAGCTTGACAGGATCTATTTTCCATAAATCCATGTTGATTTTCATTTATTAAATTATCCTCCTTTAGGTTCTTTATTAATTGAGTCCTATATCAGATGCTTCATTATCTTGCCGAGGATTGACATCATGCTGACAGGCCTATAATTACCCAGGTCATCCTATTTACCCTTTTTAAAAATTGTCACAACATTAGCTTTCTTCCAGTCATCTGAAACTTCCCCAGTGCACCAAGATTTATTGAAAATCAGCATTAATGGACCAGCGAGCTCCTCAGCAAGCTCTTCTAAAACTTTTGGATGCAAATTATCTGGAACTGCTGATTTAAAATTATCTAACTTTAGTAGCTTCTGTTTTACATCCTCCATAAATACTAGTGGAATGGAAGGAGTGTTATCACCAGATGACAAGATTGCATCATCTGCTTTTACCCAAATACAGAAAAGGAATATTTACTGAACACTTCTGCCTTTTCTGCATTATGATTGATAACTCTACCATTTTCATCTATTAATAGAACACTATCATTGTCAGGATTCCTTTTGTTCCCAATATAATTTAACAAACTCCTCTTTATTATCCTTAACTCTGCTGGCCATAGATTTCTCCTTGTGTCCCTTGGCTTCTCTTATCAATTTTCATACATACATCTCTCTCGAGACAGATAGACAGACACACAGCTCCCTTCACGTCCCCTCTAAACCAGGTTGGTTTTTTAACCAGCACAGCTTTCTTCCTCAGTTGTGGGATTGAGGCTTTTTGGGCATCTAGTAAGGTGTTCTTCGATGATGTCCAATAATCATTCAGATTTTTCTGATTAAATTCTTCCTCCCAGTTGATTTAGCTCATAACTGTTTTCAGCTTTGTGAAATTGTATATTACTGGTCTGGAATTTATTCTGCTTGCACATTATAAATGTGATCAGGATCACTTGTACCTAAATTACCATTAACTTCTAATTCTGTGATAAGTTCCTCTTTATCTATTAGGATAAGGTCTAATATAGTGTTCCTGTGTTGGCAGCAACACTTGTGGAGTTAGGAAATTGTCATCTATAATGTTTTGAAATTCCAAGGATGTTTTAGTACAGGCAGCATGAGACCTTCAGCATATGTCACTCAAATTGAAGTGAATGGAAAGCCCTCCCTAAACACACCCATAAGATTACTACCCTCTCCTTCATATTTCTTTTCAAAACCCATTTCTGCTATGTGGCCTACAAGTCATCCAACATTTAATGACTAGGCTAAAGGTCTACATTTATGCTATAAAAAAGTTCATGCAATAAAAAAGTTATAACATTTTAAATGCATATACACATTTGGAATATTTGATTATCTCCTTCTTCCCCAGCCTACATATATCACTAGTCTTCCTAGGCTGTGAGCTCCATGTCAGCCTTTGTATTTGTACAACATCTAGCACTGAAAAGCCCTAATCCTAACTGCGGCTTCTGGGTACTACAATAATGTGATCTGTAAATGAAATACAAAAAAATTCCTTATGTTAAAAGGGAAAGGATAAAGTTTCAGAGTCAAGCAATCAGAAGTTAAACACCAGAACCTTAATTTGGCCCCATAAAGAGGCACACACCTCTTGAGCACCTCATATTGTCTCAGTGGTATACCACAGTCCATTTCTCATCCTTGGAACCCCTTGTAGGCTGCCAGCTAAACTGAGCAGTTCTTCAGTGGCCAGGCCCTCTGGCAAGTCACAAAAGCCAAATGAACTCCTTCTGGAGTATTAAAGAGTTCAATAATTAAACAGTCTATTTGCCCTCACTGAGGTCTTCAGCCCCAGCTCTGAGCCCTTTAAAATCAGCCCTTTGTTCAGACTCTCAAATAAGGCTTGTCCCCTTCTTAAGGTTTACACCGGGGCCAGTAGGGGAACCTAGGCCTGTCTACTACTCCAGGTTCCAAACCAGGGACCAGCTGACACATACTACTTGATTCAATTTGTTGCTGCTTCTTCCCTGGGCCTCTTCCTACCTGGTCCTTTTAGCTTCACCCTTATCTCAGGATTAAGGTTCTTACATCCTCTCTCTCTCTTTGCAAACGCAGATCTTCAAAATGCAGTCAGAAAGCAAAACTCTGGCTTTCCCTCAAGTTCCTTTGGCCAGAGAAGAGCACCATTCCTTGCCCTTCTGGTGTCAGCCTGGAACAGAACTGCTAAGGCCCTGCAACTCCTTTTATCTGAACCTGCTGAGCGACTGGCTGTTGCTAGCCCTTCTAGCCCTTGAAGGACCAGTTCTCTCGAGCTTTCAAGACAGCTGCTCCAGTGAATTCTCTCTAAGCAGGCCTGGAGGACTCAACTTTGCTGCTTTTTTCCTTCAACCTCACTGCTTCCTGGGGGTGTAGCAGAGCAATAGTGCCTCCAGTAGGGGCCACAAAGACCTGGTACACCCTGACACAGGCCCCCTAGTATAAGATTCTCTACCAGAGCTCTACCTCATTCTGTGCCCAGGAAGGACACAGGTCAGCAAATGAAGGAAAGTGTTTAATATTTCTTTTTAAATTCAATACTTTCTCTGCTGAATACAAAATTATTAATTTACTCACAGACCTTTCTCTGTTATCACCATATATCTGAACATGAGAAATATAGAGGTTTTTTTCACATCTTTGTGAGATAGGGAGGTATTATTAGCACCATGCAACAAAAAGGGAATTTAGGCAAAAAAGGATTAAGGCCAAATTTGCATGGACACTCAGTAAATGGATGCACAACTTGAAAATAATAATAGTACCTAGCTCTTATATAGTGCTTTTCATCCATGGGTCTCAAAGAGCTTTATAAAAGAAAGGAAGTATCATTATACCATTTTACAGACAGGGAAACTGAGTTGGAGAGGTGAACTGACTTGTCCAGCAGGCCAATGGCAGAGCTGGGAGTGGAATCCAGGTCTCCTAAATCCCAGTCCAGTATTCTATCCGCTAGGACACACTGCCATATTTGACGCAATTTGGACCAATTTTTCAGAAGTGATGGGCATCCATGGCACCCAGTAAGTTCAGCTGCATTTGTGAATGCTCAACAATTCTAAAAACAAGGCTGACAGTTTGAAGCTAGGCACCCAATCATTGATACATCTAAAATTAGTGGATACTTATGCAATTTTGGCCTTTAATCTTTCTATGAGGCATTTTCCAGATAATACTATAAACTAGTGGATTAGATTTAAATCTGGAAGTCAGGGGACTGGTTCCAGCACCAACTTGCTATGAAACCTTGGATGACTCACTTGCTCTTCTGGAGCATGCGTTTCACTATCTGTAAAACAGAGATAACAACAACAACAACAACTGCAAACATTCAGGTCTAAGTGACTTGCCTAGCATGTCACAGGAAGTCTGCAGCAGATCCAGGCATACTGACGTGCAATTAACTGCCTTAGATACAATATCATTCTTTCTTCTTACAGTCCCCTTCCTTATTCACTACACACCTTCCAACTTTGGCAGCAAATGAGGCAGGGGACCTACAGACAACAGCTACAGACTCATTCAATACACTACCCTGAATCATTCACTGAGCACTGTCCACTCTGAGCATGAAATGAAGAAGTGGACCTGTGAAAAAATTGTATGTGATCACCAAATCATAGGGTTAGAAGGGACTGCAAATGCATCTGGTCTAACCCCCTGCCAAGATGCAGGATCACATAATTAAAATCTTAATCATAATGCACATGCACATGGGGGAAGAAGTAACCTTGACTATAATATTTCCTAACTTTTGAGTGCCTGGCTTTTCAACCTTAAGATTCTTTTAAGATTGCATGTGAGGTATGGTACTACACACTGAACGAAGATTCTCCAAGCACCATCCATGATGTGCACTGAATAAAGCAAGAGTCCTGTGAAAAAATAGTATGTGATCATATAACTAAAGACTGTATCATTGTGCATATGCACAAGGGGGCAAATATAGGCTGGCAAAGACAACCTTAAATATAGCATTTCCTAATATTTCAGTGACTTTGCAACCTAAATAACTTTTAAATCATTGCTTTTGTATATATTTTTATATAAACACACAGGATTATTAAAATCCTTCCAAGTCTAAATAAAGCTCTAATACCTATCCTAAAGTCTCAAAAGAAATAAACTCCAAATAAAAAGTTACTAATTTAACCAGATTTCATCTTGAAACTCGACCATACTATGCATTTCTGATGCTTCAGCTTTTACAACTGTCTCCTAGATTCCCTCCATTCCACTGAAACAGTCCCCAGTAAAGTAATTGTAATGACTGCCTGTGACCCAAGAACTTCTTAATGCCAACTGAGAAGGAGGTGCAGAGGGGTTACAGGCCTCACATGGGTCTGGTGTATACATTTTAGTTCACCAGAGAGTATCATGTGAGGTCTGTGTCACTCTGGTCATCAAAATCATTGTGAAATGTATATATAAATACTATGTAAGGAGTTATGTATACATACTGAAAATATGTTCTTTAAAAGTCTGTAGGTACAGGTCACCACCAAAGGTGAAAAGTGGTTTTCTGTCAGATGTTTATTCATCTATCTGTTCACAAGTAAACTGAGTATTGCCTCAATCACAATGGGCTTCTTACCACCAGTCTGAGCTGAATGCTGATGAAGGATTGTGAGGCCTTCGGAGAAAAAAAAAATCTAAAAGGAAGAGAAAAGCAACGGGGGGTGGGGGGGAGAACCCTATTTGGTGGGCACACTTCAAAAGTTTTCTTAACTATATTTGGGGGCAGAGAAGACTCCCAAGCACCCTTCACTGAGAAAGTATAAAAATAGCAGTTTTGCTTCATGAATAAGGGGTCTCCGCTAGTCTAGGCTGAAAACACTGAAGAGAACTTTGGGTGAGATAAAACTCCTTTAGACAGGAGGTTAACCTCCATATACTCTGCTTCTTTCTGCAGACCTGAAGAAGAGCTCTGCATAGCTCAAAAACTTGTAACTTCCATCAACAGAAGTTGGTCCAGTAAGAGATATTAGCTTCCCTACTTTCTCTCTCATATATTGCATACCCATACAGCTACAACAAAACTGCAAACAGGAAGTTAACCTTTTAAATTTAGTCTCTAGAAAGTGTTAAGATTTCGTCTCATATATAGCCATTTGTTCCCAATATTCTTACTCACTATTACTAGAATCTTGGACAATAAACTTATTCTTTATTCATTATAAACATATCTAAGTTCTGTGGTGTTACCACAAGGTGGCGGTCCAGAGCTGAATCTTACAAGCTGGTGTGTTTTGTTCCTTTAAGAACATTGGGCCTGGTAATATTGTAAGTATTCCATGGGTAAGAGGTTGGGTGCTGCAGGGAATTCTCCAAGGACTCACAGGTGTGTGCCTATTGCTATCTATACAGAGAAAGTGAGGCTTGCAAAGGTCTGGAAAGTAGTGCTTGTGTTGCCAGAAGCTGGTGCACTGAGGGAGCTGATTCACAGCAGGCACAGACACAACTGCCTCATGCTAAGGGCAGGTGGTGATGGGGTACCTCAGAAACCTGGGTATCCCTGAGGAGCATCACACCACCTGCTCAATACAACCAAAGATCTCTCTTCTCTAATTATTCTCCTTGACTCCTTTCCACATAGTGAATCTCCCCTTTCTCACTGAAGCCTCTGTCTTCTGTGAGCTTCTGTGACTCTGTCCTCTCTTGGTTCTCTTCTCCAATGCAGCTGACTGCTTTTTCTCCAATGGTGGTTTCAGTGCATCCTCATCCTCTTCCCTCCCTTCTCTAGGCATCACTAGATTCCTCTCTTGGGTCTGTTCTTGGTCTCCTCATTTTCTTTCCCTGTACTTCTCCCTGATCATCATGCAAAGTATGGATGGTCTAAACTCAGCACGAAGACTTGGGAGCACTGGAGCTGCCAAGCTCATTTCTTCACTTTGTCCATGATCCTTCTCTTGGAGTGCAAGAGTGAGAGCATGTGTACAGAACTGTTAATACATCCCTGTCACAGGGTTCAAGATGCAATCCAGACCAGTGAGGGTTTGTATCACTTCTCACCCTATAACCCTGAGTGCCTCACAATCCTTTGCTATTATAGCTCTCTGCCTGGGATGCTCACAATAAGCAATAAGTATGCAGCTTACACCATGAGTATCTGTGTGCTATGCAGCCAGTCCTGGTTCACCAACTGTAACCCACAACCCCACTTTGGCTTCAACCAGCCTTGGTTACAACCAGCAAGGTGACCCCAACACACTTCCAGTCCTGACGTTCCACAAAACTATGTGCCTTGAAGTGTCCAGCCCTCTCTTGGGCACTTCAGAGGAAATAATAAGGTGTGTTGGTCCTTTAAAGAAACAAAACACAGGGGACTGGACTAGATGACCTCTCGAGGTCCCTTCCAGTCCTATGATTCTATGACAAGCATATTATAACTTATTAACTTAACTGTGGTAAATACACCCTTCCCTTCAAACACAGCATTGAGCTGGTTTATAATAGAATAAAAATAAAACAAATTTATTAACAAAATATACATAGGATTAAGTGAGTTCAAGTATAAGGAATGAAGATAAAAAAAAGTTACAAGTAAAAACAGAATATGCTTTCTAGTGACTAAGACTTAAACTACAGTTTTTGTTCAAAGTAGATTTCTTACCAATCTTTTTTCCCCCCTGCCATCGATGACTCTCTCTCAGGCAGAACCTTCCACAGAAGCACAAAGGACTGGTTTTCCTTGTCTTTCTAGGAAAGATCTTTGCCTATGCAGGTGTCTCACCTATATGCAGTTTCCAGAGACTTCAAACCCCGCGCCCCCCCAGCTGAAGGGCCCATCTTTCTCAGCTTGCAAGAGTTCTGCTCCCTTATGTGTGCCTAGTGACGGATGCCAAAGACGGCTTCTGTCCTTGCTTATATCTTCCAAAGTTAATTGACCTTGTTTCAAGAAGCAGGATGACCTCATGTTGTTCTTCCCTTCCTGTGGGCTTCCCATCCCCTTGCTGATAACTATGTAAACAGGTCTTCCATTGTTTTTGGTCACACCTTGCTTAATCTCATTGGAGACAGGGAGATAGGTGCTTCCCTCCTATATGGGAGGGAACCATTTCCTTCTTGGCTTGGTCACAGACTGTAAAGCATAATATTAATGGGTATCCATAGCACCTTATGTAGTGTTAATGCAGACAATTCACAACATCAATCACCAGTGTGTCATTAGGTTCCAGAAAAGACCTTACTTGATACACTTTTATAATACAGTAATATTGTATACAAGCAATTGATTCAATTGCCTTTCACTTAGGGTTCAGCCCCCATGTCTTTACAGACCAGTAAACCTTTGCAATGTATTCTTTTAAAAGTAAAACTCAGTCCAAGCTACTTTCTCTCGCTGCGGTTTAGATGCCATGCTGTCTCCTTCCCCACTTGTTAGCTTGATATCTTTGTTTACCAAATTTGTAATTAGACCTTCATTGTCTCTGCCTGATGACTGGGCTGGACAGAGAAGCAAATACATATTTCCTTTGTCTAAGGGAGCCTGTGCTTATGCATTGCTCACCAAACACATTTTAAGAATATAATTCTAGCACATATTTATAATTGTTTGTACATCCCTGTGCATGCACCATACAAGAATATTAATGAATGAGTTATTAATTTTCCAGTGATATATTTTACATGACAACTTTTAGATACATATTATAAGTACAGTGAGTTGGGGTACATTGAATTGGTCACTCCTTACCTGATACCAGTGAGTTCCTTCCCCTTTGGCACTGGGATGCTCTTAGGGTTGTAATTCCCCCACCACATAAAGAGATGGAGAAGTAGAGCTAGGTTACATATGAACAAGGAGAAAGCTATAGAGATACCCACTTTCCTTGTCAGAGGATGGAGGGAAATGGAAGAAAGAGTGGAAAGCCTCCAACAATATCTTCCCCTGTCAAGATACTTCATTGATGCCCTATGTTTTACCACATCAATTCACATTCTTTGTGTTGGCCTTTAAGAATCTGCACAGCTATACTTCTGTTTTCTTATATTTCTTCTTTTATGCACTATGCTTTGCGATTCATATCTCCTTGATACTCCCTTTGTCTCCTTCTCCATCCCCTACCCCAATAATCCCACGTCCCAGCAGCCAAGACAGTGTAAAAGAGGGTAGAAAGACCCCTTCCCAGCAACCAGGGCAGAGAGGAGGACAAAAGAGAAAAGCAGATTGAGCAGAGTCCATCTACATGCCAGCAGATAGGAAAAGAGAGAGAGAAAACTTTGTCTTTAAATTGCCCTGACATATTTCCAGCCCAAGTGATACAGATACTTTTACATATGGCAATTTGACCTCCAACAGCACAAGCATAGACAAGCATTACATGGACAAGCATAGCCTACAAAAATAAATAAATACTACTCTTTACACAGATAAAGCAACTCTGTGGCTTTAGTATTATTCAGATTTATACATCTGTGTAATGGGGTGCAAAGATATTATCAGTAAATCTGAAGTTAACTTCCACCCAACTTTCCCTTCTCTTTACATAGGTGCTGAGAAGGGAGGACTATAAATATGGCTTGCCTGGGAGGCAGAGGCAAGAGAAAACCTTCAAAAACGGAGAGTTCCACCCCCAGGGCTAGAAAGACTTTGCTGAACCTCTTACCTGGGGAACTGTATTGTTAACATTCCGATTATATTACATTATTTTAAGTTTTTTGCTGGGGAAGGGAGGCGAAGAGAAGGTTGTTACAAGCATTAACCCTTGAGGCAGAGACTTGGCTGACTACAAGTGTTTTTTCTCCTGTGTCATTCCATAATCTTACAGTCCCTTTCATGCATACTGTTGGAAACTCTACACCCACTAGAGTGTTTTCACATAAGGGCCTCCAGCTTCACATGTTGCTGTTTCCTCTCTGAAACCCAACATGTCCAAAGCTAATATACTCAATGCTTTTTTTGCCTCTGTCTTCACTAACAAGGTCAGCTCCCAGACTGCTGTGCTGAGCATCACAACATGGGGAGTAGATGGCCAGCCCTCTCTGGAGAAAGAGGTGGTTAGGGACTATTTAGAAAAGCTGGACGTGCACAAGTCCATGGGGCCGGACGAGTTGCATCCGAGAGTGCTAAAGGAATTGGCAGCTGTGATTGCAGAGTCATTGGCCATTATCTTTGAAAACTCGTGGCGAACAGGGGAAGTCCCAGATGACTGGAAAAAGGCTAATGTAGTGCCAATCTTCAAAAAAGGGAACGAGGAGGATCCTGGGAACTACAGGCCAGTCAGCCTCACCTCAGCCCCCGGAAAAATCATGGAGCAGGTCCTCAAAGAATCAATCCTGAAGCACTTACATGAGAGGAAAGTGATCAGGAACAGTCAGCATGGATTCACCAAGGGAAGGTCATGCCTGACTAATCTAATCGCCTTCTATGATGAGATTACTGGTTCTGTGGATGAAGGGAAAGCAGTGGATGTATTGTTTCTTGACTTTAGCAAAGCTTTTGACACGGTCTCCTACAGTATTCTTGTCAGCAAGTTAAAGAAGTGTGGGTTGGATGAATGCACTATAAGGTGGGTAGAAAGTTGGCTAGATTGTCGGGCTCAACGGGTAGCGATCAATGGCTCCATGTCTAGTTGGCAGCCGGTGTCAAGTGGAGTGCCCTAGGGGTCGGTCCTGGGGCTGGTTTTGTTCAATATCTTCATAAATGATCTGGAGGATGGTGTGGATTTCACTCTCAGCAAATTTGAGGACGATACTAAACTAGGAGGAGTGGTAGATACGCTGGAGGGTAGGGATAGGATACAGAGGGACCTAGACAAATTAGAGGATTGGGCCAAAAGAAATCTGATGAGGTTCAATAAGGATAAGTGCAGGGTCCTGCACTTAGGACGGAAGAACCCAATGCA
This sequence comes from Lepidochelys olivacea, assembly GCF_965140295.1. Classification (NCBI taxonomy): domain Eukaryota; kingdom Metazoa; phylum Chordata; order Testudines; family Cheloniidae; genus Lepidochelys; species Lepidochelys olivacea. The sequence continues at coordinate 52,626 of NC_140417.1, read as the reverse complement.
CAGTTACAGACTAGGGACCGAATGGCTAGGCAGCAGTTCTGCGGAAAAGGACCTAGGGGTGACAGTGGACGAGAAGCTGGATATGAGTCAGCAGTGTGCCCTTGTTGCCAAGAAGGCCAATGGCATTTTGGGATGTATAAGTAGGGGCATAGCGAGCAGATCGAGGGACGTGATCGTTCCCCTCTATTCAACATTGGTGAGGCCTCATCTGGAGTACTGTGTCCCGTTTTGGGCCCCACACTACAAGAAGGCTGTGGATAAATTGGAGAGAGTCCAGCGAAGGGCAACAAAAATGATTAGGGGTCTGGAACACATGACTTATGAGGAGAGGCTGAGGGAACTGGGATTGTTTAGTCTGCAGAAGAGAAGAATGAGGGGGGATTTGATAGCTGCTTTCAACTACCTGAGAGGTGGTTCCAGAGAGGATGGTTCTAGACTATTCTCAGTGGTAGAAGACGACAGGACAAGGAGTAATGGTCTCAAGTTGCAGTGGGGGAGGTTTAGGTTGGATATTAGGAAAAACTTTTTCACTACGAGAGTGGTGAAACACTGGAATGCGTTACCTAGGGAGGTGGTAGAATCTCCTTCCTTAGAAGTTATTAAGGTCAGGCTTAACAAAGCCCTGGCTGGGATGATTTAATTGGGGATTGGTCCTGCTTTGAGCAGGGGGTTGGACTAGATGACCTCCTGAGGTCCCTTCCAACCCGATATGCTATGATTCTATGGATAACCCATGTTTGTCCATATCCATGGTCTCCCAAATCTGATTGAGGGATGCAATTCATCTTTTGGTTCTGGTGGGAGGGACTGCAAATTCTGGGGGTCCACGCCTGTGCTCTGCATAACATCCTCAGATCAATGGTCAAACAGAGAAAGTAAACCAAATCTTGGAATAGTATCTATGATGCTACACCAACTATCATTACGATGACTGGTCCTCACTATTACCATAAGCAGAAAAAGCTTCCACAGGTCAGAGCCCTTTCTTTGCAAACTACAAGTTCCACACAAAGTTACCTGTATCCTCCTCCTATCCAGCAGCATCAGATTAGATTCAACAGATCAATCAGACTCAGGAGAGACTGAAAGGCCATCTTGAAAAAGCACAACTGGATTATAAAAGGCATGCAGACCAGCACAGTCAACCAAGACTCCCTTATTCAGTAGGGGATCAGGTACAGCTCTCAACAAAACATCTTTGTACAGACAGACTTTCCTGCAAACTAGTTCCTGGGTCCCTATCGAATCTGATGACAGATCAACCCAGTCACTTTTGAGCTCCACCTGCCTCAACCCTCAGAATCCATCTGCTTTTCCATGTTTCAATGCTAAAACATATGCAGAAAACCCCTTCCCTCAGTGGGAGCAACCATCTCCTCCACTGGTATGCACGCAAGGCCATGAAAGTATATCATTGAGGAGGTCCTTGATTCCAAGTTTAAGTGGGACAAATTCTGGTACCTATTCAACTGGGAAGGGTATGGCCCAAAGGTGCATACATAGGAACTGGCAGAAAACATTCATGCCTCTATTCAAGGTGTTCCACAAAAACCACAGAGAAACGCGGTTCAGCACCCCACCAGGATATCCCTAGGGGAGAGGATACTGTCGTGACCCCCTGGGTCTTGAACCTGGGTCTGCTGGGTTCCCAGTTGACTGTCAGCTCCCCGCTCCCACCCAGCAGGTCACTACTAACTGATTGACCAAAGAGATGATGAAACCTGAAGCTACATCTGGGTCCTGATTGGAGGAACACCAGAACCTCTGATTGGGTTTAAATAGGAAGCCCTGACCAAAGAGGGGCACAGGAAGTTGTCTGCACAACTGGGCTCTACCTGGCTGCTATATCGGACCTTGCCTTCTCAACTCACTCCCAAAAAAAAAAAAAAAAAAAAGTCACTAGAATTTTTATTGTAATCCAAAAGGAATTTTCCCCTTTAAATAAAAAACCAAAAACATCAGACAGAACAAATCAAAAACAAAAACAAACATACATCACCTTCAGGAGAAAACAAAACAGAGTATTCTAACTCAAAAGGTGAAAGTTTCAGACCAGTTTTATTACTTTGCAGTTATACAGTACGTTACAAACAATGAGCCAGATTATCTGCCCTGCTGTGTGCAAAAGGGATGGAATCTTCCTCTAATTTCCCTGCTGAGGATACCAACACCATGGGGGAGTCCCCAGAAGAGAAAAAGACGACACAGCTAGCTCATAATCACCATTCCCTGTAGCCTGTTATGGGGGGGAGCGGGTCCTATTGCGGGCATGCAGAGGATGTGGCTAATGTACACTATGCTCCAGCTACGCTCAGCTGGAGAGTGTCACTTAGGGACCACTGCCAGCTAGCACAAACTAGAGTGGCATGTAAACTGCTCTAACTTGCACCAGGGACACGGCAAGAATCAGGAAGCCATAATCAGCTCCTTAACAGCGTCTCTTCTCTGCTGTATTCAGTCTAGGCTGAGTGCAGCATAGAATTTAGCTACTTCACAGATCTTGCCTTAACTGTCTATCCCACCCCAGCCCTCTTGCTAAATTCAAATTTAGTATTCAATTTACTAGCACTAATTTGTTGATTAAGGAGGTAAGTAGTAAACAATTAATCTCAACATAAAAGATGATTAACTGTCAGACCATTAAGACTGTGTGTGTGTGCATGCATTCACTGAGGACGAAAATGTGTACAGTGAGAAGGATAGGGTCAATACCACAGCAGCATCCAGTATGATGCCACATGGCATACATGCAGGAAATAGGGATTTAGAAGTTAAAATACTTACTCAGCAGGCACTTTAGTCTTAATGGATGAGACACAAACTTGGAAATCATGAAGCTGGTTTTGATATCAAGTTCCTGTGAAACCCTCTGTGAGTCACTCCCTCAGAGCCTCTACTTCACCATTTGTACAACGGAGATAACAACAAACTATATCTTAGCCTTGACCTAGACAGTGGTGACAGCTTTATCCCTATGTCACGTATGCAGTCACATGAGGCCCTGTTCTTCCAGGGGTCTCATAACACACTGACCTGACCCATCAGCTAGAGTGCGATCCTTAATTCTTTCTCTTGTCCTATCGAACTCTGGTGCCAGGAGTAGTGGAAGTCCTCCTCACATCATTGCTTGGAAAGCTGCATGTCAGCTCCACCTAGTGGCATTCTAGTCCAAGTAGAAGTGCCACTTGTTTTTGAAAAAAGAAAAGGAGTACTTGTAGCACCTGAGAGTGTAGCTCACGAAAGCTTATGCTCAAATAAATTTGTTAGTCGCTAAGGTGCCACAAGTCCTCCTTTTCTTTTTGTGGATATAGACTAACACGACTGCTACTCTGAAACTTGTTTTTGAGTCTGCACAGTCTTTAATAAGGTTAAGGAGTTCTGCAATCAGACACCCAGGTGGGAATGGACAACATCGTAAGTGAGGAGGAAGATACATGGGCCATGCAGATATTTCACCTAGAGCCAGTCCTGTCAAACAGATTAGCTGCTCATGAACTACATTCTGCCTTTACAACTGTATTCAATTCTAGACTTTCTTACTGAATTCCAGCTTTACAGGGAACACTGTCCCAACTACCCCTGCCTTCTTAGGCAGACAATTTATTCTCTTTGTTCACTTAATCTTGGGTTTTCTTCCACAGCTTTACTAGCATATTCCAACCCTAACTTATATGAGCCATCTCTCTAATGTGTAGTGTACCAAATTCATTCCAAGTCAATGGCACTAGAGATTAATTTAGGTTTCAATTTTGGAAATAGGATTGGGTATTTGCAATAATGATCAGTAGAGGTAAAAACAAGGGACACACTGTCCCCAAGCACCAACTCTTGGCATATCCCTTACCTGCAGCAATCTGTGTTCCAGGGTAGCTAGTTCCAAGTACTGGGTGTCTTCCCGGGATACTCGATCCAAACGATCACGAACTTCCTTCAGTTTGATTTGCTGGGCTTCTACGCTCTCACGAGCTTCTCGTACAATTCCTCGAGCTACCATAAACGCTTTTTCAGCCTGAAAAGAGGGAATGTAAGCAGGTTCCCGTTTATCACTGAGTAGGTCTAAATTGCTGACTTCATGGATGTGAATTTGGAGAAGGGAGATTTCTCATTTAACAAGTCCAGAAGACAAGCTACTAGGCCTGAACACATTCATAATATTAATTCATTCCTCAGTTCATTTCCAGCAAAGAAGATATACAGCTGCTCCTTTTAAAAAGTTCAGTGAAGGAATCTCCTTTGTACTGGCGAACTGAGTACTATATCTGCAGTCTCTGTGACCCACGGATCTCAGTGTCAATTAGCAGAGGACACAGGGATGTATAAGGTTTACAGTAGGGCTGTCAAGTGATTAAAAAAATTAATTGTGTGATTAATTGCACTGTTAATAGAATATTATTTATATAAATATTTTTGGATGTTTTCCACATTTTCCAATATATTGATTTCAATTACAACACAGAATACAAAGTGTACAGTGCTCACTTTTTGTTTATTTTTTATTATTTGCACTGTAAAAACAAAAGAAATAGTATTTTCCAATTCACTTAATACAAGTACTATAGTGCAATCTCTTTATCATGAAAGTTGAACTTACAAATGTAGAATTATGTACAAAAAATAACTGCATTCAAAAATAAAACAAAGGCCACTCAGTCCTACTTCTTGTTCAGCCAATCGCTCAGACAAACAAGTTTGTTTACATTTGCAGGAGATAATGTTGCCCGCTTCTTGTTCACAATGTCACCTGAAAGTGAGAACAGGCATTTGCATGGCACTCTTGTAGCCAGTGTTGCAAGATATTTACATGCCAGATGTGATAAAGATTCATATGTCCCTTCATGCTTTAATCACCATTCCAGAGGACATTCATCAATGCTGATGATGGGTGCTGCTCTATAACAATCCAAAGCAGTGCAGACCGACGCACGTTCATTTTCATCATCTGAGTCAGATGCCACCAGCAGAAGGTTGATTTTCTCTTTTGGTGGATCAGGTTCTGTAGTTTCTCCATCACAGTGTTGCTCTTTTAAGACTTCTGAAAGCATGCACGAAACCCCTTCCCTCTCAGATTTTTGAAGGCACTTCAGATTCTTAAATCTTGTGTTGAGTGCTGTAGCTAGCTTTAAAAATCTCGCATTGGCACCTTCTTTGCGTTTTGCCAAATCTGTAGTGAAAGTGTTCTTAAAACAAACAACATGCTGGGTCATCATCCGAGATTGCTATAACATGAAATTTATGGTAGAACGTGGGTAAAACAAAGGCAGGAGACATATAATTTTCCCCAAAGAAGTGCAGTCACAAATTTAATTAACGCATTATTTTTTTAACAAAAGTTATCAGCATGGAAGCATGTCCTCTGGAATGGTAGCCAAAGCATGAAGGGCCATTCGAATGTTTAGCATATCTGGCACATAAATACCTTGCAATGCTGGTTACAAAAGCGTCATGCAAACATCTGTTCTCACTTTCAGGTGACATTGTCAATAAGAAGCTGGCACCATTATCTCCCATAAATGTAAACAAACTTGTTTCTATTAGCAACTGGCTGCACAAGAAGTAGGACTGAATGGACCTGTAGGCTCTAGAGTTTTACATTGTTTGTTACATAACTGCACTCAAAAACAAAAACAAAAAAACAAATCTACATTTGTAAGTTGCACTTTCCCGATAAAGAGATTGCACTATGGTTCTTGTATGAGGTGAATTGAAAAATACTATTTCTTTTATCATTTTTACAGCACAAATATTTGTAATCAAAAATAAATATAAAGTGAGCACTGTACACTTTGTATTCTGTGTTGTAACTGAAATAAATATATTTGAAAATGTAGAAAACCATCCCAAATATTTAATAAATTTCAATTGGTATTCTATTGTTTAACAGTGCGATTAAAATGGTGATTAACTTTTTTAATTGCAATTAATTTTTGGAGTTAATCGTGTGAGTCCTAGCTCACACGGATCGCCTAGATCTGTTATTTACATACTAGTTCTTCAAAGAGTGTCATGTGAGGTCTTTACTGAAAGCCTGTGTCACACTCGTCTTCATAATAATTGTGAAAGTGCTGATAACATGTAAGGAGTTACATGTATATACTGAAAACTATGCTCTTAAGGTCTATGTCTTTGGTCTGGTCACCAGAAGGTGAGAATACAGGTTTCTTCAGGCAAGAGATATTTATCTGTATGTCTGATTACATGGAAATTGAGTATTATATGATTCACAATGGGAGCCCATTTACATTCTGAGAGGGAATTTACGGACGAAATAAACCAGCAGGAGGAAAAGTCCTGTTTATAAGTGAAGACAATGGATTTTTGAACTATTATAACAGTACCTATAGGTACAGAGCTACACTCTGAATCTTTTATTGAGGGGACAAGCTGAGAGCATGGCAGAGTGGGATCACAGCCTATCTGGCTGAAAAAGGCTGGTGAGCATTAGTAGGTTCTAGAATGAGTGTTATGATTTTATTTTATATGTAAACCTTTATTTCCAATACCTCCATCAACTTATTACTTGAATCTCTGTTCAGTGTGAAATAAACTTCTTGTGTTCATTAAAAATGTGTTTAAGGGCTGTGAGTTGAGCAGAGTGGTGATCCTGAGGTGAAACTAGTAAATTGGTGTGTACTATTCTTCTGGAAGTAGTGGATCTGTTAATTCTGGGAGCAACCAGTGGAATGGAGGCTGGGCACTCCAGAGGGATACGTGGAAGTCTCGGGGGTTGGAATGTACCTATCATTAACCTGTAAAGAAACAGCAGGGCCCGCAGAGCAGTGTCTGTGTAACCACAGGCTGGTGATGTTGGGGAACTGAACCACAGCAAGCATAGACAAGACTTCCTTGTGCTAAAGGCAGGTGTTGGTGAGAAGCCTCCCAACCCTGGGTGCCCTAGAGAAGTGTCACAGTTTTCCTTTCTATTTCAAAGCTAGAACTTATGTTTTAACAAGACAACTCATCACTAGCCTTCCACGTTGTCTCCGTATGTTAACGATGCAAAGGATTACCTCTGTCACTTTTCCTTGAGCATCTCGAACTTCATTAAGACCAACAAACTCTTCATATCTATCCCACCAACTTTTGACTGTTGTAGAGATTCTTTTGAGGGAGTTTCTTCCCAAAACTTTCCCTACTTCCGTCATCCGATGAAAAAGTACCATGGCCATTTCCATTGCTGGCTTAGTCTCAGGCCTCTTAGGTCCTGGTGAGCAGTAAGTCCTCACTACATGTAAACTCATTCTTTGGCTCCTCAGTATAAACGAATGGCGATATTGCATGCCATACCATACTGAGGATATGGTAGCATTACACCTCATGAGATCTAAATCTTGAATCCAATCACTGATTAAAACCACTGCAAGGATAAAGAAGCAAAGAAGAGTCACAAAATGAAAAGGAAAAAATAAATACATACCTCTTAAATCTAATGTACATAAGGCTGTAAAAAGAGACATACGTGCTTGTTAAAAATTAAGACATTAACACTAATGATGGCTCCACAACCATTACTTACTTAGGCTGCACTAGGATACTTTCCATGGTTTTCATCAAAATGCTTATGTATGGCAGTTCTGCCATATATTCTTGCCTTCCTGCTACTCATAAGTATTCCCATGATGCCTCCTGATTACTAATTCACTCAAAGGACCTTGAGTAGTGGACTTTTGCAGAACTGGTAGCAATATAAACTGCCACAAAGAAGCATAGCACTCAAGCACAGAAGCAATTTACCTATAGATCTGTTATAGATCTGTTTATTATACATTTCCACACTTGAGCTTAGCACTATTCTATTCCTGCTACTGATCCTGGGAGGAGGTGGGGGGAAGCAGAGGAAAAAAAGGGAAAGACAAAAAAAAAAATCAATGAAGGGGGAAACAAAGACACCTTCCCCCAAGAGAAATTAAATACTGGAGTGGGGAAAGACAAATACACAAGGGACAGAGGTAAAACAGTGGGAGTGCCAAATTTAGTTTTCAACATAATTTCTCCACCTGTGAGTATCTGGAAAACTAAAATCTAAACATGAACCACCAAGATCATCAAATTAGCTCGTAGTGGCTCCACAGAAGGGGTTGCTTTCTGAAACAGGCTAGAAAGGTGTATATGTTGTTCCCCCACTCCCTCCAAAAGCAGATGCCCTATCAGTGTGAAATTTCAGTGTTAACTTCTATGCCTTTTGAATTTTTGTTTGGCTTCACTTTACAGTTTTTAATTGGAAATCTTTTAAATTGGACTTTGGCTGAAATTTATCCATAGCCATTTTAGCTTTCATTGTTGACAGAAATCTTACAAAAACATTGACTCTCTATAGAAAACTTGGTAGCAAGTTGGGTCCCAAGTAGATCTGGTGCACACAGGTAGTTAAATAGGATTTAGGGGGTCTTATTAGCTAATTGATGAGACTGAGTGCGTATAGATAAAACCTTCTCCACCAGAAGCTGCACTTTTATTTTGGTCAGATTTTATCCTACAACGGAGAAGCAGTCATGTAGAGCTGCTTAAGGATAAAACAGTCTCATCAGTAGCACTTCTATCCACCACAGGACTGCCTCCTGGTTAAGCTTTTTTTTTTTAAACCCATGGAAATTAATACAAGCTTTTTGCATGGGACTGCTGATAAACTGCCGCACAAACACATCTCGTTACATTAACTTAGCGTTAAGATTTTTTTCAAATATATTTTCTCACACCAGTGCAAACACTAATTGGAGGGTCACAAGTTTCATTGCTCAAGTAGGCTGAGCTCTGTGTTATCCAGCTTAAGTGAAAACAGAGGGCTGGCTGCGGGGGATTGACTAAACTGGAGGAAAGTGCTCGCCTGTCCATCCACTGTATTGTGATGCAACATAACCACTGCATTTTGATGCCACATAACCACTGCAGGTAGTGAGTTCAATGAATATAGAAGATACCTTGCTAAGTGTTGACAGCTTGTAGAAAGTTGATCACCTGTTCACTATAACTAAGGCTAAGATTTTGTCATGGTTATTTTTAGTAAAAGTCACGGACAGGTCACGGGCAATAAACAAAAATTCATGGAGGGGAGGTCACAGCATGGAGGGACACCAGAGCACAAGTGTCGGCTATCCATGCTTCCTTAGTGGACCCCAGTTTAATCGGCCCAGATGTCCAAGTGACGATTCAACCCTTCAAGTCAAACTCTTTTGACTTGCCTACAGCCAAGTTGCCGGTCCAGTATAAGGGCTGGTCAGGAATGTGGACTTTTGCAGTCTATGATGATTATCCCATCCCCATGCTGTTGGGGGAAGACTTGGCCAATCACGTGAAGCTAGCCAAGAGGGTGGGAATTGTCACCCGCAGCCAGGCTAAGCAAGCTGTCACACCTAGCTCTGTTTCAGAAACTTCTACCAGGACCCAGTCAGAGGTGATGGAACTGGACCCCATGCCAACGTCTGCAACAGCAGCAGTGGATCCAGTCACAGAGACCCAGACAGAGCCAGTCTGAGAACCGGAACCGGCAGAACAACCAGCACCAGAACCATTGCCAGCACTGAATCCAGTACTTGCAACCCCAACACCAGAAGACCCCACCGAACCTGCACTGGCAGCAGCAGATAACCCTACACAAGAGGCTCAGCCAAAGCTTGAACCCCAACATAGTGCACCAGTGGACAGCAGTTCACAGTCAACGGAAACAGCCCCATCACCTGCATTGCTTCCAGAGGGACCAAGCCAAGGTCCACAATCCAATGAGGAACTGGTGTCTCCAGCATCAAGGGAACAGTTCCAGACCAAACAGAAAGCAGATGAAAGCCTCCAGAGAGCTTGGACGGTGGCACAGAGCAACCCACCGCCTCTCAGCTCTTTTAACTGATCCAGGTTTGTTGTAGAAAGAGGACTTTTATATAAGGAAACACTTTCTGGTGGACACCAGGAAGACTGGCATCCTCAAAGACAATTGGTAGTTCCAACTAAGTACCGGGTAAAGCTATTAAGCTTAGCCCACGATCATCCTAGTGGCCAAGCTGGGGTGAACAGAACCAAAGACCATTTGGGAAAGTCGTTCCACTGGGAGGGAATGGGCAAGGATGTTTCGACCTATGTCCAGTTTTGTGAGGTGTGCCAACGAATGGGAAAACCCCAAGACCAGGTGAAAGCCCCTCTCCAGCCACCCCCATAATTGAGGTTCCATTTCAGCAAGTAGCTGTGGATATTCTGGGTCTTTTTCTGACAAAGACACCCAGAAGAAAGCAGTACATACTGATTTGCATGGATTTTGCCACCTGATGGCTGGAAGCAGTAGCTCTAAGCAACACCAGGGCTAAAAGTGTGTGCCAGGCACTAACGGACATTTTTGCCAGGGTAGGTTGGCCCTCCAACATCCTTACAGATGCAGGAACTAATTTCCTGGCAGGAACTATGGAAACCCTTTGGGAAGCTCATGGGGTGAACCACTTGGTTGCCACCCCTTACCACCATTAAACAAATGGCCTGGTGGAGAAATTTAATGGAACTTTGGGGATACATAAATGAGCACTCCAATGATTGGGACCTAGTGTTGCAGCAGTTGCTCTTTGCCTACAGAGCTGTACCACATCCCAGTTTAGGGTTTTCACCATTTGAACTTATATATGGCCGCCAGGTTAAGGGGCCATTACAGTTGGTGAAGCAGCTATGGGAGGGGTTTACATCTTCTCCAGGAACTAACATTTTGGACTTTGTAACCAACCTACAAAACACCCTCCGAACCTCTTTAGCCCTTGCTAAAGAAAACCTAAAAGATGCTCAAAAAGAGCAAAAAGCCTGGTATGATAAACATGCCAGAGAGCGTTCCTTCAAAGTAGGGGACCAGGTCATGGTCTTAAAGGCACTCCAGGCCCATAAAATGGAAGCGTCGTGGGAAGGGCCATTCACGGTCCAAGAGCGCCTGGGAGCTGTTAATTATCTCATAGCATTCCCCACCTCCAACCGAAAGCCTAAGGTGTACCATATTAATTCTCTAAAGCCCTTTTATTCCAGAGAATTAAAGGTTTGTCAGTTTACATCCCAAGGAGAAGATGACGCTGAGTGGCCTGAAGGTGTTTACTACGAAGGGAAAAGCGATGGTGGTGTGGAAGAGGTGAACCTCTCCATGACCCTTGGGCATATGCAGCGATAGCAGATCCAGGAGCTATGCACTAGCTACACACCGACATTCTCAGCCACCCCAGGACTGACTGAACGGACATACCACTCCATTAACACAGGTAACGCTTACCCAGTTAGAGCCCAACCTTACCGGGTGTCTCCTCAAGCTAAAACTGCTATAGAAAGGGAGATCCAGGATATGCTACAGATGGGTGTAATCTGCCCCTCTGGCAGTGCATGGGCCTCTCCTGTGGTTCTAGTTCCCAAATCAGATGGGGAGATACGGTAGTCCACACAAAAATGTAAGCTAAATGCTGTAACTCACCCAGACAACTATCCAAAGCCAAGCACAGATGAACTATTGGAGAAACTGGGATGGGCCCAGTTCATCTCTACCTTGGACTTAACCAAGGGGAATTGGCAGGTAACCGCTAGATGAATCTGCCAAGTAAAGGTCAGCCTTCATCACACGTCGGGCTGTATGAATTTAATGTGCTCCCTTTCAGGCTGCGGAATGCACCTGCCACCTTCCAAAAACTTGTAGATGGTCTCCTAGTGGGATTGGGAGACTATGCAGTCGCATACCTTGACAATGTGGCCATATTTTCGGATTCCTGGGCAGAACACCTGGAACATCTACAAAAAGTCTTTGAGAGCATAAGGGAGGCAGGACTAACTGTTAAGGCTAAGAAGTGTCAAATAGGCCTAAACAGAGTGACTTACCTTGGACACCAGGTGGGTCAAGGAACTATCAACCCCCTACAGGCCAAAGTGGATGCTATCCAAAAGTGGCCTGTCTCAAAGTCAAAGAAACAGGTCCAATCCTTCTTAGGCTTGGCTGGATATTACAGGCGATTTGTGCAGCAATACAGCCAAATTGTGCCACTGACAGACCTAACCAGAAAGGAACAGCCAAATGCAGTTCAGTGGACTGAAGAGTGTCAGAAGGCCATTAACCAGCTTAAAACGACACTCATGTCTGACCCTGTGCTAAGGGCCCCAGACTTTGACAAACCGTTCCTAGTAACCACAGATGCATCCGAGCGTGGTGTGGGAGCAGTCTTAATGCAGGAAGGATCGAATCAAGAGTTCCATCCTGTAGTGTTTCTCAGCAAGAAGCTGTCTGAGAGGGAAAGCCACTGGTTAATCAGTGAAAAGGAATGTTACACCATTGTCTACGCTCTGGAAAAGCTACGCCCATATGTTTGGGGACGGTGTTTCCACCTGCAAACCAACCATGCGGTGCTACAGTGGCTTCATACCGCCAAGGGAAATAACAAAAAACCTATTCGGTGGAGTTTAGCTCTCCAAGATTTTGATATACAACACATTTCAGGAGCTTCTAACAAAGTGGCTGAGGCACTCTCCCATGAAAGTTTCCCAGAATCAACTGGTTAAAATCGTCCTTGAGATGTGGAAAATATTCTTAGTCTTTATACAGTTAGTAGTATATTTAGAGGTGCATGTGTCTTATTAACTCTGTTTTCTCCTAGAGTTCCAGGAAGAAATCACAGCCAGTGTTTCACCTTATCTGTGATTTGGGGGGCGTGTCATAAATATAAAGGGAAGGGTAACCACCTTTCTGTATACAGTGCTATAAAATCCCTCCTGGCCAGAGGCAAAACCCTTTCACCTGTAAAGGGTTAAGAAGCTAAGGTAACTTCGCTGGCACCTGACCCATAATGACCAATGAGGGGACAAGATACTTTCAAATCTTGGGGGTGGGGACGACGGACGACAAAGGGTTCTTTCTGTCTGTGTGATGCTTTTGCCGGGAACAAATCAGAAATGCAAGCCTTCCAACTCCTGTTAAGTTAGTAAGTAATCTAGCTGGAAAAAGCGTTAGATTTTCTTTTGTTTAATGGCTGGTAAAATAAGCTGTGCTGGAGGGAATGTATATTCCTGTTTTTGTGTCTTTTTGTAACTTAAGGTTTTGCCTAGAGGGATTCTCTATGTTTTGAATCTGATTATCCAGTAAGGTATTTACCATCCTGATTTTACAGAAGTGTTTCTTTTACCTTTTCTTTAATTAAAATTCTTCTTTTAAGAACCTGATTGCTTTTTCACTGTTCTTAAGATCCCAGGGTTTGGGTCTGTGTTCACCTGTACCAATTGGTGAGGATTATTATCAAGCCTTCCCTAGGAAAGCGGGTGTAGGGTTTGGGGGGATATTTTGGGGGAAGATGTCTCCAAGTGGGCTCTTTCCCTGTTCTTTGTTTAAAATGCTTGGTGGTGGCAGCATACTGTTCAAGGACAAGGCAAAGTTTGTACCTTGGGGAAGTTTTTAACCTAAGTTGGTAAAAACAAGCTTAGGGGGGTCTTTCATGCAGGTCCCCACATCTGTACCCTAGAGTTCAGAGTGGGGAAGGAACCTTGACAACTCCAAGATCTCTTTCTTGAGTGGTAACAGTTAATTTAGACCCCATCATTTTGTATGTAGAGTTGGGCTTACTTTTTCCAAAGTGCATTACTTTGCACTTAACATTGAAAGCTTATGCTCAAATAAATTTGTTAGTCTCTAAGGTGCCACAAGTACTCCTTTTCTTTTTGCGAATACAGACTAACACGGCTGCTACTCTAAAACCTGTCATTAAGCAAGGCACTGAATTTAGCCGTATGGAGTGGAAATCTATCAACTTCATGAAAAAACTCGTATAGTGTGTATGGTACCACCCATTGTTTCATGTTCTCTGTGTATATAAATCTCTCCACTGTATTTTCCACTGAATGCATCCAATGAAGTGAGCTGTGGCTCAAGAAAGCTTACGCTCAAATAAGTTTGTTAGTCTCTAAGGTGCCACAAGTCCTCCTTTTCTTTTTGAGGATACAGACTAACACGGCTGCTACTCTGAAATCTGCCATTTTGTCACCCAGTTTAGTGAGATCCCTTTGTAACTCTTTGCAATCAGCTTTGGACTTAACTATCTTGAGAAATTTTGTATTCCTTGCAAATTTTGCCACCTCACTATTCACCCCCTTTTTCCAGATCATTTATGAATCAGTACTGGTCCCAACACAGATCCTTGGTGGAACCCCTTATTTACTTCTCTCCATTGTGAAAAATGACCTGCTATTCCTATCCCTTGTTTTCTATCTTTTTACCAGTCACTGATCCATGATAGGACCTTCCCTCTTATCCCATGACTCCTTACTTTGCTAAAGAACCTTTGGTGAGGGACCTTGTCTAAGGCTTTCTGAAAGTACAAGTACATTATATCAACTGGATCACCCTTGTCCACATGCTTTACTCCTGAAAGCCCATGAAAGCTTATGCCCAAATAAATTTGTTAGTCTCTAAGGTGCCACAAGAACTCCTCGTTGTTTTTGTAATAAAGCAGTGAGGCAGGATTTCCCTTTACAAAAGCCGCGTTGACTCTTCCCCAATGTATTCTGTTTATCTATGTGTCTGAGAACTTAGTTTTTCCTATAGTTTCAACCAATTTGCCTGGAACTGAAGTTCAGCTTACTGGCTTGTAATGGACATGTGACGGTGCCCCCCTTATGGCTTTATGGAAATATTGTTATGAATATAGATATGACATAACTGGACTATGTTTTATGCTACATATGCCATGTAACACATCTATGTAAAGGTTATGATCTACTGAATCTATTAATCCTATTCGCATGCATGTATCGGTTTTGTATTTGAAGTTATGAATATTGGCTGTGTACTGGCTTGATTTTTTAAGTAGCCTTTGTAAAGCATTTGGTCAGCGTCTTGAGAAAGGAATGTGCAAATTAAGTACCCAATCAAGAAGCATTTAACAAACAATGGATGTTGGAAGGTTCCAATCCACATAAGAAGTCTTCCTGGAGACATTCAAGATACCATGTGGGTAACGGCTGTCACCTGTAAGTTCTGAGTTATGCATGGACATGCGACTTGCCCATGTGACTCCAAAACTCACATCTTGTAGCTGGACTTTGCATAGAGAGAGGAGGGGGTTTCCACCCACCAGAGAGTCTATTTAAGCCCGTGAGAGACCCCTTCATTTTGTCTTCAGCTTGCTCAAGAGATGGCCTCTCCACCCCAAAGGTTACCTGAAAGAAACTGGAACAAAGGACAGTAATGGGGCTGTGAGTGACTGCTGGACCCAGATTAGAAGGAGACTAGTCTGTAAAAGGAAGCTTACTGAGTGAGGATTTTATCTGTATTCAGTTTCATTACTGTACTAGACTTAGACTTGTGGGTTCTATTTTATTTTGCTTGGTAATTCACTTTGTTCTATCTGCTACTACTTGGAACCACTTAAACCCCACTTTCTGTATTTAATAAAATCACTTTTTACTTATTAATTAACCCAGAGTATGTATTAATACCTGCGGGGGCAAACAGCTGTGCATATCTCTCTATCAGTGTTATAGAGGGCGAACAATTTATGAGTTTACCCTGTATAAGCTTTATACAGTTTGGACCCCATTGGGTTTGGACCCCATTGGGAGTTGGGCATCTGAGTGTTAAAAGACAGGAACACTTAAGTTGCTTTCAGTTAAGACTGTAGCACGTGCTACAGACCCTGGGTCTGTGTTGGAGCAGACTGGCATGTCTGGGTCAACAAGACAGGGTGCTGGAGTCCCCAGCTGGCAGGGAAAGCAGGGACAGTAGTAGTCTTGGCACATCAGTTGGCAGCCCCCGGGGGTTTCTGTGATCCAATCCGTCACAGTACAAGACTGCCTCAGAAGCTTAAAGGCTGATTTAAGTGATAGGTTACATACCATAGTTCAGGGGTGGCCAAACTTACTGACCCTCCAAGCAGCATACGACAGTCTTTAGAAGTTTGAGAGCCAGGGCACAACTGCTGGACCTCAAGGCTTCAGCTGGCAGGAGGCGCCTGCCGGGGCTTGAGGCTTCAGCCCTGCTCCTGCTGAACCCCCGAGCCCTGTTGTGCATGGCCTTTGGGGCTGAAGCACCAAGGCTCCCCCTCCCTACTGGGCAGAAGTCCCTACCCTAACACCCTGCTGCAAGGCAGAGGTCCCAAGAATTGTGCAGGGGGGGGAGCCAGCACCACGAGCTGCACTTTACCTGTAAAAGAGCCACATGTGGCTCGTGAGCCATAGTTTGGCCGCCCTGCTATAGTTAGTAGTTCTGTAGTTTCATATCTGAGTTCCTTCAGAACACTTGGTTGAATATCATCTTGTCCAAAACCTTCTCTATTCACACTTCAGTCTGGGACAGTTCCTCACATTTGTCACTTAAAGGGAATGGATCAGGTGTAGGGATATTCCCCACATCCTTTGCAGTGAAGACTGATGCAAAGAATTCATTTCATTTCTATGCAATGGCCTTGTCTTTCTTGAGTGCTCCTTTAGCACTTTGATCATCCAGGGACCCCACTGACTGTTTGGAAGGCTTCCTGCTTCTGATGTACTTAAGAGTTTATGCTCTTCTACGTTCCTCACTAGGATTTGCCTTCCAATTTTTAAAGGATGTCTTTTTGCTTCTGTGACACCCTATGCTTCAGGGGAGCACCCTGTAACCTCCATATTCATCATTTGTATATAATTGTGATATTTCTTATAAAGCATGCTGTGTAAGGTATCATAGGAAAGGTTATTATCTGCTGAAAGCCACTGTTCTATCCAAATATGTATATCATTAGTATATATGAAGTTATGAGATTGTGCTGTATGGTTGTCACTACAATATGCTGTGAGTTGGAGATTGACCAGATATTAGTTCCGCAGAGACAACAACAAAGTTGATAATCAACGCCCAGGCGAGTGTTGAACAAGAAAGGATCTTGAGTGGTGCAAGATTGTATATCCCTGTGGTACAAGGCTGGCAGCTGGGGGGATTTGGCTGGTGCCTTTCTCTGTGTAATTGCTTGAATGCTCCCAGAGCCATTCACGAATCTGGCTGGATGGGGTTGTACTGAGTGATAACAGCACCTGCAGGGATTTGCTGTTTGTCACCAGTAAGGCATCTGGAGAGACAGCTCAGATTTGTGAGTTAAGGGGGCAGAGTGGTCCCACAGTCTCAGGTTGCACCCTGGGAATCCTGTCACAGCTTCTAACTGACTCTTTTACTCTGCTGTGTAGCCATGGTGGAATTTTGTGGTTCTCTTACTGGTTTTTTTGGTGTATACATCTAGTGTGAGTCTCTGTTATGGTGTGTTTAAATAGTCTCCACACAGTTTGCAAGCACTTCACCCTTGTAACAGTTCCTTTTCATTTCCATTTAGCTCACTTTTTTGTGTGTGTGTTTCCCTTTTTTAAGTTAAATGCTACCTTGGTAGGTTTCTTAGGCATTTTCCCCCCAAGCAGTTCAGCTATAGTCACCTCCTGGACCAGATGCTATGCTACACTTAGGACTACATTAAGAACTGCCTCTCCTATTGTGGTACCCAAGACAAGCTGCTCCAAGAACCAGCCATTTATGGTGTCAAGAAATTTTGTGTCTGCATCCCTTTCTGAGGTGATTTGTACCCAGTCAACATGAGAATAATTGAAACCCTGCATTATTATTGCATTTCCTGCCTTTGCAGTCACTTTAATCTCCCTGAGCATTTCACAATCATCACTCTAGTCAGGTGGTCCACGTTATGGCTGGTCCCACTGCAATACTATAATTGTTCAAACATGGAATTTCTAGCCATAGAGATTTTAGGGTACAGTTTGATTCATTTAAGATTTTTACTTTATTTGAATCTATGCTTTTTTTCCACATACAGTGCCACTCCCCCACCAACGCACTCTGTCATTCCTACATATTTTGTACCCTGGTACAGTGAAAGCTCTTTTATCTGACATTTTACCAACCGGCAAGCTCTATAACCTGGCATTTCTGATCTGCTCCGAAAGTCTGGTTTATAGTGCAGTTGGTGTGGGGACTGCAGGGGGCTGGGGTGTGGGAGGGGCTGCGGGGCATGCTCTGGGAGGGAGTTTGGGTCTGGTAGGGGGTTTGGGGTGCCAGATTTGGGGGGGGGCACTCACCTCCGGCAGCTCCTTGTCTCTGTTGCTCCTGACAGAGGTGTGGCCAGGCGGTTCTACAGGCACTCTGCCTCTGTTCCCCCCCGCCCCGAGCGCTGACTCCACGGCTCCCAAAACGTTGGCCGGAACCGCAGCCTATGGGAACTGTGGGGGGCAGCATCCGCAGATGGAGACAGCTTAGCTGCTCGCAGAGCTGCCTGGCTGTACCCCCGCCAGGAGCAGCAGGGAAGGGGAGCCGCCAGAGATGAGCACCCCGCATCTGGCACCCCAAGCCCCCTCCTATGCCCCAAGCCCATTCCCGGACCCAAACTCTCCATGGAACTAATGACAAACTAGTCTGAACACTTGCATAATGCAGACCATTGAAATTAATCTCATAAGCACTTCCCCCCAATACTCCCTCTATCCCCCCCCCCGTGCCTCCCTCCATTACTCCCTCGACGCCCCCCCCGGCTCACCCCTCCCTCCCATTCTCCCCATCTGCCTGCAACCCCTTATCAGTACCTGCCCGGCTTGACGCGCGTCCCCAACCGACCCCTTCTCAGCGCGTGCCGCGGTACCCCACTCCTGTCTCTCCTATCTCGGGCACGCGCTGACCACTCTCGGCTGAGCTCGGAAGCGGGCACCTAAAACTGTACGGTGGCCGCAAAAAGTCAGACGGAAGTGATAAGCCGACGGACTTGTACTTCCGGGCAGCGCTGTGGTTGGGAGCGTGTGGAGACTTGCACTGCGCTATGTCGGGCAGAGACGGTAATGGGGTCTCTAGAAAGCCATTGTCCCCTTTTCTCCTGCCGGCCCTGAGGGTTCGCTTTCGTGCGGCTAGAGGCTGAGCCCTTCCCATTTCCCGGATCGGCCGCAGAGGAAACAGAGACTTGCTGGGCTTTGTGTTTCCGCCGTCCCTTCGTGCGTGGCTCTGGAGTGGGCGCCGCTCGCGCTCCCCCGCTCTTTTCCCTTTCTCCCCGTGAGGGCTCTGGGGCGAGCGTCCCTCTCCTCTTTTCTCCCTCCTCCCGTGAAGGGTCCTGGGGTGGGGGTGGAGCTCTCATGCGAACACCCGGCTCTGCGCCTCACTTTTTCCTTTTCCCTTGGTGTAGGCGGTAAGAAGAAACCTCTGAAGCAACCGAAGAAACAGACAAAGGACATGGACGAGGTGGGAGTCAGTGCTGAGCTCTTCCCTTCGTGGGTGGGCTGAGGGTCTGGCTACTGGTAGGGGACTTTGCTCACCTTGGACTAGGGTCTGGGGAGCAGTGGCACCTATAACCGGGTTTTTTGGAGGTAAACTTGACTGGTAACCTGGCCACAGTGAAGCTGGGGTCTAATGCAGGGGTTCTCACAACCAAAAAAAAAAACTCTTATTGATGGCGGGTCTGACACATTTTCCTGAAATGCTCGGGGCAGGGGATTGAGGTGCAGAAGAGACTTGGGGTGTTGAATGGGGGGGGGGCGCTCACCTCCAGCAGCTCCCTGCAAGCATGAGAAAGGCTATACTGGGTAAGACCAAAGTATCCTGTCTTCTGACAGTGGCCAATGCTAGGTGCCCCAGAGGGAATGAACAGAACAGGTAATCATCAAGTGATCCATCCCCTGTTGCCCATTCCCAGCCTCTGTTTGCCAGAAGCTAGGGACACCATTCCAGCTCATCCTGGCTAATAGCCATTGATCTACCTATCCTCTGTGAACTTATCTAGTTCTTTTTTGAACTCTGTTACAGTCTTGGCCTTCACAACATCCTCTGGCAAGGAGTTCTACAGGTTGACTGCATTGTGTGAAAAAAAACTTCCTTTTGTTTGTTTTAAATCTACTGCCTATTAATTTCATTTGGTGACCCCTAGTTTGTGTGTTATCAGAAGGAGTAAATAACAGTTCCCTATTTACTTTCTCTACACCAGTCATGATTTTATAGACCACTATCATATCGCCTCTTAGTCATCTCTTTTTCTAGATGAAAAGTCCCAGTTTTATTAATCTCTCCTCATATGGCAGACACTCCATACCCCTAATCATTTTTATTTCCCTTTTCTAAATCTAAATATCTCCAATATTGTATATCTTTTTTGAAATGGGGTGACCACATCTGCACGCCATATTCAAGATGTGGGCGTACCATGGATTTATATAGAGGCAATATGATATTTTCTGTTTCTGTTTCTTGATGATGCCCAACATTCTGTTTGCTTTTTTGACTACAGCTGCCCATTGAATAGATGTTTTCAGAGAACTATCCACAATGACTCCAAGATCCCTTTCTTGAGTGGTAACAGCTAATTTAGACTTTCTCATTTAATATGTATAGTTGAGATTATGTTTTCCAATACGCATTACTTGGCGTTTATCAACATTGAATTTCATCTGCCATTTTGTTGCCCAGTTACCCAGTTTTGAGAGATCCTTTTATAGCTCTTTGCAGTCTGTCTGGGATTTAACTATCTTGAGTAGTTTTGTATCATCTGCATATTTTGCCACCTCATTGTTTATCCCTTTTTCCAGATCATTTATGAATATGTTGAATAGGACTGGTCCCAGTACAGACCCCTGGGGGACACCACTATTTACCTCTCTCCATTCTGCAAACTGCTACCCTTTGTTTCCCATCTTTTAACCAGATACCAGTCCATGAGAGGCCCTTCCCTCTTATCCCATGACAGCTTACTTTGCTTAAGAGCCTTTTTTGAGGGATCTTATCACAAGGCTTTCTGACAATCTAAGTATACTATATGTACTGGATCTCCCTTGTTCACATGCTTTTTAACCCCTTAAAGAATTCTAGTAGATTGGTGAGGCATGATTTCCCTTTACAAAAACCATGTTGACTCTTCCCCCAACAAATCATGTTCATCTATGTGTCTGACAGTTTTGTTCTTTACTATAGTTTCAACCAGTGTGCCCGGTACTGAAGTCTGGCTTACTGGCCTGTAATTGCTGGGATCGCCTCTGGAGCCCTTTTTAAAATTTGGTATCACTTAGCTATCCTCCAGTTATTTGACAGAAGCTGATTTAAATGGTCGGTTACAAACCACAGTTAGTAGTTCTGTAATTTCACATTTGAGTTCCTTCAGAACTCTTGGCTCAATACCATCTGGTCCTGGTGACTTATTACTGTTTAGTTCATCAATTTGTTCCAAAACCTCCTCAAATGAACCTCAATCTGTGACAGTTCCTCAGATTTGTGACCTAGAAAGAATTGCTCAGGTTTGGGAATGTCCCTCTCATCCGCAGCCATGAAGACCAATGCAAATAATTCATTTAGTTACTCTGCAATGGCCATATCGTCCTTGAGTGCTCCTTTAGTATCTCGATCATCCTGTGGCCCCACCGGTTTAGCAGGATTCCTGCTTCTGTTGTACTTAAAAAATTTTTTTGCTATTACTTTTTGAGTCTTTGGCTAGCTGTTCTTCAAATTTTTTGGCCTCCCTAATTATAGTTTTACACTTTATTTGCCAGGGTTTATACTCCTTTCTATTTTCCTCACTAGGATTTAACATCCACTTTTTAAAGGATGCCTTTTTGTCTCTCTCTGCTTCTTTTACTTCGTTGGTTTGCCATGGTGGCATTTTTTTGGTTCTCTTACTATGTTTTTTAATTTGGGGTATATATTTAAGTTGAACCTCTATTCTCGTGTCTTCACAAAATTTCCATGCACATTGCAGGGATTTCACTTTTGGCACTGTACCTTTTAATTTCTGTTTTACTAACTTCCTCATTTTTCTGTAGTCCCCCTTTCTAAAATTACATGCTACGGTGTTGGGGTGTTTTCCCCGCCACAGGGATGTTAAATTTAATTATATTATGGTCACTGTTACCAAGCGGTCCTGCTATTCAACTCTTTGACCAGATCCTGTGCTCCACTTAGGACTAAATCAAGAACTACTTCTCATTTTGTGGGTTCCAGGGCTAGCTGCTCCAAGAAGCAGTCATTAGTGGTGTCTAGAAATTTTATCTCTGCATCCTATCCTGAGTTGACATGCACCCAGTCAATATGGGGATAGTTGAAATTGCCCATTACTATTGAGGTTTTTAAAAAAAAATGTTTAGCCTCTCTAATCTCCCTGAGCATTTCACAGTCACTTTCACAGTCCGTAATATAGCCCTACTGCTATATTCTTATTATTAGAACATTGCATTACTATCCATAGAGATTCTGTGATACAGTTTGGTTTATTTAAGATTTTTACTTCATTTGATTCTATGCTTTCTTTCACATATAGAGCCACTCCCGCATCAGCACAAACTGTATATTTTGTTCCCTGATATTACTGTGTCCCATTATTCTCATTTCACCAAGTTTCTGTGATGCCTGTTATACCAATATCCTCATTTAATACAAGGTACTCTAGTTCACCCATGTTATTATTTAGACTTCTAGTATTTGTATATTAACACTTTAAAAACTTGTCACTTTTCAGCTGTCTGCCATTACATGATGTAATTGAATGGGATTTTTTTTCATTTGACTGTTTCTCATCAGATCCTACCTGTATTTTATCATATTCCATCCTCTCCTCCTTACTAGGACATAGAAAATCTCCATTAATAGATCCTCTCCTAAGGGATGTTTGTCCGAACCACGTGCTCCTCCACACCTGTTGGCTTTCCCCCAGCCCTTGGTTTAAAAACTTCTCTACAACCTTTTTAATTTTAAGTGCAAGCAATCTGGTTCCATTTTGGTTTAGATGGAGCCCATCCTTCCTGTACAGGTTCTCCCTTTCCCAAAAGTTTCCCCAGTTCCTAATCTATACTCCTCCTCCCTACACAATTGTCTCATCCATGCATTGAGACCCTGCAATTCTGCTTATCTAACTGGCCCTGTGCGTGGAACTGGAAGCATTTCAGAGAATGCTACCATGGAGGTTCTGGATTTCAATCTCTTACCTAGCAGCCTAAATTTGGCCTCCAGGACCTCCCTCCTATCCTTCCCTATGTCACTGGTACCTACATGTACCACAACCACCAGCTCCTCCCCAGCACTACACATAAGTCCTTCTAGATGTCTCGAGAGATCTGCAACCTTTGCGCCAGGCAGGCAAGTCACCATGCGGTTCTCCCAGTCATCGCAAACACAGCTATCTATGTTTCTAATGATCAAATTCCCCATAACTATTACCTGTCTCTTTCTAATAACTGGAGTTCCCTCCCCTGGAGAGGTAACCTCTGTGTGAGAGGATACCACAACGTCATCTGGAAGGAGGGTCCCAACTATAGGATTGTTTCCCTCTGTTCTAGTTGGATGTTGTCCTTCCCTGCGACTTTGATCCTCCTCAACAGCACAGAGGCTGTCAGACTGGGGGGTGGGACCGTTCTACTGTGTCCCAGAAAGTCTCATCTATGTACTTCTGTCTGTCTCAGCTCCTCCAGTTTAGCCACTCTGGTCTCCAAAGTCTGTACTCTGAGGGCCAGGAGCTTAGCTTTAGGAAAAACAAATATGCACTGTGATATGTTCCCCCTGGGGTACCACCTGAAACTGGGGTACCGCTGAGCCCTCTGACCCACCAGCCTGGGCTCCCTCTCACACTGTGCTGCTGTGACAAGCTGCAGACATGCTCCCGGTCTTACATTTCCACCAGTATACCCACAGGTACGGACACACCGACCCAGCTGCAGTTACATGCAGGCTCTCTGACCAGCCACTGCATGTGAACCAACAATAGAGAGGCTACAGACAAAATAACCACCAGCTTCCCAGCCTAGGACCCCAGAGCTTTACTGTCCTGCCTCAGTCCAAACCCCAACCAGTATGAATTTATTGTCCAGTTCACCTCCCCCTCAATGTGGAGAGGAATATGCAACAGCCTTTGCCCCTTGAGCTACGATTTCCCATGCATTTCACTCAACCTCACTGGTCTAGATAAAGCAAAAACAAGTTTATTAACTACAAAGGATAGATTTTTAAGTGATTATAAGGGATAGTGAACGGATCAAAGCAGGTTACCTAGCAAATAAAAAAAACAAACCGCACACTAAGCTTAATGTACTAGATAGATTGGATATGAATTAGCAGATTCTCACCCTAACTGATGGTACAGGCAGACTTGCAGATTCTTAAGGCACAAGCTGCGTTAGCTTTACAGCTTGGGTTTCTCAGGTTTACATATACAACTGTGGTCTCCAACCTTTTTACTCCCAAGATTACTTTTTGAGTTTAAAGGCAACTGAGGATCTACCCCAACCCTTCTCCAAAGCCCCGCCCCACTCATTCCCTCTCTCACCCCCCGTCACTTGCTGTCCCCGGAAGGGGCCACATGCTGCTCCTGGAAGGGGCCAACACGCCCCTGTGGTCCCTGGGAGGAGTGGGGGGCAGCATGTGGCTCTGTGCGCTGCCCCTTTGCAAGCACCACCCCCACAGTTCCCATTGGCCACAGCTCCCTGTTCCCAACCAATGGGAGCTGCGGGAGCAATGCTTGCAGGCAGGAGCAGTGTGCGGAGGGAGACCCCTGCCCCCAGGGCTGCACTGGCCACTTCCGGGAGTGGCATGGGGCTGGGGCAGGCTGGGATCCTGTCTTAGCAGCAGGTTTCAGAGTAACAGCCATGTTAGTCTGTATTCGCAAAAAGAAAAGGAGTACTTGTGGCACCTTAGAGACTAACCAATTTATTTGAGCATGAGCTTTCGTGAGCTATAGCTCACTTCATCGGATGCATACCGTGGAAGCTGCAGAAGACATTATATACACACAGAGACCATGGTGTGTATATAATGTCTTCTGCAGCTTCCACGGTATGCATCCGATGAAGTGAGCTGTAGCTCACGAAAGCTCATGCTCAAATAAATTGGTTAGTCTCTAAGGTGCCACAAGTACTCCTTTTCTTTTTTGTCTTAGCAGCAGTCCTGCTGTGCCGCCGGAGATCACGATCAACTGGGAGATCCTCTAGGATCAACCAGTTGATCGCAATCAACCGGTTGGTGACCACTGATATACAGGCTAGAAATCCCTTTAGTCTGTGTC
Organism: Lepidochelys olivacea; assembly: GCF_965140295.1. Classification (NCBI taxonomy): domain Eukaryota; kingdom Metazoa; phylum Chordata; order Testudines; family Cheloniidae; genus Lepidochelys; species Lepidochelys olivacea. The sequence continues at coordinate 27,667 of NC_140417.1, read as the reverse complement.
CAGCACTTCCCACAGTTCTATCTTTGTTCCTCAGATATTTCCAGGGGTCTCTTTGTGTGGGGAGTGAAGAACAACAGATTATGTTAGTCCCTACCTTATATAGCTTTAGCGTATGGCAGGAACCCTTTGTTTCAAAACTTGGTTCTCAGTCTGGTTTGTGGAAAAAACCCAGACATAGCAAGATGGAATCCAAAAACATGTGATCTGGTCACATGCTCATGCAATATTATAGCAGCCATTGCTTAAAGGCTGGCCAAAACTTTCACAGGAAGGTTAAGTTCTGCCAGGGTCCATTGGCTTTGCTGATGGCTCATCAGCAAAACCGTCTGGCTTCTTCATTTTCAGGGCTAGCTGTAGGTGTCACCCAGAGTAAGCATGATTGAAATGTAGATACATAGTTAATCACCCCGAGCTCCCTTCTATGGCCTCTCACCCCCCTGCTTGCCTCTTGACCATGGTGCCAGGTAAGGCTGGCACTGCTGAAGCCCTGCTACTGTGGGCTGAAGCCCAGAGCCGGAGCCCTATGGCTAGAGCAGGGGTGGGGTGGCTGAAGCCAAGAGCCCTGCAGCTGAAGCCCAGAGCCCTTAAACTGGGAGGGTGGGGGCCTGAAGCTCAGAGGTGGCTGCCAGAGCTCCAAGGCTGATGGGAGAAGGGAGAGTTAAGCTTGCCCCTGGAGCCCCTCAGTGCTGCAGGGAGCGGCCACTGCTTTGCCCCCTCCCACATCTCTGCCCAGGTGGCCGCATGCAGCCACGGTGGCAGCATTTGAGAAGCTGGCTAATGGAATGTGCTGAGACTGCATAGAGCCAGTAAGCAGCTGCCTCTGTTGTAAATCCCGGACTCACTGTAACTCTTTGGTCTGCGATGTGGCCTGCTTGTAGCATCTTGTAGGCAAGCTTGTAGCAGGGCTTGCCTACACTTAGAGCACTGCAGCAGCTGCTACAGCGAATGAAGAAGCTTTACCATTGGTATAGGTACTCCACCTTTCCAAGAGGTGGTAGTGCTGTCTACACTAGTGGTTAGGTTGATATAACTGTTGCTTCAGGGTGTAGAAAATCCACACCCCTGAGCAACGTAGTTTTACTGACATAAATTTATAGTGTAGACCAAGCCTTAATTGTGGACAGTGGTCTCTCCTTACTCTAATCCAGTTTTGCTGCAGAATTTTCATTGATATGAATAGCATTTTATGGCTACTTAATGGCTCGCTTCTGGTCCTAAAAATCTGTTAATCTATAGGTAGATAAGAGGAAGGAGAGCTTCTGCTGACATAGCTTTTGCTGTTTGTGGAGGTGGTTCTGCTATGCTGATAGGAGAGCTCTTCTGTTGTCATAGAACTTCTTCACCAGATGCGCTGCATTGGTGCTGCTGTACGTATAGACATGGCCTGTTCCACTGGGTTGGTGTTATTCCACACATTTGAATTCCAGCATTTATCTGCATTCACTCCAGCTGCATTCACTGTTAGGTGTAGCTCTATTGAATGGTGGAGTGATTAGTTGGAGCATCTTGGCAGAGTTGTTGCTATGATGTGAAGAGAAGTGTATGTGCATCTTGCGGGATCAAGTATGTCTCATCTCAGTGCTGAGTTGTGTAGATTGCATCAACAGAGGTGCCCAGGAGTTTTCTTGTTGTGGGGATTGTTTTAAAGAGCATAATTGTTTTAAAATACAAAATGCATCGCTAACATGTTTGTCACCCATCATTCTACAAATATATTGCATCCCTTCTGAGGTTGGATTGTTTTAAATCAAACCAGTACATGTCACTGATTTTAATCATAGTTTAAATCAGCAAACAAGAATTCTTGATTTAACTAATTTATTTTAATTTTGTTTTGCATTTGTAATTTTGGTTATTTTCCTAAAGAAAAGGTTGATTCTCATTGGTTGGTAACCATTACAAGATTTTAATTTGTAACTAAATATTGCCTTTATGGTAAACTTGGTACTTCTTGCTAACGAGGAGGATACACTATTGATGCAGACTTATTGCATAACTTCGTATGTATTTCTTCAGATTCTTAAGTTTTACATTTTTATTATGCTAGGAAATCATAAATGATGCATTTCTCATTTACTTGGTTATTTTTGTGCTCATGAATTGTGTCCAGCTGGATTTGGATGGAAATTTAGAATTATTTTAAAATGCATAAAAACTGCATTTATATTAAATCAAACTACCTTAAATGTGCTGGCTACATACTTTTTTTTCTTAGGTCTAACACAATATGCATTTTCATTTAAAACAAAACGATTTTTTTAAACAAAGGAAGTAGTAACTGTAGTTAGTTAATTGAACTGATGGTTTCTGGCCTTCATGTCTTTCAAGATTTTAGAATTAGTAGATCTCATCCTTTCACACCTATTTTTTTTTCATTCGTAGACTGCAAGAGAAAAACAAGCTCTCCAGCTCTTTCAGCTCCCAATCGGTTTCTTAACTTTTAATTAACTAATTGTTGAACTGAACTAGTTGAATAAACTGAAAAGAAGAAAATATTCTCTTTGCATGTGCAAAAGAGGCTAGTGCTGTCAGAAGTTTTCGTTTAGCACATCAACAGACTCTGATTCCAGGTGCTTAATAAGTGACTTCTACCAGTTCAATAGTTTGATGTTCTTCAAAATTTAAGCAGCAGACATATACTGGTCAATACTTTCTATTTAACGTAAAAGATTCTAATAGATTGTAGTATATTTAGCCCTTAACCTATGTTGTCATAACTTCAAATTTAATTTTAAAATGGTTTCATTTAAAAAAGGACAAGTAATATAATTTCAATTAAAAATAACACTTCGTTGTTTTTTTAGAAGGTTAAATTGATTATTTTTTTTTAAGCCAACCTGTAACGGTGTTCCTTAGCAGCACTCCATCCTTAGAGGAGCTATGTGTGGTGTTAGCATGTTGGGGTATTGCTCAAAAAGGGAAGGGTTAAGGTTACGTTGAGAGTCTGGTATGTATTTAACTTCGTATTTCCTGGTTTCCAGAGGTTAAAGTTTAGCCACTCTCCATATTCTGGTAGGGCCCATGGCTGCACTGGGCAACCTTCATTTTGTTAATTTTTGGGCATTTAATATTATATGAAATGGCATATCAAGGGTCCGTCAGGGATCAGTCCTGATCCAGTCCTGTTCAATATCTTCATCAGTGATTTTAGATAACTGCATAGAGAGTACACTTGTGAAGTTTGCGGACGATACCAAGCTGGGAGGGGTTGCAAGTGCTTTGGAGGATAGAATTAAAATTCAAAATGATCTGGACAAACTGGAGAAACGGGCTGCAGTAAATAGGATGAAATTCAATAAGGACAAATGCAAAATACTCCATTTAGGAAGGAATAATCAATTACACACATACAAAATGAGAAATGACTACGTAGGAAGGAGTACTACGGAAAGGGATCTAGAGGTCATAATGGATCACAAGCTAAATATGAATCTACAGCATAACACTGTCGCAAAAAAGTGAACATAATTCTGGGATGTATTAGCAGGAGTGTTGTAAAACACAATAAGTAATTCTTCTGATGCGCTCAGCACTGATTAGGCCTCAACTGGAGTATTGTGTCCAATAAAAGCCCAGAGGACAACAACAAAAATGAATAAAGGTCTAGAAAACGTGACTTTGAGGGAAAATTGAAAAAAAAATTGGGGTTGTTCAATATGGAGAAGAGAAGACTGACAGGGGGCAGGATGGAACACACACATGATAACGGTTTTCAAATACATAAAAGGTTGTTACAAGGAGGAGGGAGAAGAATTATTCTTCTAAACTTCTGAGGATAGGACAAGATGCAATGGGCTTAAATTGCAGCAAAGGAGGTTTAGGCTGGACATTAGGCTGTCAGGATGGTTAACCACTGGAATAAATTGCCTAGGGCAGGATTTCTCAAACTTCATTGTACCGCAGCCCCCTTCTGAGAACAAAAATTACTACAAGACCCCAGAGAGAGGGACCGAAGCCTGAGTCCCTCCATTGTGGGGGTACTGAAGCTTGAGGACTTTATGGGCCTTGGACTTGGGCTTCAGCCCCAGGCCCCATCAAGTTTAACAGCCCTGGCGACCCCATTAAAATGTGATCGCGACCCACTTTGGGGTCCCAGCTCACAGTTTGAGAACCGCTGGATAGGAAGGTTATGGAACCTCTGTCATTGGAGGTTTTTAAGAACAGATTAGACAAACACCTGTCAGGAATGGTCTAGTTATTACTATTGAGGTCCCTTCCAGTCTTACATTTCTATGATTCTATGGCTATCTTGCTTTAGTTTAGAAGAGATTTATAGTTCTGTGGGTTTTCTTGTTTTCTGTAATTTTATGATTTCCAGTTGCTTACCTCCAGTTTACTGTTTTTCACAAAACCCTTGTCCACTGCAGTGGTCAGAGGGAAGATGCTAACAAATGTTGACTTTTCTTCAGGAAGATTTGGCGTTCAAGCAAAAACAGAAGGAAGAGCAGAAGAAACTTGCGGAGATGAAGACAAAAGCTTCTGGGAAAGGCCCCCTTAGTAAGTGGCCCACTCAATAACTGGCTTGCCTTAAGGATAGCAAAAGTTAAGAAATTATTTTTAATGTTTTTTGCTACACTGCCATAGCAAGGACTATACTTTAGGTTATTTTTAGGGCTGTCAAGTGATTAATCGAACTGTTAAACAATATAAGAATACCATTTATTTAAATAGTTTTTGCCGGTTTCTATATTTTCAAATATACAAATATAGGGTCAGGCCTGGGGACTCGAGGCTCCAGCCTCTTCTCTCTCTCTTCCCCCCCCCCCCCCCCCCCCGGTGGGGTTTGTGGCACAGGGCTCCAGTCCCACCATCACCCAGGAAGCTGTGGGTTGGGGTTGCTTCAGCCCCCCTGCCGCCGATGTCTCCCGCCCTGTCCTAGGTATGCAATTAACATGTTAAAAAAATTAATGCATTAATTTTGCTTTCAGTTAATTAATTGCAGTTAACACCTGCACTTGACAGCCTTAGTTATTTTAAATTCCAAAGTGAGCTGGTTTTAACTGCAAATTACTCAAGTTATTAAACACACACAAGAAATTAGGAGCGACAAATGAAGACCAGAATGATTCAATTAAGATTTCTTGATTGACCCAAACTAGTCCATTCTAATAACTGTACCCACTGACAATCCCATTACTATTTCATCTCGCCAACACTTTTTATTAGAAAAATAAAATTCTATCTTAAATATGCAGGATACATAAGAAAAAGTTGATCAAACATATTTTGCATTTAAAACTGTTTAATATAAAAGTTTTGCTATAGTTAGTGAATTTAACTGATTGTTTCTGATCACGATGTCCTTCAAGATTTTGGAACGACTAGTTCTCATCCTCTCACACCATGTTATTACTCACAGATTGGAAGAGTGAAACAAACTTTCCTGTTTTTTTCAACTCCCAATCAGTTTCTTAACTTTGAATTAACTAGTTGTTGAACTGAACTAAACTAAATGAATAAATTGAGATAAAATTATTCTCCTTGTATCTGCAGAAAGTGGTTACTGCTGTGAAAAGCTAATTTAGCACTTCAGCCAACTCTGGTTCTGTGTATTTAATCATTGACTTCCAATAGTTCATTGGTTTGACTTTCTTTAATACTTGGGTAGCAAACATGTACTGCTTATATTTTTTATGTAATGTACGTGATTCTAATAGCCTATGTTAAGGCCTAAACATACTGTAATCTATCATAATTACAAATTTTATTTTTAAATGTTTATTTTTAAAAACTGTATTTAAATACAAAAAATGATTTTGTTGACCTTTTAAAAAATCTTTTTTTTTTTAAATTCACCATCTCTTCTCCCTACCTTCTGTTGTCTGTCTGTTCTACATAGTCCCTGCCCTGAAGATCTTAAAATGTCTCATGTTTCCACATTGCTTAGTCTTAGCATATGCACAACATGCCTCAGGTGGTACATCACTAGGATTCATCACCGAATTTGGTGTGCTGCTTGGATCATTAGCTTCCTTTGTCCCAGCCAGGTACTAACAGGAAGTGTGATATGAATGCTGATCCATGTGCACACCCACCCCTGCCCCCCAGTTCTTAGTACAGCAAGGCCTTGATTCTGATTGGGGCCTCTAGTTGCTATTGGAAGGTTGCTGTTGTCTGTATTCTTACAGCCTCAAATAGACCTTCATAGAATCATAGAATATCAGGTTTGGAAGGGACCTCAGGAGGTCATCTAGTCCAAACCCCTGCTCAAAGCAGGACCAATCCCCAACTAAATCATCCCAGCCAGGACTTTGACCTTAAAAACTTCTATGGAAGGAGATTCCACCACCTCCCTAGGTAACGCATTCCAGTGTTTCACCACCCTCCTAGTGAAAAAGTTTTTCCTAATATCCAACCTAAACCTCCCCCACTGCAACTTGAGATCATTACTCTTAGTTTTGTCATCTGCTACCACTGAGAACAGTCTAGATCCATTCTCTTTGGAACCCCCTTTCAGATAGTTGAAAGCAGCTATCAAATCCCCCCTCATTCTTCTCTTCTGCAGCCTAAACAATCCCAGTACCCTCAGCCTCTCCGCATAAGTCATGTGTTCCAGTCCTCTAATCATTTTTGTTGCCCTCCACTGGACGCTTTCCAATTTTTCCACATTATTCTTGTAGTGTGGGGCCCAAAACTGGACACAGTACTCCAGACAAGGCCTCACCAATGTCGAACAGAGGGGAACGATCACGTTCCTCGATCTGCTGGCAATGCCCCTGCTTATACATCCCAAAATGCCATTGGGGTTCTTGGCAACAACGGCACACTGACTCATATCCAGCTTCTTGTCCATTGTAACCCCTAGGTCCTTTTCTGCAGAACTGCTGCCTAGCCATTCGGTCCCTAGACCGTAGCGGTGCATTGGATTCTTCCATCCTAAGTGCAGTACTCTGCACCTGTCCTTGTTGAACCTTGTCAGATTTCTTTTGGCCTAATCCTCTAATTTGTCTAGGTCCCTCTGTATCCTATCCCCACCCTCCAGCATATCTACCTCTCCTCCCAGTTTAGTGTTATCTGCAAACTTGCTGAGGGTGCAATCCACACCATCCTCCAGATCATTAATGAAGATATTGAACAAAACCGGCCCGAAAACCGACCCCTGGGGCACTGCACTTGATACCGGCTCCCAACTAGACATGGAGCCATTGATCGCTACCCATTGAGCCCGACAATCTAGCCAGCTTTCTATCCACCTTATTGTCCATTCATCCAGCCCATACTTCTTTAACTTGCTGGCAAGAATACTGTGGGAGACCATGTCAAAAGCTTTCCTAAAGTCAAGGAACAACACGTCCACCGCTTTCCCCTCATCCGCAGAGGCAGGTATCTCGTCATAGAAGGCAATTAGATTAGTCCGGCATGGCTTGCCCTTGGTGAATCCATGCTGACTGTTCCTGATCACTTTCCTCTCCTCTAAGTGCTTCAGAATTGATTCCTTGAGGACCTGCTCATGATTTTTCCAGGGACTGAGGTGAGGCTGACTGACCTGTAGTTCCCAGGATCCTCCTCCTTCCCTTTTTTAAAGATGGGCACTACATTAGTCTTTTTCCAGTCGTCCGGAACCTCCCCCGATCACCATGAGTTTTCAAAGATAATGGCCAATGGCTCTGCAATCACATCCGCCAACTCCTTTAGCACGCTCGGATGCAACGCATCCGGCCCCATGGACTTGTGCTCGTCCAGCTTTTCTAAATAGTCCCGAACCACTTCTTTCTTCACGGTGGACTGGTCACCTCCTCCCCATGCTGTGCTGCCCAGTGCAGCAGTCTGGGAGCTGACCTTGTTCGTGAAGACAGAGGCAAAAAAAGCATTGAGTACATTAGCTTTTCCCACATCCTCTGTCACTAGGTTGCCTCCCTCATTCAGTAAGGGGCCCACACTTTCCTTGACTTTCTTGTTGCTAACATACCTGAAGAAACCCTTCTTGTTACTTTTAACATCTCTTGCTAGCTGCAATTCCAGGTGTGATTTGGCCTTCCTGGTTTCACTTCTGCGTGCCCGAGCAATATTTTTATACTCTTCCCTGCTCATTTGTCTGATCTTCCACTTCTTGTAAGCTCCTTTTTTGTGTTTAAGATCAGCAAGGATTTCATAGAATATTATAGAATATCAGGGTTGGAAGGGACCTCAGGAGGTCATCTAGGCCAACCCCCTGCTCAAAGCAGGACCAATCCCCAATTAAATCATCCCAGTCAGGGCTTTGTCAAGCCTGACCTTAAAAACTTCTAAGGAAGGAGATTCTACCACCTCCCTAGGTAACGCATTCCAGTGTTTCACCACTCTCCTAGTGAAAAAGTTTTTCCTAATATCCAACCTAAACCTCCCCCACTGCAACTTGAGACCATTACTCCTTGTCCTGTCGTCTTCTACCACTGAGAATAGTCTAGAACCATCCTCTCTGGAACCACCTCTCAGGTAGTTGAAAGCAGCTATCAAATCCCCCCTCATTCTTCTCTTCTGCAGACTAAACAATCCCAGTTCCCTCAGCCTCTCCTCATAAGTCATGTGTTCCAAACCCCTAATCATTTTTGTTGCCCTTCGCTGGACTCTCTCCAATTTATCCACATCCTTCTTGTAGTGTGGGGCCCAAAACTGGACACGGTACTCCAGATGAGGCCTCACCAATGTTGAATAGAGGGGGACAATCACATCCCTCGATTTGCTTGCTATGCCCCTACTTATACATCCCAAAATGCCATTGGCCTTCTTGGCAACAAGGGCACACTGCTGACTCATATCCAGCTTCTCGTCCACTGTCACCCCTAGGTCCTTTTCCGCAGAACTGCTGCCTAGCCATTCTGTCCCTAGTCTGTTAAGTCTGATTTCACTGTTAAGCCAAGCTGGTCGCCTGCCATATTTACTATTCTTTCGACACATGGGGATGGTTTGTCCCTGTAACCTCAATAAGGGTTCTTTAAAATACAGCCAGCTCTCCTGGACTCCTTTCCCCCTCATGTTATTCTCCCAGGGGATCCTGCCCATCAGTTCCCTGAGGGAGTCAAAGTCTGCTTTTCTGAAGTCCAGGGTCCGTATTCTGCTGCTCTCCTTTCTTCCTTGTGTCAGGATCCTGAACTCGACCGTCTCATGGTCACTGCCTCCCAGGTTCCCATCCACTTTTGCTTCCCCTACTAATTCTTCACAGTTTGTGAGCAGCAGGTCAAGAAGAGCTCTCCCCCTAGTTGGTTCCTCCAGCACTTGCACCAGGAAATTGTCCCCTACACTTTCCAAAAACTTCCTGGATTGTCTGTGCACTGCTGTATTGCTCTCCCAGCAGATATCAGGGTGAGAGAAGTCTCCCATGAGAACGAGGGCCTGCGATCTAGTAACTGCCGTTAGTTGCTGGAAGAAAGCCTCGTCCACCTCATCCCTCCAGTCCGGTGGTCTATAGCAGACTCCTTCCACGACATCACCCTTGTTGCTCACACTTCTAAACTTAATCCAGAGACTCTCAGGTTTTTCTGCAGTTTCATACTGGAGCTCTGAGCAGTCATTCTGCTCTCTTAAATACAGTGCAAATCCCCCACCTTTTCTGCCCTGCCTGTCCTTCCTGAACAGTTTATATCCATCCATGACAGTACTCCAGTCATGTGAGTTACCTCACCAAGTCTCTGTTATTCCAATCACATCATAATTCCTTGACTGTGCCAGGACTTCCAGTTCTCCCTGCTTGTTTCCCAGGCTTCTTGTATTTGTGTATAGGCACTTGAGATAACTTGCTGTTTGTCCTGCTTTCTTAGTATGAGGCAGGAGTCCTCCCCTCTCGCACTCTCCTGCTCGTGCTTCCTCCTAGTATCCCATGTCCCCACTTACCTCAGGGCTTTGGTCTCCTTCCTCCGGTGAACCTAGTTTAAAGCCCTCCTCACTAGGTTAGCCAGCCTGCTTGTGAAGATGCTCTTCCCTCTCTTCGTTAGGTGGAGCCCATCTCTGCCTAGCACTCCTCCTTCTTGGAACACCATCCCATGGTCAAAGAATCCAAAGCCTTCTCTCTGACACCACCTGTGTAGCCATTCGCTGACTTCCACGATTCGATAGTCTCTACCCAGACCTTTTCCTTCCATGGGGAGGATGGACAAGAACACCACTTGCGCCTCAAACACCTTTATCCTTCTTCCCAGAGCCCTGTAGTCTCCAGTGATCCGCTCAAGGTCATTCTTGGCAGTATCATTGGTGCCCACGTGGATGAGGTGACACTCATGCTGTACCCACGTGAGCATTTGCCCTTCTGCCAAAAGGTTTTTCAGGACTAATTAGGGTCCCTGACAAGGGAGTGGAGCCATTGATGGGGACTCATTTTTTCTGATCTTTTGTTAATCTGTATGGCTTTCTTCCCCAGACGTGGTGTGGGAGGAGGAGAGGAAAAAAAATTGTTATTGAAAAAACTGTAGGCAAAGCCTTTCAAGTATATTTTCTGACTTAGTGGGCCAAATTTTGCTGTTACACCCATGTGAGCCCACAGTGGTTACCAGGACCGGAGAGGTGAATGAACAGATTTTCAGTGGTGGTAGCACTGTTTTGTGTGCTGTACATCTTATGTAATAAGAGGACAAAGTAGAGGATTTTCTTGAATGGATGCAAGAGGTCTCTGGATGCATAGTCCTGCTGACTAAAATAGGTGCGTAACTGATGTAACAGGAATTCGGTCTCAGTGCAAAGCTTGTTATACAAAATAAAGCATGTGTTGATGAGGAAGTTGAGAAAGTAGTAAAATAAATTATGCATAAAACATTAACTCAAAGTCAGGTGGACTGTAATACAAACAGTGTGGTGGTTGAGGTGAAGGTTCTTAGATAGGGGATTGAGTCGACGTGGTAATAAAGGAAGTTGTTGTAGAAGAAATTTGGCATGTGGGACTAAACCTCTGTATAGGCTTCAGATGTCTTTGTGGTTTTCTTTCTTTTGGCAGCTGGTGGTGGCATCAAGAAGTCTGGCAAAAAGTAGTTACATGCTGTAGAAGAAGCAGTCTGCTCCCATTGGTTGCTTGTCTATGCAATGGATCTGCGGATTCCTGTAGTCAAGAAAATTCGCTGTCATTTGAGTACCTTGTGCATTTTGCTCAGTCAAAATAAATTGTTTTGTTAAGATATGGTGTCTCTCTCTTATTGCTCTGTAGACTGACTTTCAAAATGCATTACCGATTTAACTTCATAGGAGACTACAGTTGAAGACCATTTGAAATTATAGTTGGCCCATAGTGTAGCTGGTGTTTAGTTCCAAGAACAAACTTATTCAACTTCTGCACTGCTGATATCTGTGTGCAATTCAAGGTGTCTGATTTATACAGCTCTATAGTACATGAGTCCTGGATATCAGAGAGACTGCCTCTCTCCCCATGTACTGCTGTGACTGAGGTGCTTGAATAGTGAACGGACTTTCTCATTGGAGGGTCCCTGTTCCTTCCCATGCCGCATCTGCTTCCTGAAAAATTCCCACTGTTCTCTCTTTGCTTGGGGAAGTGGGATGGGGTATTATCTAAGAAATGCCTTTGTCTTGCTCTAATTTTAATAAATTACGTTAGTGTATCTTGTACAAATCTATTATGTGATTGGTTGCACTCTTTAATACAATTTTCCAGTGATTAATACCTGAAGTATTAAGTAGGCTGAAAAAATCCACTATAAATCAGAAGCATAGGGAGTATTTAAAGGTGAGCATGTACGGAGGAGCTGGTTAAAGTTGGGTTTGAGGGTTTGCATGTTGGGGTGGGAGAGAGACCACTTGCTGTGAGCACTGGGAACCAGAGGACACTTAATGCAAGTAGCCAGGGAAGACTAGTTTGTCTTTCTGTATGGGATGAGTGGTTTAAGATGGCTGCTACTTTTTAAGTAAGCATGGTGGGAGGAGCAGATAAGTGAGGAATAAAATGTGAAGAGTGGTTTATGTCAGTCTCTTGGGGCATGCTTCAAGGAAGTGTCTGGAGAGGAGTGGTTAAGTGAGCACCAGGAGAGAAAGTTTAGGGTGGAGACAGAAGAGGACATTTTTAGTGTGAGCAGATGGAGGATAAGGGTGCAGAGTGAGCATTTGGGGACAGGAATAGCTTACAAAATGAGCACCATGGGAGGAATGGGTTAGGGAATCTGGAAGCTGTTTTGGGTGAATGCATGGTGAAGGGTGGAGAACCGTTTAAGTCAAGTACAACTGAAGGAGTGGTTTATGGTTCAGCACATAAGGGTGATGGCTTAACTTAAACCTGTGGTTTAGCCTAAGGAATCTCCACACTCGGGGCTTGTCTCCACTTATTGATGGATCTTGCATCTGCTGGAACAGATAAGAACATAAAAACATAAGAATGGCCATACTGGGTCAGACCAAAGGTCCATCTAGCCCAGTATCCTGTCTACCAACAGTGGCCAATGCCAGGTGCCCCAGAGGGAGTGAACCTAACAAGTAATGATCAAGTGATCTCTCTCCTGCTGATGACAAAAGTGACACAGGACAAGGAACCTGTAAGTGAAACTGGATGGAAACTCTTGAGCCAAAGATTTTTCCTGTGTAAGACTAAGTGGACCTAGGGTTTAATAGATGTGAGCCTTTTAATTACATGAGAGATTTTAATGCTGCTCCTAGTGAGGAAGAGCATCAATAGTGTCATCAATGTTCATGGGCTTTAGGGTCAGAAGGAACCATTATGCTCATCTAGTTTAACCTCCTTCATAACACATACCAGAAAATCTCATCCAGTCATTCCTGCAGTGGAGGGAATTACTCTTTCCTACTACATAAGTGATACTATTGAGCCCAATAACTTGTAGCTGAATTTCAGTATATCTTTTTAAAAGACTTATCTCACTTTAAAGACTCCCAAGTTATAATAAATTTACCACTTCATTTTGGAAAATGTTCCAGTTGGTAATTTATGCTCTCTGTTAAAAAGTAGTCTTTCCTTCCCCTGCCACCGCACCTCATTTGAATTTGTCTAACTTCAGCTTCCAGCCATTGGAAGTTGGTATAGCTGTCAGTTACATGAAAGAGATCCACAGTGTTAAATGTTGGGGCAGAGGAGCCTTTTCTGAGGCGAGCTATACACAGTCTATCTCCAGTACTAAATGCTTTTTCAGTTTGGTTTTAAGAATTCACAACAATTGATGTAGCAGGTTTGACTCAGAGATCAGCAGGCCTAGTGGACAGGCTGTGGCTCAACAGACTTTCCATCCTGTAACAGGTTTGACTCAGCAATCAACAGGCCCAATGCACAGGCTGTGGCCCATCAATTCTCCAGTGCATTAGAGTTCTGGATAGAGTGAGGCGGTAAGGAGATGTGGGCCCTCCCTCTCCTCTGGGTCCTGGTGTGGAATTTCTCGTGCAGCTGACCAGCCTCCCCTGGGCCACTTCCTACCTCCCTGATCTCTTTTTGGTTTGGGGTAGGGTTGCAGCCCACTTTCCCCCCAGCAGGAGGTCCTGATCGGTCCCACCGGCTCAGTCAGTCACATGAGCATTCATTAGTCCTCTTCCTAGTGTTCAGTTATTCTCTCTCAGCATGGAGTGGGGGTAGGAAAAGGGGCAGGCCTCTACCTTCCTGATTGGGTCTTACCCTGGTCCAGACAAACTTCTGTGGATTGCTTTGTCACTAGAAGCTGTTAACTGGTTTTCTCTCTTTGGACACACTCCTTTGTTTTCCCCTTGTTTGACTGTCTGAGTCCCCTTTTGCACAGATCCTCCATTTGGAGCATGTGCAACAGCTGCTGAGGAGACATAAGAATGGCCATACTGGGTCAGACCAAAGGTCCATCTAGCTCAGTATTTGGTCTTCCGACAGTGCCCAATGCCAGGTGCTCTGGAGGGAATGAACAGATGAGGTAATCATCAAGTGATCCATCCCCTGTCGCTCATTCCTAGCTTCTGGCAAACAGAGGCTAGGGATGCCATCCCTGCCCATCCTGGCTAATAACCATTAGTGGACCTATCCTCCATGAACTTGTCTAGTTCTTTTTTGAACCCTGTTATAGTCTTGGCCTTCACAACATCCTCTGGCATGGAGTTCTATGGTTGACTGTGCCTTGTGTGGAAAAAATACTTCCTTTTGTTCGTTTTAAACCTGCTGCCTATTGATTTCATTTGGTGACCCCTAGTTCTTGTGTTAGGAGGAGGAGTACATAACAGTTCTTTATTTACTTTCTCCACACCAGTCATGATTTTATAGACCTCTGTCATATCCCCTCTTAGTCATCTCTTTTCCAAGCTGAAAAGTCCCAGTTTTATTAATCTCTCCTCATATGGCAGATGCTACATACCCCTAATCATTTTTGTTGCCCTTTTCTAAATCTTTTCCAATTCAAATCTTTTTTGAAATGGGGTGACCACATCTCCACGCAGTATTCAAGATATGGGCGTGCCATGGATTTGTATAGAGGCAATATATTTTCTTTCTTATTATCTGTCCCTTTCTTAATGATGCCCAACATTCTGTTCGCTTTTTTGACTGCTGCTGCACATTGAGTGGATATTTTCTGAGAGCTATCCACAATGACTCCAAGATCTTTCTTGAGTGGTAATAGCTATTTTAGACCTCATCATTTTATATGTATAGTCAGGATTATGATTTCCAATGTGTATTACTTTGCATTTATCAACATTGAATTTCATCTGCCATTTTGTTGCCCAGTCACTTAGTTTTGAGAGATCCTTTTGTAGCTCTTCGCAGTCTGCCTGGGACTTAACTATCTTGAGTATTTTTTGTATCGTCTGCATATTTTGCCACCTCACTGTTTACCCCTTTTTCCCAGATCATTTATGAATATGTTGAATAGGACTGGACCCAGTACAGATCTCTCAGGGACACTACTATTTACCTAAAAAGAAAAGGAGTACTTGTGGCACCTTAGAGACTAACCAATTTATTTGAGCATGAGCTTTCGTGAGCTACAGCTCACTTCATCGGATGCATGCCGTGGAAACTGCAGCAGACTTTATTTATACACAGAGAATATGAAAAAATACCTCCTCCCACCCCACTGTCCTGCTGGTAATAGCTTATCTAAAGTGATCATCAGGTGGGCCATTTCCAGCACAAATCCAGGTTTTCTCACCCTCCACCCCCCCACACAAATTCACTCTCCTGCTGGTGATAACCCATCCAAAGTGACAACTCTTTACACAATGTGCATGATAATAAAGTTGGACCATTTCCTGCACAAATCCAGGTTCTCTCACCCCCTCACCCCCCTCCCAAAAACCACACACACAAACTCACTATCCTGCTGGTAATAGCTCATCCAAAGTGACCATTCTCCCTACAATGTGCATAATTAAGGTGGGCCATTTCCAGCACAAATCCAGGTTTTCTCACATCCCCCCCACCCCCATACACACACAAACTCACTCTCCTGCTGGTAATAGCTCATCCAAACTGACCACTCTCCAAGTTTAAATCCAAGTTAAACCAGAACATCTGGGGGGGGGTTAGGAAAAAACAAGAGGAAATAGGCTACCTTGCATAATGACTTAGCCACTCCCAGTCTCTATTTAAGCCTAAATTAATAGTATCCAATTTGCAAATGAATTCCAATTCAGCAGTTTCTCGCTGGAGTCTGGATTTGAAGTTTTTTTGTTTTAAGATAGCGACCTTCATGTCTGTGATTGCGTGACCAGAGAGAATGAAGTGTTCTCCGACTGGTTTATGAATGTTATAATTCTTGACATCTGATTTGTGTCCATTTATTCTTTTACGTAGAGACTGTCCAGTTTGACCAATGTACATGGCAGAGGGGCATTGCTGGCACATGATGGCATATATCACATTGGTGGATGTGCAGGTATACGAGCCTCTGATAGTGTGGCTGATGTTATTAGGCCCTGTGATGGTGTCCCCTGAATAGATATGTGGGCACAATTGGCAACGGGCTTTGTTGCAAGGATAAGTTCCTGGGTTAGTGGTTCTGTTGTGTGGTATGTGGTTGTTGGTGAGTATTTGCTTCAGGTTGCGGGGCTGTCTGTAGGCAAGGACTGGCCTGTCTCCCAAGATTTGTGAGAGTGTTGGGTCATCCTTTAGGATAGGTTGTAGATCCTTAATAATGCGTTGGAGGGGTTTTAGTTGGGGGCTGAAGGTGACGGCTAGTGGTGTTCTGTTATTTTCTTTGTTAGGCCTGTCCTGTAGTAGGTAACTTCTGGGAACTCTTCTGGCTCTATCAATCTGTTTCTTTACTTCAGCAGGTGGGTATTGTAGTTGTAAGAAAGCTTGACAGAGATCTTGTAGGTGTTTGTCTCTGTCTGAGGGGTTGGAGCAAATGCGGTTGTATCGCAGAGCTTGGCTGTAGACGATGGATCGTGTGGTGTGGTCAGGGTGAAAGCTGGAGGCATGTAGATAGGAATAGCGGTCAGTAGGTTTCCGGTATAGGGTGGTGTCTATGTGACCATTGTTTATTAGCACTGTAGTGTCCAGGAAGTGGATCTCTTGTGTGGACTGGACCAGGCTGAGGTTGGTGGTGGGATGGAAATTGTTGAAATCATGGTGGAATTCCTCAAGGGCTTCTTTTCTATGGGTCCAGATGATGAAGATGTCATCAATATAGCGCAAGTAGAGTAGGGGCTTTAGGGGACGAGAGCTGAGGAAGCGTTTTTCTAAATCAGCCATAAAAATGTTGGCATACTGTGGGGCCATGCGGGTACCCATAGCAGTGCCACTGATCTGAAGGTATACATTGTCCCCAAATGTGAAATAGTTATGGGTAAGCACAAAGTCACAAAGTTCAGCCACCAGGTTAGCCGTGACATTATCGGGGATAGTATTCCTGACGGCTTGTAGTCCATCTTTGTGTGGAATGTTAGTGTACAGGGCTTCTACATCCATAGTGGCCAGGATGGTGTTATCAGGAAGATCACCGATGGATTGAAGTTTCCTTAGGAAGTCAGTGGTGTCTCGAAGGTAGCTGGGAGTGCTGGTAGCGTAGGGCCTGAGGAGGGAGTCTACATAGCCAGACAATCCTGCTGTCAGGATGCCAATGCCTGAGATGATGGGGCGCCCAGGATTTCCAGGTTTATGGATCTTGGGTAGTAGATAGAATATCCCAGGTCGGGGTTCCAGGGGTGTGTCTGTGCGGATTTGATCTTGTGCTTTTTCAGGAAGTTTCTTGAGCAAATGCTGTAGTTGCTTTTGGTAACTCTCAGTGGGATCATAGGGTAATGGCTTGTAGAAACTCGTGTTGGAGAGCTGCCGAGCAGCCTCTTGTTCATATTCCGACCTATTCATGATGACAACAGCACCTCCTTTGTCAGCCTTTTTGATTATGATGTCAGAGTTGTTTCTGAGGCTGTGGATGGCATTGTGTTCTGCACGGCTGAGGTTATGGGGCAAGTGATGCTGCTTTTCCACAATTTCAGCCCGTGCACGTCGGCGGAAGCACTCTATGTAGAAGTCCAGTCTGCTGTTTCGGCCTTCAGGAGGAGTCCACCTAGAATCCCTCTTTCTGTAGTGTTGGTAGGGAGGTCTCTGTGGATTAGTATGTTGTTCAGAGGTATTTTGGAAATATTCCTTGAGTCGGAGACGTCGAAAATAGGATTCTAGGTCACCACAGAACTGTATCATGTTCGTGGGGGTGGAGGGGCAGAAGGAAAGGCCCCGAGATAGAACAGCTGCTTCTGCTGGGCTGAGATTATAGTTGGATAGGTTAACAATATTGCTAGGTGGGTTGAGGGAACCATTGCTGTGGCCCCTTGTAGCATGTAGTAGTTTAGAAAGTTTAGCGTCCTTTTTCTTTTGTAGAGAAGCAAAGTGTGCGTTGTAAATGGCTTGTCTAGTTTTAGTAAAATCCAGCCACGAGGAAGTTTGTGTGGAAGGTTGGTTTTTTATGAGAGTATCCATTTTTGAGAGCTCATTCTTAATCTTTCCCTGTTTGCTGTAGAGGATGTTGATCAGGTGATTCCGCAGTTTCTTTGAGAGCGTGTGGCACAAGCTGTCAGCATAGTCTGTGTGGTATGTAGATTGTAATGGATTTTTTACCTTCAGTCCTTTTGGTACGATGTCCATCTGTTTGCATTTGGAAAGGAAGATGATGTCTGTCTGTATCTGTACAAGTTTTTTCATGCAGTTGATAGAGTTCCACTCCATACGGCTAAATGCAGTGCCTTGCATAATGACAGGTTTCAGAGTAACAGCCGTGTTAGTCTGTATTCGCAAAAAGAAAAGGAGTACTTGTGGCACCTTAGAGACTAACCAATTTATTTGAGCATGAGCTTTCGTGAGCTACAGCTCACTTCATCGGATGCATGCCGTGGAAACTGCAGCAGACTTTATTTATACACAGAGAATATGAAAAAATACCTCCTCCCACCCTACCCTTTGTTTCCCATCTTTTAACCAGTTACCAGTCCATGAGAGGACCTTCCCTCTTATCCCGTGACAGCTTACTTTATTTAATAGCCTTTGGTTAGGGACCTTGTTAAAGGCTTTCTGAAAATCCAAGTACACTATATCCACTGGATCCCCCTTGTCCACATCCTTGTTGACCCCCCTCAAAGAATTCTAGTAGATTGGTGGGGCATGATTTCCCTTTACAAAAACCATGTTGACACTTCAACAACAAATTATGTTCATCTATATTTCTGAAAATTTTGTTCTTTACTATCTTTTCAACCAGTTTGCCCGGTACCAAAGTCAGGCTTACTGGCCTGTAATTGCTGGGATCGCCTCTGGAGCCCTTTTAAAAAATTTGTGTCACTTAGCTATCCTCCAGTCATTTGGTACAGAAGCTGATTTAAATGGTAGGTTACAGACTACAGTCAGTAGTTCTGCAACTTTACATTTTAGTTCCTTCAGAACTCTTGGGTGAATGCCACCTGGTCCTGGTGACTTATTACTGTTCGTTTGTTCCAAAACCTCCCCTAATGACACCTCAATCTGGGACAGTTCCTCAGATTTGTCACCTAAAAAGAATGGCTCAGGTTTGGGAATCTCCCTCACATTCTCAGCTGTGAAGACTGATACAAAGAATTCATTTAGTTTTTCCACAATGGCCTTATCGTGCTTGAATGCTCCTTTCGCATCTCAATCATCCAGTGGCCCCACTGGTTGTTTAGCAAGCTTCCTGCTTCTGATGCACTTCTTGCTATTACTTTTTGAGTCTTTTGCTAGCTGTTCTTCAAATTCTTTTTTGGCTTTCCTAATTATATTTTTACATTTCATTTGCCAGAGTTTATACTCCTTTCTGTTTTCCTCACTAGGTTTTAACTTCTACTTTTTAAAGGATTCCTTTTTTTTCCTTCTCACTGCTTCTTTTACTTTGTTGTTTAGCTGCTGTGGCACTTTTTTGGTTCTCTTACTATGTTTTTTAATTTGGGGCATACATTTAAGTTGAGCCTCTATTACAGGGCTGGGCAAACTTTTTGTCGGGTTTCCAAAATTGTATGGAGGGCTGGGTAGAGGAGTCTGTGTCTCCCCAAACAGCCAGGCGTGACCCGACTGCTTCTTCCTATCCGACCCCTCCTTACTTCTTGCCCCCTGATGGCCCCATTAGGACTCCTGCCCCATCCAACTCCTCCCTGACCCTCCCTGAGCCCTCTGCCCCCGATGCCCCATCTAACCCCTCCTCTCTTTCCTGACTCCCTTCCCCGGGACCCCTGCCCCATCCAACCACCCCTTCTCCCTGTCCCCCACTGCCCCTGGATCTCAGAGGCCAGGCAGGAGGGTCCCACGGGCCGCATGTGGCCCACTGGCCATAGTTGGCCCACCTCTGCTCTCATATGGTGTCTTTAAAAAGTTTCAATGTAGTTTGCAGGGATTTCACTTTTGGCACTCTACCTTTTAATTTCTGTTTCACTAACTTCCTCATTTTTGTGTAGTCCCCGTTTCTGAAATTAAATGCTACAGTGTTGGGTTGCTGTGGTGATTTTCCTGCCACAGGGATGTTAATTTAATTGTATTATGGGCACTATTACCAAGCACTCCAGCTATATTTATCTCTTGGACCAGATCCTGTGATACACTTAGGGTCCTCTTGACTCAGTACTGCTCCTTCACTCTCTTAGTCTCTTTGTGCGGTCTGTAAACCCCATGAAAATGGAGCTTAGGGCTTTAACCTTACTCACTATCAGGGATAGCCAAGTGGTCAAAGAGTAAATGTCTCTTAACTCCTCCTAGGGTTAGGGTGTTCATCCTTGCCCAGTAGCTCACTGGAAAATAATTTTGCCAAAGTGTATTATTGACACTCCTCTCTCTCCCCACCACAGAATGACAAAAATTATTAGTGGTATAAAAATCATAGAATGGTTGGACTGGAAGGGACCTCAAGAGGTCTTCTAGTCCAGTCCCATGCACTCAAGGCAGGACATCTCATCCCATGTCTAGAACAACTTCAACATGGAGAGAGATTAAAAAGACCAGGGCTGTTCATCTTAGAAAAGAGATGACTAAGGGGGAACATGATAGAGAGCTATGAAATCATAAATGGCACAGAGAACATGAATAGGGAAGTGTTATTTACCCACTTGAGTTAGGGTTTAGGGGTAGGGTAAGAGTCAAGGGTTGGGTTTAGGGTTAGGTTTTAGGGGTTAGGGTTCATGGTGAGGGTGGGGTTTGGGGTTAGGGTTTAGGATGAGAGTGGGGGTTAGGGTTTTGGGTTAGGGTGAGGTGGTAGGGGTTGAGGCTTAGGGGTCAGGGTTATGGGTTTAGGTTTAGGGGGTTAAGGTTTAGGGGTTAGTGTTGGGGGGTTAGGGTAGGGTAAGGGAGTTAGGGTTTGAGGGGTGGGGGTGAGGGGTAGGGTTAGGTTTGGGTTAGGGGTTAGGGTTGGGTTTAGGGTGAGAGTTTAGGGGTTAGGGTTAAGGGCTAGGGTTAGGGTTGAGGGTTAGAGGTTAGGGTTTATGGTGAGGGGTGAGGTTAAGAGGTGAGGGTTAGGGTTTAGGGTGAGGGTCAGGGTTTAGGGTCGGGGTTGGGGTTAGGGTTGGATTAAGGGTTGGGGGTTAAGGGATTGGGGTTAGGGTTAAGGGTGGAGGGGGAGGGTTAGGGGTAGGGTGAGGGGTGAGGGTAGGGGTGAAGGTTAGGGTTAGGGTTTACGGTTAGGGTGAGGGTTGGGTTAGGGTCTAGGGTTTAGGGTTAGGGTTATGGTTAGGTTGGGGTGAGGGTTTAGGGGTAAGGGGAGGGGATAGGGTCAGGGTTCGGGGTGAGGGTGGGGGTTGGGGTGAGGGGTTCAGGTTGGGGTTAGGGTGAGGTTGAGGGTTAGGGTTTAGAGTTAGGGGTTAGGGTTAGGGGTTGGGTTTAGGGTTGGGGTGAGGGTTAGGGTTTAGGGTCGGGGGTCAGTGTCGGGGGTCAGGGTCAAGGGTTAGGTTTAGGGGTTAGGGTTAAGGGTTAGGGTTTAGGTTTAGGGGTTAGGGTTAGGGGGTTAGGGTCAGGGTTAGGGGGTTAGGGGTTAGGGTTAAGGGTTAGGGTTTAAGGTTTAGGGTTGGGGGTTAGGGTTTGGGGTTAGGGGGTTAGGGTTTAGGGGTAGGGTTAGGGTTTAGGGTTGGGGATAGGGGTTAGGGTTTAGGGTTAGGTTTAGGGGTTAGGGTTAAGGGTTAGGGATAGGGGTTAGGGTTAAGGGTCAGGGGTTGGGTTTAGGGTTAGGGTTAGAGGGTTAGGGTTAAGGGTTGGGTTTAGGGTTTAGGGTTAAGGGTTAAGGTTTGGGGTTTTAGGGTCAGGGTCAGGTTTAGGGTTAGGGTTAGGGTTAGGGGTTGGGGTTGGGGTTGGGGTTTGGGTTTGGGTTTGGGTTAGGGGTTAGGGTTAGAGGGTTAGGGTTAGGGTTGGGGTTGGGGTTTAGGGTTAGGGTTTAGGGTTAGGGGTTAGGGTTAGAGGGTTAGGGTTAGAGGGTTACGGTTAGGGTTTGGGGTAAGGGTTTAGGGTTTGGGGGTTAGGGTTAGGGGCTGGGGGTTAAGGTTAGGGTTTAGGGTTAGGGGTTGAGGGTGAGGGTTAAGCGTTAAGGGTTAGGGTTTAGGGTTAGGGGCTTAGGGTCAGGGTCAAGGGTTAGGGTTAGAGGGTTAGGGTTAGGGGTTGGGTTTAGGGTTAGGGTTAGGGTTAGAGGGTTAGGGTTTAGGGTTAGAAAGTTAGGGTTTAGAGGTTAGGGTTAGGTTTAGGGTCAAGGGTCAGGGTCAAGGGTTAGAGGGTTAGGGGTTAGGGTTAGAGGGTTAGGGGCTAGGGCCTAGGGCTTGGGTTTAGGGTTAGAGGGTTAGGGTTAGAGGGTTAGGGTTAGGGTTAGGGTTAGAGGGTTAGGGTTAAGGGTTAGGGGTGAGGGTTAGGGGTTAGGGTTAGGGTTAAGGGTTAGGGTTAGAGGGTTAGGGTTTAGGGTTAGAGGTTTAGGGTTAGGGTTAGGGGTTAGGATTAGGGGTTAGGGTTAAGGGTTAGGGGTTAGGGGCCTTAGGGTTAGGGTTTTAGGGTTAGGGGTTAGGGTTAGAGGGTTAGGGGTTAGGTTTAGGGTTTAGGAGTTAGGGTTAGAGGGTTAGGGTTAGAGGGTTAGGGTTAAGGGTTAAGGGTTTGGGTTAAGGGTAAGGGTTTAGGGTTTGGGGTTAGGGTGAGGGTAGGGGTTAGGGTTTAGGGCTAAGGGCTAAGGGTAAGGGGTTAGGGTTAAGGGTTAAGGGTTAAGGGTTTAGGGTTAGGGCTAAGGGCTAAGGGCAAGGGTAAGGGGTTAGTGTTAAGGGTTAAGGGTTAGGGCTTAGGGGTTAGGGTTTTGGGTTAGGGTTAAGGGTTAGGGTTAAGGGTTAGGGGTTAGGGTTTAGGTTTAGGGGTTGGGGTTGGGGTTAGGGTTAGGGGTTAGGTTTAGGGTTTTGGGTTTTGGGTTAGGGTTAGGGTTAGGGTTAGGGGTTAGGGTTAGGGTTAGGGTTTAGGGGTTAGGGGTTAGGGGTTAGGGTTAGGGTTGGGGTTAGGGTTGGGGTTAGGGTTGGGGTTAGGGTTAGGGTTAGGGTTAGGGTTAGGGTTAGGGTTAGGGTTAGGGTTAGGGTTAGGGTTAGGGTTAGGGTTAGGGTTAGGGTTAGGGTTAGGGTTAGGGTTTAGGGTTAGGGTTAGGGTTAGGGTTTTAGGGTTAGGGTTTAGGGTTAGGGTTAGGGTTAGGGTTAGGGTTAGGGTTAGGGTTAGGGTTTGGGGTTAGGGTTAGGGTGGGGGTTAGGGTTAGGGTTAGGGTTAGGGTTAGGGTTAGGGTTAGGGTTAGGGTTAGGGTTAGGGTTAGGGTTAGGGTTAGGGTTAGGGTTAGGGTTAGGGTTAGGGTTAGGGTTAGGGTTAGGGTTAGGGTTAGGGTTAGGGTTAGGGTTAGGGTTAGGGTTAGGGTTAGGGTTAGGGTTAGGGTTAGGGTTAGGGTTAGGGTTAGGGTTAGGGTTAGGGTTAGGGTTAGGGTTAGGGTTAGGGTTAGGGTTAGGGTTAGGGTTAGGGTTAGGGTTAGGGTTAGGGTTAGGGTTAGGGTTAGGGTTAGGGTTAGGGTTAGGGTTAGGGTTAGGGTTAGGGTTAGGGTTAGGGTTAGGGTTAGGGTTAGGGTTAGGGTTAGGGTTAGGGTTAGGGTTAGGGTTAGGGTTAGGGTTAGGGTTAGGGTTAGGGTTAGGGTTAGGGTTAGGGTTAGGGTTAGGGTTAGGGTTAGGGTTAGGGTTAGGGTTAGGGTTAGGGTTAGGGTTAGGGTTAGGGTTAGGGTTAGGGTTAGGGTTAGGGTTAGGGTTAGGGTTAGGGTTAGGGTTAGGGTTAGGGTTAGGGTTAGGGTTAGGGTTAGGGTTAGGGTTAGGGTTAGGGTTAGGGTTAGGGTTAGGGTTAGGGTTAGGGTTAGGGTTAGGGTTAGGGTTAGGGTTAGGGTTAGGGTTAGGGTTAGGGTTAGGGTTAGGGTTAGGGTTAGGGTTAGGGTTAGGGTTAGGGTTAGGGTTAGGGTTAGGGTTAGGGTTAGGGTTAGGGTTAGGGTTAGGGTTAGGGTTAGGGTTAGGGTTAGGGTTAGGGTTAGGGTTAGGGTTAGGGTTAGGGTTAGGGTTAGGGTTAGGGTTAGGGTTAGGGTTAGGGTTAGGGTTAGGGTTAGGGTTAGGGTTAGGGTTAGGGTTAGGGTTAGGGTTAGGGTTAGGGTTAGGGTTAGGGTTAGGGTTAGGGTTAGGGTTAGGGTTAGGGTTAGGGTTAGGGTTAGGGTTAGGGTTAGGGTTAGGGTTAGGGTTAGGGTTAGGGTTAGGGTTAGGGTTAGGGTTAGGGTTAGGGTTAGGGTTAGGGTTAGGGTTAGGGTTAGGGTTAGGGTTAGGGTTAGGGTTAGGGTTAGGGTTAGGGTTAGGGTTAGGGTTAGGGTTAGGGTTAGGGTTAGGGTTAGGGTTAGGGTTAGGGTTAGGGTTAGGGTTAGGGTTAGGGTTAGGGTTAGGGTTTAGGGTTAGGGTTAGGGTTAGGGTTAGGGTTAGGGTTAGGGTTAGGGTTAGGGTTAGGGTTAGGGTTAGGGTTAGGGTTAGGGTTAGGGTTAGGGTTAGGGTTAGGGTTAGGGTTAGGGTTAGGGTTAGGGTTAGGGTTAGGGTTAGGGTTAGGGTTAGGGTTAGGGTTAGGGTTAGGGTTAGGGTTAGGGTTAGGGTTAGGGTTAGGGTTAGGGTTAGGGTTAGGGTTAGGGTTAGGGTTAGGGTTAGGGTTAGGGTTAGGGTTAGGGTTAGGGTTAGGGTTAGGGTTAGGGTTAGGGTTAGGGTTAGGGTTAGGGTTAGGGTTAGGGTTAGGGTTAGGGTTAGGGTTAGGGTTAGGGTTAGGGTTAGGGTTAGGGTTAGGGTTAGGGTTAGGGTTAGGGTTAGGGTTAGGGTTAGGGTTAGGGTTAGGGTTAGGGTTAGGGTTAGGGTTAGGGTTAGGGTTAGGGTTAGGGTTAGGGTTAGGGTTAGGGTTAGGGTTAGGGTTAGGGTTAGGGTTAGGGTTAGGGTTAGGGTTAGGGTTAGGGTTAGGGTTAGGGTTAGGGTTAGGGTTAGGGTTAGGGTTAGGGTTAGGGTTAGGGTTAGGGTTAGGGTTAGGGTTAGGGTTAGGGTTAGGGTTAGGGTTAGGGTTAGGGTTAGGGTTAGGGTTAGGGTTAGGGTTAGGGTTAGGGTTAGGGTTAGGGTTAGGGTTAGGGTTAGGGTTAGGGTTAGGGTTAGGGTTAGGGTTAGGGTTAGGGTTAGGGTTAGGGTTAGGGTTAGGGTTAGGGTTAGGGTTAGGGTTAGGGTTAGGGTTAGGGTTAGGGTTAGGGTTAGGGTTAGGGTTAGGGTTAGGGTTAGGGTTAGGGTTAGGGTTAGGGTTAGGGTTAGGGTTAGGGTTAGGGTTAGGGTTAGGGTTAGGGTTAGGGTTAGGGTTAGGGTTAGGGTTAGGGTTAGGGTTAGGGTTAGGGTTAGGGTTAGGGTTAGGGTTAGGGTTAGGGTTAGGGTTAGGGTTAGGGTTAGGGTTAGGGTTAGGGTTAGGGTTAGGGTTAGGGTTAGGGTTAGGGTTAGGGTTAGGGTTAGGGTTAGGGTTAGGGTTAGGGTTAGGGTTAGGGTTAGGGTTAGGGTTAGGGTTAGGGTTAGGGTTAGGGTTAGGGTTAGGGTTAGGGTTAGGGTTAGGGTTAGGGTTAGGGTTAGGGTTAGGGTTAGGGTTAGGGTTAGGGTTAGGGTTAGGGTTAGGGTTAGGGTTAGGGTTAGGGTTAGGGTTAGGGTTAGGGTTAGGGTTAGGGTTAGGGTTAGGGTTAGGGTTAGGGTTAGGGTTAGGGTTAGGGTTAGGGTTAGGGTTAGGGTTAGGGTTAGGGTTAGGGTTAGGGTTAGGGTTAGGGTTAGGGTTAGGGTTAGGGTTAGGGTTAGGGTTAGGGTTAGGGTTAGGGTTAGGGTTAGGGTTAGGGTTAGGGTTAGGGTTAGGGTTAGGGTTAGGGTTAGGGTTAGGGTTAGGGTTAGGGTTAGGGTTAGGGTTAGGGTTAGGGTTAGGGTTAGGGTTAGGGTTAGGGTTAGGGTTAGGGTTAGGGTTAGGGTTAGGGTTAGGGTTAGGGTTAGGGTTAGGGTTAGGGTTAGGGTTAGGGTTAGGGTTAGGGTTAGGGTTAGGGTTAGGGTTAGGGTTAGGGTTAGGGTTAGGGTTAGGGTTAGGGTTAGGGTTAGGGTTAGGGTTAGGGTTAGGGTTAGGGTTAGGGTTAGGGTTAGGGTTAGGGTTAGGGTTAGGGTTAGGGTTAGGGTTAGGGTTAGGGTTAGGGTTAGGGTTAGGGTTAGGGTTAGGGTTAGGGTTAGGGTTAGGGTTAGGGTTAGGGTTAGGGTTAGGGTTAGGGTTAGGGTTAGGGTTAGGGTTAGGGTTAGGGTTAGGGTTAGGGTTAGGGTTAGGGTTAGGGTTAGGGTTAGGGTTAGGGTTAGGGTTAGGGTTAGGGTTAGGGTTAGGGTTAGGGTTAGGGTTAGGGTTAGGGTTAGGGTTAGGGTTAGGGTTAGGGTTAGGGTTAGGGTTAGGGTTAGGGTTAGGGTTAGGGTTAGGGTTAGGGTTAGGGTTAGGGTTAGGGTTAGGGTTAGGGTTAGGGTTAGGGTTAGGGTTAGGGTTAGGGTTAGGGTTAGGGTTAGGGTTAGGGTTAGGGTTAGGGTTAGGGTTAGGGTTAGGGTTAGGGTTAGGGTTAGGGTTAGGGTTAGGGTTAGGGTTAGGGTTAGGGTTAGGGTTAGGGTTAGGGTTAGGGTTAGGGTTAGGGTTAGGGTTAGGGTTAGGGTTAGGGTTAGGGTTAGGGTTAGGGTTAGGGTTAGGGTTAGGGTTAGGGTTAGGGTTAGGGTTAGGGTTAGGGTTAGGGTTAGGGTTAGGGTTAGGGTTAGGGTTAGGGTTAGGGTTAGGGTTAGGGTTAGGGTTAGGGTTAGGGTTAGGGTTAGGGTTAGGGTTAGGGTTAGGGTTAGGGTTAGGGTTAGGGTTAGGGTTAGGGTTAGGGTTAGGGTTAGGGTTAGGGTTAGGGTTAGGGTTAGGGTTAGGGTTAGGGTTAGGGTTAGGGTTAGGGTTAGGGTTAGGGTTAGGGTTAGGGTTAGGGTTAGGGTTAGGGTTAGGGTTAGGGTTAGGGTTAGGGTTAGGGTTAGGGTTAGGGTTAGGGTTAGGGTTAGGGTTAGGGTTAGGGTTAGGGTTAGGGTTAGGGTTAGGGTTAGGGTTAGGGTTAGGGTTAGGGTTAGGGTTAGGGTTAGGGTTAGGGTTAGGGTTAGGGTTAGGGTTAGGGTTAGGGTTAGGGTTAGGGTTAGGGTTAGGGTTAGGGTTAGGGTTAGGGTTAGGGTTAGGGTTAGGGTTAGGGTTAGGGTTAGGGTTAGGGTTAGGGTTAGGGTTAGGGTTAGGGTTAGGGTTAGGGTTAGGGTTAGGGTTAGGGTTAGGGTTAGGGTTAGGGTTAGGGTTAGGGTTAGGGTTAGGGTTAGGGTTAGGGTTAGGGTTAGGGTTAGGGTTAGGGTTAGGGTTAGGGTTAGGGTTAGGGTTAGGGTTAGGGTTAGGGTTAGGGTTAGGGTTAGGGTTAGGGTTAGGGTTAGGGTTAGGGTTAGGGTTAGGGTTAGGGTTAGGGTTAGGGTTAGGGTTAGGGTTAGGGTTAGGGTTAGGGTTAGGGTTAGGGTTAGGGTTAGGGTTAGGGTTAGGGTTAGGGTTAGGGTTAGGGTTAGGGTTAGGGTTAGGGTTAGGGTTAGGGTTAGGGTTAGGGTTAGGGTTAGGGTTAGGGTTAGGGTTAGGGTTAGGGTTAGGGTTAGGGTTAGGGTTAGGGTTAGGGTTAGGGTTAGGGTTAGGGTTAGGGTGGTTAGGGTTAGGGTTAGGGTTAGGGTTAGGGTTAGGGTTAGGGTTAGGGTTAGGGTTAGGGTTAGGGTTAGGGTTAGGGTT